>NC_136069.1:1692404054-1697204054 GCF_964261635.1 Lissotriton helveticus | reverse complement strand
GATGGGTCGAGGGAGCCATTGGATTCGAGGAAGGTGGCGAGCTGACTGTTGACGGTTTTCTCAATGACTTTGGCAGGGAAAGGGAGGAGCGAAATGGGGCGGTAGCTCTTAAGTTCAGTGGGGTCTGCTGTGGGTTTCTTCAGGAGGGCGCTGAGTTCGGCATGTTTCCAGCTTTCCGGGAAGGTAGCGGAGTTGAGGGAGCAGTTGATGACATCTCGGAGATGGGGTGCGATAATGGAGTCTGCCTTGTTGAAAATGTGGTGGGGACATGGGTCGGTTGGCGATCCTGAGTGGATGGAGTTCATCAAGCGGATGGTGTCTTCAGTGGTGATTGGGTTCCAGGCGCAAAGGTTGTTGGTGGGGGTTTTTTGTCCAGAGGTGGGTGGGGTGGATTGGTTGCCAAAGCTGTTATGTATGTCAGCGATCTTGTTGTGGAAGAACGAGGTTAGAGAGTCGCAGAGGTCTTGAGAGGGAGTGATGTCGTTGGTGCCGGCAGTGGGGTTGGTAAACTCTTTGACGATGTTGAATAATTCCTTGCTGTTGTGGGCGTTGTTGTCGAGTCGATCCTTGAATGATGATTTCTTGGTGGTTCTGATCAGTTGGTGGTGTTTGCGGGTGGCGTTCTTGAAGGTGGTCAAGTTGTCAAAGGTTGGGTTTTTTCGCCATGCTTTCTCGAGTATGCGACAGATCTTTTTGAATTTCTTAAGGTCGTCATTGAACCAGGGGGCTTTCTTGCTACCTTGTAATATTTGATGGTTTTTCAGGGGTGCTAATTCGTCAGTGCTGTGGGTGATCCATTGTGTGAGGTTGATGGCTGCTTGGTTAGGGTCCAATGATTTGGTGTGAGGGTTTTGGTGGAGCGATGTGAAGAGCTGGTCGGTGGTAATTTTATTCCAGTTTCTGCGGGGGATTGGTTATGGGTGGTTGTGGGTCGTGGTCTTTTTGTAGTTGAAGTGAAAGCAGCTGTGGTCCGTCCAATGGAGTCCTGTGGCGTGGTCGAAGGAGATGTGCTTGCTAGAGGAGAAGATTGGGTCTAGCGTGTGTCCGGCTTAGTGGGTGGGGGTGTCTACAAGTTGTTTGAGTCCGAGATTGGCGAGGTTATTCAGAAGGGTGGTGGTGTTGCTGTCATTGTTCTTTTCCAGGTGGAAGTTGAGGTCTCCCAGTAGAATGTAGTCCTCGGAGGGGAGGGCGTGTGAGCTGATGAAGTCAGCGATGTCTTCGCTGAATTGTGTGCGGGGGCCAGGTGGTCTGTAGATGAGGGTGCCTCTGAGTGTGGTCTTGGGGTCGATGTGAATCTGGAAGTGAAGGTGTTCGGCAGTTGCGAGGGTGTCGTCAGAGCTGGTCGTGATGCGGATGGTGTTCTTATGGACGATGGCGATGCCTCCACCTGTTTGGTTGAGGCGATCCTTTCGTAAGATCTTGTAGTCGTCCGGCATGGCTATGGCGATGTCGGGCGCTGATGAGGCGTTCATCCAGGTTTCTGTAAGAAAGGCGACGTCCGGCGATGTGGTGTCTAGTAGGTTCCAAAGTTCAGTTGCGTGTTTGTGAACCGAGCGGGTATTGAGCAGGATACATTTCAGGTGGTTAGTTACGGGGTTATGTTTGTAGTTTGTGGATTTGGTGTGGATCTTGATGCTGTCGAACTTGCAGGAGTGGCAGGTGAAGGGTCCGTGGGTGTGTCCTGGGGCGGCTTGGTAGCAGTGTTGGAGACGGCCGGGGTTTAGTGATGAGAGGGTGGCGGCGTCATACGTTATGTGGGTGGGGTGGATTATGCAGGGGCCAGGGGGTTTGGCGCTGGGCGCGGTCCAGGCGTGGATGGGCGTAGACGGGCTTACCTTTGGCGCACCTT
This sequence comes from Lissotriton helveticus, assembly GCF_964261635.1. Taxonomy (NCBI): domain Eukaryota; kingdom Metazoa; phylum Chordata; class Amphibia; order Caudata; family Salamandridae; genus Lissotriton; species Lissotriton helveticus. The sequence continues at coordinate 1,697,202,205 of NC_136069.1, read as the reverse complement.
CGTCGCGCATGGGGCGCGCCCGCTGCGCGTATGTTGCTCTGACATAAGTGGATAGTGGGGGGGGCGGGGCGAGGGAGGAGCAGCTGGGAGGCGGGAGCGGGGTGGAGAGCCGGGCTGGGAGGCACAACAACAAACAACAAAATGGCAGCAGAACCGAAAGCGAAACAGGACGAGATTAGGGCACAATCTTATTAATCGCTATTAAATGGGCAGTGGCAGTGGCACAATCGGGCACAAATAAATAAAGCAGGCAAAGCGAGCAATGCACAGATGAATAATAATTGAAGAGCAGTCAAGCAGAAAGCGCTACGATATCGATATAATTGAAGAGCAGTTTAGCAGTAAAGCGCTACGATATCGATATGATCAGGCACAATTAATTGCAGTAGGCAGTGCGCAATTGAATTCAATGGCAATGAGCAGTCTGGCAGTAAGCGCTACGATACCAATTAGTGAGCAGGGAGCAGCGTGAGGAGCGACCGCTTCTGAGCAAGTCAGGACGGTCACCATCCATGATGGCGGAGTTGTGGCGCATAATAACTGGCGCATACCTGCTGATTTGCAGGGATGCGCCAGTTATTGTAAATATGCCCCTTGATCCCTTAAACACAAAAGTGGCGCAAGCGGCTTGTAAATCTGCCCGATTGTGTACTGCATTTTAAAGTATAAGTTAGCATATTTAAGATATTGTAACAATCATAAATATTTTAGATTTGTTCCCATTTTTGGAACTTTTGTAATATTATAATTAATCAAACAAGTAAAATAAATTGAAATTGAAAACCTTGTCTGACTGTACAGGGACCTCAAGCTGCGGGCTGCACATTTTGCAGCTGACTACAGGGACATCTAGTAACGAGCTGCAATCACATTTCTACCTAATTCCTCCAAGGCGCCGGGCCTGCGTCACCCTGGCTTGTCCGGTGCCAGGCTGCATGTCGGGGAGGGGGAGGGTAGATAGTCCAGTGCGGACCCTCGGCTACTAGACCCTGCGGCTGGGCCTTCGACCTCTGGCTTGTCCGGAGTAAGGCTGCGCCAAAGGGAATAAGCACCGGGGTGAAGGGCTGCTACAGGACACTGTCGTAGCTGCAGGAATATCGGAATTTGGGTGCTCGTTTTTTGCCTTTCCTAATGTCCATCTGCTGATGCTGAGAGGGAGTGGGGAGCCGACCCCGTCGAGGAAACCCGGGGTGTGAGCCAGGCAGGGCCACTTCTGCGCATCGGACCGAGGGATTTACCGCGAGCCCACTCGGGGCCAGCGTCCGTCCAAGGGCCCCTAAGAAGGGTGCAGGGCTCTGCACACGACAAGAATCCACTGCGGCCCGCTGGGTCCTCCGGCCACAGCTTTGGTCTAAAGCTGACCAGGATCACCGGCCACAAGTGATTCGAGGCGTCGCCCTTTGTCCTTGACTCCTGTGAGGTGCCCTCACCCCCGAGAGGAGAACGCACGGGCAGCAGACGAGCCCACTTTGGACCCCCTGCACTGGGGAAGGAGGCTGCCGGGACATCTAAAAAAAAAACCTGCATGTTATGTTGTCTTATTCTGTCTTCACCTTTAAGGCTGTATCTCGTGGTAAGAATGCTATGATGCTTTGTAGAATGCTTGTGTTGCATCGTTAGAATTAAGGAGCGATTGCAGAGGAGTGGGGCGGGATAGTGGCTGCTCCCTGGTGCTCACCTGTATTGGATTATATTCTTGCAATAAAGCTGGAAACTACATATAAGACTGTGAGTATCATTACAATTGGCGACGATGGAACATGGAAGAGGACCCAAAAATCTTTAAGATAATTATTTAAGAAAGTCTACAGAAGAATTACTGTTGTGGAGGATCGTTTAACAGTGATTACAGTGGATTTACAGAACCTGATTGCAACGGTGAATTGGCGGTAAGCGGAAGCATATAGAGCAACATACCTCTTGTAAAAAGAGTTTTAATTGATTTACGCACGGTGCCTGTTGAATCTCTGGTAGCTGCATCTTATGAACGGCTGGTGGGATTCTATACGGGAAGTGCGTGAGGCAGCTAACTGGCTGTTTGAAGTTCTTCTGGATCGTGGAGGAAATGACCCTGTAGCGCAAGGTCACGCAACGTAACCTTGCGCGGCGGCCATTTTAGTAAAGCGGAACCGCTAATTTGAAGCAGAGACGCGAAAGTGTACACGGCAGAGACGCGAGGGTGTACACGCTGTGAAGGAGTATGTTTCGTGGTGGATAAAACGAAGAGGAAATACAGGTGAGGTCGTCGGGGAGTAGTACATTTTATACAGAAAAGGAGACTGTTTTAAAAAAATATATAAACAAAAAGAGAGGAGAGGTTTATGGAGAGTGGAGACTCGAGTGAGAATATTGTTACAGACAACTATAGAGAGAATACAGAGGGGAGAATGGCACAGCAGAATTTCACTATAAGTGCTCCTCAACCGTTTTGGGCTACTGGTACTCAACCAGAAATAAAATGGATCGAGTGGAATGAATATTTTATAAATTACATAGAGGCAATTGATGAGGAAAAGAAAATGAAACCGGAGCAAAAGAAAAGAATTTTATTGCATTCTTTAGGAGCAATTGGTCTAAAAACTAATTCTCGCATGAGTAAAGTGGAAGATGTGAATTTGAATGTTTTTGAAAACTGCATAAATAATATGGATACCTATTTTGCACCTAAGGTGTGCATGGGAGTGACTAGGCACAAATTCTTTCAGAGGAAGCAGAGCAAAACAGAGACGGTTGATGAATGGATTGATGACTTGAAGAAATTAGCGATTGATTGTAAATTCGGAACTCTTAATGATGAATTGATACGGGACCAACTAGTTATGCATAATAATAATACAACGTTACAGGATAGACTATGGGTGAATGGCGATGCCCCATTAAAGGATGTGTTAGCCATTATGAGGAAGGCGGAAATGTCGGGGAGATGTTCTACTGTGGTAAAAGAAACTGAACATGATAAAACCTCGGGCGCAATTTGCAAAATTCTACCACAAATCAGGACTCAAACAAGGTATCAACAGAGTTCACAAGGAAGATGTAATAATCAACCAGCAAGATATCAGAAGAAAGGTACTAGAGGAGAAGAAAGAAGATGTTATCGTTGTGATAGCAAAGAACACTTAGCTTTTAGTAGGACCTACCCTGCTATTAATAAGAAATGTGGTATTTGTGGGATGATTGGACATTTTTCAAAAATGTGCCGCAAGCGTAGCAATGTTAAATATGTTTGGGATGAAGAAGAGGTAGTGGTTGAGGAGGATGATGGAAGTTTGGAATGGGTAAAGAATGTGAGAGGTAATTATGTCATCAACATATCAGATGAGGCTTTAGAAGGGAAGCCTTTATGTAAGGTATCTTTGGTGGAGTGGTGGTGGAAGTGTATGCAGATTCGGGATCTCCTTACACTATTGTAAATGAGGAGGTTTGGAAGAAATATTTTGTGGGAAAAATTGGGGATCAATTAAGAGTATCAGATATTTGTCCGGTAGGGTATACAGGGAAGAGAATTGAGATGCTGGGTTACAGGTGGCTCACATTTTTATTTAAAGGAAGGAGTACAAGTGGAAAGTTATACGTGTCTAAGGTGGGACCATCAGTTTTGGGGTGGTGGGATCAGAAAAACTTAAGTATTATTTTGGATCCCAATAGTGAAGAAAAAGTGTTGGTTATGGATGAAGAGAGCAAATTGAGTGATGTTTTGAACAAAGAATTTCCAGGAGTGTTTGGTACTGTGTTGGGAAAGTTGAGGGGATTTGAACACAAAATACAACTTAAAGCCAATGCACAACCAAAGGTACACACAGTTAGACCCATCCCAATGTTAATTATAGATGAGGTGAAAGGAGAGTTACAAGGAATTTTAGCTAAAGGGATCATTGAGGAAGTGGAAGCCTCTGAGTGGATCAGCACTATTGTCGTTGCACGGAAATCGAACGGCAAGATCCGTTTATGCATAGACTTACACCATCTTAATAACAACATTGTTATAGAAAAATTTCCTTTACCTAAAATCAACGAGAGGGTGTCCTCATTTAAAGGCGCAACATGGTTCTCAACCATAGACTTATCTGCTGCTTACCATCAAGTAGAATTAGAAAGCGAGTCAAGGTATTTAACGGCCTTTATCACACCGTTCGGGTGTTATCAATTTAGGCGAATGCCATTTGGGTTAGCGCGGCTGCGGCGGTATTTCAGAGATTGATGTATAGGTTATTGGGGAACATGGATATGATTGCATTCTTTCAAGATGACATTTTAGTGGCAGCTAAGGACAAAGTGGATCATGACTCTAAGTTAAGACAAGTTTTGAGGGTTTTAGAAAACGCAGGATTTACAGTGGAGTTATCAAAGTGTAACTTCTGCAAAAGAAGTGTATCTTATTTAGGGCACATCATAAGTGAGGAAGGAGTGAAACCTAAACCGGCATTGATTGAAAATATTGTGAATTCAGCGGCACCGAGTACTAAAGAGGAGGTAAGAGCATTTCTGGGTATGGCAGAATATTGCGCAAAGTTTGTAAAAATGTTTGCGTCAAAGGTGTTTTATATTCAGAGTTTGCTTAAGAAGAATACGAAGCTTGTTTGGACAAAAAAGTGCCAGGATGAATTTGATAGGATTAAAGTGGATTTACGGAGCTTTAGTGCTTTAGCAAGTTTTGATCCTAATGTTGAATGTTTATTAACAACAGATGCGAGCGATAAGGGTATAGGTGCGGTGGTATCCCAGAAAGATACTAAGGGAAAGGAGGTAATCATTATTTTTGCATCTAGAGCACTTTCTCCGGCTGAAATCAGGTACCCCATTATTGAAAGAGAGGCCTTGGCATGCGCGTGGGCTCTGGAACATTTTAGAGCCTTTGTGTGGGGCAAACCGGTAACTATTAGGACAGATCATCGTCCGTTAGTGAAAATGTTGTCATCAGACGGCATTTCTGGAGCTTCGGCTAGAATGGCAAGATTATCTATGCGCATGAAAGAATGTATTTATGAAATGGTTTATTTGCCAGAAAGAGACAATGTAATCGCAGATTGCCTATCTAGATTGCCATCCCCACTAGAGGAATGTGTAGATGACCCGTGGGGTAATGTTAGTATCGCTTTAATTCATGATTCAGGAGCCCCAGCTATCAGTAATAAAGAGTGGTTGGAGGAACAGGACAAAGATTTTGAACTCAAAAAAGTTAAGGAGTATATTTGTAAAGGTTGGCCAAGACAATGTTTCATGGAGGGAAATTTTAGAGCATTTTGGGAGGTTAGGATGGGATTGTCGTTAGAAAAAGATATACTTTTCAGAGGCGACAGAGTTGTTCCTCCGATTTCTTTAAGGAAGAAGATTTTAGAGCTGTGTCACGAGGGACATTTTGTTATTGAGAAGAGCAAAACTGTGGTGAAAAGTATGTTCTGGTGGCCAGGTGTGGATAAGGACACGGAATTATTTGTTAGGAACTGTGAAGTTTGTAGTTCTGCAGATAAAACTCTTAAGACTTTGAAACCTTGCATGAGTGATGGATTGATTCCGGAGCTTCCGTGGGAAACTATTGCAGTGGATATCATTGGGCCTATTGGTGAAATGAAAGAATTTGGGTTGGTGGCAATTGATTTATTTACAAAATGGCCTATTGTGAGATTTGTGGACAAAGCAGACACATGTAGTGTGTTGAAATTTTTGGACAAGATTTTTATTATGGAGGGTTTACCTGTTTGTGTCCTTATGGACAATGGAGTGCAGTTTTTGTCGCACATGGCAGGTGATTATTTTCAGAAGTGTGGTGTTAAACATAAGACAACCGCGTTATACAATCCTAGTGGGAACGGCACTGTTGAGAGATTCAATAGGGTGATCAAGGGGGTTATTCAGGCAGCGGTTAATAAGAAATTGGATTGGAAAGTTCAAGTACAAAAGGCAGTTTGGTCTTACAGGATTACATCACAAACGGGCACAGGATTATCTCCATTTGTTATGATGAGAGGGAGGTTGCCGAGGAGCAAAATAAATCCTGGTTGGTTAATGGAAGGTAAAATTACACAGTGGTCTCCAACTGAAGTAAAGAATGACTTGGAATTACTCCATTCTAAAAGTAAAGAGTTTTATGATAAACACTATGGTACGAAAAATGTGGAAATCAAGGTGGGTGAATGGGTACGGGTGAAGAAACCTTATAAAGTACCAAAAGGTGAAAGTCGTTTTGAACCACAGAAACAAGTAATTTAAGTTTTGAGAAATGCTGTTAGATTAAGTGATGGAAAAGTACGGAATATGAAGAGTATTGCTATTAGTCACAATAAATCTGATGAGGTGGAGGGAAAAGTGACAGATAATCAAAACATGTATGATTGGATGGAAGACCATTTTGAGAACAGTTGCCTACAAGCACATTTTGCTGGTACAGAGGGGAACACGAATGGAGTTGCAAGTGACTCGCTTACTGTGGGTCAATCTTTTTGTGAGGAGGGGGGAAGAGTTACTGGTCATTGTAATAGGGATATCAATGGAGATTCCAACAATGCCAGTGGTGAATCTGGTGAATCCAATTTAGTTGAGAGAAGTAATGGTAAAAGAACTAGTACATTACCCTTTTGGCTCAAGGACTATGTTATGAATTGATTATGCACATATATATTTATTTATCTTTTATTTATTGTTATTCGTTTTGTCATTTTTTTTTTAGTTTATTACTTTATGGTTTCTTTCTTTTTCTTGTTTGAAGAGAGGGGAATTTGTTATGTTGTCTTAATCTGTTTTCACCTTTAAGGCTGTGTCTCGTGGTAAGAATGCTATGATGCTTTGTAGAATGCTTGTGTTGCATCTTTAGAATTAAGGAGCGGTTGCAGAGGAGTGGGGCTGGATAGTGGCTGCTCCCTGGCGCTCACCTGTATTGGATTATATTCTTGCAATAAAGCTGGAAACTACATATAAGACTGTGAGTATCATTACACTGCAGTACCCCTTTTGGCCCCTAGAGGGCCGGGCCGGAGCCGCGAATCTACAAGTGAGGTGAGTCTGGGACCGGTTTTTCACTCGGAAGGTGGCTGGTAGCGCACACGAGAGAGAAAGGATTCACTCCCTTTGTTAGCACTGGGCATGAAGCCCCTTCCATCCCCCCAGCAAATACCACCTCAAACATCAGTGGGGGCTCGCACTTCCACTCGAGTGCATCCCCGTTTTGAGGCGCAGAGAGACCCGTGCCCCCATCAGTGTTTGTCCTGCCTTCCCTGGGGTCCCACTCGGAACTCTTCCCCTAATCATGGGATGGGAATGGGAAGGACCCGCCCCCACCTCGAGCAATGGCCGCTCGGCTCTGAAGCTCCGTCTGGCCACCCAGCATTATGGCCTGTTCCTGGGGCCAGCGCAGGCATCGCGAGCACGATGTGACTGTTGCCTGAAGCGGTGCAGAATCCTCCGGTCGAAGAACGGAGCCGCTGAGCGCCCGGGGTAAGCCGTTCTGGCCATGCGATACGACTCCCCCCTGCGAGATCGGCTCACGTCTCCTGTTTCGATGCCCGAGGCCTCAACTACTCGGAGCTGCCCCAGCCGCGGGAGACTCTGGTGAGTGCCGCCGCGTCCCCCCACGCAAAAAACAACAAGTGATGGACTGAATGTGGATCAATGTCACACACTCCCCCAGTCAAAAGATCTGGGCCCAAATCCATCGCTTTTTTTGCACTCCACACCACCCTGGGTCAGATAATGGCTTTATGCAAATCAGCTCTGACCCTGTTGCCCCATGGGAACAGTCCAGTCCGAACTACAACAGCCATATCTTTCCCAGACCGGAATCAAGCATCCGAGGACCGGACCGGTTTCGAGGTAACACCTCTCTTCAGCCCGGCTAGCTTGACTCCAAGTGGTGTGGCGTGCCTGGGACCCACGTCTGGGCATCCCCAGCGCACTTAGGGCGGCAATTGCAAAAAACAACAAGTGATGGACTGAATGTGGATCAATGTCACACACTCCCCCAGTCAAAAGATCTGGGCCCAAATCCATCGTTTTTTTGCACTCCACACCACCCTGGGTCAGATAATGGCTTTATGCAAATCAGCTCTGACCCTGTTGCCCCATGGGAACAGTCCAGTCCGAACTACAACAGCCATATCTTTCCCAGACCGGAATCAAGCATCCGAGGACCGGACCGGTTTCGAGGTAACACCTCTCTTCAGCCCGGCTAGCTTGACTCCAAGTGGTGTGGAGTGCCTGTGACCCACGTCTTGCATCCCCAGCGCACTTAGGGCGGCAATTGCAAAAAACAACAAGTGATGGACTGAATGTGGATCAATGTCACACACTCCCCCAGTCAAAAGATCTGGGCCCAAATCCATCGTTTTTTTGCACTCCACACCACCCTGGGTCAGATAATGGCTTTATGCAAATCAGCTCTGACCCTGTTGCCCCATGGGAACAGTCCAGTCCGAACTACAACAGCCATATCTTTCCCAGACCGGAATCAAGCATCCGAGGACCGGACCGGTTTCGAGGTAACACCTCTCTTCAGCCCGGCTAGCTTGACTCCAAGTGGTGTGGAGTGCCTGGGACCCACGTCTGGGCATCCCCAGCGCACTTAGGGCGGCAATTGCAAAAAACAACAAGTGATGGACTGAATGTGGATCAATGTCACACACTCCCCCAGTCAAAAGATCTGGGCCCAAATCCATCGTTTTTTTGCACTCCACACCACCCTGGGTCAGATAATGGCTTTATGCAAATCAGCTCTGACCCTGTTGCCCCATGGGAACAGTCCAGTCCGAACTACAACAGCCATATCTTTCCCAGACCGGAATCAAGCATCCGAGGACCGGACCGGTTTCGAGGTAACACCTCTCTTCAGCCCGGCTAGCTTGACTCCAAGTGGTGTGGAGTGCCTGGGACCCACGTCTGGGCATCCCCAGCGCACTTAGGGCGGCAATTGCAAAAAACAACAAGTGATGGACTGAATGTGGATCAATGTCACACACTCCCCCAGTCAAAAGATCTGGGCCCAAATCCATCGTTTTTTTGCACTCCACACCACCCTGGGTCAGATAATGGCTTTATGCAAATCAGCTCTGACCCTGTTGCCCCATGGGAACAGTCCAGTCCGAACTACAACAGCCATATCTTTCCCAGACCGGAATCAAGCATCCGAGGACCGGACCGGTTTCGAGGTAACACCTCTCTTCAGGCCGGCTAGCTTGACTCCAAGTGGTGTGGAGTGCCTGGGACCCACGTCAGGGCATCCCCAGCGCACTTAGGGCGGCAATTGCAAAAAACAACAAGTGATGGACTGAATGTGGATCAATGTCACACACTCGCACAGTCAAAAGATCTGGGCCCAAATCCATCGTTTTTTTGCACGCCACACCACCCTGGGTCAGATAATGGCTTTATGCAAATCAGCTCTGACCCTGTTGCCCCATGGGAACAGTCCAGTCCGAACTACAACAGCCATATCTTTCCCAGACCGGAATCAAGCATCCGAGGACCGGACCGGTTTCGAGGTAACACCTCTCTTCAGCCCGGCTAGCTTGACTCCAAGTGGTGTGGAGTGCCTGGGACCCACGTCTGGGCATCCCCAGCGCACTTAGGGCGGCAATTGCAAAAAACAACAAGTGATGGACTGAATGTGGATCAATGTCACACACTCCCCCAGTCAAAAGATCTGGGCCCAAATCCATCGTTTTTTTTTTTTTGCACTCCACACCACCCTGGGTCAGATAATGGCTTTATGCAAATCAGCTCTGACCCTGTTGCCCCATGGGAACAGTCCAGTCTGAACTACAACAGCCATATCGCGTCCCCCCACAGCAAAGACCGCACACAGCCCCTTTAGATTTCGCCGCTAGCCGGGAGATTCATCTGGCCCGGTGAAGCGCCATATTCCAGTTGCTTACATGGGGCCTGTGGGGGGAGGGGTGCGCATTGAACCACCACGCGCCTCGCCTTCCTCTGCCAGAGATGTTCTTCTGCTCCTGCCTACAGCCCAGTGTTAGACGCAGTAATCAATCTGGGGGTTAGGGATTCGTGAACTGCCGGGTGCTAGCGGCGGCAGGGGTGTCGCTTGTGCCCCCAGCTCGACTGAGGTGGTTGGCCTGCGCTTTCCTGCCATCTCTTGCGAGCCGCAATAGATTGGGACCCTACAGGGGGAGCTGCCGGTGCTGCGTTGGAGCAGCGGGAATGAGTGCCTCACAGATTGAGAGAAGCAGTGGGGGTCCATCTTGTCGTGAAGAAGGCTCCAGTCATTAGCCTGTCTCTACAATGGCGCCATGTCTGGAACCTGATATAATCAGAGACTGCCTCCCTGCAATGTTGTTCTGCTCAAGGGGTTCTCTGGTCTGATTATGAGCCCCTATGCCAAGCCATTGCTGCTGCTCTGTTTAAACCCTCCCAAATAAGTACTAGATAAAGGATTCCTATCCCATCACCCAGTGCACCGCGCCTGACCCTAAAATGGCGGATGAAAGCAAGATTTAGGACAGCGATTCTCATGCTCTTCATATCCTGAGCCCACTTTTGCTGCTCCAGCATCACCTTCGGCCCTACTAAGCGGTGTTTGAGCCCGGTAATTGCTGAGCGACACAGGTGGGCGGGAAGGCTCTCACTCTCTTCAGCGCAGCAAGTCCTCTGCTGATACATCATTTAGGCCTTTTCACCTGCGCAGCAAGTAGTGCCAGCTGTATCGTTTAGGCCCTCTACAGCTGCGCAGCAAGTAGTGCCAGCTGCACCGTTTAGGCCTTCTACAGCTACGCAGCCTGTAGTGCCAGCTGCACCCTTTAGGCCTTTTTACAGCTGTGCTGCAAGTAGTGCCAGCTGCACCGTTTATGACACCTTTATCCCTGGGGACATTTCTGATTGAGTCAGGACTCTCGCTGCATTGGCAGCAACCTTGACATTATGGTTTCTGATTAGGGTCCAATAGTGGTCTGCTGAGATTATGGGCGTACAATGCGGTTGGTGCCGAATGTGCTTATGGGTCAGGCTGATGCTAAGTACAGTGACCACCAATAGTCACTGGGTGTTCGTTTGTGATCTGCTTTACTTTGACTAATTGTGCAGTGTGATGGTTTTGACAGTGATCCAGTTGGTCCCACCATATGTAATCATTTCCCTTGTAAATATTATCTTGTGCCAGTTGGTTTCATATACACCTAGATGAAGGGCCCAACAAATACCCACCTCTCTTCCCGGACAACACATTAGTTCAGTTTTCCACTCCCGAAGCGCCTGGAATATGTGCCCCCTGTTAGTCCTTATACTTCTCATCACCACCGCTCTCCTAGTAACACCCGTCTCATACCCCCCGCACTCTTTCTCACGTCCCCAACATGGCCACCTCTCGAGTAAAGGATGGAATTAACTGCTACAAAATCATCTTTCCTCCCGGCCAAACTAAAGCTTCAGTTAAACGATTGAAGCATAAGACTATTGAACGTTTCCCTGATTCCCTTTTTGTTGACCAATTTTACAATTGTCGTTCTGGGAGGCGCAAAAATTATTTCATTTTCTTCACTCACGACACCCCTTCTTGGTCCACCAGCTTATCTAATTCCCTTAACGTTACCTCCTCCTCCTCCTCTATCCCTCATGGGAAACAACTAAAGATTTCCCCCTCTGCGTGTTTCAACGGCTCCCTCACCATCTCAATCTATAACAACGGTACTGTCTTGATCCAAGGCAAAGACACCTGTCTCTCTCTCTCTTTGACCACCTCTTACCCTCCCTACTCCCCTCCTCTGCGACCAGGTTTTCCCCTGACTCCCCATCTAACTCCACCCTTTACTCCCTTTCTCCTCCCTTGACCCCCCTATACTCCAATAGACTGCACCCTCGGGAGGCTCAGGTCAGCCCTCTTCCCTCCCCCTCCCTTGTGCCCTCCTCTCCCTTTCTTCCCACTTCACAGTTTACCCCCCCTTTTGTCACGTCAGCCTTACCACCAGGCAATACGCTCCTCGTCCAATCTGCACCGTCCCGGTACCCCAATCTCATCTCGTCCCCCCTATTCCTATCTGCTACTCCCTTTTTTAGTCCACCCCTCCGCCAACCTCCTCCCACAGCTAACTTTCCTTATGCTCCCCATTCCTCCTAGTCCCCCTCTGCTCTACCCCTTCCTCCCCTCACTTCTTTCCCCGATTTCTTCAAAATCCCATTGCATCTCTCTCCTTTCCCCCTCTCCGCTAGCAATGCTGTGCTGCCCCCTTTACCCCCCTGGTAACCCATTCCATCTCCCCCCATCAGGCCCAACAGAACCTCTCCCTGTCCTCAACTTCCCCTTCTCCCACCCCCCCCACTCTACCAGATACCGGTTCCCTCACAGCCACCTCTCCTAGCCAACAGGACCTCTCCAACCACCGCCTCTCTTTTCCTCCCAAACCTCCTACACTCCTATGTCACCTCACAGCCCTCCCCTCTCCTTCCCCACCGTCTTGTTCCGCACCTATATCCCCCTAAACATGTCCTAAATTCCTTTCCTTCGTGCAACGCCAACAAAGACAACTCTCCCTTCACCTCTGATACACCAACCCCCGCTCTCAACCTCCACCTTTGCCCACCTATGAACCCTATACCTCAACTCTCCTCCTGTCCTCCCTCCTCTCCCTGCCTCCCACCACCTATATCACCCCCTCCTTTTGCCATCGAGACACCCAACCTTCCGTGCTCTGCCCAACTCTCTCTTGAAAATAAGCTATGCTCTCTTATCACCTCCATCTCCCAGCTGGTAGCTTCTATTTCACTTTTAAGCTCTAAGATTTCAACTTCCCCATTCACCTCAACTCCTCTGGAAAACTCTCACCTCCCCACAAGATGCACCTCGCCCCCTCACCCCATTATAGCCAAGCACAACCTGCCATCTGCAAACATCGCTCATTCACACAAGCCCTTGAGCGCCACCCTTCTTCAACCAGCACCTCCGAGTATCCCAACTGGATGTATGACATTACAAGGCATGCTTTTACATTGCATGCTTTTACAACGCTGTTTTTACAACGCATACCATTACAACGCATAGTGCTTTTAGGCGCTGGATAGTGAATTGTTTAATTTACTATTCCAACTCCAGTCCCCGTGGATAGTAGGGAAGGGGTTGGATAGTACATTAAACACATTCCCTATCCTAGAGCGCCCTCCAGCGCAATGTAAAAGTTGCGTCGTAAAGGCACTGCGTGGTAAAAGTTGCGTTGTAAAGGATGTTTCCCATCCCAACTACCTACTCTATTCCAACCATCTGCTCTGTCAGAACCAAGCATCCACCTAAACCCTCCTGTGCACCCCCATATAGGTATAATATCCCTATCACCCTTCTTAGCCCAAGTGCCCCCGTCACCAAAATAGTCTCTGCAGAACTGCGCAGTCTGCTCCACAACTGCAGATCCGCAATAAAACACAAACTCGAAATCTCTGATACCATCACCCTTCACAATATTGACCTGTTGTTCCTAACAGAGACCTGGTTCAACGATACCTCTCACTCTATGTTTGATCTCCTGCTACCCACAGGATATTCTATTTTCAGGAATGACAGACCTATCAAAGTTGGGGGAGGTGTTGCAGTCATCTTTAGAAACTCCCTTCAACTCAAAGCTTTTCCCATTAGCGCCTTCCGCACTTTTGAATGTCTATCTCTTGAGCTTCAAGTACACCACCGCTCACCCCTCAGACTCCATGTCATATACCGCCCTCCTGGCAGTGGCCCTTCGTTTATGGAGGAACTCACTGACTTCATCAGCGACCAATACGCACAAAGTGACAATCAGACCTCGTGGGGGACTTTAATCTGCACTGGGGCTCCCTGCAAGACTCTTCCGCGAACTTGCTGGCCACCTTCCTCTCTACAAACAATCTTATCCAACACTGCACAGAATCAACACACTCTAAGGGCTCAATCCTGGACCTTGTTATTTCTAAAGCAGGCATGCTTTCTATCGTACCCCTATTCACGTAGACTGGTCTGACCACCTCCTCATTCCATTCTCTCTTTACCTAGCGCACTCTATAACTCTTGGCCAACCTAAGGAGGCTACCTCCTGGTTCCGTGATGCTAAAAACATTGACACTGTTTCCCTCTGTGAATCAGCTTTGCTGTCACTTCCAAGGTTAGACCCGAACCTAGATGTTGATGATCTCACCTCACAATGCCTCTCAGTCCTTGCAGTCGAAATCAATAGCGTCGCTCCTCTCCAAAGCAAAAAGAAAAGGCCCATTCCCTCAGCACCCTGGTTCAACAAATCCCTATATGAAGAAAGGAAGCACCTAAGACTCCTGGAGAAACAATGGAGGCAAGCACCCTCCACCGATAATTTGGCTAGGCTTCGTTCAGCAAGATCCAAGTACCACAAGCACATCTTCCTTGGGAAAGCATCACACTTCAGAACCCTCCTTGACTCAGCCAAAAATAGACCCAAAAAACTATTTGACCTCATCAAGTATACTAACTACTCTCCCCCAACCTCCAAATTGGATGACTCTACTAAGAAAGCTGCTGATTTCGCTGTATTCTTTGACGAAAAAGTGAAATCACTTGTGGTTCAGGTTGCTCATCCTACCCCTCCAGAGGAGCATAAATCTCTAGCCATTTGGCAGAACTTCGACCCCATCTCTGAAGATGTACTCCTCAAGTGCATCCTCGAAACAAAGTCCTCCAACCACTCGCTCGACCCCATCCCTAGTGCCATTGCCATTGACTTCTACACCCATTCTCTTCCCTATTGGACCACTCTGGTCAACCTCTCCCTCTGTCAAGGCTCCCTTCCTGTTCCCTTCAAAACTGGGCAGGTCACCCCTCTGCTTAAAAAACCCACTGTGGATGCGAATGACCTCAACAACTTCCGCCCCATCACTAACCTACCCTTTCTTGCGAAGATCACAGAAAGATGTGTTACGAAACAACTCTCTCGTCATATCAAGGACAATGATCTTCTTGACAATCTTCAGTCCGGCTTCATCCAAAACTGCAGCACTGAAACTGCCCTGCTGCAAGTGATCGATGACGCGCTGCGAATACTAGACTCGGGGGGATCTTGTCTTCTAATTCTCCTTGACCTTTCGGCAGCCTTTGACACTGTCAATCACAACACTCTCCTCAACACTCTTCAACAGAGAATGGGCATGGAGGGCACTGTGATTAAATGGTTTGCTTCTTTCCTTTCTGATAGATCCCAAATGATCAAAATATCGGACAGTCTTTCATCTCCTTTGGCGGTGGGTCAAGGTGTTCCCCAAGGCTCTATTCTTGCACCCACATCGTTCAATCTCTATTTGGAACCTCTGGAAGATCTCCTAAGTAAATCTGGGGTCAACTATCATCTCTACGCAGAAAATGAAAATGTTCAGGTTTAACATGTATTGTATACCGTGCAAAGTAATCACCATTGCAAATATAATGTTTAACATCATATCATGGAATGCCCGAGGAATGGGCTCACAAGTGAAAAGAGCGTCAGTGTTTGAGCTCTGCAAAGCACAAAAAGGGGACATTATATGTTTACAGGAATGTGCAATTCCCTACTCCACGGACTACAGTCACATATCCAAATATTGGGAAGAAGGCCCCTCCAAATGGTCTGGGGGAGGAAACAAGAATGCTGGAATAGGCATTCTCATAAAAAACAAAGAAATGTCAATCCTTGATACTAAAATTATACAGCCAGGCAGGGCTATGATTGTCACCATACAATACAGACACACACCACCTTTAAGGTCTGTAATATTAATGCACCAACCGACAAGAATGAAAGAATGTCCCTGTTTGAAATGCTCCCACTTTTTATTGCAGGTGCAACCCCAATGGTGTTAACAGGGGATTTCAACGGCAACTGCATCATAAACCCCACAGACAGATGTGGCAAGAAAAACTGTTACGAAATTGATAAGTCTGCACAATGTCTCAAAAACATGTGTAAAGATTTGCAACTGTCAGATACAGGGGCAAAATCAGGGTCAAAACAAAGGTTCACCTGGGAAGCAGAAAGTGGCAAAGTCAAATCAAGAATTGATTTCATTTTCACCTCCAAAAATATAAAAGCAAGGAATTATGAAACAAACGAGAGTGGTATGTCAGACCACAAAATCTTGAAAGCAACCGTTGAAATCTCAAACATGTGTCAAATGGGGAGGGGTGTGTGGAAAATGAACATCTTGTTATTACAAGAGGAAAATATATGTAAAAAATTACAGTGATATGTACAACAACTTAAAAACCAGAAAGGAAAGTTTCCCATCCTTAGCAGAATGGTGGGAAGAGGTAAAAAAACAAACACAACTTTTTTTCAGAAAACAGAGCATGATCAAAAGCAAGGAAAAGTTTCAAATATTTGATGAAATACAAAAAAGAATGATCACGCTAGAAAACCTGGAAAAGGGTAGAATGGAAGTAGGGGAGAAAAGAGAAAAAACAAAAACAGAACTGAAAGAATGGCTGCAACAACGAGGGAAAGAACACATTTTTAACTCCAGGGTCAAGATCTTTGAGGAAGATGAAAAGTGCTGAAGGTTCTTTTTCAAAAAGGCACAGCAAGTGCAAAAGGTAATGAATGAACTGAAAGACACAAATGGACAAACACAAAAGGGCCCAGAGAAAGTAGGGAAAATAACAACAGCCTTTTTTTCCCAATTGTACAAAAAAGAGCCATCAGATATAAGTGCATGTGAAGATTTTCTAGGGTCCTTGCAGAGCTCTTTATCCCAAGAGGAACAACATTTTCTAACCACCCCCATTTCAGGAGAAGAACTCTTCCAAATCATTCAGGAAGCCCCAAAAGGATCAGCCCCTGGGCAAGACGGCCTTCCATGGGAGTTTTACAAAGCTTTCTGGGGGCTTATTGCAAAGGATTTTTGGAGTCTGTTGAAAGAATGCTTGGAAAAAAATGTTTTACCCCCCTCCTTACCACAGGGCATCATCAAACTGCTGGAGAAAAAGGGGGCAAGCTGGACATCAACAATTGGAGGCCAATCCCCCTCTTGAATGTGGACAGTAAGATCCTAAGTAAAGTCCTGGCAGGAAGATGCAGAAAGGTGCTGGCCTCCATCGTGCACCCAGACCAAACATGTGCGGTCCCAGGAAGGAAAATGTGGGACAGCTTGACCATCATTAGAGACACCTTGTGGTTAGCGAAAGACAGGGGGAATCCACACCTATCTTGGCCCTTGATTTCCAGAAAGCCTTTGACTCCCTAAGTCATGAATACCTTTTCAAAGTGCTCAGGAAAATGGGATTCCCAGAAGGTTTCATCAAAACTATTGGCTTAATATACACTAGATGTGAAAGCCACGTTCTTATAAATGGTACACTATCTGAGGGGTTCCACATTGAATCAGGGGTCAGACAGGGATGCCCC
This sequence comes from Lissotriton helveticus, assembly GCF_964261635.1. Lineage (NCBI taxonomy): Eukaryota > Metazoa > Chordata > Amphibia > Caudata > Salamandridae > Lissotriton > Lissotriton helveticus. The sequence goes on along the minus strand of NC_136069.1, from coordinate 1,697,184,905 downwards.
TTATCACCGGCACTCTTTGTATGTGCAATCAAACCTCTCCTATGTGCCATCAGGAAGGACAAGTGCATAACGGGCCCTCTGGTACCGGGCAGCCAAGGCAAACAGGTCAAATGTGTAGCATACATGGACGATGTCACCATTGCTTGCACTGACGTTAGATCCATAAAAAGAACTTTCCTTATAACCCAACTCTTTTTCCTAGCAGCTGGGCTACAAGTGAATGTGGAGAAAACGCACTGCATGACGGTGGGACAATGGGACAAACTGTCTCGGCTCCCAGTGAAACCTTCCAAAGACCCGGTAAAAATACTGGGGATTCTTTTTTCCCAGGACATGAAGGGAGAAATAAACTGGGAGAAGATCCAGACAAAGCTCAAGCAGAAAATGGCGCTCTGGACGACAAGAAAACTTTCCCTGGAAGGGAAAGTCTTGGTGCTGAAAGCAATATGTCTACCAATCCTGATGTTTATTGCCATGATTTTCCCTCCATCATACAGGTTGACAAAAGTGACACAAAGACTTTTTGCAAACTTCTTTTGGGGGTCAAAAATTGAAAAACTAAAAAGAGTCACAGTTTTCAAACTACCCACAAAAGGAGGGAAAGACCTGCCAAACCTCCATGACTTCCTGATGTCACATTTTGTTAAAAACGTACTGGGGAATGCAAAGAAAGACTCGCATGTGGAAGCTTCATCTTATCAAGAGTGGGCATATGTAAACTGGACAATACAAAGCCTTTTTTTACTAGAACCACCCCCTGCGTACAAAGGCATCAAACCTTTCTTCAAGAAGCTGGAAGAGAGGCAAATTCAAGCGAAGGACATCACACCCCAGATGGCCTTAAGCAAAGAACTGAAAGAAACGGACTCAGTGACAATGGTAAACAACTTATCAGAGAAGCAATCAGGGAAGGTTTGGGAGATGGTGAACCACAAAGACTTGACAAACTCCCAGAAAGACTTGGCATGGATGATGGTATCCAAATGCCTACCAGTGAAGCAATTCCAACATGCAAGGAAACTGGCAAAAACAGCAAGATGCCCAACACCAGGCTGTGCAGCAGATGAATCCCTGATGCACTTCATTTGGAACTGCGGCGGAGCACAAAGCATGTGGAAGGCAATTGGACAGCTCATTAAAGAATTAACAGGCCAGGCATCCCTGTCCTATGAACTGGCTCTCTATGGTTTGGGCAAGAATTGCAATACAAATAAAGTAAGGACGCTATGGAGAATAATAAACTGCGTGAAAGAGGCGATGTGGGAAAACAGGACCCTTTCCTTGTACAAACACCAAGCAATCACGGAAAAAGAATGCCAAAAACTTGTTTTCAATAAAATGTTCTCTTACATGTGCATAGACACCCATAGATTTGGACACGAGTGGGCAAAGGAAACCTGGAAAATCAGGAGTTGGTCAGGATGGGTAAAATGAGAAATCTTCTTTGAGAATGGTTAAATGTACAGCACCCAAATAAGGGACTGCTTAAAATGTAAACCTGACGAATAATTTTAAATAAATTACATTTTTTACAAAAAAAAAATGGCACCTCGTGTGATTATTGAAGAGGAGATTCCAAAATTTTTGGAAGACTTACGTCAATACGCGGGTCTAGAGCGTTGTAAAATAGAGTTTGAAACTCAATCAATATATTTAACTTCCTGCTCTAAACTTGCATTACGTTTGGAAATTCGCTTCTACGAGCTCTCTGCCAGAAAATAATTATTGGAAGAAAAAGAATCACATTTAATGTCTTGTAAAGGGTACTAGGCTTTCTATAAATACATGTCTCATGATGTCTCAAAACACTGTTTTCACTTAGGAAACTGTGGGCTAGATGTAGGTAAATTAGATTTACCGATTCATAATTACCTAATTTTACCTATTCTGTATTCATGAATAGGTAAATCTAATGTAGGTAATTTTACCGAATCGGTAGGATTCGGTATTTACCGATTCTGTAATTACAGAATCGGTAATTGTCATTGATTCCTATGGGCCTTGAAGCCCATAGGATTCAATGGCAAATACTGATTCGGTAATTACAGAATCGGTAAGATTACCGAATTGCCAAGGGGGACAGGGTGTCACTTTGACACCCTGTTGCACCCCTGTTTGTGGCTTGTGTGCCATGTGGCACACATACATGCACTAAGGGGCATGTATGTGCATGTACAGATGTGCATGTACACAGGTATTCGTTATTTACCATGCAATAGTATTACATGGTAAATAACGAATCGGTAAGGGCCTGTGGCACTGTTTTCAGTGCCACCTACATATTGATTTACCGATTCTGTAAATTTACAGAATCGGTATTTTACCAAATCGGTAAAGGCCCTACATCTCCATTTGCAAATACCGGTCAGTAACGGCCGAAATCGTCAGTTACCGACCGGTATTTGCCGACCTACATCTGGCCCTGTATGTTGTTTTGGTTTCAGTCAGTTGCTTCCTCTCCACTCAAATTTTTGGCCCTCCTGGAGAAGTGTTGATGGAGCAAGGTCTTGTAAGAAAGAGACTTGCGGCAGCAATCCACTGGTTTAACTCACTAACAAGTTATTAACGGCCTTTTGGCTAAGATCAAGTGTAGTATCTGTTCTTATCAGTTTCACAGCGCGGTTTCTGCGCAGTTGGAATTTGATTTGCACTGTTCTACGACTTTGAAGCTTATGCAAATTTTCGCGATGGCCCAACGTGCTTTTAATTAAGGCGGATGAGGGGCACCAGCGTGCTGGTGTCTGTTCGTTCACTAGAAACATAAAGTAGAACCCCCAGGGGCCTGCGGACAGCTCCTAGAGCACAGGTAACGTTGCGCTCTTTTACTCTCTCTCTCTTGGCGTTTGGGTGGACTAATGCTGGAGGCTTAAAACACCTCGGGCATATTACCAAGCAATAGAGATAATTATCGCTATGCATGGTTAGCGGCTAAAATTATATAGCCGTGCTCCGACGATTTTTACCGCTGAGATACCTTGATATTATCAAGGTTTATCTAAAAAGTGGTAAAAATCCTGCGAAATGCATGAATATCGCTGAAAAATCAGCGTTATTCATGCATTATCGTGACAATGCTCTTAGCCATGTTATCCACCTTCCATTGGATAACATGGCTAAGAACTGCTCTGGGCAGGCGTTATCTTTTGGAGATATTCGCGCTTAGCGCGAATATTTCCAAAAGTAAGGCTTTGTTGATAATTGGAGATAGCGATATTAGTGACTGTTTCCAGTCGCTAACATCTTGGCACGCCCACTTTGCATGTAATTAGTGATAAATATCGCTGACATGCAAAGTGGGCCCCAAGATGATCGCTATCTCCTACTAGCTGTCGCTAACTGGTGTTAGCGAAAGCTTGGTAATAGGGCGATAAAATTATCGCCGCTTTAGCGGGAAAAGGTCCCGCTAAGGTGGCGATAATGGCACCTGGTAATATGCCCCCTCCTAACATCCTTCACCGGCCTGAACAGTACCCAGACCTCTGGTAAGGGGATTTATGCTTAGGTGGACACACCTATAACCCTGCCTTAGTTCTAAGGAGCGACTGGTCAGTGTTTCTTGCACTGCAGACCTCTAAGGTTTGCTGGGAGACACCCCAGGTACCCAGGCGGACTGTCTAAAGGTGAACTCTGTAATCCGGCGGCAACCCAGTAATTACCAGGTGAACCCCTCAACCAACCAAATGGAGGACATGGACACTGGAGCCCAGTGGTCACCCCAGAAGGCATCCCCCAACCGGATGCCCAGAAACCAAACCCCCTACCCCCTGGGGACAGCGGCAAGGCGGCGAGTAAGGAGGCACCCGTGGAAGCAGGCACCAGGGCTGGGAAGGCTGGCCCCCTCAAGCCCCCTGGACCCCAGGCCTCAGGGCCAAAGGCACCAGGAGCTAAAACAGGTGCCCCTGGAAACCCCAAGGCAGCCAAACCAGGGAACAGAGGGAAAGTCGAGGCAGGGACCATGCAAGGGACAGCCCCCGAACCCTTCAATGGGTACAACATCACTCACCGGCACACCCAGCTCATACGGTGGGAGGTGAAGGATAAAGAAGGATCCCGAATGGACCGAGCCTTGTTCATGAAGAAGATCCTAAAACCAGCAGGGGTCCAAGTAGACGAGGTGCTGAGTTGCCAGGCGTCCGCGTCGGGCATGATCTTCCTCCTCAGCTTTTTCACCCAAGCACTCTTCAAAAAGTACTGGGACTTCTTTCAAGGGAAGAAGGAGGAGGCACCCTACAGCACCTTTGGCATAACGGCAGGAATGGAACCAGCAACCACGGAGAAGAGGGTAGCAGTCGAGATGACCAACCCCCACATCCCGGACAAGGACATTGCGTCGCTCCTCCAAAGGTACGGCACCATCCTGACAGGACCCGCCAAGGTCAGAGACACCAATGGAATTTGGAACACAACCTGGCAGGCGCAGATCAACCTCCACAAAGACCCCACAGGGAGAGACGGCATGAAACACCCACTGGCCAGTTTCTACCTAGGATCGGACATGGGGAGGATCAAATACCCAGGACAACCCTTCACCTGCAGGAAGTGCGAGGGCACGGGTCATTCCGGCAAGGATTGCCCAGTGAAGTTCTGCTGGATCTGCAACCAGTCCGGACAAGACGCAGGCTCATGCAAAGGGACCAGGAAGTGCAACCTCTGCGGAGAGGGAGGCCACACGTACTACTGATGCCCCAAGTCAGACCTGCCGAAGACGTATGCAGCGGCCGCCGCAGCGAGCCCAGCCTGGAGCCCAGCCTAGAGACAGACCAGGCCGAAGCTCTCGCCAACGGCCAACGCCAACCTGAACACCCTCCTGAAGGATGCCAGGGACCAGGCGGGGAAAACAACAGCAGCCCCCAGGAAGGTAGACCAGAAGAGCCAGGATCGGAAAGCAACAACCTCCACAGGACCAGGCCAGAGCAACGAAGAGGGACCCAAAGCAGGACCGAACACAGGAACAGCACAACCTACTGTGACGGCACCAGCCAAGGAACCCCGGACACCCAAAGGGAACCCCGAGGAGGGCGCACCAGCAATGGCCCCACCACAGGAAACCCCAAGGGAATCAACACCGGCGGAGGCAACACCAGCCGAGGATCTCCCCAAGGACGGAGCAACACAAGCAGCAGCACCTCCGAAGGAGTCCTCCGGAGAGACGACACTTATGCCAGACACAGAGGTCAAGGAGGCAGGAAAGGAGAAAAGGAACTCTGCTAAGGCAAAAGAAGGGAAGAAGACTGACAAAAAGAAGGGAAAGAAGAAGGAAGGAAGACCTGAGGAAAACAGCGACAACAAGGATTAGGAGAACACCCAGGAGACGTGGACGCAGGTCCGTGCCCAGTCGCTGCACCAAAAGGCCACGAAACATAAAGAACACAAGGAGCTGAAACGCACCAGTGCAAGGATCCAGAAGGCAACCACACACAAACCGCCACCACCTGGACCCAGGCCGGAGAAGCTGGAGGACGAGGGGACACCAGACAAAACACCCCAACGGATAAACCCCCAAAAGAGGAAGCTACCAACAAAGGAGGACTTCCTGAAGAGCAAGAAGGTGAACAACGCGGGCACCGACAAGGAACCAGAAAATGAAACACCATCCTCATAGAGAGCGACGGTGAGGAGATGGAGGAGGAGGAGGGAGACAAACCAGGGGAGGAGGAGTCAACCCTCCAGGAAATCCACCGCCAACTCAACAGCTTGGTACCCACACCCGTACCAGACCAGTGGGACCTGGACGTAGAAACTGAGGTGCTTATCGCATGCACAGGAGGCGCTGCAGAAGAGTGGGGGCCAACAGAAGAACAGGAGGACCCACACACCCAGTAGGAACACCCAGGGCCTTCAACACCAGTAGGTACCGAAACCAGACACTGACCGATAGCACCGAGACAATGGCTATATCATTGCTCACCCTAAACGTCAGAAGCATGAAGGATCAGGTCAGGCGGGTTGGCACGTTGCGCTTCCTGGCCACCCAGAACCGAGATATCTGCTTTCTGCAGGAATATGGGATTCCGTACACCCAGCCGTACAGCCAGCTTGAACGGCAGTGGACGCACGGGCCATCATTTTGGTCTGGAGGGAACAATTGCAAATCATCTACAGTGGCCATTCTAATCAGGGGAAGCCATTTCACCATGGACAAAGTAACCGAGCAGGTCAACAGCAGAGTGCTGGTCGTGGACGGCTCATGGGCCGGTGAGCCCGTTCGGCTCATCAATGTCTATGCCTCCCCGGAGAAGAACGAGCGACTCGAGATGTTCAGGGTGCTCAGGATGCAACTCGTAACCTCCGGAACCATTCTGATGAGTGGTGATTTCAACTACATAGTAGAGTTGGATGGACGCAGTGGGCCAGGCTCTGCAGGGATTGATGTGATGTCCAGGCTGTTGGTAGAGATGATAAGGAAGGCGTCCCTCCAGGATGTAATCGGGACCATGGGGCCGAACGCCAGGAATCATTCCTGGAGCAGGCCGGACTTATCCGTGCATTCACGGATCGACCTCCTTCTCACCTCCCCAACAGTAAAGCCTGGGCGAAGCTCCATGTTCGCCGTCCACTTCTCTGACCATAGAGCAGGCAGTTTTGAGGGGGAACTTACAGGGAAGTTCCCTGCTGGCCCAGGTTCGTGGAAACTGAACTGCTCTTTGCTGGACAACAAGGAGTTAGTGGCGAACCTCAGAGATGGCTATGTAGAGTGGTAGGACATGAAGGGCCTCTTTCAATCCACCAGCGAGTGGTGGGAATAGGTGAAGGTCAGGTTCCGGATCTTCTTCCAGGATGCAAGCAGAGCTGCTGCACGGGAAAAGAAGAGGACGTTCAGGAAGCTGCAGAGCAAACTGCAACAACTGTACGAACTCGAGCTCAGGGGATGGGACGTGGATGACGACCTGGAGGAAGCAGAGCACTTTAGGGAAGAATTCAAGAAAATCATCTTCCGGACCAGAACCGAGAACCTCGAGAAGGGCGAGAAATGCATATCGTTCTCCTTTAAGAAAATTCCCTCAGCCCACACACCGATGGTGGAGCTTCAGGACTCGGAGGGCAACCTCCAAAGTGAGAAAGAAGAAGTCATGAGAGTCGTAACAAACTTTTACGGTGAACTCTACTCACCGAAGTCGTCAGAGAGAACCCAGGCGGATAGTTTCCTGGTGGGCATCTCAAAGACACTGCGTCCGGAAGAGAGAGATGGCCTGGATGCGCCTTTCACCCTGGAAGAACTGCACTCGGCCGCCACAACCTCCAATGGAGGCAAGACATCCAGAAATGACGGTCTCCCAGTGGAACTATATGTCAAACTGTGGGACCTGATCGGGCCGGACTTGCTGTACCTCTACGAGGAAATGGTGGGCAAGGGCAGTATGCTGGAAACCCTGCGAGAGGGCATGATAACACTCTTGCACAAACAGAAGTGAGAGAGAGAAGACCTCAAGAACTGGAGGGCCATCTCTCTCCTCAATGTGGACTACAAGATTCTTGTGAAGGTAATGGCCAACCACTTAAAGAAATTGATAGCAGAGATAGTCCACCCAGACCAGTCCTGTGGTATACTGGCCCGGAAAATCGCAGACAGCCTGGCCCTGGTCCGGGACACGATCGAGTACGTCAAGGGCCGGAGGGTCCCAATGGCCTTGGTCAACCTGGACCAGGAAAAGGCGTTTGACCGCGTTTCCCATGAGTTCATGGACCGGGCACTCAGAGCACTGGGACTGGGGGACTTCTTCTGTGACGTGGTGAAAACAATGTATAGAGACATCTCCAGCACGGCATCAGTGAATGGCTGGAGTACCGACTCTTTCCCGGTCCTATCAGGGGTGAGGTAGGGATGCCCGCTCTCCCCCTCCTGTTCATCTGCATAATTGAACTCCTCGCGGAACGCATCCGGCAGAACAGGAACATCAGAGGAGTGAAGGCTTCGGGAAGCAGAGGAAAAGGAGAGGTCACGTGCTCCCTCTACTTGGATGACATCTCAGTATTCTGCACAAACGGTCAGTCCAAAAGAGAACTGGAAAGGACTTGTATCGAGTTTGGGAAGGCAACAGGAGCAAAGATCAACAGCGCCAAGTCGAAAACCCTACTCTTCGGACACTGGACCTCCCCCGAGACCCACTGCCATTCCCCATCAAGCAGGACTTCTTGAAGATCCTTGGAGTCTGGTTCGGCAGAGAGGGTGCAGCAGAGAAGACCTGGGAGAAAAGACTGGCGAAGACGAGGCAGAAGCTGGGACTCTGGAGCCTCCGGAAGCTGACGATCCTGCGGAGCGAGAGCCCGCCAGTGCTCCAGTACGTCGCTCAAGTGTGGCCAGTGCAGGCCAGAACGGCCATGGCCATCACAAGAATGATCTTCTACTTCATCTGGAGCTCGAATATGGACAGAGTGAAGAGAGCGGTGATGTTCAAGACCCACGACAAAGGAGGCAAAGGAGTGCCGGACATTGCCACCATCCTGAGGGGGATCATCGTGTGCCACTGCGTGAGGAACACCCTGAGGACCGAAGATGAGAGCCAAGTTGGCTTTCTGATGGCACGCTTCGTCCTGCTGCCAACGTGGAGTCGCCACGGATGGACAGAGTGGGTGAGCGCCGTCCCATACAACTGGGAGACTCTGTGGTTCTACAAAGAAGTGGAGAAGTTTGTGAAGGAATTTGGCCTGGAGGCAGCAAGCCCTGCTACATGGACTTCCAAGCTTGTCCAGCGACAGATACGTGCAATGGTCATCAGTGAGCCAATCGTCACTCACCCCTCAGCCACAGCAGACCACGAGTGGGGAAACGTCACATCCAAGCACCTGACAAACCAGCACAAAGACACCGCCTGGATGGCCATCCACGGAGGACTTCCCGTGAGAGCCTTCATGCACGCAAGAGGACTCAACCGATACAAGTCCTGCCCGAGAGGGTGCACCATGGACGAGACAACATACCATCTCTTCTGGGAGTGCACGTACACACAGGACCTGCTGAAGGCCCTAGGCACGGAGCTTAGGGCCTGGAATCCTACGACCTGCATCACTGCTGAGTTTGTGATGTATGGACTGTTCCCAGGGACACATGCACTAGGTGACCTCCAGGGCTGCTGGAGGCTCCTGTGCTGTTTCAAAGATGTTCTTTTGTTTTCCAGAAACCGCCTGGTAGTAGGGAAAAAGGAGACATTGACCCTGGTGTGCCGTAAGATGATCCACAGCCTCTTGTGCCACTACGCAGCACTGGACGGATTGGATGGAGACAGCGAAGACGAAACCTGAGGACCCAAAGGGGTCCCCTGTCACACAGGGGGCCCAGGAAGGCCCAGGCAATGAATTCGACCCCAAAGGGGGTCCCCTTGTAACTCAATGGGCCCTGGAGGGACCACTAACCTATTTTTTTTGCCTATTCTTCCCTTCAATCCAGAAACCAGTTTGGCGAGAGGAGAGAGCGGATGAAGACAGGTGGAGTAAATGTAATAATTTACTGTATGTATTTTATTAACGTGACCTTTTCCCTTCACAGGTAAAAGGTCAATGGGATAGCTTGTGCACTTGTTGGCAAGTTTGTTACCAACGACTTATGAATAAATAGGGTGTTGTGGAAGGTGACGATTGATGTATCTGAACCAGAAACGACGCCCTAACAAGGTAAAAAAAAAAGTGCACCTCGTGTGGTGATTGAAGAGGAGAGTCTTACATTTTTGGACGACCTACGTCAGTACGTGGGTCTAGAGTGTGGCCAAAAGTAATGTTTGTAGCACGAGGGTTTGTAGTCTCTTATAAAAAACTGTAACCGATTTAATTAAGTTTCTGTTCTAAACTTGCATTACATTTGCAAATTTGCTTCTCTGTAAACCTATGAAGACTATACGAGCTCTCTTCCAGAAAATAAATATTGTTGGAAGGAAAAAAAAACACATTCAACGTCTTGTAAAGGGTAATAAGCTCTCTATGAATACATGTCTCATGATGTCTCAAAACACGGTTTTCACTTAGGAAACTGTATATTGTTTGAAAAGAATAAGGAAGTGTCAGAATATGAAGGGAAACACTTCCAATGTTTTGTTTACTTAGTTTTCAGTCAGTTGCTTCCTCTCCACTTAATTGTTTGGCCCTCCTGGAGGAGTGTTGCTGGAGCAAGGTCTCGCAAGAAAGAGACTTGCGGAAGCAATCCACTTGTTTAACTCACTAAGAAGTTATTAACGAAGTTTCGTGAAAACTAATACGCACCACATGAACACGCGGGTTAGTGAAGCTTGCCTATGTGTACTGTAATGAGGATAACAATGAAGACGGACTAATACAGCTTTAAACAGGAAACTGTTGTGTGCATGCGTCAACTGCATCTACGTAGTATGGCAAATTAACACTTGAAGCGAAATTCTAACGCATGAGCAGAAGCCACAAAAATGCTTAGCTGAAAAGAAAACAAGTTATTTTACTAACGCTAATATAGGAAAAGTATTAATAATTATACTGGAAAAGAGTAGAGGTGGGTGGTATATGGTGTAACCACTTTATTCCCATAGAAGCCTAGGTTCACACCAAAACCTAGGCTTCTATGGGAATTCGCAAAGGCATATTTTCAAGCCCATTATCGCCGCTTTAGCGGCAGTTTCCTTCCGCTAAAGCGGTGATAATTTTAACGCCGTTCTTGATAATATGCCTCTTTGTTCAACTAGCGGTTTACTCAAAAGTGAGTTTATGGGCCCTGGTGAGTACATGGTACAGTAATTAAAAACAGACTTAAAAAAGGTAGAAACAGCTTAGTTCAAGTTGATGGTAAATGCAACACAAAAGTACCTGAAATGCGTAAAGCAAAACAAACAAAAGGTTCGCAGGGAGAACGATGTGTCTGTTCCTTGCTTTGGGGGAGGCGATGCGTCTGTCCCTTAGTGCTTGCGCAAAGCAGGCAATGCGTCTGTTCCTTACTGCAGATGAGGCGATGCAACGATCTCGTGGTGCATTGCGATGCGACAAGATGGCGCCTCGATGCGATACGTCGGTCCGGTCTGATGCGATAAGATGGCGCCCTTGATGCGATGTGACGACGTGAAGGCAATGTGTGTATGCCCGACAGCCGTCCGACGAACTCTGTAACTTCTGTGCAGCGACATGCCCTGCGACACTCTTCTCTGGGGATGAAATGATGACACTTGCGGTGGCGACACACTTCTCCGGTGATTCGACTACAAAGAGCTCTGACGGAGACACGTTTCTCTGGTGATGCAGCGGCGAAACGCTTCTCCGATGATGCTACGGCAACAGCTGCAACGGCGTCACGTTCCCAATAATATGCAGGCTTCTGCATACAGAATCCCCAGCAAGGGAATTCAGAGAGGATCTGGTGGTGAAGTCTTGAATCCCTGAGACTTCAGCAGGAGGCAAGCACAATTCAAGCCCTTGGAGATTTCTCTTCAAGATGATGAAAGTTTCAATAAAAAGTCTTTTCTCCTTTCCTTGACAATAAAGAAACCACTGCAGGCAAACCCCAGCAAATAACACACTGGCACAGGGGTAGTCAAAAACTCCTACAGATTCTCTATTTCTTCTCCTTGGCAAAAGGTCTGTCTTAATTCCAAGAAGTGGTCTAAAGTCTTGGGGGCATATTACCAAGGGTGGCGATAGGCAATTATCGCCGGTTTGGCATCCGTTTTCGGCCGCTAAGCGGCGTTAATTCTAACGCTCTATTAGCAAGCTGTCGCTAACTGATGTTAGCGCCAGCTTTTAGGCGATAGCGAGCGGTTTGGGGCCCGCTTTGCATGTCAGCGATATTTATCGCTAATGACATGCAAAGTGGGCGTACCGAACCTGTTACCAACTGAAAGCAGTCGCTAACGTCGCTATCGCCTATTATCAAGGCAGGCGTAGCGATGGAAATATTCCCGCTATCGCCAAAAACCAACAACTGCTCAGACCAGTTCTTAGCCATGTTGTCCAATGGAAGGTGGATAACATGGCTAAGGGCATTTCATCGCTAATGCGTGAATATCGCTGTATTCTCAGCGATATTCACGCATTTCGCCAGATTTTTATCGCTTTTGAGATAAACCTTGCTAATAGCAAGTTATCTCAGCAATAAAAACCGGTGATGCGCGGCGATAAAAATATTGCCGCTAACCCTACTTAGCGATAAATATCTCTATTTGTTGGTAATATGCCCCTTGGGGTCTGGGCCCCAATATTTATACTAGTAAATCCTTTGTCCTCTGAAGGCAGAGGGTGCCTGGGTCTCATTTATGAAAAGTGACGCATCGCTGAGTGAAAACAGCGATGCGTCACTTTTCATTGCGCCCTCCTCGCGACACCAATGATGCGTCATATTTACAGTATGACGCATCATGTTGCAAGGAGTTACAGATACGTCAGTATTTCTGATGTATCTGTAGGGGCAAAAGTGACGCATTGCTGGAATGTGTCACAAAAGTGACGCAACTCCAGAAATGTGTCCTTTCACATGGGGCAAGCCCCATGTGAAAGGGCCTGCGTCAGTCTTACGCCTGCTGTGAGGCAGGCGTAAGATTTTGACACATTTGAGTCCTAGAAGTGGCTGCGTCACTTCTACGACCCTTTCTTGCTTCAATACGCCCCCCTTGCACACATTATACCTGGCGCAGGTATAATGTGGTGCAGGGGTTTACAAAGTGATGCATCTACCTAGATGCGTCACTTTGTAAATATGGCGCAACAAGGCGCATTTTTTACGCCACTGGTGGGTCATAAAAAGTGACGCACCGGCGGCGTAAAAATGATGCACAGCCTCATAAATGAGGCCCCATGTATCTAGCCAAAACCATTTCTGTGCAGCTTTCTGGCAAGAGGTGGAGACAGCATTGTTGAAAGCTGACGTGGCCGGTGTACCTGAAAGGAAATCTCTGCCCCCTACTTTCTATCAAGCCAAGGTCCTATTCATCCCAGCCCTGACCCATCAGACTGCTTGTGCCCAAGCCCTCCTGTCACTCACAAATCAGACATGCAATACACAACCTAGCAAGGCAGGCTGGATGGTTAGACAGGAAAATTTCCTACTTTCTAAAAGTGGCATTTTCAAACATAGAATGTTAAAAAGAATTTCACTAAATGATGTATTTTATCATTCTGAGTTCAGGCATACTACATTCGTTTTCTACCATGTTCCCTGGGATAGTTAGCATTATAAGATGTTTTAATCAAACTGCCCATTCGGGGCTATGGGGACAAGTAGCATTGCAATAGTGAAAAACGAAATTGGCTGTAATTCACTATCAGGACATGGCACACACATCAGGGCATGTTCTACCTTTTTCATACAATGCACCCTGCCCAGGGGCCTACCTTAGGGGTGTCTGATATGTAGAAAAGGGAAGGTTTAGGGACTGGCAAGTGGGTGCACTTACTAAGTCAAAATGGCTGTACTGGACTGCACACAGGCTCTGCAATGGCAGGCCTGGGAGACACTTTACAAGCTGCTTCTGTGGGTGGCACAATCAGTGCTGCAAGCCCACTAGCAGCATTTGATCTACAGGCTCTGGGCTCACATGGTTCACTGTACTAGGGTCTGACAAGCAAATCAAATAAGCCAATCATGGAGTCACCAATGCATTACAACAATTTAACATAGGGAGCACTTGCACTGTGGCACTGAATAGCAGTTTTTGAATAAAGTGGTCTTTTTCTTTGGCTCTTTGTACTCATGTTGGCCCATACCATCTAGCAGGATGTGACGTTAGCGTGTGTATCCTCTCACGACTTCCAAACGTTGTTTTATGCCTCCATTGTAGGGCGAGCCCACACTATCATGGGGCATTGAGGGAGGGCATTGGATTAAATGAAACTGCCCTGGCAATAACGTTACTTGGACTGTGTGTAAGTCTGTTTAGTCTGCACGATTTCCAAACGTTGTTTCATGCCTCCATTGTAGGGCGAGCCCACACTATCATGGGGCATGGAGGGCATTGGATTAAATGAAACTGCCCTTGCAATAACGTTATTTGGACTGTGTGTTAGTCTGTTTAGTCTGCACAGTATTAGAACATATGGCCTTCTGTGATTGGTCTACATTTATCCAATGCCTGGACTCTATAGACGGGGTACCCTATCAGCAGCCAGCTTTCAGCGGGGGTCACGGAACAGAGCGCTGACAGTGTTTCGCTTTGGTCGAGTGTGATTAGTCCTTTTTTTGGGACGATTAGTTCAATTTGTCCCTGTAGAGAAACATTCTTTTTTATGGCTTTTTTGCCGCGTTCGCGATGATCGGATGCGGGCTGTGTATATTTCCACGAACACAGACAAGCAAAACTCCATTGGTCTAGATTGATCCAATCACGGTACAGCTTTAAACCATACACTCAACATTTTTGCGCGGTGTTTTGATTGGCCCAAAATGGACCAATAGCGGGGCTTGTTCGTTAGTGAGCAGCCACCCGGGGCGCAACGCATATTAAACGAAGTCCGTCTTGGCTTCTCCGCATCTGATTGGACGCCAAAGGAGAGGGCTTCGTTCCCTTGCAGGTCCGCAGCCTCACTATTTTGCCGTGCGGTGTACCTGATGTCCTCACCTCCCCCTCGACTCACAGCTTTGAGCGAGGCAACGACGGAGAGGTGAGCACTTGGGGCCTGTCGCGGATGCTGTCCTTTTTGTAATACTTGCTTGGTAGACCTTTTGAATACTTGTTTAGATTCTGGGGGTATTAGGCGCGATTATTGGCCCACTGGCGATCACCCTCTGAGCATTTACCGATATACAGGACACCACAAGTGTATGGATATGTCCCTTTTGAAAGTATTTGAATAGAAACTACTCGTGGAGCCTTTATTCAGTGCTGCATAGTCTTTTGACCCTCTGGGGTTGGTGTGCCATTATAAACTTAGTGTGTGGCCCCGTGTAGGGCATGCCTAACCCTTTAGAGGCTCTTTTGTCAGGCTTGTTATCACGATTCATGGACTCCCTATTAATACCATTGGGGGTGTTGATTTTCTAAAAACTTATTTAATGATACGTATGCTTTTGTATTTTCTTCTTTTCCTTTTAGTGCGTGGCCTCCTTCACTGTGAGCAAGTGCCAGGTGAGGTGAGGTCTTTCCTCCCTTCAATTTGGGTGAGTTGATTTATGTAGGAGTCTAGAGTGTACTTCACACCTAGATTTTCCTCTTGCTGACAATAAGAATCATGTTTGTCGCTTTGTGTTCTGATTGTTTCATATACAGGAGAAGACTTTTGACTCCTTACTTTTGGAGGACAGATTTACTTATTGAGGCTTTCACCCAGTAAGTTTACTCACATTTTTTCTTCATTGCAGTAGTACATCATAGGTCCTGAAGAAAGCCTTTTAAAGGCTGAAACATGTCGACCATTTTAGACTCATGATTAATAGCAATTCCTTGCATGCTATTTTCACTCTGCTTTTAACCATACCACCTTGATGGTCAGACCCAATAAAGTTTTTTATGACATCAAGGTAGGTATTTTTAAAACACTTGGATTATGAACCTTGTTTCTTTTCCTTTTTTCACATCTTTTTGAGCACTGCAATTTAACCCTTTTCAGTCCGTGTCTCTGTTGGTTGAGGGTCAACGCAATAGTCCAAAGTTATGCTAGCCTTGGGTGCTTCCTAAGGAAGGGCATTATGGACATTGCCTATGTCAACCATTCTACCCAGATGACGACATTCCGCTATTGAGCGGGCTGATGGGAATTTTTTCTAGGACCTCTGGGGCTCTTCTTTCCCTCTAGGTTTTTCTCTCTTCTCCTGTTAGTATATGTCAATCGTGGATAATTTGTGCATTGACCTGTTGGTTTTGTCTTTTCACAGAGTGAGTACTTCATAGGCTCCCGCGTATAGACTTCTGGTACCTCTCGTGTTGTGTATTACTTAGTTGGGGGACAAGGTACCGATAAGTCTTTAAACACTTCTCCCCTTAGGCCCTCCCCTACCTAGTCTGGTTTGTTTTAAGTGTGCAGCCGAGGCTGCGGGCCTCTCTCTCTTTTTCTTTATTCATTATACACCATTTTGGTGTTCTTCCATACGTATTATAAGTTTTCTTTGATCACACTACAATGGCTGACTTTGGGGGTCTTGGTTTTGATGATGACACCCTTACAACCATCCTCGCAGACAATCCCAGTATGTTGGATCAAGTTCCCACACCCACCCCACCAACTGTAGGTGATTGGGAAACAGTTCTTAATCTGAAAAAGAGTCTTTCCAGAACTGTTATACACGGCCAGATCATGGCCGAATACCTACATGGAAAGTGTGCCCCCACAGGCCTGATAGTTACTAATGTGCCTAGGCTTTTTCTGACGGACAAGACCTTCATCAAGGACTGGTCCCTGATAGCATGGCGGTGCACCAGGGATTGGCTGATTTTGATTATAGCCACAGCCAAGAAAGCTGCAGACGCCATTTTGGTGGAAATCCAGGTCTTGGAAGGTCAGATTAAAACTACACTCACCGCTAAAAGATTCGAAAAACAGCAGGAGGATTCTAATAAGGCCAACAAAGAGTACAAAGACCCTATTTTCTTTGCAAAAATCGAGAAATTTAAGAAAGATCTGGCTAAGTTTTCCCATGAAAAAATATACCCCTACACAAGTGATAACTACACTCCCACTGATGCCAATAAACAGAAACAGGCAGCGGGTTCTTCCTATGCTACATCTTCAGATACAGATTCTTCTGATTCAGATAATGGAGGAAATAATCTGGGAAGGGGGAGGAATCGTGGCGGTCGAGCAAATCGCAGACAGAATACACGTGGTAACATGTACCAGTCGGGACCATGGTGGCCTCCAGCCCCTTGGGGTTACCCACAATTTCCGATGCCCATGGCTAACTACCCTCCACAATACCCTTACAATCAGCCTCCTTTTTTAGGACAGGGCCGGGGAGGCAATCGGGGGAAGCGGAGAGGACAGAACTCAGGTCAAGTCCAATGGGCAGACAATCTTTGACACTATTAGATCCAGGAGACACAGAACCAGTTAGGGACACACCCAACATCGTGGGCGATCTTGTTGTAAACTTGAGTGCACGAACACTGACACCCTTAGAGAAAGCAGTGCTCAATAAGGGTCTGGGATTTGTCCCCACCAATACTGGTGAGTCATTCCAAATCCGATCGGAGATGGAACGTTTTTTCAGGACTGTCAGACTACATTTTTTCTTTAAAAATAAAGAACAGGATATAGATGCTGACAAAAACACCGGACTGAGGGTGAAGTCCACCTTCATGCCCTTGCTCCAACAGGTACCACCTAAGGTTGGAGCATTTGAGGCCGCAGTGCTGGAGGACATGAAAGCTTTGGATTTCTCTAGTCATACAGGCTATCAGAATCTGTCTAAGAAAGAGAGATCTGCACTAGAGACTCTGTCTAGTGATTCTGGTATTACGATCAAACCAGCAGACAAGGGTGGGGCCATTGTCATCCAGGACACCACAGCATACCGCACGGAATGTCTGAGGCAACTAGGCAACACCCAGTTTTATGCACTACTCGACCTGGACCCAACGGCCAGGATCACCAATGAGATTAAACATCTGATAGAGGAGGCGAGCGCAGAAGGCTGGATTACCTCCCAAGAGGCGACTTATTTGGTGGCGAAATCCCCCACTGTCCCGTACTTTTACACACTACCCAAGGTGCATAAACCGACCAGACCACCTCCGGGTCGGCCAATCATCTCTGGCATTGGTTCTCTTTTAGAACCGTTGTCATCATTTGTGGATGTCTTCCTACAACCCTTGGTAAAACAGATGCCGTCATACCTTCAGGACACGAAGGATGTCCTTCGTTTGCTACCAGGAGTTGACTTTAATACGGATACCGACATCTTAGCGAGCTTTGATGTAGAATCACTGTATACTTGCATACCCCAGAGGGAGACGCTACAAACTGTTCAGGAACTCTTGGAAGAGTCTCCCCCAGTTAGTGTGACACCTGTCCATTTCATAATTGAACTGGCCAGGATCGCAATGACCGAAAACTTTTTTGCTTTTGAGGACTCCCTATATTTACAAACATCTGGGACCTCGATGGGTAGCAAGTTTGCGCCGAGTCTGGCGAACCTCTACATGCATAACTTTGAAAGCCAGCATGTACTGAGTGCCACCAATCCACACCACCAACATTTGGTGGTGTGGAAAAGGTATATAGACGACATCTTGGTGGTGTGGCGTGGCGATGAACATTCTTTACTAGCTTTCCACGTCTGGCTCAATGGCCTTAACCCATTTTTGAGGTTCACTCAGGAGCATAGCAGAGACCAATTGCCATTCTTGGATTTGGTGGTCTTTCCACTAGATGGTCATCTAGCCAGCTCACTGTATAGAAAACCGATGGCACGAAACTCACTTTTAAGGTTTGACAGTCATCATCCACGCTCACTAAGGGAAAACCTCCCCTTTGGACAGTTTTTAAGAGTGAGGAGAAACTGTTCGGAGTTGAGAGATTTTCGAGTGCAGGCCAAGGACCTCTCCACAAGACTGAAGATGCGACAGTACCCCAGCCGTCTGATCAGGACGTCATGTAAACGGGCCTCGAATAACCATCGTGAGTCACTGCTAGAGGCACCGGTGGACAAGACACCCCTGGGGCAATTGGTTTGTGTTACAACGTTTAACACCTCTTCGTCGAAACTTCAGAAAATTGTCAGACAGAAATGGAAGATTCTGAACAGTTCTGGTGACAAGATTCCCCTTCCTCTTTTTTCGTTTAAAAGAGGCACAAATCTAAAGGATGAACTGGTCCACACTAGACCACGCAGAGTGGGAGATGAATCCACGTCTACTCTGTGGAATCTTCCACCCGTTCAGGGCCATCATCCCTGTGGGAATTGTTCGGTCTGTCCCCAGACCAGGAAGACCACATCAGTGGACATTGGCACCTCTCGACCTTGGATACTCAAACGCCATACAAATTGTAATAGCGAGAGAGTTATATACCAAATCACATGTCCATGCATGCTAAGATATATTGGGATGACAACGAGGAAAATTAAATTACGCGTCCAGGAACATAAGAGTACGATCAGACGCAGTAAACAAGCAACTCGTCTTACATCCCATTTCATACAGGCGAAGCATACGGCAAATGACCTACAGTGGGTGGTCCTTGAACAACCTTACATACCTGACCACATAACAGATATCTCACAGTTCTTACTGAGAAGGGAACAAAAGTGGGTGTATAAATTACGGAGTGACACGGAGGGGTTGAATGATGATATCCCGTGGTTACAACTCTGAGGCTCTGTTTTTCCAATTACACCGTAGGTACCAGTCTTTCATGAATTTTCATGTTCCTTCGATCTGTTCCACCTTTGAATAAAGTGGTCTTTTTCTTTGGCTCTTTGTACTCATGTTGGCCCATACCATCTAGCAGGATGTGACGTTAGCGTGTGTATCCTCTCACGACTTCCAAACGTTGTTTTATGCCTCCATTGTAGGGCGAGCCCACACTATCATGGGGCATTGAGGGAGGGCATTGGATTAAATGAAACTGCCCTGGCAATAACGTTACTTGGACTGTGTGTAAGTCTGTTTAGTCTGCACGATTTCCAAACGTTGTTTCATGCCTCCATTGTAGGGCGAGCCCACACTATCATGGGGCATGGAGGGCATTGGATTAAATGAAACTGCCCTTGCAATAACGTTATTTGGACTGTGTGTTAGTCTGTTTAGTCTGCACAGTATTAGAACATATGGCCTTCTGTGATTGGTCTACATTTATCCAATGCCTGGACTCTATAGACGGGGTACCCTATCAGCAGCCAGCTTTCAGCGGGGGTCACGGAACAGAGCGCTGACAGTGTTTCGCTTTGGTCGAGTGTGATTAGTCCTTTTTTTGGGACGATTAGTTCAATTTGTCCCTGTAGAGAAACATTCTTTTTTATGGCTTTTTTGCCGCGTTCGCGATGATCGGATGCGGGCTGTGTATATTTCCACGAACACAGACAAGCAAAACTCCATTGGTCTAGATTGATCCAATCACGGTACAGCTTTAAACCATACACTCAACATTTTTGCGCGGTGTTTTGATTGGCCCAAAATGGACCAATAGCGGGGCTTGTTCGTTAGTGAGCAGCCACCCGGGGCGCAACGCATATTAAACGAAGTCCGTCTTGGCTTCTCCGCATCTGATTGGACGCCAAAGGAGAGGGCTTCGTTCCCTTGCAGGTCCGCAGCCTCACTATTTTGCCGTGCGGTGTACCTGATGTCCTCACCTCCCCCTCGACTCACAGCTTTGAGCGAGGCAACGACGGAGAGGTGAGCACTTGGGGCCTGTCGCGGATGCTGTCCTTTTTGTAATACTTGCTTGGTAGACCTTTTGAATACTTGTTTAGATTCTGGGGGTATTAGGCGCGATTATTGGCCCACTGGCGATCACCCTCTGAGCATTTACCGATATACAGGACACCACAAGTGTATGGATATGTCCCTTTTGAAAGTATTTGAATAGAAACTACTCGTGGAGCCTTTATTCAGTGCTGCATAGTCTTTTGACCCTCTGGGGTTGGTGTGCCATTATAAACTTAGTGTGTGGCCCCGTGTAGGGCATGCCTAACCCTTTAGAGGCTCTTTTGTCAGGCTTGTTATCACGATTCATGGACTCCCTATTAATACCATTGGGGGTGTTGATTTTCTAAAAACTTATTTAATGATACGTATGCTTTTGTATTTTCTTCTTTTCCTTTTAGTGCGTGGCCTCCTTCACTGTGAGCAAGTGCCAGGTGAGGTGAGGTCTTTCCTCCCTTCAATTTGGGTGAGTTGATTTATGTAGGAGTCTAGAGTGTACTTCACACCTAGATTTTCCTCTTGCTGACAATAAGAATCATGTTTGTCGCTTTGTGTTCTGATTGTTTCATATACAGGAGAAGACTTTTGACTCCTTACTTTTGGAGGACAGATTTACTTATTGAGGCTTTCACCCAGTAAGTTTACTCACATTTTTTCTTCATTGCAGTAGTACATCATAGGTCCTGAAGAAAGCCTTTTGAAGGCTGAAACATGTCGACCATTTTAGACTCATGATTAATAGCAATTCCTTGCATGCTATTTTCACTCTGCTTTTAACCATACCACCTTGATGGTCAGACCCAATAAAGTTTTTTATGACATCAAGGTAGGTATTTTTAAAACACTTGGATTATGAACCTTGTTTCTTTTCCTTTTTTCACATCTTTTTGAGCACTGCAATTTAACCCTTTTCAGTCCGTGTCTCTGTTGGTTGAGGGTCAACGCAATAGTCCAAAGTTATGCTAGCCTTGGGTGCTTCCTAAGGAAGGGCATTATGGACATTGCCTATGTCAACCATTCTACCCAGATGACGACATTCCGCTATTGAGCGGGCTGATGGGAATTTTTTCTAGGACCTCTGGGGCTCTTCTTTCCCTCTAGGTTTTTCTCTCTTCTCCTGTTAGTATATGTCAATCGTGGATAATTTGTGCATTGACCTGTTGGTTTTGTCTTTTCACAGAGTGAGTACTTCATAGGCTCCCGCGTATAGACTTCTGGTACCTCTCGTGTTGTGTAAATACAGCAGTGACCAGGTGCAAAGAAAAGCTAAAGGCAGCGGGGTGAACAATCTTTACAACGAAACTATTACAACGCACTACCATTACAACACGGTCATTACAACACAAACCATTACAACGCATTGCGCTGGGGGGCGCTCTAGGATAGGGAATACGTTTAATTTACTATCCAACACCTTCCCTAGTGTCCACGGGGACTGGAGTTGGAATAGTAAATTAAACTATTCACTATCCAGCACCCCAAAGCGCTATGCGTTGTAATGGATTGCGATGTAAAAACCGCGTTGTAAAGGCAGGCGTTGTAATAGCCTGCGTTGTAACGTCATACATCCGGCAGCGGCAACCAGGTGCAAGAAAGCTCTAATGTATTGCGTATTGCGACTTATATAGCGCACGTGGTAGGCAGACAAAATATCGAAATCAAAATATCGATATACAATAATATCGATGTTTTAATATCGATGGTATAGTATATCGATGTGCCATAATATCGACAGACAGAATATCGAGATTAAGGTATGTATGTTAGTAATATCGAAATTTTGATGTTTAGTGTTATGTATTTTATTATGTTGTTTATATGTTTGCTAAATATGTTTAGAAATGTATGTTTGAAAATTAGTAATTATGTTAACATTTTGCGTTTTAGTATTAGAGCGGGTTGTGGGTTTATAGGGGAATAGGGTGGGAAGTAATTTAATAATAATTAAATAATTAATATATATTTTAAATATTTTTTAATTAATAATTAATTTGTAATTAATTGAAGCTAATTAGTTAATTACATTAATTAGATTTAATGTGGTAAAATATTTAATTTAGTGTTATTGTTAATTAATAATTAATTGGTAATTAATTAATATTAATTAGTTAATTAAATTAATTAGATATAATGTGCTAAGATATATAATTTATTGTTATTGTTAATTAATAATTAATTGGTAATTAATTAATGTTAATTAGTTAATTATATTAATTAGATTTATTGTGCTAATATATTTAATTTAGTGTTATTGTTAATTAATAATTAATTTGTAATGAAATACTATTAAGTAGTAAATTAAATTAATTAGGGTTAATGTGTTAATATTTTTAATTTATTAATTTTTGATATTGTTAATTAATAATTAATTGGTAATTAATAATTATTAAGTGATTAAATGATTTGATTTATTTATGTGTAGTGGGTTGTGTGTTTATAGGGAAACAACCATTACAACGCAACTTTTACAACGCACTACCACTACAACGAATCTTTTACAACGCAAAAACTATTACAACGCATGCATTTACAACGCATGTTTTTACAACGCAGATACCTTTACAACGCATACCATTACAACGTAAGTATTGGTAAGTATATAATTATATTTAAAATGTTATAGTTTGGGGTTTTTGGGTCAAGGGGTATTTTTAGGCTTCAGGGTCAGTTTTTAGTTTTTGGGTAAAGGGGTATTTTTAGGGTTCAGGGTCAGTTTTTAGTTTTTGGGTAAAGGGGTATTTTTAGGGTTCAGGGTCAGTTTTTAGTTTTTAGGTAAAGGGGTATTTTTAGGGTTCAGGGTCAGTTTTTAGTTTTTGGGTAAAGGGGTATTTTAAGGGTTCAGGGTCAGTTTTTAGTTTTTGGGTAAAGGGGTATTTTAAGGGTTCAGGGTCAGTTTTTAGTTTTTGGGTAAAGGGGTATTTTAAGGGTTCAGGGTCAGTTTTTAGTTTTTGGGTAAAGGGGTATTTTTAGGGTTCAGGGTCAGTTTTTAGTTTTTGGGTAAAGGGGTATTTTTAGGGTTCAGGGTCAGTTTTTAGTTTTTGGGTAAAGGGGTATTTTTAGGGCACAGGGTCAGTTTTTAGTTTTTGGGTAAAGGGGTATTTTTAGAGTTCAGGGTCAGTTTTTAGTTTTTGGGTAAAGGGGTATTTTTAGGGTTCAGGGTTCAGGGTCAGTTTTTAGTTTTTGGGTAAAGGGGTATTTTTAGGGCACAGGGTCAGTTTTTAGTTTTTGGGTAAAGGGGTATTTTTAGGGTTCAGGGTCAGTTTTTGGTTTTTGGGTAAAGGGGTATTTTTAGGGTTCAGGGTCAGTTTTTAGTTTTTGGGTAAAGGGGTATTTTTAGGGTTTAGGGTCAGTTTTTAGTTTTTGGGTAAAGGGGTATTTTTAGGGTTCAGGGTTAGTTTTGGGTTTTTGGGGTACAGGGGTACAGTGTAAAAATTAAAGTAAAATTAATTTTAAATTAAATTAATTAAATTAAATTAAATTATATTATATTAATTTTTATTAATTTACATAAAAAAATTATTATATACTTACCAATACTTACGTTGTAATGGTATGCGTTGTAAAAGTATCTGCGTTGTAAAAACATGCGTTAATATATGTAAAATTA
The DNA here is from genome assembly GCF_964261635.1 of Lissotriton helveticus. Taxonomy (NCBI): domain Eukaryota; kingdom Metazoa; phylum Chordata; class Amphibia; order Caudata; family Salamandridae; genus Lissotriton; species Lissotriton helveticus. The sequence continues at coordinate 1,697,161,061 of NC_136069.1, read as the reverse complement.
TATGTATTTTTAAATTAATTTTAAATTATTATTAATACATTTTAAAAAACGATATTTTTAATTTCGATATTTTTGTACAACGATATTATTTTTTCGATATTTTTGTACTTACCATTATGTAGATATAATGTCGATATTTTTGATTTCGATATTTTTGTGTCGATATTTTTGTATGTAGATATTCTGTCTGTCGATATTATGTCATACAACCAGCGCACGTATCACCCGAAGGCATCAAGGCGCTTGCCTTGGGAACCCGTCCTGGCTTTTCCCTGTGAGATAACCCCTACTGGGTATCCCCAGGGTGAAAGCCAGGCATCCCGCAGCGTGTGGGCCGCCGTAGTGGAGATTAAGCAACTATTGCCCAGAGTTGCAGCGTGGGACCCCATGATTAGAATAGGCACCGAGGCGAGATTTATCGAGTCCGTGGACATTTTTGGGCTCAGGACCCTGCCGCGTCGGGAATTGAACCCTAGTCCCGGGCCAGACCTCTGCATCAGGGTCTGCCGCTCTAATCAGTGAGCCACACTCTTCAAGTGGCTCTAAAGGCGGCGATCGCAAGGTACCAGAAACCACCAAAGTCAGCGACAAACAGGTACAGAGTACACAGGTGCAGTTACCCGTGCAATTAATATAGTGACAATGGACTCAGTATCGGGCCCTGTTTGGAGGCGGTGCATCCACAATAGCCAGTGGCATCCAATTCACCATAAGCCAGTTGGAACAGTGACATTTGTTACTGTCTTCTGAAAGGAATGGCACAAACGGAGCAGATGCAGTCCTAAACCCACCACTGACATTCGATGCATGGATCAAAATGTTTGACAACTTCATAGATGCACTATAAGGAGCAAATGACAAACAGATCATAAAACACGTAAAGAACCTTGCAGGTGATGGAGCTAAAGAAGTGATAAAGAAAATGCCACAAATTGATGAAGGGGCAGATTTACAATCTACAAGATTTCACTCAGTCAGTTTTAAGCCCATGCTGCGTCAAAACCCTGTGCCTGCTTGAAGCAGGCGTAAGGATTGACGTAGCACCTTGAAGATAGGGCACCCCTGAGCCCTGCTGGAGCTGCGTCGTGCTTGCGACGCAACTCTAGCAATGCGCCGCCTTTACAGCACAGATGCGTCACGCATCGTTCCGGTTTTGCCCCAGGTGTGCCGCATTGTAAATGCGGCGCATCCATGGTGGCGGAACATGACGCACAATAACTGACGCATCCCTGCTGATATGCAGGGATGCGCCAGTTATTGTAAATCTGCCCCGCAGTGTCTTACCGTCAAATCAAAGAAACATTGGAAGCCAAGTTCAATCCGATGGCGAATGTAGACTATGAAAGGTACATATTCAACCAGGCTAAACAACAAAGTGGTGCAAGGATGGTTGAGTTTATCGAGAGACTTCATGCCTTTATCAAGTACTGAAAGTTTGGTGAATTCAACAATGAGGAGGCCATACGTCTCCGAATCTGATTCATTCCGAGGACACGTGCTGAGAGAGACACTTAGTACTTTAATGCCGCCGGAGCATAACTTTTGTGATGCTGCAAAGGGTCAGTGCGCCGGTGTAGGAAACTGGCTCTGTATACCAAAGTAACGTGTACTATACAAAGTGTCCAGTGGATCCCAAGATGTGTAGCAGAGACTAAAGTAGATAATACTTTACTTGCTTTTGTAGTAGTGTGGTTGAAAAATCAGGCTTATCAGGAGGGAAGTGTTAAGCATTTGTTGTGCACACTCAGTCAAGAAATAATGTCACACTCAAAGGCTGAATCCAAACAAACTGTTTGTATAAAAAGAGAATATCTACTTTAGCCTCTGCTATACCTCTGGGGATCCACTGAACTCTGTGCACACTACACCTTACTTTGGTATAGTATATATAGAGCCAGATTCGGTGGATCATCGGTGGGGTCTATAACTTTGCATTTGTTGTATCACTTGGTCAACACCTTATCATACGACTATAATCTAAAAATTTCCTTTAGCTTAAATTAATTTTCCTAATTGACATATTTTTCAAATTCTTAAAATCTTGTTAGGGCCTTGATTAGGTCCTTTTAGCATTTTAAAAGTTTTAAAGTAACTGTAGTTAGGGGTAAAAGTATTTAGAAGTTTTTGACCTCTTTTAAAATGATCCCAAACAGCTGGTGAACAGAATGTGGTTAAGGAGCTCGACCTCTCCCCCTACCTCAATTTAGATATGAGAGAGTCAAGGTCTCTGTGCAAACTTAACAAGATTCCTGTGGGGTCCCATCCTTCCAAGACCAAGCTCTGGAGCTCTTGGCAGAGTATGCTAAGGACCACCCTTCAGAGAGGGAAGGTCCCACCTCACCTCAGACGAATCTGAAACATGTGATGGGGAGGATCTCATCAACCCCCACCACTAAGTAGGGAGACCAGGGCCCCTTAGACCCCGACTCCAAGGATAGTACTCACAGCACCTAGAACCCACACAGCTGGGGCAGGTCTTGGAGAGATCACTGAGGACAGCCTCGGTGAAGAGGAGAGCCTTCTAGCAAGGTTGACCTACAGGTTAGACCTAGAGACCAGACTCCTAACTCCAGAAAAAGAAAGAATGGAGATGGGCTTACCCCCATCAATAGTGGCAGCCATATCAAACCTAGGGAGAAAGAAAGTTCTAATGGCCCTAAAATCCCCAAATGGATTGTCCCCAAATATGAGGAAGGTGATGACATCGCCATATGGTTCACAGCCTTTGAGAGGGCAAGGGAAGAAGTCACACTGGAGGGCTTTACTATGGGAACTGTTCTCTGGTAACTGGAGACAGACTACTGACCCTCACTGGGCTAGATACTGAGTCCTCTGACCTCATGAAGGCTTTGGACTCACAGCTGAGGAATATCGAATTCAATTCAGGGGGGTTCACAAAACTCCAAGTCAATCCTGGGTTGACTTCATGGACTACTCAGTAAAACGCTTGATGGTTGGTTCACTGGAAGTGAAGTGCATGAGTATGTTGGGCTTCACAATCTCCTGATAAAAGAACACTAATGAAAAGTTGCACCAGTATCTGGTAGATGTAGGAAAGTGGAATCTGACTATATGCTTACCCCCACTTTTTGCCTGGTGTTTTGCTGGTGTTCGACTTAGTTGAACTGGGTCCCTGCTAATCAGGGCCACTGTCTATCTGCTTTCTCTATAAAATGTATTTCATGTACTTTATCTACATACCACATTGGTTACTGGGTCACCCTTGTGAGACCCTGTATATGGTACCTTAGGTACCCAGGGCATAAGTGCACCGAAGGCCTACCAGGGGCTGCAGCATGTATTATGCCACCCCTGGTTAGCCTTCCCAACTGACACCACAGGCCTGCACCTGCAGCCTGGGTAAGGTGGTGTAATCACCCCTTACTTAGATATAGTATACCCATATCTATATATATATATAGACACATATTAACCTATAAGTCACTCCTATGGAAGGCCTTGACAATCCTGGAGGCAGAGTGCTTAGTTTTGTGTGAGAGGGTGCCCTAACATGAGCTGAGCCCCTCTGCAGGTTTCGGAACCATCTCCTTATAGCTGTTCTATGATATAGCCATACCATATACACTTAAGTGCATTATAATCCTCGCGGTTAATGCTAACTTTGGTTTAGCTCTATCAAAACATGTTGTGTAAGGTGTCAAACACTTTGGAATACTACCCTCCCGCCAGTTCTGGTGGCGGAGGTAGTATTCCACCCTTCTAGAGGGAGAAGACATGTAGTTACTGGTAAACCCGGTTAAAGTTAAACAGAACCCCAGCATTACAAAATGGATGCTGCTGCCACAGACACGAGTCTGCCCTCCTGCTGCTGGATAAAATTCCGGCAGGGGAGGCCTGGACAATAGGTTTCCTGTCCAGGGAGGTGCTGGCACCTCCCCAGACAGGCTTTAGTGTATTGGGGCAGGGTGGGTTGCATTAAGTGAATGCTTTTCAGGCACTGCCTGGGGCACACTAAGTGCTCCATGCATTTCCCAGTTCAAACCGGTTGCTGGGGCACTCAGCCCCAGCTCTGGCATGAAAATGGAGAAAGGGGAAGGGGTGTAACCACCCCTTCCCAGGTCCTCCCATAGGTGGGACCTAAGAGTTAGTCCAAACCCTAAACTTGCTATAAGAATAGGATCCCAGTCCCTAGGACTTTAGATTACCCTGGACAAAATTCTGCAACATATATCTTGGACCTTCGACATTCCATATCGACTGAAAGATGATATCCCCCTTGTGGTCGAGGAGTGACCATCCTTTTCAAATAGGCACCAACTGCATCTTTGCCAGTCTGCATTTTCAAGGCTCCTGCTGGACCCTGAAGTATCTGCGACACAGGACATGGACTTCCAGACATCTCTGACCCGAGCTCCCAGCAAAGCTGAGAACCGTAGCAGACACGAGAGACGTGGCACCGGAACTCCTGGACATCCTGCACGTATGCACCTGCACCTACTTCCCGAGGTATCCCGAGGTATCCCGAAGTTATGCATTGGAGTATTTGAAGCACCTACACCGAGCACCTTTTGCACTGAAGCTTAGAGGCCTACACTCCACGAGTGTCACGTGGACCCGCTTTGTGCATTTCAGCTCAAGGCTCCTTTGCGGTTCCTAGTCTGTTGGCAAGTGAGCACCCACGAAGGGCCATCTCTGATTTTGTGAGTTTTCCTGGTTGCTCCAGATGTGCTCTCATTTCTCTCCATAGGAGAAGTCCCACAGACCTTGATGGTCTGCACCAAAGCCAATCTTGACATCCTGCGTGGATTGCGTTTGCCAAGGCTTGTTGGATCCGATCCGGATTCTGACACTGCAGTCCACTAGATCCTCCATGGGTCAGCTTGAATCCAGCTCCTGGTTGTCGTCAACACCTCTTGGACCACGTGGCTGAAGAGACAAGCTTCACCTCTTTCACCTTAAAGCATTCGACATTGGCTGGCAGCTTCCCATTGTCATCCTGGTCACTGGCTAGTGACCCAGACTCTGTCCCCTCTGCTTTCAGGTTCTTCAGGTCTTCGATCCACCCTTGGATCCACCCGGACACTTTTCCCCTGGTCGCCTGCAGCACTTCTTCGCAGCTCTCCATTGGAATCGACGACAAAAAGACACCAAAAGACACCTATGTACCCGGCTTCCCTGGGTGAGGTAACAACAGTACTCTGGTGCTCCCGTGGGTCTTGACTCTCGAAGTGTTCTAGTCTAAAAGGGTTCCATCATAGTTAACCTAGAAGTGTCCTTAATCTTTAAAATTGTAACTTGTTCGTTCTCCATAGAAAGTCAATGGTAACCCGCGGCTGTGTTTAGACACTGCACGTGTATCCCGTGGGCCTCCTACAACCTAACCTTTGGTGGTTCTAGGTAGCCCCAGCGATTCCGCAGGCCCTAGGCCTGCTTTCTAACTCTCACGTGGTTCTTATACTACTCTTTTAGTATACGGTTTGTGAGGCCCCTAGGGCATAACGTATACTGTGCAACTTATTGTATGCTAATTAAGTTCCTTGTATTGTACTTTTACCTCTGACCTCGTAAAGAGACCAGAGGGATTGTGTTTAGAATAAATACATATATATTTGATACATACCTTGTGTGGTGTGCTTTCATTTGATCATTCGAGAGATTATAATTGGTAAAACAACTTGCTTAACTCGCCTCTAAGTCTTAGTCTGAAGGCTGCTCTCCACAGCTACCACTAGGATAGCTTTCTATAAGGTTGACTTTACAACCTACCTTCAATAAGGGTCGTTTGGACTGGTGCAAGGTGCTCACTAGAATAGTGGACATCATATTACAGGCCAACTTCTCACAGTAGACATAGCTCTACTTTCTCCCCAAGAATTAGGAAAGAAGGCAGATAATTGGGTTAGGACAAGGGTGACTAAAACGTCTAATGGGGGTGACCAAAAGAAAGGGGTTACAAAACCTCCAGAGGGGAAAGGGGGTGATGCCCCCAAAGATAAAAACTAAGGGCCATATTATCAAGAAAGGGCGATACATTATCACCGCTTTTATGGGCAAGAAACTGCTGCTAAATCGGCGATAATGGGCTCGAAAATATGCCTTTGTGAATTCCCATAGAAGCCCGGGTTCTGGTGTTAACCTGGGCTTCAATGGGAATTCACAAGGGCATATTATCAAGCCCATTATTGCCGATTTAGCGGCAGTTTCTTGCCGATAAAAGCGGCGATATTGTATCGCCCTTTCTTGATAATATGGCCCTAAGAGTCTTCTAAAGGTCCCCAAAAACCTGTTCAGGATGGTGGGTCCCAGAAGTCTAAGTATAAGGGTGAAAATGTTGACCCCTTAAAGGCCTGGTGTTGTGCTTGCTAGAAGGTTGGACACTCTACTGGAGATGCTGTCTGTCCTAACAAAAATGTCCCTGTTCCCCCGCCAGTTGCTACTGGTGTGGCAAATCTCCAGATGAGATCAACAATGTGCCCAGAGCAAATCAGGGTTCACAGTGAGGCAGTAACGGCTCCTCAAGAGAGTGCTGAGGGGCGGGGGAGGGGCATGGTGGGGGTAGTAAACTCTGGCATACGGCCGAATGGAGGTAAGTAAATAAATACAATGAATTACATTGCATGCGCTGCAATGCCAAATGACGATGCAGCGCACGCTATTTAATTCATTTTATCTATTTATTTATTTATTTATTTACTTACCTCCTTTCACCCGTATGCCAGAGTTTACTACCCCCCATGCTGCCCCTGCCACCCCGCCACACCGCCCGCGGCACTCCCTCGAAGAGCCGCTACAGCACTGAGACTGTTCTAGTGTCTGAAATGGAAGGAAGGTTAGGAACTTTGGCTGTCGGGCCCCTTAACCTGAAACGGTTCCTACAATTCTCTCTAGTGATTGGGACCAGGATAGAAGCCCTAAGGCAGAGTTCTTCAAAACTTTTTGTTTGGAGCGCCCCTAAGCAAAATGTTTTGAGGTCGGGCCCCTGTTCAAAACTTTATGGCAAGAGTTGGGGGAGCGGTAGGGACATGGCTGGGCACAGGGGACGGGCTTAAGAGATGATTTCAGGAGCACTTTTCTCTATCGCTCATAAAACACACTAAATATGAGACTTATAAAACAGCAAATGCATCAAATAAAAACATATATGGTCCCAAAAATACTGCTCCCCATAATTGTGGTGTTCTGAGCCCCTCACACTCTTGGACCCCAATACAACTACACCTGCTGCATTAATGATAACAGCATCCCCGATAAGCAGGCTGTCACCTCTGAATCGTTCGTCGCTTCACCACCATACCTGACCATACTCTGTCCCTTTCAGAAAAAAGACCTTTTTCTACAAAGGTGCCCTCTGTCCTAATGCTAGATAGGAAAACACCTCCCATGCCCCTATTTCAAAGGTAGACAGTGATAATTGTGATGCAGGGGACCCCTCAAGCCCTTGGGCCCCAGGCCTACTACATCTGGGTAATTAATGATAACCAGCAGTGGCCACTTACACACCTGGCAGCAGTGCCTACTGTACTAATGATGGCCCTTTTTAAAGAAATAAAAGGGGGAGATGCCACTTATATTAGTTCAAGTTCAAGTTCAAGTTCAATGATTTATATAGCGCACTACTCACCCAGAGGGTCTCAAGGCGCTTGGGGAGGGGGATTATTAATTATCGAATAGCCAGGTTTTGAGTTCTTTTCTGAAGGGGATGTGGTTCTGTGTGAGGCGGAGGTGAGTGGGGAGTGAGTTCCAGGTCTTGGCCGCCAAGTAGGAGAATGATCTGCCTCCCATGGTGGATCTTTGGATACGCGGAACTGCGGCAAGGCCTTGATTGGAGGATCTTAGTTGGCGGGTGGGTGTGTAGAAGGATAGTCGAGTGTTGAGGCATTCAGGTCCTAGTTTGTAGAGGGCCTTGTGTGCGTGGGTGAGGAGACGGAATGTTATTCTCTTGTTGACGGGAAGCCAGTGGAGGTCTTTCAGGTGGCCGGTGATGTGATCTTGGCGAGGGATGTCCAGAATGAGTCTCGCTGATGCGTTTTGGATGTGTTGGAGTTTTTGCTGTAATTTGGCTGTAATTCCGGTGTAGAGGGTGTTTCCGTAGTCTAGTCGACTCGTAACCAGTGCGTGGGTGACAGTCTTTCTTGTTTCGGTGGGGATCCAGTGGAAGATTTTTTTGAGCATACGAAGTACGTTGAAGCAGGAGGATGAGACGGCGTTGACTTGTTTGGTCATCGAGAGTGAGGAATCTAGGATGAAGCCTAGGTTGCGTGCGTGGTCTGTGGGTATGGGTGCTGAGCCCAGATCCGCAGGCCACCATGAGTCGTCCCAGGCGGAGGGAGATGATCCTAGGATGAGCACTTCCGTTTTGTCTGAGTTGAGTTTTAGGCGGCTGTTTTTCATCCAGACGGCTACTTCTTTCATGCCTTCGTGAAGATTGGTTTTGGCGGTGTTGGGGTCTTTGGTGAGGGAAAGGATCAGCTGGGTGTCGTCGGCGTAGGAGATGATGTTAAGGTTGTGTTGACGCGCGATGGAAGCGAGTGGACTCATGTAAACATTGAAGAGGGTGGGACTGAGTGATGATCCTTGTGGTACACCGCAGATGACTTCTGTTGCCTCTGATCTGAACGGGGGAAGTCGGACTTTCTGAGTTCTCCCAGCAAGGAATGAGGTGATCCAGTCCAAGGCTTTTCCTTGTATGCCGATGTTGTTGAGACGTTGTATGAGGGTGCTGTGGCAGACCGTGTCGAAGCGGCGGAGAGGTCGAGTAGAATGAGGGCCACTGTTTCTCCGTTGTCCAGTAGTGTTCGGATGTCGTCTGTTGCGGCGATGAGGGCTGTTTCGGTGCTGTGTTTGGCTCGAAAGCCGGACTGTGAGGGATCGAGGGAGTTGTTGGATTCTAGGAAGGCGGCGAGCTGGCTATTGACGGCTTTCTCAATGACTTTGGCCGGGAACGGGAGGAGGGATATGGGTCGGTAGTTTTTAAGTTCGGAGGGGTCTGCAGTTGGTTTCTTCAGGAGGGCGCTGACTTCGGCATGTTTCCAGCTTTCTGGGAAGGTAGCAGAGTTGAAGGAGCAGTTGATGACATCACAGAGATGGGGTGCAATGATAGAGTCAGCTTTGTTGAAGATGTGGTGGGGGCATGGGTCGGTTGGGGAGCCAGAATGGATGGAGTTCATCAGGCGGATCGTGTCTTCAGTGGATATTGGGTTCCAGGTGCTGAGGTTGTTAGAGGGCGGTTTACGTTCTGAGGGGGGTGGAGAGTATTGTTCGTTGGAGCTGTTTCCGAAACTTTTATGTATGTCTGCAATTTTGTTGTAGAAGAAGGAGGATAACGAGTCGCAGAGGTTTTTTGAGGGAGTGATGTCGTTTGAGGCTGCGGTGGGGTTGGTGAATTTTTTGACGATGTTGAATAGTTCCTTGCTGTTATGGGCGTTGTTGTCGAGTCGATTCTTGAATGCAGATTTCTTGGTGGATCGAATCAGCTGGTGGTGCTTGCGGGTGGCTGCCTTGAGGGTGGACATGTTGTTGGTGGTTGGATTTTTTCTCCATGTTTTCGCGAGAGTACGGCATAGCTTCTTGGATTTCTTAAGGTCATCGTTGAACCAGGGGGCCTTTTTGCTGTCTTGTTTGGAGTGATGGTTTTTTAAGGGTGCTAATTCGTCAGCGCTGTGAGTGATCCATTGTTTGAGTTTGATGGCCGCTTCGTTTGGGTCCGATGAGAGGGCGGGTGGGTTTTGGTTGAGCGATGTGAGGAGTTGGTCAGTGGTGATTTTGTTCCATTTTCTTCGGGGAATACGTTGTGGGGGTTGTGGGTCGAGATGGTTTTGTAGCTGAAGTGAACACAACTGTGGTCCGTCCAATGGAGGGCTGTGGTGTGATCAAAGGAGATATGTTTGCTGGAGGTGAAGATTGGGTCGAGCATATGTCCGGCTACATGGGTGGGGGTGTCAACAAGTTGTTTGAGTCCGAGATTGGGCAGGTTGTCAAGAAGGGTGGTGGTGTTGCTGTCGTTTTTCTTTTCTAGGTGGAAGTTGAGGTCTCCTAGTAGAATGTAGTTCTCGGATGCGAGGGCATGTGGACTGATGAAGTCAGTGATGTCTTCGCTGAATTGTTTACGGGTTCCTGGAGGTCTGTAGATGAGGGTGCCTCTAAGTGTGGTCCTAGGGTCGGTGTGGATCTGGAAGTGGAGGTGTTCGGCGGTTGTGAGGAAATCGTCGGAGTTGGTTGTGATTTTGATGGTGTTCTTATGGACGATAGCGATGCCTCCTCCTGTTTGGATGGCGCGGTCTTTTCGGATGATTTTGTAGTTGTCCGGGATGGCTATGGCGATGTCGGGTGTTGATGACGCGTTCATCCATGTTTCAGTAAGGAAGGCGATGTCCGGTGATGTAGTGTCCAGTAGATCCCAGAGTTCAGTGGCGTGTCTGTGGATCGAGCGGGTGTTTAGCAGGATGCACTTCAGGTGATAAGAGTCGGAGCTGTTTTTGGGGTTAGTGGATGTGGTATGGGTCTTGATGCTGGTATATTTGCAGGAGTGGCAGGTGAAGGGACCGTGGGTCCGTCCCGGGACAGCCTCGTAGCAATGTGGTGTGAGTCCGGGGTTAAGGGCTAGAATGGTGGCGGCGGTATACGTTATGCGGGTGGAGTGAGGTTTGCGTGGTCCAGGGGGTCTGGCGCTGGGCGGGGTCCCGGCGCGGACGGGCGTAGACGGGCTTACCTTTGGCGCACCTTCGGCGCGCATAGGGCGCGACCGCTGCGCGTGACCGCTGCGCGTGGATTGTTCTGACATAAGTGCATAGAGGAGGGGGCGGAGCGTGGGAGGAGCAGCTGGGAGGCGGGTGCGGGGTGGAGAGGACGGGCTCTGAGGCAGGACAACAACCAACAAAATGGAAGGCAACAATAACAACACCAAATGAGGTTGGGGCACAAAGCGCTATGGAGCAATGGGGAGTGAAAGCGCTATCAAAGTCCAATGCGCACAATGAGAAATCGAGCAGGCAACGATAATGCAGCAGAGATAAATTAACGGTAAAGCGCTGTTTAAATTAAGTTGCACACGCTGTTATGATTGAGCAGGCAGCGGTCTAGGCAGGTAGCAATTCGAACTGTAAGCAGGCAATGAAAGTAATTGCTAACGATACCCAGGCAGGACAGGGAGCGTGAGGAGCGACCGCTTCCGATGGTATCAGGACGGTCACACTACCGCATCTGCGACGTAATCCATCATGTGCTGCATAGCAAAGCATATCCAATTCTTCAGTGCTGTAAACTAGTACTTACAGACGTTCTATTCTGAAGGACAGAATGATGGTATTTTTTATAATTCTTTATTGTGCGGTACAGGAAGACAAATGCGTTCTTGTGGCACACTTATTATTTTAAGTGAACCTAGTTCTATGTATGTTGCTGTTTATCTTGGTGCACAATTCTCTTCTTTGGTGGTCCTCTGCCTTTTTATAAAAATATGTTGAATGGGGATTTAGCTGCCATTTAGTCACCCAAACCTACTTTGGGATGGGATGACTACGGACACCTTGTTGCTGTTATCATAAGGCCGTTTGAGCTTGGTGTACATAAAACCAACCATCTGCTTATTACCGCACAGACTAATATGTCCTCACAGCACTCTAACAAATACTAACTATCCCCTCTGCTACTAAACAATTCCCACGCCCCTTTAACAATTTCTTATTTAACTTCAACTTGACAACTTCTGTTAGTAACAGCCTTTTTGACCCTTTCTCTTAACTCCAGTGTTTCTTTGCACTGAACTGGCCTGTCTGCCCTTGGATCAAGCCTGCCTTCCTTTCATTCCCCATTCTCCTCTTACTTTACATTGTTCTTTTCCACAGCCCTATATTTCAATTTCTGGAATGACTCGTCAGCAAAGAAACTAGCCCTCGAGATGCGCACAGGCACTGGAAGAAGACTACCATCAGCCCCATGGTACACAGCTGAATTAAAAGAACTATAGAAAAAATGCAGAGCCAAAGAACGAGTTTGGAGGAAGGAATACTCTGAAATAGAAAAAACCATTACAAAGTGGCATTAATAAAGTATAAAGATTCAATAATCTCAGCAAAATCACGTTTCTTCACCGAGAAAATTATTGCTGCTAAAAATACAGCTAGAGAACATTTTAAAACAGTTTCTACCTTAGCCAAGTTTGGCAATAGCAAACAGTTTAGTACAAATAGGCAGTTCTGCGACAATTAGCAGAGTTCTTTCACGATAAAGTGGTAAAAGTTTATGACTAAGTCCTCTAACAGCTAGGCTGGAGTTAATTTAAATGGGCCAAACAAAGATAGGGTGATTATGCAGGTCTATTTACAAAAATGTAACTCCTTAACTCTAGACTGAGTCGAGAAGCTTATAATGTAACAGACGGCTCTTGTGAATCATGAAAAGAATGAACAGTTCCAAAAATAATACACAGGCTAAAACTGCTCCAATATACAGATCGGACCTCATTTGGGGAAAAGAAGAATTTGTTAATCTGTCCCCACACTATCACTAAGTTGATATCCCTATTTAACATCTCCCAGACAAAACCCATCAAAAGGTGTCAGCTCGTGAAGGCTTCCTAAAAAGCACATTCACAGAGTAAGTCAGATGACTAAGCTACAAAGTTAATTCTCCATCGTCTTCCACACCTCTTCTCGTGAGAAGGTGGACGACCTTGGTTCCCAGGCCTTCTTCAGCGAGAAAGAACATCAGCTCCGAATTATCGACATTACATTTTGAAGGGCAGATTTATAAGGCCCTTGCTCCGATTTTACGCCGCAGTTGCGTCATTGTTCCAGCGCGGGGGGGGGGGGTGGGGAGGGTTCCGGAGCAGGAACGCCTCCTGAAAGTGGCTGAGTGAAATCTACAAGATTTAACTCAATCACTTTTAGGCCAATGCTGCGTCAAAATCCTGTGCCTGCTTGAAGCAGGCGTAAGGCTTGACGCAGCATTGGAAGAATTAGGCCCCCCCAGAGCATTGCTGGAGCTGCGTCCAGCAATCCGCCGCCTTTACGGCACAGATGCGCTGTTTCTGCCCGATGGTGCGCCGCATTATAAATGAGGCACATCATGGGTGGCGGAGCTGCGGCGCACAATTACTGGCGTATCCCTGCTAATTTGCAAGGATGCGCCAGTTATTGTAAATCTGCTCCACAATGTTTCATTTCTCCTCCCTAACTAAGGAAGATTCTTCCACCTGCAGCTGAAACGTGAGAATCAAACATTTCTGCGTGCACATGAATTTTGCTGACTATTTCTAAATTGAGAGCTTACCAGGGAAAATACATTTCAGGCCTACAAATTCAACTAACATAAGTTCTAGTACTTTACTTGCACATTTTTTTAAATACATCACAATCCTGATAACCAAAGTTAATACAACACAAGAATATATGCGGGTCTGTGATAATCTGTGATTATAACGCACCCCTACAATTTTAGAGCACTGCCACGCTCTATCACCTGTGTTGGCGCTAGGCAGCAGTTTGTGCTCCAGCGGGCCCCAAACCCCTCGCTATCACCTAAAAGCTGTCGCTAACTGATGTTGCTAATAGGGCGATAAAACTATCGCTGCTTTGCGGCCGAAAAAGGCTTCAAAAGCGGTGATAATTTTATTTCGCCTTCCTTGGTAATATGCCCCCTGAATTTTTATTGCAAAAATGACTTTATTTTGGGAGACTCCTGAATTTTTATTGCAAAAATGACTTTATTTTGGCTCTCTGCCGCTTTAGAAGTCAATGGGGAAATGCATTCTCTGGAATATTTATTCTCCATTTTACTGTTGTAAATTGTTGTCATGCATTGGTTTTGTTCTCTTCCAGTGGAGCAGTGTGCAGTACCACAGCTCGTCACTAGGTGTCCCACTCCAGTCGGCGTCCACAGTGAACAGTGAGACCTCGAGACACCTGACGGATGAACGCTGTGACGTCACCGCGCCGGCCTTGTTTTTCACGGAGTGAGGCTGCCAGGAAAGCACTTCCTGCAATGTGACACTGACCGGATATCCGGCTGCCCATAATGCACTGCAGGATGACAAACTTTGTGCATCAAACAAAACAGATTACACTGTTGATTAATTAGCTGTAAATGTTTTTTTTGTTACTGTACACATTACACATCCTTCTGATTCATGCCTAGAAACTCCGTAGTGGACAGGCGCTCTAAAATTCACATGAGCAAAATAAAATAGGAAAACATACTTCTTCTCAGTTCAGCTATTATTCTTAATTGGTCTCCTACTGTTAGTTTGTTTGCTCTCCGTGTGGCTGTTGAAGTTATTGAACAGTAATTAAGACGTCAACTCAGTATTAAAATTCTAAAATGTAGAGCTCTGATATTCAATGGCGATTTATCTAATGTTCTACCAAGAAGCAAGAGTTAGAAGGAAAAGAATATCTTGAATGTTTTGAAAAGGGTAGTTAGCGAAGCTGACAGGAAAGCACTTCCTGCAAAGTGGCCAGACACTGACCGGATATCCGGCTGCCCACAATGCATTGCACTGAAGAGAAACCCTTTGCGTCTAGCTGAACAAATTACACTTTTAATAATTAGCAGTTATTTCTTTATTTCTGTTACTGTAAACATTAAACATCCTTCTACATTCATCCCCAGAAACTCCGTAGAGAAAGGCGCTCTAAGATACATAGGCGGCAAATTAGAGCACTTGCTCATTTGAAGCTTACAATTTATACATTCAACATGTTTCATTTAATTCAGAGTTTCTCTGATTCAATCGCACCTCGTGTGGCGATTGAAGAGGAATTATTGCAATTTTTGGAAGACCTGCGTCAGTACGCGGGTCTAAAATGTAGTCTAAAATGAGAAAGTGCTGTGTGATCAATAGGGTATACGATATAGTCGCGTCGATAACGCATATTTACTAACATGGCGATAATTTTCGCTAGTTGTTGGTAATATGCCCCTAAGTAATTTAACTTTCTTTGCCAAAGTAGTACTAAGATTTGGACATTCGCTTCTCTGAAAATCTCTGAAGACCGTACCAGCTCTCTGCCACAAAATAAGTTTTGGAAGGAAAGAAAACACATTCTGGGGCATCTTTGCAAATCAACAGGGATGAGCCAGAAAAGATGCGACACGCAATTCCCTCCCTGCCCCACCACAAATGCAAATCAGCAGGGATGCGTCAGAAAAGATGCGACACGCAATTCCTTCCCTGCCCCACCACAAATGCGACGCATTAACAATGCGGCACATGGATAGGGCGCTGCGTGTCGCATCCTGTGGCGTAAGGGCGGCGCATTGCTGGGGTCGAGTCGCAAGCGCAACGCAGCTTCTGCAATGCTCAGAGGCGCCGTATGCCTAACATGCTACCTCACTGGGGGGCTTATTTATGAGCCCTTGCATCACTTTTGCGGCGCATCAGTGGTGGCGCACGGGTGTGCAGATGCGTCACAACTCTTCTGGTGCATCTCTGCTGATTAGCAGAGATGCGCCAGAAGTTGTAAATCTGCCCCATGTACGTAAAAGTGACTCAGGGAAATCTTGTAGATTTCACTGTGTCACTTTTACGAGGCGTTCCTGCGATGGAACGCCCACTCTGCCTTCATGAAACCTAACGCAGGTTTCATGTAGTGCAGGGCTTTACAACGTGACGCATCTCCCTAGATGTGTCACGTTGTAAATAAGGCACAACGTGGTGTATGGTTTATGCCGCCACTGCGTCACAGAAGTAACGCAACGGCAGCGTAAATGTGGCGCATGGGGCTGTAAATCTGCCCTCAACCCCTCAATGTCTTGTAAAGGGTAGTACGCTCTCTATAAAAACATATCTCATGATGTCTCAAAACACTGTTTTCACTTAGAAAACTGTATAGTTGAAAAAGAAAAAGGAAGTGTCAGAATATGAAGGGAAACACTTCCCAATGTCTTCTTTACTTTCCGCAGGTTTCAGTCAGTTGCTTCATCTCCACTCAAATTTTTGGCCCTCCTGGAGAAGTGTTGATGGAGCAAGGTCTTTTTTTTTTCTTTGAAAACATGTTTATTTGTAAGATTGCACAAAAGTCGTGGGGCTCTGAACCCCAGAGGCCACGGCAGTATCAATTTATACATTTACAAGACAGCATCTGACTTTCTTTTACATCATCAAAAAAAATGGGGTGACCCAATTAGCCAGCAGACCTGGGTGATCTCAATAACATTCAAAAACAGTGGTCTCCAACTATTCCTTTTTCGATAATGAAAATTCAGCAAACATTTGAAATTTCTCTTATTTCAAGGGCACATATAACAAATTACCCTGATCAATCTATGCCTGTTATATCCACAAAAAACACAACCAAAAGCAACAACCAAACAGTCGTTTTACGTGGGGCCATTTTAATTCACTTCATTGCATTTCTAACTGTCTCAATAAAAACATATTACGAGTTGCCCAAAGAGGGATGTGCAAAAAGGGTAGAGTTGTAGTGTGCTAAAGAGATAGGTTTCAGAAAGAGACACAGCAATAACGAGATTATATTTACAAAATCATATAAACAAATAATAGGTTTTCATTATACAATTCCTTAGGGTCCTGGTGTGTTAGTGAATAATTTGAACACAGTTTATTTTGTTTGGAGATATTACTTCCAAGCTAATGTTGCACCAATTGTATTAACAACATCATCCAGGACAAATTAAAGCGTCGACGTTTCGACTCGTCTTGTGGCCTTATGGTGGTTTAAGCCGTGGCCATGCGAGTCTTCATCAGGACTACAGTTTTGGGCAACCCAGGGGAGCAGTATAGGGCCCCACTGGTAATGAAAGGGAAAACACTTAGGCTATTGTTTCCTGTTCAATTGGCGGTAGGATTAATACCTTTAAATCAGATGTAGCTGGCGTTATTAATACTCCAGTACTCTTGCCGCTTCAGGTTCAAACCGACCCGGACGTTGCCTATCAGAATATATGGCAACACACGCTAGCTTCAGTCCAGTCAATCCGGTCAAAAAACCTCCCTGCCGGTTACATGTGCGAGGGGGTCGCTAGTTATGTAGATGCTTTACAGGGTCAAGCATCAAGGTGAAGACATCATGTCGACTCACCCCTTCGTTCCCAATCTGCTTCAATACCTCGCTGCTAAATGCCGTTTCCCAAAGCTCTACCCTTTTTGCACATCCATGACTGACACCAAACTTGAAAGACAACCTTTGTCACCTGTGGTAATGTACCGCGCAGTGTCACTGCATAGAGAATCATGTGAAGGGTGTGAAACCCCATGAGGTGTCACTCTAGCGCATGGGCCGGGTCCCCCCTGTCCCCATACCAACACTCATTTAGAACGAATAGATGCGAGGCCTGGTAGTATGAATACAACAGTAGGTGGAGAGCAAGCAAGTGTGCAACGCTACTACCCACACCTGCCGCCCAACACGGAATTCACCAGCCTAAACAATTTGGGCGCGATCGGGTACGGGTGATTCTGCAGCTGGTACAGCAAGCGTGGGAGCACCACCATCTTGAAGATCGCTGACCTGCCATATATTGTTAAGGGCACACGCAACCAGGTCTTTATATCCACGCGAACGCGCTCCCAAACCAACGCCAAGTTCCGCTCCCAAGATATGGCTGGCACATCTGACAGGAAGACACCCAGGTATCTAAGACCTCCCACCGCCACCTTCAACGCAGACGCCTGCGTGCCCGCATTCCCCCGAGCTCCTATGACCCACAGCGTGGACTTGCGGGGATTAATGTGCAGCCCAGTCGTTTCCCCGAATATTTGCATGATCTCCTGGATCCATGGCCCCGATCTGGTGGGCCTGAATTGATGGAGCATCGATGCGCATCGATGCGCACCCAGGCCGCCAATGGCACCATGGCTAGGGCGACTAAATATGGCGACAGGGGGCACCCCTGTTTGGTGCCTCGTCTAATAGGAAAGCTGGACAAGACCGCTCCTGCAACACGCACCCACACTGTCAGATAAGTGTAAAGAAGCATCAGATATGACAGAAAACGTGGGCCGAAGTTAAGACGACATAGAAGGGCAAACAGGTAAACCCAACTCAGGGAGTCAAAAGCCCTGTCCATGTCCGCCAGCAGGAGTGCAGTCGGCTCCCCATTCACCAAACTGCCACGTGCGTCCGCCTGATGTTGTGTCGCGTCGCCCTCTGGGGCATGAACCTGGCCTGGTCCGAGTGTACCAAGGCCGATATGTGCGGCCAGAGGCGGTTAGCCAGTGCTTTGGCCAAGACTTTGACCTCCACATTAAGAAGAGAGATGGGGCGGTAAAAGGCATGCTGCTCCGGGGGCCGACCAGGCTTGTGGAACACCACCACCTCCGCATGTCTCCAATCCGGGGGGAGCCGGCCGGCTTCCCTGGCCTCCTCCAACGCCACCCGGTAATAATAGGCTAACTGAGCGGTATACCGGCGAAAGAACTCGCTTGGGAACCTGTTGGTTCCGGGCACCTTCTCAGAGTTAAGCTCTCCCAGGGCCCTACTCAGCCCCTCATCGGATAGGGGGAGCTCCAATTGTTGGCGCGTCTCATCGGACACCGCTTTGGGTGGGACATCCGGAATAAATTTGTCGACCGTAGCCTCCAGCAGGCATTCCCTAGGGGCATAGAGGTCCACGTAGTAGACGGCAAAACTCTCCGCTATGACCTTAGGATCCATCAACGATACCCCACCCTCATCCTGCACCCCCGGAAGGGCCTGGTGATGTAAGGCACCCTGGCAGAGCCTATGAAGCATCTTACTCGACTTGTCGCCTAATTGATAGATTCTACTACGCGTTGCCAGCCATATCTGTCAGGCCTCGTCCTTTAGGTTGGGAGTCATAGGACTGTTGTGCCAGAAGTAACTGTCGCATGGCCGGCCCCTCATCCTCTTCCCGACACCGACGCTCCAGCGTTTCCACCTCCGCCTCAGCCCGAACCAATTCCTTGCGGTGCTTCTCACGGGCCTCCACACACCATGCTATGTCCACCCCACGTGGTCTTCAGCGCCTCCCAAAGTGTCACGGCACTAGAGACCGACCCCACATTGGCGGTGAGGTCGTTTGCGACAGCCTCCCTCATGTGCATCTCGTATTCACCATTCTGCAAGTTCCATACAGCTAGGCGCCATCAAAATGGCTGCTGCCCCATGTCCCAGCTGCAACTCAACGGCCACCGGAGAGTGATCTGACAACCTCCGGGGGAGGATCTCAGCGGAGACCATATTTGCAACCGTCGCCCGGGGAACGAATACACAGTCGATCCTAGAGAATGACTTATGAACTGCCGAGAGGTACGTAAACTCCCTCCTGTCCCCGTGAGTGTGCCACCAGGTGTCCACCCAATCAAGTCTTGCAACCAAAGAGTGTAGTTTTGTGGGTTGAGTGCCACCCCGGCCTCCACTAGGCCTGCTCCCGTCCCTACCCACATCCTGCACATCATTCCAGTCTCCACCCACCACAGAGGCCACGTCCAGCATGTCAGCCCACAAGGTAAGTAGCCGCTCTACCAAGGACCACTGTAACGTGGGGAGCATATACACAGCCCAACACTATAAGATCCTCCCCGATCGTGCCTCGGAGAAAAAGGTACCGCACCTGCATATCCAGCCATTGCTGCTCATGTACGTATGGGACCTTGCGGTGTATTAAAATCGCTACTCCCCTGGAACCCTGTGTGAATTCAGCATGAAAGACCTGCTGAAAACCAAAATGCTGCAGACACAGAACTTTGGACCCCATCAAATGAGTTTCTTGTAAGAAAAGGATGTCAGCTCTGGCCCTCTTAGCCTGAAGCAGGACAGCCCCACGCTTAATTTTGTCCAGGACCCCACACACATTCCAGCTGACAATGTGGAGGGTACCCGGGGACACCTGCTCAACTACAGTCCCACTAGCCATCGAGCAGCATACATTGATATAACACAGAAAAGGGGCCCGACTGTGTGTGTGTGTGTGTGTGTCTAAACGTACCCAGTGAGATGGCACAACTCATACCCCAATCAAACACCCTACCCATAACAAACCCCCCACCCCATACCTCAAAAACACTGAAGTACCTGTCGGGCCAAGGAATCCCCAATTTACAGCCCATGTCATCCGGGCCCAACCCCCACAAGTGCTAGAAATGTTGGGATTCAGCCCCCATAAGGGCTCCCTCCATATAGCTTAAATCAAACCTGCTCCCAATCCTATTAGAGGAACATCCCGGCACCACCCACCCCACAGCGATAAGGGTCCAGTGTCCGAGGCTGGGAAGCCGGATCTCCCCGGGAGGAGGCACGACAGGACAAAGAGCGCCTCTGGGACCGAGATATTCTGTGCCCCCTCCGGCGCTGTCCCCGTGAACTTTTCGACAGCGCCTCACTCAGTGAAGAATCAGAATGCAGCCCGGGCGGCTTATGCACCCTCACCCACACAGTTTCATCAGTCCACTTGAACACCTCCTCCGGGATGTCGAAGAAATGGGTGTGAGATTGGTACACTACCCGCAGGCGAGCCGGGAACAATAAGGCATACTGGAGCTTGAGGACCCTCAGCCTGGCTTTCACTGCCATAAACGATTGGCGTTGCTGTTGCACAAGTCGCGTATAATCCAGGAACACCAGGATATGATGGTTATTGTAGAGCAAAGGTTCTTTGGCATGGGCCTGTTTCAGGACGGCATCGCGGTCAAGATAGTTCAAGAAACACGCAATCACTGGTTATGGACGAGCCCCCACCGGCGGCTTCTGGGCGAGCGCTCTCAGGGCCTGCTCCACAACGAAGCAGCGGGAACGGACATCTGGGGGGACCCAGCCCTCCAGCCATTGTATGAGGAAACGTTCCGCATTCCCAGTCTCACAACCCTCTGGCAATCCGACAAAGCGCAGGATGTTCCGCCGGGCCCGTCCTTCAGCATCCTCAACCCGAAGCGCCAAGCCCTTCTGGGCGTTTTCCATGCTCGCTACCTTCTGCTTGAGGACTGTGACTTCATCTTCCACCCCTGATATGCGAGTCTCCGCCTCCGTGATGCGGGCCACTGCCTTCCGTAGGTCCTGCCGTAGTAACATAACATCTGACCCCACCGCACCAATTTTGGCATCTAGCATGTCTCTGGATTGGGTGATTGGCATCATCAGAGCCGCATTGTCCGGTACGATCTCCTGAGGGATCCCAGCGGCTCCCCCCGTCGCTCCCGGGCCGGTAAACTTGTCGATGGGCCCATGTTTTGCCGCTCCACCGCCGCCGTTATCTCTCGTCATGGTGGTCCTCAACGGGCTCCTCGTGGGCCCAAGCCTATCTAGGCTAGGTACCGACCCAAGTACCCCCTCAGTACAGGCAGGAACACAGCAAGCCAGTCAGGCTCACAAGCTAACCGCAATGGAGGGAAGGTACCCCCGATCCGGGGCCCACAATCCACCAGTATAGGCCTTTGTCTGCTAGGGGCCCCCACCGGCAGCATAGACCTGGGAAGCCTGCCCGCCGATGTCGCAAAGCACCAAAGCAGCGAGGCCCTGCTGGTGAAGCCATCCCCAGGGCCCCACACTGCCCGCTCGACCGCCGGTGTCAGCCCCCCTGGGATGAAAATGTGGGCCCAGAGCAATCTCGTCGCGTTCCCCCCGGCACGACCTGGCATGGCCACGGATCATGGGCCCTGTCGCCACAGTCTAATCAGGGACCTCCATCAATTCAGGCCCACCAGCTAGCGTAACAATGCGGCTATCGGTTAATCCCCCCATGAGGTTGGGCACAAGTAGCTGTCAGTAGTGCAAAGAAACCCTGCTGTGGGCACGTGGCTCGGCACATCATAGTGTAATGGTGCATTTAGGCGGGATGTCCTAACAAACAGAGAAACAAACTAAATCACCCCCACCCTCCACCCCCCGTCCCCCTCCCCAGTGGTGGTAGCAGTAAGCACAGACAAGGAACCAGATGTATAGCGACAGGGATTCAGACCTGAAACAGGTGGAGATTGCGTGTGCTAGGCGGACAGACCGCAGATGGTAGGCCCTTAGAGAGAAATGCTACCAGCGGACCCCAGCGAAATTCAAAATTTTTAAAATCATCTAAAAAAATATCTGCCATCCTTTCCATACTAAGCAACCTCCGAAGTCTCAAGTGCCAGAGAGAGATGGCTGGAGACTCTTTCTTCTTCCACGCTGCCGCCAAAGTAATTTTGGCTGCACCAATGCTGAGCCACACGATCCTCTTGTCCGCCCTGGTCTGGTGTTCGAGATCAGGATCACGGAGGCCCAGCAGGGTGGAGGCCATCGAGGTAGAGATAGGGTATCCCAGCATATCCTTAATTTGGACTAGAATTTCCTCCCAGAATGGCCGGATAATGGGACAGTCCCACCAAATGTGCTGGAAGTCCCCTAAGAACCCACATCCCCTCCAACACCTATCGGAGGTACCCAGGAAAATCAGCTTTAGCTTGGCAGGGTGTAGGTACCAATCCATCATGGTTTTCATATGTGCCTCCCTAAGCTCCACTGAGTGATTAGGTGAGTCCACTCGGCGTCTGAGATGTCTTGTTGGAGGATCCCTTCCCACATATGCATATATCGGGGCCTACGGGAAATTGCAGTGGTAAGGAGGAACCCATAGATGAAAGTAATTACCCCTTTCATGGATGCAGTCCTGGACAGGAAGGCCTCGAACTGTGTGAGGGGTCGAGTCGCCGCCTCCCGCATCTGGGGGGAGAGCGCCCAGTGTAGTAGTTGCGCGTGGTGGTATCACTTGTTCTCCAGCACCCCATAGTCCCTCCTGCAGTTCTCAAAGGTGAGCGCGTTATTGCTGTGAAATAGGTGTGTGAGTGCTAGACAACCTCCGTCTTTCCAAGCTCTGAAGGGGCCCTCGAGTGATGCCGGAGGGAAGGTGGGATTGAAATGTATGGGCATGAAGGGAGAGGGGAAGGTGGTCATCTATCGTCTTTAGAAACAGAGTCCCAGATCTTCAAGGTGGTGCTAGTGGGGGTGCTAAGGTATGCATTCTTAGGTCTATCACATTTGGGCCGCCACACCAGGTCCCAAATCGTCCTCCCAGCCACGCTCCTATCCATATGCAGCCAGTGTTTTTCTGATTCTTGTTGTGACCACTCAACTAGTATGAGAAGTTGCGCCGCTTTATAATACAGTTGCATGTCAGGCAGTCCCACGCCTCCCTCCTTCCGTGGCTTGCGGAGGACAGTGAAGGAAAAGCGCGCTTGGCCCCCCTGCCAGATGAAACGCAGCATCAGTGACCTCACCCGCCAAAAGAATTCTCCGTCGAGGTCTATAGGGAGGGCCTGGAACAGATATAAGAGCTTGGGGAGGAGGGTAATTTTAATTGCGTGAATCCTCCCAAGCCAGTAGATGAACATGGGTTTCCATCGGGCCAGATTGGACTGGATCCGAGCAAGAAGCGGAGGGAAGTTAGCGGAGTACAGTTTCCCCAACGTGGGGGTCAGGTGGAAACACAAATATTGAATGGAGGAATCCGTCCACGGCAAGGGAGTGAGCGATTTAAGGTGGGGAAGCTCCGACTGGGGGATCGTAAGGTTGAGGACAAAAGATTTTTCGTAGTGAACCTTGAACCCCGCCACTGCCTCATAGCGCGCCAGTGCCGCCTGCATATGTGGAAGAGAGCGGCCCGGATCTGAGAGGGAGAGGAGGACGTCATCTGCAAAGAGAGTGATCTTGTGGGACTCCCCAGTGAAGGGTAGTCCACGGATGTCAAGGTCGGCTCTCATCGCTATCGCTAGAGGTTCAATGCTAAGGGCGAACAGCAGCGGCGACAGGGGACATCCCTGCCTCGTGCCCCTGGAATGTTCAAAGAAGGGGGAGAACTGACCGTTCACCACCACTCGTGATCGGGGGAGAGGTAGTTTGCTCGTATCATTGTTATGAATTTGGAGGAGAAGCCGAAGGCGGCCAGGGTACGGAACAGGAATCCCCAGTCCACCCTGTCGAACGCCTTCTCGGCATCCAGGCCCACCAGCACTGCTGGAATTTTAAACTTATTGGCTTTCTCAATGAGGTGTACCACTCGCCGTGTATTATCATGGTGCCCTTTGATAAACCCTGATTGATCCGGATCTATGAGGGCCGGCATAAGATCGTTGAGCTGTTGGGCGATGATGGAGGAGTAGAGCTTCGCATCCAGATTCAGGAGGGCAATCGGCCTGTAGGAGGCGCATTTACTAGGGTCTTTTGAGGATGACGGAAATGAATGCTTCTGTCATTGTGCGGGAGGTTCCACCCTCCTCCGTCATGCGGTTAAATAGATGGACCAGGTGTGGGCACAGCTCAGAAGCAAAAGTTTTATAGAAGATGGCCGTATACCCATCCACCCCCCGGAGCCTTGTGAGGTTTCAGGGCTTTAATGGCAGCCAGCACATCCTTCCTAGAGAAGGGGGCAGTTAGTGCCTCATTCCATTCCGCCGAGACCTGAGGCAGTGTCAGTCCTTGCAGATATTCGGCTTGGGCGGTAGCCTCCAGATGGTCCCCTGTATAGAGGGTCTTGTAGAAGGCCGGAAAGAGCTCCGCCTTCATCTCATCTTGATGCGTCACGTCGCCCTGTGCATCTTGAATTCCCCCTATGTACTCCCGTTCCCGCTTGTCCCGTAGCTGCCGGGCAAGGTGTCTCCCCACCTTATTGCCCTGGGAGTAAGAGTGTCGCCGCAGTTTCAGCCGGGTATATTCGGCCCTGTTGTTATAGTGGGCACGGAGTTTACCCATGTGGTAAAGACTGAGGTGTCCCCCGGATCATTGAGGGTGAAGAACTCGTTAATAATTCCTCGTAATGAGGTACATGAGGGTTTGTCCCGAACCAGGGAGGCTGGGAAGTACCACTTGGAGTGATCTTTACTCTTCACACCCCACTGGAGCCCCACCGCAAGCAGGCTGTGGTCAGAAACAGAAAGTGGGAAAATCTTGGCCTCCCGTAGATCCCCACAAAGAGACTGGCTCAGGAAGAAGTGGTCAATCCTGGAATAGGAGCGGTGGACGTGGGAGAAGAAGGTGAAATCCCTGGACTGGGGGTATAAGAAGCGGCAAGCATCAAAAAGGCCCAAGTCAGCAATCTGTTGCTGTGTGTCGGGGAAAACGTGCCCGTGACTGACCTCTGGGAGTGTGTGCTATCTAGGTCTTTCTGCCATACCATATTAAAGTTCCCCATAGCAATCAGCGGCCCTTCTACAAAATGAACAACGACCTTCAGCGGGGGATGTAGAAAAGCATTCTGCCCTGTGTTAGGTGCATACAGTACAAGAAAATTTCAGAGTCTACCTCTCAAGAGGCCCTTAACCATGACCCAGCGACCCTCCCTATCACTCTGTACACCCATAGGTTGGAATTGTAGGGTCGAGCGAAACATAAGTGCCACGCCCCTCTGCTTCACGGCGGCGGAGGATTTATAGATTAATGGGAACATTTTGTGCTTAAGGCTTGAGGCCTCCGTTTTAGCCAGGTGGGTCTCCTGAAGGCCTACTATATCCAGATGATGATCAATGATATACTTCCAGGTCTTTTGGTGCTTTTGGGGAGAATTTAGCCCTTTAACATTCCATGTTCCTAGGGTTAAGGGCGGCATTGGAAGTTCCTACGATATAGCTCCGCAAGGGCCGTTAGCCCCAGCCCACCATGGTGAGTGGCCCAATGGACGAGTTCCCCCCTCACAGCTCCCCTCCAGAGCCCGAGCGCAGCATGCAACCACCCTCCCACATTAAGTCCGACCTGCCTCGCAGGACCTCCCCACCTCGAGCTCCCCCCCCTGGTCGACCCACCCCGCCGGCAACTTCCACGGAATCCGATCTATAGGCCTACCCCCGCTACCACCACTGCCCCCCCAACCCATCCTGCCCAACCCCCCAACACCCCTAGAGAATAAACACAGTACATAGAACAAAAGAGGAAAAGTCGTAAGGACAGGGGGATATGGCACCAGTCACTGTTCTTCCAGGTCATGTTGTCGGGCACCCTCACGACCATGGAGAGAAAGCACGAGTGTTACCTCAGAGTGGTGGCCCCCTCCGGCACCTGCAGATGGCCCTCTCGGTGTCATGAGGCCGCCTCACCGTGGTCCGCTGCTGCCTCAGTGACTTGGGCCAAAGAGGCGACTGCCGCACCCCTCTCTTGCATCCTTGCTGACAGGTCTGGCCCCCTCGCCTGCATTGGCTTGCCCACTTTCTGCCACTCTGCTGAATGCCGTCGTCATCTGACAGTTGGGCCACTGTTCCCGGAAGCCGGGTCCTGGCGTTCCAAGCCCAGAAGATCCATCGCCACCTCCAAAGAACACACCTGGACCAACTTATTCTGCCAACGGAAGATGAGACGAAAGGGGTGCCCCCAAGAATAGGGCACTCTTTGTTCCTGGAGATATGTGATCACAGGCTTGAAGTCCCTGCGCTTTTGTAGTGTGGAAGCCGCTAAATCCTGGTACAGCAGCGGGCGATGGTCTCGGAAATGGAGGGGAGCCTGATCCCGCGCTTTCCTAAGGATCCGTTCCTTCAGCTGGAAGTCATGGACACACACCAGGATGTCAGGGGGTGGCGCTTGGGGTCCTCGTGGCAGACCTACCCGGTGCACTCGGTCCATTTGTATGGTCTGGATGTCCTCCTCCTCAAGAATGTGTTTGAATAGCACCTCGACGTACTCCCTCAGGTCCGCCCCCTCACCTTTCCAGAGAACAGAGCAAATGTGAATATTGTTGCGACGGGACCTATTTTCCAAGTCCTCTGTGTGGGCCTGCAGGTCAAGGTTTTGCTCGGTCAGGCGGATCACGTCTTGCTGCAGCTGGTGAATGTCTTCTGCTGTACCCGCGTCGTGTTCTTCGAGCGTCACGACCCGGCTCCCCCACTCCGTCCACATCTCTCCTTACTTCACGCAGGTCGGAGGCCAATTGTGAGCACAGCTCAGATATGTCTTCTTTAATGGCCACAAAGAGTGCTATCATAAAGGCCTTGGTCGCGGGCTCTACGTTTTTACCCTTTTTGGGGATTTATCTAGGATAGGCGAGGCGGATTGCGCCGCTTCGGGATCCCCTCCTTCCCAGGCTTGTCCTTTTTCATCCTGTTGGACGCCATGGTTGCTGCTGCGCTCCCCAAAGACCTTTCCAACTGCAGGCACCCTCACCCAAAGTAGAGGTTGAGCACAGGCACCTCGACGTAGGCCACGCGGCGACACAGCTGTTCACCCACCAGCCGCAGTTCCCTATGGCTTGATGTCCGCCCTCAGAGACTCGGGGGGGGGAGGCCTCTGGTCAGCGTCGTCCTCACTGCGGGTCAACAATGGGGCACAGGAGCTCACCCCGCCACTCCCGGTGGCTCTGCTGCACTGCGACGCTGTTGTACTGTTCAGGGCCCACACGTCCGCGCTATCCTTCAGGGCAATAGGGCAAAAACGGCAGGGAGTCTGTAAATCAGAGCGCTCCTTCCAGCAATGGCCGCTCTTTGCACATGTGGGTTACACACTCTCTCTCAGCAGGCCCGGTTGTGCATAGGGGGGGTGGACAATCACGGGCCAGGCACTCACTGCGCTCCACTGCTCCCACTCCGCTAGGTCTTGCTGTGAGGTCACGAGAGGTCCCACTCGTGCCTCTCTAGGCTTGGGGCTCCTCCACCTCTGCAGGCACTCTCATTGCCACCTGTCGTCCGTGGCAGGTCAGCTAATAGGGAACCACCAGAGGTGATTCCGCTTAGGCCGCAGTTCAGGTCGCTCTAGGCCGCTACACCGATGAACGCGGGATTTCACTGCCCCTGGGCCTGCTCTGATCTAGCAGCACTTATGGGGCGGCCGAAACTGATCGTGGTCCCCACGTCCGCCTCCTGCGTGTTGTGCCGTCTGCCGCTCCTGCTGCCACCATGCTACGTCCTGTGGCCGAGGTCCGCTGTAATGCCCCCGTGGGTCACCAGGTCTCCCCGGGTAATCAGCCGCCACAGGCCCAGAAGCCTCGGTCGCGGGTGGGAGGTGCTGCCCAGCCGCCTCGTCGCACCTCGGATCTCCTCACCTGAGCTCCGGTGCTGCGCCCTCCGCCACAGGCCCAGAAGCTCAGGCGGGTGGCGCCGTCCAGCTGCCCACCCGCCTCTCCCCTCGGCTCTCCCTGCTCAGGGCCAGTATAGCACTCACTCCCGCTGTACCGTCGGCACTGCTGCACTCGTTGTGGGGACCCCAGGTACTGGTCCGGGGGCCTCCGCTGCAAGCTGCCGTCTCCAGACGGGGCCTCCTGATGTCGCGGCCCCGCTGGCGCCCAGGCCTCACCCCTCCCTAGCTCCGATCACCGGGCTCGGCAGACAGCAGAATCAAGGCAGCGGCGAAAGAAAGGCACCACTGGACGGCTCCCTGCAGTAGCGGGCACCTTAGCGGAGCCGAATCACGGTGGGTATTAGAGGGTTGCTGGACAAAGCTAATGAAATCGGCGCCGGTGGGACTCAAAGACACGTCTCACTCCGTCGCCATCTTGCCACACTCCTGTATCTGTTTTTTGTTGATGACGGTCTCAGGAGGGCCAGTCGTTGTAGTAGTTCCATACAAATAGTTATCAGATGCACTATGTTTTCTTCATCTTCACCACAAAGACGACACTTTGCTTGTGTCTGAGCCCGTAGCCAAGGCAGTAGATGATTTCCCAGGGCAGCAGCCCTAGGCGTAATTTAAAAAAATTTCTCTTTAGTTTTTTTTGAGAAACCAGTCTGGAGGTATCCTTGGGGCAAGGGTTTAGTGTAGGATTGTACCGTAAGCCAACCGTGTGCACCCTCTCCCAGGGACGCTTTACCCTGCCAGAGTGATTCTTTCCTGACAGTCTTGTTTAAGCCTGCCGGGGCCCCTGGGACTTCCTCTAGCTGTCGTAGTCCCAGCTGGTTGATGACAGCCTCCAAATAAAGCCTTGCAGGGCAAGTTTCTTTGGTTTATAGCTCCTTCCACAGGAGAGCATTTGGTGTTTTCAGTTCTCCCCTGCTTATTTTATGCCAGCTTTTTATATATGATCCTTTGCATGCCATCTCTTCTCTTGGGAGCCCGAATTCAAGTCTCATCTGTGTGGGAGATGTGTAACTTGGCAACCCAAAGATGGTGCGCAGTGCTCTTGCTACTGTGCCATCAACTGTAGAACCGTCCCTCCCTCTCATAGCTTCGCTGCCATAACTAATGGCTGGAATTAGTTTTGCTTGGCTCACCTTAATAAGAGGAAGGAGGCTTGGATGAATGATCTTGTTTTCTAAGTTTCTTAAAGCTACCACAGTCATTAGACCTCTCTTTTTTATGGTATCGCATTGTGGCTTGAAATTGCCCTTGTCGTCTATAATAACCCCCAAATATCTGTGTTCACCAACGATGTCCAGCTTCCTTGATGCCAAGAACCAGATATATGTTATTCTCTTTTTATGGGTGTTCATGCACATGACTTTGGTTTTCTCTTGGTTAATGCTAAGCATATTTTTTGCAGAATATCATGACGTCATGTCCAACAGCCGCTGTAAGCCCACAGGGGTACGGCTAATGAGTCACTAACGCCCCACGCATCTTCCTGGACGATGATGAATTTAGAAAAGACTGGGCCCACATCGCGTGGCACTGCACGCACGACTGGATTATACTAATCCTAAAAACAGCTGTGCGCCTTTCAGAAAAAATTCAGATAGAGATCCAGGTGACAGAAAGCCAAATCAAAGCCAGCATCACTGGCTACAAGAAAAAACTGGATGATCTGAACAAAGAAATTAACGAATATCGGGAAAATCTCACACAACAGAAGGTCCAAAAATTTCAAAAAGATCTCAAGAAATTCTCGTTTGTGAAGGTCTACCCCTATTCTGACCCAGAGTACAAATCAACTGGAACTCCAGATCAGGACTCCGATGCATCAAGCAATACCTCCAACAGTTCCAACAGCAGTGCTGGGTCTAACAACGGGACACCTAGACAAAGACAGCAGGGGACATACAGAGGACACTACCAATGGCCACAGTACAATCATCCCATGCAACCTCCTTTTCAACATCCCTCAATGAACCCTTTCCAACAACCACCACACTTTCCCATGTATGGATGGCAACCACCCTTCCAACCATTCCCTTTTCCACAAAATCAATTCCGCCCTCCTTTTCAGAACAGAGGCAGGCGCGGAAGAGGACGCAACAAACGAGGGAACAACGTCCACTGGGAGGAGGAAGACACAATGGGCAGCATCACCAGGAGCAAGTCGGCAGCAAACAATGCGGGCCCCAGCAATGTGAGGAGTTAGTAACGAACTTATCCTCACGCACACTAACGACCACAGAAACCAAGGTCGTCAACAAGGGATTAGGATTTGTGCCCACAGCAGCTCTTGACAAGTTCAAATTACACTGCGAACTAGCGGGCTTCTTCCGCAAACTCAAACTTAAAGCATTCTTTGAGAAAAATACCCCGGTTGAACCAAATGAAATCATCAATGAAACAGGTCTCAGAACAAGATCAGCCTTCATACCACCACCACATTGTGTCCCGGTGGAAATCAGCACTTTTGAACAGGCTGTGTTCAATGATATTGAAGCCCTAACGGAGAATGCTCAGTACAAGAACAACAGCAGAGCTGAGAATCAAGCACTGTCTGATTTGCAAAACGATGACAACATAATAATCAAACCAGCCGACAAAGGCGGAGGCCTAGTGGTCATGAACAAAAGTGACTATGATGCAGAATGCAAACGCCTACTGAGTGACACCAATAATTATCAAACACTATCGGTGGACCCAACCGAAGACCTACGCATTGAAATTACCAATATGGTAGAAACAGCAGAATCCGCTGGAGACATTTCAAAACAGGAAGCTGACTATCTGAGCACAACTGAGGGTAAGATCCCATATTTTTATGTGGTACCGAAGATGCACAAAGGCAAACTTCCTCCACCCGGCAGGCCCATCGTATCAGGAATAGGATCATTACTAGAACCTCTGTCTAGATTTTGTGATTTTTTCTTGAAAACAATCGTACAGGGCACAAGTACATACTTGAGGGACACTAAAAGCTTACTAACCCTTCTGGAAAACATCAAAGTAGAAGAAGACTACATTCTGGTAAGCTTTGACATAGAAAGCCTTTATACCAACATACCACAAGATGCGACAATTGAGGTACTGAGACAAACACTTGACAATTCTGAGTGGAACCATCGCACCCCTAAGGACTTCATTGTCAATTGCGCAATCCTTGCCCTAAAAAGGAACTTCTTCGAATATGAGGGGACCCTGTACCTCCAAATTGGGGGGACTTCCATGGGCAGTGTTTTTGCCCCCAGTGTAGCGGGGCTCTACGTCTACGACTTCGAGAAGAAATTCGTCCTGTCAGCAAACAATCCCTTTGGTTCTCACATAAAATTCTGGCGGCGATACATAGACGACGTCTTCACCATATGGCAAGGGCCACGAGAGACACTAATGTCATTCATCACTTGGCTGAACACCTGTGATCCTAACTTAAGATTTACCCACAGCATAGACACAAACAAGATGGTCTTCCTTGACATAGAAATCCAAAAAGAAAATGAAAGCTTGATAACCAAAACACACTTCAAGCCAACTGCGAAAAATAATCTCCTGAGATTTGACAGCTTCCATCCCCGCCCCCTCAGGGAAAACCTGCCATATGGACAGTACTTACGACTAAGAAGGAACTGCAGTAAAATATCTGATTACAAAGAACAGGCGCAAGACCTCACAATTAAACTCACTAATCGAGGCTACCCCCAGACAATCATCAACAGATGCCAGAAAAGAGCAAGGAACCAACCACGAGAAGCTCTACTCGAGGACACACCCAAAAACAAGGAAGACATTCCACTCACGTGTGTTACAACATACAATGCAGTATCCAATCAGGTGAGCAAAAGCATACGAAAACACTGGTCCATACTCTGCACTGGCAAATACAAATGGGAAAAACCTCTTTTCTCGTACAAAAAGGCGCGCAGCCTAAAAGACAGATTGGTCAACACTCGGCCAAAGACTACTGCCAACGACACCAACCCCACTATCACTGCCATATGGGGTCCCCCACCAGTAACTGGACACTCCAGATGCGGAGACTGCAGCGTCTGCCACCTCACCGCTAACACAAAAACCCTGGATCTTGAACAAGGAAAAACATGGGAACAGAGATCACATACAAACTGCAACAGTTCCAATGTCATATACTTGATCAAATGTACCTGTGGAATTCCGTACATCGGAATGACAACACGCAAAGTAAAACTGCGAATATCTGGACATCGAAGCACAGTGAGATGCAAAAAGAATAACACCAGACTTACAGATCATTTTCTGACAGCGCACCATACCCCCAATGACATGCGATGGACTGTCATCGAACAAATCCAACCAGGTCCCAATGCTCAAGCACGCCTGTTTGAAAAGGAACAGCGTTGGATCTACAGACTTTCCAGCCACAAAACGGGCCTTAACGATAATATTCCATGGGCCACCGTTCTCAAATAACCAGTCACCTTCCCATGGCCCATAGTCCTTTATAACTCTTTCCATCATTTTACCTTCAAGGACCTTAACATGGGCTCTTAACCCTGATACTCTAAGTTTGCTTTGGAGTTTCCCAACTTAGCAGAGAGACGCACTACCCTCTCTCCCAATGTAATATGCTCCCAGACACTCCCTTAGACCATCCTGTCTAAACATATGAGGGCTCCCCCTGTCTATATAAATTTTTCTTAGACAGGTCTGTGGCCGCTGCCTTATTTTGGAATCCCCTTATAAATTCGCCTCCCTCTCTGTCCACAACTCCCAATGTGTTATGCGTTTTTCCAATTTCCAATCATAATCACACGCTAACACGAGTGTTTGTTTACGTTTATTCACTCTCCCAAGGGGTCTGCCGTATGCAGGCATCCAGTAGCGTCATGACGACGTGTTTACCACGTAACCACGCCCCTTGACGGACGCTCAGCCGCGCCCACCCCGGAAGTGGCTGACGCCTATTATTACAGCCTGCACTGAACGGCCACTATAGCCGAGCAGGGAACCATGGCAGTAGGTCTCAGCTTAATCGCTTCGCCGGCAAACTGGAAGTAAATCACCTTTTCAAGCGGACGCGCTGGTCCATCCGAGATTCCCACTCGGATCGGCTCCTCTCGGCGCTTCTCTTTCCGCTACCCCGGCCCTCCCTGACAAACGCTGAACTTACTCCCCATATATTCCGCCATTGCAGAATATGTTTTTCTGATGCGAAGAGCCTACGCCCTGCCCGATGAAGCACAACAGAGCTCTTAACTAAGTAAGCCTCGACTCATGCCACCAAACCCATGTGTACTTCTATATGTTATATGTATGTTAGTCATGTACGTTCATTTTTACGGTCATTTTTACGATAACGAACGATAAACTAAAACCTATGCGCACGCTACCATAGCATAATTTTCTGATAGCCACTATTAATTACGCGCACCAAGGTGATTATTCAGACATAGCATAGCCCCTTGAACTCGACTGCTGCGTTGCACGCACCCTCAGAGGGCGTCACCTAGTGGGCATACAAGTACGATAAGCACAACGCATGCAGCTATGTACGCACTTATTGATCAATAAATATGCCTAGCATCTTCGGATGCCACTTTCTTCACCCGGAGGGTGTGACACGAAACCTGTATGGCATGGTATTTCACAATATAGAGACACTTCACGACGTTACAGGATAGTAAATATGATCATAATTGAAATTTGCTTTTATCCTTTTCCTTCACAGGTCTCTTTTTCACATTTTTTTCCTTGCTCACTTATTCAGTTGAGCACACGCACCCCGAGCAATTTGCCAGTGGGTCAACAGGGGATCAGAACAGGGTGAGCCTTTTAGGGGGCCCACACCTTCCGTCCACCTGTTTTTTGGTCCTGAAGAAACGGGGCACTAGCCCATTGGTAGAAACATGTCGACCAATACACACCAACACATATAGAGATGAGTAGGTCGTAACTTGCCTACTAACATCTCGCCATTAATTTTAACATTGTCCAGTTGCTCTATAATAAAGTTATATTTTTTTGAGTTAAACCAGGACAATTTTTAACATATTTTTCTTTTTGCACTTACAGTCATAACCCGCTCCACTGTAGTTCAGGTGTCGAAGCACACCCTGGTGACGCTAGGCCACCAGGGTGGACCCCGATGATGAAGCATGTCACCGCTAGGCTGGTGAGTGAGGGGTTTTAAATAAAAGGATACATTTTTCCTTTTTTGCCATTAGGTCTACCCTCCAGACTATTCGTCTTATATTCTGCAGAGGATACTCCTCCTTTTGTTTCTAAAAAAAAGTACGGCTAATGAGTACCAGGTCGTCCGCATAGAAAAGTTTAGACAGCTGGGTACCACCTAGATTGGGTGCGTGCGAGTTGCTTTCGTTCAGCAGAGTTGATAGCTCTCCCATAAATAGATTAAAAAGTATTGGGGCTAGCACTCAGCCTTTTTTAACCCCTGTGCTTGTTGGAATCTTCCTCGATAGATATTCTCTATTACCTAGTTTAACTTGCACCCACGTGTCACTATGTAGGAGGATTAGTTGATTTAAGAGCAGTATGTTCAACTTTTTTAGTTTTTGCCACAGAAGGTTTCTGTTAACACAGTCGAATGCGGAGCTGTAATCGATGTAGCACAGGTATTGGGGTTGTTTAGCTGCGAGAGCGGCATCAATCATTGGGGATAGAGCTAGAATATTGGTAGTCGTCCCTGTGTTTTTGCAGAAGCCGGTTTGATTGTATGGAATTGTAGTAACTTCTGTTGCCCATGATGTTAATTCCCGGAGTAAAAGGCCGCAAAGTATTTGGCCTCATTGTCAATTAAGGATATTAGCCGTTAGCTTCTCGGGTCATTTCTATTTCCTTTTTTGTGAATTGGGAAGATGATGGCGCCCCTCCAGGATGATGGGATCTTATCAAACAACGGTTTGAGAATGGCAGCCCAGAATTCAGGCTCTTGTTTAAACAAAATTGGGGGGGTCCCATTCGGCCCTGGCACGCCCTCTCGTTTTCCCTTTGAAATTCTGTTACAGATCTGCAAAATCGTAGTTGATATTTCTTGTTCCGGCGCCTGGATTTCATTGGATTGTAGTAGCCGGACTTTGGAGTCATGTATGGAATTGTGTGACCCTTGCCTGTTTTTTTGAGTTTCATTAAAACCAAGGAAAATTGTCCAGGCTTCTTCTGTAGCATAAGATTCAATACCCTGACTCCGCTCGCTAGGTAGATGATTGATCTTTTGACAAAACTGTGCACTGTTGCCGGTTTTAATATTGTGTAATAGTTTTGCCCAAGGAGTCTCTTCTGCTTCATGTTTAAGTCGCCAAATCAACTTCCTGCGGTCGCCCTTTAGTCGTCTCATTTCTTGTTGAGCGGTAGGGTCTATCCTCAGTCTTCGCAGTGTTTGATTGATCAAGGTCTTGAGCTTTTTTACATGAGTGTTATTTCAGAAATGTAAATTGCTTTTATGCCTCATAACTTTGACCGCCCCTTCAACATGACTGTTGCCCTTTTTTGTTCCTGTTTTATTTCGTAATGTTCTTATAAACACCTCCCAGCTGTCAATCGGATCTGTTGCCCCTGTTTGCACTTCGCCTAATACCTGTTTAGCTTGGAATATGAGACTTTGTGGGTCATCCATTCTGCATTGTACCCGCCTCTTGTTCTCAGTGTATTTTAACCTGTGTGCATTAGCTGTAGGTGGGTTTAGTTTTGGAATGGCATTGATCGTGACTTCCTGGGGCAGATGGTCGCTGTAGTCTGGGGAGCCAATGTGGAAATCCATTGCCCTTTGATACAAACTACATTAAAGGAATGTAAAATCAACTGTGGAACTGGCCGTTGTACTGTGAAAGGTTGCTGCTTGAGGGTGGTCCTCTGAGAATCTGCCATTATCTGCTCAGAAGCCCAATTCTTCTAATGATGAAAGAAGTCTCCATGCTGTTTTCGAGCTTCGGCCTCCAGAGGTGTTATCTTGAGAGTTTGGCTCCCAAGCGAATGTATCCTCCTCATAAGTGATATCTATAGTTGGGTTGCTGAGCACATTTAGATTGAAATCCCCACTGATAATCCAACTGTTTGTATCCTCCACGTTTTATAGTTTTGTGAGCTCTTCCTTCAGCGGCTGTGCTCCACTAGTTTTTTTTTCGAGGATGTAGATAGAGGTTTATCAAAATGATATCTTCCCTTTCGGCCCTCCCCCTAGTAGAAATTTATATCACTTGCATCGCATTTGATGGGGTTAGTTTATTTGCGAGGGGTGCTACTGTATAAATGTTCCCTATATAACTATATATGGCAAGGCCGACCTTTTTATGACCAAACTATGCATTTTGCGAGGAGGAATGATGAAGATTATAGCCATGAAGTGCCGGCGGATAATCGGACAATGTTTCTTGCAGTGCAATGATATCAAATCTTTTCAGATAGGTATAAAGTTCTGTGTCAGCAGACTTATCACTTAGGACATTGATGTTCCAAGAGCACAGGTTAAGAGTTTTGGAAGAGTTCTCGTCTTTGTACTTATTTTGTCATTGGTTTTCTATTTTGACATTTATAGTCCTTGAGAGCCAACTCCAGTCTTGATAGGCAGGGCTTTTCGTGACAAATCATCTTTTATTGCTTTGCTCTCTGTGATCTGGGATGTCGGGGTGTTGCTGCGAGCCCCACACAGTACCGAAAGTGGTTGTGGATTTGAATCGTTGTTCACTGTCAGGTACCAGTGGGTCAGGGTATCTTGGTTTTGAGAATGGTTGGAGCTCTATACCCCAGGTGTTGAACTTGGCTTGTTCTTTTAGTACTCTTTGAGCCACTTCTGTGCTTGACCAAACTGTTTTTGTTGTTTCAGCCCCTCGGCGATCCAATATTTCTATGAACTTGACTGACTCTAAGTTGCTGGTGAATATATTTTTTAGGCTAATTATGAAATTCAGTAAGCGTAGTATATTACTTCTGTTTAGGATGTCGATCGGGCCCTTTGGTTTATACTCCGGGAAGAACACGATTGTGGGGCTGTTGGCCTGTCCCATCTCGAGTGTTGGGCTGTCCTGAGGGATGATGGGAACGTCCCCTGAGCCATGGTTTTCTTCGCTCAGAGCTCTGCGACGCCCATTTGGCGCACTCTTATTCAAACTTGGGAGTTCATCATGGGGGGCCGCGGGATACAAGGCTACCAGTTCTTCCCAATCTTCTTGAGTGAGATACGAGGATTCAAAGTCCGCAATCTGCAATGATTTAGTGGGTGGGGTGGCTTGGCACGGAGTTTGAGTTTGAATTTGGCTGGGAGCGTAGCTTCTCTTGAGTTCTTTGAGTTATTGGTCAGATTGATGGTCAGTGGAAAGAGGTACATGCCGTTCTTGCACTGTAGATTGCGGTGAGATTGATGTATGTGGAGACCTTCTCCCTATCGAGTCAGCTGATATAATGAGATCTTTCTTTCCCTTAGTGTTCTCTTTCCGTATCACCATGCAGTCAAGTGTTAGGAATATGTGCTTGTCGTGCCCAAACTCCACTTGAGGTATAGGATCACCATATCCTTTGGTTATTGTGTCACCCTTATTTGGCATATTAAGATTCCTGGGCATATTGGGGGCTGGTTCTGCTTGTCCTTCGGTATTGCCCTGCGGTCCTTAGCTGTCGTCTAGCAGTTCAGCTGTGCCACAACTTGCTAGACCTGGAGGGCTCATCTTCCAGTATTTTTTATTTTCAGAATCAGGGCTTTTGGGTAGGCCTTGGCACTCGCTATCGTATTTTATTTTGATTCCCCTCCCATTGACCTTTGGCATCTCATTCTGCTGATCCTGCTGTTGGTCCTGCATTTTTGGGCTTGAGGGAACAACATTTTCAGGCCCCCTATTAGGCTCTGCTATGCTTGTGTGGGCTGCCCCTACCATATTGCTCCCCTCTTCTCCAACTTCTCCAACTTCTGCTAATTCTCTTTTAGCATCCAACTCCATCCCCAGATGCCTTTGCTGCTTTGGGGGAAGGGCCTTGCTGGGCTCCAGCGGGGTTGGCAGGCTACTTGCGTTGCAGCTGTTCAGACATATGACTGAGCCGACATCTTTAATAAAGGAGAACTTTGTATACATTTTCGGTTGGTAGCCAGGCTTGGGCATGTTAGGTACACTTGCTGCTCCTCTCAATTTGCTGTTTGGAGAGGGTTGGGGACTTGTCAGTAGAAGGGTCAGGGGGGTCCAGGAGATCAAGAGTGTTTCTTCCTTCTCCTCCTCCTTCCCCTCCTCCCCTTTCTTCCTCAAGTCATCCTCACTGACCTTCATAAGGTCTTTTTTAAGTTTCTTATATGTACTCCTTGTTCTTTCGATAGGATTAGCAGGTGGTGGTTGGTCCCTTGATTTTCCCGACCTCTTTGCTTCTTTCCTTAATTGGTTTGGTCTTCTTGATCCTCTAAATCATCTCTTAGTGCTCTCTCTCTCTCTTTCGGCCCTTGCTCATCCTCGTCCTTTGCTCTTTTCCTCTTTTCCTCTTTTGCCTCTTTTCCTCCTTTGCTCCTGCCACCTATTTCCAGTCTATTTTGTGGTGTAAGTTACAGATACGCTGGCGACAGGATGCACTCTGGACATGGCTCCTACACGGCATCGCTCACCCTGCGACTCTAAGGTCCTCTTGCTTTCCTCAAGACTCACTCTCCTCACTCTGATCAGAAACGGCTGATTTCGCGTTCTGGACACCTTCGACACGTAACTTACCTTACCATCAGTATTTGCCCTGAGGAAGCCCTTGATCTGGGCAAAACACGTTGACTGGTCTCATTCCTTTCCATACCAAAAACATCGGGAAATAAAAGACCAATAACGGCACAAGACTAATGTCGTCTGATTGAATATGTATATATGACTTGTCATTTATATGTTGCCTCTTATCCAAAAAGCGTAATACTTATTTTTGTGATCTACTGGCAGCAGATCACTTGAGGTGGGCACTATAGATCGTTAATCTTGTGACTAGCTCTGGTAGTGCAGTCCCCTAAAACCCAGCTGCTTGCTCTGTAGAAATAGACCCAACCTAGTTGGGTCGCTTTCCGCAGGCTTACCTGGGCTCTTCACTTAGCAGCCGCCCCTAGGGGTGACCGTGCTCCCGCACCCCACTCCCTGTTACTCACCTGCAACCTCTGCTCCACTTCTGCTTGACATTGCAAACTGTGCCTCAGTACAGCCAGACTCTGCGCCGTTCTCTCCTTCTGCCTCTTAAAGTCCTTTAACTCCCTTGTCACCAGTCGCCTGTGAGCCTTGGGAAGCCTTAGAAAAGCCTCGCGGTCACCCTGCATTTATCCCCCACTGCCGACTGCCACTACCCTTAACTAAGGCAGCCTGGAGCTGAGCAACTCAGAGCAAGAGCGGCCTTGACAGGGCAGGGCAAGGCAGACAGTTTCGACAGGGCAGGGCGAGGCGGGCGCGGCTCCGGCTCCAGTCCTCGAGCTCCAATCCTCAGCTGCGGTCTACGGTGACAAGGGAGTGCAGAGATACGGGCCGAGATACGGGCTGAGGGCTGCAGGCTCGAGCGTCTCCTCCTTGCACTTCCATCTCACGCTCCGTGCTCCGCACTCTGAGCCTGCCACGCCCACTCAGTACAACCAGTGATTGCCGTCCACCGATGCAAGTGAGCTGTCCGGTAGGTTTCTGCCTTGCAATGGTGAAAAACAAAATTGTCTGTAATTCACTATCAGGATATGCCACACACATTAGGGCATGTCCTATCTTTTTCATACAATGCACCCTGCCCAGGGGCCTACCTTAGGGGTGTCTGATATTTAGAAAAGGGAAGGTTTAGGGACTGGCAAGTGGGTGCACCTACCAAGTCAACATGGCTGTACTGGACTGCACACAGGCTCTCCAATGACAGGCCTGAGACACACTTTACAAGCTGTTTCTGTGGGTGGCACAATCAGTGCTGCAAGCCCACTAGCAGCATTTGATCCTCTACAGTACTTGAGCTCACACGGGTCACTGTACTAGGGTCTGACAAGTAAATCGAATAAGCCAATCATGGAGTCACCAATTCATTGCAACAATTTAACATAAGAAGCACTTGCACTGTGGCACTGATTAGCAGTGGCACAGTGCCCAAAGCATCTAAAACCAGCAAAACATATAAAAAACAGAGGAGACAACAGCAAAAAATGGAAGGGCGACTCACACCAATGGTACCAGGTCAAACAGTCATAAGCGGACTTCTATGCCTCATACAAGGTAGCAAGTAGTCCCTTGTGAGGATCTGCACCCTGTGTAAAATACCTGCAAATGGTCAGCATTTATTTACATGGAAGAATGGGAGGAAAGCGCTGTATGATGTCCTTCTTTATCCAAGTGCACAAATCCTCGTCACCAAACTAATACCATCTGTTTGTTTAGTGCACAACCCTGCTTTATCAAACAAACAACGCAGATAGCAACTGCAAACTGCATGTTTTTGTACAGAAAGAACACACTCCTCACAGGTACACCATCCTTCTTCAGATAAAAATGACGTAGGACACCACTTTTAAAGTACTGGACCTTTAATTCATTGTTCTAAGATAGTTGTGTCCACTTGGTTCAATAGAAACAAAGATTACAACCATGGATGACAATTCACCAAAATGCCAGGGATAGTGACAGTGACATTGCGCGCCATTTGACCTTTACTTTGAGTCTTGTGCATATAAACACACTCTCACCCAGAAGCATGCATGCAACAGCATTCTTTACTTACCTTAGCTTCCAGATAGGGTCATATTCCAGCTAAATTTACTCTATTTTTTTACACTGATAGTGAATATTATTATTCGCTATTTGTATAATAAATAAATTGACAGAATTCAGGTAAGTGGAGATCCAACCAGCATCCATTAGGAAGAGCGGCCCCTGCGTTCCAGGCACTGATTTTGCCAACTCTGAGGCCAGGGGTCAGAAAGGCAGTACTAGGGGTGGCAAGGGGAAAGCCAGGGGTCACAGCTGCGACCCCTGGTGACCCCTAAATGAAGACCAGAACTACAACCCCCAAAATACAGAGAGTTGGAAAAGTGGAATTTTCCTCACCCAAATAAACATGGAAACCTAATATAAAATATATATTATGACCCAAAATAAATATTGCACACATCAGAAATGAGTACCATAAAAGATATTCACAATTAAGATTGAAAAAAGTTATAAAATTATGAATAACTCAAGGGCTTCATTACAAGCCACTTCCGACGCCGTGCGTCAATTTTAATGCAGGAAACAGTGACGTACCAGTGGAGCAAGGGGCTTGTAAATAAGCCCCTCCGTTTATGCTCAATACAAAACCTGGAAGTGAAGTGCATGAGTATGTTGGGTTTCACAGTCTCCTGATGAAAGAACACATGTTAAGTAATTGCACTAATGAAAAGTTGCACGGGTATCCGGTAGACATAGCTTTACTTTCTCCCCAAGAATTTGGAAAGAAGGCAGATAATTGGGTTAGAACAAGTGTGACCAAAACGTCTAATGGGGGTGACCAAAAGAAAGTGGTTAAAAAACCTCCTGAGGGGAAAGGGGGTGATCATCCCAAAGATAAAAACCAAGAGTCTTCCAAAGGTCCCCAAAAATCTGTTCAGGAGGTTGGTTCCCAGAAGTCTTCACAGTCCACTGGTGGATATAAGGGTGAAAATGTTGATCCCTTAAAGGCCTGGTGTTGTGCTTGTAAGAAGGTTGGACACTCTACT
The DNA here is from genome assembly GCF_964261635.1 of Lissotriton helveticus. Taxonomy (NCBI): domain Eukaryota; kingdom Metazoa; phylum Chordata; class Amphibia; order Caudata; family Salamandridae; genus Lissotriton; species Lissotriton helveticus. The sequence continues at coordinate 1,697,119,526 of NC_136069.1, read as the reverse complement.
GGAGATGCTGTCTGTCCTACCAAAAATGTCCCTGGTCCCCCACCAGTTTCTACTGGTGAGGCAAATATCCAGATGAGATCAACAATGTGCCCAGAGCAAATCAGGGTTAACACTGAGGCAGTAACGGCTCCTCGAGAGGGTGCTGCGGGGTGGGGGAGGGGCAGGGTGGGTGGTAGTAAACTCCGGCATACGGCCGAACTGAGGTAAGTAAATAAATAAATGAATTACATTGCACACACTGCAACGCCAAATGCACACGCAATGTAATTCATTTTATTTATTTACTTACCTCCGTTTGGCCGCATGCCAGAGTTTACTACACCCCCCCGCTGCCCCCACCCCGCCCCCCGCAGCACTCCCTCAAAGAGCCGCTACAGCACTGAGGCTGTTCTAGTCTCTAAAATGGAAGGAAGGTTAGCAACCTTGGCTGTCGGGCCCCTTAGCCTGAAACAGTTCTTACAATACCCCCTAGTGAATGGTACCAGGATAGAAGCCCTGAGGCAGAGCTCTTCAAACCTTTTTGCCTGGAGCTCCCCTAAGCAAAATGTTTTCAGGTCGGGCCCCCGTCCAAAACTTTATGGCAATGCTTGGGGGAGCGGGAGGGACATGGCTGGGCGCAGGGGGCGGGGCTTATGAGATGATTTCAGGAGTACTTTTTCTATAGCTCATAAAACACACTAAATATGAGACTTATAAAACAGCAAATGCATCAAACAAAAACATGTATGGTCCCAAAAATACTGCTCCCCATAATTGTGGTGTTCTGAGCCCCTCATACTCTTGGACCCCAATACAACTATACCTGCTGCATTAATGATAACAGCACTTTCAGACAAAAGTGCTCCCAAATGATGTCTCCCTTTTTTAGGTCTCGTCCTAGCAACGTGCATGCGCTGTATAGGCGGGGACCTAATGCCATGGGCAGAGCTTTTTAAGCAAAGAAGTGCACGTGTTTCATTGCTTGCAATGCAACCCGTGCACATCTTGGCGATTTCCTTTCGGGAGCGCGTGGCGCCTGATGGTGGCGCAATATGGTTGCACTCTCCCGAAAGGAAATCTCCCATGCCCTCTACCCCTGCTGCCACTTTCACAGCCGCGAGCCAATGCTTGTTTTATACTGCGTCTGGCTTTCAATCAGCACTTTCCGCTACTGATCAAGTTTTGCTGGAGGGGGCGGAGTAAAGCCGGGGCTGCTTTGTGGGCTTGTTTTTCACCTAACATGCTCGGCTTTTACAAAACAGCAAAACAGAAACAAATGGCTGTATTTAGTTCTACCTTTTAGCTGCATGCCTTCAAACTCTGCATCAATCAGTTGCTACCCGGTGTCCGGACGGGCCCCTCCTACGAGGGAGGCCCCTGTGGAATCTGATGTAGATTGGTAAAACCCGGAGGGGCAGATTTATGTTGCCTGACGCATCTGTGCAAATCAGCAGAGATGCGCCAGGAAAGATACGGCACACAAATTTATGTAAGTGTGTTGCAACGTGGCGCAGGGTTTACACCGCCGCTGAGTCACAGAAGTGACGCAACGGCAGCGCAAAAGTGCCGCAAGTCCGACATAAATCTGCCCCAGAGTATATTTTCCATCACCTGACACTCGTAAGTTATTTGTTGCATCAACAACAAGTCTCTATGTGCTCCCATACATTTGTTTTCCAACCCAATAAATGTTCACTTGACTATAAAAAAGCTTGACCAGCGGCTTAGAAGAATGCTCTCGGTTTATTTTGATGGCAGAGGGAAACAGTGCTTTGGAGAAGAGAAGACTTGCCAGACCTCTGAGTTATGGCAGCACTTACAGTTAATTCTGTAAGCAAACAACTACACTTCGCGCTTTACAGCTAAGCATAGCGGCTCTCCTTTGAAAGAAATGATTTATTTAATAAAAACACCTCATTGGCCCTTGGAAGCATTCTAACTCACAAACTAATGCGCACATTATTTCACGCTTCTCAACTTTATTTGCAAACAACATAACTAAAAAAATGCATTTGCGTAGCTGCGTATTTAGAATGTTTCTTCTGCTCTTACGTGCACTTTTTTTGCACTTCTTTCATTTTCGTACTGCCTCAAGGGCCAAGTTGTCATGAACGCAGCAGGAGCACTACTTCCACTCTCCCCTCCCCGGGGGCCTCATTTATGTAAAGTGACGCATCGCTGCGTGAAAACAGCGATGCGTCACTTTTCACTGCGCCCTCCTTGTGACACCAATGATGTGTCATATTTACAGTATGACGCATCATTGCGCAAGGAGTTACAGATAGGTCAGTATTTCTGACGTATCTGTATGGCGCAAAAGTGACGCATTGCTAGAGTGTGTCACAAGCCTGCTGTGAGGCAGGCGTAAGAAATTGACGCATTTGTGTCCTAGCAGTGACGCAGTGAAATCTTATAGATTTCACTGCGTCACTTCTATGACCCTTTCTTGCGTCAGAACGCCCCCCCCCTGCATACATTATACCTGGCATGATTTGCTGACGTACCACAGGTGACCAAGATTACTTCTGTGTCTGTTATCATAACCTATAGTGGCTATGTGATGCTAGTGACATGTGAATGGGTGAATTTGTCTCTCTTCCCTTTCCCTACTCTGTTGGTTCTGTACCCTTAGACCTCCAATGTGTATACAGTAGCATCTGAGGTATGTGTCAGTCTTACCACAGGTCTGAGGTGGTACACTATTGTTTGTTCCACTATGTCTTATCACGAGACTCTTCTCATTCAAAAATTATGTTAAGTACAATTCTTAACTGGGCCTCACTTAAAATAATCTTCTTACTCTTTTCACACTTCACTAATTTTATGAGTACGTATAGATATGCAATATGGTATGTAGAAAGCTTCAAATTCCCCCTTTTTACGCATGTCACTAGCATCACATAGCGTACCACAAGGATCATCACTCAGTCCCACCCTCTTCAACGTTTACATGAGTCCCCTCGCATCCATCGCGCGACAACACAACCTCAACATCATCTCCTACGCAGACGACACCCAGCTGATCCTCTCCCTCACCAAAGACCCAAACACCGCCAAAACCAATCTACATGAAGGAATGAAAGAAGTAGCCGAATGGATGAAGAACAGCCGTTCAAAACTGAACTCAGGCAAAACGGAAGTCCTCATCCTAGGATCATCCCCCTCTGCCTGGGACGACTCATGGTGGCCACCGGCCCTGGGCACAGCACCCATACCTACAGATCACGCACGTATCCTGGGCTTCATCCTGGACTCCTCCCTCTCGATGACCAGACAAGTCAACGCCGTCTCATCATCATGCTTCAACATCCTACGCATGCTCAAAAAAATCTTCCGTTGGATCCCCACCGAAACAAGAAAGACGGTCACCCACGCACTGGTCACAAGCAGACTGGATTACGGAAATACCCTCTACGCCGGAACCACAGCCAAACTACAGAAAAAACTCCAACGCATCCAAAACGCCTCAGCCAGACTCATACTGGACATCCCCCGTCAAGCTCACATTTCCGGTCACCTGAAAGACCTCCACTGGCTCCCCATCAACAAGAGAATAATGTTCCGTCTCCTCACCCACGCACACAAGGCCCTCTACGACCTAGGACCCGAATGCCTCAACACACGACTATCCTTCTACACCCCCACCCGCCAATTACGTTAGTCCAATCAAGCCCTCGCCACAATCCCGCGCATCCATAGATCCACCATGGGGGGAAGAGCCTTCTCCTACTTAGCAGCCCGAACCTGGAATTCCCTCCCCACCCACCTCCGCCTTACACAGAACCACCTCTCCTTCAGAAAGCAGCTTCAAACCTGGTTATTCGATAAGTAAAGCACCCTCAAGCGCCTTGAGACCCTCCGGGTGAGTAGTGCGCTATACAAATCTCTGAACTTGAACTTGAACTTGACACCTTGTTGCTGTTATCATAAGGCCATTTGAGCTCGGTGTACATAAAACCAACCATCTGCTTATTACCGCACAGACTAAGATGTCCTCACAGCACTCTAACAAATACTGACTATCCCCTCTACTACTAAACAATTTCCACCCCCTTTAACAATTTCTTATTTAACTTCAACTTGACAACTTCTGTTAGTTGCAGCCTTTTTGCCCTTTCTCTTGACTCTAGTGTTTCTTTGCACTGAATCGGTGGCCTGTCTGCCCCTGGACCAAGCCTGCCTTCCTTCAATTCCCCATTCTTCTCTTACTTTACGTTGTTCTTTTCCGCAACCCTAAATTTCAATAGCTGGAACGACTCGGCAGCAAAGAAACTAGCCCCACAGACGCGCACACGCACTGGCAGAAGACTACCATCAGCCCCATGGTACACAGCTGAGTTAAAAGAACTAAAGAAAAAATGCAGAGCCAAAGAACGAGTTTGTAGGAACGAATACCCTGAAATAGAAAAAAACATTACAAAGAGGCGTTAATAAAGTATAAAGAGTCAGTAATCTCTGCAAAATCACGTTTCTTCACCAAGAAAATTATTGCTGCTAAAAATACAGCTACAGAACATTTTAAAACAGTTTCTACCTTAGCCAAGTTTGGCAATAGCAAACAGTTTAGTCCTAATTGGCAGTCCTGCGACAAATTAGCAGAGTTCTTTCACGATAAAGTGGTAAAAGTTTATGACGTGTTCTCTAACAGCAAGGCTGGTGTTAATTTAGATGGGCCAGACAAAGATAGGGCGATTATGCAGTTCTATTTAAAAAAATGTAACTCCTTAACTCCAGACCGAGTTGAGAAGCTTATAATGTCAGCGAAGTCAGGATCTCCATTTGATCCTTATCCTGCTATGGTCCTTCATACGTTCCCTGACATTATTGCGTACCATTTAACACCCCTTCTCAATAACATTCTGGACACAGGACACTTCCCTGCCATCTGGAAAAAATCCCTCGTCAGGCCCATCTTGAGGAAACCATCCCTTGATCCTATGGAGGTTAGTAATTATCGGGCCATCTCTTGCCTACCATTCCCATCTAAAATCCTTGAAAATCCCTAAATGAAGAATTGCTGTCTTTCCTGGAGGCGAACGATAAACTTGACCCAGCGCAACATCGATTCTGGCCTCTGCATAGTACAGAGTCGGCATTGATTGCCGCCACAGAGGATATACGTGTCCAACTTGAAGTGGGAGGGAAAGCCACACTGAATTTGCTTGACTTCTCGGCCGCATTTGACATGGTTGATCACCAAATACTCATCCAACGTCTTGCCAAAATAAGGATTGTAGCCAAAGCTTTGGATATTCTTTGATCTTACCTCACCGACAGAGAACAAACTATAGTGATGGAAGAACACAAATTGCATCCCTACGCTTTGCCGTGCAGGATGCCCCAGGGATCCTCACTTTCTCCAACTCTGTTTAATGTTTATATCAGCCCGTTGGCCAAACTCATACGCTGTCACGGCTTCACTGCCATTTTTTATGCCGATGACACGCAAATAGTCGTGTCTTTATCATCTAGGCCGGAGGATGTGGTAACAAATTTTATTGATTGCATGAGTCATGGAGGAGTTGGCGTAACGGCTATTGCAGTCGACATCGAATCTGGGGAACTGGGTTCGAATCTCGGCAATGACTCTGTACATCCTGTGATTCTTGGCAAATCACTTGATCTCAAAAACACAAAGGCTAGTAGTGGTCAGCACTAGAAAACAAAGACTGAGCAAAAAGACAGAAGCAAGAGACTATGTGTCGGAAAAACTATGTGTGTGAAGACAAGGAGATGAATCCCATCAGCCCACCGAATGGCGGAGCCTCATCATCTGGGATTGTAGAAGGTCAAGATCTAGATAAGGAGACGCACCTGATGATAATGTGTGTATTTCTCCAATTCTTCGAGACCTCCAGTGATAGATCCAACCCTAAATGTTCAGTGTGGGTAAGATGGTGTGGGAAAATAGATTGCAGTGAAGAGAAAGTGTAAACAAAAAGCAAAGTGCTAAGTAAAATTGGCCACCATAATACAAGGGAAAGCTTTATTGGGGATGAATTATGGTGTCAAGATTAAAAAGAAGAAGTGTATGACAGTCTGAAATAATGGCTGCCCAAGCTAGATGGTGAAGTGGTCAACATGTTTCTGCCATGCAGGGGCATCTCCCCTACCAGGCTTTCATCAGGACCTTGGAAATACACTACTGCAATAACGTACAAAAAAATTACCAAAAGATACTGGATACTCTACCGTCCGCGAACTACTTTATGCGTCGGTAATTCCAGAATGTCTAAGGGATTCTTTCCTGCAAAGATTCAAAAACACACAGATATATGCAACACATACATGACGAGCTTACTGTCAGAAATTCATATTTGTTTATCAATATGCTTCTCAGTCAACCTTCACAGAGATAGTGGTTCCAGAAAAAATTATAGAAATTTATAGAAATTTTGTATTACTCACCCAAAAATTCTTGGGAGTAAACCTCACGTCTCCTGGCCACCACTCAGGAAATAGAGGCCCCGCTCTGTAGTAATGGAAAATATTTATTTACATATATGTGGGTTATCCAGTTGGAGTAAAACCCGACTTGTAAATATCCACTACGTGTGCTTTCCTAGAGGAGGCACTAAAAACGTGCTATGAACAACAACCGCGAAGCCCTGTTAAGCCCCCCTGTTGTTAAACCTCCTCTTGAAAGGTTGACGTTTGTTACAACGTTTCAAGACCGTAAAATGGGGTGGTAGAGGTTTCTCTATCTGGCTCCTAAAGTATGGAACACATTACACATTAGTCTTAGAAAACAAACCAATTTACAACTGTTTAGGAAAGCACTAAAAACACGGCTATTTGTCCCAAAACCATAGCCATTTTATCACCCGTTGCATAGATCGATGAGATCTAGTGCTACGACGCCTCGGGAAACACGCGCTTTACAAAACCTTCATTTAATTTCAACAAACTTGTCCTTAGTGCCTTTGATGAGCTTGATCCCTATGATAAATACCCCTTCCTCTGAATGCATCTCTTTCCCAGTGCACAACCTGCTGCTGAAGCCTATTGTCCCTGTTCCAGGGTAGGTTGGTAGGCTCAGTACTTCTCTAGAGCAACTGCTCTGTTGCGAATTTGGCACTGTGAAGCAATTACCACTCCCAAATCTCCCTGGGTAAAGAGGGCAGTACCTTCCTATCCACCCAGGGCCCTGCAAGTCCTTCAGAGTGTGGAGTATGTGTAAACTTCATAGGAAAAACACAATTAAATCTACAAATACTGTGTGGTTCTGTAATTACCACATATCTTATAATCATGATTCAAGCAGAAAAGGCAGCTTCCACCAGAATCGGGACTACAGAAATGGCCGTAATAAAGGCCTATGTATGTTTATGCATCTCAGCAAGTACCGCCAATTGTTAATGACAATCAATGGGTTTTGAATCAATTATTTTGGTACTCTTGCTGTTAACAGCATATCAGTTAAATACATGCTTGAGCCATCCTCACATAGGTCAGGAATTGAAGTGGGCAAAATAAAAACTACATACATTTCTTTTGTTTTCAGCAATTCGTCCAGAAACATTATTTAGAATGACAATAGTTCTAACATTCCCAAATGCTAGACCTATTGCATTGCAAAATATTGTGTGTGTATTAAGCAGCCAGTTTGACTGCCAGCACACTCATTGACCCCCGCCACCACGGCACTCTGATCAGGGTTCTCACTCACTAAAAAAGCTCGAAGTAAAGGAATACAGCCTGGAAATGCAGCAAAGAAACATCGCAGCACTTCCAGGCCATCTTCATTTACATGTACTTGCAGAGCCATTTGTGCCCCCCTGGAACCTCATCCACGCCCCCCTCTGGGGGGGTGCGCCCCCCAGTTTGAAGACCTCTGCCCTAAGGGATACAGGTGCCAGTGTCACTATGGTGAGCGATTCACTGGCTTCTCCAGAGCAATACCTGACTGTAAAGCCTAGTCACCAATGCTGACAGTGTTACTACTAACCATGCCATGCTCTGGTGACGTTAGACTGAGGGGGAGGTTAATGGCCTGAAACAGGTAGTGGTCTTTTCAAAATCCACAGCCGCCTGTCTGCTTAGAAATGATCTTGAAACTTCAGCGTGGGCTGAGGTAGCGAGAAAGACACATGCAGCCATACTGCAAACCCCTGAGATAGCGTGTGTGAAGACAAGAACACCTTGTTCACCCTGTACTCGGGTACAGGGTGAACAAGGAGTGTTGGAGCCTGAAAGGATGGCCCAACCTCCCAAGTAAAGAGCGTAAGAAGACTGGGGAACCATCTTCTACACAGCTACAAGCTCAGGACCCCTCTCCCCAGTGAGAGGACTTGTCAGCCCCAGAGGGAACTGAGCCCATGGAACTTGAGGGCATATTATCAACAACTAGCGATATTTATCGCTAAATAAGCTTAGCGACAATTTTTCTATCGCCATGCATCACCGGATTTTATCGCAGAGATAACGTGCCATTAGCAACGTTTATCTCAAATGCGATAAAATATCCGGCGATATCGGCTTAATGCGTGAATATAGCTGGAAATCCAGCGATCTTCAGGCATTAACGTCAATAGGGTCTTAACCTGAATATCCCATTGGATATACAGATTAAGAAGTGGTCTGAGCAGGTGTTAGTTTTCAGCGATATTCGCTACGCCTGCGTTGATAATAGGCGACAGCGATGTTAGCGACTGCTTTCAGTCGCTAACAGGTTGGGTACGCCCACTTTGCATGTCATTAGCGATAAATATCGCTGACATGCAAAGCGGGCCCCAAACCGCTCGCTATCACCTAAAAGCTGTCACTAACTGATGTTAGCGACAGCTTGCTAATAGGGCTAAGCGGCAATAATTTCATATCGCCTGTCTTGGTAATATGCCCCTTGGACATTACCAGGTTGAGCACCTGGGCCTGGGGGGACCCTCTAGGGAACAGCTGTGCCTTGGGCAGCAAGTTTGTCCCACTCTTGAAAGCCTGTGACAGCGAGCTGCTGACCAGGAAAAGGAGATGTCAGTGGCTCCCACAGGGTCTATTGGGAGGAGGGTCTCCGGTACACTGAGGCCGCAGACCCCAAACCCAATGCCACTAAGAGAGTGGTAGTACCTCAACGCTATAGAGGGTTCTTACTCACTTTGGCCAATGACATCCCCCTAGCTGGGCACTTGGGCTGGACCAAAACTCAGGAAAGACTTGCCAGCCATTCCTACTGGCCCCAGATGTCCCAGAAAGTGAAGGAGTTTATTGCTCCTGTGTTCCCTGTTGAGCAAGTGGCAAAACAGGTGGGCACCAAAGCCCCTCTTAATTCCACTGCCAGTGGCTGGGGTTCTCTTTGAAAGGGCTGGTGGGGTCATAGTGGGTACACTTGAACCACCCTCAGCCTCAGGAAACAACTTCATACTGGTAGTAGTGGATCATGATACCGGGTATCCTGAAGCCATTCCCCTTAGGACTACTACAACTTTTTCATTAGCCAAGGGCCGCAAGATGTTGTATGCTTGCAAGAATGTGCCATTCCCCATTCATCAGACCACTCCTTCATATCTAAATACTGGGCAGAAGGACCGGCAAACAGTCTGGGGGAGGAAACAAGAATGCTGGAATAGGTATTCTTATAAAAAATAAACAAATGTCAATAATAGACACAAAAACCATTCAGCCAGGCACGGCTATCATGGTCTCAATCGCCGTTCGCAATGTCACCTTCAAAGTTTGCAATGTGTAAGCGCCAAATGACAAGCATGAAAGGAAAGATCTCTTTAAAGTACTAATATTTTCTATTGTCGGTGCAACACCCATTCTTGAAGCAGAAGATTTAAATTGTATCATAAATCCCACAGATAGAGGCGGCAAGAGCAATGTGTACAAACTAGATAAATTTGCTAAATGTTTAAGGAATATTTGTAATGATCTTCAATTATCTGACACGGTGGCTCAAGAAGGTAAAATACAAAAGTTCACTGTAATAGCAGAGGATGGAAGGGTTAAGTCAAGGACTGGCTTCATCCTCACATCCAAATATATAAAGAAGGGTGGTTATGAGACAAAAGAGAGTGGTGTTTCTGACCATAAAATGTTAAAAACAGAATAGGAAATCCCAAACACTGTGATATGGGGAAAGGTATATGGAAGATTAACACTCAGGGCCTCATTACAATGCAGTCGGAAACAGCTCTGACCATCGGTTGGAACCCGACCGTATCGTATTATGCCGTTCAGATTCCTTTCAGACCGACCCATTATAATTTAGTCGGTCGAGAAGGAATCCGAACAGCCTTTCTGTGCCAGCCTTTCTGACGCTAGGGGTCCCCAGGAGGTCCCCTTTTGGCGCTTGGCCTTTTGTTGGAGGCCGAGGGTGCACCTATGATTACACTCGTTTTTTTTCTCCAAAAAGTACAACAGGTGCCAGAACTAAAAGACAAAACTGATCAAAGAGAAAAAAGAACTAAAAAAGTGTAGAAAATAACAACAGATGTGTTTCTCACAGCTATATAAAGATGTACCCGCTGACCCACATGCATGTGGTTATTTTTTAGACGGTTTACAAAACACCCTCTCAGAAGGGAAAAAGGGATTGCTTGTGTCTCCTTCTGTAGGAGAAGTTTTTCCAAATTTTTCAGGAGCCATATAAAGAATCTGCCCTGCAGGAATGTATGAAAGAAAACTGTTTACCATCTTCTTTCCCACAGGGCATTCCCAAACTGTTGGAAAAAAATGGGAGGCGATCTCGACATTACAAATTGGAGGCTGATAACCCTCCGAAATGTAGACAGTAAAATCTTGAGTAAAACTTGGCCACAGGATGTAGGACGGCGCTCAACACGGTCATCCACCCAGACCAAACATGTGGTGTCCCAGGAAGGAAAATATGGAAGCAAAATATAAAGGTAACTGTTACATTCTATAATTAATAGTGTCAAAATGGCAAATTTCCCAAAATAAAAGGGAAAAATAGGGAAAAAATAGGAATCAATAAAAAAAAAAGAATAGGGATGTCATCCTAGTGATAGTGTAGGGACAGATGAACAATTCCTCTTTCCCTAAATGAGGTCCGATCTGAATGTTGGAGCAGTTTGGGCCTGTGTATTATTGTTGGAACTGTTCATTTATTTCATGACTAGCAGCCCGTCCCGACGTTGTTCGGTTATGAATTGCTGCCGGCCTGTAGTACATTGTTTTGTAGGATTTCGTTTTTATAGCACTTCTTATTTGTGACAGGCATGTGAAACGCTCCGATTCACAGTGCACTGCTGATGCACTTAAAAGTGCGCGTTCAGTAGTGTATGAACTCGAGTTTCCCTACTTTATTTTTCCTTGCAATATTATATAGAGCGAACTCGACAACATGGCATGAGCACAATTTACATAACAGAAGAACGCATTCATTTGTGGTAGGCACGGGGAGACAAAGCGATTTGCCTGGAATCACAGGATGTTGAGCTGATGCCGAGATTCAAACTTAGCTTCCCAGCTCTAAAGTTTGCAATTCTAGAACTTGTGGCGGGAGGTGTGTCTAAAAGTGTATGTCGGTGCTGGCCATCAATGAGAGAGACCTGTGCATTTTTCAAATCGGTGGTGAAAAAATATAAGTATGTTGCTGGAGATGTGGGCTGTCGTGCCACCAATATACTTACCGGGGGAGGGTAAACACCCATAATCCTGATTACCCCGATCTGGCGATCTCAGGCTTGGCTCCCTTCTCTCCTAGAGATGACTTGGGATTCTTCGATTCGTCTGCCATTGTTTGAAGGAATCCTATTGGTCCCCCTGGGTCATCCTCATCCCCTAGTTCTCCAGGGCCATCTTCATCCTATGCCATGGAGGATTTCAGGCGACGTTGGTCGGACAACTCACTTTCGTATGATGCCCAATTCCTCATTCAAAAGGCTTGGGCCCCAGGGACCATCAAGAGATACAGATCAGCCTGGAGAAGATGGGTACGTTGGCGTGTGGTGAAACACCTGAATCCCGTGGGCTACAAGATTTCAGATGTAGTCAACTTCTTAGCGGAGCTTTTTCGGGAGGGACTTATTGCACTAATAACTCCTTCAGATCAGCCATCTCGGCAGTCAGTGTTCTGGTCAACAATGTTCTGGTGGGGAGTAGCCCATGGTGAGTAAGCTCCTTAAGGGCATCAGGATTTCTCGGCCCCCTGAGCCTCGTTATGCAGGCCTTTGGGATGTCAACCTGGTCCTACGCCTGCTGTGATCCTGGCACGACAATCAATATCTGTCCAGAAAGGAAATCTCGGTGAAACTGGCGATGTTGTTATGCCTCATCTTGTTTAAGAGGGCGTCGGATGTAAGAGCCCTGAATCTCAACGCCAGAATTTTTACCCCGAAAGGGGATATCTTCACCATATCGAGGAGAACCAAGACGAGTACAAGGTCAGTAACTTATCCTGCTTTCCCTGATTCCCCGAAGTTGTGTGTTGTCAGATGCCTGAGGGCCTATGAGGATATGACATTGGAGGTACGCCCTCCGGGTGAGCGGCAGTTGCTGATTGTCACTAAGAAACCATTCAAAGCGGTATCCTCGCCGACCATTGAAAGATGGGTTAGATGGATTATGACAGAGGCTGGCATTGACACTAGCGAATTTGGCGGACACTCTACCACGGGGCCTATGGCTACCAAGGCCGTTCAGTTAGGGGGTAGATTGGAGGACATTATGAATGCGGCAGATTGGTCTTCAGATTCCACTTTTAAAAAGTTCTACTTTAAACCAATCAATGAGGCAGCCGCATTGGTGGTAAGTAAGCTTTAAAAATGCATAATCCTCGCCTCCGCTCCTGCTGTAGATTGAGAAATTTCCTAGTTATCACGAAGGAAAGTTTCAATTCTAATAAGGAGGTGGAGGCAAGGATTATACCTATGTCTCCCGCCCTAGGGGAGTTTTTTTGCAGTATCTTTGAGCATGGAGTGGATCCAGAGTTGGTCGTACTAAGGAAGTAATCTTTCAGTCTTCTTCTGAAATTTGGTTTTGGTTTTCATTTATGTACAATGCATGGTCATATATTTATGTTTTTCTATGCTTGGTTTCTGTAGACGTTTTATTTCATTAATGTGAGATAGTATGCTTCGTGGCTTGAAGCTGTTACTATATTAAGTATTTGTCTTATTGCCATGTACATTCTGTTTTAGTTTTGGTCTGTGTTGAGGTTTCATAAACAGTCCTCAATATCTTCTCAATATCCTCCTAGGTTCTGACTCCAAGGCGGAATAGGACCCACAGGGTTTAACTTCCTGCAGCAGAGAAAGAGGAGGGACTACGGTTACGCCAACTGTTTATGGACTGCACTGCCTCTCGAGATTGGACTGTTGCTGGCCATGCTTACTCCCGAGGTTCATGGGAGTTGTAGTTCAAGACATGTTTTTTCTGTTCACTTTGAACTTGCTGTTTAATAAAAGTGAGGAAAGAAATGCATAATCCTCGCCTCTGCCTCCTTATTAGAATTGAAACTTTCCATCGTGATAACTAGGAAATTTCTCATTTACAACAGTAAAGTGGGAGAATAAATATTCAAGAGAATACATTTCCCCATTGACTACTATAGAAACAGAGGCATTTTCAGGTGGCAGAGAGCCAAAATAAAGCAGTTTTTGCCATAAAAAATCAGGAGTCTCCCATCTAAGCCCTCTGCCGACGCACATGCACTGCCACATGCTATGAATTCAATGGCACCTCGTGTGGTGATTGAAGAGGAGATTCTGAAATTTTTGGATGCACTACGTGGGTCTAGAGTGTGCTCGAAAGTAGTGTTTGTTACACAAGGGTGTAAACCTCCTATCTAAAACTACAATTAGCATTACATTTGGAAATTTGCCTTTCTGTAAACCTATGAAGTCTATACGAGCTCTCTGCCAGAAAATAAATATTGGAAGAAAAAAAACACATTTAATAACTTGTAAATGGTAGTAAGCTCTATAAATACATGTCTCAAGATGTCCTTAACACACTGTTTTCACTTAGAAAACTGTATATTATTTCAAAAGAATAAGGAAGTGTCTGAATATGAAGGGAAACAGGGGCATATTACCAAGCAATAGCGATAATTATCGCTATTGCTTGGTTAGAGACGAAATTTTACCGCTGAGCTGCGGCAATTTTTATCGCAGATAAACCTTGGTATTACCAAGGTTTATCGCAAATGCGATAAAAAACGGCCGCAATGCATGAATATCGCTGAAAAGTCAGCGATATTCATGCATTACCGAGCTAATGCTCTTAGCCATGTTATCCACCTCCCATTGGATAACATGGCTAAGAACTGCTCAGGGCAGGTGTTATCTTTTGGAGATAATCGCGCTTAGCGCGAATATCTCCAAAAGTTGGTAATAGGAGATAGCGATGTTAGCGACTGTTTCCAGTCGCTAACATCTTGGCACGCCCACTTTGCATGTCATTAGTGATAAATATCACTGACATGCAAAGTGGGGCCCAAGATGGTCGCTATCTCCTACTAGCTGTCGCTAACTGGTGTTAGCGACAGCTAGGTAATAGGGAGATAATTTTATCTCCGCTTTCTTGGCTTTTAAAGCCAAAAAAGCGGAGATAAACCCCCTTGATAATATGCCCCACACTTCCCAATGTCTTCTTTACTTAGGTTTCAGTCAGTTGCTTCCTCTCCACTCAAATTTTTGGCCCTCCTGGAGAAGTGTTGCTGGAGCAAGGTCTAGCAAGAAAGAGACTTGCTGGGAAGCAATCCACTCTTTTAACTCACTAACAAGTTATTAACGAAGTTTCGTGAAAATTAATACGCACCTCATGAACACGCAGGTTAGTGAAGCTTGCCTTTGTGTGCAGCAATACGGATAACAATGAAGACGGACTAATACGGCTTTAAACGAGAAATTGTTGTGCGCATGCGTCAAGTGCATCTACGTAGTATGATGAATTAACACTTGGAGGGAAATTCTGACGCATGAGCAGAAGACACAAAAATAGAGTCTTGAAGACTCGCGTGCATGGCATCTGCTTAATTAAAAATAAAACAAGTTATTTTACCAATGCTAATGCAGGAAGAGTATTAATAAGTAAATGCTAATAGGCGATAGCTATGTTAGCAACTGCTTTCAGTCGCTACCAGTTTACGTATGCCCACTTGCATGTCATTAGCGATAAATATTGCTGACATGCAAAGAGGGCCCCAAATCGGTCGCTATCGCCTGGAAGCTGTCGCTAACTGCTGTTAGCGACAGCTTGGTAATTAGGCGATAAAAAAATCGCCGCTTTATCGGCAAAAAGTGGAGATAACGCCCTTGCTAATATGCCCCTCTGTCCCTTGCAGAAAAAAGGGCTCCCAAATGATATCTCCCTTTTTTCTGCAAAGGTGCCCTCGGTCAAAGGTAGACAGTCATAATTATGATGCCGGGGACCCCTCAAGCCCCTGGGACCCAGGCCTACTACATCTGGTTAATTAATGATAACCAGCAGTGGCCACTTACACACCTGGCAGCAGTACCTACTGTACTAATGAATGCAGCGTTGTGATTGGCTTAAGGGAGGGAGGCTGGCTTCCTACTTCCTATTCCTGGAAGCAGACTCAGGAGAGCAGGAGCAAAGAAGACATGGGACCCGGCCTCGAGGTAAGATTTCTCTCATTTAAATATTTACAACACCCGCGTGTCCACGCCCCATCTAGTGTCCTTTCTAGCATTTCCCACCTCCCAGCTGTCCAGTCTCCCTGGCAGCAATTCTCAATGGCGGCCGCTGTGCGGCCATGTCACTGGTGTGTCAAAGGTTTATATGAAGTTACGACGCATACCATTACATCGCATTCCATTACAATGCATACTCATACTATGCATATTGCAACAGTACGGAAGGTGTTGGATAGCAGAGATGTATATATTACTATTTCCACTTCGGTGAGTGCAACCCTAAAACCTTTGGCTATCTTATTAAGAGGGGAAGAAGAGATCCAAACATTCAAATATCTTGGATGGGAGAAAAAGGTAGCATTATATGCCGACGGCCTGATGATATTCACTGGGAATCTAGCGACATCACTCCTGATAATAGCGGATACCATAGACCAGTTTGGAGCAGTACCAGGCTACCAGGTTAATCAAGACAAGACAGAAATTCTTGAGTGGAATACAGCCTCAAGAAACCCTCTTACCAAAGATAAAATCAAGTTTCTTAGAATTGAATACACAAAAGATCTAGATGAAATAACCAACCTAAACTTCTCTAGGATACACAAAGAAATAAGACAACTACTAAAGGCCTGGTCAGGCCTACAATTATCATTCCTAGGAAAATCTAACTTAATTAAAATGACCATTTTACCAAAATGTACATACTTATTTGACTCCATCCCTCTGAGCTTTACTATAGAACAAATCAAAAAACTTCAGGGAGAGCTATCTAGTTTTATCTGGGCCGCTAAGGGTGTCAGAATTGGATGGAAAAAACTTAGAAGAAACAAAGCACAAGGAGGAATCGCAAGCCCGGACATACTCAAATACTGTAGATCTTTTCAATTCAAGAACAGTAGAATTCTACTGACGGAATGGGATAACTGGCCAACTTACCTAAAGGCACTCGTAGGCTCCAAAGAAGACCACTACTTATACAAATTTTTCACAAAAATAAAACTTAAGACGATAAAGGCAGCAGCTAGATCGTGGCTGGAGACAAGAAGAACACTAAAAATACCGTATTTCAGCAAACATGCCCCAATCTGGGAATCACCAGGCACCCCTGAATGTTTAAAAGATGCACTATCGATTCCATTAAGAAAGTACAACATAAACCACTGGGGACAGCTCCTAGAAAATAACCGGATTGTGAAATGGGAAATTCTATATGAAGAAACCCAGGGGTCGATATCAAGATTTAAATTCTACCAACTAAACAGCTCGGTAAACACTTTAAAATAAAAACTGCAATGGGACGATATCCTTGAACAAAAAATCCTGAACCCAGCTACCTTCAAAAAGGAGGTTTCTTTCTCGTACTGGGCCCTTATAAGAGCAGGGGAGGAAGAGTACAAAACGCCACAAGATATCTGGGAGAAAGACATGCCCGGCTTGGATCACTCAAACCTTTGGCTTTCCTCAAACGCTATCATGGGACGTGTAGTAAAATCCGCCCCCCTGAAAAAAAACATCTTTTCACGATCCACAGATCATACTGACCCCCAAAAAGTCTTTCTAAAATGTCTAGAAACGAACAAAATAGAAAATGCCCGAAATGTGGAGAAGAAAGGGCCAACGATCTACATATGATCCAGGGCTGCACAGCGCTTAATAACTACTGGGACCAGATCGGTAAGATCCTCTCCGACGTAGTAGATCGCCATATAAAGGTAAGCACAGAAACTGTTATTTTTGGGATACTATGTAGTGAAACACCCCTGCCTCTAACTAAGGATCAAGAGAATATTCTCTTTATCTTGATTCTCCTGGCCAGAAGAGAGATCTGTATAAATTGGGTTAAACCATCTCCCCCAAAACACACAGATTGGCTGAATTCCGTACTAAGGGTATATAAGCTTGAGTCTCAAAAGAAACGCACGAAGAAAACCAGATTCTGGAATCTGTGGGAAAAGTATAACTTACTATAAAACAGAAGGTCCAATGATTAAGGCAAATGAAACAACGATTTCAAGCTAACTACTTTGTAGTGTAGTTCCTATATTTCCAATAGGCTCTGCGCATTGGAATAATATAAACAGCAGTGTAGACGTAGGACTGAGGTCATCTAGGTCTCTACTGACTATATTAGACTTAATTAGTTTTGCCAGCTAGCTCAGAGGTCACTAGAAACTTTCTCGAATGTTCAGGAAAGAGTTACCTCTCCAGATTTACACAAGAAGGGATTAGTTTCTGACAACCGCATAAACATGACAACTTTGCTCCCTCAGAATAAAGAATCTAGAGTTGTGTGAAAACAATAGACAGCTATTTCACTCAGTCAATCGTGCATGCTTAATTTCACCAGAGTGCAGAGAAATAGAGAGACTGGCGTTTTCAATAAAAGGAGTTATTTATTGAGCAGTCTTCGTTTTCATGCAAGAGAAATGAGTTGCCACAATTGCAATACTTGTCATAAAGTAAAGTGCGTACAGTAAAAGTAGTATTATGAAATAATACTGTAAAAGCATTGATATGGTTTTCTTAGCCATATGATACTTTAAAATGGATAAAATATATACATACATAAATACATTGACTAACGTACTCAACTGGTGCTTCTAAGATACGCCTACCCCGGTGTACCTGACCTAAGCCTAATACGTGGGAAGGAGTAAGTAAGTTGCAGTTTAAGTTAAGTTGGTTTTTGCCAAGAATCTGAATCAAGAATTCTCTTAAGGGTTTAGTCAGCTCCGTACCTTGGTTCTAGAATGAAGGAGGTCTTGTATCTCTTTCTCAAAACTCGATCTCCCAGCAACCCGCAAGGGTGACTGGAAACACCGGAGCTGGATTTTCTCGGCTGGAGAAAAAGACAACGTCTTTCTCAGTGCGTCAAATGGGAGGTTCGGCTTCCTTCGGCTCTCGCATCAGCTGGGCTTCCGGGCAAGTAGATAGCCGCTCTGCTCCAAACCACCGTGTGTTTGCTTAAGGCAACGTTGGTATATTTATACCTGAAAGGTGCCGGGTTTGACGTAAGGTTGGACATAAGGCGTCACTAAGAACTAACAGTTCTTTCTGGACTCCAGGAGTTCTTGTGCAAATCAAAACAAAAGCAGGGGGATTTCCCGGGCTGCTGGAGGCTTGGTTTGTTTAAAGAACGCGTTGTACTTTCTAGGAGTCTATGGGAGTAGCCTTGCCGTATTTGGACCGCATTGGCTATTACTAAATATGGAAATGATTCTTATGCCTTTATAAGGATATTGGGGCATATTACCAGGTGCCTGAGCTGCGGCGATTTTTATCGCAGATAAACCTTGGTATTGCCAAGGTTTATCGCAAATGCGATAAAAAACGGCCGCAATGCATGAATATAGCTGAAAAGTCAGCGATATTCATGCATTACCGAGCTAATGCTCTTAGCCATGTTATCCACCTCCCATTGGATAACATGGCTAAGAACTGCTCAGGGCAGGTGTTAGCTTTTGGAGATATTCGCGCTTAGCGCGAATATCTCCAAAAGTTGGTAATAGGAGATAGCGAAGTTAGCGATTGTTTCCAGTCGCTAACATCTTGGCACGCCCACTTTGCATGTCATTAATGATAAATATCACTGACATGCAAAGTGGGGCCCAAGATGGTCGCTATCTCCTACTAGCTGTCGCTAACTGGTGTTACCGACAGCTAGGTAATAGGGAGATAATTTTATCTCCTCTTTCTTGGTTTTTAAAGACATAAAAGCAGAGATAAACCCCCTTGATAATATGCCCCATTATTTGTTATAACCACATAAGGGCATAAATCGGGAATATCGAATTAGGGTCCTAGATAGAATCACAACAACTTGACTAGAGTAGTCATAATGACTAGCTCCCTCCCTGCCGAAAATCGTGTGCCTTTTGGTTCGGTCAAAAGAAGGCCCCAAAAAAGGACAAGGCTAGAAAAAGTGTCTTTCAGGACAAATCCGGGCCCCCCACTCCAAAAGCCCTGAAAGAACACTGGCGGCTTTTGACTCCTCCTTACCTTAAGATTATTTGCTCGATGAGGACTATTAAAAACACAAACAAAAAAAACAAAACAAAGATTGAAGACACACCGCCACGTTCCACATCTGTTTAAAAACACTGGGCCATATGAAGAAGGACTCGCAAAAACTATCTCTAACGTTAGTTAGCGGCAGTTTTCTTACCGCCGTGTACCGCTGAAATCTATCGCCATGTTAACGACGCTTCCGGGATCGGCGGCAAAAACTGCCGTCAACATTAGCATGCTACCAATAGGAATTCCGGTGTTAGCGTGCAAACACCAACCAAAGGCCCATTAGCGGCAGAAAAAATGCAAGTTAGTCAGCCCAATGTGAGTTTTTTTGCCTCTATTGAAAAAAATAGCCTATCCATCGATCTCCAATCGAAAATAGGCAAATAAAACAATGAAATGCAGAATGGAGCAGCCAGGGCTAAGTGCAGCACACATCAACAACCCCGTCAAGCCACCCAACATCCAGGTTGACCAGGATGAGAGCCTAAATGCCTTGCTAGATCTGCGCCTGGAGCCTGGGAGCCTCACTGGACCCGTGTCTGGAGCCTGGAGTAGGATGCGGAGGAGCTGTGGAGTCGATAAGCCATGGCGGTAGACATTGAGGCGCAGCGATCGCCAGTACCTGGTGGTGAAGTCTGGCAGGTCGCATGGAGACAAGTTGCTGGCCCTTGTGAGAAGATTGCCTTGAGCCCCTTGAAGCTGTGAATGGTAGAGGCGCTCCTGCGCAACAACGTAGGGAGGTCTGCATCGCATACTACGATCCACCAATACACCAGGGTGCACGGAGGGGATTACCAATGGTGGACGGTGCGTTCTCTGCATCACAGGCCGGATGATGTTGTGCTGGCCGGACGCTGTGGAGGGTGAGGCTCCTGAGCTGCGCCGAACTTGTGTGGCGGGAGCGCTGCAACTTCACGCCTGGGGCCCTGCTGCATCAACTGCATCAGGAGGTTCTCCAGCAGACGTGGCGGTGACTGCTGTACCCAGGCTTGTGAAATCCCACCTGGTTGAGGCTCCTGCTGGCTGAGTCACTGATTTGAAGAGAGTGCAGCGGATTTCACCAGGTGTCAACGTCCAGGTAAGGAGAAGGTGGTACGCATAGCGGAGGAGACCTGGGGGTCAAGTCGCCCATGCCTAGCACACTTAGATGACGCATCCCCAATGCCGGCTCATCCACTATGGTGAAACAGCGTCACCCCACTGCTTTCAAGCAGTGCAAGAAGTTGAACAATCTTGATGATAACTTCCTGATGTAATCGTGCTAAGTTTTCTTTGCAGGCGGGATGGTGCATAGGGCTGCTCATGGAGCAGGGCAGTTGCGGAGTGTCATTCCCATTCAAGTGCGCAATGACTCTTTGGTCGGCCCACTTAGGCCGCCCAAATCAGTCATGCACAGCGTCCTGTTCGCAATTCAGGATGCATTACAGCCTGCATGGAGAACATGCCCACCCCTCCAGCCCCTGGCTGAACGCCTTATCCCGGCACCAATGACCAATCCCAAAGCCGCATTGCAGCGTTGTGATTGGCTTAAGGGAGGGAGGCTGGCTTCTTACTTCCTATTCCTGGAAGCAGACACAGGAGAGCAGGAGCAAAGAAGACATGGGACCCGGCCTCGAGGTAAGATTTCTCTCATTTAAATATTTACAACACCCGCTCACACACACACCCCTGTGTCCACGCCCCATCCAGTGTCCTTTCTACCATTTCCCACCTCCCAGCTGTCCAGTCCCCCTGGCAGCAATTCTCAATGGCGGCCGCTGTGCGGCCATGTCACTGGTGTGTCAAAGGTTTATATGAAGTTACGACGCATACCATTACATCGCATTCCATTACAATGCATACTCATACTATGCATATTGCAACAGTACGGAAGGTGTTGGATAGCAGAGATGTATATATTACTATTTCCACTTCGGTGAGTGCAACCCTAAAACTAACCCTTGCACCCCAAATCCTGAACCCTAAAATTCTTCTTTGAGCTCCTAAAAATCATATTTGGCCCAAATGAACACTGTAATTTTCATAATTGACCCCAAACCACCCCCCAAATTTCGAATGTCATCCCATAATGCACCCCAAATTTAATCTCTGACACCCATAACCCATACCCGCCCGCAAAATTTACAAATATCCCATTACTGACCTCACAATGCTTTGTAATGGAATGCGATGTAAAGGCACCTGCGTTGTTGGGGTTGCGTTGTAAAGGCATTACGATGTAATGCTTGCATTGTAATGGCTGTCTCCCGGGCCAAAGGCAAGCCATAGACAAGCTTGTCTGTGTCCGTCTGCCCCATGAACATCCTCAGTTCAAAGCACCCTTCCTTTCAGACACTCCACCTCTATGACGCCAGCACCCTCCCTGCCATAAACCCTGGACGCCACATCGCCTGCCAGGACCAACCTCTGTTCTGGACCGGACATCGCCATCGCCATCGCTATCACTGACGGCTACTAAATCACCCGCAAGAATCACCCCGACCGTCCAGGAGGAGGCATTGCTATCACCTACAGAGGCAAACTCTGACTGACCATGCACCCTAATGACCCAACGGTGACAATTGAACACCTCAACTTCCAGATCCGGACCAACCCAAAGCCCATCCTCTGCGGCACCTACATCTGAAGGCCCCCCAGGCAATGGACCATGATTCTCTGATACCATTTTAGACCTCATTGAACCCCTGGCTCTCCCATCCCCCGACTACCTCCTACTCAGTGAACTCAAGTTTCACCTGGACAACCCCAGTGACCAGAACACCAGCCCCTCCTAGGGAAGCTCCTAAACATCCGGCTCAAGGAGCTAGTCACCGCAGCAAGCCACATAGCAGGACACACGCTAGAGCACATCTTCTCCACCAGAGGGAACTTCAACTACAGCCACACCACCGGACTCTCCTGAACCGTTACTTCATTGTATACATAACGTCCTCAACATGCCCACCTTATTCCACTGCCATCATCGCCGCCCCCCTCACAGCTGGATCAAGGCCACCGAAGAACGTTTCATCAACTCCCTCAGCACCACCACTCGGTCAACGCTTACAGACATGAGACACCGCAGTGCGCAACCGCCACTGATGGATCTTCAACTGCGCCAACACCCTGGCACCCCTCAAGAATGGCACTACATCAGTATCTTATGCCTGCCTGATCGCAGGCATTAAGGGTGAGGCAGTGCCACAGGGATAGGCTGGCACCATACATTGCTGGAGTTGCGTCATGGTTGTGACACGACTGCAGCACTGCATGGTTTTAGTGCAGACAGATATGTCAGGATTCCAGACGTATCTGTCATTACTTGCGTCATGGGGCCCTGTCCAGTGAATACAGCGCATCCATGGTGTTGCAAGAAGGGGGTAGTGAAAAGTGTTGCAACGCTGTCTTATTGCAGCCCTGCAACACCTTTCATGACTGAGGCCTAGGAATGTGCACTATCTTACTGATGGTGCGCATTCCTGTCCTGTAGTTTTGTTGCAGGGCAGCGCAGCAACATTGTTTGCAGCGCTGTCCAGCACCAAAACCTGCTGAAAAGAGGCCCCAAGTGCTATCTCCATTTTTAAGACCAGCTGTTTTCTGGTCTTAAAAACTGCCTCTAACTACAGTTAGCTACAGTTTTTTGGGTCCTCCAAAGTTCAGGAATCCCCTTGTAAATATCGCGATGTGGGGTTAGTGGCTGTTTTTTCACGGGAACGCCTCCCTTGCATGTCATTATCGATAACAAAAGTGGCGATCTTTAGAATGGACGATTTGGCAGAAAAACTGCCGCTAACAGAGGTTAGCGGCAGCTTGTACATAAGGTGTTAAAAATCTTGCCGCAAAACCGTCGGAAAAGTGCCGCTAAGGCAAAGTTAACTCCTTGCACATATGCCCTGTCCTTTTCAGCCATCTGGGAGCTCAATTGCACGCTAATATGCAGAAAACGTCTGTTGTATCTCTGAATTCTGGTCTTAAAGCGATAGTAATGTACAAATATGTATTCTTTTGTTAAAAAAATACAATTATATTAAAAAAAAGAAAACAAGTGCTTTATATTAAGTAAAAAAAGACCTAGAATTCTTTTTAACATCCCACTTGTGATCAGAGCATCTGTATGGCAGAGATGGGGAATCTTTTTTTAAAGTGAAAAATGGGGAGATTTGAGAACAAATGCTTCATTGGGAGAAAGGCATGTGATACAAAACATAGTAGGGGAATTAATTAGCATATGTAATTTACAATAATGGCACAATAAGTGATATCACAGGAAGCAATGCTATGCCCATGTAATATTCCTCAGGTAAAATGGAATACGCCTGTTTCACATAAACAAGCCTCTAACATAATTATACATAAGTGTGAAAACTTTTTTGTTTGTTTATTTTTTCTGTAAATCCAAGTGCCTCACAGCATTAACGAGATCATAAGGGGCCCTATATCCCACCGGTTAACTGGATATAGAAATGCCATGTGAACAAGGTCAAGGGATAAATATAACCAATGCAGGTACAAAGAGGGTGAATTACACCACGATGGGTATCCAGTTCTGCAACTACGCTTGTAGAGTTCGGACCTTTGGAAGTCTGAGCTGCTAAATGTATACATTTACAAATATGGGGGGTGACTTTTAGAAGTGAGAAAGCTAAGGGATCACCAATTATACATAAAAGTCTCCCGCCAAAACATAGAGGGGCATATTATCAACAAAAGGCGATACATTATCGCCGCTTTTATCGTCAGGAAACTGCCGCTAAAACGGCAATAATGGGCTTGATAATATGCCCTTGAGAATTCCCATAGAAGCCCATGTTCACACCAGAACAGTGATTTTTATCGGATACTTTTGAGCAAAGGAAATAGCTTTGGACGGGGGTACTTAGGCTGCCGGATTTTGTATTTGGGACATGAAAGGAGATAGGTCGTTGGCGGGACTGAGGGGGGGCTGGACCCTATAATTAGTCTATACAAACAAAGATGCCCCCTTACTCAATGATTTGATGGTTGGGGACTAAATAAACAATACCGTTAAATCTAGTCCAGTATATTTATTTATACCTTTTTTTTGGAGAAAATCTTTTTTTTTTAAAGTTTTGAATGACAAAGAGAGAATACACAATCACAAAAAAAATTACTAAATCATTAACAAGACACACATCAAAATTATACACGAAAAAAACATCAAATGTTACATCCAACAACAAAAACACATTGCAATGTCACAGTTTTGCAATATATTCAATTATTTCATGATCAAACAAAATCTATTTATATGAAGAGAGCCAATTCAGTTATAAGAGCATAAAAGCATGTGGCAATTATCTTGTAAAGCACACTAAATGTCTCGACCTAAAAACAGGGGGGTAGATTTACAAGTCCTTCGCCCACTTTTGCGTCACTTTTCCCGTGTTAAAAATGACGCAAAAGTGGCGTAAGGGCTTGTAAAGCTGCCCCAGAGTGAAACAAAGAAATGTCTTCTCTGTTGGGAGCACCCAGCGGCCTGCAGCCTTCCAGAGTCAGCCTGGACCGGCTGCCTCCATTGCCTCTCCACTGGCCTGTGATGGAGATGCAATCTTAACCAACCACATGAGACAATCACCAAACCAAGAACTCAACGTTATAACTAATAATGGGAATGGATTCTTTTACAGTATTATAATCATTATTTGTGTTGTAATACATAAATAATATAACTAATTAAATATATGAAAAACAAAATATTAATAATGAATAAATTATTATTAGGTTTATTTACTGTAACCTATTACTTCTTACTATTATTTATACCCATGAGGGTCCCCAAAAATTTCCAGATTCTGGTCTTCAGCCGCCACACAAAGTGCAACTGAAGCCAAGAACGGAGAGATTGGTTGAGAGACACCGCGTGTAGAAAATGTGTCCTCTGATTGGACTCTGTTGAATATTAGAGCGACTCCAAGAAATTACTGGGGGATGGATACAGATGGATGATTATCATGTACAGTACAAAAATGAAGACATTTAAGTTTAATAAATTAAAAAGTGTAATGTGTTTTGTTAGATGCGAAGGGTTTGTCATCCTTACAATGCATTATGGGTAGCCGGATATCCGTTCAGAGTCAGCACGTTGCTAGAAGTGCTTCCCTAACAGCGTCACCCGGGAAAAACAAAGTAGGCGCGGTGACGTCAGAGCGTTCATCCGTCAGGCGTTTCTAGATGTCCTCTGACTGGAATGGGACACCTAGTGAGGGCCGGTGGTACTGCACCCTGGTATCCATATACTATGGGAGGCCCTGAACCATGCAACAATTTACAAGAGTTGAGTGGGGAAAGATAGTGAGGGCATGCTTGTTGAAAGTTGACTTTTTGCAGTCTGCCTAGAAATGGCATTTCGGAAAACCAACATTTCAAGCAACTTTCTGATCCTAGGATATTGCTTCCGTCTCACGCGGGAGAGGATGTGGTCCGTCGGCTAGACTGCGCCCACATCCTGTGACCCTGGGCAAATCACTAAAAAAAATCACTGTGCTCCTTTGTACATATACTTTCAGATTTACAGGCCCCTTGCGCCTCTTTTACGACGCCGTTGCGTCACTTTTGTGATGCAGCAACGGCGCAAAAGATACGCCATGATGCGGGGTATTTACAACGGGAAGCATCTGGGAGATGTGTCACGTTGTAAAGCCCTGCACCACATGTAGATGTTACGGTGCAGGGGGCGTTCCGGCGCAGGAACGCCTCCTAAAAGTGGCTGAGTCACTTTTACACCCATGCTGAGTCACAACCCTGCGCCTGCTTGAAGCAGGCGTAAGGATTGACGCAGCATGTTAGGGATAGGGCACCCCGAGCCTTGCTGGAGCCGCGTTGCACTTGAGACGCAACTCCAGCAATGCGCCGCCTTTCAGACGGGGGATGCGACACGCATCTGCCCATCTGGGCGCCACGGTGCGCCACATTCTAAATGTGGCTCATCAGTGGTGGGGAACGGGTGGGCAGATGCATCGCAACTCTTCTGGCGCATCCCTCCTTATTAGCAGAGACGAGTCAGAAGTTGTAAATCTGCCCCAGGTACCAATGATCTGACTTTGCTCTCAGAGCAACACCACTTCATGTCCTGACTCAATCTACAGGGTGACAGGGCTTGACATTTCTACAAGACGTCACAGCAGCAGTTTCAAACTTCAGACATAGTAGTGTTGTATTTTATATTACTTGTTAAGTTTTTTTCCGCTTATGAAGTTGGTAATTTTCTTACCTGTCGATGTCATTACCTCATGCATCTTTGTATCAAGTTTATTTACTTGTGTCTGATTCTGGAATCTCCAGGGGGCATATTACCAACGATTAACGATTTTTATCGCTAACGAGGCTTAGCAACAAATTTTTTAACGCTAAGCATCGCCGGAAATTATCGCAGATATAAATCTCGCGCTAACTGCCAAATGAGAGATTATCGCTGGAAAACCAACGATAATCTATCGTGGCCCAATTCACAGAATGAATTTAAGACTCAATCCTAAACTTACTACTATTTTGATATTCACAGAATGCACTTACTACTTTTGGCATTCACAGAATGCACTTACTACGTTTGCCATTCACAGAATGAACTTACTACTTTTGGTATTCACAGAAGTTAGGAATTTGTCTTAAGTTTGTTTTTAGACAGGCTTAAGACAGACTTAAGTTAGGATTTTGTCTTAAGTCTGTTTTAAGACAAAATCCTAACTTCTGTGAATACCAAAAGTAGTAAGTTAATTCTGTGAATGCCAAAAGTAGTAAGTGCATTCTGTGAATACCAAAATAGTAGTAAGTTTAGGATTGAGTCTTAAATTCATTCTGTGAATCGGACCCTCGAAGTTTGGCGTTAGCTTGATGATAGGGGCTCACAAACTTAGCCATGATATCCACCTTCCATAGGATATCGTGGCTAAGTCAGGAAAATACCAGGGGCCTCATTTATGAGGCTGTGCGTCACTTTTACGCCGCTGGTGCGTCACTTTTTGTGACGCACCAGTGGCGTAAAAATGCACCTTGTTACGCCATATTTACAAAGTGACGCATCTAGGTAGATGCGTCACTTTGTAAACCCCTGCGCCACATTATACCTGCGCCAGGTATAATGTATGCAAGGGGGGGCGTTTTGACGCAAGAAAGAGTCATAGAAGTGACACCGTGAAATCTATAAGATTTCACTGCGCCATTTCTTGGCCGCTAATGCCTCAAAATCTTACGCCTGCTTCATGGCAGGCGTAAGACTGACACAGGCTCTAACAACATGGGACTTGCCCATGTGAAAGTACACATTGATGGAATTGATTCACTTTTGTGACACACTCCAACGATGCGTCACTTTTGCGCCTACAGATACGTCAGAAATACTGACGTATCTGTAACTCCTTGCGACATGATACGTCATATTATAAATATGACGCATCAATCATGACGCAAGGAGTGCGCACTGAGAAGTGACGCATCGCTGCTTTCACGCAGCGATGCATCATTTCTCATAAATGAGGCCCCAGGTGTAAAAAAAGCAGCGCTAAACGCGGTTTGCGCTGCTTTTTTTTATCACTAACAGGGTCAGCGAAATTCTTGATAATAGGAGAAATGTCGCTTAACAACATTTCTCCTACTATTTTTCTCTGGAACGCCCCCTTTGCATCTCATAGAGATGTAAGGGGAACCATAGAGAAAAAGGGTGCTAACATGCAAATTTGCGTGTTAGCACCCTGTTGCTGATAGGGAGATAATTTTATCTCCGCTTTCTTGGCTTTTAACGCCAAAAACGCGGAGATAAATCCCTTGATAATATGCCCCCAGATGCTTTGGCCATTGGAGGTTGGGTTCTGAATAGATACACACGGATAGTTTGGCTCAGTTGACTAAGCGTTATTCTCCTGATAATAAACTTACCTTGCAAATCGCATAGTTCAATCAATAATAGCTATCGACACGGCACTCATTTCACTTATCTGTAGATATCTGTGCAATTCACAAAGACGTTCTCACGATCTGTGTTTTAAAATGTCTCAAGCAGCGTTTGAACAAGTATGCTGCTGGCACTGTATTTCAGTTTTGTTTATACCGATTCTAACTGAAATACGCCTTCTGTGGCTGGAAGGAGCACCCCTTTAGAATACATCTAAGCAGATGCGTCACTTTGTAAACCCCTGCGCTACATTATACCTGCGTCAGGTATAATGTATGCAGGGGGTGCGTTCCCCTGCAAAAAGCCACGTAGAAGTGACGCAGTGAAATCTATGAAATTTCACTGCGTCACTTCTAGGACGCCATTGCGTCAACATCTTGCGCCTGCCTCACAGACTAAGACTGGCGCAGGTCCTTTTACATGGGGCTTGCCACATGTGAAAGGATGCATTGCTGGAGTTTTGTGACACACTCCAGCAATGCGTCAATTTTGCGCTTACAGATACGTCAGAAATACTGTAACTCCTTGCGACATGATGCGTCATACATTAAATATGACGAATCAGGTATGTCGCAAGGAGTGCGCACTGAGAAGAGACACATCGCTGCTTTCACGCAGCGATGCTTCATTTCTCATAAATGAGGCCCCAAGTACTTTCCTAACAGAGTCACTCAAGGGGAAAAACATAACTGGCACACTCACATTATAGTGTCCATTAAGCAGGAGTCCTTTTTTTGTCCTTATACTGTGCGGTGTCTGGTCAGAGTCCATCACAGTGCATGGAAGTGCTTTCCTATACGCGTCAATCAAGAACAAACTCAAAGCAGGCGCGGTGACGTCACAGCTTTTATTTCTTATGAGTCTTTAGTTGTCCCTGTACAGACTGAACTGGGACACCTAGTAACGCCCTGCGGTACTGCACCCTGGTATATTGTGGGCCATGACTCAACCATACATGCCAACAAGAGGAAACTGGGAGATTAAAAAAAAAATAAGGAGAATGTGATAGAGCGCGCGAGGCCACCCGACCAATGGTTTTCGCCGTTTCCGGCTTCAGGGCCCATATACTTTCAAATCACCATATACATCGATCAGGTGACTTCACGAGCTCTACCAATTTGTGTGTGTGTTCCCTACTATTATTTTTCAGTGCACCCGACTTACCATCCACCGATGCGGGTACCTAATGACCACAATGAATCAGGGAGCTAGCTGTAAAGGAAAGGCAGCAAAATACAAACCCAACCAATAACATTCAAAATACTGTTGAAATGACCACGGACAACTGAAAGTTTTAAAATGTTTATCTAAAGTTCATTTGTTTCGTGCATAAGGAACAGTAAAATAAGGCAATCAATAACCAAGATAACGTAAATTATATAGCTATAAAGAAATAAAGTCAAGGTAATCATTCAAATGTAATATGGAATGCAAAAATGGAAAAATACTATATAATCTCAGAAATGTTTAAGCATGGACAGTTTATGCATGTGTAACTATAGGAGGGCCTATAAAGAGTAACACGCTTCGCTTAAGGTAAAGGGGCCTTTAAACAGTCTAGGCAATGAAGTTCTAGACCATATCAGGAAATGACAAACTGCAATGCAAATTATAATTTCTAACAAGTGCGAAGACATAGGAACAAACTTATGGAAATATGTAATTGACTTTCAGTAGTTGCGGAAAGACATGGAAAAATATAACATATGCAATGATGAACTTTATTAAAGCAAAAGTTAGAAATTCAGAAGGTGCAAGATTTAAGAGGTTCGGAGCAATATTTACCTAGAAAGGTGTGATAACCAAACCCTGGCCACGGGTCAGTTAAGGACAGGAAACCCTCAAGGAAGGATACCCCTCAAAGGACAGCAGGTGCAGAATGGACACCCCGGATAGGACAGGATGCCCTCGGATTAGGAATCAGGACAGGACCTCAGGACAGGACAGCAAACCCTCAGGACAGGACCTCAGGACAGGACAGCAAACCCTCAGGACAGGACCGCTCAGGACAGGACCGGAACCCACAGTTCGGAAGCAACGCCTGCGCTCCACCCGCTCTGCAGCTATCGATCAAGACCCCGATTGGGTCAGCGAACTCCCAGCAAAGTGCTTCGCCAGCACTTTAAGGTTCAGTAGAACCTTAGTCTATGGTCAAATTCGGACAGAGTGCTCCGCAGCGCTCTGTATCTTCAGTCACCTATTGAGTACGATGGGTCAGTGACAGGTCAGCTAAACCAGACAAGTCGGACGGTTCCCTAGGGGAACCCAGGGTAGATATACAGTTTGGGGACAGTGTACCACCCCCCAATGTTGCAAAGTGTCAGAATCCCTCAATTTCGATTGGTCCTAAGGTAGGATTTGGGTAACACACCAATCACAATACAAGATTTTAAGCCTTCATTAGCATACTTGGGTACCGCCTAGCAGGTTTGGGGTTCCCAGGAGAAACTGTGCAGAAACACAATGACAATTTAACATTGTAACGTAGTAGGGTCATGTGACTCCGTTCAGCCGAGCTTGCAGGTCAGTTCTCAGGAGCATCTTGCCCACTACTGCCAGCTGGCTAAGTTCCATCAGCCAAGGTTGTCAGGTCCCCGGAAAGTCGCATCTGCGCAGAAGGGACCTCCAAGATGGCTCTCAGTACAGACAGACCCCCATTCCCCGCGGTACATGAAAAGTAAGCGAAAACAAATTAATACATAATAATGTCATCATGAAAACACATCACAGGGTTTGTACTTTTAACTCATCATCAAGAAATAAACTTATGCGTTCTAAATGTTAGCTATATTGATACGGCACAAGAGCAGTGGCACGAGCAGTACCACATGATAAGCACAGCTATGAATTACGCATGCGCATAAATTTCCCTCCACTTCTGCAGACGCGTCAGGACACGTGAGTGTGGCTGACGCATGCGCAGTAACTAAAATACAAGCGGCGGCCATGTTAAAGTACACGGGGTAAGTGTATTAGAAATACACGTAGGCAAGCTTCATAAACTTTGCCTAAACAAAAATAAACGTTAGTAGAACATACTTATGTTACCTTATTACACATAAACGAGGTTCATGACTTCGGCAAGCCGCAAATATGCGAAGCTTTGCTTCATCAATCCCCTCTTTGATGATATTTACTATCATCACAAAAAATGGAACCAGATGCCAACTTTCTTTCACACTTTATAAAGTTCTATCTCTTCCAGCAATCGTTCTAACTTTTCTCTCTCAGTTCTAGTAGGGTGAGAAGTCTTCACCTTTTTGTATATCTGATCATTCACTTCCTCTAATTCAATCTCATCCACACTCCGTTTCAACCCTCTTGCATTTACCTCGTGCTTCTTGGTGCGCTTGCGGCATTTACAACAGATAAAAATGAGAAATATAATAAGACCTATAATACCAATTGGCATCAGTATCTTGAACACTAAGCTTTTACCTACACTAGCAAGCCAATGACCTACATTTGAGAGACCATCTACCAGTCTCTTCCAGGCACTATCAACCTCGAGTGGTTTGAGTTCCTTTGTCAAATTAGTAATGTTTTTCACATATCTTTTGATCTGTACACTTTTATCCGGAATATAAGTGCAACAATGTTGCGCCTTCAACATCCGGTAATAAGGTGTCAAGAGCAAGTCGATTCTGTAAAACCATTGATCTGATCGCAACCATTTCGGTATTGACCAGCAGAAATCCATGAGCTGTTTCAGTAGACAGCACATCCACTATAGTAGACAATTTGCAAATTCTGTGAGTGTTCAGAACCACTCCCACTCCAGGTATCAGTGCACTGAAAATACTACCCATAATTTCACCTATACTTTCTCTTTTACTACGCACTAAGCCATTAGTATCTTCATTGCTTCCAGCTTTTCCATTCACATGGTATATTTTCGGGAAGACAATGCCAAAATAGCAGCTTCCATACCAGTGATCCGGCAATTTGAAATAAGCCTTGTCCCCACAAATATAATAAATTCCAGGAAACACAGGCTCTGACCCATTTTTGAAACCCCAACCTCCAATTACCTTGTAATTATGTTTGCATTCACTGGAACCAATGAAAACATTATTATAATAGCTAGTCTTCTCGCGGTGAAGACATAGCTTGCCTTTCTTTTCAAAATCCAGCAACAGAGCAGGTCCCGCCCCACCATTTGAGGTGCCTTCCATGTTCTCTGCCCACTTTGGCCTTTTCTGACTTTCGTCATTAGCCTTCTTTTGTATTTTAATTCTTCTTTTCTCTGCCATGTTCAGGAACATCTTTTCCTGTTCACGCAAAGAACAAGTCAAGTTATCTCTGTGTGCATCAGCTATGTCAATGTTACCTATAGTCAGAAAGTAGTCTCCCATATATCTTATGGTGTCGCTTTTGGTATGTACAGGATTTAAGTTCCCACGTATAGGAAGTTCAGAAAAGATCACGTCATTATTAGAGTAATAGTACTGTAATGGTCCTCTTTTGTAAAATAAACTAGCTAAAATGCTACAAGAAATTCCATATGTCAATGGCAAGTGATGGTATGTCACGCCTTCAGCCACAGAGGTAGGTAGCTTCATGCAGACATAACAATCTTCAATTTCCATAGTCTCTACATAGTGTATTAACAAGTTTGCAAAAACATTTAAGTGTGTCCTGTTCTTAATTCCATGATAATGTAGTCTTCCCTCATCTGATGCTTCTAAGTCTCGTTTTGTTTGTCTCAGTGCTCTCTCATGTCTTGCTACACTCTGTGTTGTCAACTCCTCACTGTCAGTATTTACAGTTTCAGTAGGGACAATGTTAGTATCTTTACTTACAGTAAAGGGTATAAAGATTGTTAGTCCTATCCAAATTACTATCAGTACTACTATACTACATATACACACCTTGCAGCACGTTTTGCAACGACTGCAACTTGGTCTACCATTCACAGTTGAATCAGACATTTCGGCTCAGAAGAAGTTTCTCGACCCCTCTTTGTGTCTTTACACAGTTATCTTACTTTGTGCAAATTCACGGTGGTTCGTCTTCTTCTTCAGCAGAGTACTCAGGGACGGGCTCTCCGTCGCTTACGTCAGTTATATCAAGATCTTCAAGTTCTTCCAAAACGAGTGTCCATTCAGGAGACTTGTACTTCTTGTTTTGTCTTTTTATTCGTTCACTCCTTCTTTTGGAAGAGTTTTCTTCTTGCTCTGCTATCCGTGTACTTCTCCTTGCTTCTGCACGTTTTTCTTCCACTGTCTTTATCCTTAGCCTCAATCTCTTTACGAACCTAGGCTCAAGGTTGTTTCTTTTCTTTAGTCTCTTAGTTGGTACTTGGACTTAACTTTCTTCTCTTATCCTCTTATTCTCTTTAGCTTGTGGCAATTCTGCTTCACTTTCTTCTTCTTCTTCCCTTATCTCGCTAGTTCCAGGGCTAGCATCAAATTCTTCTGCCTGGTTACTAATCTGGCCTAGTTCAGGAATATTTTGTTCTTGGCTTTCGATTGTCTCTGTTTCTGTTTCTGTTTCTGTTTCCTGAACCCGTTCTTCTAACCCTATCTGATCCTGTTCAAGCACTTCGATCTCTTGATTTTCTTCTGCTCGAACTATCACTCTATGTCTAAGCTGTCCCTTATCCGCATCAGGAGTTAGTGGAGGTGTATCGAACACCTGTTCTGTCCCTGTCTGACCTTCTCCTTCCTCAGTTTTGATGTGAATCTCAAGCGGCTGAGGTTCTTCGCCTGTGCCTTGCTTTTCCTGACTAGTCCACTCCCTACCTTCACAAAGTCGCTCTCTTGTTCTGATGGGATCTTCGGTCAGATCAATCATCGGTATCCATTCTTCTGGCCATATGCTTGGCAGCTCGTCTTCAGCTACTCCTGGCTCAGTTTCTTGGACCTCTTCAGCAGGCTGGATTCTTGGCAGTTCGTAGTCAACTACTCCTGGGCCAACGTCTGCTGTTCCTGCAGCCTGACTGGTGCTGGGCTGCTCGTTGTCAGCTGCTTCTGGTCTGGCTCCTGCAGAGTCCTCTGCTGGTTGCCCTTCTTCTGCAAATTCTTTGTCTGGTAATACCTTCTGGGTATGTCCAGCGTGGATCCACTGGGGAATACCTGCGACCTTCACTGCAGTTGTTGTTACCAGGATTACTTGGCGTTTCTTTCCCCACCTTGGTGCCAGACAGTTTGATCGAGTGTGCTTCTTTATTTTGACCCAGTCTCCTGGAACCAAGCTGTGGAGAGGAGTCGTTGGATTGAGGATGCCGTCGTCTCCAATCTGGCGAGAGATAGAACGCACTTGGTCACCCAATCTTCTGCAGTATTCAAGCACCAAATCATCAGTAATACTCAACAGTTTGCTTCCTGGCACCCATGCTTGTCTCATCACTCTTCCCATAATGATTTCATGGGGACTTAGGCCTGTCTTGCGGTCAGGAACACTTCTCAGTCCCATCAGGACCAGGGGCAGGGCCTTCACCCAGGTCATGCCAGTAGCATCTGTCAGCTTTGCTAGTCTGTTTTTGATAGTTCCATTTACTTGTTCCACTATTCCAGAAGCCTCTGGGTGGTATGCACAATGAAGTTTTTGCCTTATTCCAAAGGCCTTACAGAGTTCAGCCAGTATTTCATTCTGGAAATGTCCACCCTTATCTGATTCAATAATGAATGGTATCCCGAATCTAGGTATCAGTTCTTTTAGTAAACACTTCGCTACTGTCAGTGCGTCACTTTGGGGAGTAGGGTAAGCTTCTACCCATTTTGAAAATACGCACACAATGACAAGGACATATCGCTTTCCTTCACAACGGGGCATGGTGATGAAATCAATCTGTATCTTTACAAAGGGACCCCCTGATCTCCCAATTTTGCTCAGTTCAACCATTGTCCTCTTGCCTGGGTTCATCTGTTGACATGACAGGCACCTCTGGCAGAGGGACTCTGCTACCTTCCTGAATTTCTTACTGTACCAAGTCTGTTGAAATACCAGAATCATGGCATCCCTACCAATGTGTGATCCTTCGTGTATTAATCTTGCCATTGTGCCAAGCAAGTGTCGGGGTAACACAGGCATACCAGTTGGGCCCAAAATCACACCATCCACACGTCTCGGTCTACACCCATCCTCCTTCCATTTCTCTCTTTCTTGCCAAGGGGCCGATTCCTGCCACTCTCTCACTTCATCCCAAGTAGGCACTTCCTCAAACACTTGAAGTTGGCAGCTGGCTCCGATCCCCCCTCGTTTAGGATTTACGATATAGTGATCTCTGGCGCACCATTGGGCCACTCGATCAGCATAATCGTTTCCCAGTGATACTTTGTCCATGCTCTTCTTATGAGCAGCACATTTTACCACTGCCAGTTCCTTGGGTAACTGGATGGCCTCCAAAAGGTCATGAACAACCTTTGCATTCCGAATGGGAGTACCTGAGGAAGTCATGAATTCCCTCTGTAGCCACAATTGGCCAAAGTCATGCACAACTCCATAACAGTACTGACTGTCAGTATACACTGATATGCGTAGGTTCTTCCCAATTTTGCAAGCTTTTATCATAGCAATCAATTCGGCTACTTGTGCAGACTTGATGTTATATAGGTAACCTGCTTCTTCAATCTTTGTTAAAGAGACTACTGCATAAGCAGCACTCAGGCCTCCTAGTTCATGTCTTAGACAGGAACCATCCACAAATAGTTCTTTATCATGTTCAGGCAATGGCGTTTCTTTTATGTCTGGGCGTGGTTTAGTACTGAACTCTGTCAGATCAATGCAATCATGTTCATCATCATCTCCACCTTCCATTTCCAAGGGGTCGGGGAGTAAAGTGGCAGGGTTCAGAATACCGCACCTAACAATGCTTACATTTGCTGCACCCACAAGAATCCTCTCGTATTTAGTCAGCCGACTAGGGGTGAGATATTGCGTTTTAGTTCTGGTCAATAGAATTACTACTCCATGTAAAACATACACAGTCACAGGATGTCCCATGACAATGGACTCACTTTGTTCTAACCTTGCACAGGTAGCAGCTACCGCTTTCAGACAGCCTGGTAACCCAGCAGCTACTGGGTCCAGGGTGGCAGAGAAATAGGCCACAGGCCTTCTGGTCGTGCCATGTTCTTGAGTCAGGACTGACACTGCGCAATTATCGCGAGTGTCACAGAATAGGGCAAACTCTTTGGAATAATCAGGCATTCCCAGCGCAGGGGCTGTACACAGTTTTTCAGTCTTGTGAAAGCCATTAGGCTTTCATCGTCCCATTCTACAATGTCTGGCATTCCTCTCGTGGTCATTTTTATCAAAGGCCGGGCTAAGGCTGCAAATCCCAGAATCCATTGCCTGCAGTAGCCTAGTACACCCAGGAACATTCTGACGTCTTTTTGAGTACGGGGCAACTGCATCTTTTGAATTATTCTCACTCTTTCTGATGTGACTTTTCTGACACCCTTTTCTATTTGGTGTCCTAGATATTTTACTGATTTTGCACAGAACTGTAGTTTGTCAGGGGCCACTTTATGCCCTTTCTCACATAGATGATTTAGGAGGGCAATGGTGTCAACTACACAGTCCCTATGACTTTTAGACGCCAGTAGAAGGTCGTCTATGTACTGTACTAAGACCGAATTCCCAGGTAAGATCAAAGTCTCCAGACATTTTTTCAAGATCTGATTAAAGATAGAGGGGCTCTCTGTATACCCCTGAGGGACCCGGTTCCAGCAATACACGTGACCTTCGAAGGCAAACGAGAAAAGAAATTTGCTGTCGGGGTGCAGGGGTATCGAAAAGAATGCATGACATAAATCAATCACAGTGAACCACTCAGCATCCCAAGGAATCTGGTACAATATCACTGCTGGGTTCGGGACAATAGGGCAGCAAGGAACTACAATTTTGTTTACCTTTCTTAGGTCTTGCACTACCCTATACTTGCCACTAGGCTTCTTGATGCCCATAATCGGTGAGTTGCATGGGCTGCTCATCACTTCCTGTATGATGTCTCCTTCTAATAATTTTTGTATTTCCAGAGTGACACCTGCTTTCACTTCAGCATTCATTCGGTAGGGCTTAGTGTTAGGATATACTGCATTGTCCTTGATGGCTATCTGTATGGGGTCCACATCTTTCATTAGTCCCACATCTTTTCCAGTGAAATCCCACACCTCTGGCTTTACCGCTTCCTGGAGTTCTTGGGGCAAGTCCTGCAGGGTCAATCTTTTAATTTCTGAGTCAGGTCTAAGTAACAATAGTTTATAAATGCCATCTTCATCTGGGGTCTGTATTTCAACACCCTGTGGTGTGCAAAAGATGGTACAGTTCATTTTGCACAGCAAATCACGACCCAGTAGATTCACTGGACTGGTGTCACAGACGACAAACCTATGCATTTGTTTAAAATTTCCAATTGAAATCTCCATTGGTTCGGTAACAGGAGTACTAATCAATTGATTAGATACACCCACTACTTGGATATTTTCTCCCGAGAGGGGTAGGTTTGGAACGTCCACTGTTCTTACAGTAGAACGGGTAGCGCCAGTGTCCAACAGAAAAGTGACATCATTTCCGTCAACCTTTCCTTCAATGTATGGTCCAGACTGGTCTACCGGCAAGGAAGCGCCAAGTACGCACTCCTCGTCCTCCCCTCTCAGGCCCCGTCAGTCCTGATCATTACAAAGGAAGGTATCATTTAGCAGATACTGCGAAGTTGCTGTATTTCTGTTCTCACCGCTTTCCCAAACTTCTATTTCCTCACCCTCTGCCTGTTTTCCCCTGTATACCTGCTTGGGTGCTCGAGGCACCTGAACTGTTTTTACCTGGGGTTGAGTCTTTCTTGGTCTTTCTTTCTGCGTCTGTGGAGTTAAATCAGGAGTTTTTGCATTATCATCTATTAATTGGGGACACTCGTTTCGCCAGTGTCCAATTTCGCCGCACTGATGGCAGGGAAATTTCTTCATAGCCTCTTCCCTGCTAAATTTTGGCCGGGGCTTTCCTCCACCCCCTCCCCCAGGACTTTTGTTCTCAGCATTTTTAACCATGTTACTCAATTGTTTTTCCTGCTGTTCTGCGAGCTTCACCTGAGCCCACATCACTTTTTCCTTAAGGGCCTTTTTCTTTTCTGCCATCTCGTCCTCGCAGTACTTAGCGTACCGCAGGACCTCATCCATTTTCTTTGTATGCCAGCAGATTTTATTATCTTTTATCCACTGACAAATTTCAGGTCTTAAACCATTTACAAACCTGTAAATAAAATGCGTCATGTCCTTCAAATCGATGTTATCAATACCACTGTATGTTTTAAATACCTGCAATAACCTCTCATAGAAGGAGTGCACTGTCT
Organism: Lissotriton helveticus; assembly: GCF_964261635.1. NCBI lineage: Eukaryota > Metazoa > Chordata > Amphibia > Caudata > Salamandridae > Lissotriton > Lissotriton helveticus. Next base: position 1,697,080,792 of record NC_136069.1, on the reverse strand, counting down.
CGTCCCTTTCCTGTGTTGTTCTATCTATTTTTGTCCAATCAGTTTCCTTTGCGGGCACCTTTTCTTTCAAATGCTGAATTACCTGCTCATATTTTCGCATGACATCATTTGATGGCTCCCCTGTTTCCTTATTTCTTGGGTACTCTTCAGTAGGCCAGTCTATGGCTATTTTACACTGGGTCCATAAATCTACCGGAACCACAATGTCGAAAAACCCATCCAGGTCTTTCCACAGACATTTCTGTACCTTCACGAACCTCTCCACCTGCCTGTACCAGTCTACTGGTTTCTCTCGTAATTTTGGAAAATCGTTCGTAAAGGACACAATATCCTGTCTAGACCAGGGGACATGCACATATTTCCCTCCTGGAACTTCGCGCATGGGGCATAACTGTTCAGGTTTCTCCACCTCCCTTAAAGCAAATTCAGGAGTCACTTGTCGGGAGCGAGCCTCTTCCCTCTTTTTCGCCCACCTGCTTCTCCATCTTTCCACATCTCCCCATTTTTGCAGTACCCCCATTAATTCTTTAATCTGCAACTTTTTTCCCGCCACATTCAGATGCTCTATATCTTTGTCTGAGAAGTCTGCTCTGTACGGTTTCTGTAAGGGCTTGGATTTTGTAATATCTACCCCCATACTAACTGCTGTTTCGGTCAGTTTTTCGTGGAGCACTCTGGTGTTCCTTGTAAAGCTTTTACATATAAACGACAATTCTTCTTCAGAGTAGGTATTCAATCGATCCAACCCCACATTTCCTGCCATTAATTCTTCTATTTCTACCCTCAGCTTGTAGAGGTCTAAAGGTTTCGTTTGCGGAGTCTGTTTCTCTAATTCGCGACTCCAACTCTCAATTTCATCTGGAGTTACCAGAGAGACATTCCTAGTGCCTGTTGCTGATTCTAATTTAATCTCTTTCGCATTAAAAGGGTTATGCCTCTGCTGCATTCCCTTTCCGGTCGGTTTGTTTGGCAAGTCCAAGAACGCAACTTCAGACTCGCACTCACTGGACTGATCATCTATGATTATCGGTTCTTGTCTCGGGGGTGCCATGACTGGGGTCATAACTGGAGTAATCGGATTTCCCTGACCATTTCCGTATAACGGGACCACTGGTCCAATAGTTACTGGAATAGTCAATGCCTCAGGACTGGTATTTAACTGGGAGATTTTCTGAATTATTTCTGTCCTTTGTCTAGCTAGAGCCTCTTGCTCCTTTTCCACTAGTATCCTTCTTAAAGTCGTGTCATGTAATATCTGTGGGGTCAAGGGAGGAGTAAAACTCGGGGCAGTAGGATGCGTTTCACTTGGTCCTCCACCATAATTTGGTTTCGGGAATAAAGTTCCAGTATTAAAGGACCTGCGTTCTTCCTCATATGGAGGTTGAACAAAAGGCAGTCCTGCATTCAATGGTTTCTCTTCCCTTTCATACAGTGGTCTGGGAAGGAACATTTTTGTACGTGAGTATTTTTCTTCCTGACTTGCGGGCACTTTGGGATATATATCCCTTGTTTCCGTCGGTTCGGGTTTCTCAAAATAGGGTAACCCTTGACCACCCCCTCCCAGTCCTAGGGACCTGTCTTCTTCCTTGAGGAAGTGGCGTCGGGGAGCATCTCCTACACTGGAAGGTCGGGTTCCCTCATTATAAGGTGGCGGACTCCTGGTACAGATGTCATCTATCAATTCATCATCTGATTCCCCCGGGGCCCCCCAATGTTTACATTTTTCAGTACTTTTCTCACCCGCTACAGGGTTATGACATGCCGGCATCATGGGAAACAAACCCTCAACAATCATGCTCTGCCTCCACTGTTTCATCCTTTTATCCCTGGACTCCTGTTTCAGCCTGGGGTACCACTTGGTCAAACCCTTGTCCATTCGGGGTCTTTCTCTTTCAAAAGCCTCAATCTCCCATTCTTCTAATGCTTCATACTGCGTTAGTCTCGGTCTGGGATGTAATTCGTTCATCCGAGTCCTTAAATTAAATAGGATCCTACCATTGAAAGTCCCATCTAATGGAAATGCCAATACTCCATCATCTTTTGTGTACTTCACCCAATTCTCCAACCACACACAGGTATTGTACCCTCGGTCAAACATCATGAATGAGGCAGGAGTATTAGGTGGTGGGACAAGAACACCTTCCCTAGATTTAATCGGTTTGTCCGTTTTGAAATAATTTTTCACCTTACTTACAAGGGACAATTTTCTCTTGGTTCCGTACATAATATCGTATCTATTAGTCTTCCACTGATCCCTTTCAAACCCTAGGTGCCTTGGATCAGGTCGAGTTCCTGTAGTCTGCGAGTGCCACATACGACCTCTACGCTAAACTTTGTTTACAAATTACCTCCAATCAGAACGCGCTTCGGAAATCCGTGCGACCAATGGGTGCGCGACTCTGAATATTCTCCGCCAATGGGTGCGCGACCCCTTCGTGAGACAGTTCCCACGCTCTGGCGCTCACCCCTCCTTTACAATTCCAGCTCCGCTACCCGCCCGCTGCTTCTACCAATCCCAGCGCGGCACAGAGTGACGTCAGAGGCGCTTCGCGACTGACTCCCTCCCTTCACAAGGTAACGGAAACTTTCTTTCTTTTAAAGTGCTCAGTGCTTGGTTAATTTACAACAAATACACATTCGCCACAGTGCTCAAGTGTCTAGATAGAGAAAGAATTATTTTACTGCAAGTAAACTACTTCCATTTACTTTTCACTCGCTGCGGGTAGATCTCTTCCGCCTACCCTTCACTCTAGCATCGGTGAACCTGTTATTCCCCTAAACTCATCCACTTCTTTCCGGGATATATTCCGAGTTTAAGGTTTCTCAGCGGACCCCTTTGCTTTCACCCAACCTCCGAGGAACCTGCTACTCTTCCGATGTGACCCTTATTAGGTTACGCCACTATGGGAATTTTGCCAATGAACCCCGTTACTGACATTTATTCACTCATGTATTCAGAAAACCCTAGTTAGTGCTTCCCGGTTATCCTAACCTGCACCTAACTTTCCTCGAGCCTGTGACCTCAGGACAATGGATTCTATTCACCACTTGCCCTTTCAATTCCCCGGGGAGTTCGGACAACAAGAAACTAAACGATTGACAAATGCATGGATTAGTACATATAACAATATAAGAACAAGAATAATAACAATACAGCAATTCATGAATTCCAAAACAGCGTATTCACAAGAGAATGATCAGGTCTCTTAGAACAGCCGCTCTTCTAGCAGCATCAATATATTAGCAGCTTCCGACTCAACTAGTCCAACTAATCCCTGCCTTACTCTCAACTAGTCCCTAACCATCCTCTGGCTACCAGTAAAACTGATAGAGCGCGCGAGTCCACCCGACCAATGGTTTTCGCCGTTTCCGGCTTCAGGGCCCATATACTTTCAAATCACCATATACATCGATCAGGTGACTTCACGAGCTCTACCAATTTGTGTGTGTGTTCCCTACTATTATTTTTCAGTGCACCCGACTTACCATCCACCGATGCGAGTACCTAATGACCACAATGAATCAGGGAGCTAGCTGTAAAGGAAAGGCAGCAAAATACAAACCCAACCAATAACATTCAAAATACTGTTGAAATGACCACGGACAACTGAAAGTTTTAAAATGTTTATCTAAAGTTCATTTGTTTCGTGCATAAGGAACAGTAAAATAAGGCAATCAATAACCAAGATAACGTAAATTATATAGCTATAAAGAAATAAAGTCAAGGTAATCATTCAAATGTAATATGGAATGCAAAAATGGAAAAATACTATATAATCTCAGAAATGTTTAAGCATGGACAGTTTATGCATGTGTAACTATAGGAGGGCCTATAAAGAGTAACACGCTTCGCTTAAGGTAAAGGGGCCTTTAAACAGTCTAGGCAATGAAGTTCTAGACCATATCAGGAAATGACAAACTGCAATGCAAATTATAATTTCTAACAAGTGCGAAGACATAGGAACAAACTTATGGAAATATGTAATTGACTTTCAGTAGTTGCGGAAAGACATGGAAAAATATAACATATGCAATGATGAACTTTATTAAAGCAAAAGTTAGAAATTCAGAAGGTGCAAGATTTAAGAGGTTCGGAGCAATATTTACCTAGAAAGGTGTGATAACCAAACCCTGGCCACGGGTCAGTTAAGGACAGGAAACCCTCAAGGAAGGATACCCCTCAAAGGACAGCAGGTGCAGAATGGACACCCCGGATAGGACAGGATGCCCTCGGATTAGGAATCAGGACAGGACCTCAGGACAGGACAGCAAACCCTCAGGACAGGACCTCAGGACAGGACAGCAAACCCTCAGGACAGGACCGCTCAGGACAGGACCGGAACCCACAGTTCGGAAGCAACGCCTGCGCTCCACCCGCTCTGCAGCTATCGATCAAGACCCCGATTGGGTCAGCGAACTCCCAGCAAAGTGCTTCGCCAGCACTTTAAGGTTCAGTAGAACCTTAGTCTATGGTCAAATTCGGACAGAGTGCTCCGCAGCGCTCTGTATCTTCAGTCACCTATTGAGTACGATGGGTCAGTGACAGGTCAGCTAAACCAGACAAGTCGGACGGTTCCCTAGGGGAACCCAGGGTAGATATACAGTTTGGGGACAGTGTACCACCCCCCAATGTTGCAAAGTGTCAGAATCCCTCAATTTCGATTGGTCCTAAGGTAGGATTTGGGTAACACACCAATCACAATACAAGATTTTAAGCCTTCATTAGCATACTTGGGTACCGCCTAGCAGGTTTGGGGTTCCCAGGAGAAACTGTGCAGAAACACAATGACAATTTAACATTGTAACGTAGTAGGGTCATGTGACTCCGTTCAGCCGAGCTTGCAGGTCAGTTCTCAGGAGCATCTTGCCCACTACTGCCAGCTGGCTAAGTTCCATCAGCCAAGGTTGTCAGGTCCCCGGAAAGTCGCATCTGCGCAGAAGGGACCTCCAAGATGGCTCTCAGTACAGACAGACCCCCATTCCCCGCGGTACATGAAAAGTAAGCGAAAACAAATTAATACATAATAATGTCATCATGAAAACACATCACAGGGTTTGTACTTTTAACTCATCATCAAGAAATAAACTTATGCGTTCTAAATGTTAGCTATATTGATACGGCACAAGAGCAGTGGCACAAGCAGTACCACATGATAAGCACAGCTATGAATTACGCATGCGCATAAATTTCCCTCCACTTCTGCAGACGCGTCAGGACACGTGAGTGTGGCTGACGCATGCGCAGTAACTAAAATACAAGCGGCGGCCATGTTAAAGTACACGGGGTAAGTGTATTAGAAATACACGTAGGCAAGCTTCATAAACTTTGCCTAAACAAAAATAAACGTTAGTAGAACATACTTATGTTACCTTATTACACATAAACGAGGTTCATGACTTCGGCAAGCCGCAAATATGCGAAGCTTTGCTTCATCAAATGTACTTCCCCCATTTGACTATTGTACCCGGGGCAGTTTGAGGGGGCAGAGAGACAAAATAAAGTCATTTTTGCCTACAACAATTGGGAGTCTCCGACCTGAAATGATTCATTAGCACGCATGACTAAGCCTGCGGGACCTTGCAGTGCTGTGTTACACGTCTTCCTGGAACATATTATTTATCATTCTTCAATCCAACACAGCAAGACACCTTGCTGCACTGCGTGAAAGGGAGAGATCAGCAGGACGCCATATCTATCAAGAAATGACGCATTCCTGCTCTTTGCCTGCGCTGACCCAGAAACTGCTGCCTAGCACCAACACAGACACCCTTGCGCTGTTGTGCACGCGTGCCTCAGTCACAGGCAGGATTGTTTTTGCGAAGGAAGGTGACACAGAACAATCCCCTGAGGTTTTTTCCCCTTTCTACGTGTTCTGCATTCAAGAGGAAACAAGAATTTGCAATGCAATATGTCTCGCATTTGCAAGAGTTTAAGCTATTGGCATTGTAAATGACAACGCCCTTTATTTGTGTGTTTTGAAAACCAACACATGTATACAAGACATTGTCATTTCAATTCCAATTGCTGAAACTCTAACTGATCCGAAACCACTTTAATGGTGGCCGTGCCCCTTTCTTTAGATACTGTTCATTGTATTCAGGTTACAGTGAGCCAAGTTGTTAAAAATGGGCGTGGCCACCATTAAAGTGAAAGCTTGTCATGCCGTGCATTCACTTTTATGATTGTCACGCCCCTTTCTTTAGACACAGCTCGCTGTAACCTGAATACGACAAGCAGCGTCTAAAGAAAGGGATACGGCCACCATTAAAGTGGTCTCGCCTTTGCAAGTGGTCTCGCAAACGGGGTGCGGCCACTATTAAAGTGAAAGCACGGTATGGGCTGCTTTCCCCTAAAATAAAAAAAACAAAACAAAAGTTTTCGTAGCTCGGGCACTAAAATTAAAGCGGACCGTGCTGATAAATAAAATAAGTAAAGAAGCGCAGCCACTATAGTTAAAGTGGACCGCGCTAGCAAATCAAATAAATAAAGAAGCGTGGCGCTATACTTAAAGCAAACCTCACTGGCAAATTAAATAAGTAAATAAGCACGGTCGCTATAGTTAAAACGGCCCATTACTAATAAAAATATTAAAATGGGCGGCATGCTGCATTGTAGGACAGTCTAAAGAAAGGGAAAATCATTAACACAAATAGTGCTCACAGACTACATAAAGCAAACCCTGTAACAACACAAGTTATAAGTCCAGTCCTCATGGGAGGTTACAAATGCAGACAAGGCAGTACCAAGAGGGACTACTAAGCCTATTCACGCATCAGAGGCAAGGATTTAGAAAGCACAGTAACAGGAGCCAATTGGAAAGGTGGGAGGAAAACGGGCGGAGCTATAAGTCCATACCTGGATACAGTATGCCTCGCTGAGCCGCGCATACGCTGCCCAGGCTCAGCGTGTCTCAAGCACAGGTGTTTCACACATTCCCAGGTCTACCACTACTAGGAAATATGGGAACGGGTCTTCTTACATATTTAGACTCTTATGTTGACGAACACGCTCTAAAAGTTTGTAATCTTGTTATCTATCACCACACAAAGCACCCCAAAAAAACACAAAATGTAAAAGCAAACATTACATTATGGCCAATATACTTGTTTGTGCTCTGAATTTGAACTTTGTGAATGTTAGTGCTACCGAGTATTACACAGTTTAGGTTGAACCTGACAGTCACGTTAGAATCTTGATTTGAGGGCGTCTTCAGCGACCCACATTAAGGGGCATTTTTAAAAGCCCCTATCACCACCACAATGTCACTTTTTTGGACTTTAAGGTGGCGATAGGGGCTTCGCCTTATTTACAAGGCAGCGTTTAGCCAATTAACATGGCTGAGCGCTGCCTTGTAAATAAGGCCCCCTTTCACACTATACATAGCCTGAAAGGGAAGGGCAATTTGTGTTGTGGTGGACGTTCCACCGTAACACTCATTGTCTTTGATGCTGCCCCTACTTAGAAGGGTGGCATAAACAGGAGGCAGTGCCAAAAACCTGTCCTTACCCAGGCGAAACAAGGAGAAATGTTTAATTTCCCCTTGTTTTCGCTGTTTCCATGTGTGGTGTGTTGTGCAGCACACATGGAAACAGCAAAACACTAATGAGTGTTTATGTGCAGGAAGGTTTCCCTTCCTGCACATAAACAATTTTCCCTGCAACACAGACACCCTTACACTATGATGAAAGGGAGCCTGCGTTGGCGCTAGCCAGCCAAATTTAGCGCCAGCACAGGGGGAAACGCAGGGCTGCACATATGCTACGCTCCATCACCTCTTAGTTAATACGGCCCGAAGTGTGTAGCATCCCCCAGCATTGGAGCATGTAAATGGCCACTCACGGAGCTCTGCAATGCACATCTTCATTCTGTTAGCTGAACGCATTGTTTCACAAACTTTATTAACTACACCCAGACACACCATAACATTGTAAGTAGTCCACCAAGGACCACACTGGTCCCCTTGGACATTTTCATAAGACACTATAACTTCCTCCTTGTTAAATAAAAAGTATGAACCACTGAGCAGATCTACAAGGAAGCACAGGAATGCAACAAATTTACAATAATATGTCGCAGTCCTGTGCTTCCCCCTGCGTTGGCGCACAAACTGCAGCCATGCGCCGGCGCAGGAACCCTTGCACCATGGGATGCCGGCGCCATGGGGGAGATTGTTTTTGTGCAGGAAGGGACACCTTCCTCCACAAAAACAATCACTAAAGGCATTTTCCTATTTCAATGCATACTGTAGAATGCAGCACGCATTGATGGAGGGAAAAACTAGTAGAAATGAAAACATTTCTCCTCGTTGCGCCTCGCTGCACTTTTGGCACTGCCTCCTGTTTATGCCACCCTTCTAAGTAGTACAAAAGGGGGTGGTGATGGACAGAGCATCTGAACCAATCAAACACTCACACCCAGTCAAAAGATCTGGGTTTAATCCATCACCGTTCTTTAGCCCACTCTGCCACCCCAGTTCAGACATGGCCATATGCAAATCAGTCTGACCCTGTGCCTCATGGGAACAGTCCAGCCCGAACTGCCAAGCCATGACTTCCCTGGACCGGAAACAAGCTTCCGAGGACCGGTTTCTGGCATTTAAGCCATCTTCAGCCCGGCTTGATTGAATCCAGTGGCAAAGTGAGCAAGGGACTCACGTCTGAGCATACCCTGCCAACTTATGGTGAACAAAGTGGTACAAAAGGGGGTGGTGATGGACGGAGCATCTGAACAAATCAAACACTCACACCCAGTCAATAGATCTGGGTTTAATCCATCACCGTTCTTTAGCCCACTCTGCCACCCCAGTTCAGACATGGCCATATGCAAATCAGTCTGACCCTGTGCCTCATGGGAACAGTCCAGCCCGAACTGCCAGGCCATGACTTCCCTGGACCGGAAACAAGCTTCCGAGGACCGGTTTCTGGCATTTCAGCCATCTTCAGCCCGGCTTGCTTGAATTTTTAATGATTGTATAATTGGTATGAGGGAATGGTGCTAAGAAGCTCAACGGCCCTGTAACTAATGGACTAGCACGGCAATATGTTTGTTAATATCATGCATGCTACACATGAGGATCTTACAGTAACACTTGCACAGGATTGATGGAAACTGTGGGCTCTGTAACTTGATATGTAGCGCTTGTAAGATGAAATTGTAAAAGCGCATTTTGTATCATTTCCAGCCCTGAGGAAGCCGGTTAACCACGGCAAAATGCGTTGGGATAAGGGATTGGAGTTCTGAGAATAAATTAAAAGAAAGAAAGATTCATCAAGAGCCCAATGGATTGTCTTATGTTTTGTGAAAATTATTATTTGATACAGATGTGATAAGTGGTGTGCTGTGGACATTACGTGAAATATTGCTCAATTTTAGGATTGTATAGAGGGAAGTAGGGTGTTCACTTCTCCCATCTGGTTTGCAAGCACCCAAGGAAATTGCATTCAGGATGTATAAACTAGTGTATTCTTACATGAGCGCTAGAGATCTCCCGAAACACCCAACGTTAGCCCCAAAAGACTAGGGACATTTGGTCTTAGTTATCCTTAGGACCATGGGCCAGATGTATAAAGTTTTTTTGAGGGCGCAAATGGGTTTTAGGATTAGCGACTAGCTATTTGGAAGGGGCATTCCAAGGGCGTCCCTTCCTAATAGCGACTCCTTAAGCTGTGTAAGAATGTTTTGCAACCCCGTTGGGAATCACAAACAGAGTCTCAGACACTGTCGTGCATCCCAATTAGCGAGTGGCAAATTGTGAGTTGCAAATGCGATGCAATTTGAGACTCGCTAATTGGCGGGTCGTACATATGGTCTATCACTTTTAGTCTCAGGTGCACTTAAGACTAAAACTTAAATTTTACTGAGACAAAAATCTAACTACACGTAAATACCCTTTGTGAATACGGTAAGTCATAAAGTTAGACTTTTGTCTCAGTTTACCTTTGTGAATCGGGCCCCATGAATTAAAGGCCCAGTTCTTTAAAAGTGGTGTACTACGGCATTTTTACCTGATGAAGTGTGGTGTTCCTTTGAGGAGTGTGTTGTTTCTGTACAAAAAACATGCGGTCTGCAGTTTCTCTCTGGGATGTTTGTATGGTAAAGCAGGGTTGTGCACTTAACGTACAGATGGTATTAGTTTAGTAAAGAGGATTTGTGCATTTGCATAAAGAAGGACATCACACAACGCTTTCCTCCCATTCCTCCATTTAAATAAATGCTATCTTGTTTGCGGCATAGAAGTCCGCTTATGACATTCCCCATTATAAGAGAAAGAATGGGTTTAAAAACACCAGAATGCATAGAGCGACTGAGTAAAAACACACAGTAATGGATGATCCATATTTCAATTCCTTTCTGTTTTGTTCTACTCATGATCAAGTGTCAGTCAAAGTGCAACACTCAAGACATAGAGATGTGAGACACTAAAAGGTTGAAAATGTCACTCATAAGCACACTTAAACCTTGGCAGCTATGCCACGGGGCCTTGTAGCGCTCCGTTACGCGTGTTCCTGGAACCTAGGGGCATATCTATTAAAGAATTGTGTCACCGTTGCGCCAAACAAACGGGCTTCAGAGTGTCGTAACTCCTAAGTTAGATTTATCAAGCCACGGGACGCCACCTTGCATTGCCTCGCCTAGCTTTATAAATCTAGAACAACGCAAAGCTGCGAGAATTGCTGCGTTGCGTTACTCTGCCCTGAGAAGGCATTCCGTGGGTGGAGAGCTGTTGTGGCCACACATCTACCCATGGACATTGGCGCATTCAAAGCATTCCTCTTCCTGGTAGACCTGGGAATGCATCAACTTGCTATGCTTCCCCAGGTGAGGCATAACAAGGAGAAATATCTTTATTTCTCCTCATTAATTCCTCTTTATATGTGAGCTGCATCTGCGCATAGAAAGAGGAAAATGTATCACAGGATTGATATTGTGCAGGAAGGTGTCCCTTCCAGCGCTAAACCAAACCTGCATACAACGTAGGCATCCTTGCAAAGTGGTTCTAGAGTACCTGCATACAACGCCGGCATCCTTGCACCGTGGTTCAAGAGTACCTGCCTACAACGCAGGCATCCTTGCACCGTGGTTCAAGAGTACCTGCCTACAACGCAGGCATCCTTGCACCGTGGTTCAAGAGTACCTGCCTACAACGCAGGCCTCCTTGCACCGTGGTTCAAGAGTACCTGCATAAAACGCAGGCATCCTTGCACCGTGGCTCAAGAGTACCTGCATACAACGCAGGCATCCTTGCACCATGGTTCACGAGTACATGCATACAATGCAGGCATCTTCGCACCGTGGTTCAAAAGTACCTGCATACAACGCAGGCATCCTTGCACCATGGTTCAAGAGTCCCTGCATACAACGCAGGCATCCTTGCACTGTGGTTCAAGATATCCTGCATACAACACAGGCATCCTTGCACCGTGGTTCAAGAGTACCTGCCTACAACGCAGGCATCCTTGCACCGTGGTTCAAGAGTACCTGCCTACAACGCAGGCATCCTTGCACCGTGGTTCAAGAGTACCTGCATAAAACGCAGGCATCCTTGCACTTCTGGTTCAACAGTACCTGCATACAACGCAGGCATCCTTGCACCATGGTTCACGAGTACATGCATACAACGCAGGCATCTTCGCACCGTGGTTCAAGAGTACCTGCATACAACGCAGGCATCCTTGCACCATGGTTCAAGAGTCCCTGCATACAACGCAGGCATCCTTGCACTGTGGTTCAAGAGTACCTGCATACAACCATAACCATTCTTGCACCGTGGTTCAAGAGTACCTGCATACAACGCAGGCATCCTTGCACCGTGGTTGAAGAGTTCCTGCATACAACGCAGGCATCCTTGCACCATGGTTCAAGAGTACCTGCATACAACGCAGATATCTTTGCACCGTGGTTCAAGAGTACCTGCATACAACGCTGGCATCCTTGCACCATGGTTCAAGAGTACCTGCATACAACGCAGGCATCCTTGCACCATGGTTCAAGAGTACCTGCATGCAACGCAGGCATCCTTGCACCATGGTTCAAGAGTACCTGAATACAACGCCGGCATCCTTGCACCATGGTTCAAGAGTACCTGCATACAACGCAGGCATCCTTGCACCATGGTTCAAGAGTACCTGCATACAACGCAGGCATCCTTGCACCATGGATCAAGAGTACCTGCGTACAACGCAGGCATCCTTGCACCATGGTTCAAGAGTACCTTCATACAACGCAGGCATCCTTGCACCGTGGTTCAAGAGTACCTGCATACAACGCAGACATCCTTGCACCGTGGTTCAAGAGTACCTGCATTGGTGCTGGGCAGCGAAGGTAAAAGACAGGAATGTGCCATACAATTTTAGGTGCGGCGCATTACTACCCTTTCCCTATCACGCAGTGCTACGCAGCTAGGTGACTTGTTGTGGTGATTGATTCTTTTATATATATTCCCCTTAGGAGCATATTTATAAATGAGTTCCATCCCTCTTGCACCACGCAACGTAGCGCATGTGAAATGCAACTCTAAATGCGATTGATCAAGCCACGCAAGGCCATCTGGCTTTTTTAACTCTTGGAACCACAATCAGCCCCTGATCGGCTGATCTAAGTGATCTCGCTGGTTTGTACCACTGAAAGAGCTGGGTCATACAGTGAGGGCCCACTCCTTAGAGCGCCTTAAAGACTATACAGAGTGCTTTAAATGCTATTCTTTTACGTACCAGTAGCCAGTGTAGTTTTACCAAATCCTGGGCCACAAAGGCAAATTTGGGTGTACCCATGATCAGGCGGGCTGCTGCATTTTGCAGGGTTTGTAGTTTATTCAGCAGCCCCTGTTGGGAATTGAGCAGCATGCTGTTACAGTAATCCAGCCAGGACATAATCAATCCCATCACCACTGTCTTCCTGTGCTCATCTGGGAGAAAGGGCAGAACTTTGCGTACTGTTTTCAGGACATAGTGGGTGGCTGAAGACAGCGCGTTTACTTGAGGCTTGAAGGACAGTGTATCGTCCATCAAGATCCCAAGGTTCTTGACCTTAGTAACTGGGGAGGGAGGGACACTCTTCCTCCGGCCACCATCTTGGGGACCAGAAATTCTCTCTAGCCCCAAACAGGAGAATTTCAGTCTTTGATGAATTCAGCTTTAGGCAGTTCCCTGCCATCCAGCTGCTGACTGCGCGCATGCAGTCTTTAAACCTGTCGGCCGTGCCTTCCTCTCCCCCTGGTAGCAGCGACACCACAATCTGCGTGTCGTCTGCATATGATGTTAAATTGAAGCCGAATGATCTAATTATAGGTGCCAGGGTGGAGACATAATCGTTAAAAAGAGTCGGACTCAGGGACGAGCCCGGAGGAACCCCACAAGGGAGCACAAACGGATTCGACTCTAGATCACCCAGAGCCACCACCTGACTCCTGTTGGAAAGGAAAGACTGTAAGATCTTAAGTGCTTTACCCTGAATCACGCAGGCCTCTAGACGGTCCACCAATAGCCTATGGTGGACCGTATCAAAGGCCGCGGACAGGTCCAACAGGATCAAGGCGGCTCTGCCTCCTGCGTCCATCACAGTCCTGATGCCTTCCGCCGACTTGATTAGGGCTGATTCTGTGCTGTAGCGCGCCCGGAATCCATGCTGAGATGGATCCAGATGTTGCCCAGCACCCAAAAAAATACTCAGCTGAGTATTTATTATTCCCTCTATGATCTTGGCCGGCAGTGCGAGTCTGGCAATGGGCCGATAGTTGTTCAGGTCGGTCCCATCCAAATTTGTTTTTTTTAAGAGTGGCAGGATGGATGCCTGTTTCCAACGGGACGGGAACTCCCCACTTTCCAGCATGTTATTAAATAGTGGGGTGAGCACTGTAGCTATCGGAAGTGCAGCTAACTTTGCTACGGTAGCTGGGCAGGGGTCGCGGGGAGAGCCTGATTTTAGCCTCAGCAACCGTTTCCTGACCTCCTCCTCACTTATCGGGGAGAAGTTTGTTAGCCTATTTTCCTGTCTATTAGTCTCTGTGCTCACTGGATTGACCTCTATGGGGTTGATGTTTACTTGGTGATCCAGTGAGTTGAAAATCGTTTCCACTTTATTCTGAAAGAATTTGGCCAGGTCCTCACATAATTCCTGACTGGCGGGCACCGCCGCAGGTTTTGGGGCTGCCAGCGATGGAACTGTTTGAAAGAGTTCCTTTGGGGAATTGCTAGCCTCCTTAATATGATTGGTAAAGAAGGTGCGTTTAGCCTTCCCTATTATCTCTTTGTACACCGCCAACTCCGATTTGAGTCTCTTTCTATTGGCTTCATAGTAGTTTTTCCGCCAGATTCTATCTAATCTCTTGCAAATAATTTTATGTTCCCTGATCTCCTCTGAAAACCAGGGGGCTGATGGACATGAGCGAGTGGAGTGACAGGATTTGGGTGGTGCTAGACGTGTACATGCTTTGTCTACCCAGTTGGTATAGGCAGATGCCGCCTCCTCTGCGTCTCCTGGAAGGTGCACCGTCGTGGTTATCAGTAGGTCAGCAAGGGACGAACCTTCTATGTTTTTCCACTTCCTAACTGACCTTGCAGGATTCCTCATCATACTTAGTCTTGAGGGTGGCGCCAAAGTAATATTAAAACAGACTGAGGAGTGATCGGACCCGGAAAATGGGCACGTTGCCGTGACAGCTAAGTTGGGATAGCTGGAGAAGACACCATCCAGGGTGTGCCTGCCTTGTGCGTCGGGCCTGTCACCATTTGCCTTAGCTCTACCCCGTCCATCAACTCTATAAGTTCCCGTGTATCCGTATCGGAAGCGCAGTCAAGATAAAAATTAAAATCCCCTAGAACTGTGAATGTCTTAGCACATACTGCTTCTTCTAACAGGCTGTCTAGTGCCGCTAGGAATGGGGCCTTGGTCCCAGCGGGCCTGTAGAGCAGACAGCCTCTGAGGGTTTGATGATCTGACAGATTAAAATTAAAAGCTAGTGCTTCTCCTAGATCTGCCGCCGCCGGCTGGAAGTTCCCTCTCACTGACTTGTGGTAGAGGATCGCCAATCCGCCGCCTCTCTTCCTACATCTATTCTGAACATAGCAGCCATAATTGGGGGGGTGGCGTTGACGATGTCTGGGCCCCATGCTGCATCGGTCCATGATTCAGTTATGAAAGCTGTCTTTACCTTAATTTCCTGAATCAGGTCCGCCACTTCAACGCTATGCTTAACCCCTTCAATGCTTGTGACGGAACCGTTCCGTCATCAGTCACGGCTGAGCTGTGCTGATGACGGAACGGTTCCGTCACGACAGCACCCTGTTCTGGAATGTCCAGCACAGGGGCGGAACTGGCGCCACACGGAAGCGGTTAACTAAGGATCTGGGGCCTCATTTATGAAGCCTTGCGTCAGTTTTGCGCCTCCGATGCGTAATTTTTTGTGACGCATCGGTGGCGTAAAACATGCCTCCTGTTGCGCACTATTTACAAAGTGACGCATCTAAGCAGATGCGTCACTTTGTAAACCCCTGCGCTACATTATACCTGCGTCAGGTATAATGTATGCAGAGGGGGCGTTCCCCCGCAAAAAGCCTCGTAATAGTGACGCAGTGAAATCTATGAATTTTTACTGCGTCACTTTTAGGACGCTGTTGCGTCAAATCTTGCACCTGCCTCACAGCAGGCGTAAGACTGACGCAAGCCCTTTCACATGGGGCTTTCCCCATGTGAACGGACGCATTGCTGGAGTTGGGTCATTTTTGTGACACACTTCAGCAATTCGTCACTTTTGCACTTACAGATACGTCAGAAATACTGACGTATCTGTAACTCCTTGCGACATGATGCGTCATACATTAAATATGACGCATCAGGTATGTCGCAAGGAGTGCGCACTGAGAAGTGACGCATCGCTGCTTTCACGCAGCGATGCGTCATTTCTCATAAATGAGGCCCCTAGCATTTAGCAGCAGACATTTCACCACCGCATACTCCCCCTTCACCTTCCCTTTATCTGTATTGGAGATGGTGCTAATGGTCTGCCAGAGAACCTTTGGAAGGGTCTTACTGCAGTTCGGGCATCGATGTGGTTCAGTCAACGAGGTTTTGCATAGTTCTAGACATACGCAATCTGATGTTCTGCCTTCTCCCCCTAATGCCCACAGGGTCCTGCGATCGTATGTATGACGACTTACTATATTCGTAGTCTCCCGACCAGGGTTTCTGGCGCTGGGCGCGCGTCCGGCGTGGACGGGAGCGGACGGGCGCAGACGGGCTTGCCTTTGGCACGCCGCCGGCGCGGTCGCGCCAACCCGACTTTTGTAGAGTTGGGGAAGAGAAAGACTAGACCGCTCAGCCTTGGCCCGCTTCAAGATGGCGGCCGTCCAGGCGAGCGTCGAGTCGCAGTTCCCTCGTCCCAGTCCCCCGACCTGTAAGTAATTTAGGGCGCAGAGTTTCAATCAGCCTGCCCCTCTTGTCACTGAATAAGTCTCACAAGTACAATGCTTAAAAATAAAGTGGCATCAGTTTTAAAATCACCGTACTCAGGTCTTACACAAGCAGCTTTGCTTTGCACAATTTAAAAGGAGGAATGTACTAGCTAGCTCCCGGCTCAAGCCTCAGGAGCAGTCAGGTCGCGCAGCCGCGCCAGCCCGACTTTTGTAGAGCTGGGGAGGAGAAAGACTAGACCGCTCAGCCTTGGCCCGCTTCAAGATGGCGGCCGTCCAGGCGAGCGCCGAGTCGCAGTTCCCTCGTCCCAGTCCGCCGACCTGTAAGTAATTTAGGGCGAAGAGTTTCAATCAGCCTGCCCCTCTCGTCACTGAATAAGTCTCACAAGTACAATGCTTAAAAATAGACAGAAACATGACAGTCTCTGTTCCCAACTCTCCCTCCTGTTGGAGGACGGCACCCAAACCCTTGAGGATAGCATCAGTTGTTACCCGCGAAACCACCAACCAACAAACCCAACCACCTGAGGTGCATCCTCCTCAACACCCGCTCCGCCCGCAAACACGCCTTTGAGCTCTGGTACCTCCTCGGCTCAACCGCCCTAGACGTCGCCTTCCTGACAGAGACCTGGCTGACCCCCGCCTCAGCAACAGACATCGCCATAGCCATCCCGGAAGAATACAAGATCGCCCGCAGAGACCGCACCAACAGAACAGGAGGTGGGATTGCCATCGTCCTCAGAAATTTCAGTGTTCTGATCTTCAACCGCCACACAAAGTGCAATTGAAGTCGAGAAACCAAATGTGATAGAGTCCTTGATTCATGTCATTACTTAACAGTTAAATATAAAAATGTGTAGCCCGATCGGACTCTGGTCAATGTTAGAGTGACTATGAAGTGTTAAAGAGGATAGATGCAGAAGGATGATTAATATAAACAGTACAAAAACTGGAGACATTTACGTCTAATTAATGAAAAGTGTAATGAGTTAGTTAGATGCAAAGGCTTTGTAGTCCTTACAATGCATTATGGGTAGCCGGATATCCGTTCAGAGTCAGGACGTTACTAGAAGTGCTTCCCTAACAGCGTCCTGCGGGAAAAACAAAGCAGGCGTGGTGACGTCACAGCGTTCATCCGTCAGGCGTCTCTAGTTGTCCCTGTGTGGCTCGGACGCCGGCTGGAGTGGGACACCCAGTGTCGACGTGCGGTACTGCACCCTGGTATCCTGTGGAGCCTTTGACCTCATTTCTCTGGTGCAAAGCATCACAGAATCTATATTTATTTATTTATTTATTTATTTGTGCGTTTTTATATAGCGCGGACTTTACCCGAAGGTGTCAGAGCACTTCACAATAGGAACAGAACTGATACATGAGAACATTACAATTGAACAAAATACAAAAGCAAACGTTACATTACATGAGGCAGTAATGACAATCGTGAACCAACAAAATACAAGAGGTAGCAAACGGTGCATTACCGGAGGAAAGAGTGACGTGTGCAGGTTACAAAAGTGTACAAAGTAAACAGAGATATAATACTGCAATATATGGAGGGCCCACAGGCACAAGAACAAACGTTACTTGCAGGTATCAAAAATAAACATGTAAGAGGTAGAAAACAGTGTGTTACAAGAGAAAGTGACGGGTGCATGTTACATACGAGTACCAAAAACAGGTAGAAAGATAATACTGCAATAAATGGCCGACTCTCAGACCGCAAGAACACACTGGGAAGACACTTCCATAGTCATGTAAAGTAGATTTTTCTATAATGGAAGGGGTTCCTTCAGCTAATAGAGAGGGCATGAATTACATTTGGAAGTGTCTTTGAAGGAGGAGAGCTTTGAGGTCAGTTTTGAAGGCCTGGGAGGAGGTGGTGGTCCGGAGCTGCAGCGGAAGGGAGTTCCAGATTCTCACCGCGTTGCCTGAAAAGGATTGGGCCATCGATCTTTCCTTCTTGAAAGTGGGAGGTTCAAGCAGAAGATTTTCCACGTTACGTGATGGTCTAGAGCCTCCAGAGAGTTTCAGTTTATTCGCCAGGTAGCGAGGAGAGAAGGAGTGCAAGGCTTTGTGGGTGATACAAGCAGTCTTGTAGATAGCTCTAGCCTCGATTGGAAGCCAGCGGAGGGTGGATAACATCGGTGTGATGTGGTCGCTTCTTTTGGCCCCATAAATGAAACGAGCCGCTGAGTGTAAAACAGATTTGAGGGGGGACAGGTGGGATTTGGGGAGGCCAGTGAGAAGAGAATTGCAGTAGTCAAGTCTGGAGAGGACCAGCGATTGCACCAGGGTTATAAGGTCCTGCTCCGGGAAGAAGCTCACGGTACAGCCTGGACGCCGACTGGAGTGGGACACCCAGTGACGAGCTGTGGTACTGCACCCTGCTCCACTGGAAGAGAACAAAACCAATGCATGACAACAATTGACAACAGTAGAGTGGAGAATAAATATTCAATAGAATGCATTTCCGCATTGACTTCTATAGAAACAGAGGCAATTTCAGGCGGCCAAAAGATGCGGGGCAGATTTACAAGCCCCTTGCGCCTCTTTGCGCCGCCATTGCATGACTTTTTCTTAAGAAAGCTCGATCCCCTTGATCTAACTTCACAATCACACACAATTATAGGCAATTAATAAGTGACCAACTGTTAAAAAACTTGTACTTTTATTCCATGAAAAAGTTTATGTGAATAATATTAAAAACACAGTATAATATACAACGTAAAATAAAACTACTTGATGATGACCCGCATAATCACAAAAACAGACAGAAACATGTAAGACATGAGATTTGTTCAATACAGTTTGTACATTCAATTTCCGGTGAGCTCACTTAGTTCTATACATAGATTTAATCTGTATTTTCAACAAAAGTGCTGGAATCTTGAATAGTACATGGAAAGTGTGTCGACACATTTCAATGGATACAGCAAATTATACCATCTTTTTCAAGACTTAATATTTTTCTGTCATGTAAGCGGGGTCAAATAGATTTTTCACCCTACAATAAACATATAGGTCATTAATGCATTACAATGATGGTGAAACACATAATGCAAGATTATCAATTAATAGACTATCTAATGAACTATCAAACATAACAATAGTAACAGTCTATGCCATAAGAGCCTGCTGATCAACTTGCGTCGTTATCCATATTGTTATATGTTGCTCTTCCCTTCTACAGATAAAAGCACGGTGACCTACGCGGTGCATTACTAATGATAGTGTCTCACAATGTTATCGTTTTTATCGTTTTAATTGCACAAATCTAAAAGACTTTTACCACCATGCGGAGAATACTAAGAATAAGCTTAAAGCAAGAGGCTACCCTAATAAATTAATTAAACATTCATTGAAAAGAGCACGATTTTATGATAGGGATAGCCTTTTGGATCAAAATAAAGTAAGAAGTACGAACGCGTTGGACAGGGTAGTGTTTGTTACCCAATACTCACATATAAGCAACCAAATAAAGAACATCGTAAATAGGAATTGGAAGATTTTAAACTATAACTCAGAAACCCATCTTAATAAACCCTTTTTTTCTTTTAGAAGGAATAAAACCATTAGAAACTCTCTAGTTAATACATACAAAAACCCCAGAGAAATACAAACCACTGTAGGAGGAACTGTAGCGAGAGGAAACTATAAATGTGGAACTTGTTCCATTTGCCCCCACTGTATTGAAAGCAAAGATTTTACATTTTCTGGTAAAAACCTTACGACTAAGACCCTCAATAATTGTCGCAGCAAAAATGTGGTCTATCTCCTGATATGTCCATGCGATCTAGGATATGTGGGGGAGACAAGTAGAGAACTACGCACACGAAACCTGGAACATAAGTCAGCCATTCGCACTAATAAAACCAATGCCCCACTAACAGAACATTACAACAATAAAAACCATGATTGCAATGATCTGAAATAGTTTGTTTTAGAAAATATTAGAGTCAATAGACGAGGAGGTGATTTAGACAATCTCAGAAAAATTAGAGAACAGTGGTTCATGTGTTATTTAAATACAGTGAACAAGGGACTCAATTCAAAAGAAGACTGGTCTAAATGTATCTGAAGTATAAGTATAGTATAGTATCTCTAACTGAGATTCCTTAAATGCGATTCTTTGCAATTTTGCGATTTCTATGAATGCGATTTTTGCATTTGGGATCATGAATCCCAAATGCAAAAATAGCGCTCGCAAAGGGCTAGATTCTCAGAATCTGGCCCTGTGCGAGCCGATTTTGGCTTCATGAATCTACCTGATAGTCTACAATCGCCATTGGATTCAACTTGGCGTCCAATGATTCTTTGATTTGACGGTAATACACTTCATCAGTTTGTGGCATTTTCTTTATCACTTCTTTAGCTCCATCACCTGCAAGGTTCTTTACGTATTTTATGATCTGTTTGTCATGTGCTTCTTCTAGTGCATCTATGAAGTTGTCAAACATTTTGATCCATGCAGTCCTTCTTGAACCAATATTCTGCCGTTTGATGGTACCATATGTCAGAGGTGGTCTCAGGACTGCATCTGCTCCATTTTTGCCATTCCTTTTGGAAGACATTAACAAATGTCACTATTCCAACTGGTTTACAGTGAATTGGATGCCACTGGCTACTTTGGACGCACCGGCCTCCAAACAGGGCCCGATACTGAGCCCATTATCACTACATTTATCGCACTGGTAATTGCACCTGCACACTCT
Source organism: Lissotriton helveticus (assembly GCF_964261635.1). Taxonomy (NCBI): domain Eukaryota; kingdom Metazoa; phylum Chordata; class Amphibia; order Caudata; family Salamandridae; genus Lissotriton; species Lissotriton helveticus. The sequence continues at coordinate 1,697,059,673 of NC_136069.1, read as the reverse complement.
GTACCTGTTTGTCGCTGCCTTTTGTGGTTTCTGGTACCTGTCATCTCCACCTTTAGAGCTTTCTTGCACCTGGTTGTTGCTGCCTTTAGCTGTTCTTTGCACCTGGTCACAGCTGTATTTAGCATTTCTTCTTTGTATGAACAATGGCTCTGTGATACGCTGTGGCACAGTAACTCCTCTTTTGGCTTCTCCAACAGGCTTCTGGCAGGCTTTCTGGCTGTGCTCCTTCGTACGGCCTTCACCTTCTTCAAGGGCCATTTGGAAGCTGGAGCAGTGCTTTTATCTCGACATATGGCAACCTTCGATTGTTCCTCAGGGTGCACGTGGCATGCGCAAGCAGTTTGCTGGACCACGGCAAACCCTCAGGGAGAGGAATCGTGTTACTTTGGGGCATGTATCCCCTAGTCACCAACAGTTGTTGCCTCCTCCCCAGCTCTGGAGCATGTAAATGACCACGCAACGAACCGGAGCTCTGTAATGCACGTCTTTATTCTTCAGCATGCAACTGTTAACTGAACGCATTGCGTCACAAACTTTATTAACCACACCCAGACACAACGCATCGTATGACGTAACATTGTAAGGAGTCCACTGAGGACCAAATCGGTCCCCGTGCACATGATCTTAAGTTGCTACAAAGTGCAGCTGGAGAAAAAAGCATGAATGAAGTAGGAATCTTATTCACAAAATTAACCTTCCTAAAACAGTTCTCGTGTTGCACGATGACAGAATTCACTCTCTCTTTGCTGTACTTTTTTTTTACTTAAGCACCTTACTCCCAATATGTCCTTGACCAAAGAGATATGTTTCATATCACAGTCACCGTTTCTGTTTTACATTTGGCCATTGTCTTCAACAGGTAAGACAGACAGTGCTTGTAGGAGCACATTGATTGAAGGATTTGTATTGAGCATAAACTGAGGGCCTTATTTAGAAGTCCCTTGCACCACTGATATATCACTTTATCCTGTATTTAAATTGACTCTTGGCATCGGAAGAGGCTTGTAATGAAGCCCCTGAGTTATTTATAATATTGTAACTTCCTTCAATCTTAATTGTGAATATCTGTTATGGTACTCATTTCTGATGTGTGTGATATTTATTTTGGGTCATAAGAGGTGCATCTAAAATATATATTTTATTTAAGGTTTCCATGTTTCTTTGGGTGAGGAAAATTCCACTTTTCCAACTCTCTGCATTTTGCGGGTTGTAGTTCTGGTCTTCATTAAGGGGTCACCAGGGGTCGCAGCTGTGACCCCTGGCTTTCCCCTTGCCGCCCCTAGTACTGCCTTTCTGACCCCTGGCATCAGAGTTGGCAAAATCAGTGCCTGAAACGCAGGGGCAGCTCTTCCTAATGGATGCTGGTTGGATCTCCACTTGCCTGGTTTCTGTCAATTTATTTATTACACAAATAGCGAATAATAATATTCACTATCAGTGTGATAAAAATGAAGTACATTAGCAGGAATATGACCCTATCTGGAAGCTACGGTAAGTAAAAAATGGTTATAAATGTATGTTATATGCATGCTTCTGGGTGAGAGTGTGTTTATATGCATGAGAGTCAAAGTAAAGGTCAAATGGCGCGCAATGTCACTTTCACTATCCCTGGCATTTTGGTGAATTGATATCCATGGTTGTAGTCTTTGTTTCTATTGAACCAAATGGACAGAACTATCTTAAAACAGTGAATTAAAGGTCCAGTACTTTAAAAGTGGTGTCCTATGTCATTTTTATCTGAAGAAGGATGGAGTTCCTGTGAGGATTGTGTCGTTTCTGTACAATAAAATGCAGTTTGCATTTGCTATCTGCGTTGTTTGTTTGATAAAGCAGGGTTGTGCACTTAGCAAACAGATGGTATTAGTTTAGTGAAGAGGATTTGTGCACTTGCATAAAGAAGGACATCACACAGCCCTTTCCTCCCATTCATTCATTTAAACAAATGCTGACCATTTGCAGGTATTTTACACAGGGTGCAGATCCTCACAAGGGACTACTTGCTACCTTCTTTGAGGCATAGAAGTCCGCTTATGACTGTTAGACCTGGTACCATTGGCGTGAGTCTCCCATCCATTTTTCGCTGTTGTCTCCTCTGTTTTTGATACGGTTTGCTGGATTTAGATGCTTTGGGCACTGTGCCGTCGCTATTCACTGCCACAGTGCAAGTGCTCCCTATGTTAAATTGTTGTAATGAGTTGGTGACTCCATGATTGGCTTATTTGATTTACTTGTCAGGCCCTAGTACAGTGAACCATGTGAGCCCAGGGTCTGTAGATCAAATGATGCTAGTGGGCTTGCAGCACTGATTGTGCCACACACAGAAGCAGCTTGTAAAGTGTGTCTCAGGCCTGCCATTGCCGAGCCTGTGTGCAGTCCAGTACTGCCACGTTGACTTGGCAAGTGCACCCACTTGCCACTCCCAAAACCTTCCCTTTTCTACATATCAGACACCCATAAGGTAGGCCCCTGGGCAGGGTGCATGGTATGAAAAAGGTAGGACATGCCCTGATGTGTGTGTCATGTCATGATAGTGAATTACAGCCAATTCCGTTTTTCACTATTGCAAGGCTACCTGTCCCCATAGGCCAGAATGGGCAGTTTGATTAAGACATCTTATAATCCTAACTATCCCAGGGAACATGGTAGAACAACTACTTTAGTATGCCTGAACTCAGACTGATAAAATACACCACTTAGTGAAGTTGATTTTAACATTCAATGTTTGCAAATACTACTTTTAGAAAGTATGTGTTTTATCTGCAATCTCAGATATGGAAAAACAAAAAGAGTTTGTTAAATATAACATCTCCAAAGAACAAACAAATGCGCTAACTACTCTGAGAAACGGTCCAACGGTTACTATAAAGCAAGCGGACAAAGGCGGGTCTATTGAGTGGGGTAATTGTCTGGCCGCCTTCTTTTGCGAGCGCTCGAGTGCACAGAAGCCTAGGTGGGACGCCTACTTAAGGCGAGTTGCCTCTGGGTTCGCCCTGACTAGCATTGACATCGCTGCTTAGCGCTTCCTGCGCACTTTGCTGAAAAGCGTTTTTAAATAACCTGTTTTTTATTTGCTTTCCTTTTGTTTCTTAGCCCCTGTTTTTAAACTGTCCTCCTACCCGCACCTTAATCGGTATCCACCGCTGCTTGAGCGGGTCCGGGTCACGGGGTGGGCGCACTTAGTAGCCGCCATCTTTGAGTGGGGAAATTGTCTGGCCGCCTTCTTTTGCGAGCGCTCGAGTGCGCAGAAGCCTAGGTGGGACGCCTACTTAAGGCGAGTTGCCTCTGGGTTCGCCCTGACTAGCATTGACATCGCTGCTTAGCGCTTCCTGCGCACTTTGCTGAAAAGCGTTTTTAAATAACCTGGTTTTTATTTGCTTTCCTTTTGTTTCTTAGCCCCTGTTTTTAAACTGTCCTCCTACCCGCACCTTAATCGGTATCCACCGCTGCTTGAGCGGGTCCGGGTCACGGGGTGGGCGCACTTAGTAGCCGCCATCTTTGAGTGGGGTAATTGTCTGGCCGCCTTCTTTTGCGAGCGCTCGAGTGCGCAGAAGCCTAGGTGGGACGCCTACTTAAGGCGAGTTGCCTCTGGGTTCGCCCTGACTAGCATTGACATCGCTGCTTAGCGCTTCCTGCGCACTTTGCTGAAAAGCGTTTTTAAATAACCTGTTTTTTATTTGCTTTCCTTTTGTTTCTTAGCCCCTGTTTTTAAACTGTCCTCCTACCCGCACCTTAATCGGTATCCACCGCTGCTTGAGCGGGTCCGGGTCCCGGGGTGGGCGCACTTAGTAGCCGCCATCTTTGAGTGGGGTAATTGTCTGGCCGCCTTCTTTTGCGAGCGCTCGAGTGCGCAGAAGCCTAGGTGGGACGCCTACTTAAAGCTCCCTGCCTAGCGCAGCGGTATCGCGCAGCGGGGGCGCCCTCGCTTAGCCTGAGTCGTGCCAGAGTCCTGCCCGTCTGCTCCCGTCCGCGCTAAGGCCGCGCGGGGCGCTGTGGGCCAGTGAACCGTTTGAGGTAAGATTTCCCTCGTGTATCGCGATGCTCACCTACTCTAGAGAGAGTCTTTGGTCTATTGGGCCGGCCGTCCCGAGATGTGAGCTAGCACCTATCCATCCTCTTTGCGGTCCTTACCAATGTACCTGCAAGAGGTGGATGCTCGACCCCCCTGTGCCTATTCGCCAGAGGGACATTCCATCTGTCCCCCGGAGCAATGGCTCTGTGTCCACTCTTCGGGATTTGAATTTGAATGCTAGATCTGTGGTAAAACATCACCAAGGCGTCTATGACCTCATCAAGGATGAGTCTCCTGACATATTAGCCATCACAGAAACCTGGCTTCAGGAGGCGGATGTGGCCATTATCAACTTAGCCTGTCCCCCTGAGTACTCTATGTACACTTTGAATCGGCCTACTAGAGGTGGTGGCATTGCCCTCATAGTTAGGTCCTGTTTTACCTGCAATTGGAATGGCCTTAACATCGCTGGTTGCGAAAGTGCCTCTTTTAAGATCTTAATCAGCCCCCAGTTTACGCTCTCTGGGATGGTTGTCTACCGACCTCCGGGTAGCGATGTAGTGTTCAGAGACGCCTTCCCAGATGCCGTTAGTGCACTAGTTATGGGCTGTGCTAACTTTTCAATCTTGGGTGACCTGAACCTTCATTTCGATATTCAGACCATCCTGGCGGTGAGTAGTATTTTAGCTGATCTAGAGGCCCTTCATCTTTCCCAACAGGTATCTCAGCCTACCCATGTAGGGGGCCACACTTGGGACCCCTTTTTTACCAACTTGGCCGAGGCTAGTGTTCTGTCCATCTCCCCATTAGGGTGGACGGATCATTTTCTTGTGTCCATTTGGTACCCTCTGCCTGAGACCCCTCCCACTCCATCGGTCAGACGGTTCCCCAGGCGGCATTGGAACAAACTTAGGCTGGACGACTTGCATCGCATCCTAGAGGAAGAGCCGCTAGGCCCTCTGGACAACGTGGAAACGGGCTACGATCAGTTTTGTAGATGGATCTCCAGGGCGCTGGACTCTCTGATACCTATCGTCTCGAGCAAATTAAGCTCTAGAGAGTCGAGTCCCTGGTATGATAGTGCACTACGTGCCTTGAAGGGTATATGTAGACGGGCGGAAAGAGCGTGGCGGAAGTCCTATGAGGCTGATATGAAAGCCGCATATGTTGCTTCCGTCAAGATCTACCATCGAGCTATCTGCAGAGCTCGTGCGGCGTTCTACGCCTTGGAATTCCGCAACAGCTCGAATCCGTCTAAGACTATATTCAAAGCCGTTAAAGATCTTTTGGCGACAAGGACTTCCTCCCTGGTAGCCTGTCCCATCTCCCATTGTGAGGCTTTGGCTTCCTTCTTTCTGGAGAAGGTCCAGGTTATTTACCAGGCCTTCCCTAGTATGGGGCCTGCTCCGGGAGTCCTAGACGGCGCTCAAGGTCACACCATCCTGCACTCTTTTCCCCCGTTACTTTCGGAGGGGTTCAATAAATTTTCTTTGCAAATTAAGTCTGGCTCTCCGTCGGATCCAGTAAGACCTGCTCTTTTTAGAGACCAGTCTTTTTTGGGGTGCTCTACGGTGTGTTCCCTAATTAACCTCTCGCTGGCCTCGGGTGTGGTTCCAACTAAATGGAAGCAGGCGGTGGTTTCTCCAATTTTGAAGAAGCCTTCGTTGGACCCTTCGAAACCCGAGAGCTACCGCCCTATTTCATTACTCCCTTGGCCGGCGAAGGTTGCGGAGGCCCATGTCAATCTGGCCCTGTCAGACCATCTTGCTCGGGCCAATGTCCTAGACTCCACGCAGAATGGCTTCCGTGCTGGGCACAGCATGGAGACGGCCCTTCTTGCTATGGTGGAGCACCTGCGTGCGGTGTTGGATGCTGGTCAGACGGCGGCGCTGGTATTATTAAACCTCAGCGCCGCCTTTGACACCGTCTCTCACAGCATTCTGCTGCACCGGTTGGAGGAGATTGGTGTTGGGGGACAGGCTCTGCAGTGGTTTCGCTCCTTTCTCGACAATCGTTCTTTCTGCGTGGCCATCCCACCCTTTCAGTCCAAATTCCAGCCTCTAGCCATGGGGGTTCTGCAGGGATCCTCGCTGAGTCCCACGTTATTTAACCTTTACGTGAGACCGCTGACTGAGGTCACAAGGCAGTGGGGCCTGATTATGGTCTCGTATGCCGATGACACTCAGCTGGCGGTTACTCTCAGTGGGGATGCGGAGCTTGATGCCCCCAGGTTTCAGAATGGACTGAAGGCGGTGGCCAACTGGATGACGGCGAACTGCCTCCAGCTTAACGCAACAAAGACAGAAATTATGATTGTCGGTAAGAGAGCGAAGCTTTGGGGGGACAGGTGGTGGCCCTCGGAGCTGGGACCATTTCCGACTCCGGTCTCGGAACTAAGAAACTTGGGAGTCTGGCTGGACTCTAGCCTTAACTTTGTTGGCCATACTAAGAAAACCGCGGCCTGCTGTTTTGGCGTTCTTCGGGGCTTAAGACCTGTTCTTAAATTTTTTGATGCCCCGACCAGGCAGCTGGTGATTCAGGCTACGGTAATCTCCCTGCTTGATTACGCCAGCTCCCTCCTGGTGGGGGCCAACCAGGCAGAAATCACCCGCCTGCAGCGTGTCCAAAATGCCGCAGCTAGAGCGATAGTCGGCTTGCCCAGATTCTGTCCCGTTTCCAACGTTCTTCGCTCCTTGCATTGGTTACCGGTGAGGATGAGAATTCATTTTAAGGTCCTATGTTTGGCCTTTAAAATCCTGAAAGGCACTACCCCTCAGATTCTGTCCAATCTTTTGTCCTTTTATGTCCCGACACGCTCTCTCCGATCCTTGGGCCAGGCCCTCGCCGTGGTCTCCCGGTTTAAGCTTTGTCGTGCCGGTGGCCGATCCTTTCGTGTGAAAACCGCGGCTATCTGGAACTCTCTCCCGGTGGAGATTCGTTTGTTGGAGGATCTCATGCAGTTTCGAAAAGCCATTAAAACCTTCTTGTTTTAGTTTTGCCCTTTAGTTGTTCTTTTCTGTTCTTGTTTTTAGTAGTGTTATGTTTTTACCTTGTCGGGCGCCAGGACGCTCCTTTGCTGGAGCAGCTGTGCGCACAATAAATAACTATAACATAACATAACATATTGTTGTTTGGGATACCAACGCATATACTGCTGAGGTGATGAGACAGCTGAATGACCCTGCTTGTTACCGCAAAATCAATAAAGATCCCACACTTGAATTACAAAATCAGCTATTTTCAATCTTGAAGGGAGGTTTTGATCAGGGCTTCCTAGGTCCTAAAGAATATGAATTTCTTCAAAATAAACACCCCAAGACACCCCTTTTCCTCATCTTACCAAAGATTCACAAAAGTCAAACTGCGCCACCTGGTAGACCTATAGTGGCTGGCTGTGACTCATTACTTGAACCAGTCGCCAAATATGTGGAAAGAATTCATGAACCTTGTGGTTTCCTATTTACAAGATACCACTGAATTCATCAACAAGATTGACAACATTCATTTTAATCGAGGAAAGGATTTATTAGTCACAATGGACGTGACTTCCCTCTATACCCAAATTCCCCAGGATGAAGCAGTGGCAGTGCTGTCCCACTTTTTGGATTTACGAGTAAGACCAGTTCAGGTGCTCACTCAATTCTTGGTCGATATAGCTACTTTTGCCCTCAAGAAAAATTACTTTTGCTTTGGAAAGGATTTTTTCTTCCAAGTCAAGGGGGTAGCTATGGGCTGTCCATTTGCCCCTAAATTAGCTGTTTTATTCATGTCTCTATATGAGGATACTTTCGTCCATAATAATAATCCTTTTAAACAACACATTAGAACGTGGTTACGTTTTATTGACGATGTGTTTTTAATTTGGACTGGTGGAGAAAAAACACTGTTACTCTTCCATCAATGGCTAAATGCTAGGACAGTTGACATTCAGTTCAGCATTGCACATTCGGCCACCAAAATAGCCTTCTTAGATGTGGAAGTGTTCCCTGCTGAAGGAAAACTAGCCACTAGACTCTTCATAAAGGAAACGGATAGAAACAAGGCATTACTGTTTTCAAGTAATCATCCACGGAGTTTAAAGGAAAATTTGCCTTACGGCCAATTTTTACGAATCCGCCGTAATTGTTCTTTCAATGACGATTACAACATCTATGCTGAAAATTTAGAAGCAAAACTGTGTGAACACGGATACCCCAAGAAATTGGTTCGGAAAGCCAAAAAACGAGCAAGGTGGACCCCGCGAGAGTGCCTTTTGGAACGGACAAGTAGATCTAAAATGAAACGCCAAGTGTGAGTCACCACCTTCTGTCCAATGTCAACAAACTTAAGAAAATTATTGGACAAATTTGGCATCTCATCAAAAAACTTGATGAGAGTTTACAACAACAACCACTTTTTGCATTCAAAAAAGAAAGCAATATTGCCAACTATGTAGTGAGGGCTGCAGTTAAAAAAAAACACAACCCACCTTAAGACAAATTGTGGGCATGAACCCCATCGGAGGTCACCACAAATGTGGTACCTGCGTAAGCTGTGACCTTACGATGGAAGGCTCCCTCTTTCAGCATAAAGGTATCTCATGGAAACATGAGACGTTCAGCAACTGCAAATCCAAATACGTCATCTACGGAGTATTGTGCCCGTGCGAAATGTTATACATCGGCAAAACCAACCAGGAAATAAGACAACCCATTTCCCAACACAAATCGAGAATAAAAAACAACGTGGAAACAGCACCTCTAGTAAACCACTGACGAGATTAAACCATCAAATTGGCGATCTTAGATGGACTGTGATTTCAAAAGTAGAAAGGGACCCACGTGGAGGGGATCTTGATCTAAAATTGTCCAGAAGGGAGGCCCACTTGATTGTCAAGTTTGATACGGCTGTATCTGGCCTCAATGAATTAACTGAGATTTATAAATTGTAACCTGACACTGGCGCGCTGGTTGACTATCATGATTCCATGTTGTGGTTAATCATGTATGCTATTGTAGCATATTAGATTAGATCTAATTAAATTAAATTAAATCAAAAAATTAGATCCATGTCTCTTTTCTCCCACAGAGTCACTGGCCCTGATGAGAATCCTGTTATCAGCGAGGATTCGAAACGCGTAGGCCTTCTTTAGTCTGCTATATAGGTCTTGGTGACACATGAAAGTAGTTGTACACTTTAATTGTATTGACTGAATCTAATTTGTAGAACTGAATACATTGTATCAAAGTGTACTGTTGTAAACTACACGAACAGTGATTTAGAAATACAGCACACTTGGTACTCACCCCACTGGTTCACATTTTTCCCAGTGGACTTTGGGTATGTTGTTTTGAATGTTTGAATGAGAGTGGTATGACTGTGAGATGTCTGAATATTATGAATGATGTTCGTATGAGGTGTTTTATCTCACTTTAGTGTCCTTTGTTTGAATATTTCCCTGTATATATTGTATTGTATCTTTTGAATTTCATAACTAATTGAAAAGTTTGGTCAAATTAAAATTTCCAAAATAAACAGCTATTTAGTAGCATACACATGTATTGAACTGGTGTTTTTATATGTGAAATTTGTTTTGGTTTCAACTGATTATCAGTATTGGCAAATCTCCTTTTGTTGCTACATAGTAATTGGCTCAGCCTTACTGATTAGAGCCGGCCCTAGTTGTTAACAGCAGAGCCTGTCGCAGCACAGAAATTACAGAGTTCGTCGCACGGACATCGGGCATGCATGCATCGCCTTCACGTCGTTACATCGCATCAAGGGCGCCATTTTATCGCAGAGGACCGTCGCATAGCATCGAGGCGCCATCTTGTCGCATAGCAATGCACCACGAGGTCGTCGCATGGCCTCATCTATGGGAGGTAACAGACGCATCGCCTATTTTGCGCAAGCGCTGAGGGACAGATGCATCGCCTCCCCGAAGCAAGGAACAGACGCATCGTTCTCCCTGCAAACGTTTTGTTTGTTTTGCGGTACGCATTTCAGGTACTTTTGTGAGAAACCTGTCACTTTTACCATCAACTTGAACTAAGCTGTTTCTACCACCTTTAAGTCTTTTTTTAATTACTGTATTGTGGATTTTTGTTGGTTTGCTCTTGGGTTAAGTCTATATAAAGCATACATATTTTTATAAAAACCTGTGTGGTGTCCATCTGTAGTGTTTTCACTATATTACTGTTTGTGTTTACAAATGCTTTACACACTGCCTCTGAGATAAGCCTGCCTGCTCGTGCCAAGCTACCAAGGGTGTGAGCAGGGGTTATTTTGGAGTGTAGCCCCCTTACCCTGACTAGAAGCAAGGGTCCCAACTTGGTCAAATGTACCTACCTCTGCCAACTAGAGACTCCAAGTTCTAACAATCACCTTGCGGCAATGGAGGCCCTTAGTGAATATGGGCCCAAGTGCAAAAGTTTTAGGTAAAACATTGGAAAAAATTGCTTCCAAAATCTAGATTGTAATAATAAACATAACTCCCTGTAAATAAAAATGTATAACCGTCTATAGAAAGCATGCACTCCATAGGTTACTTGGCAACACCCTTGCAATATCGCTCAAAAAAGTATGCATTTTTGCACTCTCGAAGCTTCAATAGAACTCCATCATTTAAAGCTACTACTGACTTCCAAACAGCCTTTAAATTTGCATATTAATCAATTGCTCGCATTTACATTTCTGTCGGGCAGCATCACCCTGGCAAGAAGGCTTGTTTCTAGTTTCTCCGTTTGTCCCACCTTTGTCTTCACAGCGCTGGAGACTCCCTCCCTCCCTTCCACTTTACCTGAAGCATCTCTACTTTTGAAATTAACCGACCCGGGATGGTTGTCTTTTACCAAAAAGTCGGGGAGGCGTCTATGTCAAATTGAAAAATATGGGCACGCCATGGCCTTTAGATCCCGGCCACTTCAGCCTCTATTTATAAGTAAGTTAAATATGCCAATATGGAGTTTACCCATTCAACGCTGTTTTAAGGGGGAGCACCGCACTTAACAGTGGTTAGCAGGGGTAAGGTGCAGAGTCCGATAGCCTGCAATAATAGGGTCCAGCAAAAAGACAAAGGGCCTCATTTATGGAAAGTGAAGCATCGCTGCGTGAAAACAGCGAGGCGTCACTGCTCACTGCGCTCTCCCTGCGACACTAACGATGCGTCATATTTAATGTATGACTCATCATGTCGCAAGGAGTTACAGATACGTCAGTATTTCTGCCGTATCTGTAGGCGCAAAAGTGACGCATTGCTGGAGTGTGTCACAAAAGGACGCAACTCCAGCAATTTGTACTTTCACATGGGCAAGTCCCATGTGAAAGGGCCTGCGTCAGTCTTACGCCTGCTGTGAGGCAGGCGCAAGATTTTGACGCATTAGTGGCCAAGAAATGGCGCAGTGAAATCTTATAGATTTCACTGCGTCACTTCTATGATACTTTCTTGCGTCAAAACGCCCCCCTTGCATACATTATACCTGGCACAGGTATAATGTGGAGCAGGGATTTACAAAGTGACGCATCTACCTAGATGCGTCACTTTGTAAATTTGGCGCAAGAAGGCGCATTTTTTTCGCCACTGGTGCGTCACAAAAAGTGACGCACCGGTGGCGTAAAAGTGACGCACAGCCTCCTAAATGAGTCCCAAAATATCCAGCATGGCCAGGCAGAAAAGGGGAATTCCATACAGGTTGTTGATTTATCTCCCGCATTTCACATACTTCGTGAAAGCACACACAAAGGGTTTCATCTGCTGCACTCACTCAGTTGGTGTCTTGAGGCAACAGGTGCATTGTGTATGACCCTGATCCAGTGGTGTGACAACAACAGATACTCTACTACCATGTACTCACCTGGGCCCATACCCTCACTTTTTAGTAAACCGCTCGTTGAACAAAGTTTTATATATTTCACAGTATTCAAGATTACTTAGTTAATACTCCTAACTAACATTTTCACCGATCAAAGAGTTCTTTCCTCCGGTCAATGGACCATTAGTTGAACTAGTTGATGGTGAAAATTAACATAACTCAAACTTGTTCTTTTATATAAAGTAAATAATCACAGACTCAGGAAGGTTTAAATCGTTATCAAAATTAAATGCATATGAATCATTTCAAAATAAAGTGCGGTCACCATCAGTCATAGGAGAGAAAATTCAATTAATTAAATCCGAATAATGATTTACCTCAGACTCATACAATAATAAATGCTCAGAAAAGGAGAGGACAGAGAGAAAAGAACATCTGCAAATAACAAGGGGGCATATTACCAAGCAATAGCGATAATTATCGCTATTGCTTGGTTAGAGACAAAAATTTACCGCTGAGCTGCGGCGATTTTTATCGCAGATAAACCTTGGTATTACCAAGGTTTATCGCAAATGCGATAAAAAACGCATGAATATCGCTGAAAAGTCAGCGATATTCATGCATTACCGAGCTAATGCTCTTAGCCATGTTATCCACCTCCCATTGGATAACATGGCTAAGAACTGCTCAGGGCAGGTGTTAGCTTTTGGAGATATTCGCGCCTAGCGCGAATATCTCCAAAAGTTGGTAATATGAGATAGCGATGTTAGCGACTGTTTCCAGTCGCTAACATCTTGGCACGCCCACTTTGCATGTCATTAGTGATAAATATCACTGACATGCAAAGTGGGGCCCAAGATGGTCGCTATCTCCTACTAGCTGTCGCTAACTGGTGTTAGCGACAGCTAGGTAATCGGGAGATAGTTTTATCTCCGCTTTCTTGGCTTTTTAAGCCAAAAAAGCAGAGATAAACCCCCTTGATAATATGCCCCAAGATATTATATTTAACAAGAATGTTGTGAAAAACCAACCCCCTGGCCATAGGGCTGGTAAGGGTGCCCCGGGATAGACCAAGAGACAAAGGGGCATATTACCAACGTTAAGCGATATTTATCGCTAACGATGCTTAGCAACGAATTTTTTAACGCTAAGCATCGTCCGAAATTATCGCAGATAAACCTTGCTATTATCAAGGTTTATCGCAAATGCGATAAAAAACGGCCGCAATGCATGAATATCGCTGAAAAGTCCGCGGTATTCATGCATTACCGAGCTAATGCTCTTAGCCATGTTATCCACCTCCCATTGGATAACATGGCTAAGAACTGCTCAGGGCAGGTGTTAGTTTTTGGAGATATTCGCGCTTAGCGCGAATATCTCCAAAAGTTGGTAATAGGAGATAGCAATGTTAGCGACTGTTTCCAGTCGCTAACATCTTGGCACGCCCACTTTGCATGTCATTAGTGATAAATATCACTGACATGCAAAGTGGGGCCCAAGATGGTTGCTATCTCCTACTAGCTGTCGCTAACTGGTGTTAGAGACAGCTAGGTAATAGGGAGATACATTTATCTCCGCTTTCTTGGCTTTTAAAGCCAAAAAAGCGGAGATAATCCCCCTTGATAATATGCCCCAAAGACTTCAGGACAGGATTCAGGACAGGATAGCTGACCTCTCTAGAATACCGACGAATGCATCGCACCCCTCTCTGACACTCTCTTCCTCCTCAAGATTTTTCTGTGATTTTCTGATCTAACCCAATTAAATTAGGATAGAAAGTTCTGCTTCAGGTTCTGCATTCGGTTTCTCAACTATTGTTCACAAACCCATCCCCTTTACTTTTATTCATAAATGTATTTCTCATACGCTTTCACATTTCAATTTGAAACAATTCAATACAATTTTGAATACGAGTCCTCATCGTTGAACTCTTCACCATCTGTCCCCAGGGTGTAACACTCGTGTCCTAGGCTCCCGTTCAAAATCTCAGTCACCGTTCCGGGTTTACTTTTAGTGGACATGCACAGACTTCATATTACTCAGCTTAATTCAGTTATGCGTGAGAGGCCCAAATGTGCACTAGTGATAAAGTCAGAAAGACAAATATTAATTTCTCAAAAAAAAGTGATCGCACTGTATATCACCCACCTCTCCTCTATTCCCCTTTACTTATCAATACTTTTCCCGCATTAGCTTTAGTAAAGTAGCTTGTTTTTGTTTCAGCTAAGCAGATACCATGCAGGTGAGTCTTCAAGTCTCCATTTATTGGGGATATTCACAAGGACTCAACTTCGAATTATCCCCACCGTAACGCATCAAAAGTGGAGATAGATTTAGCACCCCATTCACAAGCTGGTGCAAACTGCATAGATCGCCTGTATTCCCGCGATAACTGCCCCAAAATGTATCTCCACAGTGGACCCCACCAACTAACTCTAATGAGATGCAGAGTGAGCGTTCCCGTGCAAAAGCACATGAAAAAAACACACCACCACATTCACAACAAACTGCCAGATCTGCGAAGCGACTCAAAAACAGGCGATAAGCTGCGGTAGCAGCAGGGATTTAACACCTGCCTTCTGCTGGTGTTAAGCAGGACGACTACCTGCAGCATGAAAGGGAGCCCAGCCAAGAGCCACACCTGAAGACCCACAGATGCCTTGGAGACAATGATCATGCAACAACAGTCACACAGCACTGAAGTAACAAAACAAAAACGTTATTGAAACACAACACAAAATACCAATGCAGAATACTCCTGTCGGGTCCACCAGGGACAATCTCGACAACACAGCCTGGAAAAGAAAGCACAAAATCAGGACGTGTGTCATGCGCACATCAAAGGAGTGAGACACAGACAAACAGAGAAGGAAAGTGAGCCAGAGTGAGAAAGAAAGGAAGGAAGGGAGAGAGAGTGAGAGAGAGAGAGAGGAAAGGGAGAGTGAGCGAGACACTGCCACCCTTGCGCACACAGGCCTCACTGCTCAACTGCTGCCACCAGTGTGTCCATCATTAGGCACACCACGTACCCGTGCGAGCTCCAGGCCCCGGTCACGCCACCATGGCATTGTCCACATCATGCGGGCTTGCCCCGCGGCCCAGCAGGTTCAGAACATGACATTGAGTCATCAATGGTAGAGACCACATCAATGCACACGTCATCATCGCAGGCTGCACACCCGCTCAGCAATTATGTGTGCCACCAACCCTGTGCAACGCCAGTCAGCACCACGTGGTAGTAGGCCTGTGTCGGCCGCAAGGCCTCGGGTGCCACTAACCCTGTGCTAGGCCAGTCAGTGCCACGTGGTGGCAGGCGCGTGTCAGCCACAAGGCCTCGGGTGCCACCAATCCTGTGCGCTTCAATTCATGGGCCCTATGTGATTGAGCATCGCAGAGGGAAATGTAACGTTGTTGCCCCTTATATTTGCGGGGTCACATGGCCTGTGACGCCTGTGCTGGTTGGGTGTGGTGTGTGCGCAGACCTACCCTGAGGGAGTGGCCGTGCCATGCTGACAACTAGACCAGTGACCTGCACACCACCAGCGAGTACACCTGTGACAGGTAGCTATGTGGGCCCTCCTCGGAACGTCAGCGGAGTGGTCTGGCCTGCCGTACGCTGGACCTGAGCAGGGATTGCAACAATGACTCGGGGGCACTGGGCGTGGTTTAGTTCATGTCCAGACAAGGAAGTGACTAATGTGGGATGTATGTCATTACAACGCATGCTTTCACAACGCATGCCTTTACCACGCAAGTTTTACAACGCAAGTCGTTACAACGACTTGCGTTGGGGAGTGCTGGATAGTGAGTAGTTTAATTTACTATTCCAACTCCAGTCACCTTGGATAGTAGGGAAGGTGTTGGATAGTAAATTAAACTATTCCCTATCCTAGAGAGCCCCCCCAGCGCAAGTCGTTGTAATGACTTGCGTTGTAATAGTTGCGTGGTAATGGTATGTCGTTGTAATAGTTGCGTTGTAATGGTTGTTCACCCTAATGTGTGTGTCCCTGTTAGAGTGTCCACGGCACCCGGGACACAATAAGCAATGTAGCACACGGTGGCTGGCATCCCACCAGATGAGCATCATTGACGTAAGGGAAATCACTGTCCTTACTTCTATCCACACATTCATTCAGGAATGATGAAAAACGTGACACAGCAGTGCGTTACTGGATGTTTATTGCATATACAGTGGAGTTTTGCAGCAGGAGCGGTACAGGACCATACCAAGCACACCACACTATATGGGCCCGTTCGGGGATGACAGGTACTGCGGAAGAGGAAGGGTACAGTATGCAGTCTGTTCGTCGTGTCATTGGTCATCAAACAGGATATGGCAGTCCATATCTTGTCCAAGGTGAGTGCAGCGGAGTGTATCGGGGTCAGTGGGAGGCCATGAGGCCATGTGCGACACCAAGCAGAAACAGGTCAAGTGGCGGAATTGAATGCTACTGCCTCCTTCTGACAGCAATCCCATCCACGTACTCGTCCTCGTATGTGTGCTCTGCCCCACTTTGTAGTACTGGCTGCGGCACTGTGTGCCACTGACACATCAGGGGCCGGAGGAGGATTGTCGGGCGCACTGTGCAGCAGTGACACATCAGGTGCCGGAGTGGCTATGCCTGTTGCACTGTGAGACTCTGACACACAAGGGGGCAGAGCTGTGGACGGTGTGGGGGCAGCAGCATTCATGAGCGCCACGCCTTGTGGCAGCAAAGCAATGATGAAGAGCTGGAGTGCATGGTAGATGCCATATACATTTGCTGATGTGCAGCGGTGGCTGCCATCCTTTCTGCCTCCATCCGCACCATGTCTTCCATGAGCCTCCACATGTGTGCCAGCTCATGGCTGGAATAGCTGGAGCCAGTCTGTGCAAACAGGTGTTCTTCTCTCCGTGTCATGACTCCAGCTATGTCAGTCAGGGTTCGTTAGAGACCATGGAGCAGGCCGTGGGTGTCCGTTTGGGACTTGTGCTTGTCCCTGATGGGACCTAGACAGCCATGGATGGCATCCAGTTTGGTAGCCACGAGGGGGCGAACCCCACCCGCCCCTGATCAGCCGTCTCCCTCTGGCCATCCAGCACACGGCATTGGAAGGCCATGGTTTGTTCCTGGGGGTCTTGGGAGAGTTCCGGGCTGTGGTTGCCTCCTGAAGGGTGCTTTGGGTAGTGGATAGAGTCTCCTCGATGCAGCTGGGCTGCCCTGATTCTGGAAGTGAGTTGCGGATGATGTCCATGATGTGTTGCAGGGCTTGGGTGTCGATGCTGGCAGTGTCCTCCTCGACATCAGTGAAGAGTGGCTGGGACTGCTCTCCAGGGGGTGATGACGGTGCCACTGCAATGTGAAGGAGAGATGATGTATTATAATGTGTCCACATGTATGTAGCCGTATGGTACATGTTGCCATTCAGACAGCATGGCATTGTACATTGTGACAGTGTGTAGATCAGGGGCATGACTCAGAGTCATTGTGGGTGTGCACTGTTTGATTGTGCATGTGTGCCTTTGTGGCCGTCTCCACCCCACTGGTGTAACAAAAATTGAGGGGGCCTCCCTTCAAGGTATGTAGAGGGGCCCCCTCCGGGCTCAATTAGGAGCTCTCCGGACAGAGTGCAGTGCCGAGGAGGCCCCCTGGAGCTTCGGGCCCCCCCCACCGCGGGGGCTGCGGGGGCCTGTGTTACGCCCCTGCTCCACCCGTCCCCTCAGTACCGTCACTGACCTTGTTGTGGTGTGTCCTGTCGAGCAGTGTCCGGTCCCCCGACTCCAGCCACAGTCCCCACACTGATGACTGTCGACACCAGCTCCTCAATGTCATCCACCACGAGCTGTGGCGCTGGGCTCCCATCTCCAGTCTGCATTGCTGGCTTTATGGTTGGCTGCAAGTTTCTCCTTGGTCTTTCGCTTGATGTCAACTCATCGCCTCTTGGCCTTGTCCATTGACCGCCTGTGATCTCTGATGGCATTCACCTTGTCCACGATGTTCCGCCATATCCCAATTTTGGTTCCCAATGACACGTTGGAGGTGATGAACAGTTGTTGATGGTGTTCCATCACCTCCGTAATCAGGATCCTGTTTTCCTGCGGACTGAACTTCATCTCCCTCTTCTTCTTGTCTTTGCCCTTCCCTGTCCCCGAGGTCCCAGGCTGGGCATCCAGGGTGCTTGTGGAGATGTGCTTGTCCTCTGCGCCTACTCCGGCTGCCTCCAGGGTGCTTGGGTGGTTGTCAGTTTGTGTTTGGGTGTTTTTTCTACCTTTATAGTGATTTTTCCCGCCTGCCATGTGTGTGTTGCAGGCCTGGCGCGGCTTATCGCTGATTTCCTTATTGTGCTTTGGCCCAATGCATGTTTTTTCGCGTTGAGGTTTGTGTTTTTATCGCCGTCGAGATGGTTGTATCGCGGATATTGGCCGGGGTTTCGGCAGACTATCGTATGCTACCGCACTGTTGTGAATTCCACATTAACATGGGGTTATTTTCCCGCGATCGGCTGCGATGTGTAAAGGTGCGTTTGCATTTTTTGATGGTGTTTAGCACACGTTCTTGTGAAAATACCCCTATGTGTTTTCTGCTCATGCGCCAGAATTTCCCTCCAAGTGTTAATTCGTCATACTACGTAGATGCAGTTGACGCATGCGCACAACAGTTTCCCGTTTAAAGCCGTATTAGTTCGTCTTCATTGTCATCCGTATCAGTATTTGTATTTATTTTATTTTGTATTGCACAGTTACTTAAAACCATCTGCAATATAACTTACATGCGATTTAAAAAACAAAAAAAAACTAATTGAAACAATTGTTTTAAAAACAAAGAAAAATACATTCTTATAAAATTAAAGGACATTGGGTTTGCTTACAACCGTGTAAACACTAAGTAAGCAAGTGTATTATATACAATTTAAAAGTCTGCGAGTGATTGTCAGTTCGTTGTCGGTTCGGCCATGTTGGAAAAAAATAGTTTAACGGGCCAAGTTGCATTTTGTAATTCATGGCCCCTCTTATTCCATAAGCCTCAGACGCAGCTCGGCCATGTATCTCCCAAATCTAGCCAAGTCCTGTGGTGTAGTACAGGAAAAGAGAACCGAAGTTGCTTCTTTCACTGTCCGTACCCCGTTGTGGAGCCATATTTGTTTTAAAAGGATCCTACGGGGCTGCGACATACCAGGGCAGCAACAAATCAAGTGTAGCAAAGATTCAGATTGATAGTCACAGATTCTGCATCTGATTCTTTGTTCTAGGGATCTCCACCCGGGATTTAATTCCTTAATGGGGAGGGGCACCAGTCTGGCCCATATAATGTTTTTTAGTGCTTTCCTTCCCAGAGCTTGCCTCAGATATGGCTGGATTTTACTCCCGGCAAATGATTTTTTCAGCCAAGGTAAGCCTCTTCCTGTTGCGTGTTCTGCTAGATCACTTTGGTGCGACAGTTGATAACATTGTTTATTTATTGAATTTTTGATGGCCAGATAGTTTACCATTCCCTGATCCCAATTTTCCGTTGCTAATCCCAGTGTTTCCACTGCTTCTTCTGTGTAATGATGCCACGGGTTACTTAACTCCCCAAAAATTGGCTTCAGCATGCTCTTTAGGGTTCCAACTGGAGCTGTTAGGACTTGGTAATAGTATTTTGCATGCGTTCCCAGGCATTCTTTACTTTGTTGTTTCAGACCAAATTCTAGATGAATTAAGCTATTGCGTGTGTATTTGGGCAGTTTAAAGATGCATTTGTAGGCCTGGCATTGTGCTTTGTCTAACATTAATTCCATTTTACCCGGGAATGCCTGCTGTGCGTAACCAGCAATTGCCCTGATTTTTGCTTGTATTACTTTCCTAATTGGAACAGTTGTTGGGCTTTGCATGATCTCATTTAGTTTACATAAGGCATAAGTTGTTGAATGTGCTTTAGCCTTCATTTTATGTAGATGTATTGTTGCTTTACCGGTTTCACTTAGCCAGCAACCTAGGTAGTTATAGGATTTTGCTGTGCCGATGATTTCTTTGCCCACATACCATTTCAAGAGAGCCTTTTTTCGGTAGTGTCCAAAAATAACTACTTTAGTTTTTTGATCATTTATTACAAGTTCATTTCTTTCATTGTAGTTATTGAGGGCATCTAGGCCCCTTTGTAGCCTAATTTTTGTCTGGTCCATTACCACCAAGTCATCTGCATACTGTAATATTTGCAGTTTGTTGGTTCCAATTTTCGGAGTTACAAGACTAGCATTTTGAAGTTTCTTCCCCAGGTCAGCCATATATAAATTAAACATAGTGGGGGCAAGAACGCATCCCTGTTTTAGGCCACGGTTGGTCCAGTACTTCTTCGTTGTGGTATTATCTGCTAGCTTCACTTTGATCCAGGTGTTACTATACAATGAAATGATGGCGCTAAGAAGACCTGCTGGGATATGCCAGTTGCGCAACTTATTCCAAAGCTTGTGTCGAGGCACTCCGTCAAAGGCCGCTGAGTAGTCAACCAAGCATGCAAAGATTGGTTTGTTATTTTTGCAGTTAGCGTGCTGGTTCAAATACGACATGGCCACGATGTTGTCAATTGTGGAGCAGCCTTTGCGGAATCCGGTCTGGTAGGAGGGGAGGATTTCATTCTCTTTGATCCAACTATTAAATTCATTCAATAAGGTGCTGGCATAGGCTTTTCCTTCAACATCTAATAGGGCGATTAATCTATAATTTTTTGGGTCTGTATTATCTCCTTTTTTGAAGATAGGGTGTAAAAAAGAACCTCGCCATGAATCCGGCACCTTTGCTTTCAATCGACATTCAATGAACAGATTGGATAAAATTTTGCCCCAATATACCGGATCTTCTCTGAAAATGGCTCCTGGAAGACCGTTCGGCCCGGGTGCCCCGTCTTTTCTTATCTTTTTTATTACCATTTCAACTGCCGTACGGTCTTGTTCTTTACCCAAGAGTTCCCCTAAGGCGACCTCCTCTGTTATTGCATTGTCTGAGGAACAAATATCAGGGCTTCCAGGGACTATGATACCCTCCTTTTCAATGTAGATTGTGGCAACATGTCTGAGCCAGGCATCTGCATGTACGGAATTGCGCCTGTCAACTTTACCTTTCTCCCTGCTAGCTATGAATTGCCAGAGCTGACATTGTTTGTTTGGCTTAGAGAGCTCATGTATCGTTATCCAGTCTTTTTCTAATTTATTTTGTTTCAGAGCCCATAACTGGTGTCTGCGCTTTCTCGAGAGATCCTGGCACAGTTCCCTTGTTTCTTCCGTTCCTGCCTTCCCATGTGCTCTTTTAGCCCTCTTAAGCTTGCTTATTATTGTGCACAGTATTTTATTGTTGTGTCTAAAATGTGAAGAGGATGTTGTCCTACCATGTGGGCTATTTTTGTCGTTTTTAGTAAGTGTCGATTTTAAGGCACAAATCCAACTCGTCCAATTGGCCACGCTAGGTTGTTTTCCAAGAGGCTTCCCTTTGTACTCTTGTTTTTTTTCCATACATTAAATAGCGTAGCCTGATGCTCGTTCCATTTTATCCTTCTGACTAATGTGTGGTCTTCGGTCCCTGTTGAGTGGGATACTGCAGCCGCTTGTTCCCTCTGTAAAATACTGAGATTTAATTCCACCTGCAACAGTTTGTGATCACTAGTTTCATGTGTTTTTACTTCGAATTTGACTAATTTCTGAGTGAGTAAATTGCATAAGAAAATGTAGTCAATTATAGAACAGTTCTTAAAAGTGGCAATATCTGTATTAGTACACACATAGGCAAGCTTCACTAACCCGCGTGTTCACGAGGTGCTTATTAGTTTTCACGTAACTTCGTTAATAACTTGTTAGTGAGTTAAACGAGTGGATTGCTTCCGAGCAAGTCTCTTTCTTGCGAGACCTTGCTCCATCAACACTTTTCCAGGAGGGCCAAACATTTGAGTGGAGAGGAAACAACTGACTGAACCTGCGGAAAGTAAAGAAGACATTGGGAAGTGTTTCCCTTCGTATTCTGACACTTCCTTATTCTTTTTTAAACAATACAGGGGCATATTACCAAGCTATAGCGATAATTATCGCTAAGCTTGGTTAGCGGGCAAAATTATATCGCCGAGCTTTGCCTATTTTTATCGCTTAGGAGCCTTGATATTCTCAAGGTTTATCTCCTAAGCGATACAAATCGGCCGAAATGCATGAATATCGCTGAAAAGTCAGCGATATTCATGCATCATCGAGCAAATGTTCTTAGCCATGTTATCCACCTCCCATTGGATAGCATGGCTAAGAACTGCTCTGAGCAGGCGTTAGCTTTTGGAGATAATCGCTTAGTTTCCAGTCGCTAACATCTTGGCACACCCACTTTGCATGTCATTAGCGATAATTATCGCTGACATGCAAAGTGGGCCCCTAAATGCCCGCTATTGCCTATTAGCTGTCGCTAACTGGTGTTAGCCACAGCTAGGTAATAGGGCGATAAAATTATCGCCGATTTAGCGGGAAAAATTCCTGCTAAAGCGGCGATAAGGCCAAGGTAATATGCCCCACAGTTTCCTAAGTGAAAACAGTCGGCCACATGCATCAATCTTGCCGTTTGCGAATCCTTAATTGCGAAAATTAGGGAATCGGAATTAAGAATTTGCAAACGGCAATGCATGAATAATTCGCATTTTTTTTTGCGATTTCTTATTTTTCCTTAATTGCGATTCACAATTTGCAAATCGCAATTAAGGAAAACCCTTCCCATTGATTCCTATGGGCCAAGAGGCCCATAGGAATTAATGGGAAGGCATTTACAATTTGCGATTTTCAATTTGCGAATCGCAAATTGAAAATGCAATTTCAAGGGTGCAGGGGGGGGTCCAAAGAACCCCTCCCTGCACCTCTGAAATTAAACTTAAATGCAATTTACACACACACGTCCTAAGGACATGTGTGTGTGTAAAATGCAACTTTCAAAAATGCATTTTTGTGCATGTTTGAAGATTTTCGGTAAATTAGCATGAGGGTCAACCTCATGCTAATTTAGCACTTCCAAACAGCTAAATCGCAATTTAAAAATGATCATGCATTGCATTTAAGAAATCTGAAATTGCGATTTCTTAAATGCAATCGCAATTTTAGAAATCGCGACATGATTGCGATTCCTAAAATTGCGAAATACATGATGCATCCCAATTTTGATAATTGCATTCGCAAACGGCCGAAAATTGCGATTCGCTCCGTTTGCGAATGCAATTACCATTGATGCATGTGCCCGAGTGTTTTGAGACATCATAAGACATGTATTCATAGAGAGCTTACTACCTTTTACAAGACATTGAATGTGTCTTCTTTTCTTCCCATTCTTCTATTCTGGCAGAGCTCTCTAGACCCGCGCGTAGACCGTCCAGAATTTTCAGAATCTCCTCTTCACTCACCACACGAGGTGCAATTGAATCAGAGAAACGAAATTTCATAACTTAAAGAAAATGAAAAGTGCGTTGATGTAAAGCTATTCTATTCTGAATCTTATAAATGTTAGAGCGCCTATTTTTTCAGAATTTTTTGGTACTAAATATAGAAGGATGTTTAATGTGTACTGTAACAAAAAATAAAGACATTAATAGGTAATTAATGAAAAATGTAATATGTTCTGTAGGATGCGAAGAGGTTTTCACCCTGCAATGCATTATGGGTAGTCGGATATCCGGTCAGTGTCCGGCACATTGCAGGAAGTGCTTTCCTGTCAGCCTCGCTCCGTGAAAAACAAGGCAGGCGAGGTGACGTCACAGCGTTCATCCGTCAGGCGTCTCTGGGTCTCACTGTACAGCGTGGACGCCGACTGGAGTGGGACACCTAGTGACGAGCTGTGGTACTCCACCCTGCTCCACTGGAAGAGAACAAAACCAATGCATGGCAACAATTTATAATAATAATCCACATTTGTAAAGCGCACAATCACCCGTAAGGGTCTCTAGGCGCTAGGGGCCGTCGGGAAGATTAAGCAAGCTATTGCCCAGAGTCACATGGTGCTGGGCTAATCTGCCGCCGGTGCCGGGGATCGAACCGTGATCCCCAGATTCTGGAGTCAGTCGCCCTGGCCGCGGTGCCACACCTCTTATTTACAACAGCAAAGTGGGAGAATAAATATTAAAGACAATGGGGCAGATTTATGAGGACCTTGCGCCACGTTTACGCCGCTGTTGCGTCACGCAAGGCGGCGTAAACGTGGCGCATCCCTACGAACGATTTACAACGTGACGCATCTAGGCAGATGCGTCACGTTGTATAGCCCTGCGCCGCTTGTGGGCGTTCCAGCGCAGGGTGGGCGTTCCGGGGCAGGTGCGTCTCGCAAAAGTGGCTGAGTGAAATCTATAAGATTTCACTCAGTCACTTTCAGGCCAATGCTGCGTCAAAAGCCTGCGCCTGCTTGAAGCAGGCGTAGGTCTTGATGCAGCATTGGTCAGATAGGGCAACCCGAGCCTTGCTGGAGCTGCGTCGCGCTTGCGACGCAACTCCAGCAATGCGCCGCCTTTACGGCACAGATGCGTCACGCATCTGTGCCGTTTTTGCCCCATGGTGCGCCGCATTGTAAATGCGGCGCACCATGGGTGGCGGAGCTGTGGCGCACTGTGGCGCACATTAACTGGCGCATCCCTGGGGATGCGCCAGTTAACATAAATCTGCCCCAATGCATTTCCCCATTGACTTCTATAGAAAAAGGGGCAATTTCAGGCGGCAGAGAGCCAAAATAAAGCAATTTTTGCCATAAAAAAATCAGGAGTCTACCGCCTGAGATGGGCCCGTTGGCACGCACGACTAAACCTACGGGACCGTACAGTGCTGCTTTACACGTCTTCCTGGAGCATAGGGCCATCGCTATCATTATTTCATCCAGCACAGCAAGACACCTTGCCGCACTGCGTGAAACGGAGAGCGCAGCAGAACGCCATATCTATCAAGAAATGACGCATTCCTGCTCTTTGCGTCCGCTGGAGCACAAACTGCTGCCTAGCGCCAACACAGGTGATAGAGCGTGGCAGTGCTCTAAAATTGTAGGGGTGCGTCATAATCACAGATAGTCCGCACCCGCATATATTGTGGTGTTGTATTAACTTTGGTTATTAGGATTGTGATGTATTTACAAAAATGTGCAAGTGAAGCACTAGAAAATGACTAGACTTAAACAATCAATCAGAGATAATTCATATTTGGGGTGGGAATTTTAACATCAGCCTGTGCACGCTAGCTGAAATAGGGAAGTGTGGTCTTACTTTAAATGAAGATGATTTACCAATACACTTCCAACATACAGCAAAAGGAGAATTATTCAATAAGAACATGTTTAAACATGATCTGGGATTTGCTAACTGTTTGGCGAAACAACAGTTGAGTTTGGACCTACCTTTATTGGAAGAGGTGCTAACTCAACCATTGATTTTATTATTATGCCAAATAGCCATGCAACCTTTATAAAGGCATATGAAGTACATCAAAATGTCATGAGCGACCACTTGGCATTAAGTGTGAGTATAGCAACCCCAAACTTAACACCCGGCAAACCACAGAATAAGATCATGGGCGTTAAAAATATCGAATTGCCCAGAAAAAACGGATACACCATCCGCTGGGCGAGTCGGGACCCGATGGAGCTAAATAAAGCCATCATTAGCAAAGCATTGGATCCAATTCTCATTTGCTTAAGCGACCACCCCACCCATGATGAAGTCTTAAGTTCCTTTAATGACATTACTGAGGTGGTTAAAACTGTATTAACCTCTGACGGCAAAGGTCCGCGTTACCCTAGGAAGGGCTGGTTTAATAAAGAGTGTACCAAAAGTCATTCAGATCTAAAGAAAGCCGTGCACAGAGAGGTGAGAGGCAGCCAGGAGATTAGGACCTGCAGGAAGACATATAACGTAGTAAGGTAACGTAACATAAATTTGATGGCTGAGTTAAAAGAAAAGGCATGGAAGAAACTTACTGAAGCAGCTGAGCATAAAGATATCCGCAATTTTTGGATGGCAGTAAAGGCCCCTTTTCTCAATAACAATATAGACGCACCTTCAATCGAGGTGGCCATTGAGGAAAGAGTATGGGTTGACTTTTTTAGTAGCGTCTACTCAATAAAGAGGAGAAATGGAGCTACAACCCAAACTTTTGACACTGATGGGGAAGACCAGTCCTTTTTTCCCCTTGAGTTTAATATAACACTTCATGATGTCAAGATTGCGGTTAACAAAAGCAAGAGTGGTAAGACGGCAGGCCAAGACGGGATACCCATTGATTTATATAAATCCAACTTAGAAGTATGGGGCCCAATCTTAACTAGAGTCCTACAAGCATGCTGTGCAAAAGGCTTTATAAACACCTGGTCTGAATCAATCAACGTCCCTATTTTTAAAAAAGGTGACCGTGAAAATCCTGCGTGCTACCGACCAATATCATTATTGGACTCTTTAATGAAGGTGGCAGGCAGGATAGTCTTAGATAGATTACAGACATGGATCAATGATGAGGGTATTTTAAGTGATGTTCAGTACGGTTTTAAAGTGGGGGTAGGAACAAATGAGCACATTTTAAACCTTAGTATTTTAATAGGTAAATACTCGCAGGCCAAAAAAGGGAAAATGTTTTTGGCCTTCGTAGACCTCACAGCTGCCTTCAATTGTGTTATACATGACAAACTGTGGGGGGTTCTCAATGAACTAAAGGTTGATCGTATTTTAATTTGTTATACTCCGGAGCGACAGCAAAAGTCCGCTATGGAATAGAGGGTGAGTGCACAGCTTCATTTAAGGTAGAACGAGGTGTGAGGCAGGGGTGCGTTTTGGCACCTCTCCTGTTCTCATTATACACCAATTCCCTGGAGCAGGAGTTGGTGTCACACACCAGGGACCCCCCGGTAGTAAATAAACTACCAATATAATCTTTATTATATGCCGATGACGCGGTATTAATGGCCGGTACCCAGATTGGTCTCCTTCTATACCTGTTTTATGGATAAGCTGGGCCTAAAATTGAATGCTAAGAAAAGCTTTGTAATGTCATGTGGGAGGGGAAAGATAATGAATAAAACCTATCATGCAGGAGGAGACAAGGTGGAAACAACAAACTTGTTCAGCTACTTGGGCATTTTATTCGATAGATCTGGCTCCTGGGCCCCAGCAGTTAAAGCCAGGAGTTTACTTTTTATGAAGTCTCTGGTAAACCTTTCAAAGAAGCTGGGGAAAAGGCCCCCAGAAATCTTAATAAAAATCTATTAGGCAAAGTGCGTAAGTATAGCTGTGTATGGGGCTGGTGTTTGGGGTTTTCAAAATAGTTCTTCAATTCAATGCATAGAAAATGCCTTTTTAATATTTGTTTTATCAGTCCCAACAAGTGCCCCGGTTTTTAACTGTCACGCCGAATTAGGGTTGACTTACATATCTGATTTAATCCAGGCCCAACCTCCATTGACACAGAATATGGTCTACAGAGAGCGTGGGCATAAACAGAGAAACAATAAAAGGTGTAATGACCGTAGAAAATGCCCATAAAATAACATGGCTAAATTATATCAAAAATTCTTTGCATGATATTGGCCGTCCGGATTATTACACATCTCCTGATACTGTGAGGTCTATTAGCCGAAAAGAGTTTAAAAAGCTTTGTATGAACCATCTGGTGAAACTAGGCAAACCCTTGAGTTGGTTAAACCGACGGTGGCTTTACATCAAATAATCAACATTACGTATGATATTCAACCCTATATGATACATGTTACGGATAGGTAAGGCAGATATTTACTGACCAGATTTAGATTTGGCACTTTCCACCGTTTTAATTCCTTCCCAGTCACAAATGAATGGTCAAAAGAACTCTGCTGCTGTCCTTGTGATAACATTTCTGTGCAAAGTACCATACACACAACCTTATTTTGCAATTTTTACAGCAGCGAAAGACGTAGATGGTTAATACCCCTACTGAAACAGGGAGGGTGGTGGAAATGCCGTCCAGCTTTTTTGCACTTACAGATGCTGAGCAATTTTTATTGTATTGTATCAATTACGGGTTATTTAAAAAGTGTGATGAGGATCAGGAAACTTTTAAACATTTAAATAGATGTATTTGAAGTGTGCCGGCAGCGCTTATTGTGTAACGGACTAATTCTGGTTGAATAGGGAATTATTGCACTTTCACTTTCATTAAGTTTGACAAATCGACTGTAATTATTATGTACAAATGAATTCTGTTTCCTTTAATGTGATGATGTATTTTTAAGTATGCTTTTATGATTTAAAGCTTGTTTCTGATTCTGATTCTGAGACGCAGAGTGGGCGTTCCTGTGCAAAAACACATGAAAAAACCACAACACCACATTCGCAACAAACTGCCAGATCTGTGAAGCGAACCAAAAAGAGGCAATAAGCCGCGACAGGGAATCAACACCTGCCTTCTGCTGGTGTTACGCAGGACGACTACAGCATGAAAGGGAGCCCAGCCAAGAGCCACACCTGAAGACCCACACATGCCATGGAGACAATGATCATGCAACATGGATACCCATGATTGCACAACACCCCTACAACCACCCCAGCCCCCCGGCACCCCCCCCCAGACATACAAATACTGTGCACGACACAAGAGCCACAACTACCGCACGATTACGCACAGTGCCAAAATAAATACACACATGTGTGGGCAAAAGAACGAGAAACAATCACACAGCACTGAAGTAACAACCAAAAACTTTATTCAAACACAACACAAAACACCAATGCGGAAGACTCCTGTCGGGTCCACCAGGGACAATATCGACAACACAGCCGCCTAGAAAAGAAAGCACAAAATCAGGACGTGTGTCATGCGCACATCAAAGGAGGGAGACACAGAGAAACAGAGAAGGTAAGTGAGCCAGAGAGGGAAGGAAATGAAGGAAGCGAGAGTGGGAGAGAGGGAAGAGAGAGTGTGGGAGAGAAAGAGAGAGAGGGAAGGGAGAGAGAGTGAGAGAGAAAGAAATGAAGGGAGAGAGAGAGAGACACACAGGCCCCACTGCTCACCTGTTGCCACCGGTGTGTCCATCAGTAGGCACACAACAAGCCCATGCGAGCTTCAGGTCAACGCCACCATGGCATTGTCCACATCATGCGGGCCAGCCCGCAACCCTGCAGGACCCACACATGACGCTGAGTCCTGAGTCATCAATGGCGGAGACCGCATCAGTGCACACATCATCTTCGCAGGCTGCACACCCGCTCAGCAATTACGTCTGCCACCAACCCTGTGCAATGCTAGTCAGCGCCATGTGGTGGTAGGCACGTGTCGACCGCAAGGCCTCGGGTGTTACTAACCCTGTTCTACGCAAGTCAGTGCCATGTGGTTATAGGCCTGTGTCGGCCGCAAGGCCTCGAGTGCCACCAGAACTGTGCGCAGCAAATCATGGGCCCTTTATGATTGAGCACCATGGAGCATCCATCATCCAGTCACCACCAGCAGAAGGAAATGTGACGCTGTCGGCCCCTTATATTTGTGAGGTCACATGGCCTGTGATGCCTGTGCCGGATGGGTGTGGTGTGTGCATAGACCCGCCCTCAGGGAGTGGCGGTGACATGCTGACAACTAGACCAGTGACCTGCACACCACCAGCTAGTATGCCTGCGACAGGTAGCTACATGGGCCCCCCTCTGAGCATCAGCAGAGTAGTCTGGCCTGCCGTACGCCGTACCAGCGCAGGGCTAGCAACAATGACTCATGGGCTCTGGGCGTGGTGCAGTCCATGTCTGGACAGGGAAGTGACTCATGCGTGTGTCCCTGTTGTAGTGTCCACGGCACCTGGAACATAATAGGCAATGTAGCACACAGTGACTGGCATCCCACCAGATGAGCATCATTGACGTAAGGGAAATCACTGTCCCTACTTCCATCCACACATTCATGCAGTAATGTTGAAAGACATTACACAGCAGTGCATTACTGGATGTTTATTGCATATCCAGTGGAGTTTTGCAGCTGGAGCAGTACAGGGTCATGCCAAGCACACCACACAATATGTGCCTGTGGAGGGCCAGCCAGAGTCCATCCGGGGATGACAGGTCCTGCGGAAGAGGAACGGTACAGTCTGCAGTCTGATCACCGTGTCATTGGTCATCAAACAGGATATGGCAGTCCATGTCATGGTCCATGGTGAGTGCAACGGAGTGTATCGGGGGTCAGTGGGAGGTCATGAGGACGTGTACGACACCATGCAGAAACAGACACAGTGGCGTAAATGAATGCTACTGCCTCCTTCTGACAACAATCCCATCCACGTCCTTGTCCTTGTCCTCGTATGTGTGCTCTGCCCCACCTGTGGGTGTTGTAGTAACGGCTGCGGCACAGTGTGCCACTGACACATCAGGGGCCGGAGGAGGATTGTCAGCTGCACTGTGTGGTAGCGGCACATCAGGTGCCGGAGTGGATACACCAGCCACACTGTGAGGCACTGGCACACCACAGGGCGGAGATGTGGATGGTGTGGGGGCAGCAGCATTCATGAGCCTTGTGGCAGCAATGCCATGATTAGGGTCTGCAGGGCATGGTAGATCCCAGCTACATTTCACAGTGGTGGCTGCCATCCTTTCCGCCTCCATCCGCAACATGTCTTCCATGAGCCTCCGCATGTGTGCCAGCTCATGGCTGTAATCGCGAGAGCCAGTCTGAGCGGACAGGTGTTCTTCTCTCCGTCATGACTCCAGCAATGTCAGTCAGGGCTCGTTGGAGACCATGGAGCTGGCCGTGGGTGTCCATTTGTTGTAGTTTGACAGGGACTGGGGTAAGCATTTAGCTGAAGCCATTTTGTATTCAGCAGCCATCTTGTCTGCCATGTGCTCACCATGTGCTCTGTCCTACCTTGCTGTTGTTTGCTCTTGTATTCTGCCTGTGAAAAGACTATATTTAGGTTCTGCTACTCTGCACATGCGCAGAGGAAAGCTGTAACTGTCCTTACATCTGTTCCTGGTCTGTAACTGTCATGTTATTCTAATCAGAATCAGCAAACTGTTAGCTCCTCCCTATTGTTGACTGTGCATATCTGTATGACCTTTTATGTATGTAAACCTTCTCTTCTGTACTTGTACCGCCTTCTTTTGAGCCCCTGTGTGGGAATAAAAGGACCATGCTCCTTCTGTTCAGTGTGCTACTTCATACATTACCAAAGGGTGTTGTGGGAATGTAGTTCCACGTCATGAGGTTTAATAAATCATGTATTTTCTATTCCAGTTTCTGTGCCATCTTCTATTCTATGGTCTGAGGACTCTGTGCAGAGAAAGGCGAACCCCTAGCACTGGTAGGCCTTGCTGAGGCCCACTACTACACGTTAGGGACTGGAGCTGGTCCCTGATGGGACCTAGACACCCATGGATGGCATCCAGTTTGGTAGCCATGAGGCCGAACTCCACCCGCACCTGCTCAAGACCCTTTTTCGTCCGCGGGACGCTCTATCGCTTTCTAGCCGTCAGCAGCACTTTTCTGAGCATCTTGGTCAGGGAATCTTGCTTGGCCATGTTATGAGAACAAACACTATGAAGCGGGATTCACTGCCACGAAGCTGCACTCACCAGCTCTGAGAACCCCGCTTGTCTGGTGACTGCAAGCATTTTTTACCCAACGCGCGATTGAATGAAAATCTTTGGCGAGATACGCTTTTGTATTAATACCGCTGAAGCCTTGCCCTCGCACACTGTAACTCAACGTTAAACAACTTATACGTTGATTTGAACTAGCGCCCAAGCTTGCCTTTCTTCAACCTGTTGACCTTCATCCTCTAATTTTCCGGCCAGACTCGCTGAAAACAAGTAGCGGCCCCTGTTCTTTCCGCCTAGGAGAACCGTGGGGCATATTATCAAGACAGGCGATAAAATTATCGCCGCTTTAGCTGTAGAAAACTGCCACTAAAGCGGTGATAATGGGATTAAAAATATGCTCTTTGGAATCCAATTGAAGCTCATGTTAGATGTCCTTCACATCTAACATGTGCTTCAATTGGAATTCCATAGAGCATAGTATCAAGCCCATTATCGCTGCTTTAGCGGCAGTTTTATGCTGCTAAAGCCGCGATCATTTTATCGCCTGTCTTGATAATATGCCCCATATTTTTATCAAGCATCATGTGTTTTGGTAGGATAGGTCCCATTGCCTCTGCTGTTAAATATACATCATATGCGCCCTGAAGAAGGTGATACCCAAATGAAAGGGTGTTTCAGCGAAACATGCGTGTCGGCGCTTTGAATTAGTTCCCTCCATGAATACACCTGATTTATTTGTTTTGAAAATTGATGAATTATGCTGAAAAGTCATCTTTTGATGTGAACACATTTCTGGTTGATCACATTTATTTTGAAGGTTCCTTTAACACCTTAAATGCTACAGCAATTCCCCCCTGGTGCTGAACTCTGCAGATCCCCATTCTGCATGACGAGCTGAGCTTGTCATGAGCACGGAAGGGGTTAAAATGATATCACATTAATTGTTTAAATTCAATTCATGAGTTATTGCACTGTTTAGTATGAAAAATCTGTGTTTATTAGCATTTATTTACATTGTGAGGGGGCTTTGTGCATATGAAGCCTTTCTGTATATATGCGACTAGCAGCCCGTCCCGACGTTGTCCGGGTATGAATTGCTGCCGGACAGTAGTATATTGTTTTGTAGGATTTCGTTTTAATAGCATTTCTTATCTGTGACAGGCCTGTGAAATGCTCCGATTCACAGTGCACTGCTGATGCACTTAAGAGTGCGCGTTCAGTAGTGTGTGAACTCGAGTTTCCCTACTTTATTTTTCCTTGCAATATTATATAGCGCAAACTCGACAACATGGCATGAGCACAATTTACATTACAGAAGAACACATTCATTTGTGGTAGGCACGGGGAGACTAAGGGGCAGATTTACAAGCCCCTTGTGACACTTTTACGCCGCCGTTGCGTCACTTTTGTGACGCAGCGGTGGCGTAAACAATACGCCACATTGCGACTTATTTACAACGTGACGCATCTAAGCAGATGCGTCACGTTGTAAAACTCTGCGCCACATTAAACCTGCGTCCGGTTTCATGTGGGCGCTCTGTCGCAGGGTGGGCGTTCCCTCGCAGGAAAGCCCCGTAAAACTGATGCAGTGAAATCTACAAGATTTCACTGAGTCAGTTTTACGACGCTGCTGCGTCAAATCCTTATGCCTGCTTGAAGCAGGCGTAAGGAGTGACGCACCACGATGAGTATGTGTAGCCCCTGTGCATTGCAGGAGTTGCGTCACGCTTGCGACGCGACTCCATCAATGCGCCACCCATACGCCACAAGATGCGTCACGCATCTTCCCTTCCTTGCACCATGGTGCGCCGCATTGTAAATGCGGCGCATCTGTGGTGGCGCAAAGGAGGTGATTGCATGACACATCTGTTCTGGCGCATCCCTGCTGATTTGCAGAGATGCGCCAGAACATGTAAATATGCCCCTAAGCGATTTTCTTGGAATCACAGGATGTTGAGCTGATGTCGAGATTCGAACGTAGCTCCCCAGCTCTAAAGTTCGCAATTCTAGAACTTGTGGCGGGAGGTGTGTCTAAAAGTGTATGTCGGTGCTGGCCATCAATGAGAGAGACCTGTGCATTTTTCAAATCGGTGGTGAAAAAATATGGGTATGTTGCTGGAGATGTGGCACCAATGTACTTACCGGGGGAGGGTAAACACCCATTATTCCGAAACTTTCTTTCCGCATACCATCACTCCGCATACTTTCATTACGAAAGT
This sequence comes from Lissotriton helveticus, assembly GCF_964261635.1. Lineage (NCBI taxonomy): Eukaryota > Metazoa > Chordata > Amphibia > Caudata > Salamandridae > Lissotriton > Lissotriton helveticus. The sequence continues at coordinate 1,697,026,177 of NC_136069.1, read as the reverse complement.
ACCCTGACTCCGCAATGCCATTATAAACCATGGCGATACATTTTATATGCTTTTACCACACATACATTTACAACGAAATTCGTTGTAAATGCATGAGTGGTAAAAGCATGTTTTTTTTAATGTTTGGATGAGGTAAGTATGGGTATAGGGGTATATGTTTTGCGGTACTGAGGTATATGTTTTGGGGTGTTTGGGTATTTTAAGGGTTCAGATATAGTTTTGGGTTTTGGGTACAGGTGTATTTTAAGAGTTCAGGGCTAGGTTTGGGTTTGGGGTACAGGGGTATTTGTAGGGTTCAGGGCTAGGTTTGGGTTTTGGGGTACAGGGGTATTTTTAGGGTTCAGGAGTAGGTTTGGGTTTTGGGGTACAGGGGTATTTTTATGATTCAGGGTTCGGTTTGGGTTTTGGGGTACAGGGGTATTTTTAGGGTTCAGGGGTATGTTTGGGTTTTGGGGTACAGGGGTATTTTAAGGGTTCAGGGCTAGGTTTGGGTTTTGGGGTACAGGGGTATTTTAGGGTTCAGGGATAGGTTTGGGTTTTGGGGTACATGGGTATTTTAGGTTTCAGGGGTATGTTTGGGTTTTGAGGTACAGGGGTATTTATAGGGTTCAGGGCTAGGTTTGGGTATTGGGGTACAGGGGTATTTTTAGGGTTTAGGGATAGGTTTGGGTTTTGGGGTACAGGGTATATTCATAGGGTTAAGATGGGTTAGTGTTTAAGGGTGTTGGGGTATTTTAAGGAGTAAGGGTGGGTTATGATTATGGGGTGCAGGGGTATTTAAAGGGAGCAGGGTGGACACCCGGAGCTGGAATGTACAGAACCCGGGAAGAAAAAACAATGAAATATTGGGCACAACGCTCGCTTTTTTTCCCGTAATCCCGGGCCCCGCACACGCCCACGCCCCCAGCACACGCCCACCACAGCACATGATATGAGACAAGGCATGAAAGGCGGAACGTACCACACACCCCCAGCGTTTGTCACACCCCCAGCACACACCCATAGCACAACGCAGACACGCCCACAAGGGACTACTTTGCTGGCACGGTTCTTTTACCTTTTAAATGTATATGGTGGGCGTCTGCATAGCCTATGTCCTTCTGCTGCAACTTCCCTTTCCAACGCTGTATTCAGTGTTGTGATTGGTGCTGTGGTTCCTGAGATTACCCACCTCAAAGGTTTGGGCTCTCGCTTTATTATATTAGTATGGATGTATGCATTTGGGGTTTCGCATGAGTATGTTTTGAAGGTGACTATTTTTTGAAGTTAGGTTATTTATTTATGAATTCACCAATAATTTTGTATTGATAAAAAAAAAAATAATAAATTAAGTAATGAAAACACTATCTTGAATGCCTTTAATACTTATGCTAATGGTCTAGCCAGAGTGGTCAATATTATATATGACGTAGAGCCTACTTTAAATTGAAATAGGTAGAGTTCTTCCTTTGTGAATTTTGTTCTTCTCTCAGCGTCATGTTAGTCAGGGCTTGTTGGAGACCATAGAGCGGGCCGTGGGTGTCCGTTAGGGACTGAAGCTGCTCCCTGATGGGACCTAGACACCCATGGATGGCATCCAGTTTGGTAGCCTCCAGCACACAGCGTTGGAAGGCCATGGTTTGTTCCTGAGGGTCTTGGGAGAGTGCTGGGGCTGTGGGTTCCTCCTGGTGGGTGCTTTGGGTAGCGTCTCCTCGATGCAGCAGGCCTGCCCTGATCTTGGAGGTGAGTTGCGGATGATGTCCATGATGTGTTGGAGGGCTTGGGTGTTGATGTTGGCGGTGTTCTCCTCGTCATCAGTGAAGAGTGGCTGGGACTGCTCTGCAGGGGGTGTTGACGGTGCCACTGCGATGTGAAGGGGAGATGGTGTATTATAATGTGTCCACATGTATGTAGCCGCATGGTATATGTTGCCATTCAGACAGCATGGTATTGTACATTGTGACAGTGTGTAGATTAGGGGCAAGACCCAGAGTCATTGTGGGTGTGCACTGCTTGATTGTGCATGTGTGCCATTGTGGCCCTCTCCACCCATCCCCCCAGTACCTTGTGGTCACTCACCTTGTTTTGGTTGTGTTGTGTCCTGTCGAGCAGTGTCCGGTCCCCCGACTCCGGCCAAAGTCTCCACACTGATGACTGTCGACACCAGCTCCTCAATGTCCTCCAGCACAAGCTGTGGTGCTGGGCTCCCACCTCCAGTCTGCATTGCTGGCTTCTGGTTAGCTGCAAGTTTCTCCTTGGCTTTCGCTTGGTGTCAATCCATTGCCTCTTGGCCTCGTCCAATGACCTCATGTGCTCTCCGACGATATTCACCTTGTCCACGATATTCTGCCATATCCCATTTTTGGTTCACAATGAAACGTTGGAGGTGACGAACAGTTGTTGATGGTGTTCCATCACCTCCGTAATCAGGATCCTGTTTTCCTGTGGATTGAACTTCATCTTCCTCTTCTTCTTGTCCTTTCTGTCCCCGAGGTCTCACGCTGGTTGTACGGAGTACTTGTGGGGTTGCGCTCATCCTCTACGCCTGCTCCGGCTGTCTCCATAGTGCTTGGGTGTTGGTCAGTTTGTGTTTGGGTGTTTTTTCTTCTCTTATAGTGTTTTTTCCTGCCTGCCATGTGTGTGTTGCAGGCCGGGCGCTGCCTTTTGCTGATTTCCTCATCGTGCTTTGGCCCATCGCATGTTTTTTCGCGTAGAGGTTTGTGTTTTTTTTACGTAGACGTGGTTGTATTATGGACATTGGCACGGTTTTGGCAGACTATCGCATGCTACCGCTTTGTTGGGAATTCCACGTTAACACAGGCTTATTTTCCCGTGATCGGCTGAGATGTGTAAAGGTGCGTTAGCATTGTTTCATGGTGTTTGGCACACGTTCTTGTGAATATAACCCTATGTGTCTTCTGCTCATGCACCAGAATTTCCCTCCAAGTGTTAATTCGTCATACTACGTAGATGCAGTTGACGCATGCGCACAACAGTTTGCCATTTAAAGCGGTATTAATCCGTCTTCATTGTTATCCGTATTAGTACACACATAGGCAAGCTTCACTAACCCGCGTGTTCATGTGGTACGTATTAGTTTTCACAAAACTTCGTTAATACCTTGTTAGTGAGTTAAACAAGCGGATTGCTTCTGAGCAATTCTCTTTCTTACGAGACCTTGCTCCATCAACACTTCTCCAGGAGGGCCAAAAAGACATTCGGAGGTGTTTCCCTTCTTATTCTGACACTTCCTTTTTCTTTTTAAACTATACAGTTCCTAAGTGAAAACAGTGTTTTGAGACATCATGAGATATGTATTTATAGAGAGCTTACTACCCTTTACAAGACATTGAGGGGCAGATTTACAAGCCCCATGCGCCACATTTACGCCGCTGTTGCGCCACTTCTGTGACACAGCGGCGGCATAAATCATGCACCATGTTGTAAAGCCCTGCACCACATGAAACCTGCGTTAGGTTTCATGTGGGCGTGAAGGGGAGAAACACGTGTCTAGAGATACACAGCACTGGCTGCACCAACAAGGGAGAAAAACTAAAGCCTGACACCGAAGAACGTGTTATCATGCACCGCATTTATTATGATGCATCGGAGCAAACTGAGTGCTGGAGTGTGAGGCAGTGTGCGCCCACCCCAATCCTATTTGAAAAGGCTCCCTTGAGCTAAAAAGCTGACGAGCTCTGATTGATGCACCTGCGCCCAGCAAGTGGTACTGAGACCTGAGAAGACTTTGGGCAGCATCTCTAGCACCCCCAAAAAAGTGTTGCTCTCTACTGAAGAAGGAAAATTATCCTGAAACACGTGTCTAGAGATACACAGCACTGGCTGCACCAACAAGGGTGAAAATCTAAAGCCTGACACCGAAGAACGTGTTATCATGCACTGCATTTATTATGATGCATCAGGGCAAACTGAGTGCTGAAGTGTGAGGCAGTGTGCGCCCACCCCCCTACTATTTGAAAAGGCTCCCTTGAGCTAATGAGCTGACGAGCTCTGGTTGATGCACCTGCGCCCAGCGAGTGGTACTGAGACCTGAGAAGACTTTGGGCAGCATCTCCTGCACCCCCAAAAAAAGTGTTGCTCTCTACTGAAGAAGGACAATTATCCTGAAACACATGTCTAGAGATACACAGCACTGGCTGCACCAACAAGGGTGAAAAACTAAAGCCTGACACAGAAGTACGTGTTATCATGCACTGCATTTATTATGATGCATCGGGGCAAACTGAGTGCTGGAGTGTGAGGCAGTGTGCGCCCACCCCCCTCCTTTTTGCTATGAAAGGCCTGTTCCTTTATTTCTTATGTTAGCTGAATTTGTAGGCCTGAAATGTATTTTACCTGGTAAGCTCTCATTTTAGAAATAGTCAGTGAAATTCATGTGCACGCAGAAATGTTCGTTTCTCACGTTTCCGTTGCAGGTGGAAGAAGCTGCCTTTGTTAGTTAGAACTCACGCCTTTTGTTTTAGGAGTTAGGCGTGGAGGAGAAATGAAACATTGTATATGGAATGTTGATAATTGGGAGCTTATGTTCTTTCTCATTGAAGAAGGCCTGGGAACCAAGGTTGTCCACCTGCTCACGAGAAGAGGCGCAGAAGACGATGTAAAATTACCTAGGAGAAGTGTCCATTAGTATGAGGTGATCTGTGGGCGTGAACACCTTTCTGTGATTTTGTATTAGGGAAAGAGCCCCAAGGGAGGAGAGTGCAGAAGAGGTTTGGAGAGAGAAGGAGACAAGTAGAGTTACGAGAAAAGAGTTAGGGAATCCATCTGGAAAGGGTATCTGGGAACGAACTTTGTAGCTTAGTCATCTGACTTACTCTGTGAATGTGCTTCTTAGGAAGCCTTCACGAGCTGACACCTTTTGATGGGTTTTGTCTGGGAGATGTTAAATAGGGATGTCATCTTAGTGATAGTGTAGAGCAGATTCCTCTTACCCTAAATGAGGTCCGATCTGAATGTTGGAGCAGTTTTGGCCTGTGTATTATTTTGGGAACTGTTCATTTATTTCATGATTCACAGGAGCCGTCTGTTACGTAGATTTCGATTTGTTTTAGTTCCCGTATATTTTTACAACCTCGTTTTGAGGTGCTTGTATATTCTGTTGTTTTTGGCTTTGTAATAAATCCCCTAAATTGAAGTTGGAGTCTGTCATCTCTGAGTCTTAGTTGTTTCCAGACCTTCAGAAGGTATCGAATGAGTTGTTTCTCCCCTTTACACTTTTCAGCAGGCAAAAAAGAGACATCGACCCAGGGTTCCCGGTTGGGATTTTAGTAGGGAACCCGGCTTCATCAGTCCTGCACCCATGCACCACGGTGCACGCATGCCTGAGTCACAGGCAGGATTGTTTTTGTGCAGGAACGGGACACCAAACAATCCCCTGAGGCATATTTTCTCTCTCCGTGGGGCAGATTTACAAGCCCTGTGCGTCATCTTTACGTCCCCATTGCAGCGTCGTCATAAACTATGTGCCACTATGCAACAGTGTTAAGCATCTAGTGAGATGCGTCACGTTCTAAACCCTGCGCTACATTATACCAGCGTCAGGTATAATGTATGCAGGGTGGGCGTTCCATCGCAAGGAATCCATGTAAAAGTGATGCAGTGAAATCTACAAGATTTCACGGAGTCACTTTTACGTCCATGCTGCGTCAAAACCTTCCGCCTGCTTGTAGCAGGTGTAAGGAGTGACGCGGCATTGCAAGTATAGGACTCCAGCACTGCATCACCTGTACGCAGACAAATGCATCACGCATCTGTCTCTCCTTGCACCACGGTGCGCCGCATTGTAAATGCGGCGCAACCATGGTGGTGCAAGGGGTCCCTAATTTCACGCAAAATAACTGGCCCATCCCTGCTGATCTGCAGGGATGCGCCAGTTATTGTAAATCTGCCCCTATGTTTGTTGCATTCAAGAGACAAAAACAAGGAGAAATGAACCTATTTCTCCTCGTTATTCCACACCTGTGAAGGGGTAGGTTTCTGCATGCATGCCAACCCTCCATATTCAGAGGGGAGGCCACCAATATCAAGGCTAGTCTCCCGCCTCCTGATCTCTGCATGCAGAAACCTGATTCCTCTGCAGGCTTCAGCTAACAGGGCCTGGTCTTGTGTAACTCGGAGTATGCACTGCCAGTAACCTGCTCCTGCAGGCCAGGGCATAACACTTGCATCATGCCCTGCCATAGCGCTTTCCCCATGCCACTGACAGTTAAAAAAAATGTACATTTGTGTTTCTAATATCCGATCATGCAGCTGCAGATTTACAAATCGCATACATGACAGTAACCAGACTCAGGCCCCAATAGAAGTCAATGAGGGAAATACATTCTCCCAATTTATTTTTCAGAAATCTCTGTTATGTAAGAATCTTCCATACCCCAAGTTTTTACACAAAATTTCTTTGGCCATCTGATCCTCGTCGCCAGTTTTGTTATGTAAGAATCTTCCATGCAGAATGAGTTGTCGGTTAGTTTATTTCCAAATTAGAGCAGATGGTTCTTAACCAGCAAGGTGCTTGATGTTGCTTCTCATCCGTCTCCGCTCCAGCCCCGCTCTGCACATTCTACATTCTACTTCTACCTCACACGCTTACATCATAACATTATAATTCATCATAGTATTTTATAATACAAAAAAAAAACACTCCCACTTTTCTCTTCAACAATGTTGTCATCTATGGTTTTCGGTGGATCCCCAGGTCGACCACTTCTGGTAAATCTAGGAATACGACAAAATCCATGGATGCTGCGTGGGAACACCAAAGCAATGCCCTTGGAAACACTTCCCTGGCGCAGACTAAGGCACACAGCGATTACTCAAGACTTATGAAGCCATCTAGGGCCACAGAAGGTGGCCTTGCCTGGCTTTGTAAATCTCATTTTTAGTTCGCGTCACTCTTGCACCACATTGCGTGGTGCAAGAGCAATGCAACGGGACCCGTAAATATGCCCTTTTGTTTCTTAAGTAAACGTGTTGGCCTAATCTCTTTTGCGCACAGCATCACTGAACATATACTATTTTTTAATGCTCCCCGACCAATGAACTCAAGATCAAAACCCTGACAATTTAGTTTTCTTGTAAACATAAACCTTATTTGTATATATTTCACACTTTCACATGTTAAGCAATCCCTCATGTCTGGATGCTGTATATTTAACCTTTCCAATAAAAAAGCACAAAGGCTATCTTTGGTGGTTTTACATCCATATCATTATATTTTCATGGTACCCATCCAGAACATTTTTTAACTTTCCAGTTTTTATTTGCCCATTCGTTCCCAAACCTGTGAGCGTCTACGCACATGTAGGAATACATTTTATTAAAAGCAATCTTTTAACTTTCTTTAATGGTTATCAATTGGTGTTGGTACAGGGATACTTTTCTGTTTCTCCCCAGAGCTTCTCTCACACAGTTCTGGTGAATATTATCAAGGACCGCGTTAAAAATATCATTGCTTTAGCGGCAGAAAACTGCAGCTAAAGCAGTGATAATGGGCTTGATAATATGCCCTTGAGAATTCCAGTAGAAGCCCATGTTGACACCAGAACATGGGCTTCTATTAGAGTTCTCAAGGGCATATTTACAAGGCCATTATCGCTGCCTTAGCGGCAGATTTCTGCCGCTCAAGCAGTGATATTTTTAACGCTGTTTCTTGATAATATGCCCCCAAGTCCCTTCTATCTTTACATTACATTTCATATCTAGACCAAGGAGGATCAGTTCATAGGGCAGGAATTTCTGGCCCGTCGGCTCCTTGATCAGGTGGCCCATGGATTTCCACATGTTTTGTGCACCACTGTAGTTCATATGAAATACACGATGGATCCTTCCGCCGGGCAGCCCGTGGTAGGACATCTTGCTGTTTTTGCCAGTTGCCTCTCGTGGTGAAATTGCTTCACTGGTCGGCAGCTGAAGACCACCATCCATGCCGAGTCTTTCTGGGGTTTATCAAGTCTCTATGGTTCACCGTCTCCCACACGTTTTCCGACTGCTTCTCAGATAGATTGGCTATTATTGTGACTGGGTCCGTGTTTTTTAAGGTCTTTGCTCTGAGGTGTGATCTCCTTCATGGAGATTCGCTTCTCTTCTAGTTTCTTCAGGGAGGGCCAGAGTCCTTTATACACAGGGGAGTGGGAGGTGGGGGACATCCAAGAAACAAGGTTTGGCACTGTCAAACATACATATACCTGACAATGACACAATGAAGCTTGCGGCAAACTGTATATAGGCTGCTACATTTGAGTCTTTCTTTAGGTTTGCTTAAACATATTTGAAAAAATGTGACATGAGGAAATATGCAAATTAGGTAAATCTTTGCCTCCTTTTTCATGGAATTTAAAAACAGTGGGTCATATTATCAAGAACGGCGTTGAAATGATGGCCACTTTAGCGGCGGGAAATTGACCCTAAAGCAGCGACAATGGGCTTGATAATATGTCCTTGTGAATTCCCATAGATGCCCAGGTTCACATCAGAACATGGGCTTCTATGGGAATTCTAAAGGGCATATTATCAAGCCCATTATCACCGCTATAGCAGCAGTTTCCTGCCACTAAAGCGGCGATCATTTTAACGCCATTCTTGATAATATGCCCCCAGTGTCTCTTTTCAGTTTCTCAATTTTTTGGCCCCACAAAAAAATGGAAAACAATTTCAGTGTTACTTTTGGCCACCTACTACATGGGGGGCAAACAATTGCAATAAAGAACAGCATTGGCAGACAAATAGCCTTCAAAACTCTCCAGAGAGCCCTTCTCTTTGGTTGTATCTTTTCCCATTTTATTTCTCCTTTCATATCCTGAGAGGAAATGATTTCCAAGATCTTTACTGGGTCTTTGGGGTGTTTAACTGGGAGTGGTGTCAGTTTGTCCCAGTTTGCCATTGTCATGCAGTGTTTACGATATTCACATGCAAACCTGCTGCTAGTGAAAAAGGTTGTGTTACAAGGAATGTTCTTTTTTATGGATCTAGCGTTGTTACATATAATAGGTACATTGTTCGTATATGATAAACATTTCACCTGGTTTCCTTTGCTACAAGGTACTAAAGGAACAGTTATGCATGTGCTTTCCTAATGGCGCAGCAGGGTTCAATTGCACATGCAAAGAGTGCTGGGGACCGGGGACATCCTTGTCTGACCCTGATTCAAAAGAGAAACATTTTGAAAATGTGGCATTTACGAGCACCTGACTGTGGCAGTTTGCATATAACAATCTGATTGTCTGAATGAAGTTATCTGGGAAGCTTAATTTTCCTAGTACCTTAAAAAGATATTCATGACTTAGACAGTCAAAGCCTTTTTGAAAGTCAAAAGCCAGGAATGCTATCAAGGTAAACTTTTGTTTTTAACCGCCTTGAGCCACTGTGTACGATAATTGAAGATCATTACAAATATTCCATAAACATTTAGCAGATTTATCTAGTTTGTACACATTGCTCTTGCCGCCTCTATCTGTGGGATTTATGATATAATTTAAATCTTCTGCTTCAAGAATGGGTGTTGCACCGACAATAGAAAATGTTAGTACTTTAAAGAGATCTTTCCTTTCATGCTTGTCATTCGCGCTTACACATTGCAAACTTTGAAGGTGACTTGCGAACGGTGATTGAGACCATGATAGCCCTGCCTGGCTGAATGATTTTTGTGTCAATTATTGACATTTGTTTATTTTTTATCAGAATCCGTATTCAAGCATTCTTGTTTCCTCTCCCAGACCATTTGGAGGGTCCTTCTTCCCAGTATTTAGATATGAAGGAGTGGTCTGATGAATAGGGAATGGCACATTCTTGCCAGCATACAATATCTTGCGGGCCTTGGCTAATGAAAAGTTGTAGCAGTCCTAAGGCGAATGGCTTCGGGATACCCGGTACCATGATCCACTACTACCAGTATGACGTTGTTTCCTGAGGCTGAGGGTGGCTCATGTGTACCCACTATGTCCACACCAGCCCTTTCAAAGAGAACCCCAGCCACTGACAGTGGAATTAAGAGGGGCTTTGGGTGCCGACCTGTTTTACCACTTGCTCAACAGGGAACACAGGAGCTATAAACTCCTTCACTTTCTGGGACATCTGGGGCCAGTAGAAATGGCTGACAAACCTTTCCCAAGTTTTGGTCTGGTCTAGGTGCCCAGCTAGGGGGATGTCATCGGCCAAAGTGAGTAAGAACCCTCTATACCGTTGAAGTACTGCCACTCTCTTAGTGGCACTGGGTTTGGGGTCTCCGGCCTCAGTGTACAGAGTCCCTCCTCCCAATAGACCCTGTGGGAGCCACTGACTTCTCCTTATTCCTGGTCAGCAGCTCGCTGTCACAGGCTTTCAAGAGTGGACAGACTTGCTGCCCAAGGCACAGCTGTCCCCTAGAGGGCCCCCCTATGCCCAGGTGCTCAACCTGGTAAGGTCCAAGTTCCAAGGGCTCAGTTCCCTCTGGGGCTGACAAGTCCTCTCCCTGGGGTGAGGGGTCCTGAGCTTGTAGCTGTGTAGAAGATGGTTCCCCAGACTTCTTACGCTTTATCTTGGCAGGTTTGGCCATCCTTTCAGGCTCCAACACTCCTTGTTCACCCTGTACTTGAGTTTCTGTTCTTGTCTTCACACACGCTATCTCAGGGGTTTGCAGCATGGCTGCATGTGGCTTTCTCGCTACCTCAGCCCATCCTGAAGTTTCCAGATCATTTCCAAGCAGACAGGTGGCTGTGGGTTTTGTAAAGACCACTACCTGTTTCAGGCCATTAACCTCCCCCCATTCTAATGTCACCAAAGCATGGCATGGTTATTAGTAACACTGTCAGCATTGGTGACTAGGCTTTACAGTCAGGTATTGCTCTGGAGAAGCCAGTGTATCGCTCACAATAGTGACACTGGCACCTGTATTGCTTAGGGCAGAGGTCTTCTAACTGGGGGGTGCACCCCCCTTGGGGGGGGGCGTGGATGAGGTACCAGGGGGCGCAAATTGCTCTGCAAGTACATGTAAATGAAGATGGCCTGGAAGTGCGGCGATGATTCTTTGCCACATTTCCATGCTGTATTCCTTTACTTTGAGACCTTGTAGTGAGTGAGAACTGATCATAGAGCCGTGGGAGGGAGTGGGGGGTCAATGACTGTGCTGGCAGTCAAACAGGCTGCTAAAAACACACCCAATCATTTGCAATGCAATAGGTCTAGCATTTGTGAGTGTCTGTACTATTGTCATTGTAAATAATGTTTCTTGACGAATTGCTAAAAACAAAAGAAACGTTTTTAGGGGCAGATTTACAAGCCCCTTGCGCCTCATTTACGCCGCCGTTGCGTAACATTTGTGAAGCAGCGTCGGCGCAAATCCAGCGCCATGGTACGGGGTACTTACAACGTGACGCATCTGAGAGATGCGTCACGTTGTAATGCCCTACGCCACATGTAGGCGTTCCTGTGCAGGGGGGGGGCGTTCCGGCGCAGGAACGCCTCCTAAAAGAAGCTGGGTGAAATCTACAAGATTTCACTCAGTCACTTATAGGCTCATGCTGCATCAAAACCCTGCGCCTGCCTGAAGCAGACGTAAGGATTGACGCAGCATTAACTAGATAGGGTCCCCAGAGCATTGCTGGAGCTGCGTCGGGCTTGCGACGCAACTCCAGCAATGCGCCACTTTTACGGCACAGATGCGTGACGCATCTGTGCCATTTTTGCCCCATGGTGCGCCGCATTGTAAATGCGGCGCATCCATGATAGCGGGGCTGTGTCACACAATATCTGGCGCATCCCTGCTGATTTGTAGGGATGCGCCAGTTATTGTAAATATGCCCCTTAGTTTTTATTTTGCCCGCTTTAATTCCTGACCTATGTGAGGATGGCTCAAGCATGTATTTAACTGATATGCTGTTAACAGCATGAGTACCAAAATTATTGATTCAAAACCCATTGATTATCAAGAACAATTGGCGGTACTTGCTGAGATGCATAAACATACATAGGCCTTTATTACTGACATTTCGGTAGTCCCGATTCTGGTGGAAGCTGCCTTTTATGCTTGAATCATGATTATAAGATATGTGGTAATTACAGAACCACACAGTATTGGTAGATTTAATTGTGTTTTTCCTATGAAGTTTACACGTACACTACACTCTGAAGGACTTGCAGGGCCCTGGGTGGATAGGAAGACACATCCCTTTTGAACCAGGGAGATGTGGGAGTGGTAATTGCTTCAATGTGACAAATTCGCAACAGAGCAGTTGCTCTAGAGAAGTACTGAGCCTGCCAACCCACCCTGGTTCAGGGACAATAGTCTTCAGCAGCAGGTTGTGCAGTGGGAAAGAGATGCAGTCAGAGGAAGGGGTATTTATCATAGGGATCAAGCTCATCAAAGGCACTAAGGATAAGCTTATTGAAATGAAAATTAAATGAAGGTTTTGTAAAGCGTGTGTTTGACGAGGCGTTGTAGCGCTAGCTCTCATCGATCTATGCAACAGGAGATATAACGGCTATGGTTTTGGGACAAATAGCCATGGGCCCGATTAACAGAACTAACTTAAGACCAAATCCTAAACTTACTACCACTTTGGTATTCACAGTAGGCACTTACTCATTTCGGTATTCACAGAAGTTAGGACTGCTAACTTTAGGACTCCTAAATGCCTTCTGTGAATACTGAAAGTCTTAAAATTAGGATTTTTCTCAATTTAGTAGTAGTAAAGTTAGGACTCCTAATTTTTGGACTACTAAATGCGTTCTGTGAATACCAAAAGTCTTACAATTAGTATTGTTCTCAATTTAGTAGTAGTAAAGTTAGGACTCCTAATTTTTGGACTCCTAAATGCCTTCTGTGAATACCGAAAGTCTTAAAATTAGGATTTTTCTCAACTTTACTACTACTAACTCAGTTAGTATTTGTTGGAGTGCTGTGAGGACATATTAGTCTGTGCGGTAATAAGCAGATGGTAGGTTTTATGTACACCGAGCTCAAATGGCCTTCTGATAACAGCAACAAGGTGTCCGTGGTGATCCCGTCCCAAAGTAGGTTTGGGTGACTAAATGGAAGCTAAATCTCCATTCAACATATTTTAATAACATGGCAGAGGACCACCAAAGAAGTGAACTGTGCAGCAAAATAAACAGCAACATACAAAGAACTAGGGGGCATATTAGCAAGGACATACGGTATTTATTGCAAAATGCGTTCAGCGCGTTTTTTTTTATCGCCGCCTATCGCCGGATATTATCACAGAGATAACATGCTATTAGCAACGTTTATCTCTATTGCGATAAAATATCCGGCGATAGCGGCTAAATGCGTGAATCCAGAGATATTCAGGCATTAACGCTAATGAGGACTTAACCTGATTATCAACCTCCCATTGGATAAACAGGTTAAGTACTGGTCTGATTCTGGCGATAATCGCGCTTAGCGCAACTTTTTTTATCGCACAGCGTGCCTTGCTAATAGGCGATAGCTGTGTTAGCAACTGCTTTCAGTCGCTAACAGTTTGGGTATGCCCACTTTGCATGTCATTAGCAATAAAAATCGCTGACATGCAAAGCGGGCCCCAAACCGGTCGCTATCACCTAAAAGCTGCCGCTAACTGCTGTTAGCGACAGCTCGCTAATAGGGCGATAAAAATATTGTCGCTTTAGCTAAAGCGGCGATATGGCCCTTGCTAATATGCTAATATGCCCCTAGGTTCACTTAAAATAATAAGTGTGCCACAAGAACGCATTTGTCTTCCTGTACCGCACAATAAAGAATTACAAAAAATACCATAATTCTGTCCTTCAGAATAGAACGCCTGTAAGCACTAGTTTACAGCACCGAAGAACTGGATATGCCTTGCTATGCAGCACATGATGGAATACGTAGCAAATGTGGTAATATAAGTGCCATCCCCCCTTTTATTTCTTTAAAAAGGGCCATCATTAGTACAGTAGGTACTGCTGCCAGGTGTGTAAGTGGCCACTGCTGGTTATCATTAATTAACCAGATGTAGTAGGCCTGGGTCCCAGGGGCTTGAGGGGTCCCTGCATCACAATTATCACTGTCTACCTTTGAAAAGGGGGCATGGGAGGTATGTTCCTATCTAGCATTAGGACCGAGGGCACCTTTGTGGCAAAAAGGGAGACCTTTTTTCTGAAAGGGACAGAGTATGGTCAGGTATGGTGGTGAAGAGGTGAAAGATTCAGCGGAGACAGCCTGCTAAACAGGACTGCTGTTATCATTAATGCAGCACGTGTGCGGAAAAAAGGTAGATAACATTTGGGAGCCCTTCTTTCTGCAAGGGACAGAGGGGCATATTAGCAAGGGCGTTATCGCCGCATTAGCAGCACTTTTTGCTGATAAAGCGACAATTTTTTTATCGCCCAATTACCAACCAGTCGCTAACAGCAGTTAGCGACAGATTCCAGGTGGTAGCAACCGGTTTGATGCCCGCTTTGCATGTCAGCGATATTCATCGCTAATGACATGCAAAGTGGGCGTACCCAAACCGGTCGCTAACACAGCTATCACCTATTAGCAATACCCGCGACGCGATAAAAAAAAGGCGATATAACCGCGATTTGCCAGGATTTTACACCTGGTAAAAACCTGACTTAGCCATATTAGTCAATGGGAGGTGGATTCTATGGCTAAGTCCCCACCAGCCTATTAGAGAGATTTTCCTTAGCGATAGGATTTTTATCGCTCGAAATGTCACGTTATAGATGGGATTCGCCGATATCACTGGATTTTTTATCGCCGTGGAGATAAATGTTGGTAATACTGCGTTATCTCAGCGATAAAATCCAGCGATAGGAGGCGATAAAAAAAATCGTGCTAAGCGCAGTTTGTGAGAATTATCGCAAGTTGTTGCTAATATGCCCCAGAGTATGGTCAGGTATGGTGGTGAAGAGGCGAAAGATTCAGAGGAGACAGCCTGCTAATCGGGGATGCTGTTATCATTAATGCAGCAGGTGTAATTGTATTGGGGTCCAAGAGTGTGAGGGCTCAGAACACCACCATTATGGGGAGCAGTATTTTTGGGACCATATATGTTTTTTTTTTATGCGTTTGCTGTTTTATAAGTCTCATATTTAGTGTGTTTTATGAGCTAAATAAAAAATACACCTGAAATCATCTCAAAAGCTCCGCCCCCTGCGCCCAGCCATGTCCCTCCCGCTTCCCCAAGCATTGCCATAAAGTTTTGAAAGGGGGCCCGACCTCAAAACATTTTTTTTAGGGGAGCTACGAGCAAAAAGGATTTGAAGACCTCTGCCTTAGGGCTTCTATCCTGGTCCCATTCACTAGAGGGTATTGTAAGAACTGTTTCAGGTTAAGGGGCCGACAGCCAAAGTGGCTAACCTTCCTTCCATTTCAGAGACTAGAACAGCCTCAGTGCTGTAGCGGCTCTTCGAGGGAGTGCTGCGGGTGGTGTGGCGGGGTGGGGGAGGGACAGCATGGGGAGTAGTAAACTCCGGCATACAGCCGAACGGAGGTAAGTAAGTACATAAATAAATAAATAAAACGAATTACATTGAGCGCACTGCATCGCCATTTGGCGTTGCAGCGTGTGCAACGTAATTCGTTTTATTTATTTATTTATTTACTTACCGTTCGGCCGTATTCCAGGGTTTAATACTCCTTCCCTGCCCTCCCCCGCCCCTCAGCACCCTCTCGAGGAGCCGTTACTGCCTCAGTGTGAACCCTGATTTGATCTGGGCACATTGTTGATCTCATTTTGAGATTTGCCACACCAGTAGCAACTGGCGGAGGACCAGGGACAGCCTCTCCTGTAGAGTGTCCAACCTTCTTACAAGCACAACACCAGGCCTTTAAGGGATCAACATTTTCACCCTTATATCCACCAGCAGACTGTGAAGACTTCTGGGACCCCCCTCCTGAACGTGTTTGAAGGGACCTTTAGAACACTCTTGGTTTTAATCTTTGGGGGGATCACCCCCTTTCCCCTCGGGAGGTTTTGTAACCCCTTTCTTTTGGTCACCCCATTAGATGTTTTGGTCACACTTGTCCTAACCCAATTATCTGCCTTCTTTCCAAATTCTTGGGGAGAAAGTAGAGCTATGTCTACCGGATACTGGTGCAACTTTTAATTAGTGCAATTACTCAGCATGTGCTCTTTCATCAGGAGATTGTGAAACCCAACATACTCATGCACTTCACTTCCAGGTTTTATATTGAGCATAATCTGAGGGGCTTATTTACAAGTCCCTTGCTCCACTGGTACGTCACTTTTTCCTGTATTAAAATTGATGTCCGGTGTCAGGAGAGGCTTGTAATTAATCCCTTGAGTTACTTACAATTTTTTGACTTTCTTCAATCTTAATTGTGAATATCTGTTATGGTACTCATTTCTGATGTGTGTGATATTTATGTTGGGTCATAAGAGGTGCATCTATAATATATACTTTATTTTAGGTTTCCATGTTTCTTTGGGTGAGGAAAATTCCACTTTTCCAAGTCTCTGCATTTTGCGGGTTGTAGTTCTGGTCTTCATTAAGGGGTCACCAGGGGTCGCAGCTGTGACCCCTGGCTTTCCTCTTGCCACCCCTTGTACTGCCTTTCTGATCCCTGGCCTTAGAGTTGGCAAAATCAGTACCTGGAACGCAGGGGCAGCTCTTCCGAATGGATGCTGGTTGGATCCCTGCTTGCCTGGTTTCCGTCAATTTATTTATTATACAAATAGCGAATAATAATATTCACTATCAGTGTAATAAAAATGGAGTACAGTTAGCTGGAATATGACCCGATCTGGAAGCTAAGGTGAGTAAAAAATGCTGTTGCATGCATGTTTCTGGGTGAGAGTGTGTTTATATGCACGAGACTCAAAGTAAAGGTGAAATGGCGCGCAATGTCAATGTCACTATCCCTGGCATTTTGGTGAATTGACGTCCATGGTTGTAGTCTTTGTTTCTATTGAACCAAGTGGACACAACTATCTTAAAACAATGAATTAAAGGTCCAGTACTTTAAAAGTGGTGTCCTAGGTAATTTTTATCTGAAGAAGGAGGAGTGTGTTGTTTCTGTACAAAAACATACAGTTTGCAATTGCTATCTGCTTTGATTGTTTGATAAAGCAGGGTAGTGCATTTAACAAACAGATGGTATTAGTTTGGTGAAGAGAATTGGTGCACTTGGATAAAGAAGGACATCACACAGCGCTTTCCTCCCATTCTTCTATGTAAACAAATGCTGACCATTTGCAGGTATTTTACACAGGGTGCAGATCCACACAAGTGACTACTTGCTACCTTGTATGAGGCATAGAAGTCCGCTTATGACTGTTTGACCTTTGACGTGAGTCTCCCTTCCATTTTTTGCTGTTGTCTCCTTTGTTTTTGACAAAGTTTGCTGGTTTTAGATGCTTTGGACACTGTGCCACTGCTATTCAGTGCTGCAGTGCAAGTGCTCCCTATGTTAAATTGTAATGAATTGGTGACTCCATGGGGGTGTGGCTTGGACGCCAATGTAGGCGGCAGCAGTCCTCGGAGCTCCTCTGCAGCCGCCCTACTCCCGCAGACATCCTGACAATATTCCTGGTGCCCCGGCCCCAGGAACGGGCTGAGGACAGCATAGAGCCCTAACGGGCAGTAGATCGGCACGAATTCAGGACCCCCCCCGCGACGCGGGATAACCTTTGCCGAGCGAAGGCTGCCAGCATAACTCAGAGACAAAATGGCTTCCGAAGTGCGAGAGCAGAGCGCCTGACCGCGGCTCCCCTCTGGATGAAAGAGCGCCTGTGGAGGTCCAGCAAAGCAAGCGGGGACGCAGGACACTTACTCACACATGCCCACAGACAGAGGGGGTGAATAGAATCCGCAGGGGAGCCCCACCAACAACCAGGCAGTGGAGTGCCTTCCCAAGATGGCGGCAGCCGTGCTATACCTCGAGGCACAGTGTTTCGGTGCTTGGAGAGCGGCATGAGGGTCTGAGAGGGCGATAACCCGGCAGTCCTACTGCGGCGTGGGTGCTCAGCCTACGACGGAGTGCTGAGGTCGGGCACGGACACTGGTGGACAGCTACTGACTGTGAGCTTGCCAAAGGGTCCAGCCGGGACACGTGGAAACGGCCTAGAGCAAAGAACCCACAGGCGATGGCCTATTGAGGTCCCACTAAGACCCCCCTGGGGCTGAGGAGGTGGGGGGCGAATAACGGTGAAGGGCGGAAGAGGCCTCCTGCTCTGCCGGTGAGACTTGGAATCCCGAGTGGCTGAAGCTACTGATCAGCACGAGACCCCCCCGTCAGGGCGCCCTGAGAGACAGTGTCCAGGCTCACATTCGCGCCGAGGAAGAACGGAACATAAAATCAACGAGTCACCAGCTATAGGAGTGCAATGGTCGGAGGGGGACTACGGCGCTGCATAGGTTAGCTGCTTCGCGAGAGCCTCTGCAGGGGTGGTTCTACTGCTTCTACCACTGACATAGAGGCCAAGTAACGCAGCGCCAGAGGGGGGGCTGAGAGATCGGACACTCACGGCACTACCCAAGATGGGCAGAGTGAGCAAAAAGAAAGGGTTTGAGGCCTTGCGGTTGGATGACCCAGGACACGCCATGGAAGATGAGGAATCGGCACCAGGAAATAGTGCTTCCGTGCAAGCGCGTGATCCTTCCTTGGGAGACATAATGCAGGCCCTGGAGAAACGCTTGGACTCCATTGGATCTGACCTCTCCCTACTGAAGGATGACCACCGGAAACTCAGGGAACGAGTGGCGTCTCATGAGCAGACCATGAAAGACATTCCGGAATCAGTTGATGCCCTGCGAACACAGCTCAAAGAGGTGGTGCAGAGGGTCCGAGTGCTGGAGGTGAGAGCAGAGGACAACAAAGGGCGCTCCAGACGTAATATTCTCCGCATAATAGGGATTCCGGAGTGAGAGGAAGGATCTGATGCTGTGCAGTTCCTGGAGACTTGTATAAAAGCGGAAGTAGCACCTGAAGGTCTCTCCCCCTTCTACGCGCTGGAGCGGGCGCATAGGGTCCCGACACGACCACCAAAGCCAGGGGCCCAACCACGCCCGATGTGGTAAGACTCCTACACTACCGTGACCGCGACTTCATTCTCCAGAGAGCCAGGGAGTTGCAAAATCTGAGAATCAGCAACAGTAAAATAATGATTTTTCCGGACTACACCAGGGAAGTGCAGCGCCAAAGAACTTCCTTCATGGCGGTGAAACGGAAATTGAGGGCCTTACACCTTCCTTATGCAATGCTGTTCCCTGCTAGATTGAGGATCAATGCGGATGGAAACACGCGCTTTTTCCTCACGCCTCAAGCCGCATGGGATTGGCTGGAAGCTCGTGGAGCATCTGGAGAGCGATCGCCAACTGCGACCTCGCCTCGGCGCGTATCCCCTGCCGCATTATCAAGACAGCGACCGAGCTCCCCCACACGATGGCGTCAAGAACGTGACAAAGCGGTTTTGGCGGTGGCGGCCATCAGTCAGGAAACTCTTAGCCCTGCTAGCAACGCCTCGGTGCATACGGGAAGTGGAGAGCAGAGCCCCAGTTCCAGCAGCGCCCACGAGCTCTCTGAGACGGACTTGCCAGGTGACACTCCACAAACAGCGGATGGAGTGTTTGGCTGATGGAACAGTTGCCCGACCAACATGGCTTTGCGAGGTATTGGGGTGGAATTCTGGGCCCCGGACTGGGTGTCTGCTGTGCCTGATGGGGGGATTGAACTGACGGGTAGTGCAGAGAAACTGATGGGGGGGACCAGGGTAGGGAAATGTTCACACAGGAGTGGGGAAGGGCTTGAGGGGACTTCTGGGATTCTTGAATCGGAGTTCCAGACAGCCTGAACTGATTGGACTTTCTACGTGCTTATTGTTTGGATGGGGATGCCGCGGTGGATGCCTGTCCTGGGGATCGGGAGTTGGGGATGTATGAATCGTTCTATTTGTGGGGTTGAACTTAGGGGACCCAGGCGTGTCAGGGGGAGGGAGGGGGTGGAACACGAGATACAGCAATGGGACACACACTAGGATACACATGTCTCACTTGGAATGTGAGGGGTATGCATATCATGCATAGGCGACATAAGGTACACTCCTTCTTGACGCGTAGAGGGATACAAATTGCATTTCTCCAGGAGACCCACCTCACTGCAGGGGAAGGGAAAGCGCTCCAACGCCGTTGGAGGGGTCAAGTTTACTACAATACATACCCGGCATATGCGAGGGGGGTACTAATCTGGGTAAGAGCTGGAGTTCTCTTTCAATGCACCTCGTCATTGATTGACCCAGAGGGCAGATACGTGGTGCTTCAGGGGAAATTAGATGGTCGGGAGTTAACTCTGGGTTGATTATATGCGCCTAACGTGGACCAGCCAGCGTTCTTCTCATTGCTATCCCAGAAATTGGCATCAGTGTTAGTAGGGCCATTACTACTGGGAGGTGATTTTAATTGTGGCACAGACATTGATCTAGATCGCTCACACCCACCCTTACCGAATGCACCAGCGAGTAAACTGGCAGCGGCGCGCGCTACCTGGCAACAGACTTTGGGGTTGATTGACAACTGGAGAGCACAGCACCCATTATATAGGGATTTCTCCTTTTTCTCTGCCCTTCACGAACTGCACGTCCGCCTGGACGCATTCCTATGCTCCCCTGAAGTGCATGGAGAAATTAGCCATAGCGAATACCTAACTCGCACTATTTCTGACCATAACCCGCTGATGGCCCAGTTGAAGTGGACGCGGATGCGCCCCAGAATCCCTACCTGGAGGCTGCGGCCAGAAGCACTTGAAGATCAGGTATTCCGACCCACTATAGCCACGGCCATTGAAGAATTTTTTCAACTTAATGCAGGGTCTACGGGATCGGTGACCACTGAATGGAACGCTTATAAGACAGTGGTGCGAGGAAGTTATATATCGGCGGCGTCAGGGGCCCGAAAGACACTGCTACAAGACATTAAACGGGAAGACGAGCGTTTGCGTGCCCTGGAATTAGAACGTCCTGAACGGCCGGATAAGCAAGAGGAGTTATTGGATGCTAGGGAGACAGTTGCAGTCACTGTAGAACGCCTACGGTGTTTTGACTACAAAGCCTACCTCACACGGGCACATTCAGAGCGGGACAAGTCGGGGGCTCTTCTGGCCTGGTTGGCCAACCCGGCTAGACGTGGCTCGGTTATATTAGAGCTGAGGGACCAGACTGGGGCGGCCCGCTTTGTTCGGCAGGGAATAAATGAGCTGTTCTTTGATTACTATATGGAGCTTTATCGTAGTAGGGTGCTTCCATCGGAGGAAGAATTACAGAACTTCACGGGGGGTCTGGATTTGCGGGAATTGGGAGAGGAAGAGGCGAAACAGCTGGGAAGGAACATCGAGGTGAGAGAAGTGCGAGTGGCCATCAAAAGTATGTCACGGAATAAAACGCCGGGGTCCGACGGCTTTCCGGTGGAATTCTACCTTACTTATATAGACCTCTTAGCGCCTCGGCTGACGTGGCTCTACAACGAGGCCAAACGGTTAGGCGGACTACCGGAATCCACCAAGGAGGCGATCATTATCCCATTATTGAAACCAGGAAAGCCACCCTGGGATAGAACGGCATATCGCCCTTTATCCATGCTAAATCTGGATTACAAAATCCTGAGCAAAATCCTAGCGACTAGACTGCTGCCCCAAATGTCCACGCTGATTCATGCCGATCATTCGGGTTTCTTCCCGACCCGCAACACAGCGCTTAATATAAGAAGGCTCCTGCATGTTCTGGAGGCCAACACCTATGAGGCGGACACCGCAGCGATATTTGCTGTAGACATCGAAAAGGCTTTCGATAGCCTGGAATGGGATTACCTCTTCCATGTCATGCGTACGATGGGGTTGGAACCGTATTTTGTGAACTGGACGGCCTTGTTGTACAAAGATGCAACGGCCAGAGTGCGAACGGGAGGGGTGATTTCTGAGGCATGTAAAGTGGGTAGTGGTACACGCCAGGGCTGTCCCCTTTCCCCGTTGTTGTTCGCTATGGCGATGGAACCTCTAGCGGCGCACGCCCGCTTGGGGCAAGCATTCCAGGGACTGGACGTATATGGACAGGTTCGCCATATCGCACTTTATGCGGACGACCTCTTAATGTTTTTGGCAGATACGGGAGAAGCCCTGCGAGGTGCCAAATCTCTGCTGAGAGCCCTAAGTGTGGTAGCAGGGTTGAAAGTCAACTGGACGAAATGGTGCCTATTCCCGACTCGTGAAAATAGAGAATTCCCGCGATCGATGGAAGGGGTGAACTGGGAAGAGAGACGTCTTCCTTACCTGGGCACGGTGATTTACCACAAACAAAGGGACATCCTAGACGGCAATGTGGGGAAGGCGATTAGGAGTACCAAGGCCAATTTTGAGTTCTGGAGCACCCTTCCTTTATCTGTAGCGGGACGGGTGGCACTCCTAAAAATGGTGACCCTGCCGCGATTACTCTACTACTTTAGGACTCTCCCGATATGGATTCCAGCGAGTTACTTTAAGAGACTTCGGGGAATAATCAGTTCCTTTCTGTGGGGTTCAGGTAGGCGTAGGGTGGCACTTGGGACGCTCATGAGACCCCGAGCAGTTGGGGGCTAGCGGTCCCAGACTACGAGACATATTACCTAGCTGCCCAGCTTCAATGGCTAACGCAATGGGTGGCGAGGGCCACTAGAGAAGAGGGGGAGGCGGGAGAACCAACGGGCCCATTACTGGTACTGTCTCGTATGGTCCTGCGCCTTCCGCTTGGGGATATGCAGCTTACGCAGGAGTTTGCCACAGCGCGTAAATGCTGGCACAGATATCTAAAACGAGGGGGCATAGCGGTCCCTTATGCGCCCGATATCCCATTAAAGGTGTGTAGGGCACTGCCACACGGAGGAACCTGGAGTAGATTGGAGGACTGGGAACAGCAGGGTTTGGCGACCATAGGAGACCTATACGAGGAAGGCAATCTGCTGCCTTTTGATGTCCTCAGAGACCGCTACGATCTGCCAAGGGGGGACTTTTTGATGCATGCTGCGCTCACGAAAGCGATTCGAAAGCACTGGAAAATGGGCTTGACAGAGCCGCCCACCTCTATGGGCTGTCAATATGTTGTGGTCGCTGCGGGTACAGTAAAGGCGGTCTCATGTTTATACAGGCGCATGACCCACGAAGCCTTAACACCAATGGTAGCCTTGAAAATGAAATGGGAAGCGGACATAGAAATGGATATACCTGACCCGGCGTGGGGCGGGATAGTGGAGAGAGCCTGGAAGAGTACACGTAATGCGCGGTTCCAGCTGGTGCATTTTCACATTCTACATAGGGCATACCTGACGCCGGCCCGATTACACAAATACTTTCCAGCCCTGTCTGTGGCCTGTCCAAGATGTAAACAAGAGGACGCCGATTTTAAACACATGCTATGGGCCTGTTCGGAGCTCGATTCCTTTTGGCAAGGGGTGACGACACGGTTGAGGGACGTTACCGAGAGGGACATACAACCCACTATGGCGCACTGCATTCTTCACTGGTTTCCCCACACTTCAAAAAACAAAATCACTAATAAATTTATAGACCTGGGTTTCCTCCTTGCTAAAAGAACCATCACCTCTCAGTGGAAGGCAAGCAAAGGCCCCAATGTAGATAAATGGAAGCAGGAGTTTACTAAGTGGGCCCGTTGCAAGAGGGAGGTCCGTATGCAAATAAATGGCATATAGAGTAGGAAATTAACAGGCATTAGAGAGGGCGTGGGCCTGGGAGAGATTGGCCTTGGAACTCACACTCCCGGAGGACGAGGCTGGAGGGACCCCTGCGCATAGCCCTGAGACACACCCCCTGTAGTGGAGTAAAATGAAAGTAAGTCGCTGAATACTAATTGGTTATATAATGCTGCCCCACACTGAGTAATGAGATGCCTCTTATCACATGGTAACTACTGGTCCAATTGCGAGATAGGATTAAAGCGGACAACCCTTTTACAGCCTAATGGGGGGCACACCATGGCACGCCTGGGGGGGGGGGGTGGGAAGAGGGGTATATTGAGGGGGGCAGGGGGGAGGGAGTTGGGGAGTTTATAGTTAGCACAGGGAATAGTGGTGGGGGGACTCGTGGTAGGGACTAGTTGGTCCTTTTACAGTGGTCCACATTGTCACCTCAATGATGCAGACCACAGCAGGTATGTGTGCACAAATTTCACTGATGTCTATGACCATTAAGGAGGTATGGGCCTAAGGGCAGATTGTTGATTAAGCTTAGTACATGCTCCGATAGAAATGATCTGCGGGACTCTCGGCGATGATATAGGAAGATGTCAGATTTATCTATGAAACTCTGCCTTACACTGCACATGGTCATGTAATCTCACATATAAGGGCTGCTGCCAATGGCCCTTTCCAGTCTTGGTTACTTAGCATCTTAGTAGAAGAAACAGGGGGTAGGAATTATGACTCTGTACTGTTTCTGTGTGACAGATGTTAGAGTGTAAGTTTTACAAACCTCGCTGGCCTAATTGTCGTACATGTTAAGAGCATTTTCATCATGATGCAATGTATGTGCTTACTAAGAGTAAATGCCAATAAAATATATATAAAAAAAAAATGAATTGGTGACTCCATGATTGACTTATTTGATTTACTTGTCAGACCCTTGTACAGTGAACCATGTGAGCCCAGGTTCTGTAGATCAAATGCTTCTTGTGGGCTTGCAGCACTGATTGTGCCCCCCACAGAAGCCGCTTGTAAAGTGTGTCTCAGGCCTGTCATTGCAGAACCTGTGTGCAGTCCAGTACTGCCATGTTGCCTTGGCAAGTGCACCCACATGCCAGTCCCTAAACCTTCCCTTTTCTACATGATGCTTTGTATGAAAAAGATAGGACATGCTCTGATAGGTGTGGCATGTCCTAATAGTGAATTACAGCCAATTTAGTTTTTCATTATTGCGAGGCTACCTGTCCCCAGAAAGGCAGAAACCTACCGGACAGCTCACTTGCGTCGGTGGATCGGCAATTACTGGTTGTACTAAGTTGTACTGAGTGGGCGTGGCAGGCTCAGAGTGCTGAGCGCGGAGCATCAGGTGGAAGTACAAGGAGGAGATGCTCGAGTCTGCAGCTCTCAGCCCGTATCTCTGTATCTCGCGCTCCCTTGTCCCTGTAGCCCGCAGCCGAGGATTAGAGCATGAGGACTGAAGCCGGAGCCGGAGCCGCGGCCACCCCGCCCAGTGGGCCCTGTCTGCTTTGCCCTCCCCTGTCACGGCCACTCTTGCTCTGCGTTGCTCAGCACCAGGCTGCCGTAGTTAAGGGAAGTGGCGGTCGGCAGCGGCGGCTAAACGCAGGGTGACGGCAAGCCTTTTCTAAGGCTTCCCAAGGCACACAGGCGACAGGCAACAGGTGATAGGTGACAAGGGAGTTAAAGGACTTTAAGAGGCAGAAGGAGAAACCGGCGCAGAGTCTGGCTGTACTGAGGCACGGTTTGCAGTGTGGAGCAGAAGTGGTGCAAAGGTTGCAGGTGAGTAGCGGGGAGTGGGGTGCCGGAGCGCGGTCACCCCTAGGGGCGGCTGCTAAGTGAAGAGCCCAGGTAAGCATGCGGAAACTACCCAACTAGGTTGGGGTTGGCTTGTGGCTCCAGAGCGTCCTGCTCTCCACCCTACTCTCTGTCTCCCTCTCTTCTTTTTCTTCTTCCACCCTTCCACCCTCCATCCTCCCCTCCTCTACTAGGCCGACTAACCTGTTATTTGCTGCTACCGCAAGATCGCCGACATCCACAACAGCTTCGGCGCCCCACCCACGCACCCAACCGTCGAACCCACGCCCCCCACCGCCACCCTTCGCACCTGGACCACGGTGACCACCGAAGACACAGCCCGCACGATGAACACCATCCACTCAGGATCACCGACCGACCCCTGCCCACACCACGTCTTCAACAAGGCCGACTCCACCATCGCACCCCAACTCCGGAACATCATCAACGCCTCCTTCAACACCGCCACCTTCCCGGAGAGCTGGAAGCACGCCGAGATCAGCGCCCTCCTGAAGAAACCTACAGCGGACCCCACCGATCTCAAAAACTTCCGCCCCATCTCGCTCCTCCCTTTTCCTGCTAAAGTCATCGAGAAGATCGTCAACAGACAGCTGACCGCCTTCCTCGAGACGAACGGATCCCTCGACCGGCTTCAGAGCCAACCACAGCACCGAGACCGCCCTCATCGCAGCCACCGACGGCATCCGGACCCTGCTCGACAAGGGGGAAACAGTGGCCCTCATCCTCCTGGACCTCTCCGCTGCGTTCGACAGGGTCTGCCACCGCACCCTAGTCCAGCACCTCAGCAACATCGGTATCCAAGAGAAGGCACTGGAGTGGATCATCTCGTTCCTCGCCGGAAGAACACAAAGAGTCCTCTTCCCCCCGTTTCGCTCCGAGGCCACCGAAGTCATCTGCGGCGTCCCGCAAGGATCTTCACTCAGCCCCACCCTCTTCAACATCTACATGAAACCTCTCGCAGCCATCGCACGCCAGCACAACCTCAACATCATCTCTTACGCCGACGACACCCAGCTGATCCTCTCCCTCACCAGAAACCCCGACACCGCCAGAACCTGCCTACACGAAGGGATGAAAGACGTCGCCGAGTGGATGAAGGACAGCCGCCTGAAACTGAACTCGGACAAGACGGAAGTCCTCATCCTGGGATCTTCGCCCTCCGCCTGGGACGACTCCTGGTGGCCCCCAGCCCTGGGCACCGCACCCAAACCAACCGACCACGCACGCAACCTGGGCTTCATCCTGGACCCCTCCCTCTCGATGACCAGACAAGTCAACGCCGTCTCCTCATCGTGCTTCAACACCCTGCATATGCTTCGCAAGATCTTCCGCTGGATCCCGACCGAGACCAGGAAGACTGTCACCTAGGCACTCGTCACCAGCCGACTGGACTACGGAAACGCCCTCTACGCCGGAACCACAGCCAAGCTACAGAAAAGACTCCAGCGCATCCAGAACGCCTCCGCCCGACTCATCCTGGATGTCCCCCGACGCAGCCACATCTCCAGCCACCTGAGGAACCTGCACTGGCTCCCCGTCAACAAGAGGATCACGTTCCGGCTCCTCACCCACGCACACAAGTCTCTCCACGACCTGGGCCCCAAGTACCTCAACGACCGCCTGACCTTCTACATGCCCACCCGCCAGCTACGGTCCACCAGCCTCGCCCTCGCAGCCGTACCACGCATCCGAAGAGCCACCGCCGGAGGAAGATCCTTCTCTTACCTGGCTGCCAAGACTTGGAACTCCCTCCCCATCCACCTTCGGCTGACCCAGGACCATCTCGCCTTCAGGAAACAACTCAAGACCTGGCTGTTCGAGCAGTAGCATACCCCTCCCCCCAAGCGCCTTGAGACCCTCCCGGGTGAGTAGTGCGCTATACAAATGGCATGATTGATTGATTGATTGATTGACTGTGCTACTGCCTACTGCCCACTCCTCCCACTGTCCCAGGGGCTCCTCCCGCTACCTTAGTTTCTCAGGAATAGAAAAAAAGACCTACTGGACTATCGTCTATCAGAATCCAGTAAACAGAAAATTAGTTGACAAGCCTATGAGCACCATTAAACTGCTCTCATTGCTCTCATTGCTTGACGCTAACGGCAAATACCTTCTCCATCAACCAATCATTAACCACCAACCAACATTCACCAGCCACCAGCTACCAGCCACCTGAATTTGCGCTTCCAGCTTGACTTAGCTCGTTACATCTTTATACTGTCTTTATACTGTCTGTTACAGCTTCTGTTACAGCGTCTGGTACTCCAGGTGGCGCTCCCGGTATAGCAGTTCGGAGTGGTGAGGGATTTTCATTGCACCACCACTGTACCAGCTACAAGCAGCTCCTAGCAGCTCCAAGCAGTTCCAACTTACACTCCCCCACTTCCACTCCCATCTATCGCTCCTCTAAGCCTGGGCATAAATTGTAACTGACGCCACAGAACAGACTGGAAATAGGTGGCAGGAGCAAACGAGGAAAAGAGAAAAAGAGCAAAGGACGAGCAAGGGACGAAAGACAGAGTGAGAGAGCACTAAGAGACGATTAATAGGATCAAGAAGACCAAGACCTATTAAGGAAAGAAGGAAAGAGGTTGGCAAGTCAAGGGACCGACCACCACCTGCTAATCCTATCAAAAGGACAAGGAGGACAAATAAGAAACTTAAAAAAGACCTTATGAAGGTCAGTGAGGACGACTTGAGGAAGAAAGGGGAGGAGGGGAAGGAGGAGGAGAAGGAAGAAACACTCTTGATCTCTTGGATCCCCCGACCCCTCTACTCACAAGTCCCCCACCCTCTCCAAACAGTAAATTGAGAGGAGCAGCAAGTGTACCTAACCTGCCCAAGCCTGGATACCAACCGAAAATGTATACAAAGTTCTCATTTATTAAAGATGTGGGCTCAGTTATATGTCTGAACAGCCGCAACGCAAGTAGCCTGCCAACCCCGCTGGAACCCAGCAAGGCCCTTCCCCCAAGGAGGCAAAGGCATCTGGGGATGGAGTCGGATGCTAAAAGAGAATTAGCTGAAGTTGGAGAAGTTGGAGAAGAGGGGAGCAATATGGAAGGGGCAGCCCATACAAGCATAACAGAGCCTAATAGGGGGCCCGAAAATGTTGTTCCCTCGAGCCAAAAATGCAGGACCAAGATCAGGATCGGCAGAATGCAATGTCAAAGGTCAATGGGAGGGGAAGCACAAACAATTACGAAAGCGAGTGCCAAGGCCTACCCACAAGCCCCATTTCTAAAAAGAAAAAATACTGGAAGATGAGCCCTCCAGGTCTAGCAAGTTGTGGCACAGCTGACCTGCTAGACAACGGCTAAGGACCACCGGGCAATACTGAAGGACAAGCAGAACCAGCCCCCAACATGACCAGGAATCTTAATATGCCAAAAAAGGGTGGCACAATAACCAAAGGATATGGTGATCCTATACCTCAAGTGGAGTTAGGGCACGACAAGCACATATTCCTAACACTTGACTGCATGGTGATACGGCAAGAGACCACTAAGGGAAAGAAAGATCTCATTATATCGGCTGACACGATAGAGAGAAGGTCTCCACATACATCAATCTCACCGCAATCTACAGTGCAAGAACGGCATGTACCTCTTTCCACTGACCAATAGATCGAAGAGCTCAAGAGAAGCTATGCTCCCAGTCAAATTCAAATTCAAACTCTGGGTCCAGCCACCCCAACCACTAAATCATTGCAGACTACGGACTTTGAATCCTCGTATCTCACTCAAGAAGAGTGGGAAGAACTGGTAGCCTCCTATTCCGTGGCCCCCCATGATGAACTCCCAGGTTTGAATAAGAGTGTGCCAAACCCCAAATCCGTCAAAGAAACTTCACAAACAAAAGAAGACATTTGGGCATCTCTTTTGCATACAATACAAATGCCCGTAAATGCCATCCAATATTAATCGGACAAGATGGATCTCCAATTGTCTGTCTTTAATTCGCTTTCAATCTTCGTTGCCAATATTGATGGCAAGTTAATAGAGCTCAATAATTTGGTAAGAAGGGTGCAAGCAGAGACATAACTAATACAAACCAACTGCTCATGCATAACAATCATAGACAAACTGGCTACACTCCCAACGGCAATGGGTATTCTCCTCTCAGACATCAGGGAGGCTACAAAAAATAATCCACCAAAGGGTTGGGACCAGCCAATAAACAAATCATAGCCATTACAGAGCGCAGGCTCCTGGGCACCAAGTCGGGCAACTACAAAGCCGACTCGAGAAGCACAGCAGGAGGGGGAAGCCGCAGACTCAACAAAGCAAGGATTAGGCAGCAGCTTAAGGAACAGAGGGGCATATTACCAACAACTAGCGATAATTTTTGTCTCTAACTTGTTTAGAGACAAAAATTATCGCCGCACATCGGCGATTTTTATCGCAGATAAACCTTGCTATTAGCAAGGTTTATCGCAAATGCGATAAAAAACGGCCGCAATGAATGAATATCGCTGAAAAGTCAGCGATATTCATGCATTATCGAGCAAATGCTCTTAGCCATGTTATCCACCTCCCATTGGATAACATGGTGAAGAACTGTTCAGGGCAGGTGTTAGCTTTTGGAGATATTCGCGCTTAGCGCGAATATCTCCAAAAGTTGGTAATAGGAGATAGCGATGTTAGCGACTGTTTCCAGTCGCTAACATCTTGGCACGCCCACTTTGCATGTCATTAGTGATAAATATCACTGACATGCAAAGCGGGGCCCAAGATGGTCGCTATCTCCTATTAGCTGTCACTAACTGGTGTTAGCGACAGCTTGGTAATAGGGAGATAATTTTATCTCCGCTTTCTTGGCTTTTAAAGCCAAAAAAGCGGAGATAAACCCCTTGATAATATGCCCCAGAGGATCCCAAAAGCCCCCACCTACTAACATAACGCTACTGGGTAAAACCCCACAAATTTAAGAATCACCGGAAAAACCTTCAATTTACAAAACAGGGGAGAAAGCAAAGAAGGAAGGGCCGTAACCAAAAGAAAAAAATCCCCGTGAAAAGAGCAGTGTTCCCAGAAACGTGCGCGCCTACGCGAGCTCCCACGTCTGATCCCCTGAGCGCGCAGTGCTGCTTGTGGAGGGCGCATCCACAGCACATCTCAGGCGAGCATTTGCGCCGCTGCTTTCAGAACAGGAGCGGCGCGAAAAATTGTAATTTCCGGCGTGTGGGGGCTCCCGTACTAACTGCTGTTTTTCCTTCTGAATGGAGCGCAGCTGGGGGCTGTTTGTGACTCTGAATGCACACATGGTGGACATCTATGTACATCCCCCACCCCTCCCGCGTATCCAAGAAACCATCTTCAAAGCGGATAAGTGAACTCATGTTTATCAGTTTTAAAGAGTGGAGTAACCCTCGCCTTGGTAGAGCCAGCTCTGTTCTGCAGAGTCTCTTGCCCTGATGACCTTGAATAATTCTTACACAGATTATTGCAAATAGAATTCTCCTTTCATTTATTTTTAAACTGGGTAATGTGTGAGATTGTATTATAGACATGTTTTGACAAATGTGGTTTTGTTTTATGCAGCATCCATAAAAAAAATTATTTTAGATTTCAACAGGATCTCGGATATGAGAAATGGGAGGATGTCACTGTGATTATTTGCAGTAGTATTAGTGGGTTTCTACTGTGTTACAATATTGGAAAAATACATCACTATCCGGATGTGCAGTTAGTTAGTAAAGAAGAGGTTCACTGGCACTGTGGAATGAGGCCGGTTGCCCCGTTTTCCTAATATATTTATTAGTGTAGCTTTGTCGTGGTTGCAGATGCTCTGCACTGCGCTTTCTCATTTCGAACATGGCACAACCATTGTACGCCAGTCACCATTACGATATCCATCCCCCTGGCTGGAATGGCCTTAGGTGGCATCAGGCATTTGCCTGGAAGGCTCGGGGTCAGTTTTGGAGCAGTGGGGGTTAGTTGTGTTACTGGGGGCAGTTTTGCAGCGATGGTGCAATATGGGCCCTCAGTAACAAAAGCACCAGTGCTGGGAAACGGGTTTAAGCAGTAGTGCTTGACCCTTACCCCCACCCCCCACGTCCTCCCGACCTCTGGTGGGTGGGAACCGGTGCAGCAAAATTGCCAGCGCTACTTTGGGTTCCCAGTCCGGCCCTGCCTGCCCCATCAAACAGGCCTCCTCCGTTCCAGTACCTAGGTCATTTATCTGCACAATCAAGCAGGAACTCCAGTGTCAGAACCCCTGTCTGCACCCACACATGCGGTCGGGTTCTTGGTGCACATTGCCGTGGCTGGAGAACACAAAGACCTCACATTGCCGCACAAAGAGTAAAAAAAATAGCGGGAACATTGGATAAGAGATATGTCAGCGGAGAACTGCAATGAAATAGATACGGATCACGATTTAAGAAAAAACCCGATTCAAGGAGAAAGGCAAAAGACCAAAAATAATACCACATGTAACAGAAAGAAGGCCACTAGCATCACTCACAAAAAGGAAGCAGGACATGTTCAGAGGAGCAATGAAAAAAATTTGGTCCATGATCTTAGAGAAAGCCCGAACCAGGAAGAGATGGAAAAAGAAAAATATACCACTTGAAACAGCAAATTTGTCTCTAGCACTCACAGAAATGAAACGAGTCACCCACAAGGGGCCATATTAACATCAGCAATTATCGCCAAACTAGAGTCAACAGAGGCAAAGGAGAACATCACTCAGGGTCGCGGAGCTCTGAGCGAGGAAAACCATGGCTCAGGGGACGTTCCCATCATCACTCAGGACAGCCCAACACTCGAGATGGGGCAGGCAGACAGCCCCACAATCATGTTCTTCCCGGAGTATAAACCAAAGGGCCCGATCTACATCCTAAACAGGGGTAATATACTACGCTTACTGAATTCCATAATTAGCCTAAAAAATATATCCACCAGTGACTTGGAGTCAGTTGATTTCATAGAAATATTAGATCGCCCAGGGGCTGAAGCAACAAAAACAGTTTGGTCAAGAGCAGAAGTGGCTCAGAGAGTACTGAAAGAACAAGCCAAGTTCAACACCTGGGGTATAAAGCTCCAACCATTCTCAAAGCCAAGATACCCTGACCCACTGGTACCTGACAGTGAACAACGACAAGAGAATGGTCAACCCGATTCAAATCCACAACCACTTTCCGTACTGTGTGGTGCTCGCAGCAATACCCCCGACATCCCTGATCACAGAGAGCGACGCAATAAAAGATGATCTGTCACAAAAAGCCCTGCCTATCAAGACTGGAGCTGGCTCTCTAGGACTATAAATGTCAAAATAGAAAATCGATGACAAAATAAGTACAAAGACAAGAACTCTTCCAACACTCTTAACCTGTGCTCTTGGAACATCAATGGCCTATGTGATAAGTTTACCAACACAGAACTTTATACCTATCTGAAAAGATTTGATATCATTGCACTGCAAGAAACGTGGACTGATTATCCGCTGGCACTTCCTGGCTATATTCTGAACTTCATTCCTCCCTCGGAAAATGCACGGTTTGGTCTTAAAAAGGGCGGCCTTGCCATATATAGTAATATAGGGAACATTTATGCAGTAGCGCCCCTCGCAAATAAACTAACCCTGCCAAATACAATGCAAGTGATACAAATTTCTACTAGGGGTAGGGCCGAAAGGGAAGATATAATTTTGATAAACGTCTATCTACATCCCAGAGAAAAAACTAGTGGAGCACAGCAGCTGAAGCAAGAGCTCACAAAACTATAAAATGTTGAGGATACAAACAGTTGGATTATCAGTGGGGATTTCAATCTAAATACACTCAGCAACCCAACTACAGATATCACTTATGAGGAGGATCCATTCGCTTGGGAGCCAAACTCTCAAGATAACACCTCTGGAGGCAGAAGCTCGAAAACAGCATGGAGACTTCTTTCATCATTAGAAGAATTGGGCTTAGGAACTGTTAATGGCAGATTCTCAGGGAACCGCCCTCAAGCAGCAACCTTTCACAGTACAACGGCCAGTTCCACAATTGATTTTACATTCCTTTTATGTAGTTTGTATCAAAGGGCAAGGGATTTCCACATTGGCTCCCTAGACTACAGCGACCATCTGCCCCAGGAAGTCACGATCAATGCCATTCCAATACTAAACCTACCTACAGCTAATGCACACAGGTTAAAATACACTGAGAACGAGAGGCGGGTAAAATGCAGAACGGATGACCCACAAAGTCTCCTATTCCAAGCTAAACAGGTGTTAGGCAAAGTGCAAACAGGAACAATAGATCTGATTGACAGCTGGGAAGTGTTTACAAGAACATTACGAAATAAAACGGGAACAAAAAAGGGCAACAGTGAGGGGCATGGCTAGATGCCGAGGAGAATGGTCGCACTTTGAGGCGGCTCCTCTGCCCGTAAAGCCAACCGACCTTCATATCTCCACAAGTGCTGCTGGCTGGCCCGGGGTCGACTGGACATCTATCATAGCCCCTCCGGGAACCCCCGGCTGATCTCTGGTGCCCGCAGGCCCGGCTTGGTCGCCGCGCCCGAGTCCCGGGGTCCGGAGAGCTTCGGCCCAAGATGGCGGCTGTCACTCGCCGAGCATCCGAGTGATACTCCGGGGCCGCCGCAGACCGTATCAGACCCCTAGCACCTATACACTGTCCAGTCGAGTTCGGAGGAGGCGATTCCCTATCGCTGCAGCCCACCAACGTGCCAGTGGCCCCCATGGGTGGGGAGCGGGACGTCACGTACGGGCCTCCCCCTCCCGCCCGGCGCCGGCATCCAGGCGAGTCCCCCGGCTCGGGCCTATCACCGGAGACCATCACTATCCACCGGTTCCGGCCACCGTTTTCTGCCCTACATCGCGACGACTGGGACTGAGCCCGCAGCTGACGGCCAGCCTCTTGCCCGGGTCTGGAGGGCTGCGGCGGGGACGGGTCAGTGCATCGGAGGGGCCCACAAAGACGCCGCAATTCAACTCCCGGGGCCTATCGGGACGCGCTGCAGCAGACGCTGCTCCCCCCCCCGACTCATCAACATTACGGCCTGAGCGCACTGCCGGAAACGACTGACGGGGCTGGGACTAGACTCTGTGATGCTTGATACCCTCGGAGACCCTCCACAGTACCCAACAAGACGCTCGCTGCTGACCTACATCCGGCCTACCGACTCTGCAGAGGGAGATTCCTCCTGACCCCCTGCTCCTCACCAACAACTAGCTTACGGGGCCACCTCCACCCGGGCCTTGGGTGTCACGACCCCCCTTTTCCAACTGGGATTGTGCGAACGCGGGGTGCGCTTCCCCATCTCTCCCAAGATCGCCAGTGAGGGGCTCCTTCTCCCCCCTCTTATCCTTCTCCAGCGAGTGCGCCTCACAGTCTTCCGCCTCCACAACCCTCTGCGAGGACAAATTTTGCGATGGCCTTCAATAAAGGAAGTCGGACTTCCACCCAAAGGCAACTCAATAAACTATCATGGGTTTCTAGGGGGGGACCTAAAGATGAGGCTCCAGACGCCACCCTTAAAGCGATTCAGAAAAGGGGGTGGTGATGAACAGAGTGTCTGAATTAAGCAGACCACTCTTACTCAGTCCAAAGATCAGGGCTTGATCCATCACCGTTATTTAGCTCACTGCCCCATCCCAGCTCAGAACCTGGCTATATGCAAATTAGTCTGTCCCTGGCCCAGTGCATCATGGGAATAGGGCAGACCAAACTACCAAGCCAATTCTTCACCAGAAAGGAGACAAGCTTCCGGGGACCGGTTTCTGGCATTTCAGCCGTCGTCGGCCCGGCTTGCTCACTGCACCATCAGGATTCAAGCAAGCCGGGCCGAAGACGGCTGTAATGCCAGAAACCAGTCCCGGGAAGCTTGTTTCCTTCCCAGTGTAAGAATTAGCTTGGTAGTTTGGTTTGCCCTGTTCCCATCATGCACTGGGACAGGAACAGACTAATTTGCATATAGCCAGGTTCTGAACTGGGATGGTGCAGTGAGCTAAAAAACGTTGTTGGATCTAGCCCTGATCTCTTGACTGGGTGAGAGTATTCTGCTTAATTCAGAAACTCTGTCCATCACCACCCCTTGTTGTTAAATATTTTTTCCACCCTAAGCGTGGAAGGGTATACTCAGATGTGAGTCCCTTGCTCATTGCACCATCAGGATTCAAGCAAGCCGGGCCGACGATGGCTGAAATGCCAGAAACCGGTCCCCGGAAGCTTGTTTCCGTCCCAGTGTAAGAATTGGCTTGGTAGTTTGGTTTGCCCTGTTCCCATCATGCACTGGGACAGGAACAGACTAATTTGCATATAGCCAGGTTCTGAACTGGGATGGTGCAGTGAGCTAAAAAACGTTGTTGGATCTAGCCCTGATCTCTTGACTGGGTGAGAGTATTCTGCTTAATTCAGAAACTCTGTCTATCACCACCCCTTGTTGTTAAATATTTTTTCCACCCTAAGCGTGGAAGGGTATACTCAGATGTGAGTCCCTTGCTCATTGCACCATCAGGATTCAAGCAAGCCGGGCCGACGACGGCTGAAATGCCAGAAACCGGTCCCCGGAAGCTTGTTTCCTTCCCAGTGTAAGAATTGGCTTGGTAGTTTGGTTTGCCCTGTTCCCGATCATGCACTGGGACAGGAACAGACTAATTTGCATATAGCCAGGTTCTGAACTGGGATGGTGCAGTGAGCTAAAAAACGGTGTTGGATCTAGCCCTGATCTCTTGACTGGATGAGAGTATTCTGCTTAATTCAGAAACTCTGTCCATCACCACCCCTTGTTGTTAAATACCCTTAAAGTGGCAACCCCCCTCCACAGGTGAAACCTTCTCCCACACTGGACGACGTCATGGAAGCAATTGCGGGGGTCCGCTCTTCACTCGAAAACCGCATTGACTCTGTGAACGTGGAGGTGACACTGCTGCGTGCCGACCCCCGGAAAATGGATTCCAAGGTGAAAGACATTGAAATTAAAACCCAGGCACTCGTCGATGACATCTCCACGCTGCAGCAACAGGTGACCCAACTGCAGAAACAGCAACACCAGATGGAGGTGCTCCTTGACGATTACGAAGGACGCGCCCGACGCAATAACTTCCGCATCCTGGGTGTTCCCGAGCGCCTTGAGGAGCCGGCCACCAACCTCTTTGTGGAGAAATTGATCCTGCAACACCTCCAACCGAAACACCTCTCCAATTATTTTTCCATAGAACGGGTCCATAGAGTTCCCGGAGGCCAACCGAAGCCAGGCGCTCCCCCCCCGCACCATCGTGGCCCGTGTGTTCAATTTCCGCGACCGTGATGTCATCCTCCAAACGGCACGAGCGGGACCACCTTTGCGAATAGAAAATGCGCAAATTACAATCTTCCCGGACTTCACCGTGAAAGTACAAGCCCGTCGACGTAGCTTCCTGGAAGTGAAGAAGGCGCTCCGTGCACAGTCCGTCAAATACTCTATGTTATTCCCTGCTAAACTCCGCATTGAAGCGGAGGGTAAGACCTGGTTTTTCAAATCTCCTGCTGATGTTTGGGACTGGCTCGAGGGGTGGCGACAGTCGAATTCCACCCAAAACCGGCGCAGGAAATCCGCAGATTGTTCTGACGAAATGGTACCGCCGGAAAGTCAAGACCTGTTCACGGACAATGTGCAGGAAGAGTAATGACAAGAAACCCAAGTTAGATTGAACAGTTAAACCACTTCTCCATAGGCCGATATGCTCTCCACTTTGACCTTCAGACTCTGCTCTTGGATGGTAGGTGCATATCGGGCCCTCTTCCTCAAAGACTTACTTGTCTGAAACACAGTCCACCTCTTACCTCAATCACGCTTTGACTCTTATGTATCCTTTGCTGTTTTTCTTCCGATATGGGTAACTCTACCCATCGTTGTTGATTGACCTACACATGTCACTGTTTGAATTGACTATCCTCGAGAGGGACAATCACTCTCCCAATACCCATAAAAGGGGGGGGTTACTCGGCCCCGGGTGACGTGTCTCAGACAAATATGGGGAGATAGGCGACAAGCCAAAAGTCACCGTAAATGGTTATTAATCCTGAATCTCCCTTTCATGTTGGTTGTTAAGTGTTACATGGATTGGCTGAGCGGTGCTTTCTGATGTTGCCCCCCGCTCGTATTAGTCTCCATGTGACCCCGGGCGCAGGACTATCCTACGTTTACATATTATCAATGACTCCTACTATGTGAATGCTATTGTTGATCTTGGTTGGTTTTATTTGCACTAGATGACATCATCCTGTTGTTGGCTGACGAGGGCACCTTCGGCTCTCCACACTCCTCTTTAATGTTCGGGGGGCGACAGGCACTCTGCCTAGTTGGGGAGTGGATAGTTCTGAGTCCGCGGGCAGGGACGCAGGGAGGGGGGTTGTTAGGGGGGACACAATAAGGGGGGTGGGTTTGGGAGGGATGGGAAATGTTGGGAAGTTGATGGAGAGACTCCTTTGGTCTCTGTTCTTGTTCTTGCTTATTCATTGCAGGGAATTCTTGATCGTAGAGCGCGACATGCAGCACACCGCGACCCCATGCGTTACCTCTTGCGACTTATCGCTTATAAGCCCACCTACACGTCACCATGTGCCATCACGATATCTCTATTGCTTGGACTTTGACCATGCTGGGCCTCGCGAATGCTCCACGGTAACCCTCTCCCTTGGAGCCATTTACTATAGACAGCACTCAATGCACCACAAACCACTGATCCGTGCACAATCTCACTTATTTAGGCCACCATGACACCCCCCTAGACAACGTCCCTGACCATCATGAATTGGAACGTCAATGGTGTTGGCAATAGGATAAAAAGAGGGGTGGTTATGCAATATCTTAAACGACATTCTCCAGACCTGGTTCTCCTCCAAGAGACGCACCTAATGGGTAATGCGTGCCAAGCGCTGCACCGAGATGGATATAAATTACTCGTACACGCCGGTTTCACCTTTGGATCCAGGGGCACCGGTATTCTGCTGCGTAGAAATGTGGCCCTGACATGCACAAAAACGTGGGCCGATCCCCTTGGTCACTTTGCAGTGGTAGAGGCCACCTGGGAAGGCAAGCCACTACATATTATTTCAGTTTACATCCCTCCAGCCCTAGGCACGGCCGCACTCCAGACCCTACAATGCCTAATGCTTGATCTTCCACAGGGACCCCTGCTTATTGGTGGCGATTTTAATATGACAATGAATGATGCCATAGATCGGCACCCCCAACGTCCTTCACACAAGTCCAGCTCAGACCTATCTGACTTTACACAAACAATGGGCTCGAAGACCTATGACGCCTGTCCCACCCTCGTACGTCTTACTATACACACTATTCCAACGCTCACAATAGTAGCTCCCGTATAGACTACTTATTCTCGTCCGCAACTGATTTAAAGTTCTTTCACCATCCAGAGGGGCTCCCTAGAGGGATCTCCGACCACTCCCCTCTCACTGTACAATTCACACACCACCTCCAAAAGACACGCGGCCCTATAATAATCACGCCCTGGCTCTTAAATATCCCTGACATACACGATAGCTTGCTTAAACACACCGAATACTACTTTGCCGAAAATGTGGGGTCCGTGACTTCGGCCATAACAATATGGGAGGCATACAAACTAGTAATCAAGGGTAAAGCGCTAGCTCTCAAGAATGGTTACATCCACAAACAAAGTGAACACTTGTTACAAGTTGAAACAGACCTTATCAACCTGGAATACCTCCACAACACGAACCCCACGGACGACGTAACGGCCCGCCTTTGAGCGAAACAAATAGAATATAAGGCACTGGCTCTGGAAAAGGCGCAAGCCAAGCTCTTGAAAACCCGGCAGCGTGTTTAGGAGCTGGGCGACAGAGCAGGTAAGATGCTCGCATGGCTCGAAAAACGCGAGCAGGGTTCCCGTTGGATCTCGGAATTGACCCTTCCAGATCAATCTACTGTCATGGATCCGGGCGATATAGCAGAGGCCTTTGCCACCCACCTGGAAGGGGTCTATACCGCCAGAGCCCACTACAACGCGGAAGAATCCAAACTGCTCCTAGCTGAAATGAGGCTCCCTGCTCTCTCCGAACTCGAGATGCAGGAGCTCGAGGCTGACCTCACAACGGAGGAAGTTGGAAACGCCTAGTTCGCTATTCAATCAGGCAAGGCAATGGGCCCCAACGGCGTCCCAATTGAGTTCCTGAAGGGTATGGCGGTGAGATCCTTCCGCATCTTAAAGCGATGTTCGAAGAAAGCTGCAAAGTCGGCTGTTTGCCACAGGACCAACTATTGGCTTCGATCGTGGTTATCCGTAAGCCCAATAAACCAGCTGCTGACTGCAACTCCTACCGACCTATCTCTCTCATTAACACTGACCATACGTCCAGGCGCTTTCCCTTACACAGAGGTACAAGACAGGGATGCCCGCTGTCCCCCCTGTTATTCACCCTTACTCTCGAACCTCTAGCCCACTGGATTAGAACCGACAATTCCATCCGAGGCCTCCGATGGAATGCTGACACGATCGACAAGATTTCACTATACGCAGATGACATCCTAGATATATCTCCTCCCCCAGGTCCTCCCTTAACAGCCTGCTACATGTGGTGACCAACTTTGGCAAATACTCGGGCTTCTCCATTAATTGGTCTAAATCGGTGCTCTATATTCTCCATGGTCCACCCCCACCTCTCCCGCGAGGCAACTCCAACGAAATCGCCCAAGACGGTTTTAAATATTTGGGAATCTTTGCCACTCCGGACCCCCACCTGTTCCATGACCGCAACCTTGAAGGCCCACTCCAGAGACTCCACGCCGACGTCTCACATTGGAGAACGCTCCCCCTCTCTTGCCCTATTTAAGATGCTTGCGCTCCCTCGATTCCTTTATGCCCTACAAAATTGTCCATTCCCCACAGCTGACTCTTATTTCAACCTAATCGAAGGAGACCTTCGCCTCCTTCTATGGGATGGCGGCTCTCCTCGCATTGCTCTCATCTCCCTCACGCAAGGGTGGTATGATGGAGGTATCGCCCTCCCCAACATCCGTCTCTACTATTGGGCATCCCAATTGGTTGCCACCAACTCGTGGATCTACGGCACACCCACAAACCCTGCCTTTCACTTGGAGAAATACCAGACAGGCCGTGGCGGCTACCTCGAAGCTCTTTACGGCAAACACTCCCGTACCCGATTTATTGGCCCAATGTCCCACACAATATCAATATGGCACCGCACGAACAAACGACTCTGGTGGGCCAGCACCCTCACACTGTCCACCCCACTCTGGACCTCGTACAGGCTAGGCACCCTCTGTCACTACAGAGGCTTTGATAAATGGGACACATTAGGCATATCCACTATTGGTGACTTGCTCCACAAGGGCAAACTACTGACATTCAAAGAATTGCAAAACACATACGACCTGGCACATTCCGAGACTTTCCGATACCTCCAAATTAAACACGCCATACTCACCAACGTCCCTGATCTCGCCTCTCTTCCACAATTCTCGCCCCTCGAGGACAGACTCTTATCAGAACCCCTTCAGGCCAAGGCGATATCCTACACTTACCGTAAATTGTGCAACAATATGCCAAACACTTTTCACCTCCTACGAGATAAATGGCAGACTGACGTCGGCACCTTGGAGGATGTAGACTGGCAGTAAGCATTGATGTCCCCACGCGAATCAGCCATCACTGACAGGTTCAGATTAATACAATTGAAAATATTGCACAGGACATACATGTCGGGTCCCCTTCTAGCCAGTATAGGCCGACGCCCATCTGACCTCTGCCTCCGACACTGTGGCTTAACAGGTACCTTCTACCATATACTGTGGGAATGCCCAGCGGTCCAAGACCTCTGGAATCCACCGTCCAGAAAATGATTGACGCCCTAGGGAAACCGGTCCCTCTGACCCCCAGATGTGCGCTTCTTAATATATGGGACCCTACAGATTTAACTGCAATAGAACAGCGATGGGCGGCCTTAAGCTTCCTCCTATTGAAGCGTGAAATAGCCATGCAATGGGGTTCACCACACAAACCGCTCCTGATTAGATAGGTGGCTGCAATGGACGTGTGCATGCTGTCTGAAAAATCGGTTTACACAACTAGGGGATGCCCCGGAGTCTGGGATAAGAAATGGGGTCGATGGAATGCCTATAGGGGGGAACTGTGTACTTCCCCATCCGCAGATATGGCAATGACCAGGCCTACCATCCCTCAATGATTGTGATTGTGGTTGCTGCTGTGCTGTACGTGCTCTGTGGCGAGAATATTGACTGCAATTGTTTAGATAAATATTTACTCTGCTTCGAACAATAACGTTTGTTTTAGGAAAAAGAAATACCATAGACCTATAGACTATCCGGAACACGACTTTGACTACTCTGTGCACACCTTGCTTTACCATGCCGCCGGACCTCCGGGTTGTCGGCTAAGGGCTGTGTTACTCTGGCAATGATACTTGGTAACTGTACGTTACGCAGCCGGCCCTTGGGGTTGTAGGCTCTATGCTGTGTCAATTCATGATTGTGCAATAAAGGTCTTTGAAAAAAAAGGAAAAAAAAAAGGGCAACAGTCATGCTGAAGGGGCGAACAAAGTTATGAGGCATAAAAGCAATTGAAATTTCAGAAATAACACTCATGTAAAAAAGCTTAAGACCTTGATCAATCAAACATTGCGAAGACTGAGGATAGACCCTGCCGCTCAACAAGAACTGAGACGACTAAAGGGCGACCACAGGAAGTTGATTTGGCGACTTAAACATGAAGCAGAAGAGACTCTGTGGGCCAAACTATTACATGCTATTAAAACCGGCAACAGTGCACAATTGGCAAAAGATCAATAATCTGACTAGCGAGCAGAGTCAGGGTATTGAATCTTATGATACAGAAGAAGCCTAGACAATTTTTCTTGGCTCACACTTTAATGAAACTCAAGAAACCAGGCAAGGGTCACACAACTCCATACATGACTCCAAAGTCCGGCTACTACAATCCAATGCAATCCAGGCATCGGAACAAGAAATCTCAACTATGATTGTGCAGATCTGTAAAAGAATTTCAAAGGGAAGACGAGATGGCGTGCCAGGGCCAAGGGGATCCCCCCAATTTTATTTAAACAAGAGCCTGAATTCTGGGCTGCCATTCTCAAACCGTTGTTTCATAAGATCTTACTAACGCTCTTGAATACATCCCATTAAGCCAATGGAACTTTCTAGATCTAAAAGAAGGGAAGATCTTACGGAAGCTAACAAAGCTGTCTCAGGCTGTACCAGTGCAAGCTCTCCGCCTCAAGTTCTCATTAACCAGCTCCTATGCTAGAGGAATTGCCAATATCATTAGATGGGCATACAACCTCCTCTATGCGGAAGAAGGAACGCTTCGATCTCTACTTAAAATAGAAACATTTGAAAAAGAATCTCCGAACCATGTATTCTCAAGGAATGTTTTAACTGCTTTTAAGTTATCTAATGTTAATATTAATTTGTTACAGTCATGGACACCCGCTCAGCTGAAGCTCTTTTTAAAGCATTTTTCTCCAAGACTCAGTTTTGAACTTGACTCTCAGCCTTGCACTAAGTTGTCTTTATATAAAAATTTCGCAGAATCTATAGTCTTTAAGAAAACATAACAGTATATTAATTTTAATTTAAAGCATGGGACCAGGAGATTGATAGTGCTGCTCCGATTTGGGATACTTCCTGTAAAAACAGTTACATATAGGTGGCTACCAAAAGACAAATCAAGCACTATATGTAACCTGTGTGATGGCGGGGAGCAGGACTTGGAAAATTTGTGGCTCACATACCCAAACATGACAGTGGTAAAGGCAAGAAAAAGGTTCTTACGACCAATTTACCAAAATGTAGAATTAACCCTGTACAGGAATTGATCCTACTTTGTAGAGCTCCGCCAAATGAGTTTGTCTGCTACAATCTATACACATTTTTAAAACCTATTTTAACTTTGTAGTAGAATGAAAACCTTTCTTTTTAACATAACTGTTTACAATTTTATATTATGTACTGAATATTTGTGGTTCTCTGTGGAGAACTAAACCAAATAAATTAACTTGAACTAACTTGAAATCTTACTAACGTCATTAACCCCATCATCCTGGAAGGGGGCCATCATCTCCCCAATTTACAAAAAAGGAAATAGAAATGACCGGAGAAGCTACCGGCTAGTATCCTTACGTGACAACGAGGCCAAATACTTTGCGGGCCTTTTACTCCAGGAATTAACATCATGGGCAACAGAAGTTACTTTAATTCCATACGACTACCTATATTCTAGCTCTATCCCTAATGATTGACGCCACTCTCGCAGCAAAACAACCCCTATACCTGTGCTACATCGATTACAGCTCTGCATTAGACTGTGTTAACAGAAACCTTCTGTGGCAAAAACTAAAAAAGTTGAACCTCTCTTCACTGCTCTTAAATCCTCCTGTATAGTGACATGTGGGTGCAAGTTAAACTAGGTAATATCTATCGAGGAAGATTCAAACAAGCACAGGGGTTAAACAAGGCTGTGTGCTAGCCCCAACACTTTTTCATCTATTTATGGGAGAGCTATCAACTCTGCTGAACAAAAGCAACTCGCACGCACCCAATCTGGGTGGCAACCAGTTGTCCAGCCTTTTCTAGGCGGACGACCTGGTACTCATTAGCTGTACCCCTGTGGGCTTACAACGGCTGTTGGACATAACGTCACGATATTC
The DNA here is from genome assembly GCF_964261635.1 of Lissotriton helveticus. NCBI lineage: Eukaryota > Metazoa > Chordata > Amphibia > Caudata > Salamandridae > Lissotriton > Lissotriton helveticus. Next base: position 1,696,982,031 of record NC_136069.1, on the reverse strand, counting down.
TGCAACAGATATGGTTAGCATTAAACAAGAGAAAACCAAAGTCATGTGCATTAACACCCATAAAAAGAGAATAACAAATAACTGGTTCTTGGCAACAAAGAAGCTGGACATCGTTTGTGAATACAGATATTTGGGGGTTATTATAGATGAGAAGGGCAATTTCAAGCCACAATGCGATGCCATAAAAAAGAGAGGTCTAATGACTGCGATAGCTCTAAGAAAGTTAAAAAACAAGATAATTCGTCCAAGCCTCCTTCCTCTTATTAAGGTGAGCCAAACAAAACTAATTCCAGCCATTACTTATGGCAGCGAAGCTATGAGAGGGAGGGACGCTGCTACAGTTGATGGCACCGTAGGAAGAGCACTGCGCACAATCTTTGGGTTGCCAAGTTACACATCTCCCACACAGATGAGACGTGAAATCGGGCTCCCAAGTGAAGAGCTGACATGCAAAGGATCATATATAAAAAGCTGGCACAAAATTAGCTTTGGGAAGTCCCAGGGGTCCTGGCAGTCTTAAAATAAGTAGTAAACAAGACTGTCAGGAAAGAATCACTTTGGCAGGGTAAAGTGTCCATGGGAGAGGGTGCACATGGTTGGCTTATGGTACAATCCTACACTAAACCCTTGCCCCAAGGATACCTCCAGACTGGCTTCTCGAAAACAACTAAAGAGACATTTTGAAATTGCGCCTAGAGCTGCTGCCCTGGCAAATCATCTACTGCCTTGGCTATGGGCTCAGACACAAGCAAAGTGTCGTCTTTGTGGTGAAGGTGAAGAAAACTGATAACTATTTGTATGGAACTACTACAAGGATGACGGGTCCTCCTGAGACCGTTCATCAACAGAAAACAGATACGGTCTTGTAGGCAAGCGGAGCTGGCATGCTTTTCTGGCGATGACATCCAACTGATCTGCCGGATGATAAAATTCCTAGCAGCCGCCGAAGCTGGCCTCAAAAACCAAAAAGAACTTCAAGGAGATAGGAATATGGATGCAGAGGAGAACATACCTTCTTGACCCACACAGAGAAAAGCTCCTGAATGCCCCAGCGAAGAAACAGGAAGTACAGCTTCCACTATTGTCTCGATTGCTCAGTGGTGGCGGAGGTCTTCGTGGGGTGGATCAGCCCCAGGGTCCAGGTGGCGATTTCTGGTGAGGAGTTGGGAGGAGGGGGCACCCTTGCCAGTGGGGAGGTTTGGCCACAGCCTGCGCACCACGCATAGGAGTGAGGCCTGATTCTGGGGCCCTGGGTGCGGGAGTGCCCTCCTCCCGGGTATTCGGCCATTTCGGAGCGGCGACGACAGCAGCGAGAGTGGGACGCCCCCTTCGGGCCTGTGCTTCCAGCTGGGGACAGGATGCTGGATTGGGCCATGTGGGGGGGCTCGGGAGGCCTGAAACTCACTTACTGGTCTCTCCTCGACCCCCTCTACCCCTCCTGGGACCTGCGGTGGAAGCAGTGAGTGGGCCCTGCAGTTCTCCCACCTAGGTGGTTTCTTGGGCCTGTGTGGAGGTTGGCCTGGCCTCGTGCTTGGCCCGGAAAGGTGCCCTGTGATGGGCCGGTGATAGGAGAGGGGCCCGGTGGGGCAGCACAGTCGCAGGGTGGAGACGTCGGATCTTTGTGGACCTTTTCCGCTGTGTGGACCCCGGGCAAAGACGCTAGCTGGTGGGCCTGAAATGATGGAGGTCCCCTGATTTGACTGTGGCGACAGGGCCCGTGATCCATGGCCATGCCGGGGGGGAGCACGAGGAGACTGCTCTGCGCCCAAATTTTCATCCCGGGGGGGTAACACCGGCGGTCGAGCGAGCAGTGTGGGGCCCTGGGGACGGCTTCACCAGTTGGGCCTCGCCGCTTTGGTGCTTTGCCACATCGGCGGGCAGGCTTCCCAGGTCTATGCTGCTGGCGGGGGTCCCCTTGCAGACTAAGGCCTATACTGGTGGATTGCGGGCCCCGGATCGGGGGTGCCTTCCGTCCATTGCAGTTAGATTGTGAGCTTGACCGGCTTGCTGTGTTCCTGCCTGTGCTGAGGGGGTACTTGGGTCGGTGCCTAGCATAGATAGGCTTGTGCCCACGAGGAGCCCGTTGAGGACCACCATGACGAGAGATAAGGGCGGCGGTGGAGCCACAAAACATGGGCCCATCGACAAGTTTACCGGCCCGGGAGCAATGGGGGGGGGGGCACTGGGATCCCCCAGGAGATCGTACCGGACAATGCAGCTATGATTGCGGCAATCACCCAATCCAGAGACATGGTAGATGCCAAAATTGGTGCGGTGGGCTCGGATGTTATGTTACTACGGCAGGACCTACTGAATGCGGTGGCCCGCATCACGGAGGCAGAGACTCGCATATCAGGGGTGGGAGATGATGTTACAGTCCTCAAGCAGAAGGTAGCGAGCTTGGAAAACGCCCAGAAGGGCTTGGCGCTTCGGGTTGAGGATGCTGAAGGACAGGCCCGGTGGAACAACCTGCGCTTTGTCGAATTCCCGGAGGGTTGTGAGACTGGGAATATGGAACATTTCCTCACACAATAGCTGGAGGGCTGGGTCCCCCGGATGTCCTGTCCCGCTGCTTTGTTGTGGAGCGGGCCCTGAGAGCGCTCAGCTAGAAGCCGCCGGTGGGGGCTCATCCACAACCAGTGATTGCGCGTTTTTTTAACTATCTTGACCGCGATGCCGTTCTGAAACAGGCCCGTGCCAAAGAACCTTTTCTTTACGATAACCATCGTATCCTGGTGTTCCTGGATTATACGCGACTTGTGCAACAGCAGCGCCAATCGTTTATGGCGGCGAAAGCCAGGCTGAGGAACCTCAAGCTCCAGTACGCCTTATTGTTCCCGGCTCACCTGCGGGTGGTGTACCAATCTCGCACCCATTTCTTTCAACATCCCGGAGGAGGTGTTCAAGTGGACAGATGAAACCGTGTGGGTGAGGGTGCATACGCCGCCTGGGCTGCATTGTGATTCTTCACTGAGTGAGGCGCTGTTGAAAAGTTCACGGGGACAGCGCCGAAGGGGGCACAGAATATCTCGGTCCCAGAGGAGCTCTTTGTCCTGTCGTGCTTCCTCCCGGGAGATCCGGCTTCCCAGCCTCGGACACTGGACCCAAACCGCTGTGGGGTGGGTGGTGCCGGGATGTTCCTCTAATAGGATTGTGAGCATGTTTGATTTAAGCTGTATGGAGGGAGCCCTTACGGGGGCTGAATCCTTACATTTCTAGCACTTGTGGGGGGTGGGCCCAGATGACATGGGTTGTAAGTTGGGGATCCATTGGCGCAACAGGTACTTCAGAGTTTTTGAGGTATGGGGTGGAGGGTTTGTTATGGGGAGGGTGTTTGATTGGGGTATGAGTTGCGCCATCTCACTGGGTACGTTTAGACACACACACACCGTCGGGCCCCTTTTCCGTGTTATGTCACTGTATGCTGCTCGATGGCTAGTGGGACTGTAGTTGGGCCGGTGTTCCCAGGTACCCTCCGCATTGTCAGCTGGAATGTGTGTGGGGTCCTGGAAAAAATTAAGCGTGGGGCTGTCCTGCGCCAGGCTAAGAGGCACAGAGCTGACATTGTTTTCTTACAAGAAACTCATTTGATGGGGTCCAAAGAACTGTGTCTGAAGCATTTTGGTTATCAGCAGGTCTTTCATGCTGGATTCACACAGGGTTCCAAGGGAGTAGCGATTGTAATACACCACAGGGTCCCATACGTACATGAGCAGCAATGGCTGGATACACAGGGGCGGTACCTTTTTCTCTGAAGCACGATCGGGGAGGATCCTATAGTGTTGGGTTGTGTATATGCCCCCCACGTTACAGTGGTCCTTGGTAGAGCGGCTACTTACCTTGTGGGCTGACATGCCGGACGTGGTCTCTGTGGTGGTGGAGACTGGAATGATGTGCAGGATGTGGGTAGGTGCTAAGTATGGGTGCAAAATCCGCTCCGCTCGCGAAAGTTGCGAATCTTGGGAAATTGCCCAAAAATTCGCGAATTCGCAAGCGGCCCGATTTTTTTTGGGCCCCAGGAAGCACAGTTAAGGCAGGTGCTCGAGTTGAACCTAACTTTGTAACCATTTTAGAATGGCGCCGGCAAGCTGCCAAAGTGCTTGATGGCGCCATTCTAAAATGGTTAGAAAGTTAGCTTCAACTCGGGCACTCGGGCACCTGCCTTAACTCTGTAAGTGCTTCATGTGGGCCAACAATTAAACCTCAACAGGAAGCACTTACCGATACAAATAAAGCAGCTGCCCGAGTTGAAGCTCAAATTCAGTAACGTTTTAATCAGCCCAAAACATTAGTGAGCACGGTCAAGGCTGGGCAAGTGTACTTTAACCCCATATCTGCTGTCGAAAATTATCTGTAATACCCGAGGGAGGTCTTTGCATCCCTGAGTTTCTCTAGCGCAATCCCCGTTCCTGTGACCAGGCGGCTGCTTTCTCCTCACCTGCTTCCCTGCTCGCTCTCTGACCCTTTATACACAAGAGGCATGTTGACGTGCATAGAAGCCCCGCACCACACACTAGCGTATCAAAAGTCTTCCTGCCCTTTCCCAACTATTATGGACAGCTCACTCAAGGGACCTTGGCGCCTTTTGGCGCGGTGGCAAAGTTACAGGCACACATGGTCAGTGGAGACAAATCTTCTGGCCCTACGCAGCTGCAGTGTAGGAAAAGCACTATACATTTACCCAACGAGGTAGCACTTACTGGATTAGCCAGTAGAAAGTACTCCAGTTGAGTAGAGGTATTACACAAAACGGTGGCATCTTCGTGGATAACTATGCAGGGCAGGATTTTTTCTGGCACGAGGCTCCTGTCACAAATATTAAATCGCAACAGGAAGCACTTTCAGAAATAAATAAAGCAGGTGCCTCAGTTGAAGCTCAAATTCAGTAACGTTTTAATCAGCCCAAAACATTAGTGAGCATGGTCGAGGCTGGGCAAGTTTGCTTTAACCCCATATCTGCCGTTGAAAATTAGCTGTAATACCTGAGGGAGGTCTTTGCATCCCTGAGTTTCTCGAGCGCAATCCCCGTTCCTGTGACCAGGAGGCTGCTTTCTCCTCACCTGCTGCCCTGCTCGCTCTCTGACCCTTTACACACAAGAGGAAGAAACTATGATGGACAGCTCACTCAAGGGACCTCGGCGCCTTTTGGCGCGGTGGCAAAGTTACAGGCACACATGGTCAGTGGAGACAAATCTGGCCCTTTACGCAGCTGCAGTGTAGAAAAAGCACTATACATTTACCCAACGAGGTAGCACTTACTGATTAGCCAGTAGAAAGTACTCCAGTTGAGTAGATGGAAATCGCAAAAAAATCCACAATTTCGCTGGAAAATCCGCAAATTCGCAGACTTTTTTGCGATTTAGCACGAATTCGCGGACCGCAGATCCACAAAATTTGCCCATACTTAGTAGGTACAGGAGCAGGCCTAGTGGGGGCCGGGGTGGCACTCAACCCACAAAACTACACTCTTTGGTTACAAGCCTTGATTGGGTGGACACCTAGCGGCAAACTCACGGGGACAGGAGGGAGTTTACGTACCTCTCGGCGGTTCATAAGTCATTCTCTAGGATAAGACTGTGTATTCGTTCCCCGGCCGATGGTTGCAAATATGGTCTCCGCTGAGATTCTCCCCCGGGGGTTGTCAGATCACTCTCCGGTGGCTGTTGAGCTGCAGATGGGCAGGGGGCGGCAGCCATTTCAATGGCGCCTAGCTGTATGGAACTTGCAAAATGGTGAATACGAGAGGCACATGAGGGAGGCTGTCGCGAACTACCTAATCACCAATGTTGGGTCGGTCTCCAGAGACGTGACAGTTTGGAAGGCGCTGAAGCCCACACTATGTGGGGTGGACATAGCATGGTGTGTGGAGGCCCGTGAGAAGCGCCGCAAGGAATTGGTTCAGGCTTAGGGCGAGGTGGAAGCACTGGAGCGTCGGTGCCGGGAGGAGAATGAGGGGCCGGCCATGCGACAATTACTTCTGGCACAACAGTCCTATGCTTCGCAACTAATGAACGAGGCCTGACAGGTATGGCTGGCAACGCGTAGTAGAATCTATCAATTAGGCGACAAGTCGAGTAAGATGCTTCATAGGCTCTGCCAGGGTGCCTTACATCACCAGGCCCTTCCAGGGGTGCTGAATGAGGGTGGGGTACCGTTGATGGATCCTAAGGTCATAGTGGAAAGCTTTCCCGTCTACTACATGGACCTCTATGCCCCTCGGGAATGCCTGCTGGAGGCTACGGTTGACAAATTTATTGCGGATCTCCCGCCCAAATCGGTGTCTGATGAGACGCGCAAACAATTGGAGCTCCCCCTATCGGATGAGGAGCTGAGTAGGGCCCTGGGAGAGCTTACCTCTGGGAAGGCGCCCGGAACCAACAGATTCCCCAGCGAGTTCTTTCGCCGGTATAACGTACAGTTAGCCTCTTATTACCGGGCGGCGTTGGGGGAGGCCAGGGAAGCCGGCCGGCTCCCCCCAGATTGGAGACATGCGGAGGTGGTGGTGTTCCACAAGCCTGGTCAGCCACCGGAGCAGCATGCCTCTTACCGTCCCATCTCTCTTCTTAATGTGGAGGTCAAAGTCTTGGCAGAAGCGCTGGCGAACCGCCTCCTGCCACACATATCAGCCTTGGTACAACCGGACCAGGCTGAGTTCATGCCCCAGAGGGCGACGCAACACAACATCAGGCGGGAGTACGTGGCACTGGCAGCCCCTCATCCTCCTCCCGGCACCCTCTCTCCGTGGGGCAGATTTACAAGCCCCTTGCGTCATCTTTACAACACTGTTGTGTCACTTCTGTGACGCAGCGTCGTCGTAAACCATGCACCACTATGCAACCGATTTACAATGTGACACCTCTATTGAGATGTGTCACGTTGTAAACCCTGCGCTACATTATACCTGAGTCAGGTATAATGTTTGCAGGGTGGGTGTTCCGTCGCAAGGAAGCCCCGTAAAAGTTGGCGAATGGGGGAGCCGACTGCACTCCTGCTGGCGGACATGGACAGGGCTTTTGACTCCCTGAGTTGGGTTTACCTGTTTGCCCTTCTATGTCTTCTTAACTTCTTCCCACTTTTTCTGTTGTATCTGATGCTTCTTTACACTGATCTGACAGCGTCGGTGCGTGTGGCGGGAGCGGTCTCGTCCAGCTCTCCTATTAGACGAGGCACCAGACAGGGGAGCCCCCTGTCGCCATAATTAGTTGCCTTAGCCATGGAGCCCTTGGCGGCCTGGGTGCACATCGATGCGCAGCTAAGGAGGTTTGTGTGGGCTCTGGGTCTCTCCGATAGGATCGCATTGTAAGCGGATTATGTTCATTTTTTTCCTAACCGCTTTAGAAAGAGCGGGCCCATGGATCCTGGAGATCATGCAAATATTCAGGGAAACGACGGGACTGTACATTAATCCCCGCAAGTCCACGTTGTGGGTCGTAGGAGCTCGGGGGAATGCGGGCACGTGGGCGGCGGCGTTGCAGGTGGCGGTGGGAGGTCTCAGATACCTGGGTGTCTTCCTGTTGGATGTGCCAGCCATATCTTGGGAGCGGAACTTGGCGCCGGTTTGGGAGCGCGTTTTCGCGGATATAAAGACCTGGTCGCGTATGCCCTTAACAATATATGGCAGATCAGCCATCTTCAAGATGGTGGTGCTCCCCCGCTTGCTGTACCAGCTGCAGAATCACCCATACCTGATCGCGCCCAAATGGTTTAGGCTGGTGAATTCCGTGTTGGGGGGGTGGTGTGGGTAGCATTGCGCACTTGCTTTCTCTCCACCTAGTGTGGTGGGCTGGCGACATCTGATATTCTTTCATACTACCAGGCCTCGCATCTATTAGTTCTAAATGAGTGTTGGTATGGGGACAGGGGGGACCCGGCCTATGCGCTGGAGCGACACCTTATGTGGTCTCACACCCTTCACACGATTCTCTATGCAGCGACGCTGCGGGGTACATTACCACCGGTGACAAAGGTTGTCTTTCAAGTTTGGCGGCAGTCATTGAAGTGAATGGGGTGGTGGAATACCCTTACTGGAGAGACTCCTTTGTAGCACAACGGGCACCTGCCGGAGCAGGCGGCCTTGCAGGGCTTTAGGGGGTGGGATGCCATCGGCATCTCCACCCTGGGGGATGTAGTGCAGGATGTGTCCCTTAAGTCCTTCCGGGATCTACAATTTTGCATGGCCCGGTCCCAGTTTTATTGGTACCTTCAGTTCTGCCATGCGCTTTCCCCTAGCCTAGAGGGCCTTGACTCGCTACGAGAGTTTAGTCCGTTGGAGGCAATGGTTTTTATAGGGGAATGGAAACCAAGAAAATCTCACAGATATATCAGTCCCTGGTCATCCACTGAACACCTACGCTTGAGAAGCTTCGCGGGGTAAGGGAAGAGAATGTGAGTATGCTCGAGGAGGGAGGCCTTAGCCTCCCCCGAGGAGCAGCCATAGCAATGGGGCTTTGCCTCATACAATTTAAATACCTACATCGGGTCTACTTTACTCAGGTGTGACTACGGCAGGCAGGTTTGATTGCCTCCCCAGAGTGCCTCCGGTGTGGTGGGGAGAAGGGCACATTCTTGTACACCGTCTGGCAATGCCCATCACTCAATCGATTCTGAAGAGGGGTATTCTCCTGTTTATTGGAGGTTCAGGGGTGGTCACTGCCACGCACGCCACAATTCGCCCTACTGCATGTGATGGAAGGGATTGGGGGCAATGTTTATAAACGGCACCTCATGCTGCTGGGCCTCACATTGGTGAAACGTGATATAGCGAGGATGTGGAAGGATACACGGGCCCTCTCGTTGGTAGCCTGGAAAAATGGCCTTGATTTCTCCATGGGGCTGGAACAGCCAATCTTTGTTGCCCGAGATGTCCGTGTAAGCATTACAAAATATGGAAGCGGTGGGAGGACTATAGGGGTTTGTGACTGGAGCCTCCAAATGTTGTGGACGATCTTCCAGTGAATGGGGGCTGGAGCGGGTCTGTCAGATCTGGCACAGGGGGGGTTGAGGAGTAGCCTGGGGTGTGTGTGTACCAAGACTGGCATTTTCTGTTGTCGTTCTTCTTTTTCCTTTACTGTTTTTCTAGCCTGATTGCTTATGCATGTGGACTGGGCTCAGTGGACATTGCGCAACTCGGGGGATGGGGGGGCAGGGGGGTTTAGTTGGGGAGGGGGGCTTTATATCCTAACGGATACTCTAAGTCACGTATTTTGGTTGCATTGTTTGATGTAAATGAAAGTCAGGTGCTGTCTTGTAAATGTATAAATTGATACTGCAGTGGCCTCTGGGTTTCAGAGCCCTGCAACTCCAAAAAACGAGTGGATTGCTTCTGAGCAAGTCTCTTTCTTACGAGACCTTGCTCCATTAACATTCCTCCAGGAGGGACAAAAACTTGAGTAGAGAGGAAGCAACTGACTGAAACCTGCGGAAAGTAAAGAAGACATTGGGAAGTGTTTCCCTTCATATTCTGACACTTCCTTATTCTTTTTCAACTATACAGTTTTCTAAGTGAAAACAGTGTTTTGAGACATCATGAGATATGTTTTTACAGAGAGCGTACTACCCTTTACAAGACATTGAGTGGCATATTTACAAGCCCCATGCGCCACATTTACGCTGCCGTTGCGTCACTTCTGTGACGCAGCGGCGGCATAAACCAGACACCACGCTGTGCCTTATTTACAACGTGATTATTTACAACAAGGGGTGGTGAGGGACAGAGTCTCTGAATTAAGCAGAATACTCTCACCCTGTCAAGAGATCAGGAATAGATCCAACACCGTTTTTTAGCTTACTGCACCATCCCAGTTTCAGAACCTGGCTGTATGCAAATTAGTCTGTTCCTGTCCCAGTGCATGATGGGAACAGGGCAAACCAAACTACAAAAGCCAATTCTTACACTGGGAAGGAAACAAGCTTCCGGGGACCGGTTTCTGGCATTACAGCCGTCTTCGGCCCGGCTTGCTTGAATCCTGATGGTGCAATGAGCAAGGGACTCATGTCTGAGTATACCCTTCCACGCTTAGGGTGGACAAAAATATTTACAACAAGGGGTGGTGAGGGACAGAGTCTCTGAATTAAGCAGAATACTCTCACCCTGTCAAGAGATCAGGGCTAGATCCAACACCGTTTTTTAGCTCACTGCACCATCCCAGTTTCAGAACCTGGCTGTATGCAAATTAGTCTGTTCCTGTCCCAGTGCATGATGGGAACAGGGCAAACCAAACTACAAAAGCCAATTCTTACACTGGGAAGGAAACAAGCTTCCGGGGACCGGTTTCTGGCATTACAGCCGTCTTCGGCCCGGCTTGCTTGAATCCTGATGGTGCAATGAGCAAGGGACTCATGTCTGAGTATACCCTTCCACGCTTAGGGTGGACAAAAATATTTACAACAAGGGGTGGTGAGGGACTAACAGCCTGATTCATGTAGGCAATAGCGCTCGCAAAAGGGCCAGATTCTGAGAATCTGGCCCTTTGCGAGTGCGATTTTTGCATTTGGTATTCACAATCCCAAATGCAAAAATCGCTATTTAAGAATTCGCATATTCGCGAGGAATGGCATTTAAGGAATCTCTAATAGAGATTCCTCAAATGCTATTCATGACACATCAAGAAATAGCGATTTTGCCCTTTTGGGGCCGCTATTTACCGAGAGGTCAGACCTGTCGGTAAATAGCAAAAACTCAGAAAAATGCTTTTAAAAGCATTTTTCTAAGTTGCATGTTGCACACACACATGTCCTTTGGACATGTGTGTGCGCAACACCTGTTCAAATGTGCATTTTAGGGGTGCTACAGGGCGTCCTTTGGACACCCCTGGCACCCTTAAAATCGCTATCTTATTTGCGAGTAGCAAATTGCTACTCGCAAATAAGGGATACTCCCCATTCATTCCTATGGGCCTCTTGGCCCATAGGAATGAATGGGGAGTTTTTGCGAGTAGCAATTTGCTACTCGCAAATAAAGAACATGTAGGAATCGCTATTTTATTAGCAATTCCTACATGAATGCCGTTTTGCCTGTCCTCAATAGCGAGTCGCTATGATTCGATATTAGGGCCACGCAAAACGGCATGTACATGAATCAGGCTGTTAGTCTCTGAATTAAGCAGAATACTCTCACCCTGTCACGAGATCAGGGCTAGATCCAACACCGTTTTTTAGCTCACTGCACCATCCCAGTTTCAGAACCTGACTGTATGCAAATTAGTCTGTTCCTGTCCCAGTGCATGATGGGAACAGGGCAAACCAAACTACAAAAGCCAATTCTTACACTGGGAAGGAAACAAGCTTCCGGGGACCGGTTTCTGGCATTACAGCCGTCTTCGGCCCGGCTTGCTTGAATCCTGATGGTGCAATGAGCAAGGGACTCATGTCTGAGTATACCCTTCCACGCTTAGGGTGGACAAAAATATTTACAACAAGGGGTGGTGAGGGACAGAGTCTCTGAATTAAGCAGAATACTCTCACCCTGTCAAGAGATCAGGGCTAGATCCAACACCGTTTTTTAGCTCACTGCACCATCCCAGTTTCAGAACCTGGCTGTATGCAAATTAGTCTGTTCCTGTCCCAGTGCATGATGGGAACAGGGCAAACCAAACTACAAAAGCCAATTCTTACACTGGGAAGGAATCAAGCTTCCGGGGACCGGTTTCTGGCATTACAGCCGTCTTCAGCCCGGCTTGCTTGAATCCTGATGGTGCAATGAGCAAGGGACTCATGTCTGAGTATACCCTTCCACGCTTAGGGTGGACAAAAATATTTACAACAAGGGGTGGTGAGGGACAGAGTCTCTGAATTAAGCAGAATACTCTCACCCTGTCAAGAGATCAGGGCTAGATCCAACACCGTTTTTTAGCTCACTGCACCATCCCAGTTTCAGAACCTGGCTGTATGCAAATTAGTCTGTTCCTGTCCCAGTGCATGATGGGAACAGGGCAAACCAAACTACAAAAGCCAATTCTTACACTGGGAAGGAAACAAGCTTCCGGGGACCGGTTTCTGGCATTACAGCCGTCTTCGGCCCGGCTTGCTTGAATCCTGATGGTGCAATGAGCAAGGGACTCATGTCTGAGTATACCCTTCCACGCTTAGGGTGGACAAAAATATTTACAACAAGGGGTGGTGAGGGACAGAGTCTCTGAATTAACCAGAATACTCTCACCCTGTCAAGAGATCAGGGCTAGATCCAACACCGTTTTTTAGCTCACTGCACCATCCCAGTTTCAGAACCTGGCTGTATGCAAATTAGTCTGTTCCTGTCCCAGTGCATGATGGGAACAGGGCAAACCAAACTACAAAAGCCAATTCTTACACTGGGAAGGAAACAAGCTTCCGGGGACCGGTTTCTGGCATTACAGCCGTCTTCGGCCCGGCTTGATTGAATCCTGATGGTGCAATGAGCAAGGGACTCATGTCTGAGTATACCCTTCCACGCTTAGGGTGGACAAAAATATTTACAACAAGGGGTGGTGAGGGACAGAGTCTCTGAATTAAGCAGAATACTCTCACCCTGTCAAGAGATCAGGGCTAGATCCAACACCGTTTTTTAGCTCACTGCACCATCCCAGTTTCAGAACCTGGCTGTATGCAAATTAGTCTGTTCCTGTCCCAGTGCATGATGGGAACAGGGCAAACCAAACTACAAAAGCCAATTCTTACACTGGGAAGGAAACAAGCTTCCGGGGACCGGTTTCTGGCATTACAGCCGTCTTCGGCCCGGCTTGATTGAATCCTGATGGTGCAATGAGCAAGGGACTCATGTCTGAGTATACCCTTCCACGCTTAGGGTGGACAAAAATATTTACAACAAGGGGTGGTGAGGGACAGAGTCTCTGAATTAAGCAGAATACTCTCACCCTGTCAAGAGATCAGGGCTAGATCCAACACCGTTTTTTAGCTCACTGCACCATCCCAGTTTCAGAACCTGGCTGTATGCAAATTAGTCTGTTCCTGTCCCAGTGCATGATGGGAACAGGGCAAACCAAACTACAAAAGCCAATTCTTACACTGGGAAGGAAACAAGCTTCCGGGGACCGGTTTCTGGCATTACAGCCGTCTTCGGCCCGGCTTGCTTGAATCCTGATGGTGCAATGAGCAAGGGACTCATGTCTGAGTATACCCTTCCACGCTTAGGGTGGACAAAAATATTTACAACAAGGGGTGGTGAGGGACAGAGTCTCTGAATTAAGCAGAATACTCTCACCCTGTCAAGAGATCAGGGCTAGATCCAACACCGTTTTTTAGCTCACTGCACCATCCCTGTTTCAGAACCTGGCTGTATGCAAATTAGTCTGTTCCTGTCCCAGTGCATGATGGGAACAGGGCAAACCAAACTACAAAAGCCAATTCTTACACTGGGAAGGAAACAAGCTTCCGGGGACCGGTTTCTGGCATTACAGCCGTCTTCGGCCCGGCTTGCTTGAATCCTGATGGTGCAATGAGCAAGGGATTCATGTCTGAGTATACCCTTCCACGCTTAGGGTGGACAAAAATATTTACAACAAGGGGTGGTGAGTGACAGAGTCTCTGAATTAAGCAGAATACTCTCACCCTGTCAAGAGATCAGGGCTAGATCCAACACCGTTTTTTAGCTTACTGCACCATCCCAGTTTCAGAACCTGGCTGTATGCAAATTAGTCTGTTCCTGTCCCAGTGCATGATGGGAACAGGGCAAACCAAACTACAAAAGCCAATTCTTACACTGGGAAGGAAACAAGCTTCCGGGGACCGGTTTCTGGCATTACAGCCGTCTTCGGCACGGCTTGCTTGAATCCTGATGGTGCAATGAGCAAGGGACTCATGTCTGAGTATACCCTTCCACGCTTAGGGTGGACAAAAATATTTACAACAAGGGGTGGTGAGGGACAGAGTCTCTGAATTAAGCAGAATACTCTCACCCTGTCAAGAGATCAGGGCTAGATCCAACACCGTTTTTAGCTCACTGCACCATCCCAGTTTCAGAACCTGGCTGTATGCAAATTAGTCTGTTCCTGTCCCAGTGCATGATGGGAACAGGGCAAACCAAACTACAAAAGCCAATTCTTACACTGGGAAGGAAACAAGCTTCCGGGGACCGGTTTCTGGCATTACAGCCGTCTTCGGCCCGGCTTGCTTGAATCCTGATGGTGCAATGAGCAAGGGACTCATGTCTGAGTATACCCTTCCACGCTTAGGGTGGACAAAAATATTTACAACAAGGGGTGGTGAGGGACAGAGTCTCTGAATTAAGCAGAATACTCTCACCCTGTCAAGAGATCAGGGATAGATCCAACACCGTTTTTTAGCTCACTGCACCATCCCAGTTTCAGAACCTGGCTGTATGCAAATTAGTCTGTTCCTGTCCCAGTGCATGATGGGAACAGGGCAAACCAAACTACAAAAGCCAATTCTTACACTGGGAAGGAAACAAGCTTCCGGGGACCGGTTTCTGGCATTACAGCCATCTTCGGCCCGGCTTGCTTGAATCCTGATGGTGCAATGAGCAAGGGACTCATGTCTGAGTATACCCTTCCACGCTTAGGGTGGACAAAAATATTTACAACAAGGGATGGTGAGGGACAGAGTCTCTGAATTAAGCAGAATACTCTCACCCTGTCAAGAGATCAGGGCTAGATCCAACACCGTTTTTTAGCTCACTGCACCATCCCAGTTTCAGAACCTGGCTGTATGCAAATTAGTCTGTTCCTGTCCCAGTGCATGATGGGAACAGGGCAAACCAAACTACAAAAGCCAATTCTTACACTGGGAAGGTAACAAGCTTCCAGGGACCGGTTTCTGGCATTACAGCCGTCTTCAGCCCGGCTTGCTTGAATCCTGATGGTGCAATGAGCAAGGGACTCATGTCTGAGTATACCCTTCCACGCTTAGGGTGGACTAAAATATTTACAACAAGGGGTGGTGAGGGACAGAGTCTCTGAATTAAGCAGAATACTCTCACCCTGTCAAGAGATCAGGGCTAGATCCAACACCGTTTTTCAGCTCACTGCACCATCCCAGTTTCAGAACCTGACTGTATGCAAATTAGTCTGTTCCTGTCCCAGTGCATGATGGGAACAGGGCAAACCAAACTACAAAAGCCAATTCTTACACTGGGAAGGAAACAAGCTTCCGGGGACCGGTTTCTGGCATTACAGCCGTCTTCGGCCCGGCTTGCTTGAATCCTGATGGTGCAATGAGCAAGGGACTCATGTCTGAGTATACCCTTCCACGCTTAGGTTGGACAAAAATATTTACAACAAGGGGTGGTGAGGAACAGAGTCTCTGAATTAAGCAGAATACTCTCACCCTGTCAAGAGATCAGGGCTAGATCCAACACCGTTTTTTAGCTCACTGCACCATCCCAGTTTCAGAACCTGGCTGTATGCAAATTAGTCTGTTCCTGTCCCAGTGCATGATGGGAACAGGGCAAACCAAACTACAAAAGCCAATTCTTACACTGGGAAGGAAACAAGCTTCCGGGGACCGGTTTCTGGCATTACAGCCGTCTTCGGCCCGGCTTGCTTGAATCCTGATGGTGCAATGAGCAAGGGACTCATGTCTGAGTATACCCTTCCACGCTTAGGGTGGACAAAAATATTTACAACAAGGGGTGGTGAGGGACAGAGTCTCTGAATTAAGCAGAATACTCTCACCCTGTCAAGAGATCAGGGCTAGATCCAACACCGTTTTTTAGCTCACTGCACCATCCCAGTTTCAGAACCTGGCTGTATGCAAATTAGTCTGTTCCTGTCCCAGTGCATGATGGGAACAGGGCAAACCAAAGTACAAAAGCCAATTCTTACACTGGGAAGGAAACAAGCTTCCGGGGACCGGTTTCTGGCATTACAGCCGTCTTCGACCCGGCTTGCTTGAATCCTAATGGTGCAATGAGCAAGGGACTCATGTCTGAGTATACCCTTCCACGCTTAGGGTGGACAAAAATATTTACAACAAGGGGTGGTGAGGGACAGAGTCTCTGAATTAAGCAAAATACTCTCACCCTGTCAAGAGATCAGGGCTAGATCCAACACCGTTTTTTAGCTCACTGCACCATCCCAGTTTCAGAACCTGGCTGTATGCAAATTAGTCTGTTCCTGTCCCAGTGCATGATGGGAACAGGGCAAACCAAACTACAAAAGCCAATTCTTACACTGGGAAGGAAACAAGCTTCCGGGGACCGGTTTCTGGCATTACAGCCGTCTTCGGCCCGGCTTGCTTGAATCCTGATCCTGATGTCTGAGTATACCCTTCCACGCTTAGGGTGGACAAAAATATTTACAACAAGGGGTGGTGAGAATTCAGAGACTCTGTCCATCACCACCCCTTGTTGTAAATAATTTTGTCCACCCTAAGCGTGGAAGGGTATACTCAGATGTGAGACCCGAAGACGGCTGAAATGCCAGAAACCGGTCCCCGGAAGCTTGTTTCCTTCCCAGTGTAAGAATTGGCTTTTGTAGTCTGGTCTGCCCTGTTCCCATGATGCACTGGGCCAGGGACAGACTAATTTGCATATAGCCAGGTTCTGAAACTGGGATGGTGCAATGAGCTAAAAAACGGTGTTGGATCTAGCCCTGATCTCTTGACTGGGTGAGAGTACTCTGCTTAATTCAGAGACTCTGTCCATCACCACCCCTTGTTGTAAACAATTTTGTCCACCCTAAGCGTGGAAGGGTATACTTAGATGTGAGTCCCTTGCTCATTGCACCATCAGGATTCAAGCAAGCCGGGCCGAAGACGGCTGAAATGCCAGAAACCGGTCCCCGGAAGCTTGTTTCCTTCCCAGTGTAAGAATTGGCTTTTGTAGTCTGGTCTGCCCTGTTCCCATGATGCACTGGGCCAGGGACAGACTAATTTGCATATAGCCAGGTTCTGAAACTGGGATGGCGCAATGAGCTAAAAAACGGTGTTGGATCTAGCCCTGATCTCTTGACTGGGTGAGAGTACTCTGCTTAATTCAGAGACTCTGTCCATCACCACCCCTTGTTGTAAATAATTTTGTCCACCCTAAGCGTGGAAGGGTATACTCAGATGTGAGTCCCTTGCTCATTGCACCATCAGGATTCAAGCAAGCCGGGCCGAAGACGGCTGAAATGCCAGAAACCGGTCCCCGGAAGCTTGTTTCCTTCCCAGTGTAAGAATTGGCTTTTGTAGTCTGGTCTGCCCTGTTCCCATGATGCACTGGGCCAGGGACAGACTAATTTGCATATAGCCAGGTTCTGAAACTGGGATGGTGCAATGAGCTAAAAAACGGTGTTGGATCTAGCCCTGATCTCTTGACTGGGTGAGAGTACTCTGCTTAATTCAGAGACTCTGTCCATCACCACCCCTTGTTGTAAACAATTTTGTCCACCCTAAGCGTGGAAGGGTATACTCAGATGTGAGTCCCTTGCTCATTGCACCATCAGGATTCAAGCAAGCCGGGCCGAAGACGGCTGAAATGCCAGAAACCGGTCCCCGGAAGCTTGTTTCCTTCCCAGTGTAAGAATTGGCTTTTGTAGTCTGGTCTGCCCTGTTCCCATGATGCACTGGGCCAGGGACAGACTAATTTGCATATAGCCAGGTTTTGAAACTGGGATGGTGCAATGAGCTAAAAAACGGTGTTGGATCTAGCCCTGATCTCTTGACTGGGTGAGAGTACTCTGCTTAATTCAGAGACTCTGTCCATCACCACCCCTTGTTGTAAATAATTTTGTCCACCCTAAGCGTGGAAGGGTATACTCAGATGTGAGTCCCTTGCTCATTGCACCATCAGGATTCAAGCAAGCCGGGCTGAAAAAGGCTGAAATGCCAGAAACCGGTCCCCGGAAGCTTGTTTCCTTCCCAGTGTAAGAATTGGCTTTTGTAGTCTGGTCTGCCCTGTTCCCATGATGCACTGGGCCAGGGACAGACTAATTTGCATATAACCAGGTTCTGAAACTGGGATGGTGCAATGAGCTAAAAAACGGTGTTGGATCTAGCCCTGATCTCTTGACTGGGTGAGAGTACTCTGCTTAATTCAGAGACTCTGTCCATCACCACCCCTTGTTGTAAATTATTTACAACGTGACACATCTAGGGTGATGCGTCACGTTGTAAAGCCCTGCACTACATGAAACCTGCGTTCCGTCTCAGGAACGCCTCATAAAAGTGACACAGTGAAATCTACAAGATTTCTCGGAGTCACTTTTACGTACATGGGGGCAGATTTACAACTTCTGGCGTATCTCTGCTAATCAGTAGAGATGCACCAGAAGAGTTGCGACGCATCTGCCCACCCGTGCGCCACCACTGATGCGGCGCATTTACAATGCGGCGCACCATGGCGCTCGGATGGGGAGATGCGTGACCCATCCTTGGAGGAAATTTGGCGCATTGCTGTGGTTGCGTCGCAAGCAAAACGCAGCTCCAGCAAGGCTCGGGGGTGTTCTAACTGTAACATGCTGCGTCAATCCTTACCCCTGCTTCAAGTGGGCGCAGGGTTTTGACGCAACATGGCACTAAAAGTGACTGAGTGAAATCTTGATTTCACTCAGCCACTTTTAGGAGGCATTCCTGCACCGGAACGCCCCCCGCGTCAGAAAGCCTTCATGTGGCGCAGGGCTTTACGTGACGCATCTCCCAGATGCGTCACGTTGTAAATACCCCACAGCATGGCGCTGGGGTTTTTGCGCCGCTGCGTCACAAAAGTGACGCAACTGCAGCATTAAAGAGGCGCAAGGGGCTTGTAAATCTGCCCCATGCTTCGTCAAAACCCAGTGACGTAGCATGATGTTAGGCATAGGGAGCCTCTGAGCATTGCTGAAGCTGCGTTGCGTTGCGTTTGCGATACGACTCCAGCAATGCGCCGCCCTTACGCCCCTGGATGCGACACCCATCGCCCTATCAATGCGCTGCATTGTAAATGCGTCGCATTTGTGGTGGCGCAGGAAGGGAATTGCTTGTTGCATCCCTGCTGATTTCCATTGGTGGTGGGGCAGGGAGGGAACTGCGTGTCGCATCTTTTCTGGCTCATTCCTGTTGATTTGCAGAGATGCCCCAGAATGTGTTTTCTTTCCTTCCAAAACTTATTTTGTGGCAGAGAGTTGGTAAAGTCTTCAGTGATTTTCAGAAAAGCAAACGTCCAAATCCTAGTACATATTTGGAATAGGAAGTTAAGTAACTCCAGATCACATTTCACAATCAACAATTATAATACTATATTTTCGCGTGATGGTTTTTAATTATTCTTCTTTTACCCACACTCTGGACCCGCGAAATGACGCAGGTCGTACAAAAATTACCGAATCACCTCTTCACTCACCACACGAGGTGCCATTGAATCAGAGACTATAGGATCCAACTTAACAATTTTGTAAACTCATATTTGAGCACTCACCCTATTTTGCCACCTATGAATGTTAGAGCGCCTATGTTTACGGAGTTTCAGGGGATGAATGCAGAAGGATCTTTAATGTTTACAGCGACAGAAATAAAGAAACTAACTGCTAATTAATGAAAAGTGTTATGTGTTCTGTTAGATGCGAAGAGTTTCTCTTCTGTGTAATGCATCATGGTCAGCCGGATATCCGGTCAGTGTCTGTCACATTGCAGGAAGTGCTTTCCTGGCAGCCTCGCTCCGAGAACAACAAGGCAGGCGCGGTGACGTCACAGCGTTCGTCGGTCAGACATCTCTAGTTCTCTTTTTTTTATTGAATTTTATAGCAGCAAATAGATAGTTAGCTGAGCATTACAGATCAAACAAATAATGAGAAATAAAAATTAAGGACATCTTAGGATCACTGTTGACAGCGTTGACATATGTACATAAATTAGGACTTTTAACAATAAATCCAATTATAGATAGGGGCCCAAATTTTTGAGCCAAATATTTTCTTTTTCTTCCCCTTTAAACAATACACAGCTTTCTCTAATTGGTAGATATTTAGCAATTTAAATTGCCACTGGAAAAATGAAGGAGGATCAGCGTCAAGCCAGCGCGATGTTATACAATATCTGAAAATAGACATAGATAGAAATAAAAAAGCTTCTTCAGCACCTGTCAGCAGCCTATTGGGGTTTGATTGAGTACCAAGTATTACTAGTTCAGCAGAAAGTATTACTGGTGAACTCATAATGTTATTTAGAAACTTTTGTACCTCGGAGATAAATTGGGTTAGATTAGGGCAAAAGAAAAACATGTGAGTGGAATTTGCACCAAGAAAACCGCATCGGCTACATTTGTCACCTCTATTGGCTTCCCACTTCAATAGTTTGGCAGGGGTATAGTATAAGTCAAATATACTCATATAGAATTGGCTTTTTAAGGATCCGTTATGCAAAACTTGAACAGAGAGTGCAAGTGCATCAGATACATTGATATGTCTTGACCAAACTGCCTCGAACCTTCAGGTTGTTACAGCTTTTAACTCTTGACCAAACTGCCTCGAACCTTCAGGTTGTTACAGCTTTTAATTGTATCTGTGCACAAACTGTCAGGGATCTTACAAAACCCAAATCAAAGTACCCCACAATGCCCCATAAATGGTTTGATAGCAAATGCTCAAGGTCACATAGAGAATTGAAACTGGCCCTTAAGGCCAAGGAAAGGGATAAAGAGTTAATCTCTCATCTGAGACGGGCCTACAAAGCCAACGTGAGGGCAAGGAAGGATGAGATCAAGAACAATGCATGGAACGATCTACTCAATGTAGATGTTCTAAAAAACAGTAAACAGTTCTGGGAAATCATTAACCACCCCTTTTTTATAGGGGAGAACAATCTGAACACAGATTGTGTAATTCCCGATGAGAGATGGGTACAGCATTTTAGCTCTATTTATGGGGGTGAACCATTAGTCTGCCCAATTACTACTGTGGCGGCCCATTGCGCAGCCACAGTGGTATTTACGGAAGAGCAAGTCCTAAAAGCCATTATGGACACGACAAAAAATAAGGCTCCTGGCCCTGATGGTGTCCCGGCAGACTTTTTTAAATTTTGCCCAGTAATATGGAGTAAAGTACTGACCAGAGTGTTTAGAGCAGCAGCCGAAGGATTCCTACCTCAAACATGGGCAACATCCATAATAGTTCCCATCTTTAAGAAGGGAAACCGGGAGGACCCCGGGTGTTATCGCCCAATTTCCCTTATCGACTCTACTTTTAAAATCTTAGGTAGAGTCCTTTTGGTTCAACTAAGGGAAAATTTAGAATTGAATGGGGGACTCTCGAATATTCAATATGGCTTTCGCGAGAATAGGGGGACATTGGAACAATGTTCCAATCTCCACCTTCTAGTCTCCAGGTATACGGTGGTCGGGGAGGGGTCAGTTTACTTGGCCTTTATGGACCTCTCCTCGGCCTTCGACCTGGTGAATAGGAGTAAGTTATGGACTATTCTACTAGAGCTAGGTATAGAGGAGTCTTTGGTGGCATTTATGGCAAGGTTACACCAAGATCTTAAGGCAAAAATAAGAGTCACCAGGGATGGAAGGTGCACGGAAAGTTTTAAATCTGAAAAAGGGGTGGGCCAGGGTTGTATCCTGGCCCCCCTTCTTTTTACTATTTATATAAATGGCCTGGGGAAACACCTAGAAACAGGATTGGCTGATGTTCCCCGTGTAGGAGGAGCTCAGATCCCAGCCCTCCTATACGCGGACGATGCCGTCCTGATAGCACGTACAGGGATTAGCCTACAGATTCTTCTGGACCGTTTTGGTTCCTTCATGGAGAATCTAGACTTGAAAATCAACGTCGCCAAGTCCCACACCATGATTATTGGTCGCAAAGTGAATATGTTGCAGAAAAAAACTTTTATTTGCAAAGGGGAGATTCTTTCCAGGGTTCCAGTCTTTCCTTACCTGGGAGTCCTCTTTGATCAACGAGGGTCCTGGGTCCCCCAGATCAAAGCAAAAAGTCTTAGCTTAGCACGATCCTCATCAGCCCTGTTGGCCTTTACAAAAAGACTGGGAGCCAAACCAATGGAGGCGCTGATTAAAATATACAACAGCAAGTGCGTTCCAATCGCTATGTATGGATCTGCGATTTGGGGCTATGTAGAGACGGCAAAGTTGCAGAGGATAGAAAATGGTATCATTAGGAATATTTTATCTGTCCCTGATTCCACACCCACTTTCTCTATTCATGAGGAAATAGGTTTACCATATATCTCTGACAAACTAAAATTAGCCCCCCTCCTTTTCTGGGTCAAAACATGGCTGAACCCCGAGCTGACGTTAAACCATGCCATTCTTAAGGACGTCATTGCAAGGGATAATGCCATGAGAATTCCCTGGCTAAAATATATTAAATCTACATTACTAATGCTGGGGAGACCGGAACTTTTTAATAACCCATCTAGCATCAGGAGGGAGGATGTCAGATTGATTAAGCAGATGTTTCTGGAGAGGGTTTGTATGGATAGAGAAGAATTGGAATTGAGGAAACCCATGGTGAGGGCACATATTGTTCTAACGACTTCGCCCACCATGGAACCATATTTAAAAATTGTGACTAATCCTCTTCATAGACTCCTCTTAACTAAATTCAGGATGAACTTAATCCATTACTCTCTAGGAAATTTTCCGGTGTGGTCAAAACCTGATGATGGTCCGCCATGCGGATGTGATCAATTTTCAGTTCAAGACACCCTTCATTTTATATTCTTTTGTGACTTTTATAGTAGCGAAAGGAAAAAATATTTATTCCCTGTATTGAAAGCGGCGGGCTTTTCTCAAATAAGGCCAGCCTTAATCTTTCTCCAAATGTTAGCAGATACCTACACCATGTTTAGCGTTGCTTGCTATTTAACTGCTGCATTTAGATCTAGGAAAAAAAGATTACCCCAGATAGACCTGTCTTAAACTCAAATTTGTTCTTAAAGATTAATTCTTAAATTTGTAAATAGATTTGTACTTTTGAGAAACAACCTGATGAAATGTAATCATTGAGCAGAAAACTTTTTGTAATGAAATCGAGTGATGTTTTAAAGTAATTGTATTTGTGTTTGCTTGATGTCTTTTATGATTTTAACAAAAATCGAATAAAGAGTATTTTGACTGACTGACTGACATTGATATTCTCTATACCCAAGTCCTTTTGCCATTTTATATTAAATGATTCCAGATTGTCTTCTAATCGGTTTATCATTATCTGGTAGATCTCCCCAATTCTATTTTGCTTCCGGCAAATTCCAATACATCAATTTTCTTAATTTTATTAGTGTTCAACAATTTTTTTTTATTGAAAAAACTGCGTATTTGCAAATATTTAAAGAAGTCGGCTTTAGGAAGATTATATTGTTGCTGCAAATACGTGAATGTTGCAAATTGCTCATCCTGATAAAGGTCCCCTAATCGGGATATGTTAGAACCTTGCCAACGTTGCACAATGTGATCTGTAAATATTGTTGGTAACATCGGGTTATCAAATAATGGTGTGTAATAGCTAACATTACTGTTCCAACAAAATCTTTTCTTAAATTGCTTCCATATCTGGAAAGCCGTTAGCATAACTTTAAATCTTGTTTTTTTATAATAACTTGGTTCTATGAACCGTACTAGGCATTGACGTGCTTGAGTACCAAGAATCATTTCATAAATTGATGGATGTGTAAACTCCTCTATAGCTCTCCCTTGAAAGATTAAGACACTCAAAAGCCTAAGCGATAAGGCCAAGTAATACAGACGAAAATTCGGCATTCCCCAATCTCCTCTAAGCATAGGTAAGGTGCACCAATTAAGAGACCTCCTGGCTCTTTTGTATCCCCATAAAAATCTTGAAATTATTCTATCTAGTTTTGTAAAAAAGCTAGAGGGGAACAATAAAGGTATGGTTCGAAAAAAACTAAAGAAATTTAGGAAAAAAAAGCATTTTAACAACATTAGTACGGCCGTAAAGGGAGAGATGTAGATTGTTTAATCTTTCAAGAGATCTATTAGTAGATGCAAGTAGTGGATCAAGATTAAGCCCTAAGATATCTTCTACTTTAGCAGACAATTTCACACCTAGGTACATAGCCGTGGTTGATAGCGTCAGACCAGCCGGTGAGCCAGCAGCTGAATGAATTATCTGTGTTTTTACAATGTTCAGTTTATAACCCAAATATAGGCCAAATTCACGAGCTAGTTCTATGATCTTGGGTAGTGCCGAGGTGATGTCCGATGTGACAATCGCAACATCGTCAGCGTAAGCTAAGATTTTATATCCTATTTGATGAATTATAACCGGGGGGATGCTATCCTTGTTTGTGAGTTTTTGCAGGTATGGTTCTATGTAGAGCGCAAATAACAAGGGTGAGCAAGGGCACCCTTGTCTGGTCCCTCTTGTTATTGACAGTGTGGTAGAAATATCGGTAGCTATTCGAATTACTGCTTTCGGTTCGCTATATAAGGCGTTCAGGGCCGTTATAAATTCCACGGGGAAGCACTTCCAGGCCAAGACACACCAGAGGAACCCCCAGTCGACCCTGTCAAATGCCTTTTCGGTGTCTAACAGGGCCACTCCGACTGGGGATCCCGAGGTCTGCACCCAATCCAAGAGAGCAATAATTCTTCTTATATGATCCGTTGTGTCTCTCTTTTTTATAAAGCCGTTTTGAAATTTAGCGACTAAATTAGGCATCAGATCATTTAGCCTATTTGCCAAAATTTTAGAAAAGATCTTACTGTTAGAAGTTATTAAAGAAATTGGTCGGTATGACCCAAGATCCGAAGAATCTTTTCCTTTTTTTTTTTTAAATACAACTATGGTTGCTAGTGACCATGATAGAGGAGAACGACCATAAAATGCTTCTTGAAATATTCTTAACAATTCTGGTTTCAGAACAGTGCGAAAGATACGGTAAAATTCCAGAGGGATGTTGTCCGGGCCCATGGCTTTACCAGAGGGTAATCCAAGAATAGCCCTTTCTATCTCTTCCCAAATAATCGGAGCGGATAACACTACTCTTTGATCTTCAGTGAGAGAAGAAGAGCAATCTAGATTTGACAGATAACTGGATGCATCATTCCTTGTACTAGTGCCATCGTTCGATTTATTATACAAAGATTGGTAGAAGTCCCGAAACGCTTTCAATATGCCAGACCTGGACTCTTGACTTGCACCATCTTGATCAATAATTTTAGTTATTTCAGTAATAGTTGCTTTCTGCCTCAGTCTTTGCGCTAGTATTCTGCCCGTCTGCTCACTTAGTTCATAGCAGTCTTTTTAAAATAATTTGTACTTAATTGCTACTTGTTCAGCCATGAGTGAATAGACAGCTGACCGCTCAAAAGATAGAACTTTTTGGGCTTCCAGTACACTAAACCAAGTCTAATACAGGAGGCTAATTTTAATTCCGACTGACTTACCTTGTCTAAGGCGGCCTTAAATTCGGCTTGGTTTTTTTTAGACGGTATTGTGAATAGCTCATGGTCTCACCTCTTATGATCGATTTAAAAGTGTCCCAGACTGTCTGTATTGAGGCCGTGTTATTGTTGTGCAAAAAAAATTCCTTTATAATCGTGTCCATGTGAGCTAAATAGTCCTGATCTAAGAGTAAATTTCTTTGAAATGACCATTGCCTTTTTTTAGAGTAATCCTGGGGAGAGAGTACTAGTTCTAGTACAATAGGATTATGGTCGGAAACAATTTGTGGTAAAACATATATGGTTATATTTTCAGTAATCTTTGCAGAAATAAAAAAATAATCTAAACAAACACATTTTTGGTGTGGAGCTGAAAAATAAGTAAAACCTGGCTCCGTGGGTCTCAGCTTGTTCCATATATCTATCAGTCCATTCCCCAGGATTAAGGGGCATATTATCAAGGAGGTTTATCTCCGCTTTTTTGGCTTTAAAAGCCAAGAAAGCGGAGATAAAATTATCTCCCTATTACCAAGCTGTCGCTAACACCAGTTAGCGACAGCTAATAGGAGATAGCGACCATCTTGGGCCCCGCTTTGCATGTCAGTGATATTTATCACTAATGACATGCAAAGTGGGCGTGCCAAGATGTTAGCGACTGAAAACAGTCGCTAACATCGCTATCTCCTATTACCAACTTTTGGAGATATTCGCGCTAAGCGCGAATATCTCCAAAAGCTAACACCTGCCCTGAGCAGTTCTTAGCCATGTTAACCAATGGGAGGTGGATAACATGGCTAAGAGCATTTGCTCGATAATGCATGAATATCTCTGACTTTTCAGCGATATTCATGCATTGCGGCCGTTTTTTATCGCATTTGCGATAAACCTTGATAATAGCAAGGTTTATCTGCGATAAAAATCGGCGATGTGCGGCGATAATTTTTGTCTCTAAACAAGTTAGAGACAAAAATTATCTCTATTGGTTGGTAATATGCCCCTAAGTCCCTGAGAACTCTTAAGGTTTGGATCTTGCGTCCTTTATAGTTCCAA
The DNA here is from genome assembly GCF_964261635.1 of Lissotriton helveticus. Classification (NCBI taxonomy): domain Eukaryota; kingdom Metazoa; phylum Chordata; class Amphibia; order Caudata; family Salamandridae; genus Lissotriton; species Lissotriton helveticus. The sequence continues at coordinate 1,696,955,708 of NC_136069.1, read as the reverse complement.
ATATTCCTAATATTACAGTTGGCTTCAATATTGATATTAAAATCTCCATACAGAATGAGGGGTTGGTTCCACTCCGCTAACTCAGAATTAATTAGATTAAATACTTCTTTATCGTCTAAGTTTCGACCATATATAGAACCAACAGTAAACTTAATCCCTTCAATAAAAATTTCCGCTAATCCCCATCTCCCCCATTTGTCACCTAGTGTTTTAACACATTTCCCAATTCTTTGTTTTATGAGGATAGCAACTCCTCTTGTTGTTCCCATTTGTTTAGAACAGATTAGAAGCTCAAGACCCAAATTTTTCAGCAGGCTTCTTTTGGACCATGGGATACGTATCTCTTGTAGACATATAATAACAAATTGCAGAGATTAAATCAGATGCCGCAAAATCCCTAACTTTTTAAAGTCATTCAGGCCATTAATATTTAGTGAGCACATTTTAATTTTTCTCCCATTTTAAAGACTTAAAAAGAAGGATAAACAATAGTCTTTTTAGTTGATTCTTAAAACTCTTACGGCTTGTAAGATTTCAAGTGATCTGTTTTATGATACTCGGGTCGGCCATTATTGCTGCATTACACCCCACCACCCACCACCACCACCACCCTCTGGTCCGAGACCAGCCACCCACCACCCTCCCCCACACATGAGGCTCAGGAACTCTCAGTTCCTGTAAGGTATGGAGTGCCGCGTTCCTCCAGCTCCGCACACCACAAGAGAAAGGAAAAAAGGGAGGCAGGCAAAAATTAAACTCAAATAGAGCCCTAACGCTTTGGTAGTTAAGTTTGATATAGTAATATTCCAAGTTAAATGATCAAGTAATATCCTGCCTAATAGCAGACTAACTTTTTATAGTGTATGTAGAAACTCCTTAGCCTTTATCTCTGATAAAAAGAATTTTGTCTGCCATTTCCACATAATTTTTAGTTTGGCTGGGTTCAGGAGGTAAACGGTGGCCCCTTTTTTCTGGAAATCAGGTATTAGTTGTCTCAAATGCCACCGCTGGGCCACCGTAGCCTGACAGAAGTCCGGCCGCACAAAAAATGTACATCCTTTTGCAGTTGCTCTTTTCTCGGGTCTGGCTAAAACTGAAATTTCCTCCCTAGCAAGGAAATTATTAAAGCTAACAAGGATTGCCCGAGGATAATCTGTCTCACCCTGACGAGGTTTTTTAACAGAGAAGGGGAAGTGATGAGCTCTTGGAATTTCCTTTGCCCAGTCCCATGAATTTGATTCAGAGAAAGCCTTGTTTAAAAGTCCAATAACAAATTGTCTAACATCAGTCCTTTCCTTCTTTTCAGGAATACCAAGAAATCGTAGGTTATTTCTACGGGCCTGATTTTCTAGGCCCGTGAATTTGTAGGAAAGGTCGTCCCTGTGGGCTTTAACGTTCTTGTTTCTGGGACATAGACTCTTCTTCCAAAGCCAAAATGCGTGCCTCAGCTTCAGTTACTCTGTGAGCAGTTTCAGCTGTAATTTTTATTGCTCGACGAACAGCATTTTTCAGTTTAGTACAGGTGGCTTGAGTGCGAAGATTCTCAGATTTACTTTCTGCCCGGTGTGCCATCATGGTGTTATAGATGGTAGGGGCTTCAGTAACATTATTTCCACCTTCAGAATTAGCAGAAGTCTCTGTGATTAAAGCCCCGGTTTCTGCCACTACATTGCTTGGTGAAGGAATATCGGGCTTAGTTGCATGATCTTCTACTGTAGTTTTGGTGAGGGTGCGATTATTGGAGACCCTCTTTTTGCGCCTCTTGACTGTGGCAACACTTGCATTAGGTGAGACTGAGGTGGCACTTGGGCCCCCGACTTCTTCATCTTCTTCTAGGGAGCTACTCTCTGCAGTATAATCCACCCAGTCTTTACTTCGGTTTGAGCTATCGTCAGAAGTGTGGTCGGACATAGAATAGAAGTTTTCACTGCCCTCTTGAAGAATTAATGCTTCTTTCAAAACGTTCGTATTAATACTCAAAGGAGTCTCAGCCATCCCTGTACTCTGCAGTATATCAATTTGACCACTATCTTCCATGCTTCTTTGCAGGGTATGAGCCCTTGAGTCTAAGTTCGTAAAAGCTTCAGTTGTGTCTATTGTCTCCTCTGCTACGGCAACAAAAGTATCAGTTACAGGCTTAGGTATAGCCACCGTAGTTGTGGCAGAGTTTAAAGATACAGTATCTTTATGTTTTAATATTTTTTTTTCAAAAAACGAAAAGGTGCCTTGTTTAATATTACGTTGAGGCAGTGGCGTTTTTTCAGGCAAGTCGGCACCCACAGCGTTCACCTCTCTATCAATAGTCTTGATACATTATGGGCAGCCGGATATCCGGTCAGTGTCTGGCACATTGCAGGAAGTGCTTTCCTGTCAGCCTCGCTCCGTGAAAAACAAGGCAGGCGCAGTGACGTCACAGCGTTCATCCGTCAGGCATCTCTAGTTCTCACTGTACAGCGTGGACGCCGACTGGAGTGGGACACCTAGTGACGAGCTCTGGTACTGCACCGTGCTCTACTGGAAGAGAATGAAACCAATGCATGACAACAATTTACACCAGTAAAGTGGAGAATAAATATTCAGGAGAATGCATTTCCCCATTGACTTCTAAAGCAGCAGAGAGCCAAATAAAGCCATTTTTGCAATAAAAATTCAGGAGTCTCCCAAAATAAAGTCATTTTTGCAATAAAAAATATTGGGCCCGATTCACCGAACTAACTTAAGACAAAATCCTAAACTTACTACCATTTTCATAATCACAGAAGGCACTTACTCATTTTGGTATTCAAAGAAGATACTTACTCATTTCGGTATTCACACAAGTTAGGAGTACTAACTTTAGGACTCCTAAATGCCTTCTGTGAATACCGAAAGTTTTAAAGTTAGGATTTTTCTCAGTTTAGTAGCAGCAGATTTATGATAACTGCTGCATCCCCAGGGATGCGCCAGTTATTTTGCGCCGCTGCTCCGCCACCCATGGTGCGCCGCATTTACAATGCGGCGCACCACGGGGCAAAAACGGCACAGATGCGTGACGCATCTGTGCCGTAAAGGTGGCGCATTGCTGGAGTTGCGTCGCAAGCGCGACGCAGCTCCAGCAAGGCTCGGGGGTGCCCCATCTTTACAATTCTGCGTCAAGACCTACGCCTGCTTCAAGCAGGCGCAGGGTTTTGACGCAGCATTGGCCTGAACGTGACTGAGTGGAATCTTATAGATTTCACTCAGCCACTTTTGCGAGGCGCACCTGCCCCGGAACGCCCACCCTGCGCCGGAACGCCCACAAGTGGCGCAGGGCTTTACAACGTGACGCATCTGCCTAGATGCGTCACGTTGTAAATGGGTCGTAGGGATGCGCCACGTTTACGCCGCAGTTGCGTGACGCAAACGTGGTGCATTCCCAACATAAATCTGCCCCAAAATGTATAAAGAGTGAGAACCTGCAGAGGACAGTATTAATGTGAAAACGTGATGGATTCAAGCACTCTGAAGACGGTGTTGTATATCTGGCTTTTGTAATAGAAAACTCATGCAGAAATGCCTCTCGAAGTGTCACACATTCGGTATTAAAATGCCACTCATTCACACAATAAAAACATATAAATATCACACATAAGCAATTATAAAAATTGGCAGCTATGTAAAGTTGTATTTAAGAATTGTGTCTGGCCCTTTGCAAAATGTTAGAATGAGAACAGAAAGCTGGTGTTTTGTTGTGGGTGGGAGAGATGCAGAAGGGTTGGGTTGTGAGGGGAGTTTCAATAACAAGCTGAGCCATGCTATAAAATGTGCTTTTTAGGCTAGCCTGCGGGCATGAACAGATCATCTTCTGAGCAGCAGCAGTGCCTGCGGGCATGAACAGATCATCTTCTGAGCAGCAGCAGTGCCTGCGGGCATGAACAGATCATCGCAACAGAGATGCATTCTGGGAGTCGTAGTTTAAACTTCTGCTTGACCATAGTTTGTAATGAAAAACGAAACCAATGGCTCGGAAAGTGCAAAGGCCTGCGGTGTGTAATCTGTCAGACTCTGGTTGCAGCACTGGCCAGTGGAAGCTGCCCGAGAGCAGTCCAGAAATGCAGACCATGGCAGTGAAGGAACACAACACATGCAGGTACAAGGAGCGTATTTGTCTTTTTTTCAGGAAAGTTCAATGGAATAGTTCCCTTTTTTTCTTTAAAGACAAACATCTGTTCTGCAGCCTCCTTCATATGAGCTCTGTTATGCTTCTTTTGGTTGAAAGTGAAGTGTTGCTCAGCAGGTGTGGTGGCACCCGAGGCGTCTCAGCAAAATGTTACAAGTTCTAATTCGAGGATACTCAGTAATTGAAGTCGAAGAGCCCCAACTACAGTGTCTGCCACGATTACACGCAGAGTCTAGAGGTGACCTTCAGGGTCAGACATACATGCTGTCTAGGTTCTGGAGGCTTCAATCGCCCACGCTCGGTTCCCACTCCACAGAGGCTGCATTCCTCCCTTTCATTGGACTGCTCTACAGATGGACTTCGTACCGCTGCTACGGGACCTGTGGCCCACATTCAAAATGGCCCCCTGCCCGGCCCCCCAGGGTGACACTGCCTGGATTAGCTCTTCCCATACTTGTTCCCGATCTATGCTTTTGTTTTCCTGGATCGTTATGGCCTCCACAGACTGACCGGATGCCGTGATGGACCTTACGGTGTGGATCTTATCATCCACCCTCTCCTCTCTTAATTAGAGCACTACCACAAAGCATTTGACCATTGTCCTTATAATGACCTGTAATTACTCAGGTTGAAACGCCATCGACTACCCAGCCTAGAACACGTGCGCTGTTGCGGTCAATCAATTTACCTAAATACGCCTTGTAAAAACACTGTATATAACTTGCAATTTTGACCACCTGTATGTACCCTTTCTGTAATTCTGTCGACGTTCACGCTGTTTTACGCACTCCTTGTCACTGCGCCGTCCCACCCTTTCACTTACACGCCCAGTGCTCACCTTGTGATTTATGGTCAATTTTTTGTATTCAAATACTGTAGTGATTTCTAACTGTTACGAAATGATAGTTTATCCTTACCTTCTTTACCTACGTTGTGGTCTCCCCCTTATTTTTCCCCTCTCCCCATTTGTGATTGACCCCATTGCCTTAAACTGACCTGTTTTTAAAAATTGTCCAGCTGAGACATTTTGTTTGATATAAATTGTGCCCGGTCTCATCTGGGTTAATGGGCCTTACTCCTGTTATTGTTCCTTTAGGCTACTTTGTGGCTTTTTTGACGTCTAGCACTGTATAAAACCTGACAAGCCCGGGAGAGGTGCACGCGTGGGCGCTTGTGCCCGCCACTGCAGGCAAAAAACCAGCGTGACCATTGCTGACCACCATCGCGCCATCTGTTTCCAATTAACGCAATAATTGGAAACAGATGGCATTAATGCTCGCTCCCGAGGACCCTAGGCCATAGAACAAACAAGGCGGGACAATCACCCGCCGTGGACCAATTGCGAGCTGTGTTTTTAAAAAAGACACATGCACAGGCCAATTTGCGGGCTAATGAAAAAAAAGCACAGGCACAAGCATGTTTTCAGAGATCAAATCCCTTACTAAATGGCTCGCAGAGTAGCGAATGCGCGCTGGCTCAAGCAAGACGTAAAAACCACTGACATAAAAAACAAGCATGTGCAATGCAATAGGTCTCACATTCGCAAGTGTTTGAAATACTGGCATTGTCTTTTATTTTTGTGTTTTGAAAACCTGCAAGCGGTTTGCAAGCACGCACTTTGGGGCCGAATTACAGGCCCCTTGCGCCACCCGCACGTCACTTTTCCCATGTTAAAAAAGATTTAAAAGTGGCGCAAAAGGCTTGTAAATAAGCCCCTTTGTACTTATAATCCTTGCTTACGAGAAGCAAGGCTGGCACTAAAAGAGGCGCAGTTACTGCCAGCCTCGCTTCTCACAAGCAACAACTATAAGTACAAAGGAGCATATTTACAAGGGAAGTGGAGGAGTGAGGCGTTAGCCTTCCTGGCTTAACGCCTTACTCCACCACTTCAGAAACACAAGGCTGCATCATATTTACAACAATATGGAGCAGCCCTTCGTTTCCCCCTGCGCTAGCGCTACACTTAGCAACTGACAAGTTTTTAGATTGCTATGTGTGACACTTTCAGAATTTCAGTGTAATTATGAGTGACATTTCAATGAATATGAGTGACACTTCTCTCGTGCGAAATCAAGCAATGAAGATGAGGGAAGCATATAAATATTAGAACTTACGCCCATTTGAGCAACGGGGAACTCTAAGAACGTCTTAAAACTGCTGCAAAGTGCCAGAAATGGAAGAGCTTGACATCAAGGTTTTAAGTGGGATGAAAAAAAGTGGGGTCTCTAAAAGGGGCATGCATGGCCTATGTGATTAAGCGTATGGCTTAAACACAAACTACATTTCTCCACTAGCAGCACTTTTCTGGAAGAATTACTTCTAAAACAATTTTATTACCAGCTTATATCACACTCTACACCTGGGGCAGAAATATGCATGGTGCAATCACAACAGAAAGCCCCGTCTTCAAGCAATGCTCACAAACTCCTGCAGTGTTACGGTGGTAAACAGATTCCCTCTTATATACTATGGCCTGAAACTCTTCCCACAAAAATAAAAGAATACATGAACATGTCAAGTTCACAGGGCTTTAAAGACACTCCTATTCATCATTGAACTCAGCTGGGACACGTACGGATGCCACCAACTGGAAACGATAGTGCTCTAGCAAATCGCCTTTACATAGAAGAACAATTTACAGCCAAGACTGAAAACCGCGGAGAGGGTAATGGGGGAAATCAGACTTTTTTTTACTTATTTGTAAATGGCAATATGGCTCAGTCTAATAGAATACTAGCCAACCAAAAGTTACTAATCACTGGAGTCAAGTGGCATTAATCTCTCTTGCTCGCGGTGTTTAAAATATGTTCTAATGTAGAGGTGCTGAATTGAAACAATAAAACTGTGGGGTATATTCTCAAGAACGTGTGTTAATAATCACAACTTTTACTTATCGCAACTTTGCATATCGCGGGGAAATAATGCTGTGTTAACGTACAATTCACAATACGGTGGGACTATGCGATAGGCCCACGATAACGCGTAAAATGTCTGCGTAAAAATCACCGGGATGGCAGTAAAAATACAAACCCCAATGCGAAAAAAGTTGTGATTGGCCCAACCGCGATAAAAAAAACAGCAAAAATCTTTCCCAGGCCTGCAATTTCATTGCAAGAACGGAGGCTACATTATGCATTATTCCTTTAATGCAGTCCAAGCAGCCGCTTACATCACAATATTAAAAGGTTCCAGAATAAGACAATAGCAACACATGAAAGGCATGAGTTAGAGGCGGCAGACCCGGAAGCAGAGGACGGCCCGGGACCAGGGTTCAATTCCCAACTTGGCAGGGTCGTGAACCAGGGTCAGCGGACTCGATAATTCTCGCCTCGGTGCCTACTCTAACCAGGGATCACACTCGGCAACTCTGGGCATTAGCTTGCCTCATCTCCACAACGGCTCCCCACATACGCCGGGGATGCCTGGTTTCACCTTGGAGATACCCAGGAGGGAACATCTCACAGGGAAAGCCAGGGCGGGTTCCCCAGCGGTCTATAGCGCCAGGACGCCTCCGGGTAGCAGTGCGCTTTACAAGACACACACATTTACATTTACATGAGCCAGCAACAATCTGCCTCTTTTAAATGCGGCTCCAAGCAGATAAGTTCATTTTCCTTCATTACCATTATTGATTTTTATCTGTATTTTGAAGTTCCCTAGTGTGTGGCTTAACCCCACCCCCCCTTCCTACTGCCTCTATACCGATCTCCAATTTACGGAGATCTCCCTACACCCCCTTCCCTAGTCCCATCCTTGCGTGACTGATCAGATTAACCTGCCTTTTTATGTACTATTTCTAATGTTTGAATATATTTAAAGATTTTTAGATGCTTAATCAAACCTTAATATTTTGTCTTTTGTGTAAACGATTATTCTTCAATTTCATCCTTGTTCATGCCCTAATGAGTTTACATAATGTCTTCGTTTAACTCCTGTTTTTCACCTCTTTCCACCGATGCAGGCTGCGCAATCCAACGCAGCTCTGCATTGCTGCCTTTTATTATTTCGGATTTCATCCGCAAGTTGTTATTGTTTTACAAACTATTAAAAGGGGGGGGTTTAGCAGGAAATCCTCATTTAAATGGACTTTTCAACATTCTATAACAAAATTAGTTATAATAAGAGAGGAATTATTCTCTTGACATTCCTTCATCTATGAACCTTGTCACTAATATTAAGGGAAATCCTCCCTAATTATCTTTCATTTAAAGGCTTTACCACTTTTTACAAGTTAACATTTCCTATATACCATGTCTGACTCTGACTCAGACAAGGCTTCTGCCCCTACTCCTAACATAGACCACGAAGCCCTGCAAAAAATCCTTCATAAGGAATTGAGGTCCTGCATGTTTGCGTCCTTAAGTCAGATCATGTCCTCTAAAAGGCCACTCCCTGATGAGGACAAAATCTCAGAAATTCCAAACCTTTACTCTGACAAGATCAATGAATTAAGGGGTAAAAGACTTAAGAAAAGTAAAAACATTGATAAGAGCAATATAGGAGGTCCAAGCACCTCATCAATTCAGGGAGGTCTTAGCACCTCAACTTCTAATGGAGGTCCTCGCACCTCTAACTCCCAAGGTGTCCCTAGCGGCACAAATATCTGGGTGTCCTTAGCGGCACAACTTATCTGGGTGTCCTTAGTGGCACAAACATCTGGGTGTCCCTAGGGGCACAATATATTATAATGCTCTTTACATTATGGGAGATGACAAATCTAATGATGTAGAATCCTCAGACACACCTGATGAGTATGTCCCTGATCTTAATGAAGATGATCAAGAATTTTATAATCCATAAGAGAAACTCCCATCATCCTCTGAGGACATTATCCTTGACCCTTTAGGGAAAGAAATGTTTCTCCCAATAAATCTAAAACACCCAAGAAGTTCTGAGTGGTTCCCTCAGGACCACGTCACAAATTCAAAAGGAAACGAGATCTTGTATTTTAGATACATTTAAGGAGGGTATGTCCTCTGAAAGATTCCTCCCCTTTCAAAACGAGCTCCCCGATAGGCCAACTTTGTAGTATATGGTTATTGTTTGAAATGACGCGCGGGAACGCACGCACGTCATTCACAAACAATAAGCATCGTGTAATGGTTTGAATGTGTGTATGTCGCGTGTTGTGTTCGCGTGCGGTGTGTATGTAGATTTGTGCCGCGTGTCTGTATGTTGTTCTTTGAATGTTGTGGCGTGCATGCAGGTTAGTGTCGCGTGTCTGTGTTGTTGCTTGAATGTGAATGTGTTTCTTAAATAGCATTGCCGTGCGGTTAAACGGCATTCAAATTGTACGCTGTTACTCTGGCTGCACATTAAAGGATCTGCTTACCGATTTTAATTGGATTCCGTTTTCATTGTTATTCTGGAGAGTTTCCTTGGCTTTCATTACACTGGCGACGAGGATTCCGTTTTCATTGTTATTCTGGAGAGTTTCCTTGGCTTACATTACACTGGCGACGATCAGGAACACGTTTCCATGCGTGCAACGAGTATATTTTCAGAAGAATTTTAACATTTTTCCACAAAACGTTCCCATTTGTTGTTTCACTCGGAAATTTTTATATTGGCATTTTCTATTGGATGCTTCATAATGTTTCTCATTGGATAATACAAAGGAAGATTTATAAGAGCTTCTTCTATTGGTTACTGTTTGGTATCATCGTTTTTAAAAAAAATAAATAAATTTAAAAAAAAAGGTAGTTATGTACATAAAGGACTAGCGAAGTGGTCTGATCCTGTTAAAGTTGTTGAAGTATTTAAGAATGCTGTAAGGGTTTTTGATGGAAGTGTTTGGCATTTTAGCAGAGTATCAAAATATAACATCAGCAAAGAATTTTCTGAAGATGATTCATCTAATGTGGTTTCGGATGAGGATGACTCATTTAATGTATTTTTGGATGTTGATGCAAATGATTCAAAGTCATCTGAATTACCTACTGCTTCCACCAATTGTGATTCAAACTCGCAAGGGTTACTGAGAAGTTCAAGGTATCGCAGAATTCCATCAAGGTTCAATGACTTTGTTCTTTCTTAAAAAAAAAAAAAGAGGGAGGTGTGTAGTATATGGTTATTGTTTGAAATGACACGCGGGAACGCACGCGCGTCATTCACAAACAATAAGCATCGTGTAATGGTTTGAATGTGTGTATGTCGCGTGTTGTGTTCGCGTGCGGTGTGTATGTAGATTTGTGCCGCGTGTCTGTATGTTGTTCTTTGAATGTTGTGGCGTGCATGCAGGTTAGTGTCGCGTGTCTGTGTTGTTGCTTGAATGTGAATGTGTTTCTTAAATAGCATTGCCGTGCGGTTAAACGGCATTCAAATTGTACGCTGTTACTCTGGCTGCACATTAAAGGATCTGCTTACCGATTTTAATTGGATTCCGTTTTCATTGTTATTCTGGAGAGTTTCCTTGGCTTTCATTACAAACTTGTCTCAACCCCCCAGTTATTTACCAGGGTAAAAAAGCAAAAAAATGTAATTATTATACTAAGAGCACCATGGGAGGTCCGAGCACCTCAAATGAGTTGGGAGGTCATAGCACCTCATTCATGAACGGAGGTCCTCGCACCTCAAATTTGAAAGGTGTCCCTAGCGGCACAATTTAATCCAGTGTCCTAAGCGGCACAAATTACGATGGTGTCCCCCGCGGCACGTCTTACATGGGTGTTCCTAGCGGCATAAAAGACCGGTGTGCTCAATATATTCCAGACTCTGATTCAGAAAATGAGGATGTCTTACCTGACCCTTTGGATTAATTTGTCCATGATTTGGACAGTGATGAGGACCTTGATTTTAACAAAGAGCTTAATGATGACTCGCCATCCTCACTTCAGATTGGAGACATAATAGAGGTCCCATTAGAAACTTTAAGATTTATAAGCGCACTCTTTCTTGTAAAAAAGAAAGACAAAGGTTGGAGACCTGTCATAAACTTAAGAGAACTAAACAAATATTTTGTTTACAGACACTTCAAGATGGAGGGCATCCATCTCTTGAGGGATTTACCTCTAGAGGGAGACTGGCTAGTCAAGCTAGCCCTAAAGGATACTTACTTCACCATTCCTATGGTCGAATCCCACCAACCCTTTCTTCAATTTGTCTAGGAAAAATCACCTTTACCAATTTCAGGCTCTCCCCTTCGGACTCTCCTCTACCCCTTGGTGCTTCACCAAGGTCATGAGAGCTGTTGCATCATCTGTAAGAATAAGGGGCATTAGTTTAATCATTCACTTAGACGACATTCTTATAATGTCTCAAGAGCCTTCACAACTAGCCAAAGTCCTGAAGACTGTGATGGCTCTCCTAGAAAGTTTAGGATTCATCATAAACAAAGATACATCAATGCTGTCCCCTTCCAGATCTCTGGAGTTCCTAGGTTTCACAGTAGACACATTGGAATGTCTCCTTTTACTACCTTCAAAAAAGATTACTAAAATCAGGAAGGAAATAAGACATGTCGAGAAACAGCAAGACTTATCTCTGAGAGAGCTAGCCAGTATTCTGGGCATCCTCTCCTCCTCCATCCAAGCCATCTTTCCCGGTCACCTCAACTATCGTGCCCTCCAAAGGGTAAAGGCGAGAGCCCTAAGAACTGGCCTCTTGTACGGAGATCGGTTCTATCTGGATCAAGAAGCCAAATCGGAACTAGCCTAGTGGCTCGAGAACGGTAATTTGTCAAAATATCGAGTTTTTAATTTCGACCAGACATAATATCGAGTTAAAAATATAGAATAGACATAATATCGACTAGACATAATATAGACGACAAATATATTGACTAGAAAAAATGTATATCGACTAAAATAGCAATAATATTGAATCAAAAATATAGAATGGACATAATATCGACTAGACAGAATATAGACAAAAAAAATATCGAATTTAATGTAAGTTAATATTAATATTTAATCTTTGTGTAATATAATTCTGTAGCGGGTTGTGGGTTTATAGGGGAATAGGGTGGGAAGTAATTTAATTATAATTAATTAAATACGTTATTTTATTTATTGGTATTTATTTAGAATTCATTGTTAAATTATTATTAATTGGTAATTAATTAAAATATAATTGCTAATTATTTTAATTGATTAATTGATAAATATTTTATTTTTAGTAATTTATTTTTTGTAGCGGGTTGTGGGTTTATAGTGGAATAGGGTGGGAAGTAATTTAATTATAATAAATTAAATATGTTATTTTAGTTATTGGTATTTATTTAGAATTATTTGTTAATTAATTAAAAATTGGCAATGAATTGAAATATAATTGGTAATTCATTTTAATTGATTCATTGATAAATATGTTAATGTTATTGATTTTTTTCTGTAGCGGGTTGTGGGTTTATAGGGGAATAGGGTGGGAAGTAATTTTATTATAATTAATTAAATATGTAATTTAATTTGTGGGTATTTATTTAGAGTTAATTGATAATTATTGATTGGCAATTAATTAAAGTATAATTGGTAATTAAATGTATTTGATTAATTGATAAATAGGTTAATTTTAGTAATTTATTTTCTGTAGCAGGTTGTGGGTTTATAGGGGAATAGGGTGGGAAGTAATTTCATTATAATTATTTAAATATGTTATTTAAATTATTGCTATTTATTTAGAATTAATTGTAAATTAATTATTAATTTGTAATTAATTAAAATATATTTTGTAATTTATTGTAATTGATTAATTGATAATTATGTTACTTTTATTAAATTAATTTCTGTAGTGGGTTTGGTGTTTTTAGGGGAATAGCTTGTGAAGTAATTTAATTGTAAGTAATTACATTTTTGAATAAAAAATGTATTGAGTTAATTTTTCAAAATACTTTTAAATTGTTAATTATTGTATTATTAATAGGTAAATAATTAGTATTAGTAGGTAATTTTTATTATTAAATAATTTTTATTTGTATTTTAAATTGATTATTTAATATATTTAACACAATTGTAAAATATTTTAATTAATTTGTAATTGGTGTTACTATTTATATTATTTATATTTAAATAAGAATTATTTACTTGCCCTACTATTGCACTCACTGTAGTTGGAATAGTAATTTTACCCCTACGCTATCCAACGCTTTCCATACTGTTGCACTCACTGGAGTTGGAATAGTAATTTTTAGCCCTACACTATCCAACGCTTTCCCTACTGTTGCACTCACTGGAGTGGGAATAGTAATTTTTCCCCTACGCTATCCAACGCTTTCCCTACTGTTCCACTCTCTGGAGTGGGAATAGTAATTTTTACCCCTACGCTATCCAACGCTTACCCTACTGTTACACTCACTGGAGTTGGAAAAATCCTTTTAACCCCAACGCTATCCAACGCTTTCCCTACTGTTGCACTCACTGGAGTGGGAATAGTAATTTTTATCCCTACGATATCCAACGCTTTCCCTACTGTTGCACTCTTCGGAATAGGAATAGGAATGTTTACCCCTATGCTATCCAACGCTTTCCCTACTGCTGCACTCTCTGGAGTGGGAATAGTAATTTTTACACCTACGCTATCCAACACTTTACCTTCTGTTGCACTCTCTGGAGTGGGAATAGTAATTTTTACCCCTACGCTATCCAACGCTTTCCCTACTGTTGCACTCTCTGGAGTGGGAATAGTATTTTTTACCCCTACGCTATCCATCGCTTTTCCTACTGTTGCACTCTCTGGAGTGGGAATAGTAATTTTTACCCCTACCCTATCCAACGCTTTCCCTACTGTTGCACTCGCTGGAGTGGGAATAGTAATTTTTACCCCTACGCTATCCAATGCTTTCCCTACTGTTTAACCCTTTCGCTATCCTATGGTAAAAATATTGTATATGTTTTGTAAATAATATGTATATATATATTCACTGAAAAAACCATAGGTTATAGACCATATATAGTTAGGAATTAGCATTTAAAAAACCTTATTTTACTCACACAAAACCATTGAAATTCCATATATAGTTAGTTGCACTAACTATATATTGCGCACCCGCAATCCACTGCTGATCATGTCACATATTACATCATTCATGACATGGTCAGTGACATCACTGATGACATCACTGATGACATCTCAAATGACATCACTGATGACATCACTGATGACATCATCCAGTGACTGTGTGTTTCTGTAAAGTTTAAATATGTTTTAGATATTGAAGAATGAGTAGATGTATAACTGTCTGGACGAAGGATTTAGTAGGTGCATGACTGAATGTATGAGTGAGTGATTAAATGTGTCTCACTGAGTGCATGGGTTAGTGACTAAACTGTCTTAATTTGTGCATCATTATGTCTGTTGTTCTGTAAACTACTGCATGTGTTGATCAGTAGCTATATGATTAACTATATGGGTTATTGATTGATTGTCCAAGTATTTGTATGGGAGACTGAGTGTGTGTGTGGCTGGCTGGGAGGTGTGTGACTCTGTGCAGATCAATGTGTACTTGTATCAATGATTGTATAAGAAAGTAAGTATGTGTTACTATATGTTTGAAAATGTAAGGTGCTCTATGTTTAACTGTATAGACAAGAAAATGGAAGTGTGATTGATTCTTTACAGGACTGACTAGGTGTGTGAGTAACTCCATGGATGAGTGGCAGAGTGTGAGTGTCTGTATAGGTGTATGAGTGCATATGATAGTGTTGTAAAGATGAGTGATTGTATGTATGAATGATTGTATGGGTGAATGAGTGAATGTGTGTGTAGACGTAGGAATCAGTGAGTACGTATGTAGTAACTAGTATTGGTGTGTCAATGGTTTCAAAAATTATACTCTGTATTTAACACTGGGTGAAACAGAGGTTATATTAAAATGTGAGGAGATGCATTGTATTGTCACATGAATGATATCATCAGTGATGTGGTCATTGATGTCAAATGAGATGTCATCAGTGATGTCATCAGTGATGTCATTTGAGATGTCATCAGTGATGTCATCAGTGATGTCACTGACCATGTCATGAATGATGTAATATGTGACATGATCAGCAGTGGATTGCGGGTGCGCAATATATAGTTAGTGCAACTAACTATATATGGAATTTCAATGGTTTTGTGTGAGTAAAATAAGGTTTTTTAAATGCTAATTCCTAACTATATATGGTCTATAACCTATGGTTTTTTCAGTGAATTTTCAAGGTTTTGTAAATGCTAATTCCTAACTATATATGGTCTATAACCTATGGTTTTTTAAGTGAATTTCAATGGTTTTTTAATAGCAAATATCATAAGCTGTCGAATGTCAAGTACGTGGTAAGTGAAAACATTTTCGTGTTTATGCACACTGATCTGCTTTGAATGGTGCCCCCCCCCCCCTCATTTCTATTAGGAGTACTCTCTCTTTGCAGATAGTGAAAGGTAGTTAACGCAGGCCTTTGCCCCCGTTGTAATCCGTCGTGCCTGCTTCTCTCTCCATTTGATTGATTGTTATCCAAGTATTTACTGTTTTAGAATTAGTTCTCTTTGGTTCATTCTCTATTTACAAACAAACACAGAGTCGCAATACTCTGTTTAGTCTTTGCAGATAACGAAAAATCGTGTAAAAAAAAAGAAAAGGAATCGAGCAAAATCAGTAGGCCACTAATGGGATCTCTTTTTGACCTCGCTAAAATAGAAACATTAGGAACAACCCCTCATGACAAATACAAAACTAGTGAGATGAACTGAACTCTACACAATGATGGCTGCAAAACAGCTCGGCTCCGCCACCCACCCCGCCCAAAATAACGATAAAGAGCGGCTGCCATGATTGGTTGCGGAATGGCCACAACGGAGCTACGAAATGGTGCTGCTCTCATGCTAACCCCAGCTTCGGTCTGAAACATCCAGAAACACTGTAGACTATCAATTCGATCAGTTCCGGTAGCGCCCCAATGTAACCCGGTAGAGAAGAACTAGCCCTCCCCTCTTTGACTGATGGTTCTTGTTGCCTGTCCCTTCTGTTGTCATTTAACAGAACTATTTAGCCTGCTGAAAGGGGTTGTGTTTCGACCGCTGGTTGGTGGAGACATTTTGACTATATTCTGGACCTGCGTTGTCGCGTAATGCGTCATATGACGCGCCGCGTTAGCGCATCCGGAAGTCATCCGGGGCGCGCAGCGCGTAACGTAAGCATAACAAGTCATGTGACTTGTTAATAAAACTTTTCATTGGTTCATTTTACTTTTCTTATTCTAATGATGAAAGCCTTGGTCATATCACCTAAAAATTACGCTTTTAATTACTTCCGAACATTATTTTCTCTTAAATATATGTTATAATGTTCCAGGCTAATGTACTTTCCCGGAAATTTTACAACTGTCCTGCAAGTAAAATATATTCTTTTTTCGAGAAAAAGAGCGTTTCTTCGTCCCATGACGGAGCCGTTGAGCAAAAGAGGGTCGACCTGCTGTCTTAGTCGCCGATACGCCTGAATATGAGATTCTTATCGATCACTTTATGTTGCAGGAATAGAAAACACAACAGCCCTTGACCATTTATCTTTACTGCGTTCCTTCGTATTATACCTTCTAACCTTCATGTAATTGGTCTGCTTTATTTCACTTGCCTTTTACTGATTCTAAAACAGTGACTATTATTAAAAACTTTACCAATGTATACACTACTACCATGTTTTCTTTTAAAAACCTTTATTGTGAAAATTTCATTATACAAATACGAGCCTATAACCACGTGGGCCTGCCACGGAGCAAACTGTAATCGTATATGATGAATAGACATTTACACTGTAGAGGAACGTAACGGGCGGGCCATTAGGTTGCAAAAACTAAGGTGTCTAACAGCTACGGAATCGGTGGACGTACATTTTATAATTAAAATACGACAGGGCCAGTTACAATAAAATTATCTAGATATACATTTGCGGGCAAGTACCATGGGTGACGTTAATTCGAATTTTCAACAGTACAGTAATCAATAACACATCAGAACTTAATATCAATAGGGATGTCGAAATATTCAATCAATTCTCGTCCCCGCCTGCCATGTGCTTCAAAACTGCATACGTATCTCGTGATATCAAGGTTGTGCAACCAGTACACAACAAGGAGTTACGAGTCCCATTTATTCCGGCGCCATTTTGGGCGAGGACGGGCAGGTCCAGGATATAGTCAAAATGTCTCTACCAACCATCGACTATGATGATGTTCATATGCTGTATTTATTAGAGTAACACTCATCTGCCCACATGAAATTAATTTACCACAATCTAAACATGTCATTTTAATCTTTCCAAAGTTCTTCTAAATATTTGGGACCGTTTCCCTTGCCTCTGAAGCTCTCAGTGCCACTTCTTTAATGAATGTACTAGCAGGTCAGGGGTTCTCCTCCAAATCTCTCTTTTATGCAGCACTATAATTAATTGGTGCCACCTCTCCATATGACGATGCATGGTATAGTTACCACAACTATATATTTTTTCGGTTCCTCTGGAGAGTTCATCGTGGCAGATGAAGCGTGTAACATACCGGGCATTTACCTTTTTTTGCATGTACAGGAAAGGAAAAAAAAATCGAGCGTTCGAGTTCTTAGGTGTCCCAGGGCCATTTTAGTGGACCAGGCCCAAATCCAAAGAACAGCTATCTCACAGGCTAATGGGGCGACCCACGCCGAGTTTCAGCATTGTAGGATGACCACACAAGTACAGCAACTTGCTAGACATCACCTCGGTGCCATCCGGATCTCGGCGCCCCACTGCAGATGAAGTGCCTCTCAACTATGAAACCACCACGGTGACATCCGGATCTTGGCGCGTTGTGCTGCCTTCGGCCTATTCGCACATCGGTCCGCTACTGACGCCATCTCACAGGCTAATGGGGTGACCCACGCCGAGTTTCAGCATTGTAGGATGACCACACCAACTTGCTAGACATCACCTCGGTGCCATCCGAATCTTGGCATCTCAACGCCTAGTGGTATCTTCCATACAGAAAATATTGTTACGCTGCCTTTGGCCCCATTCGCACATCAGTCCGCAACTTAGACATCACCTCGATGCCATCCGGATCTTGGCATCTCAGCGCCTTGTGGTGTCAGTCAGAAAATATTGTTGCGCTGCCTTTGGCCCCATTCGCACATCAGTCCGCTACTGACACCATCTCACAGGCCAATAGGGCGCCCCATGCCGACTTTTACCATTGTACGATGGCCACACCAGTGGCACAACTTGCTAGACATCACCTCGGTGCCATCCGAATCTTGGCATCTCAACGCCTAGTGGTATCTTCCATACAGAAAATTTTGTTACGCTACCTTTGGCCCCATTCGCACATCGGTCCGCAACTTAGACATCACCTCGGTGCCATCCGGATCTTGGCATCTCAGCGCCTTGTGGTGTATTCTCTTCAGAAAATTTTGTTGAGCTGCCTTTGGCCCCATTCGCACATCGGTCTGCAACTTACACATCACCTCGGTGCCATCCGGATCTTGGCATCTCAGCGCCTTGTGGTGTCTTCTACTCCGAAAATATAGTAGAAAATATTGTTGCGCTGCCTTTGGCCCCATTCACACATCAGTCCCCTACTGACACCATCTCACAGGCCAACAGGGCGCCCCACGCCGACTTTTACCATTGTACGATGGCCACACCAGTGCCACAACTTGCTAGACACCACCTCGGTGCCATCCGGATCTTGGCATCTCAGCGCCTTGTGGTGTCTTCTACTCCGGAAATATAGTAGAAAATATTGTTGCGCTGCCTTCGGCCCCATTCACACATCGGTCCGCTACTGACGCCATCTCACAGGCCAACGGGGCGCCCCACGCCGACTTTCAGCATTGTAGGATGGCCACACCAGTGCGGCAACTTACTAGACACCACCTCGGTGCCATCCGGATCTTGGCACGTTGTGCTGCCTTCGGCCTATTCGCACATCGGTCCGCTACTGACGCAAACTCACAGGCCAACGGGGCGCCCCACGCCGACTTTCAGCATTGTTGGATGGCCACACCAGTGCGGCAACTTACTAGACACCACCTCGGTGCCATCCGGATCTTGGCGCGTTGTGCTGCCTTCGGCCTATTCGCACATCGGTCCGCTACTGACGCAAACTCACAGGCCAACGGGGCGCCCCACGCCGACTTTCAGCATTGTAGGATGGCCACACCAGTGCTGCAACTTGCTGGACACCACCTCGGTGCCATCCGGATCTTGGCGCGTTGTGTTGCCTTCGGCCTATTCGCACATCGGTCCGCTACTGAGGCAAACTCACAGGCCAACGGGGCGCCCCACGCCGACTTTCAGCATTGTTGCATGGCCACACCAGTGCGGCAACTTACTAGACACCACCTCGGTGCCATCCGGATCTTGGCGCGTTGTGCTGCCTTCGGCCTATTCGCACATCGGTCCGCTACTGACGCAAACTCACAGGCCAACGGGGCGCCCCACGCCGACTTTCAGCATTGTAGGATGGCCACACCAGTGCTGCAACTTGCTGGACACCACCTCGGTGCCATCCGGATCTTGGCGCGTTGTGTTGCCTTCGGCCTATTCGCACATCGGTCCGCTACTGACGCCGCCTCACGTGCCAACGTATTTTCTCCGCATTTTATACCCTATGCCGCATAACAGGTCATGTGACTTGTTTATAAAACTTTTCATTGGTTCATTTTACTTTTGGTTTCCTAATGATGGAAGGCATGATCATGTGACCTAAAAACAACACTTTTCATAGGATGAAAACTTTTTTTTTTCCCAAACGATGAAAGCCCCACCTTGTTTCTGGATGTTTCAGACTGAAACTGGCGTCAGCATGAGAGCACCACCATCTCGTAGCTCCGTCGTGGTCATTCCGCGAGCAATCATGGCAGCCGCTCCCCACCAGAAGCCTGCAGGAGTCGGAGCCCCCAAAACTTTTGATGAATTCTCAAGGCGGAGGGGACGCTTTCGAGAATGGGGTCCAAGACCTAGCAGACAAGCGTCCGATTTCCAAGGTGTCCCAGGGCCATTTCAGTGGACCAGGCCCAAAAAGGAAACAGCCTGCCGCCATTTTGAGAGTCCTGTGACAGCCGCCTATCGCTGCACCGCAAGAGTGGGCGCAACTCAGCTGAATTGCGGCTTTTGACACAGTGGACCAAAAACGGACGGAATGGCAACTGAAACGGTAAAGGGGCGCCCCACTACAACAGATGACACTCCACCTGGAGAGGCCCGTTCACGCCGCCTCCCCCGGGGCGCTCCACGCCGTTATTCGGAGCAGCATTGTAGGATACCAAAACCAGTGCGGCAACTTACTGGACATCACCTTGGTGCCATCGTTCTGCTGCCTTGGAACTATTCGCGCAACAGTTTGCTACTGATGACCCACCCCCCGCGACGCCCCATGCCGTTATTTGCTGGGTGGCAACTTACTAGACATCACTTTCGTGTCATCTAGATTTCGGCGCGTTCTGCTGCCTTGGAACTATTCGCACAACAGTTTGCTACTGATGACCCACCCCCCGCGACGCCCCACGCTGGAAATCTGGACGTTGTGCTGCGTTGGGACTATTCGCACAGCCGACCGCTACTTCGTTGTTTTTCCCTAAAAATGTTTATATGTTATTACTATTTTTGTTTTCTTGTATATATTTATAAATTATTAAAGTTTTATAATCTTACTACTTTGTCGGAGTGCTATATATTTTTAATGTGACACATAATTGTAAAAACTTTGATGTACAAACAGTCATCCCTGGAATCTTCCGCTTCAGGCTCGGTCCCCTCCCCAATCACAATACAGGATGGTTTTCAGATAATAGCAACGCTTCTGCTGTGACGGATCTCATCGAGTGTGGGCCTTGATCTACTATAACTCCTTTGAAGAGGGGTGATTCTTTACAGCTGTGGCCATAAACTACATCTGCAGGGCTAGCTGATAGCCTAGGACCGGCCTGGACAATCGGACACAGAGGAAAAGGAGTGTCAGAGGGTGCGGTAGTGAATAGGGCGAAAGGGAGGTGTCGGGCGGGCACAGGGTGTGATTCTCAGGGAACAGCAGCGCAGATGGGGGAGGTTTATTACCCATGCATAAGACAGAGAGCGGGGGTGACCACTGCCTGGGGGAGATGCTTGCGAGGGTGGGGAGCCATGCTAAGGATCGACAGCGTGCACAGAGTGGGTCTGGTCAAGGCATCTAAAATGGCTGCCGTGCACGACAAAAGTGTGGCATTTGAAAAAAGACAAGATGGCGCAGACAATGTTTTTCAACACTTCCTGATTTCCTTCGAATCGAACGTTAACAGACGTTGGGGCATATTACCAAAGTTAAGCGATATTTATCCCTAACGATGCTTAGCAACGATTTTTTTACCGTCAGAAATTATCGCAGATAAACCTTGCTATTATCAAGGTTTATCGGAAATACGATAAAAAACGACCGCAATGCATTAATATCGCTGAAAACTCAGCGATATTCATGCATTACCGAGCTAATGCTCTTAGCCATGTTATCCACCTCCCATTGGATAACATGGCTAAGAACTGCTCAGGGCAGGTGGTAGCTTTTGGAGATATTCGCCCTTATCTCGAATATTTCCAAAAGTTGATAATAGGAGATAGCGATGTTAGCGACTGTTTCCAGTCGCTAACATCTTGGCATGCCCACTTTGCATGTCATTAGTGATAAATATCACTCACATGCAAAGTGGGGCCCAAGATGGTCGCTATCTTCTACTAGCCGTCGCTAACTGGTGTTAGCAACAGCTAGGTAATACACATATAATTTTATCTCCGCGAAGCGGAGCGCTGTTACAGATATATATCTTGTTTCTGAACGTTAATTTCTCAAAATGCACTGAAGCACATATATTGAGACCTAGCAAAGGCACATCGGGCTACCAGTCCCTACAATTTTGCCAAGTTTCGTGCAAATCCATTCAGCTGTTCGATCCTACCGAGAGACAAGATGGCGGCCGCTACGGACTGTTTGGAATGTTTACAGACACCGGAGAGCCAATCAGCTTCGCTTCGCAAAGCTCCGTAACGCGAAAAGTACGCGAAGCGGTGCGCTGTTACAGATATATACCTTTTTTTGAACGTTAATTTCTCAAAATCCACTGGAGCACATATATTGAGATCTAGCAAAGGCACATCGGGCTACCAGTCCCTACAATTTTGCCAAGTTTCGTGCAAATCCATTCAGCTGTTCGATTATTATTATGTTTATTTTTTTTTGCCCCGCGGGGCCCTTTTAAAACCTCCACATCAAACCTAGGGGGTGAGCGACAATGTACTATGCCCCCTTATGGTCATTTGCCCCTTCGCTTTGGCCTCCTCTTGTCTCTCGATCCTACCGAGAGACAAGATGGCGGCCGCTACGGACTGTTTGGAATGTTGACAGACACCGGAGAACCAATCAGCTTCGCTTCACAAAGCTCCGTTGCGCGAAAAGTACGCGTAGCGGAGCGCTGCCCAGTCCGCTGCTACAGATATATATCTTTTTTTGAACATTAATTTCTCAAAATCCACTGAAGCACATATATTGAGACCTACAAAAGGCACATCGGGCTACCAGTCCCTACAATTTTGCCAAGTTTCGTGCAAATCCATTCAGCCGTTCGGGCTAAAAGTGAGGCCAACCGCCCTATGGAAATTAACATGGGAAAAACGCGTTTTGGGACCCCCCTTTTTTCTCGGCCCCCCCTTGACGAACCCCCCCAAAATTTTCAGGGGCTGCTCAGAAACAAAATGTGCCATTTTCCTGAAAATTTCAGACAATTCCGTCCACAAACGCCAAAGTTATTAGACATAGAATTTTCAAAAAACCCATAGAGAAAAAATCCTAACTATATATACCTACTGGCGACCGCCAGTAGGTAATATATATATATATATATATATATATATATATTTCTCACACAATTCCTCCGACAGGGGAAACAATTGGGTCGCACTCCACAGGTCGTTTTGCAATTTTTCTTTTTATTTTCTTTTACATTCCATGCAAGTTCAAAGGCAGCTGCTTACGATCTACGCGTTTCGGTATTACACAATACCTTGCTCACGATCAACCGACCACTTGGCTCCCCCCTGTTTGATATAGTTAATTACATCTCACATCATTTCCTGTTGGGGATAGCCAGCGCCTCTATGCTTTCTGGGATATGTAGTTTTTTAATTTAGCTGTTACGTTTTTCATTGTAAATCATTAACATTTATCTCAATTTCATGCTTTTTTACTGCCATTACTATGTGTGCATGTGTGCTCCACATCATTTCATGATAATTACGTCCCTCTAGTGGGATTACATTCCTTTTTTTTTTTTTTTTTAGTATACGTGAATCATTTCATTGGTCAATCATTTCCGCCTAATGTATACCCTCCAGTGGGTTTTGAATCGTATACCATCCCATGAGTCACCAACAATCATTAACAGTAAACAATTTACTCATTTTTTGCACATCATGTCCATTGTCATTTCATTTTCATCCCCATCACCGGGTTGTTTGGCAGTTTTGCATAAAAACTGGCACTGTTTCTCTCTCAAAGCGAAGTCGTTACAAATGTGTATAAAGTTCCTCCGACTGGTTTAGCCCGTAAGGGGTTAGGGTCCTTAGGTTGAGGATGTGACGTGACTCCTTTTGTCTCAATAGTCTTTCCCTGTCCCCTCCTCGATCGTTTTTGGGGACACTTTCGATGCCAAAGAATTTTAATTGAGTCCAGTCACTTTGGTGGTTTAGTTCCATGTGCTTCGCTACCGCATTTGCTCTGTCTTGATGTATGGTAGCCCGGACGTGCTCCAGGATCCTTTTTTTCAGTTCACACACCGTACTTCCCACATACCTCATGGGGCACGGACATTCCACATCATACACCACATGTGTGGTTTTGCAAGTGATTAGTTCTCTGATCTCCCATGTTTTTTGATTCGCCATTTGCACTTTCTTGATAGGTTTGGCTATTTGACATGCCTTGCATGAGTAGCATTTGACAAAACCAGTTGATTTTAGCCATGCGTCTTTTTTCATTGTTGTTGGTTTCCTGAAGTGGCTGTGTATAAGGTGATCCTTTAAGTTCTTTGCCCTTCTGTACGTAATCGTCGGATGTTGTCCCACAATATTCTTAACTGTTTCATCCAGTTGTAGAATTTTCCAATTGCGTTTCAAAATGGTTGCAATTTTCTTACTTTCATTTGAATAGTCCATTATCATTCGTACTGGTTCTGATTCACTCGGGGGTTCCTTTTGTTTACTTACTAAGCATTCTTCTCTGGTTTTCTGATTTGTTTTTTCCCAGCATTTTTTGATTACGCCGTTGTTGTATTTCCGTCGTTTGAATCTGTTTGTGGTTGTAGCGCTGTGTTTCAACCATTCATCATTCTCACTACAGATTCGACGAATTCTTAGAAATTCCCCGTAGGGGATGCTGCTGATGAGGGACTCCTGATGGAAGCTTGTAGCCTCCAAGGTGGCGTTTGTGGCCGTGCATTTGCGATGTAGGGTAGTCTGTATTTGGTTGTTTCTTATGTAGATCTCTGTGTCTAGAAATACGATTCGGTCATTGCTTATTTCATAACTGAATTTTAGGTTTGGTATGCTGTTATTCATGACTTCAAAGTATTCTAGAAATTCCTCTTTGCTCCCATCCCAAATGATTAGTAGGTCATCAATATACCTAGTCCAACTGATGACTTTATTTAATGAATCCTCATTGCTGTTCTTCCACGCCACTTCTTTTTCCCACCATCCCATCGCTAGACAGGCGTAGCTGGGACTAAAGGAAAATCCCATTGCTGTCCCACTGTTTTGACCATAAACTTCCTCACCAAAGAGAAAGATATTTTTTGTTAGACATATGGTGATCATTTCCAGTAACATCTGGTTATGGTTTCCAAATTCGATATTTCTTTCTTTCAGAAAGGATTCGCACGCTTTCAGGCCCATTTCATTCCCTATATTTGTGTATAGGGATATGACATCCATCGATACTAAATGGTATGAGTCTTGCCAGGGAGTATTTTCTAGTTTTCTTAGTAAGTCACTTGTATCCTGTATGTAGGAATCTAGGCACGTCACAAACGGATTCAAAAAATAATCGATATAATTTGCAATTGGTTCAAGGAGAGAACCCTTCGCAGATATGATCGGGCGTCCTGGGGGTATCTTCTGGTTCTTGTGTAGTTTTGGAAGGAAATATATGGTGGCTGTTACGGGGTGCACTACTGTGAGATACTTTCTCTCATCTTCGTCAATTAGGCCCGCCTTTGTCCATTCCACCAGTCTTGCATCCACCATGTTTTTGATCTCCATGGTAGGATTTCTTTTCAATTTATCATAATATCTGGTGTCTCTTAGTTGGCGATGTGCTTCCGTTATGTATGCTGTTTTTTCCAATATCACGATGTTCCCGCCCTTATCGGCCATTTTGATTTCTATTTGTTCATTTTTGGATAATTGTAGAAGTGCATCCCTCTCATCTCTTGTTAGGTTGTCCTTGTAATTCGCATTCTTCATTTTGTACAACTCCTGGGTCACTGCTTCCTGGAATAGGTCGATTTTGTTACCTGGCATTAGTTGTGGGTAAAATTTTGATTTTGGTTTTTTACCAC
The DNA here is from genome assembly GCF_964261635.1 of Lissotriton helveticus. Classification (NCBI taxonomy): domain Eukaryota; kingdom Metazoa; phylum Chordata; class Amphibia; order Caudata; family Salamandridae; genus Lissotriton; species Lissotriton helveticus. Next base: position 1,696,930,054 of record NC_136069.1, on the reverse strand, counting down.
TTATACCAGCTCCTTTTTGCTTACATGCCACCTCTAGGGGGATTTCTTGATCTCCCTCCATGTCTAGATTCACTAGAGTCATCAAAGCTTCTGTATCTTTGACTGTTAATGGCAGTCCACTATCTGTTTTTTGTGTCTTTTTTGCTTTTTCAAGTTTTTCTTTCTCTGCAAAGTATTTCGCTAGTTTTATCTTCCTGATATATAAGTAAAAATCTATCCGTACTTGAGCTAAATTCATCCTTTTTGTAGGACAGAAGTTTATACCTTTTTTCAATAGATTTTCCTCTGTCTCTGAGATTGCTCTTTTGGATAGATTTACCACCTGGAGCTCATCCACTATAGGTTCTTCCTCTGACGCATGCTGCGTGTTTTGTAACGACTTCGCTTTGAGAGAGAAACAGTGCCAGTTTTTATGCAAAACTGCCAAACAACCCGGTGATGGGGATGAAAATGAAATGACAATGGACATGATGTGCAAAAAATGAGTAAATTGTTTACTGTTAATGATTGTTGGTGACCCATGGGATGGTATACGATTCAAAACCCACTGGAGGGTATACATTAGGCGGAAATGATTGACCAATGAAATGATTCACGTATACTAAAAAAAAAAAAAAAAAAAAAAAAAGGAATGTAATCCCAATAGAGGGACGTAATTATCATGAAATGATGTGGAGCACACATGCACACATAGTAATGGCATTAAAAAAGCATGAAATTGAGATAAATGTTAATGATTTACAATGAAAAACGTAACAGCTAAATTAAAAAACTACATATCCCAGAAAGCATAGAGGCGCTGGCTATCCCCAACAGGAAATGATGTGAGATGTAATTAACTATATCAAACAGGGGGGAGCCAAGTGGTCGGTTGATCGTGAGCAAGGTATTGTGTAATACCGAAACGCGTAGATCGTAAGCAGCTGCCTTTGAACTTGCATGGAATGTAAAAGAAAATAAAAAGAAAAATTGCAAAACGACCTGTGGAGTGCGACCCAATTGTTTCCCCTGTCGGAGGAATTGTGTGAGAATTGGAAGTGGCGTGGTTCAGCTGCAGGGTGCCGCACCCGTGTTGAGCGCTGCAGAATCGGCAAATGGAACCGCAGTGGATGAATATATATATATATATATATATGTATTTAAAATATATATTTTTTTTAGTTACATTAATTTTTCTCAATTTTACGTTTATTCAAGTATTTTAAATATGTTTAAATTAATTTAATTTATTATTATATTACTTTTAATTTACTTTTAAGACATTTAAAAAATTAGATATTTTGACAGTCTATATTTTTTACACTTGATATTTTGGAGTCGATATTTTTGTACTTACCTGTTTGAAGATAGGAAGTCGATATTCTTGCAGTCGATATTTTTACCTTGATATTTTGTCCTCTCGATATTTTGACTGTCAATGTTCTGTCAGTGATCCCTCGATAACATAGACTCTTGGAATGGAAAAGCAATCTTTGGTTCAAAACCAGAGTTTGTTTTACAATCAGATGCGAGCCTTCATGGCAGGGGAGCTTGCCGTCTCAATCAGAACACTGGTGGTATCTGGTCACAAAAGGAAACATCTTACCACATAAATTATTTAGAACTAACAGCTGGGCTTTACGCCCTCATGAGCTCACCAAATCTGCGGGCCTCTTCAATCTAGCAAAGAAACTTTGAATGTTCTGTCTGGAACATAAGATCGCTCTTTTGTCTGGAACATAAGATCGCTCTCAAAGCAGAATACTCTGCAGACTGGAATTAAAGATTCCTGTTAGATCACAGCAATTGGAAACTGAATGCTTCCGTGTTCACTACCCTAAACAAAATTTAGGCAATGCTTCCTTGTCCTAATAACTCCCATTTGGCCATCCCAAGCATGGTTCCCCACCACTCTTGAACTAGCTTGCAACCCCCCCTTCTTAATTCCTACCCTAGAGAATCTTCTTCCATATGTAGACAAAGGAGTTCACCCCCTAATTCAGAACTGGAGTTTAACCCTTCTTGCCTTGAGAGTGTCCGGAGATCCAATGAAATCTCAGGACTTTCAGCGACGGCTGCAACTCTCCTCAGAGAGTCTTGGGCCCCAGGCACTCACTACAGCTATAACAACATATGGAGAATCTGGGTACGTTGGTGCCTGGAAAGGAACCTGGATTCATTGAAAGCACCTATTGTTGACATAGTTAACTTCCTTGTTAAACAATTTCATAAAGGCCTCAGCTATAGAACTATCAATTGCTATAGATAGGCTATTTCTGCTGGTCATGTCCTTGTCAATGTTAAAACGGTAGGTAAAAATGTCATTGTCTGTTTGTAGAGTGATGAAAAGCATTCGTTTAAGAAGACCTCCTAAACCTAAATATAAAAGTCTTTGGGATATCAAACTAATCCTTGATCTTTTCAATAACTGGCCTGTTAATACTCTCCTCAATAAAAATAAAAAAATACAACTTTTCCATTAAGCTGGCTACTCTACTATGCCTAATCTCATGCAGAAGGGTCAAAGAACTGGAGATTACGAATAGATCTTTTAACATGTTCGGAGTCAAATTTGAGATTTATTGAAGAACAAAGACTATGTCTGATTCAATTTTTACCCAAGTTTTGATTTATGTCCAAAACTTTGCGTTGTGGACTGCATGAGAGAGTGTGTTCACAGAATGTCTGCTCTTCGCCTTCAGTATGTTAAACAATTACTTATATCCTTTGTTAAACCCCACAAAGGCATAACCTCGACCTCTATTGGTAGATGGGTTAAGACATTTCAAGCTCACTCCCTTAGAGGGGTGCTATGGCCAGTAAATCTCTCTAGTCTAGAGGTAAGTTGGACGACATTCTCAAAACTGCTGACTGGTGAAATGCTAGCACCTTTGCACGTCATTATTGCAAGCCTATTGAACATATGTCTGATGTTGTTTTACAAAGCTACCAACATGCATAATGTAGCCTCCGTTCTTGTAGTAAGCTTGTTCAAAGTGAAAAAATCATCCAGACAGGAAATGTGTTGAAGAAGTAATTTAATCCAGAGGTAAAGAAACCCACGACATCCCTCAAGTCTTCCAGCCTTTCTAATGATGCTTACATTCCCCATTCTGGAATGCACTAGGCAATCTTAGAATGATCTAACATCAAAACTCTTTAAAGCAATATATGTAATAAATGACAGTAAGTATATACACACTACACATCCCCCCCTTATCAGGATAAAAAAATAGAACTAAAATGATCTAACAACAACATCTAACATACTTAAACTAAAGAGTTACAAAACAATGACTAAAACTATATACATGCTACATTCTTGAGTTAAAGAAAATCAAAACATTAATTCATGACATAATCACGAAAACGAACAGGTACATTCCTTATTCTTGAAGACTCATTAATTCTACCACTGCCCTCTCCCTCCCCCTTTTGAGGAGCAGAAGAATGCACAGCAGAATGACAATGAACCTGACACGTATCACCAGCTCCAACATGAGAAGGAGAAGTTAACAAAGATTGTGTTTGTTGACTCAAATCCCGACCAGCAGGTATCACAATGTTCTCAGCAACACCGTACTAATCAGAATCGGAAACATCAGATGTATTATCATCACGCTTATTCTGACGAATAATCGTGGCTTGTTTATCGGTAATTTTAATAAGCGCATTTTTGTTCCACCAACCTCTATATTGTAAAAGAACTGCCATGCATGCAACCTTTACAACCTGAACAGGTGATGAAAATTTGAATAAACCTTTAGTCACCTTTACAGGTTTTTTGATTATAACCCAATCACCAGGAAACAGCGGTTTCTCAGTGACATGCATACGTTTATCATAGTTCTGCTTGTAGCACTCCTGTTTTTTAACCACAAAGGGGCATATTACCAAGCAATAGCGATAATTATCGCTATTGCTTGGTTAGAGACCAAAAAGTTACCGCTGAGCTGCGGCGATTTTTATCGCAAATAAACCTTGGTATTACCAAGGTTTATCACAATTGCGATAAAAATCGGCCTCAATGCATGAATATCGCTGAAAAGTCAGCGATATCCATGCATTACAGAGCTAATGCTCTTAGCCATATTATCCACCTCCCATTGGATAACATGGCTAAGAACTGCTCAGGGCAGGTGTTAGCTTTTGGAGATATTCGCGCTTAGCGCGAATATCTCCATAATTTGGTAATAGGAGATAGCGATGTTAGCGACTGTTTCCAGTCGCTAATATCTTGACACGCCCACTTTGCATGTCATTAGTGATAAATATCACTGACATGCAAAGTGGGGCCCAAGATGGTCGCTATCTCCTACTAGCTGTCGCTAACTGGTGTTAGCGACAGCTAGGTAATAGGGAGATAATTTTATCTCCGCTTTCTTGGCTTTTAAAGCCAAGAAAGCGGAGATAAACCCCCTTGATAATATGCCCCAAAGTTTCTAACCTTATCAAGATCAACCACCTTCTGAGGAGCATTCTCAATTAGCCAAGTAGGGGTAAGTTTAGAAGTTGGAGTGCGACCTCTTAACAAAACAAAAGGCGAGACACCCGTTGTGCTATGAGGGGTACACTTGTAATTCCAAATCTTATGAAACAGAAAAGAAGAAATATTTAAACCATTAGCCACAGCAGTTTGAACAGCATCTTTTAACAAACGATTGGAACGCTCCACAAGCCCATTTGAAGCTGGACTATATAGAGGAACCAATGAATGTTTAATATACAAATTATTCAAGAACACTTCAACATCACAGGCAACAAAATGGGAACCATTATCAGTGATTATCTCATCAGGTGTTCCTTCAGTGTAAAATAAACGTTGCAAAAACAACACAAAGGGATTGCAACTGCAGACTTAACAAAAGAAAAATAAATCAATTTTGAGAAATAATCAATCGCAACGATTGGACATTTTTTCTCAAAATTAAAAACAGAAAAAGGACCAGAGAAATCTAGACCTATTTTTTTCCATGCCCTCGTAGGCTATTCCACAGGACAAAGCGGTGAATTGGATGACTTCCAATGTTTGTCTGAACAAAGACACTGGGGGCATTGATCAACATGAACTTTAACATGATTGTCAATACCAGGCCACCAATATGTTTGTTTAATCCTACTAACCGTCGCAGTAGTACCCGGATGACCATCATGGGCAAGAGAAATAATACTATCTCTAATACCACGTGGAGGCACAAATTTATCCTGACGCATTAAAATATCATTAGAACAAGACAATTCCGCAGCAACCTGAGCAAAATTCCTTTCCTCCAGAGACAGACTTCTATCCATATGCCATCCCTGAATCAAAAACTTTTTGACATTACTCAAACGTCCATCTTCCTGTGACTTACACATCCAATCATCCTGGGTGATGCTAAACTTTTCCACAACTTCTTCGATAGAAAATACACACTCAAAATCCTCATCAGAATCAACAGGCTGCAGCTTAGGAAGAGGAATCCGTGAAAGGCAATCAGCCCTGACTTTTTTCCTCCAGGAAAATATTTAATGTCAAAATTAAATTCCTGAAGTCTTGCCAATAACCTAACTATCCGAGAAGAAGCTTTGTTTGAAGAACTATCACTTAACATATACATCAAGGGGCCGATTCACAGAACTAACTTAAGACAAAATTCTAAACTTACTACTTTTGGTATTCACAGAAGTTAGGATTTTGTCTTAAGTTTGTCTTAAGACAGACTTAAGACAGACTTAAGTTAGGATTTTGTCTTAAGTCTGTCTTAAGTCTGTCTTAAGACAAACTTAAGACAAAATCCTAACTTCTGCGAATACCAAAAGTAGTACGTTTAGGATTTTGTCTTAAGTTAGTTCTGTGAATCGGGCCCCAAGGGTTTATGATCTGTGAAAAGTTGAAACTCAGGGCCCGATTCACAGAACTAACTTAAGACAAAATCCTAAACTTACTACCATTTTGGTATTCACAGAAGGCACTTACTCATTTTGGTATTCACAGAATGCACTTACTCATTTCAGTATTCACAGAAGTTAGGAGTCCTAACTTTAGGACTCTTAAATGCCTTCTGTGAATACCGAAAGTCTTAAAGTTAGGATTTTTCTCAATTTAGTAGTAGTAAAGTTAGGACTCCTAACTTTAGGACTCCTAAATGCCTTCTGTGAATACCGAAAGTCTTAAAATTAGGATTTTTCTCAATTTAGTAGTAGTAAAGTTAGGACTCCTAACTTTTGGACTCCTAAATGCCTTCTGTGAATACCGAAAGTGTTTAAATTGGGGTTTTTCTCAGTTTAGTAGTAGTAAAGTTAGGACTCCTAACTTTAGGACTCCTAAATGCCTTCTGTGAATACCGAAAGTATTTAAATTAGGATTTTTATCAGTTTAGCAGTAGTAAAGTTGAGAAAAATCCAAATTTTAAGACTTTTGGTATTCACAGAAGGCATTTAGGAGTCCGAAAGTTAGGAGTCCTAACTTTACTACTACTAAATTGAGAGAAATCCTAATTTTAAGACTTTCGGTATTCACAGTAGGCATTTAGGAGTTCTAAAGTAAGGAGTCCTAACTTTACTACTACTAAACTGAGAAAAAAACCAATTTTAAGACTTTCGGTATTCACAGAAGGCATTTAGGAGTCCAAAAGTTAGGAGTCCTAACTTTACTACTACTAAATTGAAAAAGATCCTAATGTTAAGACTTTCAGTATTCACAGCAGGCATTTAGGAGTTCTAAAGTAAGGAGTCCTAACTTTACTACTACTAAACTGAGAAAAAAACCCATTTTAAGACTTTCGGTATTCACAGAAGGCAGTTAGGAGTCCAAAAGTTAGGAGTCCTAAGTTTACTACTACTAAATTGAGAAAAATCCTAATTTTAAGACTTTCGGTATTCACAGAAGGCATTTAGGAGTCCTAAAGTTAGGAGTCCTAACTTTACTACTACTAAATTGAGAAAAATCCTAACTTTAAGACTTTCGGTATTCACAGAAGGCATTTAAGAGTCCTAAAGTTAGGACTCCTAACTTCTGTGAATACCGAAATGAGTAAGTGCATTCTGTGAATACCAAAATGAGTAAGTGCCTTCTGTGAATACCAAAATGGTAGTAAGTTTAGGATTTTGTCTTAAGTTAGTTCTGTGAATCGGGCCCTCAGTGCCCCAAATATACATACACAACTTTTTCACTGACCAAGTACAGGCTAAAGCTTCACGCTCAATTGTGCTGTAGTTAAGTTCAGCTGAGGACAACGTGCGAGAAGCGAAGCAATGGTGCATTCTTCACCCTTGACCATTTGAATGAGAACCGCACCAAGTCCTCTTGAACTAGCGTCCACAGTTATGATACACTGTCCCCATAGGTAAATGGTCTAATAGCAGGTGCATTGATAATCAATTGCGTAACAGCATCAAAAGGCATCTGCTGTTCAGAGGTCCATACAAACTTCACATGCTTTTTTAACAAATCCCTCAAAGGCTGAACAACTAAAGCATACCCCTTGACAAAACGAGCATAATATTCACTAAGCCCAAGAAACGCCCTCAATGAATCTTTATCTGCAGGAGCAGGAGCTTTACCAATGCATCCAATAATGAAGCTTTGGGCCTAATGTGATGTGATGTGATTGGACACTTGTATAGCGCGCTACCACTCCGAGGAGCATCTTGGCGCTGTGACTCCCTATGTCAAGCAGATGACCATAGCTAGACCATCCTAGAGATGGAAGAGGATCATATTAGGGTTTTGCATACTGTGTCTGGTAGTGAATAGATCTATATTTTTAGCTTTTTCCTAAAACTTGATTCCGTATTGGCTGCACGGAGATGTTGGGGTAATATGTTCCATGCTTTTGCGCCAATAACAGATAGGGATTTGCCTCCCTTGGTCGTCAGCCTAAAATTGGGGACGATAAGCAGATTTGCTGTAGATGATCTGATTTCGCGATCTAATACCATCACCAGACAAATTATGTCGCAAGTAATCCACATTTTGTGCCAAAAAATTACATTTATTCAAGTTCAATGTAAAACCTTCAGATTGCAAAGTGTTCAAAACTTTCTCAATTAGGATATAATGCTGGTCAACTGTTTCCGAATGTACCAAAATGTCATCCTGGAAAGTTTGAATAACAGGACAATTATCAAAAATGTTATCCATAATCCTCTGAAAAATGCTGGCGGCCGATGCCAACCCAAAAGGAAGACGCTTATACATATAAACACCAAATGGTGTGACAAATGAGGTCAAAGGCTGAGATTTCACAGAAAGAGGAATCTGATGATAGGCTGCACGCAAATCAAAGGTGGAAAATTTTTTACTCGCACCTATCTTTGCTAGCATTTCGTGAATCTTGGGCAATGGATGAACATCAACAACAATATTACGATTCAAAACTCTCAAATCCGCACAAAGACGATTTTCGCCAGAACTTTTTCGAGCTACGACCACAGCTGAAACCCACTCTGATGATTCAACTGGACAGATAATATCCTGGGAGCATAGTGTCAGGGCTCCATGAATTTCCTATTCTTGTCTCTGTGTCGACTTGCACAGGAACAGAAGATGCTAGCTTTCCAACTCCCTCTCTCCAATCAGTCGGAGTCAGAGTGAAATCATAACTCCAAGCAATCAGAAAAAGGGAAGGGGAAAAGTGGAGAAAATAACCATAAGAAAAGAAAGGCACAGAAGAGACTGGTCCGGATCCCTCGATACTCCAATGAATCCTCTTCTGACTTTATCAGCCAACAAGGTTCCTGTGAATACTAAACACATATATATATATTTAGCCTAAGCCAAGACTCTGCTCTACCTGCTTCTTTTGGTGTCTAATCTTACATACCCAAGGGACTGCGTTGACCTGTAGCTCTTCTTTCTACTGTGAGGTTCCTTTTATCTGGAGTTGCCTATTTGTGTTTCAATCTCACTAAAACGAAATAACTCAATTAGTAATTCCACTCTTACTATTCCCTTGGAGTAATATGTCTCAAACCTATAAACCTACCACACTATGCAACTCTGTGTCTTTTATTCTTCCTCTTGTGTTATTTACTGGCTTGTGAAAACCTCATCTGTAAAACAGTAAATTGATTAATTTCCTGCTCTCTTTTTCTATTATCTATTATCTTTCTTTATCTCTTTTGACCGACCAGTACTGTATTCTGTTATCTTTGTAAATGGATTCTGTAACTTGTCTTTCTCCTTCTTTTTAGAACAGCTGCCTTCCTGCTCGAGTGATTAGCCTCACTATATTCAGGTAAGCGTTTATTTCCTCTTCTAACAAGTAATTGCCCAAAATAAGTTTTAAACGAACTATTTACATTTCTCAGGAAAACTTATTTTTGTTTCTTGTTGCTGTGTCTAGAAACACAAACTCTAATGTCTCAACTGTTATCTTTCCATTAGTAGTTGTCACAGGCTGTAATTAAATACAATTTCAGCTGAAACTGTCTAGATTTAATTGTCACTTAGCTCCGTGTAAGCTGCTTTCCTCAACGTGAAGACTGCTTGAGCTGCTCCTGAAGCGACGACGTGTTGTCTTTGACTGAGTCTTCCTGAAAGTCTTTTTTCTGCCAGCTGCGGAGTTTCTACCTACATGGTAATATCTACAGGAAACTACTGTTCTGAGTCGTTACTAGGAATATACATATATTACTAACTCTGGGATTCTGAAAATACGTTTCGTAAAAAACGTTTCTACACTGACAGGAATTTCTCTGACTGACTCGGGCTGAATTCTCGGTGAAGTGCGCAGCTCTGATAGAGCGCGCGCCTCACCTGAACTCCGTTCTGGAATGTTCAGAAAAACTAGACTGGCAACTTAGGCTTGGACCAGGAAGGAGTCAAACTCCAGTCCTGTTTCCTTGTTTTGAGAGCTCTTACTGACCGTTTATTAGGAAGGATCCTGACACATAGTAAATCCAGGTGTTTTTTAAGATCATCCTTAACGGATAAAGGTACAGAACGCACCTTTTGAACAACTGGAAAAACGTTTTCTTTTAACTTTATAACATGTTCGAAATGTTTGACTAAACCAATTTTATCACTGAACACAGTTGAGAATTAATTTTTTTTTTAGATAACATAGGATCATGTGTTTTATGGTCACTAATAGACAAAACAGGAAATTCCCCAAGAACAACTGGTTCAGGATAACCAGGTTTCAGCATTATGCCTAAAGCAGCTTGGTCACGCCAGCTCAAAATATCTCTGCCATTCAATGTAACATAAATCTTGGTGTTTATGACTCTGCCTTTAAAATGAATAGAATCAGGAAAATAACCCCTCATGATGATATCATACTCCCCAAACGCTTTGAGATTAATATCAGAATGGAGTAATTCAATGCCAACCCACAAGTTGTTGAATGTTTTGACATCTAAAATAGTAATCGGCGAACCGGAATCCGCCATAACCTCGAGAGACTTTGTACCAATATGCACACTGCAATTAGGTCCTTTAACCTTGTTACTATCAACTAAATTAACATGAACTGATAAGGAAACAACATTTAATACATCACAGATTTCCTCCTCAGTATATACAAGATTAACTTTCCCTTTGCTTTTAGGTACTCTGCACATGGTAAAGAAATGACCAATGTTTTTACAGCTATTGCATGGTTTACCTTAGGCAGGGCATTTGGGGTTGTTACCAAGATGAAATTTCGAACCACACCTGTAACAAAAAAAATTAGATTTGTTCTCAACAACTTTTTTGTCTTTAGGACGAGTGCTAACAACATTTACATCAACCCGACTTGTACTATCATCAGAAACACACATTACAGTATTACTAGGAATTTTCGCATTAGTACAATTATTAGACGAATCAGGCAAAAATTTTGAAGAAGTAACTGAACATTCAATGCTTTTACCTATTATCATTACTTCATCTAGGCTTGGATTTTTACAAGTGAAGATCCTTTCCTGAATTTTCTTATTGAAACAGTTAAACACTAATTGATCTCGAAGAGTTGTGTCTAAATAATTGCCAATTTCACACTTGGCTGCAGGAACACGCAAAGTTGCAAGGTAATCCTCGATTGACTCTTCAGATGATTGCTTTCTTTTGAAAAAAAATGACGTTCCACCATAACAAATGGTTCATCCTTATACTGTTTTCCTAAACGAGCTAACGCTTCCATGTAAACATTCCAAGACTCATCTGAAGTGGAGTTCTGAACAACAGGTAAACTGTCGAAAAGTTGCTGTCCTGCATCTCCAAGATGATTAAATAAAATCGCCCTTTTTCTAGAAGCAAAATACTCAAAGTGTCAATTGCTTCCAAGTAATTTGTAAATACTCTAAGCCACTGGTGCCAAGGTGTCAGAGGTTTACCAGGTACTTTTAAAAAACATGGAGGTGCCAAAATGCTGTTATTAGAATTAGCCATATGACTTGCTGTTGGTTTCAAATAAACTCGAAAGTGTTTAAAGAGGCAAGTTAATCAAAAACTTGAAAATAGTATAAAAATACCCCTAAATGACAAATATATTTACCACAGCACGTGAAATGTGTTCAACCTTGGTAGCGATCCAATGTTGTAAAAGAAGTTGAATAGCTTAACACCTTCACTGCGGCGGCTATTCCGCCGCAGTGCTAACGGTTTGGGGCAGCCGCGCGGCGGCCGCATGCTGGTGACGGAACCGCTCCGTCACCAGCGTCGGTTGAGCTGTGCTCGTGACGGAGCGGTTCCGTCACGGCCCGCCCCGCTCAATAGAACGCTCAGCGCAGGCGCGGAATTCGCGCCGCGCATGAGCGTTCTATCGAGCTGGGCGGGCCATGACGGAACCGCTCCGTCATCAGCACAGCTCAACCGACGCTGATGACGGAGTGGTTCCGTCATCAGCACCGAAGGGGTTACACAGCAAAGACGCTATAAAATGCGCAAATGACACCATGCACTGCTTCAAAGTGAATATAAACTTTCCCAATGTGCAAAGATGGCCGCCAAAACGTGATGATGTCACACGCTGGTAACTCAACGTGAGGTTAAACATTCTCGTAATCAGCGTCAGCATTCCAACATCGGTGATGATGACAGCCGGGGCGAGCTAGGAAGAGTGCGTAGCCAAACAATGACAGCTGCACGAGAGAAAGCAGACACGCACTTGGAATGGATGCGCAGTTAAATGTCAGCAAGAGGTAACGGTAAGCAAACGTTGGAGGTACCGCTAACGATCCAAAAAGTACAAATAAAAGTTGTCTACTCACAAAAACGGCGGCAGCATAAGATAACAATTAAAATCCAAGAGTCCATTTATGATAATGATAAAAAAACGATAATTCGTTGGTCGGTGGGTGAAACTGTTTCCTTCAATGTTCCTCGTCTTCATAAAAATAAGTTTGAGACAAAAGAGCTTAAAAAAACATTGCCAAAATATGTAGTAAGCTCGTTCAAAGTGAAGAAATCGTCCAGACAGGAAATGTGTTGAAGAAGTAATTTAATCCAGAGGTAAAGAATCCCACCACATCCCTCAAGTCTTCCAGCCTTTCTAATGATGCTTACATTCCCCATTCTGGAATGCACTAGGCAATCTTAGAATGATCTAACATCAAAACTCTTTAAAGCAATATATGTAATAAATGACAGTAAGTATATACACACTACAGTTCTTGTAATGAAATTGCGATTCTCATATTAACATGACTAGAGAATCTGGATTTCATTAAAGACACGGAGGCTGACATTATCCCTCCCATCCCATCCGTTGGTGGTCTTACAATGATTTAATGCTGTTTTTATTACAGTTTATTAGTGTACTTTTTATTAACAGTACTTGTTTCATCTCTTTTTCCTTTTAGCTTGATAAGCTTGACACTATTTTTTACATTCAAGAGATATTTACTTCTTTTTCTTTTCAGGTAACTCTCCTTAACTGTGTGTCGCCTGGCCTTTGGTTTTACCTTCTTTCTTCCTTCTCCTTCATCCTGCTCATCAGAAGATCATTTTGATGTTTAAAGTTTCATGAACTTATTTTCCTCCACATTTAAAAGAGGCAGATTGTTGATGGCTCATGCCTTTCATGTGTTGCTATTGTCTTATTCTGGAACCTTTTAATATTGTGATGTATGCGGCTGCTTGGACTGCATTAAAGGAATAATGCAGAATGTCAGCCTCCGTCTCTTTATTGAAATCCAGATTCTCTAGTCATGTTAATATGAGAATCGCAATTCACACACGTCAGGTGGGAAAAACAACCATACAAGTGAAAAAAAACAAAAAAACACAAAAGACAAACCACAACGAAGCACAATGTACGCAGACGGAGCAAGTCCAGGGGACAACCAGAATACCACAAGGACCCTGGAGGAACAGCCTGGATCATCGGGGTCTGGGAAGGCCAAGAAGAAGAAGTATAGGAAGAAGCGATTCAGTCCGCAGGAAAACATGATCCCGATAACGGAGGTGGTAGAACACCATCAACAACTATTCATCACCTTCATTGTGTCATTGGCAACTAAAAATGGAATTTGGTAGTCCATGGTGGACAAGGTGAATGGAGTCGGAGTGCGGAAGAGGAGAATGGATAAGGTATAGAGGCACTGGCATGATGTGAAGTGGAAAACAAAGAACAAACTCACAGCCAACTGGAAGGCAGCAATGCAGACTGGAGGTGGCTGTCCAGTGCCACAGGAGAAGCTGGACAAGATGGAGGAAATGGTGTCCACAGTCATCAGTGGTGAGACAGTGGCAGGTGTTGGGGGACTAGACACTGCTCGACAGGACCGGACACCACAGACCGAGGGTGAGTAACGAACAGGAAACAGGGGCACGGGGGAGATGGGCACAAAGGCACGCATGCACAAATAAGTAGAGCACACATTCGGACAAACCATGTCAGGGACCCCCAACTCCCACCAAGAGACCACTGTCCCCAAGCATGCAACATCTCAGCACTGCATAAACACGGTAGTCAAAGGCACAACCCATTAAAGGGAGAAGGGGCAGCAAAATAAGACCAGCAGGGCCGACTCACACAAAATGCTGCAGACACATAACAGGCAGAGCACATCAACATTGACTACAATGTGGACAAACCGCAACACGCATACAACAGAACACAGGACACAACAGTTGCCGCTTGTGTGTAGAAACTGGCCAATCACATTTGGCATTGCAGGGAAATGTGAGATGATGATGTACAAGTACAAACCCTCATCCTTGATGGTGTCGGAATGTCCACTGTCCCACATCAAATAGGCATTTCCTCCCAAACAGTCACAATGTACACTGTCATGGAATCTGAATGTAAACATGTACAATGTGTCAACATACATGTTAACACAATGTTAAAATGCATCTCCCCTTCACATTGCAGAGGGAAATACAGAGCCTCCTGCAGAGCTGTCCGACCCTCTCTTCTCTGAAGAGGACCACCAGATCTTCTACCACGATGCTATCCTATAGCTCGCGGACAGCCTCCGCTGCAGACCTCCACGTGGAGGGCAGCTCAGCTGCCACGAGGAGACCCAACCCCCTGCACAGACCACACAGCAGCCAGCACCCACCACCATGGCTGCCTTCCAGGACCCCCACAAAGACCACATAGCCTTCCAACGCCGTATGTTGGTGCGCCAGGAGCAGCCAGCTGAACAGGTGCAGGTGGGGTTTGACCGCATGGCAGACAAACTAGATCCCATACGTGGGTTTCTGAGTCCCATCTGGGACCTCTCACAGTCCCTAACAGACACCCACAGTCCTCTCCATGCCCTCCAATGAACCATGGCTGACATTGCTGGAGTCCTGACTCGGAGGCAAGAACAACTGTCTAGTCCGAGTGGCTCCAGCGATGTCGCCCGCGAGTTGGGACACCTGCGGAGGTTGATGGAGAACATAGAGCGGACGCAGGCAGAAAGAGCGTCAGCCACGGCGACACACCAGCAAGAGGTAGCTGTGTTCCACAATGACATGAAGACCCTCTCATGGCATTGCTTCAACAAATCCTGGCTGCTACCACCACATCCACATCTCTACCCCCTGAGGTGTCACTGCCACAGAGTGCTGGATTATTTACAACAAGGGGTAGTGATGGACAGAGTCTCTGAATTAAGCAGAGTACTCTCACCCAGTCAAGAGATCAGGGCTAGATCCAACACCGTTTTTTAGCTCATTGCACCATCCCAGTTTCAGAACCTGGCTGTATGCAAATTAGTCTGTCCCTGGCCCACTGCATCATGGGAACAGGGCAGACCAGACTACAAAAGTCAATTCTTACACTGGGAAAGAAACAAGCTTCCGGGGACCGGTTTCTGGCATTTCAGCCGTCTTCGGCCCGGCTTGCTTGAATCCTGATGGTGCAATGAGCAAGGGACTCACATCTGAGTATACCCTTCCACGCTTAGGGTGGACAAAATTATTTACAACAAGGGGTAGTGATGGACAGAGTCTCTGAATTAAGCAGAGTACTCTCACCCAGTCAAGAGATCAGGGCTAGATCCAACACCGTTTTTTAGCTCATTGCACCATCCCAGTTTCAGAACCTGGCTGTATGCAAATTAGTCTGTCCCTGGCCCACTGCATCATGGGAACAGGGCAGACCAGACTACAAAAGCCAATTCTTACACTGGGAAGATCCCATACGTGGGTTTCTGAGTCCCATCTGGGACCTCTCACAGTCCCTAACAGACACCCACAGTCCTCTCCATGCCCTCCAATGAACCATGGCTGACATTGCTGGAGTCCTGACTCGGAGGCAAGAACAACTGTCTAGTCCGAGTGGCTCCAGCGATGTCGCCCGCGAGTTGGGACACCTGCGGAGGTTGATGGAGAACATAGAGCGGACGCAGGCAGAAAGAGCGTCAGCCACGGCGACACACCAGCAAGAGGTAGCTGTGTTCCACAATGACATGAAGACCCTCTCTTGGCATTGCTTCAACAAATCCTGGCTGCTACCACCACATCCACATCTCTACCCCCTGAGGTGTCACTGCCACAGAGTGCTGGAGACAGAACACCACCGCCCACACGTGAGGCACCTGAAACAGCAGAGGATGAAGATGCAGAGTAATCAAATCAAAAATATCTCTATTTAGATATAAACATATATCTTTAAAAGAAGTTACAAAGTTCACATTGTTTAGCGACTGTTAAAAACACGTAACATGTAACAGTTAATAGGCAGCAGTATAAAAGAAGAGGTTGTCCGCTCTTGGGCCTCCTTAGTCCATAACAGTTTAAAAGAAAAATAAATACACAGAGCAATAATGATGAAAAAAAAAAAAAAGTAGATTAAGACGTATTGTGCAAGATACTTTTCCCATCAACCCTTTTATAGAGTACCCGTTGCCCATGATGCCGTACATGTGCAGGACCGCTAACAGTCCTAATTCAATGATAGGGTTTCGTTTTGTCCCCCCTCAAAATTAAAAACTATTGTTGAGAACATCAAGATTAAAAAATATTGGGGGGGGGGCATTAGCAGGACCCAATTCGGTTAAGGTTGCTGTATGCCAGCTGAATGAATTTTGTGAGTTTTATGTTTAAAACGTTGTTTTCGGGGTTCAAAGCCACTATAATCGCTTGCCTACAGGATCGGACCCCCAGGTTGTTCCATTCAACTTTAAGTTTGGCCTTACATTCGGAGTTAAAGGCTGGGCAGAGGCAGACCACGTGCATCAGAGTTTCAGCTACTTTGCCACATCCTCTGCAAGTGACGTCCTCTGCCGTACGTCACCATGAGGGTAGATCTTGCAGAAATTGCCAATCACCCATTCTGATAGCGGTAAAACTGCGTTTAAGATACATCGTGTATGTGCAGGCCAAGTAAGAGGCAGGGACTAACCGGCTGTATGAGTTTCAAAGGGCCAAGCGTGGCTGCGTTTTGAAAAGTATGCTTTGTCCATGATAAGAGATTTCATTCTCACACATTTTTTAATACCCAATTTAAAGGCTGTCTGACCCGGGTTAAGCGCCCATAATTCACTCGCTGAGATTTGCTGAATTGCGTCCTTGAAGAGGCGACCAAACGTTCCACCTGAGTTTTTCTGGGAGATTTCTAACCAGACTAAGGATTCCAGTGTGCCAGGGTCCGCCTGTCTCAGTTTGTGGCAGAGGTTCAGATATACCCCAATGTCTGAGGCATCATAGTTTAGTAGCCCCAACTCTAGTCTTATCTGAGCAGCAGATGCAGACCTTGGTAACTGGAGAACCTTTTTGTAGATTTTGGTTGTGTGCCTATTCAAAGCGGTGTTCAATTTGCCCCTGAATGTTTCCATGCCGTATGATAAAGTGGGGCCAATTTTTGCTCTCATTACTTCTAAAAAAGACGTTAGAGTTGGACCTGAGAGTTTTTTAGAGAGCTTGCCTAGTGACACCGCTAGGGTCGTGGCTTTGACTGAGATCTCTCAACGCTGTTTTGAGAGGTTGCGTCTAGAATCCAGGTGGACACCTAGGTATTTGTACGATTGGCCAGTGACGAGGCGTACGTTGTTAAATGACCACCCACCAGCAGTGTAACGTTTCTTACCAAAGGGAACAACTTGCGTTTTCTTTAAATTTACCTCAAGCTGATTCAATTTCGTATAGCTGAGCAGTTTGTCCAGAAGCCTTTGTAGCCCGACCCTCGTAAGACTAAAGAGAACCAGGTCGTCGGCATACAATAGGTTGCTTAGTGTTTGGCCTCCCACCTTTGGGGGATGGCTATTTGTGTCATCCAAGGTCGTTGGGAGGTCTGCTATAAACAGGTTAAAGAGGAGGGGGGCCAGCACACATCCCTGCTTCACGCCCCTAGTTGTCATAATTTTCTGCGAGAGATGTGTGCCAGACCCCAACTTTACCCGGACCCAGGTACGGGAGTGTAGTTGGATAATGGCCTCTAACAAAGACTTTGGAATCCCTCACTTCCTTAGTTTTACCCATAAGGCCGCCCTAGGGACGCTATCAAATGCTGCTTTGACGTCTACAAAGCAACAGAACACTGACCTGTATGTTAAAAAAGCTTTGTCGACAATGGTTGATACTGCTAGCAAATTAGTCCTAGTCCCTGAATTAGCAGTGGACCCTGTTTGATTCATTGGCATCAGGTTGTGGTCTTTTACCCATAGTCTCAAGTCTTCCAAAAGTAGGCCTGCATAGTACTTTGCCTCCTTGTCCAAAAGAGCGATGAGTCTGTAGTTGTTGGGTGAGGCGCGTGGTCCTGATTTGTAAAATGGGTGGATAATAGCACCTGACATGAATCCAGGATTGTAGCTGTTCGCAGAGCGTAGTTGAAGAGGTTTGTTAGCGTACTAGACCAGAAGGCAATGTCCGATTTAAACAGGCTCTGTGGCAGTCCATTAGGGCATGGCGCGCCGTCGGCTCTTGCTTTTATTATTGCTTTGGCAACCCCTTCTTGTCTCACTTCGTGGTTATCATAGGCGGGGTAAGTGCACTTGATTGGTGTACTCCGCTTAATACAAGGGCCCGTATCCGTATCGATTGGGGTACTGCTTCCAGTGAGCCCTGGATGTTCTGGAGACTTAAGGTGGTCCATTAGAAATCAAACCCAGTCTGATTCCTGGATGTTTGCAGATCCCAACATGGTTGTACTACCATTTGACTGATTGATTAGGGCCCAAAATGTTCTGGAGTTTCTGCTCTTACTCTCCCACACCAGCGTACACCAGAGTTGGTTGTCGTGTGATCGTTTATTTTTTCTTATAGCCAAATTGAACGATTTTTAGGCCGTTTGATAGAGCATTAAACAGTCACTGTTCCCCGGGGATTTTGCCAGTGCCAGCAGGGCATTGTTTCTGTGCTTCTTGAGTGACTTAGTCAGAGGTGAAATTGAAAACTGACAAGCGTGGGTTGCCCTTTTGGACTGTGGTTTTGCAGGGAAAAGGTTGGTGAGGTGGGAGCAGAGCGTCGACCATGTTACGGTTGGAGAAGCCTCTTGCTTGATTCCCTCACTTATAATGCCCATGCTTAAGTACAGGATGTCCGGGCTGATGTCTTCGCTCCACTTGAGGCGCGTTAGATTTTCCATGTATATTTCCTGGCAGGTTGGGGGAGCAGGTTTGTGAGTAACTGGACTTATGTTGAAGGATATGACCTGGGGCCTATGGTCACTTTCAGTTTGTGGACAAATGTGGAAGTTGGCTAAACATTGAAGCAGAGTGGTATTACAGATGGAATAATCCAAGTAGGATTGTTTGCTGCCATTTGTCCAGGTCCAGTTTGGTGAGGTGTCATCTGCCGACCTGCCGTTAAAAACAAGAAATCCTGCGCTGTAGAATCTCATCGCGCAGAGTTCGCCCAGCCCGCATTGGGCTTGGTTAGGCGGGATAGTTTGAGTCCTGTACTCAGTGATTGGAAATAAGAAAGGCCCGTCAAGGTCTGCTGGGTCCCCTTGGAAAAGATTGGTGTTAAAGTCCCCCGTAACGATACAATCTGAGTTGGGGTGTTCCGAGACCAACTCGTTCATGATTTCCGTTAAACGCACCAGATGGTCTTTTTTTGTACATGTACTAGGATTAATGTACACGTTTAGAATAAAAAGTGGGCTGTGTTTCCGACATGAGTTGATTTTTACCCAAAGTAGCCAGTCCTGCTCAAGGGGTATTCGTGAAGTTGGACCTTTTATGGAGTCTGATATGTATATTGACAGCCCACCTTTGGAATGACCGAAGCGGCTGTCCCTAAGAGCTGGTTTCCACAGCTCTATGAAGCCAGTGACTGGGCATCCTTGTGTGGCCCAAGTTTCCTGCAGGGCTATTACTGCGTGGTCACACAGGAAAGCTAAAGTGTCCGGGTTAGTAATTTTTTGATGGAGGCCGCTAGTGTTCCATGAACACATTTGGAAAATGGGATCCGCCGGTAGGTTAGGTACAGTTGTTAGTGCAGCTACTGGAAGGATCGGCTTGCTCGGGTGTTTGTTGTTATGACCCACGGACTCTGATACAAGAGGTTATTCTTTGGTTCTTGTTGACAGGATGGTTGGGAGCCATCCCCATGATTGGCATAAGCCTTTATTAGGGATCGCTTTTGGCGAGGTTTTGTGATCTTCTTCCGGTCCCAACGTATATTTTAGTATCGAATACGGTTTGGGTGGTCTTTACGTCTTACAGTTCCACCTTTTTGAGGTGTTGTTGGCTGATTCAGTAGTGCGGTTGGGTAGCCTGGCGTGGAGTATTGGGACACTCGAATGCCCATTCCCTCAGTGTGGCCTTGTGTTCCAAAAACACACCTACCCAGCTGGGCGACTTGAGGGTCACCAGGGTTACCTCCGACAGTTGGACACCTCTTGGTGGAAGGAATTTGATAGATTCTATATCGTCCGAAGCCAAACCTGCGAACCCCGGAATGCCTTCTACTAGTTTTAATATATTTGCTCTGTTGGGAATATCCTGGCGACCCTTCGATGTATATTCAGGTGCCAGTAAGATGTGAAGGGATGATGGTTCCTTAGTGGTCTCCATGTGTTTTGGACTTGGACCCATCTCATTCAATTTGCTATTTAACAGACCACCTTCCGATTCCTGCTCCACTTGTGTCTGGCATTGACGGGCTTCCCCCGAGCACAGGCGATTTATGGAAGAAGTTGTTTTTTCGTTGTAGATTGTTTTTGTTGGGATCAATCCTGTTATTGAGGGGACCCCTCGAGGGGCAGTTAGAACTGGCACTGCTTTTATCTTGACTTGGGTCTCTATTGGCCTCAATGCACTTACAGTCTTGGTGTTCGTACTTGTCTTAACTGAGGCAGTGCTGGGCTCATCCACTACTGATCGCTCTACTGGCTCGTTTACCTCTTGTGAACTCTCCGCAGTTAGTTGAATAACATTTACAGGTATATCCCCTTTTGGATTAATCGCGCTGGGGATTCCTAGGGGAGAAGGAGCGGCTACCTTGCTCAATGACTGTTTGTTGGCTGCCGTTGCAAAGAGGGGATAGTATTCCGGGTGGACAGCTATTGTTTTTGCCCTTGCTTTGTTTCTGTGCTTGCACTGGTGTTTTAACTCTCTCTTGCTAAGGTGGAATTCTGGAGCCGGCGACACTTCCTGGTTGGGTGAGGCCAGGGTCACTGGGCTGGCCGTAGACCCCATTGATGAATGATCCGTGCGGGTGATACACCTGCTTGGACTCCCTGCAATTTCAGTTATTGCTTTGGCCGGGTCCGGTTGTAACTGAGCGGGTTTTGGCTGCTTGCTCTGCTGGTTTTGACAGGGAGCTAAACCCCCGACTGATTTGGCGCTGTTGCTTGCGGTGGGTCTCAGGTTGGCCAGAGCTTGGGTCATCCCAGACGAGTTTTGCAGTTGCGAGCAAGGGGTTGTATAAAAGTTATCTCCTTTCAGCATCTTTACTTCGTTTATAACGCTAGTTAGGAAATCTGGAAGCGATGAGAGTGAATCAATTATTGGGGAACAGCAACAAACCAACAGTAGAAGCTTTGCCGGGGCTTGCACTCCGAGTATTAAGTTATGAAGTTTATCGAGTTTGTTGTCAATTCCTGCAGTGAACAACGCTAGGGTATTTAAAAGATCAACCTGCACATCCAGCTTTTCAGAGTGGTAGTTTAGTGCGTTGACTGTCTGCTGGAATGTTTGGCGAAGTTGTGGCCAAACACTGGTTGCTATGGGGTCTTCTTGATTAGGTTTGGTGTTTAACGTATCTTTGATGGGTTTTTGAGTACTTTTTAAAAAAAAGACAGGTCCGCTAAGAGCTGATCATTTGCATCGGCTTTTTTGGGGGACTTTTGAGGCGGTGTCATTGCTGGTGATGAGAGTGCGATGTCCTTAGGACTTAACACTGGCGGTGACTCCTTGGGTGTGCTCACGGTTTGAGACAGGTTGAGCAATTGAGAGATGTTGTTACACGAGGGGGAGCTTTGCACATGTATTTGTGCAAGGGTTGACTGACAGTGTGGGGTCGTTGTGACTGCCTTCGCTATGTCAGAAACTTGTCGGGAGGGTGTAACCGATGTGCCCAATTTCTGGGTTTGACCTGTTTTGGAACTCGGGCTGGAACGCAGGCTATCCCATGAACTTGATGGAGCTAACTGCGGTGGACTCGTTCCTTGCTTGTCCGCTGCTGTTGGGGAAACTTGCTGTCCTAGTTGCTGGTCATGTGGAGGAACGGGGTGATGATTAAAAGGGTACGGTTTGGAACTTACGTCCTCCTGCCATGCCATTGTGGAGTCGTTGAGTGCTGAGCCAAAGATGTATACTCCCACAGGTTTGGCTATCTTTTTGGATTCGGTCAATTGCTGTTGTGGGGATAAAGGCTGAAGAAGAAGTGTGTTGGTGACCGGGAGCCGGGTCAGAGCTCCGCACTTGAGTGCCTCCTGAAGCTGGGGTTGGAGTTGGGACTGGGGCTGGAGCTGTAGAGAAGTATTAGTCATTGTTGGTACTTTTTTAAAGTAATCCAGCAGGTTCGCTGTTTTTAAGGCTGATGTCATGTCCGAACCCGTATTCTTGCCCTTTGAGTTTTTTTTGCTAGAATTACTAAAGCTGTTAGGGGAGAATATGCCCGCAGTCAATGTTTCCTGGCCAGCCCCAGTGGGCTTGTGGGTACCCGGGTGAGACTCCTCGCCGGGTACTAGCTGTTTCAATTTCCTCCGTTTTGTTGCCACCGCCGTTTTTCCTACTTTCCCGGATCTCATGGTGTTTAACTAGCGTTGGCCAGTTAGCTGTGACTGGTGCTGCCGGACTACCAGCCGGGCTGACTGAAGTACCTGGGGTGGCGCTGAAACACACAGCGTTGACTGATTGGCTGAGGCTGATTGGCTGCGGTTTATGCTGCTGGGTCGACTGGGGTAGCTGGGGTAGCGCTGGTCTAACTCAGCTCAACTGGAGCTGTTGAAGGTCCGGAAAAGGTTGCGATAACCTGCGCTGTCTTGCGACACCGAGGCTCTGCTAGGGCTCTGCTGGCTGCTGGCTCTGCTGGCTCAGGTAGATCGTAATATTCTGCCACTCCTGAGTCCCGGCAGGACGACTGGTTGACCGATGCTGTGGTGCAGGTTTATAATACTTCGGACAATGGATCTGCAACAGTCGATGCTCTGCGTCGCTTTATCGCTGTGGTGCGGTCTTATGATGGCTCCCCCCCGGTCTTTAGTTGACCAACCCTGGATCACGCGGCAGCCGATGCCTCGCACAACTCAGACCTAGGCCTGGGGGCTGGCTGTAAGTCGGAGTCGATGACCCAAGTAGGAGGGTGGAGCTTACTCAACGACTCAGCCGCTACCCAGTCAACGGCCATAGACAGGAGCAGGGCTGGCTGTCACTATGGATCCAGGGGCGGGAGGCGGGGGGAGCAGCCCCAGAGCTGGAAAAAAGACAGCCGGGACATCCGTACGGCCGACCGGCTGGATGGGCGAGTGAGGCAGCACAGGAGCGCACAACAACGGCCGGCGCAGGGGGGGCGCTGAGAGCAAGTGCAAACACAAAGGGAACCAAGAGGGGAACCAAGAGTGAACAGGGATGCTGAAGGACCGGGTGGCAATGCGTGGTTCAAGGAGGAGGGGGGGGGGCAGCCAAGGAGAAACGGACTTGCCAACAGGGTGCTTCCCGCACGGGGACACGCCTCTCCCCTCTCCACACCCGCACTCTCACCGGAACTCACCCGCACACTCCTGCCGACTTACCGGTATGCCAGCAGCTGCAGCGAAAACCCTTTCCGGGCTCCCTGGCTCCCGTACTCCCAGGACTCAGACCAGGAGAGCCACAGAGAGCCACAGAGAGCTGAAACCCGCTCGGTCCCCGGCTCCGCGGCTACCACAACCTGCAGCACGACTCCGCTGAGCGCCGCCTACCTGCCTCAACGCACACGCCTGCCTGACGTCCGGGGGAGTGACTGCAGTTTCCGTTAGTGGGACGCGGCCAATCGTTGCAATCACGCTTCATCCATTTGGTGCCTCCACAAAGCGAGAGAGACTGCTGACAGAGGCCCAGAGTCGGATGCAGAGTAATATGATCTCCTAGTAAGAAAAAACAAGTAGCAATTGTAGGAAGGTCAAATCGGACTGCATGGTTACCCACACTTTCTGCCTGGTGTTTTACTGGTTTATGACTTAGTTTCACTGGAATCCTGCTAATCAGGACCCCAGTCTATCTGCTTTCTCCCTAAATTGATTGCATGTACCTTAGGTAACCACAGATTGGATTCTGGGGTACCCTTATAAGTCCATAGTATATGGTATACTATGTACCTGGGGCATAGGTACCTCTCGGGGGCTGCAGCATGGATTATGCCACCCCTGGGAGACCATTCAAAATGACACAACAGGTCTGCTACAGAAGCCTGTGTAAGGTGGTGTATGCACCCCTTACTTAGATATATGTTACCTATATCTATCCATATCACTGCACATGTGTAAAGCTATCAATCACCCCAATGGCAGGCCTTGGCAAACCTGAAGGCAGGGTACTGGGTTACATGTGAGAGGGTGCCCATGCATGAGCAGAGCCCCTCTCCAGCTTTCAGAATCTTTTTCCTGGGGTTGTTTGTGATGCAGCCAACCATATACTTTTAAGTGCATTATAACCTCGCTGTAAATGCTTACTTTAAAACGGCTGCATGGAAACGTGTCATATTTGGCACCTTGGAATCATACCTCTCTGCCAGTAACTGGCAGGGGAGGTATGATTCCACCCTTCTAGAGTGAGAAACATGACAGCACCGGTACACTTGGTACCAGTTTTGCAAACCCTGGCATCACAAAAAGGATGCTGCCAGCCAGAGACACAAGTCTGCCTTCCTGCTGCTAGACGAACCTCTGGCAGGGGACGCAGGACAATACAGGGTATATTTACAAGCCCCTTGCGCCACTTTTGCGTCATTTTCCCTATGTTAAAACTGATGCAAAAGTGGTGCAAGGGGCTTGTAAATCTGCCCCAAGGTTTCCGCTTTCAGGGAGGTGTGACCACCTCCCAGACAAGCTTTAGTGTATTGGGGCTGGGTGGGTGCACTCTGAGAGTGCTTTGAAGTCTGCACTGGGGGAACCTTTGCTTTCCCTGTGCATAGTCCAGCTCAAACCAGTTGCAGGGGCTACCAGCGCCTGCTCTGGTGCAAAACCGACAAAGGACATGGGTGTAGCCACCCCTCTGTCCTGACTCTCCCATAGGTGGATCCGCAGAGTTTGTCCCACCCCTTCCTTGGGTATAAAGTAGGAATCCCTGGCTAGGGGACTTTAGATTTACCTGGATGAAACTTTGCTACAGAATCCCAGAACTTCTACTATCTACATGACGTTGGATGACTGAAAAGTCTCCCTGGAGTAAAGGAGTTACTCCCCTGCAAGGCAGGCACCAAAGACGCATCTGTCCGGTTTGCAACTACGCAGCTCCTTAAGTACTCCGAAGATTTTGCAACACAGGAGGTGGGTTTCCATGCTTCCCCAAGGCCAATCCATGCTCTCAGCAAACCTGAAATCCAATGCCCTTGTGGGGACCGTGTAACCTGAAGCCCTGGACACCGTGCAAATTTGCAGCAGCATTTCCTTTTTGGCTTTCCCTAAGGCTGTGCTTTGGTCTACTTGTGGTCCAGACCACAAGCAGGGATACCACTGAAGATTACTGGCCTACACTTTGAGGTCCCTTTACGTTTCCTTGTCCGTTAACTTGTGGGTCCCTTAGAAGGGTACTTTAACTTTCAGTGGGTTTTCCTGGTTGCTCCAGACGTACCCTGACTCTCCGTTGTTTGGGGAGTCAACAGGTCCTTGCTGGTCCACACCAAAGCCTTTTTACTCTCACCAAGTGGGTTGCCGTTGCCAAGGCTTGTTGTTCTCAAATCCAGACACCGATCCCCCAGCACTCGACATCCTTCGTGATACAGCTCGCCTGTGGACTGTGGTTGTTGTCGACGTCTCCTGGTCCCCGTAGTGTCTCAGGGATTCTGCTCCAACACAGAACTGTGCATAGAGACTTGGAACCTCAGTGAATTAGGGTGTGCCAAAACGCGCCTTAGTATCCAAAATCCCCTACCAGACTAGCAATCAGTGTCTCATTGGTTCTTACACACCCCCAATGATTAGACAACCCAGAACATGGACTTAGAACACCTCTGGTAACGTGGAACACATGAACACTCTTTCGTTATACTAACATACCAGTCCAAAACGAGGAGTAACTGGAGCCACGTGCAGGTTTGAAATGTTTATTTCTAATGCAGTGTTCTCAAGCGCAGTATCTTAGCGAATACAAGCAAACATATTATAAGGAACAAGGTTAGCAGCATAGTTACTATTCCATAAAATGCGAAGGGTGAAAGCATGTTAAAATGCTAAAGGGAAAAGATCTAAATAGAACCTCAGTTTACCCTCCCTTGCTAGTATATTATATTATATCTACAGAAGGTCTCTTTGGGTTTAGAAGGGCGGGCCCATACCTCTGGTCTTAGCAGAAAGGGATCACATCATCTTCTGCACCAACTCTCTGCATGCGAATATTCATCAAGTGTGTATGCATGCTCTGCACAGTGCATTATTAAACGCGCCAAATAAACTGAGTTGGCCACAGCTGCATATGTATTATGTCTAGACCATGCGCTGCTCAAATCGAACAACAAGCGCTGGGTTGAAATAACCTTGAAGGCCTCGGCACTCACTGTTCAGACATATCTTACCAAGCAAGGCTGATATTATAAGGAAACATATTATTCTCGTGTGAAGCAAAATATTCTACTAGGCCAAAAGCTTTAATAACAAAATGTGCCGTGTGCAGAGGCTGCAGAAAAAGAAAATGGTGTTTAAACTTCTAATAAGCTCATGCTAACATAACACAGTGTGAAGGCAAAGCCTATCTACATGACAGTAGCAGAGGAGTCAAGCTTTACCTCTTTGCACCTGAAACACCCAACATCGGTGGGCATTCATCTATCGTGCCCCTGGTCACTGGCAAGTGACCCAGACTCTATCCCCCTTATTTTCAGGTTCTTCACATCTTCGATCCAGGCTTGCATCACACCGGACACTTCTCCTTTCCACAGCAGAAGCACTTTGCAGCATCACACCATTGAAAACAGCGAATAATCCCAACGCCTTTTGACACCTATGCACCCGGCTTCCCTGGTTTAGGTAACACGAGTACTCCAGTGCTAACGTGAGTGCGGGCCTTCGAACCTTCTAAGTTTGAAAGGGTTTGCTCAAAGTCCTCTCCTAAGTTTCCTTAATCTTTAAAATTCCAACCGCGACTTGCCCGTAGGATTGTACGGAGCTCGCGGCTGTGTTCTCACACTGCATGCGTGGGTCCCCTGTGTCACTACATTGGGTGGTTCCTTGGGGTGCCAGCGATTCTACGTGCTCTAAGCACTGTGTCTAGTCAAGTCGTGGTTCTTATACCGCTTTCTTAATATATGGTTTGATCGCCCCTGGGGCCCATTTTATATTGTGCTATTTACTGTTGTTTCAGTACTTTAATATTGTGTATCTTGTCATCTAATCTCATATATCTCAACTCAGCATATATCCAATATCACATGTATGCTGATGACACACAACTCTACATTAAGGTGCAGTCTATTGAAGACATCAAGGCCCTTAACTCAATGCACCAAAAGACACATACGTGGCTGGCTAGGACCCATTTAAAACTAAACACACTAAAGACAGAATTCCTCTTAATCGCTCCCCCCAAACAAACAACCATCACGTTGAGTGGATGAAGCACCTAACTGCACTGGACCGTCAACTTCTCATCATCGATTCCGCTAAATCCCTAGGAATAACCCTGAATAATAAGCTAAATATGCAGAAGCGCATCAGGGCTGCAACTAAAGGAGCACATTTTCAGATGAACGTCCTGAGAAAATTGGAACCCTTCATACCCGCAAACGACTTTAAACAGGCAGTTCAAACTCTAGTAAGTCCCAGAGTTGACTAGGGGAGTGTCACTCTCTGTGGCCTTCCCAAATCGACGACCGCTCCGCTAAGAGCCTCAATCAATACAGCCGCCAGACTCATCACTGGTACCAAAAGAAACTGCCGCATCTCCCCTGACCTCCATGCCCTCAACTGGTTTCCTTTTGAGGCTAGAATCCATTTAAAAATCACCTGTATGACACATAAGGTATTATATCACAAAACCCGAGGTACCTAGCTGAGAAACTAGTGCTATTGGGTGGTAACAAAGCTACCAGGAGCCCTGATAATCTTCTACTTAAACTTCAACGTTTCTCCAAGAAGAAAACATAAAATCGTGCCTTCTCAGGAATGGCTCCCCAGGATTTGGTACGTCTTACCCCCAGAAACTAGACTTAACCCGTCCACTGCCTTTTTCAAAAAAGAAGTGAAATCAATTCTCATGTCCAAATTTACTTGAACTTTTCTTGGATACTCTTGTAGATATGTGCTAATTTCTAATAGTTACCAATACTGTTGCACAAAAGTCTGTACATGTATATTTATATGAATATGCCACTCACCTAAATTTGCCTTGTAAAGCCCTCTGATACCCGCAAGGGTCTTGTTTGTGCTATACAAAACCATCAAAAATATAAATAAATAAATAAATAAAATAAAGAGGTAAGTAGAGAGTGTTTAGTAATAAATACATATATTTTAAATATATACCTTGTGTGGTTCTCCTTTCATTTGGTCATTCAAAAGGTTATAATCTAGTAAACCAAGCTGCTTTACATTCCTTCGAGACTTCGCCTGAAGGCTGCTCTCCATAGCTACCACTAGTATTGCTTTCAATAAAGGTTGTCTTAAAACTAATTATCAATAAGGGTTGTTTGGACTGGTGCAGGGTGTCCACTATAACTAGTGGACAGCATATACCAGGCCAACTTCTCACAGTAATCACCTCTGCTATTTGGACTATTGCTGCCTGGTGCTGCCCTATGCATCATGACCCTTCACTGTCCCCTGATACACTCAGCGACACTCACCTTTGACCTCAACATGGACTGCCATATTCCAATTGGTCACCAATGACACAGCATTCAGACTGCGAACTGAGCTCTTCCCCATCCGTTGGACTGGTCATTCCCTGAATGACTCTGGCTGGCCCTCCACAGATCAACAATGTAAAGTGGGGTTTGCATGGCCCTGTACTGGTCCTGCCACAACACTCCACTGAATGTGCATTAATCATTCACATTAACACAGATGTGTCATGTACACGATCTTTCACATCTGGAAGTATGGATGTGTGTAGGGTAAGTGAATCCCCCTTACATCCAATTTGCTCATGTTGTGGGACTTGGGTCACGGGGTGACAAATTGCTGATTGCCGTCCGGGTGGCGGCAGCACCACAACAGGGATACCCGCATCAGTTACTATGTCATACAGCCCAGGACGTAACCACACCCAGAACCCCGGGCTCATTGTTCACACCCTTCCGCTGGACTGGCACACGCCAGGCCATCCCACTCTGCTTACGCTTACAGTGGGGACGACAATGCTACATGTCCCAGGTCTTCCTTGTAGTGATCTGCTGATCACAGGTCTAGTTGTCAGCATGCCACAGCCACTCCTCACGGCTGGTTTACACCCACACCACACCCATCTCGCAGAGGAATCACAGGACATGTGACCCTGCCAATAAAAAGGCTGGTGCACATATGCTGGACATAATTTCCACTCTCTATTTGAGTGTGTGCCTGTGCCGATTAGTCGTGCATGTGGGCTTAGGGCACTACCGCCTCACGGTCCCCAGGGCTGGAGCTTACATGATGACGTCCGCAGCACAATACCCAATCATAGAGGGTCCATGACTTGCGGGTCAAAGACTTGGTGGCACCGGACACAGAGGGGCGGTGACTTTTGGTGCACTGAGGTAGGGGCACCTTAAGTGTTGATCAGGTGTGCAGCCTGCAATGATTCTTCGTCCTGGTGGTCCGGACTGGTGAGGATTAGTGAGCCCTGATGGACCGCAGTGTAGCGCCCAGCACGGGCCTACCACCATGTGTCGTTGCTTCGCGGTTCACAAAGTTAGTGGCACCTAAAGGGCTGCGCGGGAATGCAGTCTGCGATGATGCCCTGTGCACTGATATGTACTCAGCCATTGAGAAATTAAGACCCAGAATCAAGTGTGCAACCTTGCGGTTGCCAAGGTCGCTGTCCCTGGCCTTGGAGCTTGCACCGGCACGTGGTGGGCCCTCTTGGAGACACGCCGGTGGTGGAAGGTGAGCAGTGAGGCCTGGGTGCCCAGGGGCGGGCAAACACCACTGGGCGGCGGGAGGGGATGGGGGGGCAGCAGCCTGGACAGGCAAGCGATGAAAGTGTGTGCAGTTGTATGTACTCTGCCATTCCTAATTCTGGGCTCTGTTTTAGATGAGGGAGCTGGTGGACTGCACTGTGTACCGGCACGTGGTAGGAGACTCACCAGTGGTGGAAAGGTGAGCAGTGAGGCCTTGTTCCGCAGTGCCGCTTTGTTCGCCATAAGTTGGCAGGGTATGTTCAGATGTGAGTCCCTTGCTCACTTTGCCACTGGATTCAAGCAAGCCTGGCTGAAGACGGCTGAAATGCCAGAAACCGGTACTAGGAAGTTTGTTTCCGGTCCAAGGAAGGCATGGCTTGGCAGTTTGGGCTGGACTCTATGCTTTCCCCGGCTCTGGCGCACAAACTGCAGCAATGCACAGGCGTAGGCACCCTTTACACCATGGTGCAAGGTGGCCTGCGTCGTGGGGAGATTGTTTTTGTGCAGGAAGGCGGGCACACCTTCTTGCACAAAAACAATCACTACAGTCATTTTCCTCTTTCAATGCGAGCTGTAGAATGCAGCACGCATCGCAAGAGGAAAAAACAAGGAGAAATTAAAACATTTCTCCTCGGGAGGCGTAGCATTCACACGCATTTCCAGATTGATGATTCCTCGTAAATCTGGAAATGTGTCTCGTTCCATGGGTGTTGCATGGGAACACCCACAGCAACACCCATGGAATGCCCCTTTGATCCAAAGTGCTGCGTGTAAAGGGGCCTTATTTACAAGGACAGAAAAAGACACAAGCGTGGCTTTTCCTGTCCTTGTAAATATGGAGCAGTAAAATACGCCACCAGTATGTCACAAAAAGTGGCGTACTGGTGGCGCAGGGAGATTGTAAATCTCTTTGATATCTTTTGTTTGGCCGAGAAAAATGGATACCTTTTTGATGTGCGTGGTCTAAATCTCCACCCTGACGTCATATATTCAGTCGAAGTACAGTAAATGGAACAATATTCATACGCAAAATTATATTATAATTCATTTCTTTTATATGAATCATTCTGCTTTTGAAACTATCTCGATGACCTATAAGGTCTCCAAAAATTGCGAATTCCAACCATCAGCCACCACACGAAGTGCAACTGACGGAGAGAAATGCATTCTTTTTGATTACGATGATCCTCATGGAGGTAGCAGGATGCCCACATCTCCTACGATTGGACTCTTATGAATCTTAGAGCGACTCTACAGAATTAAAGGGGATAGATAAAGAAGGATGATTTTCGAACTGTACAAAATATAAAGACATTATCGATTAACTAATGAAAAGTGTAATGTGTTTAGTTAGATGCGAAGGCTTTGTGATCCTTGCAATGCATTATGGGCAGCCAGATATCCGTTCACAGTTTGTCTCGTTGCAGGAAGGGCTTCGCTCAGCGTCGCTCACGGATAAACAAGGCAGGCGTGGTGACGTCACAGCGTTCCCCCGTCAGGCGTCTCCAGTGGTCCCTGTGTGGCTCGGACGCCGGCTGGAGTGGGACACCTAGTGTCGACGTGCGGTACTGCACCCTGGTATCCTGTGGAGCCTTTGACCTCACTTCTCTGGTGCAAAGCATCACAGAATCTATACTGTTTACATAATGCAGCCCGACCTCTGACCCCAAGATAAAAACACAGACAAAATATTGCACCACTCACAGGTACTTTAAAAACTGAGGGCAGATTTACAAGCCCCGTATGCCACATTTGCGCCACCGCTGCGTTACTTTTGAGACGCAGCGGCGGCGCAAAGCCAGCGCCATGATGCGGGGTATTTACAACGTGACGCATCTAGGAGATGCGTCATGTTGTAAAGCCCTGCGCCAGAAGTAGGTGTTCCGGCGCCAGGGTGGACGTTCCGGCGCAGGACCGCCTCCTAAAAGTGCCTGAGTCAAATTTACAAGAAGTCACTTTTAAGCCCATGCTGCGTCAAAACCCTGCGCCTGCTTGAAGCAGGCGTAAAGATTGACGCAGCATTCACAAGATAAGGCCCCACTAGAGCATTGCTGGAGCTGCGTCGCACTTGCGACACAACTCCAGCAATGCGCCGCCTTTACGGTACAGATGTGTCACGCATCTGTGCCGTTTTTGCACCATGGTGCGCCGCGTTGTAAATGTGGTGTATCCATGGTGGCTGAGCCGTGGCGCACAATAACTGGCACATCCCTGCTGATATGCAGGAATGTGCCAGTTATTGTAAATCTGCCCCAATGTCTTTTATTTTTGTGTTTTGGAAACCTGCAAGCGGTGTGCAAACATGCACTTTGGGGCAGATTTAAAAGCCCCTTGCACCACCCGCACGTCACTTTTCCCATGTTAAAAATGACGCAAAAGTGGAGCAAGAGGCTGGTAAATAAGACCCTCCGGGGCTTATGTACTAGCCCCTTGCGCCACTTTTGCGTCATTGTGAACATGGGAAAAGTGATGCAAAAGTGGCGCAAGAGGCTTGAAAATCTGCCACTTTGCACTTATAATCCTTGCTTACGAGAAGCAAGGCTGGCAGTAAAAGAGGCACTGTTACTGCCAGCCTTGCATCTCATAAACAACAACTATAAGAACAAAGGAGCATATTTACAAGGGAAGTGGCAGAGTAAGGCGTTAGCTTTCCTGCCTTAACGCCTCACTCCGCCACTTACAGAAACGCAGGGCTGAATCACATTTACAACAATATGGAGCAGCCCTGCGTTTCCACTTGTGCTGTCGCTACACTTAGCAGCCTAGCGCCAACACAGGCACCCTTGCACCATAGTGCATAGCTGCCAAGATTTCAGATTGCTATGTGTGACATTTTCAGAATTTCAGTGTAATTATGAGCGACATTTCAACAAGTATGAGTGACACTTTCTCTAATGTGAAATCAAGCAATGAAGATAAGGGAAACATATCAAAATTAGAACTTACGCCCATTTGAGCAATGGGGAACTCTTAGGGGCATATTCACAAGGAGCTGTCAGCGAATTAACGGCACTTTATCGCAGCCAAAGTCGTGATAAATTTACCTCCCCATTTACAAGCTGGTGGTATCAGCCCACAGCACCAGTATACCTGTGATAACAGGCGTAAAAAACATCGCCACTGAGGACTCCCGCAACTATCGCTAATGAAATGCAGAGTGGGCGTTCCTGTGCCAAAAGCAGCAACAACATCACACCTCATCATTCTCAATGACCAGCCAGATCGGGGATAAGAACACAAATCCGGCGATAAGGTGCATAGCACCAGGAAATATACAATTGCTCTGACCTGGTGTAAAGTCGGACGGAAGCCTGCACCACAAAAGGGAGCACAGCCCAGGGCCACATCGGAAGGGCAACACATGCCATGGAGCCACTCATCATGTGGCCCGGACACCCAAGAGGGCCACAACACCCACCGCCATCACCCCAGGTCCCCAACCGACACCAGGGACACCCCCAACCCCGGACCACCACAGACGCAGAGCTGACAAAGACAGCGGACCACCAGGGTATGTACCAGTGGCACGGACACAACACCTGACAATGTCACCGTTCACTATAGGCAGAAAGGGTCAACCATCCTATGCATTTTGACCATCATTGCCTAACAGGCCTACGGCACCAATACAGCGGACAACCAACATCCCACCACACACAAAGCTGCTGGCCTGGCTGCGCCTGTTGGCCCCTGGTACCCCAAAACAATACCCGCCTGAGCCCGAGGAGTCTCACAGCCAGCCACATCTAAGTCACCCACACCTGTCCTGGACATCACCAACACCCTGGAACCCCATTCCTCATACGTTTAAAACAATGTGCAGGATCCTTTGGAGACAAGCTAGGACCATTCTCCCTAGCAGGATGCAAGCACGTGTTGGGGGCAATCCACACCACACATGCACTACCTGTGTCCCGTGGTGACACAGCACACAATCACCGCAACAGGAAGCACACGTCTCATATCAATGTGCAGGCAACAACAGAACACTGTGGAACCTCCAACAATGTTGCCTTCAAATACAGACAGATACCTTAATCCTCCGACAGTCCATCATCAACCAGAGTTCCCATGTTGGCAACAAGGGAAATGCACAGCCCCTTTGCAAGTTCCAAATGAACACCCCCACACCTCAACTCCACAACCATGCAACTCACAACTCTGGCAATGCACCCGACACAAAATCACAACCAACTTGCACAACAACATGCCCACTCACCAGACACGACAGAACAACTTACTATGGTAACCTGGACAAGCCCCGAACATGAGCCATCAACGGTATGGCACCTCAGCCACATAATAGCCAAATGTGGGGAGAGGTGGCAACCAGGCATGTCTGAATGATGCAGTAGAACCATGATTGGGAAAGTACACAATGCCAAGAGTGGCAGAGATGTGCTGGACAGAGGTCAGTATGCAGAACAAACCCATATCCATAGTGACATACACCTCTGCAGGGGGGGACCTCGCAGAAATGTTGCCTGTTATACCCCCTCCTAAGCGTCACCGGTGTGGGATGGTCCGGCGTACGCCCCGCCAGCGTAGGGGTTTGAATAAAAAGCACATAGGCCTGGGCGTGGTCCTCTTCTGAAAAGAACCATGTCCCTACAGGGTGGCTCCCCTCACCCCACCACGAGGCCGATGCTGTCCTTGTGAGCAGAGTCACACATTTGGAACTGAGTCTTGATTACACCATGGCAGTGAACATCATTTAAGGCAGAGAAAAAATCCCTATACTCCCTTCGATGTGGTGCCAACAAGTCTGTGCATGGCATCACAACCACACGTGTCTGTGGGCCTACGCGGACTACTTCCCTCAGCCTATGCTGCGCAGGAGTGGGTTACAGATTTGGAACTGAACATCGGTAATTCAAACGGCAGAATACATTTCATCGCATGCCCGGAGAGGCGTAAGAGGATGACGCATTGCAGTCCGGAGGGAACAGAATCATCATTACGGAGGTGATCGAACACTAAAGACAACTGCCCTTGTGTCACTAACTCTGTGCCTCGCGAGCCAAGGAAACGTAGCTGTGGGCTCCTGCTGACCGCTGCCTCTGGCCTACACTGTGGTCCAGTAGGTCACATAGTCTTGATTTGGCAAAGGTGGAGTTCATATCAGTGTACCGGCATCATCGCAGACTGCATCCCCTCTCAGCACCTGTGCACTAAGTCTGTTCCCCGAAATTCATGGACACTCACTGGTCGTACATTGGTGGCATTTGAGTCTATGGATTAGGGGCTATTTTCATCCACATTTAGCTGATATCAAATTGTTGTTGAAAACGAAGGTTACGCTTTCCACTCCACCATTTGCTGCTTCCAGATAACATCTGACCTCCTGCATCATGCCCTGGAGGACACCTTCCAAAGTCCCCTGCAACCCACCCCAACATACACCTCGGACATTGATGGGGACCCGCTCAGGTCGCATGGCCCTTCTGACTGCACCGCAAGTCACTGTCCCGTGGCTGGGTGCCTGTGCTTGCCGCAATGCATCCAGGGCCATTAACTCTGCTGGTCAGGTCTGGGACCCCTTCTTCAGAGACATTGAATGGCCTCTGAAGCGATGGTCTTGGGTTCATTAACGCCATGAGTCTATGGCCCTGCACTGTCCGCAGCCTCCGGCCTCAACTGCGAGCCACCAGGGCCTACACAAAGCATCGAGTCCTGAAAGGCCAGGACGTGGCATCACCGAAGGAGGCACACACCAACACCGCAAGGACCACCTCCAACCGCCATCTGCCAGAGTCAAAACGGTGGGCCTGACAGACCTACGGAATTGCTCGGACCTGTCATGGATGCTATCATCGGCCTGATACCATACTCAGCACTCCAAATGCCAGTGACTGAGTGGCCATCTTCTTCCATCGCAAGATCTCAGACATCCAAAACAGCTTCAACGCTTTGACTGTCCCGGCAACTACCGAGACCCCCCCCCACGACCGACACCAGCACCAACCTGATCCACTGGACCAACATTAATGACAACGACAACATAAAGATCATGAATTCCGTCCACTCCAGAGCCCCGTCAGACCCATGCCCACACAACGGGCCTCATTTTTGAAGCTGTGCGTCACTTTTGCTCCCCCAGTGCGTCACTTTTTTTGACGCACCAGTGGCGTAAAAAATGCGCCTTGTTTCGCCATATCTACAAAGTGACGCATCTAGGTAAATGCATCACTTTGTAAACCCATGCGCCGCATTATACCCACGCCAGGTATAATGTATGCAGGGGGGGCGTTCCAATGCAAGAAAGGGTCATGGAAGTGAGGAAATATGAAATATCCGAATACCCCGTCCATCTTGTATTTTGCCTCCATTTTTGTATTGCCATTACCCAGGCTTGACTTCGAGGTACGCGCTCGGGGCTCCCTGTCCCTGAACGAATACAACGCTCGCTAAAAAGCAAACTACTCCCTGTTAGCTTTGCGCAAGAGAGTAAACCTAGTACACAAAGACGATTGTGCGAGATCCCAGCCCTGCATTGTGGCTCATGTTTATATTTAGGCTCATCTGTCTTTGTGGCGGGTGGTATAAGTCATGAAATGTATTAATGATTATCTATGTTGCAAAAGATGTTGCACGAGTGAAAAACAAGAGCATGCGATGATCACGCCGTACTCTGGCAAACAAGAAAGTCACTGCTGATTGGTTAAGGTTTTTGTCTGTCTACCACTATAAAAGAATGTACGCTGCGGATTGAAGGAGCGGTCTCCCGAGAACTTACTGTGTTGTACTTCTGGGACTACTGTTCATGGCTGCAGTCAAATAAATGTTTACTCTTTCTCATGAAGAGAGTGTTCCGTGTCTCTGTATACCTGGACAGGTGAACTCGAAGATTTCAGGCGTCCCCTGCGCCGCCGGATCGTAATTAAGGTCCGGTTCTTCAATTGGCGCCCAACGTAGGGCGTTTTCAGCGGTTGCGGTCAAGCCGGAGGGTCGTGAGGAGTCTCGTGAACAAACTCTGAAGGAAGCGCACCACCTGATTGACCCCTGCTTGTATTTTGTGGACCCGGGGTTTTTGCAGTGCGACTTCCCCTTCCCGAAGGCTGTCTGGCCGCCGCCCTGACTGACGCCCTGGCTTGGTCCCACTAGTCGAGAGAGTGAGACATTAGAAAGACCTCTATTGGTGAGAAGAGAATTTGGTCAGGTAAGAGTGGGTAGCTCCCACTTGTCTGGTTATTTGTGGTTTGTTTGTTCGACTTTTGCAAAAGCCAAAACCAAGGGGTAAGTACTTGAATTGAGAAAGTATGTGATTATAGTTTTACCTCTTGATGTTTGTTTTATGAACCAGAGATTCTAAAGATGCCTTGTTTCAGCAAATTTCGTCAATGGTGTTGTTATGGTTGTTCAAGGGACTCCCGTCTTGAGGATACCTGTCCGGTGCCTCCAGTGGGGACTTCGCAATATGAAGTTTACTCCAAACACGGGACTGGCCCCATCATTTTCACTAGCCTCTGGGAAAAGTACCCGAAGAATGACGGTACTTTACAGTGGCCACGAGATAGTAGTTTTGAGCCCCGTGTGTTGGACAATTTGGAAGAAAAATTGTTTAAAAAGAAAGCCCGGCCGGCAATGTTTGATTCATTTCGCATTTCGATCTCCTGCGATACCTGCTCATTTCCAACAGGTTTGAGTGCATGTCCCTTGGAAAAGATCTGAAGTTCTCGCCCTTAAGCAAGCTTTGCCTGACCCGCGGACAAATCCAGCAGGATACTATAAGGAACTGACACAGACATTGAGTTCTAGCAGTCTGACATTGACTGATATAGATATGGTTATGGGTCAAGTTGTTCCACCTTAGGTATGGAATAAAATACGTAAGGAAGACCACGTTGCCAAATTAGGTGGTGACTGGGCTGCCATACTGTTGGCAGAACGAGGACAGGTAGGCGGAGCCAAACCAGAACAGATAATACGGGACTTGCCCGGAAATATAATTACACTTATGAAGACACCTATGCCCCCTCAGGCAGTTAATTGGGATAAGCTGTCCGCATGTAAACAAAAGAAAGATGAGTCGCTTTTTGACTTCTTCTCCAGGTTTGAAGAGTCCTTTGTAGATCACAGTGGACAAGATATGGCAGCACCGGGAGGCCAGAGATTATTTGTAGATACATTTGTTTCTAATCTATTACCGGAATTAGCGACCAGACTTAAAGCTTCGGAAAGTGCGTGGCCAGTCGCCACACCGTCTGGCATTTTGACCATAGTCCAATACTATGAGAACAGGGATTTAGAAAAAAAGGAAAGGCTGGAAAAGAAATCGAAGGACCTCAAGACAAAGATCCTTTTACAACAGGCTTATGCCCCTCAAGACCAACAAAGGACACCTCAGAATGCGCCCCATCTCAGAAGTTATACCAACGTCAAGGATACACTGTTCCGTGACCTTCCCTTGGTCCTAACCAGTGTGCATACTGTAAAGAGAATGGTCATTTTAAAAGTAGATGCCCGCTCTAACTACAGAAAGGTCAAGTAGGATTTATTCCAAGAGGTCGAGGTGGATACCAGTCGGCACCCCGGGGTAGAGGACGAGGATCCCAACCACCGCAGTGTACACAGCCCAGCCAGTGTCGCCAACTTTTTTGATCATCCGGCGCCCCAGGCTGAAATTATTACAATGATGACTATTTTGAAGAAGAAGGTCAAGGGTTTCTTCCCCAATAGTACAGCCTAGGACAGAGTGAGGGAGCCATGTCTATTCCTGTGGATCAATGCGGTCCCTATGTTAATGTCACTGCGTTAGGGGTACAGGAACAATTTCTATTAGACACCGGTGCATCTAAGAGCTCCGTTGTTCGCTCCAAGCTCCCTGGGGCAACTTTGTCTGGCATTACAAATGTTTCAGTAGGATTTTCTGGGACACCCGTACAGAATCCTGTTTCTAGCCCATTGCCCATATCGATAGGACCATATCATTTAGAGGTACCTCTCATCCTTACCACTGGCTGTGCTGAAAACTGGTTGGGTCTCGACCTTTTGAAGAGATTATTTGCCACACAATATTGTTCCCCTCAAAGAGTACATTTGACCTTAGGCCAACAAGTAGTGTCCCCAGTATATTTATCCATTGATGACCTACCACACAAGTTCCAACAGTTACCTGTCTCCCTTTGGGCGCAAGGTCCTAATGCAGCGGCCTTGGACCCTGTCGCCAAGGCATTGCCGAGCTGTCTAAGAGCAGCAGCTGCAGCAGCAGTATCAATCCGCCAATCGGCAGGATTGGTATTGGATACTCCGCTTACTGTTATGGTTCCCCATGCTGTAGACACATTATTGAATAGAACAAAGACACAACACATTACCAGTGCCCGTCTCTCCGGATACGAATTAACACTGTTAGCGAGCCACATCACCATAAAGAGATGTACTACACTGAATCCTGCCACCTTACTCCCACTTCCATCAGATTCAGACACTATTGAACATGATGATTGCATTTTTCGAAAAGAAGAGGAGACAAAAGGTAGAATAGATCTTAAAGATACTCCAATTCCGAACCCTGATGGAACACTCTATGTTGATGGTTCATGTTTTAAATTACCTAACGGTAATACTACAACAGCTTATGCAATCACAACACTGAACACAATAGTGGAGACAGCGAAAATACCGTACCATTCAGCTCAAGCAGCAGAACTAATAGCATTAACTAGAGCTTGTGAATTGGCAAAAGATAAAAGGGTTAACATATACACGGATAGCCAATACGCATTCCGAGTGGCGCACAATTTTGGACGCCTCTGGGAAGAAAGAGGTTTTCTTACCTCTCATGGGACAAAAATACAACAGGGACAGGTAGTTAGTCATTTGCTTGAATCACTCACTTTGCCCACACAAATAGCAATCATTATGTGTAGTGCCCACAAAAAGATAACAGATGACATTGGAAAGGGAAATGCTTTTTCTGACCAAATAGCAAAAGACACAGCTAGAGAATTGTTCAACCGAATGTATATGGCTGATCCAGCACGATGGATTGTGGAAGGAGGGATGTGTGAGGATACTCTCGAAAGTGTGAAAGACATACAAGCAGAAGCTACACCAGGAGAGAAAAACAAATGGAGAGAAATCACTGGCCGACTAGATAACAATGGTTGTTGGACAGATTTGTCCGATCAGCAGAGATGGTGTTACCTGACGCCTATGTTCTCCCTGTTGTGACAATGGCACATGGTCCAGCTCACATTAGTGCCAAAGGGATATGTAAGCTTCTAGCATCAGTTTGGCAAAACTCTAACATTCCCAAATACGCTGATAATTTAGTAAAGAACTGTATGGTGTGCCTAATGTATAATCCAGGAAAGGGAATGCCAACTCCAGCAGGACACTTTGCACCACCGACATACCCCTTTGAAGTACTCCAGATAGATTACATTCACATGGAGAGATGTAACAATTTAAAGTACGTACTTGTAGTGGTATGTGCCTTTTTCAAATGGATAGAGGCCTAACCCCTCAAAGACAACACAGCCTTGACAATTGCCAAAGCCCTTTTGAAAGAGTTTTTCCCCAGATTTGGCTTGCCCCGAATCATCTGGAGTGACAATGGAAGTGAATTTGTGGGCCAAATTATGCAGAAAGTCTGTACTGGTCTAGGTATTCAACAGAAATTTCATGCAGCAAACCACCCACAATCAGCAGGTTTAGTGGAACGCTATAATGGGACCTTGAAACTCAAACTTGTAAAAATACAAGCCACCACGGGCCTAGCATGGCCTGATGCATTGCCTCTTGCCCTTCTATCCACAAGGACTACAGCACACTCACGCATGGGGCTCAGCCCTTACGAGATTGTGTTTGGACGTCTGGCAAATGTCTGGAGCGTCCCTAGACCAAAGAAATACTCTGATATTGAATATCCTGTACTGATTGATTACTTGCATGAATTGACTAATAAGATGCGTGTCCTTCACCAACAGGCGCATGACGCTTTGCCTCCAGCTTCCACTGACCAGGGCCATTCCATACAACCTGGAGACTGGGTCTGCGTACGCAACTTCCAGAGGACCAAGAATCTCGAGCCTAGATGGAAAGCCCCGCAGCAGGTTTTGCTCTCAACGAGAACAGCGGTCAAGATTGCTGGTAGAAAGAATTGGACCCACGGGGTACACTGTAAAAAAGAGTCCCTGCCCCTGCCTTATGATCAATGGGTAAAGAATGGACTAGGAGACGTTGAGTGTGAAAAAGTTCCAAGATTTGCATCTTTCAGTGACGCACACTTTAAGTTTACCAGGACTGAGAAAGAGGACGACGAGAACCTCCAAGCAGCGGTGCCATCCTCATCGACATTGGACACTACTGAGCCTCATCTCCTTTTCCAAGATCAAACTACACCTGGTTCAATGAAATACAATTTGAGGCCAAGACTAAACAAAAACACTTCAACCTTGTCTCCGTGACTCTGTCCATGATTTTTTGTCGACCATGTTCTGATTGAACAAAGTTCCAGGGCCGTGATAAAGTCTCAGACTCGTGACCCGAGTAGTGGCATTAGGCCTGCGGGACCTGTAGGATCATAGGACTGCAATTAATCACGGCTGAGTGAAGCAACCACCAGTCACGGGCAACGCCTAGATGTAATCGACTGTCCCTACAACAATAGACAACGTATAAATGAAGAGAAAGAAGTATTGTAAATTATTGCATAGTCGTTGTGACATAACGTTAATAATAGGGGTCCTAATATGCATTATGATTAGGGCTCCCGGTTTTCCGTTTTTACTGATTTTTACATATAAATACAGACGGAAGTGTATATTTCCTTTGTCTGTATTTATATTTAAAAACAGCAAAATACTAGCAAAGTTTACCGCGCTGCCGTAGGATATTTTGCTACCGATGTTCCAAATAAACAATGCTGCTGTCACGTGTAACAGGTGTCGTATTTTTGCAACAGCAAAGCCACCCCTTAAACTTTGTTTGTTAAATGAAATCAAAGCATATTTGGAGAGTGCGAGAGGCCCCGCCAGAGGACATCCAATCTTGTTCACAGAAACAGCCATCAAGAAGAGAAGACCCAGGTGTTTCTGCTGACCTCAAAAAGCTGTGAGCCTACATGGTTGTAGTTACTTTAACAGAGAGATAAACAGACAGGCTTTGGCACCAAAGACAGCTCACGGGTTGTCTACGGTGCTGAATCACCAACACAAATTAACACAAGTCCACGAGATAACATTGGGCATGAGAGAATACTTCATTTTTTTTATACAAACTTATATAAAAAAAATAGGCTAAAAAGGGCTATTAGTTTATTTATGTGATATATTGCAGGTGCCTTTACACCATATTACAATATTTGAAACCTAAAAAATGTCTCCTTTTGGAGCCCCGTCTGTTTTATTGTATATCCCCAATTCCCATACTTTATAGTACTGTGTCAGCTATCTTCTGTAAGAACGTGCGTATTGCCTAGAGCGTAAAGACCGCCGAGTGGCTTTACTCAATCACATCAATATGATTAACATGGCAGATTTAGACTATGGGGGTTTGCCATGCCTCTTGTGGTGATGTTTGCTTGTGGAAAAACTGCTGCCGAAGGCATATCCAAGATGTGGACAAGGAGGAGAGGGTACTGGGTGTGCCACTGGAGGTGTGAGAATTTGTGAGGGAAGAAAGCATGTTATGGGTATGACTCGGTTGTCTGTCTGTGAGGCTGTTTAGGTGTGAGGAAGGATAGAGGGGGAAGATTTACTAGGGATTACGGGGCATATTATCAACAACTAGCGATATTTATCGCTATAGAAGGTTAACGAAATTTTTTATCGCCTAGCATCGCCGGATTTTATCGCAGAGATAACGTGCTATTAGCAACGTTTATCTCAAATGTGATAAAATATCCGGCGATAGCGGCGAAATGCGAAAATATCGCTGGAAAACCAGCGATATTCACGCATCATCGCCAATAGGGTCTTAGCCATAATATCCACCTCCTATTGGATATAATGGCTAAGAACTGGTCTGAGCAGGCGTTAGTTTTTAGCGATATTCGCGCTTAGCCTGCCTTGCTAATAGGCGATAGTGACGTTAGCGACTGCTTTCAGTCGCTAACGGGTTGGGTACGCCCACTTTGCATGTCATTAGCGATAAATATCGCTGGCATGCAAAGCGGGCCCCAAACCGGTCGCTATCACCTAAAAGCTGTCGCTAACTGATGTTAGCGACAGCTTGTTAATAGGGCGATGAAATTATCGCCGCTTTGTGGCCGAAAACGGCCGCAAAAGCGGCGATAATTTCATTTCGCCTGCCTTGATAGATCGTTTTCTTTCTTTTTGCATTTTTATCTCGCGGGAACTTCACTCGAAGGTACTGGAGCGCTTTAAATGAGTACCAGTGGCATGGAATAGGATTGGGGAGGTTAAGGATAACGCTGCAGAAGTGAAAGATGAACCCGAAAGGAAAGTCTTGGAGCGAGGCCTGGAGAGAGGAGGCATGCCCAAGGTGGCAGCCTCCCAGATCAGGGGCGGTGATCCCTCTGCGTACACCTCCGCAGTCCTGCAGGCAGCAGTCAGAGGATGCAGGCGCTTTGAAGATGGATAACGTAATCGCACACTAGGCACTTTGGCAGCCTAGAGAACAGGCACAGTGTCAGGGCGCCCCAGGAGAGCTGACCCAGATTTCACGTGAATAAATGAATGAATGAATTTGGAATTTGTATAGCGCGACTTAACCCGGAGGCATCAAGGCATCACGTGACATAGTCAGTGGTGCTCGGATGCTCAAGGGCACTGAACGCCGCCAGGCACACCTACACTGCACTTCTCGACCCACTGCAGACCCTACTTCATCCTTAACACTGCCATTACTTAGCGCGAATATCTCCAAAAGTTGGTAATAGGAGATAGCGATGTTAGCGACTGTTTCCAGTCGCTAACATCTTGGCACGCCCACTTTGCATGTCATTAGTGATAAATATCACTGACATGCAAAGTGGGGCCCAAGATGGTCGGTATCTCCTACTAGCTGTCGCTAACTGGTGTTAGCGACAGCTAGGTAATAGGGAGATAATTTTATCTCCGGTTTCTTGGCTTTTAAAGCCAAAAAAGCGGAGACA
This sequence comes from Lissotriton helveticus, assembly GCF_964261635.1. Classification (NCBI taxonomy): domain Eukaryota; kingdom Metazoa; phylum Chordata; class Amphibia; order Caudata; family Salamandridae; genus Lissotriton; species Lissotriton helveticus. The sequence goes on along the minus strand of NC_136069.1, from coordinate 1,696,885,985 downwards.
AACCCCCTTGATAATATGCCCCAGAGTTCCATTGCACTGAGTCGAATGCCTGTCGCAATTCTAACGATATGCCGCCTTGTGTATTTGTGTGTGTCAACGGTTTTGCGATTACTCAAGACTAAGCATGGGCGGATTTTGCGGATCCACGATTCACGGATTTGCGTATTCACGGATCGTGGATCCGCAAAATCCGCGTATTTGCGGATTTGCGTATTTGCGGATTTGGGGCGGGGCTTCCAGGCCTCCACTACAGCTGCCTAAAGTGCCAGAGAGTTGTCTACAGCGACCAGGTGTGTGTTACTATGCAATAGCGCCGAAGGGCGCAGGGGTCCCTTGGGTGAGCTGTCCATCATAGTGGGTCAGTGGCGGGAAGACGGTGCACACCGCGAGTGTGTGGGCGAGGCCAAACGGACGGGGCTTCCATGCGAGTGCACATATCTCTTGTGTGTATTAAAGGTCAGAGACCCATCAGAGCAGCAGATGAAGATACAGAAGCTCCTGGTCACAGGAACAGCACGAGGATTGCGCTCGTGAAAGTCAAGGATGCAAAGGCCTCTGTCTTTGGGAAGAGGGCACAGCTGCCCAGCCTTGACAACGCTCACGATTGTTTTTTGGGCCGATGAATGAGTCACCGAATTTAAGCTTCAACTAGGGCACATGCTTAATTGATATCTGTAAGTGCTTCCGGTTGAGGTTTAATTTTTGTGCCAGGACCATCGTGCCAGAATGAACCCTGCCCTTCATATTTATTCAAGAAGACGCCACCGTTTTGTGCCATACCTCTACTCAACTGGAGTACTTTCTATTGGATAATCAGTAAGTGCTACCTCGTTGGGTAAATGTATAGTGCTTTTATTACACTGCAGCTGCCTAAAGTGCCAGAGAGTTGTCTACAGCGACCAGGTGTGTGTTACTATGCAATAGCGCCGAAGGGCGCAGGGGTCCCTTGAGTGAGCTATCATAGTGGGTGAATGGCGGGAAGACGGTGCACACCGCGAGTGTGTGGGCGGGGCCAAACGGACGGGGCTTCCATGCGAGTGCACATATCTCTTGTGTGTATTAAAGGTCAGAGACCCATCAGAGCAGCAGATGAAGATACAGAAGCTCCTGGCCACAGGAACAGCACGAGGATTGCGCTCGTGAAAGTCAAGGATGCAAAGGCCTCTGTCCAGCATCACAGCCGATTTTCGTGGTATATTTGGGAAGAGGGCACAGCTGCCTGGCCTGTTAACTATTTTACGATGGCGCCGGCAAGATGCCAGCGCCATCCTAAAATAGTTACTAAATTAGCTTCAACAGGAAGCTCGAATAGATAAAATAAAGCAGATGCACGAGCGCCTGCTTGATCTTATCTATTAGTGCTTCCTGTTGAAGCTAATTTAGTAACTATTTTACGATGGCGCTGGCAGCTTGCCGGCGCCATCGTAAATTAGTAACAACAACAGGCCAGGAAGGCTTGAACTTTTAGCCTCGGAATCCGCCGCTTGCGGATTGCGAATTTTCGGTAAATTCGCGAGAGTTCGCGGATCGCGGATTTACCGAAAATTCGCAAAATCCGCGAGCGTAGCGGATTTTGCGCTCATGCTTACTCAAGACTTATGAAGCCATTTAGGGCCATAGAAGGTGGCCTTGCATGTCTTCATAAATCTATTTTTAATTTGCGTCACTCTTGCACCACATTGCGTGGTGCAAGCGCAATGCAAAGGAACGCGTAAATATGCTTTTTTGTTTCTTAAGTAGAGCTGTTGACCTAACCTCTTTTGCGCACAGCATCACAGATCATATACTATTTTTAATGCAGCCCGACCAATGAACTCAAGATTAACACCCTGACCATTTAGTTTTCTTGAAAACATAAACTTTATTTATATATATGTCACACTTTCACATTTTAAGCAATCCCTCATGTATGGATGCTGTATATTTAACCTTTCCCAAAAAAAGCACAAAGGCTATCTTTGGTGGTTTTACATTCACATCATTATACTTTCATGGGACCCATGCAGACCATTTTCTAACTTTCCAGCTTTTATTTGCCCATTCATTCCCAAACCTGTGTGCCTCTATGCACATGTAGGAATACATTTTATTAAAAGTAATCTCTTGACTTTCTTTAATCATTATCAATTGGTGTTGGTACAGGGATACTTTTCTGTTTCTCCCCAGAGCTTCTCTCACACAGTTTATTATTCACCAAGTTCTTTCTTTCTTTACATTACATTTCATATCTAGACCATGGAGGATCAGTTCGTAGGGCAGTCATTTCTGGCCCGTCGGCTCCTTGATCAGGTGGACCAGAGATTTCCACATGTTTTGTGCACCACTGTAGTCCATATGAAATACACCGTGGATCCTTCCGCCGGGCAGCCTTTCGTAGGCCAGCTTGCTGTTTTTGCCAGTCGCGTCTCGTGGTGGAATTGCTTAACTAGTCGGCAGCGGGAGACCACCATCCGTGCCAAGTTTTTCTGAGGTTTGTCAAGTCTCTGTGGTTCACCGTCTCCCAGACGTTTGAGGACTGCTTCTCAGATAGATTGGCTATTATTGTGACTGGGGCCGTGTTTTCTAAGGCCTTTGCTCTGCGGTTTGATCTCCTTTATGGAGATTTGCTGCTCTTCTAGGGCCTCATTTATGAGACTGTGTGTCACTTTTACGCCGCCGGTGCGTCACTTTTTGTGACGCACCAGTGGCGTAAAAAATGCGCCTTGTTGCGCCATATTTACAAAATGACGCATCTAGCTATATGCGTCACTTTGTAAACCCCTGCGCTCTATTATACCTACGCCAGGTATAATGTATGCAAGGGGGGCGTATTGACGCAAGATAGGGTCGTAGAAGTAATGCAGTGAACTCTATGAGATTTCACTGCGCCACTGCTAGGACACCATTGCGTCAAAATATTGCACCTGCCTCACAGCAGGCGTAAGACCGACGTAGGCCCTTTCACATGGGGCTTGCCCCATGTGAAAGGACGCATTGCTGGAGTTGCGTCACTTTTGTGGCACACTCCAGCAATGCGTCACTTTCGCGCTTACAGAACGTCAGAAATACGGACGTATCTGTAACTCCTTGCGACATGATGCGTCATACTGTAAATATGACGCATCATTAGTGTCGCAAGGAGGGCGCAATGAAAAGTGACGCATCGCTGTTTTCACGCAGCGATGCGTCACTTTTCATAAATGAGTTTTTCACGCAGCGTTGCGTCATTTCATAAATGAGTTTTTCACGCAGCGATGCGTCACTTTTCATAAATGAGGGCCCTAGTTTCTTCAGGGAGGGCCAGAGTCCTTTATACACAGGGGAGTGGGGCGGCATCCAATAAACAAGGTTTGGCATTGTCAAACATACACATACCAGATTATGACATAATGAAGCTTGTGGCAAACTTTATATAGGCTGCTACATTTGAGTCTCTCTTTAGGTTTGCTTAAACATATTTTAACAAATTTGACATGAGGAAATATGCAAATTAGGTAAATCTTTGCCTCCTTTTTCATGGATTTTAAAAACAGTAGGGCATATTAGCAAGGACATGCGGTATTTACCGCAAAACGCGTTTAGTGCGTTTTTTTTTATCGCCGCCTATCGCCGGATGTTATTGCAGAGATAACATGCTATTAGCAACGTCTATCTCTAATGCGATAAAATATCCGGCGATAGCGGTTAAATGTGTGAATATCTCTGGAAATCCAGCAATATTCAGGCATTAACGCTAAGGGGGACTTAACCTGAATATCCACCTCCCATTGGATAAACAGGTTAAGTCATGGTCTGAGCAGGCGTTAGAATCTGGCGATAATCGCGCTTAGTGCGACTTTTTAAATTGCACAGCCTGCCTTGTTAATATGCAATAGCTGTGTTAGTGACTGCTTTCAGTCGCTAACAGTTTGGGTATGCCCACTTTGCATGTCATTAGCTATAAATATCGCTGACATGCAAAGTAGGCCCCAAACCGTTAGCTAGCGCCTAAAAGCTGTCGCTAGCTGCTGTTAGCGACAGCTTGCTAATAGGGCGATACAAATATTGCCGCTTTAGTGGCAAAAAGTGCAGCTAAAGCAGCGATATGGCCCTTGCTAATATTCCCCAGTGTCTCTTTTCAGTTTCTCCATTTTTGGGCCCCATAAAAAAATGGCAAACAATTTCTGTGTTGCTTTTGGCCACCTACTAGATGGGGGGGGGAAGCAATGGCAATAAACAACAGCATTGGCATACAAAAAGCCTTCAAAAATCTCCAGAGAGCCATTTCTGTACTCTCTTTGGATGCATCTTTTCCCAGTTTATTGCTCCTTTCATATCCTGAGAGAAAAAGATTTCCAATATCTTTACTGGGTCTTTGGAGTGTTTCACTGGGAGTGGTATCAAACCTGCTGCTAGTGAAAAACGTTGTGTTATAAGGAATGTCCTTTATATGGATCTTGCGTTATTACATATAATAGGTACATTGTTCATAAATGATACACATTTCACCTGGGTCTCTTTGCTACAAGGTGCTAAAGGAACAGTTGTGCATGTGCTTTCCTAATGGTGCACAACTACCAGTAACCCTGTTCATTCCTATTTATTTCCAATGTACCCGACTTACCAATCCTTGTCACGGGTACCTATGATCACAATGGATCAGGGAGCTAGCTGTAAAAGATAAGCAGTCACGGAAATACAATCACATTTATAATCATTTGCACTCTTATAATAACCACAGACTCAGGAAGTTTTGAAAACCTTTATCTATTCTTCTTCAATATCAGAAAGTATAAAGTTCACAGTGAGTAAGCTGTCAATAACCAAGATCATGAAAAGTGTATATCCATGTAAGAATAGAATAAGGCCAACCATTTAAAAGTCTAAAGGGAAGGTAAGAACAGGGAACATGCATGTAAATATTTCAGAAATCAGACTTGGTATGGTGTGTCTAAAGGACGGGGAAAATAAGGAACATACTATAATGTCGCAGTTGAATACCCTTCGAAGGTGGGTAAGGCAAGAGAACTTTAATTTATACTAAAGAATTTGAAGATACCATGTAGCTATAAGGAAGGTAAAGATATGGAACACGCTAATGATTCAGAGCAATCACTTTAATTCGGCTAAAAGGAGGGTAAAGAAAAGGAACATCTATATTTCATGAACAGTATTTCTCAAATTCCTTACAGGATAGGGAAAAAAATGGAAATGCTAATAAAATAGCAAAAGGTGTAAAACTTTATTGTTGTTCAGCACAGGGAGGGTAAGCAAAGGAACAAGGTGCAAATAAGACTTTTAGCAGTTTAGAAAGCAAGGAAAGAACATAAGTGTATTTCCCGCACAGATTTATATTTACCTAGAACAGTGTGGAGACCAACCCTGGCCACGGGTCAGTTAAGAACAGTAGGAACCCCAAGGAAAGACAGTTGCCAGTAGGCCAGCAGGTGCAGAATGGAAACCCAGGACAGGAAAACCAGATTAGGATCAGGACAGGACCACCAAGGTAAGACCAGCACCCGCAGTTCAGTTGCAACGCCTGCGCTACACCCTCTCAGCAGCTATCAGTCAAAACCCCGATTGGGTTCCTGAGTTCCCCAGCAAAGTGCTTCGCCAGCACTTAAGGTTCTCAAAACCCCGAATGGGTCTGTGAGTCTGTCTGACAGAGTGCTCCGCAGCACCTCTGTTTCTCGATCAGCTATTGAGTGCGTTGGGTCAGTGACAGGTCAGCTATTCGGACAAGTCGGACAATTTCTCTAGCTAAACCTAGGCTAGTTATACTTTTATACACGGTCAGTGTTCCACCCTCCAAATGTTGCAAGTGTAAGGATCCCCAATTTCAATTGGACAAAAGAAAGGACAGGTTGTCACACCTCCTAGGATTTGACTTTCTCAAGCCCCTCATTTGAATCTTTCATACCCGCCCATTGAATTTCGGGTTCCCATGACATGTTCCCCACACATAACAATGGTGAATTTAACTATTATTACAATGTAATACATTTAGTACAATTCAGCTTCTTCTACTAGGTGAAGGGGCCTCTTCCCAGGCACATCTTGGCTGAGACCTCTGGGTTGGCGCGCATTCAATGTCACAGAGTTCATCCTCTGGCGGAAGACTGTCATGCGCAGAAGGGTTTGACAACATGGTGTATTCCCGTCCCTCATGCCCAAGGATTTACGATACATGAAAAGTAAATAGAAACAGTTTTAAAACACGTAAAAAATGAATGCACTGTATACCATGAATCCTTACACTATTCCCGTTACTTTTATATAACTATAGCCTTAGTAATTAATGCAGAACGAACACCTTAGCAAAAGCAGCGATGCAAGCTTCAGACATGTGAGAACACAAAGCAGCCATCTTATTTTTACTGCGCAAGTGCAAAGATTTCCCACCAGAACTGCGAGTACGTCACGTCACATGGGTGTGACCGACGCATGCGCAGAAGTCCCGCGTAGCAGCAGCCATCTTAATAGCAAGCGTATTACTATTAGTAAACACATAGGCAAGCTTCTCTGGGACACCCCAAATGTCAGAATAAAGGGATAATTAGTATGACAAACAAGTTGATTTAATACTATTAGGGTTATTCAAGGTTCATGATTTCAAGCAAGTCGCTGTACGTGCGAATCCTTGCTCCATCAGTGGGTCAGCGGGTACATCTTTATATAGCTGTAAGAAACAAATTGGTTGTTCTTTTCTGCACTTTTTTTGTACTTTTTTGTCTTTAATCAGTTTTGTCTTTTAGTTCTGGCACCTGTTGTACTTTTTGGAGAAAAAAACCTAGTGTAATTATAGGTGCACCCTCGGCCTTCAACCAAAGGCCGAGCGCCAAAGGGGACCTCCTGAGGACCCCTAGCGTCGAGTTCCGGAAGCTTTTCCGTGTCAGAAAGGCTGGCCCAGAAAGGCTGTCAACCCGCCTGTTCGGATTCCTTTCCGACCGACTAAATTATAATGGGTCGGTCTGAAAGGAATCTGAACGGCATAATACGATAAGGTCAGAATGGCTCTTACCAATGGTCAGAGCGGTTCCGATCGTTGGTCAGAGCCGTTTCCGACTGTATCGAAATGAGGCCCTGAGTGTTAATCTTCCATACACCTTTCCCCATATCACAGTGTTTGGAATTTCATACTTTGTTTTTAACATTTTATGGTCAGAAACACTGCTCTTTTATGTCCCATAACCACCCTTCTTTATATTTTTGGATGTGAGGATGAAGTCAGTCCTTAACTTAACCCTTCCATACTCTGCTATCACGGTAAACTTTTGTTTTGGACCTGCTTGAGCCACTGCGTCAGATAATTGTAGATCAGTACAAATATTACTTCAACATTTAGCAGATTTATCTAGTTTGTACACATTGCTCTTGCCGCCTCTATCTGTGGGATTTATGATACACTTTAAATCTCCTGCTGTAAGAATGGGTGTTGCACCGACAATAGAAAATGTTAGTACTTTAAAGAGATCTTTCCTGTCCTGCTTGTCATTCGGCGCTTACACATTGCAAACTTTGAAGGTGACATTTCGAACGGCGATTGTGACCATGATAGCCCTGCCTGGCTGAATGATTTTTGTATCTATTACTGACATTTGTTTATTTTTGATCAGAATCCCTATTCCAGCATTCTTGTTTCCTCCCCAGACCGTTTAGAGGGTCATTCTTCCCAGTATTTAGATATGAAGGAGTAATCTGATGAATGGGGAATGGCACATTCTTGTAAGCATACAATATCTTGAGGGCCTTGGCTAATGAAAAAGTTGTAGTAGCCCTAAGGGGAATGGCTTCATGATACCCGGTATCATGATCCACTACTACCAGTATGAAATTGTTTCCTGAGGCTGAGGATGGTGCAAGCGTACCCACTATGTCCACACCAGCCCTTTCAAAGAGAACCCCAACCACTCAGAGTGGACTTAAGGGGGCTTTTGGGTGCCCACCTGTTTTGCCACTTGCTCGACAGGTAACACAGGAGCTATAAACTCCTTCACTTCCTGGGACATCTGGGGCCAGTAGAAATGGCTGGCAAGTCTTTCCTGAGTTTTGGTCTGGCCCAAGTGTCCAGCTAGGGGGATGTCATTTGCCAAAGTGAGTAAGAACTCTCTATACCGTTGAGGTACTACCACTCTCTTAGTGGCACTGGGTTTGGGGTCTCTGGCCTCAGTGTACAGGAGTCCCTCCTCCCAATAGACCCTGTCTTAGCGCGAATATTTCCAAAAATACACCTGTGTTGATCATAGGCGATAGCGATGTTACCGACTGTTTTCAGTCGCTAACATTTTGGCACGCCCACTTTGCATGTCATTAACGATAAATATCGCAGACATTAAAAGTGGGCCCCAAAATGCTCGTTATCGCCTACAAGCTGTCGCTAACTGGTGTTATGCCAATATGGATTTTACCCATTCAATGTTGTTTTAATGGGGATCACCGCACTTAACACTGGTTAGCTGGGGTAAAGTGCAGAGTCCGATAGTCCGATAACTTCTTAACTTGCAAAGTAAATAATCACAGTCTCAGGAAGGTTTATATCGTTATCTAAATTAACTGCATGTGAACCATTTCAAAATACAGTGCAGTCACCATCAATCATAGGAGAGAAAATTCAATTAATTAAATCCAAATAAACATTTACTTCAGACTCGTACAATGATCAATGTTCAGAAAGGGAGAGGACAGAGAGAAAAGTACTTCTGCAAATAACGAGAAATTATATTTACCAAGAATGTTGTGAAAGACCAACCCCCTGGCCAAAGGGCTGGTAAGCGTCCCACTGGATAGATCAAGAGACAACAACTTCAGGACAGGATTCAGGGCAGCATAGTTGACCTCTCTCGAATACTGACGATTGCGCCGCACCCCTCTCTGACACTCTCTTCCTCCTCGAGATACTTCCGTGATCTCTGATCTAACCCAATTAAATTAGGATGGAAAGTTCTGCGTCAGGTTCTGCATTCGGCTCCTCATCAGCATCTCCCCAAGCATCAGCATCCAGCATACTTCTCTCGCAGCAATTCAGCATCGACGACTCACAGCATCTGTGTCTAACTACAGCTATCTTAATTATACCTTTAGTTCTTCATGTTCCACCCGCTAAAGTTTCAATATCGTAAAATACAAAATATAATTGGTCAGGCAAGGGGAGGAAGCTCCATCACACCATGCTTACATGTCATTAAAATCAGTTCAAATATTGTTCACAAACCCATCCCCATTATTTTGATTCATAAATTTAGTTCTTATACGCTTTCACATTTCACTTTGAAACAATTTAATAACATTTTGAATACGAGTCCTCATCATTGAACTCTTCACCGTCCGTTCCCAGGGTGTAACACTCGTGTCCTTGGCTCCCGTTCAATATCTCAGTCACCGTTCTGGGTTAACTTTTAGTGGACATGCGCAGACTTTGTATTACTCAGCTTAATTCAGTTATGCATGAGAGGCCCAAATGCGCACTAGTGATAAAGTCTGAAACAAATATTAATTTCACAAATAAAGTGGTTGCACTGTATACCACCCACCTCTACTCTATTCCCCTTTACTTATTAATACTTTTCCCCCATTAGCGAATTATCCCCATTGTAACTCATCCAAAGTGGAGATACATTTAACACCCCATTTACAAGCTGCTGCAAACTGCAGACATTGCCTGTATTCCCACGATTACTGCCCCACAATGTAACTACACGGTGGACACCACCAACTAGCCCTAATGAGATGCAGAGTGGGCGTTCCCGTGTAAAACCACACGAATAAACCACAACACCACATTCACAATGAACTGCCAGATCTGCCAAGCGAACCAAAAACAGTCGATAAGCCGCAGTAGCAGCAGGGAATTAACACCTGGCTTCTGCTGGAGTTAAGCAGGATGACAACCTGCAGCATGAAAGGCAGCCCAGGTAAGAGCCACAACTGAAGACCCACAGATGCCATGGAGACAATGATCATGCAACGTGGATACCCATGAGGGCCACAACACCCCCTGCAACCACCCCAGGCCCCCCGGCCATCCCCCCAAGACATACAAATACCGTGCACGATACAAGAGCCACAACAAATGCACGTTGTTGGACAGTGCCAAAATAAATACACACGTGTGGGCAGAAGAACGAGAAACAGTCACACAGCACTGAAGTAACAACCAAAAAATGTATTGAAGCACAACACAAAACACCAATCCGGAAGACTCCTGTCTGGTCCACCAGGGACAATCTCGACAACACAGCCCAGAAAAGAAAGCACAAAATCAGGACGTGTATCATGCGCCCTTCAAAGGAGGGATACACAGAGAAACAGAGAAGGAAAGTGAGACAGAAAGAGAAAGAGAGGAAAGGAAAGGAAAGGAAAGGAAAGGAAAGGAAAGGAAAAGAGAGTGAGAGAGAGGGAAGAAAGGGAGAGTGTGTGTGTGAGAGAGAGAGAGGGAAGGGAGAGAGAGTGAGAGAGAAGGAAATGAAGGGAGAGAGAGACACACACAGGCCCCACTACTCACCTGCTGCCACCGGTGTGTCCATCAGTAGGCACACAATGTGCCCGTGCGAGCTTTAGGCCCTGGTCACGCCACCATGGCATTGTCCACATCATGCGGGCCTGCCCCGCAGCCCAGCAGGTCCCACACATGACGCTGAGTCATCAATGGTGGAGTACACACATCATCATCGCAGGCTGCACACATGCTCAGCAATTACGTGTGCCACCACCCCTGTGCAATGCTAGTCAATGCCACGTGGTGGTAGGCCCGTGTCGGCGGCAAGGCCTCTGGTGCCACTAACCCTGTGCTACTGTTGACACCAGCTCCTCATTGTCATCCAGCAAGAGCTGTGGCGCTGGGCTCCCACCTCCAGTCTGCATTTCTGGCTTCTGGTTGGCTGGGAGTTTCTCCTTGGTCTTTCGCTTGGTGTCAATCCATCGCCTCTTGGCCTCGTCCATTGACCTCATGTGCTCTCCGAAGATATTCACCTTGTCTACGATATTCTGCCATATCCTATTTTTGGTTCCCAATGACACGTTGGAGGTGACGAACAGTTGTTGATGGTGTTCCATCACCTCCATAATCAGGATCCTGTTTTCCTGTGGACTGAACTTCATCTTCCTCTTCTTCTTGTCCTTGCCCTTCCCTGTCCCCGAGGTTCCACGCTGGTCGTCCGGGGTGCTTGTGGGGTTGCGCTCATCCTCTGCTCCTGCTCCGGCTGTCTCCATAGTGCTTGGGTGTTGGTCAGTTTGTGTTTGGGTGTTTTTTCTACTTTTATAGTGATTTTTCCTGCCTGCCACGTGTGTGTTGCAGGCCTGGCGCTGTATATCGCTGATTTCCTCATCGTGCTTTGGCCCATTGCATGTTTTTTCGCGTAGAGGTTTGTGTTTTTATCGCCGTTGACGTGGTTGTATTGCGGACATTGGCCACGGTTTCGGCAGACTATCGCATGCTACCGCCTTGTTGTGAATTCCACGTTAACACAGGGTTATTTTGCCGCGATCGGCTGCGATGTGTAAAGGTGCGTTAGCATTGTTTCATGGTGTTTAGCACACGTTCTTGTGAATATACCCCTATGTGTCTTCTGCTCATGCGCCATAATTTCCCTCCAAGTGGTAATTCGTCATTCTACGTGGATGCAGTTGACGCATGCGCACAACAGTCTCCCATTTAAAGCGGTATTCACATGCACACAACAGTTTCCCATTTAAAGCGGTATTAATCCGTCTTCATTGTTATCCGTATTAGTACACACATAGGCAAGCTTCACTAACCCACGTGTTCATGTGGTGCATATTAGTTTTCACAAAACTTTGTTAATAACTTGTTAGTGAGTTAAACAAGCGGATTGCTTCTGAGCAATTCTCTTTCTTACGAGACCTTGCTCCATCAACACTTCTCCAGGAGGGCCAAAAAGACATTGGGAAGTGTTTCCCGTCATATTCCGACACTTCCTTATTCTTTTTAAACTATACAGTTCCTAGGTGAAAACAGTGTTTTGAGACATCATGAGATATGTATTTATAGAGAGCTTACTACCCTTTACAAGACATTGAGGGGCAGATTTACAAGCCCCATGCACCACATTTACGCCGCTGTTGGGTCACTTCTGTGACACAGCGGCGGTATAAATCATGCACCATGTTGTAAAGCCCTGCACCACATGAAACCTGCGTTAGGTTTCATGTGGGCGTGAAGGGGAGAAACACGTGTCTAGATATACACAGCACTGGCTGCACCAACAAGGGTGAAAAACTAAAGCCTGACACCGAAGTACGTGTTATCATGCACTGCATTTATTATGATGCATCGGGGCAAACTGAGTGCTGGAGTGTGAGGCAGTGTGCGCCCACCCCCCTCCTTTTTGCTATGGAAGGCCTGTTCCTTTATTTCTTATGTTAGCTGAATTTGTAGGCCTGAAATGTATTTTCCCTGGTAAGCTCTCATTTTAGAAATAGTCAGCGAAATTCATGTGCACGCAGAAATGTTCGATTACACGTTTCAGTTGCAGGTGGAAGAAGCTGCCTTTGTTAGTTAGAACTAATGCCTTTTGTTTTAGGAGTTAGGCCTGGAGGAGAAATGAAACATTGTTTATGGAATGTTGATAATTGAGAGTGGATGTTCTTTCTCACTGAAGAAGGCCTGGGAATCAAGGTTGTCCACCTGCTCACGAGAAGAGGTGCGGAAGACGATGGAAAATTACCTAGGAGAAGGGTCTATTAGTATGAGGCGATCTGTGGGCGTGTTTACGTTTCTGTGATTTTCTATTAGGGAAAGAGCCCTGAGGGAGGAGAGTGCAGAAGAGGTTTGGAGAGAGAAGGAAACAAGTAGAGTAAGGAGAAATGAGTTAGGGAATCCATATGGAAATGGTATCTTAGAACAAACTTTGTAGCTTAGTCATCTGACTTACTCTGTGAATGTGCTTCTTAGGAAGCCTTCACGAGCTGACACCTTTTGATGGGTTTTGTCTGGGAGATGTTAAATAGGGATGTCATCTTAGTGATAGTGTAGGGACAGATTAATAAATTCTTCTTTCCCCAAATGAGGTCCGATCTGTATGTTGGAGCAGTTTTAGCCTGTGTATTATTTTTGGAACTGTTATTTCTTTTCATGATTCACAGGAGCCGTCTGTTATGTAGATTTGGATTTTTATTAGTTCCCGTATATTTTTACAAGCTCGTTTTGAGGTGCTTGTATATCCAGTTGTTTTTGGCGTCGTAAAAAATCCCCTAAATTGAATTTGGAGTCTGTCGTCTCTGAGTCTTAGTTGTTTCCAGAACTTCAAAAGGTATCGAATGAGTTGTTTCTTCCCTTTACACTTTTCAGCAGGCAAAAAAGAGACATCGACCCAGGGATCCTGATTGGGATATTATTAGGGAACCCGGCTTCATCAGTCCTGCACCCATGCTCCATGGTGCACGCATGCCTGAGTCACAGGCAGGATTGTTTTTGTGCAGGAAGGGGACACCAAACAATCCCTTGAGGCATTTTTGCTCTCTCCGTGGGGCAGATTTACAAGCCCTGTACGTCATCTTGACGTCACTGTTGCGTCACTTCTGTAACGCAGTGGCGTCATAAACCATGTGCCGCTATGTAAGAGATTTACAACGTGACGCATTTAGTGAGATGTGTTACGTTGTAAACCGTGCGCTATATTATACCTGCGTCAGGTATAATGTATGCAGGGTGGGCACTCCGTCGCAAGGAAGTCCCGTAAAACATTTCACGGAGTCACTTTTACGTCCATGCTGTGTCAAAACGTTACACCTGCTTGTAGCAAGTGTAATGAGTGATGCAGCATTGCAAGTATAGGATGCTCCTGAGCAGTGCTGGAGTTGCGTTGCGAATGCGACAAGACTCCAGCACGGCAACACTTATATGCTGGCAGATGCGTCACACATCTGTCTCTCCTTGTGCCATGGTGCGCTGCATTGTAAATGCGGAGCAACTATGGTGGTGCAAGGGGTTCCTAATTTCACGCAAAATAACTGGCGCATCCCTTCTGATCTGCAGGGATGCGCCAGTTCTTGTGAACCTGCCCCTATGTGTGCTGCATTCAAGAGACAAAAACGAGGAGAAATAAACCCATTTCTCCTCGTTATGCAACACCTGTGAAGGCGTAGGTTTTTGCATGGATGCCAACCCTCCATATTCAGACGGGAGACTACCAATATCAAGGCCAGTCTCCTGCCTCCTGATTTCAGCATGCAGAACCCTGATTCCTCTGCGGGCTTCAACTAACAGGGCCTGGTCATGTGTAACTCGGAGTATGCACTGCTAGTAACCTGCGTCTGCAGGCCAGGGCATAACACTTGCATCATGCCCTGCCATAGCGCTTTCTCTATGCCACTGACAGTTATAAAAATGTACATTTGCGTTTCTAATATCCGATCGTGCAGCTGCAGATTTACAAATCACATTCCTGACAGTAACCCGATTCAGGCCCCAATAGAAGTCAATGAGGGAAATACATTCTCCTGATTATTTTCCAGAAATCTCTGTAATGTAAGAATCTTCCATACCCCAACTTTTTACCCCAAATTACTTTGGCCATCTGATCCTCGGCGCCAGTTTTGTTATGTAAGAATCTTCCATGCGGAATGAGTTGTAGGTTACTTTATTTTCAAATAAGAGCAGACAGGTTCTTAACCAACAAGGTGCTTGATGCTGCTCTCTCATCCGCCTCCGCTCCAGCCCCGCTTTGCACATTTTACATTCTGCTCCCACCTCACACGCTTACATCATAAAGTTCTAATTCATCATAGTATTTTATAATACATAAAATAAACGCTCCCACTTTTCTCTTCTAAAATGTTGTCATGTTTGGTTTTCGGTGTATTCCCAGGTCTACATCTTCTGGAAAATCTAGGAATACGACAAAATCCAGTGATGCTGCGTGGGAAAACCAAAGCAATGCCCATGGAAACACTTCCCTGGCGCAGACTAATGCAACACAGCGATTACTCAAGACATATGAAGCCATCTAGTGCCACAGAAGGTGGCCTTGCGTGGCTTCATAAATCTTATTTTTAATTTGCGTCACTCTTGCACCACATTGCGTGGTGCAAGAGCCATGCAAAGGGACCCGTAAATATGCCCTTTTGTTTCTTAGGTAAAGGTGTTGGCCTAACCTCTTTGGCGCACAGCATCACAGAACATATACTATTTTTTAATGCTGCCCGACCAATGAACTCAAGATCAAAACCCTGACAATATTGTTTTCTTGTAAACATAAACTTTATTTATATATATGTCACACTATCACATGTTAAGCAGTCCCTCATGTCTGGATGCTGTATATTTAACCTTTCCAAAAAAAAATGCACATAGGCTATCTTTGGTGGTTTTACATCCACATCATTATATTTTCATGGTACCAATCCAGAATTTTTTTTTATTTTCCAGTTTTTATTTACCCATTCATTCCCAAACCTGTTAGCGTCTATGCACATGTAGGAATATATTTTATAAATTACAATCTTTTAAATCAAGGATTTATAAAGTGCGCTACTCATCTGTGAGGGTCTCAAGGCGATGAGGGGTACTTTCTTTAATGATTATCAATTGGTTTTGGTACAGGGATGCTTTTCTGTTTCTCCCCAGAGCTTCTCTCACACAGTTAATTATTCGCCACGTTCTTTCTTTCTTACCATTACATTTCATACCTGGACAATGGAGGATCAGTTTGTAGGTCAGGAATGTCTGGCCCGTCGGCTCCTTGATCAGGTGGCCCAGGGATTTCCGCATGTTTTGTGCTCCACTGTAGTTCCATATGAAATACTTTTCCGACCGCTTCTCAGATAGATTGGCTATTATTGTGACTGAGTCCGTATTTTTCAAGGTCTTTGCTCTGTGGTGTGATCTCCTTTATGTAGATTTGCTGCTCTTCAAGTTTCTTCAGGGAGGGCCAGAGTCCTTTATACACAGGGGAGTGGGGGGGGGGGGGGCATCCAGGAAGCAAGGTTAGGCACTGTCAAACATTTATATACCAGATTATGACATAATGAAGCTTGCGGCAAACTGTATATAGGCTGCTACATTTGAGTCGCTCTTTAGGTTTGCTTAATATTTTTAAAAAATTGCAATTGAAATATGCAATTTAGGTCATTCTTTGCCTCCGTTTTCATGCATTTTAAAAATAGTGGGGTATATTAACAAGGCCATCAGCAGCACTTATCTCCAAAGCGATAAAATTCAGAGCGCAAGCTGAAAATTGTGTGATTATCGCTGGAAATACAGCGATAATCCCACAAGGTTTGGTGATAGCTTGCTGATAGGGATAGACATACTTTCTTATGATATCCACCTTACATAGGATATCATGTCTAAGTCAGACAAATACCAGACGTAAAAAAAGCAGCATTAACCGTGGTTAGCGCTGCTTGTTTTTATTGCTAACAGGGTTAGCTATATCCTTGATAATATTATTATTTCACTCTGGAACGCCCCCTTTGCATTTCAAAGGGAAGCGTAGAGTAAAAGGGTGCTGGGATCACTGAAATATTATCGACGGCCAAAATATCGAGTTGGCAAAATATCGTTGACTAATTATCGACTACAAAAATATCGAGTTTATATACTTATTTAAGTAACTACAAAAATATCGAGTAAATAATATCGAGTCTATAAAATATCGACTTCAATAATATAGACAAAAAATATATCGAATACAAATATATCGTTTGTAACCTAAATAACCCTAACACTACAAAAATATCGACTACCAATATATAGACTACAAAAATATCGTTTTTTGTGATTTATCGACTTGGGATTATACACATTATATATGTAAAATGATACATAAATCTTCTTGTAAAATACATTACACAATCCTAAATATATATTATATATTAAAATACATTTTTAAAACACATTTAAAAGTGTAAACATTTTTCCTACATATCATGAATACTTAGAAAATAATATATACATTTTTCGAATTTTTCCAACATATATTATCACATTATTAGTACATATATTTAAAAAGATGTAATTAACTAACCTGCTTTAATGCAAAACTCTTCACAAACGACCATTTCCACTTCAACAAACAAACCAGTTAATTGTGAAAAAATTCAAAGTACCCAATAAAATGCTCTCTTTCTTAAAACATCCAATGACATTAGAGAACACAAAAAATACACACTATAAAAGGAGTACATGCCTACTACCATTTGTTGCTGCACAAGCTATAGAAAACAGAAGGCAACTCTTTGATCAACTAGTTCCTGATAAATCAAGATTACTATTCAAGATTGCTACAAAATTAATCAAGTAAGTGAAAATTAATTATTATAATACACAAGTACTAAGCTAAAATTGTATGTATTTCTCCTAACAGTTTAAATTACATTTATTTTTCTCTTTTAACATTTGATTTATAGACATCTCCTAAACACATCAAAATATGTGCTCCTAGTGATTTACCAGTAAATACTATTTGTAAGTATATGTAAATGTTGTGTAATACACCAACTGCTGTTCTTATTAACTATTTTCTAATATCCTTTCTTTATTTATTCTATCTTCTAAACAGAATTTCTGATAACATCCGCATTCTACTCAACGAAATATAAAGACTACACAATTTAAACAAGTAAGTATATGTGTACAGTTCTAAAAGGCACAAAAATACTAAAACTATTTTCTAAAAAACATTTCTTGTTTATTCTATCTTCCTTACAGATATTCTAAACACAACCTACATCTACTAGACTAAAGGCAAAGACTACACAATTTAAAAAAGTAAGTATATGTGTAAAATTCCTCAAAGGCCCTAAAAAGTTAAAGCTATATTCTAAACACCATTTGTTTTTTCTGCTATCTTCTCTACAGATATTCAGAAAACTACAGAATTAAAACAAGTAAGTATATTTATTAACTTCCTCAAAGTCCCAAAACTTATAAATCTATGTACTAATAATCATTTATTGTGTATTATATCTTCTCTACAGATAATCACATTACATCCTTCATCTACTCCATCAAAAACAAACAGTGATCAATTTAAAAAAGTAAGAATATGTGTAAAAATCCTGAAAAGCCATAAAAGGTTAAAGCTATCTTCTAAACACCATTTTTTAATTCTTCTATCTTCTCTACAGATATTCAGAAAACATCCTACATCTCCTCTACCTAAAGCTAACACTACAGAATTAAAACAAGTAAGTATATTTATTAACTTCCTCTAAGTCCCTAAAGTTATAAATCTATGTACTAATAATCATTTCTTGTGTATTATATCTTCTCTACAGATAATCACATTACATCCTTCATCTACTCCACCAAAGACAAACAGTGAACAATTTAAAAAAAGTAAGTATCTCGAATAATGTCCTAAAATTGCCTAAAATGCTAAATGTAATACTGCTTTCTCCAAAAAAAATAGAAACATTTAAAAAAAATATAATATAATTTTTTACTTTGCCTACCAACAGGAAAACAAGAAGAACATACTAGAAAAAAATTGAACATAACAGTTTCAGAATTTTTCAACACCAGATTTACTAACTGTAAGTATAAACAGTGAAATATAAATGTGTAAAACACTACTAATAATATTTTACATTTAAACATGTTTCTTTCTAATCTTTCCTAGAACAATTAATACAAAATGACTGAAGGTGCAGAATTTGTTATGTCACAGAAAAATAAATTGTTGTTATGTTATATGGGGTATGCTTATAATCAAGAAAGACAAACAGGAAGAAAAGTATTCTGGAAATGTACCAAATACTATTCAAACAAATGCTATGGTAGGGCTACTACTGAAGACACAAATGTATTATCTACCAGAGAACATAATCATCCCCCCAATGTCACAGAGATAGAGATAAGGGATGCTTTAGAAACTATAAAAACAGCTAGCACAGGGAGTGACAAACCTACCACACAAATCCTAAAAGAAGAACTGTTAAAAATTCCTGCCCATGCTTCAGGGCAGCTACCCTCAATTGACTCCCTTAAACGCACAATAGCACGCACTAAAAGATTAACTACTACTACTCAACCTAACCCTACAGTCCAATGATTATGCCAGAGGTTGTGTCGGTCCTGTCCTCCCCTGGCTTGATTAACATCACCAGGAGTCAGGGGAGTTGGATAAGGAAACAACCTACCTCTGGGACATCCCTGTCCGCTTGACACTGACTCCGGGGCGGATACAGAACCGTCAGTTTAAATGGCGACAGTGACACCCATCTAGAGCACACAAAAAACTGGTGGCATATATGAGGACAATTAAAAAAAAAAAACCCTACATCTTTTGAAGAAATAATAATTTCCCCAGAAATGCGCGTAACACACAGTAATGATAATTTTGTACTTTTTGACAATGAAAGCCCCACCAACAGAATTATCATGTTTGCAACAGCTACAAATTTAAGAAAAATACAACAATGCGACCAATGGATGATGGATGGGACTTTTAAACCATGTCCCAAACCATTTTATCAACTATATACCATTCATGGATTATATCATCACTACAATATCCCTTTCATTTACTGTTTGTTACCTAACAAACAACAAAATACATATATAGAAATATTAAATGTTATCAAAAATGAAATCAATAATTATTTTCCCCAAAAAATAATTATTGATTTCGAAATTGCTATGATCAATAGCATTTTGAAAACATTTCCCCACACAGCTATCCAAGGTTGCTACTATCACTTTAACCAAAGTATATGGAGACATCTCCAAAAATCAACGTTAAGCATTCAATACTCAACTGATAGTAACTTTGCATATCAAGTTAAAAAACTTAATAGCACTAGCCTATGTTCCAGTTACTGATGTAGCGGAACACTATGACTTACTAATTAACAGCACATACTACAAAAAGTATGAAGACAAACTGGCCCCACTACTGGACTATTTTGAGGATACTTGGGTGGGAAGGTTACATAGATCTGGGCACCGACGCCAACCTAAATTCCACATACCTTGGTGGAATGTATATCTAAGTACATTAAACCAAGAGGCAAAAACGAATAACAGTGTGGAAGGATGGCACAATGCATTCCAAGCTACCCCTAACAGAGCCAAACCCACCTTCCTAAATCTAATACAATCTTTAAAAAAAGAACAAAGCTACCAAGAACTAAGGATCGAACAATCTGTTACACAAATTGGCCCCAAACTAACAAAACAAACAAAACAAATGTTCAGACTCCTGCAAAGCCAAGTGACTCTATATCCTTCAACCAGAGGTTTAGAATACCTATCACTGATAGCTAAAAGCCTACTATAATGTATCATACCAAAACTAACAAAAACTTCTGATAATTTCAGAAATTGTGCAATCAATAACAATTTTCATGTAATCATAAATAATACACATTTGTTAAATAAATTTGTTAAATTATAAAAAAGATTTATTTAACAAATATGCAATATTTATAATATTAAACATTGCAATGACATTTAAATCGACATTTCCCACCCAAATAAAATGAATGTGAAAAACTTACAATTTATGTAGCAGAAGAAGAGGTCATCCAGCCACGTATAATCCATACAATACCTTACAATCCAGTACAAATCCAATTTCGGAAACCCACATAAACCCGAAAATAATAAAAATTTTGTGAAAAACGCTCCAGGAAATCCCGATAATACAAGTGTGGACACTTTATTATTTAAAGTGATATACACACACCATGTAAAAATTTAATTACGCATATTCTTCTCCCAATGCAATGCGACACCCTACAAATATTCCAAAAATTAGTAAAAGATTAAAAAAATCGCTCCAGTAAACGTGGATTAAACAAAGTGTGTAAAATTCATTAAAAAATGAACATACACACACTTAGTAAAAAAAAAATAAGCACTATGTTATCGTAATCCATTCCAAATCAACAACCATAAAAACCCGAAAAATCTTGAAAAAGATAAAAAATCGCTCCAGGAAATCACGAAAAAATGAGATAGATGTTAAAATATTACATTAATTTGTAATACAATCTTATCTCCAAAAAAAAACGCATCCTTCCATGGAATAATACTGCGAAGTTCCGGAACCTGTAAAAAAAATACATTAAGTAACCCACCCACACAAACACCCAAAGATTCCAAAATACACATTAAAAATTATGTAAAACACGTTCAAACACATATCCTAAGCATAAAAAAACACTAGGCCTCTAACATACACGACGCCTCGGTAAATACGAAGTTTCACCTAAAACATACCAAAACGATGACTACATACATACAATAACTCTAAAAACGTCGAATATAGTCTCAAACACTACTACTCTCTACGAAATATTAGTTAAAATTCCCCTTACCTTTCTCAACGTGAAGCAGCTTCCAACCGCGCTCTTCTCCAGTCCTGAATGAAGCAAAATAACCTTACGCGGTCAAAAAGTAGTCCCCTTAAAGTATATTAGAAAGGTAAAAATAATAAATACAATGTTCTAATAAGAAATAAAATACATACACAAACTTATAATTTCTAATAAAAATGTGTAACACTAATGACCATTTATTTAGTTTAGATATCCGTTTTTAATTAATATTAAATAATATTTATAGAATATTATTTAATATTAATATTACTTAAAATATATAAACTTTATAATACATATCTTTTAAATGCTTAATGTTAAATGATATTTATTATTAAAAAAATCCTTTATTTAAGTAAATGTAGCAATTTATTTCATTTGTAAATTAATAGTATAAATAAATAATTATTGTTATTTATTTATATTATTAATATAATTTAAATACATCATTGGAAATAAATACTATGACAACTCTAAAATTGATTTACTATTTTCAGAATGTATATATTTATTTTGTAACAAATGTTACAATTATTGTAAAATTGTAAATTAATTTTAATAATTAATATAATATATTAATTATTATTATTAATTATCCCAACAATGTATGTAAATTAAAAACATTTATTTTTAAACATTATATCCAACTAAGTCATTGTTTTAATATTTCATATAGTATTGGGAATAATGTTTTTCTCCTAAATATTTGTATATATATAACAAGAATTAAAAAATGTTTATTGTTTATTAAAAACATTGTATGTAATATCTATCAAAGTATTTTACAAAGTTTTTTGTATAATATCTTTAAAACATATATTGACTATTGTATTTTTTTATAATAATCTATATATCAAACATGTATCTTTAATAATATTAATATATAATATATTAACATTATTAAATTAATAATAAACAGTCTGTGAATAAAAATGATTATAATTTGTTCTCAATATTACAATTTGTCACCCAAATATAAATATGTTACAAATTATTATGTTTTGTATAAATACAGTACAAAAGATATATTTAAAAAATGTACATTTATAAATTACAATAAATGTAAATGAACACATCCTTTTTTCTTAACTACTTATATAGAATATTAATTGTTTTGACTATTGTACTGTACATGTTATAAAAACAAATTGACAATAAAACTATTAAAAACATCCCTGTGTACTTATTTTCCTAAGATTATAACACAGTCATGTACATTTTTCTGTGAGGGTGCTGAACACTGACCAATTATATTTTACTATTCCTAGTCCAGTCAGACAAATATCAGGGAAGGTGCTGAACACTGACCAATTATAATTTACTATTCCAACTCCAGTCAGACAAATATCAGGGAAGGTCCTGGACACTGACCAATTCTAATAGATGTATTACGTTACAACGCATACTTTTACAACGCATACCTTTACAACAAAATATTTAGAAGGCAAAAACCATTACAACGCATGTAATTGAAATTAATATAATTTAATTTAATGTAATGTAATTAAATTTAATATAATTTAGATGTAATTTAATGTCATTTTTACCCTGCACCCGTAACCCAAAAACCCAAACCTAAACTTGCCTGAACCCTAAAAATACCCCTTTAGCCAAAAACCCAAAACTGACCCTGAACGCTTAAAATACCCCTTTAGCCAAAAACAAAAAACTGACCCTGAACCCTAAAAATACCCCTTTACCCAAAAACTAAAAACTGACCCTGAACCCTACAAATACCCCTTTACCCAAAAACTGAATACTGACCCAGAACCCTAAAAATATCACTTCACCCAAAAACTGAAAACTGACCCTGACCCCTAAAAATACCCCTTTACCCAAAAACTAAAAACGGACCCTGAACCCTATAAATACCCCTTTACCCAAAAACTGAAAACTGACCCTGAACCCTAAAAATATCCCTTTACCCAAAAACTGAAAACTGACCCTGAACCCTAAAAATACCCCTTTACCCAAAAACTAAAAACTGACCCAGAACCCTAAAAATAGCCCTTTACCCAAAAACTGAAAACTGACACTGAACTCTAAAAATACCCCTTTACCCAAAAACTAAAAACTGACCCAGAACCCTAAAAATAGCCCTTTACCCAAAAACTGAAAACTGACACTGAACCCTAAAAATACCCCTTACCCAAAAACTAAAAACTAGCCCTGAACCCTAAAAATACCCCTTTACCCAAAAACCCCAAACTGACCCAGAACCCTAAAAATACCCCTTAAAAAAACCCAATCATATTACATTTAAAATAGAATTATATACTTACCAATACTTAAGTTGTAATGTTATGCGTTGTAAAGGTACCTACGTAGTAAAAACATGCGTTGTAAATACATGCGTTGTAATTGTTTTTGCGTTGTAAAAGTTTTGTTGTAATGGTAGTACGTTGTAAAAGTTGCGTTTTAAAGCTTGTTTCCCATTATAATTAACTATTCAAACTCCAGTCAGACAAATATCAGGGAAGGTGCTGGACACTGACCAATTATAATTTACTATTCCAACTCCAGTCAGGCATATATCAGAGTAGGTGTTGGACACTGATTCTAAATAAATTTGTCCACATATTATTTGTGATTTAGGCTATATATAATATATTTGATCATTTATTATTTTTAATATACAAATGTATATTTTTGATAATGAATTATTGTAAAAATATTAGTTGTAATTAATAATTTTATTCTAAATGTTTAAAATTTCTGTGCAAAAGATTATATTTTATAACATATTGTTTAAATATTTTTCCACATATTAAATTATATATATTGTGTTATAAAAGAATATTTATGTTATTTTCAGATATACTTTATGTGTATTTGTATCCTTATAAATTTTTTATAATCTGTTTTTTAAAGTATCAGTATCTTGTTCTAAAATTAAATAGATGTAAGTATTTCTTACATATTTTATGATAGTAATTATGAAATATTTTTTTCTTATTTTATGAGCAAAAATTTGTAGAAATTAGTATTTGATAAATTTATAAATACAATTTAAATAATACATTGATTTAATAATATTTGATAAAAAAAGTAATAAATATTTATAAATATTAAATTATTTTATAGTATTTGATAAAAATATTAATAAATATTTATAATTATTAAAATATGTTATAATATTTGATAACAGTATTCATATTATTTTTAAAAAATTAAAACGAAGTTAAATATTAAACATTAAAAAAAATAATGTTTTAAATTTTTGATTAGTTATTTTACATATACTATCCCAACATTTTATTTTTTCCTATTATTTTAAATATTTTTATATAAAATGTTTAATTTTTAAAAAATATTTTATGTAAAAAATGTATATTTATAAACTTATTTTAATTTTATTTTATAATACATTTATAGATTTTTACACTTTTTATTACATATTTTTAAATTACTCCCCACCCTCATCCCCTATTAACCCAACATCCCGCTCCTAAACATTAACATTATTTTCTATATTTATATAAATATATATAGGATTTTTTTAAATATTTTTTTATATTTTTTTTACATGTTTTCCAATTTTTGAGTAGATTTTTTAAAATAAATAAATAATTTTTTCTGTAAAAACATTTATTACATAAATTATTAAAAAATATAAAAATATTGTATAGATTTTTACACTTTTTATAACATATTTTTAAATTACTCCCCACCCTTATCCCCTATTAACCCAACATCCCGCTCCTAAACATTAACATACATTTATATATTTATATAAATATATATTATTTTTTAAATATATTAATAATATTTTATTAACATTTCATCTATACTTTTTCGATATTTTTTACTATTACTACATATCGATATTAATATTACTCGATATTTTTGACTCGATATTTGTGTACTCGATATTATTTTCACATTAAATGATACGATATTTTCTACTTCGATATTCTTTTTTACGATATTTTCCTATACTCGATATTTTTGACTCGATATTTTGTCCATTCGATATTTTGAAGTCGATATTATGACTAGTTACCAGGGTGCTAACATGCAAATTTGAGTGTTAGCACCCTGTTGCTGATAGGGCGCTAGTTTTATCTCTGTTTTTTTGGATTTTAAAGCCAAAAAAAGCAGAGATAAAGCCCTTGTTAATATGCCTCCAGTGTCTCTTTTTAGTTTCTCCATTTGCTGGCCCCAGAAAAAAATGGAAACAATTTCTGTGTTGCTTTTGGCCACCTACTAGATGGGAGGAAAGCAATGGCAATAAACAACAGCTTTGGCATACAAATAGCCTTCAAAAGTCTCCAGAGAGCCAATTCCTGTACTCTCTTTGGTTGTATCTATTCCCATTTTATTTCTCCTTTCATATCCTGAGAGAAAAAGATTTCCAATATCTTTACTGGGTCTTTGGAGTGTTTGACTGGGAATGGTGTCAGTTTGTCTTTTCGATATTCACATGCAAACCTGCTGCTAGTGAAAAAAGTTGTGTTATAAGGAATGTTCTTCTAATGGGTCTAGCGTTATTACATATAATAGGTACATTGTTCATAAATGATACACATTTCACCTGGTTCTCTTTGCTACAAGGTGCTAAAGGAACAGTTATTCATGTGCTTTCCTAATGGCGCACAACAAAGGGTCAATTGCACATGCAAAGAGTGCTGGGGACCGGGGGCATCCTTGTCTGACCCTGGTTCAACAGAGAAACATTTTGGAGATTTGCCATTTACGAGCACCTGACTGTGGCCGTTTGCATATAACAATCTGATTGTCTGAATGAAGTAATCAGCTCAATTTTCCTAGTACCTTAAAAAGATATTCATGACTTTAAGAGTCAAAGCCTTTTTGAAAGACCTCAATCCAGGATTGCTAGTGGGTTACCTATATATTTTGCTGCCATAAGGTGTTTCTCAAAATGTTTAGGCTGTCCCATATTTTCCTTCCTGGGACACCACATGTTTGGTCTGGGTGGATGACCATGTTGAGTGCCATCCTACATCCTGTGACCAAGTTTTACTAAAGATTTTACTGTCTACATATAGGAGGGTTATCGGCCTCCAATTTTCAATGTCCAGCTTGCCTCATTTTTCCCAACAGTTTGAAAATGCTCTGTGGGAAAGAAATGGGTAAACAATTTCCTTTCATAAATTCCTGCAGTAGTCTCATGAAATTCGTTGATATATGACGTTACCATTGGCACGCGGTGGGTGGGCAGTCCCGAATTTTGCTTTTCACTACCTTGCTTGTTTTCTGCAGAATATGCAGTATCTGGTTACCGGGGGTGAAATAAGGCCGTTTGAAGCTCCTAATATTTATCAGATGTTATTGGGGGCTCAGGTGAGTGAGGTTTTGCTCAAGTTTTTTTAACCAAGCTATTTTAAAAGAACACAATTCAAAATTGTACTCGCTGCATATAAAGCGTGGAAGTGGACGCGCAAAATTATATCAATAAATCGGGTTTGCTATTATAAGCCTTTTGACTTCAGGGAAATATTTCCTTTGATATTTTGGGGCACAAAGATGACGATCTGGAGGGACAAGGGGATACGACGCTTAGGGGGACATTTACAGTTCTGGGGTAATTGTTTCTTTCTTAGATTTAGCCGAACGATATCAAATAGTCAAGAATTAATTTTTTTAATATTTGCAAATCTGAGACTTTATTTATAAACACTGTAGACATCTGTCTATCATAACTAATGATTTATTAGAAGCCTTGATTAAAAGGGCTAAGATTGGGGCACTGTACGATATATTGCTGGCAACTCAGCGGGTTGATATTGAGATGCATGAAGGGAAATGGAGGGATAGATTCGGTAACTCTGGCTCATATGTGCAACAATCAATGGATATAGCTAGCAAAGTTATACTGACGGCAAACTTACGCACCCAACACTACAAAACTTTTTTTAATTTATATCACATACCTGCTAAAATAATGAAGTGGGGTGGACCTTACGATAGGAAATGCTTTAGGTGTCTGTCGGAGAAAACTGATATTGTACATATATTTTTTGATTGCATTGCTTTAATTTTTTTTTTTCATGTATCGCACAATTTCTATAGCAAGCAACGAGGGTTGATGTCTCTATCTCTAGAGAGATTATGTTAGTAGGTGTGGGTGAGGACAGTGAACCCACGCAGACTTGCTATCCATTTCGATATTTTATTTTTATGGCTATGGCCGTTGCTCGATCATGTGTTGCTTCTATGTGGCTGCAGCCAGAGGCGCCATCATATGAAATGTGGCGAGCTAAGTTATATAGGGGCATATTACCAAGCAGTAGCGATAAGTATCGCTATTGCTTGGTTAGAGACAAAATTTTACCGCTGAGCTGCGGCGATTTTTATCGCAGATAAACCTTGGTATTACCAAGGTTTATCGCAAATGCGATAAAAAACGGCCGCAATGCATGAATATCGCTGAAAAGTCAGCGATATTCATGCATTACCGAGCTAATGCTCTTAGCCATGCTATCCACCTCCCATTGGATAACATGGCTAAGAACTGCTCAGGGCAGGTGTTAGCTTTTGGAGATATTCACGCTTAGCGCGAATATCTCCAAAAGTTGGTAATAGGAGATAGCGATGTTAGCGACTGTTTCCAGTCGCTAACAACTTGGCACGCCCACTTTGCATATCATTAGTGATAAATATCACTGACATGCAAAGTGGGGCCCAAGATGGTCGCTATCTCCTACTTGCTGTCGCTAACTGGTGTTAGCGACAGCTAGGTAATAGGGAGATAATTTTATCTCCGCTTTCTTGGCTTTTAAAGCCAAAAAAGCAAAGATAAACTCCCTTGATAATATGCCCCATAATGTGTTTAACCTTGAATTTAGTTTGTATCGCATCAAATCTTTGAGGAAGAAACAATTAGGGATTAACATTTTGCAGCCTATGCTACAATATCTGGAGATGTCGATTTAAATGATGTTTCTTATGATTGTCTCCTTTCTTTTGTTATTTCTACAATATTCATGTGGTTTTATTTACCTGCAATTATGTAATATTCCTACATTATTGTGTTAGATGTATGATCTTCAATTGTTATATGCTATGAAATGAACAATAAATAAAAAAAAAAGTTAAAAAAAGAAATTCATTGAAATGAGCCCCAGAAAGCCTTGTAAAACTCCCACAAAAGACGATCTTGTCCAAGGGCAGAATCTTTAAGAGCCTCCTGGAAAATTTGGAAAAATTCTTCTCCAGAAAAAGGAGAAATAAGAAAGCCCTTTTCCCCTTCTGAGAGGGTGTTTTGTAGACCTTCTAAAAAATAATCACATGCATGTGGGTCAGCGGGTACTTCTTTGTATAGCTGTGAGAAAAAAAATCAATTGTTATTTTCTGCACTTTTTTTGTACTTTTTTGTCTTTGACCATTTTTGCACCTGTTGTAAATTTGGGAAAAAAAAAACAAGGGGCATAATATCAAGGAACGGCATTAAAATTATCGCAGCTTTAGCGGCAGGAAACTGACACTAAAACGGCGATAATGGGCTTGATAATATGCCGTAGAGAATTCCAATAGAAGCCCATGTTAACACCAGAACATGGGCTTCTATTGGAATTCTCAAGGGCATATTATCAAGACCATTATCGCCGCTTTAACTGCAGTTTCCTGCCGCCAAAGCGGAGATAATTTTAACGGCGTTCCTCGATAATATGCACCCTAGAGTAATCATCTTCCTAAAAAATGATCACCCTTGAGGTGAAGATGTATTCTTTCCCTCTTTGTTTTAACCATTCTTTTAGTGCTGCTTTCGCAGTTCTGCTTTCCTCTTCCACCTCCATTCCACCTCTTTCGAGGATGTCTAGGGTGACGAGATTTGAATAGATTTCCAAATTTAGCAGACTTTTCTCTGTCCTTATTAATACTCTGTTGTCTGAAAACGTGTTTTGCTTTTATCTTTACTTCTTCCCACCACGCCAAGGAAGGGCAGATTCTCATCTTGTAACAACCGAAGGCACAATTACAATGTTGGGTGGAGTTTCCTCTGCCCGACATCATCTCGGTGTGTAGGTGTGCTAAGATAAGTGTTTGGGGGTCTATCTCTATGAAGGCGCCACACCAGATCCCATATAGTCCGACCTGTCACACTGCGATCCATATGAAGCCAGCCTTTCTGGGACCATTCGACCAGTACCCGCAACTGAGCGGCCTTGTAGTACATCTGGCTGTCCGGCAGGTCCACTCCTCCCTCCATGCGGGGGCGGCGAAGCAGGGAGAAGGAGAAGCTTGCATGACCCCCTGCCAGATAAATCGCAGGATCATGGTTTTGAGTTTTTGGAAGATATCGAGGTCCAATCCGATACGAAGAGCTTGAAATAAATAGAGAAGTTTAGGCAAAATGGTCATCTTAATTGCATGTATGGCTCAGCCAGTAGAGGAAAAGTGGTTTCCACTTTGTGAGCTCAGCTTGGATGTGTGCGAGAAGGGGAGGAAAATTGGCCCCATATAGCCCCCGGATGGTTGGCGTCATGGAGACTCCTAGGTACTGAATAGACTTAGAGGCCCAAGCAAGTGGCGTGATGGAGCGAAGCTGGGCAACCTTCTCCGGTGCGAGAGAGAGATTGAGAATAAAGGACTTCCCAGAGTTTATTTTAATGCCCGACAGTCTCTCATATCGTTAAGCTCGGATTGTAAGCTTGGTAGGGAGCTTTCAGGCTCCGTGAGGGATAAAAGCACATCATCTGCTTGTCAAAGAACTCCTTGATATGAGGTTGATCTCTCTTCCCTCAGTAAGATTACAGTCCTCTTCCCAAACTAGTCCCAATATTCACAATGAATGGACAGACCATTCAGAGAGCTCCTCTGTTAATCAGTATTATCCGTATTCCTTTCGCATTCCTTGCTCCCGGCCCGATAAATCCGGAGTGCACTCTTCCATTTGCAATAAAACAGGATAATCAATAAGAATTTTGAATCACACTTATTGGCCTTACCTTGGATGTGGCAGGAGCCCTGATGATGTCCCAGTAAGGGACGAAACACATCGGCTGTTGATTGCATTTAATTATGAGAAGTTGGCTGAGATTGATGAATAGTCGCAATAAAGAACACGAAGTACAAAGTATCTGACTGGAAGATTTTTCTTTGGACTCTATACTGAAATAGAAATTTGGAATATTTTCATTACTGATTTGCTTTAGATATTTTCACACTCCTTCTGTATATGTTGTATATATGATTTCAAGGAGTTTGGGATGGTGAACCATTAGGAAGTTGAGTGTATCTGAAATGTATTGATAAGTATAGAATACTGTGGGATAGCTCCCTAGTGCACAGATCAGTGGACCCTCATCGTCTGGCTCTTTTTTTGGTTAATCTAGAGATAGATCTGGTAGGCTTACCTGAGGAATTCTGTTGTTGGAAACCAGCCCTGTTTCTGCATAGTCCCATCATCCTCTTTCTTTGCTGCTCACAGCAACAGTTAAGTGCACCTTTCCCATTACAGCGTTTTGCTCGCGCATACAATTTTTGTGCGCGATCTAGAATACGGATGCGCCGCGCTTAGCGGTCGCTGAAATTGCTCCTGTCACTGACCTGGCAGTTGCGGTTCCCGACCAGTGGAGCCTTTGCGTCTCGGCCTTTCTCCCTGCTTCAGCGCTCTTAGCACCGGCGCCTGGGCTCCCCTTATCGCCCTTCTTTACCGCACGTACGCGCCGAGTGGCTCTCGGCCGATGCGCGCACACCATTGCACACATTTGGGCCGCTTTTCGGCTACTTTTGGGCGCAATTTGCGCGGCGTGTCTCAATGCGAAATTCCAGGCATAGCATAGGCATAGTTCAGGATTACCGCTCTGCCTCAGAATCGCCTGTGGGTTGTAAAATCAAGCTCTTGGAGTGCGCACACGCTCCTACTACTGTGTTTATTGCTGGCTTTGGTCTCTGGCCCGTGGAATACAGCTTTGCCATGGAAACGTCGTCTGTTGAAACGTCGACAAATGGGGTAGAAGGTTCCCCCTCTGGTTGAGTCCCATTCTCCTCGTCCACGGCCATAGTCACCTCTGGGGGGACCTTGTGTAAATCCACGGCCTGACGCGCATCCCCTGCCTGGTCGGGCCCTGTTAAAAAGGCCTTGCTGGAATATGCGCTTAATATCTGACTGCGCCTTATCCAGGGATGTGAATGCCCCTACATATTTTGACACGTCCTTTACGAACCGGTCTCCGAAGAGATTGCCATCGGCCAAGCGACCAGGCTCCGCTGCTGCAAGGTCCGTGAGATTAGTATCCATGCGCATGAGCAAGGATTTACGTTTTTCAGTGGATATGGCACAATTCGGGTTGCCTAAAAGGCAAATCGCCCTCTGGGTCCAGCCAGCGAGTATATCGGGGTCAACTGGGGTCGCTGTTTCCTTGGCCACCAGGTCCATTTCCAGAATATTTGCTAGCGGACCCACTACAATGCCCTTCTTGGGGTCCTTAAAAAATTTATTTAGAAAAGTGAGGAGACTCACATCTATCTCTATGGTCTCTGCTACCTTGTACGGTACTTCAGGCCGAAGTCATTCGGATCTGAGTCTATTGCGAACCTCTTTGTCAAAACCTTTACGAAGGTTTTCATGAAGGTACTCAGCGACTTCCGGAGCCGGAGACCAATCCGAAGACCTAGCGGGCACAATATCACTAGGATCGAAGGTGAACGGGGTGTTGAGTGCTCCTTCTGTTGCGGGCACCACCGTTTTTTCCTGTGTCGGTGTTAGTTGTGTTGGTATCAGGATAAACCCTCTGTTTACTCTTTGCCTTACTACCAAGGGCATAACCATGTTCCCCCGAAGGGGGAGGAGGTAAATCTTTCAATGCACTGGCATTCGGCCATTGACTTCCCTGCGCTGCACCTGTAGTTGGTGGAGTGCTTTTCCCTTTATCTTTAGTGAAGCCATGCCTCTTGGCAAAACTCTCTAGCTGCTTAGTCATAAGTTTAAGTGCAGCAGCTAAAGCCTGGTGCACAGTATTAGCTACCGTGCTCTCAATTGCCTTATTGACCGAGGATTGGACGGAAGCGTCCAGAGCCTCCACGATATTATCTTCCAGAACAGTCTCCTGCTGTTCCTCATAATAAACCTCCTCATCGCCATCTTCATAACGCACCCAGTCATCCATTTTTAAAGGCTGGTGTGATATACACTTAATGCAATCTGTGTATATATCCTTAATTAATTAATTAAAGAGGAGTAATAGGGGGGGAAAGCCCACACTGCACACAATTACTTATGTCCAAGCAAGATTGTACCAAGCCCCCTCAGCAAAGCTGTAGTCAGTTATTATTCAACCCCTTGCAAGAGGAGTAAGAGCCAAACAAGATCCAAGGAGTGTGTGCTCCCGCCAGCAGGCAGATATTATTCCAGCCGACACAGGCGCAATTTCCACCGACTCTCCGATTGAAAATGCGGGGAAATGATTCTAAGCACGAGCGCGATGAGCGCAGCACAATGCGCTACCAAAAAGGAGCCTTAAAGGAGCCCAATGGTAGCGTTTGTGCTGCGAACGCTTACCCTGAACCACTCGGCTCTGGCGTGGTGCGCGGGCGTCCAAGGGAAGCCCAGGGCACAGTAGCGCTTGTACGCGCGGCCGCTTACTGGCTTAAGTCGACAGCTGAACGCGGTCCGCGAGGAGCGCGTTAAATCAATCATGCGGGGGAAAAACCAGTGGCGCTGGGTCAAAAGGACAAAGTCCCGTCACAGCGCTCGCGCACTAAGCTTGAGCCACAATGTCACAATGAACCAGGTAATTCCATGTAATTAAAAACACAAATTGGCAAATTAACCACAATAAACTGACATGTAACAGCCATGAATCAGAATAGCTAGCACATAATAAATCAAATTACAGTTCAAAAGCTTTTCGCAATAGAGCAATTGATGGGCACGTAACTCTTGCTGTGAGCAGCAAAGAAAGAGGATGATGGGATTGCAAGCAAGTGTGTAGAAAGTTAGAAAGGGTCTGGAGGACCACACACACTGAGTTGGATAGAAACCAATATTTCCTCACCCTAACCAGTTATCATAAAAACATAAAATCTGCAGGCAAAATGCACATATCATCACAGCTAACACAGGCTGGAAACTCATCAAAAATGTTATATCAAATTCTTCAAACTTTCACTAATCCAAAGGCATGTGAAAGCTTCGAATCACCCTCCCAACAGCTGTGTGATGATATTTCCTTATATTTTTCTCATAAAATAGAGGCGATATATGATAAAATCATGATGGCAGGTAATTTACAGAACAGTCCAGTGGCCCTGCATACTCTTAAATTGGCTAACCCTGTGTTGCTCCATAATCTCCCTACCATCACTATAACTGAGGTGGAAACATTGATGCGTCTGATCAAATCTGGCTCCCCGTCCGATTGTATCCCCGCTAAGGTTATCCCATCCCTGGCCAAACTGCTTGGTCCTATGATACAGTCCCTTATCAACCTTTCCCTCACAGAGAGTCTGGTGAGGCAGGAATGGAAGGTGGCTCAGGTGCGACCCATCTGTAAGAACTCCAACATTCCATGGACGGAGTTGTCTAATCTCCGCCCCGTCTCACTTCTTCCATACCTGAGCAAGCTAATGGAGAAACACGTCAATGCCCATCTGTCTAATTTCGTCGAACAGACTGGATGTTTAGATCATTCCCAGTCCAGATTTAGGCCCAAATACAGCACCGAATCTGTACTTCTTTCAGTCACTGACAACATCAGATTGTCCCTTGATAAAGGACATTCTGTGATTCTGGTGCTGTTGGACCTATCCACGGCGTTCAACACAGTTTCCCATAGTGTCTTGCTCAGAAGATTGGAGGAAGTAGGGCTAAGGGGGTCGTCTCTGTCATGGATGAGAAGTTTTTTGCCTGGTCGGTCGCAGAGTGTCAATCTAGGCTCGTATCGTTCGGCTTCCATAGAATTGACCAAGGGGGTGCCACAGGGCTCTTGCTTGAGCCCAACACTATTTAATATTTATGTCACCCCCTTGGCCAATCTCTTGAGGACATATGGGTTCATTCCCGTATCATATCCCGACGATACGCAGCTCCTCTTTCCATTCAGCAAACTTACAACTGGGGTCCAGCTGGCCTTCTCAGATGGAATGCGAGCTGTATCACAGTGGATGGTAAATAACTTTCTACAACGTAATGTGGGAAAAACAGAGGTGATGTTCTTTGGCGAGGCCCCCCTTCTGTGGACTCCTGAATGGTGGCCATCAGATCTGGGCCACAACCCTGTCCCTAAGCATGTAGTGAAAATCCTGGATATCCGGCTAGATCGCACCCTTACCCTTAGCATGTTGCTCAGACAGCTGGCTCATGCTTCCATGTAATAGGACTACTCTGTAGAGTTTTCCCGTTACTCCCGGATTCTACCCGAAAAACTCTGGTCCAGACTCTAGTTCTCAGCTGTTTGGACTACTGTAATGGGCTGCTGATTTCAGCTAATGACACCTTACTCAGCCGACTAAAAGTAGTCCAAAATACAGCTGCACGGTTGGTCCAGAATTCGCCACCTAGATCGCCATTACGCCCCCTATTGGCGAAGCTCCACTGGCTGCCCATTCGCCAACGGATCAAGTTTAAAACTTGTTGCATTATTCATAAGGCACTCCAGAATCTGGGCCCCTCCTAATTGGTGGAGAAATGTATACCCTACTCACCTTCACGTGCTCTCCGCTCCGGTAGTAAATATCTTCTCGAAGTACCAATCATAAAGAGGGCAAGATTGGGAGGGAAGTCCCTCTCCTACCTTGGCCCCCGCATCTGGAACAAACTTCCTGTTTCTCTTAGAGAGTGCCCGGAACATGCAAAATTCAGGAAATTGTTACAGACCTTCTTGTCCTGTACCTATTAAGTACATCAGGATCCTCAACCTCCCCTCAGAGCCCGAGTAAGCGCAGAGATACTCCTTCGGGAGTCGATTCTAGCACTATACAAACAAACAAACAAATAAATAAATAAATGAATTGGACTCAGGGCTCTTATGGAGGGCCAAGGAGGCGTTACCATTGCAAAGCATCATGGGCAATGTAGTTTGTTATAACTGATTGAATGTTTTTATTGACTGCTGAGTTTTAAACACTAAAGAAAGAGACAGCATAATCCAAAGACCCCAGTCCTGGAATAGAATTAGAGCCCGAGGACTGAAGCTGGAGACGGAGCCACGGCCGCCTCGCCTGCCCAGCCGGGCAGGGCAAAGGAGGAAAAGAGGCTAAGTAGGAAAAGAAGAAAAGAGCAAAGGACGAGCCAAGGAAGAGGACGAGCAAGGGCC
This sequence comes from Lissotriton helveticus, assembly GCF_964261635.1. Classification (NCBI taxonomy): domain Eukaryota; kingdom Metazoa; phylum Chordata; class Amphibia; order Caudata; family Salamandridae; genus Lissotriton; species Lissotriton helveticus. The sequence continues at coordinate 1,696,850,523 of NC_136069.1, read as the reverse complement.
GAAAGAGAGAGAGAGAGCACTAAGAGACGATTAAGAGGATCAAGAAGACCAAGACCAATTAAGGAAAGAAGCAAAGAGGTCGGGGAAGTCAAGAGACCAACCACCACCTGCTAATCCTATCAAAAGGACAAGGAGGACAAATAAGAAACTTAAAAAAGACCTTATGAAGGTCAGTGAAGACGACTTGAGGAAGAAAGGGGAGGAGAGGAAGGAGGAGGAGAAGGAAAAAACACTCTTGATCTCCTTCACACCCTGACCCCCCTGGCCCCTCTACTCACAAGTCCCCAACTCTCTCCAAACAGAAAATTGAGAGGAGCAGCAAGTGTACCTAACCTGCCCAAGCCTGGCTACCAACCGAAAATGTATACAAAGTTCTCATTTATTAAAGATGTCGGCAGTCATATGTCTGAACAGCCGTAACGCAAGTAGCCTGCCAACCCCGCTGGAACCTAGCAAGGCCCTTCCCCCAAAGAGGCAAAGGCATCTGGGGATGGAGTTGGATGCTGAAAAGGAATTAGCAGAAGTTGGAGAAGTTGGAGAAGAGGGGAGCAATATGGAAGGGGCAGCCCACACACGCATAAAAGAGCCTATTATGGGGCCCGAAAATGGTGTTTCCTCGAGCCCAAAAATGCAGGACCAAGAGCAGGATTGGGAGGATGCAATGGCAAAGGTCAATGGGAGGGGAAGCAAAAACAATTACGAAAGCGAGTGCCAAGGCCTCCACACAAGCCCTGGATCTAAAAAGAAAAAATACTGGAAGATGAGCCCTCCAGGTCTAGCAAGTTGTGGCACAGCTGAACTGCTAGACGACGGCTAAGGACCCCTGGGCAATACCGAAGGACAAGCAGAACCAGCCCCCGAAAAATCCCAGGAATCTTAATATGCCAAAAAAGGGTGACAAAATAACCAAAGGATATGGTGATCCTATACCTCAAGTGGAGTTAGGGCATGACAAGCACATATTCCTAACACTTGACTGCATGGTGATACAACAAGAGAACACTAAGGAAAAGAAAGATCTTATTATATTGGCAGACACGATAGAGAGAAGGTCTCCACATACATCAATCTCACCGCAATCTACAGTGCAAGAACGGCATGTACCTCTTTCCACTGACCATCAATCTGACCAATAACTTGAAGAACTCAAGAGAAGCTACGCTCCCAGCCAAATTCAAATTCAAACTCCGGGCCCAGCCACCCCACCCACTAAATCATAGCAGACTGCGGACTTTGAATCCTCGTATCTCACTCAAGAAGAGTGGGAAGAACTGGTAGCCTCCTATTCCGTGGCCCCCCATGATGAACTCCCAGGTTTGAATAAGAGTGCGCCAAACCCCAAATCCGGCAAAGAAACTTCACAAACAAAAGAAGACATTTGGGCATCTCTTTTGCATACAATGCAAATTTCTGTAAACAATCAATCGGACAAAGATGGATCTCCAATTTTCTGTCCTTAATACGCTTTCAATCTTCGTTGCTAATATTGATGGCAAGTTAGCAGAGCTCAATAATTTGGTAAGAAGGGTGCAAGCAGAGACATAACTAATACAAACCAACTGCTCATGCATAACAATCATTGACAAACTGGCTACACTCCCAACGGCAATGGATAATCTCCTCTCAGACATCAGGGAGGCTACAAAAAATAATCCACCAAAGGGTTTGGACCAGCCAAGAAACAAAGCATGGCCATTACAGAGTGCTGGCTCCTGGGCACCACGTCTGGCAACTGCAAAGCTGACTCAAGAAGCAAAGCAGGAGGTGGAAGCAAGGATTAGACAGGAGCTTAAGGAACAGAGGATGCCAAAAGCCCCCAACTACTAACATAACGCTACAGGGTGAAACTCCACAAATTAAAGATTCACTGGAACACCTCCAATTTACAAAACAGGGGAGAAAGCAGAGAAGGAAGGGCCATAACCAAAAGAAAAAAATCCCCACGATAAGAGATATGTTAGCAGAGAACTGCAATGAAATAGATACGGATCACGATTTAAGAGAAAACCCGATTTAAGAAGAGAGGCAAAAGACCAAATATAATACCACACATAACAGAAAGATGGCCACTAGCGTCACTCACAAAAAAGAAGCAAGACATGTTCAGAGGAGCAATGAAAATAATTGGTCTATGATCTTAGCGAAAGCCCTAACCAGGAAGAGATGCAAAAAGGAAAATATACCACTCGAAACAGCAAATTTGTCTCTAGCCCCACTCACAGAGATAAAACGAGTCACCAACAAGGGGCCATAATAAAATCAGCAATTATAACCGACCTAGAGTCAACACAGGCAAAGGAAAACAGCACTGTGTGTCACAGAGCTCTGAGCGAAGAAAACCATGGCTCAGGGGACGTTCCCATCATCACTCAGGACAACCCAACACTTGAGATGGGGCAGGCAGACAGCCCCACAAATGTGTTCCTCCCGGAGTATAAACCAAAGGGCCCGATCGACATCCTAAACAAGGGTAAAATACTACGCTTACTGAATTCCATAATTAGTCTAAAAAATATATCCACCAGCGACTTGGAGTCAGTCAAGTTCATAGAAATATTGGATCGCCGAGGGGCTGAAGCAACAAACACAGTTTGGTCAACCGCAGAAGTGGCTTAGAGAGTACTAAAAGAACAAGCCAAGTTCAACACCTGGGGTATAACGATCCAACCATTCTCAAAACCAAGATACCCTGACCCACTGGTACCTGACAGTGAACAACGGCAAGAGAACGGTCAACCCGATTCAAATCCACGACCACTTTCGGTACTGCATGGGGCTCGCAGCAATACCCCCGACATCCCAGATCACAGAGAGCGACGCAAAAAAAGATGATTCATCACGAAAAGCCCTGCCTATCAAGGCTGGACCTGGCTCTCAAGGACTATAAATGTCAAAATAGAAAATCAAAGACAAAATAAGTATAAAGACGAGAACTCTTCCAACACTCTTAACCTGTGCTCTTGGAACATCAATGGCCTATGTGATAAGTTTACCGACACAGAACTTTATACCTATCTGAAAAGATTTTATATCATTGCACTGCATGAAACGTGGACCGATTATCCGCCGGCACTTCCTGGCTATATTCTGAACTTCATTCCTCCCTCGCAAAATGCACGGTTTGGTCATAAAAAGGGCGGCCTTGCCATATATAGTTATATAGGGAACATTTATGCAGTAGCGCTCCTCGCAAATAAACTAACCCCACCAAATGCAATGCAAGTGATACAAATTTCTACTAGGGTGAGGGCCGAAAGGGAAGATATCATTTTGATAAACCTCTATCTACATCCTTGAAAAAAAACTAGTGGAGCACAGCCGCTGAAGGAAGAGCTCACAAAACTATAAAACATTGAGGATACAACCAGTTGGATTATCAGTGGGGATTTCAATCTAAATATTCTCAGCAACCCAACTACAGATATCACTGAGGATCCATTCGCTTGGGAGCCAAACTCTCAAGATAACACCTCTGGAGGCAGAAGCTCGAAAACAGTATGGAGACTTCTTTTATCATTAGAAGAATTGGGCTTCCGAGCAGTTAATGGCAGATTCTCAGGAGACCGCCCTTAAGCAGCAACCTTTCACAGTACAACGGCCAGTTCCACAATTGATTTTGCATTCCTTTCATGTAGTTTGTATCAAAGAGCAAGGGATTTCCACATTGGTTCCCTAGACTACAGCGACTGTCTGCCCCAGGAAGTCACGATCAATGCCATTCCAATGCTAAACCCACCTACAGCTAATGCACACAGGTTAGAATACACTGAAAACGAGAGGCGGGTAAAATGCCGAACGGATGACCCACAAAGTCTCCTATTCCAAGCTAAACAGGTATTAGGCGAAGTGCAAACAGGAACAACAGATCTGATTGACAGCTGGGAGGTGTTTACAAGAACCTTACGAAATAAAACAGGAAAAAAGGGTAACAGTCATGTTGAAGGTGCAGTCAAAATTATGTGGCATAAAAGCAATTTTCATTTCTGAAATAGCACTCATATAAAAAAGCTTAAGACCTTGATCAATCAAACACTGCGAAGACTGAGGATAGATCCTGCCGCTCAACAAGAACTGAGACGACTAAAGGGCGACCGCAGGAAGTTGCATGCAGAAACCTAATTCCTCTGCGGGTTTCAGCTAACAGGGCTTGGTCTTGTGTAACTCGGAGTATGCACTGCCAGTAACCTGCTCTTTCATAGCTCTTTCTTCATGCCACTGACAGTTAAAAAAAAATTACATTTGCGTTTCTAATATCCGATCATGCAGCTGCAGATTTACAAATCGCATACATGACAGTAACCAGATCCAGGCCCCAATAGAAGTCAATGAGGGAAATACATTCTCCTGATTATTTTTCAGAAATCTCTGTAATGTAAGAATCTTTCATACCCCAACTTTTCACCTCAAATTTCTTTGAACACCCGCTCCTCGTCGCCAGTTTTGTTATGTAAGAATCTACCGTGCAGAATGAGTTGTAGGTTCGTTTATTTCCAAATAAGAGCAGACAGGTTCTTAACCAACAAGGTGCTTGCTGTTGCTTCTCATCCGTCTCCGCTCCAGCCCCGCTTTGCACATTCTACATTCTGCTCCTACCTCACACGCTTACATCATCAAATTTTAATTCATCATAGTATTTTATAATACAAAAAATAAACACTCCCGCTTTTCTCTTCTAAAATGTTGTCATGTATGGTTTTCGGTGGATCCCCAGGTCTACGACTTCTGGTAAATCTAGGAATACGACAAAATCCAGTGATGCTGCGTGGGAACACCAAAGCAATGCCCATGGGAACACTTCCCTGGCGAAGACTAAGGCAACACAGCGATTACTCAAGACTTTTTTTCTTTTTTAAACATATATTTTATTAAACTTTAGTCATGTTCCACAAAGAATATCATTATACATTACTACAATGATAGACTGCAGATTTCCTGACATTCAAATAACATAGAACATTACATGTATCCGGCTAACAAGTCGTCCAACGCATTACTGTACAGATTATCTCTCCACTTTAACAATGCTACACCTGTCCGAGGTAACCTATGTATACATGCGGATTACTGTTGCAGCTGCATAGTATAACGTATATTCGAGTAACAGTCTTAGCACACAAACCGTTTCAAACCCCAAACACACCCCTCCCACCCTCCCTTTGAACTCCAGAGCAGCGTTTATTATCCCAGCAGCAGGCACCACCACTAAGGCTTCTAGTTGTATAATACGTCATATGAGTCATTTCGGCTGTCTAATATAGTAATCTTGGTGCCACAAACATGTGCTATTAATAGGCCGCCCTGCTCCACCCGCAGCGTACATATACTGTCCAGCTTTACGTAAATGTATCAGCATCTATCGTTTTGAATTCCTCCATCAGGATATTCCACTCTAGCGAAATAAGGGACATATTATCAAGGACAGGGTTAAAAATGATCGCCGGTTTAGCGGCAGAAAACTGCAGCTAAACCGGCGATAATGGGCTTGATAATATGCCCTTGAGAATTCCCATAGAAGCCCATGTTCTGGTGTGAACCTGGGCTTCTATTGGTATTCTCCAGTGCATATTATCAAGCCAATTGTCGCCGCTTTAGAAGCAGTTTTCTGCTGCTCAACCGACGATAATTTTAACGCCGTCCTTGATAATATGCCCCCAGGTTTCTTGCGTAGCCCACGTTGCTCTTCTCTTTGTATTTCTATGCCTTCAGCCCTACCCCATCGAATCAACTCATTATACCAGTCTATGATCGCTGGCGGTTTTCGTGCTTTCCAACGTGCCGTTATTGTTCTCGTGGTCAAGATTAACAGCAGATTAATGTATCGGGCTGCGGGGTTCCCTCTCTTGGTTTTAACATGCATACCCAGTAGACAGCATTCTAACGTATCTATGCCCGTCCCAGGCACTATTGTACTTAATATGGTATGTATCGTAGCCCACTATTGTGTTAATCTGGGACATGCCCAGAGCATGTGCAGTAATGTGGCATTCGATTCCTGACAGCGAGGGCACACATGCGTCATGACCGCGAACATGACACTTAGTCTATAAGGAGTTAAATAGGCCCGATGCAGAATCATTAGCTGAATAAATGTAAACTTCGGATTACGGGATATCTTTTTAGGATATTCAAGTATGGTTTTCCATTTTCTGTCCGTGAGTACCCTCCCCACATCAGTACACCATTTGTCCCTAAGGTTATATAGAGATGTTGCTGTGTGTGCTTTAATTCCATGAGCTAGCCATCTCGTCAGATGTCCGCCATTTCCCATCAGGTATTGCATGTGCACCAACTCGTGTCAGGGGTTCAGTCCCAGTTGGTGCCCATGTACCACGAACAAATCGCAGGATATGTGCATGTATCAAAATAGCGCATGGACACTCCCTGTTCTCTCACAAAGTTGTCATGGTCCATCAGCACGCCATCTACAAATAGCATTCCTACAGTATCCACCCCAGCCTCTAACCAGATCGAAATACGTCTCTTTGTTACAACCTCCAGCTCCAGTGAGATACCCTACAGTGGTATATTGGGGGCGTACGGAATCTGCTGTTTAGTATATCGGAGCGCCTTTCTCCAATACTGTAAATCCACTTTCAGTAGTGGAGGCGTGCTTGCTGGTATCTTACTATTTGGCAGAAGGAGTGTAGGTAGCTTGCCCTTGCTCCATTCACCCTGGATCATGGCAATTTCTTGCAAATTGTGGCCCGCAAGACGGTATGCCAACCACTGCAATTGGCTGGCATAGCAATATGTCTTAAAATCTGGCACCCCCATTCCACCACTCCTGGTATCTAGTTGAAGCTTGGTCAATCCTATTCTGCGTCGTCAGGGCCCCAGATCAACTCTACCAGCAAGGAGTCTAGGGGCATATTATCAAGGGGGTTTATCTCCACTTTTTTGGCTTTAAAAGCCAAGAAAGCGGAGATAAAATTATCTCCCTATTACCTAGCTGTCGTTAACACCAGTTAGCGACAGCTAGTAGGAGATAGCGACCATCTTGGGCCCCGCTTTGCATGTCAGTGATATTTATCACTAATGACATGCAAAGTGGGCGTGCCAAGATGTTAGCGACTGGAAACAGTCACTAACATCGCTATCTCCTATTACTAACTTTTGGAGATATTCGCGCTAAGCGCGATTATCTCCAAAAGCTAACACCTGCCCTGAGCAGTTCTTAGCCATGTTATCCAATGGGAGGTGGATAACATGGCTAAGAGCATTAGCTCGGTAATGCATGAATATCGCGGACTTTTCAGCGATATTTATGCATTGCGGCCGTTTTTTATCGCATTTGCGATAAACCTTGATAATTCCAAGGTTTATTTGCGATAAAAATCACCGCAGGTCAGCGATAATTTTTTCTCTCTAACCAACCAATAGCGATAATTATCGCTATTGCTTGGTAATATGCCCCCTAGTGTTTAAAAATGTGCATGGGGAATAATATAGGTATGTTGGTGAAAACAAATAGTAGTCTGGGGAGCATCACCATTTTTGTGATTGTTACACTACCCGCCACTGACAGAGGTAGTGATGTCCAGAACTTTATTTGCGATCTTAGCGTATTAATCGCACAGGTTATGTTGCCATCTACAATGTTCTCCACTTCCCTATATATCTGAATAACTAAATATTTAAAAGTTTCAGCTGCTGTTTGAAATTTCCATGGACCGAAATATAGTGGGTCCTGCATCTCAGGGTCCGTGAATGAAAATGCGTATGATTTGGTATCATTGATAGAGAGGTCAGACAAGGGTTGGAATTTCAGGAATTTATCCGAGAGAGGTGTGTGATCTGTCCTGAGATACTCTAGGTACAATATAATGTCATCTGCGTATGCAGAAATGATATGTGTTACATTTTCAGTGTGTATTCTGAGTTGTGCGCCGGTTTACGCAGTTTGACTAATAATGGCACCAGGGCTCGAAAACGTATTAAGGGGGATAGCGGGTAACCCTGTCTGTAGATTTTTATTCTGTCTTTATGCTGCCAGTTACAGCGTCTGTTACAGGGTCTGGTACTCCAATCGGTTCTGGAAAGAAAAAATACTGGAAGATGATCCCTCCAGGTCTAGCAAGTTGTGGCACAGCTGAACTGCTAGACGACAGCTAAGGACCCCCGGGCAATACCAAGGACAAGGAAAACTAGCCCCCAACATACCCAGGAATCTTAATATGCCAAAAAAGGGTGGCACTAACCAAAGTATATGGTGATCCTGTACCTCAGTGGAGTTAGGGCACGACAAGCACATATTGCTAACACTTGACTACATGGTGATACGACAAGAGAACACTAAGGGAAAGAAAGATCTCATTATATCAGCTGACACGATAGAGAGAAGGTCTCCACATACATAAATCTCACCGCAATCTACAGTGCAAGAACGGCATGTACCTCTTTCCACTGACCATCAATCTGACCAATAACTCGAAGAACTCAAGAGAAGCTACGCTCCCAGCCAAATTCAAATTCAAACTCCGGGCCCAGCCACCCCACCCACTAAATCATTGCAGACTGCGGACTTTGAATCCTCGTATCTCACTCAAGAAGAGTGGGAAGAACTGGTAGCCTCCTATTCCGCGGCTCCCCATGATGAACTCCCAGGTTTGAATAAGAGTGCGCTAAACCCCAAATCCGGCAGGGAAACTTCACTAACAAAAAAGACATTTGGGCATCTCTTTTGCATACAATGCAAATGCCCGTAAAAGCCATCCAATATCAATCGGACAAGATGGATCTCCAGTTGTCTGTCCTTAATTCGATTTCAATCTTCGTTGCCAATATTGATGGTAAGTTAGCAGAGCTCAATAATTTGGTAAGAAGGGCGCAAGCAGAGACATAACTAATACAAACCAACTGCTCATGCATAACAATCATAGACAAACTGGCCACACTCCCAACGGCAATGGGTATTCTCCTCACAGACATCAGGGAGGCTACAAAAAATAATCCACCAAAGGTTTGGACCAGCCAAGAAACAAAGCAAGGCCATTACAGAGCACAGGCTCCTGGGCACCAAGTCTGGCAACTACAAAGCTGACTCAAGAAGCACAGCAGGAGGGGGAAGCCGCAGACTTAACAAAGCAAGGATTAGACATGAGTTTAGGGAACAGAGGATGCCAAAAGCCCCACGTACTAACATAACGCTACTGGGTGAAACCCCACAAATTAAAGAATCCCTGGAACTCCTCCAATTTACAAAACAGGGGAGAAAGCAGAGAAGGAAGGGCCATAACCAAAAGAAAAAAATCCTGGCGATAAGGGATATGTCAGCCGAGAACTGCAATAAAATAGATACGGATCACAATTAAGGAGAAACCCCGATTCAAGAAGAGAGGCAAAAGATCAAAAATAATACCACACGTAACAGAAAGACGGCCACTAGCGTCACTCACAAAAAAGAAGCAGGACATGATCAGAGGAGCAATGAAAAAGATTTGTGGTCCATGATCCTAGAGAAAGCCCGAACCAGGAAGAGAGGCAAAAAGAAAAAGATACCACTTGAAACAGCAAATTTGTCTCTAATCCCACTCACAGAAATTAAACGAGTCACCCACAAGGGGCCATAATATCATCAGCAATTATCGCCGACCTAGAGTCAACACAGGCAAAGGAAATCAGCCCTCGGTGTCGTGGAGCTCTTAGTGAAGAAAACCATGGCTCAGGGGGCATTCCCATCATCACTCAGGACAGCCCAACACTCGAGATGGGGCAGGCAGACAGCCCCACAACCGTGTTCTTCCCGGAGTATAAACCAAAGGGCCCGATGTATGTATGTATGTATGTAGGCATACTTATATAGCGCGTCTGTCACCCAGAGGGCATCCTGGCGCTTTGACCACAGACATTCTTACAGATGACAATTACACTGCCTTAGGAAAAAGGTAGGTTTTAAGATCCTTTCTAAAAGATAAGAGATCCTTCTTGCACCTTAGGGCCAGAGGTAGGGAGTTCCAGAGCTTGGCGGCCGCGAAGCTGAATGAGCGGCCGCCCATCCTCACCCTTTTTATCTTGGGAACAGTCACCAAGAAGGCTGAGGAGGATCTCAAGAGTCTGGCAGCAGAGTGCCAGGATCTACCTGCTTACTGAATTCCATAACTAGCCTAAAAAATATATCCACCAGAGACTTGGAGTCAGTCGAGTTCATAGAAATATTGGATCGCCCAGGGGATGAAGCAACAAAAACAGTTTGGTCAAGCACAGAAGTGGCTCAGAGAGTAGTAGAAGAACAAACCAAGTTCAACACCTGGGGTATAGAGCTCCAACCATTCTCAAAACCAAGATACCCTGACCCACTTGTACCTGACAGTGAACAATGGCAAGAGAACGGTCAACGCGATTCAAATCCACGACCACTTTCGGTACTGCGTGGGGCTCACAGCAATACCCAGACGTCCCAGATCACAGAGAGCGCCGCAATAAAAGATGATTCGTCACGAAAAGCCCTGCCTATCAAGACTGGAGCTTGCTCTCAAGGACTATAAATGTCAACATAGAAAATCAAAGACAAAATAAGTACGAAGGCGAAAACTCTTCCAACACTCTTAACCTCTGCGCTTGGAACATCAATGGCCTAAGTGATAAGTTTATCGACAAAGAACTTTATACCTATCTGAAAAGATTTGATATCATTGCACTGCAAGAAACATTGTCAGATTATCCCCTGTCACTTCCTGGCTATATTCTGAACTTCATTCCTCCCTCGCAAAATGCACGGTTTGGTCATAAAAAGGGCGGCCTTGTCATATATAGTTTTATAGGGAACATTTATGCAGTAGCGCCCCTCGCAAATAAACTAACCCTGCCAAATGCAATGCAAGTGAAACAAATGTCTACTAGGGAGAAGGCCGAAAGGGAAGATATAATTCTGATAAACCTCTATCTACATCCTCGAAAAAAAAGCTAGTGGAGCACAGCAGCTGAAGGAAGAGCTCACAAAACTATAAAACGTTGAGGATACAAACAGTTGGATTATCAATGGGGATTTCAATCTAAGTACGCTCAGCAACCCAACTACAGATATCCCTTATAAGGAGGATCATTCGTCTGGGGGCCAAACTCTCAAGATAACACCTCTGGAGGCAGAAGCTTGAAAACAGCAGCTTGAAAACAGCATGGAGACTTCTTTCATCATTAGAAGAATTGGGCTTCCGAGCAGTTAATGGCAGATTCTCAGTGGACCGCCCTCAAGCAGCAACCTTTCGCAGTACAAGGGCCAGTTACACAATTGATTTTACATTCCTTTCATGTAGTTTGCATCAAAGAGCAAGGGATTTCCACATTTGCTACCTAGACTACAGCGACCATCTGCCCCAGGAAGCCACGATGAATGCCATTCCAAAACTAAACCCACCTACAGCTAATGCACACAGGTTAAAATACACTGAGAACGAGAGGCGGGTAAAATGCGGAACGGATGACCCACAAAGTCTCCTATTCCAAGCTAAACAGGTATTAGGCGAAGTGCAAACAGGAACAACAGATCTGATTGACAGCTGGGAGGGGTTTACAAGAGCATTCCGAAAAAAAAAACGGAACAAAAAAGGGCAACAGTCATGTTGAAGGGGCGGTCAAAGTTATGAGGCAAAAAAGCAATTTACATTTCTGAAATAACACTCATGTAAAAAGCTTAAGACCTTGATCAATCAAACGCTGCGAAGACTGAGGATAGACCCTGCCGCTCAACAAGAACTGAGACCACTAAAGGGCGACCGCAGGAAGTTGATTTGGCGACTTAAACAGGAAGCAGAAGAGACTCTGTGGGCCAAACTATTACATGATATTAAAACCGGCAACAGCGCACAGTTTTGGCAAAAGAACAATTATCTGACTAGCGAGCAGAGTGAGGGTATTGAATCTTATGCTACAGAAGAAGCCTGGACAATTTTCCTTGGCTCACACTTTAATGAAACTCAAGAAACCAGGCAAGGGTCACACGATTCCATACATGACTCCAAAGTCCGGCTACTACAATCCAATGAAATCCAGGCTTCGGAACAAGAAATCTCAACTACGATTGAGTAGATCTGTAAAAGAATTTCAAAGGGAAGACGAGAGGGTGCGCCAGGGCCAAATGTGATCCCTCCAATTTTGTGTAAACAACAGCCTGAATTCTGGGCTGCATCTCAAACCATTGTTTGATAAGATCTTACTAACGTCATTAATCCCATCATCCTGGAGGGGGGCCATCATCTCCCCAATTTACAAAAAAGGAAATAGAAATGACCCGAGAAGCTACCGGCTAGTATCCTTACTTGACAACGAGGCCAAATACTTTGCAGGCCTTATACTCCAGGAATTAACATCATGAGCAACAGAAGTTACTGCAATTCCATACAATCAAACCGGCTTCTGCAAAAACACAGGGACGACTACCAATATTCTAGCTCTATCCCTAATGATTGACGCCGCTCTCGCAGCAAAACAACACCTATACCTGTGCTACATCGATTACAGCTCCGTATTCGACTGTGTTAACAGAAACCTTCTGTGGCAAAAACCAAAAGGGTTGAACATCCCGCCACTGCTCTTAAATCAACTAATCCTACTGCATAGTGACACGTGGGTGCAAGTTAAACTAGGTCATGGAGAATATCTACTGAGGAAGATTTCAACAAGCCCAGGGGTTAAACAAGGCTGTGTGCTAGCCCCAACACTTTTCAATCTATTTATGGGAGAGCTATCAACTCTGCTGAACGAAAACCACTTGCACGCACCCAATCTAGGTGGTACCCAGCTGTATAACCTTTTCTACGCGGACGACCTAGTACTCATTAGCCGTAGCCCTGTGGGCTTACAGCGGCTGTTGGACATAACGTCATGATATTCTGCAACAAATATGGTTAGCATTAACCAAGAGAAAACCAAAAGTCTTGTGCATGAACACCCATAAAAAGAGAATAACAAATAAGTGGTTCTTGGCATCAAGGAAGCTGGACATCGTTGGTGAATACAGATATTTGGGGGTTATTATCGACGACATGGGCAATTTCAAGCCACAATGCAATGCCATAAAAAAGAGAGGTCCAATGACTGCAATAGCTTTAAGAAACTTAAAAAACAAGAACATTTGTCCAAGCCTCTTTCCTCTTATTAAGGTGATCCAAGCAAAATGAATTCCAGCCGTTACTTATGGCAGTGAAGCTGTGAGAGGGAGGGACGCTGCTACAGTTGATGGCACCGTAGCAAGTACACTGCGCACCATCTTTGACTTGCAAAGTTACACATCTCCCGCACAGATGAGACTTGAATTCGGGATCCCAAGAGAAGAGCTGGAATGCAAAGGATCATAAATTAAAAGCTGGCACTAAATAGGCAGGGGAGAACCGAAAACACCAAGGGCCCGATGTAGGTAAATCTAATTTACCACTTCTAAAATACCAAATCATACCGATTCCGTATTTAAGAAGTGGTAAATTAGCGGGGGGGAAATGTAGGTAATTCTGATTCGGTAAATACCGAATCTGTAAGATTCGGTATTTACTGATTCTGTCCATACCGAATCGGTATCCCCATTGATTCCTATGGGCCTTGAAGCCCATAGGAATCAATGTGGAATACCGAATCGGTATTTACCGATTCGGTAATTACCTATACTTGCAAGGGTGCAGGGGGTGTCACTTTGACACCCTCTAGCACCCCAATTACAGGCTTGTGTGCCATGTGGCACACAGACATGCCCTAAGGGCATGTCTGTGTGCCACATGCCCTAAGGGCATGTCTGTGTGCCACATGGCACAGGTGTGCATGCACAGGTGTGCATGCACACCTGGATTCGATATTTTACCACCCAATTGGATTGGGTGGTAAAATACCGACTCTTGAAGGCCTGTGGCACTCTTCAGAGTGCCACCTACATCTCTATTTACCGATTCTGTACATTTACCGATTCGGTATTTTACCGAATCGGTAAATGTACAGAATCGGTAAAATTACCGAATCTGTACTAATGTAGCCCCCTACATAAAAAAACCCGTAATACCGGTCGGAAACGGCCGAATTCGGCCGTTTCCGACCGGTATTAGGGCTCCTACATCGGGCCCTGCTCTCCTGTGGAAGGAGCTACAAACCAAAGAAACTTGCCCAGAAAGGCTTTATTTGGAGGCCGCCATCAACCAGCTTGGACTACGACAGCTTTGGGAAGTCCCAGGGGCCCCGGCAGGCTTAAAAAAAGTAGTAGACTGTCAGGAAAGAATCACTCTGGCAGGATAAAGCATCCCTCGGAGAGCGTGCACATGGCTGGCTTACGGTACAATCTTACACTAAATCCTTGCCCCAAGGATACCTCCAGGCTGGCTTCTTAAATAAAACTAAAGAGACATTTTTTAAATTGCGCCTAGGGCTGCTGCCCTCGGCAAATCATCTACCGCCTTGGCTACGGGCTCAGACACCAGCAAAGGGTCGTCTTTGTGGTGATGGTGAAGAAAACATAGTGCATCTGATAACTATTTGTAGGGTACTACTACAAGAACGACGGGCCCTCCTGAGACCGTTCTTCAACAGAAAACGGATACGGTCTTGCAGGCAAGCGGTGCTGGCATACTTTTGCGGCGACAACATCCAACTGAGCTCCCGGATGGTAAAATTCCTAGCAGCCGCCGAAGCTGGCCTCAAAAACCAAAAAGAACTTCAAGGAGATAGGAGTATGGATGCAGAGGAGAACATAGCTTCTTGACCCACACAGAGAAAACCTCCTGAATGCCCCAGTGAAGAAACAGGAAGTACAGCGTCTCCAATCGTCTCGATTGCTCAGTTGTCTTTGCGGGCGGATCAGCCCCAGTGTCCAGGTGGCGATTTCTGGTGAGGAGTCGGGAGGATGGGGCGCCCCGGCCCGCGGGGAGGTTTGGCCACAGCCAGGGCGCGCCTAGGAAACAGGCCTGATTCTGGTGCCCCGGGCGCGGGAGTGCCCTCCTCCCGGGTGTTCGACCATTTCGGAGCGGCGGCGACAGCAGCGAGAGTGGGAGACCAGCTGGGGACCAGAGGCTGAATCGGGACACGTGGGGGGGCTCGAGAGGCCTCAAACTCACTTACTGGTCTTTCCTTGACCCCCTCCACCCCCTCCTGGGACCTGCGGTGGAGGCATTGAGTGGGCCCTGCGGTGCTCCCGCATGGGTGGTTTCCTGGGCCTGTGTGGAGGTTGGCCTGGCCTGGTGCGTGGCCCGGAGGGGTACCCTGCGACGGGCCGGTGATAGGAGAGGGGCCCGGAGGGGCAGCACAGCTGCACGATGGAGACGTTGGATCTTTTTGGATCTTTTCCGCTGTGCGGACCCCGGGCACAGACGTTAGCTGGTGGGCCTGAATTGATGGAGGTCCCCTGATTTGACTGTGGCGACAGGGCCCGTGATCCAGGGTGCCTTCCATCCATTGCGGTTCGATTGTGAGCCTGACCGGCTTGCTGTGTTCCTGCCTGTGCTGAGGGGTTACTTTCGTCGGTGCCTAGCATAGATAGGCTTGGGCCCACGAGGAGCCCGTTGAGGACCACCATGACGAGAGATAAGGGCGGCGGTGGAGTCGCAAAACATGGGCCCATCGACAAGTTTACTGACCCGGGAGCGACGGGGGAGCCACTGGGACCCCCAGGAGATTGTACCGGACAATGCGGCTCTGATGGCAGCAATCACCCAATCCAGAGACATGCTAGATGCCAAAATTGGTGCGGTGGGCTCGGATGTTATGTTACTACGGCATGACCTACGGAATGAAGTGGCTCGCATCACGGAGGCGGAGACTTGCATATCAGGGGTGGAAGATGATGTTACAGTCCTCAAGCAGAAGGTAGCGAGCTTGGAAAATGCCCAGAAGGGCTTGGCGCTTCGGGTTGAGGATGCTGAAGGACGGGCCCGGCGGAACAACCTGCGCTTCGTCGGATTCCCGGAGGGTTGTGAGACTGGGAATATGGAACGTTTCCTCACACAATGGCTGGAGGGCTGGGTGCCCCGGATGTCCTGTCCCGCTGCTTTGTTGTGGAGCGGGCCCTGAGAGCGCTTGCCCAGAAGCCGGCGGTGGGGGCTCGTTCACGACCAGTGATTGCGTGTTTCTTGAACTATCTTGACCGCGATGCCGTCCTGAAACAGGCCCGTGCCAAAGAACCCTGGGCCTCATTTATAAAAAGTGACGCATCGCTGCGTGAAAGCAGCGATGCGTCACTTCTCAGTGCGCACTCCTTGCGTCATGATTGACGAGTCATATTTATAATATGATGCATCATGTCGCAAGGAGTTACAGATACGTCAGTATTTCTGACGTATCTGTAAGCGCAAAAGTGACGCATTGCGGGAGTGTGTCACAAAACTGACGCAACTCCAGCAATGTGTCCTTTCACATGGGCAAGTCCCATGTGAAAGGGCCTGCGGCAGTCCTACGCCTGCCTCATGGCAGGCGTAACATTTTGACGCATTAGCGGGCAAGAAATAGATTTCACTGCGTCACTTCTATGACCCATCCTTGCGTCAATACGCCCCCCTTGCATACATTATACTTGGTGCAGGTATAATGTGGCGTAGGGGTTTACAAAGCGTCACTTTGTAAATATGGCGCAACAAGGCCCATTTTTTACGCCACTGGTGCGTCACAAAAAGTGCTGCACCAGCAGCGTAAAAGTGACGCACGGCTTCATAAATGAGGCCCCTTTACTCTAAGATAATCATCGTATCCTGGTGTTCCCGGATTATACGCGACTTGTGCAACAGCAACGCCAATCGTTTATGTCAGCGAAAGCCAGACTGAGGGACCTCAAGCTCCAGCACGCCTTATTGTTCCCGGCTCGCCTGCGGGTGGTGTACCAATCTTGCACCCATTTCTTCTACATCCCGGGGGAGGTGTTCAAGTGGACAGATGAAATCGTGCGGGTGAGGGTGCATACGCCGCCCGGGCTGCATTCTGATTCTTCACTGACTGAGGCGCTGTTGAAAAGTACATATGGACAGCGCGGGAGGGGGCACAGAATATCTCGGTCCCAGAAGCGTTCTTTGTCCTGTCGTGCCTCCTCCCGAGGAGATCCAGCTTCCCAGCCTCGGACATTGGACCCTTAACCCCTGTGGGGTGGGTGGTGCCTGGATGTTCCTCTAATAGGATTGTTAGCATGTTTGATTTAAGCTGTATGGAGGGAGCCCTTACAGGGGCTGGATCCCCACATTTCTAGCACTTGTGGGGAATGGGCCCGGATGACATGGGCTGTCAGTTGGGGATCCATTGGTGCGACAGTTACTTCCGTGTTTTTGAGGTATGGGGTGGGGTGTTTGTTATGGGGAGGGTGTTTGATTTGGGGTATGAGTTGCGCCAACTCTCTGGGTACGTTTAGACACACACACACACACCGTTGGGCCCCTTTTCCGTGTTATGTCACTGTATGCTGCTCGATGGTCAGTGGGACTGTAGTTGGGTAGGTGCCCCCGGTTACCCTCCGCATTGTCAGCTGGAATGTGTGTGGGGTCCTGGACAAAATTAAGCGTGGGGCTGTCCTGCGACAGGCTAAGCAGGCCAGAGCTGACATCCTTTTCTTACAAGAAACTCATTCGATGGGGTACAAAGTCCTGTGTCTGCAGCATTTGGGCTTTCAGCAGGTCTTTCATGCTGGATTCACACAGGGTTTCAGGGGAGTAGCAATTTTAATACACCGCAGGGTCCCATACGCACATGAGCAGCAATGGCTGGATACGCAGGTGAGATACCTTTTTCTCAGAGGCACGATCTGGGAGGATCCTATAGTGTTGGGCTGTGTATATGACCCCCAAGTCACAGTGGTCCTTGGTAGAGCGGCTACTTACCTTGTGGGATGACATGCCGGATGTGGCCTCTGTGGTGGGTGGAGACTGGAATGATGTGCAGGATGTGGGTAGGGACAGGACCAGGCCTAGTGCAGGCCAGGGTGGCACTCAGCCCACGAAACTACACTCTTTGGTTACAAGCCTTGATTGGGTGGACACCTGGCGGCACACTCACGGGGACAGGAGGGAGTTTACGTACCTATCGGCGGTTCATAAGTCATTCTCTAGGATCGACTGTGTATTCGTTCCACGGGCGATGGTTGCAAATATGGTCTCCGCTGAGATCCTCCCCTGGGGGTTGTAAGATCACTCTCCGGTGGCCGTTGAGCTGCAGATGGGCAGGGGGCAGGGGGCAGCCATTTTGATGGCGCCTAGCTATATAGAACTTGCAGAATGGTGAATACGAGAGGCACAAGAGGGAGGCTGTCGCAAACTACCTCACCGCCAATGTGGGGTCGGTCTCCAGCGCCGTGACACTTTGGGAGGCGCTAAAGCCCACACTACGTGGGGTGGACACAGCATGGTGTGTGGAGGCCCATGAGAATTGGTTTGGGCTGAGGTGGAGGTGGAAGCACTGGAGCGTCATTGCCAGGAGGAGGATGAGGGGCCGGCCATGCGACAATTACTTCTGGCACAACAGTCCTATGCCTCGCAACTAATGGACGAGGCATGACAGGTATGGCGTAGTAGAATCTATCAATTAGGCGACAAGACGAGTAAGATGCTTCATAGGCTCTGCCAGGGTGCCTTACATCACCCGCCCTTCCAGGGGTTCTGGATGAGGGTGGGGTACCGTTGATGGATCGTAAGGTCATAGCGGAGAGCTTTGCCGTCTACTATGCGGACCTCTATGCCCCTCAGGAATGCCTGCTGGAGGCTACAGTCGAAAATTTATTGCGAATCTCCCGCCCAAAGCGGTGTCCGATGAGACGCGCCAACAATTGGAGCTCCCCCTATCAGAAGAGGAGCTTAGTAGGGCCCTGGGAGAGCTTAACTCTGGGAAGGCGCCTGGAACCAACAGGTTCCCCAATGAGTTCTTTCGCCGGTATAACATACAGTTAGCCTCTTATTACCGGACGGCGTTGGAGGAGGCCAGGGAAGCCGGCCGGCTCCCTCAAGATTGGAACTATGCAGACGTGGTGGTGTTCCACAAGCCTGGTCGGCCCCCTGAGCAGCACGCCTCTTACCGTCCCACCTCTCTTCTTAATGTGGAGGTCAAAGTCTTGGCCAAAGAGCTGGCTAACTGCCTCCTGCCGCACATATCGGCCTTAGTACACCCGGACCAGGCCAGTTTCATGCCCCAGATGATGACGCGACACAACATCAGGCGGGCGCACGTGGCAGTGGAGGCGGTTTGGCGAATGGGGGAGCCGACAGCACTCCTGCTGGCGGACATGGACAGGGCTTTCAACTCCCTGAGTTGAGTTTACCTGTTTGCCCTTTTATGTCGTCTTAACTTCGGCCCACGTTTTCTGTCGTATCTGATGCTTCTTTACACTGATCTGACAGCGTCGGTGCTTGTGGCGGGAGCGGGCTCGTCCAGCGTTCCTATTAGACGAGGCACCAGACAGGGGTGCCCCCTGTCGCCATATTTAGTCGCTCTAGTCATGGAGCCATTGGCGGCCTGGGTGCGCATCGATGCACAACTACGGGGGTTTTAGTGGGCTCCGGGTCTCTCCGATAGGATCGCATTGTAAGCAGAGGATGTTAATTATTTTCCTAACCGCTTTAGATAGATCGGGCCCATGGATCCTTGAGATCATGTAAATATTCGGGGAAACGACGAGGCTGCACATTAATCCCTGCAAGTCCATGATGTGGGTCGTAGGAGCTCGGGGGAATATGGGCACGTGGGCGTCGGCGTTGCAGGTGGCAGTGGGAGGTCTCAGATACCTGGGTGTCTTCCTGTCGGATGTGCCAGCCATATCTTGGGAGCGGAACTTGGCGCTGGTTTGGGAGCGCGTTCGCATGGACATTAAGATCTGGTCACGTATGCCCTTAGCAATATATGGCAAGATGGTGGTGCTCCCTGGCTTGCTGTACCAGCTGCAGAATCACCCGTATCTGATCGCGCCCAAATGGTTTAGGCTGGTGAATTCCGTGTTGACGGGGCGGTGTAGGTAGTAGTGTTGCGCACTTGCTTTCTCTCCACCTACTGTGGTGGGCTGGCGATATCTGATATTTCATACTACCAGGCCTCGCATCTATTAGTTCTGGTATGGGGACAGGGGGGACCCGGCCTATGCGCTGGAGCGACACCTTATAGGGTCTCACACCCTTCACACGATTCTCTATGCATCGACGCTGCGCGGTACATTACCACCGGTGACAAAGGTTGTCTTTCAAGTTTGGCGGCGGTCATTGAAGTGAATGGGGTGGCGGAATACCCTTTCTGGAGAGACTCACTTGTGGCACAGCGGGCGCCTGCCAGAGCTGGCGGCCTTGCAGGGCTTTAGGGGGTGGGATGCCATTGGCATCTCCACCCTGGGGGATGTAGTGCAGGATGGGTCCCTTAAGTCCTTCCGGGATCTACAGGAGGAATTTTGCATGGCCCAGTCCCAGTTCTATTGGTACCTTCAGTTCCACCATGCGCTTTCCCCCTAGCCTAGAGGGCCTTAACTCGCTACCCGAGTTTAGTCCATTAGAGACAAAGGTTTTTATGGGGGAATGGAAACCAAGAAGATCTCACGGATATATCAGTCCCTGGTCATCCACTGCGCGCCTACGCTTGAGAAGCTACGGGGGGTATGGGAAGAGGATGTGGGTATGCTCGAGGAGCGGCCATAGCAATAGGGCTTCGCCTCATACAATTTAAATACCTACATCGGGTCTACTTTACTCAGTTGTGACTACGGCGGGCAGGTTTGATTGCCTCCCTCCAGTGTGGTGGTGAGGAGGGCACATTATTGCACACCGTCTGGCAATGCCCATCGCTCGATCGATTCTGAAGGGGGGTATTCTCCTGTTTATCTGAGGTTCTGGGGTGGTCACTTCCATGCATGCCACAATTCGCCCTACTGCATGTGATGGAAGGGATTGGGGGCAATGTTTATAAACGGCACCTCATGCTGCTGGGCCTCACATTGGAGAAATGTGATATAGCGAGGATGTGGAAGGATACACTGGCACCCTCGTTGGCAGCCTGGAAAAATGGACTTGATTTCTCCATGGGGCTGGAACAGCCAATCTTTGTTGCCCGAGATGTCCGTGTAAGCATTACAAAAGATGGAAGCGGTGGACGACTATAGGGGTTTGTGACTGGAGCCTCCGAATGTTGTGGACGATCTTCCAGTGGATGGGGGCTGGAGCGGGTCTGTCAGATCTGGCACAGGGGGGGGTTGAGGAGTAGCTTGGGGTGTGTGTGTACCAGGACTGGGATTTTCTGTTTTCGTTCTTTTTTTTCCTTTACTGTTTTTTCTAGCCTGATTGCTTATGCATATGGACTGGGCTCAGTGGACTTTGCGCAACTCGGGGGGGGGGACTAGGGGGGAAGGGGGGGTTAGTTGGGGAGGGGGGCTTTAAATCCTAACGGATACTCTAAGTCACGTATTTTGGTTGCATTGTTTGATGTAAAAGAAAGTCAGATGCTGTCTTGTAATTGTATAAATTGATACTGCAGTGGCCTCGGGGGTTCAGAGCCCCACGACTTTTGTGCAATCTTACAATAAAATATGTTTTTTTTTTTAACCGAGTGGATTGCTTCTGAGCAAGTCTCTTTCTTACTAGACCTTGCTCCATCAACATTCCTTCAGGAGGGCCAAAATTTTGAGTGGAGAGGAAGCAACTGACTGAAACCTGCGGTAAGTAAAGAAGACATTGGGAAGTGTTTCCCTTCATATTCTGACACTTCCTTATTCTTTTTCAACTATACAGTTTTCTAAGTGAAAACAGTGTTTTGAGACATCATGAGATAGGTTTTTATAGCGAGCTTACTGCCCTTTACAAGGCATTGAGGGGCAGATTTACAAGCCCCATGCGCCATGCGCCACATTTACGCTGCCGTTGCATCACTTCTGTGACGCAGCGGCGGCATAAACCATACACCTCGCTGTGCCTTATTTACAACGTGACACATCTAGGGAGATACGTCACGTTGTAAAGCCCGGCACTACATAAAACCTGCGTTCCGTCGCAGGAACGCCTCGTAAAAGTGACACAGTGAAATCTACAAGATTTCTCTGAGTCACTTTTACGTACATGGGGGCAGATTTACAACTTCTGGCGCATCTCAGCTAATCAGCAGAGATGCACCAGAAGAGTTGCGACGCATCTGCCCACCCGTGCGCCACCACTGATGCGGCGCATTTACAATGCGGCGCACCATGGCGCTCGGATGGGGAGATGCGTGACGCATCCTTGGCGGAAATTTGGAGCATTGCTGGAGTTGCGTGGCAAGCGCAACACAGCTCCAGCAAGGCTCGGGGGAGCCCTATCTGTAACATGCTGAGTCAATCCTTACGCCTGCTTTTAGGAGGCACAGGAACGCCCCCTTCCCCTGCGTCAGAACGCCTGCATGTGGCGCTGGGCTTTACAACGTGACGCATCTCCCAGATGCGTCACGTTGTAAATACCCCGCAGCATGGCGCTGGGGTTTTTGCCGCCGCTGCGTCACAAAAGAGACGCAACGGTGGCGTTAAAGAGGTGCAAGGGGGCTTGTAAATCTGCCCCATGCTTCGTCAAAACCCAGTGAGGTAGCATGCTAGGCATAGGGCGCCTCTGAGCATTGATGAAGCAGCGTTGCGCTTGCGACTCGACCCCAGCAATGCGCCGCCCTTACGCCACAGGATGCGATACCCATCGCCCTATCCATGCGCCGCATTGTAAATGCGACGCATTTGAGGTGGCGCAGGAAGGGAATTGTGTGTTGCATTCCTGCTGATTTGCATTTGTGGTGAGGCGGGGAGGGAATTGCGTGTCGCATCTTTTCTGGCGCATCCTGTTGATTTGCAGAGATGCCCCAGAATGTGTTTTCTTTCCTTCCATAACTTTGTGGCAACGAGCTGGTAAAGTCGTCAGAGATTGTCAGAAAAGCAAATATCCAAATCTTAATACGAATTTGGCAGAGAAAGTTAAATAACTTAATCTCACAAAGAAACATCGTATATTTTCTAGTATATATTCTTACATTTGACTACATTATAGACCCGCGTATTGACGCAGGCCCTCCAAAAATTGCTGATTCTTTCCTTCAATCACCACACGAGGTGCAATTGAATCAGAGAAAGACGATTGCAGAAATAAAGTCTTCGTAAGTGAAGCAGCATTAAATTCTCACTTACTCTATTTTGCCACCTATGAATCTTAGAGTACGTATCTTCACGTAGTTTCTGGGGATGAATGCAGAAGGATGTTTAAAGTATACAGTAACAGAAATATAGAAGAAATAACTGCTAATTATTAAAAGTGTAATTTGTTTAGTTAGATGCAAAGGGATTCTCTTCAGTGCAATGCATTGTGGGCAGCCGGATATCCGGTCAGTTTCTGGCACATTGCGGGAAGTGCTTTCCTTGCAGCCTCGCTCCGTGAAACACAAGGCAGGCGCGGTGACGTCACAGCGTCCATCCGTCAGGCGTCTCTGGGTCTCACTGTTCAGCGTGGACGCCGACTGGAGTGGGACACCTAGTGACGAGCTGTGGTACTGCACCCTGCTCCACTGGAAGAAAACAAAACCAATGCATGACAACAATTTACAACAGTAAAGAGGAGAATAAATATTTAAGAGAATGCATTTCCCCATTGACTTCTAAAGCGTCAGAGAGCCAAAATAAAGTCATTTTTGCAATTAAAATTCAGGAGTCTCCCAAAATAGTCATTTTTGCAATAAAAATTCAGTTGGCATATTACCAAGGAAGGCAAAATAAAATTATCAAAGCAGCGATAATTTCATCGCCCTATTAGCAACATCAGTTAGCGACAGCTTTTAGGTGATAGCGAGCGGTTTGGGGGCCGCTGGAGCACAAACTGCTGCCTAGCGCCAACACAGGTGAAAGAGCGTGGCAGTGCTCTAAAATTGTAGGGGTGCGTTATAATCACAGATAGTCCACAGCTGCATATATTCTCGTGTTGTATTAACTTTGGTTATTAGGATTGTGATGTATTTAAAAAAATGTGCAAGTGAAGTACTAGAAAATTATTTTGTGTTATGCAAAGTAGAAATGAAAACAGCTATTCTTGATATTGTAACCTTAGTATGTCGCTGCTGCCTAATGAAAGTTTATATGTAACAAAATGCATTTTGATTTAAATGTGCACCATGACGAAGATTGCACAAAGAAAGAATGAGCTATGCCTAACATGTAATAATATTAGAAGGTGTAGCAATGTATTATTAATGTGTGTAAACCCTGATGTGGAAAGGCCGAAATGAATGTTCACGTTTTGCTATGAAAGGCCTGTTTGTTTATTTATTATGTTAGCTGAATTTGTAGGCCTAAAATGTATTTTCCCTGGTAAGCTCTCAATTTAGAAATAGTCAGCAAAATTCATGTGCACGCAGAAATGTTTGAATCTCACGTTTTAGCTGCAGGTGGAAGAATCTGCCTTTGTTAGTTAGAACTAACGCCTTCTGTTTCAGGAGTTAGGGAGGAGAAATGAAACATTGTGGGGCAGATTTACAATAACTGGCGCATCCCTGCATATTAGCAGGGATACGCCAGTAATTGTGCGCCGCAGCTCCGCCACCCATGATGTGCCTCATTTATAATGCGGCGCACCATCGGGCAGAAATGGCACAGATGCGTCACGCATCTGTGCCGTAAAGGCGGCGCATTGCGGGACGCAGCTCCAGCAATGCCCAGGGGGGGCCTAATTCTTCCAATGCTGCGTCAAGCCTTACGCCTGCTTCAAGCAGCTGCAGGATTTTGACGCAGCTTTGACCTAAAAGTGAATGAGTGAAATCTTGTAGATTTCACCCAGCCACTTTTAGGAGGCGTTCCTGCGCCGGAACCACCGCCCCCGCCCCCCCAGCACAGGAACAGTGACGCATCGGCAGCATAAAATCGGCGCAAGGGCCTAGTAAATCTTCCCTTCAATATGTATTGTCGCTGAAGAAAGCCTGGGAACCAAGGCTGTCCACCTTCTCACGAGAAGAGGTGCGGAAGACGATGGAAAATTACCTAGGAGAAGTGGCCATTAGTATGAGGTGATCTATGGGTCTGTGGGCGTGTTTACGTTTCTGTGATTTTGTATTAGGGAAAGAGCCCCGAGGGAGGAGGGTGCAGAAGAGTTTTGGAGAGAGAAGAAGACAAGTAGAGTTAGGAGAAAAGTGTTAGGGAATCCATCTGGGAAGGGTACCTTAGAATGAACTTTGTAGCTTAGTCATCTGACTTACTCTGTGAATGTGCTTCTTAGGAAGCCTTCACGAGCTGACACCTTTTGATGGGTTTTGTCTGGGAGATGTTAAATAGGGATGTCATCTGAGTGATAGTGTAGGGACAGATTAACAAATTCTTCTTTTCCCCAAATGAGGTCCGATCTGAATGTTGGAGCAGTTTTAGCCTCTGTATTATTTTTGGAACTGTTCATTCTTTTCATGATTCACAAGAGCCGTCTGTTACATTATAAGCTTCTCGACTCGGTCTGGAGTTAAGGAGTTACATTTTTGTAAATAGACCTGCATAATCACCCTATCTTTGTTTGGCCCATTTAAATTAACTCCAGCCTTGCTGTTAGAGAACTTAGTCATAAACTTTTACCACTTGATCGTGAAAGAACTCTGCTAATTGTCACAAAACTGCCTATTTGGACTAAACTGTTTGCTATTGCCAAACTTGGCTAAGGTAGAAACTGTTTTAAAATGTTCTCTAGCTGTATTTTTAGCAGCAATAATTTTATCGGTGAAGAAACGTGATTTTGCTGAGATTATTGAATCTTTATACTTTATTAATGCCACTTTGTAATGGTTTTTTCTAATTCAGAGTATTCCTTCCTCCAAACTTATTCTTTGGCTCTGCATTTTTTCTTTAGTTCTTTTAACTCAGCTGTGTACCATGGGGCTGATGGTAGTCTTCTGCCAGTGCCTGTGCACATCTCGAGGGCTAGTTTCTTTGCTGCAGAGTCGTTCCAGCTATTGAAATATAGGGCTGTGGAAAAGAACAATGTAAAGTAAGAGGAGAATGGGGAATGAAAGGAAGGCTGGCTTGATCCAAGGCCAGACAGGCCAGTTCAGTGCAAAGAAACACTGGAGTCAAGAGAAAGGGTAAAAAAGGCTGTTACTAACAGAAGTTGTCAAGTTGAAGTTAAATAAGAAATTGTTAAAGGGGCGTGGGAATTGTTTTGTAGCAGAGGGTATAGTTAGTATTTGTTAGAGTGCTGTGAGGACATATTAGTCTGTGCGGTAATAAGCAGATGGTTGGTTTTATGTACACCAAGCTCAAACGGCCTTATGATAACAGCAACAAGGTGTCGGTGGTGATCCAGTCCCAAAGTAGGTTTAGGTGACTAAATGGCCGCTAAATCCCCATTCAACATATTTTAATAACATGGCAGAGGACCACCAAAGAAGAGAATTGTGCAGCAAAATAAACAGCAACATACATAGAACTAGGTTCACTTAAAATAATAAGTGTGCCACAAGAACGCATTTGTCTTCTTGTACCGCACAATAAAGAATTACAAAAAATACCATAATTCTGTCCTTCAGAATATAACGTCTGTAAGTACTAGTTTACAGCACTGAAGAACTGGATATGCTTTGCTATGCAGCACATGATGGATTACGTCGCAAATGCGGTAATATAAGTGGCCTCCCCCCTTTTATTTCTTTAAAAAGGGCCATCATTAGTACAGTAGGTATTGCTGCCAGGTGTGTAAGTGGTCACTGCTGGTTATCATTAATTAACCAGATGCAGTAGTCCTGGGGCCCAGGGGCTTGAGGGGTCCCCTGCATCACAATTATCACTGTCTACCTTTGAAATAGGGGCATGGGAGGTATTTTCCTATCTAGCATTAGGACAGAGGGCAGGTTTGCCGAAAAAAGGTCTTTTTTCTGAAAGGGACAGAGTATGGTCAGGTATGGTGGTGAAGAGGCGAACGATTCAGAGGAGACAGCCTGCTAATTGGGGATGCTGTTATCATTAATGCAGCAGGTGTAGTTGTATTGGGGTCCAAGAGTGTGAGGGGCTCAGAACACCACAATTATGGGGAGCAGTATTTTTGGGACCATATATGTTTTTGTTTGATGCATTTGCTGTTTTATAAGTCTCCTATTTAGTGTGTTTTATGAGCGATAGAAAAAGTGCTCCTGAAATCATCTCATAAGCCCCGCCCCCTGTGCCCAGCTATGTCCCTCCCGCTCCCCCAACCCTTGCCATAAAGTTTTGGACGGGGGCCCAACCTCAAAACATTTTGCTTAGGGGCGTTCCGAGCAAAAAGTTTTGAAGAACTCTGCTTTAGGGCTTCTATCCTGATCCCAATCACTAGAGGGAATTGTAGGAACCGTTTCAGGTTAAGGGGCCCGACAGCCAAAGTTCCTAACCTTCCTTCCATTTCAGACACTAGAACAGTCTCAATGCTGTAGCAGCCCTTCGAGGGAGTGCCGCTGGGCAGTGGGACGGGGTGGGGGAGCGGTAGCATGGGGGGTAGTAAACTCTGGCATACGGGTGAACGGAGGTAAGTAAATAAATAAATAAATAAAATGAATTAAATTGCGTGCGCTGCATCGCCATTTGGCGTTGCAGCGCATGCAATGTAATTCATTTTATTTACTTACTTACCTCCATTCGGCCGTATGCCGGAGTTTACTACCCCCACCATGCCCCTCTCCCACCCCACAGCACTCTTTCGAGGAGCCGTTACTGCCTCAGTGTGAACCCTGATTTGCTCTGGGCACATTGTTGATCTCATCTGGAGATTTGCCACACCAGTAGCAACTGGCGGAAGAACAGGGACATTTTTGTTAGGACAGACAGCAGCTCCAGTAGAGTGTCCAACCTTCTTACAAGCACAACACCAGGCCTTTAAGGGGTCAACATTTTCACCCTTATACTTAGACTTCTGGGACCCACGCTCCTGAAAGGTTTTTGGGGACCTTTAGAAGACTCTTAGGGCCATATTATCAAGAAAGGGCGATACATTATCGCCTCTTTTATCGGCAAGAAACTGCCGCTAAATCGGCGATAATGGGCTTGATAATATGCCCTTGTGAATTCCCATAGAAGCCCAGGTTAATACCAGAACCTGGACTTCTATGGGAATTCACAAAGGCATATTATCGAGCCCATTATAGCCGATTTAGCAGCAGTTTCTTGCCCATAAAAGCGGTGATAATGTATCGCCCTTTCTTGATAATATGGCCCTTAGTTTTTATCTTTGGGGGCATCACCCTTCCCCTCTGGAGGTTTTGTAACCCCTTTCTTTTGGTCACCCCCATTAGACGTTTTAGTCACCCTTGTCCTAACCCAATTATCTGCCTTCTTTCCTAATTCTTGGGGAGAAAGTAGAGCTATGTCTACTGTGAGACGTTGGCCTGGTATATGATGTCCACTATTCTAGTGGGCACCTTGCACCAGTCCAAACAACCCTTATTGAAGGTAGGTTGTAAAGTCAACCTTATAGAAAGCTATCCTAGTGGTAGCTGTGGAGAGCAGCCTTCAGACTAAGACTTAGAGGCGAGTTAAGCAAGTTGTTTTACCAATTATAATCTCTCGAATGATCAAATAAATGCACACCACACAAGGTATATGGAGAAGTGTGGCTCACTGGTTAGAGGAGGCAGATCTGGAAGCAGAGGACAGCCCGGGACCAGGGTTCAATTCCCGGCTCGGCGGGGTCTTGAGTCCTAAAATGTCCATGGACACGACAATTCTCGCTCCGGTGCCTACTCGATTCACGGGTTCACACTCTGCGACTCTGGGCAATAGCTTGCTTAATCTCCACAACGGCCAGTCACGGCGGGATGCCTGGCTTTCACCTTGCGGATACCCTGCTGGGGTTATCTCACTGGGGAATATCAGGACGGGTTCCCTAAGCAAGCGCTTAGAAACCGCTTGGTGATTTGCGCTATATAAATTCCTGTACATTTACATTTACATATATCAATTATATATGTATTTATTCTAAACACTATCCCTCTGGTCTCTTTACGAGGTCAGAGGTAAAAATACAATACAAGGAACGTAATTAGCATACTATAAGTTGCACAGTATATGTTATGCCCTAGGGACCTCACAAACCGTATACTAAAATAGTGGTATAAGAACCACGTGAGAGTTAGAAAGCAGGCCTAGGGCCTGCGGAATCGCTGGGGCTACCTAGAACCACCAAAGGTTAGGTTGTAGGAGGCCCACGGGATACGCGTGCAGTGTCTAAACACAGCCGCGGGTTACAATTGACTTTCCATGGAGAAGGAACAAGTTACAATTTTAAAGATTAAGGACACTTCTAGGTTAACTATGATGGAACCCTTTTAGACTAGAACACTTCGAGAGTCAAGACCCACGGGAGCACCAGAGTACTTGTGTTACCTCACCCCGGGAAGCCGGGTACATAGGTGTCTTTTGGTGTCTTTTTGTCGTCGATTCCAATGGAGAGCTTCGAAGAAGTGCTGCAGGCGACCAGGGGAAAAGTGTCCGGGTGGATCCAAGGGTGGATCAAAGACCTGAAGAACCTGAAAGCAGAGGGGACAGAGTCTGGGTCACTAGCCAGTGACCAGGATGACAATGGGAAGCTGCCAGCCAATATCGGATGCTTTAAGGTGAAAGAGGTGAAGCTTGTCTCTTCAGCCACGTGGTCCAAGAGGTGTTGACGACAACCAGGAGATGGATTCAAGCTGACCCATGGAGGATCTAGTGGACTGCAGTGTCAGAATCCGGATTGGATCCAACAAGCCTTGGCAAACGCAATCCACGCAGAATGTCGAGATTGGCTTTGGTGCAGACCATAAAGGTCTGTGGGACTTCTCCTATGGAGAGAAATGAAAGCACTTCTGGAGCAACCAGGAAAACTCACAAAATCAGAGATGGCCCTTCGTGGGGGCTCACTTGCCAACAGACTAGGAACCGCAAAGGAGCCTTGAGCTGAAATGCACAAAGCGGGTCCACGTGACACTCCTGGAGTGTAGGCCTCTAAGCTTCGGTGCAAAAGGTGCTCGGTGCAGGTGCTACAAATACTCCAATGCATAACTTCGGGATACCTCGGGAAGTAGGTGCAGGTGCATAAGTGCAGGATGTCCAGGAGTTCCGGTGCCACGTCTCTCGTGTCCGCTACGGTTCTCAGCTTTGCTGCGAGCTCGGGTCAGAGATGTCTGGAAGTCCATGTCCTGTGTCGCAGATTCTTCAGGGTCCAGCAGGAGCCTTGAAAATGCAGACTGGCAAAGATGCAGTTGGTGCCTATTTGAAAAGGGTGGTCACTCCTCGACCACAAGGGGTATATCATCTTTCAGTCGATATGGAATGTCGAAGGTCCAAGATATATGTTGCAGAATTTTGTCCAGGGTAATCTAAAGTCCTAGGGACTGGGATCCTATTCTTATAGCAAGTTTAGGGTTTGGACTAACTCTTAGGTCCCACCTATGGGAGGACCTGGGAAGGGGGTGGTTACACCCCTTCCCCTTGTCCATTTTCGTGCCAGAGCTGGGGCTGAGTGCCCCAGCAGCCGGTTTGAACTGGGAAATGCATGGAGCACCTAGTGTGCCCCAGGCAGTGCCTGAAAAGCATTCACTTAATGCAACCCTCCCTGCCCCAATACACTAAAGCCTGTCTGGGGAGGTGCCAGCACCTCCCTGGACAGGAAACCTATTGTCCAGGCCTCCCCTGCTGGAATTTTATCCAGCAGCAGGAGGGCAGACTCGTGTCTGTGGCAGCAGCATCCACTTTGTAATGCTGGGGTTCTGTTTAACTTTAACCGGATTTACCAGTAACTACATGTCTTCTCCCTTTAGAAGGGTGGAATTCTACCCCTGCCACCAGAACTGGCGGGAGGGTAGTATTCCAAAGTGTTTGACACCTTACACAACATGTTTTGATAGAGCTAAACCAAAGTTAGCATTAACCGCAAGGATTATAATGCACTTAAGAGTATATGGTATGGCTATATCATAGAACAGCTATAAGGAGATGGTTCCGAAACCTGCAGAGGGGCTCAGCTCATGCTAGGGAACCCACTCACACAAAACCAAGCACTCTGACTCCAGGATTGTCAAGGCCTGCCATAGGAGTGACTTATAGGTTAATATGTGTCTCTATATATATATAGATATGGGCATACTACATCTAAGTAAGGGGTGATTACACCACCTTACCCAGGCTGCCGGTGCAGACCTGTGGTGTCAGTTGGGAAGGCTAACCAGGGGTGGCATAATACTTGCTGCTGCCCCTGGTAGGCCTTTGGTGCACATATGCCCTGGGTACCTAAGGTACCATATACAGGGGCTCACAAGGGTGACCCAGTAACCAATCTGGTATGTACCTAAAGTACATGAAACACATTTTATAGAGAAAGCCGATAGACTGGGGCCCTGAATAGCAGGGACCCAGTCCAACTAAGTCGAACAGCAGCAAAACACCAGGCAAAAAGTGGGGGTAACCATATAGTCAGATTCCACCTTCCTACATCTACCAGATACTGGTGCAACTTTTCATTAGTGCAATTACTTAACATGTGTTCTTTCATCAGGAGATTGTGAAGCCCAACATACGCATGCACTTCACTTGCAGTCAACCAACCATCGAGTGTTTTTACTGAGTAGTCCATGAAGTCAACCCCGGATTGGCTTGGAGTTTTTTGAGCCCCCCTGAATTTAATTCAATATTCCTCAGTTGTGAGTCCAAAGCCCTCAATCAGGTGCCCTTCATGAGGTCATAGGACTTAGCATCCAGCCCAGTGAGGGTCAGTAGTCTGTCTGCAGTTACCAGAGAACAGTTCCCATAATAAAGCCCTCGAGTGCGACTTCTTCCTTTGCCCTCTCGAAGGCTGTGAACCATATGGAGATGTCATCACCTTCCTCATATTTGGGGACAATCCCTTTGGGGATTTTAGGGCCATAAGAACTTTCTTTCTCCTTAACTTTGATATGGCTGCCACGATTGATGGGGGTAAGCCCATTTCTATTCTTCCTTTTTCTAGAGTTAGGAGTCTGGTCTCTAGGTCTATCCTTTGGGTCAACCTTGCTCGAAGGCTGTCCTATTCACCGAGGCTGCCCTCAGTGATCTCACCAAGACCTGCCCCAGCTGTGTGGGTTCTAGGTGCTGTGAGTACTATCCTTGGAGTCAGGGTCTCAGGGGCCCTGGTCTCCCTACTTAGGGGTGGGGGTTGATGAGATCCTCCCCATCACGTGTTTCATCTACGTCTGAGGTGAGGTGGGACCTTCCCTCTCTGAAGGGTGGTCCTTAGCATACTCTGCCAAGAGCTCCAGAGCTTGGCCTTGGAAGGATCGGACCCCACAGGAATCTTGTTAAGTTTGCACAGAGACCTTGACTCTCTCATATCTAAATTGAGGTCGGGGGAGAGGTTGAGCTCCTTAACCAGATTCTGTGCAGCAGCTGTTATTATAGTCATATTTGGGATCTTTTTAAAAGAGGTCAAACACTTCTAAACCCTTTTAACCCTCACTACAGTGAGTTTAAGACTTTTAAAATGCTAAAAGGACTTAATCAAGGCCCTAAAAAGATTTTAAGAATTTGAAAAATATGTAAAATCAGAAAATTAATTTAAGCTAAAGGACATTTTTAGATTATAGTCGTATGATAAGGTGTTGACTAAGTGATACAACAAATGCAAAGTTATAGACCCCACCGATGATCCACAGAATCTGGCTCTATACATACGATACCAAAGTAAGGTATAGTGTGCACAGAGTTCAGTGGATCCCCAGAGGTATAGCAGAGGCTAAAGTAAATATTAACCTTTTATACAAGCAGTTTGTTTGGATTCAGTCTTTGAGTGTGTGACATTATTTCTTGACTGAGTGTGTACAACAAATGCTTAACACTTCCCTCCTGATAAGCCTGATTTTTCAACCAAACTACTACAAAAGCAAGTAAGGTATTATCTACTTTTGTCTCTGCTATACCTCTTGGGATCCACTGGATACTTTGTACAGTATACGTTACTCTGGTATAGTATATACAGAGCCGGTTTCCTACACCGGCGCACTGGCCCTTTGCAGCGTCACAAAAGTGACGCTTCGGCGGCAGGAAAGTACCATAGAGGCACTGTGAATATGCCTCTAAGTGTCTCCCTCGGCACGTGTCCTCGGAATGAATCAGATTCGGAGACGTATGGCCTCCTCATTGTTGAATTCACCAAACTTTCAGTACTTGATAAAGGCATGAAGTCTCTCGATAAACTCAACCATCCTTGCACCACTTTGTTGTTTAGCCTGGTTGAATATGTACCTTTCATAGTCTACATTCGCCATCGGATTGAGCTTGGCTTCCAATGTTTTTTTGATTTGACTGTTAGACACTGCGGGGCAGATTTACAATAACTGTCGCATCCCTGCATATCAGCAGGGATGCGCCAGTTTTTGTGCATCACGTTCGGCCACCATGGATGCGCCGCATTTACAATGTGGCCCACCATGGGGCAAAAACGGAACGATGCGTGACGTATCTGTGCTGTAAAGGCGGTGCATTGCTGGAGTTGCGTCGCAAGCGCGACACAGCTCCAGCAGGGCTCAGGGGTGCCCTATCTTCAAAATGCTGCGTCAATCCTTACGCCTGCTTCAAGCACGCGCAGGGTTTTGACGCTGCATGGGCTTAAAAGTGACTGAGTGAAATCTTGTAGATTGTAAATCTGCCCCTTCATCAATTTGTGGCATTTTCTTTATCACTTCTTTAGCTCCATCACCTGCAAGGTTCTTTACATGTTTTATGATCTGTTTGTCATTTGCTCCTTATTGTGCATCTATGAAGTTGTCAAACATTTTGATGCATGCATCGAATGTCTGGGGTGGGTTCAGGACTGCATCTGCTCCGTTTTTGCCATTCCTTTCAGAAGACAGTAACAAATGTCACTGTTCCAACTGGCTTACGGTGAATTGGATGCCACTGGCTATTGTGGACGCACCGGCCTCCAAACAGGGCCCGATACTGAGTTCATTGTCACTACATTTATTGCACGGGTAACTGCACCTGGGCACTCTGTACCTGTTTGTCGCTGCTTTTTGTGGTTTCTGGTACCTTGTGATCGCCGCCTTTAGAGCTTTCTTGCACCTGGTTGTCGCTGACTTTAGCTTTTCTTTGCATCTGGTCATTGCTGTAATTTAGCGTTTCTGCTTTGTACAAACAATGGCTCGGTGTTACACTGTGGCACAGTATCTCCTCTTTTGGTTTCTCCAACAGGCTTCTGGCAGGCTTTCTGGCTGTGCTCCTCTGTAGGGCCTTCACCTTCTTCAAGGGCCTTGTGGAAGCTGGAGCAGTGCTTTTATCTTCACATGTGGCAACCGTCGATTGTTCCTCAGGGTGCACGTGGCATGCAGTTTGCTGGACCACGGCAAACCCTCAGGCAAAGCAATCATGTTACTTTGGGGCATGTATCCCTGAGTCACCGACAGTTGTTGCCTCCTCCCCAGCTCTGGAGCCTGTAAATGACCACGCAACGAACCGGAGTTCTGTAATGCACGTCTTTATTCTTCAGCATGCAACTGTTAACTGAACGCATTGCGTCACAAACTTTATTAACCAAACCCAGACACAACGCATCGTATGACGTAACATTGTAAGGAGTCCACTGGGGACCACACTGGTCCCGTGCACATGATCTTAAGTCACTACAAAGTGCAGCTGGGGAAAAAAGCATGAATGAAGTAAGAATCTTGGGCCATATTATCAAGAAAGGGCGATACATTATCGCCGCTTTTATCGGCAGGAAACTGCCGCTAAAGCGGCGATAATGGGTTTGATAATAGGCCCTTGTGAATTCCCATAGAAGGCCAGGTTCTGGTGTTAACCTGGGCTTCTATAGGAATTCACAAGGGCCTATTATCAAGCCCATTATCGCCGCTTTAGCAGCAGTTTCCTGCAGATAAAAGCGGCGATAATTTATCGCCCTTTCTTGATAATATGGCCCCTTATTCACAAAATGAACCTTCCTAAAACAGTTCTCGTGATGCGAAATGAAAGAATTCACTCTCTCTTTGCTGTACTTTCTTTTTTACTTAAGCACCTTACTCCCAGTATGTCCTTGACCAAAGAGATATGTTTCATATCACAGACACCGTTTCTGTATTACATGTCTGGTTTGTGAGTGACAGGAGATCTTGGGCTCAAGCAGTCTGATGGGTCAGGACTGGGCTGAATAGGACCTTGGCTGGATAGAAAGTGGGGCGGAGATTTCCTTTCTGTGCCCCTAGCCTTCATAGAACGGAGAGTAGGGGGAGGAGATTTGCTTTCAGCTACCTGGGCCAGGTCTGCTTTCCACAATGCTGTCTCCACCTCCTGCCAGGAAGCTGCACAGAACTGATTGTTGCTAGGTACAGGCACCCTCTGCCTTCAGAGGACAAAGGATTTACTAGTATAAATATTGGGGCCCAGACCCCAAGACTTTAGGTCATCATCATCATCATCATCAAAATTACTTTATTCGGTATACAACATTACCATAAAAGTACAATAAGGTTAAAAGATAACAATGATTAGGGCCTAATTCAAAATACATATACACACACTTCAGAAATATTTGACAAATATCTATAAAATTCATCTTTAGACTTATGTAAGTTATCCTCAATAACAGTGGGCCATCATAAATTTATGAACAGTTACATTCAAAATCTGTCAGGATAAGGGCACTGGTATGTAATTCGAACATAATAAAGGGGAACCCGCCTCCCACATAATTAATTATTTAATCAAAATATGTGCTAGTGCAAGAGAGATAACATCAGGTTCAGTCATCCATCTCCTTTTGTGTTTCTGAGTCTCGCAGCCATCCTTAAAAAATGAACAGTACAAAAAAGTGTAAAAACCTCTGCGGACAATTTTAGAAACAATAGGGCCACCTTTGCCTGTTTGAACCTAGCATTTTTTAGGATGCGTTTTAAAAATAACTTCCTGGGGTGTGCGTAATAGGGGCACAACAGAACGAAGTGAAGCGTGTCCTGCGGAGACCGTTGGTCGCAGCTGCATGGACCCCTCAACTCTATTGATGTTAAGTACCCCGCGGGATCCCCCAGTATGTGGTGCAATAGGTTCAACCTGAACCGGGTCATTAAAAATCTGTCCTGTGCGTTATAAAAACAGGACAGATAAGGTTCCATGACCATACAGGATTTGGTCAAAAGGTAGGCTCTCACCGATGGTTTGGTCAGCTCCCTGTCTTCCCTATTGGATGCCATTTTCTTTAAAATTCCAACTTGATGAGGCCCTTGTCCCGGGGTAACAGTTTTGTTGGGTGATATAATCAGCGTAGCCCAGGCATGAGAGAGTCTCCCTCACATATTTAAGCCAAGGGATGTTTCCCTCACGCTACCGGGTGATACAGTCCATTATTAGCTGCTGAGTTAATACAGCTTCGGGGTTTGTCAATATTTTTTATCCAACAGGTGAGGGGTTTTAATTGGATCCTGTCTCTGATGTAAGTGAGACCCAAGTCATCATGGATGGTGTAGGAGGGTGTACTCTGGGGGACTCTAAGCAGCCGTCGCAGGTATTTATTTTCTTCAATTTGGATCTTCTGTGGATCAATGAAGCCCCAGACCTCACTACCATATAGAGTTTTGGCATTACATATGGAGCTAAATAATTTCAGTATATGTTCCGGTGACCAGCGACCCAGCCTATGTGCAAAGTTCATAATTGCCCCGTTAGAGCTGGTTAGTGTTCTGCCTTTGTTGTCTGTCAGGGTTTTAAAACATAGGCGCCTATCAAGTAAGATGCCCAAATAGGAAAATGCCTGCACTTTTTCCATACGATGGGTACCAATCCTATAAATAAAATTCCTGCGTGGTCTTTTTCCCATCTCCATTTTGCATGATTTGGAGAGGTTGGCGGACAAATCCAGGATCTCCATGAAATTAACAAAACCATCTAAAAGGTGCTGTAGACCCCGTGCGGTGCGTGCCAGAAGCACTCCGTCGACCGCGTAAAGGAGGACGGGGATCCCTCTTCTTCCTATTCTTGGCAGTCCATCCCTAAAACTCCAAGCGCCCGGTCTAAGCCATTAATATATAAGGTAAATAAAAAGGGCGCCAGGATGCAGCCCTGTCTCACCCCCCTGGAGCATGGGAAGAAATTGGTGGTGTTTCCCTTCTCGTTGTATGTAACCTGGGCTGAGGTGTGCTGATGCAAGGCCCTTAAAATGTTAACCAGACCTGTATCGACACCCAAGACCCCATTAGCTCCCACAGTTTCTTCCGATTAACCCGATCAAAGCTGCCGTAAGGTCCATAAATGCCAAGTACACCGTCTCGTCACTAGCGGCTGTGTACTTGCCGACCAGGAGATACAAGTTAAGGAATTGTTCTGAGGTTGAGCGGCCAGGCCTAAACCCATACTGGGTATCAGAGATTATATCGTATTCTTCCGCCCAGTCCATTAGCCGATTAAGAATGGCCCTCCCTAAAACTTTCACGGTTACATAAATAAGAGAGATGGGCCTGTAACATTGTGGATTATCCCTGTTACCCTTTTTAAAAATCAGCACTATTGTCGCAGTGGACCAGGATGCGGGCATACCTGACTTCACTGCTGCATGTATAACTCCAATTAGAATGGGCACCCAAAGTTCTACCTGGCTCATTAGAAGATCTGGGTGAATCCCGTCAGGGCCCGGGCCCTTATTCTGTGTCAGTCCCTCAATGCCCGCTTTTATCTCTCCCAAGGAAAAAGATATCTGGATGGGCTTGAATTTCCCTCCTCTGCTAATATTACTGGGTCACTAGTACTACCGTGATTATAAAGGTCTTAAAAATGCTCCAACCAAGACTCTGGTAGGACGTGACATGTGACAGTTTGGGTTTATTTATATCCTGGAAGCAGGGATCATTAATGACTTTCCAGAAAGCAGTCGAGTCCTTTGTCTCGGCTGCTTCTCCTAAATTCTCCCATGCCTGGTGCTGTAAAGATATTTTGCGATGTTTAACTGCCTGTTTATACCGTGCCCTACAGGTGGACACCATTGTTTTATATTTAGGGACAGTCTTTAAAGCTGACTTCAGTTCCCTCAAAGCAGTGGAACATTGCCGGTCAAACCACCTTGGGGTGTCCTGTTCCTTTCTTGATGTTCTACACCTAAGCAGACCATCAATGCATTGTGCGACACCTTCAAATGCTATTATTAGGTCTGCCTCCTGCACCGCTGGGTCTAGGAATTTCCAGACCTGCTGTTCGTTCTCTGAGAGTAACTCCCTATAAAAAGTTTTGCCATTAATATTGGCCCATCTCAGTCTCCTTCTCTGATCAGTGGCTGAAATTATGCCACTGGGCTGAATTCGGTGTGGGTGCCTGGCTGGGTAGGGGACCCGTCTGGACAATACTAGGGGTTTATGGTCGCTAAAAACACTGGGGGGCATATTATCAAGGGGATTATCTCAGTTTTTTGGCTTTAAAAGCCAACAAAGCAGAGATAAAATTATCTCCCTATTACCTAGCTGTCGCTAACACCAGTTAGCGACAGCTAGTAGGAGATAGCGAACATCTTGGGCCCCGCTTTACATGTCAGAGAAATGTATGACGAATGACATGCAAAGTGGGCGTGCCAAGATGTTAGCGACTGGAAACAGTCGCTAACATCGCTATCTCCTATTACCAACTATTGGAGATATTCGGGCTAAGCGCGAATATCTCTAAAAGCTAACACCTGCCCCTGAGCAGTTCTTAGCCATGTTATCCAATGGTAGGTGGATAACATGGCTAAGAGCATTAGCTCGGTAATGCATAAATATCGCTGACTTTTCAGCGATATTCATGCATTTCGGACGATTTTTATCGCTTAGGAGATATACCTTGATAATGGCAAGGTTCCTAAGCGTTAAAAATCGCCGAAACTCAGTGATCATTTTTCATCTCTAACCAAGCAATAGCGATAATTATCGCTATTGCTTGGTAATATGCCCCCGGGTTCTATAGTAAAACTTGTAATCCAATGCTTTAGTGTGTTGGGAACAAAGATAAAAACAATGAAAGTGCCCCTTCCCCTCCCTTTAAAAGTTGGGTGAATCAGGTTGTCCTTGCCCACTCTAGTCAGGCCCAAGGTATGTACAAGAGCGTATATTCCCAGGATCTTACTTAGGTCGTTTCCCTCCCTGGTGTGTTCCATATGCAGGCCGTCTTCCAGTGGGCAAGGGGACCATCCAACTTGCTGGTGATCAGGTGAGGGTGCAAGTGGCAGTTAAAGTCTCCCAGTAACATCAACTGGGAGCTTAATGCCCCAGACACTTCTATTCCTGCCAACCTTTGGTCCAGCTCTACCAATCTTTTTAAGGTCTGTCCCACTGTGATGGCATTAGGATATGCTTGTAATGTGTGATAATAAAACCTGCATTGTTCACCAACAAGTGGGCCGCCTTGTTTATCAGATTGTGCGGGGTTTCTTCCCTCTCGTCACTACATGGAGGGATCCCTGTCAGGACCACAGTGTAGGGGATTAATGCTGGTGGTAGGTCAAGTATCGGGAGACCACGGGTATTCTGTCCATGGTCTGCGCTTGGTGGCCCTATGTTTTTGGGTATGACCGGTCTAACCTCAGTGGTTCTGGAGGTTACATTGGTGTTGGGTCTATGTTCTAACCTTTGCTCCCTTATCTGCCCAGTGTCTCCCCTAATACTTGATGGTCCTGGGGCATTACCTTTGTTATTTCCCTCCGTTGGGCCCTTAGTTGCAGCCTCCTTTCTTCCATCGGGCAGATCAGCCCCCCTAATCTTTCTTTAGTGTGGACTAGCTTGTGGCCTGGGGTGATCTCTGAGTCGCCTGCCCCATTGGGCATTAACCCCCTGATCGTCGGGGATACGGAGCTACCCTTTGCAAGTAGCAAAGAAAGCTGCCCCTCTATCGCATTCTATCTCTCATACAGGGGCCCCAGCTGGGTAATTAACATTGTTTCCAGCTTGGACCACTGGACTTTATCCGCCCCCTGGTTCGTCTCTGCGTCCTACCAGTTTTGACACTGAGAGGAAACTGTGGGGCCCCATGCTTCTCTAACCCCACTCGCCCTAACTGCGCCCCTCTGTTTCAATTTTGATTTTGGCATATGATGCCCCCCTCGATCGGTTACCTGGGGCCTTGGGATCGATTAAAGAAGGGGCCGTGGGTGGTGTGCCCTTGGCTTTCAGGGCCTTTTTTGAGCGGGTGACCACCTCACCCCTGTCCCCTGGGGTGATTCCTGTTTCTGACACATCTATAGTTGTCTCATTCTCGCCTTTCCCTCCCCTTATCAGGTCAGGTGTCAGAGCGATCCGCCCTGAGGGGTCCTCCGTCTCGTCTATAAAAATCTGTAAATGGCTCCGATCAACATCGATTAATTCAGGAACTTGTGGAACCAATCCCACCCCCTGTGACGATTGAGTGGTATGAATTAAAACCTTTGTGGTGTTACCAGCTGTTATATTCAATTGGCCTAGGGGGATCCCCACATCTGGTGACTTACAACTGGCTAAAGCGCCCATGGAGGATCGTTTATGATCTATGATCGTATCAAGCGAGAGCCTTTTCTCTGTTAACTGGATTTCGTGGATTACGAGATACTCCGCCCTTGATAGAAATGTGTCCAGAGTTCCCTTGACCCCCCCACCACCACCGAACTTGTGGCCTTTCGCTTACATATCATGCAAAATAGGAATTTATGGTTAGCTTGATAAGGATGTTGGAAAAGGACCAATTATAAACAGCAGCAATCAATACCTTAGGGCTGGCAAGGTTCTAGAATGTCTCGCTCCTGTATACCCTGAAATGTCCTGGGTTCTTGCACTCAGGGGATGACTCTTTTTGTTTATTGGCCTCCTCCTGTCTTTAAATATGGTACAGGGCAGCTCGTTGGTGGTATTAGGCTGGTCCATCAATCTTCTTTTCGCTGTCTTTCAATCCAGCAATGCACTAGGGCTCCTGAGTGAAAAATTAAGGGGGGGTGGCCCTGCCCGGCCTCTGACGGCCTAAGACGGCCCACCCTTGTCCCGGGCTTCTCCCGCACGCGTCCCGTGTACCGCAGGCCCCTGCCTCTACTTATGCACCTCCTTGCACGGTATCTGGCATCAGTGATGGGCGCGGCACTCTGGGTGCTGGGAGTTGTAGTTTCAGCCCAGCACCGGTGCAGGAACCCGCCCGCAGCAGCAACAGGCAGCACTAAGCGCCCGCGGGGCTGTAGAGCAACGTGGCTGTATCGGGCGGTATCAGGCAGCAGGCAGGTTTGTTTGTTCCCCCTGGGTGCGGACCCCCGCCTCAACTTATGCGCCTCCTGGCACGGTATCTGGCGTCAGTGGTGGGCGCGGCACTCTGGGTGCTGGGAGTTGTAGTTTCACCCCAGCACCGGCGCAGGAACCCGCCCGCAGCAGCAACAGGAGCAGCAGGCCAAGGTGGCGGTATCGGGCGGTATCAGGCAGCAGGCAGGTTTGTTTGTTAGGTTACTTCTGGGAATCAAGACAGACCTTTTTGCCAAGGATAAGAAGTAGAGAATCTGCAGGAGTTTTTGACTACCCCTGTGCCGGTGTGTTATTTGCTGGGGTATGCCTGCAGTGGTTTCTTTATTGTCAAGGAAAGGAGAAAATACTTTTTATTGAAACTTTCATCATCTTGAAGATGAATCTCTAAGGGCTTGAATTATGCTTGCCTCCTGCTGAAGTCTCAGGGATACAAGACTTCACCACCAGATCCTCTCTGAATTCTCTTGCTGGGGATTCTGTATGCAGAAGCCTGTGTATTGTTGGGAGCGCGACGCCTTTGCAGCTGTTGCCGTCGCATCATCGGAAAAGCGTTTCGCTGCCACATCACCAGAGAAGCGTGTTGCAGCTGTTTGTCGTTGCATCACCGGAGAATTGTGTCGCCACCGCAAGGGTCGTTGTCGCATCACCAGAGAAGCGTGTCGCAGGGTCTGTCACGGCACAGAAGTTACAGAGTACGTCGCATGGCCGTCGGGCATGCACGCATCGCCTTCACGTCGTCACATCGCTTCAAGGGCGCCATCTTATCGCATCACACCGGACCGTCGTATGGTATTGAGGCGTCATCTTGTCGCATCGCAATGCACCACGAGATCGTCGCATCGCCTCCTCTCCGGTAAGGAACAGACACATCGCCTACTTTGAAATGAAATGAAATGAAAAAGGATTTATAAAGCGCGTGGCTGCCCGGGAGCGTCCCAGCGCTGAAGATGCAGTGAGGAACTGAGGAGGGCAGGGGTAGTGGGAGACATGAAATTACAATTATTATTGTGGAAAAAGATGTGTCTTAAGAAGTTTGCGAAACTTCATGTGGTTCGGTTCAAATCGCATCAAAGCTGGCAGGGATTTCCACAGGGTGGCTGCCGTGACGGAGAATCGTCGCCCTCCAGTACGGGCCTTTTTGACTCTGTGGACGGTGGCCAAGTTGCCTTGGGATGAGCGCAAGACCTAATAGTTTTATAGGGATAGAGTATTGTCCTTAGCATTGGGGGTCCTGTACCCTGCAAGGATCTGTGAGTGATACACAGAGCCTTGAATTTGATCCTTTCTCGGATAGGCAACCAGTGGAGGGTTCTGAGTGATGCTTTTGCTGATGCTCTCCGGGTGGTGCCTGTTAACAGCCTTGCTGCTGCGTTTTGGGTGCGCTGAAGAATATTGATAGTAGATTCAGGCGCAGCCAAAAACAGGGCATTGCTACAGTCCAATCTGGACAAGATGAGACCTTGAGTGAGCAGCTTTTGGGAATGTTTCGGGAGAAGGGGAAGAATCTTCCGGGCAGAGCGAAGTAGGCCTACACAGGTGCCAGCCATTTTTTTGGCCTGTGTTTTCATGGAGAGGTCTTGCTCCAGCCAGAACCCTAGGCTTTTGAGTTCTTTTTTTGGATGTGGGAGAGTTCCTAGACACGGTGGCCATATAGAGGTGGGGAGGGATGTTATTCGATGACCTAGGAGCATGAGCTC
This sequence comes from Lissotriton helveticus, assembly GCF_964261635.1. Taxonomy (NCBI): domain Eukaryota; kingdom Metazoa; phylum Chordata; class Amphibia; order Caudata; family Salamandridae; genus Lissotriton; species Lissotriton helveticus. The sequence goes on along the minus strand of NC_136069.1, from coordinate 1,696,807,771 downwards.
CGTTTTTGTGCCATTTAGTTTGAGTCGCGAGTCGCACATCCAGTTATAAATTCCTGCAAGGCAGTCATGCAGTTTTCAGATTTTGTCTTTTTCCAGTGAAATTGAAACGATCATTTGGGTGTCGTCAGCATATGTGACGGCTTTAATCCCAAAGGGGGTGACAACATCCTCCAGGGGGGCTATGTAGACGTTAAATAAGGTAGGGCTCAATGGAGAGCCTTGAGGAACCCCGCACTGGAGGGGGAAATATTTGGAGCGTACATTTCCTTCACAGACCTGGAAGGTTCTGTCCTTCAGGAAGGATGTGAGCCAACGCAGTGCAGTGCCTCTCACCCCTAGGTTGAGGAGACGTTGGATCAAGATATCATGGTCCACAGTGTCGAAAGCTGCACTTAGATCCAGGAGGATCAGTAAAGCAGATCCCCCTGAATCCAAGATGCACCTTGCTTCTTCGACCACTGTGAGAAGGGCGGTCTCAGTCCCCTGACCCGGGCGGAACCCTGTTTGCGAGGGGCGGAGCAGGTTATTCGTTTCTAAGAAGGCCGAGAGTTGTTGATTTACGGCCTTCTCTGCAATCTTACTCAGGCCCGGCAGCAGAGAAATTGGTCTAAGGTTTGTTAAGTCTTGAGGGTCAAGTCCTGGTTTCTTCTGCAGTGCTCTAACCACTGCATGTTTCCAGCTAGGGGGCACCACTCCTTGGTCAAATGAGACATTGATAAGGTCAGTGGCTAGAGGAGAGATGGTAGGTCCCACTTGTTGAAGAATGTGAATAGGGTCTGGGTCGTTCGGAGAACCACTTTTCATAGCTGTTAGAGCATTCAAGAAGTCTTTGTTGGATATCTGATTGAAGATGTCCAGAGTAGGGCCTCTGGTTGCGGCCGTAGGACCCCCGGGGGCGTCACTGACAGATTTTGGCGGGAGGGATTGCAGGATGTTTGTTATTTTGCTCTCAAAGAAAGCTGCCACTTGGTTGCATCTAGTGGCCGTAGGTTCCTGCATTGAAGGGGGATTTGGTATTTTGAGTAATTCTCTTACTATCTTGTAGGTCTCTCGATACGAATTGGCAGCGGATCTAATTTTCTCTTCGAAGAAAGAGGCTTGGGCTGTTTTTCGTGCCAACTTATAGGTTCTCATGGCTGTTTTATATTTTTCTTTTTTGAGGGGGTCCCAGTCTCTTCTCCATCTCCGTTCCAGAGTTTTGCAAATTTTTCTTAGGTTTTTCAATTCTTGGGAGTACCAAGGGGATTTAAAGATTTTACTTTTTTTCTTCAGATTTTTCTTGGGAGCTACTGAGTCCAGGCTGGTGATTAGCCAGTTAGTAAGATTCGTGTCGGCTTTCAGGGGGTCAGGGACAGCACGGGGAGTGAATTGTTCTAATTCTCGAATCCATTTCTCAAATGAGAGCTTGGACCAAATTCTCTCTTGGGTGCGAGGTACCTGACCTTGGGGAATGTCTTAGTTAGTTTGCAGTGTGAACGGAATAAGAAAATGGTCGGTCCAAGGTAGTGGGATTGGGGGCGGGATTTGAATTTTTGGGATGTTGGAGAAAACCGGCTCTAATAGGTGTCCCTTGGCGTGAGTCGCCTCAAAATTTTTGAGGGAGAGGTCGAAAGCATTTAATTCAGATATAAGGTCAGCTGCAATTTTATCTTCGGGATCATCCAAATGAAGATTTAGATATCCTAGTAATATAAAATTGGGTGTCCCGGTACATGAAGTATTTGTGGTCTCTAACAATAAGCCTATGAATTCTCCTAGGCTACCAGGTGGGCGGTATATAAAAATACCTGATAGAGATTTGTTTGGCATAATTTGAAGGTGGAAATGGATGCTTTCGCAATCCGCAATTCCTCCTTCTTGTATCCGGCATGTCAGGTTATCCCTGTAAACTATGGCTAAGCCACCTCCTTTTCTGTGGGTTCTGTTTTGGAATTGTATTAAAAAACCATGAGGTAACATGCCAACAATGTCTGCCTCTGAGTTAGGGGTCAGCCATGTTTCCGTGAGGAATAGTATGTCTAAGTCTGTTTCTTGGATCATCAGGTTAATTTCTATACAGTGTTTAGGTATGGATCTGCAGTTAAGTAGAGCCAGGCTTACATGTTTCGGTATAAGGCGGTGATCTTTCCGGATAGAGTTACCCTGGGGAGGTGATAGTGGTGGAGGGGGGTTGAATTTAGTTTCAATTTGTAGGAGATCATCTCGTGCGTAGGTAATTCGAGGCTTGGGAGAATAGGGCATAGTATCTCGCCCTGAGCCCGGTCTGGCCCGGACGGGCCCAGACGGGCCCAGACGGGCCCAGACGGGCTTGCCTCCGGCGCGCCATCGGCGCGCCCGCTGCGCCCGCCCTCTGCGCGTACGGGGAAAGGTGTTCATTTTATAGGTAGTGGGCCCAAATCGGCCAACCACCAGAGCGCTGTCCAGTGCCTCTCCCAAGATGGCGCCCGAAGTCTGCGCCTCGAGGGGGCTGGATGTGGGATTGACCGGGGAGCCCTGAGATCGGCTGCAACTTTGCTCTGAATTCCGCTCGAAAATGCAGTGCAATCCGGTCACAAAATACAATTTCTAATTCTGCTGGGAGTCAGGTAATTTTAAAATTCTAAGAAGTTCAGTTGCCTTAAATGCCCTTTTTTCTAAAAACAAGTTTAAAACAATTTACAGTTCACACTCTACTCCCGGCTTCCGCCTCAGGAGTCCACACACGCAATACTGGTTTAGGAGGTAAAGGCTCTTTTATAGGTAGTGGGCCCAAATCGGCCAACCACTAGAGCGCTGTCCAGTGCCTCTCCCAAAATGGCGCCCGAAGTCTGCGCCTCGAGGGGGCTGGATGTGGGATTGACCGGGGAGCCCTGAGATCGGCTGCCGCTTTGCTCTGAATTCCGCTCGAAAATGCAGTGCAATCCGGTCACAAAATACAATTTCTAATTCTGCTGGGAGTCAGGTAATTTTAAAATTCTAAGAAGTTCAGTTGCCTTAAATGCCCTTTTTTCTAAAAACAAGTTTAAAACAATTTACAGTTCACACTCTACTCCCGGCTTCCGCCTCAGGAGTCCACACATGCAATACTGGTTTAGGAGGTAAAGGCTCTTTTATAGGTAGTGGGCCCAAATCGGCCAACCACTAGAGCGCTGTCCAGTGCCTCTCCCAAGATGGCGCCCGAAGTCTGCGCCTCGAGGGGGCTGGATGTGGGATTGACCGGGGAGCCCTGAGATCGACTGCCGCTTTGCTCTGAATTCCGCTCGAAAATGCAGTGCAATCCGGTCACAAAATACAATTTCTAATTCTGCTGGGAGTCAGGTAATTTTAAAATTCTAAGAAGTTCAGTTGCCTTAAATGCCCTTTTTTCTAAAAACAAGTTTAAAACAATTTACAGTTCACACTCTACTCCCGGCTTCCGCCTCAGGTGTCCACACATGCAATACTGGTTTAGGAGGTAAAGGCTCTTTTATAGGTAGTGGGCCCAAATCGGCCAACCACTAGAGCGCTGTCCAGTGCCTCTCCCAAGATGGCGCCCGAAGTCTGCGCCTCGAGGGGGCTGGATGTGGGATTGACCGGGGAGCCCTGAGATCGGCTGCTGCTTTGCTCTGAATTCCGCTCGAAAATGCAGTGCAATCCGGTCACAAAATACAATTTCTAATTCTGCTGGGAGTCAGGTAAATTTAAAATTCTAAGAAGTTCAGTTGCCTTAAATGCCCTTTTTTCTAAAAACAAGTTTAAAACAATTTACAGTTCACACTCTACTCCCGGCTTCCGCCTCAGGAGTCCACATATGCAAGCACTGAGGGACAGACACATCGCCTCCCTTGAAGCAAGGAACAGACACATCGTTCTCCCTGAAAACCTTTTGCTTGTTTTGCGTAACGCATTTCAGGTACTTTTGTGAGAAACGTGTTGCATTTACCATCAACTTGAACTAAGCTGTTTCTACCATGTTTAAGTCTATTTTTATATACTGTATTGTGGATTGTTGTTGGTTTGGTCTTGTGTTAAGTCTATTTAAAGAATACATATTTTTATAAAACCTGTGTGGTGTCCACCTGTAGTGTTTTCACTATATTACTGTCTGTGTTCACATATGCTTTACACACTGCCGCTGAGATAAGCTTGGCTGCTCGTGCCAAGCTACTGAGGGGGTGAGCAGGGGTTATTTAGGAGTGTATTATAAACAAAATGGAATCCACTGGGTGGAATGAGGTTGTTACCACAATGATGGGGAGCAACCAGTGTTGTTAAAATACCCCTCACACACCAACAGGCCCCTTGGTGTCATGCTTCATCATCGGGGTCTTCGCAAACCTCTACGGGATGCGGCGTGCTACGACTCACGGCTACGTAGGAGCACTTGTCTGTGAACTATGTGTTCGGTGTGTGTGAGTAATTAATGTGAGTGGTGAGGTGAAAGTGAAGAATTAAAAAATACCTGGCACGTGAGTACTGAAATTTTTTTTATTTAGTCTCCGGCTGGTATCATTAAAAGAGTGCTAGAGTGGTTGTGGTCTACTGATTATGGTAAACCAACCATGTTAGTGCGTCGACATGTTTCGGAGTTAGAGAACTCCTTCTTCAGGACGAGGATGTGCACTACTTATCCCCACCTTACTCACATGTATGTAGATATAAAAGTGTGCTCTACAAAAATAGGATTAGGTGAAAATGTACCTATCCGTGTTTAATATAAGGTCCTTTGCGAGTGCGTTTTTTGCATTTGGGATTCATCATCCCAAATGCAAAAATCACTATTACCGAAATCGCATATTTGCGAGTAATTGGATTTAAGGAATCTCTAATAGAGATTCCTTAAATGCAATTCATCAACCAATTAGAAATAGCGAAATCGCAATATTTGGTCTCAATTTACCACCAAGTCTGACTTGGTGGTAAATTGCGAAAGTAGTGTAAAAAGCACTTTAGTGCATTTTTTTCTTTTGCATGTTACACACACACATGTCCTTTGGACATGTGTGTGCGCAACACCTGTTCAAATGTGCATTTAAGGGGTGCTACAGGGTGTCCTTTGGACACCCCTGGCACCCTTAAAATCGCTATCTTATTTGCGAGTAGCAAATTGCTACTCGCAAATAAGGGATACTCCCTATCCATTCCTATGGGCCTTTTGGCCCATAGGAATGAATGGGGAGTTATTCCTTATTTGCGAGTAGCAAATTGTTACTCGCAAATAAGGAATGTGTAGGAATCGCTATTTATTTAGCAATTCCTACATGAATACCGTTTTGCGAGTCCTCAATAGCGATTCGCTATGAATCGCTATTAGGGGCTCGCAAAGCGGCCCGTTGATGAATCAGGCTGTAAATCTTTATCTAAATTAAATGCATATGAACCATTTCAAAATACAGTGCAGTCACCATCATTCATAGGAAACAAAATTCAATTCATTCATTTCAAATAAAGATTTACCTCGGACTCTCACAATAATCAATGCTCAGAAAGGGAGAGGAAGAGAGAAAAGAACATCTGCAAATAACGAGCAATTATATTTACCAAGAATGTTGTGAAAGACCAACACCTTGGCCAAAGGGCTGGTAAGGGTCCCCCGGGATAGATCAAGAGACAAAGACTTCAGGACAGGATAGTTGACCTCTCTAGAATACCGACGATTGCGCCGCACCCCTCTCTGACACTCTCTTTCTCCTCAAGATTCTTCTGTGATCTTCTGATCTAACCCAATTAAATTAGGATCGAAAGTTCTGCTTCAGGTTCTGCATTTGGTTCCTCATTAGCATCTCCCCTGCATCAGCATCCAGCATACTTCTCTCGCAGCAATTCAGCATCGACGACTCACAGCATCTGTGTCTAACTAACTAACTAAAGCTATCTTAATTATACCTTTCGTTCTTCATGTTCCACCCACTAAAGTTTCAATATCGTAAAATACGATCATTGGTCAGGCAAGGGGGAAAGCTCCATCACACCACGCTTACATGTCATTAAAATCAGTTCAACTATTGTTCGCAAACCCATCCCCTTAATTTTTATTCATAAATTTTGTTCTCATACGCTTTCACATTTCACCTTGAAATAATTTAATAACATTTTGAATATGAGTCCTCATCGTTGAACTCTTCACCATCCATTCCCAGGGTGTACCACTCGTGTTCTTTGCGTCCCGTTCAATGTCTCAGTCACCGTTTCGGGTTAACTCTCAGTGGACATGCGCAGACTTCGTATTACTCAGCTTAATTCAGTGATGCATGATAGGCCCAAATGCACACTTGTGACAAAGTCAGAAAGACAAATATTAATTTCACAAATAAAGTGGTCGCACCGTATATCACCAACCTATACTCTATTCCCGTTTACGTATTAATACTTTTTCTACATTAGCGTTAGTAAAATAACTTGTTTTCTTTTCAGCTAAGCAGATGCCATGCACGGGAGTCTTCAAGACTCCATTTTTGTGTCTTCTGCTCATGCGCCAGATTTTCCCTCCAAGTGTTAATTCGTCACACTACGTAGATGCAGTTGACGCATGCGCACAACAGTTTCCCGTTTAAAGCGGTATTAATCAGTCTTCATTGTTATCCGCATTACTGCACACATAGGCAAGCTTCACTAACCCGCATGTTCATGAGATGCGTATTAGTTTTCACAAAACTTCGTTAATAACTTGTTAGTGAGTTAAACGAGTGGATTGCTCCGAGCAAGTCTCTTTCTTACAAGACCTTGCTCCATCAACACTTCTCCAGGAGGGCCACAAATTTGAGTGGAGAGGAAGCAACTGACTGAAACCTGCGGAAAGTAAAGAAGAAATTGGGAAGTGTTTCCCTTCATATTCTGACACTTCCTTATTCTTTTCAAACAATATAGGGGCATATTACCAAGGGTGGCGATAGGCAAATATCGCCAGTTTAGTGGCCGTTTTCGGCTGCTAAGCAGCGATAATTCTATCGCTCTATTAGCACGCTGTCGCTAACTGATGTTAGCGACAGCTTTTAGGCGATAGCGAGCGGTTGGGGCTCACTTTGCATGTCAGCGATATTTATCGCTAATGACATGCAAAGTGGGCGTACCCAACCTGTTAGCGACTGAAAGCAGTCGCTAACATCGCTATCGCCTATTAGCAAGGCAGACGTAGCGATGGAAATATTCCCGCTATCGCCAAAAACCAACGCCTGCTCAGACCACTTCTTAGCCATGTTATCCAATGGGAGGTGGATAACATGGCTAAGAGCATTTCGTCGCTAATGCGTGAATATCGCTGTATTCTCAGCGATATTCACGCATTTCGCCGCTATCGCTGGATATTTTAGCACAATGGAGAAAAAAGTTGCTAATGGCATGTTTTCTCCGCTAACATATCCAGCGATAGGCAGCGATAAAAAAAATCGTCGCCAAGCCTATTTTTTTTTCAAAACAGATTTTATTGAAAGATTGCACACAAGGCGCAGCACTTCGCAATCCGGATAAAACTGCAAAGCAATTACACAGTGTCAGATGGTTGGCAATCTAGATATCATTAGAATAAACAACGACAGCAAAACCCATTCTACACCCCCCCCCCCGCCGTCGCTAAGCCTACTTAGCGATAAATATCGCTACTTGTCGGTAATATGCCCCATAGTCTCCTTAGTGAAAACAGTGTTTTGAGACATCAAGAGATATGTTTATGTATTGAGTGCTTACTAGCCTTTACAAGACATTGAGGGGCATTTTACCAAGCAATAGCGATAATTATCGCTATTGCTTGGTGGGAAAAAAATATCGCCGAGCACCGAGGATTTTTACCGCTGAGATACCTTGATATTATCAAGGTTTATCTCAAAAGCGGTAAAAATCCTGTGAAATGCATGAATATCGCTGAAAAGTCAGCGATATTCATGCATTATCGTGTCAATGCTCTTAGCCATGTAATCCACCTTCCATTGGATAACATGGCTAAGAACTGCTTTTAGCAGGCGTTAGCTTTTGGAGATATTCGCGCTTAGCGCGAATATTTCCAAAAGTTGTTAATAGGAGTTAGAGATGTTAGCTACTGTTTTCAGTCACTAACATCTTGGCACGCCCACTTTGCATGTCATTAGCGATAATTATCACTGACATGCAAAGTGAGCCCCTAAATGCCCACTATCGCCTACAAGCTGTCGCTAACTGGTGTTAGCAACAGCTTGGTAATAGGGCGATAAAATTATCGCCGCATTAGCGGAAAAAGTCTTGCTAAAGCGGCAATAGGGCCCTTGGTAATATGCCCCTGAATGTGTTTTCTTTTCTTCCAATACTTATTTTGTGGCAGAGAGCTCCCAAAGTCTTGACAGGATTACAGAGAATCGAATTTCCAAATCGGAATGCAAGTTTGGAATAGAAAGTTAATTAATTCTTGAATCGGTGAATATAAACCCCTCGTGATGCAAATCAGACTCATGTCTGACGTAGATCTTCTATAATGAAAAATTTCCTAGCTAACGTAACGGAAAGTTTCAATTCTATTAAGGACAAGGAGGCGAGGATTATGCAGTCCTTTCTTCTCTTTATTATAATAGCCATTCAAAGAAAAAAACCAATCAGAACAAAGCTATAGAACCACAACTCCCATGAGCACATGGGGCACAGTGTCCACAGTAACCATCAGCCAATAACGACTCCGTCCGCCGTATAATTAACCATGACGTCCCTTCCTCTTCCTCTTCTTCTCTGTGAGGAAAGATCCCCGGGAACGCTCTTCAATCCTTCTGGTCTTGTCCTAAATCAAACAAGACAAACGTTATCCAGCCCTTTCATCCCAAAGAAAATCAAAGAGGCAGTATCTAGCATGACAGCAATCCCCCAATGCATGCAATGGCATCGATAATGAATTCCAGAAGAACATAAAGCACATCTTGTCTCAACACAATTTACCGCATAAGCATAACAGAGGAAGAAATCGTAAAACAATACTTACTGAAATATGAGGTTGTTCGGGAGGGTCGAGACCCTCGAGTCTCGGGAGGGATAATCCTCGCCTCCTTGTCCTTAATAGAATTGAAACTTTCCGTTACGTTAGCTAGGAAACTTTTCATTCTATGTCAGGACGGAGGCGAGGATTATGCAGTTTCAAAGCTTATCCACTACCAATTCCGACGCGCCATAGATAGGCTTGAAGTAGAACTTTTTGAACGTAGACTCCGAGGACCAATCTGCAGCTGCCATGATGTCCTCTAGCCTACCGCCCACCTGGATGGCTTTAGAAGCCATTGCGCCTCTCGAGGAGTGTGCTCCAAATCTAGTCACATCCACCCCCGCTTCGGTCATAATCCAACGGACCCACCGAGCTATGTATGGAGCCGATACCGCCCTAAACGGTTTCTGCAGGGCAATGAGAAGTTGCCGTTCTCCCGGAGGACGGTACTCCGTTGTCATGTCCTCATACGCCTTGAGGCAGCGCACCACACACAGTTTCGGTTGATCCGGGAACGTCGGATAGGACACCGACCTAATGTTTGTCTTGGTCCGTCTAGCTACTATGAAAGTGACTCCCTCCGGAGTGAACATACGGGCCGTGATATCCAGTGCTCGCCAGTTTAGACGATAGTTCCTTCCTAGTCAGATACTGATTGTCCCACCAAGAGCAGAGGAAGCGCAGGACAATGTTGACATCCCATAGGTATTGGTACCTGGGTTCAGGGGGTCTGGAAAGTCTAGCCCCCTTCATGAGCGTACAAATCCAAGGATGTTCACCCGCCGGCTGCCCATCGATGTGGGCATGCCCTGCCGAAATGGCTGATCTGAAAGAATTGATTGAGCGATAGGCCAACCCAGATTGAGCCAATTCGGCCAGAAAATTTAGGATGTGGGTAACGTCGCCCCCACGGGATCGGCGTGTCTTCCCAGACACCAACGACGCCACCGCTGCCAAGCCGATCGGTACCGTTTGACCGTACTCGGGGCCCAGGCTCTGTTGATAAGTTCCTCAGCGCCCGCCGAAAGGCGGCTGTCTTGCCAACATCCCCTGAAATCCTCCACGCCATGAGGTGTAAGGTCCCCTGAAGAACCAGGGGGTGACCATCTCCCAGGGGTCCCAAAAGTAACGTAGGGAACAAGGGCAGTCGAAGTGGACAATCCCACGACAGCTCCAACAGCAGGGGAAACCAAGCCTGAGCCCTCCAGAAAGGGGTCACGAGGACCAGCGATGCTCTCTGTCGGCGAACCTGCGCCGCTACACGAGGAATCATGAGAAAGGGAGGAAACGCGTAAGCCTGTTCCACCGACCAATTCTGCAGAAAAGCATCCACCGCCGTCGCCTCCGGGTCCAGTCTCCAGCTCACAAACCTCGTAAGTTGACGGTTGAGTCGGGATGCGAACAGGTCCACCGAGAACGGTCCCCAACTGCTCATTAAGGCCTGAAAAATGGCCGGATGCAGACGCCAGTCGCTGAAATCCTGGAAGTTCCTCGAGTGCCAGTCTGCAATCGAGTTCTGCGAACCCGGGAGGTATTCTGCCGACACCGAAATCCTCCTCTCCAGGCAGTAATGCCAAAAATCTTTCGCCAGGTTCGCGAGGGCCCGGGATCGAGGGCCCCCCAGGCGATTTATGTATTGTACCGCTGACACGTTGTCCATGCGCAGAAGGATGCAGCATGACACTTGGTTCTGGGTAAGAGACTTCACCGCAAAGGACCCCGCCAAGAGCTCGAGGCAGTTGATATGAAGTTGAAGCTCCTCCTCCGACCAGCGGCCCCCCATCGTGATCTCGCCACAGCGGGCCCCCCAGCCCGTTCTGCTGGCATCCGATTCAATGATCAGATCTGGGCTCGATCCAAAGATCGCTCTCCCGTTCCTCGCACTCATGTGCTCTATCCACCAGCGCAACTCCGTCCTCGTTTCCTCCGTGAGGGAGATGAGTTCGGAGTAGGTGAGGCCTTTCCGTAAATGCTGAGCTTTCAGTCGTTGTAGGGCCCTGTAATGCAGCGGGCCCGGAAAAATAGCCTGAATCGAGGATGATAGGAGACCCACGATCCGTGCCAGATGTCGGAGGGAGATTCTGTCCCTCCGAAGGGTCTGCGAGAGTTCCTTGCGGATCTTGGTTACCTTCTGGGGAGGAAGGCTGAGGCAAGCCGTCTCCGAATCTATGAGGAAACCCAGAAAGGTCATTTGTCGCCTCGGAAGAAGTTCGGACTTCTGAGCATTCACCAAAAACCCCAGGTCCTGGAGTAAAGCAATAGTCGTGGTCGAATGGGACCGAAGACGATCCGCCGATTGATCCATGATCAGGATGTCGTCGAGGTATATGATCATCCTGACACCTCTCTCGCGGAGAGTCTCCACCACAGGTCGTAGGAGCTTCATAAAGCACCATGGGGCCGACGAGAGACCGAAGGGGAGAGCCTGAAACTCGAAGACCTCCCCTTTCCATAGGAACTGTAGAAAGCGCCTGTGAGGCGGAAAGATCGGCACCGCAAGGTACGCGTCCTTCAAGTCCAAGTGGACCATCCAGTCCCCTTGGAGGAGAATGTCGCGTAGCAGATGGATTCCCTCCATCTTGAATTGGCGGTAGACTAGCTACTCATTGAATTCCCGAAGGTTGATAACCGGGCGAAAGCCTTTGTCCTTTTTCTGGACTAGAAAAATGTTGCTCAAGAATCCCGAAGGATGAAGGTGTGTCCTGCAGATCGCCCCTTTTCTTAGGAGCTCCGACACCTCGTTGTCGATTAAGACCATGTCGTCCGCTGAAAAGACCAAGGGGCGAGGGCGAACCCTCTGACGGGGGGTGCCATAGAATTCTATCTGGAAGCCCCTGACCGTCTGAAGTACCCAAGGGTCTGAGGAGATTTTGCACCAGTTGTGGAGATGATCTCGTAGCCTCCCCCCTAGAGCGGATGGGGAAAAAAGGGAAACACTCACCGGATGGGCCTCCGGGTGCATTGGCTCCTCCGTGGTAACCTCTGCCGCGCCCTTTGCCGGCGCCTCGACTGGGGTAGAAGTTCCCTTGGCGACCGTCATTCCAGCCGTTGTTACGGCGCTGCTGGTTCTTGTTATTAGGGCCTTGCTGGAACTGACGGCCGGAGGAGCGACCCCGCCCTCTTCCGGCCCCAGCAAAAACCCGCCCTGGAAAGATCTTCTTGATAGATGTCTGCGCTCTATCGAGGGCCGAAAAGGTAGTCACAAACTTATTCAATTCTTTTATGAAGGGTTCACCAAACAGCTTGCCTTGCGCAATAGGCCCTGCTTCCGCGGTGGCCAAGTCCCCAAGCTTAGGGTCTATTTTAATGAGTAGAGACCTCCTGCGCTCCGCTGCCAACGGGCAATTCGCGTTGCCCAGAAAGCATAGAGCCCGCTGTGCCCAACCTGCCACGACCTCTGTGGACATCGGTGTCCCCGATTCCTTGGCCCGTCCAGCCAACTGGATAATCTGGGTCACGGGGCCCACAGCGTCGAGAAGCTTGTCCTGACAGTTGCGCCAAGACCGATCTATGCCCTTCCTGGGGTCCTTCATAAATTTTGCAAAGAACGCATAGAGTTTGTCGTCAATGTCCGGGGTGGCCGCCACTCTGCCGTCAAGCTTAGGGCGAGGACATTCACTCCGCATGCGGGTACGAACCTCCCTCTCCAGGGGTTGGCGAACCTTTACCGCCACATACGATGCAACCTTAGGGTCAGGGATCCACTCCGACGAACGTGGATGATAGATTTTCGTCGGATCAAACATATCTGAAGCTTTGTCATCCCCTTCTACAGACCCCGAAGACTGAGGTGCCGGCCGCCAGGGCCGTCCGGTATACTCGTCGTCTTCCTCCGAGGAGGCATCGTCCTCCGTAACGCCCTCTCCCTCCATGGGGAAACCATCCTCATGGTCTGAGTCCGGGGCGACCTCGTCGCCATCCTCTCCGGGGTAGAAACCCTCCCGGCAGGGTACATGTTTCAGCGTTCGCGCACTCTTTAAAAAGGAGTCCCTTAAACGGTCAAACTCCTCTAGGTGCCCCGCAGGGCGCTTAGCTGCCTTCTTCCCTCCCCCTTGCGTACCTTTGGGTCCGCGATTAACAGGCACCGCGTCACCAAACACCCCGGGGATGCTTTGGGTAAGGGCATCCACTCTCTCCCGCAGGGGTGCCAGTACCGTATCTAATGCCTGAGAAAACACGCGACTAACCGCTGGTGGCAAGGGTTGGGAGCAGCAGATTTCCTCCGCCTCTTGGGTGGGGTTTTGAGACTGCTCTGCAGCCTGCATGTTGTGAGGGCGTGAGCACAATTCACCTTAAACCTAAATTCAAAAGGTAGCCCCCTCGCTGGTGCTCGAACAGGCACTAGCGCAGAAAACACCTGCGGTACCTATAGACCGCCACTAGATGGCGCCGCGCAACGCGCGTCAAAGAAGCACCGAAGAATGGTGTCAATTGCGAGGGTTGGTGAGGCCAGTACAAAACGCCTCAGCGCGCGCACCGGAGGCAGAGAGAAGACCGCGAGCGCAGCTCTCCCGCCGCGGAAGGCGCCCCACAGAGCCGGAGAAGCGCTCGGCGCGCCTCACACAGGTCCGCGTTAAGGCGGCGGTGATAGCGCAGGCAGAGCCCGTCGCTCGTCAGCTGCCGAAGGCTAAACTGAAAAGAAAGCGCACGTTAGAAACAGCGCTATTGCACAGGCAAGCAATATTTAAAACAATAATCTACAGGCAGCACGTCAGAAAGGGAAAATGTAAGTGACTTATCTGACGAGCAGAGAAGAAAGAGGAAGAGGAAGGGACGTCATGGTTAATTATACGGCGGATGGAGTCGTTATTGGCTGATGGTTACTGTGGACACTGTGCCCCATGAGCTCATGGGAGTTGTAGTTCTATAGCTTTGTTCTGATTGGTTTTTTCTTTGAATGGTTATTATAATAAAGAGAAGAAAGGACTGCATAATCCTCGCCTCCGTCCTGACATAGAATTTGATAGAAATGTCTCCTTTTCAATCACCACACGAGGAGCATTTGAGCAAGAGATGGAATAACTGGTAAATGTGCACTTTATATATTTTGACACTTTTAAATATTAGAGCGCCTTTCTCTAAAGAGTTTCTAGGGATGAATGCAGGAGGATGTTTAATCTGTATATAAAGGTATTGATACCTAATTATTGAAAAGTGTTACGTGTTCTGTTATGAGAAGAGGTTTGTCACCCTGCAATGCATTATGGGTAGCCAGATATCCGGTCAGTGTATTGCAGGAAGTGCTTGCCTTGCAGCCTCGCTCCGAGAAGAACAAGCCAGGCGCGCTGACGTCACAGCGTTCATCCGTCAGACGTCTCCGGGTCTCACTGTTCAGCGTGGACGCCGACTGGAGTGGGACACCTAGTGACGAGCTCTGGTACTGCACCCTGGTACACTGTGGAGAGAAAGGTAATGTGGGAGAATTTCCACATTGACTTCTATAGAAACAGAGGCAATGTCAGGCAGGAGAGAGACAAAATAAAGCAATTTTTGCAATAAAATATCAGGAGTCTCACCTCTGGGATGGGCCCATTGGCACTCATGACTAAACCTACGGGACCGCACAGTGCTGCGGGACACGTCTTCCGGGAGCATAGTGCCATCGCTATCATTATTTCATCCAGCGCATCAAGACACCTTGCTGCACTGCATGAAACGGAGAGAGCAGCAGTACGCCATACCTATCAAGAAATTACGCATTCATGCTCTTTGCGTCCGCTGCAGCACAAACGGCTGCCTATTATTAATGTATTACTGCTGTATTATTAATGTGTGTCAACCCTGATGTGTAAAGGCCTAAATGAATAATCATGTTTTTCTATGAAAGGCCTGTTCGTTTATTTCTTATGTTAGCTGAATTTGAAAGCCTGAAATGTCTTTTCCTTGGTAAGCTTTCATTTTAGAAATAGTCAGCGAAATTCATGTGCACGCAGAAATGTTCGATTACACGTTTCAGTTGCAGGTGGAAGAAGCTGCCTTTGTTAGTTAGAACTAATGCCTTTAGTTTTAGGAGTTAGGCCTGGAGGAGAAATGAAACATTGTATATGTAATGTTGATAATTGGGAGCGGATGTTCTTTCTCGCTGAAGAAAGCCTGGGAATCAAGGTTGTCCACCTGCTCACGAGAAGAGGTGTGGAAGACGATGGAAAATTACCTAGGAGAAGTGGCCATTAGTATGAGGTGATCTGTGGGCGTGTTTATGTTTCTGTGATTTTGTATTAGGGAAAGAGCCCCGAGGGAGGAGAGTGCAGAAAAGGTTTGGAGAGAAAAGGAAACAAGTAGAGTTAGGTGAAAAGGGATGGGAAATCCATCTGGAAAGGGTATATTAGAACGAACTTTGTAGCTTAGTCATCTGACTTACTCTGTGAATGTGCTTCTTAGGAAGCCTTCACAAGCTTACACCTTTTGATGGGTTTTGTCTGGGAGATGTTAAATAGGGATGTCATCTTAGTGATAGTATAGGGACAGATTAAAGAATTCTTCTTTCCGCAAATGAGGTCCGATCTGTATGTTGGTGCAGTTTTGGCCTGTGTATTATTTTTGGAACTGTTATTTCTTTTCATGATTCACAGGAGCCGTCTGTTATGTAGATTTGGATTTTTATTAGTTCCCGTATATTTTTACAACCTCGTTTTGAGGTGCTTGTGTATCCAGTTGTTTTTGGCTTTGTAATAAATCCCCTAAATTGAAGTTGGAGTCTATCATCTCTGAGTCTAAGTTATTTCCAGAACTTCAGAAGGTATTGAATGAGTTGTTTCTTCCTTTTACACTTTTCAGCAGGCAAAAAAGAGACATCAACCCAGGGTTCCAGGTTGGGATTTTATTAGGGAACTCGGCTTCATCAGTCCTGCACCCATGCACCAGGGTGCACGCATGCCTGAGTCACAGGCAGGATTGTTTTTGTGCAGGAAGGGGACACCAAACAATTCCCTGAGGCATTTTTTCTCTCTCCGTGGGTCAGATTTACAAGCCCTGTACATCATCTTTACGTCACCGTTGCAGCGTCGTCGTTAACCATGCGCCACTATGCGACAGATTTACAACATGACGCATCTAGTGAGATGCGTCACGTTCTAAAACCTGCGCTACATTATACCTGCATCAGTTATAATGTATGCAGGGTGGGCGTTCCATCGCAAGGAAGCCATGTAAAAGTGATGCAGTGAAATCTACAAGATTTCACGGAGTCACTTTTACGTCCATGCTGCATCAAAACCTTCCGCCTGCTTGTAGCAGGTGTAAGGAGCGATGCAGCATTGCAAGTATAGGATGCCCTTGAGCAGTGCTGGAGCTGCGTCACGCTTGCGACACGACTCCAGCACTGCGTCACTTATACGCAGACAGATGCATGAGGCATCTGTCTCTCCGTGCGCCACGGTGAGCCGCATTGTAAATGCGGGGCAACCATGGTGGCGCAAGGAGTTCCTAATTTCACTCAAAATAACTGGCGCATCCCTGCTAATCTGCAGGGATGCGCCAGTTATTGTAAATCTGCCCCTATGTGTGTTGCATTCAAGAGACAAACAAGAGGAGAACTAAACATATTTCTCCTCGTTATGCCACACCTGTGAAGGGGTAGGTTTTTGCATGCATGCCAACCCTCCATATTTAGACGGGAGACTACCAATTTCAAGGCCAGTCTCCGGCCTCCTGATTTCTGCATGCAGAACCCTGATTCCTTTGCAGGCTTCAGCTAACAGGGCCTGGTCTTGTGTAACTCGGAGTATGCACTGCCAGTAACCTGCTCCTGCAGGCCAGGGCATAACACTTGCATCATGCCCTGCCATAGCGCTTTCTCCATGCCACTGCCAGTTAAAAAAATGTGCATTTGCGTTTCTAATATCTGATCATGCTGCTGCGGACTTACAAATCGCATACATGACAGTAACCCGATTCAGGCCCCAATAGAAGTCAATGAGGGAAATACATTTTCCTGTTTTTTTCCCCAGAAATCTCTGTTATGTAAGAATCTTTCATACCCCAACTTTTTACCCAAATTTCTTTGGCCATCTGATCCTCGTCGCCAGTTTTGTTATGTAAGAATCTTCCATGCAGAATGAGTTGTAGGTTAGTTTATTTCCAAATTAGAGCAGATGGTTCTTAACCAGCAAGGTGCTTGATGTTGCTCTCTCATCCGTCTCCGCTCCAGCCCCGCTCTGCACATTCTACATTCTACTCCTACCTCACACGCTTACATCATATAACTCTAATTCATCATAGTATTTTATAATACATAAAATAATCACTCCCACTTTTCTCTTCTACAATGTTCTCATCTATGGTTTTCTGTGTATTCCCCGGTCTACCACTTCTGGTAAATCTAGGAATACGTCAAAATCCAGTGATGCTGCGTGGGAACACCAAAGCAATGCCCATGGAAACACTTCCCTGGCGAAGACTAAGGCAACACAGCGATTACTCAAGACTTATGAAGCCATTTAGGGCCACAGAAGGTGGCCTTGCCTGGCTTCGTAAATCTCATTTTTAGTTTGCGTCACTTTTGCACCACATTGCGTGGTGCAAGAGCAATGCAAAGGGACGCGTAAATATGCCCTTTTGTTTCTTAAGTAATGGTGTTGGCCTAATCTCTTTTGCGCACAGCATCACTGAACATATACTATTTTTTAATGCTGCCCGACCAATGAACTCAAGATCAAAACCCTGACAATATTATTTTCTTGTAAACATAAACTTTATTTATATATATGTCACACTTTCACATGTTAAGAAATCCCTCATGTCTGGATGCTGTATATTTAACCTTTCCCAAAAAAGCACACAGGCTATCGGTGGTGGTTTTACATCCATATCATTATATTTTCATGGTACCAGTTTCTATTTGCCCATTCGTTCTCAAACCTGTGAGCGTCTACACACATGTAGAAATACATTTTCTAAAAAGCAATCTTTTAAATCAAGGATTTATATAGCGCTCTACTCATCTGTGAGGGTCTCAAGGCGATGAGGGGTACTTTCTTTAATGATTATCAATTGGTTTTGTTACAGGGATACTTTTCAGTTTATCCACAGAGCTTCTCTCACACAGTTTATTATTTGCCAAGTTCTTTCTTTACATTACATTTCATACCTAGACCGTAAAGGATCAGTTCGTAGGGCAGGAATTTCTGGCCCCTCGGCTCCTTGAGGAGGTGGTCCAGGGATTTCCGCATATTTTGTTGCCTCAATTTTAAAATTGGAAAAGTGACGCAAAAGTGGTGCCAGGGGCTTGTAAATCTGCCCCTACGTGTCTTGTGCAGGATACACATAGATTTGAATTGGATTGGATCCTTGCCTGAACTGGAAGCAAGGGCAGTTCTTGAATGCCTTGGCTTATAGGGCAGAATTTGGGAATCTTAAGAAGCAGGCGAGCAGCTGCAATCTGTTGCATCTGCAGCTTGCGTGGAGTATTCTTTTTTGCTCCTAGGTAGAGCGTTTTACAGTAATCAATTTTAGATATCACCAGGGCAATGAAGACTGTTTATCAGAGGACCACAGGAACAAAAGGTAACATCTTTCGAAGGGTTTATAGCATGAAGAAACAGGATGAAGTGATGCTGTTGACCTGGCCAGATAATGATAGATGGTCATCTAGCATGATCCTGAGGTTTCTGACCATTTTTATCGGCCGTCGGCAGGGCCCAGCTGCTTCCGGCCACCAGGAGGAATTCCAAAGGGAAGAATCCTTGTCAAACATAACCACTTCAGTTTTGACAGTATTTAACTTCAGTTTAAGTTGGCAGGGTATACTCAGACGTTGAGTCCCTTGCTCACTTTGCCACTGTATTCAAGCAAGACTGGCTGAAGACGGCTGCAATTCCAGAAATCGGTCATAAGAAGCTTGATTCTGGTCGAGGGAAGGCATGGCTTGGCAGTTCGGGCTGGACTATTCCCACGAGGCACAGGGTCAGACTGATTTGCATATGGCCATGTCTGAATTGGGCTGGCAGAGTAGGCTAAAGAACGGTGATGGAATAAACCCAGATCTGTTGACTGGGTGTGAGTGTTTGATTGGTTCAGAAGCTCCGTCCATCACCACCCCCTTTTGTACCACTTTGTTCGCCATAAGTTGGCAGGGCATGCTCAGCCGTTGAGTCCCTTGCTCACTTTGCCACTGGATTCAAGCAAGCCTGGCTGAAGACGGCTGCAATGCCAGAAACCGGTCCTAGGAAGCTTGAGTCCAGTCCAGGGAAGGCATGGCTTGGCAGTTCGGGCTGGACTGTTCCCATGAGGCACAGGGTCAGACTGATTTGCATATGGACATGTCTGAACTGGGGTGGCAGAGTGGGCTAAAGAACGGTTATGGATTAAACCCAGATCTGTTATGTGGGTGTGAGTGTTTGATTGGTTCAGATGCTCCGTCTAGCACCACCCCCTTTTGTACCGCTTTGTTCACCATAAGTTGGCAGGGTATGCTCAGACGTTGAGTCCCTTACTCACTTTGCCACTGGATTCAAAGAAGCCTGGCTGAAGACGGTTGCAATGCCAGAAACCGGTCCCAGGATGCTTGTTTCCGGTCCAGGGAAGGCATGGCTTGGCAGTTCGGGCTATACTGTTCCCATGAGGCACAGGGTCAGACTGGTTTGCATATGGCCGTGTCTGAACTGGGGTGGCAGAGTGGGCTAAAGAACGGTGATGGGATAAACCCAGATCTGTTGACTGGGTGTGAGTGTTTGATTGGTTCAGATGCTCTGTCCATCACCACCCCATTTTGTACCGCAGTATTTAACTTCAAGCAGTTTTCCAGCATCCTCCTAATTTTATTTTTATTCTTATTTTTTTATTTTACAGAGTTCTATATAGCGCAAACTTGACCCAAATTGGGTATCAGAGCGCTTTACGTAGCACCAGTTGCATTACATGAGGACACATTAATTTTTGTTAGGCACAAGGAGATTAAGTGATTTGCCCAGAATCACAGGATTAACAGCATCATTGCCGAAACCGGAAACCCAGTTCCCTATATTCGAGGTCGACCGCCCTAGCCGTTACGCCAACTCCTCAATGACTCATGCAATCATTAAAATTTGTTGTCACATCCTCCGGCTTAGATGATAAAGACACAACTATTTGCGTGTCATCGGCATTAAAAATAGCAGGGAAGCTGCGACAGCCTATGAGTTTGGCCAATGGGCTGACATAAACATTAAACAGAGTTGGAGAAAGTGAGGATCCCTGGGGCACACCGCACAGCAAAGCGTAGGGGTGCGAGTTGTGTTCTTCCATCACTATAGTTTGTTCTCTGTTGGTTAGATAGGATCGAAGAATATCTGAAGCTTTGCCTACAATCCCAATTTCAGCCCAACCGTGTCAAATGCGGCAGAGATGTCAAGCAAAATCAGTATGGCTTTCCCTCCACCATCAAATTGGACACATATATACTCTGTGGCGGCAATCAATGCCGACTCTGTACTATGCAGAGGCCGCCATCTATGTTGCGCTGGGTCAAGTTTATCTTTCACCTCTAGAAAAGACAACAATTCTTCATTTAGGGCTTTTTCAAGGATTTTAGATGGGAATGGTAGGCAGGAGATGGGCCGATAATTACTAACCTCCATAGGATCAAGGGATGGTTTCTTTAAGATAGGCCTGACCAGGGATTTTTTCCAGATGGCAGGGAAGTGTCCTGTGTCCAGAATGTTATTGAGAAGGGGTGTTAAATGGTACGCAATAATGTTAGGGAACGTATGAAGGACCATAGCAGGATAAGGATCCAATGGAGATCCTGACTTCGTTGACATTATTAGCTTCATGACTCAGTCTGGCATTAAGGAGTTAAATGTTCATAAATAGACCTGCATAATCACCCTATCTTTGTTTGGCCTATCTAAATTAACTCCAGCCTTGCTGTTAGAGAACACATCATAAACTTTTACCACTTTATCGTGAAAGAACTCTGCTAATTTGTAGCAGAACTGCCTATTAGGACTAAACTGGTTGCTATTGCCAAACTTGGCTAAGGTAGAAACTGTTCTAAAAAGTTCTCTAGCTGTATTTTTAGCAGCAGTAATGTTCTCGGTGAAGAAACGTGGGTGCATATTAGCAAGGGCTTTATCGCCGCTTTAGCTGCACTTTTTGCTGCTAAAGCGGCAATTTATTTATCGCCCTATTAGCAAGCTGTCGCTAACAGCAGTTAGCGACAGATTTTAGGCAATAGCGACTGGTTTGGGGCCCGCTTTGCATGTCAGCAATATTTATCGCTAATGACATGCAAAGTGGGCGTACCCAAACTGTTAGCTATCGCCTATTAGCAAAGCAGGCTTAGCGATAAAAAAAGCTGTGCTAAGCGTGATTATCGCTAGAATTTAACGCCTGCTAAAAAGAAGACTTACCTGTTTATCCAATGGGAGGTGGATTGTCAGGTTAAGCCCCCATTGGTGCTAATGCTTGAATATCGCTGGATTTCCAGCGATATTCACGCATTTCGCCGCTATCGCTGGATATATTAGCACAATGGAGAAAACGTTTATTTATTTATTTTATTTATTTATTTGTGTCTTTTATAAAGCGCGCAGCGGCCCCAACGGGGCGTCCCGGCGCTGATAACTCTGACAACTGGAGGAACAAGGTCGGGATATTCGGTTTAGGAGGAAAAGAAGAGGGTTTTCAGGGATTTGCGAAATGTTGGTTCTGCTTGGCAGTTGCGTAAAGCAAATGGGAGCTTATTCCAGTGTTGCGTGGCACAGACTTCAAAGGTTTTGCCGCCTGTCCGGGGTCGTTTAAAATGGGGCGTTTCTAGGAGAAGTAGGGAGTTGGAGCGTAGTGCCCTGGATTTAACATAGGGACGTAAGGTGTTTTTCAGATGGGCCGATCCAGTGCCTTTGGATGCCCGGAAAGCCAGTGTCATTGCTTTAAAGACGCATCTCTTCGCAATGAGTAGCCAGTGCAGTTTCCGAAGGTAAGGAGAGATGTGATGTCTGGCAGGAATTCTCTCCACCAGCCGGGCGGCGGCGTTTTGGACTGTCTGCAGCTTACGGCACAGGCCGGCTGTGATGCCAAGGTAGAGGGCATTGGCATAATCAAGATGGGAAATGATTAATGCCTGGATCACAGTCTTACGGCAGTCCTCTGGCAGGTAGTTGATAAGCCGTTTGATTGTTCTGATTTTAGCAAAACAGGAAGCTGCAACTGTATGTACCTGGTTGCTAAAGCTGAGGTGGTTGTCCCAGCGTACTCCCAGATTTCTCACCGAATCTTTAGGCGTGGGGGCTGGGCACAGGTCCTCTGGCCACCAGAGGCTAGGGGCCAGGGGAGAAGGTGAGTTAAAAAAAATAGCTAATAAAACGTTGCTAATAGCATGTTTTTTTCCGCCAACATATCCAGCGATAGGCAGCAATAAAAAAATGTGCTATGCAAGTTTTGCTTAGCACATTCCTTGCTAATATGCCCCATGATTTTGCCAAGATTATTGACTCCTTATATTTTATTAACGCCTCTTTGTAATGGTTTTTTCTATTTTAGAGTATTCCTTCCTCCAAACTCGTTCTTTGGCTCTGCATTTTTTCTTTAGTTCTTTTAACTCAGCTGTGTACAATGGGGCTGATGGTAGTCTCCTGCCACTGCGTGTGCACGTCTCTGGGGCTAGTTGCTTTGCTGCCGAGTCATTCCAGCAATTGACAATTAGGGCTGTGGAAAAGAACAACGAAAAGCAAAGGGAGAATGTTGAATGAAAGGAAGGCAGGTGAATCGGTGGGGATTCTTTTTCCAGATTATTATTTTACCAATCCTTAGAATCCACGTTCGACTGGACTTTTCTTGTCTGCTAAGGAGTGTGAAGGGAAGATTTTCAAACTCATTACTCACATCAATTAAGTAAATGAATAATCAAATCAATTTAAATTACCACTGACTTCGAAATAAAGTTTAAAATGTATTACACAAAGCCCAAAACAACTGGATATACATACACCTCAGTAAGAGGGTCAGAAAATAAACTGGCACTAATACAAACACAATCCTACGCAAGAGCCTCAGATGCTTCAAGATATAAAGTAGAATTAGCTCCAGAACCATTACACATACAATTACAGTCCCTGCTTGAAGTCTGGACTGCATCTACAGAAAGGAAAACTCAATCATTAGTCTGTCCCTAAGCTATCTCTAAGGTGACATCCCTACATAGCATCCCTATCCCCACATGAGAAAAGGTGTCAGCAGTGAAGACTTCCTAAGAAGTACATTCACTTTCCATAAGTAAGTAATCTAAGCTTCCGAGCTCGTTCTAAGATGCTCCTTCAAACACCCTTCTCTGACTTAAGTTCCCCAAATGGACTACGTACATCCTGCTCTACCAAACTCCTCTACAAATCTGAGTCTATTCCAAATCTGCCCTCCTCCCATGGGTGCTGTCCCTAATACAAAATCCCCAAAACAGTAGGCACGCCCTAGGCATGCCCCCTAGGCAGGTACTAGTCCATGGAGTTGTCCAGCGAGGCACGCATTCATCCGAAGTCCGTTGAAACGTCCTTGGGTCCCAGGCACCTTCTCCGCCAAATGTATCACTCCTACATTCCGATCGCCTCCTCTGTACCCGCTCCTACCATCCTAACTCCTAAAACAATGGCTGATTCTACCTAACAAGCTCCGTGGCCTTGCACCTGCAAACCGAAATACGTGGGAAGCAACCCTGCACACATTCGAAGTTACATTTCAATATTTGCTGAGAACAGGTTTCCCAGGGAAATTATTCCACTACCAACTAATGCTAACCAAAGAAGTTACAGTTAGGCCTCTACTGTCTACTTCATGTTCAGGCCTTTACACGTTTAAATGCATTTCTATCACGGCACAACACTACATTTCAACATTTCAAAGCATTAGTTCTCAAATCATTATAAAGCAACACATTTCTTCACGTTAAATCTCATACTAGTTCACTTGTTAATAAAATACGCGTATGACTCTCATAAGGCACATACAGCCTGATTCATCAAGCCGAATTGCGCTCGCAAAGGGCCAGAATCTGAGAATCTGGCCCTTTGCGAACGCAATTTTTGCATTTGGGATTCATCATCCCAAATGCAAAAATCGGTAATTGCTAAATCGCTAAATTGCGAGGAATTACATTTAAGGAATCTCTATTTGAGATTCCTTAAATGCAATTCATCAACCATTTTTAAATTGCTAATTTGCAATTTTGGGCAGCTATTTTCCGAGAGGTCAGACCTCTCGGTAAATAGCAAAAACTTCGAAAAATGCTTTTAAAAGCATTTTTCTAAGTTGCATGTTGCACACACACATGTCCTTTGGACATGTGTGTGCGCAACACCTGTTTCAATTTGCATTTAAGGGGTGCTACAAGGTGTCCTTTGGACACCCCTGGCACCCTTTAAATCGCTATCTTATTTGCGAGTAGCAAATTGCTAATCGCAAATAAGGAATACTCCCCATTCATTCCTATGGGCCCTTTGGCCCATAGGAATGAATAGGGAGTATTCCTTATTTGCGATTAGCAATTTGCTACTCGCAAATAAGGAATGTGTAGGAATCGCTATTTATTTAGCAATTCCTACATGAATACCGTTTTGCGAGTCCTTAATAGCGATTCGCTATGAATCGCTATTAGGGGCTCGCAAAACGGCCCGTTGATGAATAAGGCTGATTATTTCTAATTCGACATTTCACTTATAGCTTCATTTCTATGTTATACAAGCATCATTCCTTTATTTAGGCACTACATTAGACTGCAATTATTATGAATACATCATTACACATGGCACTACTCTCTGGCCTAATGTCACAATGTTATAGTTTTCTCATTAGCATGATCCTCTAAATATGTGGGTGCTGACTAGGGGTGATTATAACGCACCCCTACAAAACTCCAGGTAACATGGTGCTCTATCACAGGCTTGATACAGGAACAGACAGGTCGCCGGTTCAGTGCAAAGAAACACTGGAGTCAAGAGAAAGGGCGAAAAGGCTGCAATTAACAGAAGTTGTCAAGTTGAAGTTAAATAGGAAATTGTTAAAGGGGGTGGGAATTGTTTAGTAGAAGAGAGGATAGTTAGTATTTGTTAGAGTGCTGTGAGGACATATTAGTCTGTGCGGTAATAAGCAGATGGTAGGTTTTATGTACACCGAGCTCAAACGGCCTTATGATAACAACAACAAGGTGTCCGTGGTGATCCAGTCCCAAAGTAGGTTATGGTGACTAAATGGCCGCTAAATCCCCATTCAACATATTTTAATAACATGGCAGAGGACCACCAAAGAAGTGAATTGTGCAGCCAAATAAACAGCAACATACAAAGAACTCGGGGGCATATTAGCAACAAAGTGGCGAAGAGAGGTGTTAGCCACCTTGGCTTAACACCTTTCTTTGCCACTTCGGAAACGCTAGACTGCACTATATTACCAAGGATATGGTGCAGCCTAGCGTTGCCCCATGCGATGGCGATATGTTTTACAACCTATCGCCAGCGCAGGCACCCTTGCACCAGAGTGCAAGGGTGTCTGTGAGCAGGGAAGGTTTGTTTATGTACATTAAGGAGTTCCTTCCTGCACATGAACAAAGCTTAAATGTGTGCTGCTTCATGCAGCACACATGTAAGTTACAAATTGGCATGTTTAAAAAGAGATTTGTTTATGTACAGGAAGGGACACCTTCCTGGACATAAAGAAACCTTGGCATTTTGCTTTTTACATGTGTGCTGCACAAGGCAGCACACATAGAAAAAGCAAAAACGAGGAGAAATGAAGCATTTCTCCTCGTATCGACTCCTGAAAAACAGGTCTGACCTGTTCTTAAATTCGGCCACCCCTTTTCAGACATGGCTATATGCAAATCAGTCTGACCCTGTGCCTCATGGGAACAGTACAGCGCGAACTGCCAAGCCATGTCTTCCATGGACCGGAAACAAGCATTCTGGGACCGGTTTCGGATTCATAATCCTCATCAGCCAGGCTATCTTGAATTCAGTGGCCAAGTGAGCAAGGGACTCACGTCTGAGCATTCCCTGCCACACTTAGGGCGAACAAAGCGAAACAAAAGGGGATGATGGACGGAGCGTTTGAGCAAATCAAACACTCACCCCAAGTCAACTGATCTGGGTTTAATCCACCACCATTCTTTAGCCCTCTCAGCCACCCCATTTCAGACATGGCTATATGCAAATCAGTCTGACCCTGCGCCTCATGTATCGCTTTGTTCACCCTAAGTGTGGCAGGTATGCTCAGACGTGAGTCCTTGTTCACTTGGCCACTGGATTCAAGATAGCCTGGCTGATGAGGATTATGAATCCGAAACCGGTCCCAGGATGCTTGTTTCCGGTCCAGGGAAGACATGGCTTGGCAGTTCGGGCTGGACTGTTCCCATGAAGCAACAGGGTCAGACTGATTTGCATATAGCCATGTCTGAACTGGTGTGGCTGAGTGAACTAAAGAATGGTGATGGATTAAACCCAGATCAGTTGACTGGGGGTGAGTGTTTGATTTGTTCAAACGCTCCGTCCATCATCCCCTTTTGTATCGCTTTGTTCGCCCTAAGTGTGGCAGGGTATGCTCAGACGTGAGTCCCTTGTTCAATTGGCCACTGGATTCAAGATAGCCTGGCTGATGAGGATTATGAATCCGGACCGGATGCGTGTTTCCGGTCCAGGGAAGACATGGCTTGGCAGTTCGTGCTGGACTGTTCCCATGAGGCAACAGGGTCTGACTGATTTGCATATAGCCATGTCTGAACTGGGGTGGCTGAGTGAACTAAAGAATGGTGATGGATTAAACCCAGATCAGTTGATTGGGGGTGAGTGTTTGATTTGTTCAAACGCTCCGTCCATCATCCCCCTTTTGTATCGCTTTAAAAATTACTATTCCCACTCCAGTGAGTGCAACAGTAGGGAAAGCGTTGGATAGCGTACGGGTAAAAATTACTATTCCAACTCCAGAGGGTGCAACAGTAAGGAAAGCGTTGGATAGCGTAGGGGGAAAAATTACTATTCCCACTCCAGTGAGTGCAACAGTAGGGAAAGCGTTGGATAGCGTACGGGTAAAAATTACTATTCCAACTCCAGAGGGTGCAACAGTAAGGAAAGCATTGGATAGCGTAGCGGGAAAATTTACTATTCAAACTCCAAAGGGTGCAACAGTAGGGAAAGCATTGGATAGCGTAGGTGGAAAAATTACTATTCCAACTCCAGAGGGTGCAACAGTAGGGAAAACGCTGGATAGCGTAGGGGGAAACATTACTATTCCCACTCAAGTGAGTGCAACAGTAGGGAAAGCGCTGGATAACGTACGGGTAAAAATTACTATTCCAACTCCTGAGGGTGCAACAGTAAGGAAAGCGTTGGATAGCGTAGGGGGGAAATTTACTATTCAAACTCCAAAGGGTGCAACAGTAGGGAAAGCATTGGATAGCGTAGGTGGTAAAATTACTATTCCAACTCCAGAGGGTGCAACAGTAGTGAAAACGTTGGATAGCGTAGGGGAAAAATTACTATTCCCACTCAAGTGAGTGCAACAGTAGGGAAAACATTGGATAGCGTACGGGTAAAAATTAATATTCCAACTCCAGAGGGTACAACAGTAGGGAAAGCGTTGGATAGCGTACGGGTAAAAATTACTATTCCAAATCCAGAGGGTGCAACAGTAGGGAAATCGTTGGATAGCTTAGGGGTAAAATTACTATTCCAACTCCAAACAGTGCAACAGTAGGGAAAGTGTTGGATAGCGTAGGGGGAAAAATAACTATTCCATCACCAGAGGGTGTAACAGTAGGGAAAGCTTTGGATAATATAGGCGGAAAAATTACTATTCCAACTCCAAAGGGTGCAACAGTAGGGAAAGCATTTAATAGCGTAGAATTTTATTTTAAAATACTTATAAATAATGTTTCTATTTGAAATAATTTATAATTAATTTTTTGAACACATCAACATCAATAAAAAACTATTATTAATTAATAAAACTAATAACATTTGAATAATTAATTGACAATAAATTAACAACAAACACCAATAAATAATAATTATTAAATATTACTCACCAAATAATAAATATAAAAAAATAAACTATTTATCATAAAAATAATACATATTTTTTCAATTTAAATCACAATTAAAAAACAATAAAGAAACAATATACAAAATAAAAGAAATTAAAGAAAATGTTTACCAATTAATTAATGAATTTTTGTACTGAATAAAAAATATTTACAAATTACAAATATTAATTGCCAATTAAATACATTAATTATGTATTAAAATAATTAATTGCCAATTAATAATTAATTAATACACTAATTATCCATAACAAAAAATGTATAATTAATTAAATATTTACAATTAAATTACTGCCCACCCAATACCCCTATAAACCCACAACACACTCTGGTACTAAAACATAGCATTTAATTTAAATTAATATTAATTACCAATTAAATAATTAATTTATCAATTAAAATAATTAATTACCAATTAAGAAGTAATTACAAAATAAATTATACATAAAAAATAATTAATTACAATTAATTTACTTCCCACCCTATTCCCCTATAAACCCACAACCCGCTCCAGTACTAAAACATAACATTTAATAAAAATTAACATTAATTACCAATTAAATAATTAATTTATCAATTAAAATAATTATTTGCCAAATAATAATTAAATAAAAAATAATTATACATAAAAATAATCATTAATTATTTACAATTAAATTACTTCCCACCCTATTCCACTATAAACCCACAACCCGCTCCGGTACTAAAACATATAATTTACTTAAAAATTAATTTCTTAATATATAAAAATAATACACATATAATATAAATTAATTTTACTATTTAACAGAAACATATAACACATACATAATAAAAAACATAAAAATAATACAAATATCGATATTAGTGACATTGAAATTAATTACATCGATATATATGCTATCGATATTACTAACTTCGATATTAGTGACATCGAAATTAGTTACATCGATATATATGTTATCGATATTACTAACTTCGATATTACTTACCTTAGAGTCGATATTCTGTCCTATGATATTCTTGACATCGATATTCAGTACCTTCGAAATTTCAAACACGATATTTTGGTAGGTCGAAATTTAAAACTCTATATTTTGACTGTGTACCACTCTATCTATCTATCTATCGCCCTCACTCTATCGCCCATCCTCTATCTACCTATACCCCTCCCTCTATCAATCTATCTATCTATCTATCTATCTATCTATCTATCGCACTCACTCTATCTATCTATCTATCGCATCCTCACAGTCTCACTCAGCACCAACACAGAATCACTCAGGGCACCACAACATCACTCAGGGCACCACAACATCACTCAGGGGCACCACAACATCACTATGCGTTACCACAGCATCACTGAACGCCACAGCATCACTCAGTGCCACCACAGCATCAATCTGTGCAACCATTCAATAACAACTGGTTCAAATATGTTCTCTCAATGTTTCAAGCTTTATTACAAATGTCACAAAACAATGTTAATATTTCACTTCTGTTCTTGGATTTTCGTCACAATAAGATACACTGAACATAATCTTCACAAAAGTTATTTACAAAAGTTAAAGCTATTGCCATTATAAATTACAAAAACGTTATTTAAGTATCAATTATTTAAAAAAAAAAGCCATTGTTATTTATAATATCAATACATCTAAGTCACGTAAATACAACACATATTGCATTACAAATGCTATAGGTGTCACATTTGCGAAAGTTAAAACTATTGGCATTGTAAATGACAAAGCTATTCATTTCGCTATCTCCAAAACCAACACATAAATAAAATATTTGTCATTTACAATACCAATAGCTCAAACTTTCCTAATACGAGACCTATTGCATTGCAAATGCTTGTTTAATTAATGTCCTAGCTACAGATGTAATTTTATAACTTGGTTTGATCAATGCTATGTTTTATTCTCTAATGACTGATGTAACTTTGTAACTGGTGATCTGCATAATTTGATATTAATTTAAAATTATGATTGCTTCTGCCCTATTCCCCCCTCCTCTCTACTGCTACTTTTTCCTATTGTTTACACCTTGCTCCACCTCATTTCCGAAGTTTTTCTTGTTCAATGCAATCTGCATCTACGCATGTTTCCTGTGTAATCTCTTATGTCAAGCGCTCTGTTTCCTCCGGGTCTAGCCAATCTCTCTACCTAAATATGCCCTTGTCCAAAGCACTCCTACTCCCCTTGTTGGGGATGGATCCAGCATCGTTGCCCTGGAGTCTCAGAGACCCCTCTGAGAGAGTCCTCAGTGATAAGGGTATCACACATTGTGGAGGACCGGGTTGATCCCTTTCCACTGGGAACTGTATCCTACCCTACTGGACGTCTGACACTGTATTCACGCCGGGTTTTCTACCCCCTCTTCCCTCCTTCAGTCTTCTGAGTGTGCCTGTATCCAAAGCACTCCTCTCCCCTTGTTGGGGAGCGATCCAGCATCTATGCCCTGGAATCTCAGCGAGCCTGCTGAGAGAGTCCACCACGTCAAGGGAATCACACGTAACGGAGGACTGGAAATGATCCCTTTGCAGCAGGGTGCCGTCTCTCTGCGCCCTACCTCAAGATGGCATCTGGAATTCAATCGGTCCATGGTCTCAACCCCCCTCCGCCCCCCATATCTGACAATCTCTGAGTACTCCTGATCTCCATCCTGACAGAGGAGTACGAGCACTATGTCCAACAACTGGTGGAGCTGCTCTGTTCAGCTATTGAGGGGATTGGCCTTGGTTCATCCCCTGACCGTCACCTACCCAGTCGGACTTTGGGCACGGTTTTTCTCCCCAACTCCCTGTCTCTGCCACCCCCCCATCGTATTTCTGTAACTCTGCTTTTTCCTTGTCTCCATCTAGCTAGCTGCTCCCATTTAGCACTCTTTCTTTCCTTGTCTTATTTTCTTTGCTCCTATCCCCTCTCACCTGAATATTTCCCCTTACCCACTACACCGCCTAGCCCCCTGCCCTTTTGTGCCCTTTGACTGAGCACTCCTTCTCCCCTTGTTGGGGAAAGATCCAATATTTATACTCTGCATTCTCAGTGAACCCGCTGAGAGAGTCCACCTATCCGAAATAACACAATCCAGGATTTATAATAATTCTTCTCTCAATCCCCCAAGTGTGTTAATTAACACTACTCTGATTGGTCACGGTGCATCACTTGCTACTTAGACCAGTCAAACAGGTATAACCTCACTAAAAAATATATTTAGTGAACAAAGGGAGAGTACCTCACGGTAGCGACACCCGAGGGGGTTACTGGCTGGTAATTGCCAGTTTACCCACTTCTCATCATTGGCCACTCTCTCTTTGGTTGTAAAAAAGAAAAAAAGAAGAAAGTGTTCCCCTTTCAAATAATAAATGTGTAGTGAAGAGATAGTAACAGCTACCGCTGTGCTTGCTATCCATAAAAAGCTGTGCTCAAAGAACCCCAGTGAGAACAAATGCAGGTGGGTCTCACTTTTAAAACCCGGTTAAGCTTGCTGGCCATCCAATTTTATTCCAAGCTGCAAGCCCTCCCGATTGAAAATGGTTACCAATATACCATATTTATTTCTACATTGCCAACATGTTTCGTTGCTGCTTGTCCCGCAACTTCATCAGGACGAGTAGGGGTTCAATTAGTGTCAATCTTCACTCTCCGATGCTCCCAAGACCTGTAGTGACATTAAAAACAACCAGAGCCAGCAATGAATATTCAGAAGCCCTCTTCCTAAAGCATATTTTCAGCCACAATTTCTCAACATACACATATTAAGTCCTCTTAATCATTACCTGATGGTTGCCAAGTCACCGCATACCTGCAACCTTCAATGTACTGGACCCCGTGTCAAATGATCATCTATCCCCAGAGTGGCTATTCAATGTCTAGCCACCTACGAAAAAATAAAATACAAAAATCAGTCAAAACAGCGGGAGCTGCTAACTTCAACCACTGTTTTAAAACAAACATTCCAACATGACGTCCTTAGTCAGAAGTATATATTTATAATCCAACTTAACTTTTACTACATGATCGCTACCGCTCCATTTTCACAATTCCATAAAACCAATGCCCCACAGACAATGCAGGTATTGTAAATATTCTGACGATTGCGCCGCACCCCTTCTCTGACACTCTCTTCCTCCTCAAGATTCTTCTGTGATCTTCTGATCTAACTCAATTAAATTAGGATCGAAAGTTCTGTATTCGGTTCCTCATCAGCATCTCCCCCAGCATCAGCATCCAGCATACTTCTCACTCAGCAATTCAGCATCACCGACTTACAGCATCTGTGTCTAACTAACTAACTAAAGCTATCTTAATTATACCTTTCGTTCTTCATGTTCCACCCACTAAAGTTTCAATATCGTAAAATACGAAATATGATTGGTCAGGTAAGGGGGAAGCTCCATCACACCATGCTTACATGTCATTAAAATCAGTTCAACTATTGTTCGCAAACCCATCCCCTTAATTTTTATTCATAAATTTAGTTCTCATAAGCTATCACATTTCACTTTGAAACAATTTAAGAACATTTCGAATATGAGTCCTCATCGTTGAACTCTTCACCATCCATTCCCAGGGTGTACCACTCGTGTTCTTTGCGTCCCGTTCAATGTCTCAGTTACCGTTCCGGGTTAACTTTCAGTGGACATGCGCAGACTTCGTATTACTCAGCTTAATTCAGTTATGCATGATAGGCCCAAATGCGCACTTGTGATAAAGTCAGAAAGACAAATATTAATTTCACAAATAAAGTGTTCGCACCGTATACCACCAACCTCTATTCTATTCCTGTTTACTTATTAATACTTTTCTCACATCAGCGTTAGTAAAATAACTTGTTTTCTTTTCAGCTAAGCAGATGCCATGCACGGGAGTCTTCAAGACTCCATTTTTGTGTCTTCTGCTCATGCGCCAGATTTTCCCTCCAAGTGTTAATTCGTCACACTACGTAGATGCAGTTGACGCATGCGCACAACAGTTTCCCGTTTAAAGCGGTATTAATCAGTCTTCATTGTTATCCGCATTACTGCACACATAGGCAAGCTTCACTAACCCGCATGTTCATGAGGTGCGTATTAGTTTTCACATAACTTCGTTAATAACTTGTTAGTGAGTTAAACTGGTGGATTGCTCCGCGCAAGTCTCTTTCTTACAAGACCTTGCTCCATCAACACATTCTCCAGGAGGGCCAAAAATTTTAGTGGAGAGGAAGCAACTGACTGAAACCTGCGGAAAGTAAAGAAGACATTGGGAAGTTTTTCCCTTCATATTCTGACATTTCCTTATTCTTTTCAAACAATATAGGGGCATATTAACAAGGGTGGCGATAGGCAAATATCGCCAGTTTAGCGGCCGTTTTCGGCTGCTAAGCGGCGATAATTCTATCGCTCTATTAGCACGCTGTCGCTAACTGATGTTAGCGACAGCTTTTAGGCGATAGCGAGCGGTTGGGGCTCACTTTGCATGTCAGCGATATTTATCGCTAATGACATGCAAAGTGGGCGTACCCAACCTGTTAGCGACTGAAAGCAGTCGCTAACATCGCTATCGCCTATTAGCAAGGCAGGCGTAGCGATGGAAATATTCCCGCTATCGCCAAAAGCCAACGCCTGCTTAGACCACTTCTTAGCCATGTTATCCAATGGGAGGTGGATAACATGGCTAAGAGCATTTCGTCGCTAATGCTTGGATATCGCTGTATTCTCAGCGATATTCACGCATTTCACCGCTATCGCTGGATATTTTAGCACAATGGAGAAAAAAGTTGCTAATAGCATGTTTTCTCCGCTAACATATCCAGCGATAGGCAGCGATAAAAAAAATATGCCCCATAGTTTCCTAAGTGAGAACAGTGTTTTGAGACATCATGAGATATGCATGTATTGAGAACTTACTAGCCTTTACAAGACATTAAATCTGTTTTCTTTTCTTCCAATATTTATTTTGTGGCAGAGAGCTCCTGAAGTCTTTACAGGATTACAGAGAATCGAATTTCCACATTGGAATACAAGTTTGGATCAGAAAGGTAATTATTTCGATCTCTCCACGAATACAGGTTTGGATCGGTGATTATACACCCCTTGTGACAAATACCTCTTATCTATTTTCAACCCAACTCCTGACCCACGTTTGACGTAGGTCTTCCAATAATTGACAGAATCTCTCCTTTTCAATCACCACACGAGGTGCAATTGAGTCAGAAGAATAAAACCTGAATAACTATGACTCTGCACAGGTAAATGTGCACTTCCTACATTTTGACACTTGTAAATATTAGAGCGCCTTTCTCCACAGAGTTTCTAGGGATGAATGCAGAAGGATATTTAATCTGTATATTAACAAAAATAAAGATATTGATACCTAATTATTGAAAAGTGTTCTGTCTTCTGTTAGATGCGAAGAGGTTTGTCACCCTGCAGTGCATTATGGGCAGCCGGATATCCGGTCAGTGTCTGGCACATTGCAGGAAGTGCTTTCCTTGCAGCCTCGCTCCGTGAAAAACAAGCATTGGCATAGCCAATAGGTCTCGCCTTTGGGACCTTATAGGTGTTTAGCCATGCAACAGTTAATGTTGTTGCAGAAAGGATATTGTGCTGCATAACTAAATACTTATAAGGTCCCAAAGGTGAGACCTATTAGCTATGCCAATGCTTGTTTTTTTAGTTCTAAATATGTTTATTAGCATTTTTAAGTGCGTGAAAGTAACACAAAACGTGGATACATGCAGGCTTTGCGATAACACGGGAGCACAGTAATCGCAAAATCACATCAATGGGAATATTGGCAATGTCAAGGGGTAGGATGTGAGTGATTAAGTCAGTGGGTGGGGACTAAATATTTGGGAGGGAATTATTGGGGCATATTATCAACACAGGCGATAAAATTATCGCTGCTTTTATCGGCAGAAAACTGCGGCTAAAGCCTTCTTTGTTCTTTAAACATGTGAGAGTGGTCTATCATCGGAGGGCGTGAGGCCTGCGGTTGGCTCCTGGGAACCCAAGATTGAAGACATAACTGGAAACAAAACACTAAAAGGAAGGAAGGAAGGAAGAGAGTAGATAGAAGTGGAGCGGGGTTAGGGGGTCATGTGGCTATAGCCAGGGTTGCAAATAGAGTCTGTGGTGACATTGCCCCTTTGCTATTGGTACAGAGGTGGCCCCACAGGTTGCTTTGTGTCCTACTGATGCATAGTCTCTCATTAAATGAGAGAACGTACTATTAATGGTAAGGACTCCGGCTAAAGAAAGAAAGTGAACACACATTTTGTTGTAACCTCTTTGAACTTGGTTAAATAGCAAACACATTTAATTAAACTGGATATAGTTTTTGTTAACAACCTTCTTAAGGTCCGTTGAAATTCCTATAACAAGCTATATATATATATATATATATATATATATATATATATATATATATATATATATATATATATATATATATATATATATATATATATATATATATCTTCTAGGACAAGTGCCCTAACATGTATGAATCGAATAACTTTTTAATGGAAAGGTTGCTGGATTTGCGGTTTTGTTATCAATGTGAATGGAGAGTGTCACTATGGGTAGCTCTTGCTTTTTCACTGACACCCTCAAATTAGTTTCTGTATCACGTCCTCACTCCCTGGGAATGGCCCTTGAATGGCCTCAAGTAGGCTTTGGACAGCGGGAGAAATTCATCCCTGCGCCATGCTGGATAAACTTTGAGCACAAACTAGGTAGGACAGCTGCTAATGCGTAGGTAAAGGATGGGGACAGGTAGTGACACCAAATTGGGCGTTCCTGCGCAGGGGGGGGGCCTTCCTGCGCAGGAACGCCTCCTAAAAGTGGCTGAGTGATATCTATGAGATTTCACTCAGTCACTTTCTACGTCACTTCCTTACGCCTGCTTGAAGCAGGCGTAAAGGTGACGCACAATGCATAGAATAGGTGGCTCCTGTGCATTGCAGGAGTCATGTCGCACTTGCGACATGACTCCTGCAATGTGCCGCCCGTACGTCGAGAGATGCGTCACGCATCCTCACTTCCTTGCACCATGGTGCGCCGCATCATAAATGCGGTGCACCATGGGTGGCGTAGCAGTGGCGCACCGTGGCGCATGTTAACTGGCGCGTCCCTGGGGATGCGCCAGTTAACATAAATCTGCCCCAATATTTCTACTGCCAAAAAGATTCCAAACGCAGCATCAAAGAAAAAAATATAATGCGATTTGAAATTCCCCATTGCCCTTTTAAGACAATTCCCGCTGTCAATGGTGCCGGGCCTTTATTGAATTGCTTTTAAAGATGATAAGCTGTGAGGAATCTGCAACGGCGTGAAATAACTTTTAACACGACACAAGGGAGGCAAGCCAGAAAAACACATAATCGCTATAATTGAGGTATTTGTAGCGTTTTTTTAAAGTGGCGACATTCAAAGAAAGATTGACATATATAATGGCATGATTCGCTTAACGCTTCCTTTCCATGGAAACGTGATGACACATAGGGGCAGATTTATGTTAACTGGCGCATCCCCAGGGATGCGCCAGTTAACATGTGCCACAGTGCGCCACTGCTCCGCCGCATTTATGATGCGGCGCACCATGGGGCAAAAACGGCACAGATGCGTCACGCATCTGTGCCGTAAAGGTGGCGCATTGCTGGAGTTGCGTCGCAAGCGCGACACAGCTCCAGCAAGGCTCGGGGGTGCCCATCTTAACAATGCTGCGTCAAGACCTACGCCTGCTTCAAGCAGGCGCAGGCTTTTGACGCAGCATTGGCCTGAAAGTGACTGAGTGAAATCTCATAGATTTCACTCAGCCACTTTTGCGAGGCGCACCTGCCCCGGAACGCCCCCCCCTGCGCCGGAACGCCCACAAGCGGCGCAGGGCTATACAACGTGACGCATCTGCCTAGATGCGTCACGTTGTAAATCGTTCGTAGGGATGCGCCACGTTTACGCCGCCTTGCGTGACTCAACAGCGGCGTAAACGTGGCGCAAGGGCCTCATAAATCTGCCCCTTCGTGTTGACAATATCACGTTGCTGAATGAGGTCAAGCCGGAGATATGCAGTTTTCCTCGCCTTCCTGTATCCCAAGTCACTTCCAGTTTGTTTAGAATCCCCAAATGTGACTTCAGCTGCCAGAAATGTTCCAGGATACCATTATAAGCACAACTTGCAGTTCGGGAAGTGTGGGCTTTAATAAGGGGACGGGGCATGTGTAACAAAATGTAGCATACAAAATTAATTTAATATATTTAATTAGTTTTTTTCAAAATGTTGACGCTGAAGAAATTTTAGATGAGAGACCTTGTAATTATAGTAAGCAAAATAGGGAGGTGGGGTGAAGGGGAGAGTTGTAAAAACATAACCACGCGCACAAAGAAAAGCCGATTCCAAAACTTGGGCAGTCAAAAGTGAAAGTAGAAACATCAGCAAAGCAATAGGGCAAGTTTGAAAATCTACCGTTCAGAGTAAAAAGTGCAGTTTGTTAGATGTTGATACGCAGTTTGTGGATAAGCTACAAATAAATCAACAGGAACTGTTTGCAACTTTGTCATTTGGTGCAGAGAGCAGTAAAGCTATCTGTACACATAAACAAGGAAGAGGGAAAGAAAGGATGGAGGCTGAAGGCACGCTGAAGGGCGAGGGAGGCGAGGGAGGGAGGAGATTGAGAAATGCGAGAAACGTGTGAAGCAGGGGGCGGGGATAGCGGATACCTTTGAAGTGAAGCTAAGCTTCACTTCAAAGGCTTGTTGGCACAGCGCACGCTGGGGGATGACTGTGGGAGGGGGGCTGGTGTCTGTGGACGCGCTTTTTATGGCAATGCACATGCGCATTGAGCGAGCTTTCACGGGCACTGCATGGAATCGCCCGATCTCGGTAAGCTCTGTTTAAGCCCCTTTATATCTCGCTCCGCTCAATGCGCATGCGCATTGATAGGTCGCGAGACCTAATAAGGCAGGCACGGTGACGTCACAGCGTTCATCTGTCAGACGTCTCTGGGTCTCACTGTACAGTGTGGACGACGACTGGAGTGGGACAACTAGTGACGAGCTCTGGTACTGCACCCTGCTCCACTGGAAGAGAACAAAACCAATGCATGAAAACAATTTACAACAGTAAAGTGGAGAATAAATATTCAAGAGAATGCATTTCCACATTGATTTCTATAAAAACAGAGGCAATTTCAGGCAGGAGAGAGACAAAATAAAGCCATTTTTGCAATAAAATATCAGGAGTCTCACCTCTGGGATGGGCCCATTGGCACGCATGACTAAACCTACGGGACCGTACAGTGCTGCGGCACACGTCTTCCTGGAGCATAGTGCCATCGCTATGATTATTTCATCCAGCGCATCAAGGCACCTTGCTGCACTGCATGAAACGGAGAGAGCAGAAGTACGCCATATCTATCAAGAAATGACTCTTTGCGTCCGCTGCAGCACAAACTACTGCCTATTATTAATCCCGGGATGCTACCGAGCCACCCCGAGACGCACCCACGGACCCTTCAGCTGCCACGCCTGCAAGTTCACCTGCATCCGGACCTACACCGCTCCAGCACCCACCAAGCCGAACACCAGCAGCAACCACCTCAAGTGCATCCTGCTCAACACCCGCTCCGTCCACAGACACGCCATCGAACTCTGGAACCTCCTCAACACCACAGCTCCTGACGTTGCCTTCCTCACGGAAACCTGGATGAACGACTCCTCAGCGCCCGACATCGCCATCGCCATCCCAGAGGGCTACAAGATCACCCGGAAAGACCGTCACAACCAGACTGGAGGAGGCATCGCCATCATCCACAGGGACACCATACGCATCACGACCAACACCGACGACACCCTGACAATCGCCGAACACCTGCACTTCCAGATCCACACCGACCCCAAGACCACCCTCAGAGGCACCCTGATCTACCGACCCCCGGGACCACGCACACCTTTCAGCGAAGACATCGCCGACTTCATCAGCCCGCGCGCCCTCCCCTCCGCCGACTACATCCTCCTGGGGGACATCATCTTCCACCTGGAGAACGACAACGACCGCAACACCACCACCCTGCTTGACAACCTCGCCACCCTCGGACTCAAGCAGCTGGTGACCACCCCCACCCACCTCGCCGGACACACACTCGACGCCGTCTTCTCATCCAGCAAAGACATCGCCTTCAGCCATGCCACCGGACTCCACTGGACGGACCACAGCTGCATCCACTTCACCTTCAGAAGAACCACGATCCACCACCACCAGCAACAGGTTGCACGAAGAAGCTGGAACAAGATCACAGCCGACCAGCTCGCCGCTTCCCTGAGCCAGCACCCTCCCGCCAGCTCAGCGAACCCAAGCCAGGCCGCCGACAACCTCACAAAGTGGATCAGCAACTGCGCGGATGAACTCGCCCCACTGAAGACCCCGCCCAGCAGACCCGGCAGCAAGAAGGCCCCATGGTTCACAGACAAACTCAAGAGCTCCAAGAAGAACTGCCGAGCCCTCGAGAAAGCCTGGAGAAGGGAGCCAACACCGGACAACATGACCACCCTCAAGATCGCCACCCGAAAGCACCATCAACTGATCCACGCCACCAAGAAAACAGCATTCAAAGACTGGCTGGACAACCACGCACACAACTGCAAGGAACTCTTCAACATCGTGAAAGAGCTCTCCAACCCCAACGCTGGATCCAACGACATCACCCCATCGCAAGACCTCTGCAACTCCCTCGCCTCCTACTTCCACAACAAGATCGCCGACATACACAACAGCTTCAGCACACAACCAACGCTCCCCATGACCGCACCAATGCCCCCCACCACCACCCTCAACGCCTGGACCCCGATCAACACAGAAGACACCATCCGCACGATGAACTCTATCCACTCCGGATCTCCGACCGACCCCTGCCCTCACCACGTCTTCAACAAGGCCGACGCCGTCATCACACCCCACCTGCGGGACATCATCAACACCTCCTTCGACACCGACACCTTCCCTGAGAGCTGGAAGCACGCCGAACTCAGCGCTCTACTAAAGAAACCAACAGCGGACCCCACCGAACTCAAGAACTACCGCCCCATCTCGCTCCTCCCGTTTCCAGCCAAAGTCATCGAGAAGACCGTCAACAAGCAGCTGGCCGCCTTCCTCGAGACGAATGGATCCCTCGACCCCTCTCAGTCTGGCTTCCGAGCCAACCACAGCACCGAGACCGCCCTCATCGCTGCCACCGATGACATCCGAGCCCTGCTGGACAACGGAGAAACAGCGGCCCTCATCCTCCTAGACCTCTCCGCAGCATTCGACACTGTCTGTCACCGCACCCTAGTGCAGCGCCTCAGCAACGTCGGAATCCAGGAGAAGGCACTGGAATGGATCATCTCCTTCCTCGACGGAAGGACACAGAGAGTCCGCCTACCACCGTACAAGTCAGAGGCCACCAAAGTCATCTGCGGCGTCCCTCAAGGGTCCTCGCTCAGCCCCAACCTCTTCAACGTCTACATGGGCCCCCTTGCGGCCATCGCACGCCAACACAACCTCAACATCATCTCCTACGCCGACGACACCCAGCTGATCCTCTCCCTGACCACCGACCCCGACGCCGCCAGAACCAACCTACACGAAGGGATGAAAGACGTAGCCGAGTGGATGACGACCAGACGCCTGAAACTGAACTCAGACAAGACGGAAGTCCTCATCCTGGGCTCCTCGCCCTCCGCCTGGGACGACTCCTGTTGGCCCCCCGTCTTGGGCACCGCACCCAAACCTACAGACCACACACGCAACCTGGGCTTCATCCTGGACTCCTCCCTCTCCATGACCAGACAAGTCAACGCCGTCTCCTCGTCGTGCTTCAACATCCTGCGCATGCTACGGAAGATCTTCTGGTGGATCCCCATCGAGACCAGGAAGACGGTCACCCAGGCCCTCGTCACCAGCCGACTGGACTACGGCAACGCCCTCTACGCCGGAACCACCGCCAAGATCCAGAAGAGACTCCAGCGGATCCAGAACGCCTCAGCCAGACTCGTCCTCGACATCCCCCGACGCAGCCACATCTCCGGACACCTGAGAGACCTTCACTGGCTCCCCGTCAACAAGAGAATCACCTTCCGTCTCCTCACCCACGCGCACAAAGCCCTACACGACCAAGGCCCGAGTTACCTCAACAACCGCCTCAACTTCTACGCTCCCAAACGCCATCTCCGATCTACCAGTCACGCCCTCGCCGCCGTCCCCCGCATCCGAAGAGTGACAACAGGAGGAAGGTCCTTCTCCTACCTGGCCGCCAAGACCTGGAACTCCCTCCCGACCGACCTGCGCCTGACCCAAGACCACCTCTCCTTCAGGAAGAAGCTCAAGACCTGGCTGTTCGAGCAGTAGCGGACCCCCTCTCCCCTAGCGCCTTGAGACCCTCCGGGTGAGTAGTGCGCTTTATAAATGTCTTTGATTGATTGATTGATTATTACTGCTGTATTATTAATGTGTGTAAACCCTGATGTGTAAAGGCCTAAATAAATGTTCACGTTTTGCTATGAAAGGCCTGTTTGTTTATTTCTTATGTTAGCTGAATTTGTAGGCCTGAAATGTATTTTCCCTGGTAAGCTGTCATTTTAGAAATAGCCAGCGAAATTCATGTGCACGCAGAAATGTTCGATTACACGTTTCAGTTGCAGTTGCAGGTGGAAGAAGCTGCCTTTGTTAGTTAGAACTAATGCCTTTAGTTTTAGGAGTTAGGCCTGGAGGAGAAATGAAACATTGTTTATGGAATGTTGAGAATTGAGAGCGGATGTTCTTTCTCGCTGAAGAAGGCTTGGGAATCAAGGTTGTCCACCTGCTCACGAGAAGAGGTGCGGAAGACGATGAAAAATTACCTAGGAGAAGGGTCTATTAGTATGAGGCGATCTGTGGGCGTGTTTACGTTTCCGTGATTTTCTATTAGGGAAAGAGCCCCGAGGGAGGAGAGTGCAGAAGAGGTTTGGAGAGAGAAGGAAACAAGTAGAGTTAGGTGAAAAGGGATAGGAAATCCATCTGGAAAGGGTATCCTAGAACGAACTTTGGGGCATATTATCAAGGGATTTATCTCCGCTTTTTTGGCTTTAAAAGCCAAGAAAGCGGAGATAAAATTATCTCCCTATTACCTAGCTATCGCTAACACCAGTTAGCGACAGCTAGTAGGAGATAGCGACCATCTTGGGCCCCCTTTGCAAGTCAGAGAAATTTATCACTAATGACATGCAAA
Organism: Lissotriton helveticus; assembly: GCF_964261635.1. Taxonomy (NCBI): domain Eukaryota; kingdom Metazoa; phylum Chordata; class Amphibia; order Caudata; family Salamandridae; genus Lissotriton; species Lissotriton helveticus. Next base: position 1,696,765,673 of record NC_136069.1, on the reverse strand, counting down.
GTGGGCGTGCCAAGATGTTAGCGACTGGAAACAGTCGCTAACATCGCTATCTCCTATTACCAACTTTTGGAGATATTCGCGCTAAGCACGAATATCTCCAAAAGCTAACCCCTGCCCTGAGCAGTTCTTAGCCATGTTATCCAATGGTAGGTGGATAACATGGCTAAGAGCATTAGCACGGTAATGCCTGAATATCGCGGACTTTTCAGCGATATTCATGCATTTCGGCCGATTTTCATCGCTTAGGAGATAAACCTTGATAATATCAAGGCTCCTAAGCGATAAAAATCGTCGCTACACGGCGATAAAATTATAGCCGCTAAGCCAACATAGTGATAATTATCGCTATTTGTTGGTAATATGCCCCTTTGTAGCTTAGTCATCTGACTTACACTGTGAATGTGCTTCTTAGGAAGCCTTCACGAGCTTACACCTTTTGATGGGTTTTGTCTGGGAGATGCTAAATAGGGATGTCATCTTAGTGATAGTGTAGGGACAGATTAACGAATTCTTCTTTCCCCAAATGAGGTCCGATCTGTATGTTGGAGCAGTTTTGGCCTGTGTATTATTTTTGGAACTGTTATGTCTTTTCATGATTCACAGGAGCCGTCTGTTATGTAGATTTGGATTTTTATTAGTTCCATATATTTTACAACCTCGTTTTGAGGTGCTTGTGTATTCAGTTGTAAATTTGGGGAAATACATCTGGAAATGGTCCAGATTTTAGGAAAATTCTTTTTTAACAGCACTCCAAAAAAACAGAAACCTGGTATTGACAAAAATTCCTGGTATGGCAGGGATTGCAGGGCAGCAAAAAAGGCTCTGCTGGTCGCACTAAAGGGGAACAATAAGGATTGCATTAGGGAAGCAAGGGCTGACTTTAGGAGAATAACCAAACAAGCTAAATTAGATTGGGAGGAAGATAGATGGCAGGCCATGAAGACTGCTCTAGACACTAAAGATAGCAGATCTTTCTGGAATTTGGTCAACACCGGAAAAATCGAGGGAAGGACCATTACTGACCCTAACATTGATGAGCAATCCTGGCATCTATATTTTAACAAATTGTATTCTGGTTCATGCCCTACCACGAATGAGAGCAATGCATCCCAAAATCATTTTAATATAGAAGTCATGCAGGAAATACCCCGATTTACAATGGGTGAGGTATTATCAGCTCTGGCAAAGCTGCAGCCTAATAAGGCACCTGGGTTGGACAGGATCCTGGGGAATTTGTTCACAAATGAATAGGCAGTATGGGCACCATACTTACTATTGCTTTATAATTAGGGCTCCCGGTTTTATGGTATCTATTTTTTTGCCATTTCCATCTGTATTTATCCATATTTATTTTTTGGCCATTTTTTTCTGTATTTATCCACATTTATTTTTGCCACAAGCAAAAGACGAACCTACAGCTAGTATTTTTCCACATTTATTTAAATTGACAATGCACACCTGCGCCCGGTTGTTATTGGTCAACACAATACATTCATTTGAAAACGTTGCCATTGTAGTACAAGCACACACATGATGACTGCAGACGTTCCTCTGCTGATGCTGGGGCATGGGGGGGGGGGGGGGAAGGGGAAATCCTTTTATACACGTACTTAAGACACCAGCTGCCAGCAGAGAGTGATGCCTGGAAGAGGACACACCAGTATGATGCTCAGACACCAGCTTTGGACAGAGAGTGATGTCAGAAAGAGAACACGCCAACATGATGCAAATAGAGACATTAGTTCCTAGCACCGAGTAGCTTCAGAAAGAGGACACATCAGCATTATGCACATAGCAAGACTCCAACTACCAGCAATAAGACAGGACATGCATGCATAATGCATACACCTTGACACAAGCTGCTAGTAATAAGTGGGGTCAGGAAGAGGACATGCCAACATGATACACAGAGACCAGCTTCCTGCATTGAGTAGTCTCACAAAGATTCACATACTGAGGTAACAGGTCCCAGTAGTGAGTAGTCTCAGGAAGAGGACAAGCCAGCAGGATGCTCAAAAGTATACATGAAACTAAGAGTGGTCTCTGAAAGAGGGCTTCAATAAAGATCATCCACAATAAAATCTCAAAGAATAGTGCCCTGATCCTATCTGTTTGATTTCCCCCTGCTGACTTCTTTACTCATTGTGCGACCGAGCAGTGTCTATAGAAGGTTCACCCCTGGGGCCTTTGGTAAAAAAGTAGACATGCAGAGACATCAGAACTCCTAGCTGAAAAGGGCACAGACGGGTACATAAAGGGATATTTGAGCTTCATGCAAAGAGTAAAGTGAAACTGAAACATGGTGTCCTAACATGAAGGATGTTCATAAAGACACCGGAGTACCTAGAGAAAGAAAGAAATGAGAGATCCCCCAAAAACCAGAACATCCAGAGACAACGTTCTTCAATAAGAGCTCACTTAGACAATCGTTTGCAGCTCCTTACAGTAATGAAATGCAGAGAGAGATAAAGTATCCAAATGGGGCGTTTTTGGAAATACTGTGTGTGCTGAATGCCACAGGGTGCCTTAGTTTATCGCGGTGGGGGAGGGAAAGGGCCCGCCGTCGCGCCATTCCACGATTGATGGCTACTTAGCACGAGGTTAATGCTAAGTAGGCATCAATCGTGGAATGGCGCGCTTTCCCTTCCCCACCGCGCGATAAACTAAGGCACCCTGTGGTATTCAGCACACACAGTAATTTCAAAACAAACAATAGACCCCACCTCCCCCTCACCCACATGATGACTGGGCACGATCCTCTGCTGATGCAGGAGCATGGGGGAGCAGGGGGTCGCTTCAGCAGCCCCCAATAAAAGAAAATTCTTTAAATGCGGCTCTATCTGTGGTTCCCTTCTTTGAATGAGCAGGCAATGGCGAGATTACAAGTCAACGTAATTTCAGTTTTGTGTCACATACCAATATCAGTTGCCATGACAGCATCCCCTGTACACACAACATCTCCATGGAGAGAGCGAGGAGAGGCTTGCTGTCACTGCGTATGAACTGGCCTCCGGCCAAGACCATTCTCTGTGTATATTTGTGTAGCAGGGGTGTGGAACGGACACGTTCACAATCAGCACAGCATCCGTGGGAGGAGGTGCGCAGGAAAGCGATTCTCTTCATGCTATATTTTTGCATTGTTCTTCGATTGTGATTACATCTCTATTATATATACAGAACACAGCAATATTTTTCTAATCAGAGACAACAATGCGCGGTTTATCATTAGAAGAGCAATACTGAGTTCCACTTTGCACTCCCGCCTCTTCAGGTGCTTAGTTTTCACAAAATATGCATTGATTTCTACAACATATAGAGTAAACTACATAACAGAACAGTGCACGAAATTACCCAGTGGTATTCGCAAGTCTCCCAAAAGAATGAGGGCGAGGCCGTAGGTGTTGGCACGCCCACACACATAGGCTTGCTTCCCATGAGGATTGGCTCAGGTGAACGGCTGTCCTTTAAAGACCCTCTGCCAATTTGTCCACACGAGGGCGCCAAAAGACTGATTGGAAGGGATTAAAAGGATTAAAATGAATTCAGGCAGCGGCAGCGTGGCAACATTTACCAGTGTTTTGCCGTTTCTATATATAAATACAGACAGAGGAAATATAGATTTCCGTCTGTATTTATATGTAAATATCCGTAAAAACGGAAAACCGGGAGCCCTATTTATAATTGCTTTTTACACTCCATGGCCTCCCAGTACCGTCGACATGGGTAGGGGCGGAGATTGTCCCCATCTTTAAAAAAGGGTCACCGATTGAGCCTGCAAACTACAGGCCAATCAGCCTTATTGATTGCACGCAGAAAATCTATGGAATGATATTGTTAGGCGGATTACAGGAGTGGATTGAAGACGGAGACATATTAACTCCACTACAAGCAGGATTTAGATCTAAAATCTCGACTATAGACCAATTGTTTAGGCTCCAGTTAATTTACTGGAAGCATGTAGTTTTGGAAGGGGGGGCCTTGTATCTTACATTTGTGGACTTGAAGTTGGCGTTCGATATGGTGGATCGTGACTAGATGTGGAATATCCTGCTGGACATTGGAGCTCCGCCATATCTCTGTCAACAACTTAAACGCCTCCACGAGAATACATACGCCAGGGTAAGATACGGTAAGAACGGCCTATTAACAGCACCTTTCCCCATTGGAAAGGGGTCAAGCAAGGCTGTGTATTAGCCTCTACCATATTTTTATTATTTTTAAATGGTCTAATTGATGACCTGCTTGCCGCTAAGGACTCTCCAAGAATATCATCATCTAAATTCCGCGGCGCTAATGTTCGCGGACGACACCCTGCTCCTCTCAAAGTCATCAATGGGGATGCAGAGGGGGTTGAATGAGTTTGCCCAGTTCTGTAAAAAGCAAAAACTGGTAGTTAACATTAACAAAACAAAATACATGGGGGCAGACTTATGTTAACTGGCGCATCCCCAGGGATGCGCCAGTTAATGTGCGCCACAGTGCGCCACAGCTCCGCCACCCATGGTGCGCCGCATTTATAATGCGGCGCACCATGGGGCAAAAACGGCCAGATGCGTGACGCATCTGTGGCATTAAGGTGGCGCATTGCTGGAGTTGCGTCGCAAGCGCGACGCAGCTCCAGCAAGGCTCGGGGTGCCCCATCTCAACAATGCTGCATCAAGACCTACGCCTGCTTCAAGCAGGCGCAGGCTTTTGACGCAGCATTGGCCTGAAAGTGACTGAGTGAAATCTCATAGATTTCACTCAGCCACTTTTGCGAGGCGCACCTGCCCCGGAACGCCCACCCTGCGCCGGAACGCCCACAAGCGGCGCAGGGCTTTACAACGTGACGCATCACGTTGTAAATCGTTCATAGGGATGCGCCACGTTTATGCCGCCTTGCGTGACGCAACAGCGGCGTAAACGTGGCACAAGGGCTTCATAAATCTGCCCCATGGTATTTAATGCCACTACCATTAACTGCCCACATCCTTTAATGGATGATAGACCATTAGAGCAAGTTAAACTATTCGATTACCTGGGCCTATCATTTAATGACAAAATGGGATGGGGCCCCCAAATTGGGAAGGCCAATTTGAAATTGACCCAAGTTTATTACTTCTTTCATATCCTAAGAAAAAAAAGATTTCCAATATCTTTACTAGGTCTTTGGAGTGTTTAACTGGGAGTGGGATCAGTTTGTCCCAGTTTGCCATTGTCATGCAGTGTGTCTTTTCAATATTCACATGCAAACCTGCTGCTAGTGAAAGAAGTTGTGTTATAAGGAATGTCCTTTATATAGATCTAGCATACAATAGGTACATTGTTTATAAATGAGATCATCTTTAAGAAGATGGAGGTCCTCATCCTTGGACCCTCCTCCACTGCCTGGGACAACACCTGGTGGCCCTCTGCCCTCAGAAACGCACCCACTCCGACAGACCACACCCGAAACCACTGAATCATTCTAGACTCCTCCCTCACCATGACCCGCCAGATCAACGCTGTCACCTCCACCTGCTTCAATTCCATCTGCATCCTCCGCAAGACCTTTAAGTGGATCCCCCCCTAATGCAGAAAGACCATCACCCACGCACTCATAACCAGCAGACTGGACTACGGCAACGCACACTACGCTGGAATCCACAAGACCCATCTACACAAGCTGCAAATCATCTAGAACACCGCAGCCAGACTCGTCCTCGGAACCCCACGACACGAGCACATGTCCCAGCACCTACGAGAGCTCCAATGGCTCCCTATCGAGAAGAGAGTAACCTTCAAGATACTAACCCACGCCTACAAATCCCTCCACAACATCGGACCCAAATACCTCAACAAAAGAGTCTCCTTCCACGCACCCAAAAGGAACCTCTGCTCCACCGACCTCGCCCTGGCAGAGACCCCAAGCATCCGCAGAACCAGAGCAGGTGGAAGAGCCTTCTCCTACGTCGCAGCAAAGGCCTGGAACAAGCTGCCACTCAACATCAGACGCTCCCCAACCCTGCACTCCTTCAGGAAGAGCCTCAAGACCTGGCTCTTTGACTGATCCGGAGCTGCACCCCCCGCCCCCCGCCCTAGCGCCTCTGGACCCTCACGGGTGAGTAGCACGCTTTAAAAAACCCTGATTGATTGATGATACACATTTCACCTGGTTTCCTTTGCTACAAGGTACTAAAGGAACAGTTATTAATGTTCTTTCCTAATGGTGCTCAACAAGGGTTCAATTACAAATGCAAAGAGTGCTGGGGACCGGGGGCATCCTTGTTTGACCCTGATTCAATAGAGAAACATTTTGAAAATTTGCCATTTACGACCACCTGACTGTGGCAGTTTGCATATAACAATCTGATTGTCTGAATGAAGTTATCTGGGATGCTCAATTTTCCTAGTAACTTAAAAATATATTCATGACTTAAAGAGTCAATGCCTTTTTGAAAGTCCTCTATCAGGATTGCTCGTGGGTTACCTTTATATTTTGCTGCCATAAAGTGTCTCTCAAAATATTGAGGCTGCCCATATTTTCCTTCCTGAGACACCACATGTTTGGTCTGATCGATGACCGTGTTGAGTGCCTTCCTAAATCTCATGTTTTACTAAAGATTTTGGGGGCATATTAGCAAGAACCTCGTTAAAATTATCGCCATTTTAGCGGCAGGAAAGTGCTGCTAAAACGGCGATAATGGGCTTGCTAATATGCGTTATATGTCCTGCACATCTAACCTGGGCTTCAATTGGAATACTATAACGCATATTAGCAAGCTCATTATTGTCATTTTAGCTGCATTTTCCTGCCGCTAAAACGGCGACAATTTTAACGAGGGTCTTGCTAATATGCCCCTTACTGTCTTTATTTAGGAGGGTTATCGGCCTCCAATTTTTAATATGCAGCTTGCCTCCTATGGATGAGTATTTGATGATCAACCTGTCAAATGCGGCCGAGAGGTCAAGCAAAATCAGTATGGCTTTCCCTGCCCCTTCAAGTTGGACACGTGTATCCTCTGTGGCGGCAATTAATGCCGTCTCTGTTCTATGCAGAGGCCGGAATCCATGTTGCGCTGGGTCAAGTTTATCGTTCGCCTCCAGAAAAGACAGCAATTCTTCATTTAGGGCTTTTTCAAGGATTTTAGATGGGAATGGCAGGCAGGAGATGGGGCGATAATTACTAACCTCCATAGGATCAAGGGATGGTTTCTTTAAGATAGGCCTGACCAGGGATTTTTTCCAGATGGCAGGGACGTGTCCTGCGTCCAGAATGTTATTGAGAAGGGGTGTTAAATGGTATGCAATAATGTTAGGGAACGTATGAAGGACCATAGCAGGATAAGGATCCAATGGAGATCCAGACTTCGTTGACTTTATAAGCTTCTCGACTCGGTCTGGCGATAAGGAGTTACACTTTTGTAAATAGACCTGCATTATCGCCCTATCTTTGTTTGGCCCATCTAAATTAACTCCAGCCTTGCTGTTAGAGATTTCGTCATAAACCTTTACCACTTTATCATGAAAGAAATCTGCTAGTTTATCGCAGAACTGCCTTTTAGGACTAAACTGTTTGCTATTGCCAAACTTGACTAAGGTAGAAACTTTTAAAAATTTCTCTAGCTGTATTTTTAGCAGCCGTAATTTTCTCGTGATTTTACCAAGATTATTGACTTTTTATACTCATTTGTAATGGGTTTTTTCTATTTCAGAGTATTACTTCCTCCAAACTCGCTCTTTGGCTCTGCATTTTTCTTATGTTCTTTTAACTCAGCTGTGTATCATGGGGCTGACGGTAGTCTCCTGCCAGTGCGTGTGCGCATCTCTGGGGCTAGTTTCCTTGCTGCCGAATCGTTCCAGCTATTGACATTTAGGGCTGCGGAAAAGAACAAAGAAAAGTAAAAGGAGAATGGGGAATGAAAGGAAGGCAGGCTTGATCCAGGGGCAGACAGGCCGCTGGTTCAGTGCAAAGAAACACTGGAGTCAAGAGAAAGGGCAAAAAGGCTGTTACTAACAGAAGTTGTCAAGTTGAAGTTAAATAAGAAATTGTTAAAGGGGCGTGGGAATTGTTTAGTAGCAGAGGGAATGGTTAGTATTTGTTAGAGTGCTGTGAGGACATATTATGTGTTTGTTGGTTGAAGCTTTTATTCGATATGCAGGATATCTTGAAAGCGTACACAAATACAGCATTTAAAAAAAACTTAAAAAAGACATTTTAAGAGCAGTATTGAATGTACAATTAAAACAGATAAAAAGACATGTGATGTCAGAATAAATTAACTAAAAAACGAATTAAACCGCTATTGATAATCTCTTGCAGCGAATCAACCAAAAATGTTTTAAAAATTTGGCTACACCACAAACAATAGGAGGGGAAGTGTCCGTCATAAGGATGCGAAGAGCTACCAGATGACTACGCGTGCCCATGTTGCGACAAAAGGGTTTGAGCCAAAAGCCCCTGGGTTTAGCATAGTCCGGGCATTCAAACAATATGTGCGGTATAGACTCTGTCCTCATGGTGCAACGGGCGCAAAAGGGGGACGTGTGGACACCCGATTTCCACTTTGACACCAGGGCACCAACTGGAAGGGAGCCCACTCTGAATTTAAAATACAATGCTCGATCAGCTGCCAGGGTAATTAGGTCCAGATATGGTTCGTAGACTACAGCATCTTTGATTGTTAAAAAGGCAGCTGTAGATTTACAATGTCTAGAATTTGTCACTAGCTGGTCCGCAACCCATTTCCAGTAGAGTCTTTTCAAAACATCTTTTGGTGGAGCCGTTCTTGATGACCAGCAGTCCCCTAGCCCAATATCCTCCAAAAGTTTTTTCGTGTCTCTCAACCACTTGATCTTTGCCCAACCGCCCAAGCTCATTATCTCTGCCAGCCCTTCAGCATATGATTTTAACTCTTCACCCCTCCGAATACGTGCCCATAGAAGGAGTGGACGAAGCCGGGCTTGATCTTTGATATTCTTACACCCAGTGTCCAACAGCACAGGCACTGTAGGGGTGCTTGGAGGCAGGGCGATTAGAGATTTCAAGAGCTTGCTCTCTGATGTTACCAAGGAATCCAGGCAGCAATGCCCCCACAGCTCTGCCCCATATAGGGCTGATGTTACTCCCTTAGCCTTGTAGATGTCAATTGCTGGGGCAAGCGACCTCCTTGGTGAGGCCCGAAATTCCCTCAGGAGGGCCCCTCCCACTCTCTTGTGATTCAAGACCATCTTAGCAATATGGGGTGACCAATTCATGGTGTCCGTAATCCGTATTCCGAGATAGTCGAATTCGGATACTTTTTCCAAAGGAACAGAGTTAAGAGTGGGTGGGCGGCCCAGTTTCCTTGGCGGGTTTAGAATAAGGAACTTGGTTTTATCTACGTTGATTACCAAGCCCCTTAAAGCACAAAAGTTCTGGAAGCGGGCGAGCAACTTCTGGAGGCCTTGCGGAGTCTTAGAAATCAGAAGCGTATCGTCCGCAAAAAGTAAAGTTGGGATCCGCACTCCCCCTAGACAAGGAGCATCGGCTGGTTCTTGCTGGAGATAATCCACCACCCCATTGACATATAACGAAAAGAGGGTGGGCGCTAGGACGCATCCCTGTCTCACACCCCGAGACACTGGGATCTTCTCAGTTATCTCTCCATTTCTCCCCCAACGAACCTGAGCAAAGGTATGTTCGTGTAGGCTAATAAGGAGGGACAAAATGTAGGGAGGTAACCCCAACCCATAGAGCACCCTCCATAGCTCCTCCCGAGGAACTAGGTCAAAAGCAGTCCTTAGATCTATAAATGCCAAGTATAGACTGCCCTTGCCTAGTTCCACCACCTTCCAACCAAGGAGTGCCAACCTAAACACCTGCTCAATCGTCCCTGTACCTGCCCGGAACCCTGCCTGGAAGTCTGTTAGTATTTTGTTTTCCTCCACCCAATGAAGAATCCTACCAAGGATAGCTTTACCTGCTATCTTTTGGGTGGAGTCAATGAGGCTTATGGGGCGGTAGTTCCCTGGGATTTCTCTAGAACCTTTTTTATAGATTGGGACCACCACCGCCCCTTTCCAGGAATCGGGCACTGGCCCCCCCTTCATAATATCATTAAGGAGTGCCGCAATAACCCCTCCCCAGGCCACTGGATATGCCCACATAAGGTCCCCTGGTAAGCCATCTGGGCCTGCTGCCTTCCGGGGGGCTACACACCCAATCACCTTTTCAATCTCTAAAGCTGAAAAGAGATTGTAGCCATGGGGTTCAGATACTAGTGGGGGGAGCATCCTAACATTTAGTGCCCCATCCGCCGGAAGGTATAGAGCCCCAAAGTGTTTGACCCAGCTTTGTGGGGGGATATTACAGGGTCTCATAGCTTCATCAGGCCTATTCCGGGAGCCTACAAGGTTCCAAAAACCCCTTGGGTCTTTGCTTTTACTAGCGACAAGTAGGTCCTCCCAAAATTTCTCTTCCCACTCCTTTTTAGCAAATTTAAGGGAGCTGTTATATGCCTTCCTTGCTTCCAATATGTCAGAGTGGGATTTGGATTTCACTGCCTCTACAAGTCTTGATTTGTTTAGCCTGCACAGTTGTGTGTACCACCCGCTAGCTTTCTTTACACCTCCTTTCCTCCCTAGCTTACTCGAGGGGATAGAAAACACATTAGTCAGCGCCTCTGTTAGGGAGGCAAAGACCTCACAAGCCCCACCCACCCCTTCCGGGATGGTCCCCAAGTTTGTCAGTGCATGATCTAAAAGGGTTGATATTTCTCCAACTTTTTCCTCCGACATGACCAATTTGGCCCATTTTAGGCGCCTTCCACATAGTGAGACTAACGACTCATCTGGGGGAGTTAATATGGGGATATTATAACCCTTCATAGAATGACACCACCACTGAACCATGGTCAAGGAAAGCGGGTTGTGATCGCTTTCGACCGTGGGTACCACAACCATATCCCTCACCTGGCTCCACAGACATATATCTAATAGAATATAATCAATTCTAGAAGTATGTCCTGGTCTGTTATAAGTATGTGCCCCCCCCTAACTGAAATCGTCCTCCCATTCACTGCCCTTAAATTAAATTCAGTGCTCAGGGTGTATAACTGTAACGCCACCTGTGACCATCTCCTAATGGGAGGAATCTCCAAGGTTGGGATCCCTATCTTCGCGTCCTCCTCATCTTGCTCTAAGGCAACATCCGAGCCCAAGGGCTCGAACGTGCAGTTCATGTCGCCCGCTACCAGGGTACACGACTTGTGTGAAGTTGTACTAAGGTGGCTTTCCAGGAGAGATAATACAGTCGACTTGTGGAAAAGTAAATTTTGCCATGTTCTGTGTCCCTACGCCTCATCCATCATATGTTATGTGTGCATGATCAATATGCATATGTTATTCCCCATTTCTGATTAAAGACGCAATTACAGTTGTGTCCACCTCTAGTATGCTATTTTCCAGTCCTCGTGAATACTACGAATATCAGGCCTATGTAAGTAATGTTGCCACGTTTCTCAGTGTGCACGTTATTCAATTATAAAGTCCCCGTTTCCAGGCCTCAAAAGGGCCCGGACCACAGATTCAGCTCCTGTCTCCTGAAAGCCTCGCTGAGGAGCGATACAGCCCCCACCTGTATCCTCGACCCTTCACTTACTTCCTGCCTTGCAGTGCCCGGTGCACCCCGGCTCTGCCTCTGAGTCTGCCAAAAGTATGTTATAGTTCCTGCTATCAGTTCAGTCCTCCTCCTCTGCATTCCTAAGCTACTGAACTGCATCAATAGTTTCCGTCATTGTCTAGCCTTCTCGTCTCCATGTTAGAGAAATACTGTATTTAATGGTCATTTAGTATTCTTCATCACGCACTACATGTAGAATAATGCATGGTCCAGTCTTAGAATCAAGTTAGTTTTTCCCCTCATGACTTCTAGTTTATATCAACATGTTCCCTAAACAGTAGATACCAGATAGGGTTTAGGTACATGTCGCTCCGACCCTCCAGACTCTAGTCTCTGCTCCTAGCACAGAGTTCATAGCCCCCAGCTTCTCCTAGTAACACGTCATTGCCAGTTTCCGCGCACCATTAGGTTAGAGGTCCCGGCTCCTTAGGTAGCCCCCTCCAATGTTTCCGCCCATTCATGACATATTCTGTTACGTTTTGCATCACATGTCTAAGTAAACTCCCAGTTACACCTCTTATTTCTCTTATCTCTCGCGACTGCTATGCGTCACGCCTTCTACTCCACCTACTGTTACGCCCACTGCAATGTAATGCTATGTGTTTGCGCTATGTATATAAGTCAATGTTTTGTTATTAAATGTTAGCGCGCTCATCCCAGACCTAGCCCCAGCAGCTGCTGGGCCTCTTTTCCCCTGCTGGGCCCCAGTTGTCCTGCTGGGCCCTGTCATTCTGTTCCTATGCAGGTTGTCCTGATCCTGTCCTTATGCTGTAATAAACCTGCAGAAACTCCTACTACCTCGAATCTTGACTCTTATTTATTGAGCTATCTGTTATGCTATAAGTCTAGTCAAAAATAGGGTATTATTTATTTATTTACCACATAATGGCGCCCGAACAGGGACTTGCCCTTTCCCCACGCGTCGGTGAAGCCACGCCGACCCCCTGACCCTCTGCAGTCGTGACGGAACCATACCGTGCACTGGCAGATATTTCTGCTCCAAGTATCCCTCAGGCCCACGGAGGAGACGGAGGAGGCGGTCCAGCATCCGAACGAGACGGTGGAGGAACGCGGCGAGTCCCGACCAGAGCCCAAGCCGAGAGTCCAAGGTCCGAGGTATCCGGAGGCCCACCCGTAACTGAAGTCCGAAGTCCGAAGTTCGTCGTCGTAGTCCAGTCCCGTCCGAGGCCTTCCGTTCCGTGCTGCCCGGTGAGTACCATTGCTGGGGTAGTGTCTAGACAGGGTCAGTCTAAATTGACTCCTGGTCCGTGGGTTGGTGGTACCCAAGCCCACAAACGAAGTGTTCACCTAGGTGGATACGGGTCTTGATGCGTTCCTTTATGGGACCGGTATGTTCCGTACTGTTACAGCAGTGCATCCAGTAACTCTAGTCTGTTCCGTTCTCGAGAATTCTGTTCTGTTTCTGTTTTCAGTATTTTCAGGTAGTATTCTGTTCGAACTGTTATTTATAATGTTGTTTAATGTATTTTCAACGTCGTGGTATGCCTGAATTGTTTTCCCAATTGTTATTGTTTTTCATGTATTGTATTGTGTTCCGATTCAAGTTTAGAATGCCGCTCTTTTCCAAGTTACGTCAGTTAAAAACTAGAAAGGGTCTGCTGGAAGCAGCAGTTCCTGTTCCGCCTAGGGACAGTCCAGGTCACTTTATGTATCAGAAACATGGCATAAGCGCCATATTGTATCTAGATTTATGGGTAGAGTATACCAAACAGTTAGAAGAAAAGTATAGATGGCCCGTATCGGGTACATGGGATGCCGAATGTATCATGCGAGTAGAGGAAGCATTATGGAAAAAGAAAGCCAGACAGTCACAGAAGGATGCCATCGAGTTATGGCGTAAGGAAGCGCATAGAAGAACGGAAAAGGAAGTCAGAAAGTCAGAGTTAAGTAGAGAATCCCAAGAACGAGCCCAAGAAAGAGAATTAATCGAGATAGGTGAACAAGTCAAAGCCGAACAGTCAGACAGACAGAGGCATGCCCTTATTAAGGGTATGTATCCTCTCCTTGCCGAAGGCTTGCCAAAAGCGACCCCAGAGGCACCCAGTAATTTCCCGCCACCATTAGTTCCGACCAAGCTACGTCACAAACCGACCGCAGCTGATATTTTTATTTCGTCCTATTTGGACGACACAGTTCCAGAATATGCAAATCCAGTTCGCGCTCCACCTGTCCCTGTAAATCAGGCACTTCCCGTTCCTCCAGACACCGGAGTACCTGTTACGGTACCCCCGGGTCAGCCTGCCATACAAGTTCAGCCCACGTTACAATTACCGACCCTGCAAGCACGAAGAATGTCAGTCGACGATTCTAGTATAGGGGCCGCAGGAGGAGGTCCTCCTCAAACCCCGCCGCCACACAAACGTTTATCAGCACTCGAATTACATGCTCAAGCATCACAGCGTACTCCAAAAAGTAATAAGTCTGTTACAGAAATCAGACAAGCCCTTGCCGAATGTGTCTATGACACAGTCCCAGGCGAGTATAATATGGTTTTATATTCCGTACGCGTAAGAAGGGTGACCGAGTATCTAGTCACCTTACCAAATATGAAAGAAGATCTAGACAGAATATATCGTTTCATCCGTACAGGGGATGATCCAGAAAGTATTGGCGAAATTATGTCTCAAAGGAAAGCCGAGATTCAGCTCATGATATTAAAGTTCCTGATCAATTGTTTAATAAGAGAACAAGATTACCCGTCTAAAGATCCCGCCGAAATGAGAATCCTAACAAGGTGGAGTGATAATATAGCCGAGGGTAAGCACAAGACCATTAGTGCCATGGAAAGTATGTACAAGAAAATTCGTAAAGAAATAATAAGGTTACACGAACAGCGTAAAGCAGCACAAGTAAGCGAGAAAGAAAGTATCTCTGATCCTGAAGAGGAAGACGAGAATCCCGCCAGAATAGCGTATGTAGGAAAATCCAGATTTCCAGATCGCCATTTACGTCCAGAACCTAAGTCTATTTTTCATCATCCAGCACCAGAACGAGGTTCTCTAGAACAAGTATTTCAAGCTACCGATCACATTCTGAAATCACGAGTCGGTTATAGCGAATTAAGTACCATGCATGAACAAGAACTAGCCCGATCAGCAGTCCGATGGATTACTGATTCTACCACTTTTCCAGACGAAATAGTGGCACAAATGTTTCTGAAACTGCCCCCAGCCGAGCAACGACTGGTGGGTATGTATATGATCCAGCACCTCATTACCCTGTATGAGGGTCAACATTCTGATCCAGGCCCGTTGCACGATATCCTGAACGAGTTACTCCAGTATAGATGGAGAGGTCTAGGTACCGATTTAATTAGTGTCATTCTAGAACAGCGCCACAAGTATAGAACGTTCCTGAACCCGCACTTTGTTCATGTCTCACCCCCAGAAAGTAAACCATTCTACATAGACAGACAGAATCCGCTACGAGAAGTCCACCCAGTCCAAGGGGCGGGTGGCGTAATGCAACGAGTGTTTGTATACACTCCGATATCAAAGATGGAACTTCTTGAAATGAAGAAATTAATCCCCTGTCACGACAAAGATCCAGCGGGGTTCCATAGAGAATTAAAAGACATGCTCCGTATGGGAGAATACACTTACCCAGATATCATTAAAATGTTAAAGGTCCTGCTACCCGCAGGGGTGTATGAAAAGTTAAAGGAAAAAGAATGGGAGGTGGGAGAGAAAAAGATCGATTGGGCAGCTCTAGAAGCTGAAGACAAGGCACGAGTACCAGGTACCGGTCTTGGAGATAAATGTAAAGAATTACCAGAATTATTGATTCAAGTTTTACCCAGATTATTGACAACTAGGAAAGAAGACTGGGATGCAATCTCAGCCTGTAAACAGAAACAAGATGAAGACATTAGTGATTTTTATTCTAGATTTGAGAAATGTTTCAGTATTAACAGTGGTCTCAAGACAAGTAGTGAGTCATACCCTCATCTTTTCGTCACCAAATTAGTCGAGAATTCAAGTCCACAAATTAAAAACCGAGTTTTGAAAGTCGAAAGCACCTGGCAAGCAAATACTCCGTCCCAGATGCTCCAGATGCTCCAGTATCACCAGAATAGAATTAGAGAAGAGCAAGAACACGAAAGAAAACGTATGAAAGACACGAAAATGAAAGTGCTAGTTGCACAATCTATTCCTCAAGACAGTCAGAAGAGGGGTCCGAATCAAGCCAGTCACCCTGCGGCTCCCGTTAAAGGGAACTGCAACTATTGTAAACAGCCAGGTCATTTTATAAACGAGTGTGCAGTTCTGAAACACAACATAGCTACTGGTAAGACTAAAGAAAGACCACGTCCGCCGAGACAAGAACAAGTTTCACAGACTCCTCAGTCACAGAATGCACTACAGACAGTTACAGTACCGCAGCCTATTGCTGCAACACAGCACGTTACATCGCAGATGTACCAGTATGCACAGTCTGAGTATCCAGAGTACCAGCAGTATTCATGAAACAGCCTAGAGAGGGAGGTAGGCTTGCCTCTCATCGAGATACCTGTAGATCAAGAAGGTCCCTATGTTCACAGTCAAGTATTAGGGAAAGACAGAAAGTTTTTGATCGATACAGGGGCAAGTAGGACCACAATTAGTCACGCCGAAGTTCCAGGGGCTCCGCTCTCAGGCTCAAGAAATGTTTCCCTTGGATTTTCAGGAAAACCCATAGTTAATGAAATATCAAAGCCAGTTACTCTAGAAGTAGGTCCATTGTCCCGTACTACTGATCTGTTACTTACTAAGTCATGTCCAGAAAATCTATTAGGTATTAAGACACTGAAAGAATTAGGTGCAGTTATTTGCTGTTCCCCAGAGGGAATACGTCTGTTCCTACGTGACTTTAAGGGTCACTATGTATTACGAGATTTTGATTCAAGATTGTCTAATGTTCCGCAGCATTTATGGGCGCAAGGTCCAACTGATGTAGGTTACATGCAAATCACACCCTATCGTGTGACTCTCAAACCAGGTGTAGTGTTACCACGAATCAGGCAGTACAGATTGCCACCTGAGGCTGTAGCAGCCTTATCCAAAATTATTGACGAGCTCATGGCTCAAGGAGTAGTTGTAGAAACTGACTCCAATGTATGCAATTCTCCGATCATTCCAGTCATGAAACGTACTGATCCAAATGCACCCCCAGTATATCGATTAGTGATTGATTTACGAGAGCTTAACAAATGTATTATTCCTCAGTACCCAGTTGTCCCAGATATTTCTTCCCTGTTAACAGCCATTGATTCCGAAGCCATGTTTTTCACTGTTATTGACCTCAAGAATGCATTTTTTAGTGTTCCAATTCATCCAGATAGCCAGTTTCTTTTCGGATTTTGTTTAAATGGAAGGAGCTATATGTTTACACGCGCTCCTCAAGGTTTCACAGAAAGCCCTAGTATTTACAGTCAAGCACTCAAGAGACAACTAGACAATATTCACATGCCAACTGACACTGCCCTGCTCCAGTATGTTGATGATCTACTGATCACAGCCCGTTCTGAACATGCTTGCGAACGAGCATCACTTACAGTTCTGTATTTTCTAGCCGAGATGGGGCACAAGGTGTCACCTTCGAAGCTTCAATTCTGTGTCCAGCAAGTGGTATACTTAGGACACTTGCTGTCCAAGAGGGGTAGGCAGTTGACACCCGACCGTATCCAGTTAATAGCGAGTCTTCCCCAGCCCAGAACCCAGAAGGAGGTACGTGCCTTTATCGGCCTTACTTCTTATTGTAGACAATGGATTCCCCAGTATGCATTCCTAGCCAAGCCACTGATACAGTTAACGACACAGGAGGCAGCCGTATCGACTGTCCTCCCTTGGACATCTGACCATACACTTAGTTTCAACGAGTTAAAGAAAGCCCTATGTCAAGCTCCAGTTCTAGCTACACCGAACTACAGTAAGCCTTTTACACTTTTCGTTACTGAACGCGAAGGTACAGCATTATCTGTCCTCACACAAGATCAAGCAGGTCAATACAAGCCCTGTGCTTATTTTTCGAGCACATTAGATCCAGTCGCCCAGGCGTTGCCTGCGTGCCTCAAGTCAGTTGCAGCCACCGCACTAGCTATCAGACAAAGTGATTCTATAGTTTTAGGACATTCCTTGACAGTACAAGTTCCACATTCAGTAGAAGTTCTTTTAAACCGAACACAAACTCAGCACTTGACAATTGCACGTTTAACAGGTTATGAATTGACACTGTTCCAGCCACACATAGAAATTAGACGCTGCAACGTCCTGAATCCTGCTACACTGTTACCATCAGTTAGTTCAAATCCAGACACACATGATTGTGTGGAAGTAGTTAACATTACGACAAAGCCAAGACAAGACCTGACAGACATTCCGTTACTAGATCCTGACCTGACACTTTATGTGGATGGTTCATGTATGAGAACTAGTACAGGAGAACTAGTCGCCGCGTATGCAGTGACTACTGACACTGAAGTTATTGAAACACACCGTATTGATACTCTGTCCGCTCAAGCAGCAGAGCTAGTCGCTCTGACACAAGCCTGTATACATGCCAAGAACCTGAAGGTTAATGTTTACACAGATTCACGTTACGCATTCGGAGTTGTACACGACTTCGGAGTGCTCTGGCAGGAGAGAGGTTTTATGACTTCTCATGGAACCAAGATTCAGCATGGTCTCCTTATTCAAGCCCTGTTAGATGCCATACATTTACCGACATCTATTGCTATCATGAAGTGCAAAGCACATACGAAAGTCACTGACATTATTTCCCAAGGTAATGATTTAGCAGACCGCACAGCCAAGCTTACAGCACAGACTCCAGACATTCCAGTTAATCAGACACAGACACATACTCCAGATCCGATTACATGCATGACAGTTAAGGACCCTACTCAAGATGTCATAGATATCCAGTCACATGCTACTCCCGATGAAATCAAGAAATGGTCTGTACAAGGAGGGGTCCAGACAGATCAAGGATGGTTAACGAAGGGTAGAGCCACATGGTTTCTCCCCGATTCTATGGTTCAAGTTATTATCAATACCGCACATAGTCCAGCACATTTAGGAGAAAAAGCTATGTTAGACAGTATCCAGAACATTTGGTTCAACAAGCATTTACGAGCTGCAGCCAAGCAGAAAGTCCGTACCTGTATGATATGTTGTCAGTTTAATCCAGGTAAAAGTGTCCCGGTGGAACAAGGTGGTTTCCAGCCCCCTGACCACCCTTTTGAGGTCCTCCAGATGGATTATATTCAGATGGAGCGATGTCGAGGTTTCAAGTATGTCCTTGTAGTTGTATGCGCTTTGTCCAGGTGGACAGAAGCATATCCAGTCCCAGATTACACAGCCGCGACCACTGCCAAGCAGTTGGTTCGTGAATTCTTCCCTAGATATGGACTCCCTAGAGTCGTATATTCTGATAACGGCCAGCCATTCTCATCTGAACTCATGAAACACGTTTCCCTTTTGTTAGGGTACCAGTGGAAGTTCCATTGTGTACGCCATCCAGAAGCAGCTGGACTAGTCGAAAGACATAATCAGACTCTGAAAATCCGTATAGCAAAAGTTTGTAAAGACAAGGGTGTGGACTGGTTAGTAGCTTTGCCAGTCGCTCTGTTTTATATGCGTATGGTCGCACATTCCAGATCAGGTCTGTCCCCGTATGAGGTCGTATTCGGCCGCCCCCCTAACATGTGGGGTACTCCTAGACCCCGAAGTATTACCGATGTTTCATGTAATATGCTGACAGATTACCTAGCTTCCTTGATGTCTGCCCTCAACTCATGTCGTTCACAGGTTGCCGCCGCATTTCCAGACAATACCGAGGTGGCACCGCACGAGATCGTTCCAGGCTCCCTAGTGATGATCAGAAATTTTGACAGATCAAGTCCGCTGGAACCACGTTGGAAGGAGCCACGTCAGGTCCTCTTGACCACCCGAACTGCCGTCAAGTTGGAAGGCAGGAAGGGGTGGGTCCACCTTTCTCATGTAAAACTTTTCAAAGGATCGAAACCAGTCTTCAAAAACATTTCCAAGAACATTTCCCAGGATTCGAAGGATTGCCAGAACATTGTTTTAAAGGACTGTCCCGCACAAGACATTATTACAACCCCTCCCTTGTTAGAGAAAACTCCGCAACAGGAGTATAAGTTAAAGCTCAGGTCTAATAAGTCAGCCAGTTTGATTGTATAAGTCCTCCCCTAGGTGAAACGGTTAGACTGTTTCTGACATGTATAAAATAGACCCCCATAGTGAGAGAGTCAGTCAAAGCTCAATCAAATGTATCGTTTTTCTGAGTTTCGTATTATTCATCAGCATAATGATTTCCTGCACCAGCTATGCTTTCTATCTGTGTTTTTCAGTTCCTCATGTAAATATGTCTGCTCATGCTACAGTAGAGCACACGTTTAGTGATCTGCCTCCTCACGAATATGCATACCGCCTCGCCATGCGTAATAACACATTTATCCGTATGTTACATTATTCACACCAGACCAGCAATGCCACTAATTGTTGGGTGTGTGGTCGACTCCCCCCTTTCCAGACACCGAAGGGAGTTCTGCCACTCTTTCCTTATCCATTCTCACACAATGGTTCGTGTGGAGCATGGTCCACGTTAACGTCATCCTCAACAGATATGTCTTTTCTTAACAGTACATGTTTCCCAGACAAGCAAGGTCTCCCCCACAGAACAGGTTTAGATTTAGAAAATGAAGTATATAATTTAGGAAATTATTCGTCGAATTTCATGGTTCTGAATGTTCAGTCTGATACTACTCCAGACTTACCTGCTATTTCAGTACTACCAGTCAAAGGCGAATTATGTGTCCGTAGTTATGGTTCTGTACATATAGGACATAGTGAATGTACTACTGTTATCCAGTATAGTGACAGTGGGAAATCTATTTTCAAAGCTTCACGTCATTCTTATTTTATTTGTGGTCAAACTGCATATGTCCGTCTGCCCCTCGATTGGGAGGGAACCTGTTACATTGCTTTCCTACTGCCACCTGTCTTTCTAGCCCCACCTGACTATCATAGGAATTCTTTCTTAGTACACACTAGACACAAGAGAAACCTCCCGATTGTCGATTATACTGAAACTGCCGCAGAGCAATTCATTGATATTGATAAAGGTGTTTTCCCTTATTTAGGTACAGTTGTAAATAGTAAGCTAATCCGTAGGTTAACAAGAACCCTTGAAGCAGTAGTAGATGAGACTGCCTCCGCTCTAGGTAACTTAACTGAAGAGCAATCCTTTATGAGAATTGTCGTTTTACAGAATCGTCTCGTCCTTGACGTCATACTGGCCGATAGGGGCGGGGCCTGTAGAGTTCTCGGATCCAGTTGTTGTATTTTCATTCCAAATAACGCGCCGTCTGTTTATTCAGCTATAACCAGACTCCATAAAATTGCTCATCTGTTACACCAAGATCCAGGCACCTGGACATGGTCCGGTTGGTTCTGGAATATAATTTCCGCATGGGGATGGAAAGTCCTGTCCTTTTTAGGTATTGCAGTAGCGATCATATTTAGCTGCTGCCTCTGTATACAATGTGGCCCTGCGATTTGCAGCGTGTGTGCTACCTCTTGTATTCCCAGTCCCAAGCCCCGTTCTAAATCTCGTTCCAAGACAATTCGAGACGAGCAAATGGTACTGTATGAAATGATAGACGGTATCATGAATATTGATGTTTCCTGATGGAAACGTAGTGACAAGGAGGGAATGTGGAAAAGTAAATTTTGCCATGTTCTGTGTCCCTACGCCTCATCCATCATATGTTATGTGTGCATGATCAATATGCATATGTTATTCCCCATTTCTGATTAAAGACGCAATTACAGTTGTGTCCACCTCTAGTATGCTATTTTCCAGTCCTCGTGAATACTACGAATATCAGGCCTATGTAAGTAATGTTGCCACGTTTCTCAGTGTGCACGTTATTCAATTATAAAGTCCCCGTTTCCAGGCCTCAAAAGGGCCCGGACCACAGATTCAGCTCCTGTCTCCTGAAAGCCTCGCTGAGGAGCGATACAGCCCCCACCTGTATCCTCGACCCTTCACTTACTTCCTGCCTTGCAGTGCCCGGTGCACCCCGGCTCTGCCTCTGAGTCTGCCAAAAGTATGTTATAGTTCCTGCTATCAGTTCAGTCCTCCTCCTCTGCATTCCTAAGCTACTGAACTGCATCAATAGTTTCCGTCATTGTCTAGCCTTCTCGTCTCCATGTTAGAGAAATACTGTATTTAATGGTCATTTAGTATTCTTCATCACGCACTACATGTAGAATAATGCATGGTCCAGTCTTAGAATCAAGTTAGTTTTTCCCCTCATGACTTCTAGTTTATATCAACATGTTCCCTAAACAGTAGATACCAGATAGGGTTTAGGTACATGTCGCTCCGACCCTCCAGACTCTAGTCTCTGCTCCTAGCACAGAGTTCATAGCCCCCAGCTTCTCCTAGTAACACGTCATTGCCAGTTTCCGCGCACCATTAGGTTAGAGGTCCCGGCTCCTTAGGTAGCCCCCTCCAATGTTTCCGCCCATTCATGACATATTCTGTTACGTTTTGCATCACATGTCTAAGTAAACTCCCAGTTACACCTCTTATTTCTCTTATCTCTCGCGACTGCTACGCGTCACGCCTTCTACTCCACCTACTGTTACGCCCACTGCAATGTAATGCTATGTGTTTGCGCTATGTATATAAGTCAATGTTTTGTTATTAAATGTTAGCGCGCTCATCCCAGACCTAGCCCCAGCAGCTGCTGGGCCTCTTTTCCCCTGCTGGGCCCCAGTTGTCCTGCTGGGCCCTGTCATTCTGTTCCTATGCAGGTTGTCCTGATCCTGTCCTTATGCTGTAATAAACCTGCAGAAACTCCTACTACCTCGAATCTTGACTCTTATTTATTGAGCTATCTGTTATGCTATAAGTCTAGTCAAAAATAGGGTATTATTTATTTATTTACCACAGACTTCCTCCCGCCCTTAGTCCCTCTGGCATATACATTATAGATGTTCAATATTGTGCGACCCCTAGAGTCTCTTAAAATAATATTTTGGATATCTGGACATCCTGTCTGAAGGTCCTCTATTCTACAGTCTAGGGAAGCTGCCACCCATATAAGCAAACCTCCCGAGGGGCGTCCTCTCCCCGATTCTGAAATTTGTGCGGGCACATAGTAGGAGGAAAATCCCACCCTGTGTAATGGGTCCAAACTCCAGGTCTCCTGGAAAATGCATATGGCGTGGTCATCAACCAAAGCATTCCAGTCAGGAAGGGCCAGTTTTCTTGCGATCCCTGCGACATTCCAACTGAAAACCTTAAAAATACGGTCCGTCACAGCTGGTGCGTCGCAGACCGCGAGAACACTCCTGTCCATAGGCCTCACAGGGGGAACAGGCAAATTACAGTCCAAGGGAATGGGCAGAGAGTCTACCAATCCACTGTCACCTGTACTTATAGGAGAGAATATTCGGGGTGGTAGTACTGTCATTAAGCCCATTCTATTGGCAGTTACCATATCAGGCACTACAATCACCCTCGTATCACCCTCCTCCAGTCAGCATCTCCTTGGCCCCCACAGAGGATTCAACCCGTTATATCCAGGACCCCCAACCACACATGGGTCCCAGTTTTGGCCGGAGCCAATTATACTAGGGCCCACCCGGGATGGCATTACAATTGTCCTGGGATAGAAAAAGGTTAGATCCACTAGTTTAACCCCTACCTCATCCATATTTCTTATAGGGCCACAGATGGAACTCACCACTCTGGGATCTTGGAAGTTTATAATTACACAATCCCCCTCCTGTATTTTTTTTCCTTGGCCTATCCACCCTACTCTGCGGACGCTTAAAATTAGCCCATCTAGACCATTCGGGATTGGCTTATTTAATTTTAGCCAGTGAATACACTTGTTCTTGAGGGACTAGTGATTCTCCACTTGGTCTTCCTTCAGTGGGGGAACGTTTACTAGGACACCAACAAAGGGGTGACAATCTGGTGGTAAATTTATTGGGGGAGCCCGCCGTGAGAATTTACGGGGGACCGTTGTAGTTGTAACCGGGGCTACAGGATGAGGGGCAGTTTTAGTGATCTTCTCTGTCGCTACTCCCTTGCCTTTGTCTTGTGTGCCAGAGGCTTGGCTAACCCTTGCTATCCCTCCGCTTACCGGGGGCTGCGGATGGGATATTAATTTAGGTGTACTTTTGGCGACCTCAGAAGATGTTTCCATTCCCTTGTGTTGGAGCCCTACTTTTGTTGGGGGAGGAATTACAGGTACAGGTGCTTGTGTGTTGCCAGTATTTACCTTCTTTGCCCTAGTTAGATGATTAGAATCCGCCTGAGTTTGCGCGGGGACTACTGAGGGCGCACTCTCATTTAGATCCATGGCCTGGTTCTCACTCGCTCTTTTATGCTGTTTAAATATAGATTTAAGTGAGAAGAAGCCGTCAAGGGTTGATTGCTCTAATTTGTCTATTCTAGTCCCCAAACCCTTAACCTGGGTCAACAACGGCACAAAGAGAGTGTTTACCCTCTCCATAATCCTATCAATCATATTTTGTTCAAAAGCTGAGGAAACATTAGCAGCACTACTAGTAGAGGGCGAGCAGTTATTTCTACCTGTGGGTGCGTCCACAGAGCCCCCCTCCACCACTACCTTATCTGCTGGGACCAACCCCCTTGCGTCCCTCACACCCTGCTCAAGAGTTTTTCTTGGTTGCTTATATAGCGCCGCCTGTTTCACCGGCCTACCCTTACTAGAGCAGGCTGCCCTTTTATTTTTGGCCCTTTTGTTTTGCCCACTCAAGTCAAGCACAGATTGCGCCCCAGCTAGGTTTACTATGTTATGAACAGGTGAAGTTGGCAATATTATTTGAGTAGAGCTTATGATTAGGGGAGCAGGTGGAGGTGCTGTATCTGCGCCACAGTCTTCCACAACACCACTAGATAGAAGCGCAGGTGGGTGTTCCGGCCTATCTATATTGCTCCCAGTTTCTACCATTTGGGGAAGATCTACAAAAGCATCCGGGACATCAGGGGGAACAGAATAAGTTTTCTCGCTAGCGGGTGATAGGACCTGGGCTACAGCTCCCAGAGAGGAGCGTCTGGAAGGGAGATAGACCTCGGAGAGTCGCCGTTCAGAAATGGCGATCTCATTTTCAATGACCGCCGCCACTCTCGTAATGAAACGGTCCATAGTTCCAATCACTGGGCTCCCAACAGCACCACCCCTTTCGCCCTCAGACCTAAGTAATTTGCCAGAACGGGTTGACATGATAAAAGGAATGCCTTTAGACAATGTAACGCGACCCACCAGGGCCCAGAGCTGGATGAAAGAGACGTGGCCCAGCCCAGCCTCTGGCAGCCCCTGACTGCCACAGACTGTCCCGCCCTTGTCCCGGGCTTCGCCCGGCGTGCTCCCGCGCGCTCCCGCGCTGCGGTACTGAAGCACAGTAATAAGGGAGAGGTAGGGCGGGGGGCGGGGCAGACAGGGAGAGCGACCCAGGTGTTGTGGGTTGACCTCACGCAGGGACTCCTGGAAGTTTGAGTCCCTGCGGGTCCGCTCGCAGCCCTGTGCTTCCCTCTGACAAGCGC
The DNA here is from genome assembly GCF_964261635.1 of Lissotriton helveticus. Classification (NCBI taxonomy): domain Eukaryota; kingdom Metazoa; phylum Chordata; class Amphibia; order Caudata; family Salamandridae; genus Lissotriton; species Lissotriton helveticus. Next base: position 1,696,740,439 of record NC_136069.1, on the reverse strand, counting down.
CCAGCTGCGCAGCCCCTTCAGACTCGGTGCTCCTCTCCCGCCTCACGAAGCGGGACCCACGGAGCGGGTCCGGCGAGGAGCTGGTAGGGTGGAGAAGTGAAATCCGGCGTGTAGTAATGCAGCCCACAGCAAGGGTCAAACAGGCAAAAGATCCCATATATTAGTCTGTGTGGTAATAAGCAGATGGTAGGTTTTATGTACAACGAGCTCAAACAACCTTATGATAACAACAATAAGGTGTCCGTGGTGATCCCATCCCAAAGTAGGTTTGGGTGACTAAATAGCCGCTAAATCCCCATTCAACATATTTTAAGAACATGGCAGAGGACCACCAAAGAATTGTGCAGCAAAATAAACAGCAACTTACAAAGAACTAGGGGGCATATCATCAAGGGCCAGCGATAATTATCATTGGCCATGTGTGGCGTGAAAAATCATAACGCAGCCTATCGCCGGAATCTATCTCCGGAATCTATCGCCCGGTTAGCACACTATCAGCAACGCTCTTCGCCGAGACGGTAGAAATCCTGGAAATAGCGGCGATAGGCATCAATATCGCTGGATTACCTGCGAAGAAAAATGGCTCAAGAGAAAAAACATTGCTGATAGGGAGATGTGGACTTAGTATAACAGTCCATCTCAAATTATAGACATGGCAAACACGGAAAATTAGTTGATGTTAGAAACCGGCAATGTAGCAGGTTTGCGCTAGTTTTATTGCCGCTAGGCCAGTTAGCGATTTGATAGATGATAGGGAGAACGCCTGTTAGTGATTAATATTGCTGTAGTTCACACAGGAACGCATACCTCGCATCTCATTAGCGATGCGAGGCGATAAGTTTATGGGCGCTAAGGCATGCATTCACGCGTTAGCGTGTCCATGCTGATAGGGCGTTAACATTATCGCCGCTTTTCACCTGAAAACGGACGCAAAAGCAGCGATAATGTTAACACCGGCCCTTGATGATATGCCCCTAGGTTCACTTAAAATAATAAGTGTGCCACAAGAACGCATTTGTCTTCCTGCACCGCACAATAAAGAATGATAAAAAATACCATAATTCTGTCCTTCAGAATAGAACGTCTGTAAGTACTAGTTTACAGCACTGAAGAATTGGATATGCTTTGCTATGCAGCACATGATGGATTACGTAGCAAATGTGGTAATATAAGTGCCATCTCCCCCTTTTATTTCTTTAAAAAGGGCCATCATTAGTACAGTAGGTACTGCTGCCAGGTGTGTAAGTGGTCACTGCTGGTTATCATTAATAAACCAGATGTAGTAGGCCTGGGGCCCAGGGGCTTGAGGGGTCCCCTGCATCCCAATTATCACTGTCTACCTTTGAAATAGGGGCATGGGAGGTATTTTCTTTTCTAGCATTAGGACCGAGGGCACCTTTGTAGAAAAAGGTCTTTTTTCTGAAAGGGACAGAGTATGGTCAGGTATGGTGGTGAAGAGGCGAAATATTCAGAGGAGACAGCCTGCTAATCGGGGATGCTGTTATCATTAATGCAGCAGGTGTAGTAGTATTGGGGCCCCATAGTGTGAGGGGCTCAGAACACCACAATTATGGGGAGCAGTATTTTTGGGACCATATATGTTTTTGTTTGATGCATTTGCTGTTTTATAAGTCTCATATTTAGTGTGTTTTATGAGCGATAGAAAAAGTGCTCCTGAAATGATCTCATAAGCCCGCCCCCTGTGCCCAGCTATGTCCCTACCGCTGCCCCAACCCTTGCCATAAAGTTTTCAACGGGGCCCGACCTCAAAACATTTTGCTTAGGGGCGCTCCGAGCAAAAAGTTTTGAAGAACGCTGCCTTAGGGCTTCTATCCTGGTCCCAATCACTAGAGGGAATTGTAGGAACCGTTTCAGGTTAAGGGGCCCGACAGCCAAAGTTCCTAACCTTCCTTCCATTTCAGACACTAGAACAGTCTCAGTGCTGTAGCGGCTCTTCGAGGGAGTGCCGCTGGGCAGTGGGGCGGGGTGAGGGAGGGGCAGCATGTGGGGTAGTAAACTCTGGCATACGGGTGAACGGAGGTAAGTAAATAAATAAATAAATAAAATGAATTAAATTGCGTGCGCTGTATCGCCATTTGGCGTTGCAGCGCATGCAATGTAATTCATTTTATTTACTTACTTACCTCCATTCGGCCGTATGCCGGATTTTACTAACCCCACCATGACCCTCCCCCGCCCCACAGCACTCTTTCGAGGAGCCGTTACTGCCTCAGTGTGAACCCTGATTTGCACTGGGCACATTGTTGATCTCATCTGGAGATTTGCCACACCAGTAGCAACTGGCGGGGGAAAAGGGATATTTTTGTTAGGGCAGAGAGCATCTTCAGTAGAGTGTCCAACCTTCTTACAAGCACAACACCAGGCCTTCAAGGGGTCAACATTTTCACCCTTATACTTAGACTTCTGGGACCCACCATCCTGAACAGGTTTTTGGGGACCTTTAGAAGACTCTTAGGGCCATATTATCAAGAAAGGGCGATACATTATCGCCGCTTTTATCGGCAAGAAACCGCCGCTAAATCGGCGATAATGGGCTTGATAATATGTCCTTGTGAATTCCCATAGAAGCTCAGGTTAAAACCAGAACCTGTACTTCTATGGGAATTCACAAAGACATATTATCGAGCCCATTTTCGCCTATTTAGCAGCAGTTTCTTGCCCATAAAAGCGGTGATAATGTATCGCCCTTTCTTGATAATATGGCCCTTAGTTTTTATCTTTGGGGGCAGCACCCCTTTCCCCTCTGGAGGTTTTGTAACCCCTTTCTTTTGGTCACCCCCATTAGACGTTTTAGTCACCCTTGTCCTAACCCAATTATCTGCCTTCTTTCCTAATTCTTGGGGAGAAAGTAGTGCTATGTCTACTGTGAGAAGTTGGCCTGGTATATGATGTCCACTATTCTAGTGGGCACCTTGCACCAGTCCAAACGACCCTTATTGAAGGTAGGTTGTAAAGTCAACCTTATAGAAAGCTATCCTAGTGGTAGCTGTGAAGAGCAGCCTTCAGGCTAAGACTTAGAGGCGAGTTAAGCAAGTTGTTTTACCAATTATAATCTCTTGAATGATCAAATGAAAGCACACCACACAAGGTATATATCAAATATATATGTATTTATTCTAAACACAATCCCTCTGGTCTCTTTATGAGGTCAGAGGTAAAAGTACAATACAAGGAACTTAGGGGACGATTAGGATTGCGGTGAATCCGCATCCTCCCGGCCGGCGGAAGCCACCGCCGGCCTGGAGGATGCGGATTCACCGCTGTGGTGATTGAAAAGACATCCACCAGATTAGGATGGCAGGGGCGTCATCTGCGGACGGGAAGACCGTCCGCCGCTTTTCCGCCACGGTCCCGCGGCGGAAAAGCTCTAATATGGTGGCGGTGTCTATCAGACACCGCCAGGCATATTAGGATGCATGCGGAAACATGCTTTTCCACTGCGGGTGTTCCGCCGTGGAAAAGCATGTGGTCTTTGGTGTTTGGGGGCCTGTTGCGGGCCTACAGGGTGTTGGGGGGTGGGGGGTGACCAGGTGGGGTACCTATGGTACCCCAGCATTTACATGCACAAAGCGTCAGGCACCGCGCGGTGCCTGCCGCTTTGAGCATGTAAATGTTAAACATGCATTTTTAACCTTGCGCCGGGTGCTGCTTCAAGCAGCACCCGCCGCAAGGTTAAAGATACAGGATGTGACCGCCAGGGTGGCGGTCACATCCTAATTGCACAGGAGGGACCACCGCTGCCCCTTCGGATGGTCCCTCCACCTCGGGGGTGGCAGACGGACGCAGGTCCATCCGCCATCCTAATAGGCCCCTTTATTAGCATACGATAAGTTGCACAGTATACATTATGCCCCAGGGGCCTCACAAACCGTATACTAAAATAGTGGTATAAGAACTATGTGAGAGTTAGAAAGCAGGCCTAGGACCTGCGGAATCGCTGGGGCTACCTAGAACCACCAAAATATAGGTTGTAAGAGGCCCACGGGAGACGCGTGCAGTGTCTAAACACAGCCGCGGGTTACCATTGACTTTCTATGGAGAACAAACAAGTTACAATTTTAAAGATTAAGGACACTTCTAGGTTAACTACGATGGAACCCTTTTAGACTTTTAGACTAGAACACTTCGAGAGTCAAGACCCACGGGAGCACCAGAGTAATTGTGTTACCTCACCCAGGGAAGCCGGGTACATAGGTGTCTTTTGGTGTCTTTTTGTCATCGATTCCAATGGAGAGCTGCGAAGAAGTGCTGCAGGCGACCAGAGGAAAAGTGTCCGGGTGGATCCAAGGGCCGATCGAAGACCTGAAGAACCTGAAAGCAGAGGGGACAGAGTCTGGGTCACTAGCCAGTGACCAGGATGGGGATGGGAAGCTGCCAGCCAATGTGGGATGCTTTAAGGTGAAAGAGGTGAAGCTTGTCTCTTCAGCCACGTGGTCCAAGAGGTGTTGAGAACAACCAAAAGCTGGATTCTAGTTTTCCCATGGAGGATCTATTGGACTGCTGTGTCAGAATCTGGATTAGATCCAACAAGCCTTGGCAAACGCAATCCAAGCAGGATGTCAAGATTGGCTTTGGTGCAGACCATCAAGGTCTGTGGGACTTCTCCTATGGAGAGAAATGAGAGCACATCTGGAGCAACCAGGAAAACTCACAAAATCAGAGATGGCCCTTTGTGGGGGCTCACTAGCCAACAGACTAGGAACCGCACAGGAGCCTTGAGCTGAAATGCACAAAGCGGGCCCACGTGACACTCGTGGAGTGTAGGCCTCTAAGCTTTAGTGCAAAAGGTGCTCGGTGCAGGTGCTTCAAATACTCCAATACATAACTTCGGGATACCTCGGGAAGTAGGTGCAGTGGCATAAGTGCAGGCTGTCCAGGAGTTCCGGTCCCACGTCTCCCGTGTCCACTACGGGTCTCAGCTTTGCTGAGAGCTCGGGTCAGAGATGTCTAGAAGTCTGTGTCCTGTGTCGCAGATTCTTCAGGATCCGGCAGGAGCCTTGAAAATGCAGACTGGCAAAGATGCAGTTGGTGCCTATTTGAACAGGATGGTCACTCCTCGACCACAAGGGGGATATCATCTTTCAGTCGATATGGAATGTTGAAGGTCCAAGATATATTTTGCAGAGTTTTGTCCAGGGTAATCTAAAGACCTAGGGACTGGGATCCTATTCTTATAGCAAGTTTAGGGTTTGGACTAACTCTTAGGTCCCACCTATGGGAGGACCTGGGAAGGGGGGGGTTACACCCCTTCCCCTTTGTCCAGTTTCATGCCAGAGCTTGGGCTGAGTGCCCCAGCAACCTGTTTGAACTGGAAAATGCATGGAGCACCTAGTGTGCCCCAGGCAGTGCCTGAAAAGCATTCACTTAATGCAACCCACCCTGCCCCAATACACTAAAGCCTGTCTAGGGAGGTGCCAGCACCTCCCTGGACAGGAAACCTATTGTCCAGGCCTCCCCTGCCGGAGTTTCATCCAGCAGCAGGAGGGCAGACTCGTGTCTGTGGCAGCAGCATCCATTTTGTAATGCTGGGGTTCTGTTTAACTTTAACAGGGTTTACCAGTAACTAAAAGTCTTCTCCCTCTAGAAGGGTGGAATGCTACACCTGCCACCAGAACTGACGGGCGGGTAGTATTCCATAGTGTTTGGCACCTTACACAACATGTTTTGATAAAGCTAAACCAAAGTTAACATTAACTGCGAGGATTATAATGCACTTAAGTGTATATGGTATAGCTATATCATAGAACAGCTATAAGGAGATGGTTCCGAAAGCTGCAGAGGGGCTCAGCTCATGCTAGGGAACCCTCTCACACAAAACCAAGCACTCTGCCTCCAGGATTGTCAAGGCCTGCCATAGGAGTAGATTATAGGTTAATATGTGTCTATATATATATATATATATGTAGATATGGGTATACTATATCTAAGTAAGGGGTGATTACACCACCTTACCCAAGCTGCCGGTGCAGACCTGTGGTGTCAGTTGGGAAGGCTAACCAGGGGTGGCATAATACATGCTGCAGCAACTGGTAGGCCTTCGGTGCACCTATGCCTTGGGTACCTAAGGTACCATATACAGGGTCTCACAAGGGTGACCCAGTAACCAATCTGGTATGTACCTAAAGTACATGAAATACATTTGACAGAAAAAGCCGATAGACTTGGGCCCTGAATAGCAGGGACCCAGTTCAACTAAGACGAACAGCAGCAAAACACCAGGCAAAAAGTGGGGGTAACCATATAGTCAGATTCCACCTTCCTACATCTACCAGATACTGGTGCAACTTTCCATTAGTGCAATTACTTAACATGTGTTCTTTCATCAGGCGATTGTGAAGCCCAACATACTCATGCACTTCACTTCCAGTCAACCAACCATCGAGTGTTTTTACTGAGTAGTCCATGAAGTCAACCCAGGATTGGCTTGGAGTTTTGTGAGCCCCCTGAATTTAATTCGATATTCCTCAGTTGTGAGTCCAAAGCCCTCAATCAGGTTCCCTTCATGAGGTCATAGGACTCAGCATCCAGCCCAGTGAGGGTCAGTAGTCTGTCTGCAGTTACCAGAGAACAGTTCCCATAATAAAGCCCTCCAGTGCGACTTCTTCACTTGCCCTCTCAAAGGCTGTGAACCATATGGCGATGTCATCACCTTCCTCGTATTTGGGGACAATCCCTTTGGGGATTTTAGGGCCATAAGACATTTCTTTCTCCCTAGGTTTGATATGGCTGCCACGATTGATGGGGGTAAGCCCATCTCTATTCTTTCTTTTCTAGAGTTAGGAGTCTGGTCTCTAGGTCTATCCTTTGGGTCAACCTTGCTATTAGGCTCTCCTCTTCACTGAGGCTGTCCTCAGTGATCTCACCAAGACCTGCCCCAGCTGTGTGGGTTCTAGGCGCTGTGAGTACTATCCTTGGAGTCAGGGTCTCAGGGGCCCTGGTCTCCCTACTTAGGGGTGGGGGTTGATGAGATCCTCCCCATCACGTGTTTCATCTACGTCGGAGGTGAGGTGGGACCTTCCCTCTCTGAAGGGTGGTCCTTAGAATACTCTGCCAAGAGCTCCAGAGCTTGGCCTTGGAAGGATCGACCCCACAGGAATCTTGTTAAGTTTGCACAGAGACCTTGACTCCCTCATATCTAATTTGGGGTATGGGGAGAGGTCGAGCTCCTTAACCACATTCTGTTCACCAGCTGTTTGGGATCTTTTTAAAAGAGGTCAAAAACTTCTAAACACTTTTACCCCTAACTACAGTTACTTTAAAACTTTTAAAATGCTAAAAGGACCTAATCAAGGCCCTAACAAGATTTTAAGAATTTGAAAAATATGTCAATTAGGAAAATTAATTTAAGCTAAAGGAAATTTTTAGATTATAGTCGTATGATAAGGTGTTGACCAAGTGATACAACAAATGCAAAGTGATAGACCCCACCGATGATCCACCGAATCTGGCTCTATATATACTATACCAAAGTAAGGTATAGTGTGCACAGATTTCAGTGGATCCCCAGAGGTATAGCAGAGGCTAAAGTAGATATTCTCTTTTTATACAAACAGTTTGTTTGGATTCAGTCTTTGAGTGTGTGACATTATTTCTTGACTGAGTGTGTACAACAAATGCTTAACACTTCCCTCCTGATAAGCCTGATTTTTCAACCACACTACTACAAGAGCAAGTAAGGTATTATCTACTTTAGTCTCTGCTACACATCTTGGGATCCACTGGACACTTTGTATAGTACACGTTACTTTGGTATACAGAGCCAGTTTCCTACACCAGCGCACTGACCCTTTGCAGTGTCACAAAAGTTATGCTCCGGCGGCATTAAAGTACCATAGAGGCACTGTGAATATGCCTCTAAGTGTCTCTCTCAGCACGTGTCCGCGGAATGAATCAGATTCGGAGACGTATGGCCTCCTCATTGTTGAATTCACCAAACTTTCAGTACTTGATAAAGGCATGAACGCTCTCGATAAACTCAACCATCCTTGCACCACTTTGTTGTTTAGCCTGGTTGAATATGTACCTTTCATAGTCTACATTCGCCATCGGATTGAACTTGGCTTCCAATGTTTCTTTGATTTGACGGTAAGACTCTGCGGGGCAGATTTACAATAACTGGCGCATCCCTGCATATCAGCAGGGATGCGTCAGTTATTGTGCGTCATGTTCCGCCACCATGGATGCGCCGCATCTACAATGCGGCACACCCTGGGGCAAAAACGGAACGATGCGTGACGCATCTGTGCTGTAAAGGCGGCGCATTGCTAGAGTTGCGTCGCAAGCGCGACGCAGCTCCAGCAGGGCTCAGGGGTGCCCTATCTTCAAGGTGCTACGTCAATCCTTACGCCTGCTTCAAGCAGGCGCAGGGTTTTGACGCAGCATGGGCTTAAAACTGACTGAGTGAAATCTTGTAGATTGTAAATCTGCCCCTTCATCAATTTGTGGCATTTTCTTTATCACTTCTTTAGCTCCATCACCTGCAAGGTTCTTTACGTGTTTTATGATCTGTTTGTCATTTGCTCCTTATAATGCATCTATGAAGTTGTCAAACATTTTGATCCATGCATCGAATGTCAGTGGTGGGTTTAGGACTGCATCTGCTCCGTTTGTGCCATTCCTTTCAGAAGACAGTAACAAATGTCACTATTCCAACTGGGTTATGGTGAATTGGATGCCACTGGCTATTGTGGACGCACCGGCCTCCAAACAGGGCCCGATACTGAGTCCATTGTCACTATATTAATTGCACGGGTAACTGCACCTGTGTACTCTGTACCTGTTTGTCGCTGACTTTGGTGGTTTCTGGTACCTTGCGATCGCCGCCTTTAGAGCCACTTGAAGAGTGTGGCTCACTGATTAGAGCGGCAGACCCTGATGCAGAGGTCTGGCCCGGGACTAGGGTTCAATTCCCGACGCGGCAGGGTCCTGAGCCCAAAAATGTCCACGGACTCGATAATTCTCGCCTCGGTGCCTATTCTAATCATGGGGTCCCACGCTGCAACTCTGGGCAATAGTTGCTTAATCTCCACTACGGCGGCCCACACGCTGCGGGATGCCTGGCTTTCACCCTGGGGATACCCAGTAGGGGTTATCTCACAGGGAAAAGCCAGGACGGGTTCCCAAGGCAAGCGCCTTGATGCCTTCGGGTGATACGTGCGCTATATAAGTCGCAATACGCAATACATTAGAGCTTTCTTGCACCTGGTTGCCGCTGCCGGATGTATGACATTACAACGCAGGCTATTACAACGCCTGTCTTTACAACGCGGTTTTTACATCGCAATCCATTACAACGCATAGCGCTTTGGGGTGCTGGATAGTGAATAGTTTAATTTACTATTCCAACTCCAGTCCCCGTGGAAACTAGGGAAGGTGTTGGATAGTAAATTAAACGTATTCCCTATCCTAGAGCGCCCCCCAGCGCAATGCCTTGTAATGGTTTGTGTTGTAATGACCGCGTTGTAATGGTAGTGCGTTGTAATAGTTTCGTTGTAAAGGTTGTTCACCCCGCTGCCTTTAGCTTTTCTTTGCATCTGGTCACTGCTGTATTTAGCCTTTCTGCTTTGTAGGAACGATGGCTCTGTGATACGCTGTGACACAGTATCTCCTCTTTTGGCTTCTCCAACAGGTTTCTGGCAGGCTTTTTGGCTGTGCTCCTCTGTAGGGCCTTCACCTTCTTCAAGGGCCCTGTGGAAGATGGAGCAGCACTTTGACTCCACATATGGCAACCGTCGATTGTTTCTCAGGATGCACGTGGCACGCACAAGCAGTTTGCTGGACGATGGCAAACCCTCAGGGAGAGCAATCGTGGTACTTTGGGACATTTATCCCCTAGTCACCGATAGTTGTTGCCTCCTCCCCAGCTCTGGAGCATGTAAATGGCCACGCAACGAACCGAAGCTCTGTAATGCACGTCTTTGTTCTTCAGCATGCAACTGTTAACTGAACGCATTGCGTCACAAACTTTATTAACCACACCCAGTCACAACGCATCCTATGACGTAACATTGTAAGGAGTCCACTGAGAACCACACTGGTCCCCGTGCACATGATCTTAAGTCACTACAAAGTGCAGCTGGAGAAAAAAGCATGAATGAAGCAAGAATTTTATTCACAAAATTAACCTTCCTAAAACAGTTCTCGTGTTGCACGATGACAGAATTCACTGTCTCTTTGCTGTACTTTTTTTTACTTAAGCACAATACTCCCAATATGTCCTTGACCAAAGAGATATGTTTCATATCACAGACGCCATTTCTGTTTTACATTTGGCCGTTGTCTTCAACAGGTAAGACAGACAGTGCTTGTAGGAGCATTGATTGAAGGTTTTGTATTGAGCATAAACTGAGGGCCTTATTTACAAGCCCCTTGCTCCACTGGTACGCCACTTTTTCCTGTATAAAAATTGACGCACAGCGTCGGAAGAGGCTTGTAAATAAGCCCCTGAGGTATTTATAATTTTTTAACTTTCTTCAATCTTAATTGTGAATATCTGTTATGGTACTCATTTTTGATGTGTGCAATATTTATGTTGGGTCATAAGAGGTGCATCTATAATATATATTTTAATTTAGGTTTCCATGTTTATTCGGGTGAGGAAAATTCCACTTTTTCAACTCTCTGCATTTTAGGAATTGTAGTTCTGGTCTTCATTTAGGGGTCACCAGGGGTCGCAGCTGTGACCCCTGGCTTTCCCCTTGCCACCCCTTGTACTGCCTTTCTGACCCCTGGCCTCAGAGTTGGCAAAATCAGTGCCTGGAACACAGGGGCAGCTCTTCCTAATGGATGCTGGTTGGATCTCCACTTGCCTGGTTTCTGTCAATTTATTTATTACACAAATAGCGAATAATAATATTCATTATCAGTGTAATAAAAATGGAGTACATTAGCTGGAATATGATCCTATCTGGAAGCTAAGGTAAGTAAAAAATGCTGTTGTATGCATGCTTCTGGGTGAGAGTGTGTTTATATGCACAAGACTCAAAGTAAAGGTCAAATGGCGCGCAATGTCACTTTCACTATCCCAGGCATTTTGGTGAATTGACGTCCATGGTTGTAATCTTTGTTTCTATTGAACCAAGTGGACACAACTATCTTAAAACAATGAATTAAAGGTCCAGTACTTTAAAAGTGGTGTCCTACGTCATTTTTATCTGAAGAAGGATGGTGTTCCTGTGAGGAGTGTGTTGTTTCTGTACAAAAACATGCAGTTTGCAGTTGCTATCTGCATTGTTTGTTTGATAAAGCAGGGTTGTGCACTTAACAGACAGATGGTATTAGTTTGGTGACGAGGATTTGTGCACTTGGACAAAGAAGGACATCACACAGCTCTTTCCTCTCATGTTTCCATTTAAAGAAATGCTGACCATTAGCAGGTATTTTACACAGGGTGCAGATCCTCACAAGGGACTACTTTCTACCATGTATGAGGCATAGAAGTCCGCTTATGACTGTTATACCAGGTACCATTGGCGTGAGTCTCCCTTCCATTTTTCGCTGTTGTCTCCTCTGTTTTTGATATGGTTTGCTGGTTTTAGATGCTTGCGGCACTGTGCCACCGCTATTCAGTGCCACAGTGCAAGTGCTCCCTATGTTAAATTGTTGTAATGCATTGGTGACTCCATGATTGGCTTATTTGATTTACTTGTCAGGTCCTAGTACAGTGAACCATGTGAGCCCAGGTGCTGTAGATCAACTGCTGCAAGTGGGCTTGCAGCACTGATTGTGCCACCCACAGAAGCAGCTTGTAAAGTGTGTCTCAGGCCTGTCATTGCAGAACCTGTGTGCAGTCCAGTACAGCCATTTTGACTTAGTAAGTGCACCCACTTGCCAGTCCCTAAACCTTCCCTTTTCTACATATCAGACACCCCTAAGGTAGGCCCCTGGGCAGGGTGCATTGTATGAAAAAGGTAGAACATGCCCTGATGTGTGTGCCATGTCCTGATAGTGAATTACAGCCAATTTCGTTTTTCACTATTGCAATGCTACTTGTCCCCATAGCCCCGAATGGGCAGTTTGATTAAAACATCTTATAATGCTAACTATCCCAGGGAACATGGTAGAAAACGAATGTAGTATGCCTGAACTCAGAATGATAAAATACATCATTTAGTGAAATTCTTTTTAACATTCTATGTTTGAAAATGCCACTTTTAGAAAGTAGGAAATTTTCCTGTCTAACCATCCAGCCTGCCTTGCTAGGTTGTGTATTGCATGTCTGATTTGTGAGTGACAGGAGGGCTTGGGCACAAGCAGTCTGATGGGTCAGGGCTGGGATGAATAGGACCATGGCTTGATAGAAAGTAGGGGGCAGAGATTTCCTTTCAGGTACACCGGCCACGTCAGCTTTCAACAATGCTGTCTCCACCTCTTGCCAGGAAGCTGCACAGAAATGGTTTTGGCTAGATACATGGGGCCTCATTTATGAGGCTGTGCATCATTTTTACGCTGCCGGTGCGTCACTTTTTATGACCCACCAGTGGCGTAAAAAATGCGCCTTGTTGCGCCATATTTACAAAGTGACGCATCTAGGTAGATGCATCACTTTGTAAACCCCTGCACCACATTATACCTGCGCCAGGTATAATGTGTGCAAGGGGGGCGTATTGAAGCAAGAAAGGGTCGTAGAAGTGACGCAGCCACTTCTAGGACTCAAATGTGTCAAAATCTTACGCCTGCCTCACAGCAGGCGTAAGACTGACGCAGGCCCTTTCACATGGGGCTTGCCCCATGTGAAAGGACACATTTCTGGAGTTGCGTCACTTTTGTGACACATTCCAGCAATGCGTCACTTTTGCCCCTACAGATACATCAGAAATACTGACGTATCTGTAACTCCTTGCGACATGATGCGTCATACTGTAAATATGACGCATCATTGGTGTCGCGAGGAGGGCGCAATGAAAAGTGACGCATCGCTGTTTTCACTCAGCGATGCGTCACTTTTCATAAATGAGACCCAGGCACCCTCTGCCTTCAGAGGACAAAGGATTTACTAGTATAAATATTGGGGCCCAGACCCCAAGGGGCATATTACCAACAAATAGAGATATTTATCGCTAAGTAGGGTTAGCGGCAATATTTTTATCGCCGCGCATCACCGGTTTTTATTGCTGAGATAACTTGCTATTAGCAAGGTTTATCTCAAAAGCGATAAAAATCTGGCGAAATGCGTGAATATCGCTGAGAATACAGCGATATTCACGCATTAGCGATGAAATGCCCTTAGCCATGTTATCCACCTTCCATTGGACAACATGGCTAAGAACTGGTCTGAGCAGTTGTTGGTTTTTGGCGATAGCGGGAATATTTCCATCGCTACGCCTGCCTTGATAATAGGCGATAGCGACGTTAGCGACTGCTTTCAGTTGGTAACAGGTTCGGTACGCCCACTTTGCATGTCATTAGCGATAAATATCGCTGACATGCAAAGCGGGCCCCAAACCGCTCGCTATCGCCTAAAAGCTGGCGCTAACATCAGTTAGCGACAGCTTGCTAATAGAGCGTTAGAATTAACGCCGCTTAGCGGCCGAAAACGGATGCCAAACCGGCGATAATTGCCTATCGCCACCCTTGGTAATATGCCCCCAAGACTTTAGACCACTTCTTGGAATTAAGACAGACCTTTTGCCAAGGAGAAGAAATAGAGAATCTGTAGGAGTTTTTGACTACCCCTGTGCCAGTGTGTTATTTGCTGGGGTTTGCCTGCAGTGGTTTCTTTATTGTCAAGGAAAGGAGAAAAGACTTTTTATTGAAACTTTCATCATCTTGAAGAGAAATCTCCAAGGGCTTGAATTGTGCTTGCCTCCTGCTGAAGTCTCAGGGATTCAAGACTTCACCACCAGATCCTCTCTGAATTCCCTTGCTGGGGATTCTGTATGCAGAAGCCTGCATATTATTGGGAACGTGACGCCGTTGCAGCTGTTGCCGTAGCATCATCGGAGAAGCGTTTCGCCGCTGCATCACCAGAGAAACGTGTCTGCGTCAGAGCTCTTTGTAGTCGAATCACCGGAGAAGTGTGTCGCCACCGCAAGTGTCATCATTTCATCCCCAGAGAAGAGTGTCGCAGGGCATGTCGCTGCACAGAAGTTACAGAGTTCGTCGGACGGCTGTCGGGCATACACACATTGCCTTCACGTCGTCACATCGCATCAAGGGTGCCATCTTATCGCATCAGACCGGACCGACGTATCGCATCAAGGCGCCATCTTGTCGCATCGCAATGCACCACGAGATCGTTGCATCGCCTCATCTGCAGTAAGGAACAGACGCATCGCCTGCTTTGCGCAAGCACTAAGGGACAGACGCATCGCCTCCCCCAAAGCAAGGAACAGACACATCGTTCTCCCTGCGAACCTTTTGTTTGTTTTGCTTTACGCATTTCAGGTACTTTTGTGTTGCATGTACCATCAACTTGAACTAAGCTGTTTCTACCTTTTTTAAGTCTGTTTTTAATTACTGTACCATGTACTCACCAGGGCCCATAAACTCACTTTTGAGTAAACCGCTAGTTGAACAAAGAGGCATATTATCAAGAACGGCGTTAAAATTATCACCGCTTTAGCGGAAGGAAACTGCCGCTAAAGCGGCGATAATGGGCTTGAAAATATGCCTTTGCGAATTCCCATAGAAGCCTAGGTTTTGGTGTGAACCTAGGCTTCTATGGGAATAAAGTGGTTACACCATATACCACCCACCTCTACTCTTTTCCAGTATAATTATTAATACTTTTCCTATATTAGCGTTAGTAAAATAACTTGTTTTCTTTTCAGCTAAGCATTTTTGTGGCTTCTGCTCATGCGTCAGAATTTCCCTTCAAGTGTTAATTTGCCATACTACGTAGATGCAGTTGACGCATGCACACAACAGTTTCCTGTTTAAAGCTGTATTAGTCCGTCTTCATTGTTATCCTCATTACAGTACACATAGGCAAGCTTCACTAACCCGCGTGTTCATGTGGTGCGTATTAGTATTCACGAAACTTCGTTAATAACTTCTTAGTGAGTTAAACGAGTGGATTGCTTCCGCAAGTCTCTTTCTTGCGAGACCTTGCTCCAGCAACACTCCTCCAGGAGGGCCAAACAATTAAGTGTAGAGGAAGCAACTGACTGAAAACTAAGTAAACAAAACATTGGAAGTGTTTCCCTTCATATTCTGACACTTCCTTATTCTTTTCAAACAATATACAGTTTCCTAAGTGAAAACCGTGTTTTGAGACATCATGAGACATGTATTCATAGAGAGCTTACTACCCTTTACAAGACGTTGAATGTGTTTTTTTTTCCTTCCAATATTTATTTTCTGGAAGAGAGCTCGTATAGTCTTCATAGGTTTACAGAGAAGCAAATTTGCAAATGTAATGCAAGTTTAGAACAGAAACTTAATTAAATCGGTTACAGTTTTTTATAAGAGACTACAAACCCTCGTGCTACAAACATTACTTTTGGCCACACTCTAGACCCACGTACTGACGTAGGTCGTCCAAAAATGTAAGACTCTCCTCTTCAATCACCACACGAGGTGCACTTTTTTTTTTACCTTGTTAGGGCGTCGTTTCTGGTTCAGATACATCAATCGTCACCTTCCACAACACCCTATTTATTCATAAGTCGTTGGTAACAAACTTGCCAACAAGTGCACAAGCTATCCCATTGACCTTTTACCTGTGAAGGGAAAAGGTCACGTTAATAAAATACATACAGTAAATTATTACATTTACTCCACCTGTCTTCATCGGCTCTCTCCTCTCGCCAAACTGGTTTCTGGATTGAAGGGAAGAATAGGCAAAAAAAATAGGTTAGTGGTCCCTCCAGGGCCCATTGAGTTACAAGGGGACCCCCTTTGGGGTTGAATTCATTGCCTGGGCCTTCCTGGGCCCCCTGTGTGACAGGGGACCCCTTTGGGTCCTCAGGTTTCGTCTTCGCTGTCTCCATCCGATCCGTCCAGTGCTGCGTAGTGGCACAAGAGGCTGTGGATCATCTTACGGCACACCAGGGTCAATGTCTCCTTTTTCCCTACTACCAGGCGGTTTCTGGAAAACAAAAGAACATCTTTGAAACAGCACAGGAGCCTCCAGCAGCCCTGGAGGTCACCTAGTGCATGTGTCCCTGGGAACAGTCCATACATCACAAACTCAGCAGTGATGCAGGTCGTATGATTCCAGGCCCTAAGCTCCGTGCCTAGGGCCTTCAGCAGGTCCTGTGTGTACGTGCACTCCAAGAAGAGATGGTATGTTGTCTCGTCCATGGTGCACCCTCTCGGGCAGGACTTGTATCGGTTGAGTCCTCTTGCGTGCATGAAGGCTCTCACGGGAAGTCCTCCGTGGATGGCCATCCAGGCGGTGTCTTTGTGCTGGTTTGTCAGGTGCTTGGATGTGACTTTTCCCCACTCGTGGTCTGCTGTGGCTGAGGGGTGAGTGACGATTGGCTCACTGATGACCATTGCACGTATCTGTCGCTGGACAAGCTTGGAAGTCCATGTAGCAGGGCTTGCTGCCTCCAGGCCAAATTCCTTCACAAACTTCTCCACTTCTTTGTAGAACCACAGAGTCTCCCAGTTGTATGGGACGGCGCTCACCCACTCTGTCCATCCGTGGCGACTCCACGTTGGCAGCAGGACGAAGCGTGCCATCAGAAAGCCGACTTGGCTCTCATCTTCGGTCCTCAGGGTGTTCCTCACGCAGTGGCACACGAAGATCCCCCTCAGGATGGTGGCAATGTCCGGCACTCCTTTGCCTCCTTTGTCGTGGGTCTTGAACATCACCGCTCTCTTCACTCTGTCCATCTTCGAGCTCCAGATGAAGTAGAAGATCATTCTTGTGATGGCCATGGCCGTTCTGGCCTGCACTGGCCACACTTGAGCGACGTACTTGAGCACTGGCGGGCTCTCGCTCCGCAGGATCGTCAGCTTCCGGAGGCTCCAGAGTCCCAGCTTCTGCCTCGTCTTCGCCAGTCTTTTCTCCCAGGTCTTCTCTGCTGCACCCTCTCTGCCGAACCAGACTCCAAGGATCTTCAAGAATTCCTGCTTGATGGGGAATGGCAGTGGGTCTCGGGGGAGGTCCAGTGTCCGAAGAGTAGGGTTTTCGACTTGGCGCTGTTGATCTTTGCTCCTGTTGCCTTCCCAAACTCGATACAAGTCCTTTCCAGTTCTCTTTTGGACTGACCGTTTGTGCAGAATACTGAGATGTCATCCAAGTAGAGGGAGCACGTGACATCTACTTTTCCTCTGCTTCCCGAAGCCTTCACTCCTCTGATGTTCCTGTTCTGCCGGATGCGTTCCGCGAGGAGTTCAATTATGCAGATGAACAGGAGGGGGAGAGCGGGCATCCCTACCTCACCCCTGATAGGACCGGGAAAGAGTCGGTACTCCAGCCATTCACTGATGCCGTGCTGGAGATGTCTCTATACATTGTTTTCACCACGTCACAGAAGAAGTCCCCCAGTCCCAGTGCTCTGAGTGCCCAGTCCATGAACTCATGGGAAACGCGGTCAAACGCCTTTTCCTGGTCCAGGTTGACCAAGGCCATTGGGACCCTCCGGCCCTTGACATACTCGATCGTGTCCCGGACCAGGGCCAGGCTGTCTGCGATTTTCCGGGCCGGTATACCACAGGACTGGTCTGGGTGGACTATCTCTGCTATCAATTTCTTTAAGTGGTTGGCCATTACCTTCACAAGAATCTTGTAGTCCACATTGAGGAGAGAGATGGCCCTCCAGTTCTTGAGGTCTTCTCTCTCTCACTTCTGTTTGTGCAAGAGTGTTATCATGCCCTCTCGCAGGGTTTCCAGCATACTGCCCTTGCCCACCATTTCCTCGTAGAGGTACAGCAAGTCCGGCCCGATCAGGTCCCACAGTTTGACATATAGTTCCACTGGGAGACCGTCATTTCCGGATGTCTTGCCTCCATTGGAGGTTGTGGCGGCCGAGTGCAGTTCTTCCAGGGTGAAAGGCGCATCCAGGCCATCTCTCTCTTCCGGACGCAGTGTCTTTGAGATGCCCACCAGGAAACTATCCGCCTGGGTTCTCTCTGACGACTTCGGTGAGTAGAGTTCACCGTAAAAGTTTGTTACGACTCTCATGACTTCTTCTTTCTCACTTTGGAGGTTGCCCTCCGAGTCCTGAAGCTCCACCATCGGTGTGTGGGCTGAGGGAATTTTCTTAAAGGAGAACGATATGCATTTCTCGCCCTTCTCGAGGTTCTCGGTTCTGGTCCGGAAGATGATTTTCTTGAATTCTTCCCTAAAGTGCTCTGTTTCCTCCAGGTCGTCATCCACGTCCCATCCCCTGAGCTCGAGTTCGTACAGTTGTTGCAGTTTGCTCTGCAGCTTCCTGAACGTCCTCTTCTTTTCCGGTGCAGCAGATCTGCTTGCATCCTGGAAGAAGATCCGGAACCTGACCTTCACCTATTCCCACCACTCGCTGGTGGATTGAAAGAGGCCCTTCATGTCCTACCACTCTACATAGCCATCTCTGAGGTTCGCCACTAACTCCTTGTTGTCCAGCAAAGAGCAGTTCAGTTTCCACGAACCTGGGCCAGCGGGGAACTTCCCTGTAAGTTCCCCCTCAAAACTGCCTGCTCTATGGTCAGAGAAGTGGACGGCGAACATGGAGCTTCGCCCAGGCTTTACTGTTGGGGAGGTGAGAAGGAGGTCGATCCGTGAATGCACGGATAAGTCCGGCCTGCTCCAGGAATGATTCCTGGCGTTCGGCCCCATGGTCCCGATTACATCCTGGAGGGACGCCTTCCTTATCATCTCTACCAACAGCCTGGACATCACATCAATCCCTGCAGAGCCTGGCCCACTGCGTCCATCCAACTCTACTATGTAGTTGAAATCACCACTCATCAGAATGGTTCTGGAGGTTACGAGTTGCATCCTGAGCACCCTGAACATCTCGAGTCGCTCGTTCTTCTCCGGGGAGGCATAGACATTGATGAGCCGAACGGGCTCACCGGCCCATGAGCCGTCCACGACCAGCACTCTGCTGTTGACCTGCTCGGTTACTTTGTCCATGGTGAAATGGCTTCCCCTGATTAGAATGGCCACTGTAGATGATTTGCAATTGTTCCCTCCAGACCAAAATGATGGCCCGTGCGTCCACTGCCGTTCAAGCTGGCTGTACGGCTGGGTGTACGGAATCCCATATTCCTGCAGAAAGCAGATATCTCGGTTCTGGGTGGCCAGGAAGCGCAACGTGCCAACCCGCCTGACCTGATCCTTCATGCTTCTGACGTTTAGGGTGAGCAATGATATAGCCATTGTCTCGGTGCTATCGGTCAGTGTCTGGTTTCGGTACCTACTGGTGTTGAAGGCCCTGGGTGTTCCTACTGGGTGTGTGGGTCCTCCTGGTCTTCTGTTGGCCCCCACTCTTCTGCAGCGCCTCCTGTGCATGCGATAAGCACCTCAGTTTCTACGTCCAGGTCCCACTGGTCTGGTACGGGTGTGGGTACCAAGCTGTTGAGTTGGCGGTGGATTTCCTGGAGGGTTGACTCCTCCTCCCCTGGTTTGTCTCCCTCCTCCTCCTCCATCTCCTCACCGTCGCTCTCTATGAGGATGGTGTTTCATTTTCTGGTTCCTTGTCGGTGCCCGCGTTGTTCACCTTCTTGCTCTTCAGGAAGTCCTCCTTTGTTGGTAGCTTCCTCTTTTGGGGGTTTATCCGTTGGGGTGTTTTGTCTGGTGTCCCCTCGTCCTCCAGCTTCTCCGGCCTGGGTCCAGGTGGTGGCGGTTTGTGTGTGGTTGCCTTCTGGATCCTTGCACTGGTGCGTTTCAGCTCCTTGTGTTCTTTATGTTTCGTGGCCTTTTGGTGCAGCGACTGGGCACGGACCTGCGTCCACGTCTCCTGGATGTTCTCCTAATCCTTGTTGTCGCTGTTTTCCTCAGGTCTTCCTTCCTTCTTCTTTCCCTTCTTTTTGTCAGTCTTCTTCCCTTCTTTTGCCTTAGCAGAGTTCCTTTTCTCCTTTCCTGCCTCCTTGACCTCTGTGTCTGGCATAAGTGTCGTCTCTCCGGAGGACTCCTTCGGAGGTGCTGCTGCTTGTGTTGCTCCGTCCTTGGGGAGATCCTCGGCTGGTGTTGCCTCCGCCGGTGTTGATTCCCTTGGGGTTTCCTGTGGTGGGGCCATTGCTGGTGCGCCCTCCTCGGGGTTCCCTTTGGGTGTCCGGGGTTCCTTGGCTGGTGCCGTCACAGTAGGTTGTGGTGTTCCTGTGTTCGGTCCTGCTTTGGGTCCCTCTTCGTTGCTCTGGCCTGGTCCTGTGGAGGTTGTTGCTTTCCGATCCTGGCTCTTCTGGTCTACCTTCCTGGGGGCTGCTGTTGTTTTCCCCGCCTGGTCCCTGGCATCCTTCAGGAGGGTGTTCAGGTTGGCGTTGGCCGTTGGCGAGAGCTTCGGCCTGGTCTGTCTCTAGGCTGGGCTCCAGGCTGGGCTCGCTGCGGCGGCCGCTGCATACGTCTTCGGCAGGTCTGACTTGGGGCATCAGTAGTACGTGTGGCCTCCCTCTCCGCAGAGGTTGCACTTCCTGGTCCCTTTGCATGAGCCTGCGTCTTGTCCGGACTGCTTGCAGATCCAGCAGAACTTCACTGGGCAATCCTTGCCGGAATGACCCGTGCCCTCGCACTTCCTGCAGGTGAAGGGTTGTCCTGGGTATTTGATCCTCCCCATGTCCGATCCTAGGTAGAAACTGGCCAGTGGGTGTTTCATGCCGTCTCTCCCTGTGGGGTCTTTGTGGAGGTTGATCTGCGCCTGCCAGGTTGTGTTCCAAATTCCATTGGTGTCTCTGACCTTGGCGGGTCCTGTCAGGATGGTGCCGTACCTTTGGAGGAGCGACGCAATGTCCTTGTCCGGGATGTGGGGGTTGGTCATCTCGACTGCTACCCTCTTCTCCGTGGTTGCTGGTTCCATTCCTGCCGTTATGCCAAAGGTGCTGTAGGGTGCCTCCTCCTTCTTCCCTTGAAAGAAGTCCCAGTACTTTTTGAAGAGTGCTTGGGTGAAAAAGCTGAGGAGGAAGATCATGCCCGACGCGGACGCCTGGCAACTCAGCACCTCGTCTACTTGGACCCCTGCTGGTTTTAGGATCTTCTTCATGAACAAGGCTCGGTCCATTCGGGATCCTTCTTTATCCTTCACCTCCCACCGTATGAGCTGGGTGTGCCGGTGAGTGATGTTGTACCCATTGAAGGGTTCGGGGGCTGTCCCTTGCATGGTCCCTGCCTCGACTTTCCCTCTGTTCCCTGGTTTGGCTGCCTTGGGGTTTCCAGGGGCACCTGTTTTAGCTCCTGGTGCCTTTGGCCCTGAGGCCTGGGGTCCAGGGGGCTTGAGGGGGCCAGCCTTCCCAGCCCTGGTGCCTGCTTCCACGGGTGCCTCCTTACTCGCCGCCTTGCCGCTGTCCCCAGGGGGTAGGGGGTTTGGTTTCTGGGCATCCGGTTGGGGGATGCCTTCTGGGGTGACCACTGGGCTCCAGTTTCCATGTCCTCCATTTGGTTGGTTGAGGGGTTCACCTGGTAATTACTGGGTTGCCGCCGGATTACAGAGTTCACCTTTAGACAGTCCGCCTGGGTACCTGGGGTGTCTCCCAGCAAACCTTAGAGGTCTGCAGTGCAAGAAACACTGACCAGTCGCTCCTTAGAACTAAGGCAGGGTTATAGGTGTGTCCACCTAAGCATAAATCCCCTTACCAGAGGTCTGGGTACTGTTCAGGCCGGTGAAGGATGTTAGGAGGGGGCATATTACCAGGTGCCATTATCGCCACCTTAGCGGGACCTTTTCCCGCTAAAGCGGCGATAATTTTATCGCCCTATTACCAAGCTTTCGCTAACACCAGTTAGCGACAGCTAGTAGGAGATAGCGATCATCTTGGGGCCCACTTTGCATGTCAGCGATATTTATCACTAATTACATGCAAAGTGGGCGTGCCAAGATGTTAGCGACTGGAAACAGTCACTAATATCGCTATCTCCAATTATCAACAAAGCCTTACTTTTGGAAATATTCGCGCTAAGCGCGAATATCTCCAAAAGATAACGCCTGCCCAGAGCAGTTCTTAGCCATGTTATCCAATGGAAGGTGGATAACATGGCTAAGAGCATTGTCACGATAATGCATGAATAACGCTGATTTTTCAGCGATATTCATGCATTTTCTCAGGATTTTTACCGCTTTTTAGATAAACCTTGGTATCTCAGCTGTAAAAATCGTCGGAGCACGGCTATATAATTTTAGCCGCTAACCATGCATAGCGATAATTATCTCTATTGCTTGGTAATATGCCTGAGGTGTTTTAAGCCTCCAGCATTAGTCCACCCAAACGCCAAGAGAGAGAGAGTAAAAGAGCGCAACGTTACCTGTGCTCTAGGAGCTGTCCGCAGGGCCCCTGGGGGTTCTACTTTATGTTTCTAGTGAACGAACAGACACCAGCACGCTGGTGCCCCTCATCCGCCTTAATTAAAAGCACGTTGGGCCATCGCAAAAATTTGCATAAGCTTCAAAGTCGTAGAACAGTGCAAATCAAATTCCAACTGCGCAGAAACCGCGCTGTGAAACTGATAAGAACAGATACTACACTTGATCTTAGCCAAAAGGCCGTTAATAACTTGTTAGTGAGTTAAACGAGTGGATTGCTGCCGCAAGTCTCTTTCTTACAAGACCTTGCTCCATCAACACTTCTCCAGGAGGGCCAAAAATTTGAGTGGAGAGGAAGCAACTGACTGAAACCAAAACAACATACAGGGCCAGATGTAGGTCGGCAAATACCGGTCGGTAACTGACGATTTCGGCCGTTACTGACCGGTATTTGCAAATGGAGATGTAGGGCCTTTACCGATTTGGTAAAATACCGATTCTGTAAATTTACAGAATCGGTAAATCAATATGTAGGTGGCACTGAAAACAGTGCCACAGGCCCTTACCGATTCGTTATTTACCATGTAATACTATTGCATGGTAAATAACGAATACCTGTGTACATGCACATCTGTACATGCACATACATGCCCCTTAGGGCATGTATGTGTGCCGCATGGCACACAAGCCACAAACAGGGGTGCAACAGGGTGTCAAAGTGACACCCTGTCCCCCTTGGCAATTCGGTAATCTTACCGATTCTGTAATTACCGAATCAGTATTTGCCATTGAATCCTATGGGCTTCAAGGCCCATAGGAATCAATGACAATTACCGATTCTGTAATTACAGAATCGGTAAATACCGAATCCTACCGATTCGGTAAAATTACCTACATTAGATTTACCTATTCATGAATACAGAATAGGTAAAATTAGGTAATTATGAATCGGTAAATCTAATTTACCTACATCTAGCCCACAGTTTCCTAAGTGAAAACAGTGTTTTGAGACATCATGAGACATGTATTTATAGAAAGCCTAGTACCCTTTACAAGACATTAAATGTGATTCTTTTTCTTCCAATAATTATTTTCTGGCAGAGAGCTCGTAGAAGCGAATTTCCAAACGTAATGCAAGTTTAGAGCAGGAAGTTAAATATATTGATTGAGTTTCAAACTCTATTTTACAACGCTCTAGACCCGCGTATTGACGTAAGTCTTCCAAAAATTTTGGAATCTCCTCTTCAATAATCACACGAGGTGCCATTTTTTTTTTGTAAAAAATGTAATTTATTTAAAATTATTCGTCAGGTTTACATTTTAAGCAGTCCCTTATTTGGGTGCTGTACATTTAACCATTCTCAAAGAAGATTTCTCATTTTACCCATCCAGACCAACTCCTGATTTTCCAGGTTTCCTTTGCCCACTCGTGTCCAAATCTATGGGTGTCTAGGCACATGTAAGAGAACATTTTATTGAAAACAAGTTTTTGGCATTCTTTTTCCGTGATTGCTTGGTGTTTGTACAAGGAAAGGGTCCTGTTTTCCCACATCGCCTCTTTCACGCAGTTTATTATTCTCCATAGCGTCCTTACTTTATTTGTATTGCAATTCTTGCCCAAACCATAGAGAGCCAGTTCATAGGACAGGGATGCCTGTCCTGTTAATTCTTTAATGAGCTGTCCCATTGCCTTCCACATGCTTTGTGCTCCGCCGCAGTTCCAAATGAAGTGCATCAGGGATTCATCTGCTGCACAGCCTGGTGTTGGGCATCTTGCTGTTTTTGCCAGTTTCCTTGCATGTTGGAATTGCTTCACTGGTAGGCATTTGGATACCATCATCCATGCCAAGTCTTTCTGGGAGTTTATCAAGTCTTTGTGGTTCACCATCTCCCAAACCTTCCCTGATTGCTTCTCTGATAAGTTGTTTACCATTGTCACTGAGTCCGTTTCTTTCAGTTCTTTGCTTAAGGCCATCTGGGGTGTGATGTCCTTCGCTTGAATTTGCCTCTCTTCCAGCTTCTTGAAGAAAGGTTTGATGCCTTTGTACGCAGGGGGTGGTTCTAGTAAAAAAAGGCTTTGTATTGTCCAGTTTACATATGCCCACTCTTGATAAGATGAAGCTTGTAGCAAACAGTGTGTAGGCAGCCACATGTGAGTCTTTCATTGCATTCCCCAGTACGTTTTTAACAAAATGTGACATCAGGAAGTCATGGAGGTTTGGCAGGTCTTTCCCTCCTTTTGTGGGTAGTTTGAAAACTGTGACTCTTTTTAGTTTTTCAATTTTTGACCCCCAAAAGAAGTTTGCAAAAAGTCTTTGTGTCACTTTTGTCAACCTGTATGATGGAGGGAAAATCATGGCAATAAACATCAGGATTGGTAGACATATTGCTTTCAGCACCAAGACTTTCCCTTCCAGGGAAAGTTTTCTTGTCGTCCAGAGCGCCATTTTCTGCTTGAGCTTTGTCTGGATCTTCTCCCAGTTTATTTCTCCCTTCATGTCCTGGGAAAAAAGAATCCCCAGTATTTTTACCGGGTCTTTGGAAGGTTTCACTGGGAGCCGAGACAGTTTGTCCCATTGTCCCACCGTCATGCAGTGCGTTTTCTCCACATTCACTTGTAGCCCAGCTGCTAGGAAAAAGAGTTGGGTTATAAGGAAAGTTCTTTTTATGGATCTAACGTCAGTGCAAGCAATGGTGACATCGTCCATGTATGCTACACATTTGACCTGTTTGCCTTGGCTGCCCGGTACCAGAGGGCCCGTTATGCACTTGTCCTTCCTGATGGCACATAGGAGAGGTTTGATTGCACATACAAAGAGTGCCGGTGATAAGGGGCATCCCTGTCTGACCCCTGATTCAATGTGGAACCCCTCAGATAGTGTACCATTTATAAGAACGTGGCTTTCACATCCAGTGTATATTAAGCCAATAGTTTTGATGAAACCTTCTGGGAATCCCATTTTCCTGAGCACTTTGAAAAGGTATTCATGACTTAGGGAGTCAAAGGCTTTCTGGAAATCAAGGGCCAAGATAGGTGTGGATTCCCCCTGTCTTTCGCTAACCACAAGGTGTCTCTAATGATGGTCAAGCTGTCCCACATTTTCCTTCCTGGGACCGCACATGTTTGGTCTGGGTGCACGATGGAGGCCAGCACCTTTCTGCATCTTCCTGCCAGGACTTTACTTAGGATCTTACTGTCCACATTCAAGAGGGGGATTGGCCTCCAATTGTTGATGTCCAGCTTGCCCCCTTTTTCTCCAGCAGTTTGATGATGCCCTGTGGTAAGGAGGGGGGTAAAACATTTTTTTCCAAGCATTCTTTCAACAGACTCCAAAAATCCTTTGCAATAAGCCCCCAGAAAGCTTTGTAAAACTCCCATGGAAGGCCGTCTTGCCCAGGGGCTGATCCTTTTGGGGCTTCCTGAATGATTTGGAAGAGTTCTTCTCCTGAAATGGGGGTGGTTAGAAAATGTTGTTCCTCTTGGGATAAAGAGCTCTGCAAGGACCCTAGAAAATCTTCACATGCACTTATATCTGATGGCTCTTTTTTGTACAATTGGGAAAAAAAGGCTGTTGTTATTTTCCCTACTTTCTCTGGGCCCTTTTGTGTTTGTCCATTTGTGTCTTTCAGTTCATTCATTACCTTTTGCACTTGCTGTGCCTTTTTGAAAAAGAACCTTCAGCACTTTTCATCTTCCTCAAAGATCTTGACCCTGGAGTTAAAAATGTGTTCTTTCCCTCGTTGTTGCAGCCATTCTTTCAGTTCTGTTTTTGTTTTTTCTCTTTTCTCCCCTACTTCCATTCTACCCTTTTCCAGGTTTTCTAGCGTGATCATTCTTTTTTGTATTTCATCAAATATTTGAAACTTTTCCTTGCTTTTGATCATGCTCTGTTTTCTGAAAAAAAGTTGTGTTTGTTTTTTTACCTCTTCCCACCATTCTGCTAAGGATGGGAAACTTTCCTTTCTGGTTTTTAAGTTGTTGTACATATCACTGTAATTTTTTACATATATTTTCCTCTTGTAATAACAAGATGTTCATTTTCCACACACCCCTCCCCATTTGACACATGTTTGAGATTTCAACGGTTGCTTTCAAGATTTTGTGGTCTGACATACCACTCTCGTTTGTTTCATAATTCCTTGCTTTTATATTTTTGGAGGTGAAAATGAAATCAATTCTTGATTTGACTTTGCCACTTTCTGCTTCCCAGGTGAACCTTTGTTTTGACCCTGATTTTGCCCCTGTATCTGACAGTTGCAAATCTTTACACATGTTTTTGAGACATTGTGCAGACTTATCAATTTCGTAACAGTTTTTCTTGCCACATCTGTCTGTGGGGTTTATGATGCAGTTGCCGTTGAAATCCCCTGTTAACACCATTGGGGTTGCACCTGCAATAAAAAGTGGGAGCATTTCAAACAGGGACATTCTTTCATTCTTGTCGGTTGGTGCATTAATATTACAGACCTTAAAGGTGGTGTGTGTCTGTATTGTATGGTGACAATCATAGCCCTGCCTGGCTGTATAATTTTAGTATCAAGGATTGACATTTCTTTGTTTTTTATGAGAATGCCTATTCCAGCATTCTTGTTTCCTCCCCCAGACCATTTGGAGGGGCCTTCTTCCCAATATTTGGATATGTGACTGTAGTCCGTGGAGTAGGGAATTGCACATTCCTGTAAACATATAATGTCCCCTTTTTGTGCTTTGCAGAGCTCAAACACTGACGCTCTTTTCACTTGTGAGCCCATTCCTCGGGCATTCCATGATATGATGTTAAACATTATATTTGCAATGGTGATTACTTTGCACGGTATACAATACATGTTAAACCTGAACATTTTCATTTTCTGCGTAGAGATGATAGTTGACCCCAGATTTACTTAGGAGATCTTCCAGAGGTTCCAAATAGAGATTGAACGATGTGGGTGCAAGAATAGAGCCTTGGGGAACACCTTGACCCACCGCCAAAGGAGATGAAAGACTGTCCGATATTTTGATCATTTGGGATCTATCAGAAAGGAAAGAAGCAAACCATTTAATCACAGTGCCCTCCATGCCCATTCTCTGTTGAAGAGTGTTGAGGAGAGTGTTGTGGTTGACAGTGTCAAAGGCTGCCGAAAGGTCAAGGAGAATTAGAAGACAAGATCCCCCCGAGTCTAGTATTCGCAGCGCGTCATCGATCACTTGCAGCAGGGCAGTTTCAGTGCTGCAGTTTTGGATGAAGCCGGACTGAAGATTGTCAAGAAGATCATTGTCCTTGATATGACGAGAGAGTTGTTTCGCAACACATCTTTCTGTGATCTTCGCAAGAAAGGGTAGGTTAGTGATGGGGCGGAAGTTGTTGAGGTCATTCGCATCCACAGTGGGTTTTTTAAGCAGAGGGGTGACCTGCCCAGTTTTGAAGGGAACAGGAAGGGAGCCTTGACAGAGGGAGAGGTTGACCAGAGTGGTCCAATAGGGAAGAGAATGGGTGTAGAAGTCAATGGCAATGGCACTAGGGATGGGGTCGAGCGAGTGGTTGGAGGACTTTGTTTCGAGGATGCACTTGAGGAGTACATCTTCAGAGATGGGGTCGAAGTTCTGCCAAATGGCTAGAGATTTATGCTCCTCTGGAGGGGTAGGATGAGCAACCTGAACCACAAGTGATTTCACTTTTTCGTCAAAGAATACAGCGAAATCAGCAGCTTTCTTAGTAGAGTCATCCAATTTGGAGGTTGGGGGAGAGTAGTTAGTATACTTGATGAGGTCAAATAGTTTTTTGGGTCTATTTTTGGCTGAGTCAAGGAGGGTTCTAAAGTGTGATGCTTTCCCAAGGAAGATGTGCTTGTGGTACTTGGATCTTGCTGAACGAAGCCTAGCCAAATTATCGGTGGAGGGTGCTTGCCTCCATTGTTTCTCCAGGAGTCTTAGGTGCTTCCTTTCTTCATATAGGGATTTGTTGAACCAGGGTGCTGAGGGAATGGGCCTTTTCTTTTTGCTTTGGAGAGGAGCGACGCTATTGATTTCGACTGCAAGGACTGAGAGGCATTGTGAGGTGAGATCATCAACATCTAGGTTCGGGTCTAACCTTGGAAGTGACAGCAAAGCTGATTCACAGAGGGAAACAGTGTCAATGTTTTTAGCATCACGGAACCAGGAGGTAGCCTCCTTAGGTTGGCCAAGAGTTATAGAGTGCGCTAGGTAAAGAGAGAATGGAATGAGGAGGTGGTCAGACCAGTCTACGTGAATAGGGGTACGATAGAAAGCATGCCTGCTTTAGAAATAACAAGGTCCAGGATTGAGCCCTTAGAGTGTGTTGATTCTGTGCAGTGTTGGATAAGATTGTTTGTAGAGAGGAAGGTGGCCAGCAAGTTCGCGGAAGAGTCTTGCAGGGAGCCCCAGTGCAGATTAAAGTCCCCCACGAGGTCTGATTGTCACTTTGTGCGTATTGGTCGCTGATGAAGTCAGTGAGTTCCTCCATAAACGAAGGGCCACTGCCAGGAGGGCGGTATATGACATGGAGTCTGAGGGGTGAGCGGTGGTGTACTTGAAGCTCAAGAGATAGACATTCAAAAGTGCGGAAGGCGCTAATGGGAAAAGCTTTGAGTTGAAGGGAGTTTCTAAAGATGACTGCAACACCTCCCCCAACTTTGATAGGTCTGTCATTCCTGAAAATAGAATATCCTGTGGGTAGCAGGAGATCAAACATAGAGTGAGAGGTATCGTTGAACCAGGTCTCTGTTAGGAACAACAGGTCAATATTGTGAAGGGTGATGGTATCAGAGATTTCGAGTTTGTGTTTTATTGCGGATCTGCAGTTGTGGAGCAGACTGCGCAGTTCTGCAGAGACTATTTTGGTGACGGGGGCACTTGGGCTAAGAAGGGTGATAGGGATATTATACCTATATGGGGGTGCACAGGAGGGTTTAGGTGGATGCTTGGTTCTGACAGAGCAGATGGTTGGAATAGAGTAGGTAGTTGGGATGGGAAACATCCTTTACAACGCAACTTTTACCACGCAGTGCCTTTACGACGCAACTTTTACATTGCGCTGGAGGGCGCTCTAGGATAGGGAATGTGTTTAATGTACTATCCAACCCCTTCCCTACTATCCACGGGGACTGGAGTTGGAATAGTAAATTAAACAATTCACTATCCAGCGCCTAAAAGCACTATGCGTTGTAATGGTATGCGTTGTAAAAACAGCGTTGTAAAAGCATGCAATGTAAAAGCATGCCTTGTAATGTCATACATCCAGTTGGGATACTCGGAGGTGCTGGTTGAAGAAGGGTGGCGCTCAAGGGCTTGTGTGAATGAGCGATGTTTGCAGATGGCAGGTTGTGCTTGGCTATAATGGGGTGAGGGGGCGAGGTGCATCTTGTGGGGAGGTGAGAGTTTTCCAGAGGAGTTGAGGTGAATGGGGAAGTTGAAATCTTAGAGCTTAAAAGTGAAATAGAAGCTACCAGCTGGGAGATGGAGGTGATAAGAGAGCATAGCTTATTTTCAAGAGAGAGTTGGGCAGAGCACGGAAGGTTGGGTGTCTCGATGGCAAAAGGAGGGGGTGATATAGGTGGTGGGAGGCAGGGAGAGGAGGGAGGACAGGAGGAGAGTTGAGGTATAGGGTTCATAGGTGGGCAAAGGTGGAGGTTGAGAGCGGGGGTTGGTGTATCAGAGGTGAAGGGAGAGTTGTCTTTGTTGGCGTTGCACGAAGGAAAGGAATTTAGGACATGTTTAGGGGGATATAGGTGCGGAACAAGACGGTGGGGAAGGAGAGGGGAGGGCTGTGAGGTGACATAGGAGTGTAGGAGGTTTGGGAGGAAAAGAGAGGCGGTGGTTGGAGAGGTCCTGTTGGCTAGGAGAGGTGGCTGTGAGGGAACCGGTATCTGGTAGAGTGGGGGGGGTGGGAGAAGGGGAAGTTGAGGACAGGGAGAGGTTCTGTTGGGCCTGATGGGGGGAGATGGAATGGGTTACCAGGGGGGTAAAGGGGGCAGCACAGCATTCCTAGCGGAGAGGGGGAAAGGAGAGAGATGCAATGGGATTTTGAAGAAATCGGGGAAAGAAGTGAGGGGAGGAAGGGGTAGAGCAGAGGGGGACTAGGAGGAATGGGGAGCATAAGGAAAGTTAGCTGTGGGAGGAGGTTGGCGGAGGGGTGGACTAAAAAAGGGAGTAGCAGATAGGAATAGGGGGGACGAGATGAGATTGGGGTACCGGGACGGTGCAGATTGGACGAGGAGCGTATTGCCTGGTGGTAAGGCTGACGTGACAAAAGGGGGGGTAAACTGTGAAGTGGGAAGAAAGGGAGAGGAGGGCACAAGGGAGGGGGAGGGAAGAGGGCTGACCTGAGCCTCCCGAGGGTGCAGTCTATTGGAGTATAGGGGGGTCAAGGGAGGAGAAAGGGAGTAAAGGGTGGAGTTAGATGGGGAGTCAGGGGAAAACCTGGTCGCAGAGGAGGGGAGTAGGGAGGGTAAGAGGTGGTCAAAGAGAGAGAGAGACAGGTGTCTTTGCCTTGGATCAAGACAGTACCGTTGTTATAGATTGAGATGGTGAGGGAGCCGTTGAAACACGCAGAGGGGGAAATCTTTAGTTGTTTCCCATGAGGGATAGAGGAGGAGGAGGAGGTAACGTTAAGGGAATTAGATAAGCTGGTGGACCAAGAGGGGGTGTCGTGAGTGAAGAAAATGAAATAATTTTTGCGCCTCCCAGAACGACAATTGTAAAATTGGTCAACAAAAAGGGAATCAGGGAAACGTTCAATAGTCTTATGCTTCAATCGTTTAACTGAAGCTTTAGTTTGGCCGGGAGGAAAGATGATTTTGTAGCAGTTAATTCCATCCTTTACTCGAGAGGTGGCCATGTTGGGGACGTGAGAAAGAGTGCGGGGGGTATGAGACGGGTGTTACTAGGAGAGCGGTGGTGATGAGAAGTATAAGGACTAACAGGGGGCACATATTCCAGGCGCTTCGGGAGTGGAAAACTGAACTAATGTGTTGTCCGGGAAGAGAGGTGGGTATTTGTTGGGCCCTTCATCTAGGTGTATATGAAACCAACTGGCACAAGATAATATTTACAAGGGAAATGATTACATATGGTGGGACCAACTGGATCACTGTCAAAACCATCACACTGCACAATTAGTCAAAGTAAAGCAGATCACAAACGAACACCCAGTGACTATTGGTGGTCACTGTACTTAGCATCAGCCTGACCCATAAGCACATTCGGCACCAACCGCATTGTACGCCCATAATCTCAGCAGACCACTATTGGACCCTAATCAGAAACCATAATGTCAAGGTTGCTGCCAATGCAGCGAGAGTCCTGACTCAATCAGAAATGTCCCCAGGGATAAAGGTGTCATAAACGGTGCAGCTGGCACTACTTGCAGCACAGCTGTAAAAAGGCCTAAAGGGTGCAGCTGGCACTACAGGCTGCGTAGCTGTAGAAGGCCTAAACGGTGCAGCTGGCACTACTTGCTGCGCAGCTGTAGAGGGCCTAAACGATACAGCTGGCACTACTTGCTGCGCAGGTGAAAAGGCCTAAATGATGTATCAGCAGAGGACTTGCTGCGCTGAAGAGAGTGAGAGCCTTCCCGCCCACCTGTGTCGCTCAGCAATTACCGGGCTCAAACACCGCTTAGTAGGGCCGAAGGTGATGCTGGAGCAGCAAAAGTGGTCTCAGGATATGAAGAGCATGAGAATCGCTGTCCTAAATCTTGCTTTCATCCGCCATTTTAGGGTCAGGCGCGGTGCACTGGGTGATGGGATAGGAATCCTTTATCTAGTACTTATTTGGGAGGGTTTAAACAGAGCAGCAGCAATGGCTTGGCATAGGGGCTCATAATCAGACCAGAGAACCCCTTGAGCAGAACAACATTGCAGGGAGGCAGTCTCTGATTATATCAGGTTCCAGACATGGCGCCATTGTAGAGACAGGCTAATGACTGGAGCCTTCTTCACGACAAGATGGACCCCCACTGCTTCTCTCAATCTGTGAGGCACTCATTCCCGCTGCTCCAACGCAGCACCGGCAGCTCCCCCTGTAGGGTCCCAATCTATTGCGGCTCGCAAGAGATGGCAGGAAAGCGCAGGCCAACCACCTCAGTCGAGCTGGGGGCACAAGCGACACCCCTGCCGCCGCTAGCACCCGGCAGTTCACGAATCCCTAACCCCCAGATTGATTACTGCGTCTAACACTGGGCTGTAGGCAGGAGCAGAAGAACATCTCTGGCAGAGGAAGGCGAGGCGCGTGGTGGTTCAATGCGCACCCCTCCCCCCACAGGCCCCATGTAAGCAACTGGAATATGGCGCTTCACCGGGCCAGATGAATCTCCCGGCTAGCGGCGAAATCTAAAGGGGCTGTGTGCGGTCTTTGCTGTGGGGGGACGCGATATGGCTGTTGTAGTTCAGACTGGACTGTTCCCATGGGGCAACAGGGTCAGAGCTGATTTGCATAAAGCCATTATCTGACCCAGGGTGGTGTGGAGTGCAAAAAAAAAAAAACGATGGATTTGGGCCCAGATCTTTTGACTGGGGGAGTGTGTGACATTGATCCACATTCAGTCCATCACTTGTTGTTTTTTGCAATTGCCGCCCTAAGTGCGCTGGGGATGCCCAGACGTGGGTCCCAGGCACTCCACACCACTTGGAGTCAAGCTAGCCGGGCTGAAGAGAGGTGTTACCTCGAAACCGGTCCGGTCCTCGGATGCTTGATTCCGGTCTGGGAAAGATATAGCTGTTGTAGTTCGGACTGGACTGTTCCCATGGGGCAACAGGGTCAGAGCTGATTTGCATAAAGCCATTATCTGACCCAGGGTGGTGTGGCGTGCAAAAAAACGATGGATTTGGGCCCAGATCTTTTGACTGTGCGAGTGTGTGACATTGATCCACATTCAGTCCATCACTTGTTGTTTTTTGCAATTGCCGCCCTAAGTGCGCTGGGGATGCCCTGACGTGGGTCCCAGGCACTCCACACCACTTGGAGTCAAGCTAGCCGGCCTGAAGAGAGGTGTTACCTCGAAACTGGTCCGGTCCTCGGATGCTTGATTCCAGTCTGGGAAAGATATGGCTGTTGTAGTTCGGACTGGACTGTTCCCATGGGGCAACAGGGTCAGAGCTGATTTGCATAAAGCCATTATCTGACCCAGGGTGGTGTGGAGTGCAAAAAAATGATGGATTTGGGCCCAGATCTTTTGACTGGGGGAGTGTGTGACATTGATCCACATTCAGTCCATCACTTGTTGTTTTTTGCAATTGCCGCCCTAAGTGCGCTGGGGATGCCCAGACGTGGGTCCCAGGCACTCCACACCACTTGGAGTCAAGCTAGCCGGGCTGAAGAGAGGTGTTACCTCGAAACCGGTCCGGTCCTCGGATGCTTGATTCCGGTCTGGGAAAGATATGGCTGTTGTAGTTCGGACTGGACTGTTCCCATGGGGCAACAGGGTCAGAGCTGATTTGCATAAAGCCATTATCTGACCCAGGGTGGTGTGGAGTGCAAAAAAACGATGGATTTGGGCCCAGATCTTTTGACTGGGGGAGTGTGTGACATTGATCCACATTCAGTCCATCACTTGTTGTTTTTTGCAATTGCCGCCCTAAGTGCGCTGGGGATGCCCAGACGTGGGTCCCAGGCACTCCACACCACTTGGAGTCAAGCTAGCCGGGCTGAAGAGAGGTGTTACCTCGAAACCGGTCTGGTCCTCGGATGCTTGATTCCGGTCTGGGAAAGATATGGCTGTTGTAGTTCGGACTGGACTGTTCCCATGGGGCAACAGGGTCAGAGCTGATTTGCATAAAGCCATTATCTGACCCAGGGTGGTGTGGAGTGCAAAAAAACGATGGATTTGGGCCCAGATCTTTTGACTGGGGGAGTGTGTGACATTGATCCACATTCAGTCCATCACTTGTTGTTTTTTGCAATTGCCGCCCTAAGTGCGCTGGGGATGCAAGACGTGGGTCACAGGCACTCCACACCACTTGGAGTCAAGCTAGCCGGGCTGAAGAGAGGTGTTACCTCGAAACCGGTCCGGTCCTCGGATGCTTGATTCCGGTCTGGGAAAGATATGGCTGTTGTAGTTCGGACTGGACTGTTCCCATGGGGCAACAGGGTCAGAGCTGATTTGCATAAAGCCATTATCTGACCCAGGGTGGTGTGGAGTGCAAAAAAACGATGGATTTGGGCCCAGATCTTTTGACTGGGGGAGTGTGTGACATTGATCCACATTCAGTCCATCACTTGTTGTTTTTTGCAATTGCTGCCCTAAGTGCGCTGGGGATGCCCAGACGTGGGTCCCAGGCACGCCACACCACTTGGAGTCAAGCTAGCCGGGCTGAAGAGAGGTGTTACCTCGAAACCGGTCCGGTCCTCGGATGCTTGATTCCGGTCTGGGAAAGATATGGCTGTTGTAGTTCGGACTGGACTGTTCCCATGGGGCAACAGGGTCAGAGCTGATTTGCATAAAGCCATTATCTGACCCAGGGTGGTGTGGAGTGCAAAAAAAGCGATGGATTTGGGCCCAGATCTTTTGACTGGGGGAGTGTGTGACATTGATCCACATTCAGTCCATCACTTGTTGTTTTTTGCGTGGGGGGACGCGGCGGCACTCACCAGAGTCTCCCGCGGCTGGGGCAGCTCCGAGTAGTTGAGGCCTCGGGCATCGAAACAGGAGACGTGAGCCGATCTCGCAGGGGGGAGTCGTATCGCATGGCCAGAACGGCTTACCCCGGGCGCTCAGCGGCTCCGTTCTTCGACCGGAGGATTCTGCACCGCTTCAGGCAACAGTCACATCGTGCTCGCGATGCCTGCGCTGGCCCCAGGAACAGGCCATAATGCTGGGTGGCCAGACGGAGCTTCAGAGCCGAGCGGCCATTGCTCGAGGTGGGGGCGGGTCCTTCCCATTCCCATCCCATGATTAGGGGAAGAGTTCCGAGTGGGACCCCAGGGAAGGCAGGACAAACACTGATGGGGGCACGGGTCTCTCTGCGCCTCAAAACGGGGATGCACTCGAGTGGAAGTGCGAGCCCCCACTGATGTTTGAGGTGGTAT
Organism: Lissotriton helveticus; assembly: GCF_964261635.1. Taxonomy (NCBI): domain Eukaryota; kingdom Metazoa; phylum Chordata; class Amphibia; order Caudata; family Salamandridae; genus Lissotriton; species Lissotriton helveticus. The sequence goes on along the minus strand of NC_136069.1, from coordinate 1,696,705,066 downwards.
TTGCTGGGGGGATGGAAGGGGCTTCCTGCCCAGTGCTAACAAAGGGAGTGAATCCTTTCTCTCTCGTGTGCGCTACCAGCCACCTTCCGAGTGAAAAACCGGTCCCAGACTCACCTCACTTGTAGATTCGCGGCTCCGGCCCGGCCCTCTAGGGGCCAAAAGGGGTACTGCAGTGTAATGATACTCACAGTCTTATATGTAGTTTCCAGCTTTATTGCAAGAATATAATCCAATACAGGTGAGCGCCAGGGAGCAGCCACTATCCAGCCCCACTCCTCTGCAACCGCTCCTTAATTCTAAAGATGCAACACAAGCATTCTACAAAGCATCATAGCATTCTTACCACGAGACACAGCCTTAAAGGTGAAAACAGATTAAGACAACATAACAAATTCCCCTCTCTTCAAACAAGAAAAAGAAAGAAACCATAAAGTAATAAACTAAAAAAAAAATGACAAAACGAATAACAATAAATAAAAGATAAATAAATATATATGTGCATAATCAATTCATAACATAGTCCTTGAGCCAAAAGGGTAATGTACTAGTTCTTTTACCATTACTTCTCTCAACTAAATTGGATTCACCAGATTCACCACTGGCATTGTTGGAATCTCCATTGATATCCCTATTACAATGACCAGTAACTCTTCCCCCCTCCTCACAAAAAGATTGACCCACAGTAAGCGAGTCACTTGCAACTCCATTCGTGTTCCCCTCTGTACCAGCAAAATGTGCTTGTAGGCAACTGTTCTCAAAATGGTCTTCCATCCAATCATACATGTTTTGATTATCTGTCACTTTTCCCTCCACCTCATCAGATTTATTGTGACTAATAGCAATACTCTTCATATTCCGTACTTTTCCATCACTTAATCTAACAGCATTTCTCAAAACTTAAATTACTTGTTTCTGTGGTTCAAAACGACTTTCACCTTTTGGTACTTTATAAGGTTTCTTCACCCGTACCCATTCACCCACCTTGATTTCCACATTTTTCGTACCATAGTGTTTATCATAAAACTCTTTACTTTTAGAAAGGAGTAATTCCAAGTCATTCTTTACTTCAGTTGGAGACCACTGTGTAATTTTACCTTCCATTAACCAACCAGGATTTATTTTGCTCCTCGGCAACCTCCCTCTCATCATAACAAATGGAGATAATCCTGTGCCCGTTTGTGATGTAATCCTGTAAGACCAAACTGCCTTTTGTACTTGAACTTTCCAATCCAATTTCTTATTAACCGCTGCCTGAATAACCCCCTTGATCACCCTATTGAATCTCTCAACAGTGCCGTTCCCACTAGGATTGTATAACGCGGTTGTCTTATGTTTAACACCACACTTCTGAAAATAATCACCTGCCATGCGCGACAAAAACTGCACTCCATTGTCCATAAGGACACAAACAGGTAAACCCTCCATAATAAAAATCTTGTCCAAAAATTTCAACACACTACATGTGTCTGCTTTGTCCACAAATCTCACAATAGGCCATTTTGTAAATAAATCAATTGCCACCAACCCAAATTCTTTCATTTCACCAATAGGCCCAATGATATCCACTGCAATAGTTTCCCACGGAAGCTCCGGAATCAATCCATCACTCACGCAAGGTTTCAAAGTCTTAAGAGTTTTATCTGCAGAACTACAAACTTCACAGTTCCTAACAAATAATTCCGTGTCCTTATCCACACCTGGCCACCAGAACATACTTTTCACCACAGTTTTGCTCTTCTCAATACCAAAATGTCCCTCGTGACACAGCTCTAAAATCTTCTTCCTTAAAGAAATCGGAGGAACAACTCTGTCGCCTCTGAAAAGTATATCTTTTTCTAACGACAATCCCATCCTAACCTCCCAAAATGCTCTAAAATTTCCCTCCATGAAACATTGTCTTGGCCAACCTTTACAAATATACTCCTTAACTTTTTTGAGTTCAAAATCTTTGTCCTGTTCCTCCAACCACTCTTTATTACTGATAGCTGGGGCTCCTGAATCATGAATTAAAGCGATACTAACATTACCCCACGGGTCATCTACACATTCCTCTAGTGGGGATGGCAATCTAGATAGGCAATCTGCGATTACATTGTCTCTTTCTGGCAAATAAACCATTTCATAAATACATTCTTTCATGCGCATAGATAATCTTGCCATTCTAGCCGAAGCTCCAGAAATGCCGTCTGATGACAACATTTTCACTAACGGACGATGATCTGTCCTAATAGTTACCGGTTTGCCCCACACAAAGGCTCTAAAATGTTCCAGAGCCCACGCGCATGCCAAGGCCTCTCTTTCAATAATGGGGTACCTGATTTCAGCCGGAGAAAGTGCTCTAGATGCAAAAATAATGATTACCTCCTTTCCCTTAGTATCTTTCTGGGATACCACCGCACCTATACCCTTATCGCTCGCATCTGTTGTTAATAAACATTCAACATTAGGATCAAAACTTGCTAAAGCACTAAAGCTCTGTAAATCCACTTTAATCCTATCAAATTCATCCTGGCACTTTTTTGTCCAAACAAGCTTCGTATTCTTCTTAAGCAAACTCTGAATATAAAACACCTTTGACGCAAACATTTTTACAAACTTTGCGCAATATTCTGCCATACCCAGAAATGCTCTTACCTCCTCTTTAGTACTCGGTGCCGCTGAATTCACAATATTTTCAATCAATGCCGGTTTAGGTTTCACTCCTTCCTCACTTATGATGTGCCCTAAATAAGATACACTTCTTTTGCAGAAGTTACACTTTGATAACTCCACTGTAAATCCTGCGTTTTCTAAAACCCTCAAAACTTGTCTTAACTTAGAGTCATGATCCACTTTGTCCTTAGCTGCCACTAAAATGTCATCTTGAAAGAATGCAATCATATCCATGTTCCCCAATAACCTATACATCAATCTCTGAAATACCGCCGCAGCCGCGCTAACCCAAATGGCATTCGCCTAAATTGATAACACCCGAACGGTGTGATAAAGGCCGTTAAATACCTTGACTCGCTTTCTAATTCTACTTGATGGTAAGCAGCAGATAAGTCTATGGTTGAGAACCATGTTGCGCCTTTAAATGAGGACACCCTCTCGTTGATTTTAGGTAAAGGAAATTTTTCTATAACAATGTTGTTATTAAGATGGTGTAAGTCTATGCATAAACGGATCTTGCCGTTCGATTTCCGTGCAACGACAATAGTGCTGATCCACTCAGAGGCTTCCACTTCCTCAATGATCCCTTTAGCTAAAATTCCTTGTAACTCTCCTTTCACCTCATCTATAATTAACATTGGGATGGGTCTAACTGTGTGTACCTTTGGTTGTGCATTGGCTTTAAGTTGTATTTTGTGTTCAAATCCCCTCAACTTTCCCAACACAGTACCAAACACTCCTGGAAATTCTTTGTTCAAAACATCACTCAATTTGCTCTCTTCATCCATAACCAACACTTTTTCTTCACTATTGGGATCCAAAATAATACTTAAGTTTTTCTGATCCCACCACCCCAAAACTGATGGTCCCACCTTAGACACGTATAACTTTCCACTTGTACTCCTTCCTTTAAATAAAAATGTGAGCCACCTGTAACCCAGCATCTCAATTCTCTTCCCTGTATACCCTACCGGACAAATATCTGATACTCTTAATTGATCCCCAATTTTTCCCACAAAATATTTCTTCCAAACCTCCTCATTTACAATAGTGTAAGGAGATCCCGAATCTGCATACACTTCCACCACCACTCCACCAAAGATACCTTACATAAAGGCTTCCCTTCTAAAGCCTCATCTGATATGTTGATGACATAATTACCTCTCACATTCTTTACCCATTCCAAACTTCCATCATCCTCCTCAACCACTACCTCTTCTTCATCCCAAACATATTTAACATTGCTACGCTTGCGGCACATTTTTGAAAAATGTCCAATCATCCCACAAATACCACATTTCTTATTAATAGCAGGGTAGGTCCTACTAAAAGCTAAGTGTTCTTTGCTATCACAACGATAACATCTTCTTTCTTCTCCTCTAGTACCTTTCTTCTGATATCTTGCTGGTTGATTATTACATCTTCCTTGTGAACTCTGTTGATACCTTGTTTGAGTCCTGATTTGTGGTAGAATTTTGCAAATTGCGCCCGAGGTTTTATCATGTTCAGTTTCTTTTACCACAGTAGAACATCTCCCCGACATTTCCGCCTTCCTCCTAATGGCTAACACATCCTTTAATGGCGCATCGCAATTCACCCATAGTCTATCCTGTAACGTTGTATTATTATTATGCATAACTAGTTGGTCCCGTATCAATTCATCATTAAGAGTTCCGAATTTACAATCAATCGCTAATTTCTTCAAGTCATCAATCCATTCATCAACCGTCTCTGTTTTGCTCTGCTTCCTCTGAAAGAATTTGTGCCTAGTCACTCCCATGCACACCTTAGGTGCAAAATAGGTATCCATATTATTTATGCAGTTTTCAAAAACATTCAAATTCACATCTTCCACTTTACTCATGCGAGAATTCGTTTTTAGACCAATTGCTCCTAAAGAATGCAATAAAATTCTTTTCTTTTGCTCCGGTTTCATTTTCTTTTCCTCATCAATTGCCTCTATGTAATTTATAAAATATTCATTCCACTCGATCCATTTTATTTCTGGTTGAGTACCAGTAGCCCAAAACGGTTGAGGAGCACTTATAGTGAAATTCTGCTGTGCCATTCTCCCCTCTGTATTCTCTCTATAGTTGTCTGTAACAATATTCTCACTCGAGTCTCCACTCTCCATAAACCTCTCCTCTCTTTTTGTTTATATATTTTTTTAAAACAGTCTCCTTTTCTGTATAAAATGTACTACTCCCCGACGACCTCACCTGTATTTCCTCTTCGTTTTATCCACCACGAAACATACTCCTTCACAGCGTGTACACCCTCGCGTCTCTGCCGTGTACACTTTCGCGTCTCTGCTTCAAATTAGCGGTTCCGCTTTACTAAAATGGCCGCCGCGCAAGGTTACGTTGCGTGACCTTGCGCTACAGGGTCATTTCCTCCACGATCCAGAAGAACTTCAAACAGCCAGTTAGCTGCCTCACGCACTTCCCGTATAGAATCCCACCAGCCGTTCATAAGATGCAGCTACCAGAGATTCGACAGGCACCGTGCGTAAATCAATGAAAACTCTTTTTACAAGAGGTATGTTGCTCTATATGCTTCCGCTTACCGCCAATTCACCGTTGCAATCAGGTTCTGTATATCCACTGTAATCACTGTTAAACGATCCTCCACAACAGTAATTCTTCTGTAGACTTTCTTAAATAATTATCTTAAAGATTTTTGGGTCCTCTTCCATGTTCCATCGTCGCCAATTGTAATGATACTCACAGTCTTATATGTAGTTTCCAGCTTTATTGCAAGAATATAATCCAATACAGGTGAGCACCAGGGAGCAGCCACTATCCCGCCCCACTCCTCTGCAATCGCTCCTTAATTCTAACGATGCAACACAAGCATTCTACAAAGCATCATAGCATTCTTACCACGAGATACAGCCTTAAAGGTGAAGACAGAATAAGACAACATAACATGCAGGTTTTTTTTTTAGATGTCCCGGCAGCCTCCTTCCCCAGTGCAGGGGGTCCAAAGTGGGCTCGTCTGCTGCCCGTGCGTTCTCCTCTCGGGGGTGAGGGCACCTCACAGGAGTCAAGGACAAAGGGCGACGCCTCGAATCACTTGTGGCCGGTGATCCTGGTCAGCTTTAGACCAAAGCTGTGGCCGGAGGACCCAGCGGGCCGCAGTGGATTCTTGTCGTGTGCAGAGCCCTGCACCCTTCTTAGGGGCCCTTGGACGGACGCTGGCCCCGAGTGGGCTCGCGGTAAATCCCTCGGTCCGATGCGCAGAAGTGGCCCTGCCTGGCTCACACCCCGGGTTTCCTCGACGGGGTCGGCTCCCCACTCCCTCTCAGCATCAGCAGATGGACATTAGGAAAGGCAAAAAACGAGCACCCAAATTCCGATATTCCTGCAGCTACGACAGTGTCCTGTAGCAGCCCTTCACCCCGGTGCTTATTCCCTTTGGCGCAGCCTTACTCCGGACAAGCCAGAGGTCGAAGGCCCAGCCGCAGGGTCTAGTAGCCGAGGGTCCGCACTGGACTATCTACCCTCCCCCTCCCCGACATGCAGCCTGGCACCGGACAAGCCAGGGTGACGCAGGCCCGGCGCCTTGGAGGAATTAGGTAGAAATGTGATTGCAGCTCGTTACTAGATGTCCCTGTAGTCAGCTGCAAAATGTGCAGCCCGCAGCTTGAGGTCCCTGTACAGTCAGACAAGGTTTTCAATTTCAATTTATTTTACTTGTTTGATTAATTATAATATTACAAAAGTTCCAAAAATGGGAACAAATCTAAAATATTTATGATTGTTACAATATCTTAAATATGCTAACTTATACTTTAAAATGCAGTACACAATCGGGCAGATTTACAAGCCGCTTGCGCCACTTTTGTGTTTAAGGGATCAAGGGGCATATTTACAATAACTGGCGCATCCCTGCAAATCAGCAGGTATGCGCCAGTTATTATGCGCCACAACTCCGCCATCATGGATGGTGACCGTCCTGACTTGCTCAGAAGCGGTCGCTCCTCACGCTGCTCCCTGCTCACTAATTGGTATCGTAGCGCTTACTGCCAGACTGCTCATTGCCATTGAATTCAATTGCGCACTGCCTACTGCAATTAATTGTGCCTGATCATATCGATATCGTAGCGCTTTACTGCTAAACTGCTCTTCAATTATATCGATATCGTAGCGCTTTCTGCTTGACTGCTCTTCAATTATTATTCATCTGTGCATTGCTCGCTTTGCCTGCTTTATTTATTTGTGCCCGATTGTGCCACTGCCACTGCCCATTTAATAGCGATTAATAAGATTGTGCCCTAATCTCGTCCTGTTTCGCTTTCGGTTCTGCTGCCATTTTGTTGTTTGTTGTTGTGCCTCCCAGCCCGGCTCTCCACCCCGCTCCCGCCTCCCAGCTGCTCCTCCCTCGCCCCGCCCCCCCCCACTATCCACTTATGTCAGAGCAACATACGCGCAGCGGGCGCGCCCCATGCGCGACGAAGGTGCGCCAAAGGTAAGCCCGTCTACGCCCATCCACGCCTGGACCGCGCCCAGCGCCAAACCCCCTGGCCCCTGCATAATCCACCCCACCCACATAACGTATGACGCCGCCACCCTCTCATCACTAAACCCCGGCCGTCTCCAACACTGCTACCAAGCCGCCCCAGGACACACCCACGGACCCTTCACCTGCCACTCCTGCAAGTTCGACAGCATCAAGATCCACACCAAATCCACAAACTACAAACATAACCCAGTAACTAACCACCTGAAATGTATCCTGCTCAATACCCGCTCGGTTCACAAACACGCAACTGAACTTTGGAACCTACTAGACACCACATCGCCGGACGTCGCCTTTCTTACAGAAACCTGGATGAACGCCTCATCAGCGCCCGACATCGCCATAGCCATGCCGGACGACTACAAGATCTTACGAAAGGATCGCCTCAACCAAACAGGTGGAGGCATCGCCATCGTCCATAAGAACACCATCCGCATCACGACCAGCTCTGACGACACCCTCGCAACTGCCGAACACCTTCACTTCCAGATTCACATCGACCCCAAGACCACACTCAGAGGCACCCTCATCTACAGACCACCTGGCCCCCGCACACAATTCAGCGAAGACATCGCTGACTTCATCAGCTCACACGCCCTCCCCTCCGAGGACTACATTCTACTGGGAGACCTCAACTTCCACCTGGAAAAGAACAATGACAGCAACACCACCACCCTTCTGAATAACCTCGCCAATCTCGGACTCAAACAACTTGTAGACACCCCCACCCACTAAGCCGGACACACGCTAGACCCAATCTTCTCCTCTAGCAAGCACATCTCCTTCGACCACGCCACAGGACTCCATTGGACGGACCACAGCTGCTTTCACTTCAACTACAAAAAGACCACGACCCACAACCACCCATAACCAATCCCCCGCAGAAACTGGAATAAAATTACCACCGACCAGCTCTTCACATCGCTCCACCAAAACCCTCACACCAAATCATTGGACCCTAACCAAGCAGCCATCAACCTCACACAATGGATCACCCACAGCACTGACGAATTAGCACCCCTGAAAAACCATCAAATATTACAAGGTAGCAAGAAAGCCCCCTGGTTCAATGACGACCTTAAGAAATTCAAAAAGATCTGTCGCATACTCGAGAAAGCATGGCGAAAAAACCCAACCTTTGACAACTTGACCACCTTCAAGAACGCCACCCGCAAACACCACCAACTGATCAGAACCACCAAGAAATCATCATTCAAGGATCGACTCGACAACAACGCCCACAACAGCAAGGAATTATTCAACATCGTCAAAGAGTTTACCAACCCCACTGCCGGCACCAACGACATCACTCCCTCTCAAGACCTCTGCGACTCTCTAACCTCGTTCTTCCACAACAAGATCGCTGACATACATAACAGCTTTGGCAACCAATCCACCCCACCCACCTCTGGACAAAAAACCCCCACCAACAACCTTTGCGCCTGGAACCCAATCACCACTGAAGACACCATCCGCTTGATGAACTCCATCCACTCAGGATCGCCAACCGACCCATGTCCCCACCACATTTTCAACAAGGCAGACTCCATTATCGCACCCCATCTCCGAGATGTCATCAACTGCTCCCTCAACTCCGCTACCTTCCCGGAAAGCTGGAAACATGCCGAACTCAGCGCCCTCCTGAAGAAACCCACAGCAGACCCCACTGAACTTAAGAGCTACCGCCCCATTTCGCTCCTCCCTTTCCCTGCCAAAGTCATTGAGAAAACCGTCAACAGTCAGCTCGCCACCTTCCTCGAATCCAATGGCTCCCTCGACCCATCACAGTCCGGCTTCCGAGCCAAACACAGCACCGAGACCGCCCTCATCGCAGCAACAGACTACATTCGAAGTCTACTGGACAACGGAGAAACAGTTGCCCTCATCCTACTTGACCTCTCCGCAGCCTTCGACACAGTCTGTCACAGCACCCTTATACAACGCCTCAGCAACGTCGGAATACAAGGAAAAGCATTGGACTGGATCATCTCGTTCCTCGCCGGAAGAACTCAGAGAGTCCACCTCCCCCCCTTCAAATTGGAAGCCACTGAAGTCATCTGCGGCGTTCCACAAGGTTCATCACTCAGTCCCACCCTCTTCAACGTATACATGAGTCTCCTTGCATCCATCGCGCGCCAACACAATCTCAACATCATCTCCTACGCAGACGACACCCAGCTGATCCTCTCCCTTACCAAAGACCCAAACTCTGACAAAATCAACCTACACGACGGGATGAAAGAAGTAGCCGAGTGGATGAAGAACAGCCGTTTAAAACTGAACTCGTACAAAATGGAAGTCCTCATCTTAGGATCATCCCCCTCCGCCTGGGATGACTCTTGGTGGCCACCGGCCCTGGGAAACGCACCCAAACCAATGGACCACGCACGCAACCTGGGCTTCATCCTGGACTCCTCCTCGATGACCAGACAAGTCAACGCCGTCTCATCATCATGCTTCAACATCCTACGTATGCTCAAAAAAATCTTTCGTTGGATCCCCACCGAAACAAGAAAGACGGTCACCCATGCACTAGTCACAAGCCGACTGGACTACGGAAACACCCTGTACGCCGGAACCACAGCGAAACTACAGACAAAACTCCAAAGTATCCAGAACGCCTCAGCCAGACTCGTACTAGACATCCCCCGCCAAACTCACATTTCCGGTCACCTGAAAAACCTCCACTGGCTCCCCGTCAACAAGAGAATAACATTCCGTCTCCTCACCCACGCTCACAAAGCCCTTTACGACCTAGGACCCGAATACCTCAACACGCGCCTGACCTTTTACACCCCCACCCGCCAACCACGATCGTCCAATCAAGCCCTCGCCACGATCCCACGCATCTAAAGATCCAACATGGGGGGAAGATCCTTCTCCTACTTAGCCGCCAAAACCTGGAATTTTCTCCCGTTCCACCTCCGCCTTACACAGAACCACCTCTCCTTCAGAAAACAACTAAAAACCTGGATATTCGATAAGTAACGTACCCCCCCCTCCCTCAAGCGCCTTGAGACCCTCTGGGTGAGTAGTGGGGATTTGTCCTTTTTCTTTGTTTGAGACTGGACTTTGGATGCTGCTGTAGCGCACCGGTGCTGTGAAACCCCGAGTGCCTTTGACCCTGAAAGGGTCCCGCTTCGAGGCGCTGGACTTTAGTGGGTGTAAGAGTCACCAAAGACTGCTGTAGGCGCAAGTGTGAGCAGGGCTGCGAGCGTGCTGGCAACTGGACTCCGTTTCCCAGGAGTCTCTGCTGTTGCTGGCCTGCCCGAGTCACCTGGGCAGCTCTCCCTGTTCAGGCACGCCCACCTTTGTCATTCCCCTATAAACAGCGCACGTCATCTCCGCTGAGCGGGAGCACGCGGGGAGCGTCCCGGGAGAATCCCGGGACATGGGCGGGGCCGTCTGTGGCCGTCAGGGGCTGAAGGAGGCTGGGCTGGGCCCGGTCTCTGACATCTCCCTCTGTTTCATCAATCTTGGTGATTTGTCTCCATGGTGTTGTAAATTGTGTGGCATTTTATTATTAATGTTCAGTCATTGATATGTCTAATTCACTTACATCTTGTGTCGGTGTATCAATCCTCGGGCCTCTCGATAAATACTTTGAGAAGGCAAACAAGGCGATTGATAAAGAGCTGTTATTAGCCGAGAAACGAGCGGAGCGGCGTCGCTCCATAGAACACCTGAAAAACATACCACTGTCCACCCAATCGGATTTAAACACTTTACAAGATATTGCCAATACAGGGGGGGCGACCGAAGATGCTGATATACTTAGTATCGACCAAATCCCTAGCATTTTTCGGGCACCCAATATCTCCCTCCCTCACTCTGGAACCAATAGTGAGGGAAATATTAGTAGTCATCCCATTGCCTCCATCAGTCTTATTGATCTTAACTCTCCTGTTGCCCAGACTATATTGCCCAACCTGCACTCAACACTTACCAATCGCTCTCTGGATAGGTCCTTGCGATAACACCCGGTTACCCACCAATAGTGAGACTGGTCCCAAAGTTAAGAACCCCAAGAGGGCTGTGTGTTCCCCTCCAAGGAAAAAGAGGAAAAAGGGTGGTGCCAAAAGGAAAAGAACCAATAATCAGGTTTTTTCCCCACCTTCAGTTAATCCTATTACCGGTCTTACGGTTCATCCTGTGATTGAGGTACCCCCAGGTACTCCTCTTCTAGTTACTTCCCCTCAAGATAGTGTTACTGGGTTCAATAAGGAGTGCATCGATATATTCGAGAAACTCCTCAAATCATATATGTTACCCCTGTTGGAGAGGGTTAGGATCTTGGGAGAAAAAATGGATTGTATTCTGGCTACAGTTGCAACACCCCTCCCATTGAGCATCACTACTCAGTCTATCTCACCATAAAAATCTAGTGCTAACATTGCTGGTCCTAGTAACCTTTGTAAGAAAAATAGTAACTCCATTTGTAACAATAAACCCAATGCTTCACAACTGATATCCAAAATGTTCAGTTCTACTACCCCTGCTAAGGATAAGCCCATGTTAGTTTCAAAAAGGTCAACTGTACTGGGGGACCCACCTGAGAGTTGCAGTGGGTTTGTGGTGTGTTGTGGAGCTTCTGCACGTCCCGTTGACCCTGGGACCGACTCTTGTGTTCCTGCCGCTGCCCCTCGCCGCACCCGCTCCGGGATGTGGAAATGTTTAGTAGAACTGGGCATGCCAGCTCCCCTTGTCCATCTCCTTGTGAATCTACATGCACACACCTATGCCCAAGTACGCTGGGGCAAACCAGGGGAGGTAACGGACAGATTTCCAGTGACCAAAGGTGTAAGACAAGGATGTGTACTAGCTCCTACCCTTTTTTCTTTATACATTAATAGGGTCATCAAGTATTTTGATAATCATCCGACCGATGCCCCATCCCTAGATGGAATGAAAATCCCCTTGCTCATGTTCGCTGACGACACTCTCCTAATCTCACAGACTAGACAGGGTCTCCAACAGGCCCTGACTAGGTTCGAACTGTTTTGCAGCGAACATGAGCTTGAGGTGAATGTGTCCAAGACTAAATTTATGGTTTTAAGAGGAAACAAACCGATCTCAGCAAGGGTTACCATGGGGGGTACCTCCCTGGAACAAACGAAGCTGTTCACATACTTGGGAGTAACATTCAGTGAGACCCTAAATTGGTCCCACCAGGTTGATATTATGGCCCTTAAGCACACGCAGTTAGGAGGAGCCCTGATTAAAGAGCACAAAGGTTCACACACCCGGCCAATCTCTCCTCTAGTGAAAATCTATGGTTCTAAGGTTCTTCCCTCTGTTTTATATGGGGCGGAACTATGGGGCTATAGTAATCTGGCTCCCATCAGAATAGCTCAAAATAAATTTCTCAGGGTGGTAATGGGTCTTCCACAATCAACACCAAGGATCCCACTCCTGTACGACCTTGGGCTCCAGCCTGTGGAGGACCAGGCCAGGTTTCGTCCACTAGCATTCTGGCGTCGCCTTTGGACAACGCCGGAACTCCATTCTTATGCTAGAGCCTGTTTGGAGGTTAGAGAGCGTCCGGGTGCTTATAATATAGGCTGGTTTAAGGACCTAAGAACCACTCTGAACTCCATGGGGTATGGCGATTTGTGGTTAGATCCCGCAACTGTAGCATTCCCTTCAAAAAAGGCCTTGAAACTATGCTATTGGGAGTGGGTGGTTCAAGCCAGACATTCGAGATTGGGCTCTAGTACTCTTACTAGTTTATTTGTGGCCATTAAAGACGTTCCCAATCTTGAAAAATACTGGGACACTATAACAAAGCCCTTGGACCGCAAACTATTCCACCAATTCAGATGCGGTTCATTGCCTTTAAAGGAGTTTACCAAAAAATGGGGCTCCGGTGGGACAGGGCACTGTCCTAAGTGTCCGGGTCAAGGTGAAAGCCTAAACCATTTTCTGTTTGCTTGCCCCTTGTATGCTGCTCCGAGAGCCAAATGGTTAAGTCCGGTCTGTAGAAGTCTGGGAACGCGCTCGGCTGTCACTGCCAGTAGAATACTAAAAACAAATGTGTCACCACTAATTGTAACAGGCGTAGCAAAATACTTAGGTTGGACCTGGATCCTTAGAACCAGGTTCATCACAGTATCCTAGGTGTTTATTAAAATTCCATGCTTCTTTACTTCCGGGAAGTTGTATTAATCTGTGTCACTGCGGTATTTTTTTTTAGCGATTTTGCATTTTTTATATTTGTTCATAAGAAGTCTGTTAAGTAATTTAATATGGTTTTAGAGGGTTTTTTATTCTGTCTTATATTAATTGTACATTTCATGTATATTATGTAATGTATGTCTTTTATGATGAATCAATCGAATAAATGTAGTGCGCTATACAAATTTCTAACTTGTGTGCCGTACATATGCCGTATCTGGATGGAACCTCTCCACCTATGAGGATTAGAAATGACGTTTATTCTTTCACTGTAAAACGAGCCTCTGCGGGGTCTTTGCCCCACGGAGACTTTCCTAAAATTACTCGAAATATGACCTTCATCACTATCACACGAGGTACAGTGACAGAAGGCTACAAATTAGAGCATTTCTGTGCTTTTGATAGTGCGGTAGCGTCGTGGAAGAAGGATATAATTGCAATTTACATCACTCTGATATTATGCTCGTTTAATTGCACCTTATAAAACATCCTTTAATATAATAACTAAAGGTAGCAATCATAACATATAATTTAATCCTAAAGAATGTATGTATTTAGACGAGAATACAACCGTTGTTGTTTCTTCGCAAAGGATTCTGGGCATGCAAAGTTCTAAGAGGATTGTGGTTCCTGGAGACGTCATTTCCTGCGCGGATATCCTATCATGGAAGCTAACCTTCTTGTTGATTGGCTGCATCAAAGGCGGTCCCTCTCTTCCTTCTTGTTGATTGGCTGCATTAAAGGCGGCCCCTCGCTTCCTTCTTGTTGATTGGCTGCATCAAGGGCGGCCCCTCTCTTCCTTCTTGTTGATTAGCTGCATAAAGGGCGGCCCCCTCTCTTCCTTCTTGTTGATTGGCTGCATAATGGGCGGCCCCTCTCTTCCTTCTTGTTGATTGGCTGCATAATGGGCGGCCCCTCTCTTTCTTCTTGTTGATTGGCTGCATAAAGGGCGGCCCCTCTCTTCCTTCTTGTTGATTGGCTGCATAAAGGGCGGCCCCTCCATCTCTTGTATTTGTTGTTGTTTTGTTTCTTGGCTCTTCAGATGGATTCCTGCCTGTCCCGAGGGTCCAGGCGTTAGACCCGCAATCTCTCTCAGCTGCTGACAAATATGTCCATTGATCTGTGCTTTCTGGCGACCCACAAACCTGAAGTTTCCAAACTACAGTATAATAATATATTCTCATCATCATTAAAACCGTCATGAATGTGGAACTGAAAGCAGAACCACATTTCCTCTTCTCCCCACCAGTGATTTCTTCATCTCCTCATTTTGTTTGGAAAGGAGCCCAGCAGGCTGAGGCTGCGTCAGAAGGGGGAGGGTGCAGTACCTCAGCTTGTCACTAGGGGTCCCTGCAGTCAGATGCAAAATGTGCAGCTCCCTGTACAGGCAGACAAGGTTTTCAATGTCAATTTATTTTATTTGTTTGATTAATTATAATCTTCCAAAAGTTCCAAAAAGGGGAACAAATCTAAAAGATTTATGATTGATACCATATCTTAAATATGCTAACTTATACTTCAAAATGCAGTACAAAATCGGGCAGATTTACAAGCCCCTTGCGCCACTTTTGTGTTTAAGGATCAAGGGGCATATTTACAATAACTGGCACATCCCTGCAAATCAGCAGGGATGCGCCAGTTATTGTGCGCTACAGCTCCGCCATCAAGGATGCGCCGCATTTACAATGCGGCGCACCATGGTGCAAAAACGGCACAGATGCGTCACGCATCTGTGCCGTAAAAGTGACGCATTGCTGGAGTTGCGTCGCAAGCGTGATGCAGCTCCAGCAATGCTCTGGGGGCCCTATCTAGTTAATGCTGCGTCAATCCTTACGCCTGCTTCAGGCAGGCGCAGGGTTTTGACGCAGCATGGGCCTAAAAGTGACTAAGTGAAATCTTGTAGATTTCACTCAGCCACTTTTAGGAGGCGTTCCTGCGCCGGAACGCCCCCCCCCCCCGCCCCTGCACAGGAACGCCTACATGTGGCGCAGGGCAATAGAACGTGACGCATCTCTCAGATGCGTCACGTTGTAAATACCCCCGCACCATGGAGCAGGATTTGCGCTGACGCTGCGTCTCAAAGGTGACGCAACGGTGGCGTAAATGAGGCGCAAGGGGCTTGTAAATCTGCCCCCAAGGGTGTTAGCATAATAGGAATAATAACATTTACTCATTATTTGAAAGGTCCTTTGTATTTCTGTGTTACATTAAGATTCATAATATTTCCTTTATTTGCTATGCATACCTCAATTTATTAATATGCAGCAGAAATTAGGGGCCTTATTTATGAAGGCCTTGCGCCGCCGGTGCATCACTTTTAAAATGGGAAAAAGTGACGCACCGGCGGCGCAAGGCCTTCATAAATAAGGCCCTAGATGTCTCCAAAAGTATCATATATTACAACATTGATTGGCTCACTTTAATGATATATTGCTAGTCGGGGCCTACTAAGTCACATCTCATTACCAGATATGTGTGTAGCTTCTATGTCTAAAACCCCACAAAAGATGCTGTTATTGGGAGATGTGCCAGGTCTTTTTGATCTAGGCCCAAGGCTCTTAAAGATCTGGCCCGTTTTATAAAGTTCTCTGTTTGTTTGCATATTGGAGGAGGGATCATCTCAGAATACTGGGCCCGATTCACAGAATGAATTTAAGACTCAATCCTAAACTTACTACTATTTTGGTATTCACAGAATTCACTTACTACTATTGGCATTCACAGAATGAACTTACTACTTTTGGTATTCAAAGAAATTAGCATTTTGTCTTAAGTTTGTCTTAAAACAAACTTAAGACAGACTTAAAACAGACTTAAGACAGACTTAAGACAAAATCCTAACTTCTGTGAATAACAAAAGTAGGAAGTTCATTCTGTGAATGCCAAAAGTAGTAAGTGCATTCTGTGAATACCAAAATATTAGTAAATTTTAACTAAAATAAACAAATAGGGGAAAAATGGCAGCCGCATATTTTTTTTCTTCTGTTTGTTTACTTTTGTTATAATGGTGGCGTGCCTGCACCATTGTAACAAAGTTAGAAAATAGGGAAGGAAAAAAAAGCATGTAATCAATTGTCCCGTTTCTATGCTGCCCTCAGAGGGAGAGGCTGGGGTTCAGGGGTTAGAGCTGCTGACTCGGAGCTGGGGACCAGTGCTTGAGCCTCAGCATTGGCTCAACAATGGTAACTATTATTGGCTCAACAATTGTTATTATTAGCAAATCACAGATCTTTCAATAATAAATAAATAAACAGGGATCTCTTAGGGGAAGAGGAGAGAGACGAAAAAATATTACTAAGGGGCATATTATCAACAGCCTTATCGCTGGCCGTGTATAGCGATAATTTTGTTATCGCAGGCTATCTCTGGAATTCATCGCCCTGGTAGCGGGTTATTAACAACATGTTTCTCCAGGGATAAAAATTCCAGAGATAGCGAGGTTAGCGCCGTTTTGCATGGCACATCATTGGTTTGCCAGCGATGTTCCCTACGTAACGGCAATAACTTTGCTGATACGACCCACAGGGTCGTATCAGCATAATCCACCCCAATGTTAGGGATAGGTAGGTCTACATTTTAGCAGATGTTAGGGGCATAGTAGCAAGGGCTGGCGATATAATTATCGCAGCTTTAGTGTCTGTTTTTGGGCGAAAAGCGGCGATAATTATATCGCAATATCATCAAGGACACGCTAGCGTGTGTTTCCTTGCTGTAAAGGCCATTTTTTCACAGCCTCGCCTCGCGTCCCTAATGAGATGCAAAGAAGGCGTGGCTGTAAAAACAACACATGCTAATATCATGAAGGCAGCTTTGCGATATTAATGAGGAGATGAAGTGATAAAAAAAATCACGCTACCTTAGCCTTAACTCAGGAAATTAACGTCTGCTAAATTCCTGACTAAGGCATACTTTTAGTGGGAGATGGGTTATGCTGATACGACCACAGGGTTGTATCTGCAACGTTATTGCTGTTTTCAATGGAACATTGCTGGAAAACCAGCGATGTTCCATTGAAAACACCGCTATTGCTGAAATAATATCGCCATAGAGCTGTGCGTTGTAAATATAGCGTTATGATGGCGATAATATTTCTATCGCTATGTACGGACAGCGATAATTTTCGCTGGCCGTTGACAATATGCCCCTTCGTTTTTGAAGAAAACAGCGGTTTTCTCCCAAATCTATCGTGTGCTAAAATGCTCGGGCAGCCTTGTAAATATCGCGATGTCAACATCAGTGATATTTGCAAAGTAGTTCATCCGGGGTACGCCCAGGGACGCCCACTGTGCATCTCTTTAGAGATGTAAAGGGAGGCGTTGGGGAAAATATCGCATGTTAGCACCCTCTTGTAAATAGGGCGATAGTTTTATCTCCGCTTTTTTGGCTTTATAAGCCAAAAAAGTGGATATAAAGTCCTCGTAAACATGCCCCTTAATCTCCCTGTGCCTATCCAAAAATGAATGTGTCCATCTGCAACGTAACTGGTGTTCTTCTTGGAAAGTGCTTCAATACCATCGAGTGGAGCTCGCTGACCTTCAATAGCCAGATGGGAAGACACTGTACTGTGTGATGGCCAACTAATATGTTCTCAGAGTGAAATCGTCGGAAAGAGAACTAAACACACAAAGGAGGGACTTTGACAGAAATGTACCAATAAGAAGCCAGCATTTCTGAATTTCATAACTAGTTACCAATAGCAATCAGTGGGTTTGCCAATTCCCACAGAACGATATAACAGGTCGATCTAAGCTTGACCTAAAAATTGTGAAATTAAGAGGTAGAGTTACAAGCCCCTTTGCGCCACCAGTGTGTCACCTTTTGTGATGCACTGGTGGTCCTTTTTACTGCTCCATATTTACCAGGACAGGAAAAGCAACCCTGCATGACTTTTCCTTTCCTTGTAAATATGGCCCCTTTGCACGCAGTACTTTGCGTGAAAGGGTTGTTCCATGGGTGTTGCTGTGGGTGTTCCCGTGGAACACCCATGGAACTAGACACATTTCCAGATTTACGAGGAATTGCAAATCTTGAAAAAATGTGTGTGAATGCTACGCCTCGCAAGGTGAGGCATAGGGAGGCGAAACGAGGAGAGATGTATTAATTTCTTCAAGTTTTCTTTTCCTCTTTCCATGTGTGCGGCATTCTGCAGCACACATAAAAAGAGGAAATCACCTCTAATGATTTGTTATGTACAGGAAGGGTTCCCTTCCTGCACATAAACAATCATTGAAACAATGACGTTTTTTTACTTCTATGTGTGCTAATGCAGCACACATAGAAGTTAAAAAACAGCATTTCAGATTGTTTTTGTGCACGAAGGAAACCCTATCTGCGCAAAAACAATCTCCCCACCACGCAGGCATCCTTGCACCATGGTGCAAGGTTGCCTGCACCGGCGCATGGCAGCAGTTTGTGCGGCAGCGCAGGGAGAAGCACAGAGATGCAACATATTGTTGTAAATATGTCGTATCCTGTGCCTTGAAAGTGACTCCGTGTGGCACAGCCAAATGGCATGTGTTCCACACTGAGTCACTTTCTTGTAAATCTGCCCCAAAGACCCTAAGCAGAAAGTGCAGAAGCAAACAATTCTGCCGCAATACTCCAGGGCCCACAAAGTACATACAACAGATGGTCCTGGGGCACAAGCGCCATAGGATAGACCTGAACAAACGTAACAGAACCATGTTATAATTTATTTTTGTGTGCAGATTTTATATAGCGCAAACTCGACCCGAAAGTATTGGAGCGCTTTACATGAGCCCCGGTTCTGTTTACTCATTCAGGCACGGGGAGATTAACACCTTCAGCGCGGCGCGAATTTTCGCGCTGTGCTGAAGGTTCTAATGAGCCTACCTGCTCATGACGGAACGGTTCCGTCATGAGCACAGGCCAACCGACGCTCATGAAGGAACCGTTCCGTCATGAGCATCGAAGGGGTTAAGGGCCTCATTTATGAGGTCATGCGTCACTTTTACGCCGCCGGTGCGTCACTTTTTGTGACGCACTAGCAGTGTAAAAAATTTGCCTTTTTGCACCATATTTACAAAGTGACGCATCTAAGTAGATGCGTCACTTTGTAAACCCCTGCGCCACATTATACCTGGGCCAGGTATAATGTATGCAGGGGGGGCTTTCCGGCGCAAGAAAGGGGCGTAGAAGTGACGCAGTGAAATCTATAAGATTTCACTGCGCCACTTCTAGGACACAAATGCGTCAATTTCTTACGCCTGCCTCTGATGCAGGCACTATGTGAAAGGACACATTGGTGGAGTTGCATCACTTTTGTGACACACTCCAGCAATGCGTCGCTTTTGCGCTTACAGATACGTCAGAAATACTGACGTATCTGTAATCCTTGCGCCATAATGCGTCATACTGTAAATATGACGCATCATTGGTGTCGCAAGGAGGGCGCAGTGAAAAGTGACGCATCGCTGTTTTCACGCAACGATGCGTCACTATTCATAAATGAGGTCCTAAGTGATTAGCCAAGGATCACAGTATGTGGAAGTGCCATGAAGCGACATCTACAGAACCCCCGTCAGCGGAGCGCTACATGCACGAAAAAGAAGCGGGATAGAACATCTTCACCTATTACGAATAGAATTTTTGATATTATGCTGGTTGAATTTATTCTTATCACTGTAAAACGAGCCTCTGCCCAAAGCCGTTCAAAAAGAAGCCCAAAAGAAGCCCAATCAGACCAGTTCCAGCCCAAAAACCAGCCCAAATTAGCAAGTCTGAAATCATGCACAAATTATCATCAGAAACAATTTTAAGGACAAATATACATTGTATTCAATATATAGATGTTGGGAGGGCGTTAACTGGGCACCTGCCTTAAAGCTACTCAATTTTAAGACCAGTCCTTACTGTGACTTTGTCATGTGAAACAGGGACCGCTCAGAATACAATAGTAGAAAACAAAGAATAAGCAAGGCAAAAATAGTGTTCTGTGCAATTTACTGCTCCCTCTAAATTGTATTTTAATAAAGTCTGTAAAACTTAGTGTCTTCATTATTCATTACATTACAGATTAAAAATCTACATTGAAAGTTTTCAACCCCATGCAACATACATGAGCTGCATGCAGCTCCGGGGTGGTGGCGGCGCTGACTGTTACAATTTTAATCATACATTGTTCTGTTAAATTTTGCAAACAATTGCGGGGGTGGAAGAAATTAATAGGACTTTATCGCGTCGCTCCTGCCAGGGTGTTGTGTTTAATACTTAAATAAAGGAGCCTTGTCATCACCGCTGCTTGGTGTCTCTCACTTAACAATGGCGACGAGGTGAGGAAAATAACAACACACTGGAGATAAAACCACCCGTGAAGGAATATTCCACCACGAAGATAAAGAGAAAGATGTATTTAAATAAAGTAATCACAACTAAGGAAGACCGATTTTTGATGAAGTACGAACGTGAAGGAACTTAAAAAAAAAATACAAAGGACCTCCCACTATTGAAAATTCTATTCTCCATGAGTATGCAAGTGCCTTCCCAGTGTGTTCTTGTGGTTGGAGTGTTTACCATTTATTTCAGTATTATCCTTGTACCTGTGTTTGGTACCCTTTTGTAACTTGCACACGTCACTTTTCTCTTGTAACACACTGTTTGCTCCTCTCACATTTTGTTTGCTATAGATGCTTGCACAAGTGCCACCATTGCCTACGTAACGTTTGTTCTTGTGCTGGAGTGTCTGCCATTTATTGCAGTATTATACCTCACTTGTACTTTGTACGCTTTTGTGACCTGCACACATCACTTTTTCCTCCAGGAATGTACCGATTGCTACCTCTTGTATTTTGGTTGCCCACTATTGTCACTTTTGATTCATCTAAATTAACGTTTGCTTTTGTAATCTGTTCACGTGTAATGTTCTCCTCATGTATTAGTTCTGTTCCTATTGTGAAGCGCTCTGACACCATCGGGTAAAGTCCGCGCTATATAACATCCAGTGCTTAATTTGTAAAAACAATAAGTACCGGTGCTCGAAATCTTTCTTATGCGGTGGTCACAACTTCTTACAGTTATTCACCCGGCTGCATTACTGCGCCACCCAACTGTACCATTGTTATGCCCACTGCCTACACTGACAACTCAAAAGCAGTCAAAATCAAAAATAAACTACTGCTTGAGCATCACGACATCGATTATAACAGTCTACTTATTTCACAACAACAGCATTCATTCAAACAAAACGCATTTGAAAGTGTGTTCCTGGGCAAATTGCTTTCATGTGCCAAGCTTTACGATCTGCTGCAATAAAGAGGTGTTTTTTAGAAACCAAGGGGCATATTACCAACAAGTAGCTATAATTATCGCTATGTTGGTTTAGCGGCAATATTATTATCGCCGAGCTCCGCCGATTTTTATCGCTTAGAAGCCTTGCTATTATCAAGGTTTATCTCCTAAGCGATAAAAATCGGCCGAAATGCAGGAATATCGCTGAAAAGTCCGCGATATTCATGAATTACCGAGCAAATACTCTTAGCCATGTTATCCACCTCCCATAGGATAACATGGCTAAGAACAGCTCTGGGCAGGTGTTAGCTTTTGGAGATATTCGCACTTAGCGCGATCATTTCCAAAAGTTGGTAATAGGAGATGTAGATGTTAGAGACTGTTTCCAGTCGCTAACATCTTGGCACGCCCACTTTGCATGTCATTAGCGATAATTATCGCTGACATGCAAAGTGGGCACCTAAATGCCCGCTATCTCCTACTAGCTGTCGCTAACTGGTGTTAGCGACAGCTAGGTAATAGGGCGATACAATTATCGGCGCTTTAGCGGGAAAAATTCCTGCTAAAGCGCCGATGAGGCCCTTGGTAATATGCCCCAAAGTTGGGTAGACTGTTAAGTGCTATATGTAACAAAAGCAGACCATTCAGTTCACTGCATAGAAGCAATTTACTTGAGAATGTTTTTGCATGAAAGTATAGCCATTCAAACATCTCAAGGCATCAAGGCACTGGATTGTCCAGTGGGGATTAAACAGTCCACCTAAATACTTTTTATTTATTTTGTAGTGACTTTATGAGCATTTGTGTAGTGAATTTATGAAAGTTTATGTAGTGAATTTATGAGTGTTTGTGTTGCACATGGACACTATTACTTGGCTCGCAGGACTTACATTTTGTCTGCCATCTTTTTTAGTTCTGCAATCCATAGAAGTCCTACATTTACACACATTGCAGTGTTGTTGACGAATTTAGTTAATCTCCTTAAAAGTTTGTGTGTTTGATAAAGCGCAATTTTTCAGCAAGTTTGCTTCCGAGCACTGAAATGCCCTGGTGCAAGTTAAAGCAAGAACACCACACACGCAAGGTGGGCATGGTGCAATGCCACTTGGTAAGCATACACCTTTTGGTGCAAGAGTTTTACATTCTTAAAATGTATTAGTTTGTGAGAGTAGTCCACTGTGCCTTGCAGCGCTTTGGGCACCTTAGACTATGAACATGAAGCAGCTTTGGAAAAATGCATTTTGCTTCTAGCCCCGAACTAGTTATAATTCGTACCAGGCCAGTGCAATGCCCCCAATAAGCAGCGGATGCTGGTGAAAGGTAGTAGTGGGCATTCTTGGCACAGTGGTGCAGTGTGCAGCCTGCAGTGGACGGTAACCACGAGTGCAGGCAAGTGAGTGTGCCCAGCACCTGTCAAAGACTTTAATGCCTCTGGGCACAGGCCGGTAACTTGCCGTTATCGTGTGATCATAACCAAGAGTTAGCCTCAGTAAGTGCTCAGAAAACCCTTAATGACCAAAACGAAGCACCGTGCAAAACAAACTTGACAACCTTTAACCTTCTTTATCTAACGAGGGTAGAAGACAGACACGACACGAACAGAGGGGCATATTACCAACAACTAGCGATAATTTTTGTCTCTAACTTGTTTAGAGACAAAATTTATCGCCGCAAATCGGCGATTTTTATCGCAGATAAACCTTGCTATTAGCAAGGTTTATCGCAAATGCGATAAAAAACTGCCGCAATGCATGAATATCGCTGAAAAGTCCGCGATATTCATGCATTATCGAGCAAATGCTCTTAGCCATGTTATCCACCTCCCATTGGATAACATGGCTAAGAACTGCTCAGGGCAGGTGTTAGCTTTTGGAGATATTCGCGCTTAGCACGAATATCTCCGAAAGTTGGTAATAGGAGATAGCGATGAAATAGAAAGCATTTTTCTAAGTTGCATGTTGCACACACACATGTCCTTTGGACATGTGTGTGCACAACACCTGCTTCAATTTGCATTTAAGGGGTGCTCAGGGTGTCCTTTGGACACCCCTGGCACCCTTTAAATCGCTATCTTATTTGCGATTAGCTAATTGCTAATCGCAAATAAGGAATACTCCCCATTGATTCCTATGGGCCTTTTGGCCCATAGGAATGAATGGGGAGTTATTCCTTATTTGCGATTAGCAATTTGCTACTCGCAAATAAGGAATGTGTAGGAATCGCTATTTATTTAGCAATTCCTACATGAATACCGTTTTGCGAGTCCTTAATAGCGATTCGCTATGAATCGCTATTAGGGGCTCGCAAAACGGCCCGTTGATGAATAAGGCTGAAAGCGATTTGCCTGGAATCACAGGATGTTGAGCTGATGCCGAGATTCGAACGTAGCTCCCCAGCTCTAAAGTTCGCAATTCTAGAACTTGTGGAGGGAGGAGTGTCTAAAAGTGTATGTCGGTGCTGGCCATCAATGCGAGAGACCTGTGCATTTTTCAAATCGTTGGTGAAAAAATATGAGTATGTTGCTGGAGATGTGGGCTGCCGTGCCACCAATGTACTTACCGGTAGAGGGTAAACACCCATTATTCCGCAACTTTCTTTCCGCATACCATCACTCCGCATACTTTCATTACGAAAGTACCATGACTCCGCAATGCCATTATAACGCATGGCATTACATTTTATATGCTTTTACCACGCATACATTTACAACGAAATTCGTTGTAAATGCATGAATGGTAAAAGCATGTTTTTTTTAATGTTTGGATAAGGTAAGTATGGGTATAGGGGTATATGTTTTGGGGTACTGAGGTATATGTTTTGGGGTGTTTGGGTATTTTAAGGGTCCAGATATAGTTTTGGGTTATGGGGTACAGGGGTATTTTAGGGTTCAGGGCTAGGTTTGGGTTTTGAGGTACAGGGTTATTTTTATGGTTCAGGGCTAGGTTTGGGTTTTGGGGTACAGGGGTATTTTTAGGGTTCAGGGGTAGGTTTGGGTTTTGGGGTACAGGGGTATTGTAAGGGTTCAGGGCTAGGTTTGGGTTTTGGGGTATAGGGGTATTTTAGGGTTCAGGGGTAGGTTTGGGTTTTGGGGTGCAGTGGTATTTTTAGGGTTCAGGGCTAGGTTTGGGTTTTGGGGTACAGGGGTATTTTTAGGGTTGAGGGGTAAGTTTGGGTTTTGAGGTACAGGGGTATTTATAGGGTTCAGGGCTAGGTTTGGGTTTTGGTGTACAGGGGTATTTTTAGGGTTTAGGGTTTAGGGATAGGTTTGGGTTTTGGGGTACAGGGTATATGTATATGGTTAAGATGGGTTAGTGTTTAAGGGTGTTGGGGTATTTTAAGGTGTAAGGGTGGACACCCGGAGCTGGAATGTACAGAACCTGGGAAGAAAAAACAATGAAATATTGGGCACAACTCTCTCTTTTTTTTCCGTATTGCAGCGCCCCGCACACGCCCACGCCCCCAGCACACGTCCACCGCACACGATATGAGACATGGCATGAAGGGCGGAAAGTACCACATGCCCCCAGCGTTTGTCACGCCCACAGCACAACGCAGACACGCCCAAAAGGGACTACTTTGCTGGCACGGTTCTTTTACCTTTTAAATGTATATGGTGGGCGTCTGCATAGCCTATGTCCTTCTGCTGCAACTGCCCTTTCCAACTCTGTATTGGGTGTTGTGATTGGTGCTGTGGTTCCTGAGATTACCCGCCTCAAAGGTTTGGGCTCTCTCTTTAGTATATTAGAATGGATATGGCAAGGCAGCCCTTTTTAAGGCTAAACCTTGCATTTTGCGAGGGAGGAATGAAGTTCACATTATAGCCAGGAAGTGCCGGCGGATAATCGGACAATGTTTCTTGCAGTGCAATGATATCAAATCTTTTCAGATAGGTATAAAGTTCTGTGTCAGTAAACCTATCACTTAGGCCATTGATGTTCCAAAAGCACAGGTTAAGAGTGTTGGAAGAGTTCCCGTTTTTGTAATTATTTTGTCTTTGATTTTCTATTTTGACATTCATAGACCTAGAGAGCCAGCTCCAGTCTTGATAGGCAGGGCTTTTTCGTGACGAGTCATCTTTTATTGCGTCGCTCTCTGTGATCTGGAATGTCTGGGGTATTGCTGCAAGTCACACGCAGTACCGAAAGTGGTTGTGGATTTGAATCGGGTTGACTGTTTCTCTGCCGTTGTTCACTGTCAGGTACCAGTGTTCAGGGTATCTTGGTTTTGAGAATGGTTGGAGCTTTATACCCCAGGTGTTGAACTTGGCTTGTTCTTTTAGTACTCTCTGAGCCACTTCTGCGGTTGACCAAACTGTGGGGCATATTATCAAGGGGGTTTATCTCCGCTTTCTTGGCTTTAAAAGCCAAGAAATCGGAGATAAAATTATCTCCCTATTACCTAGCTGTCGCTAACACCAGTTAGCGACAGCTAGTAGGAGATAGCGACCATCTTGGGCCCCACTTTGCATGTCAGTGATATTTATCACTAATGACATGCAAAGTGGGCGTGCCAAGATGTTAGCGACTGGAAACAGTCGCTAACATCGCTATCTCCTATTACCAACTTTTAGAGATATTCGCGCTAAGCTAACACCTGCCCCTGAGCAGTTCTTAGCCATGTTATCCAATGGGAGGTGAATAACATGACTAAGAGCATTAGCTCGGTAATGCATGAATATCGCTGACTTTTCAGCGATATTCATGCATTTCGGCCGACTTTTATCGCTTAGGAGATAAACCTTGATAATAGCAAGGTTCCTAAGCGATAAAAATCGCCGCAGCTCGGTGATAAAAATATCGCCGCTAACCCAACATAGTGATAATTATCGCTAGTTGTTGGTAATATGCCCCAGAATTCTGTCTGAGTCATCACACAAACCCATCTTCGACTAGGAGGAAGGCCGCGCGCCTTCAACAGAATCTCTCTTGATTTAGTGGCCTGGGATAGTTGGAGTTCATAGGTTGCTTTATCGGTAAAGTGGAAATGTCAAAATTAACTTTTTCCGCAGTTCAATCTCTTCAGCTTCACACAAATCAATCCCTTTCACAATCCCGGCACAAATTAAGAACTGATAACATCGCATCAAGAAATAAAAAAAATACGAGGCCCCCACATTGTAATGTACAGTGGCAAATGTCTCCAGGCCACAACGTTGCAACTGTAACTAAGCAACAAACCAAGGTGGTGATAAAAAAAAAAAAAAAAAAAGATAACACACGCAAGAATGTAAAGGCCTGAGCCAGGCCATTGATGGGTGCCAGACCTCGCTCTGCGGCTGCCTTCTGCTCGTGTGAGTCAGTGACTGTGCGCCTTCTGCTCGTGTGAGTCAGTGACTGTGCGCCTTCTGCTCGTGTGAGTCAGTGACTGTGCGCCTTCTGCTCGTGTGAGTCAGTGACTGTGCGCTTTGAGAGTGTGTGTGATTGTGGACCCCGCCCAGGCCAGCTTTCCCCGCACAAGAACACAAAAGAAGCCCAATAACTATCCCCCGCCAGGCATGGGTTCTTCCCGCACACCTGAGAAAAAAGAAGCCATTTGTGCGGGAAATATCCCAATCTGGCGACATCATATCCCCAATTACCTACATCTTACTGCTAATATTTATTAAAGTCACCCGTGAAAGCCCTCATTCTTTTTCATTTCACCCACAGTACAGACCCGCGCATTGACGCAGGTCCTCCAAAAATTTGGTCCCCTCTTCTTCAATTACCACACGAGGTGCCATTGAATCAGAGAAATGAACACGGTAAAGACGTATTATTGAAATGAGCATTTACTGTATTTTTCCGCCTATGAGTGTTAGAGCGCTTATATCTACGGAGTTTCTGGGGATGAATGCAGAAGAA
Organism: Lissotriton helveticus; assembly: GCF_964261635.1. Lineage (NCBI taxonomy): Eukaryota > Metazoa > Chordata > Amphibia > Caudata > Salamandridae > Lissotriton > Lissotriton helveticus. The sequence goes on along the minus strand of NC_136069.1, from coordinate 1,696,677,629 downwards.
TATTTAATGTTTACATGAACTGAACTAAAGGCATTAACAGGTAATCAATTAAAAGTGTTATGTGTTCTGTTAGATGCGAAGAGGTTTGTCACTGCAGTGCATTATGGGCAGCCGGATATCCGTTAGCGTCATTGCAGGAAGTGCTTTCCTGGCAGCCTCGCTCGGTGAAAAACAAGGCAGGCGCGGTGACGTCACAGCGTTCATCCGTCAGACGTCGCAAGTTCTCACTGTACACCGTGGACGTCGACTGGAGTGGGACACCTAGTGACGAGCTCTGGTACTGCACCCTGCTCCACTGCAAGAGAACAAAACCAATGCATGACAACAATTGACAACAGTAAAGTGGAGAATAAATATTCAAGAGAATGCATTTCCCCATTGACTTCTATAGAAACAGAGGCAATTTCAGGCGGCAGGCAGCAATATAATAAAGTAATTTTTGCAATAAAAAATCAGGAGCCTCATTTATGAAAAGTGACGCATCGCTGCGTGAAAACAGCGATGCGTCACTTTTCACTGCGCCCTCCTTCCACCAGCAATGATGCATCATATTGACAGTATGACGCATCATTGTGCAAGGAGTTACAGATACGTCAGTATTTCAGACGTATCTGCATGACGCAAAAGTGGCGCATTGCTGGAGTGTGCATTTGAAAGGTGTGCAGGTTAGCATTACTTTGTCTATATTTTCATACCCCCATCATTCTACCAGCACCCTACCATGAATTTTGATGAGATTGCACATCTAACAACAAAAGGGTTTACAGCAGAGGAAGCAGAGAGCATATACTCCTTAATTAAAGAGACCAGAGCTTTTCAAGCTACACCTGGTTCCACCAGCCAGATAATCAAGCAACTACAATATACTCTTAGGAAAAAAATTAATCAACGACTTCATGCCTCAACTCTTATTCAGTACCACAGGGCGAAACGTATCCCTTGAGGACTACGTATAGCACTTAAGCCTATGGGGCATATTATCAAGCCTGTGCGATAAAATTATCGCCGCTTTATCGGCCGAAAACGGACGATAAAGCGGTGATAAAGGGCTTGATAATATTCTCTATGGAATTCCAATCGAACCCCATGTTAGATGTGAAGACAGGGCCAGCATCGTGTGTTTCAAAAATTTTTATATGGTCCACCTGCCCCTACGTCCCAGGACCTACCTCCCTGTTGTCACAAACTTAACAATATATGGCAGGTCAGCGATCTTCAAGATGGTGGTGCTCCCCGCTTGCTGTACCAGCTGCACAATCACCCGTACCCGATCGCGCCCAAATGGTTTAGGCTGGTGAATTCCGTGTTGGGGGGCAGGTGTGGGTAGTAGCGTTGCACACTTGCGTTCTCTCCACCTACTGTGGTGGGCTGGCGACATCTGATATTCGTTCATACTACCAGGCCTCGCATCTATTTGTTCTAAATGAGTTTTGGTATGGGGACAGGGGGGACCCGGCCCATGCGCTGGAGTGACACCTTATGGGGTCTCACACCCTTCACACGATTCTCTATGCAGTGACACTGTGCGGTACATTACCACAGGTGACAAAGGTTGTCTTTCAAGTTTGGCAGCAGTCATTGAAGTGAATGGGGTGGTGGAATACCCTTACTGGAGAGACTCCCTTATGGCACAACAGGCGTTTGCCGGAGCTGGCGGCCTTGCAGGGCTTTAGGGGGTGGGATGCCATTGGCATCTCCACCCTGGGGGATGTAGTGCGGGATGGGTCCCTTAAGTCCTTACGGGATCTACAGGTGGAATTGTGCATGGCCCGGTCCCAGTTTTATTGGTACCTTCAGTTCCGCCTTGCGCTTTCCCCTAGCCTAGAGGGCCTTGACTCGCTACCCAAGTTTAGTCCGGTGGAGGCAAAGGTTTTTATGGGGGAATGGAAACCAAGAAGATCTCACAGATATATCAGTCCCTGGTCATCCACTTCGCGCACACGCTTGAGAAGCTTCAGGGGGTATGGGAAGAGGATGTGGGTACGCTCAAGGAGGACTGCGATGGGGCTTCACCTCATACAATTTAAATACCTATATTGGGTCTACTTTACTCAGGTGTGACTATGGCAGACAGGTTTGATTGCCTCCCTCCAGTGTGGTGGGGAGGAGGGCACATTCTTGCACACCGTCTGGCAATGCCCATCACTCGAACGATTCTGAAGGGGGGTATTCTCCTGTTTATCGGAGATCCTGGGGTGGTCACTTCCACGCATGCCACAATTCGCTCTACTGCATGTGATGGAAGGGATTGGGAGGAATGTTTATAAACGGCACCTCATGCTGCTCGGCCTCACATTGGCGAAACGTCATATAGCGAGGATGTGGAAGGATACACGGGCCCCCTCGTGGCAGCCTGGAAAAATGGCCTTGATTTCTCCATGGGGCTGGAACAGCCAATCTTTGTTGCCCAGGATGTCTGCGTAAGCATTACAAAATATGGAAGCGGTGGACGGACAATAGGGGTTTGTGACTGGAGCCTCCAAATGTTGTGGACGATCTTCCAGTGGATGGGGGCTGTAGCGGGTCTGTCAAATCTGGCACAGGGGGGGTTGAGGGGTAGCCTGGGGTGTGTGTGTACCAAGACTGGGTTTTTCTGTTGCCGTTCTTTTTACTTTACTGTTTTTTCTAGCCTGATTGCTTATGCATATGGACTGGGCTCAGTGGACTTTGTGCAACTCGGAGTAGGCGGAGTAGGGGGGTTAATTAGGGAGGGGGGCTTTAAATCCTAACAGATACTCTAAGTCACGTATTGTTTGATGTAAAAGAAAGTCAGATGCTGTCTTGTAAATGTATAAATTGATACTGCAGTGGCCTCTGGGGTTCAGAGCCCCACAACTTTTGTGCTATCTTACACATAAATATGTGTTAAAAAAAAAAGACCTTGCTCCATCCACATTCCTCCAGGAGGGCCAACATTTTGTGTGGAGAGGAAGCAACTGACTGAAACCTGCGGAAAGTAAAGAAGACATTGGGAAGTGATTCCCTTCATATTCTGACACTTCCTTATTCTTTTTCAACTATACAGTTTTCTAAGTGAAAACAGTGTTTTGAGACATCATGAGATATGTTTTTATAGAGAGCGTACTACCCTTTACAAGACATTGAGGGGCAGATTTACAAGCCCCATGCGCCACATTTACGTGGCTGTTGCGTCACTTTTGTGACACAGCGGCGGCATAAACCATACACCAAGTTGTGCCTTATTTACAACGTGACACATCTAGGGAGATGCGTCACGTTGTAAAGCCTTGCACTACATGAAACCTGCGTTAGGTTTCATGAAGGCGTTCTGGGGCAGAGTGGGCGTTCCATCGCAGGAACGCCTCCTAAAAGTGACACAGTGAAATCTACAAAATTTCTCTGAGTCACTTTTACGTACATGGGGCAGATTTACAACTTCTGCACCAGAAGAGTTGCGATGCAACGGCCCACCCGTGCGCCACCACTGATGTGCCGCATTTACAATGCTGCGCACCGTGGTGCTCGGATGGGTAGATGCGTGACGCATCCCTGGCGGAAATTTGGCACATTGCTGGAGTTGCGTGGCAAGCGCAACACAGCTCCAGCAAGGCTCGGGGTGCCCTATCTGTAACATGTTGAGTCAGTCCTTACACCTGCTTCAAGGAGGCGCAGGGTTTTGACGCAGCATGACCCTAAAAGTGACTGAGTGAGGCGTTCCTGCACCAGAACGCCCCCCCCCGCGTCAGAACGCCTACATGTGGCGCTGGGCTTTACAAATGACGCATCTCCCAGATGTGCCACGTTGTAAATACCCTGCAGCATGGCGCTGGGGTTTTTGCCGCCGCTACGTCATAAAAGTGACGCAACTGCGGCGTTAAAGAGGCGCAAGGGGGCTTGTAAATCTGCCCCATGCTTCGTCAAAACCCACTGACGTAGCATGTTAGGCATAGGGCGCCTCTGAGCATTGCTGAAGCTGTTTTGCGCTTGCGACACGATCCCAGCAATGCGCCGCCCTTACGCCACAGGATGCGACACCCATCGCCCTATCCATGCGCCGCATTTGAGGTGGCGCAGGAAGGGAATTGCGTGTTGCATCTTTTCTGGCGCATCCTGCTGATTTGCAGAGATGCCCCAGAATGTGTTTTCTTTCCTTCCAATACTTATTTTGTGGCAGAGAGCTGGTAAAGTCTTCAGAGATTTTCAGAGAAGCAAATGTCCAGATCTTAATACTAATTTGGAAGAGAGAGATAAATAACTTATTCTCAAAAGTGACGTTTGAAAATCGACTTCAACAGTAATGCTATATTTTTTATTGTTCATTCCTACTTGCGACTAAATATAGAGCCGCGTATTGACTCAGAACCTCCAAAACATGCAATTCTTCTCTTCAATCACCACAATCACCACACGAGGTGCAATTGACTTAGAGAATAACGATCAAGTGATTGGCATTACAGAACAAGCGTTTTCAAATGAGTACTTACTCTATTTTGCCACCTATGAATATTAGAGGGCCTATCTTTACGTAGTTTCTGGGGATGAATGTAGAAGGATCTTTAATGTTTACCGTAACAGAAATAAAGAAGTAATAACTGATACTTATTAAAAGTGTAATTTGTTCAGTTAGATGCAAAGGCTTCTCTTCAGTGCAACGCATTATGGGAAGCCGTATATCCGGTCAGTTTCTGGCACATTGCAGGAAGTGCTTTCCTGGCCTCGCTCCGTGAAAAACAAGGCAGGCAGGGTGACGTCACAGCGTTCATCCGTCAGGCGTCTGTGCGTGGACTCTGGCTGGAGCGGGACACCTAGTGACGAGCTGTGGTACTGCACCCTGCTCCACTGGAAGAGAACAAAACCAATGCATGACAACAATTTACAACAGTAAAGGGGAGAATAAATATAATATAATATTATATTATAAAAATAAAAATATATATAAATATACCAGAGAATGCATTTCCCCATTGACTTCTAAAGCGTCAGAGAGCCAAAATAAAGTAATTTTTGCAATAAAAATTCAGGAGTCTCCCAAAATATAGTCATTTTTGCAATAAAAATTCAGGGGGCATATTACCAAGGAAGGCGAAATAAAATTATCACCGCTTTTGCGGCCGTTTTCGGCCGCAAAGCAGCGATAATTTCATCGCCCTATTAGCAACATCAGTTAGCGACAGCTTTTAGGTGATAGCGAGCGGTTTAGGGCCCGCTGGAGCACAAACTGCTGCCTAGCGCCAACACAGGTGATAGAGCATGGCAGTGCTCTAAAATTGTAGGGGTGCGTTATAATCACAGATAGTCCGCACCCGCATATATTCTTGTGTTGTATTAACTTTGGTTATTAGGATTGTGATGTATTTACAAAAATGTGCAAGTGAAGTACTAGAAAATGATTTTGTGTTATGCAAAGTAGAAACGAAAACAGTTATTCTTGATATTGTAACCTTAGTATGTCGCTGCTGCCTAATGAAAGTTTATATATAACAAAATGCATTTTGATTTAAATGTGCACCATGATGAAGATTGCATGAAGAATGAGCCATGCTCAACATGTAATAATATTAGACGTTGTAGCAATGTATTATTAATGTGTGTAAACCCTGATGTGTAAAGGCCGAAACTAATGTTCACGTTTTGCTATGAAAGGCCTGTTTGTTTATTTCTTATGGTATCTGAATTTGTAGGCCTGAAATGTATTTTCCCTGGTAAGCTCTCAATTTAGAAATAGTCAGCGAAATTCATGTGCACGCAGAAATGTTTGATTCTCACGTTTCAGCCGCAGGTGGAAGAATCTGCCTTTGTTAGTTAGAACTAACGCCTTTTGTTTCAGGAGTTAGGTAGGAGAAATGAAACATTGTGTGGCAGATTTACAATAACTGGCGCATCCCTGCAAATTAGCAGGGATACGCCAGTAAATTTGCGCCGCAGCTCCGCCACCCATGATGTGCCTCATTTATAATGCGGCGCACCATCGGGCAGAAATGGCACAGATACGTCACGCATCTGTGCCATAAAGGCGGCGCATTGCGGGACGCAGCTCTGGGGGAGCCTAATTCTTCCAATGCTGCGTCAAGCCTTACGCCTGCTTCAAGCAGGCGCAGGATTTTGACGCAGCATTGGCCTAAAAGTGACTGAGTGAAATCTTGTAGATTTCACTCAGCCACTTTTAGGAGGCGTTCCTGCGCCAGAACCCCCCCCCCCCCGCACAGGAACAGTGACGCAACGGCGGCGTAAAATCGGCGCAAGGGCCTTGTAAATCTACCCTTCAATATGTAATGTCGATAATTGGGAGCTGATGTTCTTCCTCGCTGAAGAAGGCCTGGGAACCAAGGTCGTCCACCTTCTCACGAGAAGAGGTGCGGAAGACGATGGAAAATTACCTAGGAGAAGTGGCCATTAGTATGAGGTGATCTGTGGGTCTGTGGGCGTGTTTACGTTTGTGTGATTTTGTATTAGGAAAAGAGCCCCGAGGGAGGAGGGTGCAGAAGAGGTTTGGAGAGAGAAGAAGACAAGTAGAGTTAGGAGAAAAGTGTTAGGGAATCCATCTGGAAAGGGAACTTTGTAGCTTAGTCATCTGACATCTGTAAATGTGCTTTTTAGGAAACGTTCACGAGCTGACACCTTTTGATGGGTTTTGTCTGGGAGATGTTAAATAGGGATATCAACTTAGTGATAGTGTAGGGACAGATTAACAAATTATTTTTTCCCCAAATGAGGTCCGATCTGTTTATTGCAGCAGTTTTAGCGTGTGTATTATTTTTGGAACTGTTCGTTCTTTTCTTGATTCACAAGAGCCGTCTGTTACATTATAAGCTTCTCGACTTGGTCTGGCGTTAAGGAGTTACATTTTTGTAAATAGACCTGCAAAATCACCCTATCTTTGTTTGGCCCATTTAAATTAACTCCAGCCTTGCTGTTAGAGAAATTGTCATAAACTTTTACCACTTTATTGTGAAAGAACTCTGCTAATTGTCGCAGAACTGCCTATTTGGACTAAACTGTTTGCTATTGCCAAACTTGGCTAAGGTAGAAACTGTTTTAAAAAGTTCTCTAGCTGTATTTTTAGCAGCAATAATTTTCTCAGTGAAGAAACGTGATTTTGCTGAGATTATTGAATCTTTATACTTTATTAAGGCCTGTTGGGACTGGAAGTCTCCTGCATGTCTCTGGAGAGAGTGCTTCCCCTGCCTTATGCTAATCTCCAGACAAGTCACTCAAAAGCTACTGTATAGTTTCTAGATCCCTACCTCAGTGAGCATGACAATCATACATGTCCACTGAGGGTCTCCCTGTTTACATGGATTGAGACCCTAGAGCTTGGCTCTGAGGTCGAGGGGGCATGCCTAGTGCACCCCTATTTTTCAGAGAGTGGCTACTGCCCTCTCTATTATGGCTGTGGTAGACTGACAGTGGGGGCAGCAATAAATCTATAGTCAGGAGGGGTGAGTCCCTAGGCACCCTCCTGACCAAGTCCGTGCAGTTTGCCATGCCTGTGGGCCTGTTGCCTTTGTCTGACTAATGTGTGTTTGAGAGCCCGTGGGTGTACAGGGGAAGAATGGGGATTTGAGCCAGTGTGAGGAATGCGAGCTGTCCTGCTGGACATCCCAGCTCCCCCGTCCCCCTCCCTATTTCCTTGGAAAGGCCTGGTGGGCTGGGGGAGACCCTCAGCTCTTATCTGGGATTAGCTGCACTAACTGTGTGGATAGGACCCTCCCTCACTTGTCAGGGCCTCCTGGGCTGGAGTTAATTAAAATTCCTCTCTAGAGGGTGGCGCAGCCTGATACCAGAACACGACCTGCTACATGCTTTACCCATGCATTGAACACGCGGTGAATGGTCTGTGATTGGAGGTGTAAAAAGTAGCAGACCCTCTGATTGGATGAGCCTATCAATCAGAGGTGATAAAAGTCTGGCCTGAGTGGTCAGCTGTTGTTCAAAGACTGGGCTATGACAGAGAAGATAGCCAGGCACGGACCCCGCGGGTGTGAAGACAGAAGATAAGACTCTGTTCACTGCGGTCATTAAGGACCAGCTGTTGTAAGGCTTGGAGGAGCGTTCGCTTTGGACCAAGGAAATTACAGACAGCTGCCCAGTGTGGGAAGGAAGCTTACAGCACATCACAGAGGCTGGTGGAAAGAAGCTTGCAGCACAGGACGAGAGCCAGAGAGAGGAGGATGCTTGATTCTAGTCTTTGAAGGTGAGATCAAATCCCCTCTAGGCTCCTCCCTTGCGCTGTGGGAGCCTGCACAAGCAGTAACTGGGAAGAGAGGCCAGGGAAGCAGACCCCACCTTTCTTTTTGTGATCTCTGAGGGTATCAGGGTGAACTGGCACTCTGCCCAGCCACTACCCTTCTTCAGCAAGCCAGTGGCTACTGGACTAGTGGGACTCCAGTAAACTGTGTCAAGACATCCGGCACCTCTTCTCAGATCCCTGACACCACTAGAGCGGTGTCCTCACTCACAATGGGAGGGCACTTCTGTTGCTTTGGGTGGGGGGTTATGGGGCTGATCACGAACATTTGACTTCACATCATATGCTGAAACTATATCCTTTCCATACAAAGTTTGGTATCAAGGCTCTAGTGAATGAGAACAGCCCTGTGTAACATGATCTGTAATATGCAATGCTTACTGTGTGTTTTCATGTTAACTGTGTTTTTATAGTGCTTGGCGTCTAGGCGCTATAATACTGTTTGGGGTCAGAACTCTGCCCCAGAGGGTTGTAGAGACTTCTGGTTTTCACTGTTTATCCTAGTTTTATGGGTAGAATAATTATCTTATGTGTATTAAAGTACTTTTCTTTTATAAAAAGTAAAGCACTGACTGGACATTGAGTTTATCAGCTGGTGGTACGGTTGACACTGTATTCTGAATGTCTAACCCCACCTCACCTCCTTGAGTAAGCCTTGGACTGCTCTGTCTCGCTACCCTGAGAGAGTCAAGTGCTGGAGCGGAGTACTTGGTTATCCAGTTTTGGGTCCTTTAGTACTGAGGCCCCAGGACATCAGTGAGGGAACACTCCAGTTGATGCGATTGGAGCGCAGTTACCCCTGAGTGCCCTGGTGCCCAGGAAGCCGGGTCTAACAATGCCTCTTTGTAATTGTATTTTCTAATTCAGAGTATTCCTTCCTCCAAACTCGTTCTTTGGCTCTGCATTTTTTTTTAGTTCTTTTAACTCAGCTGTGTACCATGGGGCTGATGGTAGTGTTCTGCCAGTGCCTGTGCGCATCTCGAAGGCTAGTTTCTTTGCTGTCGAGTCGTTCCAGCTATTGAAATATAGGGCTGCGGAAAAGAACAACGTAAAGTAAGAGGAGAATGGGGAATGAAAGGAAGGCAGGCTTGGTCCAGGGGCAGACAGGCCAGTTCATTGCAAAGAAACACTGGCGTCAAGAGAAATGGCGAAAAGGCTGCAACTAACAGAAGTTGTCAAGTTGAAGTTAAATAGGAAATTGTTAAAGGGGCGTGGGAATTGTTTAGTAGCAGAGGGGATAGTTAGTATTTGTTAGAGTGCTGTGAGGACATATTAGCCTGTGCGGTAATAAGCAGATGGTTGGTTTTATGTACACCGAGCTCAAACGGCCTTTTGATAACAGCAACAAGGTGTCCGTGGTGATCCCGTCCCAAAGTAACTTTAGGTGACTAAATGGCCGCTAAATCCCCATTCAACATATTTTAATAACATGGCAGAGGACCACCAAAGAAGAGAATTGTGCAGCAAAATAAACAGCAACATACATATAACTACATTCACTTAAAATAATAAGTGTGCCACAAGAACGCATTTGTCTTCCTGTATCGCACAATAGAGAATTATAAAAAATACCATAATTCTGTCCTTCAGAATAGAACGTCTGTAAGCACTAGTTTACAGCACTGAAGAATTGGATATGCTTTGCTATGCAGTACATGATGGATTACGTAGCAAATGCGGTAATATAAGTGCCATCTCCCCCTTTTATTTCTTTAAAAAGGGCCATCATTAGTACAGTAGGTACTGCTGCCAGGTGTGTAAGTGGGAAAACAGAACAGGGTGGTTGGACAGGATTATTCACACAACAATTCCTTAGTCACACAGTCAATCTGTACCATGTGACCCCTGGATTAGTATTCCAAACAAATTTATTTTTCTTTTTTATATTTGTCAACAAATTTTGAAAAACAGACACAAACAGAACTACTGTCAGATCAAAAGGTTCATATATACAGTATCTACAAATGTACACATTTACAAATTTGCAACAATGAATTAAACAAAAATGATTTGACACACCAAAGAAAACAATAACATATACAATAGTCCAAATGAATTGCAATTATATACAGTGCAAAAATTAGTCCATAAACAGAAAACGGGCACCAGTCCTAGGGATTGAAGAACCAGGTGACAGGCGGGATTGAGATTGAAAACAAGCCTGCCTGTCTACAAGAGCCTGTGGTATAATGTTTTCAGGGTTACGAAGCTAGGGTACAGAGTGGAAGTATGATTTACATCCTAGCGGCACCCTTAGTTGTAGCCACAGGGTGGTATTGTCGACCCGTTTCAAACCTCAATGTTCGAGGTTCGCTTCAGGACGGGGACTGGGAGAAAGATTCTGCACGAGGGCACAAGAGATTGCCGTAGTGTAGGTATGTCGTGATTCGTGGTCACACCTGCAGTTAACGCAGAGCAGAACTTTGGGCGTGGTGTCAGGCTTCAAGAGCATTCAAGGGTCAAGGCAGCTCACACTATTATTGACTGCTAGTCGTTTGGAGTGAGTGAGCAACAAGGATCCCTCTGAGGCTGGATTAATTTCCCCATTGAACGGGCTAATCTCGCCTGCCGGCCTGAATTGAGGTCAGTGACCGGTCGCTCTCTTCCCTTTGGCCCCTAGACTCAGACCAACGCGCAATAATAAACATTATACCACAGGCTCTTGTAGACAGGCAGGCTTGTTTTCAATCTCAATCCCGCCTGTCACCTGGTTCTTCAATCCCTAGGACTGGTGCCCGTTTTCTGTTTATGGACTAATTTTTGCACTGTATATAATTGCAATTCATTTGGACTATTGTATATGTTGTTTTCTTTGGTGTGTCAAGTCATTTTTGTTTAATTCATTGTTGCAAATTTGTAAATGTGTACATTTGTAGATACTGTATATATGAACCTTTTGATCTGACAGTAGTTCTGTTTGTGTCTGTTTTTCAAAATTTGTTGACAAATATAAAAAAGAAAAATAAATTTGTTTGGAATACTAATCCAGGGGTCACATGGTACAGATTGACTGTGTGACTAAGGAATTGTTGTGTGAATAATCCTGTCCAACCACCCTGTTCTGTTTTCCCTATTGTTGAGATCCGGGTTGGGCAGTTGTAGGATCCGATACCTTCACTGTTTCACAGGTGTGTAAGTGGTCACTGCTGGTTATCATTAATTAACCAGATGTAGTAGGCCTGGGGCCCAAGGGCTTGAGGGGTCCCCTGCATCACAATGATCACTGTCTACCTTTGAAATAGAGGCATGGGAGGTATTTTCCTATCTAGCATTAGGACAGAGGGCACCTTTGTAGAAAAAAGGTCTTTTTTCTGAAAGGGACAGAGTATGGTCAGGTATGGTGGTGAAGATGTGAAAGATTCAGAGGAGACAGCCTGCTAATTGGGACTGCTGTTATCATTAATGCAGCAGGTGTAGTAGTATTGGGGTCCAAGAGTGTGAGGGGCTCAGAACACCACAATTATGGGGAGCAGTATTTTTGGGACCATATATGTTTTTGTTAGATGCATTTGCTGTTTTATAAGTCTCATATTTAGTGTGTTTTATGAGCGATAGAAAAAGTGCTCCTGAAATCATCTCACAAGCCCCGCCCCCTGCGCCCATCCATGTCCCTACTGCACCCTCAACCCTTGCCATAAAGGTTTGGACGGGGCCCGACCTCAAAACATTTTGCTTAGGGGCGCTCCGAGCAAAAAAGTTTGAAGACCTCTGCCCTAGGGCTTCTATCCTGGTCCCATTCACTAGGGGGCATTGTAGGAACCGTTTCAGGTTAAGGGTCCCGACAGCCAAAGTTCCTAACCTTCCTTCCATTTCAGACACTAGAACAGTCTCACTGCTGTAGCGGCTCTTCGAGGGAGTGCCGCTGGGCAGTGGGGCAGGGTGAGGGAGGGGCGGCATGTGGGGTAGTAACCTCCAGCATACAGCCGAACGGAGGTAAGTAAGTACATAAATAAAGAAATAAAACAAATTGCATTGAGCGCACTGCATCGCCATTTGGCGTTGCAGCGTGTGCTACGTAATTCGTTTTATTTATTTGTTTATTTACTTACCTCTGTTCTGCCGTATTCCAGAGTTTAATACTCCTTCCCTGCCCTCCCCTGCCCCTCAGCACCCTCTCGAGGAGCCGGTACTGCCTCAGTGTGAACCCTGATTTGCTCTGGGCACATTTTTTATCTCATCTGGAGATTTGCCTCACCAGTAGCAACTGGCGGAGGACCAGGGACATTTTTGGTAGGACAGAGAGCATCTCCAGTAGAGTGTCCAACCTTCTTACAAGCACAACACCAGGCCTTTAAGGGATCAGCATTTTCACCCTTATATCCAGCAGCGGACTGTGAAGACTTCTGGAACCCACCCTCCTGAACGTGTTTGAAGTGACTTTTAGAACACTCTTGGTTTTAATCTTTGGGGGGATCACCCCCTTTCCCCTCGGGAGGTTTTGTAACCCCTTTATTTTTGGTCACCCCATTAGACGTTTTGGTCACACTTGTCCTAACCCAAGTATCTGCCTTCTTTCCAAATTCTTGGGGAGAAAGTAAAGCTATGTCTACCGGAAACTGGTGCAACTTTTCATTAGTGCGATTACTTAACATGTGTTCTTTCATCAGGAGATTGTGAAACCCAACATACTCATGCACTTCATTTCCAGGTTTTGTATTGAGCATAAACTGAGGGGCTTATTTACAAGCCCCTTGCTCCACTGGTACGTCGTTTTTTCCTGTATTAAAATTGACTCACGGCGTCGGAAGAGGCTTGTAATGAAGGCCTTGAGTTATTCATAATTTTGTAACTTTCTTCAGTCTTAATTGTGAATATCTGTTATGGTACTCATTTCTGATGTGTGCAATATTTATTTTGGGTTATAAGAGGTGCATCTATAATATATATTTTATTTTAGGTTTCCATGTTTCTTTGGGTGAGGAAAATTCCACTTTTCCACATCTGCATTTTGCGGGTTGTAGTTCTGGTCTTCATTAAGGGGTCTCCAGGGGTCGCAGCTGTGATCCCTGGCTTTCCTCTTGCCACCCCTTGTACTGGCCTCAGAGTTGGCAAAATCAGTGCCTGGAATACAGGGGCAGCTCTTCCTAATGGATGCTGGTTGGATCTCCACTTGCCTGGTTTCTGTCAATTTCCTCTGTTTTTGACATGGTTTGCTGGTTTTATATGCTTTGGGCACTGTGCCACTGCTATTCAGTGCCACAGTGCAAGTGCTCCCTATGTTAAATTGTAATGAATTGGTGACTCCATGATTGGCTTATTTGATTTACTTGTCAGATCCTAGTACAGTGAACCATGTGAGCCCAGGTTCTGTAGATCAAATGCTGCTGGTGGGCTTGCAGCACTGATTGTGCCACCCACAGAAGCAGCTTGTAAAGTGTGTCTCAGGCCTGTCATTGCAGGGCCTGTGTGCAGTCCAGTACTGCCATGTTGACTTGGTAAGTGCACTCACTTGCCACTCCCTAAACCTTCCCTTTTCTACATATCGGACACCCCTAAGGTAGGCCCCTGGGCAGGGTGCATTGTATGAAAAAGATACGCCATGCTCTGATACGTGTGGCATGTCCTAATAGTGAATTACAGCCAATTTAGTTTTTCACTATTGCAAGGCCACCTGTCTCCATAGAGAAAGGCATAAACCTACCGGACAGCTCACTTGCATCAGTGGATCGGCAATTACTGGTTGTACTAAGTTGTACTGAGTGGGCGTGGCAGGCTCAGAGTGCAGAGCGTCAGGTGGAAGTGCAAGGAGGATATGCTCGAGCCTGCAGCTCTCAGCCGGTATCTCTGGTTGGAAAAGTGGGATTTTCCTCACCCAAAGAAACATGGAAACCTAAAATAAAATATATATTATAGATGCTCCCTTGTCCCTGTAGCCCGCAGCCGGGGATTAGAGGACGAAGACTGAAGCCGGAGCCGGAGCCGCGGCCGCCTCACCCTGCGGGCACTGTCTGCTTTGCCCTCCCCTGTCACGGCCACTCTTGCTCTGCGTTGCTCAGCACCAGGCTGCCGTAGTTAAGGGAAGTGGCGGTCGGCAGCTGCGACTAAACGCAGGGTGACCGCAAGCCTTTTCTAAGGCTTCCCAAGGCACAGAGGCGACAGGCAACAGGTGACAGGGCAGAAGGAGAAACCGGTGCAGAGTCTGGCTGTACTGAGGCACGGTTTGGAGTGTGGAGCAGAAGTGGAGCAAAGGTTGCAGGTGAGTAGCGGGGAGTGGGGTGTGGGAGCGCGGTCACCCCTATGGGCGGCTGCTAAGTGAAGAGCCCAGGTAAGCATGCGGAAACGACCCAACTCGGTTGGGGTTGGCTTGCGGCTTCCAGAGCCCCCTGCTCTCCACCCCACTCTCTGTCTCCCTCTATTCTTCTTCTTCTTCTTCCACCTTCCATCCTCCCTCCATCCTCCCTCCATCCTCCCCTCCTCTACTAGGCCGACTAGCCTGTTATTGGCTGCTACTGTGCTACTGCCTATGGCCCACTCCTCCCACTGGCCCAGAGACTCCTCCCGCTACCTTACTTCCTCAGGAGTGAAAGAAAAGACCTACTGGACTATCGTCTATCAGAATCCAGGAAACAGAAAATCAGTTGACAAGCCTATGAGCACCATTACCTGCTCTCATTGCTCTCATTGCTCGACGCTAACGGCAAATACCTTCTCCATCGACCAATCATTAACCACCAACCAACATTCATCAGCCACCAGCTACCAGCCACCTGAATTTGCGCTTCCAGCTTGACTTAGCTCGTTACATCTTTATACTGTCTTTATACTGTCTGATACAGCGTCTGTTACAGCGTCTGGTACTCCAGGTGGCGCTCCCAGTAGAGCAGTGCAGAGTGGTGAGGGATTTTCATTGCACCGCCACTGTACCAGCTACAAGCAAATCCAAGCAGTTCCAATTCACACTCCCGCCCACTCCCAATCCCTTCTATCGCACCTCTAAGCCTGGGCATAACTTGTAACTGACTCCACAGAACAGATTGGAAATAGGTGGCAGGAGCAAAGGAGGAAAAGAGGCTAAGGAGAAAAAGAGGAAAAGAGCAAAGGACGAGGACGGGGAAGGACCGAAAGAGAGAGAGAGAGAGAGCACTAAGAGATGATTAAGAGGATCAAGAAGACCAAGACCAATTAAGGAAAGAAGCAAAGAGGTCGGGGAAGTCAAGGGACCAACCACCACCTGCTAATCCTATCAAAAGAACAAGGAGGACAAATAAGAAACTTAAAAAAGACCTTATGAAGGTCAGTGCGGACGACTTGAGGAAGAAAGGGGAGGAGAGGAAGGAGGAGGAGAAGGAAGAAACACTCTTGATCTCCTGGACCTCCGTGACCCCTTTACTCACTAGTCCCCAACCCTCTCCAAACAGCAAATTGAGAGGAGCAGCAAGTGTACCTAACCTGCCCAAGCCTGGCTACCAACCAAAAATGTATACAAAGTTCTCATTTATTAAAGATGTCGGCACAGTCATATGTCTGAACAGCCGCAATGCAAGTAGCCTGCCAACCCCGCTGGAACCCAGCAAGGCCCTTCCCCCAAAGCAGCAAAGGCATCTGGGGATGGAGTCGGATGCTAAAAGAGAATTAGCTGAAGTTGGAGAAGTTGGAGAAGAGGGGAGCAATATGGAAGGGGCAGCCCACACAAGAATAGCAGAGCCTAATAAGGGGCCCGAAAATGTTGTTCCCTCGAGCCCATAAATGCAGGACCAAGAGCAGGATCAGCAGAATGCAATGCCAAAGGTCAATGGGAGGGGAAACAAAAACAAATACAAAAGCGAGTGCCAAGTCCTCCCCACAAGCCCCGGTTGTGAAAAGAAAAAATACTGGAAGATGAGCCCTCCAGGTCTAGCAAGTTGTGGCACAGCTGAACTGCTAGACGACGGCTAAGGACCGCCGGGCAATACCGAAGGACAAGCAGAACCAGCCCCCAACATGCCCAGGAATCTTAATATCCCAAATAAGGGTGACACAATAACCAAAGGATATGGTGATCCTATGCCTCAAGTGGAGTTAGGGCACGCCAAGCACATATTCCTAACACTTGACTGCATGGTGATACGGCAAGAGAACACTAAGGGAAAGAAAGGTCTCATTATATCACCTGACACGATAGAGAGAAGGTCTCCACATACATCAATCTCACCGCAATCTACAGTGCAAGAACGCCATGTACCTCTTTCCACTGCCATCAATCTGACCAATAACTCGAAGAACTCAAGAGAAGCTACGCTCCCAGCCAAATTCAAACTCAAACTCCAGGCCCAGTCCTCCCACCCACTAAATCATTGCAGACTACGGACTTTGAATCCTCGTATCTCACTCAAGAAGAGTGGGAAGATCTGGTAGCCTCCTATTCCGTGGCCCCCCATGATGAACTCCCAGGTTTGAATAAGAGTGCGCCAAACCCCAAATCCAGAAGGGAAACTTCACAAACAAAAGAAGACATTTGGGCATCTCTTTTGCATACAATACAAATGCCCGTAAACGCCATCCAATATCAATCGGACAAGATGGATCTCCAATTTTCCGTCCTTAATTCGCTTTCAATCTTCGTTGCCAATATTTATGGCAAGTTAGCAGAGCCCAATAATTTGGTAAGCCGAGACATAACTAATACAAACCAACTGCACATGCAGAACAATCGTACGCAAACTAGCTACACTCCCAACGGCACGGGGTAATTTCCTCTCAGACATAAGGGAGGCTACAAAAAATAATCCACCAAAGGGCTTGGACCAGCCAAGAAACAAAGCATGGCCATTACAGAGCGCAGGCTCCTGGGCACCAAGTCTGGATACCATAAAGCCGACTCAATAAGCACAACAGGAGGGGGAAGCCGCAGACTTAACAAAGCAAGGATTAGACAGGAGCTTAAGGAACAGAGGATGGCAAAAGTCTCCACCTACTAATATAACGCTACTGGGTGAAACCCGACAAATTAAAGAATCACCGGAACACCTCCAATTTACAAAACAGGGGAGAAAGCAGAGAAGGGAGGGCAATGCCCAAAAGAAAAAAATCCCAGCGATAAGAGATATGTCAGCCGAGAACTGCAATGAAATAGATACGGATCACGATTTAAGAGAAAACCCGATTCAAGAAGAGAGGCAAAAGACCAAAAATAATACCCCATGTAACAGAAACACGGCCACTAGCATCACTCACAAAAAGGAAGCAGGACATGTTCAGAGGAGCAATGAAAAAGATTTGGTCCATGATCTTAGAGAAAGCCCGAACCAGGAAGAGATGCAAAAAGAAAAATATACCACTCAAAACAGCAGATTTGTCTCTAGTCCCACTCACAGAAATGAAATGAGTCACCCACAAGGGGCCATTTTAACATCAGCATTTATCGCCGACCTAGAGTCAATACAGGCAAAGGAAAACAGCACTCCGGGTCGCAAAGCTCTGAGCAGAAAAAGGGCGGCCTTGCCATATATAGTTATATAGGGAACATTTATGCAGTAGCGCCCCTCGCAAATAAACTAACCCCGCCAAATGCATTGCAAGTGATACAAATTTCTACTAGGGGAGGGCCGAAAGGGAAGATATAATTTTGATAAACCTCTATCTACATCCCCGAAAAAAACTTGTGGAGATCAGCAGCTGAAGGAAGAGCTCACAAAACTATAAAACGTTGAGGATACAAACAGTTGGATTATCAGTGGGGATTTCAATGTAAATATGCTCAGAAACCCAACTACAGATATCACTTATGAGGAGGATCCATTCGCTTGGGAGCCAAACTCTCAAGATAACACCTCTGGAGGCAGAAGCTCGAAAACAGCACGGAGACTTCTTTTATCATTAGAAGAATTGGGCTTCCGAGCAGTTAATGGCAGATTCTCAGGGGACCGCCCACAAGCAGCAGCCTTTCACAGAACTACGGCCCGTTCCACAATTGATTTTACATTCCTTTCATTTAGTTTGTATCAAAGGGCAAGGGATTTCTAAATTGGCTCCCTAGACTACAGCGACCATCTGCCCCAGGAGGTCACGATCAATGCCATTCCAAAACTAAACCCACCTACAGCTAATGCACACAGGTTAAAATACACTGAGAACGAAAGGCGGGTAAAATGCAGAATGGATGACCCACAAAGTCTCCTATTCCAAGCTAAACAGGTATTAGGCAAAGTGCAAACAGGAACAACAGATCTGATTGACAGCTGGGAGGTGTTTACAAGAACATTACGAAATAAAACAGGAACAAAAAAAGGGCAACAGTAATGCTGAAGGGGCGGTCAAGGTTATGAGGCATAAAAGCAATTTAAATTTCTGAAATAACACTCATGTAAAAAAACTTAAGACCTTTATCAATCAAACACTGCGAAGACTGAGGATTGTCCCTGCCGCTCAACAAGAACTGAGTTGACAACGAAGATGCTGCAGGAACTCTTGGCTCCAGTAGCCCGGATGCGAGCCTGGCCCCGCTGCAAGGAAAGGAATGACCACGTCCTCACAATACAGACTCCCGATGCATAGATCGGCCCTGTATAATGCTGGGCCTCTGCCGCTTTGTGATTCTGGACTGGGACAGGCCTGGGGGCTCTAAAGGGCTGGAGCCTCGCTTAACTCTTTCCCCCGACAAGCAAGTATTGGGTTATGGGAGGGGAAAAGCGCTCTGCTGAGTTGTGGTGGCGGGCAGTTGCAGGTTCGCCGAGCAGGGAGGCAGGGAGGGTGGGTGGGACCCAGGGTGCGGGGATAGCTGGGTTGTTTCATTTTGTTATTTCTGTTTATGGTAGCGAAGGCGACATGTTGCTTTAGTGAAGGTACATCGCAGGTCAGGTTCCTTTCGGTTTGCATACCACTACTCTCATATATGGATGGCTACACACATGACTGGTACACCTGAGACTCCTCAGACACACCCCACCCATCAGTCATCACTAACCGTCTTGACATGGAATATCCGGGGATTGGGAGACAGGGTGAAGAGAGGTCTGGTACTGCAGTACTTGAAACGATGCAATCCGACGATAGTACTACTGCAGGAAACACATCTGGTGGGCTCGGCTTCAAAGGCGATGGATAGGTGGGTCTATACGATTTTGGCACATGCAGACTTCTCCTCGGGTTCTAGAGGAACAGGGATCCTTGTAAGGAAAAATTTCCCTCTGGTGTGCGAGCAGATACGAATCAATGATCAGGGCTGCTTTGCGGCTGTAACATGCCAATGGGAGGGTCAACTTTTTAATTTTGTTTCTGTATATATCCCTCCTGCCCTACAGGCTACGGCACACACTGCCCTCACGGCATTCCTATTGGCTTTACCGGTAGCGATGCTGGTGATAGGGGGTGACTTCAATGATATTATCGATGATGAGATTGATAGATACCCGCTCACAACAGTGGTACGAGGGGGAGGGCGATTGCTGCGACTGCTAGACGCCCTGGGGCTTACTGACTGCTGGAGGCACAAACACCCTTATGATAAACAGTATACCTACTACTCTGCTGCCCCTAATTGTCTCTCAAGGATTGATTATGTTTTGATGTCTGCAGATGGCCTACATGGCATTGAGGAGGCGGATAACCGCCCCAGGGGTATTTCTGATCACTCCCCGCTGCTACTTACATACACAAACCACTGTATGCATAGGCGGCGCATGTTCCCGGTTCACGTGGGATAATTACAGGTTGCCCCCCTTATGAAGGATCTAACCAAAACCACCAAACAATTTTTTCAAGAAAATATGGGCTCCGTGGACTCCCACAGTACCCTATGGGAGGCCTACAAAGTAGTCCTCCGCGGGCAGGCGATGGCCTCCATTACTGGCCATAAGCGAACGCAGCGGCGGGAACTAAACGCCCTCGAAGAAGATCTTGCTACTGCCATCTTGGAGCAGGAAACTCACCCTTCGCCGGGGGGCCGCCCAGGAGGTTCACCTTAAACGAGCCGCGTGGGTGACATATCAGAAAGAAATGGTAAAAAACACACTCCAGGCGACCCGTCACAGAGTTTATGAATTAGGGGATAAAGCAGGGAAGACGTTAGCCTGGCTGGACCAAAAGGAAAAAGCGGGTAGAGTTATTGCACAACTGACGTCCCCCACGGGGTCTATGACCTCAGATCCTGGGGCCATAGTCGGTCTCCTGGCCGATCATTTTGAAAACACTTATGCTCCCCAAGCGCCCTACACGGTGGAGGAAGCATACGATTATATCAAAGATCTGACGATCCCTCGCCTTTCCCCAGAGGCGGTGCTCCTACTGGAGGCGGACATTACCGCGGAGGAAATACAGGAGGCGACTTATGCGCTCGCGTCTGGCAGGGCACTGGGCCCTAATGGGCTTCCGGTGGAATTATATAAGAAAGCTGTGCAAACGACGGCCCCCTTCCTACTTAATATGTTCTCTGATAGTCTAGAAGCTGGGGAACTGCCTAGGGATCAGCGCCTCGCTACAATTGTCCCGATCCATAAACCTGGCAAGACTGCGACGTCCTGTGCTTCCTACCGCCCTATCTCCCTAATAAATGCAGAACCAAAGATCCTTGCCAAATTATTGGCGCTGCGACTGGCCCCCCACCTTGCCACTTTGGTACATCCAGATCAGTCTGGCTTTATGCCACATCGCAGTACAGCGCTCAACCTGCACCGCTTGCAGGCGGTGCTGGCCCACCCGGAATACATACAAGAACCTGCTGTCCTCCTCTCCCTCGATGCCACTATGGCCTTCGATACAGTGGAATGGCCTTACCTGTTCGCGGTGCTCCAACACATGGGCTTCGGCCCTAAGTTCCGCACCTGGGTTTGTTTACTCTATGCCAAACCCTTGACCCATGTAGCGGCTAATGGACACATCTCCAGGGATTTCCCACTCGGCCGCGGGACAAGGCAGGGATGTCCCTTATCCCCCTTGTTATTTGCGCTTATCCTTGAGCCATTAGCAATTTGGATCCGGTGGGAGCCCTATATCAAAGGTATCTGGTGGTCCGCAATATGGGCAGATCGCATATCCCTATATGCAGACGACACACTTCTTTATCTCACTTCCCCCAAAAAATGAATTCTAGAGCTTCTGAATGTATGTGCAAAATTTGGGAGAGTGTTGGGATACAGGATTAATTGGACTAAATCAGTCCTCTTTGTTCTCGCCGGCCTCCCACCCATGCTCCCTGCGAGCTGCCCTTTACGTCCTACCGGGTTGGCGTTCAAATACCTGGGTGTTTATGTTACATCAAACCCAGATGAATTCTACACTTTGAATTTGAAACCCCCACTGGACCGTTTTAAACGAGATGTGAAGGTGTGGCGGTCCCTCCCCCTCACCCTCCTGGGCAAAGCTGCCCAATTAAAAATGATGTCACTCCCTCGCTTCCTGTACCTCCTAGAAAATACTCCGTTCCCGGTCCAGGCCTCCTATTTCACAGCGATCACGGCGGCCGTCTCTAGCTTATTATGGGATGGGAAACTAGCGCGTATTGCACAAAGTAAACTGGTAAAAGACTGGTACGACGGAGGCATCGCGCTCCCAAATATCGAACTGTACTACTGGGCTGCCCACCTCAAGCAAATCAATTACTGGTTGCATGCCCCACAGACTGAGCCAGCATACTTTATTTTTTTTTTTTTTTAGTTTTCAAAGACCTTTATTGGTTATCATACGTGTCATACACAGCACCAGGCCTACAACCCGGGGGCCGGCCGCTCCAAGTAGTCTGGGATAGTAACAAGTTTGATCTCGTATAACACAGCCTTTCAGCCGGCAACCCGGGGGTCCGGCGGCAAAATAGTATATCCGAGTATGACCCAAACTAAAAGGTGAGGGGGGAGGGGGAATCGCTAGATGATAACTGCTACCTCCCCACTCCCTAGCAGCTCTATTGAACCCGGCACTGTGTGCAATTCCCGAGTCTGGTCCCGCCACCTCCCTCAGCCCTAATCCCAATTAGGCCCGAACCCAACCAAAAACACAATAGGACACCACCCCACCCCCCCTCCCATGCACTTCAGTCCCCACTTAGTTCAATAGTATAATCCACTTCCTACATCTGAATCTAGACCTCTCCGGTGCCCTACAATAACCTGAAAGTTTCCAGCCCCCCGGACACACCAACTAGAACCACTCCGTCTAGCTAGGGGCTACTCTACCTCATCTGGCTGCACTCCTTCGGGCGCTCTCTCCTCCTCTAATTCCCCCTCTCCCCCTGTCGCCTCGTACTCCGCACTACGCAAGCGCGACCTATATAAGCCCCAGAAGTTCTTCGGACGACTGGTTGGTGGCAAAAGCTTGCTGTAAAGTTCCGATTGGGTGCAACAATACATCATGTCGTGCGCCCATCTTTTCACTGTGGGCAGAGGTCCTCTCATCCAGCACATCGCCAGCACCTGTCTGGCGATCAGCATACCCATGTCTGCAAGGCGCCTAACGACAACCGGCAACAGTTTGGAGTACCCCATCAGCGCCAGCGCCGGGTCAGGGGTCAAGTCTGTGCCCAAAATCTGGTTTAATTCCGCATATACGCCACACCAGAACCTACTGACCCCCGGGCACGACCACGCCAGGTGCAAAAAGTCCGCCACCTGTGGTCGACAGCGTACACATTCTGCCGAGCTCCGGAGACCATATCTATGTAATCTCTCTGGTGTGTAATAAACCCTCTGGAGAAATTTAAAGTGTATCAATCTATGTCTACCATTGAGCGATATTTTCTTTGTGCTCGTGCAGCAGTATCTCCACATTTCGTCATCAACGGTGTTCTGCAAGTCCTGTTGCCAGGCGGCCCTGGTCTTCATATACTGGTGTTCCCTGTGTTTCATTGCTGTTTTGTACAGCGAAGTTACCAGCTTACTGGGCGTCTCTGCCTTAATTACATAAGTTAGTTCCGGGACTTCCGGAGGCTCCGCTAGGTCCGGGTCTGTAATTCCAGTAGAGCGCTGCGTACCCTGTGGTACTGAAACTTCTGCAACAATGAGGCTTGAGCTGTATCCGACTCTATCTGGTCCCACTCTTTGACCCTACCGTCCATGAACATGTCTCCCATCGTGAAAATGCCTAATTGATGCAATGCTAGAGTTACGCCACGCTCTGTGAGTGGCAAAAGCCAGTGGGCCCATTCTATAGGCATGGACGGCGAGTATATGAGGGCTCCCCCCTGCGTCAGCAGTAGAGAATGCCATGCGTGGTTTGTGGCCAAGAGCGAGTCCAATATGCCCGTCCCGAAATCCATATGCCGGCAGATCGTAGCCGGCAGTGGCAATGGCTCCGCGAATAGGCGTTCCATCCGAAGGTGGGGTATGCGTTCATCCCCATGAATCCAAGTGTGGAGATGTGCCGCCTGTGCCACTCTGTACTACAGTTCCAGATCCGGGGCCGCTAATCCGCCCATTTCATATGGGAGTGTCAGTAGAGACCACTTAACTCTGGGCTGTTTGCCCGCCCAGGCCAGCTTAACCATTAGCTGTGTCAGAGTCTGAAAGAAGGCCTTTGACAGCACCATCGGGATGGCACGAAATAAAAAGAGAACTCTTGGGAGTACCACCATTTTCATAAGGGCAATGCGCCCCATAAGTGAGAGGGGTAGTTTACACCATACCTCAACGTCATCCTCTAGTTTGCTGCAGGCTACACCATAGTTTTCTCGTAGCAATGTCTCCGAATCCGTATGTATCCTTATTCCCAGGTAACGGACTGAGTCCCAGGACCACTGCAGAGGGAACTCCATTTCGAATTGCCTTGTTATCGGGGTAAGCGGGAAGGCAACCGATTTCGACCCATTTTTTTTTTTTAGTTTACAATCTTTATTTCGATCTGTTTAGATCATAAAAGATTACAACAATTTAAAATGAGTTGACAATGGTATCAAATATAGGAAGATTTAAAAAAACAATGTAATAAGCAAGGGTTAAGAAGAATACAAAAGCATGTTTAAATCAGTTGCAATGCATTACATTTAGAAATCATCAAGCAATGCATTTATCAGTGTCTAGCTTAATACAACGATTACGAATGTACCACATTGCTGTTAAAAATGTTGCCACTGCAAACACAATTGGGGGGGGATAGTTCTGTCTTTAATATTCTGTAGGCCGGGAGGTAGAGCTTGAAGCCAAGGTTTTTTAGGAGGGGGACTAGCCAGTATTTCCTTGGTCTTTGGTAAGCTTTACAAAAAAATATAATATGCAGATCATTTTCTTGGGGGTATAGGCAAACTGGGCACTGTGTGGAGGGTAGGGACTTGGCCCAATGATCCGTAAATGCCCTAAGAGGAAGGGTGCCATAACGCCACTGCAATAATAGTTTTCTAGTCAAGACGGGACTAATTCCATCAAGGACAGGCTCTAGGAGGTATGAATCTTTGGACTTGATAAACAGATTTGTTAGAGACCCCTCGCGTGTACTCGACCAATTAACCTTCAAACCGGAGAGAGCTCCGAAGTGCACAACCTCTCTCAGCATGGAGGACAGGTTGCGTTCCGGATCACGGACGTACAACAAGGTGTCATCCGCGTAAGTCGAGACAACTACCTTGTAAGACGGAAAACGGACTCCCTCATGCCCGTGGTATTCACGCAATGCGCAGGCCAGCGGTTCCGTCACCAGAGCATATAGCAGTGGAGGGAGGGGGCAGCCTTGTCTCGTTCCTCTGTCAATTTGGATAGGGTAACCAGGTCTCCCAAGTGGAGTCGCGCTGTTGGTTTATAGTACAGGGCCCCTATAATTTACCGGAACGGCTCACCCAAACCAAACCGCCGCAGCACCAAGGACAGGAATGGCCACTCAACAGAGTCAGATGCCTTTTCCATGTCTAGGAAGACAGCAATCGCCTTTGTGTCCTGTCGCACATGTTGCATGGTACCCAGGACCGTACGTATATTATACGTCATGTTTCTGCTGGGGATGAATCCAGCCTGTCCCAGCGCAACCAGTTCATGTGCCAAGAGGGCAAGGCGGGTCGCCAACACCTTGGCGTATATTTTGGTATCCACGTTCAGCAATGAGAGCGGCCTGTATGAGCTACACTCACTGGGCTCCTTCCCTGGTTTAAGTATAGTGACTATTAGGGCCTCTCTCATCGAAGGCGGCATGGCTCCATCCACACAAATATCATCAAATACCTTAGCTAAGTGTGGGAGTAGCTTATCTTGGAAGGCTTTATAAAATGCAACTGTAAGCCCGTCATCTCCCGGTGCGCTGCCAGAGCGCATGCTTGCTAATGCTTCAATTATTTCATCCCTTTCTATGGGAGCCATTAGGTATTCCCTATGAGCATTTGTCAGCTGCGGTAGGTCGATGTGATCCAGGTCGTCATTCGCCTCTGCCGTGAGGTCACCGAGTACAGATCAGAGTAGTATCTCCTAAATTCTTCCGCTATTTCTCCTTCCTCCGACACCCTACTTCCGTCCGCTGTTCGCAGTTCCGTGATCAGGGACTTTCCCCGAGTCCCTTTGATTAATCTGGCCAATAGGGAGCTCGGTTGTTCCCCCTCCCCGTACACATGCGCCGTGGCATATTTCCCCATGTGTTGTACCTCCCTATCTGCTTCTTCATGGTATTCGGTTCCTACTCCTCCATACGTCCTCCAAATCTAGTATGGTGAACGCCTGTTGTATCGCCAGTGCAGACGCTGAGGGCTTGCGCACTGGGCCTGCAGACCTATCTAGTGTGGGGTCTAACACCAAATTCAGATCTCCCCCCCACAGAATGCGCGCCGCTGGGTATGCGCGTGCTATCTTTACCACATTGTGAAAAAACTCAGGGGATTCGTAATTTGGACCATACACATTTATTACCACCAGATCCAGCCCCATCCCCGCACAGCGAGACAAAACGTATCGTCCCTCCGGATCAGCAGACAGAACAGTCTGGGAGAGTTTTGATCTAGGGTTGACCCAGGTCAGCACTCCTCTGGAATGGGTTGTGAATCCCGCTGCTGCTATATGTCCCGCCCATCCCCTACTAAGCAGCATTCTGCTCGTGAGTGGTAGGTGCGTCTCCTGTAGCAGAGCAAGATCTACATTATGTCGCTGTAAGTAGTTCAACACCTTTCTAAGCTTCCGGTGGTCGTTAAGGCCAAGCACATTCCATGTGAGAGCTCGGATGGAAGTCGGGGGGGCCCATCAGGCATAGCAGGTGCGGAGGTCATGATAGTTATGCATGTGAAGTGCGTGTATCAGCTGATCTTCCAGTAACGTAAGTGGGGTTGTGCAAAAAACAAAATAAAACGCAGTAAACTCCCTAGCCCATCCCCAAACAGAAAACATTCTACCAACCGACCCACCTCCCACCCAAAGCAGACCACCCCCAACCTGGCCTTGCCGACCCAGTGTCCACCCCACCCACCCTCGATCCCAACTCTCATGGTTGACGACTCAACTGAGTCATTTGGGAGCATCATGCGCAGGGGCCGAGGTTGCCATGCCTCCATCAGACTATGTAGAAAAAACGTACATCTTAGCAGCCTCTTATGGCTCCCGCCTAAGCTCCATAGCCTCACCAACTGACTATACAAAGGGCCATGAGTGGTCCGTAATCTTATCAACTATTTGAGATCATGTGGAAGTTCAGGCATCCCCATTTCCTTGGAGGATATGACACCCAGAAGGTGCCCACTTATAATATCACAGAGAGCACCACCAACGTTAACTTTATCTGCCCCGGCTGTACTTGTGTCCAGTCACTTAAGCATATCCCCCCACCCCGCGGTCCTGTACTGCAGGGTGGCATTGTCCGTAGACCCAGTCCAAAGCATAGCTGCCTCCAGCGGAGACCCCCTGTTCGCCTTACCACCTCTCCCGGTCAGCTGCGGCATAGTCTCCACTCCTGCTCATCCAGATGGCTATCCGCTTCGACCTCCGTGCGCTGCTCCGGGCTGTCTCTGTGGCGCTCCTTTGCCCAGTTCCTCAGAGCTTGCTGCAGTGCGCGAGGGTCTGTGAACAAGTGGGATTGGCCCTGCCAGTTTCGCTGGGTAGAGCATAGCATAGTCCAGCCCTTGCTCTCTGAGTTGTTTCTTGTAGGGGGCGAAATGCTTACGGGCCTCTTGTACTCTGGCAATAAAATCCGGGCATAGTGATATTTCTGAGCCCTCATATTGCAGAGACTTCTTCTCCTGGGCTAGCCGCAAGGCAGTGCCTCTGTGCCTGTAGTTGAGTAGTTTGGCTATTATGGGGCGTGGTGGCATGCACTCTACATCCGCCCTAGGGATCCCTCAGTGGCTGAAATCACACCACCCGCGGCAGGCTCAGCAGCGCGGTACTTGGTTCTTGCACTGTTGTGGTCAGTCTGCCCGCCTGGGTGCCACGGGGAGAGGGGGTGGGGGAAGGGGGGGTGTCCCCAGGCCGAATCCAGCCAGTCTCGCCAGCTGTAGATGTGCTGCCTCCGTCTCCGTCCACCACTGCTGCGGAACCGCCCCCTGCCAGAGATTAGCGTGCAGGCCCAGAGCCCCTCACCACGGCCTCACTGTGGGGCCAGGCCTCCAGCCGTCTCAGCGTCTCCACCACCGCGCCTACGTCCAGTGGTCAATGCGGTCTCCACCGCTCTCGGGCAGCTACGTAGCATCCAGTCTCCCCTCCACGCAGTATACAGCTCTATGTGCACTCGCTTGACGGCGTTTGCGTTCGGCCTCACCCCACGCTCCTCCTCACCCACCGGCAGTCACAGACCGCACCTAGGCGCACCTGCCAAGGCGGCGCCGGAACTCCGCTGTCCTGTGGGCCTTACTTGTAGGCCCCCATCCAGGCACAACCCACGCTGATCGATCAGCAAGGTCAATCACTATGTCACACAAGGCAATGGCCCGATATCTCTCCCAGCAGCTGGCTGGTACTCGTGTGTTGTGCCTTCACTTGGGGGGTCACGCTATCATGCGCTCTTCACTCGTCGTGATGTCCGAGGTTCTCCGCATCTTGGGGGCAGCACACCTGGGTCTATGAAGTGCGCCGCAGCGCCTCACCTCAGGTCAAGTCGCCAATGTCGGCCCTACTCCGTGGCCGTACCTCGCTACTTCGCCAGAGAGCCACTCCGCCGTGACCCCCTATGGGTGGGGCCTATCAGCCGCACGCCGAAGCACCTCCGTCGGCCACTTGATGCACTGTGGACCGCGGTGCGCGGCCTGGTCAGGCTTGTTTACTCTCCCAGGCGTTTATCAGATCTACGCGGTTCCGGGCAACCCGTCGCCGGTGCCGCATCTGTTCATGAGTGCGGGGAGTCGATCCCTTTCAGTATGTGTCCCGGTTGGTGCCGGATATTGCAGGATAGGAGCCTCCGAACGGAGCCCTAGGCTTATGCGGCCATTTCGGTTGCTGGCAAGCTCCGCCCCCCTGAGCCAGCATACTTAGCAGACAGACAGTGCTTGGAATCCAGAGGACTGTTGGGGAACCTCTACAGTCGTCGTGTGCCTTCAGACTTATTGGGCCCTACATGCCACTCGGTGCAACTCTGGTACATACGCTTCTTCAATGCTCTGATCTAATCACGCAAATGACACCATTGTGGGACTGGCACAGGTTGTGTTCTTTACGCAGCAGTAAGGGGTTCCAGGCCTGGGACAACATAGGTATTTCAGTGGTAGGCGACCTGTGGAAGAAACACAAGGTGGTGGACTTCTCTTTCCTGCAAACCAATAATGATATGGCCCAGACGGAGCGATTTAGATATATCCAAATTGGACATGCATTGCAAACAGCCATCCCGGCAGGGATAGACCTGGAGGAATCCACCCCTCTTGAAGATAGGTTGCCGACGGAACATATTTCATGCAAAGTGACGTCCTTCACATATCGTAAGTTGGTTATTAACCTTCCAGACATGACATCCAAACTGAGGCTGAATTGGTCTCGTGACATTGGTGAAATCGATGACTCGGAGTGGCAGGAGGCCCTTTCCTCCCCACGGGAGACGGCTATCCCCTCCAGGCTTAAATTAGTCCAACTGAAAATATTGCATCGCACATACTACACAAGAACGGTTCTTTACAAGATAGGGAAGGCATCGCATATGTATTGTCTGCGTGGATGTGGGGAGGAGGGGACATTCTATCATACTATATGGGACTGTGGTCGGGTGGCACTGTACTGGACGGCTGTTATGCGCACCATCTCCCAGACCCTAACTGTTTCCCTACTGCCCGATCCCCGGCGCTGTTTGTTGAATATGTGGGAAGCCACTGACTTAACACATCGTCAACAGGAATGGGCCATGTTGGGTATGATGATGGCGAAACGCAATATTGCTAGGCTGTGGGGCTCTGATGTGCTGCCTACGCTAAGGGACTGCTGCAGGGACATGGATGTAGCAATGGAGGCCGAAAAAGCGGTATTTGTCCACCGCGGATGCCCTGGGAAGTGGGAGCGAATATGTAAATGTAAATTGATACTTGTATAGCGCACCACTCACCCGCAAGGGTCTCAAGGCACTTGTACGAATACGGCTGTGGAACTCATCCTGGCTTTCCCTGTGAGGTGTCCACTCCTGGGCACCCCCAAGTTGGAGGCCAGGCATCCTTAGCGTTGTGAGGGCCGTTGTGGATATTAAGCAAGCTATTGCCCCGAGTTGCAGAGTGGGACTCCTTGATTGGAATAGGCACCGAGGCGAGAATTATCATGTCCGTGGAATTTTGAGCCCAAGACCCGCCGAGGCGGGGAATTGAACCCTGGTCCTGGGCTAGGCCTTTGCATCAGGGTCTGCCGCTCTAACCATTGAGCCACACTTCTCCACTATGGGATGGAATATGGGGTGCATGGAATAAGTTCAGGGGTGATATATGCAAACCCCCGCGACTAGACGAGGATGAGGTCTCCTCAGATTGAGAGTTGTAATTACGTGCATGTACAATGTTTAATGGCTGCATCCAATCTACCGAAATTCCTACTGATTTGAAAATGCTATACTAGATGGACCTGACTGTAAATGTGATGTATATGTTTATGATGCTGAGATTGTATGTTTAATCGCCTTCCATGTTTAATTCAATAAAAACATGTTTAAAAAAAAAAAAAGGGCAACAGTAATGTTGAAGGGGCGGTCAAAGTTATGAGGCAAAAAAAGCAACTTACATTTCTGAAATAACACTCATGTAAAAAAGCTTAAGACCTTGATCAATCAAACGCTGCGAAGACTGGGGATAGACCCTGCCGCTCAACAAGAACTGAGACGACTAAAGGGCGACCGCAGGAAGTTGATTTGGCGATTTAAACATGAAGCAGAAGAGACTCTGTGGGCAAAACTATTACACGATATTAAAACCGGCAACAGTGCACAGTTTTGGCAAAAGATCAATCATCTACCTAGCAAGCGGAGGCAGGGTATTGAATCTTATGCTACAGAAGAAGCCTGGACAAGTTTCCTTGGCTCACACTTTAATGAAACTCAAGAAACCAGGCAAGGGTCACATAATTCCATACATGACTCCAAAGTCCGGCTGCTAAAATCCAATGAAATCCAGGCGTCGGAACAAGAAATCTCAACTACAATTGTGCAGATCTGTAAAACAATTTCAAAGGGAAGATGAGAGGGCGCGCCAGGGCCAAATGGGATCCCACCAATTTTGTGTAAACAAGAGCCTGAATTCTGGGCTGCATCTCAAACCGTTGTTTGTTAAGATCTTACTAACGTCATTAATCCCATCATCCTGAGGGGGCCATCATCTCCGCAATTTACAAAAAAGGAAATAGAAATGACCCGAGAAGCTACCGGCTAGTATCATTACTTGACAACGAGGCCAAATAATTTGCGGGCCTTTTACTCCAGGAATTAACATCATGAGCAACAGAAGTTACTGCAATCAAACCGGCTTCTGCAAAAACACAGGGACGACTACCAATATTCTAGCTCTATCCCTAATGATTGACGCCGCTCTCGCAGCAAAACAACCCCTATACCTGTGCTACATCGATTACAGCTCCACATTCGACTGTGTTAACAGAAACCTTCTGTGGTAAAAACCAAAAAGGTTGAACATACCGCCACTGCTCTTAAATCAACTTATCCTACTGCAGAGTGACACCTGGGTGCAATTTAAACTAGGTCATGGAGAATATCTACTGAGGAAGATTTCAACAAGCCCAGGGGTTAAACGAGGCTGTGTTCTAGCCCCAACACTTTTTAATCTATTTATGGGAGAGCTATCAACTCTGCTGAACGAAAGCAACTCGCACGCACACAATCTAGGTGGTACCCAGCTGTATAACCTTTTCTACGTGGATGACCTAATACTCATTAGCCGTACCCCTGTGGGCTTACAGCGGCTGTTGGACATAACGTCACGATATTCTGCAACAAATATGGTTAGCATTAACCAAGAGAAAACCAAAAGTCATGTGCATTAACACCCATAAAAAGAGAATAACAAATAACTGGTTCTTGGCATCAAGGAAGCTGGACATCGTTTGTGAATACAGATATTTGGGGGTTATTATCAACGACAATGGCACCGTAGCAAGAGCACTGCGCACGATCTTTGGCTGGCAAAGTTACACATCTCACGCACAGATGAGACTTGATTTCGGGCTCCCAAGAGAAGAGCTGGCATGCAAAGGCTTTATTTGGAGGCCGCCTTCAACCAGCTGGGACTACGACAGCTTTGGGAAGTCCCAGGGGCCCCGGCAGACTTTAAAAAAATAGTGGACTGTCAGGAAAGAATCACTCTGGCAGGATAAAGCATCCCTGGGAGAGCGTGCACATGGCTGGCTTACGGTACAATCTTACACTCAACCCTTGCCCCAAGGATACCTCCAGACTGGCTTCTCAAATAAAACTAAAGAGACATTTTTGAAATTGTGCCTAGCGCTGCTGCCCTCTGCAAATCATCTACCGCCTTAGCTACGGGCTCAGACACCAGCAAAGTGTCGTCTTTGTGGTGATGGTGAAGAAAACATAGTGCATCTGATAACAATTTTTAGGGTACTACTACAAGAACGACGGGCCCTCCTGAGACCGTTCTTCAACAGAAAACGGATACGGTCTTGCAGGCAAGCGGTGCTGGCATGCTTTTGCAGCGACAACATCCAACTGAGCTGCCGGATGGTAAAATTCCTAGCAGCCGCCGAAGCTGGCCTCAAAAACCAAAAAGAACTTCAAGGAGATAGGAGTATGGATGCAGAGGAGGACATACCTTCATGACCCACATGGAGAAAAGCTCCTGAATGCCCCAGCGAAGAAACAGGAAGTACAGCGTCTCCAATCGTCTTGATTGCTCAGTGATGGCGGAGGTCTTCGCGGGCGGATCAGCCCCAGGGTCCTGGTGGCGATTTCTGGTGAGGAGTCGGGAGGATGGGGCGCCCCGGCCCGCGGGGAGGTTTGGCCACAGCCCGGGAGCGCCTAGGAGACAGGCCTGATTCTAGGGCCCCGGGCGCGGGAGTACCCTCCTCCCGGGTGTTCGGCCATTTCGGAGCGGCGGCGACAGCAGCGAGAGTGGGAGACCAGCTGGGGACCAGAGGCTCGGGAGGCCTCAAACTCACTTACTGGTCTTTCCTCGACCCTCTCCAGCCCCTCCTGGGACCTGCGGTGGAGGCAGTGAGTGGGCCCTGCGGTGCTCCCGCATGGGTGGTTTCCTGGGCCAGTGTGGAGGTTGGCCTGGCCTGGTGCGTGGCCCGGAGGGGTACCCTGCGACAGGCCAGTGATAGGAGAGGGGCCCGCAGGGGCCCGGAGGGGCAGCACAGCCGCACGGTGGAGACGGTGGATCTTTTTGGATCTTTTCTGCTGTGTGGACCCCGGGCACAGACGCTAGCTGGTAGGCCTGAATTGATGGAGGTCCCCTGATTTGACTGTGGCGACAGGTCCCGTGATCCATGGCCATGCCGGGTCGTGCTGAGGGGGAGCGCGAGGAGACTGCTCTGCGCCAACATTTTCATCCCAGGAGGGCTGACACCGGCGGTCGAGTGGGCAGAGTGGGGCCCTGGGGATGGCTTCACCAGCGGGGCCTTGCCGCTTTGGTGCTTTGCGACATCGGCCGGCAGGCTTCCCAGGTCTATGCTGCATGAGGGCCCCTCGCAGACTGAGGCCTATAATGGTGGATTGCGGGCCCAGGATCGGGGGTGCCTTCATCCATTGCGGTTCGATTGTGAGCCTGACCGGCTTGCTGTGTTCCTGCCTGTGCTGAGGGGGTACTTTCGTCGGTGCCTAGCATAGATAGGCTTGGGCCCACGAGGAGCCCGTTGAGGACCACCATGACAAGCGATAAGGGTGGCGGTGGACCCGCAAAACATGGGCCCATCAACAAGTTTACCGGCCTGGGAGGGACGGGGGAGCCACTGGGACCCCCAGGAGATTGTACCGGACAATGCGGCTCTGATGGCGGCAATCACCCAATCCAGAGACGTGCTAGATGCCAAAATTGGTGCGGTGGGCTCGGATGTTATGTTACTACGGCAGGACCTATGGAATGAAGTGGCTCGCATTACGGAGGCGGAGACTTGTTTATCAGGGGTGGAAGATGATGTTACAGTCCTCAAGCAGAAGGTAGCGAGCTTGGAAAATGCCCAGAAGGGCTTGGCGCTTCGGGTTGAGGATGCTGAAGGACGGGCCCGGTGGAACAACCTGCGCTTCGTCGGATTCCCAGAGGGTTGTGGGACTGGGAATATGGAACGTTTCCTCACACAATGGCTGGAGGGCTGGGTGCCCCGGATGTCCTGTCGGGCTGCTTCGTTGTGGAGCGGGCCCTGAGAGCGCTCGCCCAGAAGCCGGCGGTGGGGGCTCGTTCACGACCAGTGATTGCGTGTTTCTTGAACTATCTTGACAGCGATGCCGTCCTGAAACAGGCCAGTGCCAAAGAACCTTGGGCCTCATTTATTAAAAGTGATGCATCGCTGCGTGAAAGCAGCGATGCGTCACTTCTCAATGCGCACTCCTTGCGTCATGATTGATGCGTCACATTTATAATATGATGCATCATGTCGCAAGGAGTTACAGATATGTCAGTATTTCTGACGTATCTGTAGGCGCAAAAGTGACGCATTGCTGGAGTGTGTCACAAAACTGACGCAACTCCAGCAATGTGTCCTTTCACATGGGCAAGTCCCATGTGAAAGGGCATGCGTCAGTCCTACGCCTGCCATGAGGCAGGCGTAAGATTTTGACGCATTAGCGGGCAAGAAATGGCGCAGTGAAATCTTATAGATTTCACTGCGTCACTTCTACGACCCTTCCTTGCGTCAATACGCCCCCCTTGCATACATTATACTTGGCGCAGGTATAATGTGGCGCAGGGGTTTACAAAGTGACGCATCTACTTAGATGCGCCACTTTGTAAATATGGCGCAACAATGCGCATTTTTTACGCCACTGGTGCGTCACCAAAAGTGATGCACCAGCGGTGTAAAAGTGACGCACAGCCTCATAAATTAGGCCCCTATGCTCTACGATAACCATCGTATCCTGGTGTTCCCGAATTTTACGCGACTTGTGCAACAGCAACGCCAATCGTTTATGGCAGCGAAAGCCAGACTGAGGGACCTCAAGCTCCAGCACGCCTTATTATTCCCGGCTCGCCTGCGGGTGGTGTACCAATCTTGCACCCATTCCTTCGACATTCCGGAGGAGGTGTTCAAGTGGACAGATGAAACCGTGTGGGTGAGGGTGCATATGCCACCCGGGCTGCATTATGATTCTTCACTGACTGAGGCGCTGTTGAAAAGTTCATATGGACAGCGCCGGAGGGGGCACAAAATATCTCGGTCCCAGAGGAGTTCTTTGTCCTGTTGTGCCTCCTCCCGGGGAGATCCAGCTTCCCAGCCTCAGACACTGGACCCTTAACTGCTGTGGGGTGGGTGGTGCCGGGATGTTCCTCTAATAGGATTGTGAGCATGTTTGATATAAGCTGTATGGAGGGAGCCCTTACAGAACTGAATACCCACATTTCTAGCACTTGTGGGGGATGGGCCCGGATGACATGGGCTGTCAGTTGGGGATCCATTGGCGCAACAGGTACTTCAGTGTTTTTTGAGGTATGGGGTGGGGGCTTTGTTATGGGGAGGGTGTTTGATTGGGGTATGAGTTGCGCCATCTCTCTGGGTACGTTTACACACACACACACCCACCGTTGGGCCCCTTTTCCGTGTTATGTCACTGTATGCTGCTCGATGGCTAGTGGGACTGTAGTTGGGCAGGTGTCCCCGGGTACCCTCCGCATTGTCAGCTGGAATGTGTGTGGGGTCCTGGACAAAATGAAGCGTGGGGCTGTCCTGCGCCAGGCTAAGCGGGCCAGAGCTGACATCCTTTTCTTACAAGAAACTCATTTGATGGGGTACAAAGTCCTGTGTTCTGCAGCATTTGGGCTTTCAGCAGGTCTTTCATGCTGGATTCACACAGGGTTTCAGGGGAGTAGCGATTTTAATACACTGAAGGGTCCCATACGTACATCAGCAGTAATGGCTGGATACGCAGGTGGGATACTTTTTTCTCCGAGGCACGATCGGGGAGGATCCTATAGTGTTGGGCTGTGTATATGACCCCCACGTTACAGTGGTCCTTGGTAGAGCGGCTACTTACCTTGTGGGACGACATCCGGACGTGGCCTCTGTGGTGGGTGGAGACTGGAATGATGTGCAGGATGTTGGTAGGGACAGGAGCAGGCCTAGTGCAGGCCAGGGTGGCACTCAGCCCATGAAACTACACTCTTTGGTTACAAGCCTTGATTGGGTGGACACCTGGCTGCACACTCACGGGGACAGAAGGGAGTTTACGTACCTCTCGGCGGTTCATAAGTCATTCTCTAGGATCAACTGTATATTCGTACCCCGGGCGATGGTTGCAAATATGGTCTCCGCTGAGATCCTCCCCTGGGGGTTGTAAGATCACTCTCCGGTGGCTGTTGAGCTGCAGATGGGCAGGGGGCGGCAGCCATTTCGATGGCGCCTAGCTATATAGAACTTGCAGAATGGTGAATGTGAGAGGCACAAGAGGGAGGCTGTCGCGAACTACCTTACCGCCAATGTGGGGTCGGTCTCCAGCGCCGTGACACTTTGGGAGGCGCTAAAGCCCACACTACGTGGGGTGGACATAGCATGGTGTGTGGAGGCCCATGAGAATTGTTTTGGGCTGAGGTTGAGGTGGAAGCGCTGGAACGTCAGTGCCGGGAGGAGGATGAGGGGCCGGCCATTCGACAATTACTTCTGGCACAACAGTCCTATGCCTCGCAACTAATGCACGAGGCATTACAGGTAGAATCTATCAATTAGGCAACAAGTCGAGTAAGATGCTTCATAGGCTCTGCCACTGCCACAGGCCCTTCCGGGGGTTCTGGATGAGGGTGGGGTACCGTTGATGGATCCTAAGGTCATAGCGGAGAGCTTTGCCGTCTACTATGCGGACCTCTATGCCCCTCAGGAATGCCTGCTGGAGGCTACAGTCGAAAATTTATTGCGAATCTCCCGCCCAAAGCGGTGTCCGATGAGACGCGCCAACAATTGGAGCTCCCCCTATCAGAAGAGGAGCTTAGTAGGGCCCTGGGAGAGCTTAACTCTGGGAAGGCGCCTGGAACCAACAGGTTCCCCAATGAGTTCTTTCGCCGGTATAACGTACAGTTAGCCTCTTATTACCGGGCGGCGTTGGAGGAGGCCAGGGAAGCCGGCCGGCTCCCTCCAGATTGGAAATATGCAGACGTGGTGGTGTTCCACAAGCCTGGTCGGCCCCAGGAGCAGCACGCCTCTTACCGTCCCACCTCTCTTCTTAATGTGGAGGTCAAAGTCTTGGCCAAAGAGCTGGCTAACTGCCTCCTGCCGCACATATCGGCCTTAGTACACCCGGACCAGGCCAGTTTCATGCCCCAGATGGTGATGCGACACAACATCAGGCGGGCGCACGTGGCAGTGGCGGGGGTTTGGCGAATGGGGAGCTGACTACACTCCTGCTGGCAGACATGGACAGGGCTTTCAACTCCCTGAGTTGGGTTTACCTGTTTGCCTTTCTGTGTTGTCTTAACTTTGTCCCACGTTTTCTGTCGTATCTGATGCTTCTTTACACTGATCTGACAGCGTCAGTGCTTGTGGCGGGAGCGGGCTCGTCCAGCGTTCCTATTAGACGAGGCACCAGACAGGGGTGCCCCCTGTCGCCATATTTAGTCGCCCTAGTCATGGAGCCATTGGCGGCCTGGGTGCGCATTGATGCGCAGCTAAGGGGGTTTTAGTGGGCTCCGGGTCTCTCCGATAGGATCGCATTGTAAGCAGATGATGTTAATTTTTTTCCTAACCGCTTTAGATAGATCGGGCCCATGGATCCTTGAGATCATGCAAATATTCGGGGAAACGACCGGGCTGCACATTAATCCATGCAAGTCCACGTTGTGGGTCGTAGGAGCTCGGGGTAATACGGGCACGTGGGCGTCGGCGTTAAAGGTGGCAGTGGGAGGTCTCAGATACCTGGGTGTCTTCCTGTCGGATGTGCCAGCCATATCTTGGGAGCGGAACTTGGCGCCGGTTTGGGAGCGCGTTCGCATGGATATTAAGACCTGGTCACGTATGCCCTTAGCAATATATGGCACGTCAGCGATCTTCATGATGGTGGCTCTCCCTCGCTTGCTGTACCAGCTGCAGAATAACCCGTACCCGATCGTGCCCAAATGGTTTAGGCTGGTGAATTCCGTGTTGGCGGGGCGGTGTGGGTAGTAGCATTGCGCACTTGCTTTCTCTCCACCTACTTTGGTGGGCTGGCGACATCTGATATTCTTTCATACTAGTAGGCCTCGCATCCATTAGTTCTAAATGAGTGCTGGTATGGGGACAGGGGGGACCCAGCCTATGCACTGGAGCGACACCTTATGGGGTCTCACACCCTTCACAAGATTCTCTATGCAGCGACGCGGCGTGGTACATTACCACAGGTGACAAAGGTTGTCTTTCAAGTTTGGTGGCAGTCATTGAAGTGAATGGGGTGGTGGAATACCCTTACTGGAGAGACTCCCTTGTGGCACAACAGGCGCCTGCTGGAGCTGGCAGCCTTGCAGGGTTTAGGGGGTGGGATGCCATCGGCATCTGCACCCTGAGGGATGTAGTGCGGGATGGGTCCCTTAAGTCCTTCCTGGACATACAGGAGCAATTTTGCATGGCCCAGTCCCAGTTTTTTTGGTACCTTCAGTTCCGCCATGCGCTTTCCCCTAGCCTAGAGGGCCTTGATTTGCTACCCGAGTTTAGTCCGTTGGAGGCAAATGTTTTTATGGGGGAATGGAAACCAAGAAGATCTCACAGATATATCAGTCCCTGGTCATCCACTGCGTGCCTACGCTTGAGCAGCTACGGGGGGTATGGGAAGAGGATGTGGGCCTGCTCGAGG
The DNA here is from genome assembly GCF_964261635.1 of Lissotriton helveticus. NCBI lineage: Eukaryota > Metazoa > Chordata > Amphibia > Caudata > Salamandridae > Lissotriton > Lissotriton helveticus. The sequence goes on along the minus strand of NC_136069.1, from coordinate 1,696,639,225 downwards.
GGGACTGGAAGGAGGCCTTAGCCGCCCCCCGAGGAGCGGCCATAGCAATAGGGCTTTGCCTCATACAATTTAAATACCTACATCGGGTCTACTTTACTCAGTTGTGATTACGGCGGGCAGGTTTGATTGCCTCCCTCCGGTGTGGTGGGGAGAAGGGCACATTATTGCACACCGTCTGGCAATGCCCATCACTCGATCGATTCTGACGGGGGGTATTCTCCCGTTTATCGGAGGTTCTGGGGCGGTCACTTCCACGCATGCCACAATTCGCCCTACTGCATGTGATGGAAGGGATTGGGGGCAATGTTTATAAACGGCACCTCATGCTGCTGGGCCTCACATTGGAGAAACGTGATATAGAGAGGATGTGGAAGGATACACTGGCGCCCTCGTTGGCAGCCTGGAAAAATTGACTTGATTTCTCCATGGGGCTGGAACAGCCAATCTTTGTTGCCCGAGATGTCCGTGTAAGCATTACAAAATATGGAAGCGGTGGGCGAGTATAGGGGTTTGTGACTGGAGCCTCCGAATGTTGTGGACGATCTTCCAGTGGATGGGGGCTGGAGCGGGTCTGTCAGATCTGGCACAGGGGGGGTTTTGGAGTAGCCTGGGGTATGTGTGTACCAAGACTGGAATGTCTGACATAATATCGACCACAAAAATATCGCAATACAAAAATATCGCAACAAAAATATCGAGGACAATAATATCGGGATCCTATCTTCATAAAGGTAAGTACAAAAATATCGAAAAAATAATATCGTAGTACAAAAATATCGAAATTAAAAATATCGTTTTTTTAAATGTATTAATAATAATGTAAAAATAATGTTAAAATACATATAATGTAACAAATATTAATAAAAACATTAAAATATAATTAAATAATTAAAAGTAATACATATACATTTAAAATAAATTAAAAATTTAATAATTTAATGTAATTTTATTTCTTTTAATTTCATTTAATTGATTTAAATTAAATTTAAATTTATTTTATTTTTACCCTTTACGCCTGTACCCCAAAAACCCAAAACTGACCCTGAACCCTAAAAATACCCCTGTACCCCAAAAACCCAAAACTGACCCTTAACCCTAAAAATACCCCTTTACCCAAAAACTGAAAACTGACCCTGAACCCTATAAATACCCCTTTACCCAAGAACTGAAAACTGACCCTGAACCCTAAAAATACCCCTTTACCCAAAAACTGAAAACTGACCCTGAACCCTAAAAATACCCCTTTACCCAAAAACTGAAAACTGACCCTGAACCCTAAAAATACCCCTTTACCCAAAAACTGAAAACTGACCCTGAACCCTAAAAATACCCCTTTACCCAAAAACTGAAAACTGACCCTGAACCCAAAAAAAATCCCTTTACCCAAGAACTGAAAACTGACCCTGAACCCTAAAAATACCCCTTTACCGAAGAACTGAAAACTGACCCTGAACCCCAAAAATACCCCTTTACCCAAGAACTGAAAACTGACCCTGAACCCTAAAAATACTCCTTTACCCAAAATTAATTAACATTATTTAATTACCAATTAATTATTAATTAACAATAACAATAAAGTAAATATATTAGCACATTAGCTATAATTAATTTAATTTACTAATTAATATTAACTTTTTCCCAAATAATTAATTAACAATAAAAAAATTATATATATTAAAAAATGTATCTAATTAATGTAATTAACTAATTAATAATAATTAATTCCCAATTAATTATTAATTAAAAATATGTACAAAATTATATTAATTAATTAACGAATTAATATTAATTAATTACCAATTAATAATTAAATAAAAATATGTACAAATTTATATTAATTAATTAACTAATTAATATTAATTAATTACCAATTAATTATTAATGAAAAATATGTACAAAATTATATTAATTAATTAACTAATTACTATTAATTAATTATTAATTAAAAATATGTACAAACATATATTAATTAATTAATTATTATTAAATTACTTCCCACCCTATTCCCCTATAAACCCACAACCCGCTCTAATACTAAAACGCAAAATGTTAACAAAATGACTAATTTTCAAACATACATTTCTAAACATATTTAGCAAACATATAAACAACAAAATAAAATACATAACACTAAACAACAAAATTTCGATATTACTAACATACATACCTTAATCTCGATATTCTGTCTGTCGATATTATGGCACATCGATATACTGTACCATCGATATTAAAACATCGATATTATTGCATATCGATATTTTAATTTCGATATTTTGTCTGCCTACCCAAGACTGGGATTTTCTGTTGTCGTTCTTCTTTTTCCTTTACTGTTTTTTCTAGCCTGATTGCTTATGCATATGGACTGGGCTCAATGGACTTTTCGCAACTCGGGTGGGGGATTGGTTGGGAGGGGGGCTTTAAATCCTAACGGATACTCTAAGTCACGTATTTTGGTTGCATTGTTTGATGTAAAAGAAAGTCAGATGCTGTCTTGTAATTGTATAAATTGATACTGCAGTGGCCTTTGGGGTTCAGAGCCTGCAACTTTTGTGCAATCTTACAATAAAATATGTTTAAAAAAAAAAAAAAAATGGATTGCTTCTGAGCAAATCTCTTTCTTACGAGACCTTGCTCCATCAACATTCCTCCAGGAGGGCCAAAAATTTGAGTGGAGATGAAGCAACTGACTGAAACCTACGGAAAGTAAAGAAGACATTGGGAAGTGTTTCCCTTCATATTCTGACACTTCCTTATTCTTTTTCAACTATACAGTTTTCTAAGTGAAAACAGTGTTTTGAGACATCATGAGATATGTATTTATAGCGAGCTTACTACCCTTTACAAGGCATTGAGGGGCAGATTTACAAGCCCCATGCGCCACATTTACGCTGCTGTTGCGTCACTTCTGTGACGCAGAGGCGGCATAAACCATACACCACGTTGTGCCTTATTTACAACGTGACACATCTAGGGAGATGCGTCACGTTGTAAAGCCCTGAGCCACATGAAACCTGTGTTAGGTTTCATGTAGGCGTTCCGGGGCAGGGTGGGCCTCGTAAAAGGGACACAGTGAAAGCAACTAGATTTCTCTGAGTCACTTTTAGGTACATGGGGGCAGATTTATGACTTCTGGCGGATCTCTGCTAATCAGCAGAGATGCACCAGAAGAGTTGTGAGGCATCTGCCCACCTGTGCACCACCACTGATGCGCCGCATTTACAATGCGGCGCACCGTGGCGCTCGGATGGGCAGATGCGTGACGCATCCCTGGCGGAAATTTGGCGCATTGCTGGAGTTGCGTCGCAAGCGCAACGCACCTCCAGCAAGGCTCAGGTGCCCTTTCTGTATCATGCTGCGTCAATCCTTACGCCTGCTCCAAGGAGGCGAAGGGTTTTGACGCAGCATGGGCGTAAAAGTCAGCCACTTTTAGGAGGCGTTCCTGCACCGGATCCCCCCCCCCGCATCAGAACGCTTACATGTGGCGCAGGGCTTTACAACGTGATGCATCTCCCAGATGCGTCACGTTGTAAATACCCGGAAGCATGGCGCTGGGGTTTTAGCCGCCGCTGCGTCACAAAAGTGACGCGACGGCAGCGTTAAAGAGGCGCAAGGGGCTTGTAAATCTGTCCCACGCTTCGTCAAAACCCAGTGACGCAGCATGTTAGGCATTGGGCGCCTCCGAGCATTGCTGAAGCCGCGTTGCGCTTGCGACACGACTCCAGAAGTGCGCAGCCCTTACGCCACAGGATGCGACACGCAGCGCCCTATCCATGCGCCGCATTGTAAATGCGACGCATTGGTAGTGGCGCAGAAAGGGAATTGCGTGTCGCATCCCTGTTGATTTGCAGAGATGCCCCAGAATGTGTTTTCATTGCTTTTGTGGCAGAGAGCTGGTAAAGTCTTAAGAACTTTTCAGAAAACCAAAAGTTCAAATGTTAATAAAAACTTGGAAGAGAAGACAAGTAACTTTAACTCACAAGGTGACATTTAACAATTTTAATCCTATTATTTTGAGTGATGGCCACACGAGGTGCCATGAGCCGGAGAAACGTGAGGGGTCAATTCAAACTCCTTCGTTTCAAATGAGCACTTCCTCTATTTTGTCTCCTATGCATATTAGAGTGCCTATCTTTACGGAGTTTCTGGGGATGAATGCAGAAGTATGTTTAAATTTTACAGTAAAAGAAATAAAGAAATTAACTGCTAATTAATTAATAGTGTAAATTGTTCAGTTAGATGTGAAGCGTTTCTCTTCTGTGCAATGCATTCTGGGCAGCCGGATATCCGGTCAGTGTCTGGCAGGAAGTGCTTTCCCGGCAGCCTCGCTCCGTGAAGAACAAGATTGTTTCAAGATGGCCGCTGACCAGGAGTCCTAGGCAAGGGCTCCGGGATTTGGGATCGCCAATTCTGGCATAAATCCCAGAACATCCCGACTTTACAGCCCAAGACCTGCCAAGACTGGCGACCTAGGACTCGGAAACAGAATGAAAAAGAAGATATTGTGATTACCTCCGTAGGAGAGGTAGCAGCCTGGCATCATCCGGACCGAGAGGGGACTCGGGGGCGCCCGGGCGGGGACAGCATCAGCGGACGCCCTGGAGACTGTTGGCGGAGCGGGCGGAGAGCGGAGAACTCTCGGAGCGGTGCAGGCGGGGTCCGATCCGTGAGAGGGACGAGGCGGCTTCACCGGGACCCAGGACGGGGATCGGGGACCGAGCGCAGAGACGAGGAGGTGAGGGCACTCGCGCTGCTGCGGCGCAGCCCCACGGCGCCCAGTCATCGCCCCCCCCCCCCCGCCGCACTTCAAGACAGACCGGGAAAGTGAGAAAGGTCTGCAGTCCGCCCCGCCTGACCTTAAAATGGCAGCCAATGCGGACAAGTAACAAATAAACATTTACACATATAGCGCAGAGGATCTGACATAAGTATCCACACACTTGTGGGATAAGTTGAACTCGGCTAGATTAGGTGCAACCAACAGAAAAGCGGAATCTCTGCAAGTTTACATGCAACAGCAATCAATCTGACTTACTAGAGGAAAGACAGGGAAATTGGACCAATCAATGAGGGAAGCTGGACCAGAGAAAGAAGTGGAAAGTGAGAAAGGACTCCCTGCCTGTATAAAAACAAACATAACGGCAGCCATCTTACAAGGATTGTTTTTACACCCAGCATAGAGCAGAACAAATGTCAGCTGGCGAATTAATTAATAAGCACTCTGAAAGTACAACTACTAGAGGTAAATGAGGAATAATTATGGAAAAGAGAAGCCTTATCCAGTACTACTCAGTGAAACTATAATGGAAAATTCTAGATCTGGGATTAAAAGCAGCAATAAATAACATCAGCAGTGGGGCTACCTGGAATAAAACGGAAAAAGAAACACCATAATAAATGCAGAACGGAGCAAAAATGAGCGAAAGATACCTAGAATCTACTGGCTTGAGTGCCCAGAGTATAAAATACCCCAATAATTTAACTAAAAATGCAGCTAAGAAGTTTAAACACGACTAGCTGAGGAAAAACCCGGACATACTATTCGCAGACCTATACTTTAATGCAACTAATGGTACGAAAATGAACGACCTCATATTCTATACATCCAGAGCAGCTAAATGGCGCAATGCCTTCACTAGGATGCTTACCATAAAAACTACGAAAAACATTCCTCACGGCTTAAAAATGTCAACCGCACCATCACAAAGATGCAGAGCCGAACTTAACATCACGATATATAAATCTGGAACAGTGCTGATACAAGCAGCAAATCGAGATCTAGAGAGATTTGCCAAGACTTTCCTATCGATAAAAGACTCAATGGACGACCCGAGTAATCAACTTCTCCTAACCCCACCAGTAGACACTCTAGACACTCACGATGTCACAATCAGAGGCGCAATTAGAACCAGGAGCCATCATGCGCCGGCGTCAACACTAGCGACTACCCAGGTAAAGTTAACGGGTCTAGTAAGGCCTCTACCAGAGAACACGACTAGAAGAACTGAGAGGTCTACCTATCAAACAAACAAAGAACAAAATCAGCGCCTTAGAGAAGAATCGCCCCTACTCCCGAACCATGAGACCCCTCAATTAGATCATACACTGGCAGTGAGGGTAGCGCCACCTAACAACCAGGAGTGGGATGAGACTGAAGAGGGTGAGACAGTGAGGGTAGCGCCACCCAACAACCAGGAATTGGATGAGACAGAAGACATCAGCCTTCCTACATCCCAAACCCTCGCCAGCACTATACCAACTTCGTACACACCTACATCAACAAACGAACTCCCAACAACACAGGACCTATCTAACTCCATCAACCTCCCTACACCTCACGCTAATACAACACCAGCGGCTTACAGACCCTCAACCTCTAACACGATCCTACCAACTCAGAACATATCCAGCACCAACGACACACCTAATGGAGATGGAATAGACAATCAAAAAGAGAAGATAAAGAAAATGGCAGCGCAACGAAGAACCGTTCCAAAAAGGAGAAGAGTTGAGCGGATGTACAGATCGGCCGCCCCAAAGAAACCCCGCCAGAACAAGAAGGACTTTAATAAGCTTCAGAAACTTGTGAGCAAGCTAACACAAGCCACTATGAATACCGTACAGGCGATAGAAAAAATCGAAGAGAGGACGGCGAACATTCACGCCAAAGTCACGGATATCCAAAATCTTGTACATTCCTCACACAGAAAGAGCATCGAGGCGAACATGCGTTTAAAACAGAGAGACAACCGACCAGACAGGACGGAATCATTATCTAAAGAGGAAACGCTGGCCTTAATCCGAACATATGACCTATCGGACCACAAGGAGGAAGAGAGAATCCAAACAGTCCCACTAGACGTTAACAGAACAGCGAGAAAAAACGATAGAACATCCAACCCCCACAATTTACAGCACATACAGCTAACACCAAACGAAGCCGAAAATGTGAACGCTAGTAAAAAAGAAAAACATCTATCCTGTCTACTACTCAACTGCCGATCAGCTACCAAACATGCATCGGACATAGCGGACCTCATCCTCAACAAGGACATCGACCTGGCAATCCTTACAGAAACTTGGCTTACGGAATCCTCATCCCCAACCATGGATCTATTGATACCACCGCAATTCAACGTTCTGAGACTGGATAGACACGGAAAGCTAGGGGGAGGGATAGCCTGTATTCATCGATCTGACATAGAGGTTAAACAAATTCAGGCCGACCCACTTGAATCCTGTGAGTATCTTGGTCTTAACATAAGATCAACTAACACTCAATGGTGCAACCTGCATACTTTCTACCACCCACCAGGAGATAACACAAAGTTTATAGCAGAGTTAATGGAGATCATAACAGCCAACTCTAACGACGCTGCCAATAACATATTCCTAGGCGACTTCAACCTGCATTGGGAGAACTGCAATGACAAACTGGTCAACATGCTTAAAGGTTTCCTCACTGAACTAAACCTCACTCAAGCGTGCACACTGCCCACACATTCTAAAGGAGGGACGTTAGACTGGATAATCTCAAGAAACAAAGTTGCAACAATCCACTCCATAACACCATGTGACTGGTCTGATCATCACGCCATAACTTTCATGATACCCGCAACGAGAAAAGGTAGGACCAGGCAACCTGTCAAGACCAAAAAATGGACTCGAGACACAAAAGAAGCAAATATGGAACTACTGGTCGAAAGCTGTGAAAGAGACTTAAAGCCACCCAACAACCTGGAAAAATTTAACGAGCTGACGGAACACTACATAACAACTGTCGAAAATATCGTTAATAACACCATGCCATTAAAATTGAAACGAATCTCAGAAAAGACTAAAAACCCGTGGTTTAACAAAGCACTAAATGAAGATAGACGCAAATTGAGAATGGCCGAAAGAAAATGGAGGCAACACCCATCATCTCCTGAACTGGAAGCCCTCAGAAAAACAAGGAAACAATATAATAAAAAGATCATCAACTCAAAAAAGGAATTTATAAGAGCAGAACTGGATAATGCCAAAAACAGGCCACGAAAACTATTTGAAATCCTAAAGGAGCAATCAAACAAACTAGCCAAAACAGTGCAAGAAAATTCAAAAACATCTCTAAGCTGTGATGATTTCTCCACATTTTTCACCGAAAAGGCCAAAGCACTCGAAATAGAGCTTAAAAACTCGGCGTTGAACCTTCCCAACGAACCTTGGTCTACTAACGATGCCAACTCTACAACGGATTGCACTATGGCAAAAAACAAGGCGAGCTGGGAAACATTCGAACTGTACGACCAACACACGATTGCCAAGACGCTCTCAGGAATCAAACCTAACAACCACCACCAAGACCCTCTGCCTGCAAAATGCATAAAAGAAATCAATCACATCCTGATTCCAATATGGACCGAAATAATAAATGCGTCACTGTCACAAGGGATCCTTCCCGACTGCCTAAAAACAGGTCAAGTCTTTCCCATAATCAAAAAACCCACAGCAGATACATCAGATCCAAATAACTTTCGCCCAGTGACCAACATCCCTTTACTGGCCAAGTTGACCGAGAAATGTGTGCAGAACCAATTGAGCCAACACATCACCAAATTCTCCTTGCTAGATGAATGCCAATCAGGATTCAGAGCAGGGCACAGCACTGAAACAGCGATTCTCCACATTACCGATGACGCACTACAGGCCCTTGACCAAAATCAAGCATGCTTACTGATTCTCCTTGACTTGTCATCGGCATTTGATACGGTAAATCATGAAGCATTACTGACCAGGCTACGGGACAGGATGGGAATATCGGGAATAGTGCTGAAATGGTTCGAGTCCTTTTTACAGAACAGAACACAGCGCTTCCTGGTTAACCAATCAATCTCCCTTCCTTGCCCTACCACAATTGGAGTCCCTCAAGGATCGACATTATCCCCAGATCTGTTTAACCTATACGTCGAGCCACTCACAGAAATTCTCCAAAAATCTCAAATATCCTATCACATGTATGCTGACGACACGCAAATTTACGTAAAGATCGGATCCATAAAAGAATTGGAATTAATGAATGAGACACTAAAAATGACACTTCAATGGTTAACGGCAAACCACCTGAAGCTGAATGCACATAAAACAGAGTTCCTACTAATCTCTCCACCAAAGAGGAATACAGAAATAATGGAATGGATGAAAGTCGTGACTGCGCTAAACTGCACCCCAACCCTTGTCAACTCAGCCAAATCTCTAGGAATCATCTTAGATGAGAATCTAGACATGAAAGCCCACATTAACTCAATGGCGAAAAGTGCCCGCTTTCACTTGAACTACCTAAGAAAATTGAAACCATTCATCACAGAGTCAGACCTCAAATTGGCAATCCAATCCTTAGTTATCTCGAGGATTGAATATGGATGCACCACCTTGGCTGGATTACCAAAAATGTCCACAGCACCATTGAAAGCCTGCCTTAACGCTGCAGCAAGACTTATCACCGGAACTAGGAAATATGACCATATATCCCCGCACCTGAAAGCATTAAACTGGCTACCATATGAAGCAAGAATCCAAATGAAGATAGCATGTATCACACATAAAGCATTACACGACAACACCCCAAGATATCTAGCAAAGAAAATTCAGTTGTCCGGTGGCAACCGACCATCTAGGAGTGCTGGGGAGCTGCTACTACGACCAGCCTTCTTCCGAAAGAAAAAAACCTATGACAGAGCGTTCTCAGGAGCGGCCCCCAGAATATGGAACTCACTCCCTCCAAACATCAGGAAGATCCAGAATCTGGTAACATTCAAACGGGAAGTGAAGAGCCTGCTGATGAATAGATACATTACTTAGCGAAGATCACTGATCATGGATCTGCTATAATACTGCCTTAGTACAGATCATGTACGCCATCAAAATGGGAGGCACAGACAATACTATAATGGAATACGTATCCTATGATATGGGAACAACCCAAAGGCCAATAGGAATGGAGATTTGATTGAACAGGAGAACAGCATCTTTCATGAACTTATACCGTGCTACCTCATACATGAACCTATACCGTGCTACCTCATATTTGTTATATATACATGTTTTGTTACTATTTAATCATAGCATATTTACTTATGCTAACGTCACATGTGCTACGAATATATATGTCATCTACCTCACTGCGATTGCTTGCTAACTGCTTATACATATGTTAACCTTGTTTCCTTTTCTTATTTCATGTTAAGCGCTCTGATACCCACGGGTCTTGTTCGCGCTATACAAAACTTTATAATAAATAAATAAATAAATAAATAAATAAATAAAGGCCGGCGCGGCAAGGTCTAAATCTTACTACTGAAGAAAGTGAAACTAGAGGGTCTCTGGTTTCATCCCTTAGCTGGCACACACATGTTTGTCTTATAGAAAAAAGACTTCCAATCAATGAGGTTCTTTGAATGTCTTTATATTGTACTTCATATATTTTAACTTCAATGTTCCAAGCTTTGATATCTCATGTTTTTGAGTTCATGCTATACAGTTTTCACTCAGGCAATGTCTTTGCAACGTGTCCAATGCATTTCGGGCATTAACGACATGCCCTTCGTCAGGGAATAGACACTATAAAACAATGGAATAATCAGCTGTTAGTGTGACTCCTAACAGTGTACTAAATGATAATAACAGTGCAAACAAAACAGTGTGCTTTATCAGACAACGGTAATATGACTCTTAATTACTGCTGTACATATAAATGTAACAAGTCATCAAAAAATGGGTAGTGCGCGACAGTAAACATGATGCTGTACGTTTGAAAACAATTAAAAACAAACGAATGGTAAATGGTAAGATTCCATGTCACTTACATGCCTGTCATCAGTGATAAATCAGTTCTGAAAAGAAATGATGAAAAGACGCGGTCAGGGCGTGCTGCGAGGATATGAGAATATGATGTGTCGGGTTCAAAAGTATCGAAGGTTCGTGACTGACCTGCATGTTAGTAGGAAGGTATAGCGGTTCGTTGGTTCGTCTTCAAAAAACGCCGGTGCAAGGGATCCTGCCCGCGTTTAGATATTTTGAAAATGTCCGGTCACGTGACACGTGACTAACACTGAAAAAAGACTATGCGGTTCCGTGATGACCTCAAAATAGTGTATTCCAGGACATGGAATAAAGGATACATGGACAGAATTAAATCGTGGGATAGACCCAAGTCTAAGTCGAGTAAAAATACAATATAAAACCAAGGTTCTTATTGTTAAAAAAGTGAATGAAATAATGGAAAAGAGTGATGAAAAAAAATGTTAGTATTTGCGCGCATTGGGTCTGCAATCGAACTGGGTGCGTGTGGGATAGGATAGGAAAGTGACGCGACGGCAGCGTTAAAGAGGCGCAAGGGGCTTGTAAATCTGTCCCACGCTTCGTCAAAACCCAGTGACGCAGCATGTTAGGCATAGGGCGCCTCCGAGCATTGCTGAAGCCGCGTTGCGCTTGCGACACGACTCCAGAAGTGCGCAGCCCTTACGCCACAGGATGCGACACGCAGCGCCCTATCCATGCGCCGCATTGTAAATGCGACGCATTGGTAGTGGCGCAGAAAGGGAATTGCGTGTCGCATCCCTGTTGATTTGCAGAGATGCCCCAGAATGTGTTTTCATTGCTTTTGTGGCAGAGAGCTGGTAAAGTCTTAAGAACTTTTCAGAAAACCAAAAGTTCAAATGTTAATAAAAACTTGGAAGAGAAGACAAGTAACTTTAACTCACAAGGTGACATTTGACAATTTTAATCCTATTATTTTGAGTGATGGCCACACGAGGTGCCATGAGTCGGAGAAACGTGAGGGACCAACTCAGTTTCAAATGAGCACTTACTCTATTTTGTCTCCTATGAATATTAGAGTGCCTATCTTTACGGAGTTTCTGGGGATGAATGCAGAAGTATGTTTAAATTTTACAGTAAAAGACATAAAGAAATTAACTGCTAATTAATTAATAGTGTAAATTGTTCAGTTAGATGTGAAGCGTTTCTCTTCTGTGCAATGCATTCTGGGCAGCCGGATATCCGGTCAGTGTCTGGCAGGAAGTGCTTTCCCGGCAGCCTCGCTCCGTGAAGAACAAGGCCGGCGCGGCAAGGTCTAAATCTTACCACAACACTGGAAGAAGAAGTGGAGTAAATTAATCCCACACGGACACATTACAACAACGACAACTATAATCCCAAAGCTTCTCGCGATGTCTCGCTACTTATCTACTTTTACCCACACTCTAGACCCGCGGATTGACGCAGGTCGTCCAAAAATTGCAGAATCTCCTCCTCAATCACCACACGAGGTGCAATTGAATGAGAGACACGCGCACGTACAGATATTTCGGATGAAGAAATCTCTGATGAGCACTTACTCTATTTTACTGCCTATAAATGTTAGAGCGCCTATCTGAACGGAGAATTTGGGGATAAATCCAGAAGGATATTTATTGTTTACACTAACAGAAACAAAGAAATTAACTACTAATTAATTAAAAGTCTAATTTGTTCTGTTAGATGAGAAGAGTTTCTCTTCAGTACAATGCATTATGGGCAGCCGGATATCCGGTCAGTGTCTGGCACATTGCGGGAAGTGTTTTACTGGCTGCCTCGCTCCGTGAAAAACAAGGCAGGCGCGGTGACGTCACAGCGTTCATCCGTCAGGCGTCTCTGGTTCTCAATGTACAGCGTGGACGCCGACTGCAGTGGGACACCTAGTGACGAGCTGTGGTACTGCACCCTGCTCCACTGGAAGAGAACAAAACCAATGCATGACAACAACTTACAACAGTAAAGTGGAGAATAAATATTCCAGAGAATGCATTTCCCCATTGACTTCTATAGAAGCAGAGGAAATTTCAGGCGGCAGAGAGCCAACATAATGCCATTTTTGCCATAAAAAGTTAGGATTCTCCCGCCTGAGATGGGCCCATTGGTACGCATGACTAAACCTATCGGACCTTACAGTGCTGCGGTGCACGTCTTCCTGGAGCATAGGGCCATCGCTATCATTATTTCATGCAATGCATCAAGACACCTTGCTGCACTGCGTGAAACGGAGAGAGCAGCAGTATGCCATACCTATCAAGAAATGACGCATTCCCGCTCTTTGCGTCCGCTGGAGCACAAATTGCTGCCTAGCGCCAACACAGGTGAAAGAGCGTGACCGTGCTCTAAAATTGTAAGGGTGCGTCATAATCACAGATAGTCCGCACCCGCATATATTCTTGTGTTGTATTAACTTTGGTTATTAGGATTGTGATGTATTTACAAAAATGTGCAAGTGAAGTACTAGAAAATTATTTTGTGTTATGTAAAGTAGGAATGAAAACAGTTATTCTTGATATTGTAACTTTAGTATGTCGCAGCTGCCTAATGAAAGTTTTTGATTTAAATGTGCACCATGATGAAGATTGCACAAAGAAAGAATGAGCTCTGCCTAACATGTAATAATATTAGACGTTGTAGCAATGTATTAATAATGTGTGCCAACCCTGATGTGTAAAGGCCTAAATGAATAATCATGTTTTTCTATGAAAGGCCTGTTCGTTTATTTCTTATGTTAGCTGAATTTGTAGGCCTGAAATGTATTTTCCTTGGTAAGCTCTTCATTTTAGAAATAGTTAGCGAAATTCATGTGCACGCAGAAATGTTTGATTCTCACGTTTCAGTTGCCGGTAGAAGAAGCTGCCTTTGTCAGTTAGAACTAACGCTTTTTGCTTTAGGAGTTAGGCCTGTAGGAGAAATGAAACATTGTATAAGGAATGTTGATAATTGGGAGCTGATGTTCTGTCTCGCTGAAGAAGGCCTGGGAACCAAGGTTGTCCACCTGCTCACGAAAGAGGTGCGGAAGACGATGGAAAATTACCTAGGAGAAGTGTCCCTTAGTATGAGGGGATCTGTGGGCGTGAACACCTTTCTGTGATTTTGTTTTAGGGAAAGAGCCCCGAGGGAGGAGAGTGCAGAAGAGGTTTGGAGAGAGAAGGAGACATGTAGAGTAAGGAGAAAAGAGTTAGGGAGTCCATCTGGAAAGGGTATCTTAGAACAAACTTTGGGGCATATTACCAAGGGCCTTATCGCCGCTTTAGCGGGAATTTTTCACGCTAAAGCGGAGATAATTTTATCGCCCTATTGCCTAGCTATCGCTAACACCAGTTAGCGACAGCTATTAGGAGATAGCGATCATCTTGGGGGCCACTTTGCATGTCAGCGATAATTATCGCTAATGACATGCAAAGTGGGCGTGCCAAGATGTTAGCGACTGGAAACAGGGGCTAACATCGCTATCTCCTATTACCTACTTTTGGGAATAATCGCGCTAAGCGCGATTATCTCCAAAAGCTAACGCCTGCCCAGAGCAGTTCTTAGCCATGTTATCCAATGGAAGATGGATAACATGGCTAAGAGCATTGTCACGATAATGCATGAATATCGCTGATTTTTCAGTGATATTCATGCATATCCCACGATTTATACCGCTTTTGAGATAAACCTTGATAATATCAAGGTATCTCAGCGGTAAAAATCGTCGGAGCGCGGCAATATTATTATACCCGCTAATCAAGCTTAGCGATAATTATCGCTATTGCTTGGTAATATGCCCCCTGGTAGCTTAGTCATCTGACTTACTCTGTGAATGTGCTTCTTAGGAAGCCTTCACGAGCTGACACCTTTTGATGGGTTTTGTCTGGAAGATGTTAAATAGGGATGTCATCTTAGTGATAGTGTAGGGACAGATGAACACATTTTTTTTTCCCCAAATATGGTCCGATCTGAATGTTGGAGCAGTGGTTGGAGCAGTTTTGGCCTGTGTATTATTTTTGGAGCTGTTTATTTTATTTTTTCATGATTCATGAACGTTTGAGCAAGGTGGTGGCAGCGCCTTGCGATATCGCTTGGGGAAAGGCGAGCGGACTGCGAGTGAATCTCTTCTGCTCTCTCACTCTGCGCAGTGTTGTAGCAGTAGTCCTTTTTAGATGTTTTAAATTACGTATTTTTTTTAACACTCAATTGATTTAAGAATTGTGTTGTGCTGATTATTAATCGTAAGGCTTCTTTAAAATAATCTGTGTGCTCCTTCCCGGTCCCTCTGTGCCCCGGTCCACAGCGGCTTGCCTGTGCCGATTGTGTGGAGGGACAGGTCGGGCGCCATCTCTGGAGTCCCGGACCCCTACTGGACTTGAGTTAGCGGTCCAGCTCAGGGAGGGGCTTGGGCCTCAAATAGCGATGCCACCTAGAACGTGCAGCGGTCTCACGCAGCGGGCGCGCCATCGTCGCACCGAAGGAGCGCCAAAGGAGGGCCTGTCTGTGCCCGTCCGTGCCCCGGACGGGCCCAGGGCCAGTCATTCTGCCCTCCCTCCTCATGGTCGTTCCGGGCCCCACAGACTCACTTACTCTCGTGAGGTTCTTTTGGAGCTGCTTCCCCCCGCTGTAGAAGGCGGCTGCCTGCGCTCAGGACCGGAGTGTGTTATGGTGGAGTGCCCAAGCTGTGGGTTTCTCCCCCAGCCCTCCTTACCCCCACGCTCAGTTGCTGGTATAGGCAATACTACAATTAGAGCCGGGCTAATCAATGCCAGATCTGTGGTGAAAAACGCAGCTGATGTTTATGATGTAATGGCGGATGGCCAGCTTGAGCTCCTTTTTATCACTGAGACATGGCTCACTGATTCGTGTGCCCCGATTATTGAACTTGCTGTCCCTAGGGGTTTTAAGATTGCTAGAGCAGATAGACTAGTGGGCAGAGGGGGGGGTTTAGCGGTTATCTTTAAGGAAGGATGGAATTTCGCTTCTGAGCAACCAGCGGCAGGGGTGGATGGTGAAGTTCTTCATTTTACCCTTACTATCAGCCCACATTTTACTTTGGGGGGGTGGGTCTCTGATTTACAGGCCTCCGGGCTATGCCAGCCACTTTATAGAAACACTGGAGGAATGTATAGTACCACGGGCCCTGAGGTTTCCAAAATGTCTCCTGGTCGGTGATTTCAACATTCATGTAGATGATACTGATTCTTTGGAAACGCGCCGACTGGGGGAAGTTTTCGAGCTGGCACAGCTCAAACAATGGGTAATTTCTCCGACTCATGCTGGAGGCCATCTCTTAGACCTAGTGTGTTCCAATTTTCCCATCAAGGTGCAAAGCGCAGAAAAGGTAACATGGTCGGATCATGATCTCGTCAGACTCTCGTGGGAGGTGGAAAACGTAGGTAGATCTGCTCCTGCACTGCCCGTTAGCCATCCCCAGAAGATCAACTTGGCTGAGTTCGGCCAGGAGTTATTAAAAACTTGCCTGCTGCTCACCCCTGAGATGGATAAGATGGTTGATGATTTTAATGGGAGGGTGCTGCAGGCTGTGAATGCGTCTACTAAACATGCCACGGTATCTAGGGTCCGGCACAGCCCTTCTCAACCTTGGTTCTCGCCTGAGCTGAGGGTGTTAAAATTGGGGTGTAAAAAGCTAGAGCGTGTTTGGAGGCGTGGATACAGCTCTGACGCAAAGGCAGCGCTGCGCCTAGCCCAAAAAATTACAATGCTGCCATTACAGCTGCCAAAGGGAAATACTACGCGGGGAGAATTGCAAAGGCGGAAAATAACAGCAGAGAAATGTTCTCTATTGTTAAAAGCTTTGTATCTCCGGCTGCTGAAACTACCATACTCCCGTCCTCTGTGCAATGGTGTGAGGAGTTGTCTAACTTTTTTATAAATAAAATAGCAAAGATCCAGCAGGACTTACTCTCTGCACGACCGGTTGACAGCTTAGGGGATGGCTCCCCTATCCGGCCATGCCATTGTGAAACTCAACAGCTTACTAACTTTTCAATGGCTACAGAGTGCGATGTCCTGCCCTTGCTCCAGTCTCTTAAATCTGGTTCTCCCTCCGACCCCTGCCCTGCCCGGGTACTCTCGGAAGTGGCCAGTATTGTCTGTAGGGATGTTACCCAGATAGTGAATCTTTCTCTTTCTTTAGCAGAAGTCCCTGCTGAATGGAAACAGGCAACGCTTCTGCCACTTCTGAAGAAATCTGGCCTGGATACCACTGCCCCAGGAAACTACCGTCCCATTTCCCTTTTGCCCGCATTGGCTAAAATATGCGAGAAAGTAATCTTTCGCCAACTGGAGAGTTTTGTAGAGATCTCTAATGCTCTGCATCCGGCCCAGTCAGGCTTAAGAACGGCCTATAGTACAGAGACGGCGCTGGTAGAGATGATGGAGTCGATTTGGGAGTGTCTAGACGGGGGCGGCAGAGCGGTCCTGATTTTGCTGGACCTCTCTGCCGCCTTCGATACCGTCCCCCGCGCGCTCCTCATTGCCAGGCTATCCACAATTGGCACTGGCGGCAATGTCCTGGCCTGGCTGTCCTCATTTCTCTCTGGGAGGACTCAGCAGGTCTGGATGCCACCCTTGCCTCTAAGCCTAAACCACTTCTTACTGGGGTTCCACAGGGATCCACCCTTAGTCCCCTACTGTTCAATATTTACATCACCCCCCTGGTTTATCTAGCGGAACAGTACGGGGCTAAGATCATAGGGTATGCTGACGACACGCAGCTACTCTTTACTTGGCCAGACGATCATTTGGATACTTCTACGGTCCAGCTCTGCCTGTCTTCAGTTTTTTGATGGCTAGCCTGGGCACAGTTAAAATGCAATGAGGATAAATCGGAGGTCCTCTTTTATGGCTCCTTCCCCCCTGATTTCAGGAATTCGCTGTGGCCCCCGAATATTCCCTGCCCCAAGGTGATGGGTGGCCCTGCGAAAAATCTTGGGATCTGGTTTGGGGAGGATCTAAGATTTGAGGACCACTTTAAGAAGCTATCCGGGACCTGCTTTGACACTTTAAGAATGCTTAGAAAATTCTTTCCACTGCTTCCTAGAGAGGCTAGGGAGACTGTCGCTAGAGCGCTCATCTTAGCAAGGCTGGACTATGCGAACGCCTTGTTTAGTGGCATTCCTGCCTACCTGGTTAAGCGTCTGCTGATCATTCAGAATGCTGCTGTCCGTCTCCTTTTTAATGTCCCGAGATGGATAAGCGCCCGATCTCATATGTCAAGCCTTCATTGGCTTCCCGTACCACAACGCATTCTTTTTAAATCCCTAGTGCTGTCATTTACAGCCACACACGACCAAGGACCTGCCTATTTGAAGAAGAGATTTACTCTCTATGCCCCTACAAGAGTTCTTAGATCATCCTCTTTGTATAAAATGACCCTTCCCCGGTTTAAGAGAACCAGGCTAGGAGGCAAGTCCATTGCTGTAGTAGCAGCCCGAGCCTGGAATGCCCTTCCCTTTCACCTACGTTCCAGCCAATGCTTAGCGCAGTTCAAGAAAAATCTCAAAACCCATCTGTTTAAAAGTGTGATATAAGTTGATTTCTGTTTGCCCTCCTATTTGCTCTTTCCCATCGCGCCAGGATACTCCCAAGTAACAGAGCGCGTTACAAAACGATTTATACATACATACATACATGAACGTCTGTGTAGGAGAGTAGGGTTTGCTTTCCTATGGTCACCCCATTTTTTGCTTTTTGCTTTACTGGTTTTCGACTTAATGTGGCTGTGGGCCTGCTAATCAGACCCACAGCCCTGCTGTTCTCTCTCGAAATTCACACCATGTACTTTAGGTACATCACCCATTGGGCTTTGGGTCACTCTTATGAGTCCCTGTACAGTGTACTATAGGTACCGAGGGCATAGGTGCACCCAAGGCCTACCAGGGGCTGCAGCATATCTTTTGCCACCCCTGGCTGACCATCCAAACTGACACAACTGGCTGATCACTCAGCTGGGGCAAGGTCGTGTAATCACCCCTTGCTTAGATATAGTATTCCTATGTCTAACCTTATATCTAGACACATATATACCTATAAGTCACTCCTATGGCAGGCCTTAACAATCCTGAAGGCAGAGTGCTTGGTTTTATGTGAGATGGTGCTCTAGCATGAGCTGAGCCTGTCTGCAGCTTTTGGAACCATGTCCTTATTGCGGTTCTAGGATATTTCCATACCATATACTCTTAAGTGCATTATGAACCTCACGGTTAAATGCTAACTTTGGTTTGGCTTTATCAAAACATGTTGTGTACGGTGTCATGCGCTTTAGAATACTACCCCCTTGCCAGTTCTGGTGACGGGGGTAGCATTCCACCCTTCTAGAGGGAGAAGACATGTTACTTCCATTAATCCTGGTTAAAGTTAACCAGAGCCTCAGCATCACAAAATGGATGCTGCTGCCACAGACACAAGTCTGACCTCCTGCTGCTGTGAGTCCTTCCAGTGAGGGAGGCTTGGACAATAGGTTTGCTATCACTGGGAGGAGCTAGCACCACCCCAGACAGGCTATAATGTATTGGGGCAGGGAGGGCTGAATGAAATGAGACACTGCCTGGGGCACACAAGGTGTCCCATGCATAGTCCAGTTCAAACCGGTGCTGGGGTACTCCAGCCCCAGCTCTGGTGTGAAACTGGATAAAGGGAAAGGGGTGTAACCACCCCCTTCCTGGGTCCCACCCATAGGAGGGACCTAGCAGGTAATCCAGCCCCTAGATTTGGTATATAGGTAGGAGCTGAGTCCCAAGACTTTAGATTTATCCTGACTGAAACTCTGATACGAAACTCTGGACCTTCGACATCCTACTCGGCGTAGAAGACTGAAGGATCTCCCTTGTGGTCAAGGAGTGACCACCCTGTGTAAGCAGCCACCATCAAGGACTTAACAGTTTGCTTTGTCGTTGCTCCCGCTAGAGCCCGAACACAGAGCCTGACAAAACCCAGACTTCCAGACTTCCTTTATCCTGATCCGCAGCCACAGCAAAGCTGAGACCCGTGGAGGCGACGCGAGATGTGGGACCTGCCATCTTGGAAAGCCAGCGAAACGCTTTCTGTGCAGCTTCTGAGGCACCCTCGAAGTTTTGCATGGGGGGTTTAAGAAGCTCCAGCCCCGAGCATCTATCGCACCAAAGATCACCTCTCCACACTCACCGAGTGCTGCTTGGGGCCCTTTTGCATTTTCCTGCTCAACGCGTATGTCCGGTCACTTGCCAGTTGGCTAGTGGCCTCTCTGAAACGGCGATAATTTTAACGAGGTTCTTTGCTAATATGCCCCTTTGTTCTCAAAAGTCTCTAGTCAGTGAACCCAGCCAGAACCAGTTCTGCTCAGGGATGGAGCACTTTGTTTATCAGGCTGCATCCTTCCTTTCAGAAAGAGGGGGTCTGCTAGCAGTGAAAAGCAAAATGGAGGGTGATTCACTACCAGGACATGCTACACATATCAAGCCATGTCATACCTTAGACACACAATGCACCTACCATAGGGGTGACTGACATGATGCTAAGGGAAGGGTCAGGGGCTGGGAAGTGTGGGCACTTCATAGCCAAGATGGCAGTTCTGGACTGCACGCAGACACTGCAGTGGCAGGTCTGAGGAATACTTTACAAGCTGCTTCTGTGGGTGATGCAAACAAGCGCTGCAGGCCCACCAGCAGCATTTGGGTTCCCCGCCCTGGGCACACACAGGCCACACTACTAGGGACTAACAGGTAACCAAAATAAGCCAGTCAGGAATATACCTATTCACAGTCATATTTACACTGGGAGCATTTGCGCTGTGGCCCTGAATGGCAGTGGCACAGCGCCCAGAGCATCTAATACCAGCAAAAACAGAGGCTACAACAGCGAAAAATGGAAGGGAGACCCACGCCAATGGTGCCAGGTCTAACACATATAATAGGTACATTGTTCATATATGATACACATTTCACCTGGTTCTCTTTGCTACAAGGTGCTAAAGGAACAGTTATGCATTTGATTTCCTAATGCAGCACAACAAGGGTTCAATTGCACATGCAAAGAGTGCTGGGGACCGGGGCATCCTTGTCTGACACTGATTCAATAAACATTTTGAAATTTTGCCATTTACGAGCACCTGACTTTGGTAGTTTGCATATAACAATCTGATTGTCTGAATGAATTTATCTGGGAAGCTCAATTTTCCTAGTACCGTAAAAAGATATTCATGACTTAAAGAGTCAAAGCCTTTTTGAAAGTTAAAAGCCAGGAATGCTAGTGAGTTACCTTTATATTTTGCTGCCTTAAAGTGTTTATCAAAATGGTCAGGGTGTCCAATATTTTCCTTCCTGGGACACCACGTGTTTGGTCTGGGTGGATGGCCATGTTGAGTGCCGTCCTACATCCTGTGGCCAAGGTTTACTCAAGATTTTAGGGCCCGATTCACAGAACTAACTTAAGACAAAATCCTAAACTTACTACCATTTTGGTATTCACAGAAGGCACTTACTCATTTTGGTATTCACAGAAGGCACTTACTCATTTCGGTATTCACAGAAGTTAGGAGTCCTAACTTTAGGGGCCCGATTCACAGAACTAACTTAAGACAAAATCCTAAACTTACTACCATTTTGGTATTCACAGAAGGCACTTACTCATTTTGGTATTCACAGAAGGCACTTACTCATTTCGGTATTCACAGAAGTTAGGAGTCCTAACTTTAGGACTCTTAAATGCCTTCTGTGAATACCGAAAAACTTAAAGTTAGGATTTTTCTCAATTTAGTAGTAGTAAAGTTAGGACTCCTAACTTTAGGACTTCTAAATGCCTTCTGTGAATGCCGAAAGTCTTAAAATTAGGATTTTTCTCAATTTAGTAGTAGTAAAGTTAGGACTCCTAACTTTTGGACTCCTAAATGCCTTCTGTGAATACCGAAAGTCTTAAAATTAGGGTTTTTCTCAGTTTAGTAGTAGTAAAGTTAGGACTCCTTACTTTAGAACTCCTAAATGCCTGCTGTGAATATCTAAAGTCTTAAAATTAGGATTTTTCTCAATTTAGTAGTAGTAAAGTTAGGACTCCTAACTTTCGGACTCTTAAATGCCTTCTGTGAATACCGAGAGTCTTAAAATTAGGGTTTTTCTCAGTTTAGTAGTAGTAAAGTTAGGACTCCTTACTTTAGAACTCCTAAATGCCTGCTGTGAATATCGAAAGTCTTAAAATTGGGATTTTTCTAGATTTAGTAGTAGTAAAGTTAGGACTCCTAACTTTCGGACTCTTAAATGCCTTCAGTGAATACCGAAAGTCTTAAAATTAGGATTTTTTTCAACTTTACTACTACTAAACTGAGAAAATTCCTAATTTTAAGACTTTCAGTATTCACAGAAGGCATTTAGGAGTCAGAAAGTTAGGAGTCCTAACTTTACTACTACTAAATTGAGAAAAATCCTAATTTTAAGACTTTCGATATTCACAGCAGGCATTTAGAAGTCCTAAAGTTAGGAGTCCTAACTTAACTACTACTAAATTGAGAAAAATCCTAACTTTAAGACTTTCGGTATTCACTGAAGGCATTTAAGAGTCCTAAAGTTAGGACTCCTAACTTCTGTGAATACCGAACTGAGTAAGTGTCTTCTGTGAATACCAAAATGAGTAAGTGCCTTCTGTGAATACCAAAATGGTAGTAAGTTTAGGATTTTGTCTTAAGTTAGTTCTGTGAATCGGGCCCTTGGACTCTTAAATGCCTTCTGTGAATACCGAAAAACTTAAAGTTAGGATTTTTCTCAATTTAGTAGTAGTAAAGTTAGGACTCCTAACTTTAGGACTTCTAAATGCCTTCTGTGAATGCCGAAAGTCTTAAAATTAGGATTTTTCTCAATTTAGTAGTAGTAAAGTTAGGACTCCTAACTTTTGGACTCCTAAATGCCTTCTGTGAATACCGAAAGTCTTAAAATTAGGGTTTTTCTCAGTTTAGTAGTAGTAAAGTTAGGACTCCTTACTTTAGAACTCCTAAATGCCTGCTGTGAATATCTAAAGTCTTAAAATTAGGATTTTTCTCAATTTAGTAGTAGTAAAGTTAGGACTCCTAACTTTCGGACTCTTAAATGCCTTCTGTGAATACCGAGAGTCTTAAAATTAGGGTTTTTCTCAGTTTAGTAGTAGTAAAGTTAGGACTCCTTACTTTAGAACTCCTAAATGCCTGCTGTGAATATCGAAAGTCTTAAAATTGGGATTTTTCTAGATTTAGTAGTAGTAAAGTTAGGACTCCTAACTTTCGGACTCTTAAATGCCTTCAGTGAATACCGAAAGTCTTAAAATTAGGATTTTTTTCAACTTTACTACTACTAAACTGAGAAAATTCCTAATTTTAAGACTTTCAGTATTCACAGAAGGCATTTAGGAGTCAGAAAGTTAGGAGTCCTAACTTTACTACTACTAAATTGAGAAAAATCCTAATTTTAAGACTTTCGATATTCACAGCAGGCATTTAGAAGTCCTAAAGTTAGGAGTCCTAACTTAACTACTACTAAATTGAGAAAAATCCTAACTTTAAGACTTTCGGTATTCACTGAAGGCATTTAAGAGTCCTAAAGTTAGGACTCCTAACTTCTGTGAATACCGAACTGAGTAAGTGTCTTCTGTGAATACCAAAATGAGTAAGTGCCTTCTGTGAATACCAAAATGGTAGTAAGTTTAGGATTTTGTCTTAAGCTAGTTCTGTGAATCGGGCCCTTACTGTCTACATTTAGGAGGGTTATCAGCCTCCAATTTTTAATGTCCAGCTTGCCTCCCATTTTTTGCCAACAGTTTGATAATGCCCTGTGGGAAAGAAGAAGGTACACTATTTTGTTTCATAGATTCCTGCAGTAGCCCCATGGAATTCGTAGCAATGAGCCCCCAGAAATCCTTGTAAAACTCCCACGAAAAACCATTTTGTTCAAGGGCAGATTCTTTATATGCCTTCTGAAAAATTTGGAAACATTCTTCCCCTGAAAAAGGAAAAACAAGAAATCCCTTTTCCCCTTTGAGAAGGTGTTTTGTAGACCTTCTAAAAAATAATCGCATGCATGTGGGTCAGCGGATCAAGTGGGTCAAGTGTCATGTCATGTGGGTCAAGTGTCAGGGTCATGTGGGTCAGTGGGTCAAGATATATATATCTTTATATAGCTGTGAGAAACAAATCGGTTATTTTCTATACTTTTTTTGTATTTTTTTGTCTTTGACCTTTTTTGTCTTTTAGTTCTTGCATCCCAGTTTGCACCTGTTGTACTTTTTGGAGAAAAAAAACTAGTGTAATCATTTTCTTCAAAAATGTTCACCCTTGAGGTGAAGATGTATTCTTTCCCTATTTGTTTTACCCATTGTTTTAGTGCTGCTTTCGCCGTTCTCCTTTCCTCTCCCACCTCCATTCTGCCTCTTTCGAGGTTGTCCAGGGTGATGAGTTTTAAATTAATTTCTTCAAATTTAACAGAAGTTTCTCTGTTCTTATTAATACTATGTTGTCTAACAATGTTTTTTGCTTTTTCTTTACTTCTCCCACCACGCCGAGGAAGGGAATATTCTCATCTTGTAACAACAGAAGTCCTAATTACAATGTCGGGTGGAGTTTCCTCCACCCGACATCGTCTTGGTCAAGGGACCGACGACACCCAGTCGGTGGTCCCGACCACCCAATTAGGATGCGACCGAACACTGTTCGGTCACACTCCTGTACTTTACAACGGGAGCATGCATTCCAGCAGGAATGCATGCTCCCATTATAAAATGTGAGATGTAGTTCATCCCTGCATCCCTTGGCGGGCACCTCAAGGTGCAGGGATCAACAGGGGGCACCATAGGAGCACCATCGGCTAATTCATAATGGGTCAGTCGGAACGGCTCCAACCGACGGTCAGAGCCGTTTCTGACTGAATCGTAATGAGGCCCTGAGTGTTAATCTTCCATACACCTTTCCCCATATCACAGTGTTTGGGATTCCATATTCTGTGTTTAACATTTTATGGTCAGAAAAACCACTCTCTTCTGTCTCATAACCTTCCTTCTTTATATATTAGGATGTGAGGATAAAGTTAGTCCTTGACTTAACCCTTCCATCCTCTGCTATTAAGGTAAACATTCGTTTTTTACCTTCTTGAGCCACTGTGTCAGATAGTTGAAGATCATTACAAATACTCCTTAAACATTTATCAGATTTATCTAGTTTGTACACATTGCTCTTGCCGCCTCTATCTGTGGGATTTATGATGCAATCAAAATCTCCTGCTTCAAGAATGGGTGTTGCACCAACAAGGACAAAAAAAGCAAAATATACATTATACAATGCATAAACGCTCTATGTCATATTTTATATTTAATCCTCCCTTACTCACTAGAGATTTCACCCCGACCCTACTCACCCCTCCCCCTCCCTCGGGTCCTTAGGAGGTGCATAGTTTATATGTGACACACAAAACAAAAAAATAAAAAGATAAAAAAACAAGAAGAAACAGATAAAGAATAAAAATACAATTACTTCATCCCCAACCCTTTAAAGGATTTTTAAAGCAACTAAACTAGTCTTATGCCGATAAATCCAAATCCTCGATAAGCCATCTCTTTTTGGTTCTATGTCCCCTTCATTTATAAACCGCGATCTATAACCGGTATGTTGCTAACAACTTCCCCAACCAGCTATGTATTGAGAGAGGATCTTGATCAAGCCAGGCACTAGCCAAACATAACCTGAACACCGCCAAATAACATAACACGATTTGGTTAGACCATTTCCTGCTTGCTTCCCAAAAACTATCACTTGTGGTGTGATATCTACCTCAAATCCCTGCATATTTCTAAGGTAAATACCCATCTCAATTACCAAGGGAGCGAGTTTAGGACAGGTGGCAAACATGTGCACACTGTTGGCGGCTAGTGTTCCACTGAGAGAGCAGGGTATAGTATAAGTCCCGCCCCATCTAAAAATCTGTGCTGGTGCAATATATAAGTTGAGTCAAGTTTTAAAACACTGCACTTGGAGATCAGCCAATATAAATGCTGTCTAGCTTAACAAAAGGGAGTCCTCACATTCCTTAATCTCTGTTTATAACATCTCCCAGCGGTTTGTATGTTAATTTAGATTGTCTCCCATCAAGCTATCCTGGTTAAAGAGAGGGGAAACCCGGAAACAGGTCCTAGGATGCTTGTTTTCGGTCCAGGGAGGACATGACTTGGCAGTTCAGGCTGGACTGTTCCCATGAAGCACAGGGTCAAGACTGATTTGCATATGGCCAGGTCTAAAATGGGGTTGCATGGTGAGCAAAAGAATGATGGATTTAACTCAGATCTCTTGACTGGAGCTGAATGTAATGATTTTGTTGTACTTGAAGCTTTTTGCAGGGTCATCCCTGAACTTTTTGTCTTCCTCCAGTATTTTTTCAGACCTGTTGTTGGCTATTTTATGACTCTGGGCACTCTACCACTGCTGATCAGTGCTAAAGTGCATATGCTCTCCCTACTGTAAATTAATGGATTGATTAGTGGTTCCAAGATTGGATATTTGGTTTACTTGTCAGACCCTAGTACAGTGCACAGAGTGGGCCCAATTCACAGAATGAACTTAAGACTAAATCCTAAACTTACTACTATTTGGTATTCACAGAATGCACTTACTACTTTCGGGATTCACAGAGTGAACTTAATACTTTCGGGATTCCCAGAATGAACTTACTACTTTCGGTATTCACAGAATAGATTTAAGACTACCAAGGTACAAGGTACTACAGAGGTAGGGAGCTGTGATTGACTCTCCCGACCGGCCGGTGTCCTGTTGGCACCGCACTGAGCAACGTCCACCTCGAACAACGCAAGCTCTGCGCTCACCGATACCGGCAACGAGCCGTAGCCTGCACCGCGACTGGAAGGACACCGCAACGTGCAACGCCACACTACACCGAATCAAAATGGTCTGACCGACGCGTCACTGCTGCTGACTTCGTGTCCTGTGACCGCACCGGAGTTGGACACCGCTTCGCATGCTTTGCGACGCACCACCCGACTCGTACCGCTGTCCGGACTGATCGACGCCTTCTTCCGAACTCTGGCTCGAACGCCACACCGTAAAGCTGGAAGCACCGCAATGAGCAACGTCCGCCCCGAACAACGCTAGCTCTGAGCTCACCGACGCCGTCAACGAGCCGTAGCCTGCACCACGATGGAAGGGACACCGTGACCTGTAACGCTTTCTTTTTGTATACCGCGACGATCCCCGGAACTGACTCGCACATCCATGCCGGCTGCCCCAAGGAAAAGGTACTGTGTTTGAGTCTGTCGACCTTTGAGTGGGCCCGAACTGCTGCGGTCCGCTTGATTTGTTAGACTCTGTTCTTTCAGCACGATGTAGCCGGATGAGGCTACCGACTCGCACAGAACTTTGATTTACACCTTTTTAACCAGAAATCTTGAAGTTAAATAGTTCTGTGGATTCTTTTCGGCATTTATTGGTCTTGTGGTAACCCTATATAAAGTATACTTACTTTTTATATAAAACATTGTGTGGTGTCCATTTGTAGTGTTGTCACTGGGTTACTGTATGTGGTCACAACTGCTTAACTTACATCGCCTCAGAAATAAGCCTTGACTGCTTGCGTCACGTAATCTAGAGGGTGAGCAGGGGTTATTTTGAGAGGGTAATTCCCTTGCCCTGACTAGAGGAGAGGGTCCCTGCTTGTCACAAGTACCTACCTGTGCCAACCATAGACCCCCGATTCTAACATGATTTGTTCTGCATTCTGTCCATCAATTGTGTGTCTTTTGCTTTCTCGCTCAAAGTGCGCCAGGTATGCCCAGACGTGGGTCCTGGGCTGACTGTGCCACTAGAATCAAGTTATCCAAGTTGAAGAGTGATGAAACCTCAAAAATGGTCCTAGAATACTTCTTTCTTCTCCAGTGAGGGCCTGGCTTGGCAGTTCAGGATGCACTATTCCCATGAGGCACACGGTCAAGACTGAATAGCATAGTGCCAGGTCTGAATTTGAGTGGCATGATGAGCAAAAGACATTATGGATTTAACCTAGATCTCTTGATTGGGGTTGAATGTATTGATTTGTTCTGCATTCTGTCCATCAATTGTGTGTTTTTTGCCTTCTTGCCCTAAGTGCGCCAGATATTTCCATACGTGGGTCCTGTGCTCACTGTGCCACTGGTATCAAGCTATCCTGGTTGAAGAGGAGTGGAACCATGAAACTGGTCCAGGGAGGACCTGGCTTGGCAGTTCAGGTTGGACTGTTCCCATGAGGCGTAGGGTCAATACTGATTTGCTTATGGTCAAGTCTAAACTGGGATGGCATGAGGAGCAAAAGAATGATGGATTTAACCCAGATCTCTTGACTGGGTGTGAATGTATTGAATTGTTCTGAATTCCGTCCATCGATTGGGTGTCATTTGCTTTCTCGCCCTAAGTGGAATTAAGGGGGCCTTTGGGTGTGGAATTAAGAGAGCCTTTGGCCGATCTGTTTTGTCACTTGCTCGACAGGTAACACAGGAGCTGATAAACTCCTTTGATTTTTTAGACATCTGGGGCCAGTAGAAATGGCTGACAAGCCTTTCTCAAGTTTTGGTCCAGCCCAAGTGCCCAGCTAGGGGGATGTCATTGGCCAAAGTGAGTAAGAACCCTCTATACCGTTGAGGTACTACCACTGTCTTAGTGGCATTGGTTTTGGGGTCTCTGGTCTCAGTGTACAGGAGTCCCTCCTCCCAATAGACCCTGTGGGAGCCACTGACATCTCCTTATTCCTGGTCAGCAGCTCGCTGTCACATGCTTTCAAGAGTGGACAGACTTGCTGCCCAAGGCACAGCTGTTCCCTAGAGGGTCCCACTGGGCCCCGGAGCTCAACCTGGTAAGGTCCAAGTTCCATGGCCTCAGTTCCCTCTGGGGCTGACAAGTCCTCTCCCGGGGCAGGGGGGTCCTGAGCTTGTAGCTGTGTAGAAGATGGTTCCTCAGTCTTCTTACGCTTCCTCTTGGGAGGTTGGGCCATCCTTTCAGGCTCCAACACTCCCTGTTCACCCTGTACTCGAGTTTCTGTTCTTGTCTTCACACACGCTATCTCAGGGGTTTGTAGCATGGCTGCATGTGTCTTTCTCGCTACCTCAGCCCACGCTGAAGTTTCCAGATCATTTCCAGGCAGACAGGCGGCTGTGGGTTTTGGAAAGAGCACTACCTGTTTCAGGCCATTAACCTCCCCCTCAGTCTAACGTCACCAGAGCATGGCATGGTTAGTACTGACACTGTCAGCATTGGTGACTAGGCTTTACAGTCAGGTATTGCTCTGGAGAAGCCAGTGTATCTCTCACCATAATGCCACTGGCACCTGTATCCCTAAGGGCAGAGGTCTTCAACTTGCAGGGTGCACCCCCCTTGGGGGGGCGTGAGTGAGGTACCAGGGGGCGCAAATGGCTCTGCAAATACATGTAAATGAAGATGGCCTGGAAGTGCGGCGATGTCTCTTTGTCACATTTCCAGGCTGTATTCATTTACTTCGAGCTCTTGTAGTGAGAGAGAACCCTGAGCAGGGTTGTACGGCATTACAACACAGGCTTTTACCCCGCATGCCATTACAACACAGTTTTTACAACGCAAGCCGTTACAACGACTTGCGTTGCGGGGCGCTGGATAGTGGAATAGTTTAATTTTCTATTCCAACTCCAGCCCACATTGACAGTGGGGAAGGTGTTGGATAGAAAATGAAACTATTCCCTATCCTACAGCGCCCTCCAGCGCAAGTCATTGTAATGACTTGCGTTGTAATAGCAGCGTTGTAATAGCAGTGCGGGGTAATGCCCGCGTTGTTATGGATGTTTTCCCCTGATCAGAGTGCCGTGGTGGCGGGGGTCAATGACTGTGCTGGCATTCAAACAGGCTGCTAAAAACACACACAATAATTTGCAATGCAATAGGTCTAGCATTTGTGAGTGTTAGAGCTATTATCATTGAAAAGAATGATTCTTGACGAATTGCTCAAAACAAAAGAAATTTATGAAGTTCTTATTTTGCCCACTTCAATTCCTAACATATGTGAAGATGTCTCAAGCATGTATTTAACTGATATGCTGTTAACAGCAAGAGTACCAAAATAATTGAATCAAAACCCATTGGGCCCGATTCACAGAACTAACTTAAGACAAAATCTTAAACTTACTAACATTTGGGTATTCACAGAAGGCACTTAGGGGCATATTATCAAGGAACGGCTTTATAATTATCGCAGCTTTAGTGGCATAAAACTGCCGCTAAAGCAGCGATAATTGGCTTGATAATATGTCCTTGTGAATTCCCATAGAAGCCCATGTTCTGGTGTTAACATGGGCTTCTATGGGAATTCTCTACGGCATATTATCAAGCCCGTTATCGCCGCTTTAGCTGCAGTTTTCTGCCGCTAAAGTGACGATAATTATAACGCCATGCTTGATAATATGCCCCTTACTCATTTCGGTATTCACAGAAGTTAGAAGTCCTAACTTTAGGACTCCTAAATGCCTTTTGTGAATACCGAAAGTCTTAAAGTTAGGAAAGTTAGGATTTTTCTCAGTTTAGGAGTAGTAAAGTTAGGTCTCCTAATGCAAAGTTGTAGACCCCACCGCTGATCCACCCATGTAAGAATCTGGCTCTATATATACTATACCAAAGTAAGGTACAGTGTGCACTGAGTTCAGTGGATCCCCAGAGGTATAGCAGAGGCTAGCAGAGGCTAAAGTAGATAATAACCTTTTATACAAGCAATCGGTTTGGAGTGTGTGACATTATTTCTTGACTGAGTGTGTACCACAAATGCTTAACACTTCCCTCCTGATAAGCCTGACTTTTCAACCACACTACTACAAAAGCAAGTAAAGTATTATCTACTTTAGTCTCTGCTACACATCTTGGGATCCAGTGGACACTTTGTACAGTATATGTTACTTTGGTATAGTATATACTAAACCAGTTTCCTACACCGGACACTGCCCCTTTGCAGCGTCACAAAAGTAATGCTCCGGCGGCATGAAAAGTATCATAGAGGCATTGTGGATATGCCTCTAAGTGTCTCCCTCGGCACGTGTCCTCGGAGTAAATCAGATTCGGAGACGTATGGCCTCCTCATTGTTGAATTCACCAAACTTTCAGGACTTGATCAAGGCATGAAGTCTCTTGATAAACTCGACCATCCTTTCACCATTTTGTTGTTTAGCCTGGTTGAATATGTACCTTTCATAATCTACAATCGACATCGGATTGAACTTGGCGTCCAATGATTCTTTGATTTGACTGTAGGACACTTCATCAATTTGTGGCGTTTTCTTTATCACTTCTTTAGCTCCATCACCTGCAAGGTTCTTTACGTGTTTAATGATCTGTTTGTAATTTGCTTCTTCTAATGCATCTATGAAGTTGTCAAACATTTTGATGC
The DNA here is from genome assembly GCF_964261635.1 of Lissotriton helveticus. Lineage (NCBI taxonomy): Eukaryota > Metazoa > Chordata > Amphibia > Caudata > Salamandridae > Lissotriton > Lissotriton helveticus. The sequence goes on along the minus strand of NC_136069.1, from coordinate 1,696,608,035 downwards.
ATGCAGTCCTTCTTGAGCCAATATTCTGCTGTTTGGTGGTATCGAGTGTCAGAGGTGGTTTCAGGGATGCAGCTGCTCCGTTTTTGCCATTCCTTTCAGAAGACATTAACAAATTTCACTATCCCAACTGGCTTACGGTGAATTGGATGCCACTGGCTACTTTGGACGCACCGGCCTCCAAACAGGTCCCGATACTGAGTCCATTGTCACTACATTTATCGCACGGGTAACTGCACCTGGGCGCTCTGTACCTGTTTGTCGCTGCTTTTTGTGGTTTCCTGTACCTTGTCATCTCTGCCTTTAGAGCGTTCATGCACCTGGTTGTCGCTGCCTTTAGCTTTTCTTTGCACCTGGTCATTGCTGTATGTAGCGTTTCTGCTGTGTACGAACAACGGCTCTGTGTTACGCTGTGGCTCAGTATCTCCTCTTTTGGCCTTTCCAACAGGCTTCTGGAAGGCTTTCTGGCTGTGCCCCTTTGTAGGGCCTTCACCTTCTTCAAGGGCCTTGTGGAAGCTGGAGCGGCGTTTTGAGTTCACATATGTCAACCGTCGATTGTTCCTCAGGGTGCACGTGGCATGCACAAGCAGATTGCTGAACCACGGCAAAGACTTAGGGAGAGCAATCGTGTTACTTTGGGGCATGTATCCCCTATACTTAACAAGGATCTACAGGGGTACTATATCCATCAGGTCAGCCCCCCGCTCAATGATCAAAAACACTATATGACCTGACCCTACATCAAGAACAGATTCAACTGAATTTCTATGTGTCTTTAGCTCCCACAATTGTGTGTGCTATATTGGCAGGTATTCATATACTGTCTGTCACCATGAATCCCTGTTCAGTTTATTGTTCAGTTCCCTCCATGTGCAACCCAACACATTTACATTTCTTTCAGGCAGCAGGCACCCTGGTAAGAAGGTTTGTTTCTAGTTTCTCCATTTGTCCCACCTTCGTCTTCACAGCACTGGAGACTACCTCCCTTCCACTTTAGCTGAAGAACTCTGGGGCATATTACCAACCTACAGCGATATTTATCGCTAAGTAGGGTTAGCGGTAATATTTTTATCGCTGCCCTTCACCTGTTTTTATCGCTGAGAAAACTTGCTATTAGCAAGGTTTATCTCAAAAGCGATAAAAATCAGGCGAAATGCGTGAATATCGCTGTCAATACAGCGATATTCACGCATTAGCGTGACAATGCTCTTAGCCATGTTATCCACCTCCCATTGGATAACATGGCTAATAACTGGTCAGGGCAGGCGTTAGCTTTTGGAGATATTCGCGCTTAGCGCGAATATTTTCAAAACTAGGCCTGTGTTGATCATAGGCGATAGCGATGTTTGCAACTGTTTTCAGTCGCTAACATTTTGGCACGTCCACTTTGCATGTCATTAACGATAAATATCACAAACATTCAAAGTGGGCCCCAAAATGCCGGTTATCGCCTACAAGCTGTCGCTAACTGGTGTTATTCCAATATGGAGTTTACCCATTCAATGCCGTTTTAATGGGGATCACCGCACTTAACACTGGTTAGCTGGGGTGAGCTGCAGAGTCCAATAGTCCGATAACTTGTTAACTTGCTAAGTAAATAATCACAGTCTCAGGAAGGTTTAAATCTTTATCTAAATTAAATGCATGTGAACCATTTCAAAATACAGTGTAGTCACCATCAATCATAGGAGAGAAAATTTAATTCATTAAATCCAAATAAACATTTACTTCAGACTCATACAATGATCAATGCTCAGAAAGGGAGAGGGCAGAGAGTAAAGTACTTCTGCAAATAACGAGAAATTATATTTACAAGAATGTTGTGAAAGACCAATCCCCTGGCCAAAGGGCTGGTAAGGGGCCCCCTGGATAGATCAAGAGACAACGACTTCAGGACAGGATTCAGGGCAGCATAGTTGACCTCTCTCGAATACTGACGATTGGGCCACACCCCTCTCTGACACTCTCTTCCTCCTCGAGATTCTTCCGTGATCTCTGATCTAACCCAATTAAATTAGGATAGAAAGTTCTGCTTCAGGTTCTGCATTCGGCTCCTCATCAGCATCTCCCCCAGCATCAACATCCAGCATACTTCTCTCGCAGCAATTCAGCATTGACGACTCACAGCATCTGTGTCTAACTAACTAACTAAAGCTATCCTAATTATACCTTTCGTTCTTCATGTTCCACCCACTAAAGTTTCAATATCGTAAAATACGAAATATAATTGGCCAGGCAAGGGGAGGAAGCTCCATCACACCATGCTTACATGTCATTAAAATCAGTTCAAATATTGTTCACAAACCCATCCCCATTATTATGATTCATAAATGTTGTTCTCATACGCTTTCACATTTCACTTTGACACAATTTAATAACATTTTGATTACAAGTACCCTTCGTTGAACTCTTCACCATCCGTTCCCAGGGTTTAACACTCGTGTCCTTGGCTCCCATTCAATATCTCAGTCACTTTTAGTTAACTTTTAGTGGACATGCACAGACTTTGTATTACTCAGCTTAATTCAGTTATGCATGAGAGGCCCAAATGCGCACTAGTCATAAAGTCAGAAAGACAAGTATTAATTTCTCAAATAAAGTGGTTGCACTGTATACCACCCACCTCTACTCTATTCCCCTTTACTTATTAATACTTTTCCCCCATTAGCGAATTATCCCCATCATAATTCATCAAAAATGGAGATAGATTTAACACCCCATTCACAAGCTGCTCCAAACTGCAGATATTGCCTGTATTCCCACGATAACTGCCCCACAATGTAACTACACGGTGGACACCACCAACTAGCCCTAATGAGATGCAGAGTGGGCATTCCTGTGCAAAACCACACGAATAAACCACAACACCACATTCACAATGAACTGCCAGATCTGCCAAGCGAACCAAAAACAGGCGATAAGCCGCAGTAGCAGCAGGGAATTAACACCTGGCTTCTTCTGGTGTTAAGCAGGATGACAACCTGCAGCATGAAAGGGAGCCCAGCCAAGAGCCACACCTGAAGACCCACAGATGCCATGGAGACAATGATCATGCAACGTGGATACCCATGAGGGCCACAACACCCCCTGCAACCACCCCAGGCCCCCCGGCCATCCTCCAAGACATACAAATACCGTGCACGATACAAGAGCCACAACAAACGCACGTTGTTGGACAGTGCCAAAATAAATACACACGTTTGGGCAGAAGAACGAGAAACAGTCACACAGCACTAAAGTAACAACCAAAAAATGTATTGAAACACAACACAAAACACCAATCCGGAAGACTCCTGTCTGGTCCACCAGGGACAATCTCGACAACACAGCCTAGAAAAGAAAGCACAAAATCAGGACGTGTATCATGCGCACTTCAAAGGAGGGATACACAGAGAAACAGAGAAGGAAAGTGAGACAGAAAGAGAAAGAGAGGAAAGGAAAGGAAAGGAAAGGAAAGGAATGGAAAGGAGAGAGAGTGAGAAGGAAGGGAGAGTGTGTGTGTGAGAGAGAGAGAGGGAAGGGAGGGAGAGTGAGAGAGAAAGAAATGAAGGGAGAGAGAGACACACACAGGCCCCACTACTCACCTGCTGCCACCTTTATGTCCATCAGTAGGCACACAATGTGCCGTGCGAGCTTTAGGTCCCGGTCACGCCACCATGGCATTGTCCACATCGTGCGGGCCTGCCCCGCAGCCCAGCAGGTCCCACACATGACGCTGAGTCATCAATGTTGGAGTACACACATCATCATCGCAGGCTTCACACATGCTCAGCAATTACGTGTGCCACCAACCCTGTGCAATGCTAGTCAATGCCACGTGGTGGTAGGCCCGTGTCGGCCGCAAGGCCTCTGGTGCCACTAACCCTGTGCTACGCCAGTCAGCGCCACGTGGTTGTAGGCCCGTGTCGACCGCAAGGCCTCAGGTGCCACCAACCCTATGCGCAGCAATTCATGGGTCCTTTATAATTTAGCACTGTGGAGAATCCATCATCTAGTCACCGTCGACAGAGGGGTATGTGATGTTGTCGGCCACTTATATTTGTGGGGTCACATGGCCTGTGATGCCTGTACCGCATGGGTGTGGTAAGTGCATAGACCTGCCCTGAGAGAGTGGCCGCGACATGCTGACAACTAGACCAGAGACCTGCACACCACCAGCGAGTATGCCTGCGACAGGTAACTATGTGGGGCCCCCCCTCGGAGGGTCCGCGGAGTGGTCTTGCCTGCCGTACGCCGGACCAGTCCAGGGCTTGCAACAATGACTCGGGCCATGCCAGGCACCCCACACAATATGGGCTCGTGGAGGGCCAACCAGAGTCCATCCGGGGATGACAAGTACTGAGGAAGAGGAAGGGTACAGTCTGCAGTCTGGTCGCTGTGTCATTGGTCATCAAATAGGATATGCCAGTCCATGTTGCTGCCCAAGTTGAGCGCAGCTAAGTGTATCGGGGGTCAGTGGGAGGTCATGAGGACATGTAGAACACCAAGCAGAAACAGCCAGGTGGCTATTGCCTCCTTCTGACAACAATCCCATCTACATCCTCGTCCTCATATGTGTGCTCTGCCCCACCTGAGATTGTTGTAGTACTGGCTGCGGCACTGTGTCCCACTGACTCATCAGGGGCCGGAGGAGGATTATTGGCCGCACTGTGTGGTAGTCGCACATCAGGTGCCGAAGTGGATACGGCTGCCGCACTGTGAGGCACTGACACACAAGGGGGCGGAGATAGGACGGTGTGGGGGCAGCAACATTCATGAGCGCCACACCTTGTGGCAGCGATGCTATGATGAGGATCTGCAGGGCATGGTAGATCCCAGCTACATTTCGCTGATGTGCAGCAGTGGCTGCCATCCTTTGGGCCCCCATCCACAACACGTCTTCCATGAGCCTCTGCATGTGTGCCAGCTCACGGCTGGTATCGGTGAAGCCAGTCTCAGCATACAGATGTTCTCTCTGCGTCAAGACTCCAGCGATGTCAGTCAGGTCTCGTTGGAGACCATGGAGCTGGCCGTTGGTGTCCGTTAGGAACTGGAGCTGGTCCCTGATGGGACCTAGACACCCATGGATGGCATCCAGTTTGGTAGCCATGAGGCCGAACTCCACTGCTCAAGCCGCTTTTTTGTCCACGGGACGCTCTATCGCTTTCTAGCCATTAGCAGCACATTTCTGAGTATCCAGGTCAGGGAATCTTGCTTGGCCATGTTATAAGAACAATCACCATGAAGTGGGATTCACTGCCACAAAGCTGCACTCACGAGCTCTGAGAACCCCACTTGACCGGTGACTGCAAGCATTTTTTACCCAACGCGCAATTGAATGGCCAGACTCGCTGAAAACAAGCAGCGGCCACTGTTCTTTGCTCCTAGGAGAACCGTATTTTTATCAAGCATCATTTGTTTTGGTAGGATAGGTCCCATTGCCTCTGCTGTTGAATATACACCATATGTGCCCTGAAGAAGGTGATAACCAAATGAAAGGGTGTGTCACCGAAACGTGCGTCGCCGCTTTGAATTAGTTCCCTCCATGAATACACCTGATTTATTTGTTTTGAAAATTGATGAATTATGCTGAAAAGTCTTCTTTTGATGTGAAAACATTTCTAGTTGATCACATTTATTCTGAAGGTTCCTTTAAAATTATATCACATTAATTCTTTAAATGCAATTCATGAATTATTGCACTGTTTAGTATTAAAAATCTGTTTTTTTAGTATTTAGTTACATTGTGAGGGGGCTTCGTGCATATTCAGCCTTTCTGTATATATGTGTTGCATGCATTTGTTGTTTCGGGTGAGTATGTTTTGAAGGTGACTGTGTGTTTTTTTGAGTGAAAGTTGTGTAATGGGATCTGATTTTAAAAAAATATATATTTTTGGTAGTTACTTGGTGTGAATTCACCAATAATTTTGTATTGAAAAGATAAAAAATATTAAATTAAGTAATGAAAACACTATCTTGAATGCCCTTAATATTGATGCTATTGGTCTAGATGCGTGGTCAATATTATATATGACGTACAACATACTTTAAATTGAAATAGGTAGAGTTCTTCCTTTGTTAATTGTGTTCTTCTCTCTGCGTCATGACTCTAGCGATGTTAGTCAGAGCTCGTTGGAGACCATGGAGCGGGCTGTCGGTGTCCGTTAGGGACTGGAGCTGCTCCCTGATGGGACCTAGACACCCATGGATGGCATCCAGTTTGGTAGCCATGAGGCCTAACCCCACTGCACCTGCTCTGCTGCCTCCCTCTGGCCCTCCAGCACACGGCGTAGGAAGGCCATGGTTTGTTCCTGGCGGTCTTGGGAGAGTGCTGGGTTGTGGGTGCCTCCTGGTGGGTGCTTTGTGTAGCATTTCCTTGATGCAGCTGGGCTGCCCTGATCCTGAAGGTGAGTTGCAGATGATATCCATGATGTGTTGGAGGGATTGGGTGTCGATGCTGGTGGTGTCCTCCTCGTCATCAGTGAAGAGGGGCCGGGATTGCTCTGCAGGGGGTGTTGATGGTGCCACTGGAATGTGAAGGGGAGATGGTGTATTATAATGTGTCCACAGGTATGTAGCCGCATGGTACATGTTGCCATTCCATCAGCATGGCATTGTACATTGTAACAGTGTAGGTCAGGGGCATGACCCGTTGTCATTGTGGGTGTGCACTGCTTGATTATGCATGTGTGCCATTGTGGCCCTCTCAACCCATCCCCCCAGTACCGTCACTCACCTTGTGGTTGTGTTGTGTCCTGTCGAGCAGTGTTCGGTCCCCCAGCTCAGGCCAAAGTCTCCACACTGATGACTGTCGACACCAGCTCCTCAATGTAATGCAGCACGAGCTGTAGCACTGGGCTCCCACCTCTAGTCTGCATTGCTGGCTTCTGGTTAGCTGCAAGTTTCTCCTTGGTCTATCGCTTGATGTCATTCCATCACCTCTTGGCTTCGTCCATTAACCTCTTGTGCTCGCCGACGGCATTCACCATGTTCACTATATTCCGCCATATCCCATTATTGGTTCCCAATGACACGTTGGAGGTGACGAACAATTGTTGATGGTGTTCCATCACCTCCTTAATCAGGATTCTGTTTTCCTGCGGACTGAACTTCATCTTTCTCTTCTTCTTGTCCGTGCCCTTCCCTGTCCACGAGGTCCCAGGCTGTTAGTCCGGGGTACTAGTGGGGTTGCGCTCGTCCTCTGCGCCTGCTCTGGCTGCCTCTATGGTGATTGGGTGTTGGTCAGTTTGTGTTTGGGTGTTTTTTCTACTTTCATAGTGATATTTCCTGCCTGCCATGTGTATGTTGCAGGCCTGGCGCTGCTTTTCTCTGATTTCCTCATCTAACTTTTTCCCATCGCATGTTTTTTCGCGTTGAGGTTTGTGTTTTTAACGCCGTCTAGGTGGTTGTATCGCGGAGATTGGCCACGGTTTCGCCAGACTATCGCATGCTACCGCCTTGTTGAGAATTCCACGTTAAAACAGGGTTATTTTCCCGATATCGGCTGCAATGTGTAAAGGTGCATTAAAATTTTTTCATGGTGTTTAGCACACGTTTTTGTGAATATACCCCTATATGTCTTTTGCTCATTCACCAGAATTTCCCTCCAAGTGTTAATTCGTCATACTACGAATATGCAGTTGACGCATGCGCACAACATTTTCCCATTTAAAGCGGTATTCGCATGCGCACAAGTTTCCCATTCAAAGCAGTATTAGTCCGTCTTCATTGTTATCCGTATTAGTACACACATAGGCAAGCTTCACTAACCTGCGTGTTCATGTGGTGCATATCAGTTTTCACGAAACTTCGTTAATAACTTGTTAGTGAGTTAAACGAGTGGATTGCTTCCTAGCAAGTCTCTTTCTTAAGAGACCTTTGGGCATATTACCAACAAGTAGCGATATTTAACGCTAAATAGGCTTAGCGGCGATTTTTTTATCGCTGAGCATCGCCGGAATTTATCGCTGAGAAAACTTGCTATTAGCAACGTTTATCTCCAAAGCAATAATTTTTCCGGCGATAGCGGCGAAATGCGGGAATATCGCTGAGAATACAGCGATATTCACGCATTAGCAACGAAATGCTCTTAGCCATGTTATCCACCTCCCATTGGATAACATGGCTAAGAACTGGTCTGAGCAGGCGTTGGTTTTTGGGGATCGTGGGAATATTTCCATTGCTACACCTGCCTTGCTAATAGGCAATAGCGACGTTAGCTACTGCTTTCAGTTGCTAACAGGTTGGGTACGGCCACTTTGCATGTCATTAGCGATAAATATCGCTGAAATGCAAAGCGGGCCCAAAACCGCTCGCTATCGCCTAAAAGCTGTCTCTAACATCAGTTAGTGACAGCTTGCTAACAGAGCGATAAAATTATCGCCGCTTAGCGGTCAACCGGCGATAATTGCCTATCGCCATCCTTGGTAATATGCCACCTTGCTCCTTCAACATTTCTCCAGGAGCTGTATCAGTGAAGGGTTTAGATTGAGGAAAGGAAGAAATGTCGCTCAAGCGAGTACGCAAATGTTCTTTAAGATGCAATTGATTAGGTACGGTGCTAACAGGTCAGGGGGAACAAACCCAAGCAAAACAACCCCTGCGATTGTGTAAGCCGAAACATACACAGTAAATATAGATCAGAGGGGCATATTATCAAGGGCTTTATCTCCGCCTTTTTGGCTTTAAAAGCAAAAGAAGCGGAGATAAAAATATCGCCCTAGCAACAACAGGGTGCTAACATGCAAACTGGCATGTTAGCACCCTTTTCCACTACGCTTCCCTTTGCATCTCTAATGAGATGCAAAGTGGGCGTTCCAGAGCAAAATAATAGGAGAAACGATTTCTCCTATTATCAAGCTTCACGCTAACCCTGTTAGAGACAAAAAAAAGCAGTGCTAACCATGGTTAACGCTGCTTTTTTACGTCTGCTAATTTTCAGATTTAGCCATGTAATCCAATGGGAGGTGGATTACATGGCTAAAATCTCCCTGCTCTATCAGCTAGGTTTCGCTTGTTGCAGTGTGATTATCGCTGGATTTCCAGCGATAATCACACTGTTTACCAGCTAACGCATGGATTCCTATCGCTTGGGAGATAAGCGTTGCTGATAGCACGCTGTCTCTGCGATAGAATTCAGCGTTAGCCTGCGATAATTATCCTCGCGCTAAAAGCGCTGAGCGCTAATTATCACAGGACCTTGTTGATATGCCCCAGAGTCCTGTGCAGACGTATATGGGTGAAGGTTCTAGTGTAAAAACCAAACTCTCAAATTGTTCTCTTTGTAGATATTAAGTGGGTCGACATCAGAGGATTTTTAATCAGGATCAAATACAGAATATAGAAACCAGCCGACACGTGTTTCATCACAACGTGATATTTTTTTATAGAGAGCGTATTACCCTTTACGAGACATTGAGGGGCAGATTTATAGCCCCATGCGTCACATTTACGCCACTGTTGAGTCACTTCTGTGACGCAGCGGCGGCATAAACCATGCACCAGGGTGTACCTTATTTACAACGTGACGCTTCTAGGGAGATGCGTCATGTTGTAAAGCCCTGCTCAACATGAAACCTGCGTTAGGTTTCATGGGGGCGTTCAGAGGCAGGGTGGGCGTTCCGTCGCAGGAACGCCTTGTAAAAGTGACACAGCGAAATCTACAAGATTTCTCTGAGTCACTTTTAGGTACATGCGTAGTCAAAACCCAGTGACACAGCATGTTAGGCATATGGCGCACCTGAGCATCGCTAGAGCCGCGTTGCGCTTGCAACACGACTCCAGCAATGCGCCGCCCTTACACCACAGGATGCAACACGCATCGCCCTATCCATGCGTCACGGTGTACCGCATTGTAAATGCGACGCACTTGTGGTGGCGCATGGAGGGAATTGCGTGTCGCATCTTTTCTGGCGCATCCCTGCTGATTTGCATTCATGGTGGCACAGGGAGGGAATTGCGTGTCGCATCTTTTCTGGCGCATCCCTGCTGATTTGCATTCATGGTGGCACAGGGAGGGAATTGCGTGTCGCATCTTTTCTGGCGCATCCCTGCTGATTTGCATTCATGGTGGCACAGGGAGGGAATTGCGTGTCGCATCTTTTCTGGCGCATCCCTGCTGATTTGCATTCATGGTGGCACAGGGAGGGGATTGCGTGTCGCATAAATGCACCAGAACTCGTAAATCTGCCTCAGAGTGTTTTCTTATCTTTAATATTTATTTGCTGGCAGAGAGCTGGTACAATCCACAGAGATTTCCAGTATAGTAAATCTTCAATTCTTAATTCAAATGTTGATCAGGATGTTAATGAGCTTATCTTTACACTGGTACAATCCTTAAGTACGTACGACCACGCTCTAGACCCGCGTATTGACGTAGATCTTCCAAAAATTTCACATCTTCCCTTCAATCACCACAAGAGGTGCAATTGAAGGAGAGAAGTGAATTATCATCGTGACGTAACTTTACTTATGTACATTTACCCTATTTTTCCACTTGTGAATGTTAGAGCGCCTTTCTCTACGGAGTTTCTGGCAATGAGTGCAGAAGGATGTTTAATGTGTACAGTACCAAAAACATGCGGACACTAACAACTAATTAATTAAAAGTGTAATGTGTTCTGTTACATGCGAAGAGTTTTGTTACCCTGCAATGCATTATGGGCAGTCGGATATCCGGTCAGTGTCTGGACTATTGAAGGAAGTGCTTTCCTGCAGCCTCGCGCCGAAAAAAACAAGGCAGGCGCGGTGACGTCATAGCGTTCATCCGTCAGGCGTCTCTAGTTATCAATGTACAGCGTGGACGCCATCTGGAGTGAGACACCTAGTGACGAGCTGTGGTACTGCACCCTGCTCCACTGAAAGAGAACAAAACCAATGCATGACAACAATTGACAACAGTAAAGTGGAGAATAAATATTAAAGAGAATGCATTTCCCCATTGACTTCTATTGAAACTGAGGCAATTTCAGGCGTCTGAGAGACAAATTAAAGCCATTTTTGCCATAAAAAATCAGGGAGCATATTACCAACAACTAGCGATATTTATCGATAAGAGCGCCTAGCGACTTTTTTTATCGCTGCCTATCGCTGGATATTTTAGCGGAGAAAACATGCTATTAGCAAAGTTTTTCTCCATTGTGCTAAAATATCCAGCGATAGCGGGGAAATGCGAGAATATCGCTGAGAATACAGCGATATTCACGCATTAGCGACAAAATGCTCTTAGCCATGTTATACACCTCCAATTGGATAACATGGCTAAGAACGGGTCTGAGCAGCATTAGGTTTTGGAGATATTCGCGCTTAGCGCAAATTGTTCCAACGCTACGCCTACCTTGTTAATAGGCGATAGCGACGTAATCGACTGCTTTCAGTCGCTAACGGGTTGGGTACGCCCACTTTGCATGTCATTAGTGATAAATATCGCTGACATGCAAAGCGGGCCCCAAATCGCTCGCTATCGCCTACAAGCTGTCGCTAACTGCTGTTAGCGACTGCTTGCTAATAGGGCGATAGAATTCTCGCCGCTTAGCGGCCGAAAACGGCTGCTAAACCAGCAAAAATTGCCTATCGCCCCCCTTGATAATATGCCCCGAGGAGTCTCCCGCATGAGATGGGCCCATTGGCACGCATAACTAAACCTACGGGACCGCACAGTGCTGCGGTACACGTCTTCCTGGAGCATAGGGCCATCGCTATCATTATTTCATCCAGCACAGCAAGACACCTTGCTGCACTGCGTGAAATGGAGAGAGCAGCAGAACGCCATATCTATCAAGAAATGACGCATTCCTGCTCTTTGCCTCCACTGGAGCAGAAACTGCTGCCTAGCGCCCACATAGGTGATAGAGCGTGACGGTGCTCTAAAATTGTAGGGGTGCATTATAATCAGTCAACACCCACAAATATTCTTGTGTTGTATTAACTTTGGTTATCAGGATTGTGATATATTTACAAAAATGTGCGAGTGAAGTACTAGAATATGATTTTGTGTTATGCAAAGTAGAAACGAAAATAGTTCTTCTTGATATTGTAACCTTAGTATTTCGCAGATGCCTAATGAAAGTTTATATGTAACAAAATGCAGTTTGATTTAAACGTGCACCATGATGAAGATTGCACGAAGAAAGAATGAGCTATGCTTAACATGTAATAATATTAGGTGTAGCCATGTATTATTAATGTGTGTAAACCCTGATGTGTAAAGGCCGAAATGAATGTTCATGTTTTGCTATGAAAGGCCTGTTCGTTTATCCATCTATACTAATATAATAAAGAGAGAGCCCAAACCTTTGAGGCGGGTAATCTCAGGAATCAAAGCACCAATCATAACACCCAATACAGCGTTGGATAGGGCAGTTGCAGCAGAAGGACATAGGCTATGCAGACGCCCACCATATACATTTAAAAGGTAAAAGAACCGTGCCAGCAAAGTAGTCCCTTGTGGGCATGTCTGCGTTGTGCTGTGGGCGTGACAAACGCTGGGGGCGTGTGGTACGTTCCGCCCTTCATGCCATGTCCCATATCGTGTGCTGTGGCGTGTGCTGGGGGCGTGGGCCTGTGCGGTGCGTGGGATTACGGAAAAAAAGCCAGCGTTGTGCCCAATATTTCATAGTTTTTTCTTCCCAGGTTCTGTACATTCCAGCTCCGGGTGTCCACCCTGCTCCCTTTAAATACCCCTGCACCCCATAATTTCATCTGTTTTTTAAAACTGCACCATTCTCACTTGTGTTAGAATTGAGGCGGAAGCCGGAGGACTGTATTTACATCTGTTTTTAAAAACTGCACCATTTTCACTTGTGCTAGAATTGAGGCGGAAGCCGGAGGACTGTATTTTCATCTGTTTTTAAAAACTGCACCATTTTCACCTGTGTTAGATCTGAGGTTGAAGCCGGAGGACTGTATTTTCATCTGTTTTTAAAAACTGCACCATCTTCACTTCTGTTAGAATTTCAAAGACCTTAGAACTCACCTGCTTGGAAGCGCTGACCTGAACGCGCCCTCACAGATCCCCCCGACCACCCCTGACACAGCGACCCCAGCGCTGAATCAGGAAACGCCCAAGGCGGTAGCCACGCCCACTGCGAGGCCACGCCCACCCCCAGAGACTACAAATGTGCCGGCCATACCAGCGCAGCGGACGAGCGCAGCGGGAGCGCCGTTTGCGTGCCGATGGCGCGCATAAGGCAAGCCCATCTGCGCCCGTCTACGCACGACCGGGCCTAGGGCCACTGCCCCTGCCGGATACAGCTGCCCATAAGGTAAGATACTCACGTCGGGAGTTACTAAGTCTCAGACCCCCCACCCCCTCTTGTAATTACACTCACGACCTAAATGGACCCTTCATCCGCTGCACCCTCTGCAAGCCAGTACAACGCAAATTACCTATAAAACCTCACAAGCCTGCTGCCCTGATACTGGCCTCACTTAACTGCCGTTCGCTCCCCAAACATGCGACGCAGATCAACCACCTCATTGAAGACCAAAAGATTGATATCCTCTTCCTCACGGAAACATGGCTCGCCCCACATTCTGAGGCAGACATGGTGCTAGCAACCCCTCCAGGCTTCCTCATTCAGTCCCTACCCCGCCCCCTAGGCCGAGGTGGCGGTGTCGCCATCATCCACCGGGACCACCTTCTTTGCAAATCTGAGGATGCACAGATCCCTGACTCTGAAAGCCTGCAATTTACAATCAAACTAGACTCGACCAACACTCTGACAGGAGTCCTTGTCTACCGCCCTCCCGGGCATCCAGGCCCCTTCGCGAGCGCTCTCCTGGACACTGTTACAACCCTGGCCCACTCCATATCGAATTTCCTGATAATAGGAGATCTTAACATCCATCTCGAAGACCCTACCGACCAGACAGCAGCTGACCTGATCGCTGATCTGGCAGCTCTTGACATCCACCTCCTTAATTCCGGACCCACTCATACCAAGGGTCACCTGCTGGACCCAGTGTTCACTAACACTCCATCGATGCAAGTGAAAGATTCCTCCCCCTTACCCTGGACAGACCATTTCCTAATTTCCTTCCTACTGCCAGGTTTCTTCAGGAAACCTCAAAAACCGCCCACCTACATCAGGGACAGGACCTGGTCCAGACTTCCTACCGAAGAGTGGGCCAGCATTCTTAAAAACACCTGCCCGGCACGCGCAGACAATCCGGCTGTCGCTGACAGCAATTTCAGAGAGTGGATCACCACCTCCCTGGACTCCGTACTCCCACTAAGAACTAGGGAGGATAAAAACGGAAAACCTGGGTCCGCCCCGTGGTATACCACTGACCTCCGACTCCTCCGTAAAAACTGCAAAAGAGCCGAACGGCTTTGGAGGAAAGACTGGCAGCACTCCAGCAAGGATGCATACCACAATACAGTCAGACTCTACAAAGATGCCATCAGGCACGCCAAAGCCTCCCACTATGACACGCGGATTACAGAATCTTCTAATTCAGCCAGGGAATCCTTCATAATCGTAAAGGAGCTGCTCAAAGTACCCCATTCACCGTCCTCCAGTGTCCCATCGGTGGACCGAAGTAATGACCTAGCCACGTACTTCAACGATAAAATCGCCCGTATACTAGTTTCCCTCCCCCCGCCCGGGCCCACCAGCCACTTGGACAATTCGACACCCCCCAGTCAAACCGAAAGTCATCCTCGTCCTCAACTTGAGACATTCAGGCCAGTAACATGTCTGGAAGTCGAGCGAACCATGACCAAAATGAGAAGTGGTTCTCCACTTGATGCGGCTCCCATCAGATTCCTCAAAACCGTTGCCCCTGTCATCGTTCCCACGGTCACGGAGCTCATTAATAGCTCACTTACCCAGGGATCTGTTCCTGCCAGCTGGAAGAGCGCGGTGGTAAAAGCACTCCTTAAAAAACCTCAGCTCGATCCAGCAGACATGGGAAACTATCGACCAATTTCTCTCCTACCGGCAATCAGCAAGCTAGCTGAGAAACTGGTCAACAGACAATTGTCCCAGTTCTTTGAAACAAACAACATCTTACGGGAATCCCAAACTGGTTTCCGCCCGGGCCATGGCACAGATACTGCCCTCCTCGCCGTCATCGAGGAGGCAAGGCGCATACTGGATTCAGGAGGGTCAGTGGCAGTGATCCTCCTGGATCTCAGCGCAGCCTTCGACACAGTCAACCACCGTGTCCTCCTCCATCGGCTCGAGGCAGCAGGGATCACCGGGACGGCACTTAGTTGGACAGAATCCTTCCTCACCGGACGCACGTTCCAGGTATGGGACGGCATCTACCACTCAGCCACCCTCCCCCTCACAAGCGGGGTCCCGCAGGGATCTTCCCTGAGCCCGACGCTGTTTAACGCATATATGGCTCCCCTGGAAGACGTGGTGACACCATTTAACATAAAAATGGTAAGCTACGCTGACGACACTCAACTGGTCGTCTCCCTTTCCCAACTAGCCGACCACCCAGAGAAACTGGCGAACTGCCTTACCCAAATACACAGCTGGATGAGTGATTCATCACTAAAATTAAACGGGTCTAAGACCGAAGTGATGCTCCTGGGAAAACAATGGGCAACCATCCCCCCAACAGTCTGGCCCGACGTATTCGGAGAAATTCCCTCCCCGAAGCGTGAAATCAAAACCCTTGGAGTATGGCTCGAACCGGAGCTCACCATGAAGACGCAAGCGGCCAAAACTGCTGGCACCTGTTTTGGGCTCATGCGCACCACCCGTAAGATCCTCCCATTACTTCCTCCTCCCTCTAGGAAACTTCTCATCCAGGGGCTAGTTTTGTCCCGTCTTGACTACAGCAATATGGTCTACCTGGGCGCCCCAGAGGCCACCCTGACTAGACTACAGCGGACACAGAACGCTGCGGCCCGTCTGCTCACGAACCTTCCGTCGAGAGTGTCAGCAAAACCAGCCCTCAAGGCCTTGCACTGGCTCCCTGTTCGCCAAAGGGTGGAATTCAAAGCCATGTGTACAACACACAAACTTATCAACGGATCTGGCCCTACTATCCTCAGCAGCCTGGTCACCCCCTACAAAGCATCCATATCCCTCCGTTCAGACAGTGAGCACCTAGCCAACGTCCCCAAATTCAAAAGGACCCGCACCGGAGGCCGACGATTCTCAGTGCAAGCGGCCGTGAGATGGAATTCCCTCCCACGCACCCTCAGACTGGAAGCCATCTACCTGACCTTTCGCAAAAAACTGAAAACGCACCTATTCCCGAAATAACTGTTCCTCCTCCCTCCCTCTCCTTACAGGATAAACAATCTCCTTACAGCGCGGGGATGCCCTTGGGTCACCAGGCGCTATACAAATCGCTAAAATAAAAAATAAAAATAAATAATCATAACCCACCCGTACTCCTTAAAATACCCCAACACCCTTAAACACTTACCCATCTTAACCCTATGAATATAACCTGTACCCCAAAACCCAAACCTATCCCTAAACCCTAAAAATACCCCTGTACCCCAAAACCCAAACCTAGCCCTGAACCCTATAAATACCCTGTACCTCAAAACTCAAACCTACCCCATAAACTTAAAACTACCCATGTACCCCAAAACCCAAACCTAGCCCTAAACCCTAAAAATACCCCTGTACCCCAAAACCCAAACCTACCCCTGAACCCTAAAATACCCCTGTACCCCAAAACCCAAACCTAGCCCTGAACCCTTAAAATACCCCTGTACCCCAAAATCCAAACCTACTCCTGAACCCTAAAAATACCGCTGTACCCCAAAACCCATACATATCCCTAAACCCTAAAACTACCCCTGTACCCCATAACCCAAAACTATATCTGAATCCTTAAAATAACCAAACACCCCAAAACATATACCTCAGTACCCCAAAACATATACCCCTATACCCATACTTACCTTATCCAAACATTTAAAAAAAACATGCTTTTGCCATTCATGCATTTACAACGAATTTCGTTGTAAATGTATGCGTGGTAAAAGCATATAAAATGTAATGCCATGCGTTATAATGGCATTGCGGAGTCATGGTATTTTCGTAATGAAAGTATGAGGAGTGATGGTATGCGGAAAGAAAGTTGCGGATTAATGGGTGTTTACCTTCCCCCAGTAAGTACATTGGTGGCACGGCGGCCCACATCTCCAGCAACATACTCATATTTTTTCACCACCCATTTGAAAAATGCACAGGTCTCTCTCATTGATGGCCAGCACCGACATACACTTTTAGACACACCTCCCGCCACAAGTTCTAGAATTGCGAACTTTAGAGCTGGGGAGCTACGTTCGAATCTCGGCATCAGCTCAACATCCTGTGATTCCAGGCAAATCGCTTAGGGGCTTATTTACATGTTCTGGCGCATCTCTGCAAATCAGCAGGGATGCACCAGAACAGATGTGTCATGCAATCCCCCCCTTTCCGCCACCACAGATGCGCCGCATTTACAATGCGGTGCACCATGGTGCAAGGAAGGGAAGATGTGTGACGCATCTTGTGGCGTATGGGCGGCGCATTGATGGAGTCGCTTCGCAAGCGCGACGCAACTCCTGCAATGCACAGGGGCCACCCAAACTCAACGTGGTGCGTCACTCCGTACGCCTGCTTCAAGCAGGCGTAAGGATTTGACACAGCAGCGTCGTAAAACTGACTCAGTGAAATCTTGTAGATTTCACTGCGTCAGTTTTACGGGGCTTTCCTGCGAGGGAATGCCCACCCTGTGAAAGAACGCCCACATGAAACCTGACGCAGGTTTCATGTGGCGCAGGGTTTTACAACGTGACGCATCTGCCTAGATGCGTCACGTTGTAAATAAGTCGCAACATGGCGCATTGTTTACGCCACCGCTGCGTCACAAAAATGACACAACAGCGGCGTAAAAGTGTCGCAAGGGGCTTGTAAATCTGCCCCTTGGTCTCCCCATGTCTACCACAAATGAATGTGTTCTTCTGTAATGTAAATTGTGCTCATGTCATGTTGTCGAGTTCGCGCTATATAATATTGCAAGGAAAAATAAAGTAGGGAAACTCGAGTTCACACACTACTGAACGCGCACTCTTAAGTGCATCAGCAGTGCACTGTGAATCGGAGCGTTTCACAGGCCTGTCACAGAGAAGAAATGCTATCAAAACGAAATCCTACAAAAACAATGTACTACTGGCCGGCAGCAATTCATACCCGGACAACGTCGGGACGGGCTGCTAGTTTCCTATGTTAGCTGAATTTGTAGGCCTGAAATGTATTTTACCTGGTAAGCTCTTCATTTTAGAAATAGCGAGATTCATGTGCACGCAGAAATGTTCGATTCTCACGTTTCAGTTGCAGGTGGAAGAAGTTGCCTTTGTTAGTTAGAACTAACGGGGCATATTAACAAGGATCAAGGGAAATAAACGCTTACGGCGCTTAGCATTAATTTTTTTAACTCCCGCTCTCGCTGGATAATATCGCCTGGTTATCACGTTATTAACAACTCTAACCGCCTAGGCGGTAAAAAATCCAATGATAGCGGCATTTTGGGAGGTTATCGCTGGTAATGCACCGATAAAACTACAAGGATAGGGATATCTTTGTTGATAGCCCATGGTTGACTTAGCCATGTAATCCACCTCCAATTGGATTACATGGCTAAGTCTGAAAAATAGCAGACGTAAAAAAGCAGCGTTAATCGTGGTTAGCGCTCCTTTTTTTGTCTCTAACAGGGTTAGCTTGAAGCTTGATAATAGGAGAAATGTCGCTTAGCGACATTTCTCCTATTATTTTGCTCTGAAACGCCCCCTTTGCATCTCATTGGAGATGCAAAGGGAAGCATAGTGAAAAAGGGTGCGAACATACGATTTTGCATGTTAGCACCCTGTTGTTGATAAGGCAATATTTTTATCTCCGCTTCTTTGGCTTTTAAAGCAAAAAAAAATAAAGCCCTTGTAAATATGCCCCTAATGCCTTTTGTTTTAGGAGTTAGGCGTGGAGGAGAAATAAAACATTGTGGGGAATATTATCAAGGGCCTTAATTCATGTGTTAGCGAACTTTTCCGGTTGCTAACGCATGAATTAATTATCGCCCTATTATCAATGCGTCACTAACTCCGGTTAGCGACGCATTTCATGCGTTATTCATCACTCCCACGCTGGGGGTGATGAACAACGCTAATGAGATGCAGGGTGGGCGTTCCCACCTCCAACCACATGTAAAATGTGGTTGGAGGTGGGATTGCCTTATTCACAAGGCAGGCCTTAGGAGAAGGAGACCTGCGATAAACGCGTCTATCGCAGGTCTCCCAACGCCTGCTTTTAGTAAGTGTTAGGCATTGCTAACATGAGGGGGTGGATCATAAAGCTGAATCCACCCCCTATATTATCAAGGAACACATTAACGCGTGAAAACAGTGCTTGTTTTCACGCGCTTATGCGACCTATTGACGATTTCACATCGCCTGTTGTCTTTAGCGTTGAGAATACGCTGCTAACAGGCGATGTGAAATCGGCGATAGATTTTTCCACGTTATCAACGCTGTGCGATATTTTTTGCCCAGCCTTGATAATATGCCCCTGTATATGGAATGTAGATGATTGGGAGTGATGTTCTTTCTCACTGAAGAAGGCCTGGGAACCAAGGTTGTCCACCTGCTCACGAGAAGAGGCGCAGAAGACGATGGAAAATTACCTAGGAGAAGTGTCCGTTAGTATGAGGTGATCAGTGGGCATGAACACCATTCTGTGATTTTGAATTAGGGAAAGAGCCCCAAGGGAGGGGAGTGCAGAAGAGGTTTGGAGAGAGAAGGAAACAAGTAGAGTTAGGAGAAAAGAGTTCGGGAATCCATCTGGAAAGGGTATCTTAGAACGAACTTTGTAGCTTAGTTATCTGACTCACTCTGTGAATGTGCTTCTTAGGAAGCCTTCACGAGCTGACACCTATTGATGGGTTTTGTCTGGGAGATGTTAAATAAGGATGTCATCTTAGTGATAGTGTAGGGACAGATTAACAAATTCTTCTTTTCCCAAATGAGGTCCGATCTGAATGTTGGAGCAGTTTTGGCCTGTGTATTATTTTTGGAACTGTTAATTTATTTCATGATTCACAGGAGCCGTCTGTTACGTAGATTTTGATTTGTATTAGTTCCCATATAATTTTGCAACCTCGTTTTGAGGTGCTTGTATATCCATTGTTTTTGGCTTTATAATAAATCCCCTAGATTGAAGTTGGAGTCTGTCATCTCTGAGTCTAAGTTATTTCAAGAACTTCAGAAGGTATCGAATGAGTTGTTTCTCCCCATTACACTTTTCAGCAGGCAAAAAGAGACAGTGACCTAGGGTTCCAGGTTGGGATTTTAGTAGGGAACCCGGCTTCTTCAGTCCTGCACCCATGCACCATGGTACACGCATGCCTGAGTCACAGGCAGGATTTTTTTTTGTGCAGGAAGGGGACACCAAACATGGCCCTCTCTCCGTGGGGCAGATTTACAAGCCCCTTGCATCATCTTTACGACACTGTTGTAAACCATCCACCACTTTGCAACAGATTTATAATGTGACACCTCTAGTGAGATGCGTCACGTTGTAAACCCTGTGCTACATTATACCTGCATCAGGTATAATGTATGCAGGGTGGGCGTTCCGTCGCAAGGAAGCCCTGTAACACAGCGATTACTCAAGACTTTTTAAAAAAAAACATATTTCATTAAACTTCAGTCATGTTCCACAAAGAATATCATTATACATTACTACAATGATCGACTGCAGATTTCCTGGCATTCAAATAACATAGAACATTACATGTATCCGGCTAACAAGTCGTCCAACGCATTACTGTACAGATTATCTCTCCACTTTAACAATGCTGCACCTGTCCGAGGTAACCTATGTATAAATGCGGATTACTGTTGCAGCTGCATAGTATAACGTATATTCAAGTAACAGTCTTAGCACACAAACCGTTTCAAACCCCAAACACACCCCTCCCCCCCTCCCTTTGAACTCCAGAACAGTGTTAATTATCACAGCAGCAGACACCATCACTAAGGCTTCTAGGGGCATATTACCAACAAGTAGCGATAATTATCGCTAAATAGGCTTAGCGACGATTTTTTTATTTCTGCCTATCGCTGGAAATGTTAGTGGAGAAAACATGCTATTAGCAACGTTTTTCTCCATTGTGCTAAAATATCCAGAGATAGCGGCGAAATGCGTGAATATCACTGAGAATACAGCGATATTCATGCATTAGCGACGAAATGCTCTTAGCCATGATATCCACCTCCTATTGGATAACATGGCTAAGTACTGGTCTGAGCAGCCGTTGGGTACACCCTTTTTGCATGTCATTAGCGATAAATATCACTGACATGCAAAGCGGGCCTCAAACAGCTCGCTATCACCTAAAAGCTGTCGGCGACAGCTTGCTAATAGAGTGATGAAATTATCGCCGCTTTGCGGCCGAAAACAGGTGATAATTTCATTTCGCCTGCCTTGGTAATATGCCCTCAGTGTTTTAAAGATGTGCATGGGGAATAATATAGGTATGTTGGTGAAAACATATAGTAGTCTGGGGAGCATCACCATTTTGGTGATTGTTGCCCTACCCGACACTGATAGAGGTAGTGATGTCCAGAACTTTATTTGCGATCTTAGCGTATTAATGTAAAGTGTAATGGGGAGAAACAACTCATTCGATACCTTCTGAAGTTATGTTGCCATCTACAATGTTCTCCACTTCCCTACATATCTGAATACCTAAATATTTAAAAAAGTTTCAGCTGCTGTTTGAAATATCCATGGGTTGAAATATAGTTGGTCCTGCATCTCACAGTCCGTGAGTGTAAATGCGTCTGATTTGGTATCATTGATAGAGAGACCAGACAAGGATTGGAATTTCAGGAATATATCGGAGAGGGGTGTGTGATCTGTCCTGAGATCCTCTAGGTACAATATAATGTTATCTGCGTATGCCAAAACAATATGTGTTACATTTCCAGTGTGTATCCCGTGTTGTGGCGCCAGTCTATGCAGTTTGACTAATAACGGCTCCAGGGCTAGAATAAATATTAAGGGTGATAGCGGGCAGCCCTGCCTTGTGCCCCATGCCACCACATATTGCGGTGAAATGTGAGTCCCTGTTCTAGCCCGCGCAGTTGGATTAGTATATAGTAAATGAACCCATTTTATATAGTGGTTCGGGATGCCATATTTGGGAAAAGTACGAAACATAGAGTTCCATTGCAGTGAGTCGAATGCATGTCGCAATTCTAACGATATGCAGCCTTGTGTATTTGTGTGTGTCAACGGGTTTGCGATTACTCAAGACTTATGAAGCCATTTAGGGCCATAGAAGGTGGCCTTGCATGGCTTCATAAATCTATTTTTAATTTGCGTCACTCTTGAATCACATTGCGTGGTGCAAGAGCAATGTAAAGGGACGCGTAAATATGTCCTTCTTAAGTAAAGCTGTTGACCTAACCTCTTTTGCGCACAGCTTCACAGATCATATACTATTTTTTAATGCAGCCCAACCAATGAACTCAAGATTTACACCCTGACAATTTAGTGTTCTTGGAAATATAAACTTTATTTATATATATGTCACACTTTCACATTTTAAGCAATCCCTTATGCCTGGATGCTGTATATTTAACCTTTCCCAAAAAAAAGCACAAAGGCTATCTTTGGTGGTTTTACATCCACATGATCATATTTTTATGGTACCCATCCAGACCATTTTTTTACTTTCCAGCTTTTATTTGCCCATTCATTCCCAAACCTGTGAGCGTCTATGCACATGTAGGAATACATTTTATTAAAAGCAATCTTTTGACTTTCTTTATTGGTTATCAATTGGTGTTGGTACAGGGATACTTTTCTGTTTATCCCCAGAGCTTCTCTCACACAGTTTATTATTCTCCAAGTTATTTCTTTCTTTACATTACATTTCATATCTAGACCAAGGAGGATCAATTCGTAGGGCAGGAATTTCTGGCCCGTCGGCTCCTTGATCAGGTGGCCCAGGGATTTCCGTATGTTTTGTGCACCACTGTAGTTCCATATGAAATACACCGTGGATCCTTCCGCCGGGCAGCCCGTGGTAGGACATCTTGCTGTTTTTGCCAGTTGCCTCTCGTGGTGGAATTGCTTAACTATCCGGAAGCTGGAGACACCATCCATGCCTAGTCTTTCTGGGAGTTTTTCAAGTCTCTATGGTTCACCGTCTCCCACACGTTTTCCCACTGCTTCCCAGATAGATTGGCTATTATTGTGACTGGGGCCGTGTTTTCTAAGGCCTTTGCTCTGAGATGTGATCTCCTTTATGGAGATTTGCTGCTCTTCTAGTTTCTTCATGGAGGGTCAGAGTCCTTTATATACAGGGGAGTGGGGGGAATCCAATTAACAAGGTTTGGCACTGTCAATCATACATATACCAGATTATGACAAAACGAAGCTTGCGGCAAACTGTATATAGGCTGCTACATTTGAGTCTCTCTTTAGGTTTGCTTAAACATATTTTAACAAATTTGACATGAGGAAATATGCAAATTAGGTAAATCTTTGCCTCCTTTTTCATGGATTTTAAAAACAGTGGGGCATATTAGCAAGCACAGGCGGTATTTACCGCAAAACGCGTTTAGTGCGTTTTTTTTATCGCCGGATATTATTGCAGAGATAACATGCTATTAGCAACGTTTATCTCTAATGCGATAAAATATCCGGCGATAGCGGCTAAATGTGTAAATATCGCTGGAAATCCAGCAATATTCAGGCATTAACGCTAAGGGGGACTTAACCTGAATATCCACCTCCCATTGGATAAACAGGTTAAGTAATGGTCTGAGCAGGCGTTAGAATCTGTCGATAATCGCGCTTAGTGCGACTTTTTAAATTGCACAGCCTGCCTTGTTAATATGCGATAGCTGTGTTAGTGACTGCTTTCAGTCGCTAACAGTTTGGGTATGCCCACTTTGCATGTCATTAGCGATAAATATCGCTGACACGCAAAGTGGGCCCCAAACCGTTCGCCTAAAAGCTGTCGGTAACTGCTGTTAGCGACAGCTTGCTAATAGGGTGATAAAAATATTGCCGCTGTAGCGTCAAAAACCGCAGCAAAAGCGGCGATATGGCCATTGATAATATGCCCCAGTGTCTCTTTTCAGTTTCTCCATTTTTGGGCCCCAGAAAAAAATGTAAAACAATTTCTGTGTTGCTTTTGGCCACCTAATAGATGGGGGGAAACAATGGCAATAAACAACAACATTGGCATACAAAACGCCTTCAAAAGTCTCCAGAGAGCACTTATCTTTGTTTGCACCTATTCCTAGTTTATTTCTTCTTTCATATCCAGAGAGAAAATGATTTCCAAGATCTTTACTGGGTCTTTGGGGTGTTTAACTGGGAGTGGTGTCAGTTTGTCCCAGTTTGCCATTGTCATGCAGTGTTTACGATATTCACATGAAAACCTGCTGCTAGTGAAAAAAGTTGTGTTATAAGGAATGTTCTTTTTATGGATCTAGCGTTCTTACATATAATAGGTACATTGTTCATATATGATACACATTTCACCTGGTTCTCTTTGCTACAAGGTGCTAAAGGAACAGTTATGCATGTGCTTTCCTAATGGTGCACAACAAGGGTTCAATTGCTCAAGCAAAGAGTGCTGGGGACCGGGGACATCCTTGTCTGACCCTGGTTCAACAGAGGAACATTTTGGAAATTTGCCATTTACGAGCACCTGACTGTGGCAGTTTGCATATAACAATCTGATTGTCTGAATGAATTTATCTGGGAAGCTCAATTTTCCTAGTAACTTAAAAAGATATTCATGACTTAAAGAGCCAAAGCCTTTTTGAAAGTTAAAAGCCAAGACTGCTAGTGAGTTACCTTTATATTTTGCTGCCTTAAAGTGTCTATCAAAATGGTCAGAATGTCCCATATTTTCCTTCCTGGGACACCACATGTTTGGTCTGGGTGGATGCCCATGTTGAGTGCCATCCTACATCTCGTGGCCAAGTTTTACTCAGGATTTTACTGTCTACATTTAGGAGGGTTATCAGCCTCCAATTTCCAATGTCCAGCTTGCCTCCCATTTTTCCCAACAGTTTGATAACACCCTGTGGGAGAGAAGGGGGTAAACAGTTTTCTTTCATACATTCCTGCAGTAGTCCCATGACATTTTTTTCAATGAGCCCCCAGAAATCCTTGTAAAACTCCCACGAAAGGCCATCTTGTCCAAGGGCAGATTCTTTAAGTGCCTCCTAAAAAATTTGGAAAAATTCTTCTCCTAAAGAAGGAGAAACAAGAAATACCTTTTCGCCTTCTGAGATGGCGTTTGGTAGACCTTCTAAAAAATAATCAAATGCATGTGGGTACATCGTTATATAGCTGTGAGAAACAAATCGGTTGTTTTCTTCTGCATTTTTTTTCTACTTTTTTGTCTTAAATCAGTTTTGTCTTTTAGTTCTGGCACCTGTTGTACTTTTTGGAGAACAAAAACTAGTGTAATCATAGATGCACCCTCTGCCTCCAACCAAAGGCCGAGCGCCAAAGGGGGCCTCCTGGGGACCCCTAGCGTCGAGCTCTGGAAGCTTTTCCGTGTCAGGAAGGCTGGCCCAGAAAGGCTGTGTCAACCCGCCATCTTAAGCCCTCGGGCAAAAGACAGTCGGAAAGCCTGTTCGGATTCCTTTCCGACCGACTAAATTATAATGGGTCGGTCTGAAAGGAATCTGAACGGCATAATACTATACGGTCGGAGTGGCTCTGACCAATGGTCAGAGCGGTTCCAACCAATGGTCAGAGCCGTTTCCGATTGTATCGAAATGAGGCCCTGAGTGTTAATCTTCCATACACCTTTCCCAATATCACAGTGTTTGGAATTTCATATTCTGTTTTTAACATTTTATGGTCAGAAACACTGCTCTTAACCACCCTTCTTTATATTTTTGGATATGAGGATGATGTCAGTCCTTGACTTAACCCTTCCTAACTCTGCTATCACTGTAAACTTTTGTTTTTTACCTTCTTGAGCCACTGTGTAAGATAATTGTAGATCAGTACAAATATTACTTAAACATTTAGCAGATTTATCTAGTTTATACACATTTCTCTTGCCGCCTCAATCTGTGGGATTTATGATACAATTTAAATCTTCTGCTTCAAGAATGGGTGTTGCACCGACATAGAAAATATTAGTACTTTAACCCCTTCGACGCTCATGACGAGCTGGGCTCGTCATGAGGTAGCCTCCTCGCACGCTCATGACGAGCCCAGCTCGTCATGAATAAAGGGAATGAGGATATCCAGGCGTACGGGCGGAATTCCGCCCGCATTAAAGGTGTTAAAGAGATCTTTCCTTTCCTGCTTGTCATTCGGCGCTTACACATTGCAAACTTTGAAGGTGACATTGCGAACGGCGATTGTGACCATGATAGCCCTGCCTGGCTGAATGATTTTTGTGTCTATTATTGACATTTGTTTATTTTAGATCAGAATCCCTATTCCAGCATTCTTGTTTCCTCCCCAGACCGTTTGGAGGGTCCTTCTTCCCAGTATTTAGATATGAAGGAGTAGTCTGATGAATAGGGAATGGCAAATACTTGCAATCATACAATACCTTGAGGGCTAATGAAAAAGTTGCAGTAGTCCTAAGGGGAATGTCTTCAGGATACCCGTTATCATGATCCACTACTGCCAGTATGAAGTTGTTTCCTGAGGCTGAGGCTGGTTCAAGTATACCCACTATGTCCACACCAGCCCTTTCAAAGTGAACCCCCGCCACTGACAGTGGGATTAAGAGGTCCTTTGCGTACCCACCTGTTTTGCCACTTGCTCAACAGGGAACACAGGAGCTATAAACTCCTTCACTTTCTGGGACATCTGGGGCCAGTAGAAATGGCTGACAAGCCTTTCCTGAGTTTTGGTCTGGCCCAAGTGTCCAGCTAGGGGGATGTTATTGGCCAAAGTGAGTAAGAACTCTCTATACCGTGGAGGTACTACCACTCTCTTAGTGGCACCGGGTTTGGGGTCTCTGGTCTCAGTGTACAGGAGTCCCTCCTCCCAATAGACCCTGTGGGAGCCACCGACATCTCCTTATTCCTGGTCAGCAGCTCGCTGTCACAGGCTTTCAAGAGTGGGACAGACTTGCTGGCCAAGGCACAGCTGTCCCCTAGAGGGCCCCCCTATGCCCAGGTGCTCAACCTGGTAAGGTCCAAGTTCCATGGGCTCAGTTCACTCTGGGGCTGACAAGTCCTCTACCCGGGAAGAGGGGTCCTGAGCTTGTAGCTGTGTAGAAGATGGTTCCCCAGTCTTCTTACCCTTCCTCTTGGGAGGTTGGGCCATCCTTTCAGGTTCCAAAACTTCTTGTTCACCCTGTACTTTAGTTTCTGTTCTTGTCTTCACACACGGTATCTCAGGGGTTTGCAGCACGGATGCATGTGTCTTTCTCTCTACCTCAGCCCACACTGAAGTTTCCAGATCATTTCCAAGCAGACAGACGGCTGGGGGTTTTGGAAAGACCACTACCTGTTTCAGGCCAGTAACCTCCCCCTTAGTCTAACGTCACCAGAGCATGGCATGGTTAGTAGTGACACTGTCAGCATTGGTGACTAGGTTTTACTGTCAGGTATTGCTCTGGAGAAGCCGGTGTATCTCTCAGCATAGTGACACTGGCACCTGTATCCCTGAGGGCAGAGGTCTTCAACTTGCAGGGTGTACCCCCTTTGGGGGGCGTGAATGAGGTGCCAGGGGGGCGCAAATGGCTCTGCAAGTACATGTAAATGAAGATGGCCTGGAAGTGCGGCAATGTCTCTTTGCCACATTTCCAGGCTGTATTCATTTACTTCGAGCTCTTGTAGTGAGAGAGAACCCTGATCAGGGTTGTACGGCATTACAACGCGGGCTTTTACCCCGCATGCCATTACAACGCAGTTTTTACAACGCAAGCCGTTACAACGACTTGCGTTGGGGGGCACTGGAGAGTGGAATAGTTTAATTTTCTATTCCAACTCCAGCCCACGTTGACAGTATAGAAGGTGTTGGATAGAAAATTAAACTATTCCCTATCCTACAGCACCCTCCAGCGCAAGTCGTTGTAACTACTTGCGTTGTAATAGCAGCGTTGAAATAGCAGTGCGGGGTAATGACCACCAACTAGCCCTAATGAGATGCAGAGTGGGCGTTCCCGTGCAAAATCACACAAATAAACCACAACACCACATTCACAACGAACTGCCAGATCTGCCACGCGAACCAAAAACAGGCGATAAGCCGCAGTAGCAGCAGGGAATTAACACCTGGCTCCTGCTGGAGTTAAGCAGGAGGACAACCTTCAGCATGAAAGGGAGCCCAGCCAAGAGCCATACCTAAAGACCCACAGATGCCATGGAGACAATGATCATGCAACGTGGATACCCATGAGGGCCACAACACCTCCTGCAACCACCCCAGGCCCCCGGCAATCCCCCAAAGACATACAAATACCGTGCACGATACAAGAGCCACAACAAATGCACGTTGTTGGACAGTGCCAAAATAAATACACACGTGTGGGCAGAAGAACGAGAAACAGTCACACAGCACTGAAGTAACAACCAAAAAAATTTATTGAAACACAAAACACCAATCCGGAAGACTCCTGTCTGGTCCACCAGGGACAATCTCAACAACACAGCCTAGAAAAGAAAGCACAAAATCAGGACGTGTATCATGCGCACTTCAAAGGAGGGATACACAGAGAAACAGAGAAGGAAAGTGAGACAGAAAGAGAAAGAGAGGAAAGGAAAGGAAAGGAAAGGAAAGGAAAGGAAAGGAAAGGAAAGGAAAGGAAGGGAGAGAGAGTGAGAGAGAGGGAAGGAAGGGAGAGTGTGTGTGTGAGAGAGAGAGAGGGAAGGGAGAGAGAGTCAGAGAGAAAGAAATGAAGGGAGAGAGAGACACACACAGGCCCCACTACTCACCTGCTGCCACCGGTGTGTCCATCAGTAGGCACACAATGTGCCCGTGCGAGCTTTAGGCCCCGGTCACGCCACCATGGCATTGTCCACATCATGCGGGCCTGCCCCGCAGCCCAGCAGGTCCCACACATGACGCTGAGTCCTGAGTCATCAATGGCGGAGTGCACACATCATCATCGCAGGCTGCACACATGCTCAGCAATTACGTGTGCCACCAACCCTGTGCAATGCTACTCAATGCCACGTGGTGGTAGGCCCGTGTCGGCCGCAAGGCCTCTGGTGCCACTAACCCTGTGCTACACCAGTCAGCGCCACGTGGTTGTAGGCCCGTGTCGACCGCAAGGCCTCAGGTGCCACCAACCCTATGCGCAGCAATTCATGGGTCCTTTATGATTGAGCACTGTGGAGCATCCATCATCTAGTCACCGCCGACAGAGGGGTATGTGATGTTGTCGGCCACTTATATTTGTGGGGTCACATGGCCTGTGATGCCTGTACCGCATGGGAGTGGTAAGTGCATAGACCTGCCCTGAGAGAGTGGCCGCGACATGCTGACAACTAGACCCGAGACCTGCACACCACCAGCGAGTATGCCTGTGACAGGTAACTATGTGGGGCCCCCCCTCGGAGCATCCGCGCAGTGGTCTGGCCTGCCGTACGCCGGACATGTCCAGAGCTTGCAACAATGACTCGGGGGCTCTGGGCGTGGTTCAGTCCATGTCTGGACAGGGAAGTGACTAATGCGTGTGTCCCTGTTGTAGTGTCCACGGCACCCGGGACACAATAGGCAATGTAGCACACGGTGACTGGCATCGCACCAGATGAGCATCATTGACGTTAGGGAACTCACTGTGCCTATTTCCAGCCACACATTCATGCAGTAATGATGAAAGACATGACACAGCAGTGTGTTACTGGATGTGTATTGCATATCCAGTGGGGTTTTGCAGCTGGAGCGGTACATGGCCATGCCAAGCACCCCACACAATATGGGCTCGTGGAGGGCCAACCAGATTCCATCCGGGGATGACAAGTACTGAGGAAGAGGAAGGCTACAGTCTGCAGTCTGGTCGCCGTGTCATTGGTCATCAAATAGGATATGCCAGTCCATGTTGCAGTCCAAGTTGAGTGCAGCTAAGTGTATCGGGGGTCAGTGGGATGTCATGAGGACATGTACGACACCAAGCAGAATTAGTCAGGTGGCGGAAACTAATGCTATTGCCTCCTTCTGACAACAATCTAATCTACATCCTTGTCCTCATATGTGTGCTCTACCCCACCTGAGATTGTTGTAGTACTGGCTGCGGCACTGTGTGCCACTGACACATCAGGGGCCGGAGGAGGAATATTGGCCGCACTGTGTGGTAGTCACACATCAGGTGCCGAAGTGGATACGGCTGCCGCACTGTGATTCACTGACACACAAGGGGGCGGAGATAGGACGGTGTTGGGGCAGCAACATTCGTGAGCGCCACACCTTGTGGCAGCAATGCTATGATTAGGATCTGCAGGGCATGGTAGATCCCAGCTACATTTTGCTGATGTGCAGCAGTGGCTGCCATCCTTTTGGCCTCCATCCACAACACGTCTTCCATGAGCCTCTGCATGTGTGCCAGCTCACGGCTGGAATCGCTGAAGCCAGTCTGAGCGGACAGGTGTTCTCTCTGCGTCAAGACTCCAGCGATGTCAGTCAGGTCTCATTGGAGACCATGGAGCTGGCCGTCGGTGTCTGATAGGGACTGGAGCTGGTCCCTGATGGGACCTAGACACCCATGGATGGCATCCAGTTTGGTAGCCATGAGGCCGAACTCCACCCGCAACTGCTCAAGCCGCTTTTTTGTCCACGGGACGCTCTATCGCTTTCTAGCCATTAGCAGCACATTTCAGGGAATCTTGCTTGGCCATGTTATAAGAACAATCACCATGAAGTGGGATTCACTGCCAAGAATCTGTAATCATGAGCTCTGAGAACCCCACTTGACCGGTGACTGCAAGCATTTTTTACCCAACGCGCAATTGAATGGCCAGACTCGCTGAAAACAAGCAGCGGCCACTGTTCTTTGCTCCTAGGAGAACCGTATTTTTATCAAGCATTATTTGTTTTGGTAGGATAGGTCCCATTGCCTCTGCTGTTGAATATACACCATATGTGCCCTGAAGAAGGTGATACCCAAATGAAAGGGTGTGTCACCGAAACGTGCGTCGCCACTTTGAATTAGTTCCCTCCATGAATACACCTGATTTATTTGTTTTGAAAATTGATGAATCATGCTGAAAAGTCTTCTTTTGATATGAAAACATTTCTGGTTGATCACATTTATTCTGAAGGTTCCTTTAAAATTATATCACATTAATTGTTTAAATGCAATTCATGAATTATTGCACTGTTTAGTATGAAAAATCTGTTTTTTTAGTATTTAGTTACATTGTGGGGGGACTTCGTGCATATTCAGCCTTTCTGTATATATATGATGCATGCATTTGTTGTTTCGGGTGAGTATGTTTTGAAGGTGACTGTGTGTTTTTTTGAGTGAAAGTTGTGTAATCTGATTTAAAAAAAAATATATTTTTTTGGTAGTTAGTTGGTATGAATTCACCAATAATTTTGTATTGAAAAGATAAAAAATATTAAATTAAGTAATGAAAACACTATCTTGAATGCCCTTAATATTTATGCTATTGGTCTAGCAGCGTGGTCAATATTATATATGACGTACAACATACTTTAAATTGATATAGGTAGAGATCTTCCTTTGTTAATTTTGTTCTTCTCTCCACGTCATGACTCTAGCGATGTTAGTCAGACCTCGTTGGAGACCATAGAGCGGGCCATGGGTGTCCGTTAGGGACTGGAGCTGCTCCCTGATGGGACCTAGACACCCATGGATGGCATCCAGTTTGGTAGCCATGATGCCTAACCCCACCGCACCTGCTCAGCCGTCTCCTTCTGGCCCTCCAGCACACAGCGTTGGAAGGCCATGGTTTGTTCTTGGCGGTCTTGGGAGAGTGGGTGCCTCCTGGTGGGTGCTTTGTGTAGCATTTCCTCGATGCAGCTGGGCTGCCGTGATCCTGGAGGTGAGTTGCGGATGATGTCCATGATGTGTTGCAGGGCTTGGGTGTCGATGCTGGCGGTGTCCTCCTCGTCATCAGTGAAGAGTGGCTGGGATTGCTCTGCAGGGGGTGTTGACGGTGCCACTGGAATGTGAAGGGGAGATGGTGTATTATAATGTGTCCACATGTATGTAGCCGCATGGTACATGTTGCCATTCCGACAGCATGGCATTGTACATTGTGACAGTGTAGGTCAGGGGCATGACCCAGAGTCATTGTGGGTGTGCACTGCTTGATTATGCATGTGTGCCATTGTGGCCCTCTCAACTCATTCCCCCAGTACCGTCACTCACCTTGTGGTTGTGTTGTGTCCTGTCGAGCAGTGTTCGGTCCCCCAGCTCAGGATAAAGTCTCCACACTGATGACTGTCGACACCAGCTCCTCAATGTAATGCAGCACGAGTTGTGGCACTGGGCTCCCACCTGTAGTTTGCATTGCTGGCTTCTGGTTAGCTGCAAGTCTCTCCTTGGTCTATCGCTTGATGTCAATCCATCGCCTCTTGGCCTCGTCCATTGACCTCTTGTGCTCGCCGACGGCATTCTCCATGTTCACTATATTCCGCCATATCCCATTTTTGGCTCCCAATGACGCGTTGGAGGTGACGAACAGTTGTTGATGGTGTTCCATCACCTCCATAATCAGGATCCTGTTTTCCTGCGGACTGAACTTCATCTTCCTCTTCTTATTATCCTTGCCCTTCACTGTTCACGAGGTCCCAGGCTGTTAGTCCGGGGTACTTGTGGGGTTGCACTCGTCTTCTGCGCCTGCTCCGGCTGCCTCAATGGTGCTTGGGTGTTGGTCAGTTTGTGTTTGGGTGTTTTTTCTACTTTCATAGTGATATTTCCAGCCTGCCATGTGTATGTTGCAGGCCCGGCGCTGCGTTTCTCTGATTTCCTCATCGCGCTTTTGCCCATCGCATGTTTTTTCACATTGAGGTTTGCGTTTTTATCGCCGTCGAGGTGGTTGTATCGCGGACATTGGCCACGGTTTCGGCAGACTATCGCATGCGCCCGCCTTGTTGAGAATTCCACGTTAACACAGGGTTATTTTCCCGAGATCGGCTGCAATGTGTAAAGGTGCATTAGCATTTTTTCATGGTGTTTAGCACACGTTTTTGTGAATATACCCCTATGTGTCTTTTGCTCATGCGCCAGAATTTCCCTGAAAGTGTTAATTCGTCATACTACGTAGATGCAGTTGACGCACGCGCACAACAGTTTCCCATTTAAAGCGGTATTTGCATGCGAACAAGTTTCCCATTTAAAGTGGTATTAGTCTGTCTTCATTGTTTTCCGCATTACTGCACACATAGGCAAGCTTCACTAACCCGCGTATATGGTCATTTATGACAGCTCACATACTGTATGTCCGTTGCTATTGATTGCTATTAGTTTGAATTGACCTTATATGTATACTGTTATACTGACCTTACTGTATATCCGTTGCTATTGATTGTTGATCTGATATGGATACTGTTATCTTTGCCTTTCCCTTGCCCTTCTGCTCATCCTTCCCTTTTCTGATTTTGCTCTTACTTTTCATTATACCTTTTACCCCGGGGCAGGCATGTATTTTCGGAATATTAGGGATAACCTTTTGATTGGGATGATTTACTAACCCAATGCACAGTACATACTATATCTAATTACTTGTTTCCAGCGCGCAGCAACATTACCTATCTTTGACAGCTCTCTAATATAAGACTATACCTTTCTTGGTATTTTGGCGTGACAGGTACTTTTAAATCACTCGTTACATACTGAGGTGTATTTACATAATTTCGAGATGATAAATAATCTATTATCATCACATATTTACGATTTCAGTTCATATACTTACCATTCTATGATGGCGCGTATTTAATTTACTTTTGTAGCACTAACGGTGCACCGGTACACTATGCTATACTTTAGCCACTCCAAGATGGCGCGTCCTACTTTTACTCTTATTTACCATTGAGAGATGGCGTCCGTTTATTACGCTGAGTATTTTCGAGACGATTCACTGACAGATATGTGGGGATTTCCCTACTAACTTAATTACGATGGCGCATTTAATAGTTTAATTAAGCGTTATTATATTGCGCGCTGGAACATTTTGTTATTATTTTTAGTCGTTCAAAGATGGCGCGCTTGACATACTACTATAAATTGCCATTGAAAGATGGCGCCCGTGTAGCACGCGGAGCTCTTTAGGACGACTTCCAAGCAGATAAGCGGCGAGTTTTCTTGTAGCGCGTGGTCCTATTTACTTTTTTGCCAGGATTAATTTGGCTGACTTGTTACTAAGGAATCGATTATTTTGCCTTTTAGAAATTGGATTAGTGGATGGATTACTCGTTATTTTGATGACTAAGGGACTCAACTATTGAATTGGGTAAGACTATGATCTTTATAAAGTGTAAACGGGACTTTGGTTTTTATGTCCTATTTAGTTATTACATGATACTTATTTGTTTACAGAGTGGAGTCTTTATTTACTACTTGCAACTTACAAAATTGAGACTACTTTTGTTTATTCGTGCTACATGATTCAAAACATACTATGTTGGTGAGTTATACTTTTTTCTTTATATATACTAGCCCCCTTATTCCTTGAGTTTGTTTGTGACCGGAGTCCACTCCCCCCTCCCCCCTTTTCTTTTATTTTAGAATACGCTTTATTGAATAGCTTACTGGACTTAATGAGAAGAACTGAATACCTCAGAAATTTTGTTGATGGTACGTTATATCAGTTAATATTCACTCTAATTTACCTTAGATCTATTAACTTTGGTATTGCCTTTGTGGCCTTCTCATCACAATTTAGGTGATTCTAGTCTTTTCTTGGTGGTAGGTTTTTCATTTTTTATTACTTTTTCACAGTACTCGGTGAACTTGGTTTGCATTATGATAATGTTTAGTATAGAAAGGATATTTGAATACTGGTTACTGTATCGTTTACAGCCATGAAGAAATCTGTTTGTCTGTGACTGACAAGACGAAACACGTGTTGGCTGTGCTTCGTAATCTACGTTGAACATGGAATAAAGCAAAGAAATGAAAACTTCATGACAACTCTGGGAGACTTTTTTGACATTGACTAAATTGAACTTTATTGATAAATTGAGTGCTTGGTGGATTCTTCAGAATTACTTAGATGCAGTTGACGCATGCGCACAACAGTTTTCCATTTAAAGCGGTATTCGCATGCGAACAAGTTTTCCATTTAAAGTGGTATTGGTCTGTCTTCATTGTTTTCGGCATTACTGCACACATAGGCAAGCTTCACTAACCCGCGTGTTCATGTGGTGCATATTAGTTTTCACGAAACTGCGTTAATAACTTGTTAGTGAGTTAAACGAGTAGATTGCTTCCTAGCAAGTCTCTTTCTTAAGAGACCTTGAGGCATATTACCAACAAGTAGCGATATTTATCGCTAAATAGGCTTAGCGACAAGATAAATATCGCTGACATGCAAAGCGAGCCCCAAACCGCTCGCTATTGCCTAGAAGCTGTCTCTAACATCAGTTAGCAACAGCTTGCTAATAGAGCGAAAGAATTATCGCCGCTTAGCGGCCAACCGGCGATAATTGCCTATCGCCACCCTTGGTAATATGCCACCTTGCTCCTTCAACATTTCTCCAGGAGCTGTATCGGTGAAGGGTTTAGATTGAGGAAAGGAAGAAATGGCGCTCAAGCGAGTCCGCAAATGTTTTTTAAGATGCAATTGATTAGGAACGGTGGTAACAGGTCAGGGGAACAAACCCAAGCAAAACAACCCCTGCGAGTGTGTAAGTCGAAACATACACAGTACATATAGATCAGAGGGGCATATTATCAAGGGCTTTATCTCCGCTTTTTTGGCTTTAAAAGCAAAAGAAGCGGAGATAAAAATATCGCCCTAGCAACAACAGGGTGCTAACATGCAAAATCGCATGTTAGCACCCTTTTCCACTACGCTTCCCTTTGCATCTCTAATGAGATGCAAAGTGGGCGTTCCAGAGCAAAATAATAAGAGAAACGATTTCTCCTATTATCATGCTTCACGCTAACCCTTTTAGAGACAAAAAAAGCAGCGCTAACTACGGTTAACGCTGCTTTTTTATGTCTGCTAATTTTCAGACTTAGCCATGTAATCCAATGGGAGGTGGATTACATGGCTAAAATCACCCTGCTCTATCAGCTAGGTTTCTCTGGTTGCAGTGTGATTATCGCTGGATTTCCCGCGATTATCACACTGCTTACCAGCTAATGCATGGATTCCTATCGATTGGGAGATAAGCGTTGCTGATAGCACGCTGTCTCTGCGATAGAATTCAGCGTTAGCCTGCGATAATTATCCTTGCGCTAAAAGCGCTGAGCACTAATTATCACAGGACCTTGTTGATATGCCCCAGAGTCCTGTGCAGACGTATATGGGTGAAGGTTCTAGTGTCAAAACCAAACACTCAGGGGCATATTACCAAGCTATAGCGATAATTATCGCTAAGCTTGGTTAGCGGGTATAAAAATATCGCCGCGCTCCGACGATTTTTACCGCTGAGATACCTTGATATTATCAAGGTTTATCTCAAAAGCGGTAAAAATTGTGGGAAATGCATGAATATCGCTGTAAAATCCGCGATATTCATGCATTATCGTGACAATGCTCTTAGCCATGTTATCCACCTTCCATTGGATAACATTGCTAAGAACTGCTCTGGGCAGGCGTTAGCTTTTGGAGATCATCGCGCTAAGCGCGATTATTTCCAAAAGTTGGTAATAGGTGATAGCGATGTTAGCGACTATTTCCAGTCGCTAACATCTTGGCACGCCCACTTTGCATGTCATTAGCGATAACTATCGCTGACATGCTTAGTGGGCCCCTAAATGCCCGCTATCGCCTATTAGCTGCCGCTAACTGGTGTTAGCGACAGCTAGGTAATAGGGCGAGAATATTATCGCCGCTTTAGCGGGAAAAATTCCTGCTAAAGCGGCGATAAGGCCCTTGGTAATATGCCCCTCAAATTGTTCTTTTTGTAGATATTAAGTGGGTCGACATCAGAGTTGTCATAAGGGGGATTTTTATTCAGGATCAAATACAGAATATAGAAACTAGCCGACACGTGTTTCATCACAACTTGATTTTTTTTATAGAGAGCGCATTACCCTTTACGAGACATTGAGGGGCAGATTTACAGCCCCATGCGTCACATTTACGCCGCTGTTGATTTACTTCTGTGACGCAGCGGCGGCATAAACCATGCACCACATTGTGCCTTATTTACAACGTGACGCATCTAGGGAGATGCGTCATGTTGTAAAGCCCTGCACTACATGAAACCTGCGTTAGGTTTCATGTGGGCGTTCCGAGGCAGGGTGAGCGTTCCGTCGTAGGAACGCCTTGTAAAAGTGACACAGCGAAATCTACAAGATTTCTCTGAGTCACTTTTACGTACATGCGTAGTCAAAACCCAGTGACGCAGCATGTTAGGCATTGATAGGTTTTAGTTTTCCATGCCCCGCCCACTTCCATAGTGTGCTTATAAGTTAGCAGAGTGTGTCTAACAATGATATGTTCATTTATGCAATTTCGTTTCTATTCTAACAATAGTTATTCATTTATGCGTGTGACATTATTACAGTTTTCTTAGCTTAGCCTGTGTGCCACCATTTTGAAGCATCTCCCTTTCTGTGCGAGTTGCACTTGCTCCTTCCCCCTCCCGTAGGAATAGGAATATTCCACATGTCAGCAGTTTTGCCTCTCGGCCCACTGTGACTGAAACTACTAGCGAAACTCCCTTATCAAACTGTTCTCATGTGCTGGAAATGCTAAAGCCTGGCTCCGTGTCCTTTGGAGGTGATAACAGAGCAGATGCAGATGCCTCTTGTATGAGGCCATTGTTCACCCTCTCTGGGGTCCGTTACTTTTCCACTGTGGGCGTGTTTTTCTCTGCTTCTTGTATTATAATGTGTTACTGTGATGACATGAATCAGTCCTCTCGATGCATTCTCTAGAGTGCAGACCTGACAGGGCCCATCTATAGATGAACATTTGTATTCAATAAATACATTTCTAATCCTTCTCCACTGCCTGGCTGGCTTATTATATGAGAATGATAGATGAGTGAGGTAAGTCGCTCAGGTGGATTTGAGCCACGCTTATCAGATGGCACCCCAGATGGGACTCCGTGATAAGGATCTTTCTCACCCGTAAGTGGGTAGCAGAAGGCCGGGGACCCTCTGGTCGGCACGGTGGGCCCGGGTACCCATTTTGATGCCGAGCTTGGTTCTCGCAGCGCTGCCCCACCCTGCTGATCGGGAGAGGTCCTGGTTCATGATCCTGCACCGGAGTCCAGAAGGCGGAACCTTGGAGCTGACCGTGTTGGTCCCAGCAGCCGGCGGTGGAGAACGGTAGAGGTCGGTTCTGCGAGCAGAAGGTGAGTGGTCCGACTGTTGATTGGGGGAGCTGGGATGCTCCATGAGACCGGTGTGTCTCTGAGACCGGTGTGTCTCTGGTGATTGGAGGAGCCGGTGTGCTCCTGGGGCTAGTGTGCTCCGGGGAACTCAGAGTGCAAGTGGCGCTCTGACAGACTATTGGTGATGAGGGTATTGGGTGGATGTCTGTTTTAGAGCATCTGACCGGGTAGTACTGAGACTGGAGTGTGGCTCACCACTGTTAAATACTGGGAAAGGACCCAAACCCCTGGTTTGAGGGAAGAGTCCCAGATCTTCCGGGGTAAAGTGCGCAACGGTCTGCAGTGCCGCCCGGGTGGCGGATGTGTCCTCCAGCCTCAGAACAGTTAGTGTACTGTTCGGTCTGCGGTAGGGTCCAGGTTCCCCAGGACTTGGTCGACGGGCCTTGTCCCATTATGGTAACACGTGTTTGGCAGGGACTCAATGCATAGGAAGTGCGTGTGCGTGTGTGGTTGTGTGTGGAGATAGTTGTTTGGTTCTTTTGTGCCTGGGTATGTGTGGGTTCTTTGGCGGTATCTGATTGAGTGAGTTTGGTGGTGTTTGATTGAGTGTGCAAGATGCCGTGTTTCAGTAAGTTGCAATGTTTTAGGTGTTGCTGCAGTTCAACTGATGTCATTTTGTTTAATATTTCTGATGCAGTTAAGATGGATCACTTGCAAGAGAGATCGTTTGCTAGGCACTGCTGTCAGAGCATGTTTGATTTCCTAAGGTTGTGGCAGAAAGAGGAAATTTTAGTTTTAAAAGAAGACAAAATGTGTACACTTAAAGTTGCTTTTAGTGGCTCAGTGAGCCAATGTGAGCAGTGATTAAGAGGATGGGGTATGTATTTCATGTAACATGTTTTATTTTGTTATTAATTGGTTTGGGTTGAGAGCAGTCTGTGGGCTGCCTTTTGGTCGTGTAAATGTTTGTTTAAATGAAGTGAGTGCGTCTTGTTGCATAAGTTAGATTGTCTGGTCCTTGTGAGCTATCTGAGATGGGTGCGCCTGACTGTCAGTGTGTTTTTCGTGTAGTTTAAAAGTGCATGCAGGGCTGTGCCCTATGGAAAATAATTTGGTTTCTTCCATTCCCTCAATTTGTGAACAGAAGAAGATGGAGAAAAAGGGATTTGATTACCAGTAATCAGAATGTATATTAATAGCATGTGGGAAGAGTGTAAAGTGAAAAAAATAAATAAAAATAAAAATAATGAGAAATGTATTTGCCGAAATAGTGTTAAATTATTGAATGTTACAAAGAGTTAGGAAGGCTTTTTGGCTTTGTCAGCGCCAGACCGACGAGAGCGAGGCAGATTTGACCTTGGTGGTGAATGTCAGGGGAGGCGGAAGGCTGGCTAGCAGCCCAGAATTCTTAGCAGACGGTGAAAGTGAAATGCAGTTATTTAGTTAGTTTTAAACATGACTTGTCGAATGAATGTGTTTCAGCCCACAATTTAGAATAACAGTGTGGGAATATTATTAGGTTCTGGAAGGGTTAAGTGAAGGGGAGAGAGTGTGGGCAGAGCTGGGAAGATTATGTACAATGAAAATATAGATGCTGGTAACACAGCACAGTAGATGTGACCTTGTGTGATAACCACATTCCAATGGGTTCGCAGAAGCACCGGGAGAGCAAGAGAGGAGTGCAGGCAGAAGATTATGGGGGGGCTAGGAGACTCTGCTCCTGGCACAGAAAGCAGAGATACACAGATGGAGCCAGCATCAGCGAGTCTGCATAATTATGAGGGTTTAGACTGAAGTATAATGCAGTTGTTCAGAACACATGTGATTAAGAATTAGGAACAAAATTATGAATAACTTTCAACAGGTTATTCCACTTGGACATAGAGAATTACACTATAACATGACCTAGCCTGAGAAAAGAAGGATTGTTTTGAGAAAAATTAATTTACTAAATATGTTAGTGAAGTGTTACTCCTATTGTTTGAATGGTATTCAGTAAGTGATTAATTTGTGTGCAGTTTAATGGCAAACAGGAAAAAGAGATGTATTGGTTGTCTGTTGTGTCCATTTTTGGTGTTGATTTTTGTTTCACTGTTGGACAATGTCCTAGTATAACATTTTTTTCTATTTCAATAATAATTGAGTTGGGGGGTCCCTGATTGGCATACTGATTAGTGTCTTTGCTAGTGGATACCAGTGGAGAGTACTGATGATGCGAGGGCAGGTAAAAATATTGATTGTGTTGCTCATAGGAGCGGCCTGGTGGGAAGGTATATATGTGTGTAATGTCTATATGTGTGTAACAGTATTTGTATGCAGTTTGCCCATGGGGCACCATTGCAGTGAGTCCAGTGCCCCACCCGCTGAGTGTGCAAATGTCTGCTAGTGTGCACTGGAGTATTCAGTATGTTCTGGAGGTGAGAATATGGCACCCTTTTGTTTAAAGTTAAGAAATGGCATTGGTTATAAGAGGGCTCATTTACACAGCGACAGATGACTATGCAGAAATATTTGGTATTTTAGTAACAAGAATAAAATTTTTACGCAAATATGGAAATTCCTGGCTTATGACAAGTGAATGATGTGAACGTAAATTTATATATATTTTTCCCTTTTGATGCTGCATTCAATGCCATTACCAGATTGTCATGTGATTTTCAATGCTGCTAAATGTTTTATATTCTTGGCTGACGGTTAAAGAGGTTAGAAATGGTTCTTATGTGAGACAGCAGACAGGGTTTTCAGAATGGAAAGTGAACGGTGAACTGGTGTGAATGTGCTCCAAGCATAGGTTTTACGGTAAGTATTTGTGAAAGGTATTTTTACTAAGTGGTTGCTTTTTGTCCAATATTTTCTGTGTTGCTGTTTCTTTTGTGTGTGTTTTGATTTGTTTCGTTTCAGTGCAATGGGAAATCTTTTTTTATCTGTGTGTTACGGTGAGTATTGATGCAGCTTCGTGCTAGACAGATTAAGTGTGCACTGACACCGCATGATGCGAGTATATGCATGAGAAAAAAAAATAGTCCTTTCAGTAACTAATATTGTGTTTTCCTTTTGTGGCCTTTGTGCTATTGTGTGTTTTATGTTTTCTTTGGCTTATGGTGCATTGCTTGCTCTGTTCTGCGTGGATGGTATGCTGATCAATTTTAAGCTTGATAAATTGAGTAGGCCAGCATGCTGGGTTTTGGGCCACAGGCTCACTGTACATGATATGCATGGCATCGTGTTGTGTGTCACAGCTCATTTGCATGCGTTACAGTGAATTTTCTATGCTATCTGTGCTTAACACAGCAAGTATACCTGCTGCTTTGGTATGCTTGTTTTTCTTGTTTTTGTATGTCTCTGTATTGTATTGTTTTGATAATTATATTATTGATACTAGAACAAGCTCCTCTATGGGGAATTTGTTCTGGTCCCTAAATTTCACAGACAACACTTCAGCAGTGTATGTCTATTTGGTTAAAAGGGGTATGGAGGGAATAATACGAGAGTTCTACGGTGTACTCATGGTGTTGTGTCACAAGCCTGACCATTACCTCAGTAATTTTTGTTCATTTATAGATTTTCCATTTGCCGCCATTTCCCTAATGAATGTCGCATAGTGCCTAGTTATGGGGGACTTCAGCTGTGTCCCAGTTCCACTTCCATTTCCTTACTACTTTTCCTTAGTTACATTGCCCTCATAATTAATAGGCACACATATCATTTTATGGCAATGACATTTCTACATGTGCTAAAAGATGTTCTAGCCCTCTCAAAAGTGCTATGTATCGCCTAGAATTTTGTTTATGCTCAGGGCTACACCCAGTGGTTGATGGTATTGACCGAAGTGAAATATGTTTCAGATTTCCTTCTGTCAAAATGGGGGAGGAGGCTAGCTTGCCGCTGGAGCTAGCTCCCCTCTAGCTCTCATATAAATTAAAACTAGGTAACATGTGTATTGCTCCCTCCTGTCCTGCTTTGATCTAAAAGGGGAATTAGACGTGGGTAGTTTTCACCCGGGAGGGTCCCAAGGCGCTTGGGGGAAGGGGTCCGCTAATGCAACATGTCGAACAGCCAGGTCTTGAGTTGTCTCCTGACTAGTGTTTCCTTATTTGACCTTTGAAGGGAACGATAGATCGGTACTTTTGTGTCACATTCCTAAGTAACAACATCATTATTGTGCAGCACTAAGTAAAGGTGTACAAGTTTCTTATCAGTTAGCCGGTAAAGTTTAGCTGATATTCCCTATTAGAGCTAGTGAACAGGTTTTCCCCTAAATAAAATGTTACATGGTCTAAATAGTGAAAAAGGTGAAAAGATGCTTGTGTGATCCTCAGCACAAATATTTTTAGAAATGAAAGATTT
This sequence comes from Lissotriton helveticus, assembly GCF_964261635.1. NCBI lineage: Eukaryota > Metazoa > Chordata > Amphibia > Caudata > Salamandridae > Lissotriton > Lissotriton helveticus. Next base: position 1,696,565,322 of record NC_136069.1, on the reverse strand, counting down.
GTAGAAATTAGTTTCCTGCTGCCACTACATTATGTGAGCATGGTCATGAGCAAAAAATATAGTTGTTTTGGGTAAAGAAAAAGAATATTAGAAGTGTTTGAAGTTTTGCACAACAGTGAAGGTTCATAAAGTAGACGCTGTGTACTCGCTATAGGAAGAGCAGTTTGAACTTCCCTTTTTGCTGTTTCTCAAGTGCAAATGGGGGAATGCAACATGTCTGTTTTGTTTTATTTTTTTTCTCTTCTCTTAGAATTCAATAAATGCATACGTCCATCTGCAGGTAATGCAGCGAAAAGTCAGATATGTAATGTATTACCTATTGTCAGTGCACAAATTTATTGATAGGTACGATGTGTTCACCTTCAAATTGACATTAATAGAGCAATATGAAAGCACAGAATAGAGCTCATTTGGTTTCTTTGAATTTGAATTTTATTCATATGCCTTGCCTAAAGATCTTTGTTCTGTCCATCAATAGAAATGTGTCACACAGCCGGAGCCAGAGGGGACCCAAGCATCGGATCCAACTTCAAGTGCAAGTCAAGTCCCGTCGTCAGAAGATACCAATGGAAGTTTAGCTTGGAGCCAAGGTACCGCTGAAGCTGCTGTAGGTGTGTGATTCCTGGGTAAGAAAAGGGCAGGCCTGACCGAGATGGAGGACTCACTCTTCGCTTTTGCGCCAGTTCTCCAGTGGTTGGTTTCACAGAAATACTTGAGAGAGGCAGTTCTGTCTGTGCAAAAGGCTGCTGCCAGTTCTCCAGTGGTTATGCTTCAGGTTTCCCTGTTCCCCATCTGTTTGAAATCTACAGTTTTGTCTGCTAAGGTACCTGGTTACATTTTATACAATCTATGGCCTCGACAGAAGAGCGGTACACCAGGAGAAGAAAAGTAGGAGATAGGGAGAGACTTTAGTCTTAGGGTACAGATACAGTGCTCTTAGTATCTGTTAGATTCATATCTGGTGTACTGAGCGAGACACTGGACAGAATTTGTAGAGGGCACTACCTGGATTGGTGGTTGCTAAAATTCTGCAAGAAAGACTTTGCATCATTGGCCAAGATTGTTTTCCATTTGAGTTGCTGGCAAGTGCAGCTCCAACGCAGATGATTTTAGAATTTTTGATGAATAATACGAGCTTACCTGTGAGGCTCAGATGGACACAGGGAGAAGACCCCTCTCTGGCTGGCTGTGTTGCAGATTGTTTCCTTTAGTTTAATTTGGACATTTTAGCTAGGAAAATTTGTGTTTTTGAATGTTCCTATTCCCAAGGAGGAGCAGCTCCTGCGGCTCCTTGTCCAGATGTCCCTGATCATTTTGGTTCTCATGGTCTACAAATTTAATATTGAGTTTGTTTGTATCCTAACTGTTGCTTTCATATTTCTCTTTAGAGAATTAGTTTCTTGTTGCTTGACACATACCTTCATGAGTATTTCAACGCCACCTGATGATATCATTGGTACTCTAGATCCTCACGAAGAGGAGCACTGGGAAGTTCATTAGGATGATGTAGTATTCAAATGTTGCACCTGACACATGTTATTCATAGAACAGCAAAACAATTATTGGGTGTGTGGGTCATTGCCTTCATACACACACACAGGGGTGGAACATTGTTGCTTGTATTCTTGCCATATGGAAGTAGCTGTGAGGGTTAGTATACCTTGAGTGGTTTAGTAAAACACATTTCTCAGCCTGATAAAATATTTACTCCAAGGATGTTAGATATAGGTCCTAGCTGATAATGCAAGTGAGCCCTCAGTATTGGATTCAATAGGGTGTTTTCCTTGATGATGACAGTTTGATCTTATTTGCATTAAATCCTGCTCATGACTTAAAGTGTGATGTATTTAGATTAGTCGAAAAGAAGGGTGCCTCACACCCAGAGAATAATTATTGTCTTAGCAGGTATTGCAGGGGTTGTTCTTTTACTTGTTGCCTCTGCATTTCCTGCCCTATAGTATGCTGCACTACTTCTGTGACAACGTGAGGGAAAGTTTTCTACAGTTGAACTCTTCCTTGGCCTATAGACATCCTCCTGCGACAAATAGTAGTGGTCATTCTCTGGTACACCTGGCAGTTGTTGACCCTTCACCTTTTCCTGTATTATGGGGTGGGATTTGTTATTTGGCTTATTTACTTCCCCCTGTTTATGTAGCACCCTCGGACTATCATAAGACTCATCAACGGTTTGCTATAATGCTTGGGCAGCATAAAAGGAGGGTTCCCCAAGTTGAAGACATAGATAAGAAGGATACTGGTCGGAAAATTTTGATGGGGGTTGTAGGAATTGTGGGTGTGTTACTGACTTGAGGCCTATGTGTTTATTGCCTTCCTCCTTGTTGCTCTATGTGTGCCAGTAACATACGAGCCCCTAAAAGACGGACCAAAGAATTCCTTGCTTCCAATGATGTTGAACTTTATGACACCCGTTGGCTGATGCTTATTGACGATGATGTTCTTGATTAATATGTTATACTGGCCCTTAGACTTGATGTAAAGATTCTCCTTTTGGCTAATAAAGGTATCAATTATGTTAGCCACACTTGCTAAAAGGAGGGTCTGATAGGTTTTAGTTTTCCATGCCCGGCCCACTTCCATAGTGTGCTTATAAGTTAGCAGAGTGTGTCTAACAATGATATGTTCATTTATGCAATTTCGTTTCTATTCTAACAATAGTTATTCATTTATGCGTGTGACATTATTACAGTTTTCTTAGCTTAGCCTGTGTGCCACCATTTTGAAGCATCTCCCTTTCTGTGCGAGTTGCACTTGCTCCTTCCCCCTCCCGTAGGAATAGGAATATTCCACATGTCAGCAGTTTTGCCTCTCGGCCCACTGTGACTGAAACTACTAGCGAAACTCCCTTATCAAACTGTTCTCATGTGCTGGAAATGCTAAAGCCTGGCTCCGTGTCCTTGGGAGGTGATAACAGAGCAGATGCAGATGCCTCTTGTATGAGGCCATTGTTCACCCTCTCTGGGGTCCGTTACTTTTCCACTGTGGGCGTGTTTTTCTCTGCTTCTTGTATTATAATGTGTTACTGTGATGACATGAATCAGTCCTCTCGATGCATTCTCTAGAGTGCAGACCTGACAGGGCCCATCTATAGATGAACATTTGTATTCAATAAATACATTTCTAATCCTTCTCCACTGCCTGGCTGGCTTATTATATGAGAATGATAGATGAGTGAGGTAAGTCGCTCAGGTGGATTTGAGCCACGCTTATCAGCATATGGCGCACCTGAGCATCACTAGAGCCGCGTTGCGCTTGCAACACGACTCCAGCAACGTGCCACCTTAACACCACAGGATGCAACACGCATCACCCTATCCATACGTCATGGTGTACCGCATTGTAAATGCGACGCATTTGTGGTGGCGCATGGAGGGAATTGCGTGTCGCATCTTTTCTGGCGCATCCCTGCTGATTTGCATTCATGGTGGCACAGGGAGGGAATTGCGTGTCACATAGATGCACCAGAACTCGTACATCTGCCCCAGAGTATTTTCTTTTCTTTAACATTTATTTTCTGGCAGAGAGCTGGTAAAATCTACAGAGATATCCAGTAGAGTAAATCTTCAATTCTTATTTAAAATTATGATCAGGATGATAATGAGCTTATCTGTACACTGGCACAAACCTGAAGTTCCTCGTGATGGAACACAATTAATCTTCTTTCAACCACGCTCTTGACCCGCGTATCAATGTAGATCTTCCAAAAATTTCAGATCTTCTCTTCAATCACCACACAAGGTGCAATTGAAGGAGAGATTTTTTCTTTTTTTTGAAAAAATATACTTTATTTAGAAAATATTTGTCATAGATACATGTTAACCAATCCCATTGTGGGTGGCATACTTTTTAACTGGACTAGGTGTTGCACGCAGGCAGAGACCTGTCAGTTTTCCATCAAGATATGTTTCATTGTAAGAGAACACTTTTATGCTAAAGTGTTTTCCTAAATATATTTTTTAATTTACCCATTCTGCCCATTTTTTTTGTTTCCATATTTTTTCTGCTTGTTGTTTGCCTTGTTTTTTAATGTCCACATAATAAAAGAACATTATTTTATCCAATGCAATATTTATACAATCTTTGGTGGAGAAGGTCTTGTGTTGGTAGACTCCTAGGTTTCTTGTAGTCCATAAACTTTCTTTCACACATGATATGATTTTCAGCAGTAGGTTGTGTTTGTCTTTGGTACATGTTGTGGGGAATCCATACAGGATGAGTTCATAGTTTATGTTGTTTTGTCCTGTGATCCCTTTTATCAGGGGACCTATGGTTTTCCATGTTAGCTGCGCAAAGTAGCAGTTCCAGAGGAAATGGAGTACTGATTCTTCTGCTTTACAATTGTCTCTTGGGCAGGTGGATTCCTTTGCTAGTCCTCTCTTATGTTGGAAGCTTTTTACTGGTAAAGCCTTGTGGATGGTCAGCCATGCCAGGTCCTTTTGGCTATTGGTGATCTCCTTGCTGTTCGCCATTGTCCATGCCTTTTTGGAGAGTTTTTCATTTAAGTTGTTTGCAGGTGTCATAATTTCTTTTTCTTGTATGGCTTCTTTCAGGGCCATTCTGTGTATGAAGTCCTCTGGTTTCAGTTGTATTTTCTTCATGCTTTTCAGAAAATCATCTATAATGCTATACATTTTTGGTGGGACAAAAGCTGTGGGCAGTCTGTTATCTTGTTCTAATAGTTTTGCTGTTCTAAAAATGTTTGCAGCTCCATATCTGATGAAATGTGCTGCAATGTTCCTCCTTTCTCTAATTGCGTTTAGACATAGGCTGGTGTATGTGACAAGGAAGAAAAGGTATAAATTTGGCACTCCCTTGCCCCCATTTTCTAAGCTTTTGTAGACTATCTCTCTCTTAAGTTTTTCCATTTTGGAGGACCAGAAAAAGTCAATATTGTTTTCTGCAGACTCTTGAGTGTCTCTTTGGAGGGAGGAAAACTCACTGCATAGTATAGCATCAGAGGGAGCAGGACCGCTTTAATTACCAGTATTTTTCCTTCCAGGCTTAAGGATCTACTTTTCCATAGACCAATTTTTTGGTTTATCTTATTTTTGACTTCTGTCCATTTGTCTTCTCCTGAAGTGTCTTCTGAGAACCTGACTCCTAGTATCTTTGTTGGTTGTTTGGTGGTTTTTACTGGTATTTTTGCCAAGTTGTTCCAATTCCCCACTGTAAGGCATGTTTTTTTGTCTAGATTTAGTTTTAGTCCTGATGCTTGTGCAAAGATGCAGTGTAGTATTGTTCTTGAGACTGACTGTGGGTCTGGGCATAATATGGTTATATCATCCATATAGGCTATACATTTTGCTTTATTTCCTCCCGCCCCCGGGACGAAGATTCCTTTTATTACCTTGTCTTTTCTCAGGGTTGCTAGGAGTGGTTCTAGTGCACAGATGAAGAGCGCTGGTGATAGTGGGCAACCCTGTTTGACTCCTGTGCCTATTTGTACTTCTTTGAAGAGGTGGTTATTTATCTGGAATGCCCTGGAGGCGTTAGAGTATAGTAGTTTTATTATCTTAGTGAATCCTGGTGGGAAGCCCATGTGGTGAAGGACTTTAAACATGTATTCATGGGAGACACTATCAAAGGCCTTTTGGAGGTCAAGTGAGAGGACTCCTAGTGGGGAGTTTTTTTCTAGTGCCATCCAGATAGCATCTCTTATCGTGATCATGCTGTCCCATGATTTCCTACCAGGGACTGCACAGGTTTGGTCTGGGTGAATGACTGCTTTGAGCACCTTTTTAATTCAGTTTGTCATCAGTTTGCTTAGTATTTTACTGTCTACATTTAAAAGAGTAATGGGTCTCCAATTTTCCAGGCATTCTTTGTCACCTTTTTTATGTATTAGGGTTACTACTCCTTCTAAGAAGGATGGTGGAAGTTTTTTTTCCTCAGTTGCTTTGGTGAGCATTTCAATAAAATCTCTTGCTATTGTACCCCAGAAAGTTTGATAGAATTCCCAGGGGAGGCTGTCTTTCCCTGGGGCAGAGTTTTTTGGTGTCTGGCCGAGTGCTTCTATGAATTCTTGGCCTTCAAAGGGTTTTTCTAAGAAAGATTTTGATTCTGTTGTCAAGTTCCCTTCTAAGTTTTGTAGGAAGTCATTTCCTGTATCTTCCTCTATTTCTTTTTTTTGGTATAGGTTGTTGTAGAATTCTGCTGTTATTTCTAGTATTTCCTCTATTTTATTTGTTGTTTTTCCATTTTTATCTTTTAGGCCTGGGATATTTTGTTGGGCTTGCGCTGCTTTTTTGAAGAAAAAAGCGTTGCATTTTTCCCCTTCTTCGTATTCTTTTACTCTTGAGTTAAAGATGGTCTCTCTGCCTTTTTGTAGATACCATTTTCTTATGTTTTCCCTAGTTTTTAACATCTCTTCTTTTACCTGTACTCCTGCGTCTTGCAGTTCTATTAGTAAGGCTAGTTTTTCTTGGTGGTTTTTAAAGTCAGCTCTTTGTTGGGCTGCTCTCTCTCTTCCTATGTTTGAGAAGAAGTTTTTAGTTTGTTTTTTAACAAATTCCCACCATAGGGTGAGGTTGTGGAAGTTTTTCTTTTGTTTTTCCCATTTGCTATATTGAATTTGGAATGCTGTTTGTATTTCTTCGTCAGATAGAGTTGAGGTGTTTAGCTTCCAATAGGTTTTCCCTTTTTGGGATGCTTGAGGTAATTGGCATTCTGTTATGACTGTTTGGTGGTCAGTTAGACAGCTATCATCTAGTTTTGATGCTATGCATTTTATTTGTCTGGTTGCGACGGTAAAATCTATTCTGGATGTGGTGTTTCCATCTCCAGATAGCCATGTGTAGCCCGTGGTGTTCGGGTTACATAGGGGGAATGAGTCTTGGAGGTTGAAGTTTTTTATTATATACTTGAGACTTTTGGACGTAGTATCCAATTTGTACTGCATGGAGGATCCATATCTGTCTCCTGGTGACAGAATGCAGTTGAAGTCTCCTGCTATGAGACATGGTTGGTTGTCAGTTAAGAAGAAATTTAGGTTTTCTAACAGTTCTTTCCTTTCATTCTTTTTGGTATGGGCATATATATTTATGATTTTTAATATATTTTCTTTGTAATTTATGGTTAGCATTTGTGCTCTCCCTGGCGAGATTATAGTCTCTTGTATTAGTTGTGGGTGGTTGTTTGTAAAGAGGATCCCCACTCCTGCATTTTTATTTCCTCCTCCTGACCAAAAGGAAGGGCCCAAGGGCCATTCTTTTTCTATGTGTCTGTATTCGTCAGCATAAGGTAGGCCGCATTCTTGTAGACATATGATGTCTGCTTTTATGTTTTTGCAGTAATGAAATATAGCTGCTCTCTTGGTTTGGTTTCTCAAACCTCTAACATTAAGGGAGGCTATTGTTATAGCTATTATTATGATTTTCCACATCATTTTAATTTTAATTTTATATGCTGTCAGGTATCTCATTCTCCTGTTGTTGGAGGATTGAGACTCTTTCAAACGTTGATATAATATCGTCTTCATCGTTGAAGTATATTGGGCTGTTGCCTGGTGGCCCTTCTTTCTTTTGGTTTCCCTCCTCTAGGATGAGTCAAGTCAAGTCAAGTCAAAGAATTTATATAGCGCACTACATACCCAGAGGGTCTCAAGGCGCTTAGGGAGGGGAGGAGGATTACTTGTCAAATATCCACGTTTTTAGTTGCTTTCTGAATGCTAGGTGGTTCTGGGTAAGGTGAAGGTAAGTGGGGAGTGAGTTCCATGTTTTAGCTGCCAGGTATGAGAAGGATCTGCCTCCCATGGTAGTCTTGTTGATGCGAGGTACAGTGGCGAGGGCTTGGCTGGAAGAACGTAGTTGGCGGGAGGGGGTGTAGAAGGACAGTCGTGAGTTGAGGCATTCTGGTCCGATGTCGTAGAGTGATTTGTGTGCGTGGGTTAGCAGTCGGAAAGTGATCCTCTTATTGACGGGTAGCCAGTGGAGGTCTTTCAGGTGATCAGAGATGTGTTTGTTACGCGGGATGTCTAATATGATCCTGGCTGAGGCGTTTTGGATTCGTTGGAGTTTCTTCTGGAGTTTAGCGGTAGTACCTGCGTAAAGGGTGTTTCCGTAGTCCAGTCGGCTCGTGACCAGAGCATGGGTGACTGTTTTTCTGGTTTCGGTGGGGATCCAGCGAAATGTTTTTTTGAGCATGCGAAGAATGTTGAAGCAGGATGAGGAGACGGCGTTGACTTGTCTGTTCATTGAAAGTGAAGAGTCCAGGATGACGCCTAGGTTCCGTGCGTGGTCTGTCGGGATGGGTGCTTTTCCAAGGGCTTCCGGCCACCAAGAGTCGTCCCATGCAGAGGGGGATGTGCCTAAGATGAGGACTTCTGTTTTATCTGAGTTCAGTTTCAGACGGCTGTGTTTCATCCATTCGGCAACTTCTTTCATTCCTTCGTGTAGGTTAGTTTTGGCGGTGCTGGGGTCATTGGTGAGAGAAAGGATCAGTTGCGTGTCATCCGCGTAAGAGATGATGTTGAGGTTGTGTTGGCGGGCGATGGCCGTGAGGGGGCTCATGTATACGTTGAAGAGGGTGGGACTGAGTGAGGATCCTTGTGGAACGCCACAGATGACTTCAGTGGCTTCGGACTTGAATGGTGGAAGGCGGACTCTCTGGGTTCTTCCGGTGAGGAACGAGGTGATCCATTCAAGTGCTTTTCCTTGTATTCCGATGTTTCTGAGGCGTTGTAAAAGGGTTCTGTGGCAGACTGTGTCGAAGGCTGCAGAGAGGTCGAGGAGGATGAGGGCGACTGTGTCTCCATTGTCCAGTAGAGTTCGAATGTCGTCTGTTGCTGCGATGAGGGCGGTCTCAGTGCTGTGTTTTGCTCGGAAGCCGGACTGTGAGGAGTCAAGGGATTTGTTGGCTTCGAGGAAGGCGGCGAGCTGGTTGTTGACAGCTTTCTCGATGACTTTGGCCGGGAAAGGAAGGAGCGAGATGGGGCGGTAATTTTTGAGTTCGGTGGGGTCCGCTGTGGGTTTTTTCAGAAGGGCGGTGAGTTCAGCGTGTTTCCAGCTTTCCGGGAAGGTGGCGGAGTTGAAGGAGCAGTTGATGACGTCTCGGAGGTGCGGTGCTATGGCGGAGTCTGCTTTGTTGAAGATGTGGTGATGACATGGGTCTGTGGGGGATCCTGAGTGGATGGAGTTCATCAGGCGGATGGTGTCCTCAGTGGAGATTGGGTTCCAGTCGTTAAGGGTGTTCAAGGGGGGAGAATGTTCAGCATATTGTTGGGTGGGTTGGTCTCCGGGTTGGTTGTCGAAGCTGTTGTGGATGTCTGCAATTTTGTTGTGGAAGAATGAGGCCAGGGAGTCGCAGAGGGCTTGAGAGGGGGTGATGTCATTGGAGTTGGCCGAGGGATTGGTAAATTCCTTGATGATGTTGAAAAGTTCCTTGCTGTTGTGGGCGTTGTTGTCTAGTCGATCATTGAATGCTGTGTTCTTGGCCTTTCGGATCAGTTGGTGGTGTATGCGGGTGGCGTTTTTGAAGGCGTCCTTGGTGCTGGTGGTTGGGTCTTTTTTCCAGGCCTTCTCTAGGGAGCGGCAGAGTTTCTTGGACTTCTTAAGATCATCGTTGAACCATGAGGCCTTCTTGCTGCCAGGTTTGCGTTGACGTTTTTTCAGTGGTGCTAGGATGTCGGCGGTGTTGGATAACCATAGGGTGAAGTTGGTGGCGGCTTGGTCTGGGTTAGAAGAGTGGGCTGGGGTGTTTAGAAGGAGTGATGAGGAGATCTGGTCGATGGTGATTTTGTTCCAGTTTCTTTGCAGAGTTGGTTGGGGGTGGTTGTTGGAAGTGGGCTTGTTGTAGGTGAAGTGAACGCAGCTGTGGTCAGTCCAGAGGAGATCCGTAGTGTGGCTGAAGGAGACATGATTGCTGGAGGTGAAGATAGGGTCGAGTGTGTGACCTGCAATGTGGGTGGGGGAAGTGACCAGTTGTTTAAGTCCGAGGTTGGCGAGGTTGTCCAAGAGGGTGGTGGTATTGCGGTCGTTGTTCTTTTCAAGGTGAAAGTTGAGGTCTCCCAGAAGGATGTAATCTTTGGAGGGGAGCGCGTGTGGAGTGATGAAGTCTGTGATGTCCTCACTGAATTTCGCGCGGGGTCCTGGTGGCCTGTAGAGGAGGGTGCCTCTGAGTGTGGTCTTGGGGTCGATGTGGATCTGGAAGTGAAGGTGTTCAGAGTTGGCGAGGTTGACGTCAGAGCTGGTTGAGATGTGGATTGATTTTTTATGGACGATAGCGATTCCTCCTCCTGTGTGGCCGGTACGGTCCTTGCGTGTGATCTTATATTCTTCAGGGATGGCAATGGTGATGTCTGGGGCGGAGGAAGCGTTCATCCATGTTTCTGTTAGGAAGGCGACGTCTGGAGAGATGGTGTCTAGTAGATTCCATAGGTCAATGGCGTGCCTGTGGACCGATCTGGTGTTGAGAAGGATGCATTGTAGGTGGTTGGTGTCGGGAATCTGAGGTGTGATCGTAGCGGAATTGGTGACGGTACCGATGAATTTGCAGGAGTAGCATGAGAAAGGTCCATGGGTGTGTCCAGGAGCGGCTTGGACGCAGTTGGGGGAGCGGCCAGGGTTAAGGGCTAGGAGGGTGGTGGCATCGTAGGTGATGCGGGAGGGCTGGTCAGCGCGAGGGGCAGGGGGTCTGGTGCTGGGCACGTTCCAGGCGCGGACGGGCGTAGACGGGCTTACCTTTGGCGCACCTTCGGCGCGGATTGGGCACGGTCGCTGCGCATAAACGCTGCGCGTTAAAGCTACTGTCATATATAGATAGTGGAGTGGGCGGAGCATGGGAGGGTCAGCTGGGAGGCGGGATCAGAGAGGCGGGTCAGGGGAGAGGAAAACACAAAATGGAGGGCAAAGTGAAACTAAAAGCAGCAGCGAGGGCACAGCACAATGATAGTCAGCAGGCAGCTAAAGGCTCTCAATTCCACCACAATACCTCTGCCAAAGCGTCACTCAGAGACTACTAACGTTCAAGCACAGCGCAGCAATGAGGTGCACGTAATTAACACAGAGCGCCAATGTTGAAGAAAAGATACACGCGGTAAGCTTAAAGGCTATGTGGCACAGAGCGAGATGCGGAAAATATAATTACAACAGGCACAATTCAGATAATGGCAATGAAGTTTTTAAATCGCTGCGCGAGTAGGAGCTTCAGAACGCGATAGCGTTTGTTAATGGCAACGATACCAGGCGTAGTCAGGCGAGTTCGGGTGCACAGGGCTTCAGCTGCGGTGCAGGTGATCTCAGTTAAGATTCTGGCAGGAGAGCGAGGGGAGCGACCGTTCAGGAAGGAATCCCGGCGGTCACATGAGGTCCTTTCCATTTTCTATGTCAGACAGACCTTCCATGTGGAGATCTTCTGAGTCTGGTAAGTTCGCCAGGCTGCTAAATCTAGAGCCTGGACTTTGTGAACTTCCCATTTGGCTGAAGGCTTTTCTTTTGTTTTTGTTTGTTGGGGCTTCTTGTAGCAAAAGGCTTCTTTTTATTTCCTTTCTCACTTTTTTCTTTGCTATCTGTCTGGCTGATACTCTCAGAGCGCCTTTCTCTGATTTTTGTGGGCTTGAAGTGTCTTCGTTTTCTGATTCTGAGTCGGATAAGTTATTTATATTTGGGGCATCACCTGTTTCTACCTGTCTTGCAGTTTTTCACTTCTTGTTTTCGTTCTCTGCATCTTTGTTTGTTTCTTCCTCTTCCATTTCTATCTCTGGCTGCGTCTGGGGTTCTATTGACTGCGTGATGTGGGTGCTCCCTGTGTTTTGTGTCACTGCAAAAAGCCACTCTGGATTGTAATTATCTAAAGGGTCTTCCTTGGTGTCTTGGGTGTCCCCTTGTGTGCCAGTTAAGTCTATTGTGACTACCTCGACTGTCTGATCTACTATCAGGTTTGTTTCTGTTTGATATTCTTCTGGTGTTTCCTGAACTGTTTGTGTGGGTGTTTGGATCTCGTCTTTTTCTATCTGTGGAGTTGGTTGTATGTGTGGCATTGTATTTTGTATACTAGCACTGTCTGTTTTTTGTTTGTTTTCAGTTTCTCAAATTTTTGTGCTTTCTTCTGCCTGTTTTGCTTTTTCTGTCTCAGGGTTTTTTTCTGGTTTCCCTTTTCTGCTACTTGTTCTGGGTATTTAGGCATTTCTCTATTGGGACAGTTTTTGTACAGGTGGTTGTTTCCCCCACATAGGTTACATTTTTTGGGGGCTTTACAGTCCTGAGCCATTTGAAGGAGAGATTATGATAGTATTGGTGTTGTTCAACTGAAATTAAGTTAAAAGTGTACACGTGTACACGTACCCTATTTTTCATCTTGTGAATGTTAGAGCGCCTTTCGCTGCCGAGTTTCTGGCGATGAGTTCAGAAGGATGTTTAATGTGTTCAGTAACAGAAACATGAGGACACTAACAACTAATTAATTAAAAGTGGAATGTGTTCTGTTACATGCGAAGAGTATTGTTACTCTGCAATGCATTATGGGCAGCCGGATATCCGGTCAGTGTCCGGCACATTGCAGGAAGTGCTTTCCTGCAGCCTCGCGCCGAAAAAAACAAGGCAGGCGCGATGACGTCACAGCGTTCATCTGTCAGGCGTCTCTAGTTCTCACTGTAGAGCGTGGACGACGACAGGAGTGATACACCTAGTGACGAGCTGTGGTACTGCACCCTGCTACACTGGAAGAGAACAAAACCAATGCATGACAACAATTTACAACAGTAAAGTGGGAAAATAAATATTCAAGAGAATGCGAGGCATATTGTCAAGGGGGGGTTTATCTCCGCTTTTTTGGCTTTAAAAGCCAAGAAAGCGGAGATAAAATTATCTCCCTATTACCTAGCTGTCGCTAACACCAGTTAGCGACAGCTTGTAGGAGATAGCGACCATCTTGGTCCCCGCTTTGCATGTCAATGATATTTATCACTAATGACATGCAAAGTGGGCGTGCCAAGATGTTAGTGACTGGAAACAGTCGCTAACATTGCTTTCTCCTATTACCAACTTTTTGAGATATTCGCGCTAAGCGCGAATATCTCCAAAAGCTAACACCTTCCCTGAGCAGTTCTTAGCCATGTTATTCAATGGTAGGTGGATAACATGGCTATGAGCATTAGCTCGATAATGCATGAATATCGCTGACTTTTCAGCGTTATTCATGCATTTCGGCCGATTTTTATCTTTTAGGAGATAAACCTTGATAATAGCAAGGTTCCTAAGCGATAAAAATCGCCGCAGCTCGGCGATAAAAATATCGCCGCTAAACCAACATAGCGATAATTATCGCTAGTTGTTGGTAATATGCCCCTGCATTTCCCCATTGACTTCTATTGAAACAGAGGCAATTTCAGGCGTCTGAGAGACAAAATAACGCCATTTTTGCCAAATCAAAAAATCAGGGGGCATATTACCAACAACTAGCAATATTTATTGCTAAATGCGCCTAGCAACTTTTTTTATCGCTGCCTATCGCTGGATATTTTAGCGGAGAAAACATGCTATTAGCAACGTTTTTCTCCATTGTGCTAAAATATCCAGCTATAGCGGCGAAATGCGAATACAGTGATATTCACGCATTAGCGATGAAATGCTCTTAGCCATGTTATCCACCTCCCATTGGATAACATGGCTCAGAACTAGTCTGAGCAGGCATTCGTTTTTGGAGATATTCGCGCTCAGCGGAAATAGTTACAACGCTACGCCTGCCTTGTTAATAGGCAATAGCGACGTTATCGACTGCTTTTACTCGCTAACGGGTTGGGTATGCCCACTTTGCATGTCATTAGCGATAAATATCGCTGACATGCAAAGCGGGCCACAAACCGCTCGCTATCGCTTACAAACTGTCGCTAACTACTGTTAGCGACTGCTTGCTAATAGGGCGATGGAATTTTCGCCGCTTACCGGCCGAAACAGCTTCTAAACCGGCGAAAATTGCCTATCGCCCCCCTTGATAATATGCCCCCAGGAGTCTCCCGCCTGAGATGGGCCCATTGGCACGCATGACTAAACCTACGGGACCGTACAGTGCTGCGGTACACGTCTTCCTGGAGCATAGAGCCATCGCTATAATTATTTCATCCAGCGCATCAAGACACCTTGCTGCACTGAGTGAAACGCAGAGAGCAGCAGTACGCCATATCTATCAAGAAATGACGCATTCTTGCTCTTAGCTACCGCTCGAGCAGAAACTGCTGCCTAGCGGCCACATAGGTGATTGAGCGTGACGGTGCTCTAAAATTGTAGGGGTGCATTATAATCAGTCAGCACCCACATATATTCTTGTGTTGTATTAACTTTGGTTATCAGGATTGTCATGTAGTTACAAAAATGTGCAAGTGAAGTACTAGAATATGATTTTGTGTTATGCAAAGTAGAAACGAAAACAGTTATTCTTGATATTGTAACCTTAGTATGTCGCAGCTGCCTAATGAAAGTTTATATGTAAACAAAATGCAGTTTGATTTAAACGTGCACCATGATGAAGATTGCACGAAGAAAGAATGAGCTATGCTTAAGATGTAATATTATTAGACGGTGTAGCAATGTATTATTAATGTGTGTAAACCCTGATGTGTAAAGGCCTAAATGAATGTTCATGTTTTGCTATGAAAGGCCTGTTCGTTTATTTCTTATGTTAGCTGAATTTATAGGCCTGAAATGTATTTTACCTGGTAAGCTCTTCATTTTAGAAATAGCGAAATTCATGTGCACGCAGAAATGTTCGATTCTCACGTTTCAGTTGCAGGTGGAAAAGCTGCCTTTGTTAGTCAGAACTAACGGGGCATATTAATAAGGAACTGGGGAAATTAACGCTAAGGGCGCTCAGCATTAATTTTTTTAACTCCCGCTATCGCTGGATAATTTCGCCTGGTTATCACGTTATTAACAATGCTAACTGCCTAGGCGGTAAAAAATCCAGTGATACCGACATTTTGGGAGGTTATCGCTGGTAATGCAGCGATAAAACTACGAGGATAGGGATATCCTTGTTGATAGCCCATGGTGGATTTAGACATGGCTAAATCTGAAAATTAGCAGACGTAAAAAAGCAGTGTTAATCGTGGTTAGCGCTCCTTTTTTTGTCTCTAACAGGGTTAGCGTGAAGCTTGATAATAGGAGAAATGTCGCTTAGCAACATTTCTCCTATTATTTTGCTCTGGAACGGCGACTTTGCATCTCATTAGAGATGCAAAGGGGAGCGTAGTGAAAAAGGGTGCTAACATGCGATTTTGCATGTTACCACCCTGTTGTTAATATGGCGATATTTTTATCTTCCCTTCTTTGGCTTTTAAAGCCAAAAAAGCTGAGATAAAACCCTTGTAAATATGCCCCTAACGCCTTTTGTTTTAGGAGTTAGGCGTGGAGTAGAAATGAAACATTGTATATGGAATGTTGATAATTGAGAGCTGATGTTCTTTCTGTCTGAAGAAGGTCCGGGAATCAAGGTTGTCCACCTGCTCACAAGAAGAGGCGCAGAAGACGATGGAAAATTACTTAGGAGAAGTGTCCATTAGTATGAGGTGATCTGTGGGCGTGTTTACTTTTCTGTGATTTTGTATTAGGGAATGAGCCCCGAGGGAGGAGAGTGCAGAAGAGGTTTGGAGAGAAAAGGAAACAAGTAGAGTTAGGTGAAAAGGGATGGGAAATCCATCTGGAAAGGGTATCTTAGAACAAACTTTGTAGCTTAGTCATCTGACCTACTCTGTGAATGTGCTTCTTAGGAAACCTTCACGAGCTGACACCTTTTGATGGGTTTTGTCTGACAGCTTCATCAGTCCTGCACCATGCACCAGGCTGCACGCATGCCTGAGTCACAGGCAGGATTGTTTTTGTGTAGGAACGGGACACCAAACAATCCCCATAGGCATTTTTTCTCTCTCCGTTGGGCAGATTTACAAGCCCCTTGCGTCATCTTTACGGCACTGTTGCGTCACAGTCGCGTCGTAAACCATGTACCAATATGCGACAGATTTACAATATGACACCTCTAGTGAGATGCGTGACGTTGTAAACCTTGCGCTACATTATACCTGCATCAGGTATAATGTATGCAGGGTGGGCGTTCCGTCGTAAGGAAGCCCCATAAAAGTGATGCAGTGAAATCTACAAGATTTTACGGAGTCACTTTTACGTCCATGCTGCGTCAAAACCTTACGCCTGCTTGTAGCAGGTGTAAGGAGCGATGCAGCATTGCAAGTATAGGATGTCCCTGAGCAGTGCTGGAGTTGTGTTGTACTTGCGACACGACTCCAGCACTGCGTCACCTATACGCAGACAGATGCATCATGCATCTGTCTCTCCGTGCTCCACGGTGCGCCGCATTGTAAATAATAAATAAAAGATCTTTTGACTGGGTGTGAGTGTTTGATTGATTCAGATGCTCCGTCCATCACCACCCCCTTTTGTACTGCATTGTAAATACAGCGCAACCATGGTGGCGCAAGGGGTTCCTAATTTCACTCAAAATAACTGCCGCATCCCCGCTGATCTGCAGGGATGCGCCGGTTATTGTAAATCTGCCCCTATGTGTGTTGCATTCAAGACACAAAAACGAGGAGAACTAAACATATTTCTCCTCCTTATGCCACACCTGTGAGGCCAGTCTCCTGCCTCCTGATTTCTGCATGCAGAAACCTGATTCCTCAGCGCGCTTCAGCTAACATGGCCTGGTCTTGTGTAACTCGGAGTATGCACTGCCAGTAACCTGCTCCCGCAGGCCAGGGCATAACACTTGCATCATGCCCCGCCTAGCGCTTTCTCCATGCCACTGACAGTTAAAAAAAAGGTACATTTGTGTTTCTAATATCCGATTGTGCAGCTGCGGATTTACAAATCGCATACATGACAGTAATCAGACTCAGGCCCCAATAGAAGTCAATGAGGGAAATACATTCTCCCGATTTTTTTCCAGAAATCTCTGTTATGTAAGAATCTTCGATACCCCAACTTTTTACCCAAATTTCTTTGGCCATCTGATCCTCGTCGCCAGTTTTGTTATGTAAGAATCTTCCATGCAGAATGAGTTGTCGGTTAGTTTGTTTCCAAATAAGAGCAGACAGGTTCTTAACCAACAAGGTGCTTGATGTTGCTCTCTCATCCGTCTCCGCTCCAGCCCCGCTTTGCACATTTTACATTCTACTCCTACCTCACACGCTTACATCATGAAGTTCTAATTCATCATAGTATTTTATAATACATAAATTAAACACTCCCACTTTTCTCTTCTACAATGTTCTCATGTATGGTTTTCGGTGTATTCCCGGGTCTACCACTTCTGGTAAATCTAGGAATACGACAAAATCCATTGATGGTGCGTGGGAACACCAAAGCAATGCCCATGGAAACACTTCCCTGGCGCAGACTAAGGCAACACAGCGATTACTCAAGCCTTATGAAGCCATCTAGGGCCGCTGAAGGTGGCCTAGCGTGGCTTCGTAAATCTCATTTTTAGTTTGCGTCACTCTTGCACCACATTGCGTGGTGCAAGAGCAATGCAAAGGGACGCGTAAATATGCCCTTTTGTTTCTTAAGGCAGCTGTTGACCTAACCTCTCTGGCGCACAGCATCACAGAACAAATACTATTTTTTAATGCTGCCCGACCAAGGAACTCAAGATCAAAACCCTGACAATATTGTTTTCTTGTAAACATAAACTTTATTTATATGTATAATCCCTCATGTCTGGATGCTGTATATTTAACCTTTCCAATAAAAAAGCTCAAAGGCTTTCGTTGGTGGTTTTACATCCACATCATTATATTTTCATGGTACCAATCCAGTTTTTTTTTTACTTTCCAGTTTTTATTTGCCCATTCATTCCCAAACCTGTGAGCGTCTACGCACATGTAGGAATACATTTTATAAAAAGCAGTCTTTTAAATCAAGGATTTATAAAGCGCGCTACTCATCTGTGAGGGTCTCGAGGCGATGTGGGGTACTTTCTTTAATGATTATCAATTGGTGTTGGTACAGGGATACTTTCCAGGTTTTCCCCAGAGCTTCTCTCACACAGTTTATCATTTGACAAGTTCTTTCTTTCTTTACATTACATTTCATACCTAGACCATGGAGCATCGTTCGTAGGTCAGGAATTTCTGGCCCGTCGGCTCCTTGATCAGGTGGCCCAGGGATTTCCGCATGTCTTGTACACCACTGTAGTCCATATGAAATACACGATGGATCCTTCCGCCGGGCAGCCTGTGGTAGGACATCTTGATGTTTTTGCCAGTTGCCTCTCGTGGTGGAATTGCTTCACTGGTCTGCATCTGGAGACCACCATCCATGCCAAGTCTTTCTAGCAGTTTGCCAAGTCGCTATGGTTCACCGTCTCCCACACGTTTGTCGACTGCTTCTCGGATAGATTGGCCATTATTGTGACTGGGTCCGTGTTTTTTTTTTTAAAACAATTTTTATTAGTTTGCAATGTAACAACATACGCGTTAACATTTCGCACGATAATATTATTGCAAAATTCTTACATACAGTTGCTTCTATTCGTGAACTCAAAATATATTTCCCAAAATGACACGTTTCTGCGCACCCCACCTTTTCTAGCAGTTCCCTAGGTCCTAGCTTATTCTCCGCCATCATCTTCATCAGAGCTGGCAGTATCTTCTTCCGGCAGTGAATCACATATGTCACCCCTGTACACATTCCAGGGAGTCCACACCTTGTTCCATTTATGTGGACTCGATCTAGTTATATATACTGCTCGTTCAGTTATCATTAGCATGTCCATGTTTCTGCTCCATTGTGATAAAGTGGGCAATTCTGCGGCACCCCACTTTTGCGCTGTCTCGCTTTGCCACCATGATTGCCAATGTGCCCCATACTTGCCCACATCTGGATAGGTCGTTAGGATCCCATACATTCAAAATACATTTACGTGGCTCTGGTAATAGGGAGACCTGTAGTGTTTGCGACACAGTACGCATCACTTGTCGCCAGTACTCAGTTATGAAAGGGCAGTCCCAGAGGGTATGAAGTAGTGTACCCTCCTCACCACAGCCACGAAGACAGTAAGGATGCGAGGTCCTTTGTAGTTTGTGTAGTGCAGTTCTAGTGTAGTATATCCTGTGTAGGATTTTAAGCTGTACTAATCTGAGCTTGGCCGAAATTCCCACTTCTCTTGGGGATGCCAATGCCTCATTCCATTCCGTCTCGTCCATGTCACCCAGGTCCTCCACCCACCTCCCACGCAGTCTCAACGTTGGATCTGGTAAATTATTGACCAATTGGCGGTAGGTAGGTGATGTTGCACCCTTTTGCATGAAGTCAGTGAGCAACCTGTCTTCCAACGGAGAGGATTCAGGTACCTCGGTGTCTATCGGTATTGCATGTAGCAGGGCATGTCTTATCTGTATGTATCTGAAAGTTTCATTCGGTCCCAGACCATATTGCTGTTGAAGCTGCGTGAACGGGATCACTGTTTCCTTGTCCCATAAGTCTCCCACTGTAGATATTCCGATGTTATCCCATTGTGTTAACCCCTTGCTTTGTCGTAGTTGTCCCAGCTTCTTCGTGTCCCAGAGTGGGGTGAACTTCGTGAGTGTTCCCTTCCACCCCAATTTCGCCTGCGCCATGTGCCAGAGTGTGGTTGTGTGTTTCATGGGTCCTATCAGTTTCGCCACCTGTCTTTTGTTATATAGCACTGATAGCATGCTGTCCGTGCCTAATTGTGTCCTGTCGGCTCTGTAGGCCAGATGGTCCCGAGGCGCGTGAATCCATTGGTTAATAATTTTTAGCTGTGCAGCCCAGTAGTACATCTGGAGGTTCGGCAGGGCAATCCCTCCCTCGTACCAACTTCTGTTTAGTTTAATATGTGCTATGCGTGCTGGGCGGTCACCCCACAATAAATTAGATACCAAGGCTGTCACTTGCTGGAAGTATTGCTGTGGGACAAGGTATGGGGTGTTTTCTAGGGCATACAAAAATCTTGGGAGGGCCTTCATTTTGTAGAGCGCTGCTCTACCAAGGAGTTTCAGTGGTAATGATGCCCAATGTTTCACGTCACTGCGTAGACGCTGAAGGGGTGGTTTCAGATTTTTATCAAAGAAGTCCATCGGGTCATTCGTGACGTAGATGCCTAGGTATTTAAAAGAGTCTGTAGTTAGTACTAGCGGGCAGTCAGCAGCAAGTGAGGGTGCTGGCCCCTTCATCACATACAGTACCGATTTTGACCAGTTTAAAGTGTAGCCCGATGTTTTCCCGTAAGCATCGCAGAGGTGGAGGAGTGCTGGTATGCTCCTGTCCGGGTCTGACAGATATACCATATCGTCCGCATAAAGTGACACGCGATCCTCCCATCCTTCTTGCCAGCTAATCCCTTTCAATAATGGTGTTGTTCGAAGCAATGTTGCCAGCGGTTCAAAAACCAGGGCAAATAGCAGGGGTGACAGGGGACAGCCCTGTCGGGTCCCTCTTGCTAGTTTGATCGTTCGGGAGATGTGGCCGTTAGCAGCAATCTGAGCCACCGGGTTGGAGTATAGGAGACGTATCCATGCTATGAATTTGGGGCCAAATTTCATATGTGTCAGGACTGCGAAGAGGTGTCCCCCTTCCACCATATCGAACGCCATTTTGGCATCCAAGGAAAGGATCACTGTTGATTCCACTAAGAGCGGTGCGCGAGCCAGGACTCCATGCACACGTCTAAGGTTAAGGGCAGTGTTCCTATGCGGTAAAAATCCTGATTGATCCGGGTTGATCAACTGCCGGAGATGGGTCATTAGCCTATTGGCTAAGAGTTTCGCAAGAATTTTAACTTCCGCATTGAGAAGTGATATTGGGCGATATAACGTGCATTCTGTCGGCGGCTTACCGGGCTTTGGGATTGCAACTATTGTCGCGGTTCGCTGGTCTTGAGGGAGTTCCGCCCTCGATGAGCTCTCCGTGTACATTGTCAGTAGTGGCGGACTGAGCGCTTCTGACATAAGCTTGTACCATTCTATGGGAATCACGTTAGGGCCCAGAGCCTTGCCCGATTGTATTGCATGTATAGCCAATTGTATTTCATCGACCGTAAGATTTGCGTCTAGTTCTTGGGTTGCTTCCGGCGTGAGTGTTTGGGTCACGATATGGCTGAGGGAGGCCAACGCGACATCCTCCGTGATCTCTCTCATTGGGGTAAAGACCGTTTCAAAGTGATCTGCCAGTGTGTGTATTATTTCTTCTGGGTGCGTCTGAAGTGTTCCTACCTCCGTGTGTAATTGTTCAATGCCTCTATTGCCTCCCTGTTTTTTATCTAACCATGCTAGCATTTTACCAGCCTTATCTCACACATCGTAGATTTTATGGGTTTTTGCCGATATACTGGCGATCACCAGCAACCTGAGATGTTCTTTATGTTGTTGTTGGCGTAATTGTAAAGTGTGAGCAGATTCCGCCGTGGGGTTTGACATGTGAGCTATGTTTGCCGTGTGTAATGATAGCTCTAACTCAGAGAGCTCCTGTCGTTGCATTTTCTTGTACCCGTTAATGGAAGCCATTGCGGGTCCTCAAAGGACAGTTTTATATGCTTCCCAAAGAGTGGAAGGGGAGGCTACCAATGCTTCGTTGTCTTCAAAATAGTATTTTGTTGCTGCCTTAAGATCTTTTTTAATTCTGGAGATTTTCATATAATTGGGATATATTGGATAAATCCGTGCACGAGTCTTCTCCCGGGTGGAGAGGGTTAATACTATCGGAGAATGATCTGATATTCCCCAGGGTAGTATGTCTATGGTGTCTACGTTGCGCATGCTGTCGCCGAGCATCAGGAAATAGTCTATTAGGGATGAACTGTTGTGGACTGTTGAGTGGTAGGTGTATTGTTGTGCGTTAGGGTGTTTGTGCCTCCAGATATCCGTCAAGCTCAGCGCCTCCAAGAATCCCTGAAGATTGGAAGGGCCGGACGAGTGCATCCATTGCGGGAGTGTGTCTAATGTCACATCTACCACTGAGTTAAAATCTCCTCCTATGATGGTGTCACCTGCTGGGAGGTTCAGAAGGAACTCACCCAGCGCCGGTAGCGCTACTTTTTGAAGTGCTGGAGGTATATATACTGACACTATGTTTAGAAGACGGCCCTCCCACTGCCCATGTATCGCTGCAAAACGTCCTTGGTCATCGACCCTGTGTTGTAGGAGGATAAATGGGGAGGACTTCTTCATCAGAATACCTGTCCCCCTAGAGCCTGTGGTGAATTCTGAGTGTACTGCCATTTTGTACCCCCGTCGGTTGAGTGCCTGGCAGGCCCTCCCTGTAAGGTGTGTTTCATGCAGTAACACCAGTACTGGGCCGTGCCGCTTAATAGCTTGCAGCACCAGCCCTCTTTTGATTTTGTCCCCTAGCCCTCTCACGTTCCAAGTCAGGTTCCTTAGGGGTGCTACCGTGGTGCACTGCATATGGGCCTCATGTGTCGTAGCTTGTGTGCTTTGTGTCATACTGGGATACTGTTAATGTGCTCAGTTCCATGTCTGTCATCAGTGCAATATATCTGTCCTCTTTTGGAGTGAGATGCATGAATACAACATCGTGTCTTGTCGTAACGTGCGTAACTCGAACAATAACAACTAAATCCCCTTCACCAACCCCCCTCCCTGCCTCCCTGCTCCACGGACATAGAACCGCCCGCCTCCCCAACTTAGCAGAGTGCTCAACCCTCTCCCTAACCATTGTACTTGCTTGCGGGGGTAAGGAGTGTTCATGACAGTAGCAGCCCCAACTGCCCTCTTCTGCGTCTCCCTGACTAGGCTCCGACGGCAACATGTCCGTCACAGTGGATAGTAGCTGCTACGTGTAGGAGTGACATGCCCTCAGGGGTCCTGCTGTAATTCACCATCCATCGAACATGCCTCCAGTGGGTTCTCCAGAACGTCTCGACCCGTCGTCTGTGACTCTGCCTGTGGTTTGTCTCTCTGGTTCCGTCGATTTTTATCGTCACGGCGTGGTGCTCCCACCAGATGCCAGCCCCCCAGCCAATCCTGTGCTGCTTCGGGTGTATCAAAGAACCATGTCTTGTTATGGGCAACCACTCGCAACTTTGCTGGGAATAACATCGAGTAAGGCAGTTCTTTCGCTCTCAGTGCTTTCTTGACCTCTGTAAAAGTCCTCTGCCGGCGGGCTACTTCCACCGCATAGTCTGGGAAGAAGGCAATTGATGAATTCTGTATTTAGATTGGCGGCTGTGTCCTCGCTGCTTGAAGTATGGCATACCTATCCCTGAAGTTAAACAGTCTGGCCAGCACCGGTCGTAGCGCAGCTCCCTGTTTTGGTGCACCTCCGGGTACCCTGTGTGCTCTTTCTACTGAGAATAAATGTGACAGACCTTAGGGCTGTAGTTTGGTCGTGATCAGTTCTTCAATATATAGGTCCATCGCTCGTTTGCCTTCCGATTCTGGCACTCCCAAAATTCGTATGTTGTTCCGTCTTGAGCGCCCCTCCTGATCGTCCAGTTTCTCCTGTAGCTGTTTATTCATGGCCTCCATACGTTCCATTGCTGACTGCAGCTCCGAGGTGTCTTCTACTAGGGACTTCGTGATCACTTCTACTTGTGTTACTCACTCTGCCATTTTGCGAAAGTCTGCTCGCAGTAAGTTAACATCCGTGGCTATCGTTCCCACCGTCGTTTGTACATTGGACAGTGCTTTCATTATGTCCTCCAATGTTATTTTTTTGCTCCCTTTGCCTTCTGAGCCCTTGCCCGTGGAGTTGCGCCCTTCTTGTAGCGGCTGCGAATTATTCTTGTCGTAGGCATATTTATCCAGCTTAGCCTGAGTTGTGGTGGTTCTCGGTCCTCGTCACGCCATTTTATTCGTGGTGTCGGAGTTGCAGGGCGTATTTGCTTTCTACTGACCCAAGCGCTGCCCCCTGCGGGTCTATAGTGTTCGGTATAAATGTCACTTCTCTAGGGCGTTATACAATGAGGCACTGTTATGCATGTTTATGTAATACTGTGGCTGTAATCTTAAATCCCAGAGAAGCAGTATGGTCGGTCCTATCAGGGATCATTGGCATGGGTTCACAGTGTGAGGCTGCGTCGTCCTGCGCCGCTATGCCCCCAATGATATATTGTCAACTGTGCCAACGTGAGCACAGAGTCCACTCCATTCACCGGGACTTGTAGTTGGTTGGTCTGTGATCCGCTCCGGCGAGCAAGGTGACGCCGCTGTGTTTGCGTCCCCCTGCCACTCTCCTCCAACCCCCCTGCCAACCGGTGTTGCCGTCGGGCCCCCTGACCCTCCTCCGGCAGCTGTGGGTATGGTACGGGTCTTCCTAATGCCGTCCGCCAGATGCGTGGGCTCTCCAGAGCCCGCGCGGTCTCCGTTCCTGAGTCGCGTTTCCAGGCCGTGCGGTGTCCCCGCGCCAGCGGTATTTTGAAGGGGGGAACTCGGCATGAGCGGTGCTGCAGTCGTGCGACAATATGGCAGTCGCCACTGGAACAAGTCCGGAGGGCAAAGCTGAGACGGCGGGGCGCGACCCCTGGCAACGCACTGTCTTTCAGGTCCCGGTTTGAGACAGACGCTTCTGCTCCGTCTTGTGCAGTCTCTGCCGGTGCCGGGTTTTCACTGTCTGTTTGTTGTGGGTCGCGTTGTTTCGATGACCCTACGCCCTTCCGACGGCAGGGCCGACTTCCGGTCGATACTCCCGTCGTCTTCTCACTTCTGCCGAGGCAGGCTGCTACTCGAGGCCGGGGCCGCCGTTAGACTTGCAGGCCCCAGATGGAAATCATAAGTTTTCTGCGGTTCTCAGTGTTGGATGAGTACCGGGGTTTCACCGGACAGTGCCACTCAGTTCCCGCCTTCGGGATCCGCCACCAGAGGAATAAAGTTACCAGATTATTGAGTGGATTTATGGGCCGGGGCTGCCTTGATCATGAGCTCCTCTCTCACACAGCCACCATGCTTGGCTGCTAGCCAGGCCCCCCTGGGTCCGTGTTTTTTAAGGTCTATGCTCTGAGGTGTGATCTCCTTTATGGAGATTTGCTGCTCTTCTAGTTTCTTCAGGGAGGGCCAGAGTCCTTTTACACAGGGGAGTGGGAGGTGGGGGGGGGCATCCAAGAAACAAGGTTTGGCACTGTCAATCATACATATACCAGATTATGACATAATGAAGCTTGGGGCAAACTGTATATCAGCTGCTACATTTGAGTCTCTCTTTAGGTTTGCTTAAACATATTTTTAAAAAATTGACATGACGAAATATGCAAATTAGGTAAATCTTTGCCTCCTTTTTCATAGATTTTTAAAAAAATGTCTCTTTTCAGTTTCTCCATTTTTTGGCCCCATAAAAAAATGGCAAACAATTTCTGTGTTACTTTTGGCCACCTACTAGATGGGGGGAAAACAATGGCAATAAACAGCAGCATTGGCATACAAATAGCCTTCAAAACTCTCCAGAGAGCCATTTTCTGTACTCTCTTTGGTTGCATCTATTGCCAGTTTATTTCTCCTTTCATATCCTGATAGAAAAAGATTTCCAATATCTTTACGGGGTCTTTGGAGTGTTTGACTGGGAGTGGTATCAGTTTGTCCCAGTTTGCCATTGTCATGCAGTGTGTCTTTTCGATATTCAAGTGCAAACCTGCTGCTAGTGAAAAACGTTGTGTTATAAGGAATGTCCTTTATATGGATCTAGCGTTATTACATACTCTAGGTACATTGTTCATTTATGAGATCATCTCGGAGAAGATGGAGGTCCTCGTCCTTGGACCTTCCGCCAGCGCCTGGGACAACACCTGGTGGCTCTTCGCCCTCGGAAACCCACCCACTCCGACAGACCACGCCTGAAACCACTGAATCATTCTAGACTCCTCCCTCACCATGACCCGCCAGATCAACGCTGTCACCTCCACCTGCTTCAACTCCCTCTGCATCCTCCGCAAGACCTTCAAGTGGATCCCCCCTAATGCAGAAAGACCATCACCCATGCACTCATAACCAGCAGACTGGACTACGGCAACGCCCTCTACGCTGGAATCCAGAAGACCCTGCTACACAGGCTGCAAATCATCCAGAACACCGCAGCCAGACTCGTCCTCGGAACCCCACAACATGAGCACATGTCCCAGCACCTACGAGACCTCCAATGGCTCCCCAGCGGGAAGAGAGTAACCTTCAAGATACTCACCCATGCCTACAAAACCCTCCACAACATCAGACCTAAATACCTCAACAAAAGAGTCTCCTTCCACGTACCAAAAGGAACCTCCGCTCTGCCGACCTCGCCCTGGCAGAGACCCCAAGCACCCGCAGAACCAGAGCAGGTGGAAGAGCCTTCGCCCTACATCGCAGCAAAGGCCTGGAACAAGCTCCCACTCAACATCAGACGCTCGCCCACCCTGCACTCCTTGAGGAAGAGCCTCAAGACCTGGAACAAGCTCCCACTCAACATCAGACGCTCCCCCACCCTGCACTCCTTGAGGAAGAGCCTCAAGACCTGGAACAAGCTCCCACTCAACATCAGACGCTCCCCCACCCTGCACTCCTTGAGGAAGAGCCTCAAGACCTGGAACAAGCTCCCACTCAACATCAGACGCTCCCCCACCCTGCACTCCTTGAGGAAGAGCCTCAAGACCTGGAACAAGCTCCCACTCAACATCAGACGCTCCCCCACCCTGCACTCCTTGAGGAAGAGCCTCAAGACCTGGAACAAGCTCCCACTCAACATCAGACGCTCCCCCACCCTGCACTCCTTGAGGAAGAGCCTCAAGACCTGGAACAAGCTCCCACTCAACATCAGACGCTCGCCCACCCTGCACTCCTTGAGGAAGAGCCTCAAGACCTGGAACAAGCTCCCACTCAACATCAGACGCTCCCCACCCTGCACTCCTTGGGGAAGAGCCTCAAGACCTGGAACAAGCTCCCACTCAACATCAGACGCTCCCCCACCCTGCACTCCTTGAGGAAGAGCCTCAAGACCTGGAACAAGCTCCCACTCAACATCAGACGCTCCCCCACCCTGCACTCCTTGAGGAAGAGCCTCAAGACCTGGAACAAGCTCCCACTCAACATCAGACGCTCCCCACCCTGCACTCCTTGGGGAAGAGCCTCAAGACCTGGAACAAGCTCCCACTCAACATCAGACGCTCCCCCACCCTGCACTCCTTGAGGAAGAGCCTCAAGACCTGGAACAAGCTCCCACTCAACATCAGACGCTCCCCACCCTGCACTCCTTGGGGAAGAGCCTCAAGACCTGGAACAAGCTCCCACTCAACATCAGACGCTCCCCCACCCTGCACTCCTTGAGGAAGAGCCTCAAGACCTGGAACAAGCTCCCACTCAACATCAGACGCTCCCCCACCCTGCACTCCTTGAGGAAGAGCCTCAAGACCTGGAACAAGCTCCCACTCAACATCAGACGCTCCCCACCCTGCACTCCTTGGGGAAGAGCCTCAAGACCTGGAACAAGCTCCCACTCAACATCAGACGCTCCCCCACCCTGCACTCCTTGAGGAAGAGCCTCAAGACCTGGAACAAGCTCCCACTCAACATCAGACGCTCCCCACCCTGCACTCCTTGGGGAAGAGCCTCAAGACCTGGAACAAGCTCCCACTCAACATCAGACGCTCCCCCACCCTGCACTCCTTGAGGAAGAGCCTCAAGACCTGGAACAAGCTCCCACTCAACATCAGACGCTCCCCCACCCTGCACTCCTTGAGGAAGAGCCTCAAGACCTGGCTCTTCGACTGATCCAGAGCTGCACCCTCCCCCGCCCCAGCGCCTTGGGACCCTCACGGGTGAGTGGCACACTTTAAAAAACGCTGATTTATTGATGATGCACATTTCACCTGGTTTCCTTTGCTACAAGGTGCTAAAGGAACAGTTATTCATGTGCTTTCCTAATGCAGCAGAACAAGGGTTCAATTGCACATGGAAAGAGGGCTGGGGACCGGGGACATCCTTGTCTGACCCTGATTCAAAAGAGAAACATTTTGGAGCTTTGCCATTTACGAGCACCTGACTGTGGTAGTTTGCATATAACAACTGATTGTCTGAATGAAGATGCTCAATTTTCCTAGTTCCTTAAAAAGATATTCATGACTTAAAGAGCCAAAGCCTTTTTGAAAGTCCTCAATCAGGATTGCTAGTGGGTTACTTATATATTTTGCTGCCATAAGGTGTCTCTCAAAATGTTCAGCCTGTCCCATATTTTCCTTCCTGGGACACCACGTTTGGTCTGATCGATGACCGTGTTGAGTGCCTTCCTAAATCTCGTGGCTAAGTTTAACTAAAGATTTTGGGGGCATATTAGAAAGAACCTCGTTAAAATTATCGCCATTTTAGCGGCAGGAAACTGCTGCTACAGCGGCGATAATGGGTTTGCTAATATGCGTTATACGTCCTGCACATCTAATCCGGGCTTCTAGTGGAATTCTATAACACATATTAGCAAGCCCATTATTGTCGTTTTAGCGGTAGTTTCCTGCTGCTAAAACGGCAAACATTTTAATGAGGGTCTTGCTAATATGGCCCTTCAGTCTACATTTAGGAGGGTTATCGGCCTCCAATTTTTAATGTCCAGCTTGCCTTCTATTTTTTCCCAACAGTTTGATAATGCCCTGTGGGAAAGAAGGGGGTAAACAATTTTGTTTCATAAATTCCTGCATTAGTCCCATGAAATTTGTTGCAATGAGCCACCAGAAAGCCTTGCAAAACTCCCAAGAAAGACCATCTTGTCCAAGAGCAGAATCTTTAAGTGCCTCCTGGAAAATTTGGAAAATTTGGAAAAATTCTTCTCCTGAAAAAGGAGAAACAAGAAAGCCCATTTTCCCCTTCTAATGCATGTGGGTCAGTGGGCACTTCTTTGTATAGCTGTGAGAAAAATAAAAATTATTTTCTGCACTTTTTTGCACTTTTTTGTCTTTTTGTCTTTTTGTCTTTGAGCTCTGGCATCCCATTTTGCATCTGTTGTACTTTTTGGGGAAAAAACCTTGTGTAATCATCTTCTCAAAAATGTTCACCCTTGAGGTGAAGATGTATTCTTACCCTCTTTTTTTAACCATTGTTTTAGTGCTGCTTTCGCAGTTCTGCTTTCCTCGCCCACCTCCATTCCACATATTTCGAGGATTCTATGGTGATGAGTATTAAATAATGTTTTCAAATTTAGCAGAATTTTCTCTGTCCTTAATAATACTCTGTTGTCTGAAATGTTTTTTGCTTTTATCTTTACTCCTTCCCACCACGCCAAGGAAGGGAAGATTCTCATCTTGTAATAACAGAAGGCTTAATTACAATGTCGTGTGGAGTTTCCTCTGCCCGACATCATCTCGGTCAGGGGACCGACCAACACCCAGTCGGCGGTCCTAACCGACCAATTAGGATGCAAATGAACACTGTTCGGTCTCACTCCTGTACTTTTCAACGGGAGCATGCATTCCGGCCAGAATGCATGCTTCCACAGGATAGGGTAGCCCAGCATATCATTTATGTGTGCTAAAATTTCATCCCAGAAGGGCCGGATAGACGGGCAACCCCACCATATATGCCGAAAGTCGCCCAAGATCCCACATCTCCTCCAGCACCTGTCTGAAGTAGTAGGATATATACGCCGGAGCTTGGAGGGATGCAGATACCAGTACATCATAGTTTTGAGGTGCGCCTCTCTGAGATCTATGGAGTGGTTGAATCGGATAGTATCAGACCAAAGGTGGGCCCATTCCTCATCTAAAATAGGGCGTTGGAGCAGGTCTTCCCACATACTCATGTACCTGGGCCGAGGTGAGAGGGTGGATTTGAGTAGAAAGGCGTAAATAAAGGAGATCACCCCTTTCATTGAAGACGACTTGGACAGAAAGGCTTCGAATTTTGTAAGGGGTCAAGTAGCAGCTTCCCTAACCTGAGGATTGAGGGCCCAGTGCATTAGCTGTGTGTAGTGGTAACGTTCTGTACCCTCCAGGTCGAACTCCCGCTTGCACTCCTCAAAGGTGAGAGGCTCACTGTGTCGAAATAGATGGATCAAGGCTTAGCAACCACCCTGCTTCCAGGAATCAAAGGGGCCCTCATGAAGAGCCGGAGGAAAAAGGGAGGTGTGGTGGATCGGGGTAAAGGGTGATGGGAAGGAAGTCCACCTATCATCACCCGAAACTGTGTCCATACCCTAAGAGTGGTGTGTGTAGGTTTGCTAAGATAAGTGTTTGGGGGTCTATCTCTACGAAGGCGCCACACCAGATCCCATATAGTCCGACCTGTCACACTGCGATCCATATGAAGCTAGTGTTTTTCAGAGTCTTTCTCGGACCATTCGACCAGTACCTGCAACTGAGCAGCCTTGTAGTACATCTGGCTGTCCGGCAGGTCCACTCCTCCCTCCATGCGGGGGCGGCGAAGCAGGGAGAAGGAGAAGCTTGCACGACCCCCTGCCAGATAAAGTGCAGGATCATGGTTTTGAGTTTTCGGAAGAAATCGAGGTCCAATCCGACATGAAGAGCTTGAAATAAATAGAGAAGTTTAGGCAAAAGGGTCATCTTAATTGCATGTATGCGGCCCAGCCAGGAGAGGAATAGTGCTTTCCACTTTGAGAGCTCAGCTTGGATGTGTGCTAGAAGGGGAGGAAAATTGGCCCCATATAGTCTCCGGATGGTTGGCGTCAGGAAGACTCCTAGGTACTGAATAGACTTAGAGGCCCAAGCAAGCGGCGTGATTGAGCGAAGCTGGGGCAACCTTCTCCAGTGCGAGAGAGAGATTGAGAATAAAGGACTTCCCAGAGTTTATTTTAAAGCCCAACAGTCTCTCATATCGTTAAAGCTCGGATTGTAAGCTTGGGAGGGAGCTTTCAGGCTCCGTGAGGGATAAAAGCACATCATCTGATTGTCAAATAATTCCTTGCTATGAGGTT
The DNA here is from genome assembly GCF_964261635.1 of Lissotriton helveticus. Classification (NCBI taxonomy): domain Eukaryota; kingdom Metazoa; phylum Chordata; class Amphibia; order Caudata; family Salamandridae; genus Lissotriton; species Lissotriton helveticus. The sequence goes on along the minus strand of NC_136069.1, from coordinate 1,696,534,513 downwards.
GATCTCTCTTTCATCAGTAAGATTACAGTCCTCTTCACAAACTAGTCCCAATATTCCAAATGAATGGACAGACCATTCAGAGAGCTCCTCTGTTAATCAGTATTATCCGTATTCCTTTCGCATTCCTTGCTCCCGGCCCGATAAATCCGGAGTGCACTCTTCCATTTGCAATAAAACAGGATAATCAATAAGAATTGTGAATCACACTTATTGGCCTTACCTTGGATGTGGCAGGAGCCCTGATGATGTTCCAGTAAGGGACGAAACGCATCGGCTGTTGATTGCATTTAATTATGAGAAGTTGGCTGAGATTGATGAATAGTTGCAATAAAGAACACGAAGTACAAAGTATCTGACTGGAAGATTTTTCTTTGGACTCTATACTGAAATAGAAATTTGGACTATTTTCATTACTGATTTGCTTTAGATATTTTCACACTCCTTCTGTATATGTTGTATATATGATTTCAAGGAGTTTGGGACGGTGAACCATTAGGAAGTTGAGTGTATCTGAAATTTATTGAGAAGTATAGAATACTGTGGGATAGCTCCCTAGTGCACAGATCAGTGGACCCTCATCTTCTGGCTCTTTTTTTGGTTAATCTAGAGATACATCTGGTAGGCTTACCTGAGGAATTCTGTTGTTGGAAACCAGCCCTGTTTCTGCATAGTCCCATCATCCTCTTTCTTTGCTGCTCACAGCAACAGTTAAGTGCACCTTTCCCATTACAGCGTTTTGCTCGCGCATACTATTTTTGTGCGCGATCTAAAATACGGATGCGCCGTGCTTAGCGGTCGCTGAAATTGCTCCTGTCACTGACCTGGCAGTTGCGGTTTCCGACCAGTGGAGCCTTTGTGTCTCGGCCTTTCTCCCTGCTTCAGCGCTCTTAGCACCGGCGCCTGGGCTCCCCTTATCGCCCTTCTTTACCGCACGTACGCGCCGAGTGGCTCTCGGCCGATGCGCGCACACCATCGCACACATTTGGGCCGCTTTTCGGCTACTTTTGGGCGCAATTTGCGCGGCGTGTCTCAACGCGAAATTCCAGGCATAGCATAGGCATAGCTCGGGATTACCGCTCTGCCTCAGAATCGCCTGTGGGTTGTAAAATCAAGCCCTTGGAGTGCGCACACGCTCCTACTACTGTGTTTATTGCTGGCTTAGGTCTCTGGCCCGTGGAATACAGCTTTGCCATGGAAACGTCGTCTGTTGAAACGTCGACAAATGGGGTACAAGGTTCCCCTCTGGTTGAGTCCCATTCTCCTCGTCCACGGCCATAGTCACCTCTGGGGGGACCTTGTGTAAATCCACGGCCTGACGAGCATCCCCTGCCTGGTCGGGCCCTGTTAAAAAAGGCCTCGCTGGAATATGCGCTTAATATCTGACTGCGCCTTATCCAGGGATGTGAATGTCCCTTCATATTTTGACACGTCCTTTACGAACCGGTCTCCGAAGAGATTGCCATCGGCCACGTGGCCAGGTTCCACTGCTGCAAGGTCCGTGAGATTAGTATCCATGCGCATGAGCAAGGATTTACGTTTTTCAGTGGATATGGCACAATTTGGGTTGCCTAAAAGGCAAATCGCCCTCTGGGTCCAGCCAGCGAGTATATCGGGGTCAACTGGGGTTGCTGTTTCCTTGGCCACCAGGTCCATTTCCAGAATATTTGCTAGCGGACCCACTACGTCAAGAAGCGTGCCTTGGCATCCGCGCCAAGCTCGGTCAATGCCCTTCTTGGGGTCCTTAAAAAATTTATTTAGAAAAGTGAGGAGACTCACATCTATCTCTATGGTCTCTGCTACCTTGTACGGTACTTCAGGCCGAAGACATTCGGATCTGAGTCTATTGCGAACCTCTTTGTCAAAACCTTTACGAAGGTTTTCATGAAGGTACTCAGCGACTTCCGGAGCCGGAGACCAATCGGAAGACCTAGCGGGCACAATATCACTAGGATTGAAGGTGAACGGGGTGTTGAGTGCTCCTTCTGTTGCGGGCACCACCGTTTTTTCCTGTGTCGGTGTTAGTTGTGTTGGTATCAGGATAAACCCTCTGTTTACTCTTTGCCTTACTACCAAGGGCATAACCATGTTCCCCCGAAGGGGGAGGAGGTAAATCTTTCAATGCACTGGCATGTGGCCATTGACTTCCCTGCGCTGCGCCTGTAGTTGGTGGAGTGCTTTTCCCTTTATCTTTAGTGAAGCCATGCCTCTTGGCAAAACTCTCTAGCTGCTTAGTGATAGGTTTAAGTGCAGCAGCTAGAGCCTGGTGCACAGTATTAGCTACCGTGCTCTCAATTGCCTTATTGACCGAGGATTGGACGGAAGCGTCCAGAGCCTCCACGATATTATCTTCCAGAACAGTCTCCCGCTGTTCCTCATAATAAACCTCCTCATCGCCATCTTCATAACGCACCCAGTCATCCATTTTTAAAGGCTGGTGTGATATACACTTAATGCAATCTGTGTATATATCCTTAATTAATTAATTAAAGAGGAGTAATGGGGGGGAAAGCCCACACTGCACACAATTACTTATGTCCAAGCAAGATTGTACCAAGCCCCCTCAGCAAAGCTGTAGTCAGTTATTATTCAACCCCTTGCAAGAGGAGTAAGAGCCAAACAAGATCCAAGGAGTGTGTGCTCCCGCCAGCAGGCAGATATTATTCCAGCCGACCCAGGCGCAATTTCCACCGACTCTCCGATTGAAAATGCGGGGAAATGATTCTAAGCACAAGCGCGATGAGCGCAGCACAATGCGCTACCAAAAAGGAGCCTTAAAGGAGCCCAATGGTAGCGTTTGTGCTGCGCACGCTTACCCTGAACCACTCGGGAAGCCCAGGGCACAGTAGCGCTTGTACGCGCGGCCGCTTACTGGCTTAAGTCGTCAGCTGAACGCAGTCCACGAGGAGCGCGTTAAATCAATCATGCGGGGGAAAAACCAGTGGCGCTGGGTCAAAAGGACAAAGTCCCGTCACAGCGCTAGCGCACTAAGCTTGAGCCACAATGTCACAATGAACCAGGTGATTCCATGTAATTAAAAACACAAATTGGCAAATTAACCACAATAAACTGACATGTAACAGCCATGAATCAGAATAGCTAGCACATAATAAATCAAATTACAGTTCAAAAGCTTTTCGCAATAGAGCAATCGATGGGCACGTAACTCTTTCTGTGAGCAGCAAAGAAAGAGGATGATGGGATTGCAAGCAAGTGTGTAGAAAGTTAGAAAGGGTCTGGAGGACCACACACACTGAGTTGGATAGAAACCAATATTTCCTCACCCTAACCAGTTATCATAAAAACATAAAATCTGCAGGCAAAATGCACATATCATCGCAGCTAACACAGCCTGGAAACTCATCAAAAATGTTATATCAAATTCTTCAAACTTTCACTAATCCAAAGGCATGTGAAAGCTTCGAATCACCCTCCCAACAGCTGTGTGATGATATTTCCTTATATTTTTCTCATAAAATAGAGGTGATATACGATAAAATCATGATGGCAGGTAATTTACAGAACAGTCCAGTGGCCCTGCACACTCTTAAATTGGCTAACCCTGTGTTCATCGGAGCCGCGTTGAGGGAAGGCAGGCGATTTGCCAATGCAGTAACCGTCTTTCCTGAGCAGGAAGGAGGGATCCCCAATACACGCTAAGGCTCATGAGGTCTTATACTGTAGAACTCTAAGTTCTTCGCCAACTGGGCGCAACTGCATTCGCTAACACTATTAAACACTGTTAGGAATATTACACATTGTGGTAATTTTGTTAATTTTTTAATACACTTTTACATTTTGCATGTGAGTAAGGGGAGGGTAAGTGCACAACCCTTGTCCTGAAGAAGGAGGCTGTGACCTCCGAAACATGTTGACACTCTACTAGTGGTTTTTGATACCTTAACTCGTATCTATCTAACCACGCCCTGCACTTCTTTTAGTAATACCAGCCGGGGATTAAATTAAATAATTTTCCTTCCCACGTGCCAGGTATTTTTTAACCTTTCACTTTTTTCACCTCACCTCACTCACATTTATATACACACACCCCCACACATAGTTCACTTCAAAGTGCTCCTGCGTATCCGCGAGTCGTAGCACGCCGCATCCCGTAGAGGGGTGCGAAGGCCCCGATGATGAAGCATGACACCAAGGGGCCTGTTGGTGTGTGAGGGGCATTTAAACAACACTGTGTGTCTCCCCTTCACTTTAAGGATCACCACCACCTTGAGTGGATTCCACTTTGTTTATGTAACCCTGTGTTGCTCCATAATCTCCCTACCATCACTATAACTGAGGTGGAAACATTGATGCGTCTGATCAAATCTGGCTCCCCGTCCGATTGCATCCCCGCTAAGGTTATCCCATCCCTGGCCAAACAGCTTGGTCCTATGATACAGTCCCTTATCAACCTTTCCCTCACAGAGAGTCTGGTGAGGCAGGAATGGAAGGTGGCTCAGGTGCGACCCATCCGTAATAATTCCAACATTCCATGGAAGGAGTTGTCTAATCTCCGCCCCGTCTCACTTCTTCCATACCTGAGCAAGCTAGTGGAGAAACACGTCAATACCCATCTGTCTAATTTCGTCGAACAGACTGGATGTTTAGATCATTCCCAGTCCGGATTTAGGCCCAAATACAGCACCGAATCTGCACTTCTTTCAGTCACTGACAACATCAGAATGTCCCTTGATAAAGGACATTCTATGATTCTGGTGCTGTTGGACCTATCCACGGCGTTCAACACAGTTTCCCATAGTGTCTTGCTCAGAAGATTGGAGGAAGTGGGGCTAAGGGGGTCAGCTCTGTCATGGATGAGAAGTTTTTTGCCTGGTCGCTCGCAGAGTGTCAATCTAGGCTCGTATCGTTCGGCTTCCATAGAATTGACCAAGGGGGTGCCACAGGGCTCTTTCTTGAGCCCAACACTATTTAACATTTATGTCACCCCCTTGATCAATCTCTTGAGGACATATGGGTTTATTCCCGTATCATATGCCGACGATACGCAGCTCCTCTTTCCATTCAGCAAACTTACAACTGCGGTCCAGCTGACCTTCTCTGATGGAATGCGAGCTGTATCACAGTGGATGGTAAATAACTTTCTACAATGTAATGTGGGAAAAACAGAGGTGATGCTCTTTGGCGAGGCCCCCCTTCTGTGGACTCCTGAATGGTAGCCATCAGATCTGGGCCACAACCCTGTCCCTAAGCATGTAGTGAAAAACCTGGATATCCGGCTAGATCACGCCCTTAGCCTAAAGGAGCATGTTGCTCAGACAGCTGGCTCATGCTTCCATGTAATAGGACTACTCCGTAGAGTTTTCCCGTTACTCCCGGATTCTACCCGAAAAAGCCGGGTCCAGACTCTAGTTCTCAGCCGTTTGGACTACTGTAATGGGCTGCTGATTTCAGCTAATGACACCTTACTCAGCCGACTACAAGTAGTCCAAAATACAGCTGCACGGTTGGTCCAGAATGCGCCACCTAGATCGCCATCACGCCCCCTATTGGCGAAGCTCCACTGGCTGCCCATTCGCCAACGGATCAAGTTTAAAACTTGTTGCGTTATTCATAAGGCACTCCAGAATCTGGGCCCCTCCTAATTGGCAGAGAAATGTATACCCTACACACCTTCACGTGCTCTCCGCTCCGGTAGTAAATATCTTCTCGAAGTACCAATCATAAAGAGGGCAAGATTGGGAGGGAAGTCCCTCTCCTACCTTGGCCCCCGCCTCTGGAACAAACTTCCTGTTTCTCTTAGAGAGTGCCCAGAACATGCAAAATTCAGGAAATTGTTACAGACCTTCTTGTTCTGTACCTATTAAGTACGTCAGGATCCTCAACCTCCCCTCAGAGCCCGCGTAAGCGCAGAGATACTCCTTCGGGAGTCGATTCTAGCGCTACACAAACAAACAAACAAATAAATAAATAAATAAATTTGACTCAGGGCTCTTATGGAGGGCCAAGGAGGCGTTACCATTGCAAAGCATCATGGGCAATGTAGTTTGTTATAACTAATTGAATGTTTTTATTGGCTGCTGTGGTTTATACAGTAAAGAAAGAGATAGCATAATCCAAAGCCCCCGGTCCTGTAATAGAATTAGAGCCCAAGGACTGAAGCTGGAGCCGGAGCCGCGGCCGCCTCGCTCTGCCCAGCCAGCCCTGTCTGCCTTACCCTCCTCTGTCACGGCCGATCTTGCTCTGCGTTAATCGGCACTAGGCTGCCGTAGTTCAGGGAAGTGGCGGTCGGCAGCGGGGGATAAATGCAGGGTGACCACGGGGCTTCCCAATGCAGAAGCTTGAAAACAGCATGGAGACTTCTTTCATCATTAGAAGAATTGGGCTTCCGAGCAGTTAATGGCAGATTCTCAGGGGACCGCCCTCAAGCAGCAACCTTTCGCAGTACAACGGGCAGTTCCACAATTAATTTTACATTCCTTTCATGTAGTTTGTATCAAAGGGCAAGGGATTTCCACATTGGTTCCCTAGACTACAGCAACCATCCGCCCCAGGAGGTCATGATCAATGCCATTCCAAAACTAAACCCAACTACAGCTAATGCACACACGTTAAAATACACTGAGAACGAGAGGCTGGTAAAATGCAGAACGGATGAACCACAAAGTCTCCTATTCCAAGCTCAACAGGTATTAGGCGAAGTGTAAACAGGAACAACAGATCTGATTGACAGCTGGGAGGTGTTTACAAGAACATTACAAAATAAAACAGGAACAAAAAAGGGCAACAGTCATGCTGAAGGGGCGGACAAAGTTATGAGGCATAAAAGCAATTTACATTTCTGAAATAACACTCATGTAAAAAAACTTAAGACCTTTATCAATCAAACACTGCGAAGACTGAGGATAGACCCTGCCGCTCAACAAGAACTGAGACGACTAAAGGGCGACCGCAGGAAGTTGATTTGGCAACTTAAACATGAAGCAGAAGGGATTCTCTGGGCCAAACTATTACACAATATTAAAACCGGCAAATGTGCACAGTTTTGGCAAAAGATCAATATTCTGACTAGCGAGCGGAGTCAGGATATTGAATCTTATGCTACAGAAGAAGCCTGGACAATTTTTATTGGCTCACACTTTAATGAAACTCAACAAAACAGGCAAAGGACACACAATTCCTTACATGACTCCAAAGTCCGGCTACTACAATCCAATGAAATCCAGGCTTCAGAACAAGAAATATCAACTACGATTGTGCAGATCTGTAAAACAATTTCAAAGAGAAGACAAGAGGGCGCGCCAGGGCCAAATGGTATCCCCCCAATTTTGTTTAAACAAGAGCCTGAATTCTGGGCTGCCATTCTCAAACCGTTGTTTGATAAGATCTTACTAACGTCATTAATCCCATCATCCTGGAGGAGGGCCATCATCTCCCCAATTTACAACAAGCATTGGCATAGCCAATAGGTCTCGCCTTTGGTACCTTATAAGTGTTTAGCCATGCAACAGTTGATGTTGTTGCACCAAGGATATTGTGCAGCATAATTAAGTACTTATAAGGTCCCAAAGGCAAGACCTATTGGCTATGCCAATGCTTATTTTTGTTAGGCATGGGGAGATTAAGTGATTTACCCAGAATCACAGGATTTTTGGCGTTGTTGCCGGGACTCAAACCCAGAACCCCAAGTCCGAGGTTGAGCACCATAGCAGTTGGGCCAACTCCTCTCCCCGCTTGAGCCACGAAAAGTAATACGCCCATCAACTGTACTGGATATGATGACTTGAGGGCATTGCCCACATTTATTTTACTTAAAAATTACTTTACCAGGAGCATGGCCAACTGCCGATCGTAATGGCTGTAGCCTAGAACAGCTCCGGTCGGCCACCACTAAATACCCCTGTAAATCTGCTAAATTATCCGACAAAACTGTCAGAACTGGTTCCGGATGTGTGTGGGAAGCTAACGGTACCCAGGCAGACAGCTATCTGCCTGCGAGGAGTCCCCGGGAGTGTGTGAGCATTGTCTGACCAGCAGAAGCATCAACGCAGCTCAAGGAAGAGACGGGGGAGTTGGCTGAGAGATGAAGCGGCGTCGGCTGCGGCCTCGCTGCGTGGCAGCGGCTTGGCGAGCCTCATGTATGAGTCTCAGAACAATAAAAGAACAGCACCTGCTGCCCCAGAGGGTGACACCAGACTTCAGCACAGCGGGGACCCTGGAGAGGTGAGGAGTTCGCAGGGGCCCAAGATCAGCAGGGGGGCCTGAAGACGGTCTAGAGAACTGCTGCAGGGGAAATGGGGGAGACCTGCAAACAGCGCCATGAGAGTGAGGGGGTGCGACCGAGGCCGCACCGGACACACCCGTTCGTCCCCCACACCAGCCCCTGAATAACCGGGATACACGAGAGGCCTTTCCTCCGGGACACCCGAAAAAAAAACTTATAAAGCAACACTGTTGGGCGAGATACCGTCTCACCACTGAAAGGTGTGACCTGTTGCGCCAACTCGATAGTTTATCCCTAGGATGTCGATAAATCGAGAAGACTTAATTTGCCAACACCTGTTACACAGACGCGTCGAAAGGTAAAAACTGCTATATTATGTGCTAACTCAAACACATTGTCTTAATTATTTGGCTGGACATAGAGTTTGCCAGAGCGCTGTGACTACAGCAAGCCTCAGCGCTAAGTGGAAAAGTGAAATGGCCGCCGAGCGAAATGAGTTGAGCTCTTAGCCCCCCTCGTGCGCTCGGCCGGTTTCCATAGTAGACAGCCGCTGTGTTGTTTGTTTTCTGTGAAAGGGAATGATAAAAGAGCCATAAAATCGCCAGAGAAAGGTCGAACAGCAGAAAGGAGCGAAGGCCCTCCATCATCACGGCTTGTCCCCTCTGCTGCCTCGCGGAACAATGACGGCTGCACAGGTCGGCGCAGATCCAACACAGCTGTGCATTTCTTTAGATGGAGAGCACTAGTGACACAAGTAAATAATTAACTCATTCTGCTCAGCTGGCCCTGCTTATGAGACCAGTAATAGCTGACAGATTGTAATACAAACCCGCACAAAAGGGACATAATGAGCTTAATACGAGTTAAAAGAAAATATTTAGACAGAATCCGATGATCTCAAACAAACGGTGTTTTCGTATTGTAACCCCATCCTTCAGAAGGTGCTAAACTGGTCTAAAGCCTCTGCAGGAACATGTAGGACAAGCAACAAACACTAGAGCCTGGTGCAGCTCGGCGGTGAGAGAAGGGGGGCGGGCGCGATTCACTCGCGGGAGCTATAATTGCGACCAGATGGTGGCGCGCGCTCCCGCGAGTGGATCTCCTGACGTGCACGCGTTGCCATTGAAGGCAATGGCAACACGTGCACATGCTTGGCTGAAAAGCCTAAGCGCTAGGAAAAGGTCGTTTTCCTTTGTAGCGCATGCGCTGTGAAGGCTTTACCTAAAAAAATAAATAGAAATGACCCGAGAAGCTACCGGCTAGTATCCTTACTTGACAACGAGGCCAAATACTTTGTGGGCCTTTTACTCCAGGAATTAAGATCATGGGCAACAGAAGTTACTACAATTCCATAGAGTCAAACCGGCTTCTACAAAAACACAGGGATGACTACCAATATTCTAGCTCTATCCTTAATGATTGACGCTGCTCTCTCACCAAAACAACCCCTATACCTGAGCTACATCGATTACAGCTCCGCATTCAACTGTGTTAACAGACACCTTCTGTGGCAAAAACTAAAAAAGTTGAACATACCGCCACTGCTCTTAAATCAACTAATCCTCCTGCATAGTGACACGTGGGTGCAAGTTAAACTAGGTAATGTAGAAAATCTAACGAGGAAGATTCCAACAAGCACAGGGGTTAAACAAGGCTGAGTGCTAGCCTCAACACGTTTTAATCTATTTGTGGGAGAGCTATCAGCTCTGCTGAACGAAAGCAACTTGCACGCACCCAATCTAGGTGGTACCCAGCTGTATAACCTTTTCTACGCGGATGACCTAGTACTCATTTGCCGTACCCCTGTGGGCTTACTGCGGCTGTTGGACATAACGTCACGATATTCTGCAACAAATATGCTTACCATTAACCAAGAGAAAATCAAAGTCATGTGCATGAACACCCATAAAAAGAGAATAACAAATAACTGGTTCTTGGCATCAAGGAAGCTGGACATCGTTTGTGAATACAGATATTTGGGGGTTATTATAGACGACAAAGGCAATTTCAAGCCACAATGCGATACCATAAAAAAGAGAGGTCTAATGACTGCGATAGGTTTAAGAAACTTAAAAAACAAGATCATTGGTCCAAGCCTCCTTCCTCTTATTAAGGTGAGCCAAGCAAAACTAATTCCAGCCATTACTTATGGCAGTGAAGCTGTGAGACTGAGGGACGCTGCTACAGTTGATGGCACCATAGCAAGAGCACTGCGCACGATCTTTGGCTTGCAAAGTTACACATCTCCCACACAGATGAGACTTGAATTCGGGCTCCCAAGAGAAGAGCTGGCATGCAAAGGATCATATAGAAAAAGCTGGCACAAAATAAGCAGGGGAGAACCGAAAACGCTAAATGCTCTCCTGTAGAAGGAGCTACAAACCCAAGAAACTTGCCCAGCAAGGCTCTATTTGGAGGCCGCCATCAACCAGCTGCGACTACCACAGCTTTGGGAAGTCCCAGGGGCCCCGGCAGGCTTAAAAAAAGTAGTAGACTGTCAGGAAAGAATCACAAGGTTTAAATGTTATCAGTTGTCCTCCTGGTGGGGGAGGCAGCATTGGGCCAATGATAAGGAAATACCTCTATTGGAATCAATTGACAGGGGCAGGGGATGGAAAGGTGAGGTTGCGCATTGGTACAATACATTTGTGGGGGCTAAAGACAATCTAGGAGCTGAAACCATCAAGCTATGGGATAACTTTCCAGACCTTAATGCCGGGGAGGTACTGAAGGTTTGGACAGACTCTTTTACACTCTCCCAAAAAATTATAAAACCATCCAATCTCAGAAGAAACCACCTATTCACATTATATAGGGTCTATTGGACTCCAGCGAAACTATCTAAGTTGTCAGCAGAAGTATACTTCTGTCCGAGATGTAAGTCTCCAGCTGTGGATGACAGACATATGTTTGTCGATTGCCCGGCCATTATGAGCTACTGGAGTGAGGTGTGTGAATTCCTAGAAGAAGTGGTATCATCCCCAATTGCTCTCAGCCCTAGAGTGATTCTTTTTGGTCTCCCCCAAGATTATAATATTCGAAACCGTACTTTACAGTTCATTTTCTATGTTATTGTTATTGCTAGGAGAGAGATCTGTAGGGAGTGGAAGTCTGTAAACCCCCCCAGATTTGTAGACTGTCTAAGAAACATCATGGCGGTTAGTCGTTTAGATATGTTGTGTGGTGGAGAAAGCGCCTATAAGATCTGGTGTGCCCTGAATGCATGGACTGAGCGATAACATCCCTGATAGCCAGAAACCGGTCCTAGGATGCTTGATTCCGGTCCAGGAAAGACATTGCTTGGCAGTTCGGGCTGGACTGTTCCCATGAGGCACAGGGTCGAGGCTGATTTGCATATGGCCATGTCTGAACTGGGGTGGCGTGGAGTGCAAAAAAATGATGGATTTAGGCCCAGATCGCTGTACTGGGGTGAATGTATGACATTGTTCTCCATTCTGTCCATCAATTTAGTTTTGCATTTTGTCCACCCGAGTGGGATGGGTATGCTCAGACGTGAGTCCCATGCTCTCCACACCACTGGAGTCAAGCTATCCTGGCTGAAGATGGCTGATAGCCAGAAACCGGTCCTAGGAATACTTGATTCCGGTCCAGGAAAGACATTGCTTGGCAGTTCGGGCTGGACTGTTCCCATGAGGCACAGGGTCAAGGCTGATTTGCATATAGCCATGTCTGAACTGGGGTGGTGTGGAGTGCAAAGAAACGATGGATTTAGGCCCAGATCTGTGTACAGGGGTGAATGTATGACATTGTTCTGCATTCTGTCCATCAATTTAGTTTTGCATTTTGTCACCCCGAGTGGGATGGGTATGCTCAGACGTGAGTCCCATGCTCTCCACACCACTGGAGTCAAGCTATCCTGGCTAAAGACGGCTGATAGCCAGAATCCAGTCCTAGGATGCTTGACTCCGGTCCAGGAAAAACATTGCTTGGCAGTTCGGGCTGGACTGTTCCCATGAGGTAGAGGGTCAAGGCTGATTTGCATATGGCCATGTCTGAACTGGGGTGGTGTGGAGTGCAAAAAAACGATGGATTTAGGCCCAGATCTCTGTACTGGGGTGAATGTATGACATTGTTCTGCATTCTGTCCATCAATTTAGTTTTGCATATATAAAAAGCTGGCACAAAATGAGCAGGGGTGAACCAAAAACGCTAAGTGCTGTCCTGTGGAAGGAGCTACAAACCAAAGAAACTTGCCCTGCAAGGCTTTATTTGGAGGCCGGCATCAACCAGCTGGGACTACGAATGCTTTGGGAAGTCCGAGGGACCCCGGCAGGCTTAAAAAAAGTAGTGAATAAGGCTGTCAGGAAAGAATCACTCTGGCAGAATAAAGCGTCCCTGGGAGAGCGTGCACATGGCTGGCTTACGGTACTATCCTACACTAAACCCTTGCCCCAAGGATACCTCCAGACTGGCTTCTCAAAAAACACTAAAGAGACATTTTTGAAATTGCGCCTAGGGCTGCTGCTTCGGCAAATCATCTACCCCCTTGGCTACGGGCTCAGACACAAGCAAAGTGTTGTCTTTGTGGTGAAGGTGAAGAAAACATAGGGCATCTGATAACTATTTGTAGGGAACTACGACAAGAACGATGGGCCCTCCTGAAACCATTCTTCAACAGAAAACGGATATGGTCTTGCAGGCAAGCAGTGCTGGCATGCTTTTGTGGTGACGACATCGAACTGAGCTTCCGGATGGTAAAATTCCTAGCAGCCGCCGAAGCTGGCCTCAAAAAACAAAAAGAACTTCAAGGAGATAGGAGTATGGATGCAAAGGAGAACATACCTTCATGACCCACACAGAGAAAAGCTCCTGAATGCCCCAGCAAAGAAACAGTACAGCGTTCGCAATTGTCTCGATTGCTCAGTGGTGGTGGAGGTCTTCGGGGGGCGGATCAGCCTCAGGGTCCAGGTGGTGATTTCTGGTGAGGAGTCGGGAGGAGGGGGCACCCAGGCCCACGGGGAGGTTTGGCCACAGCCTGCGCACAGCGCCTAGGAGGGATGCCTGATTCTGGGGCCCCGGGCGCGGGAGTGCCCTTCTCCCGGGTATTCAACCATTACGGAGCGGGGGTGACAGCAGCGACAGTGGGAGGCCTCCCTCGGGCCTGTGCTTCCAGCTGGGGACCGGAGGCTGGATCGGGCCATGTGGGGGGGCTCGGAAGGCCTCAAACTCACTCACTGGTCTCTCCTTGACCCCCTCCCCACCCCTCCTGAGACCTTCGGTGGAGGCAGTGAGTGGACCCTGTGGTGCTCCCGCCTGGGTGGTTTCGTGGGCCTGTGTGGAGGTTGGCCTGGCCTAATGTGTGGCCCAGAGGGATGCCCCGCGACAGGCCGTTGATAGAAGTGGGGCCCGGAGGGGCAGCACAGCCACAGGGTGGAAACGTCGGATCTTTGTGGACCTTTTCCGCTGTGTGGACCCTGGGCACAGACGCTAGCTGGTGGACCTGAATTGATGGAAGTCCCCTGATTTGACTGTGGAGACAGGGTTCTTGATCCGTGGCCATACCGGGTCATGCCGGGGGTAGTGCGAGCAAACTGCTCTGCGCCCACATTTTCATCCCAGGGGAGCAGACACCGGAGGTTGAGCGGGCAGTGTGGGGCCCGGGGACGGCTTCACCAGTGGGGCCACGCCGCTTTGGTGCTTTGCAACATCGGCGGGCAGGCTTCCCAGGTCTATGCTGCTGGCGGTGGGGCCCTCGCAGACTAAGGCCTATACTGGTGGATTGCGGGCCCCAGATCGGGGGTGCCTTCTGTCCATTGTGGTTAGATTGTGAGCCTGACCGGCTTGCTGTGTTCCTACCTGTGCTGAGGGGGTACTTGGGTCGGTGCCTAGCATAGATAGGCTTGGGCCCACGAGGAGCCCGTTGCGGACCACCATGATGAGAGATAAGGGCGGCGGTGGAGCCGCAAAACATGGGCCCATCAACAATTTTACCGGCCAGGGAGCGACGGGGGGAGCCGCTGGGATCCCCCAGGAGATCGTACCGGACAATGCGGCTCTGATGGCTGCAATCACCCAATCCAGAGACATGCTAGATGCCAAAATTGGTGCGGTGGGCTCGAATGTTATGTTATTACGGCAGGACCTACGGAATGCAGTGGCCCGCATCCCGGAGGTGGAGACTCGCATATCAGGGGTAGAAGTTGACGTTACAGTCCTAAAGCAGAAGGTAGCAAGCATGGAAAACACCCAGAAGGGCTTGGTGCTTTGGGTTGAGGATGCTGAAAGATGGGCCCGGCGGAACAACCTGCGCTTTGTCGGATTCCCGGAGGGTTGTGAGACTGGGAATATGGAACATTTCCTCACACAATGGCTGGAGGGCTGGGATCCCCCGGATGTCCTGTCCCGCTGCTTCGTTGTGGAGCGGGCCCATTGAGCGCTCGCCCAGAAGCCGCCGGTGGTGGCTCGTCCACGACCAGTGATTGCGAGTTTCTTGAACTATCTTGACCGCGATTCCGTCCTGAAACAGGCCCATGCCAAAGAACCTTTGCTCTACGATAACCATCGTATCCTGGTGTTCCCAGATTATACGCAACTTGTGCAACAGCAAAGCCAATCGTTTATGGCAGCGAAAGCCAGGCTGAGGGACCTCAAGCTCCAGTACGCCTTATTGTTCCCGGCTCGCCTTCGGGTGGTGTACCAATCTCGCACCCATTTCTTCAAAAACCAAGAGGAGGTGTTCAAGTGCACAGATGAAACCGTGCTTGTGAGGGTGAATACGCCGCCGGGGCTGCATTCTGATTCTTCACTGAGTGAGGCGCCGTCGAAAAGTTCACGGGGACAGTGCCGGAAGGGGCACAGAATATCTCGGTCCCAGAGGCGCTCTTTGTCCTGTCGTGCCTCCTCCCGGGGAGATCCTGCTTCCCAGCCTCGGACACTGGACCCTTATCAGCTGTGGGGTGGGTGGTGCGGGGATGTTTCTCTAATAGGATTGTGAGCATGTTTGATTTAAGCTGTATAGAGGGAGCCCTTACGGGGGCTGAATCCCCACATTTCTAGCACTTGTGGGGGGTGGGCCTGGATGACATGGGCTGTAAGTTGGAGATCTATTGGCGCGATAGGTACTTAAGTGTTTTTGAGGTTTGGGATGGGGGATTTGTTATGGGGAGGGTGTTTGACTGGGGGTATGAGTTGCGCCATCTCACTGGGTACGTTTAGACACACACACACACCGTCGGGCCCCTTTCCATGTTATGTCACTAGATGCTGCTCGATGGCTAGTGGGACTGTAGTTGGGCAGGCGTCCCCGGGTACCCTCCGCATTGTCAGCTGGAATGTGTGCGAGGTCCTGGACAAAATTAAGCGTGGGGCTGTCCTGTGCCAGGCTAAGAGGGCCAGAGCTGACATCCTTTTCTTAGAAGAAACTCATTTGATGGGGTCCAAAGTCCTGTGTCTGCAGTGTTTTGGCTTTTAGCAGGTCTTTCATGCTGGATTCACACAGGGTTCCAGGGGAGTAGCGATTTTAATACACCGCAGGGTCCCATACGTACATGAGCAGCAATGGCTGGATACGCAGGGGCGGTCCCTTTTTCTACAAGGCACGATCGGGGTGGATCCTATAGTGTTGGGCTGTGTTTTCTGTCCTGGCTGCTCTTGCCAGAAGCAATCGGGATTTGGAGACCCACTGTCGGGAGACCGGACTTGAGTGATTCCGAGAGACTCAAGTTTTGGCCGACTCACAAGGACAAAATGCATCCTGTTTGGTGTAATAATTTGTTCATGACACCAAATAGATCCCCAGTGACCAGATGCGCTACAATCTTCTCCACCAGATGTGTGATTTGTACTCGCAGCCAAAGACTCGGTGGGGGCACATCGGAGAAGCAAAGGAATCCAGGTCCCAGGAGCGCACGGGGACCACGCCAGCTGTCCTGCCTTCGCCCCTCCCGCCAGCAGCAGCATTTAAACAACTTGTGCCACCCGCTTCGCGGGTGACGCTTCGCAGCCAAAGACTCGGTGGGGGCACATCGGAGAAGCAAAGGACTCCAGGTCCCAGGAGCTCACCGGGCCACCGCCAGCTGTCCTGCCTTCGCCCTTCCCACCTGTAGCCATAATAAAACTCACTACGCCTTCCGCTTCATGGAACACGCGAGGACATGTGCCGGATGAAGCCCGGGCCAAGGGCGGGCCCACCTGAGCCCGTCCAAGCCTGTAAGAGTCTGGTCTGGGCCACCCCCCCTTCATTTTTGGAACTTGCTTTGGTATACTAGGATTAAGGCGCCATTCTATTGGTAAGGTTTTGTGCTGGTGCCATTGCTTTCGTGTCTGGCTCGGCTCTGTGATATTGCGGACTAAAAACGCCATCTTTTTTAGCGTTGTTGATTTTGTGGGTGTGCCGTTAACCATAGTAGCGGGGAAAAGAAAATCCATGGAAGGGGGAGGGGGTGGGGGGATGAAGGGTTGGGGGAGGGAATCCTCAAGGGGAAAAAGGCAAAAAAGGCCCCTAAACACCTAGCCAGCAATTGTGTATTAGACCGTATTGATACGCTCATTGAAGAATGTGAGGATTTGCTAGTGAGTGAGCCAAACCCGCAAGTGTCGGTTGAAAAAACCCGGCTAGGGTGGTACATGCATCCAGGGATAGTCTAAAATCGCGTCCAGTTGTCCCTAATATGTTCCAAAGGCGTAAATTGGGCACGAAAGGGAACACAGAAGGGAGAGTCACAATCCCTGATAGGGAGGAACCTCCCCCTGATGCTGTTCTAAGCTCTGTTGGCAAGGATGATCAATACCATACACTCATTGACCCGTCAGTTACTTTTAAGAATAGATTTGATGTGCTAGCAGGTGCTGAGGTGGAGGTAATTTCTCAATCTATGGAATTCTTAAACAGGAAATACAAAGAGCAAGAACCAGAGGCAACTGTTATCCTTGCAGTTAATTCACTCCGGGCTGAACTGGGGTCGCTGAGGTCAATGATGGAGAATCTAACCTCTATGTTTACTCTTTTAACGCAGAGAGGGGCACCCTGTTTCATCTGTTCTACATGTAATGCCCGTACTCCAGGGGATCAACTACCACCCCAGGCAAAACCATCGCATCCTAGCGCCAGGGATGAGCACTTAAAAGGGACTTCTCTCTATAGTGAGGGGGCTAATCGAACTAATTCTTACAGATGCTTTCTTTTGCCCGGTATTGTGAGTGCCTCTGACTCTCCCCAGGAATACAGAGGCTCGCTCCGGGGGCCCAAAGCCTGTGCCCCCCTTCCGGCTGCGACCCCCGTTGGGACGCCACGGTAAGCCTTTGCTATACAGTGGTGTGTGTTATCTCAGCGCGCCGCCTGGTTCTGCAGGCACGGTTCCAAGAGCCGCGAGAGACCGGCATTCAACCGCTGAAGGTGATCGCAACCTCCCCACCCCACACCGACCTGTCAGATTCCTTGCCGGCGGAGTGGGGAGAGACTGTAGGTTAGTGCGGTCTGCCTGCGGGGCCTGGCTCCCACGCATCAGCTGAGACTGTAGGTTAGTGCGGTCTGCCTGCGGTGCCTGGCTCCCACGCATCAGCTAAGACTGTAGTGAGCAGGTGGAGCAGGGAGAGACTGCATGCTAGAGCTTTGCTCACTTACCGCCTACTTGCTGCCCTGCTGCCTCTCACCAGATCCCTTATCGCTGCCCTGCTGGTTTACACAGCCCAAGGAGGGGACTGTCGCTGTTTTCTCATGGCTGTTGCTGCCGTTGCCATCCCCACCATCACTGCACCAAGCAGGGGGGACTACATCTCCCAGAAGCTTCTGTGGCGCAGGATCAACGCGTCACAGCTTAGCGCCAGGAGGTGCTTAAAATCCTCGGAGACCTCACGCAGCGCGGGAAGAGCACGGGCGCTGCCCGGGCCAGGGGTCGCGCCCATCAGGGGCCTGAAGAGGCTGGGCTGGGCCACCCCCTTAATTCTCCCTTTGCTCTTGGAAAAAGACACGCTGACTCTCTTTGTGGGCTCTGACTTCCCCCAACGCTCGCCCCGGAGGCTCTGCCCTGTGCTATTTCCTGCACCATCACCCTAAGGACTACATAGCCCAGGGTGCAACATGATTTTCCTCAGCTGTTGCAGGTCCTGCTGACGAAGGGGAGGCACTGGGTCATCTCTGCGCATAAAGCACCACCTCTACCCCCGCAGCGCGGGACGTGCCGGGCGAAGCCCAGGCAAAGGGTGGGCCATCTGTGGCCGTCCAGGGTCGAGAGAGGCCGGGTTGGGCCACCCCCGTCGTTGGACGGACCTTTTTAACGTGGTATTTACTACTATCACAGTGAGTCGAAAGTGAGGCTCATTTGTAATAAGTCGTTATAGTTTATTTGCTGTTGTGTTTTAGGGCTTTCTTTCTTCTTCTAACCAATTAGTCCCTTTTTATACAAGTATCTTGGATTTCACGTGTTTTCAAATAAATAGATTCTTCCTTCCTGCACTATGGGTAAACCTAACCCTCCAATTTCTCACCCCCTGACACGGCAAACAGCAGCTTTGACAAACCCAGTCCCGAGTCTAACGGCCATAGACAAAATGTTACAAAAAACCATAGGGGTGGTTGCTTCGGCCATAGAAAATACTGAAAGACGTCTTTCCCCTACACCTGCAATGCTCCCCCCTTCACCATCGGGGAATGCTTCCCTAGCCACTGCTAATTCCCCAGACTCGATGTTAGCATCCTCCTTCGCCGAACTCCCATGCGCGCAGATTGTGCAAGATGGCAGCTCCCTCACCTCCCCTGCACCACCCATTGTCCTTCAGGTGGCCAAAAAGGTACCCAAGGTTCGCCCTAGACCCAAGAAACCGAAAATACACAAAAAACCTCCTAAGACAACTATTGCCCCCCTGCCCGACCCCCAGGCTCACCTAGGCTCCCAATTTTCTACTTTGGCCCCACCGGTTTGGGCTACCCATTTACTAATCAATTTGCAGGCTCAAATGGAACAGCTGATCAATTCTCACTTTAAAATCCTAATCAGTAGAATTGATAAAGTTGTATCTCTAATAAACATTAATCATGGAGGTGGAGACCTGCTACCCTCCTCCTCTGGGAACAACACCGGTAAACTGACCTTAGGTAACTCACTACAGACAAACCAAGGTCCTGGACTCGAGGAGGGTCCTCATCCAGTAAACTTGGTGCAAGAACCAGCTCCGACGACCACGTGTACACACACTCCTAACATTACTGTTGACGGCCCCGTCACTATGTCCAGGGAGCACTCGGGCACACCTACCCTCACCCCCCGTGATCTACCCTTAAGTGCAAAAGTCAGCAATAAACAGCAGATAGATCAAGGGCGGGTGCCCCAAAAGCCGGGAATTAAATCTCCAAGCAGGGGAATTCAACATCCACCACCCTGCCCCCAGTTACCCCCCGAGGCCACTCCGTACGTGGTGGTATTAACTGGAGTCCCCTTGCTAATGGGAGACCGAGGCGAGACATTTCTTGAGCTGAAGAATAAAGTAATTTTTTGGCTGAATAGAAATAGACCCTTAACGAGCCCAGGTCAGGGAGAAATTTTATTTGCCAGAAAAGTTAACTGGTTGGGGACCAAACACAAAGACATTGGTGGGAACTGTGTGATTGTTAATTTTAGGGATCCCACAACGGTCAACTACATCCTTGACTGGGGAGGACCATGTCACTTGGGTGCAATCAATCCACTCCCCTTGGGGTATTTTTATCCACAGAAATTAGCACCGGGGGGTTATGGCATAACTTATTCCGAGCAAGGTGGCCAGGAGGTAGAATACAATATACCTATAGCCAATAGATTCAGCTCCCTGAACACTGTAGATTGACTATCCCACCAACCTAGCTTAAACGATTTAGTTCTCAAAGTAGTCGGTAGTCCTATGGAGGTGGGAGAGTGGGCGGAGGAGGGTCTACCTCAGGGGGTTCATGGTCTAAAAGTAGCAGGAATATTAACAACTTCAATTAATTTAAACTCAGTTCCCTGCCCCATAGGTGACGGTACTGAACAGGACACTCCTGATGGAATTTCCCCACTAAGGGGTTCCCTCCATCCATACTTAGCCCCCCAAGGGCGGAACCTCGTAAACCATTAATCGGGTCCTGGAATGTAGCAGGGCTTGGTTCTAAGCTAGCGAATACAGATTGGGGCGAGATGATGGACCAGTATGACTCATGTTTGTTTCAAGAGACCTGGATGCTGACTGCCCCCACAAGGGTGGGCTTTGCAACATTTCATATACCGGCTGTACAGGGCCCCAGGGGTAGACCCTACGGGGGACTGTGCATCTGGGTAGCCACACATCCGGGGTGCTCAGTGAAGGTAATAGATTCCCACTCTCCGGACATTCACTGTGTCGCCCGTAACTATCTGGATGGTTCAACGGTGGTGGTTTTTAACATCTATCTGCGACCCTCCCCCCTTACGACGGGGTTATCTACGCTAGAGGTCCTTGATGAACTTCTTTCATCTTATTCCGCCCCAATACATAGAATCATGGGGACGACTTCAACTGTCACTTCGAACCCCTAGCAGGGATCCCTTCTGCATCTATAGATGAGGACTCCATCTGGCACATACAGGAACGCCTAATGTATCCGGTTAAACTCTTGACGCCACTGGTACTGCATCTTTATACTGTCTGTTACAGTGTCTGTTACAGCGTCTGGTACTCCAAGTGGCGCTCCCGGTATAGCAGTGCAGAGTGGTGAGGGATTTTCATTGCACCGCCACTATACCAGCTACAAGCAGCTCCAAGCAGTTCCAACTCACACTCCCCCCACTCCCACTCCCATCTATCGCACCTCTAAGACTGGACATAACTTGTAACTGACGCCACAGAACAGACTAGAAATAGGTGGCAGGAGCAAAGGAGGAAAAGAGGCAAAGGAGGGAAAAAGGAAAAGAGCAAAGGACGAGGACGAGCAAGGGCCGAAAGAGAGAGAGAGAGCACTAAGAAACGATGAAGAGGATCAAGAAGACCAAGACCAATTAAGGAAAGAAGCAAAGAAGTCGGGGAAGTCAAGGGACCAACCACCACCTGCTAATCCTATCAAAAGAACAAGGAGGACAAATAAGAAACTTAAAAAAGACCTTATGAAGGTCAGTGAGGATGACTTGAGGAAGAAAGGGGAGGAGGAGAAGGAAGAAACACTCTTGATCACCTGGACCCCCCTGATCCCTCTACTCACAAGTCCCCAACCATCTCCAAACAGCAAATTGAGAGGAGCAGCAAGTGTTCCTAACCTGCCCAAGCCTGACTACCATCCAAAATTCTCATTTATTAAAGATGTCGGCTCAGTCATATGTCCAAATAGCCGCAACGCAAGTAGCCTGCCAACCCCGCTGGAACCCAGCAAGGCCCTTCCCCCAAAGCAGCAAAGGCATCTGGGGATGGAGTCGGATGCTAAAAGAGAATTATCTGAAGTTGGAGAAGAGGGGAGCAATATGGAAGGGGCAGCCCGCACAAGCATCGCAGAGCTTAATAGAGGGCCCGAAAATGTTGTTCACTCGAGCCCAAAAATGCAGGACCAAGAGCAGGATCGGCAGGATGCAATGCCAAAGGTCAATGGGAGGGGAAACAAAAACAAATACGAAAGTGAGTGCCAAGTCCTCCCAACCAGCCCCACTTCCAAAAAGAAAAAATACAGGAAGATGAGCCCTCCAGGTCTAGCAATACCAAAGGACAAGCAGAACCAGCCCCCAACATGCTCAGGAATCTTAATATGCCAAAAAAGGGTGGCACAATAACCAAAGGATATGGTGATCCTATCCCTCAAGTGGAGTTAGGGCACGACAAGCACATATTCCTAACACTTGACTGCATGGTGATACGGCAAGAGAACACTAAGAGAAAGAAAGATCTCATTATATCGGCTGACACGATAGAGAGAAGGTCTCCACATACATAAATCTCACCGCAATCTACAGTGCAGGAACGGCATGCACCTCTTTCCACTGACCATCAATCTGACCAAAAACTCGAGGAACTCAAGAGAAGCTACGCTTTTAGCCAAATTCAAATTCAAACTCTGGGCCCAGTCACCCCACCCACTAAATCATTGCAGACTGCGGACTTTGAATCCTCGTATCTCACTCAAGAAGAGTGGGAAGAACTGGTACCCTCCTATTCCGCGGCCCCCCAGGATGAACTCCCAGGTTTGAATGAGAGTGCGCCAAACCCCAAATCCGGCAAGAAAACTTCACAAACACAAGAAGACATTTGGGCATCTCTTTTGCATACAATGCAAATGTCCGTAAATGCCATCCAATACCAATCGTACAAGATGGATCTCCAATTGTCTGTCCTTAATTCGCTTTCAATCTTCATTGCCAATATTGATGGCAAGTTAGCAGAGCTCAATAATTTTGTAAGAAGGGCGCAAGCAGAGACATAACTAATACAAACCAACTGTTCATGCATAAAAATCATAGACAAACTGGCTACACTCCCAACGGCAATGGGTAATCTCCTCTCAGACATCAGGGAGGCTACAAAAAATAATCCACCAAAGGGTTTGGACCAGCCAAGAAACAAAGCATGGCCATTACAGAGCGCAGGCTCCTGGGCACCAAGTCTGGCAACTACAAAGCCGACTCAAGAAGCACAGCAGGGGGGGAAGCCGCAGATTCAACAAAGCAAGGATTAGACAGGAGCTTAAAGAACAGAGGATGGCAAAAGCCCCCACCTACCACATAATGCTACTGGGTGAAACCCCACAAATTAAAGAATCACAGGAACACCTCCAATTTACAAAACACGGTTGAAAGCAGAGAAGGAAGGGCCGTAACCAAAAGAAAAAAATCCCCGCGTTAAGAGATATGTCAGCCGAGAACTGCAATGAAATAGATACGGATCACGATTTAAGAGAAAACCTGATTCTCGAAGAGAGGCAAAAGACCAAAAATAATACCACATGTAACAGAAAGACGGCCACTAGCGTCACTCGCAAAGAGCAGGACATGTTCAGAGGAGCAATGAAAAAGATTTGTGATCCATGATCTTAGAAAAAGCCCGAACCAGGAAGAGATGCAAAAAGAAAAATATACCACTCGAAACAGCAAATTTGTCTCTAGCCCGACTCACAGAAATGAAACGAGTCAAGCACAAGGGGCCATAATAACATCAGCAATTATCGCCGACCTAGAGTCAACACAGGCAAAGGAAAACAGCACTGGGTGTCGCAGAGCTCTGAGCGAAGAAAACCATGT
The DNA here is from genome assembly GCF_964261635.1 of Lissotriton helveticus. Classification (NCBI taxonomy): domain Eukaryota; kingdom Metazoa; phylum Chordata; class Amphibia; order Caudata; family Salamandridae; genus Lissotriton; species Lissotriton helveticus. The sequence goes on along the minus strand of NC_136069.1, from coordinate 1,696,511,170 downwards.
CTCAGGGGACATTCCCATCATTCCTCAGGACAGCCCAAAACTCGAGATGGGGCAGGCAGACAGCCCCACAACCGTGTTCTTCCCGGAGTATAAACCAAAGGGCCCGATCGACATCCTAAACAGGGGTAATATACTACGCTTACTGAATTCCATAATTAGCCTAAAAAATATATCCACCAGCGACTTGGAGTCAGTCAAGTTCATAGAAATATTGGATCGCCCAGGGGCTGAAGCAACAAAAACAGTTTGGTCAAGCGCAGAAGTGGCTCAGAGACTACTAATAGAACAAGCCAAGTTCACCACCTGGGGTATAAAGCTCCAACCATTCTCAATACCAAGATACCCTGACCCACTGGTACCTGACAGTGAACAACGGCAAGAGAACGGTCAATCCAATTCAAATCCACGACCACTTTCGGTACTGCGTGGGGCTCACAGCAATACCCCCGAAATCCCAGATCACAGAGAGCGACGGAATAAAAGATGACTCATCACGAAAAGCCCTGCCTATCAAGACTGGAGCTGGCTCTCTAGGACTATAAATGTCAAAATAGAAAACCAAAGACAAAATAAGTACAAAGACGAGAACTCTTCCAACACTCTTAACCTGTTCTCTTGGAACATCAATGTCCTAGGTGATAAGTTTCCCGACACAGAACTTTATACCTATCTGAAAAGATTTGATATCATTGCACTGCAAGAAACATTGTCCGATTATCCGCCGGCACTTCCTGGCTATAATCTGAATTTCATTCCTCCCTTGCAAAATGCACGGTTTGGTCATAAAAAGGGAGGCCTTGCCATATATAGTTATATAGGGAACATTTATGCAGTAGCGCCCCTCGCAAATAAACTAAAGCCGCCAAATGCAATGCAAGTGATACAAAATTTAACTAGGGGGAGGGCCGAAAGGGAAGATATCATTTTGATAAACCTCTATCTACATCCTCGCAAAAAAAACTAGTGGAGCACAGCAGCTGAAGGAAGAGCTCACAAAACTATAAAACGTTGAGTACAAACAGTTGGATTATCAGTGGGGATTTCAATCTAAATATGCTCAGCAACCCAACTACAGATATCACTTATGAAGAGGATCCATTCGCTTGGGAGCCAAACTCTCAAGATAACACCTCTGGAGGCAGAAGCTCAAAAACAGCACGGAGACTTCTTCCATCATTAAAAGAATTGGGCTTCCGAGCAGATAATGGCAGATTCTCAGGAGACCGCCCTCAAGCAGCAGCCTTTCACAGTACAACGGCCAGTTCCACAGTTGATTTTACATTCCTTTCATGTAGTTTGTATCAAAGGGCAAAGGATTTCCACATTGGCTCCCTAGACTACAGAGACCATCTGCCCCGAGAAGTCACGATCAATGCCATTCCAAAACTAAACCCACCTACAGCTAATGCACACAGGTTAAAATACACTGAGAACGAGAGGCGGGTAAAATACAGAACGGATGACCCACAAAGTCTCCTATTCCACGCTAAACAGGTATTAGGCGAAGTGCAAACAGGAACAACAGATCTGATTGACAGCTGGGAGGTGTTTAGAAGAACATTACGAAATAAAACAGGAACAAAAAAAGGGCAACAGTAATGCTGAAGGGGCGGTCAAGGTTATGAGGCATAAAAGCGATTTCAATTTCTGAAATAACACTCATGTAAAAAAACTTAAGACCTTTATCAATCAAACACTGCGAAGACTGAGGATAGACCCTGCCGCTCAACAAGAACTGGGATGACTAAACAGTGACCGCAGGAAGTTGATTTGGGGACTTAACCCCTTCTGTGCTCCCGTCTGCCATTGGCCGACGGGAGCACTACCTCCCCAGAAACCTTCTTTCGCAAAATCTAATAAAGTTGAACATACCGCCACTGCTCTTAAATCAACTAATACTCCTGCATAGTGACACGTGGGTGCAAGTTAAACCAGGTAATAGAGAATATCTATTGAGGAAGATTCCAACAAGCACAGGGGTTAAACAAGGCTGTGTGCTAGCCCCAACACTTTTTAATTGATTTATGGGAGAGCTATCAACTCTGCTGAACGAAAGCAACTCGCACACACCCAGTATAGGTGGTACCCAGCTGTCTAAGCTTTTCTACAATTACAACCCGGCACTCATTAGCCGTAACCCTGTAGGCTTACAGCGGCTTTTGTACATAACGTCACGATATTCTGCAACAAATATGGTTAGCATTAACCAAGAGAAAACCAAAGTCATGTGCATTAACACCCATAAAAAGAGAATAACAAATAACTGGTTCTTGGCATCAAGGAAGCTGTACATCGTTTGTGAATACAGATATTTGGGGGTTATTATAGACGACAAGGGCAATTTCAAGCCACAATGCGATGCCATAAAAAGAGAGGTCTAATGACTGTGGTAGCTTTAAGAAACTTAAAAAAACAAGATCATTCGTCCAAGCCTCCTTCCTCTTATTAAGGTGAGCCAAGCAAAACTAATTCCAGCCATTACTTATGGCAGTGAAGCTGTGAGAGGGAGGGACGCTGCTACAGTTGATGGCACCGTAGCAAGAGCACTGCGCACCATCTTTGGCCTGCAAAGTTACACATCTCCCGCACAGATGAGACTTGAATTCGGGCTCCCAAGAGAAGAGCTGGATGCAAAGGATCATATATAAAAAGCTGGCACAAAATAAGCAGGGGAGAACCGAAAACGCTAAATGCTCTCCTGTGGGGAGCTACAAACCAAAGAAACTTGCCATGCAAGGCTTTATTTGGAGGCCGCCATCAACCAGTTGGGACTACGACAGCTTTGGGAAGTCCCAGGGGCCCCGGCAGGCTTCAAAAAAAGTGGTAAACAAGACTGTCAGGAAAGAATCACTCTGGCAGGATAAAGCGTCCCTGGGAGAGCGTGCACATGGCTGGCTTACAGTACAATCCTACACTAAACACTTGACCCAAGGATACCACCAGACTGGCTTCTCAAAAAAAAACTAAAGAGACATTTTTGAAATTGCGCCTAGGGCTGCTGCCCTCGGCAAATCATCTACTGCCTTGGCTGCGGGCTCAGACACCAGCAAAGTGTGGTCTTTGTGGTAAAGGTGAAGAAAACATAGTGCATCTGATAACTATTTATAGGGAACTTATACAAGAACGACGGGCCAACCTGAGACCGTTCTTCAACAGAAAATGGATACGGTCTTGCAGACAAGCGGTGCTGGCATGCTTTTGCAGCGACAACATCCAACTGAGCTGCCGGATGGTAAAATTCCTAGCAGCCACCGAAGCTGGTCTCAAAAAAACAAAAAGAACTTCAAGGAGATAGGAGTATGGATGCAGAGGAGAACATACCTTCATGACCCACATGGAGAAAAACTCCTGAATACCCCAGCGAAGAAACAGGGGGCCTTATTTACGAAGGCCTTGGGCCACCGGTGCGTCACTTTTTCCCATTTTAAAAGTGTCGCACCGGCGGCGCAAGAGCTTCATAAATAAGGCCCAGGAAGTACAGCGTCTGCAATTGGAGCTTTTTGATCCAAGACACTTCATCTGAAGGGACAATGGCCGCGACCTTAAAATTACACTGTTTTAATGAATGTTTCTTGGTATCACATGTTTCAAACTTTTGATTGACCGAAATAAGGATAGTTTAAGATCATGCGGTGGTTTATCTCATGCCGCCCCCTTGTACCAAAGGTTCTGATAACTAGCTGGGCTGAAAGGGAGACCCAGCAAGTTTAATTAACTCCGGGGGGTTTAACCCTTGCTGCCCTGTAACAACTGGCTATGCCATTCTTCATAATAAGTCCTCCTCACCTCTTAGTCCTCGCCAGGCTTATCCTGGCAAGGAGCTCTGCTTCTAAAAATATCCATAATTTAAGTACATTTTGTATTTCCAGCTAAGCTCCAAGTGCCGATCTTTGATGCACTGCACCCCCATCAATGATAATTTTGGAAATAAGTACTCTCTATCCCTTAGCCCACGTCGGGCCAAGATTGTCAAGATGACTAACCCTAGGAATATATGTAAATCAAGCATCTAAGCACTAACTTAAATTATGCCCTGACTTTTTTGTCTAATATATCGGCAAGGCAACCTTTCTTAAATAGATCTGGCTAACTGCTCTTAAGACCAGTATACTCCCATATAGGCACTAAGTAATGAAACCATTCCAACTGCCCCCTGATCGCATTACTAAGGCTCTTAATAATCAGCACACATGGAACCTTATTCCGCTCCCAACATCCCCTGCAGTAGAAAAGGGTCTGATAGGGGAATTTTTGGACTAGCCTTCACGTATACTTGAGGCTTATAAATTATTAACTGCATGTTTTATAGTTTTTATCTTGTATTCTGAGCAATTAGTCCTTTAGTGTTGAACTATTATTGTAATGTGTTGTCCTCTCTTTTTTTTGCTTGAAACTGTGTAAAACACAGGTTGTTTGTAATGGTTTTAGTTTACTGGACAATAACATTTTACCTTACCATCCCCGTAGGCCAGAATGGGCAGTTTGATTAAAACATCTTATAATCCTAACTATCCTAGGGAACATGGTAGGAAAACAAATTTAGTATGCCTGAACTCAGAATGAGAACATACATCATTTAGTGAAGTTGATTTTAACATTCTATTTTTGAAAATACCACTTTTAGAAAGTAGGTCTTTTTCTTGCCTAACCATCCAGCTTGCCTTGCTGGGTTGTGTATTGCATGTCTGGTTTGTGAGTGACAGGAGGGCTTGGGCTCCACCAGTCTGATGGATCAGGGGTGGGCTGAATAGGACCTTGGCTGGATAGAGAGTGGGGGGCGGAGATTTGCTTTCTGTGCCCCCATCCTTCATAGAATGGAGAGTAGGGGGAGGAGATTTCCTTTCAGCTACCTGGGCCAGGTCTGCTTTCAACAATGCTGTCTCCACCTTGTGCCAAAAAGCTGCAAAGAACTGGTTTTGGCTAAGTACAGGCACCCTCTGCCTTCAGAGGACAAAGGATTTACTAGTAGAAATATTGGGGCCCAGATCCCAAGACTTTAGGTCACTTCAGGGAATCAAGGCAGACCTTTTGCGAAGGAGAAGAAACCGAGAATCTGCCAATGTGTTATTTGCTGGGGTTGGCCTGTAGTGGTTTTTTTATTGCCAAGGAAAGGAGAAAAGACTTTTTATTGAAACTTCATCATCTTGAAGAGGAATCTCCAAGGGCTTGAATTGTGCAGGCCTCCTGCTGAAGTCTCAGGGATACAAGATTTCACCATCAGCTCCTCTCTGAATTTCTTGCTGAGGATTCTGTCTGCAGAAGCTTGCATATTGTTGGGACCGTGACGCCATCTTAGCTGTTGACGTTGCATCATTTAAGAAGCGTTTTGCTGCTGCAGAGGTCAACGACGCATCACTGGAGAAGAGCGTCTCCGTCACAGCTGTTTGTTGTTGCATCACCGGAGAAGCGTGTCGCCACTGGAGTGGGCGTTGTCGCATCATCGGAGAAGAGTGCTGCAGGGCCTGTCACGGCACACAAGTTACAGAGTTCACTGCACGGCTTTCGGGTATGCACGCATCGCCTTCACGTCGTCACATCGCGTCAAGGGTGCCATCGTATTGCATCGCACCAGACCGCCGCATCGCATCGAGGTGCCATCTTGTCGAATCGCAATGTTCTGGGAGATCGTCACATCGCCTCCTCTCTGATAAGGAACAGACGCATCGCCTACTTTTTACAAGCACTGAGAGACAGACGCATCGCCTTCTTCCGAAGCAAGAAACATACGCATCGTTCTCCCTGCAAACCTTTTGTTTGTTTTGTGTCACGCATTTCAGGTACTTTAGCGAGAAACGTGTCACATTTACCATCAACTTGAACTAAGGTGTTCTACAACGTTTAAGTCTATTTTTAATTACTGTATTGAGGAATTTTGTCGGTTTAGTCTTGTGTTAAGTCTCTATAAAGAATACTTATTTTGATAAAACATCTGTAGTGTTTTCACTATATTACTGTCTGTGTTCACATATGCTTTACACACTGCCTCTGAGATAAGCCTGCCTGCTCGTGCCAAGCTACCAAGGGGGTGAGCAGGGGTTATTTTGGAGTGTAGCCCCTTTACCCTGACTAGAAGCAAGGGTCCCTACTTGGTCAAAGGTACCTACCTCTGCCAACTAGAGACCCCCAGTTCTAACAATCACCTTGCTGCAATGCAAGCCCATAGTAAATATGGCCCCAAGTGCAAACGTTTCAGGTAAAAGATTGGAAAAAATTGCTTCCAAAATCTAGATTTTAATAATAAACATACCCCACTGTAAAACTTTTTATACCGGTCTATAAAAAGCATGCACTGCATAGGTTACTTGGCAACACCCTTGCAATATCGCTCAAAAAGAATGCATCTTTGCTCTCACGAAGCTTCAATAGAACTCCATCATTTAAAGCTGCTACTGACTTCCAAACAGCCTTTAAATTTGCTGATTAATCAATTTCTCGCATTTACTTTTCTTTCAGGCAGCAAGCACCCTGGCAAGAAGGTTTGATTCTAGTTTCTCCGTTTGTCCCACCTTTGTCTTCACAGCACTGGAGACTCCCTCCCTCCCTTCCACTTTAGCTGACGCATCTCTACTTTCAAAATTAACCGTCCCAGGATGGTTGTCTTTTAAGAAAAAGTCGGGGAACTGTCTTTGTCAAATTAAAAAATATGGGCAAGCCAAGGCCTTTAGATCCCGGCCACTTCCGGCTCTGTTTATAAGTAAGTTAATTATGCCAATATGGAGTTTACCCATTCAACGCTGTTTTAAGTGGAACACCGCACCCTGGTTAGCAGGGGTAAGGTGTAGAGTCCGATAGTCCGATAACTTGTTCTTCTACTTAAAGTAAATAATCACAGGCTCAGGAAGGTTTAAATCTTTATCTAAATTAAATGCATGTGAACCATTTCCAAATATAGTGCAGTCACCATCATTCAAGGAGAGAAAATTCAATTAATTAAATCCAAATCAACATTTACCTCGGACTAATACAATAGTCAAAGCTCAGAAAGGGAGAGATCAGAGAGAAAAGTACATCTGCAAATAACGAGCAATTATATTTACCAAGAATGGTGTGAAAGACCAACTCCCTGGCCAAAGGGCTGGTAAGGGTCCCCCGGGATAGATCACGAGACAAAGACTTCAGGACAGGATTCAGGACAGGATACTTGACCTCTCTAGAATACCGACGATTGCACCGCACCCCTCTCTGACACTCTCTTCCTCCTCAAGATTCTTCCGTGATCTTCTGATCGAACCCAATTAAAATAGGATTGAAAGTTCTGCTTCAGGTTCTGGATTCAGCTCCTCATCAGCATCTCCCCAAGCATCAGCATCCAGCATACTTCTCTCGCAGCAATTCAGCATCGACGACTTACAGCATCTGTATCTAACTAACTAAAGCTATCTTAATTATACCTTTCGTTCTTCATGTTCCACCCACTAAAGTTTCAATATCGTAAAAAATACAAAATATGATTGGTCAGGCAAGGGGGGAAGCTCCATCACACCATGCTTACATGTCATTAAAATCAGTTCAAATATTGTTCACAAACCCATCCCCTTAATTTTTATTCATAAATTTAGTTCTCATGCGCTTTCACATTTCACTTTGACACAATTTAATAACATTTCGAATACGAGTCCTCCTAGTTGAACCCTTCACCATCCGTTCCCAGGGTTTAACAACTCGTGTCCTTGGCTCCCGTTCAATATATCAGTCACCGTTCTGGGTTAACTTTTAGTGGACATGCGCAGACTTTGTATTACTCATCTTAATTCAGTTATACATGAGAGGCCCAAATGCGCACTAGTGATAAAGTCAGAAAGAAAAGTATTAATCTATACTACTATTATAACGAGAGAACTTGCACCTTTTGACCAGGTAAACTCGGGAACCACAGCACCAATCACAACACCCAATACAGCGTTGGAAAGGGCAGTTGCAGCAGAAGGACATAGGCTATGCAGACGCCCACCATATACATTTCAAATGTAAAAGAACTGTGCCAGCAAAGTAGTCCCTTGTGGGCGTGTCTGCATTGTGCTGTGGGTGTGTGCTGGGGGCGTGACAATCGCTGGGGGCATTCCGTCACGAGTGTTGTTTATTCTTCCCAGGTTCTATACATTCCTGCTCCCTTTAAATAGTAATTCAGTGGAGGTCCCATTCTCTTAGAACCACCCCAAGCACAGTTATGGGCAAAAATACAACTAAAAGGCCCTGCAAAGCATTATGGGATAAGCTTAGCATAATTTTTAGCATTCATGAAGGGGTTTCAATGTTTTGGAATTTTACTCATCAGGGACATCTTGGGACGACGAGGTGAACTGCAGCGTGATGTATAATATTTTAAATGCTATTGCATTTGCCTCATCAGGGACATCTAGGGACGGTGAGGTGAACTGCAGCTTGATATATAATATTTTAACTGCTATTGCATTGCATCATCAGGGACATCTAGGGACATGAGGTGAACTGCAGCTTGATGTGAAATATTTTAAATGCTATTGCATTTGCCTCATCAGGGACATCTAGGGACCATGAGGTGAACTGCAGCTTGATGTATAATATTTTAAACGCTATTGCATTTGCCTCTTGGGGACAACTGGGGAGAACGAGGTGAACTGCAGCTCTTTGTAGAATTATTTGGATACTATAATATTCACTTCCCACTGCTAATCTCGTCCCATAATGGTTTGCAGAGGCTTGATCTCAAAATCATTACCTCTCTCACTGCTTGCTGGAAGCTAATTTCACTTTTGTGAAATGACTATATGCATTTTAGCATGTAGAAATACTTGTTATTTTACCTTGAATATATGAGGTTTCTGTTTTAATAATTGGAAATCTGACGGAACGAAATATTGGCGATTTCGCGCCAATTCCACCCCTACTTTAAATACCCCTGCACCCCATAATCATAACCCACCCTTACTCTATAAAATACCCCAACACCCTTAAACACTAACCCATCTTAACCCTATAAATATACCCTGTACCCCAAAACCCAAACCTATCCCTAAACCCTACAAATACCCCTGTACCCCAAAACCAAAACCTAGCCATGAACCCAATAAATACCCCTGTACCTCAAACCCCAAACATACCCCTGAACCCTAAAAATACCCCTGTACCCCAAAACCCAAACCTACCCCTGAACCCTAAAATACCCCTGTACCCCAAAACCCAAAAACTAGCCCTGAACCCTAAAAATACCCCTGTACCCCAAAACCCAAACCTAGCCCAGAACCCTAAAATACCCCTGTATCCCAAAACCCAAATCTAGCCCTGTACCCTAAAAATACCCCTGTACCCCAAAACCCAAACCTAGCCCTGAACCTTTAAAATACCCCTGTACCCCAAAACCCAAACCTACCCCTGAACCCTAAAAATACCCCTATACCCTAAAACCCAAACCTAGCCCTGAACCCTAAAAATACCCCTGTACCCCATAACCCAAAACTATATCTGAACCATTAAAATACCCAAACACCCCAAAACATATACCTCAGTACCCTAAAACATATACCCCTATACCCATACTTGCCTTATCCAAACATTTTTCAAAAACATGCTTTTACCATTCATGCATTTACAACAAATTTCGTTGTAAATGTATGCGTGGTAAAAGCATATAAAATGTAATGCCATGCGTTATAATGGCATTGCGGAGTCATGGTACTTTCGTAATGAAAGTATGCAGAGTGATGGTATGCGGAAAGAAATTTGCGGAATAATGGGTGTTTACCCTCCCCCGTAAGTACATTGGTGGCACGGCGGCCCACATCTCCAGCAACATACTCATATTTTTTCACCACCAATTGGAAAAATGCACAGGTCTCTCTCATTGATGCCCAGCACCGACATACACTTTTAGACACACCTCCCACCACAAGTTCTAGAATTGCGAACTTTAGAGATAGGGAGCTACGTTCGAATCTCGGCATCAGCTCAACATCCTGTGATTCCAGGCAAATCGCTTTGTCTCCCCGTGCCTACCACAAATGAATGTGTTCTTCTGTAATGTAAATTGTGCTCATGCCATGTTGTCGAGTTTGCGCTATATAATATTGCAAGGGAAATAAAGTAGGGAAACTCGAGTTCACACACTACTGAACGCGCACTCTTAAGTGCATCAGCAGTGCACTGTGAATCGGAGCGTTTCACAGGCCTGTCACAGATAAGAAATGCTATCAAAATGAAATCCTACGAAACAATATACTACTGGCCGGCAGCAATTCATACCCGGACAACGTCGGGACGGGCTGCTAGTTTCACAAATAAAGTGGTTGCACTGTATTCCACCCACCTCTACTCTATTCCCCTTTACTTATTAATACTTTCCCCCCATTAGCAAATTTCCCCATCATAACTCATCAAAAGTAGAGATAGATTTAACACCCCATTCACAAGCTGCTCCAAACTGCAGATATTGTCTGTATTCCTGCGATAACTGTCAAGCCAGCCTGTTTCAGGGCCTGGAGAACAGCTTGTAAGTGACACAAATGGTCCTCCCAATTGCTGCTGAAGACGGCAATGTCATCCAGATAAGCAGCGGAGAAGGCCTACATCCCTGAGAGGACCTGGTTCACCAGCCGCTGAAAGGTGGCAGGGGCGTTCTTGAGCCCAAAGGGCATTACGCAGAACTGATAGTGGCCCTCAGGCGTGGAGAAGGCTGACATTTCCTTTGCTCCAATTGTAAGGGAGATCTGCCAGTACCCTGAAGTGAGGTCAAAGGTACTCAAGTATTGGGCAGCTCCCAGCCGGTCAATAAGTTCATCCGCCCTAGGGATAGGATGTGCATCAGTTTTGGTCACTGAATTCAGTCCCCGGTAATCCACACAGAACCTTAGTTCTGGAGTGGTGCCCTGTGGGGCAGCTTTTGGTACCAGAACCACCGGACTGGACCAGGGGCTACTAGAAGGTTCAATTACTCCTAGCTCCAGCATCTTTGTGACTTCACTGTGGATGCTGGCCTTCACCTTGTCTGACAGCCGGTAGGTCTTAGACTTTACAGGTGGGCTGTCTCCTGTGTCCACGTCATGGGTACACAGGTGGGTCCTTCCCGGGACAAGGGAGAACAGCGAGAAGTATTGCTCCAGGACCTGGCGGCAGTCCCTCAGCTGTTCAGGAGTCAGGGATGGTGAGAGAATCACTCCCTCCACCGACCCATCCTTTTCCTGAGACGAGAAGAGATCCGGGAGAGGCTCGCTTTCCGCTTCCTCTGCTCCATCAGTCACCATCATTAAGATGACCTCAGGCCTCTCATGGTGGTGTTTGAGACGATTGGTGTGAAGCACCCGTAGGGGCTGTCGAGGGGTCTTAAGATCCACCAAGTAGGTGGCCTTACCCTTTTTCTCCATCACCTCAAAGGGGCCTGTCCAGCGATCCTGGATTTTTCTCTGGTGGTTTGGCTGGAGAGGCATTGTAGAGAGCACTGAGGTTACGTGCCGCCGACCCCATTTGGATGCCGAAGGAAGACTGCGAGACTTGAGCCACTCCAGATAATTTTCTCTATCTGGGCGGACGCTGTGAAGATATAAAGAGTCCACGGGAAGAGACCCGAGACGGTGGTTCCTATCCCACCCTTTGGGTGGTATGGGGGAGCCGGCGATACCAGCACGATATTAAGCCAGGGCCGTGAAGAATAGTACCCATGTCCTGATGAAGCCTATATCATCTGGCTGAAACGCGACCGTGACTGCGTCGACACCTTATGCTTGGAACGGAGTCCCCTGTAAAAATCTAAGGAAGAGTTGATTTTTCCCTAGGTGCACCAACACAAATGTAGGCTAGGTTGATAAGTCAACCCCCTGGTGCGTTTTTCTTGGGATTACCATTTTGTTGTATACTCCACCCCAAATTAAGAGGAGGTACATATGTAAATTGGTGTATATATATTTTTTCTTAAGGGTACAGAGAAGTGTTTTTGGCATTGTAAGTGTTTTGTGTATTTGTATATAGTGTACATGTGACATAACATAACATGTGTTGTATATAGACTGTGCCAGTTGTTTACTTTGTGCCTCTCTGGCTGTTCGCTCATATATGTGTATATGAATTAATATATATTTTTGCTGCGTATAATTCGCATATCACAAGACAATTAATTGTATCTTGTTTGATAATTAAAAGTGGATTGATCCCTTCAGTACCATTTTTTTCTACTGCAGAACCCCTAACCATTTTTTCTACTCTCAGCGATCCTGGAGGGCACTTAGCTCTCCAGGTTCTATCACCCACACTTTCTGGCCAGGCTCCATTTCCACCGGGTGAGCATTGTGGTCATACCACTCCTTCATTAATGCTTGGCTGGCTTCCAAGTTGTCAGAAGCTTGCTTCCACAACTTAGCCATTTGGCTCCGAAAGGCCAGCATATAGCTCACCACATCCTGGGGAAGCTTCCTGGGAGTCTTTTCTCATCCGTCTTTCACCAGGCTGAGAGTTCCGCGCACAGGGTGCCCATGCAAAAGCTCGAAGGGGTTGAAGCCCACTCCCTTCTGTGGCACTTCCCTGAAGGAAAAAAACAGACAGGGTAGGAGGACATCCCATTTCCTACGCAGGCTCTCAGGCAGACTTCTTATCATGCCTTTCAAGGTCTTATGGAACCTCTTCACCAGACCATTGGTCTGTGGGTGGTAAGGAGTGGTGAACCGGTAGGTAACCCCACACTCCTTCCACAAAGCCCGCATGTAGGCTGACATGAAGTTGGTCCCCCTGTCGGACACAACTTCTTTGGGGAAACTGATAAGCGTGGCTCAAATCTACCCGAGTGACTTACCACACTCACCTATAGTTACTCAGTAAGAAGTCAGCCGGACAGTGGAGAAGAATAAACAAGGTAATTTTATTAGGCCACAAACTCCCATATGAGAGGGCCCTGTCCGACCTCACCCCAAAGAGTGCGCCGAGAGGACTAACTCATACCATCACAGCAATACATTATAACATGGTACAGTGAAGCAAAACACGCCCCTTCTGGAAAATTACTGAACCCCAGAGAGAGGAACAATGGCATCATACAAGAGGCATCTGCACCTGCAAAAGCTACATTTGGCTATCTCTGCCCAAGGCCACGGAGCCAGGCCTCAGCGTCTCTGGTGCATGAGAACACTACTGATAAGGAACCTGCTAGTTTCGGCCACAGTTAGCTGAGAAACGAAAACTGCTGCATTAGGGTTTTTCTTATTCCTACGGGAGGGGGAAGGGAGCGAGTGCGACTCGCAGGCACAGAGGAATACTCAAAATGGAGGCACACAAGCTAAGCTAAAGAAACTAAATATCACCACACGTATAAATGAGTATTGCATGAAGGGTAATGATGACGTGAAAACATGAGCATATACTTCATTAGTTAGACACATGATGCTAACCCTGCATATGTAAATGATAATGGGTGGGGCATCGAAAATTAAACCTATCAGCCCCTCCTTTTAGCATCATTTGGCTAACTGGTGCGTAGCCTTTATTAGCTAAAAAGGTAGTGCCTTCATAGTCTGAATCTAGGGGCAGGGCGCTCTTCAATCGAAAATATCATTATCAATGAGCATCAACCAACGAACATCAGGAAGTTCAATAGCAGTAGAAGCAGGATATTGACCAGTCACTTTTCTTGGGGGCCGTAAATTACTGGCACACATTGAGCAACATGGGGGGAGGCAGTAAACACAAAGGCAACATGTCAGGAGTACACCCACTACTCCTACTATCCCCATCAGTATTTTCCAACCCCATGAGGAGAAGACACCCCAAAGCCATCCCTGTAATGACCATGTCCCAGTATCCTGATGGAGTTCAGTCGCTAATCTGTGGAGTTTCTGTACCGCTAAATTAACTGTCGGGGCCGAATCTGGAATATACACACAACAAGAAGTCCCGATGACGTGACAGGCTTTGCCCCTATCAGCAAGGATGACGTCTAACACCATCCTATTTTGAATCATAAATAATCTCATAGCCTGCATCTCAACAGTCATATTAGCAGCAATGTCTGCTTCAGTGTCGACCACTTTCTCTATTACCCTTGACAATCTACGAATGGCCCTACTGTTGAATATTGGGCCCCAAAATGGCAATAGGCCCTTAGAAAAATCGGTCCATTGTTGTAAAGAGGTGACAGTCTGATCTACATCCTCAACCTGGAGCGCCCTCCTTATGCGCTGCTCTGGTGGACTGGTAAATCTGCGATGGGTCTTATGATAGTCAGAAGGTGCTACATACACAGGGGGAAGCAGATAGGCCAGATAACAGACCCCACCCCAACCCTCAGGCAACCATAGATACCCATTGTCTCCGCACACAAAGTAAATATTGGGGGGCGTAACTAGAGAAGGACTAAGAGGCAGGCGAATCGATGCTGTCACGTTACAAGAACTGTTCCCAACCTTTATAGGACCCCTCCCTACAATATAAAAGAATGGTGATGGTCCTACAACTGCTAAGGGCATCAAAGACTTATTGGTACTGTTCCCCTTTGGGGGGTGTCTATATGACAGAGAGGAATTTAACTGTAGGAAACTCTCCCTAACTTTGTCAGTGTCATTAGGAATCAAAAATCGTCCTACTTTCTTTGCACATGTCTCCAAAAATGTTTGGTCGAAACGTCCGTCAGTAAACAACTGTCCAAGGGAAGAAGCGGCTATAGGGCGTACTCGCATTGTCATAGTAGATCCTCTGTCTTATAGCCGGGGAGATAGGAAATCTGGCTGTTGGAAATACTTAACCATACCAATCAAAGTGTACCACCCCACACAACTATTCACTGGTGTCAAGGGTAGTGCTAAAAATCTATCCTTTTTATAAGCATCAGAGGGTAACAATCCACAAATCCAACAATCGGTCACATTATAGACTGCATGAGCATGATGTAAAGTCTTAATGAAAACATTGTCTCTATAACCTTTTCATAAACTTTGTTCACCATAATCAACAGTAATCATGTTATGTTCGGGAATGGCAGATGGTGTGGGGGCAAACACATGTACAGGATAGGCTTTGTCCAGAAAGAACAAAATTCCAAGAATCACAATAAAAGCTATAAGCAGTATTACAATGAATACTATTTTCCCTTTGCGTGGTAAAGCCAACCATGGGGAATCAGGCTCGGGTCTATGAGGACCCGCAAAAGGCTGCTCCTCATCGGGAACGGGGCGACCAAAGGGGTACATTTCTTGTATCAAAAATCAAAACCAAAAAGAAAAATAGAACTAAACTAGAAAAATAGTCCCAGGCACTCCAAAACTGGCCAGAGGGGTTCTTCAACCCTTAATAGGGATCTTCGTCCCTGTGTCCGTTAAAGCCTCACAGGTAGGCTTCTATTGTTCATTCCCTAATCCCTCGTTGGAGTTGCACAGCTGCCGCAACTCAGGAGCACTAATCTGGGCCCAGACACCACTCTAATGTCTCGTAAAACAGAATCTTCGGCCAAACACCAGGGCTCTTACTAGTCCATCCCTATCACTAGTCTTCTTCAGTGAGATATTGTCCACACTTCTATCTGTTCCAGTACCCTATCTAAGCCCTTCTTCCAGTGTTTAGTCCCTTATGCCTTTCTCCTTTCTGGGCCGCAGATTATAGCGAGTGCTCCCTCGCACTTCAGGATCTGTGAACAAAATGGGGATATCTTTGGCAAATGTTGCGTCCGTCGATGCCTGATCACTATTCTCAATGGGAGCCTTGGAGCTTGCAGCAATTTCTTTCTTTCTCTTTACTGCACTCGGCTCCTCTCCCCTCAGTGAGGCATCAGAGAAAGGAGTGTATCTTGGTATCACTTCACACTCCTGGTCAGCAACACCATCTCTCACCCATTTGTCATATGGTAATGGCAGCAGGACCTTCTTGACGTGTGACGCGTGGGTCCATGCCTTCCGACCCTCAACTCGAAGTGCGGTACGCGTCGTCAGGAGCACTTGCCTCGGCTCCGACCACCTCGGCTCCAGACAGGATTTCCGCTGATATCGTTTTACCACCACCCAATCTCCGGGTTGAATGGAATGTCCGGGCCCCTCCGGCAACGGCTTCAGGGTGTCTGCTACCTGCTGATGAATAGAACGAAGATCTTTAGTCAAAGCATACAAGTAGTCTATCAACAGAGGATATTCAATTTCTGAAAAACATTTTGGTCTAGGTACCCGTTCTGGAATTAACTGTCACTCTGGTGGAAAGCAAGGCTAAAGGAAGGGCATCTGGCCAACGGAGTCCTGTACTCTCCTGTATTTTGGCCATTTTCAGTTTGATCGTTCTATTAAACCTTTCCACCAGTCCCGCGGCTTGAGGATGTTGAGCCGCGTGGAACTTTTGAGAAATCTACAGACCTTTACATATCTGCTTCATCAATTCAGCATTAAAGGATGTGCCATTATCACTCCAGATCACTCTAGGCAGCCCGTAGCGGGAGAAATATTCCTTTATCAACATCTTAGCTGTGGAAATGGCTGTACAATATTTTGTTGGGAATGCCTCCACCCATCTGCTAAAAGAGCATACAACCACCAGGACATATTTGAGGTTATTAACCCTTTCCATCTCAATATAATCCATCTGAATCACCTTGAAAGGGAAAGAGGGGGGAGCGAAATTGCCCACTGGGACAGGTGTTCCCTTTCCTGGATTATGCCTCAAACGTACCATACACTGTTGTACTAAATGGGTAGCCACTTTAGAAATATTTTTGTTGTTCCACACAGGGTCCAATAATTTGCATATACCTTTAGCACTAATATGTGCTGGCCCATGAGCCATTGTCACCACAGGGAGGACATATGCATTTGGGAGTAACCACCGTCTTTTGTCTGTCATATCTGTCCAACACTCATCAGAATCCAATCGCCCCCCACCGTCCTTCCATGTCCTCAATTCGTCCTCAGTCGCCTTTTCTTGTATGTTCTTTACGCTCTGTACAGTATCTGCAAACATATTAACATCTGGTACCCATCTAGCTGGTACTGCCACAAACATTTGTGGGAGTTTCGTCCTAGCTGTCTCTTTTGCTGTTTGGTCCGCGAACGCGTTTCCCCTTCCTACATCGTCCACCACTGCCTTGTGTGCACTACACTTTATCACAGCCAGTCATCTGGGTAACGTCAATGCTGTAAGTAGTCGTAATATGAGTGGTCCGTGTTGTATTCTTTGCCCGTGTGATGTCAGAAATCCCCGTTCTGCCCACAGTCGCCCATAACTATGAGCCACGCCAAAGGCGTATTGCCTGTCAGTATAGATGTTCACATCCAGTCCTTCACTTAACTCACACGCTCGCAGCAAGGCTATTATTTCTGCAGCCTGGGCCGAGTGATAGGGAATCCTAGAAGTCTCCACTACTGTCTGTAATGTCGTAACTGCATATGCTGCTGTTGACGTGCCGTCTGCAAGTTTAAAACAAGACCCATCAACATACAGCTCCCCGACAGGATCATCTAGGGGTGTATCGGTCAAATAAATTCTCCCTGTTGTCTCCTCCTCTGTCCGAAACAAACAATTGTGTATCTCATTGTCCTTTGTATCTGATGGGATGGGTAGCAACGTGGCTGGGTTCAGAGTGGCACACCTCTTTATCGTGACATGGGGTGCGAATAGTGTCATTTCATAACCAGTAAGACGAGCACTAGTTAAGTGCTGCGTCTGCGTTCTGTTCAATAGAATGTCCACAGCATGCAGTACCATTACTGTGAGGTCTGAACCCAACACGAGCCCTGCCGATTGTCTAAGAGAGACCGCAGCAGCCGCTGTGGCCCGCAGACAGCTCGGCAGCGCTCTTGCCACATTGTCGAGCATCGCAGAGAAGTAAGCACAAGGTCTCTGCTTCCCCCCAAAACATTGTGTTAAAACAGACAACGCGCAACCTTCCGCCTCATGTAAATAAAGCACGAAAGGCTTCTGGTAATCAGGTGTTCCCAAGACAGGTGCAGAACATAAAGCTGTTTTTAGTAACTCAAATGCTTCCTGACATGCGGGGGTCCAGGGTAGGGGTTTGCGCACCTCTTTAGTAGACAGATACAGTAGGGGTTTTGTTAGTAAAGCATAGTTGGGTATCCACTGGCGACAATACGAGGTTATGCCTAAAAACGCGCGCACCTCTCGCTGCGTGTTAGGTACAGCCATGTTAGTTATCGCTTTTATGCGCTCTGGCGTCAACCTCCTCCCCTCTTTCGAAAGGAGATGACCTAGGTAGGTTACCTCCGTTCGACAATATTGGAATTTAGGAAGGGACACTTTGTGGCCCTTGCGGGCCAAATGATGTAATAGTTTAACCGTAGCATCCCGACAACCATCCTCGGTGTCCGATGCGATGAGGATGTCATCCACATATTGTAACAGAACATTGCCTGTGGGCAGTTCCAAGTCATCCAATTGAGCTTTCAATGCCTGACTATAAATGCTGGGACTCTCAGTATATCCTTGTGGAATTCTTCTAAATCTAAAACTTCGGCCAGCCAATGAGAATCCGAAGAGATAACGGCTCTCTTCGTGCACAGGAATACTGAAGAAAGCATTCTTCAGATCCAGAACAGAAAAATATTTAGCCGATGGGGGAATAATGGTAAAGATCGTCGTAATGTCGGAAACCACTGGGTACTGGGGTTCAACCACCTTGTTAATGTGGCGTAGATCAATCACAAACCTATAGACATCAGGGGTATCATCATTGGCATCGGCTGACCGTCGTTTGAGGATCGGGAGAATAGGACTGTTACATCTGTTAGAGTCCGTCTCCTCCATGACCCCTGATCAAATCAAATCTTGTATTATCTGTAATAGGGCTTTTTCTCCATCCCTAGATATCTTGTATTGGGGTATTCTGGGCAATTGGGCTCCCACTTTAACCTTGATGGACACAGGAGCAATATCCATTTTCCCCACATCTGTATCACTGGCGGCCCATAAGCTCTCTGGGACCCCTTCAAATTCAGGTGGCAAAGGCTCATCTTTAGAAAAACATTGTTGCGCACGCGCAACAGAAGGACCTAACGTGAGGTACACGCCGTCCGGAGAACAATAAATGGTGGCATGCAACCTCTTCAACAAGTCTAAGCCCAACAGATTTTCGCTGCAATTAGATGTCAATAGAAAAGGGGAATCTACAGTGAAAGGGCCAATTGTGAGAGCGAGCGGTTTAGAGATGGGGCTAATCACCGGAGTACCTGAGAACCCCACGGAGATATTATTCTTGCCAGACAAAGCCGCCCCTGGGACCTGAGAACGAGCCACTGAACTTTTCATAGCACCCGTATCTACCAAAAATTTCTGTTGGGACCCCGACAAATCTGCAGTCACATAGGGTCCCTGTTGATCGACATCTACAGAAACTGGTCCCTCGCTCTGTCCTACGCTGTCCTAGTTATGGTAGAATCCTGTCAAATCATCCATTGCATAATCATCGTTGTAGTACTGTCCACCTCCCCTCTGAAAGTGTTGTCTATCCTTATTGTCATCGAAACAATTTCCTCCTTGTCTCCCTACTCCATCAGACTGCCCATCATGTCTTCGGAAACCACCTCGGCCCCGCCCTCTGCCTTGGTCAGCATTCGACTGAAACTCAGGGCAATCTCTCCACCAGTGCCCCTCCTGTTTACATTTTGCACATTGATTCGGTCCCAATCGCTCTCTTTTGTCACCCCTGCCATAACAACTGCTCCCTCGTCCTGCCGCCCAGGTGAAGCACCTCTTCCTCGACCCTTAGACACCTGTTGTAGCAAAACCCTCGTCTTCAAATCCTTGGCTTTCTTTTCTTGCTTTTCCTTACTCTCATTCTCTCTATGCTCATAATACTGAGCCATGCTTAGGATACCAGAGGGAGTGGACGTCGTCCACGTACTCTCCGATGCCTGTAACCTCGCCGATATTTCCGGTAGCAAGTTCATTACGAACCTGTTAACGAAAAGTCGTAACCCTCCATCCTGTGACATGTCCTGTCCGCTGAAATCCATAAACGTCTCCTCAAACCTAGTAAAGAAGTCAGAGACAGCTTCATCCTTCTTCTGTCTACAGGCCGTCAACTTATCCCAGTCCACTTTCTTCGGGGGAATGAGGGAATGCATATACTTAATAATTCGTCCCGGTAGAGCCAAGATCTCCGCTTTTGGCTTCTCACCTGGCTTTCGTTCCTTGTCCCAATCCTGCAATTCCACCCATGTACCACCTAGTTCCTCTGTATGATCAGTGCCCTTTACCTGCCTCCACACGTCTACCGGGACCAGTAAACCAAAAAATAATTCAATGTCCGCTAAAGTCATAACAGTCGAAGATGCGGCTTCTGTCAATTCTTTATAATAGGCAGTCGGATTTTT
Organism: Lissotriton helveticus; assembly: GCF_964261635.1. Classification (NCBI taxonomy): domain Eukaryota; kingdom Metazoa; phylum Chordata; class Amphibia; order Caudata; family Salamandridae; genus Lissotriton; species Lissotriton helveticus. The sequence goes on along the minus strand of NC_136069.1, from coordinate 1,696,490,915 downwards.
TCTGGAATCTGGTAACTGAGCCTTCAAAGCTAACACCTCACTCCTTTTCCACGGCGTATATACCCACTGTTCTTGATAATGGGCGTCTACACGCGCTCTAGTGACCGCACGTGTGACTGGGTCTACCACTTCGGGGGCCTCAGGGTGAAAAATAGGGTGCACCTCACGCATTGGATGTATCCCAGGAAAATGGGGTGTACCTGCAGATGGCAACTCATTTCTATATTCTAATATGGATCTTAAACTTCGCATCACCTCCCGTACCCCAGTGTTAGTCCTATAAGCTCCATTCTTTATGTCCTGTAGAACCGCGGGAGCTGCTCCTCCATACCCCTGCTCCCATAGCGCTATCATCACAGCAATACATTATAACATGGTACAGTGAAGCAAAACACGCCCCTTCTGGAAAATTACTAAACCCCAGAGAGAGGAACAATGGCATCATACAAGAGGCATCTGCACCTGCAAAAGCTACATTTGGCTATCGCTGCCCAAGGCCGCGGAGCCAGGCCTCAGCGTCTCTGGTGCATGAGAACACTACTGATAAGGAACCTGCTAGTTTCGGCCACAGTTAGCTGAGAAACGAAAACTGCTGCATTAGGGTTTTTCTTATTCCTACGGGAGGGGGAAGTGAGCGAGTGCGACTCGCAGGCACAGAGGAATACTCCAAATGGAGGCACACAAGCTAAGCTAAAGAAACTAAATATCACCACACGTATAAATGAGTATTGCATGAAGGGTAATGATGACGTGAAAACATGAGCATATATTTCATTAGTTAGACACATGATGCTAACCCTGCATATGTAAATGATAATGGGTGGGGCATCGAAAATAAAACCTATCAAAACCCACTCGGGTAAAGATCCCCATCAGGCCCCTTGCCACTGCAGGTGCAGTAATGATTCTCAGAGGAATTGCCTCTGGGTATCGCGTGGCGTGATCCACCAGAACCAGGATAAACCTGTGATCAGCTGAAGTTGGCGGATCCAATGGCCCCACAATGTCGATGCCCACCCTTTCAAAGGGGGTGCTAACGACAGGAAGTGGTTCCAGGGGAGCTTTCAGCTTCATCCCTGTTTTCCCACTGGCTTGGCAGGACACATGTCCGACAGTATGTGTCGGATGCCACCCTCATCTGAGGCCAATAAAAGTGGGAGACAAGCCGGGCAAAGGTCTTGTCCTGTCCTAAGTGTCCTGCCAAGGGTATCTCATGAGCCAGTTCTAAAAGAAAGGCTCGGTAACGTTGAGGGACAACCAAGGCCCATGATGAACTGTGCACGGGTGCCTTAGGTTCACTGTAGAGGAGTCCATCCTCCAGTAAATATGGTAATTCCCAGTAACGTTCCCTGCTGCCTGGGCTTCGGCCTGTCGCCTCAGTCCCTCAAGGGTAGGGCACTCCTTCTGGCCCTTACAAAACTATTCCCTGGTAGGCCCTCCTTCCACATGCCACTCGGCAGGGATAGGTAGGTTCTCCAGGGAGATAACATCCCCCGCCGCGGACTCCTGGTCCACCACCGCAGGTGGCCTATCTGTCTCACGGGGCGTGGATGCCGAGGCAGGCTTCTCCTGTCCCCGAATCTTTCCCTTTCTGGCAGCTGGCTGGGCCTTTGTTCCAGGCTCCAGCCCAAGCGAACTCCCCCTCCGGGTAGTCGCGGACCTTGTGCTAGCACAGGCACAATCAGGTGTACCCAGCATCTCAGAATGAGTCCGGTATTCCACCTCCTTCCAAGCATTGTGCTCCATATCATTCCCCAACAGACAATCAACTGGCACGGCAGGGCTTACGGCAACTCGAAGTGAACCTGCAGCCCCTTCCCACTCAAATGGAACCTCGGCCACGGGGTAGTGGCCCAATCTGCCGTCAGCCATCGCGGCGGGGTGGAGTACATGTGGAATCACCTGCTCTGGAGACACCAGTTGACTCCTTACCATAGTCATACTGGCTCCTGTGTCTCTCAGAGCCTCCCCTCTTTGGCCACTGATGGAGACCCACTGCCCATGCTTAGTAGTATTTGAGGGCACCTGTATCTTAGGAACCATCTCCCGATCTCCCAGGGACACTAAGGTGATACCCGCCCACTCCCCTCCCTTATCTAAGGGCAACTCCTCCCCGAGCACTACACTAGCTAATCCCGGGGCTTTTCCTCCAGTGGGAGGGGGTGGTCTCTTTGGGCACTTGACATCTCCCTTATAGTCTCCAACGCCACCACACTCAAAGCAGTGGACAACCCTTGGCTGCTGACTTTGGCCAGGATGAGGGTTTCTGGGCGGGTTAGCCTTAGGGGGTGAATCCTGTTCCCTTTCCCTGGAAACTGTTTTGGGGGCCTTTTGAGAACTCCCTCTTTTTATCTCCCCCCTCTTTCCTCTGGGGGCGCCCTGTCCGGTCCTTTGGGAATCCCCTCAGGTCCCCTTTGGGGACACCCGGGTACTAGCCCAGATGTCCGCCTCCTCAGCAAGCTTCCGGGGGCTGGTCAGCTTGCTGTCCACCAGGTGGTGTTGCAGCTCGGGAAAACATTTCTCGAGTAGGTGCTCCTTGAGGATAAGGTCATACAACCCCTCGTAGTCCCCCAACTCGCTGCCTTGTACCCAACCCTCCAATAACTTCTTTGCGTAGTCCAAGAAATCCACCCAATTCTGTGTGCCTAGTTTGTGACTACCCCTAAACATCTGTCGGTATTTTTCCAGAGTCAGCCCAAACTTTTTGATCAGTGCCACTTTCATGGTGGCGTAGTGGGTCTGCTCTCCCTGCTCTAGGGCCAAAAGCGTATCCCTTCCTGCAGGAGGCATGTATTTATACAAGCCACCCCCCCAGTGTTTCTCCAGTATCCCATGGGCTCTTAAGGAGACCTCATAGGCAGCAAGCCACTTGGCAATGTCGTCCCCTGTGCTGTAGCTGGCGACTACGTCCTTTGGAAAATAAGGTCTGGGCTCCCTGGTTGTATCTCTGGATTCGCTGCCACCATTAGGAGTACTGGAAGTCCCTACTTGCAGGGCCTTAAAGTCTAACTCTCTGAGACTCAACTCATGAGCTAGCCTCTTCTCCTCCCTCTCTTTCTCTAATTTTGCCAACTCCCATTTTAACTGCCTCTCCTCCCTCCTGTCCGCTAGTTCGGCTTCAGTTAGACTCCTCACGGAAACACTGCTGCCCTCCCTTGAGAGTGTTCTGGGTTCTGTCAGTAGGTTCTCCCTCTCAGGTCGGAACAGTCCATCCACTCCAATGACAGTGTCCCGATCCCCCTCTTCCTCCTCTTTCCCATCTAGGTGCACTGCCACCCACGCTCTCAAGCTGGTTTGGAGTTCCCCCTTTTTAGCACCACGCTTGAAGAACACTCCCATATTTTGGCAAAATTCTCTAAGTTGGGCCACCGTATAGGTCTCCAATTCTTCCAGAGCAAATTCCATCTTGCCTATGAGAGTCAGGGACAGCCACTTGGAAGAAAATAGTTAAGGGGGTAATTAAAAGCTACCTCCACCCACTACCAGGAGAACATTTGGAAAAGCAAAAATATAATCAGGGGGTCCGCTAGGAGAAAACTCCAGGTGTAGGTCTGTGGAGTACACTAGGCTACTGCTAAGTGGACGCAAGCACAAGCTCTATCCCACCGCTGATCACCAATTATGTTGGACCTGGGGTTACCAGTCCACATAGGGTAGCCTGGCACAGAGTGGAAAGGTCTAACCCAGAGGCAAAAGTGTTAAGCTTGCGTCACACCCTTACAGTAACTCCGCGTTCATCCATTCAAAAATAACACTACACCAGTTTAGAAAAATACGATTCACTTTTATAAAAGCTTTTGTATACTTTTGCTTATTTTCATCTGACTGTTTTGTCACTACTCACATTAAGTATTTCTCCCCCAATCCATTCAGCAATACATTGTTTCTTAACTCAATGGGTTCAACACGGCATTAAGTATTCTATAATAAAGGCATTTCCTTGATTAAACTGACTTGGCACATTAGAAAGCAGAGTCTGTCACCTACAAAGGAACAAGGGAATATTCACATGGGTCCAGATGGTAAATTAATTACGACAACCTGCTTAGCTAAATTACATCAGGTGATTGACAAAGGGAAGTCAGAGTAATCTTTCCCTTCCTCCACTGAAAAAGAAAGGTTAAGCAACAATCTCAGACAATGTCAGCATTAAAAGGGGTTCAATGGTCTCTTTTTCTGCTTTGTCACCCTTCTTTACTTTACTTGTTCCCTTTTACACAAGTCCCGGTGGCTTCCTGGTCTCAATCTTCCCTGACTTGCCAATTCTGTGCCTCCAGTAAAGAAATGGGGGGGGGGTCTCCCTTCTGGGACCTTCGGATATTAATCCCCAGACCCACAACAGCCCCCAGTTCCCTTCTTACTTGAAGCCAAAGGTTTTGGATTATTTCAGTCGACACTGCACGATCGCAGCGGACCGGCCCTCACCACCAGATTCCCTCTCCCCAGCAGCGCCTCCCTTGTTGGCCAGGCCGAATGTCACCCAAGCCGGCACCAAGGGAAGGTCGCACTGGGTTTGTGGCTCCGTTGGTTTCTCTCCCTTCGAGCTCTGCTTCAAGCCGATTCTGTCGTCTCCCTGGCGATCGGCGTCAGTGAGCAGGCGCGGGAGAGTAGCGGCGTTAGGCAAATGCCGCCCCCTTTTCCTCAGGCGATCAGTGGCCCTTCTCCGGACCGGCGTGTTCGTAGGTTTCTCCTGGCTAGTACTCCGCCCCCTTCCTGGGATAGTGAGCGATGCACCGGGCCTGCGCAGGATCACGCCTCCTCAGTTTTAGCTGGTTACCCGCTACGCTACGCTACCACAGCAGCCTCCGACTGTCCCTGGTCTCCCAGTCAGAAACGGGCGGAGGGACAGGCGGAACACACCCCAGGGGTCTCGGTTCTCTCCACCAGGGTTACCAATAACGGAGGAAGAATCTCCCAGCCGCGCCTCTAAGTGAAGGTGAGAGAAGACAAGGTGGGCCAAGCGCAGGTGTGTTAAAACTAGGTCAAAGACAATCGATATTTGCCCGGCGGTATCGCCTCTTTACCCCACAAGATATTAATCAATGAAGAGGCAGGCGCTGGAGACGGGAAGGCAGGAAACAAGGTTTATTCTCTCCGGAGGAGAACACATCAGTTCAAACAGCAGGTATCGTCCGGAGGTGCTCTAACTGCCTCTCTGAGGCCTGGCCTCTTATACACAGTTAAATTAATTTTATTGCAGGTAACACAGTCTTGTAATGTTTTGAAGTATGAAAGGATATCCTCCGAATCTCCCCTTCAGGCCCGTTCCCACACACATTTACAGTTGAAGTCCCCGCCCCGGTCACAACAGGTGATGATTGTCGCGCAGCTGGACATTCCGCCGATTCATGGAATGTGGGGGTCTGATCGGATCTCATAGGGTGGGGGCTTTGATCAACTCGGGGGTCCTTTGATGAGGGAAGCTTTCTACTGTACGGGGAGGGGCAATAAACAGTATCGGCAGAGCTAGGTGTCGGCCTGGGAACGAGGAAGACAAACGGGCACACAGGAAAAGGGGGTTTGTATCAAAAGGGCCTGGGACCATGAAAGGGATGAAGGGAGGTGTCGCGCTGGGAACAGGATGGGGTTCTGAGGCAGAGCTGCGCTGAAGAGGGGTTTATGACCCAAAGCATGTGCGAGCGAGGGGGTTGGTCAGCGTGCGGGCTTTGTGAGGGCAAAGGGCTATGCTGGGGGCCAGTGGCATGCAAAAGGGATGGTTCTGATCGAGGCACCTAAAATGGCGGGTGCGCACGGAAAAAGTGTGGCATCAGGGGGAAAGGCAAGATGGCGCAGATAATGTTTACCAAACCGTACTAATTTTCCACAGTCCTCCCTTTAACATATCCAAGACATCTTGCTGGCCTATTTCCTATTCATGTCTACGGTGGTGGTTATAAGAAAAAGCAGTAGGAACCCAGGTGAAGGAGTCATAAACATTACATTTAAGATCTCTCGTCTTAGGAGGCGGGTCTATTGATAAACTTGTTTGCAGGAAAGTCATAGTAATGCAATATCGGGCAAAAACGATTCTGTAGTGAGAGCATTGTGTACATTAGTCGTTCGGAATGTAAACTGATAGGTCATTACATATGTAAGTTCTGTTCATATTTGGTTGGAGCATAATCAATACAATGGTGGCTGGGAGAGAAATGAGACATAGTAGAAACGATAATTAAGGAATGTTCGAAGTTAGTGAGTTCTCAGCATTCTTTTTCGTCTTCGGTTGGCACTGTGGAGCACCGGCGGTGGAGCTACGGGTCCAGCTCTATTCTATGTTCCGCGTTGCAGGGCATGACCTTTTCCTCGCGTTTCTGGTCAAAAAGGTCTTTTTCGCCCTGTGTCCTTTTTAGTCGATCGTCAAAAAGTTCAGATGGAAGAAAGGTGTGTGAGAGTAGTCCTTAGGGTAGGTCGGAGAAAAAGGGGATGGAGCAGGGCCAGATCGGGAACAGACCAGGGGGACGGAAAATTCCAGGTAGGCGGGCTCATGACCGAGTTCAGAGAGCGGGGACTTTCCGGCACATGTTGAACTTCGAGCAGGGGCATCAGGTCAGCCCTTTCCTCTCATTTTTGTCGAAAACAGTGCCTCGTCCTGCAACTCCTTACTGTCGCGGTCTCGCCTTGGCCAATGTCGCAGATGTTCCACGGTCTGTAGTCTGGCCGCCTGCTCCCACATCCGGTCTCTTTCTCCTCCGACAGTGGAACCCTTAAATGAGTTTGAAAAGACAGTCTTTAGAGAATTGGCAGAGGAAGGTAATCACACAAGTCTATTTCTCTCCCAGCTCCAAACAAATGAGAAATGTCCGTTACATTGGTGTTCACAACCAACATATAAATGATTGATGATGGGCTTGCTGGATTTACTATAACTTTCCCTCACAACTATTTCTTTGGTGTTTGTTGGTCGTGGTACGAGATCTGGTACTTTTTATTGCATTACAGTTACGTCAGTTCTTCTGACGGAGACCCACCTTCCTAATACGAGCCTTACAAAGCTATACCGTTCTCCAGGGCTTTATATTAAAAAAGGGTGCAGTGTGCTATCACCATGGTCTGATAGGTATCTTTTCTGAGGGACGAACATAGGCTAAACATTTTTCATTCTATGAATGCATCCTACTTTTCATCTAAACATTTTACTGTCAACAGGGTTCATTGCAACAATTTCGTCACTTTGGTCTAATCTTAACCTTGCAAACATCATTCTAGTTCCTTCATAGCCTCTTACAACCTGACTACTTAATTAAAAACCAGGGTCTTATGGAAAACAACTAGGGACATAGCAAACTGTGGTAAGGGACTATCGTTTTGCTTTGTGTTATAGGGGTATTATTTAGCAAAAAGCCACAGTTCAGTTGGTAAGCGTTCAGTGACATTTCTCGAATTCTAACTCTGTAGTGTGCTTGTCAACAAATCATTTCTAGGAACAACGGCTGGCCTGCGTTAGTCGGAAATCGACTCATCTCTTACAACCGGGGGTGAGGGACAGTTTTAAATCTCGTCTGGGGCAGCTGATACAAAACTGGGGGCGTTCTGGGAAGATGGGGATGTTTCGATCACCTTTGTTGTTTGGGTATTGCGACAATTCGGGACGGGGAAGGTCGCGTTATCTGAGGCATTTTATTTCATCATAGGAGCCGCTGACATGTAGTTCCCTCATTACGGGTCAGATTAGGGAACCTCAGTCGTCTTACCTGTCCTTTCCCTTATGGCCAATTCTCTGTTTCATCAATTTTTAGCAGAAAGGAGAGGTAGTGACACGGTATCAGGGTGAGTTTTATCTAAGACAAATTTGTGCAAATACTTGCGGTATATGGAGCCAATTGGGTGGTGGTTTGCCAATTTAGGTATCTGTCCTTAGGAAGAGTGGGAGTGTGGAGGAGTGAGACAGAGAGAGAGAGAGAGAGAGAGAGAGAGAGAGAGAGAGAGAGAGAGAGAGAGAGAGAGAGAGAGAGAGAGAGAGAGAGAGAGAGAGAGAGAGAGAGAGAGAGAGAGAGAGAGAGATAGGGGGATGTGCAACAATAGGCTGAATAGTACACGTGCGACATGGGAAGTGGCAGTGTAGTAAGATAGGCTATTCAGTGTAGTACACAACATAAGACATTACAGGTCTGTGTTAGAATTTTGAAAGCATGCATTTTGTGACGGACGAGCGTTAGATCGGATTCAGGGGACATGCATTGAGTAAAAGGCACCATTTTGTCACAATTCTTGCACCCTCGGTCTTTTGACCAGTTAAGACAACACTTCAGTCACACGAAAACATTCTCTCACAGCTTCAGGCGTACATGGCACGTGCCCATTCACGCAACACGGATTAAGGGTGGTCGTTTTTCATCATGTTATACAACTTATTGGCCCTTTCGTTGCGAGAGCAGTTTGCGGGTGTGCTTAGGTGTCACTTGGCAGCATTAGCCCGCTTTGTGTATCGGACATGGCGGGGCTTCAGATCTTCACCGTACCACGGTCGTGATTCCGATGTAACCTGTAGGGGGAGGTAAAGAGGGGGAGGGAGGGGGCAACATTCGCGCATATCAAATGCATGGGTACGAAAGTCTTTTACTTACCTCATACTCGTCTTATCTCCTCGGGGTAGAATCCCTGGGGTCTTGGTTTCTAAGCCGGGAGAGTTGGGCAGGGAGTCCTTATAGGCCGTGTGTAGGAAACGTTAAAAAAATCAGAAGCACTTAGTGCGAGGTATCTAGTTGGTAGATGTATCTGGCTATCGAGGTCCTTAAAATATTATTTGTATATATTTTTTTTTTACTTTTCAACACTGTGATGTTCTAAGGCTTGTCAGTTCTTCGTTCAGCTCCATTCCCTAGTACCTTTTAGTGTCGTATCTTTGTAATATTCCATTATTTACATTGTTTTTTACTTTTACCCACCCTTAACATTCCCTCATTTACACCGTTTCGCTTTACCCATCCTCAGAAGTCGGGATCCTTCTTCATGTGCGAGTTCCTGAGCCTGTCGCATATTTGGGGGCAGAGTATCGTGCCTTAGATTAGATCCTTCATCCAGGGCTGGGCGACCATCTTTCAATAACCTTAAAGAGAGAGCAAAGTAGGGTGCACAGAAAAACTCTCCCGCTGATCCCACATTTAAAAAGCATGCAATACCTGTTCATAGTTTGGAAAACCTTTATTTGCAAAATCATTCAGCATGTAGATTATGCGGGTGCAATCGTACTTGGCCGGACACGGCAATGGCTAAAGTGCGTACAGTAGGGGGGGGTTGTTTTGCAGCATTAAAAACATTAGAAAGGTTTATTCATTCATTCGTAGGGAACTAAAAACGTCTATCAAATAGTTGAGGGATCAAGGGGCATTCAATTCATAATTGGAAGCACAGCTGGACTAGTTGCAATCAAATTTCCTATAGGTATACCATGTGTGTGTGTGTCATAAGCGAAGTTACATGTCAGTTATGATAATATCATAATGAATCGTACATTGAAAAAAAACATTTTTCACGTGGTCCTTTTACATGTTCGTCGAGTAAATCCTCCCTCTCTTCCGTCAAGTGTACAAAGGATCATAACATATCTCGGAACATCGAGTCTTTCTAGCAAAAGAAAACACCACGAGGTGTTCGTAAGTTCCTATTGTTACCGGCGCCATTTTGGGCGGGGCCGGGTTAGTCCGGAAGTATCATCGAGGAAAAAAATGTTTCCTACAACCGGCAGTTGGACCAGAGTCCTTTTCGGCAGTTCAAGAATTCATGCTAACAGAAGGAGTGGCTATGTCATGCTTATTTCGTTAGCGATCAAGGCAGTTGTCCCTCAGCGGAAGCCTGCAGCGGCCGAGGGCTCCGGGGACTTTTGGAGATGCTGTCGGAGGTGGGGGCTCGTGCCCCGCTGGGCAAGCGCCCGAGTTACATTGCTGGTCAAAGTTACTCTAGTGGCCTAGACCCGCCTTCCAGCGGACCCAGACGCCATTTTGGGGCCCTGCAGCAGTCCCCCTCGTCGAGTCTGCAAGAGTGGAAGAGACCCTTTTGGGGACAAAGAAAGAAATGGAACTCCGTGTTGTGGAAGCAGGACGTTCGGCTAGGGTGCAGCTGTGGTGCCCCCACCTAGGGGGGGCGGGGGAGACTCGTTCGCGCCGTCTCCCTCTCCCAGTGCACTCCATGCCACTCTCTTTCATGGGCATGCACGATGGCCTCTCCACATCCCATGCTCCACAAGTCCCACGTCCAGTGCTGTGGAAGTATGGCCACCTGCGACGCAGGTTCGGTGCTGCGAAATTATTGGTGCAGCCGTTTGCATGTTCGGTGCTGCGCAAGTATTGGGGCGCCACAGTGCATGTTCCGTGCTGCGCAAGTATTGGGGCGCCACCACGGCATGTTGCTGCTGCTATTACGGGGGAGAAAAGAAAGAAGTGTCCCGTCCGTCTCTGGGCCGGGCTTCCGGTGGATGTCGGCCGGGCGCCCCTTGCTCTGGCCCCATGAACGGGTTCCTTGGCTCATCGGCTGCAGCCGGATCCAGTTGGCCCCGGTCCCTGGCCATTGGTGGCCGGACCGGGAGAGCATGTGGCGGGACTACCTGCAACTCCCACGCGCCACCGCGGCCGGACTGGGGGAGAGAGAGAGGGGGGGGTCGAGGACATAGACATTCCCCCCCCTACAACTCTCCAGTGTGGTCAAGGCGATCCCCTGGCTGGGTCCCGCTGGCCCCTGTCTCTCCTCCGGCTCCACCCTATGTTACGATTTCCTGGCCGACTGTTGGCAGCAGGACCCGCCTTATATGGGTTGCTGCCGGCTGGGCGTAGCCGCAACCCTGCCCTACCTTGGAAGTTTCCAGAGTGGGGGGGGGGTAGATGTTCTGCTGACTTTCATTTTCTACAGTTTACCGTTCTTATTTCTAACGTTTCCTGTTGTTAGGGCATTAATAGGTGTTATTATTACGTATTGTTATTGTTTCTTGCTCGTTATGTTAAATAAAAGTTCATGTTCATCAGTGGCCTACTGATTTCGTTTTCCCATTCCTTTCTTTCCAGGTTGTTTCATGCTAAAGCTTCTGTTAACAGAAGTTAAGTAACATGGAAACACAGGCAGAGGGATGACGTAGCTTCACGCATCACGTACACACAAACTCAGACGGGGAGACAGTACAAGTATTATATACAAAGACCCAAGACGAACATAGAACAGTTATTGGCCATAATTATCTTTTTCTGTATGCTGCGCATACTTACCGTTAGAGCAATGGGGCCGTTTTTTTGTTATATGCCTATAAGGATGCGGAAAAAGGAGGTAGTAGGTTTTCAAACATTGGCAATATCCCTAGCCCTCTCGACGGAGGATACTTGTGTAACCCTTACCTCGAAATACCCTAAACTTTTCCCTACTGGGCTAAACGTAAGAATGCTTGATCACGTGTGTACATTGTTCTTTTTGCTTTATTCGGGGTTTGTCGTCTGTTAATTTAGAGCTAGACTGGGTTTCCCGTCTTAGCGTTGCTTGATCTATGAGGACTCGAACATGTCACTGAAATTGGCCTGGCGAAATCTGTGCCATCGGGCATAATCAAACGTGGTGGTTCTATCTGGCCTGTTCATATCAGCCTGATTCTTCTTTGTCTCGCGCCTTTTCCCTTTCTGTCGGACTGTTATTCCTGTCGGTCCTCTGTTCCTACTCTCGCTCAGTAGAGTCGGGCATTGGGCTTTCCAGTGCCCGGCATATTTACAAAAAGCACATTGGTTTGGCCCTAAATCTGGTCGTCCTGTGCGTAGTGTTGGGGGATAACTTTCGAGTCGTTGTGTCCTGGGGCTGTCCTGTCGATATATTCCTTTACCTACTCTGTCTTCGTCTCTTTTCTTTCGTAACATTGCTTCTTTGCGCCACATACCGAGACTGTCGAGCATAATAGGCGTTGTCTTGTTATCACGAAGGGCTATTTCTAACGTTTCTATTTTATCAAGATCGAAGGATCCTATCAGTGGCCACTGTTTCTCTTGACTTTCTTTGGTATACCTGTGCCATAGTTTACCATAGGCTATGGTAACTAATCCATAGTTTGTGAACATGTCCTTATTAGGGGTGCCTTCCAGCGGAGCTAGATGGTCCACCTCTAATAAACGGTCCGGGCTGAACCAACTACCGACCAGTGGGGAGAAGACAGACATGACGGCTCGCAACGAGGGACAAAAAGTCAGCACTGCCTATCTTATCACTGTGTGCAAAGACTAGACAGAATATTTCTATTCTACGTTGTTTGCAAGCAGTGAATACCTCATGAACCAATATCAAATAAACAATGAACGACCAGTGGGAAGAATAAGTAGATCCGCAAAGGGTCTGCGTCCTCTACCCTTTCACTATCTGCAAAGGGGAACCTGTTCTTTCCTGTTTGTAGACAGAGAATCTCCAGAAAACAATCCGCGAGCAGTAGCTCGGGGTCAAAAAACTGTTAATCAGTGTGAGAGAGGGAATCTCCCGAAAATAAGCCGTTAATAAATAATCAACCAGTGGGGGAGAAAGATAGGCACGACGAGAAAGAGCCTACTGTTTCTCCGTGTGCAGACAGTGAATCTCCAAATAAGTCAACAAAGAGTAATACTAGTATTTTCTGAACAATTAAACAATTATTTCGCAATTCGTCGTGTCTACACGACCTTACCCGGACCGTATGGACAGTTTCTTGTCTTCCGAATCCAGCGCCCGATCGTCCTCTTTTCCTCGTATTCCTCGCGGCACTCCTGATGGTTCCCAGTCAGGACCGTAGATCACTCGAGAGAGGTCTGTTCAGAACTAGTGAAGTTCGGATGATCGGCTGCCAGACGAGGGTCTATTGGGCAAGAGCTCTCCCGATCGTTGCAGTCGTTCACTCTGTCGTCAGGACCTCTCCCACTGGATCCACGAGTCACTGATGGGCCCCACGTTGGGCACCAATTGTTAAAACTAGGTCAAGGACAATCGATATTTGCCCGGCGGTATCGCCTCTTTACCCCACAAGATATTAATCAATGAAGAGGCAGGCGCTGGAGACGGGAAGGCAGGAAACAAGGTTTATTCTCTCCGGAGGAGAACACATCAGTTCAAACAGCAGGTATCGTCCTGAGGTGCTCTAACTGCCTCTCTGAGGCCTGGCCTCTTATACACAGTTAAATGAATTTTATTGCAGGTAACACAGTCTTGTAATGCTTTGAAGTATGAAAGGATATCCTCCGAATCTCCCCTTCAGGCCCGTTCCCACACACATTTACAGTTGAAGTCCCCGCCCCGGTCACAACAGGTGATGATTGTCGCGCAGCTGGACATTCCGCCGATTCATGGAATGTGGGGGTCTGATCGGATCGCATAGGGTGGGGGCTTTGATCAACTCGGGGGTCCTTTGATGAGGGAAGCTTTCTACTGTACGGGGAGGGGCAATAAACAGTATCGGCAGAGCTAGGTGTCGGCCTGGGAACGAGGAAGACAAACGGGCACACAGGAAAAGGGGGTTTGTATCAAAAGGGCCTGGGACCATGAAAGGGATGAAGGGAGGTGTCGCGCTGGGAACAGGATGGGGTTCTGAGGCAGAGCTGCGCTGAAGAGGGGTTTATGACCCAAAGCATGTGCGAGCGAGGGGGTTGGTCAGCGTGCGGGCTTTGTGAGGGCGAAGGGCTATGCTGGGGGCCAGTGGCATGCAAAAGGGATGGTTCTGATCGAGGCACCTAAAATGGCGGGTGCGCATGGAAAAAGTGTGGCATCAGGGGGAAAGGCAAGATGGCGCAGATAATGTTTACCAAACCGTACTAATTTTCCACAGGTGGGCACGGAGAGCGAAAAAGGGGGGGGGGAGTAGTTAGTTCCCTCAATCCTTTCACCAGCCTTACAGAGTTTCTCAAGGTTTTAGTTAATACTCAAATGCTGGACAGCGAGGCTGACTTTCACACCCCTCCCCTCCTCGAATAGTCTCTCAAACTCACCCCAAGCTAGGGGTTAGACCTATTTACTCGAGCAGACTTCCTGTCCACGGTCAACAGGAACGCAGTCTAACAGGGTCAGGTCTGCAGGAATAGGGGGCGGTGATTACAGTAAGGAGGCAACCCTTAAAAAGAAGTCCAGCCTCTGAATGTCCTACCCCACCTAGCACCACAGCCTGTACTCCAGCTGACCCTCTCTGAATGACAAAATGGCCGCCCTTCAGTAGGCCTTTTATACCCCTAGCCCCTAGTGTCCTGTACAGGCCAGAAGGTTCTTGATTCCCCATATGTGTCTATGGGCCACTCCCTGAGGTAATCAGTTGTGGCAGTTACCAGCCACCATTTTGTATAGCTAAACTTGCCCTAGAAAAGGAGGGACTTCTAGGCTTATGAGGAATTTAGAGGGTCAAGGATGCACCTAACCCCCAGGACAACACCAAAAAGTCAAGTGGACATAAAAATGAAAGGAATTGGAAGTCAGAAAGGGGACAAAAATAAATAATTAAGTAGGTGGGACCACCCAAAGGGCTGACAGGTCTAACAGCCATGTTATAAGAACAAACACTATGAAGTGGGATTCACTGCCACGAAGCTGCACTCACGAGCTATGAGAACCCCGCTTGACTGCTGACTGCAAGCATTGTTTACCCAAATCTCGATTGAATGGCCAGACTCACTAAAAACAAGTAGTGGCTCCTGTTCTTTGCTCCTAGGAGAACCGTGGGGCATATTATCAAGGGGGTTTATCTCCGCTTTTTTGGCTTTAAACGCCAAGAAAGCGGAGATAAAATTATCTCCCTATTACCTAGCTGTCGCTAACACCAGTTAGCGACAGCTAGTAGGAGATAGCGACCATCTTGGGCCCCACTTTGCATGTCAGTGATATTTATCACTAATGACATGCAAAGTGGACGTGCCAAGATGTTAGCGACTGGAAACAGTCGCTAACATTGCTATCTCCTATTACCAACTTTTGGAGATATTCGCGCTAAGCGCGAATATCTCCATAAGCTAACACATGCCCTGAGCAGTTCTTAGCCATGTTATCCAATGGGAGGTGGATAACATGGCTAAGAGCATTAGCTCGGTAATGCATGAATATCGCTGACTTTTCAGCGATATTCATGCATTGCGGACGATTTTTATCGCATTTGCGATAAACCTTGGTAATACCAAGGTTTATCTGCGATAAAAATCGCCGCAGCTCAGCGGTAAATTTTTGTCTCTAACCAAGCAATAGCGATAATTATCGCTATTGCTTGGTAATATGCCCCCGTATTTTTATCAAGCATCATTTGTTTTGGTAGGATAGGTCCCATTGCCTCTGCTGTTGAATATACACCATATGCACGCTGAAGAAGGTGATACCCAAATGAAGGGGTGTTTCACCGAAACGCGCGTTGGTGCTTTGAATTAGTTCCCTCCATGAATACACCTGATTTATTTGTTTTGAAAATTGATGAATTATGTTGAAAAGTCTTCTTTTGATGTGAAAACATTTCTGGTTGATCACATTTATTCTGCAGGTTCCTTTAAAATGATATCACATTAATTGTTTAAATGCAATTCATGAATTATTGCACTGTTTAGTATGAAAAATCAGTTTTTTTAGCCTTTATTCACATTGTGAGTGGGCTTGGTGCATATTAAGCCTTTCTGTATATATGTGATGCATGCATTTGTGGTTTCGCGTGAGTATGTTTTGAAGGTGACTGTGTGTTTATTGAGTGAAAGTTGTGCAATGGGCTCTGATTTTTTTTTTAAATATTTTTTGTAGTTAGGTTATTTATGTATGAATTCACCAATAATTTTGTATTGAAAAGTTAAAAAATAATACATTACGTAATGAACACACTATCCTGAATGCCTTTAATATTTATGCTAATGGTCTAGCGAGAGTGGTCAATCTATCTATACTACTATTATAAAGAGAGAACTTGCACCTTTTGGCCAGGTAAACTCGGGAACCACAGCACCAATCACAACACCCAATACAGCGTTGGAAAGGGCAGTTGCAGCAGAAGGACATAGGCTATGCAGACACCCACCATATACATTTAAAATGTAAAAGAACCGTGCCAGCAAAGTAGTCCCTTGTGGGCGTGTCTGCATTGTGCTGTGGGTGTGTGCTGGTGGCGTGACAATCGCTGGGGGCATTCCGTCACGATTGTTGTTTTTTCTTCCCAGGTTCTATACATTCCTGCTCCCTTTAAATAGTAATTCATTGGTGGTCCCATTCTCTTAGAACCACTCCAAGCACAGTTATGGGCAAAAATACAACTAAAAGGCCCTGCAAAGCATTATGGGATAAGCTTAGCATAATTTTTAGCATTCATGAAAGGGTTTCAATGTTTTGGAATTTTACTCATCAGGGACATCTTGGGACGACGAGGTGAACTGCAGCGTGATGTATAATATTTTAAATGCTATTGCATTTGCCTCATCAGGGACATCTAGGGACGGTGAGGTGAACTGCAGCTTGATATATAATATTTTAAATGCTATTGCATTGCATCATCAGGGACATCTAGGGACATGAGGTGAACTGCAGCTTGATGTGAAATATTTTAAATGCTATTGCATTTGCCTCATCAGGGACATCTAGGGACGGCGAGGTGAACTGCAGCTTGATATATAATATTTTAAATGCTATTGCATTTGCATCATCATCAGGGACATCTAGGGACATGAGGTGAACTGCAGCTTGATGTGTAATATTTTAAATGCTATTGCATTTGCCTCATCAGGGACATCTAGGGACCATGAGGTGAACTGCAGCTTGATGTATAATATTTGAAATGCTATTGCATTTGCCTCTTGGGGACAACTGGGGAGAACGAGGTGAACTGCAGCTCTTTGTGGAATTATTTGGATACTATAATATTCACTCCCCACTGCTAATCTCGTCCCATAATGGTTTGCAGTCGCTTGATCTCAAAATCATCACCTCTCTTACTGCTTGCTGGAAGCTAATTTCACTTTTGTGAAATGACTATATGCATTTTAGCATGTAGAAATACTTGTTATTTTACCTTGAATATATGAGGTTTCTGTTTTAAGAATTGAAATCTGACGGAATGAATTTTGCGGATTTATTGTACCAAGTTTGCGCCAATTCCGCCCAACCCTACTTTAAATACCCCTGCACCCCATAATCATAACCCACCCTTACTCTATAAAATACCCCAACACCCTTAAACACTAATCCATCTTAAGCCTATAAATATACCCTGTACCCCAAAACCCAAACCTATCCCTAAACCCTAAAAATACCCCTGTAGCCCAAAACCAAAACCTAGCCCTGAACCCTATAAATACCCCTGTACCTCAAAACCCAAACATACCCCTGAACTCTAAAAATACCCCTGTACCCCAAAACTCAAACCTACCCCTGAACCCTAAAATACCCCTGTACCCCAAAACCCAAACCTAGCCCATAACCCTTAAAATACCCCTGTACCCCAAAACCCAAACCTACCCCATAACCCTAAAAATACCCCCGTACCCCAAAACCAAACCTAGCCCAGAACCTTAAAATACCCCTGTATCCCAAAACCCAAAGCTAGCCCTGAACCCTAAAAATACCCCTGTACCCCAAAACCCAAACCTAGCCCTGAACCCTTAAAATACTCCTGTACCCCAAAACCCAAACCTACCCATGAACCCTAAAAATACCCCTATACCCCAAAACCCAAACCTAACCCTGAACCCTAAAAATATCCCTGTACCCCAAAACCAAAAACTATATCTGAACCATTAAAATACCCAAACACCCCAAAACATATACCTCAGTACCCCAAAACATATACCCCTATATCCATACTTGCCTTATCCAAACATTTTTAAAAAACATGCTTTTACGATTCATGCATTTACAACGAATTTCGTTGTAAATGTATGCTTGGTAAAAGCATATAAAATGTAATGCCATGCGTTATAATGGCCTTGCGGAGTCATGGTACTTTCGTAATGAAAGTATGCAGAGTGATGGTATGCGGAAACAAATTTGCGGAATAATGGGTGTTTACCCTCCCCCGTAAGTACATTGGTGGCACGGCGGCCCACATCTCCTGCAACATACTCATATTTGTTCACCACCAATTGGAAAAATGCACAGGTCTCTCTCATTGATGCCCAGCACCGATGTACACTTTTAGACACACCTCCCACCACAAGTTCTAGAATTGCGAACTTTAGAGATGGGGAGCTACGTTAGAATCTCGGCATCAGCTCAACATCCTGTGATTCCAGGCAAATCGCTTTGTCTCCCCGTGCCTACCACAAATCAATGTGTTCTTCTGTAATGTAAATTGTGCTCATGCCATGTTGTCGAGTTCGCGCTATATAATATTGCAAGGAAAATAAAGTCGGGAAACTCGAGTTCACACACTACTGAACGCGCACTCTTAAGTGCATCAGGAGTGCACTGTGAATCGGAGCATTTCACAGGCCTGTCACAGATAAGAAATGCTATCAAAATGAAATCCTACGAAACAATATATTACTGGCCGGCAGCAATTCATACCCGGACAACGTCGGGACGGGCTGCTAGTACTAATATAATAAAGAGAGAGCCCAAACCTTTGAGGCGGGTAATCTCAGGAACCAAAGCACCAATCACAACACCCAATGCAGCATTGGAAAGGGCAGTTGCAGCAGAAGGACATAGGCTATGCAGACGCCCACCATATACATTTAAAAGGTAAAAGAACCATGCCAGAAAAGTAATCCCTTGTGGGCGTGCCTGCGTTGTGCTATGGGTGTGTGCTGGGGGCATGACAAATGCTGGGGGCGTGTGGTACGTTCCGCCCTTCATGCCATGTCTCATATCGTGTGCTCTGGGCGTGTGCTGGGGGCGTGAGCGTGTGCGGGGCGCGGGATTACGGGAAAAAAAAGCGAGCGTTGTGCCCAATATTTCATTGTTTTTTCTTCCCAGGTTCTGTACATTCAAGCTCCGGGTGTCCACCCTGCTCCCTTTAAATACCCCTGCACCCCATAATCATAAACCACCCTTACTCCTTAAAATACCCCAACACCCTTACAAACTAACCCATCTTAACCCTATAAATATACCCTTTACCCCAAAACCCAAACCTAGCCCTAAACCCTAAAAATACCCCTGTACCCCAAAACCCAAACCTAGCCCTGAACCCTATAAATACCCCTGTACCTCAAAATCCAAACCTACCCCTGAACCCTAAAAATACCCCTGTACCCCAAAACCCAAACCTAGCCCTGAACCGTAAATATACCCCTGTACCCCAATACCCAAACCTACCCCTGAACCCTAAAATACCCCTGTACCCCAAAACCCAAACCTAGCCCTGAACCCTTAAAATACCCCTGTACCCCAAAACCCAAATCTACCCCTGAACCCTAAAAATACCCCTGTACCCCAAAACCCAACCCTAGCCCTGAACCATAAAAATAACCCTGTACCCCAAAACCCAAACCCACCCCAGAACCCTAAAATGCCCCTGTACCCCAAAACCCAAACCTAGCCCTGAACCCTAAAAATACCCCTGTACCCCAAAACCCAATCCTAGCCCTGAACCCTTAAAATACCCCGTACCCCAAAACCCAAACCTACCTTGAACCCTAAAAATACCCCTATACCCCAAAACCCAAACCTAGCCCTGAACCCTAAAAATACCCCTGTACCCCAAAACCCATACCTATCCCTAAACCCTAAAACTACCCCTGTACCCCATAACCCAAAACTATTTCTGAACCCCTAAAATACCCAAACACCCCAAAACATATACCTCAGTACCCCAAAACATATACTCCTATACCCATACTTACCTTATCCAAACCTTTTTAAAAAATCATGCTTTTACCATTCATGCATTTACAACGAATTTCGTTGTAAATGTATGCGTGGTAAAAGCATATAAAATGTAATGCCATGCGTTATAATGGCATTGCGGAGTCATGGTACTTTCGGAATGAAAGTATGCGGAGTGTTGGTATGCGGAAAGAAAGTTGCAGAATTATGGGTGTTTACCCTCCCCCCGGTAAGTAAATTGGTGGCACGGCGGCCCACATCTCCAGCAACATACTCATATTTTTTCACCACCGATTTGAAAAATGCACAGGTCTCTCTCATTGATGGCCAGCACCAACATACACTTTTAGACACACTTCCCGCCACAAGTTCTAGAATTGCGAACTTTAGAGCTGGGGAGCTACGTTCGAATCTCGGCATCAGCTCAACATCCTTTGAATCCAGGCAAATCGCTTTGTCTCCCCGTGCCTACCACAAATGAATGTGTTCTTCTGTAATGTAAATTGTGCTTATGCCATGTTGTCGAGTTTGCGCTATATAATATTGCAAGGAAAAATAAAGTAGGGAAACTCGAGTTCACACACTACTGA
The DNA here is from genome assembly GCF_964261635.1 of Lissotriton helveticus. Lineage (NCBI taxonomy): Eukaryota > Metazoa > Chordata > Amphibia > Caudata > Salamandridae > Lissotriton > Lissotriton helveticus. The sequence continues at coordinate 1,696,470,633 of NC_136069.1, read as the reverse complement.
ACGCGCACTCTTAAGTGCATCAGCAGTGCACTGTGAATCGGAGCGTTTCACAGGCCTGTCACAGATAAGAAATGCTATCAAAACGATATCCTACAAAACAATATACTACTGGCCGGCAGCAATTCATACCTGGACAACGTCGGGACGGGCTGCTAGTATTATATCTGATGTACGACATACTTTAAATTGAAATAGGTAGAGTTCTTCCTTTGTTAATTTTGGGGCATATTACCAAGCAATAGCGATAATTATCGCTATTGCTTGGTTAGAGACAAAAATTTACCGCAGAGCTGCGGCGATTTTTACCGCAAATAAACCTTGGGGCATATTATCAAGGGGGTTTATCTCCGCTTTTTTGGCTTTAAAAGCTAAGAAAGCGGAGATAAAATTATCTCCCTATTACCAAGCTGTCGCTAACACCAGTTAGTGACAGCTAATAGGAGATAGCGACCATCTTGGGCCCTGCTTTGCATGTCAGTGATATTTATCACTAATGACATGCAAAGTGGGCGTGCCAAGATGTTAGCGACTGGAAACAGTCGCTAACTTCGCTATCTCCTATTACCAACTTTTGGAGATATTCGCGCTAAGCGCGAATATCTCCAAAAGCTAACACCTGCCCTGAGCAGTTCTTCACCATGTTATCCAATGGGAGGTGGATAACATGGCTAAGAGCATTTGCTCGATAATGCATGAATATCGCTGACTTTTCAGCGATATTCATGCATTGCGGCCGTTTTTTATCGCATTTGCGATAAACCTTGCTAATAGCAAGGTTTATCTGCGATAAAAATCGCCGATGTGCGGCGATAATTTTTGTCTCTAAACAAGTTAGAGACAAAAATTATCGCTAGTTGTTGGTAATATGCCCCCTTGGTATTACCAAGGTTTAACGCAAATGCGGTAAAAATCGCCGCAAAGCATGAATATCGCTGAAAAGTCCGCGATATTCATGCATTAGCGAGCTAATGCTCTTAGCCATGTTATCCACCTCCCATTGGATAACATGGCTAAGAACTGCTCAGGGCAGGTGTTAGCTTTTGGAGATATTCCCGCTTAGCGCGAATATCTCCAAAAGTTGGTAATAGGAGATAGCCATGTTAGGGACTGTTTTCAGTCTCTAACATCTTGGCACGCCCACTTTGCATCTCATTAGTGATAAATATCACTGACATGCAAAGTGGGGCCCAAGATGGTCGCTATCTCCTACTAGCTGTCGCTAACTGTTGTTAGCGGCAGCTAGGTAATAGGGAGATAATTGTATCTCCGCTTTCTTGGCTTTTAAAGCCAAAAAAGCGGAGATAAAACCCCTTGATAATATGCCCCTTTGCTCTTCTCTCCGCGTCATGACTCTAGCGATGTTAGTCAGGGCTCGTTGGAGACCATGGAACGGGCCGTGGGTGTCCGTTAGGGACTGGAGCTGCTCCCTGTTGGGACCTAGACACCCATGGATGGCATCCAGTTTGGTAGCCATGAGGCCTAACCCCACCGCACCTGCTTAGCTGTCTCCCTCTGGCCCTCCAGCACACAGCGTTGGAAGGCCATGGTTTGTTCCTGAGGGTCTTGGGAGAGTGCTGGGGCTGTGGGTTCCTCCTGGTGGGTGCTTTTGGTAGCGTCTCCTTGATGCAGCAGGGCTGTCCTGATCCTGGAGGTGAGTTGCGGATGATGTCCATGATGTGTTGGAGGGCTTGGGTGTCGATGCTGGCGGTGTCCTCCTCGTCATCAGTGAAGAGTGGCTGGGACTGCTCTTCAGGGGGTGTTGACGATGCCACTGCAATGTGAAGGAGAAATTGTATATTTTAATCTATCAACATGTATGTAGCCGCATGGTACATGTTGCCATTCAGACAGCATGGCATTGTACATTGTGACAGTGTGTAGGTCCGGGGCATGACCCAGAGTCATTGTGGGTGTGCACTGCTTGATTATGCTCGTGTGTCATTGTGGCCCTCTCCACCCATCCCCCCATTACCGCCACTTACCTTGTGGTTGTGTTGTGTCCTGTCGAACAGTATCCGGTCCCCCGGCTCCACATTGATGACTGTTGATACCAGCTCCTCAATGTCATCCAGCACGAGCTGTGGCGCTGGGCTCCCACCTCCAGTCTGCATTGCTGGCTTCTGGTTAGCTGCGAGTTTCTCCTTGGTCTATCGCTTGATGTCAATCTATCACCTTTTGGCCTCGTCCATTGACCTCCTGTGCTCTCCGACGACATTCATGTGGTCCACGATATTCTGCCATTTCCCTTTTTTGGTTCCCAATGACACATTGGAGGTGACGAACAGTTGTCGATGGTGTTACATCACCTCTGTAACCAGGATCCTGTTTTCCTGCGGACTGAACTTCATCTTCCTCTTCTTCTTGTCCTTGCCCTTCCCTGTGCCGAGGTCCCAGGCTGGTCGTCCAGGGTACTTGTGGGGTTGCGCTCGTCCTCTGCGCCTGCTCCGGCTCTGGCTGCCTCCATGGTGCTTGGGTGTTGGTCAATTTGTGTTTGGTTGTTTTTTCTACTTTCATAGTGATATTTCCCGCCTGCCTTGTGTGTGTTGCAGGCCTGGCGCTGCTTTTCTCTTATTTCCTCATCGCGCTTTGACCCATCACATGTTTTTTCGCATTGAGGTTTGTGTTTTTATCGCCGTCGATGTGGTTGTATTGCAGACATTTCCACGGTTTTGGCAGACTATCGCATGCTTCCGCCTTGTTGAGAATTCCACATTAACACAGGGTTATTTTCCCGAGATCGGCTGCGATGTGTAAAGGTGTGTTAGCATTTTTTCATGGTGTTTCGCACACGTTCTTGTGAATATACCCCTATGTGTCTTCCGCTCATGCGCCAGAATTTCCCTCCAAGTGTTAATTCGTCATACAACGTAGATGCAGTTGACGCACGCGCACAACAGTTTCCCATTGAAAGCGGTATTCGCATGCGCATACATTTCCCATTTAAAGCGGTATTAGTTTGTCTTCATTGTTATCTGTATATAGCAAGCTTCACTAACCCGCGGGTTCATGTGGTGCATATAAGTTTTTATGAAACTTAGGGGCATATTACCAACCAATAGAGATCATTTTTGTCTCTAACTTGTTTAGAGACAAAAATTATCGCCGCACATCGGCGATTTTTATCGCAGATAAACCTAGCTATTAGCAAGGTTTATCGCAAATGCGATAAAAAACGGCCGCAATGCATGAATATCGCTGAAAAGTCAGCGATATTCATGCATTATCGAGCAAATGCTCTTAGCCATGTTATCCACCTCCCATTGGTTAACATGGCTAAGAACTGCTCAGGGCAGGTGTTAGCTTTTGGAGATATTCGCGCTTAGCGCGAATATCTCCAAAAGTTGGTAATAGGAGATAGCGATGTTAGCGACTGTTTCCAGTCGCTAACATCTTGGCACGCCCACTTTGCATATCATTAGTGATAAATATCACTGACATGCAAAGCGGGGCCCAAGATGGTCGCTATCTCCTATTAGCTGTCGCTAACTGGTGTTAGCGACAGCTTGGTAATAGGGAGATAATTTTATCTCCGCTTTCTTGGCTTTTAAAGCCAAAAAAGCGAAGATAAACCCCCTTGATAATATGCCCCTTAGTTAATAACTTGTTAGTGAGTTAAACTAGTGGATTGCTTCTGAGCAAGCCTCTTTCTTAAGAGACCTTGCTCCATCAACACTTCTCCAGGAGCTGTATCGGTGAAGAGTTTAGATTGAGGACAGGAAGAAATGGCGCTTAAGCAAGGACCCAAATGTTCTTTAAGATGCAAATGATTAGGAACGGTGCTAACAGGTCAGGGGGAACAAACACAAGCAAAACAACCCCTGTGGGTGTGAAAGCCGAAACATAGACAGTAAATTTAGAACAGAGGGGTATATTATCAAGGGGTTTATCTCTGCTTTTTTGGCTTTAAAAGCCAAGAAAGCGGAGATAAAATTATCTCCCTATTACCAAGCTGTCGCTAACACCAGTTAGTGACAGCTAATAGGATATAGCGACCATCTTGGGCCCCGCTTTGCATGTCAGTGATATTTATCACTAATGACATGCAAAGTGGGCGTGCCAAGATGTTAGCGACTGGAAACAGTCGCTAACATCGCTATCTCCTATTACCAACTTTTGGAGATATTCGCGCTAAGCGCGAATATCTCCAAAAGCTAACACCCGCCCTGAGCAGTTCTTCACCATGTTATCCAATGGGAGGTGGATAACATGGCTAAGAGCATTTGCTCGATAATGCATGAATATCGCTGACTTTTCAGCGATATTCATGCATTGCGGCCGTTTTTTATCGCATTTGCGATAAACCTTGCTAATAGCAAGGTTTATCTGCGATAAAAATCGCCGATGTGCGGCGATAATTTTTGTCTCTAAACAAGTTAGAGACAAAAATATCGCTAGTTGTTGGTAATATACCCCAGAGTCCTGTGCACACGTATATGGATGTAGGTTCTAGTGTCAATACAAAACTCTCAAATTGTTCTTTTTGTAGTCTCAAATTGTTCTTTTTGTAGATATTAAGTGGGTCGACATCAGAGTTGTCATAATGGGGATTTTTAATCAGGATCAATACAGAATGTACAAACCAGCCGACACGTGTTTCGTCACAACGTGATATGTTTTTATAGAGAGCGTATTACCCTTTACAAGAAATTGAGGGGCAGATTTACAAGCCCCATGCGCGACATTTACACTGCTGTTGCGTCACTTCCGTGAAGCAGCGGCGGCATAGACCATGCACCACGTTGTGCCTTATTTACAACGTGACGCATCTAGGGGAATGCGTCACGTTGTAAAGCCCTGCACTACATGAAACCTGCGTTAGGTTTCATGTGGGCGTTCAGTCGCAGGAACGCCTCGTAAAAGTGACAGCGAAATCTACAAGATTTCTCTGAGTCACTTTTACGTACATGCTCAGTCAAAACCCAGTGACGCAGCATGTTAGGCATATGGCGCCCCTGAGGATTGCTGGAGCCGGGTTGCGCTTGCGACACAACTCCAGCAATGCGCCACCCTTACCCCACAGGATGCGATACTCATCGCCCTATCCATGCGCCATGGTGTACCGCATTGTAAAAGCGAGCATTCGTGGTGGGACAGGGAGGAAATAGCGCGTCTCATCTTTGCTGGCGCATCCCTGCTGATTTGCATTCGTGGTGGCGCAGGGAGGGAATAGCGCGCTCATCTTTGCTGGCGCATCCCTGCTGATTTGCATTCGTGGTGGCGCAGGGAGGGAATAGCGCGTCTCATCTTTGCTGGCGCATCCCTGCTGATTTGCAGAGATGTGCCAGAACTCGTAAATCTGCCCCAGAGCGTGTTTTCTTTTCTTCCAATACTTATCTGCTGACAGAGAGCTGGTTAAGTTCACAGACTTTCAGACAATCAAATTTCCTTATCTTGATACAAATTTAGATTAGGAAATTACCGAATCTATTTTTACATGGTGATGATTTCGGACCGATATTACAACAATAATGATATCTTTTGTGAATATTCACAATGTTTCTTCTTTCGACCACACTGTCGACCCACGTTTGACTCAGGTCGTCCAAAAATTTTTGAACCTCCTCATCAACCGCCACACGAGGTGCCATTGAGTTAGAGGAATCAGGATGATTAGATTCGGTACAATAGCGATTTGAATGTGTGAGGTTACCCTATGTTTCGTCTTCTAATATTAGAGTGCCTTTCTCTACGGAGTTTCTGGAGATGAATGCAAGAGGTTGTTTAATGTGTACAGTAACGAAAAAAAAGACTTTAAGACCTAATTAATGAAAAGTGTTATGTGTTCTGTTAGCTGCGAAGAGGTTTGTCACCCTGCAGTGCATTATGGGCAGTCGGATATCCGGTCAGTGTCTGGACCATTCCAGGAAGTGCTTTCCTGTCAGCCTCGCTCCGTGAAAAACAAGGCAGGCGCGGTGACGTCATAGCGTTCATCCGTCAGGCGTCGCTAGTTCTCACTGTACAGCGTGGACGCCGACTGGAGTGGGACACCTAGTGACGAGCTATGGTACTGCACCCTGGTATACTGTGGAGAGAACAAAACCAATGCATGACAACAATTTACAACAGTAAAGAGGAGAATAAATATTCAAGAGAATGCATTTCCACATTGACTTCTATAGAAACAGAGGCAATTTCAGGCGGCAGAAAGCAATAAAATAAAGCATATTTTTGCCATAAAAAATCAGGAGTCTTCCGCTTGAGGTGGGCCCATTGGCACACATGACTAAACCTACGGGACCGTACAGTGCTGCGGTACACGTCTTCCTGGAGCATTTAGCCATCGCTATAAGAGCAGCAGTACGCCATACCTATCAAGAAATGACGCATTCCTGCTCTTTTTGTCCGCTGCAGCACAAACTGCTGCCTAGCGCCAACACAGGTGAAAGAGCGTGGCGGTGCTCTAAAATTGTAGGGGTGCGTTTTAATCACAGATAGTCCGCACCAGCATATATTCTTGTGTTGTATTAACTTTTGTTATTAGGATTGTGATGTGTTTACAAAAATGTGCAAGTGAAGTACTCGAAAATGATTTTGTGTTATGCAAAGTAGAAACAAAAACAGTTATTCTTGATATTGTAACCTTAGTATGTCGCTGCTATCTAATGAAAGTTTATCTATACTAATATAATAAAGAGAGAGCCCAAACCTTTGAGGCGGGTAATCTCAGGAACCACAGCACCAATCACAACACCCAATACAGCGTTGGAAAGGGCAGTTGCAGCAGAAGGACATAGGCTATGCAGACGCCCACCATATACATTTAAAAGGTAAAAGAACCGTGCCAGCAAAGTAGTCCCTTATGGGCGTGTCTGCGTTGTGCTATGGGTGTGTGCTGGGGGTGTGACAAACGCTGGGGGCGTGTGGTACGTTCCGCCCTTCATGCCATGTCTCATATAGTGTGCTGTGGGCGTGTGCTGGGGCGTGGGCGTGGGCGGGGCGCGGGATTACGGGGAAAAAAAGCGAGCGTTGTGCCCAATATTTCATTGTTTTTTCTTCCCAGGTTCTGTACATTCCAGCTCCGGGTGTCCACCCTGCTCCCTTTAAATACCCCTGCACCCCATAATCATAAACCACCCTTACTCCTTAAAATACCCCAAACCTTTAAAAACTAACCCATCTTAACCCTATAAATATACCCTGTACCGCAAAACCCAAACCTAGCCCTAAACCCTAAAAATACCCCTGTACCCCAAAACCCAAACCTAGCCCTGAACCCTACATAAACCCCTGTATCCCAAAACCCAAACCTACCCCTGAACCCTAAAATACCCCTGTACCCAAAAACCCAAACCCACCCCTGAAACCTAAAATACCCCTGTACCCAAAAACCCAAACCTAGCCCTGAACCCTAAAAATACCCCTGTATCCCAAAACCCAATCCTAACCCTGTACCCTTAAAGTACCACTGTACTACAAAACCCAAACCTACCCTGAACCCTAAAAATACCCCAATACCCCAAAACCCAAACCTAGCCCTGAACCCTAAAAATACCCCTGTACCCCAAAACCCATACCTATCCCTAAACCCTAAAACTACCCCTGTACCCCATAACCCAAAACTATTTCTGAACCGTTAAAATACCCAAACACCCCAAAACATATACCTCAGTACCCCAAAACATATACTCCTATACCCATACTTACCTTATCCAAACCTTTTTAAAAAATCATGCTTTTACCATTCATGCATTTACAACAAATTTCGTTGTAAATGTATGCGTGGTAAAAGCATATAAAATGTAATGCAATGTGTTATAATGGCATTGCGGAGTCATGGTACTTTCGGAATGAAAGTATGCGGAGTGATGGTATGCGGAAAGAAAGTTGCGGAATAATGGGTGTTTACCCTCCCCCCGGTAAGTAAATTGGTGGCACTGCGGCCCACATCTCCAGCAACATACTCATATTTTTTCACCACTGATTTGAAAAATGCACAGGTCTCTCTCTTTGATGGCCAGCACCGACATACACTTTTAAACACACCTCCCGCCACAAGTTCTAGAATTGCGAACTTTAGAGCTGGGGAGGTACGTTCGAATCTCGGCATCAGCTCAACATCCTGTGATTCCAGGCAAATTGCTTTGTCTCCCCGTGCCTACCACAAATGAATGTGTTCTTCTGTAATGTAAATTGTGCTCATGCCATGTTGTCGAGTTCGCGCTTTATAATATTGCAAGGAAAAATAAAGTAGGGAAACTCGAGTTCACACACTACTGAACGCGCACTCTTAAGTGCATCAGCAGTGCACTGTGAATCGGAGCGTTTCACAGGCCTGTCACAGATAAGAAATGCTATCAAAACGAAATCCTACAAAACAATATACTACTGGCCAGCAGCAATTCATACCTGGACAACGTCGGGACGGGCTGCTAGTATGTAATAAAATGCATTTTGATTTAAATGTGCACCATGATGAAGATTGCACAAAGAAAGAATGAGCTATGCTTCATAAGTAAAAATATTAGACCCTGTAGCAATGTATTATTAATGTGTGTAAACCCTGATGTGTAAAGGCCTAAATGAATGATCACGTTTGGCTATGAAAGGCCTGTTCGTTTATTCCTTATGTTAGCTGAATTTGTAGGCCTGAAATGTATTTTACCTGGTAAGCTCTCATTTTAGAAATAGTCAGCGAAATTCATGTGCACGCAGTAATGTTCGATTCTCACGTTTCAGTTGCAGGTGGAAGAAGCTGCCTTTGTTAGTTAGAACTAACGCCTTTTGTTTTAGGAGTTAGGCCTGGAGGAGAAATGAAACATTATATATTTAATGTTGATAATTGATAATGCATGAATATCGCTGACTTTTCAGCGATATTCATGCATTGCGGCCGTTTTTTATCGCATTTGCGATAAACCTTGCTAATAGCAAGGTTTATCTGCGATAAAAATCGCCGATGTGCGGCGATAATTTTTGTCTCTAAACAAGTTAGAGACAAAAATTATCGCTAGTTGTTGGTAATATGCCCCCTTGGTATTACCAAGGTTTAACGCAAATGCGGTAAAAATCGCCGCAAAGCATGAATATCGCTGAAAAGTCAGCGATATTCATGCATTAGCGAGCTAATGCTCTTAGCCATGTTATCCACCTCCCATTGGATAACATGGCTAAGAACTGCTCAGGGCAGGTGTTAGCTTTTGGAGAAATTCCCGCTTAGCGCGAATATCTCCAAAAGTTGGTAATAGGAGATAGCCATGTTAGGGACTGTTTTCAGTCTCTAACATCTTGGCACGCCCACTTTGCATCTCATTAGTGATAAATATCACTGACATGCAAAGTGGGGCCCAAGATGGTCGCTATCTCCTACTAGCTGTCGCTAACTGGTGTTAGCGGCAGCTAGGTAATAGGGAGATAATTTTATCTCCGCTTTCTTGGCTTTTAAAGCCAAAAAAGCGGAGATAAAACCCCTTGATAATATGCCCCTTTGTTCTTCTCTCCGCGTCATGACTCTAGCGATGTTAGTCAGGGCTCGTTGGAGACCATGGAACGGGCCGTGGGTGTCCGTTAGGGACTGGAGCTGCTCCCTGTTGGGACCTAGACACCCATGGATGGCATCCAGTTTGGTAGCCATGAGGCCTAACCCCACCGCACCTGCTTAGCTGTCTCCCTCTGGCCCTCCAGCACACACCGTTGGAAGGCCATGGTTTGTTCCTGAGGGTCTTGGGAGAGTGCTGGGGCTGTGGGTTCCTCCTGGTGGGTGCTTTTGGTAGCGTCTCCTTGATGCAGCAGGGCTGTCCTGATCCTGGAGGTGAGTTGCGGATGATGTCCATGATGTGTTGGAGGGCTTGGGTGTCGATGCTGGCGGTGTCCTCCTCGTCATCAGTGAAGAGTGGCTGGGACTGCTCTTCAGGGGGTGTTGACGATGCCACTGCAATGTGAAGGAGAAATTGTATATTTTAATCTATCAACATGTATGTAGCCGCATGGTACATGTTGCCATTCAGACAGCATGTCATTGTACATTGTGACAGTGTGTAGGTCCGGGGCATGACCCAGAGTCATTGTGGGTGTGCACTGCTTGATTATGCTCGTGTGTCATTGTGGCCCTCTCCACCCATCCCCCCATTACCGCCACTTACCTTGTGGTTGTGTTGTGTCCTGTCGAACAGTGTCCGGTCCCCCGGCTCCACATTGATGACTGTTGATACCAGCTCCTCAATGTCATCCAGCACGAGCTGTGGCGCTGGGCTCCCACCTCCAGTCTGCATTGCTGGCTTCTGGTTAGCTGCGAGTTTCTCCTTGGTCTATCGCTTGATGTCAATCCATCACCTTTTGGCCTCGTCCATTGACCTCCTGTGCTCTCCGACGACATTCATGTGGTCCACGATATTCTGCCATTTCCCTTTTTTGGTTCCCAATGACACATTGGAGGTGACGAACAGTTGTCGATGGTGTTACATCACCTCTGTAACCAGGATCCTGTTTTCCTGCGGACTGAACTTCATCTTCCTCTTCTTCTTGTCCTTGCCCTTCCCTGTCCCGAGGTCCCAGGCTGGTCGTCCAGGGTACTTGTGGGGTTGCGCTCGTCCTCTGCGCCTGCTCCGGCTCTGGCTGCCTCCATGGTGCTTGGGTGTTGGTCAATTTGTGTTTGGTTGTTTTTTCTACTTTCATAGTGATATTTCCCGCCTGCCTTGTGTGTGTTGCAGGCCTGGCGCTGCTTTTCTCTTATTTCCTCATCGCGCTTTGACCCATCACATGTTTTTTCGCATTGAGGTTTGTGTTTTTATCGCTGTCGATGTGGTTGTATTGCGGACATTTCCACGGTTTTGGCAGACTATCGCATGCTTCCGCCTTGTTGAGAATTCCACATTAACACAGGGTTATTTTCCCGAGATCGGCTGCGATGTGTAAAGGTGTGTTAGCATTTTTTCATGGTGTTTCGCACACGTTCTTGTGAATATACCCCTATGTGTCTTCCGCTCATGCGCCAGAATTTCCCTCCAAGTGTTAATTCGTCATACAACGTAGATGCAGTTGACGCACGCGCACAACAGTTTCCCATTGAAAGCGGTATTCGCATGCGCATACATTTCCCATTTAAAGCGGTATTAGTTTGTCTTCATTGTTATCTGTATATAGCAAGCTTCACTAACCCGCGGGTTCATGTGGTGCATATAAGTTTTTATGAAACTTAGTTAATAACTTGTTAGTGAGTTAAACTAGTGGATTGCTTCTGAGCAAGCCTCTTTCTTAAGAGACCTTGCTCCATCAACACTTCTCCAGGAGCTGTATCGGTGAAGAGTTTAGATTGAGGACAGGAAGAAATGGCGCTTAAGCAAGGACCCAAATGTTCTTTAAGATGCAAATGATTAGGAACGGTGCTAACAGGTCAGGGGGAACAAACACAAGCAAAACAACCCCTGTGGGTGTGAAAGCCGAAACATAGACAGTAAATTTAGAACAGAGTCCTGTGCACACGTCTATGGATGTAGGTTCTAGTGTCAATACAAAACTCTCAAATTGTTCTTTTTGTAGTCTCAAATTGTTCTTTTTGTAGATATTAAGTGGGTCGACATCAGAGTTGTCATAATGGGGATTTTTAATCAGGATCAATACAGAATGTACAAACCAGCCGACACGTGTTTCGTCACAACGTGATATGTTTTTATAGAGAGCGTATTACCCTTTACAAGAAATTGAGGGGCAGATTTACAAGCCCCATGCGCGACATTTACACTGCTGTTGCGTCACTTCCGTGAAGCAGCGGCGGCATAGACCATGCACGACGTTGTGCCTTATTTACAACGTGACGCATCTAGGGGAATGCGTCACGTTGTAAAGCCCTGCACTACATGAAACCAGCGTTAGGTTTCATGTGGGCGTTCAGTCGCAGGAACGCCTCGCAAAAGTGACAGCGAAATCTACAAGATTTCTCTGAGTCACTTTTACGTACATGCTCAGTCAAAACCCAGTGACGCAGCATGTTAGGCATATGGCGCCCCTGAGGATTGCTGGAGCCGGGTTGCGCTTGCGACACGACTCCAGCAATGCGCCACCCTTACCCCACAGGATGCGATACTCATCGCCCTATCCATGCGCCATGGTGTACCGCATTCTAAATGCGAGCATTCGTGGTGGGGCAGGGAGGGAATTGCGTGTCGCATCTTTTCTGGCGCATCCCTACTGATTTGCATTCGTGGTGGGACAGGGAGGAAATAGCGCGTCTCATCTTTGCTGGCGCATCCCTGCTGATGTGCAGAGATGCTGCCAGAACTCGTAAATCTGCCCCAGAGCGTGTTTTTTTTTCTTCTAATACTTATCTGCTGACAGAGAGCTGGTTAAGTTCACAGACTTTCAGACAATCAAATTTCCTTATCTTGATACAAATTTAGATTAGGAAATTACCGAATCTATTTTTACATGGTGATGATTTCGGACCGATATTACAACAATAATGATATCTTTTGTGAATATTCACAATGTTTCTTCTTTCGACCACACTGTCGACCCACGTTTGACGCAGGTCGTCCAAAAATTTCTGAACCTCCTCATCAACCGCCACACGAGGTGCCATTGAGTTGGAGGAATCAGGATGTTTAGTTTAAGTAGTCTAGCGATTTGAATGTGTGAGGTTACCCTATTTTTCGTCTTCTAATATTAGAGTGCCTTTCTCTACGGAGTTTCTGGGGATGAATGCAAGAGGTTGTTTAATGTGTACAGTAACGAAAAAAAAGACTTTAAGACCTAATTAATGAAAAGTGTTATGTGTTCTGTTAGCTGCGAAGAGGATTGTCACCCTGCAGTGCATTATGGGCAGTCGGATATCCGGTCAGTGTCTGGACCATTCCAGGAAGTGCTTTCCTGTCAGCCTCGCTCCGTGAAAAACAAGGCAGGCGCGGTGACGTCATAGCGTTCATCCGTTAGTTCTCACTGTACAGCTGGACGCCGACTGGAGTGGGACACCTAGTGACGAGCTATGGTACTGCACCCTGGTATACTGTGGAGAGAAGAATACCAATGCATGACAACAATTTACAACAGTAAAGAGGAGAATAAATATTCAAGAGAATGCATTTCCACATTGACTTCTATAGAAACAGAGGCAATTTCAAGCGGCAGAAAGCAATAAAATAAAGCATATTTTTGCCATAAAAAATCAGGAGTCTTCCGCTTGAGGTGGGCCCATTGGCACACATGACTAAACCTACGGGACCGTACAGTGCTGCGGTACACGTCTTCCTGGAGCATTTAGCCATCGCTATAAGAGCAGCAGTACGCCATACCTATCAAGAAATGACGCATTCCTGCTCTTTTTGTCCGCTGCAGCACAAACTGCTGCCTAGCGCCAACACAGGTGAAAGAGCGTGGCGGTGCTCTAAAATTGTAGGGGTGCGTTTTAATCACAGATAGTCCGCACCAGCATATATTCCTGTGTTGTATTAACTTTTGTTATTAGGATTGTGATGTGTTTACAAAAATGTACAAGTGAAGTACTCGAAAATGATTTTGTGTTATGCAAAGTAGAAACAAAAACAGTTATTCTTGATATTGTAACCTTAGTATGTCGCTGCTGTCTAATGAAAGTTTATCTATACTAATATAATAAAGAGAGAGCCCAAACCTTTGAGGCGGGTAATCTCAGGAAACACAGCACCAATCACAACACCCAATACAGCGTTGGAAAGGGCAGTTGCAGCAGAAGGACATAGGCTATGCAGACGCCCACCATATACATTTAAAAGGTAAAAGAACCGTGCCAGCAAAGTAGTCCCTTATGGGCGTGTCTGCGTTGTGCTATGGGTGTGTGCTGGGGGTGTGACAAACGCTGGGGGCGTGTGGTACGTTCCGCCCTTCATGCCATGTCTCATATAGTGTGCTGTGGGCGTGTGCTGGGGCGTGGGCGTGGGAGTGGGCGTGGGCGGGGCGCGGGATTACGGGAAAAAAAAGCGAGCGTTGTGCCCAATATTTCATTGTTTTTTCTTCCCAGGTTCTGTACATTCCAGCTCCGGGTGTCCACCCTGCTCCCTTTAAATACCCCTGCACCCCATAATCATAAACCACCCTTACTCCTTAAAATACCCCAAACCTTTAAAAACTAACCCATCTTAACCCTATAAATATACCCTGTACCCCAAAACCCAAACCTAGCCCTAAACCCTAAAAATACCCCTGTACCCCAAAACCCAAACCTAGCCCTGAACCCTACATAAACCCCTGTATCCCAAAACCCAAACCTACCCCTGAATACTAAAATACCCCTGTACCCCAAAACCCAAACCTAGCCCTGAACCCTTAAAATACCCCTGTACCCCAAAACCCAAACCTACCCCTGAACCGTAAAAATACCCCTGTACCCCAAAACCCAAACCTAGCCCTGAACCATAAAAATAACCCTGTACCCAAAAACCCAAACCCACCCCTGAAACCTAAAATACCCCTGTACCCAAAAACCCAAACCTAGCCCTGAACCCTAAAAATACCCCTGTACCCCAAAACCCAATCCTAACCCTGTACCCTTAAAGTACCACTGTACTACAAAACCCAAACCTACCCTGAACCCTAAAAATACCCCAATACCCCAAAACCCAAACCTAGCCCTGAACCCTAAAAATACCCCTGTACCCCAAAACCCATACCTATCCCTAAACCCTAAAACTACCCCTGTACCCCATAACCCAAAACTATTTCTGAACCGTTAAAATACCCAAACACCCCAAAACATATACCTCAGTACCCCAAAACATATACTCCTATACCCATACTTACCTTATCCAAACCTTTTAAAAAAATCATGCTTTTACCATTCATGCATTTACAACGAATTTCGTTGTAAATGTATGCGTGGTAAAAGCATATAAAATGTAATGCCATGCGTTATAATGGCATTGCGGAGTCATGGTACTTTCGGAATGAAAGTATGCGGAGTGATGGTATGCGGAAAGAAAGTTGCGGAATAATGGGTGTTTACCCTCCCCCCGGTAAGTAAATTGGTGGCACTGCGGCCCACATCTCCAGCAACATACTCATATTTTTTCACCACCGATTTGAAAAATGCACAGGTCTCTCTCATTGATGTATACTTAACAAAGAGGGGAGGTAGAGTATAAAGTAGGATTCCTACTCCACGGGCACTAGTAACTAAACAAGAAGAATCCTACTACCTGTGTAAAAGGGAGAACAAAAGGGAGGGGAAGCACACAGTGTTGTGTAAAATACCCCTCACACACCAACAGGCCCCTTGGTGTCATGCTTCATCATCGGGGTCTTCGCACCCCGCTGAAGGGATGCGGCACGCTTCGACCTGCGACTACGCGGGAGCGTTGACAAATCAGACTATGTGTGGTGTGTGTTGAGTGCAAGTGAAGGGTTTTGGATGTGAGTGGGAGGTGTAGTGATAAGTTTAAAAAGTACCTGGCTAGTGGGTGAAGTAAAAAGATTTTTATTAAATACCCCTAGCTGGTGCTGTTAAAAAAAGTGCAAAGGGACGAGGTGTTTTGTCTTAATTAGGGACAGAACCTCTGGTGTGCGTCGACATGTTTCGGTACGGGTGTACCTTCTTCAGGACGGGGCACAACTCCCAACCCTACTCACGTTTTTCTAAAGAAAAAATGGGTTTCCATTTATTTATAAATACACTCATTAAAGGTGGCTATAATGTGCCTACAGCGGTTATCTGGTACATGTATTTACATGTCCTGAAAAAAGAAAAAAACCATTAGGTTTGGTTACCATCTATGGTTGGCTCAGACAGGTGCAGTCGCCTGGAGCCCCAAACATTTCATTAAACCTGTAAAGGAAAAAATGACATACAACATGTAACACATACAGACACTTAAGACACACTTAGGGTTTTTTTGTTTTCTTGTTTTGTGAACATACTTGTGATCTTGGTTGGCTATTACCTCATGAGCAAAACTCTGGCATCAAGGTAGGTAGGTGGATCCACAATCTATAAAAATAGAGGGGTGGATTTCAGTGTTGTCGTTTTTACTCACATTTCAGCTCCTACTGAGGCCCGGTTTTTGTTCTAGAGAAATACTCACGAAATCCGCCTATATTGGCCTCCTTCTACCACCTTGTGCTGCTCCGCCGTGAATGGATTGCGGATGCCCTATAAATAAGGGATTAAGGCGTGTTCTTATTGGTTAATAGGCGGAAACGGTAAGTGACCATGTATGGACGATACCTGTGCGGCCCTCCCCCTCCACGTATGTGGTCGGGTCACATGTGGCATGTACGTCTCTCTCATTCGTTTATTACCGGGTTCTGGTAAGTCCAAATAAGGACTTTCCGTTTGTTGTCCACTTGCTGGCTGCCCCGTGGCTCGCGCTGATCAGTGGCCCATGTTATGCCTCTGCCGTGTGATTGTCATTCCTTCGCGCATGCGCATTTGCTGATTCTGCGGAGATCTCTAGCGCATGCGCACGGGCCGAAAAATTGCGCATGCGCACTGTCTGATACTTCGTGACTCTCTTGCGCATGCGCACTGGTTGGATATTGACTGAATGTGCGCGCTGGAGTTATGAACCGGCGCTGGTCACTGAGGAGGATTAGTGATCATTCCGCCTCAAGTGTATCTTCACTCCTGGTGCAACTGGTCAATAGTTGTGGCAGATGATTGAAAACGCTGGTTCCAATTAGCAAACAAATGTGTCTTTTTAGGTAATTTATGCATTCTGTGCGTTTCCAAAATTTGTAATAACGATGTAGAGAGTGCTACCTGTGGTGGCCCATTGGGTTAATGATAATCAATCAATGGGGAGGGTTCTTTAGGTGTCCAATAACTGGTTGATTATCTGGAGATTTGACTCCATGGTATGTCATCGTTGAGTCCCGTGACATGAGTTGCCAGACGAAACACCCAGCGTTGTTCCTTTTGGAACAGGCCTGTCTCTGACGGTAATCTTTCGATTACGGTCCACCGTAGGTCGTTGATGCAGTGCTGGTATGACAGGAAATGTGCTGCCATCTTGGTTGTAGTTTTCTTGCAGCGTATGTTGCTTTTGTGTTCTCCTATCCTAATCTTGACGGGACGAGTGGTCATGCCCACATACTCTAGTCCACATGGGCAGTTTATTAAGTAGATCACATTCCTTGTGTTGCAGTTTGAGAATTGGCGTTGTTCCCATCTCGTGCCATTTCTGAAGGTTAGGTTTTTACTCTTCTGGGTTTGGTGGCAACAGCTGCAATCACCACATGGGAAGTGACCCTGTATGCCAGTAACATTGTGTCTCGCCGTTTTGCTTTCCTGTGGTCTGGTGTGGACCACAATGTCTTTTATGTTTTTGCCCCTCCGATGCGCATGCATCGGTTTTTCAAAGCTCAGATCTCCACAGTTCAGGATACCCCAATGTTTATCGATGACCTTTGACACTTGGTTTGATATGGTCGAGTAGGTTGTCACACAGATTGGTCTTTTATTTGTTTCTTTTTCATGGGGGTTTTCTTGTATAAGTGCCTCTCTGTGATTGTTTCTTGCACGCTTCATAGCTTTCTCGATGGTTCTGGTGGGATACTGCCTCTGGATGAGTTTAGTTTTCAAGTCTTTCGCTTGTTGGTTGAATTCACTCAGTTCTGTGCAGTTCCTCCGCAGTCTCAGGAATTGCCCATAGGGCAGATTCTCCCTTAGGTGTCTGGGATGGAAGCTATCATAGCGTAGTAAGCAGTTCCTGGACGTCGGTTTGAAGTGGGTGGTGCTTTTCAACCTCCCGTCCTCGCTGTAAATGTTCAGATCTAGGTAGACCATCGATGTGTTTGAGACGGTACTTGTGAATTTTAAATACTCATTCTGGTTATTTAGCCAGGTTACAAAATTCATGGCGCTGATGACATCGCCATTCCAGATGATGAAAATATCATCAATGTACCGTTTCCAGGTGCCAATCTGTAAACGGTAGGGGTTGCTTTCATGTAGGATTTTTCGTTCCTCTAAGTGGTAGACGTATAGTCCTGCTAAGCTTGGGGCAAAAGTACTTCCCATACTCGTTCCATGGGATTGTAGATACAGTGTCTCCTTATACTGAAAAAAATTCTCTTTCAGAGCCATAGTGATACACTCTAGGACTAGGTTTCTTGGTGTATGGTATTTCCAAGTGTGGCTGAAGAGTACCTCTTCGATGATCTCCAGTGTCTCTTCGTGGGGCAGACTTGTGTATAGGCTCTCCACGTCGAGACTTACCAAGAGCTGTGTGGTAGGATCGAAAGTTGTGGTTTCCAATAATTGTAGGACCGATTTGGTGTCCTTCAGGTACGTTTCCGTTGCTTGTACCATCGGTCTAAGAAAGGCGTCTGAGAATTTTGATAGAGGTTCCAGGATAGAACCAATCCCAGAGACTATTGGTCTTCCGGGCGGGTTATCGATGTTTTTATGTATCTTAGGGATACAATAGAAGTATGGTATCCTAGGGGTGGGTTGTTGTAGGAAGTCAGCTTCCTTTTTACTGATCCAGTCATGGGCATGCGCATGCGCATGCGCGAAGGAATGACAATCACACGGCAGAGGCATAACATGGGCCACTGATCAGCGCGAGCCACGGGGCAGCCAGTAAGTGGACAACAAACGGAAAGTCCTTATTTGGACTTACCAGAACCCGGTAATAAACGAATGAGAGAGACGTACATGCCACATGTGACCCGACCACATACGTGGAGGGGGAGGGCCGCACAGGTATCGTCCATACATGGTCACTTACCGTTTCCGCCTATTAACCAATAAGAACACGCCTTAATCCCTTATTTATAGGGCATCCGCAATCCATTCACGGCGGAGCAGCACAAGGTGGTAGAAGGAGGCCAATATAGGCGGATTTCGTGAGTATTTCTCTAGAACAAAAACCGGGCCTCAGTAGGAGCTGAAATGTGAGTAAAAACGACAACACTGAAATCCACCCCTCTATTTTTATAGATTGTGGATCCACCTACCTACCTTGATGCCAGAGTTTTGCTCATGAGGTAATAGCCAACCAAGATCACAAGTATGTTCACAAAACAAGAAAACAAAAAAACCCTAAGTGTGTCTTAAGTGTCTGTATGTGTTACATGTTGTATGTCATTTTTTCCTTTACAGGTTTAATGAAATGTTTGGGGCTCCAGGCGACTGCACCTGTCTGAGCCAACCATAGATGGTAACCAAACCTAATGGTTTTTTTCTTTTTTCAGGACATGTAAATACATGTACCAGATAACCGCTGTAGGCACATTATAGCCACCTTTAATGAGTGTATTTATAAATAAATGGAAACCCATTTTTTCTTTAGAAAAACGTGAGTAGGGTTGGGAGTTGTGCCCCGTCCTGAAGAAGGTACACCCGTACCGAAACATGTCGACGCACACCAGAGGTTCTGTCCCTAATTAAGACAAAACACCTCGTCCCTTTGCACTTTTTTTAACAGCACCAGCTAGGGGTATTTAATAAAAATCTTTTTACTTCACCCACTAGCCAGGTACTTTTTAAACTTATCACTACACCTCCCACTCACATCCAAAACCCTTCACTTGCACTCAACACACACCACACATAGTCTGATTTGTCAACGCTCCCGCGTAGTCGCAGGTCGAAGCGTGCCGCATCCCTTCAGCGGGGTGCGAAGACCCCGATGATGAAGCATGACACCAAGGGGCCTGTTGGTGTGTGAGGGGTATTTTACACAACACTGTGTGCTTCCCCTCCCTTTTGTTCTCCCTTTTACACAGGTAGTAGGATTCTTCTTGTTTAGTTACTAGTGCCCGTGGAGTAGGAATCCTACTTTATACTCTACCTCCCCTCTTTGTTAAGTATAGTTTATAGGCAGCGCGCAGCTGCGGGAGCTTGTCCCACCGACATACTTTGTAACACACACATAAAAAGACACACACCTAGGGATAGATAAGAAGCCAGCGGTCCACCCACAATGGAAGATGAACATGGCCTCACCTTTGCTGAGGACGAGATTGATAGAATTCTAGCAGACAGCAACCTTTTTGAGGGCTTGTGTAATCAGGATACAGGCCCACAAACCAATGATTGGAATGAACTGCTGAACCTCAGGCGCAACCAAATAAAAGCAGCACTGCATGGGCTATTCATGACCCAATATCTGCGCAATAAAATGGCACCACCAGGCCTGATTGTTAAGAACGAACCACTGATTTTTCAACAAGATTTGATTTTCAAGAAAGAGTGGTCATTAATCTCTTGGCACTGTTCAAGAGACTGGTTAGTCCTTATAATAAAAACAGCTGCCAGGATTACACAGGAACTCAAAATCGAAATAAATAAAATTGAGATCCAATTGAAAACATACATGTCGCCGGAAGACCTGAAAACCAGACTCGAGGAACTTAATCAACAAATGACCGACTTCGAGTTCAACCTAAAACAGAGCAAAACCAACAAGTTGACGAAAGATGTGGCGAAGTTCACTCCTGAGAGTGCATACCCTTACACCAAAGCGGACTATGTCCCAAAAAGCAACTACAGCGACGCTGACGGTGATACGTCGGACACAGGCTCGTCAGGTTCCAATTCAAGTGGAAACAGAGGCAACAGACAACGTAGAGGAGGATGGCGACAGAGACGCCAACAGTTCCCCAGACAAAGAGGTTGGCGGGGATATCAACCACCAAATCAATTCCAACAATTCATGGGTCCACCGCAATTCACCCCCTTCCAGTTTGGACCAGTGTGGAACCAGGAATACCATGATGGCTATTATGGGCAACAACAACAACAACCCTATGGAGGGCAACAACAGCCTTTTTTAGGGGCACGCCAGAACACACGGGGGAGGAACCGGAAAGGGAACAATGTGATGTGGGAAGACCAGGAGCAGCCCGATACCCGAACAACACGAAGCATGACGGGATCACTACCCAATCAACCAACAACCAGCAAGAGGGGGACCTAGTAGTGAACCTCACACCCATCACGTTAACAGTGATGCAGAAGAAAATCCTGAACAAGGGATTAGGGTATGTACCCACCCAGAAACCTGATATTTTCAAACTCAACATGGAACTCCACGACTTCTTTAGGAAACTAAAACTGCAGGCTTTCTTCAAAGACAAACCTTTACCAGAAGAAAAGACAGATACGGGTCTGAGGCTGAAATCTACCTTCACCCCTCCAGACTCAGGCATCCCCGTAGAAATACTAACTTTTGAAAAGGCAGTAACCACAGAAGTCAATAAACTGGACACGCAAGGAAAAAAGATCTTCCACAATACCAGTGGAGAAGAACAACAAGCCCTACGAGATCTAACTGCCAACCGGGAGCTTGTTATCAAACCTGCTGATAAAGGGGGAGCAATAGTATTGCAAACCCTTGAGAAATATGATGAAGAATGCCAACGTCTCCTGTCGGACGTACGTAACTACAGGGTTTTGGAAAGTGATCCAACAGAACGACTTCGAACAAAGATTGGAGGTATGGTGGAGGAAGGACTAGCCCATGACTGGATCAGTAAAAAGGAAGCTGACTTCCTACAACAACCCACCCCTAGGATACCATACTTCTATTGTATCCCTAAGATACATAAAAACATCGATAACCCGCCCGGAAGACCAATAGTCTCTGGGATTGGTTCTATCCTGGAACCTCTATCAAAATTCTCAGACGCCTTTCTTAGACCGATGGTACAAGCAACGGAAACGTACCTGAAGGACACCAAATCGGTCCTACAATTATTGGAAACCACAACTTTCGATCCTACCACACAGCTCTTGGTAAGTCTCGACGTGGAGAGCCTATACACAAGTCTGCCCCACGAAGAGACACTGGAGATCATCGAAGAGGTACTCTTCAGCCACACTTGGAAACCTAGTCCTAGAGTGTATCACTATGGCTCTGAAAGAGAATTTTTTTCAGTATAAGGAGACACTGTATCTACAATCCCATGGAACGAGTATGGGAAGTACTTTTGCCCCAAGCTTAGCAGGACTATACGTCTACCACTTAGAGGAACGAAAAATCCTACATGAAAGCAACCCCTACCGTTTACAGATTGGCACCTGGAAACGGTACATTGATGATATTTTCATCATCTGGAATGGCGATGTCATCAGCGCCATGAATTTTGTAACCTGGCTAAATAACCAGAATGAGTATTTAAAATTCACAAGTACCGTCTCAAACACATCGATGGTCTACCTAGATCTGAACATTTACAGCGAGGACGGGAGGTTGAAAAGCACCACCCACTTCAAACCGACGTCCAGGAACTGCTTACTACGCTATGATAGCTTCCATCCCAGACACCTAAGGGAGAATCTGCCCTATGGGCAATTCCTGAGACTGCGGAGGAACTGCACAGAACTGAGTGAATTCAACCAACAAGCGAAAGACTTGAAAACTAAACTCATCCAGAGGCAGTATCCCACCAGAACCATCGAGAAAGCTATGAAGCGTGCAAGAAACAATCACAGAGAGGCACTTATACAAGAAAACCCCCATGAAAAAGAAACAAATAAAAGACCAATCTGTGTGACAACCTACTCGACCATATCAAACCAAGTGTCAAAGGTCATCGATAAACATTGGGGTATCCTGAACTGTGGAGATCTGAGCTTTGAAAAACCGATGCATGCGCATCGGAGGGGCAAAAACATAAAAGACATTGTGGTCCACACCAGACCACAGGAAAGCAAAACGGCGAGACACAATGTTACTGGCATACAGGGTCACTTCCCATGTGGTGATTGCAGCTGTTGCCACCAAACCCAGAAGAGTAAAAACCTAACCTTCAGAAATGGCACGAGATGGGAACAACGCCAATTCTCAAACTGCAACACAAGGAATGTGATCTACTTAATAAACTGCCCATGTGGACTAGAGTATGTGGGCATGACCACTCGTCCCGTCAAGATTAGGATAGGAGAACACAAAAGCAACATACGCTGCAAGAAAACTACAACCAAGATGGCAGCACATTTCCTGTCATACCAGCACTGCATCAACGACCTACGGTGGACCGTAATCGAAAGATTACCGTCAGAGACAGGCCTGTTCCAAAAGGAACAACGCTGGGTGTTTCGTCTGGCAACTCATGTCACGGGACTCAACGATGACATACCATGGAGTCAAATCTCCAGATAATCAACCAGTTATTGGACACCTAAAGAACCCTCCCCATTGATTGATTATCATTAACCCAATGGGCCACCACAGGTAGCACTCTCTACATCGTTATTACAAATTTTGGAAACGCACAGAATGCATAAATTACCTAAAAAGACACATTTGTTTGCTAATTGGAACCAGCGTTTTCAATCATCTGCCACAACTATTGACCAGTTGCACCAGGAGTGAAGATACACTTGAGGCGGAATGATCACTAATCCTCCTCAGTGACCAGCGCCGGTTCATAACTCCAGCGCGCACATTCAGTCAATATCCAACCAGTGCGCATGCGCAAGAGAGTCACGAAGTATCAGACAGTGCGCATGCGCAATTTTTCGGCCCGTGCGCATGCGCTAGAGATCTCCGCAGAATCAGCAAATGCGCATGCGCGAAGGAATGACAATCACACGGCAGAGGCATAACATGGGCCACTGATCAGCGCGAGCCACGGGGCAGCCAGTAAGTGGACAACAAACGGAAAGTCCTTATTTGGACTTACCAGAACCCGGTAATAAACGAATGAGAGAGACGTACATGCCACATGTGACCCGACCACATACGTGGAGGGGGAGGGCCGCACAGGTATCGTCCATACATGGTCACTTACCGTTTCCGCCTATTAACCAATAAGAACACGCCTTAATCCCTTATTTATAGGGCATCCGCAATCCATTCACGGCGGAGCAGCACAAGGTGGTAGAAGGAGGCCAATATAGGCGGATTTCGTGAGTATTTCTCTAGAACAAAAACCGGGCCTCAGTAGGAGCTGAAATGTGAGTAAAAACGACAACACTGAAATCCACCCCTCTATTTTTATAGATTGTGGATCCACCTACCTACCTTGATGCCAGAGTTTTGCTCATGAGGTAATAGCCAACCAAGATCACAAGTATGTTCACAAAACAAGAAAACAAAAAAACCCTAAGTGTGTCTTAAGTGTCTGTATGTGTTACATGTTGTATGTCATTTTTTCCTTTACAGGTTTAATGAAATGTTTGGGGCTCCAGGCGACTGCACCTGTCTGAGCCAACCATAGATGGTAACCAAACCTAATGGTTTTTTTCTTTTTTCAGGACATGTAAATACATGTACCAGATAACCGCTGTAGGCACATTATAGCCACCTTTAATGAGTGTATTTATAAATAAATGGAAACCCATTTTTTCTTTAGAAAAACGTGAGTAGGGTTGGGAGTTGTGCCCCGTCCTGAAGAAGGTACACCCGTACCGAAACATGTCGACGCACACCAGAGGTTCTGTCCCTAATTAAGACAAAACACCTCGTCCCTTTGCACTTTTTTTAACAGCACCAGCTAGGGGTATTTAATAAAAATCTTTTTACTTCACCCACTAGCCAGGTACTTTTTAAACTTATCACTACACCTCCCACTCACATCCAAAACCCTTCACTTGCACTCAACACACACCACACATAGTCTGATTTGTCAACGCTCCCGCGTAGTCGCAGGTCGAAGCGTGCCGCATCCCTTCAGCGGGGTGCGAAGACCCCGATGATGAAGCATGACACCAAGGGGCCTGTTGGTGTGTGAGGGGTATTTTACACAACACTGTGTGCTTCCCCTCCCTTTTGTTCTCCCTCTCTCATTGATGGCCAGCACCGACATACACTTTTAAACACACCTCCCACCACAAGTTCTAGAATTGCGAACTTTAGAGCTGGGGAGGTACGTTCGAATCTCGGCATCAGCTCAACATCCTGTGATTCCAGGCAAATTGCTTTGTCTCCCCGTGCCTACCACAAATGAATGTGTTCTTCTGTAATGTAAATTGTGCTCATGCCATGTTGTCGAGTTCGCGCTTTATAATATTGCAAGGAAAAATAAAGTAGGGAAACTCGAGTTCACACACTACTGAACGCGCACTCTTAAGTGCATCAGCAGTGCACTGTGAATCGGAGCGTTTCACAGGCCTGTCACAGATAAGAAATGCTATCAAAACGAAATCCTACAAAACAATATACTACTCGCCAGCAGCAATTCATACCTGGACAACGTCGGGACGGGCTGCTAGTATGTAATAAAATGCATTTTGATTTAAATGTGCACCATGATGAAGATTGCACAAAGAAAGAATGAGCTATGCTTCATAAGTAAAAATATTAGACCCTGTAGCAATGTATTATTAATGTGTGTAAACCCTGATGTGTAAAGGCCTAAATGAATGATCACGTTTGGCTATGAAAGGCCTGTTCGTTTATTCCTTATGTTAGCTGAATTTGTAGGCCTGAAATGTATTTTACCTGGTAAGCTCTCATTTTAGAAATAGTCAGCGAAATTCATGTGCACGCAGTAATGTTCGATTCTCACGTTTCAGTTGCAGGTGGAAGAAGCTGCCTTTGTTAGTTAGAACTAACGCCTTTTGTTTTAGGAGTTAGGCCTGGAGGAGAAATGAAACATTATATATTTAATGTTGATAATTGAGAGCTGATGTTCTTTCTCACTTAAGAAGGCCTGGGAACCAAGGTTGTCCACCTGCTCACGAGAAGAGGTGTGTGGAAGATGATGGAAAATTACTTAGGAGAAGTGTCCGTTAGTATGAGGTGATCTGTGGGCGTGTTTACGTTTCTGTGATTTTGTATTAGGGAATGAGCCCTGAGGGAGGAGAGTGCAGAAGAGGTTTGGCGAGAGAAGAAGACAAGTAGAGTTAGGAGAAAAAGGTTAGGGAATCCATCTGGAAAGGGTATCTTAGAACGAACTTTGGGGCATATTATCAAGGGGGTTTATCTCCGCTTTTAAAAGCCAAGAAAGCGGAGATAAAATTATCTCCCTATTACCTAGCTGTCGCTAACACCAGTTAGCGACAGCTAGTAGGAGAAAGCGACCATCTTGGGCCCCGCTTTGCATGTCAGTGGTATTTATCACTAATGACATGCAAAGTGGGCGTGCCAAGATGTTAGCGACTGGAAACAGTCGCTAACATCGCTATCTCCTATTACCAACTTTTGGAGATATTCGCGCTAAGCGCGAATATTTCCAAAAGCTAACACCTGCCCTGAGCAGTTCTTAGCCATGTTATCCAATGGGAGGTGGATAACATGGCTAAGAGCATTAGCTCGGTAATGCATGAATATCGCTGACTTTTCAGCGATATTCATGCATTGCGGCCGATTTTTATCGCATTTGCGATAAACCTTGGTAATACCAAGGTTTATCGGCGATACATTTTTGTCTCTAACCAAGCAATAGCGATAATTATCGCTAGTTGTTGGTAATATGCCCCTTTGTAGCTTAGTCATCTGACTTACTCTGTGAATGTGGGGGCATATTACCAAGCAATAGCGATAATTATCGCTATTGCTTGGTTAGAGACAAATATTTATCGCCGATAAACCTTGGTATTACCAAGGTTTATCGCAAATGCGATAAAAATCGGCCGCAATGCATGAATATCGCTGAAAAGTCAGAGATATTCATGCATTACCGAGCTAATGCTCTTAGCCATGTTATCCACCTCCCATTGGATAACATGGCTAAGAACTGCTCAGGGCATGTGTTAGCTTTTGGAGATATTCGCGCTTAGCGCGAATATCTCCAAAAGTTGGTAATAGGAGATAGCGATGTTAGCGACTGTTTCCAGTGGCTAACATCTTGGCACGCCCACTTTGCATGTCATTAGTGATACATTTCTCTGACATGCAAAGTGGGGCCCAAGATGGTCGCTATCTCCTACTAGCTGTCACTAACTGGTGTTAGCGAGAGCTAGGTAATAGGGAGATAATTTTATCTCCGCTTTCTTGGCTTCTAAAGCCAAAAAAGCAGAGATAAACCCCCTTGATAATATGCCCCTCGCTTCTTAGGAAGCCTTCACGAGCTGAAACCTTTTGATGGGTTTTGTCTGGGAGATGTTAAATAGGGATGTCATCTTAGTGATAGTGTAGGGACAGATTAACAAATTCTTCTTTCCCCAGTGAGGTCCGTATATTGGAGCAGTTTTGGCCTGTGTATTATTTTTGGAACTGTTCATTCTTTTCATTATTCACAAGAGCCGTCTGTTACATACATTTGGATTTGGATTCGTTCCCGTATATTTTTACAACCTCGTTTTGAGGTGCTTGTATATCCAGTTGTTTTTGGCTTTCTAATAAATCCCCTAAATTGAAGTTGGATTCTGTCATCTCTGAGTCTTAGTTGTTTGCAGGAACTTCAAAAGGTATCGAATGAGTTGTTTCTCCCCTTTACACTTTTCAGCAGGCAAAAAGGAGACATCGACCCAGGGTTCCAGGTTGGAATTTTATTAGGGAACCATGCTTCATCAGTCCTGAACCCATGCACCATGGTGCACGCATGCCTGAGTCACAGGCAGGATTGTTTTTGTGTAGGAACGGGACACCAAACAATCCCCTGAGGCATTTTTTCTCTCTCCGTGGGGCAGATTTACAAGCCCCTTGCGTCATCTTTACGTCACCCTTGCAGCGGCATCGTAAACCATGCGCCACTATGTGACAGATTTATAACGTTACGCATCTAGTGAGATGCATCGGGTTCTAAACCCTGCGCTACGTTATACCTGCATCAGGAATAATGTATGCAGAGTGGGCGTTCCATCGCAAGGAAGACCCGTAAAAGTGATGCAGTGAAATCTACAAGATTTCGTGGAGTCACTTTTAGGTCCATGCTGGGTCAAAACCTTACGCCTGCTTGTAGCAGGTGTAAGGAGCGATGAAGCATTGCAAGTATAGGATGCCCCTGAGCAGTGCTGGAGTTGCGTCGCGATTGGAACACGACTCCAGCACTGCGCCACTTATACGCAGACAGATGCATCACGCATCTGTCGCTCCGTGCGCCGCGGTGTGCCGCATTCTAAATGCGGGGCAACCATGGTGGCGCCAGGGGTTCCTAATTTCACGCAAAATAACTGCTGCATCCCTGCTGATCTGCAGAGATGCACCAGTTATTGTAAATCTGCCCCTATGTGTGTTGCATTCAAGAGACCAAAACGAGTAGAATTAAACATATTTCTCCTCGTTATGCCACACCTGTGAAGGCTTAGGTTTTTGCATGCATGCCAACCCTCCATATTCAGAGGGGAGGCTACCAATTTCAAGGCCAGTCTCCTGCCTCCTGATTTCTGCATGCAGAAACCTGATTCCTCTGCGGGCTTCAGCTAACAGGGCCTGGTCTTGTGTAACTCGGAGTATGCACTGCCAGTAACCTGCTCATGAAGGCCAAGGCATAACACTTGCATCATGCCCTGCCATAGCGCTTTCTCCATGCCACTGACAGTTAAAAAAATGTACATTTGCAGACTTACAAATCACATACATGACAGTAACCCATTTCAGGCCCCAATAGAAGTCAATGAGGGAAATACATTCTCCCAATTTTTTTTTCAGAAATCTCTGTTATGTAAGAATCTTCCATACCCCAACTTTTTACCTCAAATTCTTTTGTTTTGTAAGAATCTTCCATGCAGAATGAGTTGTAGGTTAGTTTATTTCCAAAGAAGAGCAGACAGGTTCTTAACCAACAAGGTGCTTGATGTTGCTCCCTCATCCGTCTCCGCTTTGCACATTCAACATTCTACTCCTACCTCACACGCTTACATCATCAAATTTTAATTCATCATAGTATTTTATAATACAAAAAATAAACACTCCCGCTTTTCTCTTCTACAATGATGTCATGTATGGTTTTCGGTGTATTCCCAGGTCGACCACTTATGGTAAATCTATGAATACGACAAAATCCATTGATGCTGCGTGGGAACACCAAAGCAATGCCCATGGAAACACTTCCCTGGCGCAGACTAAGGCAACACAGCGATTACTCAAGACTTTTTTTTTTTTTTAAACATATTTCATTAAACTTTAGTCATGATCCACAAAGAATATCATTATACATTACTACAACGATCGACTGCAGATTTCCAGACATTCAAATAACATAGAACATTACATGTATCCGGCTAACAAGTCGTCCAACTCATTACTGTACAGATTATCTCTCCACTTTAACAATACTGCACCTGTCCGAGGTAACCTATGTATACATGCGGATTACCATTGCTGCTGCATAGTATAACGTATATCCGAGTAACAGTCTTAGCACACACACCGTTTCAAACCCCAAACACACCCCTCCCGCCCTCCCTTTGAACTCCAGAACAGCGTTAATTATCACAGCAGCAGGCGCCATCACTGAGGCTTCTAGTTGTATAATACATCATATGAGTCATTTCGGCTGTCTGATATAGTAATCTTGGTGCCACAAACATGTGCTATTACTAGGCCGCCCTGCTCCACCCGCAGCATACATATACTGTCCAGCTTTACCTAAATGTATCAGTATCTATCGTTTTGAATTCCTCCATCAGGATATTGCACTCTAGGGAAATAAGGGGCATATTAGCAAGGGAGATATCGCCGCTTTAGCTGGATTTTTTCCCACTAAAGCAGTGATATTTTAATTGCCCTATTAGCAAGCTGTTGCTAACAGCAGTTAGCGACAGCTTGTAGGCGATAGCGACCGGTTTGGGGCCCACTTTGCATGTCAGCGATATTTATCGCTAATGACATGCAAAGTGGGCGTACCCGACCTGTTAGCGCCTGAAAGCAAACGCTAACATAGCTATTGCCTATTAGCAAGGCAAGCGAAGCGATAAATAAGTTTGCGCTAAGCGCGATTATCGCTAGAACCTAACGCCTACTCAGACCATGACTTAACCTGTATATCCAATGGGAGGTGGATATTCAGGTTAAGTCCTCATTAGCGTTAATTCCAGAATATCGCTGGATTTCCAGCGATATTCACACATTGAGCCGATATCGCCGGATATTTTATTGTTAATAGCACGTTATCTCTGCGATAATATCCGGCGATAGGCGGCGATAAAAAAAATGCGCTAAGCACATTTACCGATAATTATCGCCAACTTGTTGCTAATATGCCCCCAGGTTTCTTGCGTAGCCCACGTTGCTCTTCTCTTTGTATTTCTATGCCTTCAGCCCTACACCATCGAACCACCTCATTATACCAGTCTATGATCGCTGGCGGTTTTCATGCTTTCCAACGTGCCGTTATTGCTCTCGTGGTCAATATTAACAGCAGATTAATGTATCGGGCTGCGGGATTCCCTCTCTTGGTTTTAATATGCATACCCAGTAGACAGCATTCTAACGTATCTCTGTCCATCCCAGGCACTATTGTACTTAATATGGTATGTATCGTAGACCACTATTGTGTTAATCTGGGGCATGCCCAGAGCATGTGCAGTAATGTGGCATTCGATTCCTGACAGCGAGGGCACACATCCGTCATGTCCGCGAACATGACACTTGGGGGCATATGTATCAAAGTAATTTTTAGTCGCAAATGCTGCGATTCGCAAAAAAGCAGCGTTTGCGACAAAAAAATCGCTAAACAGTATGTATGATGGAAATTGCATAGCAAAATGAAGGAATCTCAAAATGTGCAATTCCTTAATTTTGCGTAAGCATTTAAGGAATCGCAAATTGCGATTCCTTAAATGCTATGCATCAAGCATTCAATTTTTGCGATTTCTCCTTAAGAAATCGCAAATTACCACCAACTTCAAGTTGGTGGTAATTTGCGATTTTGTTCACAAATGCACTTTTTGGCATTGGTGAAGGTGCCATTGCCCTTTAGGGCATGTATGTGCGCCATATGCGCACACATGTAAATTTCAGGGGTGCATCAGGGGGTCCTTATGACACCCTTGCACCCTTGAAATTATCCACAATTTGCGATTCTCAAATTGCGAATCGTAAATTGAGTATAACTTTACATTCATTCCTATAGACCTCCTGGCCCACAGAAATGAATAGGAAATTATTCCTTAATTGCGATTCGCAATTTGCTAATCTCAATTAAGGAATTTTAAGAAATCGCAAAACAAATGTGATTATCTACATACTGTCAGGCGTGCAACCACAAGAGTTCAGGTTTTTTCCGTCTTGAAGATGACTAGTCCCAATTCCTTCGAGAACTAACAAGCGTGACAAGGAATTCAACACTTGACACAACCAGTTAGCCCCTAAAGGGAAGGGGAAGTGGAAAGAGAAACAAACCACAAAACACAGGATCTCTTCTTGAGATGACTGTCTCTGTTTCTCCTGAAGTATTCTGGGCTTTCTCTATGCAGTTGCTTTTTCTTGAATGCAGTAGCTGTATTTAATCACCCAACACAGATCAACACTAATTGAATACAATCCTATTACAATGCTCAGAAAAGATATGCTCTATTAATTAACAGTATACATACCAACACTAAGAAAAGCCCATTCCTATACTTCGAAATTGGCAAGGTTTATGGATTTTCATACAATATTATGTCACCTTTGAAATATAAACACAAGAGTCAAAAGATTTGCATTTACATGAAATTTGGCGCAGAACCAGTCAACTTGTTAGTATAACATAACTAAACTTTCATGCATATAACGGTAGTTTCTTACCTTGCATTCTAATTCTTTGGCCTTTAATAAGGGTTCTGTAAATTAAAAGAAACAAGAGAGTGCAAGCCAAAAAGAAGGCACCTAGAACCCAATGACTCTATAAGTACAAGTAAACAGCTGTGAGTACAATTCCAGCAGTTGAATGTCACTGCTTCTTATATTCACACTTAGTATATATTCTCACTTAGTATAGCAACAATAATGTCCTGCAATAACTGTAAAGTCTTAGAAGCAATGTTCTCTTATTTCAAATAGACTGTCTTTGAAATAGCTTTCTTTGCACTTAATAAACGTTGCTCGATATTTGCTTTAGCCAAAGTTTGTTTTTTCTTGCAAGTATAGAATAGTCTTACTGTTTTTTCAGGAGGCCGGAAGTTCGTGATGCGGGGACCGAAATAGGGAAGAACGGGTCCGACTTGAATAGCGCTCCGATGAAGAAACCGGAAGTCGGGACTTCTGTTGGAGACAGAGTTCGAGAAACCTTCCGGATGACCAAGGCGACGAGGATCCTTCTGCTGCTGGTGAGGTTCCGTGAAAATCGTTACGGTGTTTTGGGCATTGTCGAATATGGACGAGTTTGGTATCTATGAACCGTAAATGGCGAGTTCGGTAAGTGTACGCGTTTTCGCTACACTACTTGACACGGTTCGCCTAAATTACGTGTTTCTTACCTGAACCCTCGGGTTCCATTTTAGATACGGCATCCATTTTGTTTCTTGCCCTCACGTAGTCAGCGAGCAGGCAACTGTTCGCCTCATGACCCCTTTAGTTCCAAAGCCATACGGAAGACGCATATTCCTTTCATGCGTCTTTATGACCGGAGGAATGACACTGCAGAGGCAAATGGCTCAGCTTGAGGATAATCTTGCCGTGCCGGCCTATTGTTTCAGCCGTGCATGTGCTGGGATCAAGCTCTTTGATCCTATGATCATGTTTCCAATATTACCCCCACACTCTTTTCTCTAGGTGTGCCTGACTTCCTAGCAGCTGTTCTTGTCTCTTTTCTCTTGCTCATTTACAACTCAAGTGGAATGTGCCTAACGATGGGAAGATGTGCTTTTACAGTTGGGAACCGGTAATGTTACTGTGATTATGTTCCGGGGTTCTGACAGCATGAAAGCGACCCTTTCTTGAAGTTTATTGTGGGAACTGGGTTGTAACCTTTTGTTCACATGTTGTGCAATGGCAAAATCTTGTATAAAAGAGAGCGACTCACATATGCAATTCGAAGCAGACTCGTAGAACCTACACGCTGTTGTACTTCTAGTGACTTTTGCCTCCCTGCAGTAATAAACTCTGATCTTTGACGCCGAAGGAAGTCTCCCGTGTCTCTGTCTTTAGTGCGCCGAAACAGGTATCCCACGAAGGTTATAGGTGTTGTTCCCTGGCACCGCTGGGCCTTAAATAGCCTAGTCCTTCAGTTGGCGCCCAACTCGGGGCGACATCGGCGGTACCGGTCCAAAGCCTGACGATTGTGAGGAACTTCGTGTGAAATCTCCGAGGAAAAGGTGCACCCCGCTTCATCGATCCTGTTGTCGAAATAAGTGGTCCGAAGATTTTTCCCGCGAAGATTCCCGCCTCCTGACGGCTGCGACGGACCGATGCCCTGACTGTCGACCTGTTTTCGACGCCTGGCGTAGACCTTTCGTACAAGCGAGACGATAGACGGGCCTTCCTGGTGACGCCATTGAAACTCTCAGTTAAGTATTTGTGGGTCGCTCCCAGTCCTTAGTGGTTGTTGCAGCTTATTGAAGCTTTGTTGTATGCATGGTTCCATTGCATTTGTGGTTCTTAGTTGTTGGTCCTTAGTTGTTATTTGACAATTGCAATTGCCAAAAACCGAGGGTTTTGTCTTTCACGAAGATTTAGTACTTCGGTAACCCTTGAAGTTTGATACTAGGTTAGTGTGCACGATGCCTAGCCATAGTGGATTTCTTGGTTTTCTTAAATGTTGCAACAAGGATTCCCGGTTGGAGGATTCGTGTCCGATACCTCCGGTTGGAACTCCGATATATGAGCTCTATAGTCGACATGGTGTGGGTCCTATTATTTATAATAAATATTGGGTCCGTTACACGAAAGAAGATGGTGTCCTTAGTTGGCCACCGCATGGAAGTTTTGATCTTACGATTTTAGATAATCTTGAAGCTAAATTATTTAAAAAGAAAGCTAGGCCAGCTATGTTTGATTCTTTTCGGTTGTGGCGTAAAGAGGCCAAGCAGAAAGAAGTCAAACAGCTTAAAAAGGATCGAAGAGAAGGGTTTGTTCCAATAATGCAAGTTGTACAACAATGTCAGCGAGATAAAGAAGAAAAAGAAATAGAAGTTTCTACTAGATTACATACCATGAGGATAGACAAATGTTATCCGGTTTTACCAACTAGTCCTGATAAGAAAGAGGAGGATCCCCTGTTAACGTATTTCATGAACTCGCCACCTCCTTATGCACAGGGTGCTACAGCCCCTGTAGTTCCTCCTGTGGTACCGCCTGTAATTCCTCCTGTTGTCCCTCCTGTTACTCCAGCGGCTGCGGGTCAGCCCGTTGTTGGTCCTACGTTTGTCCCACCACCTGTCTCTATTCCTACTGCTCCTGTGCTTGTACCTCCTCAGCCTCTTATCCCTGCTACCCCGACTACCTTGCCTGCTTCTACTACGCCTACCTTCACTTCTAATATTGTTGCTCCTGTTCTTCTTTCTTCTTCTCCTTCTGTTCGTAATCGTATCCCTAATGCTGTTGCTACCCTTTATTCACCGCCTACTGGTCAGTTATTTCCACTTGATCTTTCTGAAACTCCCCAGAGACGGAGTCAGATCCCTAGTGGAAGGGAAAAAGAGACGTTAGTGACAATGGCACGTAGGTGGATAAGACACCCTGCTAACTACCCTCCACGCATGGTCTTCGAGACGTTTTCTCAGTTTAATGAGCCTACACAGAGATTCGTGTTCGAAGAAATGTGTAACTCTTTGAGAGAAGAATGGTATAATGATGATTTAGATAATGTACCGCCCGATGTGACGGAGCTTCAGAGTCAATTCTCGAACGGTATGGTTGTGGGTGGAGATGTACGGCGTGCACTAGAGCGACTGTTAGCCTATAGATCCTCAGTGCCTTCTCGTGTATTATTTAATGATGACACCGACAAAACGAAAACGAACGCTAGTCAGTATCCTATGCGAGAGGTTCCGCCACTTTGGGTGCCAGGTGATCCACAAGCTCACCCTCCGGTTTTACCGCATTTCCGAAGAGTTTGGATACACCTCCCATGAAAACGATCCGAAGTTTTGCAAGTGAAGCAATCTTTGCCTGATCCGCGTAAGAACCCGGCTGGTTACTATAAGGAGTTATCCCAATTGGTGGACGCTTCTGTTATGAACCTTGCCGACATCGACATGCTGTTTGGTAATGTCGTACCGCAACCGGTTTGGGCGAAAACTGGCCAAGCAAATCATGCAAACGAGTTAGGTGGTGATTGGGCAGCACTATTATCGGCTGATGGATTACAAGTTGGGGGGGCTAGGCCTGATCAGTTAATTTTAGATTTACCTCAGAAAATCATTACACTTATGAAAACTCTCATGCCGGCGATGAAGGTGAACTGGGATACATTATCAGCCTGTAAGCAAAAGAAAGACAAGAGTGTCTCGGATTTCTTTACGAGGTTTGAGGAAGCATTTGTTGATCATAGTGGTCAGGACATGGGTACTGAGGGAGGTCAACGGTTATTTGTTGACAAGTTTGTAGCGAATTTGTTGCCTGAACTATGCAACAAATTGAAAAATTCAGAAAGTGCATGGGCTGTTTCAACCACTGCACAGATATTAGCAACGGTTCAATATTATGAGAATAGGGAGAAAGAAGAAAGTGATCGTTCAGACAAGAAAACGAAAGAGCTTAAAACGAAGGTTTTGTTGCAACAAGCGTATCCTCCACGTTCGAATCAAAATGATTCACAACAGCAATATAGACCACAATCACAGTCCTCCAGAACACAGTCACGTTCTGACTCCTCTGACTATAGATCTATGCTTGGGTATAATCAGTGCGCATATTGTAGAAGAGAGGGACATATAAAATATGATTGCCCGGATTTGCGTGATCGACTTAATGGTGTATCGGCACGTGGAAGTCGTGGTGGTCCTCAACAGGCATCTCGAGGTAGAGGCCGCGGTACCATTCACAATCAGAATGATCGCCCTCAGAATCCATCAGATACGAATAATTGTTTTGACCAGCGAAATGCGGGGTCAGTTAGATCTACACAATATCATGTGGACGATTACTACGTTGAACATGAGACTGTTGCAAACGATCATTACTAGGACAGCCAAGGACAAAGAGAGGGAGTAGTATCAGTTCCGGTTGATCAGAGTGGGCCTTACGTCGCAGTAGCTACTTCTGGCGTAGTTGAGCCTTTTCTGTTAGACACTGGTGCGACGAAAAGTTCCATCATGCATTCGAAACTCCCTGGCGCACCTTTGTCTGGCTTAACGAATGTTTCCGTTGGATTCTCTGGCGCCCCTGTTAGCAATCCTGCTTCTAGCCCTTTGCCACTTACGATTGGCCCTCGTGAGCTGGAGGCTCCATTGATTCTATCTACTGCTTGTGGTGAGAATCTGTTGGGCTTGGATTTGTTAAAACGGTTATATGCGACTTTGTATTGCTCTCCCGAAGGAGTGGAGCTTACATTAGGTCGGAGAGTAATCTCTCCTATGTACTTGTCGATCGATAAATTCCCACCGGAATTGAGCTCCCTTCCTGCGTCTCTATGGGCCACAGGTCCCAATGACGTGGGTCTCTTGGACATCCCACCTTATATGATCAAGCTGAAACCAAATGTGCGACTGCCACGTATACCACAGTATCGTATCTCCATTGAGGGAGAACGGGCGCTATTAGCGATTGTACACGACCTGATCAAAAAGGATGTCGTTGAAGAAACTCGAGGAAATGTGTGTAATAGTCCTGTACTACCAATTTTAAAACGCACTGATCCATCTAAACCTCCTGTGTATCGTTTCATAATTGATTTGAGAGAAGTGAATAAAATCGTGATCCCACAGTTTCCCGTGGTCCCTGATATAACGGCTTTGTTGACCCTGATTCAAGCTTCTGCCTCCTGGTTCACGGTGATCGACCTAAAGAATGCTTTCTTTAGTATCCCGATCGCTGAGGAAAGCAGAGACCTATTCGGATTTTCATTAGGTGGTCGCAGTTTCAGACTAAAACGCGTACCACAAGGCTATTGTGAAAGTCCGTCGATCTATAGCCAAGCACTTAAAAGTCAACTGGATACATTTGTGTTACCGACGGGTGCGGCTTTGATTCAATACGTTGAAGACCTATTAGTGGCAGCTGATACGGAGGCTATTTGCAAAACGGCTACAGTATCACTATTGCGCTATCTACATGACTTACATCACAAGGTGTCACCTTCCAAGCTGCAATATTGTTGCCAAGAAGTAACCTACTTAGGTCACTTATTGTCAAAAGAAGGGAGAAGGTTGACCCCAGAGAGAATTGCAGCGATTTCTCGAATGACTGTGCCAAAAACTCAGAGAGATGTACGTGCCTTTCTAGGTATTACGTCATACTGCAGACAATGGATCCCAAATTTTTCACTATTGGCGAAACCATTGTTAGCTCTCACGTGCAAGGATGTTCCGACTCCTTTGCCATGGACTGAAGAGTGTCAGAAAAGTTTCTCTGAATTACGTGATGCGTTGTGTTCGGCTCCTGTGTTAGGTACTCCTGATTACAGTAAGCCGTTTACACTGTACGTTCACGAGAGGGATGGTTGTGCGTTGAGTGTTCTGGCGCAACAATTCGGTGACAAACAGCGCCCATGCGCATATTTTTCTTCGACCTTAGACCCAGTAGCTAGAGCTTTGCCGAGTTGTTTAAGAGCAACAGCGGCAGCCGCGGCGTCCATTCGACAGTCCGCAGGTCTGGTCATGGATAATATGCTTACGGTGATGGTTCCGCATGCAGTTGACACTCTCTTGAACCGAACGAAAACTTAACATTTGACGAGCGCAAGGTTGTCTGGGTATGAGTTGACGTTACTGGCTAGTCACATACGCATAAAACGATGTAATGTGTTGAACCCAGCAACATTGTTACCGATCAACATGGAGTCAAGTGGTGAAGCACCACATGACTGTTATCTGAGAACTGAGGAGGAAACAAAGGGTCGTATTGACCTGAAAGATACTCCATTGGTAGATCCCGATGGTACTTTGTATGTGGATGGTTCCTGTTTTAAGCTGCCGAATGGTGATGTGACGACCGCGTATGCTGTAGTGACATTGAGTACGGTTGTAGAAACTGCAAGATTGAGTCAGAATTCGGCTCAGGCTGCTGAGCTGATCGCCTTGACGAGAGCGTGTGTGTTGTCCAGAGGAAAACGGGTGAATGTGTTTACCGACAGCCAGTATGCTTTGGGTGTGGCGCACAGTTTTGGGCGATTGTGGAGAGAAAGAGGATTCTTAACGTCGCATGGCACGAAGATTCAGCATGGACAGCTTGTGAACGACCTTCTAGATGCACTTACATTGCCTAAGCAGGTGGCAATAATCAAATGTAGTGCGCATCGGAAAGTGACGGATGATGTTGGTCGTGGTAATGCGTTTGCAGACGAGATTGCTAAGGAGACAGCTAAAGATCTGACAAATCGAATGTATGTTACGAGTTCAGTGAGATGGCCAACGGAGACTAGTATGTGTGAAGACACAGTTGAGGGTGTGAAGGGAATACAGAATGAGGCCACTGAAACGGAAAAGACAAAGTGGAAAGAGAGCACGGGGAAGTTGGATGAGAATGGATGTTGGGTTGATTTGTCAGAAAAACAGAGATGGATGTTACCGGATGCATATGTGCTCGCTGTTGTTACAATGGCTCATGGTACAGCACACATAAGCGCAAAAGGCATATGCAAGTTGTTGTCTCCTGTATGGAAGAATGATGGGATTTCTAAGTGTGCAGAGAGAGTGGTTAAGAATTGTATGGTGTGTTTGATGTATAATCCCGGTAATGGCACTCCCACTCCACCTGGTCATTTTGCCCCTCCTACATGCCCTTTCGAAGTTATCCAGTTGGACTTCATCCATATGGAGAGATGCAACAATTTGAAGTATGTTTTGGTTGTAGTATGTGCTTTCTCCAGATGGATTGAGGCTTACCCCCTTAAGGATAATACTGCCCTATCCACAGCAAAAATTCTGCTCAAAGAGTATTTCCCCAGATACGGCATGCCTCGGATTGTATGGTCGCACAACGGAAGTGAGTTTGTGGGAAGTGTGATGAAGAGTGTGTGTCGTGGTTTAGGTATAGTACAGAAATTTCATAGTGCTAATCATACTCAGTCAGCGGGTTTGGTGGAAGGATACAATGGCACCCTGAAACTGAAACTTGCTAAAATTCAGGCAACAACTGGTTTATCATGGCCAGATGCTTTGCCTCTAGCTCTCTTATCAACCAGGGCAACTGTGCACTCTCGAGTAGGGCTTAGCCCATATGAGATTGTGTTCGGCCGTCCTGCTAATATTTGGGGAGTCCCGAGGCCTAAAGAATTTGATAGAATTGAACATCCCATGCTGATTGATTATCTCCATGATCTGACTGCTAAATTGAGTTTGATTCATCAACAGGTCTTTGAGGCTTTGCCGTCACAAACAGAGGGTCCTGGTCATCGGCTGCAACCAGGGGACTGGGTCCTCACCCGTAACTTTGGATGAAAACGAAACCTTGAGCCGAGGTTTGTGGGACCCTTCCAGGTGCTACTGGCAACAAGGACGGCGGTTCGGCTGGAGGGACGGAAGCATTGGGTGCATGCCACCCACACCAAGAAAGTCCCGCTTCCCTTGCCGGCGGATACTTGGATAAGAAAGGGTTTTTCCTCATCTGAGACCAACGCTCCACAACGTTTTGTCCCGTTCAGCAAAGCTCAGCCCATATCTGACACCCTTGTTGATTCCCCTCAAACAATTTCCGTTCCATTAACCTTGAAAAATTCGAGTGCTGAACAATTGTCTGAACAATCGAACACTCATTTGCCATCCAATTCACTATTTGAAGATCAGACTCGCCCTGGGAGCAGCCGATACTTTCTTCGTCCACGCACAAAAGACTAATAAAATCATTTTGTTATTTTTTTTTGGATCTCACATTTGCCCTGAACATTGTGGACATTTTATATTGTGTACCTTTTTCCTTTTCCGTACAGCCAAGAACCTTATAGTAAATTGAATGTTCAATTTATTTAGAACCTATCATCCGGGTTGGCCGTAGGGCCGTGCGGGTACTTCCTTCTGTTTAGCAGTTATCGACACTAGGTCGGTTTCTTTTGTCAATTTCTGGGAACTCCTGGGAATTGATAATCGCTACACAGAACGGAGTGCATCAAGAACGTCGCGGACGGTCGTTAGAGGATGGAATTTTCTAAGCTGTCGAAAAGAGAGAAAATGTCGGCGCAAAGATCTGCATTAGATAAGGTGTTGCGTACAAAATGTTTCTTGCTACAGGTTTTCATGTTTTTCCTAACTGTTTCTATGCTGCTGGTGGGTGGAGTATATTTTGGTTTTCAATCATTACTGCCTTCTGCCTTACCTACCTCTTCCTTCTCTTGATCTAAATTTCGTCTCTACTGTTTCTCCACATTCTTTTCACATACTGCCCCAACATGAGCAAGTCAGACGTGCGGAATTTAGAAACAATTCTTTTGTGCAACTTTTGCATCAGCATCAGTTGGTGGTAAATACTACAAATTGTTGGGTGTGTGGGCTAATGCCACATACCATGGACAGGGGTATCCCGTATTTTGTTCTTCCGTACAGCCCCCAAGGGTCAGCTCGGGCATTCCAAATCATGTTCCATAGTGCACTAGATTCCTACCCCCACCGAGAGCCACGCTCAGCAAACTTTGGTCCTGGCCCATACCATAAGTCTCTGGCGACAGCGATTGCTGATCTAGATAGAGACATTTTCGATACTTCACTTATCCCAGAGGAGGAAGTGCAGGCCTATAAGTACCTTAGTGAGGCTGAGTATAGTATCTCAGTGGGTGATAGGCAGCTTAAAAGCTCATCTCCAATCTGGATTGTACCTCACCTAGGCCACTTTTGTCTGCAAGGTCGTGGCCGAAATCCAAGAGCCCAGCTTGGGAAGAGCGCTTGTGTGGATACTTACGTTCTACCGATGCTCTCTTCCCCTGTCTTCCTAACTGCCAAGGGTACCTATTTTGTATGTTATGATCGAGCATATACGTGGTTACCTCATGACTTCTCGGGTACCTGCTATATTGCAAATCTCTTGCCTCCGACTTTCACTGTTGCCTCAGATTATCACAGAACTAGAGTTGAGAGAGGTGTTATTAGCAAAGAAGATACTGCCGGTCAAGAAGCAGGAGACTTCTTTAAGGGTTTCCTACCGTTTTGGGGCCCTATGGTCAATAGCAGAAATCTGAGACAGTTAACTCGTGTAGTAGAGTCAACTGCTAACATAACCGCAAGTGCCCTTGGTAATTTGACAGCAGAGCTTCAATATAATGTTCCAGCAACACCTGAACGATCTGATGAATATCGAGATCGACTCTGATTTCGACTAGTGCTTGCCTACATGAGGGCAAAAGGAGCGTCTGAGGTTCCGTGAAAATCGTTACGGTGTTTTGGGCATTGCCGAATATGGACGAGTTTGGTATCTATGAACCGTAAATGGCGAGTTCGGTAAGTGTACGCGTTTTCGCTACACTACTTGACACGGTTCGCCTAAATTACGTGTTTCTTACCTGAACCCTCGGGTTCCATTTTAGATACGGCATCCATTTTGTTTCTTGCCCTCACGTAGTCAACGAGCAGGCAACTGTTCGCCTCATGACCCCTTTAGTTCCCAAGCCATACGGAAGACGCATATTCCTTTCATGCGTCTTTATGACCGGAGGAATGACACTGCAGAGGCAAATGGCTCAGCTTGAGGGTAATCTTGCCGTGCCGGCCTATTGTTTCAGCCGTGCATGTGCTGGGATCAAGCTCTTTGATCCTATGATCATGTTTCCAATATTACCCCCACACTCTTTTCTCTAGGTGTGCCTGACTTCCTAGCAGCTGTTCTTGTCTCTTTTATCTTGCTCATTTACAACTCAAGTGGAATGTGCCTAACGATGGGAAGATGTGCTTTTACAGTTGGGAACCGGTAATGTTACTGTGATTATGTTCCGGGGTTCTGACAGCATGAAAGCGACCCTTTCTTGAAGTTTATTGTGGGAACTGGGTTGTAACCTTTTGTTCACATGTTGTGCAATGGCAAAATCTTGTATAAAAGAGAGCGACTCACATATGCAATTCGAAGCAGACTCGTAGAACCTACACGCTGTTGTACTTCTAGTGACTTTTGCCTCCCTGCAGTAATAAATTCTGATCTTTGACGCCGAAGGAAGTCTCCCGTGTCTCTGTCTTTAGTGCGCCGAAACAGGTATCCCACGAAGGTTATAGGTGTTGTTCCCTGGCACCGCTGGGCCTTAAATAGCCTAGTCCTTCACTGGGCTTCGTGAAGGAGAATGAGGTAAAAGGGGAGTGGGTACAGGCAAGCGGGACTGGGAACAGGAATGCAGGAATCAAACGCGGGAGTCCTGGAGCTCTTGAAGTGACGCTGTAGCTGTGAAGCGAAGCTTCTATCTGCATACCGGCAAGCCTTTTATAGGCTTTCACAACGCGAGTTTGGGGCAATGCACATCTTGTTTATTCTCAGTTGAGCGCACATGCTCCACGTGTGCCTTCATGAATATTCATTGTGCTAGCTACCGTTCTTAGTCATCAAGCATTGCTCAATCCAATAATGTTCAATACAGCAATACCTTTTGAGCAGACATTATCTAATAATGTTCAATACAGCAATACCTTTTGAGCAGACATTATCAAACAAGCATTGCTAAATCTAAATGCACCTCAATACATCTTAATACAGATAAACCCTAGTGTGTTGAGGAGAATCAAATGTTTACATTTTCATGACACATACATCCCTATTTGCAAATCTCAAATAGCGATTTCTAAAAAATTGCTATTTTAGATTCGCAAATCAGGATGTTGATACATCTGCCCCTTAGTCTATGAGGAGTTAAATAGGGCCGATGCAGAATCATTAGCTGAATAAATATAAAATTCGGATTTCGGAATATCTTTCTAGGATATTCAAGTATGGCTTTTCATTCTCTGTCCGTGAGTACCCTCTGCACATCAGTACATCATTTGTCCCTAAGGTTACGTAGAGATGTCGCTGTGTGTACTTTAATTCCATGAGCTAGCCATCTCGTCAGATGTCGGCCATTTACCATCAGGTATTGCATGTGCACCAACTTGTGTGTCGGGGGTTCAGTTCCAATTGGTACCCGTGTACCATGAACAAATCGCAGGATATGTGCATGTATCAGAAATAGCGCATGGACACTCCCTGTTTTCTCACAAAGTTGTCGTGGTCCATCAGCACACCATCTACAAAAAGCATTCATAGATATTCACCACAGCCTCTTACCAGATCAAAATACGTCTCTGTGTTACAACCTCCAGCTGCAGTGGAATACCCAGTAGTGGCATATTGGGGGCGTACGGAATCTGCTGTTTAGTATATTCCTTTCTCCAATACTGTAAAGCCACTTTCAGTAGTGGAGGCATGTTTGCTGGTATCCTACTATTTGGCAGTAGGAGTGTTGTAGCCAGCCCTTGCTCCATTCACCCTGGGTCATGGCAATTTCTTGCAAATTGTGGCGTGCAAGCAGGTGTGCCAACCACTGCAATTACCAGGCATAGCAATATGTCTTAAAATCTGGCACCCCATTCCACCACTCGTAGTATCTAGTTGAAGCTTGGTCAATCCTATTCTGTGTCGTCCGGGGCCCCAGATCAACTCTACCAGCAAGGAGTCTAGGGTCATATTATC
The DNA here is from genome assembly GCF_964261635.1 of Lissotriton helveticus. Lineage (NCBI taxonomy): Eukaryota > Metazoa > Chordata > Amphibia > Caudata > Salamandridae > Lissotriton > Lissotriton helveticus. The sequence continues at coordinate 1,696,427,236 of NC_136069.1, read as the reverse complement.
AAGAAAGGGCGATACATTATCGCCGCTTTTATCGGCAGGAAACTGCTACTAAAGCGGCGATAATGGACTTGATAATATGTCCTTGTGAATTCCCATAGCAGCCCAGGTTCTGGTGTTAACCTGGGCTGCTATGGGAATTCACAAGGGGATGAACACAGGGGGGGGAGGGAGCACACTGCCTCTCATCCAAGCACAGTTCACCCCATTGCATCCTGGTAAATGCAGAACGCTTACTTTCAAAGACACGTGTTTCTGGGTTTAGCCCGTCATCAGTAGACAGCAAAATGTATTAAGGAGCAGAGAAAAGTCATCAGCGGTTGCTGAAATGGTGCCCAAGTCTTCACAGGTCACAGTACCTCTCCACAGGCACACAGGTGCATCCCAGGAGAGCTTGTCAGCTCGTTGGCTCAAGGGAGCCTTTTGAACACAAGGGGGGAGGGAGCACACTGCCTCTCATCCCAGCACAGTTCACCCCATCCCAAAAAAGTGTTGCTCTCTACTGAAGAAGGACAATTATCCTGAAACACGTGTCTAGAGATACACAGCACTGGCTGCACCAACAAGGGTGAAAAACTAAAGCCTGACACCGAAGAAAGTGTTATCATGCACTGCATTTATTATGATGCATCGGGGCAAACTGATTGCTGGAGTGTGAGGTAGTGTGCACCCACCCCCTCCGATTTGAAAAGGCTCCCATGAGCTAACACGCTGACGAGCTCTGGTTGATGCACCTGTGCCCAGCGAGTGGTACTGAGACATGAGAAGACTTTGGGCAGCGTCTCCAGCACCCCCAAAAAAGTGTTGCTCTCTACTGAAGAAGGACAATTATCCTGAAACACGTGTCCAGAGATACACAGCACTGGCTGCAACAACAAGGGTGAAAAACTGCATTTATTATGATGCATCGGGTGTGAGGCAGTGTGCGCTCACTCCCCTCCAATTATATAAACTTTATTTATATATAGTCACACTTTCACATGTTAACAAATCCCTCATGTCGGGATGCTTTATATTTAACCTTTCCAAAAAAAAGCATAAAGGCTAACTTTGTTGTTTTTACATCCACATTATTATATTTTCATGGTACCCATCGAGACCATTTTTTAACTTTCCAGTTTTTATTTGCCCATTCGTTCCCAAACTTGTGAGCGTCTATGCACATGTAGGAATACATTTCATTAAAAGCAATCTTTTCACTTTCTTTAGTGGTTATCAATTGGTGTTGGTACAGGGATACTTTTCTGTTTCTCCCCAGAGCTTCTCTCACACAGTTTATTATTCACTCTGGGGAATATTATCAAGCACCGCGTTAAAAATAGCAGCACAGCTTGCTGTTTTCCCAGTTGCCCTCGTGGTGGAATTGCTTCACTGGTCGGCATCTGGAGACCACCATCCATGCCAAGTCTTTCTGGGGTTTGTCAAGTCTCTATGGTTCACCGTCTCCCACACGTTTTCCGACTGCTTCACAGATAGATTGGCTATTATTGTGACTGGTTGCGTGTTTTTTTAAAGGTCTTTGCTCTGTGGTGTGACCTCCTTTATGGAGATTTGCTGCTCTTCTAATTTTTTCAGGGAGGGTCAGAGTCCTTTATACACAGGGCAGTTGGAGGTGGGGGCATCTAATAAACAAGGTTTGGCACTGTCAATCATACATATACCAGATTATGCCATAATGAAGCTTGCGGCAAACTGTAAATAGTCAGCTACATTTGAGTCTCTCTTTAGGTTTGCTTCAACATACTTTAAAAAATTTGACATGAGGAAATATGCAAAATAGGTAAATCTTTGCCTTCTTTTTCATGGATTTTAGAAATAGTGGGGCAGATTTACAAGCCCCGTACGCCACTTTTGCACCGCTGTTGCTTCACTTCTGTGACGCAGCAGTGGCGCAAAGTCAGTGCCATGCTGCAGGGTATTTACAAAATGCCGCATCTAGGGAGATGCGTCACATTGTAAAGCCCTGCGCCACATGAAACCTGCATCAGGTTTCATGTGGGCGTTCTGGTGCAGGGGGGGGCGTTCCGGCACCGGAACGCCTCGGAAAAGTGGTTGAGTGAAATCTACAAGATTTCACTCAGTCACTTTTCCGACTCCGCTGCATCAAAACCTTTCGCCTGCTTGAAGCAGGCGTAAGGCTTGTCGCACCATGTTAGTCATAGGCACAACTCCAGCACTGCGCCAACGTTACGGCAGCAGATGCGACAGGCATCTGCATTTCCTTGTGCCACGATGCACCACATTGTAAATGCAGCGCAGCCCTGGTGGCGCAAGGATTGAGATGCGTGTCGCAAGTTTCCTGGTGCTTACCTGCTGATTTGCAGGGAGGCGCCAGGACACGTAAATCTGCCCTAGTGTCTCTTTTCAGTTTCTCCATTTTTGGGCCCTAGAAAAAAATTGCAAACATTTTCTGTGTTACTTTTGGCCACCTACTAGATGGGGGGGAAACACTGGCAATAATCAACAGCATTGGCTTACAAAGAGCTTTCAAAAGTCTCAAGAGAGCCATTTTCTGTACTCTCTTTGGATGCATCTTTTCCCAGTTTATTTCTCCTTTCATATCCTGAGAGAAAAAGATTTCCAATATCTTTACTGGGTCTTTGGAGTGTTTAACTGGGAGGGTTTTAGTTTGTCCCAGTTTGTCGTTGTCATTCAGTGTGTCTTTTCGATATTCCCATGCAAACCTGTTGCTAGTGAAAAAAGTTGTGTTATAAGGAATGTTCTTTTTATGGCGTTGTTACATATAATAGGTACAAGGTACATTGTTCATATATGATACACATTTCGCCTGGTTCTCTAGAAGGTGCTAAAGGAATAGTTATGCATGTGGTTTCCTAATGGTGCACAACAAGGGTTCAATTGCACATGCAAAGAGGGCTGGGGACTGGGGCATCCTTGTCTGACACTGATTCAATAGCGAAACATTTTGGAAATTTGCCATTTACGAGCACCTGACTGTGGCTGTTTGCTTATAACAATCTGATTGTCAGAATGAATTTATCTGGGAAGCTCAATTTTCCTAGTACCTTAAAAAGATATTCATGACTTAAAGAGTCAAAGCCATTTTGAAAGTTAAAAGCCAGGAATGCTAGTGGGTTACCTATAGATTTTGCGGCCTTAAAGTGTCTATCAAAATGGTAAGGCTGTCCCATATTTTCCTTCCTGGGGCACCACATGTTTGGTCTGGGTGGATGACCATGTTGAGTGCCGTCATACAGCTCGTGGCCAAGTTTTACTCATCCCTGCACCCCGTGGTGGGCACCTCAAGGTGCAGGGATAAACACCTCGGTCTCCAACCAGAGTCCGCGCACCAAAAGGGGACCTGCTGGGCACCCCCAAAGTCGAGTTCCAACAGCTTTTCTGTGTCAGAAAGGCTGGCACAGAAAGGCTGTGTCAACCAGACATCTTAACCCCTCGGGCAGAAAGAGCCGCCCTTGGGATTACTGGTCACTTTCCGACAGGAGGACAGGCTCTCCGAGCCTGATGGAAGCCAGTTGGAAAGCTTGTTCGGATTCCTTCCCGACAGACTAAATCATAATTGGTCGATCTGAAAGGAATCCGGCCCGCATCATACGATACAGTCGGAACGACTCCGACCGACGGTCAGAGCCGTTTCCGATTGCATCATAATGATGCCCTGAGTGTTAATCTTCCATACATCCTTCCCCATATCACAGTGTTTGGGATATTCAAATTCTGTTTTTAACATTTTATTGTCAGAAACACAACTCTCTTTTGTCTCATAACCGCCCTTCTTTATATTTTTGGATGTGATAATAAAGTCAGTCCTTGACTTAACCCTTCCATCCTCTGCTATCAAGGTAAGCTTTTGTTTTTTACCTTCTTGAGACTCTGTGTCAGATAATTGAAGATCATTACAAATATTCCTTAAACATTTAGCAGATGTATCTAGTTTGTACACATTGCTCTTGCTGCCTCTATCTGTGGAATTTATGATACAATTAAAATCTCCTGCTTCAAACATGGGTGTTGCACCGACATAGAAAATGTTAGTACTTTCAAGAGATCTTTCCTTTCATGCTTGTCATTCGGCGCTTACACATTGCAAACTTTGAAGGTGACATTGGGAACGGCGATTGTGACCATGATAAACCTGCCTGGCTGAATGATTGTTGCCTCTATTATTGACATTTGTTTATTTTTTATCAGAATCCCTATTCCAGCATTCTTGTTTCCTTCCCAGACCGTTTGGCGGGTCCTTCTTTCCAGTATTTAGATATGAATAAGTAATCTGATGAATGGGGAATGGCACATTCTTGCAAGCATACAATATCTTGAGGGCCTTGGCTAATAAAAAAGTTGCAGTAGTCCTAAGGGAAATACCAGAACCTGGTCTTCTATGGGAATTCACAAGGGCATATTATCAAGCCCATTATCGCCACTTTAGCAGCAGTTTCCTGCCGATAAAAGCAGCGATAATGTATTGCCCTTGCTTGATAATACAGCCCATCATTTTTTTGCTTAACATGCATTTCAGTTTGAACACAGCTATATGCAAGTCAGTCTTGACTCTGTGCCTCATGGGAACAGTCCACCATGGACTAGAAACAAGCATTCTAGAACTGTTTTAGAGGTTTAACCACTCCCAGCCAGGATAGCTTGCGTCCAGTGGCATGGAGAGCACAGGACTCACGTCTGGGCATACCCGTCCCACTCGGAGTGACAATTGAGAAAACAACAGTTGATGGACATTATGCAGAACAGTGTCATACATTCACCCCAGTACAGATATTTGGGTCTAAATCCATCGTTTTTTTGCTCACGATGCCATTTCAGTTTGAACCCAGCCATATGCAAATCAGTCTTGACCCTGTGCATTTGGCCAGGTCTAAACTGGGGTGGCATGGTAAGCAAAAGAATGATGGATTTAACCCAGATCTCTTGACTGGGGGTGAATGTATTGATTTGTTCTTCATTCCTTCCATCAATTGTGTGTCTTTTGCTTTCTCGCTCTAAGTGCGCCAGGTATGTTAAGACATGGATCCTGGGCTCACTGTGATCAAGCAATCCAGTTTGAAGAGGGGTGAAACCCCAAAACTGGTCCTAGAATGCTTGTTTCCAGTCTAGGGAGGACCTGACTTGGCAGTTCAGGCAGGACTGTTCCCATGAGGCACAGGGTCAAGACGGATTTGCATATGGCCAGGCCTAAACTGCGGTAGCATGGTGAGCAAAAGAATGATGGATTTAACCCCAGATCTTTTGACTGGGGCTGAATTTACTGATTTGTTCTGCATTCTGTCCATCAATTGTGTGTCTTTTGCTTTCTCGCTCTAAGTGCACCAGGTATGCCTAGTCATAGGTCCTGGGCTCACTGTGCCACTGGAAGTTAGCTATCCTGGTTGAAGAGGGGTGAGATCTTGAAACTGGTCCTAGGATGTTACTTTCTGGTCCAGGGAGGACCTGGCTAGGCAGTTTAGGCTGGACTGTTCCCATAAAGCACAGGGTCAAAACTGATTTGCATATGGCCATGTTTTTAGTGCTTTTCTAAACAGTTGAAAATTGGTTTGTTTTCTAAGACTAATTGGTAATGTGTTCCATACTTTAGTGGCCAGAGAGGGAGAAAACTTCTACTACCCCATTTTACCTTCTTTATCCTAAGAACCACGTGTAAGGAGAGCAATGAGGATCTAAAGTTTCGCTGTGGAGTATGACCCTTGATATGCTGATTGTGCAAGCAGGCCCAGCCCCATTAAGTGTCTTGTGCAGGATACACATAGATTATAATTGGATCCTTGCCTGAACTGGAAGCCAGTGCAGATCTTGAATGCCTTGGCTTATAGGGCTGAATTTGGGAATCTTAAGAAGCAGGCGAGCAGCTGCATTCTGTTGCATCTGCAGCTTGCGTATAGTACTCGTTTTTGCTCCTAGGTAGAGCGCTTTACAGTAATCCATTTTAGATATCATCAGGGCAATGATGACTGTGTTCCTCAGGACCATAGGAATAAAAGGTAACATCTTTCGAAGGGTTTTTAGCGTGAAGAAACACAATGAAGTGATGCTGTTGACCTGGTCAGTTAATGATAGATGGTCAACTAGCATGATCCTGAGGTTTTTGACCATTTTTACCAGCCACGGGCAGGGCCCAGCTGCTTCCGCCAACCAGGAGGAATTCCAAAGGGAAGTATCCCTGTCAAACATAAGCACTTCAGTTTTTCCAGTATTTAACTTCAAGCACTTATCCAGCATCCTCCTAATTTTATTTTTATTTTTTTATTTTACAGAGTTTTATATAGCGTGAACTTGACCCAAATCGTGTATCAGAGCGCCTTACATAGCACCAGTTGCATTACATGAGGACACATTCATTTTTGTTAGGCACGAGGTGATTTGCCCAGAATCACAGGATGTGCTGCGTTACGCCAACTCCTCAATGACTCATGCAGATGAAGGTAAAAAAGCCGGCTATGACTAGCGCCGCTTCGGCTCTTGTGGGATTCGCAAATAGACTGGGGGCAAGACCCATGGAGGCTCTTTTAAAAATATACAATGCAAAATGCATAGCAATAGCCTCATATTACAAAGGGCAGAAAACAAATTTCTTCGACAACTACTTTCTGTCCCTCAAACTACCCCTACCTTCTCATTGCACGCAGAGCTGGGCCTAGACTACCTATCAGATAAACTGAGACTTGCTCCCCTAACGTGCTGGTTGAAGCTTTGGCTGAACGAGGAATTATCTCTTAATCATGCTATCCTGGTGGACGTTATGTCTCTTGATCACAGGAAGAAAATCCCCTGGTTAGAATATGTCCGACTAGCTTTCGAAAATCTAGGTCGCCCGGGACTTTTCAATTTGTCATCATCTATCAGGGTTGAGGACATTAAATGGGTCAAAAAACATTTCATGGAGAATGCAAGGCTGGCCCGGGAGGAGCTTGAGTTATCAAAAACATCAGTAAGAGCACATTACATGCTGTTATCCTCCCCATCTTTAGAGCCTTACCTTACCTATGTTAACAAACCCTTACATAGACACCTCTTAATTAAATTTAGATTTAGTAAAATTCATTACGTGTTGGGCTGCCTCAAACAATAGAGCACGCCTGAATTGGGTGTCCCATGTAAATGTGATGATTTTTCGAGCCAGGATACGTTGCACTTTATGATGTTTTGCAGTTATTTTAGAGAGCCAAGAATTAAATATTTAGTACCCGTTTTAAAAGATCCTGGTTTTATTTAAGTTAGGCCTGCATTGCTATACTTACAGTCCTTAGGTAACATCTTCATTACATACTCTGTGGCTAGCTTTTTAGTTGCAGCGTTTAGAATTAAGTCAAGGCTCAATAAGGGCATTACGGTACCATGAATGTTGACATATACGCCCTGCTAATTATGATTGTACATATGTCCTGCTCCCCATGATTGTTTATTGTGTGGCTAATTCTGATGAATTGTATGTACCCTTTTAACTTGTACATATTATTGTGTGTTTTATTTTATTGGCTTTTATGATTTTAATCAAATCGGATAAAGTGTATTTTGACTTTGACTTTGACTTTGACTCATGCAATCATTAAATGTGTTGCCATATCTTCCGGCTTAGATGACAAAGACACAACTGTTTGCGTGCCATCGGCATAAAATATGGCAGTGATGCCGTGACAGCGTATGAGTTTGGCCAATGGGCTGACATAAACATTAAACAGAGCTGGAGAAAGTGAGGATCCCTGGGGCACCCCGTACGGCAAAGCGTAGGGATGCTATTTGTGTTCTTCCATCACTGTAGTTTGTTCTCTGTCAGTTAGGTAGGTCGAGGAATATCTGAAGCTTTGCCTGCAATCCCTGTTTGAGCCCAACGCTCAATGAGTATTTGATGATCAACCGTGTCAAATGCGGCCGAGAGGTCAAGCAAAATCAGTATGGCTTTCCCTCCCCCTTCAAGATGGACACATATATCCTCTGTGGTGGCAATCGATGTTGCGCTGGGTCAAGTTTATCGTTCGCCTCTAGAATAGATAACAATTCTTCCTTTAGGGCTTTTTCAAGGATTTGAGATGGGAATGGTAGGCAGGAGATGGACCGATAATTACTAACCTCCACAGTATCAAGGGATGATTTATTTAAGATAGGCCTGACCATCGATTTTTTCCAGATGGCAGGGAAGTGTCCTGCGTCCAGAATGTTATTGAGAAGGGGTGTTAAATGGTACGCAATAATGTTAGGGACCATATGAAGGACCATAGCAGAATAAGGATCCAATGGAGTTCCTGACTTCATTGACATTATAAGCTTCTCGACTCGGTCTGGCATTAAGGAGTTAAATGTTTGTAAATAGACCTGCATAAGCACCCTATCTTTGTTCGGCCCATCTAAGTTAACTCCAGCCTTGCTGTTAGAGAACTTGTAATAAACTTTTACCACTTTACCGTGAAAGAACTCTGCCAATTTGTCGCAGAACTGCCTATTAGGACTAAACTGGATGCTATTGCCAAACTTGGCTAAGGTAGAAACAGTTTTAAAAGGTTCTCTAGCTGTATTTTTAGCAGCAGTATATTTCTCTGTGAATAAACGTGATTTTACCAAGATTATTGACTCTTTATACCTTATTAACGCCTCTTTGTAATGTTTTTTTTCTAATACAGCGTATTCCTTCCTCCAAACTCATTCTTTGGCTCTGCATTTTTTCTTTAGTTCTTTTAACTCAGCTGTGTACCATGGGGCTGATGGTAGTTTCCTGCCAGTGCGTGTGCGTGTCTCTGGGACTAGTTTTTTTGCTGCAGAGTCGTTCCAACTATTGAAATTTAGGGCTGAGGAAAAGAACAATGCAAGTAAGAGTAGGAGAATGGGGAATGAAAGGAAGGCAGGCTTGGTTCAGGGGCAGACAGGTCACCGATTCAGTGCAAAGAAACATTGGAGTCAAGAGCAAGGGCGAAAAGGCTGTTAATAACAGAAGTTGTCAAGTTGAAGTTAAATAAGAAATTGTTAAAGGGGGGTGGGCATTGTTTAGTAGCAGAGAGGATAGTTAGTATTTGTAAGAGTGCTGTGAGGACATGTTAGTCTGTGCAGTAATAAGCAGATGGTTGGTTTTGTGTACACCGAGCTCAAATGGCCTTATGATAACAGCAACAAGGTGCCCGTGGCTGCCATGATTGATGGGGGTAAGCCTATCTCTATTCTTTATATTTCAAGAGTTAGGAGTCTGTTCTCTAGGTCTATCCTTTAGGTCAACCTTGCTCGAAGGCTCTCCTCTTCACTGAGGCTGTCCTCAGTGATCTCACCAAGACCTGCCCCACCTGTGTGGGTTCTAGGTGCACTTGGATAAAGAACGACATCACACAGCGCTTTCCTCCCATTCTGTCATGTAAACAAATGCTGACCATTTGCAGGTATTTCACACAGGGTGCAGATCCTCACAAGGGACTACTTGCTACCTTGTATGAGGCATAGAAGTCCGCTTATGACTGTTTGACCTGGTACCAAGGGCGTGAGACTCCCTTCCATTTTTCGCAGAGGTCACCCTGCATTACAGGAGAAGCCTGTCTCCTTCACAGCTGTTTGTCGTCACATCATCTGACCGCAGAAGTGTGTGTTGCAGGGCTTGGCCCAGCACAGAAGTTACAGAGTTCGCCACACGGCTATTGGGCATGCATGCATCGCCTTCACGTTGTCACATCACATCAAGGGCACCATCTTATCAAACCGGACCATCGCATCGCATCGAGGCGCCATCTTGTCGCATCGCAATGCACCACGAGATCGTCCCATCACCTGCTCTCTGGTAAGGAACGTCTACTTTGCGCAAGCACAGAGGGACAGACGCATCCCCCTCTGCCCCCGAAGCAAGGAACAGACGCATCGTTCTCCCTGCAAACCTTTTGTTTGTTTTGCACTACGCATTTCAGGTACTTTTGTGAGAAACGTGTCGCATTTACCATCAACTTGAACTAAGCTGTTTCTACCACCTTTCTATTTTTAATTACTGTATTGTGGATTTTTGTCGGTTTGGTCTTGTGTTAAGTCTATATAAAGCATACATATTTTTATAAAACCTCTTTGGTGTCCATCTGTAGTGTTTTCACTATATTACTGTCTGTGTTCACAAATGCTTTACACACTGCCTCTGAGAAAAGCCTGCCTGCTCATGCCAAGCTACCAAGGGTGTGAGCAGGGGTTATTTAGGAGTGTATCTCCCTTACCCTGACTAGAAGCAAGTGTCCCTACTTGGTCAAAGGTACCTACCTCTGTCAACTAGAGCCCCCAGTTCTAACTATCCCCTTGCGGCAATGGAAGCCCTTAGTGAATCTGGGTCCAAGTGCAAAAGTTTTAGGTAAAAGATTGGTAAAAATTGCTTCCAAAATCTAGATTTTAATAATAAACATAACCCACTGTAAAAAATGTATAACCGTCTATAGAAAGCATGCACTCCATAGGTTACTTGGCAACACCCTTGCAATATCGCTCAAAAAGAATGCATCTTTGCTCTCACGAAGCTTCAATAGAACTACATCAATTAAAGCTACTATTGACTTCCAAACAGCCTTTAAAGTTGCTGATTAATCAATTGCTCACATTTACATTTCTTTCAGGCAGCATCACCCTGGCAGGAAGGCTTGTTTCTAGTTTCTCCGTTCGCCCCACCTTCGTCTTCACAGCACTGGAAACTCCCTCCCTCCCTTCCACTTTACCCGAAGCATCTCTGCCTTCAAAATTAACCATCCCAGGATGGTTGTCTTTTAGGAAAAAAGTCGGGGAACTGTCTTTGCCAAATTAAAAAACTATGGGGGCATTTTAGCAAGAACCTCGTTAAATGTATTGCCATTTTATCGGCAGGAAACTGCCGCTAAAAACGGCAATAATGGGCTTGATAAAATGCGTTAATGAATTCCAATAAAAGCCCAGGTTAATGGAAAATGTTAAAACGTATCGGCATGTTGACAACTGTTTCTGCTCTATTTTCCTCTTCACATTATTAGAGGGCGGATCTCTATGAACTTTCTGGAGATGAATGCAGAAGGATGTTTCATATGTACACTCCCAAAAATGAAGAAATTAATGACTAATTATTGAAAAGTGTAATTTGTTCTGTTAGATGCGTAGGTTTTCTCTTCTGTGCAATGCATTATGGGCAGCCGGATATCCGGTCAGAGTCTAGCGCATTGCAGGAAGTGCTTTCCTGGCAGTCTCGCGCCGTGAAAAACAAGGCAGGCGCGGTGACGTCATAGCGTTCATCCGTCAGGCGTCTCTAGTTCTCACTGAACAGCGTGGACGCCGACTGGAGTGGGACACCTAGTGACGAGCTGTGGTACTGCACCCTGGTATACTGTGGAGATAACTAAACCATGCATGACAATTTACAACAGCAAAGTGGGAGAAATAATATTCAAGAAAATGCATTTCTCCATTGACTTCTATAGTGGCAGAGAGACAAAATATAGTCATTTTTGCAATAAAAAATCAGGAGTCTCCCGTCTGAGATGGGCCCGTTGGCACGCATGACTAAACCTACAGGACCTTACAGTGCTGTGTTACACGTCTTCCTGGAGCATAGGGCCATCACAATCGTTATTTCATTTAGCGCAGAAAAACACCTTGCTGCACTGCGTGAAACGGAGAGAGCAGCAGCACGCCATATCTATCAAGAAATGACGCATTCCTGCTCTTTGTGTCCACTGGAGCACAAACTGCTGCCTAACACGGGAACCAATGCACCATGGTGCACATGTGCCTGAGTCAACAGACAGGATTGTTTTTGTGCAGGAAGGGGACACGAAACAATCCCCTGAGGCGTTTTTCTCTCTCTATGTGTGTTGTATTCTAGAGATAAAAAAGAGGAGAAATAAACATATTTCTCCTTGTTACGCCTCATTCGTGAAGGCGTAGGTTTTTGCATGCATGCCAACCCTCCAGATCCAGACAGGAGACTACCAATTCCAAGGCCAGTCTCCTGCCTCCTGATTCCTCTGCAGGCTTCAACTAACAGGGCCTGGTCTTGTGTAACTCGGAGTATGCACTGCCAGCAACCTGCTCTTGCAGGCCAGGGCAAAACACTTGCATCATGCCTTGCCATCGCGCATTCTCCATGCCACCGACAGTTAAAAAAAAGCACATTGGCGTTTCTAATATCCGATCCTGCATCTGCAGATTTGCAAATCGCATACATGACAGTAACCAGGGGACAGGAGTTGGCCTAACGGCTAGGGCGCTCGACCTCGGACCTGGGGAACTGGATTCGAGTCTCGATAATGACGCTAAACATCCTGTGATTCTGGGCAAATCACGTTATCTCCCCGTGCCTAACAAAAATGAATGTGTGTCCTCATGTAACGTAACTGGTGCTATGTAAAGCGCTCTGATACCAGATTTTGGTCAAGTTTGCGCTTTATAAAACTCTGCAAAAAAAACAGATTCGGGCCCCAATAGCATTCAATGAGGGAAATACATTCTCCCGATTTTTGTTCAGAAATCTCTGGTATGGAAAAATATTCCACACCCCAACTTTTTACCCCAAATTTCTTTGGCCATCTGATCCTTGCCACCAGTTTTGTTATGTAAGTATCATCCATGCAGAATGAGTTTTAGGTTAGTTTATTTCCAAATAAGAGCAGACAGGTTCTTAACCAACAAGGTGCTTGATGTTGCTCCCTCATCCGTCTCCGCTCCAGCCCCGCTTTGCACATTCTACATTCTACTCCTACCTCACTCGCTTACATCATAAAATTCGAATACATCATTGTATTCTGTTGGACTTGGCCCTTCTGGCAGGTTCACCCCTAAACTTTTTGCTTTTAATGGTGGCCTGGTGATGGTGATTTTTGGTTTCTGCGCACTTTCACTGTGTCCCAGTGGAAAGTGTGTGCGCACTCTGAGTGCATGTGGTGAGATAGGCCTGCCCTCCCATAGGAATGCATGGGGAATGTATGTGTCCCTGGTAGTTCCTGATGCGTGGGGTGTGCAGGCCCGAGTCTGGTATGTGCGGACTCGTGTGATTTAATGCTGCGCAATGATGTATGCGGCGTGTATGTGTCTAGTGTGGAAGTGCCACTTCTAGACATGGCTGTGCCTGTGCTGTAAAGGTGCTGGCGTGTGATTGGCTGGAGCTGGCTGGGGTGCCAGGCTCCATGAGTCATGATGGGTCTGCCCGGTGGTGAGTGTTGAGATTAGCATGTGTGATGTGAGGGAGTGGTGCACCTGGGTCCTGAATAGGGCTGGGCTTTCCCCACAAAATGCTGGCTCCGCCCCCTGTGGTGCGTCTAACGACCCTAACCCTGCCAGTGAATAGAGAGAGGGGCTGAGCACATCAAGAGTGCTCCCAAACCAGCTGCATCTGGTTTTTCCCCCACCCTGCACCTTTAGACAAAGGAATTCAATGTATAAAAATGGGCTGTGTCTCCTATTAAAATGTTCTTGTTTCTGACTGGAATCTACCAGGGGCGTGCTGCTGTTGGGGCCCAGGGGAAGGCTTGCCTCCCTGGGCCCTGCCCAGCCACTAGATCCCTGGATGCTGGAGGAATTGCCTTGCTGGGAGATGCTGTGCTCCATCTTGATGCCCCAGGACTTCTTTAGACCCTTCTTGCTGTAGGGGTCGTTTCCTGCTCTGGGGCCTGCGGTTTTAGCTGTGCCCCCTGCGCCTCGTGTCGCTTTATTTGCCATGTGTGGGCAGAGCGCTGTTGTTTTCCCTCGGTGGAAGCGCTCCTGCCCTTGTTGTCGCCAGCGCAGGTGCCCACCCTGCATTCTGCCCCTTGATTTACTTATTTAATTAATTACGGGAGTCACCCAGTTTATGGCCTCCTTAGTGGGTGCCCACCCCGCTTCTATGGTTGTTTTCTGCACAGAGGGTGCCCACCCCTCGGTGCTGCTCCCTAGATGCCGCTGCCGCGGCCCGCGGCCCGCCTGACTGTGGGCGGGCCACGGGACGGAAGTGACGCGTACGACCGGGAAGTGCTTTTTCCAAACAAGGAGGTCGGGAGCCCACCCCGCCTCCTTGACCCACGAGAGAAGAAGGAGACCGCGGCCCGGGGCCCCGTGAGTTGTGGAGAGCCCCGGGGCCGCCAGGAAGGAAGGAGCCGGCAGAGAAAAATGTCCAGATGCTGCCTGGGGCTCCCCGTGGGCCCCACAGTGCTTGGGGCATGTCTCTTCCTAGAGCCTAGAGGGCTCCAACGTTTTTGCGCCACAGGTGTTCAGAGCCTAGAGGGCTCCCCACCTGGTGCAGTCTTTGTCCTGAGGGGCTAGCGACAGCCCCTGTCACAGTTTTGAGTTTCCAAATGCCCAGCAAGTAGTGGGAAGCTGCACTGTTTAGGTTTTGCTTTTTAGGGACATGTACTCTGGACTTTAGGAGTGAGGCGCACTCCTTCATCCCTACCTTGGCCTTCCCCAGCTGCGCAGCACTTAGTGCCAGCTGCAGCGTTTAGGCCCTGTCTTGTCCCTCAGCTGCCCAGCAAGTAGTGGGCAGCTGCTACGTCTAGGTTTTGGCGCAGTGGCGCAACCTGGACTTTGATGTAAGTTCTGTGCTAATGTAATTTCTGCGAAGTGTTCTCCTGTGCTGCACCTCTGAATGTGGTTTGATGCATCATGTGCCTTGTTCTTACACCGCTAAATGTATGTTTATGCATCATGTGTTTTCCTTCCCAACACCTCTGAATGTGTTGTTTATGCATCATGTGTTCTGTTCCCATGCATATACCCCTAGATGTATGGTGGTACTTAGTTGTTTGTTTTCTCCTAGTACAGGTGTTCCCTGTGAGGTCCTGGTCCCTGCGCAATATTCTCCTAAGGTGGTTAGGGTTGCGTAGGTGGTACTTACCTGGTACCAGTAGTTACTGGTTCTGTGCTACAGTGATTATTATTATATGTGCTATGTGCTAATTATTATTCCTACAACATGCTATTTCTAACAGTATTTCTAGTTCTAAAAGTGCTGATTCCTGACAGTGGTCCAGGTGGCCCTGTCTTGTACATAACCCCTGTAAATTCTGCCCGTGCCTGTTGGCACATTGTAAAGTGTGTGTTTTTATCTAATGTGTTTTGGTGTAATACAAAGGCTATTTTTATACATAACCTTGTGTGGAGTCTCCTTTGTGGTAGGCCTTGGGTGTTGTTGCTCGGGGTGCGTGCGCAAACACTTGACTCACATTGCCTCCGAGTTTACCCTTACTGCTCGTGCTACGTTACCAAGGGGGTGAGCAGGGGTTATCTTGGCATGTAACTCCCTTGCCCTGACGTGGAAGTGGTGGTCTCCGATTGACTTTGGTGCAAGCCCTGGCCAGCCAGAGATCCCATTTCTAACATATTCTATAATACATAACATAAACACTCCCACTTTCCTCTTCTAAAATGTTGTCATGTATGGTTTTCGGTGTATCCCCAGGTCAACCACTTCTGGTAAATCTAGGAATACGACAAAATACATGGATGCTGCGTGGGAACACCAAAGCAATGCCCATGGAAACACTTCCCTGGCGCAGACTAATGCAACACAGCGATTACTCAAGCATATGAAGCCATGTAGAGCCACAGAAGGTGGCCTTGCCTGGCTTCATAAATCTCATTTTTAGTTTGCCTCACTCTTGCATCACATTGCGTGGTGCAAGAGTACTGCAAAGGGACGCGTAAATATGCCCTTTTGTTTCTTAAGTAAAGGTGTTGGCTTAATCTCTTTTGCGCACAGCATCACAGATCATATACCATTTTTCAATGCTGCCTGACCAATGAACTCAAGAGCAAAACCCTGACAATATTGTTTTCTGGTAAGCATAAACTTTATTTATATATATGTCACACTTTCACATGTTAAGAAATCCCTCATGTCTGGATGCTGTATATTTAACCTTTCCCAAAAAAAAGCACACACGCTATCTTTGGTGGTTTTACATCCACATCATTATATTTTCATGGTACCCATCCAGAACATTTTTTAACTTTTCAGTTTTTATTTGCCCATTGGTTCCCAAACCTGTGAACGTCTACGCACATGTAGGAATACATTTTCTAAAAAGAAATCTTTTAAATCAAGGATTTATAAAGCGCGCTACTCAACTGTGAGGGTCTCAAGGCGATGAGGGGTACTTTCTTTAATGATTATCAATTGGTGTTGGTACAGGGATACTTTTCAGTTTATCCACAGAGCTTCTCTCACACAGTTTATTATTCGCCAAGTTCTTTCTTGCTTTACATTACATTTCATACCTAGACCATGGAGGGTCAGTTGGTAGGTCAGGAATTTCTGGCCCGTCGGCTCCTTGATCAGGTGGTCCAGAGATTTCCGCGTGTTTTGTGCTCCACTGTAGTCTATATGAAATACACAATGGATTCTTCCGCCGGGCAGCCTGTCATAGGCCATCTTGCTGTTTTTGCCAGTTGCCTCTCGTTGTGGAATTGCTTCACTGGTCGGCATCTGGAGACCACCATCCATGCCAAGTCTTTCTGGGGTTTGTCAAGTCTCTATGGTTCACCGTCTTCCACACATTTTACGACTGCTTCTCAGATAGATTGGCTATTATTGTGACTGTGTCTGTGTTTGTTAAGGTCTTTTCTCTGAGGTGTGAGCTCCTTTATGGAGATTTGCTGCTCTTCTGCGGGCATATTATCAAGCCTGGGCGATAAAATTATCGCCGCTTTATCGGCAGGAAACTGCCGCTAAACTGGCAATAATGGGCTTGATAATATGCTCTATGGAATTCCAATTGAAGCTCATGTTAAATGTCCTTCACATCTAACATGGGTTTCGATTGGAATTCCATAGAGCATATTATCAAGCCCATTATCGCCACTTTAGCGGCAGTTTCCTGTCGATAAAGTGGAGATCATTTTATTGCCCAGGCTTGATAATATGCTCCTTAGTTTCTTCACGGAGGGCCATAGTCCTTTATACACAGGGGAGTGGGGGGGGGGCATCCAATTAACAAGGTTTGGCATTGTCAAACCTACATGTAGACAATTTTTAATCTAGCCAGATTCTGAAGAAAAACCGTTGCTCCTATTTTTTGGAAAGGGTCAAATAATTGTCTCAATCGCCACCTCCTCTCGACTGTTGCATGTGCAAAGTCTGGCCTGGTAAAAAAGGTTACGCCTTCAAAGGTCTTTTTATTGGTAGGTCAGGCTAGGTCATAGAGAGCCAGTCAGAGTAAGAAGTTTCCGAAAAACAGAAGCATGGCTCTAGTGTGTTGTTGAGATGCTGTTTTATGGCTTTTAATCATCAGGGGGAACCTAGGAGCCCTTTGAACCTCTTTCTCCTAGTCCCAGGATTGAAGTTCCAGGAATGGATTTTTGAGGAGGGCAATCATGTACTTCCTTTTTTTTTTAAAAATATTTTTATTGAGGAAGAATACATGAGTTCAAAACAATGTTTCACGTCAAGAAATTGCAAGGGGGGAAATAATGATTCAATACAAAGATTAATCGAAAGTAACAAGCATTACAAAATTCCGCTATACCAAAAATGATACAATTTTGCGAATCCAAAATGTCGTACATCATAGCGGTGCATAAAATAAGAATGCATAAAGATACAGAGAAAGTCAGGGGCAATCAACCATCTACTTCCATATATGAACTAACCAAACCCCAGATTTGCTGCCCCAGCATCCTTTTCCGCCTCCCTTTCAAGGCGTATAAGCTGTATTCAGTATTAAACATAAAGAGAAACCTCGCCCGCCATGCTTCAAATGAAGGAGCATCTTTTTGCAACCAACACAAGGCTATACAAAGCCTCAGCACAGCTGTGGCTACAAATACCAGGTAAGCAGTATTACTAGAGGCCGGAGCTGCACCCATCCCCGTTTCTATGCCCAATAAAATCTGCATCAGTGAGAGCTGGACAGGAGTTCCCAGAATCTCAGATAAGAACTTATCCACATGCCCAAAGAGATTCCTCAATTCTACACAAGTACCAAAAATATGCATCACATCCGCCTGCAAAGCACCACATCTAAAGCATTTTCCATCCGGATCACCCCCCCCCATTTTGAAATTTTGTCTGGCGTATGATACAGATAAAATATAGTCTTATAGTATTGGGCAACCAAGTTGGCAGACATAAGTAAGTACTCGTCCAGCTAGATCAATTGAAGTCTCAAGCGAGATCCCTTGGCGTCCTAATCTATTCTCCCACTTGCTGACATGTGTTTCTAAATCGTTGGGGATGGCATCCAGCATTAAGTTGTAGAGTACCCCTATCCTAGCTGCTTTCTTATTGGCTTCAATAAGAGGATTAGGTCGTATGCACGGGCGAGCTTTCAGCAAATAGTCACGAATTTGTAAATATTTAAAAAAATGCGAGGTTGGGAGCTGATATTGTTCCTTAAGCTGTCCAAACGATTTTAACCCGCCCGCTGTATATAAATCACCCAAGCATTTTAGGCCTTTCAATCGCCAACTAACCACTACTCAATCCCAAAAAACACTAGGGAAAAAAATCGGGGCGGTCAATGCAGTATATCTGGAAACCTTTTCTATTTTATAAATTTTTTTAATAGCACTCCACACTTTATAGGCAGCCGCTACGACCTTAAATCTTGTGCGTTTATAATAATTCCAGTCCAGATGAAGAAAAAGACGATTTTTTACTTCAGGGCCTAACAGTAAGCTATATATTGAAGGTTGTTCGGCTGGGTCTGAGGGTCCTACCCCAGTGAGTGATATATTCATGTGCTGGAGCATGCAAGCATAATAATATAAAACGAAATCAGGTACCGCCCAACCTCCAACAGCCTTTGGTAGAACCATGCATTTTTTTGCACGCCGAGCTTTTCCCCGTGACCATAAAAATTTCATACAAATAGACTGCAATTGCATGAGACTGGCCTGAGGTATCTCTAATGGTACACACCGAAAGAAATATAGAATTTTAGGTAGTACCATCATTTTTAGAGTATTTCATCTGCCAACCAATGTTAAATGCAGACATTCAGACTGGTCCAGTTGTTTACGGATCCCAGTCAACAACCTCTGCCAATTAGATTGTACCAAGGCAGAAGCAGAAGCTCTTACCTGTACCCCCAGATACATAACCTCTGGAAGAACCCTCGAGTCTTTATAAGATCCAATATTTACACATAGAATCTGGGTTTTAGCGGTATTTAATTTATACCCGGATACCGAGCCATATATAGCTGCAAGGTGTTCAATCTCAGGCATCACCACCAATGGTTTGGGGGAGACTACAGCCACATCATCAGCATACGCAAGTACACGATAATCTTGCTGGTGTATTGTGACTGGCGGAATCCGGGAGTTGCTCTCAATCATCTTTAAAATCGGATCAATATATAGGGCAAATAACAACAGGGAACAAGGACAGCCTTGTCTTGTTCCCCTCTGTATAGGAATGACTGCCGATTGTAACCCTATTGTGCAGATCCGAGCGATAGGTTGTTGATATAATGTCTGTATGGCTTTTATAAATTGTGGCCAAAACCCATGGCTTTTCATCACATCCCATAAAAAAGCCCAAGAAACTTGGTCAATTTTTACACACATACTTTGGTTTTCGGGTTTTCCTGGTGCGTTTCCTTTTTTTAAATTACTATTTTTGGGTTTTTAATGGTATATCATGTGGATTACATTGGAGAGGAGTTGCTATGGATTTGTTTGTATTTTTACATTTTTTTTTGGGCTTCCTTGGATTGTATGGGTTTTTGCTACGCTTTCGTATGGATTGCTGGAAATTGGATTACGTTTGAAGGTGCTACAGAAATGTAAGTATTTACAACACATTTTGCGGGTGGGGAAACTGTTTTAAATTTTGCTTTAGTTACGTTGTATGTAACATTTTGTAAATACTTTATCAAAATACATTTAATATATGTTATTAATATGTATTTGATAGTTTAATTGCAAATTGTTACATATAATAATGAAGGAATTGTAAAAGAAATAAATGCTTCATGTAACATGTTTAGTTACGTTATGTTTATAGAATAGTTTTTGCAATCATTGATAGATATTCTAGTCCTTTGCTAGTTGGATAGAGGGTAACTTGGCTTTGGAGTGTGTTATACATTTTTTTTGTTTCTTTGGTGAGTTTAGGTCCAATCAGAGGTACTGATTGCTCCATTCGGAGCTCCTGGTAACTCTGTTCTTTTTGTAAGGATTGTATTAATTTGTGAAGGGTAGGCGTTCCTCTGCCTGTAGTTGATTGGAAGGCATTGTGCCATCCTTCAACTGCATTGTTTGTTTTAGCTTCCTTATTTAGTGTGCTAAGGTAGACATTCCACCAAGCTATTTGGTATTTGGGTTGTCTTCTATAGCCTGATCTGTGTAGCCTTCCTACCCATGTGTCTTCAAAGTAGTCAAGCATAGGGCTTAGTCTTTCTTCGTTTATGTTATAGTAGGGGCTGTCTATTAACAAGTTATAGTGTTCAGTTACATCTGTCAACGGAACATAGGCTAGGGCGATGAGTTTTTTTATTTGATAAGCAAATGTGCTATCTGTGGCGTATTGGACACTCAAGGTAGATTTTTGTAGATGTCACCATATACATTGGTTAAAATGGTAATAGCAACCTTGTATTGCTGTGTGTGGGTATGTTTTAAGGATGCTGTTTATCATTGCTTTCTCAAAGTCAATGATTATTCTTTGAGGAAAATAGTCGTTAGTATGTTGTTTGACTTCAGTTAGTATTTCTTGATAGGTAGCTTGTTGTTTGTTTGTAGGAGAGCATATAGGAATGGAATATTAGCATTTTGGAAATGACCGTGGATAGTGTATAATTGATAAAAAGGTTTTGGACATACAGAAAAAGTGCCGTCCATCATCCAAGTTTGGCATTGGGTAAGTTTAGTCATGTTGTTTGCTGTGGCAAACAGTATAATTCTTTTATCTTTAGATTTGTTGTCATAAATTAAATTGATCTTTACTGTGAGTTACAGAGAGTTCAGGGGGAATTTGCACTTCTTCAAAAGTTGTAGGTGTGTGAGGAGTAGTGCATGTTGCTCTTTTTTGTCTAGCTACAGTTCTTTTAAGGGATTCGATAGATGGTAATTGGCTAGAAGCATGTTGGGGAAGTACACTTAAATGATGTTTCAAAATAGCAGTTGTTGGTTGATCAGTACTAGTACTAGCTTCTTTAAGGGATTCAAGCATTTGTCTAATCTCTATTTCTGTTACATTGGGTGGGTGATTATGTTCCTTAGTATAAGTAACAGTGGTTTCCTGAGTTATAGCTCTGCCATAACATTTGTTGGCATAATATTTTGTTCACTTCCAAAAAACTTTCAAATCTTTTTGTTTCTCTTGAGTGTAGACATATCCCATGTAACAAAGAAGCATTTTTCCTTTTTGTGAATAAAGGAATTTCGCTTCTTCAGTCATGCTTGTATTTTAGTGCTAGGAGGTAATTAAAAGAAAATATAAATAAATTGTTTAAAGAATGAAAGTTGTATTTTAATCACACAGTTTAACACATTTCTGATTTACCTGTATATCTTTGTATGATTTCAAGCTGTTCTTTTCAGGTGTTGATGTTCTTCAAACTGTTATTTTCAGTGTATATCTTTTTGTACCTGTAGAAATAGACAAAATGTGAGCAAATATTTTACAAGTATTTATGATTTTTTGGTAGTCTTTTTTTAGCTCGTTTCTATTTAGTTACCTATCTATTAAACTTCCAAGTTACATTTAAATTATATACTTACTTATTTATATTTTAAGTTTGATGTCCAGGTGTTGTGTAGGTCTTCTGTATAATCTTTTTGTCTGTAGGATAAAGAGCAGAAAAAAAAGATATGTTTTAGGTATTTGGCTTTTAAATACAGGTGTGAGGTTTGAGAGTTAAATTTTCGATGGATATTCAGGTAGTAGTACTTACTTTAGATAGGTGTAGCTTTTTTAATGTTGAATTCAATTAGTTTTCTTTCAGAAATCCTGCAGAGTTTCGCCTTCCTTTAGTTTGGAGATTTAGTCTGCATTTTTAGTTTGTTTAAATCTTGTTTATATAGCATTAGTGTAATAGTTTCTGAAATAGGATTGGTTGTTTAAATTGATAGTCTATTCTTATTTGTGGATTGGAATTTTTTTACATGTTATGCTAATTGCCTTCCTTATATGGGTGACGCCAATTAACGTTTTTTTTATGTGTAAGGCCTTATTTTGTTTGGTAATGTTATCTTTATGTTTTTAAACTAGAGGAATATATATAATTGGCAGTAAGACATGTTTAGTTGTTAGCAACGTTGTTTATGTATTATAAAATGTATTTTTGATGTTATTTTGTGTTTTAAATATTTGTTAAAAATATTGTATGTTTTATTTATTTTTAGAAACACTTTGCGATTAATTGTGATGAATATGACAATTTTTTAACATAATAAAGTGATTTATTTAAGTATGTAGTAAAATCGATATTTAAAAAAACGATATATTTGCATTCTATATTTTTGTATTCGATATTTTGACAGTATTTGATGTAAAGATGTGATTATCGATGTGTTAAACATCGATAATGTTGTTAGTCGATATTGTTGTAGTCGTGGTTTTTTTTAATCGATAATGTGGGTTCGATATTTTTGTGTTTTCTTGATTAAGTATAGGCAATCGATATTTTTGTGGTCGATAATTTGGCATCGATATTTTGTCCAGTCGAAACTCGGTCTGTCGAGGTTATGTCAGTGATCCTTCCTGCATACACACTATATTGGCAGCTACTATTTGTAACCCTACCGCAACGGCTTGCCTCTTTTTAATATCATTTAAGCCGCAGATGTTAAGTGACATAGGGCAAGATGTAGGTAATCTCGATTTACCTACTCTTAAATACCGAATCATACCGATTCGGTATTTAAGAATAGGTAAATGGGATGTAGGTAATTTTTCTTTGTCAATTACCGAATCTGTAAGATTCGGTAATTACCGAATCGATATTTATCGATTCGGTAATTGCCATTCATTCCTATGGGCCTGTAGGCCCATAGGAATGAATGTCAATTACTGAATTGGTAAATACCGATTTGTTAATTGGGGGAAACATTGAAGGGTGGCAGGGTGTCACTTTGACACCCTGTTGCACCCCTCAATCGTTTATGGGTGCACATGTTGCAGACATACATGCCCTAAGGGCATGTATGTCTGCAACATGGTAGCGTTTGAAAAGAAAAAAAAATGCTTTTTCAAGGCTTTTCATTATTTTCCACCAACTTCTAGTTGGTGGTAAATAACGAATTCTTAAAGCCCTGTAGCACTGATTACAGTGCTACCTACATCGCAAAATACAGATTTGGTAATTTTACAGATTCTGTAATTTTACCGAATCGGTAAAATTACCGATTCGTTAAAATTACCGAATCTGTATTTTAGGTGGCCCTACATCTCAGTATCCAAATACAGGTAACGGCCGAAAATCAGTATTTTCAGCCGTTACCGACCAGTATTTGGATGCCTACATCTGGCCCATAATCTTTAGTATCCCCATTCAATTATACAAAGCATCCTAAAATATTATTCCCCCATAGTCAAGGTGTTAGCTAACTCCTTATAGCTTCCTTTTTTCCTGTGAACTCTAAAAAGCATGTCTGACCTTCCTGCTAGTCCCACCCACCCCAGCTTCCCCCCCCCCCACCCGCCACCACGAATGGAGGTTACCTGACCCCGAGTGGGCCAGGGACGTGACATCCGCCGAACAAAACCCAGTGAGCCCGCCGAGAACACCCCTAAAAAGAAAAATATAAACAGAGCTGTCTAATAGGAACATTTCTGACATGCTAGAATAGAGGTACAGCCAATGAAACAACAAGATAGACCGCTCTTTTAGCATGCAATCTCATAACTAGCTTGTATCTTAGTCTTATAGTCTTATACGTCCTAGCATTAATACATTACCCACCCCTACATAAAGTGAGTGAGCTCTCTAATGACTTCTCCTTTCTTCTTTTTTTTCCCTCTTCTCCCCCCCCCTTGAAAGAGTAGGGATAGCCAGTAATGAGCATAAGAAAGAAGATCAAAGTGATGTAAAAGAAAAACAAAGAAAAAAGAGAAAAAAAAACTTCACAGAATCGCAATTAGCAAAATATACCACCGTTTTACCAATCTGTCTGATACGCTACTCGTGCTACTTGCATTTCTAGCATTATCTATGTTCTGAGATTTTTTAACTGCATTTTTGACTTATTTATGCCCTGAGATTTCTTCTAAGTAGCTTTTTGCTTGAATCTCAGAGATGAAGCTGCGGGTATGACCTTGATAGACAATTTTTAATCTAGCCGGATTCTGAAGAAAAACCGTTGCTCCTATTTTTTTGGAAAGGGTCAAATAATTGTCTCAATCGCCACCTCCTGTCGACTGTTGCATGTGCATGTCTGGCCTGGTAAAAAAGGTTACGCCTTCAAAGGTCCTTTTAGGTCATAGAGAGCCTGTCAGATTAAGAAGTTTCCGAAAAACAGAAGCATGGCTCTAGGGTGTTGTTGAGATGCTGTTTTATGGCTTTTAATCATCAGGGGGAACCTATGAGCCCTTTGAACCTCTTTCTCCCAGTCCCAGGATTGAAGTTCCAGGAATGCATTTTTGAGGAGGGCAATTGCGTCATCCTTTTCAATGCCCTCGGGTATTCCGAGGAAGCGGAGATTATTGCGCCGTTGGCGATTTTCTTGCTCTTCCAGTTTCCACATAATGTCTTTGACGGCTTCTTCATGTTCCTCGGATTTAGCCTGGAGTGATGTAACGTCCTTCTCAAGTTGTTCAGTCCTTTCCGCAACTGCTGCCATCCGATCTACATTCTCGGCACAAGTTCTGCCCACCTTCCTCACTGCCCCTTGAAGTTTTTTTGCTGCCATTCGGGACCTGCGGCTGTCGGCTTTGGCTTCAGCTTGGAAACTTTAGAAAGACCCCAAAATGTCAGCCAGGGCAGGTTCTCTGTCATGCTTGCCCTGTAAGTCCTCAGATTCAATGTTAGCGTTGATGATAGTCTGGTTCCCCCAGACAAATCAGCAGAGTTCGAGTGTACCATAAGAG
The DNA here is from genome assembly GCF_964261635.1 of Lissotriton helveticus. Lineage (NCBI taxonomy): Eukaryota > Metazoa > Chordata > Amphibia > Caudata > Salamandridae > Lissotriton > Lissotriton helveticus. The sequence continues at coordinate 1,696,402,341 of NC_136069.1, read as the reverse complement.
GAGGTGTTCCGCTATAGTCCCATTTCAGCTCAGGAATAGTTTCCTTATCGGAAGAGTCCGGTTCTTTTCTGTGGCGAGCTCTGTCCCTTTTTTTTAATAGTTCTCTAGAGAAAGGGTGCTGCTCCTGTTGACCAGAGTTAGAGCTTTTAAACCAGTTTCCACCCCCCTCCTCTTCACTGGATAAGGAGATACTTACATCCGACATTACGGAGTCGTCGGTGAGGGAGTAATAAAGATCAATGTTATCCGGTGTATTCATTAAGTCTCCTTGTGGCTCTTTCCCTATAGCATAGGGCAGTTGCAGGGGGTCCGCTCTTTCCGCTCTTAAGGATGTGCGTGACGGGGGAAGATGCGATGGGCTGGTGATTAGAGGCTCCTGGCTGCTATAAGGTAGGCGTTTGCAGGTGTATCCGGGCATATAATTGTGGCAGTATTGATAACCTGTGAAGTTGGCTCTGCTGTGGCTTGTAATATGCTGCTCGCTGCCCCTGCTCCAGCCTGTTTATCCTGTCTTGTAGAGGCCCCTCGCCACTCATAGCCTCAAAGCTAGCAGTGATTAATGGCTGGTCCCCCAAGTTTTTTTTAAAGAGGTTGAAATGGAGGCCAATGTATTTTCGCCAGGGGGGTCTTACTGCTGCTGTGTCCTTTTTTAGCATTTTATCACCGCCTGCTTTACCCTTGGCCGCCTGTACCTCTTGTTTCAAAGCATCCTGTCTGAGCGCGTCGGGCTTCTTCTGCCACAGATTCAACGAGGTTGAACCCTGTTGTGCACCAGAGCTTGCATTGCTAGTAGAGATTTTGGGCTTAACTACTCGGCCCCCCTTACCGGACATGTTCGGTGTTGGTCTCGTAGAGCAGACTCTGGACCTGGCAGTTCTTTCTACTTTTCCCGGAATTCGACTGCTTTTCGCGAGAGAGCCGCACACCAGTCCTTCAATCTGCCGGTGTAAGGAGCCTGTCAGCTTCGGTTTTGGTGTCGGCTTACACCTTCCGCTGGGTCCGCGATGTGATCCTCTACTCAGCTGACCTGTGCGGGGCTTGTCAGACCTGCTAGCATCCATGAGGTCAGAGCCCGACCGAGATCGTCACTATGAGGTAGCAGCAGCCGCGGGAGACTGCAATCCAGCTGAAGCGAGCAGGTAAGAACGACGAACACCGTTTCTCTTTGTTGTGCGTTCAGCATGCCTCCCAATATAGTTTTCTTTCCTCAGAGCATATCAGAGCTTCATAGATGAGATTTGGTAGGTAGTTAATAAATAGTTGTGATTTAGTCCAGGGATACTCGGTGGAGCATCACTGTGGTGAAGCTAGCCGGACGCCATCTTGCCTCCAAACCTAACCTTCACTCATGCTGCATTGATTGGTGATACCCATTTCAACTGGTTTCCTTTGCTACAAGGTACTAAAGGAACAGTTATGCATGTGCTTTCCTAATGGCGCACAACAAGGGTTTAATTGCACATGCAAAGAAGGCTGGGGACCGGGGACATCCTTGTCTGACCATTAGTCAGTAGAGAAACATTTTGAAAAATTGCCATTTACGAGCACCTGACTGTGGTAGTTTGCATATAACAATCTGATTGTCTGAATGAAGTTATCTGGGATGCTCAATTTTCCTAGTACCTTAAAATGATATTCATGACTTAAAGAGCCAAAGCCTTTTTAAAAGACCTCAATCCAGGATTGCTAGTAGGTTGCCTATATATTTTGCTGCCTTAAAGTGTTTCTCAAAATGTTGAGGCTGTCCCTTATTTTCCTTCCTAGGACACCACATGTTTGGTCTGATGGATGACCATGTTGAGTACCTTCCTAAATCTCATGGCCAAGTTTACTAAAGATTTCACTGTCTACATTTAGGAGGGCTATCGGCCTCCAATTTTCAATGTCCAGCTTGCCTCACATTTTTTCCCAACAGTTTGATAAGCCTTGTAAAATTTCTACAACCGACCATCTTGTCCAAAGGCAGAATCTTTAAGTGCCTCCTGGAAAATTTGGAAAAATTCTTCTCCTGAAAAAGGAGAAACAAGAAATCCCTTTTCCCCCTCTGAGAGGGTGTTTTGTAGACTTTCTGAAAAATAATCACATGCATGGGGGTCAGTGGGTACTTCTTTGTAAATCTGTGAGAAAAAAACAATTGTTATTTTTTGCACTTTTTTTGTACTTTTTTGTCTTTGACATTTTTGTCTTTTAGCTCTGGCATCCCATTTTGCACCTGTTTTACTTTCTGGGGAAAAAACCGAGGGGCATATTATCAAGGAACGGCGTTACAATTATCGTCGCTTTAGCGGCAGGAAACTGCCACTAAAATGGCAATAATGGGCTTGATAGTATGCCATAGAGAATTCCAATAGAAGCCCATGTTAACACCAGAACATGGGCTTCTATTGGAATTCTCAAGGTCATATTATCAAGCCCATTATCGCCGCTTTAGCAGCAGTTTCCTGCCGCTAAAGGGGCGATAATTCTAACGCCGTTCCTTTATAATATGCCCCTTGTGTAATCATCTTCCTCAAAAATGTTCACCCTCGAGGTGAAGATGTACTCTTTCCCTCTTTGTTTTAACCATTGTTTTAGTGCTGCTTTCGCAGTTCTGCTTTCCTCTCTCACCTCCATTCCGCCTCTTTCGAGGATGTCTAGGGTGATGAGTTTTAAATAAATTTCCAAATTTAGCAGAATTTTCTCTGTCCTTATTAATACTCTGTTGTCTGAAAACATGTTTTGCTTTTATCTTTACTTCTTCCCACAACTCTGCCAAGGAAGGGAAGATTCTCATCTTGTAACAACAGATGGCCTAATTACAATGTCGGGTGGAGTTTCCTCCGCCCGACATCATCTCGGTCAAGGGACCGACCGACACCCAGTCGGCGGTCCTGATTGACCAATTAGGATGCATATGAACACTGTTCAGTCGCACTCCTATACTTTACAACGGTAGCATGCATTCCGGCCGGAATGCATGCTTTCATTGTAAAATGCGAGATGCAGTTCATCCCTACATCCCGTGGCAGGCATCTCAAGGTGCAAGGATCAACAGGGAGGCACCATAGGTGCACCATCGGCCTCCAACCAGAGGCTGCGCACCAAAAAGGGACCTCCTGAGGACCCCCAAAGTCGAGTTCCAACAGCTTTTCTGTGTCAGAAAGGCTGGCACAGAAGGGCTGGGTCAATCAATCCGACATCTTAATTCCTTGGGATTACTGTCCACTTTCCGACTGGTGGACAGGGTCTCCGAGCCTGTTTGAAGCCAGTTTGAAAGCCTGTTCGGATTCCTTTCCGACCGGCTAAATCATAATGGGTCGGTATGAAAGGAATCGGACCGGCATAATAGGATACGGTCGGAACGACTCCGACCGACGATCAGAGCCATTTCCGATTGCATCATAATGAGGCCATGAGTGTTAATCTACCATACACTTTTCACCATATCACAGTGTTTGGGATTTCAAATTCTGTTTTTAGGATTTTATGGTCAGAAACACCACTCTCTTTTGTCTCATAACCACCCTTCTTTATATTTTTGGATGTGAGGGAGAAGTCAGTCCTTGACTTAACTCTTCAATCCTCTGCTATCAAGGTAAACTTTTGTTTTTAACCTTCTTGAGCCACTGTGTCAGATAATTGAAGATCATTACAAATATTCCTTAAACATTTAGCAGATTTATCTAGTTTGTACACTTTTCTCTTGCCGCCTCTATCTGTGGGATTTATGATGCAATTTAAACCTCCTGCTTCAAGAATGGGTATTGCACCGACAATAGAAAATGTTAGTATTTTAAAGGGATCTTTCATTTCTTGCTTGTCATTTGGTGCTTACACATTTCAAACTTTGAAGGTGACATTGCGAACGGCGATTGTGACCATGATAGCCCTGCCTGGCTGAATGATTTTTTTTGTCTATTATTGACATTTGTTTATTTTTGTCAAAAATATTTTTATTAGAATATGTAGGAGCATACAGTGCACAGGCATTCACGGCTACAGCAAATGGTCCCTCGCAGGGGAGTATACAAACATGATGAAAGCTTGGCATACAAAGAAAGTAAAAACAAAAAGAGAAAAATGAGAAGGCAGGGGAGGGAAGCTCCTCCTCAAAGTCCATTAGCTAGGTGAGAGTCACATTTGCTAAAGTATCAGAGCGAGCCCCCCTATCATAATAAAGTTGCAGAGCATCAAAGAGCAGGTGCCTGAATAGTCAGTTGACCAAGGCTCGTATAGCCAGATAAGTGTCCGCATTATCATGTTGTCTAAAACACACTTCCCTAGTGCAGCCGAGTGGTGAAGGAGGCAGCTGTAGCTCAACAAGCCCGTCCCAACATGGGCAAGCTATAAAACAACTAATAAGAGAACAAGAACCTACCACCCCACCCTAAGCCCCCCCACCCCCCGTGGTGGCGGCAATATTCCTAAAAGAAAGGATGAAGAAGTGAAAAGAGGGGAACGACCTTTACATCACAACTTTTTCGACGAAGTACCATTACAATGCAACTTTTACCCCGCAGGTGCCATTACAATGCATTCCTTTATAACGCATGGCATTACAACGTAGGTGCTTTTACAACGCATGCCATTACAACGTAAGTATAGGTAAGGTAAGTATTTAATTTTAGTATTTTTTTTTAGTTTTGTAAATTAATTTATTTTAAATAATTATACCATTTTTAATTCTTTTAATATTTTTTTAAATTATAATTTATAATTTAATTTTTTATATTAATTTTTTTTTTTTATTAGAATTATTTTAGAATAGTAATTTTTACCCCTACACTATCCAACACTTGCCCTACTATTGCACCCCCCCGGAGTTAGAATAGTAATTTTTACCCCTACAGTATCCAACACTTACCCTACTATTACACCCCCTCGGAGTTAGAATAGTAATTTTTACCCCTACACTATCCAACACCTACCCTACTATTACACCCCCCCTGAGTTAGAATAGTAATTTGTACCACTACACTATCCAACACTTACCCTACTATTACACCCCCCGGAGTTAGAATAGTAATTTTTACCCCTACACCATCCAACACTTACCCAACTATTACACCCCCCGGATTTAGAATAGTAATTTTTACCCCTACACTATCCAACACTTACCCTACTATTACACCCCCCCCCGGAGTTAGAATAGTAATTTTTACCCCTGCACTATCCAACACTTACCCTACTATCACATCCCCCCAGAGTTAGAATAGTACTTTGTACCCCTACACTATCCAACACTTACCCTACTATTACACCTCCCAGGAGTTAGAATAGTAATTTTTACCCCTACACTATCCAACACTTACCCTACTATTACACCCCCCCGGAGTTAGAATAGTAATTTTTACCCCTTCACTATCCTACACTTACCCTACTATTATACACACAAGGAGTTAACATTATTAATTAAAAAATATATTTAAAAAATAAAAATTAATTACAATTATTTATTGAAGAATTTTTGTAATTTAATAAAATTTTTATTAATTATAAAAAATATAAATACTTACCTATACTTACGTTGTAATGGCATGCGTTGTAAAAGCACCTACGTTGTAATGCCATGCGTTGTAATGGAATGCGTTGTAATGGTACCTGCGGGGTAAAAGTTGCGTTGTAATGGCATGCGTTGTTAATGCATGCGTTGTAACGTCATACATCCGTGAAAAGAGCACTAGACACCAGTACATTGGTCAGAATTGAAAGAGTTGGGGAGCCCTGATGGTAGAGGGACAGACAGCAGAGGGGAGGCCCTGAGAGAGGAAAGCAACCAGCGGTCTCCATTTGAATGAAAAGTTCTTGTAGTCGTCTCTGAAGATGTCAGCCATACGTTCAAGACTCAATAGTCTCCAGATGCAGGCATTCCACAGGGATATAGCGGGAGCTTCCTTCTTCTTCCAGGCAGCTGCCAGAGTGACCTTAGCCACCCCAATGCACAGCCACATGATCATCTTATACGTATGGGTCTGATGTTCTAGGGAAGGGTCACGCAGCCCCAGAGAACCCCCGCCATAGTAGTAGGGATAGGGTAGCCCAGCATATCTTTTATGTGTGCTAAAATTTCATCCCAGAAGGGCCGAATAGACGGGCAATCCCACCATATATGCCGAAAGTCGCCCAGGAGCCACATCTCCTCCAGCACCTGCCTGAAGTAGTAGGAAATATACGCCGGAGCTTGGAGGGATGCAGATACCAGTCCATCATAGTTTTAAGGTGCGCCTCTCTGAGATCTATGTAGTGGTTGAATTGGATAGTCTCAGACCAAAGGTGGGCCCATTCCGCGTTGGAGCAGGTCTTCCCACATACTCATGTACCTGGGCCGAGGTGAGAGGGTGGATTTGAGCAGAAAGGCGTAAATAAAGGAGATCACTCTTTTCATTGAAGACGACTTGGACAGAAAGGCTTCGAATTTTGTAAGGGGTCAAGTAGCAGCTTCCCTAACCTGAGGATTGAGGGCCCAGTGCATTAGCTGTGTGTAGTGGTAACATTCTGTACCCTCCAGGTCGAACACCTGCTTGCACTCCTCAAAGGTGAGAGGCTCACCGTGTCGAAATAGATGGATCAAGGCTTAGCAACCACCCTGCTTCCAGGAATCACAGGGGCCCTCATAAAGAGCCGGAGGAAAAAGGGAGGTGTGGTGGATCGGGGTAAAGGGTGATGGGAAGGAAATCCACCTATCATCACACAAAACTGTGTCCATACCCTAAGAGTGGTGTGTGTAGGTGTGCTAAGATAAGTGTTTGGGGGTCTATCTCTACGAAGGCGCCACACCAGATCCCATATAGTCCGACCTGTCACACTGCGATCCATATGAAGCCAGTCTTTCTGGGGCCATTCGACCAGTACCCGCAACTGAGCAGCCTTGTAGTACATCTGGCTGTCCGGCAGGTCCACTCCTCCCTCCATGCGGGGGCGGCCAAGCAGGGAGAAGGAGAAGCTTGCACGACCCCCCTGCCAGATAAAAGCGCAGGATCATGGTTTTGAGTTTTCGGAAGAAATCGAGGTCCAATCCGTTACGAAGAGCTTGAAATAAATAGAGAAGTTTAGGCAAAAGGGTCATCTTAATTGCATGTGTGCGGCCCAGCCAGGAGAGGAAAAGTTTTTTCCACTTTGTGAGCTCAGCTTGGATGTGTGCGAGAAGGGGAGAAAATTGGCCCCATATAGTCTACGGATGGTTGGCGTCAGGGAGACTCCTAGGTACTGAATAGACTTAGAGGCCCAAGCAAGCGGCGTGATGGAGAATAGCTGGGCAACCTTCTCCGGTGCGAGAAAGAGATTGAGAATAAAGGACTTTCCAGAGTTTATTTTAAAGCCCGACAGTCTCTCATATCGTTAAAGCTCGGATTGTAAGCCTGGTAGGGAGCTTTCAGGCTCCGTGAGGGATAAAGGCACATCATCTGCTTATCACTCCTTGATATGAGATTGATCTCTCTTCCCTCAGTAATATTACAGTCCTCTTCACAAACTAGTCCCAATATTCCCAATGAATGGACAGACCAATTCAATTCAATCATGCTTTATTCGATTTAGAAAAACAAATCATAAAAGCAAACATATTTAAGAACAGTTAAAACCAAATAGGCATTACTAAAGATTCACATATCCAAATCGAGAGCAGTTAATAGTTATCTTATATAAGAAGTACATAGAGTATGTTAATAATCAATTCATTGATATACGGAACTTTACAACAAGTTTTAAAAAGCAGTTCAGTGCATAAATGACATTATCTTCCTCCAGTTGTTGCAATTTTATAAAAGCTCGTTTACATGTTCGAATCGCCCATGTCCTTAAGATTAGTAGTAAGTATGCCCTGCGTGGTGCCTGATAGTACTTGCAGAATAAAACGCAGTGAATATCTGATTGATACGAGGAGTCATCGCAGGGACATACCAGATTAGACATGGTCCAGGTGTTACGTTGGGGGAAGGTAACAAGTCGAACGAAAAAGCTTAACCTAAAACGGGTAAGCAATGAACGAGCATGAGGACTAATCACTCGAGTTAGGTATTTTTTAAGCCCTTTGTAGGAGGTGATTTGCTGATATCTAAGGATAGATTGATTTCCTTTTACTGCGTTCCACCTCTGAGTAACGAGGTGGAGTAAAGCCATCTTTCTAATTAGAGTTCTGGGTACCTTCTCCATCGTGCTAGGTTTTATGAAATATTCCGGGTGACCGAGCTCGCTAAACATATTTCTAGCATAGCGTAACCATTTGATTTTGGACACCACTTCAAGCAATAAACAATCAGTTATTAAATCCCTATTTAATAGGGTTTCTGGGGTAACCCAGATTTTATGCCAAGAAGGATCGGGGAGATCCTTACGTTGTCCGTTATATGGGAAAGGCCCACTTCTATGTGCGAAATATATGAAGATGTATTCTTAGATACCCCCAGCAGATAAGCTAGGAACTGATTTTCACAAATTTGTAACCCCACTGCTTGCTCAATACCCCAAATACCAGCTCCGTAGGTTGCAGTTGAAATACACTTGGCTTTATAGATGTAGATTAATTCCTTGATTGGCTTCCCCCCCAATTTTTTAAAAAATTGTTTTAGGGCGCCAATCGAGCGCAAGAATGCCAGATTTCTGGCATTAATCGCTGATTGCCAGGAGCTCCCTCTGTGAAAATTTACCCCTAAGCAGGAGAAAGAATCTATGGGGCATATTACCAAGCAATAGCGATAATTATCGCTATTGCTTGGTTAGAGAGAATATTTTACCGCTAAGCTGCGGCGATTTTTACCGCAGATAAACCTTGGTATTACCAAGGTTTATCGCAAATGCGATAAAAAACGGCCGCAATGCATGAATATCACTAAAAAGTCCGCGATATTCATGCATTACCGAGCTAATGCTTTTAGCCATGTTATCCACCTCCCATTGGATAACATGGCTAAGAACTGCTCAGGGCAGGTGTTAGCTTTTGGAGATATTCGCGCTTAGCGCGAATATCCCCAAAAGTTGGTAATAGGAGATAGCGATGTTAGCGACTGTTTCCAGTCGCTAACATCTTGGCACGCCCACTTTGCATGTCATTAGTGATAAATATCACTGACATGCAAAGTGGGGCCCAAGATGGTCGCTATCTCCTACTAGCTGTCGCTAACTGGTGTTAGTGACAGCTAGGTAATAGGGAGATAATTTTATCTCCACTTTCTTGGCTTATATTTTCAATTCCCTTGTTGTCCAAAAATATGGGGAAGTGTGATTTTTTCCTACCCTTCCCGCAGACCATTATAAAAGTTTTAGAGATGTTTATACTCAGGCCACGAAGCGTCATGTAGTTGTTAAATTCATTTATAGTTCTTTGTAGCCCGAGTCTGGTCCGTGACATTAATGCCGCATCGTCGGCATATAATAAAAGGGGGATAGGAGTTCTTTTAATAGTGGGGTAGTCAAATTGAAATTTCCTCAGGTAATGTCCAATTGAAATAATATATAGAGTGAATAGCAGGGGTGCCAAAATGCACCCCTGTCTGACACCCCTGTCTATGGGAAATTTGTCGGTGCATTCACCCCTGGGGCCGTATCTAACCCTTGCACCTGCCTCTCTGTAGAGTTCCCTAATGTAAGATAAAATATGACTGTCGATCCCCATGTCAGTTAATGTCAGCCATAGGAATTCATGATCTACACAGTCAAAGGCAGAACTTAAATCTATGTGTGTATTTAGCTATAAGAAGGGACAAATTTAGACATTGTTCCATTGTCCCTTTTCCTGGTCTGAAGCCATACTGTAACTCAGAAAAGATTTGATTTTCCTCCCCCAAGATTGTATTCTATTTAGAATGATACGGCCTGCTACCTTTGCTAGAGCGTCCAGCAAGGAAATAGGCTGGTAGCAGGTCGGATCATTCCTCTTTATGTTTAGGATAAATGGGCACGCCACGATGGCCACGGGGGATGATTAATGCCTCTGGATAAAAGTATGTTAATGTTCTGGGAATTATGGTGCTAGATCCCAGTTGATAATACCATTCAGCGATGTATGGGACCACCCTGCGATCTCTAAAGTTTATGATGATTACATCTCCTGCAGTGCCCTTGGGTCTAGAGACTACCCACGCTAATCTTCTAACAAACAGTATGTCTCCATCTATATGGGGGGGCAGGGGCCTATTTTGTTTGAGCCAGTAGATGGCTTTATTCTTTAGTTCAGTGTAGCCTTCTTTCTTTCCTGCTGTGAGTTCTGGTACACCTGTCAGGATTATGGCATATGGGACCGCCTCTGGGGGAAGATCTATGTGACATCCTTGAGTTGTTAAGGGTTGACCCATCAATTGATGGGTTGCTGTGTCTGTAGCCTTAGGGTCTGAATGTGTATTGGTTATTATAGGTGTGTTACGTGAAGAGAAAACTGTGTCTCTAGGTCCTTTAAGAGTGGGGTGTATGGGTGGTTTGTTAATCTTATCGGTTTTCCCTGGGTTCGCACAGGGAATATTTACAGTATGTTGCGTATCTTTAAAGGGCCTGACTTTCCCTGTGGTCATGTCAGGACCAGATGGAGTGAGTTTAATGGCATCTTTATTGACAAGAAATGGTTTGCTGGGTTTAGTGGTCGTGTTGATGGCTACCAAGCCATTTAAAATTTGGGAGTTTAAAATAGTTTCTACTGTTAGTTCGTTCAACTGGTCACCTATTCTTTTACCCTTTCTGATATAGAAAGAAGTAGGGATCTGACTAGATGTTCTATGTCACTCAAGGCTAGCTTAGATTCAGGAGATTGTTTCTTTAACTTAAATTTAAGTTGAGGTTGTGAGAGGTTTGATTTTAACTTCAGTAGTGGCCGACAAGATTGGGATATTCTTATTACAATTAGTGGTTTGTAGGCTGGAGCCCAAACGGGCTACTTTAAGTTGCCTGCCCCGGCCATCACTTCCCCGTCTCTTCCTTTTCATTAAGGTAGGTTGACTACAAGGTGTTTGCATGGGGGTGTTATTTACTGGGATAGGGGTAGCATTTGGAAGCTGCAACAGGGAAGTCTCCGATGGAGAAAAGTGTAAAGAGGAATCCAAGAAAGAGAAGTCAATGTTGGGACTTCCCAGTGGAACAGAGGTATGAATTGGTGGATTTTCCTGGAAGAGAAGGGGAATACTAGTATCCATGGAAGGAAGTATCCCTGTACTTACAGGGCTGAGTATAAGGGGGGGTGAAGACAAACAATTTATACCTATTAGTGAAGACCGCTTGTTTTTTTGAAGTTCAAGGGACAGGCGCGATTCCGCTACAGAAATTTCATGGTCCAAATTCGAGACAGCTTTGATAAGAAAGTCATCCAGGGTGCCTCTTACCTTCCCCCCCTTTGGCTGTTTCCCGCCATTTCCGGGCTTCAGTGGCATTGTCTAAAGTCAGTAGCCTTGGAAGGAGAGAGTATGGGGGATATACAATAAAGGGACGGGGCCCGGCCCGTCCACAATCGACCACGGACGGCCACAGACGGCCCGCCCTTCGCCCGGGCTTCGCCCGCGCTCGTCCCGCACGCGCACCGTGAGGCGCGTATATAGGGCGTGTTTTTATAATCCTGAAGGGGTGGTGGGAAGAGTCCCCGGTGCGCTCGGTCTCCGGTGCGCACTGCCGCCTGGGACTCGCAGTCCCGCACCCAGCATGGATCAGAGTTCTCTCTTCCAAAAACAAGGGTCAGCAGTCCCAATTTCACTGGAAGCTCTCAGCAGTTGTAATCACCACAGTCGCAGAAGTAAAGTCCCCAGTGACGGCTTGCGAGCGGCTCCCGCAAAGCGGGGGCTGCGAGCCATGATAAGGAGCCGGGGAGGAGGGGGGCGGGAAGAGTCCCAGGTGCGCTCGGTCTGCGGTGCGCACTGCCGCCTGGGACTCGCAGTCCCGCACCCAGCATGGATCAGAGTTCTCTCTTCCAAAAACAAGGGTCAACAGTCCCAATTTCACTGGAAGCTCTCAGCAGTTGTAATCACCACAGTCGCAGAAGCAAAGTCCCCAGTGACGGCTTGCGAGCGGCTCCCGCGAAGCAGGGGCCGCGAGCCATGATAAGGAGCCGGGGAGGAGGGGGTGGGAAGAGTCCCAGGTGCGCTCGGTCTGCGGTGCGCACTGCCGCCTGGGACTCGCAGTCCCGCACCCACCACGGATCAGAGTACTCTCGGCCAAAAACAAGGATCAGCAGTCCCAATTTCACTGGAAGCTCTCAGCAGTTGTAATCACCACAGTCGCAGAAGTAAAGTCCCCAGTGACGGCTTGCAAGCGGCTCCCGCGAAGCGGGGGCCGCGAGCCGTGACAAGGACCCGGGGAGGAGGGGGGCGGAAGAGTCCCAGGTGCGCTCGGTCTCCGGTGCGCACTGCCGCCTGGGACTCGCAGTCCCGCACCCACCACGGATCAGAGTTCTCTTGGCCAAAAACAAGGGTCAGCAGTCCCAATTTCACTGGAAGCTCTCAGCAGTTGTAATCACCACAGTCGCAGAAGTAAAGTCCCCAGTGACGGCTTGCGAGCGGCACCATTCAGAGAGCTCCTCTTTTAATCAGTATTATCCGTACTCCTTTCACGTTCCTTGCTCCCGGCCTAATAAATCCGGAGTGCACTCCTCCATTTGCAATAAAACAGGATAATCAATAAGAATTTTGAATCACACTTATTGGCCTTACCTTGGATGTGGAAGGAGCCCTGATGATGTCCCAGTAAGGGACGAAACGCATTGGCTGTTGATTGCATTTAATTATGAGAAGTTGGCTGAGATTGATGAATATTCGCAATAAAGAACACGAAGTACAAAGCATCTGACTGGAAGATTTTTCTTTGGACTCTATATTGCAATAGAAATTTGGAATATTTTCATTACTGATTTGCTTTAGATATTTTCACGCTCCTTCTGTATATGTTGTATATATGGTTTCAAGGGGTTTGGGACGGTGAACCATTAGGAAGTTGAGCGTATCTGAAATTTATTGATAAGTATAGAATACTGTGGGATAGCTCCCTAGTGCACGGATCAGTGGACCCTCATCATCTGGCTCTTTTTTTGGTTAATCTAGAGATACATCTGGTAGGCTTACCTGAGGAATTCTGTTGTTGGAAAACAGCCCTGTTTCTTTGCTGCTCACAGAGACAGTTAAGTGCACCTTTCCCGTTACAGCGTTTTGCGAGTCGCTCGCGCATACTATTTTTGAGCGTGATCTAGAATACAGACGCGCCGCGCTTAGCGGTCGCTGAAATTACTCCGGTCACTAACCTGGCAGTTGCGGTTTCTGACCAGTGGGGCCTTTGTGTCTCGGCCTTTCTCCCTGCTTCAGCGCTCCTAGCACCGACGACTGGGCTCCCCTTATCTCCCTTCTGCGCTTCACGTATGCGCCAAGTGGCTCTCGCCCGATGCGCGCTCCCCATCGCGCACATTTGGGCCGCTTTTGGGCTCCTTTTGGCCGCAATTTGGGCAGCGCGTCTCAGCGCGAAATTCCAGGCATAGCTTGCATGCATTTTTCTATCGGGATTACCGCTCTGCCTCAGAATCGCCTGTGGGTTGTAAAATCAAGCCATTGGAGTGCACACACGCTCCTACTACTGTATTTATTGCTGGCTTAGGTCTCTGACCTGTGAATACAGCTTTGCCGTGGAAACGTCGTCTGTTGAAACGTCGACGAATGGGGTAGAAGGTGCCCCCTCTGGTTGAGTCCCATTCTCCTCGTACACAACCATAGTCACCTATGGAGGGGACCTTGTGTAAATCCACGGCCTGACGAGCGTCCCCTGCCTCGTTAAAAAGGCCTTGCTGGAATACGCGCTTAATATCTGACTGCTCCTTATCCAGGGATGTGAATGTCCCTACATATTTCGACACGTCCTTTACGAACCGGTCTCCGAAGAGATTGCCGTCGGCCAATGGGCCAGGCTCCGCTGCTGCAAGGTCCGTGAGATTAGTATCCATGCGCATGAGCAAGGATTTACGTCTTTCAGTGGATATGGCACAATTCGGGTTGCCTAAAAGGCAAATCACCCTCTGGGTCCAGCCAGCGAGTATATCGGGGTGAACTGGGGTCGCTGTTTCCTTGGCCACCAGGTCCATTTCCAGAATCTTTGCTAGCGGACCCATTACGTCAAAAAGCTTACCTTGGCATCCGCGCCAAGCTCGGTCAATGCCCTTCTTGGGGTCCTTAGCAAATTTCTTTAGAAAAGTGAGGAGACTCACATCTATCTCTATGGTCTCTGCTACCTTGTCCGGTACTTCAGGTCGAGGACATTCGGATGTGAGTCTGTTGCGAACCTCTTTGTCAAAACCTTTACGAAGGTTTTCATGAAGGTACTCAGCGACTTCCGGAGCCGGAGACCAATCCGAAGACCTAGGGTGCACAATATCACTAGGTTTGAAAGTGAACGGGGTGTTGAGTGCTCCTTATGTTGCGGGCACCACCGTTTTTGACTGTGTCGGTGTTAGTTGTGTTGGTATCAGGATAAACCCTCTGTTTACTCTATGCCTTACTACCAAGGGCATAACCATGTTCCCCCAAGGGGGAGGAGGTAAATCTTTCAATGCACTGGCATGCGGCCATTGACTTCCCTGCGCTGCGCCTGTAGTTGGAGGAGTGCTTTTCCCTTTATCTTTAGTGAAGCCATGCCTCTTGGCAAAACTCTCTAGCTGCTTGGTGATAGGTTTAAGTGCAGCAGCTAGAGCCTGGTGCACAGTATTAGGTACCGTGCTATCAATTGCCTTATTGACCGAGGATTGGATGGAAGCGTCCAGAGCCTCCACGATATTATCTTCCAGAACAGTCTCCTGCTGTTCTTCATAATAAACCTCCTCATTGCCATCTTCATAACGCACCCAGTCATCCATTTTTAAAGACTGGTGTGATATACACTTAATGCAATCTGTGTATATATCCTTAATTAATAATTAAAGAGGAGTAATGGGGGGGGCAAGCCCACACTGCACACAATTACTGATGGCCAAGCAAGATTGTACCAAGCCCCCTCAGCAAAGCTGTAGTCAGTTATTATTCAACCCCTTGCAAGAGGTGTAAGAGCCAAACAAGATCCAAGGAGTGTGTGCTCCCTCCAGCAGGCAGATATTATTCCAGCCGACCCAGGCGTAATCTCCACCAACTCTACGGTTGAAAATGCGGGGAAAATGACTCTCAGCACGAGCGTGATGTGCGCAACACAATGCGCTACCAAAAAGAAGCCCAAATGGAGCCCAATGGGAGCGCTTGTCAGCGCACGCCCGCCGTGAACCACTCGGCTCTGGCGTGGTGCGCAGGCGTACAAGGGAAGCCCAGGACACAGTAGCGCTTGTATGCACGGCCGGTTACCGGCTTAAATCGACCGCTGAACGCGGTCCAGTACTTCCGCGCGAGGAGCACTTTAAATCAATCATGCTGGGTCAAAAGGACAAAGTCCTGTCACAGCGCTAGCACGCTAAGCTTGAGCCACAAAGTCACAATGAACCAGGTAATTCCATGTAAATAAAAGCACAAATTGGCAAATTAACCACAATAAACTGACGTGTAACAGTCATGAATCAGAATAGCTAGCACATAATAAATCAAATGACATTTCAAAAGCTTTTCGCAATAGAGTAATCGATGGGCACTTAACTTTTGCAGTGAGCAGCAAAGAAAGAGGATGATGGGATTGGACTCAGGGCTCGTATGGAGGGCCAAGGAGGTGCTACTATTGCAAAGAATCAAGGGCAATGTAGTTTGTTATAACTAATTGAATGCTTTTATTGGCTGCTGTGTTTTATACAGTAAAGAAAGAGATAGCATAATCCGAAACCTCCAGTCCTGTAATAGAATTAGAGCCCGAGGACTGAAGCCGGCTGCCTTACCCTGCCCAGCCGGCCCTGTCTGCCTAGCCCTCCTCCGTCACGGGCGCTCTTGCTCTGCGTTGCTCGGCACCAGGCTGCTGTAGTTCATGGACGCGGCGGTCGGCAGCGGGGGATAAAGTCAGGGTGACCACGAGGCTCCCCAAGGCTCACAGGGAACAGGCAACAGGTGACAAGGGAGTTAAGGGACTTTAAGAGGCAGAAGGAGAGACCGGCGCAGAGTCTGGCTGTACTGAGGCACGGTTTGCAGTGTGGAGCAGAAGTAGAGCAAAGGTTGCAGGTGTGTAGCGGGGAGTGGGGTGCGCGAGCGCGGTCTCCCCAAGGGGCGGCTGCTAAGTGAAGAGACAAGGTAAGCGCGTAAAGCGACCCAACTCGGTTGGGGTTGGCTTGAGTCTTCCAGAGTGCCCTGCTCTCCACCCCACTCTCTGTCTCCCTCTCTTCTTATTCTTCTTCCACCCTTCTACCCTCCATCCTCCCTCCATCCTTCCCTCCTCTACTAGGCTGACTAGCCTGTTATTGGCTGCTACTGTGCTACTGCCTACTGCCCACTCCAGGGGCTCCTCCCGCTACCTTACTTCCTCAGGAGTGGAAAAAAAGACCTACTGGACTATCGTCTAGCAGAATCCAGGACACAGAGAATTAGTTGACAAGCCTATGAGCACCAGTAAACTGCTCTCATTTCTCTCATTGCTCGCCGCTAACGGCAAATACCTTGGCCATTGACCAATCATTAACCACCAACCAACATTCACCAGCCACCAGCTACCAGCCATCAGCCACCTGACTTTCCGCTTCCAGCTTCACTTATCTCATTACATCTTTATACTGTATTTATACTGTCTGTTACAGCGTCCATTACAGCGTCTGGTACTTCAGCTGGCGCTCCGGTATAGCGGCGCAGAGTGGTGAGGGATTTTTATTCCACCGCCACTATACCAGCTACAAGCAGCTACAAGCAGTTCCAAGCAGTTCCAATTCACACTCCCCCCACTCCCACTCCCATTTATCACACTTCTAAGCCTGGGCATAACTTGTAGCTGACGCCACAGAACAGACTGGAAATAGGTGGCAGGAGCAAAGGAGGAAAAGAGGAAAAAAGCAAAGGACGAGCTGAGGACGAGGACGAGCAAGGGCCGAAAGAGAGAGAGAGAGAGCACTAAGAGATGATTAAGAGGATCAAGAAGAACAAGACCAATTAAGTAAAAAAGCAAAGAGGTCGGGGAAGTCAAGGGACCAACCACCACCTGCTAATCCTATCAAAAGAACTAGGAGGACAAATAAGAAACTTAAAAAAGACCTTATGAAGGTCAGTGAGGACGACTTGAGGAAGAAAGGGGAGGAGGGGAAGGAGGAGGAGAAGGAAGAAACACTCTTGATCTCCTGGACCCCCCTGACCCCTCTACTCATAAGTCCCCAACCCTCTCCAAACAGAAAATTGAGAGGAGCAGCAAGTGTACCTAACCTGCCCAAGCCTGGCTACCAACTGAAAATGTATACGAAGTTCTCATTTATTAAAGTTGTCGGCTCAGTCATATATCTGAACAGCCGCAATGCAAGTAGCCTGCCAACCCCGCTGGAACCCAGCAATTCCCTTCCCCCAAAGAAGCAAAGGCATCTGGGGATGGAGTCGGATGCTAAAAGAGAATTAGCAGAAGTTGGAGAAGAGGGGAGCAATATGGAAGGGGCAGCCCACACAAGCACAGCAGAGCCTAATATTTGGCCTGATATTGAAAAGAAAAAATACTGGAAGACGAGCCCTCCAGGTCTAGCAAGTTGTGGCACAGCTGAACTGCTAGACGATGGCTAAGGACCGCCAGGCAATGCCAAAGGACAAGCAGAACCAGCCCCCAACATGCCCAGGAATCTTAATATGCCAAATAAGGGTGACACAATAACCAAAGGATATGGTGATCCTATACCTCAAGTGGAGTTAGGGCACAACAAGCACATATTCCTAACACTTGACTGCATGGTGATACGACAAGAGAACACTAAGGGAAAGAAAGATCACAATTTAAGAGAAACCCCGATTCAAGAAGAGAGGCAAAAGACCAAAAATAATACCATACGTAACAGAAAGACGTCCACTAGCGTCACTGACATAAAAGAAGCAGGACATGTTCAGAGGAGCAATGAAAAAGATTTGGTCCATGATCTTAGAGAAAGCCTGAACCAAGAAGAGGTGCAAAACGAAAAATATACCACTCGAAACAGCATATTTGTCTCTAGTCCCACTCACAGAAATGAAACGAGTTACCCACAAGGGGCCATAATAACATCAGCAATTATCGCCGACCTAGAGTCAACACAGGCAAAGAAAAACAGCGGAGCTCTGAGCAAGGAAAACCATGGCTCATTTGACGTTCCCATCATCACTCAGGACAGTAGAACTCTCGAGATGGGGCAGGCAGACAGCCCCACCATCGTGTTCTTCCCAGGAGTATAAACCAAAGGGCCCGATCGACATCTTAAAACAGGGGTAATATACTACGCTTAATGAATTCCATAATTAGCCTAAAAAATATATCCACCAGCGACTTGGAGTCAGTCGAGTTCATTGAAATATTGGATCGCCCAGGGGCTGAAGCAACAAAAACAATTTGGTCAACCGCAGAAGTGGCGCAGAAAGTACTAAAAGAACAAGCCAAGTTCAACACCTGGGGTATAAATCTCCAACCATTCTCAAAACCAAGATACCCTGACCCACTAGTTCCTGACAGTGAACAACGGAAAGAGAACAGTCAACCCAATTAAAATCCATGACCACTTTCCTTACTGCGTGGGGCTCGCAGCAATCCCTCGACATCCTAGATCACAGAGAGCGACGTAACAAAAGATGATACTTCACGAAAAGCCCTGCCTATCAAGACTGTAGCTGGCTCTCTAGGATTATAAATGTCAAAATAGAAAATCAAAGACAAAATAAGTACAAAGACGAGAACTCTACCAACACTCTTAACCTGTGCTCTTGAAACATCAATGGCCTAGGTGATAAGTTTGCTGACACAGAACTTTATACCTACCTGTAAAGATTTGATATCATTGCACTGCAAGAACCGTGGTCCGATTATCTGCCAGCACTTCCTGGCAGTAATCTGAGCTTCATTCCTCCCTCGCAAAATGCACAGTTTGGTCATAAAAAGGTCGGCCTTGCCATATATAGTTATATAGGGAACATTTATACAGTAGCGCCCCTCGCAAATAAACTAACCCCATCAAAAGTGATATAAATTTCTACTAGGGGGAGGGCCGAAAGGGAAGATATCATTTTGATAAACCTCTATCTACATCCTCGAAAAAAAACTAGTGGAGCGCAGCAGCTGAAGGAAGAGCTCACAAAACTATAAAACATTGAGGATACAAACAGCTGGATTATCAATGGGGATTTCAATCTAAAAATGCTCAGCAACCCAACTACAGATATCACTTATGAGGAGGATCCATTCGCTTGGGAGCCAAACTCTCAAGATAACACCTCTGGAGGCAGAAGCTCGAAAACAGCATGGAGACTTCTTTCATCATTAGAAGAATTGGGCGTCTGAGCAGTTCATGGCAGATTCCCAGGGGACCGCCCTCAAGCAGCAACCTTTCACAGTACAACGGCCAGTTCCACAGTTGATTTTACATTCCTTTCATGTAGTTTGTATCAAAGGGCAAGGGATTTCCACATTGGTTCCTTAGACTACAGAGAACATCTGCCCCAAGAAGTCACGATCAATGCCATTCCAATATTAAACCCACCTACAGCTAATGCACACAGGTTAAAATACACTGAGAACGAGAGGCGGGTAAAATGCGGAACGGATGACCCACAAAGTCTCCTATTTCAAGCAAAACAGGTATTAGGCGAATTGCAAATAGGAGCAACAGATCTGATTGACAGCTGGGAGGTGTTTACAAGAACATTACGAAATAAAACAGGAAGAAAAAAGGGCAACAGTCATGTTGGAGGGGCGGTCAAAGTTATGAGGCATAAAAGCAATTTAAATTTCTGAAATAACACTCATATAAAAAAGCTTAAGACCTTTATCAATGAAACACTGCGAAGACTGAGGATAGACCCTGCCGCTCAACAAGAACTGAGACGACTAAAGGGCGACCGCAGGAAGTTGATTTGGCGACTTAAACATGAAGCAGAAGAGACTCTGTGGGTCAAACTATTACACAATATTAAAACCGGCAACGGTGCACTGTTTTGTCAAAAGATCAATCATCTACCTAGCGAGCGGAGTCAGGGTATTGAATCTTATGCTACAGAAGAAGCCTGGACAATTTTCCTTGGCTCACACTTTAATGAAACTCAAGAAACTAGGCACGGGTCACACAATTCCATACATGACTCCAAAGTCTGGCTGCTACAATCCAATGAAATCCAGGCGTCGGAACAAGAAATATCAACTACGATTTTGCAGATCTGTAACAGAATTTCAAAGGGAAAACGAGAGGGCGTGCCAGGGCCAAATGGGACCTCCCCAATTTTGTTTAAACAAGAGCCTGAATTCTGGGCTGCCATTCTCAAACCGTTGTTTGATAAGATCTCACTAACGTCATAAATTCCATCATCCTGGAGGGGGGCCATCATCTCCCCAATTTACAAAAAAGGAAATAGAAATGACCCGAGAAGCTACCGGCTAGTATCCTTACTTGACAATGGGGCCAAATACTTTGCGGACCTTTTACTTCAGGAATTAACATCATGGGCAACAGAAGTTACTGCAATTCCATACAATCAAACCGGCTTCTGCAAAAACACAGGGACGACTACCAATATTCTAGCTCTAGCCCCAATGATTGACGCCGCTCTCGCAGCAAAACAATCCCTATACCTGTGCTACATCGATTACAGCTCCGCATTCGACTGTGTTAACAGAAACCTTCTGTGGCAAAAACTAAAAAAGTTGAACATCCCGCCACTGCTCTTAAATCAACTAATCCTACTGCATAGTGACACGTGGGTGCAAGTTAAACTAGGTATTGGAGAATATCTATCGAGGAAGATTCCAACAAGCACAGGGGTTAAAAAAGGCTGAGTGCTAGCTCCAATACTTTTTAATATATTTATGGGAGAGCTATCAACTCTGCTGAACGAAAGCAACTCGCACGCACCCAATCTAGGTGGTACCCAGCTGTCTAAGCTTTTCTATGAGGATGACCTGGTACTCATTAGCAGTACCCCTGTGGGCTTACAGCAGCTTTTTGGACATAACGTCATGATATTCTGCAAAAAATATGCTTAGCATTAACCAAGAGAAAACCAAAGTCATGTGCATGAACCCCCATTAAAAGAGAATAACATATATCTGGTTCTTGGCATCAAGGAAGCTGGACATCGTTGGTGAACACAGATATTTGGGGGTTATTATAGACGACAAGGGCAATTTCAAGCCACAATGCGATACCATAAAAAAGAGAGGTCTAATGACTGTGGTAGCTTTAAGAAACTTAGAAAACAAGATCATTCATCCAAGCCTCCTTCCTCTTATTAAGGTGAGCCAAGCAAAACTAATTCCAGCCATTACTTATGGCAGCGAAGCTATGAGAGGGAGGGATGCTGCTACAGTTGATGGCACCGTAGCAAGAGCACTGCGCACCATCTTTGGGTTGCCAAGTTACACATCTCCCACACAGATGAGACTAGAATTCGGGCTCCCAAGAGAAGAGCTGGCATGCAAAAGATCATATATAATAAGCTGACACAAAATAAGCAGGGGAGAACCGAAAACGCTAAATGCTCTCCTGTGGAAGGAGCTATAAGCCAAAGAAACTTGCCCTGCAAGGCTTTATTTGGAGGCCGTCATCAACCAGACAGCTTTGGGAAGTCCCAGGGGCCCCGGCAGGCTTAAACAAGACTGTCAGGAAAGAATCTCCTGCTGTTCTTCATAATAAACCTCCTCATTGCCATCTTCATAACGCACCCAGTCATCCATTTTTAAAGACTGGTGTGATATACACTTAATGCAATCTGTGTATATATCCTTAATTAATAATTAAAGAGGAGTAATGGGGGGGGCAAGCCCACACTGCACACAATTACTGATGGCCAAGCAAGATTGTACCAAGCCCCCTCAGCAAAGCTGTAGTCAGTTATTATTCAACCCCTTGCAAGAGGTGTAAGAGCCAAACAAGATCCAAGGAGTGTGTGCTCCCTCCAGCAGGCAGATATTATTCCAGCCGACCCAGGCGTAATCTCCACCAACTCTACGGTTGAAAATGCGGGGAAAATGACTCTCAGCACGAGCGTGATGTGCGCAACACAATGCGCTACCAAAAAGAAGCCCAAATGGAGCCCAATGGGAGCGCTTGTCAGCGCACGCCCGCCGTGAACCACTCGGCTCTGGCGTGGTGCGCAGGCGTACAAGGGAAGCCCAGGACACAGTAGCGCTTGTATGCACGGCCGGTTACCGGCTTAAATCGACCGCTGAACGCGGTCCAGTACTTCCGCGCGAGGAGCACTTTAAATCAATCATGCTGGGTCAAAAGGACAAAGTCCTGTCACAGCGCTAGCACGCTAAGCTTGAGCCACAAAGTCACAATGAACCAGGTAATTCCATGTAAATAAAAGCACAAATTGGCAAATTAACCACAATAAACTGACGTGTAACAGTCATGAATCAGAATAGCTAGCACATAATAAATCAAATGACATTTCAAAAGCTTTTCGCAATAGAGTAATCGATGGGCACTTAACTTTTGCAGTGAGCAGCAAAGAAAGAGGATGATGGGATTGGACTCAGGGCTCGTATGGAGGGCCAAGGAGGTGCTACTATTGCAAAGAATCAAGGGCAATGTAGTTTGTTATAACTAATTGAATGCTTTTATTGGCTGCTGTGTTTTATACAGTAAAGAAAGAGATAGCATAATCCGAAACCTCCAGTCATGTAATAGAATTAGAGCCCGAGGACTGAAGCCGGCTGCCTTACCCTGCCCAGCCGGCCCTGTCTGCCTAGCCCTCCTCCGTCACGGGCGCTCTTGCTCTGCGTTGCTCGGCACCAGGCTGCTGTAGTTCATGGACGCGGCGGTCGGCAGCGGGGGATAAAGTCAGGGTGACCACGAGGCTCCCCAAGGCTCACAGGGAACAGGCAACAGGTGACAAGGGAGTTAAGGGACTTTAAGAGGCAGAAGGAGAGACCGGCGCAGAGTCTGGCTGTACTGAGGCACGGTTTGCAGTGTGGAGCAGAAGTAGAGCAAAGGTTGCAGGTGTGTAGCGGGGAGTGGGGTGCGCGAGCGCGGTCTCCCCAAGGGGCGGCTGCTAAGTGAAGAGACAAGGTAAGCGCGTAAAGCGACCCAACTCGGTTGGGGTTGGCTTGAGTCTTCCAGAGTGCCCTGCTCTCCACCCCACTCTCTGTCTCCCTCTCTTCTTATTCTTCTTCCACCCTTCTACCCTCCATCCTCCCTCCATCCTTCCCTCCTCTACTAGGCTGACTAGCCTGTTATTGGCTGCTACTGTGCTACTGCCTACTGCCCACTCCAGGGGCTCCTCCCGCTACCTTACTTCCTCAGGAGTGGAAAAAAAGACCTACTGGACTATCGTCTAGCAGAATCCAGGACACAGAGAATTAGTTGACAAGCCTATGAGCACCAGTAAACTGCTCTCATTTCTCTCATTGCTCGCCGCTAACGGCAAATACCTTGGCCATTGACCAATCATTAACCACCAACCAACATTCACCAGCCACCAGCTACCAGCCATCAGCCACCTGACTTTCCGCTTCCAGCTTCACTTATCTCATTACATCTTTATACTGTATTTATACTGTCTGTTACAGCGTCCATTACAGCGTCTGGTACTTCAGCTGGCGCTCCGGTATAGCGGCGCAGAGTGGTGAGGGATTTTTATTCCACCGCCACTATACCAGCTACAAGCAGCTACAAGCAGTTCCAAGCAGTTCCAATTCACACTCCCCCCACTCCCACTCCCATTTATCACACTTCTAAGCCTGGGCATAACTTGTAGCTGACGCCACAGAACAGACTGGAAATAGGTGGCAGGAGCAAAGGAGGAAAAGAGGAAAAAAGCAAAGGACGAGCTGAGGACGAGGACGAGCAAGGGCCGAAAGAGAGAGAGAGAGAGCACTAAGAGATGATTAAGAGGATCAAGAAGAACAAGACCAATTAAGTAAAAAAGCAAAGAGGTCGGGGAAGTCAAGGGACCAACCACCACCTGCTAATCCTATCAAAAGAACTAGGAGGACAAATAAGAAACTTAAAAAAGACCTTATGAAGGTCAGTGAGGACGACTTGAGGAAGAAAGGGGAGGAGGGGAAGGAGGAGGAGAAGGAAGAAACACTCTTGATCTCCTGGACCCCCCTGACCCCTCTACTCATAAGTCCCCAACCCTCTCCAAACAGAAAATTGAGAGGAGCAGCAAGTGTACCTAACCTGCCCAAGCCTGGCTACCAACTGAAAATGTATACGAAGTTCTCATTTATTAAAGTTGTCGGCTCAGTCATATATCTGAACAGCCGCAATGCAAGTAGCCTGCCAACCCCGCTGGAACCCAGCAATTCCCTTCCCCCAAAGAAGCAAAGGCATCTGGGGATGGAGTCGGATGCTAAAAGAGAATTAGCAGAAGTTGGAGAAGAGGGGAGCAATATGGAAGGGGCAGCCCACACAAGCACAGCAGAGCCTAATATTTGGCCTGATATTGAAAAGAAAAAATACTGGAAGAAGAGCCCTCCAGGTCTAGCAAGTTGTGGCACAGCTGAACTGCTAGACGATGGCTAAGGACCGCCAGGCAATGCCAAAGGACAAGCAGAACCAGCCCCCAACATGCCCAGGAATCTTAATATGCCAAATAAGGGTGACACAATAACCAAAGGATATGGTGATCCTATACCTCAAGTGGAGTTAGGGCACAACAAGCACATATTCCTAACACTTGACTGCATGGTGATACGACAAGAGAACACTAAGGGAAAGAAAGATCACAATTTAAGAGAAACCCCGATTCAAGAAGAGAGGCAAAAGACCAAAAATAATACCATACGTAACAGAAAGACGTCCACTAGCGTCACTGACATAAAAGAAGCAGGACATGTTCAGAGGAGCAATGAAAAAGATTTGGTCCATGATCTTAGAGAAAGCCTGAACCAAGAAGAGGTGCAAAACGAAAAATATACCACTCGAAACAGCATATTTGTCTCTAGTCCCACTCACAGAAATGAAACGAGTTACCCACAAGGGGCCATAATAACATCAGCAATTATCGCCGACCTAGAGTCAACACAGGCAAAGAAAAACAGCGGAGCTCTGAGCAAGGAAAACCATGGCTCATTTGACGTTCCCATCATCACTCAGGACAGTAGAACTCTCGAGATGGGGCAGGCAGACAGCCCCACCATCGTGTTCTTCCCAGGAGTATAAACCAAAGGGCCCGATCGACATCTTAAAACAGGGGTAATATACTACGCTTAATGAATTCCATAATTAGCCTAAAAAATATATCCACCAGCGACTTGGAGTCAGTCGAGTTCATTGAAATATTGGATCGCCCAGGGGCTGAAGCAACAAAAACAATTTGGTCAACCGCAGAAGTGGCGCAGAAAGTACTAAAAGAACAAGCCAAGTTCAACACCTGGGGTATAAATCTCCAACCATTCTCAAAACCAAGATACCCTGACCCACTAGTTCCTGACAGTGAACAACGGAAAGAGAACAGTCAACCCAATTAAAATCCATGACCACTTTCCTTACTGCGTGGGGCTCGCAGCAATCCCTCGACATCCTAGATCACAGAGAGCGACGTAACAAAAGATGATACTTCACGAAAAGCCCTGCCTATCAAGACTGTAGCTGGCTCTCTAGGATTATAAATGTCAAAATAGAAAATCAAAGACAAAATAAGTACAAAGACGAGAACTCTACCAACACTCTTAACCTGTGCTCTTGAAACATCAATGGCCTAGGTGATAAGTTTGCTGACACAGAACTTTATACCTACCTGTAAAGATTTGATATCATTGCACTGCAAGAACCGTGGTCCGATTATCTGCCAGCACTTCCTGGCAGTAATCTGAGCTTCATTCCTCCCTCGCAAAATGCACAGTTTGGTCATAAAAAGGTCGGCCTTGCCATATATAGTTATATAGGGAACATTTATACAGTAGCGCCCCTCGCAAATAAACTAACCCCATCAAAAGTGATATAAATTTCTACTAGGGGGAGGGCCGAAAGGGAAGATATCATTTTGATAAACCTCTATCTACATCCTCGAAAAAAAACTAGTGGAGCGCAGCAGCTGAAGGAAGAGCTCACAAAACTATAAAACATTGAGGATACAAACAGCTGGATTATCAATGGGGATTTCAATCTAAAAATGCTCAGCAACCCAACTACAGATATCACTTATGAGGAGGATCCATTCGCTTGGGAGCCAAACTCTCAAGATAACACCTCTGGAGGCAGAAGCTCGAAAACAGCATGGAGACTTCTTTCATCATTAGAAGAATTGGGCGTCTGAGCAGTTCATGGCAGATTCCCAGGGGACCGCCCTCAAGCAGCAACCTTTCACAGTACAACGGCCAGTTCCACAGTTGATTTTACATTCCTTTCATGTAGTTTGTATCAAAGGGCAAGGGATTTCCACATTGGTTCCTTAGACTACAGAGAACATCTGCCCCAAGAAGTCACGATCAATGCCATTCCAATATTAAACCCACCTACAGCTAATGCACACAGGTTAAAATACACTGAGAACGAGAGGCGGGTAAAATGCGGAACGGATGACCCACAAAGTCTCCTATTTCAAGCAAAACAGGTATTAGGCGAATTGCAAATAGGAGCAACAGATCTGATTGACAGCTGGGAGGTGTTTACAAGAACATTACGAAATAAAACAGGAAGAAAAAAGGGCAACAGTCATGTTGGAGGGGCGGTCAAAGTTATGAGGCATAAAAGCAATTTAAATTTCTGAAATAACACTCATATAAAAAAGCTTAAGACCTTTATCAATGAAACACTGCGAAGACTGAGGATAGACCCTGCCGCTCAACAAGAACTGAGACGACTAAAGGGCGACCGCAGGAAGTTGATTTGGCGACTTAAACATGAAGCAGAAGAGACTCTGTGGGTCAAACTATTACACAATATTAAAACCGGCAACGGTGCACTGTTTTGTCAAAAGATCAATCATCTACCTAGCGAGCGGAGTCAGGGTATTGAATCTTATGCTACAGAAGAAGCCTGGACAATTTTCCTTGGCTCACACTTTAATGAAACTCAAGAAACTAGGCACGGGTCACACAATTCCATACATGACTCCAAAGTCTGGCTGCTACAATCCAATGAAATCCAGGCGTCGGAACAAGAAATATCAACTACGATTTTGCAGATCTGTAACAGAATTTCAAAGGGAAAACGAGAGGGCGTGCCAGGGCCAAATGGGACCTCCCCAATTTTGTTTAAACAAGAGCCTGAATTCTGGGCTGCCATTCTCAAACCGTTGTTTGATAAGATCTCACTAACGTCATAAATTCCATCATCCTGGAGGGGGGCCATCATCTCCCCAATTTACAAAAAAGGAAATAGAAATGACCCGAGAAGCTACCGGCTAGTATCCTTACTTGACAATGGGGCCAAATACTTTGCGGACCTTTTACTTCAGGAATTAACATCATGGGCAACAGAAGTTACTGCAATTCCATACAATCAAACCGGCTTCTGCAAAAACACAGGGACGACTACCAATATTCTAGCTCTAGCCCCAATGATTGACGCCGCTCTCGCAGCAAAACAATCCCTATACCTGTGCTACATCGATTACAGCTCCGCATTCGACTGTGTTAACAGAAACCTTCTGTGGCAAAAACTAAAAAAGTTGAACATCCCGCCACTGCTCTTAAATCAACTAATCCTACTGCATAGTGACACGTGGGTGCAAGTTAAACTAGGTATTGGAGAATATCTATCGAGGAAGATTCCAACAAGCACAGGGGTTAAAAAAGGCTGAGTGCTAGCTCCAATACTTTTTAATATATTTATGGGAGAGCTATCAACTCTGCTGAACGAAAGCAACTCGCACGCACCCAATCTAGGTGGTACCCAGCTGTCTAAGCTTTTCTATGAGGATGACCTGGTACTCATTAGCAGTACCCCTGTGGGCTTACAGCAGCTTTTTGGACATAACGTCATGATATTCTGCAAAAAATATGCTTAGCATTAACCAAGAGAAAACCAAAGTCATGTGCATGAACCCCCATTAAAAGAGAATAACATATATCTGGTTCTTGGCATCAAGGAAGCTGGACATCGTTGGTGAACACAGATATTTGGGGGTTATTATAGACGACAAGGGCAATTTCAAGCCACAATGCGATACCATAAAAAAGAGAGGTCTAATGACTGTGGTAGCTTTAAGAAACTTAGAAAACAAGATCATTCATCCAAGCCTCCTTCCTCTTATTAAGGTGAGCCAAGCAAAACTAATTCCAGCCATTACTTATGGCAGCGAAGCTATGAGAGGGAGGGATGCTGCTACAGTTGATGGCACCGTAGCAAGAGCACTGCGCACCATCTTTGGGTTGCCAAGTTACACATCTCCCACACAGATGAGACTAGAATTCGGGCTCCCAAGAGAAGAGCTGGCATGCAAAAGATCATATATAATAAGCTGACACAAAATAAGCAGGGGAGAACCGAAAACGCTAAATGCTCTCCTGTGGAAGGAGCTATAAGCCAAAGAAACTTGCCCTGCAAGGCTTTATTTGGAGGCCGTCATCAACCAGACAGCTTTGGGAAGTCCCAGGGGCCCCGGCAGGCTTAAACAAGACTGTCAGGAAAGAATCACACTGGCAGGGTAAAGCGTCCCTGGGAGAGCGTGCACATGGTTGGCTTACAGTACAATCCTACACTAAACCCTTGCCCCAAGGAAACCTCCAGACTGGCTTCTCAAAAAAAAGTAAAGAGACATTTTTTTAAATTACGCCTAGGGCTGCTGCCCTGGGAAATCATCTAATGCCTTGGCTACGGGCTCAGACACAAGCAAAGTGTCGTCTTTGTGGTGAAGTTGAAGAAAACATAGTGCATCTGATAACTATTTGTATGGAACTACTACAACGACTTGCCCTCCAGAGACCGTCATCAACAAAAAACAGATACAGGGGTGTGGCAAGATGGCGATGGAGTGAGACGTGTCTTTGAGTCCCTCCGGCGCCGATTTCATTAGCTTTGTCCAGCAACCCTCTAAGACCCACCGTGATTCGGATCCACTAAGGTGCCCGCTACTGCAGGGAGCCGTCCAGTGGTGCCTTTCTTTCGCCACTGCCTTGATTCTGCCGAGCCCGGTGATCGGAGCTAGGGAGGGGTGAGGCCCGGGCGCCAGCAGGGCCGCGACATCAGGAGGCCCCGTCTGGAGACGGCAGCTTGCAGCGGAGGCCCCCGGACCAGTACCTGGGGTCCCCATAACGAGTGCAGCAGTGCCGACGCTACAACGGGAGTGAGTGCTATACTGGCCCTGAGCGGGAAGAGCGGAGGGGAGAGGCGGGTGGGCAGCTGGACGGCGCCACCCACCTGAGCTTCTGGGCCTGTGGCAGAGGGCGCAGCACCAGAGCTCAGATGAGGAGATCCGAGGTGCGACGAGGCGGCTGGGCAGCACCTCCCACCCGCGACTGAGGCTTCTGGGCTTGTGGCGGCTGATTACCCGGGGAGACCTGGTGACCCACGGGGGCATTACAGCGGACCTTGGCCACAGGACGTAGCATGGTGGCAGCAGGAGCGGCAGACGGCACAACACACAGGAGGCGGACGTGGGGACCGCGATCAGTTTCGGCCGCCCCATAAGTGCTGCTAGATCAGAGCAGGCCCAGGGCAGTGAAATCCTGCATTCATCGGTGTAGCGGCCTAGAGCGACCTGAACTGCGGCCTAAGCGGAATCGCCTCTGGTGGTTCCCTATTAGCTGAGCTGCCACGGACGACAGGTGGCAATGAGAGTGCCTGCAGAGGTGGAGGTGCCCCAAGCCTAGAGAGGCACGAGTGGGACCTCTCGTGACCTTACAGCAAGACCTAGCGGAGTGGGAGCAGTGGAGCGCAGTGAGTGCCTGGCCCGTGATTGTCCACCCCCCCTATGCACAACCGGGCCTGCTGAGAGAGAGTGTGTAACCCACATGTGCAAAGAGCGGCCATTGCTGGAAGGAGCGCTCTGATTTACAGACTCCCTGCCGTTTTTGCCCTATTGCCCTGAAGGATAGCGCGGACGTGTGGGCCCTGAACAGTACAACAGCGTTGCAGTGCAGCAGAGCCACCGGGAGTGGGCGGGTGAGCTCCTGTGCCCCATTGTTGACCCGCAGTGAGGACGACGCTGACCAGAGGCCCCCCCGAGTCTCTGAGGGCGGACATCAAGCCATAGGGAACTGCGGCTGGTGGGTGAACAGCTGTGTCGCCGCGTGGCCTACGTCGAGGTGCCTGTGCTCAACCTCTACTTTGGGTGAGGGTGCCTGCAGTTGGAAAGGTCTTTGGGGAGCGCAGCGGCAACCATGGCGTCCAACAGGACGAAAAAGGACAAGCCTGGGAAGGAGGGGATCCCGAAGCGCGCAATCCGCCTCGCCTATCCTAGACAAATCCCCAAAAAGGGTAAAAACGAAGAGCCCGCGACCAAGCCTTTATGATAGCACGCTTTGTGGCCATTAAAGAGGACATATCTGAGCTGCGCTCACAATTGGCCTCCGACCTGCGTGAAGTAAGGAGAGATGTGGACGGAGTGGGGGAGCGGGTCGCGACGCTCGAAGAACACGACGTGGGTACAGCAGAAGACATTCACCAGCTGCAGCAAGACGTGATCCGCCTGACCGAGCAAAACCTTGACCTGCAGGCCCACACAGAGGACCTGGAAAATAGGTCCCGTCGCAACAATATTCGCATTCGCTCTGTTCTCTGGAAAGGTGAGGGGGCGGACCTGAGGCAGTACGTCGAGGCGCTATTCAAACACATTCTTGAGGAGGAGGACATCCAGACCATACAAATGGACCGAGTGCACCGGGTAGGTCTGCCACGAGGACCCCAAGCGCCACCCCCTGACATCCTGGTGTGTGTCCATGACTTCCAGCTGAAGGAACGGATCCTTAGGAAAGCGCGGGATCAGACTCCCCTCCATTTCCGAGACCATCGCCCGCTGCTGTACCAGCATTTAGCGGCTTTCACACTACAAAAGCGCAGGGACTTCAAGCCTGTGACCACATATCTCCAGGAACAAAAAATGCCCTATTCTTGGGGGCACCCCTTTCGTCTCATCTTCCGTTGGCAGAATAAGTTGGTCCAGGTGCGTTCTTTGGAGGTGGCGATGGATCTTCTGGGCTTGGAACGCCAGGACCCGGCTTCCGGGAACAGTGGCCCAACTGGCAGATGACGATGGCGTTCAGCAGAGTGGCAGAAAGTGGGCAAGACAATGCAGGCGAGGGGGCCAGACCTGTCAGCAAGGATGCAAGAGAGGGGTGCGGCAGTCGCCTCTGTGGCCCAAGTCACTGAGGCAGCAGCGGACCACAGTGAGGCGGCCTCATGACACCGAGAGGGCCATCTGCAGGTGCCGGAGGGGGCCACCACTCTGAGGTAACACTCGTGCTTTCTCTCCATGGTCGTGAGGGTGCCCGACAACACGACCTGGAAGAACAGTGACTGGTGCCATATCCCCCTGTCCTTATGACTTTTCCTCTTTTGTTCTATGTACTGTGTTTATTCTCTAGGGGTGTTGGGGGGGTGGGCAGGATGGGTTGGGGGGGCAGTGGTGGTAGCGGGGGTAGGCCTATAGATCGGATTCCGTGGAACTTGCCGGCGGGGTGGGTCGACCAGGGGGGGAGCTCGAGGTGGGGAGGTCCTGCGAGGCAGGTCGGACTTAATGTGGGAGGGTGGTTGCATGCTGCGCTCAGGCTCTTGAGGGGAGCTGTGAGGGGGGGACTCGTCCATTGGGCCACTCACCATGGTGGGCTGGGGCTAACGGCCCTTGCGGAGCTATATCGTAGGAACTTCCAATGCCGCCCCTAACCCTAGGAACATGGAATGTTAAAGGGCTAAATTCTCCCCAAAAGCACCAAAAGACCTGGAAGTATATCATTGATCATCATCAGGATATAGTGGGCCTTCAGGAGATCCACCTGGCTAAAACGGAGGACTCACGCCTTAAGCACAAAATGTTCCCATTAATCTATAAATCCTCCGCCGCCGTGAAGCAGAGGGGGGTGGCACTTATGTTTCGCTCGACCCTACAATTCCAACCTATGGGTGTACAGAGTGATAGGGAGGGTCGCTGGGTCATGGTTAAGGGCCTCTTGAGGGGTAGACTCTGAAATTTTCTTGTACTGTATGCACCTAATACAGGGCAGAATGCCTTTCTACATCCCCCGCTGAAGGTCGTTGTTGATTTTGTAGAAGGGCCGCTGATTGCTATGGGGGACTTTAATATGGTATGGCAGAAAGACCTAGATAGCACACACTCCCAGAGGTCAGTCACTGGCACGTTTTCCCCCGACACACAGCAACATATTGCTGACTTGGGCCTTTTTGATGCTTGGCGCTTCTTATACCCCCAGTCCAGGGATTTCACCTTCTTCTCCCACGTCCACCGCTCCTATTCCAGGATTGACCACTTCTTCCTGAGCCAGTCTCTTCGTGGGGATCTACGGGAGGCCAAGATTTTCCCACTTTCTGTTTCTGACCACAGCCTGCTTGCGGTGGGGCTCCAGTGGGGTGTGAAGAGTAAAGATCACTCCAAGTGGTACTTCCCAGCCTCCCTGGTTCGGGACAAACCCTCATGTACCTCATTACGAGGAATTATTAACGAGTTCTTCACCCTCAATGATCCGGGGGACACCTCAGTCTTCACCACATGGGTAAACTCCGTGCCCACTATAACAACAGGGCCGAATATACCCTGCTGAAACTGCGGCGACACTCTTACTCCCAGGGCAATAAGGTGGGGAGACACCTTGCCCGGCAGCTACGGGACAAACGGGAACGGGAGTACATAGGGGGAATTCAAGATGCACAGGGCGACGTGACGCATCAAGATGAGATGAAGGCGGAGCTCTTTCGGGCCTTCTACAAGACCCTCTATACAGGGGACCATCTGGAGGCTACCGCCCAAGCCGAATATCTGCAAGGACTGACACTGCCTCAGGTCTCGGCGGAATGGAATGAGGCACTAACTGCCCCCTTCTCTAGAAAGGATGTGCTGGCTGCCATTAAAGCCCTGAAACCTCACAAGGCTCCGGGGGGTGGATGGGTATACGGCCATCTTCTATAAAACTTTTGCTTCTGAGCTGTGCCCACACCTGGTCCAACTATTTAACCGCATGACGGGGAGGGTGGAACCTCCCGCACAATGACAGAAGCATTCATTTCCGTCATCCTCAAAAAACCCTAGTAAATGCGCCTCCTACAGGCCGATTGCCCTCCTGAATCTGGATGCGAAGCTCTACTCCTCCATCATCGCCCAACAGCTCAACGATCTTATGCCGGCCCTCATAGATCCGGATCAATCAGGGTTTATCAAAGGGCGCCATGATAATACACGGCGAGTGGTACACCTCATTGAGAAAGCCAATAAGTTTAAAATTCCAGCAGTGCTGGTGGGCCTGGATGCCGAGAAGGCGTTCGACAGGGTGGACTGGGGATTCCTGTTCCGTACCCTGGCCGCCTTCGGCTTCTCCTCCAAATTCATAACAATGATACGAGCGAACTACCTCTCCCCCGATCACGAGAGGCGGTGAACGGTCAGTTCTCCCCCTTCTTTGAACATTCCAGGGGCACGAGGCAGGGATGTCCCCTGTCGCCGCTGCTGTTCGCCCTTAGCATTGAAATGAAATGAAATGAAATGAAAAATTACATTTCTATAGCGCATAACTACCCGGAGGCCTCGCAGCGCTTAGCATTGAACCTCTAGCGATAGCGATGAGAGCCGACCTTGACATCCGTGGACTACCCTTCACTGGGGAGTCCCACAAGATCACTCTCTTTGCAGATGACGTCCTCCTCTCCCTCTCAGATCTGGGCCGCTCTCTTCCACATATGCAGGCGGCACTGGTGCGCTATGAGGCAGTGGCGGGGTTCAAGGTTAACTACGAAAAATCTTTTGTCCTCAACCTTACGATCTCCCAGTCGGAGCTTCCCCACCTTAAATCGCTCACTCCCTTGCCGTGGACGGATTCCTCCATTCAATATTTGGGTATCCACCTGACCCCCACGTTGGGGAAACTGTACTCCGCTAACTTCCCTCCGCTTCTTGCTCGGATCCAGTCCGATCTGGCCCGATGGAAACCCATGTTCATCTCCTGGCTTGGGAGGATTCACGCAATTAAAATGACCCTCCTCCCCAAGCTCTTATATCTGTTCCAGGCCCTCCCTATAGACCTTGACGGAGAATTCTTTTGGCGGGTGAGGTCACTGATGCTGCGTTTTATCTGGCAGGGGGGGCCAAGCGCGCTTTTCCTTCACTGTCCTCCGCAAGCCACGGAAGGAGGGAGGCGTGGGACTGCCTGACATGCAACTGTATTATAAAGCGGCGCAACTTCGCATACTAGTTGAGTGGTCACAACAAGAATCAGCTGCATATGGATAGGAGCGTGGCTGGGAGGACGATTTGGGACCTGGTGTGGCGGCCCAAATGTGATAGACCTAAGAATGCATACCTTAGCACCCCCGCTAGCACCACCTTGAAGATCTGGGACTCTGTTTCTAAAGACGATAGATGACCACCTTCCCCTCTCCCTTCACGCCCATACATTTCAATCCCACCTTCCCTCCAGCATCACTCGAGGGCCCCTTCAGAGCTTGGAAAGACGGAGGTTGTCAAGCACTCACACACCTATTTCACAGCAATAACGCGCTCACCTTTGAGAATTGCAGGAGGGACTATGGGGTGCTGGAGAAAAAGCGATACCACCACGCGCAACTACTACACTGGGCGCTCTCCCCCCAGATGCGGGAGGTGGCGACTCGACCCCTCACACAGTTCGAGGCCTTCCTGTCCAGGACTTCATCCATGAAAGGGGTAATTACTTTCATCTATGGGTTCCTCCTTACCACTGCAATTTCCCGTAGGCCCTGATATATGCATATGTGGGAAGGGATCCTCCAACAAGACATCTCAGACGCCGAGTGGACTCACCTAATCACTCAGTGGAGCTTAGGGAGGCACATATGAAAACCATGATGGATTGGTACCTACACCCTGCCAAGCTAAAGCTGATTTTCCCGGGTACCTCCGATAGGTGTTGGAGGGGATGTGGGTTCTTAGGGGACTTCCAGCACATTTGGTGGGACTGTCCCATTATCCGGCCTTCTGGGAGGAAATTCTAGTCCAAATTAAGGATATGCTGGGATACCCTATCCCTACCTCGATGGCCTCCACCCTGCTGGGCCTCCGTGATCCTGATCTCGAACACCAGACCAGGGCGGACAAGAGGATCGTGTGGCTCAGCATTGGTGCAGCCAAAATTACTTTGGCGGCAGCGTGGAAGAAGAAAGAGGCTCCGGCCATCTCTCTCTGGCACTTGAGACTTCGGAGGTTGCTTAGTATGGAAAGGATGGCAGATATTTTTTTAGATGATTTTAAAAAATTTCAATTTCGCTGGGGTCCGCTGGTAGCATTTCTCTCTAAGGGCCTACCATCTGCGGTCTGTCCGCCTAGCACACGCAATCTCCACCTGTTTCAGGTCTGAATCCCTGTCGCTATACATCTGGTTCCTTGTCTGTGCTTACTGCTACCACCACTGGGGAGGGGGAGGGGGGGTGGAGGGTGGGGGTGATTTAGTTCGTTTCTCTGTTTGTTAGGACATCCTGCCTAAATGCACCATCACACTATGACGTGCCGAGCCACGTGCCCACAGCAGGGTTTCTTTGCACTACTGACAGCTACTTGTGCACAACCTCCTGGGGGGATTACCCGATAGCCGCATTGTTATTTTCCTGTGCAATTGTGACTTTTCAACGTTCTCTTCCTTAATGGCTTACCGAATACTGGCCTATATGCTTGTTCAGTGGCACTACATTGGACACTAGGCCAAGTGAAGAGACTTGAGCACAATTTACCATCCCCATTCTGTCGTGTCGCCCTTGGGCGATTGTTCTGGCTACCCCCTGCGTGGGTTGAAGTGCGGGATTGTCACATCTTTATTCCTATTGTTTTTTTTACTAAATGATCAATAAAAATACTTTTCACAAAAAAACAGATACAGTCTGGTAGACAAGGGGAGCTGGCATTCTTTTGTGGCGATGACATCCAACTGAGCTGCCGGATGGTAACATTCCTAGCAGCCGCCAAAGCTGGCCTCGAAAACCGAAAAGAACTTCAAGGAGATAGGAGTATGGATGCAGAGGAGGACTTACCTTCTTGATCAACACAGAGAAAAGCTCCTGAATGCCCCAGCGAAGAAACAGGAAGTACAGCATCTGCAATTGTCCCGATTGCACAGTGGTGGCGGAGGTCTACACGGGGAGGATCAGCCCCAGGGTCCAGTTGATGATTTCTGGTGAGAAGTCAGGAGGAGGGGGCGCCCCGGCCCGCGGGGAGGTTTGGCCACAGCTCGTGCCCCGCGCCTAGGAGAGAGGCCTGATTCTGGGGCCCCGGGCGCGGGAGTGCCCTCCTCCCGGGTATTCGGCCATTTCGGAGCGGTGGCGACAGCAGCGAGAGTGGGATGCCCCCCTCGGGCCTGTGCTTCCAGCTGGGGACCGGAGGCTGGATCGGGCCGCGTGGGGGGCTCGGGAGGCCTCAAACTCGCTTACTGGTCTCTCCTTGACCCACTCCCCCCTCCTGGAACCTGCGGTGGAGGCAGTGAGTGGGCACTGCGGTGCTCCCGCCTGGGTGGATTCCTGGGCCTGTGTGGAGGTTGGCCTGGCCTGGTGCATGGCCCAGAGGGGTGCCCTGCGACGGGCCAGTGATAGGAGAGGGGCCCGGAGGAGCAGCACAGCCGCAGGGTGGAGACGTCGGATCTTTGTGGGCCTTTTCCGCTGTGTGGACCCCGGGCACAGGCGCTAGCTGGTGGGCCTGAATTGATGGAGGTCCCTGATTAGACTGTGGCGACAGGGCCCATGATCCGTGGCCATGCCAGGTCGTGCCGGGGGGGAACGCGACAAGATTGCTCTGGGCCCACATTTTCATCCCAGGGGGGCTGACACCGGCGGTCGAGTGGGCAGTGTAAGGCCCTGGGGATGGCTTCACCAGCGGGGCCTCGCTGCTTTGGTGCTTTGCGACATCGGCAGGCAGGCTTCCCAGGTCTATGCTGCTGGTGGGAGCCCCTAGCAGACTAAGGCCTATACTGGTGGATTGTGGGCCCCGGATCGGGGGTGCCTTCCCTCCATTGCGGTTAGATTGTGAGCCTGACTGGCTTGCTGTGTTCCTGCCTGTGCTGATGGGGTACTTGGGTCGGTGCCTAGCCTAGATAGGCTTGGGCCTACGAGGAGCCCGTTTAGGACCACCATGACGAGAGACAACGGCGGCGGTGGAGCCACAAAGCATGGGCTCATCGACAAGTTTACCGGCTCGGGAGCGACGGGGGGAGCCGCTGGGATCCCCCAGGAGATCGTACCGGACAATGCGGCTCTGATGATGCCAATCACCCAATCCAGAGACATGCTAGATGCAAAAATTGGTGCCGTGGGGTCGGATGTTATGTTACTATGACAGGACCTACGGAATGCAGTGGCCCGCATCACGGAGGTGGAGACTCGTATATCAGGGGTGGAAGATGAAGTCACAGTCCTCAAGCAGAAAGTAGCGAGCATGGAAAACGCCCAGAAGGGCTTGGCGCTTCGGGTTGAGGATGCTGAAGGACGGGCCCGGCGGAACATCCTGCCCTTTGTCGGATTGCCAGAGGGTTGTGAGACTGGGAATATGGAACGTTTCCTCATACAATGACTGGAGGGCTGGGTCCCCCCGGATGTCCTGTCCCGCTGCTTCGTTGTGGAGCGAGCCCTGAGAGCGCTCGCCCAGAAGCCGCCGGTGGGGGCTCGTCCACAACCAGTGATTGCGCGTTTCTTGAACTATCTTGACCGCGATGCCGTCCTGAAACAGGCCCATGCCAAATAACCTTTACTCTACAATAACCATCATATCCTGGTGTTCCTGGTTTATACGCGACTTGTGCAACAGCAACGCCAATCGTTTATGGCAGTGAAAGCCAGGCTGCGGGACCTCAAGCTCCAGTATGCCTTATTGTTCCCGGCTCGCCTGCGGGTAGTGTACCAATCTCACACCCATTTCTTCGACATCCTGGAGGAGGTGTTCAAGTGGACTGAGGAAACTGTGTGGGTAAGGGTGCATAAGCCGCCCGGGCTGCATTCTGATTCTTCACTGAGTAAGGCGCTGTCGAAAAATTCACGGGGACAGCGCCGGAGGGGGCACAGAATATCTCGGTCCCAGAGGCGCTTTTTGTCCTGTCGTGCCTCCTCCCGGGGAGATCCGGCTTCCCAGCCTCGGACACTGGACCCTTAACCGCTGTGGGGTGGATGGTGCCTGGATGTTCCTCTAATAGGATTGGGAGCAGGTTTGATTTAAGCTGTATGGAGGGAGCCCTTATGGGGGCTGAATCCCAACATTTCTAGCACTTGTGGGGGGTGGGCCCGGATGACATGGGCTGTAAATTGGGGATTCCTTGGCCCGACAGGTACTTCAGTGTTTTTGAGGTATGGGGGTTTGTTATGGGTAGGGTGTTGATTGGGGTATGAGTTGCGCCATCTCACTGGGTACGTATAGACACACACACACACACCCACACAGTCGGACCCCTTTTCTGTGTTATATCAATGTATGCTGCTCGATGGCTAGTGGGACTGTGGTTGAGCAGGTGTCCCCAGGTACTCTCCACATTGTCAGCTGGAATGTGTGTGGGGTCCTAGACAAAATTAAGCATGGGGCTGTCCTCCTCCAGGCTAAGAGGGCCAGAGCTGACATCCTTTTCTTACAAGAAACTCATTTGATGGGGTTCAAAGTCCTGTGTCTGCAGCATTTTGGCTTTCACCCGGTCTTTCATGCTGGATTCACACAGGGTTGCAGGGGAGTAGCGATTTTAATACACCGCAGGGTCCCATACGTACATGAGCAGCAATGGCTGGATATTCAGGTGCGGTACCTTTTTCTCCGAGGCACGATCGGGGAGGATCCTATAGTGTTGGGCTGTGTATATGCCCCCCACGTTACAGTGGTCCTTGGTAGAGCGGCTACTTACCTTGTGGGCTGACATGCTGGACGTGGCCTCTGTGGTGGGTGGAGACTGGAATGATGTGCAGGATGTGGGTAGGGACGGGAGCAGGCCTAGTGGAGGCCGGGGTGGCACTCAGCCCACAAAACTACACTCTTTGGTTGCAAGACTTGATTGGGTGGACACCTGGTGGCACACTCACGGGGACAGGAGGGAGTTTACGTACCTCTCGGCGGTTCATAAGTCATTCTCTAGGATCGACTGTGTATTCATTCCCCGGGCGACGGTTGCAAATATGGTCTCCGCTGAGATCCTCCCCCGGAGGTTGTCAGATCACTCTCCGGTGGCTGTTGAGTTGCAGATGGGCAGGGGGCAGCAGCCATTTCGATGGCACCTAGCTGTATGGAACTTGCAGAATGGTGAATACGAGATGCACATGAGGGAGGCTGTCGCAAACTACCTCACCGCCAATGTGGGGTCGGTCTCCAGCGCCGTGACACTTTGGGAGGCGCTGAAGACCACGTGGGGTGGACATAGCATGGTGTGTGGAGGCCCGTGAGAAGCACCGCAAGGAATTGGTTTGGGCTGAGGCGGAGGTGGAAGCGCTGGAGCGTCGGTGTCGGGAAGAGGATGAGGGGCCGGCCTTGCAACAATTACTTCTGGCACAACAATCCGATGACTCCCAACCTAATGGACGAGGCCTGACAGATATGGCTGGCAACGCGTTGTGGAATCTATCAATTAGGCGACAAGTCGAGTAAGATGCTTCATAGGCTCTACCAGGGTGCCTTACATCACCAGGCCCTTCTGGGGGTGCAGGATGAGGGTGGGGTACCGTTGAAGGATCCTAAGGTCATAGCGGAGAGCTTTGCCGCCTACTACGCGGACCTCTATGCCCCTCGGGAATGCCTGCTGGAGGTTACGGTCGACAAATTTATTCCGGATGTCCCACCCAAAGCGGTGTCCGATGAGACGCGCCAACAATTGGAGCTCCCCCTATCCGATGAGGGGCTGAGTTGGGCCCTGGGAGAGCTTAACTCTGAGAAGGTGCCCGGAACCAACAAGTTCCCAAGCGAGTTCTTTCGCCGGTATACCGCTCAGTTATCCTCTTATTACCGGGTGGCGTTGGAGGAGGCCAGGGAAGCCGGCCAGCTCCCCCCGGATTGGAGACATGCGGAGGTGGTGGTGTTCCACAAGCCTGGTCGGCCCCCGGAGCAGCACGCCTCTTACCGCCCCATCTCTCTTCTTAATGTGGAGGTCAAAGTCTTGGCCAAAGCGCTGGCTAACCGCCTCCGGCCGCACATATC
Organism: Lissotriton helveticus; assembly: GCF_964261635.1. Classification (NCBI taxonomy): domain Eukaryota; kingdom Metazoa; phylum Chordata; class Amphibia; order Caudata; family Salamandridae; genus Lissotriton; species Lissotriton helveticus. The sequence continues at coordinate 1,696,362,145 of NC_136069.1, read as the reverse complement.
GGCCTTGGTACACTCGGACCAGGCCAGGTTCATGCCCCAGAGGGCGACGCGACACAACATCAGGTGGGCGCACGTGGCAGTTTGGTGAATGGGGTAGACCGACTACACTCCTGCTGCCGGACATGGACAGGGCTTTTGACTCCCTGAGTTGGGTTTACCTGTTTGCCCTTCTATGTCGTCTTAACTTCGGCCCACGTTTTCTGTCATATCTGATGCTTCTTTACAATGATCTGACAGCATGGGTGCGTGTTGCAGGAGCGGTCTTGTCCAGCTTTCCTATTAGACGAGACACCAGACAGGGGTGCCCCCTGTCGCCATATTTAGTCACCCTAGCCATGGTGCCATTGACGGCCTGGGTGCGCATCGATGCGCATCGATGCTCCATCAATTCAGGCCCACCAGATCGGGGCCATGGATCCTGGAGATCATGCAAATAGTCGGGGCAACCACTGGGCTGCACATTAATCCCCGCAAGTCCACGCTGTGGGTCATAGGAGCTCGGGGGAATGCGGGCACGCAGGCGTCGGCGTTGCAGGTGGCGGTGGGAGGTCTTAGATACCTGGGTGTCTTCCTGTCAGATGTGCCAGCCATATCTTGGGAGCGGAACTTGGCGTCGGTTTGGGAGCGCGTTCGCGTGGATATAAAGACCTGGTTGCGTATGCCCTTCACAATATATGGCAGGTCAGAGATCTTCAAGATGGTGGTGCTCCCATGCTTGCTGTACCAGCTGCAGAATCACCCGTACCCGATCGCGCCCAAATGGTTTAGGCTGGTGAATTCCGTGTTGGGGGGCAGGTGTGGGTAGTAGCGTTGCACACTTGCTTTCTCTCCACCTACTGTGGTGGGTTGGCGACATCTGATATTCTTTCATACTACCAGGCCTCGCATCTATTCGTTCTAAATAAGTGTTGGTATGGGGACAGGGGGGACCCGGCCCATGCGCTGGAGTGACACCTTATACGGTTTCACACCCTTCACACGATTCTCTATGCAGTGACACTGCGCGGTACATTACCACAGGTGACAAAGGTTGTCTTTCAAGTTTGGCGGCAGTCATTGAAGTGAATGGGGTGGTGGAATACCCTTACTGGAGAGACTCCCTTGTGGCACAACGGGCGCCTGCCGGAGCTGGCGGCCTTGCAGGGCTTTAGGGGGTGGGATGCCATTGGCATCTCCACCCTGGAGGATGTAGTGCGGGATGGGTCCCTTAAGTCCTTCTGGGATCTACAGGTGGAATTGTGCACGGCCGGTCCCAGTTTTATTGGTACCTTCAGTCCCGCCTTGCGCTTTCCCCTAGCCTAGAGGGCCTTGACTCGCTACCCAAGTTTAGTCCGGTGGAGGCAAAGGTTTTTATGGGGGAATGGAAACCAAGAAGATCTCACAGATATATCAGATATATCAGTCCCAGGACATCCACTGCACGCCCACGCTTGAGAAGCTTCGGGGGGTATGGGAAGAGGATGTGGGTACGCTCGAGGAGGACTGGAAGGAGGCCTCAGCCCCTCCCCCCCCCGAGGAGCGGCCATAGCAATGGGGCTTCACCTCATACAATTTAAATACCTAGGGCCTTATTTATGAAGGCCTTGCGCCGCCGGTGCGTCACTTTTTCCCATTTTAAAAGTGGTGCACCGGCGGCGCAAGGCCTTCATAAATAAGGCCCCTACATTGGGTCTACTTTACTCAGGTGTCAAAAAGTGACGCAACAGCGGCGTTAAAGAGGTGCAAGGGGCTTGTAAATCTGTCCCACGCTTCGTCAAAACCCAGTGAGGTAGCATGTTAGGCATAGGGCATTGCTGAAGCTGCGTTGCGCTTGCGACACGACCCCAGCAATGCGCCGCCCTTATGCCACAGGATGCAACACGCATCGCCCTATATATGCGTCGCATTGTAAATGTGTCGCATTTGTGGTGGCGCAGGAAGGGAATTGTGTGTTGCATCCCTGCTGATTTCCATTCGTGGTGGGACAAGGAGGGAATTGCGTGTCACATCTTTTCTGGCTCATCCCTGTTGATTTGCAGAGATGCCTCAGAATGTGTTTTCTTTCCTTCCAATACTTATTTTGTGGCAGAGAGCTGGTAAAGTCTTCAGAGATTTTCAGGGAAGCAAATGTCCAAATCGTAGTACTAATTTGGCAAAGAAAGTTAAATGACTTAGGGGCATATTACCAACAACTAGTGATAATTATCGCTATGTTGGTTTAGCGGCGATATTTTTATCGCTGAACTGCGGCGATTTTTATCGCTTAGGAACCTTGCTATTATCAAGGTTTATCTCCTAAGCGATAAAAATCGGCCGAAATGCATGAATATCGCTGAAAAGTCAGCGATATTCATGCATTACTGAGCTAATGCTCTTAGCCATGAGATCCACCTACCATTGGATAACATGGCTAAGAACTGCTCAGCGCCAGGTGTTAGCTCTCCAAAAGTAGGTAATAGGAGATAGCGATGTTAGCGACTGTTTCCAGTCGCTAACATCTTGGCACGCCCACTTTGCATGTCATTAGTGATAAATATCACTGACATGCAAAGCGGGTCTTGCATCTTGGGCCCCACTTTGCATGTCAGTGATATTTATCACTAATGACATGCAAAGTGGGCGTGCCAAGATGTTAGCGACTGGAAACAGTCGCTAACATCGCTATCTCCTATAACCAACTTTAGCGCGAATATCTCCAAAAGCTAACACCTGCCCTGAGCAGTTCTTAGCCATGTTATCCAATGGGAGATGGATAACATGGCTAAGAGCATTAGCTCAGTAATGCATGAATATCACTGACTTTTCAGCGATATTCATGAATTGCAGCAATTTTTGTCTCTAACCAAGCAATTGCAATAATTATCGCTATTGCTTGGTAATATGCCCCTGAGTTCTCACTATAAATACTGTTCTACTTTATATCACACTTCAGACCCACAGTCTGATGTAGTTCGTCCAAAAATTTCAACAATTTCTACTCTTCAATTGCCACACAGAGAGCAATTACAATCTAACAGTAGGAGTCTATTCACCAAGTGAAGCACGAATGGATAGAAGTATGTTATCCTATTTTATTTTGCTCATGTGAATATTAGCGCGCCTCTCCTCTACGGAGTTTCTGGGCATGAATCAGAAGGATGTTTAATGTGTACAGTAACAAAAAAAAACATTAACAGCTAATTAATTAAAAGTGTAATTTGTTTTGTTAGATGTAAAAAGTTTGTCACCCTGCAGTGCATTATGGGCAGCCGGATATCCGGTCAGTGTCGGGCACATTGCGGGAAGTGTTTTCCTGTCAGCCTCGCTCCGTGAAGAACAAGGCAGGTGCGGTGACGTCACAGCGTTCATCCGTCAGGCATCTCTGGTTCTCACGGTACAGCGTGGACGCCAACTGGAGTAGGACACCTAGTGACGAGCTGTGGTACTGCACCCTGCTCCACTGGAAGAGAACAAAAGCAATGCATGACAACAATATACAACAGTAAAATGGAGAATAAATATTCCAGAGAATGCATTTCCCCATTGACTTCTAAAGCGGCAGAGAGCCAAAATAAAGTCATTTTTGCAATAAGAATTCAGGAGTCTCCCAAAATAAAGTCATTTTTGCAATAAAAATTCAGGGGGCATATTACCAAGGAAGGCGAAATAAAATTATCACCGCTTTTGAAGCCGTTTTCGGCCGCAAAGAGGCGATAATTTTATCACCCTATTAGCAACATCAGTTAGCGACAGCTTTTAGGTGATAGCGAGGGGTTTGGGGCCCACTGGAGCACAAACTGCTGCTTAGCGCCAACACAGGTGATAGAGCGTGGCAGTGCTCTAAAATTGTAAGGGTGCGTTATAATCACAGATTATCACAGACCCGCATATATTCTTGTGTTGTATTAACTTTGGTTATTAGGAATGTGATGTATTTAAAAAAATGTGCAAGTGAAGTACTAGAACTTATGTTAGTTGAATTTGTAGGCCTGAAATGTATTTTCCCTGGTAAGCTCTCAATTTAGAAATAGTCAAAGAAATTCATGTGCACGCAGAAATGTTTGATTCTCACGTTTTAGCTGCAGGTGGAAGAATCTGCCTTTGTTAGTTAGAACTAACGCCTTTTGTTTCAGGAGTTAGGGAGGAGAAATGAAACATTGTGGGGCTGATTTACAATAACTGGGGCATCCCTGCAAACTAGCAGGGATACGCCAATAATTGTGCGCCGCAGCTCCGCCACCCATGATGTGCCTCATTTATAATGCGGCGCACCATCGGGCAGAAACAGGGCATCTGTGCCATAAAGGCGGTGCATTGCTGGACGCAGCTCCAGCAATGCTCTGGGGGGGCCTAATTGTTCCAATGCTACGTCAAGCCTTACGCCTGCTTCAAGCAGGCGCAGGATTTTGCCCTTAAATATGTAATGTCGATAAGTCGGAGCTGATGTTCTTTCTCGCTGAAGAAGGCCTGGGAACCAAGGTCGTCCACCTTCTCACGAGAAGAGGTGCGGAAGACGATGGAAAAAAACCTAGGAGAAGTGGCCATTAGTATGAGGTGATCTGTGGGTCTGTGGGCGTGTTTAAGTTTCTGTGATTTTGTATTAGGGAAAGAGCCCCGAGGGAGGAGGGTGCAGAAGAGGTTTGGAGAGAGAAGAAGACAAGTAGAGTTAGGAGAAAAGTGTTAGGGAATCCATCTGGAAAGGGAACTTTGTAGCTTAGTCATCTGACATCTGTAAATGTACTTTTTAGGAAGCCTTCACGAGCTGACACCTTTTGATGGGTTTTGTCTGGGAGATGTTAAATAGGGATATCAACTTAGTGATAGTGTAGGGACAGATTAACAAATTATTTTTTCCCCAAATGAGGTCCGATCTGTTTATTGCAGCAGTTTTAGCCTGTGTATTATTTTTGGAACTGTTCGTTCTTTTCTTGATTCACAACAGCCGTCTGTTACATTATAAGCTTCTCGACTTGGTCTGGCGTTAAGGAGTTACATTTTTGTAAATAGACCCGCATAATCACCCTATCTTTGTTTGGCCCATTTAAATTAACTCCAGCCTTGCTGTTAGAGAAATTGTCATAAACTTTTACCACTTTATCGTAAAAGAACTCTGCTAATTGTCACAAAACTGCCTATTTGGACTAAACTGTTTGCTATCTCCAAACTTGGCTAAGGTAGAAACTGTTTTAAAAAGTTCTCTAGCTGTATTTTTAGCAGCAATAATTTTATCGGTGAAGAAACGTGATTTTGCTGAGATTATTGAATCTTTATACTTTATTAACGCCTCTTTGTAATGTTTTTTTCTAATTCAGAGTATTCCTTCCTTCAAACCTATTCTTTGGCTCTGCATTTTTTCTTTAGTTCTTTTAACTCAGCTGTGCATCATGGAGCTGATGGTAGTCTTCTGCCAGTGCCTGTGCGCATCTCTGGGGCTAGTTTCTTTGCTGCCGATTTGTTCCAGCTGTTGAAATATAGGGCTGTGGAAAAGAACAACGTAAAGTAAGAGGAGAATGGGGAATCAAAGGAAGGCAGGCTTGATCCGGGGCAGACAGGCCAGTTCAGTGCATAGAAACACTGGAGTCAAGAGAAAGGGCGAAAAGGCTGCTACTAACAGAAGTTGTCAAGTTGAAGTTAAATAGGAGATTGTTAAAGGGGCGTGGGAATTGTTTAGTAGCAGAGGGGATAGTTAGTATTTGTTAGAGTGCTGTGAGGACATATTAGTCTGTGCGGTAGTAAGCAGATGGTTGGTTTTATGTACACCAAGTGCAAACGGCTTTATGATAACAGCAACAAGGTGTCCGTGGTGATCCCGTCCCAAAGTAGGTTTGGGTGACTAAATGGCCGCTAAATCCCCATTCAACATATTTTAATAACATGGCAGAGGACCATCAAAGAAGTGAATTGTGCAGCAAATAAACAGCAACATACATAGAACTAGGTTCACTTAAAATAATAAGTGTGCCACAAGAACGCATTTGTCTTCCTGTACCGCACAATAAAGAATTATAAAAAATACCATAATTCTGTCCTTCAGAATAGAACGTCTGTAAGTACTAGTTTACAGCACTGAAGAATTGGATATGCTTTGCTGTGCATGGATTACGTAGAAAATGTGGTAATATAAGTGGCCTCTCCCCCTTTTATTTCTTTAAAAAGGGCCATCATTTGTACAGTAGGTACTGCTGCCAGGTGTGTAAGTGGTCACTGCTGGTTATCATTAATTAACCAGATGTAGTAGGCCTGGGGCCCAAGGGCTTGAGGGGTCCCCTGCATCACAATTATCACTTTCTACCTTTGAAATAGAGGCATGGGAGGTATTTTGCTATCTAGCATTAGGACCGAGGGCCCCTTTGTAGAAAAAAGGTCTTTTTTCTGAAAGGGACAGACTATGGTCAGGTATGGTGGTGAAGATGTGAAAGTTTCAGAGGAGACAGCCTGCTAATCAGGACTGCTGTTATCATTAATGCAGAAGGTGTAGTTGTATTGGGGTCCAAGAGTGTGAGGGGCTCAGAACACCACAATTATGGGGAGCAGTATTTTTGGGACCATATATGTTTTTGTTTGATGCATTTGCTGTTTTAAAAGTCTCATATTTAGTGTGTTTTATGAGCGATAGAAAAAGTGCTCCTGAAATCATCTCATAAGCCCCGCCCCTTGCGCCCAGCCATGTCCCTCCCGCTCCCCCAACCCTTGCCATAAAGTTTTGGACGGGGCCCGACCTCAAAACATTTTGCTTAGGGGCGCTCCGAGCAAAAAGGTTTGAAGACCTCTGCCTTAGGGCATCTATCCTGGTCCCATTCACTAGGGGGTATTGTAAGAACTGTTTCAGGCCAAGGGGCCCGACAGCCAAAGTGGCTAACCTTCCTTCCATTTCAGAGGCTAGAACAGCCTCAGTGCTGTAGCGGCTCTTTGAGGGAGTGCTGCGGGGTGGTAGGGTGGGGCGGGTGGGGGCAGCTTGGGGGGGTAGTAAACTCAGGCATGCGGCCAAGCAGAGGTAAGTAAATAAATAAATAAATAAGTAAAATGAATTAAATTGCGTGCGCTGCATCGCCATTTGGCATTGCAGCGCGTGCAATGTAATTCATTTTATTTATTTATTACCTCCGTTCGGCCGTATGCCGGAGTTTACTACTCCCACCCTGCCCCTCTCCCGCCCCGCAGCACCCTCTCGAGGAGCCGTTACTGCCTCAGTGTGAACCCTGATTTGCTCTGGGCGCATTGTTGATCTCATCTGGAGATTTGCCACACCAGTAGCAACTGGCGGGGGAACAGGGGCATTTTTGTAAGGACAGACAGCATCTTCAGTAGAGTGTCCAACCTTCTTACAAGCACAACACCAGGCCTTTAAGGGGTCAACATTTTCACCCTTATACTTAGACTTCAGGGACCCACCCTCCTGAACAGGTTTTTGGGGACCTTTAGAAGACTCTTAGGGCCATATTATCAGGGACGCGTACTTGGTGGTGCCCATCCATCCTCCTCACCGTCGCTTCCTCCAATTCCTCAGGAGGGATCAGGTGTTTGAGCTTACGGCCCTTCCGTTCGGACTTTCCTCTGCCCCTTGGTGTTTCACCAAGCTGCTCCACCCGGCGGTGGAATTTCTACGGAGTCAGGGTATTCTGATGATTGTGTACCTGGACGACATCCTCTTGATGGCCCAATGTCCAGCGCATCGGACATTCAACTTCAACAGACAGTTTACCTGTTTCAGGGATTGGGTTTCGTCATCAACAAAGACAAGTCTGTCCTCTCTCCCTCCCAGAGGGTAGATTTTCTGGGGTTCGTGGTGGACTCACTCCAAGCTTCCTTGAGACTTCTGTCCCAGAAGATGGCCAGGATCAGACATGTTCTACGTTAGGCGGTCGTCAAATCACACACCTCCCTCCGTCAGATTGCCAGGGTGGTGAGGCTTCTCTCCTCGTCCATCCAGGCAATCTTTCCGGGTCCGCTCCATTATCGGGCTCTTCAGCGTCTCAAGGTGCATCACCTCAGAAAGGGTATGACTTACGATCAGTTGGTTCCCCTATCCGCGGCGGTGAAGGACGAGATGTCTTGGTGGCTTACCCACATGGAAGCCTGGAATGGGCGAGCGATCTTTGGGTCTGTCCCGGATCTGGTAATAGAATCCGACGCCAGCAGGCCGGGTTGGGGCACCCTTAGTGGGGATTTCTCCTCAGGCGGCGCCTGGTCATCAGAGGAGCAAACTTTGCACATCAACTGTTTGGAGTTACTGGCGGGGTCTTTCGCAGTGCGCTGCTGGACCAGGGACTCAGTACACTCGTGCGTTCTTTTACGGATGGACAATGTCTCGGCGGTTGGATACGTCAACCACCTGGGCGGTCCACGCTCGCGACCTCTGGCGGACTTGGCGAAAGAGTTTTGTCCAAATTCAGCTCACCACATCTCCGTGACAGCGGAGTACCTTCCAGGCCGAGCCAACCAGGTAGCGGATTGGCACTCCAGACATTTGCAAGATTCCAGCCAATGGAAGCTAGACGCAGGGGTTTTCCAGTGGTTGAACAGTCTCTGGGGTCCTTTTTCAGTGGACCTGTTTGCATCCCGCTTGGATCATCAGCTTCCTCGGTTCTTCAGCTGGAGGCCGGATCCTCTAGCGGAGGCCACGGATGCTTTCCTGCATGATTGGAGTCAGGAGGAGGCATATGCGTTCCCTCACTTTTCAATGGTGGTATGGATGGCGGCCCAACTGCGCCGTCAGAGGGCAGGGCTGGCGGTGATTACGCCAGTTTGGAGGTCTCAAGTTTGGTTTCCGGTTCTTCTGGAACTTTCTTGGGATTTTCCAATCCTACTCCCCCGATTTCCTCGTTTTCTTCTCATTCCGGACGAGGAGTCACATCCCCTCGTCACTCAGGGGTCTGTTCAACTCATGGCATGGCAACTTTCAGGCGATGCTGGTTGCTCCAGGGCCTTTCGGGATCAGCTGAGGACTTTATGTCCAAGGCCTTGGCCATCAGTACCGCTAGGACTAGGTGGGTGCGTTGGTGTCTTCGACGGGAGTTGGATCCCATAGTTGCGGGTGTCGTTTCCATCTTGAATTTTCTGGCCGAGTTAGCTTCAGAAGGACTGGCCTATCGCACCATTAACGCGGTGCGCTCGGCTATCTCAGATGCTCATTACCCGGTTGAAGGATCTCCGGTTGGTGAGCACCCCTTTGTCTGTAGACTCCTACTGGGTATACGTCTTTCATTACCTCCGGAACCACGTTACTCGGTTCTTTGGGACGTTAATGTCATTTTGAATTTGTTTCTGTCTTGGCAGCCTAATAAATATCTTTCCTTGAAAGAGTTGTGAGCTAAGCTAGCCATGCTTTTGTGTTTGGTGTCTTGCCGCAGGGTGTCGGATGTATGGGCCCTGGATGTCTCGGCAAGGGTTTTCTCCCCGGACGGGGTTACGTTTACTATTGGTCGTCGCACGAAATCAGCGTTGAGGACAATTTCTTACCCAGCGTTCTTAGATACTCCCAAGCTGTGTGTTGTTCAATGCCTAAAGGCATACAAAGATTTGACCTTGGAAATTCATCCTCCGGGTGAACGTCAATTACTCATTGCTTTACGAAAGCCACACAAGGCAGTTTCTTCACCTACCATCGCTAGATGGGTGAGATGGGTTATGCAAGACGCAGGTATTGACAATAGTCTGTTTGGAGCACACTCAGCTAGGGGAGCTATGGCGTCCAAGACGTTCGCTCTGGGAGCGCATTTAGAAGACTTGATGCGTGCGGCAGATTGGTCTTCGGATTCTACCTTTAAGAGGTTTTATTTCAAACCGGTGGTGGACATTGCGCATTTGGTGGTAAGTAAGCTTTGAACTAGCATAATCCGAAGCCTCCGGTCCTGACATAGAATCGAAAATTGCCTAGCTTAGTAACAGAAAGTTTCAATTCTATTAGGGACGCGGAGGCAAGGATTATCCCTCCCGAGTTTCCTTCGGAAGACTTCCCACCCGTACTGCAGTAAGTAGTTGAATCTTGATATCTCTTATTGTGTTGAACTCAAAGTACAGTGATGCAGCATTTACGTGCTTTCACGTGTGGTTTTTCCGACGCTTACGCTTTAGTTTTTTTCCCGGTAGGGAATGACGGTCCGAAACAGGTTCAATAAGATGGGAGCGTGACTCGCGCGAAGAAAGAGGAAGAGCACTCAAGATGGAGGGCCTATATACATGTTATAGACACTGTCGAAGGACTAACGTTGGTCTCTATTCGTATGGAATGATGGGAGTTGTGTTTCCTGGACATTAAAAATCTGTATGGTTTGACGTTTAATGCTTTTTCCCTTGTTTTGGGTGTATAAGCATTTGTTGAGCTTTTCTGGGCTGCTGTGAGTTTTGTAAAAATAAAGAGCGAAGAAAGGAAAAGCATAATCCTCGCAACATTCGGACGGCTCCCGGCCGTCATGAGCACATGCCTACCGTGACTCAGCACCGAAGAGGTTAAGTTTTAAAAACTGTCCAGTGAGTGCACATAATTATTCGCCAAAGTGCACATTTTTATAGGGGAACAGAATTTTCTAAAAGTTTACAAACTTCCCTAAATTGCATTGTATAATGTATCGGAAGGTGCTCTAATTTGCAATACTCAGAAGTATTGCGAAAGCAACAAAAATGAATTAAAGGAAACGTATTTAAATGAGACAGGGTACTATTCAAACCATTCACAGAACTTTATTGTGAAGTTTCACATATTTGTAAAAAGAAATTACCAAACATTAAAAAAGGGACGTAGTTATTTTTATATTGGCCTACAAATCGTTTACATGTTGTGCAGAATACTGCCAAACAATTGATGAATTCATGTAAATGAAAGCAAAAATCTGAAAAAAATTAAATTAAAAAAAACTGCTTTGTTGTAAAAAGCGCAATGAAATCTTCTCAAAGGGGGATAGGTGCTGTGGACTCTCTGGCTGGCACGGATGGCCACAATGCAAAAGATTTACAAAGTGACGCATCTAGTAAGATGCGTCACGTTGTAAAGCCCTGCACTACATTATACCAGCGTCAGGTATAATAATAATAATAATAATAGGCAGGTTTATAAAGTGCCTGGTTACGCACCTCGGCGTGTCCCCGCGCTATGATAGGTGGGAGCAGCAAAATCACAGCAGCTAAAACCCGGCACCAATCTAACGGACAAAAAGATGAGTTTTGAGTTTACCCCTGAATCTGGACTCTGACGGCTCAAGGCGCAGTTCCAACGGGAGTTTGTTCCAGCTTTTCGTGGCCAGAAACCTAAAGGATATGCCCCCCCATACGTGCCTTTTTCACTTTGGTAATCTTCAGTAACCCAGAGCCAGAGGACCTCAAGGCTCGGAGTGGCTCATAACAGGTGACAAGGTCCTGAAGTGGTAACGGTGCCTTACTGCCTATAATGCGGTGACACGTAGACAGAGCCTTGAACTCGATTCTACTCCTCACCGGGAGTATGCAGTATAATGTATGGAGGGTGGGCGTTCCGTCGCAAAAAAGCTCCGTACAAGATTTCACAGAGTCACTTTTACGTCCATGCTACGTCAAAACCTTACGCCTGCTTGAAGCAGGCGTATGGAGTAACGCAGCATGTTAGGTATAGTGCACCCCTGAGCATTGCATGAGTCGCGTCGCGCTTGCGACACGACTCCAGCAATGCGCTGCCCTTGCTCCAGAAGATGTGGCACGCATCTGACTATCCTTGCGCCACGTGCGTCGCATTGTAAATGTGACGCATCTGTGGTGGCGCAAGGATATTCCTGCGTGTCACATCTTTTCTGGTGCATCTGCTAATACGCAGGGATGCGCCAGTCCTCGTAAATCTGCCCCTGTGTTTTTAAGTGTCTCAGGGGTATATATAACAAAGGCTTTATCTCTGCTTTTTTGGCTTTAAAAACGAAAAAAGTGGAGATAAAACTATCACCCTATTTACAAGAGGGTGCTAACATGCATAATCGTATGTTAGCACCCTTTTTCCCCAATGCCTCCCTTGGCATCTCTAATGAGATGCAAAGTGGGCGTCACTGGGAAGTACAGCCTTGCAAATATCGCTGATGTGCACATTGTGATATTTACAAGGCTGCCCCAGTATTTTAGCACACGTTAGTTTTTGGTGAAAACTGCTGTTTTATCCAAAAACTAACATCTGCTAAAATCCTGACTTACCCATCCCTAACATAGGGGGTGGATTATGCTGCTACGTCCACAGGGTCGTATCAGCAAGTTTATCGCCGTTTTGCAGGGAACATCGCTGGAAAACTAGCGATGTTTCCTGCAAAACGGCGATCTCCCCCACTATCTCTGGAATTTTTATCGCCCTGGAGCAACGCGTTGTTGATAACGCGCTACCAGGGCGATAAATTCTAGAGATAGACGGCGATGAATAACAAAGCGCTAAGCATGCTTTGTGTTATTCATCGCCATTCCTTGCTGATATGCCCCTCAGTGTGATAAACAGTGGAAATTGTTGATTGATTGATTGATAAAGCTTTATTCGAGATATATATACTCATAAAAGCACAAACAAATATTTAAAACATTAAAAACATTATTTCATACATATAAATATAAATGTTTTTTTTTTTAAAACAGTTGTGCAGCTTCATCAAATAGAGGAATTAATCCAAAAAATTTTTTAAACAATGTCAAGTTGCATGAAAAGATATAACCCTCCGCCTAATGGCCCACGCCCACCCTAGATATTTTGCTGTTCCCAGGACAGTCGGCATGTAGGTAGATGTACAGATGATTCTTAACCCTTCGACACCACTAGATGCCCCGAGGTTTCGACAAACTGGGGCCAACCATACTCTCCTTGGATTGTCATATGCCGTGCACAAGAATAAAAAGTGAACTATACTTTCATTGCTTGCACCGCACATTGGGCAGGATGAAATATTAGAGCTCCGCCATCTGCCCGTCAGGGATCTCAGGGGAAGGGATCCGGATCTTAACTGGAAAAATAACTTCCTGTCCATGGGGACGGTAATGCTGTCCCAATACTGTTCTAATACAGGAGTCATTTTAAATTCCAGGAATCTAACCCCCATTGTGTTGAGTTTTGAATTTCTCCAGAGTCTACCATCTATGTAGTCCCAATACAGGGACTTAATGTTGTTTTTACTTGGAAATACTTCCTCAGATGGATTACCCCAGAGTTTAGGGAGGCCAAGTTCACCTAGAGCAACCCTGAGTTTCTTTAACCAAGGTATTTTATGGAAGGTATCTGCTTTTATTAAAGCTAGGAACCCGTTGGCATAATGCCGAATCTCAGGGGTGGTCCAAAGGCGTCTCCAGTAAAGAATAGGCCGTAATCGAGCACGGTCGATGACCGATCTCCTCCCTAGGTCAAGACCAAGCGGGATTAATGGTGCACTCTGTGGGAGCCCCGTAATTCCCTTTAAAAACCTGTTCTCAGATATTTGCATGGGGAGAAGCTGTTCAAATCCCCACACTTCTACCCCATACAGGGCTGACCCTATGGCTTTGGCATCATATACCAGGAGAACTGGCTTTATAGGCTTAGTTTTGGATTTTGAGTGCTCCACCCGTAGTGCCCCCGAAATCTGCTGGTGCCTCAGAACCGCCTTGCCTATATGCTGGGACCAACCTGGCTTACTTGTTATCTCAACCCCAAGATAAGTAAAAACACTAACTACCTCGAGCTCACTGTTGTTTAGGAAAATCCTAGGGCGAGGTCTACATCTTGGGGTAAAAGCCATCAGCTTGGTCTTGCTAACGTTAACTTCAAGGCAGTGCTCCTGACAGAAAACATCAAATATGTTGAGAGCACGCTGTAAACCAGCCGGAGTCTTGGACAAAATTAGAGTATCGTCAGCGAACATCAGGATCGGAACCCTGAGGCCCGCTAACGATGGAGCATCCACACTTGCATCCAACATCCTACCCACAATTCCATTAATAAATAGGGAGAAGAGCAAGGGTGCCATATACACACACTGTCGTACTCCCCGCTCAACAGGGAAGTTGACACTGGACTCCCCATTCACCCCCCACTGAACCCTGGCGAAGTTACACTCATGCAGCCTCATGATCAAGGTGAGCAGCTCGGGTGGTACCCCCATTCTGCTCAAGACTGACCAAAGTTTACTTCTTGGGACCAGGTCGAAGGCAGCCCGCAAGTCGACAAACGCGACATATAGGCTGCCCTCGCCAAGCAAAACCGTCCCCCACCGCAACATGGTGAAACGGAATACCTGGTCTACCGTGCTAGTCGCCCGCCGGAAACCTGCCTGGTAGGGAGACAAGCATTATTCTCCTCGACCCAGTCCATCAGTTTGTTTACCACCATCTTCCCGATCACTTTTTGGACAGTGGCAATCAAACTTATTGGCCTGTAATTCGCCGGGAGTGACCGATTTCCTTTCTTAAAGATGGGTATAATAATTGCTCCCTTCCATGTTTCTGGAATTGCAGCCCCCATTGAGATGGCATTTCCCAGTAGGGTCACATACCTGGCCCATCGTACTCTGTCGTTTTTAAAAACATCAGAGGGTATCCCATCTATACCCGGTGCCCTACCCCCTTGCAAGCTACTAATTACAAGTTCTGCTTCTTTCGGGGTAAACAGACTTTCAATGCAAAATACAGGCGAAATTGCTTCCACGACCATGACTTCCTTTGCCTTTGCATACTGGGGTTTAAAATACTCCACCCAGGCAGCCTCATCAACATTATTATCTGGTTTGTTAGGGTTGCCGCCTCTACCCCATTTTATAATATTCCAGAAAAACCTGGAATCTTTAGCCCCCGAGGCCTCAAGCAGTTCTTCCCAATGATCTTCATCCCACTTTTTCTTGGCCAGGCGAACACTACCATTATATTGCTTCCTGGCGGCAGAGATAGCGACCTTGTCCCTAGTTCTAATTGCTCTACCCAATGCTATTCTGGTGGAAATTGTGAAATGGACTCCAGAATAAAAGCACTAGGCAGCCGAGGTGTGGGGCAGTAAGGAACCCTGTAACAAAGAACAATGGACTTTGCTAAATGCTTATATGGTCCAAAATGCGAGACTGATTTGCATTGCAAATGCTTGTTTTTTATGGCATTGGTTCTTTGTGTGTTGATAGCTAAGATGTCAAAATATTTGTAGAGAGTTTGTCAACATGCTCAGGGGCAGATTTACAAGCCCCTTGCGCCTGTTTAACACTACCGCTGCATCACAAAAGATGCGCCATGGTGCGGGGTATTTACAACGTGACGCATCTGGGAGATACGTCACGTTGTAAAGCCCTGCGCCAGAAGGAGGCGTTCCTGCGCAGGGGTTGTTCCGGCGCAGGAACGCCTCCTAAAAGTGGCTGAGTGAAATCTACAAGATTTCACGCAGTCACTTTGGGGCCCATGCTGCGTCAAAACCCTGCGCCTGCTTGAAGCAGGCGTAAGGATTGACGCAGCATTCATAAGATATGGCCCCCCAGAGCATTGCTGGAGCTGTGTCGCGCTTTCGACGCAACTCCAGCAATTGTCCGCTTTGACGACACAGATGTGTGACGCATCTGTGCCGTTTTCCCCATGGAGCGCCGCATTGTAAATACGGAGTATCCGAGTTGTCGGAGCAGGGATGCGCCAGTAATTGTAAATCTGCCCAACAGTTTTTAAAGTACCTGTGAGTGGTGCAATATTTAGTATGTGTTTTTATCTTGAGGTCAGAGGTCGGGCTGCATTATGTAAACAGTATAGATTCTCTGATGCTTTGCACCAGAGAAGTGAGGTCAAAGGCTCCACAGGATTCCAGGGTGCAGTACCGCATGTCGACACTAGGTGTCCCATTCCAGCCGGCGTCCGAGCCACACAGGGACAACTAGAGACGCGTGACGGGGAGCGCTGTGACGTCACCACGCCTGCTTTGTTTATCGCGAGCGACGCTGAGCGAAGCACTTCCTGCATCGGGACGAACTCTGAACGGATATCCGGCTGCCCATAATGCATTGCAAGGATGAATAACCCTTCACATGTTATTAAACACTTTACACTAGACGTGAATGTCTCCATTTATCGGCCCGTTGATGATAATCATCCTTCTGCATCTATCCCATTAACTCCTTAAAGACACTCTAACATTCACCAGAGGGCAATCAGTCAACATTAAAGTTCCCAGCTTGATAAGACAATTTGTGTTTTAGTATCCGTTCTGGGTTCAGTTGCACTTCGTGTGGTGGCTGAACACTAGAATTTGGAAATTTTTGGGGACCTTATGGGTCCACATGTTCATATTAGTGATAAAAACAGTCTGAATCGTAATGGAAAAACAAGCAAATTTGCAATTAGCTTATTTACAACGATCAAAGTAGGGGCTATTTTAGATTTACAGCGCATTTAGGGGCATGTCATCAAAGGCCAGGTGTTCAGCGTGCACAAAATTAGCGCTGCCTATCGCCGGACTCTATCGCCTGGTTAGCGCACTATTAACAACGCGCATCACGGAGGCAATAGAAATCCCAGCAATAGCGGTGTAATTCGGCAACATCGCAACATTTCCAGCGATTAAACACAGCGTGAGGGTAAATATTGTAAATCGGGGGATGTGGACTTAGCATGACAACCCATGGCTAGGTAATAAAAATAGCAGGCGTAAGGAACCGGCGATATACCCGGTCAGCGCTAGTTTTTGAAGTCGCTAGGCTGGATAGCGATTCCATTGTCTCTGCACTGCGCTGGGTGTTAACAAACAAGAAAATATTTCTTTATTTCTCCCCATTATTAGGTCGAGACTGGGCATCGCGCATGCGCTGTCTGGAAGACCTGATGTAATTGAATTGAAACAACATTTCTAGAGCTCCTGGTTACCCGAAGGCCTCCGTGCACTGGTAATTACTAGCGGGAGAGTAATCCCGCCTGCTGATTGCCATTGGCTAGCTGCTCCCATGCTCATGTTTCCTGGCTCCTAACTGGTTCATTCAGCCTTGAAACCTAAGTACAGTCTCCCTACGCTTTTAGGGTTTATCTGCTGATTAGCACAGCGTTTTTTCCCTGCGATATGCAAAGTTGCGATAAGTAAAAATTGTGATTATTAACATATGTTCTTGAGATTATAACCCACAGTTTTATTGTTTCAATTTAGCACCTCTACATTAGCACATATTTTAAACACATCGAGCAAGAGAGAGAAATGCCACTTGACTCCAGTGATTGGTAACTTTTGGTTGGCTAGTATTCTAATAGACTGAGCTTTATTGCCATTTACAAATACGTAAAACAAAGTCTGATTTCCCCACCGTAACACTGCAGGAATTTGTAAGCATTGCTTGAAGACGGGGCTTTCTATTGTGATTGTACCATGCATATTTCTGCCCCAGGTGTGGAGTGCGATATCAGCTGGCAATAAAACTGTTTCAGAAGTAATTATTACAGCAAAGTGCTTCTAGTGGAGAAATGTAGTTTGTGTTTCAGCCATACACTTTACTTTAATCACACAGGCCATGCATGCCCCTTTTAGAGACCCCACTTTTTTTCATCCCACTTATAACCCTCATGTCAAGCTCTTCCATTTCTGGAGCAGTTTTAAGATGTTCTTAGAGTTTCCTGTTGCTCAAATGGGCGTAAGTTCTAATATTTATATGTTTCCCTCATCTTCATTGCTTGATTTCGCATTAGAGAAAGTGTCTCTCATACTCGTTTAAATGTCAGTTATATTTACACTGAAATTCAGAAAATGTCAAAATAGCAATCTGAAACCTTGGCAGCTATGCACTATGGTGCAAGGGTGCCTGTGTTTGCGCTAGGCTGCTAAGTGTAGCGACAGCTCAGGGGGAAACTTGGGCTGCTCCATATTGTTGTAAATATGATGCAGCTTTGTGTTTCTGAAGTGGGGGAGTGAGGCATTCAGCCAGGAAGGCTAACGCCTCACTCCGCCACTTCCTTTGTAAATATGCTCCTTTGTACTAATAGTCGTTGCTTATGAGAAGCAAGGCTGGCAGTAACTGCACCTCTTTTACTGCCAGCCTTGCTTCTCGTAAGCAAGGATTATAAGTACAAAGGGGTTTATATACAAGCCCCTCGTGTCACTTTTCTGTCATATTTAACATTTGAAAAGTGATGTATGGGTGGCGCTATGGGGCTTGTAAATCTGCCCCAAAGTGCGTGTTTGCAAACCGCTTGCAGGTTTTCAAAACAAAAAAATAAAAGACATTGTCATTTACAATGCCAATATTTCAAATACTTGCGAATGTGAGGCCTATTGCATTGCAAATGCTTGTTTTTTATGTCAATGTTTTTTAGAACTTGCCTGAGCCAGCGCGCATGCGCAGCCCTGCGAGGCATTTAGTAAGGGCTTTCAGCTCTGAACAAAAGCTTGTCTGCTTTTTTTTATTAGGCCGTAAATTGGCCTGTGCATGTGTCTTTTTTAAAATCAATTTGTCCAAGGCGGTTGATTGTCCCGCCTTGTTTGTTTCATGCCCTAGGGTCCTCGGGAGCGAGCATTAATGCCACCTGTTTCCACTTATCGCGTTCACGTTAATTGGAAACAGATGGCGTGATGGCGGTCAGAAATGGTCGCACTGGCTTTTAGCCGGCAGCGGAGGGCACAAGCACGCACGCACGCAACACTCCCGGGCTTGTCTGGTTTTATACATTGCCAGACATCAAAAAAGCCACAAAGAAGCATAGGCAGCATGTATGTATGACCCTGAAGCTCACAGCTTAACTCCGAGTGTAATCGTGACAGACACTGAAGTTGGGGCCCTTCGACTTCAATTACTGAGTGTCCTCGAATTAGAACTTGTAAAATTTTGCTGAGACGCCTCGGGTGCTACCACACCTGCTGAGCAACACTTTACTTTCAACCAAAAGAAGCATAACAGAGCTCATATGAAGTAGGCTGCAGAACAGATGTTTGTGTTTAAAGAAAAAAGGGGAACTATTCCTTTGAACTTTCCTGAAAAAAAGACAAATACGCTCCTTGTACCTGCGCATGTTGTGTTCCTTCACTGCCATGGTCTGCATTTCTGGACTGCTCTCGGGCAGCTTTCACTGGCCAGTGCTGCAACCAGAGTCTGACAGATTACACACCGCAGGCCTTTGCACTTTCCGAGCCATTGGTTTAGATTTCCTTTACAAACTATGGTCAATCAGAAGTTTGAACTACGACTCCCAGAATGCATCTCTGTTGCGAACTAAGAGCACCCGATTTAACATACGAGTCACTTGGTATGCAGAGCTCTGAAGGGCTGCGGTGCAGGGTCACTTAAACGTACTATTGTGCTGGTCTTGGGACAAGTGCAAGTCCTCCGCACTGCCTCCAGCCCTAGCTGCATGAGACAAGCCTCTTGTGGGCGGGGTGGGTTATGTTGCGCCTCACACAGGTAGAAAGGTCAGGAGTTTCTCACTCCACCCTCACAGGCCCTGGCAGGCATCTGTTAGGAGCAATTGCTCAGACCGCGAGATTTGTCCGCAGAATAAGATGACTGCACGGGGCGCAGTATGATGCAAGCAGCATTTATGGACTGCTTACCCTGCAAGGTGGGCTGCCGTGCATGTTAGTAATATGGCCTACATGTAATGAGATTTGCATTCATCATATAGAATTACTCCCTCTTTGGGATCATAGCTGCAAGATACTGAGGGGCAGATTTACAAGGACTGGCGCATCCCTGCATATCAGCAGGGATGCGCCAGGTAAGATGCGTCATGCAAGTTTACCCTTGCGCCACCACAGATGCGGCGCATTTACAATGCGGCACATCGCAGCGCAAGGATAAACAGATGCGTGCACATCTGATGGCGTAAGGGCGGCCCATTGCTGGATTCGTGTCGCAAGCGCGACGCAACTCCAGCAATGCTCAGGGGCTGCCCATACCTAACATGCTGCTTCACGCCTTACACCTGCTTCAAGCAGGCGCAGGGTTTTGACCCAGCAGTGTCGGAAAAGAGACTCAGTGAAATCTTGTAGATTTCACTTCGTCACTTTTCCAAGGCTTTTTCTTACCGAACGCCCACCTTGCATACATTAAACCTGATGCAGGTTTAAAGTGGCACAGGGCTTTACAACATGACGCATCTCCCTAGATGTGTCACGTTGTAAATAAGGCGCAACATGGCGCATGGTTTACGCCGCCACTGCGTCACAGAAGTGACACCACAGCGGCGTAAATGTGTCGCAAGGGGCTTGTAAATCTGCCCCTGAGCGTCTAAGTGCCTCATTTAACAGAGGTCAGTAGTTTGTAGTAAAAATATAAAGAAATAGTGGGAATTCTCCCCTATTCGAGCAGGTCTTGAATAAGGCTATCAAACACTTCCCCTTAAAAATTCTCTGGATAAACCTCCAGTAGTCACAGGTGAAGCAATCTTGGCTTCCCATTTCCAAATCACAGAGCTATTGAGTTTCCTTTGTCTCTGTCTGAGAAACGGTTCTAATCAGGGTCTCATTTAGCACACTATAAAATCAGGACTACAATTCCCAGAATGCAATGAAAAAACCTGCACTACAATCGTTACTTGAGCTCTGAAAACATTATTCAGATTCAGAATAGTTTTTCCTTAAAAGTTGTATTGCTTCTGTGACTTTTGTGCCTGTATTACCCAATTAAAGAAAGAAGAAAAGGATAAGAGGTGTTCAATGCGTGTAGATATTTCCTAGGTAGAAAGACTTATATAATGAAGTTGAGCATGCATGCAGCAGTCCATGGAGGTTAGATCTGGGAAAGGATGGAACCTAGTGAGTATGGGGGGTGGTGGAGTGTGTATTCTTGCTTGGTTTTGTGCCCCAACATGAAGGCATTTTATCACCAGGGATTACGTTCACCCATGTTCATTTGGTGAATTTCCTGGTGGCAGTCTTTCCACATTTTCCCTTAATTAAGCCAATAATAAGGTCTGGGAGGTGGGCGCTCCCTAGAGAGTCTCACTCACTCCTGTTCTCCCCTTCATACCACTTTCTTCTGCAGTCTCTCATTGTTAGACACTTACAACCTTTATCGCACAACGTCTGAAATCCTCCATCTGCATCTCTAACACATCATCTCCTTCTTCTTCATTACAGTCTTTTCATTCTCCATACTTTACTGTATGCCCCAACACCATACGCCACTCCACTCTATGCCACTACCCTCTGATCCACTCTGTGCCATGCCACTCTACGGCACTCCAGTCTACAGCACTCCAGTCTACGCAACTCACTCTATGCCATTCCACGTCACTTCACTCCACTCTACTCCACTGTACGTCCCTACTTTGTACGCCCCTTCACTCTACTTCACTGTACACCCCTACTTGGTACGCCCCTTCACTCTACTCCACTGTACACCCCTACTTGGTACGCCCCTTCACTCTACTCCACTACACAGTACTCTACCAAACACCAGTCTACTCGTCGACACTCCACAGCCTTCTACTCCACTCTATGTCACTCCACGACACTAAGCAACACTACTGTACCCCACTTACCTTTACAACACTAACTTTTAGCCATGCTGAACAGCAGCCACACTGGTGTACAACATGGCAAAAACACATGGGTAAAGCCAATAGCTCTTGCATAGGTGAGACCTATTGGCTTTGCCAATGCTTGTTCGTGTGGTGATAGATAAGATGTCAAAATATTTGTAGAGACTTTATCAACATTCTCAGGGGCTTATATATGAGCCCTTTCGTCACTTTTGCACTACCGGTGCGTACGATTTTGACGCACTAGCAGGGTAAAAAATGTGCCTTGTTGCAACATATTTACAAAGTGACGCATCTAGGTAGATGCGTCACTTTGTAAACCCCTGCGCCACATTATTCCTGCGCCAGGTATAATGTAAGCAGGGGACGAGTTCCGAGGCAAGTAAGGATCATAGAAGTGTCGCAGTGAAATCTATAAGATTTCACTGCGCCACTTCTAGGACGGAAATGCGTCAATATCTTACGCCCGCATCATTATTGCGTCTAAAGATACATCAGAAATATGGACATATCTGTATCTCCTTGCGTCATGATGCATCATACTGTGAATATGACGCATCATTAGTGTCGCAAGGAGGGCGCAACGAAGTGACGCATCGCTGTTTTGTCGCAGTGATGCGTCACTTTTCATAAATGAGGCCTTCAGTTTTTAAAGTACCTGTGAGTGGTGCAATATTTTGTCTGTGTTTTTATCTTGGGGTCAGAGGTCGGGCTGCATTATGTAAACAGTATAGATTCTGTGATGCTTTGCACCAGAGAAGTGAGGTCAAAGGCTCCACAGGATTCCAGGGTGCAGTACCGCACGTCGACACTAGGTGTCCCACTCCAGCCGGCGTCCGAGACACACAGGGACCACTGGAGACGCCAGACGGGGAGCGATGTGACGTCACCACGCCTGCTTTGTTTATCTCGGGCGACGCTGAGCGAAGCACTTCCTGCATCGTGACTAACTCTGAACGATATCCGGCTGCCCATAATGCATTGCAAGTATGAGAAACCTTTTGCATCTAATTAAACACATTACACTTTTCATTAATTAGACGGTAATGTCTTTGTATTGTTTACAGGACGATAATTATCCTTTTGCATCTATCCCTGTTGACTCTGAAAAGACACTCTAACATTCAGCAGAGTTCTATCAGATAAGACATTTTCCACAACGCAATTTCTGTGAAGATGTATCCTGGTTGTGATGAGTAGTAGTTGATGAAACGCTTTTCTCGGCTTCAGTTGCACTCAGTGTGGCGGCTGAAGACCAGAAACTGGCAATTTTTGGAGACCCTCGTAGGTCCATATGACGGTAATCAAAGGTATGACATATAGGGACGCTAATAATTGCATAGCACATCTGAGTGACACTGTCTCGCAGGGCTTCAATCAAGCATTGAAGATGAGAGGCACTTCCAAATATCAGAGATTTAACCCATTTGAGCAATGAGAAACCCTGAGAAGATCTAAGAACTGCTACAAGGCGCCAGAATGTTCAGAAAATGATCTGTTCATGCCCGCAGGTTAGACTAAAAAGCACATTTTATAGCATGGGTCAGCTTGTTATTGAAACTCCCCTCACAACCCTTCTGCATCTCTCCCACCCACAAGAAAAACACCAGCTTTCTGTTCTCATTCTAACATTTTGCAAAGGGCCAGACACAATTCTTAAATACAACTTTACATAGCTGCCAATTTTTATAATTGCTTATGTGTGATGTTTATATGTTTTTATTGTGTGAATGAGTGGCATTTTACTACCGAATGTGTGACACTTCGAGAGGCGTTTCCGCATGAGTTTTCTATTACAATAGCCAGATATACAACACAGTCTTCAGAGTGCTTGAATCTATCACGTTTTCACATTTATACTGTCCTCTGCAGGTTCTCGCTCTTTAAACACTTCGGGGCAGATCTACAAGGCCCTTGCGCCACTTTTGCGTCATTTGTAACATGGGAAAAGTGATGCAAAAGTGGGGCGCGGGCCTTGTAAATCGGCCCCTTTCATTCTTTCTCTTCCAGCATCTCTTGGGAATTGTCAATAAGCACGTCATGTCTGAGTCTTCTTAAAATCTACAGAAACGTAATCTTTACTAATATAATAAAGAGAGAGCCCAAACCTTTGAGGCGGGTAATCTCAGGAACCACAGCACCAATCACAACACCCAATACAGAGTTGGAAAGGGCAGTTGCAGCAGAAGGACATAGGCTACGCAGACGCCCACCATGTACATTTAAAAGGTAAAAGAACCATGCCAGCAAAGTAGTCCCTTGTGGGCGTGTCTGCGTTGTGCTGTGGGCGTGTGCTGGGGGCGTGACAAACGCTGGGGGCGTGTGGTACATTCCGCCCTTCATGCCATGTCTCATATCGTGTGCAGTGGGCGTGTGCTGGGGGCGTGGGCGTGTGCAGGGCGCAGGATTACGGAGAAAAAAAAGCGAGCGTTGTGCCCAATATTTCATTATTTTTTCTTCCTATGTTCTGTACATTCCATCTCCGGGTGTGCTTGCCCCGCGCTCCCAGTGACGTACCCCTGCTTTACACAATTTACATTACAGAAGAACAAATTCATTTGTGGAAGGGACGGGGAGACAAAGCAATTTGCCTGGAATCACAGGATGTTGAGCTGATGCAGAGATTCGAGCGTAGCTCCCCAGCTCTAAAGTTCGCAATTCTGGAACTTGTGGCGGGAGGTGTGTCTAAAAGTGTATGTCGGTGCTGGCCATCAATGAGAGAGACCTGTGCATTTTTCAAATCGGTGGTGAAAAAATATGAGTATGTTGCTGGAGATGTGGGCCGCCGTGCCACCAATGTACTTACCGGTGGAAGGTAAACACCCATTTTTCCGCAACTTTCTTTCCGCATACTTTCATTACGAAAGTACCATGACTCCGCAATGCCATTATAACGCATGGCATTACATTTTATATGCTTTTACCACGCATACATTTACAACGAAATTCATTGTAAATGCATGAATGGTAAAAGCATGTTTTTTTTTTAAATGTTTGGATAAGGTAAGTATGGGTATCGGGGTAGATGTTTTGGGGTACTGAGGTATTTGTTTTGGGGTGTTTGGGTATTTTAAGGGTTCAGATATAGTTTTGGGTTATGGGTACAGGGGTAGTTTTAGGGTTTAGGGCTAGGTATGGGTTTTGGGGTACAGGGGTATTTTTAGGGTTCAGGGCTAGGTTTGGGTTTTGGGGTACAGGGGTATTTTTAGGGTTCAGGGGTAAGTTTGGGTTTTGGGGTACATGGGTATTTTAAGGGTTCAGGGCTAGGTTTGGGGTACAGAGCTTTTTTTAGGGTTCAGGGCAAGGTTTGGGTTTTTTGGTACAGGGCTATTTTAGGGTTCAGGGGTAGGTTTGGGTTTTGGGGTATAGGGGTATTTTTAGGGTTCAGGGGTAGGTTTGGGTTTTGGGGTACAGGGGTATTTTTAGGGTTCAGGGCTAGGTTTGGGTTTTGGGGTACAGGGGTATTTTTAGGGTTCAGGGGTAGGTTTGGGTTTTGAGGTACAGGGGTATTTATAGGGTTCAGGGCTAGGTTTGGGTTTTGGGGTACAGGGTATATTTATAGGGTTAAAATGGGTTAGTGTTTAAGGGTGTGGAGGTATTTTAAGGAGTAAGGGTTGGTTATGAATATGGGGTGCAGGGGTATTTAAAGGGAGCAGGGTGGACACCCGGAGCTGGAATGTACAGAACCTGGGAAGAAAAAACAATGAAATATTGGGCACAACGCTCGCTTTTTATTTCTTGTAATCCTGTGCCCCGCCAACGCCCCCAGCAGACAACCCCAGCACACGATATGAGACATGGCATGATGGGCGGAACGTACCACACGCCCCCAGCGTTTGTCACGCCCCCAGCACACACCCACAGCCCAACGCAGACACGCCCACAAGGGACTACTTTGCTGGCATGGTTCTTTTACCTTTTAAATGTATGTGGTGGGTGTCTGCATAGCCTATGTCCTTCTGCTGCAACTGCCCTTTCCAATGCTGTATTGGGTGTTGTGATTGGTGCTGTGGTTCCTGAGATTACCCGCCTCAAAGGTTTGGGCTTTCTCTTTATTATATTAGTATAGATAGATGTACAATTTTTTTTATTTAATTAAAACATTTATTCTTTTAAATTGCTTTATTTATGTTATTTTTATTTATTATTTTATTACCCTTTACACCCTAAAAACCAATCCCTCCCAGCTCCCTTTAAATACCCCTGCACCCCATAATCATAACCCACCCGTACTACTTAAAATACCCCAACACCCTTAAACACTAACCCATCTTAACCCTATAAATATACCAAGTACCCCAAATCCCAAACCTATCCATAAACCCTTAAAATACCCTTGTACCCCAAAAACCAAACCTAGCCCTGAACCCTATAAATACCCCTGTACCTCAAAACCCAAACCTACCCCTGAACCCTAAAAATACCCCCGTACCCCAAACCTAGCCCTGAACCCTAAAAATACCTCTGTACCCTAAAACCCAAACCTACCCCTGAACCCTAAAATACCCCTGTACCCCAAAACCCAAACTTACCCCATAACCCTTAAAATACCCCTGTACCCCAAAACCCAAACCTACCCCTGAACCCTAAAAATACCCCTGTACCCCAAACCCCAAACCTAGCCCTGAACCCTAAAAATAACCCTGTATCCCAAAACCCAAACCTACCCCTGAACCCTAAAATACCCCTGTACCCCAAAACCCAAACCTAGCCATGAATGCTAAAAATACCCCTGTACCCCAAAACTCAAACCTACCCCTAAACCCTCAAACCACCCCTGTACCCCATAACCCAAAACTATATCTGAACCCTTAAAATACCCAAACACCCCAAAACATATACCTCAGCAGCGCAAAACATATACCCCTATACCCATACTTACCTCATCCAAACATTAGAAAAAAACAAGCTTTTACCATTCATGCATTTACAACGAATTCTGTTGTAAATGTATGCGTGGTAAAAGCATATAAAATGTAATGCCATGCATTATAATGGCATTGCGGAGTCACAGTACTTTCTTAATGAAAGTATGCGGAGTGATGGTATTGTCGTGAATTATTCTAGGACCCTAGTTTAATATTTCCGATTTATGCCCTTATACGGTTATATCAAATCATACCCTTATATAGGCATAATAATCATAACCATATTAAGACATAGCCAATGCAGTCCAAATACGGCTAGGCTACTTCCACAGACTCCTAGAAAGCACAATGTGTTCTTAGAGAAACCAAGCCTCCAGCAGCCCGGGAAATCCCCCTGCTTCTGTTTTGATTTATCCTAGAACTCCGGGAGTACTGAAAGAACTGCGAGTTCTTACTGACGTCTTATGTCCAACCTTACGTCACACTCGGCACCTACCAGGTATAAATATACCAGCATCTGCCCTAGCAAAACACACGGTGGTTTGGAGCAGATCAACTAACTACTTGCCCGACGCCCTGCTGTAGCGAGTGCCAAGGAAAGGCGGCCCTCCCTGTTGACGCACCGAGAGAGACGCTGTCTTTTCTCCTGCCGGGAAATCCAGCTCCAGTGTTCCCTGGCTACCCTTGCGGGTTCCCGGGAGATTGAGTCCTGAGAGAGAGATACAAGACCTCCGACATTCTAAACAAGGTACGGAGCTGATTATACCCTTAGAGAATTCTTGGTTTAGATTCTTTTTTTTTTAAAACAGATTTTATTGATTGCACAGTAAGCACATATTACGCAATGCTCTGTCATCCAGAGACAATCACCATTATCAATTTACCAATCACAATTGCAGTCATTTTCTATATTGAAGCATAATGTCAAAACAGAAGGCGTAACTATGAACCCCCCCGCACCCCTCCTCCACCCGCCCGCAAATCCCACCTCCCGCGCGCCGCTGCCTGCTCCACCTGTATCATGTACTTCAAGTATAATGTATGCCATGCGCACCGATGTGCCACCAGTATAGTCATGGCTGTCGAGCTGTCAAGGAAGCTGGATGGCATTGTCCTCAGGTGGCGGATCCAGCTCCAGTCCACGATAGTCCGC
Organism: Lissotriton helveticus; assembly: GCF_964261635.1. Lineage (NCBI taxonomy): Eukaryota > Metazoa > Chordata > Amphibia > Caudata > Salamandridae > Lissotriton > Lissotriton helveticus. Next base: position 1,696,334,785 of record NC_136069.1, on the reverse strand, counting down.
CCACCTCTTCCAGATCTTGAAGTGCTTTCGAGGGCAGCACCTAGCCACATATATGGGTTGTACCAGCCCCATACGGAAGTCCATCCCATTTTTCCAGGCCATAAGCGACGGAGCTCGGGCACCTTCCATGATCGTGCAATATCTCTCTTTGCCAGTGTTAGCTCCAGTTAAAGTAGATGGCGCTTGTACCTATTGCCCCCAACCCCAGCCATGACATGTAGCAGGGCCAGCTTGGGATCCCTCTGAAGCACCCAGGCCAGAACCTCATCCAGGCATTGGAACACCCCATCCCAGAATCTCCATAATGCCCTGCAATCCCAGACAGTATGTATCAAAGTTCCCACCTCTGATACACACCTAAGACAGTCGGGGACGCTAGCAAGCCCGCCCTCCACAAGCGCTGTCTAGTGTAGTATGTACGGTGTAGGTATCTGAATTGGACAAGTCGCAGCGCGTTGATATTGCAGCTCCTCTAGGACCTTCCAGTGCCTCCACCCAATCTTCCTCATCCAATTCCCCAACATCCTGTTCCCATGCAGTTTTAAGTCGTTTCAGGTCGGAAGAGCAATGTCGTACCAGAGTTTGGTAGATACGTGACAATTTCTTGTCGGGCAGCTCCCCCATGAAAACTTTAGCTTCTAGCGGGCTGAACTCAGAGAGACTCTCCAACCCCGCAATGTATGGTGTTAGGGCATGATGAAATTGGAGATATTTATAAAATTGAGTACGTGGCATCCCGAATTCGTCCCGCAGATTATCAAAAGACTTGAGCACGCACCCGGACATAACGTCCCCTAGGGCAGAGATGCCGATCGCATCCCATCCCCGGAAGCCTATCAGTGTGTTCATCTGGGGCAGCCGACCATTGCGCCACAACGGGGTTTCTTGAGTAAGAACATTCCACCAGCCCATCCTATGCAGAGCCTGTCTCCACACCTGAAAGACCACCTGCGTGATGGACGGCAGAGACTTCCTAAGTGGTGCTGAATATAGTAGTGTGTGGATGGACGCAGTGCCCATCAAGGCCCTCTCAACTGCGTACGCGGGGTCACTCCGGTCTGCATACCACCAGTCATTTAATACCAAGAGGTGTGACGCCTGGTAATACGACAATACATCCGATGTGGCCAAACCCCCGGTATATGTCGATAAGAAACACGTCCGCAAGGCAACTCGTGCGGCGCCCCCCTCCCACAAGAACCCACTCAGCGCCGAGTTAATGCGCCGGACCCAGCAGGGCGAAACCAATAACGGATGATTTTGCAGTTGGTATATCAGGCGCGGGACCGTCACCATCTTAAAGATGGCGGATCTACCATGTATAGAGAGCGGCATCCTAGACCACACTTTCAGGTCTTCACGAGTGCGCTCCCAAACCGGGGTAAGGTTACGCTCTCGGGCTAAGGTCGCATCTTCAGACAAAAACACTCCCAGGTACTTCACTCCGTCCGTGGTCAACTGGAGCCTCCGCACCCAATCCCCAACCATCTGTGGGCCTCCCAATATCCAAAGTGTGGATTTCCCGGGATTCATATATAGGCCTGAGGTTTCGCCAAAGATTTGCAAGATTCGCAGGAGTCGGGCCCCGACCGCCCCAGGTCAGTGAGGAAAAACAACACATCATCAGCGTAGAGGGATACTCTATCAGTTAAGCCCGCCGACCACCGAAATCCCTCAAGCTGAGCGTCTATTTGCACCCATGCTGCGAGGGGTTCCATAGCGAGTGCAAAAACATATATGGAGATAGGGGGCAGCCCTGTCTCGTCCTACGCCCGATCTGGAAGGAGCGGGACACCCCCCCACCCACACTGCGGCCGTGAGATCCGTGTATAGGAGCCGCACATATGCCAGGAAACGAGGGCCCAGGTTCAGGCGTCCCAACAGGGCAAACAAATATGGCCAGCTCAGGGAGTCGAACGCCCTATCCATGTCCGCTAAAAACAGCGCCGCCTGTTCCCCCAATCGCTGCCATGCTGATATCGCGACCTGGGCCCGCCTAATATTATGGCGAGTGGCACGCTGTGGCATAAAGCCCACCTGGTCCGGATGAATTAGATCCGAAATGTATTGTTTCAGTCTATTGGCCAGGGCCTTAGCCAATATCTTGGCCTCAGTGTTCAGCAAGGAGATTGGGCGGTAGGACGCGTGGCTCTCCGGAGGTCGCCCTGGCTTTAGGAACACCACCACCTCCGCATGTCGCCAGTCCGGGGGCAGTGTACCACTCTCGCGCGCTTCCTCTATTACTGCACAAAAATGAGGACTCAGCTGCATCGCAAAGCGCCGAAAATATTCACTAGGGAAATCATTCCGCCCCGGGGCCTTACCCGGATTCAACTCGCCCAGTGCCGTGGCCAGCTCATCGTCTGTCAGGGGACGGTCTAATACTTCACGGGCCTCGTCTGAGACAGCCCTCGGTGGGAGGTCATCAATAAATCGTTGTACGACCCCTGCCCCTAGGCACTCCCGGGGCGCGTACAATTTCTCATAATAAGCAGCAAAGCTGCCGGCGAGCGCAACGGGTTCTAAGATAGGCACCCCATCTGGGCTCACAATCCGGGGCAGTGGCTGGGCATGCATAATGCCCTGACACAGGTGATGTAGCATCTTGCAGGACTTATCGCCCCATTGGTATATACGACTGCGTGTAGCCAGCCAAGCCTGTCGTGCTTCGTCTAGCAGCATTGTAGCATATTGCTGTTGCGCCAATGCCAACTGCCGCCTGGCTGGTCTACCATCCTCCTCTCCACCCCTGCACTCCAACGCCTCCAGATCCGCCTCGCGCCACACCAGGTCTCTACGCTTCTCCCTACGCGCCGCCGCGCACCATTAGATATCAATACCTCGCAATGTGGGCTTCATTGCCTCCCAAAGCGTCGCAGGGGAGTCTACTGTACCTACATTAACAGATAAAAAGTGATCAATTTCACCAGTCATATGAGCACGGTAGGTGTCTTGCATCAATTGCCAAGGCGACATACGCCACCGAAACGGCTGACTAGCGCGACCCGTGTCGAGTATAACATAGACCGGCGAGTGGTCGGACAGAGCCCGCGGCAGAATCTCCGCGGACAACACTCTAATGTAATGTAATGTAATGGTGTCTTGTAAAGCGCATGTATCACCCCGCCATGGGGTATCTCAGCGCTGTAGACTGCTGGGGAACCCGTCCTGGCTTTCCCTGTGAGATGGTCCCTGCTGGGTATCTCCAAGGTGAAACCAGCCATCCCCGGTGTATGTGGGGGGCCGTTGTGGAGATAAGGCAGGCTAATGCCCAGAGTTGCTGAGTGTGATCCCTGGTTAGAGTAGGCACCGAGGCGAGAATTATCGAGTCCGCTGACCCTGGTCCACGAACCTGTCGCATCGGGAATTGAACCCTAGTCCATTACTCTCAGAACAAACACGTAGTCTAGTCTAGAGAAGGATTCCCCCGCTGTGGAGAAGTACGTGAAGTCCCTAAGTGACCCATGCTTGTACCTCCAAGTATCTACCCAATCGAGACCCGAGACCAAGGCCCGCAACCTGGTAGCCGGACCTTCCCTCCGCACCGCATCCTGAACGCCAGCAGCACTTCGCCATCTATCACACGAGATGTAAATAACATCGTTCCAATCCCCTCCTACAATGGACAGGGCAGTGGGCATGTCCACCCATATGGACAGCAGCCTCTCTACTAGGGGCCACTGTAAAGGTGGCGGGGCGTATACGCTGCCAAATAGTACAGTGTCTCCTCCAATCTCTCCCTGCACAAATATATATCTACCCTGCACGTCAGTCCACGTGCGTTTATGAGCAAAGGGTACCCTACGATGAATGAGGACTGCCACCCCCCTGGATCCCCTTGTGAACCCAGAGTGGTGTGTGAATCAACTTCGCTGAAGGCACAGCGTTTTAGTACCAAGCAAATGTGTTTCTTGCAACAAGAGTACGTCTGTTCCTCTCCTCCTGGCCCATGTGAATACCGCCCCCCTCTTCACTTTATCCAACAACCCCCGCACATTCCAGCTCATGATCCGTATCCCACCTGGGCCTAGCCACACTCCCTCACCATCCAAAGGCATTTGTACAGTATTACATGTTGCAGCCTGACCTTACACGAGCAGCATCGGCAAGTCATGAAACAGTCAGCAAGCAGCAATTTCAGCGCGGGCTCTCCCTCCCCCCTTTGGAACCAATCCCCAACTCCCCCCCAACCTCCCCCCACCCGCACCTCCCAAACACGGAAGCACCTGTCATGGTCGGAGAGTAGTCCAGGCCCCAACGGGGAGCCAAGTACCACCCCCTCCAATGGATCCCCCTACAGCAGCCCATACAGAACTAGGCTGTTGCTTCCTCCCCCAACTAGGCCGAGTGTGGCCACCAGCACAGGCAACATTGCACCTGGTCATCTACATCCGACATATACGTGGACCATGAGTCAGTTCCTGCAATAGTCAAGGCACCTCTTCCTGGTCTTCCGGCATATCCTCATCCCGGCGGGAGGTCGACCCAGGATGCGAGCCACTGCTCGAGCGCGACCTGCCTCGGCGCCGGCGTTGATTCTTGGGGCCTCCTCTGGCAGTACTACTCGAAGAGGAGTCAGATTCCCCTCCCTTCGCTGTGTTGGTCCAAATCTTTATGGTTTCATCAGTCCATTGAAAGACCTCTTCTGGAGTGTCAAAGAAAAATGTGCGGGACTGAAAAATGACCCGCAACCTCGCTGGGTAGAGCAATGCGTATTGCAGCTTCAGGCCCCTGAGACGAGCCTTGGCTGCGATGAAGGATTGGCATTGTTGCGGAACCTGTTTTGTATTGTCCAGGAAGATGAGAATACTCGCATTCTCGTACGTGAGCGTGCCCTTCAGTCTTGCCTGCTACAGGATAGTGTCTCGATCAGCATAGTTCAGTATAGTTCAGGAGTTTGGCAATTATGGGACGTGGGCGCGCAACAGCCGGGGGTTTCTGTGTCAGCACACGGTGGGCCCTCTCGACCACAAAGCAGCGTGAGAGGATGTTGGCAGCGTGAGAGGATGTTGGCTGGAATCCAGCTCTTCAGCCATTGTGTCAGGAAGCGCTCCGCATTGTCCCCTTCACAGTTCTCCAGAAAACCAATAAAGCGAAGGTTACTGTGCCATGCGCTCCCCTCCGCGTCCTCGGCTCTCAGAGCTAGGCCCTTCTGAATTTTCTCCAAGGCCAAGACTCTCTTCTTTAGGGTAGATACATCGTCCTCCACCTCAGATATGCGCGTCTCTGTGCCTGTAATGCATTCCACTGCGTTCCGCAGTTCCTGTCGAAGGAGCATTACATCGGAGCCAACTGCCCCAATTTTGGCATCCAAGGCGTCTCTGGACTGCGTGATCACCGCCAAGAGCGCCGCATTGCCCGGCACCTGTGTCTGTGATCCCTTTGCGCCTGCCGCCTCCGTGAATTTATCAATCGGCCCCTGTTTGCCCTGGCTTCCACCGCCGCCTCTCGTCATGCTGCCTACGATGTGTGGAGCAGCGCACTGGTCCCCGTATGGCTCGCGCCTGCCGCAGGCCGACCCTCAAATATGGGCGCCAACCGCCGGTTGCCCGCCCAAGGTGGGGTCACGGTCCACCCATCACCACAGCGCCGACTCTTACTTGTTTGCTGCGTGTCACCCTGGTAGACACTCACTTGTGCTGGGCACAAGCCCCGGCGGCCGCACAGACTCAAGGTTCAAGAGGGCCCCACGGCGCAGCAAGCGCCTCAATAGAGTTCTCAGCTCCCAGCCGCCACTGTCTCACAGCTTATCGCTTGGCCGTCTACAGCTGCAGGGCAGCCCACAGGGCACTCAGCACTCCGCACTGACCTGGGTATGCGGCAAGCCGTCTGCCCGTCCAGTTGCGCCAGTCCGCCGATCTACGTGCAGACGGGATCCCGCAAGATGGCGGTCCCTTTCTCTGGCTGTCTCCAGCCCAGGCTCCCGCAAAGGCTCGCTACGTCTCCGAGTCCACCTGCTGCTGTCCCGCAGGAGACGTGGTCTTCAGGGTCTACCGGTCACCGGGTAAGCAGTGGGCATGCGCCGTTCCTGCTCCCGATGCAGCCGCCCGACCTGCCGGGCTGCACCAAAATTGAGGCCCCGGCTTTATAGGCCGCGCCGGACCGCTCCGAACGCGGCACTCCGCCTGGACGCTCCCGGACGGTAGGAGCCGATTCCGGCGCCGCCTTTCACCGTCGGAGGATGCCCCCTGGGACCGGGCACCAGTACAGGGTCACTGGGAACCGTTCACGATGACCAGGGCAGGATTATAAATCAGGATATCTGCTGGCTGGTCGGAGCTCACGCTCTACATGACGCCATGCTGGCCGGCTAAGCCACGCCCTTTCCTTGGTTTAGATTCTTGGCAGAAACTATTTTAACTTTAAACTGCTCCTCCCATACTTCTTCCCACGCACTAGGCTTAGGTTAGGTACATTGGGGTTGGCGTATCTTAGAAGCACCAGTTGAGTACGTTTAGTCATTATTTATCATTTTATGTATTTTATCTATTTTAAGTACCATATGGCTTAGAAACCATACCATGCTTTTACAGTATTATTTCATAATACTCTTTTTACTGTATGCACTCTATTTTATGACAAGTATTGCAATCTTAGCAATTCACTTCTCTTGCATGAGAAAGAAGACTGTTCAATAAATAACATCTTTTATTGAAAACGCCCGTCTCTCTGTTTCTCTGCACTTCTGGTGAAACGAAGCATGCACAAGTGACTGGGTAAAATAACTATCTATTGTTTCCGCGACTCTGGAGATTCCCTCCACATTCTTAGAGAAGCAAAGTTGTCCTGTTTATGAGGTTGTCAGAAACGCATCCCTTCTTGACTATTCAGGAAGATTAATCCCTTCATGTTTATTCGAGAAAGTTTCTAGTGACCTCTGAGCTAGGTGGCATTCATAATTAAGTCTAACATATTCAATAGAGACCTAGTCGACCTTAGTCCTACGTCTACACTATCGTTTACGTTATTCCAATGCGCAGAACCTATTGGGAATATTAGAACTATACTACATGGCACCCAACGTTTGGTAAGGCAATAAATTTAACGCTAGCCACTAGAGTAACTCAGTCGTGCATTTCACACAGACCCTTTTCCAGTAAAAACTCCAATAGACGTCTGGAGTGGGTAAAAGGTTAAATTTCCGCCAGAACTGAGTAGGATGAGAATCCTATGTAGAAGTTTTTGGTTTGTTCAACGTTGAAGGATACAGTGTTCCAAAATATTGTGCACCTAATCTTCGTTTCCTTGGAAACTAGCTCTGCAAACTTGTATTAAACAATGTTGAATGACGGAACCGGTAAAGCTGCAGTCGATACGGACCAACCGGATTTAAACTTTACAGAAGAAGAGGATGATGCTGTAATCATCCCGGTAAATGTAAGAAGAAGTATAACTTACAAACTAATAAACAGTGGCGTAACATCAAGAGGTGGTACAGTCATATTTGTGGTAGAGGCACATGAATATCGGCAGACAGAGGTATTCTATTCATGGATAACTTTTCCAGCAGCAAATGCTGTAACACACGAGTTCCACTACTACAAAGTAGGGGACACCCAGCGGTTACATTCCTTTCGAGGAGGTTGAAATTCCACTAACTTACCAAGAGCATCAGCTCTGGTTTAATGGTGCCCTACAACATCAAAATCACATTACCAGGCTCGGTCCACTAGGTAGACCAGGAGCTACATGGCCGGTATTAGCTGGTTACACACCACATCCTGACATCGAAAGGATGTCAGACGGTGAATTATTGAGTCAGCTCAAACAAATAATTAAAATACATAGACAATTGGTCCAATATGTCATGCCGACTTTAACAGTCTAACCAGCAATAAAAATTCCACAGCACACCACTCACCAGGGGAACACAAACAAAATTACACCACAGACTATACAATCAGTCATTGGTAAACTACCCGCAAAATGGGAACAAATTCCATTCTGGTTTATGTTGTATTCTACCTATTGCATATTCCCATGTATGCCTTAACCCACTTAATGCCCTTCTTGTGGAATGTCTCTGCACTGTGATGCACTACGGAATGTTGGGTGCTGGTTGAAGATAAGCACAGTTATGATGGGGCTGAGCTGAATGCTGGCTGCTCCTGGTGGGGCTTATTCCAGGATACTTAACATCTTACAATAAATCTTCATGAAATACCTCAACCAGCCTGGAGTCAATTACTACATTTTGATATTCAAATAGAGGCAGTATTCCCTGATAGTACACCTCATGAAAAACACAGAATTCTGACAATCTGACAATTGTTTACCAATGGGGATCGCACCACATGTGGAGGACTGTGACACTTGGGGAACAGTCTTTGCGTCAATCTACACAAAAACACATGGTGTACCGTCAATAACGGTAATACCAGACGTTCTGAAACAAATTCAAAATGAATATGGTCCAGAACCTGCTTAAAAAACTTAGGTATGAAATTACTGAAAGACTTTAAGCAAGTCTCAGCTATACTTTTAGCCAACGTAAGAGGAGAAGCAGCATCTGTGGCGATCCGCCGAAAATTAAAAGAAACAGAATTAGCAGACCAGCCTTTTGAACTTGCCAGAATAATTGAAAAGTGCTATGAAGAACTAGGTAGAGATAGTTTGGGTGGGAAACCACTGAAGCCACAACTACCTGAAAATCTTGAAAAATCCTTAATTAAAAATAATCTCACAACTCCAAAAAAGAAGTGGGAGGGTAATAAAATAACCACTCCCAGAGAAAAACAGTTTCAGTCCAGAGGAAGGTCTCCGCGGGGGAGAGAAAGACCTCCAGAAAGGGGGGGCAAGTCTCCCCAACAAGAGCCCTCTGAAAAAAGATACAACCTTAGAAATAGGGAGAATTTAAGAAAACCTGACAGATATCAAGATACTGATACACGTCCCTCTCGATCTTTTTAGACTTCCTCACAGAAATCGGAAAGAAGAGGACGGTCAGAACATAAAGAAGAGCACGTCAAGTCCAAAGACAAGGAACTTGCTCAACAAAATAAAAAATCACAGTTTTCCAAAAAGAAGGTAGCAAGTATAAAAATAAAACATGCCGAGGATCCTGAGGACCCAACTCAAGAACGGAGAGTGGGCTCTAACAATGCTAGGCAGTGCAGCAGAAGTGACCATAGCTCGCAAGATCCTGATGAATCTTCTGGAGACAGTGGACACGAATTAATACATTCAGGTGGAAACTGCAAATACCAGAGTCAGTGTACCCCATAAATTATATGAAATAACATTGCGTATAGAGGGGACATAACTAGGAAGATAAAAACTCTCTTTTCGGAGCAACTATCTGAAGGCTATGATATCCTTCTAGCTGAAAAAGACTGGCCACCAGAGTTTGTTAGGGAGTCCCACACGGCGAAGTAATAATTAGGCCTGCCTTCTCAAAACATGTTCCAGTTCATAAAATACACACTTATGCTAAGAAATGGGCTGTAGCACAGGCTCCAGCACTATATAAAAATCATGTATACGCCTGTGTAATATACACAGACACATCTGCACAACATTACGTTGTGGATAAAGAAGTTTATAATGCGGCTTGCGCGATTGTTAAAGCTCACTGGCGCATAGGTAAATTCAGACCAATGGTCACTAAAACTGAATCACTCAGAAACTGTACAGGTCAGCGAGCTGAAATACGAGCTTTAAAGATGGCGCTTGAAAATGCCGATCACGACTTCCCCACACTAATAATGTGCGATTTGCATTTCTGCGTCCGATCTTATAATAATTGCATACAGAACTGGATTAAAACGGTTACAAAGATGAAACGGTGTCACAATTAAGCACAAAAAGCTATGGGAACAAGTAGTTCTTTTACAGAAAGAACTACAAAAGACTCACGTGATACATACGCAGAGTCTTCAACGTGATGACGTTCACGTTGCAGGGAATTCATTGGCTGACAAATCCAAAACGGCAGCTGTTCAACCGACTTCCTTAGCTAGGAAAATGCTTGCGAAAAAACAAATAGATGGAGAAACGATGCTGGCAGTAAAAGCCTCATTAAAAGGCGACAATGCAGCATTACCTCAAAATTATCCACTCAATAATAAATACATAATTGATGCAAACTCCGTTCCTTTTGCTCAAATCCCTGGAGTGGGGGACAGAGTAATTCCAAACACGAACCGGAGGGCTTTCTTGGTTCAAGAAGCACATATGGGAATAGGTCTGAGGCACCAAGAGATCTTGAAATCTCTAATAGAATTGCAATCAAAGTACTGGTGGCCGGGGATGAGCGTGCAGGTTTATAACTTTGCAATGGATTGTCAGGACTGCAATAGAGATCGCAGTTATGAACCGGACAAGATACCTGACTGCAGCACAGTAAGACCAGCCCAGACACCACTATTAGACAGCATTAGACTATCTACACGCCGGCGTCCACAGGGACAAAAGCGATCCAGCAAATATTAAGACAAAATTCACTTAGATATGGCCCCAGCGCTCCGCTGACGCCTGAACTGTTATCAAAAGATCTGCGAGTCTATTTCAGCATATACGCAATTGGCATGCTACATTCTGACCAGGGTCCTGCGTTTAGCTCTCAAGCTTACAAAGGGGCCATGAACAGTATCGGCATCGCATTGCGGTACTCTAATTCACTTCCATCTTGAGGGTAATACGGTAGTGGAGAGAAAAAAACAAGACATAAAGCAATCTATAACAGCGAGGGTATTAGGTTCGGGTGATGGGTGGGTCAAACATCTAACAAGTGTCAAACGTAGTCTTAATAATCTGCCAAGACATTCTCTGGGTAGAATCACTCCGTATGAACTGCTGTTTGGCACTAAAATGCTGATTAGTGACCTCGATAGTCAGACTTCAGTGGTAGAACAAAAAACCTTTGATATCAAAGACCGTTTGGCTGTTTTACAGGACTTAAATGAAACAAGAAGAAGTCTAAGTAACATAAAGCAAAAGCCAACGACCACTGAAGAAAAAACACCTGTCCCAGCAAGACCTGTCGGGATTCCAAAGATTGGGGATCTGTTCAGAGAGTTAAGATCGAGGTGAAGAAGGAATTTGGGCCTTCCTACAGAAAAGCAGTACCTGTCTTAGCAATTCAAGGAACAAGATCAGTTGTACTACCGCCCCTTGCTGGTAAAAAGGAGAACAGAGTTGTATCAATCGACCTGGTAAAACCGCTATCATGTGGCCAATAATAAGTAGTAGGCCCAGTGGACTCCCAAGATGTAGCAGAAGACCAAACTTAGCTACAATTCAAGAGGTTCAAACTGAGAGACTAATCACTTTTGATAAACTTGCAGTGAAGAAAGAAGGACTATGCAACATAGCCATGGAACTTGTGCTTCTTGAAACCCAAATTACAACAGTTTGTCAAGAATCACTTGTCTACAATGAGGTAGCATCAGACTATACAAATATGCCAAAGGAAGATTCAAAAACAAAAACTAATGAAAATCCTGAAGCAATTTCAACAATTGACAGAACTTCATCTGGCTATTTTATCAATTTCGATGACTTTTCTGAGGATCCTAGTGAACTTGAAGAAAAACAAGCCAACAAAACTTTCAAAGAAAAAACAACAGAACTCTTTCATAAATTTGGAGAAATATATCTGATTTCACCATGGATTGAATTGTGGATTGTGTTAGGTGTACTTTTCCTGCTGCTCTGGCTCATCTTAATTCTATGCTTGGGCAATATGATCGATGGAAAATACAGTAAAATGGACACAGCAAGTCAGAACATCAACTTGGTTCTAAAACCACACAAGTCATCTCACATTGAAAAACAAGAACTGTCATCAGTGAACATCACAGCCATTCCTATACCTGGTGGTATAGCATGGGACGCAACTGACTATGACATTTATGGTCCTGTTGAACTTCTGAAGTATCCACATCAATTTAAAGTTTCCTTAAGTGACTTTGTCTCACCAAGTACTTTCTCTGATGATTGGGACTTTGAAACAATTAATAATATATAATGTCAGAATTAGAAATGTCAGCCAAATTTACAGAACATGATTATTTAGAAGGTTCTTCAAATTATGAACAAATGTAATGTTTTAATCATTATGGTCATCACTATCTGCATAAATCTGCAAATCCTAGAAATGTTTTTATGAATAATCAACGGGAACATTGTCCAACACCGCCAAAAGGCAGCTCTAAAACATTTTTTGAGAAATTCCCATGCTTCTCAGGGTTGAACACCACAGAACCAGAAACGTTTTTATTTAAAATTGTAAATAAAACAGGAATGAAAACTATGCTGACCAACACAAAACAGATATACTCTGCAAAATTATATGAGCACATTTGGTTTTGATTTCTGGAAAGACAACATCGAAACAAAAACAATCTGGGGATCAAAAGATTGGCAAGTGCAAGGTATAGAATCATTATTCAGGGCCTGCATGATCCCAGAACAAATAATTTTCCTGAATGACACCATTCAACAGACAACCTGTCTTGGTCTAGCCAAGATAAAATATTTAAACAAACCATCTATTCCAAAGCCCATATCTGATAGTAACAGCACTACATATGAGGAGATAGATGTATTACATATTTTAAACCAAAACAGAACAAATCCTGATTGGAAAAAATGGTTGATCTGGCCCACAGACACTAATAACTGTCAAGATCGATTCCTGAACAAAAATAGGCCAGACCCAAGATATCATCCAGGGATAGTAACAACATAGAGTGTAGGAAAACTCTGCCTCGAATGTCTACAGAAATCCACACTTCCTGAAATTAAGCAACACTTGACCTTACTTAAAGAAGGTGCTGACTTGCGAGATTTCTTATTGGGACCTCGCAAACAGTGTCAGAAACGTTTCATATACGCCAGTATATACGCTGCTTACAATGAGGGTTGGCAAGTAACGCAAATTGAAACTGCTGAAAAAATACGAGAAATTGACCGTATTAATTTGGAAAAAACCCTATCTGTAGTAGACAATGGGTTAATGATTCTGTACTCCAGAATTTATTCCTTGGACAGCATTGTATCATCTGCAATAGATATAATAGAACAAGATATGCTAATGTTACAACATGGGCAATCACAATTGCGTTCTATTGTACAATTAGGCTGGACGTTGCAAAATCTCCGTTCAGGATATGTGCCCTGGTGCCTGATTAACACGATGTCATTGTTTTCTGTCTTTAACTTAACTGATAAACAAATCTCTTTGGCACAAAGAGGCGCAGACATACGGTGCTGAGCATTGAAAAACTCGAGAGATTACCACTATCAGTTTCCGAGAAGCCTGTCATTGAGTGGATAATACATGCAACAATAACAATCCCAATTACAAAATGTAAGTTTCAATACTGCTTAAAGCATATACCAGCAGGCCTGTATGATGGTTGGGTAATGGGTACATCAAGTCAACCTGGAGCTTACCTTATACACATAAATGTAGAAATGGGGTAAATAAAGAGGTATTCCTTAGTGTGAAAAATTGTGAAAACTCACTGAGCAGTACACTGCTGTCTCAAGAAATTATTTTACATGGAGCCTGCGAAGGTTCATCTAATGACCTTTCTTGCCACCTGCACGGCACCCCAGCCTTACAGATAGGGCCTTTTTTCAGACAGCTTTCCAACGGTAGCTACGTTATATTGAGTGACCACAGCTGCTTTGGCATGGTGCCAGGAACTGCCTATCTTGTAAGTGTTACATCCAGGGTCACTTGTTGTATGCAAGTATTGTATTCAAACATTAAGCCAGACAAGGAGGCAACAATATGGCCTTCATTGAATATCTCTTCTATTCGAATTGACGCTTTAAGCAGAATGAAATCCATTCTTTTGCAAAAGACTGTGCCTTTGACCTCGTCAAGAGAAATGTATGACCTGCAAGTTGCAAGGACTTCTGCAGAGATACATGTATTATTATCAACAGACTTTAAACATGCCTGATACCAGTGGCATCGCACATGTATATAAGACAATTTTTTCGGGACTATTATCACCCTTGGAAGCAGTCCTGAGCATCTTCCCAAATTTCGTGCACTCTGTGTTCGGTGGCCTGCCTCTCATCTTGGGACTCCTATCAGGAATCTTATTTTTGTTCCTTCTGCTCCGATATGGCAAGTCCAGTCACAGGAAAAAGTCAGGTTACAATGGAAGAAACGCTCCTTGCGATGTGCTACAGAGATAGAATTTCCAAAGTACTCCTGGTACCCCAACACACGGCGTTGGAAGGCCATATGGTCTTTGTGGGGGTCCTGGGAGGCAGCCGTTGTGGTGGGTGCCGGCTGCTGTGCTGTCTGTGCAGGGGGTTGGCTCTCCTCATGGCAGCTGGGCTGCCCTCCATCTGGAGGTCAGCAGCGGAAGCTGTCGACGAGCTGTAGGATGGCGTTGTGCTCGAAGGTCTGGTGGTCCTCTTTGACATCAGAGAAGAGTGGGTCAGACAGCTCTGCAGGAGGCATTGTAGTTCGCTCTGCAATGTGAAGGGGAGATGCGTTTTAACATTGTGTTAACATGTATGTTGACACATTGTACATGTTTACATTCAGACTCCGTGACAGTGTACATTGTGACTGTTTGGGAGGAGCTGCCTATTCGATGCGGGACAGTGGACATTCTGACATCATCATGGATGTGGGTTTGTACATGTAAAAACATCTCACTTTTCCCTGCAAAGCCTAATGTGATTGGAAAGGAAAGCATCTGACCGTGGTGCTCGTGGGGGAGACGGAGCCCGGAGGAACATGGCGGCAGGCTAAACGCCGGTCGCAGAGGCTCCGGGACACGGCTTGGCTTGGCTGAATATGCGGATGATTATGACGGGAAACCAGGCGGCATGAGCCTGCAATTATTGCAGTAAGAGTGCGATGGTGCTGCTTTGAGATTACGAGCAGACGTTGTTGATCTAATCTGCTCATCTTTTGCTTTCTACTTTCTGGAGGCTCCGGCTCCGGCTCCGACTCTGACTACATTTCCTGTACTTTTCGATGGCAGTGCGGCGGCGTTAGGACCCCGGACCCGAGAGGCGCATATGGTTCTCAAGGGGGAGACGAAGGAAGGGTGGTTCGGAGAACGCCGGACGAGCTTGTGGACTCGAACCCGCTCGGTTTTGGCGCAACTCCAGCTTAGGGGCCTGTTTGTAAGGACATTTGTTATGCCCCTCATTTTTGCTGTATACCAACTCAGCTACCAGGGGTAAGGTGATTTAAGGCTGGGGTGGTGAAGCAGTGCGATTGTATGGATCTGAAGTTGGCAGCTGTTGTTCCAGTAGCGCAGCGCCGAGAGCAGGGGGAGTGGCGGAAGCAGGCTGATAAATCTGCTCTTTTTCTAGATACGGTCCCCGATCATTGTTCTGTTCCTATCCTTGCTCCTCGTATTGCTCCTGGTATTAATAAATCTACGAGGGGCCAGGGAAAGTTGTTAGCTGCATCATTATCCCCGCCAAGAAGACACAGGAACAGATACCAGCTTAGATCACTGCAGGAGCTGAGATCGAAGGGAGTGTTAGATTTAGTCGAAATGGAGCGACCTACGCCATTAACCCCCGGCAAAGGGAAAAAAAGGGAGGAAGCATTAAAAAAGTAAAGGGGTCGAAAGTAGTTCAACCGCCCCCAAAAAACATTCCTTCACTTAAGACTTATTTCAAAATAATGGAACAGGCTGTGGGCTCTGAAGTACAGTCGGATATAGCTATGGCTGCTCACGAGACCAGGACCCCCTTGTTCCCCTTGGAAAATCACTTTGTGCCTTTGGAGGGCTTACTGGATGCTGGAAGTGTGGGGATTGAGTTGGTTGAAATTCTAACCATCGAGCCCCAGGTCGGGCAGTCGGCTATAGTCAGTTCCCCTCTTCCTTCTTCTCAAGGTACAAGAGCCCCAGAAGCCCTACAGGATCCTCAGATTTCTCTGATGGTAGCGGTTCCCACGCCTCAACTATCTGGAGCGGAGGATAGTGCTCAAAGTCATTTTAAGGCTTCAACTCAGTTAAACGTTCTGGTTCAGGCTCAGGGGGGCCGGAGGCTGTCTGAGAGTTTGGATGGAGACAGGCTGGGCTACATTTTTCAATCACTAAGGGGGACCTAATGACTAAATTTGAAATTTCAGAGAGTAATCAAAAGGCTATTCACGACAGGTTTGATTTACTTGAGTCCAAATTAGACGATGTTATCACCCGGACTGGAAATCTGGAGGTTAAAGTTACCGCCTTGTCTGAATCTGTCCAGGGAAACTCTAAGGATATAGACACCCTAAAACTTCAGAACAGATCCATTGCTATGGACTGGGAGAGATGAGAAACGCAAGCCCGTAGGAATAATCTTAGAATTTTGAACATACCAGAAGGGGAAGAGCAGGATGATATCAAGGGGTTTGTCTGTAAGCTATTAATGGATGGAGTTTTAAAAGATCGGCTTGATATCGACTTGGAGGCAGAAATATAAAGGTTGCATAGGGACCCCTTTAAGTTACATACGGACAGGAAAGCTCCCAGGAAGATTCTAGTGAACTTTTAGTCTTATAGCATCAGGAGTTAATTTTAAGGAAGATGTCTATCCCAGTCTGTCCTTCATCACCGGGCAAACCCTTATTTAATTCAATCAGATATTGGTGGGAGAACAGCCCAGAGGCAGTGGGAACTGGGTTCCAGAATGCCCGAACTGAGATCGCACGGAGCACAAGTCCAAATGAAATTTCCTTCCTTATTAAAGATCATGTGGCGGAATAAAATGTACAATTGCAGTCAGACGGAGGATGTGGATGATCTCCTTACTCAAATGAGGCAGAAATAAAATCATAACGAGAAAGTCGAACGGGGAGAAGATTCTTAAGAGAAAGAAGAAGAGAGAGAGAAATACTAGGGACAGCACGGGGGGGATGTTATTACAACGTGATAATGACATAAAAAAAGAATAAATAAATAAAAAAAAATGATATAAAATAAAAGGATACAAAGAGATAAAAAGATTTAAAAAATACATGTTCTATCTAGGCACCATCCTCTTACATACTAAAAGCTATAGTATCATGCCGCCTTAGGTTTTGTGGAGGACAATTCAGCCACAGGCAGTCTTCCTGGGGCCCCTATAGGCGGTTTCATCTTCAGGTATGAAGGGAGGGTTCCTCGGGGGTGGGTTTGGGAGGGTTCACTGGGTGGTAGGGAAACGGGAAAATATGTCCTCATACGTGATAAAGCTATCATATTTACTTAAAGCTCTGGATGCATGGGAAGTAGGAGCCGGGTCATGAGCAGGTCAACAAGCATAAAAATCCTTTCCTGCAACGTGAATGGAATAGGAGAAGGGAGGAAACAATCCAGGGTCTGCAAATATTTAAAAACTCAGATGCCCATATTATTTTATTACAAGAAACCCACCTAGAGTGCTTGTAAAATTGTATTCGGTAGTTTAGGGTAGGTTCAGGAAATAGTGTGTTCAAGGCAGAAAGGGGTAACTAGGGGGGTTGCAATAATTATTAGGGCAAATATGGGGATAAGGCTGCTGAAATGGCATACTGATCAGTCAGGTAGGTGGCTTGTGGCAACCCTCTCGATTTGCGGCACTCTCTACACCTGTGCGGTTTATTATGGCCCGAATGATGACAATCCTGGTCCCCTTTTGAAATTGGGGGCAGGGCTACTTGAGACATCGGCTCCGGTAATTCTTGGGGGGGATTTTAATTTGGTTTTTGATCATGCCTTAGACCGGACCTCCTGGGTAAAGTATCACGCTCCCACCAAATCTATCTCAGCACTTGGAAACATTATGAAAGATTTTAATTTGCTGGGTGTATGGAGATCCAAATACGGCACTACGAGAGGATACTCATTCTACAGCAAAAAATACAAACAGTATTCTAGAATAGATTACTTTTTAACGGACCAACGTCTGCTTGTAGATATTATTTCGGTTTGCCATACCCCAGTGGGGATCTCTGATCACTCAGTGGTTGAATTAGCTTTCACATTGAACTTTAGACCCATAGATATTAGGTGGACACCAGATAGGACGCTCCTTTTGGATGATAGAGGAAAGGTAGAGGTAAAAGAAAAAGCCACTGAATTTTTCATCTTCAATATTGGCTCCTCTACTGATCAAATAGCATGGGAGTCCTTTAAGGCCTTTCTTCGCGGACTGTTGAGTTCATTAATGACTCATAAGAGGAAAACTATTAAGAAAAAAAAGTCAGACGATCTGAAAGCGATAAAAGAAAAAGATCTTGAGTTACAGTCGGCCACTGTTTCAGAGAGGGGGAGGATCCCGGAGTTGGAGAAGGAGCTGCTAGGTCTACAAATATCGTACAACGTTGCTGAAGGTAAGATCATTAAGGAAAGGTGGGAGGTCAGCAAATTGAAAAATGTTCAGTATGGAGAGAAATGTGGGGCCCTTTTAGCTTGGAAATCTAGAGCAGAGAGATCCATGAATAACATCAAAGTGTTAATCCAGAGGGAGTCAGGCCTCTCAATCATGGAGGATGGGGCTATTAGGGAGGAAGCCAGGGGCTGTATGCAAGGCTTATATCAGGAATATATGAGCGTAGGGTCAGAGGAGGCCAGGGCTTGGTTGAGCCAGAGAGATCTACCCCAAATATCAGAAATGAATAGGAACTATCTGGCTAGTGAGATCACGGAGGGGGAAATAAGAGAACAACTTAAGAAAACGAGTCGTGGTAAAGCTGCCGGCCCAGATGGGCTACCAATCGAGGTATATTTAGATTGCTCTGAAACATTGGTTCCTGTGCTTACCACACTCTTTAACAGCCTTTTTATACATGGCTATAGTATTCCCCCTTCATGGTCTGAAGCTACGATAACTCTTATTGCGAAGCCCAATAAAGACCGCAAAAAGATAGAATCTTATAGACCTATCTCTCTATTAAACTCGGATTTGAAGCTTTATTCCGGGATATTGGCTACTAGACTTGCCAAAATTATGAAATCAATTATTCATCCTGCTCAAAGAGGGCTTATCCCAGGGAGGCAGTTAAACGAGTTAACATTCCAGGTGATAGGAGCAATCGATTTCGCGGAAGAGAGGGGGTTGCCACTAGCCATAATAGCGATCGATGCGGCCCAAGCCTTTGATCAGGTAAACTGGTCGTACCTTTGGGCCGCTATGGCTGGCTTTGGGTTACCTTCCATCTTTATAGAGGGAATTAAATGCCTTTACCAGAGTCCACAAGCAAAAGTCCTGGTAAACGGAGGTCTGTCAGATTGGGGGAACAACCTTTACAACGAAGGTTTTACAACGCGATACTGTTACCACGCAACTTTTACAACGCAAGTCGTTACAACGACTTGCGCTGGGGGGCGCACCAGGATAGTAAATAGTTCAATTTACTATCCAACTCCTTCCCTACTATCCACAGGGACTGGAGTTGGAATAGTAAATTAAAATATTTACCATCCAGCACCCCCCAACGCAAGTTGTTGTAACGACTTGCGTTGTAAAGGTTGCGTAGTAATGGCAAGCATTGTAAAAGTACGCGTTGTAACATCGTATATCCGTCAGATTGGTTTAAAATCTCCCGTGGCACCAGGCAGGGATGTCCCCTGTCCCCCCTTTTGTTTGACATTTATATCGAGCCTTTTGTTTGCGCAATTAGAGCTGATCAGGTAATTTACCCTTTAAGATAGCAGACCTGGAGCTTAAAACAGCTTTGTATGCGGATGACCTCCTCTTATATACCTCCAACCATGTTGAGGCAATCCCTAGGCTATTTCAACTCTCCAAGGAATTCGGAAGATTTCCTGGGTATCACATCAATAAGGGGAAAACAGAAATAATGGGGTGGAACAATCTTACAGTCATTCAGGTGGCTAAACACAAAATTAGATATTTGGGAATCCATCTTACTCAAAAACTGAATGATATCCCTAAATTCAGTTGGCAGATAGTTGTGAAAGAGATCACTAAAATGCTAACAAGATGGGACAATCTGCCACTGAACCTGTACGGGCGAGTTAATCTTGTGAAAATGACTATACTTCCCAAATTACCCTTCCTCTTTAATACCATCCCATTACCCTTTGCTCCGAAAGATATTACGAGCTTACAAGGGAAGATTGGATCCTTTATATGGGCTTCAAAATCACCCAGGATAGCCTGGAAGAAATTAAGGAGGGGGTTGAAGATAGGTGGTCTGGCCCTACCAGATTTATTTTTATATTGCCATGCCTTTCACTTTAAAAAGTTTAGGTTACTGGCCAATAAACTGGACTCTTCTTCACAGGGCCGACTCTTTCAGGTGTTGTTGCATGACCAACCACAGGGTCAGGAATTCTTCCTTTTTATTTATTTATTTTTTTATTTTCACATTTGTAAAGCGCACTGTTACCAGCCGGTGTCCTGGCGCTGACTGACCACTCCCTGCACTTGGCCCGAAGATTAATGTTTAAAAAGCCATGTTTTCAGGGCCCTCCTGAAGAACATCAAATCCGAAGCCTGTCTGAGGACCACTGGCAAGGCGTTCCAGGCCTTTGCTGCTCCCAGGGAGAAACTCCTTCCCCCCAGCGGGCTTTCCTAACTCTAGGAACCACAATCAGCCCCTGATCGGCTGACCTAAGTGCTCTTGTTGGTTTATACCATTGGAAGAGCTGAGTCATACAGTGAGGGTCGATTCCTTTGAGCGCCTTAAAAACTACGCAAAGAGCTTTGAATGCAATTCTTTTGCACACCGATAGCCAATGTAATTTCACCAGATCCTGGGTGACCGGGGCAAATTTGGGTGTGCCCGTGATCAAGCGGGCTGCTGCATTCTGCAAGATTTGCAGATAATTAAGCAGCCCTTGTTGAGCACTAAGCAACAGGCTGTTACAGTAATCCAACCGCGACGTTATTAGTCCCATCACCACTGTCTTCCTGTGCTCATCTGGGAGAAAGGGCAAAACTTTGCATACTGTTTTCAGGACATAATGGGTTGCTGAGGACAAGACGTTTACTTGAGGCCTGAAGGACAGTGTATCGTCCATCAGGATCCCCAGGTCTTTCAACTTAGCAACTTTTAAATTTGGCAACCAGAAATTCTACAAAAAATTCTAACTTAAGATCCTGCAGACAGCGCTTAGGAACTGGTCATATGTCCGGATAGCCTTGGGGATTCCCTACTATAACACACATGACCCAATTTGGGACTCCCCGGGCACCCCGGAATGTCTCCAAGATCAATTGTCCCAGCCATTAAAAGCAGCAGGTTTGAGTAGATGGGGGGATCTCTGTGTTAATTCAGGCCTTATGGGCTGGGAGTCTCTAGAGTTCTTGACCAACGGGTCCTTAACAAGATTCAAATTTTACCAACTTTCTGCCTAGTGGTCAAGGCAGGCACTGGAGTTTGAAGATGAAACAGGGATCCTTGATTCTGTCTGCAGGGGTGGAGTTTGGAAACGAGAGGTCTCGTTTTGGTATAGGTCGTTAATGGGGGTAAAAGGAACATTAAATTTAGAGCTGGCGAGCCTTTGGGGCAATGTGTTATCAGATAGCCCAGAGCCTAATAAAACCGGCTAATCTGAGAAGAAATCATTTGTTTGCTGCTTATAGGGTCTATTGGACCCCAGACAAATTATCTAAGGTTACGCTGGATAACTATCATTGCCCTAGATGCAAACTTCCGGCAGCAGACGACCGACATATGGTTTTAGAATGCCCAGAGATTTTTGGATATTGGGAGGCTGTCCTTGGCTTTCTGGAAAAGGTGTTATCAGTCCCCATTATATGCTCTCCCAGATTGGTTCTTATTGGTCTGCCACTAGGATATAATATCAATAGCTTTGCCTCACAATTTATATTCTATGTGATGGTTATAGCTAGGAGAGAAATTTGTAGAGAATGGAAGTCGGAGGCCCCTCCCAGGTTTGCTGACTGTTTAATAAACATCATGACGGTCAGTAAGTTAAATATGGCATGTCAAGCGGAGAGCGGAGATAGGGTGTGGTCGGCACTGGTGGCCTGGTTGAAGATCTAATGGTGGTCCAATGATTATGCCAGAGGTGTGTGGGTCCTGTCCTCCCTGGTTGCGATGCGGTCCATCAGAGGGAATGGGAGTTGGACAAGGAAACAGCCTACCTCTGGGAGATTCCCGTTCTCCGCACACTGAGTCCAGGGCGGTAACTAAGATCGACAGTGTGAAAGGCAAGGGGAGATCCCATCTAGAGTATCTATCATCTGGTGGCATGTACGAGAAAAAAAAAAGCCTAATGTGATTGGCCAGTTTCTACACACAAGCGGCACCTGTTGTGTCCTGTGTTCTGTTGTGTGCGTGTTGCGGTCTGTACCACATTGTAGTCAATGCTGATGTGCTTTGCCTGTTATGTGTGTGCAGCATTTTTTGTGAGTCGGCCCTGCTAGCCTGATTTTGCTGCCCCTTCTCCCTTTAATGGGTTGTGCCTTTGACTTCTGTGCTTATACAGTGCTGAGATGTTGCATGCTTGGGGACTGTGGTCTCTTGGTGGGAGTTGGGGGTGTCCGGCATGGTTTGTCCACAGCTGTTCTCTACTTATTTGTGCATGTGTACCTTTGTGCCCATCTCCCCCTGGGCCCCCAGTCCCGGGTCGTTACTCACCCTTTGTCTGTTGTGTCCGGTCCTGCATTAACCTTGTCCACAATTGACTGCCATATTCCATTTTTAGCTGCCAATGACACAATGCAGGTGATGAACAGTTGTTGATAGTGTTCTACCACCTCAGTTATCAGGATCATGTTTTCCTGCGGACTGAATCGCTTCTTCCTACATTTCTTCTCCTTGGCCTTCCCTGACCCCGATGATCCAGGCTGTTCCTCCAGGGCGCATTTGGGGGTCTGGTTCTCCCCTGAACGTGCTCTGTCTGCGTACCTTCTGCTTCGTTGTGGTTTGTCTTTTGTGTTTTTTTTTATTTCACTTGTATAGTTGTTCTTCCCGCTTGGCGTGTGTGAATTGCAGACCTGGGCAAGATTTATAAAAATTTTTTTATCGTGGTTGTGCTCATCGCAACTTTTTCTGGATTGGGGTTTGTATTTTTACCACCTTCAGAGTGACTTTCACGCAGACATTTTACGCGTTATCGTGAGCTTATCGCATGGTCCCGCCGTATTGTGAATTGTACGTTAACACTGCGGTATTTTCCTGCGATATGCAAAGTTGCGATAAGTAAAAATTGTGATTATTAAGAGAAGTTCTTGAGAATATACTCCACAGTTTTATTGTTTCAATTCAGCACCTCTACATTAGCACATATTTTAAACACCTTGAGCAAGAGAGATAAATGCCACTTGACTTCAGTGATTGGTAACTTTTGGTTGGCTAGTATTCTAATAAACTGAGCCCTACTGCCATTTACAAATACATTTAAAAAAGCCAGATTTCCCCTATTTATTACCCTCCCCATTGTTTTCAGTATTAGCAGTACATTGTTCTTCAGTGTAAAGGGGATTTTCTAGAGCACTAATCCTGAATGTTTACTCCAGTCCACTCACATTTACTCCAGTCCACTCCAGTCCACGTTTTACAGCGGCGGCGAAGCGCGGGAGAAAGCTGTACGGGCGAAGGCTGTGGTGGCGGCGGTTGTGTGCGGCGAGCGCTGGCGGCAGACGGCTGCACAATCAAACAGGAGGAACCTGCTGGGAACCATTGTGCCGAAGCCGCCGCAGCCGCAGCAGCCACGGAGGGTGGTTGCAGAGCGGAGCTGCACTGCATCGGAAGCCGGGTGAGTCCGAGTGGGGACTGGAGCGGGGAACGGAGCTGCACTCCCCCGGAGCCGCCCAAGACCAAGCCTTGCAGAGGCTATCGCTCTGTTGCCCCTCGGAGGTGTGCGGGCTCGTGGGAGCGTGGCCGTCGGCCGGCTGGACTTCTCTGCTCTCAGCTTGCACGCAGCCCCAGCTGATCCGGCACTGCGGGAAGGCCCTCCATAGCGGGGCTGCTCCTTCTCTCCCTGAGTGGCGGCAGGCGCAACAGCAGGCGCAACAGCAAGCGCAGCTGCCTCCAGACTCAGGGCAGCTGCCTTCTAGAGGGAAGCAAAACCACAGAAGGACACCTGGCACATGGGCCCAAAAAGAAGGGGCGATTGCTTGTGACCCTGGAAAAAAGCCCCACGATGCATCCGCCGATCAACACAACATCAACCAGAGCTACGAGGAGCAAATCACTTACAGATAGCCTCAATGAAAAACCGCAAGAGGCTGACCAAAGGGACTCGATTAGAAATTTTTCTAATTAAGAAAAACGACACCCTTAGTAGCAACCATGACACTAACCGGGGTGCTCTCCCTGACATTCCATGCCCAGCCCAAGATAACAGCACTAACGATCAAAGCAGACTATCGCCTATCTCTACAAGCAAATCTAAGGATGAGACCGCCCCCTGCGAAATACATAGGATCAACCAGGAAAGGGCCAGCAAAGCCCACGAGCAGCCCCACCTAATGCAATCAGCAGATCAAATTAGGGGTGGAATCCCCCCTCTGCCCACAGACAATGGGCAGGTCATCACAACCAGCAAGACCATCGATACAGCCACGCCCAAAGGAGGCTCCACAGCAATGACAACAGCGCAAATCCATCAGACCAAAGACCCTGGCCCACATCTTCAGACCACGGTGAAAAGTGACCCCCGAGATGAATTCAAACACTCCAAACCAACGGTTTCCCAGCAAGACTTCCCAGCCCCAGTGTCCCCAGCGGCAGGGGAGTTCACAATCTCACTTCTCCACAATCTTGAACAAAAGATCGAAAGAACCCTCGACCTAACTCCAAACCTGTCATGGCCTTTAATGTCTCCATGGGCCCCTAACACAAAAGCGGACTACCTCGCTTGTAATAGCAGTGCGGACACGACTTCAGAGAAATCATTCCCGACTGAGACAAATAGTGCCACTAATAAAGCCCTCCTATGGCAATCAATGAAGATGGAAGTGCAAATAGATCTTCTACAAGCAGTGCGTCTAGTGGATTTAAGCTCCAAGGTGGAGGTCCTCGCCGAACTTGTGGTTTCCAACCGGGGTGATTGTTCCTGTTGCTGTTCTATCCTTATCGAGAAATTGGCCTCTCTTCCCGAGGTCCTAGCAGATATAGTAGAACTAGCGAAAAGGAGCACAGCGGTTCCGACTTTAAACAACAAAGAAGATCGGGGGAAGTACAACAGTCACACCCCGAAGGTGACACAGCTATCTGGGGTTCCATTCGGACAGAAGAACATAGCCGATAATGGCAAAAGCATAGAGCTCATGAACACTAAATCAGACAGTAGCCTAAAAACCCACAAAGTCCAAATCTCAGGGACAGCGACGTCACTGGAACAGTCCAGCAGGAACATATCTCACGCACAACGGATACACAAGAACCCTCATTATCAAGGAGACAAAAAAGAAGCTAAAGAAGCAACAGAAAAAAACAAAGCTAAAAGTGAGACAATCGCAGTGTTTGAAGATCAAGCAACCGCCTTTACTAGGGGGCACAAAATCTACCAAGCTGTACGCAATATTTACAGACAAAAACGGGGGCAATAGGGTCACCCCGGTCTCCTCGCCAACGGAAGCTCAACATAAACAAACTACACCATTAAGTATCTCTAATTCAAAGTGCCAAAAATCACCAGCAAGGCAAAATCACCCCATTGACATTCACCCAATGGCCGGAAAAAATCCACTTCCTATAGAATTGCCCACTGAGATATTTTTGGCAACAACGAGGCTGCAAGGGGCTACCCCAAATCGATTACACTCAAGCACGCAGATCCAGCCTGCCACCTGGATGAACAACGGCCAAAATAAATGGCCTCAAGGAAGTTCTCCTTCAATCCACCAAGGAAGTACTAGTAAAGAGCCAACTTCAGCAGAGTTGGTCACAGAAAAGGGAGAAAGGGCACAAACCGCGGTTGCACCAGCAGTCGTCTATGAGGTGGTCCTCACTCCGAGATTTTTCAGCACGGGAAAGCATGACATCCTGAACCGGAGTAACATCTTACGCCTTTTTAAACACCTGGACACCCTAGACAAGATAAACACAGAGGACATAGAATGGGTGAAATTTCAGAGCATAAAGGGGGACACACATGGTGACTCTTCAGTGGTGGGACTGAAGAATAAAGTAATACAACAAGCCGTCGTGAACAACACCACTCTACTCGCCGAGTGGGGCATTGAAGTTCAGATATTGTCGAACACAAAATATCCACATGTCTTGGCCCCTGAAAGTGGGAGAAAGGCTTTTTGGTCGGTCCTGCACGGGACAAACAGTTCGGGACCCCAAGATAGAAGCCAGATGGGCCAAAGGGACCAAACTGGCATTAAAATTTCCTGCCAAAACAATCAACGGGTTATACACACCACCTCCCTTATCTCAGATCAAAAGGGACTCGCAAGAAGGAGGATACATTATTCCTAACCGGGACAAAAGTCAGCCTGTCAGAGGAGATGCTGAGCTTGGATCAACATCAAAGAAGCAATTAACTATAATTTCATGGAACATAGCAGGGATCAGCAACATTTGCAAAGATAAAGACCTGAAGCAGTTCCTGGAAAGCGGAGACATAATTTGTTTCCAAGAAACGTGTGCCTTGTCCACTACTCCTCTGGCAGGGTACTATGAGCATCAAGTACCAGCCATAAAAAGGAATATCTTTGGTCGTCCAGCCGGCGGCGTATCAGTTTTTATAAAACACGAGTGCGCCCTCACAGTTACCTCCATCAACTCGAACTTCCCCGGTCTGCAAGCTGTACAGATAAGAGGTTTGAGTCTCAATAAACATCCAATGCGTTTGTTGGTAATAAACTGCTACATCAACCCCGCACAGACCCTGATGAAAGACCAGCTGGAGGCACTGGCACAAAACCTAGAAGATCTGCTAAACAATCACAAAACATTCCAGATCATCCTAGCTGGGGACTTCAATCTGACAAATCTGGACAAAACTGAAACATCTCCCCGGGGATTAGGCAGGGCAGCTTCCCTGCACGACTTTCTCAACAGTTACAATCTGACATCAACCAACGCACTGAAAAAAGCCTCCTCGGCCGCCTGGCAGCCTAAGCCCACTTTTCGGGACGCCTCAAGAATAGACTACATCATGATTAGCGGAGAGCTGGCGGCCAGAATGGATGACTTCGAAGTTGAAGATCAGAAGGAATGCGACCATAGGCCATTAAGAGCAGCATTTCAGTTGGACGTACCGCCTGCTACCATTTATCAATCCATCGGGGAGACAAGTGGGGAGGAGAAACACAGTGTTCTGCGGAGGATTAAGTGGTCAGAAAAGACCAACTGTACACTTCAAACATGGCTGGACCAGGCACAGGAAGGCAGTCTGTTTAAAGCATTCTCACCCATTAATGGATGGGAGAATATAATAGAGGATTGACAAATTAAGCTTGGGAACCCCAAATTCCAAAATTCCAGAACAAAAGGGCTATTCAGACCAGGAAGTATCTGTCCACAGGACATACGAGAATATAAAAGACTTTTGCGCAAGGCTCTCGCAGATAAGAAAAGAGGGGGCAGCCAAACAGAGGGAGCATTGATTGCCTCACTGAGGGCATCCCTTAGGAAGAAGCTTTGGGAACACAAAAAAGCCAATATGGAAAGCAAGTGGCTCAAAGTTTTCTCCCTGCTTAAACAAAAGAACCCTGCACGACTCTGGAGATATATAAACCAGCTGAGCAACCGAGGACCATCAAGAGAAAATGGGGTTTCAGAAAAAGACTGGATGCAACATGTGAAGCAGCTATATGTAACAGGCCCCACTAAGGAAGTTCCATCAAGCGATAAGGCGGAGCTTGCTGAGCAAGTGCAACTGATTAGCACAAAGCCAGGAGGTACAACTTCGAGCCCAGGCATGGCCCCCGTGGGTAATAGATCCCCGGCCGCCGCTGATGACACTTTACCAACTTGGGCTAACATCCAACAGGTCATCAAAACCATCAAGAGCATGAGGAATGACGGAGCCCCGGGCCCAACGGGATTCCAGCGCCGTTTTTTAAACAGGCACCGGAGTTCTTGGCAGCGCTCCTGACTCCGCTCTTCAATTACACCTTTTCGACTGTCATAACCCCCGAATCCTGGAGGGGTTCCATACTTGTCCCAATCTTCAAAAAAGGAGATCGCCTAAAGCTGTCAAACTACAGGCTCATTGCCCTGCTTCATCTGGAAGCCAAGGCATATGCTCGCCTATTACTGAACGATCTAGAAAAATGGGTAGAAGAGAGAAACATAATACCCATGCACCAGACTGGCTTCAGGTCCCAGGCATCAACAATGGACAACGTCCTGGCGGTAGCACATCTCTCTGCCCAGGCAACTTTGAAGAACCACCTTCCACTCTTTTGTTGCTTCGTGCACTATAGTACAGCCTTTGACAAAATAGTCAGAAAACGATTATGGTGGAAATTAGAAAAGTGGGGCATTCCACCTAATCTTTTGAAGGCAATAAGGTCATTACACGAGGACACCTGGGTGAGGGTCAAAACAAGTGCCCGTACAGTCTCCCCCAAAATAAGCACAGAGAATGGGCTGAAGCAAGGGTGCGTGCTGGCCCCCACCCTCTTCAACTTATATACGACAGACCTGGTAGTGGCACTAAAAGGAGCCAGTCTAATAGCCCCAAGATTAGGAAGTGTGAGGCTTCCCGTTCTACAGTATGCTGACGATACAGTAATATTGGATCTTACGAAAGTGGGACTACAAAGAGCATTAAATGCACTAAACAGTTTTAACATCGCAAACAACTTGATAGTTAATCAAGGGAAAACTAAGGTCATCATTTTTGGGTCCTACCAATGGAAAAAGAACGTACAGTGGCAACTGGGAAACGATCTAATTAACTCGGTGGCTTCATACAATTACTGAGGGGTTTGGTTTACGGAATGGGCCAAGGCGAATTGACATATAAACCAGCAGAGCTCAAAAGCCAACAAGGTTACACACTTATTAAGACAACTAAGCCAAAATTTGATTAGCCCATCCACCAGCCAATTGTGATAGCTCTAAGAGCAAAGCTCCTTCCAGCAATTAGCTACGCCCATCTAGCCTTCCCCGGGAAATTGGACACACTCCTCAATTCAGCCTAAGCCAAGGCATACAAGTCGGTGCTACATATACCAAGGTCAGCAGGAAAAACTAGGCTAAGACTGGAGCTTGGCCTAGCAAGGCCGGACCTGATTTGCCAGGGGGAGATTATAAAGTTATATTTAAGAACATTAAGGGCTCCGGCTAATTCCTTAAAAAATCACTTGAGATCTATCTTCGAGTGGCCAGGCTCGGAATGGCACACCAGGATGGGAAATGCAATCAGAGTATTGAAGATCGAGGAAGAAAGTATGCCGCGGCAGGACATCCCCCTGAACGCTTGGAAGAAAGCTACCTATAAACAAGTGTGTGAAATTTCCTTTGACATCGACTATAAAACTCTACGCCGAAGTCCTCATCTGGATTCATTAAATAATTCATACACAGCAGGAAAAGCACAACCCTACCTAAGTGAGGCCCTCACAACACAGACCCGAATTAAAATTTAATATATGAGGCTGACCATGCTGGGGATAGCAGATTTGAATCCTGCATGGGCCCGAAGAGGGGAATCCATAACTTGCAGACTGTGCACCTATAAGAAGGAATCCTGGTTGCACCTTCTATGTTGCTGTCCTAACCTTAACAATGAACGCCAGCGACTGTTGCGTCCGATTTGCCTCAGTAAGAGTATAAAGTCTTGCAGCAGAACATCAGCCTTGTGTTTGTCAACCACTGACACAACGATCTTGGCGAGATTGGCGAAATGTATTCACCAAATCAGGTTAGCCCCAAAAGCCGCCAACGACAGTAGAACAACCCAGGGGAAGCCCACGGCAAGCACTGTGGACTAAAGCGGATGGGATCCCTCTACGCAGTATCATTGACAGCGCCCCACTCGCATGCCCCCCTAAAGAAAGAAATGTCCTTTGTAAGATACTTAGTGCGCCATTGAGGTCAGCTCAAGTGCCCACTAACATAGACTAACTCCAAGGCACACAAGTTGGGTGTTAGAAGGGGCGATCCCAGGGGTCAGGATATGCTCTCCCGACCACCCCGTGATCCACCTCTCCCACCAATACTGCCGTGTCTTAATGGAAGGTCCCCGCCGGGGAGGACTTTGAATCTATGATCGAACACACTGAGCTCACACCACACTTATGAACGGACACCACACCGTGGATTTTAGTAAGCACGTTCTTTATCACACAGTAAAAAGAGGTAAGTATTTACAAGCGATCGAGGGATCGTAAAGTCTCGGTTGGAAGGAATAGGGAAGCGGGACAGTCTCAATAGTAGGCCAGTATGTAGCGTACCCTGCGCACAGCTCTCAATCCTCGAGCCGGGGGGATACGGAAGATGGAGGTTGCACTGGCTGCTCTACTCACTTCGGTTCGAGTCAGGTTGCGTTGGTAGCGTCGATGGTCCAGCCGGCCCAGAGTACTCCTCAAGCCGCGACGAGGTCAGCACGGCTCGATTCAGAGTGAACAGAGGAGCTGTTAGTTCTTGCAGAGCCGCGACAGCCAAGTCAAGTCAAGCAAGGTTTATTCGACGATTGTCATAAAAGCTTATTCCTTATATATAAAAGTACATGTATAAAATTCAATAGATAAAACCAGATTAAAATCCAGATTATAAAAATTAATAAAATACATAAAATCATTCCATTACCAATACAAAATGTGGGTGATATTATTACACAATAGTTGATAAGGATACTTGGCCTACAAGGTTAACTAATATATTATGCTTTCAGCAATTGGGCTCTAATCGTCCATGCCCAGCCTAGAAATTTCGCTACCGCTATATACACAAACATATTAGGGCTGGTGCAAATAATTCTAACTGCAACCAATCCTCTCCTCATTCCCAATAGCCTACACATCGGTTCTAACCACTTTCGACGGGGCGCCGCATACTTGGGCACTCAAACAAAAGATGGCCAATGGTTTCGGGAACATCTGAGCAAGCCGGACAAGCCACCTTGCTCCCACTAGTCCATCTATTAGATAATGCCCTTACCGGTAGGCTTTCCACTCTTAGCTAAAAGTAGAGCTTGCGGTCAAGGGGATTCGTGATGACATCCCAAAATTCCTCAAGTTTGGGACAATCTTTAATTTCTAAAAATAAACCAACAAGAGAGTGTGAAGGGGTGGTACTAAAAACCTTTGTAGCCACCAAGTTCCAATACAAGTTCTTAAGTACCTTCTTTGGTGGAAACCTGGCATGCAATGGATCTTCCCACAATTCCCCTAGACCTAAATCATTTATAAGATTCCGGATATGTCCCAACCATTTGACTTTCCGGGAACCGTCACTTTTAACTACGTCCAGCAGCCCCCTGGTATATGTATCCAGTTCGGGTGTAGTCCAAATCCGCCGCCAACATAGGATTGGGCGCAAGGATGCAATTAAAGCTATTGGTGTTATGCCCAGATCGTAAAATAGGGGATTCAATGGGGTGCTCTGGGGTAACCTTATTAGTTTTCTGAGAAATGTGTTTTCGGAAATAGTCATCCCCTTTAGTTTTTCGTTTCTCCACATTTCCACACCATACAGAGTAGAACTAACTACCTTGCCATTATAAACCGATAACACCGGAGTTATCGGCCTAGTCAAGGACCTGGAGTGCTCTAGGCTCAATGCTCCTGAGAGCTGGCGATGCTTCAGGGTGGCCAAATCAATCTGTTGTCTCCAGGATAAATCCTGTTGGATGCAGACACCCAGATAGCTAAATGCCTGTACCTTCTCAAGTGGCCCGTTACTCATATATACAGTACCCCTGTTGGCATTAGGCGCATTAAAACACATGTACTTGAATTTAAGAACATTAACTTCCAAACCACGAGCGACACAGAGGTCCTCGAAAATTAACAAAGCCTTCTGTTGCCCGCTCGGGGTTTTTGATACCATGAGACAATCGTCTGCATACATTAAAATAGGGATTTTAGCTCCGGCAAGAATAGGTGCATCAACATTAGAACCAATTAGAATTTTGGCAACATCATTTATGTATAAAGAAAATAACGTTGGAGCCAGGACACAACCTTGGCGCACACCTGTTTCAACTGGGAACTGAGATGTGACATTGCCAGGACTTCCCCACCCAATCTGGGCAAAATTCTCCTGGTGGATCTTTCTAATTGAAGACAAGATGTCCCCTGACATACCCATATCGTTAAGCACTTTCCACAACATTTGGCGCGGGACCAAGTCAAATGCTGCCCATAAATCTATAAAAGCAGCATAAAGGCTGCCATTACCAATTAGCACGGTCTTCCAGTATAACATAGTAAAATGCATGACCTGATCGACCGTGCTAACTGAAGTTCTAAAGCCAGTCTGCAAATGAGACAAGATGCTGTGATCCCTTTCCCAAACCTGAACCTTATTTAAAATAAGCCTACCAATGATCTTCTGGGTAGTATCGATCAGACTAATTGGTCGATAATTTCCAGGCTGGGACTTGTCCCCTTTCTTATAAACTGGGATTATTTCGGTCCCTTTCCATGAGTGGGGAATCGGTGCTCCCCTAGCAACCGCATTTGCCAGTAATAATATATATGGGCCTCAAGAATCTTTGTCTTGTAAGAATAGATCAGCTGGGATACCGTCAATTCCTGGCGCTCTACCAGGAACACGACATCCAAAGCCAGCTGAACATCCCTCAAAGTGAATGGATCTTCCAACAAGGGAAAAAAAGACACCTCTATGGAAGAATCTTGGCCATCTCCCATCGCAAACTGCGGTTTGAAATGGGATACCCATTTATCCTGCAGGACCCAGTTCTGTGGTTTATCGGAATTACTATCCACACCCCACTTGTAGACACTCCAAAACTTTCTGGGATCTTTATGGCGTCCTGCTTCTTGCAGGTCTAACCACCTCTGCTCATCCCATAGACGCTTGGATTTAAATACAGCAGATTTATACGCCGCCCTAGCTATACGTACGTTCACACTCAAGCCACTTTTAAGGGCTCTACCTAAATCCAAGCGAGCCTGCCTACATTCTGCTGAGTACCAACGTGGAGGGTGGAAGTTACAGGGACCACTTTGTTGAGAGGGCTTAACAAACAGCGTACGCAGGTCCTTAAATAAAGCCTCATGAATTCTGGTTCCACTTTCAATACTAGTAGTTGAGCACTCCTCACTCACTACACCCTTCAAGTCACTTATTGCCTGAGTAAGCTTGCTAGCTATAAAATCAATATTCTCCTGAATGACTACAACTTTAGACCAGCGGACATGGCGCATATCATTAGTAATGACAACGTCCACTGGAGAAATGGTGTCAATCACCCTTCCCAGACTAACTGGTGGTTCCCAATATGATATTTTTGCCGATAGGGGGTTATGATCGCTCTCTACTCTATATATAATTTGCATGTCCTGGAGATACCTCCACAGGCTCAAACTAATAAGAATATAGTCTATTCTACTCTGCCAGGGGCCGTTCTTAAATGTATTAGCCCCACTTTTATCACCTGGTGTTCTACCATTGGCGGATCTAACTCCTTTTTTTAGGCAGAGTGAATTAAGCTGTATTGCAATTTGCGTCCACCTTTTAATGGGGACTAGATCCAATTTAGGAACCCCCCATACCCTATCTTCTTCATCTGAAAGGTTCCAGTTATCATTCAGGAGAGGCTCAAAAGTTACATTAAAATCTCCTCCTATAATAATATTAGAATGGAGAAGATTGCTCTGTAAATGTTCTTCCAGAAGTGGTAAGATTTCCGAGTTCTTTCCCCCGATACTTCTGGCATATACATTGTATATATGAATAGGGTCTCGATTCACAAACTCCAACATAAGGGCCTGGAGATCCCTATGATTAGTGGGTATTATCTTGACCATTATAGCAAGATCTTGCTTGATCCAGATTGTCAGGCCACCTGACAGTCGACCTTTCCCTTTCTTTTCCGCTAGGATTCCATAGTTTAGATACCCCGGGAAATACAACTGCTCCAGAGCCCAGGTTTCCTGGAATAAGCATATTTCATGCCGGCTGATAAAAGAAGCCCAATCCGGGGAATCCATGTTCGTTCTCAGGCCAGCAATGTTCCATGAAAGAAGTGATCCGGTAAGTAGAGGAGATTCAATAGATTTGGGAATCTCGTGGGTGATAACTAATGATTTATTCTGTACAGATGACACCCCTGGGAGCGGGGGTTCTAAAAAAGAAGTGGGGTCCATTGAGATAATTAATGCGTGATCTGGGACCTCATTACTACTTCTCTCCCTGGGTGTTACTTTACCAATCTGGGTCTGTAGTCAATCGTTGTTGTCCAATCCAGAACAGGCCATACCTAAGCTCCTCTCAGGGATTTCTCTAGTTAGTATCCTTCTCTGGTAGGGTTGTGATCTCATTTGAATCCGGGAGTTATCTGGGGAACAGGTTCTATATTCCAAGGCAAGCAAATCCTCCACTATCTTTGGGTTTTTTAGAACCACCTCAATACAATCATCGGTATCGCCTGGTGATGTGATTCCAGTAGTTTTTACAATGTCCTCCCTGATAACAGACCTACACCCCCTAGTGTGCCTAATCCAATGGTTTGCCTTATTCGTTAGGGAGTCCGGGGTCTCATAGCCTCGTCCTATAGGTATTTTTGGGACATTCACCATATACACAGCCTGTGCGCGTTTTTGGTAATCGTTACGGTGAAGATGGTGTGGCTTGAGGGAATATGATCTTGATTCTTGCCGGCAGCTTTCTTTTGTATTCTCGCCCATACTAGCTCTAGCCACTGGCATAACATTTGGCATTGAGATCATTCTTTTGGGCGAATTAACCAAGTTTTTCCCCTTTACATTTGGATTGCCTATGGATTGCGTGTTCCCCCTTTCTTTCTTCACCAACGGACTGCGTGTAGGTGGAGTGAAAGTCAAAGGGGCAGATGGAACAAATACTTTCCCTCCAACCACACTTTTGTTCATTGGGCCTGGCGGGCAAGCTTTTGCAAGATTAAGTGAACAATGCCCTGAATGATTTTTTAAGGTATTAACTGTTACAGTCAAAATATCAACTTTAACTTCCAATGACTCAACCAAACCGCACAGTTGGTTAATAATTACCCACAGGGGGTTGGCTGTTATCTCAGGGGACGTATGCACACAAATAGTTCCAGACAAAGATAAGGAATTTTCCATAGGGGGGGGCAATCAACGAGGTTCCTACTTCATTGTCACTCTCCATATGAGACAAAACAGAGAACCTATTGTTACTAAATAAGGGTTGTAAGTCCTCAGCACTGACATCAAGTTCTACAGGTGGATTCAACTGATCTATGCTTAACTCCTTCTCATCAATTGTTACAATATTTGTCCCTACCCCCACAGCAGGTTTACTTAGAAACATATCCGGAATTATCACCACCCCTTATCCTGCCTTTTACCCGTGCTAGTCCCCAGTTTCACAATATCATCACATGTTTGCTCAACAATTTTAGGACCTGGAGTCAGTATGACCCCACAGTCTTGTATCAGATCATCTATTCGATCCATGACACAATTGGCTCCTGCATGAGACAGCCGCTTGCCGGATGACTTAGTTTTGCATTTTCTTGCTTTTTTCCCGCCTTTAGTCACTCCCCCTACTACTTCGCCAGAGTCGTCTGTCAGTTTCCGTTTCCCCATGCTTCCGGATAGCTAGTCCGTGCAGTTAAAAATTAATAATCACACAGAGTACCTCGATTATGGATAAAAGGGGATTGGCCCAGCCCTGCCACCTCCTGTTCCGGACTGTCACAGACTGTCCGCCCTTTGTCCGGGCTTCGTCCGGCTTTGGTCCCGCGCTGCGTCCCGCGCTGCGTGACCCGGAAACTGTTTATATTCTGTAGGTGATTAAGGGGCGGTCCTCCGCTCAGGTGGGCAGGTGGGCTACCGCACGGACTCCTGGCTCCTGGAGTCCCGTGCACTGATGAATTCACTAAGCCCCCGCGATGGAAACAGCCTCGGGCACTGCGGACACTTCTCCTTACTCCCCCGCCTGGGGAGACAGCAGCTCTGACCACAGTGAGCAGGAGCGTCAGCAGGGCTCAGGGTGGCCAGCAAAGGTCCTTAGCCTAGCAAGGATGAGCCGCGACGAGGTCAACAGGGCTCCGAGGTTCCAGTTCCTTCTTCACGAGGATGAGCCGCGACAGCGTCAGCAGGGCTCGTAGTTTCAAAGTTCAGTTCTCCTCAAGGTCAGCCGCGATCAGATCAGCAGGGTTTTCTTGTCCAGGATACTACTGCCCGCTAGTCCTTGGGCGGGCCATCATATAGTACAGTGGCCCCTTGATGTCCGGACCCTCGCAGGAGGAGACCTCCAGGCCCGGGGGCAGGGCGGCAGAGTCTTCCGTCGGCCGGCCCTTTGATTCTTTAGAGGATGCGTCCGGGGATTCTCAGACGCCCATCAAGGTCTGGAGCCAGCTCTCAGGGAGGCCAGAGGTGCGATCGAAACTAGCCCCCAGGGGCAGGTCAGAGGCGTGACAGAAACCAGTCTCTCTGGGTGAGGTCGGAGGTGCCATCAATTCTTTGGTCCTAGGTACTCAGAAAGCCATCCACCCCCCAGCAGGGTCATGGCGCGTCTGCCGCCTAAACTTCTCTGGCGCCGGGGTCCTGCCAAAGGCTACGGAGTCAGGGACTGAGGGAAGGGAAATGGTGGCCGGTGGACCTGTGTGGCGATAATGGCTGCTGGTGGGCACGTGTAGGGGTATCGAAACGGGGCACCCGGCATCGGGTCAGAGCATGCGGGGAGTGTCGAGCAGGGAGCTGGGCGGACAAGGGACAGGCCGACCAGGGTTTCTCGGGGTGCAGGGCTGAGCTAACAGGGTGTTCGGGGGAACCACGCCACGAGGCCGGGTCCAATACGCGTCCCCCCCAGCTGAAAGGCAGAGAGAACTACCCATCCTCTTGGGCGTTCTCTTCACTGAGGCGGGAGAACCGGGACAGGACGTCCGCGTTGGCGTGGTCAGCACCGGGCCGGTGCTCCACAGTGAAATCCATCCCTTGGAGGGAGATGGACCAGCGTAGCAGTTTGCGGTTCTCTCCTCGCATCTGCATTAGCCACCGGAGGGGTCGGTGGTCGGTTTGGACCCGGAAGTGAGTACCGAACAGGTAGGGAATCAACTTCTTCAGGGCCCAAACCACTGCGAAGGCCTCCCGCTCGATGGTGCTCCACCTTTGTTCTCGAGGGAGTAGCCTCCGGCTAATGAATGCCACTGGCTGATCGATGCCCTTTTTGTTTATCTGCGAGAGGACCGCTCCGATGCCATGCTCGGATGCGTCCGTCTGGACCACGAACTCTCGGGAGTAATCGGGGGCCGGTAGTACTGGGGCGGTGCACATGGCGACCTTCAATTTGTCAAACGCCTTCTGAAAGGCTGTCACACCGCTCCCTGGGTTGTCTGTAAGAATGAGGAATGTGTGAGAATTCTGGAAACACTACATCGCCCAGAATGCTCAGGGGCGATGTCCTTTTTCTCTTTTCCATTTCCTACTTATACTCCTCCTTGATGTGCAGTCTGGTGCTTGTCACCTGACCATAGGAGTAAGCTGTGTGTTTGCAGCTTGAGAAAGCGCCTTGGATCTAGGAAGAATCCCGTCATTTTCGTGGCTTCTGTTCTATGCCTTAAGGAACTGTTTGATTTCAGTCAGCCTTGTTTTCAGCAAACGCCCTGCCTCGATCGTGCACTGAACGCGCTGGGATCTGAGGCGGGCGTAGCCAGCAGTAGGAAGACAACCAACTAGTACGCTCGCATTGAACAGCCTCACGGTAAGGCGTATTTGTTTTAATTTTAATCGCGTTTTTCAGACGCTTCGATTCCAGAAGAAGAGCGGATGCTCTACAGACTATTGAAACTGGATACGAACAATTTTTAGTATCTTGCTTTAGGGGAATCACTATTGTTTACGAACCTGTTTGTAGGACTTGATTATAATTTTCTTTGGATTAGAACCGTGCACATTCACTGCGTTCCTAAAGAGTGAGACTGTGGAAATTATCTCTTGCTGGACATTGAATCCTTTTTTGTGAAGTAACAGAAGATTCTTGCCACATAGTTTGAACTGCTTGTCTTGCCTAGTGCTAAGTACCTAAGGAGTACACGTATAAACTGCAAAAGGATCTAATGGAACTGCACTCATAGTATCTTGAGTGACTTGCTACCTTTAGGATCTTTTATTCTTTCCTTTTATGCTTTATTTTTAATGTTTTTGAATGAGTTCTTAGGGATTCTTGCGGCTATATAAACTGCAAGTTAGATTCCACACATAGTGTATTGATCTACTGTACAGGTCTGGAATGTATGATTGATACCTTGTCTCTCCCTCTGCAGGGTCTACCACCAGAGTTCAGAGAGTTTATACTTCGCACAGATATCCGAAGTTATCTGCTATTTTATTTTGGAAAAGCTGCACTTTATTGTTTCTTTTGTCCCTTTTTCCCCTTCCCTGGTAGTGTTACTCTCTGTGGTTTATGTATATACACACAGGGTGTGCCATTGCATAGGGATAGGGAGAATTAGCTTCTGTCATCGCTCTCGCTGTACCCGGCTTACAGGTTAGTGTAATCTGTTGGATCACGACAGAGTGACAAGCCCACGGTCTAGTGCAGCCCGAGCGATGGACACCAACACTGTTTTAACGTCAGTGCTGGAAACTATGACTGCTTTGAGGATGGAGGTAGATGCATTTAGGGGGGAAAATTTAGAAATGTGGAATGAGTTAGGCACACTTCGTAGGGAGGTAGCTGGCCTTTCTCGAGCTAGTCTGACAAGTACACGAGGAACTCCTTATATAAGGAGTTGGACTCTTACTCCTCCCCGTCCCAGGATGCAGCACACGTACAGACAGGGGGCTTTGGGTCATCCACTATCCAAGTTATACAACCCTTACAACTACCATTGGCTCCTCCAGAAAGATATTTTGGTGATCCAAAGAAATTTGGCACATTTCTGGGGCAATGTAAACTGCACTTTATGTTCAAACCAGCGGTATTCCCGGATGATCAAGCCAAGACGGCTTTTGTTATGTCTTATCTGGGGGGAAACGCTGCCAACTGGTCCTTCCCATTAATGGAAAGGAATGACCCAGTGTTGCGTAATTTCAATAACT
The DNA here is from genome assembly GCF_964261635.1 of Lissotriton helveticus. NCBI lineage: Eukaryota > Metazoa > Chordata > Amphibia > Caudata > Salamandridae > Lissotriton > Lissotriton helveticus. Next base: position 1,696,295,758 of record NC_136069.1, on the reverse strand, counting down.
TTTGTGAGGAGATGCGTAAGCTCTTTGATAGGAAGGCACACCAACTGACCTTAGATAGAGAGCTCATAACGTTGAACAGGGTGCACAAGATCTCCTAACGTATATTACCTCATTCAACATATTGGTCGTAGAAACTGATTGGCCAGTGGAAAAAAGGACATCACTATTCTATCAAGGATTGAGAGGAGAATTAAAAGATGTGTTGGCACAGGTAGTTAATATGCCGTCAACCTGTGATGAGTTGATAGATTTAACTGTTCAGTTGGATCATCGCCTCCAGGAGAGGAAGGGAGAAAAACAGAGGTCTGATTCTAGGTTCCTGTTTACCAGAACAAAACCCACTTCTGAAGAACGTCCTTCGTCTGTGGAGGGAGTGGAACCCATGCAGGTGGGCGGAATTAGAGGTCCCCTCAACACCGAAGAAAGACAAAGAAGACGGACCTTAAGGCTCTGTATGTATTGTGGAAAGTCGGGTCATTGTATCAAGGAGTGTAAGGCCAGATCCAGAACTCCCTACAAGGACCCTCAAGGAGGCAAAAAGGCTTCTGCTGTGGATAATTATGCAGAGACGTCGGAAAACTGAAGAGCGCAAATAAGCAGGAGACCCCTTGTTTGCAGCTAGAGGAATTCGAGGTCTTCCCTACCTTGGCTAACACTGTACAAACATCTGTTGCTCATATGAATGTATGTGTCGTTTTGGAGATGCAGAGTTCAGGACCCATTCAAGTACATGCCCTATTAGATTCTGGGGCTACTGGGAATTTCATGGATCAAAGGTACGCATACGAGTTGGGCATCCAGTGTATTAAAAAGCTGACACCTGAACCTGTTAAGGCAGTGGAGGGAACTGCTTTAACGTCTGGACCTGTGTGTTATCATACTCAGATACTGTCCATGCAAGTTGGGTCCACCCATTTTGAAACAATACAATTTGATCTTATTGATGCTCCTCATTTTAAGCTTATTTTGGGGATGCCTTGGCTCACTTTGCACGATCCTTTGGTGAAATGGGCAGCTCGCACGATAGACCTCAACTCAGCCTATTGTGCGGAGCATTGCACTCGAGATATGAACAGTACCTTTCGGAGACAAGAAACTCCTGCATCCCTATTGGCTTCCAGTTGTGCTACGCCTTCTGTGTGTTTCCTGGGTGCTATTACAGTAGAATACAGGAAGTATAAGGAGGTGTTCGATGAACAGAAAGCCTGCAGACTCCCTCCCCATAGGGAGTTTGATTGTGTCATTGACCTGGAACCAGGAGCCTCTATACCCTGTAGTAGGATGTATGCCCTTCCAGAGGCCGAAAATACATACTTGCAGTCTTATTTGACCAAAATGCTGAGTTCTGGCTTTATCCGTCCTTCCTCATCTCCTGCCTCATCGCCCCTCTTTTTTATACCGAAACGGAAAGGTGGCCTACGCTCATGTATCGATTATAGAGCCATCAATAAGATTACCAAAAAGAACCGATACCCGTTACCCTTGATTCCAGTATTACTCGATCAACTGAAGGGTTCTACCATTTTCACGAAACTGGATCTTAGAGGGGCATATCATTTGGTGCGAATGCGGCGGGGGATGAATGGAAGACGGCCTTTCGCACGAAGTATGGCCTGTACGAATACCAACTAATGCCCTTTGGTCTTTGTAACGCCCCCGCCGCATTCCAATACTTTATGGACGACGTGCTGAGGGGATTACTGGATGTGTGCTGCATCGTCTACATAGATGACATTTTAATATACTCTACCTCTTTGTAACAACATGTGCCTCATGCAGCTGCGGTACTGAAAAGATTGAGTCGGAATGCTTTGTATGCCAAGTTGGAGAAGTGCTTTTTTCACACGGAGGAAGTTGAGTTCTTGGGGTATGTGATTGGGCCAGGAGGGCTCTGCATGGATAAGAAGAAAACGGATGCCATAGTACTCTGGGAATCCCCTACCAGTGTGAAAAGCCTTCAGAGTTTCCTTGGATTATCTAACTTCTACTGTCGGTTTATCAGAGATTTTTCGAAAATCATCCGACCTATGACTCTTCTCCTACGAAAAGGAGTGCAGTTTCATTGGACAGAAGAGGCAGAGAACGCCTTCCAATCATTAAAAAGGTGTTTCACCAGTGCGCCAATACTGAGACATCCCGATCCGAGTCAGCCCTTTGTTGTGGAAACGGATGCATCCTATTATGCCATTGGAGGAATACTATCTCAGAGACATCCAGACACTGGCCAATTGCATCCAGTTGCCTACTTCTCAAAAAAGCTGTCACCATGTGAAGTGAACTATAGCCTCACAGACAAGGAGTTGCTGGCAATTAAGAGGGTCTGTGAAGAATGGAGGCACCATCTGATAGGGGCTAGGCATACAGTGGAAATCTTTACAGATCATAGCAATCTACTGTTTTTGAAGAGCGCAAGGGCATTGACGCCTAGACAACTTCGGTGGTCGTTATTTTTCGCTGATTTTGACTTTGTTATTAAGTTTAGACCTGGACCACAAAATGGTAAAGCAGATGCCTTGTCAAGACCTTCTTCTGGTATGGATGTCGCCCAGAGGTCTTTGGAAGACCCTCCAATCATCCTACAGAATGCCTCCATTGAGTCGGTGATCCCAGCTGTGACAACAGTAGATGACTTCCTGGAAGAAGCGAAAATCCATTACCAACAAATGGATGAACAGGAGTGGTTGGATGAAGCCCCTCAGCACAGGATGAAGTCTAATGCCTTGTTGTTTCACGACAAGAAGTTGTATATTCCACATGTGTCTTTACAACAAAGAGTGCTCTTATAGACTCATGATTCTCCTCTTGCTGGTCATTTGGGGTTACAAAAGACATTACACTTCCTGTCTAGATACTTTTGGTGGGACACTATGAGAAAAGATGCAGAGGCCTATATCAAGGGATGTTCAGTGTGTGCTCAGTCTAAGTCTAGGCATCAGCCTTCTAGCGGGTTGTTGAGGCCCATACCTGTTCCTCCTATACCCTGGCATACTGTCTCTATGGACTTTATCGTGGAGATGCCTCCCAGTCGAGGTAATGATACCATTTTGGTTATTATAGATCATTTGACTAAAATGGGTCATTTTGTGTCCTTACCCAAACTGCCTACATCAGGAGAGTTAGCCATCACTTTTCTTCATCAAGTAGTGAGATTGCACGGAATACCGTCTGTGTTAATTACAGATAGAGGAACTCAGTTCACCTCTAAGTTTTGGAAGGCATTATGTTTAGCCATGAAAGTAGATGCTAGGCTATCCACTAGTTATCATCCCCAGACAGATGGCAAAACAGAAAGGCTGAATCAAACCTTAGAGCAATACCTCAGGTGTTTCACCTTACAGCATAGTGAGGAATGGAGTATGCTTCTTTGGACAGCCAAATTTGCATATAGTAATGCTGTTCATTCCTCATTGGGCTGTTCTCCGTTCTATTGCCTTAACGGATTTCATCCTAATATGATTCCTTTTGAGCGGCCAGTTACCCCTATGCATCCTACAATACAGGAACATCACACTCATCTTAGAGTAGTCTTACAGGATGCTAAACAACATCTAGAATCCTCCAGAGCTAGGGACAAGAGCCAGGCAGACAAAAAGAGAACGTCCGAACCATTGTATAAGGTGGGAGATAAAGTGTGGCTTGGCACTAAGCATTTGAGGTTTAAGGGGAACACTAGGTTAAAACCTAAGTTTGTGGGTCCCTATCCTATCAGCTGTGTCTTTAATCCGGAGGCCATGAAACTGACCCTTCCATCTGCATGGCACATCCATCCTGTGTTTCATGTTTCCCTTTTGAAACCCTGTCCCCTTCACACTAGGTTACCATCGAAACCATCCCCTGTGCTAGTGGAAGATGAGGATTAGTATGTGGTGTGGGCCATTTTGGATTCTAAATGCGTGAGGGGGAGGGTGGTGTATCTTGTTGATTGGCAGGGGTATGGCCCTGAAGATCGATCTTGGGAGCCTCGTGCTAATTTGCATTGTCCGGCTTTGCTGAGGCGTTTCCACACACGTTTCCCTTCGAAGCCCGGTGGACCGCCGAGACGTCGGTCATGGAGAGGGGGTTCTGTCACACCGCTCCCTTGGTTGTCTGTAAGAATGAGGAATGTGTGAGAATTCTAGAAACACTACATCGCCCAGAATGCTCAGGGGCGATGTCCCTTTTCTCTTTTCCATTTCCTACTTATACTCCTCCTTGATGTGCAGTCCGGTGCTTGTCACCTGACCATAGGAGTAAGCTGTGTGTTTGCAGCTTGAGAAAGCGCCTTGGATCTTGGAAGAATCCTGTCATTTTCGTGGCTTCTGTTCTATGCCTTAAGGAACTGTTTGATTTCAGTCAGCCTTGTTTTCAGCAAACGCCCTGCCTCGCGTTTTTCAGACGCTTCGATTCCAGAAGAAGAGCGGACGCTCTACAGACTAATGAAACTGGATACGAACAATTTTTAGTATCTTGCTTTAGGGGAATCACTAATGTTTCTGAACCTTTTTGTAGGACTTGATTATAATTTTCTTTGGATTAGAACCGTGCACATTCACTGCGTTCCTAAAGAGTGAGACTGTGGAAATTATCTCTTGCTGGACATTGAATCCTTTTTTGTGAAGTAACAGGAGATTCTTGCCACATAGTTTGAACTGCTTGTCTTGCCTAGTGCTAAGTACCTAAGGAGTACACGTATAAACTGCAAAAGGATCTAATGGAACTGCACTCATGGTATCTTGAGTGACTTGCTACCTTTAGGATCTTTTATTCTTTCCTTTTATGCTTTATTTTTTATGTTTTTGAATGAGGTCTTAGGGATTCTTGCGGCTATATAAACTGTATGTTAGATTCCACACATAGTGTATTGATGTACTGTACAGGTCTGGAATGTATGATTGATTTCTTGTCTCTCCCTCTGTAGGGCCTACCACCAGAGATCAGAGAGTTTATACTTCGCACAGATATCCAAAGTTATCTGCTACTTTATTTTGGAAAAGCTGCACTTTATTGTTTCTTTTGTCCCTTTTTCCCCTTCCCTGGTAGTGTTACTCTCTGTGGTGTTTGTATATACACACAGGGTGTTCCATTGCATAGGGATAGGGAGAATTAGCTTCTGTCATCGCTCCCGCTGTACCCGGCTAACAGGTTAGTGTAATCTGTTGGATCATGACAGAGTGACAAGCCCACGGTCTAGTGCAGCCCGAGCGATGGACACCAACACTGTTTTCACGTCAGTGCTGGAAACTATGACTGCCTTGAGGATGGAGGTAGATGCATTTAGGGGGGAAAATTTAGAAATACGGAATGAGTTAGGCACACTTCGTAGGGAGGTAGCCGGCCTTTCTCGAGCTAGTCCGACAAGTACACGAGGAACTCCTTATATAAGGAGTTGGACTCTTCCTCCTCCCCCATCCCAGGATGCAGCACACGTACAGACAGGGGGCTCTGGGTCATCCACTATCCAAGTTATACAACCCTTACAACTACCATTGGCTCCTCCAGAAAGATATTTTGGCGATCCAAAGAAATTTGGAACATTTCTGGGGCAATGTAAACTGCACTTTATGTGCAAACCAGCGGTATTCCCGGATGATCAAGCCAAGACGGCTTTTGTTATGTCTTATCTTGGGGGAAACGCTACCAACTGGTCCTTCCCATTAATGGAAAGGCATGACCCAGTGTTGCGTGATTTCAATAACTTTTGTGAGGAGATGCGTAAGCTCTTTGATAGGAAGGCACACCAACTGACCTTAGATAGAGAGCTCATAACGTTGAAACAGGGTGCACAAGATCTCCTAACGTATATTACCTCATTCAACAGATTGGTGTAGAAACTGATTGGCCAGTGGAAAAAAGGACATCACTATTCTATCAAGAATTGAGAGGAGAATTAAAAGATGTGTTGGCACAGGTAGTTAATATGCCGTCAACCTGTGATGAGTTGATAGATTTAACTGTTCAGTTGGATCATCGCCTCCAGGAAAGGAAGGGAGATAAACAGAGGTCTGATTCTAGGTTCCTGTTTACCAGAACAAAACCCACTTCCGAAGAACGTCCTTCATCTGTGGAGGGAGTGGAACCCATGCAGGTGGGCGGAATTAGAGGTCCCCTCAACACCGAAGAAAGACAAAGAAGATGGACCTTAAAGCTCTGTATGTATTGTGGAAAGTCGGGTCATTTTATCAAGGAGTGTAAGGCCAGATCCAGAACTCCCTACAAGGACCCTCAAGGAGGCAAAAAGGCTTCTGCTGTGGATAATTATGCCGAGACGTCGGAAAACTGAAGAGCGCAAATAAGCAGGAGACCCCTTGTTTGCAGCTAGAGGAATTCGAGGTCTTCCCTACCTTGGCTAACATTGTACAAACATCTGTTGCTCATATGAATGTATGTGTCGTCTTGGAGATGCAGAGTTCAGGACCCATTCAAGTACATGCCCTATTAGATTCTGGGGCTACTGGGAATTTCATGGATCAAAGGTACGCATACGAGTTGGGCATCCAGTGTATTAAAAAGCTGACACCTGGGGGCGTGGCTTGACTGCCGAGCGGGATGGCTGCCTAAGTGAGTGGCTCCGCCGATCGAGTTGATTAATCCGCCTATTATCCGTCCAAAACTGACTCTGGGGCTCGGGTCTTGTGCCCTTGGTGCAGGCAAGATATATCCGCCTCGAAACAGGAGGGTTTGCTTCTAACGTGCCCCGACCTGCGGTGGGAACTGCCTTCCCGATTTGCCGGCGCAGTGAGGCCTGCTGCGGCATGTGGCGCCGGGAGATTGCGTGGGGAGTTGGCCGGCCGGAAGTGAGTGGAGGCCCGGCTCGGCCCATCCGGAAGGTGCCTCCTGGACTGGAATTTGCTCGGCCTGGTCTGATTGCAGTAGACGAAGCCCAGGGCCACAGGCGTCGCTGCACACACCCACTCTGGCGGCGCAGACATCAGCGACCGAAGAGCCGTGGGAGAGAAGCCGCGCTGCGCTGGATTGCAGGCGCACAGACACGGCGGAGAACGCGGCTGGGGCACCCGGACGCTGCCGGAAAGACAGCGGGACAACCGGTGAGCTGCTTTAACGCGACTGACCCGCTGGGAGACGGGAGGCTCTGCTAAGCCTGATACTCCTGGTCATAATTACAAAAACACTGCGTGGGCCTGCTAGGGGCGGTTGGCAAGTGTGGACCGCCATTTTGCCCAGTACACTACACACTGCAGCTACTAACGTTGGAGGCAGACTGCAGAATCACCTTCCTCTGGATTGCATGTGGCGGGCGCTGATTTTTATGGACACACTGCCCTGGGCGCCCTGCGATTGACAATACCGGTGCCAGGGGGCGAGATTGAGGTACGGCTGCCCATTGGTGAGTGAGGTGGACCCCTTCACCGATCCACGTGGCAGTCACCTGGCGCTGAGGCGAGACACGCTGCTTTCGAAGGCCACGACCGCTGCTATTTTGGTTGCCCGGGCTGGGCACACGATACTCCTGGACAGCAGGTGGAGGCGAGTCGGGGCTGGACGACGCCATGGGCAAACCGGACACGCGACAGCCCAAAATTGCTTTTGAAAAAACGACCAAGAAAACGACAGGTAATGAAACGCCGGACCAGAAGTCTTCGGGGGACGCCCGGCCTGTGCTCCCGGCAGACGACATCAAGGCCATGTTTCAAGACCTCAAGACGAGTCTGCAAGGCATAGATGGGAAGATGGACGCTCTGGCCGCTAGGATGGATAGTATGACAAAAAGAATGGACAAGCAGGAGGGAGTTGTCGGAGTGCTGGAAACACGCGTGACGGAAACGGAAGAATGCCTATCGGACCTTGACAAGAAGCTGCGAGGAATGGACAAGGTGCTCTCCCTGATCCAAATGAAGAATGAGGATTTAGAAGCTAGGTCCAGAAGGAACAACGTACGCGTAACGGGCGTGGCGGAATCGACGGACATTGCAAATATGGAACGCTACGTTGAGCAGATGATGAAAGATCTATTTGGAGAGGAATTGTCCCCAATGTTTCTAGTGGAAAGGGCGCACCGCACGCTAGGATCAGTGCCCAAGCCGGGAGCTCCACCACGGACAATCCTTGCTCGCATTCTAAACTATAGGGACAGGGATACGATACTGCGACTGGCGCGCAAAATGGCAGATTTGCAATATAAAGGGAACCGGATTGCTATGTACCCTGACTTCACGCTCCAGGTTCAATCAGCCAGACGGGAATTCTTGCCTGCGAAAAAGGTGTTCCAACAAACGGGCACGAAATACTCCTTGAGAGTGCAGGGGCCGGGTAAACCCACCTTCTTCACGGACGCCAAAGCGGCGTTGAAATATGCCAAACAACTTGCTAAGGATCAGAGGAGGCAGACTGAGACCGACAATCGTGGGGACACTGACCAGCTAAGTGACGTTGAATGATATCATATGTTGTAAATATGGCAATGCTAGGTCACTGACTCGAGGGTGGGAGAATGTAAACGAGCCCCCGAAGGGGATGGGGCGCTAACACCTATGTGGGGAGGGGTTAACCTTACTGTTGACCTGTCCAATTCCTTGTTGCTAGATAATCATTGCTTTGCTTGTCTTAGGGGCGCGATGAGCCCTGTAGCGCACGGAGTCAGAGTTGCACTCGATCGCCCTGTCAAAAGTACAGGGTTTGAAGGTAGGCACCTGCGTACCCCGAGGGATGTATCCCAAACTATGGTTAGACCATCTATCACTGTTGGTACTTGGTTCAGTTGGGTTGGGGCTGGGGAGGATGACTGCAAGACCTGATTGGGGGGTTTGAGCGGGTGGGGCGGGAGGGATGGGACTTGGGTCTGTTTGGTTTGCACTGTTAACCTGTCAAAGCATTGTGTTGAATGTGTCACTGGAGATATTCCATTTGATGGTCACTGGCAAAGTGGCGATAAACTGTGAGCTTTGGAGCTGTGACAAAACTGTATCGAGAGCCCTACTGAGTCGATTGCACCCTCACCCCTTACTGTCACTATGGCCGCTGGTGGGTGATTGACGACTGGGGAGAATACTGCCCTGGATGTAGAGCCGAGATTGTCGTCCATAACATGTTTGTCTTGGAATGTGAGAGGGATGAATGATAGGAGGAAGGCGAGATTGGTCCATGCTTACTTATCGCGGAAGAATGTGGATATTTGCATGCTCCAAGAAACACACCTCAGTTCCACGGATGCCCCTCAACTCAAACACTCTAGATGGGGAGAAGTGATTCATGCCCCTTATTCGAATTATGCCAGGGGGGTGGCAGTCTTGATCCGACGAGGCCTACACTGGGTGACACAGCGGGTGGTGAGCGATGCGGATGGAAGGTACGCCTTGATTTTGGGAATGATGTGCGGAATGCAGGTATTGCTGGTGAATGTTTATGGCCCGAATGATGATAACCCTGCTTTCTACGTGGCACTGTGGGATAAAATACGTACATTTGGTGCTGCAGCGATACTGTGGGCGGGTGATTTCAACGTAGTGCTGTCTGACGCAGTAGATCGACAGGGCACTGCCCGGGAACACCACCCAAGGGCAGCAGAGGCACTGGGAGACATCATTCTAGAATCATCCCTGGTTGACTCTTGGCGACAATTGCACCCTCATGCGCGGGCGGGTACTTGTATTACTGCCCACAGGGCCGCCTGGTCGCGGCTGGACTACTGGTTGCTGTCCAGGGATTTGCATGCCTTGGTGGTGACTGCGGTGCACCTCCCGAGATCATTGTCGGACTACGCACCGGTGGTAGTGACATTGGCCACTCCGGCGCAGGACGCACAACCCTTTAGCTGGCGATTTCCGTCTCAGGCCCTACTGGATCTGGTATTCAAGGAAGAGCTGAGAATTAAGCTGGAGGAATTTTTTGAGTTCAATGAAGGCACGGTGGAATCGCCTGGCACGCTATGGGAGGCCTGCAAGGCTGTGACCAGGGGGCACTGCATGGCACTGAAAACGGGGGTGTTACGGTCCATAAGAAATACATTAGATACGCTAGAACGAGAATTGGCGGCTCTAGAGGTCGAACTTACTAGATTACCTACCGCTACCACCCAGGCTGCATTCAGGGCGAAACTTACTCAGTACCAGGAGGCAGCTGACAGAGAGGTGAAATGCTTAAATAAATACGCTCAGGCTCGGAGATATGGGGAGGGGGACCGCCCGGGTAGGACACTAGCCGCGATGCTTCGCAAGCCACGGGGTGGGGAATACATACTGGAACTCACGGCTGCGAATGGCGAATCTGTCAGGAAGCCGAATTATATCTTACATGCTATGGCAGACTATTATGAGGACCTGTACGCCTCTAAGCTGCAACCAGAGGACGAGGTACTAACGGAATATCTTGACACGATTGCGCTGGCGTGGTTTAACAATGGGGCACGTGAATATATGGACCTGCCGATCACACAGGAGGACATACGGACGACCATAGCTGGCATGCCATCGGGTAAAGCACCGGGACCGAATGGGATTACGGCATCCTTCTATAAAGAATACGCTGATATCATTGTCCCCAGGTTACATAAGATGTACATGGAAGCTATTGAAACGGGGATCCTTCCTCCCTCACTCCGTGAAGCCATGATAATCACAATTTTAAAACCAGATAAGGATCCCGTGAGCCCTGATTCGTACCGGCCGCTCTCGCTAATAAACCTGGATGCCAAGATTTACGCTAAATTATTGGCGGAACGTCTGAAACCGATGCTGCCCCAAATAGCGCTGTCGGATCAGTCAGGATTTGTGACTGGTCGATCGACCTCGCACAATCTACGCACATTATTCGGTCTCCTCCACTACCTAGACCCGAAGGTTCAAGCGATAGCTGCCTTACTAGACGCCACCAAGGAGTTTGACTCCCTCGAATGGAAATTTCTACACACGAGAATGGGCTTCAGTAGGCTGTTTATTCAAAAAATGTGTATCATATACAATCGCCCAACGGCGAGAGTAAAAGTAAATGGTCAGATTTCGCGGCCAATAAGTATTTCTAGGGGGACCAGGCAAGGCTGCCCCCTATCACCACTGCTATTCGCCATCGCCACGGAACCCCTGGCGGCGCGATTGCGGCAACACCGCACCCAGCGCAGTATAGGATTCACCTCCAGAGGGCTATTAGTGTCCCTATATGCCGACGACATGACGATATTTGTGAAGGACCCGGCAGAAAATTTCGCCCCCCTTATGCGTGAATTGGTACGGTATGGTGGTTTGACGGGCATTAACATTAACTGGTCCAAATCTACAATTCTACCGCTGACAGACGGAACGGAACAATGCCATACCGAGTTCCCCATAACCTGGGTGACGGAAGAGGTGAAATACCTGGGGATCCATATCAGCCGCTCGATACAGGACATATGGCTTTTGAATTACGGCAAGGCAGTAGACTGGCTCGAGACAAAAGTGAAGAAATGGGTCACGTTGCCGCTGTCAATGACAGGCCGGATAGCCATAACTAAAATGGTTGTACTACCAAATTTTTTATATTTATTTGCAAACATACCACTGCCACTTACACTGTCTTTTTTTAAGCGAATACGCTCCGCGATTTTGCACCTAGTGTGGGCGGGCAAACAACCAAGAATCCAATGGAAGGTGCTGACGCTTCCCTCTCGTCAGGGGGGTCTGGCGGCTCCAGATTTTGAGCTATACGCATACTGTGCACAAGCTCAGTACCTGCATTTTTGGCAGCACCCGACCCCGTATCAACCACATGTGGCGATTGAGACAGACGTATCGTCACCCACTCCCTTAAACACGACGGTCTACCACAAATACAAACGCTCGTCGGAGGACATAAACACAGTGGAGACAGCACTCTGGGCCTGGCAACACATAGCGGAGCGGGCGGGCATTGCTGAACTATATGCTCCGTCCATGCCACTGAGCGGCAATCCGTTACTGAGTCCCTTACAGGATGCGGCGATATCTGAAAGGGCACGCAAAAGCGGGCTTTTAGTCGGAGGTGATCTATACCCGGACGACGCGTTCATTGAGCTGGGAGACATCTGCAATGCGGAGGTGCCTACGGCATCTGAATTGCTCCTGTACTATCAGCTAAGAGCGGCGTGTAAGGCCAGATACCCAATGTTCCCGATGGTGCCGCCAACGCTTTCGGCACTGGAAAACGTACTAGTGAACAAATCCCCGAATAAATTGATCACCAGGATCTACAAAATAACACAAGACACTGCACCGTGGATAAAGCCTGGCTCGAAAGCACAATGGGAAGTGGAGACAGGCCTCAGCATAACGGACAACCAATGGACGTTTTGCTGCACTCAGTTAGAGCACTTATCCCCCAACTACAGGTTACGGTTAATCCACTTTAATTTTCTACATAGGCTGTACCGCACGCCGATGCAGCTCTTCAAAATAGGATTAATTGCCGATTCTCGATGCTGGCGCTGTGGTGCGCTGGATGCAGACTTTTTTCATCTGACATGGACGTGCAACCCAATACAGCAATATTGGACAGCGGTGTTCTCAAAATTGGGGCAAATACTAGGGGAACAATTGTCTCCAGACCCCCTGATGGCACTTCTAGGAATGGTGGCTGATATACCATGTGCGTCGAGAAAACTGATCGCTATGTTGCTGCTACTGGCGAAAAGACAAATTGCACTACATTGGAAACAGAAGGGCGCTCCCGGGGTGACGGGTTGGATTACCTCGGCACTATATTGTGGAGATCAGCTGACTACTTACTGGGAACTACTACCGCTGAGGTCCAGACCTGCTGATATTTGGCAGCCCCTGGGGAACTTGCTGGCTGATAACATGTTGGATGAGTGAGTATGGACAGAGTGGAGGAGTGTACAAGTGGAGATTCTAGTTGGCCGAACTGCGAGGGCCTGGATGTAGTGCCGCCATGACTGATAGAGGTGGAACGGAGGACGGTGTGATTGACTGTGAGTGGACGCTAGCTTTATAGCTGTGACTGGTCGGATGGTAGGGCTGACTGATGTGTTAGGCCTACCAGGTCAACGCTCCCCCCCCCTTATTCCCTTTCCTTCTCATTGGACGATAACCTACAGGCCCGCTCCAGAATTAATGACACGAGGCTCCATATGTCGACAGGATTGATATACCGAAAACACAGATGCTTTTTTGTTTTGTTTTTCTTCTCTAGAACTTACACATGCAAATTGCCGTAGAATGTATGCAAGTATATACGACATGTGACCAGAAGATGTGGTCTAACTGTACCTACTGATGCTGCCTGCCTCCGGGTTGTTGGCTGAATAGCAGTGTGCTAACTTGCAACATTAAATAAAAGTCTTTAACCCCAAAAAAAAAAAGCTGACACCTGAACCTGTTAAGGCAGTGGATGGAACTGCTTTAACGTCTGGATCTGTGTGTTATCATACTCAGATACTGTCCATGCAAGTTGGGTCCACCCATTTTGAAACAATACAATTCGATCTTTTTGATGCTCCTCATTTTAAGCTTATTTTGGGGATGCCTTGGCTCACTTTGCACGATCCTTTGGTGACATGGGCAGCTCGCACGATAGACCTCAACTCAGCCTATTGTGCGGAGCATTGCACTCAAGATATGAACAGTACCTTTCGGACACAAGAAACTCCTGCATCCCTATTGGCTTCCAGTTGTGCTACGCCTTCTGTGTGTTTCCTGGGTGCTATTCCAGAAGAATACAGAAAGTATAAGGAGGTGTTCGATGAACAGGAAGCCTGCAGATAACCTCCCCATAGGGAGTATGATTGTGTCATTGACCTGGAACCAGGAGCCTCTATACCCTGTAGTAGGATTTATGCCCTGACAGAGGCCGAAAATACATACTTGCATTCTTATTTGACGAAAATGCTGAGTTCTGGCTTTATCCGTCCTTCCTCATCTCCTGCCTCATCGCCCCTCTTTTTTATACCGAAACGGGAAGGTGGCCTACGCATGTGTATCGATTATAGAGCCATCAATAAGATCACCAAAAAGAACCGATACCCGTTACCCTTGATTCCAGTATTACTCGATCAACTGAAGGGTTCTACCATCTTCATGAAACTGGATCTTAGAGGGGCATATCATTTGGTGCGAATGCGGCGGGGGGATGAATGGAAGACGGCCTTTCGCACGAAGTATGGCCTGTACGAATACCAAGTGATGCCCTTTGGTCTTTGTAACGCCCCCGCCGCATTCCAATATTTTATGGACGACGTGCTGAGGGGATTACTGGATGTGTGCTGCATCGTCTACATAGATGACATTTTAATATACTCTACCTCTTTGGAACAACATGTGCCTCATGTAGCTGCGGTACTGGAAAGATTGAGTCGGAATGCTTTGTATGCCAAGTTGGAGAAGTGCTTTTTTCACATGGAGGAAGTTGAGTTCTTGGGGTATGTGATTGGGCCAGGAGGGCTCTGCATGGATAAGAAGAAAACTGATGCCATAGTACTCTGGGAATCCCCTACCAGTGTGAAAAGCCTTCAGAGTTTCGTTGGATTCTCTAACTTCTACCGTCGGTTTATCGGAGATTTTTCAAAAATCATCAAACCTATGACTCTTCTCCTATGAAAAGGAGTGCAGTTTCGTTAGACAGAAGAGGCAGAGAACGCCTTCCAATCATTAAAAAGGTATTTCACCAGTGCGCCCATACTGAGACATCCCGATCCTAGTCAGCCCTTTGTTGTGGAAACGGATGCATCCTATTATGCCATTGGAGGAATACTATCTCAGAGACATCCAGACACTGGCCAATTGCATCCGGTTGCCTACTTCTCAAAAAAGCTATCACCATGTGAAGTGAACTATAGCATCACAGACAAGGAGTTGCTGGCAATTAAGAGGGTCTGTGAAGAATGGAGGCACCATCTGATGGGGGCTAGGCATACAGTGGAAATCTTTACAGATCATAGGAATCTACTGTTTTTGAAGAGCGCTAGGGCATTGACGCCTAGACAACTTCGGTGGTCGTTATTTTTCGCTGATTTTGACTTTGGTATTAAGTTTAGACCTGGACCACAAAATGGTAAAGCCGATGCCTTGTCAAGTCCTTCTTCTGGTATGGATGTCACCCAGAGGTCATTGGAAGACCCTCCTATCATCCTACAGAATGCCTCCTTTGAGTCGGTGATCCCAGCTGTGACAACAGAAGATGACTTCCTGGAAGAAGCGAAAATCCATTACCAACAAATGGATGAACAGGAGTGGTTGGATGAAGCCCCTCAGCACAGGATGAAGTCTAATGCCTTGTTGTTTCACGACAAGAAGTTGTATATTCCACATGTGTCTTTACAACAAAAAGTGCTCTTATGGACTCATGATTCTCCTCTTGCTGGTCATTTGGGGTTACAAAAGACATTACACTTCCTGTCTAGATACTTTTGGTGGGACACTATGAGAAAAGATGCAGAGGCCTATATCAAGGGATGTTCAGTGTGTGCTCAGTCTAAGTCTAGGCATCAGCCTTCTAGCGGGTTGTTGAGGCCCATACCTGTTCCTCCTACACCCTGGCATACTGTCTCTATGTACTTTATCGTGGAGATGCCTCCCAGTCGAGGTAATGATGATACCATTTTGGTTATTATAGATCATTTGACTAAAATGGGTCATTTTGTGTCCTTACCCAAATTGCCTACATCAGGAGAGTTCGCCATCACTTTTCTTCATCAAGTAGTGAGATTGCACGGAATACCGTCTGTGTTAATTACAGATAGAGGAACTCAGTTAACCTCTAAGTTTTGGAAGGCATTATGCTTAGCCATGAAAGTAGATGCTAGGCTATCCACTAGTTATCATCCCCAGACAGATGGCAAAACAGAAAGGCTGAATCAAACCTTAGAGCAATACCTCAGGTGTTTCACCTTACTGCATAGTGAGGAAAGGAGTATGCTTCTTTGGACAGCCGAATTCGCATATAATAATGCTGTTCATTCCTCATTGGGCTGTTCTCCTTTCTATTGCCTTAACGGATTTCATCCGAATATGATTCCTTTTGAGCGGCCAGTTACCTCTATGCATCCTACAATACAGGAACATCACACTCATCTTAGAGCAGTCTTACAGGAAGCAAAACAACATCTAGAATCCTCCAGAGCTAGGGACAAGATCCAGGCAGACAAAAAGAGAACGCCCGAACCATTGTATAAGGTGGGAGATAAAGTGTGGCTTGACACTAAGCATTTGAGGTTTAAGGGGAACACTAGGTTAAAACCTAAGTTTGTGGGTCCCTATCCTATCAGCTGTGTCATTAATCTGGTGGCCATGAAACTGACCCTTCCATCTGCATGGCACATCCATCCTGTGTTTCATGTTTCCCTTTTGAAACCCTGTCCCCTTCACACTAGGTTACCATCGAAACCATCCCCCGTGCTAGTGGAAGATGAGGATGAGTATGTGGTGCGGGCCATTTTGGATTCTAAATGCGTGAGGGGGAGGGTTGTGTATCTTGGTGATTGGCAGGGGTATGGCCCTGAAGATCGATCTTGGGAGCCTCGTGCTAATTTGCATTGTCTAGCTTTGCTGAGGCTTTTCCACACACGTTTCCCTTCGAAGCCTGGTGGACCACCGAGACGTCGGTCATGGAGAGGGGGTTCTGTCACACCGCTCCCTGGGTTCTCTGTAAGAATGAGGAATGTGTGAGAATTCTGGAAACACTACATAGCCCAGAATGCTCAGGGGCGATGTCCTTTTTCTCTTTTCCATTTCCTACTTATACTCCTCCTTGATGTGCAGTCCGGTGCTTGTCACCTGACCATAGGAGTAAGCTGTGTGTTTGCAGCTTGAGAAAGCGCCTTGGATCTTGGAAGAATCCCGTCATTTTCGTGGCTTCTGTTCTATGCCTTAAGGAACTGTTTGATTTCAGTCAGCCTTGTTTTCAGCAAACGCCCTGCCTCGATCCCGCACTAAATGCGCTGGGAACTGAGGCGGGCATAGCCAGCAGTTGGAAGACAGCCGACTAGTACGCTCGCATTGAACAGCCTCGCGGTAAGGCGTATTTGTTTTAATTTTTATCGCGTTTTTCAGATGCTTCGATTCCAGAAGAAGAGCGGACGCTCTACAGACTAATGAAACTGGATACGAACAATTTTTAGTATCTTGCTTTAGGGGAATCACTATTGTTTACGAACCTGTTTGTAGGAGTTGATTATAATGGAGGTAGATGCATTTAGGGGGGAACATTTAGAAATGCTGAATGAGTTAGGCACACTTCGTAGGGAGGTAGCTGGCCTTTCTCGAGCTAGTCCGACAAGTACACGAGGAACTCCTTATATAAGGAGTTGGACTCTTCCTCCTCCCCCGTCCCAGGATGCAGCACACGTAAAGACAGGGGGCTCTGGGTCTTCCACTATCCAAGTTATACAACCCTTAAAACTACCATTGGCTCCTCCAGAAAGATATTTTGGTGATCCAAAGAAATTTGGCACATTTCTGGGGCAATGTAAACTGCACTTTATGTGCAAACCAGCGGTATTCCCGGATGATCAAGCCAAGACGGCTTTTGTTATGTCTTATCTGGGGGGAAAGGCTGTCAACTGGTCCTTCCCATTAAAGGAAAGGAATGACCCAGTGTTGCGTGATTTCATTAACTTTTTTGAGGAGATGCGTAAGCTCTTTGATAGGAAGGCACACCAACTGACCTTAGATAGAGAGCTCATAATGTTGAAACAGGGTGCACAAGATCTCCTAACGTATATTACCTCATTCAACAGATTGGTCGTAGAAACTGATTGGCCAGTGGAAAAAAGGACATCACTATTCTATCAAGGATTGAGAGGAGAATTAAAAGATGTGTTGGCACAGGTAGTTAATATGCCGTCAACCTGTGATGAGTTGATAGATTTAACTGTTCAGTTGGATCATCGCCTCCAGGAGAGGAAGGGAGATAAACAGAGGTCTGATTCTAGGTTCCTGTGTACCAGAACAAAATACACTTCCGAAGAACGTCCTTCATCTGTGGAGGGAGTGGAACCCATGCAGGTGGGCGGAATTAGAGGTCCCCTCAACACCGAAGAAAGACAAAGAAGACGGACCTTAAGGCACTGTATGTATTGTGGAAAGTCGTGTCATTTTATCAAGGAGTGTAAGGCCAGATCCAGAACTCCCTACAAGGACCCTCAGGAGGCAAAAAGGCTTCTGCTGTGGATAATTATGCCGAGACATCGGAAAACTGAAGAGCGCAAATAAGCAGGAGACCCCTTGTTTGCAGCTAGAGGAATTCGAGGTCTTTCCTACCTTGGCTAACACTGTACAAACATCTGTTGCTCATATGAATGTATGTGTCGTCTTGGAGATGCAGAGTTCAGGACCCATTCAAGTACATGCCCTATTAGATTCTGGGGCTACTGGGAATTTCATGGATCAAAGGTACGCATACGAGTTGGGCATCCAGTGTATTAAAAAGCTGACACCTGAACCTGTTAAGGAAGTGGATGGAACTGCTTTAACGTCTTGACCTGTGTGTTATCATACTCAGATACTGTCCATGCAAGTTGGGTCCACCCATTTTGAAACAATACAATTCGATCTTATTGATGCTCCTCATTTTAAGCTTATTTTGGGGATGCCTTGGCTCACTTTGCACGATCCTTTGGTGAAATGGGCAGCTCTCACGATAGACCTCAACTCAGCCTATTGTGCGAAGCATTGCACTCGAGATATGAACAGTACCTTTCTAACATAAGAAACTCCTGCATCCATATTGGCTTCCAGTTGTGCTACGCCTTCTGTGTGTTTCCTGGGTGCTATTCCAGAAGAATACAGGAAGTATAAGGAGGAGTTCGATGAACAGGAAGCCTGCAGACTACCTCCCCATAGGGAGTATGATTGTGTCATTGACCTGGAACCAGGAGCCTCTATACCCTGTAGTAGGATTTATGCCCTGACAGAGGCCGAAAATACATACTTGCAGTCTTATTTGACAAAAATGCTGAGTTCTGGCTTTATCCGTCCTTCCTCATCTCCTGCCTCATCGCCCCTCTTTTTTAAACCGAAACGGGAAGGTGGCCTACGCACGTGTATCAATTATAGATCCATCAATAAGATCACCAAAAAGAACCGATACGCGTTACCCTTGATTCCAGTATTACTCGATCAACTGAAGGGTCCTACCATCTTCACGAAACTGGATCTTAGAGGGGCATATCATTTGGTGCGAATGCTGCGGGGGGATGAATGGAAGACGGCCTTTTGCACGAAGTATGGCCTGTACGAATACCAAGTGATGCCCTTTGGTCTTTGTAACGCCCCGGCCGCATTCCAATATTTTATGGACGACGTGCTGAGGGGATTACTGGATGTGTGCTGCATCGTCTACATAGATCACATTTTAATATACTCTACCTCTTTGGAACAACATGTGCCTCATGTAGCTGTGGTACTGGAAAGATTGAGTCAGAATGCTTTGTATGCCAAGTTGGAGAAGTGCTTTTTTCACACGGAGGAAGTTGAGTTCTTGGGGTATGTGATTGGGCCAGGAGGGCTCTGCATGGATAAGAAGAAAACTGATGCCATAGTACTCTGGGAATCCCCTACCAGTGTGAAAAGCCTTCAGAGTTTCCTTGGATTCTCTAACTTCTGCCGTTGGTTTATCAGAGATTTTTCGAAAATAATCCAACTTATGACTCTTCTCCTACGAAAAGGAGTGCAGTTTCGTTGGACAGAAGACGCAGAGAACGCCTTCCAATCATTAAAAATGTGTTTCACCAGTGCGCCCATACTGAGACATCCCGATCCTAGTCAGCCCTTTGTTGTGGAAACGGATGCATCCTATTATGACATTGGAGGAATACTATCTCAGAGACATCCAGACTCTGGCCAATTGCATCCGGTTGCCTACTTCTCAAAAAAGCTGTCACCATGTGAAGTGAACTATAGCATCACAGACAAGGAGTTGCTGGCAATTAAGAGGGTCTGTGAAGAATGGAGGCACCATCTGATGGGGGCTAGGCATACAGTGGAAATCTTTACAGATCATAGGAATCTACTGTTTTTGAAAAAGGCTAGGGCATTGACGCCTAGACAACTTCGGTGGTCGTTATTTTTCGCTGATTTTGACTTTGTTATTAAGTTTAGACCTGGACCACAAAATGGTAAAGCCGATGCCTTGTCAAGACCTTCTTCTGGTATGGATGTCGCCCAGAGGTCATTGGAAGACCCTCCTATCATCCTACAGAATGCCTCCATTGAGTCGGTGATCCCAGCTGTGACAACAGTAGGTGACTTCCTGGAAGAAGCGAAAATCCATTACCAACAAATGGATGAACAGGAGTGGTTGGATGAAGCCCCTCAGCACAGGATGTAGTCGAATGCCTTGTTGTTTCACGACAAGAAGTTGTATATTCCACATGTGTCTTTACAACAAAGAGTGCTCTTATGGACTAATGATTCTCCTCTTGCTGGTCATTTGGGGTTACAAAAGACATTACACTTCCTGTCTAGATACTTTTGGTGGGACACTATGAGAAAAGATGCAGAGGCCTATATCAAGGGATGTTCAGTGTGTGCTCAGTCTAAGTCTAGGCATCAGCCTTCTAGAGGGTTGTTGAGGCCCATACCTGTTCCTCCTACACCCTGGCATACTGTCTCTATGGACTTTATCATGGAGATGCCTCCCAGTCGAGGTAATGATACCATTTTGGTTATTATAAATCATTTGACTAAAATGGGTCATTTTGTGTCCTTATCCAAATTGCCTACATCAGGAGAGTTAGCCATCACTTTTCTTCATCAAGTAGTGAGATTGCACGGAATACCGTCTGTGTTAATTACAGATAGAGGAACTCAGTTCACCTCTAAGTTTTGGAAGGCATTATGCTTAGCCATGAAAGTAGATGCTAGGCTATTCACTAGTTATCATCCCCAGACAGATGGCAAAACAGAACGGCTGAATCAAACCTTATCGCAATACCTCAGGTGTTTCACCTTACAGCATAGTGAGAAATGGAGTATGCTTCTTTGGACAGCCGAATTCGCATATAATAATGCTGTTCATTCCTCATTGGGCTGTTCTCCTTTCTATTGCCTTAACGGATTTCATCCGAATATGATTGCTTTTGAGCGGCCAGTTACCTCTATGCAGCCTACAATACAGGAACATCACACTCATCTTAGAGCAGTCTTACAGGAAGCTAAACAACATCTAGAATCCTCCAGAGCTAGGGACAAGAGCCAGGCAGACAAAAAGAGAATGCCTGAACCATTGTATAAGGTGGGAGATAAAGTGTGGCTTGACACTAAGCATTTGAGGTTTAAGGGGAACACTAGGTTAAAACCTAAGTTTGTGGGTCCCTATCCTATCAGCTGTGTCATTAATCCGGTGGCCATGAAACTGACCCTTCCATCTGCATGGCACATCCATCCTGTGTTTCATGTTTCCCTTTTGAAACCCTGTCCCCTTCACACTAGGTTACCATCGAAACCATCCCCTGTGCTAGTGGAAGATGAGGATGAGTATGTGGTACGGGCCATTTTGGATTCTAAATGCGTGAGGGGGAGGGTGGTGTATCTTGTTGATTGGCAGGGGTATGGCCCTGAAGATCGATCTTGGGAGCCTCGTGCTAATTTGCATTGTCCGGCTTTGCTGAGGCGTTTCCACACAGGTTTGCCTTCGTAGCCCGGTGGACCGCCGAGACGTCGGTCATGGAGAGGGGGTTCTGTCACACCGCTCCCTGGGTTGTCTGTAAGAATGAGGAATGTGTGAGAATTCTGGAAACACTACATCGCCCAGAATGCTCAGGGGCGATGTCCTTTTTCTCTTTTCCATTTCCTACTTATACTCCTCCTTGATGTGCAGTCCGGTGCTTGTCACCTGACCATAGGAGTAAGCTGTGTGTTTGCAGCTTGAGAAAGCGCCTTGGATCTTGGAAGAATCCCGTCATTTTCGTGGCTTCTGTTTTATGCCTTAAGGAACTGTTTGATTTCAGTCAGCCTTGTTTTCAGCAAACGCCCTGCCTCGATCGCGCACTGAACGCACTGGGATCTGAGGCGGGCGTAGCCAGCAGTTGGAAGACAGCCAACTAGTACGCTTGCATTGAACAGCCTCGCGGTAAGGCGTATTTGTTTTAATTTTTATCGCGTTTTTCAGACGCTTCGATTCCAGAAGAAGAGCGGACGCTCTACAGACTAATGAAACTGGATACGAACAATTTTTAGTATCTTGCTTTAGGGGAATCACTATTGTTTACAAACCTGTTTGTAGGACTTGATTATAATTTTCTTTGGATTAGAACCATGCACATTCACTGCGTTCCTAAAGAGTGAGACTGTGGAAATTATCTCCTGCTGGACATTGAATCCTTTTTTGTGAAGTAACAGAAGATTCTTGCCACATAGTTTGAACTGCTTGTCTTGCCTAGTGCTAAGTACCTAATGAGTACACGTATAAACTGCAAAAGGATCTAATGGAACTGCACTCATAGTATCTTGAGTGACTTGCTAGCTTTAGGATCTTTTATTCCTTCCTTTTATGCTTTATTTTTAATGTTTTTAAATGAGTGCTTAGGGATTCTTGCGGCTATATAAACTGTAAGTTAGATTCCACACATAGAGTATTGATCTACTGTACAGGTCTGGAATGTATGATTGATACCTTGTCTTTCCCTCTGCAGGGTCTACCACCAGAGATCAGAGAGTTTATACTTCGCACAGATATCCGAAGTTATATGCTACTTTATTTTGGAAAAGCTGCACTTTATTGTTTCTTTTGTCCCTTTTTCCCCTTACCTGGTAGTGTTACTCTCTGTGGTGTTTGTATATACACACAGGGTGTGCCATTGCATAGGGATAAGGAGAATTAGCTTCTGTCATCCCTCCCGCTGTACCCGGCTAACAGGTTAGTGTAATCTGTTGGATCACGACAGAGTGACAAGCCCACGGTCTAGTGCAGCCCGAGCGATGGACAACAACACTGTTTTAAAGTCAGTGCTGGAAACTATGACTGCCTTGAGGATGGAGGTAGATGCATTTAGGGGGGAAAATTTAGAAATGCGGAATGAGTTAGGCCCACTTTGTAGGGAGGTAGCTGGCCTTTGTCGAGCTAGTCCGACAAGTACACGAGGAACTCCTTATATAAGGAGTTGGACTCTTCCTCCTCCCCCGTCCCAAGGATGCAGCACACGTACAGACAGGGGGCTCTGGGTCATCCACTATCCAAGTTATACAACCCTTACAACTACCATTGGCTCCTCCAGAAAGATATTTTGGCGATCCAAAGAAATTTGGCACATTTCTGGGGCAATGTAAACTGCACTTTATGTGCAAACCAGCGGTATTCCCGGATGATCAAGCCAAGACGGCTTTTGTTATGTCTTATCTGGGGGGAAACGCTGCCAACTGGTCCTTCCAATTAATGGAAAGGAATGACCCAGTGTTGCGTAATTTCAATAACTTTTGTGAGGAGATTCGTAAGCTCTTTCATAGGAAGGCACACCAACTGACCTTAGATAGAGAGCTCATAACGTTGAAACAGGGTGCACAAGATCTCCTAACGTATATTACCTCATTCAACAGATTGGTCGTAGAAACTGATTGGCCAGTGGAAAAAAAGACATCACTATTCTATCAAGGATTGAGAGGAGAATTAAAAGATGTGTTGGCACAGGTAGTTAATATGCCGTCAACCTGTGATGAGTTGATAGATTTAACTGTTCAGTTGGATCATCGCCTCCAGGAGAGGAAGGGAGATAAACACAGGTCTGATTCTAGGTTCCTGTTTACCAGACCAAAACCCACTTCCGAGGAACGTCCTTCGTCTGTGGAGGGAGTGGAACCCATGCAGGTGGGCGGAATTAGAGGTCCCCTCAACACCGAAGAAAGACAAAGAAGACGGACCTTAAGGCTCTGTATGTATTGTGGAAAGTCGGGTCATTTTATCAAGGAGTGTAAGGCCAGATCCAGAACTCCCTACAAGGACCCTCAAGGAGGCAAAAAGGCTTCTGCTGTGGATAATTATGCCGAGACGTCGGAAAACTGAAGAGCGCAAATAAGCAGGAGACCCCTTGATTGCAGCTAGAGGAATTCGAGGTCTTCCCTACCTTGGCTAACACTGTACAAACATCTGTTGCTCATATGAATGTATGTGTCGTCTTGGAGATGCAGAGTTCAGAACCCATTCAAGTACATGCCCTATTAGATTCTGGGGCTACTGGGAATTTCATGGATCAAAGGTACGCATACGAGTTGGGCATCCAGTGTATTAAAAAGCTGACACCTGAACCTGTTAAGGCAGTGGATGGAACTGCTTTAACGTCTGGACCTGTGTGTTATCATACTCAGATACTGTCCATGCAAGTTGGGTCCACCCATTTTGAAACAATACAATTCGATCTTATTGATGCTCCTCATTTTAAGCTTATTTTGGGGATGCCTTGGCTCACTTTGCACGATCCTTTGGTGAAATGGGCAGCTCGCACGATAGACCTCAACTCAGCCTATTGTGCGGAGCATTGCACTCGAGATATGAACAGTACCTTTCGGACACAAGAAACTCCTGCATCCCTATTGGCTTCCAGTTGTGCTAAGCCTTCTGTGTGTTTCCTGGATGCTATTCCAGAAGAATACAGGAAGTATAAGGAGGTGTTCGATGAACAGGAAGCCTGCAGATTACCTTCCCATAGGGAGTATGATTGTGTCATTGACCTGGAACCAGGAGCCTCTATACCCTGTAGTAGGATTTATGCCCTGACAGAGGCTGAAAATACATACTTGCAGTCTTATTTGACAAAAATGCTGAGTTCTGGCTTTATCCGTCCTTCCTCATCTCCTGCCTCATCGCCCTTCTTTTTTATACCGAAACGGGAAGGTGGCCTACGCACGTGTATCGATTATAGAGCCATCAATAAGATCACCAAAAAGAACCGATACCCGTTACCCTTGATTCCAGTATTACTCGATCAACTGAAGGGTTCTACCATCTTCACGAAACTGGATCTTAGAGGGGCATATCATTTGGTACGAATGCGGCAGGGGGTTGTCTGTAAGAATGAGGAATGTGTGAGAATTCTGGAAACACTACATCGCCCAGAATGCTCAGGGGCGATGTCCTTTTTCTCTTTTCCATTTCCTACTTATACTCCTCCTTGATGTGCAGTCTGGTGCTTGTCACCTGACCATACGAGTAAGCTGTGTGTTTGCAGCTTGAGAAAGCGCCTTTTGATCTTGGAAGAATCCCGTCATTTTCGTGGCTTCTGTTCTATGCCTTAAGGAACTGTTTGATTTCAGTCAGCCTTGTTTTCAGCAAACGCCCTGCCTCGATCGCGCACTGAACGCGCTGGGATCTGAGGCGGGCGTAGCCAGCAGTTGGAAGACAGCCAACTAGTACGCTCGCATTGAACAGCCTCGCGGTAAGGCGTATTTGTTTTAATTTTTATCGCGTTTTTCAGACGCTTCGATTCCAGAAGAAGAGCGGACGCTCTACAGACTAATGAAACTGGATACGAACAATTTTTAGTATCTTGCTTTAGGGGAATCACTATTGTTTACGAACCTGTTTGTAGGACTTGATTATAATTTTCTTTGGATTAGAACCGTGCACATTCACTGCGTTCCTAAAGAGTCAGACTGTGGAAATTATCTCTTGCTGGACATTGAATCCTTTTTTGTGAAGTAACAGAAGATTCTTGCCACATAGTTTGAACTGCTTGTCTTGCCTAGTGCTAAGTACCTAAGGAGTACACGTATAAACTTCAAAAGGATCTAATGGAACTGCACTCATAGTATCTTGAGTGACTTGCTACCTTTAGGATCTTTTATTCTTTCCTTTTATGCTTTATTTTTAATGTTTTTGAATGAGTTCTTAGGGATTCTTGCGGCTATATAAACTGTAAGTTAGATTCCACACATAGTGTATTGATCTACTGTACAGGTCTGGAATGTATGATTGATACCTTGTCTCTCCCTCTGCAGGGTCTACCACCAGAGATCAGAGAGTTTATACTTCGCACAGATATCCGAAGTTATCTGCTACTTTATTTTGAAAAAGCTGCACTTTATTGTTTCTTTTGTCCCTTTTTCTCCTTCCCTGGTAGTGTTACTCTCTGTGGTGTTTGTATATACACACAGGGTGTGCCATTGCATAGGGATAGGGAGAATTAGCTTCTGTCATCGCTCCCGCTGTACCCGGCTAACAGGTTAGTGTAATCTGTTGGATCACGACAGAGTGACAAGCCCACGGTCTAGTGCAGCCCGAGCGATGGACACCAACACTGTTTTAACGTCAGTGCTGTAAACTATGACTGCCTTGAGGATGGAGGTAGATGCATTTAGGGGGGAAAATTTAGAAATGCAGAATGAGTTAGGCACACTTCGTAGGGAGGTAGCTGGCCTTTCTCGAGCTAGTCCGACAAGTACTCGAGGAACTCCGTATATAAGGAGTTGGACTCTTCCTCCTCCCCCGTCCCAGGATGCAGCACACGTACAGACAGGGGTCTCTGGGTCATCCACTATCCAAGTTATACAACCCTTACAACTACCATTGGCTCCTCCAGAAAGATATTTTGGTGATCCAATGAAATTTGGCACATTTCTGGGGCAATGTAAACTGCACTTTATGTGCAAACCAGCGGTATTCCTGGATGATCAAGCCAAGACGGCTTTTGTTATGTCTTATCTGGGGGGAAACGCTGCCAACTGGTCCTTCCCATTAATGGAAAGGAATGACCCAGTGTTGCGTGATTTCAATAACTTTTGTGAGGAGATGCGTAAGCTCTTTGATAGGAAGGCACACCAACTGACCTTAGATAGAGAGCTCATAACGTTGAAACAGGGTGCACAAGATCTCCTAACGTATATTACCTCATTCAACAGATTGGTCGTATAAACTGATTGGCCAGTGGAAAAAAGGACATCACTATTCTATCAAGGATTGAGAGGAGAATTAAAAGATGTGTTGGCACAGTTAGTTAATATGCCGTCAACCTGTGATGAGTTGATAGATTTAACTGTTCAGTTGGATCATCGCCTCCAGGAGAGGAAGGGAGATAAACAGAGGTCTGATTCTAGGTTCCTGTTTACCAGAACAAAGCCCACTTCCGAAGAACGTCCTCGGTCTTTGGAGGGAGTGGAACCCATGCAGGTGGGCGGAATTAGAGGTACCCTCAACACCGAAGAAAGACAAAGAAGACGGACCTTAAGGCTCTGTATGTATTGTGGAAAGTCGGGTCATTTTATCAAGGAGTGTAAGGCCAGATCCAGAACTCCCTACAAGGACCCTCAAGGAGGCAAAAAGGCTTCTGCTGTGGATAATTATGCCGAGACGTCGGAAAACTGAAGAGCGCA
Source organism: Lissotriton helveticus (assembly GCF_964261635.1). NCBI lineage: Eukaryota > Metazoa > Chordata > Amphibia > Caudata > Salamandridae > Lissotriton > Lissotriton helveticus. The sequence goes on along the minus strand of NC_136069.1, from coordinate 1,696,268,561 downwards.
AATAAGCAGGAGACCCCTTGTTTGCAGCTAGAGGAATTCGAGGTCTTCCCTACCTTGGCTAACACTGTACAAACATCTGTTGCTCATATGAATGTATGTGTCGTCTTGGAGATGCAGAGTTCAGGACCCATTCAAGTACATGCCCTATTAGATTCTGGGGCTACTGGGAATTTCATGGATCAAAGGTACGCATACGAGTTGGGCATCCAGTGAATTAAAAAGCTGACACCTGAACCTGTTAAGGCAGTGGATGGAACTGCTTTAACGTCTGGACCTGTGTGTTATCATACTCAGATACTGTCCATGCAAGTTGGGTCTACCCATTTTGAAACAATACAATTCGATCTTATTGATGCTCCTCATTTTAAGCTTATTTTGGGGATGCCTTGGCTCACTTTGCACGATCCTTTGGTGAAATGGGCAGCTCGCACGATAGACCTCAACTCAGCCTATTGTGCGGAGCATTGCACTCGAGATATGAACAGTACCTTTCGGACACAAGAAACTCCTGCATCCCTATTGGCTTCCAGTTGTGCTAAGCCTTCTGTGTGTTTCCTGGATGCTATTCCAGAAGAATACAGGAAGTATAAGGAGGTGTTCGATGAACAGGAAGCCTGCAGATTACCTTCCCATAGGGAGTATGATTGTGTCATTGACCTGGAACCAGGAGCCTCTATACCCTGTAGTAGGATTTATGCCCTGACAGAGGCTGAAAATACATACTTGCAGTCTTATTTGACAAAAATGCTGAGTTCTGGCTTTATCCGTCCTTCCTCATCTCCTGCCTCATCGCCCTTCTTTTTTATACCGAAACGGGAAGGTGGCCTACGCACGTGTATCGATTATAGAGCCATCAATAAGATCACCAAAAAGAACCGATACCCGTTACCCTTGATTCCAGTATTACTCGATCAACTGAAGGGTTCTACCATCTTCACGAAACTGGATCTTAGAGGGGCATATCATTTGGTACGAATGCGGCAGGGGGTTGTCTGTAAGAATGAGGAATGTGTGAGAATTCTGGAAACACTACATCGCCCAGAATGCTCAGGGGCGATGTCCTTTTTCTCTTTTCCATTTCCTACTTATACTCCTCCTTGATGTGCAGTCTGGTGCTTGTCACCTGACCATACGAGTAAGCTGTGTGTTTGCAGCTTGAGAAAGCGCCTTTTGATCTTGGAAGAATCCCGTCATTTTCGTGGCTTCTGTTCTATGCCTTAAGGAACTGTTTGATTTCAGTCAGCCTTGTTTTCAGCAAACGCCCTGCCTCGATCGCGCACTGAACGCGCTGGGATCTGAGGCGGGCGTAGCCAGCAGTTGGAAGACAGCCAACTAGTACGCTCGCATTGAACAGCCTCGCGGTAAGGCGTATTTGTTTTAATTTTTATCGCGTTTTTCAGACGCTTCGATTCCAGAAGAAGAGCGGACGCTCTACAGACTAATGAAACTGGATACGAACAATTTTTAGTATCTTGCTTTAGGGGAATCACTATTGTTTACGAACCTGTTTGTAGGACTTGATTATAATTTTCTTTGGATTAGAACCGTGCACATTCACTGCGTTCCTAAAGAGTCAGACTGTGGAAATTATCTCTTGCTGGACATTGAATCCTTTTTTGTGAAGTAACAGAAGATTCTTGCCACATAGTTTGAACTGCTTGTCTTGCCTAGTGCTAAGTACCTAAGGAGTACACGTATAAACTTCAAAAGGATCTAATGGAACTGCACTCATAGTATCTTGAGTGACTTGCTACCTTTAGGATCTTTTATTCTTTCCTTTTATGCTTTATTTTTAATGTTTTTGAATGAGTTCTTAGGGATTCTTGCGGCTATATAAACTGTAAGTTAGATTCCACACATAGTGTATTGATCTACTGTACAGGTCTGGAATGTATGATTGATACCTTGTCTCTCCCTCTGCAGGGTCTACCACCAGAGATCAGAGAGTTTATACTTCGCACAGATATCCGAAGTTATCTGCTACTTTATTTTGAAAAAGCTGCACTTTATTGTTTCTTTTGTCCCTTTTTCTCCTTCCCTGGTAGTGTTACTCTCTGTGGTGTTTGTATATACACACAGGGTGTGCCATTGCATAGGGATAGGGAGAATTAGCTTCTGTCATCGCTCCCGCTGTACCCGGCTAACAGGTTAGTGTAATCTGTTGGATCACGACAGAGTGACAAGCCCACGGTCTAGTGCAGCCCGAGCGATGGACACCAACACTGTTTTAACGTCAGTGCTGTAAACTATGACTGCCTTGAGGATGGAGGTAGATGCATTTAGGGGGGAAAATTTAGAAATGCAGAATGAGTTAGGCACACTTCGTAGGGAGGTAGCTGGCCTTTCTCGAGCTAGTCCGACAAGTACTCGAGGAACTCCGTATATAAGGAGTTGGACTCTTCCTCCTCCCCTGTCCCAGGATGCAGCACACGTACAGACAGGGGTCTCTGGGTCATCCACTATCCAAGTTATACAACCCTTACAACTACCATTGGCTCCTCCAGAAAGATATTTTGGTGATCCAAAGAAATTTGGCACATTTCTGGGGCAATGTAAACTGCACTTTATGTGCAAACCAGCGGTATTCCTGGATGATCAAGCCAAGACGGCTTTTGTTATGTCTTATCTGGGGGGAAACGCTGCCAACTGGTCCTTCCCATTAATGGAAAGGAATGACCCAGTGTTGCGTGATTTCAATAACTTTTGTGAGGAGATGCGTAAGCTCTTTGATAGGAAGGCACACCAACTGACCTTAGATAGAGAGCTCATAACGTTGAAACAGGGTGCACAAGATCTCCTAACGTATATTACCTCATTCAACAGATTGGTCGTATAAACTGATTGGCCAGTGGAAAAAAGGACATCACTATTCTATCAAGGATTGAGAGGAGAATTAAAAGATGTGTTGGCACAGTTAGTTAATATGCCGTCAACCTGTGATGAGTTGATAGATTTAACTGTTCAGTTGGATCATCGCCTCCAGGAGAGGAAGGGAGATAAACAGAGGTCTGATTCTAGGTTCCTGTTTACCAGAACAAAGCCCACTTCCGAAGAACGTCCTCGGTCTTTGGAGGGAGTGGAACCCATGCAGGTGGGCGGAATTAGAGGTACCCTCAACACCGAAGAAAGACAAAGAAGACGGACCTTAAGGCTCTGTATGTATTGTGGAAAGTCGGGTCATTTTATCAAGGAGTGTAAGGCCAGATCCAGAACTCCCTACAAGGACCCTCAAGGAGGCAAAAAGGCTTCTGCTGTGGATAATTATGCCGAGACGTCGGAAAACTGAAGAGCGCAAATAAGCAGGAGACCCCTTGTTTGCAGCTAGAGGAATTCGAGGTCTTCCCTACCTTGGCTAACACTGTACAAACATCTGTTGCTCATATGAATGTATGTGTCGTCTTGGAGATGCAGAGTTCAGGACCCATTCAAGTACATGCCCTATTAGATTCTGGGGCTACTGGGAATTTCATGGATCAAAGGTACGCATACGAGTTGGGCATCCAGTGAATTAAAAAGCTGACACCTGAACCTGTTAAGGCAGTGGATGGAACTGCTTTAACGTCTGGACCTGTGTGTTATCATACTCAGATACTGTCCATGCAAGTTGGGTCTACCCATTTTGAAACAATACAATTCGATCTTATTGATGCTCCTCATTTTAAGCTTATTTTGGGGATGCCTTGGCTCACTTTGCACGATCCTTTGGTGAAATGGGCAGCTCGCACGATAGACCTCAACTCAGCCTATTGTGCGGAGCATTGCACTCGAGATATGAACAGTACCTTTCGGACACAAGAAACTCCTGCATCCCTATTGGCTTCCAGTTGTGCTACGCCTTCTGTGTGTTTCCTGGATGCTATTCCAGAAGAATACAGGAAGTATAAGGAGGTGTTCGATGAACAGGAAGCCTGCAGACTACCTCCCCATAGGGAGTATGATTGTGTCATTGACCTGGAACCAGGAGCCTCTATACCCTGTAGTAGGATTTATGCCCTGACAGAGGCCGAAAATGCATACTTGCAGTCTTATTTGACAAAAATGCTGAGTTCTGGCTTAACCGTCCTTCCTCATCTCATGCCTCATCGCCCCTCTTTTTTATACCGAAACGGGAAGGTGGCCTATGCTTGTGTATCGATTATAGAGCCATCAATAAGATCACCAAAAAGAACCGATACCCGTTACCCTTGATTCCAGTATTACTCGATCAACTGAAGGGTTCTACCATCTTCACGAAACTGGATCTTAGAGGGGCATATCATTTGGTGCGAATGCGGCAGGGGGATGAATGGAAGACGGCCTTTCGCACGAAATATGGCCTGTACGAATACCAAGTGATGCCCTTTGGTCTTTGTAACGCCCCCGCCGCATTCCAATATTTTATGGACGACGTGCTGAGGGGATTACTGGATGTGTGCTGCATCGTCTACATAGATGACATTTTAATATACTCTACCTCTTTGGAACAACATGTGCCTCATGCAGCTGCGGTACTGAAAAGATTGAGTCGGAATGCTTTGTATGCCAAGTTGGAGAAGTGCTTTTTTCACACGGAGGAAGTTGAGTTCTTGGGGTATGTGATTGGGCCAGGAGATCTCTGCATGGATAAGAAAACTGATGCCATAGTACTCTGGGAATCCCCTACCAGTGTAAAAAGCCTACCATCGGTTTATCAGAGATTTTTCGAAAATCATCCAACCTATGACTCTTCTCCTAGGAAAAGGAGTGCAGTTTTGTTGGACAGAAGAGGCAGAGAATGCCTTCCAATCGTTAAAAAGGTGTTTCAACAGTGCGCCCATACGGAGACATCCCGATCCTAGTCAGCCCTTTGTTGTGGAAACGGATGCATCCTATTATGCCATTGGAGGAATACTATCTCAGAGACATCCAGACACTGGCCAATTGCATCCGGTTGCCTACTTCTCAAAAAAGCTGTCACCATGTGAAGTGAACTATAGCATCACAGACAAGGAGTTGCTGGCAATTAAGAGGGTCTGTGAAGAATGGAGGCACCATCTGATGGGGGCTAGGCATACAGTGGAAATCTTTACAGATCATAGGAATCTACTGTTTTTGAAGAGCGCTAGGGCATTGACGCCTAGACAACTTCGGTGGTCGTTATTTTTCCGCTGATTTTGACTTTGTTATTAAGTTTAGACCTGGACCACAAAATGGTAAAGCCGATGCCTTGTCAAGACCTTCTTCTGGTATGGATGTCGCCCAGAGGTCATTGGAAGACCCTCCTATCATCCTACAGAATGCCTCCTTTGAGTCGGTGATCCCAGCTGTGACAACAGTAAATGACTTCCTGGAAGAAGTGAAAATCCATTACCAATAAATGGATGAACAGGAGTGGTTGGATGAAGCCCCTCAGCACAGGATGAAGTCTAATGCCTTGTTGTTTCACGACAAGAAGTTGTATATTCCACATGTGTCTTTACAACAAAGAGTGCTCTTATGGACTCATGATTCTCCTCTTGCTGGTCATTTGGGGTTACAAAAGACATTACACTTCCTGTCTAGATACTTTTGGTGGGACACTATGAGAAAAGATGCAGAGGCCTATATCAAGGGATGTTCAGTGTGTGCTCAGTCTAAGTCTAGGCATCAGCCTTCCAGCGGGTTGTTGAGGCCCATACCTGTTCCTCCTACACCCTGGCATACTGTCTCTATGGACTTTATCGTGGAGATGCCTCTCAGTCGAGGTAATGATACCATTTTGGTTATTATAGATCATTTGACTAAAATGGGTCATTTTGTGTCCTTACCCAAATTGCCTACATCAGGAGAGTTAGCCATCACTTTCCTTCATCAAGTAGTGAGATTGCACGGAATACCGTCTGTGTTAATTACAGATAGAGGAACTCAGGGGCATATTATCAAGGAGGTTTATCTCCGCTTTTTTGGCTTTAAAAGCCAAGAAAGCGGAGATAAAATGATCTCCCTATTACCAAGCTGTCGCTAACACCAGTTAGCGACAGCTAATAGGAGATAGCGACCATCTTGGGCCCCGCTTTGCATGTCAGTGATATTTATCACTAATGACATGCAAAGTGGGCGTGCCAAGATGTTAGCGACTGGAAACAGTCGCTAACATCGCTATCTCCTATTACCAACTTTTGGAGATATTCGCGCTAAGCGCGAATATCTCCAAAAGCTAACACCTGCCCTGAGCAGTTCTTAGCCATGTTAACCAATGGGAGGTGGATAACATGGCTAAGAGCATTTGCTCGATAATGCATGAATATCGCTGACTTTTCAGCGATAATCATGCATTGCGGCCGTTTTTTATCGCATTTGCGATAAACCTTGCTAATAGCAAGGTTTATCTGCGATAAAAATCGCCGATGTGCGGCGATAATTTTTGTCTCTAAACAAGTTAGAGACAAAAATTATCTCTATTGGTTGGTAATATGCCCCTCAGTTCACCTTCAATTCGTCAAACGCCTTCTGACAGGCGGGGGTCCAGCTAACTTGCTTTGGGTGCTTTTTAGAGGTCAATTCCGTGAGGGGAACTACGATGCTGCCATATCCCTTTATGAATCTTCGGTAGTACCCCGTGAGCCCCAGGAAAGCCCTCACTTCAGTTTGTGTCGTGGTGGCCTCCCAGGCATTGATTGCATCGATCTTGGGTTGGAGGCGGGGCTACTAGGCCGCTTCCGACCTGGTGCCCCAGGTAGATCACTGATCCCTGTCCTATTTGGCATTTGCTGGCTTTAATGGTGAGGCCCGCGCGGCGCAGGGCTTCTAACACCTCGCAGAGGTGTTGTAGGTGTTCGGACCAGGGGGCACTGAACACCGCAATATCATCAAGATAGGCAGTGCTGAATCCCTTCAACCCAGCCAGTACCTGGTTAACCAGCCTCCGGAAGGTGGCAGGGGCATTTTTCATGCCGAAGGGCATCACCCTGAAGTGGTAGTGACCATCCGGAGTGGAGAAATCGGATCTTTCCTTGGCCCCCTCCGTGAGGGCGATCTGCCAGTACCCACTGGTCAGATCAAAGCTGCTGAGATGGCGAGCAGACCCTAGGCGGTCAATGAGCTTGTCGGCACGGGGAATGAGGTGTGCGTCGGTCCTGGTGACTGCGTTGAGCCCGCGGTAGTCTACACAGAACATCAGCTCGGGAACAGCACCGGCGGCGGCCGCCTTCGGAACCAGGACCACGGGGCTAGACCATGGGCTGTCAGAGGCCTCGACCACTCCCAAGGCTAACATCTTGGAGACTTCGACCTTGATGCAGGCCCGGAACTCGGTCAGGGACACGGTAGGCTCTGTGCCGTACCGGAGGGCTGTCCCCGGTGTCCACGTCGTGGACGCACCATCCGGTGATGCCGGAGGTGAGGGAGAAAAGGTCAGAGAACTGTCCCAACAATCGGCGACAGTCTTCACGCTGCTCGGGGGTAAGGGAGGAGGAGAGACTCACCCCCTCTACGGAGCCATCTTTTTCCTTCGCACACAGGGGATCGGGGAGAGGCTGGGACTACGGTACATCTTACTGAGGTAATGCTTGCTCTTGTATCGCGGAGGGCCCCTATGCTGCGCCCGTTGATCGTCACCTGTTGACGGTACTTCTCAGTGTTGTTGGGCAAGGAGTCTCCTGGGACCATCTCTCTATTTCCTAGGGAGACTAATACCATGGCTGCGGGCTCCCACCCCTCGGGGTCCTCCATCCATTCTTACTCTATCGCTACGGAGGCTATCTGGTGTGGGGGGACTCACAGCCGCAGGTTTCTTGTTCATGGGGCAGTGGGGATCAACGGCATAATGCCCTGGTTGCTGACATCTGTAGCAGGCTATGCTGATGCGGGGACCATGTCTACTGGTGGGGGGAGCTGCTCTAGTCAAGGGAGGAGAGCTGTGTGGCTGGTTTCGGGGGGGCTACGCTGGGGCCCTGACTGGGACCCTCGCTGCCTACCTTGACCTCCCCCTCCTCTCTGGCGGGAAGATCCTTGTTTGTTTCTGCCGTAGTCCCCGACGGCCCCCTCGGGACCCGGGTGTTCACCCAATGATCGGCCTCGACAGCCAGCTTCGGGGGGCTTGCCAATTTGCTGTCCAGAAGGTGCTGTCTTAGTTCTACAAAGCAGTTTGTGGATAGGTGTTCATAGGCGATGAGGTCAATTAGGCCTTCGAAGGTGGTCACTTTGCTGCCCTTAATCCATCCTTCTAAGGTTCCGGTGTAGAAGCTCACATAGTCTACCCAGGTTGTTCCGGGTAGTTCCTTGCAGTCTCTGAACCGCTGCCGATACATCTCTGGGGTGAGCCCGTAGCGGAATAACAGGGCATCCTTCATGAGTTGATAGGAATTCATGTCGGCGGAGGGCAGGTCTAGTAAGGTGTCACTTCCCTCACTGAGGAAGCGCCCCCACAAGCCGGCCCCCCAATCCTTCTCGGGGATCCGGTGGGAGGTCATGGTGCTGGATGTCGTCTCCCTTGTAGTACTCTTTTACAACATCTTTGGGGATGTGCACTTTTGCCTCCACCGGGGGAAGCGGGTCGCCGCTTCCCGGCGGTCGTGTCACTTCAGTTCTGGCTTTTAGTTCTATTTCCTTGAGGCTGCGCTCATGCTCGAGCTGGAGTTTCTTTCCTTCATGCTCCCTCTGGAGCTTCTTTTCCTCTAGTTCTCCTTGCAACCGCATTTGTTTGACGGCCCATCTTTTCTCGGCCAGCTTGATCTCTCCTTCCATCTTGAGGCTCGCTAGCTCTAGCTCTTGGGTTCGTGTTCGCTCTCGGTCGGTCATCTCCTCTTGTGACAGACCCCTTTCCGTGAGTCAGTTCTCTCACCTCCCGGGGCGTTGGGTTCGGGCTGCGGCTCTCCTTCTCCGCCATCTTTTTCTGGTGGGGGAAGAGGGGTCCCGGCCTCTACCCAGGTTGTCAGAGCTTTCTGGAAGTCTTCCTTGGTGCTTAGACCTGTGGTAGCAATGTGAAGTTCCTTGCAGAATTCTTTTAGTTCTCTGTAGGTATAATCTCCCAAAAGGTCCTTATCGAATGCGATCTTTTCGCTCATCTCGGTGGAAATCATGGTTGGTTCCTTCTCTTGTTGCTACTGTGTCTTCGTTCAGGTAGTGTCTCAGTAGTCCAATCTCTAGACGTAGGTTCTTATCGCGTCGCTGCCACCAATGTTAGAAGGGGCGATCCCAGGGGTCAGGATATGATCTCCCGACCACCCCGTGATCCACCTCTCCCACCAATACTGCCGAGTCTTAACGGAAGGTCCCCGCCGGGGAGGACTTTGAATCTATGATCGGACACACTGAGCTCACACCACACTTATGAACGGACACCACACCGTGGATTTTAGTAAGCACATTCTTTATCACACAGTAAAAAGAGGTAAGTATTTACAAGCGATCGAGGGATCGTAAAGTCTCGCTTGGAAGGAATAGGGAAGCGGGACAGTCTCAATAGTAGGCCAGTACGTAGCGTACCCTAAGTGGAGAAGTGTGGCTCACCGGTTAGAGGAGGCAGACCCTGATGCAGAGGTCAGACCTGGGACCAAGGTTCAATCCCCAACGAGGCAGGGTCTTGAGCTCAAAATGTCCACGGACTCGATAATTCTCGCCTCGGTGCCTACTCGAATCATGGGTTCACACTCTGCAACTCTGGGCAATAGCTTGCTTAATCTCCACTACTGCCCCACTGCGATGGGATGCCTGGTCTTCACCTTGGGGATGCCCAGTAGGGGTTATCTTGCAGGGAAAGCCAGGACGGGTTCCCAAAGCAAGCGCCTGAGACCTTACGGTGAAAAGGCGCTATATAAGAACTATGATTTACGATTTGATTTACCCTGTGCACAGCTCTCAATCCTCGAGCCGGGGGGATACGGAAGATGGAGGTTGCACTGGCTGCTCTACTCACTTTGGTTCGAGTCAGGTTGCGTTGGTAGCGTCGATGGTCCAGCCGGACCAGAGTACTCCTCAAGCCGCGACGAGTTCAGCAGGGCTTGATCCGGAGTGAACAGAGGAGCTGTTAGTTCTTGCAGAGCCGCAACAGCGTCAGCAGGGCTCAGGGTGGTCAGCAAAGGTCCTTAGCGTAGCAAGGATGAGCCGCGACGAGGTCAGCAGGGCTCCGAGGTTCCAGTTCCTTCTTCACGAGGATGAGCCGCGACAGCGTCAGCAGGGCTCGTAGTTTCAAAGTTCAGTTCTCCTCAAGGTCAGCCGCGATCAGATCAGCAGGGCTTTCTTGTCCAGGATACAACTGCCCTCTAGTCCTTGGGCGGGCCTTCATATAGTACAGTGGCACCTTGATGTCCTGACCCTCGCAGGAGGAGATCTCGTGGCCCAGGGGCAGGGCGGCAGAGTCTTCCGTCGGCCGGCCCTTTGATTCTTTAGAGGATGCGTCCGGGGATTCTCAGACGCCCATCAAGGTCTGGAGCCAGCTCTCGGGGAGGCCAGAGGTGCATTTGAAACTAGCCCCCAGGGGCAGGTCAGAGGCGTGACAGAAACCAGTCTCTCTGGGGGAGGTCGGAGGTGTCATCAATTCTTTGGTCCTAGGTACTCAGAAAGCCATCCACCCCCGAGCAGGGTCATGGCGCGTCTGCCGCCTAAACTTCTCTGGGGCCGGGGTCGGCCAAGGGCTACGGAGTCAGGGACTGCGGGAAGGGAAATGGCGGCCGGTGGGCCTGTGTGGCGATAATGGCTGCCGGTGGCCATGTGTAGGGGTGTCGGAACGGGGCACCTGGCATCGGGTCAGAGCATGCGGGGAGTGTCGAGCAGGGAGCTGGGCGGACAAGGGACAGGCCGACCAGGGTTTCTCGGGGTGCAGGGCTGAGCTAACAGGGTGTTGAGGATCGGGGGGAACCACGCCACAAGGCCGGGTCCAACATCGGGGAATGGCTAATTTCGCGGGACTTAGGCAGCGGAGCAGAATCTTTCATGCAGGCAAAGAAGTCTGTAATCACTGTCTTGCTCTTAGTTTTTTTTTAAATTTTAGCCTTTTATGTACCTACTCCTTTTTACACACAAGAATCGTTTTTTGTTTTTTCCTTTCTCCTCTCTTTTGCTGCTTTTTTCTTTTTTTCTCTTTTTTTTCTTTTCTTTTTCCTTTTGCTGCTTTTACTGTAATGATTTTAATTAATTATACATTGAATAAATAAATTGAAATAATCCTGAATGTTCTGTTAAAATAAAAATACATAGAGCACTATCGTTTCCAGTTGGTGGCATCCGTACGAGTCCCAGCTGAGTTCAATGGTGAATAGGAGTGTCTTTAAAGCCCCGTGAACTTGACATGTTCATTCATTCTTTCATTTTCGTGGAAGAGTTTCATGCCATAGTAGTTAAGAGGGAATCTTTTTACCACCGTAACACTGCAGGAATTTGTAAGCATTGATTGAAGACGGGGCTTTCTGTTGTGATTGCACCATGCATATTTCTTTCTCAGGTGTGGAGTGTGATATAAGCTGGCAATAAAATAGTTTTTAAAGTAAGTCTTCCAGCAAAGTGATGCAAGTGGAGAAATGTAGTTTGTTCTTAACCCATACGCTTAATCACATAGGCCATGCATGCCCCTTTTAGAGACCCCACTTTTTTTCATTCCACTTAAAACCTTGATGTCAAGCTCTTCCATTTCTGGTGCTTTGCAGCAGTTTTAAGATGTTCTTAGAGTTCCCCGTTGCTCAAATGGACATACGTTCTAATATTTATATGTTTCCCTCATCTTTATTGCTTGATTTCGCATTAGAGAAAGTGTCTCTCATACTCGTTGAAATGTCACTCATAATTACATAGAAATTCTGAAAATGTCATAAATAGCAATCTGAAACCTTGGCAGCTATGCACTATGGTGCAAGGGTGTCTGTGTTGGCGCTAGGCTGCTAAGTGTAGCGCCAGCGCAAGGGGAAACGTGGGCTGCTCCATATTGTTGTAATTATGATGCAGCCCTGCGTTTCTGAAGTGGGTGAGTGAGGCCTTAAGCCAGGAAGGCTAACGTCTCACTCCGCCACTTCCCTTGTAAATATGCTCCTTTGTACTTTGTACTGGCAGTAACTGCGCCTCTTTTACTGCCAGCCTTGCTTCTCATAAGCAAGGATTATAAGTACAAAGGAGTTTATTTACAAGCCCTTTGCACCATTTTTCTGTCATTTTTAACATGGGAAACGTTATGTACGGGTGGCGCAAGGGGCTTGTAAATCTGCCCCTAAGTGCGTGTTTGCTCAAAACACAAAAATAAAAGACATTGTCATTTACAATGCCAATATTTCAAACTCTTGCAAATGTGAGGCATACATTTTATACCAGTGGTTTTTCTTGTGGTGATAGATTAGATGTCAAAATATTTATAGAGTCTTTGGGCCTTATTTATGAAGCTGTGCGTCACTTTTACATCGCCGGTGCGCCACTTTCTGTTGACGCAGCAGCAGCGTAAATAATGTGCCTTGTTGCACCATATTTACAAAGTGACGCATCTATGTAGATGCGTCACTTTGTAAACCCCTGCACCACATTATACCTGCGCCGGGTATAATGTATGCGGGGTGGGCAGTCTGATGCAAAAAAGGGTCATAGAAGTGACGCAGTGAAATCTATAAGATTTCACTGCGCCACTTCTAGGACGAAAATGCGTCAATATCTTACGCCTTCCTCACAGCAGGCGTAAGACTGATGCAGGCCCTTTCACATGGGGCTTGCCCATGTGAAAGGACACATTGCTCGAGTTGTGTCACTTTTGTGACACACTCCAGCAATGCGTCACTTTTGCGCCATACAGATACGTCAGAAATACTGACCTATCTGTAACTCCTGCGACATGATGCGCCATACAGTAAATATGACGCATCAATCATGTCACAAGGAAGGCGCATGAGAAGTGACGCATCGCTGCTTTCATGTAGTGATGTGTCACTTCTCATAAATGAGGCCCTTTGTCAACATGCTCAGGGGCAAATTTACACGGTCTGGGGCATCTTTGCAAATCAGCACCAGAAACCTTGCAACTTGCAAAACTACGTTATCAAAAAGAAGACACTGTTCCTGTAGCGGGGTTCAACAATGTCACCCTCGCATAGGGGTGCAAATAGTCACCCGTGCACAACCAAAGGAAACGTGAAAAACTACCCTTGTGGCACCTTAGTTGTCCCACATTTACAATGCGGCGCACCGTGGCGCACGGATAGGCAGATGCCTGTCGTATCTGCTGGCATAAGGTTGGCTCAGTGCTAGAGTCGTGTCGCGGGCGCGACACATCTTCAGCGCTGTTCCAACTCGGCCTATCTCTAACATGCTGCGTCACGCCTTATGCCTGCTTCCAGTAGGCGCAAGGTTTTAAAGCAGCGGCGTCAGAAAAGGGTACTGAATGAAATCTTGTAGATTTCGCTCAGACACTTACCCGATGCTCTTCTGCGACGGACCGCCCACACTGCGACGGCACGCCCACATTATACCTTACGCAGGTAAAATGTGGCGTAGGAGTTTACGGCGTGACACATCTCCCTAGATGCCTTACATTGTAAATCCGTCGCAGCATGGTGCTTGCTTTATGCCGCCGCTGCATCACAGAAGTGACTCAGTGGCTGCACAAATGCGCCGCAAGTGCCTTGTAAATCTGCCCCTCACTTTTTAAAGTACATGTAAGTGGTGCAATATTTTGTTTGGGTTTTTATCTTGAGGTCAGTGGTAGGGCTGCATTAAGAAAATAGTATATATTCTGTGATGCTTTGCACAAGACAAGTTAGGTCAAAGGCTCCCACAATACACCGGAGTGGAGTACCACACGTCGTCACTATGTGTCCCATTCCAGCCAGCGTCCGAGCTATACAGGGACAATTAAAATCAGTAGGAGTTACTCCCAGAGCATTTGACTTAGAGGCCATTACTCCTCGAACAGAGTGAGACCCAAATTTAGAAACATCAATACCTGCCTCGCTCATGAGCCAACGCACCCAACGAGCTAAAGTGGCTGGGGTACTGGGCGAAACAGTTTTTGTAAAGCAATAAACCGTTAACCTTGTATATTAGAACGAAACTCAGTTGTACTTACCTCGTACGCTTTAAGACATGAACCACACATAATTTCGGATTATCCGGAAATATAGGATACTAGCAGCTGCCGGCCAGTAGAATATTGTTTTGTAGGATTTCGTTTTGATAGCATTTCTTATCTGTGAAAGGCCTGTGAAACGCTCCGATTCACAGTGCACTGCTGATGCACTTAAGAGTGCGCGTTCAGTAGTGTGTGAACTCGAGTTTCCCTACTTTATTTTTCCTTGCAATATTATATAGCGCGAACTCGACAACATGGCATGAGCACAATTTACATTACAGAAGAACACATTCATTTGTGGTAGGCACGGGGAGACAAAGCGATTTGCCTGGAATCACAGGATGTTGAGCTGATGCCAAGATTCGAACGTAGCTCCCCAGCTCTAAAGTTCGCAATTCTATAACTTGTGGCGGGAGGTGTGTCTAAAAGTGTATGTCGGTGCTGGCCATCAATGAGAGAGACCTGTGCATTTTTCAAATCGGTGGTGAAAAAATATGAGTATGTTGCTGGAGATGTGGGCCGCCGTGCCACCAATTTACCGGGGAGGGTAAACACCCATTATTCCACAACTTTCTTTCCGAATACCATCACTCCGCATACTTTCATTCCGAAAGTACCATGACTCCGCAATGCCATTATAACGCATGACATTACATTTTATATGCTTTTACCATGCATACATTTACAACGAAATTCGTTGTAAATGCATGAATGGTAAAAGCATGATTAAAAAAAAATGTTTGGATGTGGTAAGTATGGGTATAGGAGTATATGTTTTAGGGTACTGAGGTATATGTTTTGGGGTGTTTGGGTATTTTAAGGGTTCAGATATAGTTTTGGGTTATGGGGTACAGGGGTAGTTTTAGGGTTTAGGGATAGGTATGGGTTTTGGGGTACAGTGGTATTTTTAGGGTTCAAGGCTAGCTTTGGGTTTTGGGGTATAGGGGTATTTTTAGGGTTCAGGGTAGATTTGGGTTTTGGGGTACAGGGGTATTTTAAGGGTTCAGGGCTAGGATTGGGTTTTGGGCTACAGGGGTATTTTTAGGGTTCAGGGCTAGGTTTGGGTTTTGGGGTACAGGGGTATTTTAGGGTTCAGGGCTAGGTTTGGGTTTTGGGGTACAGGGTTATTTTTATGGTTCAGGGCTAGGTTTGGGTTTTGGGGTATAGGGGTATTTTAAGTGTTCAGGGCTAGGTTTGGGTTTTGGGGGACAGGGGTATTTTTAGGGTTCAGGGCTAGGTTTGGGTTTTGGGGTACAGGGGTATTTTTAGGGTTTAGGGCTAGGTTTGGGTTTTTGGGTACAGGGTATATTTATATGGTTAAGATGGGTTAGTTTTTAAGGGTGTTGGGGTATTTTAAGGACTAAGGGTGGGTTATGATTATGGGGTGCAGGGGTATTTAAAGGGAGCAGGGTGGACACCCGGAGCTGGAATGTACAGAACCTGGGAAGAAAAAACAATGAAATATTGGGCACAACGCTCGCTTTTTTCCCCGTAATCCCGTGCCCAGCACACGCCCACGCCCCCAGCACACGCCCACAGCACACGATATGAGACATGGCATGAAGGGCGGAACGTACCAAACGCCCCCAGCGTTTGTCACACCCATAGCACAATGCAGACACGCCCACAAGGGACTACTTTGCTGGCACGGTTCTTTTACCTTTTAAATGTATATGGTGGGCGTCTGCATAGCCTATGTCCTTCTGCTGCAACTGCCCTTTCCAATGCTGTATTGGGTGTTGTGATTGGTGCTGTGGTTCCTGAGATTACCCGCCTGAAAGGTTTGGGCTCTCTCTTTATTATATTAGTATAGATGAAACAGAGGTGGTATTACACTTGATACGCCTTGAAATAGTAAAAGTGACCCCCTCAGGGGAGAAACGGCGACCTTCCAAATCCAGAGCTCGGTTATCAGACACTCACTTGCAAGAGACCAAACATAATAACATGGCCAATTTGGCGGAGATCTGCTTGCGCGATAGATATTTGTTAGCAGGCCAGGTTTCTAAAAGCCGTAAAACCACTCTGACGTCCCATAGGAACGAGTACCTTGGACACGGAAGTTTGACTATTCTAATTCCTCTAAGCAACTTGCAGACCAAGGGATGTTTTCCTACAGGTTTGCCATCCAGCTGAGCATGTCCCGCCGAAATCGCAGACCGAAAGGTATTAACCGTTCTGTACGCGAGACCCGATGAGGCCAGGGAAGCCAGATAATTCATGACCATGTAGACATTTGCTGTAGTGGGATCGATATCCCGTTGACCACACCAGCTACACCATATGATGCATGCGGATGAATACTGCTTGTGGGTACTATCAGACCATGCCTCTTTAATGAAGGCGTTAGCGTCTCTCGAAAGGCCAGGGATCTACTGTCTATCCCTGAAACTCACCATGCCACCAGAGGGAGTTGCCCTGCTAATACCAAGTTGATGAGATTGCTTGTGAGGGTCCAACAACAGGTTCAGTGTCTGTGGAAGTAATATTGGTACAGCGCAAGACGTTTCCAGAAGCTACTGGGAACCAAGCAGAGTGTCCAGAAGAAGCTCCGATTGCTGACGCCTGGCCCTCGTCAGGACTCTGGTTATCATTACAAATGGCGGAAAGGCATAGCAAAGGCCGGAAGGCAAGACCTGCAGAAACATGTCTGAGGCGATCGCTTCCGGATCCGGACGCCAACTGAAAAATGTTGGGATTTGTTTGTTCAGGTGAGATACAAACAAATCTAATTGACAAGTTCCCCATGTTTGATTCAGAAAGCAAAACATTCGAGGAAGAAGCCTCCAATCACTGTAGTCGCGTAGGTATCGAGAGTGCCAATCCCCCACCTCATTATTCCGACCGGGAGGTATTCCACCACGACTGATAATTTATGGTGCAGACAATAGTGCCTAAAATCCTTGGGGATTTCTGTAAGAATCCGCGATCTCGTTCTGCCCAGTTTGTTCACGTAACGGACTGCCGATACGTTGTCCATTCATAAGAAAATACAGCAAATCGTCTTCTAGGGGGAGAGACTGTGAATTGCAAACAAGTCTGCCAGAAGCTCCAGACAAATGGTGTGCAGGGAAAGCTCCTCCGGAGACCACTGACACCCTGTCGAAATCGGACCACAGTGGGATCTATATATTGCGTGGGCAAAAAGAATGGACTTCTGAGGATTAACCTCAAAGCCCAGGCTGTGAAGCAAATCAATGGTCCATTCTAGGTGCATTAGTACTAGTCGAGGGCAACCGGCCATGATAAGGATGTCGTCTAGATAGACGATCAAGCACACTCCTCGAGCTCGCAATGACCGGGCGTAGGAGCTCGTGAAGCACCAAGGTGCTGACGAATGTCCAAAGGGAATTTCTTTGTACTCGTAGCAGACGCCCTGCCAGGGAAACTGAAGAAACCGCCGGTGCGGAGCATAAATGGGCACTGAAAGATATGCATCTCTCAGGTCTAGACGGACCATCCAATCCACCTACTTCAGAAGGTCCCGTAACAAATGGATGGATTCCATTTTGAAGTGTCGTAGATGATCCACACGTTGAACTCCTTCAGATTCAGAACCAATCGGGATCCACCACCTTTTTTCTGGACTAAGAAAACTGTGCTCTTGAAACCCAAGGATGGGCCTGAGTGACAACGATTGCTCCCTTCTGGAGAAGGGATTGGATTTAATCTGTGATGAAACTTTGCGCTTGATCGGAAAAATGTATGGGGGCTGAACCTTGGGAGGGAGTATTGTACAATTCCAGTTTGTACCCATGAACCATCTCCAAAATCCAAGCATCCTGCGAGATCGTTTGCTAGACCTGTAAGAAAGATTGAATCCGTCCCCCACAGAACCACCTCTGAACACGGAATGAGTCTCACCTGTATTTACGGTGTCTTAGAGGTTGCACTGGTTGCCATCAAATCTGCCTTTTTGGAAACAGTTTTGCCCTCTTTGAGAGGGATAGAAGGAGGCATTGCTGGAGTTATGATCCTGATAGCCTCCTCTTTGATGCTGTTGCCCACGTGGAGCGCCTTGATTGTACCCACGGCCGAACGACCGCCCTCGATTTCGTCCAGCCCTAGCAAAAAACGGGGGGAAGGCTCATTTGAGTGATTTCTGCGCCTTATCTAGACCACTGAAGGTGGGTACAAACTTAGTTAATTCCTTCACGAAAGGTTGCCCGAAAAGAAGACCTTGGGCTACAGGCCCTGCCTCTTAGGAGGACAAGTCCGCTAACTTAGGGTCCAACTTGAGGAGGAGAGATCTCCTCCTCACGCTCGACAAGGTGCAGTTGGCGTTACCCAACTGGCACACTGCCCACTGCGCCCATCCAATAAGGTCATCTGGGTCTATCGGAGATCCAGGCGCGGTCAATGCCTTTCTTGGGGTCTTTTACATATTTTTGTAATAGGTGAGCATCGTAAGATCCACCTCCGGGGTCTCTGCAACTCACACAACTAAATCCGGCCTCTGGCATTCTGACCACTGGCGTGCCCTTACATGCTTGTCAAAGGCTAGTCAGAGGTGCGATTGCACTTGATCCGCCACCTCCTGTTATGGGAGCCGCGCGGTGGAATTAGGGTGGACAATGTATGCTGGTTCAAAAGTAAGGAGTCTAGGCTGTGTGGGAACCTCAAGGTGGTGCTCCTTCCTAGATTTATTTGCCAGTCTGGGCGCTTACTCCTCCTGTGAATCCCCGCCTGATGAGGAGTCTCCCTGCTCTCCTTGAATAGAGTCAGTAGACACATGGCGCAGTATATGGATGGTCATTTGCCAAGTCCCTAGAGAGCCGTGCGAAATCCTCTGTATGAAGGTTGGAACCCTTTATGCCACTGGTTGGTGTTCGAGCACTTGTTGCAGGGATCTACCCTTGCTGGAGCGCGTATTTATTTAGATGGCTCTTGAGGGGTGCAATTGCTCTTATTAGGGCTGTGTTCACAGAATGTTGCACCCCAGCATCTAGGGTCTCTACGAGGTTGCGTTCCAGGGAGCCAAACGGCTCCTCCTCCAAATAATCGTCTTCAAACAAGAATTTGCCCATTGTGTATGAGCCGCAGGAATAGGGCACTATTATACACCCAACCGCGTGAGTCTTGGTTGTATGGAGGAATCAGGGGGGGGAGGAAAGAACCTGAGGAAAGTCAAGCAATCAAGGTGTATTTTGTGGTGGAGGGAGGGCTTGCCAGACCTCTTTAGGCAGAGCCTATGCTATGTTATACTGCCTCAGCTTCTCAGAAGCATCGGGCGTCACTTGGGCAAAGGACGGACCAGCTCTGGCAATATCATTCAATTTCTATCGGAGAATGACCTAAAATGGCTTCCGCACATGCGCGGTAATGGCGGTCCATCACAATAGAAAGAGGACCCACGCGATCGTGCGACGCCCTGCACTCCCACTCCACCTCAAGCTGCCTCGGGCACGAAGCGCCCGGCAGAGGAGGTCGACGCGCTCCCAATGATAACACGGAATGAGCGCTACAAACAATACGATTCGCTGAGGAGTGCCACGCTGACACTGGAAGCTACCACACAGAGGTGACTAACAATTGTAAACCTGCGCAAGTGAAAACAACAGCTCAATCATGTTACCTACAGTAAGCATAAGCTTGAACACTCAATCTGAAAGTTTGGCTTCTCAAACCCATGCACTACCACACAAGAGAGAGTAGTGCGGGAAGAGGCACTTAACTGGCTGCGGTGCAGCAAGGAAAGAGGAAGTGATGACCTCTGTGGGACTTTATATAGAGTACTCTCCATCGTTATGGGGCACCTAGCGCTCATGGGAATTGTAGTTTACTGTCCCGGGGGGGCCGGGATGTGGAGGGTCTCGACCACAGGGCCGGTACTGACTGAGTGTGACGGTGTGAACAGAAACACTGGCGCCTTAAGTAAGGGTGTCAGAGAAGGCTTTATTGGGATGTAGGTCTTTTTCATCAGTGGGGTGGCTCTGTCTCTGACAAGGGATGCAGGGTTCAAAGGGGTTGCTCTGTCTCTGATAAGGGATGCCGGGTTCAAAGAAAAGATTGCTTTCTCCAGCTTGGTCGTGGTCCGGGCGCTCTTTCTCCAGGAGGGGACGTCTCTCTGCTCCTTGAGTCTCTCCGGTACCGAAAAAGAAAGGAAACGCGGGTCACACACAAGAACTATTCTGTGTATAATTGTCTGTGTATAATTGTAAGTGAGGGAAAACCATCCGTGAGAAGTACACTATTTAGTTTAAATGGGCGTGCTAGGAGTGCTCGTGTTTAGGCAGGTGATTGCACACAGGGCTGTACGTACTTTACGCCGGGGGCTTCCTCCTCCGCCCAACCCAACCCGCGACCCGGCCCCGTGCCTTGTGAAGCCACGCTCCTCCCGTGGGAACGTGGTGGGGCGAAGCGTCCAACCGTTGGCCTCCTGGCGTGTCGTTCTCAGTCTCTCTGGCCTCGGGATACCGCCTTCCGTCTTCCTCGATGTCCACCGCCTCCAGGGAATCGCCGTCCGCTCTCTCTCCAATACTTCCGCCTTTTGATGTCAGGACGCTCGCGAGGGGCGGGGTCTCGTCCTTCGGGTCCGATTTCTTAAAGGAGCCGAACGTGGTGTAGTCATCCGGCCATCCTGACTCTGGTTCCTCGTTCCATGTACCAGGTTGAAGCTGTGGGGAAAACGTGCAAGGTGAGAGGGGGGTGGCGGACCACCAGTCCGTGGGGAGAGTCAAGTCCTGTCCGCCTGACCTGTCACATTCCTCCCCCCCTGGCTTCTCCCGTTCGGGGAGAGGGAACACACAGGAAAGGAAGTCCGCATTGCCAATTTCCTTCCCTTTTCGGTGGTGTACTGTAAAGGAGTATGGCTGCAATGACAGAAACAAGCGCAATACCCGAGGGTTGTGGCTGCTGTTCTGATGTATCCATTTCAGGGGGGCATGGTCTGTATGTAGGATGAATGGTTTACCCTCCAAATAGTACCTCAGCTTCTCTATTGCCCATTTTATAGCCAATGCCTCTCTCTCGATGGTGGAATATTTGCACTCCCTGGGGAACAGCTTCCTACTAACATACAGCACCGGGTGTTCTACTCCTTCCTTGCTGATTTGAGACAACACTGCGCCTATCCCCTGATTGGAGGCGTCTGTGGCTAACACGAAGGGTTTGGTATGATCGGGAGAAACCAGAACGGGTGCAGTAGTCATGGTGGTTTTCAGTCTTTGGAAAGCTTTCAGGGCTTCAGGAGATGGATGACTATATTCCAGGGTCTTTTTGTCCTTTCTGAGAAGGTCTGTTAGGGGGGCCGCCACCTCGGCAAAACAAGGAATGAACCGGCGGTAGTATCCTACCAGCCCGAGGAAGGCCCGGAGGTCTCTTTTAGAGGTGGGAAATGGGACTGATAATATCGCTCGCACTTTTTCATTTTGGGGAGCTATGGTATCCTCCCCTAGCACGTATCCCGGGTAGTTCACGCTCCGGAAAGCGGCTCGTGATTTTTTTGCATTGATATGGAGTCCCGCTCTCCGCAGTGCTGTGAGTATGGTTTGCAAATGTAGAAGATGCTCCTCCCACTCCTGGCTGTAAATGACGATGTCGTCTAAGTAGGCTGAGCTAAATGCTGTATAGGGTTGTAAAACCCGGTTCATAAGGCGTTGGAAGGTCGCAGGGGCGCCATGTAGTCCGAATGGTAGAACTGTGAATTCATAGACCCCTTTGTCCGTCACGAAGGGTGTTGTCTTCCTGTCCTCCTCACGAAGAGGCACCTGCCAATACCCCTTCGTGAGGTCGATGGTCGTAATATATTTGGCATCGCTTATTTTCTCGATTAAATCGTCCACCCTAGGGATAGGGTAGGTATCAAAGTGAGACACCGCGTTCAAAGCCCTGAAGTCCATACAGAAGCGTTTGGACCCATCGGGTTTGGGTATCATCACAATCGGGGATGACCAATGGCTCTGGGAGGGCCGGATGACTCCCAACTTGAGCATGTCGTGAACTTCCTGTCGGACGGCCTCTTTCCGAGCTGCGGGTATCCTGTAAGGTCTTTGTTTTACCACTTCTCCCGGAAGAGTTTCGATACGATGTTCGGCTAGGTTAGTTCTTCCGGGTAAGTCGGAAAATACATCGGCGTAGGGTTTCAGGGTTTCTGCCAACTCGATCTCCTCCTGGGAGGTCAACCCCTGGTTGACCACCAAGTGCTCCAAGTTCGAGGCGTTGGAGTTGTTGGCCTGCCCTACGAAATGACCCGCTCGGGGTACCGGTCCCAACCATTCCTTCAAGAGGTTGATGTGGTACGTTTGGGTTTTAGTGGGTGAGAGGCGTAATCTGTAGGTGGTTCTTCCAATGGCGTTGATAATCCGAAACGGGCCTTGCCACTCATGGTTGTTCTTGTTACTTAGGGAGGGTAACAGCACCAGAGCCCACTTCCCAACGTCAATGGTTCTCAACTTCTTTCCTTTGTCGTACGTTTTTTGTATCTCTCTTGATGGTACTCCAGGTTGGAGTATGCTAGTTCTCGTAGCTTTCCCAATCGGGTTCTCAGCTGCGTGGTGTATTCCAACATACTTTTCTGTTCTTGGGATTCCTCGTTTTCCCACATTTCTCTTGTGATTTCCAGGAGGGACCGGGGCAATCTTCCATACAAGAGCTCGAAGGAGGAACATCCCAGGCTGCTTTGTTTCTGTGCCCGTATGACATATAGGGCAATGGGCAGGAGTCGGTCCCAGGTGGGTCCTTCGGCGGTCAGCATTTTCTTCAAGGTGTGCTTGAGTGTCTGGTTGTACCGCTCAACTAGGCCATCGGTTTGGGGATGGTACACCGATGTCTTCAGATGTTTGATATCCAAAGAGGCACAAACCTCCTTCATTAGTTTCGAGGTAAAAGGGGTCCCCTGATCCGTCAGCACTTCCTTGGGGAACCCTACGCGAGAAAACAGCTCCATGAATTTCTCGGCTATGGCTGCGGTTGTGGTTGTTCGCAACGGAAAGGCTTCCACAAACCTGGTCGCATAGTCGACAATCACAAGGGCATACAGATGTCCGCGGCCGGACTTTGGCAAGGGCCCAATTATATCCATGCCGACCCGTTCGAACGGGACTCCAATGATGGGCATCCTCTGTAGGGGTGCAGCGGGTAGTCGGTGAGTGTTTCGTCTTTGGCATACATCGCATTTAGCGCAGAAGTCCTGTACGTCCTTATAGATCCCAGGCCAAAAGAAGTTCCTGATGATGCTTTCTGTGGTTTTCTCCTTGCCTGCAAATGCCGTTAAATGGGCGTGAGCGAACAAGAGCACCTATTCCCGAAAGGACCGGGGCACCAACAGTTGAAGATCTCCCTCTTGTCTGGTCTGCCGGTATAGCAACTCGTTCTTAATCAAGAAACGGGGGTAAGACTGGGGGTTGAGTCCATCAGAGTTGTGTGTGTTTTTCCAGGTGTGAAATAGGGTCCTATCTTCTCCCTGAGCAAAGCAAAAACTCCTGTCTATAACCCAGGGTTCTGGGGACAGGTAAGAAGGTAAGTCCTCTCTTTTTCCCGGTCGGGACAGGGATTCCCTAAAGAGAGAAAGGAATTCTGGGTTGTCAGTCCCTAAGATCATATCTTCGGGTAGGGAATCCACCAACCCCACCCTGACTGTACATGGTTCTATATCCGGTAGTGTTATGGTGATGGAGGCAACAGGGTAGGGCTTCACATCCCGTGCACACATCGAATATATACAGGACTCTGGGGATTCATCTGTTCGGTTTTGACAAAACGCGTCTGGATGACTGACTGCCTGCACCCTGAATCTAATAGGGCCCTTACTCTACAACCATTCATCCACATACTCACGTAGAACGTGCTGCCCATTTCCGCTGAATACATCACTGTTCGCGGAAGGAAACCGACTTCCATGGGTTCTTCTTGGGTCTTTCTTTTGGAACACAGTCTTGCTATGTGGCCCCACTCCCCGCACTCAAAGCACTGGGGTCCTTTATTCATGGCTGACATCATTCCTGTAGGCTTAAACAATCGGGGGACCTCTGTGACGGCTTTCGGTCTTTTGTCCAACTTCAGGGGATGTAAAGTCTTAAGGGTCTTCTGCTATTCCCAAGGAGTGGTCTTAGGTTGGGCTCTGGCATACTGTGATGCTATTTCTATGGCTTGTTCAACTGTAATCCCCACCTGTTGGCGTAGCCATCGTTGGGTGGCATAGGGCAACGCCTCCATGAATTGTTCTAGGTATACCTTGTTTAGAACGTCCTCTTTACTGCACAGGTCCGGACGCAGCCATTTGTCAGCCGCCATCTTTAATCTGAAGAACAGAGTCTTCGGGTTCTCCCCTTGAATCCCTCTTTCCTTTCTGAAGCCTACTCGGTAGGCCTCTTGATCTAGACCTAAGTGATCCAAGATGACCATTTTAATGGTTGCATATGGGGTAGTACCCAAGGGGTTGGCTGCTTGATAAGCTAATTGGGCTTCAGCAGTGAGGAGAGGAGCTAAAAAGAACGGCCATTTCTCCTCGGGCCAACTCATGGCGCGAGCGGCCCTCTCAAAGTTTAAAAGAAAAGCGTCCGGATCTTCGCCGTGCACGTATTTCTGGAGGGCCATCCCTGTGGGATGGGGGCTGTGCAGGCGGGCCTCGCTGGGAGAGGACTGGGTGGCAGGCGGCACATTTCTGATGCCTTCCAACTGGGCAGTCATGGTCTTCTTGAACAATTCTCGGTCCGCCTCCATCTTTTCTTTGCAGATGGATGGTGGAGGGGATCCCACTTCTGACACCAGTTGTCCCGGGGGGGGCTGGGATGTGGAGGGTCTCGACCACAGGGCCGGTACTGAGTGAGGGTGACGGTGTGAACAGAAACACTGGCGCCTTAAGTAAGGGTGTCAGAGAAGGCTTTATTGGGATGTAGGTCTTTTTCATCAGTGGGGTGGCTCTGTCTCTGACAAGGGATGCAGGGTTCAAAGGGGTTGCTCTGTCTCTGATAAGGGATTCCGGGTTCAAAGAAAAGATTGCTTTCTCCAGTTTGGTCGTGGTCCGGGCGCTCTTTCTCCAAGAGGGGACGTCTCTCTGATCCTTGAGTCTCTCCGGTACTGAAAAAGAAAGGAAACGCGGGTCACACACAAGAACTATTCTGTGTATAATTGTAAGGGCCGGGAGTGAGGGAAAACATCTGTGAGAAGTGCACTATTTAGTTTAAATGGGCGTGCTAGGAGTGCTCGTGTTTAGGCAGGTGATTGCACACAGGGCTGTACGCACTTTACGCTGGGGGCTGCCTCCTCCGCCCAACCCAACCCGCGACCCGGCCCCGTACCTCGTGAAGCCACGCTCCTCCCGTGGGAAAGTGGCGGGGCGAAGCGTCCAACCGCTGGCCTCCTGGCATGTCGTTCTCGGTCTCTCTGGCCTCGGGATACCGCCTTCCGTCTTCCTCGATGTCCACCGCCTCCAGGGAATCGCCGTCCGCTTTCTCTCCAATACTTCCGCCTTTTGATGTCACGACGCTCGCGAAGGGCGGGGTCTCGTCCTTCGGGTCCGATTTCTTAAAGGAGCCGAACGTGGTGTAGTCATCCGGCCATCCTGACTCTGGTTCCTCGTTCCATGTACCAGGTTGAAGCTGTGGGGAAAACGTGCAAGGTGAGAGGGGGGTTGTGGACCACCAGTCCGTGGGGAGAGTCAAGTCCTGTCCGCCTGACCTGTCACATTTACGAATAAAAAAGTGTTTTTATTGGCTGCTGTGTAATGCAAAGAAATGAGAAGCATAATCGGAGCCTCAGGTCCTGACATAGAACTAGAGATTCTATTACAGGACCGGAGGCTTCAGATTATGCTTTTCAATCTTTTTTTTTTTAAACTTTATTTTTCAGTTTCAGCAAGAAAACAACAATGAAAGACAAATCCTCCCCCCCAAAAAAAAATTGGCATCGTTGACAAGAAAACATGTATACACAGTTTGTTCATGCTTCTCAATCTTTACTGCAATACTGACCTTCCTGAAAAAATTCTCTCAGGACCCCAAGCGTGGGTTGGACCGTGCTTGGCGCGGTTGCCAGGACAAGATGCTCGACGGCCAAAGAAGGTGCCACACCAGTCGACCCGAACATTTTGGCAGGCTGGACCCAGCGCGCTATAGTAATCTGGCGGAGTTGGCAGAGGCAGAGCCAGGCCCCCTGGCAGGAGGTCAGTTATTCGGTGACCGCTTTGTCAAAGATGTTTCAAAATACGTTGGGACATTCACAGCCCTGGATAAAGCTCATAGTGGGATCAAGAGAGCCCTTACTCATGGTGTTTTCAACAGGGCCGGGCGAGGCGGAGGCCGCTCGTCAGGCCGGAGCTTCCAGCAAGGCTTCCAGCGCGGCGCCTTCGGTCGCGGAAGAGGAGAGTGGGACTCCACCCGTGGAGGTACCTTCTACCCGTCCAGCAGACGCTTCAACAAGGGTCGTTAAAACTCAGGAAACAACAGGGCGAATTTCAAGTCCCAGCAAAATGCAGGCGTTGCAGATACTTCTCTTCTTCCATTGGGGGGTCGCACTCAGCATTGTCTTCCACAATGGCAGGCCCTGACTCAGGATGCTTGGGTTTTACAGACCATTCAAGGGTTTCAGTTGGAATTTGATTCTCACCCGACACAAGCTATTCCTCCACCGACTCTCCATTTTTCCCAACAAGATCGCAGTTTCATAGAGGTAGAAATTGCAAACTTGCTACAGAAGCACGCAATTGTTCAAGGCCAAGGCGGACCTCGCGGCTTCTAGAGCAACGTCTTCGTTGTCAGAAGAAAGGGGGAGGCAACAGGTTAGTGCTAAACCTCAAGAATTTCAACCAACACCGTACCTACAACCATTTCAAAATGGAGGGTATTCACTTGTTAGCGGATTTGTTACAGGAAGGAGACTGGTTGGTCCGGTTGGACCTCAAGGACACGTATCTGTCCATACCGATTTTTCCTCCGCACCGCAGGTTCCTACAATTTCTCCGGAATGGCCAGTGTTACGAATATTTGGCTCTTCCTTTCGGGCTCTTCTCAGCTCCCTGGTGCTTCACCAAGGTGATGAAGCCAGTGGTAGCTCACCTCAGAGAGAGGGGGGTCAGACTTATAATTTATCTAGACGACATCTTGATCTTGGCACAGAGCCGATCCACACTCGAGCAGCATTTAGTCATGACGACGACGCTGCTTCAAAGTCTGGGTTTTGTCATCAATCAGAAGAAGTCGGTGATGGTACCGACGCAGGTGATAGACTTACTAGGGTTCACAATAGATTCGCAGGCGGCGGAACGGTGTCTCCCGCAGGCAAAATTGAGGGATCTGAAAAGAGAAATTTACTGAACAGTCAGATGGTGACACTCAGGGCGATTGCCAGAGTAGTTGGGATATTGGCCTCGTCGATTCAGGCAATCTTCCCGGGTCCTCTTCACTACAGGGCTCTACAGCACCTGAAGATCAAACACTTTCAGAAAGGACTATCGTACACAGACTCCATTCCCCAGTCGGAGGAGGTCCGAACTGAGTTACAGTGGTGGCTCAGGCACGTGGACACCTGGAACGGCAAAGCGATCTTCCGATCACAGCCAGAGGTAGTAATCGAATCAGACGCCAGCAGATGGGGCTGGAGAGCACGCTGCGGAGATATCTCCACAGGCGGCAGATGGTCGATGCAGGAACTCTCGCTTCACATAAATTGCTTAGAACTGCTCGCAGGATCGTTCGCGATATCCCCGAGGCAGACCTCCTGTTGTATCCTCCTGCGATTGGACAATGTGTCCGCAGTGAGGTACATCAACAAGTTGGGCGGCACGAGGTTGTCAATACTTGTCCAAATAGCCAAGGATTTTTGGCACTATTGCCTCGAGAATCAGACCTGATAGCAGAGTATATACCGGGGCAATCCAATCAGGTGGCGGACTGGAATTCCAGGCTCCTCAGGGATTACAGCGACTGGAAGCTGCTTCCCCAGGTATTTCAGTGGTTACAGACAATTTGGGGTCCTTTTCAGACGGATCTTTTTGCGTCCAGGCTGACGTATCAGATTCCCAAGTTCTTCAGCTGGAGACCAGATCCGATGGCAGCGGCAACAGATGCCTTTCTCCAGGATTGATCTCAGGGGATCCAGTATGCCTTTCCGCCGTTTCTGTTGATTCACAGGGTAATGACACAGGTGATCAGACAGCGGGCGGTATTAGTCATGGTGACACCATGGTGGATGTCCCATGCATGGTTCCCCAAATTATTACAGTGGAGCTGCGATCGTCCCCGGTTACTACCGGACTCGAAGTGGCTATTGCAGGGCCCTCGTCAGGAGCAGCACCCGTTGCTATTGGAGGACAGGCTGTCGCTGATGGCATGGAGGCTTTCAGGGAACAGTGGCAAATGAAAGGAGTTTCGAGCAAAACTTCCGAATTTATCAAGCAAGCATGGGCACCATCCACCAGGAAGCGTTATTCCGCGGCCTGGAAGAACTGGATGGATTGGTGCGTGGGACGACAAGTGGATCCCGTGGGGGCAGAGTTACCACACGTGCTAAACTTTTTGTCGGACAAGGCAGCGAGCAGTCTGGCTTATCGCTCGGTAAATAATTTCCGTTCTGCCATTTCCGCGGGGCATGCCCAGATAGACGGGAAACCTGTAGGCATGCACCCGGTGGTTTGTAAATTGCTGAAGGGGATTAGGGTAGCTAATCCCCCTAAACCCAAGTATACGAGTCTGTGGGATGTTTCTTTAGTCCTCTCTTTGTTTAACAAATGGCCCGATAATAAACTCTTGTCTAGGAAACAATTGTCAGCCAAGCTGGTCATGTTGCTTTGCCTATCATCATGCAGACGTTCTTCGGATGTGAGAGCACTCGACGTTACAGGTAGAGTGTTTACCCCGGAAGGGGTTTCTTTTACTATTACAGGTCGTACAAAAACAATGTCAAGGCATATTGATTATCATGCATTTCCTGAAAATGAGAAAGTATGTGTAGTCAACTGTTTAAAAGCGTATGAGGAATGTACGAGGCCTTTGAGGCCTCAAGGTTGTTCACAATTATTGATTGCTTTACAAAAGCCTTTTAAACCTGTGGTGGCTGCCACAATTTCCAGATGGCTTCGCTTCATAATGAAAGAAGCAGGTATTGATACGCAGATCTTTGGTGCTCATTCACTGAGAGGCGCTATGGCGTCAAAGTCTTATGGTTTGGGATCTAGTATCCAAGACATTATGCGTTGTGCAGATTGGTCTTCTGAATCAACGTTTAAGACGTTTTATTATAAGCCGGTGGGTGATATTACTTCTGTGGTTTTTAATCAGCGTTAAACTAGCATAATCTGAAGCCTCCGGTCCTGTAATAGAATCAAAAATTTGCTAGCATTCGCACCAAGATTTTCCAATTCTACAAAGTACACAGCGGTGAGGATTATCCCACCCGGCTTAGTTTACAGTAATAAGCTTGCCCACCCAATTATTCAGTGATTACGGTGGTGTTATTTCCTTTCTTTCAGGATCAGATAAGAAGTCTGATTGATCGACGAAGGACGACAGGAAGCTTGGCCTGAAACCTTGTTTCTTCCATGTTGGAGGAGTTATATCATTGTTCAAGTTATTGTTGGAATTAGTTCGCCTCAAAGAAAGAGGATAATGGGAGCACGCAAGGGGTTCTTATGGACTATGGGGGCGTGCCTATACTCATGTGTACTCATGGGAAATGTAGTTTGTTTTACTGTTTTTTATGAAAATATACATTTTCATTGGCTGCTGTGTTTATTGAAGTAAAGATTGAGAAGCATAATCCTCGCCTCCGTGTCCTTAATAGAATCGAAAATTCTTGGCGCGAATGCTAGCAAATTTTTGACTCCTGCAGGGAGATTAAAGCTGTGACATCACCATGCCTGCTTTATTTCTCCCGGGGCGCTTCTGAGCGGAGCACTTCCTGCAACGTGACAAACTCTGAACGGATATCCGGCTGCCCATAATGAATTGCAAGAATGACAAACCCTTCGCATCTAACTAACCACATTACACTTTTCATTACTTAGACCTTAATGTCTTCATTTTTTGTACCGTATGGTAATCATCCTTCTGCATCTATTCCTATTAACTCTGTACAGACACTTTAATATGCACAGAGTGCAATCAGAGAACATCAAAATTCCCTGTCAAGCTCAACTTTCGACTCTTTATCCGTTCTCGGCTTCAGTTGCACTTTGCGTGGTGGCTGAAAACCAGAATTTGGAAATTTCTTGGGACCTTCGTAGGACTACATGATAGTGATAAAAAGCAGAATGAATCGTAGAAGAGAAAAGGAGCACAACTTTAGCTTGATCTATTTCTACGATCAATTAAATACAATTTTAGCAAATTTGTGGAGTTATGTTGAAATCTGAGCATTTTATAGAAAGTACTTGTTGTAGAAAGGTTGAAATTTGCAGCGCATTTACATATCAGTGGAGATGAATATAAAGCAGTCAGAGAATGACTCCTTTCTGGACAGATTCTCTGCTGCGCTGGATGTTAACAAACGAGGAGAAATGTCTTTATTTCTCCCCGTTCTTAGTTCGAGACTGGGCATTGCGCATGTGCTGTCTGGAAGACCTGTTGTAATAGGGCTGTTGTAATTGAATTGAATTAAAAAAGGATCTCTAGAGCGCCTGGTTCCCCCAAGGCATCCTTGCTCTTGTAACTGCTGATTGCCATTGGCTAGATGCTCCCATGCTCATGTTTCCTGGCTTCTAACTGGTTCCTACAGCCTTGAAACCTAAGTACAGTCTCCCTACGCTTTCAGGGTTTATGTGCTGATTAGCAGAACTCTTTTCGTTCTGCTGCGCTTCCTTACATTACAAACCCAGCTCGTGTCTTAGGTTCCTTGCTCTTGCTACCTAATCTCCCCTTTCAGTGCTCTCCCCCACCACCTCAACGCCACGTGGCTCGCCCACCTCTATTTGCGATTTTCTTTGTGTTAATATATCTTCGCCGCTTTCATGCGACCACGCACATCAAAAAGGGTATCCATTTTTCTCAGCCAAACAAAATGTATCAGAGAATAATAGAAATCCTGGGGCAGATTGACAAGCTCCCTGCGCCACCAGTACGTCACTTTTTGTGACATACTGGTGGCGTATCTTACAGCTCCATATTTACAAGGACAGGAAAAGCCACCCTGCGTGTCTTTTCCTGTCCTTGTAAATATGTCCCTTTTACCGGCAGCACTTTGGGTGAAAGGGGCATTTCATGGATGTTGCTGTGGGTTTTCCCACACAACACCCATGGAACGAGACACATTTTCAGATTTACGAGGAATCTTAAATAAGGAAATACGTTTGAATGCTACGCCTCCCCAGGCGTAGGTAGGCGCAACGAGGATTTTTTCCTCTTTTAATGCATGCTGCATTCTACAGCACGCATTGAAAGAGGAAAATGCCTATAGTCATTGTTTTTGTGCAAGGTGTCCCTTCCTGCAAAACAAAATCTGCCCTCGATAAAGACATCCTTGCACCATGGTGCAAAGGGTGCCTACGCCTGCACATGGCTGCAGTTTGTGCACCAGCTAGAAGAAGAGAAAACGGCAGAAAAGGATACTTAAGAGCCGCACCACCACGTTATACACAAAATGTAGATCTGCTCAAGGTTATGTTGCCCACCTCTATAGTCCACTGCCACTGGACCCAACAAATATGAAACAATACCAAAAGCACAGAGAGGCAACAAAAATAATATCAAGGCATGAATGCACAACACATGAACTAATCACGACCAGTGCAGGGGGAAGGATAGAGACACAACATATTGTTGTAAATATGTCATATCCCTGTGCTTTGAAAGTGACTGAGTGCGGAGCAGCCAAATGGCTTGCGGAATGTACTGAGTCACTTTCATTGTAAATCTGCCCCCCTGTATGCAATACTCCTACACAACATAAAATCCAGCAGCCTAAATACCCACTGGCAACGCTTTTTCCTTTGCTCAAAAGTATCAGAAAAAAAAACACTGCTTTACACACATTCTCTTACTAAATATTAAGGCACCATCACTTACCTTGCCCATGGGCTGTGCTGCTGGTGCCTCCTACTGGTGAAGTTCCCTCTGCAGAGCCAAAGACCTCCAGTACCCAAGTGCGCCCTGGCCACTACAGGCAGCATAAACCAGCAATATGTAACGATTCGTAGCCTGGACAGTTTGTGGGTCGAGTGGCCCAACTTCAGCTGGAGCACAACTTCGATAAAGGAATGCTCATTCCTTCTGAGGCACAGGTGTTTACTCCTGGAGAGAATAGGGGCTTTTACAGGGTGGGTCATATAGCTAACCAATCACTGGACACAAGGGGTAATATTCTCAAGCACTTATCGCTGAGTTAACAGCACTTTATCGCTGCCAAAGCGGTGATAAATCTATTGCAACATTCCCAAGCTGGTGCAAACAGCACATATCACCAGTTTACTCGTGATAGCAGCTGGAAAAAACATTGCCACAGATGACCCCGTGAACTAACGCTAATGACATGCAGAGTAGGCATTCCCGTGCAAAAAGCAGCGAACACACCAATTCACAACGTTCACAACGACCAGAAAGACAGGCGAAGAGATCACAAAACAGGTGCGTTAGCACCAGGAAGTTAACACCTGCTCTGACCTGGTGTAAAGTCAGAAGACAACCTGCACCACGAAAGGAAGCCCAGACCAGAGCCGCACATGAAGAGCAACAGATTCCATGGAGCCAACGATCATGCAGCTCGGACACCCAAGAGGGCCAAAACAACCACCGCCACCACAACCAGGGCCGCCACCCCCTGACAAAGATATGTGACAGCAACCTTACGAAATCATGTACCAAAAAAATTGCCTGATGTCGAACACTCAAAATGCATGTGAGGTTGGAAAAGTGAGAATCACACAGTCATCTTTGGATTACCAAACAAAACATTTTATTCAAAATAAACACAAAAATAATATTACGAAGAGCCATAGCGTGTCATCTCTGGACAATCTGTGACTCACACCCTGCAAGACAAAAATCAATATAAGAAGGTGCATCATGCGCCCATGAAAGACAGAGAGAGACAAAGAGAGAGAAAGAGAGAGAGAGTGAGTGAGAGAGAAAGAGAGAGAGAGTGAGTGAGAGAGAAGGAGAGAGTGAGTGAGAGAGAGAAAGAAAGAGAGAGAGTGAGTGAGAGGGAGAAAGAGAGAGAAAAAGAGGGAGAAAGAGAGGCAGAGTGTGTAAGAGTGAGAGAGAGTAAGAAAGTGCATCATGCGCCCTTCAAAGGACAGAGAGAGACAAAGAGGGAGAACGAGAGAGTGAGAGAGAGAGAGAGAGAGAATGAGTGAGAGAGAAAGAGAGAGAGTGAGTGAGAGAGAAAGAGAGAGAGTGAGAGTGAGCGAGAGAGAAAGAGAGAGAGAGAAAGAGAGGGAGAGTGAGTGCCGACACTGCGGACCAAGGCCTCACTGCTCATCTTTCCGCCACCAGTGTGTCTCCAACCACGTGCCAGTACACAGTGCAATCCACCAGCACCCTCATCTGAAACAGAGTTCAGAATTAGGAATGGCAGAGTACATACAACTGCACACGTCTTCATCGCCTGCCTGCCCCTGCACACCCAGGCTGCTGCACCCCAGACCTTCCCGCCGCCGCCCAGTGGTGTCTGTCCAATGCTGCGCACACCGGCTGCTGCACGCCAGCCCCCCCACTGCCCAGTGCTGTGTGCCTGCTCCGGCGCACCCAGGCTGCTGCACCCCAGCCCCTCCCGTCGCCCAGCAGTGTCTGCCCACCACTGCGCACCCAGGCCTCACAGCTCACCCTCTGCCACCAGTCTGTCTCCGAGAGGGCCCACCACGTGCCAGTGCAAGCTCCATGGCGGGGCCCATGACCTTGATAGCCAAAAGATCGCACACTGGATTCTGGGTCTTGATATCGCACTGGCCGAGAACATATCAGTGCACAGGGCATCATAGCAGGCTGCTCACCAGCTCAAGCTCAGCCCTTTCGGTGCCACCAACTCTGTGAACTGTGAGGCAACGCCACGTGGCGATAGACCCGTGCTGCCAACTACACCGTGGTCCATCAGGGTTCAAACAAACCCTTACGAGTCCGGCCCGCCAGGACAGGGCATCATCACAGGCTGCATACCCGCTCAGCACTTTCAGTGCACCGAAAATCACCGTCCCGTGGTGATGTGAGACCCCTGCTGAAGATCATCAAGCGCCATAACATCAAAGTCATCAATTACGCTGATGATACGCAACTCATTCTCTCCCTGGAGGGAGAGCAGTCCATCTCAGCAGAAGGGTTTCATAGATGTTTAGGAGATATGACACAATGGTTGAAGGAGAATTCCCTACAGTTTAACATTGCTAAAACTGAACTGATGCATTTTGAAACGCATAAGAACAGGGAAGGGCCGCCCACGAATCTGTGGCCCCCAGAGTTCCCCAACCCCGGCCAGCCGGTAAAAATAGTTCGTAACCTAGGGGTCACATTTGATTGTAACCTCTCCTTGGAGGTGCATGTGGGGAAAGTGGTGAGCTGCTGTCTGGGGATTATGCGCTCTCTGAGGAAGATTTTTCCCCTTTTACCACATCAAGCCCGCGCCCTGATTGCACGTAGTACCATACTTAGTTGGGTTGACTATTGTAACGCTTTACTCCTTAGGTCCCCTACATTTCTGCTAGACAAGCTACAGCGGGTACAATCTGCCGTGGCTAATCTGGTATTAGGCTGGTCAAGGCGGACCTCTGCCTCTGGAGCACTGACGCAGTTGCACTGGTTGCCCGTGACACAGAGAATTACATTTAAATCTCTGTGTCTAGTAT
The DNA here is from genome assembly GCF_964261635.1 of Lissotriton helveticus. NCBI lineage: Eukaryota > Metazoa > Chordata > Amphibia > Caudata > Salamandridae > Lissotriton > Lissotriton helveticus. The sequence continues at coordinate 1,696,233,882 of NC_136069.1, read as the reverse complement.
TCAAAGCCTTGCATAGAAAAGGACCTACTTCTTTTCAGCAAATGTTTGAGTGGTACGTTCCGGGCAGAGAGCTCCGCTCTTCGAGAGGAATATTAATTAAAGTACCACGATTTAACAAAGTTAGAGCAGGGGGCGGAACATTTGGGGTGGCTGCAGCCATGCTGTGGAACACTTTACCTCTTGAACTGCGGCAAAACAAGGAGCTGCTTGCGTTCAGAAAGAACCTCAAAACCTGGCTATTCCCTAAGAACTAGGCCTGCGCATTGACCCCTCCTGTGTTGATATGGTTTCGGAGTTACTAGCGCCAAGATGCCTGTTAGGTGGTAGTGCGCTTTAGAAATTGTATAAATAAATAAAATAAATGTGCCTGTGCTGGCCGCAGTGTGTCTGATGCCACCAAGACTTTCACCTGCAAATCATAGACCCTCTTTGATTGTGTATCGCGCTGTGGATGCCATCATGTAAGCTCTGGCCCTGGGGAATGCGAGGTGGTAATACCATAGGCCCCCATGCACGGCTAATATGCAGACAAACACACCCAGATAGAGAGTGGAAATGCCATCCACCAGGTGCGCCCGGGCCTTTTTATTGGCAGGGTCACATGTCCGTTGACGCCTGTGCTGGATGGGTGTGATGTGGGTGTAAACCAGCCGTGAGGGAGTGGCTGTGGCATGCTGACAACTAGAACTGTGATCAGCAGATCACTACAAGGAAGACCTGGGACATGTAGCTTTGTCGTGCCCCCTGTAAGTGCAACCCACCTCAGACGCCATCTTGCTGGGAGGAAAGGGTCGCGCTCCAGTTGTTGGACGCCTCCCGCCCTCCCAGCTTATTTAAGGGCCGGCACACTGCATGGCGGTGATTTTTCCCTAAATCTACCCCTGAGGCGGAAGCCGGGGGCTCATAGTTATATCTTGCTACTGTTAAATGCCACGCATTGATTAAGAAGTACTTGAGAATTTTACGTCTGTAAATATTTTAATTGTGCTTTTTTAAACTTGTACTTCCACGTACTTCGGCGCGAGATTAGAGTCGCACCGAAGCCGAGATACACACTCTTTCTGGCACGGTGCAGCCCCATGGTATACAGAGGAACTAAGGAGGCAAAAACAATTGAATAGAAACAGGGAAAGACAGTGGGAAAAAACTATGCTCCTGAGGGTAAGGCCAAATATAAAGAGTCACTGACGGTTTAGAAAGCTATGATTACAGAAGCAAAATAAAACGTTCTTTTCGGACCAAATAGAAAAAGCCAAAAATTCCAGCAGACAATTATATGATATTACTAGATCATTGTCAGGTAATACCCCTGATCTTACCCCCCCACCCTCACAGTTACTTTGTGATGCATTGGCCAATTTCTTCTTTTCTAAAGTTAACGATATTTATCAGGCCTTTTCTCTGCAATCTACAACATCAGCTCCCTCTGATCTGTCTTTGGACAAGGCCTTGACTAGCTTCCAGGCGCTTACTGTAGATCAGACTAAAGTTATCGTCTCCTCTATCAAAACGGGATCAAATTTAGATCCCTGCCCCTTCTCAGTCCTCCCACCGGTGATGGACATACTCATCCCGGTTATTACTTTGGTTTGTAATTCCATATTGGGCTCTGGAATTTTCCCAGATTCCTTAAAGAATACGCTAGTCAAACCATTGCTGAAGAAATCAAGTCTTGATAAGGCGGAATTAAAGAACTATAGGCCTATCGCAAGCCTGCCATTCTTAGCCAAGGTGATCGAAAAGGCCATGTATCAACAGTTGGTTGAGTATGTAGAGAAACATCTTCTACTGGATGAATCACAATTTGGTTTTCGAAGATATCATGGCACCGAAACCGCCTTAATTAAGGCTGCTGATGACATCAGGGCAATTCGAGACCAAGGAGGGACAGCAGTACTTGTTCTGCTGCACCTATCGGCGGCCTTCGACATGGTCGACCATAAGATCTTGGTCGACCGTGTCGAAAAGATAGGCATCCACCATTCAGCAAGAAACCTGATTGCATCTTTCCTGGCCGATAGATAACAGGCTGTCACCCTGGGACCATATCAATCTGTCAAGATGTCACTACCGTGTGGGGTTCCTCAAGGCTCATCCCTAAGTCCGACACTATTTAATATCTATGTGTTGGACCTTGCTAATGTCATCAAAGCATATGGGATGAGTATAACCTCTTACGCTGATGACACACAATTGGTTTTGGCCATTAAAGACGACGGACTTGAGGTGGCAGAGCGTTTCCAACGCGGAATGCTGGCGATCGGAGAGTGGATGGCATCCAATTGCCTTAAGCTCGACTCCAAAAAGACGGGGGTGTTTATCTTTGGACCCCTTCGACCAGACTGGTCAGCAAGCTGGTGGCCACCAGCCCTGGGAGCCCCACCCAGGCCAGCTCTCAAGGTTAGGAACCTGGGAGTAACTTTTGATGCGGACCTCAACTTTGTGGCACATGCGAACAAGGTAGCGGCAACAGCCCATCACAAATTAAGGTTGATTAGAAAAATCATCCCATTACTGCCACTAAAACACTGGTTAGCTCCTTAGTGTTATCGTCCCTCGATTATTGTAATGGACTATTTTTAAATGCTCAGGTCAGGGTAACGAATAAGCTTCAGACAGTACAGAACGCAGCAGCACGCCTGCTTTCGGGAACACCTACGTTTTCGCCTATATCAGATACCATCAAGAAATACCATTGGCTGACAATCCGTAATCGGATTAAATTTAAATCACTTTGCATAGTATATAAGACACTGCACGACCAAGGACCACATTATTTTAAGAATCAGCTGATACCTTATAAACCGGCTAGACAGCTTCGATCTGCCACTCTTAACCAACTAGTGGTCCCTCGAGCTAAAACAGTTTCGTGGGGTGATCGTCACTTTTTAGTGGCGGCACCTAAATTATGGAACACCGTACCGCATTACATCAGGATTTCCCCTTCACTTCTGCAGTTTTGCAAAGGATTGAAAACCTGGCTTTTTGATCATTAATCTATGACAATCATTCATTATGAGCCTCTTGGGAAAACTAGGGATTTATTAAGTGCCGAGACGCCTACGGGTAATCGTTCGCGCTTAACAAATTGTAAAAATAAATAAATAAATAAATAAATAAGCGGAGTGGGGTGGCCTGGCGTATGCCAGTCCGACGTAAGGGTGTGAACAATGACCCCGGGGCTCTGGGCGTGGTTCCGTCCTGAGCTGTATGAGGAAGTAACTGATGGATGCGGGTGTCCCTGTTGTGGTGCTGCCGCCACCCGAACCGCAATCGGCAATGTGTCAACCTGTGACCCAAGTCCCACAACATGATCAACATGGACGTAAGGGGGAATCACTGACCCTACACACATCCATACTTGCACAGGTCAAAGATCGTGGACATGGCACATCTGTGTGAATGATTATTAATGCACATTCAGTGGGAGTTGTAGCAGGAACAGTACAGGGCCATGCAAACCCACTTTGCATTTTTGGGCCATGGAGGGCCAGCCAGACTCCTTCAGGGAATGACCAGTCCAACGGATGGGGAACGGCTCAGTCCGCAGTCTGAATGCTCTGTCATTGGTGACCAATCAGAATATGGCAGTCCATGTTGAGGTCAAAGGTAAGTGTCGCTGAGAGTATCCGGTGACAGTGGAGAGTGATGATGCAGAGGGCAGACTGGCAGCAACAGTCCAAATGGCGGAGATCATTGGAACTTGTTTTTTCTTACCAGAAGGTCATATTAATCCACATCTTTATCCTCTGCTGTTTCAGGTGCCTCACGTGCGGGCGGTGGTGTTCTGTTTCCAGCACTCTGTGGCAGTGACACTGATGGAGCAAGGTGGAAAAACAAAATATTGTGTACCCCTTGTGAAGTTAAGTTCCATAACAATAATGTTTACTAATGGTTTGTGGTTAATAAACTAATCAACAATAGTATAGTATGCACCAACACAAACATATGAGTTTATTATTCTGCCTGCATGTAAGCAAACTAATTGACTAATTTATGTTATCATTGTGATGTAAAACTAATGCACAGCTTGAATAAGAATAAACGCGATATAAATGTGCTTGTTGTACACGTTATTGTGCCAGAAAGTCGTTGGATATGTAAGTATAACATGCATTCATGTGGCTTTTCCGCTAGGTAACAACTAATAGGGAGACACTAGTATGGTCGGAGGTAAACAGAAGGGTTTAATTTCTATATTTAACATGATTTTTTGTTTGTTACTATGATAGTTCCAAAAAGTGGCCTCTAAGGCATAGTCTGAAAATGGCAGAACGAGTAAAATGTGAGCCAATGTTGGACAGCGCAGGCGCGCTCAAAGCCTGCAAGTCAGAGTGAACTGCCTGTGCTCGGGGAGGTTCAAGTGTGGTATATAAATAAATAATACCGGATCTATTTTTGACTGGATATAGTAATAACAGATAGCTCAATAAATAAGAGTCAAGATTCGAGGTAGTAGGAGTTTGCAGGTTTTAATACAGCATAAAGGACAGGAACAGGACAACCTGCACAGGACTAGGATGGCAGCGCTGCCGGGGGCAGGATCGGAATCGGCGTCGGCGGCGTAACATTTAATAACAGTGCACAAGCATATATACTAAAACAGTTGCATTACAGTACATACAATAGGCGGAGCAGTGGGTGGGGTCAATAGCAGTCGCGAAAGATAAGGGTGAAAGTAGGTGTAACAGGAGGCGTGAACATAGACATGTGATGTAAACGTAACAGAATATATCATAAATGGGGCGGAAACATGGAGGGGGCAACCTGAGGAGCCGGGACCTCTAACCTAGTGGTGCGCGCAAACTGACAATGACGTGTTACTAGGAGAAGCTGGGGGCTATGACTTCTGCGCTAGGAGCAGAGACTGAAGTCTGGAGAGTCAGGGCGACATGTACCTAAACACTATCTAGTATCTGATGTTTAGAGAACATGTTGATAGAATCCAAAAGTTATCGGGGTAAAGGCTAACAGATTCTAAGACTGGTGCATGCATTACTCTACATGTAGTGCGTGTTGAAGAATATTAAATGACCATAAATACAGTATTTCTCTTACATGGAGACGTAAAGGCTAGACGATGACGGAAACTATTGATGCGATTCAGTAGCTTAGGAATGCAGAGAAGGAGGGCTGGACTGATAACTAGAATCATAACATACTCTTGGCAGACTGGCAGGCAGAGCCAGGCCGAGCCGGGCACTGTGAGGCAGGAAGTAAGTGAAGGGTCAGTAACACAGGTGGGGGCTGTATCGCTCCTCAGCGAGGGCTCAGGAGACAGGAGCTGAATCTGGTGTCCGGGCCCTTTTGAGGCCTAGAAACGGGGACTTTTCAATGAAATAACGTGCACACTGAGAAACGTGGCAACGTAACTTTACATAGGCCTAATACTCGTAGCTTTCACGAGAACTGGAAACTGGCATACTAGAGATGGACACAACTGTAATTGCGTCTTTAATAGATCATGGGGAATACATATGCATATTAATCATGCACATACAACATAGGATGGGGAACACGTAGGGACACAGAACATGACAAAATTTACTTTTCCACATTCCCTCCTTGTCACTACGTTTCCATCAGGAAACATCAATATTCATGATACCATCTATCATTTCATATAGTATCATTTGCTCGTCTCGAATTTTCTTGGAACTGGATTTAGGACGGGACTTGGGACTAGGAATACAAGAGGTAGCACAAATGCCGCAAATCGCAGGGCCACATTGTATACAGAGGCAGCAACTGAATATGAATGCTACTGTAATACCTAGAAAGGACAACACTTTCCATCCCCAGGTAGAAATTATATTCCAGAACCAACCGGACCATGTCCAGGTGCCTGGATCTTGGTGTAACAGATGGGCAATTTTATGGAGTCTGGTTATAGCTGAATAAACAGACGGCGCGTTATTAGGAATGAAAATGCAGCAACTAGATCCGATGACTCTACATGCCCCGCCCCTATCGGCCAGTATGACGTCAAGGACGAGACGATTCTGGAGCACGACAATTCTCATAAAAGATTGCTCTTCGGTTAAGTTACCTAGAGCAGAGGTAGTCTCAATCACTACTGCTTCAAGTGTTCTGGTCAATCTACGTATCAATTTACTATTCACGACAGTACCTAAGTAGGGAAAGACACCTTTATTGATATCTATGTATTGTTCTAGAGCAGTTTCAGTATAATCGACAATCGGGAGGTCTCTCTTGTGTCTAGTATGTACTAGGTGGGAATTCCTATGATAGTCAGGTGGGGCTAGAAAAACTGGTGGCAGAAGGAATGCAATGTAACAGGTTCCCTCCCAATCGAGGGGCAGACGAACATATGCGGTCTGACCACAAACAAAATAAGAATGACGTGAAGCTTTGAAAATAGATTTCCCACTGTCACTATACTTGACAATAGTAGTACAATCACTATATCCTACATGTACGGAACCATTATTTCTGACACATAATTCGCCTTTGACTGGTAATACTGACATAGCAGGTAAGACTGGAGTAGTATCAGACTGAACATTCAAGACCATGAAATTCGAAGAATAATTACCCAAATTATAAACTTCATTTTCTAGATCTAACCCTGTTCTGTGGGGAAGACCTTGCTTGCCTGGAAAACATGTACTGTTAAGAAAAGACATATCATTTGAGGATAATGTTAACGTGGACCATGCTCCACACGAACCAGTATGTGAAAATGGATAAGGAAATAGTGGCAGAACTCCCTTCGGTGTCTGGAAAGGGGGGAGTCGACCACACACCCAACAATTAGTGGCATTGCTGGTCTGGTGTGAATAATGTAACATGCGGATAAAGGAATTATTTCGCATAGCAAGACGATAAGATAGTTCATGAGGAGGCAGATCACTAAACGTGTGCTCTACTGTAGCATTAGAAGACTTATTTACATGAGAAAGTGGGAAACATAAATAAAATGCATAACTCGTGCAGGCAATCATAAGGCTGAGATATAGCAGAAAACATAAAATAATAATGCAACTTTTAGAGTTCTCACTAACTCTCTCTCTATGGGGGTCTATTTTATACATGTCAGAAACCGGTCTAACCGTTTCACCTAGGGGAGGACTTAGACAATCAAACTGGCTGACTTATTTTACTAGACCTTAATTTCTTCTTATACTCCTGTTGCGGAGTTTTCTCTAACAGGGAGGGTTTTGTATCATTGTCTTTTGCGGGACAGTCCTTGAGAATAGTACTTTGGCAGTCTTTAAAATCCTCGGAAATGTTCTTGGAAACAGTCTTTAGTCCATAAAATTTCTTTACATGAGACAGATGGACCCACCCCTTCCTGCCTTCCAGCTTGACGGCAGTACGGGTGGCCAGGAGGACTTGCTTGGGCTCCTTCCAGCGAGGCTCCAGCGGACTTGAACGATCAAAGTTCCTTACAAGAACCAGACTTCCGGGAACGATTTCATGCGGTGCCACCTCGGTATTGTCTGGAAATGCGGCGGCAACCTGTGAACGACAAGAGTGTAGGGCAGACATCAAGGAAGCTAGGTAATCTGTCAGCATATTACTTGAAACATCTGTAATACTTCGGGGTCTAGGTGTACCCCACATATTCGGGGGCCGGCCAAAAACGACCTCATAGGGGGACAGACCTGATCTGGAATGTGCGACCATGCGCATATAAAACAGAGCGACTGGCAGAGCTACTATCCAGTCCACACCTTTCTCTTTACAGACTTTGGCAATGCGGATTTTTAGGGTCTGGTTATGTCTCTCTACTAGACCGGCTGCTTCAGGATGGCGTACACAATGGAACTTCCACTGGTATCCTAACAACAGGGAAACGTGTTTCATCAGTTCAGATGAGAATGGCTGGCCGTTATCAGAATATACGGCCCTTGGGAGTCCATAGCGGGGGAAGAATTCACGAACCAACTGCTTGGCAGTGGTCGCGGCTGTGTAATCTGGGACTGGATATGCTTCTGTCCACCTGGACAAAGCGCATACAACTACAAGGACATACTTGAAACCTCGACATCGCTCCATCTGAATATAATCCATCTGGAGGACTTCAAAAGGGTGGTCAGGGGGCTGGAATCCACCTTGTTCCACCGGAACACTTTTACCTGGATTGAACTGGCAACATATCATACAGGTACGGACTTTCTGCTTGGCTGCAGCTCGTAAATGCTTGTTGAACCAAATGTTCTGGATACTGTCTAACATAGCTTTTTCTCCTAAGTGTGCTGGACTATGTGCGGTATTGATAATGACTTGAACCATAGAGTCGGGGAGAAACCATGTGGCTTTTCCCTTCATTACCCATCCCTGATCTGTCTGGACCCCTCCTTGTTCGGACCATTTCTTGATTTCATCGGGAGTAGCATGTAACTGGATATCTATGACATCTTGAGTGGGGTCCTTAACTGTCATACAAGTAGTCTGTTCTAGAATGGATGTCGGTGTCTTGTTAACTGGTATGTCTGGTGTCTGTGCTGCAAGCTTGGCTGTGCGATCTGCTAGATCATTACCTTGGGAAATAGTGTCAGTAACCTTCGTGTGTGCTTTGCACTTCATGATAGCGATAGCTGTCGGTAAGTGTATTGCATCTAACAGAGCTTGAATAAGGAGACCATGCTGAATCTTGGTTCCATGAGAAGTCATGAAACCTCTCTCCTGCCAGAGCACTCCAAAGTCGTGTACGACTCCAAATGCGTAGCGTGAATCTGTATATTCCAGGTTCTTGGCGTGTATGCAGGCTTGGGTCAGAGCAACTAGCTCTGCTGCTTGAGCAGACAGGGTGTCAATACGGTGTGTTTCTATAACTTCAGTGTCAGTAGTCACTGCATACGCGGCTACTAGTTCTCCTGTACTTGTTCTCATACATGAACCATCCACATAAAGTGTCAGGTCAGGATCTGGTAATGGAATATCTGTCAGATCTTGTCTTGGCTTAGTCATAGTGTTAACTACTTCCACACAGTCGTGTGTGGCAGGATTTGAATTAACTGACGGTAACAGTGTAGCAGGATTTAGAACGTTGCAGCGTCTGATTTCTATGTGTGGCTGGAACAGTGTCAGTTCATAACCTGTCAAACGTGCAATTGTCAAGTGCTGAGTCTGTGTTCGGTTTAAAAGAACTTCCACGGAGTGTGGAACTTGTACTGTCAGAGAGTGTCCTAATACTATGGAATCACTTTGTCTGATAGCTAGTGCTGTGGCTGCAACTGACTTGAGGCACGCAGGCAAAGCCTGGGCTACAGGATCTAATGTGCTCGAAAAATAAGCACAGGGCTTGTATTGTCCTGCTTGATCTTGTGTGAGAACAGATAATGCTGTACCATCACGTTCTGTGACAAAAAGTGTAAAAGGCTTACTGTAGTTCGGTGTAGCTAGAACAGGAGCTTGGCATAGAGCTTTCTTTAGCTCATTGAAACTAAGTGTATGTTCAGATGTCCAAGGGAGGACAATCGATACGGCTGCCTCCTGTGTCGTTAACTGTATCAGTGGCTTGGCTAGAAATGCATACTGAGGAATCCATTGTCTGCAATAAGAAGTAAGGCCGATAAAAGCACGTACCTCCTTCTGTGTCTTGGGCTGAGGAAGACTCGCTATTAACTGGATACGGTCTGGTGTCAACTGCCTACCCCACTTGGACAGTAAGTGGCCTAAGTAGATCACTTGCTGGACACAGAATTGAAGCTTCGAAGGGGACACCTTGGGCCCCATCTCGGCTAGGAAATACAAGACTGTAAGTGATGCTCGCTCGCAAGCAGGTTCAGAACGGGCTGTAATCAGTAGATCATCGACATACTGGAGCAGGGCAGTGTCTGTTGGCATGTGAATGTTGTCTAGTTGTCTCTTAAGTGCTTGACTATAAATACTAGGACTTTCTGTGAAACCTTGAGGAGCTCGTGTGAATTTATAGCTCCTTCCATTTAAGCAAAAACCGAAAAGGTACTGGCTGTCTGGATGAATGGGGACACTGAAAAACGCGTTCTTGAGGTCTATGACTGTGAAAAATGTGGCTTCGGAATCAATGGCTGTCAATAGGGAAGAGATATCTGGGACAACTGGGTACTGGGGAATAATACATTTATTGAGTTCTCGAAGGTCAATCACTAATCGATATACTGGGGGTGCATTTGGATCAGTACGTTTCATGACTGGAATGATCGGAGAATTACATACATTGGAGTCAGTCTCTACAACTACTCCTTGAGCCATGAGCTCGTCAATTATTTTGGATAAGGCTGCTACAGCCTCAGGTGGCAATCTGTACTGTCTGATTCGTGGTAACACTACACCTGGTTTGAGAGTCACACGATGGGGTGTGATTTGCATGAAACCAACATCAGTTGGACCTTGCGCCCATAGATGCTGCGGAACATTTGACAATCTCGGATCAAAATCTCGTAATACATAGTGACCCTTGAAGTCACGTAAAAACAAACGTATTCCCTCTGGGGAACAGCAAATAACTGCACCTAATTCTTTCAGTGTCTTAATGCCTAACAGATTTTCTGGACATGACTTCGTAAGTAATAGATCAGTAGTACGGGACAATGGACCTACGTCTAGAGTAACTGGCTTAGATATCTCGTTTACAATAGGCTTTCCTGAAAATCCAAGGGAAACATTTCTAGAGCCTGAGAGCGGAGCCCCTGGAACTTCGGCGTGACTTATGGTAGTCCTACTTGCCCCTGTATCAATCAGAAACTTTCTGTCTTTCCCTAATACTTGACTATGAATATAGGGACCTTCTTGATCTACAGGAATCTCGATGAGAGGCAAGCCTACCTCCCTCTCTAGGCTGTTTCATGAATACTGTTGGTACTCTGGATACTCTGCCTGAGCATACTGGTACATCTGCTGTGTAACATGCTGTGTTGCAGCAATAGGCTGCTGTGCTGGAACTGTCTGTTGTGCATTCTGTGGCTGAGAAGTCTGTGAAACTTGTTCTTGTCTAGGCGGACGTGGTCTTTCTTTAGTTTTACCGGTAGCTATATTATGTTTCAGAACTGCACACTCGTTTATGAAATGACCTGGCTGTTTACAATAATTACATGTCCCTTTAACGGGAGCTGCAGGATGACTGGCTTGATTCGGACCCCTCTTCTGACTGTCTTGTGGAACAGATTGTGCAACTAGTACTTTCATTTTCGTGTCTTTCATACGTTTTCTCTCGTGATCTTGCTCTTCTCTGATTCTATTCTGGTGGTACTGGAGCATCTGTAACATCTGGGACGGGGTACTAGCTTGCCATGTACTTTCGACCTTTAAAACTCGATTCTTAACTTGTGGACTTGAATTCTCGACTAATTTAGTAACAAAAAGATGAGGGTATGACTCGCTACTCGTCTTCAAGCCACTGTTTATAATGAAACATTTTTCAAATCTAGAATAAAAATCACTAGTGTCTTCGTCTTGTTTCTGTTTACAGGCTGAGATTGCATCCCAGTCTTCCTTTTTAGTGGCTAACAATCTGGGCAAAACTTGTATTAACAGTTCTGGTAATTCTTTACATTTGTCTCCAAGACCGGTACCTGGTACTCGTATCTTATCTTCGGCTTCTAGAACTGCCCAATCGATCTTTTTCTCTCCCACCTCCCATTCTTTTTCCTTGAGTTTTTCGTATACCCCTGCGGGCAACAGGACCTTTAACATTTTAATAATATCTGGATACGTGTATTCTCCCATACGGAGCATGTCCTTTAATTCTCGGTGGAACCCTGCTGGATCTTTGTCGTGACAGGGAATTAATTTCTTCATCTCTAAGAGTTCCATCTTTGTAATCGGGGTGTAAACAAATACTCGTTGCATTTCACCATCTGCTGTCCTGACTGGGTGTACTTCTCGTAATGGATTCTGTCTATCTATGTAAAACGGTTTACTTTCTGGAGGTGAGACATGAACAAAATGCGGGTTCAAAAACATACTATATTTATGACGCTGTTCTAGAATGACACTAATTAAATCGGTACCTAAACCTTTCCATCTATACTGGAATAACTCGTTCAGGACATCATGTAACGGACCTGGATCAGAATGTTGACCCTCATACAATGTGATGAGGTGCTGAATCATATACATACCCACCAGTCGCTGTTCGGCTGGGGGCAGTTTCAGAAACATTTGTGCCACTATTTCGTCTGGAAAAGTGGTAGAATCAGTAGTCCATCGGACTGCTGATCGGGCTAGTTCTTGTTCATGCATAGTACTTAACTCACTATAACCAATTCGTGATTTCAAAATGTGATCGGTAGCTTGAAATACTTGTTCTAGAGAACCTTGTTCTGGTGCTGGATGATGAAAGACTTTCTTGTGTTCTAGGCGTAAATGTTGGCCTGGAAATCTAGATTTACCTACATACGCTATTCTGGCGGGATTCTCGTCCTCTACCTCTTCGGTAGGAGAGTCATTCTCTTTCTCGCTTACTTGTGCTGTTTTACGTTGTTCGTGTAACCTTAATATTTCCTTACGAATTTTCTTGTACATACTCTCTATACTATTGATGGTTCTGTGCTTACCCTCGGCTATATTATCACTCCACCTGGTCAGGGTTCTCATTTCGGCCGGATCTTTGGTCGGATAATCTTGTTCCCTTATTAAACAATTAATCAGAAACTTTAATATCATGAGCTGGATCTCAGCTTTCCTTTGGGACATGGTTTCGCCAATACTTTCTGGATCATCCCCTGTACGGATGAAACGATATATTCTGTCTAGATCTTCTTTCATATCCGGTAGGGTGTCCAAATACCCGGTCACCCGTCTCACACGTATGGAATATATAACCGTACTATCATCGCCTGTGACGGGATCATAGCGGCATTCAGTAAGAGCTTGTCGGATTTCTGCAACGGACTTGTATTTGGGCGTACGCTGTAACGCACGTTCATGTAACTCGACTAACGTTACACGTTGGTGTGGCGGCGGGGTACCAGGAGGACCTCCTCCTGCGGCCCCTAAACTGGAATCGTCGACTGATACTCTTCGTGCTGGCGCGGCGGGAAATTGTAATGTGGGCTGGACCGGGGGTACCGTAGCAGATACTGCAACAGGTGCCCTGGTGACTGGAGGAGCAGGATTTACATTATTTACAGGAGCTGGTGGAACAGGATTTGCATATTCTGGGACTGTGTCGTCCAAATAGGACGAGAGAAAAATATCAGCTGCGGTCGGTTTGTGACGTAGCTTGGTCGGAACTAATGGTGGCGGAAAATTGCTGGATGCATCCGGGGTCGCTTTTGGCAAGCCCTCGGCAAGAAGAGGATACATACCCTTAATGAGGGCATTCCTCTGTCTGTCTGACTGTTCGGTTTTAACTCGTTCACCTATTTCGATTAATTCCCTTTCTTGGGCTCTTTCTATGGATTCTCTACTTAATTCTGACTTTCTGATTTCTTTTTCGGTTCTCTTATGAGATTCTTTGCGCCATAACTCGATGGCATCTTTCTGTGACTGTCTGGCTTTCTTTTTCCATAATGCTTCTTCTACTCGCATGATGCACTCGGCATCCCACGTACCTGATACGGGCCATCTATACTTTTCCTCTAACTCTTTGGTGTACTCCACCCATAAATCTAGATACAATATGGCACTGGGCGGGACAGGAACTGCTTCTTCTAACAGACCTTTTCTAGTTTTTAACTGACGTAGTTTGGAAAACAAAGGCATGACTGGACTGTAATCTAGACACAATACAATACACAATGAACACGATAATTACACCACTTTCATTCCACGACATTAAAATACATGAATGACATTTTAAAATAACAGTCTTGACAAGATACTACCTGGAATACTGAAAACAGGATACATGAGTTTTCTCGAGAACAGAACTGACTAGAACAGAAACTAGATGCACTGCTAAAACAGTACGAACTTACCGGTCTCATAAAGAGACACGTCAGGGCCCGCATCCACCGGAGTGGACACTTCGTGTTGGGTCTGTGTACCACCAAAACCCACGGACCAGAGTCAATTAGATTGACCCTGTCTAGATACTACCCCAGCAACGGTACTCACCGGGCAGCAAGAACGGAAGGCCTCGGACTGGACTGGACTGCTTCGAGGCCGGACGGACGAACTTCGGACTTCAGTTACGGGTGGGCCTCCGGATACCTCGGACCTTGGACTCTCGGCTTGGGCTCTGGTCGGGACTCGCCGCGTTCCTCCACCGCCTCGTCTGGATGCTGGACCACAACCTCCGTCTCCTCCGTGGGCCTGAGGGATACTTGAAGCAGAAATATCTGCCGGTGCGCAGTAGAGTTCCGTCACGGCTGCAGAGGGTCAGGGGGCATACGTGGCTTCACCGGCGCGTGGGGAAAGGGCAAGTCCCTATTCGGGCGCCATTATGTGGTATATAAATAAATAATACCGGATCTATTTTTGACTGGATATAGTAATAACAGATAGCTCAATAAATAAGAGTCAAGATTCGAGGTAGTAGGAGTTTGCAGGTTTTAATACAGCATAAAGGACAGGAACAGGACAACCTGCACAGGACTAGGATGGCAGCGCTGCCGGGGGCAGGATCGGAATCGGCGTCAGCGGCGTAACATTTAATAACAGTGCACAAGCATATATACTAAAACAGTTGCATTACAGTACATACAATAGGCGGAGCAGTGGGTGGGGTCAATAGCAGTCGCGAAAGATAAGGGTGAAAGTAGGTGTAACAGGAGGCGTGAACATAGACATGTGATGTAAACATAACAGAATATGTCATAAATGGGGCGGAAACATGGAGGGGGCAACCTGAGGAGCCGGGACCTCTAACCTAGTGGTGCGCGCAAACTGACAATGACGTGTTACTAGGAGAAGCTGGGGGCTATGACTTCTGCGCTAGGAGCAGAGACTGAAGTCTGGAGAGTCAGGGCGACATGTACCTAAACACTATCTAGTATCTGATGTTTAGAGAACATGTTGATAGAATCCAAAAGTTATCGGGGTAAAGGCTAACAGATTCTAAGACTGGTGCATGCATTACTCTACATGTAGTGCGTGTTGAAGAATATTAAATGACCATAAATACAGTATTTCTCTTACATGGAGACGTAAAGGCTAGACGATGACGGAAACTATTGATGCGATTCAGTAGCTTAGGAATGCAGAGAAGGAGGGCTGGACTGATAACTAGAATCATAACATACTCTTGGCAGACTGGCAGGCAGAGCCAGGCCGAGCCGGGCACTGTGAGGCAGGAAGTAAGTGAAGGGTCAGGAACACAGGTGGGGGCTGTATCGCTCCTCAGCGAGGGCTCAGGAGACAGGAGCTGAATCTGGTGTCCGGGCCCTTTTGAGGCCTAGAAACGGGGACTTTTCAATGAAATAACGTGCACACTGAGAAACGTGGCAACGTAACTTTACATAGGCCTAATACTCGTAGCTTTCACGAGAACTGGAAACTGGCATACTAGAGATGGACACAACTGTAATTGCGTCTTTAATCGATCATGGGGAATACATATGCATATTAATCATGCACATACAACATAGGATGGGGAACACGTAGGGACACAGAACATGGCAAAATTTACTTTTCCACACAAGGCTACCTTGCCCCGGAAGCTAGGATGGGTGCCAAACATGGATGCTTGAGGGTTCAGACCGTGAGAGAAATTCCTACTGTTGCAGATTGTGGAAGTGTCCGAGCCAAAGACTGTCCTAAACAATAGACCTTTAGATTTTTCGCTGAATCACCGTGAACATGATGTTGTAATGGTGAGGAATTGCTCACCCATCCCAAATTTGTCCAATCAGGATTCGAGTTGGTGATGTTAGTTACTTTTTAGATAGATTAAGTTAGGAAATGAGGGGCAGATTTATGAGGCCCTTGCGCCACGTTTACGCCGCTGTTGCGTCACGCAAGGCGGCGTAAACGTGGCGCATCCCTACGAACGATTTACAACGTGACGCATCTAGGCAGATGCGTCACGTTGTAAAGCCCTGCGCCGCTTGTGGGCGTTCCGGCGCAGGGTGGGCGTTCCGGGGCAGGTGCGCCTCGCAAAAGTGGCTGAGTGAAATCTATAAGATTTCACTCAGTCACTTTCAGGCCAATGTTGCGTCAAAAGCCTGCGCCTGCTTGAAGCAGGCGTAGGTCTTGATGCAGCATTGTTAAGATGGGGCACCCCCGAGCCTTGCTGGAGCTGCGTCGCGCTTGCGACGCAACTCCAGCAATGCGCCACTTTTATGGCACAGATGCGTCACGCATCTGTGCCGTTTTTGCCCCATGGTGCGCCGCATTATAAATGCGGCGCACCATGGGTGGCGGAGCTGTGGCGCACTGTGGCGCACATTAACTGGCGCATCCCTGGGGATGCGCCAGTTAACATAAATCTGCCCCTCAGTGTATAAAACCCCCTGATTTTGCTCAAAGGGGGTCGCCTTTTCGATTTCTACTGGAAGTGCTGCCGGTTTCCAGATCGATTCCTGGATGTAAGAGACTTTCTACTTTATTGTTTGCTTTGCAGGTCTGAAGGATAAGATGAGGGCGTTAGTATAGGGATGTGAGGGGAGAAGGAATTTGGAACTATCTGCTCTTTGCTAAACTTTAACTGAACTCTAAAACAAGCGACTATTTCCTGAGCTCTGAATAAAATGATCATGTTTTAAATAAGGTTCTGAAGATTTCTACTGAATAAAGAATTAATAAATGTCTAAATGTCAGATATAATACAGTTTGCTTTATTAAAATTGGGAAAATTGAACTTTAAAAGCTGGTCTTGTGATTTTACTACGCCTAATTTTGTTTCGAGCTGATCCGTTGCCACTATGGTGGTGTGTCTGAGCAATATTTAGGTAAAAACATGGTAAAACGTATAGATAATAAGTGTCAATATTAACTGTTTCATTAGGTTTAGACACTCCACCAAATGTTACAGCAGTACTCCTTTGCAATCTTCACCAAAATCCTTGAAGCCAGAGTAAGCGAATAGAATAGATGTGCAGTGTTATGGGCCCACTGACGAATGAATGTGTGTTTAAAGGTTTCAGGGAAATGGTAAGTGACAATTAGAAATTATTTTTTGAGTCCCGCTGTAGCAACACCTCGGGGGCAGAGATGTGGATGTGGTGGTTGCAGCAGCAGTCATCAGCACCAGGACTTTTTGAAGTAATGCCATGAGGAGGGTCTTCATGTCATTTTGGAACCAAGCTACCTTTCGCTGGTGTGCAGCTGTGGCTGACGCTCTTTCCGCCTGTGTCAGCTGTATGTTCTCCATCAACCTCCGCATGTGTCCAAACTCCCGGGCGACATCACTGGAGCCACTGGGACTAGACAGTTGTGCTTGCCCCCAAGTCAGGACTCCAGCAATGTCGGCCATGGTTCGTTGGAGGGCATGGAGTGAACTGTAGGTGTCCGTTAGGGACTGTGAGAGGTCCCAGATGGGACCCAGACACCGACGTATAGCATCTAGTTTGTCTGCCATGCTGTCAAACCCCACTCGCACCTGTTAGCCAGCTGCTCCTGGCACACCAGCACATGCCCTTGGAAGGCCTTGTGGTCATTGAGGGGGTCCTGGGAGGCAGCCCTGGTGGTGGGTTCTGGCTGCTGTGTGGTGTGTGCAGGGAGTTGGGTCTCTTCATGGCAGCTGGGCTGCCTTGCATCTGGAGGTATGCAGCGGAGGCCGTCCATGAGCTGTAGGATGGCTTTGTGGTTGAATGTCTGGTGGTCCTCTTCGACATCAGAGAAGCAAGTGTCGGACAGCTCTGGATGAGTCTTTGCATTTCCCTCTATAAAGTGATGGGGGGATGCACTTTTTAGGTCTCACCTAGAGAGAGCATAGAGAGCGCTGCATAGAGAGAGACCTATTGCCATTGGCACATCTTTCAAAGCAAACTCGTGCTCGCTTTGCATTGCGGCGATTTCCTAGCAGGAGCGGTCGGTGCCATATGGTCGCACGCTCCCGCTAGGAAATCACGCATGCCCCCTTCCCTGCTGCTAAGCCGTGCGCTTGTTTTTTTTTTACCAAGGACCTCACATGGACGACCCAAGCCTCTGTGTACAAGTTGGCACCAGACGTAAACTTACGTGTGCAGCCACGCACTGTCACAGTGCATTGGCGGCAGGCAGAGAGTGCAAGTGTGGGACCAGTGCCCGTCTTACTATGCTGCTTCGGAGCTTCTCTCCTGCTGTGTTGTGGCACTTTTAAAGGGGTTCCTCCGGTCCTCAAAGGGAAAGTTAGATCAGCCTTTCACGCTCCGGGGCCGAGCGTTGTTTTAAATGTAACTTTATTCATCTGAGGGCAGCGCTGCATACCGCAGCCCAGGCCACACACCCTCTGTGACACAGGCTCCGCCCCCGCGCGATGACAGACAGGCAATATGTTTTTAGGGAGAGCCGTACCAAGGAAGCAAGAGCGATGCTACAACCTGCGACCCTACTGCTCCCGGCTTCAGCAGTCGCGCGGGCTGACAGCGTGGCACAGGCTGCAGTTGTTTGTTGAAAAATTATTTTTTTCCTACCTCTTTCCTAAAGTAGTATTTTTTTTAAACTAAACTCACCGCTATTAAAAGTGACCACATAGAAATGAAAATATGTGTGTACAAACTGCAGGCGTCCTGTGCTTCTGAGGAGGGCTCTTAGGGAATAACGCTGGGCACATGGCTGCTTGGTGCAAGTACTTTTTGTAGGGATGTTACACATAAAGGTCTTGCCTCAGCGTCAACCTTTGTGAATGGTGGTCTGTGACTATCGCGAAAACAGGCGAGAGCAGTGCAGAGCAGTTACCGTTTATCTGATTTTTTTTGCATAAAATGCCCCGAGGCACTGTAATTTTTTAATTTTTAACTACTGGTAACGTAACAAAAATACAAGTTGTCAAACCGCATCCGTCTGTCTCTTCACCCGGGGCTTCTCCCCGTCTCCAACGCCCTCGCACGCCTTCCCAGCTCTCTGCCGCGGTGGCTGGCCCGGGGGTGCGCTGAGCACTGTAAAGAAAGGCACACTCTCTCCCGCCCCTGCACCTGACCGAGGCTGCCTGAGATCCAGAGAGGCTGAGGAGATGCAGGGGGCCGAGGGTCATGACAGAAGAGCTAGCACTCCATGTCTGGGACTGCGACACCCTCCGACTCTCCCAGACTCCCTCTCCTCCGTTCTAGCTCATCCTCCTACTCTCCTCTAAACCTCACTCCATTCCTATCTCTCCTTTCACACCCTCTTTCCACATTCGCACATTTCCATTCTTCCTTTCCCCTAAACCCTTCACCCCTTTCCCTTCCCCTTCCCACTTCCTATCTCTGCTCTAATCTTTGTATTCCTCTCTATCTTCCCCTTAGAAGCTCTCCCCGGCAACTGCTACTGGGGCTGCGAGCTTACCTTTTGATACCTGATAATTGGAATTTCGATTGCACTATTTTAGAAGCATTTTTATCCCTGTAGGAAGATTTTTAGACCGATTTATAAATTGTACTTTTGGGGGCTTTTAATACCAGAATAATTTGGGGAATTTAACTTAGGAACTCTAACACCCTTCACACGCTTTCATTTATTTCCTACTACCGATTTTGACGATCTGTTCAGGCGTCTGGCGGCGGTGGGCGCCATCTTGGGAGTAGCGGGGTCAGCGCTCTAGTCGCGCCGGACTCCCACCCTCCTCATCCTATATAATGTGTGTCAAGGCCAGACGGCGCAGCGGGCTGGCGCAGCGGGCGCGCCGAAGCCGCGCCAAAGCCAAGCCCGTCTGCGCCCGTCCGAGCCTGTACCGAGCCCAGGGCCACCCCCCTGCACCTTTTGAGTCATCAAGGTTAGTTTATACATCTAATGATCTGATTTCCTTAAACAACATCTTATATAAGGCGCATGACCCCCCGGCATGCTTATATGCTGATCCTATCGGAGGCCCGTTCATGTGTACACTTTGTAAAAATACTACTCAGGAAATATCGACACCTCAGAAATTAATACATGCGGCACTTGTGAATGTTCGTTCGCTTCCTTGCCATAAAATAGACATATTAGAGCTGCTTACAACTTATGCTATCGACCTCCTGTTTGTAACGGAAACTTGGGGAGACGAAGCATCAGGGCCAGACTTCAAAGCTGCTATGCCAGAAGATTACTGTGTCCATAGGCAGGATCGCATATTAACAAAAAAAGGTGGAGGGATTGCAATAATATATCGCAACAGCCTCCGAGTTAAAGCTATCGATCTAAAGCATGCGAGTTGTGAGGCATTTGCCTTCACTGTCACGCTTGCTACCAATCAGTCATTTACGGGCACCCTTTTGTATCGACCTCCAGGTTCTCGCAAGGCATTCCTTTCACAACTTCATCAACTGAGTGAGTTAGCTGTTGAACATAAATATTTCACCATATTAGGTGATTTTAATTTCCATTTAGAATCCCTGAC
This sequence comes from Lissotriton helveticus, assembly GCF_964261635.1. Lineage (NCBI taxonomy): Eukaryota > Metazoa > Chordata > Amphibia > Caudata > Salamandridae > Lissotriton > Lissotriton helveticus. Next base: position 1,696,213,547 of record NC_136069.1, on the reverse strand, counting down.
TGATAAAGACACAGACCAGCTCATCAACGATCTTTCCTCTGTGGAGCTTGGGCAATTGATAACGGCTCCGACACACAAGGCAGGACATACGCTTGAGGGTATCTTCACCAACAATCCACATATTACCATGAATAAAATATTACCCCTTACATGGTCTGACCACTCCGCCATCTTATTTGACATTAAAATCAAATCAACGGCATGTAAAAACACATCACATAATCCCTATCAAATTACTAGAGACTGGAGAAATCTAGATCATATTCATCTTGCACAGATTCTTACTGATGCTTTCGCGGGCACAGATATTGAAACTGATCCAAATATTGCAGCCACCAGATACACTTCCATTCTGGAAGAGGCATTCGAATCACTAGCTCCACCCAGAACATCCAAACACAATAGGAAAACCCCTTCGGCCCCTTGGTTCACTGAACAACTTAGACTACAACGACAACACTGCCGTAATTTAGAGCGCCGTTGGCGCAAACATTATAATCCATCAGATAAAATAATATACAAAGCTGCACTCCATAACTATAAGCAGAGAATAGTTACAGAAAAAAACATCTACTATACCACCCAAATAGATCAGGCTAAATGCAGCATGAAAAAACTGTTCGAAGTAGTCAACCATCTCGCTGAACCATCAAACCCGCCCATCGAAACATCTCAAAATCTTTGTAATACACTGGCTGGCTTTTTTTCTGAAAAGGTTACATCTATATTCAAGGACTTTACCCCAAATTCCAATATCATTGAACCAATCAACATACAAACAAATGTGAATTCATCAGCTCTAACGGAATTCACTAAGATTCATTCACAATGCATTCATAAATTAATTTTCGTCCATTAAATCCGGTTCCCCATTGGACCCTTGTCACCCTTCTATACTTAACACTATCCCAGACATCATTACTTTACCATTGACACACATTTGTAATGTTATGTTTTCAACTGGTATATATCCAACCATGTGGAAAAATACCATTATTAAACCACTTCTAAAAAAAACATCGCTTGATCCATTACTATCTTCCAGCTATCGTCCGATCGCTTCATTGCCGTTCCCAGCTAAAATCTTTGAATCTGTCATGAATAAACAACTGTCTGACTACATTCAAAGTAACGATCTTTTAGATGACACTCAGTTCGGTTTCCGACAAGGTCATGGGACAGAAACTGCCCTGATTAAGGCCGCAGACGAAATAAGAACCACGATGGACAACGGCGGACAGGCTGTGTTGATTTTGTTGGACCTATCGGCGGCTTTTGACACGGTCGATCACTCTACTTTGATCGGCCGTGTCGAGGCCATCGGTATTAAACACAAGGCTAAAGATCTTATTGCATCTTTCCTGGCTGACCGCAAACAGGCAGTTAAGTTGGGTTCATTCACTTCCCCTACCTTCACCCTCCCTTGTGGAGTTCCACAGGGCTCCTCGCTAGGTCCGACCCTTTTTAATATCTATGTTTCGGACTTAGCGAGGGTAATAAAAGCATACAACATTAACCTAACAACATACGCCGATGATACACAGCTGGTATTATCCATACATAAAAACGGTGCCATGATAGCAGCAAACTTCAAAGACGGCATGAGGGCAATCAGCAGTTGGATGGCTTCCAACTGTCAAAAACTGAACTCATCAAAGACGGAAGTAATGCTGTTTGGTAAGGTTCAGCCTTTGTGGTCTCCCTTATGGTGGCCGGAGGAAATGGGCACTCCACCTGAACCAGTCAGTAAAGTCAGAAACTTAGGAGTAATATTTGATGATAAACTCCTTTTCCACCATCACGTGAATTCTGTAGTCTCATCATCATTTAACATCTTAAGAAAAATAAAGAAACTTCTTCCATATCTTCCCACAACTACAGGAAAAACACTAATTTCTACACTGGTGTTTTCACGCACTGACTACTGCAACGCCCTTTTCCTCAATGCACAAGAAAAGGTCATCTCCAAACTAAAAATGATACAGAATGCCTCAGCTAGAGTTTTACTGGGCATTCCAAAATTCAGCTCTGTTTCCAGACATTTGGACCAACTGCATTGGCTTCCGATCAGAAGTCGCACAAAGTTCAAGTCCCTTTGTATTGTCTACAAGGCAATAAATAATACTGGACCTAAATTTCTTAGGAACTCACTCAAGCCTCTATTAACCCCCAGAACGCTTCGTTCTAATACTGCTCATCTGCTTCATATACCCAGAACAAGGAAAGTTAACTGGGGAGACAGATGTTTTACCATCGCAGCTGCAAAATTATGGAATTCCCTGCCTCTAAGCATAAAATCCAGTCCCACGTTGATTATTTTTAGAAAGCAACTAAAGACATGGTTGTTTTCTCAATGACTTGACCATTTGTAAATTACATAAAATACTGCTTTAGAGTTCTACATTACTGGTATTAGACCTAGTTCTCAGCGCCGAGACACCTATGGGTAATTGCAGCGCTTTAAAAATCGCATAAATAAATAAATAAATAAATATCCTTCCCCTCTTGTGTTTCTATAGCCCTCTGCTCCCATTCTTCTACATCTCCCAAGTCACCCTCCTGGTTACTCCCTCCTTCCGACTGGTGTGGCAACCATGGTTCTGGTGTTGGTGGTGAGGGGAGTCTTCTTCCCAGGGCTATTCCTTCTCTCCTTGCGGGGGCTCCTGGAGCTGCCAGGGCTTTGATGGGACAAGCCGGACGCGGTCATTGTGTCAGCCAGGTCTGGACCTTCCTTCCCCCATCCTTGAATCCATTAGACTTCCCTTGCAATGCACCTTGACCCTTGCTAACTCCCCACATCCCTCAGACCAACCCAGCCTACCACTGAAGCACCACGCCTCCGAGCAACCCACCCGTGACCCCATGTCCAGCAACCATGCACCCCACCGACAGCCTAACCGAAACCACAGCCTCTGCCCCGTATCCCCTTAAGAACCAGGGGCGTGGCTACCATTGGTGCAAAAGGTGCAGTGGTGCCCGGACTCAGAGCCCCGACGAGCCCAATGTGCCTAGTAATTGCTGTATATTACGGACCTAACAGTTGTCTCATTACAAACAGCGAAGGCCTCAACTGCGTTCTCTTACATTCTGTTACAGATACTGCAGTCTTCCAAACTATTGCAATATTTCCACTCTTCTGGTTGATCCTGTTGACCCTGCAATCTAACAAACTGTGAACTGCTCCTTCCATATACTTCCTCTAATTTCGCAAAATTTCCTTAGATTCCCCCGGCAGTCCTTATGTTCTATGGTACTTCTTCACAGTTTAATCGAGTCATTTATCCCACTGCCACTCTTACACTTACTTAATATCACTTATAAGGTCCCGAAGACGAGACCTATTGGCTATGCCAATGCTTGTTTACATTGTGTTAACATGAATGTTGACACATTGTACATGTTTACATTCAGACTGCGTGACAGTGTGATTGGCCAGTTTCTACACACAAGCGGCACCTGTTGTGTCCTGTGTTCCGTTGTGTGCGTGTTGCGGTTTGTACCACATTGTAGTCAATGTTGAAGTGCTCTGCCTGTTATGTGTGTGCAGCATTTTGTGTGTCAGCCCTCATGCTCTGATTTTTCTGCCCCTTCTCCCTTTCATGACGTGTGCCTTTGACTTCTGTGCTTATTTTATTTAATTTTTTGTGTTTTATAGAGCGCGAACTTGACCCGTTAGGGTAACAGAGCGCTTTACATAGTCATAGATTTGTACAAAAGGCATGGAATCACGAGAGTATACCATAGATTGGGAGGGTGGGGGGTGCTGAGTATAAGGGTGATAGAAGGACAAAAAGTACAGTTAACATTAAAGTTGCTGAAGACAGGACGCAAGTTTCTTGGTGGGGCGAGAGGTCGATGGAAGGAGGCAATAGCCTCTGTGGAGGTTGAGGGACAGGGTTTTAGACGAGGAATTTGCTCATGAGGAAGGATTGGGCCTCCTTTTTGAAACGTGCAAGAGAGGGGATTTTTCTGATGGCGGGTGGGAGGTTCCATATTCTTGGCGCAGCCACAGCGAACTCCCAATTATATGATTTCTTTTCCGAAAGCATGCAAGCTGGAGTAGGAGGTCTCGGGGGGACCGTGAGTTTCTGATTCCTCCAGATATCACAAGTTTCTGTGAAAGATATGCAGGGGAGTTTTAGTGTAAGGCCTTGTGCGTGATGCATGCCAGCTAAAGATGAATTCTGGCCTCGAGAGGAACCCAGTTAAGTGCTTTCCGGTGTGGAGAAACGTGATCAAATTTCCTTGTGCGGTGAGTAGTCTGGCGGCCGCATTGAGGCAGGTTTTTAAGGGTGCTAGGGAGATCTTGGGTAAACCAGAGAGGGTGGGACAGCCATATTCCAGTCTACAAATGACTAATGCTTGGACTGCCATTTTTACGTCGCAAGCGTCAAGGAAGGGTTTCAGTTTCCATAGGTAGCTCAGGTGGAATCTGGCAGATTTGGCCAACGAGCTGATGTGGTCTTGCATGTTCAAGTTGCAATCCAACGTTATTCCCAGTGATTTGGCCGAGTCCACAATGGTCGTAGGACAATTTAAGGCTGTGATGGCCTTAATCCATATCTGAATCTCATGGTCAGTTTTTGGAGGGGAAATTAGAAGAAATTCAGTTTTCTTTGCGTTGAGTTTGAGTTGATTGGAGGAGAGCCATTGGACGGTCTGCTTTAGGGCCTCATTCAGGGAGAGAACCTCCTCAAGAGATGAGATATTGATGTAGATCTGAGTGTCATCAGCGTACATATCGTAGGAGATATTTGCGGTGCAAAGGACTTCGGCAAGCGGTTCTAAATAAAGGTTGAAGAAGGTGGGGGACAGTGTTGAACCTTGAGGGACTCCAACCGCGACCGAAGAGTGAGCTTACGGGTTTGCTTTTGATTAGGAATTTTTGAGATCGGTTTTGGAGAAAGGATCTAAACCATTCAAGGACGGGGCCATCTAGTCCCATCCTGAATTTGAGATGTTCGAATAGCTTCCCATGGTTGACCGTGTCGAAGGCCGAGGATAGGTCTAGGAGGATTAGGAGACAGGTTTTGACTTGGTCGAGGGTTTGGAGGGCATCATCGACGATGTGGAGCATGGTGGTTTCAGTGCTGTGTCCCGGTCTGAATCCAGATTGGAAGTCATCAAGTAGGTGGAAGTTGTTGATGTGACAACTTAGCTGCAGTTGCACACACTTCTCCAGCACTTTAGCTAAGAGAGGGATGTTGGAAATAGGTCTGAAATTATTAGGGAAGGCTGGATCCAGAGACAGCTTTTTCAGAATGGGGAGGACTTGGCCCACTTTCAGAGATTCAGGAATTGCTCCATGCCGGAGGGAGGCATTAATTATCGCAGTCCAGCTAGGAATAATGGATTGGGCGATGGCAGCTAGGTAGTTAGAGTGGAGCGGGTCATTGAAATGGTTGTTGGGGTTTAATGTAGATAGGATTTTGGAGAGAGAGTCTTCGTCATAGAGTGTGAAGTTGGTCCAGTGTGCTTGAATCTTAGGTGCCCGCAGCCGTCTGATGAGTAGCCGTACCACAGACCAGCGACGCGATCCATCCACAGATCTGGATTTGAGGCCTCTGTGCCCTTCCTCTTCAGGGGATTCAAACCGACCTGGACCTTAGGACTGCAGTGCATCGCGCACCCATCTTGAAAAAGACCCGCCGTGACCTTACACACGGGCGCCGAAGGGTCGAAACATCGACATTCTTCACAGGCCAAGCAACTCTAGAATTCTACCAAACTGAAATAAATAAATAGGATTCTCGAAAATCATACCAGCAGACGGCCTTCAGAAAATAAAAAACAAAAAATAAAAAACTTGTATATATTTGTACATATCGATTGCATTGGATTGTATCGTCACTGTATATATCTTTTCACCACATGATCACTATTCACCATTGTCACACTTTTGCACAAGTTTATCTTGACAGTCATTGTACTCAATGTATGAAAAATCAATTTGAATGAATTGAATTCAGATAAATACAAAGTACAACGAATCACTCACAGGTCTCCTTTTCATTCAGTGTAAGGAGCGTTTCTTGTGCTCTTGTGTGTTCCAGAGAGGTTCTGTTCTTTTCTTTGTTTGCATTAAATAGCAGTTGTAAATTATTTGTGTTTCTACCCGACAGAACCACTTTCTAATTAATCATGATTCTTAGGTGAAGCCTGTTGGGGCGGCGTGGGTGGAGGAGGCAGGTCAGGGGGGGTAGAGCGTATGAGGCGGAACTAAGTTTGTTACCTAAGGTTTTAATTTTGTCTGCAAAAAACGAGGAGGATTCCTCATATGAAATTAGCGACTTGGGGTTTTTAGTTTGATGTTTTGACCAGTTTGTTGGAATGGTGTTTGAAGAGTTTGTGGGGCCTGTTCTAAGCGTTCCCCAGTTCCGAACCGAAGAATTCTTTTTTTGAATTGAGGATGTTCTTGTTGTATGTATTTCTTGCCTGGCGGAGAAGTTTTAGGTGAGCGGCAGAGGGGTGCTGTCTCCAGATTCTTTCGGATTGTCGCAGGGATCTCCTCTCAATCTTGAGGGATCCAGTTGTGGTGTTGGGTTCAAATCAGGCCTACATACTCTGCTAAACTCTCGAACACCTTAGTATAGAAGTTGGCACGGACACTGGAAAAGGTAAAAGACAAGTTTATTAAGACCCCATGTGGTGGTGATACATTCCAACAGCACCCTTCGGTAATGTAAGAAGTAGCACACCGAACATCGGTGCGCGACCTCTTTTATATAGTTTAATAGCAATAAAAAGATAGGCGGTTACAAGTTACACATTTTAGGTACATATAAGGTCATTTTTGGAACACAGCCAACATGTGGGAGGAGTTTCATCAGCACTGGTCAGTAAGCGTGAACATTCCTGAAGAGTGACCAGTTAGTGCGTAATGCGCATGTGCGCTTGACCAGTACTAAAAATAGCCTGTTGCCGAGCAAACTAGTGACCATGGGTATCGAGAAAGGACAAAAGGGCACACTGACCACGAGGCAGCGTGTTCATTGAAACGGAAGTCAAAAAGGGATTCAAAATGGCCCCCGTTCGTTTTGGTCAAGTTAACAGAAAAAACCGTGTAGCTGTGCTAAACGCTAACTCAGGAGCTGCCAAAACACAACAGACGGCCCTTTTAGCGTTTAGCAAAAGCTACCTCATAGTGGACATAGTCAGAACGTTCATCCTCAATGTTAATAGCCATAATTTTCAATATTTCATCATTGCTCAGTTTCTCTTGCTTGACAATAGTTCGTTTGGACGGAATACAGGCTGTGATACATACAGAACATAATGTAGGGCCACATTGAATACATAGACAAAGGAAAAATAGTATTCCAATAAAAACACAGAGAATCGTTAGCAATTTCCAGCCCCAAGTACTAAGCAGGGTCCAGAACCAACCAGAAAAAGTCCATGTTCCATTCTCTGGGTGGATCTCAGCAGCTATCTTGTGCAATTTTGTAATCGAGTCATATACAGAAGGTGAGTTATCTGGTACGTACACGCAACAACTACTTCCGATGACGCGGCATGCTCCACCTCTATCAGCTAGTATCACATCTAGAACCATTCTATTTTGGAGCGCTACAATTCTGGTAATTTGCAATTCCTCAGTAATGTTCCCTAAAGCAGAAGCAGTTTCGTTGGCAACGGCTTCCACCACACGTGTAAGCCGCCTTATCTTTCTACTATTTAATGCAGCTCCTACGAATGAAAATAACCCCAAATTGAAATCTACATATTGTTGCAAAGTGGTATCAGTCTGGTCTATTTCATCAAGGTCTATTGATCGTTTCGCTCTATTCAATATGAAATCATGGTACAAAACATAATCATTGTGATACATGGGAGGAGCAATAAACACAGGTGGTAATACAAATGCTATATAACACGTTCCTAACCAACCCAATGGTAGACGATGGTATCCCTTATTTCCACAAATGAAATATGTGTTATGCGAAGCTACAAATGCAATTCCAGTTGGTGTATCAAAGGTAAGTGTAATATTACATTCACTGCGACCTACGGGGATTGTACCTTTATTTCTAATACACAAATCTGCCTTTGTATCAATCACGGTTATTATATGCATGTTCGTAACATTTATAAGTCTTTGATTCGTATATACACGAGGCGTAGAAATATTGTCCGGACGATATTCTTCCCATTCGAATTTAGTTCCTTCAGCATGTGGATAGCCATCTTTATCGTTATAGCATATTTTATTCAACCGAAAAAGTAATCCACCTTTCGTTGGCCATCGCAAAGTAAAAAGAAGAGTGTACCAAGCATGACAAGAACCATTATGAGAAAACGGGAGAGGAATGAGTGGTGTTCCTCCCTTCTTCTGATGTCCGGGCAACATCCCACATACCCAACAATTGGACGTGTTGGTCATGTTATGAGTATGATGCAAAATCTTAATAAAACTGTTATTCAAATAAGTCTGCCTATGTCTTTCTTCATGGAAAGGCAGAGTGAAATGAAAATGTTCAGACGGACTTGGAGTGGTGGGCAGTAAATGTTCTCGTGCAGGAAACAACAGTTCTATAGTCCAGGCTAATACTGCGATCACCACTACAGTCAAGACAAACAAAACAGCACCAAGAATTCTCCCTGTTCGTGTCGAAGGAGATGCCATGGTTCATAAAACAATACTCTTCAAAAAGCAACACTAAGCGAAAAAAAAATTAAAACGATGGTTCTGAACCGAGGCTGCCGTTGATTTGTTCTCCGGGATTCAAGACGGGTGTCGCTACACTGGGCAGAACTGATCCCCCCCCCTTGATATTCCCGGCTTCCGTTTCACAAACCTCAGAGCGGTTACCAACCAGTTTCAAAAAGAGCACAAAAGAAATCTTATTTCCTGGGGCGTAGATTATACTTCACTTTATCAGAAACAACGTGGTCCGGGAAGGCTCCCTCCAATTCATCAGGCGTGACAGCTGGGCTCTTTTCTGTATCCAAAATCTTTCTGTAGTCAGATAGTACCACAGGGCTCACCAGATCCGGAGAGACACGTCGGCAGTGCGTTGAATGAATCCACCGCTTCTTATTGGTGACTCTCACAGCAGTCCGCGTAGCCAGCAGCACTTGCTCAGGGCCATGCCATCTCGGTTCCAAACTGCTGGATCGCTCAAAGATTTTGACCATCACGTGGTCCCCAGGGCGGAGATCGTGAGCCTCACCAATGGAGTTATCAGGGAGCGCCTCTCGAACCTGTTGATGAATAGAAAGCAAATCATTTGTTAATCGTGCCAGATAATCGTTCATCATTATACAAGGCATATCATGTATCAGACGAGGCTTTGGAACCCCCCAAATATTCATAGGCCTTCCGAACACCACTTCGTAGGGTGTGAGGCCAGATCGAGAATGTGGCACTGATCGAATGGACAGCAATGCCAGAGGCAAAGCGTCCGGCCATTTCAGAGATGTAGATGCCACTATCTTTGCTAGCTTCAGCTTCAGAGTTGCATTGTATCGTTCTACTAAACCTGCTGATTGCGGATGAAAGACAGCATGGAATCGTTGTTTGATTCCCAATCCTTTCAGGACATATTCCACTACTTTTCCAATGAAATGAGGGCCATTATCACTCCACATAAGTTTACAAACACCGTAGCGCGGGAAGTACTCCTTCAGTAACACCTTAGCTGTTGTCAACGCTGTATTGTCTTTCGTAGGGTAAGCCTCAATCCATTTGCTGAAGGCACACACCACTACTAGAACATACTTGAGATTATTACAGCGTTCCAGCTGGATGTAATCCATTTGTAGTACTTCGAATGGTGCAGTAGGTGGAACAAACCCACCTTTAGGAGTATGAGTCCCTTGTCCAGGATTATGCTGCAAACATACCAGACAGGTCTGCACTACTCTCTTAGCTGTGCTAGCAATGTCAGCATTTTCCCAAACTCGTGTAAGCAATTTAGTAATTGCGAGAGCTCCAATGTGTGCCAGTCCATGTGTCATTTGCACCATTGTTTGTAAATAGGCCATGGGTAGTTTCCATCTCTCCATATCTTTACTACGCCAGCAACCCTCATCATCCAATACTCCTTCAGTGGCCCATTTCACAAGTTCTGCCTCTGATGCTGACTTCTGTATATCGAGTATTTCTTCTCTAGCATCATGCCACCGCTCAGCTTGTGACTTCACCACATACATGGGGCAATTATTTTGCAGCATAGCGGTCTCTCTCGCAATGCGGTCTGCAAAGGCATTGCCTTGCCCTATTTTGTCCGTCACCTTTTTATGTGCACTGCACTTGACTATTGCAACTTTCTTTGGGCATAACAGTGCATTCAGGAGATCGCGTACCAACTCTCCATGCATGATGTGTACTCCGTGTGAAGTCAGGAATCCTCGTTCCTTCCAAAGTAGGCCAAAATCATGCACTACTCCAAAAGCGTAACGACTATCCGTGTAAATGTTCACACATAATCCAACACTTAACTCACATGCCTTCGTTAAGGCTATTAACTCAGCCGCTTGAGCTGATTTTTGGGGTATCCGTGCTGCTTCTACCACAGTCTTAAGTGTCGTGATCGCATAAGCTGCGGAAGTCGTACCATCTGGTAACCTCACACACGACCCATCAACCCACAGTTCCCCATCCACATCTGCAAATGGCGTATCCTGTAAATCGATACGACCCTTTGTCTGTTCCTCAGTCAGGAAAACACAATCATGTTGTTCTTCCTTCCGGGTCTCAGCAACAGGATCCGGCAATAAAGTAGCAGGATTTAGTGTTGCACATCGTTTTAGTGTGATGTGCGGCGCCAACAACGTTAGCTCATATCCTGTCAGACGGGCACTAGTTAGATGCTGTGTTTTCGTTTGATTCAGTAACGCATCTACTGCATGGGGAACTAGCACCAACAATTTGTGTGACAAAACTATTCCCTCACTTTGTCGTATCGCAACTGCTGTTGCTGCAACTGCTCGAAAACATCCAGGCAATCCTCGAGCCACAGGGTCGAGTACCGCCGAGAAGTATGCACAAGGCCTCTGTTTGTCTCCGTGTGTCTGCACTAACATTGACAATGCGCACCCATCCTTCTCGTGTACATATAATGTAAAAATCTTCGTGTAATCAGGTGTACCTAACACTGGTGCAGAACAAAGAGCTTGTCTCAATTGTTCAAAAGCATTCTGACATTCATCCGTCCATTCAATGGGAATCGGTATATCTTTAGACAACAATGCTAACAATGGTTTAACAATATGCGAAAAACCCAGTATCCATTGCCTACAAAAAGACGTCAGACCTATAAAGGCGCGAACATCCTTCTGAGTGCGAGGGACTGGAGTATCTAGGATTGCTTGAATTCGATCTGGTGTCAATGCACGGCCCTCCTTAGACAAAAGATGACCGAGGTAGGTCACCTTTGGTCTACAATATTGCAGCTTTTTCTTCGAAACTTTATGATTATGTTTGGCCAGGAAGGAAAGCAAAGCAAAGGTACTCTTCTCACATTGTCCTGGCGTGTCTGCAGCAAGTAAGATATCGTCTACATATTGAATGAGAACCACTCCCTCTTGTAAGTCAAAAGAATCAAGCTGTCTTTTTAATGCTTGACTATAAATGCTAGGACTTTCAGTATAGCCTTGAGGAATTCGACAGAATCTGTACGATTTATTATTTAATGTAAAGCCGAATAGATATCGACTGTCAGGATGTACAGGGATCGAAAAGAAGGCATTCTTCAAATCGATAACTGTAAAAGTAGTTGCCGTCGATGGAACCAACGTAAGCAACGTGGTGATGTCAGACACCACTGGGTACTGAGGCACTACTATCTTGTTTATTTCCCTCAAATCAATAATGAAACGGTAAACCTTAGCATCTGTATCTCTTTTTAGAATCGGTAAAATTGGGCTATTACAAACATTGTAGGGAACTTCCTCAACTACTCCTGCAGAAATCAAATCATTTACAATGTGTATCAAAGCAAGTTCACCTTCTCTAGAAATCTTATATTGTGGGACACGTGGTAAAAATACTCCCTCCTTTACAGTAATTCGTACTGGAGGGATTAACATCTGCCCCACATCCGTGTCAGAAGTGGCCCATAACGTATTTGGTAAGGAGGCCAATACTTCAGATTCATGGAGAGAACACACTCGCTCAAAGTCTGGGTAATTCTCATTCAGCACAACTCGCACTCCTTCTGGGGCACAGCGAATAGTAGCTCGAAAGTGTTTTAACATATCGAGTCCAATAATATTATCGGGTGTATTTGGGGACAACAAAAAGGGAAAAGGGGCAGCAAATTTATCAACATGAAATGCAACAGGTTGAGACAGTGGGCTAGAAGTAGGTGTTCCATCGAACCCTATTGCTGTAATTACCTCGCCAGACAGGGGAGCCCTTGGAACCAAGTGTTTGGACAAAGCGCTACGAGTAGCTCCTGTATCGACCAGAAATTTATCAGTAGAACCCAAAACATGTGCTTCTATGTATGGACCCCTCTGATCAACTGGTACCTCAACCGATTCCACACCCCATCCTACGCAATCCTATGCGTAATGCTCATCCCGTGGTTCAGCAGGATCACCCTCATTTATCTGATATTGATTGCGATTATCAAACGTATTATAATCTGACTGACCACGACCCCTTGCTCCATATCCTCCACGGTCATTCATGCCATAACCTCCTCGATCATTCGTGCCATAACCTCCTCTTGACCCTCCATAATAATTCCTAGATCTCCCACTTCCTCGTCCCCTCAAATTACGCTGCTCTCGAAACACCGGACAGTCTGCAATCCAATGCCCAAACTGTTTGCAGTATGCACATTGATTCACAGAAATGTCAGAACGAGGGGGAGGAGCATTACTGTATGATCCTCGCCCTCCTCTATTGTTCCCCCTCGTAGCCTGAACCTGAGCTAACATTACCTTCGTCTTCAAATCCTTCGCCTTCTTATCACTACTTTCTCTCGCCTCTAATTCCTGTCTTTCATAATATTGAGCCATAGTCAATAAAGAAGCAGGGGTTGCTGTGGTCCATGAACTTTCACTCGCTTTTAATCGTTTCGCAATCTCCGGTAGGAGATTAGCTACATACTTATCAACGAATAGATGCCTGCCAGTATCTTCTGTCAATAATTGACCACTGTAATCATGGAACGCTTCCTCGAAGCGAGAGAAAAAATCAGAAACTGATTCATCCGCTTTCTGCTTACACGAGGCTAATATAGTCCAATCAATCTTTTTAGCGGGAGCAAGAGTCTTTAATTTTGTTAGTATGGCACCTGGAAGATCTAATATTAATTTACACGGTTTACATGCTGGTTCTCTATCTAAATCAGCCTGAACAATATCTTTCCAAGTGGCCCCGAGAGTCGTCTGGTCATCAAACCTACGAATTACTCTCCACATATCAGGGGGCAATATCAACCCGAAAAATAGATCAATATCAACTAACGTCATAATACATGAAGAAATTGCACTTTCAACATTTTCATAAAAAGCCGCAGGGTTTTTACGGGGATCAGGTAACGCATTCTTAAGCGCCATAACATCTGCTCTATTCCAAGGCGTATAAACCCAATTATATACAAAATACCCTTTCGCGTCTTTGGAGCTTTTATCATCATCTGTGCCATCCCCTTTATGAGGGACATATAAAGGCGCAGCTTCTCGCATAGGTCTAACATTAATCGCAGCGATCTTATCTGTTTCAAAGATAGGGCATTCTTTGGATATCCCCGTCGCTCCGGACGTAGACGAATTCTTCGATTTTTCCAACTCCCGTAGCCGTGTCGTCTCACTACGCAGTTCAAGCAAACGCTTGAAGAAGTCGTCCGCATCTGAAAGAACAAAAAGACCTTTACGAAAATTCTCACGAGTCTTAGATATCTCCTTAGGTTCTAACTCGAGAGAATATTTTCTATATCGCTCAACAACTTCATCTCCAAAATGATCTAAAAAATACAGTCGTTCCTTATCAGACCACTGCTCCATTTGTTTAGTAACATCGGAAACAGTAACAGTATTACTATTTAGTTTTCGCGCAATCGAGCGCAATTCCGTAGCTCGTTCCGTATATAACCTGGTACGCTGTGTTCGATCACTATCCTCGTCCGAGTCCTCGTTCGGAGCCGTAGGTGCGACGTACGGAGGCGGACAACGATCTAGTAATGAGAAATCATCTGTTTCATTAGTAAGGACTGGATAGAGAGGACGCCTGATAGGGAATTGACCATTAACCTGTAGATTACGTTCTCGTCTCTCCCTCTCTTTCTTTTCCTGTAATTCCTTCTCCTGTAGCTGTAAAGCTTTGTCATGTGCAGCCTTCCGCTGCACTTTCTCCGCCAAGGCCTCCTCACGCTTCGCTCGTTCACGCACCTCTTTCTCCCACGTACGCACACAATCAAACATATCTTGTCTAGACCTTCGCTGAAACAAACACTGCTCGACATACTGTACCTTTCGAAGGTCAAATGACCCATATAGTGGCCACTGTAATTCACGATCAGTCTTAGTATACTTATGCCATAATGCACTATACATTATAGGTGGAATACCGTATTTAACATACATTTCACGATTTGGAGTCCCCTCTGGGGGAGCCGGCTGTTTTTCACTTAATCGATAATTGGTACCATTTTCAGAACAGCACATCCTACGGAGTGTGCTAAAAACAGGCATGTTTCAAAAAGTACCACGAAACCGCGATACTACAAAATGACACCTGACACGGTGCACTATTCAAATCAAATAAATCAGAGAAATATCCCTACATGCCTGCCTATGTGAGGTGCACTTCACATATTCAAATTCAAAATTCAAAGATTCAAAACGTTAGCTAACAGATTCAAATTCAAAATTCAAAGTTTCAAAATTCAAGGTTTCAAAATTCAAAGTTTCAAAATTCAAAGTTTCAAGATTCAAAGTTTCAAAATAACACAGTAAGTGTCAGTAGACTTCCTCACCACTCAAAAGCTTACCAATTTTCCTTTCAAACGTCCAAAGTCCAACTGCCAAGTTCTGTGGTCGAATCAGCCAAAACGGCACATCGCGACAATCCAAGATCAGAATCTCAGTCGAGGACCGGCGCCACCTGGAAGGTCAGATCGGAAGGAAGGGAAAACACACCGTGGGTGCCGAGACTCGGGTCACTCAATGGCAGCGATCGCGTCCATGGCGAGTTTCCTAACCTTCGTCACGACCTCTCCTTCGGGCCTCCGAGTCGCCGATGAGTCCCTTCGTGGTCGCCAATTGTGGTGTTGGGTTCAAATCAGGCCTACATACTCTGCTAAACTCTCGAACACCTTAGTATAGAAGTTGGCACGGACACTGGAAAAGGTAAAAGACAAGTTTATTAAGACCCCATGGGGTGGTGATACATTCCAACAGCACCCTTCGGTAATGTAAGAAGTAGCACACCGAACATCGGTGCGCGACCTCTTTTATATAGTTTAATAGCAATAAAAAGATAGGCGGTTACAAGTTACACATTTTAGGTACATATAAGGTCATTTTTGGAACACAGCCAACATGTGGGAGGAGTTTCATCAGCACTGGTCAGTAAGCGTGAACATTCCTGAAGAGTGACCAGTTAGTGCGTAATGCGCATGTGCGCTTGACCAGTACTAAAAATAGCCTGTTGCCGAGCAAACTAGTGACCATGGGTATCGAGAAAGGACAAAAGGGCACACTGACCACGAGGCAGCGTGTTCATTGAAACGGAAGTCAAAAAGGGATTCAAAATGGCCCCCGTTCGTTTTGGTCAAGTTAACAGAAAAAACCGTGTAGCTGTGCTAAACGCTAACTCAGGAGCTGCCAAAACACGACACAGTGAACCAGGGGTTTCTATCTTTGATTTGAGTTCTTTTTAGTTTTAGTGGGGCTAGGTCATCCAGAATGTTGGACACAGTTACAGAATAGTGAACATTGAGGTCACTGACCGTTGTGATATGCTGGGGGGAGGTCAGATTTGCATCGAGCCTCGTGTTCCTTGTGGTCTAGTTTCTTAGTGTCTCTGACCCAGCGTTTGGGAAGCACCGGCTGTGGTGCCCTTGTCTTGTGGATGCCAGATAGTAGGAAGGCAATGGCGTGGTGGTCAGACCAGTCACAGCGATCTATAGAGATAAGCTTGACCGTTGCTTCCTTAGAGGTGATCCAGTCAAGAGTGGCCCCTTTCGAATGAGTTGGGAGTAAAAAACAAGATTGGGTCAGGGCTTGATGGGTCAGGAGGTCTTTAATGGCGTTGACATGATGATCCTTAGGGTCATTCCAGTGTAGGTTGAAATCGCAGAGGAAAATGTCTTTAGCGTTGGAGAAACTCTTTGCTGTGAGAAGTTCCATGAGGAGGTCAGTGAAGGAGTCATTCATGCCTGGGCGGTGGTAAAAGATATGCAGGTTGCACAGTTGGGTGGAGTTATTGCAAATTTACAGGGTGAGGTATTTGCAGGAGTCGGTTATCTCCGCCAGTAGTTCCATTGTTCTCTTCCACACTCCGACTGCATTCACCTTGTCCACGATGGACTGCCATATTCCTTTTTTAGTTGCCAATGACACAGTGGAGGTTATGAACAGTCCGAGAGTGAATGGCGGTCTCGGTGGAGGTTTTTGGACTTTGTGGCATCTGAGGTATAACCTAGACGGCTTAAATACATAGGCATCAGATAGCCTTCGAGAGTAACTACTCCTCTTTCTTTCTTCCTTTTCCCGTATATATGGCACTACGGGCGCAGCCACGACTAAACAATACCCCGTGAGCCAAGAAAAAGAAACATATATAAGCGCATGGTGATATTAACACGGTGAAGAATCTTTAAAGTAGTTGGGAACTTTTAATAGACCAACTAGTTTATTAGACTGGGGATTTGATTGGAGATGGAACTGAATCCCTTTTCAATAGGTGGTTTTAATTAGAAGAAACTTGCTAAGAAGTCGTACGCCCAATGGGGAATCGATGATTACCGCAAATAACCTTAAGGTAACAGAATGAAATGAATTGGAGTGTCATGATGATAAAATGTACTCCAGGTTTAAAATATTTCCTGGTAATGGCCCTCATGTGTTTATCCTTGGCCCATAGGGTAGTTTTAAATATTGCTAATCTTTGGCACCAAGTGAAGATCAGTGAAAGGCAATCCTTGATGGCCTGAATAGGTATTATCCTTTAAAATAATTTTTGTGAGTATTAATTAGATGTGAGATTCTGTAATTATCATGTACGGATCCCTAAATAGCCTGTCTGCTATACTCAACAGATTCCAAACTTGGGATTAAATACCCCTTAACAGATTGGGAGGATTCTCACAGATGTGCGGTTGCACGGGTGAGTCACAATAATGATATATGATTGTAAGCGGGATGCAAGATAGAATGATTGTTCTTACAGTGATTGAGTGAATGGTTGGAGCATTACAAAGAATATTGAGAAGAAAAAAGAATAGGAAGTCATAATCACATGGCTGTGATACAACATGTATTTACATAGTATGAAGTATCTTTTTATTACCATTATGTGGTTTTGTGATTACTGGTTTATTGTACGGATAGTGAATTGATTGTGTCAGTGAATTGATTATGTCATTGATTATTGTTTTTAATTCTTTCATTGTTCATTGCTTTATGAATTTAAATTGAGATGCAGTTTTGCACAAACATTTTTTGTAGAAAAGATAGTAATTAAAAAGAATGTTTTGCTTTTATCTTGTGTTAGGTGAGACTAAAACCGTTTTTAAGGAAAACAAATTTCTTTTTGTCCTGATGAAGGTGTTTTTATTGAAAAGACACCACTGAAACGTGTCAACGCTTCACTTATGTTAAATTTGGAAAGTTCAACAGTGTTCTGGTGACAGGGAATTAAGATCTATGCCCTCTTTTGTGCAAAGAAAATCCAAATGAACATCCACAAGACAAAGTTTATTGTCCATGTCTTTTCTCCTGGAGGACTGTTGTAGACAGGTGATATGATTTCTTTTTGTGTATGTGTTTTTATGCAGTAGTTTTAGAAATTACAATTAAATATTGTGCTATGATTTTTGTTTTTAATTCATAATAAATACAGTGTTATGTATGAAAAATAATAGTCTTTTTTCTTTGTAAGTGCTTTAATATGCTGGGAATGGGACAAGAGATGAGTTGGATGTGAATGTAACTGTGAGGCGCTATTGGCCTTCATATAGATTGAAACCAAAGGGAAAACTTTTTCTTTTATTCTATGATAAAAAAACAAACCCCAACATGGAAAAAGTTGCGATGGGCCCAACCGCAATAAAAAAGTCTGCAAAAATCTTCCCCAGGCCTGCAATTCACACACATCAGGCGGGAAAACCAACTATAAAAGTGAAAATAAAACCACAAAAGACAAGCCAAAACGAAGCACAATGGACGCAGAAGCAGCAAGTCATGGGGACAACCAGACCCCGACAAGCACCCGGTGGAACAGCCTAGGACATCGGGGTCAGGGAAGGCAAAGGAGAAGAAGTGTAGGAAGAAGTGGTTCAGTCCGCAGAAAAACAGGATCCTGATAACGGAGGTGGTAGAACAACATCAATGTGTCATTGGCAACTAAAAAAGGAATATGGCAGTTCATGGTGGACAAGGTGAATGCTTTCGGAGTACGGAAGAGGACAATTGAACTACTGGCAGAGATCACCGACTCCTGCAAATACCTCACCCTGTCAATTTGCAATAACTCCACCCAACTGTGCAACCTGCACATCTTTTACCACCCCCCAGGCATGAATGACTCCTTCACTGACCTCCTCATGGAACTTCTCACAGCAAAGAGTTCCTCCAACGCTAAAGACATTTTCCTCGGCGATTTCAACCTACACTGGAATGACCCCAAGGATCCTCATGTCAACGCCATTAAAGACCTCCTGACCGATCAAGCCCTGACCCAATCTTGTTTTTTACTCCCAACTCACCACTCTTGACTGGATCGTCTCTAAGGAAGCAACAGTCAAGCTTATCTCTATAGACCCCTGTGACTCGTCTGACCACCACACCATTGTCTTCCTACTACCTCGCACCCACAAGACAAGGGCACCACAGCCAGTGCTTCCTAAACGCTGGGTTAGAGACACTAAGAACCTAGACCACAAGGAACTCAAGGCTCGATGCAAATCTGACCTCCCCCCCGCATATCACAACAGTCAGTGACCTCACAATCACTATTCTGCAACTATGTCCAACATTCTGGTTGACCTAGCCCCACTAAAACTAAAAAGAATTTAAATCAAAGATAGAAACCCCTGGTTCACTGGAGCCTTCAAAATTGAGAGGCGATCCCTGCGACAATCCGAAAGTATCTGGAGACAGCACCCCTCTACCGCTCACCTAAAACTTCTCTGCCAGGCCAGAAATACATTCAACAAGAACATCCTCTACTCAAAAAAAGAATTCTTCAGATCGGAACAGGGGAACGCTCAGAACAGGCCCTACAAACTCTTCAAACTGGTCAAACACCATTCCAACAAACTGGCCAAAACATTAAAAGAAAACCCCAAGTCGCTAATTTCATATAATGAATCCTCCTCGTTTTTTGCAGACAAAATTAAAACCTTAGGTAACGAACTTAGTTCCGTCTCATACACTCTACCCCCCTGACCTGCCTCCTCCACCCACGCCGCCCCAACAGGCTTCACCTAAGAATCAAGCACACTGGACCAGATTCACACTCTATGACGAAGACTCTCTCTCCAAAATCCTATCTACCTTAAACCCCAACAACCATTTCAATGACCTTCTCCACTCTAACTACCTAGCTACCATCACCCAATCCATTATTTCTAGCTGGACTGCAATAATTAATGCCTCCCGCCGGCATGGATCATTTCTTGACTCTCTGAAAGTGGGCCAAGTCTTCCCCATTCTGAAAAATCTGTCTCTGGATCCAGCCTTCCCTAACAATTTCAGACCTATTTCCAACATCCCTCTCGTAGCTAAAGTGCTGGAGAAGTGTGTGCAACTGCAGCTAAGTCATCACATCAACAACTTCCACCTACTAGTTGACTTCCAATCTGGATTCAGACTGGGACACAGCACTGAAACCACCATGCTCCACATCGCCGATGATGCCCTCCAAGCCCTTGACCAAGTCAAAACCTGTCTTATAATCCTCCTAGACCTATCCTCGGCCTTCGACACGGCAACCATGGGAAGCAACTCAAACATCTCAAACTCAGGATGGGACTAGATGGTCCCGTCTTGAATGGTTTAGATCCTTCCTCCAAAAGCGATCTCAGAAATTCCTAATCAACGGCAACCTGTATGCTCACTCTTCGGTCACGGTTGGAGTCCCTCAAGGTTCAACACTGTCCCCCACCTTCTTCAATCTATTTTTTTAGAACCGCTTGCCGAAGTCATACGCACCGCAAATATCTCCACTATATGTACGCTGATGACACTCAGATCTACATCAATATCTCATCTCTTGAGGAGGTTCTCTCCCTGAATGAGGCCCTGAAGCAGACTGTCCAAAGAAAACTGAATTCCTTCTAATTTCCCCTCCAAAAACCGACCCTGAGATTCAGATATGGATTAAGGCCATCACAGACTTAAATTGTCCAATGACCATTGTGAACTCGGCCAAATCACTGGGAATAACCTTGGATTGCAACTTGAACATGCAAGACCACATCAGCTCGAGGGCCAAATCTGCCAGATTCCACCTGAGCTACCTATGGAAACTGAAACCCTTCCTTGACGCCCCTGACCTAAAAATGGCAGTCCAAGCATTAGTCATTTCTAGACTGGAATGTGGCTGTTCCACCCTCTCTGGTTTACCCAAGATCCCCCTAGCACCCTTAAAAGCCTCTCTCAATGCGGCTGCCAGACTACTTACCGGTACAATGAAATTTGATCACATTTCTCCACACCGGAAAGTGCTGAACTGGCTTCCTCACGAGGCCAGAATTCATCTTTAGCTGGCATGCATCACGCACAAGGCCTTACACTAAAACTCCCCTGCATATCTTGCACAGAAACTTGTGCTATCTGGAGGAATCTGAAACTCACGGTCCGCCAGAGACCTCCTACTCCAGCCTGCACGCTTTTGAAAAACAAAACATATAATTGGGAGTTCGCTGTGGCTGCACCAAGAATGTGGAACTCCCTCCCACCCGCCATCAGAAAAATCCCCTCTCTTGCACGTTTCAAAAAGGAGGCCAAATCCTTCCTCATGAGCAAATTCCTCATCTAAAACTCTGTCCCTCAACCTCCACCGAGGCTATTGCCTCCTTCCATCGACCTCTCACCCCACCAAGAAACCTGGGGCCTGTCTTCAGCAACTGTAATGTTAACTGTACTTTGTGTCCTTCCATCCCCCTTGTACTCAGCACCCCCACCCTCCCAATCTATGGTATACTCTCGTGATTCCATGCCCTTTGTACACATCTAGGACTATGTAAAGTGCTCTGATACCCTAACGGGTCAAGTTCGTGCTCTATAAAACACAAAAATAAAATAAAATAAAATAAGCACAGAAGTCAAAGGCACACACCATGAAAGGGAGAAGGGGCAGCAAAATCAGAGCAGGAGGGCTGACTCACACAAAATGCTGTGCACACATAACAGGCAGAGCACAACAACATTGACTACAATGTGGTACAAACCGCAACACGCCCACAACAGAACACAGGACACAACAGGTGCCGTTTCTGTGTAGAAACTGGCCAATCACATTTGGCATTGCAGGGAAATGTGAGATGATGATGTACAAGTACAAGCCCACATCCTTGATGGTGTCGGAATGTCCACTGTCCCCCATCAAAAAGGCAGCTCCTCCCAGTCTCGATGTACACTGTCACGCAGTCTGAATGTAAACATGTACAATGTGTCAACATACATGTTAACACAATGTAAACAAGCATTGGCATAGCCAATAGGTCTCACCTTCGAGACCTTATAAGTGATATGGAGTTAGTGTAAGAGCGGCAGTGGGATAAATGACTGGATTAAACTGTGAAGAAGCACCATAGAACATAAGGACTGCTGGGGGAATCTAAGGACATTTTGCAAAATTAGAGGAAGTATATGGAAGGAGCAGTTCACAGTTTGTTAGATTGCAGGGTTAAGCAGGATCAACCAGAAGAGTGGAAATATTGCAATAGTGTGGAGGACCGGAGTATCTGTAACAGAATGTAAGAGAACGCAGTTGAGGCCTTCGCCGTTTGTAATGAGACAACTGTTAGGTCAGTAAAATACAGCAATTATTAGGCACATTGGGCCCGTCGGGGCTCTGAGCCCCGGCACCACTGCACCTTCTGCACCAATGGTAGCACCGCCCCTGGTTCTTAAGGGGATACGGGGCAGAGGCTGTGGTTTCAGTTAGGCTGTCGGTGGGGTGCATTGTTGCTGGACATGGGGTCACAGGTGGGTTACTCGGAGGTGTGGTGCTTCAGTGGTAGGCTGGGTTGGTATGAGGGAGGTGGAGAGTCAGCAAGGGTCAAGGTACATTGCAAAGGAAATCTGATGGATTCAAGGATGGGGGAAGGAATGTCCGGACCTGGCTGACACAATGACGGCATCCGGCTTGTCCCATCAAAGCCCTGGCAGCTCCCGGAGCTCCCGCCAGGAGAGAAGGAATAGCCCTGGGAAGAAGACTCCCCTCACCGCCAACACCAGCACCATGGTTGCCGCACCAGTCGGAAGGAGGCGGGTGTAGGGAGTAACTAAGAGGGTCACTTGGGAGATGTAGAAGAATGGGAGCAGAGGGCTATAGAAACACAGGAGGGGAAGGAGAGAGAGGGATACAAAGATTAGAGCAGAGATAGGAAGTGGGAGGAAGAAGGGAAAGGGGTGAAGGGTTTAGCGGAGAGGAAGAATTGAAATGTGCGAATGTGGAATGAGGGTGTGAAATGAGAGATAGGA
The DNA here is from genome assembly GCF_964261635.1 of Lissotriton helveticus. Lineage (NCBI taxonomy): Eukaryota > Metazoa > Chordata > Amphibia > Caudata > Salamandridae > Lissotriton > Lissotriton helveticus. The sequence continues at coordinate 1,696,190,714 of NC_136069.1, read as the reverse complement.
ATGGAGTGAGGTTTAGAGGAGAGTGGGAGGATGAGATAGAACGGAGGAGAGGGAGTCTGGGAGAGTCGGAGGGTGTCGCAGTCCCAGACATGGAGTGCTAGCTCTTCTGTCTCATGCTCCTCGGCCCCCTGCACCTCCTCAGCCCCTCTGGATCTCAGGCAGCCTCGGTCAGGTGCAGGGGCGGGAGTGGGCGTGCCTTTCTTTACAGTGCTCAGCGCACCCCCGGGCCTGCCACCACGGCAGTTAGCTGGGAAGGCTTGCGAGGGCGTTGTAGACGGGAGAAGCCCCGGGCGAGGAGAAGGACGGATGCGGTTTGACAACTTGTATTTTTGTTACATTAGCAGTAGTTAAAAATTAAAAAATTGAAGTGCAGCTTGGCATTTTACGCAAAAAAGTCTGATAAGCGGTAACTGCTCTGCACTGCTCTCGTCTGTTTTCGCGATAGTCACAGACCACCACTCACAAAGGTTGACGCTGAGGCAAGACCTTTATGTGTAACATCCCTACAAAAAGGACTTGTATCAAGCAGCCATATGCCCAGTGTTATTCCCTAAGAGCACTCCTCAGAAGCACAAGACGCCTGCAGTTTGTACACACATATTTTCATTTCTATTTGCTCACTTTTAACAGCGTTGAGTTTAGTTTAAAAAAATAGTACTTTAGGAAAGAGGTAGTAAAAAAATAATTTTTCAACAAACAACTGCAGCCTGTGCCAGCCTGTGCCACGCTTTCATCCAGCGCGACTGCTGAAGCCGGGAGCAGTAGGGTCGCAGGTCGTAGCATCGCTCTTGCTTCCTTGGTACGGCTCTCCCTAAAAACATACTGCCTGTCCATTATCGTGCGGGGGCGGGGCATGTGTCACAGAGGGTGTATGGCCTGGGCTGCGGTATGCAGCGCTGCCCTCAAACAAATAAAGTTACATTTAAAACAATGCTCTGCCCCAGAGCGTGAAAGGATGAGCTGGAGCCGCTGCTACAGAGCAGGACAGAGCCCCCCGCCTTGGCACCTCCCCCGGAGCCGTGAAAGGCTGATCCAACTTTCCCTTTAAGGACCGGAGGAACCCCTTTAAAAGTGCCACAACACAGCAGGAGACGAGCGCCGAAGCAACATACTAAGATGGGCACTGTGAGGTTTTGCGATTTAGACTTCGTCCCCTATTTGGCCGCCATTTTGTGTCCTGCCGCCATTTTGTGTTGCCTTCACTCAGGTGACACGGCGAACGGAGTGTTTTTGCCTTTTTCAGCTGCTGCGTGTCTCTTCTGTTAAAAAGTAACCCCTTGCCTTTGTTTACGAAACCGATGTCTGGGTCTGGCCAAGTCTGCTACTCCATGTCTGGGCTGATTGATCCCTGTCTCGACTGACTATTTGGCTCTTCTATTCTTTTTTCACTTTATCCTATCTGACTGGCCTTAGCTATTCTCTCCTTGTATTCTCTTGTTACACAACTATCTTTTGAGGCACACAAATACGTCCGCCACCTGCGAATTAGATTATGGCACTAGCGTTGATTAACATGTGGGGAGGGGTAACACACAGGTTCTGAAAGAAGGGCGTATTTGGGACATTTGTTTTCCAACTTTTCCTATTGGTCAGCCTTGTATGTATTGGGAGTATACGTTGTAAATATGTGTGTTATAAAAGATTGTGCGCCACGGAATTGAAGTGGCAGTCTCCTGAGAACCTACTTTGTACTTCTGGGACAACTGTGCTTAGCTGCAGCTAATAAACCTGATTTTCTACGCCCAACACAGTGTCTCGTGTCTCTGTCGACAAGGCAATTGAACTCGAAGATTGAGGCGTGCCCTGCGCCACCGGGCCCATAAGGCCTGGTTCTTCAACTGGCGCCCAATGTGGGGCAGGAACAGTGTTAGCGGTTCAGCCCGAGGGTCAGGAGGAGCCCCGCAGGGAAATTCTAGAGGATTCGCGAACCACGTTAAGCGACCCCTGCATGTCGAAGTGAACCGAAGGTCTTTTGCAGCGCGGCTACTCCTTCTCGACGGCTGCTGACGACTGCTGCCCTGACTTCCGCCCTGCCTTGGCCCCTTTGGTGACGATTGGTATTGTGAGACGATTAGACGGACCTCTGTTGGCGTGAGAAAACATCTAGTTAAGTATTCGTGGGTAGCGCCCACTTCTTTGTTTTTCTTTTGATTTGCTATTCGACTATTGCAATAGCCGAAGTCGAGGGGTAAGTATGTTTGTGCTGTGTAATTTGCTCTAAATCCCCTTGAAGTTTGCGAATAGACCAGTGAATTTAAAATGCCTGGTTTTAGTAAGTTTAGGAAGTTGTTGTTTCGGTTGTAATAGGGATTCCCGGTTGGAGGATTCTTGTCCAATTCCTCCGGTTAGAACTCCCACTTATGAGCTCTATTAGAAACATGATGTTGGCCCCATTGTCTTTAACAATGTGTGGATCGGATACACGAAGAAAGATGGTGTCCTGCAGTGGCAACAAAATGGTAGCTTTGAGTCTGTTATATTAGATAATCTGAAAGCAATTTTATTCAAAAGAAAAGCACGGCGGCAATGTTTGATTCTTTCCGCCTCTGGCGTAAGGAAGCCAAACAGATTGAAATTAAGCAGGCAAAAAGAGACATCAAAAAGAAAGATATGACGATTATACAAGCTGCCCAGCGGTTTAAAAATAATGAGATTGATCAGGCGATTGCAGTCTCTGATAGACAGCATTGTATGGCAATTGATAAATGTTACCCTGTGTTGCCTACCTCTCCACAGAGCAAGGATCTTGATGAAGATCCCTTAATGTCCCATTTGTTGAGATTGCCTATGTACAAGGTGCTAATGCACCCCCACTCTTGCCATTTGTTCAGCCACCTGTTAATCTGCCAGAGGTCCCGGCTCTTCCACAATTACCTCTTCAAGTATTCCACCCCCGCCTCCTTTGCCACCGACTCCCGTTCCTGGGACTCCCGTTTCGCAGTCTCCTTTGTCCTCGGTTCCTCTTATAACTATCAGCCCTCCTCCTGCTCTGCCTAATGCCTTGTCTCCCGTTCTACTGTCAGATTCCCATACAGCTCGAAGATGATTGGTCGATACTGTCTCTGGCCTTTTCTCCCCTCTCTTTGGATCTTTTAACTTGCCCGCAAATGGATCACGAGTGGTCCCCAGTATAGTGTGCCCAATATCATGAGCACCTTTTCCCAGTGGGATGAGCCCAGACAGAGATATGCTTTTAATGTCATGTGTGACACTCTTGTTAAAGGTTGGGAGGATATGGAATTGGGCTTCGCTCCCCCGGGTCTCTTAGATGTACAGGCTATGTTTGACAAGGGACTTATTGTAGGTTCTGAGGTTGAGAACGCCGTATGGAGTCTTGTCGCATTTCGGTCTTTATTCTCTTCTCAGGCTTCTCTTGAACCTGATCCTGCAGTAAGACAAAAAGTGAAACATTATCCGATGAGAGAGGTTCCTCCAATATGGAGAGAGGAGGTTCCACAGGCAGACGCTGTTCAAGCTATCCCTGCTCATTTCCAACGTATATGGGTACATGTTCCCTGGAAACGATCTGAAGTTCTGGCGCTTAAACAATCTTTACCGGATCCTCGTAAAAACCCTGCTAGGTATTATAAAGAGCTATCCCAGACTGTTGATGTGTCTGTCATGAATGTGGCCGATATTGATATGTTAATGGGAAATGTAGTCCCACAAGCATTATGGGCTCGGATTCGTAAGGTGGACCATGATCAAGCCTTAGGTGGCGCGTGGGCTGCTATAACTGCCGCAGATGCAGCACAAGTAGGTGGCGCTAAACCCGATGCTCTGATCACGGAATTACCCGGTAGGATCATTACTTTAATGAAAACGATGATGCCTGCCTTACGTGTTAACTGGGATAAATTAGCTGCGTGTAAACAGAAGAAAGATGAGTGTGTCTCTGATTTCTTTACCCGTTTCAAAGAAACGTTCATCGACCATAGTGGTCAAGACATGAGTACTGAAGGTGGGCAGCGTTTTTTTGTGGACAAATTCGTGTTTAACTTACTTCCAGAGTTGTCGCATGAATTGAAAGATGCTGAAAGCTCGTGGGCTGTTTCTTCGTCTGCCCAGATACTAGCCACTGCTCAGTATTATGAGAATAGGGATAAGGAGGAAAAGGATAAACTCGAGAAAAAGACTAAAGAATTGAAAATGAAGGTTCTTTTGCAACAGGCTTATCCTCCTCGTTCTGCTCAGCGCCAATTTCAACAGCCTCTTCAGTTTCAGAGGTTATTACAGAAACCTGAACATTTTGTCCCGCGACCTTTACTTGGTCCTAATCAATATGCCTATTGTAAAGAGGAAGGTTATTTCAAGAATAGCTGTCCGGGTTTATTGCAGCGTAATGGTGGACTGCCAGGGCCACGAGGCCGTGGTAGTTTTCAGTCAGCACCCAGGGGTAGAGGGCGAGGTACGTTGTCACAGACACAGCGTCCCTCTCCCCCTCAGTTTTCTACGAATTATTTTGATCAACAGAATGCTCAGTCTGCACAATATTACAATGACGATTATTGTATTGAAGGTGAGAATCAGGATTTTCATACTAGCTAGGTAAGCCATGGACACAATAAGGGAGTCATACAGTTCCAGTTGATCAGAATGGGGCTTATGTTGAAGTTGTTGCATTGGGTGTTTCAGAGCCATTTCTTTTGGATCCTGGTGCAATGCGAAGTTCTATCATTCACTCTAAACTCCCTGGGGCACCTTTGTCTGGCTTAACAAATGTTTCTGTAGGATTCTCTGGCACCCCAGTTCGTAACCCAGTTTCTTGCCCTTTGCCTATCTCAATTGGTCCTCATGATTTGGAGGCCCCACTTATTTTAACGACTGGTTGCGGTGAGAATTTGCTGGGTTTGGACTTATTAAAGCGTCTTCATGCAACACAGTACTGTTCTCCCTCTGGTGTACATCTTACTTTAGGTGAGAAATTGGTTTCTCCTATGTATTTGTCCAAGGACCAATTCCCACCTGAATTGCATTCCCTTCCTGCTACGCTTTGGGCCACAGGTCCGAATGATGTTGGTTTTCTCCAAATTCCACCTTACGTGGTTACTGTCAAGCCTAATGTTAAGTTACCACGTATTCTTCAGTATAAAATTTCCATCGATGGTGAAAGAGCTCTGTTGGCTATCATCCATGATTTGGTTCGGAAGGGTGTGGTGGAAGAAACAAGAGGAAATGTTTGCAATAGTCCTGTTCTCCCTGTTCTTAAACGTACTGATGCTTCTCAGCCCCCTTTATATCGATTTTTGATCGATCTTCGGGAGGCTAACAAGATTGTTATCCCCCAGTTTCCTGTTGTCCCAGATATCACAGCGATGTAATACTTTGAATCCAGAAACACTGTTACCTATTTCAGAAGAGAAAGATACCCAAGTACAGCATGATTGTTTTCTCCGTACAGAGGAGGAAACGAAAGGCAGAATAGATTTAAAAGATACACCACTCGGGGACCCGCATGGGATCTTATGAGTGGACGGGTCTTGTTTTAAGCTCCCCAATGGTGATCCGACTGCAGCCTATGCGGTAACTACTTTGCATACGGTTATTGAGACAGCACGTATCAGGCAGAATTCATCCCAAGCAGCTTAATTGATAGCTTTGACCAGAGCTTGTGTATTGGCTGAAGGAAAGAGAGTCAATGTGTTCACCGACATCCAATATGCATTCGGGGTGGCCCACAGTTTTGGCCGCCTTTGGAAAGAAAGAGGATTCTTTACTTTACATGGGACTAAAATACAGTATGGTCAGTTAGTGAATGATCTTTTGGAATCACTTACCTTGACTACCCACAGTTGTCCCAGAAGTACAAAGTAGGCTCTCAGGAGACTGCCACTTCAATTCCGTGGCGCACAATCTTTTATAACACACATATTTACAATGTATACTCCCAATACATACAAGGCTGACCAATAGGAAAAGTTGGAAAACAAGCTATCGAATGTCCCAAATACGCCCTTCTTTCAGAACCTGTGTGTTACCCCTCCCCACAAGTTAATCAACGCTAGTACCATAATCTAATTCGCAGGTGGCAGGACGTATTTGTGTGCCTCAAAGGATAGTTGTGTAACAAGAGAATACAAGGAGAGAATAGCGAAGGCCAGTCAGATAAGATAAAGTGAAAAAAGAATAGAAGAACCAAATAGTCAATAGAGACAGGGATCAATCAGCCCAGACATGGATTAGCAGACTTGGCCAGACCCTGACATCGGTATCGTAAACAAGGGCAAGGGGTTACTTTTTAACAGAAGAGACACGCAGCAGCTGAAAATCGCAGAACCGCAACTGGTGCCCACACTTGCACTCTCTGCCTGCCACGTGTGCACTGTGACAGTGCGTGGCTGCACACGAAAGTTTATGTCTGGTCAAACTTGTACACGGAGGCTTGGGTCGTCCATGTGAGGTCCTTGGTAAAAAAAAAAACGAGCGCGCGCCTCAGCACCAGGGGAGAGGGCATACGTGATTTCCTAGCAGGAGCATGCGACCATATGGCACAGCGCGCTCCTGCTAGGAAATCGCCACACGTGCACGCGTTGCCATTGCAAGCAATGCAAAGCGTACACAAGTTTGCAGGGAAAACTGTGCCGATGGCATTAGGTCTCTCTCTATGCAGCGCTCTCTATGCTCTCTCTAGGTGAGACCTAAAAAATGCATCTCCCCATCACATTGTAGAGGGAAATACAAAGCTTCCTCCAGAGCTGTCCGACACTTTCTTCTCTGATGTCGAAGAGGACCACCAGACATTCAACCACAAAGCCATCCTACAGCCCGTGGACGGCCTCCGCTGCATACCTCCAGATGCAAGGCAGCCCAGCTGCCACGAAGAGACCCAACCCTCTGCACACACCACACAGCAGCCAGAAGCCCCCACCAGGGCTGCCTCCCAGGACCCCCACAATGACCACATGGCCTTCCAAGGGCATGTGCTGGTGTGCCAGGAGCAGCTGGCTAACAGGTGCGGGTAGGGTTTAACAGCATGGCAGACAAACTAGATGCCATACGTCTGTGTCTGTGTCCCATCTGGGACCTCTCACAGTCCCTAACAGACACCTACAGTTCACTCCATGCCTTTCAACGAACCATGGCCGACATTGCTGGAGTCCTGACTTGGGGGCCAGCACAACTGTCTAGTCTGAGTGGCTCCAGTGATGTCACCCAGGAGTTAGTACACATGCGGAGGTTGATGGAGAACATACAGCTGACGCAGGCGGAAAGAGCGTCAGCCACAGCTGCACACCAGCGAGAGGTAGCTTGGTTCCAAAATGACATGAAGACCCTCCTCATGGCATTACTTCAACAAGTCCTGGCGCTGATGACTGCTGCTGCTACCACCACATCCACATCTCTGCCCCCTGAAGTGTCACTGCCACAGAGTGCTGGAAACAGAACACCACCGCCCGCACGTGAGGCACCTGAAACAGCAGAGGATAAAGATGTGGATTCATATGACCTACTGGTAAGAAAAAACAAGTAGCAACGATCTCCATCATTTGGACTGTTGCTGCCTGGTTCTGCCGTCTGCATCATCACTCTCCACTGTGCCCCGATACGCTCAGCGACACTTACCTTTGACCTCAACATCTACTGCCATATTCCGATTGGTCACCAATGACAGAGCATTCAGACTGCGGACTGAGCTGTTCCCCATCCGTTGGACTGGTCATTCCCTGAAGGACTCTGGCTGGCCCTCCATGGCTCAAAAATGCAAAGTGGGGTTTGCATGGCCCTGTACTGTTACTGCTACCACCCTCCACTGAATGTGCATTAATAATCATTAACACAGATGTGTCATGTCCATGATCTTTCGTGTGTGGAAGTATGGATGTATGTAGGGTCAGTGATTCCCCCTTACGTCCACCTTGATCATGTTGTGGGACTTGGGTCACAGGGTGACACATTGCTGATTGCGGTCCGGGTGGCGGCAGCACCACAACAGGGACACCTGCATCCATCAGTTACTTCCTCATACAGCTCAGGATGGAACCATGCCCAGAGCCCCGGGGTCATTGTTCACACCCTTACGTTGGACTGGCATACGCCAGGCCACCCCACTCGGCTTACGCGTACAGGGGGGACGACAAAGCTACATGTCCCAGGTCTTCCTTGTAGTGATCTGCTGATCACAGTTCTAGTTGTCAGCATGCCACAGCCACTCCCTCACGGCTGGTTTACACGAACACCACACCCATCCAGCACAGGCGTCAAGGGACACGTGACCCTGCCAATAAAAAGGCCCGGACGCACCTGGTGGATGCCATTTCCACTCTCTATCTGAGTGTATTTGTGTGCATATTAGCAGTGCATGGGGGCTTATGGTATTACCACCTCGCATTCCCCAGGGCCGGAGCTTACATGATGGCGTCTGCAGCATGATACCAATCATAGAGGGTTCATGACTTGTGGGTCAAATACATAGTGCCACCGGACACACTGCAGCTGGCACAGGTACACCGTCACGGGGCGGTGACTTACTGTGCACTGAGGAAGGGGCACCTTAAGTGCTGAGCAGGTGTGCAGCCTGCGATGATGCCCCATCCTGGCGGTCCGGACTGGTAAGGGTTTGTGTGAGCCCTGCTGAACGGCAGTGTAGCGGCCAGCTCGTGCGTACCGCCATGTGGCTTTGCCTTGTGGTTCACAGAGTTAGTGACACCTAAAGGGCTGAGTGGGTGTGCAGCCTGCGATGATGCTGTGCACTGAGATGTACACGGACATTGCAAAATCAAGACGAAGAATCAAGTGTGTGACCTTGTGGTTGCCAAGGTCGTGTGCCCCGGCCTTGGAACTTGCACCGGCATGTGGTGAGTCCTCTTGGAGACACGCCAGTGGCGGAAGGTGAGCAGTGAGGCCTGGGTGCACAGGGGCGGGCAAACACTGCTGGGCGGCGGGAGGGGCTTCAGTGCAGCAGCCTGGGTGCGCAGGGGCGGGCAAGCGATGAAGGTGTGTGCAGTTGTATGTACTCTGCCATTCCTAATTCTAGGCTCTGTTTTAGATGAGGGAGCTGGTGGACTGCACTGTGTACCGGCACGTGGTTGGAGACACACCGGTGGCGGAAAGGTGAGCAGTGATGTCTTGGTCCGCAGTGTCGGCATTCACTCTCGCTCTCTTTCTCTATCTTTCTTTTTCTCTCTCACTCTCTCTCTCACTGACTCTTACTCTTTCTCTCTTTTTCTCACTCTCTGTCCTTTGACAGAAGTATGACACACCTTCTTATCTTGAATTTTGACTTGCAGACTGTGACTCATAGATTGTCCTGAGATGACATGCCATGGCTCTTCGTAATATTATTTTAGTGCTTATTTTGAAAAAAATGTTTTGTTTTGTAATCCAAAGATGACTCTGTGATTCTCATATTTCCAACCTTACATGCATGTTGAGTGTTGTACTTGTGCGACAGAAGGTGATTTGATTGGTTCATGATTTTGTAGGTTGCTGTCATATATCTTCGTCATGGGGGGCTATGTGGTGGTGGTGGCCCTGGTTGTGGTGGCGGTGGGTGTTGTGGCCCTCTTTGGTGTCCGAGCTGCAGGATCGTTGGCTCCATGGAATCTGTTGCTCTTCATGTGTGGCTCTGGGCTGGGCTCCCTTTCGTGGTGCAGGTTGTCTTTTGACTTTACACCAGGTCAGATCAGGTGTTAAGTTCCTGGTGTTAATGCTTCTTATCGCCTGTTTTCTGATCTCTTCACCGATCTTTCTGGTCGTTGTGAGTGTTGTGAAGTGGTGTGTTTGCTGCTTTTTGCACGGGAATGCCTGCTCTGCATCTCATTAGCGTTAGTTGCCGGGGTCATCCATGGCAATGTTTTTTCTGGATGCTTTCGCGAGTAAATTGCACCAGCTTGTGAATGGTGCGATAGATTTATCACCACTTTGGCTGAGATAAAGTTCTGTTAACTCAGCTATAAGTGCTTGAGAATATACCCCCTAGTGATTGGTTAGTTATATGACCCGCCATGTAAAAGCCTCTATTCTCTCCAGAAGTAAACACCTGTGCCTCGGATGGAAGTTTTGACCCAGCTACAGGTGGGCCGCTGGATCCCCCAAGCTGTCCAGGCAACGTATCGCTACATACTGCCGGTTTATGCTGCCTGTAGTGGCCAGGGCGCACGTGGGTACTGGAGCTCTCTGGCACTGCAGAGGGGGCTTCACCAGTAGGAGGAACCCGCAGCACAGCCCGTGTGCAAGGTAAGTGATGGTGCCTTAATATTAAAGTAGAGGATGTGTGCACGAGCAGTGATTTTTTTCTGATACTTTTGAGCAAAGGAAATAGCTTTGGACAGGGGTACTTAGGCTGCTGGATTTTACGTTTGTGTAGGAGTTTTGTGTGGTGTTACATACAGGTGGGCAGATTTACAATGAAAGTGACTCAGTGCATTACGCAAGCCATTTGGCTGCCCCGCACTGAGTCACTTTCAAAGCACAGGGATGCGACATATTTACAACACTTTGTCGCATCTCTATGCTTCCCTCTGCGCTAGCGCACAAACTGCAGCAAAGCGCAGACGTAGGCACCCTTTACACCATTGTGCAAGGTGGCCTGCGTCGTGGGGAGATTATTTTTGTGCAGGAAGTCGCACCTTCCTACACAAAAACAAACAATACAGGCATTTTCCTCTTTCAATGCGTGCTGTAGAATGCGGCACGCATCGCAAGAGATAATAACAAGGAAATTTGAAAAAATTTCTCCTCTGGAGGCGTAGCATTCACACGCATTTCCAGATTGATGATTCCTCGTAAATCTGGAAATGTGTCTCGTTCCAGGAGTGTTGCAGGGGAACCCCCACAGCAACACCCATGGAATGCCCCTTTCAACCCAAAGTGCTTCATGTAAACGGGCCATATTTACAAGGACAGGAAAAGACATGCAGGGTGGCTTTTCCTATCTTCTTATATATGGAGCAGTAAGTTACGCCACCAGTATGTCACAAAAAGTGACGTACTGGTGGTGCAGGGAGCTTGTACATCTTTCCCTGGATTTCTATTACTCTTTGATACCTTTTGTTTGGCCGAGAAAAATGGATACCCTGTTTGATGTGCGTGGTTGCATAAAAGTGGCAAAGATATATTAACACAAAGAAAATCGCTAATAGAGGTGGGTGAGCCGCGTGGCATGAGGTGGGCACCGCAAGGGGAGATTAGGTAGCGAAAGCAGGGTAACATTATAATGGGACTACTTTTCGCCCCAAGACCAATGGCACAGCTTTCTTTGAAAGTGCTTTTACAGCATTTGTTTATCCAATTGCTTTCTTTTTCTTTCCGTTTTAACTCCTTTATGCTCCATAAATCATCCACTGTCCCTCTTAAAGGTATTCAGCTCCGCCAGCAAGGAAAAGCTATTTCCTGGGTTTCTGATGTTCAAGCTGGGCCCTCCTTAGCAAGAACACGACAAATGCCAATTTCATCAAAGCAGTTTATTTATGCCCAATGCATTTCGGACCCATGTTGGTCCTTCGTCAGGGATAACTGCCAAACAAACTTTTGTCCGCCTCCATTGCTGCTAGATAGAAAGCAGGGTAACCTAAGATAGAGTTGGGCTTGTAGTGTAAGGAAGGGCAGCTGAACGAAAAGAGTTCTGCTAATCAGCAGATAAACCCTGAAAGCGTAGGGAGACTGCACTTAGGTTTCAAGGCTGCATGAACCACTTAGAAGCCAGGAAACAAGAGCATGGGAGTAGTTAGCCAATGGCAATCATCAGGTTGGATTACTCTCCTGCTACTAATTACTAGCACAAGGATGCAATCGGGAAGAAATGCTGTTTTATTTCAATTCAATTTCAACAGCCCTATTACAACAGGTCTCCCAGCAACGCATGTGCGCCATGCTAAGTCTCGACCTAAGAACGGGGAGAAATAAAGAAATGTCTCCTCGTTTGTTAACATCCAGCGTAGCGCATATTTATTTATTTATTTATTTATTTTTTACACTTGTAATGCGCACAGATACCCACAAAGGGTTTCCCGGCGCCAGGGCTGAAAGATCGGAACACATAGAGCAGCAACTGTCAAGGACCACAATTATTTATTAAAAAGCCAAGTCTTAACATTTTTCTTAAAGCTGGCGAAGTTATCCTCCTTGCGTAGGGCTAAAGGGAGAGAGTTCCAAAGAACTGGTCCCAGATGGGAGAAAGATTTTCCCCCCACTCGGGCCAGTTTAAATCTGGGAACCACAAAATTTGCTCCGTTTAAGAACGGAGATTCCGTACAGGAACATGGGGCCTAACCAATTTTTGCAGGTACTTTGGTGCGGTCTCTGCCCTGATCTTAAACATGTATGTCAGGGCTTTGAACCGAACCCGGTTCTCGACCCTCAGCCAGTGCAGGTCCCTAAGGTGCTTCGAGATCCTTGCAGTCCTGGGGATCTTACACAGCAGCCTGGCTGCGGAGTTTTGGACCAGCTGCTGCCGCCTGATTATGGCTAGATTGGAACCCAGGTATAAGATGTTACCGTAGTCAAGCCTAGATGTAATTAGTGCATTGACTACGGTCTTCTGGGTATCCACAGGCAGCATCCAAATAATCTTTCGCAGCCATTTAAGGATCGTGAAGCACGTACCAGCCACTTTGTTTGCCTGCTGTTTCATCGATAGTGAGTCATCGATACACACCCCTAAATTTCTAACCTGGGCAGCCGGGATGGGGAAAGCACCCAAGGATGGCGGCCAGTGGATGTCCTGCCACAGATCTCTATTTTTCCCCAGGAGAAGAACCTCTGTCTTCTCCCCGTTGAGCTTCAGCTGGTTCGTTGACATCCAGCTGAAGACTTCCTGAAGACCTAGTTTCAGCACGGAGGGGGATGAGGACTCTGAGTTGGTAAGAGAAAAGATAATCTGCGAATCATCCGCATAGGTCATGAGTTCTAGACCTACCCGCTCTGCAAGATCGGCGAGGGGGCGGAGATACAGGTTAAAAAATAGTGGACTCAAAATTGAGCCCTGAGGCACGCCGTGGGGAGACAGAAAAATGTCCGACTGGGCATGTGAAGACGAGATCTGAAACGTCCGGTTGCTCAAGTAAGATCTAATCCAATCCAGTGCAGCCCCTCCGACACCATCCTCACCCAGCCTGACAAGCAGTCTGTCGTGTGAGATGGTGTCGAAGGCTGCGCTCAGATCAAGCAGGACAAGAGCAACCGTTTGCCCGGCGTCCAAAAGTCCCCTGATCTTCTCCGTGACTCCCAGGAGGGCAGATTCGGTGGAGTGGCCTGCCCTAAAGCCCGACTGGGAAGAATGGAGTAGGTTGTTATTCTCCGTGTGTGTTGAGAGTACACCATGGATGTGCTTCTCCAAGATTTTTGAGAAGGCGGGCAGCAGGGATATCGGGCGATAGTTGGCCAGCACCTCTGGATCAGCAGACGGCTTCTTCAACAGAGGGCTGACCATGGCGTGCTTCCAGGACGCTGGGACAGTTGCCAGGTGAATGGAGGCATTAAGTGTCTCAGCAATAATCCCCAAAGCAGCGTCGTCCAATTGGCTCAGAATGTTAATTGGGAGAGGATCGCATGGAGAGCCCGATTTAATGGAAGTCGCTAAGGATTTCAGGGTATCCAAAGAGATAGATGGCCAGGAGTCAAGCCAATTTCCTGATAAGCTTTTTAGGGGAGAAGCTTCCCTGTCATCCCTCACCGAGGGATTAATATTGGCAAGAATAGTCTCGATCTTTTCCACAAAATACGTGGCAAGATCTTGACATTTTTGAGGGGTGAGGGGACGTGCAGCTGCCATAGAATTTGCTCCGGCTAATTCTTTAACTGTGTTAAAAAGGGTCCGTGCTTTATTTGCAGCAGTATTGATGGTCTCTGTTACATAGGATGCTTTGGCTCTAGTACAGGCCGTGTGATAGAGATTTCTGGCCTTACGATATGTTTCCTTTTTTAGAGGATCATAATGTTTGCGCCATTTCCTCTCAAGTCCCTTACACTTGGTTTTTTCTAGTTTCAGTTCTTCCGTATACCAGGGGGCCGGGGGACGATGGACATTCCCTCTACACCTGGTAGCGGGCAGGCAGATGTCAACTGCTCTCTCCAACCAAGTGTGGGCTTCCAGCGCATTTATTTCCATGTCAGCACCCAAGACCGGGGGGGATACCTGTAATGCATTCTGCAACTCGGACAGATCTAACTTTTTCCAATTTCTCATGAAAATTGGGGTCCGAGCAGAGCCTGGCGACTTGATTTGCCTAAGAGTAATACTGAAGAGCGTTAAAAAATGGTCCGACTAACAAATAGGGTCAGTTTTTAACCATTTTAGCTCCTGTATGTTGGAAATAATGGGGTCTAACAAATGCCCAGCTTTATGAGTGGGACCCTCATTACGCAGGAACATATTCAATGTATTAAAATCCTCCAAAAGGTTGACAGCTATGCTATTAGATTTATCCTCCAAATGGAGATTTAAATCCCCCAGTATCGTCAAGTTTTGGGCATTCAAAAAGTAAGGCGAAATGAAATTAACCAAGTTCGCAGCCCAAACACTGCTGTTTCCCGGAGGGCGGTAAATTAAAAAACCAGAAAACATAAAGTTTGGGTTCAAAGAAATTTTAAAAAATGCTGCTTCACATCCGGGAATGTTGACAGTTTCAAAGTCACAGTTAAACTCCCTGTTAAAGATCACAGCAATACCCCCTCCTACCTGTCTTTCTCTGTCTACTCTAACAATGGCGTAGTTAGAGGGCAGGGCGGCGGCTACATCGGGACCTGCACCGTCATGCAGCCAGGTCTCCGTTAAGAATATTGCACATGGTTTTTCTTCAGCTAAGAGGTGGTAAATGTCTGCTTTATGTTGGGGCAGGGATCTGCAATTAACAGTGTAAAAAGTGAAAGTACAGGGATTTGGATCAGAGGTTTGAATAGGTGACTTAAGCTTGTGTGATACCTCTGGGAAAGGCTGAACATTGGTTAGGGCAAAAGCACAATGGGGACATGCTTGTGTACCCGTTAAGGAAGGCTTTAGGATGGAACATTTACTGTTGCTACTAGGGCGCAATGCCCTGAGCTGATCCGCAGAGATCATACCTGTAGAAGCGTTTCCTGCCCCGTGGCCCGGCCTGGCACAGACGGGCTGACTCTGGCTGGACTCCGGCGAAGACGAGGCGCGTCCGCAAAACGCGTCCGCTATCGCGGAGAAGGGCTGTTTCCTTTTATCCCAGGCACTAGAGCGCTCTCACCGCTCTATCCCGCCCCAAGATGGCCGCTCCAGAGTCCCTGAAGCTCGGTGCCTTGCCCTAAATCGGCAGGTATCGAGCGCGTGTGTGCAACAGTGAGTGCAAGTGGCAAACAGGTATTCTAAAAACAAATTCCGTTTTTAAAAGTGCGCAGATCAACAAATTCACAAATTATAATTTTAAAGATTTCAGTTCGCTACAATTAGGCTTTTAAGTCTCTTTGGCAGAGTGTCTGAGCAGTAGGATGACAAACTGCCTAGGTGCTCGCTATTTCCTAGAAAGGCCACGCAGGGACCTGAATATGTCCATAAACACAAGGGCAGATTTACAAGACCGGTATGCCACTTTGCACCGCCGTTGCGTCACTTCTGTGACTTAAGAGCTGCATAAAGCCAGCGCTATGCTACAGGGTATTTACAATGTGACACATCTAGGGAGATGTGTCACTTTATAAAGCCCTGCGCCACATGAAACCAGCGTCAGGTTTTAAGTGGGCGTTCCGGAGAAGGGGGGGTCGTTCCGGTGCAGGAACGCCTCGCAAAAGTGGCATTTCACTTTGTCACTTCTCCGACCCCGCTGCGTCAAAAACGGACGCACCCGCAGTGCAAAAGTGATGCAAGGGCTCATATATAAGCCCCTGAGCATGTCGACAAAGTCTCTAAAGTGGCATTTCACTTCGTCACTTCTCCGACCCCGCTGCGTCAAAACCATGCGCCTGCTAGAAGTAGGCGTAAGGCTTGATGCACCATGTTGAACATAGGAAGGGTTGCAACAGTGCTGGAGTTGCGTCGCGCCCCTGACGCAACTCCAGCACTGCGCCATTCTTACGTCAGCAGATGCGACACGCATCTGTTTATCCTTGCGCTATGATGCACCGCATTGTAAATAATGTGCATCTGTGGTGGCGCAAGGGTAAACTTGTGTGAGGCAGCTTTCCTGTGCCATCCCTGGTGATATAAATCATTCTTTGACTGTTTCATATTGATCTTCTCTGATATGTAAATGCGCTACTAATTACAATCTGACTTCAAACTAGTAAAAAGTAAATGCAACACTGGTTTTCATTCATTTTCTAAGAATCATTCTGCTTCTATTCACCATCATTTAGACCTAAATAGGTCTCCAAAAATTGCACATTCTGGTCTTCAGCCGCCACACGAAGTGCAACTGAAACCGAGAATAGCGTTATCATGCCTTCAAAAACAGAAAAGAGAAATTCTTCAGATTTCTACATGCTGTAGGACTCATCTTATCTGATTGGCCTCTTGTGAATGTTAGAGTTACTCTATGGAATGAAAGGGGATAGATGCAGAAGGAGGCTTATCGTACTACACAAAATATGAAGACATTAACGTCTAATTAATGCAAAGTATAATGTGTTTAATAACATGCACAGGGTTTGTTATCCTTGCATTGCATTATGGGCAGCCAGATATCCGTTCACAATTTGTCACGCTGCAGGAAGTGTTTCGCCCAGCGTCGCTCGGGATAAACAAAGCAGGCGTGGTGACGTCACAGCGTTCCCCGTCAGGCGTCTCTAGGTCCCTGGATGGCTCGGACGCCGGCTGGAGTGGGACACCTAGTGTCTCCGTGCGGTACTGCACCCTGGAATCCTGTGGAGCCTTTGACCTCACTTCTCTGGTGCAAAGCATCACAGAATCTATACTGTTTACATAATGCAGCCCGACCTCTGACCCCAAGATAAAAACATAGACAAAATATTGCACCACTCACAGGTACTTTAAAAACTGAGGGGTATATTATCAAGGGGTTTATCTCCGCTTTTTTGGCTTTAAAAGCAAAGAAAGCGGAGATAAAATTATCTCCCTATTACCAAGCTGTCGCTAACACCAGTTAGTGACAGCTAATAGGAGATAGCGACCATCTTGGGCCCCGCTTTGCATGTCAGTGATATTTATCACTAATGACATGCAAAGTGGGCGTGCCAAGATGTTAGCGACTGGAAACAGTCGCTAACATCGCTATCTCCTGTTACCAACTTTTGGAGATATTCGCGCTAAGCGCGAATATCTCCAAAAGCTAACACCTGCCCTGAGCAGTTCTTCACCATGTTATCCAATGGGAGGTGGATAACATGGCTAAGAGCATTTGCTCGATAATGCATGAATATCGCTGACTTTTCAGCGATATTCATGCATTGCGGCCGTTTTTTATCGCATTTGCGATAAACCTTGCAAATAGCAAGGTTTATCTGCGATAAAAATCGCCGATGTGCGGCGATAAGTTTTGTCTCTAAACAAGTTAGAGACAAAAATTATCGCTAGTTGTTGGTAATATACCCCTGAGGGCCTCATTTATGAAAAGTGACGCATCGCTGCAAGAAAAACAGGGATGCGTCACTTTTCATTGCACCCTCCTTGTGACACCAATGATGCGTCATATTCACGCATCATGGTGCAAGGAGTTACAGATACGTCAGGAGTTCTGATGTATCTTTAGACGCAAAAATGACGCAGGCGTAAGAAATTGACGGATTTGCGTCCTAGAGGTGGTGCAGTGTCAGTTCTTTGACCCTTACTTGCCTCGGAACGCCCCCGCATACATTATACCTGGTGCAGGTATAATGTGGCGCAGGGCTTTACAAAGTGACGCATCTACCTAGATGCGTCACTTTGTAAATATGGTGCAAAAAAGGAACATTTTTTACCCTGCTGGTGCGTCGCAAAAACGGACGCACCGGCAGTGCAAAAGAGATGCAAGGGCTCATATATAAGCCCCTGAGCATGTCGACAAAGTCTCTACAAATATTTTGACATCTTATCTATCACCACACGAACAAGCATTGGCAAAGCCAATAGGTCTGACCTAACCCGTGTGTTTTTGCCATGTTGTACACCAGCGTGGCTGCTGTTCAGCATGGCTAAAAGTTAGTGTTGTAAAGGTAAGTGGAGTACAGTAGTGTTGCTTAGTGTTGCGGAGTGACATAGAGTGGAGTAGAGGGCTGTGGAGTGTCGGCGAGTAGAGTGGTGTTTGGAAGTGTGCTGTGCAGTGGAGTAGAGTGAATGGGCGTACCAAGTAGGAGTGTACAGTGGAGTAGAGTGGTGTGAAGTGACGTGGAATGGCATAGAGCGAGTTGCATAAACTGGAGTGCTGTAGACTGGAGTGCCGTAGAGTGGCTTGGCACAGAGTGGAGTAGAGGGTAGTGGCATAGAGTGGAGTGGCGTATAGTATTGGGGCATACAGTCAAGTATGGAGAATAAAAAGACTGTAATGAAGAAGGAGATGATGTGTCAGAGATGTAGATGGAGGATTTCAGAAGTATGTTGTGAGATAAAGGTGGCAGGTGTCTAACAATGAGAGACTGCAGAAGAAAGTGGTGAGAAGGGGAGAACAGGAGTGAGTGAGACACTCTAGGAAACGCCCACGCCCCAGACCTTAGTTATGGCTTAACTAAGGGGAAATTTGGAAAGACTGCCACCAGGAAATTCACCAAATGAACATGGGCGAACGTAGTCTCTGATGGTAAAATGCCTTTATGTAGGAGCACAAAACCAAGCGTGAATTCACACTCCTCCACCCGCCCATACTCACTAGGGGGCATATTATCAAGGGCCATATCGCCGCTTTAGCTGGACTTTTTCCCGCTAAAGCTGCAATATTTTTATCGCCCTATTAGCAAGCTGTCGCTAACAGCAGTTAGTGACAGCTTATAGGCGATAACTACAGGTTTGGGCCCCGCTTTGCAGGTCAGCGATCTTTATCGCTAATGACATGCAAAGTGGGCGTACCCAAACTGTTAGTGACTGAAAAAAGTCACTAACACAGCTATCGCCTATTAGCGAGGCAGGCGAAGCGGAAAAAAAATTCGGCTAAGCACGAATATCGCTATAACCTAACGCCTGCTCAGACCAGGACTTACCCTGTTTATCCAATGGGAGGTGGATAATCAGGTTAAGTCCCCATTGGCGTCAATGCCTGAATATCGCTGAATTTCCCGCGATATTCACGCATTGAGCAGCTATCTCCTGAAATTTTATCGCAATAGAGATAAACGTTGCTAATAGCACTTTATCTCTGCGAAAATTTTCCGGCGAGATAGAAAAATGCGCTTAAGCGCATTTAGCGATAAATATCACTACTCCTTGATAATATGCCCCTAGGTTCCATCCCTTCCCAGATCTAACCTCCATGGACTGCTGCATGCATGCTCACCTTCATTATATAAGTCTTTCTACCTAGGAAATATTTACACGTATTGAACACCTCATATCCTTTTCTTCTTTCTTTAATGGGGAAATACAGGCACAAAAGTCACAGAAGCAATACACCTTTTAAGGAAAAACTTTTCTGAATCTGAATAATGTTTTCAGAGCTCAAGTGACCAATGTAGTGCAGGTTTTTTCATTGCATTCTGGGAATTTTACTCCTGATTTTATAGTGTGCTAAACGAGACCCTGAATAGAACTGTTTTTTTTATTACATTTATTTTAAAGTGTTTTTTGGGATTAACAGTGTACAAAGAAAAATTACAATTCTGTACCCCCCCACCCGCCAATCGGACTTTGTTCACATCTCTGTATCGTCAAGCGGGCGGCTTCCAGCGCTCGGGTACATGCACAGCCATTTAGCCAACAACCCATAGGAGGGCAGGCAGTGCTGGAAAACATATAACAATATATACATCAACAAAATAGACAGTTCTTTACAATCAAAAAGAAATGAGACATGCCACTTGATATCAAGAATAGATCAATGCACCGTGTCCCAGAGAGGTTGCCCTCCGCCCTAAGCACTTACAGTAGCCCTATGGCTCTTCTGCAGGGCAAGTGACCCCTTTATTAGCCAGAGAAGTCTGGTACAGCCCCCAGAAGTTTTTAGGTCTGCTAGTGGGGGGCTGGAGTTCACTGTATTTCTCCGACTGTGTGCAGCTGTACATTATATCATGCGCCCAACGCTTGGGCGTTGGCACAGGACCTCTCATCCAACAACATGCAACAACCCTCCGGGCTATGAGCAGGCCCATGTCTACCAATCTCCGCACCGCCCTAGGGAGTTTTTTGGTATATCCTAGTAACGCTACCAGGGGGTCAGGCGCTAGTGTAATCTCTGCCACGGTACTAATCTCGGCAAAAACCTTGTCCCAGAAGTCCCAGATACCAGGGCATTGCCATGTGAGGTGCAAAAAGCCTGCATCAGGGGCATGGCATCTCTCACAGTGCGCAGTGTCTCATAGGCCATTACTGCATAGCCTAGCCGGAGTGTAGTACACCCTGTTTAGGAACTTAAAGTGTACCAGCCTGTGTCGGCCATTGAGGGAGAGTTTCCTAGTGTTAGTGCAGCAGTATCGCCACATATCGTCATCCAGAACAGTTTGTAGGTCAGTCTGCCATGCCAGCTGTGCCTTAGTGTATGTGTGCTCCTTGTGCGCCTGAGATAATTTGTAGAGGTTGGACACAATTTTTTGGGGAGAATCGGCCTTGATAACGTAAGTAAGTTCCGGAACCTCAGGAGCTCCGCCATGTCTCCGCCCAGTAGGCCGGATAGAGCGCGCTGAACTCTATGAAACTGGAAACGTGTCAGAAGCGGCGGCTCCTCGCAGTCACCCTTAGCCTGCTCCTAAGTCTTGACCACCCCATTGCTGAACAAGTCGCCCGCGACTTTGATGTTCAGTTTCCGCAATGCAAGAATCACCCCTTTCTCCTGGAGAGGGGGCAGCCACCGTGCACAGTCAGCTGGCATCACAGGGGAATATAGCAGAGCATCATCTTGTGCCTGCAGAAGACTATGCCAGGCGTGGTTCGTGGCCGTGATTGAGTCCAGTACTCCCGTCCTACGATCAGTCGGCTGGAAGACCGTATGCGGAAGTGAGAGGGGGCTGGCAAAGAGTGTTTCCATGAGCACATGTTGAATGTCGCGGTCCCCATGTATTCAGGTGTGCAGATGAGCAGCCTGGGCCACTCTGTAATATAATTCCAGGCCTGGGGTGCTAAGTCCCCCCATGGTGTAGGGCAGAGTGAGTAGTGTCCACTTGGCTCGTGGTTGACCACCTGACAAAGCTAGTTTGATCATTAATTATTATAGGCGCAGGAAAAAAGATTTGGGGAGGACTATCGGGATGGTCATAAATAGAAATAAAAATCTGGGTAGCACGACCATTTTCATTATGGATATTCGTCCAATGAGGGAGAGCGGGAACTTACACCAGGCCGCAAGGTCATCTTCCAGTATGCTAAAGGCAGTGCCGTAGTTAGCACTGAATAGGATCTCCGCATCGGTGTGTAGTTGGACCCCCAAGTACCTGACCGTGTCGGTGGTCCATTATAGTGGGTACTCCATAGTCGTGCACTGCGTGATGGGAGTCAAGGGGAAGGCTAGGGCCTTTGACCAATTGATCTTCAAGCCCGAGAGCGCACCAAATCGGACTACCTCTCTAAGTACCGAGGATAGGTTATTTTCCCGGTCTCGGACGTACAGTAGGGTGTCGTCGGCATACATTGACACCACAATCTTGTATCCTGGAAAGCCAATACCCTCGTTCCCATGGTACTCTCGAAGGGCACAAGCTAGCAGCTCAGCCACCAGGGCATATAGGAGGAGCGAAAGCGGGCACCCCTTCCTGGTGCCTCTAGTGATGGGGAAGGAGTCAGTAACCAGCTCACCCATTCGGAGCCGAGCCCGAGGCTGATTGTTTAGTGCTCCTACCAACTGCAGAAAAGGTTGTCCTAGGCCCATACGTTGCAGTACCAAGCGTATAAAAGGCCATTCCACTGAACCGAAGGCCTTTTCCATATCATGGAATACTGCTAGTGCCTTCCTGTCCTGTCGCAAATGTTGTATCGTACCCAATACTGTCCGGATATTGTATACCAGGTTCCTGCTAGGGATAAATCTGGCCTATTCTGGAGCTACCAACTTTGGTGCAAGGAGCGCCAGTCGGATGGCCAATACCTTAGCGAACAGTTTTGCATCGACATTCAGCAGAGATAAAGGCCTGTATGAGCTACACTCATCCCGGAGTTTGCCTGGTTTCAGTATAGTGACCAGGAGCGCCTTCCTCATGGATTGGGGCATGCTGCCCTCCACACAAATCTCGTCAAAGAGAGCCGATAGATGAGGGAGCAGCTGATCCTTAAAAGCTTTGTAGAAGCCCGCTGTGAGGCCGTCTGCGCCCGGGGCACTGCCCGACCTAATACTGGACAAAGCCTCCAGTATTTTGTCCTTTTCTATAGGGTGCATAAGGAATTCCCTGTGTGTGTTGGTCAGTGTGGGAATGTCAATATGGCCAAGGTAGTCATTTATGTCTTCCTCTATGTCCCCGCTCTTTGATATGTACAGGTCAGCATAGTAGGCCTTGAATACGTTCGCTATGTCAGTTTCGTCAGTGAACACCTCTCCGTCTGTGGACTTCACCTCTGTGATATGTTGTCGTCCTCTTTTCCCTCTCAGTATCCTGGCCAGAACTGCACTGGGTCTTTCGCCCTCCCCGTACACCCTAGCTGTGGCGTATTTCCCCATGTGTCTAATTTCCCTGTCTGCCTCCTCATGATATTCAGCAAGTAGCGTCCTAATGTCTTCGCCTATCTCACTATTCGCTAGTCTGCTCTGTCTGCTCTCCAGTTCAGCCAGTTGTCTCTCAAGGTCGGCAAGTCTCTGTCTGATGGACTTAAGGATACCAGAATGTTTGCATATTGCTACGCCCCTTATATATACTTTGAATGTCTCCCATACCACTTGGAAACTGTCCACTGAGCCCACATTAGCTTCAAAGAATACGTCTATAGCTTCAGCAAGTTCTCCTCTGAACACTGGGTCCAGTAGGGAGTATGGCGGGAATCGCCACGTGAATGGCGGTATAACCTTTCCCGCGGTACGTATCTCCAAAAGCACGGGCGAGTGGTCAGACAGGGTTCTAGGTAACACTCTGCAGTCCCTAATCTGCCCCAACCTGGAGGAGGGTGCAAGCCAGTAGTCTATCCTGGTATGTATGTCATGGTAAGCGGAGTAGTGTGTGTAGCCCCCTTGTTGTGGATTTCGGGAACGCCACACATCCTCCAAGCCCAAACACGTCATCACACTCTGCAACTCCAAGGCCGCAGCCGGGGGGTCGCGACGAGGGCCAGCTGACTTGTCCAGCGCAGGGTCAAGGATGAGGTTGAAATCTCCCCCAACAAAAGGCAATTCGGGTCATAGTGTCTGGCTTTGGCAGCGAGGGTGCTATAGAATTGAGGTGAGTCATAGTTGGGGCCATATGTGTTAATAATTATTAAATCCAGATCCTGTCCAGCGCACTTAGATATGACAAATCTGCCCTCTGCATCTGCCTCTAGGGTTTGTAACGTAAGTTTAGATTTCGGATTCACTCAGGTTAAAACACCCCTCGCGTGCGAGGTGAAGCCCGCAGCGGCAATATTGCCCTCTAAACCTCTACATCGTAGCATATTGCTGGTCATAGGGAGATGAGTCTCCTGAAGTAGAGCTATATCAATGTGTTGACGCTGCAGGTAACTGATAACTTTCCGGACTTTACGGTGGTCATTTAGGCCACGGACATTCCACGTGAGTGCCGTAAGTCTGGGAACGTGTGGAGCTTCAATCTCAGTGGTCATGTCAGCCATTACAAAATAAAGTGGGCGCCCCAAGTGGGGACATCATGCATGTGCCGAATGCATGTACAGTGTCATAAATCAGATAGCACACCCTCCCAGAATTAACAAAACATTCCTTTCCCAAAACCCCTCCACCCCCCACCCACAGCAGACCAACCCCAACCCGGCCTTGCATTGTTGAACCCCTTCCTACCCCCTCCCCACCCTGTTAGCCAACCAGAAATCGCCCGAAGGGGCTAAAGGTGCATACAGCCCTGGGGCCAAGGTTTCCAGGTAGTCAGTAAGGTAACTGAGTAAAGCACTAGCTTAAGACCCGGCCCGTAGACCACCACCTGGCATCTTGCTTCGGCTAATAGCAAATAGTCCAGCACTAAGTGACCCAAGGTCCGCGCAGGCCAGGAGAGTATATTACGAGCAGCCGCTCCTTCATATACCTCATGCTCTAAGCACTATCACAATAATCATGTTAGCAACGAACCCAATAGGCTATTGTCATACATAACGTGTGTAACGGAATAATCTTACCAACAATCAGTTCAAACCGTTAACCTGTTCTCGCTCCGAGGTATTCTGATTACCCCCAACTCGGGAGTACAGTGAGTGCCAGCTTCAATTCCAGTCCCGGGCCTGGCACATTACTGGTGATCGAGGTGGGCGAGCACAGCCCGAAACGCAGCTAGTCCATTGTCGGGCCATGTCAGTCTTGTTCTTCGCGCTGACTCCGAGTCGCTTCGCCTTCCGCTTGGCTGCCGGCGTCTTTCCGGTGTTCTTTGGTCCACACCTTCAGGGCCTCCTGCAGAGCTTTAGGGTCAGTGAATATATGGGAGTGACCTTGCCGGTTAATTCTCAGTCTTGCAGGGCACAACATGGCATAATCGAGCCCAGGATCGCAAAGTTGTTTTTTTTAATTATCAAATCTGTTTTATTTTCAAGGCTAAGGGATGTCGCACAAGACGGGATCAAGAATACACAGCTTTTAGCCTACAACCCTTTCCAGGGCCGGCCGCGTGTTCCGGCGGTGCAAATAATACCTCAGTGTTCCATATGTAAAACAGAGCATTACACAGCGATATGCCTACAACCCACAGGGGTCCGGCCGCGTATTGTACTGTACATGGGGACACATCCTAATCACCCAATGCAGAAAAAACCTTAGTGGCTATTCTGACAGCGCTCTGAGGACACAGTCACAACGAACTTATCAGCCCAACAGGGGCTAGAAGTCCGCAGGAGAGCGGAGGAAACGAAGAGGAAAGAATAGGTGAAAGGAGGAGAATGACAGGAGAAGTGCAAGACAGTGCAGGGAGGGTCAGAGTAAATACAGCTTGCGCTGGGGATGAAAGGGGAAAACATGGGGAAAACATGGGGCTCCATCCTAGATGGCTATGGCGAGACGCAGCACAGGCGGGCGGCTAGAGCAGCAACCTCTTTGGGTCTGTGGGAGCAATAGTGTCAGCAAACAAGTGTAGTGTTCTTAGTTTGGTGGGCATGTGTCACGCATATTCTACGTTGCATAGGTATGTAATTAGGGGCTGCCAAACTGCCTTGTGACGTGTATCGCTCGCTTGCAGCCGCACTGTGAAGAGCTCCTTGCTGACAACATGCCATAAACGCACAAACCATGCAGTGATTGGAGGCCTTCCAGTACAGGGCAATTAGCTGCCTGGCTGCACCCAGCATTTGAAGTGCCAGCGTCCAATCACTCCTGGTGAGCACCTTCAGGCCAGCAGGTTTGATACCCAGCAAGACTGTGCAAGGGCTGTTAGGCAGGGGAAACCCCAGCACCCTCCTGCTGTGGCTAAGGACCTCCTTCCAGAATACCGCTAGCAATGGGCAGGCCCCCCATATGTGCATAAAATCCCCCGTCGCAGAGCAGCATCTCCAGCACACAGGAGAAGAAGAAGGGAACATCCGATGGAGCTGTTGAGGCGTGTAGTACCACTGGGTCATAAGCTTGTAAGCATTTTTCCGTTGCGGAATGCTACGGTACACTTTGGGGATGTCCCGCCATAATCTACTCCACTGGGAAGGGGAGACTTCCTCGCCCAGCAGCTCTTGCCAGCGACGTTGATAGGGGTGAGCAGGTGGCTGTCGTGGGTGCTGCAAGATCTGATAAATGCAAGATGTAAGTCCTTCAGACTCAATCGGGTGGCGGACTAAGCGTTCAAAGGGAGTAAAATCCCTAGTCGCCGCCTGCTGCATGTCCGCTGCCGTCGCCCAATGTTTCAGCTGAGCGTACTGTAGTCCTGCAGTCAGTGGAACCCTGAATTCCTCCCTGCACTGAGCGAAGGACTTAAATGAGCCCCCCTCAAAAAGATCCGCTATAACCCGGCAGTCCCCTTCTGACCACCTGGAGATGGCCCGAGTGAGATGAGCCGGTGGAAAGGACGGGATCCCCTCAATCGATGGTTCCATACGAGGTCCCAAATAGTTCGCGCCATCACAGCTCGATCCATGTGCATCCAACCCTTTTCACTCTCCGGGACCCCCCACTCCAGAACGCATCGGAGGTGTGCTGCCCAGTAGTACTCCACAAGGTTGGGGCACGCCAGGCCTCCCCTATCCCTAGTGGCCATCAGAAGCTTTTGCGAGAAACATAGCTTCTTGACGCCCCATATAAAATTTGTGAGATCGCGTTGGAGACCGTGAATACTGTGCAACGGCACAGGAGTGGGGAGGCATTGAAAGAGTTATAGAACTTTCAGGAGGACCAACATTTTAATAGCGTTAAGTCGGCCTAGCCATGACAGCAGCAGGGGTCGCCACCATCTCTGATCCTCAAGCACTGACCTCCGACAGTCCCGCCAGTTGGCCTGCGTCCATGTGTCAAGAGAAGGAGTCACCCGGAGGCCAAGATAGCGAATGGAGCTGGCAGTCCATTGGAATGGGACCAAGCGTTCCAAGGCAGGGATCTCTTCTTGCGGGATAGTTAGGTTAAGAGCCCAAGATTTGCTGTGGTTAATCTTGAGGCCAGTAGCGCGTTCAAAGAGGCATAAGATAGCATGCAGGGCTGGTAGGGACTAACGGGGGCGCGTGAGGGAGAGAATGAGATCGTCCACAAACAACGCCACCTTATTGTTATGACCGATATCAGGCGCTTGGCGGATCATTTCCGTCAGCGGTTCCATCACGAGGGCGAACAGCAGAGGCGAAAGGGGGCACCCCTGTCTGGTCCCCCTGTGGATAGTGAACGGTTCTGTAAGCCGGCCATTTACCCATATCCAAGCCTGCGGGGTAAGATATGGCGCCATGATCCAAGCGATCATGTTCTGCCCCAAGCCAAATTTAGTTAAGACCGCCCGAAGGAAGGTCCAGTCCACACGGTCGAATGCCTTCTCCGCATCCAATGAGAGAAGGCATGCAGGGATCTTCCAGTGGCGCGCCTTGCCCACCAAATGCGCTATCTTGCGTACATTGTCAGCCCCTTGCCAGTTGCGAATAAAACCAACCTGGTCCGGGTCCACCAGATCTGGCATATAAGGATCAAGGCGCTTTGCCAGGTTTTTAGTATAGATTTTGAGGTCAGTATTTAACAGAGCGATGGGGCGGTACAACGCATACTGTGTGGGGTCCTTTCCTGGCTTCAAAATCAATGCTATCTCCGCCATTCCCATGTCTCGAGATGGCCCCTCAGTGACCGTAAAGGAATTATATAGTCTCAGGGGGGGCGGCCAAAGCTGGGACTGAAACATACGATAAAAAGACAAGGGTAGACCGTCCAGTCCCAGAGTTTTCCCCAGGGGGAGGTCCTTCAGGGCTGCCATCACCTCCTCTTGGGTGAAAGGGTCCTCCAGAGTTGCAGCATGAAGCGGATGAAGGGTCTCCCCTCTGTAATTATTTAGGACCTCCGCCACAGTCCCCTGGTCCGGCGGCTCTCTCTGATAAAGCGTCGAATAGTAGGACTGGAACACCTCACATTTATCCCTCTCCAAAGTGACCTTCGCCCCGTCGGGATGCTGGACTGTCGTTATATGAGACTTTGCCGCGTGTGCTCGTAAACGTCCCGCAAGCAACCTGCCCACCTTATCTCCTCCTTCGTAATACTTCTGCTTGAGGGCTAGCAGCGAGTGTTCAGCCTTGTTAGCGCGCAAGAGTCTCAACTGTCCACGAAGGTTGGCAAGGCGCCTCTTAGACGCCAGTGAGGATCCACCCTGATCCCTTCGCTCCTCCAGTTTGATATCCTTTGCCAGCCTATCCACCAAGGCCCGAGCCGCATACGCCCTGGCTATGGAAAGAGTGGTTATATGACCTCTCACGGTTGCCTTGAAGGCGTCCCACACCACCGGGAAGGGAGTCTCTGGGAGATCATTGGTGAGGAAATAAGCATCAATGGTAGCTCGTATACTGTCAACAGCTTCCGGATCCCGGAGGAGGCTCGGAGGCAAGCGCCATACTGACTCGCGAACAACGGGAGCGCGCGGGTCCTGGAGAGTCAAGCCAACATGGGCATGGTCCGAGATTGAAATATCGGACATGGAGGCACCCAACAGGTCGCGCAGCAGGGCATGGGTGACAAAGAGGTAGTCGACGCTGGAGTACGAACGGTGGGCGTGGGAATAGAAAGAGTAGTCTCTTAAGTCCGGGGATGAGAGCGCAACACATCGAACAGTCCCAGCTCTGCAATTTGGGTGCGCAAAGCGGATGACATGGCCCCAGCACCAGTAAACATGGTGTCACTGCGGTCCACCTTCGGGTGCCAGACTAGATTAAAGTCACCCCCAAGGATCAGGAAGGGATCGCCCAACGGCACGTGGTCCCTTAGGAGTGACTGTAGATACCGATCTTGCATCTGATTGGGTGCATACACATTGCAGAGAGTGAGGGTGCGCCGCCCAATCACCACGGTTACCCTGAGAAAGCGTCCATCTCCACCCTTGAAGGGCCTAGTCTCCCCCCGCCCGATGCCGGACCTGCACAGTATGGCTACGCCTGCCGTCTTGGTGTCTGCTGCCGCCCAAAACTGGAGGGGGTATCTGGCATGAGCCATGCGTCCAGTATTGGCCTGCTGGAGGTGTGTTTCCTGTAAAAATATGTCAGGATCTTGCTGTAGGAGATTACGCCATGTCTGGCGCTGTTTGCTAGGAGAGTTTAAGCCCTTGATGTTTAGCGTTAAGACCTTCAGGGGTCTGGGTATGTTAGTAGTCATATTAGGAGCTAATCAGTGCCAACCCCTGCCTCTCCTCCCCTGTCCCTGTGCAGCGCAGCCCCGCAGTGAGTACCTCCCGTCCCGTCCCATCTCACAGAGTGATGCCATGTCCCCCCATCCCAGCGCACAAGAAAGAAGGGCGAGAGAGAAAGAATAGAAGTGAAGGAAAGCAAGACACGAGAGAAGGGAGGGAGCGGAAAGGAAAGAGAGACCATATGAGGAGGAGAGCCAGTTCAAGACAAAGAGCAAAGAAGAAAAACAAGAGAACTAAAAGCGGCCAAGTGAGCCACAAAACATGGTAGAACCTTAACGGCCAACAGGGCCACATATCTCTGGCCCACATATAGGACATCCTACAACCAGGGGTTTGGATACCCTCAGGGATTTCACTCCCTTAGGGACAGTCTGGGGCAGAAACGGCAGTGGCCCTTCAATTCCCACCTCCGGGAGCCCCCACCGCCCCCCATCTTCCCATCCAGGAACCGGGGTGTGGAGTAGGATGTCGGGGAATGTCCCTCACCTGGAGCGAGGGGGAACCACAGGAGAGATAGGTAGACAGCTATGCAGCTGGGGGCCTCTCACCCTAGTCAGGGCGGCAAGGACTGCATGACGGGGTCCTCCCGCTCTCCTCCCAGGGACTTAATGTGAGCAATAATGTCCTGCTTGGCCTGAGAAGGCGACCGCTCTTGATAAGCGTGGCTAAAATCCACCTGAGCGACTTACCTCACTCATCTATCATTCTCATATAATAAGCCAGCGGGGCAGTGGAGAAGAATTAGAAATATATTTATTAGGACATAATATTCATCTGCAGATGGGCCCCGTCAGGTCTACACCCCAGGGAGTGCGCCGAGAGGACTGACCCATCCCATCATGACAATACATTATAACATAGCATGGCAGGGTAAGGACACGCCCAGACTGGAAAAGTACTGGGCTCAGCAGAGGGCGAACAATAGCCTCACACAACAAGCATCTGCACCTGCAAAAGCAACATTTTCTCTCAAGGCCACGGAGCCGAGACTCTGCTTCTCCAGAGCATGGAAACATTTCTGCAAGAAAAATACCCAAGGCGAGAGATGCTGAAACCAGGGATTTTCTGCTCATAAGGGAGGGGGGAAAACTGTACCATGAGAAATTGGAGCTGCAGAGCAAATGTCAGCATCAGAAGTCTGTCTGCCATAGACAAGCCTCTCTCTCTTATGAGAGAAGTTTAAGCTTGCATATTACAAAAATAGCTCAGTGGGTTGCAGCACATGAATAATAAGCTGTAACTGCATATTGGTTAGACACATTAGGCTAACATATTCATAACATCATTAGATCATTCTGCAACAGGGAAATTACTATCTATCACTCTGCCTGAGGGGACACACGATGGTGGCGTTGTACAGTGGTCCAGTCTGGCTTGGCTGGGAGACGCTCCTGGTGTCGAGGGCGCGCGGGGCACTCTGGCGGGATCTGCAGGAGGCGCGCTGCCTCCGTGTAGGATTTGAGCACTCTACGCCTACCCTCCCATTGAAAAATGAGGGCAAACGGATGGCCCCATTGGTACGGGATGTTCATAGTGCAGAGTTTTTCCGTCACCAGCTTGAAGGCCCTCCTCCGCTTCAGAGTGTTGGGTGCTAGATCTTGGAAGATCTGAATCTTGTGCCCCTGGTACCGAAGGTCTGGTTTATCATGCGCCGCTCTCGAAATAGCTTCCTTCTCCGTGAAGAAGTGGACCCGCGTCAGGATGTCCAGCAGGAGGCCCGGGCGTCCCGGGGGACAGAAAACCCTGTGCGCTCTATCCAGGGTCGGCGGAGAGGCATTCTCATCCCCCCACACCTCATGGAGAAGCTGCGCCACATAGTCAAGGATGTCCTTCCCCTCTTCTCCGAGCGGAACGGCCCGGATGCGGAGGTTGTTCCGACGGCTCCTATTCTCCAGATCCTCCTGCTTGACTTGGAGCTCTATATTTTGTTCCTCCAGAGCCGCCAGACGCCGCCACAACTGCTCCTGGTCTTCCGTACGGGTATCCATTGTTTTTTCCAGCCCGTCGACTCGCTCTCCCAGGTCCGTGACTTCTTTCCGTAGCTCCGTCACACAAGTGTGCACCTCAGACCTGAGGGAACCGATTTCCATTTTGAGTTCCGCCATGAAGGTAGACATGAACGCCTGCGTGACCAGCAGCGTGTCATTCGCCGTCTAGGAAGAGCCCCCGGAGGCCGCCGAGGGACCCGCCTTGCCCCACATAGCCACCACCGGGTTATCTCTGGGGGTCATAGCCGGTTTCGCCTTGCCCCCCCTAGAGCGTGTCATCGCCAGCCCCGGAGCAGGTGAAGAACCAACAAAAAGCATCTAGATAGCCCCCGTAGCACTCAATAAGTTACAGGGCCCCGCACCGCTTTACCGAGCTTCAGGTTTGGTGCAGAAAGTCGGGCACAAGGTGGGGCACAGGGAGTTGGCGCTCAAATTCCAACAGGCTCTGGTATGGCCCCCCTCCCCACCGGCGAAGTTAAAACAGGCCTGATGAATGTGTACTGCAGGTGATCTTCCGGGGGGATCAGAGCCGCCAGGCAGGACACATATGAGCCCTATAACTCCCTATTGCAAGTGGGCCCAGGATGCAGGAGGTCCAACCACCACATACAGTCCAGTCCGTAAGATAAGCCGCAGGACCACCACTGCTCCACTCAGTCCCCCCAACCCCTCAAAGAACACAGCACTTTCTATCACAAGGCCCACTATAGTCAGGGACACTAGGCGTTCAGGGCAGGGGCAGCCAGTATTCGGGGACCTAGAGATATCTATGCAGTAGAGAATGGAGTGGTCTAAGCTAACTGAAGAGCATATCACTGTGCATTAGCAGTGTTGTTTTTACAGTAACCTCTGCCTGAACGCCCCAGCGGGGGACCCCCTGCAGCACCGGAGCCTCTACCGCCTCAGAGGGCCCCAGGTACGCTGCCTCCGAAGGGTCATGATCCTCCCGGGCCCAGTCGGCAGCCAGATGTCAGGGCGAGCCTCAGGACAGGTGGGAAAAGATGGCGGCTCCTGTCCGAGGCTCTAAGGTAGCCCCGGCCGATAAACCAATGCGCCGTGATGGGGGGCCAACCCTCTTGTCTTCAGCAACAAGGCGTCTGCGATGGGTGTTCACCCCCTGGATGGCGAACCAGTGTCCCGCGGCTCCCCTCCCCAGCCTCCGCACGTCTGGGGGAGTCCTGGCGCATAGGGCTCAAGATGGCGACCACAGTCTCAGGGCCTCCGCACCGTCCCTGCCTGTCGTCTGCTGTGGCGTCTTGGGGGCCAGACCACCACTCCGTTTACAGCCCAGGTGTCAGCAGGGAACAGGCCCCCCCGGATGGCAGGTAGGGTCCCCTCAGCTCCGCAATAATAGCCTATGCAGGTGGTGGGCGGTGGGAGCTCCTCCGGAGCACGACTCACCACATCGCAGGTCAGGCCACGCCCCCCTGAAGTTGTTTTTTGTATGGGGCTAAATGCCTGCGTTCCTCCTGGACTCTGGCAGTAAAGTCTGGATACAGGGAGATATCAGAACCCTCGTACTGCAGTTTCCTCTTGTCACGGGCTAGTCGGAGGGCCGTGTCCCTGTCCCTGTAATTCAAAAACTTGGCGATAATAGGCCGTGGTGGGGCTCCTGGGCGTGGATGAGGGCCTAGCGAGCGGTGTGCCCACTCCACTATAAACATTGGGCAGAAGGCATATTCACCCAGTAGTGTGACTAGGAGTTTCTCAACAAACTTTTCCATGTTGCCCGTCGGCGTGTGGTAAATAAATAAATAATACCTCTCTTTTTGACTAGACATATATCATAACAGATAGCTCAATAAATAAGAGTCAAGATTCGAGGTAGTAGGAGTTTTGCAGGTTTAATACAGCATAAGGACAGGAACAGGACAACCTGCATAGGAATAGGATGACAGGGCCCAGCAGCTGCTGGGGCTGGATCTGGGATGAGCGCGCTGACTTTTAATAACAATACATGAGCATATATACATAACGCAAACACATAGCATTACATTGCAGTAGACGTAGCAGTGGGTGGAGCAGAAGGCGTGACGCGTAGCAGTCGCGAAAGATAAGGGCGAAAAGAGGTGTAACAGGGCGTATACATAGACATGTGATGCAAACGTAACAGAATATGTCATAAATGGGGCGGAAACATTGGAGGGGGCTACCTAAGGAGCCGGGACCTCTAACCTGATGGTGCGCGCAAACTAGCAGTGACGTGTTACTAGGAGAAGCTGGGGGCTATGAACTCTGTGCTAGGAGCAGAGACTGAAGTCTGGAGAGTCAGGGCGACATGTACCTAAACAGTATCTAGTATCTGATGTTTAGAGAACATATTGTAGTGCGTGATGAAGAATATTAAATGACCATTAAATGCAGTATTTCTCTAACGTGGAGACGTGAAGGCTAGACAATGACGGAAACTATTGATGCAGTTCAGTAGCTTAGGAATGCAGAGAAGGAGGACTGAACTGATAACTGGAACTATAACATACTTTTGGCAGACTCAGAGGCAGAGCCAGGCTGGGCCGGGCACTGCGAGGCAGGAAGTAAGTGAAGGGTCGAGGATACAGGTGGGGGCTGTATCGCTCCTCAGCGAAGTTGCAGGAGACAGGAGCTGAATCTGGTGTCCAGGCCCTTTTGAGGCCTAGAAACGGGGACTTTATAATAGAATAACGTGCACACTGAGAAACGTGGCAACGTAGCTTTACATAGGCCTGATATTCGTAGTATTCACGAGGGCTGGAAACTGGCATACTAGAGGTGGACACAACTGTAATTGCGTCATTAATCGAACATGGGGAATGCATATGCATATTTAATCATGCACACATAACATATGATGGATGACACGTAGGGACACAGAACATGGCAAAATTTACTTTTCCACATTCCCTCCTTGTCACTACGTTTCCATCAGGAAACATCAATATTCATGATACCATCTATCATTTCATACAGTATCATTTGCTCGTCTCGAATTATCCTGGAACGGGATTTAGAACGGGGCTTGGGACTAGGAATACAAGAGGTAGCACAAATGCCGCAAATCGCAGGGCCACATTGTATACAGAGGCAGCAGCTGAATATGATCGCTACTGCAATACCTAGAAAGGACAATATTTTCCATCCCCATGCGGAAATTATATTCCAGAACCAACCGGACCATGTCCAGGTGCCTGGATCTTGGTGTATCAGATGGGCAATTTTATGGAGTCTGGTTATAGCTGAATAAACAGACGGCGCGTTATTTGGAATGAAAATGCAGCAACTAGATCCGATGACTCTACAGGCCCCGCCCCTATCGGCCAGTATGACGTCAAGGACGAGACGATTCTGTAAAACGACAAATCTCATAGCAGATTGCTCTTCGGTTAAGTTACCTAGAGCAGAGGCAGTCTCATTTACCACAGCTTCGAGGGTTCTGGTTAACCTACGGATTAGCTTACTATTCTGGATAGGTCCTATAAAGAAGAAGAAACCTCTATTGAAATCTGTATACTGTTCTAGGGCAGTTTCAGTATAATCGACAATTGGGGACTCCCTTCTATGTCTAATGTGTACTAGATGTGTGTTTCTATGATAATCAGGTGGGGCTAGGAAAACTGGTGGCAGTAGGAAGGCAATGTAACAGGTTCCCTCCCAATCGAGGGGCAGACGAACATATGCAGTTTGACCACAAATAAAATAAGAATGACGTGAAGCTTTGAAGATAGATTTCCCACTGTCACTATACTTGACAATAGTAGTACAATCACTATGTCCTACGTGTATGGAACCCTTATTTCGGACACATAATTCGCCTCTGACTGGCAGTACTGAAATAGCAGGTAAGTCTGGAGTAGTATCAGACTGAACATTCAGGACCATGAAATTCGACGAATAATTACCTAAATTATACACTTCATTTTCTAGATCTAAACCTGTTCGGTGGGGAAGACCTTGTTTGTCTGGAAAACATGTACTGTTAAGAAAAGACATATCTGTTGAGGATGACGTTAACGTGGACCATGCTCCACACGAACCATTATGTGAAAATGGATAAGGAAAAAGTGGCAGAACTCCCTTCGGTGTCTGGAAAGGGGGGAGTCGACCACACACCCAACAATTAGTGGCATTGCTGGTCTGGTGTGAGTAATGTAACATGCGGATGAATGAGTTATTTCGCATAGCGAGGCGGTAAGAGAGTTCATGAGGAGGCAGATCACTAAACGTGTGTTCTACTGTAGCATTAGCAGACTTATTTACATGAAGAACTGGAAAATACAAGAAAAATGCATAACTGGTGCAGGAAATCATAATGCTGAGAAATAATATGAAACATAGAAAAACGATACATCGGATTGAGTTTTGACTAACTCTCTCACTATGGGGGTCTATTTTATACATGTCAGAAACAGTCTAACCGTTTCACCTAGGGGAGGACTTAGACAATCAAACTGACTGACTTATTTTATTAGACCGGAGTTTTAACTTATACTCCTGTTGCGGAGTTTTCTCTAACAGGGGAGGGGTTGTAGCAATGTCTTTTGCGGGACAGTCCTTGAGAACAATATTTTGGCAATCCTTCAAATCCTGGGAAATGTTCTTTAAGACGGGTTTCAGTCCATTAAAAAGTTTAATATGAGAAAGGTGCACCCAGCCTTTGCGTCCTTCCAACTTCACGGCTGTACGGGTGGTGAGGAGGACCTGTCGGGGTTCTTTCCAACGAGGCTCCAGCGGACTTGATCTGTCAAAGTTGCGGACCATCACCATGGATCCTGGAACGATTTCATGCGGTGCCACCTCGGTATTGTCTGGAAATGCGGCAGCAACCTGTGAACGACATGAGTTGAGGGCAGACATCAAGGAAGCTAGGTAATCTGTCAGCATATTACTTGAAACATCGGTAATACTTCGGGGTCTAGGAGTACCCCACATGTTAGGGGGGCGGCCGAATACGACCTCGTACGGGGACAGACCTGATCTGGAATGTGCGACCATGCGCATATAAAATAAAGCAACTGGCAGAGCTACTAGCCAGTCCACACCTTTTTCTTTACACACTTTTGCAATACGGATTTTCAGAGTCTGGTTATGTCTCTCTACGAGACCGGCTGCTTCAGGATGGCGTACACAATGAAACTTCCACTGGTACCCTAGCAAAAGGGAAACATGCTTCATGAGTTCAGATGAGAATGGCTGGCCGTTGTCAGAATATACGACTCTAGGGAGTCCATAACGGGGGAAGAACTCACGAACCAACTGCTTGGCAGTGGTCGCGACTGTGTAATCTGGGACTGGATATGCTTCTGTCCACCTGGATAAAGCGCATACAACTACAAGGACATACTTGAAACCTCGGCATCGCTCCATCTGAATATAATCCATCTGGAGGACTTCAAAAGGGTGGTCAGGGGGCTGGAATCCACCTTGTTCCACCGGGACACTTTTACCTGGATTAAACTGACAACATATCATACAGGTACGGACTTTCTGCTTGGCTGCAGCCCGTAAATGCTTGTTGAACCAAATGTTCTGGATACTGTCTAACATAGCTTTTTCTCCTAAATGTGCTGGACTATGTGCGGTATTAATAATGACTTGAACCATAGAGTCGGGGAGAAACCATGTGGCTCTACCCTTCGTTAACCATCCTTGATCTGTCTGGACCCCTCCTTGTTCGGACCATTTCTTGATTTCTTCAGGAGTAGCATGTAACTGGATATTTATGACATCTTGTGTAGGGTCCTTAACTGTCATACATGTAGTCGGATCTGGAGTATGTGTCTGTGTCGGATTAACTTGAATGTCTGGAGTCTGTGCTGTAAGCTTGGCTGTGCGATCTGCTAGATCATTACCTTGGGAAATAATGTCAGTAACTTTCGTATGTGCTTTGCACTTCATGATAGCAATAGATGTCGGTAAGTGTATGGCATCTAACAGAGCTTGAATAAGGAGACCATGCTGAATCTTGGTTCCATGAGAAGTCATGAAACCTCTCTCCTGCCAGAGCACTCCGAAGTCGTGTACAACTCCAAATGCGTAACGTGAATCTGTGTAAACATTAACTTTCAAGTTCTTGGCGTGTATGCAGGCTTGTGTCAGAGCAACTAGC
Organism: Lissotriton helveticus; assembly: GCF_964261635.1. Classification (NCBI taxonomy): domain Eukaryota; kingdom Metazoa; phylum Chordata; class Amphibia; order Caudata; family Salamandridae; genus Lissotriton; species Lissotriton helveticus. The sequence goes on along the minus strand of NC_136069.1, from coordinate 1,696,153,748 downwards.
TCTGCTGCTTGAGCGGACAGGGTATCAATACGGTGTGTTTCAATAACTTCGGTGTCAGTAGTCACTGCATACGCGGCGACTAGTTCTCCTGTACTAGTTCTCAGGCATGAACCATCCACATAAAGTGTCAGGTCAGGGTCTGGTAACGGAATATCTGTCAGATCTTGTCTTGGCTTTGTCGTAATGTTAACTACTTCCACACAGTCATGTGTGGCTGGATTTGAAGTAACTGATGGTAACAATGTAGCAGGATTTAAAATGTTGCAGCGTCTGATTTCTATGTGTGGCTGGAACAGTGTCAATTCATAACCTGTTAAACGTGCAATTGTCAAGTGCTGAGTTTGTGTTCGGTTTAAAAGAACTTCCACGGAATGTGGAACTTGTACTGTCAAGGAGTGTCCTAAGACTATGGAATCACTTTGTCTGATAGCTAGTGCTGTGGCTGCAACTGACTTGAGGCACGCAGGCAGAGCCTGGGCTACAGGATCTAATGTGCTCGAAAAATAAGCACAAGGCTTGTATTGTCCTGCTTGATCTTGTGTGAGAACAGATAATGCTGTACCTTCACGTTCAGTAACGAAAAGTGTAAAAGGCTTACTGTAGTTCGGTGTCGCTAGAACTGGAGCTTGGCATAGGGCTTTCTTTAACTCATTGAAACTAAGTGTATGCTCAGATGTCCAAGGGAGGACAGTCGATACGGCTGCCTCCTGTGTCGTTAACTGTATCAGTGGTTTGGCTAGAAATGCATACTGAGGAATCCATTGTCTGCAGTAAGAAGTAAGGCCGATAAAAGCACGTACCTCCTTCTGTGTCTTGGGCTGAGGAAGACTCGCTATTAACTGGATACGGTCTGGTGTCAACTGCCTACCCCTCTTGGACAGCAAGTGTCCTAAGTAGACCACTTGCTGGACACAGAATTGAAGCTTAGAAGGGGACACCTTGTGCCCCATCTCGGCTAGGAAATACAAGACTGTAAGGGATGCTCGCTCGCAAGCACGTTCAGAACGGGCTGTGATCAGTAGATCATCGACATACTGGAGCAGGGCAGTGTCAGTTGGCATGTGAATGTTGTCTAGTTGTCTCTTGAGTGCTTGACTGTAAATACTAGGACTTTCTGTGAAACCTTGAGGAGCTCGTGTAAACATATAGCTCCTTCCATTTAAACAAAATCCGAAAAGGAACTAGCTGTCTGGATGAATAGGAACACTGAAAAATGCGTTCTTGAGGTCTATGACAGTGAAGAACGTGGCTTCGGAATCAATGGCCGTTAATAGGGAAGAGATGTCTGGGACAACTGGGTACTGCGGAATAATACACTTATTAAGCTCTCGTAGGTCAATCACTAATCGATATACTGGGGGTGCATTTGGATCAGTACGTTTCATGACTGGAATGATCGGAGAATTACATATATTGGAGTCAGTTTCTACAACCACTCCTTGAGCAATAAGCTCGTCAATAATTTTGGATAAGGCTGCTACAGCCTCAGGTGGCAATCTGTACTGTCTGATTCGGGGTAACACTACACCTGGCTTGAGAGTCACACGATAGGGTGTGATTTGCATGTAACCTACATCAGTTGGACCTCGCGCCCATAAGTGCTGCGGAACATTAGACAGTCTTGAATCAAAATCTCGTAATACATAGTGACCCTTAAAGTCACGTAGGAACAATCGTATTCCCTCTGGGGAACAGCATATAACTGCACCTAACTCTTTCAGTGTCTTAATGCCTAATAGGTTTTCTGGACATGACTTAGTAAGTAACAGATCAGTAGTGCGGGACAATGGACCTACTTCTAGAGTAACTGGCTTTGAAATCTCATTTACGATGGGTTTTCCTGAAAATCCAAGGGAAACATTTCTTGAGCCTGAGAGCGGAGCCCCTGGAACTTCGGCGTGACTAATTGTGGTCCTACTTGCCCCTGTATCAATCAAAAACTTTCTGTCTTTCCCTAATACTTGACTGTGAACATAGGGACCTTCTTGATCTACAGGTATCTCGATGAGAGGCAAGCCTACCTCCCTCTCTAGGCTGTTTCATGAATACTGCTGGTACTCTGGATACTCAGACTGTGCATACTGGTACATCTGCTGTGTGACGTGCTGTGTTGCAGCAATAGGCTGCGGTGCGGTAACTGTCTGTGGTGCATTCTGTGGCTGAGGAATCTGTGAAACTTGTTCTTGTCTAGGCGGACGTGGTCTTTCTTTAGTCTTACCAGTAGCTATGTTGTGTTTCAGAACTGCACACTCATTTATAAAATGACCTGGCTGTTTACAATAATTGCAGTTCCCTTTAACGGGAGCTGCAGGATGACTGGCTTGATTCGGACCCCTCTTCTGACTGTCTTGAGGAACAGATTGTGCAACTAGTACTTTCATTTTCGTGTCTTTCATACGTTTTCTCTCGTGTTCTTGCTCTTCTCTGATTCTATTCTGGTGGTATTGAAGCATCTGCAACATCTGGGACGGGGTATTAGCTTGCCAGGTACTTTCGACTTTCAAAACTCGATTTTTAATTTGTGGGCTTGAATTCTCGACTAATTTAGTAACAAAAAGGTGAGGGTATGACTCACTACTTGTCTTGAGGCCACTGTTGATACTGAAACATTTTTCAAATCTAGAATAAAAATCACTAATATCTTCGTCTTGTTTCTGTTTACAGGCTGAGATTGCATCCCAGTCTTCTTTTCTAGTTGTCAATAATCTGGGTAAAACTTGTATTAATAATTCTGGTAATTCTTTACATTTATCTCCAAGACCGGTACCTGGTACTCGTGCCTTGTCTTCAGCTTCTAGAACTGCCCAATCGATCTTTTTCTCTCCCACCTCCCATTCTTTTTCCTTGAGCTTTTCATACACCCCTGCAGGCAGCAGAACCTTTAACATTTTAATTATATCTGGATATGTGTATTCTCCCATACGGAGCATGTCTTTTAGTTCTCTATGGAACCCTGCTGGATCTTTGTCATGACAGGGAATTAATTTCTTCATCTCGAGGAGTTCCATCTTTGTAATTGGAGTGTAAACAAACACTCGTTCTAGTTCGCCACCCGTTCCTCTAACTGGGTGGACTTCTCGTAACGGATTCTGTCTTTCCATGTAAAATGGTTTACTTTCTGGGGGTGAGACATGAACAAAATGTGGGTTCAGAAACGTTCTATATTTGTGACGCTGTTCTAGAATGACACTAATTAAGTCGGTACCTAGACCTTTCCATCTATACTGGAGTAACTCGTTCAGGACATCATGTAACGGGCCTGGATCAGAGTGCTGACCCTCATACAATGTAATGAGGTGCTGAATCATATACATACCCACCAGTCGTTGCTCGGCTGGGGGCATTTTCAGAAACATTTGTGCCACTATTTCGTCTGGAAAAGTGGTAGAATCAGTAATCCATCGGACTGCTGATCGGGCTAGTTCTTGTTCATGCATGGTACTTAACTCACTGTAACCGATTCGTGATTTCAAAATGTGATCGGTAGCTTGAAACACTTGTTCTAGTGAACCTTGTTCTGGTGCCGGAGAATGAAAAATAGACTTGTGTTCTAGGCGTAAATGGCGATCTGGAAATCTAGATTTTCCTACATACGCTATTCTGGCGGGATTCTCGTCCTCTACCTCTTCAGTATCAGAGTTACTTTCTTTCTCGCTTACTTGTGCTGCTTTACGTTGTTCGTGTATCTTTATTATTTCTCTACGGATTTTCTTGTACATACTCTCCATAGCACCGACGGTCTTGTGCTTACCCTCGGCTATATTATCACTCCACCTTGTCAGGGTTTTCATTTCGGCCGGATCTTTAGACGGGTAATCTTGTTCTCTTATTAGACAGTTAATCAGAAACTTTAATATCATGAGCTGGATCTCGGCTTTCCTTTGAGACATGGCCTCGCTAATACTTTCTGGATCATCCCCTGTACGGATGAAACGATATATTCTGTCTAGATCTTCTTTCATATTCGGTAAGGTGACTAGATACTCGGCCACCTTTCTTACGCGGAATGAATATAAAACCATATTATCCTCGCCTGGGACTGGATCATAGCCGCATTCGGCAAGGGATTTTCTTATTTCTGCTACAGTCTGATGTCTGGGCGTACGCTGTGACGCTTGTGCATGTAATTCGGCTGTCGTTAAACGCTTGTGTGGCGGCGGGGTTTGAGGAGGACCTCCTCCTGCGGCCCCTAAACTGGAGTCGTCTACTGAGGCTCTTCGTCCTGGCAGAGTGGGAAATGGAAATGTAGGCTGGACTTGTATGGCGGGCTGGACCGGGGGTACCGTAACAGGTACTCCGGTGTCTGGAGGAGCGGGAAGTGCCTGATTTACAGGGACTGGCGGAGCGCGAACAGGATTTGCATATTCTGGGACTGTGTCGTCCAAATAGGACGAAATAAAAATATCAGCTGCGGTCTGTTTGTGACGTAGCTTGGTCGGAACTAATGGTGGCGGGAAATTACTGGATGCCTCTGGGGTCGCTTTTGGCAAGCCCTCGGCAAAGAGAGGATACATACCCCTATCAAGGGCATGCCTCTGTCTGTCTGATTGTTCAGTTTTAACTCGTTCACCAATCTCGATTAATTCCCTTTCTTGGGCTCGTTCCAAGGATTCTCTACTTAATTCTGACTTTCTGATTTCTTTTTCGGTTCTTTTATGAGCTTCTTTACGCCATAACTCGATGGCATCTTTCTGTGATTGTCTGGCTTTCTTTTTCCATAATGCTTCTTCTACTCGCATGATGCACTCGGCATCCCATGTACCCGATACGGGCCATCTATACTTTTCTTCTAACTGTTTGGTATACTCTACCCATAAATCTAGATACAATATGGCGCTTATGCCATGCTTCTGATACATAAAGTGACCTGGACTGTCCCTCGGCGGAACAGGAACTGCTTCTTCTAACAAACCTTTTCTAGTTTTTAGCTGACGTAATCTCGAAAAGAGAGACATTGTAAACTTGAATCGGAACACAATACAATACACGAGGAACAATAACAACTGGGAAAACAATTCAGGCATACCACGACATTGGAAATACATTGAACAACATCATAACATAACAGTTCGGACAGAATGTTACCTGGAATACTGAGAACAGAAACACAAGAATTTCTCGAGAACGGAACAGACTAGAGTTACTGGATGCACTGCTGAAACAGTACGGAACATACCGGTCCCATAAAGGGACGCATCAAGACCCGTATCCACCTAGGTGAACACTTCGTTTGTGAGTCTGTGTACCACCAACCCACGGACCAGAGTCAATTTAGATTGACCCTGTCTAGATACTACCCCAGTAATGGTACTCACCGGGCAGCAAGAACGGAAAGCCTCGGACTGGACTGGACTGCTACGACGACAGACGACGAACTTCGGACTTCAGTTACGGGTGGGCCTCCGGATACCTCGGACCTTGGACTCTTGGCTTGGGCTCTGGTCGGGACTCGCCGCGTTCCTCCACCGTCTCGTTTGGATGCTGGACCGCCTCCTCCGTCTCCTCCGTGGGCCTGAGGGATACTTGAAGCAGAAATATCTGCCGGTGCACAGAAGAGTTCCGTCACGACTGCAGAGGGTCAGGGGGTCGGCGTGGCTTCACCGACGCGTGGGGAAAGGGCAAGTCCCTGTTCGGGCGCCATTATGTGGTAAATAAATAAATAATACCTCTCTTTTTGACTAGACATATATCATAACAGATAGCTCAATAAATAAGAGTCAAGATTCGAGGTAGTAGGAGTTTTGCAGGTTTAATACAGCATAAGGACAGGAACAGGACAACCTGCATGGGAATAGGATGACAGGGCCCAGCAGCTGCTGGGGCTGGATCTGGGATGAGCGCGCTGACTTTTAATAACAATACATGAGCATATATACATAACGCAAACACATAGCATTACATTGCAGTAGACGTAGCAGTGGGTGGAGCAGAAGGCGTGACGCGTAGCAGTCGCGAAAGATAAGGGCGAAAAGAGGTGTAACAGGGCGTATACATAGACATGTGATGCAAACGTAACAGAATATGTCATAAATGGGGCGGAAACATTGGAGGGGGCTACCTAAGGAGCCGGGACCTCTAACCTGATGGTGCGCGCAAACTAGCAGTGACGTGTTACTAGGAGAAGCTGGGGGCTATGAACTCTGTGCTAGGAGCAGAGACTGAAGTCTGGAGAGTCAGGGCGACATGTACCTAAACAGTATCTAGTATCTGATGTTTAGAGAACATATTGATATAAACTAGAAGTCAGGAGAGGAAAGGCTAACTTGATTCTAAGACTGGACCATGCATTATTCTACATGTAGTGCGTGATGAAGAATATTAAATGACCATTAAATGCAGTATTTCTCTAACGTGGAGACGTGAAGGCTAGACAATGACGGAAACTATTGATGCAGTTCAGTAGCTTAGGAATGCAGAGAAGGAGGACTGAACTGATAACTGGAACTATAACATACTTTTGGCAGACTCAGAGGCAGAGCCAGGCTGGGCCGGGCACTGCGAGGCAGGAAGTAAGTGAAGGGTCGAGGATACAGGTGGGGGCTGTATCGCTCCTCAGCGAAGTTGCAGGAGACAGGAGCTGAATCTGGTGTCCAGGCCCTTTTGAGGCCTAGAAACGGGGACTTTATAATAGAATAACGTGCACACTGAGAAACGTGGCAACGTAGCTTTACATAGGGCTGATATTCGTAGTATTCACGAGGGCTGGAAACTGGCATACTAGAGGTGGACACAACTGTAATTGCGTCATTAATCGAACATGGGGAATGCATATGCATATTTAATCATGCACACATAACATATGATGGATGACACGTAAGGACACAGAACATGGCAAAATTTTCTTTTCCACAGGCGTCGTCTCCGAAACCCCAGTGATTCATATGTTGGAGCGTCTCGAGCGGGCCTCTAAATCCTCCGCCTTATCCTGTATGACTTGCAGTAGCTTGCTGATTTGCTTGCGATCGTTGTCAAGTTCCATTTGGGCCTCCTCTACCTCTGTTAGGTGTCACTCGGACGTGTCTAGACGCTCCGCATGTTTGTCTACATGCTCCGCCATGCGGTCCATTCGATAAGTGAGGGCATCAATTTTGGTGCCTACAGAGGCCATACTGTCTTGCAGGCCCTTCTCCATCGATAACAGCAAGGATTTGATGTCAGAGTAGACTGAATTCTCCGCGCCGCCCGCTTGGTGGGCCTGGTCCACCTCATGGGTTTCAGTGGGCTTGGTTCGGCAGTTCTCGAAGGGGAGTTTACTCTGAGTCTTGTCTCCTTTCCCCATTACGGCTCCCCTCGCTCTCCTGCCAGCCGACCGGGGACAACTCACTGCGCCACTGGGAAACGCCTGGCAGGCAAGGCCCGGAGCCCGCCAAGGGATCGTGTGCACGCCAAACACTATCTGCAGGCCTCAGAGACCCGCCGCGCACCAATGCGATGAAGATCTGCTGCCCAGATATGGAGAAGGGGCACGCTAGCTCTCCAGCAGTGTAGGGAAACCTGCCTCGCCGGTGTACCGGTCTTCAGGTAGGTGCAGCCGGTGAGGAGCGTCGCAGGCGGCTGGGGTGCAGGTGTTGGAGAGGCCTCTCCCTCAGTGTTCCACAGGTGTATAAGTGCAGGGACCTCCAAGGGATTATAGCCCCCTCAGCGTGATTTTGGACCGGGGGGAGGGAGGCGGAGGATGGGGGCTGTGGGGATGCCCCGGGTGTTGCGCACCTCACCTCCTCGTGAAACGTGACTTTCGCCCCCCCCCCGGGCACCGAGTACGCAGTGCCTGTCGGACTCTGCCAGCTCCCCCCGGCCGCACGTCGCAGCGCGTCCCACGGCGTCTGGTACACGCGAGGCCGCAGACCAGCGGCCTCGTCAGCGGATCAGTTCGTCCCAGGCGCCAGCGATGTTAAGCGCCCCAAGGGTCCACAGTTCGGCCCCCGCTGCACACCGGAGTGTGACAGGCGCCAGTAGGTGCTTTTCTGCTGCAAAAAAGTTAGCTGATGTAGGATAAATTAAGGATTATTAAGGCGGCGGCATGGAGCTCAGGAATCACGCGTCCGCCGTCAGTACCGGCAAGCTCCACCCCCCATTAGAACTGTTTCTCAGACAGTGTCTAAGCCGCCTTCGACACGGTCTGTCACCACACACTACGAACACGCCTCCACAACACTGGGATCCAAGAGAAGGCCCAGGACTGGACCACCTCTCCCGCAGAACACAGAGCGTCCGCCTCCCCCCTTCCACTCCGAAGCCCCCGATATCATCTGCGGCGTACCCCAGGGCTCATCCCTCAGCCCAACTCTGTTTAACATCTACATGGCACCGCTCGCCCACGTCGCCCGTCGGCACGACCTCAACATTCTCTCCTACGCCGATGACACCCAGTTGATAATCTCCCTCACCAAGTACCCCCACACCGCCAAAACCAACCTTCACAAAGGAATGAAGGCCGTTGCTGAATGGATGAGGAACAGCCGACTGAAGCTGAACTCGGACAAGACGGAGGTCCTCATCCTCGGATCCAACCCTTCGGCCTGGGATGACTCCTGGTGGCCGACTACACTGGGAACCGCACCAACACCCACCGACCACGCACGCAACCTGTGGGTCATCCTCGACTCCACCCTCACCATGACTAAACAGGTCAACGCCGTCTCCTCCTGAGGAAATTCGGTTCCGACTCCATTTTGTGTTTCACCGCTATTTTATATTGCCCTCACTCAGGAAGCCTGGCGAACTGAAGACTCTTGCCCTTTGTACCATTACGTGTCAGATAACACCTCTATCCTTGCAATAAAGTCGATTCCGGGAACCAGTCTTATTAACTAATCCCAACTAAAACCTTGTTTAAAGTATCTGTTAGCCTCCAGTATTCTTTCCCCGACTCACTAATCCTTATCCAAACTACCTGGTGGCCTCCAATATTCTTTTCCCGACTCACTAATCCTTGTGTCAAACCATCTGTTGGTTTTCATTGTCCTATTCCCCACCTTATTCTGCCTTTCAAGGTGGCCTTCTGCAATACACAAACATGTCTACCACTGTTGATTAACTTAGGGACAACATTATCGAATTGCTTGTTGGGTTAGTCAAAACATGACATAGGGGGTAAACTAAACAGTCAAGCGCACACAACAATATTAATGATATGAGTAATCAAATTGGAGTCATTCACAGGATAAGATCACACATGAATGTTCTTTTTGTTCCTGTTTTAATGAGTCTGTGAAAGTTTCTCCTATCTAGGAGATCCATACAAAAGGAAACCAGCCTAGACTCATTAAAACAGGAACAAAAAGAACATTCGTGTGTGATCTTATCCTGTGAATGACTCCAATTTGATTACTCATATCATTAATATTGTTGTGTGCGCTTGACTGTTTAGTTTATTCATTATAAGGGTTAGCCTTCTCACCCTTTGGTTTCAAAGTTTGGGGTTTTCTTTGAACAAGCTGCACCAAACAAATCTACACTATCGTGACTACTCAACCACTACATGTTGTGCGCCATCCATTTCTGAATACTGACAGACCCTTCGCAGAACTGTTTATGACATAGGGGGTAGATAATTTAATCATGTGACGTCTTGTTTTTCTCAAAAATACATCTTTTCATTGGTTAAAATTTTGCGCATTTGGGAGTGTTCCTATACAGGTGTAAAAAGAATATAAAAGACTGTGAGCCACGGAGTAAAGTGGCAGTCTCCTGAGAACATACCATTGGTGTACTTCTGGGATCACTGTGCATTGCTGCAGCTAATAAATCCTGTTGTCTACGCTTAACAGAGTGTCCCGTGTCTCTGTACAACAAGGCAGGTGAACTCGGAGATTTAGGCGTGCCCTGCGCCGCCAGGTCCTTAAAGGCCTGGTTCTTCAAGTGGCGCCCAATGTGGGGCGGCTTCAAAGGTCGTGGTCAAGCCCGAGGGTCGTGAGGAGTCACGTGAGGAAATTCCGGAGGAAGCGCACCACACAAGTGACCCCTGCATGTCAAAAGTGGACCGAAGGTCTTTGCAATGCAGCTTCTCCTTTCTGATGGCTGCTGAAGACTGCTGCCCTGATGGCAGCCCTGCCTTGGTTCGCATTGGTGATGACTGGCATCTCGAGACGATAGACGGGCCTCTGTTGGCGTGAGAGAATACTTAGTTAAATAATTGTGGGTAGCTCCCACTTCTTTTGGTTTTGATTGTACTTTGATTCGATTGTTGCAATAATCGAAGCCGAGGGGTGAGTACATTTGTACTGTATTAGTTGATTAACCCCTTGAAGGTAGTAAAGAGGCCAGTGAAATAACGATGCCTGGTTTAAGTAAATTTAAGAAATGGTGTTGTTGTGGTTGCTCAAGAGACTCCCGACTAGAAGTCACTTGTCCAGTGCCTTCAGTAGGGACTCCTAAATATTAAGTTTACTACAAACATGGAACTGGTCCTATCATCTTTTTCGACCTTTCGGGAAAGTACACTAAAAATGATGGTATTTTACAATGACCGAAGGATGGTAGTTTTGAGCCATGTGTGTTAGACAATTGTAAATGTAAATGTTTTGCGACTTATATAGCGCACGTATCACCCGAAGGCATCAAGGCGCTTGCCTTGAGAACCCGTCCTGGCTTTTCTCTGTGAGATAACCCCTACTGGGTATCCCCAGGGTGAAAGCCATGCATCCTGCAGCGGGTGGGCCGCCGTAGTGGAGATTAAGCAACTATTGCCCAGAGTTGCAGCGTGGGACCCCATGATTAGAATAGGCACCGAGGCAAGAATTATCGAGTCCGTGGACATTTTTGGGCTCAGGACCCTGCCGCGTCGGGAATTGAACCCTGGTCCCAGGCCAGACCTCTGCATCAGGGTCTGCCACTCTAATCAGTGAGCCACACTCCTCCCCTACTCTCTCCTAGAGGAAAGATTGTTTAAAAGAAAAACCCGGCCAGCAATGTTTGATTCATTTCGCATTTGGCGAAAGGAATCAAAACAGAAAGAAATAAAACAAGCAAAAAGAGATAGAAATGTCTGTCATACAGGCTGCTCAACAATTCAAAGACAATGAAACTGAATGTGCGATTGAGGTTTTAGACAGAGAACATCATAAGGCAGTAGATAAATGTTATCCAGTTTTACCTACTTTCTCCGCCATTAAAAGAGGAGAATGAAAAAGATCCTTTGATGTCCCTTATGTTGTCTGCTCCACCGCCTTATGTACCAGCTTTAGCTCCTCTACCAGTACCTGCTATGTGACCTGTTATACCTCCGCCTCCACCTCTGCCTGTGCTTCAACCTATGATCCCAGTTACTACTACAGGTTCTGTGATAATACCTCCTGTAACGACACTTGCCTCTGCCCCTATGATGCAAGCTTCTACTCCACAATTGGTTAGAAGGAAAGATAGTAGGTTCTTTTCAGCCTTTTCTCCTTTTACAAATAAAGTACGTAGGGGCATATTATCAAGCAGGAGCGATACAATTGAAAACTGCCGCTTAAGTGGCGATGATGGGATTATCGCCGCTTTAGCGGTCATTTTCTGCCGCTAAAGCGGCGATAATTGTATCGCCCCTGCTTGATAATATGCCCCGTAATTCCCCCATTATGAAGATAACTCTTAGAAGTCGTGAAGCAACGATACTCCAATCTCAGGCAAAAAAATGGATGACAAATGGTAATATTTATGGGTCATCTGATATCCAAGATTTAGCCATCCAATGGCCTACATCCACTCAGCTTTCTGTCTTTGATATAATGAGCGAGATATTGATTCAAATGTGGGAAAGCACAATTCAGGGTGGCCCACCTAGGGGATTAATAGAATTAAGAAAGGAAGTAGCTTCTGGAGCAGTAATAGGACAGGATTATAAAGATGCAATATCGAATTTGTAAAAATTCAGGGGCAGGAGGAATCGCTACAACAGACAAATTATATCCTATACGAGAGGTACCACCAGTTTGGCGTGATGCTGTAGCAGGAGCTAATCCTGTGCCTGCTCATTTCCAGCAAGTTTGGGTACATGGTCCGTGGAAAAGATCAGAGGTTATTGCGTTAAAACAAGTATTACCTGATCCACAGAAAAATCCAGCAGGATATTATAAAGAATTAACACAGATGTTGTCCTTTTGCACACTAACATTATCAGATATACATATGTTGATAGGACAAGTAGTTCCATCTGAGATATGGAATAGAATTCGTAAAGAGGATCACACAGTTAAATTAGGTGGTGATTGGGCTGCTATCCTACAAGCAGATCAAAGACAAGTGGGTGGAGCTAAGCCAGAACCAATGATTACAGAATTGCCCAACAGAATAGTAACACTTATGAAGACTCTAATTCCAGCACAAGCAGTTAATTGGGATAAGTTGTCCGCCTGTAAGCAAAAGAAGGATGAGTCAGTGTCTGATTTCTTTAAACGTTTCGAGGAATCATTTATTGATCACAGTGGGCAAGATATGGCTACGCTAGGTTGCCAGAGATTGTTTTTAGATAAGTTTGTCTCTAATTTATTGCTGGAATTATCCACAAGACTCAAAATGTCCGAAAGTGCGTGGCCTGTGGCAACGCCTTCGGGAATTTTGACGATGGTTCAGTATTATGAAAATAGGGATTTAGAGGAGAGAGAGAAGTCAGAGAAGAAAAATAAAGACCTCAAAACGAAAGTTCTTTTGCAGCAAGCCTATCCTCCTCGTTCTGCTCAGCGTCCATATCAGCCACTTCCCCAATTCCAGAGGCTATTACAGAAACCTTAACCCTTTGTTCCAAGGACTCCACTAGGTCCAAATCAATGTGCTTATTGTAAGGAGGAAGGTCACTTTAAGAATAGTTGCCCGGTTTTGTTACACCGTGCTGGTGATAAGTCTGGGCAACGTGGCCGAGGTGGCTATCAGTCAGCACCAAGGGGAAGGGGACGAGGTAAATCATCTTATGATCAGAATCAGCGTTCTTTTTCCCCTCAAACTTCCATGAACTATTTTGATCAACAAAATACCCAATCTGTTCAATACTACAATGATGATTATTATAACGAGAATGAGAGTCAAGATTTTCATACTAGCTAGGACAGCCATAGACAAAGTGAGGGAGTCATATCAGTTCCAGTGGATCAGAACGGGCCTTATGTTGAGGTAGTTACATTAGGTGTTTCAGAGCCATTTCTATTGGACACTGGTGCAACAAAGAGTTCTATCATCCACTCTAAACTCCCTGGGGCACCTTTGTCTGGCTTAACAAATATTTCCGTAGGATTTTCAGGAGCCCCAGTTAAAAACCCAGTTTCTCAACCTTTGCCCATCTCGATAGGTCCTTGTGATCTAGAGGCTCCACTTATTTTAACAACTGGTTGTGGTGAAAATCTGTTGGGTTTGGATTTATTAAAAAGACTGTATGCAACCCTACATTGTTCTCCTTCTGGTGTACACCTCACTTAGGGTAGGGAGGTAATTTCCCCAGTGTATTTGTCTAAAGACAAACTTCCCCCTGAATTGCATTCTCTTCCTATTACTCCTTGGGCTACAGGTCCTAATGATGTTGGTCTTTTGCACATCCCGCCTTACGTTGTCACCCTCATATCTAATATTAAGTTACCACGCATTCCTCAGTACAAGGCTTCTAGTGATGGTGAAAAAGCTCTTTTGGCTAATATTTATGATTTGGTTCAGAAAGGTGTGGTCGAAGAAACAAGAGGGAACATATGCAATAGTCCTGTTATACCCATTCTTAAACAAACTGATTCTTCCCAACCACCCGTATATCGTTTTGTGATTGATTTGCGGGAGGTCAACAAGATTGTTGTACCCCAATTCCCTGTCGTCCCAGATATCACTGCCCTATTGACAACAGTACCTGCTTCTGCCACTTGGTTTTCTGTTGTTGGTTTGAAGAACACTTTCTTCAGTATTCCCTTTGCCGAAGAAAGTAGGGATATTTTTGGCTTCTCTTTAGGAGGCCAAAGTTTCCGATTCACACGCGCTCCTCAAGGCTATTGTGAGAGTCCCTCCATTTATAGTCAAGCTCTAAAAACACAGCTCGATACTCTTACTTTGCCTCCAGGTGCCACCCTTATTCAGTATGTAGATGACTTGTTGATTTCTGCTGATTCTGAGGATATTTGTAAACAAGCTACTATTACATTGTTACGACACTGGGCTGATCTTGATCACAAAGTTTCACCCTCTAAAATGCAATATTGTTGTCAAAAGGTTACCTATTTAGGTCATCTCTTGTCAAAGGAGGGAAGACAATTAACTCTAGAACGTATCCGAGCAATTGCTCAAATATCTGTACCAAGCACACAAAAGGAGGTACGTGCTTTCTTGAGCATTACCTCTTATTGTAGACAGTGGATTCCAAATTTGTCCCTGCTAGCGAAACCTCTGTTGGCACTCACTCTTAAAGATACACCCAACCTTTCCCTTGGACTGCAGAATGTCAGAAAAGTTTTAATGACTTACGTACTGCCTTGTGTCCTGCTCCTGTGTTTGGTACTCCTGATTACAGTAAGCCTTTTACACTTTACGTCCACGGGAGAGAAGGTTGTGCATTGTCCGTTTTAACGCAACAATTTGGGTACAAGCAACGCCCATGTGCCTATTTTTCAGCCACATTAGATCCAGTGGCCAAAGCGTTACCCAGTTGTTTGAGAGCCACAGCAGCAACGGCAGTTTCCATTCGCCAATCTGCTGGATTGGTGTTGGATAATGCTCTTATTGTCATGGTGCCACATGCAGTAGATATCCTTCTGAATAGGACAAAGACTCAGCATCTCACTAGTGCTCGTTTGTCAGGGTACGAACTGACGCTTTTGGCTAGTCAGGTGCATATTAAACGATGTAATACCCTAAACCCAGCCACACTGTTACCGATCCCAGAAGAAACAGATACTCAAAAACAGCATGATTATTTCTTCCGTACAGAGGAGGAGACAAAAGGTAGAGTTGATCTAAAAGATACTCCACTCTTGAATCCAGATGGAATCTTATGGGTTGATGGCTCTTGTTTTAAGCTCCCCAATGGTGAGACGACTTGAGCCTATGCAGTTACTACATTGCATACAATTGTGGAAACCGCACGCATTAGGCAAAATTCAGCTTAGGCAGCTGAATTAATAGCTCTAACTAGAGCTTGTGGATTGGCTAAAGGAAAGAGAGTGAATGGGTTCACCGATAGCCAATACGCGTTTGGTGTGGCCCATAGTTTTGGCCGCTTATGAAGGGAGAGAGGATTTCTCACCTCCCATGGTGCTAAGATACAGCATGGCGAGTTGGTAAATGACCTTCTCGAATCACTTACCTTACCTACGCAGATAGCAATTATCAAGTGTAGTGCGCATAAGAAGATTACTGATGAAGTAGGTCAAGGAAATGCGTTTGCAGATCAGACAGCGAAAGAAACAGCCAGAGACATTACAAATCGCATGTTTGTTGCAGGCCCTGCTAGATGGATCGGTCAAGGAGGGATGTGTGAGGCCCCCTCATAAAGTGTGAAAATGATTCAGGAAGAGGCTACAGAGAAATAATTGAGTGAGTGGAGAGAGACTACAGGAATGTTAGACGTAACAGGGTGTTGGACAGAATTGTCAGAGCATCAGCGTTGGCTGCTACCAGATGCCTATGTGCTTCCGGTAGTTACCATGGCACATGGTCCAGCTCACATCAGCACTAAAGGAATATGCAAACTTCTGGCTCCTGTATGGCAGAATGAATGTATTCCTAAATGTGCAGACAATCTAGTTAAACATTGTATTGTTTGCTTGATGCATAATCCAGGAAAGGGAACACCAACCCCAGCAGGTCATTTTGCTCCTCCAAAATATCCTTTTGAGGTGTTGCAAAAAGATTATATTCACATGGAGCGATGTAATAATCTTAAGTATGTCCTTGTGGTGGTATGTGCCTTTTCCAGATGGATAGAGGCCTGCCCCCTAAAGGATAATACTGCTCTATATACGGCTAAAATCCTTTTGAAGGAGTTTTTCCCGAGGTTCGGCCTGCCTCGAATCCTTTGGAGCGTCAATGGAAGTGAATTCGTAGGACAGATAATGCAGAAAGTATGTGCAGGTCTTGGAATAAGACAGAAATTCCGTGCAGCAAACCACCCTCAGTCAGCAGGTTTAGTGGAATGTTATAATGGTACTCTTAAACTCAAGCTAGCAAAGATACAGGCCAGCACGGGTCTTGCCTGGCCCGATGTTTTACCCTTAGCACTATTGTCCACTCGAACAACTGTTCATTCCCGTATAGGACTCAGTCCCTACGAGGTTGTGTTTGGATGCCCAGCAAATGTTTGGGGAGTCCCAAGGCCAAAGAAATATTCTGAGATAGAGTACCCACTGTTAATTGACTATTTACATGACCTCACGACTAAATTGCGTGTCCTTCACCAACAGGTACACGACGCCTTGCCACGAGCTTCTACTGATCCTGGACGTGTGAAAAACATCCAGAGATCGAAGAATTTGGAACCTCGCTAGAGAAGGCCTTGCCAAGTCATGCTGATGACACAAACAGCTGTAAAGGTGGTCGACAAGAAAAACTGTATCCATGGTGTGCATTGCAAAAAGGTACCCTATGACCAGTGGGTCCGCGAAGGTCTTGGTGATTTTGATGGTGAAAAGATTCCTCGCTTCGTACCTTTTTGCGATGCACACCTGTATTGGACTCAATCTGAGAAGGAAGATGATGACGTCTTGCAGGAAGCTGTCCCGCCACATCTGAGGTTGAATACAACTAACCCAGAGACACTTTTTCAGACTATACCGAACAAAACCAGATACAATTTGAGACCTAGAAAGGCTAAAGACAATTGAAATATTTCGTTTTTGTGTTTCTCTTTTTGTGTGATATTGACCATCTAATTAGGTTGCAGGGTCGTGGTAAGAGCCTTAGTTAGTGACCCGAGTCATGACAATAGGTCTGCGGGACTTGCAGTGTCATAGAACGCCTGATAATCACGGCTAAGTGAAGAAGGAAGACTGCCACGAGCAACACCTAGAAGATGGATTCTGTTATGTTAAAGAAAACGATCAAAACAAACATTGTAAATTGTTATATACTAAATGTCGTATAGCATTGTGTATTTTAATCTTTTGTTGCATTATATTAGCTTGTGTGGGTTGGATTGTTTATACTGTACAACACAAACAGATACCTACCTCCCAGCCCATGCCTTTTCGCACTACTCCTTCCCCTCACCAATTCCGTACACTGCCAGAGCATGAGCAATTTAGGAGAATGGAATATCTCAACAATTCATTCATTCAGTTATTACACCAGCATCAATTGGTAATCAATACTACCGATTGTTGGGTTTGTGGACTTTTACCCCATAATACTGATAAAGGAATGCCATATCTAGTTCTACCCTTCTCCCTAAAAGAGTCTGCTTGGGCTTACACCTCTATGTTTGCCAATGCTGATGAGAATCAACATCGACACTCTATTGGTCCATATAGGGATGGAGTTGACGTTAGTCATGACGCCCTAATAAAAGGAATAGTAGCTATGTCAAAACACTACAACAAACTTACTGAGTTCCCCGCTGACGAACGACAAGCATACATTGATTGGAACGTGACACATTACGTCACAAGTCTTACAGACAGAGCCAAAAAGAAAAGATCCCCACCTATATATACTGTACCTCACCAAGGTCACCTATGTCTCCAGGGTAATGGTCAGAGTCAAAAGGCCCAATTAGGAAAAAGCAATTGTACAATCACATATACCTATGCATCCCAAACTTCTCCACCGTTGGTAGCATCTCAGGGAACATATTTCGTTTGCCATGATAGGGCCTGTACATGGCTACCAGCCGATTTCTCAGGAACTTGTTATATGGCTTTTCTCCTCCCTCCGACATATACTGCCCATTCAGGACATTATAGGAATAAATACAAGAGAGGTGTCTTTGATCAAAAGGACACAGCAGGACAAGAGGGAGACGACTTTCTCAAAGGATTCCTCCCATTCTGGGGGCCAATGGCCAATAGCCGAAACATCAGACATCTCATTCGAGTTGTTGAAGCAACAATAAATGAAACTGTCGGGGCGTTAGGTAACATCACCGCTGAGCTTCAGGTAGATCGCCTTATGACATTACAGAACAGAATGGTGTTAGATATCATTCTTGTAGACCGTGGTGGAGTCTGTAAATTAATTGGATCTAGTTGCTGTGTTTACATACCTGATAACGCACCCACAGTATACCAGGCCATCTCTAAATTGCACCAAATTGCTGAGTCCATTCACCAGGACGAAGGAAGTTGGTCTTTGATGGGATGGTTTTGGGAATTACTGTCCACATGGGGATGGAAGATACTGACTTTCATAGGAGCAATATTGGCCATTGTCTTTTCATGTTGTCTCTGTATACAATGTGGCCCCACTATCTGCAGCCTTGTCGCTACTATGTGTGTCCCAAGACCAATTCCGCAGGAAACAGAGAACATCGAGATGATGTTGCAACAACAAATTAGAGACCTTATGGCTATTGAAATAGACTCAGATTAACATGAGTTTATGTATTGCCTGCGTAATGGCAAAAGGACGGTCTGAGGAAATTCGGTTCCGACTCCATTTTGGGTTTCACCGCCATTTTATGTTGCCCTCACTCAGGCAGCCCGGCGAACTGAAGACTCTTGCCCTTTGTACCATTACGTGTCAGATAACACCTCTATCCTTGCAATAAAGTCGATTCCTGGAACCAGTCTGATTAACTAATCCCAACTAAAACCTTTTTTAAAGTATCTGTTAGCCTCCAGTATTCTTTCCCCGACTCACTAATCCTTATCCAAACTACCTGGTGGCCTCCAATATTCTTTTCCCGACTCACTTATCCTTGTGTCAAACCATCTGTTGGTTTTCATTGTCCTTCTCCCCGCCTTTTTCTGCCTTGCAAGGTGGCCTTCTGCAACACACAAACATGTCTACCACTGTTGATTAACTTAGGGACAACATTATCGAATTGCTTGTGGGGTTAGTCAAAACATGACATAGGGGGTAGATCATTTAATCATGTGACGTCTTGTTTTTCTCAAAAATACATCTTTTCATTGGTTAAAATTTTGCGCATTTGGGAGTGTTCTTATACAGGTGTAAAAAGAATATAAAAGACTGTGAGCCACGGAGTAAAGTGGCAGTCTCCTGAGAACATACCATTGGTGTACTTCTAGGATCACTGTGCATAGCTACAGCTAATAAATCCTGTTGTCTACGCTTAACAGAGTGTCCTGTGTCTCTGTACAACAAGGCAGGTGAACTCGGAGATTTAGGCGTGCCCTGCGCCGCCAGGTCCTTAAAGGCCTGGTTCTTCACTCCTGCTTCAATGCCCTCTGCATGCTCTGTAGGATCTACAAGTGGATCCCCACTGAAACGAGAAGAGCAGTCAACCAGGCCCTTGTCAGCAGCAGGTTGGACTATGGAAACGCCCTCTACGCAGGAACCTCGGCCAAACTCCTGAGACGGCTCCAACGCATCCAGAATGCCTGGGTACACCTGATCCTCAACCCCCCTCTCCACAGATACATCACAACTCACCTGAGAGACCTGCACTGGCTCCCGGTCAACAAGAGGATAACCTTCAAGCTTCTCAACCACGCACACAAGGCACTCCACAACACCGAACCAACGTACCTCAACAAACGACTCAGCTGCTACACCCCCACCCACCAGCTCCGCTCTGCCGACCTCACCCTCGCTACAGTCCCCAGCTTCCGAAGAGCGACCTCAGGCGGCAGATGGTTCTCCCACCTCTCCGCCAAGACCTGGAACACCCTCCCCATCCACCTACGGCAGACCCAAGACCTGCTAACCTTCAGAAAACTCCTCAAGACCTGGCTTTTCGAGCAGTAGCAGCATTCCCCACCCCAGTGCCTTGAGACCCTCACGGGTGAGTAGTGCGCTTTACAAATGATATGATTGATTGATTGATTAATTGACATAGACAAAGGAAACTCCTTAGCTCTGTGATTTGGAAATGGGAAGCCAAGATTTCTTCTCCTGTGACTACTGGAGGTTTATCCAGGGAATATTTAAGGGGAAGTGTTTGATAGTCTTATTCAAGACCTGCTCGTTTAGGGGAGATTTCCTGCACTTTGGGGCATATTATCAACAAATAGCGATATTCATCGCTAAGTAGGCTTAGCGGCAATTTTTTTATTGCCGAGCATCACCGGATTTTATTGCTGAGATAACGTGCTATTAGCAACGTTTATCTCAAAAGCGATAACATTTCCGGCGATAGCTCACGCATTATCGCTAACAGGGTATTAGCCATTATATCCACCTCTCATTGGATATAATGGCTAAGAACTGGCCTGAGCAGGCATTAGTTTTTGGAGATATTCGCGCTTAGCGCGAATATTTCCATCGCTACGCCTGTGTTGGTAATAGGCGATAGCGATGTTAGCGACTGCTTTGAGTCGCTAACAGGTTGGCTACGCCCCCTTTGCATCTCGTTAGCGATAAATTACGCTGACATGCAAAGCGGGCCCCAAACCGCTA
Organism: Lissotriton helveticus; assembly: GCF_964261635.1. Lineage (NCBI taxonomy): Eukaryota > Metazoa > Chordata > Amphibia > Caudata > Salamandridae > Lissotriton > Lissotriton helveticus. The sequence goes on along the minus strand of NC_136069.1, from coordinate 1,696,133,285 downwards.
GCTATCGCCTACAAGCTGTCGCTAACTGCTGTTAGCGACAGCTTTCTAATAGGGCGATAGAATTATCGCCGCTTAGTGGCCGAAAACGGCCGTTAAAGCAGCGATAATTTCCTATCGCCCCCCTTGATAATATGCCCCTTTATTTTTGCTTTTGCTACAAACTACTGATCTCTGTTAAATGGGGCACTTAGACGCTCAGTATCTTGCAGCTATGATTCCAAAGAGGGAGTATTTCTATTTGACGAATGTAAATCTCATTACATGTAGGCCATATTACTAACATGCACTCTTGTCCACCTTGCAGGGTAAGCAGACCGTACATGCTGCTTGCATCATACTGCGCCCCGTACAGTCATCTTATTCTGCTGACAAATCTTGCGGTGTGAGCAATTTCTCCTAACAAATGCCTGCCGGGGCCTGTGAGGGTGGAGTGAAAAACTCCTGACCTTTATACCTTTGTGAGGCTCATCATAATCCGCCCCACCCACAAGATGCTTGTCTCATGCAGCTAGGGCTGAGGGCAGTGCAGAGGACTTGCACTTGTCCCAAGACCAGCACAATAGCACATTGAAGTGACCCTGCACCGTAGCCCTTCAGAGCTCGGCATACCAAGTGTCTCGTATGTTAATCGGGTGCTCTTAGTTCGCAACAGAGATGCATTCTGGGAGTCGTAGTTAAAACTTCCGATTGACCATAGTTTGTAATGGAAATCGAAACCAATGGCTGGGAATGTGCAAAGGCCTGCGATGTGTAATCTGTTGCGGTGTCCTTCCAGTCGCGGTGCAGGCTACGGCTCGGTGACGGCGTCAGGACGGAGTCGGTGAGCGCAGAGCTTGTGTTGTTCGAGGCAGATGTTGCTTGATGCGGTGCCTACTGGACACCGGGCCGGTCGTTAGAGTCGGTCACAGCTCCCTGCCTCTATAGCCACTGAAACAGTGTTTCCAGCAGCAATTCACAAAGGCTCGTGAAGTCGACTGGTCCTGGGACTTCGGTCAGGGGGCAAGCTCTCTTCCAAGCCCTTGGAGATTTTGGCACAAGTTGAAAGTAAAGTCCACAAAGTCCTTTCTCCTCTCTTTGGCAGTCAGGCAACCACTGCAGGCCAATCCCCCAAGCAGCACTTCCGGTTGGGAATAGTCTCTCCTCAGTTTCTTCAGGTTCCTCTCCTCAGCAGAGGTTTTGTCTTGTAAGTCCAGAAGTGATCTAATTTCATGGGATCAGGGTCCCAATATTTATACCCCAACATCATTTGTTCTCTGAGGGGAGAGGGGCCTGTGCTCAGTCCAAACCAGTTCTGAAGCACTCTGTTTACCAGACTTCTCCTTTCCTTTCACAGTGCAGGGCAGAAACATCAGATGCCCCACAGGAGGTGGAGCGAGCTTTGGGGAAGGCAAGTACAGTCCTGGAGCACTTTGTTGACATTCTCCCTTCTCTTCTTTCAGTGTGCAGGACAGAGACATCAGATGCACCACAGGGGGTGGAGCCGGCATTGTAGAGGGAATGCCCAGGCCTATTCAGGTCCCAGGTGCAACTCCTCCCTCCTATCTAGATGCAGATCTCTCTATTCACCATCCGGCTGCCCCAGTCTGTCTCCTGGAATCCCCCAACCCTGTCACTCGCAAAACCAGACAAAGGAATATACAACCTAGCAGAGGCGGGCTGAGATGGTTAAGCAATCAAATACGTACTTTCTAAAAGTGGTATTTGCAAACACAGAATATTAAAATAAACTTCACTAAAAGATGTACTTTATTATTCTGAGTCCAGGCATACTAAACTCGAATTTCTATCATGTTCTCTAAGTCTGTTAGGATTATAGAATGTAACAATTCTAACAGCCCACTCTGGCCTATGGAGAACAGGAGCCTTGCAATAGTGAAAAACGAAAATGGCTGTAATTCACTATTAGGACATGCCACACACATCAGGGCTTGTCCTACCTTATACTTACAATGCACCCTGCCCTTGGGCCTACCATAGGGGTGACTAATATGAAGGAAAGGGAAAGTTTAGGTACTGGCAAGTGGGTGCACTTGCCCAGTCAGCATTGCAGTACCAGACTGCACGCAGGCTCTGCAATGGCAGACCTTAGACACGTTTTACCAGGCCGCTTCTGTGGGTGGCACAACCAGTGCTGCAAGCCCACCAGCAGCATTTGGATTACACGCCCTGGGCACACTCAGTGCATTGTACTAGGGTCTGACAGTAAACCAAACATCCAATCATGGAACCACTAATCAATCCATTAATTTACAGTAGGGAGCACTCGCACTGTGGCACTGGACAGCAGTGGCACAGTGCCCAATGCATCTAACACCAGCAAAAACACATGAGGCAACAGCGAAAAATGGAATGGAGACCCACGCCAAGGGTGCCAGGTCTAGCAGTCCTATACTCCACTTCAGACCAGGCTGAAGTGTCTAGGTCATTGCCAAGCAAGCATTCAACAGGGAGGTCTGCACTGATCACAACCTTCTCAAGGCCAGTTACCCCTCCCCAGGAGAAATTAACAACTGCCATATTATGGGTGGTACTGATGTTGCTAGCACTGATCACTTTGTAAGTCTCACCAAGTATGACTTGTCCAGGGTCCACAAAGTCTGATATCACCATTGTGACACTTGCCCCTGTGTCCCTGTAGGCCCCAGCCTTTCTCTCATTAATCAAAGGCGTTTGTCTGTACTTGCCCAGGTTACTGGGGCTCACAGAGGAAGTCAAATCCATGCCTCCATCACAGATCAAAACAGCTTGAGTTGGCACTCTGACTAGCCCAGAGCCCATCTCAGATCCCAGAGTTAACCCTCCAACACCCTTATGTTGGGAACCACCACTTGTAGCTGTACTAGGGTGAACAGTGGCCTATGGGGCAATGGTGTCTGGAGCTGTCTCCTTTTTGGTGCAATCATTTGTCCAGTGACTATTATTTTTACAAACTTTGCCCCATGGTTTCTTTGGGCCTCCTTTCTTTTTAGATTGGGGACCCCCACCATTAGAAGCTTTTTGGGGACCTTCTGGTCTTTACCTTTCTCCCCACCCTTTTGATCTTGCTTCTTTTGGTTACCACCTTGGTTCTGTAGCTTCTGCTTCACCCTGGTTCTGACCCATTTGTATGCCTTCGTTCCCAATTCTTGGGGAGAAGTCATATCAAAGGCAACCAAGTGCTGATGCAACAGCTGTTTCTGACAGTTATTAAAAATCTCTTCTCTCATGATTAGATTATACAATCCTGTATAGTCACACACTTTACTGCCCAGTAACCAGCCCTCCAGAGCCTTAGTAGCACAATCAACAAAGTCATCCCAGTCCTGAGTCTGTGCCTTCTGGGTGTCTCTGAACTGCAACCTATACTGTTCGGTGGTTAAGCCAAACCCATCTTCAGGACTTTGTAATTGTCAACATCCTCTTCTACTACAGTGAGAAGCTTGTCTCTACCTTTGTCTGCAAAGGAGAGCCACATGATTGCTGCCCACTGCCCCTGGGGTACCTTTTGTACTTTGCAGGCCCTCTCCAGTGCAGTAATCCACTTGTGGATGTCATCCCCAGTCTGACGGAGAGGGACAATCTTGCTTAGGTTTCTATGGTCATAAGGCCTATACCTACCACTAGGGATATTGCTGCCACCGTGGGACTCTAGTCCCATCTTTTTTCTCTCTCTTTCAAGAGCAAGGGTCTCCTTTTCTAAGACTACTTCTTGTCTCCTTGTTCTAAGCTGGGCTTCTTTCATCCTAGCTTTGTGCTCCCTCTTCTCAATAGAGGTCCCCCTCTTGTGAGAAGAGGCAGAAGATCCTACAGATTTACCAGAATGATTGGACTCCAGTGAAGGAGACCTCTCTCTTCTTGGTCCACCACCAAGCCTACCTGGGGGTACAAAGAGGGGACACTTTGGCCTTCTTAATCTCCAGGCAAGACTTGATTCTACAGGTCTAGATCTTCATCTACCTCTTGGTCTGCATCATTGTCATGATCCTGGTGGTGCAAACCACCAGGGTTCTCTTCCTCAGATGTATCCACTCCATTACCAGTGTCTATCCTTGTGGGATCTGATGCTTTTAAGAAGTCATCAAGCAACAACACCTCTATAAGGCGTTGGGTATTGGGATTCAGTCCTGGCTTCAATTTGCTCATGGAACACAGACCCCTTAACTCTTGGAAAGGGAATGTGTCATACTTAGATGTCTGCACTTGACTGACATCTGGGACAGACCCACTTGGTCCCTCCTTTGAAGACATGACTAGTGAGGTGTGGTGTGTGCACCTACCTACACTACTTGGTTTCCTACTAAACTTTGAGTTGTTGGTCAGGGTGTGCTAAGCCCTTGAGACTTACAACTCTAAGTTCAGTAGAACTTATTGTTTTATAAGCTTGTATTATATGTACCTATGCTACCTTTAGTGATTTTTCAAATGATATTCTCAAGATTATCTGGTAAAACAATGCAAGCTGGAATCCCACACGCTGCACAGCAATGTGAAGTAGTGTGGCTCACTGGTTAGAGGCAGCAGACCCGAGAGCAGAGGACGGCCCGGGACCAGGGTTCGATTCCCGGCGCGGCAGGTTTCTGGACCAGGGTCAGCGGACTCGATAATTCTCTCGCCTCGGTGCCCACTCTGATCAGCGATCACACTCGGCAACTCTGGGCATTAGCTTGCCTCATCTTCACTAACGGCCCCACCAGACCGCCGGGGATGCCTGGTCTCACCCTGGAGATACCCATTAAGGGACCATCTCTCAGGGAAGCCAGGAAGGGTTTCGCAGCGGTCGAAGCGCCTTGGGACCCTACGGGTAAGTAGTGCGCTATATAAATGCCTATACATTTACATACATTTACATTTACATGTGAGAAGCTGGCCCGGCATATGATGTCCAGTATTCTAGTGGGCACCTTGCACCAGTCCAAACGACCCTTATTGATGGTAGGTTGTCTAAACCTACCATCAATAAGGGTCGTTTGGACTGGTGCAAGGTGCCCACTAGAATAGTGGACATCATATGCCAGGCAAACTTCTCACAGTCCGGAAGAGCCAGAGCCGGAGAGAGTAATACCAGAGAGGTGTGCAACGCTGGTATTGCACTTGAAGAGGTCACCTTATCGGTCCTGATCCTGTCCCGAAATCTCTATTACTCTGATGTCCCGGTCCTCACACCATTCTAGGTAAATATAATTCTGTGTGATAATTTCCCCGTATTTTGCACAAGAGTTATTTACTGTGAATTGATTTTCTCTTAACCTTCTAGAAAAATCTGAAGGCTGCAGACAACTACGAAGTGCGAGCACTTTCCTTCTGAAACCCCATTCCTTCCGGAAGAAGAGAACAGGCTGCAGAGCTTTCTCAGGGATTGCACCAAAGATTCGGAACTCTCTACCACCACTTGTGCGTGGAATCACCTCCTTCATTATTTTCAGAAAGGAAGTTAAAAGACTACTTATGATCAAATTCATGCCCTAAGTTTAAGTTTAAATACAGGATGTATTTGAGTTTAAGATTTTCATCACAACCCTTGTTGCCTTATATCTGTAGTACGAAAGGGGGTGGTGATGGACGGAGCATCTGAATTAATCAAACACTCACACCCAGTCAAAAGATCTGGGCTTAATCCATCACCATTCTTTAGCCCACTCTGCCACCCCAGTTCAGACATGGCTATATGCAAATCAGTCTGACCCTGTGCCTCATGGGAACAGTCCAGCCCGAACTGCCAAGCCATGTCTTCCCTGGACCGGAAACAAGCTTCTGAGGATCGGTTTCTGGCATTCCAGCCGTCTTCAGCCCGGCTTGCTTGAATCCAGTGGCAAAGTGAGCAAGGGACTCACGTCTGAGCATACCCTGCCACACTTATGGTGGCCAAAAGCGGTACAAAAGGGGGTGGTGATGGACGGAGCATCTGGATCAATCAAACACTCACACCCAGTCAAAAGATCTGGGTTTAATCCATCACCATTCTTTAGCCCACTCTGCCACCCCAGTTCAGACATGGCTATATGCAAATCAGTCTGACCCTGTGCCTCATGGGAACAGTCCAGCCCGAACTGCCAAGCCATGTCTTCCCCGGACCGGAAACAAGCTTCTGAGGACCGGTTTCTGGCATTCCAGCCGTGTTCAGCCCGGCTTGCTTGAATCCAGTGGCAAAGTGAGCAAGGGACTCACGTCTGAGCATACCCTGCCCCACTTATGGTGGCCAAAAGCGATACAAAAGGGGGTGGTGATGGACGGAGCATCTGAATCAATCAAACACTCACACCCAGTCAAAAGATCTGGGTTTAATCCATCACCATTCTTTAGCCCACTCTGCCACCCCAGTTCAGACATGGCTATAAGGAAATCAGTCTGACCCTGTGCCTCATGGGAACAGTCCAGCCCGAACTGCCAAGCCATGTTTTCCCTGGACCGGAAACAAGCTTCTGAGGACCGGTTTCTGGCATTCTTTTGTATCGCCTTATATCTGTATGCAGCTCAATACTAGCTGGATGTTGATACGTTCGATCATCCATATGTGTGTTTGTGTTTATGTACATGTGTATACATATATTTATGTATATACATGTATGTATATGCATGTTTCTATTCTGGTCCTATATGTCTGCTATGTATTCCTTTTTTTTCTTTCTTTTTTTCCCCTGATCTCTATTTCTTTACAAACTGGAGATTTGTTTTTGTTGACTGTAGTCTACTTCATCCTTTAATATTCTTCTACTGTAAAGCGCTCTGATACCCTCGTGGGTCACGTTCGCGCTATATAAAACTCTATAAATAAATAAATAAATAAATACATAAATAAATAAACCTTACTTTCTTTCCTGATGGAGATATTATGGTGTATTTTGACTTGACTCACAAAATTATTTGATTCAGATACATCTTTAAAAATCCTCTTGAGTCTGTGGTCTTTTGAAAATAAAGTCAATGCATTTTTCTCTCCTATACTAATCTACTTTCAGATCTATCGAAACAAAGGTAATTTACCCTAGGAGGCGGGGTTGATCAAAGTATTAGTGAAACAAGCTCTTTAGGGTGAATCAAAATTTGATGACCAGCGGATATTTGCTAGCTCACTGTATGAATGAATATGGGCCCAGGTCAGTGTGCGCATGTGTGACCAGAGCTGGTAAAATCTGATGCATCACTACCGCCACGTGGCATTGCCTCGCGGTTCACAGAGTTAGTGGCACCTTAAGGGCTGAGCGGGTGTGCAGCCTGCGATGATGCCCTGTGCACTGATATGTACTTGACCATTGCAAAATCAAGAACCAGAATCAAGTATGCGACCTTGTGGTTGCCAAGGTCGTTAGCCCCGGCCTTGGAACTTGTACCGGCACGTGGTGAGCCCTTTTGGAGACACGCAGGTGGCAGAAGGTGAGCAGTGAGGCCTGGCTGCGCTGGGGCGGGCAAATACCGTTGGGCGGCGGAAGGGGCTTGGGTGCAGCAGTGTGGCTGCGCAGGGAGTCGGGAAAGCGATGAAGGTGTGTGTGTAGTTGTATGTACTCTGCAATTCCTAATTCTGGGGTCTGTTTCAGATGAGGGAGCTGGTGGACTGCACTGTGTACTGGCATGTGGTTGAAAACACACCTGTGGCGGAGAGGTGAGAAGTGAGGCCTTGGTCCGCAGTGTCAGAACTCACTTTCCTTCTTGCTCTCCTTCCCTGTCACTCTTTCTCTCTCTCTCTCGCTCACTCTCACTCACTCTCTCTCTCTCTCTCTCTGGGGCATATTATCAAAAATGGCGTTTCTTGATAATATGCCCCTCTGTCCTTTGATGGGCAGATGATGCACCTTCTCATAGATTGTCCAGAGATGACACGCCATGGCTCTTCGTAACATTATTTCTGTGTTTATTTTAAATAAAATGTTTTGTTTGGTGATCCAAAGATGACTGTGTGATTCTCATTTTTCCAACCTTACCTGCATGTTGAGTGTTGTTCTTGTGTGACATCAGGCGATTAGTTTGGTTCACGATTTTGTAAGGTTGCTGTCACATATCTTAGTTGGGGGATAAGGGGGGTTGGCGGCCCTGGGTGTGGTGGCAGTGGGTGTTGTTGCCCTCTTTGGTGTCCGAGCAGCATGATCGTTGGCTCCATGGAATCTGTTGCTCTTCATGGGTCTGGGCTGGGCTCCCTTTCGTGGTGCAGGTTGTCATCCGACTTTATACCAGGTCAGAGCAGGTGTTAACTTCCTGGTGCTAACACGCCTTATCGTCTGTTTTGTGATGTCTTCCCCGATCTTGCTGGTCGTTGTGAATGTTGCTAAGTGGTGTGTTTGTTACTTTTTTGCATGGGAACGCCTACTCTGCATCTCATTAGCGTTAGTTGCTGAGGTCATCCGTGGCAATGTTTTTTCCGGTAAAATGGTGGCATGTGCTGTTTGCATCAGCTTGTGAATGGTGCAATAGATTTATCGCCAATTTGGCTGCAATAAAGTGCCGTTACCTCAGCGATAAGTCCTTGAGAATATACCCCCTAGTTTCCATTGATTGGTTAGCTATATGACCCTCCCTGGAAAAGCCACTATTCTCTCCAGAAGTAAACACCTGCGTCCCAAAAGGAATGATCAATGCTTTATCGAAGTTGTGGTCCAGCTACAGGTGGGTCGCTCGACCCCAAGCTGTCCAGGCTATGAATCACTACATACTGACAGTTTATGCTGCCTGTAGTGGCCAGGAAGCACTTGGGTACTGGTTGTTCACTGGCACACGAATCACTCATCGTCATCATCACCATAAATACCGCTGAAGAAAACATGTCATCTGCTCAAACTCTGGTGAATATTAGATTGTCTTTATGCTGTAAATAGGGATAGATGCAGAAGGATGATTATCGTTCTGTACAAAGTATAAAGACATTAACGTTTAACTAATGCAAAGTGTAATGTGTTTAATAACATGTGAAAGGTTTGTCATCCTTGCAATGCATTATGGGTAGCCGGATATCCGTTCAGACTTCCCCACTGTGCAGGAAGTGCTTCGCTCAGCATCACTCCGGGATAAACAAAGCAGGCGTGGTGATGTCACAGTGTTCACCCGTCAGGCGTCTCTAGTTGTCCTTGTATGGCTCAGACTCCGGCTGGAGTGGGACACCTAGTGTCGACGTGCGGTACTGCACCCTGGTATCCTGTGGAGCCTTTGACTTCACTTCTCTGATGCAAAGCATCACAGAATGAGAAATTTCCTAGTTCTCTCAAAGGAAAGTTTCAATTCTATTAAGGATTAAGCATATCCGCTCTCTATTTATTAGACAGGAAGGTAAAAGGAACAAGAAAAAACAGCCAGGAACTACATAGCCCATGAGGCTCAGCGGTAGTCATGGAAACCAGTCCACCAATCGCAGTCCATGCAAGGGTATATAGGAGATTCCACAACAGAGTCATTCCTCTTTCGATGCTGCAGGAAGTTAAGTTGACCAACGTCTAATCCGTCTTCTGATCTGAACCTAGGATAAAAGAGAACATAATAATCTCCTTTCTAGAAGGAACTCCTATATGAGAACATTACATAGGCATAAAGCAACCAGTCAAGCAAATACAAAGGCAATAAAGTACTTAAAGCACAAGCTGCCAAATAAAACTGTAATCAAAATAGAACATATCTGATGCAAAGACAATAAATCACAAGAGCAATACTTTCCTGATACGTAGAAAGTTAATACTCATACCGATAATCCCAGGGTGGGAGTCTAGATGAAGCCAGGGAGGGATAATACTCACCTCTGCGTCCTTAATAGAATTGAAACTTTCCTTTGTGATAACTAGGAAATTTCTCATTCTATGTCAGGAAGCGGAGGCTAGGATTATGCAAGTTTAAAGCTTACTTACCACAAGCGCAGCGGCTTCATGAATTGGCTTGAAATAAAACTTTTAAAAAGTTGATTCCGAAGACCAATCAGCCGCATTCATAATGTCCTCCAATCTGCCACCAACTTGGACAGCCGTGGAGGCCATAGCTCCTCTAGTAGAATGAGCTCCAAAATTTCTGACATCAATCCCCGATTCAGACATAACCCACTTGATCCATCTAGCAATGGTGGGAGAGGAAACCGCCCTAAAGGGTTTCTTAATGGCAATAAGATGTTGCCGTTCACCAGGAGGTCAAACCTCCAAAGTCATGTCCTCATAAGATCTAAGACATCTAACCACACACAATTTAGGAGAATCCGGAAAAGCAGGTTAGGTTACCGACCTTGTTCTAGATTTAGTCCTCCTGGAAATTGTAAAGGTAACACCCTCCGGGGTAAAAACCCATGCAGAAATGTCCAGAGCCCGGACATCAGAAGCTCTCTTACAAGAAATAAGGCAAAGTAGAATAGCGAGTTTAGCTGAAATCTCCTTGCAAGACAGATAATCATTATCTTGCCAAGATAAAAGAAGACGAAGAACCAAATTAACATCCCAGAGGCCGGAATACCGTGGCTCTGGGGGACGTGAAAGACGAATGCCTTTCTAGAGCTTACAAATCCAAGGGTGTTCTCCAACTAGAGCCCCATCCACCAGGGAATGACCAGCAGAAATGGCTGAACGGAAAGAATTAATGATACAATAAGCCAACTTCTGATGGAAGAGTTCCGCAAGGAAGTTGACTACCTCAGCAACGGAGGAGCCCACGGGATCCAGGTGTTTTTGCCAAACACCAACGAACCCAACGTCTCCAAGCAGATCGGTATTGCTTGGTAGTACCCGGGGCCCAGACCTGCTGAATGAGGAGTTCAGCTTCTCTCGAAAGCGAGTTGTCAGTCCATCGTCTCCTGAAATCCTCCAGGCCATAAGATGTAGATGGCCTTGGAGAACCTGGGGGTACGTCAGAATGTGCTCGAAAGACGGCAACCGAAGAGGCCTGTCCCAAGACAATTCCAGAAGGGACGGGAACCACATCTGAGCTCTCCAGATTGGAGTAATCAGGATCAGAGAGGCTTTCTGCCTGCGGACTTGAGCCGCGACCCTCTGAATGAACAGGAATGGGGGAAAAGCATAAGCTGGAAACCCCAACCAATCCTGCAGGAAGGCGTCCACCGCCTCCGCTCCTGGATCCGGCTTCCAACTGAAGAATCGCGGGAGTTGGGCATTCCATCTGGAAGCAAAGAGATCCACAAGGGGAAGACTAGAGAGCAGCAGAGAGCTGAACGCCTGAGAGCCGGAGAGCCAGATCGCCATGTCTCGAACAAACAAGCAGCCCCTCCGCAGCTCCTTCAGTGCTCCCCACAGCCCGCCAATCGCTGAGCCCCCGCCGGGGAGGCAAGGAGACCGGGAGTGCGGCCGAAACCTGTGCGGCCGTTGGATGTCCGGTGCTCTGTGAGGGAGGTGCGAGTGCAGAGCTCTCAGAGTAGCTGCGGAGCTCGAGTCAGCCGAGCCGAGCCGCGCTACCTGAGTCAGCCCCCCCTGCCCACTGACCTGCCGCAACCGAAGGCGCCCTCCGCGTTTCCGCGTTTTCCGCTACGGATCTGAGAAACCCCTGGAGGGCAGGCAGCAGGTGCAGACTCAGGCAGCATCAGGCAGCGTGGGGCGACCGAACACAGGCGTCAGAGGCAGCTTGGGAGAGCGAGCGTGCTTCAACCCACTTCCACATCATAGCCTCGAGCAAAAGGAGCAAAGGAGGTGAGGCCGAGCCAAGGGCGACCTTCAGGTGTGTGAGAGAGGGGTTGGACTAAGACACGAGCGCGGCTGCCGATAGAGGCAGCTGCAAAGTAAGAGCCCGGGGGGTTGTCAAGGCAGGCCTGACTAGGTCAGAGCTTGCCCGCGGCACCCCCTGAGTGCTCCGCTCGTACCCAACCCCTGCTTTTTTTGTGTGCCCTGTATGCCCGTTAGTTGTTACTGGTTGGCCACTAGTACACTATTCACTATTCACTGTTCACAGCCTTGACAGCCCCCATAGACCTTTCGCCAGCAGCTGCAGGGGAAGGGGGGGTGCCGTCTAACACCTATTATCCACCCTTCAACACCCACTGCTGCCATTTACTCCGCCGAGCAAGCCCAAGGAATCCCACAGGAAGCAAGCAACTCGCCCGCAGCCACGCCTACTGCCCGGCGGGGGCACGGGCACGGGGCTGTAAAATTGCCCCTCAGATTTTGCGTTCCACCATCGAGCCAACTAACTTGACGTTAGCCAAGGAGAGAAAAAAAAAAAAAGAAGGGGGTGTCAGGCCCACTAACCAGTCGCTCTTGCAATTGCACTCCTTGTACTCCTTCCCCACTATGAGGTCAGGAAGAGTCAGAGCAGACCTCACAAAAAAAAAAAAAAAAAAAAAGGAACCTAAAACATCGCAGAAATATGAGCGAAGGAGAATTCGATTCCTCCGATGAAGAAAAAGTAGAGGTGGAAGTCAAAAAGGCCAGCGCTCCCACCTCCAAGAAGCAGAAGATAATACCAGGGCTTGAAAACTACAAGATCACAGACTTTTTGATTCCATCTACACCATCTTTATCATTGGCTCCCTCGGTGCTTTCAGTGCTTCCGGTGTCTCAAGCTCAGAACATCAAAACAGTTACAAGCAACAAAAGAATGTCCCAGTCAGTGGGCTCGTTACCAAAAGCTTTGTACCCACAGAATTACATCCTACCGGAGATAACCCAAATCCAAAGCCCCGGTGAATCTTCCAACATCACGTCCAACAAATTAACAGTGAATGCACAAATAAATACAAGTGAAGCAGCAAACAACGTTAACGCCCAAAAGGAGCAGTGCACAGATCCACCAATGGTATTAGAGGATAAAACTCCTAACGCGCCAGTGAGGTGGCGTTCAGCAAGTCTGGGCTCATTCTTTGGAACTAAGGGGCCCGACTCAAGGACCGACAGTCCACCAGCGGCAAGAATGAACATCACGGATATGTGGTACAGAGGCAAAACAGATAAAGAAACCTTAGAACGGCACCAGGGGGAATTGACGAACGCCCAGACACCCACAAATCATGAAAGTCTTGAGGCACAGGAACCCCCGCCAACCCCCAAGGTCCCATTACAGGATGACAAAACGACAAAAACGACTGCCGGATGGGAAACACAGGAAGTACCGGTCGGCGCAAGCGCAACCAGTCCAACTATCCGCAATGAAGCCTCAATAAAATCCACAATCAGCCTGTTAGGAGAATCTCTCCCACGACATAATATTCCCTCTTCAATGGAAGCAACACCATCAAAAGGCCTTGATCCCCAGAAAAAAGGACATATACAAACAGCGACATCAGATATAGGTCGGGGAGAAGATCCACGACATCCTCGAGACTCCCTTTGGAGCAAACCAGGAGACAAAGCCTGGGTTAGTCCCCATGCTGGCAGTAACCAAACAGATCTTTTTCTTCCAGCACATGCTCCTCTGTGGCCTCCGTTCATAAGCACCATGGAAACTATATCAGAGGCTTTGCTCCAACACTCTGAAAAATTAGAGCTTCAGATTGACCTTCTCCAAATTCTGGCCTTTCATGTAGTGGGAATAGACAGAAAGATATTAGACCTAAATTCCTTCATTGAACGGGTACAGAAAGATCCGCAGACAAAGTACCATGAATGCCAGTGCACTGACACATTGAATCAACTTAAAGCTCTTCCGACCATCCTTACAGACATTTTGTCAGAAGTAAAAAATAAAACCAGAGCGCATCAAACTATTATTGAAACCACCGCTGTAGAAAATGCTCCTGACCGCTGGTCATGCACAACTAGTAGTGACACAACGCCCGGTGAGAGCTCATTCACGGACCCTACGGAAGGCAACCCAATAGAAACCACAGTAAATGCTCAGTTAACAACTTCCACAAACATGCAATTCCAACTTACAGATACCAATGACCCAGTAAAGCAAGGGAGAGAAGAGCCCGGGTCACCCCCAAATGGGCAAATAAAACAATCCAACGCCTTAACAAAACGAGAACGCAAACGTTTGAGGAAAGCCAGACAAAATAAGCACCAAGGAAAGAAAGCAACTGCATTGTCAAATAGGGACCAGGCCCAAGAGCCCAATAGGCATCAAGACCAGGATCAAGAGCTCCCAATGGCGAGCAACATAATACAAACTCTGACTCCAGGAACAACCTCAAACGGACTGAATGGCAAAGAGCCAAGCAAAAAGGATCAAGAAGACAAAGGGGAAATTTTGCAGGACCCCCCACCCCCAACTCCGCCCCAGCCGGCCATATCAGACATGCATCTTAGCAGCCAAAGCGATCACAAGTCACCACAAGTAATCAAAAAAACACAACAGGCGGACTGCTTAACCGCGCAGAAGATACTAGTAGAACAAAAAAGCATTTTGCACTACTTCACAAAGTTGGGCACGGGATCAAAAGAAAATCCCTTGGCCAAGGCGCAGCAGCAAAGAACCCGTCCAGAAGGCCCAGAGCGCCTCAGACCCCCACAGCTGGGTTTTGGCACCGCACCAGTAGCTCAGGCTAACATCTTATATCAAGGCAACCATGCAACTTCCGAAAAAAATAATATCCAAACCAGGCATGTGGCTCCAAGAGAAGAGGTAGACTCCCCTTACCCTGCAGGAGCCTTAGTACATGAAATCATTCCCCATTACAGCTCCAGGGGGAACCATGACATTCTCAATCGGAGCGCCATCCTAAAACTTACCAACTCAATTGAAACACTATGCCACTTGAACACGAATCACATCGAAAGTATCGAATTCAAACCAATCCCAAATACAAATGGAAGAGAGATGACAGTGGCAACATGGAAGGACCCTCAGAAAGCCAAAGAATTTTGGCTCCACAGAGAAGAGTTCGCAAAATGGGGAATCAAAATCAGACCAGTTGAAATTGAAAGATACCCGGGCCCGCTATCAATGCTGGCTGTGCCAAGACCACCGCCCGACAGAGGAACACTGCGGGGGGCTGTTGGTAGCTCGGAAAGCATTAAGGGAGGCTGGTCTAACTTACGCATTATCCGCCAAGGCTGGTTAGGAGACGCAAGCCGGGCCCGGAAAGTTCTCCCCCCAACCCCAAGCCCCGCGGATGGCATGACTGATGAGGCATGAAAATCGAACTTGAAGGTATGCTCATGGAACATCAACGGGCTGGGGGGCAAAACAAACGACGCAGAACTACTAGTATTTCTAAAACATTTTGATATTATATTACTCCAAGAGACCTGGTCAATCACATCCGAACATATAAATGGCTTCAAAGAAATTCAACAACATGCCATCAAAAATGGCTTAGCAGGCAGAGCATCCGGAGGTCTATCGATGTATCTGAATACCAGCATCCCATGGTCTTATGACATAATCGACACGGGACAAACATGGATCCAGTGCATCAAAATTGAACCTCAGCCTATCCCCAGTCCAGGAGCACAGGTCACACAAGACCTTCGGTCATTGGTTATCTGCAACATCTATATACACCCAGAATCCAGGAGGAAATTAGAAAAAATCTTGACCCTGAAGGCACTCGTCAAATCTTTGCAATCTACCTTCCCACAGTCGGGGCTAATAGTTTCTGGGGATTTGAACATGTTCCTTTTACAGAGGGATCATGCACAGAATATCCAACGAAACAAACGGAATGGGAAACCAATTCCCCCTACAATAACTAACCATCAAAAAAAGGATAAATACGGACAACAATGTGCCCTAATATTCGCGGAACTGGGAATGCTTAATTTGAACGGCCGCTTTTCGCAAGATCAGCCCGCATCTTCTACCAGAATTGCCAAACAGGCTCAAGCTGTATTAGACTACACCATAGTGGACCTCGAGGTACTCCAAACAATTGTCACCTACAGAATAATCCACAAATTCGAGAGTGACCACAGTCTACAATCAATTGAGCTGAGCTTCCAACATACCAGGGCTCCAGCATGCAAAGATTTGCTCCAAATCCCGAGTCCCTACAATCTCAAGCGACTAGTTTGGAATGGGAAGAACGTCGAAGAAATTATGACATTTGTGAAAAGCGCGCAGGCAGAAGAGGGCGTGCAAAACTTATTGTCATACCAGGATAATTGGGAAAACATGATTGCAAGTTTAACCAACAGATTTGGCCAGCAACCCCAGATCCACTAAAGAAAAACTAATGAAGCACACCAGGGGCTCCTGGGCTCAATAGGGCGCAAAAAACAGGATCCTAAATCAGGAAATCAGAAAACTACAAGGAAAAAATCCAACAAAGGGTGTAGACACCAAACGACAAATCCACAATCTAAGGCAAAAATACAAAAAAGACATATGGTCGGCAAAGACAAAACATCAAACTGAAATTTGGCTACAACTACTAGAAGCCAGCAAAACAAACAACATTTGGAAATTCTGGGCAGAAATCAAGAAAATAGCAAATGGAGCTGCCCACGTCTTTAATGCAACCATACTACAGGAAGACTGGATCCACCATTTAGAGCAAACACAAATGACCAATTCCCAAGCAGACCATCCAACATATAAAAAAAATGAGAAACAAGAAGCGGATCAAAACTTTGGTGAAAATTGGATCACGTCACGACAAGTGCAATTGATCCTAAAAAAATTGAGGTCGCAAGGTGCACCAGGACCAAATGGCTTGGCAAATGGACTCTTTAAACATGACCAAGCGTTTTGGGCTGAATACCTTACCCCTTTGTATAACAACGCTTTTCAAACAGGAAGCATTCCCCCCTCATGGAGAGGGAGTATCCTGCATCCAATTTACAAATCAGGCGAGCGAACAGACCCAGCGAATTATAGGCTGATAGCGCTTATTGACGTAGAGGCCAAAGTATACGCATCCAACCTCCTGCAAGCACTGGAGGACTGGGTCAGCTCCAACAACATTCTGCCAATTACCCAGACGGGGTTCAGGCCAGGAACCAACACATCATGCAACCTGTTAGCGCTAAACCTCCTTGTCGACAGTGCAAAGGCCAAATCAATAAAACTCTATACCTGCTTTGTCGACTTAAAAGCGGCGTTTGAAACAGTCCCAAGGGAGACCTTGTGGAAAAAGATCGATAGATGGGGCATACCATCGAAGCTGTTACAGGCCATCATTGACTTATACACATCGACCTGGGTCAAGATACAAATAGGCAATGGTGACAGAACAACAGAAAAAATCCCCACCCGAAATGGCCTCAAGCAGGGATGTGTCTTGGCCCCTACCCTTTTTAATATCTTCACCGCGGATCTGGACAAGAGCATTGCGGAGATTGAAAGCGACCCCCCCAAGCTAGCTCAGCACAAAATAAGGAGTATGCAGTACGCCGATGACATCGTTCTTTACAGCCAGACCCCCTTGGGATTACAACGCTCCATCACAAGGCTGCACGAATTCACCCGTACGTACGGGCTGCAACTCAATTACAAAAAAACAAAAATCGTCTGCTTTGCATCACGGCCAGGGCGGCAAAAATTCAAATGGCACATTGAGGGAAATATGATAGAACAAAGCCCCTCTAACAAGTACCTGGGAGTACTGGTCGACGCAAGATGGACATTAAAAGATCAACGACTGCACAGAAAAGCTCAGGCTAATAAATTACGCTTTTCTTTAAATCTACTAAAAACAAAACTGAATTGTCCTTCCAATTCACATCTGTTGAAGGTGATCGCTGCAACATTTTTGCCACGTACGGCTCAGAACTATTCAGAGGCAAAGACGCAAATTTTCTGAATCTCCAACAGTCAGTGCTGTTCAAACACATCTTTCAAATTCCGAAGTTCGCTTCACAAGCGCAAGTACACCTTGAATTTGGGCTATTCAATCAGCACCAAGCCAGACAAGCGGCAATACTAAAAATGTGCTGGAAATTAAGAGCAGCTCAAGAGGAACAAAAGGAAAAGACGCATAGAAAGCACAACTTGAAGAAGGTCTGTCAAATCTTAATATGCAAGAGGCCTGGAACACCGGTCACACCTTTGCAACCTTCAAAAAAGCAGCCAATGATGCGGCAAACTAGAATCTTGGATCGCTGACAAAGCTGCACTAGCAAAGAAAAAACATGGCTGGATGGTACTTGCAACACATGAGAGGTGTGTCCCGCAACCATACTTAGTTAACCACATAACAACATCTACACAACAGATGCTCCTACGAGTACGGCTGGGAACTTACATCTCAAAAGACCAGACCCCTGCATGGAAGCAAACGTGGCCAATATCACTCTGCAGACTCCGTGGTCATGCAGAAGAAACTTTGATTCATCTTCTGTGCATTTGCCCAACCCTCACAAACCTGAGACGTTACTATCTCTTGCATATATTTTGCTCATTTCAAGTCAGAAAATGTCGGCCGGCAGTCATGCTAGCATTGAACAGCCAGCAGCTGCAGACAGCCTGTAGGGCCACCAGATTTCTTCAGAAGGCGAGCCTCCTAATAATGCAAACTGAAAAAATGGCGAACAATGGTACCAAATAAAAAGGATTAAGGATTACAAAAGACTCCGATTTCAGCAAATGTCAAATTGTTTTATTTTTTTCTGTCTTCCCTTTTAAAAAGATGGAGGAAGAAAAGAAAAGGGGAACAAAAAAACAGTATCCCACAGAGAGTAAATGTAGGTTTTTATTTATTTTTCATTTTAATGATTTTATGTAATATTCTCTTTGCAAATTTTTTAAAGGTTTTAATTAACCACATACAATAACATATTTACTTACTACACAGAGTGTTTTTAAAGCTGAGCACTTTGTCATCGGATCATTTGATGGTCACACTGCATGAAAATCAAGAGGCAACAATGTATTAACATATATACATTTTCTTTCCCCCCTCCTTTCTTTTATTTTATTCTTTTAGAACTAATTTACTCTCAACACAGAACAGAACCAGTATTGTTCCTAATAGGTACTTGAGTAACACACAGGTCACCTACACTTTCTATTTTGAGGTCCTAAAGAAAGCCCCATCGACCATTCAGGCGTACATATAGGGCAAGAACTTATGGATGAGTTAGGTATTGAAAGTAACCTCCAAACCAACAGTGGTCTTAGGAACAAATCGACATTTGTTCCTCAACTTCCCCCTGATAATCTTATTGACTGCTTCTTTAGAACGGTTACAGAAGATTTATACAAACTTGAAGACAAATTAAATCGGGTATCACTCACTAAGTGTGACAATCTTAACTCCCAAGAAAGAACTGCTCTTAAATTACTCTCTAATCGTCATGATACAGTTATGAAGGAAGCAGACAAAGGGGGTAATATTGTCCTACTGAACAAGACTGACTACTTTGCTGAAATTGAGCGTCAACTTGGTGATACCAACTCGTATACCAAAATCAATCATAATCCCACACAAGACATTAACTTACGTCTAGATAGGATGTTGAGATATTGGCACAGCGCGGGAGTATTGTCTGATATTGAACTCAAATATCTATTCAATCCAAATCCTCTGGCGGCTTATATGTATATACTGCCCAAGGTACACAAAAGCAATACTATGCCACCAGGGAGACCGATTATATCGGGCATAGGTTCTGCAATAGAACATATTTCAGAATACATAGACATCACCCTTCAACTTGTGGTACGTAATCGTCCATCCTTTATAGAAGATACAAAGGATCTTCTTAACAAATTAGAGGACATGACCTGGATGGAGGATGCCTTACTAGTAACACTAGACGTATGCGCGTTATACACTAGCATACCTGTAAATAATGGTATGGAGGCCCTCACGTATTTCTTATCCAAACGTGATGCCACTTTATACCAACATACTGAAATGGTATTGGAAATGACCCGCTTTGCACTCAACAATAATTTCTTTACCCATAACAATACCTAGTATCATCAACATTCTGGTGTAGCAATGGGAGCGAAATTTTCACCGTCTTTCGCCAACATCTACATGGGATTCTTTGAAGAATCCCATGTATGGAAAAATGGTCCACCTGAGCTAACCAACCACATCATACTTTGGTGTCGTTTTATCGATGACATTTTTATGATTTGGGGAGGAGATGAAAATTCACTGAATGAATTTGTCTCTTATATCAACCATAACACTTATAATTTGAGCTTTACCTCCAAATACAGTGCAAACAACATAGACTTTTTGGACATTACCCTCTTTGTAAACAATGGTAAACTTGAGAGCAAACTGTTTAGAAAGATCACCGCATGTAATTCAGTATTACATGCAAGCAGTGCCCACCCTACCTCGCAAAAAACTGCCATCCCCTTTGGTGAAATGACCAGGCTACGCCGCAACTGTAGTTCCGAGAATGATTTTCAATGTGAAATAACCAAACTTAAAGAACGTTTTGAGAAAAGGGGTTATGATAAGAAGATACTCAACAAAGCCCACAACCGTATCAACAAGATTCAGAGATCAGAAACTCTCAAACGGAAGAAAAAACATACCAACAAAGAAGATAAAATAGCCCTGATTACTCAATACAACTCACATAGTAATCAAGTCTACAGGACTATAAATAAGCACTGGAAGATCCTTAAATTGGATCCGGATTTGGAACCATACCTGACCTACAAACCTAAAATTATAGAAGGGGAAGAACCCTTAGAAACATCATAAGCCCCTCGATAGTTAACAATGTTGCCACAACCAGTACTACCAACATTTGGTTTCCAAGCAAACCAAAGGGGTTTTTCAAGTGTACTCAATGCTGTGTATGCCAATTTGCCGATGATAAAAAGAAGACCTTCAAATATAATACCAAACAAACTCACCAAATTAATCAGTTCATGAACTGCAATACTAAGTTTACTGTGTATTGCATAATTTGCAAATGTGGTCAAATTTACGTTGGTAGCACTACGAGACCCCTGAAAGAGAGAATACAGGAGCACATACGAGCTATCCGTAACTGTAATAAAAGCTACCCGTTAGCAGTTCACTATAATGAAATGCACACAGACTCTGAAATATTGGCAATCAAGTTCCACGGCATTGCTGAGGTGAAAACAAATCCTAGAGGAGGAGATAGAGTAGCCACATTGAGAAAACTAGAATCACAGTGGTTGATTAAATTGAGAGCAGTGGACAGGGGATTAAACACTGACCGTGAACTACATGTGTTCCTTAAAGAATGAAATTAGCCAACTACCTGTAGACACTGTTGTATTCACCTATCATTTCCTGCTTGTATCTCAGGCTCTTTGAATTTGCCTCCAAGACATATATACTTATTTGATATACTTAATTTCATACTGTAACTGTCCAGACACACCAACCTCTATTAATTACTCTATGTTGGACTAGCTGTTTAAACTATGTTCTATTCACCAATATCTTGTGCATCAATTAGGTATTCTGTTATTAATGTGCTATCCTCAACATCTACATACTTATCAGCTGATACGGTGGATAACTATGCCCTCCACCTTACTTCAAACTGGTTCTATATAAAATTGCTGTTCCCAGTCAATACTGTATGTGGTCGCTTTCTGTGTTTTGCCTATTGAACGACAAATATTTGATTGTCTGTCCTTCCTGTATAGGACAGATTGTCATTATTTAATATTATCATTGATTTATTGGAACTTATTTGAAGTTATCGATTTCATTATATTGTATGTATATGGGTGCTGTTCTTTACATCCATCTTTTGATCTCATCATTTATTTTTGTTTTGTTACATTTGATAATTATTTCCATCTTTATGTACCAATATTGACATTAATATCTTGTTTTTGCGTGAACCCCCTCTAAAAAAATCTATTTTAGTTGAGAGGTTATTCCCCCTCCTACCCGATGTACTTATTACGTATACCTCTGGTCTTCAACCCTATAGACTTACTACACTACAAAATGGCCACCACATTAGCCACATTCAGCGCGAGCCACCTTCCTCTAGTCTGTTATCAGACTCTATGTCTTCTACGTCGTGTGGATTGCCTACACCTGAATCTGGGTCTTTCTTTTCCCGCACTATTCTTTTCTGGGCATATAAAATGCCTGCTAGCATGTTCAGCTTTTGCTATTGCAGGCGACCAGGCGGGTTATCGGTGTTGCTGCCACTTGGAAGGTGAGTTATCAGTATACTAATCGCTGATTAACGGACATGGGTTACCCGCAATGTTTACTCCGTCTCTCTATCTTACCGAGTATTCAGCGGGGGAATTTCCAACCTATTAATGTGGTGATTGTCGGGCAACTGATAGGGGATGCCAATAGTTGTTTAATTTGATATTGACGCCCCTTTAGGTATCGTATTAGGATGTTATATACCATGATTCTTTGACCCCACTAAATATGATTGACCACACTGAGACTAAATCGTGCTTCTTACGTGGTCGTTTCTTGTTTCTAGACTGCAACTTATCAGGGTTGCGAATGCGGACTCGTTTTTATCTTGAATTGAGTCCATCTAAACATATTGTGTGACTAGTTCCATGGGATCCTCCGTATTATTTTGGATTCTGACAACATATATGTGTACTCTTCTTTTCGCCTATGGTGAGCTTGTTACTCTATTACTTTTGTACTTATGTCTGTATTCCAGAGACTATTCACTGGTTAGCTGCTGCTCGTGATTTATCTCAAAGTGTTTACGCTTAAATTGCTGGCCATACTAATGTGATTACCTTTCTCGACAACAAAGTTATTCTTTAAACTGAAACTTGATCATGTACTTATCTGAGGTACCTATGGTTACGTCTCTAGGCATGAAATTCTATCTTGCCCGAATAGTTAGTATAAACAACATGCCACTATTATTTGACTTTTTTGGTCCTTTGGCTGAAGTTCTCATAGGTACAAATACTAGGTACTATAATGCTCATATTTCTTGCTGTCCTTTTTTAATTCAGATACCTCGTCGTCCTAGAACATTATGATATGTTTGCCATGATGATTATGCTGACGCTCTTATTGAAGTGAATCCAGTTACAAACTCACCTTACTCTTTATCTTGGGTGAGTTGTTCTGTCTTAGTAACATGCTTTGCCACTTATGCGCTGTTTATAAACTATTGGTGATCGTGCAACTCAAACCTCATTTTCAGTTTCACTTAATATATAGTTGGCCTGCTTACAAACCTTGGTGATTTTGTAGTTTAGCTTATTCTGGATATTCATATATATCCAATACACATGTATTTCAAGTTCATTTTTGTCCATACTTTGGAAACACTTGCAGCTGTTCTATATATTTCTTACATGTTGAAACGGTCCCCGTTAGCTATATCTTGTTTGATGTTCTCTTGCTAAATATATTAGTTTGGTGTATTGTTCTGATTTGTGATATTGACTCCCATGTCCTGTCCCTTTTAGGTATTCCGATATTATCACGTAACGCTGTGTCCTCAGCTCATGAACAGATTATAATTACATCTTCCAATTATTATTCATGGTGGGTGTATTTCGAATTTTATATATGTTAATCACCTGTCCATTCAGAAAAATGGAGCTCTTCATAGAAATCTTTAAATTGATATGTGATTGTGGAGCGGCAGCGGCACCTACCTCGGCGCAACACAGTCCGAGCGCGGGGGTCCCGTCCCCCGCGCCCGGTCACTTAACGTCCCGGACACCCAGGACACCTTCTCTTTTTCGTCCCCTGCAGGTACCGACGCTGGAGCCCGAAGGACCGGAAGCCCTCGCCAGTAACCCCGGAAGTGACGGCGGGTCGACCCCAAGCAACCCGGAAGCGATCGACCTTGACCCCGGAAGTGGACGGCCAGACCAGAACCCGGAAGGTAGAAAAAGCCCCGAGGACGAAGGAGAGGCGTTCGGAGCAACCGACTCGTGGCAGGAGGCAGCGGACAGCGACGGACCCCGGAGAGAGAGAGGAGCAGTATTGCAAGACCGAAGCGAGGACGAGGAAGAGGACGTCTGGACGGAGGACTGGTGGCGTCCTCAGGAGGAAGCTGGAGAGCGGCCGCAACTCGGACGAGAGTTGCGGCGGGGCACGTGAGTACCTGTTACCCTTTCTCCGTGTCCCCTCCTGTGTATATAGAACTAATTGTAAATACCCTTGTATATATTCCGTAGACTGCACGAGCACAGGGATATTTAGGGTTGTTCTCACACGCCCTGTACAAAGACCGAGCACTGCCCTGCACCATCCCGCCTTCAACCCTCCCACCTTTTTCTTGCCTGTTCCATCCCCCCTACCGTCCCCTCCTCACTGGCCTTTCTACGTACCCTTCACTCCCTGGTGTAGGTGGTGGGGTGTACTGATTGAGTACTCAGAGTAAAAGCCCTACGCTTCTCTCCTCTTTTTCAAGCCTCCAAGGAGCCCCAGTACCACACCGAGGAGACTACTGGCGGAACAAGGAGAAGCAGATCCTGATCCCCAACAACCTCGCCGAGCCTGGTTCACTGCCGTTTCTATCAGCCGACCACCCCTTGGATCCTACACTGCCTCCCTCCCTCATATTGACTTTGTCCTTCTGCTGCAATAAAAACACTTGTCATAGCTCAATATATACGGCCTCCCCGCCTGTTATTCCGGTCCGCCCGCCACCCAGCTCCACAGTGATTTATTAATTTCTCATGTTTCTCTTTTATGTAAATATGTAAATGATATTTCCCTGTATTGGGGTATGTTTGTATGATATGTATATAATGTGTTTGTAGTGTTTGTACATAATAGTTGTTGATTGTCCTGATTGTAACACCTATGTATTATTTAACTATTCCAGCCTTGATGAAGTCTCTGTGGGAGACGAAACACGTGTTGGCGATATGTATGCTGGAAAAACCTGTTTTTTATGAACCTTGATAAAGAAGAATAAAAATACCACATTATGAAGAGGACCTTTTTTTTGACTCAACATTGGATTATTATTTACCCTTATACTGTGTGATTTGTATGTTCTAGGGGTTTCACTGGTGACAACTGTTAAATCTCTTACTTGTGCGATACGCACATGAAGGCTGAAATGAGTTAAACACTTCTTGGTGTGCTGTAATTAGAACCTCACCTCTCGAGCATTGTATCTTGTTGCACACCCGTGTGCACCAATATAGTACCTTTAGGTAGTAGGTACTTTGAGTTTCTTGAGCACCCATTGTATACTGTGATTATGTTTATTTACAATACGCATCTACTTAGTGATATTATGAAATATGTCTCTCTTTGAATGTTGCTGACTTTTCCATTTTGGACGCTACTACCGCCTTCTGTTAAGCTGAAACATGTCGACCTTTTTTTTGTACACTAATATTGTGTAGGACAAGTAACTCGTCCACACACGCACCGCGCTGTTTTTATCAGTACTTGATTCCTGACTTATTAAAATTTGGTCAAGGACATACAAGTTTTTAAATTTCACTTCACTTGAGCACTTTCACTTTATCTTCAATCACTACTGCAATAACCAGTGGTATTCCTCCTGTTGGAGGTAAGCAAACTACAAAAAGGAGCCCAATGATGATTCTTACACATTTTTAAATTTGCGGAGAACCAAGATATACCGCCTTATGACCTTGCTAAATGTGATTGAGGGCTTTTCATTACAAAGTTGCTAGCCCTGGTTACTCAGGTCGAGTGATTCATTCCCCATTGATTTTGGATATTACGATAAGGAAGCTGAATGATTCACACTTCCTTTCTTCTCCCCCCCATTGATTTATAATACTATCATCAAGGGTGTCCATTCCTTTTAAAAAAAATATGTTTATTAAACTTTTTTCACCTTTTGTATACAGAGCACATCATCATGATAGAAAATAAACTGTACGCATAAATAATGACATGTAATCTGTTGCTCATGTAAAGATGAAAACAGACAAGATAAAAACAAAACCAATTACAGAGCAGGTTTTTGGAGGATATACCAATATCAGAAATGAGTCAATCAATGTACACACAATGCAATACCCGTGAATAAACCTAGGCCCGTGTTTCCTGCCTTTCCCTCCAGTTATCAATAGGCTCCCAAATTTGAAGCCCCAGTCTTCTTCCCCTTTTACCCTTCCTTGTGTATATCCCTTTCTCCAAATTGTAAACAGAAAGCAATCTAGCCAACCATTGATGGAATCTACGTGGATTTCGATCAAGCCATGCCGCAGCAATACAGATTCGTAATACTGCCAAAGCCGGAAACATAAAGTAACATGCTGGATCATCTGAACCATCACCATCTACCCCAAGCAGAATTCTTGCTGGCGTAAGGGTGATCTCAATTCCCAATGATCTCACTAGGAAAGATTCTATGGCACTATGGACAGGCTGCAGATGCGGGCAAGTTGCAAAGACATACACTATCTCAGCGTCTGAGATATCACATCGGGGACAAGTGACGCCCGCTGTACCTCCCCACTGCGCGATCCCAGCAGGTGTGTATTATAACGCATAGATTGTTTTATAATGCTGGGCCTGAAGTGCAGCTGAACAAAGAATATTTTGCCCTAATCCTAATGAGAGTTGAAAACACTCATATCCTATCCCCAGTTTCTCAGCCCACTTGCTCTCATATTTCTCAAGGTCATCGTCCTTAATCAGAATTAGTTCAGCATACAGTCTTTTAATAATGCAGCAAGCCCGCCCCTCAATAATTTCCATAATTGCATGTTTGCCAAATCCAACTGACCCACCTTTTTTAGTAGTTAAAAAACTCCTAACTTGTAGATACTTAAAAAAGTTTCTTGTCTCAACCACATAGGCCAACTGAATATCAGAGAACTGACACATCCCATTCATACCAATCAAGTCCCCCACCTTGGTGATCCCACGCAGCCCCAGTCTGCAAAGACAGAGTCTGCGAATATTTCCCCTTTGAGGGTATGATTCCTATGTAATCGAATGTATGCATTAAACCTCCCTTAAACCACATTATTTCCTAAACGATAACCATATTTTGTGTGCCACAATCACCACCTTAAACTTTGTTCTTTTAATATAAATGGGATCTGTGTATTTCAAAAAGACATTCTCTGCGTCCCCTGCATGCAGTAGCAAATATATAGCAATAGAACCAAGAGTATCTTCTGATTCAGACCCTGCACACCCTAAGAGCCCACACATGTACTGCAAGGCTGCTGCCCAGTAGTACATTTTCAGATCCGGGACAGCCCAGCCTCCTCTATCCCTGGGAAGAACCATATGATGTAGAGCCCTTCTAGTCTTCCCTTGCACCCAAATAAATCTATTTATTACCTGCTCTAATATAACAAGCCATTTAGTCTCAAGTGTGAGCAGAATTGCCCTAAAGAGGTAAAGGAACTTTGCCAAGAGGATCATTTTAATAACATTAGTGTGCCCTACTATAGAGAGGTGAAGATTACGTAATCTATCCAAATCCTTTTTTGCCTTATTTATAATAGATTCTATGTTTGTTTCCACAACTTTATCCAGATCCGCCGAAATTCTAAGCCCCAAATATACTGCGGAATCTACTACACAACTATCCGAACATTCTGCCTTATTGTTCTTAACCACATGAGCGCTAGCGAAATTCTGCCCCTGTGCTTGTTTTTTAAAAAACCCATTATTCATGACGAGCTGGGCTCGTCATGAGCGTGCGAGGAGGCTACCTCATGACGAGCCCAGCTCGTCATGAGCGTCGAAGGGGTTAATTATCTGCGTCTTGGGTCTGTTCAGGTCATATCCAGAAATTTGGCCAAAAGCTAGGGCATCCAACTTCACCCAGTTATGGCCTCTTTGGGTGCTGGGGTGAGAATTGCCACATTATATGCCAAGATTTTACATTCCCCACCAGGGGTATTTATGGGAGGAAACCTATCATTCGCCTGCAACTTGCACATTAAAGGGTCTATATACAACCGAAGAGTAGTGGCGAACACGGGCAACCCTGTCTCGTGCCCCGTTTAATCTGTAGGGGCATCGTGTGGCCAGCATTCACGCGGACACGAGCTGTGGGAGCTAAATATAATGCCTGAATAGCTTTAATAAAACCTTCTCCGACTCCAGACCATCTTAGAGTCAACCAGAGATAGTCCCAGGAGACCCGATCAAAAGCTTTCTCAGCATCCAGTAACATAACTGCCATCGGGTCCCCTGGAACTTCTGTGGCATCAAATAAGGGGATGACTCTACGAATATGTTGTGTCTTGGCCCTTCCTGGGACAAAACCATGCTGAGTTGTACTAACCTTTGCAAGCCAAACTGCCAGAACCTTGGAGAAGATTTTTGCATCGGAATTCATCAGTATTATTGGCCTGTAAGACCCTGGTGCTGTGGATGGCTTAGCCTTTTTTTAAATAACTACAATATCTGCCCCTGCCCAAGAATTTGGGACAGATACCCCTATTTTAGCCTGTTGTATCATAGCGATCAAGTCAAGGGAGATCTCATCAAGAAAGGTTTTATAGAATTCTATCGGGATCTGGTCAGGCCCTGCCGCCCTACCTGACGGTAAACTCGCTAAGGCGGCAAGAATCTCTTCTACCTTCAAGGGGGCGTCTAAAGCTTCTCTACTCTCCTGGGAAAGGAATGGGGCAGAAATATCACTACGGAATGGTTGAATCTCCGAAGGGCCTTTTAATGGTTCCTCATCATACAATGTTGCATAAAACTGTTTAAAGACCTCGCGTATTCCATCTGAGTCCGTCTGCCGTCGCCCCGAGCCATCACTAATCCCTTTATCTTCACCTAGAGCTTTTTGCCTTGCACGAACAGCTAATGTGTGCCCCACACGCCCGCTAAATTCATACCATTGTTCTCTTTTGGCTAAGCATGTGGCCACCACCTTACTAGATATATTCTCCTGTGCTTCTGCTTTTGCCCTGGCAACTTTAATAAGTGCCTGATCCAAAGACTCACCTGCTGCAGAGAGCAAAGCCAGATCCTCCTCAGCCTCTGCAAGGGCCTTGGCCAATTCTGTGGCTCTTAGACATTCCTGTCTTTGTCTGAACAGACTAAAACTCAGTGTCTCACCTCGAATATGTGCCTTAAAGGCATCCCAAGAAATTCCTGAGGAAGTGCTACCTCTATTAATTTCCCAATATCCTTTAATCCAGCCTCTCATATGTAGAATATAGTTATCATCCTTTAATAATCACTGCTCAAATGCCCACATGTGCTCATGCCTAACTTCCCTTGTAGTATCTAGTGAGAAAATTAAAGGATTGTGGTCGGAGATAATCTGAGGCAGCTTTTCAATCTGGGAATTTGCCAACAGACAATGGGAGACCAAAAAATAATCCAATCTGACGCATACCTTATGAGGGGCAGAGTAATAGGTAGTTCCAGAATCACTGGGCTTCAGCTTTGCCCAAACATCTGCTAACGATATGGGAGTGCCGGGCATCACACATATATGTAATGCATTATTCCTTGCCAGATTCTGAATTGCGCGGCAGACTTTCTTCTTTCGACCCTGATATCTCTCAGTCGGATCCATACCCAAACCTCCTGCCCCATTGATACTAAAATCCCCACAATTCTAAATCTAGAAAATCGAATACTTCCGGGTCATCCTCAGTAGATCCATAAATTGACCCCAGAGTAACCCAATCCTCATCAATCATACATTCTATTAATGCCCACCTACCCCACTGATCCTCAAGCTTCTTCCTGACCACCACACCTTTTAATCTAGACAATATCGCCACCCCTCTAGTTTTAGATCCCTGCTTTGAGTGGGCAAGCAAATGAAAGCCCAACTGTTCTAATAAGAAGCCCTTATTCCCTTCAATATGTGTCTCCGTAGACAAACAAAATCTGCCCACATTGCTTTCAATTATGCCGAAACCCGTTGTCTCTTAAGATGGTCATTCAGGACACACACATTGATTGTAACTATTCGTGTAGGCATTTAAAATACATCTGGTGCCTGTCCTAATCATTTAACCGGCAAAAACATGAACAGACTCCTACTGTCGTCTCCTAGTCCTCCAATATCCATCTCCTCAGTCATTTCATTCTGTATATTCCAACATGTGCATTCCCTGCAATCCAATGTCTAGGGAGTTGATTCTGATCCTGGAAAAAAACGTCCGTATGATTCGTATCCAGAACCCTCTCCGTACCAATTGTAAACATGCCGTATGACCCGACAAGTACGATCCGGACCGTTTGTGGTAGCAATAAGGGCTTGTGAATTTTCTCCTCAGTTCAAGTTCAGGAGCATAACAATGGTCTTCAGTTTTCTTAGGGCAGTGACGAACATTACCCTAAGCACAGTGTTCAGTTCAGAAGGAAGAGTTTGATCATGAACATGAAGCTATCCCCTAAAGAGATAATGAGAAACACCTCCAAAAACCAAAGACAATTGACAAGATGTTTGAAGATGTATCACGTGTGCTTGCCCATTCTTATAAGCAAAGAGGTGCTGCATGCTTCTCCATATGGCTCCTATGCTTCTCTGTGTATCATGGGGAGTACACACACTGTTTTGTAGGTCCTTTTTCACCTCCAAGAGAATTATTCTATTAACTGTACAGTTACAACTACTCTCTCATTTGCGCATTCATCCTGTTTTTTATATTTCCCTGTTAAATGACATGCCCAATATTCTATTATGCATAACTTTCCCTCCCCCATATCAAAGATCCAGGGAGGATCCAGAGTATGAGGAAAAATCAATAGCTGATTCCAGGATAAACTGGGGTCAACTTCAGTATATGATTGACTGGAAGGGTCATGGACCAGCTGACCATTCTTTGGAACCTGCATCATTTGTAAATTTTATATGAAGAAATTCCATCAACTCTTCCTGCTGACCAGGGTTCATTATGGAGTAGGCAGTAAAGTTTGGGTTAGAAAGAAATCTCTCGATTGCCACCATTGGATAAACATCATGTCACCCAGATAGAAACAATATATGAAAAGGAGACCCAGACCAAAGAAGTGACACCAAGGGTCAGTCGTCTGTTCACCTGGAACCAGCACCAGGGCCATCAAAGCTGCAGAAGCCCAATCTCGATCGCCACAAGTCGCACCACAGTCTTTTGGATCCAGGAGTGTCATCTGAGTCCAGATTTATCATCCAAGAGGAACACTGACCTCCACCAAAGGATATCGGTGGACCTGTTGTGTATGGAGACTGGTAGCCCAGCCACAGCTGGCCTTCTACTGGCTCAAAGATGACTTCGAGGGACCTTGACCTCTGTTGTCAAAGATGCCCCACCTTACCCATGGATCGAGGAACAACCACAGAGACACCCCCATCGACCACACAGCATCCAGAGTATCCTTCAGCATCCTCACCATCCTGTATCCTCTGCATCAGGACCTTTCCAGTATAGTCCATGACTGTTTTGTTGGAAAGTGTGGAACCAGACTTGAGACTGCCTTGATGACTGCTCCAAAAAGTATTTACTGGTCTCTCGGACATTCCCTAGTTAGGATTTGTCATCTAGCCCAGGCTGGAGAAGCTTCACTCAACTTATACAAGTGTTCTTAAAGTTTGCAAATTTAATGATTGCCAATGCTTGTTTGCGCTTTGGACAAAAAAGTTGGGATTTATGTTTTCTTTGAAAATCTACATCTCCGGAACCTTCCGGTGGATTTTATTCAACTTGGTCTCTAAAAATGTATAAAAATATAATCTATTTTTATAAATTGGTGTTAGATTTATTTCATGTTGTATGACCTTCTTATTTTGCTTCTAAATGCTTTATAATAGTTCCTTTGTTTAAGCCGTGCTGCTTGAAGCCACAGCTACCCAGCATTGAACCAAAGGTTTTACAAAAGAACCTGAGTAGACCCAAAACAGTTTTGTGAGTATACATTACTGTAAGGTTGCACAACCATACCATATAATACGCCCAAATCCTCGCAACTATGTTACAATTAGGTACTCATTCTCAGGCTCAAGGGGTGGTGGCATAGAGTCAGAGGTGGCATCCATGGAACAAACTCCTGACAGTCCCACACAATGAACAATAGACCTTTACTGATAACCAGGCATAGCAGACAACCTTCTACAAGGAATGAAAAGCTCCTGCATAGAGTGTGAGAAGTTAACCCATTTTTTATGGTCCTTCCATTTTTCCATATATGGATTTGATAGCTTTAGGGCTCTTTGTAGTTTAACACTGATAACACTAGTACAGTATCTTTTCCTCTAAAATATGCGTTGTACATTGCAACTCTGTATTTGGCCTATTTAAAATTCTTACCATCCCATTGTAAATGATGCCTAAAGTGTCCATATGACATGGAAATTGATGGAGGGCTTCAATGCGGATCACTGACAAAATATCGAAGGTTTAAAAATCGACCTACAAAAATATCGGAGCAAGACTATCGATGTCAAGAATCTTGACACCCTATCTACAACATGGTAAGTACAAAAATATCGAGAAAAAAAATATGGATGTCAAAAATATTAGTATAAAAAAGCTTGTTTTTTTAGTTAAAAAAATATGTAAAATCAACTAAATAATATTGTAAATATAAGAAACATTGTGAAAAATATTGTATAATGTTTAAAATTAATACGTAATATAGATATAATTTAATGAAACATGAATTAAACATATATATAATATATAATATATACATAATTAATAATTAGTTTTAATAATTATTTTAATAATTTAGTAATTATAAAAAAATATTATAAATTACAAATAGATCAATACATATAAAGCAAAATTAAAATTAAATAATTATGCAAAACAAACTAAAAAAAATTACATTTACTTTTAATATTTGTTAAACTAATTATATACTACATTGGCTAAAATAATTGTCGGTTCGGGACTTTGTTGACTTGCTGCCCGGATTGGAGGAGTATCGCGCTTGGGACTAGAGGACCGGACCGGAGACCGGGACTGCGAGGCCCACCAGGCTGTGCGTCGGTAGATCCCGCACACCTGCCGCCTCTTCCCGGGTCTCCTCCCCTATGCTTGCCAAACCCACTTGGCCCTTTAAACACGACTCGCGGCCCCCGCTCCACGGGTGCCGCTCGTAGTCGGTTCAGGACTTTGTTGACTTGCTGCCCGGATTGGAGGAGTATCGCGCTTGGGACTAGAGGACTGGACCGGAGACCGGGACTGCGAGGCCCACCAGGCTGTGCGTCGGAAGATCCCGCACACCTGCCGCCTCTTCCCGGGTCTCCTCTCCTCTGCTTGCCAAACCCACTTGGCCCTTTAAACACGACTCACGGCCCCCGCTCCGCGGGAGCCGCTTGTAGTCGGTTCAGGACTTTGTTGACTTGCTGCCCGGATTGGAGGAGTATCGCGCTTGGGACTAGAGGACCTGACTGGAGACCGGGACTGCGAGGCCCACCAGGCTGTGCGTTGGAAGATCCCGCACACCTGCCGCCTCTCCCCGGGTCTCCTCCCCTCTGCTTGCCAAACCCACTTGGCCCTTTAAACACGACTCGCGGCCCCCGCTCCGCGGGAGCCACTCGTAGTCGGTGCAGGACTTTGTTGACTTGCTGCCCGGATTGGAGGAGTATCGCGCTTGGGACTAGAGGACCGGACCAGAGACCGGGACTGCGAGGCCCACCAGGCTGTGTGTCGGAAGATCCCGCACACCTGCCGCCTCTTCCCGGGTCTCCTCCCCTCTGCTTGCCAAACCCACTTGGCCCTCTAAACACGACTCGCGGCCCCCGCTCCGCGGGAGCCGCTCGTAGTCGGTTCAGGACTTTGTTGACTTGCTGCCCGTATTGGAGGAGTATCGCGCTTGGGACTAGAGGACCGGACCGGAGACCGGGACTGCGAGGCCCACCAGGCTGTGCGACGGAAGATCCCGCACACCTGCCGCCTCTTCCCGGGTCTCCTCCCCTCTGCTTGCCAAACCCACTTGGCCCTTTAAACACGCTATTGTTCTCTATTTTAATCTTATCATAAGATGTCCTTATCTACCCCTAAATCCGCAGTAGAAGGGGGTGCTAAACGGGGGACTTTGGACAGTTTCGTTATCAGGGCGGCCCCTTCGGTTGACAGAGATATAGCCTTAGCTGAGCGACGCGCGGAAAGGCGCCGCTCTATTGAGCACATCAAGAGCAAAAGGTCTTCATTCGGCCCTATTCTTACAGGATTGCCTTTGTTAGATGACAGCTCAGAGGGACCAAAGAGCCCTGAACTACAGCTGGATACAAGTATCCCTTTGTTATTCCAGGATAGAGTTACTCCCCCAGAACTCCCTGTCGCTTCTAATCCCAACTCTGTCATCAATCTGTCCGGCTTGCTGGATAGCATTATCGATAAGGTGCAATTAACGACAGACAATCTGCTTGTAGCGGCTGAGGCAGTCTCCAAGTCCAACACTGCAGCTGTGGAAGCAGAACGATGTCATGGACCTCCCCCTAGGAAAAGGAGAAGAAAGGGACCAGGTACACCCAGAAATAAGGTTATGCCCTCCCTCCGAAATAAGAAGCCCGCCCATTTTCCTATTGGATCATCCTCCCCGATTGTTATTTCCACGCAACCCTCTTATTCCTTAGATCAGGAGGTATCAGACCTTCTGGGGAGTATAGAAAAATTGATTAGGTCATTCACCTTGCCATTGGTAGAGAGACTCAAGAGGATAACGGTTCAGCTGGAAGATTTAGAGAAGGCCTCTAGGGCTCCCATAGTGAGCCCTATGGGATCAGGTGGGTTACTTTCAGCTCCTACATCTACCACTGCACCCTTGGTCCATGCATCTCGGATCCTGGACAAATCTAAAAAATACTTTAAAAGCACCACGTCTCAGGCTACTGTAGTCTCAGGGCAAGATACTACTAGGACGGACAAGGTCGCTACGGGGGGTGTGACATCAAATTGCCCATCGACCAAACTTACGGGTGCAGATTCTATTGCAAGACCTCACACCTCCGAAAGACATATGGTCAATTTGCCCCCCGAAGCTGCCCCTTTCGTGGTAATCCTTACTGGAGTCCCAGCATTGGAGGCGGGCAAGAGGGAAGACCAGGTTCAGCTTAAAAATAAGGCTATTTACTGGCTAAAACAGAACCGACCTTTACCCCTTTACCTAAATGGGGAAATTCTAATGGTCCGGCGACTTGCGTGGCTGAGGCCTACCTCAAAAAGTATTTCGGGGGACATTGTCATTATTAGCTTTAAAGATAAAAGGGCGGTTAGTCATATTTCAAACTGGTCCTCCCAAACAAGTAGTAGTTCAATTACACCTCGAAAACTGCCTTATTTTTACCCTAGAAGCATGGTATGCCCAGCGAACAATTCTGGGCTGCGGGAACCAGCTTTGCAAAGTTCAATCAGACCATTGCTGCACCCTCAGGCTAACTGCTGGAGGACCCAGCATATCTATCCTGAGGGGCATCATAGTGTTCTCAGACCTTCATTAGCTTCACAATGGGGAATTTTTTTTACATATCCTGTCTAGCCGGCCTATACTGGTCCTTGGACTCAGTATCCAAATGATCCCCGTGCTCCTGTTGACCTCAGGTCTTTGAACTGTTTTCAAATCCCCCTTTATAATCATTATGAAGGCTTAAGAGATCTAGAGGGCGTGGACTGACTGAGTTGTAAATCTGTTGTACCAGTCCTTCCGATAGTTCCCATTCCTACAGTTTGCAATGTTAGCGACCCAACTACTGTTCCCAGGCTGCACCATGTTCCTGCCTCTGTTCCTATCCATAGTTTAGGCCCTGACCATTTTGAAGTTCCTGAACCTAGTAGTGCACGGCTGAACTGTGATCTTCTTGATGGATCAAGTAACAGGGTATCAGCCGTCGAGCATAGGACCCATGGGAAGATCGAGTTTTTATTCTGGAACATCTCAGGGATTAAGGATAGGGCGCTAGATTCCTCTTGGCTGGAGTTTGTAAGCCCCTTTGGTTTTTTGTGTTTTCAAGAGACTTGGTCTGTTGAGCCTATTCATCTAAATGGGTATAGAACCTTTCATGCTGCAGCCTTACACTCTAAACGTGGGAGGAATATGGGTGGACTTTGTATTTATGTCTCGAATTTGATGGGTGTGGATGACATTAAGGTAATTAAGATGGGAAACTGTTATCAGATTTTACTAATCCGGTTGGTCTCCAAGGTTGATATCATCCTGATTAATATCTATAACAATCTGCCTAAGTGCCTTGTTTCGGACCTGGTCTCTACCATGATTGATGACATTCACAGGATTATAACCTCGAAGGGGAGGGACTGCATAATCGTTTGCGGGGGGGATTTTAACCACAATCTGTGTGGACAAGACCGGGGGGGATGTGGACTCATAGGGGCGGATGCGGATGTTGTGTCCCCACACTTTTCCCATTTGGATGGGGGCGAATCTTTGAATGACATGCTGGCATCTTTTAATTTGGATTTTGTTAATAGGATATGCACCCCTTGCGTAGAGTTCAGTGCAACCTTTGTGGGGAGAGGGCTTGGTACCATCATTGATTTTATTGTTGCCTCCGTTAGTCATGCCACCTGGTTTGCGGGCTTTACCACTCATTCTGTTGGTTTTAGTGATCATCTTCCCCTCTCCTTTGCCATTGTTTTACCACACGTGAAACATGGTTCATTGATTGAAAGACTGTCTTGGCTAAAAATTTGTGATATGCCCAGACAAAATGGTTATGCGATTAAGTGGAATCTGATAGATCCAGAGGCTATGCATACCAAGATAGTTAAGGGATCTCTCACCTCAATCGAAATGTGCCTTGAAGTAGAGACTTCTAATGAAGATATCTTGTCAGCCTTCGAGGTCATCTCATGGACCATTCGTGATAGCCTGTCCCGGCCGGGAAGAGGTCGTAATTCCAGGCCGTTTACTAATTCCTGGTTTGATGCTGCCTGTTCCAGGGCGCATTCTCGCCTCAAAGCCGCGCTACATAACATGGTTAGGGACGCGGCTGAGGTGGCCTTGTGCAGGAAAGCATATCGCCTAGCACGGATCAATTGTAAGAACAACATCAAAGCCGAGGCTTGGAATGATCTGGCCAATGCCGCACAATCCAAGGATAGTGCCCTATTTTGGCGCGCAGCCAATGCACCATTTTTTAACGAAGCTAATAATGCAAGGGTGGAGGTTGCTATCAACGAAAATTCCTGGATCTTTTCAGAAGTCTACAACCCGGAGGGGATTTTAAAGCTAGCCGATATAGAGGACATGGACAAGGACTTTTTGCCAAATTAATCTGGGTATTTCAGTTGGGGAAGTATCCGCTGCGATTGCGCAGAGCATGGGGGGTAAAGCTCCAGGTCTAGATGGGGTTCCTATTGACATTTTTAAACATTCGGCCGACTTATGGTCCCCAATTTTGCAGAGAGTACTGGAGGCAATCTGCGAACGGGGGTTTCCCAAGACCTGGTCCGATTCGATTATTGTCCCTATCTTCAAGAAGGGAGATAGGGAGAGCCCTTCCTGTTATCGCCCTATATCCCTTCTTGACTCTTTTATGAAGATAACAGGGAGGGTTGTCCTGAACCGGCTACTATCTTGGGTAGAAAAGGCAGGAGTGTTGTCCCCGGTCCAGTATGGCTTTTGTGAGGGGAAGGGCACCGTCGAACAGGTCCTGAACTTCACACTTCTACAAGGGAAATATGTTCAGGCCAAGGCGGGCAAACTTTATGCAGCATTCGTAGATCTGAGTGCTGCTTTTGATTGCGGTAAGCACGAGTGCCTGTGGAAGGTGTTAGAAGATCTTAATGTGAAGGAGGCCATTATCTCGTTCCTAAGGCAACTCTATGCAGGGGCAAGGGCCAGGGTGAGATTCGGAACCGGGGGTGAGTGCACCAAGCCCTTCTATGTGAAGCGTGGAGTGAGGCAAGGGTGCGTCCTCGCGCCTCTTCTTTTTAACTTATATACCAACGACCTAGAGGATGTTTTGGTGTCCAAAGTTACTGATTCACCTAGAATTAATTTTAAACAAGTGGTTTCCCTATTATATGCGGATGATGCCGTCATCATGGCTAGGACAGAAAGAGGTCTGCAGACAGCCCTAGATGTCTATATTAATTTCATGGACTCTTGGGGTCTGAAACTGAATGTAAAAAAAACCTACGTGATGACGTGCGCCAGGGGTAAAACTAAAGCCTGCAAGTTATTTGCATGTAGGGAGAAAGTGCAGGCAACCAAATCTTTTTCCTACTTAGGTGTTGTTCTTGAGGGTGGGGGGCATTGGGGTCCGGCTATTAGGAGCAGGACCTTGTTCGTTAAAAAAGCGATTGCAGCACTCATGTCTTTTTCATGCAAGATGGGCAGAAGACCCCCCGAAATTTTACTTAAAATGTATTTGGCCAAATGTGTTAGTACGGCCATATACAGTGCTGGTGTCTGGGGCATCCAAGATACCAGGGAAATTCAAATAGTAGAAAATGCTTTTCTTAGGTTCATTTTAGCGGCACCTTCCAGTCAGTCTGTGTACAACTGTCACGCTGAGCTGGGTGTTCGCCATATCAGTGACCTGATAGCGATGCAACCTCTGTTACTCTGGCATAGGGTTTGGACTGCAGCAGATCTGGAGTTGAACAGAGAGATTATCCGCGATGTTATGGCACTGGACAAATCAATTAAAATAGCTTGGCTAACCTACATCCAAAAGTTTTGCCAAGACATGGGGTACCCCGAGTTCTTTACTGTACCAGAGGACTTATGTAAGGTCACGAGGAAAGATTTAAAGAACATCTGTTTGTTCCATCTGGAATCCCTGCGGCTTGGGGTTGAGTTTAACAAGGGCTCGGTCGTGCGGCATCATGTCGCTAGTATCTGTTAACATGCCACCCTATTTGAATTGGTGTACAAAGGGATTCGACAGGTTTTTACTTACAAGGTTTAGATTTGACATTTTCTTTCGCCTTGTCTCATTTCCCAAAACTAACGACTGGGCAAAAATGCTTTGTAAGTGCCCCTGTGATGGGGAGGCCGAACAATCAACCCTCCATTTGATCTGCTTTTGTAAATTTTACTGCAAAGAGAGAGCCCGATGGATCAAACCTTTTCTGAAAAATAGCGGGACATGGTACCAGTGCCGACCAGCCTTACTGTACCTTCAGTCGTTACATGATGAACTGAGTGTGGCCACCATGGTTGGCTTTTTAAAGAGTATTTTCAAAAAAAGGAAAAGCTTAATGTGCCCTACAATCACTGTACCCACAGTTTTTTTAATTGTAATGATATATATGTGTCAGGTACTGTTTTATTATGCACAATATGTATTGATTTCTTGGTGCTGTTGCTTTTATGATTTTAAATTTTGCTAAAATCGAATAAAGCTTTTCTACTACTACTACTACTACTACTAAAAATATTAAATAGTGGAAGGAATACAAATACAATTCCAACTCCCAAAAAAACAACAGTAAGGAAAATGTTGGATAGCATAGGGCTTAAAATTACTATTCCCACTCCAGAGAGTGCAACAGTAGAGAAAGGGCTGGATAGCGTAGGGGTAACAATTACTATTTCAACTCCAGAGAGTGAAACAGTAGGGAAAGTGTTGGATAGCGTAGGGGTAAAAATTACTATTCCAACTCCAGAGAGTGCAACAGTAGGGAAAGTGTTGGATAGCGTAGGGGTAAAAATTACTATTCCCACTCCAGAGAGTGCAACAGCAGGGAAAGTGTTGGATAGCGTAGGGGTAAAAATTACTATTCCAACTCCAGAAAGTGGAACAGTAGGGAAAGTGTTGGATAGCAGGAGAAGTTAAAAATAACATACTTATACATAAAATAATAGTGTAAAATATTTTATGAATTAATGATTAAATAACTCTAAACTATTCACAAATACCAATAAATAATTAATAAAAACATAGTTACCAATGAATAATTATTGAACAATCAATTAATAATAAATACCAATATATAATAATTAATACATATTAATTACCAATTAATACATATTGAACAATAACACATTTTTTATAACAAACATATATTAATTATGAAAACGTAATTACCACTTAACAAATATTGAACAATTAAATAATGTTTTTTACCAAAAAATAGTAATTACTAAACAATCATTACCAATTAATAATTACTTATTAATATACCAATTGAAAATATAAATAAATAATATTTCATATTTACTTTCAAAGTAATAATTAAACAACAATACAATAATTTTCATATCCCAATTTTTTTATAATTATCAATTAATAATTATTGTGCAATACATTAATTATCAATACCCAGCAATACATTTAATATTTAC
Source organism: Lissotriton helveticus (assembly GCF_964261635.1). Classification (NCBI taxonomy): domain Eukaryota; kingdom Metazoa; phylum Chordata; class Amphibia; order Caudata; family Salamandridae; genus Lissotriton; species Lissotriton helveticus. Next base: position 1,696,093,441 of record NC_136069.1, on the reverse strand, counting down.
TTAATTAGATTGTAATAACTTCAAACACTATTCCCCTATAAATGCACAACACACTCCAATAATAAAATAATACACTTAACATATTTATCAATCAATCAAGTAATACACATTAATTACCTATCAATAATTAATAAACAATAATATAATTATCAATACCAATTAATGAAAATAAATTATTACTTAATTACATTTAAATTACTTCCCACCTTATTCCCCTATAAACCCACAACCCGCAACAGAACTTCAATGCAAAAATTAATTACAATTAATTTATCATTCCTAAAAAATTATAATTAATTTAGTATAATTAAAATACTTCCCACCCTATTCCCCTAAAAACCCACAACCTGGTTTGGTACTAAAATACAAAATGTATTAAAAAAAATATTATTCACATATACAAATTGTATACATATATTTTAAAACTAGTAGAACACTTAACAAAAAACATATAACACATACATATTAAATACATAATAAAATACATAACAATAATATAAATATTGATATTTGTAACATCGATATTAGTAACATCGATATATCTGATATCGATATTACTAACTTCGATATTACTTACATCGATATTAAAGAAATCGATATTACTTACCTTAGGGTCGATATTCTGTCCATCGATATTCTTAACATCGATATTCTGTCCCTTCAATATTATCACCTTGATATTATTGTAGGTCGATATTTAATTTTCAATATTCTGCCTGCTTACCCTTTAGTGCGTATTTTCACTGAGTTAAATATATTACAAAAACGAATGTGTGCCAGGTGCACTACTTTGTTCTGGCTAGGTGTAGGAAATTGGGTTACTGGTGAATGGGTTATAAACCCTACTCTAGCAGCAACCACAATCCTTGCCAGGGTGAAAGAAAAGCAAACCCCAAATGCAGCCTGTGCTCTACCCTCTGGTTTCTTGGCACAAAATCAGTCAGCCTTAACTTGGAGGTGATGTGTTTAGTATGTTTCCAGCACTCCAAACAGAAACAAAGTGAAAAAACCACACATGAAAAATTCCGCACCAATTTAGTAAAATAGAGTAACATTTATTAAATTATTTCCCAGCAAAACAATAAAAATGCAATTAGTAGAACCAGACATGAAATTTCGAAGGTTTTCAAGAAATTGAGTGCAAAAAGCACCAACTGCAGTGATCTGGTCATGGGGGACAGGGTCCAAGTCACAAGTTCAGTGCAACCGCAACATAGAATGGGCGGATTAAAGGACTAAGTTCAGGCTGCTGAAAAGTACCTTGGAGCATCAGTATCAAGATGTGACGCACTGCAAATACAACATCAAAGAGCCATCGTCCAGTGTTGACATGCATCATACAGCAAAGGAGTTGATGTCGTCAATGAGAACAGCAGGTTTGTGAAAATAAGCGGTACGATGAATTGACGCTGAGGACGAGATGCATCAAGCTGGGCCAGTGTCAGCGCCGGGCTGCGTTGTCATCGAAAATCCCCTGTGTCTTGCGAGCACTTGCAATAAGATGCATCGGCTTCAAGGATGAGCTGCGTCAAGTTTGGCCAAAGTCAATGGCAGGATGTGTTGCGCTGTGTTGATATGCTGGAGTTGCATTGACATCAAGGAGCCTGTTATGTGTTGTAAGCTCTGCACATGAGGCTCGCAACTGACCTTTGGAGATGCTCTGGAGTTTCTGGGTCAGGGCAGGCAGGCTGGTCACAGCAGGACAGCCCAAAGTAGCTGTCCTTTGAGTACTACAGCAAGCCTTTGGCAGCAAAGTAGGTATTGTCAGCAGGGCAGGCTTCACAGTTGGGCAGTCCCTCTTCCTGGAAGAATTCTCAGGTCCAGAGGTAATCAGAAGAGTTTAGTCTGGAGGTCTACTAGTTATCCCTGGTGCCAGCTTTGAAAAGGAGGGACGCTCCTAGAGTTTCCTCTCCCAGAGGTGTCTGGAATTTCTTTACTCTTTGCCCAGGCCCTAGCTTGTCTGCAGGCACAAAAGACTAGTATGAAACCCTTTGTAAGTGTGATGAAGCATAGTCTGTGTGGTATGTGACAACTCTACCCTTTCATCCTGACAGAGATATCCCATCCTGCCAAAGCTGTTCCCCTTTTGTCTCACTGTCTGGAAGTAATACACAAAGACCAATTGCCAGCTAACACTTGTCATGTGGCCCAGGATACAGGCTGCAAGCACCAAATAGTTGAGACAAGAAAATGCCAACTTTCGAGAAGTGGCTGTTCAGGTTTGTGACTTAAAATCAGAGGGCCCGATTCACAAAAGGAATCTGGGACAAAATCCTAACTTTACGGCTTTCGGTTGCACCTGCCCAGAAGGAAAGAGTCAGAGATACAGGCAAGCGGCCCCCTGGTTTAATGAGGACCTGAGGGGAAGGAAGCATATACTCCTCCAATCGGAGAGGCTATGGCACAAATCATACCACTCAGCCATGCTTGCAAGTTACAAAACCATGCTAGCCATAAACAAAAAAGCCATTATACTCAGAAAAGCTGAATACTATGAGGCAAGAATTTCGGACGCTACAAACAAACAGAAGGAAACGTTTAGAATTTTAAAAGAACTTAGCCAGAAGTCAGAACAGACACCTACAACCGAGCCAGCAGACTGCAACACATTTCAGGCCTTTTTCCTCCTTAAAGTCAGGGACATTATAGCCAAGATTGACAACCCTCCAATTAACCAGTGCACCCTGAAGCACAATCCAGCTCCTGGTACTCCCGGTGAGCAACTCACCTCCTTTCCTAATCTAGACTTAGCTTCACTATCACACCTGATGAATCACGTCAATTCAGGCTCCCCAGCAGACCCCTGTCCTCCTAGGATTTTTTTAATGGAACTTCCCAGCCTGGAGAGGGAGATCCTTTCTCTACTTAATCATTCCCCTGAAACAGATTACTTACCCTCCAGCCTGAAGGAGGCCAGGTGTATTCCTCTGCTGAAGAAACCAGGGGCAGATGCAACCAATCTAAATAACAATAGGCAATTCTCTGTTTCTGGTGGTGGAGTAACATGTCCTCTAAGTACTCTCATCTTTCATGGAGGAACATCAGCTACTTCAGGTGCGGCAGGCCGGCTACAGGGCCCACCATAGAACTGAATTGGTGATGTTGTCTGTGCTCGACGAGCTTAGAGTTATGGTCGATAACAAAAAACTGAGCGCCCTGATTCTGTTAGATCTGTCAGCAGTGTTCAACACGGTCAATCATGCACAGCTTCTTTCCCGGGTTGCCGACTTGGGCATTTGTGGGTTGGCACACCAGTGGCTTGAGTCCTTTCTGTCAGGACGGTCCCAAAGGGTCTAACTGTGTGAGCAGGTGTCGAACAGTGGTGCCCTCACATGTGGTGTTCCCCAGGGCTCAGTACTGTCCCCACTCCTTTTTAACATGTACCTTCAGCCGCTGGTGACAGCTCTGGCCCGCATGGACTGTAAAGTCTTTAACTACGTGGATGATACCCAACTTATTATCCAGATCGAGAATTCTACTCAAGCCAACACTCTGGTGCAAACATCCTCAAATACACAGTGAACTGGATCACAGCTCACTCGCTAAAGGTCAACCCAGACAAAACTGAGGTTCTAGTCGTCTACTCTAAAAACAACCCCTGGAACGACCTCTTTTGGCCACAATAGCTTGGCACCTCCGCTACGCCAGTCGCTGGTGTAAAAAGTTTGGGCATTAAGATTGATTCCAATCTCTCTAATGGCCAATCAAGTAGCCTCGGTGGTCGGTACCTGTACAGATTTAATGAGACAGCTGCATAAACTTTCCCCCCTTCTTTCACCTGATACTCTACACATGATCGTATCTGCCAAGATCGTGTCTAGATTGGACTACAGCAATGCCTTATACATCGGCCTCCCGGAGAAACTCATCAGCAAGCTTCAGGTAGCCTCGAATGACGCAACTAGGCTGATTTTCAGGCTCCCTAGAAGGGCTCATGGTACCCCCTTAATGCGTAAGCTGCACTGGCTCCCGATCAAACTGAGAGCAAAGTTCAAGGACCTTTGCATCTCTCGCAAAGCCATTCATGGCCAGACCCTAGTCATTATAAAGGAGCGTCTGGCGAATTACTCTTTGGTCGTGGGAGGCAGGCCTCCTGGCTTAGCCAAGAATCAACACTGCATCTAAAGGTGGCAGAGCTGTGTCTGTCTTAATTCCCCAACTTTGGAATTTACTGCCTGAGAACCTTCATAAGGAATCTGCACTCATCCCTTTTAGGAAACAACGCAAGACTGTTCTGTTAGGGAGGCTCTAGGCACAGTCTAAATCATCCACCTTGTGCTTATTGGCCATTGCTAAGAGGCCTGCTGGTGATTACGCACTATACAAACCTCAGGTAGCATAACATAACATACTTTTAGTTGCTATGACATGTGGCACAAAGAGCAGTGGTGAGCTCACCATGCATATTTCTGTCCAAATATCTATGTGACTACGCACTATTCTATTTCTACCTTTATGTTGGGTCTGTCCCTGTATTTCCAGTTCACATTGTTGATACCTGGTGCTGACATTCCCTCATTCACCCTGCACAACATGCTAGAGTACACTGTCACATTACTTCACCCTGGCTTTGTGCTCACTTCTCTCGCCAAGAGAAGCATCATGTTTTGTTTTAAGTGTTAAAAGCATGAGCCGCAGTAAGCCATCTTGAAATGGGCCGTCACTGACAACTTTTGTCAATTATTTCCAGACTGGGAGTATGTGTAAAAAGGGATAACAGAGCTTAACTGCAAAGTTGCATTATGTTTAAACATATTTAAACATTGCCAATTTAGCCGAATATTTGTGAAAAAATTAGGGGTGCCCGAGGATTTTTTTTGTTTACAGGGAGGGGCGCAGCATCAAGAAGTTTTAAACTCACAGGTCTTGGGGTAGGTGTGTCACTTACCGGCGGCGACATCCCTGACTGTTCTGATTTGTCTGATCGAGTCAGTACAGAAGCAGTATGATGTGCGCAATGGGCTCCATAACTGCACAGGAAATGTGAAAGCGTTGGAAATACACATCGTAATAGGGTGGGCCGTTCCAGGGGCCCCATTTATGAGGCCTTGCGTGAGTTTTGCGCTTCCGATGCGTCACTTTTTGTGACGCATCGGCGGCGTAAAACATGCCTCCGGATGCGCACTATTTACAAAGTGACGCATCTAAGCAGATGCGGCACTTTGTAAACCCCTGCGCTACATTATACCTGCGTCAGGTATAATGTATGCAGAGGGGGCGTTCACCCGCAAAAAGCCTCGTAATAGTGACGCAGTGAAATTTATGAGATTTCACTGCGTCACTTTTAGGACGCTGTTGCGTCAAAATCTTGCGCCTGCCTCACAGCAGGCGTAAGACTGACGCAAGCCCTTTCACATGGAGCTTTCCCCATGTTCAAAGAAAGCATTGCTGGAGTTGCGTCACTTTTGTGACACACTCCAGCAATGCGTCACTTTTGCGCCTACAGATACGTCAGAAATACTGACGTATCTGTAACTCCTTGCGACATTATGCGTCATATTATAAATATGACGCATCAATCATGTCGCAGGGAGAGCGCAGTGAAAAGTGACGCATCGCTGTTTTCACGCAGCGATGCATCACTATTCATAAATGAGGCCCCAGGTCCGTACCGTGCTTCGATCTGCTCCATCTGACCTTTCCGAAACCCTTGCAGTCAGAATTTCTAGTTGGAAGAACCGCATCGGTCAGTAAGCCATGTATTGTAGAACATCATAATACTTCGGTCGGAGCTACCGCTTTCGACGTGACATTGGGTGGACCGACCGACCCCGACAAGCCCACGGGCGCTTTCCAACGACATCGTAATGACCCCCATAGTGCTGATACGAAAATGAAAAGAATTTGGGGTATTAGTAATTTTAGTTTTGTTTCGATAAATAAACTGACTGGTCTCAAAAGAACCTAGAGAGGATGGACTTAAGTTAAAGAATGGAAAAAGAAAATATGTCTCCCATCATAAGAAAGGCAAGACAAGATGCTGAATGATTCCCCAAACAATACATTATCAAATGTAGCTTACCAGACCCTTCCATCCATCACAACATGATGAATCTTTTATTTGCCTATACTCAGTGAAAGTAAGGTGCCTGTTCCCAGTGTGTGCTGTCCTTATGTCTGCCTTGTCCAGAGAAGCGATGCACAATATCTCTGTTTTTTAATACTGAATACATATATGCAATTAATATTCCATACACAATATCAACATTTTTAAATCTTCACTTGCAAGAGAATGAAAGAAAGGATATGCATTGGAGAAATCTTTTTCTTTATGTCATTTTAGTAAATGAAAGTTTTCTATTACAGCAGACTGTCACCGCTTGCTCACTTCAAAGTCTAAAGTTGATACAAAGGTTGAATTAGACTTTCTCAGCTCTCAACACTAAGGGCCTGATTATGAGCTTGATTGTGTGGGAGTGGGGTGGCACGCCACTGCCCCTCTCCCACACTGCCAGACTCCACCGCCCGCCTGCTGAAATGTTGATTTCAGTTGCAATTAGTTGCTAAAACCAGCAAATTGCACATGGAATTTAGCACCACCTTGACCCAGGTGGTAATCATGCACAAACTATGTAAAGTGGCCTAGAATGCATCTGACTTTTCCACAACAGCTTCTGTATATTCAGGGGCGACCTTAGACATGTGCAAGCTGTGCACCTGCACAGGGTCACCAAACCCCAGGGGCCACCACGCCAATATATATCCTTAATATAATAATCCTCTGAGGATGGATACATATTTGCGTGGCGGCCCCTGGCAGGGATTTTGCGGCCTCCGACTCTGTCCTACTTCTAAACACCCTTACCCCCCCTCTTCACTGGCCTTTGTGCTCCGCCCCACCCGGATCCCTTCTTACGGGGCCCCCTACCTACGCTCCCTGCCCAGGGCCGCCATGAGCCTAGAGCCACCCCTGGTATATTTCATGGCAAGGAGAATGAGAATGTGGCTGCTTTAGAAAGCAGGAGGAGAAGACAGGAGCGGTTGTTGAGACGGAGGGTCACACTTTTTCAAGAAAGAGAGGAAGAGGTATACATCAAGTGTAGGCTATGTAGTGCAGTAATCCTTGATCTAACCAATGGTCTAAAGCCCCTGTTTGAGAGACACACCTTATGGAGTAAGTCAATCCCCACCCATGTACAGGTGTTATGCGGTTCGCATCTATTAGCGTCTAGCAGCTATCAAGTTGTGATTGCAGTAGATAGTTGTTTATCCCAGAGTTCACTCTTGATGTATTTATGAGCATTCCCTGATGCTTTGATCATGTGAATCAATACCTATGTGTATGTCCCTAGAAACTAACAGGAAATACAGAAAACTAAGGGGCATATTATCAAGACAGGCGATAAAATTATCGCCGTTTTAGCGCCAGAAAACTGCTGCTAAAGCGGCAATAATGTGCTTGATAATATGCTCTATGGAATTCCAATTGAAGCTCAAGGTAGATGTCCTTCACATTTAACTTGGCTTCTATTGGAATTCCATAGAGCATATTATCAAGCCCATTAGCGCCGCTTTAGATGCACATTTCTGCTGATAAAACGGCGATAAGTTTATCGCCTGTCTTGATAATATGCCCCTAAATCCCACATTCATTGCCCAGCCAATATTCCCAATGTCATAGGCTGTGTAGATTGTAGATATGTGTCAATCTGCCCACCCTTCACCATTGACTTTCTATTCTGCAACAGGAAAACGACTCATTCGATGAATATGCAAGTGGTGTGTTTCTGGTTGCGCTGGGACGCCCGTCACTGTGGCAGCCAATGCGCATTACAAATCCATAAATAAATAAATAAGTGTGTGATGTAAAACATGGGATTACAGACACAGTAGAACATTTCTTGGGACCACCTGTGATTCATTCAGATTCAGACACAGTGGCATGTATACAAGGTGGAGAGTTTGATGACGCATATATTTTGGGTGATAAGCCTATGGTACATTTTGATTTAAATATAAACCACACACATTATAACTGTGATGTATAAAACTATACATTACTATTTCAGATGATAGTGCATATGTCAGACTTCATTTATGAATCAGTGAGGCACGTAGGTTAACCAGAGGTGGGGCTGAGCACACATTTGGAATGCTGAAGAGTGGTGGTGTCCTGCTGTACTCTCCAGAAATCTGTTGCAAAATTGTAACCACAATTACAACTCTACACAATGCAGCAACTCGCAGATTCCGACTCACACATTAAACCCAATGCACCGGGAGCAGCAGAGGGCGGAAGGTGCCCTGCGACCATAACTGATCATTATTTTTATGGGTATATGAACTGTTGACAGGCTAATATTAAATCAAAGTCCAAGGCATGTTTGCAGGTAAGCATGAAGCAACCCTCATTCCAATGTGTTGTTAGGATTGGAAGCCTAGTAAATAACATGTTATCATGTCACAATTGAAAGCCTGGGGATGCCAGGCAGGGATTTGCCTTTGTCGCAAACAGAAGTGTACTGCTGCATTTCTACTTAGAGCTTGACAGTAGCCTTGACAACACAGATGTAGCAAGTAGGTCACACTATAATGCAAATAATGCTAGTGGTACATGAAACCCTTAAACCCTCAACAATTTGAACCTTGATGTCCAACAAGGTCCAAGAGTTTTTCAATACTGATGTAGTGGTTTGTGAAACCTTTAAACTTAGAGCAAATTTCCTTATCGAATGGTGAAGATCTTTAACTCTAGTGCCATATGCAAAAAGCTGCATTTTTATTTAATTTTAGACTTAGGCCTGGGAATCAAAATCCAGTCACCCTCCTCCCCTTGAGTGATCTTCAATTTTTAATTCACAAGACCTGGAAACAGAGCCCACGCCCTGCAATGGTGGCTCCAAGAGGGTCTTTTCTCTTGTTAACAGCCAATCAGAGAGCTCAGGTTTTTGGTCCTCACTTTTAGTCAATGCATCCAAAATGGACAATGGAAGGAAATGATCCTTCATCCAATTAGATTTCTTCATTTTTTATATTTGGTTCCTCAGTTAGTTTGTGAAGCCATATATGCATACCTTCCACAAGAGAATGGTCTATATATCTCTAAGTTATTAACCCTTTCAAACCTACCTAACACATTTTTGTAACACTGAATTCTCAAGAAATACTGAATGGATGCTCACCAAGCTCACTAAAGATACTTTTTAGTGTAAAGTTTTAGTTTCATGCCAAGTTTGGTGTAATTCTGTTCAGCCTTTTTTTGTAATGGAGAGCAAAGATTGCTATGGGAGTTAACATTAGAAAAGTCACATAATTGTAATGAAAAATATACATTACATATTAAAAAATAAATAAAAGCGGTCAACCCCCGTTTAGCTACCAGCCCTCAATGTGCATTGGAAAATGCTGTGATCATTAGGTATTGGCTGCTTCCAGGTTTTTTTAATGCTGCCCCTCTCTGTGGACCTCATTAGAGCCTGAGGCCAAGCATTGGGCTTCATTCTCTAAAACACTGAGAAACTGTATGCATATTCATGCAATAGAACCAAGACTTTTAGCAAATTAGCACCTTTCTAATACCCTTTAACAGTGCCTCCTGATAGACCAGCATGAAAGTCAAACATTAAGAGATTTCTGCACTGGGTTCAGCTTTCTAACTGAATGACAAATTTCTTGCAGATTCATTAAGCACATCCAACATTTGTTTGCCCCTTCCACATTTACTTATCCCACTTAGTGGACCCATGTGAAATGTGTATGAAATGTGATAAGTGGAAAGAAAACTAATCTTGTGAAAAAAAATCCCAATTTTATTTAGATTCATCAAAGCATGCCATAATTATTAGAATTTAAACAATCATGACCCTCCTCTCCATTTAACTGTTCCTACCCTTGACAGATGTAAATGATTTAAAAACTACTTCGACATTTTACCATTTCAATGCCCGTCCCACACATTTTTCAAATGCCGAGGACACAAAAACTGTTGAACACATTTCTACCAAATTATGCAAAGATTAGGATTTAGATACTGTTCTATTTTGATGAAAAGTTTCATGTAATTCTGTTTAGAGGTTTTGGGCACAATTGGAGACTGCATGTTGTTTGTTTATTCCCCTTTTAACATTATTTCCCCTGCACGCCTCTGTGTGACATTTGTCATGCACAAACAAAACATTTTGTGCTGACTCAACATACAGTGACAATATAACTAACAATTCAATAAGTTAATTGTCAATGTAATACATATTCACTGAAAAAAACACAGCTGAACAAAGTTATGTTTACAAAAGTATTAACATTCTCTGGTTGTTGTTTGGTGAGCTACCCATAACTCTTATCATCATTATGTACTACTCTAAGCACCACTGAAGACACATTGCTGGGATTTCCTGAGGTGAAATATATAATGGTATGAATATTTCAAACTTGAAATTACAGACTTCCCAGTGGACCAGACCATACAGAACCCTTAGGAAAAGATCTCATTGACCACACATTCTGTAGGGAAAGTAACACTATCATCACCAGCACTAGGGACAACTATTCTTTTACTGAAAGCGTTGTCGCACAAGATTATCTACCCCAAAAAACCTCAAGCTGTTATTGTTGTTCACAAGCCTTGAGAATGCCCCGGGTGCATAAGCGAGTGAGACGAAAGAAGTATTAAGTGATTCATTTAATCCGACTGGCTGATGCTGTTCAATCATCCTATACGATACAGCAATTGATACTCAACCTGTGCAAAGATGGAGCTCAGAATCAATAAAACAGGGATGCCCAAAACTTAAAGTCCATTTCTTCAGGATGGAATACACAAAACTCAATACAATATGTTCCTACAGTACTTTTCTGAAGATAAAATAACTCTCTTAAACATTTTTTGCTGCATGACTGTAGAACTCAGTGTCTTAATGTGCTAGATTTCCTTCTACATTTTCTGTCACAAAAACTGGGCCTCATTACCAAGGCCATTGCGTTGAACCACCAGATCAACACTGTATCCTTCGCCTGCTTCAACACACTCTGCATACTCCGGAAACTTTCAGATGGATCCCCTCCGAATCCAAAAAAACAGGCACATACACCGTCATCACAGGCAGATTGGACTATTGGCAATGCCCTCTGTGCCAGAATAAACAAAAAACTCTTTTGCAAGCTCCAGATCGTCCAGAACGTTGCAGCCAGACTGATCCTAAACATCCCCCTCCGCAACTACATCACTCAACACCTCTGCGTCTTCTACTGGCTCCCCATCAAAAGAAGAATAAACTTCAAGCTCCTTACGTACTCATACAAGGCGCTCCACAACATCAGACCAGCATACCTTAACAACTGACTCTCCTTTATCCCACCCCAGAGAAAACTCTAAACAACCTCTCTCTGGCCACCATACCACACAACTACAAGACCAGGATGGGTAGAAAGTCCTTCTCCTACCTAACAGCCAAGACCTGGAACAATCTCTCCCTCCACCTTCGGCAAAGCCCTACACTGCTGCAGTTCAGGAAGGACCTGTCTCTTCTGATGACCACAGCACCCTACGGAGCCGCCCCCCACCCTAGCACCTTGGGAGCCTCACGGGTGAGTAGCTACACTATACATAACCCCTGATTGCATCGCCAGTGTGTCACTTTTTTTGACACACTGGCCATGCAGTATTTTGGTATTCCATAAGGCACTTATTCTTTGATGAGTAACTTACTCATTGATGAGCAACTTACTTATTGATGAGTAAGTGCCTTCTGTGAATACCAAAATGAGTAAGTGCCTTCTGTGAATACCAAAATGAGTAAGTGCCTTCTGTGAATACCAAAATGGTAGTAAGTTCCAGAAGCCATGGATGCTGTACTTCATGCTTTTGATAGAGTAGATACAAGATGAGTTCTATCTTTTAACTAAGGTTGTGTGCCTGCATTTTTCTTTTGTGGAGGAGACGTCTGGGATTGTTTAGTGGTATCCATGCCTGCAGGTGAGTACCATATGAAGAAATATGGTCTGTGACTGACTTTAGAAAACCAAAGAAGAATTTGACATATATATGTTGCCATACCGGTCAACCACTAGTAATCAATACAATTTAAATGCAACTTCATACCCTGGGAAGGAAGGGGAAAGGAAAGGAACAACATACAATGTATAGAAATCTAAACAAAAACTGTGCCAACACTTTAGTTTAGTAGAATCATTTATTTAGGTATAAGTTTACTCAAGGTTAAATGCAAATGTGAATCATTTGGTAAAGATTCTACCACATCAATAGAAATAGAGGGTTGCTCATGAAAGGGAAGGGTGTGCTCGTGTTGGGAAAAGAGAAGTGAAAGTCACTGGGTTCGGAATTTACAAACTGTTCATTGTTTCAACAGAAAACTGGTTAATCAGACCAGTACAGTGCGGCCTGTCCAAAACAAATTATTTACAGCATGTTTTTCATTAGTTTGTGGGTGCATGAATGCAACATCAGATGGTAGGGATGAGATGTGGTGCAGGCTCAGTGTGGATGGGGGGGGAGTCGACGTTTTGACCCGAGTGAGTAGAGGGTGACTTAAAACCTCTGCTTGCGAGTTTTCTTCAGGACAGAAAGGAGCAACCTAGGAGTCAAATATCAGGTATGTGTTAATGGCCCAAATTCCAAACATGATGGAGTTATATGAGAGAAAGTTAATGTACTGACCTAAAGCTTATATTATAAACTCTGCAGGTGAGTACCAGTCCCACTGGTAGATATATATGTATGTGCATGTGCTTCCTCATGATTTATTTGATTGTACATCTGGCTGGGGTTTAAAGGCTTGGCAGTAGATGCAGTCGCTGAATTGGAGCATTAAGGGACAATTGAAGATTATGATATGGAAGGAAATAACTTGTGATGAGAGAGCAAATGGTTTAAAGGTTTGAGTATTTAAAGCGTCCAAACATGTGCAGGAGGTAGGATTGTCACCCATCTGCTGGTGGGGGGCTTAACATCTGCGATCCTGATGGGCGGTAGTCCATCCTATTTCCAGTTTTTTTTTAATCCCCAAATAACGTACTTCGACCCTGACCCATTCTATCCCCACCCTAGGCAACTCAGCTTCTCTTTAACCAGGCAGGTTCCCCATGGGGAAAAGCTTGGGTTTCCCTGGGTTAAAGAAAAGTCCTCACAATTCCCCAAATTTCGTCAGCTCTATGATAAGCATTGGTACAGCTTCTTCAGAGTGTTGCAAGTACACAAGTGTGTCTTTGGCGTACATAGACATCACATGGTTAGCGTCTCCCAGTTGGACTCACCAACCCTACATTTTATTTCTTAGGGTGATCGCCAAAGGCTCCATCGTGATGGCGGATAAAAGTGGAGACAGAGGACATCCCTGCTGGGTACCCCTCTGTAATATAAAACTTTCCGACATCTGGTCTCGGAGGCATAATCTCGCCATCGGTCTAGTGTATAGTATTTCCATCCAGGCTATATATTTTTCTTCGTGTGCACTGCATTGCCAAATGCGATGCAGTGCACGTGACGAAATTTGTTTTATTTATTCATATGTTTACTTACCTGTTAAACTCCGTAATCCATACATTACTATCCCCTACCCTGCCCCTCCCCCTCCCCACGTCACCGCCCTGCAGGAACTCCTACTGCCAACCGCGGCTGCTTTCAAATACAAACTGACAAAGTGGGAGTTGTCCTTCATGGTGTTGGAGTAATTGCTGTTTTCTCTCCCTCACTTTAGGGTCTTTCCTGGCAATGATGGACAGGAAAAAAAATCCGACTGATTACTTTAAATATAGTGACCAGTGCTATGGCTTAATTCTGCCTGCTCCTACTCCATCAAGAGTCATGGAAGGCAGCTTTCTGTAGATGGATGCACATATAGAGGGGACACACTGTCACTTTGGCAAGCAGTGTATTCTGCTGTATATGTGATGGAGTACCCTGGTCACCAAAGTCTAAATCACACCATAGTCTTTTTGTACTTGAATTAGATTCACTGATGATTTCATTGTCAGAGTGCGGCAAGTAAGGAGCATGACGAGGGCTGGGGGTAGTACTCATGGTATTCATCGAAGAGAAGTGGGAACAGAGGTGGACTGAGTCAGTGAGAGGACAGAATGATGGAAGTTATTAATTATGAGAACATGTTTATGTGGTTGGAAGTGTAAAAAAAGTTTTCATTCCTGTTTGCTGTTGGCTGTTTTAAGTACCTTGTCAGGCTTATTCATGCATAATTTATAATCATTAGATGTTCGATGATTTCCCACCTTGCCATTTACATATGAGTGCTTGGATTTCTCAGACTAATGTTATTAACAGCTGTGAGGTGTCATTGCATCTTAACAGATAGGTGTGATGGAGAGAGGGGCAGTGACTTGGAGTTGTATCTGCAATGAGACTTTTGCCACATAGAGGTCGATTCCGATTCGGGAAAATCCATCCGAATCGCCGTACGGATCATTTTTCCCGTATGAATCGTATCCTGAACCGTCCCCGTACGTACAATGTAGTACGATGTGCACCCAATGCAGTTCTTCATAGGAATCGTACCAAGGACTGTATGACTCAATAATCAGTACGGTTCGCACTCGGAACACGTAGTATGCGGTGTCCGTACGAATCGAAGCAGCTTTGTATGACCCAGCAAGTACGATTCGTATCGACAACACTCCGTACGACTCTTTTGTGATGGGAGCTGAAAACGTCCGGAAACGCAGATTTTGCCTCGTAATGCATATGGAACGGACCCCCCGGTTACGGTGCATATACCCCATGATTGTGAGATACGGTGCGTTGGTGTACAGTGCACCCTGGATTTCAGGGGTACGGTGCGTATGTCCCCGTGCGTACACCCCATGAATGTTGGAGTACGGTGCGTAGGGGTACGGTTTGTACCCCCCAAGGCCGTAGGTGTACAGTTTGTACACCCCGTGCGTACACCCCTTGGGTTTAGGGTCACAGTGCGTATGTGAACTTGTGGCTCTCCGTACGAATTGCCTATACGCAACATGTTCCGTACGAATCGTGTACTCATTACCCGGTCCGGATCGTACTTGGCGGGTCGTACGGCATGTTTACGAATCGTACAGTTCACTGTGAGAGTCTATGTCGTACGGATTTGGCCTTGTTTTTCATATGGTTCACACAAATTCGGACGTATTTTTGACCTACGGTTCGTACTACGTGATTCGGACGGATTTGTATGATTCGTACGGAAACGACTACAAATACGAATCGTCGTACTGATTCATTTCCCGAATCGGAATCTACCCCATTGTGTTTATGATTCTACCTGGCAGACAGCGGCCATCTAGGTGCACATCAACTGCAGTATTTACAATATAATTAATTCCTAGCAACAGTCTAGTTGGGAAGGGTTACATGTATACAGGAGTGATCTGAAATTGGAGGCACATAGAAAGCCTAACAGAAATGACAATATTAATTGTCTGATCTGGGTTTTACCTTGACTTGGTTACGGTGCAGCAATGGGCAGCATATTATGATTTTGTAAAAAGCTTTGTACCATTTTTAAAGGTACCCAAGTAAAATGGTGAACAAGGTTACAATAATAGATGGTGGCTCCGAGGTTTACAGTGACAGAGAGGATAGCTTGGTGAATTCAACAAATATGCATACTAAAAACAAGTTTAGCACTACAAATATGCACTTTATGTGCTGAAGATATGGCTTGTTAAGTGTGCAAAGATCTCCAGAGATTCATCTACCTATGGTATTAATTTCTTCAAAAACTGCGCATCTATGATGTAGTTTCCTCATCCAAACACTTACTCTATTTTTTGACACATTCATTATTTTTTGTAATGTCAACCTCATTTCATTTCCTATTTTCTCTCGCTAAAGGCACTTTACCAACTAGATATCCTTTTGTGTTGTTTTCAGGCCTGAACAGAATGATATAGCACTTGGGGAAGAATATACACCCTAGCAGTCCAGCACTAGAGCACAGGATGGCAAACACCTCCACAGCCACCATGTACTTCCCCCGTGTGCTCAGGTACGCCGGGATGAAGGAGATCCACACACTGACAAACACCAGCATACTGAAGGTGATCAGCTTGGCCTCATTGAAGCTTCCAGGCAAATTCCTTGAGAGAAAGGCCACAATAAAGCTGACTGTGGCCAGGAGGCCCATGTATCCCAGCATGCAATAGAAGAAGATGGTGTCTCCTTCATTGCATGTAAATATTATCTTCTCATTATATGACTTCATGTTCAGTTCTGGAAAGGGGGGAGCCTTCACTAACCAGACAACACAGATAAGGACTTGTAGCAGTGAGCAGGAGAAAACTATAGACCATGGTGTCCTTGATCCCAGCCATTTCCTGGCAGGACTGTATGGATTGGTCGCCTTGAAGGCAATGACAACTATGATAGTTTTAGCTAGAACAGAGGACACACTGATAGAAAAGATTATCCCAAAAAACGTCTGCCGCAGCATGCAGGTGAGCTTCTTTGGATGACCAATGAATATCAAGGAGCAGAGGAAGCAGAGCATGAGAGACACGAGGAGCAGGTAACTGAGCCCGCGGTTGTTGGCTTTTACAATAGCCGTGTCCCTGTACCTTACGAAGACACCCAAGACAGAAGCAGTGAAGATAGTCAGGAAGATTGCAGAGATTGTAAGCACCAAACCCAACAGCTCCTCATAGGAGAGAAGTTCCATCACCTTTGGAACGCATCGATCATGCCTCTCATTGGACCACTGGTCATCAGGACACGGTTGGCACTGTAAGGAATCTGAAAACATTGGGTTGTCACACATGTTATGGTTTTAATGTCATGTAATTTACAATAAACATTTAACATGTACAATGATTTATTAAATATCTTTGTGCCTGCCACAAATGTTATCATTTCCTGTAATCAGTGTGCCAGTCTCAAGTAGAGATCAGCCGATAAGACATGGATGGATAAAAAAACATTGGGGACATTTATGACATTGTCACGCAGTGCCCAAGTCTCCTTGCTGCACTGCACTGTGTGACAGGGAAATGGCAGGAATGTGCATAACATGGCGCATTCCTGCCATTTCCCCCTGCGCCATTTTGGCTGCGTAGTGCCAACGCAGGTCACCTTGCACCATGGTGCAAGGGTGCCTTTGTTGCATGCAGGATTGTTTTTGTGCAGAAAGGGACACCGTCCTGTAAAAAAACAATCCTGGGAGGCATATTCTTCTATCTGTGCGTGCTGATGACAAAGAGTAATAAAGATATTTCTCCTTGTTACACCTCTGCAGGGAAGGCACATCTGTTTGGTACTTTCACAGGTTTACTAGTTCAGGTACATCTGGGAATACGTCAAAGGCCATGGGAGTTGTGTGGGTACACCCGTACAATGCCCATGGAATGGCTCCCTGGCACAGAGTAAGGCAACACAGCGATGTACTTGGCGTTACTTTACTCAAGATTTATGAACGCCCTCAGGGCCAAGCAAGGTGGCCTTGAGTGGCTTCAGCATTCAAATTTCTGAGTTGCGTCACAAATGCACCATGTTGCGTGCTCCAAGAGTGTCCCAATGGGGCTCATATATATGCCTCAATGTTCAATAAACGGATTATTGAAAATGACAATCTTTTGTGTGGCATTCCCCCCGATTTGTAACTTTGTTAGCTAAACCCATGTTTGTTGCCCATAGAACTCTTTACTCTTGCTAAGTAGTGGAAACATGGTTCAGCAGAAAGGGGTAAGACCTTGGTGCACAGCTGGTGGTGCACACTGTCCATATATTTTATTAGAACATTGGAATGTTGGGAGCTCCATTGAAAACAATGGAGTGCTCCGGCCTTATAACGGCTGGTATAAGCCTGGAGCTCCAACATTTCAATGTTTCTTTGTTCACAGCTCTGGTTGTGAACAAAGGCTTCAGGGAGCCTGAAGGGACTCCAATCCCCTCGCGCCCCCCTAAGGCTTTGTTTTATTTGTTAGAACATTCTACCCTCTAGTGGTGGCAGAATGTTCTAATAGCCTTATAGCCCTTCGTAGCTGGGCTACACCAGCTATTAAAGTCCCTCTCCCTTGTTAAAGGCCTTCAACGCTGGAGAGGGCCTTTAATAGCCCGTATAGCCCCCTACTGCGGGCTATAAGGCTATGGTAGATCCAGGTGTGATAG
This sequence comes from Lissotriton helveticus, assembly GCF_964261635.1. NCBI lineage: Eukaryota > Metazoa > Chordata > Amphibia > Caudata > Salamandridae > Lissotriton > Lissotriton helveticus. Next base: position 1,696,075,395 of record NC_136069.1, on the reverse strand, counting down.
CGCACAGTTAAATACAGGCAGCACATTCCATTGAAATAGCCACTAGATTTGGTCAGACATGCAGTATTACTGATACAATTATGGGGCATATTTAAAAACACTATTGCAATAGGGATGTCACTTTTTTCGATGTTTCTTTGGCGATACGGGCTTTGCCTTATTTACAAGGTGGCATTAAGCCAGATAACGTGGCTTAACGCTGCCTTTTAAATAAGGTACCCTTTCACGGTGTACTTGGCTTGAAAGGGGTGGGCAATGGGTGGCGCGGTGGGCGTTCTACAGCAATACCCATTTATTTTGTCGCTGCTACCTATTTTACAAAGGTGGCATAAGTATGAGACTGTGCTAAAATAAAGACCCCCCAAAAAATGGTCTTAACATGACGAAAGGAGGAGAAATGCTTTATTTCTCCTCCTTTTCGCTGTTTCAATGTTGCAGCATTGTGCAGCACACATAAAAACAGCAAAACACTATGCATGATTGTTTATGCGCAGGAAGTGCCCCCTCCGGCACATAAACAATCATTTTAAAAATGCGAGCTGCAACTTCTATGTGTGCTGCACAAAGCAGCACACATAGAATTACAAATTGCCATGTCACACACATAATCAGTGAAAATAGAGTTCATGAATATTTGTCAAGTGCGCATCACCAAGTAAAGTGCTTTGATTTGTTTTAATCATATTAAATTCAAAATTTCCATCAAAATTCAGAATTACAAAAAGTGCCTGATTTTTACTTTCTAACTGTTGATGTAAGTATACTAATTTGTACAGTTCATTTACAGGTATTTACATGTGTTGTGTATTAAAAAGTTTACATCCCAAAGGCTTCCTTTCACACGTGCTAAAGCCCAGCAAGATTCTCACATCATTCACTGCACAAAATGCACACACTTTGTTGTCAGAGAAAAAGAAAATAGTCTCCATGATACAAAATAAGCAGTAATTTGAAGACAGACATGCCCCACATTTGTTCTTGCACATGTGAAAACATGAAAACAACATTTAAACTCCAGCAACTCTTTTCTTTACGCAGTCTGGTTAGTCCCCCGTGCCTACTCCTCTCAGTACTCAATCAGCGCCAGGAAACCTATGGTGAAAGAGCGCTATATAAAACCCCCTTAGGATAAGATAAGATAAGATAAGATAAGATGACCTTTTCCTGTCCAGACCTACCATTGGAGGCGATCTCCCCTTGTGAACAAAGGACACAGTCGAAGCAGCAGGCGGGCTCCCCCTCTCTGGCGGCCTTTCTGTACCCCCGAGGACAGCTCTCACTGCAGACAGACCGTGGTACCTGGAGGATAAACAATGGACATTAATGTCAAAGATATCAGAGACCAAGAGATCGAAAGAGAGAATTAGAGCGGGAGAGCAAAACAGAGATGAAGGGAAAGAGAGAGTAAGCAGAAGAAAGAGAGAAAGACATTGAGAGATTGAGGGGGGGTTCAGCTGAAGGCACATTAAGGCCTTCCATAAACATCTTCAGTTGGTATGAGGGAAGAGGTGGAGACATGAAGTTACAGACAATAGTTCTAGTACTGCAGATGGAATACAAGGAGAATTAAATGTACGCATCTGCCAAAACACTGAGACAAATATCCAAATGTCCTTGGTATGGACCTTTTTAGCTGCCTGATAAATAAAGAGGAGTTAACATCATTCAAGAATTTAATTTACAGTGTAGCCCTTTTGGCTATGCAGTGAGGACCCAATGTCGATAATTGGGATCAAATGTATGTGTTCCAGCGGAAATCCCACGGTAATCTCGCTTTGGAAAATCTAGGAAATGTGGCACCATTACCTCTGATTACCATTACCCTGATTTCCGCTAAAGGTCAATGGATCTTTGGTACCGTTTATGACCAGGGAGCTTCTACATAAACATGAGCAATTCATAAAATGCAAATAAACATTTTAGCCTATAAAGAGAGTTATGAGCCGTTTTAAAGGGATTTATTTTCCAATAAAAATGTAAGAATCTCTGACTCTTCATTCAGAAGTCAGGTATCAATCAGGTTACAAAATTGATAACAGAAAAATAAGGTTAGCACAAAGCATCATAATTTGCAAACAGCGCGTTCCATTAAGGATATAGGGCCCGATTCACAGAACTAACTTAAGACAAAATCCTAAACTTACTACTTTTGGTATTCACAGAAGTTAGGATTTTGTCTTAAGTGTGTCTTAAGACAGACTTAAGACAAAATCCTAACTTAAGTCTGTCTTAAGTCTGTCTTAAGACAAACTTAAGACAAAATCCTAACTTCTGTGAATACCAAAAGTAGTAAGTTTAGGATTTAGTCGTAAGTTAGTTCTGTGAATCGGGCCCACTATCCCTATTCTAAGATAATGAGGCTCAAAAGATGTCAGTCAGAACTCCTGAAAAGTCCCAGAAGCAAGAGTGAGTTTGCATAAGCCAATCAATAATTAATAATTGCAGACTCTGCCATGAAGGGAACCAAAGAATAGAACAAATAAGCCTTGGCAAAGCCAATTAGTCAAAGCACAAATCAGAATGGAACTAAACCTACAAACTAATCTGCCTACCTATGCCTACATTCTGCTCTCCATCAAAGGTCTGCCCTCTCCTTCACTGCACCTGTAAATCACTTCTGCTCTCTCCATTTCTGCGTCGGAGTCTGAAACTCCATTGCAGCCTTACATCTCTAAATCTCTGTCTGTCTGTCTCTCGCAAAGGGCTCCTAAAGTCTTCCTGTCTGTATTCTGGAAGGTGTCTCAGTCTCCTGTTCTTCTCTCCCCTCTCTCTGCTCTCTCCTCTCCTAACTAGGAACACGTTTATCAAATAATAAGCATGTGGCATGACTTTCTCTTTCTCCACCTGCAATCCAGCATTCTACAAAAGGATGCCTCCACCCATCTGCAGATTTCATACGTCATCACTCAGACTGGCAAAGATCCTTCCCACGGTACATTCTGCATCTTATTTAATACAATTTCATCTCCTAACCTTCCTTTTAAAAGAGACATTTTATTTCTAACTACACACCTAACGTGAACTGCAATATAACTTTTTTTAACTAAGCAAGAAACATTAAACTTGGTAATGCACTTTTAAAATACGTGATTTTCTACTCTCAGTAAAGCAAAGAATTAAATGAGGCTTTGTTCAACATTTCCAGCAAATTCAGAGATAAATCTCAGACCAAAGACACAGCTGCAAATCATGCCACTGTTCTCCTCACAAGGAGAGCAAAACATTCCTTTGCTTATCTTTAAGGTCGACAGAAACTAACAGAGCAAGCTGAATCACAAGCTGGTTCTGTTTTCTACATTATAAAATGTTGTGCTAATTCAAATGCAAGTTATTTCTACTAAAGCACATTTAATAGTTTTCACAAGTTCAAATCACATTTTCATAGTGAGAACAACATCTAACTAAACACATTTAAATCAAGCTTTAAATTACTTGCTCATGGGTTACATAAATGGCTAAATAAAAGTGTCTAGCTGAAGTCTGTGAATTTCAAAGCTCATGTTTTCTCTCTGTGGCACAGAAATGTGCATGTCACCTTTCAAATGCAATTCTCTATTTCTGAAGCAAAGGCAGGTTTTCCATCAGTAAAGAAAGGACAATTTTAGGCTCTTTCATATGTTTTTGAAAATTCAAAGTCAAATTGATGTGTACAAGTCTCAAGACAATATTGTACAAATGAAGAATCAATACTGGCAGTCTAAATACACTAACAAAGTTTAGTCTCAAAAGCATACAACATACAAGGAATTCTGTAAAAGCAATGCAGAAAATAAGGTACAGAAACTGGTGATCTGTATATGATTTCCGGTTCTCTTGCCTATGCATAAGTAAATCTATATTACCTAAACTAAGCTTAAACTAAGTAGCATACAATGGGAAACCCAAATTCGATTGAGTTAAGCAAAAAGGAACAACATTGTAGAGACTTCTCTATATATCAGAAAGCCACACAACAGAAATATTGCAAAGAGAACTGTTCCCCTTCTGAGTCTAAAAGGAATCTGACTACAGCTAACGTATGACCACCAATTAAAACTCCACAGAACAATTGAGAATCCCACGCCATATGTCCCAGGAGTTTTCCACCTTTTCAAAGTAAAACTTGGCAATCTTCGGTGGTGTCCGCTGAGGATTTTTTCAGGAGAGGGTTGATCTCTGCTTGTTTCTAGTTGTTGGGGAGGGAGGTGGTTTTGAAGGGTTGATAATTCGTCAAAGTTTGGGGCAATGATGTTTGTGGCTCTTTGGTAGATGTGGTGGGGGCCGGGGTCCCAGGGGGCACCGGATTGGGTTTACTTCATAGTCTTCAGGGTGTCTTCAAATCTGAGGATGGTCCAGCTGTCAAGTGTTGACGTGCGTATTGCAGGGTGCGGCGGGTGTAGGTTCCGCGTGGAGGTTGTTGTCGTCGAAGTTGTCATAGATGGTCTTGATTTTGAGATGGAACAAGGCGCTGAGTCTGTTGCAGAGGTCCGGGAAGGGTGGGATGTCAGTAGTCTCGCTGTTGGGTTGGGTGAACTCTTTGACAATGCCGAAAAGTTCCTTGCTGTTGTGTGTGTAGGTGGAGTTTCTGTCCAGGAGCGCTTTCTTCCTGGAGTAACTGATGAGTTTGTGGTGGGCAGTGGCGGCTGCTTTGATGCTGTCGAAGTCTGCTGCTGCTTTGGAGTTCCTCCATATCTTTTTGAAGTGTCTGCAGATTTGTCTAAATTCTCTAATTTCGGTGGAGAACCAGCAGGCTTTTTTTGCGTGGGAGTTTGCGGTCTTCTTGAGGGTGTGATGGTGTTGGTGGAGTCGGTGATCCATTTGTGTAGGGTACAGGCAGCAGTGGTTGGGTCGTCATCTGTAGCGGTGGGTGCAGAGCTGCTGAGAGAGGCGGTGAGCTGGTCATCGGAGATCTTATTCCAATTCCTGCACTGGAGCTGGTGAGGACATTTGCGGGTGATGTTAGTTTTGAAGGTGGAATGGACGCAACTAGTCTGTCCATAGGAGATCGGAGGTGTGGCGAAAGCGATGGAGTTTCCTGCTATGAAGATGGGGTTGAGGGTGTGCCCTGCTTAGTGTGTTGGTTCTAGTGCGATCTGTTTGAGTCTGATGTTGTGGAGGTTGTCCAGGAGGGAGGCGGAGTTAGGGTCTTGGAGGTGGTCGAGGTGGAAGTTGAGGTCTGCCAGCAGGGACACAAGAAGAAAAACATTGCAACCCGAGCAAACTTTCACATTGAAGGTTGAACATTAGAGTCCAAATGCTTAAGGCCTTTGGTCAAGCTAACATAGCAAAACACTTCAATACACATACAAATGCATGGCCATGGGTACACATACAGTTATTAAATAAATGCAGGATACTATTCAAATGAATACGTGAGCATATAAGAGTTGACAAAATTACTCAAACCACACAAATGCAGATATATATGAAAACTGCAATTTGGTACCTCTATAATTAAAACATTAGAATACACAGACGTAAATGTCTGGATTATACAGCAAATACACCTTCAGTATTTTGATTAAGTGCACCACTTTACTTTAATGCTATTAACTCCTTCCATGCTCGTGACAGAACCATTCTGTCATGAGTCACAGTTGGGCTGTGCTGATGACGTAATCAATCAATCAAGCAATCATGCCATTTGCATAGCGCGCTACTCACCCGGGAGGGTCTCAAGGTGCTTGGGGGGAGGGGTATGCTACTGCTCGAACAGCCAGGTAATGGTTCCGTCACGACCACACCCGCAATTGGAATGTCCAGCACAGGGCTGGAATTCCTGCTGCATGCAAGCAGTTAAAGTACACACATATATGGCACCACATGAACATATATATGGCATAGTCAAGACATGAAAGGGTGGAGACAAAATTATCAGCTCCACATCACAGACAGTACTCGATACCCATCAGGAAGAACAGAAAATTCTAATGGTACAAAAGACCGAGTGTGGACAATGCATAAGTGACTGACAAAGCACCCACTGTTAGATAAGAAGATGAGACATGCAGGAGATATAGATGGAACTTTAATGAAATAGAGAGTTTTGCAGGAGAGCTGGAACAATTTTATGACTGTGGGTGTTGCTATTAATGTTACATCACTGAAATCAGAGGGATGGTAGCAAATAAGCCAAGCTCATTCATAAAGCAGAAATTTGAGTTTTTTCGCTGGGCATAGACAGACATTTCATGTTTCTTTACAGATGCCAACAATTGCATAAAGGATTGAATATATGCAGGGCACAAGTCCTAAAAAAGGAAGTGGGGGGACAAACCAAGTTAAGCAGTATGCAAGTGACATCATGGCGTGTGTCATCACAGTGTGTGACATCACGGCATGTGCAATCGCATGTAGCATCACATGAAGTGACATCACAACCCATGGCCTCCCAAGAACTGTCATCAGATCTTAACACCTCACATATGTTTAGTAGGTCTATCATGAGTACATTTGAGAGCATTAAAAGTATTTAACAAGAGACATTTTGCTTTGGGGTTGTGCCAAAAAATTGATGCAACCCGACGCGAAATCTAGGCCTCAATTTATACATGCTTTTTTTGCCACAAAGAAATTGTCAACAACGAGAAATGTAGCAGTAGATCTGTTATGTTTAATTGGTTGCAAATTCTGTATTTTAAACTATTATGGGATTAAAGCACCTGCTGCCGAGATATTTGTGTGCCAACTTAATCACAGAGAATAATAATAATAATGGGAAGATAACTCTGAAGGTTAACATATTTGCTGGAGAGATCTGTGTTTTGTCTAGTCCTATATTTGAATCTAAGTAGTTTAGAGGGTTAATATGTCTCCTGCAAAGCACATTATGTAAGATGCAGATGACAGATTTTTATTAAATGTAAATGGGAAAGTGGTTTACTACTTTTGATAAGACATCCTTTTGTTACTTGCAGTTCATAAATTGTAATCTTTCTAATATATCACAGTGAGCTATGAAGGACATGTGACTTCTACACCTTGGTAACCTGTACATTGTTTTACACACATATAATGATGTAAAACACTATGACATCCTGCATTGGGATGAGTAGTGGTAATGCGCTGTAAAATAAATAAAACAAAATAGTGGTATTTAAATTGTTATTTGTGTAAATACTAGGGTAGACCAACACATATGACATTCTTGTAGTGTATGCATATACATCTCTTATATACAGGGACTGAAGAAAGTCAAAAGCATGCCTTTCTCAAGTACCTGTGAAGTGATAAGATGTAAGCATTTGTTTCCTCTCCATTGTGTGCAGGTGTGAGGCTCCTGATGGCTCCGAGCCAGGATACCCATTAAAAGGAGGCCTGATGGCCCTTAACTTTGGGCTTTGTTATGGGCGAAGCTGGAATCTGAAGAGCCCCCTCCCTGCCTGCATGGTGCTGTTTGGAACAAATTGCAGACAACCTGCAGTCACTGCTGAAAGCATGCCGGTGTCTGAAAATTACAACAGGAGGAATTTAACATATGTTTGTTCGGCCCAATCTCTTGATATTAAAGACGGTGTCCACCCTTTCTCAAATAGTTGGCAAACACCGTATGTCTACCAGCATGTACCCTTGACTTGTGCCCTAAATATATGTTGCAATTGGACACATTCTGTGCACTAACTGCCTTTTGTGCACTCTCCGGTGGACTCCAGGGTCCAGTGTGCTCATGGTTGGCTCCTCCACTAGGGCGGAGGAGCGTCGCTCCACTGCTTCTGGTAGTGCGAGAAACATAAAATGGTAAAACTACCATTTTATGTCTACTTCTTACACTGCGGGAAAGCAGAAGTGTTTGGTTGTGGGCGGGGCTGCTCTACGAGCAGGGCTGAGCAGGGGAGGAGTGGTGTGCCCAGTTAGCATGACTAGTTTGGTCAACCCTCTGGGGCCACCCAAACCAGTCATACGCATTCTGCCTTTTCTCTATGGAGGAAATGGCCTCCCCATGAGCCCCTGGCTTGTCGGCGTCCCAACCAATCGCAACGCTGCTTGAGCAGCATTATGTTTGGCTTAGGGAAGGGAGGTAGCCTGGCTGCCTGCTTCTGCTTCCTGTTCCTGGGGAGCAGGAGAGCAGAGAAGACTTGGGACCCAGGACCCAGCCAGGGAAGTTTCATTATCTTAATTTTTTTTAACATCCCCTCCCCTTGCGACCCCCTTCCCTGCGTGACCTCGTGCCCTCCCACCCATGAGTCATGCCAGCCGTGACTGAGTGTGTTGCGGAGCCTCAGTGAAGAGGAGGTGCTATAAAACACACACTCTCCCACAGCAGGTGCATAGCCAAGATAAACTATGTGAAGTGGGGCCCCCACATGGTCACTAATGATAGGCACACACAATTAAGAGATGGTTCTTGTCGTAGGTAAATGAAGTCCAAATGTAGTCAAGTAGTAGGTTCCAAGAATATAGTTTATTAATCCAGTTCCAAGTAAGTAGAAGGAAGATGAGATGGTTAGTAAGATGGTAAATGATAGCCCTACCAGGAGCATCCTCCCTGCTGCTCTGCCTGCATCCTCCAACTGGCACTCCACATGTAACCAAGCAACCATGCATTCCGTGACATCACCACACATTCCAACACTCATCCTGGTTGAGCAGCAGGGAAGATGTAAGTGAAAGAAAGGATCGGCGACAGTCAAGTCACAACAGTTCTAAACTAGAAGACCATGCCTTGCACGGGACCTTCCTTTTATTCACTCATTAGTAGGATGTCAGGCTAAACTAAACCCTGTAAGGCCTGCAGTGTTCATAACAAAGCGGTTTAGCCCATCTCAACTGACAATAGTACAGGCATGCATGTAGGAGCCGTCCGAGGCTGACCGAGGCTGGGCTGGGCCTGGCCGGTCGGGGCTGAGCTGGGCTGCACCAGCCCACTATCTGTCTCTCTCTAACATCTTCTCACCCTTGAAACAGGTATCAGCACAAGCCTAACTCTTAGAAAAGAGACAATCTACGTAAAGGGTAAATGGTAAGGAAAGTACTCCCATCTCAATTATACTAGAGTTATATGAAACAATAAATAGATAAATATAGATACCCCTAGTATTGGTTTTGGACAAAAAGAGAGTACATACAGTTTGGAAGCTGGTCCTGGGTGGTGGCAATTTTTAGAGGGGGGCCCGGCCCGGCCATTAACGGTCTCTAACGGGCTACAACGGGCTCGCCCTTGGCCCGGGCTTAGCCCCGGGCTGAGTCCCGCGCGTGTCCCGCGTGCGCGTTACGATGATTCCTTTTGAGGGAGGAGACACAGGAGGGGGCGGGAAGAGGACCAGCTGCGGCCGATCAGCGCCGCTGAGCAGGCTGGTCCTCGCTGTCCCGCCTCTGTCCGTATGTGGGGCAGGAGTTCCAACAAAGTCCTCAGGGTCCCAGGAAGACAGGAAAAGCAAAGTTCCAAAGCAGGCGAGCGGCTCCCGCGGAGCGGGGGCCGCGAGAAGTGGCGAAGTAGCCAAACAACCAGGTAAAGCGGCGATGACGGTGTCAGCAGCAGCCCTCCAACCAGGGACCAAGGGCACCCCCCTCAATTATAAATGATCTTGCCAGGTAGGTCGCTCCCCCCGCTGCAGCTCCACCAGCGCTTGAGTGCCCCTGTGCCCGGTATCCGCTGTGCCCAGTTTTGCTTCTGTTTCCTGTGTGCCCATTATTTTCCCTCTGTCTCATTGTGTGCCCATTCAGCTTGTTCCTTTTGTGCCCATTTTTCCTTCTGTTCCTCGCTCTTCTGTGCCCATCCCGCTCGCAGTTCCCGCCGCTGCTGCCCCTGCCGCCCCATCCCCCATGCCCATTCGCTGACTGATGCCACCCGCCTCCCGCCTCCCAGCTGCTCCTCCCTCCCACCTCCCCTTAAAGTGGCAGCCGCTGCGCGGTGAATAGAGCGACCCTTGACCTTGCCAGGTAGGTCGCTCTGCCCCCCGCTGCAGCTGTACCAGCACTTGAGTGCCCATGTGCCCGGTATCTGCTGGGCCCAGTTTTGCTTCTGTGTCTTTTGTGCCCATTCTTTTCCCTCTGTCTCCTTGTGTGCCCATTCAGCTTGTTCCTTGTGTGCCAATTTTTCCTTCTGCTCCTTGCTCATCCTGCTCGCAGTTCCCGCCGCTATAGCTCCTGCTGCCCGCCCCCGTGCCCATTCACTGACCCCTACCACCCGCCTCCCGCCTCCCAGCTGCTCCTCTTTCCCACCTCCCCTTAAAATGGCGGCCGCTGGTGCGCTAAAGGCGCACCTAAGGCAAGCCCGTCTGCGCCTGGACCGCGCCCAGCGCCAGAAACCCTGGCCTCCGCACCAGCCATGAAGACCGCCTCCGATACGACGCCACGGTCCCTTCGCCTGCCAGAACTGCAGCTTCTCCTGCATCGAAGACGCAGAGAAACCCGCCACGACAAAACACAACAAGCTCTGATGCATCCTGATTAACACCCGCTCCGCACGCAAACACGCCATCGAGCTTTGGGACGTACTTGACACTGCATCTCCAGACGTCGCCTTCTTGACAGAGACCTGGATGAACGAAGCCTCCTCCCCAGAACGCAATAGCCATCCCAGACGGATACAAGATCGCACGCAGAGACCGCACCAACAGAGTCAGAGGAGGAATCGCCATCGTCCACAAGAAGACCATCAGGGTCTCAACAAACACCGAAGACACTCTCAGCACCGCCGAACATGTCAGGTCCACTTGAAGTAACTTACGCAGGAACAGAGATGCCTTTTTCCCAAGCCACCTCCAAGGAAACACTGATGCAAGGTTTAATTAATTGCACCTAATACTTTCCCAAGCGGGGGCAGGGGGATTGGATAAAATAACAAACAAGAAAGAAGAGAATGCCAACCGGTCCTCAGCCTTCTATTAATCTTCTTACTTCTGACTCGAACAGTATTACAACATATTTGGTTATATCAATGTATTGAACAATATTACCATATCATACCTAAATGACCATTAGCTTCTGCTGCTTTTCTATTTATGATAGACAGTTGTGGTGTTCATTCTATTCTCTTCCGTCTATGATAATTGACAATGTTATTCAGTAATTCTTTCAAAATCCTATTATCGCTATATTAACTGAGAAAATGTAATATCGTACCTAATTATGCCTTTCATATCTGTTTCTATCTTTTAAACTTATCCTTTCGTTTTCTTGTGTTTCAGGTAAGGAATTGGTGCAGACTTCTCTGGTGAGTGCTTTCATGCAAAACGATTATGTTCTTATAACTCTATTTCAAGACAATGTAACTTTTCACTTAGCTTAGTTTTGACGAAGTATGTCTTCACAACTGAACCTCTCTCTGGAACCAGCTCACAGGAGCTCACTGGGGCGCAATAAGATTTCAGGGTCAAAACATCAAGCTTGGAAATTCTCGTAGTGTTTCTCTTCATTAAATTAAGTGGGTAACACTGCGCATGCCTCCTCGGCGAAATACTACCCTCGGAGAAGGAAGCGGCGGAGCAGCACACGGAACCTCCTTCCTTACAAATTCTCAACAATAGTCAATTTGACACTGGGAACTAGAAATATAAGGGAAAAAACAGCAGTAAGGGACACTCCTGACTAAACTAACTCGGGCTGTGGGAAAACGCTGCCATAACGGTCTCGGTTCAGGTGAAGTGCGCCAACATTCTAAGTTGAGCGATTCACCAGGAACTCGAGGACAGATTCGAAAAAGACTAGAATGCTGCATCACACGGAGCGTCGGCCATCTTGGAGTTCCTCGTTCTCCAGGCCTCGCTCCAGGTCAGAGTTTTCTTCTTCTTCTCAATTAGCAAGAGTGACTTAGCATCTATCGTACAGAGAGAATGTTTATGATTTGCCATAATCCTGACAGAACACATGCACTTCCAGATCCACACGGACCCCAAGACCACCCTAAGAGGCATCCTCATCTACAGACCACCGGGACCCCGACCACAATTCTGCAACACCATCGCCGACTTCATCAGCACGCGCGCACTGACCTCCACCAACTACATCCTCTTCGGAGACCTGAACTCCCATCTGGAGAACAACAACGGCAGCAACTCCTCTACCCTGATAGACAACCTCGGACTGGAACAGCTTGTCACGGCGCTGACCCACATCGCCGGACACACGCCCGATGCCATCTTCTCCTCGAGCCCACATGTCTCCTTCAGCCATGTCTCCAAACCCACCTGGACTGACCACCACTGCATCCACTTCACCTTCCAGAAACCAGTCGCACATACCGCACCCTACAGATCCCCCCTCGCTGCTGGGGCAAAATCACCGAAGTAGAACGACAGACAAACCTCGCACTCAACCCACCGACCAACCCCTCCAACCCCGACGATGGCACGCGCACCCTCAGACGATGGATGGACGACTGCACCAACACCTTATACCCCAATGAAAGAACAAACCCCCATAGACACCAGCAAGAGCGCCAACTGGTTCACCCCGGAACTCCTAGCATCTAAGCACACCTGCCGGAAGTTGGAGAACATATGGCAAAGCGAGAAGTCGCTTAGCAGCCGCTCAGCCCACAAAGACGCCATCTGCAACCACCACCCCCTCATCACGACCGCCAAGAGGACCTCCTTCAAAGACCGTCTCAACTACAACACACACAACAGCAAGGAGCTCTTCACCGTCGTTAAGGAACTCTCCCACCCCAGCTCCAAGGCCAACGACATCCCGCCGTTGCAAGACCTGTGCGATTCCCTCAACACCTTCTTCCACCGCAAGATCGCCGACATCCACAACAGCTTCAACCCCCGGACGGCCCCTACAGGCCCCAACATGCAAGAGCCACCACACCCCACCGACTACGACCCCCTGACAACCTGGGCCAACGTGAGCATCGAAGACACAATCAAGACCATGGGCACAATCCACCCCGGCTCACCGTCTGACCCTTTTCCACACCACATCTTCAACAAAGCCGGCAGCTCCATCGCACCCCACCTACGCAACATCATCAACCTCTCCTTTAAGACCGCTAACTTCCCTGAGAGCTGGAAACACGCCAAAATCAACGCCCTACTGAAGAAACCCAAGGCGGACCCGAGCGAACTGAATAACTTTCGGCTCATCTCCCTGCTTCCGTTCCCAGCTAAGGTCATCAAGAAGATAGTCAACGTCCAGCTCACCCGCTACCTCGAGGACAACAGCATCCTCGACCCCTCCCAGTCAGGTTTCCACAGCAACCACAGCACCGAGACCGCCCTCATCGCTGCCACAGACGACATCAGGATCCTGTTGGACAACGGCGAGACGGCAGCCCTCATCCTTCTGGACCTCTCCGCCGCCTTCGACACCGTCTGCCAACGCACACTATGCACACAACTCCATAATACAGGGATCCAAGACAATGCCCCGGACTGGACCTCCTCCATCCTCTCCGGCAGAACCCAGAGAGTCCGCCTCCCCCTGTTCCGATCCGAAGCCTCCGAGATCATCTGCGGTGTGCCGCAGGGATCCTCCTTCAGCCCGACGCTGTTTAACGTTTACATGGCGCCTCTCGCACGCATCGCCCGACAGCATGACCTCAACCTAATCTCCTATGCCGACGACACACAACTGATCCTCTCCCTCACCAAGGACCCCCTCACCGCCAAATCCAACCTCCATCAGGGAATGAAGGCCGTCGCCGAATGGATGGAGCATAGCCGCCGCAAACTGAACACAGACAAGACGGAGATCCTCATCCTCAGGTCCAACCCCTCAGCATGGGATGACTCCTGGTGGCTGGCATCACTGGAGACACCCACCACACCCACCACCCATGCACACATCTTGGGAGTCATCCTCGACTCGAAACTCACCATGATCAAACAAGTAAACGCTGTCTCCGCCACCTGTTTCAACACCCTCCTTATGCTCCGCAAGATCTACAGATGGATCCCGACAGACACAAGGAAAACAGTCACCCAGGCCCTAGTCAGCAGCAGACTCGACTACGGAAACACCCTCTACACCAGAGCCCTGACCAAGCTCATGAACAGACTGCAAAGAATCCAGATTGCCTCTGCATGCCTGATCCTTGATGTCCCGCACCGCGACCACATCACCCCCCACCTGAGGAACCTGCACTGGATCCCTGTCGACAAAAGAATCTCCTTCAAGCTCCTGATCCATGCACACAAGGCACTCCACAAGACCGGCCCAGCCTATCTCAACAGCAGACTCTCCTTCTACGTACCCAACAGGAAACTCCCCTCCGCAGACCTCTCCCTGGCTATCGTCCCACGCATCCGTAAAACCACACCCAGAGGCAAATCCTTCTCTCACCGTGCCGTCAAGACCTGGAACACCCTCCCCCTCATCCTACGACAAACCGAAGACCTTCTAACCTTAAGGAGACAACTCCAGACCTGGCTGTTCGACCAGTAGCAACAGCACCCCCTTCCTCCCCTCCCTTCAGTGCCTTGAAACCCTTGCGGGTATGTAGTGCGCTTTACAAATTAATTGATTGATTGATTGATTGATTGATTGATCTTACTGGAGCCGTTAGCATGGTTAATAACAAATTATTAATGTTGAAGAAAGACTTGGGGCTGCTCAATGAACTGTGAAGGAGGCCTGTGAAAACATTGTGGGTATCCACCCATGGTCCATTCAGAAGTTTTGTTGTTGAGTGCTCTGTCAAATGGCATGATTTCTACAAAATAATAAACATTTGTTTGTTTTGAATGCCTCTTTAAGTATTATTTCAAATTCTCATTTGGATTGCAAAGAAGAGAGCACAAGTGAGAGTAACCCAAGCTTTTTCCAGGCATGCATCCTATGTAAAGAGTTGAGACCCTCACAGAGAAATAGAGAAAAGACCAAAGAAACTCAGGCCATATTATCAAGAAAGGGCGATACATTATCACCGCTTTTATCGGCAGGAAACTGCCGCTAAAGCGGCAATAATTTGCTTGATAATATGTCATTGTGAATTGCCATAGCAGCCCAGGTTCTGGTGTTAACCTGGGCTGCTATGGGAATTCACAAGGGCATATTATCAAGGCCATTATCGCCGCTTTAGCTGCAGTTTCCTGCCCTTTCTTGATAACATGGCCCCTCATTTGATAAAATCAGGAGCACGAGGATGGGCTGGCTGGAGAACTCGAAGGGTGTGAAATGTAAACTTGCGGTCCTCGAGTCTGCTGTTTAACCCCTTGCTGGGGGAGGGGGGGCGCACAGCACCCCAGTGCTCATGACGCGCTCAGCTCATCATGAGCCACGGTGGTCGTGTGCTCATGACGAGCTCAGCTCATCATGACCACACCCGTTTCTTTAGAACGCTCGCACAGCAGGGGAATTAGCCCAGCGTGCGAGCGTTCCAACGGTCATGACGAGCTCAGCTCGTCATGAGCACACAAGCACCGTGGCCCATGACGAGCTGAGCTCGTTATGAGCGTCCAAGGGGTTAATAAGCACACCACCAATTGTACTAGCCAAAGCTGCATTAAAGAGGTGATAAATAACCCCAGTGTGAAGGAGCCATTCTGGTAGGGTTCTGCTACATAGAATAGCCAGAGCCAGGGAGAGGGCTTGTAAACAAAAATCTTCAATACAAGGAGGAGACAGGCAGGAGAAACCAGTTACATTTACACCCCTATACTTTGAAACCAGCCAGATGGCAGGCTTCAGGAAGGAATGTGGTGATGACAGGGTGAGGGAGAATATGAAGAGTCATCCCGGAGATTGGTACAGTTTGCTCTTACTTCTCTGCTGGTATTTCAGCCATATTGAATGTTGGAGAAATAGTGTTTTCTGGGAGATCATTGTGCTACACTTCGGGGTCAATGTTCATGCTCTGGGGTGTCATCCTGCACCTAAATGGATAGCAGTGCCCTCCTGTGTGACCCCAGGGAACACTGAATAAATATCTGAGAGCGGCAGTGCCTCTCAGATCTTCTGCTTGAAATTACAGAAGAAGAGGAGTCCATGATGGAAGTTTGATTTGCACCAACCAGGTCCTGAACTCCGACTGACTGCGCCTGATGCACAATCTGGAACTAACACCTTGTAGATAAAACCTGCTTCAAAAAGAATAAAGAGTGGACTCCCGCAAGCTACAGGTTAACAGAGCTCATCTGGACCCACACCACCAAAAATCCCCAGCCTGGAGTACTAGTAGATTTGTAAGAGTTTTGTCCAAGTGGATTGTGTGAATTGCAGTCCCAAATTTTATAGGACGATCTTGGACCTTCCAGACCCTTGTAGTACATTTTAGACACTTTGGGACCCTCCACCGAACTTCAGGAAGCAGTTCCAGATGTTTGAAGAAGTTTGGAGAAACTTTGGAAAAAAGCTCAAGAGGTGGACAGACTCAACCTGGCCAGCCAAGTCAGAGACCCTCAACTGCAAGCCGGCCTGCCATTCAGGTTCATCTCAGTGAAAAGCTCTGGAGGTCTGGCTTCTAGAGTTTGTCTGGGAGTTGGTCAAAACCCAAGCTGTTGAACCTCCATCGAATCTGTCCTGGTGAAGAGCAACGAGGGACCCCAGGAGAAATAGCTCTGTAAAAGTTTTTAAGTCTGAATGCAGAAATGGTGACCGGTACCAACCTCGAGAGCCAAGTCACCCACCTTTAAACGCGAGCCAGCCTAGATCCTTGGTTCGACCTGCTGGAAAGATCCGGAGGTCTGACTTCCATCATTTTGATGGGGAGCTCATCACAAGGCAATCTGGTGAATCCTCTCTGAATCCAGACTGGCTGAGAGCTTCGAGGTACCCCCAGGAAGAAAAGCTCCAGAAAAGTTTTTAAGGCAGCAGGCAAAAACTTTGACCGGCAAGGGTAAGCCGTGCAGGGCTTCATCGAGGTCAGCCTGAAACTTTAATGTTGTCCTGGTCTTGCGCGACAAGATGAACCAATAGGGTGTATAAAAAGTTTTAGCTTTGAGGAATTGAAAACTACATGAAGAGGCTTTAGGCCAATTTGATTTGAGTATTTGAGATTAAAGACTAACACTGGGCCAAATTTTAATTTTGTGAGCGGATTCGCAAAATGTTGGCGACTGCGTGTTACTCTAACACAGAGTTCATGCCAAAATCCAGCAATCACCTTGTTGTGGAATTTATTTTCTATTTCAGCAAAGTGATAGCAATGGGAACAATGTAAGGCTTCAGAATATGAGCCTGGAAAGCTAGAATTTGGTGTCCTCTAACGTGATTTCCAGTCAGTAGGTGGACTTCCAGTGAGATTTAATGAACAAGAGTGGTCGCTGTTAGAGGGCTGCTCCCCGAGTGATTTTCCACTTGAGCGGCAGCAAAATCAACGTGAATATCATTTTTCTGAGTAGATATTCTACATTAATGAATGTCTCAGGTAGTTTTCATTTAGGTTGAAATGCATTTTCTTTAGTTTACTTTCTTTCTTTTTTAATAGGAAGGAAGTGCCACAGAGTCTCCAAATTCCTCTTCCTGTCGAGAAGGGGCCTCCAACTCCTTTGTCTATCCATTGGTCACGTCTAATTTGGATTTGGAGGTAAAAGATCACTCGCTTTTTCTGCAATCCCAAATGCATAAATATACCATTGGATGTTAAGGTTTTTTGTGAAAATCAGGTAAGTTTAAGAACGTTTGGATAAGTTTCTTGTTTGATGGATTGCATGCACTAATATTTTTAGTACCTTTTTTCTTAAAATTTTAAATGTAATTGTGAGTAGCCTGGAGTTGCAGTAGGGGCACATTTTGTATTAGCTTTTTAATTTTTTTCTAAGGGAAAAGGTTTGCACATTTTATGGAGGGCTGGGGGCCTGAATTTCAAGTACTTTTCTCCATATAATTGTGTGTTGTTTGGAGTACCAGGAGCATGATGTGCATTTTCTTCCCCCTGGCGGAACTCTGCAGAACCTTGCAAAAATACATAAAAATTCTGAGTAATTTCGCAGAGTAAAATTCAGCGAGTTCAGCCCAGGCCTTCTAAAGACATGTCCCATTTTTTGGAGAATCATAAATACACCCTTCCTCAAGGATAACATTGCCTTAGCCGAGACTTGAAAGCACGCTTCTGTACATTACTGTGTTTACCATTTTGCTGTCACTTTCAAACCTTCCGATATTTTGGGTACTTTGTACTTTCCCCAACGATAAATGAGTACCATTCTTACATTTACCCCGGAAGGGGTCATTTTGGTATTAGATAAGAGCATCGGGAGGAAGGCTGCAGTACCTGACGGTGCCCTGGTGGACACTTGAAAGCATTTACCTGTGCTTTGGGCTCTTCTACCCATTAGGGTATTAAATGAGTCTATAGCAGGAGAGCTTCCCTTAATGTGGTCTGAGTCAGGTATTTTCCAAATCTTCAGGAAGGGTAGTTGGAGTGACCCTAATGTGATAGGCCTATAACACTCCGAGACTCGTATGCAAAGCTGGTACGTAGAGTTCTTGTGGAGTGATTGGAACATTGGGCAGGAGAAAATTCTATTCTGGTCGAGTCACAATCTGGGTTTGGAAGTGACCTAGGCACAAGGGGCCTCATTTATGAGGCTGTGCGTCTCTTTTACACCACCGGTGCGTCACTTTTTGTGACGCACCAGTGGCGTAAAAAATTTGCCTTGTTGCGCCATATTTACAAAGTGACTCGTCTAGGTAGATGCGTCACTTTGTAAACCCCTGCGCCACATTATACCTGCGCCAGGTATAATGTATGCAGAGGGGGCGTTCCCCCGCTAAAAGCCTCGTAATAGTGACACAGTGAAATCTATAAGATTTCACTGCGCCATTTCTTGGCCGCTAATGCGTCAAAATCTTACGCCTGCTTCATGGCAGGCGTAAGACTAACGCAGCTTTCACACAGCGATGCGTCATTTCTCATAAATGAGGCCCAAGGTATTAGGTTGGCAAGCTAGAATTTTCATCTCCTAGCACAATTTCTGAGCGCTACAAGGTTTTCCTTCCTGCACATAAACAATCAGTTAAAAAGAATGACGTTTTGCAACTTGGTATGTGCACTTCATTAAGCAGCATACATAGATGATACAAAACACAATTTAAATATTGTTTATGTACAGAAAGGGAAACCTTCCTGCACATATACAATCTTTCCCACAATGCAGGCACCCTTGCACTATGGAGCAAGGGTGCCTGGTTTGGCGCTAGGCTGCAAAATTGAGCGCCAGCACAGGGGGAAACACAAGGCTGCATCATATTGTTGTAAATATGGTGCAGCCCTATGTTTCTAAAGTGGCGGAGCATGGCATTGAGCCAAGGAGGCTAATGCCATGCTCCGTCACTTTGTAGTAAATATGCCCCACAGTGTTGTACCTTGAAACCCTTACAAGTGAGCAGTAGCGCTCTACAAAACCCTGATTGATTGATACCTGCAGAAGCCCAGAACAGCTACTGGAGGGACACCTATGAAAGTACAAATGCTGGATATGTAGTTCCAAGTTGAATTTATTATAGCACGGCTACAGCGTCCACTCGTGGTGATGTCCTGATGCAACTGGCATTCTCACAGAGCAGAGCGACATGGGCACATTCCATTAAAACTTAAACTTATTGCGAACATAAACAGGGCGCATGCTGAAGGCAAAGGAAAGGGAAGAGAGAAAATATAGGAAAGAAAGAATTTGAGATGTAACACATCCCCCTCATTTGGGAAAAAGGGAAAAAGAAAGATAAGGGTAATACATCAAACAAAATATTTATATAACTTTGGAGCTCATCTTACACGAGTGTCAGTTTTAATTCTTTCAGCAATGGATTCAATATCCTGTACCCTTATTAGAGCTCTCAATTTGATTATTCACATTCTCAGACACATGTACAAAATAGTCAGGACATTTGGCAACTCTCCTTGTATTCCATACTTTACCATCCTGAGTGATAAAACTGATACTGAACACTTTTTTAACTTGCAAAGCCTATTGGTACCTTTATTGTCTAAACCAGGTTTTAGAATTTTTACCCAATCTCCTATTTTTATATCAGGTGCTTTTGTTCTCCACTTCTTGTCATACCATAACTTACTTCTGTTTTGTTTATAATCTACTCTTTTGGCAGTATCATGCATACTTTCACTCTCTGGTGATGATGACTTACATTTCCCCATAAACCACCAGGGACAAACACTGGACGCAGGATTCCTTCCTTTGAGTAATTTGAATTGACTAACTTCAGTGGTGGAGTGTGGAGTGATGCGATATATTCACAGGCATTCTCTAATAGCACCTAACCAATTACTACCCTGTTTCAGGCAATCAGTTACATAACCTTTTAAAACCCGGCTGAATCTCTCAACCTGTCCGTTCTTATGTGGTTCGTAGACGGATGTGAAGCTATGTTTGATACCATAGTTTTTTAGATATGCCTCCATTTCCACTGAGGTCAGCTATACGCCATTATCCGAAACAAGAACCGAAGGATATCATTCTTGTGCAAATACTTCCTTAAAGAAATTAATGACAGCATCAGTGGTGGCTTTAGGGACAAATTTAACCTCTTCCACAGCTCTTCATTCCACTTTACAATTTTAAGTGGTGGTGTGTGAACTTTCAACATTTTCTCACTGGAGACACATTCTTCACATTCCCTGTCTAATCTGTCAATGAATTTGCCCATACCAGGCCACCAAAATGATTTCTGAGGGGCTGTATCATGGCCGAAATACCTGGATGTCTTTTGTGGGATAATTTTAAAATGGCTTCCTATATACCTTTAGGAGGGATGCATTTACCTTCCTTGAGAAGGAAATTTCCTTCAATAACCAATTCATCTGGAGCTTTGAAAAAGGGTAACAAATAAGACTTCATGGCCCAGATGTAGGTAATAGCAAATTACCGAATGGTAAATACCGAATTTTACCGATTCGTTATTTACTATTCAGTAATTGCTATGTAGGTAAAAAATTCGGTAAAAATACAGAATCGGTAAGATTCGGTAATTACCAATTTGGTTTTTACCGATTCGGTATTTGCTATGGAATCCTATGGGCCTTGAAGCCCATAGGATTCCATAGCAAATACCAAATCAGTAATTACCGAATCGGTAAATTTACTGATTTTACAAGGGGGACAGGGTGTCACTTTGACACCCTGTTGCACCCCTGTTTCAGGCTTGTGTGCCATGTGACACACAGACATGCCCTTATTATTATTATTATTATTATGTTTCTTATATAGCGCCTGAATCGACCCCCGAAGGGGTATCTCCGCGCTTGCCTTGGGAACCCGTCCTGGCTTTTCCCTGTGAGATAGCCCCTACAGGGCATCCCCAAGGTGAAAGCCAGGCATCCCGCCGCAGGGGGGCCGTTGTGGAGATTAAGCAAGCTTAATGCCCAGAGTTGCAGAGTGTGAACCCATGATTAGGTCAGGCACCGAAGCGAGAATTATCGAGTCCATGGACATTTGAGCTCAAGACCCTGCCGCGTCGGGAATTGAACCCTGGTCCCGGGTCTGACCTCTGCTTCAGGGTCTGCCTGCTCTAACCAGTGAGCCACACTTCTCCTTAGGGCATGTCTGTGTGCCACATGGCACAGGTGTACATGCACAGATGTGCATGTACACAGGAATTCGTTATTTACCATGTAATAGTAATACATGGTAAATACCGAGTCCTGAATGGCCTGTAGCACTGTTAACAGTGCTACCTACATAGCAAATTACATATTCGGAATTTTTACCGATCGGTAATTTTACTGAATTGGTAAAATTTACAGAATTGGTAAATTTACAGATTCTGTAATTTTACAGATTCGGTAAAATTACCGATTCGGTAAAATTACCGAATCTGTAGGTTTTTCAAACCCCTACATACCAATGTCCAAATACCGGTCGGAAACGGCGGAAAATCTGTATTTTCGGCTGTTTCCGACTGGTATTCGGACACCTACATCTGGCCCTAAATCATTCTTCCTTGGCCATCCACCTTTTGTAAATTGTTTAAGATCATTCCATCTATCGTCTTCCAATTCGTTTTCTTCCCATAATTGTTCTGTGATATCTTGGTACTGTGCAGGAATGATATCAACAATACTCAAAATTAAATCAACCTCTTTGACAGTATTTATCAAAGCATTGTTGCATGGTAAGCGTGACAAACAATCAGCAGTCACATTATTTTTAACAGGTACATATTCTACATTGAAGTTATATTCTTGCAGTCAAGATGCTAGGCGGGCAATTCTAGCAGTATAATTCCATCCACCACCTGTGGACAAAATATGCACTAATGGCTTGTGATCAGTCCTGAGTGTAAATTTACTTCCCCATACATTATTTCTGTAGTGTTATACAGTCCAGACACATGCTAATAACTCTTTTTCTATTAATGCATATTTACCTTCAGCTTCGTTAAGGGTCCTTGAAGCAAAGGCAACATTCCACTTATCCTTACCCTCTTTCTGAGATAACACACTTCCAAGGCCATACATACTGGTATCCACAGTAATTACACATTCTTTTCTCATGCAAAACGGCTTCAAGGTGGGAGCATTGAGAATGTCCTTTTTTATGCATTCAAAAGCTTTTTGCTTTTCTTCATTCCATTCATATAACACATTCTGTCTGAGCTATCTCCTTAGCAGTTCCATCTTAGTAGCAAAATTCTCCACAAATTTGCTGTAGTACTCACACATTCCTGAGAACGATAATAACTGTTCTTTGTTTGTAGGAGATGGAGCATTATTAACGACATCAACATTGGATTCTAGCATGGAAACTACTTCGTTAATGTTAGGTAAGGGATGACAGTCAATAACAATGTTAGCGTTTAATGCTCTCAAGTCAACACACACACAGAGTTTTTGATCTGGTTTGCAAACTAAAACGATGGGTGAAACCTATTCAGAGGACTCTATAGCCTCAATTATGCCTTCATCAGATAATTCTTTATGCATTTGTTTCAATTCATCTCTAACATTAATGGGTACCCCTCTTAACTTTTGTTTCACTGGAGTGGCATTGTTTTTTAAAACAATCTTATGTACAACATTTTTAGGTTTCCCTAAATTATCACAAAATACTTTATCATACTTACTAATTAATTATTTTTTCTTTCCACATTATGGTCATTATTTCCAACAGCCATGGCATGAATATCCTGTTCAGAACACAATGAAACTGGTTTTATGGACCTTGGATTTAAAACTATCCCCGGTTTCCATTGGTCGCGCCAACCAAGAACATTTATACCTTTTACTGCAACATACAATTTTATATAACCACCCCTTCCTTCAAATTGTATTGGAACCTGCAAGAAACCTTCTATATCTATTTTTGAACCTTCAAAACTTTCCGAACTCAATTTTTCTTTGAAATATTGTACAGTAAATATTGCCCAAGGTGATCCTGAATCATGAGTTCTATATCCTTATTAAAAATCTGAAAAATAGTCTTAGGCGAAAACTTGTGTACCTCTTCCAACTGTATATTATCCATAATGGATACAACATAACCTTTGTTGCAATCAGGAACGTCATTAATGGTTGTAACCTTATTAAATTCAGAAGTGCCGGCATTGGTATTTCTAGATTGTTTGTTGCCTCTTTTGTCTCTGCAAACACTTTCGAAATGGCCAATTCTGCCACAAATTTTACACTCTCTGTTAATAGCCAGACACCCTTAAAAGGAAGCAACATGAATTTTACTACCACATCTATAACACCAGATACGCATAGTGGAATTATCATTTCTTTTGTATGAATTGTTGTGTCCAGGAAACATTTTTCCTTGAGGCATTTCACTTTTGAAGTCGTTTTTAGGTTTAATTACACATATTTCTTCTTCCGTTGTATTTTTTTCAGTACTCTTTTTGACAGTATCCATCCATTTCTCAGACATTTCTATCGATTTAGCCATTGCAATAGCCTCAGATAAATCTGGATTTCCTATAAACCAAAGTATCTCTTGGAGTTTGTTATTCCTTACATGTACTATAATTTGATCACTGATCATCTCATTCGTGACATTTCCAAAATTACAGTGAATACTTTAAGCACGTAAAGCTGTTACAAAGTCATCAAATGACTCATGCTCTTTTTGAGGACGGGTGTAGAATGTAAATCTATTAAGTGCAATCCTAGTGACCGGTTTATATCTTTTTTCCATTCTGGCTATAGCTTTCGCATGCACATTCATGCCATCACCCTCGCCTTCCCTTGCTTGTGATGTGATTTGGGGTAATGCTCTGAATACCATTTATCCTTCTGACTCAAGACAGTGGAGGAAAATACTTTTCTTTCTTTCAGCATCCATGCGCTCGCCGTCAATTGCTTTCATGTAATTGTTGAATTCTTCCTTCCACATTGACCATGGTATGGGAGGATCACCCTTGTTTTGAAGGAACTTTGCTGGTGGATCAAATTGCATCTTGATCATGTATGGGTTGGATACTTAATAAAATCAAAGTAAATAATCCAGAGTGTTATTTATGATGTATCCTGAGGATGACATATAACCCTGCAGTACCAACAAATACTTTAGAATGTTATATTAATAACGTACCTTGAGGGTAGCATATAACCATGCAGTAGTTTGACGAATTAACCCTTGTATTGAGCAATTGAGGGTTCTACATATGTGGAGTCTTTAAGGAATAAACAAACAACAGTAGAAAACTGAAATACCTAAAACACAAAATCACCTTGTAATGTTGCAGGAGATAGTAATATATAGGAGTTGCAATTAGTAAACAAAAATTCAACAGAAAGAAGGTTGATCAGCGTTTGGTTTGAGGAGAAAAAAAAAGACGCGGTGGAAAGCGGTAGGAGTTACCTTGGTAACCAAAAAAAATGGCTGCTTCATATGTTGCATGCATATGTTGACACTATGACATAAGTGCATCAACGTGAATGCATGTTTGAAGATTCCTGAAGACTGAGGTTGAATCTTGAGAACCTCAAGCTGAACACGTTCGATGGCGGGTGACCTCCGGTACGTTGTCTGTATATTTTCAAGTTTAAGTATATATGATGAGTATTTCCCAAAATTGAATCAAATAAGTAAACAAATAGGCACTGCGGTTAGCGGAAATGACGGTATATGCAAAAATGTTACTTACATGTTGAATCACCAATTCCAAATGCCATGTGCAGACAATGTCGCTTGAATTTTCTCCAGTTCACACAGATGCGCACAATGTATTTTCCTAAACAAAATTCAATAGTTGAACAAAGGGAAAGGCGGGTAGTAGGTGATGATTAATGCAAAAAAATGCTGCTCACATGTGGTGATGTCCAGATGCAACTGGCATTCACAGAGCAGAGAGACATGGGCACATTCCATTAGTACTTAGAACTTATTGCGAGCATAAACAGGGCGCATGCTGAAGGCAAAGGAAAGGGAAGAGGGAAAATATAGGAAAGAAATAATATGAGATGTAACATCAACACTAACCTACCGCACTAAAAACAAATATATTTTGCTCTCACCCACTTGACCTACCGACATTCAATGTCAAAACTTCATGTGGGTCTTGCAGTTGATCAATTGAGCTACTGATGGCGCGCAGCAGAGCCTCTCCAGGCACAAATGAGCATTGCAGGAACCACACTGATCAATTTTAGTTACACCACTGAGTCACTGTAGAAAAGCTCCTGAAATCCTGCAGTCACCCAACTATGGGTGATTGAGCGGGCATGTGAATTTGTGGTGTGCCTGGTGCTGGTGGAATGGGGCTATGATGGCTCACAGTACTCACTGCAGTCCATCAGAGATATATTTGTGAGCATTCTTGAAGACACCGCGGCACCGCTGATATACTGGTGCTCCATCAGTGATGTTGAGGGCATCTTTAGTGGCATGCAGATATCTCAACATAAGAATGGCCCATCCATGACATAGTGTAGGCATTTATCACAAAGGTTTGGCTTACTCAACAATAATAGCACCTCACCCTTGGGTTGTCATAGATATTGTTAGCATAAATGTGGACATCAATGACATGATTAAGCTCAAAATCCTTGCTATTGGTTTTCAGGGTATAATTGATGCTAAAGGGACAAGAAAGGCAGAATCTGTCCATGCGTAACAAAAGCGAGTGTTTGGTCAAAATGGAAAGTGGATATTTGGGCCCAAACATTAACTTTCGGAAAATTGAAATCAAATGTTTTTAGTTGCTCTTAAAAATGACATGCTTCTGTTTTGGGGAATTAAACAGATGTATACTAATTGTTTTTTTATTTATTCTGAGATGAAATATTTGCATTTTTAGTAATTAATAGTCTGACAAAATGATAGGATTCCTAAAACCTATTTATAGTTGATATTTATGATATAAATATTCATACTAAATTGAGTTTGGGAGTCTTTCCTTATATTGGGTCTCGAATTCTAAATGCCGCTTTCTTCTATGGTTGCTATTGCATGACTTGCATGAAGACGATCATCATTTCTATTGCAAAAGCTTTTTTGATATTATCACTACTGCGGTCTGAAAATTAAGAGCAATTCACAAAAGTAACTTACACTTTTGAGTAAGTTACACTTTTGAGCAAGTTTACTATACCCTGGATACTCATAAAATGTAAATGTAAAGTAATGTTGAACTGAATAGAAATATTTTACAGAGTTAAAAAACAAAATATATATAATGTTAACAAATATATAAAAATAGTATTTGTATTTACTATTTCATGTTAAAATATTTCAACAACAGTTTTTGATTTAAAAAAATATTGTAAAATTTTCGATGATAATTAAATTGTGCATTATTAATTGATGAATCCCATTTAATTGATACTTCACATTTAATCGTTATCAAAGCATTTTAAAAATACTTTTTCTTGATGGGGAATTTATTGTTTAAAACTTAAGAAAAATACTTTTAATTTAATTTCATTAAATTAAATTAATTAATTCAAATAAGGTCATAGTGATGTAGCATTGTTTTCTTTGCTGTACATTTATAATAAATACATATATACCATTAATTTAGAGAAATATTTAACATGAAAATATAAAAAATTGTTTGAGGTAAAACATTTCTTTTTATTCATTTACTTTATCAAATGGACATCTCTGCCCTGACTATGGAGTCTCCTTAATATAATCATATAATATAGTTATGTCATTTTTAAATGTTCTTTGTACGTTACCATAGGCAGTTCCCGCAGTCAGGGTGGGATAGGACAGGCCTATCTTTGTATGTGCAGAATTTTCCTCACCGACTGCGGAGTCTCAACAGTTATGCCTTTGTGACTCAGGCCCGAAGGGCTTAGCTGCGGAGTAGTTAATCACAGGTTATGCAACAAACATTAAGCAGGGTTGTGCATCAGTCTGTTTCATATACCTCTTCCGGCTAGTCACATGAGTGACTATTGCACTGATCCAGCTATCACTCTAATCACTAGCTGATCAGGTTTGTGTTATACAAACAATACACACATATATTCATACATACATACATTTCTGGCACTGGCTTACCATGGCATTGCTGGAGGTGAATATGCAAATGGGGTGTATCCAATTTAAAAGTATATTTTTTAGGGGAAAGCACATATATTATGACACTATTGGTAGCAGAGTAGTACACAAAGTCTTAATGCCAGCAAAACCAAACACACAGAAGTGGGGAGCCGCCACAAAATAGATTCCTGTTACAAATGGGGGTCTCTGGTTGTTACTCTGTCCATTTAGGTACCCTTCCTCCTTGTCAGGATAAGGGGTATAAACTTCTATAATAACCCCTGCTCACTCCCTTTGTAGCTTGGCATGAACAGTTGGGCTTATCTCAGAGGTAGTGTGTAAAGCATTTGCACATAACCCACAGTAATACAGTGAAAATATTACAAATGGACACCACACCAGTTTTTGAAAAATATCTAATATTTTATCTTTGCAAAACAAGACCAAAAACTATAATAATTCACTGTACAGTGCTTAGAAACATCAATAAGCAAAAATAGACTAAAATTACGGTTCCTTGAAGTTGATAGCTCCATCCGGGGCTATTGGGGCGTCGTGAACAACACAACCAAACAGTTCTGACTGACCGCAACATTATTGTCCAGCTACGGTGTTGGGACGACCTGCAAGAGTACCTTTAGGAATGCTGGGCATTGTGGCCTCATGATGAGCTTTGAAGAGCCAGCGTCAGTTCCGCAAGTCATGCAGGAGTCGTTGGGCCCTTGAAGTCACAAGTGTTGCAGATCGAACTCCGTGCGGTTGAAGTCAGGAGCGCTGGCATTGGTGGGTGTCAGGGCTGTGGTGCCAAGTGCAGCAGTGCGGCGTACTGTGCCCTGAGGTTGCAGTGCAGGCAATGGCTTGGTGACGGTCATTCAGTGGCGTCAGTGAGACCAGGGATGTGGTGCACAGTGGTGCGGTGCTTGTTGCGGTGCTAGCAGGTCGCAGTGCAGGCAGTGGCCACATTGTTGTTAAAGTGCTGTAGTTGGCTGATGAACTAGAGCCAATGGTGCCAGCATCAGCAGGCCAAAGTTGCGGTGCATCATGTAATTTACATGGGTGTCCTCAAACCACAGTGCAGGCAGTGGCATCATGTTGGCATGGAGCAGTATTGTCGAGGATACCAGTGCGGTAATGTGAAGTGAGGCGGTGTGAAGTGCGGTGCCCACACGTCACGGAACAAGCAGTGGCTAGTGGCATCATCGTCAGTAAGAACAAGCTTGTAGTGTGAAGTGCAGCAGTGCCCTCTGTGGTGCCTTCAGGCATGGAGCCAGCTACGGCATCGTTGACTGCATTGGGTTGCTTTTTATTCTGGTGCAGCACAAAGCACACAGTTCCCAGTGCTGGTAGCAGATGAACTTGAAGTCTTTGGGGTTTCTGAGACTTATAGAACAGGCGGCAAGCTCTACCTCAATCCCTTGGAGAAACTTAAACAAAGAAGTTGCAAAAAGTTTAGTCCAGTCCTTTTTCTGCTCAAGACAGAAGCCGCCACAGAAGGCCAACACAGCAAAGCACACAGCAAAGTTGTAGTTCTTCCTCTCAGCTTCTCCAGCTCTTCTTCTTGGCAGGTTCCTTGATCCAAAAGGTTTCTAATTCTATGGGCTTTAAGGTCCAATACTTATATCCCATTTTGGCTTTGTTTTTTTTGTGGCAAAGGTCTCTGAGCCCAGTCCAGAGACAGCATTATGCAAAGGAGACACTGCCCATTCAGGTTTAAGTGAAACTCCTCCTACCACTCTAAATGCTGCCCAGGTCTATTCAGCTCAGCTAAGCATCACCCAGGAAAAGCAAGACACACCTCAAAGTTATACTTGTAAGCTGTTACAAAGTAACTCCCATGTTAGCCTATGGGACAGATAGCCTTTCAATAGTGAAACACGGGATTGGAAGTATTTTACTATCAGGAAATGTTACACACACCAGGACATGCCCCACCTTCCACATACTCTGCACCCTGCCCAGAGGGACCCTTGGGCCTGCTTGAGGAGGGCCTGACATGCAAGAGAAGGGAAGGTTAGGGCCTTGCAAGTGGGGACACTTGCCAGGTCGACATGGTAGTAAAAACTGAAGTGCAAGGTCTGAGACACCTTAGAAAGGCTGCTTGTGTGGGTGGTACAATCAGTGCTGCAGCCCCACAAGCAGCATTTGATGTCCAGGCCATGGGCACACACAGGTTACTATAATAGGAACTTAGCAGTAAATGAAATAAGCCAAACATGAAAACACCAATCCATAAATACAATACAATTTACATTAGGAGCACTTGCAATTTAACACTGACCAGCAGTGAGAAAGTATCTAGAGGCACTAAACCAGCAACATGAAGTCCAATGTACCATTAAACACAGGAGACCAGAAAGCAAAAAGACAGGGGAAACTAGCAAAAAGATGCCACGTCTAGCAATCCCGTTGTTGCTTTTTCCTTACAACCCTCCACAAAGACACAGAGGGGCATATTTACAAAAGAATGGTGGAGCACAGTGCTAAGCCAAAATAGCTAACACTGTACTCTGCCATTCTGAAAATGCAGGGATGTGCAGTTTTTACAACAATAAAGTGCATCCCTGCATTTTCCCTAGCGCCGGCGCTGAACTCAGCTGCTAGTGCCAACGCAGACACCCTTGCGCCATAAAGGGAATTATTGTTTATGGGATAAACAAGTCAGAATGGTCAATTGTAACTTATTTGTGTGCTGCATTGTGCAGCACACATAGAAGTTGCAAATCGTAATTTTGTAAATGATTGTTTATGTGCAGGAAGGGACACCTTTCTGTACATAAACAATCATCCATGGCATTTTGGTGTTTCTATGTGTGCTGCACACTGCTGCACACATAGAAACGGCAAGAGCAGGGAGAAATAAAGCATTTCTCCTCCGTTCACCTTTTAAGACCAGGTTTTCCCTGGTCTTAATTTTGGCAATGCCTCCTATTTAAGCCATCATTGTAAATAGGGGTAGCTGCAAACAACACCACAACACCCAGTGCCCACCCCTTAGGGAGCCTTATTAATAAGGTGACATTCCTGTGGCAATAGGGGCTTGTAAATATGCCCCAAAAACTCAACACTCTATTAACAAGCAGTTTTACCCCCCAACAAAGGCTATAACAATTGTGCCAGTACTTGTTTTTTGTTATTTTTCCTCATCCTCCTTCTCTTTTTTGTTTTATCTTCGCTTAATATTTTTCTCCCTAGCTCATATTTTACCCAGGACCAATATTTTGGGAATGAGAAATCCTTTTACTTATTTTCACCTCCAGTTTTAGGATTTTGCTTTTTGGTTGACCTAAAAGTCAACTCTTGCCTTTACCAGCTTCATCATTTTTCAAATGTAGCTAACTGGAGTTGTGATAAAATGTTGTATTACTACAAAAACAGAGCACTGTGAATCTAGTAGTAGAGCTAAAGAGGTTCACCACCCGCCCCATTCATATTACAAGAAGTCTGGAGGTTTAGTATATAAGCTGTTAAATATGTCTCCTAGATAACTAAAAAGAATTGTAGAGTTAATATATACAATAATGGTACTTTCCATCTGGGCATTGATGCTGGCAAAGACACAAGGGTTACAAAATATTGACAAGTGACAGTTATTTCACTCTCACCTGGGAGCCTCCGCTCCACAAGACAGCGCTCATATTGATAGTGACCTCTTCTCCTTGTCGAGGATCGAAGTATCCAACCTTCACCAATCGCAGGTCCTCATCGGTGTCCATCCGAGCAGTGCGGATGTCATAGGCACCAGGTGCATACCCATTCGCTTCAAAAAATATTCTTTCTCCATTTTTCATATGAAATGTATTCTTTTTCACGTAATAGAAGACCTGCGGTTTGAGAGGCATACAGAATAGTAATAGAAACTTCAGTGCAGAAAGATGTTTAACAAAGAATCAAGTCTTAAACCAACTCATCTTTGTTCACAGGCAAAATACAAGGGGGCTTATTTACAAGCCCCTTGCGCCACCGGTGCATCACTTTTTCCCATATTGAAAGTGACGCACCAGCGGCATAAGGGGCTTGTAAATAAGCCCCAAGATTTGAAAGTCATATGCAAATTCAGTTACTCTGCTTTATCCAGTAAATTAACAGGACCTCAGTGCCCTGTTGTGATCACATGTGTACATCGAAGGTGCAGCGTGGACCACAAGACCCAAGCTATACTTCACTTATGGGACCTAAGTTGGCCAAATAAGTTTGGAGTTGCTTGTGCTCCCATCCTGGGCCAGCAGCACAAGCTGGACTTTCCTTATTGAAACAAGACCAACTTGCAAGTTGAGTGAGATGGTTTAACATGTTTCCCCTACAGCTGAAAGAGGGGAGATTTTCCCAACCACTAGGGAGTTCTCATCACTAAGGTGGAAAAACCTAGCAGACTGTCAGCATTGATGTGGCCTACCCTTGGTCTGTGTTCCATCCTGAACTTCATATGCTGTAAGGAAATAGAACACCTTAACAATTTTGGATTCTGGCCCCTCATTGGCATGAGCCACCTGAGGGGCCTGTGGTCAGTCTGAATCAGGAATTGTGTGCCAAACAGGTTTGGCCTCAATGTCTTCAGTGCCCAGACCACAGCAAAAACTTCTCTCTCTATTGCATTTTACCTTTGTCCCCTGTGGAGTAAGATGAAGACTACAGGTTGGTCCAGGCCCTCCTCATTTATCTGTGATAACTTTGCCCCTATGCTATGTTCTAAGGTATCTATTTGAACAATAAACTCTTTGGAGAAATCAGGGGCCATGAGAACGGGGCTGTGCACATGTCATGATTCAGGGAGTCAAATGAAGTTTGGCATGCCTCTGTCAGGACCACAGGACTAGACTCTTGATGCTAGCACTCACCTTAGCCGACAAACTGTAAGACTTATTCTTAACAGGGAGGTTGTCCACATCATGGGTACACAGGAGTATGGGAGAAAAGGGAACAGTACTGCTCCAACACTGTGCGGAAGTCCCTCTGCTATTCAGGAGTTAGAGTGGCGGAAAGGATTATTCCTTCCACAGACCCATCCTTCTCCTTGGAGTCCAAGAGGTCAGTGAGAGGTTCACTCTCCTCTTCTCAATCTGTCACCAACAGCATGGTGCTCTCAGTCCTCTCAATGTGGGGTTTGAGGCGATTGATGTGTCCTGGAAGGCCCTGGGTGCGACAGGTTCCATCACCCAAAAAGTCTGCCCAGGCTGTAATTCCACAACTTAGCCATCTGCTTCTGAAGACCAGCATATAGTGTAGCTCACTACACTTATCTATTTATTTATTTATAGAGCGCTAACAAAAATCCCGAAGGATATCACAGTGCTAGGTAGCTAGAATTAGTTGTACAGTTACCAGCGGGAATAGTGGATCTGTCAGATCTTGGGTTTTAGGAAACAGTTGTTTTTTAAGTTTTTTCCTAAAAACCAAATAGTCTGCTGTAAGGCTTAGGTCTTGAGGTAGTTCCCTCCACACTCTTGCTGCCAGATAGGAGAACAAACGTCTTCCTTCCCTCAATTTCCTTATGAGCTTTGTCCTGGCCTGTTCTTGGTAGAGTGACCATAGGCACCTCGTAGGAGCATAAAATTCAATTTGATTCCGTAAAATTCTTGTTCCACTATAGTGTAGTGCCTTATGTGCGTGACTGCGTAGCTTGAACACTGCTCTCTGTCACATGGGTAGCCAGTGGAGTTGTTTCATGCACATGGATGCTGAGCTCAGTCTGCTTTTATTACAACCAGTTTTGCTGCAGCGTTTTGTAGTACCTGTAGGCGTGTAAAGAGGTAGTCTGCCATGCCTACGAACAAGCGTGGAAGGGTATACTCAGATGTGAGTCCCTTGCTCATTGCACCATCAGGATTCAAGCAAGCCGGGCCGAAGACGGCTGTAATGCCAGAAACCGGTCCCCGGAAGCTTGTTTCCTTCCCAGTGTAAGAATTGGCTTTTGTAGTCTGGTCTGCCCTGTTCCCATGATGCACTGGGCCAGGGACAGACTAATTTGCATACAGCCAGGTTCTGAAACTGGGATGGTGCAATGAGCTAAAAAACGGTGTTGGATCTAGCCCTGATCTCTTGACTGGGTGAGAGTACTCTGCTTAATTCAGAGACTCTGTCCATCACCACCCCTTGTTGTAAATATTTTTGTCCACCCTAAGCGTGGAAGGGTATACTCAGATGTGAGTCCCTTGCTCATTGCACCATCAGGATTCAAGCAAGCCGGGCCGAAGACAGCTGTAATGCCAGAAACCGGTCCCCGGTAGCTTGTTTCCTTCCCAGTGTAAGAATTGGCTTTTGTAGTCTGGTCTGCCCTGTTCCCATGATGCACTGGGCCAGGGACAGACTAATTTGCATACAGCCAGGTTCTGAAACTGGGATGGTGCAATGAGCTAAAAAACGGTGTTGGATCTAGCCCTGATCTCTTGACTGGGTGAGAGTACTCTGCTTAATTCAGAGACTCTGTCCATCACCACCCCTTGTTGTAAATAATTTTGTCCACCCTAAGCGTGGAAGGGTATACTCAGATGTGAGTCCCTTGCTCATTGCACCATCA
This sequence comes from Lissotriton helveticus, assembly GCF_964261635.1. NCBI lineage: Eukaryota > Metazoa > Chordata > Amphibia > Caudata > Salamandridae > Lissotriton > Lissotriton helveticus. The sequence goes on along the minus strand of NC_136069.1, from coordinate 1,696,041,630 downwards.
GGATTCAAGCAAGCCGGGCCGAAGACGGCTGTAATGCCAGAAACCGGTCCCCGGAAGCTTGTTTCCTTCCCAGTGTAAGAATTGGCTTTTGTAGTCTGGTGTGCCCTGTTCCCATGATGCACTGGGCCAGGGACAGACTAATTTGCATACAGCCAGGTTCTGAAACTGGGATGGTGCAATGAGCTAAAAAACGGTGTTGGATCTAGCCCTGATCTCTTGACTGGGTGAGAGTACTCTGCTTAATTCAGAGACTCTTTCCATCACCACCCCTTGTTGTAAATAATTTTGTCCACCCTAAGCGTGGAAGGGTATACTCAGATGTGAGTCCCTTGCTCATTGCACCATCAGGATTCAAGCAAGCCGGGCCGAAGACGGCTGTAATGCCAGAAACCGGTCCCCGGAAGCTTGTTTCCTTCCCAGTGTAAGAATTGGCTTTTGTAGTCTGGTCTGCCCTGTTCCCATGATGCACTGGGCCAGGGACAGACTAATTTGCATACAGCCAGGTTCTGAAACTGGGATGGTGCAATGAGCTAAAAAACGGTGTTGGATCTAGCCCTGATCTCTTGACTGGGTGAGAGTACTCTGCTTAATTCAGAGACTCTGTCCATCACCACCCCTTGTTGTAAATAATGCCTACGAACAAAGCATTGCAATAATCTAGCTTGCTAATGAGCTGGGCCTGTGTGAATGTTTGTCTGCACTCCAATGGGATCCAGGGAAAGAATCTTCTCAGCAGTTTCAGAGTTGCAAAACCCCTTCCACACAGGGCCCGCACATGGTCCTTCATGAAAAGGGTATTGTCAATAAGGATGCCTAAGTTTTTAGCAGATTGCTTGGGTGCTGGGTCATCTCCCAGGTTTTGTGGCCACCAGGTGGCATCCCAAATCAAGTTGACTCCACTAAAGAGCAGAATGTCTGATTTCCCTGCGTTTAATTACAGGCAGTGTTCTTTCATCCATTTTGTCATATCTGCAAGGCAGTTTTTCAGTTTTTCTTTGGTGTACATACTGGGGATTCTTCCTGGTAGCTTGCCCCACCCCTTCACCAGACTCAGAGGTCTTCTAACAGGGTATCCGTGCTGAAGCTCAAAGGAGCTGAAGTCCATTCCCTTCTTTGTTATCCAAGGGTAGGCAAACAACAGGCATGGTAAGAGGATGTCCCACTTACTCCTCAGGGCCTCCAGTAGGCCTCTAATCATGCCTTTCAGAGTCATGTTGAATCTCTCAACAAGCCAACATTGGCTCACAGCAAACCACCTCAAACTCAACCAAGAGAAAACAGAAGTTCTCCTCATTTCTAATAGAGACGATAACCCCCAAATCGAAGAATGGCTCAAAGCCATTGATGCCCTCAATGAGGCCCTTGCGCCAAAGGACTCGGTGAAATCCCTAGGTTTTACCGTTGACTCCAAACTGGACATGAAAAAACACATTTCAAAAGCCGCCAAAAGTGCATTCCTAAATCTGAAACTACTATTCAAATTCAAATTCAAATTCAAAATAAACTTTATTTCGATTGCTTTTACAATCATAAAAAGTACATGTTAAAAACGTTTAGATCAGTTTTGTAGAAAAGTGGTTAAAAGTACATTATTTACAAATACATCAAATTTTGTAGGCAGTTAAGTGTAAATTGTGCGTATAAGGTTTACAATGCAGAAACAGCCAATTGGGATCGAATTTTCAGACATGCCTTTAAAAAACAGGCTATACTCTTAGCAGCAAATTGCGAGTCTAAGAACTGTAATGCCAAGAGAGCAGGTCTGCATCTTCTCAGTCCCGATTGACGGAGAAGTGGGACCAACCAGTGTTTACGCGGAAACTCATAAAAACTACAAAATAAAATTACATGCAAAGAAGACTGAGGAGTTTTGCCGTCACAGGGGCATCTAGATAGTTCACGTGACCAGTCTGAAACCTCAGGGAACGAAACCAGACGAAAGAAGCAATCGAAACGAAATCTAGTTAAAACATATCTATCAAAATTTGACAAATAGAAAGATAGATACGGTTGAATGCCAAAGGAGGATTGATAATTTCAAAAGGGGGTGGTGATGGACAGAGTATCTGAGTTAATCAGAACACTCCTACCCAGTCAACAGATCAGGGCTTGATCCATCACCGTTTTTTAGCTCACTGCACCATCCCAGTTCAGAACCTGGCTATATGCAAATTAGTCTGTCCCTGGCCCAGTGCATCATGGGAACAGGGCAGACCAAACTACCAAGCCAATTCTTTACTGGAAAGGAAACAAGCTTCCGGGGACTGGTTTCTGGCATTTCTGCCGTCTTCGGCCCGGCTTGCTTGAATCCTGATGGTGCAGTGAGCAAGGGACTCACATCTGAGCATACCCTTCCACACTTATGGTGGCCAAAATAATTTCAAAAGGGGGTGGTGATGGACAGAGTATCTGAGTTAATCAGAACACTCCTACCCAGTCAACAGATCAGGGCTTGATCCATCACCGTTTTTTAGCTCACTGCACCATCCCAGTTCAGAACCTGGCTATATGCAAATTAGTCTGTCCCTGGCCCAGTGCATCATGGGAACAGGGCAGACCAAACTACCAAGCCAATTCTTTACTGGAAAGGAAACAAGCTTCCGGGGACCGGTTTCTGGCATTTCAGCCGTCTTCGGCCCGGCTTGCTTGAATCCTGATGGTGCAGTGAGCAAGGGACTCACATCTGAGCATACCCTTCCACACTTATGGTGGCCAAAATAATTTCAAAAGGGGGTGGTGATGGACAGAGTATCTGAGTTAATCAGAACACTCCTACCCAGTCAACAGATCAGGGCTTGATCCATCACCGTTTTTTAGCTCACTGCACCATCCCAGTTCAGAACCTGGCTATATGCAAATTAGTCTGTCCCTGGCCCAGTGCATCATGGGAACAGGGCAGACCAAACTACCAAGCCAATTCTTTACTGGAAAGGAAACAAGCTTCCGGGGACCGGTTTCTGGCATTTCAGCCGTCTTCGGACCGGCTTGCTTGAATCCTGATGGTGCAGTGAGCAAGGGACTCACATCTGAGCATACCCTTCCACACTTATGGTGGCCAAAATAAGGAGGATTGAATCATCATTAGTTGGCTGTTTGAGTGTTTACCCATTTCTGAACACATGCGAAGATCTCTTAGATGGGTGACACATACATTTTTCAGAGTCTTTCTAGGCATGTCAATGAGTAAAGAAGGATTAGTAAAAAAAGCTAAACAATTCAGATCATTCAGAAAATTAAACACATAAAGCAACCAAGGAATCTTTTTCCAATGAGTTAGGGATAGACAATCGGTTATTAATGACCGAGTGAGATGGCATTCTTCTTTGGTCCATATGCGGTGCCAGAGGAGAATCGGTTGGTAACTAATGATGTCAGTTAGAAAGTCAAAACCTAGCTCGATGTGACTTCCATTATTTGCAGCACTTCGAGGGAGGGCTAATACATATTTTAGAAAGGCATTTTCGATTACTTGGAGTTCTCCAGCAGGAGCGTAGCCCCATACACCCGCTCCGTAAGTTGCCACACTCACACATTTGGCTTGATAAATTTTAAGCAACTCAACGGGCGCGGGCTTGCCCAACTTCCTGGAAAAAGATATCAGCGCCATGGTTGTGCGCTGGAACTGCATTTTTTTTGCTGGTAATAGCAGGTTTCCATGTGTTATGATCGTCAATAAGGATCCCCAAATAAGGGTATTCCCTAGCATTTTCTAATCTGAGGTTATCTATAAAAAGAGATTTGCGTTTCCGGGCTTTCTTGCCTATATACATCACAAAAGTCTTAGACTTGTTTACTTTTAACCCAAGCGAAAGCATAAATTGACAGTACATGTCCAGTTGGAGTTGGAGCTGGTTTAGGGTTCTCGCCAGAATGACGGAATCGTCAGCATATAATAGTGCTGGAATAGGCCGGGTGTTTATGCAGGGGAGATCCTTGTTGTCTTCCAGCATCGCTTGCTCCAAACCGTTTGTATAGATATTAAATAAAAACGGAGCAAGGACGCACCCCTGTCTAACGCCTTTTGCTATGCTGAATGAATCCGATAACTCTCCATTAATGCCATACCTCACACATGCTTTGGCATCCATGTAGAGTTCACGGAGGAATTTGAGGAGAGGAGGGTCTACGCCCAGGTTGGTCAGTATCTCCCACATCTTAGAGTGTATTACACAATCAAATGCGGAACTTAGGTCCACATAGACCAGATAGAGGTTTCCGCATTTGGCTCTAGCATATTTACCCATTAAGAGTGTCAAATTAAGGGCCTGTTCTACAGTACCCAGTCCCTCCTGAAACCCAAACTGGAGGTCGGTTATGATCTTCTTCTCTTTTGCCCAATCCTGGAGTCGCTCCAGGATTAATCTCCCGGCGACCTTACCCAGTGAGTCCAAGAGGGAGATGGGTCTGTAACAGGCTGGGTTATCGCGTTCACCCTTTTTAAAAATGGGTAAAAGCACAGATGTAGACCAGGATTCAATTAGGCCGGCCTGAGAGGCTGCGGTCATGACTTGTGCGACAATTGGGGACCATAAATCTAAGTCGCTCATGAAGATATCGAGGGGAACTCCGTCAGGGCCCGGAGCTTTCCCAGTCTTCGAGGAAGTCAATGCGGCAGTAACCTCCGCTAGGTCGAAGTGGAGGTCAATAGGATAAATATTATCCTTAGTAAAGACCTCCTCATCGGACTGGGAAGTCAAGGATGCAGAGGAGGGGGCCCCGAAAATCTGTGAGTAATGTGCCACCCAATTTTCAGCAGATACTGCCACTTCTAAGTGACGGACAGCTGTAGCGTCCTCCAAGAAGGGGGATTTAACTATTCGCCAGAATAGCGAGCTATCCTTACTTCTTGTACTCTCGTGCAATTGGGCCCAAAGATTCTTTTTTAATTTCCGTTTTCAGGTTTTTTGGGCCAGTTTGTACTTCCTTCTTAGTGTGGCTATTAGAGCAACGTCCCTGTCTTGACTATGAAGTGCACTTTTTAGCGCACAGAGAGCTTTGCGGCAATGGGTGTCGAACCACCCCCGGGAGTCCTTATCGTGGACCTTATGTTGGCGAGTGAGCTCCTGCTGGATAGCTTTTAGGATGGTAACAAAACTAGAGAGGATCATATGAGGAGATGAGCTCTCCGCTAGACAGATGTTTATTAGGGGAAGAGTTTTTTTAATAATCTTTTTAGTAACCTCATTAGGATTTATCTTTGACCATTTTACTGTGTAGCCATTTGTTTTATCCATAGCCAAAGATTGCTGTGTTAAGAGGCTGGTCTTGGTGTGGGCTGATGTAGCTGTTTTAAGGATAATGGTAATGCTGTTGGAATAGTGATCACTTGACGGATCAGTACCAGTTTTAAAATGGATTAAGTGATTCTTTAGGGTTTGTGAACACAAGATGTAATCGATGGTGGTAAAAAGGCCTCTGCCGTGAAAGGTCGATTTAAACCCGACAGGGGGATACACAATTTCATTGGCAAACTCAAGTTCTAAAGAAAAAAGACATTCGTTCAAAGTAGCACCAATATTAGAATGATTGAAATGCGTAATAGAGGAATCGTTTTCATCTTGGAGCCCACAAATGCCTTTTTTATAGTTGCTACATAGATGAACATTAAAATCACCACCCCACACAACATAACATTGTAGCTGTAAGAATTTTGCTTTCTGCTCTTGGAGATATAAGGTGATGTCTGACAATGACTTTACACACTCAGCTGGGGAGGAGTTATTATACATATTAATGAGATAGTAGATGGAAGTATTATCAAAGGCTAGCTTTAGGATTTGGACAGTTGGGGACGCTAGAGATACCTCTACAGTCGTGGGTGACATAATATTAGAAAAATAGATTACTAAGCCGCCCTTAGGTCTTCCGTGAATAGATGGGCTGGCAGGAATGTGGAAAGTTTTATAACCCTGGATGTGAATAGGGTCAATTGCCCAGGTTTCCTGAAGGCAAACTATTTTGTGCTTGATGATCACGTCAGTCCATGACTGGAGGTGGATCTTGGATCTGAGGCCCGCTACATTCCAGTAAATAATTGGGAGTTCCCATGTAAGGGGTAGGGTGAAATTAGGATACTGTGAATTAGCAGAGGGAGTTGAGGGTGTTGAGGGTCGGGGCAGGGTATTTGGGAAAGGAGTGGGAGAAGAGAGATGTATTTCATTTGAGGCTGAATTATTAAATAATTGCCTCTTAGGTGACTCTTCAGAAAGGGATGGGTAATCGTATTTGGGTTCATGATCCAAAAAGGTTGCCAGGTAGGGGAATAGTTCCACCGGAGGGGTAAAAGGCTCTACGAGAGAGCCAGGAGGGGGAGAGCAAGTTGCTCCTGCCATTAGTGTTCCTCGTGAGATGGAGGTAGTTTGAACTTGGGTATTGGTTCTACTTTTGGTATTTGTGGAGGGAGCTGATGGTCAGTCAACCATATCAAGGCATTCATATCGGTTGGTTAGAGGTGGGCCTCTCCAAGTTGTGAAGGGACCAGGGGCTGGGTTGCTAAATCCATAACCTGCCCAGTGGCCCCGGTCTCTGTTCCCATCCCAGTTCCCCACTCTTGTCCAGCTCCAAGGAGGACCGACATTGTGTCTTGGAGCCGGAGGGTAAAAATGTGACAATCTACGAGTGACGATCCCTTCAGTGGATGTATGGTCGCCCCAGGAGCAGATGTGCTCTACTGTATTTGAGTCGGCGAAATTCACTATGATGCAATCACCCTGGATGTTTTTGGGCGCAGTGCCTAACCAGGGGACTCTACGCACAGTGGTGACTCTATTGTCCAGGAAGGTTGGTAATGGTCTGTTATTGGACAGCCAGTAGATTACTTTATTTTTTAGTGACCAGACCGGTTCATCCTGATTGGGAGAGAGTTCCGGAACACCTGTCATAATTACTACATAGGGGGAAGCTTCAGGGGGAAGATGGATAGGATGGCCCCTCCTCTTTCTATTTCTCGGAGTGGTGTTAAATGCAACTGGGTGTTTTGGAGAGGTGGGGGCCGGGGTAGGTAGGGCGGAAGAAGGTTTTGATTGAGTCGAGGTCTGGGTCTTGGAGTGGATAGGGGGTGGGATCAATGTGGAATTGGATGAATTAGAAGGTACTTGGACCTTGGTTACAACTAATGGTGTCTGTTTTTGTAACTGTTTCTGCGGTGCCTTTTGGTTCATATTGGAGGGATTTAATACAGTCGGACCTGCCTTGGATGTATTTGCGTTCTAAATGTGGGGCCTCCCTTGAGCCGGATTAGTGTCTTTGTTGGTAGTTTTACTAGAATTTAAAGCTAAAGACAGTTGGGTTAGTTGGATTTCAACCTGATGTAGTGTCTTTTCTATAGGTTCAAGATAGTATCTAATTAGATCTCCGATTTTACTAAGGAGTAAATTGTCGATGCTACGGGGGTTACTAGTTAGATTACCGTCGTTAACCAAGCCACCTTCACTGTCATAGCTGCTAGAGCTGTGGTTAATGTTATCAACAGTATGGTTTATTACTTGTACAAGTGAAGAGGTAGGTACTTGATGGGGAGTTTGGACAAGGTCGATAGGCTGTATGGGGAAAGGGGAAGTGGAAAGGGTGGTATGAATAGTTTTGGGGAGAGAATTAACAGAATGTTGTGATTTGTTAAATTCACTCTTCTTCTTTTTGGGGATTGCTCCCTCACGTAAGCCCCTGTCTGCAGATGGAGTGGGAGCCACGCTAGTTTGACTTGCGAAAATAACTGGCGTTTTTTCCAATGACTGCAGCAGATGTGATTCAGAGAGGTCTAAGGATGCGGACAGGTCCACTATAGATGGAACTGTATGAATCTCCGCTTGCTCCATCAAAGATGGGGGCAACTCTGCGGGACGCTGGGGGGTCTTTGCCATAGCCAGTAAGCCCATAGAGGAGCGTCTGGCGATGGCCAAGTCCTGTGAAACTCTCCGTTCCAACATAGTAATACCCTGATCGATGACCTCATTCGCCTTGGTAATAAATTGGTCTATTGGGCCGATAACTTGGGCAGCATCCTGGGCCTGTTTTTTAACAGTGTTCCTAGTGGTTCTGGGGGACATAATACAATATGGTTTGTTACAAGGCTATCTGGTTAAAGGTGTTGGCTATAGAGTAAAAATAAGTTATTTAGGATGTGTGCAATAGCAACAATAGTAAAAAAGGGAAAGCAAACGTGAATAAGGTGGCCCAGTCCAGTCTTGCACAGTCTTGAACGTGCTTAAATGGGCCCGCCCTTGGCCCGGGCTTCGCCCCGCGCTTAGTCCCGCGCGCGTCCCGCTACGCGGGAAGGGCCAGTTAATTTATAGTGATTCGAACAGGAGGGCGTGGCCGCCGGGGGAAGAGGCACCAGCTGACAGCAGTGAAGGCTGCTGGACCTCGCAGTCCCCCGGTGAAGCAGCATGTAGTTCTAGGTCAAGCGCACACTGGGAGCGTGCAGGCAAGCCGCCGAATGCGGTAATGCTCCCACCAGCAGCGCGATCCCCAAGGTGAATTCTTGCACAAGGTTAGCCCTTCTTTTTAAAATAGGAATCCTCCTCTGGTGGACTGGCGAGTGAAAAGTACAAGTGAGCGGCACCCGCGGAGCGGGTGTGGCGAAAAGTAAATAGGTGCAGGTGGAGGGCGTGGCCGCCGGGGGAAGAGGCACCAGCTGACAGCAGTGAAGGCTGCTGGGCCTCGCAGTCCCCCGGTGAAGCAGCAGGTAGTTCTAGGTCAAGCGCACGCTGGGAGCGTGCAGGCAAGCCGCCGAATGCGGTAATGCTCCCACCAGCAGCGCGACCCCCAAGGTGAATTCTTGCACAAGGTTAGCCCTTCTTTTTAAAATAGGAATCCTCCTCTGGTGGACTGGCGAGTGAAAAGTACAAGTGAGCGGCACCCTTCCTCCCTCTGAAACATCTTAAACCTGCCACCCAGGCACTGGTGCTCTCCAGAACTGATTACGGAATCGCAGCGCTGACCGGGACAGCAAAATCCCACCTAGGTCCCCTGACCACAACACTCAATGCCGCACCGCAGCAAGAATGGTCACAGGAACTAAGAAATTCGAACACATTTCTCCGGCACTCAAGGAACTGAAGTGGCTCCCTATTGACCAACGAGCCAGCTTCCGTACAGCCTGTCTCACCCACAAAGCCCTGCACACTGGTAAACCAGAATATCTGACCACCAAACTCAAAAGGGCTGGCCAGTCCTGAAACTTCAGAAGCTCCTTCACACTTCTACTCATCCCACTGAAATCTCGGAAACTCAAAACCGCAAGCAAATCCTTTGCGGGAAATGCACCTAAGATATGGAACTCCATCCCCCCACATCAGAACGACCACCTCCTTCCCGAAATTCAAGATCCTTCTCAAAGCCCTCTTCCTTAAGTGCTCTTGACCGCACGTGAATTACACAATTGACTCTAGAAAAGACAACTAACTCCTTTTGCTGATACCCCTCAGCCTGAAGATCTATATTGTAACTTTGTTTGTGTATGCTCGTAAGTTGGTAACTTGCAGATGTTTGTCTTTGCCAAAAACTGCTCATAACTGTACCTGATGTGAAGCGCTCTGATACCCCTGGGTCCAGCTAGCGCTACACAAAACTTCTAAAATAAAATAAAAAATATATATAAATTTGTGGATGGTAAGAAGTAGAGAACTTGTAGGTCAACCCACACTATTTCCACATTGACTGCATGTATGCAGACATGACGTTTGCGCTACTGTCAGACAGAACTTCCTTGGGGAAACCCACTCAGGTAAAAATCCCCATCAGGGCCTTTCCTACTGCAGGTGCAGTCATGGTCCTCAGAGGGATTGCCTCTGGGTACCTGCTGGCAATATCCATCGGAGCCAGGATAAACCTGTTGCCTGATGCAGTCTTGGGATCCATAGGCCCAACAATGTCGATGCCCCCCTGGTCAAATGGTGTCCTAATGACAGGCAAGGGATTAAGGAGGGCTTTCAGCCTTGGGCCTGTCTTCCCACCGGCCTAGCAGATCATGCAAGTCCTGCAGAGCACATCGGAGGAATTCTTGATCCAAGACCAATAGAAGTAGGGGACAAGCCTTGCAAAGATCTTATCTTGGCGCAAGAGTCCTGCCAGGGGGATCTCGTGTGCCAGCTCCAGTAGGAATGCCCTGTAGCATTGGAGGATCACCAGGGCCCTTGTTGCCCATGCACAGGAGCCTTAGGCTCACTCCAAAGGAGGTTGTCCTCTCATTAAATTTAATAAAACTCCCAGAGGCATCACCTGCTGCTTGGGCTTCAGCCTGTTACCTCATGATCTCAAGGGCTATACACTTCCACTGTGCACTACATAACTCCTCCTTGGTGAGTCCTCCTTCTACATGCCACGCAGCAAGTGTAGGCAGGTGACCAAGGAAAGCAGTGCTCTATTCAGTGGGTTCTGTGGCGGCCACCACAAATGCCCCGTCCACCTCCAAAATCAGGTCACCCTCCTCCTCAGGAATCTCCTGCTCTTCCTTAAGGATGTTATCCCCTGCAACCTGGGTCTCTGCCAGGTCCTCAAACCATTCTAGAACTCCATCTTCCTGGTAAAGCCCATTGTAGACACTTATAAGTTCTTGCAGAGTATTTTCAGCTGTTGGACAGTATAAGATTGTAAACTGGCCAGCTCAAACTCAACTCCTGCAGCTGCAGGTGTGGCATCTACAGAGAGAGACGTAATTTAGCAGAAAAATCAAAAAGCCAATCAGGGAGAATTGGAAAAGGCTTGAATTGGTCTTAGGTCCAGAGTTGTAAAGAATACTAAATTATTATATGTTACTGGACCAACACAAGTCCTATCCTCATCAATGATCACCAATGTTCGAACTGGGGTTTCTGGTTGGCAAAGGTAGGCACCCTGTCCCAGCAGGAACCACCACTCTAATCGGTGTAAGCTAGATACACACTAAAAGATAACCTGTGTCACCCTCTGGTAGCTTAGCACAGAACAGGCAGGCTTATACAAAGAGGCAACGTGTAAAGTGTTTGATAAACACACACACAAAGTAACACAATGAAAACACTCCACCTAGGTTTAGAAAAATAGAGAATATTTTTATGAGACTACCAAAAAACCAAAACGACAAAAATCAAATAAGTAGAACCGGCGTTATGAATTTTTAAAGAATAAACCAAAAATAGTGCTTAGAAGTCAATACCGCTTAAAGGTTACTTGAGGTAGCGCCCCACCTGGGGTATATCCAAAGTTCAGGCGAACTGCGATGAAGGGCAGGCAGGCTACAGGAGCCAAACAGGTCCTGCTAACAAAGTTCTTTGAATAGAGAAAAGCTGCGACGTTCAGGACACAAGGCCAGGAGTCGAGGCGGTGCTGCGTCATCATTGATCCAGTGGATGGAGGCGAACGTCGGTGCCAATCCATGGTGTTGATGGAAGCTTCTTAAACAAAATCCTGTACGATGCAGACACTGCATCATCATTGAACCACAGTGCCTATCGTCAGCGAGCCGCAATGGATGTAGAATTGCTCTCGCCCAGTGACTGCTGCGTCGGCAATGAGGGTGATGCATCGGTTTTGATCAGTACAAAGTTGCTGCTGCCTCTGCACCAATGTAGGAAAAGCTGCATTAAACCCACTTCTGAGGCCCAGGACTGGAAGGGGCACCCCAGGAAGAGGTCTGACTCATAGATGACAGAGTCCAGCAGCACCAGGATGGTTGTAGGAAGTCTTCAGAGAAATCAGAAAACAGGAGGCAGCCAGCAAGTCCTTATAGTCACTGTGGGTTCAAGTGAGTTGGGACCACTATTTTTCCTCGGCAGGGCAGAGATCAGCTGGCAGTAGGGCAACTCAGCACAGCAGTGAAGTGATTCCTAAGTCATGCAGAGTGGCAATCCTGGTGACACAGCAGTCCTTACTCCTGGCAGAGTTCTTCACAGGTCCTGTAGTGTACTGTCTCGGTATGGTCAGAGCCCCAGTAATTATTCCCAAATGTGACTTTGAAGTAGGGGTGACTTCAAAACAGCTGTGTGAAATGCACTGGTCCCCTTTCCTCCCAGCCCCATCTGCCAGGCTATCTATGGAGGTTAACCAGCTCTTTGTATGGGACACAGGACACTGCTAATTCAGATGCAAGTATCAGCTCCCATTCCCACTTCCTGTCCAGTAAGGCTATCAGAATGCAGTCATGTTCACCCTTCCGGTGTTTGTGGCTGTCAAGAGTGATTGCACAAAGAGTAGCTGTCACCCATCCCAGACATGTATTGGATACAGGATGCAAGGCACACAGAGCAGGAACAGCAGAGAAATGGCCACTTCCTAAAAGTGCAAAAACAACAGTTGATGGACAGAATGCAGAACAATGTCATACATTCACGCCAGTACAGAGATCTGGGCCTAAATCCATTGTTTTTTTGCACAAACTGAGGTGGCAGAGTGGGCTAAAGAATGGTGATGGATTAAACCCAGATCTTTTGACTGGGTGTGAGTGTTTGATTGGTTCGGATGCTCCGTCCATCACCACCCCCTTTTGTACCACTTCCTAAAAGTGCCATATGTAAAATAGCAATGTTAAATTCAACTTTACCAGTAAAGAGGTTTTATCATTACCATTCTAAAAATATGAATTATGATGCAGCTACTCCTTTCTAGTAAAGAATTACAGCGTAAAGGTTTTTAAAGGAATTCCCAATATTATAAATAGTGAAAAGCAAATTTAGCTATTTGTCATTCATTTCATTTCAAATCTTTATTCGCTCTATTTAAAAAAAGATCATAAAAGCACAAATGCATCAAATCAAACTATTAAAAAACCCATAAAACAATGTACAATCATAAAATTTTGGGTAACCTTTACAGTAATTCAAGTTAGCGTGCCCATCAACTTTCTTTTTCTCATGCAAGCCCACAGAAAAGATGCTACCGAGAAACAAACGCACAAATTAGGTAAATACTTCAGAAAATACAGAGCCACCATGCATTGTTTAAGATTTTGAATTCTTAAGATGGGTAAAACAAAAGTTTCTCTTTCTTTGTGGTAGAGTTTGCAGAACAATACCAAGTGTAAATCAGTTTGGGGTGAGATATTGTCACACGGACACAGGATGAGGTCAGCATGCTTTAGCTTCCTCTCTGGGAACCCAAACATCAGGGGAATAAAGTTGAGACGAAAGTGCACCAGGATAAATCTGTGTTGAGCCATAGTAATACGTGAAAGGTAGAAATAGTGGTGCTCTCCCGCAGGTCTAGGCGGGATGAGGGCAGAGGCGCTAAGTGCCTATTGACAAATCCTCCCCCTGAGAATAAAATCAGCCCTCTGCATGTATAGATCGGCCAATTTCTGCTTAGAAACTATCCTACAGGAAGCTGGGTCCTTAAACAGCTCCCCTGCCTGATTGCTCTTTGCTCAGCTTCTGCATAACTGAGCCAACCGAACCCACTGCGACCCTCCAACCTGAGCTGTTTGTCAATTCCAGGACATATATAACTTAAAAGTACATGTTCTACCTTTTACTTACACAGCACCCTGTCCTTAGGGCCCTTAGGGCTACGTAAGGCCACCTTAGGGGTGACCTATGATTAACAAAAGGAGAGTTTGAGGCTTGGCAAGTGGTTTTAAATACCAAGTAGAAGTGGAAGTAAACTGCACACATAGGCCCTGCAATGGCAGGCCTGAGACAGGTTTGAAACAAGGATACATGTGTGGGTGGCACAAGCAGTGCTGCAGATGTAGATTACAGGCCCTGGGTATATGGTATACAACTTTTTAAGGCACTTATAGGTAAACTAAAGATGCCAATCAGGTTTACAGCAATGTCACCATATTTAGTGGAAAAGCACATGCACCTTGACACTGGTCAGCTGTGGTAAAGTCCTCAAAGTCCTATGGCCAATAAAAAGATACAGCAAAAAGCGGAGGGCCCTCCCCCCATGCGCAAACCCACCCGTTCGTTCTGCCGGCTCTGACTGCTACCTAGGATTTTGTTTTCTCACACCGAGGCTCATCTAAAAACTACCGAGTAGGAGGTTCAAGCCCGCTCGCTACACTCGCTTGCCGCAGTGAAGTACGACAATTGTTTTACGCCCAAACACTTTCAAATATCACCAGCAGCCACTGTGTGTACTGCCAGACTATATGAGCTTTTAAATTGCCACCCCTTTTCAGGTCTCCCTCCAGGAAATGGCAGATGTAGAGAGACATAGGGGCATATTATCAAGGGGGTTTATCTCCGCTTTTTTGGATTTAAAAGCCAAGAAAGCGGAGATAAAATTATCTCCCTATTACCAAGCTGTCGCTAACACCAGTTAGTGACAGCTAATAGGAGATAGTGACCATCTTGTGCCCCGCTTTGCATGTCAGTGATATTTATCACTAATGACATGCAAAGTGGGCGTGCCAAGATGTTAGCGACTGGAAACAGTCGCTAACATCGCTATCTCCTATTACCAACTTTTGGAGATATTCGCGCTGAGCGCGAATATCCCCAAAAGCTAACACCTGCCCTGAGCAGTTCTTAGCCATGTTATCCAATGGGAGGTGGATAACATGGCTAAGAGCATTTGCTCGATAATGCATGAATATCGCTGACTTTTCAGCGATATTCATGCATTGCGGCCGTTTTTTATCGCATTTGCGATAAACCTTGCTAATAGCAAGGTTTATCTGCGATAAAAATCGCCGATGTGCGGCGATAATTTTTGTCTCTAAACAAGTTAGAGACAAAAATTATCGCTAGTTGTTGGTAATATGCCCCATAGTTCTAGTGGGAAAGCTCCGGGGCCTGACAGGATCCCATTAATTTACTTAAATGTAATTTGGACAAGTGGGGACCCTTGCTTACCAACCTATTTAACGACTCTGGAGCATATTCTCAAGGATGTATTGCCAAGTTATCGGCACTTTATCATAGCTAAAGTCGCAATAAATATATTGCCCCATTCACAAGCTGGTGCTAACAGCCCATATCACCAGTTTACGATGGCAGCCGCAGAAAATATCGCCACAGATGACCCCGGCAACGATGGCTAATGAGATGCAGAGTAGGCGATCCCGAGCAAACAGCTGCAACAACACCACTCCGTAACATTCACAATGAGCAGCCAGATCAGCGATAAGAACCTAAAAAAGGCGCATTAGCAGCAGGAAATTAACACCTCCTCCGACCTAGTGTAAAGTCGGATGACAGCCTGCACCAGAAAAGGGAGCCAAGGTCAGAGCCACACCTGAAGGGCAACAGAGGCCATGGAGCCACTGATCATGCAGCTTGGAGCCCGAACAAGGCCACAACACCAACCGCTATCACCCCATGACACCCTCCTGGACACCCCCTGCCCCCCGACCACCACAGAGGCAGCGCAGACAAAGACAGCAGACCATCAGAAAATGCACCAACCTTACAGACCGAACACCAGAGAATGTCAAAAGAACACCCATCCTCCGCATCCTGAACACCATGCCCACAGGCTGACGGTACAAACACAGCGGACAACCACCATCCCACCTCAGACAAAGCTGCTGGCCGTGCTGCACTTGTGGGCCTCTGGTACCTTCCAACCAACAACCACCAGAGTAGGAGGAGTCTCATAGCCATCCCAATCCAAGTTCCCCACAACTGTATCGGATGCCATCATCAGCTTGGAACCACACTACCTATACTTCCCTCACTCTGCAGAGGAACAGCTGGAGACCAAGCAAGCAATCTACGCCATAGCTTGCTTCCAGCACATGTAAGGGGGCAATTGACTGCACACATGTCCTACTTGTGCCCCCTGCCAACAATGCAAACAATTACCGCAACAGAAACCACACACAACAGTGGTCCACCGGGGAATCTGCACCAACGTCGTCGCCAACTACCAGGCAGTGTGCATGATTCCTACATCAGTCCATCATTAACCAGCGCTACCAGGATGGCACCTATGGAAATGCACTGCTCATTGGCAAGTACAAAAAGAACACACCACACACCTCAACTCCACAATCATGCAACTCACAGGGGGAATGCACACGTTACAAACTCACATACAACATGCCAAACTACATGTCCACCCACCAGACAGGACAGCACAACTTACTGTGGGAACCAGGCCAGCCATGTACGTAAGCCATCAACGGCATGGCACCTCAGCCACACAATAGCAGATTGTGGGGAGAGGTGGGAACTAGGCATGTGTGAAGGAGGCAAATGACCCATGAACGAGAATGTACACAATGCCGCTTGTGGCGTGGATGTGCTGGCTAGACTGCAACATGCAGACCACACACATATCCATGTCGACATACACCGCTGATGTATATAGTGTAGTGGATAGTAGACACAACCATGTCACCCCAGTCAGTGGGGAATTTCGCAGAAATGTTGCTGGTTACGTCACCCCCCCCGTATGTGTGAGTGGAGTGGTCTGGCTCAGTGTACGCCAGGCCAGCGTAGGGGTATGAATAAAAAGCATTTCACCCCACCGCGAGGCCATCGCAATGAGCGGTGTTGCCTGTGATCCTGTGCACCTGCTGCTCCCCGGGGCTGTTGTTCCCCAAATCCGTCTTGGCTGCCCCTGCGCACCCAGGTCTCACTGCTCATCTACCGACACCAGCGTGTGTCAAAGAGGGCCCACCACGTGCTGGTAAAAGCTCCAAGCTCGAGGCTGGCAAGCTAGGCAGCCTCCTCAGACCATCACGGCCTCCCCGAGCAAGGCCCGTAGTTCTACGTTCTCATTGCCGTATTCCACTAGCATACACAGAGGACAAGTAGGTCACACATTTGGAACTGAGTCTTGATTACACTATGGCAGAGGACAATCTTTATGACAGAGTTTATATCACTATACTCCCTTCGATGTGGTGCCATCAGGTCTGTGTATAGCATTCCAACCACACGTGTGTGGGTCCTCGCGGACTACTGCCCTCGGACCACCTGCGCTTGAGTAGGTCACACATTTGGAACTGAGTCTTGATTTAGCAATGGCAGAGTTCATATCATTGTACCGGCCTCATCGCAGACTGCATCCCCTCTCAGCCCCGATGCCACTAAGTCTGTTCCCCGACATTCATGGACACTCTCTGGGTGAACGTTGGTGACGTCTGAGTCTATGGACTGGGGGTTGTCTTCATCCTCATGTAGCTGATACCGAATTGATGGTGAAAACAAGGCTATAGCATTCCACTCCTCCATTTGCTGCTTGCGGATGGCTTCTGCCCTCTGTGTCATGCCCTGGAGAACACTTTCCGCTGTCCCCTGCAACCCTCCACCACATTCACCTTAGACATCGACGAGGACCTGCCCAGTCCATGTGGCCCTACCTCAGTGCACCTCAAGTCACCTTCCCGTGGTGGTGTGCCTGTGCCGGCCACTGTGCATCCTGGGGAACTAACTCTGTGCAGCTCAAGTTAGGGACCCTGTATGATGAGACATTGGATGGCCTTTGAGTCGGTGGACTTGGGGCCTTCAAGCCATGTGTCTGTGGCCCTGCGCTGTCCACTGCCTCTGGCCTCAACTGCAGTCCACCAGGGTTCACACATCAAATTGAGTCCTGATTGGCCCAGATTTCGCATCACCGCAGGAGGCACATGCCACCACTGCCAGGACCACCTTCAAACACCAGCTGCGAGAGTCAGAACAGTCGTACTGGCAGAGTTGCTCACACCTGTCGTGGATGCCATCACCTGCCTGGTCCCCTGCTCAGAACTCCCGGTGCCACTAACTCAGTGCACCACAACTCATGGTTGAGTTTTGTGCTGTGGTGAGCTCACGCAGCAATGTCACCTCAGACAGTGTGGGAGACCTGGGAAGATGATGAGGAAGATGATGCAGGTGTAACACACTCCACTGCAGCTGCATCAGGAATATCCCGAAGGGATACAATCCTAGACAATTTGTTTGCATGAGCACGTTCAGCTCTATTGCCCCAATCTCCATGCACTGCAACTCACTAACACTTCTACTTGCATATTGGGTGACCTCTGCACCTGCTACGGCTACCACCATGATGCTCTGCAATTGTGAGCTGTGTACAGCGGTCACAGCTGGCAGCGGGTAAGACATTGGACATGTAGCTTTGTTGTCACTCACTCAATATGTAAGAGGAGTGGACTGGTCCGTCGTACGGAGGTCCAATGTGGGTGTGTGAATGATCATTCCGGGGCTCGGGCACGGTTCATTACAGGAAATGTGCAAATGCATGTGTCTCTGTCGCAGTGTAAGGTCTCCTTTGTGGGGTGTAGGTGGTCCCTGATGGGACTTAGGCACTCACGTATGTGAGCTAGTTCGGCTTCCATGAGCTCTGACATCACCCGCACCTGATCGCCCACCACCTTTTGGCATTCTAACACCTGCATTGGAATGCGATGTGTGCCTTGGTGAAGTGTTGGGAGCCAGCCATGGTGGCGGGTACTTCCTGCTGTGTGGTCTGTGCAGGGGCTGGGGTCTCCTCTATGTAGCTTGGCTGCCCTGCTCCTGGGGGTGGGTTCACTAAGATGTCCATGAGCTGTTGTAGGGCATCGGGTTGAAGGTGTGGTGGTCCTCTCTAGCATCACTGATGAGTTGTCTGGTCTGCTCTGCTTGAGGTGTTGTTTGTCCCTCTGCAATGTGAAGGGGAGATGCATGTTGACATTGTGTTGATGTATGTTGGCGCATTGTTCTTGTTTACCTGCAGACTGTATGACAATGTACTTTGTGACGGTTTGGGAGGTGCTGAATATTTGATGCGGGACAGTGGACATTTGGACTATGTGACGGCGTGAGGTGGTACATGTACATTTCATTCTCACAGTTTCCTGCTATGTTAGATGTGATTGGCCTGTTTCTGCGCATGAGCGGACCCAGCTGTGTCCGCTGTTCTGCAGTGTTGGTGTTGTACTTTGTACCACATTGCCGTTGGATGTGCTGTGATTGCTATGTGTGTGTGCTGCAGTGTGCCACTGGGATTAGGGACATGATCCTGGGTCTTTGTCGGTGTGCAGTGTGCTACATATCGTTTGGCATGTTTGCCACTGTGCCCATCTCCCGTTTCCCCAGTCCCTGGTCATTACTCACCCTGTTGATGTTTTGTCAGGTCCTATCGAGCTGTGTCCGTACTCCAAACTCCTTGCACCATCTCCAAACTGATGACTGTGGCCTCCTTTTCCTCCAGCTCCTCCTGCGGTGCAGGACTCCCACCTCCTTTCGCCATTGCTGCCTTCCTGTTGGCAGTGGGTGGGTGCTTGGTTTGGCTTTTCACATCATGTCAGCGCCACTTAGCCTCCTCCATTGACCTCCTTGACACTCCGACTGCATTCACGGTCGTTAAATTGGCGTTCAGTTAATGGTAGTGTTCTGTCACCTCTGTGACGCTGATCGGGTTTTCCAGCGGACTGTACCCCATCTTCCTCTTCCTCTTCTCCTTGCCCTTCCCCGACCCGAGGTTCCTTGATGGTGGTCTGTGGGCCTTGTGGGGTTCGCGTTGGCCTCTGCTCTCGGTCCGGGTGCATCCATGGTGCTACGCAGTTTGATTTGGTTCTGATGTGTTTTTTTGTTGCTTTTAAGGTGCATTTCCCACACAACGCGTGGGAATTGCAGGCCTGTTGCTGGTTTTCGCAGAATTCTATATCGCGATTGGCCTCATTGAATCCTTTTTTGCGTTCATGTTTCGCATTTTTGCGCTGTCGCGTTGATTTTATCGCCGACATTTGACGCATTATCGTGAGCCTGGTACCACCGTATTGGGAATACAACTATAACACAGTGTTTTTTTCCTGCGGTAGACTGCGATGTGAAGAGTTGCGTTAAGCTAATTTTGTGGTACTTATCAAATGGTCTTAAGAATATCCCCCTCTGTGTTATTTGATTCTGGAGTATTGGACCTGCACTACTATTGTTCCAATATCCTAAAAAGGGGATAGAGTGTTCCCCAAATGCTACAGGCCAATATGCCTTATCAACAATTTTATAAAGGTTCTGGGAGGGTTATTATTAGTTGCCTGCAGACCTGGGCTGATGACAACAATATTCTTTCTCTCTGCCAGTTTGGTTTCCATACTGGGCTTGCACAGTGGAGTAGCGGCTAAACGTGCATTTGATTGTCAACAAGTACAACATCGCCAGGCTCTGCCCACTGTACCTGTCCTGTATGGACCTGTCTTCTGCATTCGATCGAGTGAACAGGAGCAAATTGTGGACAATTTTTATTATTCGTGAAGTGAAAGGTCCCCTAGATAATCTTCTACACTCCCTGCATGAAGACGTAGGAACTAGGGTGTGGTATGGTCAGACAGGTGAACTATCTGATGCTTTTCCATTAGCTACTGAAGTGCATCTAGTGTGTGTTCTGGCACCCTTGCTCTTCACCCTTTACATTAAAAGATCTCAGCACCCATTTGCCCATCGCTACTAGCAATGTTCCCAAAATTGCCACCTCCCCGTCTCAGCATTATTATATGCCGACAATGATGTTTTAATGGCAAGGGCTCTGCATACTCTGGTTGAATCTTTTGTAACATTTATGGGAAACTTTGATATGTTGACCAATTATGGAAAATCCCACATAATGGCCTGTGGGCCTGGTGGAAATTTTGCGATTTCCCTAAAGATTCTAGAGTAGCATCTGAGTACCGTACATAACATCTGTTGCTTGTGTGTTACTATTGATGCGAGCAATTCATGGCAACCACGGGTGAACGAAGCACGTTCAAAGTGTAGTGAGGAAGAATGCCTGCCTGCACACATTGCTATGTTAGCATAACCACATTAGAAGTTCAAACGCCATTTTACAACTTTGCCGCTTGTGTACACAACACTACATATATCTGTTGTTGTAAGTTAACTTGCTTGCTTTGCTTCACATGGGAACGGTATGCTTTACACATCCATAGACGTACACAGCAGCCTCTGTCTGTACAGCTTGTGCTCACATCGTCAAGGTCAAATAACAATGTGTGCTGTTGATTCACTGTGAACGGCCCACACTCTAGACATAATATGCATCCAGCTGCAAGAAGCTAAAATTGGGTGCCTTTAACCTCTTGAGTGCTCATTACGAGCTCAGTTCGTCATGAGCAACGGCGCTCATTAGATGGATTGCTTACACGCTGGGATAATTCCTCTGCTGTGCTGAGCGTTCCAGCGCCGTACCCAGCGCCGTGGCTCATGACGAGCTGGCCTCGTCATGAGCACCGGGGCGCTGTGCGCTCCCCCCCTACCCCCCAGCAAAGCGGGGGGAAACAGCCCCGCACGGAAGGGGTTAATATTACACTGCATGCAGTTTGCAGGCACTTGAAAAAAACCTTTCCTTCTACAAGAAAGCTGGCTGGTCCTTTGATGTGATAAATCTAAGCTGCTTTTTGAGGTACGGCCATACCCTCCTGACAATTAGGTAAGCAGGGAGTCAGAGACACTAACTTAATGGGGTCAGTTGATGTACTATTGACTCAGACTGATTTACCAGCATTTACTGCTTGATTTGGATGTTTCATGATTGTGACACCAATTTTTTCTTCTTCCCTGTATGTGACTTGAAATCAATATTTTCTTCTTCATATGATGCAGCAATCAGGAGGAGCAATCAGATGTACCTTAGACTACCAGGTGATATGGTTGTAATTTAGTCTTTGACTTTCTTCACTTCATTGTATTAGTTTATCACCCATTGCAGTAGCGAAAATTAGGTCCTGACGAAGGCAGAGGACGATCTTGTCCAAATGATCTGCTGAAACAAGTTGAGCACTATTGTACTGTAGCAGATATTTGTTCAAACTGATACCTCTTTGTACTGTTTTTAACCATTGGAAGATTGGGAGGCACTATTAAAAATGTCTTCCTCCCATCTCTCCAATTTTATACACATCACTATCTTTGCTTTCTCAGCACTTTATGCACTGTAAATCAGTTAACATATAGCATTTTGATACCTAACATAACTTCCTTGCATCGCTAGTGTTGTAGCATCCAAAAACTTACATTCAATACTGACAGCTACAACTGATATCTCCTTGGTGTGAGGAGACCCAGATGATGACAAGGGCGGTATCGGACAGTAACTGATGGGTATCTTTTACACTTGAGGGATATCCTGTTTCTCTGTAATCACACCTCGTTAGCATTATTCTTTTTCTCTATTTTTCATTCTCTGTTGGGCTCTTGCCACGTACAGGTTTAAGGTTCATTCGATGAGACCCATGGACACTTTTTGTTGTTACGTTTTTATATATAACCTTGTGTGGAGTTCCTTTTGTGATGTGCCTAGTATGTTGTTACTGTGTGTTGTGCAAATGCTTTACACATCGTCACTGGGATAAGCCTGACTGCTTGTGCCGAGCTACCAAGGGGGTGAGCAGGGGTTATCTTTGGCGTGTAACTCCCTTTCATTGACTAGAGTGGTGGTCTCTGCCTGGCTTTGGTGCAAGTCTTAGCCAACCAGAGATCCCATTTCTAACAGGTTCCAAGATGCCCTCTCACATACCCATCAGAATGTAAGGCTGGGCCCTCTCATGAACGAAAGGGCTACCTGGCTGGTCTTAGCAGTCTATATACCTTTTCCAGATGCATATCTTTTACAGAGCAAGAGACGCTTGTTGTCTTGAATTATTTTGTTAGACTGTATCGACGTCTGATGCAGTGCATTATGTGTACATTAAATACGGCCCCAAAAATTATTTCTCAAGCTGGACAGTTGCAGTTAGCTGAGCCTGCAATTAGTCTAAATTATCTATGGGTAAAATCCCTGCCAAACATGATGAAATTGTGTTATGGATCGCACAAAAAACAAATCAGCTTGAGGCAATTCTTCCCTATATGGGACACCAAGATAAGTTTAGAATTCTCACTATGTATCTTCCAGTTGTTATGGATCCCCAGGTGTAGTCAGTGGGTTATTGTATTTGCTTCCCTCTATCCCTCTATATCATTACTCAAGGCACTCCTTCAATTGTTGTTTTTGCCTGAAAGTGCTTAAACAGATTCAAATTGCACATGGAGCAGCCTCTGCCCTAGATTTGGGAATGAAACTCATTGGCAATTTTGCCACGGTGTCCATAATCATTTTAAGTAATATTATAATGTGCATGATCATTAAGCATGAGCGCAAAATCCGCTACGCTCGCGGATTTTGCGAATTTTCGGTAAATCCGCGATCCGCGAACTCTCGCGAATTTACCGAAAATTCGAAATCCGCGAGCGGCGGATTCCGAGGCCAAAAGTTCAAGCCTTGCTGGCCTGTTGTTGTAACTATTTTACGATGACGCCGGCAAGCTGCCAGCGCCATCGTAAAATAGTTACTAAATTAGCTTCAACAGGAAGCACTAATAGATAAAATCAAGCAGGCGCTCGTGCATCTGCTTTATTTTATCTATTCGAGCTTCCTGTTGAAGCTAATTTAGTAACTATTTTAGGATGGCGCTGGCAGCTTGCCGGCGCCATCGTAAAATAGTTAACAGGCCAGGCAGCTGTGCCCTCTTCCCAAATATACCATCGAAAATCGGCTGTGATGCTGGACAGAGGCCTTTGCATCCTTGACTTTCACGAGCGCAATCCTCGTGCTGTTCCTGTGGCCAGGAGCTTTTATAGCTCACTCAAGGGACCCCTGCGCCCTTCGGCGCTATTGCATAGTAACACACACCTGGTCGCTGTAGACAACTCTCTGGCACTTTAGGCAGCTGTAGTGTAGTGTAGTGAAAGCACTATACATTTAGCCAACGAGGTATGGCACAAAACGGTGGCGTCTTCTTGAATAAATATGAAGGGCAGGGTTCATTCTGGCACGATGGACCTGGCACAAAAATTAAACCTCAACCGGAATCACTTACAGATATCATTTAAGCATGTGCCCTAGTTAAAGCTTAAATTTAGTGACTCATTCATCGGCCCAAAAAACAATCGTGAGCGTTGTCAAGGCTGGGCAGCTGTGCCCTCTTCCCAAATGTACCATCGCTAATCAGCTGTGATGCTGGACAGAGGCCTTTGCATCCTTGACTTTCACGAGCGCAATCCTCGTGCTGTTCCTGTGGCCAGGAGCTTCTGTATCTTCTTCATCCGCTGCTCTGATCGGTCTCTGACCTTTTATACACACAAGAGGCATGTGCACTCGCACGGAAGCCCCGCCCCAAATCCGCAAACCCGCTAATCCGCAAATACGCGGATTTTGCGGATCCACGATCCGTGAATACGCAAATGCGTGAATCGTGGATCCGCAAAATCCGCCCATGCTTAATGATCATGATAAAATTAAACAGCCTGATCAGTATCAGTATTCTGATACACGTCCTTTTAGTTCCATACAGGACTCTCGAGACAATTGGTCAGAGAGAAAGGGTCGAGGCGACACAGACAGGAGTATGTGAAACCAAAGATTGGCTCACCACACTTCTCTGATGTCCTTAGAAAAATAAGATAAACTTCTACAAAACAAATCACAGTTTAAAAAGAAGAAAGTGGTGGGAATTTCCACTAAAAATGCCACAAATGCTCAGAACTCCACTTCAGGACAGGATGTGGAAGAGAACTCTTCTCTACAGACCCTTCAACAGTTCTGGTGGTGAGAGTGACTGATGAATATGTGCAGGTTGAAACTCCAGATCAGCAGCTTAGCCCTCCCGAATGTATACTGTGGACATTCAAATTGAGTGTGAGATACAGCATACTATTAAAGCCATCTTCTGGCAGAACTTCACTGCTGAAAACAAGGGGGCATATTAGAAATGCGGGCGATTTGAAATTATCGCCGCTTTTGCGGCTGTTTTCGGCCGCAAAGCGCCGATAATTTCATCGCCCTATTAGGAAGCTGTCGCTAACATCAGTTAGCGACAGCTCTGAGGCGATAGCGAGCGGTTTGGGGCCGGCTTTGCCTGTCAGCGATATTTATCGCTAATGACATGCAAAGTGGGCGTACCCAACCTGTTAGCGACTGAAAGCTGTAACTAACATCGCTATTGCCTATTATCAATGCAGGCGTAGTGATAAAACAATTTGCGCTAAGCGCGATTATCGCTAAAAACGAACGCCTGCTCAGACCAGTTCTTAACCTGTATATCCAATGGGAGGTGGATATTCAGATTAAGAACCTATTGGCGTTAATGCCTGAATATCGCGATATTCATGCATTAAGCTGCTATCGCCGGAACTTTTATCGCATTTGAGATAAACGTTGCTAATAGCACGTTATCTCTGCGATAAAATCTGGCAATGCACGGCAATAGAAAAAATGTCGCTAAGCTTATTTAGCGATAAATATCACTAGTTGTTGATAATATGCCCCAAGATTCTCGTGGCCATTGGAATTTGTAAGAAATATTTCGCAAGGGGAGGATGGAATAATAACTTCCTTTTCTGTTCTTGGTCCAGAGCAGGTAAAGGCAGTATATGCTGCAGAATGCCCTATATGTTTATGGGACAGCGTATGCCCCAGCTTTATATAGGAATCAAGTTGGTTTGCATAATGCTCACATTATCAAGTTATACCAGTGGCGACTGGTGCATTTCGAAATTGGTGGAGTCACTGCCTCAAACTGCACTTTAAGAGAGCTGAAGGAGTTCTCCACCAAAGATAAAATAAACATTTATGTGTCCAAATGGTGAATTTGCAGTATGATTTTTTCAAACTGGCACAAATACTATAGCTTTTACATGCAAGTCTGAAAGAACTCTCATAGAATATTCAAAAGCACAGTGTGGCAACAAAGACCATCTCATCCCTGTGGTGTTTGTGATGACTGCACACTCTTTTACCAGTAGACTTTTGAAAAATGGAGACAAACAATAATTCCGTAGCATTATTTCCCCAAAACAATTACTTCAAACCCACAGGTAGTGCAAATAATGTATAGGCTGTCCCATGGCAGGGCCTGCAATCGTTTTTCAAAATTTCGAAAGCGTCTCCCTATGATTTCCCTTCCTGTTTTTCCACATTTGTTATCAGTCATACAATGACAGACAATTTTATTGATAAGCACAAGATGATACACTATGAAGAAGCCACACTCTCATGCCTTAGACGGCAGATCTAGCTCTCAAAGTATAGATATGTTACACACTATGACAAACGAGGATCCCCATTACAGTAGTTGATAATAGAAAAGCCTTTATTAGTAGTTATAACTAATGAAAGCAAGGTCACACAAAGCTTCAGCACATATTTTAAAGAATGAATCATGATATATCCGACATAGCACCAACTTCAACCAAGTTAGAAATGCACTCACGTTTTTCAGAATAAAAGATCGTGGATTCTCAAGCACTAACTTTACAAACCAGTATGAAACATTTTACCAGGAGGTAGTTGTGCCTCAAATATCGAGAGTTCAATGTTGAATAGCAGCAATGCACCTTGCTAAACACAAATACATACGACACAGGCAACGGCAAAGGTAACTTTCCTTAAACACAGAATGGATCACAAGGAGTTCCAGCTTAGTAAAGTAAACTACTTTTCCAAATAAGAAACCGGTTTGCATTGCATACTGCATTTATTTCCTGAAACGGGTGACTGAAATTCTTCATAAGAAGAAATGCAACTCTTTGCTACTCTGATAGTGAATAATGGGTTTTTAATTTTCCTCGAAGCAATTTTACAATGGCAGAAATATTTACTCCTCGCTCCTGTCGAACAAAAGTGGGAGGGCATGGCCCCTGCACTCAGGTGAAGCGGGCGCCCTGACCTATATGATCCAACCCGCTGGTTCAGTCACAATTTCCTGTTTAATATCAAGCTAAACGCGCATTTAGGGAGATTCTATCACAATCAGAATATCAAGGTGTGATTGAGCCTTTATTCTCTCCTATGAATAATTCATTATTTCCTGTGATTAAACCTATTCATTCTTATTGTATAGTCTTAGACTATTGCCATTTAAACAGTCATACCAGGAGTTTTGCTTTACAAAATTCCGACTGCACGGGCATAGTAAATAATAGAGCTTGTAAAACATACAAAACTACTTTGGGCATTTCCAATGTTTTTTTCTGCCAAAATATAGCATCTGAAAGCCAGAAATGGACTGTTTTCCCATCATTGGAATGGAAGGAAGGTTTTGTCGCCTCCCACAAGGCTATAAGAACAGTTGCGGTAAGGTTGCTGCCTGAATTATGTCAATTTTACAAGAAATTTACTCAGAAGCATTGTCTTACATTGATGACATTTACATCAGGGACAATGATTTAAACACACAATTGACAGAGTGGATCATATATTTCTGGGATTTGCTGACAATGGCTATGAATTACATTTTCCAAAGTCTAAAATTGCTTTCCTCAGTATCTTCCTCTTAGGATATGAATTATCGCATAAAGCCAACATTATAGTACCGCTTTCTTAGCAAAATGTGCTTTATTACAACCACCAAATGGCTTAAAAAAGCTTGAATCCCTTTCAGAATTTACAATTTTTTGTAGAACATACATACCAGATTATGCACAATCGATTAAACCGCTGTACAATTTAATTCATCCAGATTTTCTTTAAATAATCATTGGACTGCTGAACAGTATAATATGCTCCTAAATTTACAGGGAGACATGCTTGAATCTAAACACCTACATACTTGTGTAAATTTAGTTATCCGCATAATTGTGGTTCCAGTGGTTGCACATATGTTTCAGTTAATGAAGGAGAAACAGTGCTGTTTACCTATAAATTGCATTTATATTACAATGCGGAAATGCATTTTGCATCAACAAAATCTTCTTTTACTGCAGTTCAGACAGCTGTTCTGCAGGAACACCCATTGGCTCTTGGTAAATGCATAATTGTGGTGTCTCCTGTTCTGGCTTCAGAGGCCGTCACCCAGGCTAGTGCTCCAAACATGGAAGCCTTGCATCCTGCATGGATCCAATGGGCCATTGTTTACCTTAATTTGAGAACACAGGCCTATCTCCAGTATGAACAGGATAACTCCATATCAAATGTAATTTAGCCTCCAGATGATTATGCTTTCATAATCTATACAGATTGTTCATCCCGGCCTGTGGTGGGTACAAAATATAAGTACTCAGCTGTATATGTTGTAGTTAAGGGTGTCATGAAAAATTTAGTTTTTCAGGCACAAAAACATATACATAAACTTAGGTGACTGTACGCTCAGCAGGTGTAATTGAAAGCTTTGGTTCTGGCATTGCAGAATACGAATTCAGAATTCCCCACGCTAGTGTGTGATTCCTGTTACTGTGTCCAGGCCTTTAACAATAATTTACCTTATTGGTGCTTGAATGCATTCAGAGACTCTGAAGGAAATTCTCTTAAACATAAGCTTCCTTGAGGGAAGGTGGTGGCTCTGAAAGATACTTTGCCACAGGCTCAATTGATTCATAGATCGAGCAATCAGTGTGTTGGCATACACGTTACAGGAATGAATTATTTGCTATTGAAGCTGCAGAGGCGGCTGTTCGGACAGTGTTAGTAGCTATGATTATTCGTTCACATACAAGGATAGATGATGACATCATTGCTGCGGTCACTGCTTTGGCTAGTGGCAAGCCCTTACCTGAAGGTTATTCAGCTAAGAACTCCTATCTATTGAGTCCTCAAAAATTTCCCTTTGGTCACATTCCTGGGGTTGGGTGATGGAGTGATCCCAACCGGTTTGGCTTCTGCCCATGCAGGTGTGGTGGCTACAGGTTCTTTATTACAAAAACAATATTGGTGGCGGCAGGGTTATCAGCAGATCAGTAAGTGTGTATTTGTTGTGATTTTTGGCAACAAATGAAAAGTTATATTATTGCTTGACCACTGCAGACACCTCTTTCAGTTTTAAATTGACCTTTATAATGTCTCTATTTAGATCATTGTGGCCCACTCCATACGGAGGGTGCCTTCAAATATAGCTTGATGGCTATTGATTCTTGTTCTCGATTTCAATGTGTGTGGCAGCATTGATTGGCTGACGCTCGAGCTGTTATTAAATATTAGCAAGTCTTTATGGGCACATATGCATTTGCAGTATTCCACTCAGACCAGGGTCCGGCATTCACCTTTAAGATATATCCGTACACTATGGGCTAACTGGGTGCTTCTGTGCATTATTGCACCCCATCATGCTGACGGAAATTTGATAGAACAGAAGAAATGGGACTTTAAGCACTCCTTAATAGTTAAAGTAGTATGTTCAGGTCTTAGTTGGATTCCTCACCTGTAGAGTGCATAGAGAGCTTTAAATAATCTGCCTAGATGAAGGCTAGGTGGTTGGACTCCATATGAAATAATATTTGGGATTCCAATGCTCATACCAGATCTTGATAACTCTGGCACAGTGGCAGAGGATCCACCATTTGACATCAATGAGTGTTTGGCTGTCTTACAGAAAATACCAGACTTCCAAGATCAACAATCTAATTTGAGTTCTAAACAATCTGCGACTGATTAAGTGAAGGTTCAACCATCAGTTGCTGGCTGGATTCCAAAAGTTGCGTATCAAATCTGAGAGAAGATTTCAAATAAAAAAGACTTTGGCACATCATCTCTCTTACCAAACTGTTATTTTGCCGCCGCTTGCTAGTTGTTAACAAAAATGACAAGCTTCAATGTATTTAATCAAGTTACACTATGTGGCCAGTTCTCCACAGTAAGTCCCAATTTATTTTAAGGGTAATTCCTTCGCACATCTCCTTACCCTGCAAGAGATCCCTGTACATGCAATACGTAGTCGTATTCTTGCTATTCTCTGTCTGGGGTCTTCGGGTGCTAACATTTTGATTCATCACATTGATAATGGAAACACAGGGTGTGTTTCTGGCATGAGTTTGCTGTTTTCTACTGCTGCTCCTTACAATGAATTTATGTATTATCAAAAGCCTTTGGAGGTATCAACCTCATATAATGAAGTTCCTGTTTTTAGTTAAAATGCCTGTGGCTATTTTATCAACATTGATGATTTTTTCTTCAGACTCTATGCATACCTCCTTGCGTGGTGTGCGTGGGATATTCCTTTGGTTAAGACTTACCTTATTCTTTCTTGATCCTCTTATTGGATTTTCCTTTCGTTATTGTTCCTCATCCTTTTGGATTGGATTTGTCACATTCTTTTTTGTATTGTTGAAAGGACCCTATCTTCTTTATCGTACTTCTCCAGAACTAGTAACTGGGGTGTTAACAGCCCTTTTTTCCTCACATAAGGTCCAAAGAATCTTGTCCATTTTAAACACTACTGCATTCCTTTCTATGGTGGTATTATTTGCCCTCAGTGAGATGGGTATGCCCAGACTTTAGGTCCCTTGCTCGCTGTGCCACTGGATTCAAGCAAAACCTCTGTTTTGTTGAGTGAAATTCTAAGTTTTTTTAAATGCTAATTTCGAACTATGCCTACATAGGTAGGACATGTGCAGAAAGAGGAATAAAGGTGCAGAAAGGTGCAAGAGAAGTGCAGAATTGGCAAGAGAGGTACAGAAAGAGAAAGAAATGTGCTGGAAGAAGCCAGAGAAATGCAGAACGTGGCAACAGAAGTCCAGAAAGAGGAATAAAGGTGCAAAATGAAGTAAGAGATGTGCAGAAAGAACCAACAGAGGTGCAGAAAGAGGCCTACTTTGACTGTACCTTAAAACAGACTCATATAAAGTTCCCTAATCACTAATCCTTCTCCGAAGATGTCTTAAACCTCACTGTTCTCTTGAAGGTTTACTATTAATAGACTGCTCAGGCCTACCCGATATAAAACAGCAATCCCAAGCATATCACTGTTGTAAGTCTGATCAAGTTTGTGAAGGTATGCATGCGTGTCTATGCTTTTATCTAGTGAATGTTAAATAAAAATAAACTTGAATACCTGTGTTTCAAACAGCATACTCTGTAAATTTGTGTAAAAAAACGTGTATGCATTACTTTCTGCTCAATACAGGTTACATGGGTATTCAATAGTATATTTGAGGGGCACTATGATACTATATACATAAGTTATGTCTGCCTGAGCAACCGAATGACAGAGCTGACCTAAGAAGATTTGACAATTTATAGAAGTTACCCGCTTTTTAATCTACCATCTCCACATGCAACACATTTAAGAATACATATACAAGTAGACATGTACCTCAGTCCCGAGAGCTCGCAGACCTCTAAACTTGACAGCTTGGAGTTCCCATTTGAGTACAGAAAGAGACAAAAAGAAGTTCAGAAAGAAGCAAGTAAGTTGCAGAAACAGGCAAAAGAGGTAGAGAAAGAGGGAACAGGGGTGCAGACAGAGGCAAGGGAGGTGCAGAAAGAGAGAAGAGGGATACAGAAAGAGGCAAGGGGGTGTAGAAAATTGCAAGAGAGGTACAGAAAGAAGCTAGAGTAGTGCATAAAGAACCAACAGAGGTGCAAAAGGAGGCAAGAGGGGTACAGAAAGAGGAAAGAGATGTGCAGAAAGAAGCAACAGAGATGCAAAAGAAGACAAGAGAACTGCAGAAAGAGGCAAGAGAGTGGCAGAAACAGGAAAGAGAGGTGCAGAGAAGGGGAACAGGGGTGCAGAAACAGGAAAGAGAGGTGCAGAAAAGGGGAACAGCAGTGCAGAAAGAAGCAAGACAAGTGCTGAAAGAAGCAACAGAGGTGCAGAAAGAGGCAAGAGGGATACATAAAGAGGCTAGAGAAGTACAGAAAGAAGCAACAGTGGTGCAGAAAGAAGCAACAGAGGTGCAGAAGGAGGCAAGAGGGTACCAAAAAGGCAAGAGAAGTTAAGAAAGATGCAACAAAGGTGCAGAAGGAGGCAAGAGAAGTGCAGAAAGAGGCAAGAAATGTGCAGAAAGAGATAAGATGAGTGTAGAAGGAAGCAAGAGAGGTACAAAAAGGAACAACAGAGGTGCAGAAGGAGGCAAGAGGGATGCAGAATGAGAGAAGAAGGGTGCAGACATTTCCAAGAGAGGTACAGAAAGAAGCAACAGAGGTGCAGAAGGAGACAAGGAACTGTAGAAAAAGACAAGACAGTTGCAGAAACAGGCAACAGGGGTGCAGAAAGAGGGAACAGATAAGCAGACTGAGGCAAGAGAGGTGCAGAAAGAGGGAAGAGGGGTACAAAGAAAGGCAAGAGTGCTGCAGAAATCTGGAACATAGGTGCAGAAAGAAGCAAGAGCATTGCAGAAAGAACCAACAGAGGTGCAGAAAGAGGCAAGAGGGTTACAGAAAGAGGCAAGCGAAGTGCAGAACGATGCAAAAGAGGTGCAGAAAGAGGCAAAAGAACTGCAGAAACAGGCAAGAGAGGTGCATAAGGAATCAGGAGAGGTACACAAGGAGGCAAGAAGGTTACAGAAAGAGACAAGAGGGGTACAGAAAGAAACAAGAGAAGTGCAGAAAAAGCAACAGGGGTACTGAAACAGGCAAGAGGGGTGCAGAAAGAGGCATGAGAAGTACAGAAATAACTTGAGGTTTTGGTCGTGCACTGCCTCTCTATGCCCCATAGTTTAATCTTATGCCCGTGCTCCTAGGAATCACTCCCCGCCTGGAGTGTGAACATTTAAATCTGGTTGGTAGCAGTCCTATCGACTATAGGGCTGTCTCCTAGGGCACTGGATATGTGCTGTGGTATTCAGCTCGTAGTTTCAATAAATCAAATTGCACCAATGTTCACCACATGATTTCATTTGTTTATTCAATTTCTTTTCTTCTTTTTAAATGTTCACATCACATTTAGTTTTCTTATATATGCCATCCTGATTGGACTTTCTTGCTATGCATCATTAATACATTCTCCTTTCCAATGCATTTCGGCGGTTTATCGCCTTCATCAGGGAAATACTCTAGAATTCAAACATAACCGTTTATAACACTTAATATCATGCAGTGCCCATGGTTCACATTATTTACATTGTGTTCTCTGGTGTTATGCTGAGCTTTAGGTGCAAGTTTCATTCGCATACATATACGCCAGTTGTTCATGGTTGTTAGCCTACGCTTCTTACCTCTGATTATCCTTACATGTAGCTCGTACTTTAATGTCCCGATCCCGTTATGTGTCACATAACGGGGATCGGGACACAAATGAAGACCATATATAATTTTTTTTAAAATATCCTCTATAGTTTTCTCGGTCTTTATTGTTCCAGCAGTGCTACAATTAATTCATTTTTTCCATTTACAAAACAATCAAAGCTGCTAGATGGCTACATGAGGAATCATGATGCTAAACGACACCTATAGTAACTATGTGCAACACCCAAGTACACAACTAGATAAATTAATTACATAAATTATTGAGCCTTGTACATGGTTCCCAGCATCATATTATATTGTATTGTTTTCTATCCAGGCAAACAAAACCATCAAATTAATGATCTTCTAACTGTTATATTGGAGTTATAGTCAATGTATTTAAATATCGTTCCCGGCGTTACTGTCTAGGTCCCCTGCAGGGATTAATGGGTCATAGAACACAAAGACTCCCATAGCTGCCTCACCATTTGGTTTAAGGAATCCCAATTTAACCAAAGATGTGGGGAATAGCATAGGATATTCTCAGTTTGAGTTGTGATTACCACTATTAATCACCTGCTTTTCTTTTCCTAAATTGGTGTATCCTGAACCTCAGAATTTGAATTTGTGTTGTGGACAAGAATATTGTGACATTGAAGGAGTTTCTTATCTTAGAGTTAGCATGTCAACCTGTGTCATGCATAAAATCCAATTGTTCTAATTAGTAAGATAGTAACAACATCTTTATTTTCCTTTCTAAGTAGACATTTCCTAAGACTTCAAAAAACACTGGAATCAATAATGTATTTGTTTCTTATCCCCCTTATCTCACATCAGACAAACAGCGATAAGTTAACTTGTCACATTTACAGAAAGAATAGAGTAGCCCACTTACCTGCCATGGCTGAAGGTTCTGAATGTTTCCGCATGTGCCCTTAATGAAAGGTCCTTTCCCCTGTTGGCACGACACCAGAGAGTGTAAGGCATGAGCAAAGGCGTAGACTGCCAGGTAGGTGTGGTAAGTGTAACTCATGTCGTTCACCTCAAAAAACGACATGTCCAGACCTTCCATGGTCTGATTCTCTGCACAAAATACTGTCTTCTTAGTAGGATCTATACTACTGTTGGCAGGCTCTGTCTCGTTGAAACCTCGCCATTTACAGTTAAATAGCTTCTCCCAGAATATCTTAATGAAAATATCACCTGGCAACCTCGAGGGATGGAGCAAGTGAAGAATCCCAACAAATCCTGGCATGTCCATGGCTTGGGGGGAGAGCCCAATGGATCCGTTGAATATCCTCCAGGCTTCCTTTCTGAAGAGGCTGGGGGTCAGTGTGAAGGCTTCTGAGAACACCAACACTTTGTCTGTTATATTCTGTGAAGCGAGAGTCTCCAGAAACATCTTTGTGTGAACTTCAGAGCTGTTAATAATTATTACCTTCACCTGGAAGCTGCGGATCATTTCAACCAATCTGTAAATCTTCTCTGTGGAGTAGCTCAAATGTATTTTTCCCATGAATGCCACACAGCCACCATTTCTCTCAATCTCTTTCTTTATGTCCTGACCAGCATGCAGACCAGCATCGTCATCAGAAGCGACCACTGCAACCCACGTCCAACCAAAATGTTTCATTAAGCGGGCCAGGGCAATGATCTGTAATGAGTTTGCAGGGACGGTGCACATGAAGGAAGGAAACTGAAGCTTGTCGCTGAGTGTTGTGAGTGTAGACCCATAGCTGATCTGCACAAAAAATTTAAGATGAGCTCACCCAGTTAAGATAAAAAACAAATGTACTATAGGGGATGTTAGTTGAGCAAACCATATGACTAAATTGTTAATAAAAAATTAAAGATATTCGATGGAATGAGTGCACATTTTCTAAAATAAAAATTGAAAAGAATCCTGTGAGACAATGTAGGTTTTATCATTTGACCTCTCCAACTAGGTCACACCTAACAGGTGAACCAGACATGGAAGGGATGCTTCATATAATGAACTGTTTGGGAAATAATGTTTTTGGTGGGGCAAAACACTACACATACAACCTCTGAATCTGCCTTAAACACCCTTCCTAAAATTCCAGAAGGTTTATTTAGAAAACAAGGGACCCCTATAGTAAAGCTAGCTATAACATAGGGAAATAAACCAGTGAGAGAAAGTTATAGCTAGAAATCTTTTTTATGACAACTATGTTCCTAACTAAATACCCTTAAATGTCTTAAATAAAGACATGTATAGACCAGACACAAAAATAACATGATAAGCAGAAATTACTCATATTAGTTAATATATATATTTTTTTAAACAGTTTCTTTTTTCTTTTTATCTTTTTTTCTCAATTTTTATAAAGTTGATATTAAAGTAGGTTAAACAATGATTTGATTGTGTTCTGGAAATCAAAATAATTGTGACACATGAATAGATTCATATACAAACATAAATATATACAAATCTTCTATGATAGACGAGAAACGTTGATTCAGGCAGTGCGGCAGATGTTTACAACGCGCGTTTCGGCAAACATGCCCTCATCAGGTAGCCGTCCACTAATCAAAAACAAGATGAAGATTGGTGATATTCTGTGGTTTCTGCTCAGTCAAGGTATTACAATAGGTATGGCATATTCAAATTTAAAAACCAGAAGGTATTATTCTGGAAGTTTAATTTCGCGGGTGGTGTCCTCGGATTCCAGGTAGGGTCAACAAAGCTGAATAAAGTGGTTTCTATGTGAACGGTGGCAACGGATAATCTTCGTAAGGCACCTTTCCCTCTAGGTAGTGGGGTGGACTTGGGATGCATTTCGGCACCTTTGCTTTTCATTATTTGCATTAATGAATGAAATCTCCACCTGTCTGTAGCTACTAATGATGTATTAAAAATTGCTGTATTTCTGGGCTGAACCCTTCCTCAGTAGAGAGGATATGAGGCAGTGTGCTCCCAACCCCCATTTTGTTTAAAAGGCTCCCTTAAGCCAGCAAGCTGGCGAGCTTTGGAGATGCACCTGAGAGAGCAACAAGGAGTACAGGGCTATTTTCCCACGGGACAAAGAAAAGCACACAAGAAAGAAAACAAGAGGAGCACAGGGAAGGGGGTGTGTAAAAGGTAGGAGAAACACAGGAGTGAGAAAGCAGCATCGAGCAGTTGAGCAACACATAGAGCAGGAGTGTTTTGCAAATGGAGACACACAGAGAGCAAAGCAACATGCAGCACGGAAGCATACAAGGGAAAGAGCTTTCAAATTGTATTAATTATTCTAGCACACTGCAGTGGTGACTGTCTGACTACCTCACAGCTTGCTTTTGCTCACAAGAAATTGTCACTCGTAGTCATTGAAACTGCACTCATAATTACACCGAAATTAAGAAAATGTCACACATAGCTATGTGAAACCTTAACTGCTATGCTTTTTTTAACAGAACGCAGATGATTGTGTAACTTTTTTTAAAGTATTCATTTTAATTGCAGCGCCCTATATTCATGCCTATACACGGTGCTGCAATTAACATGAATATTTTCAAAAAGGTACACAAACTGCATCACTCTATCAACAAAAGGCATGCAGCAAGTCTAGAAGCATGATGTGTGCTTTCACAATCACTAATATATATTAGTGATTGTGAAAGCACAAGTCATGCTTTTAGTCTTGTTGCATGCCGTTTGTTAGTATAGCCTGGCAGATTGTGAGCTTTTCGGAAAATGTTCATGTTAATTGCAGCGCCCGACATGCAAATACACTGGGCTGCATTAAACATGAAAACTTCAGTGATCTATTAAGAAAAGGCACACAGCAAGTCCAGAAGCACGATGTGTGCTTTCAGAATCACTAATATAGATTACTGATTCTGAAAGCACACGTCGTGCGTCTGGACTTCCTACATGTCTTTTCTAAGTGGAACACGGCTACGGAGCAGATTATCTGCTTTTTTGATGTATTCATGTTGATCACAGCACCCATCATTCTTCTACAGGGTGCTGCGATTAACATGAATATTTGTATCTTGGGGGATGTGCTGTGTGCCTGTGCATTTCAAAGAAGACATGGCACACTCGGAATGACATAGGTGCACATGCGTGCACGCACCTTACAAGGAACAGGGCTCCCGACCCTGCATTAACACAATGCGGAGCTAGTAGATACATGCCCAGATGCCCGACATGAGGAGCGTGTGATCACTGCCTTTAGTGTGTATGCTGTGATCTGATTGGCTGAGTGCTCCTAACTTCTGGGTCGATTATGATGGCGGTGAATCCGCATCCTCCTGGTTGGCGGAAGCCACCGCTGGCCTGGAGGATGCGGATTCACATGCCGCGGACATTTGAAACACCCACCACCACATTAGGATGGCGGTGGGATCTACGGTGGACGGCAAGTCTGTCCGCCACTGATCCGCGGTGTATGCTGGCAAATATGGTGGCGATGTCTGCAAGACACCGCTAGCCATATTAGGATGCAGGCGGAAACATGCTTTTCCACGGCGGCTTTTCCGCCGTAGAAAAGCATGTGGTCTTTTGTGTTTGGGGGCCTGTTGCGGGCCCCCAGGGTGTTGGCGGTGGGGGGTGCACATGGGGGGTACCTATGGTACCCCCAGCATTTACATGCACAAAGCAACAGGCACCGCGCGGTACCTGCCGCTTTGTGCATGTAAATGTAAAGCATGCATTTTTAACCTTGTGGCGGGTGCTGCTTCAAGCAGCACCCGCCGCAAGGTTAAAGATACAGGATGTGACCGCCAGGGTGGCGGTCACATCCTAATTGCACCGGAGGGACCGCCGCTGCCCCTGCGGACGGTCCCTCCACCTCGGGGTGCCATCTTAGTAGGCCCCCTAGTGTGGCATCTGATTTTATAGTGTTTTGGGAATGAGCGCCCCCAGGCCAAACTTGTTTTATTGTTGGCCATTGTGGTGACAATGCCTATCTGTGGTACTGATCTGGGCTGTCCTGTTCGGGCATTTGTTTAAGGGTTACGTGCCCCATCATCTGTGATCTCTCACTCAGCTGCTCCTGGCTTAGGTCACAAGCCCTGCCTGTCCACATATTTCTGACTCGGGTTAAGGGGAAGGTAATATCGGGTTAATTCAACAACGGCAATGCGAGTTCACTATTTTACATACTATCATGGTCTATATCAACATTGTATTTACTAATATTAACATTCCCCCTCTAGTTGAATTTTCAATTAA
The DNA here is from genome assembly GCF_964261635.1 of Lissotriton helveticus. Classification (NCBI taxonomy): domain Eukaryota; kingdom Metazoa; phylum Chordata; class Amphibia; order Caudata; family Salamandridae; genus Lissotriton; species Lissotriton helveticus. The sequence goes on along the minus strand of NC_136069.1, from coordinate 1,696,003,691 downwards.
ATCTTTTACCCCATACTACATGACAGGAACATTACTCAAGGTTTATTGTATTTCTGTTGTATCTATTACTAATTACCAAGTTCCTTGCATTCTATCCAACTTGAGTACTGCGTTTTTACAGCAGGAAACCTCCACTTTGTAGGAAACCACACACAAAAAAAGCACAAACGATCAATGGGAAGCATTGACAGGCATAATCTGGTCAACCATTTGGGGATCCTGGAAAATAAGTCTATAAACCAGTTCTGCTCAGGGGCACCTGCCTCCTTTTTCATGTCAGCTTGCAGATGATACAGTTGCTGGATAGCAAGAGTTTGTGTCCCATTTATAGGTTGTTCTGGAGATGAAAGTACAACAGGAAGCACTGATTTTGGCACATTTCCCACCCTCCATCGTGGTCATCAAGTTCAACACATACCAATGGCTCTTAGTTCTTAGAAAGGAAATCTCCGAGCACTCAATGAATCACCGATGATGTAGTAGTCACAGTATAAAATGTCCTTCATTTTACGCATCCAAACAGTCATTAACAATGCTGCAGGTCTTTTACATTCCATCAAATACAACAAGAAAATCCTTGGCTCTTTCGTGAAAAAGTAAATGGACAGGGACACTAAGAAAATCACACAGACCTATCTGTGGTATAATCCCTTTCAGGACGTAATACCTCACCCACCAAAGGTGGCATGCTTCATCATCTGGGATCCTCCTCTTGGTGGAAAAACCTAGGGGCATATTAGCAAGGGGCATATTGCCGCTTTAGCGGCTCTTTTTGCCACTAAAGCGGCAATATTTTTATTGCCCTATTAGCAAGCTGTCGCTAACAGCAGTTAGCGACAACTTTTAGGCGATAGCAACCGGTTTGGGGCCCGCTTTGCATGTCAGCGATATTTATCGCTAATGTCATGCAAAGTGGGCGTACCCAAACTCTTAGCGACTGAAAGCAGTAGCTAACACAGCTATCGCTATAATCTAGCGCCTGCTAAAAACATGACTTACCTGTTTCTCCAATGGGAGGTTGATTCTCAGGTTAAGTCCCCATTGGCGTTAATGCGTGAATATCGCTGGATTTCCAGCGATATTCACGCATTTCGCCACTATCGCTGGATATTTTAGCACAATGGAGAAAAACGTTGCTAATAGGAGGTTTTCTCCGCCAACATACCCAGCAATAGGCAGCGATAAAAAAGAAATGCGCTAAGCGCATTTAGCAATAAATATCGCTATTTCTTGCTAATATGCCTCCTAGTTCCACCAAGGGCTGAGAGGGAGGTTTTGGTATCTACTCTAAAAGGATATTCTAAATCCACCAGATGAGAGAGAATGTGTTTGGGAGAGAGGCGCAGCGCAACAAAAATAGGTTTTTTAATGTGTAGGGATTGATGTTAAAACTAACTAGAGAGAACAAATATGGGCTTTATTTGTGTGTTCTCACTGTCAGGTTTAAAAACAGTGCACCTGCAGTATGGATTTAAACTGAATGTGTGAGACGAAATGTGAGGTCAACATGTTTCAGCTGTGATGGCCTGCAAGGTTTCAGGGCTTCTGTCCCGACCTAAAAGGATACTGCTGCAATTGAACATGTGATTAGTGAACACAAAAAGTAAAGGTGATACTGAAACACAGAACCACTGGTAAATCCGGTTTCAGTTCAAAGAAAGGTTACTGTACCCGTTATATCTGGGTAGAATACCTCACCTCTACCTGGTGACAGCTCAAGGAAGGGGGGCACCGCTCTTTCCGTCGATACTCCGGACCCGGTTCAAGCTGCAACTGGATGCCAACACATGTTTCATTTGTTACTTTAAATATTAACAGCATACTTCATCAGTGCTGAAAATATAAAGAGAACAATGTCATAAGGAATGGGGAAAAGTTAAAAGATTGACGTAAGAAGGGGTATTATAGTATATCCAGTCCCATCACCCGGGTCAATGACCCAAATGGTACCCAATATATTCCAGCTGATATTGCAAGACTGAACTTTGAGAAATATGTGGTGAGGAGAAGTAAGATGTGAGAGAGTAGAAAAGATGTATTAGTGCCAGAGTCTCCTTGACTTGTTAAGTGCAAACTCACCACTAATGTCCTTAAACTCAAGACAAGTAGCGATTATGTGTGTGTGCCCGTGAAATGGTTCATTCGGCTGCTACATGCTTCATTAGTTGAGTATGGCTGCCGCATACAGTGTCAAGTATGAATTCCACATAAAGCATTCTCAAACAGCACATTGTAGAAAATGCCTGGCACAATAGCCAGACAAAAGTCACAAATCTGTGAAGAAATGGAAATAGTCATTTTCATGCTCAGAATTCTTGGATCAGTATCAAAGTATTCTAAGAGTAACATCCCATACCTTGTGTCCTAAGAGATCAATGCAAAGGCGTTGTGTGCGTCATCTTAGCCTCAGTATATCTGTAATCAGAAAAGTAGATGCAGCTATGTGATAATGAAGCCCGTAACTTATAGTTGTTCCTGATTATATTGACCGGTTTGTTGTGTGGCGTTTTAGGCTCCGATTGCATTTTCCAGATTCATGCCCTTATATAGGTACAATTCTCATTGCCCTTATTTAGGCATAGAAATCCAGCCCTTATTTGAGCATAGCCCATGCTACCCAAATACAGGCATGGCTACTACCATCCGTTCTCCAAACGTCACAATGATTTCTTGGAAAACCACCTTAAGCCATTAGGGACTTCCCCTTGATTGAATATTGATTTCTCCAAGAACTCAGTTACTTTACAATGAACAACTATTCCCCAGGGGTTTATTCATGATGTTCATATGGCCGATTTTACGTCAAACTGTGGCATTCCTAAACACCTTCAAGGTATAAATATACCTTCACTTGCTATAGCAAGATACAGTGGTTCGGAGCAGTTCGAAGACCTACAGGCCCCAAGCAGCTCGCGACAGCAAATGCCAAAGGAAGCCGACTCTCGAGCTGACGCACTGATCAGGATGCTGCCCTTATCTGCCGAGAATCCAGCTCCAGTGTTTCCGGCTCCCCTAGCAGGGTGTTGGATAATAGAGCCCCGAGACAGAGAACCAGACCGCCTTCATTCTAAACAAGGTATGGAGCTGATTAGAACCTAGAGAAACCTTTGGTAGATTCTTTACAAAACTAAACCTATGCTAAAAGACAAACACCTACAAACACCTACTTCTTCCCTCGTACTAGACTTAGGTTAGGTACATTGGGGTAGGCGTATTTTAGAAGCACCAGTTGAGTATTTTAGTCTATGTTATTTATGTATGTATTTTTATATGGCTTAGAAACAATACAATGCTCTCACTGTATTATTTCATATTACTGTTTATGCTGTACGCATTATACTTTGCATTCTGCATAACGATTGTAGCAGTTCACTTCTCTTCAGAAAGAAGACTGTTCAATTAACCCTTTTATTGAAAACGCCGTCTGTCTATTTCTCTGCAACTCTGTAGAAACGAAGCATGCACGGTTGACTGAGTGAAATACTCATCTATTTTTTCCACGACTCTGAGGGATATATTCTTATACTTGGAAAACAAAGTTGTCATGTTTATGCTGTTGTCAGAAATGAATCCCTTTTTGTGTATTCGAGAAAGTTTCTAGTGACCTCTGAGTTAGCTGGCACACACACAATTAAGTTTAGTATATTCGATAGAGACCTATTGACATAAGCCCTACGTCAAATCCATAGGATATATTATTCCAATGCGCGGAGCCTATTGGGAATATTGGAACTACACTACATGGTGCCCAACGTTTGGTAGGGCACTGATTTAACACTAGATACTAAAGTAACTCAGTCGTGCTTTTCTCAGAGACCCCTTTTTCGCTAATACTTCATTAGACGTCTGGAGTGGTTAAAGGGTTAATATCTGAGTAGGACGAAAAATTCTATGTATTAGTTTTTGTTTTTTCAACGTTTAAGGCTACAGTGTTCCAAAATATTGTGCACCTTATCTTTGTTTCCTTGAAACTTGCTCTGCAAACTTTCATTAAACAAAAATGTCCCTAAACGGGGATAACAAGACCGAGGCTGGTGGAGCTACAGGTGACAACACCGTACAAGCTTTAAACTTTACAGAAACCAATGAGGATGCTATAGTCATACCTCTAAATTTAAGGAAAGCCATCACTAGAAAACTCAAACAAAATGTCCTATCAGCAAGAGGTGGTAGAGTAGTTTTTGTGATAGAGGCACATGAATATCATCAGACAGTGGTATTTTATTCATGGATAGTCTTCCCTGAACCAGATCCAAGAACACAAGTGTTTCACTTCTACAAAGAAGATTGGTTGACTGGGCCTTTCTGGAAGCAGTCCTCAATAAATTTAGCCTGGGGGAAACATTTACACGGCTAGTTATGTCACTTTATTGCTGCCCCTCGGCACGAGTCAGGGCAGGTGGAGCATTTTCATCTTCCTTTTGCTTAAAACAAGGTACGAGGCAGGGGTGCCCTCTATCACCCTCGTTATTTTTATTGGCAATCGAACCGTTCTTACATCATATAAGGAAAGACCCTAAAATTGCAGGTATACCGTTTGGGGACTGCACGGTCAAATTGACAGCGTATGCGGATGATGTACTTATCCTATCTGAAAAAGCGGATGAAGCAGTATCTGCACTCATGTCGGACATTGAAGAATTTTCGAAGGTATCGGGCTACAAGCTCAATAAAGACAAAACAGAGGTCAAACTGCTGAACAATAAAGGTGACAAGGGGATCTTGGGGGACTCTGGTCTTACATGGCAGCCCAAATGCTTCAAGTACCTAGGGTTGGACTTCGATAAGGATTTAATTTCCACCCTAAAAATAAATGAGGAATCGACGTTGAAAAAAATATCTACCCTTCTAGAAAGTTGGTCCCCTAAATTCCTTTCTTGGTGGGGCAGGGCTGAAACACTCAAAATGATGTCGACCCCCTTAGTTAACTACCTGGCCAGTATGCTCCCTATGACGTTCTCTGATACTTTTGTCTCGAAAATAGACCAGATGTTTGGTAACTTCCTGTGGCGGGGCAAGAAGGCCAGGATATCTCTGAAGAAGCTACAACTGGCGAAAGATAAAGGCGGCCTGGGTCTGCCATCGTTCAGGAACTACCAGACAGCCTTTCTTTGTAAGCAAGGTGCTCAATGGTTTATAAAAACATCAACTTACACTCCGGTGTGGATTGACATTGAGAGATCAATAGTGGGCAATGTTCCTCTTGAGTCTTTAATCACCATGGACCTGTCACACTTACCCCACTCAAAATATATAATGTTAAATACCAGAAGGGCCCTCCTTAGACTCGATCAAACACACAAAACCAAATTGACATTTTCTAAATCATCATGTATGTCTCTATGGAGAAACCCCTACCTTAAACATGTAGGTGTGGAGCTCTTCTGGGAGTCATGGTCCGGAAAAGGTATTAATCTGGCAGGAGATTTGTATGACAATAACGAACCAATCCCGTTCTCAAACTTGCAGGCAAAGTTCGACCTATCACCAATAGACTTCTATAATTTCTTAAAAGTTAAGGCGACGCTAACTAACCGTAACTTCTCACCCTACACTCCATGGCTGATAACACATCTCCCACGTATTATGCATACAGGTCACTTCGTCTCCAAGGTGTATAAACTGTTACTACCGTTGCCCAATAAATCTCACAGGACTGTTGAAGCGAAATGGGAAGCGGAATCAAACTCTACAGGTATAGAGTTCGATTGGGAATTAATTCATAAGTCAGCACTGACCCACAAAGTTTCACCCATCCTATTCCAGACAAAGTATATGCTCATAAATAGGTCGTTCTGGACCCCGGAAAGGCTGTTTAAATGTAATTTGCGTGACTCTCCGGAATGCTGGAATTGCCAATCAGGGACTGGGGATCTCCCTCACATGCTATTCAACTGTCCCCTACTGAAAGAATATTGGGAGAAAATATTTGTATGCATCCATCATGTATTTAAGATAATGCCAAAGAAGGAATTTGTATATGTCATTCTAGGGGGGCTGGAACCGCGATTAGCTAATGAGCATGACCGCCAACTTTTGGACTTAATGTTGACATTGGCATGTAAGGTTGTTTTATGCAAGTGGAAATGTGCTAAGGAAGTAAATTTCAAGATTTGGCAGGAATGGCTGTCTTTCCTAAGGGGTGCCACGAATCAAGCATTACAGTCCTCTACGTGGTGTCCATCCCATAAGAAATTGTGGAAATCACTTGATAAATCATCCCTCCATTTTGACCCGCCTTGAAGCAAGACGCCCTTGCAATAATACCTTAGATATATGGGTGTGATCCTAGTCTGTATGTTAGAACTATTCCCATTGCATCCACACGTCAAGTGTTTAACACCTTAATCAACAACCTTGTGACAAGCAAGAGTGATTCTTCTCTTTATTTTTATCATTTGTAGTTTCTGTATTGGCCTGACAACATCTGTAACAATTCACTTTTTTGCTGGAAGATTTAATGTAATGTCTTTTGCTTTTGTTTTCTTACCTCAATAAAAATGACTTGAAATAAAAAAAGAAGATGAACCACAAGAGGAATACATTCCTTTAAAGCAGTGGTTCCCAAACTGTGGTCCGCGGACCCCCAGGGGTCCGTGACACATTCCCAGGGGGTCCGTAGGCAACAGTTTTAAAAGCACAGACACGTTTCTTGTTTAATTAGCAGCTTTCCAGCAACAATAAAAGTGTCAAGAGAATGCCAGTGATTAATGTACCTGCTGGAGAGCAAGGAGAGTTGTGTTCAGTGGCAGCTTTGATTTAACTAATGTAGCACAGAGTGTTAATGTGCCTACTGCAAAGAACGTGTAACATGCATCTTAAAAAGTATTATTTTATGTGCCTAGGTTCGTGGTTACTGCTTTTGTCACAGAGTTTCTTTTGTTACTGTGCACTTCATAAGTGACAATCGTAATCTAGCAGAGGGACCTATAAACTGTCATCAAAGAGCTGCTTGCAAACTGCATGTTACCAGTTAGTAACTTATATTTTGTTCCAGTTATTCATTATCCTGATGCTGCTAAAAAGATATATTTGGGTGGAAATACATTTGTAATGTTAAAGTCAATGCTAGCCACTGTGTTATGCTCTGAATCCTGAGTTTGTGCTTTTCCAGACCAAGCACTCTTTAAACATTTTATATACACACTGATTTACATATATGATTCAATGTCTCTATATGTGTGTGATGTAAAGTGCTCTGACATTCTACAATGGTATTAGAGATGCTATAAAACAAATGAAATACATGTGACAGAGGGGCTATTACTTCAATATAAAATACATAGGGCCAGATGTACGATCTGTTTTTATATGCGCGAACGGGTTCGCGAACCCGTTGGCGCATTCAAAAACCCATTGGGCCATGTACATAGCCCATTTCGCGAGTCGCAATTTGTTTGCGACTCTCTAAATAGGTTTTGCAACTTGCTATTTGGAAGGGGCATTCCCTTCCAAATAGCGAGTCTCAAACCATGTACAAATGTTTTGTGGTCACAAAACAGTCGCAATAACCACCTACTTCAAGTAGATGGTAATGCATTCGAAAATGCATGTAAAATTATTTTTTAAGGGCAGGTAGTGGTCCCAGGCACCTCTGCCTGCCCTTAGAAAATGAAACGAAAACGTTTCATTTTCTTTTTTTTTTTTAAATGCATGGTAAACAGGCTGCATTTTTTTTCAAAAAAACTGCTTTATTTAAAAGCAGTCCGAGACATAGTGGCCTGTAGAGCCCAGCAGGCCACCATCGTTGGGAGGGCTGGCATTCCCAATGGGCTCGCAAATTGAGAGAGGCTCATTAATATTAATGAACCTCGCATTTTTGCAACCCCATTGGGAATCCCAAACAGTGTTAAACACACTGTTGTACATTTCATTTAGCAACTCGCAATTTGCCACTCGCAATGGGTCACCAATTGCGAGGCACTAAATGAAATGGTCATACATTTGGCCCCAAAATCCTTAGTACTTTGAGTATTTGTTTTGTGTGCACACGTGTGTATTTGTTTCGAATGACTGTTTTAATGTTTGAAATTTAACTCATACAAATTGCTTGGGGGTCCCTGGCTTCCAGTTGTGACTCAATGGGGGTCCTCAGGAGTCAAAAGTTTGGGAACCACTGCTTTAGAGGATATTGAAATTCCACTAACTTACCAGGAGCATGCGCTCTGGTTTAAAGGCGCCCTAAAACATATAAATCGCATTACCAGGCTTGGTCCGCTAGGTAGACCAGGAGCAACATGGCTAGCTTTAGCCAACTACAGACCTGACCCTGACATTGAAGCAATGGCAGACGATGAATTACTTAGTAATATTCCAAATTTAATTGAATCATATAGTTAAAGGTCTATATTACAAACACTCTTACTCCTCCGAAAAAGAAGTGGGAGAACACTAAACAAACTTCTAAAGAGAAGCGTTCTCAATCCCGAGGTAGGTCTCCTCAAAAGGAGCCCCATGAAAGGAGGTATAACCTCAGGAATAGGAATAATTTGAGAAAACCTGATAGATATCAAGATACTGATACACGTTCCTCTCGTACCTTTCAGACTTCGTCACAGAAATCCGAAAAAAGAGGACGGTCAGAACACAAGGAAGAACGCGTTAAGTCCAAAGGCGATCAACACATTCAGAAAAATAAGAAAACTTAATTCACCAAAAAGAAGGTAGCAGGTCTAAAAATCAGACATGCCGAGGATCTTGAGGACACAACTCAAGAACGGGGAATTCGCTCAAACGATGTTAGACAGCGCAGCAGAAATCAACATAGCTCTCAAGAACTTGAAGGATCTTCTGGAGACAGTGGACTTGAATGAGTTAATTCAAGTTGAAACTGCAGATACCAGGGTTAATGTTCCACATAAGTTTTATGAAGTAACACTCGAATGGCGGGGGACATACCAAGAAAAGCACTCTTTGGGGAGCGACTTTCAAAGGGTTATGACATTCTTCTAGCTGAACAAGACTGGGCACCTGAATTTGTCAGGGAGTGCCCACATGGGGGAGAAATCATTTTGCCAGCTTTCTCCGATCCAATTCATTTAAAATATACTTATGCCAGGAAATGGGCAGTAGCCCAGGCTCCTGCATTATACAAAAATCATGTAGGAAGGGATGAGGAGTCTCCTCACCATAAAATCCAGTTAAAAAAAATCAACCAACTGCACAAAGGCAGTACAAAAGCAGTACCCATTAAAGCAAGAAGCTAAAACACAGGACAGGGAGATCTTAGAACAACTTGAATACCAAGGGGTGATTGAAACATGCACCTCATCAATGAACAATCCTTTGTTTCCTGTCTCCAAATGAGACAAAACATATTGTCTAGTTTTGGATTACAGACATCTAAACTCTTGTAGCCAAACTTTTGCAGTACAAAATGCACACAGTGCAGCACTAATGAATAACATTGTGCGTAAAAAATATAAAACCACATTAGATATTTCTAACGGTTTCTTCTGTCAAAACATTGCACCAGAAAGTAGGTATTTGACCGCTTTCTCAATTATGGGGAGACATCGTCACTTCTGTCATCTCACACAAGGATTCAAGAATAGTCCTGTGTTATTTTCAGCTAGAGTAAAAGAGTTACTACAAACCTATGATGATGAGGCATTATCATATATCGATGACATCCATCTAACAGACAATGACTTGGATAGGTACTTGAACGGTTGTTTGACTAAACAACTACTGCCTGAACCACTACTGCCTAAACCACGAAAGTTTAACAACGATCTAAACTTAACCATTACTTATCTTATAACGATTTCCTTAACAACGAAATTCCTTTGAATATCCAATTTCTATTTTCTTTGACTCTTTTCTATTAAATCCTCATGTTTATTCTGTGTCTCTCATCTTTCTCAATACTATCATTTTGAAATGAAATGCTGTGATTTTCGTTTTTGTCTCTTTACAAGTAACGAGCACAAAGACATTAATCTGTGCACCTCTGCAGAAGCGCAAACATTGAAAGTAATATTTATATTATTTACCCATGTATAATAACCCTTTTTTTTAAAACAGCAAAAAATATTTTTTAAGAATTATAAAAACGTTTATTCTATGGAATGACCTACATTAGAATGTCAGTGTATTTCAGCGATGCTTTTCCATAGTTTAACAACCGAGCAGAATAAAAACAGACACTTTTTTTTTCTGAGATCTTCCAGGGTGCATAGAAAACGAAAAGGCTGACATTATCATTACACAATACCAATGTCAACATTCTTTTGCAAACCTATCGCGGCAACAGATGCTGATCTTTGATTGGGCGGAGAACAGTGACGTATCACTCCAACAAACCCCAACCGAAATGAGTATGAGGGGAAGGTAGGCGGAGAGTCTAAGATGGCGAGAAGTGACGTGCAAGTCCGGTGTTCATCATTGCAGGCCCACTCTCTCTATGCACTTTATCCGAGATTTAACAGGAGAAGTGCACAGAGCACTAGCACCAAACAATGAGGCGACTAACGGGTAAAATCGATCTAGTTTTCAATCATGCCACAGCCAGAGAGTCTGACACTGAAAGATAGCAAGGGCTCAAACTTGCAAGTCCGGTGTTCTGAAAGTCGTTGTTCCGTCGTACGTGGTTCCATCCTTCGATGTTCCTTTGATCGTGGTTCAGCCCGCTTTGTTGTTAACTCTTCGTTGTTGCGGTAAGTCGTTAATTATGGATCGTGGTTAAGGATGTTTCCCACTTGAACAGTGTAAACACCATCATACTTGGCTTCGCCACTGAAGGATATAAATTCAATTTCAAAAAATCGAGAATTGCCCACCTCAACGTCCTTTTTCTAGGATATGAGTTATCGAGTGAAGGCAAAAGCCTGGCAGCAAACTTTCCAGAGAAATGTGCGCTGCTCCAACCTCCAAAAACGCTGAAAAACTTAAAGTGGATTCCAGGTTGACTAAATTTCGGAAGAACTTACAACTATGCAGAAAGGGTTAAACCTCTCGACGAATTAATCAAACCTGATTTCAAAACAGTTAATTGGACACAAAAACACACAGAAATTTTGAGTTCATTGCAAACAGACATGTTAGCAACAAAACATTAGCAAACATGCGTAAACGTACGCAACTTAGTGATCCAAATCTTTCCATGACAATGCGGATTCACATACTTAACCTTTAACAAAGGAGAAAAAGTACAAATAGCTTACAAATCACATTCATACACACAAAGAGAAATTATATTCACTTCAACTGAAAAAATTCTGACAGTGGTTCAAACTGCAGTAGCAAAAGAGAGAGCCCTCGCACAGGGTAAGCGCATGATGGTCGTAACACCTGTACCTGACAAAGGTGAGCATTCCAAATGCAAAAGCTGTACATCCGAGTTTGATACAATGGGTTAATTCTATTGCTGCAACGGATGTTGAATACGTTTTTGACCCATATTTGAAAACACAAGCATTTCTACAATACGAACAAGAATGTCTTCTGCCTTCTGAAATTCTGCCTCTAGAGCAGTATGAATGCATCATTTATACTGACGGATCAGCCCAACCCACTACGAGGGGTAAACACGCTCATAGTGCTGCGTGCACGTTCGTAAAAGGTCGCTGGCGAGATGGCAAATTCCGACCAATGGTCACTAAAACGCAATCTCTAGTACATTGTACAGCTCAGCGAGCTGAACTACAAGCATTCAAGATGACGCTTGAAAATATTGATCGCGAATTCCCCACACTCATAGTGTGCGATTCGTATTATTGTGTTCAATCTTACAATGAATACTTGCAAAACTGGATTCAAAACGGTTACAAAGATGCAAAAGGTGGCACAATCAAGCATAAATTGCTTTGGGAGCAAGTAGTTCAGTTATGACAAGGACTACAAAACGCTCGCATGATGCATACAGTTATCAACGTGATGGCGTTCACGTTGCAGGAAATTCATTGGCTGATGAAGCCACGAAGGCAGCTTTGCAAACTGCTTCCGTAGCTGCAATCACTCATTCAAAAACGAAAATAGACGGCGAAATAATGCTAGCTGTCAATGCCACAAGCAAAGGCAGCGGTGCAGCGTCACCTCAAAACTATCCAGTCAAATACTCATATATAATTGATGCCAACTCCATTCCTTTTGCTCGAATCCATGGAATGGGGGTTAGGGTAATTCCAAACAGGAAATGTAGAGTAGCTTTGATACACAAAGCACATTCTGGAGAGCGTCTGATACATCAAGGCATCTCTAAATCTATACTGATCTGGGTTTAATCCATCACCATTCTTTAGGATTGAGGATTATGAATCCGAAATCAGACTGATTTGCATATAGCCATGTCTGAACTGGGGTGGCTGAGTGAACTAAAGAATGGTGATGGATTAAACCCAGATCAGTTGACTGGGGGTGAGTGTTTGATTTGCTCAAACGCTCCGTCCATCATCCCCTTTTGTATCGCTTTGTTCGCCCTAAGTGTGGCAGGGTATGCTCAGACGTGAGTCCCTTGTTCACTTGGCCACTGGATTCAAGATAGCCTGGCTGATGAGGATTATGAATCCGAAACCGGTCCCAGGATGCTTGTTTCCGGTCCAGGGAAGACATGGCTTGGCAGTTCGGGCTGCACTGTTCCCATGAGGCACAGGGTCAGACTGATTTGCATATAGCCATGTCTGAACTGGGGTGGCTGAGTGAACTAAAGAATGGTGATGGATTAAACCCAGATCAGTTGACTGGTGGTGAGTGTTTGATTTGCTCAAACGCTGCGTCCATCCTCCCCTTTTGTATCGCTCTGTTCGCCCTAAGTGTGGCAGGGTATGCTCAGACGTGAGTCCCTTGTTCACTTGGCCACTGGATTCAAGATAGCCTGGCTGATGAGGATTATGAATCCGAAACCGGTCCCAGGATGCTTGTTTCCGGTCCAGGGAAGACATGGCTTGGCAGTTCGGGCTGCACTGTTCCCATGAGGCACAGGGTCAGACTGATTTGCATATAGCCATGTCTGAACTGGGGTGGCTGAGTGAACTAAAGAATGGTGATGGATTAAACCCAGATCAGTTGACTGGGGGTGAGTGTTTGATTTGCCTTTTGTATCGCTTTGTTGTCAGCGTATGAAATGGGAGTAAATCCCAAGGATCTCATGAGTCTGGCCAGAGGGGTGACATAAATGTTAAAGAGGGTCGGGCTCAGGCAGGAGCCCTGCGGGACCCCCTTGCTAACCTTGGTAGTGGTGGATTTAAAAGATCCCATGGTGACAGTCTGTGTTCTATCTGTTAAAAAGTTGGTTACCCACTTCAGTGCCAACCCCCGAATGCCTATGTCATGGAGTCTGTCCAGAAGAATGTGATGGGAGACAGTATCAAACGTTGCTGACAAGTCAAGCAGCACCAAAAGTGCTGCCTGCCCATTGTCAGCAGCTATGCGAATGTTGTCAGAGACCTCAATAAGGTCAGATTTGGTGCTATGTTTAGCCTGAAACCCAGATAGAGAGAGATCCAGAAGTTGGAAGGTCTCCAAATAATCTGACAGGTGTCCAATAATGTGTTTCTCAATAAGCTTGGACTGTAGGGGTAGAAGAGATATGGGTCGGTAGTTGCTGATTTCAGTAGTGGGGATCTTGGGGTCCTTGCGTATAGGTTTGATTTGGGCATCATTCAAAGCAGGGGGAGTTGACCCTCGCTAAGGGAGCTGTTAAGGATTGAGCAAATGGGGGGGGCAGCTGTTCGGCAAATTTGGCAGCAATCTTGGCGGTAATGATATCCATAGGTGAGCCCGATTTCACAGTCTCGAGGAGGGATGTGACTTCCAACTGCTGGAGTTGTGGGAAGATGTGAAGTTGGGCAGATGTGGTGTGTGTATCAGAAGGGTTAACCGTGGAGGGAGAAGAAAAGGTGTTGGCAGCAATAATATTCTGATAAATGGAGTCAATTTTATGAGTGAGATGTGTCACAACATTATTGCTTAGTGACTGTGAGGGAGATTCCACAGTATCAGATGCAGAGGGGTTACAGTAGGCCTTAACTATTTTAAATAGTGTCCTGGAGTTGGAGCCAGCCTGCTCCAATTGATGAGTAATGTGAATTTTACGTTTTTGATGTTGTTATGATAGGCTGCTAAAGCGCTTTGATATCTGGCTTTATCTTGTTCTTGATGGAAAAGCCGTCAGGCGTGTTCCAGTTTCTTGCACCCCGTCTTTTTGGTATGCAGGGCAGGGGAGTGACATTCAGTTGCAGAGGATTTGTGGGTGTGAGTGACCGGTTTTAGAGGTGCTGCTTCATCCAAGATAATGGAGATGATATTATTAAAATGCAGAAATTGTTGTTCAACTTTGAGATTGCAAGTGTCAAAGTCCGAAGTCAGAAAAGGGGAAGCGAGATGGTGGGCTTTGATTTTATGCCTTGGTCTGTACCACCTACTAGTAAGGGGTAAAGGAGAGGGTGTAGTGGAAGTGCTTGTCAGATGGAAGTTTATTAAAGAGTTGTCCAACCAAGTCAGAGCGAGAGTATCCCCATATCTAATGTGTTGGGAGTTAGAGAGAATAAGGTCAAGGGTGTGCCCTGCTAAATGAGTAGGGTCATTGTTGATTTTGAGGAGACCGTGGGAAGCCAGGTCCTCTAGACAGGTCACTGCATCGTGATTACATGTGTCCTCGCTGTGAATGTTAAAATCCCCTAGGAGTAGGAAATTGCGGGTAGCAACAATATGGGGGGAAATGAATTCTAAAAGACGACTGTTGAAGTCATGCATCGGGCCTGGAGTTCTGTAAACCAGGGCCCCTTTCCAGCTATGTTGAGGGTGTAAATCAAGTTTAAAAATATGACATTCAAATAAGTCTGAGCAAAGCTGGTCAAGTATAGTGACTGATATCAGATCCTTATGGATTATGGCTACACCTCCACCCGCTCACTTCAACCTGTCAAGCCTTTGGATGCGAAAGCCGGACGGGAGATCTAGAGTGATCGCCGGAACCGCTGAAGGTTTAATCCATGTTTCCGTGAGGAATCCGATGTGTGGATTATTGGGGAAACATCCTTTACAACGCAACTTTTACCACGCAGTGCCTTTACGACGCAACTTTTACAACGCAAACCATTTCAACGCATTGCGCTGGGGGCGATCTAGGATAGGGAATAAGTTTAATTTACTATCCAACACCTTCCCTAGTCTCCACGGGGACTGGAGTTGGAATAGTAAATTAAACTATTCACTATCCAGCACCCAAAAGCGCTATGCGTTGTAAAGGTTTGCGTTGTAAAAACCACGTTGTAAAGGCACGCATGGTAAAAGCATGCCTTGTAATGTCATACATCCCGATTATTGTCCTTAAAAAGATCCCAGATAGCGGCCTGTCTGGATTCCAAAGATCAAGTCAGGGAAAAGATCGTGGACATGAAGGAATTTGGGCCTTCTTACAGAAAAGCAGTTCCTGTCTTGTCTGTCAACGCAATCCATGGATCAAGAGCAGTATTACTGCCGCCCATTGCCGGCAAAAAGGAGAACAGGTTTGTGTCCATCGACCTGGTCAAACCACATCATGTGGCTGATCATAAGCAGTAGGCCAAGTGGACTCCGAATTTGGCTAATCTGGCTACTATCCAAGAGGTTCAAACTGAGAGACTCATCACCTTTGAAAAATCTGCAGTGCGAAAAGAAGGACTATACAACAAAGCTATGGAACTTGTACCTTTTGAGACCCAAATAACAGTTCGTCAAGAAACACCTGTCTACAATGCAGTATCATCTGAATACACAAATGTAACAAGTGATCAAGTGGTTCAAGCGATTTCAACGAATCCTGATGCAATCACTAGAACTGCCTCTGGCTATTTCATTAACTTTGGTACGTATTCGGAGGATCCCAGCAAGCTTGACCTTTCAAAGAACAGGCAACAGACCTTTTTCATCACCTTGAAAAGACTTTTCTGGTTTCACCATGGATTGAACTTTGGATTGTGTTGGGTGTGCTTTTTCTTCTACTTAGGTTGACTCTTGTGATAACTTTGAGAATTTAAAAAAGGACACGGCAAGTAAGAACATCAACTTACTACTAAAGCAACACAAATCATCTCATCGTGAATAAAGAGACTTGTCATCAGTGAACATCACAGCCGTTCATATACCTAGTGGTATAGCTTGGGACAGAACCATATATGACATTTTTGGTCCGGTGGAGTTGTTAAAGATTCTACACCTGTTCAAGATTTCCTTGAATGACTTTGTTTCATCTAGTACCTTTTCTGATGATTGGGACTTCGAGACTATTAATAATATGATGCCAGACTTAGAAATGTCTGCTGTATTTACAAATCATGAATACTTTGAAGGTTCATCAGATTATGAACAAATGTATTGTTATAAACATTATGGTCACCATTTCTTGCACAAATCTGCAAATCCTAGAAATGTTTTGATGTATAACCTATGGGAACATTGTCTTACGCCACCAAAGAGTAGCTCAAAAACATTTTATGGCAAATTTCCATACTTTTCAGGTTTTAATGTTTCAAATTCAGAATCATTTTACTTTAAAAATGTTAACAGGACAGGAATGAAAAGTATGTTGACAAATAACAAGCAAATTTATTCTGTGGCCTTTTATTCTCAGCTGTCTACATTAGGTTTTGACTTTTGGAAAGACAACATTGAGACAAAAACTGCCTGGGGCACAAAAAACTGGCAAGTGCAGGGAATAGAAGCTTTATTTAGAGCCTGTATCATCCCAGAGCAAATGCTGTTTTTGAATGACACTGTCCAACATACATCTTGTCTTGGATTAGCCAAGATAAAAGAGATGAACAAACCGTCTACACCTACACCTGATAGTAGTAACACTTCAGAGGGGGAGGTCGAAATACATACTATTTTGCTTCACAACAGAATAGATCCAGATTGGAAAAAATGGTTAATCTGGCCCACAGACACAAACAAGTGTCAAAATAGATTCCTGAATAAGACACAAGGGCTCACATTTACTAGGCCAGATCCAAGATATGTTTAGAGATAGCATTCAGGAATAGTAACAAAATACAGTGTAGGGAAACTGTGCCTTGAGTGGCTACACAAATCTACGCTAAAGGATGTAAAACAACACTTATCTTTACTTAAAGATGGCTCTGATCTAAGGGACTTCTTGCAAGGACCTACTAAACCATATCATAAACGTTTTATATATGCTGGTATCCATGCATTGTATAATGAAGCATGGAAGATTACGCAAGCAGAGACTGCAGAACGAATACGCGATATTGATCGTATTAACTTAGAGAAATCTCTCTCTGTGGCTGACAATGGGTTAACAACTCTGTCGTCCAGAATATATTCTTTGGATAGCATAGTATCCTCTGCCATAGACATAATGGAACAGGACTTGGTCATGCTGCAACATGGTCAGTCGCAATTACGTTCTATCATGCTCTTAGGCTGGACGTTGCAAATCCTTCGTTCAGGCTATGTGCCTTGGCGTTTAATCAATACTACGTCACTATTTTCAGAATTTAATCTCACTGATATACAGATCAAATTGGCACAGAGGGGAGCAGACTGTAAGGTGCTGAGCATTGAAAAACTGGAAATATTGCCGTTTACAGTCACTGAAAAGCCAGCCAGTGAACAGATAATACACAGAACAATCACTCTGTCTGTTACAAAATTTCCATTTTCAGTATTGCTTGAAACATATATCCCAGGAGGCACATATGAAATGTTGGGTAAAGAATACATCAAGACATCCTGGGAATTACCATACGCACACAAATGTTAGAGTGGGGGAAGAGAAGTTTTTCTTAGTGGTAAAAATTGTCAGGGTATTAATTTACACGGGACCTGCGATGGTTCCTCTAACAACTTATCCTGCCACCTGCAAGGTTCACCAGCTGCAGTGATTGTACCAATTTTTAGGCAACTTTCTAATAGAAGTTACATTATGTTGAATGATCACAGCAGCTGTGGCATGTTGCCAGGTTTACCCTATCTCGTAACTATGACAGCCAAGGGTCACTTGCCGTATGAAAATATTGTTATCTAAAATCAAGAAAGACTGGGAGTCGCCGTTATGTCCTTCACTGAACATCTCTTCTATATGAATTGATATTCTTTTGCAAAAAACTGTGCCATTGACCTTGGCCAAGGAGACGTATGATCTGCAAGTCGCAAGGACTTCTGCAGAGATACACACCCTATTAATTACAAATTGCCCTGTACATTTCTCAGAAATGTTAGGTCGTATCTTAAACATGTCAGATGTTAGTGGTATTGTACATGTATTTAAGGCAGTTTTTCGGGACTGTTAGCACCCTTTGAAGCAGTCCTAGGATTATTTCCAAACTTCGTGCACTCAGTGTTTGGCGGGTTGTCTCTCATTTCGGGACTCGCAGCAGAGATACTATTTTTGCTCCTACTGCTTCGATATGGCAAGCAAAGTCACCAGCGATACCCAGTTCAACGTGGAGACCACTCTACTGGTGATGAAGTGTCGTGAGCAAATCGTCCAAATTTTGGGACTACCTGTCAAAGAGAATTGAATACCACATGGTTACTATCATTCAGACCAATTTGGCAAGATTGCATCATAACTGTTCTACGATGCCTGCTATGCGGAGAAGAATGCATGTTAGACACCAATCTCACACTCCCATCAGTCATGCCAACAGATGTCGATACTTTGCTGGACCCGGTAAAGGCCCATGCGCAGTGTTGTCCCCAATGGCTGCCAATTCTGATGACGGCATTCATTAATATCTCACAGACACAAAATGCTACTGCTGAGGTATGAGAGGCAACAGGCACACAGGTACCTTCCAATTCAAACATTTCTAATGCGACCAACGCTGAAGGCGATGCTTCACATCTATGTGCGATTAATCTTCTTAACGAGGTAATCCAACTCTCACCTACAATGGTAGACAAATTCTTTACAGACTTAGAAGATTTGGTGTTTTCTCCAAACAATAACACTGACTTTTGATTTGGCACACAGTGTTCTGAGACTCTGAATTCGACCTTCATTTTTTCAAAACAAAGTTCTAGCTTTGGAACTCCATTTCTTTCTATGATTAACTTTTTGCTTTTCCAAATTTGTACTTTTCATTTTTTGGGCACAAAGTAATCTGCTTAAAGTAGAACTTTTCATAGAGAACTGGAATTCTGTGAAAAAATTCCAAGAGACAATATTTGACCTTGTCCACATACATAAACAGTTAATATATAATCTGTCATGAAATGGTTTTGACACCTTTTCTTTTCTGTATTTACGAGCCATTTCATAAATGTATTTTCGTGATTCATTCAGATAGCATTTTTGAAAATATCACCTTCATGCTTGGAATGAAACATTGCTTTAAATGCGTACAGCACAATGCTCTTTTAGTGTACAACCAGTAACAATGCATATTTTATGTATTATGGGTGGGTTTTTAACACATCATGTTTAGATATGTTTAACGTGTCTAGAACTTAGTAATGTCGAACATAAGAAAGCGGAGTGGGTGTTGTCTGGTGTTTTAGGCTCCGATTGCATTTTCCCCATTCATGCCCTTATATAGGTACAATTCTCGTTGCCCTTATAAGGGCATAGAAATCCAGCCGTTATTTAGGCATAGCCCATGCTACCCAAATACAGGCATGGCTACTTCCATCCGTTTACCAAACGTCACAACAATTTCTTGCAAAAAACAGCTTAAGCCGTTAGGGACTTCCCCTTGCTTGAATATTGATTTCTCCAAGAACTCAGTTACTTTACAATGAACAACTATTTCCCAGGGGTTCATTCATGACGTTCATATGCCCGACTTAACGTCAAGCTATGGCATTCCTAAACACCTTCAACGTATAAATATACCTTCACTTACTATAGCAAGATACGGTGGTCGGAGCAGTTCAAAGACCTACTTGCCCGACGCAGCTCGCTACAGCAAGTGCCGAAAGAAGCTGACTCTTCAGCTGACGCACTGATCAGGAAGTTGCCCTTCTCTGCCGAGAATCCAGCTCCAGTGTTTCCAGCTCCCCTTGCAGGGTGTTGGGAAATCGAGTCCCGTGACCGAGATACCAGACCTCCTTCATTCTAAACAAGGTATGGAGCTGATTAGAGCCTAGAGAAACTTTTGGTAGATTCTTGTCAAAACTAAACCTATGCTAAAAGACAAACACCTACTTCTCCCCTCGTACTAGACTTAGGTTAGATACATTTGGGTAGGCATATTTTAGAAGCACCGTTTGATTATTTTAGTCTATGTTATTTATGTATGTATTTTTATATGGCTTAGAAACCATACAATGCTCTTACAGTATTATTTCATATTACTGTTTACGCTGTATGCATTATACTTTGCATTCTGTATACCGATTGCAGCAGTTCACCTCTCTTGCATGAGAAAGAAGACTGTTCAATAAACGCTTTTATTGAAAATGCCCTTCTCTCTAATTCTCTGCAACTCTGTAGAAAAAAAAGCATGCACGGTTGACTGGGTGAAATACTTCTCTATTGTTTCCACGACTCTGAGAGATATATTCTTATTCTCGGGAAACAAAGTTTTCATGTTTATGTGGTTGTCAGAAACAAATCCCTTCTTGTGTATTCGAGAAAGTTTCTAGTGACCTCTGAGTTAGATGGCACCCACAACTAAGTTTAGATAGAGACCTATTGACATAAGTCCTACGCCAAATCTATAGGATATATTATTCCAATGCGCAGAGCCTATTGGGAATATAGCAACTACACTACAGGTTAACCCACTTTAGTGATATAAAATGTCTACTCAGTAGCTATAGGGCGCCAATAGCAAATTTCCCTAGTACCCATACATCAATCTCCCATTCTGGCATGTTAAGCCAAAGGGTTATCCGCAATAGTCATTCCCGATTTCGTTATCCGATTAACATGTTAGGAAGAGACCAAATTGAATATAAGTGATACAGTCTTGTCTACTCAGTACCCAAAGGAGACCGATGAAACACCATGTGCCCTCATTCTCTTACAACAATCTGTTCCCACCATAGATAGTCTCACACATATCATATTTAAAAGGAGGAGATACATATCATGTTTAAAAGGAGGCGATCGGCTCAGTATCTGTAACTTTACTAGTATGCTTAGTGTCCCAAAATCCATATTCAAGCTGAGGAGTCCCACAAGTGATCTGGCTTACCTCAGAAGGTTAACGGTCCTGGCATGTCATGGGTCGATGGTGTTCTGCGTCAGCATCATACTGAGAGTCTTATTTATACCGGCACAAGCTAATTGTCTTGTCATTATTATGATAAGCGTTGCGGCCATCTTGTAACAGATAGTATTATCCATAATTGTTCTATACTTGGATCACTATATCGTGAAGTTAGAGAAGAAGACCATCTAAATTCAGAGCTCTTGCATGAATAAGTATGAAAGCCGTTATATGTGACGCCCCTAGTTCTATAATTTGATCGGTACGAAATGACTATCAATATTAAGCCATGATATTTTCGCAACTTAGTTGGGCGTAAATGCCATATTAAAAGTCTTGTTAATAGCAGCACAAGCTATTGGTTTCATCATATATGTGAGAAGCATTGCAGCAATCTTGTGATGGATAGTATTGAGGACAAAGATTCTATAATTGGATTGTTGTATCTCGAAGTTGGAGAAGAAGAGATCATCTAAATTGAGTGTCCTTGCATGAATATCGGTATGTGTTGACTGTCAATATTAAGACTTGATATTGTGCCATCTTAACTTTGCTACAACTTCTTTGTTTCCCTAAAGTACTAAGGGTGAAGATATTGTCATGAGGGAAGAGAAAGGAAAAGAAAAAAGAGAGAGAAAAGCAAAGAGTAGAGCGACAAAATTGTCATGACAGTTAATATTAACAACCATACATTTTGATGGAAATACTCATTAAGTATCATAAAATTCAGGTCATTGGCTAAACACTTGTGTTTTCCTTTGTAATTATATATCTCTTAAGAGGCACACACTTGTATATGGTAAACAGAGATTATATTAAACCCAAAACAAAACAATAGAGGGCATTATTAGCATGTTCCATATCCCCAATACACATATTAGTGTCATAGTAAGTTCTCTTAATATCTAGGGAGTAGCCTCAGATAGAAGGTCCTAATTGTGCTACAACACAAATATACATACATGTTAAAAATTCATATGCCCAATCTTCGGCATGACAGTACAGTGCAGGGATATATAAATCATTTGTACCTCGCTAATCATGGTGTATCTTGTGTGTTTCCACTCCTGGTCCTATGCCTACTAAGTCCAGATTGGACAGCTTAATCTCCGAAGAAATAGTGCAGTTCTTGATCTGTATTCAAACCGTGTTCTACAGCCTTAAAGCACATGATCCAAATCGCCTCTTGGTATTGTAGTCTGAGTTCCTAAGTTACCACATCTATCACCGGGAGGGACTATATCTAATCTGTGAAAATGAAAAGTCCTGTGTTGGTCTTGTTTATCACAGGTTAGTGTATGAACAGCAAAGGGATATCTAGTATCCCTTTGTTTGACTGCTCTATAGTGTTCCTGGATTCTTTCTCTCAAAAATCGAATGGTACTCCCCACATAAATCCTATTGCATTTACATATCAGTATGTATACTACAAACCTTGCCCAGCAATTGATATTGTACTCAGTCTCACACATTGGACTCTGGTTGTAGGCAAACTTTGTTAGTTCTCTCGCTAGTCTAAACATCGAACAACCGATAAGGCACCAGCCAACGCGTTTCGTTCCTATCAAAGAAACTTCATCAGGGCTGAAACAAGTGACATGAGACAGAACATAAGTGACCACAACACGTAAATATACTACAATAATAAACATATAAATAAGACAAATACACATACATATTACGAAAATCATAATCACAAAAGATAGTATTCTTATATCATACTAGCCAATAAAAACATATAAACCCAAGACACATAACTAAAAGTATATCCACAAACATCACGCTGTACACTAGCCCACAGTAAATGTAAGGTGACATATAAATACCTACAAAGCTATAAATACACATATATATTGTAAAAAGTGGAGTATAACAAATGTAATTTTTAAATTGTAAAAATCCATCTACTTGAGGAGTGAAAAAAGTGAAAAAAGCAAAATAAAAGATGAAAGATACTGGGAAAGAATCATACAATAGCCAAAAATTAATTAAACAAGGAGAAACTGAGAAGAATAAGAGGAAAATCAGAAAATACAAATGTGAAGTGTGCAGTCTCCGAACAAAAGAATATAAATAAATAATCTCACCTATATATGTTAGGTGAAATGATCCAATATTTCTAGTGTATTCTTGGTTAAAATCAAGATTATTAAAAGAAGAAGTCCCACATTAAGGGTTCAGAATAGTCAACTCCAACCACGACGATCTGAAAGGTAACATCACATAATCCAATCATAAGCACAAAGGGCAGATTTACAAGCCCCTTGCACCTCTTTTACACCGCCGTTGCGTCACTTTTGTGATGCAGCGGCGGCGCAAAAGATGCACCATGGTGCAGGCTATTTACAACATGACGCATCTCCGAGATGCGTCACGGTGTAAAGCCCTGCGCCATAAGGAGGTGTTCCGGTGCAGGGTAGTGGGCGTTCCGGCACAGGAACGCCTCCTAAAAGTGGCTGAGTGAATTCTACAAGATTTCACTCAGTCACTTTTAGGCCAATACTGCGTCAAAACCCTGCGCCTGCTTGAAGCAGGCGTAAGGCTTGACGCAGCATTGGAAGAATAGACCCCCCGGAGCATTGCTGGAGCTCTAGCAATGCGCCACCTTTACGGCACAGATGCGTGACGCATTTGTGCCGTTTTTGCCCCATGGTGCGCCGCATTTACAATGGGTGGCGGAGCTGTGGCGCACAATTACTGGTGCATCCCTGCTAATATGCAGGGATGCGCTAGTAATTGTAAATATGCCCCATAGTTTGGACCAGAAATCTCTGTCAGAAAGCAATCATCTCCCACGTAAATCTGCTCCCCTAAGAGGCCCTATTCATTGGCTTATAATTACTAAGGGGGTAAACCAAGAAAGAGCTATATGATAATGTAGTCCCATGCTGACGCAAATAGGGCAAACAGAAAAAATATAATAAATATATAGAGTCCCATGTCGGCGCCACTAAGACACCAAGCAGTTCCAAGGTAACACCATTTTACAATAATCCAATTTAAGGCAACCAAAACCTAAAGTAGCAAGAAGCTCCGTACACCATGGACACTCTGCCAGAAAGGTCAGTGTTAGCCAAAAATAACCTACAATATGACCGCTAATTGCGTATGGCATTTCACATCCCCATGGTGAAATAGTAATCATGATCACACTGTAGGTAAGGCATGCAGAGGTCATAGATGTAACACCTATTGCAATATCCCAATATCAGGCAGTCTAAACCTAACATTGCAGACAGCTCTCTGCACTTTGGAAGCACTTCGCCAGTATGGTCAGTATTGAGCAAGAGTAACATACCATACGACCACTAGTGGCATTTGGCATTCCACATCCCCAAGGTGAAACAGTAATCATGATCACACTGTAGGTAAGGCATGCAGAGGTCATATGTAACACCTATTGCAATATCCCAATATCAGGCAGTCTAAACCTAACATTGCAGACAGCTCTCTGCACTTTGGAAGCACTTCGCCAGTATGGTCAGTATTGAGCAAGAGTAACATACCATACGACCACTAGTGGCATTTGGCATTCCACATCCCCAAGGTGAAAGCAGAATAATAATCATACTGTGCATAAATAATAAGCAAAAGAAACTCCTGAGCTCTTGTGCCCCCACTCACGCACATATCCACTATATGGGCTCCGGGGGTTGCTAACAGTTAGAGCGCTACCTGTGAGCTAGATTATTAGAGCCCATTATACCAGCAGGGGAACTAAGTATTGTAATGCATATATTCCAGTTTGCTTCCGTGCAAGTCAAAGAGCGACGCAGTAGCCAACCCTTCAACCCACATATAGACTTGCCTGGAAACTCTCCTTCTTACGAATGGCAGGTATGCCCAGCAATAGTGTAAACCGGGCACCATCATGGTAACGTTACTTGAACCGCCGCAGTCGCATGGCATCCTGACGTGATGACTTCACAAATCAAGTTTGATGATCCCTATTCCATAAAACAATGGTGGCGCCATCTTTGAATGGACCCGATGTGGGTTAATGCAAGCCGATCAGTTGCCGGAAACAATATTTATCAGTATAAACCTAAACAATCTGCCCAATTATATATAAATAAAATGCCACATTTAGTTGAAATATACCACATAGTAACCCCAAAGGATAGTATACAGTCTAATATCAAATGATGAAAAGGACAACGGGTGCCATGTTGCGATATCCATTCGTTACCGGTAAGAAAGTGTAAGCGGGCATGAGGTTCCGTGAATTCTGAACCCGTTTCATAAAGGTCGTCGTATCATGACGATTTCGGTATCAGCGGACCGAAAATGACGAGTGTAAGATGTACGAGTGTTCAAGTGACGAGATCACTATGAAATCAGGGATTCCGTTCTGAACCCTTGGGTTCCATTTTGTGCACGGCAGCCATTTTGTGGTTGCCCTCACATAGGCCGATGACTAAGGCCGAACGAGTCCTTGAGACACGTACACCTTTAGCTGACTTCTGTGTGACCTGGGCAAGCTGACTCCGTTGCCCGAAGCCTAACCTGTTAGGCCAGTTCCTTTCCCAGTAGCCGATCAAGATTGAGGATCAAGGCACAGGACATCATAAACCCTTTATTGCACACAACTATGTCTTATCTGACTCACACCTGTCTCTGCTCCTTACTTTATGGCCTGTTTTACGATGAGGACGTGCCCGTTTTTATTAGGGGTCTGTCCGACTTATCTGATGAATAGTGTTGGGCCTTTCCGGGTAATTGATGGTGGGCTGGACAATGAAATGTGGGTATGTCATGCAATGCTTTTGTCGTGTACACATGGGATCAGTCAACTGTAAATAAGGAATGTTTGCCTGAAGCACAATATTTGGCATAAAAGGGCTGGCTTGCTTTGAAAAATTGTGCAGTCTCCTACGAATATACAGCCTTTGTACTTCGTGGACCTCTGTTACTGGTTGCAGCCAATAAATTTGATCTTTGACGTCACCAAGAAGAGTCCGCATTTCTGTAGTTCTGAGACAGGTGAATCCGGAGACTTCGGGTGTGTCCCCTGGCACCGCTGGTTTCTAAATAACCCGGTTCTTCATGCACAGTAACTGTCAAAAGGTCCAATTACAGACTTCAAATCCCCATGTGAACCATAATTATAAAGGTCACAACAAAAAATAAATCTATTAGGTTGCAACCTAACTAAACACCTAGGCAGCAACCACCTAGTGGTATTTGTCACAAGACTGGAAAGTACATTTGTATAAAAGATTTTTAAAAGTGTTCATGACCTGGGCCATTGTATCTAGTGGCTCTCATAGCATGCACTGATAGAAAATAGTATATGCTGCCATTGTGCAACACAACCAGGGGGCCAAGCATGTCCCCTTCCAGACTTATAAGACTCAAAAGTCTTTCCTGGTGCACCTTTCATGATCTAAAATCTTCGTGTCTGGATTCCAGTG
This sequence comes from Lissotriton helveticus, assembly GCF_964261635.1. NCBI lineage: Eukaryota > Metazoa > Chordata > Amphibia > Caudata > Salamandridae > Lissotriton > Lissotriton helveticus. The sequence continues at coordinate 1,695,977,173 of NC_136069.1, read as the reverse complement.
AAGCCCAACTGCGGCAGGTTTCGGAAGCGGATTTCACAGGACTCCTATATTAGCATAACAGGGATTGGTGTGCTGAACCTGTGGTCAGCCGCGGTTTGGAGTTTTTCATTTCACATCGAATAATGCCCACATTTGTATGAGCCTCTCATTCGTATACCATGTCAGTTTTCCTTAGTAGTCTCTGAGAGATAACTTGGACTAATAAGTCCACTTAGTGTTGTGCCTTTATGAAATGTAATGTTAGGATTGTTTGTGATATATAGTGCGATATAATAATAATAATAAGGGATATTTATATAGCGCCTGGTTACGCAGAAGCGTGTCCCCGCGCTGGAACTGAAAGCTCAGAGACAGACATAGGGGAAAGACCCGGTTATCCTAGAAAAAGATGTGTTTTAAGTTTCTTTCGGAAGCTTGGTTCTGAGGGATCCAAGCGAAGGTTAAGAGGTAAGGCGTTCCAACTCTTCGCCACCAAGTAGCGGAAGGACTTCCCTCCCATGCGGGTCCTGCTTACCCTGGGGACCTTTTGTAGGCCTCCGTATGAGGAGCGCAGAGCTCGAGATGGTACATGCCTAGTGACAAGGTTCTGGAGTGGAGCTGGCGCCTTCCTAGCAAGGATGCGATGGCAGGTGCAGAGGGCTTTGAATTCAATTCTGCTTCTTACTGGCAGCCAGTGGAGGGTCTGAAGGGCAGCTTTGGAGTTCGATCTTTTAGGGAGGTTTAGAATAGGGCGTGCTGCCGCATTCTGTAAAACCTGAAGGCGGTTTGTTGCCTTACAGGTTGCGCCCAGATACAATAGGTTACCGTAGTCCAACCGCGATGTGACGAGTGCATGCACCAACGTTCTACGGGCAGATGTAGGAAGGAGAACAAGGACCTTCCGTAGGCTTTTTAAGACGCTGAAGCATACACCCGCCACTGGGTCTATCTGGGGTCCAAAGGATAGGTCAGTATCGAGCCAGACACTTAGGTTTTTGACTTCTTGATGAGGCGTTGGGACCTCTCCTAGACATTGGGGCCACCACGCCGATGACCAAACAGATGGGTTCCTCCCCACCACGAGCACCTCTATCTTGCTGCCGTTTAATTTAAGGCAATTAGTGGACATCCAGGTTGCAAGATCTTGCATGCAAGCTCTGAAACTGTCCATAGCAAGGCCAGGGCGCACGTGAGAGGGAGATAACCAGCTGCGTGTCATCGGTGTAGGACACAATTTGCAGCCCATGACCTACAGCAATGGAGGCCACTGGGGAGACATAAAGATTAAAAAGGGTGGGGCTCAGGGACGATCCCTGGGGAACGCCCTGGCCCAATCCTATGTCCCTGGAATAGTGGTCGCCCTGGCGGACCTGGAAACTTCTCCCAGTCAGGAAGGATTGGATCCACTGGAGTGCAGCTCCTGATATTCCTCTATTGTTCAGACACTGTAGCAAGGTGGTATGGGCTACAGTGTCGAATGCTGCACTCAGATCCAATAGGATGAGGGCCATAGTATGACCCTCATCCGCCCCCTGACATAGGGTCTCCACCGCCATCAGGAGTGCAGATTCCGTTGAGTGGCGAGGACGGAAGCCAAATTGGGTATCGTGTAACAGGGCAGCCTTTTCCACGAAGTCCATCAATTGCAGATTGACAGTTTTTTCGGCCACTTTGGCCAGGTAGGGTAGAAGGGAAATTGGCCGGAGGTTCTCTAGTTTGTCAAGACTGATATTAGGTTTCTTCCTAAGGGGTAGGACAACTGCCTTTTTCCAATCGTTGGGCACGGTCTTGGTACTAAAGGACACGTCTAGTAGATGTCTAATGTAAGGTTCCAATACCACTAGGCTATCCGCTAGACGTTTAGGTGTGGTTGGGTCCCGTGGAGATCCCGATTTCACAGATCTGCAGATTTGTAGAAGTTCTTCTGCAGGCGGGGTGACAAAGTTGGTCAGTCTTTGTCTGTCCCCCCATTCCCTAGGGCTTTCCACAAATTCCTGCCCATTACTGGGTTGAATTGGAAATGCCGAGTAAATTTTAGATATTTTTTCAGAGAAGAAATCTGCAATCCTATTGCAGGATTCAGGCGAGCAGTCAGCTGGAGTAGTGGCTGGTTTCCGACTCGATAGAGTTTTATAGAGCGAAAAAAGCTTCCAATCAGTAAATGCAAGCGTCTCTTCGCTATTTTACTCATGTCTCCAGCACTGCTCCCAAAGGACATAATAGGTCTGATCCCAATAACATGCTTATTTTTCTTCCGTGTGTTGGCTACAAGAGTTGTTATTCTATCCAACATGGTGGCTCTAATATAGGCTCTGTTAATTGTTTTTGAATCATAACCTCTGTTTCAGAATCTACATTTGACATCTTCCAAATTCGTTAAGTATTCCTCATCACAACTACAATTTCACCTTGTCCTGACCATCTTACCATATGGAATTGCCTTGACTTGGTGGCTCAGATGGGGACTATCTCCATGTCGCACTGCATTGCGTACAGTTTCTTTTCTAAACATCCTACTCATAAGTTGATGTATATCAAAAATAAAAAAAAATCTTTATTTAGATATGTACATATATCTTTAAAAGAAGTTACATAGTTCACAATGTGCAGCGACTGTTAAAAACAAGAAGAAAACATGTAACAGTTAATATGCGGCAGTGTAAAAGAAGAGGTAATCCGATCTTGGGCCTCCTTAATTCAGAACAGTTTAAAAGAAAAATAAATACACAAGGCGAAAATGCTTTTCCCGTCAACCCTTTTATAAAATACCCGTTGCCCATGGTGCCGTACATATGCAGAACCGCCAACAGTCCTAATTCAATGATAGAATTTCATTTTATCCCCCCTCAAAGTTAAAAGCTATTGTTAAAAACATCAGGATTAAAAAATATAGGGGGGGGAGCGTTAGCTGGACCCGATTTGGTTAAGGTTGCGGTAGGCCAGCTGAATGAATTTTGTGAGTTTTATGTTTAAGGAGGTATTTTCGGGGTTCAAGGCCTCTATAATCGCTTGCCTGCAGGATCGGACGCCCAGGTTGTTCCAATCAGCTTTAAGTTTGGACCTGCGTTCGGAGTTAAAGGCTGGGCAGAGGCAGACCACGCGCATCAGAGTTTCAGCTGCTTTGCCACATCCTCGGCAAGTTACGACCTCTGCCGTTCGTCGCCATGCAGGTAAATCTTGCAGGAATCGCCAATTACCCATTCTGATAGCGGTAAAACTGCGTTTAAGATATAACGTGTATGTGCAGGCCAAGTAAGAGGCAGGGACTAACCGGGTGTATGAGTTTAACAGGGTTCACTGGCTGAAAATTGCTGAATTGTGTCCTTGAAGAGGCGAGCAAACGTTCCAGCTGAGTTATTCTGGGAGATTTCTAACCAGACTAATGATTCCGGTGTGCCTGGGTCCGCCTGCCTCAGTTTATGGCAGAGGTTCAGGTATACCCCAATGTCTGAGGCGTCGTAATTTAGTAGACCCAACTTTAGTCTTATCTGAGCAGCAGAAGCGGACCTTGGCAACTGGAGGACCTTTTTATAGATTTTGGTCGTGTGCCTATTCAAAGCGGTGTTCAGTTTACCCATGAATGTTTCCATGCCGTATGATAAAGTGGGGCCAATTTTAGCTCTCATTACTTCTAACAAGGGCATTAGAGTTGGACCTGAAAGTTTTTTAGAGAGCTTGCCTAGTGACACTGCTAAGGTCATGGCTTTAACTATGATCTCTCGACGCTGCTTTAAGAGGTTGCGTCTAGAGTCCAGATGGACACCTAGATATTTGTACGATTGGCCAGTGACGAGGGGTACGTTGTTAAATGACCACCCACCGCCAGTGTAACGTTTTTTGCCAAAGGGGACAACTTGCGTTTTCTTTAAGTTAACCTCTAGCTGGTTCATTTTCGTATAGCTGAGCAATTTGTCCAGAAGCCTTTGTAACCCGACCCTCGTAAGGCTAAAGAGAACCAAGTCGTCAGCATACAGTAGGTTGCTTAGCGATTGGCCTCCCATCTTTGGGGGATTGCTATTTGTTTCATCCAAGGTTGTCGGGAGGTCAGCTATAAACAGGTTGAAGAGAAGGGGGGCCAGAACACATCCCTGCTTCACGGCCCTAGTTGTCATTATTTTCGGCGAGAGATGTGTGCCAGACCCCAACTTCACCCGGACCCAGGTACGGGAGTGTAGTTGGATGATGGCCTCTAACAAAGGCTCTGGGATCCCCCACTTCCTTAATTTTACCCATAAGGCAGCCCTGGGGACGCTATCAAATGCTGCTTTGAAGTTGACAACGCAGCTAAACACTGTCCTGGATGTTAGAAAAGCTTTGTCGACAATGGTTGATACTACTAGCAGATTCGTCCTAGTCCCTGAGTTGGCAGTGAACCCTGTTTGGGTCACCGGCATTAGGTTCTGGTCTTTTACCCATAGTCTCAAGTGTTCCAAGAGTAGGCCTGCGTAGTGCTTTGCCTCATTGTCCAAAAGGGCGATGAGTCTATAGTTGTTGGGTGAGGCGCGTGGTCCTGATTGATAAATTGGGTGGATAATGGCACCCCGCCATGAATCAGGAATCGTGGATGTTCGCAGAGCGTAGTTGAATAGGTTTGTTAGGGTACTTGACCAGAAGGGAATGTCCGATTTAAACAGGCTCTGAGGCAGTCCATTGGGGCCTGGCGCGCCATCGGCTCTTGCTTTTGTTATTGCTTTGGCAACTCCTTCTTGTCTCGCTTCGGGGTCCTCGTAAGCGGGATGAGTGGACTCAGTTGGTATACTCCGCTTAATACAAGGGCCCGTATCAGTATCGTTTGGGGTATTGCTACCAGTGAGCCCAGGATGTTCAAGAGACTTAAAGTGGTCCGTTATAAATGAGACCCAGTCTGATTCCTGGATGTTAGCGGATCCCAACATGGATGTACTGCCATTAGACCGATTGATTAGAGCCCAACATTTTCTGGAGTTACTGCTCTTACTCTCCCACACCAACGTACACCAGAATTGGTTGTCGTGTAATCGTTTATCTTTTCTTATAGCCAAATTGAACGATTTTTGGGCCGTTTGATAGAGCATTAAACAATCACTGTTCCCCGGGGATTTTGCCAGTGCACGTAGGGCGTTATTTCTGTGCTTCTTGAGTGACTTAGTTAGAGGTGAAGTTGCCCTTTGGGGTTGTGGTTTTGTGGGAAAGAGGATGGTCAAGTGCGAGCAGAGCATCGACCATGTTGCGGTAGGAGAAGCCTCTTGCTTGATTCCTTCACTTATAATGCCCATGCTTACGTGGAGGATGTCTGGGCTGATGGCTTCGCTTCACTTAAGGCGCTTTAAATTTTCCATGTGTATGCCCCAGCAGGTTGGGGGAGCAGGTTTATGAGTAGCTGGCCTTATATTAAAGGATATGACCTGGGGCCTATGGTCACTTTCAGTTCGTGGACTAATGTGAAAGTTTGCTAAACATTTAAGGAGAGTGGCGTTGCAGATGGAATAGTCCAAATAAGATTGTTTTCTGCCATTTGTCCAGGTCCAGTTTGGTGGGTGTCATCTGCCGACCTACTATTAATAACAAGAAATCCTGCGCTGTAGAATCTCATCGCACCGAGTTCGCCCAGCCCACATTGGGCTTGGTTGGGTGGGATGGTTTGAGTCCTAAACTCAGTGATAGGAAATAAGAGAGGCCCGTCTAGGTCTGCTGGGTCTCCTTGGAATAGGTTGGTGTTAAAATCCCCCGTGACGATACAATCTGAGTTAGGATATTCCGTGACTAACTCGTTCATGATTTCCGTTAGACGTGCCAGGTGGGCTTTTTTTGTGCGTGTACTAGGATTAATGTACAGGTTTAGAATAAAAAGTGGGCGGTTTTTCCGACATGTGTTAATTTTTACCCCGAGTAGCCAGTCCTCCTCGAGGGGTATACTTGAATTTGGACCTTTTATGGAGTCTGATATGTATATGGAGAGCCCACCTTTAGAGTGACCAAAGCGGCTGTCCCTAAGAGCTGGTTTCCATACCTCTAAAAAGCCGGTGACTGGGCATCCCTGTGTGGCCCAAGTTTCCTGCAGGGCTATTACTGCGTGGTCACACAGAAAGGCTAAGGTGTCCGGGTTAGTCATTTTTTGGTGGAGGCCGCTGATGTTCCATGAACAGATTTGGAAAATGGGGTCCGCTGATGGATTGAGTACAGTTGTTAGTGCAGCTGCTGGAAGGATCGGCTTGGTCGGGTGTTTGTTGTTGTCACCCATTGTTGATGGTACGAGAGGTCATTCCTTTGTACTTGTTGACAGGATGGATGGGAGCCATTCCCATGATTGGCATACGTCTTTATTTGAGACCGCTTTTGGCGAGGTTTTATGGTCTTCTTCCGGTCCCAACGCATTTTTTAATATCGAATATGGTTTCGGGTGGTCTTTCCGTCTTACAGTTCCAGCTTTTTGGGGTGTTGTTGGCTGGTTTAGTAATACGGTTGGGTAGCCTGGCATGGAGTATTGGGACATTCGAATGCCCCATTCCTTCAATGTGTTGGGAATCAGGGGAGCTAGCTGCCTTTCTAGACATCTTCCTCCTTCTCTTGTGTGGTGTGTGTGCACGATGTCCTCTCTCTGTGTCAGTCATGGAGGTAGCCTCCTCCCCTTTCAACCCCTCCTCCTTTTTTTGTTTTATCAAGGAAACCGGCACTCGGGATCAGTGCTTGGTTTCTAGCCTGGTTGGGTTCTTCCAGGTTTTGGGTATATCGGTCCACGGAGGACCTTCCGAGGATTTGGGCGCTTCATTTGTGAATTGGATTGTGGCAGAGCGAGGCTTCGCTCTGCGCAGGTTCGAGGTTCGAGGCGGACGACTAAAGGGAAACACACGGACATTGGTGTGCCTTCATTGAACGAGTACTGGCCTTTGTATGCGGTGTTACTTGGCACCGTGGCGTTACCTTGGATTTCGAGGCATAAACGGGAGAGTGTGGTCGTTTTTCGGGTAGTTACATTCACCCGTGGAGTTACCCGTTTCCGGATTTTTGGTAGCCGGACCATGTCATTGTGCGGTTTCTTTGGACGTATTTACGGAGCTCAGAGCTTCGGCCGTTGTCCATAAAAAGAATCCTTTCTTTTTAGTTTTGTGGCCACATATTAACAAAATCGCTATGAAGAAATAACGGTTACTTGCCTGAAAGGTATCAGCGGGTTTTTTTTAGTCTGGAGACTTTTTTCCCCGATACTTTGATTATTTGTAAGGGAGTGTCCTTTGGTTTTTCTTTCCACGAAGAGAATTCAGGAGTCGTTTTGTGAAACTCCTGGAGAAGCTAGAAGACTCTTACGGACAATTCAGCTGGGCACTACAAGTAAGGAGGGGCATTGGGTGGTGTTGGGCATTATGGGTATGTTCTGTGAGTGGTACAGATGAGAGGACATTGTGATTTGGGATTAAGGCTTGTTTCTTTGTTTTCTTCTTTTCTTTCCCTCTGCAGAATAGAAGATCTATCAAATTCTGAGTTTGCTTAAGCTGAGCCACGAGTCTTGGGACCACTCTCTTTTATTTGGACTTTCCCACCTTCTTCCCTTTGTTCTGGCTGTGTTTACACTGTTTTCTAAAGAGTGTATTACGGTCCGAATAGGGACAGAGGATTGGGGCCATCCTCGCTTCTGTGGTGTGGGATAAACGGGTTGGAATCCAACAGAAAACCAAGCCCACGAATTCTAACCACCCGAGCGAGAATGGATGAGGATGGGAATGCATTGGAAGACAGGGTTCCTACTATGCAGGACTTAATGGGAGCAATAAATTCCCTTCAGACACAGATGCTCGAATTGAAGCAAGAGAATCAGGGGATAAGGCAGGAAATGAGATCTAAGGAGCAGGGTTGGGGTGGAGGAAAACTTTCCTTAGTTCAGCTTGCCACGTTTCAGTATGATAGGGGTGCTGGTGCTAGTAATGTTCCCTTAACTGTAAATGTTACCACCCCTACCCCTGTCCCTTTGGCGGTTCCTGAGAGATTCACTGGGGACTCTAGTAGGTACAGTGTCTTTATGAATCAATGCCATCTCCACTTTATGTGTCGCCCCGCCTCTTTTCCTGATGACTCTGCTAAAGTGGCCTTTGTAATATCTTATTTGGCAGGAACAGCTGCCACGTGGGCTGTACCATTAGTGGACAATGATGATGCTGTATTGTATAATTTTCGAGCTTTCAAGGAACAAATGAGATGTCTTTTTGCTAAGCATGCATTCATGCAAGCGAGCGATGCTGAGCTATTGAAATTGAGGCAAGGGAAACAGGATCTGTTGACCTATGTGTCCACTTTTAATCGTTTGGTTTCCGAGACCCATTGGCCCACTGACAAGAGAACCTCTTTATTCTATCAGGGGTTGTCAGAGGAGTTAAAGGATATTGTGTTGCAGGTGGTAAATCCTCCTGAGGATTGTGTGGAATTCATAGACTTGGTTGTGAAGTTGAATCATAGACTGATGGAAAGGAGAGGTGAAAGGACTCGTTTCCAGGTATCTCGGGTAGTACCTGGTAAAAGCGAAACTCGGAATATGGTTGAACAATGAACTATTCCAGAACCCATGGAGATAGGGGGAGTGAGGGGTTCTCTGTCTACAGAGGAAAAGAGTAGAAGACGCACCCAGAACCTATGTTTATATTGTGGGCAAGGGGGGCGTTATGCTAGAGAGTGCCCAGTAAAACCGACTTCTTTTCCATCTAAGAAGGTGGTCGCATGTGTGCGACATTCTGAGGACCGGATGTTGGATAATCAATGTAATCCCTCGTATCAGATTTCTGGTATAGTCAAGAGAGTACCGAAACATTTCATGATCACGGTGTGTTTAGTCATAACCAATAGCCATAGGGCCCCTGTTTCCGCATTGTTAGATTCAGGTGCTACTGGGAACTTCATGGACATCAAGTTGGCAGAGACTTTAAAAGTTCCCTGGATTTATAAAGATCAACCTGAACCAGTAAGGGCCATAGATGGCACCGAATTGTCTTCTGGAACCATTACACGCCAAACAGACCTTCTGTGTATGATTTGTGATAATGGGCATTCCGAATTTCTCGGCTTTGATTTGATCGATGCTCCTTCGTTTGGTATCGTGTTAGGGGTACCGTGGCTACAAACCCACAATCCTAAGATTGATTGGATTGGACGGACTGTGACTCTTGATTCAGTCCATTGTTTACAGCAGTGTTATAAGGTAGCAACAGATTGGAGCACCCCTTTGACTTGTGCTGTGGGGGAAGGTGAATCAGGGGAGCGAAAGATCCCTGCTCCATATATGAAGTATTCTGACGTATTCGACAAAGGCAAAGCGCAGGATTTACCTCCTCACCGCTCCTTTGATTGTAGAATTGATTTGGTGCCAGGGGCTACATTACCTTGTTGTCGCATTTATGCGTTGTCTGGCCCGGAAGAACAACACTTGAAGGAGTACGTTGAGGAAATGTTGGCTAAAGGGTTTATTCGTCCCTCTTCTTCTCCCGCTTCTTTTGCTATCTTCTTCATTTCAAAGAAGGAGGGAGGGCTTAGAGTGTGTGTGGACTATAGGGCGCTCAACAAGGGTACTATTAAGAACAAATACCCACTTCCCTTAATACCTGTGTTGCTTGATCAACTGAAGCATGCGACGGTTTTTACGAAATTGGATCTCCGGGGGGCATACCACCTCATAAGAGTCCGTGAAGGCGATGAGTGGAAGACGGCCTTCCGGACCAAGTTCGGTCTGTATGAGTACTGTGTTATGCCCTTCGGACTTTGTAACGCTCCGGCTGCTTTCCAGTTTTTTATCAACGAGGTATTAAGGGAATATTTGGATTTGAGCGTCATCGTTTACATAGACGATATCTTGATTTTTTCTGATACTGTGGCTGAGCATGAAAGACATGTCAGCCAGGTATTACAGAAATTGAAAGATCATCAGCTTTATGTACGGCTGGAGAAATGTAGTTTCCATACTGACCGAGTGGAGTTCTTGGGATTTCTCGTGTCGGTTGAGGGAATTAGAATGGATCCCCGTAAAATTGAGGCTATAACAACTTGGCCATCCCCTTCTTGTGTAAAGGAAGTACAGGTGTTACTCGGGTTTGCTAACTTCTATCGGAGGTTTATCTCTCACTTTTCAGACATAGTCGCCCCCATGACTATGTTATTGAGAAAGGGAGTTCCTTTTGTGTGGTCAGATCGGGCACAGATGGCATTAGATCAACTGATAGAACGGTTCACCTCAGCCCCCGTCCTTGTTCATCCTGATCCTGCATTACCGTTTTTTGTGGAAGCTGATGCTTCCTTAGGAGCAGTAGGGGGAGTGTTGTCCCAGAGGGATGCTAACACTGGATTTATGCATCCTGTAGCTTTCTTCTCAAAAACATTATTGTCAGCTGAAAGAAACTATACGGTGGCGGAGCGAGAACTTCTGGCCATTAAGCTGTCTTTTGAGGAGTGGCGTCATCATTTATGGGGGGCACGCCATTCCATCACCATTTTTACTGATCATAAGAATCTTGAGTTCTTTCGGTCTGCTCGTGCCTTAACTCCTAGACAGATGAGGTGGGTTTCATTCTTCAATGAATACGATTTTATAATCACGTATAAACCCGCTGCCCAACAATTGAAATCCGATGCTTTATCTCGGATACATGTGAAGCAAGTGGAGTGGGGGACAGAAAGAGACTTGGGCTCATTTATAGCACCGGAAAGAATTGTTGGTAGTGTTACAGTGGATGAGTTCTTGGAGTCAGTAAAGGATCAGTTGAGGGACATAGATCTTGACCCTTGGGTATCTCAACCTTCATTCTCCGAGAAAGAGGGGTTGTTGTATCATAACACCTAATTGTACATTCCTCCTTCGTTGAGAGAATCAGTGTTGAAATGGTGCCATTCATCAGCCTTAGTGGGCCACCCAGGAATGAAGAAGACCAAGGAATTTTGTTTACGCTGGTTTTGGTGGGAGACTTTGGCACATGATGTGCATTTGTATGTGGCTTCTTGTCCGGTATGTGCTGTGAGTAAACCAACACACTCCAGTCCATCTGGACTGCTGCAGTCTTTGCCCGTGCCCCCTGCTACATGGCACACTATTAGCATGGACTTCGTTACTGATTTGCCGCTGGAATCAGGTTGTACTGTGATATTGGTAGTGGTTGATTCTTTTACCAAGATGGCCCACTTTATTCCCTTGGCTAAATTACCAACTGCTAAAGAATTGGCCCTGATTTTCGTAACATCAATAGTGAGACTTCATGGTCTGCCATCTGCTATTATAACAGATAGGGGGGGCCCGTTCGTTTCGCACTTTTGGACTGCTTTGTGTGACGCCCTGCAAATGAAAATATGTCTGTCTTCTGCCTATCATCCTCAGTCCGATGGTCAAACTGAGAGGACAAATCAAACCATGGAGCAATACTTGCGGTGTTTATTGACGTCCCTAACCTGCAGCTGGGTATTTGCCCTTCCGCTGGCTGAATTTGCGTATAACAACAGTGTTCATTCAGCAGTGGGGATGTCACCTTTCTTTTGCTCCTTGGGCTTTCATCCGAAGGCTATTCCCATCCAACCATCGGGGCATGTACCAGCAGGGGACACATTGGGGGTCACTTTGGGACGGATTTGGGGCATAGCTCAGGAGAATCTGATAAAGGCCAAGGAAGACATGAAGAAACAGGCAGATAGACACAGGGTCCCTGCTCCGCTATATGCTGTGGGGGACCGTGTTTGGTTGTCCACTAAGAATCTACGATTGGACAGCCCAAGGAAGTTACAACCTAGATTTGTGGGTCCTTTTTCTATCACTACCGTGATAAATCCTGTGGCAATGAAGTTGGAGTTGCCTGATGAATATTGCATTCATCCGGTGTTTCATACTTCGTTACTGAAGCCTTATCTGGAAACCGACCAGTCTTTGCCTCCACCTCCTTCTTTGTTCATTGACGGGGTTGAGGAATTTGAGGTTAATGCTATCCTTGATTCTAGGAGGAGACGAGGGAGGTTATTGTATCTAATCGATTGGAAGGGGTATCCTCCTGAGGACCGGACGTGGGAACATGCAAGTGGGGTGCATGCTCCTCGCTTAGTTAGACTGTTTCATTTACGTCATCCTACAAAACCCCGTCCCGTTGGGAGGCCTTTGCGGGGAGGTACTGTTGGGAATCAGGGGAGCTAGCTGCCTTTCTAGACATCTTCCTCCTTCTCTTGTGTGGTGTGTGTGCACGATGTCCTCTCTTTGTGTCAGTCATGAAGGTAGCCTCCTCCCCTTTCAACCCCTCCTCCTTTTTTTGTTTTATCAAGGAAACCGGCACTCGGGATCAGTGCTTGGTTTCTAGCCTGGTTGGGTTCTTCCAGGTTTTGGGTATATCGGTCCACGGAGGACCTTCCGAGGATTTGGGCGCTTCATTTGTGAATTGGATTGTGGCAGAGCGAGGCTTCGCTCTGCGCAGGTTCGAGGTTCGAGGCGGACGACTAAAGGGAAACACACGGACATTGGTGTGCCTTCATTGAACGAGTACTGGCCTTTGTATGCGGTGTTACTTGGCACCGTGGCGTTACCTTGGATTTCGAGGCATAAACGGGAGAGTGTGGTCGTTTTTCGGGTAGTTACATTCACCCGTGGAGTTACCCGTTTCCGGATTTTTGGTAGCCGGACCATGTCATTGTGCGGTTTCTTTGGACGTATTTACCGAGCTCAGAGCTTCGGTCGTTGTCCATAAAAAGAATCCTTTCTTTTTAGTTTTGTGGCCACATATTAACGAAATCGCTATGAAGAAATAACGGTTTCTTGCCTGAAAGGTATCAGCGGGTTTTTTTTAGTCTGGAGACTTTTTTCCCCGATACTTTGATTATTTGTAAGGGAGTGTCCTTTGGTTTTTCTTTCCACGAAGAGAATTCAGGAGTCGTTTTGTGAAACTCCTGGAGAAGCTAGAAGACTCTTACGGACAATTCAGCTGGGCACTACAAGTAAGGAGGGGCATTGGGTGGTGTTGGGCATTATGGGTATGTTCTGTGAGTGGTACAGATGAGAGGATATTGTGATTTGGGATTAAGGCTTGTTTCTTTGTTTTCTTCTTTTCTTTCCCTCTGCAGAATAGAAGATCTATCAAATTCTGAGTTTGCTTAAGCTGAGCCATGAGTCTTGGGACCACTCTCTTTTATTTGGACTTTCCCACCTTCTTCCCTTGTTCTGGCTGTGTTTACGCTGTTTTCTAAAGAGTGTATTACGGTTCGAATAGGGACAGAGGATTGGGGCCATCCTCGCTTCTGTGGTGTGGGATAAACGGGTTGGAATCCAACACAATGTGGCCTTGTGTTCCAAAAACACACCTACCCAGCTGGGCGACTTGAGGGTCACCAGGGTTACCTCCGACGGTTGGGCACCTCTTGGTGGAAGGAATTCGATAGATTCTATGTCATCTGAAGCCAAACCTGCGAACCCCGGAATGCCTTCTACTAGTTTTAATATATTTGCTCTGTTGAGTATGTACTGGCGACCCTTCGATGTGTATTCGGGTGCCAATAAAATGCGAAGGGATGATGGTTCCTTAGTGGTCTCCATGTGTTTTGGACTTGGAGCCGTCTCGATCAATTTGCTATTTAGCGGGCCGCCCTCCGATACCTGCTTCACTTGTGTCTGGCATTGACGGACTTCCCCCAAACACAGGGGATTTGTGGAAGAAGTTGTTTTTCCGTTGTAGATTGTTTTTGTTGGAATCAGTCCTATTATTGGGAGGACCTCGCGAAGGGCAGTTAGAACTGGTACTTCTTTTATCTTGACTTAGGACTCTTTTGGCCTCAATGTGCTTGTGTTCTTGATGCTCGTACTTGGCTTCACTGGAGCGGTGCTGGGCTTTTCAACTACTGGTTGCTCTACTGGCTCGTTTACCTTTTGTAGACTCTCCTTAGGTGATTCAATAACATTTGCAGGTGAGTCCCCTTTTGGAATGATCAGGCTGGAGGTTCCTAAGGGAGAAGGGGCGGCTACCTTGCACAAGGGCTGTTTGATGGCTGCCTTTGCAAAGAGGGGATAGTATTCCTGGTGGACAGCTATTGATTTTGCCCTTGCTTTGTTCCTATGCTTATGCTGGTGTTTCCGCTCTCTCTTACTAAGGTGGAATACTTGAGCCGGCGACACTTCCTGATTGGATAGGGACAGGGTTGCTGGACTGGCTGTAGGCCCCATTGGTAAGAGGACCGTGCGGGTGGTGCACCTGCTAGGGCTCCCTGCTGTACCCGTTATTACTTTGGCTGGGTCCGGTTGTATCTGACTGGGTTTTGGCTGCTTGCTCTGCTGGTTTTGACAGGGAGCTAGACCCCCGATCATTTTGGCGCTGTTATTTGCGGTGGGTCTCAAGTTGGCTGTAGGTTGGGTCATTCCAGACGGATTTTGCTGTTGCGGGCAGGGAGTTGTGTAAAAGTTGTCTCCTTTCAGCATCTTTGCTTCGTTTATAACGCTAGTTAGGAAGTCTGGAAGCGATGAAAGTGAATCAATTATTGAAGAACAGCATCAAACCGACTGTACAAGCTTTGTCGAGGCTTGCGCTCCAAGAATTAAAATATTACGTTTATCGAGTTTGTTGTCGATTCCTGCAGTGAACAACGCTAGGGTATTTAAAAGATCAAACTGCACGTCTAGCTTGTCCGAGTGGTAGTTCAGTGCGTTGACAGTCTGCTGGAATGTTTGGAGAAGTTGTGGCCAGACACTAGTTGCTATGGGGTCTTCTTGGGTAAGTTTGGTATTTAGCGTATCTTTGATGGGTTTTTGAGCGCTTTTAAAGAAAAAAGACAAGTCCGCTAAGAGCTGATCATTTGCGTCTGCATTTTTGGGGTACTTTTGAGGCGATGCCGTTGTTGGTGATAAGAGTACGATGTCCTTAGGACTTAACACGGGCAGTGGCTCCTTGGGTGTGCTTGCGGTTTGAGACAGGTGGAGCAATTGAGAATTGTTACTACTCGAGGCGGCGCTTTGCAGATGAATTTGAGCTACAGTTGACTGACCATGTGAGGTTGTTGCGACTGCCTTCGCTACGTCAGAGGCTTTTTGGGAGGATGGAACCGATGTGCCCGGTTTCTTGGTATGACCTATGATGGCGCTCGGGCTAAAACTCCGGCTATCCCATGCGCTTGATGGAGCTAACTGCGGCTGGCTCATTCCTTGATTGTCCGCTGTTGTTGGCGAAGCTCGCTGGCCTGGATGCCGGTCGTATGGAGGGTCGGGGTGATGGGAAAAAAGGTACGGCTTGGAGTTTACGTCCTCCTGCCATGCCAGTGTGGAGTCGTTGGGTACTGAGCCAAAGATGTACACTCCCACAGGTTTGGCTGTCTTTTTTAATTTGGTTGACTGCTGTTGTGGGAGTAAGGACTGAAGAAGAAGTGTGTTAGAGTCCGGGAGCCGGGTCGAAGCTCCGCACTTAGGTGCCTCCTGAGACTGGGATTGGAGTGGGGACTGGGGCTGAAGCTGTAGAGAAGTATTTGTCATTGTTGGTACTTTTTTAAAATAATCCAGCAGGTTCGCTCTTTTTAAGGTTGATGTTGCATCTAAGCCCGTAATCTTGCCTTTTGAATTTTTGTGGCTGGAATTACTAAGGTTGTTAGGGGAGAATATGCATGCTCCAGTGGGCTTGTGGGTACCCGGGTGAGGCTCCTCGACCAGTGCTGGCTGTTTCAATTTCCTCCGTTTTGTTGCCACCGCCGTTTTTCTTACTTTCTTGGATGTGATAGCGTTTAGATAGCGTTGTCCAATTGGCTGTGGCTCGAGCAGCCGGACTACCGGCTGGGCTGACTGAGGTACCTGTGATGCCTGAGATGGCGCTGAGACACGCAGCGTTGACTGATTGACTGATTGGCTAAGGCTTATGCTTATGCTGCAAGATCGACTGGGGTAGCTGATGGAGCGCCGGCCTAAGTCAACTAGAGCTGTTGAGGGTCTGGAGAGCTTGCGATAACCAGACGCCGAGGCTCTGCTAAGGCTCTGCTGGATCTGCTGGCTCCAATAGATCGTGAAATTCTGCCACTCCTGAGTCCCGGCTGGACGACTAGTTGACCAATGCTGTGATGCAGGTTTGTGATACTTCGGCCAATGATTCTGCAACTCTCGCCGCCCGGCGACGCTCTAACGCTGCGGTGCAATCTTGCGGTGGCACCCCCCACTCTCTAAATTACCGACCCCGGATCACACGCCAGCCGATGCCTCACACCTCTCTAACCCTAACTGGGGGCTAGCTGTAAGCTGGAGTTAATGACCCAGGTGGGAGGGAGGAGCTTACTCCTCGACTCAGCCGCTACCCCAGTCAATGGCCCTAGGCAGGAGCAGGGCTGGCACTGTGGGCCCGCAGGTAGGAGGTAGGAGCGGAGGGAGCAGCCCGTGAGCTGGAAAAAACAGCCGTAGCACCCCTACGGCCGTCCGGCTTGATGGGCGAATGAAGCAGCGCAGAAACGCTCAGCGACATCCGGCGCAGGGAGGCTGCTAAGAGCAAAGCACAAGGGGGACCAAGGATAAACAAGGGTGCTGATGGTCCGAGCGGCAATGCGTGATTCAGCGTGGTTCAGCGAGGGGGGGGGCAGACAGGGAGGCAGACAGGGAGGCACAGACTTGCCAGCAGGGTGCTTCCCACACAGGGACACGCCTCACCCCTCTCCACACCCGCACCCTCACCCTCACCAGAACTCACCAGCACACTCCAGCCGACTTACCGGATGCCAGCACTGCCACCGGAAATCCCTTCCTAGGCTCCCGGACTCCTGTACTCACGCGCTCCTGCACTCAAACGAGGAGAGCCGTGGGAAGCTACGGAGACCCAAAGTCCCGCTCGGTCCCCGCTCGGTCTCCGGCTCCGCGGCTACCTCAAGCTGCAGCACGGCTCGCTGAGCGCAGCCTACCAGCCCCAACGCACACGCCTGCCTGACGTCCGGGGGAGTGACCGCAGTTTCCGTTAGTGGGGCGCGGCCAATCTCAAGCAGCACAGCACAGTTGATGTATATGTATGTAGAGTTCCACATCAAGAAACTGAATCCTTTGTTTTGCTGGTGTGCATAGTGAATGACATCTTAGACAAAAAACAAAATATCCTCCAAGTGGTGTTTGAAAGCATGTCATTCCTCTATTGAAGCTGTTCATATCAGCAGAATATCATCAATATATCTGCCCCAATAATGTTTATGTTGTGTCCAGTGTACCCCTTTCTGGTCCCATTCCCACTCTTCCTCAAACCACCTCATAAAGAGGTTTGCGTAAGATGGAGCGAATCTGGAGCCCATCACAGTCCCACTGATCTGTTGGTACCTTTTGCCCTCAAATAAGAAAAACTTGTTATCCAAGATCATTCGTATCACATTCAAAATCATCACTGTATGTGACAGTAATTCGGCTGGTCTTTTTTTCAGAAAATGTGTGATCCCGCTTCCATTCCAAACTCTGGAATTATGGGCCAGATGTAGGTAATTTTATTTTACCACTTCTTAAATACTGAATCATACCGATTCGGTATTCAAGAAGTGGTAAAATAGAGGGGGGGAGATGTAGGTATTTCAGATTCGGTAAATACCGAATCGTTAAGATTCGGTATTTACCGATTCTGTAAATACCGATTCGGTATTGCTCATTGATTCCTATGGGCCTTGCAGCCCATAGGAATCAATGGGCAATACCGATTCTGTAATTACAGAATCGGTAAATACCGATTTTAGCAAGGGTGCAGGGGGTGTCACTTTGACACCCTCTGGCACCCCAAAAATAGGCATGTGCGCCATGTGGCACACAGACATGCCCTAAGGGCATGTCTGTGTGTCACATGGCACAGGTGTGCATGCACACATGTGCATGCACACCTGGATTCGATATTTTACCACCCAATTGGATTGGGTGGTAAAATACCGATTCTTAAAGCCCTGTGGCACTCTGACATGTGCCAGCTACATCTGCATTTACAGAATCGGTATTTTACCGAGTCTGTATTTACCGATTCGGTAATTTTACCGAATCGGTAAATACAGAATCGGTAAAATACCGATTCTGTAAATGCATGCCCTACATCTCAAAATCGAATTACCGGTCGGTAACGGATTCGGCCGTTACCGACCGGTAATTGGTCACCTACATCCGACCCAAAGTTTGTGTACAGTGATACAACATCTAGTGTGACTAGGATCATCTCACCATCCCAGCTCTTAATTCTTCCTTGATATCATTTAGGTGGAGCTCAGAATTGTTGCTCATTTTAAGTAGCTCCCACATGGCAATTTGCAACCAGTAGGCATTTGCCTTCGTTTGCAAGGTGAAGAAGGGTATGGATCCTCCTGCGTTTGCTTGAGTGTCAGAAAACAGAATGAATTCTTATGGAATGTTCTTGTACTC
The DNA here is from genome assembly GCF_964261635.1 of Lissotriton helveticus. Classification (NCBI taxonomy): domain Eukaryota; kingdom Metazoa; phylum Chordata; class Amphibia; order Caudata; family Salamandridae; genus Lissotriton; species Lissotriton helveticus. Next base: position 1,695,958,890 of record NC_136069.1, on the reverse strand, counting down.
AGGTCAGCAGCTCTTTTTTCCCCAGCCTCCTGCAATAGAGTATTTTTTTCTGTAGCGCATTTTGGTCCTACTTGGTCAGATCTTCTCCAGAGATGACCAGGGTTGGGTGTGTATGGTTTCAAAAGTACAGAGGCCCTGCCATCTGTGGACGATCTAGGTGGAGACAAACTTACCAAATTACCAGTATGAGTACATCAACATGGAGTTGCCCAATTGCATATCCGGAACTTGCAGTATTGCTTCACAGTGTTTCTTGGTGCCAAGCGGTATTGTTTCTTTGCCATGTGCACCTATCTATCTCATCGTCCAAGTATTTCTGACATGGGGTATCTATGCTGGCATTCAAACCATCCCTTCTCACTCATTTACCCTGGTATCATCAAAATGAATGGCACTGCACTGGAACTCGATGTTGGGGGTCCATTTTATATTAAACAATACTGACCCAGATATGCTAAGGGCCAATTTGGGATATGTTTGTGCGTGCTGGTCTTGCAACCTTCAAGAGCCTCTTTGCTGGGAAATCTCTGGGCCAAATAGTGTTCTCTCCTATCTTGCCCCTCCGCATATCCTGATTGGCTCAGTTTGAATGTTGCTAGGCTCAGTGAAATGGTGTATAGCTTTGGTGTTGGTTTCATACCCGGTGATTCATATCACTACTCTATGGGGTTCTAGTCAACTGGGTAAAATATTGACCCTAATCCTACATAAGAACAGGTATCAAAAATATTTAGCTTTCTTCTGGGCTATTTCTTGGGATAAGTAAAGTTGGTCTTGCGCCCACGGCGTAGGGTATAAGCGAGCACACATAGTATGACTTAGCTGATGTCAGGGTGACCATGTGCTGGTGATCCAGCGAAAGGTCAGGGATGAACCCTTCACAGTAAAGAAAAATGTTAATAGGGTCCATGTAAACATTCAAATTCTCTGTCTATTTCACTGGGGGTCAAGTTTTGTAATTTCACTTAAATTCTGATTAGTTAACTCACTGTAGAATAAAATAGTAGCTTTTCAATGTCTAACTAATCTTCACTAATCAACACTCTTCTTTTGGTCGATGGACCATTAGTTGAGTAGTTGATGGTGATTATTAACAATTAACTAACTAACTTACAGATTTCAGTGAAATAACCATAGACTCTGGGTAAGATTCAATAAATGTTATCTAAATTTCAGTCATAAATTAACTCTCATTAGTTCAAATTCACAGTGCAAACTCTATCAACTTTCATGGGAGAGAAAATTCATTTAGCTATACATTCAAAATCACAGACTCATTCAACAAATCAATGCATTAGGAGTGGATAGATGTAGAGAAAAAAGGCATATTAAATCATACATTAGCAAAGAAATATGCAAATTTGAGACAGAATAATAGTTACCCAATGGTGATAACAGAAAAACCAACCCTCTGCCCAAAGGACTGGTGGAGATCCCCTGATTAAGAATCAGGAGATAAAGACTATATGACAGGATCAGGACCTGGCAATACTTACTAGACTTCTCTACAAACCTGACGCACCGGGGCACATCCCTTTTCTTACAATCTCTCCCTCCTCGATATTCTTCCAGAAGCTTCAATCTAATAAGGTTATCATTCAGGGGTGAATCTTCGCAGTATGTTCTCTCTTTTCCTCATGAGCAATTCTCGCCTCTCTCGAATCTCTCTTCGCTTGCTTCCTGCTGCTCATTGACTAAAAATTGTAAATCACTCTAGCTAGTCTTCATTTCTGCAAGTTACACCCTCGAAAGTTGCAAATATCAATAGAATACGGACTTTGATTGGGCAGGGGAGTTGTCATCACCTCATGCTGACATATCCACTTTTTAGAAACCTCTTCTGTTTAACAAACCCTTCCCCTTCAGCTCATTCATATTTTATTGTATTTCTTTCCCTTATATCTAATGTTGCAAATCAAATAACATTATGAATACAGTTCCAGAGTTGAGAATAATTTTCACACGTCTCTTATCCTTGAGTCTTGGCAGCCGTTCAGCCACACGGTCAGAGGCTCACATCCTGACTTCACTGCGTTTTGCTTAGCTTGCCTCTATCCCGCGACCATCTGTCTATCATTATTTGTAACAATAGGCCCAAACATACTATATTAATAAAGGAATCATAAACAAATGTTAATTTTTCAAATACATGGTTTTCACTGATCACCACCCACTTCTACTCTATTCCATGGTATTATTTCTTTCTTTAAGCAAAAGCATTAGCAGCAACAGCTCTCTTTAAAATCGGGCAAGCATATGCCGGCCATGCGGTGCCTCAAGGCATAATGTTAGTTGTTCTTGCACATGCGTGAGAGTTTTCCCTCTCAAAACAGGTTAGTCACATTACTATCTACGCAATCCTAGTTTGCACATGAGCAAAAGCGTTTTACTTAAGCGTGCATAAAGCTCTCTTCCAGTATGTAGATGTTGTGCATATATTAATTTCGTCTTCCTCACTACTTTCAACAATTAGTACTGCTAATGAGGGATTTCTCCGAGCAAGTTTTTTTTATCTTGAATCATTGCTCCATCACTGGTACCATGTGCTCTGTCAGTGTGTGATGAGTGGGGCATGTGGAATTCTAGCATTTGGTGCAGTGTAAGTGTAAGTGAGGTGAGGGGAGGTCCCTAAGTAAGTACTGTGGAAAATATAAGGTAGGCTCCATGTGATGAGGCAGATTTCTTGCAATGGATAGATGCGCCCACAACCATGCTAAGCAGATGATGTACAAACATGAAATATTATGTAACTTTTGGAACATCGCAGGTATTGGGATGGCATCTGGAGGGGTCGTCTGCAGCTTTCTGGTGCCCGACGGTGTCTATTTGTAATAAATGTCCATAAAAACAGTCAAATGTACACTTCATGGAGGATTTTGATGGGAAATGTTTCAGCAGCAGGTCGGAGAGGTGGACCCAGACCTCTCTTCCTTCTACCTGGAGGGCAGTAGGTGTCACGAATATTACTCAGTAGGGCCCTTCAAACTTGGCTTGCTTCCATTTCCTTACGAAGTTGCAGATGTAAACTACCTGCCTTCGGCTGTGGTGTTTGGTAGGGTAGCTTGACGGTGGTGCAATTGGAGCTCCGGTGGTGGACCTGCTTAGATAGGAACTTGGCATTTTTTGTTAATTCAGAAAGATGCACATGACGTTTGTCCCCCAGTGACTGAGTGCTCACCTCAGCGCACAATTTGGTCTGTGTTTTTTGGGATGGGTGTTCCCATCAGCCTGCATGTTAAAATATGGTGTGATGTAAGGTGATGATGGCTGCTAGGTGTGTTCCTTTTCACGAACAAGGCTAGGGGTAAACAATGGAGCCACTTGTTTTAAGGCTGGCACAAATTTTGCTAATCTTGGGGCATATTACCAAGCAATAGCGATAATTATCGCTATTGCTTGGTTAGAGACAAAAATGTACAGCTGAGCTGCGGCGTTTTTTATCGCAAATAAACCTTGGTATTACCAAGGTTTATCGCAAATGCGATATAAATCGGCCGCAATGCATGAATATCGCTGAAAAGTCCGCGATATTCATGCATTACCGAGCTAATGCTCTTAGCCATGTTATCCACCTCCCATTGGATAACATGGCTAAGAACTGCTCAGGGGCAGGTGTTAGCTTTTGGAGATATTCACGCTTAGCGCGAATATCTCCATAACTTGGTAATAGGAGATAGCGATGTTAGTGACTGTTTCCAGTCGCTAACATCTTGGCACGCCCACTTTGCATGTCATTAGTGATAAATATCACTGACATACAAAGCGGGGCCCAAGATGGTCGCTATCTCCTACTAGCTGTCGCTAACTGGTGTTAGCGACAGCTAGGTAATAGGGAGATCATTTTATCTCCGCTTTCTTGGATTTTAAAGCCAAAAAAGCGGAGATAAACCCCCTTGATAATATGCCCCCTTGATTTTTAGCAGGTTGCTGAGTCTCTCAACAATGCTGTTGCTTTGGGGATGATAGGTTGAGGCCAGTTTTTGCAAGATACCTAAAAGGGTGCAGATGTGTCCGAACATAGAGTCGTTGTCCAACTGGATGACATCTGGTAACCCCCACTTCAGTATCACCTCCTTGATAAGGAACGTGGCCACTGCCTTAGCATCACAATGCACACAGGGCCTTGATCCACCTGGAGTATGGGCAGGCCACTTCTATCAGGTAACTGCAATTAGCGCATCGATCATATCGATGAAGTCGATATGTAGTGCTTGGAGTGGCCTGTTGGTAGGGAATGGCCAATGGCATGACCTTCAGTGTAGGCCTTGGTGAGTATAACTGGCAGACAGTACAGTTGTTCAGATACATGGTTACAGTTTCTGGCAGGTTGGGAATGAAGAAGTCGATTTGGAGTTCAGGTATGAGGTTATCTTTTGCCATGTGTGTGTGGGTAAGTGCAGTTGGGGCAAAGCAATGTTGACTAAACTTTATAGCATGACGGGTTTCCCTGTGGGTACGTGTCGGTATATAAGGTTGTGTGCTGTTTATGTGTAACCCTGGGCTAGACATAGCCCCTTTTCATGAGGCAATGCTGTCTCCTGTACTTCCCTCAAGTGTTGTCCTACTGTTTTGGTATATGGTCTGTTGTGTGATGGTTCAGTCCCTGCAGTCTGCTGCAAGGAGAGCATGTGTGCTCCCCTTCTCTGATCTTCTGTTTGGCTGCATTTTTCATGATTTGGTTGGCTGATGCATTTTCCCTGAGCTACGAAAGTTCCTGTCCCCGGTGTGAGCGGCACATTTTACCACATCCATGTGCTTAGGTAAAGTTAGCGCATCTGTCAATAATTCTAGGAGGTCCCTGTGTGCAGCAGGGTGCCATCTTATTTTAGGAACCTTTGTCTTCTCCATCTGCCTGTGCTAGAGTGCACTATGGTAGTGACATATGTGGAGTCAGAGTAGATGGTGACCATCTTCTTCGTGTTTTGCGTGAGGGCTTCAATTAAAGCTGTCAGTGCTGTCGCATATGCTGAGAGGTTGGGGAAGCCATCACTACTGCTGCCCCGTGTGTCTTACCCCTGTTTCTTGATCTATTGAGGAGGATCCGTCAATGAATAGTGCTTCACATCTGGGATGGGATCCTCTTCTGCCTGGTTCATCTCCTTGGGGGGTGGTTCGCACAGTCGTGGGTCTCCTCTCCTCCTTAAGCTCGTGCCCTAGATCTGCAACTGGATTTACCAGATGGCACCATACTATTTTTAGTGATGGCTTAGAGAGCATCAGCTCATAGCATGACACCCGTTGCATAGTTCATGTTCTCTTGCTCTTTTATAGAACTGAAAATACTGAGTGTTTGCCATACAGTGTTAGCGATTGCCCCATCACAATGGTAGTGTTTTTATCAACAGCAAAGGTAGCTGCTGCCAATGCCTGTTTTCATAGGAAATGACCCTGCATGACTGAGTCTAAGAGACCTGTCTAATAGGCAGGAGACTTGGGTTCCAAAGCATATTTTTTGGTTAGGACAGCTGTCATGACTCGTCTCTATGGCTAAATAGCAAAGATTCCTTCATATAGTCGGGTGTCCCTAATACAAGGGAGTGCGATAACTCTGTTTTTAGTTTGTGGAAAATCTTGTACATTTCAGGTGTCCATGTTAGCTCCTCATCGGCTGTCCTCACCTTCTTCATGGTCTGAGAAAGGAGGCAACTAGTATGATGTAGTTGAAGACCCACTGTCAGACATAATTGCACAGTCCTAAAAATGTTTGCTTACCATTTTTTGTCTTTGGTGGCAGCATAACCCTGATAGAGTCTTTGTTTTTCGGTATGATAAGCCTACTGGTTGCTGAGATTAGTTGGAACAGGTAATCATTGCAGCACTAAACCCTGAAAATACAGCCTTAAATATAGCCCTCACAATGTATATACGCTCTGCCTATCGCTCCTTTATGCATGCTTCCTCTCTTAAGCAATAGTTTAAATCAAACTGCACCTTACTCTAAGCTGCTAAGACTGTTTTTAATTGATTGCATTTTTCCACAACCCGCTGCTATCGATGTGTTGTTGCTAAGTTTTATCTGATTTTATATTTTTTCTTAACCAGTAGCTATTTGATGATCATTAGATTGCTTTTACTAGCCTAACAGTGCCAACTGTCGGTATTACAAATCCTTCCTGTTTTAATGTTCTGTTTAAAGCTACGCTGATTGTGCTTTTTAATCATCCATATGTAATAGGAAACCTGCATAACGCTATTCGGAAGATTTTCATTTGACTATTGTTGTTTTATTGGTTCGTTTTTCGTTCGATAATGTTTATTGTTGTCAGAATCATTGTGGTGTTCTTTTAAGGATATTTTATATCCAAATTAAGATTATTATTATTAGTTGGAACAGGTAACTAACCTCCTTTTCTACTTTGTACCCTTGCGTGGCAAGTACAGTCAGGAGGGCTATTATCTATTGGCAGGATATGGCCTCAGAGGGACTGTATACCAAGATGTCATCAGCACACAGTATAAAGGTAACATTCATCCCCAGGTGTTAATGGTGAAAGTTAGGGGTATGAGAGAATAGCGTAACACCTGTAATATCTCCCCCACCTCTATACCCTGTACACATTCTGGCATATATCCATGTCCACAATGGACGGAGGGGGCAGAGCGGAGGTGAAGTTGGCCACTCTCCCCTATCCCTGGGCCCAGGCGGCTTTCCCTCCCCATGGACATGACTTGTCTTATCCTAGTGCCTGTGCAACTGGCCTCCCTGCACCGGTACAAACATGGACCTGCTCCCATCAGCTTTACCATTGAGGTTCCTCCCTTGCTCTTCTTGACCAGGAACATCAGTGTAGTGCACATGGAGGATCGCTTGGTCAATTAGCAAATGAGTTGTGGGTGGTATACTCTCATCTGCATCCTTGGGGAGCGGAAATTGGCATACCTGGGTCAAGATGGCCCCTTCCTGCAATGGTATTCCTATGGGTTCTGCTGAGTTGATGAGTCTTACATCGTAGGGACCCTTGGCCCAAAGCTGTGGCAGTACCATTGCCAAATCTTGTTCCTACCATGTTGTTAATGCTGCCATGGGTGACGGGGCCCAATTCCCTGATTCCTCCCTAACTTGGAAGGAATCAGTGAAGACAATCTCTGAGGCCCACAGGCATTCACTGAACAACTGACCATTGATTATCTTCCGTATACTGAGGCCGGGCTTGATGATGATGACTCATGCCCACATTGCACCTGCTTGGTTGGTTGCCAACAGGACCCTGTATCTGGGCCGTACCTCCACAGCCTCCATGCACAACAGTATTTCCCCTTGGTGGTTCACTTCGTAGTGACCTTCCATGTGGAACACAAATTTATGGGGCAACTGCAGCTTCTGACCGAGCAGCTCTTGCATGTTAGCAATGAGGGTGAGGAAGGCCCTACTGAAAGCTGGCAGATCAGCTGTTGTCATTCTTGCCAGACTGGTTGTGCAATGTGGGCTGATTAAGGAAATGAGTTTTGTCAGGGCAATCCTGGGGATTGAACATGTAATTGTCCCATCCTCAGACAGGTGAATGGTAATATTTAGTTAGAACATCAGGTCTCTACCTAGGAGATTAGTCGTGGATGAGGGATAGTATAATAGCTACCCCTTCACATGGATGACTCCCACTTATAACTTTTTGTGAAGAGGGAACCCCCAAGACTACAGCCGAGAACCCCTGTGTGTCCATGGAGTTTTTAGACAGGGGTACTATCCCTTCATTTAGACTGGACTGTGTTGATGATGTGTTGATCAGTAAGCTGAAAGGCGTGCTACTTCTCAATATCGGCGGATTGACAGGTCACCGATAATATGGGAGACTTGAAAGCGTGGGTGTTGGTTTTGCCTGACTAGAGTACAGCTGACCCGCATTCGCCCTGCTGCTTGATGAGATGGTAGGGGAAGGTGCAACTTGGTCCTGGCCTTAAGTTCTCTGCATAACTTCTTCAAACCCTGTTGGTACTTGCTAGATCCTTCCTCAAACTCTGTGTTGGAACCTTTATTTGGTGGTGCCAGCTTATATGCCTTTGTGGCTACAGCTTTTCTGACCAGGATCACCTGCTCCATGTTCAGGGAGACTGCAGTGTCATCCTGGTCCTGACCCAAACTCTTTCTACCTACTCTCATTACCCTTCTTCTCTTGACTTACTTTCTCTCCCACCTTACGAGGCATTGCTGCATGTAGGGGAAATCCCAGTCGGGATTTCCTTTTCCATACCTGATGCAATCCGCTGCAATGGAGAGGTCCTCTGGCTCAAAGGAACCCCCTTAAGCCAGAACAGTCCAAATAATTTCCCTTGTTTAGTCAGATCTGGTAGTAGGTCACAAAATAGCCGGGCAAAGTGGTACCCATTGTCTGTTGCTATTATCTCTCTTGGTATCAGTCGGTAATTGTCTTGTACTCGGAACCAGCAGTGGCTATCCTTGGCGTTAGGTCTAAGATGGCCGGGATCCCTTTCCCTACCCCTACTAAGGGTGTCTCTGTCCAGGGTTGCTGTGGCTTGATGTTTTGAATGTGGCTGATGGGGGGTCGAGCTTGAGGGAACCTTAGCAACTGATGAAGCAAGATTCCACATATTACGTGACTTGCTTGAATTCATGAACCTCGAATAACATGTAACACAATAATTCAACTTGTGTGTCTTACTAATTTTCTATTATTTTGGATGTGCGTGTATGTTAGTGATGCTTGCCTATGTGTTTTACTAATACGAATAACCCTTGTCTATAAAATGGCCGCCGCTTGGGGATTTTCTACTGCGCATGCGTTAGTCACACTCACGTGACGTGACGTAGTTGCAGTTCTGGTGGGAAAATGTGCGCATGCGTACTTGCCTTTAAAATGGCTGTATGTGTCTTAACGTGGTGAAGCTAGCGCAAATGCTCTCGTGTTATTGTTTGTTGCACTAATCCATAAATGCATAGTATATTTTTATATGTAAGAAATGAAGTAGCTATTCAAGACACACAAATGAATTCATTTATATTCTATGTGTTAATTTGTTTTCGCTTACTTTCCATGTACCGCGATAAATGGGGGGTCTGAATGAGACGGGAACCATCTTGGAAGTCCTTTCTGCGCATGCCAATATCGCAGAAGGAAGACAGCCTTGAGCAGTGGAACTCAGCCAGCTGGCAGCCACAGTCAAGAGGCTCCTGAGAAAGTGACCTGCGACCCAGCAGGATGGAGCTAAAATGTTCTTCACTTGTTACAATTGGTATTTTCTATTGTATTCTGAAATTTTATCTCATGGGAACCCCAAACTTGCTAGGCGGCTCCCAAATATGTAAATGTGGGCTTGTAGAAGTTTGTTCTGATTGGTGTGCTAACCTATCCTACTTGGGGACCAATCGAAATTGGGGATTCTGACACTTTGCAACATTCGGGGGGTGGTACACTGACCCGAAAACAGTATATCTAGCCTAGGTTCAGCTAGAGAAATGGTCCGACTTGTCTGGATAGCTGACACTGACCCAATGCACTCAATAGGTGACTGAATACAGAGCGCTGCGGAGCACTCTGTCCGAATTTGACCATAGACTCAAAGGTTTTACTAAACCTTAAGTGCTGGCGGAGCACTTTGCTGGGGAGTTCGCTAACCCAATCGGGGTTCTGACTGATAGCTGCAGAGAGGGTGGAGCGCAGGCGTTGCTTCCAAACTGCGGGTGCTGGTCGTGCCTTGGTGGTCCTGTCCTGATCCTAATCTGGTTTTCCTGTCCTGTCCTGGGGTGTCCATTCTGCACCTGCTGTCCCATTGATGACTGTCCTTCCGTGGGGTATTTCCTGTCCTTGACTGATCCGTGGCCAGGGTTGGTTTTCACACCATTCTAGGTAAATATATTGCTGAGAACTCTATACTGCACCTTCTATTTTTCTGTCTTTGCTTTAATAAAGACATACCTTTTGCACACGTAAATTTCTATGCTGTCCGCAATCTACTATATGAAAGCCATTGCATTTTATTTTCATAGCATGTTCCTATGTTACCCTACCTTTTAGAGCACATTCACTCTATACTGATTACGAATTATAAATGTGGTTTGCAATTTCTCCTGCAATCTATTTTTGAAGTAATCATGTTAGAATTATAGCGTGTTCCACTTCTCACCCTTCCTATAGATGTATAGGATTCCTAATTTTCAAATCATTCTCATGAAGCACGTCCCCATAGTATAAGTCGAGTACGTGCATAAGCTTGCCCATTTATAGATGTCTATTCTTGAGTTTCATTTTAAATTCTACTTAGCTTGTTTCCCTGTCTCACTATTTTTCAACTTAAATGATTGCCCTTATATTTTTTCTCTATAGTTATGTGATTTTCGTTATCTTGATTATCGATTGCCTTTTGACTGTAAACCTAATGATTTCCGAAATTGATTTCTAGATAAAACCTTTAAAACTTCCAGTTGTCTGTGATCATTTAATGCCGAAGTACTATATCGTTGGGGTTGTATTTTGCCTGCCTTCTTTCACAGCTAGCTCCCTGATCCATTGTGGTCATAGGAAACCCGTAACGGTGGATGGTAAGTTGGGTACACTAGAACTGAATAGGAAGGAATCAGGGTTGCTGGTGGAGATTTGTAAGGTCGCCTGATTAATGTATATGGTGAATTAAAATTTATGGGCCCGAAAACTATATGGTGAAATTGTTGGTCGGGTGACCTACGATCTCTATCAGTAATTTTCTGGTAGCAGAGGTAATGGTTAGGGACTAGTTAAAGTTAGGTACGAATAGTAAAGCTAGACAAACTGGATGCTGCTAGTTGAGAAATTATTGCTGCTAGAACAAACGTTGATGCTGCTACAAGGGTAAGCAGTTCATGTGATTTGATCACTCACGTGAAATGTTTGCTTGAAAAATTATGAAATGTTTTAAAATTGTTTTCCTATTATTGTACTGATACATGTATTAACCCATTCGTTAGTTACTGTTACCTGTTTGTTGGGAATCCCCGGGGAATTGAATAGCGAGTGGTGAAGAGAATCCACTTGCTTTGAGGTCACTGACTTTAGGAAAGTTGGTGCAGGTTAGGTAGAACTGGAAGCACTAACTAGGGTTTTTCTGAATGAATAGTTAAAATAAATGATAGCAACGAGTTTACTGGCAAAACATCTATTGTGATATAACCTAGTAAGGGTCGCACCGGAAGGAGTAGCAGGTTCATCGGAGCTTGGGTGATAGCAAAGGGGTTCGCTGGTGAAACTTTAGGCTCTGTATATATCCCGGAAAAGAAGTGGATGAGTCAAAGAAGTAGCAGGTTCCCTAATGCTTGAGTGAAGGGTAGGCAGAAGAGATCTATCCGTAGTGTGTGAAAAGTAAATGGAAGTAGTTTACTTGCAGTGAAACAAATCTTTACTGTCTAGACACTTGAGTACAGTGGCGAATGTGTATTCGTTGTTAAATAACCAAGCACTAGCACTTTAGAAAGAAATAAAGTTTCCGTTACCTTGTAAAGGAGGGAGTCAGTTGCGAGGCTGCTCTGACGTCACTCCGTGCCGCGCTGGGATTGGTAGACGCAGCGGGTGTGTAGCGGAGCTGGAATTGTAAAGGAGGGGTGAGTGCCGAAGCGTGAGAACTGTCTCGCGAAAAGGCCGCGCACCCATTGGTCGAAATTATTTGAAACCGTGCACTTCATTGGTCGCACGAAAATAAAAGACGCACTTGGATTGGGAGTGATTTTGTAAACAAAAGTCGCTTGTAGGAAGTTATATGTGGCATTCGTATAGACCTGCGACTAGACCCGATCCAAGACTGTTAGGGTTTGAGAACGATCAGTGGAAAGGTCATAAAACCGACATTATGTACGGAAATAAGAGAAAATTATCTCTTGTAAACAAAATAAAGAATTATTTCAAAAAGGACAAACCGATTAGAACCAGAGAAGGTGTTGTCATTCCGCCACCGAATACTCCCGCATCTTTCATGATGTTCGATAAAGGGTATCACTCGTGTGTATGGTTGGAAAATTGGGCAGAATACACAAAAGATGACGGAGTATTGGCTTTTCCGTTAGAGGGTACATTCAATGGCAGGATTTTATTTAATTTAAGAACCCGAATGAATGATTTACATCCCAGACCTAGATTAACGCAGTACGAATCATTAGAGGAATGGGAGATTGAGGCTTTTGAGAGAGACAAGCCCCGCATGGATAAAGGTTTAACAAAATGGTATCCGAAATTGAAACAAGAGACCCGAGACAAAAAGATGAAACAATGGAGACAGAATATGATTGTAGAAGGACTGTTTCCAATGATGCCAGTGGGTGATCCTCCTGGGGGGGAAAAGAAATCAGAAAAGTGTAAACATTGGGTGCCCATTGGAGAGTCGGATGATGAATTATTAGATGACCTGTTTATGAGAAGTCCGCCTCCTTACAATGAAAGAAATAGACCTTCCAGTGAAGGGGATAATTCTCGAAGACCTCCTCTCCAGGATGAGGCCAGATCTGCAAGTGTAGGAGGGGTTTGCCATATACCCCCCTATACAGAGAATTTAGGACCCGTAGATACGAGAGATATTTACCCAAGAATACCTGCTAGTGAAGAGGCGAGATACTCACGTGAACGAGACTTTTGCTCTAGAATTCCCTACGAAGGTGGGACAAGACCCTCAAGTTCAGGAATTCCCTTCTTACAACCTCAAGGTGAGGAAGAACCAAGATCCCTAAGTATAGGAAGTTTGTTCCCAAGACCTAATTATGGTAAAGGACCTAGTATGACGCACCCAACTGCCCCAACATTGACTCCGCAAATAGTGCCGGAAATAAGCCTGGATAGGCTACTGCAGGAAAGAGAGCGAGAGGCTCTAGCTCAACAGAAAACTGAGATAATTCAGAAAATCTCCCAGTTAAATACAAGCCCTGACGCTTTGACAATCCCAGTAACTATTGGACCAGTAGTTCCGTTATATGGGGACCGACAAGGGAGTCCGAAAACTCCAGTTATTACCCCAGTTATAGCGCCGCCAACACCAGAACCCTTAATCGTAGATGACCAGACAAGTGAGTGCGAGTCTGAGGTCTCACTAATGGATCTGCCCATTAGGGACAAATGGTAAAGGATGCAGAAAAGACATAATCCTTTCAACACGAAGGAGATTCAAATGGAATCGACTTCGGGTACTAAGAGTGTCACGTTGGTGACTCCTGAAGAAATCGAAAGATGGAGTCAAGAATTAGAAAAACAAACTCCACAGAAGAAACCTTTAGATCTCTACAAATTGAGAGTAGAAATAGAAGAACTAATGGCAGGAAACGTAGGACTAGACCGATTAAATACCTATTCTGAGGAAGAGCTGCTGTTTATTTGCAAAAGTCTTACCCGAAATGCCAGAGTACTCCATGAGAAGTTGACAGACACTGCAGCTAGTATGGGAATAGATATTTCAAAATCAAAACCATTGCAAAAACCGTACAGAGCAGATTTCTCAGACAAAGATTTGGAAAACCTGAATGTGTCAGGGAAAAAGGCCCAGGTCAAAGAATTATTGACAGTGTTGCAAAAATGGGGAGATGTAGAAAGATGGAAAGCCAGATGGGCCAAGAAGAAAGATGAGGCCAGGTCTAAACAAGTAACTCCTGAATTTGTTCTAAAGGAAGCTGACAAACCAGAGCAGTTGTACCCTATGCGAGAAGTGCCAGGTGGAAAATATGTACATGTGCCCTGGTCCAGACAGGATATTGTGTCCTTTACAAATAATTTCCCAAAATTGCGAGAAAAACCCGTGGACTGGTACAGGCAAGTGGAAAGGTTTGTAAAGGTGCAAAAATGCCTATGTAAAGACTTGGATGGGTTCTTTGACATTGTGGTCCCTGTAGATTTATGGACCGAGTGTAAGATAGCCATAGCTTGGCCTAGTGAGGAATACCCGAGGGACTCTAAAACAGGAGAACCCTCTAAGGAAGTGATGAAAAAATATGATCAGGTAATTCAACATCTGAAGCAAAAAGTGCCTGCAAAGGAAACTGATTGGACCAAGATAGATAGAACGACGCAGGAAAGGGATGAGACTGTACACTCCTTTTATGAAAGACTGTTACAGGTGTTTAAAACATACAGTGGTATAGATAACATCGAGATGAAGGACATGACCCATTTCATTTACAGGTTTGTAAACGGTTTAAGACCCGAAATTTGCCAGTGGATCAAAGATAATAAAATTTGTTGGCAGTCTAAGAAAATGGATGAGGTCCTACGGTACGCAAAGTACTGTGAGGATGAGATGGCAGACAAACCAAAGGCCCTGAAAGAGAAAGTGATGTGGGCACAAGTAAGAATGGCAGAACAACAGGAAAAGCAATTAAACAAAATGAATAAAAATACCCAAAATCAAGGCTCTGGGGGTGGAGGGAAGCCCAAAGTAAAAATGAGCACAGAGGAAGCTAAAAAGAAATTTCCCTGCCACCAGCGCGGAGAAATCGGGCACTGGAGAGACGAGTGTCCATATTTACAGAATGATAATACCCAAACCCCTGATTTAACTCCACAGACGCAGAATGAAAAATCAAGAAAGACCAAGCATCAGGTAAAGGCAAGTCAATTGCCCCGAGCGCCAAAATCGAATTATAAGGGAAAATCACCGCAAGGTGACGACATAGAGATCTGGGGAGGCGGTGAGAATAGAAATGCAGCAACTTCGCAGTTTTTATTGAATGACACTTTTCTCTGCTACGAACAATACTGACGGGGCCTGAGAGGAGAGGACGAGGAGTGCGTACTTGGCATCTCCTTGCCGGTAGACGAGTCAGGGCCATACATTGAAGGAAAGGTTGACGGAAATTATGTCACCTTTCTATTGGACACTGGTGCTACCCGTTCTACTGTGAGAACAGCGGACGTTCCAAACCTACCCCTCTCGGGAGAAGCAATCCAAGTAGTAGGTGTATCTAATCAATTGATTAGTACCCCAGTTACTGAGCCCATGGAGATCACAATAGGGAACTTCAAAGAAATGCATAGATTTGTAGTGTGTGATACCAGTCCAGTAAACTTACTGGGACGTGATTTGTTGTGCAAAATGAACTGCACCATCTTTTGCTCACCAAAGGGCGTCGAAATTCAAACCCCAGATGAAGATGGCATATACAAACTAATGTTAATCAGACCTGACTCAGAAATTAAACGAATGACTATACAAGATTTACCCAAAGAACTCCAAAAGACAGTGAAACCAGAAGTATGGGACTTTACTGGAAAGGATGTAGGATTAATGGCCAATGTAGACCCAATACAGATAGCCATGAAAGAAAATGCAGTCTACCCCAATACCAAACCATACAAAAAGAGTGCTGAAGTGAGAGCAGGAGTTGCCATTGAAATACAAAAATTGCTAGAAGCCAACATCATACAAGAAGTAATGAGTAGTCCGTGTAATTCCCCCATTATTGGAATCAAGAAACCTAGTGGCAAGTACAGAGTAGTGCAGGACCGGAGAAAGGTAAACAAGATCGTTGTTCCTTGCTGTCCTATTGTCCCGAACCCCGCAGTGATCCTGTATCAGATTCCCTGGGATGCTGAGTGGTTCACTGTGATAGACCTATGTCACGCATTCTTTTCGATCCCATTGCATCCAGACAGCAAATTTCTTTTCTCATTTGCTTTCAACAGTCACGTGTATGTTTGGAATCGTGGCCCCCAGGGGTACACAGAAAGCCCCTCTATCTTTAATCAGGTCCTGAAAAAATGCCTTGAATCTTTAGTTTTACCCGGAAAGTCTGTTCTGGTGCAATATATTGACGACCTCTTGGTGACGTCTAAAAGTCATAGAGATTGTGTGATTGACACCATTGCTTTACTGAATCACCTAGGTGAAAAGGGACATAAAGTGGCTCCTGAAAAATTCCAGTTCTGTTCAAAGTCAGTGAAATATCTGGGGCACCAGATAGAAAAAGGAATCAGAAAAGTCACCTCAGAGAGAGTCAGAATAATTCAAAAGATGCAGTTACCCCGTACTCAGAAAGAAGTCAGAATGTTCCTTGGGGTGGTAGGTTACTGCAGGCAATGGATTGTGGGATTCGCAGTCCTGGCAAAGCCTTTGATACAAAAGACAAAGAAAGGAGCAAAAGACCCAGTGGAATGGGATGATGAAAGCTAAACAGCATTTACTAAACTGCGAGATTGCCTGTGTACAGCCCCTGCTTTAGGGATGCCTGACTATTCCAAAGAGTTTGCACTATTCTGTGACACACGAGACAACTGCGCATTGTCAGTCTTAACTCGGGAGCATGGGTTGACTAGACATCCAGTGGCATATTTCTCTGCCACTTTGGATCCAGTGGCTGCTGGATTACCTGGGTGTCTGAAAGCAGTAGCTGCAACTTGCACGAGTTTAGAACAGAGTGAATCCATTGTTATGGGACATCCTGTAACTGTGTATGTTCCACATGCAGTTGTAATTTTGCTGACCCGAACCAAGACTCAGTATCTCACTCCTAAGCGGCTGACTAAATACGAGAGGATTCTCGTGGGTGCTGCAAATGTAATCATCACTCGGTGTAATATCTTGAATCCAGCCACCCTACTCCCTGACTCAATGATAGTAGAAGCCGAGGGAGAGAACGAGCATGACTGCATTGACCTGACAGAATTCAGTACTAAACCCCGCCCAGACATTAAAGAAACGCCTTTGCCTGTGGAAGACTTGGAGTTATTTGTGGATGGCTCATGTATGAGACACGAACTTGTGGGCCTAAGTGCTGCTTATGCTGTAGTCACTTTAAACAGCATTAAAGAAGCATCCTGTTTATTTGGAGTGAAGTCTGCACAACTAGCCGAATCGATTGCATTGATAAGAGCCTGTAAAATTGGGAAAAACAAAAGAATAACAGTATATACTGACAGTCAGTACTGTTATGGGGTTGTGCATGACTTTGGCCAATTGTGGCTACAACGAGAATTTCTGACTTCATCAGGTACTCTCATTCGAAATGGATGGGTTGTACAAGATTTACTGGAGGCAATCCAATTACCAAAAGAATTGGCAGTGGTCAAATGTGCTGCTCATAAAAAGGGCCTTGACCACGTATCTTTGGGAAATAATTTTGCTGATGAAGTGGCCAAACATTGCGTCAGAAATCGCATGTCTGTAAATGTTAAACTGGGGGGACTTGGAAACAGCTGCCAACTTATGGTGTTTGAATAGTGCCTACCTGGGAAGAGGTGAGAGATTGGCAGCATGCTGTGCCATCGAGAGAGAAAGAAAAGTGGAGGAAACTTGGTTGTCGACCAAGAAGTGAGGATGGTGTTGTTGTGGGCCCAAATGGTATGCCTGTGTTACCTAGACATCTGCTTGCGTCTATGGCAAGACTGATACATGGAGGTTCACACACTGGTAGGGATGCCATGGTTCTGGTTTTCCAACAAACATGGTATAATCCGAAGTTCAGGAAGGTAGCAGAATCACTCTGCCAGAGGTGCTTAACATGTCAGCAGTTCAACGCTGGCAAGAGGACAGTAGTTGAACTGGGAAAAATTGGGAAATCAGGGGGTCCCTTTGTGAGAATACAGATTGACTTCATCACCATGCCTCGTTGTGAGGGAAAAAGATATGTCCTTGTCATTGTCTGCCTATTTTCCAAATGGGTGGAAGCCTACCCTGCCAAACAGAGTGACGCCATAACAGTAGCCAAATTGTTACTACGAGAATTGATATCTAGGTTCGGGGTTCCAGTCACTATTGAATCAGATAGAGGCAAACATTTTCAGAATGAGGTAATCGATCAGCTCTGTAGAGCATTCCAGATCACCAAAAACTGCACTGTGCATATCGTCCAGAGGCTTCTGGAGTGGTAGAGCAAATAAATGGCACTATAAAATCGAGGTTGGCAAAGATGTGTGACTCTACTGGCTTGAACTGGATAAATGCCTTGCCTCTTGTTCTGACGGGACTTAGAAGTATTCCAGACCGAAAAACAGGCCTGAGCCCGCATGAAATCCTGATGAGAAGAGTGATGAGACAAGCATGGGTACCAGGATACAAACTGTTAAACATTACTGATGATTTGGTACTTGAGTACTGCAAGCAACTAGGTGACCAAGTGCGTTCTATCTCTCGCCAGATTGGGGAAGACGCCGTCGCCAATCCTACAACTCCAGTCCACAAATTGGTTCCTGGCGACTGGGTTAGAATCAAGAAACATACTCGTTCGAGTTGCCTTGCACCGAGGTGGGGAAAAAAACGCCAAATAATACTGGTGACCACGACAGCGGTGAAGTGTGCAGGCGTTCCCAAGTGGATCCATGCCAGCCATACACAAAAGGTAATTCCAGACAAGGAACCTGGAGCTGAAGGTTGTCCAGCTGAGGGGTCTGCAGACGTTGGTCCTGAAGTAGCTGATGACGAACAGCCGAGCACCAGCCAAGAGGATTGGATACCCATAATTGACCTAACTGAAGATCCAATCAGAACAAGAGAGCGAACCTACGAAGGTAGAGAGTGGAATAGAGAGGACGAGATAGGCACAGGCGAAGATCCTCAGATTATTGAGATTCACGTCAAATCTGAGGACGAAGAGGAAGGTCAGACAGGGACAGAGCAAGTAATCGACACACCTCCACTAACGCCTGAAATTGAAAGAGGTCAGACTAGAACTAGTGTAAAAGTTCGAGCAGAAGAAAATCAAGGGATCGAAGTGCTTGAACAGGATCAGATAGAATTAGAAGAACGTGTTCAGGACACAGAAACAGGGACATTCGAAAGCCAAAACCAAAATTCACCTGAACCAGGCCAGCTTAGCAACCAGGCAGAAGAAATAGATACAAGACCTGGGACTAGTCAGACAGGAAGGGAAGAAACAGAAACAGAAGTGCCACAAACAAATGAGAATAAAAGAGCATTAGAAGAAAGCCAAATCACAGTGCCAGCTAAAAGACTCAAGAAAAAGAAAAATATCGAACCAAGATATATTAGAGAAACTTGCAGAAAGAAGGAAAAGTCCTCGTATCACAGAGCAAACTGGAGAAAGCTCCAAAAGAAGGAGTGATCGAATAAAAAGACTGAACGAAAAATACCAAGATCCTGAATGGACCTATTTAATTTTGGAGGATTTTGAGGATCTTGATATAACTGACGAAAGTGACGGAGAACCGATTGCTGATCAGTCTACGGAAGAAGAAGACAAACTAACCTGAAGTTGCACAGAGTAAGCTACCTGTGCAAAGTTACAAAGAGGGGTTGAAAACTTCTTCTGAGCGAAAATGTCTGATTCAAATGTGAATGGAAGGCCTAGATGCAGTTGTTGCAAAATGTGCTGTAAAATATGTATATGCAGTGTAGCTATAGTGTTAATAGTTTGGATAGGACTAACAGTTTTCATTCCTTATACGGTAAGCAAAAATACTAATATTGACCCTACACAGACTGTGACTACTGATACTGAAGAACTGACCACACGAAGTGTAGAAAGACGTGAAAAAGCACTCAACAAACAAAACGAGACTTAGAAGCATCAGATGAGGAAGGACTACATTACCACGGAGTTAAGAACCAGACTCATTTAAATGTTTTCGCAAACCTGTTAGTGCATTATGTAGAAACTATGGAAATAGAAGATTGCTATGTCTGCATGAAGCTACCTACTTCTGTAGCTGAAGGCGTGACTTATCATCACCTACCTTTGACCTATGGAATTTCCTGTAGTATTTTAGCAATCTCTCCTTGCTGGTTCAACAAAATGTTGCTCGAAAATGAATTTACATTGAAAAATGTTGTGTTTGGCAAAATAGGAACAGTTGGTTTAATTAAATGCAGTGGTTGGGAGAGCAGGCAACAGATTCAGGGGTCTGAAGACTGTCTCAACGTACATTGGTTTTGGTAATCTTTTTATACATTTCACAAAGTGTAATAAAGCAATTTGTGCATTCTTTTTAGAACTGGAATCTGGGCTTAGTCACAGAGTCATAAGTCTGGCAACTTGATTAGAAATGCAGATGGGCCTCGACCCTGCATTGACACAATGCAGTGCTGGTGGGTACCTGCCCAGATGTATAAAATGGGGAGCGCATGATCCCTGTATGTAGTGTGTATGTTGTTTCCTGAGTGACTGAGCCCTCCAAACATACTATGGCTTCTGACGTTAAGGTGTTTTCGGGACATGGGCCCTTCCGGCCAAACATTTTTTATTGGGGTCACTCTCCTGAGACCATTGTGCTGTTGCTGTCTATCGGTGGGATTGATCTAGGTTTTTCTGTTCACACGTTTGTCTAAGGGTTATGACCCCCCACACATGTGATCTGTTAATCCGTTGCGTTGGGCCTAGATCACAAGACCTGCCTCAACACGTTTTCTGACTCGGGGTTGAGGGGAGGTCATATCGGGTGAATTCAATATTAGGGATATGAGTTTGGTGTTATACGTACATATCTCATGAATTTCGGCATTGTATTTATCAATATTAACATTTCCAATTTAGCTAAGGTGGCCTGGCGTATGCTCTGGGTTAGTGTGTGGTCAAATGTTGAGGCAAGTTTTGGTAGGAAGGTTATTTTAGACTGTCTTAGTTTAGACGAGGGCCATTCAATCCTCTGGTTGAAATATGTCTGTAAGTCTTTTACTGATGTCAGTCTTCCTGAAATGTTTACTGCACTGGTCACTTTAACAAAATCTGACACAAGGCTGACGGTTTGCCGACAGCCACCAGTTGCATTGAGCGAGCAAGGGAGAGGCGGAGGTGGACGCCCTATTGCTGCCTCGAACGGCTCAGTAAAAATCTCTGAGATGTTGAATTCACCCCGCCTACAGCCCCCGCGGCCCTTGGGGCTCCCGCTGGACTTTGCTTGCTTGCTGAGCCTGCAGACTGAAGCAGCTTAGCAGGTGTTCAATTGTGCAGGTCTGACGAGCCCGACGAGCCTGGAGCACAGCAGCAGTCACAGTGCAAAGCGGACCGGGAGCAGAGTGGCTCCGGTGGCGAGCGAGCCAGCACAGCGAGAGTACATGGTTTGCGGCTGCCAAGGAGCCGTAAGGAGCCACAAGAAGCTGCAGTGACTAAAGGAGCAGGAGCGGTGCCGCTGAGAGTGAGTCTCTCCCGCGACTATCAGCGGGTGCCTCGGGAGCTTGAGGTGGGTGTGAGGCAGCCTCAAGTATGACGCTGACCGCCACACGCCTACTAGTACCTGTACCAGAGCCCCTACGGTATTGTTAAAGGGATTAACGGGGGCCACCATCGAGTCTCACTGAGTCCCAGTGGAGCACAGTAGCCTTGCCCCCCAGCCCCACACTGAGCACCTGAGGCACCAGAGAGCAGAAGAGCAACGTGGTGGGCGGAGGGTGGTGAGTCAATGGTGGCGAGCTCAGTTGCTCTGACAGTGGAACACCACACGTGGGCAACGCTGGTCTCCTCAGACCTCAACCCAGCCTCTACCCAGCCCGCCGACCCCCCTTGGCTCTGGCCATATAACATTAACCACCCGGCCCCTGGCTGAGGCTGGGGCAGTGGTGGAAAGGCGGAACTTGCCAGTCCTGCAGGGGGCACCACGGCCCGCAGGGTCAATAAAACAGGGGAACAGAAGGGCCAAGTATACAACTGGCCAGGAACCACCAGGAAGCATTTTCCCTGCTCAACCAGTATGAGAGATTGTTGTCTGCAAAAACCGCCCAAGCCTCAGCAAACTTAGGTTGAGGAATTGACTGACAACCTCTCTGATTCAGTGGAGGGACACGGACGGATTTGGTCAGCAGGGGTGATGTGGAAACTAACATAAGGGGCAGAAGAACCATTGCGGGGGTTCAGCCAGTACGACACTCATGGTCATCGAGAAAAAGAAACAGAAGGGACAGTCTACCACCCTGTGAGAAAGACAGCAGCCATACAAGCTGACAGACAAGGCTTGCCAGTTTGAATATAGCTAACGACCTCC
This sequence comes from Lissotriton helveticus, assembly GCF_964261635.1. Lineage (NCBI taxonomy): Eukaryota > Metazoa > Chordata > Amphibia > Caudata > Salamandridae > Lissotriton > Lissotriton helveticus. The sequence goes on along the minus strand of NC_136069.1, from coordinate 1,695,937,063 downwards.
TCAGTGTTCAGCATTCGCCGATTGCTCCATTTGTCACTCATTAAAACATATAAGTCAACGTCCGCACTGTCAAATAGCATACAAAAAATTAAGATCAAGAACTATCTTTATGAAAAGAATGGGAACGGAACAAGCAACTCGAAGTAGCGTGGGGAAGTAGATTCGACAAAGAAAGTCTCTAAGGATCCCCGGAATAACAAAATACTTTATAAAACTAGGTACAGACCATCAAAATAAGATGAATAAGCAAGATGAAAAGAAAGGAGCACAAACCAACGGTCTAACCACTAACTTTTCGGAATCAACAATACCAGAATCACTTCAAGTACAGCAAACTCAAGATTATGACATCACTTGCCCAGATATCAACATTAAGGATCTGGGGGCATATTAGCAAGGAGTAGCGATATTTACCGCTAAATGCACTTAGCGCATTTTATTTTTATCGCTGCCTTTCGCTGGATATTTTAGCGGATAAAACCTGCTATTAGCATCGTTTTTCTCCATTGCGCTAAAATATCCAGCGATAGTGGCGAAATGCGAGAATATCGCTGGAAATCCAGCCATATTATCGCATTAACTCCAATGGGGGCTTAATGTGATAATCCACCCCCCATTGACTCTACAGATAATTCAACTTTTTAGCAGGCGCTAGATTCTAGCGGTAATCGCGCTCAGCGCGATTTTTTTTATCGCTTCGCCTGCCTGGCTAATAGGCGATAACTGTGTTAGCGACTGTTTTCAGTCGCTAACAGTTTGGGTACGCCCACTTTGCATGTCATTAGCGATAAATATCGCTGACATGCAAAGCGGGCCCCAAACCTATAGCTATCACCTAAAATCTGTTGCTTCCTGCTGTTAGCGACAGCTTGCTAATAGGGCGATAAAAATATTGCCGCTTTAGCGGGAAAACGTCCCGCTAAAGTGGAGATATCGCCCTTGCTAATATGCCCCCTGATCTTTTACAAGGCAGCACAAAGGAGTTTCAAAATATCCAAAACAGCACTCCACTAAAGCCAAACGACCCATACGGATCTCTCAATCAATCACCAGACTTTTCACTCTTAAAGGTTACAGGACTCTCTTATGAATACACTCCGATATCTAAATCTTTCTTTACCTTACATTAAATCTTGGAATCAGTCTTTACTCATCTTGGGAACATATTGGAAAACTCAGATCAGATACTCGATACCCAGTTAGGAATGTTAAAATACCTAGTGGAGAAACAGATGCTGATTACCCAATTAGTAATGTTAAAATACCTAGTGGAGAAAAAAAAAAGAAGAATGACCAATTAAAACCAACATCATCAGCAGAAGCCTATGAAATACATAACGTGGAAAATCTCTTTAAACCGAAAGGTGAAATTGCAACAAAAGAGCTTCCTCCATGGAAGAAAGAAACCGTAACTCAAACTGGTCGGAGTCCACCAAAAGAAAAAAAGGGTACACAAGATTTTAAACAGATTTATTCCCTTAGAAAACTCTTCAAGGAGAACAAATAGCTGGACATTCATCAACCATCCATAGCATATAACCAAATCTTCACCAAAATAAAAACTAAATCACAATAAGATTTGAGTCTGTCTGCAGTACCTAATCAAAAAGTAATAGATACCACTGGATTATCAACCGCTGTCTCTCCGGGCCCAGAAACTTCTAATAACGAAAGAAAACAAAAAAAAGATCAAACAGAAAAGGACAAAGAGAAGGGCGATAAGAAAAATCACGAAAAATAAAGTCCGGAAAACAAGGTTCTAGAACATCTCCCTTACTCTGACTCGACCACTAAAAAAAGAGGAAAGATCAGAAATGGTGCAGAACCCAAAGGTAAAAGGGCAGAAATCTCCAGTTAAAGTACAAAGGGTAAACTCTAACCAACTTAACACAACTGCGACAAGTTTCTTAGCAGTAGATCTTGGAACAAAGACGCCAGCCCTAAAGGATATCCCACAAAGAACCTACCCCATCTGGAAGGCGCACACACAATCTGAGAAGATCACACCATGCCATCTGGAAATCACAGACTTATTCCCTTCAGGGGATGTTTCGCTTAACCGTGAGCGAATCATTTATTTGCAACATAAGATACAGCCGTTACATTCCTTAGCTAGAAACAAAATAAAACTAGTAACTTTCCCAGAACATCCCAAACTATGACAGCGATTGTAGATTGTAGAATTCTGGTCTCCAGTAATCCCAGGAATAATACTAAAGGAAAGTGAGACCCCCCACAAATACTGTTATGATTTAACGCCAGTGCAAAATTGCGAAGTCCAACAGTCGGAAACATCAGAAGAAACTTTTAAAACAAAAACTCAGCTATCGATTCAAACGCTCAACGCCACGAATAATCCTACAAATCTCTTTAGGGAAAACATATTTATTTCCATAAAGAATGGAGAAAGGAGATCCTGGAGTAAAAATACTCCAAAGAGGGAAAGGGATTACTCATGGGCTTGGATTGCGGAGAACCTGAATAGCAATAAACAGGACAAGGAAAATAAACGCCCTGTTTAACACAGGTTTGACCACCTCTTCCTGGAATATTGCTGGAAAAAAACAGGAAAAATTAGCTGTAATAACAAAAGACCGACCAGGGATTGGGGCATAACAAGAAATATGGTCTATAACAAATTTTGACCAAGAAGACCACTACGTATACGATATCCCCGCAGAGCAGGTCGACCGGGGTCACGCGAAAGGTGGGATAGCAGTTCTTCCCAATGAATATTACAAGTTGGCCCAAGAAATCATCCCAATTGATGCAAAGAACTTCCAATATATTAAGATCAAATTTAGAATTGACCCACAAGAAACCCTGAAAGATCTCCTTATCTTCAATGTTTATACCCCCCTGGAGCACAAATGGATGCACTTGCAATAGAAATACTCGAGGATATCGAAAAGGTAGTAGATGGACAAGGCTACCCGTCACTCATCATAACAGGCGACTTCAACAGGAAAATATCAAACGATTTACTTGAAAAGTGGGCAAACTGTGCAAAGAAGAAGCCCTGGCAATGTCCGCTCCTCTATTTCCCAAAGAAAACAAAGCTAATAAAAGAGGGAAAATCGTATTAGCCTCACTCCCGATGTTAAACGGAGTAATATTAAATGGCAATGTAGAAGGAGATATTCCAGCATCATCCACAAGACATGATCTGTAACTTGGATTTTTTTGGTACTGTTTCACATCTCAAGACTAATTTTGCACGGGGAACTGATCATACACTCCTTCAAATAGCTACAGAGTGAAAAGCACAATTCACATAACCAGCTCATATTATGTACTCCTAAAGTACAATTATGGTGAACCATGAACAAGGACGGATACAGTGGAATTCATTGACACTCAATAAAATCATAAACGTAATTGATACAGCACAACCATTACAGATAACCCACTCTACAAACCTGATAAACAATTCCGAAGTAGTCATCAAAAATCTGGTACAAAAACTGCAGAAAAATCTAAAAAAACGGGGTCCAGGAATGAACCTAAACAAAAGACACTAACACAACACAATTAAATAAACTGATAAGGTCGCAGTTCCTTGAATACTCTGCATCAAAACAACCAGAAATCAACAAATTGAAAAACCAGCGCAGGAGAGAAAAAGCAAAAAAACTGAAAAACAGAAAAAAACAGGATAAAAACTGGGTTGACATCCAGATAGCAGCAAAACAGAATAACCAACATGCATATTGGAATATAATCGCCAAGGAAATAGGCACAAAAAAATTATTACAAGCTATCCCAGTAACCCCGGCAGAATGGAAAACATACCTAGCCAATCTATACAAATTAAATTCCATCTCAGAAAGGTCTAATAGCCTGGCTGGCACAGCTGGACTATATACTTTGGACATCAGAGCACCATACCATATAAATGGTATGCCTGTGTTACCTAGACATCTGCTTGCGTCTATGGCAAGACTGATACATGGAGGTTCACACACTGGTAGGGATGGCATGGTTCTGGTTTTCCAACAAACATGGTATAATCCGAAGTTCAGGAAGGTAGCAGAATCACTCTGCCAGAGGTGCTTAACATGTCAGCAGTTCAACGCTGGCAAGAGGACAGTAGTTGAACTGGGAAAAATTGGGAAATCAGGGGGTCCCTTTGTGAGAATACAGATTGACTTCATCACCATGCCTCGTTGTGAGGGAAAAAGATATGTCCTTGTCATTGTCTGCCTATTTTCCAAATGGGTGGAAGCCTACCCTGCCAAACAGAGTGACGCCATAACAGTAGCCAAATTGTTACTACGAGAATTGATATCTAGGTTCGGGGTTCCAGTCACTATTGAATCAGATAGAGGCAATCATTTTCAGAATGAGGTAATCGATCAGCTCTGTAGAGCATTCCAGATCACCAAAAACTGCACTGTGCATATCGTCCAGAGGCTTCTGGAGTGGTAGAGCAAATAAATGGCACTATAAAATCGAGGTTGGCAAAGATGTGTGACTCTACTGGCTTGAACTGGATAAATGCCTTGCCTCTTGTTCTGACGGGACTTAGAAGTATTCCAGACCGAAAAACAGGCCTGAGCCCGCATGAAATCCTGATGAGAAGAGTGATGAGACAAGCATGGGTACCAGGATACAAACTGTTAAACATTACTGATGATTTGGTACTTGAGTACTGCAAGCAACTAGGTGACCAAGTGCGTTCTATCTCTCGCCAGATTGGGGAAGACGCCGTCGCCAATCCTACAACTCCAGTCCACAAATTGGTTCCTGGCGACTGGGTTAGAATCAAGAAACATACTCGTTCGAGTTGCCTTGCACCGAGGTGGGGAGAAAAACGCCAAATAATACTGGTGACCACGACAGCGGTGAAGTGTGCAGGCGTTCCCAAGTGGATCCATGCCAGCCATACACAAAAGGTAATTCCAGACAAGGAACCTGGAGCTGAAGGTTGTCCAGCTGAGGGGTCTGCAGACGTTGGTCCTGAAGTAGCTGATGACGAACAGCCGAGCACCAGCCAAGAGGATTGGATACCCATAATTGACCTAACTGAAGATCCAATCAGAACAAGAGAGCGAACCTACGAAGGTAGAGAGTGGAATAGAGAGGACGAGATAGGCACAGGCGAAGATCCTCAGATTATTGAGATTCACGTCAAATCTGAGGACGAAGAGGAAGGTCAGACAGGGACAGAGCAAGTAATCGACACACCTCCACTAACACCTGAAATTGAAAGAGGTCAGACTAGAACTAGTGTAAAAGTTCGAGCAGAAGAAAATCAAGGGATCGAAGTGCTTGAACAGGATCAGATAGAATTAGAAGAACGTGTTCAGGACACAGAAACAGGGACATTCGAAAGCCAAAACCAAAATTCACCTGAACCAGGCCAGCTTAGCAACCAGGCAGAAGAAATAGATACAAGACCTGGGACTAGTCAGACAGGAAGGGAAGAAACAGAAACAGAAGTGCCACAAACAAATGAGAATAAAAGAGCATTAGAAGAAAGCCAAATCACAGTGCCAGCTAAAAGACTCAAGAAAAAGAAAAATATCGAACCAAGATATATTAGAGAAACTTGCAGAAAGAAGGAAAAGTCCTCGTATCACAGAGCAAACTGGAGAAAGCTCCAAAAGAAGGAGTGATCGAATAAAAAGACTGAACGAAAAATACCAAGATCCTGAATGGACCTATTTAATTTTGGAGGATTTTGAGGATCTTGATATAACTGACGAAAGTGACGGAGAACCGATTGCTGATCAGTCTACGGAAGAAGAAGACGAACTAACCTGAAGTTGCACAGAGTAAGCTACCTGTGCAAAGTTACAAAGAGGGGTTGAAAACTTCTTCTGAGCGAAAATGTCTGATTCAAATGTGAATGGAAGGCCTAGATGCAGTTGTTGCAAAATGTGCTGTAAAATATGTATATGCAGTGTAGCTATAGTGTTAGTAGTTTGGATAGGACTAACAGTTTTCATTCCTTATACGGTAAGCAAAAATACTAATATTGACCCTACACAGACTGTGACTACTGATACTGAAGAACTGACCACACGAAGTGTAGAAAGACGTGAAAAAGCACTCAACAAACAAAACGAGACTTAGAAGCATCAGATGAGGAAGGACTACATTACCACGGAGTTAAGAACCAGACTCATTTAAATGTTTTCGCAAACCTGTTAGTGCATTATGTAGAAACTATGGAAATAGAAGATTGCTATGTCTGCATGAAGCTACCTACTTCTGTAGCTGAAGGCGTGACTTATCATCACCTACCTTTGACCTATGGAATTTCCTGTAGTATTTTAGCAATCTCTCCTTGCTGGTTCAACAAAATGTTGCTCGAAAATGAATTTACATTGAAAAATGTTGTGTTTGGCAAAATAGGAACAGTTGGTTTAATTAAATGCAGTGGTTGGGAGAGCAGGCAACAGATTCAGGGGTCTGAAGACTGTCTCAACGTACATTGGTTTTGGTAATCTTTTTATACATTTCACAAAGTGTAATAAAGCAATTTGTGCATTCTTTTTAGAACTGGAATCTGGGCTTAGTCACAGAGTCATAAGTCTGGCAACTTGATTAGAAATGCAGATGGGCCTCGACCCTGCATTGACACAATGCAGTGCTGGTGGGTACCTGCCCAGATGTATAAAATGGGGAGCGCATGATCCCTGTATGTAGTGTGTATGTTGTTTCCTGAGTGACTGAGCCCTCCAAACATACTATGGCTTCTGACGTTAAGGTGTTTTCGGGACATGGGCCCTTCCGGCCAAACATTTTTTATTGGGGTCACTCTCCTGAGACCATTGTGCTGTTGCTGTCTATCGGTGGGATTGATCTAGGTTTTTCTGTTCACACGTTTGTCTAAGGGTTATGACCCCCCACACATGTGATCTGTTAATCCGTTGCGTTGGGCCTAGATCACAAGACCTGCCTCAACACGTTTTCTGACTCCGGGTGGAGGGGAGGTCATATCGGGTGAATTCAATATTAGGGATATGAGTTTGGTGTTATACGTACATATCTCATGAATTTCGGCATTGTATTTATCAATATTAACATTTCCAATTTAGCTAAGGTGGCCTGGCGTATGCTCTGGGTTAGTGTGTGGTCAAATGTTGAGGCAAGTTTTGGTAGGAAGGTTATTTTAGACTGTCTTAGTTTAGACGAGGGCCATTCAATCCTCTGGTTGAAATATGTCTGTAAGTCTTTTACTGATGTCAGTCTTCCTGAAATGTTTACTGCACTGGTCACTTTAACAAAATCTGACACAAGGCTGACGGTTTGCCGACAGCCACCAGTTGCATTGAGCGAGCAAGGGAGAGGCGGAGGTGGACGCCCTATTGCTGCCTCGAACGGCTCAGTAAAAATCTCTGAGATGTTGAATTCACCCCGCCTACAGCCCCCGCGGCCCTTGGGGCTCCCGCTGGACTTTGCTTGCTTGCTGAGCCTGCAGACTGAAGCAGCTTAGCAGGTGTTCAATTGTGCAGGTCTGACGAGCCCGACGAGCCTGGAGCACAGCAGCAGTCACAGTGCAAAGCGGACCGGGAGCAGAGCGGCTCCGGTGGCGAGCGAGCCAGCACAGCGAGAGTACATGGTTTGCGGCTGCCAAGGAGCCGTAAGGAGCCACAAGAAGCTGCAGTGACTAAAGGAGCAGGAGCGGTGCCGCTGAGAGTGAGTCTCTCCCGCGACTATCAGCGGGTGCCTCGGGAGCTTGAGGTGGGTGTGAGGCAGCCTCAAGTATGACGCTGACCGCCACACGCCTACTAGTACCTGTACCAGAGCCCCTACGGTATTGTTAAAGGGATTAACGGGGGCCACCATCGAGTCTCACTGAGTCCCAGTGGAGCACAGTAGCCTTGCCCCCCAGCCCCACACTGAGCACCTGAGGCACCAGAGAGCAGAAGAGCAACGTGGTGGGCGGAGGGTGGTGAGTCAATGGTGGCGAGCTCAGTTGCTCTGACAGTGGAACACCACACGTGGGCAACGCTGGTCTCCTCAGACCTCAACCCAGCCTCTACCCAGCCCGCCGACCCCCCTTGGCTCTGGCCATATAACATTAACCACCCGGCCCCTGGCTGAGGCTGGGGCAGTGGTGGAAAGGCGGAACTTGCCAGTCCTGCAGGGGGCACCACGGCCCGCAGGGTCAATAAAACAGGGGAACAGAAGGGCCAAGTATACAACTGGCCAGGAACCACCAGGAAGCATTTTCCCTGCTCAACCAGTATGAGAGATTGTTGTCTGCAAAAACCGCCCAAGCCTCAGCAAACTTAGGTTGAGGAATTGACTGACAACCTCTCTGATTCAGTGGAGGGACACGGACGGATTTGGTCAGCAGGGGTGATGTGGAAACTAACATAAGGGGCAGAAGAACCATTGCGGGGGTTCAGCCAGTACGACACTCATGGTCATCGAGAAAAAGAAACAGAAGGGACAGTCTACCACCCTGTGAGAAAGACAGCAGCCATACAAGCTGACAGACAAGGCTTGCCAGTTTGAATATAGCTAACGACCTCCTCAGTGTTCAGCATTCGCCGATTGCTCCATTTGTCACTCATTAAAACATATAAGTCAACGTCCGCACTGTCAAATAGCATACAAAAAATTAAGATCAAGAACTATCTTTATGAAAAGAATGGGAACGGAACAAGCAACTCGAAGTAGCGTGGGGAAGTAGATTCGACAAAGAAAGTCTCTAAGGATCCCCGGAATAACAAAATACTTTATAAAACTAGGTACAGACCATCAAAATAAGATGAATAACCAAGATGAAAAGAAAGGAGCACAAACCAACGGTCTAACCACTAACTTTTCGGAATCAACAATACCAGAATCACTTCAAGTACAGCAAACTCAAGATTATGACATCACTTGCCCAGATATCAACATTAAGGATCTGGGGGCATATTAGCAAGGAGTAGCGATATTTACCGCTAAATGCACTTAGCGCATTTTATTTTTATCGCTGCCTTTCGCTGGATATTTTAGCGGATAAAACCTGCTATTAGCATCGTTTTTCTCCATTGCGCTAAAATATCCAGCGATGGTGGCGAAATGCGAGAATATCGCTGGAAATCCAGCCATATTATCGCATTAACTCCAATGGGGGCTTAATGTGATAATCCACCCCCCATTGACTCTACAGATAATTCAACTTTTTAGCAGGCGCTAGATTCTAGCGGTAATCGCGCTCAGCGCGATTTTTTTTATCGCTTCGCCTGCCTGGCTAATAGGCGATAACTGTGTTAGCGACTGTTTTCAGTCGCTAACAGTTTGGGTACGCCCACTTTGCATGTCATTAGCGATAAATATCGCTGACATGCAAAGCGGGCCCCAAACCTATAGCTATCACCTAAAATCTGTTGCTTCCTGCTGTTAGCGACAGCTTGCTAATAGGGCGATAAAAATATTGCCGCTTTAGCGGGAAAACGTCCCGCTAAAGTGGAGATATCGCCCTTGCTAATATGCCCCCTGATCTTTTACAAGGCAGCACAAAGGAGTTTCAAAATATCCAAAACAGCACTCCACTAAAGCCAAACGACCCATACGGATCTCTCAATCAATCACCAGACTTTTCACTCTTAAAGGTTACAGGACTCTCTTATGAATACACTCCGATATCTAAATCTTTCTTTACCTTACATTAAATCTTGGAATCAGTCTTTACTCATCTTGGGAACATATTGGAAAACTCAGATCAGATACTCGATACCCAGTTAGGAATGTTAAAATACCTAGTGGAGAAACAGATGCTGATTACCCAATTAGTAATGTTAAAATACCTAGTGGAGAAAAAAAAAAGAAGAATGACCAATTAAAACCAACATCATCAGCAGAAGCCTATGAAATACATAACGTGGAAAATCTCTTTAAACCGAAAGGTGAAATTGCAACAAAAGAGCTTCCTCCATGGAAGAAAGAAACCGTAACTCAAACTGGTCGGAGTCCACCAAAAGAAAAAAAGGGTACACAAGATTTTAAACAGATTTATTCCCTTAGAAAACTCTTCAAGGAGAACAAATAGCTGGACATTCATCAACCATCCATAGCATATAACCAAATCTTCACCAAAATAAAAACTAAATCACAATAAGATTTGAGTCTGTCTGCAGTACCTAATCAAAAAGTAATAGATACCACTGGATTATCAACCGCTGTCTCTCCGGGCCCAGAAACTTCTAATAACGAAATAAAACAAAAAAAAGATCAAACAGAAAAGGACAAAGAGAAGGGCGATAAGAAAAATCACGAAAAATAAAGTCCGGAAAACAAGGTTCTAGAACATCTCCCTTACTCTGACTCGACCACTAAAAAAAGAGGAAAGATCAGAAATGGTGCAGAACCCAAAGGTAAAAGGGCAGAAATCTCCAGTTAAAGTACAAAGGGTAAACTCTAACCAACTTAACACAACTGCGACAAGTTTCTTAGCAGTAGATCTTGGAACAAAGACGCCAGCCCTAAAGGATATCCCACAAAGAACCTACCCCATCTGGAAGGCGCACACACAATCTGAGAAGATCACACCATGCCATCTGGAAATCACAGACTTATTCCCTTCAGGGGATGTTTCGCTTAACCGTGAGCGAATCATTTATTTGCAACATAAGATACAGCCGTTACATTCCTTAGCTAGAAACAAAATAAAACTAGTAACTTTCCCAGAACATCCCAAACTATGACAGCGATTGTAGATTGTAGAATTCTGGTCTCCAGTAATCCCAGGAATAATACTAAAGGAAAGTGAGACCCCCCACAAATACTGTTATGATTTAACGCCAGTGCAAAATTGCGAAGTCCAACAGTCGGAAACATCAGAAGAAACTTTTAAAACAAAAACTCAGCTATCGATTCAAACGCTCAACGCCACGAATAATCCTACAAATCTCTTTAGGGAAAACATATTTATTTCCATAAAGAATGGAGAAAGGAGATCCTGGAGTAAAAATACTCCAAAGAGGGAAAGGGATTACTCATGGGCTTGGATTGCGGAGAACCTGAATAGCAATAAACAGGACAAGGAAAATAAACGCCCTGTTTAACACAGGTTTGACCACCTCTTCCTGGAATATTGCTGGAAAAAAACAGGAAAAATTAGCTGTAATAACAAAAGACCGACCAGGGATTGGGGCATAACAAGAAATATGGTCTATAACAAATTTTGACCAAGAAGACCACTACGTATACGATATCCCCGCAGAGCAGGTCGACCGGGGTCACGCGAAAGGTGGGATAGCAGTTCTTCCCAATGAATATTACAAGTTGGCCCAAGAAATCATCCCAATTGATGCAAAGAACTTCCAATATATTAAGATCAAATTTAGAATTGACCCACAAGAAACCCTGAAAGATCTCCTTATCTTCAATGTTTATACCCCCCTGGAGCACAAATGGATGCACTTGCAATAGAAATACTCGAGGATATCGAAAAGGTAGTAGATGGACAAGGCTACCCGTCACTCATCATAACAGGCGACTTCAACAGGAAAATATCAAACGATTTACTTGAAAAGTGGGCAAACTGTGCAAAGAAGAAGCCCTGGCAATGTCCGCTCCTCTATTTCCCAAAGAAAACAAAGCTAATAAAAGATGGAAAATCGTATTAGCCTCACTCCCGATGTTAAACGGAGTAATATTAAATGGCAATGTAGAAGGAGATATTCCAGCATCATCCACAAGACATGATCTGTAACTTGGATTTTTTTGGTACTGTTTCACATCTCAAGACTAATTTTGCACGGGGAACTGATCATACACTCCTTCAAATAGCTACAGAGTGAAAAGCACAATTCACATAACCAGCTCATATTATGTACTCCTAAAGTACAATTATGGTGAACCATGAACAAGGACGGATACAGTGGAATTCATTGACACTCAATAAAATCATAAACGTAATTGATACAGCACAACCATTACAGATAACCCACTCTACAAACCTGATAAAAAATTCCGAAGTAGTCATCAAAAATCTGGTACAAAAACTGCAGAAAAATCTAAAAAAACGGGGTCCAGGAATGAACCTAAACAAAAGACACTAACACAACACAATTAAATAAACTGATAAGGTCGCAGTTCCTTGAATACTCTGCATCAAAACAACCAGAAATCAACAAATTGAAAAACCAGCGCAGGAGAGAAAAAGCAAAAAAACAGAAAAACAGAAAAAAACAGGATAAAAACTGGGTTGACATCCAGATAGCAGCAAAACAGAATAACCAACATGCATATTGGAATATAATCGCCAAGGAAATAGGCACAAAAAAAATATTACAAGCTATCCCAGTAACCCCGGCAGAATGGGAAACATACCTAGCCAATCTATACAAATTAAATTCCATCTCAGAAAGGTCTAATAGCCTGGCTGGCACTCCTGGACTATATACTTTGGACATCAGAGCACCATACCATATAAATGGTATGCCTGTGTTACCTAGACATCTGCTTGCGTCTATGGCAAGACTGATACATGGAGGTTCACACACTGGTAGGGATGGCATGGTTCTGGTTTTCCAACAAACATGGTATAATCCGAAGTTCAGGAAGGTAGCAGAATCACTCTGCCAGAGGTGCTTAACATGTCAGCAGTTCAACGCTGGCAAGAGGACAGTAGTTGAACTGGGAAAAATTGGGAAATCAGGGGGTCCCTTTGTGAGAATACAGATTGACTTCATCACCATGCCTCGTTGTGAGGGAAAAAGATATGTCCTTGTCATTGTCTGCCTATTTTCCAAATGGGTGGAAGCCTACCCTGCCAAACAGAGTGACGCCATAACAGTAGCCAAATTGTTACTACGAGAATTGATATCTAGGTTCGGGGTTCCAGTCACTATTGAATCAGATAGAGGCAATCATTTTCAGAATGAGGTAATCGATCAGCTCTGTAGAGCATTCCAGATCACCAAAAACTGCACTGTGCATATCGTCCAGAGGCTTCTGGAGTGGTAGAGCAAATAAATGGCACTATAAAATCGAGGTTGGCAAAGATGTGTGACTCTACTGGCTTGAACTGGATAAATGCCTTGCCTCTTGTTCTGACGGGACTTAGAAGTATTCCAGACCGAAAAACAGGCCTGAGCCCGCATGAAATCCTGATGAGAAGAGTGATGAGACAAGCATGGGTACCAGGATACAAACTGTTAAACATTACTGATGATTTGGTACTTGAGTACTGCAAGCAACTAGGTGACCAAGTGCGTTCTATCTCTCGCCAGATTGGGGAAGACGCCGTCGCCAATCCTACAACTCCAGTCCACAAATTGGTTCCTGGCGACTGGGTTAGAATCAAGAAACATACTCGTTCGAGTTGCCTTGCACCGAGGTGGGGAGAAAAACGCCAAATAATACTGGTGACCACGACAGCGGTGAAGTGTGCAGGCGTTCCCAAGTGGATCCATGCCAGCCATACACAAAAGGTAATTCCAGACAAGGAACCTGGAGCTGAAGGTTGTCCAGCTGAGGGGCATATTAGGAACAAATAGCGATAATTATCGCTAAAGCTTAATGATTTTTTTTATACGCCGTGCATCACCGGATTTTATTGCAGAGATAACGTGCTATTAACAACGTTTATCTCAAATGCGATAAAATATCCGGCGATAGCAGCTCAATGCGTGAATATCGCTGGAAATCCAGCGACAGTCACACATCATCACCAATAGGGTCTTAACCTGAATATCCACCTCCAATTCGATATACAGGTTAAGAAGTGGTCTGAGCAGGCGTTAGGTTTTGGTGATATTAGTGCTGAGCGCTAATTTTTTCATCACTTTGCCTGCATTGATAATAGGCAATAGCGATGTTAGCGACTGCTTTCAGTCGCTAACAGGTTGGGTACGCCCACTTTGCATGTCATTAACGATAAATATCGCTGACATGCAAAGCGGGCCCCAAACCGATCGCTATCGCCTACAAGCTGTCGCTAACTGCTGTTAGCGACAGCTTGCTAATTGGGCGATAACATTATCGCCGCTTTCATGGGAAAAAGTCCCTCTAAAGCGGCGATAATGCCCTTGCAAGTCCCTTTTTAATTGAGCTACATATAAAAAAGGAAAAAAACGTCGGGAGCAACGGGTCCGGATAAATTCAGATTAAGGTCCTCCAAAGTAATCCCAAAGCATGGAGCAAGTTCTTATCTCCCCTCTTTCACCACATTTTTGTAACAGGGGAAATTCCCAAATCTTGGAAGGGGAGCATGGTAATCCCACTACATAAGAAGGACTCAAGGCTGCTTCCTGGTAATTACAGGCAGATAGCTCTCCTGGACGCAACAGGAAAGATTTTCTCAACAGCAGTACTAGATCATCTTAAACACTGGACTTTTTTATCAGGTCAATCAATCAATCAATCAAACAATCAATCAAGTCACTTATAGAGCGCACTACAAATCTGTGAGGGTCTCAAGGCGCTAGCGGGGGGGTGCTGCTACTGATTGAAGAGCCAGGTCTTGAGGAGTCTTCTGAAGGCCTGTAGGTCTAATTCCTTTACTCCAAGCCGGGAGCCGGGTTCACACCAAAGCTCTCGGTCACTGATAACATTGCAATGTTGCAAACCATACAAGACAAATATGTGTCCTCAAAATCTCAGGTCGTGTACGCTGCTTTTGTCGACTTACTACTGCAATAGAAAGGGTAGACAGAGACACGCTTTGGAGAAAACTTGGTCAAATGGGTATCCCGGGTCACTTACTCCATGTAATTACACCACTACATTTCGGGACTTGGTGTCAAGTCCAAATGGGGAGAGAGAAGGGTTTTCATAAGCCCAATACCAACCGCAAATGTCCTTAGACAAGGATGCCTTCTTGCTCCCTTATTGTTTTCCCTATATCGCAGCGATCTTCCTGAATGTTTTAAACAGATCTGCAATTTCCCACCTAAAATTACTCTTCACAAAATTCACACCATGATATATGCAGACGACGTAATTATTGTAGACGTGACACCATTTGGCCTGCAAAGGAGTATGCAAGCACTCCACAAATACACGGAAGAAAATTACTCAATACCGAGTATCACAAAAACAAAAATTGTTCCAATTTCGGGAAGGAAACGGAGAGTCAAATTCAACTGGACCCTAGGAGGAAACTGCTGGAAGTGGCAAACGAGTATACATACCTACAAAACGTGCTTCATATACAAAATCTAAACCAGAAAGTCGACGTCCGTGGGGGCACTCTCTCGTTTATATGCCTCGACTGGCCAAAGACATTTTTCTTCGCTTCTTCAGGTTTATAGTGCCAAGATTTCACCAGTGCTTTTACATGCTCTTGAATACATCCCACTAAATCAATAGCTCTTAAAGAAGAGAAGATTCTACGGAAACTTACAAAGATGTCTCAAGCAGTCCCGGTACAAGCTCTCTGCCTCAAACTTTCACTTGTTAGTTCTTATGCCAGAGGAATCAGTAACGTTATCAGATGGGCATATAACCTCCTCCATGCGGAACAAGGAACGCTACGATCCCTACTTAAAACATAGACTTTCAAACAAGTAACACCCAAATATATATTCTGTAGGAATGTCTCAACTGCTTTTAAATTATCTAAAGTTAATATTAATGTGTTACAATCTTGGACTCCTGTGCAGCTGAAGCTCTTTTTAAAACAATTCACTCCAAGACTAAGTTTTGATCTCGATTTTCTGCATGGTGCCAAACTGTCACTATATAAAAAATATGCTGAAACTAAGGTCTTTAGGAAAACACAACAGTATAGTAATTTTAATCTAAAGCATGGAGTCAGGAGATCAATTGCATTACTCCGATTTGAGATACTTCCTCTAAAATATTTTACCAACAAGTGTCTACCAAAAGAAAAATCTAGCAGTCTCTGTAACTTATGTAATGGTGGAGAGCAAGACTTGGAACATATGTTGTTTACTTTCCAAAATGCGACAGTCGTTGAAGCTAGAAAAAGGTTTCTACAACCAATTTGTATAAAATGTAGAATTAATTCAGTTCAGGACTTTCTCTCGCTTTGTAAGGTTCCGCCAAACGAATTTGTATGTTACAATCTATTCACATTTTTAAAATCTTTTTTAACTTTGTATTTGAACGTAAACTTTTATTATCTTATTGTCTAAATTGTATATATCATGTATTAAACATTTGTTGTTCTCAGTCGAGAACTAAATAAAAAAACTTAAACTTGATCTTGACAAAGGCTGACGATGTCCCACCATGTAGAGTTTTATCTCTCCCAAAGAACGGAAGCAGTTTTAAGTAAGTGCACTATATTAAATTATTTTATGTGTTTAGCTTCGGTGGAGATGGCATTTTATCCATCTTTACAACTTTCCAGGTGGGAGGGGTCTCTCCAATTTTGAATTAGAGCAGGCACGGTGTGACTAATTCTGTGTTTTTCAGATGGGTCAAAGCTTTGGGGGAGGGGCAGTTTATTGTCCTGTCCTTGCAGTAGGTAGAAGGAGCAATCTTTGCTGCATTTTTTATCCATTTTATAAAAAATTTTTATGTTCTCTTAAAAACATTTTAAAACCTCTTGCTTTCTAGAATTGTAAAGATGCCTTATTGTACCTACAGTTGTTAGTAGTCCAGACGTGTGTTATGGCATATGCTGCTTCCTCAAAATATCATTAAGAAGTAAGAAATATATGGATCACTGATGGGAGGTTATGAGGACATTCCTAGGACTTGTTCCCTTCATACTAGTGGAGGTGTTTTCTGGGAATGTATTGTATTGCGGAGGTTTTTATTGTACAGATACGGGATTTTTCGTGGATTGAATGGAAGTAACAAGTCTTATTCACCAGTTTTTAATGTATTTTATTTTCATATGATCAATTGCATTGTTCTCTTTTATGGTTTTATATGTAAAATCGAATAGAGATAAACTGATACTGAAATCGCAAAAGTGTCACCCCTCTCCGAAGAGGGTATCTCTCCTTCATATAAACTGCAGTATTGATAGGACCCCCCTGTTCTCCAGAGTCCATGGTTTGGTGTCACTAATGGCCATTCCCAGACATGTTCATAAGGTGAGGCCCCCTGGCAGGAATAGACTCACCCTTAACACTCTACTTTGCTGCCACAGTGATGATCCTGAGGGTTCAACACTGCTCACTTTAAGGCAAACATTTTGCTGATCTAAACATGGTCATTGTTTGTGGAGTGTAGCAGTGTTCTAGTGGTGGTCCAGTGTCCTGTGTGAAGTGTACCACATGCTTCCCCTGACAGATAGTGTATTATAGGTAGACATGAAGCTGTGCCTTACTACTTCCATCTGTCCACTAACCCCAGGATCATTGGGTCCCACTGCATGACTTATATACAAACAATCAGTAACAATGATGCAGCAACAATGTGTCCATAAATGTATCCTTGTATTCTTTAAGGCTACAGAATTGTCTGCTCTACCTGTGGGAAATGATACAGCCCCAGAATCCTGGCCATTGGGACAGATATGTAGGACATCAATTCTCCTATTACTCCGGCCGGCAACAAACGGTGCCTGCAGCTGTAACCAGGTACTGGACCTTGCGTACCGGAGAGCAGATCAATGATTCCGCGGAGAGACCGGCTCTGTGACATGCAGGAGTCGAGGATCCGGAATCCAAGGGTAATGTTTGGGAGCAGGTCTGGAGTTTGGTTAATTTCTTCAATTGCAAAGACCATGGCCAGCACATCCCGGTAGTACCGGATATGGAACCTGCAGGGTGAAGATATAGACTTTCATTAATGCATCTCAACTGCCATAACACATTTGCTATTTGCTTGCAGACACATATCCACAGGTGTGTGTATCAGCATCCTTCAAAACAATAAAGCATGCAGCCGGTCTCAACAACAGAAACACAACTTGCAGTAGGGAATCTAGGTGTTCTCCCAAATTTTAATCACACAGACATTCTTCCAAGATCCTGGAACTGAATGATAGAATATTTACAAATGTGCCTAAGGAGGTCTAAGTAGGTGTATGTGTGTGTCAAAGAACCCAGCTCAACATCACTATTCCATCGATCACATGATGAATCACATATGGATCCAGTTTCGATGATGTCGCAGAAGAGGGTGAAGGTAAACTCTGTCTGCTCTTACACCTTACTCACTGAGCCACTTGAAATTGAAGCTGCTGAGTTAGAAGTGTCCAGCACCTCCATTTTATGCTAAAAAGTGGGGTCTTTCCCTTATGTGGAAAACACGTGAAGCTGTAAACTCAGGCTTCGCTTGAAAAGGGTCACACTAGCACAATCATGTAAACCATTTGTGATTAGAAGTCATTCAGAATTTTCCTGTCCATGATTGTGTAGACTGTTTAGAATATCTGTGAATTCACAAAAGACAGAGGGGCTGATTTGCAAGCCCTTGCGCCTCCTTGAACCACCAATGTTTCAGTGTTTTTAACGCAACGGCGGTGCAAACAATGCGGCCAATTTACAACATGACGCATGAAATGAAATGAAATGAAAAAGATGCTTGCTAAAGCGCACTGCGGCCAAGCGGCTTCCTGGCGCTGGGGGAGTCAGATTCTACAGTGCTACCAAAGGACTAAACTGGGAAGGCCTGGGAAAAAAGAAAAGTTTTTAAGGCTTTACGAAAGGAGGAGTAGTTGGGAATGGACCGAATGGACAAAGGAAGGCTGTTCCAGAACTGGGGGGCCAAAACCGAAAAGCGGGTGCCACCAGTTCGAGATTTGTGGAAGCGGGGTACTTGGAGAAGAAGAAGAGATGAGGAGCAAAGGGTGCGAGTCGGGGTGTAGGGAGTGACTAAAGAAACAATAAAGAGAGGAGCAGAGTGGGTGTAGGCCAGAAAGGCTAAACAGGCTAGTTTGAAGAAGGAGCGGAAATGCACCGGGAGCCAGTGGAGGGACTTGAGGACAGACGTGATGTGAGAAAATTTGGGGAGATGGAAAATGAGACGGGCTGCTTGATTTTGAATTGCCTGTAGCCGTCGTGATTCGAAGGCCGGGATGCCAACATAGAGGCAATTCCCGTAATCAAGACGGGAAGTGATGAGGGCCATAATGATCGATTTAAGGGCAGTGGTAGAAAAGAAGCAGGAAATTTTTCGGATGAGACGGAGGGACAAGAAACAGGATGAAACAACGGAGCTGACTTGGGCATGCATGGAGAGGTCATTGCTAACCTTGATGCCCAAGGTACGAACAGAGGGAACAGGTGGAGGGGAGGGGCCAAAGGAAGGGGGCCAGTGAGAGGGGGACCAGGGATTGGTGGGACCACCCGTGAGGACAAGCTCCGTCTTGTCCGGATTCAACTTGAGATGGTTTGTGATCATCCAATCCGAAATGAAGATTAGGGTGGAACTAAGAAAGGAGGGAGAGTCAGGAGTGGACAGGTCAAAGATGAGCTGAAGGTCATCCGCGTAATTATACACGGAGACCCCCAGCTCCTGAAGAGAAAGAATAAGAGGGTAGATATAAAGATTAAAAAGAAGGGGGGAGAGAGAGGAACCCTGAGGAACTCCACACACTAGAGGGCGGGGAGGAGCGGAGAATCCTGCAAGATGGACTGCCTGGGTTCTGCCCTGGAGGAAGGATGCTATCCAAGAGAATGCAACACCTCTAATGCCGGCTGCGCTGACACGGTCGAGAAGAATGGCGTGGTCGACCGTGTCGAACGCAGCCGACAGGTCGAGGAGCACCAACGCCTGGGGAAGGCCAAGGTCCGCCTTGCCCTTGAGCTCATCCAGAACAGCAGTGACAACAGTCTCTGTGGAATGGCCAGGGCGGAAACCCGCCTGATGGGAAGCTAAGAGGCAGTGTTCCTCAATGTGGGAGGACAGACAGGAGGTGACATGTCTTTCCAAAATCTTTCCCAGGTAAGGGAGAAGGGAGATGGGCCTAAAATTAGGGGGTGAAGAGGGATCCAAGCCCGTTTTTTTTATGATAGGGAAGACTATTGCGGATTTAAAGGAGGAAGGGACGGAACCAAGGGCCAGGGAGGAGTTAAGCAAGGTGAGAGGAGGTCCAGGACAGGAGGTGAAGAGAGTTTGAAGGATTCGAGCCGGGGCACAGTCAGCTGGAGAGCCGGACTTAACCTTAGCAAGCAAAAGAAAAAATTGATCATGGGTGATAGGGAGAAAATGATCCAGCAGCACAGGCGGCGGAGGGGGAGAAAAGGTAACTTGAATTTGAGAGACTGTGGAAATGTTGTTTTTGATGGCAGTAATCTTGTCAATAAAATAATTATTAAGAGTGAGGCAAAAAGACTGAGATGGGGCAGAACTGATATATGTGCGGTCAGAGGTAGCAAGCTGCTTGACCAGAGAGAAGATCTCACGGGGTTTATTAATAGAGAGAGCAACCTTCTCTGAAAAGTAAGCTGTTTTGGTCGACACAATAGCTTTCTTATAGTTGTTAAGTAAGAGTTTGTACCTGGAGCGGAGCAAGGGACAGTATTTGCGTCTCCAATGGCGCTCCGAGCGCCTGAGACTGAGTTTGAGATCTTTAAGTTCACTTGCGAACCATCTGTTGGCGTCGTGAGGCCGGACAGATTTGACTTTCTTAAGGGGAGCAGCGATGTCACAGGAAGAAGAAAGCCAAGAGCTGATAACATCAGCTTGGTATTCAAGAGGGAGATCCGTCAAATCAGGTGCTGTAGAGGCCAGGGAAGAGGAAATAAGTGCGAGGTCCGTCTTGCTCCAACATCGGACGGGCACATTCTTAGTGAAAGGGGTTTTAACAGAGGAGGCGGAAAAAATACTAAAAGAAATCATAAAGTGATCCGACCAGATACAGGGAAGGATAGAGGGAAGGGAAATTTGGCGACGCAATGACCAAATTTGGTCTAGAATATGGCCCTTGTCATGGGTAGGGACAGTGATGTGAGGAGAGAAGTTCAGTGACTGAAGAGTGGCAGAGAAGTCTTTGGAGGCAGAACATTCTCTGGGATCGCCGGGCCAGTAATTGAGATCCCCAAGCAGGATTACAGATGAGTTGTTTACTGCCAGGGTGGCCAAAAGGTCCTGTAATAGGGGAACAAACTGAGGCATAGACTGGGGAGGCCGATAAACAAGCACAAAAGTGAGGGGATCAGTGAGGTTTGTGGACCGGGCAACCAGAAAGTCCACATGAGGTATGGGAGGGTGATCAAGAAGCTGGAATCTGAGCGTTGAGCGAATGATCATTGCCATACCGCCGCCGGCTTTGCCCGCCGGGCGATCCATGCGGAGAGCATAGTAGGTGTCTGGGAGAATAGCTAGAAGGTCAGGGAGTGAGTCTGTCGTAAACCAGGTTTCGGTCAGAAAAAGATAATCGGGGGAATCTGAGGATAGAAGATTGGAGAGTTCGATTTGGTGCTTGACTGCCGACCGAGTATTGAGCAGAAGAGCAGAAGCTGCGGATGGGGAAGGTGACGGGGGGAGAGTGGTCAGTTGGGCAGGAGGTGAGGAAGTGGAGGGGGGAGAGAAAGGAAGTGAGCAAGGGCAATGAGCCGCGAGGACACCAAGTGAGTCAAGGCGAAGTGTCAGTGAAGGAGAGAGAGGGCTGGGGGTCTTCAGTGCAGATAATTGAGCAGGGGAGTAAGTCAAGGTTTGAACAGGGTATGTGGCCCCTGGTCCCGGGCGGTCGCGGACGGGCGCAGACGGGCTTGCCTTAGGCGAGCCTTCGGCGCACAAACGGTGCGCCCGCTGCGCCCGTCCGCTGCGCGTCCGGGGGAAGCACATGATTTATAGGGCCGTTGAGGGCGTGGCCAGGGAGAGTGGGCGTGGCTGGGGGAGCGGCTCGCTGAAGGCGGCGAGCGAGGGATCCTGGGGCCGCTGCAGCGTCTGCCTCGGCTGCGCGGGAAACTGACAGGCAAGGGAGAAGTCCCTGAATGAAGGGTAAGTTTAAATAAAAAGCGCGATGCGAGCGCTGTGCAAAGCAAATATTTTAAAAATTATCAGGCTTCAAAATGTAGCTCCCGCGGAAGGCAGGAGAGAAATCCAACTGAATGAGCTCGTAGTCAGCTCCTGTTTGTAAAGCCCAAAGTGGGCGTGGCCAAGGAGAGTGGGCGTGGCTGGGGGAGCGGCTCGCTGAAGGCGGCGAGCGAGGGATCCTGGGGCCGCTGCAGCGTCTGCCTCGGCTGCACGGGAAACTGACAGGCAAGGGAGAAGTCCCTGAATGAAGGGTAAGTTTAAATAAAAAGCGCGATGCGAGGGCTGTGCAAAGCAAATATTTTTAAAATTATCAGGCTTCAAAATGTAGCTCCCGCAGGAGGCAGGGGAGAAATCCAACTGAATGAGCTCGTAGTCAGCTCCTGTTTGTAAAGCCCAAAGTGGGCGTGGCCAGGGAGAGTGGGCGTGGCTGGGGGAGCGGCTCGCTGAAGGCGGCAAGCGAGGGATCCTGGGGCCGCTGCAGCGTCTGCCTCGGCTGCGCGGGAAACTGACAGGCAAGGGAGAAGTCCCTGAATGAAGGGTAAGTTTAAATAAAAAGCGCAATGCGAGCGCTGTGCAAAGCAAAAAAAAATTAAATTATCAGGCTTCAAAATGTAGCTCCCGCGGAAGGCAAGGGAGAAATCCAACTGAATGAGCTCATAGTCAGCTCCTGTTTGTAAAGCCCAAAGTGGGCGTGGCCAGGGAGAGTGGGCGTGGCTGGGGGAGCGGCACGCATCTAGGGAGAGCCGTCACTTTGTAAAGCCCTGCGTCACATTATACCTGCGCCAGGTATAATGTATGCAGACTGGGCGTTTCCATGCAAAAAGCCATGTAGAACTCATCACTCTACGCCTTCACCGCGTCAAAATCCCTACGCCTGCTAAGACCAGGTGTAAAGAATGCCGCTGGGCTTTTTGAATGAGACTCACCTATCTTTTGTGGCGCAATGCTGGAGTTGCGTTTTCATGAGCAACTCCAGCAATCGGTCACTTTTGGGCCAACAGAAGCATCTGTTAATCTGTGCGCCATGGAACATTGTATTGTAAATACAGCACATCCATGGTGGTGCAAGGACATTTGGCGCTGGCCCACGGAAACTGATGCATCTATGCAGATGTGTAAGTTCCTTGTAAATCTGCCCCAGAGAGTAGAATCCCTTCCAAGGGTTCTAGCGTTTGCTCTCAGAGGGCATGTTCTGCACACAAGGGATGGTGTGCTTTGGTAAACCTGCTCTGGGACCTTTAGTCTCACCTGCTCAAGAGTGCATATCACCCTGTGTGTTGATAGAAAGGCTAGGAAGTCACTAGCAGCACAGACATCCACCACTGGTCACACAATTCTACTAGTAGGATTATTGCACAAATATTGCAAATTGGGTCTGAAGATCTATTGCTGACCTTGAAGTTTGTCAATGCTCATCATCTACAACGTTGGATTCTTCTAACTAATAAGGCCTTGAAAAAGAGACAAAGAGTTGTGAAACATGTGTCGGCTCCAACCTCACTATGGCATCAATATCTGTTTTAATTTACGGTGCTTCATTCATATGGTCGCAAACTAGCACATAATACATGTAAAATGTATTAAATTTTAGTAGAGCTACAATGTTATAGTAAAGCAGATCTCATATAGAACTGCTGATGTGTTCTTAAATCTAAAGAAACATTTATTGTGGGTGTCTCAACAAATGCATTTGAATATTCATTATTAGGTAACGAGTGGCTTGGCTGGACTCAGAAAGATCTCCCCTCTCACCTGCCGTTGTTAACTTTCCTCAAAGCTACTACTGCATTGGCACTGGCTAAAGGACTTAACAGTGCCCTGCTTGCTGTGTCTATCATTCACAATGTTCAGTATGAATAGCTCGTACGACTTTACACGTAATGCTTCTTTGTTTATACCTGCAAAAAGCACAGTTGATGGACAGAATGCAGAACAATGTCATACATTCACCCCAGTACAGAGATCTGGGCCTAAATCTATCGCTTTTTGCTCACCATGCCATTCAGTTTGGACCCAGCCATATGCAAATGAGTCTTGACCCTGTGCCCCATGGGAACAGTCCAGCCCGAACAGCCAAGCCAGGTCCTCCCTGGACTGGAAACAAGCATCCTAGGACAGGTTTTGGGCTTCTAGCCCTCATCAGCCAGGATAGCTTGACTCCAGTGTCATGGAGAGCACGGGACCCACGTCTTGGCTATGGGTGGGTGGAATTTGCGTAGTCGCGCTACGGCAAAAACTCTGCGAACACGCTGAATTTCGCATGCTAGCGAAATTTCTTGTTCTACCCATTACACTACGACTGTAACTTTGCCACCGCGCCGGAAAGTCGCAGGGGTCCTTTGAGTAAACTGTCCATCATATTCATAGTGGGTAAAGGTCAAGCAGACTTTGCATACTGCTAGTGCGTGTGGGGCGGGACTTCACAACAAGCCTCTTGTTTATATAAGGTATGAGACCGATCAGAGTAGCAGATGAGGAGAGAGAACCTCCTGTTAACAGGAACTACACGGGGATTGCGCTCCAGAAAGTCATGGATGCAAAGACCTACATCAAGCATCACAGCTACTTTTTGATGGTAGATATGGAGAGAAAGCACACCTTCCCAGCCTCGACCAAGCGCCCAATATTTTTTGGGCTGATTAATGCGTTACCGAATTTGAGCTTCAACTCAGGCCAGGAGCATCGTGCCAGAAGGAATCCTGCCCTGCATATTTATCCAAGAAGATGCCACAGTTTTGCGCAATACCTCTACTCAACTGGATCACTTTCAACTGGCTAATGAGTAAGTGCTACCTCATTGAGTAAATGCATAGTGCTTTTCCTACACTACAGCTGCGTAAAGGGCCAGAAGAGCTGTCTGTCCAGTGACCATGTGTGTCTGCAACGTTGCCACCGCATCGAAAGGTGCCGGGGTCCATAGTGGGCAAAGGGCAGGAAGACGTTGTATACCGCTAGTGTGTGTGGGGTGGGGATTCTATGCAAGTTCACAACATGCCTCTTGTTTCTAAAAGGTCAGAGTCGATCAGAGCAGCAGATGTAGAGAGAGAACCTCCTGGCTACAGGAGCTACACTGGGATTGTGCTTGAGAAAGTCATGGATGCAAAGACATCCATCAAGCATCACAGCTATTACTTTTTGACAGTAGATATGGTGAGAAAGCACACCTGCCTAGCCTCGACCGCGCACAATATTTTTTGGGCTGATTAAGGGGTTACCGAATTTGAGCTGCAACTCAGGCCAGGAGCATCCTGCCAGAAGGAATCCTGCCCTGCATATTTATCCAAGAAGGTGCCACCGCTTTTTGCAATACTTCTGCTCAACTGCAGTACTTTCTACTTGCTAATCAGTAAATACTACCTCATTCAGTAAATGTATAGTGCCTTTCCTACACAACAGCTGCGTAAAGGGCCAGAAGAGTTGTCTCTCCTATGTCCATGTGTTTCCGTAACCTTGCCCTCTCACCGAAAGGCACCGGAGTCCCTTGAGTGAGCTGTCCATCATAGTGGGTAAATGGCGGGAAGACGTTGCATACTGCTAGTGTGTGTGGGGTGGGGCTTCTATGCAAGTTCACAACATGCCTCTTGTTTATAAAAGGTCAGAGACTGATCAGAGCAGCAGATGAGGAGAGACAACCTCCTGGCCACAGGAACTACACAGGAATTGCACTTGAGAAAGGTATGGATGCAAAGACCTCCATCAAACATCACAGCTACTTTTTGACAGTAGATATGTGGAGAAAGCACACCTTCCCAGCCTCGACCAAGCAAACAATATTTTTTTGGCTGATTAATGCGTTACCTAATATGAGCTGCAACTCGGGCCAGGAGTATCCTGCCAGAATGAATCCTGCCCTGCATATTTATCCAAGAAGATGCCACAGCTTTGTGAAATAGCTCTACTCAACGAGAATAATTTCTACAGGCTAATCAGTAAGTGCTAACTGGTTGAGTAAATGCAGAGTGCCTTTCCTATGCAACAGCTGCGTAATGGGACAAAAGAGTTGTCTCTCCAGTGACCATATGTGTTTGTAACTTTGCCACCGCACCAAAATGCGCCGGGGTCCCTTCAGTGAGCTGTCTATCATAGTGGGTAAAGGACAGGAAGACGTTGCATACCGCTAGTTTGTGTGGGGCGGGACTTCTATGCGAGTTCACAACATGCCTCTTGTCTATAAAAGGTCAGAGACCAATCAGATAGCACACCTGCCCAACCTCGACCGAGCGCACGATATTTTTTGGCTGATTAATGCGTTACCGAATTTGAGCTGAAACTCGGCCCAGGAGCATCATGACAGAGACTGCTTCTCAAGCCTTTTATGATGACATGGCCCAGTATTTTTCACAAAAACTAGACCTTATTTATATGATAAGATCGCCCCCTCTGGGAGTCAACAACTGATTACATCTGTTTCTACCCCACCCGCTCTCCCCACTTCACAACTGCTTGACAGTTTTCCTCCTATGCCAAATGAGGAAGCAGTTGTCTTACTCTGTTTGGTTAAATCTGGCTCTCCCCTGGACATCATCCCAGCAAAAGTTGCCTGCCCCTCTATAACTTACTCTCTACATCAGTAGGTACCATCCTAAACCTCTCAGTGAAGGATGGACATCTTCATGCATTCACCCCGTACAGAGATCTGGACCTAAATCCTTCATTTTTTTGCTCACCATGGCATTCCAGTTTGTACCCAGGTATATGCAAATCAGTCCTGACCCTGCGCCCAATGGGAACAGTCTAGCCTGACCGTCTGAAGCAGCTCATCAGAGGTCGCTCCCACTCGCTCCCTGCCTGTCCCGAGACGCTTTTGCTGACGCTCTGCTGCAAAATCTACCTACTCGAGCGCTTCGGCGATATCGCAGCGCCTGGTATCGTTTTTACATATTTATTTATTTGCGCTGCTCATTGGCCCTGCATTGTGCTTTATTAAATAGCGCTTGGCTCTGAAAAGTGTTTTAATAATCGGCGACTGTGCCCCTGCCTTGTTGTGAGATACCCTACTCCATTTTGTTAGTTTGTTTACCTGGACCCCGTGTCTCCTCCCCGCTCCCGCCTCCCAGCTGCCCCTCCCACACACTAGTTTCGTTCTGCAGCCCCGTCCCCCATTGCCTCTGTGATCGTCTGAAGCAGCTCATCAGAGGTCGCTCCCCCTCGCTCCCTGCCTGTCCCGAGACGCTTTTGCTGACGCTCTGCTGCAAAATCCACCTACTCTAGCGCTTCGGCGATATCGCAGCGCCTGGTATAGTTTTTACATATTTATTTATTTGCGCTGCTCATTGGCCCTGCATTGTGCTTTATTAAATAGCGCTTGGCTCTGAAAAGTGTTTTAATAATCGGCGACTGTGCACCTGCCTTGTTGTGAGATACCCTACTCCATTTTGTTAGTTTGTTTACCTGGACCCCATGTCTCCTCCCCGCTCCCGCCTCCCAGCTGCCCCTCCCACGCTCCGCCCCCCTCCACTCTCCATATAAGACAGATGAATCCCTGGTTCAATGATGACCTTAAAAAATCCAAGAAGCTATGCCGCACCCTAGAGAAAACATGGAGAAAAAACCCAACCACCGACAACATGGCCACCCTCAAGGCGGCCACCCGCAAACACCACCAACTGATTAGATCCACCAAGAAATCAGCTTTCAAGGATCGTCTCGACAACAACGCCCACAACAGCAAGGAACTTTTCAACATCGTCAAAGAATTCACCAACCCCGCCGCAGCATCTAACGGCATCACTCCCTCCCAAGACCTCTGCGATGCGTTATACTCCTTCTTCTACAACAAAATTGCCGACATCCACAACAGCTTCGAGAATACTCCCGGCGAACAACCCTCCCCAACCCCCTCAGATCCTACACCGCCAACTAACAACCTCAGCACCTGGAACCCAATCACCACCGAAGACACCATCAGCCTAATGAACTCAATCCACTCTGGCTCGCCAACCGACCCCTGCCCCCACCACATCTTCAACAAAGCTGACTCCATCATCGCACCCCATCTCCGTGATGTCATCAACTGCTCGTTCAACTCTGCCACCTTCCCAGAAAGCTGGAACACGCCGAACTCAGCGCCCTCTTGAAGAAACCCACAGCAGACCCCTCTGAACTTAAAAACTACCGACCTATATCCTTCCTCCCCTTCCCCGCCAAGGTCATCGAGAAAGCCGTCAACAGCCAACTCGCCTCCTTCCTTGAATCCAACAACTCCCTCGACCCCTTAAAGTCTGGCTTCTGAGCCAAACACAGCACCGAAACCGCCCTCATCGCTGCCACAGACGACATCCGAACGCTACTGGACAACGGAGAAACAGTGGCCCTCATCCTACTCGACCTCTCCGCCGCCTTCGACACAGTCTGCCATAGCACCCTTATACAACGCCTCAGCAACATCGGCATACAAGGAAAAGCCTTGGACTGGATCATCTCATTCCTCGCCGGGAGAACTCAAAGAGTCCGACTTCCCCCATTCAACTCAGAGGCCACTGAAGTCATCTGTGGAGTACCACAAGGATCATCACTCAGTCCCACCCTCTTCAACGTTTACATGAGTCCACTCGCCCCCATCGCGCGTCAACACAACCTTAACATCATCTCCTACGCCGACGACACCCAGTTAATCCTTTCCCTCACCAAAGACCCTAACACCGCCAAAACCAATCTTCACGAAGGCATGAAAGAAGTAGCCGAATGGATGAAACGCAGCCGCCTAAAACTCAACTCAGACAAAACGGAGGTGCTCATCCTAGGATCCTCCCCCTCTGCCTGGGATGACTCTTGGTGGCCTTCCGCTCTGGGCACAGCACCCACACCCACTAACCACGCACGCAACCTGGGCTTCATCCTTGACTCCTCTCTCTCGATGTCCAGACAAATCAACGCAGTCTCATCCTCCTGCTTTAACGTACTTTGTATTCTCAAAAAGATCTTCCGCTGGATCCCCCTCGAAACAAGAAAGACTGTCACTCACGCACTGGTCACGAGTCGACTGGATTATGGTAACACACTATACGCCGGAATCACAGCAAAACTACAGAAAAAAACTCCAACGCATCCAAAACGCATCAGCGAGACTCATATTGGACATCCCTCACCAAGATCACATCACCGGACACCTGAAAGACCTCCACTGGCTTCCCGTCAACAAGAGAATTACATTCCGTCTTCTCACCCACGCACACAAGGCCCTCTACAAACTAAGACCCGAATGCCTCAACACTCGACTGTCCTTCTACACACCCACCCGCCAACTTAGATCGTCCAATCAAGCCCTCGCCGCAGTCCCGCGCATCCGTAAATCCACCATGGGTGGCAGATCCTTCTCCTTCCTGGCGGCCAAGACCTGGAACTCACTCCCCACTCACCTCCGCCTTACTCAAAACCACATCTCCTTCAGAAAAGAACTTAAAACCTGGCTATTCGACAAAAATTGAACACCCTTCCCCAAGCGCCTTGAGACCCTCTGGGTGAGTAGTGCGCTATATAAATCCCTGAACTTGAACTTGAACTTGAACTTAGCCTGGACTGCCAGGCCAGACGTGGGTCCCTTAGCTTACTGTGCCACCGAATTCAAGCTAGCCTGATTGATTAAGAGTAACAACCAGAAACCGGTCCCAGAATGCTTGTTTCCGGTCCTTGGAGGAGCTGGCTTTTCAGTTTGGTCTGGACTGTTCTCACGAGGCATGATTTATTTAACCCAGAACTCTTGACTGGAGGTAAATGTATGATTTATTCAGCATTCTATCCATCAATTTTTTGCATAGCTCTTTGTTTATACCTAACATACTCCTTCTCATGTGAAACCCTCAAACACCTTTCATAATGTCTGTACATAAAATTGCATACATGAATGAATAAACAAAGCTTAGCATGAGTGTAATGTCCTTTTCTTTACATTCTTTACAGTGGTCAGTGTATCTCTCCTTACATACAGGCATTGTTCTCTAAAGACGCCTACTTATCACCACAAGGCTGGGTAAGAGGGACACGATAGATGAGGGGTGTAAGTGAATGCCACTGCTGATGCCAGCCCAGATAAACAGAGAGGGTAGACAGACCACATCCATGGCTGGCACTCCACTACTCTAGAATAGGACGTCGGGCCAAATAATCTGACATCATCCAGAGATGGTAGACAGACTACATCCACGGCTGGCAGTCCACTATTCTAGAATAGGACGTCGGGCCAGATACTCTGACGTCATCCAGAGAGGGTAGACAGATATCAACCATGGCTGGCACTCCACTACTCTAGAATAGGACGTTGGGCCAGATAATCTGACGTCATCTAGAGAGGGCAGAAAGATATCATGCATGGCTGGCACTCCACTTATCTAGAACTGGATGTTGGACTAGATACTCTGACGTCATCCAAAGAGGGTAAACATATATCAACAAAGGCTGGCTCTCCACTTCTCTAGAACTAGACGTCGGGCCAGATACTCTGACGTCATCCAGAGAGGGTAGACAGATATCATCCATGGCTGGCACTCCAGTACTCTAGAACTAGACGTCGGGCCAGATACTCTGATGTCATCCAGAGAGGGTAGACAGATATCATCCACGGCTGGCAGTCCACTACTCTAGAACTAGACATCAGGCAAGATACTCTGACGTCATCCAGAGAGGGTAGACATATATCATCCATGGCTGGCACTCCACTACTCTAGAACTAGACGTCGGGTCAGATACTCTGACGTCATCCAGAGAGGGTAGAGAGATATCATCCATGGATGGTACTCCTCTACTGTAGAACTAGCCGTCTGGCCAGATACTCTGACGTCATCCAGAGAGGGTAGACTTATATCATCCATGGCTGGCACTTCACTACTCTAGAACTAGATGTTGGGCCAGATACTCTGACATCATCCAGAGAGGGTAGACAGATATTATCCATGGCTGGCGCTCCACTAATCTAGAATAGGACGTCGGGCCAGATACTCTGACGTCATCCAGAGAGGGTAGACAGATATCATCCATGGCTGGCACTCCAGTACTCTAGAACTAGACCTCGGGCCAGATACTCCGATGTCATCCAGAGAGGGTAGACATATATCATCCATGGCTGGCACTCCACTACTCTAGAACTAGATGTTGGGCCAGATACTCTGACATCATCCAGAGAGGGTAGACAGATATTATCCATGGCTGGCGCTCCACTAATCTAGAATAGGACGTCGGGCCAGATACTCTGACGTCATCCAGAGAGGGTAGACAGATATCATCCATGGCTGGCACTCCAGTACTCTAGAACTAGACATCGGGCCAGATACTCTGACGTCATCCAGAGAGGGTAGACATATATCATCCATGGCTGGCACTCCACTACTCTAGAACTAGACATCGGGTCAGATACTCTGACGTCATCCAGAGAGGGTAGACAGATATCATCCATGGATGGTACTCCACTACTGTAGAACTAGCCGTCGGGCCAGATACTCTGACGTCATCCAGAGAGGGTAGACTTATATCATCCATGGCTGGCACTCCACTACTCTAGAACTAGATGTTGGGCCAGATACTCTGACATCATCCAGAGAGGGTAGACAGATATTATCCATGGCTGGCGCTCCACTAATCTAGAATAGGACGTCGGGCCAGATACTCTGACGTCATCCAGAGAGGGTAGACAGACCACATCCATGGCTGGCACTCCACTACTCTAGAACTAGACCTCGGGCCAGATACTCCGATGTCATCCAGAGAGGGTAGACATATATCATCCATGGCTGGCACTCCACTACTCTAGAACTAGACGTTGGGCCAGATACTCTGACGTTATCCAGAGAGGATAGACAGATATTATCCATGGCTGGCACTCCACTACTCTAGAACTAGCCGTCGGGCCAGATACTCTGACGTCATCCAGAGAGGGTAGACTTATATCATCCATGGCTGGCACTCCACTACTCTAGAACTAGATGTTGGGCCAGATACTCTGACATCATCCAGAGAGGGTAGACAGATATCATCCATGGCTGGCGCTCCACTAATCTAGAATAGGACATCGGGCCAGATACTCTGACGTCATCCAGAGAGGGTAGACAGATATCATCCATGGCTGGCACTCCACTACTCTAGAATAGGACGTCGGGCCAGATAATCTGATGTCATCCAGAGAGGGTAGACAGATATCATGCATGGCTGGCACTCCACTACTCTAGAACTAGATGTTAGGCCAGATACCCTGACGTCATCCAGAGAGGGTAGACAGATATCATCCATGGCTGGCACTCCACTACTGTAGAATAGGATGTCGGGCCAGATAATCTGACGTCATCCAGAGAGGGTAGACAGATATCATGCATGGCTGGCTCTCCACTACTCTAGAACTAGACGTCAGGCCAGATACTCTGACGTCATCCAGAGAGGGTAGACAGACCATATCTATGGCTGGCACTCCACTACTGTAGAACTAGACATCGGGCCAGATACTCTGACGTCATCCAGAGAGGGTAGACAGACCACATCCATGGCTGGCACTCCACTACTCTAGAATAGGACGTGGGGCCAGATACTCTGACATCATCTAGAGAGGGTAGACAGACCACATCCATGGCTGGCACTCCACTACTCTAGAATAGGACGTGGGGCCAGATACTCTTACGTCATCCTGAGAGGGTAGACAGACCATATCCATGGCTGGCACTCCACTACTCTAGAATAGGACGTGGGGCCAGATAATCTAACGTGATCCAGAGAGGGTAGACATATATCAACCATGGCTGGCACTCCACTACTCTAGAACTGGACGGCGGCCCTGGCATGCCCGTGTTTGTTGCCACGGAAAAACAGAAGTGAGCCATCAGCAAGCCCGACCCTCCTCAGCCAGGCCCCCAAAGACGGCCCCCAGCTGAGTTGGGAGCAGCCGACATCCCCTAGCTGCTGTGCACGTGCCGACCCCAGGGGTGCGGATGCAAGCAGGACTCCTATCTGAGCTTAGAGCTCCCCCCAACCACCACTGATTTGCTCTCTATACTTTGGTTAGAGGACTGCCCTGGGCCCTGGGGAGAGTAGTTGGAAAGTTTTCAATTTGCTTATGTGTGACATGTCTATATTTTCAGGGAGCTATGTGTGGCATGTATGGCTTACGTGTGGCACTTTGTGGAGCACCTGTTTCTGGTCATAACACACAATAAATTAGGTATGTTTAAAATATGACCATATTGAGTGCAATGTAACTTTACAATACCATCAGCCCACCTGAAGGACTCATACAAGGTCACTGATCTACATCCATTTTGAAAAATGATCGGGCCCTTGTGTTCTGGGACCTTTGAGCCCAGTCTTCATCGTAAAGATCAGCGGTGTACTAGGATATCACGACGAGCAAGTTTACAAATGCCTGTTCCAGTGCTTAATGCGAGCTGATGGTTTCCAGTGCTTGCCTTCACTGGCACTTCATTATTAGCACCGGCGCTTGTGACAGTCCGCCACAAGGTGGCGCTCTGGCTAATTTAGAGATGACCACAACAATAGTCAATTATTAATTCAATATACATTATGCATTAGTCCAAATTGCCACACTTGTAGAAGTTTGATAGTTAGTAGTTGTGTTGTTAGTATCATTGGCAGTATGGGTGGTGCAGACTGCAGTGGCGTCCTGATGAGAGCCCTGAGACTTAATGTAGAAACACTGTAGTGGACAGGATTCTATACATTGGAAACCAGCAGGAAGGTTTGCTGTTGAGGAACTCTAATGCATATTGCAACTCTGGAAACATATTTAAGGTAAGTGATGCTTTAATTGCATCTAATTGTAGTTAATGTGGCCTGCCCATCCTTGAAAAATGTGCATGTATAAGTCCCAAAATGCGAAATGATCTTAGCTAAAAACCGAGAACTTGTTGAAGAATGCTCATAAAAACTAGAAGTTTACAACACTAATGACATTAGGTTTTCAGACCAAAAGGAACCAGGCATGACGAGTATTTCCTCAAATGTGTACTTGCTTATGGGCATGCTGCTGAGCCCTTTTGTGCTTGTCACACATCTATGCAGGGACACACAACTTGTGCAAAGCGAGCATGCAGTTTAATGATCACCACCCTGGCTGATCTGCACTCCATGTAGAGCTGGAGAACCCACAGAGGGCAACACACAGAAGCATCCCTGGTGGTAAGGTCTCTGCAGACATCATCAGGCCACAGAGTGTCTGCAGGTGAGGTCACATTCACATGCATGCTTCAGCTCACTATGGGAGCACGGTCTGCAATCTCACAAAAAATAAATTAAAGGAGACTTGGGGACTGATTTAGATCTTGACGGACAGGTTACTGTGTCACAATGGTGATGGACATCACTTCTTCTGGAATATAAATACCATAAGATATAATGGGATTTATATTTTGGCAGACGGGATATCCGTGACCGTTCCAGATCTAATTCAGGCCCTAATTTACCACACCTATTCTTTTTCTGATCAACCACACATAAAACAGCTAAATATGAGAAGTATGTACTTCGTTACACCCTCCCTTAGAAGAAGTACTGTAAGAAAAGGGTAAAGTTAACCAAAAGTTGTCAGTTTAAGTAACTTCATTGTTATACCCTACGTTTCACGTTTAAGTATAATCAGCCTCGGTCCTCCTAGCTGCTCAGCCAGAGTGAGAGGTAGTAATGGAATGTTGGTGTGACTGTGATGAATGGAATGCCTTCGTGGATGTGTGGATGACAGTTGGAGATGGGCTGAGCAGCAGGGAGGCTGCTCCTTGTGGGGCTGGTACATGGCTAGTACCTATCTAGAGCTGGCTGGACTCTGACGTGGATCTAATAAAGAAGACTTGAAATTACTCTACAAGGCTACCAGTGTCTCTATGCATGGTACAACATTTATTTGGCGACGAGCGGACCTGGACAGAAGCGGACATCAGAACAGCTCAGAAAACGAGAGACTACTTAGACAATCCTGTAACCAGCGAAACCACAAGAAAGCAACTACTTGATGGAGAATGGAGCAACAGGCATGCCAGCCACACCTGTGTCCATGTCATCGGACGGCGCTAACAACCGTATGTGTCCAGCCTGATCGTGCACCATGGAATTGACCACAGGTATGGTCTATTTGTTAGGGTGTGTCTGTATTAGACCTGGCACCATTGGTGTGTGTCTCCCTTCCATTTTCTTTGCTGTGCCGCTTGTGTTTTTGCTGGTGTTAGCTGCTCAGCGCACTGTGCCACTGCCAACCAGTGCCACAGTGCAAGTGCTCCCTGTATAAAATGTAAATATTGATTGAAATCTCCTTATATTGCTTATTTGGTGTACTGTCAGACCCCAGTACAGTGCACCAGGAGTGCCCAGGACTTGTAGATCCAAATGCTGCTGGTGGGCTTGCAGCACTTGTTGTGCCCCCCACAGAAGCGGCCTGGCAAAATGTGTCTAAGGTCTGCCATTGCAGAGCCTGTGTGCAGCCTCGTGTTGTCATGCTGCTGGGCAAGTGCACCCACTTGCCAGTCCCTAAAACCTTCCCTTTTCTTCATATCTGTCACCCCTATGCTAGGCCCAAGGGCATACCACTTTTAGAAAGTAGGCATTTGCTTGCCTAACCATTACGGCCCGCCTCTGCTATTATGTGTATCTGCTGTCTGGGTCCTGTGAGTGACAGGTCTGGGGAATTCCAGAGGGCAGGGCTAGGTAGCCTGGTGTTGAATAGAGAGATTTACATCCAGATGGGTGGGAGGAGTGCACCTGGACTCTGAATAGGACTGTGCCTTTCCACCACAATGCTGGCTCCACCCCCTGTGGAGTGTTGGATGTCTCTAGCCTGCTCCCTGAAGGAAAAGTCAGAGTCATGTCAACAAAGTGCTCAAGAACTGGTTTTGGCTGGGCACAGGCCCCTCTACCCCAGAGGAACAAAGGATTTAGGGGTATAAGTATTGGGACCCTGCTCCCAAGAAATTAGATCCACATTGACAAGAAGAAACCTCTGCCTGAAGAGAAGGCACTGGGAAAGCTGAAGGAGGAGTACTGTCCCTGACCTGGGGGATTGGCCTGCAGTTGTTACCTTGCTGCTGAAGGAGAGGAGAAAGACTTCAAAGACTTTACTTTCAACTTGTGCTTAAAGATCTCCAAGGGCTTGTGAGTGAGCTTGCCCCCTGAATGAAGTCCCAGGACCAGTGAACTTCATCCGCCTCGCAAATCGCTGCTGGAAATGTTGTTTTCAGTATCCGCCGAGGCCGGGAGCTGTGTACGCCTCGTATGATCGAATCGCAGCCTGACGCACCGTATCAGGCATCACCAACCACAAGCAACGCGACTCTGAGTTCATCGACCCGCACAAGCGCCGTCAACAAGCCGTAGCTCGCATCGCAACTTGGAGGCCCCGCAACGTACAACGCTTCACGCATCGACTCACACAGGTCGGGACAACACGCACACTACTGCAGAGAGAGAGTCTGAGGATCGCACGGAGTTGGGTACGCATCGCACGGCCCGACTCGCACCGCTTCAACGACTGCACGACTCCAGCTCCCAAGTTATGGCTCGTACGCCCCAGCGTGAAGAGATCGTACCGCACCAGGCCCCTCAAGCAATGCGACTTGGAGTTCAATGACCCGCACAGGCGCCGTCAACGAGCCGGAGCTCGCACCGCAACAGGAGGACATCGCTGCGTACAACGCTTTCTTTTTCACCGCCCGTCCGTGAAGGATGCATCCAAGCAAAGGTACTGTACTACTCGAACCCCATCTCGTACGCATCAGACAGGAGAGTCCGCTGCGCTTGTTAAACTCTTTGTGATATTTTCATTGCCGTGAGAGACGGACAAAGAGTACGAACCGTACAGAACTCTAAAATCAAGCATTTTTACAAGAACTCTTTATTGCTAACAGTATTGTGGAATATTTTTGTCGTTATTTGGTCTTGTGCTAAGTCTTATATAAAAGCTAACTATTTTTGATATAAAACCTGTGTGGTGTCCATTTGTAGTGTTGTCACTTGATTACTGTGTGTGATTACAACTGCTTAACTTACATCGCCTCTGAGATAAGCCTTGTCTGCTCACGTCACCCAACCTAGAGGGTGAGCAGGGGTTATTTTGAGAGGATAATTCCCTTGCCCTGACTGGAGGAGAGGGTCCCTGCTTGTCACAAGTACCTACCTGTGCCAACCAGAGATCCCTGATTCTAACATTAGAGGCAGCTGAAGGGATCCGAATTTGCAGTTGTAATTCATGTACAGTGATTGGTGAACACTACTTAGTGAGTTCAGACCATAACGCAACCACGTACTTGTTGATTCTTGTTTTGCTAGAGATCTCCATTTTTTGGAAGTCATGCCTAGTTCAGTCATTGTGGAGAAACCAGCCTCTATAGTCTCTGAAAGCGAAGAAGTAGAATGGGTAGAGGAGAGACTATAGAGCTACCCCAAGACCCAGCTGAAGGGCTTCTGAAAAAAGTTCAAAGTTTCCCAGGTGGGATGCAAAATCAACGCAGACTACCAAAAGGCACTGAGGGCCTGGATGGAGTCGAGAAAAGGCCCTGAGGATGTGGTAGAAATTGAGCAGGCAGAAAGCATCATTGGTTTTGGCAGAGACCTGTCGCCAGAGGAGTTGGCAGATGGGAAGGAAACCCGAATGCACGAAATGGAGATGGCAAAACTTAAATTGAATGGGCAACTGGAGCTGGAAAGCAAAAAGCTGGCTCTGGAAGAGAGAAGAATCCAAATGGAGCATGAAATGGCTTTGAGGGAATTGGATCTAAAGGTTAAGAGTTTAGAGCATACTCCCTCTGGTGGCAGCACACCGCCAGTGCAGGTAGAATCAAGGGTGTACATACCAAAGGAGGTGCTTAAAGAATTATTTTTAAATGATGACATAGGGCAGTGGTTCAAGGCCTACCAGGTAGCCATGCCTTCCCACCGGGTCCCTGAGAGAGATTGGGGAGCGGGGTTGTGGGGGCGGTTCCTGAGTGAGGGGCGGGACACACTGTTAGATTTGCCCTCAGAGGTTCATAATTCTTACCCACACATGAAGGATGCTTTGATGACCAGATATGGGTTAACTCCTGAGTTGTATAGACAGAGGTTCAGGGGTTACACAAAGATTCCTGATAGTACGTATGTTGAGTATGTAACTTTTTTCAGCAGAGCACTGGATGGTTGGGTGAAGGGTAGCAAAGTTAATGATTTTCAAGCGCCTCTTGATTTAAAGGCCTGGGAGCACTTGTAGGGTAATTGTTTTCCTGAGCTACGCCATCACCTGATTGATAGCAAGCTGACTAACCCTAGGAAGCTTGCCGAGGAGGCGGACCGCTGGATCAGTACCAGGGTCCACAAGGGTCACGTGGGAGACTCCGCCAAGGGTGGGCAGGGTCCCCAGCAGAAGAGTGTTGGGGACAAGGGAAAACAGAGGGAGTTCCAAAGAAGGCCCCAAAGTAATCCCCAAGGGAAAGGTTCTCAGTCTCCCCCACCCCAGAAACCGACCGGGGCCCCGACAGGTCCCCCTGTTCAGAGAGGGCCCCCAAGAAGTTACAAGTGTGGTGAACTGGGTCATTTTGCCTCTGATCCAAGTGTTGCCAGTTTGTTAAACCTGCACCCCCGAGTGCAGCCACCCGGCAGATGGCTAGTGTAGCCCTGCGTGAGGAATGGAATGTCCAAGGAGGTGGAGGTCCCGCAGAGATGTCCCTTGTCTCATTAGGAGACTGTGATATGGTCCAAGAAAACCAACTGCCCTCTAACACTAAGAAATATGGGCAGTGGGTGACAATTAATGGCCAAAAGATGGGGGCTCTTAGAGATACAGGAGCCAGTGTGACAGCTGTCAAGTGGTCTCAATAGCAGGTTGTCCCACATGCATTCTGCCGAGTCGTGAACGCCGACAACACTGAGAGTCAGTGTCCACTGGCTCAGGTTCCCTTTGAGTGAGGGGGGGTCTCTGGTACTCTTCAAGTAGCTGTGAGAACTGCCATGCCTGTAGTCTGTCTGTTGGGGAACGATTTGGAGTGCTCCCCTTCGGAAAAGGTGGAGAAGAGTACTCACCTGGGGATGGTGGGTCCACCTGACTGGGCATGTGTGACCACCCGGTCAGCCAGTATGGGTGCTCAAGAGGTCCTGGA
The DNA here is from genome assembly GCF_964261635.1 of Lissotriton helveticus. Classification (NCBI taxonomy): domain Eukaryota; kingdom Metazoa; phylum Chordata; class Amphibia; order Caudata; family Salamandridae; genus Lissotriton; species Lissotriton helveticus. The sequence continues at coordinate 1,695,898,217 of NC_136069.1, read as the reverse complement.
GACTGAGAGGGAGGCCCTGGAATGGGCCTTAGAGAGAAGAGGCAAGGGGTGTGGGAAACCGGCCCCTGTTGTTCCCACGGTCCAGGAGGAGGCAGACCCTGAGGGAGATGCCCTGGAGCCTACAGGGGAACAGATAGCTGAACTGGGGGACCTGCCTGAGCTGACCCATTGGCAGCAGGAAGGAGGCCCCTCCAGGTAGGAATTCTGCAGAGGGCAGAAAGAATGTCCTTCTCTCCTGGGTCTGCGGCAGCAGGCTGCAGACCAGGCCAACGGTGATCAGTCTGGATCACATCTCATTTACTGAGAGAACAACTTCCTGTATTCAGAGCCTAAGGTGGCTGAGCCAGGGTCAGCCTGTGTGCTGGCGGTGCCCCAGATCTTCAGAGCCTTCCTACTGGGGCTGGCTCACGATGTGCCATTGGCAGGGCATTTGGGCAGGACAAGACCTTTGAAAGGCTTGTCACCCATTTTTATTGGCCTCAAATGCGCAGGAGCTCAGACTCTCACTGCAGGACCTGTCAGACTTGCCAGGCAAGTGGAAAGAGTGGGAGGAAGGAGAAGGCTCCTCTCCAGCCCTTCCCTGTGGTCAGTACCCCATTCCAGCGAGTGGGGATTGACATTGTGGGGCCACTGGACCCCAGGACAGCCATGTGCAACAGGTTTATCCTGGTCCTGGTGGACCATGGCACCCGGTACCCGGAAGCCATCCCTCTGAGGACAGTGACGGCCCCCGTGGTGGGACGTGCACTGATGGGAATTTTCTCCAGAGTGGGATTCCCTCTAGAGGTGGTGTCTGACCGGCGTACCAATTTCATATCCAAGTATATGAAATCCCTTTGGCAAGAGTGTGGTGTAACCTACAAGTTTATGACACCTTACCACCCCACAGGAAATGGGTTGGTTGAGAGATTCAACCGTACCCTCAAAGGCATGATAATGGGTCTGGAAGAACCCATGAGGCATAAGTGGGACGTCTTCTTACCGTGCCTTCTCTTTGCTTACCGTGAGGTGCCACAGAAGTCTCTAGGCTCCTGTATGGCCACCCAGTGAGAGGACCTCTAAGTCTGGTCAAAGAAGGCTGGGAGCTATCTCCCAGGAAACCTCCCCAGAGTGTATATAGCTACATGCTGGCCTTCAGGAACCAGACTAGGCGTTTCAGACCACTTGCTGAGGCAAATCTGGAAGCCAGTCAAGAGGAGATGAAGCGGTGGTACGACCAGAATGCCACTCTGGTAGTGCTTCAGCCAGGTCATAAGGTGTGTGTCTTGGCTCCCGTGGAGCCTTGAGCACTCCAGGATAAGTGGATCGGCCCCTTTGAGGTGGTGGAGCGCAGGAGTCCTGTTACCTATTTGGTGGCTTGCGGTCTCCCAGGAACCCCTTGCAGGTCCTGCATGTCAACTGCCTCAAGCCCCACTTGGAGAGGTCCGAAGTGGGCATGCTCTTGGCAACAGATGATGGAATGGAGGAGACAGAGCCTCTTCCTGACCTTCTGGTAGCCACAGAGCAAGATGGGTCAGTGGATGGAGTTAACCTCTCACCCGCCCTGACCCCTGAAAAACAGAATGACTGCCGCCAGTTGCTGGGACAGTTCTCTGACCTGTTTTCCCTGGTCCCTAGTATCACTGATTGGTGCGTCCATGATGTGGATACATGGGATAGTTCTCCTGTGAAGCACAAGCCTTACAGGGTGACTGACAGGGTCAGAGCCTGCATCAAAGAGGAGGTCTCAAAGATGCTTGCTCTTGGGGTGATTGAGTCCTCCAGCAGTCCTTGGGCCAGCCCAGTGGCCTTGGTCCAGAAGGCTGCAGCACCGGGTGCCACACCCAAACTCCGGTTCTGTGTGGACTACAGAGGACTCAATTCACTCACCAAGACTGACGCGCACCCCATCCCCAGAGCTAATGAGCTCATTGATCGGTTAGGGGCTGCCCGGTACCTCAGCACATTTGATCTAAAGTCTGGGTACTGGCAGATCACCTTGACTGATGGGGCCAAAGAGAGGTCAGCATTCTCCACACCAGATGGGCATTTCCAGTTTCGGGTTATGCCATTTGGGATGAAGAATGCCCCTGCCACCTTCCAAGGTTGGTCAACCAGGTGTTGGTTGGGCTGGAGGAATTCAGTGCCGCCTACCTGGATGACATAGCAGTGTTCAGTGTAACATGGGAAGAACATATGCGCCACCTCTGGGACATGTTGATGGCACTGCGCAAGGCAGGCCTCAAGATCAAGGCAAGTAAGTGCCAGATCGGGCAGGGTTCCGTGGTGTACTTGGGACACCAAGTGGGGAGCGGCCAGGTGGCGCCTCTCCAACCCAAGATTGAAACCATCCTGGCTTAGGAGTCCCCAAAGACCCAGACAGGGGTGAGGCCCTTTTTAGGACTCACTGGGTACTACAGGAGGTTTGTCAAGCGGTATGGCAAAATTGTAAATATTCAGCCAGTGAATATCTTGATCCACACCACTTTTATAGTTTAATTATAGAGGGTTTCTACGCTCTCGAACAAATTGGTGAGGGCGTACTTCAGGTAAAAGCATGCATGCTGGTTCAGAGCGTAACAAAGTAGATGCCGTGAATCGCTGGTGCAGAGAAAAGGGGGCTTACTAGAGACTCAAGGTGGCATGCCTATTCTTCTTACCCACTCATTCCAATCACACAATACAATATCAGTCCAAGTCGGAATACTTACCAAGGCCTCCTGCTTAGTTTATCCGACCAGGGATCCATTGTGGTTGGCCTCAATAAACCAGATGTCTCAAAGTAGTGCTATATGTTTTTAAGCGCTAGAATTTGTTCATTCTTTAAAAATTCATATTGCTGGTTCTCTACATTAGATTTTTGTCACTTTGGTGTCATTTTAAGATAAACACATTTCATATGTTTATAAATTTGTGTGGTATTTGCATTATTATTTAATGGATTATGTTTTTACATGCTTTACACACCTGTCTCTTAAGTTACGCCTGCCTGCACGCAGTCAGCCAACAAGGGTGCTAATGTATTGAAATCTTGATTGGACCTTATATTGTGTGGGTGGCCATCTTGCTAATGGTAGGTGTTGCTAACGGTAGGTCATACTTACTAATAACCCACTTTACAACAATCTTACATCAGGGTACTGGCAGATCGCCCTAACAGCAGAAGCAAAGGAGAGGTCAGCCTTCTCCACTCCAGAGGACCAATACCAATTTAGGGTGATGCCCTATGGACCCAAAAATTCCACTGCTACCTTTCAGAGGTTGGTGAACCAGGTTCTTGTTGGAATGGTGGCCTTCAGTGCTGGCTATCTGGATGACATAGCAGTCCTCAGTAGAGTCTGGAAGGGCCACTTGTTCACCTCCAGGAAGTGCTTCAAGCTCTGCAACAGGCAGGCCTGACTATCAAGGCAATTAAGTGCCAGATAGCGAAGGGGTCTGTGGTGTACTTGGGACACCTGATTGTCAGGGGTAATGTGCAGCCCCTCTAGGCCAAGATAGAGACTGTCATGGCCTGGGAGACCCCAAAATTCAGACTAAGGTCAGAGCATTCCCAGACCTCACTGTCTACAATAGGAGGTTTGGCACGGGATATGGCACCATTGTTGCCCCTTTGACATATCTGACTTCTAAGAAGAAGCCCATAAATTTGATTTGGACAGAGGCATGCCAAAACACATTTGACTCCCTTAAGCAGGCCATATTAAGAGCCCCTGTGCTTAAGACACTTGACTTCTCCCAGGAGTGTATCCTCCGTACTGATGCCGTGGACCAGGGTCAGCGGGCTCGATAATTCTCGCCTCAGTGCCTACTCCAGTCAGGGACCACACTCGGCAACTCTGGGCATTAGCTTGCCTCATCTTCACAACGGCCCCCCAGACCGCCGGGGATGCTTGGTCGCACCTTAGAGATACCCATTAGGGACCATCTCTCAGGGTGAGCCAGGACGGGTTCCCCAGCGGTCGAAGCGCGGAGATACTCCTCCGGGAGTTGATTCTAGCGCTATATAAACCCACAATTAAATTCAATTAAATGCCACAGAGCATGGTGTAGGGGCAGTACAATATCAACTTAATGAAGAGGGCCTGGACCAACCTTTGGCCTTAATTTCCTGGAGGCTACTTCCCAGGGAACAAAGGTGGAGTACAATAGAAAGAGAAGATTTTGCTGAGTTCTGGGAACTGAAAAAGTTGAGCCCATACCTGTTTGCTAGTCACTTCCTGAGTCATTTTGACCACAGGCCCCTCAGGTGGCTCATGCAAATGTGGGGTGAGAATCCAAACTGTTGAGCTGGTCCATTTCCCTACAGGGTATGGACTTCAGGATGGAACACAGCGCAGCGGTAGACAACGCCAATGTGAATGGTCTATTCAGTGTTTTCTGCCTTAACAATAAGAACCACGTAGAGGTTGGGTAGATCTCCCCACTCTCAGCTGCAGGGGACATGTGTTAGACCTGTAATCCTTAGGGTGGTCTTCCCCCAAACATTTTTCCTGCCTACATCCTCTTTTGCTGATTCTTTTTGTTAGATGTATTCTCCTGAACACTTTACCACTGCTGACCAGTGCTGACATGCATGTGCTTCTCCCCTAAACATGGTAACATTGGTGTATACAAATATGGCAAATTCAGTTTACTTATAAGTTACTTGTAAAGTGGTATACCGTATACCCATGGATTGTATCCTAAAGGCTACTAGTGGGATTGCAGCACTGATTGTGCCTCCTACACAAATACCCTTTGAAACCTGTCTCATACCAGTTTATTGCCACATTTAAACCCCTTTGCCAAGACTTAAACTCCCTTTTTACTACACATATGTCACCCCTAACATATGCCCTAGGTAGCCCATAGGCCAGGGTGCTCTGTAAGTAAAAAGTAGGATATGTACTTTCAAGTTTTGCATGTCCTGGTAGTGAAAAACACCTAACATTTGTTTTTCACTATTGTGAGGCCTACTCCTCTCATTGGTTAACATGGGGAATCCCTTAATAAAGTTTTTGTTGTAGCAATTATTTTTATTGCCATGAATATTAACTAAGAAACAACAAAAGATACAGGGACATGCAAGTCCAACATAGATCCATACTAAAATACAAAAAAAAAAATAATGTGTATGATAAGAAAACTAGCCCTATCGGATTAAGCTTAACTGTTATTTTTGTTTTTTTCTTCTTCACTTATGTTATTTGGTCAGGTGTGGGGCAGCTACCGTAGTGGGGTAGCTCTCTAGTACTGCCTCTCCAGCTGCAGTAGGTTAAAGGGAGGGGTGTGGGTTCCAAGGGTCTCTCGGGTCAGAGGGAGGACTCGAAGGGGTTTGTGGGTGGGGGGTAAAAAAAATAAAAATATTGACATCATTAGGGTAAAATATAGATATCATAAAAGACTATTAATTAGTCATCTGATTCTGTTTGCTTTTTCAGCCTTTCTAGAGTTAAGTTTTATTTGCAGAGGAAAACTTGACAAGGAATATAATTCATTATGGCTAAGATTAAATGTATGGCATGGAATGTGGCTGGACTTAATAGTGCTAATAAACGTCAATTGGTACAGGAGGAGCTAAAACTGCATCTACCACATTTAGTTTTAATTACTGAAACTCGCCTGGCCTACAAGGATCGTCATTTGTTAAAACACTTAGGGTACGAAGCAATTGTTAGTACTTCTCAAACTATATCTATGAAATGAACTGCTATATTAAAAGATAAAAGGTTCTTCTGTAAAATAGTCAAGACATTGGCTGATCCAAGAGGTCGATGGGTATTGGCTCAAATTGAGATATAGGGTAAGAAATATGTGTTTGGCTCAATTTATGGATCAAATATTGATGACCCTGGTATATTTGATTTTCTTATTTTAGAATTGCTGAACTGGGGTGAGGAATGCCTAATAATGGGAGGTTTTAATTGTGTAATGGACTATAATATTGACTTAACAAAAAAAGGGGGTTTTAGTAGAATGCGAAAGGTCAGGCAGCCATACTAGAAATGGCTAGATTACAATCCCTACAGGATGCTTGGAGACAGATATATCCACTTATCCCGGGGTATACTTATTATTCGGCCCGACACAAATCTTACTCCAGGATTGATATGGCCTGGGTCTCTGACAGTTTAATGTTAGGATTAGATATTGTTATATGCCCTCGGTTGACATCTGACCATAACCCTATTCTGCTATCCTTTATGGTTACCCCTGAAGGGAAAAATGTCAGACCATTCTCCTTTCCCAGATATTTCTTTACTGATGTGGAATATGTCTCCAGTATGAACCAACAATTAGAGACTTTTTTGAGGAAAATGTAGGGACAGCTTCCTCATTGATCATTTGGGTTACTATGAAAGCGTATGTCAGAGTATGACCCAACAACACATTTGGCGGCAGAATAAATTAAGAAAAGTTAATATGGAGTGCCTGATTAAGGATTTACAAAATAAGGAAAAATATCATGTTGAGGCAGTAACACGAGGCCAATTGGATCAGGTTCAGTTGTTTCTTACTCTATTGGATGCTAGAACAGCAGTGAAAACATCTCTTAGGGAAAAAATAGCAGTGAGATATAATAAGTACCGTCTGGCACAATACGAATATGATGAACATATTGGTAAAGTTTTAGCTTTTCAAACAGCAGAAACGAAGGCTCAAACTAAAATCAATGTTATAAAGAGCCCGGATGGTGCTTTACATAATTATACTTCAGCTATCTTGGAGCAGTTCCCACTATTTTATCAGAAACTCTACTCATCCTCTTCGGTGATTGATAAGGACGATATTACACAGTATATTACTGTGAGTAATCTTCCGATGTTGAGTGATGATGAGGTAGTATTTTTAGATAACACAATATCATTGAAAGAAATAGGATTAGTCATTTATGCTTTCCCTCAGGCAAAGCAGCAGGGGTAGATTCACTACCAATAGAATTTTACAAGATTTTCAAAAGTAGTTTGTTGGCACCATTCAGTAAAGTCATTCAACATGTAGGACGCCGAAATCATGGAATATGACTCAAATTGTCTTTTTTCTTAAAAAAGGCATAATACCTACAGACTGTGGAACGTACCGACCTATCTCCCTCATAAATACAGATGCAAAGATTTTTGCAAAGATCCTCGCAAATTGACTCGCACCAATGATGTCAGGATTAGTGTCCGATATCCAACATGGTTTTATACCAGGTAGAGACACTACAGCTCATGCCAATATGGCCATTGGTGCGTTTGACTATGCGGAGAATGAGGGGGTGGGTCTGGGGATCTTCCTTTTAGATGCCAAAAAGGCCTTTGATAGGGTCGGTTGGGAACTTCTATGGGCTACACTAGGGGCATTTGGCCTTGGCGATCAGTTTAGGCAGTGGGTGCGTGCTCTATATCATAAACCTACAGCTAAGATTTCATACTTTGGTTCATATTCTAATTCATTTGGCATTTCCTGTGGGACAAGGCAGGGATGCCCTCTCTCCCCGTTATTATTTGCCCTTTATATTGAGCCGTTCATGCGTGCTTTACAAACTAATATGCAGATGAATCCATTAATGACTACCTTTAACGAGCTGAAGGTAACAGCATATGCTGATGATCTGGCAATCTTTTCTACTAATCCAGTAGAAGCTGTCCCAGCTATCGAGAGAGCTCAACCGAATTTGGATTAGTATCGGGGTATAAATTAAACATTAGTAAAACCCAAGTTCTTATTAATTTTAAATCTAGCCTTCCAATCCAGGAGAGATGTTCAACAGCTACGTATTTGAGTGTCAAGATCTCAGCAGAAGTGGGCCAAATAATATCCTTAAATTATACTCCTTTACTAGATGAAATTATGAAAATTCTAAAAAAAATGGCATAAACTTCCTACAGGGCTTCTGGGCAGATGTAATTCGATAAAAATTAAAATACTTCCAAAATGTTTATATTTATTTAGATCTATTCCTCTACGTCTTCCTAATATATGTATTTTTTAAATTAGATGGAGTGTTGAGTAGCTTTATTTGGGGCTTTAAGAAGGCTCGACGCGCCATTGATTTGCTTAAAACACCTTATAAACAAGGCGGCTTGGGCTTATCCGATTTCAGAACATACTTTTGAGCAGCGTTTGCCGGGTGCTTTCGTAGCCTTCTGGGGGTTGATCAGCAAAATTCTTTATACAAATTGATTCCAGTTGATAATAGTTTATTTTTTTTTATATCGCGTTAATGACCCAAATTATTTTAAACGTGTTAAATTCAACACAATCAGAGATAGTGTCTTCATATGGCAGGCGATGGCTGCCAGAAGCAACTTGTTGTTAATACATACCAAGCTTCCACTCTGGGGTAATCCAATGTTTCCTGAAATATTTCAAGATTATAGTTGTAGATCGTGGTTTAAACATGGGATCTTATGCCTAGGGGATCTGTTCGCGGTTAACAGAATCAAATAATTTGAAGCTTTACAATTATAATATAAATTACCTATTACCTCTTTATTTGAATATATTCAGATAAGGGTTTATCTGGGGAAGAACTTGGATCGATTACTAAATCTCCTATCTGGGAATTCTTATATGGGGAGAAAACCAGATCTCTCATAGGCAATTTGTACAAACAGTTGGCCAGTCTCAAGGTAGATGGTTCTGTAAAATTAGCGACAGGTTGGAGTCAAGGGTTGAATACAGTCATAACACCTGTTATGATCACTCAGGCTCTGGGTAACATAAGTGACTCTGTCCATTCTGTTAGTTTACGACTACAACAATTTCGCACAGTTGGCATGTTATATTACACATCAAAGAGGATCGCCAAATCAACCAAGTGCCCTAAATGTGGGATTCAAGCTGCAAATCTTACTCACATGTTTATAGAATGTTCAGAATTACGGACCTATTGGCAGAGGATTGGTCAAGTGTTTTTTAGTAAGCTCGGTGTGGGCCCTTTTTTTGCGGCTGCAGAAATTATGTTAGGCTGCAAAGCTGAAAAACCAGTTGTCGCACGGTCCTTCTCAATAATGATGGGGGCAGCTAGACTAGCTATTGCTCGGAAGTGGATTTTACCACTACCGCCAAATATTTGTGATTGGTGGTCTATAATAAAGAAATCCATGGCTTGGAAACTGCTCTGGCTAAGACTAGGGGATTAGGATCCATGGTTAAGAGTGAGAAATTTTGGGGTCTTGTTACCGCGATATAGATTAATTTAGACAAATACATTTATTATTTGTATATAGGATGGATGGGCTGCAGTAAGAAGGATTATTCATTGTGTATTGTAACTATTTTTGCTGAATTTTTGCTGATCAACTATACCAGATATTGATCCTGTTTATATTTATCCACTCTGATGTATTCAATGTACTTTAATGATGATGGCTATTACTATTCGTTGTGATTTATGTTATGAATTTATGCAAATAATATCCTAATGTGATGCCAATAAAATAAAAATATTTTAAAAAAACATGCGTTGCATGTCCTGATAGTGAAAAACACCTAACATTTGTTTTTCACTATTGTGAGGCCTAGTCCTCTCATTGGTTAACATGGGGAATTCCTTAATAAAGTTTTTTGTAGCAATTATTTTTATTGCCATGAATATTAACTAAGAAACAACAAAAGATACAGGGACATGCAAGTCCAACATAGATCCATACTGAAATACAAATGTTGAGTGTGATACGTGCACTGTAGCCAAATATTGCAAACGTATGAAAAAGGTGAGGTAGAGGGAGTTACTACAGAAAGAGCGAAAAAAGGAGAAGACAGAAAGAGGGGCAGAAAAAGGAAAAAGAAGGGAAGATGAAAAACATGAAAGAAGGGGGGAAGCATCAGAGGGAGGGGTGGCTGGCAGGTCAGGTGGAGCCCAAGTTTAAGTGTAATAGAGAGGGGGAGGAGAGGATGGATGCAACGAAATGCTGGAGGCCGGTGGTGTGGCGAAGTCAAGAGTCAGGGTAAAGGTCAGGGCGAGTCGGCAGTCAGAGCGTACTGTAAAAAGAAGACCCTATGAGAAGGAAAAGCTCTGCCTTGTCCATTAAATTGCGAATTATTTTCTCATATGAAGCAGCCTTATACGTAGTTGTGGGCCAATCCTTATGTGACTGCACTTGTGAGGAGTGCCAATGTGGCAGTATACCGATCTTGGCAGCCAGGAGGGTGGTGACTAGTAGGCAGCAGGCAAGGCAGGTTAGTTGGAAAAGGTTATGGAGGACAATTAGGGCATCCTGGAGCGGTGAGGGCAGATCTATAGATTCCCGGAGGGTTGATCCCACTACGGTCCAGAAGGTGCAGATGGCAGGCAATCCAGTAAGATATGAATAATATCACAGCGTTATAATCACACCTGCAGTAAGCAGAGTGAGGAAGCAGCCCACAGCCTGAAGTCACACTGGGGTCCAATGCCAGCCTTGAAGAATATTTAAAAAAGTGAGTTTGATATGGGCCTCCCGAACACCCCGGTACAGGCCTTCCAGGAGTTCTGCATAGCCATCCTCATCATACGCCACCTGCAGGTTAGCCTGTCAGGTGGTCCTGAGACTGGAAGTAGAGGTGATGGACTACAAGATTGTAGAATACAGACATCATTCCCTTAAACTGACCCCAGTTATTAAAGTATGAGAGCACCAGAGAACAGATGATGCTGCATGGCAGGAGACACAGCTGGCTCACTTTTAAGATGTAATTCCTCATTAGAAAGGAGTAGCTGTGTCATGTTTTATATCTCCGAAATGGTAATGGTAAATCCTCTTTACTGCTGAAGTTGGATTTCACATTACTATTTTAGAAAGTGAATTTAAATGTACAACAAAAATAGCTCCTATACCATTAATGTGTATTTTATTTCAGGAAACGTGCATCCTACATATGTCCCGAGTGGAAATTCAAGCCCTTGTTCTCTAACTTAGCGTGTTCCCTACCCCAAAGAAGCTCTAGGGAGGCAACATATCTTAGTTGCCCCACACTTACAACGAGCCCACACAAATAGCCAAATTCTAAACGAGAAGAGACAGATACGGGGAACATGATAGAAAGATTAGCCATATAGCACCATAGGAAAGACTATTTAGACTCAAAAGAGTAAGAGCACCAAAGACAGAAAAAACCTAGTGTAATAAATATGACCAGACCTCAGAAAATCACCTGGCAATAAGATGCAGACACCAAAAGTGTAAAAAAAAATTTAAACATGTATTTAATCCATGAATCTTCATTGATTATCAATCCATGTAGCGATGCGTCCATTGAATTTACCTGTGGTATTTGGATTAAGGGTGGATAAGGCACAAGACAAACTAATCCTACAAGTAAAGCTATAGCGAACATATTCAGGGGATAAAATGCACCTTTTTTATGTTGAAGATTGAAAAGTGTGTACTAAACCCATGTATATATCAAAATTGTTAATTCTTACAGACAAATGCTATTCTATGTGTGTCACCCCACTTGTAGATATTAAGCAATTGAGCGCCCAAAAAGGATGAGTGTAAATTCCATACTGAACCACGCAGAGCGGGACATCAGGTTATAATATAATTTCAGACACATTCATTTTGTGTCTTACAATAGCGGTATAAATATTCAGAGTGTCCATATAGTCACACATTGGTTAATACAAATATTACTAATAACCAACTCTGTACCTGCCCTCACATAAGGCAAATACAGGCAAGAGCACATTCTATTCTATGGCAGGACCGGAGGCTCAGATTATGCTTCTGTATTTCTTTACTACTCCAAACAGCAGCCAATGAGAACACAGTAAAATAGAAAAAAACAAATGAACATACTACATGTCCCATGAGGATTTGAACCATGCCTCCATTAAAAACCAATGAAGAGTCCAAAGTATACAAATTAACAAGGCACCGACTTGACGGCCTCTTTCTTTGCTGCTCCGCAGCCAAGATAAGTGCTTTGTTAATTTGTCTCCATTAACTTGCAGTTTCGTTTTAATGCTTATTTGAATTGAATATGATTGATTATAATTAATATGTACTTGATTGTTTGTTGTTAATAATGTGCTTCCTGCTGTGTTGCTTGCGCGATTATTGGTGTTACCTCCGGCAGTGCGGCAGTGCATGTTGCACTGTCCAACAATCAGTAGGCGGTGTTTTCATTATCCCGCTAGTGTTGGGTTAATTCCCCTTTTCGGTTTATTGCCCAGCGTCATTGTTCGCTCGCTCTGCGAGCCGGGAACTATGCCAGTGCACGGCACGCCCACTCAAAGGGAAATCCCCCGATCCACCCGCAAATTCTGCCTCACATACTGGCAACTGTATAAATTCAAGACAGGCATGTTTTATAATACTGTCCTAAAGATGATGCCACATATCTTAAGTCTTGGCATCGAAACGTCGACACCTTTGTACCATATGTTTCCTAAATACTCACAATGTATTAATTAAGTCTGACTACTGAATACTAGGAACAGACCGCTGTAATATTTTATGAATCCACAAGGAAACAGAATAGATGAAAGTCCAGAAGTTTATTCCAACATAAGGATCCCATCCAACAGGCTTCAACATAAACAGCAACTGAACAGGTTTATCTTCAAAGCTCAAGCAGAACATAATGACATATCACAATGACATATTCAGTATTCCACTATCATGACTTTCAGTATTCTACACTGACTCTATGATACATTCTCTCTCTAAGAATAATTAACAGTTAAATAAGCATATCACATACCTCCCTCCTTTCCACTTGATAACAAAAAACAAACAAACAAAAAAAAAACCGTACACATATTCAGACAAATATGAAGGTGTCCTGGAAATCCTAGATGATCTGCGAATTTCTCTGTTTTCCTCACGGTCAAGAGAACTATGACTCTTTTCTTGAGACTTCCCTTTAACTACAACAACCCTATTCAGGTTCCAAAGTCTGTGGTTTTCTGTTTTTATAGAGTTGTTAAAAACCTTGATGACTTTGATAGGTTCCATAAATTTTGAATTTGACTTTCCTATCAAACCAGGTCGTTTTATCATAACCACATCACCTACATTTACTTTAGTAACTTTCACATTGTTTTGCTTGTCAAACTGAATCTTTCTCTGTCTACTTTTATCATTTTCCCTCTCATGCACTTTCTCAAAATCACACTTACTCTCTTTCCCTTTACTAACTTCATATTTATTGACCCATGAAGGTTCCACAACAGTATTTGGAAGTCTACCTCTAAAAAGAATAAAAGGAGTTTTACCTGTAGTTGAATGTGGTATTAACCTATACTCCTCAACCTTTCTTAGAACCTCCACTTTCCAATTCAAAAATCTGGATTTGGCTAAGGCAATAGTTTCTTTAATGACTTTGACAAATCTTTCTACCAAACCATTACCTTCTGGATGATATAAGGCACTGGTCTTATGCCTAATACCTTTAGCCAAAAGAAACGTTTCCATTTCTGCCAATATAAATTGAACACCATTGTCCGACAATACCGTTTCAGGAATGCCTTCTCTAGAGAACAGTACCATCAAGCATTTAATCACATTAGTTGAATCTATATTGGACAAAAAGAAAACTTCCGGCCAACGCGAAAACATGTCAATCACAACTAATACATAAACTTGAGAACTATTATTATGCACAGGCCCCAAAATATCCACAGCAATATCTTGCCAAGGACTTAATGCACGCCTTCTTATGATCATAGGTTGCACACGCACTGATTTATTCTTATCACATAACATACATGTTACACAATCACGCAGAACTCTCTCTATCTCAATGTCCATTCCTGGCCACCAACACGATGCACGCAACCTTTCCTTACATTTTGTCAAACCAGCATGTGTAGAATGCACCAGGTCAATTAACTCTTTCCTAAGACTCACAGGAGGGATCAATTTAGTTCCTCTAAACAAAAAATCATTGCAAACAGATAATTCATTTCGCAAAGGCCAAAACTTCCTAGTATCACCAGATCCTTCTTTATCACTAGACCAACCTTTACACATCAAACTCATCACTTCTTTCAACACGCTATCTTGAGCTAGCTCTTCACACCACCTTTTCTTAGGTATAACCTCACTATCCACTCTACAAACCCACTCATAACCTTCATCTTCTTCACCATCCTCACATTCACTTTTAGGAGTGAGTCGCGATAACACATCTGCAACATTATTCTCAGCCCCAGGAATATACCTTATACTAAAATTGTACTCCTGCAAACCAATTTTCCACCTCGTAATCCTACTCGAAATGGCATCTAAACCTTTGCTAGTAAAAAATTCAATTAAGGGCTTGTGATCTGTCCTTATCTCAAAATTGACTCCCCACAAAAACTTTTTCAATTTTTTAACAGCCCAGTATATGGATAAAGACTCTCTCTCCACCACAGAGTATCTAGTTTCAGCCTCCTTGAGTGTGCGGGACAAAAACATAATAGTATTCAAACCATTTAACCCTTGCTGTTGTAGAACCGCACCCAAACCTTTCTCACTAGCATCTGTTATTAACACAGGTTTAATCTTTGGGTTAAAACTCTTTAAAGAGGGTGCATCTTTCAATTTTTCTTTAATTTCAAGAAATTCTCTCTCACATTTATCTGACCACACAAAGTTAACACCCTTTTTAAGTAAGTACCTCACATTCACAGCACAATCAGCGAAGTTCCTCACAAATTTTGAGTAATATTCAACTACTCCCAGGAATTTCATGAGTTCACTTTTGTTACTGGGAGAACTCATATTTTGAATGGTGTTAACCAAACTTAATTTTGGTTTTACACCTTGCTTGCTGATGTTGTGACCCAGATAATCAATAGAATCAGTTCTAAATTTACATTTTTCTGCCTTTATGGTCAAATTATGATCATTCAACTTGTTCAAAACCCTATCAAGACGAGAATCATGTTGTTTGTCATCATCTCCCACAATCAAAATGTCGTCTTGATACACATACACTCCATTTATACCACGAAGAACATGTTCCATCACCCTTTGAAAAACGGACGATGCCGACACTAACCCAAAAGGCATACGCACGAATCTGAAAGTTCCGAAAGGCGTTATAAATGAGGTGAGATCACGGCTACTTTCATCCAGCTCCACCTGATGGTACGCTGAGGTCAAATCTATCGTACTAAAGACAGACGCCCCACCCAACTGTACCAACAACTCATTAATATTAGGTAATGAGGTATAAATAGGTATAAATAACAACCGCAGGCGCAATCAAGTCACAGTTAATTTCATAAAATATCAAATAGTTTATAAATTGAATAAAAAAAAATTTTAAACTAACATTTTACAGCCGCAGGTGCCATCAGAGCACTTTAAAATAACAGCCGCAGGTGCAATCAAATCACAAATAGAATATCTTAAGGAAGATTTGAAATAATGGATTTAAAGTCTCACCAATCTTCAATCTTCAAATAGCTTGTGTTAGGATCCTTATGAGAGTGCCGACTACGCCAGTGTAATATTTTATGAATCCACAAGGAAACAGAATAGATGAAAGTCCAGAAGTTTATTCCAACATAAGGATCCCATCCAACAGGCTTCAACATAAACAGCAACTGAACAGGTTTATCTTCAAAGCTCAAGCAGAACATAATGACATATCACAATGTCACATCAGGGTCCAATGCTAGCCTTGAATAATCTTAAAAAAGAGAACAACATCCGGGCCTCCAAGACTTTCCGGTCCAGGCTTTCTAGGAGTTCTGCTCAGTCCTCCTCATAATACTCCCCCTGCAGGTGAGCTTGCGAGGTTGTCCTGAGGCTGGTCAGTTATGGGTGGGAGTTGAGGTGACTGACTACAAGGTTGTAGAATCCAGACATCACAACCTTAAACTTACCCCAGTTATTAAAGTATGAGAGCACCGGAGAACTGGAGCTGGTGCATGGCAGGGCACCCAGCTGGCTCACTTTTAAACTGTAATTCCTCATTGGAAAGGAGTACCTGTGTCATGTTTTATATCTTTGGAATTGTAATGGTAACTCCTCTTTAATACTTTATAAATACTACTTTTAGAACATTACACTTTGTGCATTCCCTCCAGACAGCTACAAACACAGGAAGGGCTGGGTGTGACTGAGAACTCATCTGCATTCTGATGGCTCTTTATGGGCAAACTGGAATGAGAAGCTGACAATTACACCTTAATAGGCAGAGGCATTTTCCACAAAAAAGGCTGATTACCCCTACCAATATTGTGGAGCTAGGGCAGGGAAGAAAGGCTCTCTGTGCACTTCAAAGACCCTTCTTTGAAGTCACCCCCACTTTAAAGGCACCACAGGGTATAAATGCTGAGTCTCTGACCCCATCAAGGTAATTCACTACTAGACATGTGAAGAACTCGGCCAGGAGGAATGAGTACTATGCTGCCACAAGGACTGCTACCCTGCTGGACTGCTGCTCTGGAAGAACTACTTTTCTGATCTACTTTTCCAGCACAAACAAGGCTGGAGCTCGGCCTACAAAAGCAGCAAATAGCATGGAAGGGCGCTTATGCCAAATGCTGCTATAAAATAAAGAGCGCAAAGCCTGGTTCCTTAAACTCATACCTGTGAAAAGAGATGACCAGAAAAACTGACTGACACGCTATGGCTTATCTTCAGTCAGGATTAAGGCTGCTCACTATACATGACTTGTAGAAATCCGGTCTTCCTTACAACAGTTTTAAAGCCTTAGTGAACAAATCGGCGAAGATCATTTCCCTAGAAAAAAAGATAAAACAGACCTAAATAAGAGGGCACCCAGCTGGTTTGTGATTCAAAGCTACTCAAGAAGTGTTGCACAGCCATATTTAAGCACAAGCTTCTCGAAAAGTATGAAGGAAAGCCTTCTGGCATTAAGGCTGGGGATCCTACCGGCAAATGTACAGTTGGTAATTGGGCTTTTTATGATCATTTACAGTGACCCCCGAAGAAGGGCGTTGAGACCGAATTGCATTGGGTTATTTTGAATTCATGCCTCAGTCATGTTCTTGCCAAAGGTCTGGATAAACACAGTTGGAACAGCAGAAACTTGAAAAAAGCACGTACACTCAGAGTGTGGACTCGATTTAAAGTTTGAGAAAAGGAAAATTTAATTTTGATTATGAGGATAACACTGTGTAAAATTTATGGTTATGAATGGACATATTTCTGCCAAAGTGGGAAAATGAGTTGTGCGTTTGCTTGGGACGGGATGACCCCCATTTTAGTGATACTAGTACTCTAGTGCCACGGGGCATGGCACTAATAGCAATCTGATGTAAATGTCCCATGTGGTTCCTGGCACTCAAGAATCACTCCTGCCTCGCACTCCTTTATATTTTCCTTAAATAGTTAGTCCAATCAGGTAAGTTCGTTCATCATATTTTATTTTCAATCATTATCATTGTTTTCAATACTCATGATTTCTTCCTTGTGTATTATTTTCATACCACATCTTGTGCATTTTATAATTCCCAATGCATTTCAAGCAATAATGCCCTTCCTCAGGGGCTTTTTCGAGTTCCGTAGACCCGACAACGAGACGAGAACACATTGATTTGTGCAGATCGTGATTTCGAAACAAAAAACTTATTTGAAAGCTTCTGACGATCGTGCAAAGATAAAGAATCCCTGAGGAAGGGCATTATTGCTTGAAATGCATTGGGAATTATAAAATGCACAAGATGTGGTATGAAAATAATACACAAGGAAGAAATCATGAGTATTGAAAACAATGATAATGATTGAAAATAAAATATGATGAACGAACTTACCTGATTGGACTAACTATTTAACCCCTTCGACGCTCATGACGAGCTGGGCTCGTCATGGCGTAGCCTCCTCGCACGCTCATGACGAGCCCAGCTCGTCATGCAAAGTGCGCTTTCGCAAAACCCAGCGTACGGGCGGAATTCGCCCCGCATGCATGCGGTTAAGGAAAATATAAAGGAGTGCGAGGCAGGAGTGATTCTTGAGTGCCAGGAAGCACATGGGACATTTACATTAGATTTATCCTATTGCTCAGTAGGGTAACCTACCTACGCACCACTGAAACAAACGAAATATACCGAACATCAAAAACACACCATTCAAACAAAATAAGAGTGTGGAATCACTTTCCAATTGGTACTAATAGCAATCTGCACACATTCTTTGGAAAAACTGGATAAACTCGATAAAAAGGAAATACGAGGTGTGCATCCTATTTCCTTAATGATGACTTTGTAACTGATGCCCTACACTAGGATTGCACCCACAGACAAAACAAAGGAAAAAAGCATTGAAAACAGCACAAGTCCACATGACTGGAACAACAACGTGGTTCATGACAGATGGAGTTGAAAACTATTAGGAATGGACTTTTTTTAGAAAATGATCATAAAATGAATGCTCACAAATATTTATGCCCAATAGGGTCATACATAGCATGATTTACCACAGCTTAAATGCAATGGGACTGTACCGGTTGGTTGAGTTTCAATGAATTGAATTGTGGGAAATAGAGTTTTTTAGGAAAGCACCAGATGAAATTGAGTGTGACACTGGGAGAGCGGGAATTTTGAATCGGTGAGCCAATAGGGTTGTTAAAGTGACCAGTTAAATGCGCGTGGGATTGTGGGGCGCATAATGATTTGGCGGGAGAAACAGCGAGGATGTATGGTTTTTAACGGCACATGGCAGGTACGTGTTAGTTAGGAAGGTAGACTGTTGTGAAAGGGTAAGAGTTTAATGTAAGGTTTAAGTAATAGGTAAATGGTGGTAAACAAAAATAATTTGGATGTATGGAGTAATGAAGGGTATAAGAACCGCGAGCAGGAAATAAGTAACAGATAACGCATGGAGGCTAAATGCTAGTGAGTGAATGCAGGTCGGTAGGAAAGGAGAATAATGATGGGTAAGGCACATAAGAGAGATAGGTAGAGCATCATTTGCACACTGCCAGGGAAAAGCAGAGGATGAAGGTTGCCTGAGTACTAAGTGCACAGAGGATACAAATCAGAACCCTGCTTCATACTAAAAGTTGGGATGTGATGCGCAGGGAAAGGGAATTCAATGGATGAGTCGAAAGGAATGGTTCGTCGTAAAAGAATTGTTTCGCAATTCGATGCATAATACTTTTAGAGATGACAATAATTCGCTTTTCACGCACATAGTGTAGCATTGTGACAAGTGGCAGAGTAATGAGAAATGTTATTGAAATTTACAGTTGGTAATTGTGCTTTTTATGATCATTTACAGTGACCCCCGAAGAAGGGCGTTGAGCCTGAAATGCATTTGGTTACTTTGATCGAATAAAGGCTGCCTGAATGAATTCATGCCTCAGTCCTTTTCTTGCAAAAGGTCTGGATAGACACAGTTGGAACAGCAGAAACTTGAAAAAAGCATGTACACCCAGCCTGTGGACTCGATTTAAAGTTTGAGAAATGGGAAAATGAATTTTGATTATAAGGATAACACTGGGTAAAATTGATGGTTATGAGCGGACATATTTCTGCCAAAGTGGCAAAATGGGCTGTGCGTTTGCTTGGGACGGGATGACGCCCCATTTCGGTAATCCTACTGGCAAGACCACATTTACCACCATGGCAACACACTCACCCAGCCCCCAACTGCAGACTATGTGATAACCCCGAAGAGGGCGTTCTACATCTATTTTGCCTCTGTAAGAGCTTAGATCTTGAACGAAGATAGCTTCTAAAGCCGCGTCTGAACGAAAACCGAATTCAGTCATGCAGACAGGCGGTGAAGACCTGCTTCGAGGGGGGCGACCTTTGGCTAGCCTGTAGTTTTGTAAGCTTTATGAAAATTGTAAGAACAAAACTAAACCTGACAACCCCCGGCTAACTGGCTTGTATCCTAGGTTGCTGCTATTTTATCTGGCATCTGTTCACTGGGAAGGACCATTTTTAGACTACCCTTTACCAGGCAAGGATTTTATACTTAATCACACAGATACTTGAACCTAGGTTAACAAAACAGAAGACTGTCCCATAGCAGGCATTGTGTGCTTAAACATGACACACATATTAACTTACATTTTTAGTACACTATGCAAATTTAATATTTTTGTATTTTATGAAATCACTACAATTTTAACGGACTTAGCACTTTTATAGGTTATATGTGTTTTTATATGCAGTTTGCTAAGATTTTTATTAATCAAGCAATACAGATTACTTACTTACTATGCTTTTTTCCCCTGCTGCCTACTACCCTCTGTCCTTCTGAGAAGGACTGTACCCACCTCACTTGAGCCCGGAGTGACTCAAGGGCATGTTGGTGTGCCCCCTGTTCTGTATTCTAAGGGTCATCAAAGACTTCCTGTGACCCTGCAAAAGTGCCTGGTGTCTGCCATCTGTGAGTCCTGCCTTGCAAGTGAGTTCTGGGCCCTTGGAATTAACTTTTCTGTTCTGATCCTGAGGAATCCACACATCATTGATTTTGTGCCGATTGGAATCAAAGCATCTCTTTCAATGTCCACAGAGTTGCTCAAGAGCATCGCTTCAACGGACTGCACGGATCGATAATGAAGCTCTGCCTGCAGTGCAAAGGGGTTTGCTGATGTAACTTCACTGAATGGGCGTGTCAGAACTGACACATTGCCTACATGCAAGGGATCGACAGTGATGGATCACCTCCTCTGCCCCTCGCATCGAGCCTTCGACGTGGACGACTCCTCAATCCAGGGTACTTTTTTAGTGTGCAAAGGCTCGTCCCTGTGTCCGACCTGTGCTCCATCGCAGTCAGTCTGAACTTTGGATTTGCTCCAGTCAAGCGTGACCAGATATCCCAGGTTGGCGTTTTAGGACTCTAAGCACTACATTTTGAAATATTCTTTAAGAATTCATAACTTTTATTTTGGTCTTGCTTTTCTCATAACATCATTTCTTATTTAGTCTAACCCTACATGACGTTTTTTTGTGGTGTTTTTATTGTGTTATAGTGTGTTTGTGTGGCACAAATACTTTACACATTGCATCTTTAGAAATGCCTGAATGCTCTGTACCAAGCTACCAGAGGGTCATCACAGGTAATCTTTTAATGTGTATTTGACTTACCCTGACTAGAGTGGTGGCCCGACTTGTACAAGGTACTCACGAATGCTGTATTTAAAACAGCAGACATTAAAGATTACAATTTTGATTCTACTATCAGTTTCCTAAAGTTCTAGAATGTCATTTTCCTCGAAGTACTATAAAAGTACAGGAAACAAACTGGAACATCATGATATTTCCAATGAGGCAGGGCATTTGGAGTTAATCATGCCTGATGCAAGGAGATCCCCAATCTAGTATTCTTCAGCAGGTACCCTCTGATGAAGGTGCTTAGTTGGAAACATACACAAGTCAACCCATTTTCAGGGTTATTCTTCAATGGTGGCTAGTTTCTACCCTCAGGATGAGATCCATCTTACTTATTATATCCTATGAGATTTATATTTCGGCGGACGGAATAGCCAACACCGTTGTGACGGAGTACCCCGTATTCCAAGATCTACATCTGGCCTAAAGTTTTTGTTTTAGAAATACAAACTTCCAAAGAGGTGTTTCATTTTTGTAAAAATGAATAGCCCTGAAATGCTGGGAACTTTCTTATAGCATGTTTACGTTTTTTCTGTGTTTTCCTGGACCTGCCAGTTTTCTCTTACAATCCCACACGGGTAACAATTACATCAGAACATGTGCACTCAATAGGGCAGATGGTCTGAGGTGCTTAGACTGAAGCAGGATGTAAGTTGGGATATAGTTTGAGCATTCCAATCGGGAAGACAGTGGCAACCATGATGGCAAAAACATGATGGTTTGCTGCAACTCTAGATGGAGCAGGGAAAATGGGAGTTTGGCAGACAAGGTGCTCATCTGTGTTTGAGGTAGAGTACTCTCTTCACAAAACATTTAATAGGCCATTAGGATCTTACAGTACACTATGCGTATAGGTAAGCACACACATACTATGCATAAAGCAAGAATAATTATCTGATGTTCCATAAGACTGTCAAGATTATATTTTTTAAATATGCTGTAGTCGTCTCTGGGTTTTGTTCATGTCTGTTCTGTTGGTTTTAATAAACAGACAGACCGGGACTTGATAATACTGGATGCAATGTAGATACATTATGGACATGTTTTTTGTCACAATATATAGATAACACCTTGAAAGATAGTAAGAATATATACATTAAATTATGTTAGTTCTATGCATAGTGTAATAAATTGTCTTATCTCTTGGGGAATATCAGTGTGCCACTTTTATAACAATGCATATACACTGTTAGTACTCACTGGAAAAACTTCTGTATTGCATGGTATAAACCCTGCTTACCCCTCACATGAGAACAGGAGAGACAACTCTACACATTGTGCCATATTTATCATTATTTCATGTAATGCAGCAGCCACCTTCCTTCACTGTGTGAAAAGAAGAGGGTAGGAATCGATCAAGATATGGCTCTCTGCCTGTGCTGGAGCACAAACTGCTGTCTACCGGCAAAGCATTTATTTTATTTATTTATATAACTTGTAAAGCGCAACTAATGCCGTTAGGCGTCTTGGCGCTATAGAAACTGAAAAAGTTGCTGTATTTGATAACCTCATAAGGTATAGCTTGGGCCGGGTGCATTTAAGTCTCCTGAAGGAACAGCCAGATCTTTAGGACATTTCTGAAAGTGAGAAGAGAGGGCACAACTTTCATTGCCATTGGGAGACTGTTCCAGAGCACTGCTGTGGCCCTGAAGAAGCTCTTTCCACCCCAGTTGGTTCTCCTAAAGGAGGGAAGAATCAAATTCATTGCAGAGCCATAGCGTAGTGTCCCGGCTGGGATGTACCATTTGAGCCTCTCTCTAAAATGATTCGGCCCCATCCATGCAGGGACTTATAGGCCAGGCACCATTGTTTAACCGGTAGCCAGTGCAGTGTCCTGATGGCTTCTCTTGCTGATTCATATTTGGGAATTTTGAGAAGGAAACGAGCAGCAGCGTTTTGCACGGTCTGGAGCTTCTTTTCAAGGCCCGCTGCGAGGGAGAGATGGTGGCTACCACAGTAATCTTAGTAAAAACCAATGCGCTGACATCCGTTCTCAGGAGTCCAAGCGGCAGAAATATTTTTTATGAGCCTTAGCGAAATGAAGGAGACTGATGTGATTTTGTTAACACATGATTTTGAAAGCATGCACCCGTGCACCATGGTGCAGGGCTGCTTGCGTTGCAGACATCTTTGTTTGCAGGAAGGGGTACCTTCCTGCACAAAAACAATGCTCTTTACATTTTTCTCTTTCTATGTGGGCTACAGAATGCAGCACACTTGGAAAGAGAAAGAAATGAGGTAAATAATAAAGATATTTCTCCCCATTTCACCTCCATGGGGAAGGAGTGGCATTGGTACGCTTTCCCAGGTCTACCACTCATGGTTAATCTTGGAAGGCGCCAAAATCCACGGGCAGACGCGTGGGAAAACCCATGCTCCACCCATGGAACACCTCTCTGGGGCAGAGTAACGCAAGGCAGTGACTTGAGCTTCCTTGCATTACTCCGGATTTTCCAAGCCACCAAGGGCCACGCAAGGCGGCCTTGCGTAGCTTGGTAGATATGGATGTATGACGTTAAAAACACATGCTTTTACAACGCATGCCATTACGACGCAGGTTTTACGATGCAAGTCGTTACAACGACTTGCGTTGGGGGCGCTGGATAGTGAATAGTTTAATTTACTATTCCAACTCCAGTCCCCGTGGATAGTAGGGAAGGTGTTGGATAGTAAATTAAACTATTCCCTATCCTATAGCGCCCTCCAGCGCAATTCGTTGTAATGACTTGTGTAGTAAAAGTTGCGTCGTAATGGTAGTGCGTTGTAAAAGTTGCGTTGTAAGGATGTTTCCCGTGGATATCATTCTAGGTTTTACGTCGCCCTTGTGCTACCTTGCGTGGTGCAAGGGGGACACAAACGTTGGTAAATAGGCCCTATGATGCTACAGCATCATACCCCTCACAGAATACAGGAGGGACACTTCTACACATGGTGTAAATGCTACAACACCTCACCCCTCAGGCTACAGAAGAGACATTTCAACAAATGATATACAAGTTACAGCATCTTACCCCTCACAGGACACAGGTAGGGGTTCTTCTGCAAATGTAAGTTTGGGGAAGGTGAATCCTGAGTGCACCACAAACACTCCTCCGATGATGACGTCTCCTTCCCTGGTGTACACCTCCTGCTTCCATCCTGGGAGCTTACACATCTGTTGCAGGGACCCCCCAACAACATCAGAAATCAGGAGAAGCAGGAAAGGAACAAAAAGGTCCATGGACAAAGCACACATGAGGAGCCCCTGGTAGTCCTTACAGTGAAACAACAGTGGAATATCTCTTTTTACTCTAGATGCAGAAGGTATGCTTTAAGCATCACTTGGTCTTGCAAGAAAAAGGGGAAGCAAGAATGAAATATAAACTCTGCTTATCAGCAAGTGTTTCATCTATGATATAACTGATTATATTTATACAAATTAGACGATTCTGGCATTTGGTCATACCTTTGCTGGCAGGTCTCGCAAAAATCTGAGTTCTGGTGCCTCAAATACCGGTTCTTATACTATATTCATGAGGAACAGCCAAACCCCACTGCCAGAGGGACTTTCACAGGCTCTAATTTTCAACAAAACCGTTAATTACAATTGAATCTTTCTAGGAACTCATTTTGTATCCCACCCAACAGCATATATAATTTGAATAAGTGGATCACGTCAACATTCTAATTACAAAGATTGTGTGCATGCCCTTGTGGGAGAAAAGACAGAACTGGAAGCTCATCTCTGTAGCTCCAGTGGGGATGGAAAGCACACAAAGGACAGACCATGTGTAGGTAACTGGCATTCTAATAGTGCACTAAAAAGAAGTACACTTTGTATATAGTCCAGTGCACCCCCAATTGGTTTACAGAGGCTAAAGTATATTGTACTAATGCTCTCTTTTGTGGTAGTGTGGGTGAGCAGTTAGGCTTATCAGACAGTGGTGCTAAGCAATTGTTGTAATCATACAGGAAATAAATAAGACACACTGTATTTTGTAAAAAGTAAGTTCCGTTTCCGTTTGCAAATTTTACAGGTAAGTAAACTTTTCAAAAGTTGTGCAATGCTATGGGGAGAAAAGAAATGTATCCATAGTGGTAAGTACAATTCGGTTTCAGGGGTTTACCCTCTGTGTTATGGATTGTAGTTGGCCAGGGCCTAATGTACAATCGTACTACCAGAAGTTCTTTGCGAACTGCCCGTGTGATGAGGGGGGGCACCTGAAAACAGGATTTGGGGACAAGTTTGAAAGCTCAGGTCACAAGGGGTCTTCAAGCAGGGCGGCATAGACGCTTTTTCAACAGCCATGTTGGGTGGCTCATGTGCAGAGTCGTTAGGTCTGCTGGGCCGAGTGCTCAAAAGTGATCCTCGTAGTCAGGGACAAGCAGCCCGTGCGGGCAAAAGCAGTGCAGCCAAGCCACTCACGAAGTAGGTATCAGTGATGCTGACGTGCCAAAATTGCTGCTCGTTCGTGCTGCAGTGAGAATCCACATTGGACTCTAGCTGCTGCTTTTAGGTGCAGACGTCCAGTACCCCGGGTACTAATGCTGCACGGGTCTGCTTAGTCCTTGTGTCTTCTCACAGGGTAGGGAGACAGATTTGACCCTTCAGAGCACGGGAACCTCATCCTAGTTGTTTGTGGCTTTGGTTGGGCCGGTAAGCTGCAAGGAGGTGGACTGGACTCTGCTTATCGGTGCCTACAGACTGCAGGGGAGGAGCTCCTCTACTCCAACCGAGACTGTAAGCGATTTTCAAAGTTCTGGCAGGCTACCTAAGTTTGTAGTAGATCTCCAGCTTGCAGGACGTGTCACTCTGTTGCGATTGTCGAGAGAGTTAGGAGCAGGGAGGGTTTTGGCCAAAGGTTCACAGCTCTTCTGCAGTTCTCACCAAACAGTGACTCTTCTTTGTCCTTCTTCTCTTGAATATGAGTTCTTGGGCTAAGTGGAGCGACAGGTAGGAGCCTATGGGATGACCACCTTTAGGATGCCTACACCCTCTATATGACCACTTCCTTTGGGGGAAGTGGGCATAACCCTGACACTAGAAGAATAATTCCCACCAAAAAAAGATGGAGGAATCAGAAATTGTGTTTTCAATATTAGCTAGTACATCTTAATTGTGGTGCTGACGAATGTGGGATACACCTCTTAATCTCATTAATTTACCCGCCTGTCTTTCCACCAAAAAGTGGGGTCTGGACAGGGGGGTGGGCACACCCACTATCTTGAGAGTCCAGGATCGCTTAACAAAGGTGGTGAGGCCTTTGAAGCAGGGTTTCTATTGGAATTCACAAGGGCATATTATCAAGCTCATTTTCGCCGCTATAGCGGCAGTTTCTTGCCGGTAAAAGCGGCGTTAATGTGTCGGCCTTGCTTGATAATATGGCCCTATTTTTAATATTGCGTAGGAAAGATGCCGCCTCCACTTGCTGGAGGAAGCTTTGCTTGGTTAATTCTTGCTGACTTTCAGATTTCCTTTGAAGGGTTTTTACTCCATGGGGCCGTAAGTCTGCTTGGTGTTATTTTGAGACAACTTGATAACAGTTATTCTTTGCGTTTATGATTGAATTGCTTTGCAATATGTCGACTTATGGATTCATGTACTGGATACTCATTTTCAAGTTATTTGAGGGTTTGACTTGTGACTTTGCTAATACTTTAATAAACCTTCATGGATTACAAATCTTTTGTTCTGTCCTGTTTGTGGAGCCTGATGGGTACATGTCAATCAAATGCATTGATGGTCTTGTCAGCCTCGGTCAGAACTAAAGATCCATCCGCGTGAGTGTAGCCGGGACTTACGGCATACACTGAAATAGGTACTGCCGGTATCAACATGGTTGTGCAGGCAAGGGGGATGGCATAAGTTGACATTGCATTTATTGGTATTGCCATTGTCCTGAAAATCTATTTCCTATTCTACGCACACACGTTTTGAGCACTATTGGGTTATGGAGAGTAGCGCGATGAGCACCGAACTGGTATCAGTAAGACCATGGGGCAGATTTACAAGCCCCTTGCGCCTCATTTACACCGCCGTTGCGTCACTTTTGTGACGCAGCGGCGGCGCAAATCCTGCACCATGGTATGGGGTACTTACAACATGACGCATCTGGGAGATGCGTCACGTTGTAAAGCCCTGCGCCACATGTAGGCATTCCTGCGCAGGGGGGGGGCGTTCCTGCGCAGGAACGACTCCTAAAAGTGGCTGAGTGAAATCTACAAGATTTCACTCAGTCACTTTTAGGCCAATGCTGCGTCAAAACCCTGTGCCTGCTTTAAGCAGGCGTAAGGATTGATGCAGCATTGGAAGAATAGGCCCCCCCCAGAGTATTGTTGGAGCTTCAGCAATGCGCCGCCTTTACGGCACAGATGCGTCACGCATCTGTGCCGTTTTTGGCCCATGGTGCGCCGCATTGTAAATGCGGCGCATCATGGGTGGCGGAGCTGCGGCGCACAATTACTGGCGCATCCCTGCTGATATGCAGGGATGCACCAGTAATTGTAAATCTGCCCCCATATTTTCAGTCAAGTTAGGAACTGAGACTGCGCAAGGCTACTGGGGAGATACAGAATTAATACGTATGACTGATACTAATTGCGATTTTGTGCGATTTCAGACAACTGAGTAAATTGGTAAATGTTACTATGAATATTGTGCCAAATTGATCTACTGTGTGCAGGAAAGTAGGATCTGCTTCTTATAGTTACCCACACTTTTTGCTGGTATTTCACTGTTTTTGACTTAGACTGGCTGAGATCCTGTTTTTCAAGACCCCAGCACAGCTGCTTTCTCCTCTAAATGTATTGCATGTACTTAAGGTACACTTCAGATTGGATTCTGGGGTACCCTTATAAGTCCCTAGTATATGGTATACTATTTACCCAGGGCATAGGTACCCCAGAGGCCTCCAAGGGGCTGCAGCATGTGTTGTGCCACCCCTGAGAGTCCACTCAAACTGACACCACATGCCTGCTACTACAACCTGTGTAAGGTGGTGCATGCACCCCTTACTTAGATATAGGTTCACTTTATCTATCCTATATCACTGCACATATAAACCTATCAGTCACCCCTATAGCAGGCCTTATCAATCCTGAAGGCAGGGTGCTGGGTTTTATGTGAGAGGTTGCTCCTGCATAAGCAGAGCCCCTCTGCAGCCTTCGGAACCTACATTCCAGGGTTGTTAGTGATGCAGCCAACCATATACTCATAACCCCTTCCGTGCGGGAGTATTTCCCCCGCTTTGCTGGGAGCGGGGGGCGCGTGCAGCGCCCCCATGCTCATTACGAGCTCAGCTCATCATGAGGCACGGCGCTCGTGTGCTCATGACGAGCTGAGCTCGTCATGAGCACACCCGTTCCCGTGGAACGCTCAGCACAGCAGGGGAATTATCCCCACATGCAAGCGTTCCACAGCTCATGACGAGCTGAGCTCGTCATGAGCACCGGAGCGCCTTGTCTCATGACGAGCTCAGCTCATCATGAGCATCGATGGTGTTAAGTGCATCATAACCTTGAGTAAATCCTAACTTTAAAACGACTGCACTAAAAATATGCATGTTATGTGCTGAAGATATGGCTTGGTAAGTGTGCAAAGATCTCCAGAGATGCATCAACCTATGTTATTAATTTCTTCAAAAACTGCGCATCTATGATGTAGTTTCCTCATCCAAACACTTACTCTCTTTTTTGACACATTCATTATTTATTGTAATGTCAATCTCATTTCATTTCCTATTTTCTCTTGCTAAAGGCACTTTACCAACTAGATACCCCTTTGTGTTGTTTTCAGGCCTGAACAGAATAATATAGCATTTAGGAAAGAATATACACCCCAGCAGACCGGCACTGGAGCACAGGATGGCAAACACTTCCACGGCCACCATGTACTTCCCCCGTGTGCTCAGGTACGCCGGGATGAAGGAGATCCACACACTGACAAACACCAGCATACTGAAGGTGATCAGCTTGGCCTCGTTGAAGCTTCCAGGCAAATTCCTTGAGAGAAAGGCCACAATAAAGCTGACTGTGGCCAGGAGGCCCATGTATCCCAGCATGCAATAGAAGAAGATGGTGTCCCCTTCATTGCATGTAAATATTATCTTCTCATTATATGACTTCATGTTCAGTTCTGGAAAGGGGGGAGCCTTCACTAACCAGACAGCACAGATAAGGACTTGTAGCAGTGAGCAGGAGAAAACTATAGACCATGGTGTCCTTGATCCCAGCCATTTCCTGGCAGGACTGTATGGATTGGTCGCCTTGAAGGCAATGACAACTATGATAGTTTTAGCTAGAACAGAGGACACACTGATAGAAAAGATTATCCCAAAAAACGTCTGCCGCAGCATGCAGGTGAGCTTCTTTGGATGACCAATGAATATCAAGGAGCAGAGGAAGCAGAGCATGAGAGACACGAGGAGCAGGTAACTGAGCCCGCGGTTGTTGGCTTTTACGATAGCCGTGTCCCTGTACCTTACGAAGACACCCAAGACAGAAGCAGTGAAGATAGTCAGGAAGATTGCAGAGATTGTAAGCACTAAACCCAACAGCTCTTCATAGGACAGGAGTTCCATCACCTTTGGAATG
The DNA here is from genome assembly GCF_964261635.1 of Lissotriton helveticus. Lineage (NCBI taxonomy): Eukaryota > Metazoa > Chordata > Amphibia > Caudata > Salamandridae > Lissotriton > Lissotriton helveticus. The sequence goes on along the minus strand of NC_136069.1, from coordinate 1,695,868,687 downwards.
CATCGATCATGCCTCTCATTGGACCAGTGGTCATCAGGACACGGTTGGCACTGTAAGGAATCTGAAAACATTGGGATGTTCACACACATTATGGTTGTAATGTCATGTAATTTACAATAACCATTTAACATGTACAATGATTTATTAAATATCTTTGTGCCTGCCACAAATGTTATCATTTCCTGTAATCAGTGTGCCAGTCTCAAGTAGAGATCAGCCGATAAGACATGGATGGGGAGATTTATGACATTGTCACGCAGTGCCCAAGTCTCCTTGCTGCGCTGCACTGTGTGACTGGGAAATGGCAGGAGTGAGCAGTATTTAAAAGAATATCGAGCATTCAGGCCATTTCCTCCGGCGCCATTTTGGCCATGTAGCACCAATGCAGGCCCCCTTCCACCATGGTGCAGGGGTGCCAGTGTTGCATGCAGGATTGTTTTTGTGCAGGAAGGGACACCTTCCTGTACAAAACAATCCTGGGAGGCATATTCTTCCATCTGTGTGTGCTGATGAATGCAGAATGGAAGAGACCAAGGGCCAGATGTAGGTAGCCCAATACCGGTCGGAAACGGCAGAAAATACCGATTTTCGGCCGTTTATGACCGGTATTGAGCATTTGGGATGTAGGGGACAGAAATGATGATGACCAAGCACTGCCTGAGCCACACACAGCTGGACATGCAACACCAACAGATGGCAGACACAGATGGGAAGAGATCACACGCAACTTTTTAAAAGTAAGTAAAGAGACACAGACAGGTGGAGTATGCACCCAACGTAGTTTAATGTTGTCACTACGCAGGTATCCAAGGCACAAATATGCAACACAAACTTTGAACTTTCAAAATTGTATGTCCAGGGTCACTACCCCATTATATTAACTGTTCATTTGCGTCCACGCTTAGCACTGCCAGATGTATGTGGCTCACTGTGTTCGCTAGGCGTTTGGCCTGTAGCCTCACCTTGTCGCCTGCTGCTCTTCCTTGTCTCTACAACAAGGGGGCTTGCCATGCTGCTCCTACTTGTGCTCCCTGTGCTCTCTGGCACATCAATAGCAGCAGTTTGTGCTGTTTGAGCATTTATTAGCGCCTCAAGAGCACCGGTCATTCCGGCTATGCCCCTTGTCACCTCATTGCTGTTATGCGTCAACACCTCCTGACTGTTTATGCTTCGCCTGCATAGCAGGGATGTGGCTGTGGCCAGGCGGTGAATTGCTTTGTTGTGTTGCTGTGCACCCTGCTTCTCCCTGCGCCTTGATGCTATTTCTGTGTCCAGTTTGGTGCACAGTAGCTGCATCGATTGTGTCATTTCATGTATCCCTGTAGCCATGTTCTTGTTCACTTCCACCGGTTCCCTGATGCCCTTTCCAATTTCTTCCATATTGCTATACAGGTTGCGCATTTGGCGTTGACAGGACATGATGGCCTTTCCCTGCATCCTCTGGATCTTTACCATGCTCCCCTCCAGGCCTTGGAACACACTGGACCCCTCCCCACGTGCACCTACACTCCTTCCTTGGACTCTGCGGCGTCTTGTGCTACTACGGACAACCTCTGCGCTGGACTGCAGTGTGGCAGAGATATCATCTCCAGGCAAGGTGTGTGTGTCTTCCACCTCCATTTCACCGGCAGCTATCTCCATTTCTATCAGTGGGGGAACAACATGCCTCCTGCTTGGTTGTGCTGCAGGTGTTTCAACCTCCAGTGATGCTGGCATATCTGGTGAAGACATTAACAGAGGGGACTGTGAACATCGTGGGGATGCCTGCAAATCTTGAGTGATTTCAGGGTCTTGGGAAGGTGGCTGGCTACTCGGTACACCTGTGTCCTTTGATACACTGGGACCTGGCTCCTGACTTTCATCCCTCTCGGGTGCCGTGCCTTCAGTCTCCTGTGACTGTGTGACCTGTGGACATATGAGCGTATATCAGCTAAGCGCAAATGTCTCACAGACACTACAATTAAATCTTTTCAAATTGCATGATGTACATGTTGCCTGCCCTTCATTATGTCTGCAATCATTTGCCTAACTTGGTGGTTGCTGTGCTGTATGACATGGTCTTTCATTAACTGACTACATGTACCATGATGCATTGCTACTGTTTGGTGCTGTCACACCGGGACTGGGGTCACTTAGCTTCAAGGGGTGAGGGAAGGATGAGGGTGTGAGGGGGATTGCTGTGCATGCATCTTACCTTTTCTACTTGTAGCTTTGGCTGAGCTGTCCACTTCTCCCAGTCCGCAGACGCTTTCTGCCTCTAAGGTTGAGGCCACCATCTCCTCCAGGTCAGTGAGGGGGGGTGCTGTGTTCTTTCCTCCACCTGTTTGTGATGCCTGCTTGTGGTGGTCTGCCAATTTTTTTTTTGTGAGGCTCCTCAGGTCATAGAACCTCTTTTTCAAATCCTCTGTGACTCTGGTGGTCACTCCCACAGCATTCAATTTGTCAAGTATATCTAGCCAAATCTTCCTTTTGGCAGATTCAGCCACAGTGAGGGACTGCCTGCCAAACAGTTTGTGGTGCACCTTCACCACCTCCTCCACAAGGACCTGTAGCTCCATGCTGCTGAATTTCAGCTTCATCTTCCTCTCTGTCTGCTCTGTGTCGTTGCTGGTTGCCATTTTACAGGTTTTAAACTGCACAAACTCTTTCTGCTGCTGCTCCCAATCTCTCTGCTCCAACTGCCTCTCCAGAAGCTTCTAATTAGTTGCAGCTGCCTGTGTAGCCACTTCCTGGTAGGGAGGGGGAGGGTGGTAGCACCTGAATGGCTGTTTTCTTAAGTTTCACTTTTGCTTGCTTTTACGATTCGGAATTTACCGATTCGGTATTTACCGAATCGGTATTTACTGAATCGGTATTTCCCATTCATTCCTATGGGCCTTTTGGGCCATAGGAATGAATGGGAAATACCGATTCGGTAAATACCGATTCGGTAAATACCGAATCGGTAAATTCCGAAAGTCCGATTCCTAATTTTACCGATTCGGTAATAAATACCGAATTTTTTACTACATCTCATTTACCGATTCATGAATACCGAATCGGTAAAATTCGGTATTTAAGAATCAGTAAATGAGATTTACCTACATCTGGCCCCAAGAGTAATAAAGATATTTCTCCTTGTTAAATCTCTCCAGGGAAGGCACATCTGTTTGGTACTTTCACAGGTTTACTAGTTCAGGTGCATCTGGAATGCGTCAAAAGGCATGGGAGTTGCATGGGTACACCCGTGCAATGCCCATAGAATGGCTCCCTGGCACAGAGTAAGGTAACACAGCAATGTATGTGGCGTTACTTTACTCAAGATTTATGAAGCCCCTCAGGGCCACGCCAGGTGGCCTTGTGTGGCTCAGAAATCAAATTTCTGAGTTGCTTCACGAATACACCATGTTGCGTGCTCCAAGAGTGTTCCAATGGGGCTCATAAATATGCTTAAACAACAAGGAGGACAAAGTTCCTATGCCAGGGAGCAAAAAGTCACCCATGCATCGTGGTGCAAAAAGTCACCCATACTTAAAAAATTGGAAGAAAAAGAAAGGAAAAAGAGAAAGGGGGATTCCTAGGTATAAAAGACCCAAAGTTATGAGAGGGAAAGACATTGCGTTTCCTCTGTTGCCCTCACACACCCCGAAGAGTGTCATGCTTCATCATCGGGCGTTTGCTCCTCGTAGGGCCGGCGCTGCAATTCCCTACGGGTCCCCCGCAAGTAACCGGGCTGTAAAAACAAACACAGAGACAGCAGCATACAGGCACATTAGCCAATCATCTGAAGTGCTGGGCCGAGTGCTCACAGTGCAGGATATTGCATCTTTGAAGTACTTACAAATGAGTGCGGGTGCTGCCTTCTTGCAACCTACCCAAGACCACGCTTCTGCCGAAAGGAGACTCACATCGGCAAAACCGCCGGTTTAAATGCACAGGCCGGGTCAGGTGTGAGGCGTATCCTTTTCCGGGGAGGAAAGGAATCCTAGTGAGAAGCAACTAAATGCGCATGTGTGAGCACCGGAGATAAATGCGCATGAGCTTTAATCGGGCGCACAACTCCCCTGCTCATGCGCAATGGCTCACTACATGCAATAATTTATCATTAAAATATCAGGGTTATCCTCAAAAGGCTATAAAACAGACTGATATTGTGGTTATCTACAAACATGTTTCTCATTTTAGATGCAAATAAAATGCAATTATTTTTTAAAAATGAAATTAAAGTAAGAAGACCTCGCTTAGCCCTGCCCACATTGGGAGCTCATTGGCTGGGCCCACAATGTTCCATGAGCGCTCTAGGACCTCAGCGCCTTGGCCCAGGTTAGAAGTAGCGCCACAGAGAGCTGGACAGATCATAGCCCGACTAGCCTTCTACAAAGTATTCACAGACCTGGGGAAGGAGTGGCGTGTGTCCTTCCAGAGTCAAAGAGTCAATCTATTTTCTCTGACATGTCAAGAGGAGGAGCAACCTGTGGCTTATAGCAACACTATCTCCTTGTACAAAGGACACGCCCTTCCTTCAAAATGAGGAGATGCTTTATTAGTTACTAATAACTTGGGCTAATAATAATAACCCAAGGCCAAAGCACCAGTTTTCGTTCTCTTATGGGAGGGGTCCATATTTGGATGATATTTAATGTTAATAGTATAAATCTGTCATTGCGGGGGCAGCAAACGTTGTAACAATACAATCCCCCCTGCTACTCTTCCTGGATTTGCCAACACTCTTATATTTCTCACAATGCTGACATCACTAACCCTATTTTGGCAACCAATGGGCCACTTTATCTTTAGCACCCCTCCAAGTCTCAGAAAAGGTGACATTTGATGAGGGAACGCCCTTCAGAATAAAGACACATGGATTTGCTCCCGGCGGAAGGTGCAGGATATCTTGGGGATAAGGGCCAAGGGCCTGGAGTAAATCATGGGCTTTATTTTTAGCACCTCTCAGGGTGTCATGAGTAGTATTCCACTTCCTCCTGAGAGAAATATTTCCTCTGATTTGGACCATCATGATCTGCACAGAATTTGAGATTATTGATGGACATTCACCTCACCGCATACCGCTCTCCAATGCTGGGGCCTGTCCTACTGGACTGCAGTTAAGGTGGACATTGTTGGAAATGAACACACTTTGGCTAGTGACCCTAGTGGTATCCTTACTAAACAGCAGACTCGAGGAGCGCAAGTTTAAATTTCGCACACTCCTAGTTCTCCAGACAGATCATCCTTGTACTCCTGCTTTTTATCAATAGATGAGTTTCTTTGGTCTTTTCTCTATTTCTCTCTAAGGGACTGAGCTCAAATGTATGATGCTACAACGCATACATTTACAATGCACACCTTTACAATGCAGTTTTTACATCGCAACATCCTTTACAACATACTCCATTAGATCGCATGAAACTACATCACATTTTTACAAAACTACCTTTACAACGCATTCCATTACATTGCGTTATACCTTTACAACGCATACCATTACATTGCATTTAAGGTAAGTATTGGATAGTATAGGGGTAAAAATTACTATTCTAACTCCGGGGGGTGCGACAGTAGGGTAAGTTTTGGATAGTGTAGGGGTACTATGCATTGTAATGGTATGCGTTATTATGCCTGTGTTGTAGTGAAATGCGATGTAGTGTCATGCGATGTAGTGTCATGCGTTGTAATGCCTGCGTTGTAGTGACATGCTTTGTAAAGTATTTTGTGATGTAATGTCTGTGTTGTAAAGGATGTTTCCCTCTCAGCTCTCTTTACATAGGGATGCATGCTTGGAGAAAGTGTGGGCTTGCTTTCATCGGGTTACTCTAACTTGTGTTCTTTTCTTTTTTAGATTGAGGAGAACTTGCAGCAAGTGGGAGAATTAGAAATAATACTTAAATAGGCATTCAAAACACACACATTTCTATTGTTTGAAGAAATCATGCCACCCGACAGAGCACCCAACGATGAAACTTCTGAGTTAACCGTGGGTGGATACCCATAATGTTTTTACAGGCCTCCTTCACTGTTCATTGAGCGTCTCCAAGTCTGTCTTCAACATTAATCATTTGTTATTAACCACGCCCACGGCTCCTGTAAGATCTTTTATAATTGAGCTTAAAGTAGCCCTTTTCTTACCATTTGCCCATTATACAGATTGCCTCATTCCTGAGAGTTATGCTTGTGCTGATAATTGTCTCAAGGCTGAGAAGATGTTAGAGAGGGCCAGATGGAGGGGTGGCGCAGCCCAGCTCAGCCCCGACCGGCCATTCCCAACCCAGCCTCGGTCAACCTCGGATGGGTCTCACAGGCCTATTGGGTTGTCAGTCGAGGAGGGCTTACCCGCTTTATTAAGGACACGGGGGAGGGAATGTGTTTAAAGTTATGAACCCGGCAAGCATACAGGGTTCAGTTTAGCCTGACATCCTACTAAATAAAAGGAAGGTCCAGTGTTAACGGAGAAACATGTATTGATCGTGTGTGCCTATCATTATTGACCATATGGGGGCCAGACTTCACTTCACAGTTTTACCATTTTATGTTTCTGCTTCTTGCACTGCGAGAAGCTGAGGGGTGACGCTCCTCTGCCCTAATGGAGGAGCCGCGCCTGAGCACACTGGACGCTGGAATCCACGAGAGAGTGCACAAAAAGCATTTAGTGCACATCATTTATCCAACTGCAACACATAATCAGGGCACAAGTTGAGGTCACGCGCTGGTAGACAGATGGTATTTCCCAACTATTTGAGTAGGGTGGACACCGTCTACCATGTCCAGTGGTTGGGCCCAACAAACATATTTTAAACTCCTCCTCTTGTAATTTTCAGACACCGACACACTTTCAGCAGTGCCTGTAGGTTGTCTCCAATTTGTTCTGAGCAGCATCGTGCAGGCAGGGAGGGGGCTTCTCAGATTCCAGCATCACCCATAAAAATGGCCCATGTTAGGGGGTCATCAGGCCTCCTTTTAATGGGCACCTGGCTGGGAGCTATCAGGAGCCTCACATCTGCACGCAAAGAAGGGGAATCAAAGGCTCACATCTTATCACTTCACAGGTACTTGAGAAAGGCATGCCTTTGACTTTCTTCAGTCCCTATATCTAAGAGATGTATATGCATGCACTGTAAGAATGTCAGATGTGTTGGACTGCCCTGGTATTTACACAAAGAAAATTTAAATAGAACTATTTTGTTTTATTCTTTTTAGAGCGGGTTAGCACTACTCATCCCAATGCAGGATGTCATAGTGCTTTACATCACACATACACATTATACATTGACAATAAATTATATGTGTGTAAAACAATGTACAGGAGGTTGTGTTACATAGGACTCTGAGGGTTATGAAGGTGTAGAAGTCATATGTTCTTCATAGCTCACTGTGATATATTAGAAGGATTAACATTTATGAACTGCAAGTAACAAAAGGATCTCTTTGTTAAAAGTAGTAAACCACTTACCCATTTACATAAAATAAAAATGTGTCATCTGTGTCTTACCTATTGTGCTTTGCAGGAGACATATTAACCCTCTAAACTACTTTGATTCAAATCTAGGTCTAGACAAAACACAGATCTCTCCAGCAAATACGTTAACCTCCAGAGGTATCTTACCATTATTATTATTATTATTCCCTGAGATTGAGTTGGCACACAAATATCTCTGCAGCAGGTGCCTTAACCGCATAAAATAGTTTAAAATCCAAAATTTGCAACCAATTAAACAGAACAGATCTACTGCCACATTTCGCCTTGTTGTCAATTTCTTTGTGGCATGTTTAAGAAAATAAAAGGTATAACCTGAGTCCCAGATTTTGCGTCGGGGTTGCATCAATTTTTTGCCACAACCCCAAAGAAAAATCTCATTTGTTAAATATTTGTAATGCACTCAAATGCACTCATGATAGACCTGCTAAACATATGTGAGGTGTTAAGAACTGATGTCGGTTCATGTGAGGCTATGGGTTGTGATATCACTTCATGTGATGTCAAGTGCGATGGCACGTGACGTGATGTCACACACTGTGATGACACACGCCATGATGTCACTTGCATACTGCCTAACTTCGTTAGTCCCTCCACGTCTTTTTTTAGGATTTGTGCCCTGCATATATTCAATTGTTTATGCGATTGTTGGTATCTGTTAAGAAGCATGAAGGGTCTGTCTATGCCCAGCGAAAAAATACCAATTTCCGCGTAATCAATGACCTTGGCTTATTCTCTACACTTGTTCTTTGTATGGCCCATGGACGTTTCACAATCCCTCTGAGTTCAGCAATGTAACATTAATAGCAACACCCTCAGTCATAAAATAGTTTCAGCACTCCTGAAAAACTCCCTATTTCATTTAAGTTCCATCTATATCTCCTGCTGGTCTCATCTTCTTATCTAACCGTGGGTGCTTTGTTAGTCCCTTATGCATTGTCACCACTCGGTCTTTTGTGCCATTAGAATTTTCTCTGTACTTCCTGGTGGGTGTTGAGTACTGTCTGTGATAATGAGCTTGTAATTTTGTCCCCACCCATTCATGTCTTGACTATGCCATCTATAGGTTCCTGTAGTACCGTATATTTGTGAACTTTAATATCATTAACGTAAAGTGGTGCACTTAATAAAAATACTGAAGGTGCATTTGCTGTATAATCCAGACATTTACATGTGTGTATTCTAATGTTTTAATTATAGGGGAACAAAATTACAGTTTTCATATATATCTGTATTTGTGTGGTTTGAGTCATTTTGTCAACTCTTTTATGCTCACTTATTCATTTGAATAGTATCCTGCATTTATATAATAACTGTATATTTATCCATAGCCAGGCCTTTGAATGTGTATTGAAGTGTTTTGCTACGTTAGCTTGATCAAAGGCCTTAAACATTGGGCCTCTAATGTTTAACCTCCAATGTGAAAGTTTGTTCGGGTTCAATGTTTTTCTTCTTTTCTCCCTGCTGGGAGACCTCACTTCCACCTCGACAACCTCCAAGACTCCAACTCCACCTCCCTCCTGGACAACCTACACAACATCGGACTCAAACTGATCATACCAGAACCAACGCACTCAGCAGGACACACCCTCAACCCCATATTCACCGCAGTAAACTCCATTGCCTTCAGCCACACCGCCGAATCTGATGGACGTGCCATTGTTGCATCCACTTCACCTTAAAAATTAACATTAACCGCAAATGTACTCACCAGCTCCAGCACAGGAATTAGAACAAGATCTCTGACGACCAGCTCACCGCCTCTCTCAGCAGCTCCGCAGCCACCGCTACAGACGACGACCCAACCACTGCCACCTGTACACTACACAAATAGATCACCGACTGTGCCAACAGCGTACACCATTGCCCCCTCAAGAAAACCTCCAACCGGCATGCCAGGAAAGCCTGCTGTTGTCCACCAAACTCAGAGAATCTATATGAACCTGAAGACACCTTGAAAAGCTATGGAGGAACTCCAAAACCACAGCAGTCTTCGACAGATTCAAAGAAGCCACCACCATCCACCACAAACTCATCAGAATGTAAATGTAAATGTAAATTGATACTTGTATAGAGCACTACTCACCCGCAGGGGTCTCAAGGCGCTTGTACGAATACCGCTGTGGAACCCATCCTGGCTTTCCCTGTGAGGTGTCCACTCCTGGGCACCCCCAAGGTGGAGGCCAGGCATCCTTAGCGTTGTGGGGGCCGTTGTGGAGATTAAGTAAGCTATTGCCCAGAGTTGCAGAGTGGGACTCCATGATTGGAATAGGCACCGAGGCGAGAATTATCAGGTCCGTGGAATTTTTGAGCGCAAGACCCGCCGAGGCGGGGAATTGAACCCTGGTCCCGGGCTATACCGCTGCATCAGGGTCTGCCGCTCTAACCATTGAGCCACACTTCTCCCACTGAGCCACACTTCTCCCTCTCACTTTTAAGCAGTCCTGGACAGAATTTCCACCCACGCACACAACATCAAGGAACTTTTCGGCATCATCAAATAGTTTGCCCGACCCAACAGCAAGACTACCAACATCCCACCCTCCCAGGACCACTGCGACAGACTCAGACCTTTTTCCATCTCAAGATCAAGACCATCTACGACAACTTCATTGACAACAACCCACACCCACCTCCCCCTGCAACACACACTCGGCACTTGAAAGCTGGACCGCCCTCAGCATTGGAGACACCCTAAGACTATGAAGTCCCATGGACCCCTCTCCCACCAAATCTACCACAGAGCAGCAGACATCATTTGCCCTGAGCTGCGGCAAATCATCAACCCCTCCTTCGAGACCACCTCCTTCCCCGATGACTGGAAACATGCCGAGATCAACCCTCTACTGAAAAGAATTCTGGTGGACCCCACCGACCTCAAGAACTACAGACAGATCTCATTTCTCCCTTACCCGGCAAAAGTCATGGAAAAAACTGTCAACAGTCAACTCGCTTCCATCATAGATGAAAACAACATCCTTGACTCCTCCCAATCAGGCTTCAGGAAGAATCACAGCAACAAAACCATCCTTCTCGCCGCAACATACGACATCCGCTCCTTCCTCGACTGAGGAGAGGCTGTGGCCCTCATCTTCCTGTAACCTCTCCACGGCCTTCGATACAGTGTCTCATCCTACACTGGCCCACAGACACCACAACGTGGGAATCCGGAACAAGGCCCTCGAATGGTTCCGCTCATTCTTCTGCGACAGAACGTATTGAGTAAGATTCCCCCCTTTCCTCTCCGGACCCACAAAGACCACCTGCAGAGTTCCCCAAGGATCCTCCATCAGCCCGACCCTGTTCAACGTCTACATGGCACTGCTTGCATCCATCAGATCACATGGACTCAACATCGTATTGTACGCCGATGACACCCAACTCATCCCCTCCCTATCCAATGAGGGGAACATCCTTTACAACGCAACTTTTACCACGCCGTGCCTTTACGACGCAAGTATTACAACGCATGACATTACAACGCATTGCGCTGGGGGGCGCTCTAGGATAGGGAATGGATTTAATTTACCATCCAACACCTTCCCTACTATCCACAGGGAGTGGAGTTGGAATACTAAATTAAACTATTCAATATCGAGCACCCCTCAATACTATGCATTGTAACAGCATGCGTTGTAAAACCTGCGATGTAAAGGCATGCGTAGTAAAAGCATGCGTTGTAATGTCATACATCCATCCAATGAATCCAACATCTCCATACACAACTTCCAAAAAGGAATCGAAGCAGTCACCAGGTGGATGAAGAACAGCTGCCTATAACTAAACATGGACAAAACTGAAGAACTCATCATGGGTCCAGACCCAGATGCCTGGAACAACACCTGGTTGCCCCCACCCTCTGGAACTCACCCTCCCTCATGGACCACACATGCAACCACGGAATCATTCTGTACTCCAACCTCAAAATGGACCGCCAGATTAACGCTGTCACCTCTTCCTGCTATCACTCCCTCCACTACCTCTGAAAGACCTTCAACTGGAGTCCCCTTGAATATAGGAAAACAGTCAGCCATGCCCTCATCAGCAGCAGACTGGACTACAGCAATGCACTCTACGCTGGCATCAACAAGAACCTCACCCGCAAACTCCAGAATGTCCAGAACTCCGCCGCCAAACCAGTCCTCAACCTACCGCACCACTGCCACATCAGCCAGCACCTACGGAAACTACACTGAATCACATTCATGCTCCTCACCCACGACCACAAAGCCCTCCACAACACTGGACAAGCCTACATGAACCACCACCTCTTGTACCACGGACCCCAAAGATACCTCTGCTTGGCCCAGCTCTCTCTTGTGACAGAACCCGCATCAAGAAGACTAAAACAGGAGAACGCTCCTTCTCCTTCCTCTGGGCCAAGGCATAGAACACCCTCCCTCTCCACCTCCGACAGACACCCTCACTCGCCAAGTTCCTGAAGGGACTCAATACCTAGTGTTGCGCACTCGCAAGCCCAGCGCCTTGAGACCTTTTTGGGTGAGTAGTGCGCTCTACAAAACCCTGATTGATTGATTGATTGCTTCTTTGTTAGTTAGTTAGTAAAAGGCACATTGTGCATGAGAGACAGTGAGTCTTGGAAGGATAACCCTTGGCAAGGATGAGAGACGCTAACTAACAAAGGGAGGAAATCTATTCATTCTATATCTATAGACAGGAGGAATCCAAGGACATCCTGATGTTCAGACCATGAAATGGGAGTATCGAAGGAGATTGCCAAGTTTTACTGTGAGAAGGTAGAAAAATACCGGGACACACGATGTGGGATTTTTATTTTTTTTTATTTTAATTTTTGTCCTCATTCTGCAATAGTATGTGTAAGGAGTTGTCGGGGACCCGCGCCTCCTTCTTCTAGTCCTTCACTACCCCTTTTTTCAGAACTTGGCTGGGGAGTCTCCCTTTGAGTATGTTTTGGAGGGGGTCCCTTTGTTTCCATTACTATTTCCAATAAATGTTTCCGGTGGGGAGGCGCTAGCCATCCTGGCTACTCAAACGGGCATTCTGCCTGTTTATTTATTGCCATCGCATAATTATTGGACTTTGAGCAGCATGGAGCAAATTTACAAGAAAGTTACGGATACTAATTAGATTGGTGGAAGTCCTCCCATATTTTCTAAAAGTTGTATATCCTACTGGGTTTCCCCTTCCTGTCCAGTTTATTTATTCTAAGAATCAAGCCCAGCCATTCCCTGTGAGTAGGTGGTACGGGACTTACCCATTTGATAAATATTTCCCTCCTTGCCAATAGGATTCACAAAAAGAGTAGATTCTCTTGCTTTTTGGTTAGTTTGTCTAAACTGTCTGATCTGGCCACCCCAAATATAACAAGATCTATCCTTACATCAGGTGGTCTTCTCAGTAAGGTGATTAGTTTCTTACCCACTTCCTGCCAGAATATGTTGAGCTTGGGGCACTGCCGAAACATATGCAGGTCATTGGCTTTCTCCAAACCACATTTGGGGCAGTTCTTTGCTCTGGCCCGTTAAACTTGGATAGCCTCTTCGGAGTCCAGTAGGCTCTGTGGGTTGTAAACAAGTGGTTTCTCCTTAACCACTTGGATGCTAAGCCACTTAGAGCCACTTCATGTAAATTCCATTGAAATGAATGGACACTCCATGACGAGCTGAGCTCGTCATGAGCGTCCAAGGGGTTAAGGCAGCGGATTTTACAATGGACCAACATTTTTCCATAGATACTTTCCATATTTTTTGTGCATCTACGTCGGTAGATCTTTCCCCCAGGTCACTTCCGGGATCAGGAAATCCTCCTCCCCTGCTAATACGAGGGCCCAGTACCAACGGGAGATTTATTTATTTATGGGAGCGTTCCTGATCATCTCTGTCTCTAGAGCAGCGTTGCCCTTTTTGTTTTCTTTCAATGTTTCTGCCCAGCTGGTGAGTTTATAGAACTTGAATTTTGCCAGGGAAGCGTTTGTTATTATTGTCAATTGGTCCCAGTCGACTATGATGTTCTCCGTCATCAATTGGCCCCACTCCAGAATACCTGCTGTTTTTAATGGGATGGCCAGGCTGTCTTTGAGGCAATCTGGAGTACTTGGAGATTCCCATATGGGGGCAAACTCGCTGTAATATGGTATATTCAGAGTGCTCCTTATGTGGTACCATAATTTTGCTGCGGATTTGAGGACCTTTAACTTCACCTTTTTAACAGTATTTAGGGTGGCCGAATTTGTATAGGAAGTGTCCTACTCTTGCTCATAACTTTTAAGTAAGGACCTTTGAGGAAAAACAGCTCAAATTACAACCGATGCCCAGGCTGCTGGCACAAGACGCCTCTTAGTTCCCATTTTGAACAGTTACCAAATAAAGAGACGGGCGCTGGTAGCGGGAATGCAAGAACAGATTTTTATTTCTCATGAGGAGAGCCTGTCATTTCGGACACACGCACAATGTCCTTAAGAGGTGCTCTAACAAGTTTTCTGAGGCTCCGTCTTTTATACACAGGTTTATGATGCACAAACCTTCCGTATTGCAATAAAGAAACTTTGAAGTACGAAAAGGCATGTTTGGAATCCCAGCTTCAGGCCTATTCCCATACCAGTCGTTCGGATGTCGTTTCCCCTCCCAAATGTAACATGTGATTGTAATCTTGCAGCCGGACATTCCAACAGGACACGAGGGCAGGAGGGGGTGGTCAGATCTAAGGTTGGGCAGGTGATAAGATCGGGCACTTCGGTTGGTGTATCACGTTTTGCTATGCGGGGCCAGGGGGGGTACATCCATGAGGCTTTGTTTTATGACTTGGGACCGGGTCGGGAGGCCAGGTGTAGCCGGGGGGGTCATCAGAAGAGGGGAAGGGTGTTCCTGGGAGGAATGCAGGGGGTGTCGGTCGGGCAGGGGTGTCACTTTTAGAGCGGGGTCGCGCAGAGGGAGAGGGTTTTATGGCCTATGCATGAGAGACCGGGGGCTGTCGGGGATGCTTGCGAGGCTGGGGAGGGAGGGGGAGAGAGAGACGTTGGCTATCGGGAGTGAGCAGAGAGGCCTAGGTGCCTAAAATGGCTGTCGTGTACGTGCGTGCATGGGCCTATATTGGCGAGGTGATGCGGCCAATGTTTCGTGGTATTGGTTCTGCTTACGGCGAGGGGAATGGTGAACACAAATGAACGCCGCTTATGTACATATACATTGTCATTTTCCACAGTCGCCGCTTTTTAACATAAGTTAGTTCATTTCCGTGTTTATCATAACTGACGGGGTGTACATATAGCCATGTGTGGTCAATGAAATAGCGTATGTCAATACTGGCGGATTGCATATAACCATGTGCAGTTGATGCGATAGACGAGGTGCTATACAGATGAATTTACATTTGTCGTGTTATATACACATTATGGAACCATGTTCTGACTCTTTCTCCGGCGGCATCGATGTACAGTCAAAAAGTAACCGATGAAACATTTTGAAAGCAATACAAAGTGGTTGAGGGAGGAATTCAGTTCAATACAAGCAAGTAGTCAGGGAGGGGTAGAAAGTTCAGAGAGGGGAGGGATGGTCTTCATCACAGTGTCTTTTTAGCAGTGAGCCATCACTGGTAAGCTCTAGTAGTTCGTTTTCTTCCGTTGGCGCTGTTGAGCACCGGCGGTGGAGCTATAGGTCCAGCTCGGATCCATTCTTACACGTCGCAGGGTGCGATCTGTCCTCTGCTGTTAGACCACAGTCCTGTTTCCTAACTAATCTTTTTAAGGGTGCCTCATGCTGGGCTCCTGCATTTCTTTCTCCTTTCGTGGCAAACCCTATTCTACCTAAATGCTGTTCTTCTTCTCTGAGTCAAAATCCATGTGAAAGAAAGGGGTGTTGTCGGATAATCGAGGGACGAGAGGGCAGAGTGGGATCAGATCTTTGAGACAAACCAAGGGAGCAAAGGATAACGAGCAGGCAGGCCCATCAATCGGGCTCAAAGGGGCGGGGACTTCTGGCACGCGTGGGTCAACAAGCAGGGGGCTTCAAGGCAGCCCTCCATCCTTTCATTTTCCGCGTTTGAGAGTGGTGCCTCGTCCCGCGTCTCGTTGCTCTGCGGCTCCACCTTTGGTCGAGGTCACATGTGCTTCATGATCTGTGGTTAGGCTGTGCGTCACGTCCGGCCCCTCTCCTCCGGTGATTGTATATCTTTGAATGGGTACAAAACAAGCTTTAGAGAACTGGTAGGAGAAGACATTTATACATTTCAATTCCGCCCCCAATCTTAAGTAGTTGGGGATACGTTCATCGGTCATGGTCAGAAGTTATCACGGTGGAGTATGTATGTGAGCATTTCTACTGAGTTTGTACTAAGTCTATTTGGCGTTCATTCATGATGTATATGGAGAGAAGTCAGACTCTTATCAACTGCGTATTCCATCAAACTCGAAATCGGATCCTACGGTAGAGACTCGTCTTTCTAACCCAAGCCCTGGCAATCTTCTATTATCAAGAGAGAGAGACAGAGGCTAAACATTCTTTTCTCGGGGAGCAACGGTTAATCAGGGTCATCAGTTATACTTCGGGATATGGAGCTGGGGTCAATCGGGAGGAACGAGGACGCTTTGGACATCCGTACTTGGGTGCAGAGAGGTGGGGCAATCTGGGCATTGGGGATTGTTTTTCTAACGAACTGAGAACAGAAGGCCACTGACATATAGTCCCCCTATATAAAAAAAGGGCCAGATTAGGGGACATCAGTCGTCTTACTTCTCCTTTCCTTCTTAGCCAATTCAAGTTCCATCATTTTACAGAAAGGAGAGGTAGTAATATGGCAAATTACAATTGTTTTAGTTTCTGTCAATTTTGCCGAACACCTTTGTGTTCAAAAACCAATTAGGCTTGCGCCGGCGGGGCACAACGTTATCACACAAAGGAACAAAGGAAGAGAGAACAGGGGGACCCTCAGAGAGAGAGTCGTCCGCATTTTAAACGAACTATTCGGTACACGTACGACATGGAGAGAGAGAGAGAGAAAAACGTGTACAATAATAGGCCATTTAATGCGCACACAACACAGAACAGCAGGGGTCAAGTTATATAGAAACACAGGCTGAGGGACGACGTAGATCCATACATTACGTACACATGAATTCAGGCGGGGGGGGTAGTAGTACATGCATTATATACAAGAATCCAAGACAAAACATAGAACAGTACTTGGCCAAAAAGATTTCATGCTGCGCATCCTTAGTATCCTACTTAGGTCATCTGGCTGCCTTGGCTGGTGGTCTCAGTTGCAAATACTCACACCCTTGTCAATTGTTCGGGAACTAACCTGGTCGGGCTAATACTCACGGTGGGATCTTCGAATAATTTTTAGCGATTGGGTATCCAAGCTGAGGCAACGGATGGTGTCAGTCGGGAGAACAATGGGGCAGCTTTGAGTTTCATGTCTATGAGGGTGCAAGAAGGAGGTGGTAAATCTTTAAACATTGACAATATTCCTAGTCTTCCAGGAGGAGGGTAATTGGGTAAACCTCACCCCGGAATATTCCTGAACCTTTCCCTATTTAGTTACCGTATGATTTAACTCATGGGTGCACGTCATTCTTGGTTGCATTATTTGGGGTGCCGGTTGGAGTCATATTTTGTCATACCGCAATAACCCACCAAGTTTCTGCTTCAGGCCACCCTCCCAGTCGCTGGGTTCAGAGAGAGAGAGGGTCGTCTCTAAGTAAGGGAGTGCTATATCTTTGTTTGCTCGTCGTGTATAGGCACCATGTTCAGACCCCTTTTCCCCTTTCCATCGGCCGTTTGATCATCACTCAAGTCACACATAAAACAGTTCTCTCATCAATCCAGACGTGTGCTACGTATATTCAGTCGAGCTATACACATCAGGGCATACACGCGTGCATTCATATCACACAAATTCGTCACATTCTCAGGGGCAGTCCCCATAGACAATATACAATTTTTCGTGCGGAACCATGGCGTGTTGCTTAGGTCTTCTCCATACTCTAGTCGACGTTCCGATGTGACCTGCAGAAAAGAAGGGAAAACGAAGGGGTGGGGCAGCGTTTTAAAGCACATCAGCGCGCATAAACCCGAAAATGCTTTTACTTACCACATACTCGACCTATCTCCGCGGGATGCAGTCCCTTTCACCTCGGCGTTTAAGCCCAGAAGGACCGGTAGTGCAGGAGTCATAATCATTGGTGGACTGGGTATTGCATGGATCGCTCAAGTGTGGTATTACGGATCGTGTGTAGGGAAGGGTCAAAACAAAGGGCAGTCAGTGTAAAGTGGGGGCGAACTCGTGCTCTCCTTCGAGGAGGAGGGAAGGTCTACAGTGGTACAGGGTCGTTTTTGTTCACCAGGCACGGAGACTAGAGGGACTAGGTGGCATTCCTTCGGAGTGGCTTAGGGGCAACTGAAACAAATTTCCTGATACATGTGGCACATAAAGTAAAGGCTAAATACCGGGACTTTTATCGATTGCTTTACGTTGCACAAAAATAAAAATATATATAAAAACACACATACAACAAACCTGGACCATTCACATTTGCAATATTTCTGTGTACTTTGCTTTTTAACCTTTAAGTAATCGAGTTGCTTCATTTCACCTGTATTTTACTTACATCGGAAACAGTGGGCATTTATTCGAAACTTACCAATCTAAGCGCTACAACTATGCTCACTTTTCAAAAAACCTTTATTCAAAAATGTTGGTGCACAAATACGGGTCTACAACCACGTGGGCCGGCCACGGAGCAGACTGGAACCATACATGAGGGGATATTTATTAGAACGGAGCCGGTGACCGTTGATTTCATAAGGGTGCGAAAAGTGCAATAAAATCATATCGAAAATTCATTGTGGGCAAGTACCATAAGTGTCGAAAATTCGAACTGTCAATAATACGGTAATCAATGACGCGCCAGAACTTAATATCAATTCATTGTCCGAATGTTCAATCAATACTCATCCCCTCCCGCCATGTGCTTCAAAAACTGCATACATATCTCATGATCTCAAGGCTGAGCAACCGGAACACAACAGGG
The DNA here is from genome assembly GCF_964261635.1 of Lissotriton helveticus. Classification (NCBI taxonomy): domain Eukaryota; kingdom Metazoa; phylum Chordata; class Amphibia; order Caudata; family Salamandridae; genus Lissotriton; species Lissotriton helveticus. Next base: position 1,695,850,229 of record NC_136069.1, on the reverse strand, counting down.
AGTTGCGAGTTTCATTTGTACCGGCGCCATTTTGGGTGAGGTCAGGCAGGTCCAAGTATAGTCAAAATGTCTCCGCCAACTCGTGGTTGGACCAGAGCCTCTTTTGGCAGTCCAAAAGTTTCGTTAAAGGGCAACAAAAGGGGCCGTCGATAAGAACCATCAGTCAAAGGGGGGAAGGAGGCAACAATCTTTCCTACCGGGTCATACTGGTGTTCCACCGGAACTGATCAAATTGGTAGTCTGCAGGATTTTGGTCATTCAAACTGAGGCTGGCGCCAGCATGAGAGCGCCGACGTCTCGTGGCTACGTCTTGATCGTTCCACGGGCAATCATGGCAGTCGTTCCCCATCGGGGGGGCCCGCGGGGGTCGGGGGCCCCTGCGGCTCTCATAGAATCTTCAAAGCTGAGGGGAACGCTTCTGGACGGGGGACTCATTTTCTAGCTGGCAAGCAACCTGGCCATCCTTGCACACCAGGTCCAATCTTGCAGAGTCGACCGTCATTTTACGAGTTCTGCTGCAACCGGCAGTCGTTGGATCGCAAGGGCAGATGGACTCCAGCCTGTCGGGCGTGGTGTTGCACCGCAACAGTGGACGAACCCTTGTCGGTGAGTGGAGCGTTGAGGGTGCAGCTGAGGGGCCTCCACCTGGGGAGGTGGGAGAGGCTCGTCCGCGCCACCTCTCCCTCCCAGTGCACCCCACGCCGTCTTCTGGCGCTTGACATTCGTGGTGGCCGGACCAGGCGATGAGAGAGGGGGGGTCAGAGGCATAAGCAAGACTTCCCCCCCGTGGCCTGCAAGGCGCCAGAAGAAGAGGATGGGGAGACCATTACATTCCGGCCCATCCACCCCATGACCTCTCCGGTCGCTGACATTCGTGATGGCCGGACCAGGCGATGAGAGAGGGGGGGGGGTCGGAGGCATAAGCAAGACATCGCCCCCGTGGCCTGCAAGGCGCCAGAAGGAGAGGATGGGAAGACCATTACATCCCGGGCCATCCCCATGACCTCTCCGGCCGATGGCGGCCAGCCGGGCCCCGCCCTGCACGTGTCGAGGCTTCGTCTTCCGGATGGGCGTAACCGTGGACCTGTTGCACTTCGGGAGCTTCCGGAATGGGGGTAGGTATCTGCTGACTTGTATCTATCTTATGTTACCATTATTCGGCGTGGCGGGCGGTGGGGCAGACATGTTTGGAGCAGTGAGGGGCGGTGGAGCCTAGCTACCTCGTGGCTGCCGTGATGTCAAGCTTGGCTTCTCTCACCACGTTCATGTTTCTTATTGCGGGCTATTTCTAACGTTTCTTATTTCTAGCGAAGTCAAAAAACTCATCAGTGGCCTACTGATTTTGTTCGATTTCTTTTTCCTTCCTTTTCTAGTGTGTTTCGTGCTAACGTTTCTGTTAACAGGATACGGTGATCACTTCGTGTTTTACGTATGTCCTTTTTATTAGGGGCGCCCTCCGGTTGAGCCAGATGATCTGCCTCTAATAAATGGTCCGGGTGGAACTGGTTTATCAATCAGTGGGGAGTGGATAGGCATGACAGATTACAAAGGGGGACAAAGGTCCGCATTACCTACCCTTCACTACTTGCAAAGACTAGACAGAATATTTCTATTCCACGTTATTTGCAAACAGAGAATACCTCAAAAGAACTATTCCTTGAACAATAAATGTCCAGACAATCAATCAATCAGTGGGGAGAAAAACAGGCATGACGGATTACAATTGGGCCAAAAGTCTGCATTACCTATCCTTCGCTATCTGCAAAGGGAGACAGAATATTCCTATTCTTCTCTGTTTGTAGACAGGGAATATCTCAAAAGCGATAATCGATAAAAATCGATAACAAACAATCAGTGGGGAGAAAGATAGGCATGACGGATTACAATGGGGACAAAGGTCTGCATTACCTATCCTTCGCTATCTGCAAAGGGAGACAGAATATTCCTATTCTTCCCCGTTTGTAGACAGCGAATGTCTCAAAGAGCAACAGAGCAACCAATCAATCAGTGGGGAGAAAAATAGGCATGACGGATTACAACGGGGGACAAAAGTCCGCATTACCTATCCTTCACTATTTGCAAAGAGAGAGGAACGTTCCTATTCGTCGCTGTTTGCAAACAGAGAATGTCTCAAAGAGAACCAATACTTCAAGTAGCAACCAAGGCTAAATGAACCAATCAATGAACAATACCAGTATTTGAATACCGATTCCAATATAAACAATCAATCAATCAGATGGATAAAACCATCCTACCAATCAGACGTAAAGACGTCCTACTTAACCTTACCCGGACCGGACTGTGTGGACAGTTCTTCGCCTTCCCTTTCCAGCGCCCGATCGTTCTCTCACTCCATGTTTTTACCGCAGCTTTCCTGTGGGATCCCAGTCAGGACAGTAGGTCACTTGAGGGAGGTCTGTTCGGAATTGGTGAAGTTCATTCAATCGGCAGCCGGACGAGGGCCCTCTCAAGGCAGGTATACTCCAATCGTTCAGATGTTCACCCCATCGTCTGGACCTCTCTTACCGGACCTTATGTCGCTGATGGGCCCCGCGTTGGGGCGCCAATTGAGGAAAAACAGCCCAAATTACAACCGATGCCCAGGCTGCTGGCACAAGACGCCTCTTAGTTCCCATCTTGAAAAGTTACCAAACGAAGAGACGGGCGCTGGAAGCGGGAGTGCAAGAACAGATTTTTATATCTCATGAGGAGAGCCTGTCATTTCGGACACGCGCACAATGTCCTTAAGAGGTGCTCTAACAAGTTTTCCGAGGCTCCGTCTTTTATACGCAGGTTTATGATGCACAAACATTCCTTATTGCAATAAAGAAACTTTGAAGTACGAAAAGGCATGTTTGGAATCCCAGCTTCAGGCCTATTCCCACACCAGTCGTTCGGATGTCGTTTCCCCTCCCAAATGTAACATGTGATTGTAATGTTGCAGCCGGACATTCCGACAGGACACGAGGGCAGGAGGGGGTGGTCGGATCTAAGGTTGGGCAGGTGATAAGATCGGGCACTTCGGTTGGTGTATCACGTTTTGCTATGCGGGGCCGGGGGGGGTACATCCATGAGGCTTTGTTTTATGACTTGGGACCGGGTCGGGAGGCCAGGTGTAGCCGGGGGGGGGGGGTCATCAGAAGAGGGGAAGGGTGTTCCTGGGAGGAATGCAGGGGGTGTCGGTCGGGCAGGGGTGTCACTTTTAGAGCGGGGTCGCGCAGAGGTAGAGGGTTTTATGGCCTATGCATGAGAGACCGGGGGCTGTCGGGGATGCTTGCGAGGCTGGGGAGGGAGGGGGAGAGAGAGACGTTGGCTATCGGGAGTGAGCAGAGAGGCCTAGGTGCCTAAAATGGCTGTTGTGTACGTGCGTGCATGGGCCTATATTGGCGAGGTGATACAGTCAATGTTTCGTGGTATTCGTTCTGCTTACGGCGAGGGGAATGGTGAACACAAATGAACGCCGCTTATGTACATATACATTGTCATTTTCCACACCTTGTGTTTTTGAATTGGAAGTCTCTATAATATTCTAGTAAGTCTGGACTCGCTATCCCCCCTTGTTCTTTTTTCCTCCTTAGTTTGCTCAATGCTATTCTTGTTCCTTTTGATGACCAAATAAAACTTGCTAGTTCCCCTTGGAGTTTCCTTATCGACTCCCTCTTAAATTCTAACGGAATAGTGCTGAAAATGTACGTGAACTTTGGGAGAATAGACATTTTAATTATGTTTGATTTTCCAAGAAAGCTCAGAGGGAGGGCTCCCCATACCTTTAATAGTTTTCTGACCTCGCCAGCAACTCTGTTGAAGTTTATCTGTGTCACTTTGATACCTAGCTACCTTATTTTATCTTTTGCGTAGGGGTTGTTAAGTTGGACATTTCAGCTCATAATTTCTGTTTTTGCCTGGTTAGTCTGATATCCTGATACCCTCCCGAAGTTATTCAGAGTTTCTTCTATTGCTCTAGGCTCAGTAGTTTTCCCCTGATTACTTCCTTCTATGCGTCCCAGGCGACTTGTATTGAGGTGCCAGTTTTGTTATTTTCAAAAAAGATTTCTGTCTCTAGTTTAAGTTCAGCTATAATTTGCGGGTCTGATAGGATAGTGCGGTCGACATTCCATCCTGGGAGGGTGTTGTTTTTTCCATTTGTATTTTTAATTGAATTGCAGAGTGATCGGATAGGTGGGCTGGCAAGTGTTCTACCTTCTGCGTGTTTTCTACTAGGCTTCTATCCACTAAGAAGTAGTCAATTCTGTACAGGAGTTCCTAGTTTTTTGTTTTGAAATGTGAAGGCTTGCTTTTTATCACCTTTCTCTTTCCAAATATCCGCAAGGCCCAGGTCTTTTATACAAAGCCCCAATCACTCCCTCATTTTTGGCAGGTTTACTTGTTTCCTCTGGGGAAATCGGTCCACCTTATGATTATATTGAAGTCACCCCCTAGTATTACCGGGGAGGTTGCTGATAATAGTTGTGTGTACAGATTTTGTAAAGGAGCTGGGTCGTCCATATTAGGGCTGTAGTAACCCGCGATGGTGTACAGTTTGTTGTATATTTTTACTCTGGTGACTGCCCATCTTTCTTTTTTATCTACTTCTGCAGACTCTATTCTGACTTTGAGTGATTTTTTTAATAGTATAGCTATTCCCTTAATGACGCAGTCCTGGTTCGTGCAGACAAATGCGTCCACCCAGCTCATCTTCTTTATAATTTCTTCCCATTACTTTTTTAAAAGATGCGTTTCTTGCAGTATTAGGATTTAGCTATCTATTGTTTTTAAGTACTCAAGTATTCGCCTTCTCCTGCTTAGGGTTCTGAGGCCATTGATGTTCCACGTGTATATTAACTGTTTTCTGGTCCTTCTTCATTTTTTCAGTTTTTTTCCTGGGGATCTCCTGATAAGATTTGGCAGTTCCGTCCCCCCCTTTTTTTACTCCTTGAGGACTTTTATGTTTTTTTTCCCTAGTTTGCTCCCCACCCCTGTGATTACATTTTTGTTTTGTTTTTTTCTTTTGTGCATAATAAAACATCCCTCCCTGGAGAAGCCTCCCTTTTCTCTTCTTTGGGCTGTATTGATAGCCCACTTTGAGCTCTGTGCTCGCCTTCTGGGTGTGTGACATCTTCTATTGCTTCTATTGCTACTACTGCTGATCTCGCATTTGGTCCTTCATTTGTTCCATGAAATGCTTGACCTCTTTTGCTTCCCTTATGTTATACATTTTATTTCTCCACATAATCCTGAGGGCTGCTGGAAATTTCATCTGTATGGAAGCCCCGAGGGATTTTAATTCTTGCATCTGTTGTCCTAGCTCCCATTGTCTCTCTTGGGTTGCCTTGGAGATATCCGACCGGATTCTAAATGACAATTCCCTCTTGTTGCAAGATCCCTTCTTTAGAGCCTCACTCAGGATCTTTTCCTTAAGGGTGTAAGTTTTAAAATGAATTAGTATTTTTCTCAGCTTGTACCTCTCTTTATTTTTGCCAAACGGGTCTCGGTGTACCCTCTGTATGTCTTCTTCCAATCCTGCTGCTTTTATCCTGGGGAAGTGCTCCTCCAGGACTAGTACTATGAACTTTTTAATGTCCGCCCCTTCTTGGCCCTCCGGTACATTCAGGATTCTCAAATTATTCCTTCTTGCCTGGTTTTTCCATTGACTCCAGTTTTTCGTTAATGCTTTTATCATTTGCTCTCAGAACCCTAATCTCCTTTTGGTTTGACTCCACTTTTTTACTCAGAGCTCCTACCACTGCCTCCACTGCTGTGACTCTTTCCCCCAGTGCATTCAACTTAGTGTCTAGCATTTCACAAACCTCTTGAATCTTGCTCTGATTAACTTCCGAGACAGCAAATTTTGCCCTCATTTCCTCTAGCATTTTTTCTACGATCTGGTCTGTTGAGTTCTCGGTGGAAATTATTGGATGCGTGACGTGTTCAACACTGCCCAGGCTTTCATTGTCTGGTGTTATTGTGGCTTGTTCAGTGGGTTGCCCCGCAGCTGAGCTGTTTGGTGGTCGTTGTGATGCTGGCTCTGTGGGATTATCCATCCTTTCCTTTTCTCCCTTTCTCGCGTCAGTGTTCACTGCTGTGAGAGTAAGGTCTTGGGTAGATTGTGGTTTGGCCTGTTGCACCTGTGCCTGTACCTTAAAGAATGATCTGAGGGAAGGGGTAACTTTAACTTTTTGTTCTGGACCCCCCAGCACCTCCCTTCTCACTCACAAGCTTTTTTTGGCTCTGGGCGTTGGTGTGTCTGCCTTTGCCTGTCTCTTGGCCTTTCTTTTGGTACTGCGGGGGGCTGCTGGCTGGGTGTGCTTAAAGAACTGCCTGTTCCTTAGGCAATAGCTCGAGCGCCTGTCCTGCTCTTTGCTTTCCCCCCTATCTGCAGCTGTTTTTGCTACCTCGGGGGAACTTAACGTGTCTGAGGACCCCCCACTCCTCTCCAGATGCTGCAGAACTGGGCACCTCCTTATTATATGACTGCTCCATACTTCTGGGAGTACTATCCCCCCTTAAGCCCTTGACCCCCGCAGACCTCTCACCGCCCTCTGCCCCGCTTACCTGGCTTTCTCCACGTCTTTCTCCACGTCTTTGGGCGTTCTGGTGCCTGAACAAAATGCTGGGAATGCTGGGGATGTTGGGAGTGTTGGGAGCACTTGGAGCACTGGAAAAGCTCCTGAAAGTGCTCCTGGTGATGCTGGGTGGGGACCCTCTTGCAGCGGTTGCGGCGCTCCAACCTTGTTCTGCCCTCCTGCAGGTGAAGCTCTCCAGACAGTCACTCTCGGTGCGCCACTCGCACTGCACTCATTCCCCCGGAAGAGGAAGGGAATCCTGCTGGCTGCCCTCCGGCAGTTCTTCCGCACCTCCGACGTAGACGCCCACAAGCCAGCGCACGTGTCGAGCGCTCTTTGCAAGGTCGACCCCGTCTTTCCACTCTTCCGCGGTTCATCTGGCCCTCCTGGCGAAGTAAGTCTGTCTCTCGCCGTTGCAATAGAAATAACATTCGGAAATTGCATTTCCCTTTTCTCTTTTTCAAAAGCGGGTAAAAAATGAATCAAATCTGGAGTACTTACGAGGAATAATTATTTTGTGGGTTGAGTTGAGTCGGCCATTCTTTACGGCGATAATCTTTTTGATCTTCAGCTCATTTTCTCGTGGAGAGCACGGAGCTCCTGACCGGACTACCTAGCTGGCCGCCATCTTCCGCCTAGGTGGGATTCTCGATTGGTCTGTCGAGTTTTAATTGATGGTCATACTATTGCTGTAGTCAGATTCCTTTTAGATTCAGAGGGTAACAGTTTTCTTTGCTATATTTCTGTTGTGCAGCTTTATGCTATGCAATACTACTGATTATGGAGAACTTCTAGAGAAGTCTCTGCAATGCTGACACCTTTTTGCTTAACTCGATCTAATTTGGGTTTCCTTAATTAATGCTTACCTAGCTCAAGCTTAGTTTAACTCATTTTAATTTACTCATGAATAGGCAAGAGAACCGTAAATCATATACTTATCACCATATTTGTTTTCTTATTTTCTGCATTGCTATAACTGAATTCCTTGTATGATTTATGCTTTTGGCACTTAACTTTGTTAGACAATTTAGACTGCCAGGATTGATTCTTCATTTGTACAATATTTTCTTGAGACATGTATACATCAATTTGTAATAAACCTACATTTGATCCCAATTAGCAACTTTGGGTCCTCACTGCATAGCCAAACGGGCTGCACTGTAAATTCAATTATTGATGATGTTAACTCCTCTTTATTTCTCAGGAAGCTAAAAAGGCCCATAGCAGTGACATTTGGATATTTGTCTCACTGTTTTGGCCGATGCATACATTTAATGCTCCATGTATGCCATCTGCAGTACCAGAACTATATCTGTCTGCAACTTCCTGTCTCCACCTCTTCCCTCATACCAGCTTTATGCTATGCAATACTACTGATTATGGAGAACGTCTACAGAAGTCTCTGCAATGCTGACACCTTTTTGCTTAACTCGATCTAATTTGGGTTTCCTTAATTAATGCTTACCTAGCTCAAGCTTAGTTTAACTCATTTTAATGTACTCACGAATAGGCAAGAGAACCGTACATCATATACTTATCACCAGATTTATTTTCCTATTTTCTGCATTGCTATAACTGAATTCCTTGTATGATTTATGCTTTTGGCACTTAACTTTGTTAGAAAATTTAGACTGCCAGGATTGATTCTTCATTTGTACAATATTTTCTTGAGACATGTATAAATCAATTTGTAATAAACCTACATTTGATCCCAATTATCAACTTTGGGTCCTCACTGCATAGCCAAACGGGCTGCACTGTAAATTCAATTATTGATGATGTTAACTCTTTATTTCTCAGGCAGCTAAAAAGTCCCATAGCAGTGACATTTGAATATTTGTCTGACTGTTTTGGCCAATGCGTACATTTAATGCTCCATGTATGCCATCTGCAGTACCAGAACTATATCTGTCTGCAACTTCCTGTCTCCACCTCTTCCCTCATACCAACTGAAGATGTTTATGGAAGGCCTTAATGTGCCTTCAGCAGAACCCCCCTTAATCTCTCAATGTCTTTCTCTCTTTCTTTCTCCTACTCTCTCTCTTTCTCTTCATCTCTGTTTTGCTCTCCGAATTTCAGCCCTATTGAATTTTGGAGAAATAGTACTTTCTGGGAGAGAATTGTTCTACAGTTCACAGTCAACTGTCATGCTCTGAGGTGTCATCCTGCACCTCATTGGACAGGAGTGCCCTCCTGTGTGACCCAAGAGAACACTGAATACGTATCTGAGAGGGGGAGTGCCTCTCAAATCTGCTGCTTGAAACTACAAAAAAAGAAGGGTCCAACCTAGAAGTTTGATTTGCACCAACCAGGCACTGCATTCTAGCTGACTGCGCCTGCTGTACAATCTGGAACTACAGCCCTGTGGATCAAACCTGCTTCAAAAGGACTAAAGAGTGTACTCCATGCAAGCGAAAGGTTAACAGAGCCCATCTGGACAATCACCACCAAGAATCCCCAGCCTACAGTACTACCAGTGGATTTGTAAGAGATTTGTCCAAGTGAATTCTGTGAATTGCAGTCCCAAACTTTGAAGTATGATCTTGGACCTTCCAAATCCTTGGAGTAAGTTTTGGACACTTTGGGACAAAAGGCAATTCGGGAAGAAGTTCCAGAAGTTTAAAGACGTGTTGAGCAACTTTTGAAAAAAGCTCCATAAGTGGACTGACTCAATCTGGCCAACCAAGTCAGAGACCCTCAACTGTGAGTCGGCCTGCCCTTCAGTTTCATCTCAGTGAAAATCTCCAAAGGTCTGACTGCTAGAGTTTGACTGGGAGTTGGTCAAAACCCAACCTGCCGAACCCTCACCGAATCTGGCCTGGTTAACAGCATCAAGGGACCCCAGGAGAAATAGCTGTATAAAAGTTTATAAGTCTGAATGCAGAAATGGTGACCGAGACCAACTGCAAGATCCAAGTCACCCACCTTCAACCGGGAGCCGGCTTATCCTTGGTTGGACCTGATGGAAAGCTCAGGAGGTGTGACTTCCTAAGGTTTGATGGGGAGCTCATCACAAGGAAATCCGGTGAACCCTTACCGAATCCAGACTGGTTGAGAGCTTCTAGGGAACCCCAGGTAGAAAAGCTACAGAAAAGTTTCTAAGTCAGCAGGTAAAAACTTTGACCAGCAAGGGGTAGCCACGCAGGGCTCCATCGCGGTTAGCCTGAGACTTTGACATTGTCCTGGTCTAGCGTGATCAGATGTCCCAATAGGGTGTATAAAAATGTTTTAGCTTTGAAGAACAGAAAACTATAAGAAGAGGCTTTAGGCCAATTTGATTTGAGTATCTGAGACTAAAGACTAACACTACTTCTACTTCTACTTGAGCAGCAGCAAAATCCGCTTGAAAATACTTTTTCGGAGTAAATACATGAATGGATGGCTCAGGTAGTTTTTATTTAGCTTGAAATGCATTTTCTTTATTTCACTTTCTTTTTTAATAGGAAGGAAGTGCCACAGAGACTCCAATTTCCTCTTCCTGTCTAGAAGGGACCTCCAACTGCTTTGCCCGCCCTTTGGTCACTTCTCATTTGGATTTGGAGGGAAAAGATCACTCTCTTTTTCTGCAATCCCTAATGCATAAATATACCATTGGATGTTAAGGTTGTTTGTGAAAATCAAGTAAATTAAAGAACATTTGAATATGTTTCTTGTTTGATGGATTACATGCACTAGTATTTTTTTTTTCTTTTTCCTTTTTTCTTAAATTTTTAAATGTGAATGTGAGTAGCCTGGAGTAGCAGTAGGGGCATATTTTGTATTAGCTTTTTTAGTTTTTTCTAAGAGAAACGTTTTGCACATTTTTGGGAGGGCTGGGGGCCTGGGTTTCAACTACTTTTCTCCATTTTCTTGTGTGTTGTTCGGAGTACCAGTAGCACGATGTGCATTTTCTTCTCGCTGGCGGAACTCGGCAAACAGAATCTTGCAAAAATACATACAATTCTGAGTAATTTCCCAGAGTAAAATTCAGGGAGTTCAGCCCAGGCCTAATAAAGACATGCCCCATTTTTTGGAGAACCATAAATACACCCTTCCTCAGAGATAACATTGCCTTAGCCTAGACATGAAAACATTTTTCCGTAAATTACTGTGTTTACCATTTTGCTGTCACTTTCGATCCCTTCAGATGTTTGCGGCACTTTGTACTTTCCCTAACAATAAATGGGTATCCTTCTTTGACTCTGTTACATTTACCTTGGAAGGGGTCATTTTGGTATTAGATAAGAGCATCAGGAGGAAGGTTTCATTCCCTGACGGTGTCCTGGTGGACACTTGTAAGCATTTACCTTGGCTTTGGGCCCTTCTTCTCACCAGGTATTAAACGAGTCTGGAGTAGGATATCTTCCCTCAATGTGGTCTGAGACAGTTACTTTCCCAATCTTTAAGAAGGGTGGTAAGAGTGACCTTAGGGTAGGCCTTAGGGTAGGCTTATAACACTCTGAGACTCATATGCAAAGCTGGTGGGTAGAGTTGTAGTGGAGAGATTGGAGCACTGGGCAGGATACAAATCTATACTGGTCAGTTTACCTCACTACAGCGGGCTGGTCTAAAGCAGCCTTCACTTCTGAGGTTTGGATATCCTGCCTAACACATGGATAGGGAGGGGAGTGAGTTCTCTTGCCCAACACATAGCTAGGGAGGGGAGTGAGACCTGCCGGAACTCTGTATTCTCCTCTTATTTGGACTACTTGTCGTCCTCCACTTCTAACTCACAGCGAGGGAGGGGAGAGAGAACTGAGATTCCATCCCCTTATACACCACTAATTGCTCTCCTTTAATCTGACTTCTTTACCTCTTCTATTTACTAGTGCTCTCCTCTTGAAGGCTATTCCCCCACTATTTCTAATGCACAACTTTGGAGGGAAGTGAGATCCTTGATTCCGGCCTCCTGTGTCACTCCTGAGTGCTCTCCTTTAATCTGACTACTTTACCTCCTCTAGTGGCAATTGCTCCCCTTCTAGACTACTTTACTCCCTCTATTTCTAGTGCTCTCCTCTACTTGGACTAGTTCACCTCTTTCGGATCACTTCCCACATCATGGCTCAACGCACCTCTCGCTCCTCTGACCTCCTTGCTCAGTTAGGTCTGAATTCTTGTAAGATCATCTACCCCGCCAACCTATCATTGAAAGTGAAAAAGACCTTCAAACACAATCTCCTCAAACGATGTCCGGAAACACTGATCTCGGATACATTTATTTCTACTAAAGGCTCTGTGGTGACACACCTTATTTTTTTACACTAACAGAAGAGCCCAGTGGAGAAAGACTTTAATTTCTGTTCTACAAACTAACCAACTGCACAAAACACCACACAGCTTCTGCTTAATCACTCTACCCTCCCCTGCCCTCATGGCAGATTTGATAATTTCCTTATGCAATAATGGGATCATACTTATTCAAGCCTCTGACTGGAACCTCAAACGCTTTGACAGTATCTTTCTGATGATTAAAAGTGCACTTAATGACTCGATCTCGGCTACTATCCACCATAACAGTCTCCACCCTATTTCTTCACCCCATGCCTTTTTCCCCTTCAGGCCTATAACCAGCATTCTGACTCTAGCCAAATTGCTCGAGAAATGCATCCACAAGCAGCTCTGCAACAATATAGAGAAATTTCAGCTCCTTGATCTCTAACAGTCGGGTTTCAGAGCTGGGCACAGTACTGAAACAGTAGTAACTTAAATTGTGGATGACGCCCTGCGATCCCTTGATCAAAATGCCCATGTCTCTTGATCCTTCTTGACCTGTCCTCAGCATCTGATAAAATCAAACATGAAAATTTGATTACTCTTCTTCAACATAGGATGGGTCTATCGGGCCCAGCCCTAAAGTGGTTTGCCTCTTTCTTACATAACCGCACACAAAGGATCAAAGGTAACCATTCTCTTGAAACCAGTACCCCTGTCAGGATTGGAGTGCCTCAAGGATCCGCACTCTCGCCTACTCTCTTCAGCCTCTTTATGGGACCACTTACCGTAATTCTGAACCATTCTAACATTCATTACCACATGTACGCGGATGACACACAACTATACTTGAAGATCTCCTCTCCGGATGACATTAAAACTCTAAATGAGGCTTCTCTCACAAACTCAACAATGGTTAGCCCCGAACCATCTCTTGCTAAATATTCTCGAAACTGAATTCCTGCTGATTGCCCCCCCGCCCACAACCACTCTGCACCTACCCTGGACTGGCTTAAACAACTCACATCTATTAACTGCACCCCTCATGTGGTTGACTCTGCTAAATCATTAGGCATTACCTTGGACAAATACCGAAATATGCAATCCTGCATCAGTGCTACTATCAGGGGAGCTAACTTTCAACTTAACACCCTTAAGAAAATCAAGCCCTTACTTCCACCTGAAGACATAAGGCCTGCAATACAATCCCTGGTTATCTCATGACTGGAATATGGTTTGGCAACCCTAGTGGGACTTTCTAAAGCGAGCTTGGCCCCACTCAGAGCTGTTCTCAATGCTTTGGCCAGGCTCATCACAGGCTCCAAGAAACACGATCACATTGCACCTGACCTTATGCAACTTAATTGGCTGTCTATTGAAGCTAGGATAAGTTTTAAGATAGCTTGCATAACGCATAAAGCCTTACATCACAACACTATGGTTTATATGGCGAACAAGCTTGTACTTTCTGGCTCTTGTCAGAACTTAAGAAGTACTGCCACCCTACTTTTGAAACCTCCCAAATTCAGAAAGAAAAATACTTACAACTGTGCCTTCTTCGGTCTCGCTCCTAGAATTTGGGACGCTCTTCCGACCGAGATCCGAGCCAATCCTTTCAAAACCCTTTTCAAGAAACATATAACCCTGGGTGCAGGTCACGGAGTTTTGGTACGTGGAACTCTGCGAAGTTGCAAAAAAATAGAGAAAGCGCCGCAGCACCTTTTCCTCCGCGTTTTCCAAAACGCGGAGGAAGAGGTGCTGCTGCTGTTTCTGTATCTAACTAAGGATACTGGCCGCCACAGAGGCCATCAGAATTGTGGGGTGTTGAATGATGTTGTTCAACACACAACGGCATTACAATTGATGTTGAGGATTTGGGCCACTACCTAGGTTCCATGGCTGTGGGGTATTGATCGAAGTCACGGAATTTACCAATTCATCATAATAATTACTTGAGATCTCAAGATATATTCTATTTTTGTGCGTTACGAGTTCTTTGGTTCGATAACATAGGCAAACTGTGCCTTGATCCAAATAGTTAAGCCCTGATGAAATGTCAGCTGTGGAACAAAACGTGTTGGCTGACAATAAAGATACTTTCGAATACACTTGCATTTGGTCAGTCACCGATAACGCAGGATGGATGCCTGCTTGTTCTTCGCAGTACTGAATTTTCCTGTACCTCTGAAGAAATTCAACGCCCGGGTCCATCCTGATACCACAGCCAGGCGTCATTTGCTGCTCACGTATCCAGGACTCTGTCTGGTTTACATTGGGCTGTCATTGTTCTTCCCCCATTCTGTCCTAATGAAGACCCAACGTAACTACCCAATGAAGCACACTATGGGTTGAAACGTCAATGACTACACAAGGCATAGATTGACCAAGGCTCTGCATACCCAAAGGAGCATTATCAGCTAACAGTGCAATTGGTTCAACACACTTGTCTATCCTATTCCCCTCCTAAGCGATTTACACAAGTTCTGACCTCTCTGTATATATTGCACACTTGTTGAGCACTGACCACATATGTCACATGATCACCATGTATGTAAATATTGCACCATATGTTGACAGCCTTGATCTACTGCATATGTGAATATAAATGAATGATTTAATTCTGATAAAACATAGACAGTAGACACTATTATCGAGTCACTGCTTTTATTGTTTGCAAAGATTCTTTATTCAGGCGGTTGAGATACTGATGTGAAAGGTAAAATCAGAATATGCATGTGACATTAAGTGTGCTGAAAAGTAATTGACATAAAACCGACAGAACTACTCGGTTTACTAATTTATTCCCAGGTTCTGAGGGACACAGGGTCACCCCATTTTTGTTAAACTAGTTTCTAAAAGTGGCAATTTCAAACACACAGTGTAAAAACCATCTCCCTAAAATGATGTGTTATTAAAATTCTGAGTTCAGAGAGCCTACACTCCATTTCTCTATCTACTGGAAGGTTATACTTGTAAGATGTTACAAAATAACTCCTATATTAGCCTATGGGACAGATGGCCTTTCAATAGTGAAAAACTAAATTGGTAGTCGTATTTTACTTTCAGGAAATGTAACACACACCAGGACATGTCCCACCTTTCACATACTCTGCACCCTGCCCAGGGGGGAACCTTGGCCTGCCTGAGGTGTGCCTTACATGTAAGAAAAGGGAAGGTGGGGGTACTTGCCAGGTCGATATGGTAGTAAGAACTGCACGCAGACACTGAAGTGGCTGGTCTGAGACACCTTTGAAAGGCTGCTTGAGTGGGAGTCACAATCAGTGCTGCGGGCCAATAAAGCTGAATTTGATGTCCAGGCTCTGGGCACACACAGTGCACTATACTAAGGACTTAGCAGTAAATTAAATAAACCAAACATGAAAACACCAATCCATAAATACAATATAATTTACAGTAGGAGCACTGAGGCTCAACAACCAATAGAGGTCCAGGTAAAAATTCTCAATCAAACACCAGAGGAAGCATATCACGAGGAAGCAGATCAGAATATCAAGGTACTAGAAAAAAAACCATACAATCTGTAATATCATCACCATTACAAAAAACACCTAAAGGTGAGAATATGAGTCAAAGCTTTGAGACCCACACTCCAGCACTAACAACCAAAACAGCGCCAGCAACCGACTCAGGGACAATATGGGGCATCTTCTTCAAAACATCACAACTCACTCTGGAGGCACTAAATTACCATTCAAACAAGATGGATGTTCAAGTAGACCGGCTAAACATCATGGCAAATGTAATTATAGGGATTAACCAAAAATTGGCTGACCTCAACTCTCTAATCATGCGAGCACAGGCTTACGCGACCACATTAAATACGGATTGTGCCTGATGCCCAACAATTGATAAACTGGCAACAATTCAATAAGCTCAATAATATGTTAGCACGGCCCGAGAACACCGATAAAAAAGTGGAACCAAATAAGCCAAGCGTAGACTCATACTCAGCACTGTCCAATCAATCGATAGTTACTATAGAAAATTCAAATTTGGAGGAAAAGCAAGGAACTTTAATCCAACCAACACAACCGAACATGACTAGACGTATGAAGAAAAAATTACAAAAACAAAAAAAGGCTAAAAAGACAACTCAACTTAGAAGAAGATGGGGACAGCCAACACACTGCTCTAATGAACCAGCAACAACATTAAACCAGAAACAGGACCAGTAATCAAATAAAAAACCATATCCAATTTTTTCCAAACAGATAAAAGCAAATAAACAATTAGGAAATGGTACTGTGACAGTGAAAAGTCCAGTTGAATTAGCTACCAGAGAAAAGCAGAAGAAAGTTGAACAATTGGCCGTCAGAGAAACTCTGAAGAAATCTGAGCAAGAGAAGGTACCAAAGAGGTATTCAACGGACAGAATAACCATTTGCTTGGACAAAATACTAAATTAACACCCCAAACATAAAATGGGGGAAGGAAAGACCCAACCTCATGGGGCTACATCTAAGCTTCCAGGTGAGACAATGTCCGATACAACTAAATCCCCGCACAACGCAATTCACAACAATTGCTATCTGGCCGATAGAAGAGAGGCAAGACTAAGGGAGTAATTAGGATGGTGGGCGGACCGCCATCCCATCGGTGAATGGGACCGCCCGCCATAAGGGCGGGGGTCCCGTGGGGGGCATTAGGATGCGCCCACCACTGTGGCGGGCGCATCCTGCAAGTTTAGCATTGTGGCGGGTGGTGCACTCAGCCCCGCCTGTCACAATGCTAAACATGCTTGTGACGCATTTGCATAAACAAAGCGGCAGGCATCGCTCGGTGCCTGCCGCTTTGTTTATGCAAATGCAGGGGGGTACCACAGGTACCCCCTGTGTGCACCCCCACCCCTCCTTCACTTTGGGGGCACGCAGGGGCCCCCCAAAGTGAAGACCGCATGCCTTTGCATGGCAGCATCGCCGCCACGGAAAGGCATCTATCCTGGCCCATCTCAATATGGCTGGCGGTGTCTAATAGACACCGCCACCATATTAAACCTTTTCTGCCGGGCCGCAATGCGAAAGGGGCGGTAAAGTGTCGGACGGTGTTTCCGTCCGCCGCAGTCCCCCTGTCATACTAATATGGCGGGGGGGCATTCAGGAGAGGATGTCGGGTGGATTGCCCCCGCCAGGCCGGCGGTGGCTACCGCCAGCCTGGCGGGGGCAATTCGCCCGACATCCTAATGGCCCCTAATCGTCTTCCAGACATCTTTTAAATCAAAGGGCAGACATGACATCATAAGTAGGGGCAACCTAATAAGGCTCCTCCAACATATTCCATCTTAGTCTAACATAACAAGTGCAGACATGGAGAGCGTTCACTTCGAACCAAGGGATGAATACCCCAACCAGAAAAACATGGCAGTGACCTGGATAAATCATTACATCGCAGAAGCTGTGCTCTTGGAAATGGAAACTTTCAAAAATTGGGGTATAGCAGTCACGACACCTAAGCAAGAAAAATATCCACAAATTTTACTTGAACTATCAAACACTGTCAACGATATAAGGAAAGTAAAGCAACACCCTCGTAGCATAATAAAAGGTACCTCAAATAAACAACCAGATCAGAACTATAATAATCTAAGTATCATTGTAAGCACCCAGGAGGAAGCAACCGCATATAGAATAATAAAAGCAGAGGCACCCCAAAAAACCCAATGGAGGGGGAATTTTAAGGGGAACTACAGTGATACACAGAGTTGCATTCGCCATACCTGACGCAAAAGAGTGCACTGCAGACTTTTCGGGAGACCTTTGTGCAAAGTCCAGAACAAATTTGTCAATAGAGGAAAACACTGGCATACCAGGTCAAACGCAAAAAACATACCAAAGTCTCAAACTCCTCTCCTGGAATGTGGCTGGCTTACAAAAAGCCCTTAGACAAGTGACAGCAATAAATAAATTGCTAGAGGGTGATATCCTATACCTACAAGAAACCTGGGTAACAGAACCGGTACACTTGGAAGGGCATGTGGGCTTCCATCAACTTGCTACCAAACATAACCATTACGGAATACCATCAGGTGGGATCTCGATTTATGTCAAACTCGCAAAACAATTAACTGTTAGGAATATAAATACCAACTCAAAGATGTTACAAGCACTGCTAATGGAAGGAAAAAGCGACAAGGATAACACCGTCTCGTTGCTTGTAATTAATGTGCAATGGAAATTAAAGGTCACAAAATCTATGATTACAACAATACCGGAAACCCTATGTACATACCGGCGAAAAGGCTTGTGGGTGATTTTAATTTGCATCATTTAGGAACAAAAGAGTGCGAAAGGAATTACCTGACTTGCGCCAAAAGAAGTTTTAATAATTTTCTACTAGATTACGAACCTAATTCAGCTGAGTTCTTACAAAAAAGCTCAGACCCAACCAAGGGAGAACCACATTAAAGAACTGCTCCACAATTGATTATATCTGTTTAAGCAATCAGCTTGCTAGCAACGTTGAAAATTTTGAAATCAAAACAGACAACACAAGTGATCATTCATTACTCCAGGTAGAACTCAATGTCACTACCAAAGAAAGAAAAAGAATTATAACGCCCTCAAAATCAACAGGCAACAAAGAACACACCCTGGTGAGAAGAATAAAATGGAACATTAACCAGGTGACGGCTCTAAAATATTGGAAAGAAAAACAAGAACACACAGGGAACAAACCTGGTGTTGCGCCTAATAGGGAAAAATGGTCAGAGTGGACAAATGACCTGAAAACATGCCTGAAGACAGCTGGGCCCAATTCTATGGAGATGACCATTAAACAATCCACAGACAATAATAAAAAATTGATTGATATAACTCGCAACCTTAAAAGGGCAAAAAGAGCATATAAGAACACAGACTGGAAAAATACATGGGACAAGTACAATGAATTGCACAAAGAACAGAAACAACTGCTCTGGACAATCAAGCAAAATAGGCTTGAAGAAGAGTGGATTAAAATCCACGAAATAACAAAACCTCACAAACAAAGATAACTCTGGCACTATATAGTGGAATTGGATAATAATAAAGTAGTCCGGAGTAATGCCGTACACGCCGACGCATGGGTGAGACATGTGGACGCAATATACGTGGATAAGGAAGAGTTCATTAAACGTGGAAGTTTCATGGTGTACACAGAGAGCACAAACAATGATGCGGAACCCACAAAACCCACAAACCTAGATATGTTTAAAGACCAGGACAAAAGAGCAGTTGAAAAAGTGATCAAAAAGATAAGGAAAGATGGGGCACCAGGACCTGCAGGCTGCGATGTTCATGGAAGATCCAACTTATTGGGGGAGAGTCCTATCCGGCTTATTCACCGTATGCCGATTACAGGGCAAGGTGCCAGACTCGTGGCGCGGGTCAATCCTACAACCCATATCCAAGAAGGGCGATAACACAGAAACCGGAACTACAGATTAATAGCCCTGCTGGACATCGAAGGGAAAGCCTATGCAAATACCCTGCTGACAGAATTAACCAGATGGGTCGAAAAAAATAAATTCTTCCCTTCTATCAAACAGGGTTCCGCAAAGGCTGTTCGACAATCGACAACATCACAGCAATATCATATCTAGGTCAGCAAGACAATTGCACGGATAAGAAACCAGTCTATGCCTGCTTTATAGATTATTCAGTAGCGTTTGATGGAGTGCCACCTTGCAAGATTTGGTCCAAATTGCGCAACTGGCAAATTCAATCGGGCCTCCTCAATGCCATTATCTCACTATATAGCAATACCTGGATCAAAGTCACACTGGTAAACAACATTACAACAAAAAAGAGTTTTACAAATCGGGGCTTAAAACAGGGATGCTTACTTGCCCCAATACTTTTTAACTTATATTCAGCGGACCTGGGTAAGACGATCCAAAATGGTAACCTAGCAGTTCCAAAAATTGGTGTCAACAAAATTCAAATTTTACAATATGCGGATGACCTAGTGGTGATGGATCACACGAAAACAGGTTTACAAAGGGGCCTCAACGCTCTAAATGATTACAACCTGAATAATGAATTAATGATAAGTCCGGAAAAGACCAAAGTATTGATCTTTGGGAATTGTATAAAAAAACACTCCTAAAATGGCATGTGGGAAAAGAGACAATAACCGTCTCAAAGTTTTAGAACTACCTTGGGTGCTGGCTGAGCGACACAGGAAAAGCTACTATGCATTTACATAAAATGAAATCTGAGGTGGAGTCCACAATATATGCTTTGTGCAAGCTACAAGAGAAAATGCAGAGCCCCACCACCATCCCAATCAGAAAGGTGCTACAATCAAAAATAAGGGCAGTCGCGGGATATGACCAGCAGGTTTTGTCCGGCAAAATGAGCACAATGATGGACAAAGCACAGTGTCGGGCGTACAAACATATTTTCAAACTACCGAAATACACCCGCAACAGTGGGATTCGCCTGGAATTCGGCCTGGTGCACCAGAGCAAAGAATGCCTAGGTATGCATGCAAAATACTACTATTCAGTCCTCAATGCGCTGGACGGGAGCTTGAAGAGCAGGTTGAAACCCATTTATGATGGCTTACCCAACCCATGGCAGGCTTATCTGCAGGAAGCAGTAGAAGTTTTGGACTTGGTAACACAAAACTGTAGCCAGGAAGGCATAACCTAACCGATTATTAAAAAGGCAATAAACAAACAATGCTATCCATTGTCAAGCGAATTCGATTTAACAAATCTTGAAAAAGGAAGAGGTCAGTCGGGGGTGATAGCAACTTACAAAGACCACAAATCCCAGCCTTATCTTGATCAAGCACTGGGGAGAAAGGCCCTTAAAACATTCAATGGGCTAGATTGAATCTCTCCCAATAAAAGAACTAAATCCAGGCTGGAAAACCTTGGAAAATAAAATCTGCTGCAGAATATGCAACTACAAAGCAGAATCATTGCTACACCTGAAGTGCTGCTGCACGGGGCTCTTACAATCTCGTTAGAAGCTACTAAAGCCAATATGGCTACGCAAAGGTGTTCGAACAACAAAAGAAGCAGTAACAGCCATATTCTCTTGCACATTAACAACTGATCTGGCAAGAATCGGGAGATTCATGCAGGACGTTTGCTCCAGTCTTGACAAAGACAATGAATCAGACAATTAAACAAAAATAGTCTCGATGTGCCCAAACGAAGTGACACTACGGTGATAATGTCTTTTTAAACTTAATTAACTTTTTAACTTTTATACTACGTCTATATTGTTTTATGTTCTTCTACGGAAAGAAAAGAGTCATAATAGTCATTGAATCACCTCCTTTCTTATCTTGTTATATTGCAAAGTTAGTAGGAGCACCTGCACTTTAACACTAAACAGCAGTGAGAAAGTGTCTAGAGGCACTAAGCCAGCTAAATGAAGTCCAACGTACCATTAAATACAGGAGGCCAGAAAGCAAAGAGATAGGGGAAACAAGCCAAAAGATGCCACGTCTAACAATCCCTTAGTTGCTTTTTTTTTTACAACCCTCCACAAAGACACAGAGGGGCATATATACAAAAGAATGGTGGAGCACAGTGCTGAGCCAAAATAGCTAACACCGCACTCTGCCATTCTGAAAATGCAGGGATGCACCTTTTTTTACAACAATACTGTGCATCCCTGCATTTTTCCTAGCGCTGGCGCTGAACTCAGCTGCCTAGCGCCAATGCAGGCACCCTTGCACCATAGAGGTAATGATTGTTTGTGGGATAAGATCAGGTTTTCCCAGGTCTTAATTTTGGCGCTGCCTCCTATTTAAGCGACCTCTGTAAATAGGGGTGACTGCAAAATCAATGGGTGTTGCGGTGAAACGCCAAACCACAACACCCATTCTCCACTTCTTTGGAGCCTTATTAACAAGGCGACATTCCATTGGCAATAGGGGCTTGTAAATATGCCCCAAAAACTCAACACTCTATTAACAAGCAGTTTCACCCCCCAACAAAGGCTATAGCAATTGTGCAAGTACTTGTTTTTTGTTATTTTTCCTCATTCTCCATCTTCTCTTTGTTTTATCTTTGCTTAATGTTTTTCTCCCTAGCTCATATTTTACCCAGGACCAATATTATAGGAATTGGGAAATCCGTTTACTTATTTTCACCTCCAGATTTAGGATTTTGTTTTTTGGTTGACCTAAAAGTCAACTCTTGCCTTTACCAGCTTCATCATTTTTCAAATGTAGCTAACTGGAGTTGTGATAAAATGTCATCCTTCTACAAAAACAGAGGGGCATATTAGCAACAAATAGCGATAATTATTGCTAAATGCTCTTAGCGCATTTTTTTTTTTCGCCGCCTATCGCCGGATATTATTGCAGAGATAACGTGCTATTAGTAACGTTTATCTCTGAAGCGATAAAATATCCGGCGATAGCGGCTCAATGCGTGAATATCGCTGGAAATCCAGCGATATTCAGGCATTAACGCTAATGGGGACTTAACCTGAATATCCACCTCCCATTGGATATACAGGCTGAGTCATGGTCTGAGCAGGCATTAGGTTCTGGCAATATTCACGCTTGGCACAATTTTTTTTATCGCTTCGCCTGCCTTGCTAATAGGCGATAGCTGTGTTAGCAACTGCTTTCAGTCACTAACAGTTTGGGTAAGCCCACTTTGCATATTATATAAATATATAGCATAAATATCGCTGACATGCAAAGCGGGCCCCAAACCTGTATCTATCACCTATAAGCTGTCGCTATCTGCTGTTAGCGACAGCTTGCTAATTGGGCGATAAAAATATTGCCGCTTTAGCGGGAAAAAGTCCAGCTAAAGCGGCGATATCGCCCTTGCTAATATGCCCCACAGAGCTGTGAATCTAGTAGTAGAACTAAAGAGGTTCACCACCCGCCCCATTCATATTACAACATGTCTGGAGGTTTAATATAGTAAATATGTCTCCTAGATAACTAAAAAGAGTTAATATATACAATAATGGTACATTCCATCTGGGCATTGATCCTGAAAGACACTAGGGTTATGTATTATTGACAAGTGACAGGTATTTCTCTCTCACCTGGGAGCCTCCGCTCCACAAGACAGCGCTCATATTGATAGTGACCTCTTCTCCTTGTTGAGGATCGAAGTATCCAACCTTCACCAATCGCAGGTCCTCATCGGTGTCCATTCGAGCAGTGCGGATGTCATAGGCACCTGGTGCATACCCATTCGCTTCAAAAAATATTCTTTCTCCATTTTTAATATGAAATGTATTCTTTTTCACATAATAGAATACCTGGGGTTTGAGAGGCAAACAAAAGGTGAACAATAAAAGAATCTTCAGTGCAGAAAGATGTGTAACATAGACTAAAGTCTTAAACCAACTCATCCTTGTTCACAGGCAAAATACAAGATTTGGAAATCATATGCGAACTCTGTTGCTCTGCTTTATCCAGTAAATTAACAGGGCCTCAGTGCCCTGTTGTGATCACATGTGTACATCAAAAGTGCAGCGGGGACCACAAGACCCAACCTATACTTCACCTATGGGACCTAAGTAGGCCAAATCAGTTTGGTGTTGCTTGTGCTCCCTTTCAGAGTCATCCTGGGCCAGTATCACGAGCTGAACTTTCCTTATTGAAACAAGACCAATGCTGATCTTTGCTTAGAAAGGCACAGTGGTCAAACACATTATTGATTTTTGAAGTTGCTGCAATTGAAAGCTTTGTAAATGATAATAAGGAGCTTGCAAGTTGAGTAAAATGGTTTAACATGTTTCCGCTACAGCTGAAAGAGGGGATATCTACCCAAACTCTAGGGATTTCTCATCACTAAGGTGGAAAAACCTAGCAGACTGTCAGCATTGATGTGGCCTACCCTTGGTCTGTGTTCGGTCCTGAACTCCATATGTTGTAAGGAAATAGACCACCTTAACAATTTTGGATTCTGGCCCCTCACTTGCATGAGCCACCTGAGGGGCCTGTGGTCAGTCTGAACCAGGAAATGTGTGCCAAACAGGTATGGCCTCAATGTCTTCAGTCCCCAGTCCGCCTAATGAACTCCATCCACTCAGGTTCGCCATCCGACCCCTGTCCCCACCACATCTTCAACAAAGCAGACTCCATCATCGCACCCCATCTCCGTGATGTCATAAACTGCTCCTTCAACTCCGCTACCTTCCCAGAAAGCTGGAAACACGCTGAACTCAGAGCCCTTCTGAAGAAACCCACAGCAGACCCCTCCGAACTTAAGAACTACCGCCCCATCTCCCTCCTCCCATTCCCTGCCAAAGTCATTGAGAAAGCCGTCAATAGCCAGCTCGCCGTCTTCCTTGAATCCAACAACTCCCTCGACACCTCACAGTCCGGCTTCCGAGCCAAACACAGCACCGAAACCGCCCTCATTGCAGCAACAGACGACATCCGAACGCTTCTGGACAACGGAGAAACAGTTGCCCTCATCCTACTCGACCTCTCCACCGCTTTCGACACAGTCTGTCATAGCACCCTCATACAACGCCTCAGCAACATCGGCATACAAGGAAAAGCCTTGGACTGGATCATCTCGTTCCTCGCCGGGAGAACCCAGAGAGTCGGACTCCCCCCATTCAAATCAGAGACCACCGAAGTCATCTGCGGAGTACCACAAGGATCATCACTTAGTCCCACCCTCTTCAATGCTTACATGAGTCCCCTCGCATCCATCGCGCGACACCACAACCTTAACATCATCTCTTACGCTGACGACACCCAGCTGATCCTTTCCCTCACCAAAGACCCTAACAACGCCAAAACCAATCTTCACGAAGGCATGAAAGAAGTAGCCGAATGGATGAAAAACAGCCGCCTAAAACTTAACTCAGACAAAACAGAAGTCCTCATCCTAGGATCATCCCCCTCTGCCTGGGACGACTCATGGTGGCCATCGGCCCTGGGCACGGCACCCATACCCACAGACCACGCACATAACCTAGACTTCATCCTAGACTCCTCCCTCTCGATGACCAGACAAGTCAACGCCGTCTCATCCTCTTGCTTCAACGTACTTCGTATGCTCAAGAAAATCTTTTGTTGGATCCCCACCGAAACAAGAAAGACTGTCACCCACGCACTGGTCACTAGCCGACTGGACTATGGAAACACCCTCTACGCCGGAACCACAGCCAAATTACAGAAAAAACTCCAACGCATCCAAAACGCATCAGCCAGACTCATATTGGACATCCCTCGCCAAGCTCACATTACCGGTCACCTGAAAGACCTCCACTGACTCCCCGTCAACAAGAGAATAACGTTCCGTCTCCCCCCCCACGCACACAAGGCCCTCTACAAACTAGGACCCGAATGCCTCAACACACGACTGTCCTTCTACACACCCACCCACCAACTAAGATCCTCCAATCAAGCCCTCGCCGCAGTTCCGCGCATACACAGATCCACCATGGGAGGAAGATCCTTCTCCTACTTGGCGGCCAAGACCTGGAATTCTCTCCCCACTCACCTCCGCCTTACACAGAACCACATTTCCTTCAGAAAGGAACTTAAAACCTGGCTATTCGATAAATAATGCACCCCATCCCCCAAGCGCCTTGAGACCCTCTGGGTGAGTAGTGCGCTATACAAATTCCTGAACTTGAACTTGAACTTGAACCCAGACCACAGCAAAAGCTTCTCCCTTTATTGCATTTTACCTCTGTCCCCTGGGGAGTAACATTCTGGAGATGAAGGTTACAGGTTGGTCCAGGGTCTCCTCATTTAGCTGTGATAACTCTGCCCCAATGCTATGTTCTAAGGTATCTGTTTGAACCATAAACTCTTTGGAGAAGTCAGGGACCATGAGCACAGGGGCTGTGCACATGTCATGATTCAGGTAGTCAAATGCAGTTTGTCATGCCTCTGTCAAAATTATATTTGTAAAAAAAAAGGAAAAAAGGCTGCGCGGCCTTTTCCCGAGGCTGATCTTGCAGGGCATGGACTCATTTTTAATTGTTATTTAAATTATTTATAATGGAGGGGGGTGTGGCCCCCCTTCCCAGGGCCACTATTGCCCCCGGAGACCCCATACCCTAGGGCCTGGCCAGACTATTTTTATTTGTATTTCGGAGGGGGCAGCGTGGTATCCCTCCTGAGGCCAATTATGGCCCCGGGGACCCCATCCCCAGGGCCTGGCCTTGATTTAAAAAAAGAAATTATGTATATGGGAGAGGGACACATGGCCCCCTTTTCCCTCGGCCACTTTCCTGGCCCTGGGATCCCATACCCTGGGGCCTGGCCACACTTTATTTATTTATTTTTAATTTAGGAGGGGGCTGTGTGGCCTCACTCCTGAGGGACCCAGGCCGGCCCCAGGGACCCCATCCCCTGGGGCCGGTCTTACCTTACGTTTTTTTTAATATTAACATAAACAGGGAGGGGGTGAGTGGCCCCCTTCCCTAGGCCCCTATTGGCCCTGGGGACCCTATCCCATGGGGCCTCGGGACCCTATCCCATTAGGGAGGCCCAATGCCCCTGTGGTCCCAGCTGGCCACATCTCCTGCAAGAGCCGGCATTGCTTTTGGACAAGGGGAGCTGCTGACATGCAGCTCCACTTGTCCAAAAGCAATCTGTTTACTTCATGGAAGCGAGAGCAGGTTTCCTGCTCTCAGTTCCATGAAGCAAAGCAGAGTTTGCAATGACCGTGCTTCCACTCTGTCATTGCAAATTGCAACTTCCCGGGGGTGGGTACTACAGGACAATGCTGGAGCTGGCCCTGGGGGGTTGGCGGTCTCCAATGCCATCTAGGGGTCCGGGAAGGGGCTGCACTGCCCCCTCCATCTTATTTAAAGCCTCTGGGAGGTGGTGGTCCCCATAGGTCTGCAACAGACACCCACATATAAATTATTAGTGCCCTTGGGAGGTGGTGGTCCCCGAGGCAGTGGGGGAGGGCTCGAGCCACCCTCACAGGAATTATTTCTAATAGCCCTGGGGAGGTGGTGGTCCCCGGGGCTTGCAGGGCCCACTTGGCCCCCCACCCATAATTAAAGAAAGCCCTGGGGAGGTGGTGGTCCCCGGGGCTTATGGGGGCCTGCGAGGCCCCCCGCCTATAAATAATAAAGCCCCTGTGAGGTGGCATTCCCCGGGTCTGCTGGGGCCCACGTAGCCCCCACATGTATTAGATATATTGCCCGTGGGATCTGGCCCACGCAGGGGCATATTAAAAGAAAGCGCGGGAGACTGCACTTTGTTTTTATTTTTTAATTTTCAGTGGTATTCGTGCTGGGATCAGGCCTAGGGGGTCAGAGTGTTTCTACCCGGCCCCTTTTTTTTTTTTTTTTTACTAATTTCTTCAGTTTTTTTTGTGACTCAGTCACAAGATGGCGGCCAACACTTCTTGGTTAGGAGTGTTGGCAGCCAATCAGAATGAAGCTCGTGGTCGGGAGGGTTTGCGTGTGTGTTTCTTTAAATAGGTTTGCATTTATATATATGCTTAAATATTACTTAAACATATGTTATTTACATTACAGTAATGTTATATGCTAAAATATTGAATATTTACCGTTTTAACTATATATGTATTACAATTATATTGTTGTATATATTTTTCGATTTTAGTGTACAATAATATGTACCTTTTCGATATTTATGTATTTACTACTATTTGTTAGAATACACATATTTTTGGTATCAATATTTTTGACATGATGTTTCGAATCACAATATTTTTGGTTTCAATATAGAGACAGTGACCCGCTCTAAGGATCTGTTCACATACTCTTTGTGGAGCCTGAAAGTGTTAATACGCATTGGGCAATATGTATTCCATTCCCCTTTCTGTATATTTTATGCTTATTGCGTCCAAAGGACTGTATGACGTTACAACACATACATTTACAACGCATGCCTTTACAACACAGTTTTTACTTCGCAACATTCTTTACAACGCACTCCATTACATCGCATGACACTACATCGCATTTTTAGAAAGTAACTTTACAACGCATTCCATTACATCACATTATACCTTTACAACGCAGACCATTATATTGTATTTAAGGTAAGTATTGGATAGTATAGGGATAACAAATACTATTCTAACTCCAAGGGGTGCAACAGTAGGGTAGGTTTTGGATAGTTTAGGGGCAAAAATTACTATTATAACTCTCGGTGGTGCAACAGTGGGGTAAGTGTTGGATAGTGTAGGGGAAAAAAATACTATTCTAACTTCAGGGGGTGCAACAATAGGGTAAGTTTTGGATAGTGTAGGGGTACTATGCGGTGTACTGGTATGCATTGTAATGCCAGCGTTGTAGTGACATGCAATGTAATATCATGCGTTCTAATAGTATGTGTTGTAATGCCCGCATTGTAGTGACATGTGTTGTGAAGGATGTTGCAATGCAATGACTGCGTTGTAAGTGTAGTGTGATGTAATCGTTGCATTGTAAAGGATTGCCACAGTCCTGTGCACACATATAATCGATAATAAACAACATATGTTAGTAAATGCGACAACTACTGGGGTGTAGGCGCATCCCTGCTTGAGGGCACACTTATATGGTTCGCTTTTATAACACAACTGACTCCAAAAAGGTTCAAGAAAAGTTCAAGTTATTGTATTTTATTTTGAACGTTCATTTTCAAGTTCATGGGTTTTCCATATATAACATTTTGAAGTTCATGTTATCCACTTAATTGAACTTTTGATCAAAAATGCTCCAATGCATTTCGGACCCGGAGGGTCCTTTGTCATGGAGCGCTGAAAAGAAACAGGATATAGCTCCAATCAATGGTTGACATCACATAATCAATTACCAAACAAAAATCCATATGCAAACATAATCAATGTTTCAACATGGATGATTTACATACCATGGTCAAACCGCCTGCACCAGTGTGTATCCAAACGCATTATGGTGGTTTGTCGAATGTCGGTGCTGGGAAAGGTGGGTGCGTGATCGTGCATGAATCATTAAACCAGGTTTAAATGCAGGGGCGGGTTCGTGCTAAAATGACTACTTCGTCGGTGCGTTTAACAGGGAAAGTGACGGGGATGATGAAAAGTGACCCGGTAAAAAGTGACAGGGATGGTAAAACATAGTACACCAAGCCGCTCGTTAGAAAACGAGACTTACGTGATGCGCTTAAACGGTTCCTCATAGAATCTGGGGAGACATAAGGGAATAGGTACATAAGTTTCAACTCGCTGGTGAGTGAATCCTCGGCACATAACTGGCCTCAGATTGAACTTACTAGGAATGCTGAATCGTGCGTGGCTTCACGGGGTATCTGCACCGGAGTCCAATGACTTCGCGAAGTGAACGCGGAGTTTCTAACCCAGGTCTAAACAAATGTAGAAACTAATGAGGGATTCACGTAAACGTGTGGTGCGGCCATCTTGGAGTGGGGTGAAACGAAGGAAGTGGTAGGGCCGAATCGGTTTGCAAAGTGAATCAAACAATACACAATACAGAATAATCCCAACAAGCAAAACTCGGTCACACTGTATCAGTAATGTACCATAAGGGTACTATAAGTAGCAGCTAAGTTCAGTTCGATCATTTAAGCCGTGAGGCTTCAGCGATTGCAGTCTATAAATCCATGCTGTTTCCTTCTGTAAAAGTACGTTATTGATATCTCTTCCTTCAATTTTTGGTACAGTTTCCAGGATTAGGAATTTCAATTGAGCCACGTTGTGGTTCGCTTCATTGAAACGGGAGGCAACGCTGGATTTGATGTTTTTTGTGCGAATGTTAGACTTATGTTCGTTCAGACGGATTTTTATTTTTCTAGTTGTTTTTCCGACATATATCATGCCGCAGGGGCATTTGAGGAGATAAATTAGGTTAGATGTATCACATGTGGCGTCTACGTTCAGTTTTCAGCTTGAAGCCTCCCATGGGGTGATTGAAACTGTTTCCTTTAATTACGTTGTTGCAGTTGTTGCAGTGATGGCAGGGGCGTGTGCCCGTGTGGATCACTGGTTCCTTGCTGGTTTTTGACACGATCTCTTTGAGGTTCTGTGAGCGGGTGTAGGCGAAGATCGGTGGTTCCTTAAAGAGTTCCCCAAAATCAGGTTCAGAGGATAAAATTTGCCAGTGTTTTATGATTATACTTTTGAAGGTTTTACTGGATGTTGAGTATCTCGAGACCAGAGCTATTCTCTTATTGTCAACCTTGATGGTATCTTTTAGAGCTTCTGAACGAGAGATCCTAGATGTTCTTGTGATAGCTTCATTGATCACTTCCTTGGGGTATCCTCTATTGAGAAATCTTGTTGCCATGGTTTGCATTTGAGAAGTTGTAGTTTCTGGGTCAGACACAATACGTTTGATCCTTAGCATTTGGCTGAATGGTAGATGTTTTTTCAAAGAGTTTTGGTGAAAACTGCTATGTAATAAGGTGTTGTTGCGATCCGTGGGTTTGCGGAAAAGGTCTGTTTGTAAGCCGTTGGCAGTGATTTTTATGAGTACATCCAAAAATGTTATTTCCTGATCACTGATGTTCCATGTGAATTCAATGCGGTCATCTTTAGAATTCAAGTCCGTGAGGGCTTGTTCTAGGTTTTCTCAGGAATCCTTCCAAATGAGAAATAAGTCATCGATGTAACGCACATACATTTTTAGATTGTCTGTCCATGTTTTATTCATGTAAATGTTGTTGAGTTCAAAGTTCCCCATGTAGATATTTGCGTACGTTGGTGCGGCGCAATTGCCCATAGCCATGCCGGACATTTGAAGGTAACATTTTTGGTCAAACGAAAAATAACTATGATATAAAGTAAATATCATGAGTTCCAAGATGAATGTTTTGAGAGAGTCAGTAATGTCACTAGAAAGTAAGGCTTGTTCGACTGCATCAATCCCGCCATCATGGGGAATGGAGGTGTATAAACTTTTGACGTCTGCTGTGCATAAAATCACATGTTCTTCCTCGTTGATCTTTACTAGCGAGAGTTTGTTGAGAAATCCCGTGGTGTCCTTTATGTGACTTGCAAGGTTGGTGACCATGGGCTGCAAATACCGGTCGATAAATTTGCCGATCGGTTCATGTATGGATCCTCTGGTGGATACGATGGGACGGAAGGGAGGGTTCATAAGATCTTTATGTATTTTAGGTAGCATAGTGATGGTGGGGCTTCTCGGATGTTCGACTGTCAAGTACCTTTTGGTTCTCTCGTCAATGATTTCGTTATCAAATGCTTTGCAGATGAGTTCTGATAATTCAGTTTTGTATTCACTAGTGGGATTCCCACTTAGTGGCATGTACGTGTTTGAATCCGTTACATGTTCCTTTATCCGTTGATTGTATAGACTGGTGTTGAGGATGACGAGAGCGCCACCCTTGTCTGCTTTGAGACATTTGATTGAAGTATTCTTGGCGATTTTCCTTAAGGCGTCCATATCCTTATTAGTGATGTTATTGCGAACTTTCTTTCTGAAATTGATTTTTGAAATATCTTGTCTTACCAGGGTCTCAAAAGTGTCAATGGTTTTGTGACTACTAGGGGGTATGTAGTTGCTTGATGGTCTCAGGCCCAAAAGTAAATCCGGTTTAATGTCTTTAGGAGGTTCCAAGACCTTCTCAAAAAAGTGCTTTAGACGTAATTTACGGGTAAATTTGAAGGTACTCACTTCTAGCTCTAGAAAATTGGTGTTATTGGTGGGGATAAATGACATTCCTTTTTGAAGAGTTTTCAATTGGTGTTCCGTGAGAGCGGTATCCGAGATGTTAATCACTAACGATTCTTCCTGGTTTTCGGTTTGGTCTTTGAAGGTTGTTGACTGTCCTCGCTTTCTTTTTCCTGCCCTTTTGCCCCGTCTGGGTCGTCGGTCCTGTCTGGGCTTACCTCTAAAAAAGGCTCCGTTGTTGTGGGATCTTTGTTGCTGGGTGTTTGTTTTGACTTCTGACCTTGTGAGTCTGTAGAAGTTGATGGTTCCGTCGGAGTTCTCCTTGGTGGGCGACTGCTATTGTCACTACCTGAGGAAGAGGTGTCAGTATTTTGATTATACGGTTTGTTTCTACGGCGTTGGGCGTAGACATCCGCCCAGGTGTACACCTCCCCTAGTTTGTAGTCCAGGGTGTCCCGGCGAAATTTGCGAATTTTTCGCTCATTTATTTCTTTAGCGTGTCTGTCCAGCTGTTTGTTGATATTTTCCAGAGTTTCTCTGAGTTCCTCAGGGGTGATTGATTCCTTTAGTTCGGCTTCAGTGGCAGTGATTTCTTGTGCGAGTTCTGATAAAATTTCCGAGAGTTCCTCCACAATCAGAAGAATCAAGTCCAGACTGCATTTGTTAAGGATGGCATTCCATCTCTCCAGGAATGCTTTTGAGTTTTTGCATAATGACGGTTTCAGGGCGATCCGTAGGCCTCGGGGTATGCGGAGTGCTTTGTGGTACTTGAGTAAGGTACTCGCATGCAATTTTTGATTTATTCTGCGTTTTGAAAGGTATAGAAGTTGTTTGATACATTGCTCCTTTGTCCTGTTTGTTGTGGTTTGTAATAAGTCCTCATTGATGAGTACATAGATCCTTTCTGTTTCTTTTGTGTCAAATGCTAAAATACTAGCGCAAGCTTCAGTTGTTTTGGAGATTTCCTCATATTGCATTCTTGTGTACTTAGGTAGGGCGTGCAGCCTGCCAATTGGGCAGTGAGTGAAATTTCAAGATGAACAGTGTAGGCACGGCACACAGCTTATAGTTTGAAAGATATTTTTCCTTTGGAGATGGGTAAAATTTGAAAAGAGATCAAGGTGCTCCAGCAGGTGACGCAACTGTCCTAATGCGTCGAGACTGTTGAGGGGTTGAGTGCATCCCTGTCACTTTTTACCGGGTCACGTTTCATCATCCCCGTCACTTTCCCTGTTAAACGCACCGACGAAGTAGTCATTTTAGCACGAACCCGCCCCTGCGTTTAAACCTGGTTTAATGATTCATGCATGATCACGTCCCACCTTTCCCAGCACCGACATTCGACAAACCACCATAATGCGTTTGGATACACACTGGTGCAGGCGGTTTGACCATGTTATGTAAATCATCCACGTTGAAACATTGATTATGTTTGCATATCGATTTTTGTTTGGTAATTGATTATGTGATGTCAACCATTGATTGGAGCTATATCCTGTTTCTTTTCAGCGCTCCTTGACAAAGGACCCTCCGGGTCCGAAATGCATTGGAGCATTTTTTATCAAAAGTTCAATTAAGCGGATAACATGAACTTCTAAATGTTATATATGGAAAACCCATGAACTTGAAAATGAACGTTCAAAATAAAATACAATAACTTGAACTTTTCTTGAACCTTTTTGGAGTCAGTTGTGTTATAACAGCGAACCATATAAGTGTGCCCTCAAGCAGGGATGCGCCTACACCCCAGTAGTGCACTCAACCCCTCAACAGTCTCGACGCATTAGGACAGTTGCGTCACC
Source organism: Lissotriton helveticus (assembly GCF_964261635.1). NCBI lineage: Eukaryota > Metazoa > Chordata > Amphibia > Caudata > Salamandridae > Lissotriton > Lissotriton helveticus. Next base: position 1,695,817,118 of record NC_136069.1, on the reverse strand, counting down.
TGCTGGAGCACCTTGATCTCTTTTCAAATTTTACCCATCTCAAAAGGAAAAATATCTTTCAAACTATAAGCTGTGCGCCGTGCCTACACTGTTCATCTTGAGTATATGGTACAACAACAATACACAATAATTCAATCCGGTCTAAGTTGACACGTGTACGTCTCCTTCATAGCCTAGTGACTTCCGGATTACTCAACTTTGCCGAGACCCGGGGTCAAAGCCATTACTAGGTTATGAAGGAAACGTACACATGTCAGCTTAGACCGGATTGAATTATCCTTTGGTCCTCGACCTTTGGATTCTTGCCGGATGATTGTTAATTACTCTCCATTAAATTTGCTTTGAACCCAACTGGGTTGGAATTATCACCGGTTTAGGGATTATACACACCGTCCATTGTGACCTGACCCCTAAGAGTCGTAGATTATTGTTTCTCAGACGAAACACGCGTCCGCTGGCTGTTCTCTGCGTCAACACACATTAAAAGAACAGAGGAAATCATAAACGGATCGTGTATTGTTGTTGTCTCATATACTAACATATGTTGTATAATATCAATTATATGTGTGCACAGGACTGTTGCAATTGTTGTATGTGACTGGTCTACAATCACAAGTAAGGGGTTCATAGGGTCACCCCTTTCCTGTCAGCACCATTAGGATTAAGAACTGTGTCGGACTGACTACCGTAAACCTTGCAGAGCTCCATCACCTCCTCTATACTAAAACCCTAGCTCCTCGCACCATGCGTTGTAAAGGATGTTTCCCGTCCAGAGCATTGCTTCACCTACAATTGACAGATCTCAATAGAGCTCAGCTAGACAAAGGGATAGCCCGCTTCCAGCCACTCTGCACATCTTATATTATTATTTTTAAATATACTTGATAGTTGGTTCCTGTCATTAGTGTTCCAACAGTGCTACAATTAATTCCTTTTATTTGTTTCCATTTACATAACAATCAAAACTGCTAGATGGCTACCTAAGAAATGATGATGCTGAAGCATATCTATAGTAAATATGTACAATACCCAAGTACGCAACTAGATAAACCAATTAGAGAAATTATTATGTAAATTATGGAACCTTGTACAAGTCTCCCACCATCATATTATATTGTATTGTTTTCTACCCAGAATAACAAAACCGTCAAATCAATGATCTTCTAACTGTTAGATTGGAGTCAACATATTTCAAATATCACCCCCTGCATTGCTCACCAGCTCCCCTGCAGGAAGGAATGTGTCAAAGAACACTCAACTCCCATTGCATGTGTTTGCTGCCTCACCATTTGGTTTAAGGCAGCCCATCATTAAACATTTGTTTCATTTTTTCCCTTCCCCCTGCACCCCAGCTATGGGCACTGGGGAGCACCTATGGTGCCCCCCTACATATCTCTGTACCATGCGGTGCCTGCCACATAGTTCAGGAATATGTTACATGCCACGTTTTTACATTGCCGCAGGTGCTGCAGCCAGCAGCACCCGCAGCAATGTTAAATATAGGTATTGCGACCACTGTGGTGGTGGTTGCATTGTTATTACCACTGTGGGACCGCTGCCTTGTAGACGGGCGGTCCCAATCCCCGATTCGATGTCGTAATCAGCCCCATAGTAACAACATCTTTCTTTTCCTTTCTAAGTAGTCTGTTCCTAAAACTTCAATAAACACTAGAATAATTAATGTATTTGTTTCTTATCCCCTTTATCTCACATCAGACAACAGAGATAAGTTAACTTGTCACATTTACAGATGGAATAGGGTAGCCCACTTACCTGCCATGGCTGAAGGTTCTGAATGTTTCCGCATGTGCCCTTAATGAAAGGTCCTTTCCCCGGCTGGCACGATACCAGAGAGTGTAAGGCATGAGCAAAGGCATAGACTGCCAGGTAGATATGGTAAGTGTAACTCATGTCATCCACCTCAAAAAAAGACATGTCTATATCTTCCAAGGTCTGATTCTCTGCACAAAGTACTGTCTTCTTAGTATGATCTTCACTGTTAGCGTGCCCTGTCTCGTTGAGACCTCGCCATTTACAGTTAAATAGCTTCTCCCACAACATGTTAATGAAAATATCACCTGGCAACCTGGAGGGATGGAGCAAGTGAAGAATCCCAATAAATCCTGACATGTCCATGGCATGTGGGGAGAGCGCGATGGATCCATTGAATATTCTCCAAGCTTCCTTTCTGAAGAGGCCGGGGGTCAGTGTGAAGGATTCTGAGAATACCAAAACTTTGTCTGTAACATTCTGTGATGCAAGGGTCTCCAGAAACATCTTGGTGTGAACTTCAGAGGTGTTAATTATTATTATCTTGACATGGAAGCTGCGGATCATTTCAACCAATCTGTAAACCTTCTCTGCGGTGTAGCTCAAATGTATTTTTTCCATAAATGCCACACAGCCACCATTTCTCTCAATCTCTTTCTTTATGTCCTGACCTTCCTGCACACCAGCATCATCATCAGAAGTGACCACTGCAACCCACATCCAATCAAAATGTTTCATTAAGCGTGCCAGGGCAATGATCTGTAATGAGTTGGAAGGTACGGTGCACATGAAGGAAGGAAACTGAAGCTTGTCGGTGAGTGTTGTGAGTGTAGACCCATAGCTGATCTGCACAGAAAATTGAAGACGAGCAAAAAATGTTACTATAGGGGATGTTAGTCGAGCAAACCACATGACTAAATTGTTCATTAGAATTTCCAACAGAGATATTTGATGGAACGAGTGCACATTTTCTAAAACAAAACTTGAAAAGAATCCTGTGAGCCAATGTAGGTTTTACCATCTGACTTCTCCAACCAGGTCACACCCAACAGGTGAAACAGACATGACAGGGATGCTTCATATAAAAAACTATTTGGGATAGAAAAGTTTTTGGGGCAAAACTCCGTACATACAACCTCTAAGACCTGCTTCATCCAACCCACTGCCTTAAAAACCCTTCATAAAATTCAAGAAGGGCCTTCAAAAACCCTTGGTCTGCAGAGTCTTGAGGTCACTCAAAAGGTAAGGCAGCAACTAGCTTGGTGTAGCTGTGATGGATCTCCTGTATACTGTTTAGTCACGCATGCAAGGTGCTTTGCCACTACCTAAGGGCAGTGCCTGTGCAATATGAAAACAATGCATAAAGTAACTGAACAATATGCTTAGACTCTGCAGCAAGTATGTTGTAAATATAATTAGTAACATCAATAGAAGATTATTTAATTAACCAGTGTACACACATACACACAGATATATTCTATCTCTATCTCTCTCTCTCTCTCTCTGTCTCTCTCTCTCGCCCAATTTCTGTCTCTCTCTCTTCATAGGATACATTATATTCAGGGTCACTGGAATTATGCAATGCTGCAGCTTTTTTTTGCTTATTTATTGATTTGCAAAAGACACACAATTGATGCATTGAATGCAGAACAAATCAAAATATCCACACCCAGTCAAGAGATCTGGGTTAAATCCATCATTCTGTTGCTTACCATGCCACCCCAGTTTGGAAATCATGTGCAAATCATTTTTGATTCTGTGCCTCAAGGAAACAGTCCAGCCGGAACTGCTAAGCCAGGTCCTCCCTGGACTGGAAACAAGCATCCTAAGACCGGTTTCGGGGTTTCACCCCTCTTCAGCCACGATAGCTTGATTCCAGTGGCACAGTGAGCCTAGGACCCACGTCTGGGCATATCTGGCGCACTTAGGGCAAGTAAGCAAAATACACACAATTGATGGATGGAATGCAGAACAAATCAAAACATTCACCCCCAGTCAAGAGATCTGAGTTAAATCCATCATTCCTTTGCTCACCATGCCACCCTAGTTTAGACCTGGCCATATGCAAATCAGTCTTGTCCCTGTGCCTCATGGGAACAGTCCAGCCCATACTGCCAATTCAGGTCCTCCCTGGACTGGAAACAAGCATCCTAAAAACGGTTTTGGGGTTTCACCCCTCTTCAGTCAGGATTGCTTGATTCCAGTGGCACAGTGAGCCTAGGACCCACGTCTGGGCATACCTGGAGCACTTAGGGAAAGAAAGCAAAAGACACCAATTGATGGACGGAATGCAGAACAAATCAAAACATTCACCCCCAGTCAAGAGATCTGGGTTAAATCTATCATTCTTTTGCTCACCATGCCACCTCAGTTTAGACATGCCCATATGCAAATCAGTCTTGACCCTGTGCCTCATGGGAACAGTCCAGCCCAAACTGCCAATCCAGGTCCTCCCTGGACTGGAAACAAGCATCCTAAAAACGGTTTTGGGTTTCACCCCTCTTCAGTCAGGATTGCTTGATTCCAGTGGCACAGTGAGCCTAGGACCCACGTCTGGGCATACCTGGGGCACTTAGGGCAAGAAAGCAAAAGACACACAATTGATGGACAGAATGCAGAACAAATCAAAACATTCACCCCAAGTCAAGAGATCTGGGTTAAATCCATAATTCTTTTGTTCACCATGCCACCTCAGTTTAGACCTGGCTATATGCAAATCAGTCTTGACCCTGTGCCTCATGGAAACAGTCCAGCCCGAACTACCAAGCCAGGTCCTACCTGGATCGGAAGTAAGCATCCTAAGACCAGTTTCGGGGTTTCAATCCTCTTCAGCCAGGATAGCTTGATTTCAGTAGCACAGTAAACCCAGGACCCACGTCTGGGCATACATAGCGCACTTAGGGCGAGAAAGCAAAAGACACACAACTGATGGACGGAATGCAGAACAAATCAAAACATTCACCCCCAGTCAATAGATCTGGGTTAAATCCATCATTCTTTTGCTCACCATGCCAACCCAGTTTAGACCTGGCCATATGCAAATCAATCTTGACCCTTATTGATTTACAGCATTTATCACATTATCCATAACATTTTACTGTGGAGGAAGAGATAAGGTACCTGTGGTGCGGGGGTAGGGGTGTCAGAATAGTTTACTTCACATTTATTACCTTTCCATCAAGCATAGAGTGGGTAGCTTGAAAACATATGTTTTATTAATTCACAGTAACCTCAGTGTTGTCTCCTAGAAGAGCAGGATTCTCTGTCATCCTCAGATTATCCATTCCTTAAGTGCACAATATTCTTCGGACCTGAATGTTGTTTTCCAATGTCCACCAGGAAATAAGTAATCCAGTTTTCCCACAGCCCACAATAATACACAGTGGCATGAAAGGGGGTGGTGATGGACGGAGCATCTGAACCAATCAAACACTCACACCCAGTCAACAGATCTGGGTTTAATCCATCACCGCTCTTTAGCCCACTCTGCCACCCCAGTTCAGACATGGCCATATGCAAATCAGCCTGACCCTGTGCCTCATGGGAACAGTCCAGCCCGAACCGCCACGCCATGCCTTCCCTGGACCGGAAACAAGCTTCCGAGGACCGGTTTCTGGCATTTCAGCCGACATCAGCCCGGCTTGCTTGAATCTAGTGACAAAGTGAGCAAGAGACTCACGTCTGAGCATACCCTGCCAACTTATGGTGAACAAAGTGGTACAAAAGGGGGTGGTGATGGACAGAGCATCTGAACCAATCAAACACTCAGACCCAGTCAACAGATCTGGGTTTAATCCATCACCGTTCTTTAGCCCACTCTGCCACCCCAGTCCAGACATGGGGTAGGTGCTTATGGGGTAGGTCATGCCAATTACAGGGGTACCCCACCATACCATAGTGTACCCTAAAGTGTGATCGGTGTTTTAACTATATTCTAATGTGTTCCTTTCAGCTTAGCACTGGCCCTGGGCCTGGTTAGGCAGAGCCCAGGGTCAGTCATAATCAGTTACCACCAGCATCAGTCAGCAAAAAGTTGGGGGGTGCCCAGGGCACAGGATGACTTTGCAACAGACACGCTTCCAAAAGAGTGTGGCAATACTATGAGTGCACCACATTGTTTTCAGATTACGAATTCCCATATGCTATAAGGGTCTGAAGAAATACGATTGCATCACCACGTCCCGCTAAAGGTAAATTTTCTCCCCTTGCCGATCCGCACCATCTTCCAAATCAGCGGCATAATTTACAAAGCCATGCCAAACAGCACCCCAGCTTATCTTGCATAGAAGATCCACATCTTTAATAGATCACAGCACACTCACAGCCAAGACACCATCAGACAACAAACTAAGAAGTGTAACAAACAAAGAACAAGTCAGCAGGCCTTTTCCATTGATGCACCGACGATCTGGATTAATCTCACTTTATCTATCAGGACCCCCCAATACTTCTCCACTTCTGGAAAGAGTTTAAGACACACCTTGTTAAAGATCACTGCATCACAATGCAGGAACAGCACAGTTCTCCCAGAGCCCAGCTACCTCTCCTATCACTCGTTGAAGGTATGCCTGCTTTTGACCCTGTGCAGAGCTCTGTTGCTTTTTTTTACTAGGTTTGTGCTATAGAAATACTGCATTTATACATACATATGGACATGCATATATACATATGAAACATAAACAGCAAGGGAGTAGATAAGATCAGGAAGCTGACAATAACGCCATGGAAACTGAAGGATTGGGTCCACCACATAAACAATTGTATCTTCATACACTTCAAAATATAAATATGTGGTGTAATTCTTTTGAATTTCCCCCATCGCCTATTAATGCAAATTTTCCTATGTTGTCCTGCTTGCCTGCACTGTAATAAGACCCACTTATACGTTTCCCTAAGCAAACAACATCTCCTGTGTATCCCATTTGTCCTATTTTGCCACAAAAGTAATTGGAAATCTGAAAAAAAATCCTCCTCTGCAGATTTTTCACAAATCACAAATCCACTGATTTGTAAGCAATACTTTCTTGTGTTGGCCTATCAGACATGTCATACAATATACAACTTAAAAAAATGCACAATTTAATATCTAATAAAATAGCTGCAAGATAGTTACAAGATAGCAACAATCCTAAAAACACCAAGAACAATCTACTTTACCAATAAAAAGCACTCTTGGTAATGAACAACCAAAAAGTGCATGTGCATAGCCATCACCCGGCACTAAAGTGCGGCTGAGCGAAATTAGATTCGATTAAACTACCAGAGATAATTTCAAAATTATCTAGAGAAAATGTATTCACTAATATAGTGCATCTCAAAATGCCCCCACAGCATGCTGTAGACAGTTGCTGGCAACTTTAATACAATGGTTATATATAGGTAAACATGTGTAACAAAATATCACTAAGAGACCTATATTGCCTCCTTGCTCTCCAAGCCACATATATGTATGAAGAGACCTGGATAAAAATGTTCTCAGAATTAGTATGCATGCGCAGAGTCATAGCATCCATGCAGTTTCTTATTGCATGAGGTATTCTCTTCTAGATTTCCAGGTAAAAGTACAAAACAACATTAAGGGCCATATGTATTAAGCCAAATTGAATTTGCAAATGCCGAAATTCGCAGAATTACGGCGTTTGCAAATGCAATTTGGACTAATGGTATGCATCAAGCAAATATGCTTGAGAAATAAGGAATTGCAAAATATGCGATTCCTTATCTTGCGATTGCATTTAAGGAATCGCAAATTTAGCGATTCCTTAAATGCAATGTAAGAAGCTTAAAAAAATAGCAAATTGGCCTTAAGGAATCGCAAATTACCACCAACTTCTAGTTGGTGGTAAGTTGCGAGTTCCTTTCAAAATGCATATTTTTTCTTTTTTCAAAGTACCATGTGACGCACATACATGCCGTTACGGCATGTATGTGCGCCACATGTGCACCCATGCAGTTTTCAGGGGTGCAACAGGGTGTCCTTTGGACGCCCCTGCACCCTTGAAAATATTCACAATTTGCGATTAGCAAATTGCGAATCGCACATTTCCCCTTCATTCCTATGGGCCTCCTGGCCCATAGAAATGAATGGGAAATTATTCCTTAATTGCGATTAGCAATTTGCTAATCGCAATTAAGGAATTTTTAGAAATCGCTAAAAAGAAGCGATTTTCTACATACATACCATTTTGCGATTTCTAAATAGCGATTCCTTAAAAATCGCTATTTAGCAATCGCAAAACGGAATGTTGATACATATAGCCCCAAGTGCCTTACAGATTCTGACCCCCGAATTCACATCTGCAGGTAAGTGAGCAACTTCCATCCCTTTTATGTCGAGCATTTCCTCTTATATACACTTTTGTATTTACTTATATGTGTATGTACTTTGTGGGCTCTGGAAATCAGCCCTAGGACTTGGCTGCTTCCGCTTATGGAATTTTTTTCTGTTCTTCTGCCTCTATTTAACTGTCTTGATGAAAAATGGCAAGCAGAGGTCAGTAAAATACCAGAATTGCTTTCTGCTGAGGGACTTTCCTTTTTAAAAAAAAATATGTCTGGCAACTGCCTCTATTTAACTTTCTTGATAGAAAACGACCAGCAGAGGTCAGTAAAATACCAGAATCACTTTAGCATTCTCTAGATTCCAGTCCATAGAAATTGTCTTCCACGGGCACCTGTAGACAATAATATTTTTTTTCAAATCTTGAATTTTCAGTGATATGACCACTGAAGGCCCTGATTTTATATTAAAAACAGAGCTTTGGACTATACCATTTCCAGCTGAAAGGCAATATTTCTCTCCATGTGTTCCAATACCTGGCGTGTCACGCAGTTTGGTGCTTACTTTCCCTCCATGTTGAAGAACAGTAGATGTTTTAGTACCCAGGCTAATGTGCGTCATAGCTAAATACGTATAAGGTGCCAAAGGCGAGACTGATAGCATTGCACATGCTTGTTCCATGAGCTAGTAGACTGGTGTACTGGCAGAGTCGCTAGCCTGCAATGAATATACAGGGATCTTCTGAGAGGTGGGTTGAGCTTATCCAGGTATGGTTCAAAGATGGAAATAGGCATGGGGGCACTAAGCTGGTCTATCTTTTTCCCTGACTGGTTAATGGCAATATGTTGCCAAAACCCACCATGACTGAGTCTAAGAGCTCACGGTAATAGGCAAAGAGGTTGTGTCCCAGGGGGTATTTTTTGGTTGGGACAGCTGTCATGACTCGCCCGTCTCTATGGCTAAATAGGAAAGTTTCCTTAGTTTAGTCGGGTGTCCCTAACACAGGGGAGTGCGATATCTGTTTTTAGTTTGTAGAAAATTTCATACATTTCAGGTGTTTATGTTAGCTCCTCCTGGACTACCCTCACCTTCTTCATGACCCGAATAAGGAGGCAATGAGAGTACTGTGGTTGAAGACCCACTATCAGACATACTTGCATAAACCTAAAAAAATTTGGATACCCTTTTTTGTCTTTGGTGGCTCCATTGCCCTGAGAGAGGTACTGTTGTGAAATGTTGTTCCTGCTATGTTGTTAGTACTGCCATGGGAGACGGTGCCATATTCCTATATTCCTTTCTAACCTTGATGGAATCCGGAAAGACAATCTCTGAGGCCCCAGGGAACTCACTGACCAACAGGTTATCTCCCGTATACTGAGACCGGGCGTGATGATGATGTATGCCCACATTGTACCTGCTTGGTTGTTTGCCAACAGGACCCCATATCTGAGACATATCTCCACAGCCTGCAAGCCTTGGTGGCCCACATTGTGGTGACCTTCCCTGCAGAACACAAATTTATGAGCAACTGCACCTTCTGACCCACCAGCTCTTGTTTGTTAGCCGTGAGGGTGAGGACGGCCCTAGTGAAAGCTGGCAGATCAGCGGGCGTCACTCTTTCCTGCCTGGTTGTGCAGTGTGTGTGAGTTAAGGACAGGAGTTTTGTTAGGGCAATCCCGGGGGTTGAGAATGTAACTGTCCCAAGTCATGGTTATATTTAGTTAGACCATCAGGTCTCTACCTAGGAGATTTGTTGGGGAGGAGGGACGGCATAATAATCGCCCCTTTGCACGGTTACCTCCCATGTATACATTTTCATGAATGGAACCCCCATTACAGTGCCCAAGAACATCTGCGTGTCCAGGGAGTCTTTGGACAGGGGTTCCATCCCTTTTTTAGACAGGACTTCATTGTCCCCATGTCAATCATGAAGCTGAAGGGTGTAATGTATATCAATATCGTCACAGTGAGCTCCTCATTGGATTCATGGGTCACCAATACTATGGGACATGTGAGAACTGGGTTGTGGGTTTTGCCCGACGCCCGTGGGGCTGACCTGCATTGACCCAGCTGCTTTATGGGGTCTATGATGGTTGGCGAAGATGCGATTTGGCCCTGGCCTTGGCGTTTCTCTGCATAACTTCCTCAAACTCTGTTGCTCCTTGCTTGATCCTTCCTCAAGCTCTGCAGTGGCCCCTTTATTGGTGCTGTTGCCTTCTGTGCCATCGCGACTACAGCTGTTCTGATCAGGATCACCTGCTCCCTTTTCAGGGAGACTGCAGCGGTATTCTGGTCCAGACTAACCTCTTTCTACTTATTTGTGTTTCCCTTCTTGTCTCAACTTTCTTTCTCTCCCACCTTACAAGGCATTACTGCAGGCAGGGGAAATCCCAGTCGGGCTTTTCTTTTTATATCTGATGCAACTCTGCCATAGCCATATTCTCTGGCTCAAATGATCCCCCTCAGGCCAGGACCATCCAAATCATTTCCCCTCCTTATTCCAATCTGGTAGTAAGTCGCAGAACAGGCGCGCAAGGTGTCACCATTGTATGTCGCTTTTATCTGTCTAGAGTCAGTTGCCCTTAGGTCTTGGAGGGCTGGGATCCCTTTCCTTACCCCCACTAAGGGTGTCACTGTCTGGGGTTGCTAGGGTTTTATGTTTTGAACAAGGCAGATGGGGCATTGAGTTTCAAGGAACCTTAGGGCCAAACCAGTGTGAGGCTGGAGTCTCTTGGATTAGAGGGTCGAGCAACCTCCTAGCTCTAGTCGCTCACTGATCGGTGCCGGGCCCTTTGACCCCCTCGACCAGCGGATTTATGTAAGCTGGGGCAGGAAGAGCACCAGAGGGGCACCTCTGTGTCTGTGTATGATGGGGGAGGTACAGATGCCTAGCTTGCAGATTCGTGGAGAGTATCATTTGTAGGGCCACCTTGAAGATGGCCCATTGCTCTAACAGTGACTCTCTTTTAGCCTTTTTCTGCTCTACGTACTTGGTCCAAACGTGTGTTCTTTTATGTTGGTGTCAAAGGTTCCCCCATCTGGGCAAGGGAACCCATGCATCTTAGTTTGCATGCCATTCATGGCAGAATTTCGCTAGCTTCTTAGCGTAAAACACAGTTTGCAAGAATTTTATCAGCACCACAATATCAAGATAAAATGCATCAACTGAAAACCTCCAAAAATAAATTTTGGTGGCTCGACGAGAGATTTGTAAGCGTTGGAAAGAGGCCTCCCCACCGACACTACAAGATTGGAATTCCTCCATGCTTTCTATATCGAAACTAGATTTATCTAGAGGAGGTAAACCAGAAAAAAGAGCATTTTGGTTGAAACTCGATTGGTCTCAATGAGTAGAAACTGGGTTTTTTTTTTTTGTTTTTTTTTTTTCCCAGTTCCTATGATTACGAAGCCATGTCGAACTCCTTTTTGCTTATTCACATCTGTCCTTCATACCTAAGGTCAATTGTGGCATAGGCGGTGGTGTAATTTGGCTAATGGCAAGTTCCATCTTATATTGTTAAAGGGGTTGTGACTTAGCGTTAAGCTAATCTAGCTGTAGGGTCTTGGCGCTCCCTCTTAAACGACCGACCCCTACCAGTCATGTACTGAGACAGCATTTTAGTCTTCCAAGTCACACTCTTTCGAGCCCACGGCTCTGATGGTTCAGCCATGGTTGAGATGAGGAAAAAAAAAAAAAAAAAAAAAAACGAAAACCTCCAAAAATAGAAACAAATTACACAGGAAAAGAAATATAACTTTGTCCAAAAAATCTTAGCCCGTTCCTATCACATACCGCTCAATGATGAAGGGAGGCTCTGCACTTTACATGGAACTTAGTGAGCCTGATAGTCTGTCAACATTGCTCAGGGAACAAAGATAGCAACAATTTACGCAGAGAAGAAGTAGTGACTCAACAACTACTGGCCGTCCTTGGCCAAGATCAAGATGCACTTTGTTTTCCAAAGTACAATTTTTTCCCTAAAGTCCTTATTATACCCTTTGTCACACCCAGGGGTCTTGCTTACCGGCTGTGTCATGCCCAGTGGTTCAAGCGAACAACACCTCTCACTTCTTTCAGGTACTACCAGTGTTAAGAAACTGATAGCACTAGGAAAACCCCTTTAGACAAAAAAATTAGGATCATGATGCTAGCTCTATATCACTCCCAGAGCCTATGCGTACCTTTTGTGTCACACCCAGTGACCTGAGTGGCAGTGTATCACAGCCAGAGAGAAGCGTACCCTCTGCGTCTTGCCCATCAGTCCAAGTGGTCCCTGTATAACACCCAGAGACAAGCGTACCCTCTGTGTCACGCCCAAGGGTCCAAGCAAATAATACAACTCTCACCTTTTCTAGCATGCTAACTATCAAGGAAAGGTGATTCTTGTCCTATTTTCCCATACGTCAAATGCTGGGACTAAGGATCAGATGTAGTCTCTTATCCACTAGCGGTGGCTTCAGGATGAACCTCTGGCCCACGGATTCACCAGAACTTCAAGTTAATTGCAACTTCTGCTCACTGTTCTTGCTGCCTGAATCCGTACGGGTTGGGTCCTGTTCCTTGGGCTGCAGTTGGGCTCGGAGAACCAATCTCTCCTGGCTTGCTCAACAAAATGTTGCTTGAATATGTATTTACCTTGACAAGAGGCATTTGGCAAAACAGGAACAGTTGGTTTCAATAAACGCAGTTGTGTTTTGGGAACACGGGCACTTCCAGTTGAAAGTGTTTTATTGGGGCAAATCTCCTGAGACCATTGTCGTGTCGATGCCTATCTGTGGGATCGATCTGGGTTTTTGTGCTCTTGCAATTGTCTAAGGGTTACGTGCACCCCCACCTGTGATCTGTCAAACAGTGGCTTTGGGTCTACGTCGCAGGACCTGCCTGACCACGCATTTCTGATTTAGGTTGTGGGGAGGTCATATCAGGTGAATTTAACAACATCGAGGCAAGCTATTATACATACATATATCATGTATATCGCATCGTATTTATGAATAATAACTTTTCTGATTTAGCTAAGGTGGCCCCGCTTATGCTCTGGATTAGCTTGTGGTCAAATGTTGAGGCAAGTTTAGATAGGAAGTTTTTTTTAGACAGTCTTAATTTATACGATGCCCTTCAATCCCCTGGTTGAAATACGTTTGTAAGTCCACTACTAATATCTTTCTTCCTGAAATGTTTACTGCACCGGCCACTGTAAGAAAATCTGACAAGAGGCTGACGAAGTCCCATCATGTAGAGTTTTGTCTCTCCCAAAGAACGGAGGAGGTTTTAAGTAAGTACTCTATTTGAAATTATTTTACGTTTTTAGCTTCTGTGGAGATGACATTTTATCTATCTTTGGAACTTCCACGGTGGAAAGGGTCTCTCCTCTTTCGATTTAGGTCAGGTGCAATGTGGTGACTACTGTGTTTTTCATTTGGGGAAAAGCTCTGTGGGGGCAGTTTATTGGCCTGTCCTTGCAATAGGTTAAAGGAACAATCTTTGCTGCATTTTATGCTTGTTGTACATTTTATAGACCATTTTATGTTTTCTTAAACATGTTATAAAACCTCTTGCTTTCCAGAAATGTAAAGATACCTTATTGTACCTACAACTGTTAGGCAGCACAGACATTTGTTATTTCATATGCTGCTTCCTCAAAATGTCAGTTAGAAGTAGGAAGACTATGGATAGCTGATGGGAGGTTAAGAGGATATTCCTAGGACTTACCTTTATTTCACTGGAGGTGCTTTCTGTAAATGAACTGTATTGAAGAGGTTATTATTGAACGGGTATGTGATTTTTCATGGATTGAATGGAAGTAACAAATTGTATTCACCACTTTTTGATGTATTTTATTTTCATATGATACGTTTTTTTGTGCCCGTTTATGATTTTATATATAAAATTGAATAAAGATACACAAATACTGAAACCGCAGAAGTGTTATCCCTATATAATAGTTTAATTGCTGAAACTAATTTCGCTGGACACCCCTTAGCTGATAGAGTTTGCCACAGTAACTCATGGTTCACAGAATTGATGGCCTATTTTAGATCAATGAAGGACAGGTATAATTTTGATTCTCTGATGTTAGTGTACTTCAGGTCATTGTTGAATAACCGCGGAGCCTGGTCAATGATATGGTGAATACAGATTTCAGGTCAAAGTGTTCTCAAATTCCACTTATTAAATTTATGAAGACAACTGGATCCATAGGACTCCATGACATAAAGTTCATTAGTGCCCTTCAGCAGTGGGTGTCACTCCTGACCAGAGATGGTACCTCTCCATCATATGAACTGCAGTATTGATAGGACCCCCATGCTTTCCTGAGTCCATGCCCTGTGGCTGTTCCCAGACATGTTCATAAGGTGAGGTCCCCATGCAGGAATGGACCCACACTTAACACCCTAATTTGTTGCCACAGTGATGATCCTGAGGGTTCAACACTGCTCACTTTAAGGCAAGCATTTTGATGATATAGACATGGTCATTGTTTGTGTAGGGTAGCAGTGTTTAAAGCAGTGGTCATGTGTCCTGTGTGATGTTTACCACATGCTTCCCCTGGCAGATAGTGTATTTAGGTAGACATGAAGCTGTGCCTTACACAATGTGCTCACTACTCCCCTCTGTCCACTAACCTCAGGGTCTTTGGGTCCCACTGCATGACTTATATTCAAACAATCAGTAACAATGAAGCAGCAACAATGTGTCCATAAATGTATCCTTGCATTCTTTAGTGCTACACATTTGTCTGCTCTACCTGTGGGAAATGATACAGTCCCAGAATCCTGGCCATTGGGACAGATATGTAGGACATCAATTCTCCTATTACTCCGGCCGGCATCAAACGGTGCCCGCAGCTGTAACCAGGTACTGGACCTTGCGTACCAGAGAGCAGATCAATGATTCCGCGAAGAGACCGACTCTGTGACATGCAGGAGTCGAGGATCCGGAATCCAAGGGTGGTGTTTGGGAGCAGGTCTGGAGTTTCGTTAATTTCTTCAATTGCAAAAACCATGGCCAGCACATCCCGGTAGTACCGGATATGGAACCTGCAGGGTGAAGAAACAGTCTTTCATTAACAAGCGACACCTGCCATATACACATTTACTATCTGCTTACAAACACATATGTACAGCTGTGCATGCCTGTAATGAACACTTTAGATCATTAAAGGATACAGTTGGTCTCAGCGACAGAAAGGCAACTTTCAGATGTGAATCCAGGTGTTCACCCAAATTTTAATCACTACATACATTCTTTCAAGATCCTGAAATTGATTATTGGACTACTTTCAAATGTGCCTAAGGAGGTCTTTGTGGGTGTATGTGTGTGTCAAAGAAGTTACAGAAGCCGACACCCACAGCCCGAGTCTGAGTGGCCCACTGGTCTAGTGTTGTCTCCCCAGCGATCCTGACCTCGAAACCATCAGTGGCTTACCTCTCCTGGACTCCATGAAGATGCCTGAAGCCTCAGTACGAAGGGCCCCCCAACCGCGGCAGCCTCTGGTGAAGATTTCTGGAGACAGCTCACCTTACCTGCCCAGTTATTTTGTCACTTCCATCCAGCCTCCTGGTCCAAGCCTGCAGCCTCTTTGTGAAACCGAGTTTCCGTATTCACTAGCATTGTGCGCCCAACTCTGTCTTTGCACCTTGCCGCCCCTGTGCCGCTGGTCGTGTATGCTTTGTCCTGCCTTTTGGGTCTCCTGTGCTTGCTTATACACCAGGGTCTGTACCCTGAAACCACAGGTACTTACCTGAAAACCATGCATCTCCAATCAACCTCAGTCTCTATAGACTATCACTTGGCTCCGGGCATCATCTTTGACCTCTGCACCCGGCTGCCCCTGTGCCGCTAGTGGTACAGATTTGGTACCCACTTGAATCTTGCCCTCTATTGGTCCAAACCCCCAAAGACTGAGATTGTAAGTCATGTACTTGCCTGGTAATGTGCATAACTGTTTTCCTTCTGTAGGATTACATTGTATTTCTTGTTATTTGCAATAAGGGTCTATTTTCTATGTTGCTAAGTATTGCTACTGTTGATTGAAACCACAAAGTATTTCTAATACTTCTGTCAAGTATTCCTATTGCTATTTGAAAAACATTCCAACTGTACTTGAAAGTATTGCTATTTCTAAACTGGTACTGACCTGCAACTGAGTTCTTCAGGTTCTAAAATAAAAGTAACAAAGTAACTGGAGTTAGTAATTGAGTGTGTGCATCATTTCTTGACTGTGTGTGTATAACAAATGTTTAACACTTCCCTCTGATAAGCCTAGCTGCTCAATCACACTGCCACAAAAGAGAGTAAGGTATTATCTACTTTAGCCTCTGTAAAGCATCTGGGGATCCACTTGACTCTGTGCACACTATACTTTATTTTGGTAGTGGGATAGCAGCAAAACACACACACAGCCTTAAGATTTTTCCCCCACATAAGAAATCACTACCCAGTCTCCACGCCTCTTCCCTCTTGCTTTCAGTTTTGAAAGCTTCTGTTGCTCTTTGCCCTGACTGTGCGTCAACACGCTTGTCTATAACCATTGCAACCACCACTGCTCTACCTTGAGGTAGCAGCTAAATGCTAGCAGAAAGTCAGAAGACGATACATTTAACCCATGAGGCGTCTGCAGTGTTTTGAATGATTTGACTGAGCTCAGAATGAGCGGTCTACTTTGCGTGACAATTTAATTAAGTGAGGGTATGTGGACAATTATTAATTTGGCGTTAGTTTAACCCCTGATGAGTGACACTTGGCAGGACGGGGGAGGTGGAGGCAGTGCTCCGTCCTGCATATGAGGGGCTCCCCTGGGCATTGCAGAGGCAGGGACAATGCTCTCTTTGAGCTGACCGGCTACAATTGCAGCCCCTCCCGGAGGGAGAAGGGCACGGGAAAACCAGAAGGGGCGCAAACCAGCTGCAAATATTTTTATTGCCCCCTCTGCCAAATATTGGGCTGTGGATTCTATGGAAGTGGCGTTCCGACCTTGGGGCTATGACAGGGCATTGTCTCTTTGCCCCCTGATGCATCAGATTGTGTTGCAGCCTTTACTCCGTCTTTGGCGCCCTGCGCCTATGGCTTTTACCGCTCCTATGGGCAGAAATAAATCCATCACTTAGGTGTCTCACCGGAGCCCGAGTGGAGACATGCCACCCCAGCCCTCCTTTCTACAGTCAAGGAAACCATAGCAGACACATTTGATTGCATACTTTCAGACATAAGCAAGACATAGGCAGTACTAGAGACACAAATTGACATCTTAGCCCTTCGGCTGAACATATGGAATGAAGACTGTTAGAAATGAGCTTCCTGGTTTGGCTAGGGTATTTACCCCAGCCAGGCAAAACCCACCACTCTAGTCAGAGCAAGTCAGATAAACACCAAGATAACCTGTGCTCACCCTCTGGTAAAATGACGCAGGGCAGGCAGGCTTATCTACTGCGGCAATGTGTAAAGAATGTGTGCAACCCACTCACACTGTAACACAATGAATACACCACAAAAGAAACTCCACCCACGATTATATGAAAAAGAGATTTCTGTATTATAAACACATTAGGACGAAAAAGATATATATGCAGTGTATATTCTTCCAGATATGTATATCCCCAGATAATGCTTGTTATTCTGACCCAAACAAGATCAAAACGATATGGGTGAAATGAGTAGCACAAGTAATGCAGGTTTGTCAGAGAAAAACACATACATTGCAATTTGTAACAATGGGGCACAGAAGCACCTGTGCTCCTATTAGCTCTTTCCTAGTAGTTTCTGAGAAATCACAATGGTAGAAGTCACGTCGCTTTTTTAAGGCAATCCCACGCCTTCCTCAGGGTCCTCCATGGAGGTTCCACCCACAAGGTAGCAAAGGAACAATGACCCCAGGTTCATTAACAAAAGCGCTTTCTCTGCACGGGTAGAATTTCCTTTGGGTGCCCACTTCGGACCAATATGGCCTATGCGCTTCCTTCTGGGCCTTCTGCAGAGGCTCCCACCCTGACCACAGGACAAGGGATGCCCAAATCTGCAACATGTACATGTCTCCCTGGGCCTCACTCACTAACGGATCTTTTGTGGTGATCCGGCCAATATCAGGAGGTCCGCTTCATCGAGAAATGCCGGCATATGCATTGGTCCAGGGCGGGGCCAGGCGGATGAGCCTCAGAAGCCTTGCATGTCCCTGGTTACGAGGACAACTCGTCTCTTCAGGAAGCCACACTGGGAATGATTACAGTGGCTGAGTGGCAGTGGTCGCACTGGCCCATATTCATGCCAAGCTGGGCGGTCTGTCATCTGCAAAGGGGACACTGTTGTGGCAAACTCCCCACATGGTCGGCCTCTAGCCGCGTTGCTTCAGCTGGGCTCCTTTTGCAAGGATGCTTGTTTCCAGTCCAGGGAGGACCTGGCCTGGCAGTTCGGTCTGGACTGTTCCCATGAGGCACAGGGCCAAGACTGATTTGCATATGGCTGGGTTGAAACTGGAATGGCATGGTGAGCAAAAAAACTGATGGATTTAGGCCCAGCTCTCTATACTGGGGATTCCACATTGTTCTGCATTCTGACCATCAATTGCTCTTTTTCACTTTCTAAAAGTTGCATTCCTAAAATAGTAATGTGAAATCCAACTTCACCAGTAAATAGGATTTATCACTACCATTTGAAACATACCAAACATGCAACGCCACTTATTTCTGATCAGGAATTACCACTTAAAAGTATATAGGAGAATTCCGAATGCTAGCCTATGAGAGGAGTAGGCCTCACAGCAGTGAAAAATAAAAATAGGCTATTTGTCAATATCAGGACATGCAAAACATAGAGATACATGTCCTACATTTTACTTACACAGTACCCTGTCCATAGTGCTACCTAGGGCCTACCATAGGGGTGACCTATTTGTAATAAAAGGGTAGTTTAGTGCTTGGCAAGTAGTTTTGAATGCCAAGTTGAAGTGGCAGCAAACTGCTCACTCAGGCCCAGTGGTGGGAGGCATGAGACAGCTTTGAAAGTCTACTTCTGTTGGTGGCAGAAGCAGTGCTACAGGCCCACTAGCGGCATTTCATTTACAGGCCCTTGGTATATGAAATACCACTTTACAAGGGACTTACAGGTAAATCAAAAATGCCATGCAGGTGTAAACCAATCATACCATGTTTTAAGGGGAGAGCGCATGTACTTTAACAGATATAAAGGATTCGCTTTGGAACAATAGCCTTTGTTGCAGACTCTAAGGCTGGAACTGGAGTCACGACAATTATTCATTTCCCCTGAGCTAATGATCTCTCTCTCACCACAGCAGTCTGTACCACCATTGGGATTTTTTCTGTCAGTGCCGAATGCACCTCTGCATTTGTGTACAAATGCAATTCATATGCATTCTGTATTGTGTCTCTGTTGAATGTAACATAGATTTACCCTGATGCACTCATAATTATACGAATCACCTGGTATGTGGTGTCTCCACGTGTGTGAAAGAGTTTTGAAGCTAACATGTTAGCTTGTACCGAACATAAATTCTGTGTATGTTCAGATGTCAAATGCGTGCTTGAAAAGTCAGAACAAATCAAGTCATAGAATGGTTTTACCCATTATGAGTAGTCTAGAATGTAAGTTCTGCCAAAATTTAGGAAACCCATTATTAATTGGAGTTTTTATCAATGTGTTTGGTGGTTGTAAGAGCACACGCTTCTTTGAAAGTTGTATTGCAAGGCTTCTGCCTTCACTTGACAGCTTGTATCCCAAAAACAGTACACTGAGATAGGCAATGTTTGATTTCATGTAAGCAAATCCCAAAATGATGCAATCTACTCTAGCAGAGTATATTGAAAGGTCATCATCCATCCAGTAAATGTCATCTGCATAGGACAATGCCTGGTCATCAAAATCTTGTAAAAGTTCTGTTACCCGGTCTGAAAACAACACTGGGCTCTTCACATACCCCTGGAGTAATCAACAGTACTATTTCTGAGAAATCAGAGTGCTAAATATGGTCAAGTACCTGCTTTCAGTCACTATATTGTGGCTAAAAAATCGATTTGAGATGTCTAACATGGTTTGGTTATTTTACACACTATATTGTTAATTAGTGCTTTGCTGTGCACGTTCAGTGCAGCAAATGTGCATGTAGCTGTGTTCAAGTGTCTAAAATCTAACACTAAGCAATATGAATTTTTCTCGTTTAATTACTGGGATTATTCATAGCGGCATTCAAGTAGTGTGAGAATCTCTCTAACTTGTTTTTTAGCCTCATGTTTAATGGGGTATTGTCTTTGTGGATGTGGGGTTGACCTCACAGGTATTATGTGATATGGGGAGCCGTCATCGCACCCCACATGGTTGCGGTATAACAGTGGAGCTAGCGCTAACACCCACTCCTTGGCATATGAATGTTTAACTGCATCTGGGACGAGGTCAGAAAATGCAGGTGAAATTACTGTACTTCCTTTTAGCAGTACATGACAAACTTTAGTGGCCAAATCTTTTCAGCCAGGAGAATGTCATAGCTTAATGACAAGTTCTCCCAAAACAGAACATTTATTGGATGTTGCATATCCCTTCCATTTTGAGTTGCATTCCACATAATTGACAGGATACTAACTCTCTGATCTAGTGTTTCCACATAGATAGAGTCACTTGCTGCTACTGCTGCCAGACAATCCATAAGATTCTGTTGACCTATCATGACTTCTTCCAGACTGTCCAGGATGGTCAGAGCCCACTCTCCTCTCAGAAGAAGTGTCCACAGTATCTGTGGCATGTTTGACTTTAATTCCATCCACCTTCTTCTTTTTTAATTGAAACGCGGACTGTTTAGGTTTGTCTTCCTGGTTTATTATAAAGTTGGAAGAGAGTCCTTCTTCAATTTCACATACTCCTCTGATTTGCACTTTCATTGTCCACCTCTCTCCGAGCGTTTTTCAGACAATTTCTGAAAGTAACGAGAGGAAAGTGTATCGTATCCTATTACATGTTATGCAAATTATTGCGTCTTCATGTGGCAACTTCCTGTTGAGGAAATCCACCCCATAGGTTTAGTCTTTTCTTTATTTTTATTACTATTCCAGTTCTTCTTAGTTGAAGACTTTGATGCCTGCTCCGAGTTATCCTGTTAAGAATTACTATTAGTTTGTGGTTTACTAGGTCTGGCTCTCAAATGATCTCTACCTACTGTTGTATATGTTTTCTCAATAATGTTAGGCAATTTGGTTTCCTGTTATCCCGGAGCTAAATTCCTGAGTCACTGGTGTATAGCCAATGCTGCTGCTTCCCCTTTAATGTCATTTAACATAATGGTGGTTACTGCAGCAAAGTTGCCCATCAATTTTGTCCCCAAATCTAGGGCAGGGGCTGTCCTGTAGTAATTTTGGATCTGTTTATGTACCTAAATGAGGGGGTACCATGTGTACTGGTATATATTGTGCGGAAAAGACTGTACCCCAAGCAGTGCAGTCCTCTACTGTTTTTCATGGGGCCCCGTATAGACAAATACTGCTTCAAGCTAATTTGTTTTTTGTCCAATCCAGAATGGAATCTCCTCCTGTCTGATGGGAATTTTTACCATTACAGCATTGATGGTTGCTGGACTAATGCTAGGTGTAGCCAATTGTGGATGTGCAGCTTGAGCAGCCCTTGTGGGATTTAGCATCATTGTAAGCATGAAAAATTGTGTCAAACATGTATATATTCTGCCTAGACCTTGGTACAATGTACATAGTTGTGCTGCTGTCAAATTTGTTATATCTGGGTATATGGATAACCATCAAAGACTGGCCATGGTGCCTCCTTATTGCTAAGGGGACCTAGTATAACTACACCTGTGGTATGTGCTAGGGTACCTTCTAACACAAATTTTGGTTTTCTTTGTATATTAGTGGTATTTCTAGTGCTTCATAAGCTGTGTAGGACTGACGCTTTTGAGTAAGCAGGAAAAAGTCTTGTTTGTGCATTTGTTGCAGGGAATGTAACCCATTAATTGAATACCTCTGTCTTGAATGCTTTGTGGGCCTCAGCCAGGAAGGTAACATTACCACCCGCAAGGTACAGCCCACGTTGTAGCAGCATCTGAGTGACTGCATGTCTGCAGTTTACCGTTATGTCAATGGATGCTGCATCTTCACCATATGAATATGTGGAATTCAGAGAGAGTACCTCTATGGGGTGATAATTTAAAAGGTTCAAGCTTGAACGACCTATGGCCAATACATAGGGTCTCCCTACTCAGCTGAAGAGGATTTGTCCCTAACAACACAGACTTCTCTGCTTTAAGAGGTGAGCAGGGGTCTTTGGATACACAAAAGAAAACTACTCTGGCGATCCATTAAATAAGAACGTTGGTGGCACCATATTGTATGGCTTATACTTTCTAAGTAAAAACTGTGTTTGTTTGACAACACAACCTCAGGATAAGTTGGCCTACAGTGCTGCTAGCTCACAGTGCGCCATCTGTTCCCCAAAACTGACCTGATAACAAATGTGAAGTCAGGGTTGTCATGTTCTGAGGTTGCACAATCCAAGGAATTTGTGATAATAGATCTAGAATACTTTTGTTTGGTTAATCATGCATATCCAAAGAGATACATAAGAAATACTCAGTACGTCATTTCAATATTTATTGAGCTTTGTGATTCTTGCCCAAAATGAATTCACTGCAATAATCAATAGAAGGGAACAGAATAACATGATCAGCTTTACGAGAATGATGAAGAAGATAAACAGTTCAACCTTTCTGCTGTAAAAGAGAATATATCCTTGTATATAAGTACAGTATTATATTGTACTTGTACCTAGCGCAACCTATCCTCGTTTGTCTAGGGTGGGTGAATCTGCCAAATCCATGTAGAGTGATCTAACTCCCAGTTACCTGTGAGTAAGTGTCATCAGGGTGCCCATCTTGTTGGAGAACTGGGCACCTTTCCTCAGGGAGGTAAACAGGAATCAGCTGGACTGGAATTCTGTTTGAGGTCACCTCTCAGTGCCAGCAAAATGCTCCTCTAACTAAACAAGGAAGTGATGCTGTTTATATAATAAACACCACCCATGTTGCCATGCCGAGGTCCCAGTCAGGTTGCTATTGGTTATTCTATTGTGATAGCTCTGTCGCTAAGCGGACAGAAATAAGTGACAACAATTTGCGTAGTGAAATTAGCCCTTGTACAGAATGTTCAAGTTAGTTGATAATAAGCCTATAAAATGAGAATGTAAGCAATAGACTTTTGAGAGAATATTATCCTGGACAGGCATGCAATGAAATGTGTGACAAATGTGAATGTACAGTGTCCAAGAAAAGATGTCAAGTTAACATGAACATGCAAAATGGTGATGCTCCACCCGAGCCTAGAATGTGCCCACATGACACGATTGCTGTGCTGCTACAAGGACTGCCACTCTGTTGGACTGATCCTCTGAAACAACTGTTTTTCTACTCTGCTATATTGTCCTGACGACTGCTACCCTCTGCCCTGCTTATAAGGATTGGACATACCCCACTTGAACCAAACCTAACAGTGCATCTGTCGCTAGCCTGTGTCATGAGGCCCTACTTCCAGATCTATCAATGGTTACATCCAAGCAGGTGTTGAAGTTGCCCCCACAAAGGATTTCAACAGGAAGAAACTCAGAAATGCGCCGCCATACATCAGCAAAGAATGAGTGATCATCCACATTCAGGCCATACATATTGACCAGTAGCACACCCACACCTCCAAGCTTGCCATGCACCAGAGCGAGCCTGCCTTGGGTGTCTGTCTACGAGCTAAGGACAGTGAAGAGGACACCCCTCTTAAATAATATTAGCACCCCACAGGAATAGGAGGAGTAAGAGGAAGCAAGCCTAGTCCCTGCCAAATGTGTGCCCACATTCCTCTCAGAAAGTGGTGGAAGATGAGTCTCTTGTAGGAATGCTACTTGGACATCAAGCCTTTCTATATATGCCAGAACCAAGCGTATTTTCTTTGGGCTGTTTAGGCTGCGCACGTTCCATGTGAGGAATTTATATATATATATTACCACCAGTGTTATGCAGCGGAAATGATGTACATAATCAAATGATGAAGAGTTACAGTAGTGTGTCGCCCGGATTTGTGGTCAGTGCAAGAACCTAGAGCCACCCAGTTCCCCTCTCAACCCTCCCTCTATCCCCCACCCACTTCAGCGATCCCAACTTGCCAAAGCCATCCCTACTCTCTTTAAACATTCCCCAACAATCAAATCTAACAATTTGTAACATGTGGGGTACTCCCATGTGGGGGCCTCCAGAGAGCTACTTGCCTCCCACTGAGTAGGAGGTGGCTGATCAGGTCTTGCTAGAAAAACAAAAGTCACAGCAAAATATAGACTGCATCAAAGACAATCATAAGAAAGTAACCTGCACTACTGCATCATTCCTGTTGTGGTAAACGGTAACACCCCAGAGCATATCACACCAATAAAACAGCAATCAAAGATAGAGTTCGTCATCACACTGTTATTGTTCTTCCTCATCAGGATCAGTCGGGGCCTCTTGTCTCTGTCTCTTCAGTGTGTTCGCATGCTCCATCGCTGCCTTATGTGTGGTGAAGATTTTAAAGGTCACCTCGACCCACGTGGAGTTGAGCGGGGTTAACATAGCATAGGGAATACCCTTGGAGTGAAGGTGTTTCTTTACAGGGCCAAACACACGCCTTGCCGCCTGACTGTGACAGTAAAGTCTGGAAAAAAGGATAGTGAGTACCCTTGGTCGCCCTTTTCTCTGTCCAGCCTCAAGATGGTGGTGGGCTGGACTGATCATCTGTTGGTTAAAGTGTCATATCCCCTGGATGACCAACAATTTAAACCTGTAGACAGGCTGACCCTGAAAAGAAACTGGCGTAAGCTTAAAATGGAGGAATTCGTTAAAATCTTGGAGGCTCAGCCCTTGGGCATCCTGTCGAATGTGGAACAGGGATACGAACAGTTCTGTAACTGGGTCCATACTGCTCTTGATTCTCTTATACCAATGCGCTGGTCGAAATGTCATGCTAAAACTCGCAGCCCATGGTATAATGAGACCCTTGCCGAGCTCAAGAGAACTTGCCGGCAAGCTGAGAGGGCGTGGAGGAAATCCTTCGAGCCCACATTAAAATCACTGTATTTCACCCAGCTTAAGATCTATCACAGAGCTATCTGTCACGCCCGGGCGGCATATTATGCCTCTGAGTTTTCAAACAGCCCCAACCCATCTAAATTAATATTCAAGGTGCTCAAAGATCTGATGGGTAAACGGGCCACCTCGCTAGCAATCTGCACGGACTCCCACTGTGAAAGCTTGGCATCCTTTTTCGTGGAGAAGGTGCGGGTAATCTACCGAGGGTTTTTGCCATCTGTGCAAGATGACGAGCCCAGGGCTGTAAGAGTTTCGGATTGCGAACCTCTGTCCTCCTTACCTGCTTTATCGGTTGAGGCGTTTGATACTCTGAGCCTCAAAATCAAATCTGGCTCTCCTCTAGACCCTTTGAAGCCAGAGTTTATTACCCTTCTCCCGCCTCTATGCCGTGAGCCGATTTTGGAGTTGATCAACCTCTCACTAGTTGAGGGCGTGGTTCCTGCCTCCTGGAAGCAAGCAGTGGTCAGCCCCATTTTGAAGAAGCCTAGTCTTGACCCTCTGTTACCTGAGAACTACCGCCCCATCTCCCTCCTGCCCTGGACCGCCAAGGTCACTGAGGCACACGTAAATTCCATCTTGTCTGCCCATCTCTCTCGCAATAATATTCTTGACGAGAGTCAGAATGGTTTTCGCGCTCAACACAGCACCGAAACTGCGCTGCTCTTTATGAGCGAACATCTGCGTTCGGTGCTGGATGCGGGGCAGACAGCGGCGCTCCTTTTGTTAGACCTGAGCGCCGCATTCGACACGGTGTCTCATGACATTCTGCTGTGGAGGCTGGAGGAAGTGGGTCTTGAGGGGAAAGCTCTTCAATGGTTCCGCTCCTTCCTTTCGGACCGGTTTTTTAAAGTGGCCATTCCACCTGGTCAGTCCTCTTTCCACTCTTTGGGACTAGGAGTACCTCAGGGTACCGCTGGCTGCTGTCGTCAGACAAACTGGCTTAACTATGACATCGTATGCCGACGACACGCAGCTGGCGGTGACACTCAGTGGGGACCCTGAGGTGACTGCCCCCAGGTTTCGCGCAGGGCTTTTAGCCGTGGCGAATTGGATGCGTACTAACTGCTTGCAGTTAAACGCTAAGAAAACCGAAGTCCTGATCTTAGGAAAGCAAGCGGAACTGTGGGGTGATCAATGGTGGCCTATTGAATTGGGGGTGACTCCCATCCCAGCGGCCGAAGTAAAGAACTTGGGGGTCTGGCTGGATTCCAATCTCTCTTTTACCAGCCATACTAAGAAGATTGCAGCTACCTGCTATGGTATTCTGAGAGGACTGAGACCAGTCCTCAAATTCTTCAACCCCCCAACTCGGCAACTGGTGGTCCAAGCCGCGATTCTCTCTCGGCTGGACTATGGGAGTGCTCTGTTGCTTGGTGTCAACCAGGCCGAGGCCACCAGACTGCAGAGGGTGCAGAATGCCGCTGCGCGGGCCATTGTGGGCCTCCCGAGACGGTGCTCTGTATCTGCAGTTTTAACCTCCCTTCATTGGCTGCCGGTCAGACAGAGAATTAAATTCAAGGCACTCTGTCTGACATTCAAGATCTTGAAATTTTCATCACCTCCTGCCTTGGTGGGTCTTGTCTCCCCGTATGTTCCCAGGCGGTCTCTCAGGTCGGAATCTCTTCATCTAGTGAGTGCGCCTAGATTCAGACTGAGTAGGATGGGCGGCCGTTCATTTCGAGTCATGGCGGCTGGATTATGGAACTCCCTTCCTGTCCACATCCGTGCCCTTAATAGCCTGACTCTTTTCAGACGCGCGATTAAAACCTATTTGTTCACCTCTGTTGATTGATCGTGTTTCTTTTCAGCTGTGATTTGTTGTGTTGTGGTACTGGATCAGGCGCCAGGACGCCCCTTCGCTGGGGCAGCTGTGCGCTGAATAAAAGTTACTAACATAACATAACATAACATAACAGATAGTATCACGGTCCCTGTAGTTTAATAAACGGGTAATTATAGGGCAAGATGGGGTGCCCGTTGCTGGTCTCGCCGCCAGAGAGCGGTCAGCCCGCTCTATCACGAACATGGAAGAAAAGCTCTCAGGGCCAAATATATCTTTGAGTAACTCCTCAATGAAGGTTACCACCCTCCCAGTGTTTGTGGACTCTGTAAAACCTATAATTTGAGTGTTGTTACAGCAAGACCGGGCCTCTAAATCCTCTTTCTTTGCTTGGAAACGCACAAGTACTTTCTCCATGTTGGGGGCTTTGTCAGCCATCTCGCTTAGGCCCTCCTCAGCATTAGCGACCCGTTGTTCAACCTCCCCCATTCTTGTGTTTTGTTTTTCAAGTTGGGAGTACATATGGTCAAGACAATGATTTATGGCAGACATATTACCCTCTTTGGATTGGAGGCTTTTCTGCATGGCCAGCAGCATCAGCTCTATCATTGACTGACCATCACTCTGAGCTTCGGCCTCGGAATCAGATGCCGCCTTTTGGTTCCTGCCGGTTTTAAGCGCCTCATACTTGAGGCGAGCCTGGGTTTTATCTGTCTTCCCTATATTAGAGGCTGTGTAATACAGGCGGAGGTGACTGACGCACAGGAGGATTGAAGGTGGGGGGAGCCTCAAGGGTACCACCACTGCCCTTGAGGCTATTTGGTTTAGGCCCCCAGGTATGACCAGCCTCCTTCAACAGAAAAACTAGATTGACGTCTTTGTAATATGGCTCTTTCACACGCCAGACTACTTCTATTGGGGGATTTAACCGGTGGGCCAACGGGAGCAAGGACTCCGGGTATAATAATCTTCTACAATCCTGTATGGATTTGCATCTTCCTCAATGGTTGGTAGAACCTACACATACGCGGAGACATATTGTGGACCTTATTTTCGCTGGGAAAGACTCAATAGAAGTGGCGAATGTGTTGCCGGTTGGTCGGACTGATCATTATTTAATTCAGTTTGATGTGTTTAACATTAGGCAGAACAGCCCTGCTAAGAAGGAAACTAGATGTCTTCTTAGTAAGGACTGGAAAGGTCTCCTGAGGAAATCTAGTGCTGCACCAGTATTCCATCTGGAAGAATCTTTTGACCCTGGGAAACAGGTGGAGGATAATTACACCACCTTTTGTCTATATATCAATGATCAACTTGGCCAGCTTGTTCTACGAAAGCAGGTTAAAAAAGTTGGCAAACCCTCTGCTCCTTTCTACAGTGCTGAACTGCATAAGTTAAAACTTGCCTGCAGACAAGCAGAACGGCGGTGGAGGAGGGGGTATTCTGATTTAAACAAAGCTAATTGGAAGGTGAAAATCCGCTGCTATATGAAAAATATTGCTTCTGCTAAAGCTGAATTTTTTGCAGATGTAATCCTGAAGGCACCCAATAGCTCCAAAAAGCATTATCAAAATAATGAATGATATCACCAGCCCCGCTTGTACTAAAAATAAGACTCTCCCTACGCAGAAACTTTGTGACAGTCTGGCTGCCTTTTTTGAAGATAAGGTCTGCAAAATCATAGAAAGAATGGAAGGGGATAGCACAGTTGATGAAGCTAGTGGTCCCCCACAGGATAGGAATGAGGACTGGAAGGGGCTGAGTAAAGCTTTGGACCAGGGGACTCTCATAGATCATTTTGATATTCCCTCCATGGAGGATTTTAGTCGGATGGCTCTAGGGATCTCCTCTGATTCATCATTGGACCCTCTTCCCCATAGAATCTGGAAAGCGTTAGGCTCCGAGCTGTTCCCTCTGCTAAGACAGCTATGTGATCAATCCCTGGGTAGTGGGATGGTCCCTTCCAGTTGGAAGCTAGCAGTTGTAACCCCCTTATTAAAAAAAGCATTGCTTGACCCATCCTGACTTAAAAATTACAGGCCAATATCACTCCTTCCATACCCGATGAAGATCATTGAGCGCCTTGTAAGCAGGGCACTCTCCCAGTTTCTGGAGGTAAATAATTTATTGGATGACATGCAATTCAGCTTCCGCCCAGGACATGGGACAAAGACTGCCTTGCTGACTGTGTTGAACGATCTTCCTCCGCGTACGGACAAGTGTCATTCTGCTATATTGATCTTGTTGGACCTGTCTGCCGCATTCGGCACAGTCAATCACAAGGTTCTCCTGGAGCGATTGGAAGGAGTGGGGGTAGTGGACCTGGCTCAGAAGTGGCTTCATTCCTATCTGTCTGACAGATATCTGGCTGTGGCCTTTCCCTCTTTTGAGTCTAAGTTCACCAGAATACATCATGGTGTACCACAGGGTTCTGAGATCAGCCCTATTCTATTTAAAGCCTAAATGCGCCCCTTGGTGGATGTCATTAGGGGCCATATGTATCAAGCTAATTAGCATTCGCAAAGGCCGAAATTCTGCGAATTTTGGCCTTTGCGAATGCTAATTAGACAAATGGTATGTATCAAACATGTTTGATGCAAAATAAGGAATAGCAAAATTTGCTATTCCTTATTTTGCGATTGCACTTAAGGAATCGCAAAATTTGCGATTCCTTAAATGCAATGTATCAAACAAAAAATATGCAAAAAATGCCATTAAGGATTAGCAAATTACCACCAACTTCTAGTTGGTGGTAATTTGCGAATTCTTTTCAAAAAGCTTTTTTCCAAAAAACAAAAGGTGCCATATGACGCCCATACATGCCCTTAGGGCATGTATGTGCGTCATATGCCGCCAAATGTCTTTTTCAGGGGTGCAGCAGGGTGTTCTTGAGACACCCCTTCACCCTTGGAAAAATTCCTAATTTGGGATTAGCAAATTACTAATCGCAAATTGCACTTTCATTCCTATGGGCCTCCTGGCCCTTGGAAATGAATGGGTAATTTGCGATTAGCAATTTGCTATTCGCAATTTAGGAATGCTAAGGAATCGCTATTGAAAAGCGATTTTGTACATACATACCGTT
This sequence comes from Lissotriton helveticus, assembly GCF_964261635.1. NCBI lineage: Eukaryota > Metazoa > Chordata > Amphibia > Caudata > Salamandridae > Lissotriton > Lissotriton helveticus. The sequence continues at coordinate 1,695,787,092 of NC_136069.1, read as the reverse complement.
TTGCATTTCCTAAATAGCGATTCCTTAAAATTCGCTATTTAGGAAATGCAAAATAGTTTGATGATACATATGGCCCTAGATCCCATGGCATAGGCCTAGTAAATTATGCGGATGACACCCAGCTTATTCTCTCCTTGGAGGGAGAACAGTCATCCACTGTGGAGAACTTCCATGCCTGTATGCAGAGCGTGGTATACTGGCTGAGAAACAACTCCCTGCAATTTAACATAGATAAAACAGAGCTCCTTTATATTGCAGGTGGGAGAGTGTCATATCATCTCCCAGCCGACTTCTTGCCTTTTCCTGCCGATCCCCAGCTGGCACCTTGTAGGTCGGTTTGCAATTTGGGAATCTGTTTTAATGAGAAGTTGACTTTGGAAAATCAAGTCAATAAGACCATTGGGAACTGTTTTTCCCTTATCAGGGCCCTCAAGAAAATTCTCCCTATGCTCCCCATACAAGTGCACTGGTAGTAAGGAGTGTCATCATGAGCAGGTTAGATTACTGCAATGCCTTGCTGCTGGAGTCCTCAAAATATCTAATTGGGAGACTGCAGAGAATCCAGAATGCAGCGGCCAAGCTGGCCTTGATGAGACCTCGTCAGTCCTCCTTCTCCCAGGCCCTTGTGGAGCTTCTTTTGCTAAAAATTCTGCCGAGGGTTCACTTCAAATCCCTCTGTGTCGTGTCTAAGGCACTGCATGTTCTAGGGCCAATACCGTTGCAGAATAAATTCAGCTGGTATGCTCCCACTAGCTGTCTTCGGTGTTCCTCAACTAACTGGGTGAAAGTACCTATGGTCAGAAGAGATAAACTGGGGGGCAAGCTTTTAGGTTTGCTGCTGCAAGGCTGTTAAATAGCCTACCCACGGAGCTGCAGCAGATGAAAGATCTTCTGCCGTTCGGAAAAAAAATTAAAACTTGGCTCACTAGGCTCTCTCTGCCATTTTTTGTAGGCATTTATAGGAAACGCTATCTTTAACTTTTTTTAAAATACTGGTTTTAATAATAAAAATTGCACTTTAGACCCAAATTGCACTAGAAATAATTATGTTATTGTAATCGCTCCGCACGCCTAAGACAGCAGTTTCTGGCTCCCTTGACTGCTCCCAGAGACTCCCCCGGTAGCAGCCAATCATGCTGCGAGAGGGCAGAGCTGAGGGCGGGGAATGGAGGTAAATGCAACATGCCGGGAGGGAGCACAGCGGACGTGCGCAGCGGGCACCCCGGCGGCACGCCAAAGGAAAGCCCCTCTGCGCCCGTCCGCGCCCAGCTGGGCCCAAGGGCCAGCTACTATGCCCGTTCCATTATCTATCCCTCGGAAACTCTGAAAACTATGCATTCTACCCATCTGCACCTCCCCTGTGAAACCTTGTCTCTTTTATCTGAACACAAAGTTTTCACCAAATGGATCACTTTTCCTGAAATTCAGACTTCCACAACCCCCAAGTCATCTTACAGAGCCAGGCTACGCCCCTATCCATCTACTACGTTAATACCTGTTCCCTTGTCAAATATCAGCTGGACATTTTCCTCCTCCTGCTCATTGACAAACCTAGTATCCTACTGTTGACTGAAACATGGCTCACCGCTGACTCTGCTCCTGATATGCTGGCGGCTCTTCCCCCTGACTACTATATCATACATTCTAACCGCCCGCCTGGTAAATCGGAGGGGGGAGGCAGGGGTGGCAGCAATCATTCATACTAATTACAGGTTTTGCTCCCTGACATGTCTTCCTCCCAAGGAGACCGAGAACATAGTAATAAAACTTGAATCTGTCAACGTTTCCTTTGTTTGTGTCTTAATCTACAGGCCTCCATAGCAGATGCCTCTTTTTCCTCTCACACTCAGTGAACAGATGGCTAAACTTGCGATTGATCATGCTAAGGTTCTCCTCATGCGAGACTTCAATTATTGGTACAATGACCCTCACGAAGGGCCACGTTCGGTTGAGATGTATGATCTTCTCACCAATCTAAATTTCACCCAACAGGTTTCATCTCCCTTTCACCAAAAAGGTCACATTCTTGACCAAGTCTGGACTAATGGCCTGACTACCTCCATCCCCACTATGGCTCCATGTAGCTGGTCTGATCATCACTTTGTTAAAATTTACACTCCCGTCCATCAAGAAAATTAGCACGGCCGAAGGTGGCCGCGCCAGGAAATGGAATACTGTTAATAAAAACGATTTCCTCTGCACGCTATCCAAAACAGCCCCGTCCCTTGGCACTGATATCGACGCCACGGAAGTGAATGTATCTGAATGGCTACTTAAAGCCAGTAACAAGCATGCACCTCTTAAAATAATAAAATTAGTCCGTCGCGCTGACGTGCAGAGATGGTTCTCCTCTGAACTCAAAACCTAGAAATTGGCCTTGCTCCAACTGGAGAGGCAGTGTCAACTAAAGTACTCCCCTGACAAAAAACTCCTTTACACCACAGCCAAGAAAGAATACAAGAAAAGTATCCTTACCGCCAAAGCCAGCCACTTTTGCACACGCATCCTTAATTCCAATAAGTTCTCTAAAGAAATATTTACAATAATCAATGAACTATCTAACCCAGAGAGAATCCTACTGAAGGCTTTGCCCTCTCAAGCATTGTGTAATTCACTCAACGACTATTTCATCGAAAAAATCCCGCTATCAAGACCAACATTCCTAAGTACCCACTCACCTTGAATCCTTCTGTTTTGCACCAATACTATAAGCTGTTTCCCCAGTATTCGTACAGAGACCTTCCATAACCTTCTAGAGAAAGTTAAATCAAGTGCCCCCTCCGACTGCTGCCCACCACACATACTCAAGGACTGCCTCGCAGCTTTTCCAGGCCCCGTACGCGCCCTCCTGAACTAGTCACTTTCATCCGGCCAAGTCCCTATGGCTTTCAAGAAAGCCATAGTGGTACCTCTTTTGAAAAAACCAGGAGCTGATCCCCCTCTTCAATCTAATTACAGCCCGACCTCCCTGCTCCCGTTCATAGCAAAGGTATTAGAGGCCCATGTAGCTAAATGCCTTTCCAATTTTCTGGAGGGGTCTAAATACCTTGATCCCCATCAGGCAGGGTTTCGGTCGTACCATTCCACCGAAACTGCCATCCTCGCTGTCTTGGACACTCTCCGGGACAACGCTGATCGATGCTCCCCTCAGGCACTGGTACTATTGGATCTATCTTCCACTTTTGACACGGTCGACCATACTATTCTGGCCAATCGTGTCAAACTTGCTGGCATCCAAGGTGCAGCAGCTTGCTGGCTTACTTCATTTCTGGATGATCGCTCCCAGGCTGTCTGTCAAGGGCACTTCCTGGCTCCCTCACGTAAACTACCTGTGGTGTCCCACAGGGTTCGGCTCTCTCGCCCCACTTGTTTAATATTGACATTGCTTCTTTGATTCAATCCCTGAAAGACAGAAATGTGACAGTCTTCAACTATGCAGACGACTTACAACTAGTCTTCAAGATTGACAACTCGCACAGTTCTGTCGCCGATTTTCAGGCCACCATGTTGCATTTACAACAATGGATGGACCACAACCATCTTAAATTAAACCCTGGCATGACAGAGCTTGTTCTTACTGGGGATAGCCATAAGTTCTGGGGCCCACACTATTGGCCACCAGAGCTAGGACCCTCTCCTTCCCCTTCCCCCTCGGCTAAAACATTAGGAGTTTCCCTAAACAATGATCTCTCATTGAAAACTGAGGTTGGAACTGTTATTTCTAAGTGTTTCTTCCAACTGTGCAAGATTAGGAAGAAACATCGCTTTCTCACTCAGGAAGCACTGATCCAGGATATAATAGCCACCGTCCTGTTGCACCCGGATTATCTAGATTATGCCAACTCTGTGTATCTGAGCATGCCACTCTACCTGTTCAAACAGCTGCAGTTGGTTCAAAATCAGGCAGCCCGACTGGTCTTCTGACAACCAAGATGGCAACCAGCAACCCCCCTGCTGAGGAAACTGCATTGGCTCCCCATTTCCCAGTGTTGTGCCTTCAAAACGGGCTGCTCATCTTTAAAGTTTTGCATGGCAACAGCCCTGTATTCATTAACAGCCTGACACTCAGGCACACTCCCTCACGCAATCTACAATCTCCCCACCTCTCACTCCTCACCACCCCAGTATTCAAGCGAGTACATCAAGGATGCTGCAGATTTGCTACCCTTGTCCCCAAACTGTGGAACTCCATCCCACTGGAAATATGGTCCTGAAAGGACCTCCTGCAATTTAGGAAGTCCCTTAAAACTTGGCTATTTCTGCAAGCCTACAATTAAGTAATTCTCTAATAGCGTACTGAACCTGACAGCGCCATGAAGCCACCCGTTGTACGTGAGCTTTACAAATTATTATTTACATTAACATTCCCAGAGTATAATGCCATTTCTGCCCTCTGCCACAGGCTTTTCCGTCTTTCATCGCCAGGATACCCGGCGGGTTGCAGTGCGCTCTACAAATATGTTTTAAATTACATTTACATTACATTACATTACATTACACTGCCAGGCAATGATTTTAATCAGACACCAGTGTTCGAGCGGGCCAGAGGCCACAGGTAAGCAGTGTCCACTAATCAATAGGGGCTTCCCACGCACAGCCACAGCAGCGCCAGGGTCTCTTCCGGTGTGCGCTAAAGAAGTAGCCTGCCCTGCTTGATGTTGGGTGTCCGTTAGCAGATATTGTTTAGGGGCCCCACTTCTAGTGCAGTGCACAATTTGAAAGGGACCAACAACCCCAGGTCGGTCCACAATGGGGTCTAGTGAATGGATGGTGTCCCAGATGTCGTGTGTGTCTTGTTGCGTGGTCCACTAGGGCACACAGCTCAGGATTGAAGGTGCATTGTCGATCGACTATGGCCCGGTGAGTAGGTCAAAAGTGCCTTCATTTTCCCCCTCTGCTGCGTTAGGGATATACACAAATTCACTTTGCTGCTTGGGCATCCGGTGACAGGCAGGGATATTGTAGAGTCCCCAGCACAACCAGCCCTCCAGTTTCAGGCCCCCTCCGGAGTACCCCGGCTAAAAGAGCCTCTTTCCATGAAGATGTCAGCAAGAGGTGGAAGCGCACATGGGAACCTCGCCACACTAATCATGGTCCAACCGCTGTCATTTAAACAGTGAATGCGGGGGAATTAACAGCATTTATTTCGACGCATCAGGTCCCCGCAAGGCAGGAAGAGTTCACAGGTAGGCCGCAGAAGCGTGCAGGATTTCAGCCGGCCGTGGCTCGCAGGGCAGAGCCCGGCACCCAGGCCCACACCCGCAGCTGCAGACTCGGGACAGACCGCGCTCCCACTTCACGCAACCAGCTCCAGGCGCCACTCGGGAATCGGTAATCCATGTCCGTCTTCGCCGCCAATGTTAAGCGTCCACAATGCGCCTCCCCTCCGCAGGATCCCCGCAACCTCTTTTGATGGGTCGGGAGCCCACCAGGCACGTCGCTCTGCTCTTCCGCACACTTCACAGTTTCACCACTGGGCTGTCAGCATCCGACAGCACACTCTTCAGCCGGGGCTGCGCAGCAACAAGCCGCCCCCCTATCGCACCGGGGTGTCATTATGGCCCAGCTCACTGCAGAACTCCAACAGCCGCCATTTTGCGCTCTCATTGTCTGTACCTGTTCTAGCAGTTTTCAACTGGATGCTGAGGTGCAGGCCATTCCACACAGGAATGCTTAGTTGTGCAGATCTGTGTGTTTTGATGCTAGGATGCCATGATTTGTAGCAGATACTGGGCAGATTGAGGATCAGCCAGGTGGAGCTGCACTGTTTTCAGATCTGTGCCAACACCTGGTTGATAGTAGGCTTTCTGACCCAAGGAAGCTGACATCTGGGTCAGTACTACAGTGTCCAAGAAGGTACATGGGGGGACTCCCAGAATGGTAGTCAGGGTACCCATCAGAGTAAGGAGGAGACAAAAAGAAGGAGTTCTCTTTAGGGCTCCAACGCAACTCATAGGGGAAAAGGTCTTAGTCCGAATATGGCCACAAGAAGAAAAAATACCCTGACAAAAGTAAGTTGGCAGCACAAATCACCCATGTGCTATGAGTGCTTTGAGTTTAGACACTAAGCAGAGGATCCCAAGTGTACAAAAAGAGCACAACCTCCCACCACTGGAGTAAATGTTACAGGGGTGGTAATGGGGGAAGGGAGTTTGTCCCAGTTAATAGGGGGGGGGAGTTTAGTGAGGTTACTCTAGTGCCTCTGAGTGACAGTGTGATTGTTTCTAAGATCGATGTGCCCTCTAACACTACAAAGTGTAGGTAATGAGTCACCATCAATGGACAAGGTGTGGAGGCTCTGAGGGTTACAGGTGCCAGCATGACTATGGTAAGGAGTCAGCTGATGTCCCCAGAACAGGTAATTCCCAATGCATTGAACCAGGTTGTTGTAGCTATTAACAGAGAGGCTTATTGTACTGTGGCTCTTGTTCCATTAGGATGGGGGGGATTTTCAGGTCTGTGAGCCCTGCCATGTCTAGTTACCGCTTGTTAGTTGACGACCTTATGCACACTACCTAGAAGGAAGTGGAGCTCAAGGCTCATGTGGAGATGTTAGGGTTACCTGATTAGATCTGTGCAACCACAAAGTTCATGGCTGCCCAGGATGGGAATTACAAAGGGCTGGCGCCTGGAAAAAGGGCCCAGCCATCTTCAAAAACTTGAGAAGGCAGAGAGTGCGAGAAACTAGACTCTGAATCTCTTCCTTAGTGAGGTGAATGGGGCACCTGCATTAGCCACCACTGAGCCCACGGAGGAGGGACCTTCCTCCCTTGGTGATCTACCAGAGCTGCCGGATGGCATGTGCAAGGAAGACCCACCAAGGAGAAGTTCTGTACTGCACAGAGGAAGTGCCCAACTTTTGAGGGCATGATTCAACAGGCCTAAGCCCAAGAAACAGGTGATGCCTCTGGTAATCATCACATTTACTGGTGAGAACAACCTCCTTTACAGTGACCCTAAGGCTCCTGTGCATTGGAAAACAAGGGCCTCACAATTTTACAGGGACTTCCTACTGGATATGATATACAAAATCCTCCTGGCAGGAAACCTGGAACACGACAAGACCTTTGAAAGTCTTATTCTCTACTTCATTTGGCCTAGGATGGGGAACTCTTCAGATGTCTTCTATAAGGCTGTATGACCTGCCAGGCTGAGGGAAGACAGGCCAGAGGCTTAAAGCCCCTCTTAATCCCTTGCCTGTCATTGGCACATGCTTTGAGTGCGTGGCCATTGACATTGTTGGGCCAAGGGGTCCCCAGACTGCTTCAGGCAACAGGGTTATCCTGGTTGTGGTGGATCATGACACTAGGTACCCAGAGTCAATCCCTCTGAGGACCATGACTGCACTGTGCAGTGGCAAAGGCCTGATGGGGATTTTTGCACAAGTGGGTTTCCCCTAGGATGTGGTGTCTGATATGGGCATCAACTTCATGTCTGCTTATATGCAATCAATGTGGATGGAGTGTGGGTTAACCTACAAGTTCTCCACACCCTACCACCCACAAATAAATGGGCTTGGTGAATGATACAAAAAGACCCTGAAGAGTAAGTGGGACATCCTCTTGTCATGTTTTCTGTTTGCATAGAAAAAGGTGCCTCAGAAGAGAGTGGGCTTCAGTCCCTTGTAGTTTCTGTATGGATACCCAGTCAGAGGACCTCTGAGTTTAATGAAAGAAGAGTGAGTGCAAGCTCCCAGAAAGATTCTACAGGATGTAGTGAGCTACATGCTGGCCTTCAGAAGTCAAATGGCTAACTTGTCGAAGAAAGTTTCAGACAACTTGGAAGTCAGTCAGGGTGTAATGAAACAATTGTATAACCAAACTTCTATCAATGTGGACTTGCAACCTGGACTGAAGGAATGGCTTACGGAACCTTCTGTTAGGGCGATCTGCCAGAACCCTGATGTAATATTTTAGGAAGGTTTGTTATTGGTAGGTGTAAGTATGCACCTACCCCTAACAATAAAGCCACCAATGCAATATAAGGCCCAGTCAAAGTCTCAATACATCAGCCCCTGACTCAACCCTTGGTAGCTGGCTGCGAAAAGTCAGGCTTTACTAAAGAGACAGGTGTGCAAAGCATTTACAAACACCAATACATTAAATAAGTAAGACACAGCACACAATAAAAATCCCACACCAATATATACAAATAGGAAATATGTTTTATCTTTAAAATGATACCAAAATGACCAAAAACCAATGTATGGAACCAGAGATATGAATTTTAAAGAATTAACACTTCTAGTGCTGAAAAACTTGACTGGGACAAAGTCAAAGTCTGAGGGTGACCGCAATGGATCCCTGGTCGGATACACTAAGCAGGAGGCTATGATCAAAATGTTACCTTCGCACTTAGAAACTTTTCTGGGGGATTTTTTCTCGACATCGAGCGGGTCTCTTTAGCAGGCCGTATTCGCAGCGGCTTTGTTGGCTGGGTACGGTGGGAATCCCAAGTCTGAACCCCGGTCCAGATTGCCACCACCAGTTTAGGGTAGTACTCTGCGGACTCAAAAATGCCCCTAGCCACCTTTTAGAGGTTGGTGAACCAGATTCTTGCTGGAATGGAAGCCTTCAGTGCTGCTTATCTTGATGACACAGCTGACTTCAGTAGCGGCTGGAAGAACCACGGTGTTCACCTCCAGGAAGTGCTGCAGGCTCTGCAACAGGCAGGCCTGACTATCAATTCAAGGAAGTGCCATATAAGGCAGGGGTCTGTGATGTACTTCAGACACCTGGTGGGCAGGGATAATGTGCAGCCCCTCCAGGCCAAGATTGAGGCTATCATGGCCTGGGAGCCCCCCAAACCCATACTGAGGTCAGAGCATTCTTAGGCATCTCTGGCTACTATAGGAGGTTTGTCAAGGGATATGGCACCATTGTTGCCCCCATGACAGAGTTAACTTCTAAAAAAGAAGCCCAGAAATCTGATTTGGCCATAGGCAAGCCAAAAAGCATTTGATTCCCTTAAGCAGTCCGTGTACTCAAGACTCCTGACTTCTCCCAGGGGTTTATTGTTCATACAGATGCCTCACAGAATGGTATAGGGGAAGTACAATCACAACTTAATGAAGACGTCCTAGACCAACCTGTACCCTTAATCTCCAGGAAGTGACTTCCCAGGGAACAAAGGTGAAGTGCTAAAGAAAGAGAAGATTTTGCTGTGGTCTGGGCACTGAAGAAGTTGAGACTATACATGTTTGGTAGTCCCTTCCTGATTCAGACTGACCACAGGCACATCAGGTATCTCTTGCAAATGAGAGGTGAGAATCCAAGGTTTTTGAGCTGGTCCACTTCCCTACAAGATATGGACTTCCGGTGGACCACAGAGAAGGGGTAGACCATGCCAATGCTAATGGTCTATTCAGGGTTTTCTGCCTTAGTGCTGAGAATCTTCTAGAGGTTGAGCAGATCTCCCCACATTCAGCTGGTGAACACACATGTTAAACCTGTCACCCTTGGGGTGGTCTTCCCCAAACATTTTGCCTACTCTCCTCCTCTTTGTGCTGATTTCTTTTGTAGGACGTTGAGCACTTCACAGCTGCTGACCTGTGCTGAAGTGCATGTGCTTCTCCCCTAAACATGGTAAAATTTGCTAATACACAATGGCATATTTAGTTTACTTGTAGGTTCCTTGTAAAGTGGTATACCATACACTGGGGCCTGTATCATAAATTGTACTAGTGGGTCTGCAGCACTGATTGCGCCTCCCACATAAGTAGCATTTCCAACCAGTCTCAGACCTGCCACTGAGGACCCCTGTCTGCAGTTAACTGCCACTTTGACTTGGCATAAAAATCCTTTGCCAAGTCTAAAAACTCCCCTCTTACTACTCATACGTCACCCCTAAAGTTTGCTTAGGTAGCCCATTGGGCAGGGTGCTGTGTAAGTAAAGGGTAGGCCATGTGCTTTTAAATTTTGCATGTCCTGGTAGTGAAAAACACTTAAAATTCGTTTTCACTACTGTGAGGCCTACTCCTCCCATAGGTGAATATTGGGAATTCCTTAATAAACTTTTTTTAGTAGCAATTATTTTTATTGGCATGAATAAAGTCCTAAGAAACAAGGGACATGCAAGTCCAACCATGATCCAAATTGAAGCACAAATGTTGAGTGCGATATGTGCTTTGAAATTAAATATTACGAACATATGAAATCGAAAAAATGGTAGGGGAATGGATTAACTACAGAAGGAGGGAAGAAAAGAGAAGAAGGAAAGAGGGGCAGAAAAGCGAGGGAAGACGAAAAACAAAAAAAAACAGGAGGGGAGGCGTCTGAGGGCGGGGGTGGTGGGCTGGTCTGGCGGAGCCTGATTGTAAGTGTAATAGAGAAGTGGGAGGGGAGGATCGATGCAACAATAGGCTGGAGGTCGGTGGTGAGGAGGAGTCAAGAGTCAGGGTCACGGCTATGATGAGTCAACAGGGGGGCTTGTCCTGTAAAAAGGACCATGTGAGAAGGAAAGGGTCTGCCATTAAACTGTAAATAATTTTCTCATAGTATGCCCCCTTGTACATCAGTGTGAGCCATTCCTTATGTGACAGCATTTGTAGGGTCGTGCCAATGTCACAGGATACAGATATTGGTAGCCATGCAGTGTGGTGACTGGTAGGCAGCGGGCATGTTGGGTCATTTAGGAAAGGTCCACCAGGTAATGGCGGAGAATTAAGGGGTCTAGCAGCAGCGAGGGTAGATTCATAGAATCCAGGAGCATTGATCCCACTGCTGTCCACAAGGGGTGGATGGCAGGCAATCCAGAAGATATCAACAATATCATAGGATGCTTAAACACACCTAGAGAAGGCAGAGGGAAGGAGCAAGCCCACAGCATAAAGCCACACAGGGGACCAATGCCAGCCATGAAGAATCTTTAAAAAAGTGAGCTTCAACCAGGCCTCCCAGCCTCCCCGGTCCAGGCCTTCCAGGAGTTCCACCCAGTCCTCCTCATCATACTCCACCCGCTGTTGAGCCTGCCAGGTTGTCCTGAGGCTGGCCAGTTGCAGCTGGGCGTAGAGGTGATGGAACACAAGGTTGTCGAATCCGGACATCACACCCTTAAACTGACCCCAGTTACTAAAGTATGAGAGGACCAGAGAACGGGGGATTGTGCATGGCAGGGCACCCAGCTGGCTCACTTTTAAGCCTCATTGAAAAGCAGTAGCTGTGTCAAGTTTTATATCTTTGGAATGGTAATGCTAAATCCTCTTTTCTGGTGAAGTTATATTTAACATTACTATTTTAAAAATCCACTGTTAGATAGCGGGCCTTTCTCTGCTCTTACATCTCTGTGTGACAGCTACACTTTGTGCATTCCCTCTGGACAGCCACAAACGCAGGAATTTTAGGTGTGAACAAGACCTCATCTGCATTCTGATGGCTCTTCGTGGGCAGAAAGGAAGGGGGAACTGGCACTTAATAGTCAAAAGCCTGTTCCCACCCAAAAGGCTGATTACCACCTACCGGTAGTGTGAAGCCAGGCCATGGAAGAAAGGATCTCTGTGAACTTCACCCCCACTTCAAAGGCACCACTGGGTATAAGTGCTGGGTCTCTGACCCCACGAAGGTGGTACACTACTGGACCTGTGAAGAACTCTGCCAGGAGGACATATTCTCCTCTAGAGTATTTTTTTTTTAGAGGGCCAAGGCTGGTACCTGTATCCAACCCTCGCTCCATCGCAGTCAGCTTAAACTTTGGATTTTTCCAGGTCAAGAGTGACCAGATATCCCTGGGTGGCACTTTAGGACCCTAGGGGCATATTACCAAACAATAGCGATAATTATCGCTATTGCTTGGTTAGAGATAACATTTTACCACTGAGCTGCGATGATTTTTATCGTAGATAAACCTTGGGATTACCAAGGTTTGTCGCAAATGCGATAAAAAACGTCCGCAATGCATGAATATCGCTGAAAAGTCAGCAATATTCATGCATTACCGAGCTAATGCTCTTAGCCATGTTATCCACCTCCCATTGGATAACATGGCTAAGAACTGCTCAGGGCAGGTGTTAGCTTTTGGAGATATTTGCGCTTAGCGCGAATATCTCCAATAGTTGGTAATAGGAGATAGCGATGTTAGCGACTGTTTCCAGTCGCTAACATCTTGGCACGCCCACTTTGCATGTCATTAGTGATAAATATCACTGACATACAAAGCGGGGCCCAAGATGGTCGCTATCTCCTACTAGCTGTCGCTAACTGGTGTTAGCGACAGCTAGGTAATAGGGAGATAATTTTATCACCGCTTTCTTGGCTTTTAAAGCCAAAAAAGCGGAGATAAACCCCCTTGATAATATGCCCTTAGGTTCTATATTTCAAAACATTCTTTAAAAATTCATAACACTGGTTCTCCTTATTGGAATTTTGTTATATTGGTCCTGCTTTACTCATAAAATTATTGCCTGTTTTTCTAAACCTGCATGGAGGCTTCCTTTGTTACTGTGTGTGTGTGTGTGTGTGGCACAAATTCCTTACACATTGCTCTTTAGATAAGCCTGAACACTCTGTAGCAAGCTGCCAGTGGATGATCACATGACTAGAGTGGTGGTCCTTACTTGTACAAGGTGCATACCTCTGCCAACCAGAGACCCAATTTCTAACACATACAAAAAAAGCATTAGAGACCGGTTCTTACACAGGTATTGCAGAATACCATGTACTACATGTGCAATGAAACATGCCTTATTATGTTTGACTGATTTATTAGGTTTGTAACTTGGGGTTTATCATGCATGCTCAACACTCTAAAGGTGAGGACAGAATGTCTGACTCTCAGGGTCAGTTTATCGATGTCCACAGTCACTTGATGGACCGTGAGGTAACCTTTCAATGGCTTCAGCTTCACCCTGCGATCCATCACAGCTTGTTGCTTGACATATGTCATGAACTAAAAGGAATGTTTATCAGAACAGTATAGCTACAACTGAATTGGTCTATGTCTTGGAAAAATCTAAAACACAGGATTAGGACTTACACCGAGACCAGTGTACTAAAAAACTAATTTCACTGGGGGAGGAGGAGGTATGGCATTGGCCCGAGAAATACCCAAGAGCCACTTTTTCTCCCTGCTCTCCACCAAACCCGATCCTTTACAAAACACGAGGCTTTCTGAGGCTGGTGCTTTCAGTCCTGTTACTGGACATCAGATAATCACAGACTCCAGAGACTCTAAGCAGCGGTTTCCAACTCACTTTCCCTGCTACTGTGTGATATTGGCTCCTCACCAGATGCCTGTGTTAAGAGAAATGGTATTCTGTGACACACTGTGTGAGTTGGCAGGTCTGTAAATCCTCAGGGTACACACTCTGTGCCAATAAGCTGAGCCCAGCACTGTACTGGCTTCAAGGAAATCAGTTTGTCTGCTCTGTAAGCTCTACCTCCTTCACCAGCTTCCAAGTTATCTAGTTTGTCGGCTCTACCTCCTTCAACTACCTGCACTTTATCTACACTGTCGGCTCTACCACCTCCTTGCTTCGCAATCTAACTACAGACATATTTCTAAGGTCACCTTCCTTTAAATTTCAATTGAATATTAATCTATCACCCAGGTTGCTACTTGCAGCAGAATGTCTGTTGGACTTGGCCCTTTTTGCAGGGTCATCCCTGAACTTTTTGCCTTCCTCCTACATTTTTCAGACCTGTTGTTGGCTATTTTATGACTCTGGGTACTTTACCACTATTGTAAATGAATATTTTAATTGATGATTCCATGATTGACTATTTGGTTTACTTGTCAGACCCTAGTACAGATCACTGAGTGCGCCCAGGGCGTGTAATTCCAAATGCTGCTAGTGGGCTTGCAGCACTGGTTTTTGCCACCCACTGAAGCAGCCTTGTAAAATGTGTCTAAGGTCTGCCATTGAAGAGCCTGCATGCAGTCTGGTACTGTCATGCTGACTGGGCAAGTGCACCCACTTGACTTCATATTAGTCACCCCTATGGTAGGCCCATGGGCAGGGTGCATTGTAAGTATAAGGTAGGACAAGCCCTGATGTGTGTGGCATGTCCTAATAGTGAATTACAGCCACTTTCGTTTTTTCACTATTGCAAGGCTACCTGTTCTCCATAGGCCTGAATGGGCTGCTAGATTATTACATGTTTATAATCCTAGCAGACTCAGAGAACATGGTAGAAATTCGAGTTTAGTATGCCTGGACTCAGAATAATAAAATACAACTTTTAGTGAAGTTTATTTTAATATTCTGTGTTTGCAAATACCACTTTTAGAAAGTAGGTATTGGCTTGCCTAACCATTTAAGCCTGCCTCTGCGAGGTTGTGTATTCCTTGTCTGGAGTTTGAGTGACAGGGCTGGGGGATTCCAGGAGACAGAATGAGTAAGCCCAGTGGTGAATAGAGAGATCTGCATCTAGATGGGAGGGAGGAGTTGCACCTGGGACCTGAATAGGATTGTGCCCGCCCCCCATAGTGCTGGCTCCACCCCCTGTGGTGCGTCTGATGTCTCTGCCCTGCACACTGAAAGAAAAGAAGGAAGACTGTCAACAAAATGCTTCAGGAATGTACTTGCCTTCCACAATGCTGGCTCCACCTCCTGTGGGGAGTCTGATGTGCCCGCCCTGCGCTGTGAAAGGAAAGGAGAAGTCTGGTAAACAGAGTGCTTCAGAACTGGCTTGAACTGGGCACAGGCCCCTCTCCCCTCAGAGAACAAAGGATTTTGGGGTATAAGTATTGGGACCCTGATGCCATGAAATTAGATCACTTCTGGACTTACAAGACGAAACCTCTGCTGACGAGAAGGAACCTGAGGAAACTGAGGAGAGACTATTCCCAAGCTAAAGTGCTGCTTGGAGGATTGACCTGCAGTGGTTGCCTAGCTGCCAAAGAGAGGAGAAAGAACTTTGTGGGCTTTTCTTACAACTTGTGCAAAGATCGCCAAGGGCTTGGAAGAGACCTTGCCCCCTGACCGAAGTCCCAGGACCAGTGGGCTTCACCAGCCTTTGTGAATTGCTGCTGGAAACAAGAGGCTACAGAGGCAGGGAGCTGTGACTGACTCTCGCGACCGGTCCGGTGTCCTGTAGGCACTGCATCAAGCAATATCCGCCTCGAACAACGCAAGCTCTGCGCTCACCGACTCCGTACTGACGCTGTCACCGAGCCGTAGCCTGCAACGTGACTGGTAGACAGCGCCACGTGCAACGCCTCGCTAAACCGAAACGAACTGGTCTTACCGACGCGGTCACTGCTGCTGACTTCGAGACCTGTGACCGCACTAGAGTTGGGCACCGCCTCGCATGCTTCACGACGCACCGCCCGACTTGCACCGCTGTCCGGACTGAGCGACGCCAGCTCCCGAACTTCAGCTCGTTCGCCGCACAGCAAGCTGCAAGCACCGCATCGAAGCACTGTCTCGCCCTGCAACGCAAGCCTTGGATCCACCGACTCTGCCAACGGGCTGCTGCCTGCACCGCATCGAGGGACAATGCGTCCTGCACCGTGATGATCACCGGAACCGGCTCGCACATCCGTGCCGGCCGCTCCAAGTAAAAGGTATTGTGACTGAGTCTGTCGACATTTGAGTGGGCCCGTACCGACCCGGGCCGCTGGATTTGCTAGACTCTGTTATTTTCAACATCGCTGTAGCCCGTCTGGGCTACCGACTCGCACAGAACCTTGATTTAAGCCTTTTTAACAAGAACTCTTGAAAGCTAATAGTACTGTGGATCCTTTTGTCATTTATTGGTCTTGTGGTAACTCTATTTTTTATATAAAACCTTGTGCGGTGTCCATTTGTAGTGTTAACAGCAAAACACAAAAGATGATGGACGGAATGTTGCACAATGGCAAAGCATTCACCCCCAGTCACAGATCTGGGTTTAATCCATTGTTATTTTGCTCACTAAGCCACCCCAGTTCAGACATGGCCATATGCAAATCAGTCTTGACCCTGTGCCTCATGGGAACAGTCCAGCCCAAACTGCCAAGCCATGTCTTCCCTGGACCGGAATAAAGCATCCTAGGACCGGTTTCTGGCTATCAACCGTCTTCAGCCAGGATAGCTTGACTCCAGTGGCGTGGCGAGCACGGGACCCACGTCTGGGCATACCCTTCCCACATAGGGTGAACAGCAAAACACACAAGATGATAGATGGAATGTTGCACAATGGCAAAACATTTACCCCCAGTCACAGATCTGGGTTTAATCCATCGTTATTTTGCTCACCAAGCCACCCCAGTTCAGACATGGCCATATGCAAATCAGTCTGACCCTGTGCCTCATGGGAACAGTCCAAATCTACATGATTTCACTCAGTCACTTTTCCGACCCCGCTGCGTCAAAACTTTGCGTCTGCTTGAAGCAGGCGTAAGGTGTAACGCACCATTGGCAAGATAGGCTGGGTTGGCGAAGTGCTGGAGTTTGCGTCGCGCCCGCAACACAACTCCAGCACTGTGCCAACGTTATGAAGGCAGATGCGAAACGCATCTGCATTCTCTTACGGCATGATGCACCGCATTATAAATGCGGTGCGTCTGTGGTGGCGGAAGGATTGCCATGCGTGCCCCTAGTTTCTTGGCACATCCCTGCTCATTTGCAGGGATGCGCCAGGAATTGCAAATGTGACCCACTGCCCCCTAATTGTCTCTACTGGACTGCATGACCCGTCGATGTACTGCCACACCTTCCAGGCTCCTGGCCTCAGATGAGAGACCTCAGGGTGGTCCTGACTTTTCAGAAAACAGCACTCTGCATCCTGGGACACGTAGTTTCATTTTACGAATAAAGGTATGGCCATAAAATAATCTCGGCATGCAGAATTCTGTTGGCTAAAAATCCACCACTAGGCGAAGAAGTCAGAAAGGACTTGTGGCCTAAAAATGGATTTCAAAAACACTAGGGGGCGTGGCTTGGCTGCCGCGCAAGATGGCCGGCTAGTTGCGGAGCTCCGCCGCACTGGAACGCTTCCCTGCAGCTCTCCTGATGTGACGGGGACTGTTTTCACCACAGAGCAGCGGTTTCTTCACCGGAACTATCGGTGAGCACCCGGGTTCTCTCTGTTGCTTGGACAGTGCCGTTTTTCGACTGCAATTCGCGATGTTCATATCGCGCAATTCACGGCCGCCATTTCGCAGCCTCTGCCTCACCGGCGTTCTTCACGCTCTTCTCGCCTGATAAGACTCGGTCTTAGCGAGTTGCTGCATTTTGGATGTGACGTCTTGGGTGAGCACCACGCTATTATTTCCTCTACTCCCGCTATTTTCTTTATCATTTTTACCTCATGAACTGCTGGTTACTCAGGGGGCCGCCATTTTGACTGCGCAGCAACGAACCTTCGTGCTCTCCCTCACAAGTATGAAGCAACACACAAGTTTGCGCCTACAAAGTCTGTTTCTTGTGTAAGGGGCTAGATGTTTACCTACTTGCAGCGCGTTCTCGACTAAACAGTTGTTAATGTGCTCCCCTTCCTGAGTACTGCATGAAGTTCTTCACGGAGTGACTTGCGCAGATCCTGTAATGTGTCTCTACGCCATGATATGTACGGTCCTGCCACTTTGATGATATTCCTGTCACTTCTATTGGTGGTACCTGTCGCCCCTGCATTTTCTTCGTTTTCAGAGTGTAAAGCGGCACTTATCCTCTCTTGACCTTCTGTTTCTCTACTACAACGTGCTGCTTTCCCTGCTAGACTGTGGTGTGCTTCTTTCTGGATCAAGTGGTACCATTCCCAACGGCTCATTGGTTATAGTTGGACCCATGGACTTGTCCTTACTTCCTACTGCCTCCTCTTCACCACAGGGGTCTTCTTGTCTGCCTTTGCCAGTTCTTTTTTCATCGTTTTTCATCTCCTATGGTGAACCTGCGCAAACCTAAGTTTGTGTTCCGTCCTTCTAAGACTCCTACGGCGCCCTCTTCGTCCTTGGGTGCCTCCTCACCACTTGTCAACATGGCGACATCCTCCTCTCAAAGTTCTTCTTCTGCTCATTCATCGTAATCCAGAACACCACCTTCTGAATCATCCAGTAAAAGACTGAAACAGAACTCTCCTCCACCAGATTCTCCTCCTTCACCTTCCATGGCATTAATTTTGGAGGAGATTCGTGCGTTGCGTCCCTTCATTGAAGAAACGAGCAGGGACATGCAACATCTGAAGGACAAATGGGAAGTTATGGAAACTCGCATCTCTTCCATAGAGCAACAACTTCCGGAGGTCCACTCCAATTCACAGCGCATAGACTCTCTGGAAAAGACTGTTTTATCTTTACAACGCCACACAGAGGATTTGGAAAACCGAAATAGGAGGAACAACCTTCGTCTTTATGGTCTACAAGAAACTCTTGAGGGTGATGATCCAGTTACTTTCTTCACCTCTTTCCTTCCGAAATTAGTGGATTTACCGCCTTCCACGTCCATCAGTATTCAGAGGGCACACAGACTGGGTCCCCGTTCCTCCACGTCTACGAAACCTCGTGGAGTTAGCATCCTCTTTTTGAAGTACACTGACTTGTTATCCATTCTCTCTGCAGCCAGGACCAAACGTCAATTATCCTGGCAGGGTCAACGTATCTTCATTTCTCAGGATGTTTCTAATGTCACTGCTGCTAGGCGTAAAGAATTCCTGGCTCTTCGACCTTCATTGCGTTCTCTTGGTGCCCGTTATGGATTGTTCCATCCTTGTACCTTCAAAGTCACACATCAAAACAAATCCTGGTCTTTCCAGGATCCTGGAGAACTCCGTAATTTCCTTCTTCTGCATAACAACGATGGAATGGATAATGCACGCAACCTGGGTTTCATCCTGGACTCCTCCCTCCCTCCCTCTCCATGACCAGGCAAGTCAACGCCGTCTACTCGTCGTGCTTCAACACCCTGCGCATGCTTCGGAAGATCTTCTGGTGGATCCCGACAGAGACCAGGAAAACCGTCACCCAGGCCCTCGTCACCAGCCGACTGGACTACGGCAACGCACTCTACGCCGGAACCACCGCCAAGATCCAAAAGAGACTCCAGCGCATCCAGAACGCCTCAGCCAGACTCATCCTCGACATCCCACGACACAGCCACATCTCCGGACACCTTAGAGACCTGCACTGGCTCCCGGTCAACAAGAGAATCACCTTCCGCCTCCTTACCCACGCACACAAAGCTCTCCACGATCAAGGCCCGAGCTAACTCAACAACCGCATCAACTTCTGCGCTCCCAAACGCCACCTCCGATCTGCCAGCCACGCCCTCGCCGCCGTCCCACGCATCCGCAGAGCCACCACAGGAGGAAGGTCCTTTTCCTACATGGCCGCCAAGACCTGGAACTCCCTCCCGGCCGACCTGCGCCTGACCCAAGACCACCTCTCCTTCAGGAAGAAGCTCAAGACCTGGCTGTTCGAGCAGTAGCGGCACCCCCCCCCCCCAAGCGCCTTGAGACCCTACGGGTAGGTAGTGCGCTCTATAAATGTCTTTGATTGATTGATTGATTGAATGGATTCCTCACCCTCGGCTAGTGGCTGATTACATTGCTTTTAGTTTTTGACCATCTGTGATTGTTCTGCAGTTGTGCTGTCTTTCACAGTTCTTTCTCCGCTCATTGTTGTTTCTCGTTCTTGTTTCTACTTACTTCTTGTCTTCTGTGCTCCCTTTCTGTTGTTGGTCATGTTCTCCACTGATCCTCTGTGGTTTAACCCATGTAACTTTCTTGTTCTCCTTGTTTCCTTTTTACAGATGTGTCTCGGATATCCCCTTCACCGTGATCTTCACCTGTGTTCTGTTGTGACGTTCCGGTGCGGTTGCGCCTCTGTTCCTGGTCTCCTTGTCTTGTTACGCAGCACCACTTCCCCACCTCCCCTTCTGTATCTTCCCCTTCAGGTATGCCCTCCGCAGACATCCTTTTGGATTTGTTCTGTCTTCTGTGCATTCTCTCTTTTTTCTCTTCATCTCTTTCCTATACCTCTTCTTCCTATCTTCTGTTACTCCTTCCCTTTTCCCTTTCTCTCACCCTCCCACCTATTTTTCATTCTACTTCTTTAATAGTTGAAATAGTTCTTACCTTTTCTACTTTACCTTATTGCCTGTACAGTATATTTTTGCACCTGTTGTTTTTGAACAGTTTTATAAGTTTTCCTATTTAAAGTTGTTTCATGGAATGTGAAAGGATTTAATCATCCTATTAAGCGGCAGAGAGTACTTTCCCACCTCTCCTCTTACAATCCTGATATTGTCCTTATCCAAGAAACCCACCTTTCTGAAGCTGAATCTGTGAAACTTAAAAGACTTTGGGTGGGAAATGTTTTCTTTTCACCTGCTTCTCATAAAAAGAATGGTGTTGCTATCCTAGTTCACAAACGTCTCAAATGTAAGGTACTCCTTGAGGAGAGAGATGAAGAGGGTCGTTGGGTTTTGGTTAAGTTACTTATCAATGCTATCCCGATCAGTTTATTGAATGTTTATGGTCCTACATGCTTTGACTCTTCCTTTTGGCCCTTGATCACAGCAAAATGTATCCAATATAAAGATGATTCCTTTTTATTAGGTGGAGACTGTAACCAGATTGTTGACCCCTTTTTAGACCGTAAGTCCTCTGTTCGTTTCACCCCTCATAAACCCCACAAGCAGTTCCTTGATACCATCTCTCAAGTTCATCTCATAGACTCCTGGAGACTCACACATCCCGACACCATAGATTTTTCCTTTTTCTCTCCTCCACATGCTTCATTCTCCCGCCTAGATTATATCTTCCTCTCTTCCTCCTTGTCTCAAAACCTTCTTTCCTCTTCTATTGAACCTATTGTTATTTCTGATCATGCCCCTATTATTACTGTCTTTGATCTTCTTCCTTCTGCTCCTAAATCCTCTCGCTGGCGTTTTAACTATTCTCTTCTTACTGACCCTCTCTTTTCTTCCTCCTTTCGTTCTTTCACCTCAGAATTTTTCCAGATCAACTCTACCCCCGACACTCCTCTGCATCTCCTTTGGGATTCTTTTAAAGCCACGGCCCGCGGTTTCATCATCGACTTTGTCTCCAAAAAAAAGAAAACATTTCTTCAAAAACGCAAGGTTGCCCTTACACACATAAAGTCACTGGAACACCAATTTTATACCTCCTCTTCACATCAGATGTCTCCTGAACTTCTTCGTTCTAAAATTGCCTTTAACAAACTCACTACGGATTCGGCCTCTTCCTATCTTCTCCGAAGTAGTGCTCGTTACTATGGCGGACGTAACAAGTCAGGTAAACTCCTTGCTAACTATCTTAAATCACGAAAAGAACGTACTCTTATTGACTCTATTTATTCGCCTTCTAACTCTCTTCTACATACTGATAAAGACATTTTGGAGCAATTTCACTCTTTCTACGAATCTTTATATACGCCTGAGCATCCTCCTACTCCGGATCTTCTTCAGTCCTATTTTGATCGTCTACCTACACCTGATACTTCCCAGCTCGATTTTTCTGCTCTAGATTCTGACCTTAGTCTCTCTGAGTTATCCACCGCGTTGCTATCCCTCACCAAAGGTAAGACCCCCGGCCCCGATGGTTTCCCGGTTGAATTTTATCTGCATTTTTCTGACATTCTTTTACCTCATCTTCTCCTTCTTTTTCAATCCTTTTATTCCGCTGGCCTAGCTCAAGGTTCCTTCCAAGATGCTACTATATGCCTCATCCCTAAGGACGGTCGAGACCCCAAATTTTGCAAAAACTACCGACCAATATCTTTAGTCAATGTAGACTATAAACTGTTTGCTAAACTTCTCGCTCTCCGCCTTGATCCCCTTCTGCCACACCTCATAGGGAAAGAGCAATGTGGCTTTGTTAAAGGTCGCCTCACTTCAGACAATTCTAGACTTTTCCTCAATGTCCTTAGTAAAGCTTCCTCCCTATCTATTCCTCTAGCGGCCATTTCAGTTGATGCTGAAAAGGCTTTCGACCGAGTTGACTGGTTCTTTTTGCTTGCTTCATTGAAGTGGCATGGTTTTGGCCCGAAATTCATTTCCTATGTTTCCTTACTCTATTCCATGCCCAAAGCATCTGTTCTAGTCAATGGTCAACTTACTTCCCCCTTTACACTTCAACGCGGTGTCCGCCAGGGTTGTCCTCTTTCCCCTCTTTTGTTCATCCTAGCTCTTGAACCCTTTTTGTCCTCCATTCATAATAATCCTTCCATTTCTGGATTTCCGTATGGACCTCACCAACTTAAATTATCTGCATATGCTGATGACATACTTTTATTTATTTCTGACCCTACTACCTCCGTCCCTTCCTTACTAGCCGAATTTGAGTCCTTCTCTTTGGTCTCTGGATATAAAATAAATTCAGATAAGACGGAGATCCTTCCCTTGAATAAATTCTGCCTCCCACATTTCTTTTCTTCCACTGGTTTCACTTGGAATAGTAAACACATAAAATATCTTGGTGTTCTTTTTTCCAATTCCATTTCATCTTCGGTTCGACTTAATATGAATGCAGTTCTATCTAGGATAGATGCCCTACTTTCCTCTTGGAATCCCCTTTTCCTCTCTTGGTGGGGGCGTCTTGACTCCATTATTTACTTTCCATGCTTCCGATCCGTATTCCGGCTCTTTATTTTCGCCGTATTGACTCCATCTTGTCCAAGTTCCTCTGGAAACAGAAAAAAGCACGATTATCACTCTCCTCCCTTCGTAAACCCAAACTTAATGGTGGCATTAATTTTCCGGATTTCCGTCTTTACCATAAATCCTTTTCTCTTCGTCAAGCTTCTCGCTGGTTGTCACAGGACATTTCCCTTTTTTCACCTCTTTGGCTCTCTGTTGAACGTGACCTCTTACTTCCATATTCGTTTCAGGAGGCTCTCCACTTTACCGCTAAAGCTCCGTGTCTTATCCCCCCTTTATTTAGACACACTTCCTCCCTTTTACGACCCTTAACTTCAACTGCCCCTATCTCTCGTGAATCCTTTCTGTTCTTACCCATATGGTATAATTCCCTCATTCTCATACGCAACAGACCTATTGCCTGGCCTACTTGGAGATCGAGGGGTATTATCTGGGTCCATCATCTTTTCGATGGTCTATCTCCTCGCTCCTTTCCTCAATTTCAATCCATTTTCCGTTGCCCTGCCTCCTTTGCAAAGAAATACTTCATTCTAATGGAAACGGTTCTTGACCGATACTACTCTTTGGATTCGGGCGTCCCACCCTCATCATCCTCCTCTCTACTTACACTTCTATCCAATGTTCCTAAGGCTTCTCTTATCTATAGATATTTCTCTGCCCCTGACCCTGCTCGCCCCAAATCCAAACTGGAAATCTCTTGGGAAAAAGATCTAAATGCTACATGGCCGATTTGTCTGTGGGATAAAATCTGGGCTAAGTCTCTGAAGACTTCCCGCAATGCCTCTCTTACTCAATCGCTCTTTTTCTTCTATCATAAACTCTACTTTTCTCCACTCTCCCTGTCTCGCTTTCTCTCCTCTTCTACTGCTAATTGCTGGACCTGCAATGCTACCAATGCGGATTCCTTTCATCTTTTCTTTCTTTGTCCTTCCGTTCGTCTTTTCTGGTTACAGGTGTGGACTCGTATTTCTCATGTCTTTCATTTCTCTATCCCTTTCTCTGCCTCGTTAGTGTTTCTGGGGAGTCTGTCTGAATCCCTTGACCTCCCTTCACACTCATGAGGTCTTCTAGATCTCATGCTTGCCCTTGCCCTCCAACACATTTCTTCTAATTGGAAGTCTCTGAACAAACTTTCCATAATTTGTTGGTGGAACTTGCTTTGTCACTCCCATAGGCTCGACGTTGCCTTTGCAACCTCATGCAAACCCTCTCGTAACGTTGATTTATACTGGTTACCTCTTACTCTCCATCTGGATCAAGCTGCCAAGAAGAAACCCTCTACGTTCTCATCTGCCAATTTTAAACCCCCTTGAATATTTGTACTCCTGCTCACACATACATTCCTTAATATTTCACTTCTGCTGTTTTATTAGCTTTATGCTTAAGTTATTTACTGCCTTTAGACCGTGTATTTGCTGTTCTTGGTGCTTTTACTGTACTGTACTGTGCTTGCTGTTTATCATTATTGCAATTTTAAATTTTTGCCTTATACATTGGTTTTTCTTATTCCCCCTCCCTTCCCCCCTCCACAAAAACTTAAAATGCTTTCAGCCTGATTCATGTAGCCAAAAGCGCTCGCAAAAGGGCCAGATTCTTAGAATCTGGCCCTTTGCGAGTGCGATTTTTGCATTTGGAATTCACAATCCCAAATGCAAAAATCGCTATGTAAGAATTCGCATATTTGCGAGGAATGGCATTTAAGGAATCTCTAATAGAGATTCCTCAAATGCTATTCATGACACAAAAAAAAATTGCGATTTTGCACTTTTGGGCCGCTATTTACCGAGAGGTCAGACCTCTCGGTAAATAGCAAAAACTCAGAAAAATGCTTTTAAAAGCATTTTTCTAAGTTGCATGTTGCACACACACATGTCCTTTGGACATGTGTGTGCGCAACACCTGTTCAAATGTGCATTTTAGGGGTGCTACAGGGTGTCCTTTGGACACCCCTGGCACCCTTAAAATCGCTATCTGATTTGCGAGTAGTAAATTGCTACTCGCAAATAAGGGATACTCCACATTCATTCCTATGGGCCTTTTGGCCCATAGGAATGAATGGGGAGTTATTCCTTTTTTTGCGAGTAGCAATTTTCTACTCGCAAATAGAGATCATGTAGGAATCGCTATTTATTTAGCAATTCCTACATGAATGCCGTTTTGCGTGTCCTCAATAGCGAGTCGCTATGATTCGCTATTAGGGCCACGCAAAACGGCCCGTACATGAATCAGGCTGTTTGTTCCTTACTTGTGACATTAGCCTTCTTATGTTTATCTCCTCATATCTCCTCCTCTTCCTTCATTATGCTGATGTCACCTTGCTGTATTGACTATTTATTTTCAATAAAGCTTTCCAACATAAAAACACTAGGCATAGGCAAGTACGGCTCTTCTGCGAAAGGCATTTCCGTTGAGCGGATGAAAAGGCTCTCAGATCTGAGCTGCTCGATGGCATTTTGTGAGGCTGCAGCGCGATCAGCGAGCACAGTCTGCACGGTGATCTGTGGCCCTCGGCGGGGGGCGCTGCTTGTTGCATTGCAGGCATGGTCAGACTTGAAATGTCATTTCAGTAGGACTCTCTTTGGAATGCCCGTCTGAAAGATACTAATTCCCTTCAATTGCAATGCGTGCTGATAACTGGTGTGCATCTATATCATCACAAAAAGTTAAAAGTAGTGATGGGTGGCTATTCCTGCCAGATCAAAAACGGGATTGCTCTAAATATCGAAAATAAATCCTGTTATGCCCAGCACTGGTCATTTGTACAATGCAGAATCCGTCCAGCTGTTTCTTCAAAATATTAAAACCATATCCCGCGCACACAGTTATGGGCTTTGAATTCACACAGGCAATCATTTACAGAGAGGACCGTAAGACCTCGTCTGAGCAAGCACACGTGACAGAGGGGGCACACGCCATGCTGACCACCGTAGGAAGGATGCTGAGACCTGTGCCATCAGAAGGTCACCCCATGGAATCAAGCTCTATCCCCTTCTCAGGTGCTTCATTAATTGCAATCACTGCTTCAGATGTATCATATTTACTCTCACATTAGGATAGAGAGAAAGAGGAGGTCACAGTGACGTAGATAAGTGGAACAGAGGCACGAGGGAGTGACGTCACAAGACACAGTCACAAAGAGTTAGCCTGTGCTCTACCAGGACATATGAATTAGTTTTATAAACTCTCCCCCTGAAGTAACTTACAAGAAAAATGTGATGTTTAATCAGTTCTGATTCACTTAATTTGTATCAAATAGACTGTCATTAAAGGTAGATTGCAAGGTTAACGCACCTACCACAGACATCATATATATTCATTTATTTTCAGGGTACACTACCGGTAAGATAGTTCAAGTGGTTTATACACATACCGGCGCGATATACGTGTAATTTCGTATAACAGGTTTGAATCATAAAATAGATGATAGGGTTAAAGTGCCCACTGTGGAGCATTGCATGCATGCGTGGTGTGTGTCACGCATATATATTCTAAGTAACGGATCAGCGAGGCACGGGGAGATTACGTGATTTGCCCAGGATCACAGGATGTGGAGTCAACCCGCGGCTCGAACCTTGGATTCCCAGCTCCGAGGTCGGCAGTCTAGCCGTGAGACCACCTCCTCTCCTGTGAGTCTGTTCTTCTTTCTGTCGGGCCCGATTCACAGAACTAACAAGACAAAATCTGGGTCGCAGTCACGTGGCACTTACCTTCAGGTTGTTGGCTGGGTCAAGATGAGTCCAGCTGAAGGACCCCCACGCAGGCTTCTTGCGCAATGGTGTCCTCAATCAGGTCCTCCAATGGGGTGTTCGGTGTGGCTACAGGTTCCCCTCCACCGGTGACCAGTCGCTCCCCAAGCCTCTCAGCAATCCGCTCCTTAGAACGACCTTTCAGGTCGTACCAGCGCTTTTTTAGCTCGTCAGTTGTGCGCTGGGTCACACCAAAAGAATTGACCTTAGCTCGGATGCGCTGCCAGATCCTGCACTTCTCTGCCTCTGGCACCCTCCGGGAGTTTGTTCCAAATAGCCGGGCATGATCCTTGCAGACCCCCACAATTAGGTGTTCCAGTTCTAATTCGGAAAACTTAATTTTCCTCTTTCTCTCCTGCCCACTGCTCCCTGCTGCATCCTGGGACATCTTGGGATACTTTTTTTCTGGCTGGGGTGCTGCACAGTGTTGGTTTTGGTGCTCCTCAGTTTCCTGCTGCCACTCCCTGGCTCTGTGTTCTGTTTGTGGGTGTGGTGAGCCTACTTCCTGGTTGTGATGTCATCAGTGGGCTCCAAATGCGACTTCCCGTTTTTGCGATCTCGCAGTTAGCGAGATCGCACATAGCGATATCGCTATTTGCGAAATCGCAATTTCAACATAGGAAAATGCCGATTCTGCGATTAATTTGCGATTGCGGCAGGATCGCTATCGGCAATTGCGATCTTTTGCGAATCGCATTTTTTGATCGCATTTGTACATGAATTCCATTCTGCGATTTTCAAACTGCGATTCGCAAATTTTCGCAATTTGCTAATCGCAGATTGGTACCTTCATGAATCTGGCTGTATGTTCTGTTCTATAGCACTAATACGTTATCTAGAAAGCCACTGTGAATGTAAAACGTGGGTTCAGTAGGTAGCTCAGTGTGTTAATGTGCCTGCGGCCAGTATACAGGTATTTTTGACTTATTGGCCACAAGTTGCACTAAAATAGTTTAGTAAATATATTGCATCTCTGTGCTTTCCAAACTAACGCAGCATGGCGCAGCAAAATGACTTGCTGCGCCGTGCTACGTTACTTTGTTGTAAATCTGCCCCTATGTATTTATCAGTGCCCTAACGTTCTAGAATGTCATCTTCCATGAATTACTCTGAAATTACAGGAAACAACCTGGAACAGCATGGTATTTCTAATTAGGCAGGGCATTTGGAGTTAATCCTGATGCAAGGAGGCCTCCTGTCAGAAGCCACCCTTTTATGGAGGTTTTGAGTCCCATTACTCACAGTGACCAGGCATTTTGAAGCGAGTGGTAATCAAAACCTCCACTGCAGACTCCTCCACCACGCCGTTCAATGGCGGAGGCCTTCTGTGGTTAGTTTCCTGTCTGGATTTAGCACTTCTTCCACACTTAGGAGATTTTTCTCTGCTGCCCAACTCTAAACCTGTCCTCAAGTTCTTATCTCACTGTAATTCTATTACAAGTCAATAAACTTTAGTCTATAGCCTGCCATCGGCATTTTAACCGTGTCTTCACACATGTGTATGATTAGTTCAGAGACCTGCCTAAAAGTGCTATTTTGTTGCATGCAATATTAGGAAAACGCCATTGATTGTCCTGCACTGTAGTGAATTCCACCTCTTTGAGTCCTTCCTGTCTGCAGCAGGATTTCCCATTCTGTACTCCATTCGTACCATGGGGCATATTTCACACAAGAACCTGGGCTTCTATGGGAATTAACAAGGGCATATTATCAAGCCCATTATCGCCGTTTTATCGTCAGTTTCCTGCCGATAAAACAGCGATAATTTTAACAACGGTCCTTGATAATATGCCCCCATGTGTGGTGCTCTACAACCAGCAATCGACAGTGGTAAACTTTATCTTATTATGTGTTATTTTTGTTCTTCCATTGTAGATTCTGTCAGTTGTTAGTTAGTTTTTACAATCTACTTCAATACCTATCCATACTGTAGCTCAGCAAAAATGGTTACACCATTTTGACCAGAGTGTCACGGATCATATTTCTTCAGACACCTGGCAGATGATTGGTAAATTTTCTCTTCGTAATAAAATCGCCCCATCGTTAATGCAATCTAAATTTTTCTCTCGTTGAATCTCAAAGAGGACAATCTTTGTTGGAGTTGTGGCTTATTACCAGGCAATTTTCCTCATATGTTTTTTTGACTGTTCCCTTCTTCAACCCTTTTGGGATCTCATTCACAAACACCTCACGCTCATTTTTGGTATTCAGTTTCAATTATCTTTTCCACTAATCCTATTGGGCCCTTTAGCATCCCCAGTCCCTCTTCCCTTAGATTCCATGGAATTACAGCTGTTAGATCTTTTATTGACTATTGACTGTTGCAGTTAACCCCTTCGGGGCTGATGACGAGCTGGGCTCGTCATGGAGTAGGGCGCTCGCACGCTCATGACGAGCCCAGCTCGTCATGAGCCCCACCCTCGGGGGAAGCGCCAGCGCTCCCACCGAGTCTGTCCGATCGTAAGTTTTTTGGCTGGGATGGCAGGGGAAGACCGAGGCGCGCTGACGTCACTGGGGGTTCCTGTTGTTTACCGACGCGCAGGGAAGCCATTTGCTTCCTACGCGTCGGATGATTCAGAGGTCAGTTTTGTGGCTGGGGCAGGGGGGAAAGTTTTCAAAAGGAGATCGAGTGAAAGGAAAGGCTTTTCCTTTCACTCGTTGCAAGTTTAGAGCATTCTGCTGCACGATCGTGCGATCGTGCAGCTGGAATGGTAGGGATTTTTTTTTTTTTTCATTTGTGGACAATTTCGTTGTTCGGGGAGCGGCCCCTTGGGGAAGGGTCGCTCCCCTTTTTGGGGTAACATTACTTTTGAATTGTTTTCATGCCTCTGGTATGAAAAAATGTTGATTTGTTGAAAAAAAAAACAGATGGGGTCATTTCCAAAATGTGAATGTAGTGCTGATTTTATTGAAGGATGCAAGTGCCTCTGTCCTTCATCTCTTTTATTTTTTGTGTACCTGAAGTGGCTGAAAAACACACCTGTGCTGCCTAGGCAAAGCTCACTAGTGTTTTTGGGCTGATGAATGTTTTTTTTTTGTGTGCTGCTTTTCAAACACATGCTTTGTCTCCAGTGACCATGTGTGTGTTACTATGCCATGTGCGAAGGGGTCCCTTGAGTGAGCTGTCCATCATAGTGGGAAGCTCACAAATGTTTTTGGGCTGTTGATTGTTTCCTGAATTTGTGCTGCAACTCGAGCGCCATCTTTGTCTCCATTGACCATGTGTGCGTTACTATGCAACCGCACAAATGTGCGCAGGGGTCCCTTGTGTGAGCTGTCCTTCATAGTGGAAAGGTCACAAATGTTTTTGGGCTGATGAATGATTTCCTGAATTTGTGCTGTAACTCGATCACCTGCTTTGTCTCCAGTGACCTTTGTGTGTGTTATTATGCCATTGCACCGATGTGCGCAGGGGTCCCTTGAGTGAGCTGTCCATCATAGTGGGAAGCTCACAAATGTTTTTGTGTTGATGATTGTTTTCCTGAGTTTGTGCCGCAACTCGAGCGCCATCTTTGTCTCCAGTGTCCATGTGTGCGTTACTATGCAATTGCACAGATGTGCGCAGGGGTCCCTTGTGTGAGCTGTCCATCATAGTGGGAAGGTCACAAATGATTTTGGGCTGATGATTGCTTTCCTGAGTTTGTGCTGCAACTCGAGCGCCATCTTTGTCTCCAGTGTCCATGTGTGCGTTACTATGCAATCGCACAGATGTGCGCAGGGGTCCCTTGTGTGAGCTGTCCATCATAGTGGAAAGGTCACAAATGTTTTTGGGCTGATGAATGTTTTACTGAATTGGTGCTGCAACTCGATCACCTGCTTTGTCTCTAGTGACCTTTGTGTGTGTTATTATGCCATTGCACCGATGTGCGCAGGGGTCCCTTGAGTGAGCTGTCCATCATAGTGGGAAGTTCACAAATGTTTTTGGGCTGATGATTGCTTTCCTGAGTTTGTGCTGCAACTCGAGCCCCATCTTTGTCTCCAGTGTCCATGTGTGCGTTACTATGCAATTGCACAGATGTGCGCAGGGGTCCCTTGTGTGAGCTGTGCATCATAGTGGGAAGGTCACAAATGTTTTTGGGCTGATGAATGTTTTCCTGAATTTGTGCTGCAACTCGAGCGCTTGCTTTGTCTCCAGTGTCCGTGTGTGTTACTATGCCATCGCACCAATGTGTGCACAGGTCCCTTGAGTGAGCTGTCCATCATAGTGGGTAAATTTAGGAAAGATGGTGCACTCCGCTAGTTGGTGGGCGTTGCCAAACGGGGATCTTCTGTGTGAGTTCACATGCCTCTTATGTGTATAAATGGTCAGAGACTGTTGAGAGCAGCAGATGGGGAGAAAGAAGCTCCTGGTCATAGGAACTGTTTTAGGATTGTGCTTGTGAAAATCAAGGATGCAAGTGCCTCTGTCCAGCATCGCAGTTAACCACAGTAATTCTGTTGTCCCCCTCCCCATGAGAATCCCTGATGACGTCAGCGCGCACAGCACGCGCCAACATCTTCAGGGATTCCCAGGCGGTCTGGAAGCCATTTGCTTCCTGCGCCTGGAGGTGTTAGGTTGGTTTTGAGATATTTGGGGGGGTTTGCAAAGAGGCATCAGGGGAGAGGTAAGTGATTTTCCTCTCTTCTGATGTCTCTTTGCAGGGCATTTCTGGCTCACGGTCGCGCACAGCATTGCGATTGTGCGGTGGAAATGCCCCCACTAGCACCAGGGATTTTATTTTAGATTGTAAGAAGTGTCCCATTGGGCAAGGGTCGCTTTCAGGTGGGTCGGATTTTAAATTTAGATTTTCTGGACTCCCCCCGGTGGGCAAATCAACCTGTACTTTTGTCCGTTTTGCCCTTTTTGATGGCCCATCTGTGTGGATGTGATTTTGGGGGTAAATTTGTGTATTGTTTATTCATTTGTTATGTTGTTTGTGAAATGTAGTATTAAATTATTTTTTTTCTTCTTTGTTTTTGATCCAGGCTTTTGCTGTTTGTATTGGTGTAGGTTGTGGTTCGGTTAATGCTGGTTTTGCAGCTTGTGTAGTTGCATGTGCTTGGTACGTAAATGTTTTTTGTACTATTTTTCCTAGATAAATGTGTTGTTATGAAAAGTGAAGTTATTGCTGTTTGTGTGGCTTTGTGTTTCTTGATTGTTAACTTTTTTTTTTGTATTGCTGCTTGATGTGTACTTTGTCTAATCTATACTTTTTTTTTCTTTCCAGTGGGATTTCCTTTCTTTTTGCTGTGTTTCAGCAGAGTAGGTGCTGGTGAGTCTTCTTATATTTGGTTAGATTTGAATTGTTTTTGAGTGTATTGATTTTTGTGTGAAGACTCTACCTTGTTTACTTCTTCCTTTGCACAGTGTAGGTTGTTGTTCACTTGTGTGTGTAGTCTTCTTGATTTGTAAGGATAATGGCTGCTCGCAGGATTACTGCTAAGCAGGTTGTTAGTTTGCTTTTTGAGTCTTCCTCTGACCATGGTCCAGACACTGACTCCGATTCGGAGCATGAGGTAGGTGCAGAAGATTCAGGCAGTGAGTTTTCTCTTCGCATGGTATCATCGGATGATGATTCTTCTTCTAGTGCTGATGAAGTGCCTGTGGTAGAGAGGGACATTGATGTGCCGGTAGAGAGGCAAGAGCCATGTGAGCGGCAGCCTAGGTCCTCAAGGTTTCCCTTTTTTTCTCGTCGGGAACAGGCAAGTGTGGTAAAGGCTGCGCCCAAAAGGTTTCACATTGCTGTGGTGCGCCAAAGGTTATCTGGTGCTGCTAGTCTTCCTGTTGTAGAGCAGCATGAGGCATCTGGTGCTGCTAGTCTTTCTGTTGTTGTTGAGCAGCAAGTGGCATCTGGGGATGCGAGTTCTTCTGTTGATGTTGAGATGCAAGAGGCAGCTGGGGATGTGAGTTCTCCTGTTGGTGAAGAGATGCAAAATGTATCTGGGGATGCTAGTATTCCTGTTGGTGTAGTGATGCAAGAGGCATCTGGGGATGCTAGTGTTCCCGTTGATGTAGTGCAGCAAGAGGCATCTGGCCTGCAGGCTAGGGTGGCTTCTTCTCCTCATGTTAGTGATGACGTCTGGGTTGCCCCTGGCATGGTGCAGCCGGAATTGCCAGACTTCACTGGTGTTCCAGGGTGTAGAGTGAATACTGACAATTTTTTGCCAATTCAATTTTTTCAGTTGTTTTTTGACGATGAGTTTTTGCAGGAGATTGTGGAGCAAACTAATTTGTATGCAGAGCAGTATTTGAGGGACCACAGTGCCAGCCTTAAGCCCCATTCTAGAGCTACCCATTGGTCTCCCACATATGTTGAAGAGATGAAGAAGTTTTTGGGATTAACTTTTTTGATGGGCTTGCTAAGGAAGCCATCAATGTCTTCTTATTGGTCCACTAGTCCCTTGATGGCAACATCTATATTTCCAGCAGTTATGACTTGTGATCGATATATGCTTCTTCTTCGCATGATGCATTTTGTTGATAATGATTTAGCGTTGCCACGCGATCACCCTGATTGTGACCGTCTTTTTAAGATTCGGCCTGTCCTTGATCACTTTGTTGATCGTTTTCCTGAGATGTTTGCACCTGGAAGAGAAATAGCTGTGGACGAGTCTTTGGTATTGTTCAAGGGCCGCTTGGTTTTTAGGCAATACATTCCTAGTAAGAGGGCACGCTATGGCATCAAACTGTATATGCTGTGTGACAGTGAGACTGGATATGTTTATAATTTCAGGGTGTACACCGGTAAGGATTCCAGCATTAACACTTCTGCTTGTCCGTCCACTTTTGGAGTGACTGAGAAAATTGTGTGGGAACTAGGTAGACGATTATTTAACAAAGGCCACCATTTATATGTAGATAACTTCTACACTAGTGTGCGTTTGTTCAAGGAGTTGGCCAAAGTGGGCACTGTTGCATGTGGCACGATGCGCAGTAACCGGAAAGGTTTCCCAATAGAACTTGTTTGCAAAAGGCTTGTGCGGGGACAGTCTACTGCATTGCGATGTGGGAAGCTTCTAGCTGTGAAGTTTTCAGACAGGAGAGATGTTTACATGCTGACTACTATCCATGACGAAAGCACTGAAGCTCTGCCAGTTCGGGGTGAGACTGCTGAAGTGCGTAAACCTGTGTGCATTTTAGACTATAATAGGCACATGGGTGGTGTTGACAGAGTAGATCAGAGGTTGGAACCTTATGCTGCTCTTCGAAAGGCTTACGTTTGGTACAAGAAGTTGGCTATCCATCTTTTCCACTTGGCATCCTTTAATGCTTTTGTTGTTTTCCAGAAATCTTGTCCTGAGTCAAAGATGCCTTTTGTTAAGTTTCAGGAGACTATAATAGGCAGCCTTGTACTAGTGGAACAGGCAAGTGTGCCAAGATTTGGAGTGGTGGAGGAAGTGGCTAGACTGAAAGATCGCCACTTTCCAGAATACATTCCTCCCACAACTGCAAAAGACAATCCCACTAAAAGATGTAGAGTCTGTTGGCGAAGAGAAGTGCGGAGGGAGTCTCGTATGCACTGTCCTGACTGTCCTTCAAATCCTGGATTGTGTGTGCCAGCTTGTTTTAAATCGTACCACACACAAAAGAAGTTTTGGGAGTTTCATTGAGCTTGTAAGTGTACTGTCTGGTCTGTTTTCTGTAATATTTTTTAGTTTGCTTTTAGGTTTGCATTAGTGCAAAGCATTTAGTTTTTGAATTTGTGTTAGCAGATTTGTAGGTTTCTACATTTGATTTGTGGTATTTCTTTAAAAAATTCTAATTTCGATGGTGGTGTGTGCAGGATTGTGCTTGGATTGTTGGTGTGCGTGGACTGGCGCTTGGCTGGTGGTGTGCGTGGTCTGGTGCTTGGCTGGCATAGTGCATGGATTGGAGTTGTGCTGGGGGGGTGAGTGGATTTTTGCTTGGCTGGCGGAGTGCATGGTTAGGTGCTTGGCTGGTGGTGTGAGTGGATGGCGCTTGGCTGGTGGTGTGAGTGGAGTGGTGCTTGGCTGGCGGTGTGTGTGGAGTGGTGCTTGGCTGGCGGCGTGTGTGGAGTGGTGCTTGGCTGGCGGCGTGTGTGGAGTGGTGCTTGGATGCTGTTGTGTTTGTGGAGTGGTGCTTGGCTGGTGGTGTGCGTGGAGTGATGCTTGGCTGGCGGTGTGTGTGGAGTGGTGCTTGGCTGGTGTTGTGTTTGTGGAGTGGCGCTTGGCTGGTGGTGTGCGTGGAGTGATGCTTGGCTGGCGGTGTGTGTGGAGTGGTGCGTGGCTGGTGTTGTGTTTGTGGAGTGGCGCTTGGCTGGTGGTGTGCGTGGAGTGATGCTTGGCTGGCGGTGTGTGTGGAGTGGTGCTTGGCTGGTGTTGTGTTTGTGGAGTGGCGCTTGGCTGGTGGTGTGCGTGGAGTGATGCTTGGCTGGTGGTGTGTGTGGAGTGGTAGTTGGCTGTCGGTGTGCGCTGAGTGGTGTTTGGCTGGCAGTGTGCATGGTCTGGTGCTTGGATGGTGGTGTGGGTGGACTGGCGCTCGGCAGGTGGTGTGTGAGTAGTTACTTTCTGTTGGTCAATACACACACTGCTAGTTGAGTGACACTCCACACAGTCCATCATTTTGTGTAGTTGCAGTGTCAGAAATGTGGGCGTGTGAAAGTGATGGGCCCTTGAATGGCGCTGTTTGTTGGTGTGAGTGTTGAAATGTGATGGGTCCGCGGCTGGCGGTGTGAATGTTTTGTATGTGTCACGCGTACGAAAGGTGTATGAATGGCCTGTAAAGAGGTTGGTGCCTTGACGTGGCTTTACAGCTCACGAGCTGTGAGTCAGTGGTTCAGTTTATCATACGTTCAATTATACACAGTGTATTTCATTTTTGATGAAATTACTTGCGTATCCAATTGTATGTACTGAATCATCACTCACCCTCGTGCCAAATCCAACCAGTATGTGTGTGTGCTTGCGGATTAGATGGGTGTGCAGTAATAATAGTTTTTTTTCTCTTTCTGCAGTAGGGTGTACCTTGCCCCTTATTGTGATTGTTGTTATGTGTTGCTTTTCCATTCGGATGGTGTCAATGGTCTGGTTTGTATCAGGTATCAAAGGTGCGTGAATGGCCTGTAAAACGGTTGGTGCCTTGTCGTGGCTTTACAGCTCACGAGTTGCGAGTCACTGGTTCAGTTTTTATGCATTTATTTATTGACAGAGCATTTCATTTTTTTGAAATATCTTGTTAATAAAATTTTATGTACTGAACCATCACTCGCCCTCATGCCAAATCCAACCTGTATGTGTGTGTCTTTGAGGAATAGATAGCTTTTTAGTGTGGAAAAGCGTGGCATCACTGGGCTCACACAAATTACCTCCCATCCAGCGTTCCCCAAGGTCTCCCGATAAAAATGGTACCTCACTTGCGTGGGTAGGCATAGCGGCTGCTTTAGGAAAAGGCCCAATTCATACTGTGGAGACCAAAAAATTACCTTTAGCCAAATAATCTTATTTTTTGAGGGGGTCACCTGAGCTTTTGACCCGGGGCTTGGCAGGCATCTTTGGAAACTACCAAACCCAAACAGTTCTGAGAACTAGACACCCGGGGGAGTCCAGGGAGGTGTGGCATGCGTGGGTCCCCAATGTTTTCCTACCCAGAAACCCCTGCAAACCTGAAATTTTGGTCCAAAAACCCACTTTTCCGTACTTTTTTGGGTGGGATCTCGCTGCCGGAACAAATGTCCAACCACCCAGCGTTTCCCTTGTTCTCCCGAGTAAAAAGATACCTCACTTGTGTGGGTGGGCCAAAGGCACGTGACTCAGGCTGGGGTGCTTAATTTGTAAAACTTAAATATGACTAAAAACTACTTTTTTCAAAATTCATTTTTGGCGTGTTCTGCTTTGGGGCACCCACACAAGTGAGGTATCCTTTTACTCGGGAGAACAAGGGGAACGCAGGGTGGTAGGTTTTTTTTTCTGGCACGGCGATCCCACGCCAAAATGTTTGGAAAAGTGCTATTTTTACCTATTTTTAAGGTTTGCAAAGAGTTCTGGGTAGGAAAACATTGGGGGACCCACACATGCCATACCTCCCTGGACTCTCCCGGGTATCTATTTTTCAGAACTGTTTGGGTTTGCTACTTTGCGAAGAATACCACCGAGCCCCGGGCCACAAACTCAGATGCCCCCCCCAAAATCAAGGTAATTTTGCAATGAGGTAATGTAAATTCACCACCGTACGATTTGAACCGTTTCCTGTCGCATCCACTATGTCTATCCACGCAAGTGAGGTACCATTTTTTTCGGGAGACCTGGGGGCACGCTGGGTGGGTGGAAATTTGTTGATCCACGCAGATTCCAGAACTTTCCACCACAGAAATGTGAGGAAAATGTGTTTTTTTGGTCAAATTTGTATGTTTGCAAGGGATTCTGGGTAACAAAACCTGGGGGTAGGCAGACGAGTCACCCCATCCTGAATTGCCCTGGGTGTCTAGTTTTCAAAAATGTATAGGTTTGCTAGGTTTCCCTAGGTGCTGGCAGAGCTATGGTGCAAAAACAAAAGGTAGTATTTTTGTCCGAATCGTGCTAAATTTCACTGGGAAATTGAGGTGCGACCATGCTGCGTTTTGCGCTGTTTCATGTCGCACCCACTATGCCTACCCACGCAAGTGAGGTACCATTGTTTTTGGGAGACCTGGGGGCACGCTGGGTGGGTGGAAATTTGTTGATCCACGCAGATTCCAGAACTCTCCACCACAGAAATGTGAGGAAAATGTGTTTTTTCGGTCAAATTTTTATGTTTGCAAGGGATTCTGGGTAACAAAACCTGGGGGTAGGCAGACGAGTCACCCCATCCTAAATTGCCCTGGGTGTCTAGTTTTCAAAAATGTATAGGTTTGCTAGGTTTCCCTAGGTGCTGGCAGAGCTATGGCGCAAAAACAACAGGTAGTCTTTTTGTCCGAATCGTGCTAAATTTCACTGGGAAATTGAGGTGCGACCATGCTGCGTTTTGCGCTGTTTCATGTCGCAGCCACTATGCCTACCCACGCAAGTGAGGTACCATTTTTTTCGGGAGACCTGGGGGCACGCTGGGTGGGTGGAAATTTGTTGATCCACGCAGATTCCAGAACTTTCCACCACAGAAATGTGAGGAAAATGTGTTTTTTTTGTCAAATTTGTATGTTTGCAAGGGATTCTGGGTAACAAAACCTGGGGGTAGGCAGACGAGTCACCCCATCCTGAATTGCCCTGGGTGTCTACTTTTCAAAAATGTATAGGTTTGCTAGGTTTCCCTAGGTGCCGGCAGAGCTAGGGTGCAAAAACTACAGGTAGGCACTTTGCCAAAAAAGGGTCAATTTGTAACTGCTAAATTTAGGTGTGACCACGTTGCATTTTGCGCCGTTTCCTGTCGCAGGCACAAGGCCGACCCACACAAGTGAGGTACCGTTTTTATCGGGACACTTGGAGTAATTCAGATTTGTAAATCAACTGTTATTACCTATTGAGCTTTCATGCATTTCTCCCTTTGAATGAAAGACATTGTGTAAAAAAAAAATCTTTATGAAAAATGACCAATAATTCTCATGCTAGTATGAGTATTCCCAACTTTGAAAATGTGCAATTATATACTGTTTCTGAAGTCTATAATTTGTACCCAATTCAGAAATACATAGGTGTCTTTCATACAGATTATTCCATGTATACATTTTCCAAGACAAAGTGCACTATACCCAGTAAATGAAAAAATACCATTGCAAGTTGCTGCTCAGTTTTTGGATCTGGGTTCGTCGGGTTCTTGGTGAAACTACAAGTCCTATATATCCCCACAACCAGGAAGGTCTAACAAATGTAACGGTATATTGCTTTCCAAGAGCTGTCAAAATTAGAAAAAGTTATAGGTGAAAACGTTGAGACAAAAGGCTGTTTTTTTCAACAAAATTTCAAATATTCCAATATCTAACTGTTAGTTTCTATAACGAAACCTTCATAGATGTAGACAAATGACCCCTTTCTGAATTCAGAATTTTGTCTACTTTTCGAAAATGTAAAGCTTTCCAGGATCCATTATTGCTTTCAAACTCATTTCTACCATTAACTGGAAGGAGGTGGAAAGCTCTAAAAATAGCAAAAATAGGCTATGTCCCAGAAAAATGCCAAAACTGAGTGAAAAATTTCGGTTCTCTGACAAAAGTCTGTCATTCCCTGAAAGCTGAGAAAATGGAGATTCCAGCCCCACAAACCCTTTTGTGATACCATTTTCAGGGAAAAACCCAGAGGCTTTCATTTGCAGCCCGTTTTTCCAATTTTTCTAAAAATAAACAAAAAAATCACTATATTTTGGTTAATTTATGGGACCCCTCCAAGGGAATCCACAAACCCTGGGCGCCTTTAGAATCCACATGATGTTGGAAGAAAAGGACGCAAATTTGGCGTGGATACCTTATGTGGTCAAAAAGTTACAAGGGCCTAAGCGCGCACTACTCCAAAACGCCAAAAAAAGCCTCAGCACAGGAGGGGAAAAGGCCTAGCAGCGAAGGGGTTAAAGTAATTTTAATGGAGTGGAAATCATTTTCTTCAGTTTCTTATCATACTTGGTGGGCTTGGGTTTCCTTTTTACGTAGTGCTCATACCTCGGTTGATCACGCCCATCTTTCTCCGTCTATTGCTAGTGGTGTTTGGTCTGCTTTGGATACCTACATGGATTTATCTTCCAAAGGGTTGGTTGTACAATACCCCTTTGATATGTCTGGTTGAATGGTGTCTTGTCTGTTGGGATGGTCCGGTGGAAATCCTCCTCTTTTTCTTTTCTTCCTTTTTCTCTCTTTCTCTTTCTTCTCTTCTTTTCTCTCTTTTCTTCTTTCTTCTCTCTTCTTTCCCATCCTTTCTTTTCCTTGGGTTCTCTAACTGATAGTGATACTCTTGATTCTTGATTCTGATATATATTAATTGTTTTTACCATACTTAATTTATTTTTCTGATTCTGGCGGGCTACCTTTGTTACAGATGTCTCTTTTACAACGTATGCTTGCCTACTATATTTTGATTGTTTTATCATATATCAATTGTATCACTGACACTTGTATTGTGTATCTTCATTTGCTTTTTTATAATAATAAAATTCTTTGAAATAAAAAAGAAAAAGGATACGGTCATTTCTTTCAAGAGGGTGCACTGGAGTTCACACAAGGCCCTCCTGTTCTGTCAGGACAACACTCACAATAGCAGTGTATTTAGACCTAGAATACTATTGTTTAACAGAACCTTTCTTTACTATGTTGACACTTCTCTTAGGCGAGGCGGTAGAGGGTGTGTGCATGTGTGGGTTACAGAACACGGGCATATTTACTGGAATGGCGGCGCAGGAAAGGGCAAGAATACGTATTTAACCAATATGGGGCATTCCTGTGCTTTTCTCCAGTTCTGGTGCTGTTTCGGCAGCCGAGCGCCGACCCACGCTCCGTTGCACCATAGGGGAAAAACCCAGAGACGGTCCGCCTCCCCCGTTCAGATCCGAGGCCACCGAAGTCATCTGCGGCGTACCACAAGGTTCATCACTCAGCTCCACCCTCTTCAACGGCTACATGAGCCCCCTCGCAGCCATCGCACGCCAACACAACCTCAACATCATCTCCTATGCCGACGACACCCAGCTGATCCTCTCCCTCACCAACGACCCAGCCACCTCCAGAACCAACCTACACGAAGGGATGAAAGACGTAGCCGAGTGGATGATAAACAGCCACCTGAAACTGAACTCAGACAAGACGGAAGTCCTCATCCTTGGATCATCACCCTCTGCCTGGGACGACTCCTGGTGGCCCCCTGCCCTGGGCAGCGCACCCAAACGCAACCTGGGCTTCATCCTGTAATCCTTCCTCTCGATGAGCAGACAAGTCAACGCCGTCTCATCATCATGCTTCAACATCCTACGCATGCTCCGAAAGATCTTCCGATGGATCCCCACCGAAACCAGGAAGACGGTCACCCAGGCACTCATCACCAGCTGCCTGGACTACAGAAACACCCTCTACACCGGAACCACAGCCAAACTACAGAAAAGACTCCAACGCATCCAGAACGCCTCCGCACGACTCATCCTGGACATCCCCCGACACAGCCACATCTCCGGACACCTGAGAGACCTGCACTGGCTCCCCGTCAGCAAGAGAATCACGTTCTGACTCCTCACCCACACACACAAGGCCCTCCACAACCTGGGCCCCAGGTACCTCAGCAACCGCCTGACCTTCTACACTCCCACCCGCCAGCTACGGTCAACCAGCCACGCCCTCGCCGCAGTTCCACGCATCCGAAGAGCCACCACGGGAGGAAGATCCTTCTCCTACCTGGCAGCCAAGACTTGGAACTCCCTCACCATCCACCTCCGTCTGACCCAAGACCACCTCTCCTTCAGGAACCAACTCAAGACCTGGCTGTTCGAGCAGTAGTGGACCCCCACTCCCCCAAGCGCCTTGAGACCCTCCGGGGGAGTAGCGCGCTATATAAATATCTTGATTGATTGATTGAGTACAAGGGTGCTTGTGTTGTAGGCTGGATTGCTATTGTGCAGGTAGTACAATAACAATCAATAGAGGCAGTTTTCTCTATGTGTGCTGCAGAATGAAGAAAAAAGGAGAAATAAACATATTTCTCCTCGTTGTGCCTCTCCCGGGGAGGCGTACGATTCTGGAGCATTCCTAGGTTTTTTACTCCTTGTAAATCTGGAAATGGTTAAAAAATCAATGGAGTTGCGTGGAAATACCCACCACAAAGCTAACGGAACACCCCCCTTCTACAGAGTGGGGCAACACAGTGATTTGCAGTGCGTTACATACATTACTCATTTCATTTTCATTTATAATCTTTATTTCGGCTCATTAGAGCCATAAAAGACGCATAAAACCAACAATTACAACAAAATCCATCTAGTGACTTAAAAATTGAGCTATCCATATCTTATAGATAACACGGATACAGGTTGGAAATCGTAATATTAAACACATCGTTTAAATGGGCTAAAAAGGCATCTACTACATCTTTGTGAAGCCACTTAGGGCCATGCAGAGTGGCTTTGTGTGGCTTCATGAATATAAGTAAGAGGTTTGTGTTACACATGTACCACATTGTGTGGTGCAAAGCTCTAATAAGTATGCCCGAGGAGTCTACTTGCCACCCTGTGCGGGTGGGAAAGGTGTGTTTTGTGTTGAAAGAGTAGTTATTGCAAGGAATGTTGGTGCTTCTCAACCCTTTGTGTGCTCATGACGGCTTCACGCCGTCATGAGCCACGGTGCAATAGAAATGGAGTGTTCAGCTCACTGTAGAGTTATAATATACAAGCGAAACTATCCCTTTACTTGACATTCATTACGAGAAGTCCTTCAACATGGACCCAGACAGACCCAGGCTGATCAACACAAAACCAAATCAAGGCGTTCAGGTCTAATTGAGATGCTGATGGACTGTACTTTGTTCGATCAGTACAGCAGCAGAGTGATGTACCTAATGTCCTGACATACTACAGCCCACCATATTTAGAGATCTCCACCTTCATCTTTGCCATCAGAGAAGCCCCTACCTGGTCAGCTCAGCTGAAGGTACTGTAGCTTTGCCGCGTGTGCACTTTGTGCAATGCAGCACACAGCAAAGTGCCTGATTTAGATCTTGGCAGATGGGTTACTCCGTCACACCGAAATTAAATTCCATTATATCCGTACTCCAAGATCTAAATCAGGCCTAAAAGTTTTTGTTAAATGAAAGATATATAACCCTGAAATGCTGGTAACTTCCTTCTAGCATGTGGGATTTCTATCTGAGTTTTCCTGGTCCTGCAGGGTTTCTGTAACAATCCCACATGGGAATCAATTACATCAGAACATTTGCCCTCAGTAGGGCAGATGATCTGAGGTGCTTAGACTGACTGCATAATTTAAGTTGGGCCATCGTTTGAGGATTCTACTGGTGAAGACGATGGTGACCCTCACGGCAAAAACACTGTGTTTGAGGAGGAGTACCCTCTCCTCCAAACCTTAAATAGGCCCATAGGATCTTACAGTACAAAAGGGGGCAGATTTACAATAACTGGCGCATCCCCAGGTATGCGCCAGTTATTGTGCGCCGCAGCTCCGCCACCCATGGTGCGCCGCATTTACAATGCGGCACACCATGGGGCAAAAACGGCACAGATGCGTCACGCGGAAAGGCGGCGCATTGCTGGAGTTGCGTCGCAAGCGCAACGCAGCTCCAGCAATGCTCTGGGGGCCCTATCCTTACAATGCTGCGTCAAGCCTTACGCCTGCTTCAAGCAGGCACAGGGTTTTGATGCAGCATTGGCCTAAAAGTGCCTGCGTGAAATCTTGTAGATTTCACGCAGGCACTTTTGCGAGGCGCACCTGCGCCGGAACGCCCACATGTGGCGCAGGGCTTTACAACGTGACGCATCTGCCTAGATGCGTCACGTTGTAAAAGGGTCACAGGGATGCGCCATGTTTACGCCGCCGTTGCAATGTAAACGTGGCGCAAGTCCGACATAAATCTGCCCCTATGTGTACAGCATACTATGTGAATGTGTACGCATACACGTACTATGCATGCAGCAAGCATAACCAGCTGATGTTCCATAAAAATGTCAAAATGGTATTCTAAAAATATTATATAGTCCCCCGAGGGTTTTGTTTATGTCTGTTCCTTTGACTAAACAGGCACACCTGGACTTGATAATACTGGGTACAATGTAAATACATTATAGACATGTTTTAGTTCATAATCTATAGAACGCTACATGGAAGATAGTAACAATGAATCACTTGAACTTAATTGTCTTTTCTCTTGGAGAATATCAGTGTGCCACTTTTATAACAATACATATACACTGTTCTTACCACACACAGGAAATACTGTGTGTCATGGTAAAAGCCTTTCTTACCCCTCACATGAGAACAGGAGAGACACTGCTACACATGGTACTATATTTAAAATTACTTTACACAATGCAGCAACACACCCTCCGGCACTGTGTGACAAGAATAGGGCAGGAATACACTGTATCTATCAAGATATGGCGCAGGTGCACTCGTGCTCTCTGCCTGCGCAGGCACACAAACTACTGCCCAGCAGCAAACCATGCACCATTGTGCAAGGGTGCCTTTGTTGCAGCAAGGATTGGTTCTTTGCAGGAAGGGGTACCTTCCTGCACAAAAACTATTGTCTAAGGCATTTTCCTATTTCTATGTGTGCTGCAGAATGCAGCACACATTGTAAGGAGGAAGAAATGAGGTGGAATAAAGATATTTCTCCTCGTTATGCCTCCCCGGGGAGGGAGTACCATTTTGATTCATTCCTAGGTCTACCACTCACGGTAAATCTGGGAATGCACCAAAGTCCATGGGTGGACGCATGGGAACGCCCATGCCACACCCAAGGCATGCCAGTCTGGGGCAGAGTAACGCAAGGCAGGGACTTGAGCTGCCTTACATCACTCCAGATTTACTAAGTCATGAAGGGCCACTCAAGCTGGCCTTGCTTGGCTTGGTAAATATCATTCTAGGTTTTGTTTCACCCTTGTGCTACTATGGTTGGCGCTGGGGCAATGCGAAACTTTGATAAATAAGTACCAGGATGTACATGCTGCAGCATTTTACCCCTCAGAGGATACAAGAGAGACACTTCTACACATGGTGTAAATGCTATAACACCTTACTCCTCACGGGAAACAGGAGAGACACTTCTACACATGGTGTAAATGCTGTACCATCTTACCCCTCACAAGATACAAGCGAGACACATCTACACATGTTGTAAATGCTACAGCATCTCACCCCTCACAGGATACAAGAGAGACACTTCTACACATGATGTTATGCTACAACACCTTACTCCTCACGAGAAACAGGAGAGACATTTCTACACATGATGTAATGCTACAACACCTTACTCCTCACGGGAAACTGGAGAGACATTTCTACACATGATGTAATGCTACAACACCTTACTGCTCACGGGAAACAGGAGAGACACTTCTACACATGATGTAATGCTACAACACCTTACTCCTCACGGGAAACAGGAGAGACACTTCTACACATGGTGTAAATGCTGTACCATCTTACCCCTCACAAGATACAAGCGAGACACATCTACACATGATGTAATGCTACAACACCTTACTCCTCATGGGAAACAGGAGACACACTTCTACACATGGTGTAAATACTATACCATCTTACCCCTCACAAGATACAAGCGAGACACATCTACACATGTTGTAAATGCTACAGCATCTCACCCCTCACAGGATACAAGAGAGACACTTCTACACATGATGTTATGCTACAACACTTTACT
Organism: Lissotriton helveticus; assembly: GCF_964261635.1. Taxonomy (NCBI): domain Eukaryota; kingdom Metazoa; phylum Chordata; class Amphibia; order Caudata; family Salamandridae; genus Lissotriton; species Lissotriton helveticus. Next base: position 1,695,742,542 of record NC_136069.1, on the reverse strand, counting down.
CCGTACGAGAAACAGGAGAGACACTTCTACACATGGTGTAAATGCTATACCATCTTACCCCTCACAAGATACAACCGAGACGCATCTACACATGCCCAGCGCCAGGACCCCTGGCCCCCGCAGACCCCAGCCCACCCGCCGGACGTACGACGCCGCCACCCTCAACGCACTCAACGCCGGACGACTCCCAGGATGCTACCGAGCCACCCCGAGACGCACCCACGGACCCTTCAGCTGCAACATCTGCAATTTCACCTGCATCCGGACCATCAATTCTCCTGCACCAACCATGACCAAGACGAGCAACAGCAGCAGCCACCTGAAATGCATCCTGCTCAACACCCGCTCCGTCCACAGACACGCCGTCGAGCTCTGGAACCTGCTCGACACAACTTCACCAGACGTCGCCTTCCTCACGGAAACCTGGATGAACGCCTCTTCAGCACCCGACATCGCCATCGCCATCCCAGACGGCTACAAGATCATCCGTAGGGACCGTATCAACCAGACCGGAGGAGGCATCGCCATCATCCACAAGAACACGATCCGCATCACGACCAACAACGACGACTCCCTCGCACCCACCGAACACCTGCACTTCCAGGTCCACATCAACCCCAAGACCACCCTCAGAGGCACCCTCATCTACAGACCCCCCGGGACCACGCACACAATTCAGCGAGGACATCGCCGACTTCATCAGCCCACACGCCCTCCTCTCCGCTGACTACATCCTCCTCGGGGACCTCAACCTCCACCTGGAGAACAACAACGACCGAAACACCACCACCCTGCTGGACAACCTCGCTAACCTCGGACTCAAGCAACTGGTGACCACCCCCACTCACTACGCCGGACACACACTCGACCCCGTCTTCTCATCCAGCAAGGACATCACCTTCAGCCACGCCACCGGACTACACTGGATGCACCACAGCTGCGTCCACTTCAGCTTCAAAAGGACCACGATTCACCACCAACAACAACAGGTCCCACGCAGAAGCTGGAACAAGATCACAGCCGACCAGCTCACGTCTTCCCTGAGCAAGAACCTACCCACCAGCGCAACGAACCCCAGCCAAGCGGCCACCAACCTCACCGAGTGGATCAGCAACTGCGCAGACGACCTCGCCCCCCTGAGGACCCCGCCCAGCAGACCCGGCAGCAAGAAAGCCCCATGGTTCACCGACGAACTCAAGAGCTCCAAGAAGAACTGCCGAGACCTCGAGAGAACCTGGCGCAGAGACCCAACACCGGACAACATGACTGCCCTCAAGCTCGCCACCCGAAAACACCACCAACTCATCCGTGCCACCAAGAAAACTGCCTTCAAGGAACGACTGGACTACAACGCACACAACAGCAAGGAACTCTTCAACATCGTTAAAGAGCTCTCCAACCCCAACGCCGGAAACAACGACATCACCCCTTCGCAAGACCTCTGCAACTCCCTCGCCACCTACTTCCACAACAAGATCGCGGACATACACAACAGCTTCAGCACTCAACCAACGCACGCCATAACCGAACCACCGCCCCCCACCACCACCCTCCGCGCCTGGACCCCGATCAGCACCGAAGACACCGTCCGCACGATGAACTCCATCCACTCCGGATCTCCGACCGACCCCTGCCCCCACCACGTCTTCAACAAGGCCGACGCTGTCATCGCACCCCACCTGCGGGACATTATCAACACCTCCTTCGACACCGCTACCTTCCCGGAGAGCTGGAAGCACGCCAAACTCAGCGCTCCTCTCAAGAAGCCATCAGCCGACCCCACCGACCTCAAGAACTACCGCCCCATCTCGCTGCTCCCGTTCCCTGCAAAAGTCATCGAGAAGACCGTCAACAAGCAGCTGGCCGCCTTCCTCGAGAGGAACGGATGCCTCGACCTCTCGCAGTCCGGCTTCCGGACCAACCACAGCACCGAGACCGCCCTGATCGCAGCCACCGATGACATCCGAGCACTGCTCGACAACGGAGAAACAGCGGCCCTCATCCTCCTGGACCTCTCCGCGGCATTCAACACTGTCTGCCACCGTACACTAGTACAGCGTCTCAGCAACGTCGGAATCCAGGAGAAGGCACTGGAGTGGATCACCTCCTTCCTTGCCGGAAGGACACAGAGAGTCCGCCTCCCACCGTTCAGACCTGAAGCCACCGAAGTCATCTGCGGCGTTCCCCAAGGCTTCTCGCTCAGCCCTACCCTCTTCAACGTCTACATGAGCCCCCTCGCAGCCATCAACGGCCGCCCCTATCTACAGGGATGCGAGATGTTTTTTCCCCCTGGAGACCCCATCTGATCTGGGCAAAGTTGCTTTCGTGGAACTTGATAAGCAGGGCTGCTTAGTGCCCCTTAGGGCGAAAATACTATTTGGTGCCCTGCTGCTGTGAGCGCTGGTCGCGCGCCTGCTCTGCTGGCTACTTTTAAAATTTCCCGTTTTTTCTCCTTTTTTTGTTAATTTTAGTGCCTTCTCCCCTGCTTTTAAGCGCGCTTTCTGGCCCCTACCTTGCACCTTAAACAGGAATCACCACCGCTGTTTGGCGGGTCCGGGCTTCCGGGAGGCGGAGGGTTTGAGCGCCATTTTGCGTTGGGAGGAAGCGCGAGCGCCATCTTTGAGCGTCCAGGTCACCTGGGACGCCGAGACGACGCTATTTAGGGCGAGCTGACCGGAAGGTGAGCCTGCTTAGTGCCCCTTAGGGCGAAAATACTATTTGGTGCCCTGCTGCTGTGAGCGCTGGTCGCGCGCCTGCTCTGCTGGCTACTTTTAAAATTTCCCGTTTTTTCTCCTTTTTTTGTTAATTTTAGTGCCTTCTCCCCTGCTTTTAAGCGCGCTTTCTGGCCCCTACCTTGCACCTTAAACAGGAATCACCACCGCTGTTTGGCGGGTCCGGGCTTCCGGGAGGCGGAGGGTTTGAGCGCCATTTTGCGTTGGGAGGAAGCGCGAGCGCCATCTTTGAGCGTCCAGGTCACCTGGGACGCCGAGACGACGCTATTTAGGGCGAGCTGACCGGAAGGTGAGCCTGCTTAGTGCCCCTTAGGGCGAAAATACTATTTGGTGCCCTGCTGCTGTGAGCGCTGGTCGCGCGCCTGCTCTGCTGGCTACTTTTAAAATTTCCCGTTTTTTCTCCTTTTTTTGTTAATTTTAGTGCCTTCTCCCCTGCTTTTAAGCGCGCTTTCTGGCCCCTACCTTGCACCTTAAACAGGAATCACCACCGCTGTTTGGCGGGTCCGGGCTTCCGGGAGGCGGAGGGTTTGAGCGCCATTTTGCGTTGGGAGGAAGCGCGAGCGCCATCTTTGAGCGTCCAGGTCACCTGGGACGCCGAGACGACGCTATTTAGGGCGAGCTGACCGGAAGGTGAGCCTGCTTAGTGCCCCTTAGGGCGAAAATACTATTTGGTGCCCTGCTGCTGTGAGCGCTGGTCGCGCGCCTGCTCTGCTGGCTACTTTTAAAATTTCCCGTTTTTTCTCCTTTTTTTGTTAATTTTAGTGCCTTCTCCCCTGCTTTTAAGCGCGCTTTCTGGCCCCTACCTTGCACCTTAAACAGGAATCACCACCGCTGTTTGGCGGGTCCGGGCTTCCGGGAGGCGGAGGGTTTGAGCGCCATTTTGCGTTGGGAGGAAGCGCGAGCGCCATCTTTGAGCGTCCAGGTCACCTGGGACGCCGAGACGACGCTATTTAGGGCGAGCTGACCGGAAGGTGAGCCTGCTTAGTGCCCCTTAGGGCGAAAATACTATTTGGTGCCCTGCTGCTGTGAGCGCTGGTCGCGCGCCTGCTCTGCTGGCTACTTTTAAAATTTCCCGTTTTTTCTCCTTTTTTTGTTAATTTTAGTGCCTTCTCCCCTGCTTTTAAGCGCGCTTTCTGGCCCCTACCTTGCACCTTAAACAGGAATCACCACCGCTGTTTGGCGGGTCCGGGCTTCCGGGAGGCGGAGGGTTTGAGCGCCATTTTGCGTTGGGAGGAAGCGCGAGCGCCATCTTTGAGCGTCCAGGTCACCTGGGACGCCGAGACGACGCTATTTAGGGCGAGCTGACCGGAAGGTGAGCCTGCTTAGTGCCCCTTAGGGCGAAAATACTATTTGGTGCCCTGCTGCTGTGAGCGCTGGTCGCGCGCCTGCTCTGCTGGCTACTTTTAAAATTTCCCGTTTTTTCTCCTTTTTTTGTTAATTTTAGTGCCTTCTCCCCTGCTTTTAAGCGCGCTTTCTGGCCCCTACCTTGCACCTTAAACAGGAATCACCACCGCTGTTTGGCGGGTCCGGGCTTCCGGGAGGCGGAGGGTTTGAGCGCCATTTTGCGTTGGGAGGAAGCGCGAGCGCCATCTTTGAGCGTCCAGGTCACCTGGGACGCCGAGACGACGCTATTTAGGGCGAGCTGACCGGAAGGTGAGCCTGCTTAGTGCCCCTTAGGGCGAAAATACTATTTGGTGCCCTGCTGCTGTGAGCGCTGGTCGCGCGCCTGCTCTGCTGGCTACTTTTAAAATTTCCCGTTTTTTCTCCTTTTTTTGTTAATTTTAGTGCCTTCTCCCCTGCTTTTAAGCGCGCTTTCTGGCCCCTACCTTGCACCTTAAACAGGAATCACCACCGCTGTTTGGCGGGTCCGGGCTTCCGGGAGGCGGAGGGTTTGAGCGCCATTTTGCGTTGGGAGGAAGCGCGAGCGCCATCTTTGAGCGTCCAGGTCACCTGGGACGCCGAGACGACGCTATTTAATGCTCGCTGGTAGCGCGCAGCGGTAACGCGCAGCGGAGCGCCTTCCCTGCGCCTGAGTCGTGCCAGAGTCCTGCCCGTCTGCGCTCGTCCGCGTCTCGGAGGCGGACGGGGCCGGACTCTGGCGGTCGGCGCTTGTAGCTTGCTTGTCTACAGGGTGCCTTCTCGTAGCTTGAGGATGTTGGTGTACAGCGCTGCCACCTTGTATGCCTTGCGCCCCTCCTACTCGACCTGTCCTGCTCTTTTTCCTGGTGGCCGCCGCTTAGGCAAAGGCTGCCCCGTGTGCAATTGGCACTCAACAGGATCATCTACCTGTGCTCTTCCTACCCCTCCCCAATATTGTCACTGCGCGTTGCTTAACACCAGGTCCCTTCCTCGTCACACCTTAGATATTTGGGATCATCTCACGCAGTCCAAGATCTCCTGCCTATTTTTAACTGAGACTTGGTTGGGAGTGGGTTCGGAACCCGACATTGCCTGTGCCGTTCCGCCCAACTATTCCATTTTAAGGAGGGATAGAACGGAGGGAAGAGGCGGCGGGGTGGCCCTGATAGTGGACAAGGCTTTTGGTTGCTCCTCCTTTGCGGTCGACAACATTGCCGGCTGTGAAGCCTTAGGTTTTACGCTCCACATATCGGCGTCCCAGACCTGTACTGGCATTCTCCTCTACAGACCTCCTGGTCCTATTGGGTCCTTTTTTGAGGATTTGCAGTCGGCCCTCTCTGTACCATGCATGCGCTCGGCGCATTGCATGCTACTAGGCGACCTAAACTTTCATATGGATTGTCTCACTGACGCCGATGCCGACAAACTTCGCGATATTACGGCGATGTTAGGGCTGGCCCCTTTTGTTCACAGCCCCACTCATGTGAAAGGCCACACTTTGGATGTTATATTTTCCTCTAGGCCCATTGAGGCGTCCCTTCCACTCCCGGTCTTGTGGTCCGATCATTATCTGCTAAACTTTGCCTTAATTTTTGATTCTAAAGCTAGCCAAAGGGCTTTTAAGGTAGGGTCTCGGCAGTCCAGAGCCTTCCATCTTGTGACAGCTGAAATGCTCTCCGACGCTCTTGGCCAATACCCGTGCCAATTGACCGGGGACTTGGAAGCCGACTTAATCCTGGTCCAGAATTGGATGCAGGCAAGATTCGAGGAGCTGGCCCCTTTGAGGGCTGCCAAAACTGCCCCTGATTTGAACTCAGCCCCTTGGTTTTCCTCCACTCTCCGCATAATGCGTCAAGATTGTAAGAAGCTGGAAAGGCGCTGGCGGCGTAATTATGAGTCGGTGGAGAAAACGAAATACAGAAACGCGACAAAAGCGTACTATAAACAGATTGCCTCAGAAAAAAAGAGTTATCTTGAACAGAGAATCGACAAGGCTGATAATGTCAGCCGAGAACTCTTTAGAGTTGTGAAGGAGTTTGTGAACCCAGTGGTAGCCTCTCCTGTTCACTCACATACGGAGGAATGGATTAAACAGTTGGCCGACTTTTTTGTGACCAAAATCCTAAAGATTCAGGCCACCTTTCCATCGGTGGACTCCCGTATGGTAGACGCCTCTCCAGACCTCTGTAGGGATGACTCTGGGCCTATATTATCTGTTTTCCCTCAGTTGTCCTGCGAAACGTCGCTGGAGTTGCTATCACGACTGAAATCTGGCTCGCCACTGGACGCCTGTCCGGCGCAATGTCTGGGCAGGGTGGCCCCAGCGTTGAACAGCTTGCTGAACCCCCTGCTGAATCTTTCATTGAGCTCGGGGGTTGTCCCACGACAGTGGAAACACGCACTTATCCTGCCGTTGATTAAGAAGCCTCTGTTAGACCCCCTGCAATGGGCTAACTATCGTCCGATCTCCCTCCTCCCTGCTCTGGCAAAGGTGTTGGAAAAACATGTTCAGCTCACTCTTTCCACCTTTATTGAAAGCAACAACTTGTTGCATGACTCCCAGTCCGGTTTTCGTGCAAACTATAGCACGGAGACCGCTCTGGTAGAGGTCACGGACACCATCAGGGAGACACTCGATCAGGGGGGACGGGCGATGTTGGTCATGTTGGACCTTTCGGCGGCGTTCGACACCGTCCCACACGCAGGCCTTCTCTCAAGACTCAGGGAGATTGGTCTGCGAGGGACGGTGTTGGACTGGTTTCAATCCTTTCTTGCCGACCGCAGACAGGTGATCTGGGCTCCGCCGTTCTCGGCGGAAATGCCTGCGCTAGAGGTGGGGGTGCCTCAAGGATCTATCTTGAGCCCCACCATTTTCAACATTTACATGGCCCCTCTGGCGGAGGTAGCGGAGGCGTTCGGGGCCCGGGTCATCTCTTACGCTGATGACACCCAGCTTCTGTTCACTTGCAGGAAGGGTGAGGTCTTCAACGGCGGCAGAATTAAGGACTGTTTGAGCGCAGTCTTTGCGTGGTTCCAGCGGCACAGCCTAAAGTGCAACTCAGACAAGTCTGAGCTGCTCTTCTTTGGCTGTGCCCCAGACGCAGACTGGAAGTCGTGGTGGCCCCAGGACATGTTCCCCCCTGAGGCTCCTTCAGCTCAGGTAAAAAATCTTGGAGTGGTGCTTGACGTTGATCTATCTTTTCGTCCCCACATCCTGGGACTTGTAGGGAAATGCTTTAGCATCCTCAAGATGCTTAGAAAATTTCTGCCCCTGCTCTCTTTGCAGTACCGCAGGAATATAGTTCAGGCGTTGGTGGGTTCTCGCCTGGACTATGCAAATGCGCTCTTCGCGGGCCTACCTAAATATTTGATATCTAGGTTGCAGGTCACACAGAATTCGGCGGCCAGAGCCATCTATGGCCTGCCGAGGAGAGCAAGAGCCTCAGTGCTCCTAGCCAGGCTTCACTGGCTACCAATCGCGGAGAGAATTAAATTTAAACTCCTCACATTGGCGTTTAAAGCTCTCCATGCGACCGGCCCTTTCTACCTTAGGAAGCGCACTGCTTTCTATGTGCCACGAAGGTCTCTGCGGTCGGCGGACCTGGCCAAAATGGAGGTGCCTGTGGTCAAACGTGTGCGGATGGGAGGTCGCTCTTTCCAACACGTAACAGCTTGCCTGTGGAATGCACTCCCTCTTCCCCTCCGGAAAGCAAATAATCTCTTGGCCTTCAGGAAGGAGCTGAAGACTCTGTTCTTCACCAAGTAACCCGCGTTTCTGCAGTCTGTTTACCTTTTGGTTTTTCTGTTTTTAGGGGCATCTTTGCTAAAGCGCCGGGACACCCTTTGGGGTAGCCGTGCGCTCTAAAAGTGTGCCTAACATTAACATTAACATTTTAACATCGCACGCCAGCACAACCTCAACATCATCTCCTACGCCGATGACACCCAGCTGATCCTCTCCCTCACCAACGACCCCGCCACCGCCAGAGCCAACCTTCACGAAGGGATGAAAGAGGTAGCCGAATGGATGAAGAACAGCCGCCTGAAACTGAACTCGGACAAGATGGAAGTCCTCATCCTGGGATCCTCACCCTCCGCCTGGGACGACTCCTGGTGGCCCCCCGCCCTGGGCAGCGCACTCAAACCAACAGACCACGCACGCAACCTGGGATTCATCCTGGACTCCTCCCTCTTCATGAGCAGACAAATCAACGCCGTCTCCTCGTCGTGCTTCAACATCCTGCGCATGCTACGTAAGATCTTCCGGTGGATCCCCACCGAGACCAGGAAGACGGTCACCCAGGCCCTCGTCACCAGCCGCCTGGACTACGGCAACTCCCTCTACGCCGGAACCACCGCTAAACTCCAGAAGAGACTCCAGCGGATCCAGAACGCCTCAGCACGACTCATCTTGGACATCCCCCGTTGCAGCCACATCTCCGGACACCTGAGAGACCTGCACTGGCTCCCGGTCAACAAGGGAATCACCTTCCGTCTCCTCACCCACGCACACAAAGCCCTACACAACCAAGGCCCAGGGTACCTCAACAGTCGCCTCAACTTCTACGCTCCCAAACGCCAGCTCCGATCGACCCGCCACGCCCTCGCTGCCGTCCCCCGCATCCGAAGAGCCACCACAGGGGGACGGTCCTTCTCCTACCTCGCCGCCAAGACATGGTACTCCCTCCCGACCCACCTCCGCCTGACCCAGGACCACCTCGCCTTCAGGAAGCAACTCAAGACCTGGCTGTTCGAGCAGTAGCGGACCCCCCTCCCCTAGCGCCTTGAGACCCTCTGGGTGAGTAGTGCGCTATATAAATGCTTTGATTGATTGATTGAATGCTAAAACACCCTACTCCTCACGGCAAACAGGAGAGACACTTCTACACATGGTGTAATGCTACAACACCTTACTCCTCACGGGAAACAGGAGAGACACTTCTACACATGGTGTAAATGCTATACCATCTTACCCCTCACAAGATACAAGCGAGACGCATCTACACATGATGTAATGCTACAACACCCTACTCCTCACGGGAAACTGGAGAGACACTTCTACACATGGTGTAATGCTACAACACCTTACTCCTCACGGGAAACAGGAGAGACACTTCTACACATGGTGTAAATGCTATACCATCTTACCCCTCACAAGATACAAGCGAGACGCATCTACACATGATGTAATGCTACAACACCTTACTCCTCACGGGAAACTGGAGAGACACTTCTACACATGGTGTAATGCTACAACACCTTACTCCTCACGGGAAACAGGAGAGACACTTCTACACATGGTGTAAATGCTATACCATCTAACCCCTCACAAGATACAAGCGAGACGCATCAACACATGATGTAATGCTACAACACCTTACTCCTCGCGGGAAACTGGAGAGACACTTCTACACATGGTGTAATGCTACAACACCTTACTCCTCACGGGAAACAGGAGAGACACTTCTACACATGGTGTAAATGCTATACCATCTTACCCCTCGCAAGATACAAGCGAGACGCATCTACACATGTTGTAAATGCTACAGCAGCTTACCCTTCACAGGACACAGGTAGGGGTTCTTCTGTAAATGTAAGTTTGGGGAAGGTGAATCCTGAGTGCACCACAAACACTCCTCCGATGATAACGTCTCCTTCCCTGGTGTACACCTCCTGCTTCCAGGCTTGGAGCTTACACATCCGTCGCAGGGACCCCCCAACAACAACAGAACTCAGGAGAAGCAGGAAAGGAACAAAAAGGTCCATAGATAAAGACCATATGAAGCGTTCCTGGTAGTCCTTATAGTGAGACAACAGTGGAATATCTCTTTTTACTCAAGATACAGAAGGTATCATTTAGGATATAACTGATTATATGTATACAAATTTGTAGATTTTGACATCTGGTCATACTTCTGCTGGCATGTCTCGCAACAAACCGAGTACATGTGCCTCAAACACCGGTTCTTATACTATGTTCATGAAGAACAGCTGATTCCCACTGCCAGAGGGACTTGCACAGGCTCTAATTTTCAACAAAACTGTTAATTACATCTTGCAACTCATTTTGTATCTCACCCAATAGCATTTATAATTAGAATGAAAGGATTACTTTAACATTATAATTACAAAGATTGTGTGCCTGTCCTTGTGGGAGAGGAGAAAGAACTGGAAGCAATCAGTTTTTCTTAACTCTAGTGGTGCTAAACATTTGTTGTACTCACAGAGGAAATAAATGACACACACACTCAAAGTATAAATCAGAGACAAAATTAGAAAAGAAATGAGACTTCTTTTTATGTGTTTCATAAAACAAAAATTAAAAAGTGAGTACTGTCTTTGTTAGCAATTTTTACAGGTAAGTAAACTTTTTAAAAAGTCATGCACCTTTACACAATCCTATGGGGAGAACAGACGTATGCATGCGTAAAGGTAAGTACATTTGGTTTAAGAGGTTCACCATATGAGTTTCGGATTGTAGTGGGCCAAGGTCCAAAGAACTACCATCAGTTCTTCGGGAAATGGACGGATTTTTTGCTGAGAAGAAGGGGTGGGCACATGAAAACAGGCTACATGGGGGGATTTGGGGACAAGTCAGAGAGCTCCCAAGCAGGGTTGGGTTGCAAGGGGTCTTGGAGCAAGGGGCGACAGCCAGTTCTTCGGTAACCAGGTCGAATGGTTCGGCTGCAGAGTGATTAGGTCTTTCCATGCCGGATGTGCAAAGGTGAGTGGAGAAGTGTGGCTCAATGGTTAGAGCAGGCAGACCTTGATGCAGAGCTCTGGCCAGGGACCAGGGTTCGATTCCCGCCTCGGCGGGTCTCCGACTCATTAATTCCCCTGACTGGATATTCTCGCCTCAGTACCTGTTCTGATCATGGGTCCCACGCTGCAACTCTGGGCAATAGCTTGCTTAGTCTCCACAACGGCCCCAAAAGCGCTGGGATGCCTGGCTGCACCTGGGGGGTCCCCAGGAGTGGACATTTCCGAGGAAAGCCAGGAAGGGTTCCTAAGCGGTATACGGACAGCGCCAGGACTCCTCCGGTGGAGGTAGCTGTGCGCTTTACAAATTCCGACATTTTATTTTTACATTTATCCTCAAGATTAGGGAGAGCAGTTGGCGGCGGCGAAATCAGGGCAGACGGGACACTCATGAAGTGGGTCTCAGTGATGCTGATGTCCCTCAATGACTGCTCGATCGTGGTACAGAGAGAATCCGGATTGGACTCTCATTGCTGCTTTCTGATGCAGGACATCCAGTTCCCTGGGTATTGGTGCTGAATGACTCCGTTTAGTCCTCATCTCTTTGTCCTGAGTGTGGAGACATATCTGACCCTCCAGAGTAGGAGTACCTCTTCCTGATCGTCTGCGGCGATGGTCAGGACGGTGAGCTGCAAGGTGGTGGACCGGTCTCTGCTTGTCGGTACCTGTGGACAGCTCCTCTACTACAAGGGAGACTGTAGGCAATCTTTTAAGCTGAAAGGCTACCCAAGGCTGTGCTAGATCTCCAAGTTTGCCGGATGAGTCACTCTGTTGTGATTGTTGGGACAGTTGCGAGCAGGCAGGGTTTTGTGCCAAAAGTCAGCTGTACTGCAGTTGTCACCAGGCAGGGTCTCTTCTTCCTTCTGTTCTTGATCCGTCAAATCTGAGTTCTCGGGTTAAAGGTAGTGACAGGTAGGAGTCAATGGGATAACCACCTTTAGGGTGTCTACACCCTCTATATGACCACTTCCTTTGGAGTAAGTGGGCATAACCCTGACACTAGAAGGCTAATTCCCTTCAAAATAAGATGGAGGAATCAGAAATGGCGGTGTCTACATCAGCTAGTTCACCTTAAGGGTGGGTCTGGCTTATGCGTGACATACCTCAGAATCTTATTATTTACCTGCCTATCTTGTCGCAGGGTGTGGGTCTGGACAGAGGAGGGTGCAACTCGACTATCTGGAGAGACCGGGGTTTCATAACAAAGGCAGTGAGGCCTTTGAAGCTTCCTGCCCTGAAATACAGTTCCTTCAACCTCACAGTCTCTTCTCCTCCGTAGACGCGGACCGCGCACTGCCAACTACAACATCCAGAAGGCAGCGCGGTCTCGTGAGAGGAGAGGAGGGGTGGAGTCACTGGGTACTTAAGACAGGTGCGGGGCTCCCGCGACGTGGGAAGCCTGGGCCAAGGGCAGGCCTGTCCGCGCCAGTCATAGCCTGGAGGGTTTTATCCCCTCGATTCAGCTGGTCAAGTAAGCAAAATATCGGTGATATAGGGTGGACATCATAAGGGCGGCAGGATGAGCAAAAGAAAGAAGAGCCAGGTTGACCTAAAGGGAACTGTAGAGACACAAACAGGGGGCCAAACGTCCCTGTTATCATATCTCTTGGGGTCCATGGGTGCTATCGAAAAACAGATTAATACCGTAGGTATCATTAGATGACATTAAGTGCCAGTTCTGGACAGACCACTTCCTGATTCTGTTCTCTCTGTGTTTAGAGGATCATAGTTTGCGAAAGGCCGGACTATCCTTAGCCAAGCTAGAGAGACCGTGGTCGCGAATTCTTAAAACTTCTCCATTGCCGAACATCTTAGGAAAGGATTTTAAGCTTGGCAATACAGCGGAAGAGAGTTATACTCTCTTCTGCCAGTCCATATCGAGCTCGCTAGACAAGCTTGCACCCCTCCGGAAGGCACGAGGGAGGGTGAATCGTGCTAGCCCTTGGTACACGAGCGAATTACGCCAGCTTAAACTTGACTGTAAACGCGCAGAAAGGGCGTGGAGGAAACAATACTTAGACTCGAAGAAAATTGTTTTCAGGACATCTATACAAAAATACAAGGCTCAGATCAAGGTGGCCAAAGCGACCTATCTGGAATCTACCTTGAACCTGGCCCCTAATAAGGCACAGGCCCTTTTTAAAATCGTCAGGGACCTGGCCCACCCTACGTGTGTGGCCAGCGCCGTCCCCTCATCACAAGCTCTTTGTGACTCGCTTGCTGACGCCTTCGAGGAGAAAATTCGCAAAATCCTGGAGGGTCTGCAGGACCCAGCTAAGTCCACTACTGGTTTGGGAGCTCCGGAGGAGGTGGCCAGTCGACCCCTGCAGAGGGCTGTTCACCTCTGTTTGGAAGCTCCGGCCACTCCTTCCAGTCGACCCCGACCAGAGGACCAGGCCCTCAGTTTGGGAGCTCCGGCGATTGAGGCCAGTCGACCCCAGCTGAGTAGCCTTCCCCCTCCATCCATGGACCCGGCCCTCAGTCTGGGAGCTCCGGCGATCGAGGCCAGTCGACCCCAGCTGAGTAGCCTCTCCCTTCCCTCCTTGGACTTGGCACTCAGTCTGGGAGCTCCGGCGATTGAGGCCAGTCGACCCCAGCTGAGTAGCCTCTCCCTTCCCTCCTTGGACTTGGCACTCAGTCTGGGAGCTCCGGCGATTGAGGCCAGTCGACCCCAGCTGAGTAGCTCTCCCTCTCCCTCCTGGGACCCGGCCCTCAGTTTGGGAGCTCCGGCGATCGAGGCCAGTCGACCCCAGCTGAGTGGCTTTCTCCCTCTCTCTTTAGACCCGGCCATCAGTCTGGGAGCTCCGGCGATCAGGGCCAGTCGACCCCAGCTGAGTAGTCTTCCCTCTTCCTCCTTGGACTCGGCCCTCAGTCTGGGAGCTCCGGCGATCGTGGCCAGTCGACCCCAGCTGAGTAGCTTTCCCCTTCCTTCTTTGGAGGAGTTTGGCAGCCTAGCCCTTATGATTTCATCTGGCTCGCCTCTCGATCCTCTTCCTCCAAAACTTTGGAAGGTGTTCCAGGAGGATCTCTTCCAGCCCTTGCATTCCATCTGCTGCCAGTCGTTTGAAACTGGGACGGTACCGGGCTGCTGGAAGAAGGCAGTGGTATCTCCGCTCTTAAAAAAACCTACGCTCGACCCTGCTTGTCTTTCCAACTACCGGCCAATTTCCCTGCTTCCTTTTCCAGTTAAAATCATGGAAAAATTGGTCACCCGCACTCTGTCCGGCTTCGTGGAAGGGAACACCTGGTTGGATGAGATGCAATTCGGTTTTCGCCCAGCTCATGGGACGGAATCCGCGTTGGTGACCGTGTTAGACAATCTGCGGGCGCGAGTCGACAGTGGTCGGGCAGCCTTTTTGGTGCTGCTCGACATGTCGGCCGCGTTCGACACGGTCAGCCATCCTACCTTGATTTCAAGGCTGGAGGAGTGCGGGATCAAAGATAAGGCCAGGGACTGGTTAGTCTCCTATTTGGACAACCGTCAGCAACGGGTTTCGCTCCCTCCCTTCAGTTCAGAGGAACGGAGAGTAGGACAAGGAGTACCTCAGGGCTCAGCCATCAGCCCTATACTCTTTAACATTTACCTCCGTCCTCTAGTCCAGCTCATTAAATCATTCGGGATCTCCGCATTTAATTATGCGGATGATACCCAGCTGGTCTTTTCACTGGAGGGACAGGAGGCAATTCCATTGGAGACTTTCCACCGGTGCATGCAGGCTACAGCGGAATGGCTCCGTTTGAACTCGTTACAGTTCAACGGAACCAAGACAGAGGTCCTATACTGCTCTAACGACCGAGTTCCCCGAGACCTCCCAGACGACTTCTGGCCCCCGTCATTCTCAGAGTCGGTGTCAGCCGCACAATCGGCACGTAATCTAGGTGTCATCTTTGGGCCCAACCTGCAGCTGGATCTGCACGTAAATAAGACTATATCAACATGTATGATGCTGATCCGCATGCTGCGCAAGGTCTTACCCCTCCTCCCTGAGCAAGCCAGACCCGAAGTAGTGCGAAGTACCATCTTAAGTCGACTCGACTATTGTAACGCACTACTTCTGGAGGCTCCGGTAACTCTTCTGGGCAAACTCCAAAGGGTGCAAAATATGGCTGCCAAACTTGCCCTCTCCCGCCCCTATTACAGCTCTGCCAGGGCAGCATTACAGGAACTCCACTGGTTGCCGGTCCATCTTCGAGTTCGCTATAAAGCAGCATGTATTGTGTTCAGGGCTATCCATGGCCTGGGCCCAATCCCCTTGCGGAGAATGTTCGCCTGGTACCTTCCATCTCGAGCCTTACGCTCCTCTTCATCCAGGCTACTAATAGTTCCGCGTTTCCAGAGAGTGAGAATGGGTGGCAGATCATTCAGAGTAGCGGCGGCCAAGCTCTGGAACTCCCTGCCACTTTCACTGAGAAGTCTTGAGGATCTTTTAGCCTTCCGAAAGGCGTTGAAAACGTACCTCTTCCCCAGAACAGGCTAGGCGGCGGTATCTGTTGGATCATGGGTCAAAGCGCCAGGATGCCCTTGGTGGTGACAGGCTTGCGCTCTATAAGTATACTACAATACAATACAATACAACAAGTAGAAGAAACATTGGTGAAAGGGAAACGTAATCTGGACTTAGAGCCAAGTTCACCCACCCAGACATTGGATGTTCCTATATGTGAGAATCACTCGAGGGGGAATTTATGTAATTGATGTATACAACTGCCCCTAGATGTAATAGAAGTGAGGAAGAAGCGCAACCGCCCACAAAACGTCCTAAGAACAGGGATAGCACTGAGGGAGAAAGTAATTCCATCTTATACTTAAGTATCACCCACACACACTCAAATAAAGAGCGCCCCATGGTAAAAAAAGTCCAAAGGGAAACAACCTTTAAATAAATTACACACCCATAAGACTAATAAAAATTCACGTAAAATGAGTCTGCCCACACGTTCTGAGCGCAACATAGTGGCCATAGAAAACCTTACAAAGGGAATAGACATACTCTGTTGTACTTTGGTTGAAGCGCTACAGTCCCTCTCAAATAGAATGACAAATCTGGAGGCTACATTTAATGGGAAAAATACTATGAGTAGAGAGAGTAACTATGTGCCTGTAGAGTCAGGTACTCAGGACACAGTAATTATAAGTTCACACACTACATCTGTCACACCAACACTAATGGCAGAACCTCCACAAGTAAACATCATACAATCAGGCCCCAGATCAATAGTAACCAGGAACAAGGTACAAGTGTTTCCCGATACAATTAAACCCTCAACCGAGGTATGCAGGCATAATAAGAGTAGAAGCTCTGGCATAACTCCAAAAAGACACATTAACCTTGATCTACCACCTTCCGCTATCCCGTATATAGTGGTTTTGACTAAGGTTCCCGTATTACTGACAGCGAAACATGAAACATGGAGGGAACTTAGGGATAAGTCACTTCACTGGCTAGGGAACCAGACTGGATTTAACAATGAATTGTTTAAATGTTTTAAGATGACAAGAAGGGTTGCATGGGTTGGTAGGGAACGTAAGACATCACCCAGAGACTGTATAGTCCTGACATTTAGCGACCCCCGACTCGTCCATGATATCCTATTAAGTACTGGACATATCGCGATAGATTGTAATGCCATAAGTGTCCATCCGCTGGGGGCTTTTTACCCCCCGAGCTCATTCATTCGTAGCTATGTCATAAACCACTATAAAAGAACCCAGCGGGTGGGGCATACACCAAGGTGGAGCATACCACTGCACAATCAATATGAATTATTATCATTCATGGATGTCCAAGATTGACTGGGAAGGTGCAGGAGGGGGGAGGTACCTTTAGAGCCGACTAATTTACTACTGACACCATCAAATAGAAGTGATTACTTGGGAGGGGCTGTGGATCATCAGAATAAACAGGGGGATATAAAGAAACCACTAATAGATGTCAACAGTGACCAAAAGAAGACACAACCAGAGAAATCAAAGGATTTCCCGAATATAGGATATGCCCCCACAACATTAGAATTGATACCCACCAAGGAAGTAAATGCTAGAAATAAAGAGACGGCCCCGGACAGGGCTTTTGCTAATGGGAAAATACTCAAGCAATTAAAAATCCTGAGTTGGAACATCGCCGGGCCGTCTGACAAAGTAGGCCTCCCCGAATGGTCAGATTTAATAAAAGGACACACCATAATATGTCTCCAAGAAACCTGGTCTGTCCAAGAAATCCACATAAATGGGTATCAAACTTTTAATACACCAGCTAGTATTAGTACACAGGAGAGAAATAAAGGGGGGTTATGCACTTACGTGTCTACCTCAGGAGGAGCTACAGTTGCAAAATGTATTGCAACAGAGTACTTCCAGATCTTAATAGTCACTTGGGGAGGAGAACAAAATATAGTCATGATAAACTTTTAAAATGACATCCCTAGGTTACTGTGGGAAAATGTCTTAAAAAATCTTAATAGTAACCTGCTTAGTCTAGAGGAACAAATGACAAGAGATATTACTCTATTATGGTTGGGTGATTTTAATTGTTCACTGTGTCCACGTGTTCGATTTGTCCCATGTGAATGAATTATGTTTACCACCGGTACCATTTCAGCCTACCTTTAATAGGAGAGGGTGCAATTCGATAATCGACTTTGCTCTCCTATCATCAAGGTATTCGGCAAACGTGTCCTCATAGGAAATAATTGACATCTTGTTGATCGATCATTATCCTATCTCTTTCCTCTTGAAAACGAAAGGGATGAAGGAAAACACGAAAGGAGATGTCTTATATAACCTTCCCATTAATCTTGCGAGTTCTAACGGGTACTTGATTAAATGGGCTAAAGTGGAACCCGAGGTCTTCGTCCAAAACCTAGTCAAAAAGACCTATAATAACATGGAAATATGCCTTTCACTAACTGAGGAAGATCATATAATTTATGATTCCTTCCATAAAATAACAGAGGAGGTAAGGAAACTCTTAACAAGGGATCATTGCCACAGCACCAATAAAACTCAGAGATGGTTCGATAAGGATTGCACAAAGGCACTTTCGAATTTGAAACGTGCCTTACATGAAGAACCCAGATCAAATGAGACAGTGCGGAAAGCTAGAATATCGTACCGTGCAGCCATCGCCAAAAGGAAAAAACAATTAAAAAGGGAAGCTTGGAAGATGCTACATGAAGCATGTGTAAGGAATGATAATATATCCTTTTGGAAAGCGGTTAACGCCCCTTTTCTATCAAATAAGGGAACAGACATAATAGATCTAGCTATTCCTGGAGAAATCTGGGTTAAACATTTTACCGGCCTTTATGACAAGGTCACAACAGATGGAAGTAACACTGGCAATCAAACTAAAATAACTGAAGATAATAGCCAATCCAGCACGTTCCCTCTGGACATTGTATTTGAGTGTAATGATGTCCTTGGAGCCATGAAAGAAAGTGCCTCAGGAAAAGCGCCAGGGCCGGACGGCGTTCCGATTGATGTCTATAAATTTGAAATAGATTTATGGGCCCCTATGTTCACCAACGTGTTAAATTGTTGTAATCATTATAAATGTAATTCAACTTTGCCGGAAGCCACTGTGATTCCCATTTTTAAAAAGGGGGACAGAAACGATCCAAATTGTTATCGTCCGATATCCTTACTAGATGCCTTAAATGAAAAATGTTAAATAGGTTACAAGAATGGGCATAGGAGAAGGAAGTTATTTCTAACCTGCAGTATGGATTCCGGACAGGGAGAGGTACAATTGAACAGGGTTTCAAGCTTTCATTGATAATAGCTAAATATACGCGGGCCAAGAAGGGGAACATCTTCCTGACGTTCGTTGATTTAAGCTCAGCTTTTGATTGTGTGGATCACGAAAAATTATGGAATATACTTAGTGATATAGGTGTAGACCCTCAGATTCAATGGAATTGTATAAGGGGCCGGGAGCTAGGGTACGGTATGGTAGGAAAGGAGAGTGTTCAACCAAATTTGAAATAAGGAGAGGTGTGAGACAAGGGTGCATACTAGCACCCTTTCTCTTCATCCTCTATATCAACAGCATAGGAAACCACCTCAGTGAATTTCAGTATGATTATCCGACAGTCAGAGGTATCCCTGCCCCAATTCTCTTGAATGTGAATGACACGCCGTAATTATGTCACGGACCAAGATTGGTCTTCAGAGGGCGGTAACAAAATTTGCAGCATACATGAAATGGAGAGGGTTCAAAGTAAATGTTTCTAAGACCTATTCAATGACCTGTGGAAATAGGATAAAGACCACCTGTGCTATTTTTCTGGACAAGAATAAGATTGAGAGTTCCAATAGATTTTCCTATGTAGGAATTAACTTTGACAGGAAGGGAACATGGCAGCGGTGATGACTGCAAGAAAATTAGCCTTCTCCAGGACCATAGAAGCTGTGATAAACTTCTCTAAGAAACTGGGCGGGAGACCTGTGCCAGAACTGTTGCAGATTTACAAACCTAAGTGTATTTCTACTGGTACCTATAGGGCTGGAATTTGGGGGATTAAAAAGGTGGAACAGATACAACGATGCGAAAATTATTTTGTTTGTTATTTACTAGCAGCACCCAGATCCACGGCTACCTACAGCTGCCATAGTGAATTGGGTTTAACATACATCACTGATACCATCAACATCTCCACCTTATTGTTGTGGCACAAAATATGGGTTACACCAGAAACAGGCTTAAATAGAGATATTATCACAGACTGCCTTAACCTAGATAGAGTTCCCAACATAAAATGGATCATGTATATAAAAAACCATGATGCATGAGATTGGGCACCCAGAATACTTTGAGACACCAATAAGCATGGAATCCATACCCAGAAATACATTAATAAAGTGGCCCTGGAACACTTAGAGTTCAAAAGGTGGCTTTCCGAAAAGGTGAAACGCACAGTTATGGAAAATCAGCTCATGACCATCTGCGAGGGGATTCAACCTTACTTGTTACTTGAATCAAGCTATTATTCTCGGATGTTATTGGCACGCTTTTGTACCGATTCATTCAATAGATCGATAACCTTCCCAGAATGCAATGATTGGTCAAAGGATTTGCCAAACTTTCCATGTGACGACATATCCCACCAATCTAACATCCATAGTATCCTGTTTTGTAAATTTTACTCGGTTCCAAGAAAAAGGTTTTTGATCTCTATATTCAAAAGTTGGGAGATAAGTAGGTGCAGGGTTGCATTTTTAAAATTACAACAATTAGAGACTGAAATTGTAATCAAGGCAGTATCTTCCTTTTTAAAGCTAGTTATTACCTACCGGAATACAATGTGAAGGGTTGTAACCAGTAAACATATATTAATCCACATGTTTCTTGATCAGTCATGCCTGATTATGATCCCCCTCATCCGGAATACAATTTGAGTGACTGCACATAGTGCATACTTACCATTTTACATTTGAACTGAATGTGTTAATCCACATATAATGTTCTTTCTTCTTTATAGTGGCTTCAGCCTCATGTATTGTTTATCTTCTCTACTTAATGAATTTATAATCTGTATTTTAATAATGTCTTTTTTAACCTTGTCAAGATTGTTTTATACTTTTTAATCTTTTGTAACATAAAGTCAAATAAAGCATTATTGACTTGACTTGACACTAGTAGTCTCTAGGTGTTCAAGGGGCACCTCTAAAGTGCCCTTTGGGTGCATTTATTAATAAATCCAATACTGGTATCAGTGTTGATGTATTAAGACAAGATGTTTGGTACCAAACATATGGGGATACAGTGAAGCCATCTGGTAGCTACGGAACTCGCATTCACGAGTGTCCAGCCCATGTACTCGTTATGGCTTCCCTGTTCATTTGTGATATCTAAGAATTGACTTAGATATCACAGATATGCCTACACTTGGGGTATAGTGCACCCTGCCTTAGGGCTGTAAGGCCTGCTGTAGGGGTGACTGACCTATACCACATGTAGTGTTTCACGGGCATGCACACAGGGGTGTGTGCCATGTTGACTCTTTGCTTTTCTCTGCACCATGGCACACAGGTTGCAATGGCAGTTTACATGAGCTTGGTGAGGGGTCCCTTAGGGTGGCACAATTCATGCTGCAGTCCTTAGGGACCCTCTTTAGTCCCAATGCCCTAGGTATCAGGGGTATCATTTACTAGGGACTCATATGGATCTGAAAGTTGTGGAAATTGTGAAAGAAAATGTACAGTGAAAAAAGACTGGTGCTGGGGTCCTGGTTAGCAGCAACCCAAAAACTTCCAGTCAAAGTTGCATCAAATACCAGGCAAAAAGCAGGTGGGTAACCATGTCAAAAGAGCACTTTCCTTCACTATGCCATTGCTACTAAGATGCCCCAGCATAGGAGAAGGAGGGATACAAACATATTAAAGTCACCAAAAGAACTCAGCCAGTGAAAGCCATAGGTTCAGCATCTGGGAGACCCCATAAAAGTGAGTCATCATACCTTCTGTTTATGAGCAAGTGTGCCAAAGTGCAGATGGACAACTGTGCCATGAGGACAACTCCGTATTTTGACACATAAATTCCACCATGGGGTTTAATTGACTTAGGGTGGACATTGACAATTTTGGATAATATTTAATTATTTTGTAATCCAATTTCGAAGGTGAGGGAGCTTTATCCACATTTATGAGAGCCTTACCTTAGGATTCTCATTGCTTAGGACTTGCCAAAGTGCTTAAATTCTTAAACAACTGTGTAACTAGGGCGATAGAAATGCATTTCATCTAGACTCCATTCAATATTTACATTCACAAAACATACCAATTTGGGTACATAAGCTCTGCTGGAACCTGTTATCCTAGATTTCATTACTCATGTGATAACAATCATACTTAAAGAAATTATTAGTAGGTTCACACTCCTCACAAAACTGCAGCATTATTATATTCTCTTCAATATTACAAAGGAATCTTTAATTATTAATAAAGTCACATTCAATCTGTTGCAATATACATGAATCTCAACCAATCATATACTACAATACATATGATGCTCTTCCAGTTGATATGTTTTCCGTCATATTGGACATTCTCTCATGACTTCTTCAGGGCTAGAACAAAAGGTAAGTTCACAATTTAACAAAAAGTTCAAACAATAAAAATACTTAAAAATGTAGGGCCAGATGTATCAAGCTAAATTGCATTCCTAAATACTGAAATTCACAGAATTCCAGCGTTTGCGATCGCAATTTAGCTGTGTGCTATGCAGGTAGGCAAAGACCTACGTGCAAAATAAGGATTCGCAAAAATTGCGATTCCCTATTTTGCACATGCAATTTGAGAATCGCAATTTGCGATTCCATAACTACTATGCTAGTAGGCATTCCAAATTGCGATATTGCCTTAAGGAATTGAAAATTACCACCAACTTCAAGCTGGTGGTAATTTGCAATTTCCTGGAAAAAAGCACTTCTTTGCTTTTTTCAAAGTGCCATGTGGCACACATGGGGCATGTATGTGCGCCAAATATGCACACATGCACATTTCAGGGGTGCAACAGGTTGTCCTTTTGGAAACCTTGCAGCCTTGAAATTGTGTGCACAATTTGCGAGTACCTCTTGGGTACTCACAATTTATGCACTTAATTCCCATTCTTTCCTATGGGCCTCTTGACCCCTAGGAATGAATGGGAATGGGTTCCTTAATTGTGACTCGCAACTTGCGAGTCGCAATTAAGGAATGCATAGGAATTGCAATTATTATTGCGAGTCCTTAATAGCGATTCGCAAAAAATCGCTATTAAGGTCTCACACATCTGTTTTTTGATACATATGCCCTTAACCCCTTCCACGCTCATGACGAGCTGAGCTCGTCATGAGGTACGCCTGTCGTACGCTCATGACAAGCTGAACTCATCATGTAACGCGGTAATTGCGAATCTTCAGCGCAGCGCGGTAAAACGCTTAGCGCGGAAGGTGTTAAGACTTTAACAACCTTGGGGTATTAATTGAGAATATGAAAATTAATTTAAAAAAATCAGGCATCTCATTAAAAGAAGGGCTAAATGTAATTGTAAACTTTATAGAATTTCCATTCTCCTGTGTTACAAATGATTTTGCAATACTCGCATAAAAAGTGCAAAACTCAGTTATAGCATCGCAAAGTCAATGGGCCTGGGCTCTAAAAGAGTTATTGGCTTTGCTAATGCTTTTTCAGTGTTGTTAGCATGCCAACACATGGATCATCATACTGGCCAAGGTTTTAGTGTGCTTATGTGTGACATTTTCAACATTTTAGAGTGTGTATCCTTCCAGTACAAAACCTATGCTAGACTCACATAGGGCCCGATTCACAGCACTAACTTACGACAAAATCCTAAACTTACTACTTTTGGTATTCATAGAAGGCATTTAGTAGTCTTAAATTATTATTTTGTCTCAAGTTAGGATTGTGTCTTAAATTAGGATTTTTTTCAGCTAAATTTGAGGTTTGCAGGGGATTCTGGGTAAGGAAACGTTGGGGGATCCACGCAAGTCATACCTCCTTGGAATTCCGCGGGTGTCTAGTTTATAGAAATGTGTGGTTTTGGTAGGTTTCCCTAGCTGACCGCCGAGCACGGGGCCAAAATTCCAGGTTACCCCCTTGAAAAACCAGGTCATTTTGTGATAGGCAATTTTGATGTTGCCTCAAAAGGTTTTTGTTTTAGTGTGCTTATGTGTGACATTTTCAACATTTTAGAGTGTGTATCCTTCCAGTACAAAACCTATGCTAGACTCACATAGGGCCCGATTCACAGCACTAACTTACGACAAAATCCTAAACTTACTACTTTTGGTATTCATAGAAGGCATTTAGTAGTCTTAAATTAGGATTTTGTCTCAAGTTAGGATTGTGTCTTAAATTAGGATTTTTTTCAGCTAAATTTGAGGTTTGCAGGGGATTCTGGGTAAGGAAACGTTGGGGGATCCACGCAAGTCATACCTCCTTGGAATTCCGCGGGTGTCTAGTTTATAGAAATGTGTGGTTTTGGTAGGTTTCCCTAGCTGACCGCCGAGCACGGGGCCAAAATTCCAGGTTACCCCCTTGAAAAACCAGGTCATTTTGTGATAGGCAATTTTGATGTTGCCTCAAAAGGTTTTTGTTTTAGTGTGCTTATGTGTGACATTTTCAACATTTTAGAGTGTGTATCCTTCCAGTACAAAACCTATGCTAGACTCACATAGGGCCCGATTCACAGCACTAACTTACGACAAAATCCTAAACTTACTACTTTTGGTATTCATAGAAGGCATTTAGTAGTCTTAAATTAGGATTTTGTCTCAAGTTACGATTGTGTCTTAAATTAGGATTTTTTTCAGCTAAATTTGAGGTTTGCAGGGGATTCTGGGTAAGGAAACGTTGGGAGATCCACGCAAGTCATACCTCCTTGGAATTCCGCGGGTGTCTAGTTTATAGAAATGTGTGGTTTTGGTAGGTTTCCCTAGCTGACCGCCGAGCACGGGGCCAAAATCCCAGGTTACCCCCTTGAAAAACCAGGTCATTTTGTGATAGGCAATTTTGATGTTGCCTCAAAAGGTTTTGGGCCCTTGCCTGTTGCGGGTACTTTGGCCTCCCACATGAGTGAGGCACCATTTTTATCGGGAGACCTGAGGGAACACTGGGTGGTAGGAAATTTGTGTCAGCCCTGTGATGCCACAACTTTCCCCACACATAAATGTGTGGAAAAGGGATTTTTCAGCTAAATTTGAGGTTTGCAGGGAATTCTGGGTAAGAAAACGTTGGGGGATCCACGCAAGCCATACCTCCCTGGAATCCCGCGGGAGTCTACCTTTTAGAAATTTGTGGGTTTGATAGGTTTCCCTAGCTGGCTGCTGAGCACGGGGCCAAAAACCCAGGTGATCCCCTTGCAAAACTAGAGGCCAGATGTAGGTAAATGTGAAATACCGATTCCTTAATATCGAATTTTACCGATTCGGTATTAAGGAATTGGTATCTCCGATGTACGTAAAGATTCGGTAAAAATTACCGAATCAGTAATAATCGGTAAAAATTAGCGAATCGAAAGGTATTGGTAAAAAAAAAAATTCCGAAACCCCAATACCGATTCGCAAATACAGAATCCAACACCGAATCGGTAAATACCGATTCGGTAATTTAAAAATTCGGAATTTGATGAATCAGCCAATCCTGTGCATCCCAATTACCTCGCACACCCAGGCAGCTGCACTGAACCTGGAGCTGACTGCGAGGCAGGTAGCTGAGCAGAGTAGCCAGGAGCAACACAGCCTCTCTTTTTCACCCCAAAAAAACCAAACCTTGGAAAATGGTAACCCAGGAGAGAGAGAAGGAGGGAGCAGAAAGAAAAAGGAAGATGAAGTTCAGTGAAAAGGAGCTGGAGGTCCTCATCGAAGACATCAGCAAGGACCATGAAAAGCTTTTTGGCAAGCAGTCGCTCCATATGCCCGAGTCTCAGAAGAGACAGATCTGGCTTGGGATCCAGAGCAAGATAAATGCCATTGGGATCACCCAGCGCTCCATTGAGGACATTAGGAAAAGGTGGTATAACCTGAGGAAGACGGCAAAGGCAAGGATGGTGGAGAGGCAGAGGCAGGCCAGCAAAACTGGTGGAGGGAGGAGCAGAGCACCTGCACCAAGAGCTCTGAAGCTCATGGTAGAGTCCACTCTCCAGCCGGAGAGTGTGAGTGGGATCGGCAAAGCAGACAGCTCTGCCAGAGCTGCCAGCAAACAAGGTAAGATGCATGCCCAGTATGCTGTGCTTCCCTCTCCTCAACCCCAATCCCCAGAGAGGTATAGGGACTCCCACTCCAGTCCATGTTTTACTCATTACCTGCAATGCATCATGGGAGATGTAGTCATAAGAAACACATGTTCAGAATAGTCAGTCTAGCAAACCCAATAGCATTTGACAGCAATTAGCATGCAGAGGACAGTCAGTGTGATTGGCAGGCATAATGTTTAATGCAATGCAAATGCTGCCAGATAAGTGAGTATATCTACATGCTGTCATTACAGGCAAGACATCTTGCAGTGCAGCAGAGGGCAGCAGAGGGAAGGCACCCAGGCCAGAGGGGAGACAACAGGTGGAGGAGCAGTCGCCTGCAGGGCACACAACCACTGCACCACCACCACCAACAACAACAACTTCTCCATCCCAACCATCACCACAGCTCCAGACAACGCCGCCAGCACCACCAACACCATCCCCACTGCCACAATCAACACCACCACCACAGTCATGCAGGAGTCATGTCGTGGCCACCCTCCAGCCGATGGAGGTGTTGGAGAAGGAGAGCACAGGGGGATCACCAGTGGCTGAGGACGGCAACATGGAAAGATCTGAGACCCCATCTGAGCGTGCCCACACATCCTCCAGTTGCCGCAGGGCAAGGTCAGCCAGTCCTCCAATCTCAGACTAAGGTGACAGTGTGTTCGCTGGCCTGGAAGGCAACATGCTGAAGGTCCAGCGCCTGCAATGGAGAGCGATGAGGTCAATGCAAAGAGAGATGCCACACATGAATGCGCACATGCACAGAATTGAAAAGGGAATCAGTGCAATGAACAAAACTATGTGTGAGGGCATGAGTGACGTGGCATCGGCTGTGAGGCAGCTCTGCAGCAAGTTCGAGGAGGACCGCCTGTCTAGGTGCAGGGAGAGGCAGAGACTTGATGCATACACCAAGGCGGTGAACCGGCTATCCACTGCTACCTCCCTCATGTGCAGATGGTCAATAGCCATGCAGGAGGAGATGGCACACTGTAGTAGGGATGTGGCTAGGGGATGGTGACAATGACCTCAGCACTGGAACTGCTTCAAACCGAAAAGGTGGCCACTACAGCAGAGGGGAGGGGGAGAGTGAGAAGGCTACTAGCCGTAGTAGCATTACGCCCTCTCCCACTGAGACCAGGAGGCGCAGCAAACGCCACAGCGCTGGCCAGGAACATACTGGCAGTGCAGACAGTGGGGCCAAGGAACGTGGCAGTGCAGCGGATGGGTGCAGGAAAAAGAGCCAACTAGGATATGGTACTCATGAAATGGGTGATGTAACCCCATGTCTGTATGGACACTGGTTTTGATCTTGGTGGTGTGCTCATTAAACACCATCACTCAAATACAGTAACAGACTATGTCTCCTTACTCACTCAGAAATAGTTGCGTGTTATCTCAGCCCGTCTGTGTCTCCCATCCGGTGCTGCTGCCACACCAGCTGCACAGGGCTCTGGCTGTGGATTGTCCTCACGCTCGTCCTCAGAGTCAGTTAGTTCCACTGCTGCTCCTTTCTTTGTGGCAAGGTAATGTAGCATGGCACATGTTGCTATTGTTTTGCAGCAGATGATGAGGCGGTACTGACGTGCACCTCCACTATTGTGGAGGCAACGGAACCTGCTTTTTAGCAGTCCAAAGGTGCGCTCCACAACGTTGCGTGTGCTTTTATGTGCTACATTTATCTCCTCTCCCTTGGGGTGGATGGGTTGAGATATGGGGCTAATAGGAAGGACCGGAGGGCATATGCGCTGTCACCTAAATGTAAAAGAAAGTGCCATTAATTTGTGTCACCAATACGTTAATCCAAGGTATACATCAGGATGTGTCACATTGATTTACCTAGTGGGTATCCTTCTCCGAATTCACCAGCAGCCAGATGTGTATAGATCCCACTGTTCCTGAATATGTAGGAGTTGTGGGAATTTCCTGGGAATTTAGCAACAATGTCAGTGATGATGAAGTTAGCATCATATATCACCTGCACGTTGATGGAGTGAGTGGATTTGCGGTCGCGGTAAATGTATTCTGTAGCTGCTGGAGGACAGATTTGTATGTGGGTCCCATCAATGCAGCCAATTACGTGTGGGAACTGTGCCTTTTGGTAGTAATCCAGCTTGGTCTTCTGCAGCTCCACCTGTGTGCTGGGGAAGCTTATATAATAATGCATTCTGTCCATCATGGCGTCCAGGAAGGTGTTGAAAAAATGGGATTGGCAGCTCTGTGACACACCAGCAGCAGCGGCTATCACACCCTCATAACTTCCTGATGCCATGAGGTGCAGGCAACAGAGTACCTGTACATGCGTGGGTATTGCGTGCGTCCTTTGTGTCTGGTGCTCCATGTATGGTTCCAGGTCCCGTATCAGGTCAAGGATGTGGGTGTAGCCTGTACATGTCATGGATTTCTGGCTCAGTCAATTGGAACAGTGTGACACGCAGTCTTTACACATGCTCTTCCCTTCTCCAAAACCGCACTCCTGCTGCTCGCAAACGTAGCCGCCTTGCTATGATGTAGAGGCCCTCCATTGTGTCCACAGTGTTGCATTTTGGGGCTGTTTTTATGCACTGCACCTGATTACCACCTGCTCTGGGTTAGTGGTAATTAACGATTCTTTAATATCGAATTTGGACAAATTCGGTATTACCGAATTTTGCTACATCGCAATTCCGAATTTGTACCGATTCCTTATTTACCGATTCGGTATTTTTTTGTTTCGGTGTTCTCTGATCGGTAAATCAGTAATCGGTAACTGTTTCCCTTTAACTTACCGATTCGTTATTACCGATGGCATTCGGTAATACCTACATCGCACCGGGCTAAATACTGGTCGGTAAAGCCAAAATGTCCCGAATTTCGGCTTTACCGACCGGTATTTAGTCACCTACATCTAGCCCTAGGTCGTTTTGTGATAGGCAATTTTGATGTCGCCTCAATACATTTTGGGCGCTTGCCTGTTGCGGGTACTTAGGCCTCCCACACAAGTGAAGTACCATTTTTATTGGGAGACCTAGGAGAACACTGGGTGGTAGGAACTTTGTGTCAGTCGGTGATGCCAAAATAATCCCACGCAAAAATGTGTGGAAAAAGTGATTTTTTTCATCTAAATTTGACGTTTGCAGGGGATTCTGGGGAAGAAAATGTTGGGGGATCCATACAAGCCATACCTTCCTGGAATCCCCGGGTGTCTAGTTTCATAAATGTGTAGATTTGATGGTTACCCTAGCTGGCCGCCGAGCACGGGGCCAAAAACCCAGGTGACGCCCCTTGCAATACCAGGTCGTTTTGTGATAGGCTATTTTGATGTTTCCTCAATGCCTTTTGGGCCTTTCCTGTTGCGGGTGCTAGGTCCTCCTACACAAATGAGGTACCATTTTAATCAGGAGACCTGAGAGAACACTGGGTGGTAGGAAATTTGTGTCAGCCCGGTGATACCACAACTTTTCCACACAAAAATGTGTGAAAAAAGTGATTTTTTCAGCTAATTATGACCTTTGCAGGGGATTCTGTGTAAGAAAACATTGGGGGATTCACGCAAGCCATATGTCCCTGGCATCCCCGGGGTGTCTAATTTTTACAAATGTACAGGTTTGCTAGGTTTCCCAAGGTGCCGGCAGAGCTAGAGTTAAAAAACTACAGCTAGTCACTTTGCAAAAAAAGGGTCATTTTTCATTTTTCACTGTTGCGGGCACTAGGCCTACCCACACAAGTGAAGTACCATTTTTCTTTGAAGACTTTGGGGACTGAGGAGTGGGTAGTATTTTGTGGATCCGCGCAGATACCAGAACTTTCCAAAACAGAAATCTGAGGAAAATGTGTTTTTTGGACAATTTTTTAGGTTTGCAAGGGATTCTGTGTAACAGAACCTGGTGAGAGACAGTCAAGTAACCCCATTCTGGATTTTCCTGGGTGTCTAGTTTTCATAATGTATGGGTTTGCTAGGTTTCCCCAGGTGTAAGCAGAGGTAGGGTTAAATAACTACACCTAGGCACTTTGCAAAAAAAGGGTCATTTTTCATTTTGAAAATGTTGTGTTTCCATGTTGCGTTTTGAGACGTTTCCTGTTGTGGGAACAAGGCCGGTTAAACACGTATGAGCTATCCTTTTTATTGGGAGACTTAGGGTAACACAGATGTGTAGAGCAACTGTTTTTACCTATTGACTTTCGATGCATTTTTGCCGTCCAAATGAAAGACAATGTGCAAAAAGACGTCATTTTGAAAAATGACCTATAATTCTCATACTATTATGGGTACTCCTGATTTACGAAATGTGCACATATCTACTGTTTCTAAGCTCTATAGTTTGTTCCCATTTCAGAAATACATAGGTGTCTTTCATACCGATTTTTCCACGTATAAATTTTTCCAAAATAATTGCCATATGCCCGGTACATAATAAAAAAACATTGAAAGACGCTGCTCAGTTATTGGCTCTGGGTTTGTCAGGTTCTTGGTGAACATACAAGTCCTATATATCCCCACAACCAGAAAGGTTCAGCAAATGTAACAGTATATTGCTTTCAAACAGCTGTCATAATTAGAAGAAGTTACAGGGGAAAACGTTGACACAAATGGCTGTTTTTTTCAACTAATTTTCAATTTTTCCTATATTTAACTGTTAGTTTCTATAAAGAAACCTTGAAGGATCCACACAAATGACCCCTTGCTAAATTCAGAATGTTGTCTACTTTTCTAAAATGTATAGTTTCCAGGATCCATTATTGCTTTAATACCCATTTTTACCATTAACTGGAAGGAGGTTGAAAGCAGGAAAAATAGCAAAAATAGGCTATGTCCCAGAAAAAAGCCAAAACTGTGTAAAACATGTTGGTTTTCTGACAAAAGTCTGCTTGTCCCGGAAAGCAGGGAAGATGGTGATTTCAGCACTACAACCCCTTTGTTGATACCGTTTTGAGGGAAACAAACAGACGCTTTCATCTGGAGCCCTTTATTCCCATTTAAAAAAAAAATGTAGCTGTATTTTGGCTAATTTCTGGGTCCCCTCTAGGGGAATCCACAAAACCTGGGTACCTTTAGAATCCCTATCATGTGGGAAAAAAGGACACAAATTTGGCATGGATACCTTATGTGGTCAGAAAGTTACAGGGGCCTAAGCGCGAACTACCCCAAATAGCCAAAAAAAGGCTTAGCACAGGGGGGAAATGACCTAGCAGCGAAGGGGTTAAAGATGCCTTCTCCACTTTTCAGAAGAAGCTTTGCTTGATTACCTGACTTGCAGATTTGCTTTGAAGGGTTTTCACTTCATGGGGAGTTAAGTCTGATTTGTGTTATTTCGAGACAACTTTTTTAACAGTTTGTCTTTGATTTTGAATTGCTTAGAACTATATTGACTACTAGCGTACCCGTCGCACGTTGCTGTGATCTCCGAAGAAAGGAAATTCAAGGAAACTCGTTATGATAACATTCAATTTACATTGTGTCATTTTTATGGAAATTTATTCATTTTAATATGGAAAACATTTCAAAGTGTCGTTTTAATTCTATTTATTTATTCGAGTGCTTGTGGATACACGATTTTTTGTTTTTCCGTCTGGTGCGTACATCAGTATTCGAAAGATTATGAGGGCCCTGGGGGGGCCGATATTGAATAAAATGTTATGGCAGAAACCTTTGCGGGAGTGTACTCAACAACTTCCCATAGTTTCATGGCGATCGGCTGAATGGTGTAGTAATGCATAAAGGACAAACAGACAGACAGACAGACAGACAGACAGACATACATTAGTTTTTTATATATATAGATGTACTGGATACTGATTTTCAAATGATTTGATTTGACTTGTGACTTTGCTAATCCTTTAATAAACCTTCATGGATTACAAATCTTACACGTCCTGTCCTTTTTGTGGAGCCTGATGGGGTCAAGTTATTGAAATGCATTGATGGCCTTGTCAGCCTCAGTCAGAACTAAAGATCCATCCATGTGAGTTTACCCTGAACCTGAGTTTGCACTGCAAATTGCAGATTGTAAGGTGCTGCACCACCCTTGATGCACATGCATGTGTCACAAAAACAGTCACATTTGCATTACAACCCACAATCAAGCATGTTGGGGCACATGGCCTCGTAAGACATGAGTGCACATGTATAGCGACGTATGGCGGCCGCTTTTGTATTTTAAAATGATTGTTCTAACACGGTAGAACAGTAAATTGAAACTAGTTCAAGGAAAGAAGCACGAGGTTATACTAATATAAAAAGATTACTGGTGCATGTGAGTACAACTTACAGATGCATATGGCTTGGGAAATGAACCCCATAGAATCCACCCACACGTTTATGTGCAATCGCCTCCCTCTCAGTTTCATTCAGTTTCTTTATCGAACATATCTTGACACAACACCTTCCCTTTACACATAAACACTCATCTGCAGAAGTTGTTCCTGTCTCCCTTATATGCACTATGCCTCACTTCTCTCTGTTATGCATCCTGACTCCCATCAACTCTTTTTACCAGGGTTTCATGCATCCCATGTGTATACCTGGACTTAGGACCCTTCCTCTCTCTCTCTCTCTCTCTCTCTCTCTCTTTCACAAACACACAGTTGCAGTCTCTCTGGTACATCCCATCTAACCTCTAGAACATGTCAGTTAATTATGCAAATGGGACCAAGAGTATCCTGCAGGGTCAGAAGCAGTCCAGACAGGATGCCTCATGCGGCCCCACACTCTGCGACCATTCATGGGTATCTGTTTGTAGAAGAGCCCGGAGTGACCACTTCCTGTATATGTGTGAGACTGGAAGGGAGTTAAATGCAGATTTAGAAACAAATATCACCTTAGAGATGTCAATAGGTAGGAATATGTTGTATGTACTTTATTCGATAAAAAATTATCATAAAGCATGTACAGGTAGGAATATGGAAACCCACACCCAAGCCGTCCAGAACTCGGGAGAGGATGTGGTCTCACGGCTAGAGCTGCTGACTTTGAAGCTGGGAAACCAAGGTTCGAGACGCGGGGGGTAGAATCCACAGCCTGTGATTCTGGGCAAATCACTTAATCTCCCCATGCCTACCAAAAATGAAAGTGTCCTTGTGTAACATAACTGGTGCTAATGTAAAGTGCTCCAATACCTTCTGGTCGAGTCCGCGCTATATAAAATCTGCCAAAAAAAAACAACGAAAAAAACGGTTGGCGACTGGCCCAAAATAATTTAATGCAGTTCTCACAAATAAGAGCCTTTTTTTTGTAGAGTTTTATATAGTGCGAACTAGACCCGAAGATATCGGGTATCAGAGCGATTTACATGAGCACCAGTTTTGTTACACAAGGACAAATTCATTTTTTTAGGCACATGGAGATCAAGTGATTTGACCAGAATCACAGGATGTTGAGCGTCGTTGCCGAGACTTGAACCTGGTTCCCCAGCTTCAACGCCGACCACTCTAGCCGTAAGGCTACTTTAGGTCAGTTGCATTAATGGATACTCCAGCCACACACATGCCTTGTGCTGATTGTACTCCCGTAGCACAGCCATGCACAGGACGTATGCTAGTTGTACTCCTAACACCAGTGATCCTGTAGGACATCCGGCCATGCACAGAGCTTGTCCTGATGATACTCCTAACACCAGTCATCTTCCAGTAGGTATTAACACTACAGCTATTAATACAGGAAAGGGTCTTAGACACCTTGGGGGTCATTAGGATGGCGGGCGGACTTTGTCTGCCCGCCATCCTATCATGAAAAGGGAGCGCCCGCCATAAGGGCAGGGGTCCCGTGGGGGCCATTAGGATGCACCCGCCACAGTGACGGGTGCATCCTGCATTCCTGACATTGTGGCGGGCGGTGCTCTCAGCACCCCCCGCCACAATGCCAGGAAGGCATGTTGTGCACTTCCATGTACAACATGGCAGGCACCCCCCATCCCCGAGAGTCCCTGGGGACCCGCAACGGGCTCCCGCAAGCTATTCCCGCATGCCTTTCCGTGGCGAGCATGTTTCCACCCCCATAATAAAATGGCTGGCGGTGTCTAACAGACGCCGCCACCATATTAAACTCTTTTACACCTGGGCGTAAAAGTGTCCGCCCTGGGCCACCTCGCCATAGTAATATGGCGGGGGAAATGAGTGGCGGGTAGGGATGGATCTTGGGCGGATCGCCACCGCCATGCGGGCGGTGGCGATCCGCCCGAGATCCTAATGGGCCCCCTTGTGTCTGAGACCCTCGTTTACCAGAAGTCACAAGTCTACAAGTCGTGGAGACATGTTCATCATTTCAACATTCCAAATGCTTCCCTTTGAGTACGATTGGGTTGCCCATCTTACAAATCTTGCTCACGCTCTAAAAAACAGACTCCAATAGCATCACTCACCATAACCAACTGATATCATCCTCTCCTTGAAGATGTGTGTCAAATTTACAAAACCTTTATGCTAGGTTTGCATCACAAAGCCAATGGAAAATGTATTTTTCATTGCAAACCTTTTTTTATTAGAAATGTGCCAATAAGTAATGCAAAGTAGTGTAAAGCGATGCATTGCGTTACTCTCCATCAGAGGTGCATTACATGGATATTTCATGGCCGCTCCTGTGCTAACACGGATGCTTCTTGATGCAAAAACATGGACCGGATTTACAAGGTTTTGCATCGCTTTTGCCTTACTTTTTTAACACAGACCCAGCAGAATATATTTCTTGTGATTTACAAACCAATGCAAATTGGTATTTGCGTTGGTTTGTAATAAAAAGTAACTCAAACAAGTACAAAGCGCGGCTTTGCATCACTTTGTGTCAAGGGGACATTTAATGGGGAGGGTACATGGGAATTCTCATGCTACCACCCACGGTTTTTGATGCAACGCCCTACCTACTAACAATTGTAGATCAGGCTTTGCACCAAAAAGTTAACACCACTTCGCGAGCGTGCGTTAAAAGGAGAAATACTTTGCCTGTGTACTGTACTACACTGCACACATACAAAGCAGGTAAATTTGTAAAGTCAGTGTAAGCATAGGTACAGTTCCAGTTCAATACCTATGCTAGAGTCATGCAGACTCCAGTGCACTATGGTGCAAAGGTGTGCATGGTGCTCAACTGCATAATCCTGCATCGTCGCAAGGGAGAGAGGGGAATAGTTCTATATCTCTGTAGATATGGTGCCGCAGCACAGAAACTTTGGGGCAGATTTACAAGCATAGGAAAAAGGACGCAAAAGTGGCGCAAGGGGCTTGTAAATATGCCCCTTTGTGTTCTGTGCTGCACTGCATGAGAGTTTGTTAAAACACAGCACAGCAGCTTGAGGTGCTGCGCTGCGTTGCCTGGCATCTTCATAAATCTGGCCCCTATATTTTGCGGTATAAGGTACAAGTACTTGCATCAGCATCAGCCTTTAGCACCTCATAAATCTGTTCCTGTAGAATCATTACATCTGCCCCATCCCAAATAAATCAGGAAAAACGCTTGGCTCAAAGAGCCCTACATAAACGTTTATATAGAGTAAGCA
Organism: Lissotriton helveticus; assembly: GCF_964261635.1. NCBI lineage: Eukaryota > Metazoa > Chordata > Amphibia > Caudata > Salamandridae > Lissotriton > Lissotriton helveticus. The sequence continues at coordinate 1,695,707,484 of NC_136069.1, read as the reverse complement.
ACACATGCACACGTCCTGTTCAGCATGCATGGGGAAATGAAGAATGTAGGTATACTGTTTACTTTCTTTGGAACTCATGACACCCCTCATGTGATTGGGAAATTCATCGTTCTGCTACTACTACCAACAAAAGGAGATTCCTCTGTGTGGCGGTGAAAGATTCTCTTCTTACCCAATAACACGCTTATGTTGCTGTGGATAGATGACCCTCTGAGTTGTGCTCTTTGCTGTTCATTGTCTGAAACAACTCATAGGGCCCGATTCACAGAACTAACTTAAGACAAAATCCTAAATGTACTACTTTTGGTATTCACAGAATGCACTTACTACTTTTGGTATTCACAGAATGGATTTATGCCTACTAACTTTACGTCCGCAATCTCTGGCCCGGAGGCGGAGTTTCTGGCCTCGGGGGCAGAGTTGTCGGGCCAGAGGCAGAGCTTCTGGCCCAGAGGTGGAGCTTCCAAGCCCAGAAGCTCCGCCTCTGGGCCCAGAAGCTCCGCCTCCGGTCCCAGAAGCCCCGCCTCCGGGCCGGAAGCTCCAGCCCGAGTGCAGACGTAAAGTTAGTAGTCGTAAATCCAAACTGTGAATACCAAAAGTAGTAAGTGCATTCTGTGAATACCAAACGTAGTAAGTGCATTCTGTAAATACCAAAAGTAGTAAGTTTAGGATTTTGTCTTAAGTTAGTTCTGTGAATCGGGCCCAGGGCCATCGCTTCCATTGGTGCAGCTTGTGCAGTGGCACCAGGGCACAAAGATCTGTGGGCCCACTGAACCATTATTATTGCTGCATTTCACAATTCAAAGAGCGGCCATGGGGGGCATTTCCTCCCCTGCACTAGGGTTCATGAGACACTGGCTAAGCTACTGGTAAGCCTTTGCAATCTACCACACAAAAGGGGGTGCCGCTGTGTTTAGCAATGACCTCAGATTTAAAAAGAACCTGCTGCAGAGTGCCTTGTGCATCCAGTTTTCAGGCAGCAATCAAAATGGCAAGATAATTCTTGTCATTAATGTCCCTGCTAGATACAGAGATTAGACTTTGGTCTAGTGGCAGCTTTGACTCACCATAAAATAGCGAGGAGGGTTAGCATGCCTGCTGCAAAGAAAAGATTTGTATTTTATGTTGATAGCTGCATGAACAACTGAAGACAGCCTTTACCAGCGCTTTAAAACAAATGAAATGTTTGTGAGAGAGGGGCTATGGAGAGATGAGAGGCAATTATGGCGGTGGCAGTGATAGAATCCGAGGAGGAGGTCGTAGGGGTGCTAAAAAAGACTGTCGCACCGGGCGCCACCAGAGGTAAAGATGGCCCTGTGTCAGACACCCGGATGCAGAGAGGGGAGCCATCAGCAATGGCAGCAGCATTCAGAGCTGCCGGATTTGGCGATCAGACGCTGAGGAGGGTGCCCTTCACTGCCTGCCTGACCCACCGCCGCACTCACCTTATTGCCTGTCTGGTGCTTGCCACCTGCACAGTCGTGGCTGGCATGCCTCCCGGGTGCGGGTGGCGAGCATGGGTTGAGTGGGGAGAAGGGCTGTGGTCACAAGGAAAGGGGGCTCGTGACGGGATGTAGGTTTTAAGTACTAATAAAAATAAAAAAAATACCTTTCTTTGGTCCCCGGTCTTCTGCTTAGTCTACTCCTGCTTTCCTGCCTGCTCGGTAACAGGAAGCAGGCAGTCTTCCTCCACTGCCCTAAGTCAATTACAATGCTACATTGGCAGTATTGTGATAGATTGGGACGCGACCCCACAGGCGTATATGGGGAGGCCATTTTCGCGATGTAGGCTGCATGCAGCCCATATGGAGAAAAGGGAGAGTGCGCATGACTGATTGGGCCAACCAAACAGTCAGGGCCCGCAACATTGGACCAGTTAATTCTTCCCCTGCCCACGAGCAGGACCGTCCACCCACCCGCCCCAACCAAACTTTTTTGCTTTATCTCATTGCGAGAAGCAGAAATGTAAAATAGTATTTATAATACCATTTTATGTTTCTGCTTCTTGCACTGTGTGAAAGCAGTGGGGCGACGCTCCTCTTCCCACATGGAGAAGCCGCCCCTACACCTGCACCATTCTCCTCTGGGCTGCTTGGAGACTTGGCCCACTCCTCACCTCCCACCTCCTCACCTCCTGTCTCATGCCTCTAGCCAGTCAGTAGCAGCTACAGTCTGATGGCTAATGTCAGACGGCTTCGCAGATGCTCTAAAGGATGAGTAAGAGCTGGGGGGGTCACAGGGACAAGGTGAGGGAGTGCCCTGTAGACCTTGGTGGACCTGAAGTTCATTTGGCACAGCGACCTCAACCACAGGGGGCGGAAGTGGCTTGCTTTGTGGCGGTGTGGTTTGTACCCAGGTTAGGGGTCGCCAGAAATGAGTGGAGATCGGATGCAAGGCCCAAATGGGTCCATCTCGGGTATAACTCATGTATTGATGTCACGCACCACGCCTCACTGTGCCTAGTCACATGCTGGCTCATAACTCCTGAGTCTCCTGCACTTAGTATCATTTAGCACTGTAGAGCTGCATAGTGGCACAGCTTTAATCATCGCCTCCTCCTGCCACCTTTGGACCCATTCCACTAGCCACAGCCAATAGCCTCACAGACGTCCCCTTTGAAAGGCCCCATAAAAGGACAGGAGGCCAGGCAGCCAGAAGACTGCAACCAGCTAACCGAAGACCGGGCAGCGGGGGCGGCATCACCTTCAGTACTGTGGCTTGACGTTGCCACTCATTCAACCATTGATTCAACACGCAAGTGATCATGCCATCAATGCAGTTTACTACCAGCCATGAGGTAAAAAAGACAAGGTTCCCAGACACCATTGTTTTCCTTGGAGTGGAAACTGCCATATAGCCTGCTTCACAGGCACTTCTCCAGCAGCTTTAATACAAGGCACCCAAATATAAACCCAGAAGGTGCACTGCAGCAATCGTTAGGAGGCGACAAACTCAAATGTTCCAGTACAACACAGCCTAGGTTCCACCTTCCTCAGTAGCAGGTGGTGGCACCTCTGGTGAATCGCCCTGATGGGCCAGCAATCTGCCTTAATAAAACCACCAGCCATATCAAAATTCTATCTCAGACATTCCCAAAATTGAAACTCTCTATTCAATCAGCTAGGAAGTATCACCTAGTAAGCAAATAGATAGTGGTACTTTTAAGCCCCCAGGTCAGCATGCGGCGGCTTCACTTCCTGGGTCATCGGTCAGTGCTCATCCACACCAGCCTACTTGGATGAGTATGACATGGTCAACTAATAACTCTGATGACACAAATTACTCCAATGTTGCAGACATGAGACAGGTGCAGCAATGAAACTCTACAGAGTTGTCATGACCTAATTGGCTCTTCTACCAACACCCTGGTCAATTCCCCAAGAATTGGAAACTCAAAAGCTAATTCACCTACAGAGGATCCAGATAACGTCTTGTGTGATGATCAATCAAGATGATTGAAGGAAATGTTCACACCAAAGTATATATCAAGCGGTCAGAATGACATCCTGAACAGAGTAAACATTCTTTATCTCCTACATCACGTACCGGCCTAGGCCCGTCTCCTGTCCATCAACATTCTTAGAGTCGAGTTTGACAGACTTCTGATATCGAGGAACACAGAATAACCTGGAGATCTGCGCCAATTGCAGAAAAAGTTTTGAATGAATCAAAACATTTTACATCATGGAGTAATGATATACAACATATGTAAACAGAAAACACCCCTACACTCTGAACAATAACCACCTTACTAAAAAATGCAAATTGATCCCAAGCATCTTAAAGGGAGCAAGAGGTTCAGTAGACTCTAATCCGATCAACAACGTCACGATTCAAGTCCGTCCAAACAAAACCCAGCAGGAGTACAGTGTAGTTAAATCTAATGCAAGGTAGGCGCCAGAAGCAGAATGGAGCTGGGTTGCAGCAATACTACAAGCTAACTTGAATTACAGATGCCTGCCTATAGGGCCAGCTTTTCACAACCCAATCTTACCATGATCTCCTGGAATATAGCAGGCCAAAAGATGAGGTACAAAAAATGATAAAGGATGCTGACTGTTAAAAATGGTGGGGCATATTAGTAAGAACCTTATTAAAATTATCGCTGTTTTAGCGGCAGGAAACTGGTGCTAAAACTGCAATAATGGGCTTGCTAATATGCCTTCTAGAATTCCAATAGAAGCCCAGTTAGATGTGCAGGACATAAAAATACATTCACTGGGAAAGCTGGGTGAGCAGCAGCATAAATTAGCTAATCGTTAGGTTCACAGGTTTAAAACCACAATTTACTTGGACATAAACTTTCTACAGTGAAGACTGACTTTAAAAATGTGGAAATAGATACAATTAAAAGTTCATCCCCAAGCGATGACATGACCAAAATGCAGGGCGACATAGTCGCAGACCTAATGATCTAAGAACAGGGAGAATCCATCTCTTCCTCTGAGCTTGATAAAATGTACAGAAAAATAAAACATGCATAGGGCTCCGAATTGATATCTCATCGCATGAACATTTGATTAGCAGTCTGGAAGAGTCATTTCTGGCTGGGAAGATGAGGGATCTATGAATAATGCCCAGCCTAAAACGGGTAAGCAAGAATCTATCGTAATCAGAGGTGGCCAGTTTTAAGTAGGGCTGCCTCTTGGGAGAGATGAGGATATGTTGATGGGCTAGAACAGTAATTTTGGAAATCTCTGAATTAAATCTAAGATTTTCAACAAAGTGAAAACAGCTTTGTTTAAATTCTTTCTTGTCTAGGTTGGTTAAAATGGATGGGTTATCAAAATATTTCTGATCGCCCATTCTGCGCAAAAAGTCTCTAACATATTTCAGCCAACCTATACGAGAAGGTCCATCAAGCCCACAACCATCGATGACCATTTGGCGAATAAAAATGGTCTGCTCTGTGGTCCAGACACGATACCAAAGAATAATTGGTTGGATATGAATAACATCCGTTACATATGATAAGCCAAGCTCCATATGACAATTAAAAGTGGACACACTTTCCGGGACAGCCAATAAAAATCTAAGAAATCTGTTTTCCGCCGTCTGAAGGGCAGTCGCGTCGCCTGACCTCAGATGCCTGCCCCATGGGTTGCAATAGCAACGCATTTGGCTTTATAAATTTGGAGTAATTCTGGGCGCGGGGTTTACCCAGTTTCCTGCTAAAGTTTGTCAAGGCTGCCAAAGCCTTTAAGAATAACAATTTCCTAGAGTGAACGGCCTGGGACCATGTACCAGTGTGCTCAAATAAAACCCCCAAATAAGAGAAGGTGTTCGAGCATTCTAGGCGGTTTTTCTCTAGAAAGAACGAGCGAGAGCTCTTACTCCCCAATCCACATTTTAAAATAATGTTTTTGAGGTGTTGACTGAAAGACCCAATTTTGACATAAAATTTGCAAAACAAGAGATAACTTTCTGTAGGCTAATCGGTGTACGGGCCATAAGGTCAGCATCGTCTGCATACATAAGCGCGGGGAGTGGACGCTTCCCTACCAGTGGAAGGTCCTGGCATTCATCCATCAAAACCCTTCCTAAGTTGTTAATGTACAATGTAAATAAGAAGGGTGCCAGGACACAACCTTGTCTCACTCCTCTTCCAATAGTAAAGAAATCAGTGAGCTCGCCCTCTGCCCCGTAACGAACTCCGAACCTAGCCCTGGTATAAAATTGTCTCATAAATGAAATGAGACTGGGGTCCACTCCTATGCTTTCCAATATAGCCCAAACTTTTTTGTGGATAACGCAATCAAAAGCCGCGGTTAAATCCACGAACGCCAGATACAGGTTACCCCCTTGGCCTTGGTATATTTTCCGATTGTAAGATCCAAATTTAAACATTGATCAATTGTCCCCAGACCTTTGCGGAAGCCATATTGATTGTTGCTGATTATTTGATGGTCATCTGCCCAATCCTGCAGACGGGCTAAAAGAACTCTCTCAATTATTTTAACTGTAGAGTCCAATAGTGAAATTGGCCTATAACAGGCTGGGTTGTGCCTGTTATGTTAATGCTGAGCTCTGGGGTAGCAGTGGGGCCTGCGTTAACGTGCATGCCAGGCAGGGAGGGGTACACAAAAGGAAGTGTCTGGGATATTTTTATTCTGTTAGAGCTTGACACCTAGAATTACTTTAATACTCCAAGGCAGGTGTGTCTAGTCGAGTTGCAGGATGGCTACATCCATGTCTGATTTTTAGAATAGCCATTGTCATCTTGTGGGTAAGTTGTAGTTTTGGGAAAAAAGAGATCTGGGTTCAAATCCTGGTTTTCACTTGTCCAAACTTTGTGAGCCTGGGTTAATCGTTTTATGTTTTTGGGCAGATTTCCCTTACCTGCCAAACACTGAGGGGAGTGAGATGTGAATCTTTAGTAATGTGCTGTATGCAAAAAGAAGCAATACTTAGTGCCCATTTGTCTTTGCTTTGAGTGAGTTCCATAAATGTAAAAATACACCAATCCGGTGTTTTTGAACTGTGAGAAGTTGTGCAGATTGGTTGTCATTTTCTGCAAACATACAATTAGGAGAATGTTGTTGTCCACGTTGGTTGTCTTTTTTGGAAACATAAATGGTGGGAATGTGTTTGCCCAAGGTGGCTGTTTTTGTTTTGTATTTTGAATACACAATAAAGGGCGTAAACCTCACATGCTTCTGTCGTGTACCACAATGTGAGTTCTCCTCTTTGCTGCGGTGAGATACTTTTACTATAAATATAGGGCCAGATGTACGAACCTTTCATTTAGCACTTCGAAATGTGTGACACATTGTGAGTCGCAAATTGTGAGGTGCTAAAGGAAATGTACAACAGTGTGTTTACACTGTTTTGCAATTCCCAATGGAGTCGCAAATTGCGAGGCTCATTAATAATAATTAGCCTCTCGAAATTTGCAAGCCCATTGTGAATGCCAGCCCTCCCAGGGATGGTGGCCTGCTGGGCTCAGCAGACCACCATGTCTAGGACTGCTTTTTGATAAAGCAGCTTTTTTTTTAAATGCAACCCGTTTTCCTTTAAAACGTTTTCATTTCATTTTTTAAGGGCAGGCAGTTGTCCCTGGGACCCCTGCTTGCCCTTAAAAAAATATTTTGCATGCATTTGCAGAGGGGAAGCCGTCCCCTTCCCATTTGCAAATGCATTACCACCTACTTGAAGTAGGTGGTAATTGCGAGTGTTTTGCAAGCGAAATTGCGGTTGCAAAACATTAGTACATTGTTTTGAGATTCGCTATTTGGAAGGGAATGCCCCTTACAAATAGCGAGTCGCAAAACCTATTTAGCGAGTTGCCCAAAAAATGTGACTCTCTAAATAGGCTATGTACATGGCCCGATATGTTTTAGCATGCACAAACAGGTTTGCAAACCCGTTTGCACATGCAAAAATGGGTTGTACATCTGGCCCTCTGTCTTTTCATGAGTTTATTCTTTGAAAACACCATTTGAAAATCTGCCAAACTAAGAGGCCGATTATGATGGCCTCCACCATAGAGTAGGAGGGAACCTCCGCATGGCCTGCGGAGTTCCCTCCTGTGCAATTAGGATGTGACCGCCACCCTGGCAGTCACATCCTCTATTTTTACCATTGCCGCGGGTGCGGCTTCAAGCTGCATCCGCCGCAATGGTAAAAATGCATACATTGCATTTGTATGCAGAAAGCGGCAGGCACCGTGCGGTGCCTGCGGATTACTGCATACAAACCCCCCATGTGCACCCACCACCCCCCCTTCACCCAGGGGGCCCGCAACGGGCCCCCGCAGTGAAGTTACACATGCTTTTCCAAATTAGCATTTCGCTGACCTGTGCGCTTTCAGGGGTGCTGGCACAGTAATGGTCATTTCAGGAACTTAAGAAAGATATTCTTGTTCTGAGGCTGCTTCTCATTTACTCGAGCTCCCCTTTCAGCCCAGCGCACTCTTATCTCGACGGAGAATTTCATTCAGATTAGACAATCAGCATAATGAATCACAATAATGAAACAAGAAAAACTTAATTAATGTCCAGGAGGTGGAGGATTAGCAGAGGCTAAAAGCAGAAGTAAAAGCACATTCCAACCTAGCTGACTGATTGCTGTATCTGTAACCACCAAGTAGCAGAGAGCGTGTCACAAGTGCTCAGTCATATCTCTTGGGTGGGGGCTCCGCTAAACTTTGCTCTGCCAGTGGTTGGTAGTGTTTTTGCCAAACTCCACACTCCAAGTGGGGCGCGTAGTAGCAAAACTCAGTGAACTCTGCCAATGCAGTGGAGTTTACCGTCCAGGCCTAGTGATTGGAGAGGTGGTCGTAGCAGTGCTTGTTGATAGCTGTATAATGCAGGAGGAATATTGGCCGGTAGTTAGTGAATTTGATCAGGCTGCCCAAGGGTTTCTTTAGGAGGGCATTGCTGGATGCATGGTTCCATGCTTCTGTAAATGTGGCTATGCGGATGGAGGGGTTGAGGATGTGGTTGAGGGCCTTGCTTAAAGGAATCGCTTCTTTTTCTACGGTAAGATGGGTTCAGGTATTGAACGGGCCCAAAGCGAATGGTCTTTATGATTGCTGTGGTTTCCTCTGTGGTTATGAAGCTCTATGTGGTGAGTGTGTTATCTTTGTTCATCACTGGAAGACTTCTGGTGAGAGTGGGGGGTCCCGTTACGAGGTGAAGTTCCCATATATAGTTGTGAGCTTGATGCAAAACAAGATTGAAAGGCTATTGCACAGATCTTGGGATGGACTGATCATGTTGGTGGTAGCTGTGGGTGTAGTGTAATTCTTGACGATTGCAAAGATTATTTTGTTGCTGTAGCTGTTTATTCTTTCGATTAGAGCCTTCCTCTCAGTTTTTCAGATTAGCTGGTGGTTCCTTCATGGGTGGTTTTAAAAGGGTCTTTTTCCAATTCCAACTGGTTGTTACTCCATTTCTTTTGCAGTTGATTGCAGTGTAACTTGGTCACTCTGACGTCTCCAACGTACTAACTGGTTTGTGTTCTGGTTTTTGCTGTGTTGTTTAATTTCTTGGGGCCAGTGTTCTGGCCTAGTTGGTGATCCACTTGTTGAGATTTCTAATGTTGCATGCTAGAAGGCTCATCGGTTTTGGTTTGGCGGATATCCAAACTGACATTGGAACAACCTTTCATAGGCAGAGTGCTGTGTCTGATGTGCGGGTTCTTATGTTACGACAGATGTTGATTGTTAAATTGATTATAGCTTGGTCGGTCTGGGTGTGTAGATCATGATGTTATTGAAGTATGTGAAGACAGGATCTAGGATGTGTCCGGCAGTGTGGGTGGCTCCATGATGCTTTGACTAAGTTCCATTTTTCCAAGGCTTTCAAGAAGGGCAGATGAGCTGGGTTCAATCTGTTCATCAAGACAGAAGTTGAGGTCTCCTAGGATGATGTATGCCCTGGAGTCGATGACTAATGTAGTGATGTAGTCCGTAATGTTGCTAAGAAAGTGGTAGATCAGGTTTCCACATAGGGTGAAGGTAGCTGTGTATTGTATTTTAAAGTCGAGGTGTTATATGTAGTTTGTTTTGACATCTGAGGAGACGGTGCAGTTGAAGATGTCCTTATAGACAATTCATCTCCAGGCCTGTTTAGCTGGTCCTGTCTGGTGATCTTGTAATGGTGGCAGCGATGTCTAGCACTGAAGCTGTGGTCAACCATGAGTCTGTGAGGAAGAGGAGGTCCAGTCAAAGTTGTCCAGCAGGTCCCCGATCTCCCTGGCATTCTTACTGTGCGAGCACGTGTAAAAAAGCATGCATGACGAAGGTGTGAGGGGTGAAAATGTGTTTGTTGGTAGGTGTTTTAGTGTATGTGTTGGGTGTTAGATGTTTGATCTTGGTCGATGATGGAGTTGCGGGAGCAATGGTGCAGGTGAAAGCTCCATTCATGTTGTACGGTGTGCAGGGCCGAATTGACCCTACTGGGCATCAGGTTTTTCCTTGGGAGGCTGGAAGGGTTATGTTACCTGGGGCCAGTTTTGCAGTTGTGCTCCAGTATCAGCCCCCACTAACAAAAGCAGCAAGTAAGTGTTTCCAGCCTCTTGGGCCAGGCAGTGCTTCCTCTATGGGCTGGTTTGAAAAAATTGCCAGGGCTGCTTTGGGTTTCCAGTCCAGCCTAGATAGTGTGGCACACCAGCAGAGGGTGGGGCTATGTTTGGTATTCCAGGATGCGAAGGAGAGCAGAGTTGTAGCTCTGGGTTGGTGTAGGACCAGGGTTTCTGGCGCTGGGCATGGTCCAGGCATGGACGGGTGCAGATGGGCATGCATTCGGTGCCCCAACTGTGTGCCCCTACTCTGTGCATCTGCTGCCACTGCCTAAAAGTAGTTCCCAGGAAGGGGAGGAATGCAGGTTGTGTTGGACAGAGCTGCGAAAGAGTGCAGTCACCAGGAGATTGTGAGGAACATCTATGGAGTGGGGGAGCAGAGAGGGAGTGAAGAGAGGGAGTGGGAAATGGGCAGTAAGTAGCGAGAGAAATGTCACAAAAGTCACAGAAAAGAGTGAGAAAAATCACACAGAGCAAGAGAAACTACACAAATTCACAGATTGGAGTGAGAGACAAGCCACAAAGAGTGAGAGAAAAGGCACAAATAGCCAGTTTAATGGCACAAAAGTCAAAGAAAAGAGCAAGAGAAAAGGCACACAAAGAGAGGGAAATGGCAAAGTCAGAGAAAAGAATGAGAGAAAAGGCACAAAGAGCAAGAGCAAAATCAAGAGAAATGGCACCAAAGTCCCAAAAAAGAGTGAGAGAAGGCATACAGAGCAAGAGAAATGGCAGAAAGAGAAAAAAAGGCACAACAAGTGTGAGAAGTGGCATTAAAAGTCAGGGATTAGCATACAAAATGGGTGATATAGACACATGGAGCGGGCAGGGTAGAAACACATAGCCGAGAAAGCACTGGGGAGAACATGAAATTGAGTGCACCATGGAGGAGGTCGGGGAGACGCACATTGGTGACAACGTAATGGGGGGAGGACACAATAATTAGCACAACATGTAGTAGATGGAGAGAAACATAGAGATACCAGTGAGCAACATGGTTGCCAAGGGAAGAGAATTACACAAGGAAGACAGCTGGAAAACCCATACAGTCTTGTGGAGTGCTTAACCAAAAAGCTCGGACACAAATAAGAAGTAGGCAAATGAGACCAACAAGAAAGCCAACCAATGGTAAGTAATGGGCAGGCTTCAAACCCTGTGAGCCACAATATGTCTTTCACAGTCTTCGCAGTCAGACAGTGGGCTGTCTGGTAGACTTGACATGAAAAAAAGGAAAAACTGAGCAAAAAATATCAGCAGATAAGATGTCATATATATAAAAGACAGTACAAAGACTACAAAATAAACATTGTGCTTGGATACTTGACTGGTTTTATTCTCAAGCCTTGCCTCTCCCATTTATGTAGCTGCAAAGTGTGTCTCGAATTCTATAGATTGAATGGTAGTCAGAGGTATTCACTTACCCAGCATTGCTCTCCTCTCTCTTCAGCAGTCATTATGAGCCAAGCGTATGTTTTGCTTTTAGATTCACATCCTCCTCGATGGAGCAAGAAAGGGGTTTTCCATCCGCCGTCCCAGGATCAAGCTAGTTCCAGCAGGTCAGCCCTATCTCTGAGTGATGAGACAACTGAACAAAGGCCTGTGTCCAAGTGTAGACTGCATTGACAAATCTTTGCTCCTGGCCTGTGGCCCACTTAACATGTCCTGCTGTCAGAATTTTCATAAGATAGGCCATGACTGTCAGGCTATTTATCCCAGCCGCCACTGCTACATCTGACTGATCGCCATTCTGCTAGTCTGACATTGTTTCATCAGGATGCAGGACATGGGGCAGCTATTAGAGTAGGATGGGCTGCTAAGACCCCAAACATGCCCATTCAGGTTGTGGCTTCCTTCAGTTTGGACTGGTTTGAATATTTATGCAATGGCCTTTTTATTGGTTCTAAACTGAGTTACTTAACCACTCCCCTGACAATTCAGAAGACCAATGGTGTGCTACTTGTAGGAAGCAAGATCTGTACATTCTATCACAAAGTAAGGTATATTGTGCACAGCGACCAGTAGATTTCCACAGCCTTTAGAAAGGGGTAAGTAGGTAATACTAATGCTCTCTTTTTGTGGTAGTGTGGGCAAGTAGTTAGGCTTATCCGAGGGTTGTGTTAAGCATTTATTGCACACACACTCAATGACTAGATCCGAGACCAATTGTTTATAAAAATATTACTTTTTGTATGTTTATTATATAGAACCAAAGATACTTAGTTGCAGTAAAATATATTTTGCAATATCACAATTTTTAGGTATAAAAAGTGGACACAGTGCATTACACAAACAGTTCAATGTTAAACTATAGAGGACAAACAATGTTGTAATTTCACAGGTAAGTAGACTTAAAATTCCAGTCTGCCGGTTTTAGTACCAAACCAGGGCAAGGGTCAGGTAAATGTAGACATTGCACCACCAGCGGTACTGGGGCAGCCAGGTGCAGAGGTCAAACGCGGTTACAGGAGCCCAATGTTAGTTAACGGACACTAGAGACATACAAAGAGGTGCCTTTTGCAAGTAAGTAGAATCGGATTTAGTGGCCAATCCCCAGGGATTAGGACCAGCACTGGGGGGCCATGAGGCAGCACCAAACACACACCCTCAGCGGCAGAGAGGCAGCCTGGTGAAGAGTGCCAAAACAGCATGGGGTGCCCAATGCAAAACGACAGAGACTGAAGATTTTGAACGAAGGCTGCAGGCTCGGATCAGGAGGCTGTACAAAGGGAACCGGTGGCCCATGAAAGTAATTTGGACTGCTGAGGAACTCAGGGACACCATCAGTCGAGCTCCCCAAGGCCGGGGGGGCTGTGGGTGCAGGGATGTCTTTGGGCATCAGAGATATCTTACCGGAGTTGGTTTATGTTGAGGTACCCTTCGTGTTGAGGCTGCAGGCAGCTTTTTGGTGTCCAGGAGGCGTTCATGCCTGGGTGGACTCAACGTCAGGATTTCTGAGAAACATTCTTAGAATCAGTGGGCTACTTCGACTCTGTGTGGAGGCATCAGGAGCAGAGGTAGGTCCGGAAGTCTGGTTGTGCGGTTCAGCAGGGCACTAGAGCTCTTCTTGTTGGTTTCTATCCGGACAGGGCGGCTGTCCTCTGGAGTTCTTGGTCTGTAGGGAAGGCAGGCAGTCCTCCCAGGGTTGGGGAGATTACTGCGCCTGCAGGACAGCTCAATTTTTGGTGCAGGGTTCTTCGAGTACTGCGGACAGTCCTAAAATCCTCATGAATCAATATGGAGGATTTTCAAAGGAGGGGGTCACTTCAGCTCAGGACACCTTAGGGGTGGTCCCGACTGAGGGGGGTCACACCTCTCCTGTTTACTAATTTTCCCCACTGACCTTGCCCCAAAAGTGGGGCTTGGTCAGGGGGTGGGCATCTCCACTAACTGGAGAGGCCCTGGCTCGCATAATAAAGGACAGGAAGCTTTTGAGGCTCACTATCCTTGAATGCTGTTCCTGCTTGGAGATAGGTGTGTAGCACCTCCACCCAGAGCTGCCTTTGGTTCTGACCCACAAAAACACAAGGCTTCCACCTCCGGGGGTCAGGAACATGTCTGGAAGTTGCAGGCTGATCCAGACCAGTCAGCTGCACACTAGTGGTTTGGTAGTTTTTCAGAGGCCACCTCTGATGTGCCCTTTGAGTGCATTTATGAATGCATCCACCACTGGAATCAGTGAGGGCTCATTAAGCTGAGATGTTTGGTACCAAACATCTTGGGATTGGGTGAAGCCATCGTGGAGCTGTGGAACTCAACTGTCATGTTTGATGTAGGGGTGACTTAGCTATTCCTCTTGCAGTGCTAGTAGGCCTAGCACACATGATGAGTGCCAGGTCGACTCTTCACTTTTAGCTGCACCAAAACAGGCTGGCTTCAGTGGCAGGGTGCATGTTGGTAAGGGGTCTCTTAGTCTCTTAATACATACTGCAGCCCTGAGAGTCCCTCTCTGGTCACAATGCCTTGGTATCACTGGTACCTTTTACAAGAGATGTATGTGCGAGCCAGGGTTGTGCCACTTGTGGAAACAAAGGTACAGTTTTTGGAAAGAACACCAGCCCTAGGAACCTGGTTATCAGGGCCCCAGTGCACATTCAGTCAAAGTTGCATTCAGAGTCAGGCAAAAAGTGTGGGGGGGGGGGGTAACCATGCCAAAAGGAGTATCTTTGTACACTCCTGATTTGAAAATAATCTACTACTATTAGAACTATTCTGTTGCTAAGCAACTTAGCAAAGTAGAACTGTGTATAGTTTCTTTAGATGAGGACATACCACTGCCTGTGCAATCCAGTCATCATCTTAGATAAATTCAATGCTATGAGTTTGAATAAATATTCATCACTGGTGCCTGACTCCTGCGGTTCAAGGGGGAACTGGCAATGATTTTCAGAAGGATCATACAGTTGACCTTGAGATCCACAGCCCAGTGCTTAATTTATAAAATAATAAGTGCCAGGGTTCTTATCAAGGGGCCACTGCAGGTTGCACCACACATCGCCTCTGACATGTTCCCAATGATTGTAGCAACACAACTACTAACCCTCACAGTCCTACAAGTGTGACTATTCGGACTATTCCAAGCCCACATAGTTATAAGAATGTCTTGGGCACCGGGTAATAGTCATTTTAAATCTATATTGAATTAATAATTAACTGTTGTTGGGATCATCTCTAAATTAGCCAGACAACGCCACCTTGTGGCACACTGTGACAAGCACCGATGCTGACAATTAAATGCCTGTGTCGAGCACCATAAACCACTGGCTGAAATTAAGCACTGCAGAGTCCCCAGATCACATTGCAACTGATAACCTAGACAATCCTCTAGAAGTGGATACATTGGGTGCACTAATTCTTCAAGAAGTGAAAAAATATCTCAAGTGGATTTGTGGTCACAGGATAATTTTGATACACAAAGTGTATACACATTCACACGGGCCTGCCACTTGCATCATATTGCCATAAAATGGAAATAAAAAGCCCCATCTATCAGAAGGTTAGTCCAAAGCATGGTCATTCTATGTGGACATTTGTAGTGGTTTCTTACTTTACCTACAACTATTACAGCTCTCTCAAATCAATGTGCTGATTACAATTAGCCTATTGCTCTTGAACTATTGAAAGTAATGCTATGTTTCTGTCCCATGTGTCTCCTCCTCCCTAGAGGCCACACCTTGTGTTTAAGTATAATTGTGAGCTGCACATTTTCATTACATGTATTAGATGTGTGCATTTGGGATAATCACTCATGGGTTAAGGAAGGGATGGTGTAGGTGAAAATTATAGACCCATGTATCTCGCTTCATCTGTAAGAATGTATAAATACCTTGTGCCTGTAGGGGCAGTTCACTGGCCCTTGCCTGCAGAGTGAATCCCACAGACTATGTGTTACAGAGCTCACTCTATCACTGCTGCTGAAGATGGATTTAACGCATAAGCTCGTCAGTGTGTTTTGATCAGAGGTGGTCTCACTGCTGGGACCCATATTTATCTTCAGGGCACACGCCTAAATGATGGGTGTTACTCTGTGCCTCATATTTCTGCTGTTCTCTCATGGTGTGGAAGCATACCTTCAGTCAGCCTGTAAAATCAAGCCCTGGAAGCAACAGGTGTATACCAGGGATGGAGACATCCTTATAGCTGGAGTTTTTGTTGTTCACTCAGAAATCACTTTCACCAAACTAACTTTTGCAGAAGAACCATTGCCCGTTTCTTGTGAGGGGTAAGAGCAGTTTATTACATTCTTTATAGAAGTGCCACAGCTGATATCCTGTAAGAATGGTTTATGACATATGTACAGAAGTGCCACAGCTGATATCCTGTACGAATGGTTTATGACATATGTACAGAAGTGTCACAGCTGATATCCTGTGTGTGTAAGAATGGTTTATTACATATGTATAGAAGTGTCACAGCTGATACCCTGTGGGTGAAAGAATAGTGTATTACAGTATGTACAGAAGTGTCACAGCTGATATCCTGTGTGTGTAAGAATGGTTTATTACATATGTATAGACGTGTGACAGCTGATATTCTGTGGGTGAAGGAATAGTTTATTACAGTATGTACAGAAGTGTCACAGCTGATATCCCGTGTGTGTAAGAATGGTTTATTACATATGTATAGATGTGTCCCAGCTGATATCTTGTGTGTGTGTGTGAGAACAGTTTATTACAGTCTGTACAGAAGTGTCCCAGCTGATATTCTGTGTGTGTAAGAATGGTTTATTATATTCCATTTGGAAGTGTCAGAGATGATGTCCTGTGAGGGGTTAGAACAGTTTATTACACCCTTTAGGGAAGTTTTGGAGAAGATGTCATGTGACTGGTTAGCACAGTTTATTACAGTGTGCATTCAAATGCCACAGCTCAAATCTTGTGTGTATAAGAATGGTGTATTACAATCTGTGTAAGTGTCACATCTGATATCGTGTGAGGGGTTAGAGCAGTTTATTAGAGTCTTTATGGAAGTGTCATAGCTGATATCTTGTGTGGAGTAAGAACATTTTATTACAGTATGTTTGGAAGTGTCACAGGTGGTATAGTGTGAAGCGTGAGCACAGTTCATTACAGTATGTATAGAAGTGTCACAGCTGATATCCTATGATGGTTAAGAGTAGTTTATTATTATTATTATTTAGCTTTTAAAGCGCCTGGTTACTCCAACCAGAGTTTCCCCACGCTAGAACACCATCAGACACCTAACAAATGACCTATGCCGCCAGGCCGTCAAAAAGACACTACTTTCGTCCTTCGTGTGGGTGTTGAAAAAGCCAGTTTTTACATGTTTTCCTTAACATAGTTTCCGATACAGACATCCGTAGATCCATAGGCAGATCATTCCATGCCTTAGCCGCCAAAAAGCCAAAGGATCTCTCTCCCGCTCGAGCCTTTCGTACCCTGGGCACGTGCACTTTGGCTGTGCCCAATGATCTCAGGTTTGGGGCAGGTCGATATGCAGTCCAAAGCATAGGGCCTAAAAAGTAACTCTGGCCTGCATAGGGAGCCATTGAAGTTTCATCACGGTTTCCCCCACTGATGCCTGCCTGGGACTATTCAAAATCAGCCGAACTGCTGCATTCTGGACCTTCTGCAGGACATTCAAATTTCTGGCAGTCACCCCTAGATACAGTATGTTACAATAGTCAAGGTGCGAAGTAACAAGGGCCTGTAAAATAGTTCTTTTTGCATCAAGTGGAAGTAGGCCCAACAACTTTCGTAGCATTTTAAGGATGTCAAAGCAGGCCCCAGATACAGCGGGTATCTACTCTGAGAAGGACAGATTGTCGTCAATCCACACTCCCAAATTTTTTAACTTAGCTTTCGGGACCGGAGAAAGTCCCAGTTCCTCCGGCCACCATAGCTGAGACCAGAGTGAGGGCTGTTTACCGATTACCAACACCTCAGTCTTCCCTGCATTCAACTGAAGACAACTGTGTTTCATCCAATCAGCGAGCACACCCAAGCAGATCTTAAAACCAGATGCCATTCCAGACTCCTTTTGCTCCAGAGTAACAATTAACTGAGTGTCATCGGAATACAGTATGTATAGAAGTGTCACAGCTGATATCTGTGTATGGTGACAACAGTTAATTACAGTATGTATAGGAGTGTCACAGCAGATATCTTGTGAGGGGTAAGAACAGTTTAGTACAGTATGTATAGAAGTGTCACAGCTGATATCCTGTGAGGGGTAAGACAGTGTATTACAGTATGTATAGAAGTGTCACAGCTGATATCCTGTGAGGGGTAAGAACAGTGCATTACAGTATGTATAGAAGTGTCACAGCTGATATCCTGTGAGGGGTAAGAACAGTGCATTACAGTATGTATAGAAGTGTCACAGCTGATATCCTGTGAGGGGTAAGAACAGTTCATTACAGTATGTATAGAAGTGTCACAGCTAATATCTTGTGAGGGGTAAGAACAGTTTATTACAGTATACATATATGTGTCACAGCTGATATTTCGTACAGCAAGAACAGTCGACTACAGTATGTATAGGTCAAATGCCCCAGTAGAACAGACAACCATCCCTTGAGTTTCATAGAGCGCATCTCTTGCACTGCTTGCATGCTTGAGGCCTGTTGCTCCCAGCAATCCCTCCTGTAGCGCCTTTATCAGGCTGTGTATCAGGTTTAAAGGGTGTGTAGGAACGCAGACAATGTGATTTTTATGTAAAATTAGTAATGCATTATTTTATTAGCAGTTAAACTGAAATGAAAAGACCCGGGAGGTGAAATAATTTTTTTCATAGGAACAAGTTACAGGTCACATGAGGAATCGAAGCATGTAATGGAAATACAGAATGGGGCACAGCTTGGTTAGTAAGATTGGAGGGGTGAGCCTTAGATTTCCTAACAATCATGCTGGTTTATAATGTTAAAATATATCTTAAGACAAGCAGGGTGCAAGAGAGGGGCTTAAGGGACAGTGGAAAGGGAGTAAAATGTGGATTGGTAGAAGAACTAAGTGAGAAATTTGTAAAATACCCAACACTTTTGTGTACTTTCAAAACAGAGAGAGGGAGAGTGTGTGTGTGTTTGGGGGGGGTTTGTCTGCGCATGTGTGTGCAAAACACCCGACTGAAATCCGCCAGACAACTCACCATTCCTGATTGAAAGCACCTGTACACAACTATTCATCAGAAGATACATTTGTTATGGGATATAACACCCCAAACACGCCGCCACCCCTGGGTAGCTAGACCCCTGAGAATTGATGGCTGTATTAAATGCCACATAAGATTTACTTGGGGAGGTTTATGTACTGCAACCCATAAACTTACAGACAAGTGCCTCTTCTCAGATCAGGATTTGTTTACATGCAGAGATTCACAATGGGCTGCCAAGATAAGCTTCCAGTTTACTTTATAATAAATGTACTTTTGGAAGTTGTGATTTCTTCCCATCAGCGTGCAGACACGTTTATGTCAGGCGAGGACGGTACGGGGTTACTGGGAGCAGGGAACGTGCCCAGTGTTTGATGTCAGCTTCTAATGTGAGGTGCTGTGAATGTCAAATAGCAAATGGGGAAAGGATGTAGTCCTACGGCTAGAGTGGTCAATGTCAAAGTTGGGGAACTAAGGTCGATTCTCGGCAACAACGCTCAATATCATGTGATTCTGGTCAAATCACTTAGGGGCATATTAGCAAGAACCTCGTTAAAATTATCGCCATTTTAGTGGCAGGAAACCAATGCTAAAACGGCAATAATGGGCTTGCTAATATGCGTTACAGAATTCCAATAGACACCCAGGTTAGATGTGCAGGACATCGCTGTTTTAGCTGCAGTTTCCTGACGCTAAAACGGGGATCATTTTAACAATGTTCTTGCTGATATGCCCCACAATCTCCCCGTGCCTAACAAAAATGAATGTGCCTCTTGTAATGAAACTGGTACTAAGTAGAGCGCCCTGATACCCGATATCTTTGGGTCTAGTTTGCGCATCAATTCCTGTTGAATTTTGAGTGTTACATGAGATGGGGTGAGCAGATATTTTCTCTGTTGAGTTCAGGGGTGTAGCTTGGTCAGTAAGATTTGGATGTGTCAGTGTTGGATTTTCCAGTTATCATGCTGCCATATCATATTAAAACATATGAGAAGCAGGGAATGATTGCAGGTTAAGAGGTGAGGAGATGAGTACAGATTGGTAGGGTACTTAGAACACAATATTTTGCAAAGTAAACAATATTTTTTAAGAGTTTCAAAACAGACAAGCGAATGCTTGTGTGTTATTTGTCTCTGTGTATAAGTAAATATTGCAAGTGTAATTTGACAGATACCTCACCATACCTGACTAAAAGCAGCTGTCCCCAACTACTTACTAGATAATTAATTTATCTGGGGGATGTAATGCCCCAAACACCTCCACTAAAGGTAAGTCCCTGCTCAGGCTTCCATAATTTGTTGCAAATATGGGCAGAGTGTGTAAGCATAAGTTATAGAGTGGAGTTCTATAAAGTAGAGTGCAGTGTCATACACTGGATTGTTACACATTGGACTAGTTTACATTGCAGTGGAGTGTTGTGCTATGGATCCTCATTAAGCGGGGTGTTGTCGAGTTGCCTGTCGTGAGTGTATTGCTCTACAGTAGCATAAACTGAGCAGCATATTGTACAGTTGCTTACTGTGTAGTACAGTGGTGTTAAGTGTGTTATAGTGGAGGGCAGAGAGTGGAGTGATATAGAATGTAGTGCCCGATTATACAGTAGTGTGTCCTCAAGTCTCTTACAGTGGAGGGGCTTAAAGTGGAGCAGCATATCATAGAACGGAGTGGTGTGTTTTAAAGTGGAGTGTGGTGTCAAAGAATGGAGTGGTGTGTCGTAGATTGCAGTGACGTTGAGTGCTATAGAGTGTAGTAGAGTGTTGTAGAGTGGTAAGGCATCTCAAACACTCAAGTGGTGTAGAGTGTTATAGAGTGAAGTGGAGTGTTATAAAGTGGATTTCCATCTTATACAGTGGAGTTGAGTCTCATCCAGTGTCATCCAGTGGTGTACAGTAGCATACAGTGGAGGGCCATAGAGTGCTGCAGAGTGGTCTACAGTGGGTTGACATGTCACACAGCGGTGTGTCCTACACTTGATTAGAGTGTCATACAGTGTGAAAGAGAGGAATAAAGTGTGGGAAAATGGCGTAGAGTGTAGTACATTCCCATAGGGTGGGTAAGCGTATAGTGTAATAGTGTGGTAGAGATTTGTACCATGCTGTCGAGGAAGGACAGTGTGGTAAAATGGATGAGCTCTGAGTGTTGGAGACAGGAGACGTGTATTATAGAGTGCTGTGCAGTTTAGTAGAGTGTTGTAGAGTAAAATAGCGTGGACTAGAGTGTTGTTCAGTGGGATAGGGTGAGGTATTGTATTGTAGAGTTGAGGGGGGGTCCAGTATCATACAGTGCCATATGACGGAGTGAGGTTGTGTCAACTGGTGTGGCATAGCCTGCAGTGGAATTATGTACAGTGTGTTGTTGAGTCGAGTCTCATTTAGTCATGTGTTGTTAAATGCAGTGTCATTGAGTGGAGTGTTAGAAAGTGTAATACAGTGAGTACTGTTTTGGAGAGTGGAGTGGCTTACAGTGGAGTGGTGTGGCATAGTGTGGTGTAATATCATGTGCTACAGTGGAGGGATATAACGTGAACTACCCTACAATTGAGCAAGATGTGGTACAGTAGAGTGGAATGTGGTAGAGTGGAGCGACATGGCAGATAGTTGAGTGCCATGTCATACAGTGAAGTGCATTGGTGTGTCGTATAGAGTCACAAAGAGTCCAGAGGCCTAGAACAGAATGGCATGCCAACTTTTCTGTTAGTAAAACAGAATTGGATTGTAGTTGTGTATAGTAAAACAGCATTTCATAAGCTTACAACTCTCCCAATTGTACAAAATAGGCACGTAAATCCTTTATCCACATTCAATTTGAATTTTTAAAACTATGAGGTAGTGGAGCTTGGAAATAATTTTTCATTGTTTTCTGAAGCCACCTTCCAACTATTCCACACTAGCAATGCTAAATTTATACTCAAGTACTACAGAGATGTCTTAATGTATATAACGGCCATAACAAAACGGAAATACATTGTTATGTGTTTCTCAGACATAAGTAACATTATGTACATATTATCATAACTATTGTATCTGCAAGTGCTTCACTACTGAAATATTTGGGAAAATAAATAATTTTAAAAAGAACTGAGATTTAAAAAAAATTCAAACAAATTAGCTTGAAAAACAGCTACACTTGAAAGTCTGAATTTATACAATACAAACCCAGATTTGAGCAGGATATGCTCCATTTTATATTTTTATGTAGATTTTATGAATACCCACGCAAGCGCTATCTTGCAACTCTTTTAAAAAAACTTAATTTTACTCAGATCAGACCGGCTTTAATGTATTTACAACTTTTGCACAATGACAGTATTCTCCATATTACTGAATTTTTAAAATGAACTGTTAGGCTGAGAAATTGTATGGACAAGTAATGTTTTCTTTTTTTCTTTTTTTGTGATGAATGTATTAGTCTTTTTTTCGTTATTGTAAAGATGATACCGTTCTTTTGCACTTCTGGCACTTTATCTGATACGTGTTTACAATTAATGTGCTTTTAAAATGTACTTTTATGGTTGGTGCAAAAAACCGAAATAAAGTCTTTATTGAATTGAATTGAATTAATATGCTCCATATACACATATGCCCTTTCTATGTAGTCATGTATCTATAAATGTTCCATAGAGTAAAGAAAAAAAACGTTCACTCTCTCCAATGCACTACGGTCTCACCCGATAACTCTCTCAGTAAATACTCTAACTCCAGTCTCTGACTCACCTTAAATTTCAGTCTACTACTCTGATCTCCAGAATAACCCTTTTTATAGTCTACCCTCCTGGCTCACCCCAAATCTCATTTTACTACTATGATCTCCCGAACAACTCTTTCTAAATTCTTCCTTCCTCTATCTCTCCTTTGACTCACCCCAATTCTCATTTTTACTACTATGATCTCCCTAATCCCTTTTCAGAGACTCTTCTCTCCTCCATATCTCCCTTTTCCACACCCCACGCTTCATCTTACTAATATGCTCTCCCAATAAACACTTTCTAGACTCTTCCCTCTTCTATCCCTCCATTGTCATGTCAAATGTCAAAGGTTCTTATATAGCGCCTTATCACCGCAAGGTCTCAAGGCGCTTGCTTTGGGAACGCGTCCTGGCTTTTTCCATGTGAGATAACCCCTACTGGGCATCCCCAAGGTGAAAGCCAGGCATCCCGCCGCGGGGTGGGGGGGGCATAGTGGAGATTAAGCAAGCTATTGCCCAGAGTTGCAGAGTGTGAACCCATGATTCGAGTAGGCACCAAAGCGAGAATTATCAAGTCCGTGGACATTTGGGCTCAAGACCCTGCCGCGTCGGGAATTGAACCCTGGTCCCGGGTCTGACCTCTGCTTCAGGGTCTGCCTAATCTAACAAGTGAGCCACACTTCTCCACTAACCTACTCAATCCTACTAACTATCGCTCAAATTGATTCCTATTTCTCGATACTAATCCAATAGTAATCCTTTTGGGATCTGGTGTAGTGTACTACTCACCAAAAAGCGTTTCGAACTCCTCATCAGGGGTAGTAAACGCTATATAAATACAATTTCAATTGCATCCTTTAGCACATCAGAGGTGAACTGACCCGGTGGACCAGCACTACCGCAGCACACATAGAAAGAAGTATATGCCTCTCAGGTTTGTTTTTGTGCAAGAAGGTGTCTCTTCCTGCACAAAAACTCTGCATGCAATGCAGGTACCCTTGCACCATGGTGCAAGGCTGTCTGTGTTAGTGCTAGGCTGCAAAAAGAGCGCAGATGAAAGGGAAGAGTTCTCCATAGTGCCTTAAATACGGTGCAGTCCTGACCTTTATCTGTCGCGCAGTGCAACGCAGCAAGAAGTCGTGCTGCGCTGCTTGAATTTTACATTAACAGGCCCACAAGTCTCCAAAGTGTGACACTACACACCCAGTTGTTTCTTTCCGGTGCACAAGGATGGAGTGAACCACATGGCTGTGTAGGAGGGGGTGGCCTGGGAAGTGCCTCCTTTATTTATAAAGCCTGCCCAGTACAGGGCGGCATCCACGTGGGGGCCACTCAGGGCAGGCTACAATGATGGGCAACCTTCCCCCAAATGACCTTGTCTCCAGGCAATGCTGGGAGGCCAAACTGGATTCTACAAGTTGGACTGTCCTCTTTTCACCCCTTTCTTTCCTGCTTCTTTCTATCATCCTTTGCCTAATTTTCAGCAAGTCATGTCAGAGGGGATTAGCTAAACATATATTTCAAAGTGCCTGTAAACACTGCTCTACAAACTACGTTTGGCTAACCTTGTAATAGAAATTCTAGTGTATTTGCTTATAAAATGAATACAAATACTTTGTAATCGGGTAAAGTTGGACTGGCCTTGCGATATGGAGAATGTGGCAGACTCAGTGCAAGAGCTGGTCTGCACTGCTAAAGAACCTGGGCCTCATTTATGAGGCTGTGCGTCACTTTTACGCCGCCGGTGCATCACTTTTTGTGACGCACCAGTGGTGTAAAAAATGCACCTTATTGCGCCGTATTTACAAAGTGACGCATCTAAGCAGATGCGTCACTTTGTAAAGTCCTGCGCCACATTATACCTGCGCCAGGTATAATGTATGCAAGGGTGGCGCACTGACGCAAGAAAGGGTCATGGAAGTGACGCAGTGAAATCTATAAGATTTCACTGCGCCATTTCTAGGACAGATATGCGTCAATTTCTTACGCCTGCCTCACAGCAGGCGTAAGACTGACGCAGGCCCTTTCACATGGGGTTTGCCCCATGTGAAAGGACACATTGCTGGAGTTGCGTCACTTTTGTGACACACTCCAGCAATGCGTCACTTTTGCACCATACAGATACGTCAGAAATCCTGATGTATCTGTAACTCCTTGCGACATGATGCGTCATACTGTAAATATGACGCATCATTGGTGTCGCAAGGAGGGCGCAGTGAAAAGTGACGCATCGCTGTTGTCACGCAGCTATGCGTCACTTTTCATAAATGAGGCCCCCTTTTTTTAGTAAATCAAACCGAGGCATTGCCTGCCTCCATGAATGCTCCTGGGCAGCCAGCTATCACAAGGAAAGTGAGCCATCAATCAAAAGATGGTAAGATATTGTACTGATGATCAGTAGATAGGTTGCACTCCTGTTTTTTACTCTGCTCATCATATTTCTATATTTAACTTTGATTAAATCAAGCGTGCTCAGTGGTTACGTGCCACAATCCATCTGTTTTCACGTGCCACAGGGGCAGGGCACGTAACCACTGAGCACGCTTGATTTAATCAAAGTTAAATATAGAAATATGATGAGCAGAGTAAAAAACAGGAGTGCAACCTATCTACTGATCATGATTATTATAAACTGCCTCAACCAGGTTTGCACCCACAAGAAAATGGAAAATAATAGTTTACCTCGAAGTCGCACATTGAATATCCACGAATAAGGCGGAACACCAGATTTCATGAAGCATGTTTATATTTTTAAACGTCAGCAGCGAACTAGATATGAATCATCTACAAGGGATCACGGACTTGTGTTTGACAATTTGAAACGCCATGATTATGGTAAAAAAAGAATTGGTTCTCAAACTGACGAGATTCGTAATAGAACTAGAGCATTCTGGGAGTAGTAGTGTTTATTGATTCCTATACAAGAACGATGCCAGCTGTGAGTTACGTTGAGTTAATGCAGTCCTGCCAAGTATCACGCATTAGGCGTGATGCTAACGCATTTCAGTGTGGTGATCCGCATCACCGCACTGAAATGCGACGTCACGCATATAGCCTGTGCCCACTAAGCGCTGTGATCACAAAAAACTAGTGTCAGTCACTGTCAATGTCAGAGGTCGGCAGCCTGCGCTGCACGGGAGACTTCTCAATGGGAGAGAAGCTCAATTCAACTGTATTGAATCGAAGGCTGCGCAGTAGAGCGGCGTACTTTCACTTTCGGAGTCCTTTGTCAGTTAGTCACAGACTTTGATAGGCCACGTGACAGGACGTCCTGACGCCCGCGGCGTGTGCCCAGCAGGCGTAAATTCAAGCTCCTTGGCTGCTCGCAACGCAGTGGAACAGGCAACTCTACCTAAATCCAAAATGGAAATTATCCCGGGACCGGACCGCCCGACAGTTGGTACGCCGGAGGAATTATTAATTGCCGCTACTGAAGAGGGCACAGAACGGCGCTAGAGAGAGCCCTTTAAATCAGCTGGGCCTCTCCCTGCAGAAACGAATTTAAGTGTTGCAGCGAACTGTTGTATTTTCTTAGTTAGGGGGTAGGTGCTGTGGACTCTCTGGCTCAGGCAGGCACGGATGGCAGCCGGGCTAACAGCACGCAAATAGAAGTCATTAATTCCCATTACCAGCTACAATACAGCACTTCTCGCAGTGAAGACATGCTGCTTAGTTCAGGTGACGTCGCAGCTCAGGCACATTCTAAAACTGCTGTTTCAACCCGTGCCCCCTTTACCCCTGCCCAGCAAACCGAAGAGCTCAGCCACCAGGAGAAACGATGTCGAAGTGGTGAAGCGCTCAGACTGGTACATGCAGAAGCACTTGTTTATCGGCAGCCGACGGGTGAGTCTACAGGCTCTGTGTGTCCCGTTCAGTTGATCTCTACAGCATTTCGTTATCAATACAAGGCAGCAATGCAGGTTACTGCCCACCATTCATTTCAGAATGAGCATGCCCCGGAGTTTTTGTTTACTCACAGGACGAATTGTATTCATGTTGTAAGTGTGATAAATGATGTCTGGCAATTTCCAGCTCAGTGCAACTGTAGCCACAGAGGAATATAAGTTTGTCCTTCCTGGTTCAGTAGTGCTAGTTACTTCTTATAGTGCTACGAGGAGCCAGGCTGTGAGTGAGCACATGAATATGGAAATTGTTTCAAAATTGTATTGTGTACAGTATAAGATAGACTGCCACAAAAACTGCAGACATTTAGAGTGCATAATAAAGCAAGGGTAACCTTTCATTTCATGAGGTTTGCTCCAGTTGCAAGATATTAGAACTTGTGTAAGAATTTTTATATTTCTCTTTCCGTGCAGCTCATTACTTGGTTTTACTTATGAGAAAGTGTTACTCTAAGTGTCACACATTCGGTAGTTAAATGTCATTCATACGTCCACTAATACCATGTACATGCCACACATAAGCAAGTGCCCTCCAATTTCTGGTAGTTCGCAGCAGTTTTTAAATCTTCTTAGTTTCTCTTTGCTTAGTTGGGTGTAATTTCTTATAGTTAAATGTTTTACTTGTCTAAATTACTTGATTTTGCTCGCTAGAAAGTGTCACTCATAGTCATTGAAATGTCACTCATAATTACAGTGACATTATGAAAATGTCACACATAGCAATCTTAAACCTTGGCAGCTATGTTAATGGGAGGTATAGCCCAGGTACATGGGGAGGGGCTTGTGTTGTTTAAGTAGCATGGGGGAGTGTTGAGAACTAAAATTGCTCTATCTAAAGGAAGGAAGGTCGGAACTGGTTTCAGCAGGTACGTGAGGGTTTTAGGCAGGACGTTAAACAAAAGGTGAACAGGTTTCTGTAACTTAACTGTATGTCATAAACAGCAGGGACGACCAAGCACAATTAAGTGGGTGTGGAGTTAAAAATAAACGAAGCATCTTTTTCACAAGAATTGGGTGTATGTCATACTAATGAAACGGAAGGAAGCTTGATGTTGTTTGAAAGTGGGGATTGATAATGGGTGGATAGAGGTTAGATGCCGAAGCACTAGGAAGCAGGGGAATGCAGTTCGAGAGGAAATGAGAGTATACGGGCAGAGCATTCTGGTGAGGGAAAGGGAATGAGTTTAACACGCAGGCATCGGGAAGAGACCCAAATAATAATGTGTTTAACAGGGAATTTTTCACGGATTAGAAATGTGAAGATTTCATCATTACGCTCTCAGTTTAATTAGGTTGAGGATTGTCATTGCGGTATTTATGTTAAAGACGATAGACAATTGTTAAAGAGGTTGTCAATATTTAATGAGAAAGTGATACATTGCACACATATTTACCGTTGTTTTTATTGATCTTTCTAGTTACCCCTGACGAAAGGCCCATTGAGGCCTGAAATGCATTGGGATGTTTAATAAAACTGCTTTTGATGAAAATTGCATTACTACGTATTCTTGATTGAAGAGGCACGGATGGCCCATTGAGAGTATGAGAAACACAGAAAATTAGCATTTCCTTACAAGAGGATGTAATGTGCCAGAAAATGAAAAAACGAACGTTGGAGAAAAAGTTATTACAATAAGTGTATTACAGGATTTAAAACAGTCAGAAAAAAAGGAACCACAGATTTCTGCAATAGCAGCAGCTACAGTGCCGTGGTTTGGGGCACTATCCAGTGCCCTAATGTTCAGAAAGATATTGTACTGTACATATGTAATGTGCACGTTTTGCGCGCTATTTACACATGAGATTGCCTGCTGAAAGTCTTACTTGTACCTGTAAAGTTTGCACAGTATTTTGTTTTAATGTAGAATTAATTCACAAAGGCATTTGTGTGGGTCTCAGTGACTGAAACGTGTCTGCAATTTGCACACCAAGGTGTGCGTTTTAAAAGTTTCGATTGCATTCCAAAGACAACCAAAAAAAGTGGCCCTTTAGGTATCTGAGCTGCCCTGTGGAGATTGCAAACACGTCCAGGTTTGAGAGAATTCCCAGAAGTGCACATGGAAATCCACCCACGCACAGCGTAGGATGTCACACACTTCTTCTCCAATATAGTTACGTTTGTCGATTGGCTGCAGATAAAAAAACAAAAAAACTCTGCTCATTGAAAATATATTTTAAAGGAAAAAAAATCCCCTCTGCAACAAACTCAAAAAAACATGACATTAGGTACATTTGCATACTACATTTACACACTTATGGCAACGTTTTGTAACCCCTTCCATGCTGTAAATGTTTTTGTACTTGTATAGCGCACAGCTACCCGCAGTGGGTTTCCCGGCGCTTGTACGAATACCGCAAGGGACCCCTTCCTGGCTTTCCCTGTGAAGTGTCCACTCCTGGGCACCCCCATGGTGCAGACCAGGCATCCCTCGCGTTGTGGCGGCCGTTGTGGAGACTAAGCAAGCTATTGCCCAGAGTTGCAGCGTGGGACCCATGATCAGAACAGGCACTGAGGCGAGAATATCCGGTCAGGGGAATTAATGAGCCCGAGACCCGCCGAGGCGGGAATCGAACCCTGGTCCCTGGCCAGAGCTCTGCATCGAGGTCTGCCTGCTCTAACCTTTGAGCCACACTTCTCCATGCGCATGACGAGCTGAGCTCGTCATGAGTTGCGCCTCTCGCATGCTCATGACGAGCTCAGCTCGTCATGTAACGCAGTATTTCAAAAAAAGCCGCACAGCGCAAAAATTACCGCCGCACGCTTGCGGTTAAGAGAACATTATTGCGTGCGATTGTGATAGAAAAACATTAGGAATGAAGCATAAATTGTGGGTCGTCCCCTTCTTCCCATGGCCTCCCCCGTGCCATCAACTATGAAAGTACGTAGGGAGAACCCTCCCACTTTCTGATTTTCCTCTGTTCTGATGTACAACAGCGGCCGTATTACGCATTTTCATTGTTTGCCCCCGAAGCACCATTTTAAAAGTGCGCCGGGTGCAAACAATGAAAATGCCCCCTATTACCATGAACGCGCTTCCGCCAGGGCAGACGCTAACCCGCCCGGGCCTGGAGTACGCTTTCATGTGAAAACACGAAGCACCTAGAAGGTGGCACACTGTGAGTGTGCCCCCTGAGGGCTTCTTTGCCTGTGTTCCCGCATCTGTAATATGGCGCTGGCGCAGAGGCAAAGGAATTCCCTCATTTGCATAGGCCACTCCCCTATGCAAATGAGGGAACATCCCCTGAAGGGAGCAACGGTGCTTTAAGTGCGCTAGCGCTATCGGTATTACTGAAGGGGGTGAAAAAGCATCTGCGCCCTCTTCTGTAATTCCAAAATGCCCCAGTGGTATGCAAAGCGGGCACAAATGTCCTGTTTGCCCCCGGGCACGGCCTCTGATTTAAATGCCTGCAGTGTCTTCCATTTGCGCTCAGATTACAGAAGACTTAAGTTCCTGTGTAACTTATGTGGAACACTTGGAAAACGTGGATTATTCATTTTACATAAATTGCACAAAATGCCCAAAGTAACATCAGTCTGGCATTTTGCATGCATGAACACATTAAGCAGTATAAAATAAACCCACAAAATGAAAAAGAAACTCAGACAACAGCTTGTGGTTGGTTCGTTCATACTCTTGGAACGTTTGCATAATAATTGCAGTGCTTAATTTGAGCAGGTGATGTCAGCACCAGCAATGAATTGGTTTTTGGTGCTCGGCACTAGTTCTTAATTATCAAGGACTTAGGACAGTCTGCCACATGGTGGCGCTGCTCATCTAATTTAGAGATGAGCAAAACAAGGAGTTTTTTTTTTAATACAATTAATCCACATTAAAAATGACTCCCCAGCCATTCCTTTAGCTTTATGGACCTGGAATAATCTGAACTGTCACATTTACATGGAGAGATGATTAGCAGTTGTTTTGGCAGCAATGACAAGGGCGATGGGTGGTGCAAGCTGCAATGGCCTCCTGGTCATAGGCCTAGCACTTAATATTTTACAAATTAAGCACTGAATAATTGGAAGGTGAAATACTGAAACTTATGCAAGATCACAACTGCGTGAACGAAATTTCCCCTGTGCACACTTTTATATAACTCAAAAACAAAACTGTGTGGCATATTACCAACAACTAGCTTTAATTATCGCTATGTTGGTTTAGCAGCGATATTCTTATCGCCGAGCTGCGGCGATTTTTATCACTTAGGAACTTTGCCATTATCAAGGTTTATCTCCTAAGCGATAAAAATCGGCCGAAATGCATGAATATCGCTGAAAAGTCAGCGATATTCATGCATTACCGAGCTAATGCTCTTAGCCATGTTATCCACCTCCCATTGGATAACATGGCTAAGAACTGCTCTGGGCAGGTGTTAGCTTTTGGAGATATTCGAGCTTAGCGCGAATATCTCCAAAAGTTGGTAATAAGAGATAGCGATGTTAGCGACTGTTTCCAGTCGCTAACATCTTGGCACGCCCACTTTGCATGTCATGCAAAGCGGGGCCCAAGATGGTCGCTATCTCCTACTAGCTGTCACTAACTGGTGCTAGCGACAGCTAGGTAATAGGGAGATAATTTTATCTCCGCTTTCTTGGCTTTTAAAGCCAAAAAAGCGGAGATAAACCCCCTTGATAATATGCCCCTGTGTTGCCAACAGGTGGTGTAATGTTATGCTTACTTTACAGTTGTGTGAGAGGGGCGGTGGTGGAGCTCCTGTCCAAAAGAGATAAATGGAGTTTTTCTCCTATTTTCGGCACTTGTTGGCTTTTCCAAGAAAACTCAAGGTTACGCACAGGTTGAGTCTGGCAAGGGCATCTCAGTTCCTATAGGTTTGGTAAAGACATTTGAATGATAAATATCATAAAAACCAATACAATAAATTTCAAATGTAATCTTTTTTGCAAATCTACTAACCTTAAATGAGTGACGTAGGCCTGACTTTTCCTACAGGTAGAAGTTATGATTGCAGACGGAGGGCAGTTCTCTTAATTAGTAAAATGGGCATAAATTGTAGTAAGTTACAACCCCTGAGTAATGTGATTCATGTGGCAGTAAATGAGAAACTGATTGACTGTGCAAATGTCCCCGGTCCAAGTCCAACTTAACGCATCCTCTGCTCTTTTAACCCCTTGCATGCGTCGGATGACCTCTGGCAGTCCGACATCACGGTAGGGCGCGTGCGTCAGATTGCCTGGAGCCGTCCGATTTGCCCACGCGTGAAATATTCCCACACTGCGGGAACATTTCGAACACATTCAAGGGGTTAATGAGGGCGTCTCCTCCCCCGTCACTGTGGGCCCAATTCATGAAGTGACATTTGGTGGTGATGTGAGTGTATGACCAAATGTAACTTTTTTATACCTGACTGGAACCCACGAAGGGTTTCCCGACAGGGTGTAAATTGATTAATGAATCTTGACATCTCTGTCATCTGTGCAAAGAAATCACCAGTAGCGGCCTGACCCCTGCCAAAGTGGAGGGGGAGGCCGGAAGAGGGAGCTGGGGTGTTGGAGTACAAAATAATAATAATCTTTTTAAACAAATTATTTACCTGATTGCTGGCGCCGTCCTCAGAATCGCCGCTCTGGGCAAAGGCCTCCAGAGAGCACTGTGGCCAATCTTGATGCTGCATGAACCTCTACCTTCTCAATCACTTTTCTGAAATTTCTTCTAAGTCCAAAGGTAAGCCGGCTCCTTGGATCCGACCCAAGCTCCATTGTGGTTGGCCTTGACTTTTGATATGACCTGGTCCAGTGCGACTAGATATCCATGGTTGGCACTTTGACATTTTAGGTGCTATTATTCACAAAAGATTTTAAAAATGAATAACTCTGGTTCTAATGATGGGTTTAACAATTGGATTTAATTCATTTTGGTGTCTGTTTGTCAAAATGAACTACATTTTTCTAAATTGGCGTGCAATTTGGTTGTTGCGTTTTCACTTTGCAACAGTTTGCGTGCTGCATACATATACTGCAGAGCTGGAGGAATTCCTTCTCTTCAGGATGGGAAGAGAAACAAACCACTCCCATAGTTGGTGTGAATGTGAAAGAAGAGCTTTCTACATAGGCAAACATGTTTTCAGTCAGTCTGCTTACCAGGCACATTATGGGGAATATTGTTGATCAAAAAAAGTATAAATCTACATGTGTATGTAAATCTATAGGATAAGATTTGTTTTCATAAATCAGGACTGATATTCAATTATTAAAGACTGTCCCCTTGCATTTTGTTTCATTACTACTGTTGCAAAGTTATCCTGTGTCCTGGGCACCTCCAACCTTTTGCTGACTGGTACTGGGGGTAACTGACTCTGACTGACTCTGACTGACCCTGGACTCTTCCTAACCAGACCCAGGGCCAGTTCTATACTGAAAACAGAATTAGAACACAGGGAAGACACTTATATACACTAGGGTACAATATGGGTTAGGTACCCCTGAGATTGGCTTGGCCTCGCCTACTAGGCCCTGGTACATATAGAG
The DNA here is from genome assembly GCF_964261635.1 of Lissotriton helveticus. NCBI lineage: Eukaryota > Metazoa > Chordata > Amphibia > Caudata > Salamandridae > Lissotriton > Lissotriton helveticus. Next base: position 1,695,674,784 of record NC_136069.1, on the reverse strand, counting down.
CAGGGGGATTGAACTACCTCTAAATCCCTAGCATAAAATTGGGCTGGGTAGTTTAGAGGCCAGCAGCCTTGTCTGCACTTGTATGTGTGCACTGCTGGAACCTGAGGTCTGTTTAAATTAGCCCTGTGTTGCAGGGCTGCTTTTAAAATGCAAATAGTGCCCACACTTGATGTTTATTTTTTGGGGTACACCTAAGTGTTTCAGGGGAGGGGTCAGGTACTTATAAGGGGAATCCTTTTAGAAGGATTTTATATGCCCTGGGTTACTGAAATTGCACATTTCACTCCCCACATTATAGTAAAGTGCTTCCCAAAATCTACTTTTGTGCAAGGAGCACTGGGGAAATGAGGATCTGCAATATTGTTATCTATTCAGCACCCCTAAAGTCTTTCCTAGGTGTTCCCTGATTGGAGGGTCCTGTAGATATAAGCAGGATCCTTATAAAAACATAAACAAAAAGACCTAACAGTGGAACCTTCTGATTGCCAGCACCTAACCTGGTATCACTCCCTCAATCTTGTCCCGTCTATACTAGCTGGGATCTGTGTGCACACTGAATAGCACCCACCGTCACAGTGCTTGTTCCCTCAGGAACCTAACAATTCAAAACAAAAGCACAGGTGCACCACACAACGGAACTTATTCAAGGAGGATAGTTATGAAGTCCATATCCAGTAAAGAAAGTTCTTCAATGTTTTCTTTTTTATTTTTTTATTCCATTTTCATTTCACGTAGGTAAAACACAGAATCCAGTTTTAATGACTCAACACAGTGCAGCCGACGCGTTTCGTCCTAGTGGAGGACTTCTTCAGTGCTGCTAGATACAAACAAATAAATATACATATATAAAAAACAACAATTACGATAAAAAAAAGACAATCTATACATAAATACAGATGGGCTAATTACCATCCCATATACTCATCACACTAATTTTACATATTTACACATTATACACAGCAAAGACAGACCAACAAGATATTAAACAGTTATTATTTATTATTTATTTTTAGAATTTTTATAGAGCAGCTGATACCTTCCAGGCTTCCTGGCGCTGGAGAATACTTCAACTAAGGATAGCTGGTAGCGGGCAACAAGCGGGAGGATAATTAGGGGAACAACCAGGTCTTAATCCGTTTCCGAAAGGGAAGGAGTTGAGGGATTTGGCGTATGTCGATAGGCAGACTATTCCATAATTTGGCCGCTGCGACCCGAAATGATCTTCCCCCCGTTCTAGCTTTGTAATATCTGGGCACTTTTGTCAGATATGCCGAGGAAGAACGCAGGGCTCTGGTGGGAGTGTACCATGAGAACATATCTTGCACAGGTCTGGGTCCAAGTCTATGCAGCGCTTTAAAGACAATGCAGAGGGACTTGAACGCCACCCGCTGCCTCAAAGGTAGCCAATGTAGCTCGGCCAGGGCCGCCGAAGCCGAGGATCTCCTCGTCCAGCCAAGAGCTAGCTTAGCGGCGGCGGACTGAATTCTTTGAAGCCGGTCTAACAGCGTGATTGGGGACTCAAGAAGTAGAGCGTTGCAATAGTCAAGGCGACTAAGTATAGTGCACCTGACTATCATCGCCCGAGCTTGTGAGGGGAGGAGTGGCATAATTTTACGCAAGGAACGTAAAAGAGCTGAGCACGTCCCCACTGTTTTGGCGACCTGGGTGTCCATGTTCAGTTTATTATTGAGCGTGGCTCCCAGGTTGCGGACCGAGGTAACTGGCAGTGGTTTGACCCCGAATTCCGGAGGCCAGAAATCACTCGGGAACTGACGAGAAATATAATTTCCCGCACAGTACAGAACCTCTGTTTTGGAGGAGTTAAATTGTAAGGAGTTCCTGTGCAACCACCCAGCCGTCTCTCTTAGGCAGTCATGGAAGGAGGTTAAGGGGATAAAGCCTTCTCCCTCCCATGAGAGAATGAGCTGGGTGTCGTCAGCATAATTGATCGTTGTTATCCCGAAAGACTTGATTATCGTTATTAGTGGTTTAAGATACACGTTAAAAAGAATGGGGCTGATAGAGGAGCCCTGGGGAACTCCCTGAGGTACTGAGGCAAAAGCGGATTGGAATGGAGGGAGGGAAACCGCCTGTCTTCTGTCCTGCAGGTAAGAATGAAACCACAACAGGGCCGTGCCCTCCACACCTGCCTCGCGGAGTCTGTCCAACAGCGTCCCGTGGTTGACCGTATCGAATGCGGCTGACAGGTCCAGCAGTATCAATGCTACTGGCTTGCCCCTGTCTGCATGCATGCGAAGGTCCTCCATGGCTGTCAAGACTGCTGTTTCGGTACCGTGAGCAGGACGGAAACCGAATTGGAGTTCATCCAAGAGGTTGTTCTGTTCTAGGTGCGTGGAAAGACAAGAGCTTACCCAACGTTCGACCACTTTTGCAGGAAATGGCAGGAGGGAGATGGGTCGGTAGTTAGATAAACAGTCAGGGCTCAAGGAGGGCTTTTTCAAGAGCGGGGTAACGAGCGCCTGTTTCCAGGGGGTTGGTACATATCCGCAGTGTAGAGAATAATTGCATATTCGTCGCAAAGTGCCAAAGAGTTCTGATCCAAAGTTTTTCCAAATTTTTGGAGGGAGGGGATCGAGAGGGGATCCCGAGGTAATTCCGAGTGCCAGTCTTTCAAATTCGGATTCAGGAATAGGGAGGAATTCCCGAAGCCTGGCCATAGGGATGGGGCCTGAGGAAGTCAAGTCCTGCGAGCTGGTGATGGCTCCCAGGCTGTTGGAACATCCCAGCGCAGGGGGAGCCTTTAAGTTATGGATAATGGTGTTAATTTTTTCTGTGAAAAAAACAGCGAGACTGTCACAAAGAGCTTGAGTGGGAGGCTGAGTAATTGTGGCACATTCTGGGTGAGTTAAATTTTTGAGTATCTGAAAGATGCTTTTCGAGCTATTGGGGGCATTGGCAATAGTAGAGCAAAAGTAGTTTGTCTTACTTTGCACTATGGCAATTTTATATGCCCGGAGGTTGTCTTTCCAGATAGATTTATTAGTATCAGTGTAGCCTTGCCTCCATTTTCTCTCAGATTGTCTGCAAGCTAGTTTAAGGGCTCTCAATGAGTCATCGAACCAGGGGGCTGGTAGTCTTCTCTTGGGATTACTCTTTTTCTGAGGGACAAGAGAATCCGCGGTGTTGGAAATCAGTGTGCAGAGGGCCGTATAGTTGTCCTCCACCGACTGCAAGGTGGAAAAACTATTCTTCACATTGAATACGGGGCCAGTCAGTCTTAGTTTGTCCAACACTTTCCAATCTCTATACAGCGAATCGCGAGAGGAACTATTATAAAACTATTATAAAAGTTCCTATTTACATTAGATGAGCAATACATAAATACGTAATATTCTCTGACATAAAAATGAGGGTCAAAGGTCCAAGGAAGGACAGAATTAACAGAAGCAACCTCATGTTTGCCTATCTCCAGTGACAACATATTATTCACGCTTCACTACATGAGGTAGGAACACTGTAATCCATTGTCAGTGGTTACAAAACAACAGGAGATAGGAAGAGAGAATAACAGAGTGGAATTGTCCATTGGGGCTTGGAGGCAGTAAAAGGCGGAACAATCAAGAATTTAGAAAGAAAATTTGTCATGGCAAGAACCGAATATATACAAATTCCATCATGAAATGGATACCCGAGAGGAGAGTTTAAAGTGTCACAGCTTGGTCAAATAAGCCAATCCCCCATATTAACGGATCGACAGAAAAGGCAACAAGACGCCATGAACTCAATAAAAACAGTAAGCAGATGAGTACCCACCACTAGATGATGGTAGAGTCAAACACATCCATGAACTGAGAGGTCATAGGATTACCTGCTAGAGAGCTGTTTCCCGTCCGGTAGATTCTACAATATGAATAACGGCAATCAGAAAAAGTTGGGATTTTAGCAGTAGTAACGGAAATAGTGCTATATTAACATAACAAATCCCATTTTCTCTAAACATACATTATATCAAGGATTAAAGCCGTCTATATAAAGGCCATGCCTAAAAGGCACGTCCCACCATGATGATGTCCAACTCCGCCAGGTTATATTGGGATGGTGCTCAAAGTAAATCATGTAGAAGTGTATCTGAAGTGAGAGAGGAATATTACAAATCCAACATAAGAGCCCAATAGAGGCATGACTATTATCAGCAATACTGCTTAGACTGATGGAAAAACAGTAGGATTTACATGATATCATGCTAAGATGGGACAACCTAATAAATCAGCACATACCTTTCAAAGTATCACGCGAAGGCCTAGAGGTAAGACAAGTGACACCCCCTGATGAGGGATAGGCCTGTGCAATAAACAACACTGCTAGACCTGCGGGGAAATAATTAATTCTGATCAATAATATCCTTTCCATGTCCCAAGGTACGATGCTCAATTGAGCAAGCTAACTAACACAATAACATAAACTCGGTAAAGAGGGCTGTGAGCTCTCTAACTACTCCTTACAACCCTGAGCATATGTTAAGTGAGGAGGAGTGCATATATCTACCAGTCCTGGAACCAGTTTTCCCTTGTATCTACATTTTGACCAAAATACATAAGGGTGGCCCCTTTCCACCGGGCCGCCCCTAGTATTTCTGGCGTTAACTCACCCACCAAAAAACTCTCTGAATATGTGGCCCATTACATACAGCCCCTAGTGCAAAACTTACCAACTTACATTTAGGACACAAAATTTATCTTGGGGAAATTTGAAGGCTTCAATTGGTCCGAGACCTTAACCTTTGTGACTCTGGACCTAACCAGTCTGTGTACGCTTATCACAAAAGAATTTGGGGTAAAAGCACTACAATTTTATCTGGGACAAAGGACGACAGACCATTATTCACATAATGAGGTTCTGCTGGAAATGACTGTTATCATTCTGTCAAAAAATGTCTTCATGATTCTGAATGGTTTAATCAAATTCAAGGCACAGTCTAAGCGGTCTAAGCAGTAGATGGGGATATTAAGGAATATTATGTGGCCCCCTTCCCGAGCTAATAGTGGCCCGTGGGAACTCCCTCCGCTGTGACTGAACCTATTTGAGAGGGGTGGGAGTGCACAGTTACGGTTCTGAGCCTTTACAGGCCCCGGGGACCCAATCTTCGAGGAAAATGTTCTTTTGAAAGGGAATGGGGGTGGAAATCCCACTTCTTGAGCAAAGCCTGGCCCAGGAACCCCAAACCCCAGTGCTTAAGGTGGGTGCCAACCCAGGATAACTGCAACACAGATTTCTGGGGGCTGTGTGGGTAGCCTCCAGGGCTCCCATGGTCCCACTGGGTGCCCTTGTGCATCCTGGGTGCACCAGAAGCTGACTTTTCCCTGCTCCCACCAGGCTCCACACGTCTCCCTCTCCAAACGTTTTTGACCCGGCACAAGGGTGGAAGGAGGGTCCAGGTATCTCTGCCATGTCACCACTTGTTCTTATTTAAAGGACATTGGACTAAGTCTCTGATTACTGTAATGGCTATCACAAGACTTGCCACCATGTTGCAGCCAGCCAGTCAGAGTATTCACTCAGAGAAAGTCCCTCAGCCAATGAAATATCTTGAATTTAACAATTTTGACCTGCAGTCCAGAAATACAAATATTTTTTAACCTTACTTTCTCAAAAACTACTGACTGGATTTACAAAAAATCATAAAAGCATTCTTTCCGGACCAATATCTTGCTTCCCACCACACTTGTGTAATTCAGTTCAGCTCTGGCTGTAGCACGTTTCAAATATCCCTATGGAAAGTGCATGGGAAATTGCACTTTGGATCCCAAGATTTCTAAGTCCCTGCTTGATAGAGCGCCCGTCCATTCAGGAATTTTTGAGAAATTAAGATTCTAAACCTTTATATATCTGGACGATTGAGTCCGGAGATGCTCGCAAGAGTCCTGCAATCACGCAACTTTGAAAAATAAAGTGATCTGGTTGGCAGCAGAGGCTTTTTTTCCCATCGGCCACCTTTTTCTTGAAGTGGAGCAAGAGCTACGACTCGAGCTCACACTCTGATTGGCTAACCTCAACATGAAAATATTTGTTACAATGGCCATTACAGGACTTGGCACTGTGTTCTGAAAATGTTTTTAAAAAGAATATAACGCTGCAGGGTAGGTAAGGATACCCTATCCCCCTAGCCCTTGCGTGGGGATTTTAGAGGGACCCTCCCAGTGGCTAAAAGTAAAAAAAAAATTCTATTTGCTGCATCCTACATTTCTCCCACAGGATTGCAGTAAATAAAAAGTGGCTGTTTTGTTTTTAAATAAATGACCCCCTGGTGGGACCCAGGCCTATTTTGGCCTTTGGGACCCCATCCCCAGGGTTTCTTTCCATAATTAAGGGATGGGGTACACTGGCCCCTTCCTGGAGCCTCAAAGAGGCCATCGGGACCACACACACCCCCGGGGAATATTTAATTTTAAATGGAGGGGGCATGGGGCTCCATACTAAGCCTAAGAACACCATCCCGGGGCAAATTTAATGCATGGGGAGGGAGCCATGTGGCCCCCTTGCATGAGCCTGCTAAAGACCCCGGGCCCCATCCCATGGGACAAGTGTACTTTTTGTTGGGGAGTTGCCCCGTGTTGGGCTCCTCCCCTGTTGAAAGCTCTGTGGACCCAATTCTTGGGAGCACAATTGCACTCTCCTGGACACCCTATGCCCCAGACTCTGTGGGCAGGGATCACAACAGCCACTCTACCAGGTGGAATAGCTACTCCTGAACATAACTCACAGACAGCTTAGAAGGTAAGCATAAAAACTCCTGCGCTTAACTTTCAGACACTTGACAGTGTGGAACTTAATAACCTGCTTCAGGTTCTACTCTGCCTAGGTCCGCCAGGAGAAAATCACAACCCGAGGCTCAGCCACACTCACCAAGAGTGAAAACAACAACACTGCAATTTAGAAAAACCCACCAGATGTGAAGGGCACCAAAAATATCACACTGCAAGCAACATAAGACCAATCGGGGTCCTAGAAGCATGAGTGCCACTCATGCATAGATTAGATAAATCTCTCACTGATTCCAACCACCTTCAGTCCTGGATGAATACTCCAACACTCAGCAGTCTGTAACCAAATACAGGCTGCAAAATAATACACTTAGTCATGTGGCTCTGTTATTCCATATAGGGAATATCCATTACAGGCCTCACCAATAATCCAATACCCTTATTAACATATCTAATGCAACCACTCTACCCCATCTAACAAGGCCTGGAATGACATTTTTAAGACATCTGCTGCTCAATGCTGACCACTGAAGAAATTAACATAGTCCACACCTGAAGGTCCTGACCAAACACATACTATGATTGCTCCTTAAGAGCACTGAATGTCATTCACAGAACCTATGGCCATGAAGCAGTCTATCCTGGTAGGCCCCAGACCCTTTACCCTCCCACCCATACCTGCTGAGGCCGAGAAGACTTCAGAATGTACAACCCTATGTTGTAATTATCACCATGGACTGCAGAGCAGGTCAAAGTTGCCAACATAATACTCAACGTAAAGTGCACAACATGAATGTTCAGTACTCCTGCTTGTGTCATCGAGAATTTATATAATAACTATTGCAATTGAATTGATTACTGACGACTTATTGAAAGGAGCTGTCTTTATACCTAGGTTTCACATTCGTTATTACCGAGATGTCTTGGAGATGGAGTTCGCCATTGAAGAAATTAATAGCAATCCAGACCTGTTGCCAAACATCACCCTTGGACTCTGGATCCTTGACACATGCATGTCGCAGACCAGAGCGCTCCGCGGGGTCTTGGATCTGCTTTCAGGGATGCAAAGAGCAGTGCCAGGATACTATTGTCAGCCTCGTTCAATGCCAGCGGGTGTCATTGGAGAGCTGGAGTCATCCATATCTGGCCCGATGGCCAGGATTCTAGGGCGCTATCACTTCCCCCAGGTAAGGCTGATGGATCCACTGGTATGAGCATGGGACGCGAATGCAAGGATGAATGATGCAATGAGTGGCATGGAGCAGAAGAGTGGATAAGTGGGACATGACTCATCCCTTTATGAAAACAAACCCTAATAGTGATCTCTTGTAGAAGGGTAGTTGCAGTGTCCAGTTTAAGACCCTCAAAAAGACAGTGGACCTGTTGGTATGTGTTTGAGTGTGTGTTAGGTTGCTGGTGTTGTTGTTTTTGATCATCAGTATATAACGCATGAAAAGAGGATCAAAGCCACCACCAGGCTGGCACCTACTGTAATGTTTTGATTTTTTCGACATAGAGCTTATTTATTTTCTATGGTAATTGTTTAGTATAGATTCATATTTGAGGACCTCCTGTTCCTTTACAAAAAGCCACTTGGACTATATGCAGTTAATTCATAAATTAGTCAGGAGCTCCAAGTGATAGCTAATTGCAGTGATCCAACCTACTTAGCATAACACCATGCACTAGGAGGGATTAAGCTTGGGTGAGTAGTAAATATAACACATTCCTAAGGCCCATAGGAGTGCGAAATCGGTGTCTCCAACTTTTGTCTCCAGGGATAGCTTGTCGTAGAATTGGACCCCAAGATTGCGGACTGTGACCTATGGTCGCACCTCCTCTTCTTTGGAAAGGCCCAGAGTTTGGGAGGACGTTCCATGGGGCTTCTACTTGCCAAACAACACAAGAACTCGTTTTTATCCCCATTTAGTTTAAGAGAATTATTTAAGTTTGTCCAGTTCACAATATCCAAAAAGCTTGTCTGAAAGGCTGCCACTACATCCTGCTGGCCACAATTGAGGGACAGAATTAGTTGAGTATCATCCGCATAGTTGACCAGCCTGATGTCATGCGCCTTTATCAGAGTGATCAGTGGCCTCTTATCAACATTAAACAGGGCAGGCCTAAGTGCCGAGCCCTGCGGGACTCCTTAACACAGGGTTTTAAATTCGGAGTGATGGGTGGGCAAGGCAACAGCCTGACACAGATCCGACAGGTAGGATTCCATCCACTTCAACACTGTACCCTCCACTCAAATTGAGGCTAATCTAGCCAGAAGGATGTTATGGTTGACCATGTCAAAGGCATCCAACAAGTCAAGAATGACCAAGACTGTCGACTGACCACTGTCCACCCTCATCCGTAACTCGTTTATAGCCATGAGAAGGGCTGGGTCAGTGCCATGTCCAGGTCTAAAACCTGGTTGTTTTGTAGAGTAATATTTTTCCACTTGATATTCAGCCATTCAACATTTTGTACATGAAACATGAATCACCGCAATTGTGAACAGTAGGACTAAGCAACTAAGTGACTTATTTAGGGTTAGGTGGTTTCACCCAGCTGCCATTTTCCCACCCTTTTTATAATCAGAGAAAGCACTGGGTCACCTTCAGTGGAGTCTGTGCTGCCTCTGCCGGCAGTAACCCTTGATGCAGCAGTCCATCCACCACTTGACCACTGAGTCACAGTGACAGTGGCTAAGCCCTGCTTGTAGCAAGGCTACCGCTACTCATTTTCCTGCCTGTGTTAGCCGTAAGATGCATGGCGGACAGAGACAGGGAAAATGGTGTGTGACCCCCACACACAGGGAAATGCTTTTTGCTTTTAAGAAATACATTCTTGTTTTGGAAATTTCTTTCTTGAAAGCAAACACGTTTGCTTAGTGGGCTCTTTAAACTTGGTGATCATTGCTGTGAAGGGAGTAGCCAGGGTGGTGGCTCCCTTCACATTGGTGAGATTTCCACCAGGATGGTGGGGATCACTTCATAGCACATGCAACCTTCGACCCAGGGGTTGGGGGTCATGATATTCCCCCCACCCCGTCAGATAGCAGATAAAACTCTTAGGAGCATATTTACTAGAAATTGGCAAAGCATGGTTTTATTCCAAAATTGGTAGCACCACGCTCCATCAGTTTCAAAACACAGGGATGCACTGTATTTACAAGAATGTGGTGCACCCCTGTTTCCACTAGGGCTAATGCTAAAGAAGCTGACTGGTGCAAGCGCAAGCACCCTTGCACCATTTTACAAGGGTGCCTTTGCTGCAGGATTGAATGTTTATGCACATAACCAATCTTTACATGCAATTTGCTGTTTCTATGATGTTGCACATATGTATAGAGCAAAATATGAGGAGAAATTAAACATTTCTCCTCATATTGCCTGCCTAAGACCAGGTATTCCCTGGCAATATTATTGGTGCTGCTCCATACCTTGTAAATATTGGGCAGCGTCAAAAAGCAATGTTTGTAGCTGTGGAATGCCAACTGCAACACCCATTGCACGCCCCTTTCGTGCAAAGTGCTGTGTAAATAGGGGCATTATTTACAATGCAGCGTTAAGCCACTTTAGGTGGCTTATGCCACCTTGTAAATAAGGCGACAAACTTAACTCCACCAGAACGCCAGGAAAAAGTGGCTTTCTGGTTGTGTTGACTTATTGTAAATATGTCCCTAAGTCTCTCTAACTCTATAAACAGCCATTTATTTGCATCATAAGTGATTATGGTTTTCCCTCAAACGTTTTGCCTATTTTGCCAACTTTCCTCGACTTTTATGGCTGAAATATATTTTTGTTGGCCTGAGGACTATGTGCACTTTACTACTGCTAACCAATGTTGAAGTGCTTGTACCCACTCCCCTAAACATGGATTTATTGGCTTACACCTGATTGGCATACTTCATTTACTCACTTGTAGTGTGGTAATGCTATATACCCAGGGCTGTAAATTAAATCCTGCTAGTGGGCCTGCAACACTTATTGTACCATCCACTTAAGTAGCATCTCCCGGTCCTGTCATTACAGTCTGAAGGCAGTTTTAAACTGCCAATTTGATTTGTCAATATAGCCACCTTTCCAAGTTTTAAACTTTCCTGTTATTGCATATAGGTCACCCCTAATATAGGCCGTAGGCAGCCGATGGGTCAGGGTGCATTGTAATTAAAAGGTCACCCATCACTTTTAAGTTTTGTATGTCCTGGTAGTGAAAAACGACTCGATTTGTTTTTCACTACTGTGACACCAACATGTCCCTTAGGCTAACATTGTGTTGCCTTACTACATTTAATGTTGCTAACGTTTGATTGGGACCGGGTAGCCATTTCATGTTTGGTATCTATGAAATTGTAATAAAAGCCTCTGTAATAGTAAAGTAAGATTTTGAATACAAGTTTGAAAATGCCACTTATAGAAAGTTTGCATTGTCCTGCCATTAGTCCTTTTGTTCCTCCATCCTGTCTTGGGTCATATGACTGGGTGTAACTGACAGCTAGACTTTGTGAATTCCTACCAGACAGTCACAAAATACAGAGATTGGGTATGCTTGAACATGCCATCTGTTGGCACAAAGCGGTAGCAGAGCTGAATTCAGCCCCATTTGCAACTGAATAGACTGTGCTCTGCTTTCATACAAAGGACTTTACTGTCACAGAAGCCAACTTGGAGTGAGGGCAGGGAAGTCAGGAAATGCCTTGCACTTCAAAGACAGAACCTCTAGAAACTTCTCCTAATTTCAATTGGCTAATTGGCTATAAAAATAGGGTCCAATGACCCACTCTTCAGTTTGCTGGCCTCCTGTTCAGAGCTATGGGGACATACCTGGGTACCTCTACCTGAAACCCACACCTGGCCCCTTGCCTGAGTGAGTCTTGAACCCCCAAGTGGTGTCCCACCAGTCCTAGACCCTTGGATGTGGTGCCAAAGGTACCCAGATAGCCAACATCCAAAACAGACTAAAATCTGCTCTGAGAACCGAGGGGAGACTGTGACCAACCTGCTCATCTATCGTCTCATGGTGCATCTCCGGTTGACGTTACTTTGCGGCTGTTCCTGCTATGCTCTTCTCCACAGCAGCAAATCCTGTCCCCTCAGTTTCTTTGCCAAAGGGGTAGCCAAGCCCTTGAAACTATCTTTGGCCACAGTTTCCTGGCTCTTCTCCCTGGAGATTTTCAACTAGTCTGAATGTACAAATCTTCACTGCAGCTTTGACTCAGGGCTCCCTGATGATGACGCTTCATCCTCATTCACTGACTGCAGCTTTGCCACACTGAACTTTACCAACTCAGAAATTTTTTCCTAAAATGTCTTCCAATCCCACAGGTAAGCGCTGACCGGGGCCCAATCCACTTCTTGTATGCTACCAGAGCTCCATCACGGTTAGCCATATTTGACAACTTTGACCTAGTCTTGTACGACTCAATGTCTGCGGTGCTATTTTTTACAGAAAATGTTTTAAAATTCATAACTCCAGTTCTACTAATAGGTTTTTCGCTTTACTTTTCTAAGTTGGTTTGGGTTTTGTCTTATGTTATGTTTTTAATTTATGTATGCTTGTGGGCTGCATAAATATGTTTACACACTGTCTCTAAGTTAACCTTGGGTTCTTTTTGTGCCACGCTACCTAGGGTTAAGCACAGGATAAATTTGTGACTTTTTGGGGCTTACCCTGCCAGGGATTGTGACTCTTGCTTGACCAGGGTTTACACACCCAGTCAAATAACAACTCAATTCCTCACAATCATCCTTTAATATGTGTGGAACCTAACCAGGGTTTTATATAATAATAAGATTAATTAAACTGGGAATGTATGGAATCAATAATCTTGTATATGACTTCTAAACATCCCAGCAATCATGGTTCCAAATCTAAGCATGCCCAACCCCAGATGCAAGCCTCCTCCACTGGAACAGCCTGCAGATGTCATGCCTTAAAACCCACTTGCTCCGGCGTCCTAAGACCCTCTTGGCCCACCTGCTTGCCAGTATTTCTTGCCCCCACCTCCTTTCAGCCCCAGCATCTCAAGAGCGAGTCAGCTCACAATATGCTATTGTATTATTGAGGGTTGCAGTCCATGCCCACTAAATGTAGGAGCTGGGCACAACTCATTAAATGTTCTCAGCACTCCTGCAAGATCGTATTACTTCTGTGTATATGCCAAGATGCTCTTGTGAGAGAAGTGGCTATTTTTGGCATGACTCCAATATAAAATCTATTCATGAACACAGGTCCTTACTTTAGGAATTTTCCAGTGTGAATATTGCAGTACCTGAGCTCCTCTTGCACCAAATCACTATATTTAATGAAGATCCTGAGATTCTGGGAATCTTCCTCCACTTTGTGAACTGTAGAAACAAACCTTTTGACTGCTTCAAGGACAAGTGTTCATCTTTTGCAAATTTGAATTTGCCCATTTCAACCTATAGTGCAAGGTTAGCATTTGATATAGTTTTAACTATTTGAAAAACACTTGCAAATTTGCCTCCCCCCTTTTTGCAAGGGTGTAGATGTGTAAGTCTACACTTTTAAATAATTTTACACTCAGACTGTTTGAATAGCCAAAAGTGTAGGAGTAAATGACGTGTAATTACTCGCAAATATAAGTGGCATTTCTGAATAGCCCTTTTAGGATATTAAGTGGTTGCTGGAAAGAGTGAGGCTATGACCATGTAATTTAACGAATAAAGTATATTGCAAGTCACTTTGGAGTTCCTTGGCCTTATGAAAGAAGTCTGCCTATAGGCTTGTTACTCACTATGGTCACAGAACTCCTCAATGTCTTGCAGTATCCTTCTAATATAAAGTCAGGGGGTACTTTGGCCATGATATCATTTCCCTACCTGGTTATTTTTGCCAGTTTCAAATGCAATTAGGGAAGATTGTCATTAACATAAAAAAACTTTGAGAAACTATTTTCATGGATCATTCCTGCAACATTTAAATAGGTGAGGTCAAGTGGCATATGCAATTCTTTTCTGCTTGGATGTCATTTTGGACAGCCATAGTACTATAATAAAATCGAAAATTACATTCCTGCTGCTTTGACAGAGGTGTGCATTAGGGGCAAACTTTCCTTCAAATCACAAATATTGAAAGACAAATACAGAATGCTCCACTGGGGAGATAATACAGTGAACAAACGAAAACTCTGTGCTGCGTCTTCCATTGCCCACCTTATAATTTACTATTAGGAATTTTATTAAATAAAAAACATTTATGGTTATCCTTCATTTTCTATTTGTTGTCAGAACATTGATTTCCTTTTTCACTTTTATACTGATAAATTTAGGTCAGAGGGAGTTTTCCAAAGTTCCCAGTAGGAGGGGATTTCCTATTAAGACTTTTTTAAATAGTTAGTGGCTGATTACCATGGCAGGCTAACTTACATCCGCCAGCCGCACAATTGGAAATTGGACCCACCTGACAGATGGTCCCGCCATAGGTATTATGATGTGACAACCATGGCGGTCGCAATGCCTATCTTTTGTATTGTGGCGGTGCTGCTGGCTGCAGCACACGTTGCAATACAAAATGGGGCCACTTTACTAAGTGACAGGCACTATGTGGTGCCTGCCACATGGGGCAGGGACATGTAGGGGGCACCATAGGTGTGCCCCAGTGCCCACATCAGAGGGCCAGGAGGAAAGGGGGCCCGCTACAGGCCCCCAATGTCCCTTCCTACCAGCCTGTCCATCGCGAGTAAACTGCCATACAAAGGCTGGCGGGGAGGGACATCGTAATCCCTATGGCAGTCCCTGGAAGGCAGCGCCACCATTGCAAGGATTGTGAGGTCCTCTGCCGCACTGGCAGGCTCAAGGAGACAATCGGATGCATGACGGTCTGTGTTTCCGACCAATGGCGGGTGGTAAAGATAGTTCAGATGGCGGGAACACCACCACCCACAACCTGTCGGTGGTGGTCTCGTACCCAGCGTAATCAGCTCCTTAGTTATGTCAATTTAAGTATCAAAGGGTACTTTTCTATAGTATTGTTCACAGACAGCTTTTTAATCTGTAGCTGTGCACACCCATCTCATACCACTGACCTTCCCCACTGTTCATAAAGTACATTTTATGTGAGGCAAATTTTCAAATTTCTCCTTTGAGTTCTTTGTTTTACAGATCAGCTATGGCTCTTCACTCGCAACACTCAGTGACAAGCTCCAGTACCCGTCCTTCATGCGCACCGTCCCTGCCAACTCTTTACAGATCACTGCCCTGGCACGCCTAATGAAACATTTTGGTTGGACGTGGATTGCAGTGTTGACATCAGATGATGAGGTTGGCGTGCAAGGGGGTCAGGATCTCAAAAGGGGCATTGAGTACAATGGAGGATGTGTGGCTTTCATGGATAAAATCCACTTGAGCTACTCCCCAGAAAAGATTCTTAGCCTGGTGGAAACTCTTCAAGATTACAATGTAAAAGTCATCATTATCCACAGCTCTGAGGTTCACACCAAGATGTTTCTGGAGACCCTGGCTTCACAGAATGTAACTGATAAAGTTTTGGTCTTCACAGAGTCCTTCACATTGACCCCCGGCCTCTTCAGAAAGGAAGCATGGAGAATATTCAATGGATCCATAGCCCTCTCTCCTCGTGCCATGGACATGCCAGGATTTGAGCAGCATCTTCACCGTCTCCACCCCTCAAGGGCACCTGCAGACATTTTCATCAAGATCTTCTGGGAAAAGGTGTTTAAATGCAAGTGGCAAGGACTCAATGATATAGAACCAGCGGTCTCTGAAGGGGATGGTGAGCGGCCAGAAACATGCTCAGGGAATGAGACTTTAGGCAGCTTGGACACAACTTTCTTTGAGATGAGTGATTTGAGCTTCACTTACCACACGTACCTTGCAGTGTACGCCTTTGCAAATGCCTTGCATTCTCTAAAGTCTTGCACAATCGGACAAGGACCTTTCAGTAACAGAAGCTGTGGAAACATCAATGACCTTCGACCATGGCAGGTAACTCCAGCATTTTAATTATGTTTATCATCTGCATTTAGAGATGCTTTCTAACTGTCAATATGGTTTTAGAGAAAGATTAGGAATGATGGAGCAGGGTTTAAATACTATCCATTAATTGGGTAAATACACCATATTTCAATATACCCCTATAGAATCCTGCATATATGTTGTAAGGTGTTTTACCTCCCCTGCTCAGCCAGTGCCTGTGCTCTGCATTGGAATGTTGGAGTCTGATGATGTCTCGGAATGTTGGGACTCAGAGAGGCAGAGTGATGGTTGACCATGGGCTTGCTCAGCCTTCTGATGAGACCCCTTGTCTCACATGTGTGTTGAAGGGCAGGGTGATACCATGGCTGCTGGCATGATTCAGCATTTGCTCAGGCAACCAAGAAGGTAACTAGAGAGACCTTCATTGTGTCCAGGGTTTGACATATTTGTTTGTTCGTTTATACATCAGGAATGTATCTGGTGATGTCAGATAGAAATGTGATCATGCCGCAGTAATTAGGGCTGTGTTTGAAATTGAAATAATGTATTGTAGTGCCTTGTTAATGCTTCGGTGTGCACTTCTAACCAATCTGGCATCTGTTTAAAATCTGCAGGTGTTCCACTATGTGAAAAATTCCAATTTCCAAATGAGGAATGGGAACAATATTTCATTTGAGGCAAATGGGGATGCGCCGGGTGCCTACGACATCCGCAACGCACAGATGCACACCCCTGATGAAGTCCAACTGGTGAAAGTCGGATACTTTGATCCCGGACAAGGGGAAGAAGTCCATGTCAATATGAGCACCATCTTGTGGAGCAAAGGCTCTCAGGTGAGAGAGGGAAAGATGTGCCTCTACATATAATGTGCAAGTTTAGCTCCTTAGATCCTTACTGGAACTCAGTAAGTGCAGTGAATATTTCATGTTTCCTATGTGCTTAGTGTGCTCCATGATGCATTTAATGATCTTTCACTTACAGCAGATGTTCAATGATAGTGAACGCTTTGCCTCTTGAGACTTCTATCACAAACAGAATCCCTAAGACAAATGTTGTAAGGACTGAAGTTGACTTCAGTACACACATTCAATCCCTCTCTGTCAATTTCTCAGTTTTTGCAGTAAGTGACTTTCCAATGCCTTTGAAGACTTTTGATGGTGGTGGAAGTGTGGATGAGTATTCAAGGCAGACTTCCTCCTCTATCATGTTTTGAAGTTCTAGGAGCATTGTATTAAGGTATTAAGCTTTATTGTTCAATTACTTAAAATCTTTACAATATACTATCATTATTAAAATCACACGCCTGTGACTACAAACTGGTAGGGCATAAAACCTTTAAAACTAATATTAAAATCTGGTAATAAAGTCCATGTGCAAATGCATTAGACTTAAAAGGGAGGTTTGTCAGAGTAGCCAACTGGTTTCTTTTTTTAACTCTATTTTCAGCGTCAGTGTGCCTCGAATTGACTCTGTAAATTTCTCCAGCAGCGAGACTGGTTGAGCTGTTTTAGCGGACAAACACAAGTCTGAGACTTCTCTGCATCGTACAAGACCCTTAGCTCTGCAGATAGGAAGAACTAGTTGGTTCCTCTTGCTGGCTAACTTGGCTGTTAACCCATTGATGATGTTCAATATGTTGCAGCAGAAGGGGAGGATGTGGAGTTTTGTCTAGGGGTCTCATAGAGTGTCAGCAAGTATAGGTGGTGGTGTTGGTGTGATTGGGGTGCCACCTACATTGGGCCTAATGATTTGTTGGCTGCATACACACAAGAAATTTGTGCTACAATTGATTAGTGTTAGAGATCCTTATGTCACAAAGTGAAGTGCTGCCCTGATCACTTTCATGACAAACATGTGGAAACAACTCCCCCTTGGAGTGAGCTTAGAAACAAACAGTGCATTCTGAAAACTTAAAGGGGAAATTATCCTAAAAGACATTAAAATCTCAATGCCTCCCTAGGATGATGTGCACCTAAACAGAGCATGACACAGACATAGATAAATATTGTGCTACTAGGTTTAACACGCTTCTTAAGAAGCGCATTTGGCTGGATTTAGAATTCAGTGCGGGTCCAAATATTTGTCGGGAGATGTTGATGGCAGATTTTGGTAGCCTATTTCAGTACATTGTTTTGCCTTTTTGTGGGTTGTCACATGTTGCCCAACCCAGGAATGGAGGATTGGCCCTTGTTGCTCAATTGAGTATGCCGCTCCAGCTCAGAGTGCAAATCTCAGAAATAGAAACAGACAGACCAGGGGCTGTATTACAAACAGTGCCTGGGAGATGTACAGATGTCTACATGTGTTTCCTGTGTCCCCGGGGCATTGTAAAATGACAGTAAAAAGAGCAGTCACTTGTGCGCATTCTCCTGTTCAGATAGTGCTATTATGCAGAGAGCCGGCACTTTCTTCAGAAGGCACTCCCTAATGAGCATGGGGGCTTGGAAACTTGCCTCTCTGCCTGTGTCCTAATTCCGTTGCAGGCACAGGGACAAAGCAGGCCTTATGAGGAGCACAGACAACAATAGGTGGCGCATTGTTGGTGCCCTACCTGGGGGCAGCCCTCTTGAGGTGGAAAAGGGGGATCCTTGGACCCCTCCAGACATCCCTATGCAGGTGGGTGCAGTCACTCACAGAACCAGTATAAAGGGGATGCTTTGTCATCTCTTTAAAGTGCTGCTGCTACCACCTGCAATGTGAAACCCAGGGCAGCATGTGAGCAGCCACTCTGAATCCCTGCCCTTATGGCGTGTTCACCGCTGCCTTGGGGCAGCGCATTGATTGGAATAGGACCCACTGTCCCGGTGTGCGCATGATACACCTGCTTAAAGGGGCGCTGTGTTGTAAACATGACAGTGCCTGCGTTGCATATTATGTGCCCTGATGTTTTTTTTTTTAAAGCAACCCCTGCCCTTTAAGAAAGTTGGGCTGCTTTATAAAAAAAAATTCTCATTTAAGCATGCAAATGCAGGGATGGATGTTTACTGTCTCTGGTGCATATGACACTGGAGGTTGTTGCAAATAGCAGCTTGTCTAATTACCCTTCAGCAGGCTAGTTGTTTGACATTTTCTATGCACGGTTATTTCACAATATAACTTCTTTGTGTGCAGGCCTCAATACAAAGGACATCCCTACAATTTGAGCATCCTGTTGTGTGAATAGGGATTAGAAACTATATAGTAAGGACTCGCACAGCTTAATTATTCCAAAATTATAAGATTGTTGCGTGCTCCTGGGGTATCACTCTCCAGTCCTATAGGGTGTTAAAAATGATCAATCCTTTTGAAACACCCCCTGAAGTAGGGGATGTCCCTTAGGGCACAGCTTGGGAGCTAAATAAAGCTTCTAGTTTGTCTCATTGCTTCACGTAACCAAATGGGCTCAAAACCAAAGGTTAGAATGAATGTTTTAATAAATGTCTTTCAAGTCTTCAAATGATAATTCGATCCATAATTCAATCATAATTCATCCTGAATTCAAAACATTCCCGATGCATTTCGGGCATCAGTGTGCCCTTCTTCAGGGGTTTCTCTGTGAATACAACCAAAAAGAAATGCGCTATTTCCATTTCAATGTATGACATATATTATCATTTTAATATGTAACATATTCAAATATTAAGAGTTGAAATCTCAGTGTGATAATAAAATGTGACAACATACTCAAAAGGGAACGGTGTGAGTGCTCATTATCAAGGATAAAGGAAAAAAAGTCGAAGATGAATTATGATTGATTTATGCATTGAATTATCATTAGAAGACTTGAAAGACATTTATTATAACATGCATTCTAACCTTTGGTTTTGAACCCATTTGTTTACGTGAACCAATGAGACAAACTAGAAGCTTTATTTAGCTCCCAATATGTGCCCTAAGGGACATCCCCTAATTCAGGGGGTGCTTCAAAAGGATTGAATAGGGATTAGAACATCCAACCCTATATGCTAGCACCACAGGGAACACTATGGTGATTGAACTGTGAAGAGACTGGGCCCCAGCAACAAAGAGTTTGCTGTGACTTCTGGTAGTACTCCTGGATTCCAGGAGTAAGCCAGGTATACACCCCCATTAGTCTTGAAATTCATGAGTAAACCATGCGCTTTATGAGAGTAAGTCACCCCTACTCATAAATTATTTTTTCAACGGCCCTCCGTGTTTGAGGTTCCCTGGACAGTTCTATCAGACTAATGTCCAAACTCACACTTACATAGTTCAGCTCTATGGAAGGGGCAGGTGGGAGCAGTTAGGAGACCTGACATGTGCATCATTCAGATCCACAATTCCAGCCAAAGTATTATTCCCAAATGTGTCCTGCAGCTCACTTCCAGTGCATGCAATACTAAGCATCTTTGAGATGTGTGTGGCACTCTTCCTATCCAAGAGTTGTGCATGCTAAACAAGCAAGGGTGATACCCAAACACAAAGCATGCAGAAAAAGCAAGCAAAGCTCTGGTCACAGCTCCAGTCAACATTCAAGCACCTTGGTGACCAGCACTGTGGAGTTGGTGTGGCCTTCATTGATAATGCTGTCCTGCAAGAGGTGACCCCTGTGGGAGTCCTGCATGAGATGACCCCTGTGGGAGTCCTGCAAGAGATGCCTCCTGAGGGAGTTTGCAATCACATGGGATCCTGAGTCTTGTTACTTTGTGGCTTTTTGTTGGAGTCTTGTATCTTGGTCCCATTGTGGGACATCGGATCAGTCCTGTGGCTCATGGGCTCAAGGGTTCTTGATGGGGCTTGGCATGGGGAAATGTACCCACATACAACATAGACATTATCACAGGCTCGGGCTCAGACAGGATGTTTATATTTACAGAGTTGCCAAAACAAGACTTTCTTGGTTCACTAGCACCAGCAAATCATGGGGGCACACACATGACACATGGGTCACTGACACTAGGTGTTTGATACAGGGGGGACTGTGGGAGTTCCAGCTCCCCGAGACAAGGAAAAGACTGTGGGCCATATTATCAAGAAAGGGCAATACATTATTGCAGCTTTTATTGGCAGGAAACTGCCGCTAAAGCAGCGACAATGGGCTTGATAATATGCCCTTGTGAATTCCCATAGAAGCCCAGGTTCTAGTGTTAACTTGGGCTTCTATGGGAATTCACAAGGGCCTATAATCAAGCCCATTATCGCCGCTTTAGCGGCAGTTTCCTGCCGGTAAAAGCGGCGATAATGTATCGCCCTTTACTGATAATATGACCCTGTATTACAATGACACAGAAGGGAAAAACACAGAAATTGCTGGGGCCAATTCCATAGATACTTAGGAGTATGTGAAGCCCTACTTCCCATACCTTTGTGAATCAGCCCTCAAATGGCCAGCTCCATATGAGCAAAAGTGTGAAAAAGAGCACAGACCCTTCTATTCATACTGATTGTACATCTATGTTACTAGAATGTGGGCATTTTATTTGTTTTGGGGACAATTCACAAAGGCATTTATGAGTATGTGAAGTCTTAGTATAAGTAGTACTTATAAAATCAACGATTGTGACTGCTACATTGTTTATTGAATGTGTAATCCCATTTTAGGAGCTTGTGAACTTGTATTGTCTCTTAAAAAATGGTATTGTGACTCCTAAACCGATTTAGAGTCCAGTTTTTTACACATCTGGGGGCATATTACCAACAACTAGCGATAATTATCGCTATGTTGGTTTAGCGGCGATATTTTTATCGCCGAGCTGCGGCGATTTTTATCACTTAGGAACATTGCTATTATCACGGTTTATCTCCTAAACGATAAAAATCGGCCGAAATGCATGAATATCGCTGAATAGTCAGCGATATTCATGCATTACCGAGCTAATGCTCTTAGCCATGTTATCCACCTCCCATTGGATAACATAGCTAAGAACTGCTCAGGGCAGGTGTTAGCTTTTGGAGATATTCGCGCTTAGCGCGAATTTTTCCAAAAGTTGGTAATAGGAGATAGCAATGTTATCGACTGTTTCCAATCGCTAACATCTTGGCACGCCCACTTTGCATGTCATTAGTGATAAATATCACTGACATGCAAAGTGGGGCCCAAGATGGTCGCTATCTCCTACTAGCTGTCGCTAACTGGTGTTAGCGACAGCTAGGTAATAGGGAGATAATTTTATCTCCGCTTTCTTGGCTTTTAAAGTCAAAAAAGCGGAGATAAACCCCCTTGATAATATGCCCCCCTGGAGGCTTATTTATGAGAGGCTTGAGCCACTGCAGCATCACATTTTTTTTACGCTTTGGCAGCGTAAACTTCCCAGTCATACTTATGAGGGGACGCAGAGCCGTTCTGCCTGACTTTGCATGGCCTCATTGACATGCAGTGAGACAGAGCTCCACAGGGCACTGCCTTTCCGTACTCTGCGTCAAGGAGGCATCCCATGTGCATTGTGGTGGGTTCTCCCAAGCTTTACCCATGGATTTTGACGCTGCCCCAGATTCACTTAATTATGTAAACCTGCCAAAAGTTCCAGAACCTTTACCCCGCCCCAGAGCAGGTGTAACAAGGAGAAATATTTGTATTTCTCCTCTTGTTTTCTCCTCTTCTCATGTGTCCTTCTTGCTGCAGCACACATAAAAAGAGAAAAACACCTCTTCTGATTGTTCTTGTGCATGAAGGTGCCCGTTCCTGCACAAAAACAATCCTGCATCCAAAGGAGGCACCCTTGCAGTGTTATGAAAGGCTGCCTATGATGGCACATGACAGCAAACTGTGCGCCAGTGCAGGCAGAAAGGACAGGAATGCACCGTATTTTATAAATATGATGAATTCCTGCCCTGTCACATTGGCTTGCACCACTGCCCTATGCCAATTCCTCATAAATAATGCCCCTGGTGCATAGTGATTTCTGCAAATTCCATTCCTTTTGTAGGGTCGTAGAAGGGGCAGTATTGGCAGCTCTGTTTTTGAAGCATAGCCACTGCCTTAAACAGGTAGAGTGGATTTTAACCCTGAGAAAGGAGGACCTGGCATTGTTGTTGTTATTTCAGAAAAAAGGGTAGATAGAGGAATGAGAACAACTAACAAAGGTAGTTTTAATTTCCCTCCCTCTCTCTCCCCCCACACTCACCTTTTACTTCATCTAACACATAATCTTAACAACAAAAAGTTCTCCCATGTGAAACTTAAGTCGTAGCACGCCCCTTTCCGCAGCGGAACGGGAAGAACCCAATGATGTAGCACTACACCAAGGGGAAACCCTGGTGGGTGAGAGTTATCTCAGGAAAACCTACTACTTTCCAAACAAACACCCTAGTGGGGAAAAAAACCTTCTTTTCACAGAAGGGCTCCATTTGTATTGTTGTTGTTAGCCTTGCGTGTCTGATTTTGTTCAAGTTAAGTTAATCTGGTGTCATTGTTATTCAGTCGCTCAGAGCTTTCTTTTCTTTCTTTTTTTGTTTCTTGAATGGTGTCAGACAGCACAAATAGTGAGCCAGTAAAGAACTAGTCCACATTTCCGATTTATAAACTTTTAATAGTTTATACTTTTGTATGATGCTGCCATTCCTGGAATTCATCTTTACCCCCAGCAGCTTAGGAACTTGGAAAATAACATCCATGGTCCTGGGGTGTTGTGCCAAAATATATAGTTAAAAATATCAGGTGACAGAAATATCATAAATTAAATGTTGAAATGTGCAAATATCATTTGACAAGAATATGGTCTTTGAGGTAAGTAAAATTGTTTCAAATAATACCATTTTCGAATGTTGTTTTCAGTAATAGAGTGGTTAGAAATATCATTTTGTAATATTTTAATGTGTTTTAGTTAATATATTAATTGTATGTGTTACTACTGTTTATATAATTGTTTTTTTTTTTAAATATAGCTTCCATTTGTAAATGATATAGTTTTTTTGTTTCTAATTGAAATTTATAGTGTTGTAGTGGTGGTTGAGTTTTTAGAGGGATGGGGTGGGAAGAGAGCTAGGTAATAATTAATAATTTTTTGATAAATGTTGATACATTTTATTTAATTATATTATTGATATTTATTATGTAAATTATGTAATACTAATTTATTTTTATAACATTTTATTTTGCGGCAATTGGGTTTGTAGGGGGATAGGGTGGGAAGTTAAATAAGTAATCATTATTTAACAAATAATTATTAACTACCAAATAATTATTTAATTGATTTTCCTCATATTTTAAGTTACAGGCTGCTAAGTTTGTAGCGGTTTAGGGTGGGAAGTTCATTCACAATACTACACTAAAAAATATGTATTTTTATAAATACAATTTAAAATTAAAAATATAAATTATGGTACACTAAATATAAACATGTTTAAAGAACCACAAACACATATGTATATATTTATATCTATTAATACATATTAGTGTATTTTTTTTAATTTACATTATATGATATTTATGTGTTAAAATATTTAACACTTACAACTTAAAAAGTTTTGGATGATATTAGAATCAACAATATTTATTTTCCAATATTTTTATACTTACTATTTAAGTATAGGAGCACAATATTGCGAAAACAATATGTTTGACACCATATGTTTGTCAATGATAGAAGCTTTTTCTGTGTTTGATAAGAAGCTCACAGGTCAGGTTGTCTTCAGTTCTCATTTTTAGCGCTTCAATTTTTACAGCAGTCAGTGCGTGCTCATATTTTGTACACTGACGAAAGAATACCTAAGGCTTCCTCAGGATCATGAGCAGAATGAGAAGGCTGGATTGGGACCTACTTGGAATCCGAATTTTGTGAACTAAACTGTAGTATATGAGTTACTTAACACTTGCTACTGGTTGCTCATTGCAGCCAGGTTTTTTGCAAGCATTTTTATGCACATCAGTCCCTTAACTACAAGATTAAGCTAAATCCACTCCTAATTTCATAGCAAGAAGAAAAGGAGGCAATTTTCAGGGGGGAGCACATCAGGGGAGTAAATGGTTCAGGGCGTGGACACATCATCAAAGTAAATCGTGAAGAAGTAGATGACCTTCCAAAGTCCAGTGCCTACAAACGGCCTGATATCAGTTATGAGGCAAATTCTAAGGAAAGTATTGAAGAAAATATCTGCAGCAATGTGGCTGTAAAATATAAAACGTCTAACTCAATTTAGGGTAGATCAAAGGACCCAGTACTTAGGGGCCGATTAGGATGGCGGACGGACTTGCGTCCGTCCGCCACCCCTGAGTAGGAGGGACCGTCCGCATGGGCAGCGGCGGTCCCTCCATGGCAATTAGGATGTGACCGCCACCCTGGCGGTCACATCCTGTATGTTTTACATTGCGGCGGGTGCTGCTTGAAGCAGCACCCGCCGCAATGTAAAAAACGAAAGCTGTGCATTTGCATGCACAAAGCGGCAGGCACCGCGCGGTGCCTGCCGCTTCGTGCACGCAAAGGCAGGGGGGTACCATAGGTACCCCCCATGTGCACCCACCACGCAACCTTCACCCAGGGGGTCCGCAACGGGCCCTCAAAGTGATTGTCCGTATGCTTTTCCACGGCGGAAAAGGCGCCGCGGAAAAGCATTACTTTCCCTACATCCTAATATGGCTGGCGGTGTCTGATAGACACCGCCAGCCATGTTAGTGCTTTTCCGCCGTGGTCGCCTTCCGACCGCGGCGGAAAAGCGGCGGACACATTGTGAGACCCACCAGCCATCCTGATTTGGCGGTGGGTCTTTCAGGCCTCCTCTGCGGATTTCCCGCATACTCCGGGACGGAAAATCCGCTATCATAATGACCCCCTAAATGTGGAGATGTTAAAGGGGAGAGAGGGGCTCAAAAAACAGAGAATGAGGGAGTGGAATGACTGG
Source organism: Lissotriton helveticus (assembly GCF_964261635.1). NCBI lineage: Eukaryota > Metazoa > Chordata > Amphibia > Caudata > Salamandridae > Lissotriton > Lissotriton helveticus. The sequence goes on along the minus strand of NC_136069.1, from coordinate 1,695,649,334 downwards.
AAGAGAAGTGGGATTACAAAGCTCTAAGAAACAGAGAATGAGTGAGTGGAAGAGAAGTGCTCTTGGAACTTGACCCCAATGTCAAGAGAAGCTGCAGGCACTAGCATGCATAAACAGTTAACTTTGTCACCCCTGGTTGATTGTCACGTGATACCGAGGGGCCACGCTGAGGTCCATCCGAGGTCCATAGTGACCATAGTGACCATGAATAAGAGTATTTAAGATGAGTGATGGGAAGTTCCTTGTGGACGGGGCTTGATGACACCCCAACAGCAGGCATCATGAATAATAAATGGAAAAATTCAAATAATAGATTAAAAAAAACTAACAGCCAGATTCATCATTGAAAAATGGGCTTGCAAAGGGCCAGATTCTGAGAATCTGGCCCTTTGCGAGCGCAATTTTTGCATTTGGGATTCATCATCCCAAATGCAAAAATCGCTAATTGCGAAATCGCATATTTATTTCTCGCCAACAGTATTTCTTCACAGTCTATTTCTGCCCAGGATAGTTTTTTTTTATTTTAGAGCTATGCTTTCCCTGTGATAGCTTTGAAATAAAGCTGTATTCTGCCTAGGATAGTTTTCAATTAAGCTGTACTCTATCTGGAAATGTTTTCTATTAAATCTGTACTCTGCCTGTGATAATTTTCTATTACAGCTGAACTCTATCTGCAATTGTTTTTTTTATTAAAGCTGTAGTGTGCCAGGGATAGTTTTCAATTAAACATGCACTCTATCTGGTATAGTTTTTTAATCAAAGCGGCACTCTGTCTGTGATAGTTTTTAAATTTTTTTTTATTAAAACTGTACTCTGCCTGGGGTAGTTTTTTTTATAAAGGTGTATTTCACCTTGAATCGTTTTTTTTTATTAAAGCTGTACTTTGCCTGGGATACGTTTCAATTAAAGCTGTATCCTAGCTAGAATAGTATGTTTTTAAAGCTCTACTCTGCCTGCAATAGTTTTCTATTGATGGTGAACTCTGCTTTGGATTGTTTTCTAATAAAGCTGAACTCTACCAGGGATAGCTTTCTATTAAAGCTGTACTATTTCTGGAATCGTCTTTTATTAACACTGTACTCTGCCTGGGATAGTTTTTTTTAATTAGAGCTGCACTTTCTCTGGGATAGCTTTCTATTAAAGCTGAACTCTGCCTGGGAAAGCTCTCTATTAAAGCTGTACACTGCCTGGGATAGTTTTCAATTAAAGCTGACTCTATCTGGAATTGTTTTCAATGAAATCTGTACTCTGCCTAGGAAAGTTTTCTATTACAGCTAAACTCTACCTGGATTTGTTTTTTAATTAAAGCTGTATTCGGCAAGGAATATTTTTCAATTAAAGATGTACTCTATCTCATATATTTTTTTATATTAAAGTGGTACTCTGCCTGAAGTAGTTTATTTTTAATTAAAACTGTACTCTGCCTGGGATAGTTTTCTTAGAAAGCTGTACTTTATCTTGCATATTTATTTTTATTAAAGCTGTATTCTGCCTGGGATACTTTTCAATTAAAGCTGTACTCTATCTAGAATAGTATTTGATTAAAACTGTACTCTGCCTGGGATAGTTTTCTATTAAAGCTGAATTCTGCCTGGGAAAGCTTTGCATTAAAGCAGTACTCTGCCTGGGATACTTTTCAATTAAAGCTGTACTCTATCTAGAATAGTATTTGATTAAAACTGTACTCTGCCTGGGATAGTTTTCTATTAAAGCTGTACTCTGCATGTGATAGTTTTCTATTAAAGCTGAACTCTGCCTAGGAAACTTTTCTATTAAAGCTGCACTCTCTATTACAACTGTTTTGTTCCTGGGATAGTTTTCTATTGCATTGGTCAATTCGATTCCTATGATCGCCATGATACCTGCACACATAACAACAATATTGTTAACAAATACGATGATGTTGATGTCAATTCACACCGTGATGTATGTATGTGTAATGATGATAATATTGGTAAATGCAATATCTATGACCGCAATGTTATATGTACATTTAGGGATGAGTTTGTATCATTGCTGTTGAAGCTGTGATCACGTGCACCCCATGTCGGACATTGGACATGTTCACACTGTGTTCATGCGGGATCAAGAGTCACCTGTTCCCTTAATCGGATGACTGAGATTTATGGTTCTATGACTACACCTGGATTTATACGCTCTACCGGAATGTGTAACATTTTATTGTACCGCAATAACTGTATATAATGTTGCGGGGGGCGGAGCTAGCCAGCGTCAATGGTGGACGCGTGAGCGTTAGGCTCCTCGCCGATACCCACACAATCCTGCATTAATATCCTTCCATTGCGGTGAATTGCATACCAGGCGGCAGCATTTGACAGTGAGAGGCGTCCGGTACCTCCGGTCAGAGACCTGGGCTCTGGGGGAGAGCCGCGCCGACGGACGCTCACAGGACGCGCGAGTTGACGGACTGGGCCCAGTCCCCGGTCTTGCGCTGAGGAGGATCCGATCAGCGTAGCTGTGCGTGCGGCGCGGCGACTGACCTCTTCCCGCGACGGTGCGGAACAGCCGTGTCGGAGGCTCCCAGCGCACTTCCTGCCCTTGAGGACCAGCCTGACAACGTCGCATGCCTACGGGAGTGTCCCCGACCTGCCACGGACATTTCACACGGCCAACGGGAGCAGCGGCCAGTATTGGCGGCTGATAGCGGAGTGCCCCTGCAACGAGCGCGGGGCCCCGGGCCGCCCTGGGGAAACGCTGGACATTGACTGCGGAGCCCGGAGCTGGAGCCCATATTGCGCCTAAGTCCCGACGGTGGCGGGAACCAAACGAGTCAGGCACAGTGACCCAGACGGACTGCAGGTGCTGAGGACTTGAGAGCTTGCACCGAGCACCAGGACCTGATCCCCGGACTCCCCCTGTGAAAGTGAGCGCGGAAGAGTGCTCCGGACTGCGTCTGCCCTCTCGCTGGAACGAGGAGACCCTCCTGGAGACCTGGCTTCGGGGGTTACCAACACGAAGAGAGCCCTGCAGTGAGGTGGGAGTGTCATCCCTCGGGTCTGGTGTAGAGGTACCCCTCCATTGCAGTCTTGTGGAGTTAGGCTGGCCCACCCTACAGGCACCACGTGGCATCGAAACGAGAGGCGAGAGGTGAGCGGGGGGCGGTGAGGTGCGTCTGCCCCCACAGCACCCACTGCGCGACGGACACTGGCCCCTCTCCCCCCCTACCTCACTTCGACCAGCATACAGAGTGAGGAGCGTGACGGGGGCTCCAATACAGGATATTCATTGACAAGGGGATCCTGCGAGCTAAACACTGCGGTGCATAGCGACACACTTGTCGCTCGCCGACATTGGCGCAGACGATGGCTCGCGTCTGATAGCCTTACGAGGTGTGCATAGGATCGGGCGCAACGTGGAGTGGAGGCGCTCTGAGGTTTCCCCAGCATAGAGAGAAGCCGCAACTGGACGCTTGGCAGACAACCATGGGAAAGGGCGATAGAACTCAGCCCAAGCTATCATTCGAGCAAAGGCGGGTGAAGGACCCGGACACACAGGCCGCAGGGCCGCCTGCACAATCCACAGCTCCTGAGGGTGGGATGTGCTCAGAAATCAGGGAACTGCTGACGCACATGGAGAAAGGACTGCAAGATAGTATAACAGCAATAGGCACCAAAATAGACGCCCTTTCCTACCGAATGGACCGCATGTCGGAGAGGGTTGATAAAAACGCGGAACGCCTGGACATGTCGGAAAGGAGGATCACGGAGGTCGAAGAAGCGCAAATGGAGTGGGACAAGGACCGCAGGCAGTTCAGTAAGCTGCTACAAGTCATCCAGGACAAGTCGGAGGATTTGGAGGCGAGCTCCAGGCGCTCGAATATACGCATCACGGGAGTGGCGGAAACGACGAATACTGGAAAAATGGAGCTATTTGTTGAGAAACTCTTGACCACTCTCCTGGGCGAAGAAACCTTCTCACCGATGTTTGTTGTCGAGAGGGCGCACCGCACCCTGGGACCCAGGCCTAAAACAGGGACAACACCGAGACCCATCATAGCCAAACTCCTGAATTACAGGGACAGAGACGCGGCGTTGCGAGTGGCCAGAGAAAAGGGCTCACTGCAGTATGAGGGTATGGACATATCTTTGTACCCGGACTTCACGGCTAAGGTACAAGAGGAGAGGCGCCACTTTGCCCCATACAAGAAACAGCTGCGAGAACTGTGTCTAGACTACGCGATGTTGTACCCCGCCAAACTTCGCATTAATAAGCAGGGCCGATCCCACTTCTTCACAGACCCGAGGGAGCTGCAGAAATCTCTGAAGGTGTGGTCGAAGGAACAGCGACATAGCCCGCGCAGCCAAAACGAGGAACATGAAGATACAGCGCTGCTGGATGAGCAAGACTGAGCGAGTGACTTGCCTCTCAAAACATGGGTGGGGGGGGGGTTTGCAGCCGAGCTGTTCCAGAACTCTGTGGGCGATTGGACTAACCCGCGGACCAGCTGCCCTTATGCGAGAGCAGCGGCAACTACTGGGTGAGATCTTACCATTGTTGGACTACTGGTCATTGCTTGCAACACTGTTTGTATGTATTGTTGGAGGTTCTGCCGCGCTCTGTGGGGGACCCTCATTGGTTGTGCTCCTTCTGGGTACATGAGTAGCATCATCTGCGGGGGAGAGTATGAGTTCACAATGATTGATGGGTTGTATGGTGGACACTTGAGCACTCAGCAAACCATTTCAAGGGCGGGCTGTATGGCGGGTGGTTGAGCACCTCGAATGGAGAGATATACCCACGTTCAGTGGGAATGGGGTGTATGGGTTTACCCCCCTTTTTCTTGAGAATTGCTGAGATACGTCACACAATGGTAGACAATAAGGGTATGCGGGTGTTGGGGTCAGAGTACATGAGAACTGTTGGACTTACTACGGCTAACCATGTTGGCGACCTCTGCCCCAGCGCCTTTGGCTAATGTGGCCCCGATGTGGGCTACTTGGAGTAAAGTTAAGTTTGGGAGGGGAGACGTTGGGGGTCGGGAGGGTGTGTTACACTGTCAGGCCGAGTTGGGGGAGGTCTGCTGTGGGAGGGTGGGTGGGGGTAGGGTATTGTTTTTCGAGATGCTGCTGCAGGTTGAAACTTTCAGGAAGGCCTTGAATGATGGTGATGACAATGACTCGCTGTGGATGTACAATCAATGTGTGTTGGATAATGCAAACTCGCACTTGTCAGCCAGATACTGTAGTGTAGCCTTTGGTGCTTTAGATGGTTGGCTGCGGTCTTGCTATTTGACCCTCCCAGTGTGCTACTACATTACTGCTTTTGTGCCCTATATCGTGCAGATTAACTTGTAATGTCTATGACTGCAGAGATTAACCCTTGCTTGAATGGTGACACGGTATGCCTCAGGGCCCTGACATGGAAGGTGAGGGGCCTTAACGATTATCGTAAGCTCAGGAAGGTATTGAACTATCTGCAGAGACAGCACATTGACCTGGCCCTCATACAAGAAACGCACCTAGTTCCAACTAGTCCGATGCTAAATGCTAGAGGGTTGGTGGGATGTACTGTGCAGGCAGGCTTCACTTCACACTCTAGGGGGGTGCTCACATGGGTCAACCCCAAATCCCGGCTACAGCTCACACTATTGAGAGCTGACCCGGATGGCAGATTTGTTATCTCGAGGTGTGTGGGGAAAGGGCAAGACTTTATCGTAGTCAATGTATACGGCCCGAACTATGACACTCCCGCATTTTACACTACATTGGCTAGATTGTGCACCCAGTATGCAGGTTCCACGATGTTATGGGGGGGCGATCTCAACTTAGTGTTTGACCCGGAGGTAGACAGATCGACTGGGCCCTCACGACGCCCGGCGGCAGCGGCACAACAGTTACAGGTGAAAATGCTTGCACTCGACTTAGTTGATGTTTGGAGGGACAAATATCCGGACACAGGGGGTTACACACACTACTCGTCTTTTCACAATATATATACAAGAATAGACTATTGGCTGGCATCGTGTGTCATGATGAAACATGTACGGAGATGTGAGGTACTGCCTCGTACGTTATCTGACCACTCCCCAGTGCTGATGGTGATAGACACTCCAGAGAAGAGAATACCCCCCTTCACCTGGCGGTTCCCTCCTTACTCACTGCTCGACGAGACTTTCCGAGCAGAGCTGGCCGAAGAGATAGACTCATTCTTTGACACTAATATTGGGTCGGTTGACACTTTTTCCACGGTCTGGGAGACTTTCAAGGTGGTCATAAGAGGTCAGGTGATGGCGAAACATTCTAGTGTACTTAAGGCTATAAGGCAGAGACTGACCCACTTAGAGCAGAGTATAGCAGAGTTGGAGCGGGCACACCAAGCGAACAATGCTGAGGCTGATTTGCCTCGAATGCAGGAACTTCTCCGGGAATTTTGTGAGGAGGCAGACAGGGAGGTGCGCCATCTGGGTAAATACGCCTCCGCGCGCATCTATAGCGAGGGGGAGCGTCCGAGCTCTTTACTGGCGAAACTCATTAAGGGCACCAGACGTGTCGCCCCACTCAAGGAACTTCATACAGAGGAGGGCCGAATTCTGCGAGACGAGGGCGAAATGCTCAAGGAATTCACAGACTTTTATTCACGCCTCTATTCTGCTAGATTAACCAATGTGGAGAATGACATTGACGACTATCTGAGCTACATCAAGATGCCTTTCCTGGAAAATTGGCAAAGGGAATTCCTTATGGCCCCGATACAAAAGGATGAAATTGCTGATGCGCTAGAGGGTATGAAATCGGGGAGTGCCCCTGGGGCGGATGGTCTGACGGTGGGCTTCTATAAAGCCTTCAAAGAACTGCTGATTCCGCATCTCTCCACTCTATTTGACGAAATATGTGAGTCGGGAATGATGCCCCCATCCATGCGAGAGGCTCTCATAGTTACGATTCTTAAACCAGGGAAGCCCCCTGAACACTGCAGGTCGTATAGGCCATTGTCGATGATCAACGTCGACGCTAAGATCTTCGCGAAAGTGTTAGCGACACGCCTGGCGTTGGTGGCTCCCGGGTTGGTGGCGCCGGAGCAGGCTGGTTTTATCCCCGAACGCAACCTGAACTATAACATTCGCACGCACTGGGCGCGATCCAACACACCCGCCAAGACACGCAAGCTGTAGCTGTCTTCTTGGACATGGAGAAGGCTTTTGACTCTGTGGAGTGGCCCTTTCTGCTTAGAGTTTTGAGGAAGCTGGGGCTGGGCGAACCCTTTGTCCAAATGCTAGGAGCACTCTATCATAATCCCACTGCCAGGGTACGGATAGGAGACGCAGTTTCGGATCCTTTCCCGATTAGTAGAGGCACCAGACAGGGCTGCCCCCTATCTCCGCTACTGTATGCACTGATTGCGGAACCTTTGGCGTGTGCACTTAGAGAATACCACAGGCACAGAGCTATCAGCTTTCCGACATATAAGATAGGGATATCCACATATGCGGATGACACACTGCTATATATCAGGGATCCTGTCAGCAACTTGTCGGCGGTCCTGCGGGAGGTGGTGCGGTTTTTGGGCACTTTCCGGACTTCGAGTGAATTGGACGAAGTGGGTGGCTTTCCCGTTAACGAGCGGTACAGACTGTTTTGACATGGAGTACCCACTGATGTGGTCTACGGACCCAGTCAGATACCTTGGCATTCAGATACACACTGACCCAGACATCTTAGCCCATGAAAACTATGGCGTGGCCTGTGGTAAGCTGGCTACCGATGTGGACAGGTGGTGTAAACTTCCGCTTTCACTCATGGGTAGGATAGCCATCATAAAAATGGTGATACTCCCCCGTTTCCTCTTTTTATTCTTTAACCTCCCCATAGTAATGCCGAAATCATTCTTTCGTACTCTCACGCAGCTCCTTAGTCGATTGGCATGGGGAGGTGGACAGCCTAGGGTGAAATGGGAGGTCCTGATGCTCCCATATGAGCAGGGTGGGTTGGGAGTGCCTAATTTCGAAAGATACTACCACATTGCGCAAGCTACGCACTTACATACCTGGATTCATGGACGTCGAGACATCCCACACGTGATTATGGAGCGGCTTTTTGCAGCCCCTGTCCCGTTACCGGCTACGGTATGTGACCCAATGGACCGTAGAGTGGGAACACTCGACTCAGTTAGGGCCACTAATCACGCTTGGCACTCGATACTGCGATCGCAGGCCTGCGAGCTGCTGTATTCCCCGCTGATGCTGATTGAATGGGCAAGATGGCTCCCCACGATTGTGGAACCCGGGGTAGTCAGGGCTTTGCAAAATCTTGGTATTAAAACTATGGGGGATTTATTCGAGGCTGGGATAGTCAAGACCTGGGAGCAAGTCTCGCAGGGCGGAGAGCACCATACGATCCTAGAAAAATTCCAATACCATAGAGTACGAGGGGCTTTTCTGGAACTGCTTGGCCCGGACCTCGCGGAGCCCCCTGAGGTACCGGAGTTCACATACGTGATAAAAACATCATCCCAGCATAAGCTGATTACCAATCTGTACAAAATCGGGCACCGACACTCCCAAGTAACCTACACTAGGGCGAGATTGGCCTGGCAGAATGATCTTGGCATACAGATAGACGACGCTATGTGGACATACTGCTGTACGAGCACTAGGAGGGTATCCCTGAATGCCAGGCATCGGCTGATACATTTTAAATACTTGCAGCGGGTATACTACACCCCGGAAAGGCTTCACAAATATGGTCTTAGACAATCAGCGGAATGTGAGAGGTGCCACGCGCCGATAGCTGGTTTTATGCATATGGCATGGGTGTGTCCGGGAGTACATAAGTTCTGGAAGGCGGTATTTAGCGAAATGAGCAATATAACTGAGGTAGAGATACCGCCAGATCCGGCTTTGGCATTGCTGGGCTACTCTAAGCCGGTCCCTGCTCCACTGCGCAGGCTTGTCGACATGGGCCTCTTGGTGGCGCGTAAAGTTGTAGCGACCTGCTGGATGCGAGGGCCGCTGCCAGTCCTGAAAAGATGGTCCCGTGAGATGCTATACTGTAATACGCAATCTGAGGCCTTTGGAGAGCTGCTCCCCCCTAGGAGCCGCCCTAAGAACTTCTGGGGATTGTATCAGGCTTACCTGACAGCTAAGGATGCGGAGGGTGACACACTGACACCTTCACAGGAGGAACGAGGGGCGCTGAGGGCTGACACACGACATTAGATGACGGCGACGGGGGAGAGACCTCACACCACCCCCCCTCCACCCCGATATTGGTGGGACGCGGGCGGGAGACACGCTACTAGGCACGAATAACAGCACACACTCAGTAGAGAATGGGAGCATGGTAAGGCGAATATGCACACAAATTACTACAGGTCAACTGGCACATACACAGAGTTCAGGGCGTACAACACAGTAGGACTTAGGACCTGATGAGCGCATCTAGTTGGGGTCAGTTGGGGGGGAGGGGCTGTGTGATAAGGTAGGGAAGTACAGTCTAACGGGAGGGAGACATAAAGATGGGTTCATTTCTCTTTGTCGTGTTTATAAGGAATATGCTATGTAGTGCAGGCATGCATTGGTACAGCTAATGATCCTTTACCTTACTGTGAATGGAAGTTACTATTTTGCAATTGTTAACAATGGACATGATTTTTGATTTGACTATGACAAATGATGCGGCCGGCCCGAGAAGGGATGTAGGCGAGAGACTCTGTACTACTCCCTGTTTTTTCACAGGTTTAAATAAACTATAAATAAATTTAAAAAAAACCAAAAAAAAAACTGTATATAATGTTGGCCAAAACCCGTGTACATTGAGATAGTCTTCACACATGACTCTGTTACTGTCTACTGGCCGCGGAATTTAATTACACCAACTCTTCCTCTTTTGCCAAACGCCTCTTGTCTCTGCCTGGGCTATCTTTCTATACGGCTATACTCTATCTGGGATAGATTTCTATTAAAGCTGTTCTCTAGCTGGTATAATTTTCTATGAAAGCTGTTCTCTAGCTGGTATAATTTTCTATAAAAGCTGTACTCTGCATGGGTAGTTGTCTATGAAAGATGTACTCTATCTGTCATAGTTTTCTATTAAAGCTGTTCTCTAGCTGGTATAATTTTCTATGAAAGCTGTTCTCTAGCTGGTATAATTTTCTATAAAAGCTGTACTCTGCATGGGTAGTTGTCTATGAAAGATGTACTCTATCTGGCATAGTTTTCTATTAAAGCTGTTCTCTAGCTGGTATAATTTTCTATGAAAGCTGTTCTCTAGCTGGTATAATTTTCTATAAAAGCTGTACTCTGCATGGGTAGTTGTCTATGAAAGATGTACTCTATCTGGCATAGTTTTCTATTAAAGCTGTTCTCTAGCTGGTATAATTTTCTATGAAAGCTGTTCTCTAGCTGGTATAATTTTCTATAAAAGCTGTACTCTGCATGGGTAGTTGTCTATGAAAGATGTACTCTATCTGGCATAGTTTTCTATTAAAGCTGTTCTCTAGCTGGTATAATTTTCTATGAAAGCTGTTCTCTAGCTGGTATAATTTTCTATAAAAGCTGTACTCTGCATGGGGTAGTTGTCTATGAAAGATGTACTCTATCTGGGATAGATTTCTATTAAAGCTGTACTCTAGTTGTAATAATTTTCTATAAAAGCTGTACTCTGCCTGGCACAGTTTTCTGTTAAATTTGAGAATAAAAACTTCATAAGCAATTTCAGTTAATCGGTACATATATCTAGATACAAGTAAGGGAAAAGTAAACAGCAAGAAAAAAAAACATAGTATTTTTAATCATATTAAAAGAGAACATAAATTTAAACCAACGTTAATAATACATTAGAGAGATTAATTTACACATTTCATTACAATTCAATAAAATATACAGAATGTATAAAGGTGGCTATCTTTATCAATTTTGTCCTAGGATTTGAAATATATTAGTTTCTCAGGGGGTCCTTGTTTTTCACATTCACAGTTTTCTATTAAAACTCTCTGTCCTTCTTCAGGTCCCACGCTCAGTCTGCAGTGAGAGTTGTCCCTCTGGGTATCGGCAGGCTGCCATGGAGGGAAAGCCTGCTTGCTGTTTTGACTGTATTCTTTGTTCCCAAGGGGAGATCGCCGACAATGGTAAAGTTGGCTGCTAGAAGTGTTTTGAAAAACATAAATGTAAAATTATGATTCAGCCATGACATTGTATCAACATATTAGCATTTATAGACAATTGAAAGATATTCTTATGAGCTGTTTTTGTTCAGTTACTTTCAATCAGGGAATCACAGAAAAGATTCCTACAGGTAGCATCTCAATCCTTCTCAGCCAGACCTTTTCAATCAGTGTTATATTTGCTTTAATGCATAATCTGCTTATAACATTTTAATTTACTGTAAACTGGGTTCATTGACATATCGGTGGAGTTGATTTAAGAGTTCCGTAGGGACTATCTGTTCTGGATCTATACGTGTACCAGTAGGGCTGTAAAGTATTGTTAAACTCTACTCAATGAACAGAGTCCAGAGAAGAACCCATGCCTCCACCTCCTGAGCCCATCCCACCTAGAGCCCTGGCCGTCATTATCCCTCTGAGATCACCAGTATTTTGATAGAGCTGAGCAGTAGGCCCATGGAGGAACCCAGTTTTCTTTTCAATCTGAAGAAGTCCAATTTGACACCGACGCAAGATCTCCAGTTCATAGGTGCTCATCTAAGGACGAAATTGGGGGAAGTGCAGCATCTGGAGCTAAGGAGGGACAAGTTGTAATTGGGTGTCTCCTTCCTTCCAGTGATGCCTTCTCCAACAGAGTGGCTCTGGTTAAAGCTGCAGGGACCCATGGCTTTCACCGAGCTTGTTCTTCCCTGAGGAACATTACACCTTTACCCGTTAATTAACCACAGCTTTAAGTGGTGGAATCCAGAGTATCTCAGGATTAGGAGCAGATGGTACAGTTATCATTAGAGGTGGTTGAGTCCCTCAGCTTGTGGTTGGAATGGAAAAATCTAGACAGGGGTCTAGCTCTGGAGACACCCCACCAAACATAGTAACTACAGGTGCGAAAATGTGGGCTATGGAGTGACTTTGTGGGAGCAGATGGCCCAGAAGGAATTAAGAGGTGGGCTCAGGAGAGTAGGAGGCATATTCATCAAGTCATCTTGCTGCTCTGCATGACAAGGAAAGTGCGGGAAACATTATACAGCACATTCCTGTTTTTTTCCAGTGCAGGCGCACCTTTTGCTGCCTAGCACACATACAGGCATCCTTGCACCATGGTGCAGGGCTGCCTGTGTTGTAAGCAGGATTTTTTCATGCAGGATGGGACACCTTCCTGCAAAAAAGCAATACCTGAGGTGTTTTCCTCTTTCTATGTGTGTTGAAAAAAACAGCACACATAGAAAAAGGAAAAAAACTAGGAGAAATAAACATATTTCTCCTCATTAAGCCTCCCCTGGGGTTGCATAGCAGTTCCACGCACTTATAGAAGTGCTTTCCCACAGGAGAGTAACACAACGCAGCAATTTATCCTGTTTTGAATTACTCCACATTTATCAAGCCACCCATAGCCACACAAGGTGGTCTTGCATGGCTTGATACATTACACTTAAGGGTTCCATCCCTTCTGCACCCCATTGCATTGCACAAAAGCGATGCAGCCCTTTGATAAATATGCTCCTAGAACTTTGAGAGAGAAGGAAGTGAAGGTGGTCCAGAAAACCTTAAAACATTGTGCACCCACTATCAAGAATTCTGTGTTTTCAGATCAGAGCAGGCAACAATGGGGTCCTTGTCTACATAAATCACAAACTAGGATCACATAGTGGGTGTGGGATTATTTGCCCAGGAGATAGCTGTGGGTGGAGGCCAATATCTTTTCTCTATCTGCAGTATATGTCCCAAGGAGAGAGGTCATCTAAGCAGGCTTTTTCCTGCAGAGAGAAGAATGACAATCCTATTTCAGGAAACCCTGAGTTCATTTTGGACTATTTAAGAGATATTTTCTGTTGGAATGTGTGGTCTTAATATTAAGGTTGCAATGGTCTGCTATAAGAGCCTTCAGAAATCTCCTTTTAGAGTGTTTAGTGCCATAGGCGGAGAAGTGTGGCTCAATGGTTAGAGCGGCAGACCCTGATGTAGAGGTCTGGCCCGGGACCAGGGTTCAATTCCCGCCTCGGCGGTTCTTGGACTCGATTTCCCCAGACCTGATAATTCTCGCCTCGGTGCCTATTCTAATCATGGGTCCCACTCTGTGACTCTGGGCAATAGCTTGCTTAATATCCACAATGGCCCCAGCAGCGATTGGATGCCTGGCTTCACTTTGGGGGTGCCCAGGAGTGGACATTTCACAGGAAAGCCAGGAAGGGTTCCACAGCTGTATGAATACAGCACTACGAGACCTCAGGGTAGAAGGCGCTATATAAATACAAACACATTTACACACATTTACATAGGCCACTAAGTCATTGGGTGGCTTCTTCCTAAGAGGCCTCTTATTCATTCACCAACACCTACATTGGCTTTGTCTCTGGTTTGGCAGGAGCTGCAGAGAATCTACCTAGATAAGGTGGGGTTATGCCGAAGTCCTGATTCAGGTCCCAAGGTTCCTATGGTTTTTCACTGTTGTTCTGATTTTGAGTTACCTCAGTATTTTCTGAGCCCATCTTCTCCTGAGGAGGAGTTACTTCACATGCTGGATGTGAGAAGAGCACTGGAAATCCACTTGTTTGGAACAAGAGCTTTTCGTGAGGTAGCTCTTTTGTATCTTTTGGGGCCTTGAGCAGAGGTATAAGACCATCATCTTTAGTGCTTACCAGCTGGCTGGAACAATCTTTTGTGCCAACATATGAGAGACAAGCGGGGTTCCCGACAACGCAACTTGAGGGATGATTCAGAGGAGGCGTGTCAGCATCTTGGGTGCTTTGAAGGGGGGCTTAATGGTGGCCTTGTAATGCTGCAACTTGACCCACAGCCCATACCTGTATGGAACATCACAGGCCGTAATTGGGGTGTAACATTTCTTCAACATTTGGCTCATTGGTTTTGGATACCAGAGTAATATGTGAATACTCTTTAGTTCTGGGTGTGGTGTGGAGTCACTGTCTTCCATTACTTGAACCAATGTTGATGGCTTTGGAGTCAGTTCATCTTGTAATGAGGTAGGTGAGTAAGACTGATGAGGAGATAAGGAAACGGTTATTTACCGGTTATTCTCATTACCATGTTCCATGCTTTCCATGCCTCAGTTTACCTGTATGGATTGTTGTAAACGAATCTAGGACCCTCGTGTAACTTTTCCCAATTCATGCCCTTATATAGGTATACTTTACCCTATCCTTATATAGGCATAGAAATCATTACCATATTTGGCCTGAGCCTTACAGCCCAAATATGTCAAGGCTACTTCCACTAAGTTCTGAGAATTCACAACGATTTCTTGGAAAAACCCACCTTCAGCAGCTCGGATCTTCCCCCTGCTTGAATATTAAGTTATCCAAGAAATCCTGGAGTTTTCTGGGTATTGAACCTTTGAGTGACGTTATTAAGTCCAATCATGCGTCAAAATCGGCACCTTCATGGTATAAATATGCCTACATTTGCCCAAACTAACACACAGTGGTTCTTGGAGCAGATCGACTAACTACTTACCCGACGCCCTGCAGCAGAAAGTGCCGAAGGAAGCCGACCCTCCAGCAGACGCACTGAGAGATGCTGTTTCTTCTCTTGCCGAGAAATCCAGCTCCAGTGTTTCCAGCTTACTCTTGCGGGTATCTGGGAGATCGAGTCCTGAGAGAGAGATACAAGACCTCCTTCATTCTAAACGAAGGTACGGAGCTGATTTGATGTCCCTTCCTGCACATGAACAATCTTAAAATGGCGTTTGGAAACTCACATAGAAGTTGCAAGACGTCATTTTCTTTTGTTTATAAACAAACTAAAAGTGATGTTCCTGTGGTGATAGGGGTTTGTAAATATGCCTCATATTTTCCCAAAAGAACCAGGAAAATAAAGCAATTGAAGCATATTTATAGCTGACAAATTGTTTCAAATTGTTTACTTCCCTGAGAGTATCTTTGCTCACTAAATTGACATCTGGGGGCGCCCTTGTCACTTGTTACGCCTATAACTTTTAAAAATCTTTGCCTTCAAATGTAGGCATGAGCTTTCAAAATCTGTGTAACAGAAGCTGTTATTTTATGTACAAGAAAAGAGAGCTGCCTCAGGGCTCCCCCTGGGCTTTTGTTTCATGTTTCAAGCGAGAGGCCCTGGTTACAGATATACTCTGGGAGGTCTGAAATGTCAGCGTCGGTGCTAATAATGTAGCTAGAAAGAAACCAAGGGGCATAATATCAACAACTAGCGATATTTATCCCTAAATGAGCTTAGCAATAATATTTTTATCGCCGCACATCGCCGGATTTTATCGCAGAGATAAAGTGCTATTAGCAACTTTTATCTTCAAAGCGATAAAATATTTGGCGATAGCTGCGAAATGTGTGAATATCGCTGGAAATCCAGCGATATTCTGCCATTATCGCTAATAGGGTCTTAACCTGAATATCCACCTCCCATTGGATATACAGGCTAAGAAGTGCTCTGAGCAGGCGTTAGGTTTTGACGATATTCGCGCTTAGCGCAAATTTTTTCATCGCTATGCCTGCGTTGATAATAGGCTATAGCGATGTTAGCGACTGCTTTCAGTCGCTAACAGGTTGGGTACGCCCACTTTGCATGTCATTAGCGATAAATCGCTGACATGCAAAGCGGGCCCCAAACCGCTCACTATCGCCTACAAGTTGTCGCTAACTGCTGTTAGCGACAGCTTGCTTATAGAGCATTAAAATTATCGCTGCTTTGCGCCCAAAAACAGCTGCAAAAGTGCCGATAATCTCATATTGCCTGCCTTGATAATATGCCCCCAAGATTCTGTTTCTGATAAAATGTTGAGAAAAAATGTGGACAGTTGCCACATTGTAGAGCATAAACAATTTTAATCCCTAAGATGTGCAGACATTAAGGGGCAGATTTACAAGCCCCTTATGACACTATTATGCCACTGTTGCGTCACTTTTGTGACACAGCGGCGGCGTAAACCATGCACTACATTGCCCTTTATTTATAACATGACGCATCACGTTGTAAAGCCCTGCACCACATGAAACTTGTGTCAGGTTTCATATGGGAGTTCCGGCGCAGGGTGAGCCACGTAAAAGTGACTCAGTGAAATCTACAAGATTTTACTGAGTCACTTTTACGGCCATGTGCATCAAAAGTCTGCGCCTGCTTGAAGCAGGCGTAAGGCTTGACGCACCATGTTGGACATAGGCAGAGTTGGAACAGTGCTGGAGTTGCGTCGTACCCGCGGCGCAACTCCAGCACTGCACCAACCTTACACCAGCGGATGCAACACGCATCTGTTTATCCTTGCGCCATGATGTGCCACATTATAATGCGGCACATCTGTGGTGGCGCATAGGTAAACTTGCGTGACGCATCTTTCCTGTTACATCCCTGCTGATTTGCAGGAATGCGCCAGGAAACGTAAATCTCCCCCTAAATATTCCAATAATTTATAGTTTTCAGAATGAGTCCTACCCTCAAGTTGTTTAGAGTATATGTGTTGTTATTAAATGTTTTTCTTGGGTTTCTCAGGCACATTCAATAATCTGGGTTAGCAGTTTGAAGTGCTTTCATTTTTTTCAATGTATAAAACCACATTCCTACAAGTCCATGCTACATTTCTTTTAATTGTTCCTCCCCACCTTCACCCTAATGCAGAAGTGAAACTTAATAATCTCACATATTTGATAATCTGTTATCTCACATAACTAACTTGACCAATGAATCCAAGAAGGAGGAGAGCTGGAAAAAAGTCTATCTTTAATGTGAAATAAGCACACTAAGGGGCATATTATCAAGGACCGGTATTGAAATTATCGCCTTTTTATCGGCAGAAAACTGTCGATAAAACTGCGATAATGGGCTAAATGATACGCCCTTGTAAATTCCCATAGAAGCCCATGTTCTTGTGTTAACATGGGCTTCTATGGAACTTCACAAGGGCATATTATCAAGCCCATTATCGCCTCTTTAGCGGCAGTTTTCTGCCGATAAAACAGCGATAATTTTAACACCGGTCCTTGATAATATGCCCCTAAATTCTCTTGCATTCTTAGTTTTCTAATTATTTTTTGAGAAATAGTTTGAGAGAAATTCCAGGGTCAATTGTTTAGTTTTTTGGAAGAGCCTCACACGCTCTATTGGTGTCATGCTTCATCATTGGGTCTCATCCTGGTCCCTATACCCCAGGATGGGCTCAACCATACCAACGAGATCACTATTAGATTTTGTGGGATAGGGACCGAGAGACATACAAGTGCCCTGAGAGACCCCGCTAGCCCTTGGTTATTGGCTACAAGTGAAAACTATAGGTGTGTATAAGGACATTAGTGTTATTACATCTGTGTTTTCCTCGACATGTTAGTGCTCTAACTATTTTTGGTTATTTGCCTCTTTTGTTAGAATAGCTGGACCAACATGCCCCTGTAGTCGCACTTCCGTCAAGGTGGAAATGTCGCTTTATAACTTAATTATGTCCCACTTTTTGTCTAAAAAACAACTAATCAGTTGATCCTGGAATTTATCTGCATTTATTCCTGAATAAATATCAGGAAAGCCCAGGGGTGCAGTATAACTGAGTGTGTTTAATTTTGCACCTCAAGCAATAGACATATCCCTATGGTAATACTGATTTTGTAGTGTCAGCAGTTTAAATACAGTGGGCCTCATTTATGAGAAATGACGCATCGCTGCGCGAAAGCAGCGATGCATCACTTCTCAGTGCGCACTCCTTGCGACATGATTGATGCGTCATATTTACAGTATGACGCATCATGTCGCAAGGAGTTACAGATACGTCAGTATTTCTGACGGATCTGTAAGCGCAAAAGTGACGCATTGCTGGAGTGTGTCACAAAAGTGACGCAACTCCAGCAATGTGTCCTTTCACATGGGGAAAGTCCCATGTGAAAGGGCTTGCGTCAGTCTTACGCCTGCTGTGAGGCAGGCGCAAGATTTTTGACGCAACAGCGTCCTAAAAGTGACGCAGTGAAATCTCATAGATTTCACTGCGTCACTATTACGAGGCTTTTTGCGGGGGAATTCCCCCTCTGCATACATTATACCTGATGCAAGTCCTCATAAATGAGGCCCAGTGATCTTAATATTATGAAAATATACAGCTGAGGATCATTTAGGATCATTTTTCACACCTGGGCAAGGTATTTTAGCTTTTGGTGCGGGCAAAGAGATCTAGAACATTTTTCAGACACGTACAGAAAAATAAACAATATTGACAATGACTGATATCATTCAATTATTTATTCGTCATTTTATTATGTATCAATTGTTTTTATTTTATTTGGATAAAAAAAGTTTTGTATATATTTTTTGTGTCGATTTTCATTAAAACAGTTTCTTGGTTCTCATATAAATTGTGAATGCATGAAGACTTTGTTCATAGGTGATACATTCATACACAAAAACACACAATGGATATTTTTCAATTCATCTGAACAAGGTTAACACATTGATTAAGAATGCATGTCAAAATGATGTGAATAAACTGGTGGTTTGTTGACAAACTACACACGTTTCGGCAAAGCCTTCATCAGCACTCCGTCACAGTAGAAACCTAGATGTTTATGCCCATGATTTTTATGGTTCAACAATTTTAGTCATGAGACAACACATAAAGAAAGGATATCAATCTAAAGTTGTGTCAATAAAGAGAATATTGAAAAGGTGCTATAGAAACCTCACACCCAAACAATTCAAAGTTTACATGCTTTTATAGAACAAGGAGAGAAAAGAAGAATGATGGGGCATATTACCAAGGGTGGCGATAGGCAATTATCGCCGGTTTAATGGCCGTTTTCAGCCACTAAGCGGCAATAATTATATCGCTCTATAAGCAAGCTGTCACTAACTGATGTTAGCAACAGCTTTTAGGTGATAGCGAGCGGTTTGGGGCCTGCTTTGCATGTCAGCGATATTTATCACTAATGACATGCAAAGTGGGCGTACCCAACTTGTTAGCGACTGAAAGCAGTCGCTAACGTCGCTATCGCCTATTAGCAAGGCAGGCGTAGCGATGGAAATATTCCCGCTAACGCCAAAAACTAACGCCTGCTCTGACCAGTTCTTAGCCATGTTATCCAATGGGAGGTGGATAACATGGCTAAGAGCATTTAGTCGCTAATGCATGAATATGGCTGTATTCTCAGCGATATTCATGCATTTCGCTTGATTTTTATCGCTTTTGAGATAAACCTTGCTAATAGCAAGTTATCTCAACGATAAAAACCGGCGATGCGTGGCGATAAAAATATTGCCACTAACCCTACTTAGCGATAAATATCGCTATTTGTTGCTAATATGCCCCATATTCCCCAACCAATGTCTCTACATTAAAAACGTGAATGAAATTTAAGAATTCCTAAGTAAATCATTGAGACCTGAGATAAGAAATGGAAAGAGAGAGTAAAACCAGATATTTTGTACATAGAGCAAGAATACTGCATGTGCTCAGATAGATTGTAGTGCATAAGTTTACAACCTACATACAGATAAATGAAAAAGACATACCCATATAATATTGGATAAACTGGGTACAACCTGATGTAACAAAATTGGCTAAATCAATATACGGAAGTGCTACCCAAACCTGAAACAAAATGGAATAGCACATGTCGGATGTTATTACTAAGGACATGGGTATGGATTCTGGTCAAAATCTGAAAGAGTTTAATCTAAACTGTATTACCTTGAATAATGATATGCTACAACTCTGGCTTGGTAAATTCAGTATCGGTGATCAATGGGCCGCCTGACTGGAAGATAGATGGACTCTTTACAGTTGCAAAATAGAAAACACCTGTGCCCTATAATAGATGATGAAATAGGTGAATAAATGGCAACCTAAAATGCTAAGCTAGATGAGCAAGAGGGGGCAATGGATATACCAACCTGTAGGATTGTATATTAAGTGTGCCTGAGGATCTGCGAAACGTGGAAGAGGTGTGGCGAAGCGGCAAGGGCGACTGACGCTGGAATCTGGGGCTCACGGTTCGATCCCCGGCAGCAGGTCTGCCCAGCACCATGTGACTCTGGGTAATAGCTTGCTTAATCTTCCCGAGGGCCCCCAGCGCCGGGACACTGCTTCGGAGGTAGCTGTGCACTTTACAAATACTGGTATTTAATTTCATTTTCCCCGGTACACCGCCACAGGCTGCTTTAATCTTCCACCGACAATGGCGGTCCTGTATCTTTACCAGTGAAAGACCACTGTGGCCAGATGACTATAAAAATAAATGCGAACCGATATTGGGACTCCACGTGTGCATGCAAGGATGTGACATCATTACATCCACATGCAGAATTGATCTAACCAAAGACTACCAGTATATGTAAGATCAATCAATCAATCAATCAATCAGTGACACTTATAAAGCGCGCTACATACCCGTAGGGTCTCAAGGCGCTGGGGGGGGGGGGGGTGCCGCTACTGCTCGAACAGCCAGGTCTTCAGCTTCTTCCTGAAGGAGAGGTGGTCTTGGGTCAGGCGCAGGTCGGACGGGAGGGAGTTCCAGGTCTTGGCGGCCAGGTAGGAGAAGGACCTTCCTCCTGTAGTCGCTCTTCGGATGCGGGGGACGGCGGCGAGGGCGTGGTTGGCTGATCGGAGGTGGCGTTTGGGAGCGTAGAAGTTGACTCGGCTGTTGAGGTAGCTCGGGCCTTGGTCGTGTAGGGCTTTGTGTGCGTGGGTGAGGAGGCGGAAGGTGATTCTCTTGTTGACGGGGAGCCAGTGAAGGTCTCTCAGGTGTCCGGAGATGTGGCTGGATCGTGGGATGTCGAGGATGAGTCTGGCTGAGGCGTTTTGGATCCGCTGGAGTCTCTTCTGGAGCTTGACGGTGGTCCCGGCGTAGAGGGCGTTGCCGTAGTCCAGTCGGCTGGTGACGAGGGCCTGGGTGACGGTCTTCCTGGTCTCTGTGGGGATCCACCAGAAGATCTTCCGTAGCATGCGTAGGATGTTGAAGCACGCCGAGGAGACGCTGTTGACTTGCCTGGTCATGGCGAGGGAGGAGTCCAGGATGAAGCCCAGGTTGCGTGCGTGGTCCGTAGGTTTGGGTGCGGTGCCCAGGGCGGGAGGCCACCAGGAGTCGTCCCAGGCGGAGGGTGAGGAGCCCAGGATGAGGACCTCCGTCTTGTCCGAGTTCAGTTTCAGGCGGCTGGTCGTCATCCACTCGGCTACCTCTTTCATCCCTTCGTGCAGGTTGGCTCTGGCGGCGGCGGGGTCGTTGGTCAGGGAGAGGATCAGCTGGGTGTCGTCGGCGTAGGAGATTATGCTGAGGTGGTGTTTGCGTACGATGGCCGCGAGGGGGCTCATGTAGACGTTGAAGAGGGTGGGGCTCAGGGATGATCCTTGGGGGACGCCGCAGATGACTTCGGAGGCCTCTGATTTGTATGGTGGTAGGCGGACTCTCTGTGTTCTTCCGTCGAGGAAGGAGATGATCCATTCCAGCGCCTTGTCCTGGATTCCGATGTTGCTGAGGCGCTGTACTAGAGTGCGGTGGCAGACCGTGTCGAATGCCGCGGAGAGGTCTAGGAGGATGAGGGCCGCTGTTTCTCCATTGTCCATCAGGGCTCGGATGTCATCGGTGGCGGCGATGAGAGCGGTCTCGGTGCTGTGTTTGGCTCGGAATCCGGACTGTGAGGGGTCGAGGGATCCGTTCGTCTCGAGGAAGGCGGCCATCTGCTTGTTGACGGTCTTCTCGATGACTTTGGCTGGAAACGGGAGAAGCGAGATGGGGCGGTAATTCTTGAGGTCGGTGGGGTCCGCTGTTGGTTTCTTGAGAAGAGCGCTGAGCTCGGCGTGTTTCCAGCTTTCAGGGAAGATGGCGGTGTCGAAGGAGGTGTTGATGATGTCTCGCAGGTGGGGTGCGATGACAGCGTCGGCTTTGTTGAAGACGTGGTGAGGGCAGGGGTCGGTCGGTGATCCGGAGTGGATGGAGTTCATCGTGCGGATGGTGTCTTCGGTGCTGATCGGGGTCCAGGCGTGGAGGGTGGTGGTGGGGGGGGGTGGCTGGTCGGTCGTGGTGTGCGTTGGTTGGTTGTTGAAACTGCTGTGTATGTCCGTGATCTTGTTGTGGAAGTATGAGGCGAGGGAGTTGCAGAGGTCTTGCGATGGGGTGATGTCGTTGTTTCCTGCGCTGGGGTTGGAAAGCTCTTTCACGATGTTGAAGAGTTCCTTGCAGTTGTGTGCGTTGTTGTCCAACCGGTCCTTGAATGCTGTTTTCTTGGCGGCGCGGATCAGCTGGTGGTGTTTCCGGGTGGCAAGTTTGAAGGAGGTCCTGTTGTCCGGTGTCGGTTCCCTTTTCCAGACTTTCTCGAGGGCTCGGCAGTTCTTCTTGGAGCTCTTGAGTTCGTCGGTGAACCATGGGGCCTTCTTGCTGCCGGGTCTGCTAGGCGGGGTCCTCAGAGGGGCGAGTTCGTCCGCGCAGTTGCTGATCCACTTCGTGAGATAGTCGGCGGCCTGGCTGGGGTTCGCTGAGCTGGCAGGAGGGTGTTGGCTCAGGGAGGTGGCGAGCTGGTCTGCTGTGATCTTGTTCCAGCTTCTACGGGCGGTCTGTTGCTGGTGTTGGTGGGTCGTCATTCTCTTGAAGGTGAAGTGGACGCAGCTGTGGTCCGTCCATTGAAGCTCTGTGGCGTGGCTGAAGTCGATGTCTGCGCTGGATGAGAAGACGGCGTCGAGTGTGTGTCCGGCGAGGTGGGTGGGGGTGGACACCAGTTGCTTGAGTCCCAGGTTGGCGAGGTTGTCGAGCAGGGTGCTGGTGTTGCGGTCGTTGTTGTTCTCCAGGTGGAAATTGAGGTCTCCCAGGAGGATGTAGTCAGCGGAGGGGAGAGCATGCGGGCTGACAAAGTCGGCGATGTCCTCGCTGAATTGCGTGCGTGGTCCAGGGGGTCGGTAGATCAGGGTGCCTCTGAGGGTGGTGTTCGGGTTGGTGTGGATCTGGAAATGCAGGTGTTCGGCGCTGGTCAGGGTGTTGTCGGTGCTGGTCGTGAGACGGATGGTGTTCCTGTGGATGATGGCGATGCCTCCTCCCATCTGGTTGGCGTTTCGGTCCCTCCGGACGATCTTGTAGCCCTCTGGGATAGCGATGGCGATGTCGGGAGCTGAAGAGGCGTTCATCCAGGTCTCCGTGAGGAAGGCAACGTCAGGGGCTGTGGCGTCTAGGAGGTTCCAGAGTTCGATGGCGTGTCTGTGGACGGAGCGGGTGTTGAGCAGGATGCACTTGAGGTGGGTGTTGCTGGAGTTCGACTTGGCGGGTGCTGGTGCGGGGCTGGTCCGGTTGCAGGAGAACCTGCAGGCGTGGCAGCTGAAAGGTCCGTGGGTGCGTCTTGGAGTGGCTTGATGGCATTCTGGGAGTCGGTCGGTGTTGAGAGCGGTGAGGGTGGCGGCGGAGTACGTCAGGCGGGTCGGTCGGGGTCTTCGTGGGCCAGGGGTCCTGGCACTGGGCGCGGTCCAGGCGCGGACGGGCGTAGACGGGCTTACCTTTGGCGCGCCTTCGGCGCACAATCGGCGCGCCCGCTGCGCGAGACCGCTGCGCGTTCGCACGGTCGCCATTTAAGGCGAAGTGCGCGGGTGGGCGGAGCAGCTGGGAGGCGGGAGCGGGGAGGGTTACAGAAGGCAAAAAGGGGCGGGGACAAGCGGCGGTGGCGGGAAGGGAGGGCGGGGGGCGTCGAGGTAGGCGGACAACAAGGAAGGAGGGCAACACGGAAGAAAAATAACAATACAGTACAAAACAGGCACAAATGAACGCAAAAAACAGGGAAAAAACAAGTTTATCCCAGACAAGCACAAATAACCGTCAAAACAAGAAAAACCACTCGCAGCGGCGGCAGCCGGCAAACGAGGCAGCAGCGAGGCGGAGGGCGGCAGGGGGCACACGCATCAGCTGGTGGCCGTGCGGCGCGGGGGTGTCCCACAAGTGGACCTCATAACTTGATCAAAGCAATGGAACATTTTGGAAGACTACAAGGTCTAACTAAGGGACATAACATGGTCCCGACTGTACAGCCTCACATACTGAGATTTGTCCGATGCCTTAACGTGTACCTATCTAGGTCACTGATTATTGTAAGTTCTCAATGCTGTTAATTTTGAAACATGTTGACTCAATGAAAGTGCATGTTGGATATCCAAGTGTCAATGCATCCTCACCGATGACCTGTGATAAGTTCCTCCTAACTAAGGAACATGTTATGAAGCGGCAGCGATAATTATCGCTGGCCGCGCTTGCGTGAGAATTTTTATCGCCGGCTATCGCTCAAAATTATCGCCATGCTAGCGCTGTATTAACAATGCATAGCGCAATGGCGATAATTGTCCAGCGATAGCGGTGTTTTCCATGGAACATCACTGGTTTCCCAGCGATGTTCCATTGAAAACAGTGATAACCTTGCTGATGGACCCAGTGGTCGTATCAGCATAATCCACCCCCAATGTAAAGTATAGGTAAGGCACCATTTTAGCACAGGTAAGTTTTTGACAAAAACCACGGTTTTCATCGAAAACTAACGTCTGCTAAAAAGTGTGGGCCTCCTTGTAAATATCACAATGTTCACATCAGCAAGAATTTACAAGCAGTACTGCCCAGTGACGCCCACTTTGCATCTCATTAGAGATGCATAGCAAGGCTTGGGTGCTAACATGCGCGAATGCATATTAGACCCACTTGTAAATAGGGGATAGTTTTATCTGCCCTTTTTTGGCTTTTAAAGCCAAAAAAGCAGAGCTAAGGCCCTTGTTGATATGCCCCTAAGGTAGCAATTAAATATCAAAGTCACAGATTACTAAAGACTCTCTAACATGCCCTACCTGTTATTTTCAAAACAGGTCGACTGCATGTGAATGCTAATCGAATGCCCACATTTCAATGCAGCCTCACTGGTATCATTAGATGAATTCCTCGTGACAAAAGTAGCATTGAGATAACCATGCTGACTTGTTTATTCAAACTGCGCAGACTAGAAAGCCCCATATGTCAAGGAACAGGTACCATGTCTTCTGGTATTGTACAAATGTTGCCTTAGCTTAGATGATAGGTGAACTGAGCAGTAGGCCCTCTCATTTGTCCCTAAAACACTAGCTTGCTCAGTTTGTCCATGTAGTCTAACTCAATTCAAGCAAATCGAGCAACAGAGAGATGACAGAGAAAAGGTTGTGAAGTATGCTGGGTAGATCACCTGTGGGGCCTGCAGCCCCAGTAGACCAAGGCTCAATGCTAGAGCAAACCAAATAATATGGAATATGCTGTAGACTTGTAAATGTAAATGTAAATTGATACTTGTATAGCGCACCCGCAAGGGTCTCAAGGCGCTTGTATGAATACTGCTGTGGAACCCATCCTGGCTATCCCTGTGAGGTGTCCACTCCTGGGCACCCGCAAGGTGGAGGCCAGGCATCCTTAGCGTTGTGGGGGCCGTTGTGGAGATTAAGCTAGCTATTGCCCAGAGTTGCAGAGTGGGACTCCATGATTGGAATAGGCACCGAGGCGAGAATTATCAGGTCCGTGGAATTTTTGAGCTCAAGACCCGCCGAGGCGGGGAATTGAACCCTGGTCCCTGGCTAGACCTCTGCATCAGGGTCTGCCGCTCTAACCATTAAGCTACACTTCTCCACTTGTATGAAATTTAGGAAGCGACTCTCCTACCCAGTCGTGCTCGTACCTGCCCGAACAATCACACAATTCAGGCGCACATATGGAAAGATAGAAAAACCATTAATGTTGGTAATGTGGTAGGGAATGATTGTTTATGTGCAGGAAGGTGTCCCTTCTTGAAGAAGACACTATTTTTTCAAGGCGTTGGAGAAAAGTGGAAAACTTACAAAAGGTCTAATACTGTCTGGTAGTATATGCTTATATTGGAGGGGTGGTGCCTCCATACCTTGTAATATACATATGTTTCTTTGAACTCGGGCATGAGGTTGCGTTTAGTACATTAGTCACACGGTAGGGTAAGCTTCTTTTAATGACGTGCTGAAAGAGACAAGGGGAACCATTAAAATTGTCAATTTAGTAAGCAGATTATCTGTTTATGTTTTAGCAAGAATATTTGTGGAACATCTTTTGATCAGTGGAAGAGGTTTCATTAACTGATTTTAATGCATTGAATGCCAGATACTTAAACACTGTTCAAAGCAGGTATGATTTTCTGTGTAAGAGAACCCAGGTATAACAATTATTAACCCCTTCTATGCTGGTTACGGAACCACTCCTTCACCAGCCACGGGTGGGCTATGCTAATGACGGAGTGGTTCCGTCACGGCCCGGCCGCCGAGCCTACGCGGCAATGATTTTGCGCCGCGGCCAAGGGGTTAAAATCGAGTGAGAGTCCGTTTGTGTAGAAAAAAGGAACTCTATGCATTTGTTTTGGAAAAATCTGTTCCAATGACATTAGTTGTGCTCATCAGTTTAAAGCGGTCAAGTTGAGTGTCGGCACCATTTGTAGCGTGTTTAAAGCGATCATGGTGTGTAGTCATTGACAGACGGATGAGGGTCCTGAATTGTCACCAGTGGCGATATTTCATACATTTTGTAATTTGTTGATCTTGTTTCAGTACTGGCATGCATGTTGTTGTTAGCTTATGAAGATTGGTTTAGCCTTACTGATTATGGGCCAGAACCCTCTATTGTTGATAAATGTTACTATCATTGGAAGCATGGCAGGGGCACAAGCTGCAGTGGCCTCCTGACAAGAGAGCTGCCACTTATTTGTTTTACAAATAAAGCACTGTCCACATCACAAACATGGCCCTAAACATTCACCGAAGAGCTACAGGTTGATTGCTCTGCTCAATGCAGGATGGAACAATTCTGGGGAAATATTTATGAACTTTCATCCAAAGCTGGCCAAAGAAGCCAGGAGACACCAAATCGGATTCTGAAGAGATTGCTTTACCATCAATAACATCATGGCATTGGCCATTCTTGCCCAGAGAGAATTAAGTATTAAGAGATAAGTGTAAATATCTAGTTTCATGTTTTGTCGACTTCTCAACAGCTTTTGAGTAAACAGAGTCAAATTATGGGCAAAACTGGAGGCTTGGAAAAATGAGAATGGTCTGCTAAAATGTATAATGGATTTACATAGCCACACATGGGTGAGAGTGAAACTCTCCCATAGTAAGGAATGCCCCCAAAACATCTATACCCACAGTGTGTAAAACCAAGGTTGCATCCTAGCCACACTGCTGTTTAATTAATGTTTCTCTGATCTTGTGGAGGTGCTGCAGGAAGTTAGGGGCTATTTCCCCAAACTAAGAAACACCAAAACAGAATATCAGGCTTACGCCAATTATATTGTGATGTTATCAGCCATGCAGATCGGGCCGCCAAAACCAGCTGGCCAGCTTACATGTTTACAACTTGGGTAACGACTTACAGATTAATATAAGAAAAAAAAATGATGGTATTCGGATGCAAAAATCCCCATTACACCTGGATCATAGGGCCGGATGAAATGGAGCAGGTCTCAACCTACTCATATTTGGAAATCGAATATGATACCAAACTAAACTGGAAAGGCCACATGGAACACATACAACAGAAATTGGTGGTTAGATCTCGAACTTTAAAATGCGTTGCTGCAAATTACAGTGGAAATGCTATTGGATACGCTAACACCAAATTGGCACCGTTTGTACTTATGGAGCTGACAACTTGCGGCAACTCGCGGCATCCCCATTTCTAGGTCTTGAAGAAGGCCCCCTGACCCATCCGGTCAATTTTATGGGGCAGAAACATGTTGACCATTCACATGGACAATCCAGTGCATTAGACTAATAATTTGTCTTCCCACGCACAACATTGTTTTGTGTTTTTTTAAATCTCTTTATTAAATCATAAATCACACATACAAAACAAATAAGAAGCATCTCAGGGAAACCATGACACTACAATACTTCGGTACGAAGGAAAAATCAGAATAACATGATCCACCATAAAGCCTCAGGAATCATAGGGTTCGGGCACCTCCTCATCAAGACTGGACTCAGGAGGAGTGCAGACATCTCCCCGGTGGCTATTCCACGCTCCCCAGACCTTCCCCCACTTACGAGGGCACCCCCGGGCCACATATACCGACTTTTCACGCACCATGCACCAGTCCAGGTCCTCCGCCCACTTGGTGACCTGAGGCGCCTGGCTAGCAACCCAAAGCTGGGCAATGTTACGTTTGGCCACCATATACGCCAATGTCACCCATTGTTTCTAGGACACATTCAAATCGGACAGCTCCCAGACATTCAACAAACAACGCCGAGCATCGGGCCTCAATTCCATTCCCAACACCTGGCCCAACTCCATATGTATTGCCAACCAGAACGCCTGCACTCACTCACAATGCCACAAGATATGCATTAGGGTACCATCCTCCCCACATTCCCTCCGACACTCACTACTATCAGCTCGTCCCATGCGTACCAAGCGCGGTCCCGTAATATAGGACCTATGCAGGATTTTCAAATGCACCAGCCTCAACCTCATCTGAATCGCAACCACCCTGGGAGAGGCCACCTCTTCCATCCAGTATTCGTCATCCAATTCCAGTCCATCCTCACACCACTGGGCCCAGATCCTCCGCAGTGGATCCTCTGAATGATTCACCAGCTTACGATAGATCAGCGAAATCGTTTTTTTCAGGGATGAGGCCATCCAATACCCGGTCTTCCAGAGGAGACGCCTCCGGGAGAACCGTATCCTTAGGGACGTGGGCGACTAACGCGTGCCTCACCTGTAGGCAGTGAAAATATTCATTCTGGTGCAGTTTGTATTGGGCTACCAAGGACTCAAACGTGTGGACCGCACCCTTCCCCCACACGTCTCCAATCTTCACAATGCCAATTAAGTCCCACTTATCAAAGCCCTTAGACTTCCACATACTACCCAACTTCTCCGAATTCAATATAGGGGTGGCCAGTGTAAGCTTACCCTCCCACCCCAAACATTTGTTAGCAGCATGCCAGACGCACACCACATGGGCAGTAGGCCCGATCAGCGGAAATCTACCCGGCCTGGAGTACAAAGCCCTCTCAAGCGAACCACCAGGCATCTGACCCCGATCTATGACATAACCCGGGTCCCCGGGAATCCCGCACACTATGTTGTTCACTGCAGCCAACTGGGAGGCTCAATATTACTTACGTATGTCCGGGAGCCCGATACCTCCATCATACCAAGGAATAGTCAATTTACTGTAAGCAATCCGAGCACTACCCCCCAGAGGAGCTGCCTCTGGAGAGCCTCTATCTCCTTTAAATAGGCCACCGGCATCAGGTCCATTGAGTTTTGCAACACATACAAAAACCGAGGGAGCGCCATCATTTTAAACAAAACCGCCCTCCCAAGCAGAGAGAGTGGAGGGGACCTCCAACGCTCCACATCTGTCCTGCACCTACTCAACGGAGCGGCCAAGTTACGTTCGTATCACATCTGCGGATCTAGAATTATGTATATACCTAGATACTGAAACCCAACCTTTTCTATCCGCACCGGACATGACCGCGGAACCACCGGAGGATCTCCTGCCACCACAAACATCACCGACTTGTCCCAGTTAATGGTCAATCCAGAATACCTACTGAATATGGCAAACACATCTAGAAAGCCTCCGAATGACACCTTAGGTCTAGTGAGGTAGAGCAAAACATCATCTGCGTAAAGTGAGATCTTGTCCTCCCACTCCGACGTCCAACGCAAACCCCGAATCGACCTGTCCCAGCGCACCCACGCGGCGAGCGGCTCCATCGGAAGCGCAAATAGCAGGGGCGACAGCGGGCATCCCTGTCTCGTCCCCCTCCCGAGATGGAAATCGCGGGATCTGCAATTATTGACAATTATTCTAGCTAAAGGATTGGAATACAATAAGCGAACCCAACCAATAAATACACGGCCAAACCCCAACTTTCCCAAGACCGCGAACAAATACCGCCACTCCACCCGATCAAAAGCCATCGACGCATCCAAAGAGACCAACACCATCGGTTTGTGTATTTTCGAAGCACCCCCGAGGACCCCTTGCAACCGTCGTAGATTCAGCGCCGTATTTCGGCGCGGCATAAACGCCGACTGGTCCAGGTGGATCAGGGTCGTAATTACCTTAACTAGTCTGTTTGCCAGGAGTTTCGCAAGAATCTTAGGCTCCGCATTCAGCAGCGATATAGGCCTATACGAAGAAGACTGCATCTTAGGTTTGCCCTGCTTGTAAAGAACCACCACATTAGCTATATGCTGATCGTACGGGAGCTCTCCAACCTCTCAACTCTCCAAGAACATAGCACGCACGTACGGAGCCAACTTGTTAGCATTCAACTTATACAATTCAATAGGAATCCCATATGGACCAGTCGCTTTACCCGATTTAACCTGCCTAATCGCTTGGGCCACTTCATCGTCCGTGAACGCGGAGTCAAGATAACTCCTATGTGCCTCTGACAGACGGGGCATGAAAATATCCTTAATCATTTTACCATTTTCCACCTCCGTATAGGCACTCCCCACTGTATACACCGTCTGATAATAATCTGCGAACTCATCAACTATCTCCTGCGGGTCCGTTAACAGGTGCGACGCTTTACTTTCTAACTCCGGCACCAACATCAAGGTCCGATCCCCTCTCTTGAGCCACGCTATCAATTGACCGGCCTTGTCCCCGTGCTTATAGATCTTACTCTGAACGGCAGCCTGTCTAGCCACCGCCTTATTGCGTACTAGCACGCGATACTCCTCCCCACGAAGGCGCAGATGATGCAAGTCCACCGGAGCCCTCGACTCATTAAACTTCTCCTCCAAACTCAATATTTCTGCCTCTATCCGAACCATGTCCGCAAGCGCCCTCTTCTTCTTCCCCGCCACCAGGGACAATACTTCCCCTCTCGTCCACAGTCTTGTACGCCTCCCACAGGGTTTGCGCTGAACCTACGGAGCCAGCATTTTCTCAAAAATAACTATCCGACATATGGAGGACATCTTTTCTGATAGCCGGGTCCTTCAATTGCCACGCACTAATGGGAGCAACCCTGCCAACCGCCGGCAAATCCAATCTAATGACAAGCCATAGCGGGGAATGATCGGAGATACCCCTCCCAAAGTAACGTGCTTCACTAATCTTGGGTGTTATCACCGCCAGGAGCAACACATAATCCAACCTAGACAGACTACCATGAGCCGCGGACACATGAGAATAATGTGTGACCATCGGGTTATGTGCGCGCCATCCATCAATCAGACCCACCGTCTCCAGGAAGTCTGGCGGCCACCGCTGCGAGGGGCGGAACACTCGAGGAGGACTGTGATCTATCTCCCCATCCAAGACCGAGTTAAAATCTCCACCAATCAGGTCACCCAAAGGAAACAACAGAAAAACATTCCCCAGATCGCGATAAGTTTCAGCCTGCAGGCCCGGTCGCACATACACCGACATCAGAGTCACAGTGCGATCACCAACCAGCCCCGAAACCCCTACATATCTCCCCCTCTGGTCAACCCAAGTATTTTGCAACGACAGTGGGAAGGAGTTTTTGACCAAGATCCCAACTCCTCTGGACCCAGTTGTAAAGCCTGCATGCGCCACTAACTTATAACCACCACTGTGAGGAGCCAGACATTTATTACCAACCAAGTGTGTCTCCTGGAGAAGCACCACGTCCCGCCCATGCCTCCTAATGAGCTGATTCACCATCCCTCTCTTGATCTTGTCTCCCAAGCCATTCACATTCCAGCTCAGCACCCTCATCCCCGACCCCTGGGAACTACATGTCTCCGTACCTGTGCAGATCCAAATACAATAGCATGGTGACACCTGAGATCAAAAAACAAAAAACAAAAAGAAAACACACTCTCAACAACACACCCCAACCCCTTCCCCCACCCTGCACCCCTGCACTCGGCCATCGCCAAACCCCAACTTGCAGTGTGCCTGTCGCCCCATTCACAACCAAACCACTATCTCAATATAGATTCGAGGAGTCCAGCACCCCGGATCCCCTTCTTCCCGCCATGTCCAACACTGGTATCAAAGTCAATCAGGTGAGTAAGCACTCAACATTGCCCCACCCCCCACCAAAACCACACGTCCACTGTCCCAAATAAAGTCACTGGTCTTCTGCCTCTTCCGCTGCCTCGCCACTGCGCTCCTGCGGCGCTGTCCGCGTCGGCAATCCATCAACCCAGTCTGACGCCACCTCCGGATTATCGAAAAAACAAACCTTCCCTTGCACCTCCCCTCGGAGCTTAGCTGGATACATCATAGCGTATTTATAACCTTTGACTCGTAGCTGCTGCTTGATTCCTAAAAAACTCTGCCGCTGCTTCTGCACCTTTTGAGTAAAGTCTAGATAGAAGTTCAACGATGAGTTCTCAAATTTCAGAGGTCCATTCGACCTTGAGGCCTACAGGATAGCGTCTCTGTCCCTAAAATTAAGGACCCTCACAATCATCGGTCAGGGAGGAACGCCCGGACGTGGACTCCCTCCTGGGACCCTGTCGTCCTCTCGACCTGAAAAAAGTACTCAGGCCCTTGGGTTGTAGATGTTTTGAAATAATGTCCTCCACGAATAGATCAGGGGCCTGCCCCTCGGCATTCTCCAGTACCCCGGTAAGGTGAACATTGTTCCTCCTGGCTCTCCCTTTGAACTCATCCAGTTGTCGACTCTGCACCTCTCCAGCGGCCCTCAAGTTATGCACTTCCTGCTGGAGCTCCACAACATCGTCCGTCAGGCTCGCTGTCTTAATGTCTAGGGATTTCACCCTCTCGTTCGTTTTTGTGAGATCTGCCCAGATCAGGTTGACCTCAATGGTCACAGTGTGTAGCTTGTGGTTCAAAGCCTGTATCTGTTGACCGAGAGAAGTACGGACGCCATCTATGGCCGCCATTACATCGTGCAATGTGGGTTCCAATGTTGAGCTCGGGCCCTCCGCACTACCATCTTGTACCAGATACTCCAGGCGAACCCTTCGTCACAGTGTATCGGTCCAATTTATTAGATTGCATTGTGCGGCTCGTCCCGGACGATTTCACCTGGGCCTTCTCCACCCCGGTTTGGTCGCGATCACTAGGGCTCATCTTGCCACCAGAGCGCGGAATGGCCCTCGACACCTCCGTCCTCGCTCGGCAAATCGTCATCACCCACTAGACCACCACCTCAAGGACAGCGCATTCGTTCACAATCGACCAGTGCTTGAGGGGGGGACACTTCCATTGGGGGGGGGGAAGCCAAGAGGGGGCACCCACAGTCCACGTATCCGCGACCGGAAATCAAAACGGGGAACCGGACCGTCCACTTCCGGACGATCGATCCGATGTTGTTCAACTTGGGACCGGGTCGCCTTCCACCCAGGACCCCGGTCGCCGTTCCGGCACAGGCCCCGATCTCTCGGACCCCCCCAACTTCACTCCCCGTTGTTGGAGCCGGTCGCGGAATGTCTCATTCAGTGCCACTGTCAATCAGTCATTCAGATCTGTGTCGAAAGATCAGGATAATTTATAGGATATTCCCGGCGGCTGTGGGGGTCTTGAGAGCCCCTAGCTCACGTGGCCATCTTGGACGCACGCGAAGCTCCTCCCCCCACAACAGTGTTTTTACCTTCCTCCATTCCAAACTGATTAAAGGTACAGTTTAGGTAATGCAAGGTCCTTTTCTAACTCACCTCACTTGAGTACTTCCACTTTTTTTCACTTATCACTACTGCAATAACCAGTGGTTTCTCCTCCTGGTGGAGGATAGCATAAGAGAAAAAGAAACCCTATCATGATGCTGTCACGTTTTTAACAAGGTGGAGAACCAAGATATACCGCCTCACAGCCTTTGTGCGTGAATCAGGGTTTTTTATTGAAAGACAGCAAGGACATTGAACCCTGGTTACTCAGGTACAGGTGATACATTGCCCTTTGATATTTTGTACCAATTCAACTAGAACATCTTTTTAGGACCTAAGTTGGGTCTATGTTAGGCATCCCTTATCTAATCAGGCGTTACCTGTCTCAATATGCTTGTTACATAAGCAGCCCAGTCAAGAAAGAACACTATCCTTTACTACTGCTCTCACTATTATCCTGTAAATTTCATGTTAAATCTTCAGAATGTGCAGTTTTCATCAAGATTTTATGTTATCTTAGTGCATACTTTCTTATTGCATTAGTTGACAGGATATATTAATGCATGATTGAAACTGATTATTTGAAGAACATGGTATCTCATTGTTATTGTAAAGATTTGTAAAAATGGGTGTGTCTTGTTTGTGGTTACATTTTTGTGATATATACTAAGGGGCAGATTTACTACTTCTGGTGCATTTCTTCTAATCAGCTAATCAGTTGCGTCGCAGCTCCAGCAAGGCTCGGGGGTGCCCTATCCCTAACAAGCTGGTCAATCCTTATGCCTGCTTCAAGCAAGCGCAGGGTTTTGACGCAGCATGGCCTTAAAAGTGACTGAGTGAAATCTTGTAGATTTCACTCAGCCACTTTAAGGAGGTGTTCCTGCGCCAGAAAGCCTCCCCCCCCGCGCTGGAAAGCCTACATGTGGCGCAGGGCTTTACAACGTGACGCATCTCCCAGATGCATCATGTTGTAAATACCCCACAGAATTGCGCTGGCTTTGCGCCGCTGCTGCATCACAAAAGTGATGCAATGGTGGCATAGAAGAGGCGCAATGGGCTTGTAAACCTGCCCCTCACTTTGTAGTCTTTGCTACTATAGAGTTCACTAATAAATTATGCATTAATTCACTGACTTCTTTTTACATAATTATTGTGCAAATATATTATCTTGTGACAAGTATCTTCTGCCTACAGAATGACTATTTATTATTCTATTGTCTTTCAGAGTCTGTAAGATGCTTACCGTGTCCTGAGGACCAGTGGTCCAATGAGAAGCATGATCGATGCGTCCCGAAGGGAATTGATGTTCTCTCCTATGAAGAGGCCTTGGGGTTGATCCTCACCATCACTGCTGCCTTCCTCACAGCCCTAACTGCATCTGTCTTGTGTGTCTTTATCAAGTACCGAGACACAACCATTGTAAAAGCCAACAACCGTGGGCTCAGCTTTGCTCTCCTCTTGTCCCTCATTTTCTGCTTCCTCTGCACTTTTGTCTTTGTTGGCAGTCCTCGAAAGTTCACCTGCATGCTGAGGCAGACAGTATTTGGAATTGTGTTTTCCATCAGTGTTTCTTCTGTTCTGGCTAAAACTATTGTAGTTGTAACTGCCTTCAAGGCTACCAACCCCAACAGCCGTGCAAGGAAATGGCTTGGGTCAAAGACACCATGGTCTATAGTGGTTTCCTGCTCACTTGCCCAAGTCCTCATCTGTGTTATTTGGTTATTGACATCACCGCCATTTCCAGAACTGAACACAAAGTCTAGCAAAGAAAAGATCATTTTTGCATGTAATGAAGGAGACACCATCTTCTTCTATTGCATGCTGGGATACATGGGCCTCCTGGCCACAGTCAGCTTTGTAGTGGCCTTTCTCTCAAGGAATCTGCCAGGAAGATTCAACGAGGCCAAGCTGATCACCTTCAGTATGTTGGTGTTTGTCAGTGTGTGGATCTCCTTCATCCCAGCGTACCTGAGCACACGGGGGAAGTACATGGTGGCCGTGGAAGTGTTTGCCATCCTGTGTTCCAGTGCCGGTCTGCTTGGGTGTATATTCTTTCCTAAATGCTACATTATTTTGTTGAAGCCTACAAATAATAACAAACTATACCTAGTGGGAAAATTACGTTCAATAAAATGAATACAAAAACTGAAATAAATCAAACAATTTCCTCCTAAAATAGTTACTGGACTCAAAGATTTAGATTAAAATGGAATCTAGCAAAGAAAGATGATATTAAAGCTGCAGTTTTCAAGTAGACAATTTCCATCAGTCAACTATATTAATCAATAACCATATTAATTCTTCCCCTGTGGTACCATTCTCTCATGGCCTGTCTCTTGCTTTTCAACAGCCATTTGCCTGGTGATAATGTTAGCAAAGTAAACCTATCATGTCTTGTTGAGTTTTTTCATTTTATATGAATCACATTTTGGTATTGGCACCTTAGAGCATTTTGATGGTGATTGAAAATGTAGAGTGCCCAAGAGGCGCTGATGACTTGCTTGTTCTCAACCACCCAATGTGGCCTTCACATTCTTCAGAGGCCATGTGAGGATGAATTGAGACGCCACCGAGCCATCTCAGAGGCGATAATATGTTGCTATGACCCCTCCACAGCGTTGGGAGACTCTACCGACATGAGAGCAACTAGGTGAGGCGGACAAACGAATAACCAGCTGTGAAAATCCCCATGCAGGATTATTCTCCTTCTAAGTAGGCTGATATTTGTACCCAAAGTGGCAAGAAATAACGTGGTAACTGATTGTTTCACTGGGGAGTGACCGTTTTTCCTCACTGGGGCATAGTTAACATACTTTCACGCAGTGCAAAAACAAGCCATCTTGCTGCACAGTATGAATGGGAAAGGGCAGTATTGTGCCATACTTGAGATCATACAGCTCAGTCCTGTCCTTTCCTTGCGCTTGCACTCTTTCTGCTGCCTACCACCAATGGGTGCTTGCGTTGTAAGCAGTATTGTTTCTGTGCAGGAAGGGACACCTTCATGCATTAAAACAATCCTGAGAGGCATTTTCCTCTTTTTAAGTGTGCTGAAGACTGTGGAAAAAATGAGGAGAAATAATGAAATTTCTCCTCAATACACCCTGGGGAGGTTTCGCATTTTGACACATTCCCAGGTCTGCCACTAATGGTAAATCTGGGAAAGCACCAAAATCCATGGTTGGATGCATTGGAATACAACTTGCTCTACCCTTGGAACGCCTTCCTGGAGCAGGGTACAATTATGGGTTCCATATGTGCCCCCACACGAGACAAATATAGGCTCCATTCCAATATATTTTAACGACTTTCCCCATTTAGGATGGGAACACAAGAGTTGGTATAGGAGAGGACTGATATAAAAACATACACCCAAACCTAGACAGATCGGATAAAACAAACACATGACATAACAGAAATAGGCATGTTCTATCAGATATTGTACAAGACTGTGCCCTACACGAACTTTGGAGACTATTATAGCCTCAGGAGAAGAATTACTCTTTTACCTTACACACTCACAATATTCATATACGAAGGGAATACTTACTAATAACATTTTGACCTTCTACAGCAATTGATAACCACCCCTATAATACCATGCAGAGTGTCAGATCATGACCTTATAGATATAGAAATATATTTAGATCTTAATTCGCCAGAGGGGTCTATTGCAGGTGAACATTTCTAAATATAAGGACTCATGGGATAAGCAATGTTTATGTTCTTGTGTGAAAGAGTTGTTACAAGAGAGTGGCCCAGATTTACTGTGATTTTTAGTAGGGTTTGCATGATTTTGTGATGCCGCCCCAGCGTAAATTCCTTTTTACCACTTACCTAGCCACACAAAGCTACTTTGTGTGGTTCAATATTTACAAAGTAACACAACACAGTGCTAAGCAGTACCACATTACGTGAAATATCAGTAAATCTGCCTCAGTATCATCCAAACAGTTATTATGGGGAAGGTAAGGCCTGCATAAAAGCACAGTTAAGGAGAGACTTGGTTATTGCCAAGAACAAGTTAACATGACATGACTTCACTTAGAGTCAGAGATCAGAACTTTGTCCACCGCTTCCTCTAAATCCCCTATGCAGGACACTCTATGGTAACTACTTCCAGCTAAAACAAAATTGAGTGACCTTTACACAAGAGAAGCAGAGAAATCCTGTTTTCCTTTTTGCCAAGGAGCTGGTTGTTGGCATTACAACTCTGGCAAGTGAAGTCCACCAGAAGGATTTTAGCCCTCTGAAATAGTAGAGAAAGTATCTTAGCACACCAACAGAATCTGTATGCTTCTGATACATAAAGAGATGAGTAGATATTTCTTTCTGGGGGTTTCAACAACCAAATTTACATAAATGTACAAAATTATGCATCAATTACAATGATAACTTTAACATCACATTGTAATATAGCTCTATGGATATTAGATTTATGTTGAAAACATTAACTTCGTAGTTAATGCACATTTTTTAAATTTGTTTTAAATGATGGCTGCCACATGGTTCAGTGATATGTAGGGGGGCACCATATGAGGACCCCAGAGCCCATGGCAGAGGTCCAGGGGGAAAGGGGCTCCCGCTAGTCACTTTCCACCTGCCTTTTCATGGCGGGTTAACCGCCATGAAACGACTGGCGGAAACTGACATTGTAATCCCTGTGGCGGTGCCCCACCATTGTAATGGATTACAGTCCGTCTAACGCGCTCATGGAGCCCGTCAGATTAGTGTCGGACGGTCTCTCCGAAAGACCACCATTCGCCCACCATTTTAATGTGGCGGGCAGACTTCCACGGTCCGATGGTGGTGGGCCTCACCGCCATCGTAATCAGGCCAATAGTGCTGATAGTGTTGACAGCATTCTATGTGCACATTCTGCTGCTGTGTTCTCAGTAAGTAAGCAGTGCATTTTGTGCATGTTTTAAAGAAAGAACACTGCTATGTACTGTTTTTTATTGTACATATAATTGTAATCTTTAAAACATTATTATCATATGGTATATATTTTTTATCCTGATGCAAAATTGAACAATATTCTTTTTAACAATCATTTCATTTTAGAATTATATTTTATAGTTTAAAATGTATTTATTGTATAATAAATATTTTCCTACCCAACCTTTGCCCCAGAATGCATTGTAAAAAATGTGATATATATAGTAGGGGTGAGTGGAATTTATTATCAGATGAATTACTAATAAACACTGTCTCTCCAATGGTGTAATTAATCTGCAATGTTTGGTTTTAAACAGGACTAGAAGAAGAAGGAGCCCCTCTATGTTTAAAAAAAAACACTGCAGAATAAATTTTAATCTCCAGCGATTCTTAAGCATAGAGGGACAGCTCCCTCTCTGGCCCTGTTTAAGAGCCACTGACTGCACTGCTGTGAAAACCCCTCTGTGCCCTTACGTACTCTGCAGTAGTCACTCCAGAGTATGTAATGGTGCAGAGGAGTATGCACTACAGGGATCTACTTGTCTAGGAGGTTATCTCATCATATTCTATTTATTCTACAATGCTACAAAGCTTCCGTGTTAGGTTTGTGCTTTATCCATACTGAAAACTCAATCATAATCAGCACAGCAGCAAACAACACAAACTACCTTCAAAGTAGCATCATAAAGGTATGGCTGAATTGGAAAATAAAGGAAAGCATGGAACAGATTTTTTTGTGCAGGAAAAGTCACTTAGAAAGAGGAAACTAGGAAATAGAGATTCTCTCCTTGTATGCACCTCTATAGGGAACCCATACAATTTCGATGCATTCATAGGTTTACAAGTTTTGGTAAATCTAGGAAGACACCAAGAAACATGGATGGATGCGAGGGAACACCAACTCTCCACCCATGTAATGCCTTTCCAGCATAGAGTAAGACAAGGCAGAGCCGCGCTGCCTTGCATTACTGCAGATTTTCCAAGAAATGCAGGACCACTCAAGGTAGCCTTGCATGGCTTGGTAAATTTGACTAAAGCATTGTGTTGTCTTATGTCACCTTACGTAATGCAAGAGCAACACATTCCTTAGATATATATTGCCCAGCTGGTCTGGAAATGCTAACGTTTTCATGTTTCAACACCAGTCAAAAAAATAAGCAACAGATACTTCTAGATTGATAGTGTGAGAGGCTGACCTGGTATATGATGTCCACTAATGTAAGTGGGCACCTTGCACCAGTCCAGACAACCCTTATGGTGATTTAAGAGGTCTCGGAGAACCTTAGAAAGCTATCCAAGTGGTAGCTGTGGAGAGCAGCCTTCAGGCTTAGTCTTGAAGGAGTATAACGCAGCTTGTTTAATCAGAATGCAGTCTTATAGTATGGATTAAATAAAAAGAATCATGCCATGTATATATGAAAAATATGTATTTATTATATAATTCTCTCTAGTATGTCCCAATATCTCCAACACAGATATAAATGCAATGCACACAATACTTTAGAAAGTAATACAGTAAATTGCACAAAATACTCAGTGGGCCCTAGGGGGGAGGACCAAACCATATTCTATGAAAATGGATTAAGCACCACGACTCGAGTCAGGACGATGTCAAGAGGATATAGAATTGCTGGAGCCCCACAGA
Organism: Lissotriton helveticus; assembly: GCF_964261635.1. Lineage (NCBI taxonomy): Eukaryota > Metazoa > Chordata > Amphibia > Caudata > Salamandridae > Lissotriton > Lissotriton helveticus. Next base: position 1,695,609,095 of record NC_136069.1, on the reverse strand, counting down.
ACTACCCAAGGGAAGTAGATAGGGACCTCATGGAGAGCGTGTGCAGTGCGTGAACACAGCTGCATGCTCCGTACAAGTCTATGTCCAAGTCGCGGTTGGAGTTTTAAGGATAAGGGACCCTTCCCAGTGGACCCTGAGGAAACCCCATGGAAGACAGAAGGTTGAAGAGCCACCCCACCCTTTGATGCTTTGGTATCCAAGTTACCTAATCCAGGGAGTCCGGGTGCGTAGGTGTGACCTCTAGGGTAGGTCCTGGACAGACCCTGAGAGCAGAGTGCTGTGTTTCTAAAAAGCCTTACATGTAACTTTAAGATCTACATGCCCTGGTAATGAAACATTTGTTTTCATTTTTGCAAGGCCTACCGCCCATATAGAATAACATTAGAGTGACCTTATTACATTTAATAAGATGTCATCAAAATATTGGAACTGTGAGAAATTGCGCTGTTGGTTGACTGAGATGTGAGTCCTGGTCAAGCAATAGACACAATCCCCTGTAGTTTGAACCACAAAAAGTCACTAAATTAACCTGTGCTTAACCCTGAGAAGCTTGGTGCAAAACACATTCTTAACTTAGAGGCAAAGTACAAAGTATTTATATAACAGTAATAGAGTGAAAACACAACATAAGAAAAAGCCCACACCAATTGAGAAAAGTAAAGTACATTTTAATTCATTTTTTAACACCAAAGCGACAAAAATGCAATCAGTAGAACTAGAGCTATTAATTTTTGAAACCTTTACATAAAAACTAGCTACTAAAAGATCAACCGCGAACATCTAGTCGCATGAGACTGGGTCAAAGTCGAAAAATATGGTTTAATGCGATGGAAAGCTGTTTGGTTGCACAAAGTAGATTGGGCCCAGTTAGCTCTTACCTTTGGACTAAGAATATTGTGAACAAGTTTCTGAGAAGGTAAAGTTCAGCGGGGCATGCTGCAGAAGGGACTGGCATCATTGGGTAGCCTTGTGTCGAAGTCGAGGTGAAGATTTCTAGTTTGTACTTAGTCCTTGAAATGGAAGCCGAAAATATCTAGTGGGACGATAGAGTGCTATAGCCAAAGACAATTCCAAAAGACTGAATACCCCTTTGGTGAAAGACTACTAAGCAGGATTTGCTACTGTAGAAAATCATTTTGCTGGAGATTCCGCACAGTCAATTCCACTAGTGGTGCACCTCGGGCAGATAGGTGGGCAGGGTGGTCCCAGTCTCCTCCTGGTTCTCAGTGCAGTTTTTAGCCAAACATTTTCCAAATTCCCACTTTTCGATTTTGACTATCTGGTAACCTTCAGCACCAATTCCAAGGGTCCAGGGCTGGTGGGGCACCCCTTGGAGTGTCAGGACTCATGCAGGATGTCTTCAGGTTTGGGTCCAAGATGGAGGGAGCCTCATGTCCTGAGGCTCGGGTCAGGAGGGTAGCAAAGTGGCACTTTGTAGACACGCTGGTGGTCCTGGATTCAACTAAATATTCAAGTTCTTCTACCCCAAGCAAGAAGGCAGCAATACCACAAGGCCATATCAGTACGGCAGAGTGGCAGTCTTTTACCAGCACAGCAGTCCTTCTTCCTGGCAGAGTGCCCACTGCCCCAGAAATGTACTGAAGAGTTGGTGTCTGAGGCCCTATTTTTATACCCTGGTGCCCTCCTTCTGGATGTGGGAGAAGCTTCTAGAAAGTGTTTTTGAAGTGCATGGAATTTCCTGACTCCTCTGCCCTGACTCCAATCTGACTGCAGTGACAATATGGAGGTGATAGGCCCTTTGAGTAAAGGCAGAGCACTCCCTATTCAGATGCAAGTAGGACCTCTCTATTGAGTGGCTGTCTGGGAGGGATTTACAAAGTCTGACTGTGAGCTACACCCAGTCATGTGACCCAGGATAGGCTGCAGGCACAGAAGGGATAATGGCAAAAAATGCCAAATTTCCAGGAAACGTCCAGGATTTGTGGTTAAAATCCATTTCCAAAAGAGAAGGGATATTTGTAGAAATTAGAAGATTTATTGTAGTGATTTATGTTCATGTATCACGTTTTGTTTAGTCTTTTTTCACAGATGTAAAACACAATTTTGTGATTATCATGTTTTTATTATCCGTGTAAAAACACAAAATTCATTCAATAAAAACAAAATAGGAAACAGTAAAAAAAAATACTGAGATAAAACATAAAATTGTTTGTCTTTCGAGCAAAAGTAGTTAAGCTCACCAATGAAGTTTGAGGTTTAGGTGCACTTCCTTGTTTCTGCATTTCTAAAAGTGGCGTTTTCAAATTTTAAATCAAAAACCCTCCTTTACCATTACAAATGTTTTTCCATTACAATTCCAAACACACCAAACATGAAATAGCTAGCTGCTCCCAATTGGAAATTACAGCTTATTAAATGTAGTAAGGACTCCCCAATGTTATCCTATGGGAAGGGTAGGCCTCACAGTAGTGAAAAATGTATTTAGGGGTTTTTCACTAGGACATGTAAAACCTAAAGCTTCTGTTCAAACTTGTAATTACATAGTACCCTGCCCTTTGGGCTACCTAGGGTCTCCTGTAGGGGTGACTTATACGCAATAAAAGGGGAGTTTAAGGTTTGGCAAGGGATTTTATCACAAAATCAACATGGCAGTTTAAAACTGCATTTAGGCTGCAGTGGCAGGTCTAGGACATTTTATGAGGTGCTACCTAAATGGATTGCACGATGAATGCTTCAGACTCACTGGACGTCATTAATAAAGGGGTTTAGCCCAAGACAGTTAGGAAGGGCCTAACAAGGTTCAACAACAAATACAACCTAACCGTCACTTTTCAATTGCTGTTAGTGTTTTTTAACAAACTATGACCCTTCACCAAATCATATGTTCATTTCGTTTTTTTTCAAAGATATAACGTATTCATTTTTTAAGTCAGAACTAGGGAGAACCTCATGTTTCCCTACATTAAACATGCAATAAGGTTCACGTATCAAACATGAAAACATAACAGTTGTGCAAAAAAACATGAACTACACACATTGAGCCAGTCTTATTATTCTAAAACGAGCAGCAACCCCAGAGCTGATTTTCCAAACAAATTCCTCAACAAAATCACGGAGCTGCTAAACCACAAGGGAATATTGGTCAGCCTAGCAGGTAGTAAACATTTAATACGGTTTTCTACAATAGACAAAATTAACTCACTACATGTCCCAGTGGTAAATAATGTTGACATGTTTCGAGTCCCATTATTATTGCTGGGATTCTCTTCAGGGCATTTCATTTACAGGCCCTCGGTCTATGGTATACCACTCTACAAGGGACTTATAAGTAAATGAAATATCCCAATTAGGTATAAACCAATTTAACTATGTTTTAGGGGAGTGAGCAAAAGCACGTTAGCACTGGTTAGCAATGGTAATGTGCTTAGAGTCCTAGGGCCAACAAAACGTGGAGGGAAAAAGGCAAAACGTTTGGGGTATACAGAGAGCAAGATCCAACAGAAAGGGGTAACTAGTTTGTGTCTTTGGAATTATAATGAAAAATTCTGGTGAAGGCAGATTTTAAATTACAATTTTGAAAATGCCACTTTTAGAAAGTTGTCATTTTCCTGCATTAGCCATTTTGAACCTGTAGCCTGTCTCTGGATCGCATGACTGGATGTAGCTGACAGTTGGGCTTCGTGCATTCCTTCTAAACAGCCACACACAATTGAGAGCTTAGTACCCCTGTCGTTATTCTGGAACCTGGGCAGGGAAAACAGGATGCCAGTGGACTTTAAAATAAAACCTCTATAAGCTTCTCCCACTTCAAAAGAAGGCCTAGGTATACATATTGGACCCCTGAAACCCGTGCTTATATACACTTCTAAAACTATGGATACTCTGCCAAAAATAAGGAAGCTGTACTGCTGGACTTCTGCCCTGCTGTGCTTACTTGCTGCCTGCTGCCGGCCTCTGTTGAACCTAGGACACCAGCGTGACTGCAAGGGCAAGTCAGTTGGCCTCCTGGCATGAGGCTCAGGGACAGAAGGCTCCACCAACCTCGAGCCCATCAACTAATCTCTGCCATCTGTGACTCTACTCTAGCAGTAGAACCACCATCTCGGTCCTGGACCCTTGAAAGTGAGCCTAAGGTGTTCTGCCAGCCTTTGTGGGCATTGCCTCGAGCAGAACAGACGCATTCTAGCTGTTGCACTCTTTGTCGACACAGGCCCCCACATCCCTCATCGCAGCTCCTCGGAACCAACGCATTGCCTGAGTGCACAACACATCCTCAATGCTGGACTTCACATCACAAGACCTCGTCGAAGAGATGCACGCTGACGAAGCAGAATCAAATGCCGCAGCCTCAGCACATCTCACAACCAATGTATCTCTTTGGCTGCACGACTCATCTTTGACACCGACCCTCGCAACAATCCACAAGCCAGGATTTAAGGTACTTTGTTCAGCTGACCTGCTCCTTTGCAGCCAGCCTCAACTTGTGACTTTATCACAGTCCGGAAGGATCAGTTATCCACACTAATGTCTTTAACATTTGAATATCTCCGGTTCAACTGATTGGATTTTTGTTGTTTTGGTCTTGCTTTATTTACTAAAAATTACTTTTTAATTTTTTAATTTTTTCTAATTTGGTGCATAATCCTCTTGAGATGTGTTTTCACTGTGTTGCTGTTTGAAGTGTTGTGCAAATACTTTACACCTTGCCTCCAGGTTAAACCTAACTGCTCTGTGCCAAGCTACCAGAGTTGAGAACAGGTTAATTTGGGTTTGCTTGTGACTTCACCCTGACAAGAATTTTGGTTGCTGCTTGAGAAGAGTTTTACTCCCAAACCAGTAACTACGGAGCATATTATCAAGAATGGCGTTAAAAACTTATCGCCGGTTTAGCAGCAGAAAACTGCAGCTAAAGCAGCAAAAATGGGCTTGATAATATGCCCTTGTGAATTCCCATAGAAACCCATGTTCTGGTGTGAACATGGGCTTCGATTGGAATTCTCTAAAGCATATTATCAAGCCCTTTGCTACCGCTTTAGTGGCAGTTTTCTGCCGCTAAACCGGCGATAATTTTAACGCCTTTCTTGATAATATGCCCCCACATTTCTTACACATGTGATCAGTATGGACTAATGAACATCAGAATGAGGTTCCTTCTGGCATTTTTACAATCTCACTTCCTACATGTGCAACTGATAGGGAGACATAGATGTTCACATTAGGTAAAGCTTTGTGAGTTAAAACAAACTGTTGATGCCTAAAATTATCACTGTCAGTCTGAAACTCTCATATGTGTAGTGTGCTTTGTGACAAAATATCTAACTTGAAAATGCACAGAATGTACAGCTTGAGATGCTTATCTCGGAACAGGTGGAATCAGCTCATCTCACACAGAAAAGGGGCCTTTTATGGAGAAAATAAGACAGAAACAGATTTAAAAAATATTTCAATATTTTGTGTGCAGTTATCACCCTGCCTGAAATAGAGTTTGAGACTTATGTGAACTACATGCAATAGATTACTTTTGTCTTTTCTGTTATTTCTTTCTTAAATGCATAAAGACACTTGAGGGTGGCATCTGAGGCATGCAAGGAGCAAGAGGTATACCCCTTTAATTGTTTTGGGGAAAATGGAGTTGCACTGGGGCACTTTGAGATCATTAAAGATGGCAGTAATGACAGGGCAGCACAGAACACTTGCAAGGGGCTGCTAGGGGAGAAAAGGGACATAGAGGTACAATAAAAAGTCATCCGCGGCATGTTTGTATGGGTATCTAAAGGATGACTGCAGGTGGGGAAAGAACACCCAAGGCACTTAGCTGTGGAATGATGGCATCAAGGGAACATTACATTTGGGATAACTGAGGGGCACATTGAGGATGTCATATGGGCCTCAGCTTACTGGAACATATGGCAGCTGCACTTAAATCAGACAACGGTCAGGGGAAATGTGGGCATTTTATCTAAGGCATTGGAAGCACAATGGGAGGGGTGGCTGGAGGCAGCTGGATGTAGGGTATAAACAGTCTTGTAGTTAGGATTGGAAGGCAGAGAGAGCATTGCATTGGGATATCAGTGAAGACGTAGCTTCTGCCTGGTGCACCTAGAGATGCAACAGAGTGAATCTGAGATCAGAATTGGTCTACTTGAAGTGGATCTGATGCCATAGCTGGCTACAAGGCCTAGTGAGTCATATCTGGACTACTAACAAACTAGAGGCATTGGTGACCACTTTCAGTTCCAGAAAGCTAAACAGATGAAACTGTAGATGCTTTGAAGTTTCAGGTGTATTTGTGACTGGTGGATTTTAGGGTGAAGGTGTCATGTTGTTTCTGGGTCACGATTTGGCCTGCTCTCTGCCACCAGGACCAAACCTGCTGAACAAGGCCACATGAAGACATTTCAATCTTGAGAATCAAGTCTTGGGCCATACATATAATAGCAAACGTAGCCACAATGTGTCGGGAATCCATGCATAAATGACTGAGAATTAGAAAGCAGAAGCATAGAGTACAAGTCCTACAGGAAAATAGAAAAGTAACATTGGCTGTTTGACTCACAAAAATGTTTATTGTTCTTACTGTATAAGTAGAAGCATGGTTGGAATCAAAACTAAAGCACACGACTGGCTCACACAGTCTAGCTTTTTTGTGTATTTTGTATTTATAACAGCCCTGTTGTGATTATGAGTAATAAAGACGTATTTCTTTTCTAAGCACTATCTCTGACTGGTTCTTGTCTTTAGTGTGTGTTGCTTGAGTACATAAGTTCCTAGGGCCTCATTTATGAGGCCGTGCGTCAGTTTTGCGCTTCCGATGCGTCACTTTTTGTGACGCATCGGCGGCGTAAAACATGCCTGCTGTTGCGCACTATTTACAAAGTGATGCATCTGAGCAGATGCGTCACTTTGTAAACCCCTGCGCTACATTATACCTGCGTCAGGTATAATGTATGCAGAGGGGGCGTTCCCCCGCAAAAAGCTTCGTAATAGTGACGCAGTGAAATCTATGAGATTTCACTGCGTCACTTTTAGGACGCTGTTGCGTCAAAGTCTTGCGACTGCCTCACAGCAGGCGTAAGACTGATGCAAGCCCTTTCACATGGGACTTTCCCCATGTGAAAGGACGCATTGCTGGAGTTGCGTCACTTTTGTGACACACCCCAGCAATGCGTGACTTTTGCACTTACAGATATGTCAGAAATACTGACGTATCTGTAACTCCTTGCGACATGATGCGTCATACTGTAAATATGACGCATTATTGGTGTCGCAAGGAGGACGCAGTGAAAAGTGACACATCACTGTTTTCACGCAGCTATGCGTCACTTTTCATAAATGAGGCCCCTAATATCTATCACCTTTTTAGATAACCCATATCTGATGTCTTCACTACCTGTGGAGTCTCGTGTGTGCTAATGCAAGGACATAATCAGTGTATTTCATCAGTACTCTTAAAACCAGAGGCAAAGGGAGTAACTTTTTAAGAGCTGTAAAAATGTAATTGTTTCATGGCTTTTCCCTGGGCAGCTGGAAATCAATTAGCAGTAGAGTTCTAAGTGGCACTCACAAGGAGAAAAGGCCCCACATCATTCCTTTAATAGGGCCGCAGCCATAGATTTCCAAGTGTGCTTACACTGCTTCTGTCTCAGGATCTCTCCTCAGAAGTCATTTTACAGCAGTCTCTTAATTTTTAAACCTGTATCGGTCTGCTTGTGCACCAATTGTGAAGATCCACTAAACAAACACTGATCGAATGGATGCTGAGTGCAACAAAGTCAACCTTTATAGCAGAGGCTAAGATCATGTAGCAGACAGTCACAATCAGAGTGCTCGGCATTGACTCTACTGTGCGACACAATAAGAGTCTGTGAGAAATTGGGTTGTTGTTTGACTGGGGTGTTTGTTCTGGTCGAGCAACAGCCACAACCCCTGCCAAGGTGAACCAGAAAAACCACTAAATTAACCTGTGCTTAACCCTTAGTAGCTTAGTACAAAATGAAGTCAGGCTAAGCTTAGAGGCAAAGTGTAACGTTCTTATAGAGCACACAAACAGTAATAAAGCAAAAAGACAACAAAAGAAAGATTCCACGCTTGCAGAACAGCACAACAGTCCTCCTGAGTCTTCCACAAGTCCAGAAGTGTACAGAAGAGTGAAGCTGTGTGTCTTTTGTTTATACATGGTGTCTTCTTTGAAGTAGGAGAAGTTTCTAGAGAATTTTCTTTGAACTGATTGAAGTATCTTGACTCATCTGCCCTGGCTGCAAATTCCTTGCCTAAACACTGCATGAGTGACAAGTCCATTGGGAGAAGACGGAGCAGAGCCTATACAGTTGCAAGTGGGGCTATGCCTAGTGCCTCCCCCACCCTATATACTGCCAGTTGATGGCCCATCCAGGCACACCTAATCCCTCTATATTGTGGCTTTCTGGGAGGAAAAAACAAAGTCCAACTGCCAACTATGCCCAGTCATGTGACCCAAGGTTGGCTGCAGGCACCAATTAATTTAGGGCAGGAAAGGAACATGCTATTTTTCTAAAATCAAATAACAAGAACAAGGTGCCAATACTGATATCAATAATTCAAATCACAACTGGTCGTCCAAATCAAGAAAGGCAATTCAAGAATCGGGATCGCTATTTAATAGCAGTTTATTTCAATGTTAATACAAAACACTCTTTCTAAATTCATTACATAGTAAACAAAGAACATTGAAAGATTTATAGGACACACCACACTACCATCACTTAAAAACATCCATTCAAAAAATCAAGCATTTCTCAGTCAAACAAATCAACACACACATACAGAAATATTCACACACGTTGGAAAGACTTCTAAGTCACAGTAAAAAGAACCTAGGTCTGCTTCTGTTTTCAAACTCAAAAGTGAAAAGTCACTTTAAACTAGTACATTCCTATGTATCTATCATGTTTGATGACAACCAATAACAATGAATCACAATAAGGTAATGTACAACATGGAGCTCCAGGTTCAATTATTTAAACACCCAGATACTCAAGCAGACCAACTAGGAATGGGCCTACACGTTTTGAATATCGTGTTATTCATGAGGGATTCACCTCAGGGCCTCGACATATCCGAGTTGCTCGGAGCATAGAGTGTTCCTTGGTATATACCCAAACTGGTGGAAAGGGGAGCCTCGAAGGACTAATTTTGAGCCGGCGATAACATCAATGGTTTCGCGCTTGAAAATACAAAAAAGGGGGTTTTGACGAAAATCGATTGGCCAATTGTACAGTGTTCTTTGACGTGCAAAGGACGAGCTCAGTAGATGTTTTTACCAAGTCCAATGTTCCTCATATCTTCTATTTCCCGATGCTGTTACTCAAAGCAATATGTGGTGACACGGCCGATATTATTTTATGTGGTTGTTTCGGGACCGGTATTGATGTATGCAGTCATACGGTTTTAACACTCGGTCGCTACTCTTTCATGCAGTATTTTCGGGGCCGGTATTGGTATAAGCAGTCGTACACTCGGTTGATTAAGACTATTGGCGTTTTAAGAGCAGTAGGCGGTCCTGCAACATGTCCCGAATCTTCTCTCTTCGACGGCACCTCCGGGGTCAAAACCTCACGACGATGTAAATGGCGTCTACACGGGCACTACTTCCCGCGCATGCATGAAAGAGTAGCGACCGAGTGTTAAAACCGTATGACTGCATACATCAATACCGGTCCCGAAACAACCACATAAAATAATATTGGCCGTGTCACCACATATTGCTTTGAGTAACAGCATCGGGAAATAGAAGATATGAGGAACATGGGACTTGGTAAAAACGTCTACTGAGCTCGTCCTTTGCATGTCAAAGAACACTGTACAATTGGCCAATCGACTTTCGTCAAAACCCCCTTTTTTGTATTTTCAAGCGTGAAACCATTGATGTTATCGCCGGCTCAAAATTAGTCCTTCGAGGCTCCCATTTCCACCAGTTTGGATATATACCAAGGAACACTCTATGCTCCGAGCAACTCGGATATGTCGAGGCCCTGAGGAGAATCCCTCATGAATGACACGGGATTCCAAACGCGTAGTCCCATTCCTAGTTGGTCTGCTTGAGTATCTTGGTGTTTAAATAATTGAACCCTCGAGCTCCATGTTGTACATTACCTTATTGTGATTCATTGTTATTGGTTGCCATCAAACATGATAGATACATACAAATGTACTAGTTTAAAGTGACTTTTCACTTTTGAGTTTGAAAATAGAAGCAGACCTAGGTCCTTTTTACTGTGACTTAGTAGTCTTTCCAACGTGTGTGAATATTTCTGTATGTGTGTGTTGATTTGTTTGACTGAGCTATGCTTGATTTTTTGAATGGATGTTTTTAAGTGATGGTAGTGTGGTGTGTCCTATAAATCTTTCAATGTTCTTTGTTTACTATGTAATGAATTTAGAAAGAGTGTTTTGTATTAACAATGAAATAAACTGCTATTAAATAGCGATCCCCATTCTTGAATTGGCTTTCTTGATTTGGACGACCAGTTGTGATTTGAATGATTGATATCAGTATTGGCACCTTGTTCTTGTTATTTGATAATCCGGCTCAGCCTTACTGATTAGAGCCAGCACTTGTTTGTTTTGCATTTTTCTAAAATGGCATTTTCCAACTTGTAATTTAAAATCCAATTTTACCATTATACCAGGTTTTTAATTACAGTTTCTTAGACACATAACATGAAATGCTTACCTGTTCTTGATCAAATGTTTAGCACTTGATAAATGTAATAAGGTAAACCAATATTATCCTATGGGGCAGGTGGGCATCACAGTAGTGAAAACGGAATTCATAGTTTTTCATTACCAGGACTCTGAGGTTATTATGTCGTAATTTGGCAGTACCTGAGTTAGCGTTAAGCTCAGCTACACGAACATTTCTGTTAACTTGACTAAACGTGCGGGGGCCATTTTGTATTCGGTGGCTTCCATTTTGTACGAACATGCGGCCTCGTGGTCAGCGTGCCCTTTCGTCCTTCCTTCATGCCAATGAACCTTTACCCTGTCCAGCAACAGGCTATTTTTAGCAATGGTCAGTCTCGCGCATGCGTACATCTGATCTTTGGACTAGAGAGTGGTCACTCCTTAGGAATGTTCCTCCCAACTGACCAGTGGTATTAAACCCCTCCCACATGTTGGCTGTGTTCCAAAAATGCCCTTATATGTACCTAAAACTGTTCTAATGTATACCACCTACCTTTTTATTGCTGTTAAACTGTATAAAAGAGGTCGCGCACCGATGTTCGGTGTGATACTTCTTGCATTGCCGAAGGGTGCTGTAGGAATGTACCACCACCCCATGGGGTCCTAATAAACTTGTCTCTTTGCATTTTCAGTTTCCGTGCCAACTTCTGTTTTATGGTGTCCGAGTGTTTCTGCAGAGTATGTAGACCTGATAGAACCCGATACCTCAATTGGCGACCACAAAGGGTCTCATCGGCGACTCGGATGCCAGAAGGAGAGGTCATGACGAAGGATTGGAAACTCGCTATGGACGCGTACGCTGCCACTGAGTGACCCGAGTCTTGGCACCCACGTTTTTTTTCCTTTCCTTCTGATCTGACCTTCCAGGTGGCGCCGGTCCTCGACTAAGATTCTGATCGTTTGGCTTGTCGTGTAGTGCCTGTTTTGGCTGATTCGGCTACGGAACTTGGCAGTTGGAATCTGGACATTTTTGAAGATATTTGGTAAGCTTATGTTTGGTAAGGTAGTCTATTGACACTTACTGTGGCTTTTTGAATTTGAATTTGAATTTGTATGAGTTAGCTAATGTTTGGACCTATGATTTGAATTATATGTGGAGTGCACCTCACATAGGCAGGCATGTAGGGATATTTCTCTGCTTTTGAATTTGTTTGAACGGCACATCGTGCGTAAGTACCCTTAAGTGCCATTTTATGTAATATCGCGTTTTTCCGTGATATTTTGAACATGCCTGTTCTCAGCACACTCCGAGGAATGTGCTGCTTTGGAAATAGTACCACTTATCGATTAAATGAATCTCAGCCGGCTCCCCCAGAGGGGACTCCTAATCGCGAAATGTACATTAAATTTGGCCTTCCTCCCATAATGTATAGCACGTTATGGCACAAATACACTAAACCTGATCGTGAATTGCAATGGCCACTGCATGGGTCATTCGACTTGCGAAAAGTCCAGTATGTAGAACAGTGTTTGTTTCAGCGCAGGTCTAGACAGGATATGTTTGATTGTGTGCGTATGTGGGAGAAAGCGGTGCGTGAACGAATGAAGCGTGCAGAAGCCTTGGCGGACAAAGAGCAGCGAAAGGCTGCTCGGGATAAAGCTTTACAGCTACAGGAGAAGGAATTGCAGGAACAGAAAGAGAAAGAGAGTCGTGAACGTAACTTGCAGGTTAATGGTCAGTTTCCTATTAGACGTCCTCTTTATCCTGTCTTTACTAATGAATTAGATGATTTTTCATTGTTAGATCGTTGCCCGCCTCCGTATGTTCAGCCTACGGCTCCAGATGAGGAATCGGACGAGGATAGCCAGGATAAACAGCGTACCAGGTTACATGCTGAGCGTATGACGGAATTACGTTCGATTGCTCGTAAACTTAACAGTGATACTATAACTGTTTCAGGGGTTAATGATCTTATGAGTCAGTGGTCTGACAAGGAACGGTTGTATTTTTTAAATCATTTTACAGATGAAGTTGTTGAACGGTTTAGAAAACACTCTCCTGAGTTGGAACCTAAAGATATATCAGTTGGTCGTGAGAATTTTCGTAAAGGTATTTTTGCTCTTTCAGGTGCGGACGAATTCTTCCGGCGGTTGGTTCAGTTACGAGATGAGGCGGCACGATTGCGAGCGGCGAAAAAGGCATCAGAGCAATCAGCGTCTGGATCGACGGAAAATTCCCGAGTGTGCCCTATCTATGGATCAGATAAGAGTGTTGCGATTAATGTTTTGCCTATGCGGGAAGCTGCACTTTTGTATGTCCCTCCTAAAGGGGATGGTACGGATGAGGATAAGACGTCTAAGGATTCAAGGGGCTATTTTATATATAATTGGGTTTATACGCCATGGAATAGAGCAGATGTTATGGCACTTAAGAATGCTTTGCCTGACCCCATAAAAATCCAGCAGCTTTCTATGAAGGTGTGGAGGGTGCTATTTCTTCGTGTATTTTGACGTTAGTTGATATCGATCTTTTCTTTGGGCTGATATTGCCTCCTGATATGTGGAGGGTGATTCGTAAGTTTGATGATCGAACGATATTAGGTGCAGATTGGAAGGACATAGTGAGAGCTGATTCAGATAGGGAACCTGCATGTAAACCGTGTCAGTTGATTTTAGAATTACCAACAGCTATCTTGAATAAATTAAAAATGCTTGTCCCCCCTAAGAAAATAGATTGGACAGTGTTAGCGTCTTGTAAGCAGAAGTCAGACGAATCGGTTTCTGATTTCTTGTCACGTTTTGAGGAAGCATTCCATGATTACAGTGGTCAATCATTAACAGAGGACACGGGCAGGCACTTATTCGTAGATAAGTATGTGGCTAATCTCCTACCGGAGATTGCAAAGCGATTAAAGGCTAGTGAAAGTTCATGGACCACGGCAACGCCTGCCTCCTTATTAACTATGGCTCAGTATTATGAACGTCAGGAACTAGAGGCTAAAGAAAGTAGTGATAAGAAAGCGAAGGACTTAAAGACGAAAGTGATGTTGGCACAGGTTTGTGCTACGCAATCGAGAGGGAACGATAGGGGTAGACGAGGATCGTACGTTACGTCTCCGCCTCGTTCCGACATTTCTGAGGATCAGTGTGCATACTGTAAGCAGTTTGGACATTGGCTCGCAGATTGTCCGGTACTTCGTGAACAGCGTAGTCAGAGGGTTCGAGGAAGTGGAAGGTCACGGAATAGTTATTCAGGATCAAGAGGTGGAGCGAATGATCGTGGTAGGTTTGAAGAGAGGGGTCGTGGTCAGGTTGAACATAATACTTTTGATCGGCGGAATCAATACCAGATAGCTGGAGGAGAAAATACTGAGTCACAGGATAATAGATATGCATAGGATTGCGTAGGATGGGGTGTGGAATCGGTTGAAGTACCAGTCGATCAAAGGGGTCCATATATATCAGCACATGTTTTGGGTTCTACTGATCAGTTTCTGGTCGACACAGGAGCTACTCGTAGTGCTCTGTCTAAACACTTGGTTCCAAGGGCTCCCCTGTCTGGCGAAACGATTACAGCAATAGGGTTCAATGGAACACCTTCACTAAGCCCATTGTCTCAACCCCTTACATTTCATGTTGATAAATTCACTGCCCCATGTCCATTTTTATTATCTCCAAATACACCAGATAATATTATGGGACTTGATATGCTAAAGCATTTTCGTGCAACAATACGCTGTGCCCCTGAAGGGGTGCGGGTCATTTTGAATGAAAACTACCCAGAAATTGAGAGATCGTGCCTCATGCAAGAGGCCGACGCATTAGCTTCCCTTCCAAGTACATTATGGGCTACTTCCGATACTGATGTGGGTCAAATGATTATTCCTCCTGTGCGCATTACTGTGAAGGAGGTAGCGGTTTTACCTCGTGTTCCTCAGTACAAGATCTCTAGAGAAGGCGAAATAGCTTTGATACATATTGTGAATGACTTGATAACGGCAGGGGTGGTGGAGGAAGTTCCGTATAATGTTTGCAACAGTCCAATTCTTCTGATCCTAAAGAAAGACACAGATACTAAGATCTATTGTTTTATTATTGATTTGAGGGAAATTAATAAGATAGTTGTACCGCAGTATCCAGTAGTATCTGACATTACCACCTTACTTACTTTGGTTCCACCCACGGCTACTACATTTACAGTGATTGATTTGAAAAACGCTCTCTTTTCAATCCCTATTCATCCTGATAGCCGATATTTGTTCGGCTTTATATTAAAAAATAAATCTTATAGATTTTGTCGAGTTCCTCAAGGTTACACAGAAAGTCCTAGCATTTACAGTCAGGCTTTGAAAAGACAACTTGATTCATTTGATTTGCAGACACACAGGAGCAATGCGAGGAGAGTACACTCTCCCTGCTTTATTTCCTTGCGGAACACAATCACAAGGTTTCACGGAAGAAGCTACAATATTGTAGACCAAAGGTGACATATATTGGTCATCTTTTGTCTAAGGAGGGACGTGCATTAACATCAGACCGAATTCAAGCAATCTTAGATACACCAGTCCCTTGCACGCAGAAGGATGTTCGTGCTTTCATAGGTTTGACGTCCTTCTGTAGGCAATGGATACTAGGATTTTCGTACATTGTAAAACCTTTGTTAGCGTTGCTGTCCAAAACTGCACCACTCCCCCTCGAATGGACGGACGAATGTCAAAATGCTTTTGAACAATTGAGACAAGCTCTTTGTTCTGCGCCAGTGTTAGGTACACCAGATTATACAAAGCTCTTTACACTGTATGTACATGAGAAGGATGGGTGCGCATTGTCAGTCTTGGTACAGTTACACGGAGATAAACAGAGGCCTTGCGCATACTTTTCAGCGGTACTCGATCCTGTGGCTCGAGGACTGCCTGGATGCCTTCGAGCAGTTGCAGCAACAGCAGTAGCTATACGGCAGAGTGAGGGAATAGTTTTGTCACACAAATTGTTGGTGTTAGTTCCCCATGCAGTAGATGCTTTGCTGAACCAAACGAAAACGCAACATCTAACCAGTGCCCGTTTAACGGGATACGAATTAACACTGTTGGCGCCACACATTACATTGAAGAGGTGCGCCACTTTGAATCCCACTACTTTATTGCCATATCCTGTTACTGAGACCCAGGAGGAAGAACAACATGATTGTGTTTTTCTGACTGACGAACAAACAAAGGGTCGTGTCGATTTACAGGACACGCCACTTCCTGATGTAGATGGGGAACTGTGGGTTGATGGATCGTGTGTGAGATTGCCAGATGGTACGGCTTCCGCAGCCTATGCGATCACGACACTTAAGACAGTGGTAGAAACAGCACGAATACCACAAAAATCTGCTCAAGCGGCTGAATTGATAGCCTTAATGAATGCATGTGAGTTAAGCGCTGGTCTATGTGTGAATATCTATACTGATAGTCGTTACGCCTTTGGAGTAGCGCACAATTTTGGCCTACTCTGGAGGGAACGAGGGTTTATGACCTCACACGGAACACACACCATGTACGGAGAGTTGGTATGCGACCTCCTGAATGCACTATTATGTCCAAAGAAGGTGGCGATAATAAAATGTAGTGCACATAAGAAAGTGACAGACAAAATAAGGCAAGGAAATGCTTTTGCAGACCGCATAGCGAGAGAGACTGCCATGTTGCAAAATGACTCCCCTATGTATGTGCTGAGATCGCAAGCCGAGCGATGGCATGATGCTAGAGAAGAAATTCTAGACATACAAAAGTCAGCATCTAAAGTAGAACTTCCAACATGGGCAATAGAGGGAGTATTGGATGATGAGGGTTGTTGGAGAAGCAAAGACATGGAGAAATGGAAATTGCCTGCTGCTTACTTGCAAGCAATGGTTCAAATGACGCATGGGCTGGCACATATTGGAGCTCTTGCAATTACGAAATTGCTTACACGAGTTTGGGAGCATCCTGAGATTGCCAGCACGGCTAGGAGAGTAGTGCAGACCTGTCTGATATGCCTACAGTACAATCCTGCTAAAGGGACCTCTACTCCTAAAGGAGGGTTTGTTCCACCTACTGCACCATTCGAAGTACTGCAAATGGACTATATCCAACTGGAGCGCTGTAATAACCTCAAGTATGTCCTAGTGGCGGTGTGTGCTTTTAGTAAATTGGTTGAAGCCTACCCCACAAAGGACAATACAGCATTAAAAACAGCTAAGGTATTATTCAAAGAGTACTTCCCACGTTATGGTGTTTGTAAATTCTTGTGGAATGATAATGGTCCTCATTTTGTTGGGAAGATAGTGGAGCATGTCCTGAAAGGATTGGGAATTAGACAAAAATTCCACGCTGTATTCCACCCGCAGTCAGCAGGTCTAGTAGAAAGGTATAATGCGACTCTGAAGCTGAAGCTAGCAAAGATCGTGGCATCCACATCTTTGAAATGGCCGGATGCTTTGCCATTGGCATTATTGTCTATTAGATCAGTGCCACACTCTCAAACTGGCCTCACACCCTATGAGGTGGTGTTTGGAAGGCCAATGAATATCTGGGGAGTTCCAAAGCCTCGTTTGATACATGATGTGCCTTGTATAATGATGAACGATTATTTGGCACGATTAACAAATGATTTACTTTCTATTCATCAACAGGTTCGAGAAGCGCTCCCCGACAATTCCATTGGAGAGGCTCACAATCTTCGTCCTGGCGACCATGTCATGATCCGGGTATTTGAGAGATCCAGCAGTTTGGAGCCGAGATGGCGTGGCCCTGAACAAGTGCTGCTGGCAACGCGAACGGCTGTGCGAGTCACGAATAAAAAGCGGTGGATACATTCAACGCACTGCCGACGTGTCTCTCCGGATCTAGTGAACCCTGAAGTGCTGTCCGATTACAGAGATATCTTGAATGCGGAGAAAAGCCCAGCTGTTATGCCCAACAAGTCGGAGGGAGCCTTCCCGGACCACGCTATTTCTGGCGGAGTGAAGTACAATCTACGGCCAAGGAAATAATACATTTTGGTATTTTTGTGACTGGTTGGTAACCATTCCGAGGTTTGTGAAAACGGAAGCCGGGAATATCAAGGGGGGGGGATCAGTTCTGTCCAGTGTAGCGACACCCGTCTTGAATCTCGGAGAAGACACCAGCGGCAGCCTCGGTTCTCAGCACCACATTCTTATTTTTAGTTTGGTTTTTGAAACTTTCGTTCTTTGTACTATGGCACCTATGACATTGAGAAATAGAAAAATGTTGGGTGCAGTTCTTTTTGCTACTACTATGGTGGTAATAGCAGTAATAGCTTGGACTATAGAAAGACTGTTTCCTGCACGGGACTATTTACTGCCTACCACTCCCATTCCATCTGAACATTTCCATTTTACTTTACCCTATCATGAGGAGAGACATAGACAGACTTACTTGAATAACAGTTTCATTCAAATTCTACATCACACACACAATATGACAAATACATCCAACTGTTGGGTTTGTGGGATGTTACCGGGACATCAAAAGAAAGGAGGAACACCTCTTATTCCTCTTCCATTTTCCCACAATGGTTCATGTAATGCTTGGTACACACTTCTCTTTACATTAAGATGGCCAACAAAAGGTGGACTACTTTTTCGATTGAACAAGGTTTGCTATAACGATCGAGATGGCTATCCACAAGCAGAAGGAACTAAATTCGAGTGGGAAGAATATCGACCGGACAATGTATCTATGCCTCGTATCTTCACCAATCAGAGACTTACAAATATGACCAGTTTACATGTAATTACAGTTATTGATACAAAAGCAGACCTTTGTATTAGGAATAAGGGAACAATTCCGGTGGGGAGAAGTGAATACAATGTTACTCTTGCCTTTGATACAACCAATGGTGTTTCATTTGTGGCCTCACGAAACACTTACTTTATTTGCGGTAATAAAGGTTATCATCGTCTTCCTCTTGGATGGTTAGGTACAGGTTATATATCTTTTGTATTACCCCCTGTGTTTATTGCCCCACCTATGTACCATAAGGATTTTGTATTGTATCAGGATTTTATATTGAATAGAGTTAAGAGAACATTGGGTATTGATGATGTCGACCAAACTGACACCTCACTACAAAAATATGTGGATTTTAATTTAGGGTTGTTCTCTTTTGTAGGTGCTGCCCTAAACAGCAGGAAAATTAGACGGTTAACACGTGTTGTGGAGGCAGTTGCTAATGAAACTGCTTCCGCTTTAGGGAATATAACTGAAGAGCTTCAGATTACAAGAATCGTTACGCTTCAGAACCGGATGGTTCTGGACGTAGTGTTAGCTGATCGTGGGGGTGCATGCCGCATCATCGGAAGTAGTTGTTGTGTTTATGTGCCAGATAATTCACCATCTGTGTATGATGCTATCTCTAGGTTGCACAAAATTGCCTCTGAAATTCACACTGACAATGGTACTTGGACTTTTTCTAGCTGGTTTTGGGCTCTGCTTAGTACCTGGGGTTAGAAACTGCTAACTGTTCTATGTGTGATTATTGGGATATTTATCTTCTGTTGCCTATGTATTCAATGTAGTCCTACTTTATGTACTGTATGTATTACAGCCTGTATCCCATCCAAACGAGCTATTGCTAAAAATTTACAGATGAGTAATGCTGAAGTCAAGCAAATTATGCTGATCGATATTAATGATGAACATTTGGATTACTTCCATTATGAGGTAGCTTCGGCTAAACGCTAAAAGGGTCGTCTTTCGTAATTTAGCAGTACCTGAGTTAGCGTTAAGCTCAGCTACACGAACATTTCTGTTAACTTGACTAAACGTGCGGGGGCCATTTTGTATTCGGTGGCTTCCATTTTGTATGAACATGCGGCCTCGTGGTCAGCGTGCCCTTTCGTCCTTCCTTAATGCCAATGAACCTTTACCCTGTCCAGCAACAGGCTATTTTTAGCAATGGTCAGTCTCGCGCATGCGTACATCTGATCTTTGGACTAGAGAGTGGTCACTCCTTAGGAATGTTCCTCCCAACTGAATAGTGGTATTAAACCCCTCCCACATGTTGGCTGTGTTCCAAGAGTGCCCTTATATGTACCTAAAACTGTTCTAATGTATACCACCTACCTTTTTATTGCTGTTAAACTGTATAAAAGAGGTCGCGCAACGATGTTCGGTGTGATACTTCTTGCATTGCCGAAGGGTGCTGTAGGAATGTACCACCACCCCATGGGGTCCTAATAAACTTGTCTCTTTGCATTTTCAGTTTCCGTGCCAACTTCTGTTTTATGGTGTCCGAGTGTTTCTGCAGAGTATGTAGACCTGATAGAACCCGATACCTCAATTATGCCACGTTGTATTGGGAGTTTAAAACTGTATTCAGGCTGCAATGTCAGACATGGGTCATGGTTTAAGGGGATACTTAAGTGGGTGATACTATAACTGCTGAAGGTCTACTAGTAGCATTTAACACGTTCTGGACAGTGGCGGTATTTGTTTAAGGGCATTGGGGCTCTGCCCCCTTTACTTTTAAAAACGGTCCAAACATAGCAGAAATGCTAAATCTCTTGTAATTAAAACAAAATACACACTTGTAATTTGCTAGAATTGGGGGCATTGTCTGCCCTCCTCACCTCGTTGTTGCTGTGAACGAATAACACACACACACATGACTCACAGCGATTGATTTGCTCCCCCTGGGCAGAGGCTCGAAGTCCAAGTATTTGCCGGGCTGACAATCTCTAAGCCCTGAGGCATGTGAGGTCATCAGCTCGGCAAATACTCAGGTCAAGGCCGAGTCTCCTCCCCCTGATGCCGTGCCAATAGATTTAGCCCAGGTTGTTTCAGATGCATGCCCTGTAGAACTAATCTCACACGTCAATCAGGGAGTGGAGAGCATTGTAACCCCACCCTTTCCCATTACGTCACAGGGTGGGGTGGGACCACCCTGTGAGGAGTTGGGAATGGGTGTGGTAGACTGGCTCCAGGTGGGAAGGAAAAAAAAAGGGTTTGTTCAGACTCGACTTGTGGTGAGAGAGACTGCTTCCCATGCGCGAGTTAGAAGCCTTAGTAGCTCTGGTATGTGTCTCAGTGTTTATCTCGGTCTGCATTCAGAGAGCACCTTCACTGGTTACAGTCCAGTCTGAGACTGCAAGAGACAGGGGGGAGAGATGCCCAGACCATGAGACTAACTCATAGACGGGCCTGGTCACCAGCTGTTGAGCAGACACGGGAGAAGGGCGCGCACCTCATCTGGGCATGGCTGTCCGGGGTTGGAAGAGCCACTACCTACATTTATCCTGTCATTATGGATAGATGACAGTGACTGCAAAGACTGTCTACACCCAGCCTTCGTTGTTTGCTCAGCGCCATTTCACATCTGCGTGCTCCCTTAGCCTAGGATCGGAGCATAGCTGCAAAGACTGGCGAATGCCCTGGTATGACAGGGATCTATCCCCAGCTGTTTTTGACTGTGCTTGCGCCATGACAGTGCAAAGCCCCTTACAGAGTAAAGCTGTCTAGCAAAGGCCCTTGCTGAGGATGCGAGGCTAGTCCCAGTGCAAAGCACCTTACAGAGTCTAGACGATGTGAGGCCAGTCCCAGTTCACTGGCAATGAGCAGGATGTCATAGAAAATCTGTTTTAACATCGTAGAATCTTGGGAGAAAAACCAGAAAATTCCAGGGCATATTATCGGCAGGAAACTGCAGATGAAACGGCGATAATGGGCTTGATAATACGCCCTTGTTAATTCCCATAGAAGCCCATGTTCTGATGTTAAAATGGGCGTCTATAGGAATTTACAAGGGCATATCATCAAGCCCATTATCGCCGTTTTATCGGCAGTTTCCAGCTGAAAAAGCGGCAATAATTTTAATACCGGTCCTTGATAATATGCCCCTCCGTTATTACTCTCTTCCCTACTGATCTAGAACATGATTTACAGTTGTCGCGTAGACGGCCTGTATGAAACATTCAGCTAGTTGTGGACTTTGGTTACGAAAACTTGAAAAAATTCAGGACTGACTGACAATATTTCCTTTCACGGGATGGGGAGTTTGCAGTCCGTTAGGTGACGTGGAGCTTGCTAAGTCTGAGTGCAATAGAACTAATGTTGTTTAGAGAGATGTCCAGCTGCAGGGAATGGTTCCAGTGCGGTCTGTAGAGGGGCGTGTTGGATGGGTCAGCGGTGGAATAGGCCTGCTGTCATGAGGCGCTCTGGTAATGATGAAGAGCTCAGCTCCTACACCAGAATAGTGATGGGAGCGGGCAGTGCTGAGAACCTCGGGGCATATCATCAAGGGGGGTGATAGGGATTATCGCCGCTTTAGTGGCCGTTTTCGTCCGATAATTATATCGCCCTGTTAGCAAGCTGTCGCTAACAGCAGTTAGCGACAGCTTGTAGGCGATAGCGAGCGGTTTGGGGCCCACTTTCCATGTCAGCAATATTTATCGCTAATGACATGCAAAGTGGGCGTACACACCCTGTTAGCGACTGAAAACAGTCGCTAACATCGCTATCGCCTATTACCAACACAGGCGTAGCGATGGAAATATTCGCACTAAGCGTGAATAGCTCCAAAAACAAATGCCTGCTCAGACCAGTTCTTAGCCATTATATCCAATAGGAGGTGGATATTCAGGCTAAGACCCTGTTAGCGATAATATGTGAATATTGCTGTATTCTCAGCGATATTCACGCATTTTGCCGCTATCGCCGGGAATGTTATCACTTTTGAGATAAACGTTGCTAATAGCACGTTATCTCAGCGATAAAATCCGGTGATGCACGGCGATAAAAAATTTGCCGCTAAGCCTACTTCGTGATAAATATCGCTATTTGTTGGTAATATGCCCCCTCATGTGTAGATGCAAAAAGTAGCTCCGGGGATGTTACAGACCAACGGGGTGCCGGCTCCTAGTCCCACAAATAGCCAGAGCTTCATATAGGGTGCACGGACTCTTATGACTGGAATAGTGTACGTGAGAGTGGAGCAATAGCCCTGCTGTCCGAGGCCTGCACTAGCTATGACACGCGCCAAATCATAGTCGAATTTGTAAAATCGGTGCAATGTAATCTGAAAGATACATTTGACTAGGCTTGATTCTGTGAGACTGTTGTAAAACAACAACTCTGCTGTCTGTAACTTTGTATTAACCTCTACCGCGCTACCGCGTTTTCCCGCTGTGCGCTGGAATTTGAAAAATGTGCAATTTGTGACAAAGCCAGCTCGTCATCCGCGTAGCGCAGGTAACGCCCATGACGAGCCCGCTTTGTCATCAGCGGTGATGGGGTTAATGTCATAGTGAGGGACTGGATCAATGGCAAACAGATTGTTTTTTTTACAGAAAATCTAATTTTGGAAAGTGTAACAACTGTAATTTATGGTAGTGCCGGCTCGAGCTGCAGTTGGGCTGACGTGTTTGCACTGGCAAATGCTTCTCTTTCAGTGTTTTTTGCACGTAAGATCTCTGCAATGAGTCGGTCAGGTCTGCTTTCTGAGGTGTAAGCATGCACTATCAGTGTGTGCTGAAGGATAGCACTGCTCACACCAGCCTGTAAGACTTTGCTAGATCTACTATGCAAGGCAAGCCATTGGATGATCTCTGTGACCAGAGGTATGATTCTGCATAACGGGGCCTGGTGCAGAAAAGCCTGTCTAATCAGAGGGATAGCTCAACTGTAAGAGGCCTGGACCAAGGTGTCTGTAAACCAAGCGAGAGCACGAAAATCAATGTAATAAGTATGTCAAATATCTGAAGGTTTTTTCTGATGTTGGATACCCAAGTGGGTAAAGTCTCTAACTCGGAGGGTAGCTCCACTTCAGAAAGGCTGACCCAGCAAGATATATCTAATCAAAGTGATAGGTGCTCCATCGTGCACATCCTGGGCCTCATTTATGCGGCTGTGCATCACTTTTACGCTGCCGGTGCGTCACTTTTTGTGATGCACCAGTGGCGTAAAAAATGTGCCTTGTTGCGCCATATTTACAAAGTGACGCATCTAAGTAGATGTGTCACTTTGTAAACTCCTGCGTCACATTATACCTGCGCCAGGTATAATGAATGCAAGGGGGGCGTATTGACGCAAGAAAGGGTCATAGAAATGACGCAGTGAAGTCTATAAGATTTCACTGCGCCACTTCTAGGATGCAAATGCGTCAATTTCCTACGCCTGCCTCACAGCAGGAGTAAGACTGATGCAGGCCCTTTCACATGGGGCTTGCCCCATGTGAAAGGGCACATTGCTGGAGTTGCGTCACTTTTGTGGCACCCTCCAGCAATGCGTCACTTTTGCGCCATACAGATACGTCAGAAATACTGACGTATCTGTAACGCCTTGCAACATAATGCGTCATACTGTAAATATGACGCATCATTGGTGTTGCAAGGAGTGCGCAGTGAAAAGTGACGCATTGCTGTTTTCACGCAGCGATGCGTCACTTTTCATAAATGAGGCCCCTGGGGCCTTATTTATGAAGGCCTTGCGCCGCCGGTGCGTCACTTTTAACATGGGAAAAAGTGACGCATCGGCGGCGCAAGGCCTTCATAAATGAGGCCCCTGGTATTTAGCATATTCTGTGTTTGGATTTTAAGCATATAGAGCATTTGGGTATAATTGTCAATTTCTTATGAACAGTGTTTTCAATCTTGTCAACTCGTCCTGTCCAGGTAGTGAGAATACATTCTATTCACAGGTAAGTAACATAAAAAACGCAGCTATTTATCTCATTTTTGTTAAATATGATTTGCACAGGAAATGAGGACTTGCGTCCCGAAACATGCCCTGCCTAGTCTCCCCACTGACCAAGCCCAGACTCACCAATCGCAAACCTCACCAGCCGCCACTGATTGTAATTGGCGTTTTAATTTTCAAACCAGCGAGTAAATTTGCTGCCAATCCTTGGGACTCCCACCCAGCTGAGCCCACGTTTGGCTCCTTTGACCCTAGATAAAAGGAGTACCACTGAGGAGCCTAATAATACAAGCATGGGTATTTACTGCACAGCAGTATCACAGGGGCCACAGAAACCCACTGAGGCTCACGTGCTGCTCATCCAACATAAAGAAGTGATGAGGGCTTTGGTATTGGTGCGCGCGACAAGAAAACAAAGCAATGGAGGGGGGGTCGACCCCGCGGCCGGGCCCGGCAGAGAGCGCGCGCTTCAAAGGCCGCAGGGGGCCCGGGCTCTCCGCAGCCCCAGAGCAGGGTATGGAGAGGGTACAGCTGCATTCAGGGGGCACAACAGGATCAAGTGAGATGGGCAGACATGATTACAACGACACGGGGGCAGGTCAAGGCTACAGGTAGATTCAGTGGGGAAGGCACTTTAAAATGTATAAGATTAAGTCTAAAAACAGTTCAAAGCAAATAATTAAAAGGGTTTGCAGACAGTAATAAGACCACGACATCAACCAAAACAATAACTTGTTTCGTATGAGGTACATTCCAAGAGAGCAATATATTGTAACGTAGATTCGCATTAAGTTAGGTCCATGAGTTAGGGCCATATCTCTTGAGTGCAGTGTTGAGGGGTTTGGGGAGGGGCATAGTTAGAATGAATTAAAAATCTATGCGTCCAGCAAATCTAGGAGAGGAAAGGATGTGTCAAGAGTCGAGCTCTGGTAAGGGCGCTGTGAGGAAGAATTGCCTCACCCTGCTCAATAAGTTTAGCTAATTAGAAGAGCGGGAGCGCTTAAATGGCAGTTATAGCTAACGTGCCACTCATGTTGTTAAGCAGATAGGAAAGATACCTTTTTGAAGAAGTTTCGGCTAGTGTAATTTACTGTTTTGGGAGAGGTTGTCAGTAGAGATGGAAAATAGCTGTCAGGAAGGGGGCAACGAAGGGAGGGGGGCAACAAATCCCCAAAATGGGGGTGATCTTCTTAGGGTTCAATTGGATTCCATCAAAAGTTAGTTGTTTTAGGTTCTCGTGGAGGTTGGTAATGTAGGTTGTCCTGCATATTTATATTCATGTAGAAGAAGGAGAGGCCCCCGGCCAGATCTTGGGCACCGGGAGCAGTGTGCTGCAGTCATTGATGCAAAAACAGCACTAAGGGGTCATATAATAGGGGTAAATACGACTCTTACACAGTATTGTGCCATTCATTGCCAAAGGGATCGCTCTACTCCAAGCCCTTCAGCGAGCCCTTCAGACCTAGCTACAATATTCTCCTGAGGCGGAAGCCGGGCGGGAGCTGTTTGAAAAATTGTATTTTGCTCTAAAAATTTGATTTGCGCCGCATTTGCACTTACTTTGATTATTTTAAAACCTTCACACCTCATTTTCACTCAGCCGAGTTAGGCGCTGAGGGAATCACCATGACCCACCGAGCAGCGGCAGGGGCTTCGGACATATTTGGCAGGTACGGGCACATAGCGCTCTAGCGGTTGCCTCCTCAGGTGCATATAACTACGATGATAGCTCATACGCGCAGCGGACATGCACAGGAGACGCACCGGAGGCGCGCCGAAGGTGCGCCAAAGGAAAGCCCGTCTGTGCCCATCCGCGTCACATCGAGCCCAGAGCCTAGAGGTGCCGCACAAGACAGCCTTTCTGCCAACAATGTCATTTGGTTAATTTAGATAAAAAATGGTATCGGCAATGCACTGCTAGTTTTTAAGGGCAAAGTTTTAGTGCAATCTTTTTAGCAATTTATTGTTTTTAGAGGTGCTCCAACTGGTGGCGTAACAACCGGTTTCGCAAGCCGCGTCCAGCTGGTAGCACACACGGATAGCTCGGTAGTCCCGTACTAGAAACTTCCTTCGCTTTAATGACCGCTGTAACAACACAGCTCCTTGAGAAAGGGCACCTGGCCCGAAATGCATTGGAGCGATTATGATTTGATCTAATCTATGATAAAGCCTATTGAAGTTGATGAAATGAATCTACATCTATGAAAGGCTAAACATCGTATATAGCAAAAATAAAGAAATTTTGAAACTCAACGGAGTCCATTCATATTTGATGAACCAGAGGGAGTGCCCAAATACTGGGATGTGCACACAGGTCATGTACACACATCATTGAGATTTGGTTAATTTACTCAGGCTTGGCCTTGTGGGACCTCAAAGCCAGAGCAAATAATGAATCTGTGGACAGTATCTGCTGCCCGCTAAAGCTCCCGGCAGTCCTGGAAGGCTCAGTAGCCTGTAGATCATGTAACTTCCATACTTTTGCTGACACCACAGCACGGAACGGTCTACTCAACAAATCCCCTCAAATCACGAATTCCCCCAAATATATTTTATGTAATGCACGCTCACTTGTCAAACACTCTATACAGGGATGGGACACGATTGTTTCCCACTCCACCGATGTTGGTTTTATCACGGAAACCTGGATGACAGCGACTAATCTCCCTGCAATCTATTTGACCATTCCTGAGGGATACAAAATTATTCATTCAGACAGAGTGGGTAAAGTCGGCGGCGGAATTGCCATCGCCGTCAAAAACAACCTAATGGTCCAATGGCTGGCCTCCATTACTAAGGACACCCTAGAACTAGTAATTTTGAAAATGACCTGGTCCCCCTCAGAGGTCTGGAGTGGCGCTTTAGTTTACCGTCCTCCTGGCCCTGCATCGAACTTGGCAAATTACTTGATCGGACATATAGCCATGCAAGTACAAAATTTATACTACTTGGAGTTTTTTATTTTCATGGTGAGGACATAACTAACCCAGAGGTTTATAAACTGGTCTCCACCTTAAACCAAATGGGCTTGGTCCATAAGGTGGAAGGCCCTACACACCAGGCTGGCCACACTCTCGACCTCATTTTTACCAACATAGAAGGTCTGAGCTGCCTTTCTATTGACCCTCTCACCTGGACGGATCACTTTATTATTGTTTTCTCAAACGAATCTCAGCCTGCCCCCTCTCCCCCTGATTGCTCACGTCTGGAGAAGAAACGTCGAGGTAGGCCATGGCATAAACTTACTCTGGAGGCATTTAACATGGCCATATCAAATAACAAGGAAGAACACTATTATAAAAACAATACAGATAGTACGTATGAATGTGTAACGGACAAACTGGCCAACTTCAACTCAATGCTGACGACCTCATTTGACCTAGTGATCCCCCAATCAAATCTCAGCTTGACCCAGAAACGACTATCTGCCCCCTGGTACTCAGGTGAACTAAAAAATGATAAAGCAAGGTGCAAGCACCTTGAGAGACCTTGGAGAAACACAAAAAATCATCAAGACCGCTTACTATATAAATCAGCTCTTGCCAATTATCATCAAAACATCAAGTCGGCGAGACCATCTTATATCTTAAAACAAATTTAACTTGCTACCAACTCCTCCAAAGCTCTATTCAACGAAGTCAAAGATTTTATGGCACCTCAGGCATGTAAGGAGACACCAGGGGAGTCACCGACTCCCTGCAATTCAATAGCAGACTTTTTTCATAATAAAATCGAATTAATCTATGCTAACTTCACTCCCCGTGGCTAGATACTACAGTTACCATCCCCAGCCTGGAGGGTGAGAGGGTAACATCTCCCGCTGGCAGTTCAACGTCATCTTACCGGATGAGATAGAGACTCTCCTGAAATCTGCAAAATCAGGCTCGGCAGAGGACCTCTGTCTGCCCAAAAGGATGGCCCTCCTTTCCCCTGGCTGTGAACAGGACATTACAAAAATATTTAACTACTCAATTCAATCAGGTAGTATCCCTGCTATCTGGAAAGAAGCCTTTGTTAACCCGATCTTAAAGAAAGCAACCGCAGACCCACAGGTGCTCAATAACTACAGACCTATATCACTCTTCCCCTTCTCGGTAAACTTCTAGAAACCGCAGTAAATAGACAACTCAGTTACTATCTGGAAACAAATTGGAGTCTTCATCCATCTCAATTTGGGTTTCACCCGGGATTTAGCACAGAGACAGCAATCCTTGCGGTAACAGATTCTCTGAGACGGTCTCTTGATGCAGGTGGTTCTGTGGTTCTGATCCTCCTCGATCTCTCCGCAGCATTTGATACTGTCTACCACAGTATTCTTGCAGAGAGATTACATGCCTGCAGGATACGAGGAAAGGCCTTAAAATGGCTCAACGAATTTCTGACTGACCGCTCGCAAACCATCATGTTAGGGCCATACCAGTCAAAAAAATATTGGTTGGACAAGGGGGTACCCCAGGGCTCATGCCTAAGCCCTACGTTGTTTAATATTTATAGGTCACCCCTGGCTTCCATCATCTAACCTTTAGGGTTCTAAATGATCTCATACGCTGATGACACGCAGCTATTGTTCCCAATTGGTTCAAAACCAGAAGAGGAAAAAATGCGTTTCTCAGAGGGTATGCTGGCCATCTCCCAATGGATGACCGAAAATCGCTTAGAGCTGAACCCTGAGAAAACGGAGCTAAGGCTCATGGGCAAAGCAGCGTCCTTCTGGAATGAGAAATGGTGGCCAGACCTTTTAGGAAAACCCCCTGTTCCTTCTCCTTCAGTAAAAAACCTGGGCCTAAAACTAGATCATTCCCTTACCATGAAGGACCACATCTCAGCCACAGTAAGCTCCTGGTACTAAAGCTTACGTCTTCTGCGCAGAAATATACCATTTCTGCCAGTTAGCCATTGTAGAACCGTGGTACATGCACTGCTTATCAGCCGCCTTGACTACGCTAACGCCTTATTGGCGGAAGTGGGTGAGACCTCACTGGCTAAACTTCAAGTCATTCAGGACACGACCGCCCGGATCACTTTAAATTGCCCCCCTGGCTCTCCATCACTCCCCCTACTGAAGAAACTCCATTGTCTGCCAATAAAGAAACGCTCATTCTTTAAAATCTGCTGTCTAACGTTCAAAGCCTTGGAAGGCAGGGGTCCTAAATACCTTCAAAAGCTGCTTGCCCATCATTCCTCAGGTCGTAATCTGAGATCTAATTCCCTAGCACTACTGAAAATCCCACGTATTCGTTTGGCCCGCACTGGCGGCAGAGCTTTTTCTTACGTTGCTCCTAAATATTGGAATCAGCTCCCCTTACCCTTGCGGAAATGTACCTCCTATTTGATTTTCAGAAAACTCCGGAAAACTTTTCTGTTTTAACTGCTCCCGATTCTATGGCTGCATGATCACTTTCCTGCCTTCAGTATTCTAGCAAGGTTGAAGCGCCGAGATGCCCCCGGGTGATTCATGCGCTATATAAGAACTCATAAGAATAACAATAACAATAACAAGATGGCTGCCAAAGTGGATAATGTTCCCTCATGTATTACTAATTCACCAGATTGCCTCTTTAAAGATGGCCGCTGGGTTACAGAGCTGTAGTCCTCTGCTTTTTTTGTCCTTACCGTTGACTGGTTCTCCAGTCTGGGGGCATAAATGGAGAGAGTATGCTGGCGGATCTCTGTTTTTTGTTGTTGTTTTTTATGGAACCGGCAACAACAAGTAGGGCAGACTGGGGGCAAAGCGGTGCTCTTCTCCAGCCTAGTGAGCCTCGTTGGCAAGATGGCGGCCAGCTCCCCCTAAATGGGATCGGACCAAACGTACCTGCATAGACCTTGATTGGACAATGGGCTAGCACAGAGGCCCAGGGTTGGGCAATGCCTGCAGATCCAGAGAGAAATGCTCTGACCCTCCCACTAGGTTGGCATGGTGGTGGACACCAACTTGCTACCAATCAACTCCAGACCTCACCAGAGATGAGCCGTCCATCTGAGGATGGTTCCCTGGGATCCCACCAGACCGCGGGTGGTTGTTGCCATCTCAGCCATGATGTGAGTCGCGGAAGACTCAGGAACTGCAAGAAGGGTGGAATCCTGAGTCCAAATCCAGAGCCCGGATGAGTGTAATCCCTGTTGGTCTTGTAGCAGTCTGAGGCCAGAATATGCTGGTGGTGCAGCTGCTGCACCTCCAAGCATATTATGAAGCTTTTCTTGGCAGTGAGCTTGTCATGAAAAGGGTGGCTGTGAGGAAACGGCTCCCTTGTGCCTCGGTGCAGGGGGTTCATTCAGGGTGGCTCGTTGTGTGCCCCCTGTCTTCTGCACCCAAGTTCCTGCACAGCATGGACTTTGCAGTCCATGACATGCTGGAAAGCGCTGTGGTGGTCCCACGGCGCTGGATTTTTAAGGCTCTCCGATGATTGTAAAGAGAAGAGGTGCCTGTCATGGGGTGCAGGGATCAACAGGGGCGCAACATAGGTGCCTCTCGGCCACCAACCGGAGGTCGTGCACCCATGGGGGCCCTGCTGGGGGCCCCTAAAGTTGACTTCGACAGCCTTTCTGTGTCAGATAGGCTGGCACAGACAGGCTGTCAGAATCCGACATTGTAATCCCTCGGGTAGAAAGAGACGCCCATGGGATTACTGGAGGTTTTCTGAATGGCACACAGCCTCTCTCAGTCCGCCGGAAGCCATTCTGAAATCCAGTTTGGATTCCTTTGCGACCGACTCCATCCAAGTGGGTCAGTCATAAATGAATCCGATCAGCTGATTTTGATTCAGTAGGAACGACTCCGACCGAGGGTCGGAGCCGTTTAACTATGGCATCGTAATCGACCCCTTAGTTGCTGTAGTAATGGTAGAGAGAGAATGGTATGGTAAATTATGGATCCTGACATTGGTCCGTAAGATGTAAGTTTGGAAGATTATCATTGACTAGTCTCAGACCGAAGAGGTTAAGGATAGTAACTAGTTCTTTCCCAACTCTATTGGCTCGCTTCTGAGGAAGATTTCCTTGGAGATTTACTGACCAGATTTAGTTTTCTGCTACTAGCTGTTCATCATCAGCTGGCGTGCATATTAAACGCATATTGAAATCACCTGTTATCATTATTTCCCAAGTCTGCATGTTTTATCTTACTTCTGCCATATCATGTATTAATTTTTCAAATGTTGCAGATTTATATTGGGCGGTCAGATGGGCATAAATAATAAACAGTATTACTGACCTTGTTCAGTGGTATTGGCCAAAATTGAGCTTAATTATCTGTATGTTTGAGGGTGACATTGACAGCTGCTATGCTTCAGTCTTTAGGGCATTTGATATGTAGACCAATAGTCCCCCTTTAGGACTTCCAAATTGGTATATTTTTGGGGCATCCACCTGATGAAACAAGTAACTGGGCAATTGGAGTGGACTTGACACACAGGTCTCTGGCACAGCCCAGGTGTCTAACAATGTGCTGTCTATAAGTTTAGGTTTTGCACCCGCGACGTTCCAGGAAAGGATACTTAGGGGCTTATTTAAGAGTCCTTACATCACATTTACCCCTCAGTTGTGTCACTTTTTGTGATGCTGCAGTGGTGTAAATAATGCCCCACATTGCTCCATATTACGAAGTGACGTATCTAGGCAGATATGTTACTTTGTAAAGCCCTGCACTACATTATACCTGCATCAAGTATATTTTATGCAGGCATTGCCCCACATCAAAGCCTCGCAGAAGTAGCACATTAAAATCTATAAGATTTCAGTGCGCCACTTCTAGGATGCCAGTGCTTCAAATCTTTCTACCTGCCTCCTAGCAGACGTAAGGGAGACGCAATGCTATAATCATATCCCTCCCCCTGCCTTTGTGCAGTTGCGTCACGCTTCCGACACAACTCCAACAATTCATCAGTTTTGTGCCGACAGATACGTCAGTAATACTGCTGTATCTGTCATTCCATGCAACATGATGCGAACCACAGTAAATATGACACATCAATGTTGTCGCAAGGAGGGCGCACTGAGAAGTTGTGGACCACTGCTTTGTCGCAGCGATGCAACACTTCTCATAAATAAGGCCATTGGTGTGTATTCTTTCAGGGTGCTTACTGTTTTATTAAGTGGTCATTGTGTTGTTGGACTTTTGAATGCTGACGCTAGCCAGTGCCACTGACTTTCTTCCCATGCTGTATCTTTAGGTTTAATATTAATACCCGTTGGGCTTCAGGCTATCTGCAAAATTTAGTAGACAGGGGTTTGAATTTTCTGTCTTTGATCCGGGTTTGTCAGGGGAACTGGGTAATGCCGTGATATCGGCTTCATAAGTAGTACGCCACACAACTCAAATTGATATTTGACCTAGTGATCCCCCAATCAAATCTCAGCTTGACCCAGAAACGACTATCTGCCCCCTGGTACTCAGGTGAACTAAAAAATGATAAAGCAAGGTGCAAGCACCTTGAGAGACGTTGGAGAAACACAAAAAAATCATCAAGATCGCTTACTATATAAATCAGCTCTTGCCAATTATCATCAAAACATCAAGTCGGCGAGACCATCTTATATCTTAAAACAAATTGAACTTGCTACCAACTCCTCCAAAACTCTATTCAACAAAGTCAAAGACTTTGTGGCACCTCAGGCATGTAAGGAGACACCAGCGGAGTCACAGACACTCTGCAATTCAATAGCAGACTTTTTTCATAATAAAATCGAATTAATCTATGCTAACTTCACTCACCCGCGGCTAGATACTACAGTTACCATCCCCAGCCTAGAGGGTGAGAGGGTAACATCTCCCGCTGGCTGTCTTGAACAGTTCAATGTCATCTTACCGGATAAGATAGAGACTCTCCGGAAATCTGCCAAATCAGGCTCGCCAGAGGACCTCTGTCTGCCCAAAGTTATGGCCCTCCTTTCCCCTAGCTGCACACAGGACATTACAGAAATATTTAACTACTCAATTCAATCAGGTAGTATCCCCGCTATCTGGAAAGAAGCTTTTTTTCGCCCGATCTTAGAGAAATCAACCGCAGACCCCCAGGTGCTCACTAACTGCAGACCTATATCACTGCTTTCCCTTCTCGGTAAATTCCTAGAAACCGCAGTAAATAGACAACTCATGGGCATATTACCAAGGGCCTTATCGCCGCTTTAGTGGGAATTTTTCCCGCTAAAGCGGCGATTATTGTATCGCCCTATTACCTAGCTGTCGCTAACACGAATTAGCAACAGCTAGTAGGAGATAGCGATCATCTTGGGGCCCACTTTGCATGTCAGTGATATTTATCGCTAATGACATGCAAAGTGGGCGTGCCAAGATGTTAGCGACTGGAAACAGTCGCTAACATCGCTACCTCCTATTACTTATGGAAATAATCGCGCTAAGCACGATTATCTCCAAAAGCTAACGCCTGCCCAGAGCAGTTCTTAGCCATGTTATCCAATGGTAGGTGGATAACATGGCTAAGAGCATTTGCTCGGTAATGCATGAATATCGCTGACTTTACAGCCATATTCATGCATTTCGGCCGATTTTTATCGCTTAGGAGATAAACCTTGATAATTGCAAGGTTCCTAAGCGATAAAAATAGGCGAAGCACGGCGATAAAATTATTGCCTCTAACCAAGCTTAGCGATAATTTTAGCTTATTCTTGGTAATATGCCCCGCGGTTCCTATCTGGAAACAAATGGGATTCTTCATCCATCTCAATCTGGGTTTCGCCCAGGATTTAGCACAGAGACAGCAATCCTTGCTGTAACAGATTCTCTGAGACGGTCTCTTGATGCAGGTGGTTCTGTGGTTCTGATCCTCCTCGATCTCTCCGCCGCATTTGATACTGTCTCCCACAGTATTCTTGCGGAGAGATTACATGCCTGCAGGATACGAGGAAAGGCCTTAAAATGGCTCAAAGAATTTCTGACTGACCGCTCGCAAACCATCATGTTAGGGCCCTACCGGTCAAAAAAATATTGGTTGGACAAGGGGGTACCCCAGGGCTCATGCCTTAGCCCTACGTTGTTTAATATTTATAGGTCACCCCTGGCTTCCATCATCTAACCTTTACGGTTCTAAATGATCTCATACGCTGATGACACGCAGCTATTGTTCCCAATTGGTTCAAAACCAGAAGAGGAAAAAATGCGTTTCTCAGAGGGTATGCTGGCCATCTCCCAATGGATGACCGAAAATCGCTTACAGCTGAACCCTGAGAAAACGGAAATAATGCTCATGGGCAAAGCAGCGTCCTTCTGGAATGAGAAATGGTGGCCAGACCTTTTAGAAAAAACCCCTGTTCCTTCTCCTTCAGTAAAAAACCTGGGCCTAAAACTAGATCATTCCCTTACCATGAAGGACCACATCTCAGCCACAGTAAGCTCCTGTTACTACAGCTTACGTCTTCTGCGCAGAAATATACAATTTCTGCCAGTTAGCCATTGTAGAACCGTGGTGCATGCACTGCTTATCAGCTGCCTTGACTACGCTAACGCCTTATTGGCGGAAGTGGGTGAGACCTCACTGGCTAAACTTCAAGTCATTCAGAACACGACCACCAGGATCACTTTAAATTGCCCCCCTGGCTCTCCATCACTCCCCCTACCGAAGAAACTCCATTGTCTGCCAATAAAGAAACGCTCATTCTTTAAAATCTGCTGTCTAACGTTCAAAGCCTTGGAAGGCAGGGGTCCTAAATACCTTCAAAAGCTGCATGCCCATCATTCCTCCGGTCGTAATCTGAGATCTAATTCCCTAGCACTACTGAAAATCCCACTGGCAGCAGAGCTTTTTCTTATGTTGCTCCTAAATATTGGAATCAGCTCCCCTTACCCTTGTGGAAATGTACCTCCTATTTGATTTTCAGAAAACTCCTGAAAACTTTTCTGTTTTAACTGCTCCCGACTCCATGACTGCCTTCAGTATTCTAGCAAGGTTGAAGCGCTGAGATGCCCCCGGGTGATTTATGCGCTATATAAGAACTCATAACAATAACAATAACAAGATGGCTGCCAAAGTGGATAATGTTCCCTTATGGATTCCAAATTCACCAGATTGACTCTTTAAAGATGGCCGCTGGGTTACAGAACTGTAGTTCTCTGCTTTTTTTGCCCTTACCGTTGGCTGGTTCTCTAGACTGGGGGCATAAATGGAGAGAGCATGCTGGCGGATCTCTGTTTTTTGTTGTTGTTTTTTTATGGAACCGGCAACAACAAGTAGGGCAGACTGGGGGCAAAGCGGTGCTCTTCTCCAGCCTAGTGAGCCTCGTTGGCAAGATGGCGGCCAGCTCCCTCTAAATGGGATCAGACCAAACGTACCTGCATAGACCTTGATTGGACACTTGGCTAGCACAGAGGCCCAGGGTTGGGCAATGCCTGCAGATCCAGTGAGAAATGCTCTGACCCTCCCACTAGGTTGGCACGGTGGTGGACACCACCTTGCTACCAATCAACTCCAGACCTCACCAGAGATGAGCCGTCCACCTGAGGATGGTTCCGTGGGATCCCACCAGACCACGGGTGGTTGTTGCCATCTCAGCCAGGATGTGAGTCGCGGGAGACTCAGGAATTGCAAGAAGGGTGGAATCCTGAGTCCCAATCCAGAGCCCGGATGAGTGTAATCCCTGTTGGTCTTGTAGCAGTCTGAGGCCAGAATCAGCTGGTGGTGCAGCTGCTGCACCTCAAAGCATATTATGAGTTTCCTCACTGCCCTGCTTTTCTTGGCAGTGAGCTCGTCATGAAAAGAGTGGCTGTGAGGAAACGGCTCCCTTGTGCCTCGGTGCAGGGGGTTCATGCAGGGGGGCACGTGGTGTGGCCCCTGTCTTCTGCACCCCGAGTTCCTGCACTGCATGGACTTTGCAGTCCATGACGTGCTGGAAAGCGCTGTGGTGGTCCCATGGCGCTGGCTTTCTAAGGTTCTCTGATGAACCTCTGAAGGGCCGTATTGTGGTCCAGCCACCGCAGAAATGCCTTTCTGGATTGCAACTTGTAATTTGGTGGGCGGTCAGTGGTGGAGTTTGGCAGTGTGGTAGCGTGGTGGTGGCATACCACCCTCTTCCACACCGCCAAACTCATAATCAGGCCCTAAGACTGCTTTATTTTGGGGTCCTGCCCCTCCATGAATTCTGTGAAATAAACATGCAGTTGCTGGAGGCTTACAGGCTTTCAGGCAAGCAGAACCACATTGTCTGCATATAAGAGTATGGGTAGTCACCAACCCTTGGTACAAACCTCAGCTTTTAATAGATGTTCTTTTATGCCATTAATATAAATCAGTAATATGGATGGGGATAAATTGCAACCTTGCCTGACTCCTCTATACGACTCCATTAATTGAGGTAGTTTCCCGTGGGGGCCAAAATGCACAACAACTATTTAATCAAAATGTAGGCCATTTATCAGGGTGATGAGGTCTAATTCAAAACACTTTTTCTGCATTAATATTTACCAAAGTTTTTCCCTGTTGACCAGATCAAATGAACTTGAAAGATCAATAAAAGCAATGTAGATTTCCCCTTTTTTGACCTTAACATACTTGTTCATGATAAGAGGCAGATTGAGTACTTGTTCAGTAGTCTCAATACCGGGTTGAAACCCATATTGTAAAAGGGCTAGGATCCTATTCTCATTGCCCATAATTCTAATTGTGCTAGAATTACCTGCCCCAAGGTTTTAGCAATAGCATTTTATAAAGAGTTTGGCCTGTAACAGGAGGGAGAAAAATGTTCCCTATTCTAAAATTGTGGCAAAAAATTGCCCGTCTCCATGATTCAGGGAGTTCGCCCTCCATGACGCTTATCAATATATTTTTTAGAATTGAGGCCCAAAGGTTAATGTCTGTTTTAAATAAATCTATAGGAATCCCGTCCAGGCCAGGAGTTTTCTCTGGCACTGAGATTTTTAGAGCCCTTTTTACCTCGTCTACAGTTCTGAGGTTTGATAGTGGCATGAGAGTTAAGTCCATAGTAAGGGGTTCTCTGGATGTAATAGATAATGCCCTGGAAGTCCCATGCTACTGGAGGATACCTGTGAAGTTAGTAACCCAATTTGCTTCCACTTTAGGGGTGTTGTGGTCGCAGAAAAAAGAGTAATTTATTATTTCCCCAAATTTAGGGCTGTTCCTAAGGGTGACAGCTGCAGACAAATCCTCCCAAGGTCTTGACCGTAACTCCCATTTTCTATCAGATACTGTTTCCTTATATAGGCGACAGGCATTTATCACCTCCAGTCTCCAGAGGGCACCTACAGATGCTATTTAAGGTCTTTTTTAGGTGTTTATGGGTCTCAGAGTATGCATCATTAAACCATCAATGCAGAGGAGAATATTTCGATGGTTTCTTGGTTGTCAGGCCTTCATTAATTGCTGTGCATAAAGGATTGAAACCACCTAATGCCAAGTGCTCCTTCAACAGGCAAGGGTTTATGGCCTCCATATTCTCCCTGACTATTATGTGTGGGAGGTTTACCAGGTCAATAGGCCCACTATAGAGTGGGAATAGTAAATGTTGGCCCATCAGATCTTTCTTATACCTACTCTTAACATAGTTTTTACATACCTTTTTTAAATAAATGGATAATTTTTATTCTATTATTTAATTAATTCTTTACAATTGTTTTAAAATTTTAACAACACTTTTCAAAAGTTTTAATTGTTTAATAACGTTTCACAATATTCAAATCATTTTTAACTTATTTTCTATTCATTTCTATGGGTATTGTGAGGCATATTACCAAGGAGGGCGATAGGCGAATATCGCCGCGTTAGCAGCCTTTTTCGCCCGCTAAGCGGCGATAATTCTATCGCCCTATTAACAAGCTGTCGCTAACAGCAGTCAGCGCCAGCTTGTAGGCGATAGCGAGTGGTTTGGGGCCCGCTTTGCATGTCAGCGATATTTATCGCTAATGACATGCATAGTGGGCGTACCCAACCCATTAGCGACTGACAGCAGTTGTTTGTTTCCCCATGCATTCCAGGTTTTACGGCCTTCCTAATCTCCATTCTCAGTTCTTTGCTTAGTTCTCTGATTTTCTGTATCACCGGACGTGTAGGTATCTTGCTCCCTCTAGATGCTATACTGGGCGCAGAATATATCAGCTGTGTCATCATAAACTCGGCCCAGGCTTTTATTGTAGAAAGGGATGATGCTATACTGGCTTCCATAATTGATTTCACCTTATCTGCTAATTTTGGAAGTAAATGATGTGATCAGTTCAGTCTTGTTAGATGCATTACTTCGCTTCCCCCACTAACTACAGGTGCTAATGGATGTCTGTTGGGGTTTATGTTGATAGCTTGTTGATGGTTTGACTGATCAGTGTCCGTCGAACATTTGATTTTGAACTTTCTTAGAGCATGATTTCGATGTTGGATGGACCTGAGTCTATCCAACATCGATTCAGTACTGGGACTGACCAACCTCCTGTTGGCGGTCCCAACCAAGCAATTAGGTTGCAACCGAACACTGTTTGGTTGCACTCTTATTCTTTACAATGGGAGCATGCATTCTGACCGGAATGCATGCTCTCATTGTAAAGAGAAGAGGTGCCTGTCACGGGGTGCAGGTATCAACAGGGGCACAACATAGGTGCCTCTCGGCCACCAACCGGAGGTCGTGCATCCATGGGGGCCCTGCTGGGGGCCCCTAAAGTTGACTTCGACAGCCTTTCTGTGTCAGAAAGGCTGGCACAGACAGGCTTTCAGAATCCGACATTGTAATCCCTCGGGTAGAAAGAGCCGCCCATGGGATTACTGGAGGTTTTCTGAATGGCAGACAGCCTCTCTGAGTCCGCCGGAAGCCATTCGGAAATCCAGTTTGGATTCCTTTGCCACCGACTCCATCCAAGTGGGTCAGTCGTAAATGAATCCGAACAGCTGATTTTGATTCAGTAGGAACGACTCCGACCGAGGGTCGGAGCCGTTTAAGTATGGCATTGTAATCGACCCCTTAGTTGCTGTAGTAATGGTAGAGAGAGAATGGTATGGTAAATTATGGATCCTGACATTGGTCCGTAAGATTTAAGTTTGGAAGATTATCATTGACTAGTCTCAGACCGAAGTGTTCAAGGATAGTAACCAGTTCTTTCCCGACTCTATTGGCTCGCTTCTGAGGAAGATTTCCTTGGAGATTTACTGACCAGATTTAGTTTTCGGCTACTAGCTGTTAATCATCATCTGGCGTGCATTTTAAATGTGAATTGAAATCACCTGTTATCATTATTTCCCAAGTCTGCATGATAAAACCTCATTCGGCTACCTCATGCAATATTTTTTCAAATGTTTTAGATTTATATTGGGCGGTTGGATGGGCATAAATAATAAACAGTGTTACTGACCTTGTTCAGTGGTATTGGCCAAAATTGAGCTTAATTATCTGCATGTTTGAGGTTGACATTGACAGCTGCTATGCTTCAGCCTTTAGGGCATTTGATATGTAGACCAATAGTCCCCCTTTAGGACTTCCAAATTTGTGTATTGTTTGGGCATCCACCTGATGAAGCAAGTAACCGGGCAATTGGAGTGGACTTGACACACAGGTCTCTGGCACAGCCCAGGTGTCTAACAATGCGCTGTCTATAAGTTTAGGTTTTGCAGAAGTTCCAGGAAAGGATACTTAGGGGCTTATTTAAGAGTCCTTACATCACATTTACCCCTCAGTTGAGTCACTTTTTGTGATGCTGCAGTGGCATAAATAATGCCCCATATTGCTCCATATTTATGAAGTGACGCATCTAGGCAGATGCGTCACTTTGTAAAGCCCTGTGCTACATTATACCTGCATCAAGTATATTGTATGCCGGGTTGGCATTCCCCCACATCAAAGCCTCGCAGAAGTAACACATTGAAATCTATAAGATTTCAGTGCGCCACTTCTAGGATGCCACTGCTTCAAATCTTTCTGCCTGCCTCCTAGCAGACGTAAGGGTGACGCAATGCTATAATCATATCCCTCCCCCTGCCTTTGTGGAGTTGCGTTACGCTTCCGACACAACTCCAGCAATTCATCAGTTTTGCGCCGACAGATACGTCAGTAATACTGCTGTATCTGTCATTCCTTGTGACATGATGCGACCTACAGTAAATATGACACATCGATGGTGTCGCAAGGAGGGCGCACTGAGAAGTGTTGGACCACTGCTTTGTCGCAGCGATGCAACACTTCTAATAAATAAGGCCGTTGGTGTGTATTCTTTCAGGGTGCCTATTGTTTGATTACTTGGTCATTGTCTTGTTGGACTTTTGAATGCTGACGCTAACCAGTGCCGTTGACCTTCTTCCAATGTTGTATCTTTAGGTTTGATATCAATACCCTCTGGGCCTCAGGCATTCTGCAAAATCGAGTACACAGGGGTTTGAATTGTAGTGATGTTAAAAGCCACCAATTATGACACTGGAGCCAGTTGTAGTGTAACCTCGTTTATTACTATAATAGTACTCAAGAGCGCCGAGCCTCTCTTGCCTGCCGGCTCTGCTCTGCGTTCGCGCTTCTGGCGCTCGTTAGCGCGCAGCCTATGATGGCCGCCAGCACGTGTGCGTAGACTAGACCGTCACTACATATGTCCCCTTTTTCCAACACATAACATTTATAACTTACAGTCCGTCGCTCAGATCATAGTCTCTGAATCTTGTGGGCTTGATCACCGCCCTGCCGCTCCGGGTCAGTCTTACCGGGGTGGTGTTGTTCTCTTCCTCGCTACTCCTTCTGCTTCCTCGTGCCTCTACTTGTCCGCTCACCTCACCCCGGTTCTCTCCAACCTCTGATCTTGCTCGATGTTTCTCGCCTTCACCTGTCACTGTTCTTCTCCTCTCATTTCAGGTTCAGCCTCCTGATGTTCTTGTTGGCCGAGTCCGTTCTCTCCATCCTCTTCGTCTACTTCTCCATAGTCCCACGTTAGGATCTTATTGCATCTTGCCATGCGGTCCTGTGACCATACATTTCCATCACTCAATCTGGCCGCTCTACCTTTTATTTCCTTCACCTGCATGGGCTTGCTGTATTTGCTCTCTCCCTTCCTTTGTAGTATGGGCAACTTTACTCTCACCCATTCCCCTTCTTTCAGTTCAGTGTCTTTCACATCCTTCCACTCGTTGTAATGTTTTGTGTAGACCGCTTGTGCTTTCTCTAAGTTAGCACGCACCACTGCAGGGGACCATTCGCTTACTATTGTCTTCTCTTTCCACACCCGATTGTCTTGGGTGAATGGTTCCTGGCCGCGCAATACCTGGAAGGGGCTATAGCTGGTGCCTGTGGGAGTGATCCTGTATGCCCATAACATATGCCATATGTCCTTCTCCCAATCTTTGTTGTTCGAGATGGCTGCTTGGATCGACCCCATCACTACTCTGTTGAAGCGTTCTACTTGGCCATTCCCCGCTGGGTGGTATATGGATGTTTGCTTCGCTAGGATGCCATTTCTTTGCATGAAGTTGTTCCATTTTTCCGATCTGAACTGGGGCCCATTGTCGCTGAGGATGGACTTTGGGATGCCTTCCCTCACAAAGGTGTCTGCCAAAAATTTTACGATGGTTTCTGTGTCCATTGTTTCCTCTATCTTCACTTCTGGCCACTTCGAATATTTGTCTAATAGGACACACACATACTTTTGGACTCCTTGTGTGTCTAGGATCGGGCCTAGGATGTCTACTGACAGCTCCTCCCACGGATTTTTCGGAGGTTCGAATGTACCTAGTGCTGGGCGTAGTGGTTTGAGTGTCTTGTCTGCACCCTGCCACCTTGCACACTCTCTTACATGCCGTTCTGCTCTTATATCCATCCCTGGCCACCAATAATCTTGCTTGGACCTCAGCTTGAGTTTGCCAATACCCAGGTGTCCTTCGTGTAGCATGTCCAGCAGTCTGGGGATGATATTTGTTGGGGGAACGACCTTCTCACCTCTATACATGAATATTCCTTGGTCGTCCATGGACAGTTCTTCCCTGACTTCGAAGTAGGGGTTGAGTTCCCCACGGGTGTGTCTCTTATCAGGCCATCCTTGGGTGATGTATGCCTTTACTTCTTCTAAGGTCTGGTCTTCCGCATACGCCTGTTTCCACTCTTGAAGGCTGATGACCTTTTCGAGATCCTCCATGAGTGCTACCCACTCTTCTGTCCCCGCCTTGTCTTCCTCACTCGGTTCCATAGCCGCCGCTCTGCTTAAATAGTCTGCAACTTTGTTCTTGCTGCCTGATATATGTTCCACGTCATACCTGAATTCAAGTAGTTTCAGTGTCATTTTGGATATTCGGGGCGTTGCATCCGCATGCCCACTTGACGTTAGCACCTTCAGTAACGGTTTGTGATCCGTCCGTAATTGGAACCGTGTGCCCCACAGGAATTGTCTGAATCTCGTGGTAGCCCACACCACTGCCAGCATCTCTTTCTCTATCACGCTGTACTTTTTTTCTGTTTCGCTCAGTGTGCGTGAGGCGAAGCTTAATGTTTCCAGTCTTGCCTGTCCTCGGTCTTGCATGAGGACGGCACCCAATCCCTTGTCGCTGGCGTCAGTGGTTAGTATGGTCTTTCCTTGAGGGTCGTACCCTTGGAGCGGTATTGCTCCAGCCACTTATTTTTTGATGACTTCGAATTCCCTTTGTGTATCCTCTGACCAGCAGAATTCCGTGTTCTCTCTTGTCAGCTGTCTCATGTGGTGAGTCTTGGAGGCAAAGTGCTGCACAAACTTGCCGTAGTACTCTGCCATTCCCAGGAATGATCTGACCTCTTCCTTGTTGGTGGGGGGCGGTGCTTCACAGATCGCTCTTACGTTTTCTGCTTTAGGAGTCACTCCTTGTACTCCTATCTCGTGCCCTAGGTAGGTCACCGAGTTCATCCCTATCCGGCACTTGGACTATTCTGCCGTGAGTCCTTTTTTTTCTAAGATCTTCAACACTTTCCCAAGCTTTACGTCATGGTCTGGTCTGTCTCTCCCCATCACCAGGATGTCGTCCTGGAAGTATTGAACGTCGTGATGTCCTTGAACAATTGGTGCATCAGTTTCTGAAACACCGCCGCTGCTGAGGCCAATCCAAATGGCATCCGGCGGAACTGATAGCACCCAAACAGGGTGATGAAAGATGTTAGTTTCCGGCTCACTGGGTGCAGAGCTATTTGATGGTAAGCGGAGGTCAAGTCTATAGTGGAGTACCACTTAATCCCCCTAGTGCTAGCCAGCATCTCCTCTATTCTGGGTAAGGGGAACCTTTCCACCACAATGTTCTTATTCAGTTCCCGCAAGTCGACGCACAGACGGACCTTTCCACTGGGTTTCTTAACTACTACCAAGGGCGCCAGCCACTCGGCGCATGTGATGGGCTCGATGATCCCCTTCCTTTCCAAGTCTTGGAGTTCCTCCTGTACTGCTTCCTTCACTGCTAGCGGGACATTTCTTGCTTTGTGGGCCACAGGTACGGCGTCTTCCTTCAGGATGATCTTGTGGGTGAACTTTTCCAGCCTTCCTACTGTGCCCCCGAACCCCTTGGGGTATTCACTCCTCCATTTGTCAAGATCGGGCAACGCCTCCTGGTCTGTTAGTAGAATCTGTTCCTTGCCTCCCGGATCCAGCTTGATGCCCAGGTCGCCTTGATCTAGCCATCCTAAGACCGACGGGCCTCTCTCCGTTACGTAGAGCTTGCAGTATGCTGACCGGCCTCGAAATTCAAAGTTCAGAGGTCTGAATCCCGCCATTGGTATGCGGTCTCCGTTGTACGTGACAGGGCGGATGTCTAGTTTTTCTAGCTCTGGGCCTAGTCGCGGTGCGAATTTCTCCTCCCACACTGCTCTCTGGATGATTGTGAAGGGCGATCCTGTGTCTGCCACCACGCTGATCTTGATTCCTCCTATTGCCATTTCTAGGACAGGTTTCATTGTCCTCCTTCCGTCTCTGCCCAGGACTTGGCCGTCCGCGCTCAGCACCTGGTCTTCGATGTAGATCACCGTGACAACCTCCTCCTCTGTA
Organism: Lissotriton helveticus; assembly: GCF_964261635.1. NCBI lineage: Eukaryota > Metazoa > Chordata > Amphibia > Caudata > Salamandridae > Lissotriton > Lissotriton helveticus. Next base: position 1,695,564,878 of record NC_136069.1, on the reverse strand, counting down.
TCGTCGTCTTGATCTTCGTTGCCTTGACCCACGTATCTCACTGTGCCTTTGAAGGCCTTCTTCCGACAAACCTTCTCGTAGTGGCCAATTATCCCGCAGTACATGCACTTGGCGCGAAATGCGGGGCACTTCCTGTCGTGCGCTTCGTGCGACCAGCTCCCGCACCTGTAGCATCGCTTCTTGTTGCTCCCTGCTTGTTTCCCTGATGTACTTGCGTTGCTTTGCCACTTGTTGGGTCCCCTCTCCATTGGCTTCTTGTTCTGATACTCTCTGCGAGGTCCTTCGTCGTCTACCTTGTTCACCATAGCGTTGGACGCTGTTTCTTTCCTCGTTACTTCAGCACATCGTCGTGCCAATTCGGCCCTTTTGACGATGACCAACACCTCTTTCAGTGTAGTGTCTCCGCTGGCCCATAGTTTGTCCTGCACTGTCGTGCATGTGGTGTGCATCACCACCTGGTCTTTGATGAATTCCTCTTCCCAGTTGTCGTACTTACACGTGGACGCCAACCGCTTCAGTGCTGCCACGTATTCCTCCACCGTTTCTCCTTGGCGCTGCTTCCTCTGTTGGAAATTGAGCCTGTCCACCGACACACACACTGCTGGTCTGAAGTGTTCGTTAAGGTCGTCGAGTGCGTGCGCATATACATCATCCTCTGTGGCTGTTCTCTGTTTCGGAACTAGGCTCTTGTAAATCCTGAAACCTTCCGGGCCAAGGTTCAGTAACAGGATGCGTTTCTTTCTCTGGGGTTTAAACACTTCCTCGTTCTCATCTTCCAGGACTCCTATGAAATTGTCTATATATTCTCTCCAGTCCTCCCACTTCATGAGAGGTTCTCCAGGGCGAGGCAAAAACTGTACCGGCGCCATCGCATATCCAGTTTGCGCGCTCATTTTCTCTCTCTTGACCTTGGGTTGCGCACTCCCTTGGCTTCTGGGACTCCCTGGTGCGTCGTCCTGCTCTTCCTCGCTTGCTTGGGCGTGGGGACTACCTGCGTCAGCCCCCTCGCTCTTCGGTGAGTTATCCAGCGCGGGCTCCCCTGTCTTGCGGGCCGCGGTGTGGATTGGGGTACTTCCTGCTTGTCCCTGGGGTCTGTCCCCCCTTTTTTCGCTTCCCTGTGCCGCCCCCTCGGGCGCTCCTGAGCTCTGCCGCGCTATTTAGGGTACCTGTTGTTGTACTCGGAGGTATTCTTGACTTCCCGTTCTTTGGGTTCTTTGTTTGGTGGTCCTGGTGCCACTGGTGCTCTCTTTGTTGTCTCGTGGTCGTTTTGGTGGTTCTTTCTTGCTGGGGGTCGTCATCCCACCCTCGTCGCCATTGTAGTGATGTTAAAAGCCACCAATTATGACACTGGAGCCAGTTGTAGTGTAACCTCGTTTATTACTATAATAGTACTCAAGAGCGCCGAGCCTCTCTTGCCTGCCGGCTCTGCTCTGCGTTCGCGCTTCTGGCGCTCGTTCGCGCGCAGCCTATGATGGCCGCCAGCACGTCACGTCGCCGACGTGACGTGCGTAGACTAGACCGTCACTACATGAATGTTCTGTCTTTGATCTGGGTTTGTCAGGGGAACTAGGTAATGCCGTGATATCGGCTTCATAAGTAGTACGCCGCACAATTCAAATAGATCTATTACATTAATAATGTGGTTGACTATTTCCTCTGATGTTAGCGTTATCTCTGAGTGACTGCCGTATTCGTTGAGCAGAAACCTGACTGATAGTAGATCTGTTATTTTAATGTGACGCAGCATGGGTATTTCGGCTAACAGTCTCTGATGTTTCCTTTTTTTAGTATGTCCTGCTGACCTCTTGGCTTGTATTGGGCAGTTAAAACAATCTTCCAGGTGTCACTGTACATGACAGGCAGGTGGAACGGAGCTCTGAAGGTGTATGCAATGTTTCCATTATGTTTTTTGTTTTCACTGCGTTATATGTACTAGCTCTTCTTGGATTGCTACTGTCGGCCAGAGGAGGGGTGGGGTTGTGTTTGTGATGTTGCCTAACCATTGAGTTACTTCCTAATAAGGGGCGCGTGATCATGATGGTCCTGTCTGACAGGGCTGTTGTTATTATACGTTCGGATTTTAGAACGGCTACTGAATTATTACTGGTGGGTCTGGACCTTTCCTAGTTATTCCATTCTAAACAGTTTCTAGTGGGTATATTTAATTTGTCAAGTTGTTGGGTTTTGTCTAGGCTGTTTGTATTCTTTGATGTCATTTCTTCTACTGTACCTTGTTCATCGGGGTTGATGTCTCCAATTGCAGTGTATCTGACTGATGCCTTGTGATCACTATTTTGGGTTTTGTTTTCGGCATCTTAGGAAGGGGAGTTTGTATATGTGTCTCTTGATTATTTTTTCAGAGCTGTCCTTACTTAAGGCCATGTCGGGTGGTTCCTACACTAATCTGGCACGAGGTATGAGACTTTTGGCGGGGCTTTTGCAGACCTTGTTTATGGAGAAAATTGATATTTCTGTGTGATAGCAAACATTGGGTATAGATTTTTTCTACGGTTCTTTTTTTTGCACTGTACAACTGGCATTTCTTCTTGCCTTCTTAGCATGTTTTGTTTAGTCGTTTTGTTAGTGGTTGGGTATTACAGCCATCTGAATGTGTCAGCGATGTTTGAGGCCCCCGTACAGGGGATTCTGTCAAGAATGCCGCAGCCGGTTCCCTACTAGGGCTATTCCGTAGCTTTCTTCCTTTTGTCACATTTTGTTGCTCTACTGTTTGCTGATGTTTTTTTTATTGCTGTTATATTTACTGTTGCCAGCACTTGCTGTTGCATCTTTTCCTGTAGGGAATGTGATTTTGCATATTGTGGGCTATCCTGGCTTCTCATCTCGTTCAAAATATCCGATAGAATGACCCGCAAGGTGCTTAACTTGTCAATTATTTGGTCCCATTTACAATTACCTAGCAGATCTAAACCTTTCATTGCTTGTGCCATAGCGAGCTTTTGGATTACTGTTATGTATTTCTATTTTGGTATTAATACTGCCGATGTGAGTTGCCATGATATTCATGAGATCGATCTGGAGGTCAAGTTTGTCTGATTGCATGTTTAATATGGAAATAGACAATTGTAGAATGTTTAGTGAGGCAGGGCCCGATTCACAGAACTAACCTTAGACAAAATCCTAAACGTACTACTTTTGGTATTCACAGAAGGCATTTAGTAGTAGTAAAGTTAGTATTTTGTCTTAAATTAGGATTTTGTCTCAAATAAAGATTTTATCTTATATTAGGAATTTGTCTTGACAAAACTTAAAACAAAATCCTAATTTAAGACAAAATCGTAATTTAAGATAAAATCCTATTTAAGACAAAATACTAACTTTACTACTACTAAATGCCTTCTGTGAATACCAAAAGTAGTAAGTTTAGGATTTTGTCTCAGATTAGTTCTGTGAATCGAACCCGAGGAGTGTAAAGATTAAGGGGCAGATTTACAAGCCCCTTGCGCCTCTTTTACGACGCTGTTGCGTCACTTTTGTGACGCAGCGACGGCGCAAGTCCAGTGCCATGCTGCTGGGTATTTACACCGTGACACATCTGGGAGATGTGTCACATTGTAAAGCCCGGCGCCACATGTAGGTGTTCAGGCGCAGGGGGGGGGCGTTCCGGCACAGGAACGCCTCCTAATAGTGGAAACAGCTGATAGGGTTTGTAGTGGTTACAGATAGATAGGCGCTCTACCTAGAATTAACGTTACACTTCGTAGGGAAATGATGTCTGAGGCGTGGTGCGTAAAGAGCGAACGGAGTAAACCTAAACCGTTCCAAGAAAATCTGAAAGACTTTCGCAAACTATCAAAAGCAATGCTCTCGCAACCACAAAGCAGTGTAAAAAACACAAAACAGTAATAACAATAAGGTAGCAAACAACAGCAGATCTTATGTTCTTATTCTTTTCCAAAAGACGTTTTATTGGATCCACATTCAGCCGACACGTGTTTCGTCGTGTTCAAAAAGTGGAGTCGACACGACTCTTCAGGGCTGATAAAATAAAAACAACATATGTATAGTATATTCCACTTGTAGCACATCTTGTACAGAGTTCAGTGATACAGAAGTGCATGGTAGTGAAAGTGAGTTTCCATCCATGGCCTAGTGTCCGTATTTGTGAATAAAAAACCGTGCACATCTACATTTCCATTATAGTGATGATGGTGCAAGGCATGCGTGGGGAAAAACAAAAAAAACATATATGTATGTTTTTTAGTTTTAATACAGGGAATCGCGTGACCTGTTTTCTCATGCTCACGAAGACCCGCATTTGAAAAAGGATCAGGGTGCAAAAGTGTTTTTTGCTCCAAATAAGCACAAAGGAAAGTGTGTCGTGCTCAGTATTAAAGAGGGTCTATACACGAAAAGTCAAAACCTCATGCAAGTCAGATGCATCACTAATACCAACTTTCGCATACCTGGTAAATAGACCCAGGCATCTATGGGTCGATGTGAAACGTGAGTGTGGTCGAGCGAAGAATCTATGTATCACAAGAGTAAAAAAATATATATAAGGAGGAAAAAGCTAAGAGCGGGCAAGTAGTTGTAATTGCAGGGTGCCGTGCAAAGTATTGCTAACAGTCGTCTTGCACTCTCTATTCTCAGTGATAACCCTAATATCATCATTAGGGAGGCAGACAAGGGAGGCAATGTGGTTGTGATGAATCTCGTGGATTACAACAAAGAGATACTTACACAACTGAGTGATAATTCTTGTTATGAACAACTTTCCCATAACCCTATGGGTCCTCTTACTATCCTAATTAACAAGTCGCTACTTGAATGGAAACAATCTGGCCTTTTGGACGATGACGAATACCTATATCTAAAGGTTTTCAGACCTACTTTTCCATGGTTGTACACACTTCCCAAAGTACACAAGAATTTACCATTCCCGCCAGGCAGACCAATAGTCTCGGGAATTGGGGGCCCGACAGAGAGACTAGCGGAATATGTGGACCTATTTATAGGCCCCTTGGTCAAAAATGTACCCTCTTATATCCAAGACTCCAAACACATCCTAGGGGTAATGTCAGATATAGATTGGCAACCAGACACCATAATAGTTACACTGGATGTGGTGTCTCTATACACCAGCATCAATCCTAAACTGGGGATGCAAGCTATGGAGAAAATACTTTCCAATCGACCAGCTTCGTTGTGGGCTCACACGAAGATGTTATTACGTATGATGGAAATAATTTTGGACAACAACTATTTTATCTTTGACCGTAAATGGTTTCGTCAGACAAAGGGGGTGGCGATGGGTTCGAAATTTTCCCCTTCCTTTGCTAACTTGTTCATGGGGGCCCTCGAATCCGACCTTATCTGGGGCCCTAAAGGTGCAGTATATATCGACTCCATCTTGTTTTGGGGTCGTTATATTGACGATTGCTTTCTACTTTGGTCTGGTACATTAGACTCGCTGTCTACTTTTTTCAAACATCTCAACGACAACATATGGGGTATACAATTTACCATGCAATACAGCAAAGATAAGATGGAATTCCTAGACTTGGAATTTTACGTGAAAGAGAATGAACTCCACAGTAGACTGTACAGGAAACCAACTTCATGTAACTCTATTCTCCATGCTTGCAGCTCTCACCCTACATATCAGATACAGGCTATACCTTATGGTGAATACCTGAGAGCTAGACGTAACTGTAGTGATCCAAGAGAATTTGACAACTGTTTAACCAACATGGAAAACAGATTTCTAGATAGAGGCTATCCCCTCAAAACTCTAAAATCTGCAGAGAAAAGGGTTTGTCGCGCCTTAAGACCAGATTGTTTGAAGAAACGTACCGAAAGGGAATCCTCCACCCAAAAAATCAGACTCATTACTGAGTTCAATGCACTGCACTACACAATCTCCAAAAGTTTTAACAGACATTGGAAATTGCTAACTGAGGATGTAACCCTGAAAGAATGGCTACCAGAAAGACCAGCCATCACATATAAAAAGGGATGTACTCTGAGAAACAAACTCAGTCCCACAGTCCCACATAACACTTCAGCCTTAGACTGGCTTACTACACGAAGCTTAGGCTTCTACAAATGCGGTTTCTGTTCTCTGTGTGATTGGGGTAAACATGGAACAAAAACTTTCACAGGACATGATGGTGTCACGTATAAAATCAGACATAACATCACATGTCTAACCAGATACGTGGTCTATATCATTGAATGCCAATGTGGCAAAATATATGTGGGCAGCACCATCAGACCCCTCAAAGAGAGATTAGCAGAACACATGAGGGCTATTCAAAAAAGAGATCCGAAATACCCGGTTGCGCTGCACATTGCAGCTTGTCAACCACTTGAGGATGAAGTGAAGGTACGTTTCTTCGGAATTGACTTAATCCCTCCAAACATTAGGGGGGCAACAGAGAACTCACATTGAGACGTAGGGAAGCTACGTGGATCATGCGTTTGCAATGCGTGGAACACCGGCTGAACTATGACCCAGAGCTTCAATTCTTCTTGGGGAACTAAACACTTACTGTTTAATTAATCTGTGTTTACATGAACCACGTGTAATTTTACCTTACTTACTCTGTCTACATACATGAAATCGTTTGATTGAAAATAAGAACTGTATGGACGATTTCACTTTAAGAAATGTATATACAATTGGTCTATAGTGATAATCACAATTCTAGTTCAGTTTGCTTGAATGTTACTGTACCGTGTGACTCTATCGTGCTTGAGTACCAATGTCATTCTTTTCTTATTGGTTATGTATAAGGATACTAAGTGTGAAACTGTATCCTTAAGTCTGTCACGGTGACATGAAGTCTCACATATTATATAAGAAGACTTATCGCAATTTGTACATGTAGGATGTCTTGTCACCAGTCACTGCGTAAATTTTTGGTTTCACTTGTGGGTGTACCAATCGGGATTTTCAATCAAATTTAGCAGTATCCACGTATATGAGACACTAACCCACGTTGCAGCTTTAAGTCTATACTGCGAGGAACATTTAATCAAATAATCATTTATTGTACCTTTGGCCGCTAGACTATTATCCATATCTAGATAGTATACTACCATAATATATCTACCATTATGAGAGTTCTCTCTCACATTCTAAACGACCCGTGAACCATTACACCGTGCTAATATGCGAACCGACTAAATTGCCTTTTTGGTCCTGATCTCCATGTTTTATCCTGAACATGAATCCTCTAAACTAGGGAACGCACGTATACAACCTTACGATGTTATACGGAGTCATACTGTCTTACTTGTCACTCAATTCTTAATTTTAACAGCAAGTTAATTCATTAATGGAGGTTAATCCGCCTCCACCCGATTGTGCCTCAATAAGGAATAGTGACCACGCACTTTTTCTCTCACCTAAGATGGTGGCTCACGCTGGAACATAGTAATCGTACGGCACATTCTAGTCGTTAATGGACTAAGACTATATGAGTCTTTCCGGTTTCCGGTCACGTGTCCGTCTTTGGAACACGGCGACCGGGAACACACAGAGGAGGGATACCGAACCACAGGTAAGACCACGGCACTCTGTGTACTTGCCTTCGCCGATACGCAGCCCGTTACTCTTGCGGACTTCTAACTCCCTTTTCCGTTTTTTTGTGTTTTGTTTACTTTAGTTCACTACTCGTACAAGGATAACGGAACTAAAAACCAGCCCTTAACTTTATATTTGGATCCCCTCCCGGTATAGTCAGACACTCACACGTGTCTAGGTATGTAAACTATGGAATAGTTTTGGATCATACTTTGTCTCCAGTTAAACTGAACTTTTTATTACCAATTCTTTTCAACTTTCGTTTTGCTTACAGTTTCATTTTATTCTTCCCCATTGTCCCTGCAGTCTCAATTTTGTACTAACGCGCCTCATTGAGCGCCTACGTTAGAAGAGTAGTCTTACATATAGCTCTTAACCCGGAACCAGGGTTCTCTGGATCTTAAAGATATTGACTACCCGTCAACTTACAAACAGGGTAAGCGACTGTTAGCAATACTTTGCACGGCACCCTGCAATTACAACTACTTGCCCGCTCTTAGCTTTTTCCTCCTTATATATATTTTTTTACTCTTGTGATACATAGATTCTTCGCTCGACCACACTCACGTTTCGCATCGACCCATAGCTGCCTGGGTCTATTTACCAGGTATGCGAAAGTTGGTATTAGTGATGCATCTGACTTGCATGAGGTTTTGACTTTTCGTGTATAGACCCTCTTTAATACTGAGCACGACACACTTTCCTTTGTGCTTATTTGGAGCAAAAAACACTTTTGCACCCTGATCCTTTTTCAAATGCGGGTCTTCGTGAGCATGAGAAAACAGGTCACGCGATTCCCTGTATTAAAACTAAAAAACATACATATATGTTTTTTTGTTTTTCCCCACGCGTGCCTTGCACCATCATCACTATAATGGAAATGTAGATGTGCACGGTTTTTTATTCACAAATACGGACACTAGGCACATAATAACCCGTGGATGGAAACTCACTTTCACTACCATGCACTTCTGTATCACTGAACTCTGTACAAGATGTGCTACAAGTGGAATATAATATACATATGTTGTTTTTATTTTATCAGCCCCGAAGAGTCGTGTCGACTCCACTTTTTGAACATGACGAAACACGTGTCGGCTGAATGTGGATCCAATAAAACGTCTTTTGGAAAAGAATAAGAACATAAGATCTGCTGTTGTTTGCTACCTTATTGTTATTACTGTTTTGTGTGTTTTACACTGCTTTGTGGTTGCGAGAGCATTGCTTTTGATAGCCTCCTAATAGTGGCTGAGTGAAATCTACAAGATTTCACTAAGTCACTTTTGAGTCCATGCTGCGTCAAAACCCTGCGCCTGCTTGAAGCAGGCGTAAGGATTGACACAGCATGTTAGAGATAGGGCACCCCGAGCCTTGCTGGAGCTGCGTCGCGCATTATAGATGCGGCGCATCAGTGGTGGCACACGGGTGGGAAGATGCGTCGCAACTCTTCTGGCGCATCTCTGCTGATTAGCAGAGATGCGCCAGAAGTCGTAAATCTTCCCCTAAATGTTCTCTATGTTAATTTGATTATGGTGCTCCTTGGATTTGTGAGTTTCAAGCGCTCCAACGTCGTGGTTGTTCTGCTGTACTGACAATCTACTAGGGTATTTCCCAGTTTGATTACCGGATTGATCCTGCATTGGACTGAGTATGTTATCTTTTTTTGGTACACTCTTTTGAATCAATATGAGTTTGTGTTGAAGAGTGACTAGGAATTCCATTATCGAGGAGATTACCAGATTTTTTTATTGTATGTGTAGAGTTTATTGAATAAACTTGATTCGGTCTGTGTGATTAACTTAAGGTTTCTGCATGCTTCAACATTTGTCTGATTGATTGTTTTAATCTCCAGAGCTTTTACAAGGTCTACATTATCCATTATTAATGTAGAATGAAGCCAATAGGCTTCCAGTTCATCCTTTTCTGATCTAGTATTATTACATGGTGATCTACCATGTTCTGGGAGATGGTTCGAATCTACTGTGTGATGCTTATTTGGGGTAGAAAATTGACGGTCCAATATTTGGGATCTTGCCTGTGACTGGGTTTCTTGATGGAATGATTTGTCAGGGGCTAATGTGGATATATTTTTACCTAGTTCTAATTAATTCTTGCAGCTGTTCAAAGTATGCATCTCCTCCTGAACAGTAATTTTATTGTGTCTTACTTAGTTGGTGGTGCGTTGTTTGATTTTCGTTACTTGAAGCCTCTTTTATATTGGATCTTGGTTGCTGATCCACGTGCTTTTTTAATAGGTTTGAGTTTTGTAGCACAAGGGGGGTGGGCAAGCTCTTAATACTTTCGGTTTCCGAGAAAATGGTTGCAGTTAAATCCTTTTGAAATTAAAATGTTCCTATGTTTGTATGTATATTTTGGAATTATATAGGTTTTCTTCATGACTATTTTTCAATTTTTTATATTTTACCAAATGAATTGTGATATAACCAGTACACAATGAAAAAATATTGCAAGATGCAGCTCAGTTATTGTCTCTGATGTCCTTGGATTCTTGGTGAACCTACAATTCCTATATATCCTCCAACCAGAAGAGTCCAGGGGACATAATAGTATATTGATTTAAAAAATCTGCTTTACTTTGAAGAGGTTACAGGTGAAAACACTGGCACAAATGGCTGGTTTTTCAACTAACTTTTAATATTTTTTAATTAATCTGAAGGATCTACACAAGTGACCCTTTTCTGAATTTATAATGTTATCTACTTTACAGAAATGTATAGTTTTCCAGGATCCAATATTGCTTTTACACCCATTTATACCATTAACTGGAAGGAGGTTGAAAGCACAAAAAATAGGAAATATAGGCTATGTTCCAGTAAAATTCCAAAACTGTGTAGGGAATTTTGATTTTCTGACAAACGTCTGCCTGTTCCTGAAAGTTGGGAAGATGGTGATTTTAGCATCCCAAACCCTGTGTTGATACTTTTTGAAGGGAAGAAAACTGACTCTTTCTTCTGCAGAACTTCTTCCCATTTTTCTGAACCCCCATCCCAAAATTAGCTTCATTTTGGCCAATTTCTTGATCCCCTCCAGGGGAATCCACAAACCCTGAGGACATTTAGAAACCTCAAGATGTTGGAAGAAAAGGACACAAATTTGGTGTGGATACCTTAAGTGGACAAAAGGTTACAGGGTCTAAGCGTGAATTCTTCCAAATAGCCTAAAAAAGGCTTACGAAGGAGGGGGGAGGTCTAGCAGCGAAGCGAATAAAATGACTTGTTTAACATCTCCTCTCACCTCATTTCTTTTTCTTTTATCAATACTTTTGCTTTGCATTTAATAAAAAACTGTGACACACATCCATATTTAGCACTAGCATCGTGTTATTCATGTTTACAGGCTCTGCACCGAACTATTTATCAGTATTGTTTATAACAGTACGGGTGTACAGTCATAATATCGAATCTTTTATTTCGACTGGACAGAATATCGAGTAAAAAATATAGAATGGACATAATATCGACTAGACATAATATAGACAACAAAAATATCGACTAGAGAAAATTAATATCGAATAGAATGGACATAATATCGAATCAAAAATATAGAATGGACATAATATCGACTAGACATAATATAGCCAACAAAAATATCGAATTTAAGGTAAGTTAATAATAATTTTTATTTTTTGTGTAATATAAGTCTGTAGCGGGTTGTGGGTTTATAGGGGAATAGGGTGGGAAGTAATTTAATTATAATTAAATAAATATGTTAATTTATTTATTGATATTTATTTAGAATTAATTGTTAATTATTTATTAATTGGTAATTAATTAAAATATAATTGGTAATTAATTATAATTGATTAATTGATAAATATTTTAATTTTAGTAATTTATTTTCTGTAGCGGGTTGTGGGTTTATAGGGGAATAGGGTGGGAAGTAATTTAATTATAATTAATTAAATATGTTAATTTATTTATTGATATTTATTTAGAATTAATTGTTAATTAATTATTAATTGGTAATTAATTAAAATATAATTGGTAATTAATTATAATTGATTAATTGTTAAATATTTTAATTTTAGTAATTTTTTTTCTGTAGCGGGTTGTGGGTTTATAGGGGAATAGGGTGGGAAGTAATTTAATTATAATTAATTACATTTTTGTAAAAATTTATAATTAATTGTTAATTATGTATTAATTGGTAATTAATTCAAATATAATTGGTAATTAATTATAATTGATTAATTGATAAATATGTTAATTTATTAAATTATTTTCTGTAGCGGGTTGTGGGTTTATAGGGGAATAGGGTGGGAAGTAATTTAATTATAATTAATTAAATATGTTAATTTATTTATTCTTAATTATTTGGAATACATTGTTAATTAAATAATAATTGGTAATTAATAAAAATATGATTGGTAAATAATTTTAATTGATTAATTGATAAATATGTTAATTTCATTCATTTATTTTCTGTAGCGGGTTGTGGGTTTATAGGGGAATAGGGTGGGAAATAATTTAATTCTCATTAATTAAATATGTCATTTAAATTATTGGTATTTATTTTGAATTAATTGTTAATTAATTTTTAATAGGTAATTAATTAAAATATAATTGGTAATTAAAATTAATTTATTAATTTTTAAATTGTACATTTATGTATTGTTAATAGGTAATTAATTAGTATGAGTAGGCAATTTTTAAAATTAAATAATGTTATTTTGTATTTATAAATAAATATTTAATATTTTTTATACACAAGTAAAATATTTTATTTATTTGTAATTCGTATTACTATTTATGTTATTTATATCTATTTGTGAAGTATTTACTTTCCCTATTATTGCACTCTCTGAAGTTGGAATAGTAATTTTAACCCCTACGCTATACAACACTTTCCCTACTGTTGCACCCACTGGAGTGGGTATGCAACGTTTACAACGCAACTTTTACTATGCACTACCATTACAACGAAACTTTTACAATGCAAAAACTTTTACAACGAATACATTTACAAAGCATGTTTTTACAACGCAGCAACCTTTACAACGCATACCATTACAACGTAAGTATTGCTAAGTATATAATTATTTTTTAAATGTTATATGTTTGGGTTTTTGGGTAAAGGGGTATTTTTAGGGTTCAGGGTCAGTTTTCAGTTTTTGGGTAAATGGGTATTTTTAGGGTTCAGGGTCAGTTTTCAGTTTTTGGGTAAAGGGGTATTTTTAGAGTTCATGGTCAGTTTTCAGTTTTTGGGTAAAGGGGTATTTTTAGGGTTCAGGGTCAGTTTTCAGTTTCTGGGGTAAAGGGGTATTTTTAGGGTTCAGGGTCAGTTTTCAGTATTTGGGTAAAGGGGTATTTTTAGGGTTCAGGGTCAATTTTCAGTTTTTGGGTAAAGGGGTATTTTTAGGGTTCAGGGTCAGTTTTCAGTTTTTGGTTAAAGGGGTATTTTTAGGGTTCAGGGTCAGTTTTCAGTTTTTGGGTAAAGGGGTATTTGTAGGGTTCAGGGTCAGTTTTCAGGTTTTGGGTTAAGGGGTATTTTTAGGGTTCAGGGTCAGTTTTCAGTTTCTGGGGTAAAGGGGTATTTTTAGGGTTCAGGGTCAGTTTTCAGTTTTTGGGTAAAGGGGTATTTTTAGGGTTCAGGGTTAGTTTTCAGTTTTTGGGGTAAAGGGGTATTTTTAGGGTTCAGGATCAGTTTTCAGTTTTTGGGTAAAGGGGTATTTTTAGGGTTCAGGGTCAGTTTTCAGTTTTTGGGTAAAGGGGTATTTTTAGGGTTCAGGGTCAGTTTAGGGTTTTTGGGGTGCAGGGGTACTTTGTAAAAATAAAGTAAAATTACATTTAAATTACATTAATTAAATAAAATTATATAAAATTAAATTATATTATAATATTTTAAATTAATTTATATTAAAAAAATATATATATACTTACCAATACTTACGTTGTAATGGTATGCGTTGTAAAGGTATATGCGTTGTAAAATCTTGCGTTGTAAATGTATGAGTTGTAAAAGTTTTTGTGTTGTAAAAGTTTTGATGTAATGGTAGGTGTTGTAAAAGTATGCGCTGTAACGTCATACATCCCTGGGGTGGGAATAGTAATTTTAACCCCTACGCTATCCAGCGCTTTCCCTACTGTTGCACCCACTGGAGTGGGAATAGTAAATTTTACCTCTACGCTATTCAACACTTTTGCTAATGTTGAACTCACTATAGTTGTTCCAATAAATTTTAACCATTTTCTATGCTACGCTAAAAATGTTATATATGTTTATTTAATAATATGTTTATATATATATATATATATATATATATACATATATATATATATATATGTATTATTTTTGGTGATATAATTTTTTAAATTATAGAAATTATTTATTAAAATTAAAATTTTAAAATAATTATTTCTAAGTTTATATTAAATATATTTATTACTATATTAGTTTTAACTTAATTTTAAGACATTTAAAAAAATCGATATTTTGACAGTCTATATTTTTGTAAGTCGATATTTTGGAGTCGATATTTTGGTACTTACCTGTTTGTAGATAGGGAGTCGATATTTTGTCACTCGATATTTTTCACTCGATATTTGTGTATCTCGATATTTGTGACGTCGATATTATGTCAGTGATCCAACAGTACGTGTTAAGGTTTTGCTTCTTATGTTGTCACGGGCACTGTATATTGAATCCAACCACTCCACATCTTATCATGGGGCATCCTCTATCTGAGTATATGGGTTCCTTGAGTGTTCATCTTGTATCCAAGCTAGACCTCTTTTGATTAATTGTTGGAGGTTCTGATGTCCTCCATTGCTGTGCGATGTCTCTCTTACAGTTGATCAGTCCCAGTATTATGAATATTTTTTTCCCAATGAGTGAAATCTTCAACATCTACTATATTAAACATAACCATTATTGGGGTAAGATCTAAGGAAAGAACCAGGGGGCATATTATCAACACAGGCGATAAAATTATCGCGCTTTTATCGGCAGAAAACTGCCGCTAAAGCCGCTTTTGCGGCAGTTTTCTGCCGATAAAAGCAGCGATAATTTTATCGCCTGTGTTGATAATATGCCCCCAGGACCTTCTGTGAATCACTTAGTAATGCTTGCCAAAAAGGTAAGAGGAGTCTACATGACCATATGGTGTGGAGGTAGTTCCTAATTTCAGTTTTGCATCTAAGGCATGTAGGGCAGGACTCTGCATATGCCATACCATCAGAGCGCAAGTTTGTTCTCTCATTTGTAGGGGTGCATCATAATCATGGGTTGTTTGCACCTACACATAATCCTTTATTTTTCTAACTTAGCCTGTTAGAACTTAAACTGTAATAGCGTGAAAGGTGACATGTTACAGATATATTTGATGTAAAAGTGTACAAATGAATGATGCAGCTACGTATATTTAGCTGAAAACATTACCGTGTAGAATTCGTATATACTGCTGACAAGTATTCACGTATTTGATGTGCTAATGTAACGTGTTAATTAAAAAATGCTCTGTAAATAGTGTTCATTTTGTGTGTAATTTCATGAGCCTTTTGCCATTTATTATGTTGACCTAATTCGCTCGTATTTTTCCCCTGGAAGCTCTCGCATTAGTCTTACTAATGCATTTCATGTGCATGTTGGATTTGTTCTTTCTCACATTTCTGTTGAAGGTGATGAATTCATCCTTGTTAGCTAGAAGAATGTCTTTGTTTTAGAAGTCAGACTTACGGAGGAGAGGATACGTTGAACGGCGATACTGATAATAAACTGTTGTACTTTCTCATTGGAGTGAGCCTGGGAATCAAGGTCATCAAGCCAAGAACTGGGAGTATCGCTGCCGTGTGAAAAGTTACCTACACGGAGTGTCTTGACTGGAGGGTGTGATACCGAAATGCACCTTGGGATACTAACTGAAAGGTAAAGTATCTAAGTTAGGGACAGCGTCCGGGGACTTCTGCTTTGCCTTGAGAAAGGGAGCATCTTATCACGAGCTCTATAGCTTTATGGTACTTGGCCTATCTAATCTGAAGAGACTCCTTAGGAAGGCTTCATACGCTGACAGGTTTATGGATCTTGCCTGAGAAAATGCTAAGTGTGATGTCAGGTTAGTGGTAGTGTAGGGCTAGACTGATGCTTTATACCTAAGAACCTCCAATGAAGGAGAAATATTGATGCTAGTGCTATTATTTTCTGTGTCCTGATTCTGGAACTGATTATACTGTGCCTGCTGCACCATCTTAATTTTACCCATAGGTTCGGCTTTGTATTAGCTCCTATTTACTTCTATACCCTCCTCCTGAGGTGCTTGTATACCCAACTGTTCTTGGCTTGGTAATGCAAGAAATCTATTCGGGATTCTGTGATTCCTTGGAGTCCTAAGTCATTGGAATGGTAATAAATGATTGGCTATTGATTTTCCTCCCCTTTACTCTTCCATGCTGACAAAATAATACGCTGAGGGTTCCGGAGTAAATCTAGAACGTGTAACCCGGCTCCTTCATAAGCACGGGGTTAAGGCACATTTTATGTGAATAACTGAATTGGATGAATCAGTATCTGGTGGAGGTGACATACTCTTTTGGGGCGATAATAACAAACATCTAGTCATCCTTGCTTGTGGTTCCAGATCTCCCTCCAAGTCGCTCTAAGCTTGGGGAATGTATCCAGTGTATTGATTATTATTGAGTAATGTAGAGTTGAAATTTGCCGTCTTTGGGTAAAGGGAGATGTGATGACTTTAGTCTCTAGTAGACTAAATTCTGGGATGCCTGAGTTGGGTGCCCAATGTGGTCGTTGTGCATGTCTGAGTTGTAGATTATTTTTAAACGGAGAATTTGATGGTCTAAATACTTACAACCTTTATTTTTAATATTTTCTATGGGAGACCCCCTCTGTAATCCTCTATCCTGAAGTTGTGATTACCCTACTCTGCAAACCGCATACTATAAGCGATTGTCCTTCGACCTCAAAAAGCCCACAGATCATCAGGAGAGGCAGATGCTGCCCATTAGAATGTTGGACCAATGAAGGCAGCTGGTCCTTACCAGTGTTCATACCTTCACACACCACAGTTTATTTATCTCAACTGACTCCAATATCCTTGCGGGCTTGCAATCCGGTTTCCGCAAGGGTCTTGGCACAATTGAGCAATGTATCAATTTAAATCTAATTATCGGGAAATACACTAAAGCTAAACAGGGCTGTTTATTTCTCTGCATTGCAGATCTCTCAAGTGCTTTCGACCTGGTGGATCACGTTCTTTTGTGGTCCACATTACTTGAAATGGGAGCTCTTACAGCAATTATTCATTTTTTGGCCAGACTATATAACAAGTTGTCAGGGCAGATCCGCTTTGGCCAAGCAGGGGAATGTACAAAGAAGATAAAGGTCAAATCTGGTATTAGGCAAGGATGTGTTTTAGCCCCGTTACTTTTCTCACTTTTTATAAATGCCATGGACTCTTATCTGAAGAAGGTCCAAGCGGATGCTCCCCAAGTAGAGGGTCAAGCAATCCCAGTACTGCTTTACGCAGATGACACTGTCCTACTTTCGAGAACGCCGATTGATCTGCAAAGATTAATGAACCATTTTTATGATTTTATAAAAGGGAGGAAATTAAAAATTAATAATTCTAAAACTTTTATTATGACTTGCAGGAAAAAGGTGAAACAGCTTAAACCGTTTCAGTTTAAGGATCATAGAATCGAAGCGGTGGACAAATTCTTCTATTTAGGAATTACCTTTAGCAACAGTGGCTCGTGGGCTCCAGAGCTACTGAACATTAAGGCCAAGATGGGCGAGGGGTCCTCAGGAGTTTTTCGATTTACCTCAAAACTTGGCAGTCGTCGGATACCGGATATGCTAAATGTTTACCGGCATAGATGTGTCTCTGTCGCTCTCTATGGTTCGGGTGTTTGGGGACACTGTCATCAAGGGGAATTGCAAGTAGCTGAAAATTCATTTTTAAAGAGGCTTCTTTGTCCCCCAACGTCGGTATCTACCGAACTGATTCATAATGAGGTGGGGCTGGAATACTTGACCGATTTAACCGGATTTAGGCCCCTCATGGCCTGGAGGTCAATCTGGGCCAAGGATGAGACATGCTTCACCAGGCGAATAATACAAGATTGTCTTCGCCTGGATAAAGTCAGCCAGATCCCCTGCTTAAAATATGTTCTGACTACTTATAAAGAAGTGTTTGATCTGGATGTTTTTAGTGACCCCGTAAGTGCCACTAAGATACCTAAACAGGAGGTCAAACGTGTCTTTTTGGGGGATAAATCCAAATTGCGTAAAAAACTTTGTATCCACTATACCACTCATCTATTTTATATTTCTAATAATGTGGCAGGTTATGGCATTCCAATGTACCTAAAAGTAATAACTAAGCAATCTCACCAATTTGTTCTCACTAGGTTGAGATTAGGTATTGTTCATAACCTGGTGGCATTTCCCCAGATGAAAAAATATATGTCGACTCCCTGCCCTTGTGACGGAACCACTAAACAGAGCACGCTGCACGTTATGCTGATATGCCCCTTGTATTTGCATCTCTGTATCTTTTATCTCAAACATCTTTTTAAGAAATATTCTGTATTCACAGTCACAACTGCTATGAGACTCTTATTTGCACTTGATGTTTCGGATGTCTGTCTTTATACTGCGACCTTCATTCTAAAATCAATATCCACTAAAAAAAGCCTAGAATTCTAATTGTGTCCTTCCTGTATTAATTGTTGTCCTGCCTATTATATTTCTATCCGAATTGTTTTAAATCATGTATCATACCGTAATCGTCTTAACAATTTTAATGTTGCTGTATCATATATTCTGTGCGTTTTTATGATTGATATCAGATATTACCAGAAGCGCCCTGAAAAATCTCTGTCTAAACCATCTCAGAGATTTGCATCTCTCTCAAGAAGTAACTAAGCCAACAAATGTGCAGATCTTAATGGTCCAGACCTCCCCTGGTATTCAGCCTTATTTAACCTTTTTCTTATCTAACCATGAAAAATTTGTTCTAACCAGGTTTCGATTTAATTCTTTCTTTCGCCTTGTTACTTTCCCCACTGAGTTAAATTGGTCCCACGATCTGATCAAATGTCCGTGTGATGGAACATCAACCCAGTCGACAATACATGTAACCCTGTTTTGCCGCTATTATGAGCAATCCCGCAAGCGCTGGATCACCCCCACTTCTTCGTGCAATGGGTTTGAGAACCTGTCGGCAAGCTTATCTGGCCCTGCAGTCAATAGACTCTCAATATGTTGCCAAATGTGTAGCTTGCTTTTTAAAATCATGCTTGAACATTCGCCGAAAGGTGTGAGCTACTGTTTTTACGATTTCAAGCCTTTTTGTATCAACTTGTAACAATGGTTCTATCAGAAGTTTTTTAAATGTTATTCAGTTTTTTCTCTGTATCATTAATTTTATACTGAAATTTTATGATGTACTTTTTATGATTTGCCAAATGCCAATCGAATAAAAATTTTGATACGATACGATTGTTTATTGAATAATCGAATAAAGCTTTCAAACTGAACTGAACTGACTCCAATATTTCAATGTTTTAGTACCTGGTAGTTTGAGAAATGTATATTCTGGAACACAGTGGCAGGAACTCATTTACACATTGTTACTTTTATGATTAAATACCCGCCATAAAGAAACAACAAATTTGTCTTTAGGCTGGATCCCGAAATTCATTGGATATCAGCCAGTGATACAATATATTGGATTGTTATTGCTGAAAAATTGCCAAATCGTCTTCCAAAATAGTCACTTGAATGTTTCAAGGAGATGTAGTTGTAGAATCTTCTTCAAAGACAAACACAAATTATATATTTGAGTCCAGTAATAGGAGAGTACTTGGTACAGGGTGAAGCTGGGTGGTTCAGAGGTGCTGTTCTAACCTGTAGTCACGTATAAAAGTCTTACACAGGGTAACTCAGACTCACATTCTTTTAAATACAGATAACAGGAAAACTTGGTTAAGAGTCGGCTAGGTGTTGGTTGATAGTATACCACTGAAAATCAGCAGAAATAGAGCTAACAAAGACTTGAACAGATATTGTCTTTAAATAATAGCTTTTTTTAATGTCTGTCTGATGATCAAAATTATAGCAAGCTCCACATTTTGGAGAGTAACTCCTCATAAACCATGTTGATTCTTGAAGTTGAACTGTGCCTATTATTTTAATTCTCCATTTGTGGACACCTACAATCTCAGAGTACCCTGGTCTGCATTAGTCTTCAGTGTGTGGGTCCCTTGTTTTATTTTGCAGATTGGACTGTACTGAAAACTACAGAATGAGGCACCCAGTGGCATATTCACAGCAGAATGGCGAAGCACAGTGTAATGCCACAATTAGTGACACTGCGCTCAGACATTCTGAAAACGCAGGGATGCGCCGTATTTACAATAACACTGTGCACCCCTGCATTTCCCCTAGCGCTGGTGTTAAATTGTATCTGCCTAGCGCCAAAGCAGACACTCTTGCACCATAGTGCGCCTGTATTGCAGAGAGTGATTGTTCATGCGCAGGAAGGTGTCCCTTCCTGCACATAAACAATTACTAAAGGCGATTTGTAACTACTATGTTCGCTGCAGTTGCAACTCGTCATTATTTAGTGATTGTTTGTGTGCAGGGAGGGAAATCGTCCTGCACATGAACCACTACTAATGGCAATTTGCTGTTTCTATGTGTGAAATAGCAAAAACTAGGAGAAATTCATCATTTCTCCTTGTTGCGCAAGTTGAAGACCAGGTTTTCCCTGGTCTTATTTTTGGCGCCGCCCCATGTTTACACCAGCCTTGTAAATTGAGCGCAGCGACAAAAAGCAATAGATGTTGCGGCAGAACATCCACTGCAAAACCCATTGCCCACCCCTTTCACTCTAAGTTATGCGTGGATAGGGGAATTATTTACAAGGCAGTGTTAAGCCAAGTTTGGTGGCTTAACATCGCCTTGTAAATAAGGCAAATTGGGTTATCGCCAGCAGAACGTCAAAAATGTGATGTTCTGGTGGCTATGACCTCTTGTAAATATGTCCCCTAATTTGTTGATGTTCAATTCCTTGTAGTTTGAACACTGAGGATCTTATTCTTACGAACCACAGCATGTGTGAATTTCTAACTCTTTTGAATTCATGCCTGGAAACCTACACTAGTCAATAATTTCCATGAGTAGACAAGAAAATGTTTGATGAATTCATCTTTGCATGCACAAATATACACAAGTATATTTTTGCAGAAGGGAACAATGTCCTTCGTTATCTTCCATGGGAAAATATATTTACCTGTGGAGTAGATTCTGGCTGTACACCTCCACCATTTATTTGGTGGTGAGGGAGGGGCTTTAGCTCCTTTCCCACCCATAAAATAGCCCCCTTCCCACCCAGAAAAGGAGTTGCTCTTGCCCGTTAGACCAGTGAATCATTGAATAATTTTAAGATTGCATGAGGTCAGAAAAGGGTGCCAAAAAATTCACTAACATTCACGTTTGGTTTTGATCGCAAACTTCCATGGCATTGCTATATTGGAGGCACATAATATTTATTCACACAAATCCAAAACCAACTTCTGTGAAATACAAAGGTAATGTTGTGCTTTTAAAAAGGCCAATTGCATGTGTAAATCTGACTTACATTATCAAAGAAATGCAAGAAAATAGTTGAACACTATGAAGTTTTGCTTTAACCAATCATTTTCCTTCCAACATTTTTACTATGTATTTCCTTTTTCTTTTTGTATAGTATCAAAACAAGATTTTCCAATTAGATGCTGCCTTGTGTTCCTCGTAGGCCTCAAAAGAATGATGTAACACTTGGGAAAGAATATACACCCTAGCAGACCGGCACTGGAGCACAGGATGGCAAACACCTCCACGGCCACCATGTACTTCCCCCGTGTGCTCAGGTATGCCGGGATGAAGGAGATCCACACACTGACAAACACCAGCATACTGAAGGTGATCAGCTTGGCCTCGTTGAAGGTTCCAGGCAGATTCCTTGATAGAAATGCCACTATAAAGCTGACTGTGGCCAGGAGGCCCATGTATCCCAGCATGCAGTAGAAGAAGATGGTGTCCCCCTCATTACATTCAAAAATTATCTTCTCATTATATGACATAAAGTTCAGTTCAGGAAACGGATGAGATGTCAGCAACCAAGCAGCGCAGATAAGAACTTGAACTACAGAACAAAAAAATATTATACAACTTGGTGTCCTTGATCCCAGGCACTTCCTTGCAAAGCTGCTGGGATTTGTTGCTTTGAAGGCAATGACAACAATTATTGTTTTTGCAAGAACTGTGGAGACACTGAGGGTAAAGATCACCCCAAATACAGTTTGCTGTAACATTCAGGTGAGTTCCCTAGGCTGACCGATGAATATGAAGGAGCAGAGGAAGCAAAGTATCAATGCAGCAAGGAGCAGGTAACTGAGTCCTCGGTTGTTGGCTTTGACGATTGGAGTGCCTCGGTACTTGATGAAGACACAAAGCACGATTATGGCGATGAATGTCAAAAAGATAGCACCGCTTGCGAGCACCTGACCCAGCGGCTCTTCAAGCGAGAGGAACTCCATCATTTTGCGGATGCATTGGTCGTGCTTATCGTTCGACCACTTGTCTTCAGGACATTGTGTGCATTCATCTGTAGCTGATTCAAGATTGAATTTTTGTTATATTTTGTCATGCACCGTATTTATAATTATAATTAATTTGAATTTCAAACACTTCAATATACATTTCCGCCAAAGATCATTTTAATATCAATCATTGATCCAATATAAATACTTTTTTGTGAAAAGTGACAAATTTAACAGGGAAAAGATATTTTTACTTTTATGTAAGCTTTTTTACTTTATGTGGTTAGTGACTGGTTAGCTGCACTGGGCCTACAATCTTTGGTAGAGCACTAGAGTTCTTATTTTCACATTGATACACTATTTTTCACTGTTATCAAAACGGAATGTTGTTGTCCTAAGATGACTTGCATGAGAAATATGCGGAGCATGTTATTTATAATGAGTATTAGACCTGTCATCCTTAGGGTGGGCTTCTCTACTTTTTGCCTGTTTAGCTCCACATTTTGTTGTATCTTTATGTTGGCTTTAGGACTCTGAGGGGCATATTACCAACCAATAGAGATAATTTTTGTCTCTAACTTGTTTAGAGACAAAAATTATCGCCGCAAATCGGCGATTTTTATCGCAGATAAACCTTGCTATTAGCAAGGTTTATCGCAAATGCGATAAAAAACGGCCGCAATGCATGAATATCGCTTAAAAGTCAGCAATATTCATGCATTATCGAGCAAATGCTCTTAGCCATGTTATCCACCTCCCATTGGATAACATGGCTAAGAACTGCTCAGGGCTGGTGTTAGCTTTTGGAGATATTCGCCCTTAGCGCAAATATCTCCAAAAGTTGGTAATAGGAGATAGCGATGTTAGCGACTGTTTCCAGTCGCTAACATCTTGGCACGCCCACTTTGCATGTCATTAGTGATAAATATCACTGACATGCAAAGTGGGGCCCAAGATGGTCACTATCTCCTATTAGCTGTCGCTAACTGGTGTTAGCGACAGCTTGGTAATAGGGAGATAATTTTATCTCCGCTTTCTTGGCTTTTAAAGCCAAAAAAGCGGAGATAAAGCCCCTTGATAATATGCCCCTTAGTACTTTACCACTGTTGAGTAGTGCTAAAGTGCATGTGCTTCTCCCCTAAAACATGGTGACATTGGGCTATACCTGATTGGCATAGTTAGTTTACCTGAAAGTCCCTGTACCACATACCCAAGGCCTGTATTCTAAAAGCTACTGGTCTGTCTCAGGCCTGCCATTGCAGGGGCGGTGAGTGCAGTTTACTGCCACTTTGACTTGCCATTTAAAACCACTTGCCAAGCCTTAAACTTCCCTTTTGTTTACACAGAGGTCACACCTAAGGTAGGACCTCGGTAGCCCCATTTGCAGGGTGCTGTTTAACTAAAAGGTAGGACATGCACTTTTAAGTTTAACATGTACTGGTAGGGACCAACAGCTAAATTAGTTTTTCATCACTGTGAGGCTTACTCCTCTCGTAGGCTAGCATTGGGATTTCTTTAATACACTTTTAAACTGTAATTTGTGATACAAGGGAGTAGCTGCATCATGTTTCATATCTTTGGAATGGTAACGATAAATTGACTTTAATGATTAGATGGGATTTTACATGACTATTCCAGAAATACCACTTTTAGAAAGTGAACATTTCTCTGCTCTTAACGTTGCTCTGTGTGTCTGCAGCCTGTCTC
This sequence comes from Lissotriton helveticus, assembly GCF_964261635.1. Classification (NCBI taxonomy): domain Eukaryota; kingdom Metazoa; phylum Chordata; class Amphibia; order Caudata; family Salamandridae; genus Lissotriton; species Lissotriton helveticus. Next base: position 1,695,541,061 of record NC_136069.1, on the reverse strand, counting down.
AAATGTAAAAAAGTTATGGAGCATTGGGGCAACCCAATAGGCCACTAGACCCGGGTGAATTGTGGTACAAAAGATAATGTCACAGTGGAGAACAGTCACAATACATAAAAAACACAGCATATGGTCTATGTATTCAATAAAAGTCAGACACCACCATTAACTCAGTGTACCAATGGTTGTGATTTTATTTTCATCACACTATTGAGGTGAATCAAATTATACGGTACAATGTATTGCACATTAAAGCTGGGTCTTGTGTCTCAGAGGACTAAAGCAGCCACTGCAGGGGCCTGTGTTTGACCTCGTGGTCACAGGTTCAAATCCCGGCGGGTCCGCTCAGCCTTCCATCCATTTGAGGTCGATAACATGAGTACCATGGAGTTGGGTAACAATAAAAATCTGTTATTCAGTGCCAGGACACCTTCGGGTAATTGTGCGCTTTACAAAAACACCTGTCATGTTAGTTATTAGAGAGGCAGGTGCACACAGGGTGAAGTGACAAGTGCACAGGAGGGATTTGTGGAAAGTGATGTGAAAGAGGGACGGTAGGGCGCACATATACATCAGAAATCAATAATAACAGCCTATCAAGCCAGATGTCTGGCATATACATAAATGATAAATCATAACATAATTGAATAGGTGCAGATATACACTCTCTGTCATCTAGGTTTGACAATAAAACAAAACACTGTCGACGTTTTGACCCCTATATAAAACAGCAAACTTTGTGCCTTGGGGGTGGGGTCTTCATCAGGAGCGAGGTAAGGGAAGGTACTGGGCACATATAGACAATGGGATGAGGACATTAGGGTGGTGCGTCAAGAATGAATGTATCAATTAGTCATATAATTTAAGGTAGAGTTTTCTAGTGCCTTACTCTGACAAGAATTGTAGTTGCTGCTTGGCCAGGCCCAGGGCTTACATCCCAGTCAACCAGCAACCCAATTTCTTATACTGGCTGCAGCTGTGGGATTGAACTTGTGTTTATGAAGTGTCATACAGTAATTTTGTGTTACATTACAACCCTACATGAATAATCTAAGACCAATTTGAGTTTAAATTCTCCCCGATTGATTTTTCTAAATTCTTTCTCTGACTGTTGTGCTGGAGACAACACCTGCAAGAATGAAGATTCAGCTGGACAAAACTGTTGTCTATACTGTGGCCCGGTTCAAGAAGTTCTGCAAGGAGAGGGGATTTCCTGCCAAGAGCACCACCAGGAAGGCGGAGCTGCAAAATGTGCTGTGGGTCTGGACATAAACCCATTACATACTGGTTGAAGGAGAGTATAATGGGATGGAGGAGCCTGGGGCCTCATTTATGAAAAGTGACGCATCGCTGCGACAAAACAGCGATGCGTCACTTTTCATTGCACCCTCCTTGCGACCCCAATGATGCGTCATATTTACAATATGACGCATCATTGAACCTCTATTCCCCACTAAAATCACTGTTACTTTGGCTATTACTAAATGTGAGAGCTAGGTATACCACATTATGCTAATGTTGCAATTATTGGTTCCCTGATAAATCAAGAATTATCAAGGATATCAGGAATGCTGAACCTGATTCCTGCTGTAATTTAACATTTTAGGTTATTTCCAATAAAAGCATTTCACTTCCTTTCATATCCATCTGTGATCATCTGTGAACAAAAAGTGCTGTATTCCTGCAGTGCAAGGGGGCTTGTATTAATGCTAGAAAGCACAACGTGTACCAGCTTTATGAAAAGTGACGCATTGCTGCGTGAAAACAGCGATGCGTCACTTTTCATTGCACCCTCCTTGAGACACCAATGATGAGTCATATTTACAGTATGACGCATCATTTAAAAAAAAAATTTATGGACATCATCATGTCGCAAGAAGTTACAGATACGTCAGTATTTCTGACGTATCTGTAAGCGCAAAATTGACGCATTGCTGGAATGTGTCACAAAAGTGACGCAACTCCAGCAATGCGTCCTTTCACATGGGGAAAGCCCCATGTGAAAGGGCTTGCATCAGTCTTGCGCCTGCTGTGAGGCAGGCGCAAGATTTTGATGCAACAGCGTCCTAAAAGTGACGCAGTGCAATCTCATAGGTTTCACTGCGTCACTATTACGAGGCTTTTTGCGGGGAAACGCCCCCCTCTGCATACATTATACCTGATGCAAGTATAATGTAGTGAAGGGGTTTACAAAGTGACGCATCTGCTTAGATACGTCACTTTATAAATGTGGTGCAACAAGGCACATTTTTTACTCCACTGGTGCGTCACTAAAAGTGACGCACCAGCAGCGTAAAAGTGACGCAAGGGCTCATAAATGAGGCCCCAGGAGGTTTTATATTAGGTTTACATGGTTGTCATAGCTACTATATACACAATTAAAGGTCCTTTAAAACATCGGCCAATGTATTGCAAACCTCACCAGGGTCAGTGATCTCTCCATGAGAGCAAGCAATGCAATCGAAGCAACACACAGGTTGTCCTTCCCTGCCAACCTTTCTGTGTCCGGGCAGACAATGTCCATTACACACCGACTGTGGAACCTGAGAAAGAGCAGAGTAAAGTAGTGTAAAGGAAGAGCATGGTAAGAAATATGGGTATCAGTTGCGGTGGGTAGGTGCCTACTGCAATTAATAACCACAATCCTTCATAAATTCATAAATTGAATAAGTAAAGTCAACAAATTAACCTGTGATCAACCCCCTGGTGGACCTAGAGCAAATGGGCTTAACCTAGAAGCGATGTGTAAAGCATTTATGGAATACGAAACAACAATCAAGTCAAAACACAATACAGGAAAAATGACAAGCCAATTTAGAATAACAGAGTAAATTGTAATAAACAAAATGGCAGCAAAATGCAATTTGAAAATCTAGAGATAAAAAGCCACTTGACCACTACCTAGACATGAATTAAGACAGACTTCACTGTAGCGCAAGTTGGATGCAGATAACAGGGTTAGACCCGGTAGGAAATATTATCTTGGGTCTCTGAGATGGAAGATAAAAATCCTCAGCAGGATAAGGCAGCAGGCTGTGGGCAAAGAGGGCTCCTCAATGTCAATAGCTACTGGAGGAGGTCCTGGTGAAGCAGTTGACTTTTGGTTAGAAAGCTTCAAGTAGGAGAAATATGAATTTCACATCTAGGGTAGGTCCATTGGCAGCCGGTTACTTTTGCCACCTCATCTGGTCAAGACTTCTAGCTTTAGACTTAGGATACAATTGCCCCCCACCCACCAAATTTACCTGTGGGCAGACCTTAGGATTAATCATGACTGTTATTTCGTCCCCTCTGACAGCCCTGCAGAGTAAGGGCCATCAGAGGGTGGCTTGTCATTCTGCCCACCCAATATAGGGTCCGATTAGGATTGCGCTGAATCCGCATCCTCCGGGCCGGCGGAAGCCACCGCCGGCCCGGAGGATGCGGATTCACCGCTGCGGTACGAGAAAAGACCCCCGCCAGATTAGGATGGCAGGGGAGTCATCTGCGGACGGGGAGACCGTCCGCCGCTTTTCCGCCGTGGTCCCGCGGCGGAAAAGCTCGAATATGGTGGCGGTGTCTATCAGACACCGCCACCATATTAGGATGCATGGTGAATCATGCTTTTCCACGGCGGGTTTCCCGCCGTGGAAAAGCATGTGGACTTTGGCGTTTGGGGGCCCGTTGCGGGCCACCAGGGTGCCGGGGGGTGGGAGGTGCACATGGGGGGTACCTATGGTACCCCCCAGCATTTACATGTACAAAGCGGCAGGCACCGCTTTGTGCCTGCCGCTTTGTGCATGTAAATGTAAAACATGCATTTTTCACATTGTGGCGGGTGCTGCTTCAAGCAGCACCCACCGCAATGTTAAAAATACAGGATGTGACCGCCAGGGTGGCGGTCACATCCTAATTTGCACGGAGGGACCGCCGCGGCCCCTGCGGACGGTCCCTCCACCTCTGGGGTGGCGGACAGATGCAGGTCCGTCCACCATCCTAATTGGCCCCGTAGATGGGTGAAATGACACGTCAGGTTTCGCTGCCTGTCACAGCCAGGTAAATTCTTGAATTAGGGGGCAGTGAAAACTGTCAAATACTCCCCTTGCCATTGTATAGAACTCCCATGGTAAGGGGAGCATTCTATTTTTTATTTTCAAAACGAAAATCCTGTTTCAGGAGTTTCTTTTTGATACCAAGAAAAGTAAACTGTTTGGTGCAGGACTGTGTCCCGCTGATGGAGCCCTGAACCAAACAGGAAAATGCATTGAAAGGAAACGCTGTGATGCTAGTTCCTAACAATGCTTTACAAATAACGGCCAGCTTAGCGGCCATTAATACATTTGGTAGGCAACTTAGTCTGGGCTTGGTAGATGTAAAATCCTCTGCCAGGCAAACAGAGATAGGCTGCTGCAGAAAAGCTCCAAGTAAGAGCAAACTGAATCTTCATCCCAGCAGCAACTCACCTTCGTCGGATCTGCTTGACAGGTTGGTTCTGGTCCTATGGAGGTCTTTGAAGCCTAAATGTTACTAATTCCCAGGCTTTAGGAAATGTAAGCAGTAGCAAATTTTGACACAGGACCTGGGTACAGTAATTTGCGTTGGCGTCAACCCCCTCGTCCCCTCCCCCAGCAGTCGCCAGCAGCAGGATTCAGGGCAGTTCCAGTTGGAACTGGTCAGCTGGGAAAATGCAGGAAAGGCCTCTTGTGGCTTAATGTAGCTTAAACAAGAGGTCAGCCTTGGGACACTAGGAGTCAACTTCTTTGTCCTTGGAACAGGAAGGAGAGCAGGTACATTCTTCTAGACTCTTCTCAAGTCTCAGACAAACCCAGTCCTCATCTATACTTCCACAGGTCCAGGAAAAGCTCTAAGGAGGTTGCTGTGGGTGTCATATTTATGCCTGGCACCAGCCTGTGTGTGGGGCTGATTCCTGATTTCTCCCTAAACAATAAGGCAAACGTTTCCAGGGGTTATCCTACCCACTTTTGCAGCATTTCCTGTGTGCCCTACTGCAAACAATTCCAGAATGCCCCTCTCTATCTAAAACTAAAATGTCAGAACCGTTGTTCCATGGACAGAGTGTGTGCATTCCAGAGGTGTGGTGAAGGAAAAAAGCAACCCCTCATTTGTGGTCACCATAAACCAATTCTGGGGGCAGCTCCTATCCCACTGGGATTAGTGACTGCCTAACTATGGGAACAAAAGAAGGGCCTACATAGGTGTCAGCTAACATGTGCCTCTGACAGGATAGGCCCACTGGCCAACCTGTCAGGAGAACATCTCTCCATACCAAAGGCCTCTGTCCTGATTTAAGATGCATGCAAATGGACCTCCAGAGGCATAGCGCTGGTAAAATGTAAATTTCTAAATGTACTTTTTTCCTAATGGTTTTTGTAAATTTAATTTTACCGTTAAATTTGGATGTTGACCAATTATTAAAAAGAGTTTTTTAAATTACATTTCTACCTGCTTTCTAACGGAAATTAACATTATGAAATGCAATAGCAGAAAACAATGTTTTCTTATGGAACAGCCAGCCTTCCTACATTGAAAATAGCTGTTGAGGCTTTTTCAATGCACACACTCTGCCCATGGAACACAGGTTCTGACATATTAGTTTTAGATAGAGAGGGGCATTCTGGAATTGTTTGCAGTAGGGCACACAGGAAAAGACACTGGGGCTGGATAGGTCACACGCGAGCCCGCACCAAACACCACTGGGTAAGCCCTGACCTGGAACCTTAAAGGGAAAAGAGGAAGGCCAAGGAACACCTGACACTAAGGCCTCGAGGCTGGTGGCAGGCAGATGGGTTACAACTGCAGTCATATAGAAAGAAATGCCCAGGACAGAGATGGCTGGAGAGTCCTGGTTGATTACCTATACCCCAGGAGGGGTAGCACGCGTAAGCAAGTAAGTACTCTTGAACACTATCTAGGGTGCGTAGCTCTGGGAAATGGAATGCAAATGAGATGAACACTCACAATGCTAATACTCAGGTGACGTTCAGACACATGGTCGCTGTCTCACTTCCAACCGTACAACCCAATGGACCACGCATCTGGTTGTCGTCATTGGTATTATTCATTTTTCACTTAAACAAGCACCATTTTTGTGAAATCTTCCTTCTTACCTGGGAGTTTTCACCCCATAATATGGCGCTTGTGTTGACGTAGATATATTGGCTGTGTTGAGGGTCGAAGCTGCCAACGTTGACCAGCCTGATGTCATCAGCGTCGAATATCTGTATATTCAAGATGTCGTAGGCAAGCGGGGCATCGCCATTCACATCAAAATAAATGTAGTCACCATTGTGAATAGTGATGTTGCTTCTCTTCAAATAGTGGAGCACCTGCAACAGTGAAAGCACAAGTGTGGTGAAAGCACTGTTCACCGCCTTAGTGCTGGATTCAGTTACAGGAGATAAAGGAAACACTTAAAAATTGAACTCTTGTTGGGCACCTTCAAGGGACCATTAGAGAGTTGGTGAGGAGTGAAGAACAGGAGACAAAGACCCACCGCCCTGTCAATCCCACACACACCCTTGAAGTAGGTGCCCCTGACAAAACCCACAGGAATGTCAAGGGTACACGCAGCACAGTATCACAATTCCAAATATACGACCATAGAAAGATCAAATGAGTTCTATATATCTGCATGTGAGTTTTTGTTGAATCTTACTCAACTTCTGTCCTGAGATGATGGCCTCTACAAAAGGCCCTTTGCATGCCTACAATATAAAGTTATACTGAGAACGAGATGTAGAAGGGTTCAAGGAATACTGGGAAAATGGCTGAGGTGGGGGTAAAATCACCAACATCCACATCAGACTCTTTTGGAAGCAGGGGAATAAATGATGGGGTAAAAAATACCACCGGTCATTTCCACATCCATGCCAGAGGTTGCTGGGGTCCTTCTTGGTAATCACTGGAAGGTGTGCTGTCTTCCAGTTCCTTCTTCTAGTTAGCAGAGTTGAATTATTGCTGAGAAGAAGAAAATGTCTGATAACTATTTTTCCCCTTTGTGCTGGGTGCGTTGGTGTCCTAATAATATTGAAATACAAGCAGGGCAAAGCTAAAAATAATATTATTTGGCTGCAAAATAGGCAAGAAAGGTTCCCTGTACTGTGTTAAAGAATAAATGGAGAAGGTCCTATCATCAAACATCTGGGTGTCTTGTTTACCCGACGAGGCCAGTGTCAAACTTGGCCCATTCATTAACTTTGTGTTCCAGAGGCTCTGAAAGAACATGACAGGCCCAGACATGACTCCAATCTGCAAAGTAATAGGCAGCAAATGAATGCTGACTAACATATGGGAGATTGTATTCAGAAACCAACTGGCAACCTGGGTAGAGAAAGCCCAGAATGATGGTCCTTCCATCTCTCAGAAGTATCTGGCCAAATGTGCTTCGAGATTAATTTACCACAACAAGATCTGATCCGCAGCACCAGGTTGCATATTTATGAAATTTGTGATGTAGGGCAGAGAAAGGGCAGAAGTGTGCTGTATTTATCCAATATGATGCATTATTGTCCGTTCCTCCTGTTCTCGTGCAGTTTTGGCAGACTAGAGCCAATGCCGGCCCCCTTGCACCATGGTGCAAGGGGGCTTGTGTTGTAGATAGGATTGTTTTTGTGCAGGACGGGACAGGTTCCTGCACAAAAACATCCTGATAGGCTTTTCCCTCTTTCGATGTGTGCTGCAGAATACAGCACACATATTAAGAGGAAAAACAAAGAGAAATAAATCTATTCTCCTCATTACACCTCACCTGTGGAGACATATCTTTGTGGTGCATTCTCAGGTTTACAATTCCTTGTAAATCCGTTAATGCGTCAAAAATCATGGGGGGTGTGTGTAAACACCCATTGCAACAACCATGGAATGCATTATTTGCACAGATTAGGCAATGCAGTGATTTCTTATGACATTTAAAGCCATGGCTTTGCGTGGCTTCATATATCTGACTTCGAGGTTTGTGGCACACATGTACCACATTCTGTGTTGCAAGCATGATGCAAGGCTCTCATAAATATGCCCCCAGATTTTTATCGTATTGTGAGAAGCTCAAAACTGCTGACCCTGGTTCCTTAAAATATCTGTCATAGTAGAGCATAGCACACGAGAAGTGGTCGCCGTACATATACTTTGGAGTGTCCATTCGAAACCTGAACATTAAAGACATCTAGGAACTTGCATATCAAATATGTACTCAACGCAACAAAGCAAGCCACCTTGTTGCACTGCACTGTGTGAAAGAGCTGGGGCAGGAATGAGCCATATTTAACATTAAATGGCACATGCCTGTTCTCTGCCTGCACCTGCGCACAAACCGCTGCCTCGCAGCAATGCAGGCACCAGCGGTGTTGTAGAACACCTTCCTGCACAAAAAACAATCCTCTGAGGTTTTTTACCTCTTTCTACATTTTCTACTTGTGCTGTAGAATGTAGAAAGAGGCAAAAACGAGGTTAAAAAAGCTTATTTCGCCTCATTACACCTCCCCATTAGAGACGTTGCATTATGACACATTCCCAGGTCTACCACTCATGGTAAAATTGGGAATGCGCTTACATTCATGTCTGTATCTGTGGTAACACCCATGGACCACCTCCCTGGGGCAGTGTTGTGCAACGCAACAACTTGCGCTGCCTTATGTGACTCCACATTTACCAAGACACGCAGGGCCACACAAAGTGGATGGAAGGAAACGATGTGGCTTAACTGCCAGAGTAACCAACTTTGGACCTGGGAAACATGGTTCAAGTCTCAGACTCGGCTCAACATCCTTCAATTCTAGGCAAATCACTTAGGGGCATATCATCAACAACCGGCGATAATTATCGCTAAGCGCACTTAGCGCTAGGATAATTATCACCGGCTATTGCTTCTTTTTATCGCAGAGATATCAGCGACGCTTATCTCCAGAGCGATAAAAATAGCTGAGTTAGCTGCCAAATCTGCAATTATCGCTGGGATTCCAGCGATAATCGCACAACATTTGACGCTACGTTGTTGATAGGGCACGGCATACTTAACCATGATACCCACCTTCCATTGGATATCATGACTAAGTTAAACTAAAAGCAGGCGTAAGGAAAGTAGCGCTAACCGTGGTTAGCGCTACTTTTCTTATCGCTATGCTTGTTAGCGTGCCCATTGATAATTGGAGAAATGTCGGTTAGCGACATTTCTCCAGGTTTTTTCGGAAGGAACGCCCACTTTGCATCTTATTAGAAATGCAAAGGCAGGCATAGGATAAAAGTGTGCTTACATGCAATTTTGCATGTTAGCAACCTGTTGTTGATAGGGCGATACTTTATCTCAGTTTTTTTGGCTTTTAAAGCCAAAAAAGCGGAGTTAAAGCCCTTGCTGATATGCCCCTTAATCTCCAGGGGGCATATTACCAAGGGCCTTATCGCTGCTTTAGCAGGAATTTTCCCCGCTAAAGCGGCGATAACTTTATCTCCCTATTACCTAGCTGTCGTTAACACCAGTTAGCGACAGCTAGTAGGAGATAGCGACCATCTTGGGGCCCACTTTGCATGTCAGCGCTATTTATCACTAATGACATGCAAAGTGGGCGTGCCAAGATGTTAGCGACTGGAAACAGTTGCTAACATCGCTATCTCCTATTACCAACTTTTGGAGATATTCGCGCTAAGCGCGAATATCTCCAAAAGCTAACACCTGCCCTGAGCAGGTCTTAACCATGTTATCCAATGGGAGGTGGATAACATGGCTATGAGCATTAGCTCGGTAATGCATGAATATCGCTGACTTTTCAGCAATATTCATGCATTGCGGCCGATTTTTATTGCTTAGGAGATAAACCTTGATAATTGCAAGGTTTCTAAGCGATAAAAATAGGCGAAGCACGGCGATAAAATTATTGCCTCTAACCCAGCTTAGCGCTAATTATCGCTTATTCTTGGTAGTATGCCCCTAGGTGCCCCTGAAAATGAATGTAACCTTGTGTAATGTAAATGGTGTTCCTATAAAGCGCTCCAATACCATCAGGTGAAGTTCAGGCTATAGACAACTGCAAAAAAGAAAGAAAATTGTCAAGAAAATGCACAATATGATCTTGTAAAGTGCTGCATATTCAATTCTAATGCAAACATAAATACCAAAACGAACAGGCACAGGGGATTAAACAGAAAGTTAATGTCCACACCTGCTTTATACAATCTGCATTTCACTTCTCATCATTCAAAATTTGCACTTCATATCTGGTCTTTTTGACAGAAAGCAACTTAAACTTTCCGCTTTATGGGGCATATTATCAAGGGGGTTTATCTCCACTTTTTTGGCTTTAAAAGCCAAGAAAGCGGAGATAAAATTATCTCCCTATTACCTAGCTGTCGCTAACACCAGTTAGCGACAGCTAGTAGGAGATAGTGACCATCTTGGGCCCCACTTTGCATGTCAGTGAAATTTATCACTAATGACAATCAAAGTGGGCGTGCCAAGATGTTAGAGACTGAAAACAGTTGCTAACATCGCTATCTCCTATTACCAACTTTTGGAGATATTCGCGCTAAGCGCGAATATCTCCAAAAGCTAACACCTGCCCTGAGCAGTTCTTAGCCATGTTATCCAATGGGAGGTGGATAACATGGCTTAGAGCATTGTTGGAAATGGGATCCCTGGCTGGCCAGGGCTTTCGCCAAAGTCAGTCAGAGACCACCACACCCAAGTCAGGGCAAGGGAGTTACACGCCAAGATAACCCCTACTCACCCTCTAGGTAACGTGGCGCGAGCAGCAAGGCTAAACTTGGAGGCGATGTAGGCTAAGTATTTGCGCACGCACCCCAGCAACAACAACCAAAGGCCCACCACAAAGGAAACTCCACACAAGGTTATATAAAAATAGCCTTTGTATTACACCAAAACACATTAGATAAAACACACACTTTACAAAGTGCCAGAGGCACGGGCAGAATTTACAGGGGGATATTTACAAGACAGGGCCACCTGGACCACTGTCAGGAATCAGAAGTAGCACTTTCAGAAATAGCACTTAGTACATAGAATATAAATTTACTTTAGCACAAAATAGCACACAACCAGTAACTACTGGTAACAGGACCTCACTAGCACCACCTGTGCTAGGGAGAAAACAACCACCTATGTATTACAATACCTGTCGGGGGTGTAAGAACATACACATGATGCAATGCATGACATTCATTCAGAGGTGTAAAGGCACATGACGCATAAACAATACATTCAGAGGTGCAAGGAACAGCAACACAATAGCGCAAAATCCACATTTGCCACCACCTGTGGCAGTCCCTGTGTCCCAATGTCAGGGCCTAAACGTGGCAGCTGCCCACGAAGTGCTGGGCAGCTGTGTAACAGAGTTGGGCCACCGCTGGAGCCTCGCAGGCTCTGGCCAAAACAATGTGGGCAAGGAGGGAGCCTCTCAGGGCTCTGAAATGAAGATGTGCCCCTTGAGCCTCGCTGGGCTCTTAAACACGAACGTGGCACCTTTGAGCCTCTCTCAGGGCTCTAGAACCAACAATGCCCTTGGTTGCTGTGGAGCCTCGCAGGCTCTGTAGAACAAATGCCCCAAGAGCCCCTTGGACTCTGTAAAAATGCGGCCACTGGTGGAGCCTTCAGGGCTGAAAACAAACTATGCCCCCTTCTGGAGCCCTCGTGGCTCAAAGAAAGACTGCCCCTCTTTGTTGGAGTCCCACTCGGGGGACTCGAAGCAATTATGGCCCTCCCAGACCCTCTCAGGGCTCTGCAGCAAGAATGGCCCCCACGACGTTGGAGCCTCTCAGGGCTCGTGACAAAAGGGGCCCGTGGAGCCTCTCAGGGCTCAGGACATCCAGCAATGCCCCAGTACGTTGGAGTCCTTCCGCGAGGACTTGAAAAACAGAGGACGGCCCCCCAGCACCGGAGACACAGCGCAGCACTCACCAGGACTCTGGGTGGCAGGGGCTCCTTCTCGGCTCCTTTGCTGGATCTCCCGGGGCTCCGTCTGCTGGCGGCGTGCTGGGCGCTCTCGGTGGAGACTCCGGCTCTCCCTCCTTCGGACCGGTCACCACGGGGCTCTCCCTGGGGCGGAGGCAGTAAAGGAAGCCTCTTCTCCACACGCAGGAGCGCGGAGTAGGCTCCCGCGGCTCCTGCTTCCTGGTCTGCGTCACGTTGTTCCTCCACAGCTTGCCTGACTTCCGGGTCAGACCTCGGGGGCCGCCAATGGCAGCGCGGCCCTGGAGGTGTGGAGGCGGGACTTCCGGGTCGCACTTGGCAGCGGCCCGGCAACGTTTTCAAAACACTCCGGGCTGCGGCGGTGACCCTCTAATTTAAATATAAGGCGAGGTGGGCTCTCGCTATCGGCGGCAATGTCCCTGGCAGGGTGGGCACCTGCCAGAGGACTCGAAAATCGGCACGGAGCGGGGCAAAACGCCGGGTGGGCTCCGGCTTCCACAAGTAAAGCGCTCCACTCAGATTGTACCGGGGTCAGAGGTGGGCTCTCCCACCCTCTGCACCCCCTTCCAGAGGTCTGCCCTCTCCCACCTGGAGAAGTTCCTCTGGAAGAAGAACCGGTCAGGACACTGGTTACAGTCATCCTACCCTTCAGGTCAGGCTGATCCTGAACCTGGCCTTCCAACCTCTGGTCTAAAACCTTCGGTGGAACAATTGCCTGGCACTCCAGGACTTCTGGGGACTTACACTCCATCCCCCTGAGGCTAACAAATGAGACATATGTTGTGTGACTGTCTGTCTGGCGCAGATCTCCCGCCCTCTGTCCACCTGACAGTGCGTGACGATCCCCTAGACCAGAAGTGGCACCACCCGGGTCCCCCCAAGAAGATCTAGCCCAACTGGCTAGTCCCTGGTCCACTGGTGCATCCACTGGGAAACTCATCCCCCAATCACTCCTCACGCTGGACTCCTGTACCCTCCCTACCGGAGCGGTACTGCCAGCCTATAGAACCACAGGAGGTCTGGTTACAGACGCTCCAGGTCGTCTACTCACTAGGAGATCTTCCTCAAATGGACTAACAGGACAGCCTAGGTCCCCAACCTGGTGTTCCCTACAGAAACCATCCAAGTCCTGAGGCAGGGCTTCGGGCGTCCGGGGAACCTCGGTCTCCCCCTCACTCCTGCTCCACTGAGCCAGGCAGTGAGCCCCTACACCCTCCTCGCTATCCTGGGACCTAGCTGGGCTACACTGCCTCTTCCACCACGCTGGGCTGGAATATACCTGAACCACTACTTTTGGAGTCACTCACCAATGACTCTAGAGAACCTCTAGCACTCTCCCAGCGCTCTGCTTCCTCAGCAAGCGCCCAAGGACTAAAGTATTCAGACTTCAACAGGTGCTGGCGCAACTCTGGACAACAAACACTGAGTAACTGCTCTTTGAGAAACATAGTCACCACTCCGTCCTCCTCATCGTCCTGGTTAGCCGCCAGCCACTCCCACATTGCCTCCCAACAGTCGTCCACAAAATACTTCCACTGCTGGTGAGGTGGTTTCCTAAGGTTCCTGAACTTCAATCTGTTCTCCTCCTCTTGGGAACAAGGGACCATACGTTGGGCACGGGGTAGGGGACTTTCTGCACTGAAGTCTAAATAGCTGCCACCACTGGACTCAGCCCTCCCTGGGGAATCCAGAAAATTAAAACTGCGCGCAGGGGATAGTCTATCCTCCAGAGCTACTTTGCCTCTGGTGGAGGCCCTCTCAGCCTCCTCTATCCTTTCCTGCGCTAAGACCATCTTGGTCTCTAGCTGTTGCTTCCTAAGCTCCAGCTGCGCCATAGCCTGGGCATGCTCCAACCTGAGCTTTTCTAAAGCCAGCTGGTGCTCCCTTTCTCTCCTCCTATCTTCCAGCTCCTCTGGGGACAGGGAAAGGGATGAGGCGCTGCCTCCTACGCTGGACCCAGCAAGGGACTCCCTATCTATGGGGTCTCTACTCTCTACTGGCGTCCAGGTGCTGTCATCTTCTTCCTCCTCTTCTGAATCTTCAGGGCTCCCCACAGACCCACCACCCTCCTGGTGTGGAGCCCGGGCCCTTTCCTCACTGCGCTCAAGATCCCATTGATCCTCTTGCCATTTGACCATGCATCTCCTAAGTGCATACCATCCTGACTGATCCGCCCCTATGCCTCTCTCTTCACAGAACTTTCTCAGCTCCCACACACCGTATGTGGCTAGATCATTGAAATCAAAAACCAGCTCCATTCTGGCAGACGTTCTTGGGAAAAGTTAAACACACAGGACTTTAGGTATCTGAACAAAACAAGCATTCAGCAAGCTCCCCATCCAGAGAACTTACAAACACGTCCAGTGCCACACACCATTCATCCACACACACCCCTCCCCAGAGATATCCTGGAAGCCCTGAGATCCCTGCACGCTTCCCTGGCCCTGGGCGTCTCGGTGGGTCCGCCACGATCCGCCGCCATTTTGGGCGGCCGTTTCTTCTTGTCGCCCTCTTGTTTCGATGACTTCATTGCCTCACCCCCCTCGATTGACCTGAGTGTCTCCACCACTGATCGAGGATCGTGTAATGTGCTGGTGACTTTGGGGCGCCCTGCTTTTCAAGGTTCGGACTCCGGGGACTCGGATGCTGTACTGCGACCCTGTTCGACATTGTTGCCTGAAACTATGGGTGGACTTCCTCCTGTCCCTGCTTCGATGACTTTGCCTGTGTCTATAATTGGGACCACCTCGCCCGCTCCAGTGGCGCATCTGAATTCCTGTTTTTCATGGCTCGTGCTTCGATTGTTAATGCATCGATACTTTCAGTTTGGACTACTGCTCACTTATGGATCTATCTACACCCCACGTAGCTATGCTAGTCACCATTCCACTCGATTATATGCTGATTTCGTATTTAGTATGTGGTTGTACATTGCCATGTGGTGGGTGGGGTTTGTCGCTCGGAAGGGTTGGGGGTGAAATGTACGACTTCTGCTTGATTCCCGGTATGCGATTTCGTTGCACAATTGTTTCTGATCGTAGGAGGGTGGGAGGTCCCCTTCTTTTAATATTTTGTGGCGCGTGATGGGATGTCGTCCTGGTCTGTTTTTGATTGTACTTGTCGGGTTGGGCGGAGGGCTGCGGCCTACCGTTTGTATTATAGTTATTCTGCTCCTCCCTCCTGTTTTCTTTTCTCCGCTTTTGTGGCTTTTTTGTCTCGTTTTTCTTTCTTTCTTCTCACTATATTTCGGGTTCTGGTTTAGGGCGACAGGCACGCTGTTTGAAGGGTAGGCCATAGCCTTCTACAGGGGTGCAGGGTGGGACGGGTGGGTTGGGTTCTATTTTTTGTTTGTCTTCTGGTTCTATGGCCCTTTTGTATCTCTTTTTCGTGAGGCCGCGTCTGTCCCGACCTCCTATGGTGTGTTTCGGGTGGGGGTATGGCATCGTTACTCCTCCTGCTATATTTCGGCTGTCTTTCTTCCCGATCGCCATGCCCCACTTGGGCCGCTAATCCTTTTGTCTCCTGTCCTCCCGCCATGGGGGGCCGTGTCGGCGTGTCTTTTACCTTTCTTTTTTCATATTTCCTGATTTCCCTTTTATTGTTCTGTTTTTCTTCCCTCCATTTTCCTTTCCCTTCCTCTTCCCCCCTCCCTACCTAGTCCCCCCCCCCCTTTTTCCTTCCTGCGTCCCAGAGGGTACTATGATGGGCGGGTTTTGATGCATTGTCTTCCGATCCCTCTGTTCTGGCTTGGTAGTGTCTCGGGTGGCGGGCGTGTTACGAGGATAATGCTCAGGGGCTGACTGTATCTCACATATCCTGATTTCTTGACTGCATTGTGTTGTCCCCCTGATATTTTGCCCCATGCCCCCTTCTTAATGTTGAGGTTGGTTACGGGATGTTGGATGCCTCCGTATTGCAAGTGTGCCTGTCATACGTCCTCTCCCCTTATTGTAAAATTAAGCCTTATTTACTCCTGTGTTTTAGCCCTCTAGTTTCTGTATCTCTTCTCCCCTATTGTGATTGTACGGCCTCTGCTTTGTATTGATTGCTTATGTAATATTTGCCTGGTGACTCCTGACTGTTTTGTACACTGCGGCCGGCCGGCTTGGTTGTGGGCCTCGATTTGTCTTCTTTTGATGTCAATAAAGGTTTTCAAAAAAAAAAAAAAAAAAAAAAAGCAAACTAAATGGGTATACTAAATGGGCTTAACACATTTGCAGCACACTGCCTCTGTTGTATGCCCCTATTAGCTCTAGGGTGTATGAAGAATTCAATGATGCCTTACTCTGAAGTATACAAAAAGTTATTGATGAAATGCTTGATTTAATTTCAGCCACTGATAATTACTTGGGATGCATCCCAGTACATTGGTATTGTGCACACCATGCCACTCAGTTTGGACACAGCTATAAGCAAATCTGTCTTAAACCTACTCCAATGAGAACCATTCATCCCAAACTGCTAGACCAGGTACTTCCTAAACTGGAACACAAGCAACCTAGGACCAGTTTCGTCCTGGTTAGGTCTCATTGGCCATGTATAGCTTGCTTCCAGTGGCATAATGAGCACAGGACCCACGTCTGGGCATACCTGTCACACATAGGGTGTCAACTGCAAGAATAAGATGTTGATGGATGGTATGCTTGAATTAATCTGAGCCACCACCAATCACTCTGGGTTGAATCCCAGTCCATCTATTTTCACCCACCATGCCAGCTCAGTTTGGACCCAGCCATTAGCAAATCAGTTGTGACTCTCTCTCTTCACTCTCTCAACGCCCTCACTCGCACCTTCACAGCATCTAGTGTCCTCAGCTTAGAACTAACGCACGGTCATTTACCAAACTACCTACTTCTCACACTTTCCATTGCTAAGATAAATGCATTTATTACATGACTAGTGTGCCCTCACATTTGTGCAAGACCTTTAAGGTATAGATAAAGTTACAACATAAAGCTCTACCACTCTTTCACCTGCCAAGGTTGAATGCTGTGGACATCAGCGCATGCTCCTTTGGTGAAAGGTCCTCGTCCTGGTTTACACGTCATCAAAGCGTTCAAAGAATGAGCGAAGGCATACACAGCCACGTAGGTGTGGTATGTGTAGCTCAGGTCATACAATTCAAAGAAATCTGAATCTTTTGTTTCCAAAGTTTGGCTCTCTGAGCAGAAGATTGATCTTTCATCCTTCTCCAAAGATGTAATTTCCTTAGTCTCCTGAGAGCAAGGCCACTTGCACTTAAACACTTTCTCCCAAAAATGTTTCACAAAGACATCATTGGGATCTCTTAAGGGATGTATGTGCGAAAGAAAGTCTTCAAAGTCAGGCATCTTTGTGGCATGGGGGGCTAGTCCCAGTGAGCCATTAAATATTTTCCAGGTCTCCCTTTTGAAGAGACCGATAGTCAGAGTGAAAGATGCAGAGAAGACAAACACTTTATCCGATACATTCTGTGCAAGGAAAGCCTCCATGAGCATCTTGACATGGACTTCGGGGCTGTGAACGATGATCACTTTCACATGATGCATTTGTGCAATGTCAACAATGTGAAGGAACAGCTCTCTGGCAAAGCTCAGATGAACCTTTTCCATAAAAGCCACACATCCCCCATGTTCTTCAATCAGCCTCTTCATGTCTTGTCCTCCTTGCAACCCCAGCTCATCATCAGAAATGATCATCCCGATCCAGGTCCAGCCGAAGTGCCCCATTAACCGTGCCAGGGCAACATTCTGGAAACTGTTGCTTGGAACTGTACGCAGGAAAGATGGGAACTGGACCTTGTCACTTAACGTGGAGAGAACAGATCCATAACTGATCTGTAGCAAGAGAAATTGAAAGAAGAGTTAGATTCATTGCACACTTTTTTCATTTTTAAATTAAGGATCCCAGCACACTCTCCTGAAACTTCTTTTCTGTTGCCCAATATCTTACGTACAAGTCAACCCTCTAAACATTCCTGCTCTCCTCATTCTTTTTCACAAATAAGATAAAGTAGAAGTTGTTAAGGTTAACCACTTTGTTTTTTCCTCGCACACTCTCTTCATTGTACTTTTTGAACAGAGCTTGTGTGTTTTGGTACTGTCTCTGCAAATCACCAGTTTCCTAGTCTGGTCTTTCTTCTCCTTCCCTCCTTCTGGTGTCTTCAAGGCTTCATTTCTTTGGTCTCTCCTGACATTCATCACCACACCTCTCTAGCTCATCTCATTTGCTCCTTCAACCTTTTCTGTCATCTTGAAGCAGATTTTTCTGTATTATTTTTTCCTTGCTTTCATCCCCAACTTCATGATTCTCTTTCTACTCTCTCTTTGTGTTGCTCCAGCTCCCATCTACATGGCACTTAAGGCTACTCTTTAGTAGAATGCCCCATCTCCATCCTATTGGTGAGAGCTTTGGTTACTTACTTCCCCTCCTTCTCTCCATGCTGCACCTCTCTTGATACCCTATGCTCACTTTGTCCTCCTCACAAAGTTTAACTCTTGAACAAGTCTATTTTCATTTATCTGACTGAAGCTTCATTTGGTTCTGCTGTTAGAGACTTTACGTTTACGTGCTGACACCTGCTGCTTAATTTCCCACAATTGTTCCTGAAACTTTACTTTAGTTTAGGATATTTATAAGACTGAATCTTACTGTATATTTATATAACTACCTTTGAAATAATCAGTCTTTGCTATTTTGTCTTGTTTTGGGTTATACCTAACCCCCTTAAGATAGAGTAGAACACTTTCCTAAAATGCTTGTTATGCCTACCTGTCCTAGCTTCATCCCTGATTGTCCACAAGGATGTTGGTTTGCAATATTTGAAAGACTTGCTTTTACTGAAACCCTTGTTATTCTGGCATTGTATTTGGTCTAAAGAGGAAACAAGTTTTGCAAAATCGATTATTTTAGACGGTCTTGCCTTAGATCATGTTCCTGATATCCCTTGGCTCTCATATATGAATGCATCTTTGAGTACTTTATCTTACATATCTGTATTGCATGACCAACTCAGAGTTTTATAATTTATCCTTCCTTTAATGTAAATATGACTGCAGGGTGTGTGAGGAGCTGAGAAAACCAACTGCTGTGTATGTATGTTAATTAATCTTCTGGACGGTTGTTAATTTCACTTATCTTCTGTGAATATCATTCAGCACCGTTTTGTCTTGACTAGATGATATGTGGGCATTGTACATCATCTAGTTGCCTTCCGCAAAATGAAGGTACACTCACCGGATTTGACGCCCTGTCCTTGTGATGGTCGGTCTAAACAAAGCACCCAGAACTTTTAATTGTTTTGTGAATTCTATGACAATCTTAGAGTTATTATCTTAAACTGATATTACTTGTACAGAACATTATAGACCATAATATTGCTCTAAGCTACCTGTTTGTACATGAACACCCCTTTGTATGATTTAATGTTGAACTTTATGTAAGGGAGGGAATACAATTCAGGAACAGTTGTAGATGTTTATAAAGGAATGAGGCGTTTGTTTTTTAAAAAATCTTGCTTTTAGGTTATTGTGTTTTTCATTATTGTCTACTATAGCTGCTTTCAACCTGCCAAATAAGGTTTTGAATCAAATGTGTTTGTTTTGAATGATACCAAATCAAGCTATAAACCAGTGTCATGCAGTTCCTGGGAACCCCCAGGACCTGCGTGTTTTGGATGACCTAAACTGAGGGCTTGATGTGCAGACAGACTCTGCTACTTCTTCAGTGCCACTATCACCTCTCTGTACTATACAATGTGGGATAGTTAGTTTCTGGCAACCACTGAATATTACAACCCCAATTCCTCAGCTATGGTGGAAACAATACGGTATCTTTCATTCAGTCACTCGTGCTTGCTTTTCTCAGAATGCATAAAATGATGGTTGGAAAGGTTTCAATAAGTATTTATTTGGGCAAGCTTCAGTCTAGTATGAAACATGTTAGCTGCGACAATCAAAGGACAGGTGCAGATGAATGTAATCGCTAGTACCAATATCGTGAAATGTAGATACATTTCTACAATAGTGCAAATAAGATGAATAAAAGCATGTTACATGAAACAATAGCATTGGCGTTCTCCTAAGATGCGTATCCTACCTAACCGTGCCTAGCCTGGAGGTATAGGTGAGCATATCTGTGTATGTGCTAGGATATGTCCTAATAGGGGAACAGCCATTACAACGCGGGTTTTACCACGCGTTACTTTTACATCGCATGCGATGTTACAAAACGTGGTAAAACCACGCATACCATTACATCGCATGCGCTTTTACAACGCATACCATGTAATGTGTAATGACGGCGGGGGTGGCGGGTGCGACTATCCACGTCGTTGTGAGGAAACTTAGGCTGTTTCCTCACAACAACGTAAAGCAAGCAAGAAGGAGGAAGCAGGATCCGACGGCGACGCTGGAGAGGAGAGAGGTAAGGGGGTTTGTGCAAGGACGAGGGGTAATTTTGTAGGGTTTAGTGTAGTTTAAATGTAGTGTGGTAATGTTTGTGTTGTGTGTGTTTATTTTAAAACGTTTTAGTGTGTGTTGTCGTGTTTGTTTAGTGTAGTGTTTTGGGGAGGGTAGTGTAGTGTTTATGTAGTGTAGTGATTTAGGTTTAAGAATAGTGTAGTGTTGTAGTGTTTGTTTATTGTAGTGTATCAGGGTTTACGGAAGTGTAGGGGTGGGAGTAGTATGGGTAGCGTAGTAGTGTTTTATGGTTTAGGGTAGTGTAAGGGTGGGAATACTGTGGCTGGCGTAGAGGTGTTTTATGGTTTAGGGTAGTGTAGGGGTGGGAGTGGTGTGGGTAACGTAGTAGTGTGTTAGGGTTTAGGGTAGTGTAGGGGTGGGAGTGGTGTGGGTAGTGTAGTAGTGTTTTAGGGGTTAGGGTAGTGTAGGGGTGGGAGTAGTGTGGGTAGTGTAGCAGTGTAGTAGTGTTTTATGGTTTAGGGTAGTGTAGGGGTGGGAGTGGTGTGGGTAACGTAGTAGTGTTTTAGGGTTTAGGGTAGTGTAGGGGTGGGAGTAGAGTGGGTAGCGTAGTAGTGTTTTAGTGTTTAGGGTAGTGTAGGGGTGGGAGTAGCATGGGTAGCGTAGTAGTGTTTTAAGGTTTAGGGTAGTGTAGGGGTGGGAGTAGTGTGGGTAGTGTGGTAGTGTTTTTGGGTTGGGGTAGTGTAGGGGTGGGAGTAGTGTGGGTAGCGTAGTAGTGTATTAAGGTTTAGGGTACTGTAGGCGTGGGAGTAGTGTGGGCAGCATAGTAGTGTTTTAGGGTTTGGGGTAGTGTAAGGGTGGGAGTAGTGTGGGTAGCATAGTAGTGTTTTAGGGTTTTGGGTAGTGTAGGGGTGGGAGTGGTGTGGGTAGCGTAGTAGTGTTTTAAGGTTTAGGGTAGTGTAGGGGTGGGGGTAGTGTGGTAGCGTTTTTGGGTTGGGGTAGTGTAGGGGTGGGAGGAGTGTGGGTAGCGTAGTAGTGTTTTAGGGTTTAGAGTAGTTTTTCAAGTTTCAAGTTTATTTTTTATTTGTTTTGGTACTCTACTGAGGACCACAAATTTTCTACGATAAAATTTAGTTACAAGTACTTTTTAAAATTTTACATATTAGTACAAAGCTAAAAAAGGTTTTAAGAATTTATAAAAGTTATAACAGACTAATTCGTTGGGGGGAAATTTACATACAGTGATCAAGTCCTTTACTGTAGTAATGCGGCAATTAATGTATATTGGATACAGATATTTTGTCCTGGCTGCCACTACTTTTTGATTAGGGCATGTAAATAAAAGATGTTCTACGTCCTGCTCCCCTCCATAGTAGAGGTTGCATAATGAAGTTCCGTTTGAGTCCCAACTTGATGTCAGAGATAGCACTGGTAAGATGCCAAGTCGTAACAGGGTAATTGATCTCCTAGCGCCATGCGAGAGATTAAAGGCTACGTATTGTTGTACTTGCTTAGGTGCAATTGTTTCCGCAAAGCTTTTATACAGAGTCAGCTTGGCGCAGTGTGAAAAATCAAGATCATAACTAAGTCTGGGGGTAAAACATTTTAAAAAGAGTTTCAGTTGTGATGGGGTCCACGTAAGCAACACATTTGCATTTATCTCAGCCAGTTTAAATGCAGTGGACATGTTACTAAAGAATACTTGATTCGAAGCTTCACAGTCGAAAGTCTCGGCTTTAAGTAGAGAACGGGGAGGTCCATCCTTTGCGTGCAGCAGGTTATATGCCCACCTAATGACATTTGCGATGGCTCTTGAATAGGAACTCGTGATTGAAAATTCAAGGCGAAGAGCTTGCACCGGGGTGGATTGTGATACCTTCAGCATTTTCCTCAATATCTTCCCTTCTTTTTGGTCCAGGAATGACCACTGTTTTATTGGAATATATTCCAAAGCAAATGATAAAACTGGAGTTATCTTTGTGTTATATACTTTAAGGAGGGATGAGAAATGTCGATTGCCTGAGGCCGCATATAGTCTTTGGAGGGCTCCGGCATGGACCTCGGATTTCCTAGTCAGGTTGTTAACCTGTAAATTGTTTTTTAAGGTCTTAGTGAAAATCCTGCCCAAGTAGGTGTATTCCTCAGTCTCTTCTATTTTTCCACCACCGAGTCTCCAGCAAAATGTGGTGCTTCTTTTTCTTCCTGAGAAGGAAACTATTTTTGTCTTAGTGAGATTCTGGATTAAGAAGTTTTCCTGGGTATATTTGTTCAGAGTGTCTAGAAGTCTTTGCAGACCGAAAGGCGTAAGATCTAACATTACGATGTCGTCTGCATATAGGAGGGCGTGGACATTTTGGGCTGCGATCTTTGGAGGCAGACTTGGCACTTGTTGCAGGTGCTGAGGCATATTGCTAAGATATAGTGAGAATAACAAGGGGGCTAGGAGACACCCCTGCTTGAGTCCGTTAGCTGTTGGAATTATGTTGGTCAGGCCCTTTTCACACCCCATTTGCACTTGACACCACGTACGCGAATGTAGTGTGATTATGATTTGTAATAGTTCTGGGATTTTTAACTTCCTCAGTTTTTTCCAGAGAGATGGTCTGTCAACTCGGTCGAATGCAGTTGAAAAATCAAAGAATGCTGCATATACCGGCTGGGATTTTCCTACAACGTATTTGTCGAGGATTGTTTGTAATATCCCAATGTTAGTGTAGGGGTGGGAGTAGTGTGGGTAGCATAGTAGTGTTTTAGGGTTTAGGGTAGTGTAGGGGTGGGAGTAGTGTGGGTAGCGTAGTAGTGTTTTAGGGTTTAGGGTAGTGTAGTGGTGGGAGTAGTGTGGGTAGCGTAGTAGTGTTGTAGTGTTTTTGGGTTGGGGTAGGGTAAGGGTGGGAGTAGTGTGGGTAGCATAGTAGTTTTTTAGGGTTTAGGGTAGTTTAGGGGTGGGAGTAGAGTGGGTAGTGTAGTAGTGTGGTAGTGTTTTTGGGTTGGGGTTATGTAGGGGTGGGAGTAGTCTGTTGTGTAGGTGTAGGGATGGGGATGTAACTTACCGTGCATATTTCTACCATGAGTATAGCTTTACCACGCATGCCTTTGCGTTGTAATGGCATGCGTGGTAAAGGCATACTCGTGGTAAAAGTATGCGATGTAATGGCATGCGATGTCATTGATATCGCGTAGTAATACCCGCGTTGTAATGGCACGCGTGGTATTAGTATGCGATGTAATGACATACATCCGTCCTAATGTAACTTAATGGAGCCAAGAATTCCCCTGGTAAATGCTAACCCCTCACCTGATGGTTATGAATGAAAGACCCCATCTCTGCATCGAGGATGGCACCCCGCAAGGGATGTCAGTTCTCTGCTTGTCTAAGGATCAGCCTGCAGAGTCTCGGTCCAGGTTGGAAGGAATTCCCCTCTGTGTTGGTAAGGGGGAGAGAGGGTCGTTTATACTAAAGTGGTCACTCCAGGGTTTTTGTAGAATCAATATGTTTTAACATCATTTGCTAATCCCCTGCTAATCCTTTTCTAAACAAACATGAGCCTATGCAGCTGGCTGTTGCCCATGAATGAAAAAAGTGGTGACCTTTGTACAGAATGAATCTACCATGTCTGGGGACATGTTCTGTGAACCTCAGGTACATGGATTGAGATATGGTACCAAGCGCCTGCTGTCTGAGAGACAGAACTCAGCAACTGGGGAAAAGGTCACCTGTGTAGACCGTTATAATGTGTGGATGGGCCGCAATATATGTAATTAGTATAAACATGATGGAACTAACCTAAGGGACATGACACCAGTTAGCCATTGGTTTATGACTAATCAGAATGATTTGAGACAGTAACTTTGTTAATCTGCTAATAAACTTTCATGCCAAATGTATTTCTCTCCGTCACCCTTGTGGAGCAGAATTTGCTTCACTGCTATCAATCTGTTATTGAACTGATTTCAATTCTACACAAAGGTCCAGTCAACCGAGTGTCGTCTGTATTTGGATTTGCACCAAAGGCTTTACACAGTGCAAACGCCATGCCGGGCTCCATCAATATGCACCTCCGTGGGCTCTAAAGTGAATAAAGGATAATCATAAAGGGGCCGATTCACAGAACTAACTTAAGACAAAATCTTCAACTTACTACTTTTGGTATTCACAGAAGTTAGGATTGTGTCTTAAGTTTGTCTTAAGACAGTCTTAAGACAGACTTAAGTTAGCATTTTGTCTTAGGTCTGTCTTAAGTCTGTCTAAAGACAAACTTAAGACAAAATCCTAACTTCTGTGAATACCAAAAGTAGTAAGTTTAGGATTTTGTCTTAAGTTAGTTCTGTGAATCGGACCCAAAAAGTCTAGGCAAGGGAAGGCTGCTGCTCTTTGCAAAAACAACT
Source organism: Lissotriton helveticus (assembly GCF_964261635.1). Classification (NCBI taxonomy): domain Eukaryota; kingdom Metazoa; phylum Chordata; class Amphibia; order Caudata; family Salamandridae; genus Lissotriton; species Lissotriton helveticus. The sequence goes on along the minus strand of NC_136069.1, from coordinate 1,695,516,374 downwards.
CACACATTGCTGGTGAGAGACACTGCACCACAGCTTTATAAATGAAGCTAGTGCCACTGACACCAGCCTTTCTTGTTTCTTTCCTTTTCTGTTACAGATCCACTGAAATCAGTTCTGAGCAGATCTGAAAAATGGCATGCCCATATTTGTGGTGGGGCACAGGCCAACGCAACCCCAAAGTAAAAAGGACAGCCACAAAGTGCCGAGGATTCTGTGCACCGCCTCCATCCAATTTTAAATATTCCCTCATATACCTTGCCAAGTATCAGAATGCAATTCTGAATGTGTGCATTTGATGTCATCAGATGTGTAATGTGACAACTACACTTCTGCTCAAGTTTTTTATTTAGTTCAAAAGAACTCATCTTGGCTGAGGTTAACCAACATAACAGACTGTTCTGCTACTGAAACCCTCATAACTACAAACAAAAATAGTCTTTCAACCTCCATGATCTTCAAATGTATTGTTGCAGTCTGTAGGGATGTCCTGTGGGAGAGAGTATGTTTTTATGTGGTTCTCTTGCTCCTTCTATGGAGATCTGGGCTGTTTCTGTTCTTGATCTCTATGGTGGTGATGGTTCAGGGGTTCCAGAGTTTCTGAGCCCTTTGGGTCCTCCCACATTCATGCTATCACCAATGTTTGGTTCTGCAGCTTCCATCACTACCTCCATATTTTCAATATAATTTTGATCATAAACCGACCCCATTAAGGTAATTAATGAGGTCGCCGATTGTTGGAGTAATGTGCCACTCTCGGTTTATGGCTTTATTCTGTGGTCTAATGTTGATACAGATTCTGATGCTTCCAGGTTGCTAAGGATTACTTGACATTAGGAGGGACCCAGGCAGTGTGGCCTGAAACCTTCTCAATGACCCCAAGTCTCTAAATTTTTATAATTTGGCCTCTACAATCAGGCAAGGTCAGGAGGGGAATTGGTAATGCCGTAAACCTACTGGATTCATGGTTGTGTTATTGTGCTGGAACACTGGAGTTGCATGGAGATTACCAAGCTTATAAAGAGATGTTGGAATTCAGACAATACTTCCTCTAGAGTTTCGGATTAGATGGCTGCGGAGAACTGTATTCATTACAATTCTTCAGCCTTTTATCAGCTCAGAAAGTTGTTGCAACAAATCAATCAATCAATCAGTGACACTTATAAAGCGCGCTACATACCCGTAGGGTCTCAAGGCGCTGGGGGGGGGGGGGGGGGGAGGCGCTACTGCTCGAACAGCCAGGTCTTCAGCTTCTTCCTGAAGGAGAGGTGGTCTTGGGTCAGGCGCAGGTCGGTCGGGAGGGAGTTCCAGGTCTTGGCGGCCAGGTAGGAGAAGGACCTTCCTCCTGTAGTCGCTCTTCGGATGCGGGGGACGGCGGCGAGGGCGTGGTTGGCTGATCGGAGGTGGCGTTTGGGAGCATAGAAGTTGACTCGGCTGTTGAGGTAGCTCGGGCCTCGATCGTGTAGAGCTTTGTGTGCGTGGGTGAGGAGGCGGAAGGTGATTCTTTTGTTGACGGGGAGCCAGTGAAGGTCTCTCAGATGTCCGGAGATGTGGCTGGTTCGTGGGATGTCGAGGATGAGTCTGGCTGAGGCGTTCTGGATCCGCTGGAGTCTCTTCTGGAGCTTGGCGGTGGTACCGGCGAATAGGGCGTTGCCGTAGTCCAGACGGCTGGTGACGAGGGCCTGGGTGACGGTCTTCCTGGTCTCGGTGGGGATCCACCAGAAGATCTTTCGTAGCATGCGCAGGATGTTGAAGCACGACGAGGAGACGGCGTTGACTTGTCTGGTCATGGAGAGGGAGGAGTCCAGGATGAATCCCAGGTTGCGTGCGTGGTCTGTCGGTTTGGGTGCGGTGCCCAGGGCGGGTGGCCACCAGGAGTCGTCCCAGGCGGAGGGTGAAGAGCCCAGGATGAGGACCTCCGTCTTGTCTGAGTTCAGTTTCAGGCGGCTGGTCGTCATCCACTCGGCTACCTCTTTCATCCCTTCGTGCAGGTTGGCTCTGGCGGCGGCGGGGTCGTTGGTCAGGGAGAGGATCAGCTGGGTGTCGTCGGCGTAGGAGATTATGCTGAGGTTGTGTTTGCGTACGATGGCCGCGAGGGGGCTCATGTAGACGTTGAAGAGGGTGGGGCTCAGAGATGATCCTTGGGGGACGCCGCAGATGACTTCGGAGGCCTCTGACTTGTACGGTGGCAGGCGGACTCTCTGTGTTCTTCCGTCGAGGAAGGAGATGATCCATTCCAGTGCCTTCTCCTGAATTCCGACGTCGCTGAGGCGCTGCACTAGGGTGCGGTGGCAGACAGTGTCGAATGCCGCGGAGAGGTCTAGGAGGATGAGGGCCGCTGTTTCTCCATTGTCCATCAGGGCTCGGATGTCATCGGTGGCGGCGATGAGGGCGGTCTCGGTGCTGTGGTTGGCTCGGAAGCCGGACTGTGAGGGGTCGAGGGATCCGTTCGTCTCGAGGAAGGCGGCCATCTGCTTGTTGACGGTCTTCTCGATGACTTTGGCTGGAAACGGGAGGAGCGAGATGGGGCGGTAATTCTTGAGGTCGGTGGGGTCCGCTGTTGGTTTCTTGAGTAGGGCGCTGAGTTCGGCGTGCGAACCAAAGACACTGGCATGACACGTTGTGCTATCATGAGAGACTGAGCACTTGAGCATTCTTTCTAAGGGAAGGGGGTTGAGTCCCGTTATGTGAATATCTTATTTATTGTTGGTTGCAATACGAGACATGGGCTCAGTTCATAAAGTGCTTCCTACTCTTCACATTGGTCGATGCTCCCCTGTCAGCGAGGGAGGTTATTGATGTTCCTGATTGTGGGTTCGACATGTCAGTCGCAGTTTTCTGCGTTTTTCTTGGCTTCCGTCGTAATCGAGATGAGGAACAGTTCATCTGCACCACCTTCATCTTCAGTGTCTTGTCGGACGGGGGATCCCAGTTGTGGATAGAGGGTTCCACAGCAGCTGCCAGGGCACATGTGTTTGGTATTGCTGCAAATTCCTCATGGAATGGTCTCACCTGCAAACCCTTTTGAAGTGGTTGGGACATTAGCATACTGAACACGTTTTATCTCTGGCTGCCATCTTGAAGGATGTAGGCAGGAAGCCTCCCATATTTGCATGCCTTTCCAGCTTTCTGTGTTTTAGCTGACACCGGGCTACCTAACCTCTTGTGATAGCCAAAGCTATCTCTACTTTGATTGTTTTTGTGTCACTCAACTCTGATGGATATTTTACTGAAGGCCACTTCCAGCTGCTTGGCACTTACATTGGACAGTTCATGTGACAGGGCCAGTGTGAGAATTTCATTGAGTGACATGTCTTATCTTCTGACTATGTTCCTTTTGAAGGAAGCGCACTTGAAGACCTGGAAGATCTGCACCTTTACTTCCTTTTGCGTGTCAATGTCAGTGCATCTGCTCGCTAACTCTCACCCCTGTGGTGAAACACGTAGATGGATCCACCTTCACGTTGACGTGTTTGGTATAATTTAAAATGTTCAAAATCAGGGTTCATTTGAAGATCAAAGTACATGTTTAGGGCTTTAATGGATCCGTCACAGGCAAATTCTTAAAAACTCTGAAAATGTCCTAACCAGTGATTGGAGAGGTAGATACTGTTTTGACACCCTGTCGGTCTCCAACATGGCTTTGAAATAGTTATCAGGTGGAGCAACCTATATATGCTGCACTGGGCCTCTGTTGCTGGGTCGCTCAATTCAGTGAATCATGGTAGCGGTTTGCAACTCCGCCCATCAGGTGTGTTGGTCCGTAGGGATACCGACCATCTAGAGGTTGCATAGTGTGAGTGTGTGCTGGGGGAGCATCTTGTATTTTTTTTATAACCAAAAGGTGTTCCCTATGGGGGAAGTGTAGTCCTTGACTATCATGGCAATGCGTCAAGAAGGGGGTACAAACACCTCTAACACAAATAGCTCAATAGCTGAGAGATGGTCTCATAGGGTAGACCTGAGACATTCTTGCTGCTGTCCAAGGTGAGTTGGGACATAATTTTGTTACTGCACACTCCTTTGCTGCCTGGGAGTTGACAGTACCACAGTGGTTTAGTCGTGGTACCCTCTGGGCATCCACCCATTGCCAGCAAGTCTTTCCTGTGATCGCAGCATGGATTTGTTTGTTATTGCCAGATTGTTGTCATCATGACTACATGACTATCCTCATTGCCAATGGGGAGGGTGCAGCACAATGCAATGGCCAAAGAAAGCAAACCCTCACACGCTGCACTGGTGATCAAACTGCAAGCATGCATGAGTGTGTGTGATGTCATCAGTCGTGTCATGTAACATCCTCATGATTCTTGCCTTTGAGAACATGAGTACTTCATGGTCAATCTGCAACTATAAAAAAAAAATCATGGGGCATATTACCAAGCAATAGCGATAATTATCGCTATTGCTTGGTTAGAGACAAAAATTTACCGCTGAGCTGCGGCGATTTGTATCGCAGATAAACCTTGGTATTACCAAGGTTTATCGCAAATGCGATAAAAATCGGCCGCAATGCATGAATATCGCTGAAAAGTCAGCGATATTCATGCATTATCGAGCTAATGCTCTTAGCCATGTTATCCACCTCCCATTGGATAACATGGCTAAGAACTGCTCAGGGCAGGTGTTAGCTTTTGGAGATATTCGCGCTTAGCGCAAATATCTCCAAAAGTTGGTAATAGGAGATAGCGATGTTAGTGACTGTTTCCAGTCGCTAACATCTTGGCATGCCCACTTTGCATGTCATTAGTGATAAATATCACTGACATGCAAAGCGGGGCCCAAGATGGTCGCTATCTCCTATTAGCTGTCGCTAACTGGTGTTAGCGACAGCTTGGTAATAGGGAGATAATTTTATCTCCGCTTTCTTGGCTTTTAAAGTCAAAAAAGCGGAGATAAACCCCCTTGATAATATGCCCCTGAGGTCCTTGAGGGAACCGAGAAAATAGACAAAATATAGGGGCATATTATCAAGGGGGTTTATCTCCGCTTTTTTGGCTTTAAAAGCCAAGAAAGCGGAGATAAAATTATCTCCCTATTACCAAGCTGTCGCTAACACCAGTTAGCGACAGCTAGTAGGAGATAGCGACCATCTTGGGCCCCACTTTGCATGTCAGTGATATTTATCACTAATGACATGCAAAGTGGGCGTGCCAAGATGTTAGCGACTGGAAACAGTCGCTAACATCGCTATCTCCTATTACCAACTTTTGGAGATATTCGCGCTAAGCGCGAATATCTCCAAAAGCTAACACTTGCCCAGGAGCAGTTCTTAGCCATGTTATCCAATGGGAGGTGGATAACATGGCTAAGAGCATTTGTTCGATAATGCATGAATATCGCTGACTTTTCAGCGATATTCATGCATTGCGGCAGTTTTTTATCGCATTTGCGATAAGCCTTGCTAATAGCAAGGTTTATCTGCGATAAAAATCGCCGATTTGCGGCGATAAATTTTGTCTCTAAACAAGTTAGAGACAAAAATTATCGCTAGTTGTTGGTAATATGCCCCATAGTTACATTTGGGTTTTGCTGGAAGAATGTGCTGTGCCCGAAAGCATATGTTTATTATTAATATTTTTTGTAATATTTCAATTGCATCAATGAAATGTTACTGTGCTAGGATCACCATCTTCCCACCTTTCAAGAACAAGCAGATTTGTTTCAAAAGAACAATTGTTGTCCACTATTTTTGCATTTTTCTAAGAGTAAATCAATTTCCCTAATTTTTGTAGTTTGCAGTATAAATCGGTGTGAAATCTAGGTGTGATCCTAGAAAGCTATACAGCTATACTGAAAAGTAGACGATATTCAGCTAGGGGTCATTTGCGAATATACTGCAAGGTTTTTCCAAAGAAACAAATCATGAAAATTAAAATAAGTGGTGAAGAATTGCCATGTTTGACAACATTTTCATCTGTAATTTTTTTGTTACAATTGCTAGTTTACAAAGGCAATATCCTGTAACGTCCAACAGACCTTTCTACTTGAAGGAATATGTATGATTTGTAGGTTCTCCCAAAAGAATGGTTTTTCATTGTGTACCAACTATATAGTTATTCATATGGTAAAATAGCTAAATCTTAATGGTTAGAACGATTTTATATATTAACTTACATAAAATGTTTTTTTTGAAGTTTTAATTAAAAAATAAGTGGCTATATAAAGTAAAAAATATAGGGGCATATTACCAAGCAATAGCGATAATTATCGCTATTGCTTGTTTAGAGACAAAAATTTCCCTTGTGAATTCCCATAGAAGCCCAGGTTCACACCAGAACCTGGGCTGCTATGGGAGTTTACAAGGGCATATTATCAAGCCCATTATCGCTTCTTTAGCGGCAGTTTCCTGCCGCTAAAGCGGCGATCATTTTAACACTGTTCTTGATAATATGGCCCTTAAAGCCCAAAAAGCGGAGATAAACCCCCTTGATAATATGCCCCATAGTTTAATCATGTGATAATAATTCAAATTAATATGTAGAATTATTTAAAAGTAGTCTAATTGTATTTTCATAAAATTACATTACTTTCTACTTCTCAAAAATGTTTCTTAAAATATGTTATTATAAGACCATTATTTTCTTTAGGTGGTTGGACATGTGTGGTGCCGGACTTACTACTGTTTCAGTTTTGTCAGCAGTAATTTACAGACCCCACATCGATTTTCAGCGAGTAGCAACAATTAAGTCTACACCTTTGTGTATCTTTACACTCATGTTTTGTAAATAGCCAAGGCAGTAAGGTTACTTAAAAGGTTTATGAGTAAATGACACATGTAAATTATAGGCCTGGCCAGAATTTCAATTACAGCTGAGGAATTTCTGTAATTTGTGCGCTACTCTTTGACGCAGACTGACCAATATTAACATGATTTCACCTGCTTGTGTAATAATAACACTTTTGGGGGAGAAAACCCTACAGTGAGAGCACATTTAGCAAGAATGAGCGGCTGCATGAACTGCTGTTTAGGGTCTGTTGCTTTAGCTCTATTTCCTTAGGGCAAAATGCATCCTTGCATCCATAATGGATGAAAGGGTGCATCTTGCTTTAAGAAAGTATCGCTAAGTACTGGGAAAAAGTTAGGCGAAAATCTTACTCAAAGTACACGTTTAGCGAATGTGAGCAGCTGCTTACACTCTCTATTCATGTTCTTATGCATTTAGCAGTATTTCTTAGTTCAAAATGCACCCTTGCTTCCATTTCTGAAGCAAGAGGGCATTTTTGCTCTAAGAAAATAGTGCTAAATTCAGAATTACGGGCCATATTATCAAGAAAGGGTTATACATTATCGCCGCTTTTATCGGCAGGAAACTGCCGCTAAAGCGGCGATAATGGGCTTGATAATATGCCCTTGTGAATTCACATAGCAGCCTAGGTTAACACCAGAACCTGGGCTGCTATGGGATTTCACAAGGGCCTATTATCAAGCCCATCATCGCTGGTTTAGCGGCAGTTTCCTGTCGATAAAAGCGGCGATAATGTATCGCCCTTGCTTGATAATATGGCCCTACCTTTCTCAAGTCCTCCTGCATAATCTTGCAGAATGTTTGGGATATTTCACGTAATTACGCTACACAGAATTACACACTGTATGTCAACCCCTAGTAAATGACTCACTAGTTACTTTTGTGAGTAGCCCTGCAAGTGTTGTTTGCGATGTGTTCGATAGTGTGTCAGTTCCAATTATATGCTTTAACTTCCTCTCCTTCACCTGTACAACTCCCTTCAGATATAATGATATCTATAAATCGTTAGTGTCCTTTGTAAATATTTCTCTTGCTTCCATACATTTTTACCCATCTACTGATGCAAAAGTGTAAATTGTATAATTTCTGTAAGCAGGCTAACATTTGAAATCCTGGCAGTGCTGTAAACCTCTTAGAATGTCTTTAATGCAACCCAGTCATGAACTTTTAAGCGCAAAATAAAAATCCCTACTCCTCTGAGAGGTTTAAGATTCTTGGTTTTACACTTTGCATTAGGTATTCAGACACTACTAATTGGGTTCAATTTGAGCAGAGGTCTCAACATTTTGTGTAATAAGAGCTACTGATTTTTAATGAAAATCATTGCGAGTTACTATTATTATCAGTGTTGTATTAGTGACCACATCAGACAAGATTACAGTTGTGGTCAGCAGGGATCACCTCAGTGCATCAGGCAAGGTTGCCAGAATTAATGAAGAGAAGGGTTTGTCACTTTGGAATGCCTCTATGTAGGTAGTACCTGCCAGCCAGAGCTGCAGTGTGCCTGGCCTCAAAGTAATATACATCTCACACATGATTTATCACTCAAAAACTTGCTCTAAATATATTTTGGAACCATTTTTCTTCAAACTTCAGCTTATGAGTTGCACAAATACACACATTTTCACCTAGAATAAATAGTATTAATATATTTATTCAGCAAAGCATAACGTTCAAATTTAGTAGGCTGGATATGCAGACAGGAGACCTACTTACAGGTCTCTGGAGAGCTAGCATTAGCTCACTAGCTATTCAGAGTCCAAATTCCCATGTTTCTCCTTGTCAAAAATACTAGCCATAATGGCAGGTTAACATCTAGGAAATGCCTGTTAGTCATGTATAGCTGTACCAACCTTGCTTAACTGGGGTGTTAATCCCAAACGGTCGCCTCATCTTTATGAAGCACCTACCCCTGCAAGATCCAATGGAAAAGTTTATGTTGGACAGAGCTTAGTGTGTTTATTATTGGAAATCTGTTTCAAGAGTATCCCATCTTAATCTTCCATGCCATGCTTTTCTAATCTACCAAAAGAGGACATATGGTTATTTAATGGACTGTCATATTATTTAACCACTTTTGTTATTGGCCAATTCATCAAGTATTTTTCTTTGTCTTTTCTGTTTTGTTTAGTATATATTTGTTATACACTAATTATTCAATTCTTGTGAGGGTGTTTATAAAAATGAGTATGTTTGTCTTTGCTATTATCTCTCTCAAAATCAAACCCATTAATTTACATATCTTAAGCTGAGTTTAATTCCACATTATTGTCTAAAAAGTGAGTGACTAATCATGGACTGCTTTTAGTGCTTCTACAAGATCCTCATATTAGATGTATGGGCTTCTACATCATACAGTGGAATGCGACATATTTTATTAATTAAAAAAGGGAATCAACAATTCTTTCACCTGGAGCTAAAATCAACCGTGCAGGACCAATAACCAGCTGAGTCCAGGCTTATCGACAAGCAACCTAAAACTCCAACTGATACTTGCCTCAGCATGTTTGAGGGTGCTCTGAGGAGACCAATGGAACATGTTTAGCAAATATATCTTTTTGCTTGATCACCTCAGGTTTCTCCCCTGACAGATGGCCTGCCAATGCTTAAGCTTAATGAGGTATGAACAATGCGCCCAGAGCAGAAACATTGACCTGAGTGAGGGGAGGTGTTTATCTTTCCTTTGCAGGAAGACCAGTGAGTATGGATCCAGGAACTTCATCAACTTGTTAAGGCCTTTCACATGTAAATTCAAGGTGAGACCAGGTGAATACAAGCCTTTGTTTCCCAGCCAGACTGGCTCCAAACCCTTTGAGAAGGAAGCCACACCCAGAGCAAGTTATGAGTGACAATGGTTACGGAGGAGCTAGGAGTCACTCCTGCCCACTTGCTAGTGGCAGCCCTAAATGTTGCACCCCAAGAAACCCTTCTCAGAACTCTTTCTGGACCTGCAAGAGATAAGAAGTGGATTGACCCCTTCTTGCTGTAACCTGAGTGGAGCTCTGAAGGACTGCACCAGGTCTCTGCCATACCCAGGACAAAGAAGTGGATTACAAAGGTCAGGAGGCTGACCACCTGTGTGGATATAGGGACGCAACAAGAATCACCAGTTGCTCACTCACAAATGTACCTGCACAGGACCTTTCATAAGTGATTTGCTGAGCCAAGCCCTCAAATTTATAACCTTAGGTGAAGATCTTAAGAATAAGGGGCTTAATATTGCAACTTTATGGGACTTAGAAAGATTGTGACTTCCGGCTGCCAGAGCACTGGTGCCAAAAATCAGAGCCAATCCAGTGAAGGCGTCATTTTGCTGAGCTGAAGAAACAGGTTTGTCTCACTTGGACCTTCCCTGCAGCAGCAAATCCATTTCAGCAGGCCCGCAGTGAGAAGGTATCTGACCCTGTGGAGCCCTCGTTAAATACAACACCTTGTCCCACTGGAAAAATCAGAGCTCTGTATCAGAGATTAAGCTTCAAGGTATAAATCTTGACCAGACGAAGGTGTAGAAAGTATCTGACTTACACAATGATTGTCCAGGACATGGAATTTGGCTCAGAACTTTACCCACCAAATTCAATGGCTTCAGCAGGAGCTCACTAAGTGCCTATCTGACTTTGGTGAGACATTACTGGATACACGCTTTTGCCTTGCCCCTATGAGAGATTGTGACTACCACTTTGCAGACTTAGCCCGAAGGAAAAGTTCTTGACTGGAGCCTTCAGCCTGCTTTATCCAATTTATCCGACCTCAGAACCAATTGCGGCTGGCTTAAAAGTGAGCCTAGGTTCCGGTCTACCATGACCAGTGACTATCATTGGCGCTTAGAGCTTTTTAGTGCTGTTTTCACTTAAAACATTAAAAACTCAAATATATGGCTCCCCTTATTGGATCTTTGTCATTTTGTAAATTGAAATTTACTTATTTTTCTTATTTCTTTATTGATTTTATTGTTTGGTATTTTGACTTTATCATGGTACTGCATAAATACTTTACACTTTGCCCTAAATTATGCCTCTCTGCTCTATGCCATATCACTAGTTGATTTAGTGACTTTCTGGGGTACACCCTGACTAAGTGTTAAGTATTCGTTAAGTGGGGAGTCCGCCCACCCCAAATAATAATCCACCTTCTTACACTAAGTTATTTCATTTGTATTGAAATTCTAAGAAATTGTATTTTTAAATGTAACCATCCTAATTTCTATAAGCAGGTTAAATTAAATACAACCATAGCATATGATCAATGAGCTATAATATATTTGGGATTTAAGCAATTTCACACAAGACACCAATCTAGAATAATGGAGTATTCTCTTCTAATACCTTCTTTAAACTATTGAAATAAATGCTGGATCTAGGTTTCATTGACTACATGGAGGAATATGTTGATCTCTTTTTAAAAACAATCTAGATGACAATTCATTTTTATTCATTATTTATTTTCTAGTTTTCCAAAGGGCGTATTTACCTTAATTAAAGAATAATGGCACTGAAGATACTGATGAGGCTTTCAAATTGAAAATTATTAGAAGATTTTGTGGAGAGAATTTCAAAGTTTAGTTATGAGATAAGAGAAGTGGTTACAAGGCTAACAGTTGTGCATTCATGTTGTCCTCCACAATCAGTATCTCTGTCTTGTCAGAATCAAGATTTAAACAGGTCTGACTCATCTAATCAACTAGCATGATCATGTAGTTACAGATATTTTCCTGTGCTGCTGGTAAATATCCATCCAATTTGAGGAGGATTTGGATATTATGAGAGTATGCCATGAATTAAAACTGGAAACACCATATGAGTTTGGCTAAGGGGCTGCATATATTAGTTGAAAAGAATGGGGTTATGAGAGAGTAACTTGGGGAGACTCCGCATGTAAGTGGCTTAAATGATGATGTGTAAGAAGGGTTGATCACACCGTGGGTTATTCCTTTAACAATGGATTTTAGCCATTCCAAATCCTTGTCTGTGACACTGGTCTCATGCGGGCTTGAAATCAGCACTGCATTTGACTTGGTGTCTAAGGCAGCTTAAAGAAAGAGTGTGAAGATAGCACCTTCTTTCACAATCTTTCTTAGATTTCTCATCACTGCTGACATGGTAACCTTAGTACCATAGAATCGAGGGGAGCCAACCTTAGTTTGATCTGATTGCCTTTTCATCTTCTTTAACTAGCTATACAAATGGAGAATAGGTCAGATGTTTTTAGCTATTGTGGGATCTACTGACAGTGTTATAGGAGAGGTTCTATAAAGGTCTGTTTCCTGGTAGAGGGTGCATTGCTTGCACTGAATGTAGGTTTGACAATTTTTATAAAAGACATGTGTTATAGTATCCAATGCCATGTGAAATGCACTGAAGGACGAGGAACCAGGAGCGTGTCTGACTTTGTGGCTTGAATAGATGCTTTAATCTCGGTTGTGGCCATGGGTGCAAACTGACTCAGTGCACTCATCCTTAAGTGGTTGTAAGTGAGAATTCAGACCAAATAGTCACTGATCAAGGGTTTTTATCAGGTATGAGCCATTTAGTAGAATTATTATTAGTGTTAAAATTGGTCTCCAATCTTTGAAGTTTAGTTAAAAAAACAATGTGATAGACATGCGCAGCTCTAAATATGGCTGAATAGTCACACCAGATATAAAATGTGTTTACTATGTGAAGAACGTCTCTTGTTTGATTACGTGCATTGTTAATCTGCTTAGCTTTAAGGCCAACACAGCTTGCCTCAGGCTGAGAGTCAAATCCTGGCAGGAGTAGAACATTCACCATGTCATGTTTTATCCTTTTGACATCATCATTTCACTTTTCATCCCACATATAGTTTGATATATTTTTCAGCAATTGTCTAATGTCATACATTTTCTCTGAAAAATCTTTCACATATTTGGTAAAGAACTCAGCTAATCCTAAAAAGGATTGTCATTTTCTCCTTGATGGTTAGTGCTAGAGATAATTCTAGAGCCCCTACAAATTTGAACTTAGATATAATACCATATTCACTGATTTAATTCCCAAAATATGTCACCATATTAGTAGCAAATGAACACTTTAAAAAGTCAACCGTTAGACCTTTCAATTCCAAAATCTACTGTTTCTTGTCATTGTCTGCTTTATTTCTTCCCATTGACAGCATGCCATCTTGGAAGTGCATGACATCACTGAGTTTACCAAACAGCTGAAACTTTAAACTGTGAAATATTGCTGCAGCTGATGCCAGTCCAAATGGCATTCCTTTAAACTGGAAACAACCATCAGGGGTGATGATAATAGTGAACCTGCAACACTCTTCTTTGAACCTCACCTGATGACAAGCTGTTAATAGGTCCAAAGTGGAAAACCACTTATGCCCTTTTGTCAATTCCAGCATTGCATTTTTGCAGAAATCTATCCCCAATATGTAATCACTGAGATAGAGAAGGTTATTGCATATTGACCTAACCACTAGCGTTCATTCACACCAACAAAGGCAACATCCAACCACTAGCTTCTACAGGTTCAATTATATATAGTTCCACCAATCTTTTTAATTCCTCACAGACTTCTTTCTTAGAAACATAGGAATATTCCTCAGACGATGAACTTTATGAATAGCATATGGGTGGTTGGAGCATTGGTGGGGTTATAGGAGGCAGTAACGTGCAGGAAGAAAATCAAATGGGGGTGGTAGATGTGTGGCTTTCTCCAGGTTGTTATAAATAAAAGACTCATGAAGACTCATGTGAATATTATGTGGAAACGAACGCAAGACCCATCCATCCATTGATTGAGCCTTCTCCACCCATCCTTGCTCCCACTCATCTAATCATCCATCCATCTATAAAGGGTGTAGTCAAATAAATAAAGTACCCTCCCTTTGAAATGAAAACTCTGATGGCAAAAAGCATGGGAAGCAAGTGAGCCGACTGTTCCCTAGAAGAGCTCTCTTGTCTCTTCCATCCAGACATCTATCTTTTCAACCCTTCACCCTTCCATTCACCTGCTGATGTTCACTATTTCACCTTTACATTCTCACATCCATTCATTTTTTCATGTATCATTCAATATTTTCCCACTCCATCAATCCATTCCCTCTGCCATCCACTGATCCATCCATTCGCTGTACCATCCATCCATCTATCTATCCATGCATTCATTCACTCTACCATGCATCCATCCGTTCACCCTGCCATCCATCCACCATCCTTCCATCCACTCTGCCATCCATCCATCCCTTCACTCATTAGTCTATTATGTCACCCATTTGTTCATCCTTTCACCCCACTCATCTATCCATCCATCCATCCATCCATCCATCCATCCATTCTTTTATCATCCGTTTACATGTCCATCCAATTATCCATTCATTCACCTGTCCATCCATCTAATGTACCATCCTTTCACCTATCTATCCACCTACCATTCACTCATTCTTTCACCCATCCATCCTTCTACACATGCATTCATCAACTCACCCATTAATACACCTACTCTTCCATCATTTCTCGCACCCTTCCTTTTATTCAATTTTCCTTCCTTCCCTTTTCTGTTTACTCATGTTTTGTGTTTCCTTGCTTCCACTTGCTCTTTTATTGACAGCTGTATTCCTTCAGAGTGTTATTTATGAGATTTGGCCTGCTGAGTTACAGAAAGAAGAGGCTCATAAGAAGCCCAATGTAACTGCCAAGGCATTAATTCTCCCTCCTGTCCATCTGACCATTAATACACCTATGCATCTATTCACATGACCACCCATCAGTTCTAGTCCATATGAAAACATGTTACCTTTACCTGTGGGAAATGGAAAAGACCTAGGATCCTTGCCAGTGGAACGGATATAGATGACATGAGCTCCCCAATTAGACCCGCTGGCTTTGACCCCAAGTGGCACTCGTACCCGGGGACTGGCTTTGAACTCCCTGAGAGTATTTCAATAGCTGCTCCAATGGCCTTGATCTGCGACATGCAGGAGTCAAAGATCTTGAAGCCCAGGGTGATGTTTGGCAAAAGTTCCGGAGTCTGGTTAATTTCCTCTATGGCAAAGACCATCGCCAGCACATCCCGGTAATACCGGATATGGAACCTGCAGGATAAACAAATTGATGCAGGTTGAGTTTCCTATGTGGAATCCTGATGCTAAACTTCTCTCAGATGTTGAGTTAGTAGAACTACACACATCACAAAAGATCAGCTGCATCAAATTGTCTAAATACACTCAGCAGGTACCGAGAATAAGTGGCAAGTCACATTACAAAAAATAACTTTAAGCGGTATAAAGAACAACATGTTCTGTCAGTTACAAGAAATCATCATTGTTTGAGTTTATGGTGTTGAAATACCATGCCTAATTGAAACTATGGCTCATTCCATACTACATGACTGGGCCATTTAGAGGATGCATACGCTGGTACTCTTTTGATTTCCACACACAAGGGGAAGAGCATTTTGGGAGTGGCAGTTGCCACTCAGTAGTTATAGTTAGGACTGCATTGCCATGGAAAGGGCATTTTTTTGGTTTGTGTTTAGCTTTGGTGCTGTTGGATGAATCTTCATCTATGTCAACTCCTTCCTGGAAGGTTTTGGGGTTATCCGTCAAGCGCAGAGTAGACAAAAAAAGGGGTCCCAAAACCAAATTTCCCCATGCATTTTTCATAGACTTTTTTGAACGACGCTGCTGCAAAAACTGCTGAACTGAGTTACACAAAATTTGGCAGGAACCTCGACCTTGGACTAGAAAGCATGCTTTTTTGTGATTTGGTGTAACTCGGTTTGGTAGTTTTTGTGAAATTAAGGATAACAAACATTTGTATATCTGGACTGTAAGGTTTGTGGGACTCTTGCGAGAATCCATCAAACCCAATTAACAAAAATAGAGCTTTCTGATTGGCCAGGGTGGATTTGTCTCTTGGGCCAACTCTCTCCAGCAGGAGTAAGGTCCCTGCAGGAGCAAATGCTCTGATTGGCTGGGCACAACAAATAGAGAATATTTTGTGCATCACTATTTGGTAACTGCTGTAACTAATGTACAAAAAAGTTATTTGCCCTATATTCCCTAAATAGTGATGCGTAGTGGGTCCCAAATAGACCTAACTCATGGATAATAATGAGGTAGGTCACAATTTGTGACCCACTATGATTAGGAGCCATCACAGGGATGGTGGCCTGTTAGGGTCAGCAGACCACCATGTCTGTGATTGCTTTTAAATAAAGAAATAATTAATCCATCTCTGAGTTCTCTACCCTAGAGGACCGGCTACTACTCAATCCAATGCTAGACAAAGAAACGTCCCTAACCTATTGCAAAATCATGAACAACCTTCCACAGCCTCTCGTCTCCCTGAGGCCCGAATGGGAGACTGACCTGGGATTGATAGAGGACGATGACTGGCAGGAAGCAATTCAGATCCCCAGAGAAATTTTCCATACGGGCAAGATTACGGCTAATTTGGTTGAGAATCCTGCACAGCTCCTACACCACAAGGATGTTCCACCACAGATTGGGCTGGGCAGACTCAGATCACTGCATCAGGGGATGTGGCAAGGTAGGCACTTTCTTCCACATTATCTGGGAATGCCCCACAATACACCAATACTGGGCTCGAATCACCCGAGTTATGTCTGAAGTCCTAGGCACACAAATACCCCTTGACACACATGGGCAAAATCAGCTGGCCATCACATGTGTAAACATGGCTAGCATTGGCCTCTAGGGTGGCGAAGCCCAACATAGCCAGATTGTGGGGGCGCTGGAAACAGGAATGCTCACTAACTGGAAACATGACCTAGATTGGTGTTGCCTGCCTGAAAAAGCTGTCTACCAGAGCTGGGGATGCCCTAAAAAGTGGGAGAAGATATGGGGTCTGTGGGAAAAGTATAGTTCCCTGACACAATTAGGCACAGGCGAGGGGGTGTGGCATTAAAACTGTGCATATAATTGAGGGAGCGGTGATTCCCCCCGCCCATGATGTGTAATATTGTATCCTTGACTTGAACAGCAGATGAGGAAAACTGTGATTATTATGGGCAACAATGGGTTGTTTACATGTATGTCTGGTAAATAAAAAGAATTAAAAAAAAGAAACAATTAAACTTTAAAGTTTCATTATTGAAGGGTAGGCTGTGGTCTCTTGGAACCACATTTCAGTCGCAAAATAATTGCACATACCAATGCGGTATTCGAAAGAGACACCCTACACACACCCCATCCAAATACTGATTCACAAACCCTTACGGTAACAGGTTACTGAATCACAATTTGGGCTTTGATAATTTGGAAATGCCTTTTTGCATTGCAACTGGCCCGATTCTGTGACTCAAGCCCCTTACAACCCCAAAAAGGCTTCGTACATCTAGCCCCTAGTCCCAACATTTGAGATTTATTATAAAAAAAGATATAAGGAAGAATATTCTGCCCCCCAGCTTTTCTGAGGGGTGAGGGTATCAGAGGCACATCATTTGGGGCGAAAATAGTAAAAGAAATACATCAAATTTGGCAGAAAGCTAGATCTTGGTCCAGAAAGTGTCCCTTTTTGTAATTTGGTGTACATCCGTTCAGTAGTTTTAGAGAAATTAAGCCTCATAGACGTTTGCATACTTGTATATTTATTTATTTCACATTGGGAAGGATCAGTGGAGCCCACAGATCTCAAGAAGAAATGTGATTGGCTGCCACCACATTAATACTGATGTGACAGCCGCCATTTTAGGACTTCCTTGCATCCTGGAAAAAACATAAATAAACAATATAAGTAGACAGGGTAGGAATACAGAAACATTTGTTTTTTTAATGTTACTGTGAAATTGCTGTGGATCTGTGGTAAATTTTAAAAGAAGCTTGAAATAAATAATCCCACTAGGGTGGCCCAGGGCCCAGGGGGCAGTGCAACCAGTGTATAGTCGAGGGGAGGGGCACATGGCCCCTCTCCCTGAGCCTCTCTGAGGCCCTCAGTAACCGCATCCTCTGGGGCCAATTCTGAAATAAAGGAAGAGGGCATGGGCCCCGACCATTCCTGAGCCTCTTTGAGGCTTTGGGGTCTACATCTCCTAAGGCTGATCGAAAATGAAAGGGGGGTGCACCGATCCCCCCACCGTGTCTCCAAAGGCCTGAAATTCTTGAAAAGGGGCGATATGCTGATGGGATTGATTTAATAAAGCTTTATTAAATGTTTTAATGACAATCACTATTATTAAATATCGAACTGTATGAATTAATGATATATATATTTAATGATCATTAAAGGTCAATTAGACCCTGCCATCACTCGGATACCCTCAAAGGTGACACATAGCACACTACAAATGTACTGATTGATTTATTGCTCCATAGGGCAAACAGTGTTAACAGTACCCACTTTTCTACTTATATCCACCTCATTCCTCAATGTAGGTTGAGTGACTGTCAGGGTTAAAGAGTGTCCGTAGTAGGGCATTAGTTATGTAACAAGGCTTGAATGTCTGGAGGAATTTGGTTTTCCCTGAACAGTTGTATACAGATTAAACACTGTGTGCAGGATAGGTTAACCATGAAGTGTATTGTATTGTGTCAATGTTCTGAATAATGCAAGCTTGCTTTACCTAAGGGGTTTGTATGTATGTTAGCTGTAAAGACGCTTTATATAATACTGAGCTATTTTGCATTTATTGTCATAGCTTTAATGGTATAACAATTTACAGAGCAATGTGCCTAAAATAAGTTTGGATGATGTTATTAATGATGTCATCAGTGATGTCATCAATGTTGTCATTTGAGATGTCATCAGTGATGTCATAAATGATGTTATAGAACATTAGATGAGTGGTGTCATATGTGAGATCATAAACAGTGCATGGTGGGGCACAAGTTATATTTAGCGCTGCTAAATATAACTGGTCAATTTATGTGTTTTTTAGTTTAAAATGTTAATCTTGTCACCGACAAATTCACCTAACTATAACATCACTTTAACCTTTGTTATTTTCAGGGAAAAATATATATGTATATATATATATATATATATATTCACTAAAAAAAACATAGGTTTTACACACGTTATAGTTAGGAAGTAGCATTTACAAAACCTATGAAATTCACTGAAAAAACCATAGGTTTGACACCAGTTATAGTTAGCTGGAAATTTTACTGATATAAAACCAATGAAATTCCACGTTATAGTTAGTTGGACTCACTATAACTTGCGCGTGTAATGCACTGCTGATGACATCACATATTACATCACTCATGACATCACTCATGACACCATCCAGTGAATGTGTGTTTTTCTGAAAAATAAATATTAGTGAATAATGTTTACATTTTTAAATATATGTATTAGTGTTTCACTTTGTGTATAAGTAGCTACATGGGTTGGTGAGTAGGTACATGTGTATGTACATGGGTTATTAGATGTTTTATTAGTATCAGTATGAGTGTTTGTATTGTTTAGTGTGGGAATTACTTACAACATTGATGCATGAGTGACAGACTTTTTTTTTGTATGTATTTTGAAGACTACATATGTGCAGGACTGTATGGTTGAATAGTGTGTATATGTGTATGTTAGTGAGTAAATGACTGTCTCACTAGTGTTTTAAACAGTAACTACATATGTTTTAATCTAGAATATGTGAATATTGATGCATATAAGTGAGTATATGTGAGAGTAAGAGATTGTAAAAGTTTCTGTTTACATAAGTATATGTTTCGAAAAGTGATTGTTTAAGAGAATAAATATGTGTAATTTTCAATAGAAGTAAGGTGGTAGTGTATGTTTTGCTCTGTATGCGAAAAAATGGATGTTCAATAGTTTATTTGCATGTGTGAGTATGTGTGTGAGCAACTTTTGGATGACTGTCGGTGTGTAACAGGAAGTATAGGTGTATCACTTTATATGATGAGTGAGTATATGTATGAGTGACTATATAGAACTGTTGGTGAATGAGTGGGTGTGTATATAGATGGTGGAATTACTGAATTGGTTGTAACTGGTATGGATATCTCTTTTTTTTGGAAAATTTTAGTTTCTTTTTTCTTTTTTTGAATGTTTTTCAAGGGTTACATTACACTGAAAGGACATCTATTACTCTGTCACAAGGATGGTGTCATCAGTGATCTCATGAGTGATGTCACTGACCATGTCATGAGTGATGTAATATGTGATGTCATCAGCAGTGCATTACACGCGCAAGTTATAGTGAGTCCAACTAACTATAACTTGGAATTTCATTGGTTTTATATCAGTAAAATTTCCAGCTAACTATAACTGGTGTCAAACCTATGGTTTTTTCAGTGAATTTCATAGGTTTTGTAAATGCTACTTCCTAACTATAACGTGTGTAAAACCTATGTTTTTTTTAGTGAATTTCATAGGTTTTGTAAATGCTACTTCCTAACTATAACATGTGTAAAACCTATGGTTTTTTCAGTGAATTTCATTGGTTTTTAAAATGCTAATTCAGAAATATCTCGTGTATGCAACCTATACTTTTGTCAATAAAGTTCTGGCAATATTTTTTTCGGAAACAAGCCGTTTTCTACACTGTTCAAGTTGCATAGAGACTCCTTGTAAAGCGATACAGAATTAGAAAGTCTGTACCTTGCCTTTTTTTGAACGCATTAAAATTTGTCTGTAAATAAAAATAACCTTTCTAAACTTTCGTGCGCGACCCGGTGTGCGCACTCTCGGCAACAGTTCTCAATAAAATGGATAGCGCATTTCTAGGCTTTCGTGCGCGACCGACTGTGCGCACCCGCCTATATATTTCGTGAAAACTTTGCAATTTGAACTTATTGAATTTCTTCATAGACCCATCAAAGAACTTCTAGTACGTCAAAGAGACTAAACCTAGGCTTCTTTTTTAATATTATGAAAATTTTCATTAAATGGAGCCGAATGTCTTTTTAAACTTTCGTGCCTGACCGAATGTACACACCTTGGTATTTTTAAAAAAAATATAAAAGGTTTTATACTTTAACAATTGTATGCTTGAATCGAGCTCAGAAGATATATTAAATCCGGATGTGTTTGGATTTACTCCTTTTCACGTTTTGAAACTTCGCTGAATTAGACCGCTACTTCCAAATGACGTACGTGACCAGATACTGTCACCGCGTACACGTCCTGAGACACGCATGTGAAGTCATGTGACTTGAAAACAACACTTCCAATTGGTTCTTAGTAGTTTCTATTCTGCAATTTACACGCAGCACTCCACCCACTTCCCTCACTATCTTTTGTACTCTCAAAAGAGAACAACGTTCAACATCTTTCGGAAAACTTTGCTGAAATGGCTGCCGTTCCGCATTCATCTTCCGAATCTGAAGGAAATGAGCGACTACCTTTAAAAAGAAAAAAGGAATCTTTTATTTGGCAATTTTTCACTTATCCTGAAGAACAAAAGAAAGTGAATGCGCCAAAAGTTACCTGCACGATATGCAAATCGGTTCTCTCAAGAGGAAATCCAACAAAAAAATATTCCTTTTCCATACATACCATGGTACGGCATGTCCAACAAGTGCACCCTGTGGAATTTGCACAGGCATCAACAAGAGCCCTGGCCACGCTATTACCATCAGAGGTGGCCAGCACATCTTCTGGTGGACGACCTGTATCTCTATCGAGTGCTGTGATGGACTAGAGACCATATCTTGCAAAGGTGCACATGAAATGCAACGAGTGTGGAGAAATTCTTCTGTACGGAGAGCAGAGCCTCATTCTTACTAAACTAAAAATTGAGAGTCATAAATGCCCCGAGAAAAGATAAATTTCTTGATTTCATTTTTATCCTGTGTCACACATGAAAATGTTGTTGCAAGTTTAAAAAATCATAAACAACATAACACTTGTTTTAAAAAAAAAAAAAAAAAAAAAAATTCTTTTCAGAACTAACTCATTGTACCAAAAAGAGCTCCAGGACCATATTATAAAGGGGGTTTATCTCCGCTTTTTTGGCTTTCGTTCGTGCGCGACCGTGGCGTACACTAAACCTAGGCTTCTTTTTTATTATTATGAAAATTTACATTAAATGGAGCCGAATGTCTTTTTAAACTTTCGTGCCTGACCGAATGTACACACCTTGGTATTTTTAAAAAAAATATAAAAGGTTTTATACTTTAACAATTGTATGCTTGAATCGAGCTCAGAAGATATATTAAATCCGGATGTGTTTGGATTTACTCCTTTTCACGTTTTGAAACTTCGCTGAATTAGACCGCTACTTCCAAATGACGTACGTGACCAGATACTGTCACCGCGTACACGTCCTGAGACGCGCATGTGAAGTCATGTGACTTGAAAACAACACTTCCAATTGGTTCTTAGTAGTTTCTATTCTGCAATTTACACGGAGCACTCCACCCACTTCCCTCACTATGTTTTCTACTCTCAAAAGAGAACAACGTTCAACATCTTTCGGAAGACTTTCTTTTCACGCGATAATGTGAAATACTGAGATTGTTACAGGATTTTCTATCAGATATGTGTTCCCATTGCTGTTGAAGCACTAACACCGTGGAAAATTCCACCGATAGCAGTGATATTTTTAACGCCGAGCACCGGCGATTTTTATCACTTAGAAGCCTTTCTATTATGAAGGTTTATCTCCTAAGTCTCTGATTCTCAAACTGTGCAACGCGGCTCCCCTGTGTGCCGTAATGAGGTGCTAGGGGCGCCGCGCACACTCTAGTGTGACTAACCATCCATAAATTCCACAGACATCTCTACCCTGTTATCTGCAATTGTGAACATCAAAAGGAGCTGCGCTACGCCCCTGTGAGAGGCCTCACTCCCACTGCTGCAACGGCTTGGCAGTCCTCCAGATGCACAGGAACAGCCCCTCCGATCCATTGAAGTTCTCTGTCGTGAGAGGCCTCACTCCCACTGCTGCAACGGCTTGGCAGTCCTCCAGATGCACAGGAACAGCCCCTCCGATCCATTGAAGTTCTGTGTCGGTCTCAATACCACTTACGAAATGAAAATAAGCACTGAAGAATATTCAAGCATGTAGTATTCCTCCTGCTACAGCATACAGAATGCATTCTATTACCTATAAAAAAGTGAAACACCCACGCTACAATCATATAGAATACTTCCTCTAAAGAAGCCTGTGAATAACTTTAAAACATCAGGTTAACCTTTTTTTACTCTCTCATCATTGTTAAAGATAAGTATTTACAATACTATATTAAACAATGCCATGGTTGTTGCTTTTTAATTTTAAAAATCTTGCAATCTTTCACAAACCCAATACTCATGGCTTCTTTTTCGTGACAAAAATCTTGCAATATTACATACCTACATAGAATAACAGAAAAAACATAACACTACAAAGGCCGAACACTCTACTAAACGCGGATTTGTAACCTATGGGGCAGATTTATGTTAACTACTTCATACCCAGATATGCACCAGTTAATGTGCACCACAGTATGCTAGTGCTCCGTTACCCATGGTGTGCCACATTTGAAATGTGGCGCACCATGGTACAAAAACACCATACATGCGTAACACATCTGTGCTGAAAAAGTAATACAATGCTAGAGTTGCATCGCAAGTGTGATGCAGCTCCAGCAAGGCTCACCAATGCACTATATTCACAATGATGCGTCAATACCTACGCCTGCTTCAAGCACATGCACAGTTTTGAAACAGCATGGGCCTGAAAGTCACTGAGTGAAATATCATGCATTACAGTCAGCCACTTTCAAGACACATTCCTTCAGAGGAACACTTACCGTTTATTAGAGGTAGATCGTCCGACTCCACCGGAGGACATCCCTAATAAAAAGGACATATATATAAAATGCGGACTAGCCGCTGTATCGTGCTAGCAAACTTTAACTTAAAAATCGTTAGAAAAAACAAAAGGAATCGAGCAAAATCAGTAGGCCACTGATAGGATCTCTTTTTGACCTCGCTAAAATAGAAACATTAGGAACAACCCCTCATGAGAAATATGAAACTAGTGAGAGAAACCGAGCTCGACGCCATGATGGCTGCAAGACAGCTCGGCTCCGCCGCCCACCCCGCCCAAAATAACGACAAACCCTATGCAAATATTATAAATATATACAACACACCAGCAAAGTAACAGGGTAAAACGTTTTATTAAATAACTATTTACATGGCAGCCTGCTGCAACATGAAAACAACACTTCCAATTGGTTCTTACTAGTTTCTATTCTGGAATTTACACGCAGCACTCCACCCACTTCCCTCACTATCTTTTGTACTCTCAAGAGAGAACAACGTCCTACATTTTTCGGAAGACTTTGGTGAAATGGCTACCGTATCTCATTCATCTTCCGAATCTGAACAAAATGATCGACTACCTTTAAGAAGAAAAAAAGAATCTTTCATCTGGCAATTTTTCACTTATCCTGAAGATGAAAAGAAAGTAAATGCACCAAAAGTAACCTGCACAATATGTGACTCGTTTCTCTCAAGAGGAAATCCAACAAACAAATATTCCTTTTCCATACATACCATGGTGCGGCATGTCAAACAAGTGCACCCTGTGCAATTTGCAGAGGCATCGACAAAAGCCCTGGCCACGCTATTACCATTAGAGGTGGCCAGCACATCTTCTGATCGACGACCTGTATCTCCATCAAGTGCAGAGATGGACTTGAGATATTTAACTATATATGGTCTATACCCTATGGTTTTTTCAGTGAATTTTCAAGGTTTTGTAAATGCTAATTCCTAACTATATATGGTCTATAACCTATGGTTTTTTCAGTGAATTTCAATGTTTTTTTTAATAGAAAATATCAAAAACTTTTTTGTGGAAAATGACAAAAATTAGGTATACATAAGCGGCGTTCATTTATGTTCACCACAGCCACTGTTGAAAGTAAAGTGAAAGTCGCGAAACAGTTGCCACGCCATCTAGTCCCTTTTAGGCCCCATCATGCACGTAAGTAACAGCCATTTTGTGTGTCATGCCCTCTCTGCCCACTGCCAATAGCCTATGATTGTTCGAAATTGGTTCTCTTTGGGTGATTCCCTATTCACAAATAAGCACAGAGTCGCAATCCTCTGTTTAGTTTTTGCAGATAGTGAAGGATAGGTAGTGCAGACTTTTGTCCCCTTTGTAACCCATCATGCCTATCTCTGCCCCGTTTGTTGGTAGTTGGTTCAACCTGGACAGTTTATTAGAGGTAGATCGTCCGACTCCACCGGAGGACACCCCTAATAAAAAGGACATATATATAAAATGAGGACTAGCCGCTGTATCGTGCTAGCAAACTATAACATAAAAATCGTTAGAAAAAAGAAAAGGAATCGAGCAAAATTAGTAGGCCACTGATGGGATCTCTTTTTGACCTCGCTAAAATAGAAACATTAGGAACAACCCCTCATGAGAAATATGAAACTAGTGAGAGGAACCGAGCTCGACGCCATGATGGCTGCAAGACAGCTCGGCTCCGCCGCCCACCCCGCCCAAAATAACGACAAACCCTATGCAAATATTATAAATATATACAACACACCAACAAAGTAACAGGGTAAAACGTATCATTAAATAACTATTTACATGGCAGCCTGCTGCAACATCGTTCCAAATGCATGACGCTGTTCCTGTCGAGGTAGCATAGCTGGCGGCCTAGGGGTGGAGGACCGTTGTGCAAATACCCCGGGGACGACACCATGCGCCAAGGCTCGTCCCCAGTACATCCAGAGGTGATGTCCGACAAGTTGTGTGGGGGGATGCCTTGCTGATGCCGCCACCCCCACCACCTTCTTGTTGCCTGATCCGGCCAGCTCAATCGATCGAGCATGAGACTCATGCACTCTGATCTCCTTGTCCTCAGTCAAGCATCAATAGTAAGATTATCATAGGTGAGTGTAGGTTCATAGTTTTCCATCCACAGACTAAAAGCCTGGAGTGGGAGTGAAAAAACCATAACTAGGTAAGAAGGAACGCAGAGGCTGTAGGAAGGACTCTGGATATGCTTGGTCCCTGAGATGCTTCGATGTCACTGCCTTGCACAAATGGCATAAGTCCTGGATGTTGGGTGCCATAGTTGAGGGTTTGACCTAAAGACACGTCTTGCGGTGCCCTGGTCCAACCATCACATATACCTGCGCCAGGAGACGGCGTGGGGTGCACTGGAAGGGAGAGGCGGCGCGAACGAGCCTCCCCCACCTCCCCAGGTGGAGGTTTCTCAGCTACACCCCTAAAGACACGTCCTGCGGTGCCCTGGTCCAACCATCACATATACCTGCACCAGGAGACGGCGTGGGGTGTACTGGAAGGGAGAGGCGGCGCGAACGAGCCTCCCCCACCTCCCCAGGTGGAGGTTTCTCAGCTACACCCCAGCGCTTCAGTCGACAAGCTGAGTTGCGCCCGCTCCTGCGGCACATTGCCTCGCTCGGCCAGCTGAATTACGCCTGCTCTTGCTATTACAGCGTCTCACCCGCCATCCGGCTGAATTGCACCCACTCTTGCGATACAGCGACAGGCGGCTGCCACGGAGCTCAGGAAATGGCGGTCGGCTCCACAGACTTGGGCCTGGCCTGCAAGGATGGCTCTGGACAACCCTGGAACTCGGACGCTTGACTGCTAGGGCATGGGCCCCATTCCCAAAAGCGTCCCATCAGCCTTGAAGATTCTACAAGAGTCACCGGGGCCCCCGACTCCCGCAGAGTTCCGGTGGGGAGCGACTGCCATGATTGCTCGCAGAATGGCCACGACGTAGCCACGGGGTGCTCTCATGCTGACGCCAGCTTCAGTCTGAAACATCCAAAAACACTGTAGACTACCAATTCGATCAGTTCCGGTGGAGCTCCAACGACGTATCGCATTGTTGCATAATGCGTCATATGACACGCCGCGTTAGCGCACCCGGAAGTACTCCGGTGCGCGAGGCGCGAAGCGCAGCTTCCCGAAAGCAATCCGGGGCGCGGCGCGGAGCGCGTAACGTAAGCATAACAGGTCATGTGACTTGTTAATAAAACTTTTCATTGGTTTAGAACTATTTTTTGTCCCAAATGATGAAAACCCCTCCTTGTTTCCTCTTGGCTCCTGCCCCCTCCCCAAGTCTTGCTCGGCTAGCTGAGTTTCGCCCACTCTTGCGGCCTACGACATGGATAGGCTGGGGCGTTATGGATCAGTATGGGCAAATATACACTTGGGGATTCACAAGCAACAACACGCCTTTGTATTTGGGGCTCTAAATCAACAACAGTGACAGAGAACAGAACCGAACTAAGCACTCAGGGGCTACGTTTAAACGTAACATCATCTCCCCAGAGGTACATCACCTTACACAGACATGCACTCTATCTCCTTGGCCTCAGTCAAGCATCAATAGTAAGATTTTCATAGGTGAGTCTAGGTTCATGGTTTTCCATCCACAGACTAAAAGCCTGGAGTGGGAGTGAAAAAACCATAACTAGGTAAGAAGGAAGGCAGAAACAGAATCTTCCTCTGCAACATCAGGCTCTGCATCGCTACTTACTTATAAATGCAGAAAAAACTCAATTAACACAAGGGCTCTTTTCAGAGCCACCTTATATCAAAGCACTCAAACTTCTGATTTACCTCCATTTTCACACTCTTGTAAATAGGTGTGCGCGCCCGGGTGCGCGCACCCCGCAACTTTAAAAAAAATATATATATATATTTTCGCCTTTAAGGGCCTTACTGCACACCCTGAGAAAACCTACGCAGCAAAACAATCTCTACATTCTCCCCTTTCCATGTTCCAACGCTTTGAAATGAACAATATATTTACTCGCAGTGACAAAATGGCGGTCAACACTTCCTGATTTCCTTCGAATCAAACGTTAACAGACGTCACGCAGCCAAAAAAAATTCCGCTCGCGCGCAGCCGCTTGAGTGCGCGCACCTGTGCGCGCGTATAGATATATAATTGACTTTAACTTTAATATTCTCAGCAACTACTGAACGGATTTACACCATTCCAAAAAAAGCATAATCTGCGAGCCGGACTCTACAGTTTTGCCAAATTTCTTATAAATCCATTCAGCCGTTCGACCTGTAGCCGTGTCTAAACGTCCTATGGAAAATAACATGGAGAAAACACGTTTTGGGACCCCCCTTTTATCTCAGCCCCCACTTCACCAATCCCCCCCAAACTTTCAGGGAAGGAGCGCAGCGGACCGAGCCATCTTCTTTGAGAAATTCGCAAAGATTCATCGACCAGGGCCAAAGTTAATCCAAATAGAATGTTGAGGATTTCCTATAGAAACTAGGTCCTAACTATAACTACCTACTCGCGACCGCCAGTAGGTAATATATATATATATTTATTCTATCATAGATATATACATATTTATATTACCTACTGGAGGTCAGCAGTAGGTAGTTATAGTTAGGAATTAGGACCCAGTTTCCATAGGCAAAGAATTTTGGGGTGATTAGTACAGTGGGGACCAAGAGATAGGGTCATGAAAAAAGGGTGCGTTTATAATGTTAATTCCCCTAGGAACCAACAGCCCCACCCGCTGGATGAAATTATGCCAAATTTGGCAGAAAGGTAGATGTTTTTATGCAGATTGTGCTTTTTGTTATTTGGTGCAAATTCGTCCACTAGTTTTTGAGAAATGTAAGCCAAAAATGATAGATATATCTCTGGCCGCGAATATTTTGCAGTGGTTTCACGATTAATTATGAATGCATTCACCAACCGGAATGCTCTGATTAGCTTGTCGCAATCTGAACAGAAAGTTGCGGCTGCCATTTAATTCTCCAGGAATGGTTCCAGAAGCTGCACATTTGTGTTAAAGTGAACACAAGGGGTCAGGGATGAGATACTCTGACCTCATGTTTGAGTTATGTGTCCAAAATTCATTTTTATAATCGCTCACGGAATTTGTGAAAACGCCTCGACCACCAGCATAGCCCCATATCCCATTGCAGGGACATCTTGACTATCGCAAAGTCATTGAGAATATTGGTGAAAATATAAAATATATATATATATATTTGTACAGACTTGCTGGTCAGTCACACATTCATGTATGTACTCACAAACTCACTCATTCACATATCCACTAAGATATTTATAAATCCTGTCACATATCCACTCAGATACTCTTGTACTCACTCACATACCCATTCAGGTACTTATGCACCCACATACAGACTTAATGAGAGAGTGACACATCTATGTACAG
This sequence comes from Lissotriton helveticus, assembly GCF_964261635.1. NCBI lineage: Eukaryota > Metazoa > Chordata > Amphibia > Caudata > Salamandridae > Lissotriton > Lissotriton helveticus. The sequence goes on along the minus strand of NC_136069.1, from coordinate 1,695,487,529 downwards.
ACTCACATACCCACTTATAGAACCACTCACACACTCATGCATTTTCTCACAGACCCACTGAGACACTCATACACCCACTCATAGATCCACTGAGACACTCATGCATCCAGTCACAGACCCACACAGACACTCATCCTCACAGTCACAGACCCACTCAGACAATCACGCATGCACCCATTCACTCACCCACCCACTCAGAGACGTATGCTCTCACTCACAGACTCAGTGAGACTGGTGTATCCATGCACATTCGCAATCACAGACCCAAACACCCAATGACAGAACCAATCACACAGCCAGTCATAGACCCACTAAGAGACTCTTATACTCACTCACAGATCTACTCAGACACTCTTACACCTACTCACTCACCCATTCAGACACCCACTTAGACACTCACGTATCTACTCACAGATCGAGTCAGAGATTCATATACTTACCATATACACAAAGGCACTCAAACACCTTCTCACAGATTGAGTGAGAGACTTACGCAACCAATCACAGACCCATTGTGACACTGATACACCCACTTATAGATGTAATGAGGCATTACAGATGTATTGATAGACTGATGCATTGTCTCACAGATCCCCTCAAATACTTATATAGTGAAGGAGAGACAAAGGGCCAGATGTAGGAGGCCATTTACTGACCGGTAACGGCCGAAATCGGTAAATGGGTATTTGGTATGGAGGGGGCCATTTTTACAGATTCGGTAAATTTACCGAACCGGTAAATTTACCAATTCTGTAAAATACCGAATCGGTATTTTTACCGATTCTGTAACGGCCAGATGTAGGTGGGACTCTTCAGAGTCCCTAAGGCCTTACAGATTCGGTATTTTACCACCCAATCCAATTGGGTGGTAAAATACCGAATCCAGGTGTGCATGCACATGTGTGCATGCACACCTAGCCATGTGACCGACAGACATGCCCTTAGGGCATGTCTGTGTGCCACATGGCACACATGCCCGTCTTTGGGGTGCTAGAGGGTGTCAAAGTGACACCCCCTGCACCCTTGCTGGAATCAGTATTTACCGAATCGGTAAATACCGATTCGGTATTGCCCATTGATTCCTATGGGCTTCAAGGCCCATAGGAATCAATGGGCATTACCGAATCGGTATTTACTGAATCGTTAAATACCGAATCTTAACGATTCGGTATTTACCGATTCTGAAATACCTACATCCCCCACTCTATTTTACCACTTCTTAAATACCGAATCGGTAAAATTCTGTATTTAAGAAGTGGTAAATAAGAATTACCTACATCTAGCCCTTAGTCATACAATGATGAATGCAGTCACTGATTACACTGAAAAAGTTATGCACTGTGTTATAGAGATATTAAGGGAGTTGTACATGCTATTAGACAGTCATTTAGATCATAAAGTATTAAGGGGCATATTATCAAGGGGATTTATCTCCGCTTTTTTGGCTTTAAAAGCCAAGAAAGCGGAGATAAAATTATCTCCCTATTACCTAGCTGTCGCTAACACCAGTTAGCAACAGCTAGTAGGAGATAGCGACCATCTTGGGCCCCACTTTGCATGTCAGTGATATTTATCACTAATGACATGCAAAGTGGGCGTGCCAAGATGTTAGCGACAGGAAACAGTCGCTACCATCGCTATCTCCTATTACTAACTTTTGGAGATATTCGCGCTAAGCACGAATATCTCCAAAAGCTAACACCTGCCCTGAGCAGTTCTTAGCTATGTTATCCAATGGGAGGCGGATAACATGGCTAAGAGCATTAGCTCGGTAATGCATGAATATCGCTGTCTTTTCAGCGATATTCATGCATTGCGGCCGATTTTTATCGCATTTGCGATAATTCTTGGTAATACCAAGGTTTATCTGCGATAAAAATCGCCGCAGCTCAGCGGTTAAATTTTGTCTCTAACCAAGCAATAGCGATAATTATCGCTATTGCTTGGTAATATGCCCCTAAGTGTGTTGGTTATAATTAATTTTGCAGTTATTTGTTTTGAATGTGGTGGTGGCAATTTAATATCTGCATTGATGTTGCCATTCCGGGACGTATTCGCAGTGACCGCAGCTACTTACATCATCAGGATGCCCTGCATCACTGTGAAAATGGAAAATCTTTTCATTGGTAGTTTTTGTGCAAACACCCTACAAAAATATGACTTTAAACAGTGCAGTAATACACCGATAGTGTCTAAAATACTGTACAATGTATGCATCTATGTGTTTTGCACCCCCTTAAAAAGGCAGGATCGTTGCGGTTACCAGAAAAATACCCACTCACGGAGAAATTGCGAAGGAGGAAGTAGGGTCAAACACAGTTTTTAAAAAGGTAAATACAAATATATGGGTACAAAAATGTTTTTAAAACACTGGTGTAGTTAATAATGTGTGTTTATTGAAATTTATTTTTTTAAGTTAACATTTTTGAATGGTATTGAATGTGGTGGTGGTTGTTGAATGTTTTCTTTTGTTTTGCAATTTTGCGACGTGATGGCCATCATTGCAATTTAAAAAAATAAAATTAAAACTATTTGACCACAAAATGAAAACAAAATTTGGCCTCTTGGGTGGCTCTGATTTAAAAAGTGTTTAAGTGTATTTTTCAGTACGTGAAATACATTTCCTGATCACAGATTCTGCACAGTAAATGCTGAAATGTTATGCTGACTCTAAAAACTCTTAAAAATGAAGTCAGATATTAATGCACTCTCTGATAAGCCAATACCAAATCTAAAAATGAGTGGTATATAATATAAATACAATAGACAATATACAATTATAGAAACAAAATACGAAAATCTTAGAGGCTCACTTTAAAAGAATTAAGAAATAAATGTTAAACAAACTTTAGAAATTCACTGAAAAAACCTAAGGCTACAGGGACTTTATAGTTAGGAATTAGCATTTAGCATTTAAAAAACCTTAGAAATTCATTGAACATTATATTTTGGAAATAGAATAAAAATAAAAAACCCTGGAAATGCACTGAAAAACCAAAGGTTACAGATGCATTATAGTTAAGCTGACATTTCACTCATACAAAACCAGAAAAATTCAGCATAGTTAGCTGAGCTAACTATAACTTGCGACCCCACAATGCACTACTTATGACATCACATATTACATCACTCATGACATGGTCAGAGACATCACTGATTACATCACTGATGACATCTCAATATAATTGGTGTTACCTTAAAATGAATAAAAATTGTTTGTATAAAAAACACAGACTTGGGAAGCAGGTAAAGTGTGTGTGGCAGACAGGAGAAGCTTAGTGCTTTTCCTGCACTTGGATCAAAAATGGTTGCGTTTACAGAATCTGCAGATCAATAATAAATACCATTTGTTTTTCCATTGATTCAGAACAAATGTAGATGTTTTTATTCAACCAGACGAAGCGAAATATAATTCTACCAATATATGTACATTAAGGGCATTTTGGAGAGGATGTAAAAAATGTGCCCTGTTTATTATTGCCCCAAACTACCTCCAGATGGTGTCAGCCATCTTTTGAATGCCTTATAAAAGGCAGACAGATCACTCATTAACACCCACGCAGGGCAGTACATGCTGATATTGATTACAGCAAACTGTTATCTAGACTCATGGCGGGCCCAAGGACAATAAAAACCTCCTTAACTGCACCCAAGCTCACAGTCAAGCACTCCTTGGATGATGGTGAAAAGGACTGACCTGCTGTGCTCTCCTCAGAAATAACAGCTGGCTTGTGGTCTGCTGGTGAGCACTGGCTTTGGTGAGAATGGAGTCAAGCTAAGCACACCTAGATGTGCCCAGGCCAGGAGCTTGCATGCTGTCTTGGAACAGTTTGGGTATATTCGTCACTTTTTGGGGTCGATGTGTAATTGATGTGCAGAGTCTATTGGCTCCATGGACCAATGCCAGCAATCAAGGGATTGTGTTTAAACCCATGGTCACACCTCTGAATCCCAGAGAGGTAACACAGCCTTGCAGCCACATTAAACTGGCCTTGCAGCCATATTAAACTGCTCTGAACCTAGCAACTGCCAACTCACAATATCGTAATATTGTTAAAGAGAAAATTCAATGAAAGATGTTTCTTGGAAGAGCAGACAGACTAAAACAAGCAGAAGCAACCCTGGCACAAATGCTCAGACCCACCCTCTCTTCTTGTCTCCTTGCTCAAACTCCCTCTTTCCAAACATTCTCTCCTCTCTCTTTTCCCTCTCTGATCACTTTCTCGCTCCCTTCCCCCTCTCCCTCTTTCTCTCAAAGCCCCTCCCCCCTGTGCCTGCAGCAAGGCACTTCGAAGAGGTAAGGAAATTGTCAGAAGCATCAATAGGGTCCTGGCCTTTCACAACTGGCCTAGAGAAGGTTTAATGGACTAAAAGGCCTGAGCTGCCCCACCTTTCGGAAAAAGCATACTATTGATGAGAACTTGACAGTGAATACCTACCCCTCATCCTCTGACAGCTATGCAACACACACCGACACTACTGCACTTTACATCTTAAAAAATAAAAAATGCAAGTGTTCAATAGAGGTGAGAATGGACATTAGTTAATCACGTGCTCAGGGACATCACTCACAGAGTCCTTGCATTCTCTAGTATTATCATTCATATTATAAAATGTGACTTGCTATGCATTGCAAACCAAAGTAATCTTAGAACTCACAGCTGATTCAGTAATAAACTCTTCTAACACCTCACAGGCTGTCCACTGTGACATCTATGTATGTCCTGTAATTATCTGTTAGTACCTCTCACAGGATTTGAGGTGTGACACTTCTATACATACTGTAATAAACTATTCGTTCACTCGCAGGACGTCAGCTCTGACATTTCTATACAAACTGTAATAAACTCTTCTCACTTCTCACAGGATATGAGCTGTGACACTTCTATACGCACTGTAGTAAAGTATTTGTACATGCACAGGATATCAGCTGTGACATTTCTATATAGTTTAACACACTGTTCTAACTTCCCACTTGAGATATGAGCTCTGTAAGCTCTATATATACTGTAATAAACTATTCTTGTGCTTACAGGATATCATATGTTACAGTACTATATGTTATGTAATAAACTGTTCTAGGTCCTTACATTCATGGAAGTACCTTCAAGGGGGGGGGGGGGTGTTTGGAAAGTTACACCCCCCTACCAAAGTTATTGTCTAGTAATAAATAGTTTGGTGTAAATGTTTTCCGTCTGGTATAATGAGATATCTGTTGGATTTCACTTTACTTTTTTACATGCCCACACATATACACACACACACACACACACACAAACACACATGCATGCATGCATACACTCTCTCTGTCTGGAAGGCCTCATATATGTTGTTTAGTTTGAAAAATGTTGTGTATGAAGCCCACTCTCTCTTTCACCGCCCATTTATGCCCCCTCCTGTCGTACTTCTCATACAATGTGTTTTACCAAGATATCCCATCATTATTGTTGGGAAAATCTGAAGTTTAGAACCCCACATGTTATTTACCAAGCTACACCCTGCTCACATGGTGTCAAATGTGATGCTTCTATATATGCTGTAATAACTTTTCGTATACTCATAGGGTATTGACTGTGAAACATACTTATATAATGCAATATGCCTTAGGATATCAACTGTGGTAAGTCTATATATACTTTAATAAACTCTTCTTACCCCCAGGATCTCAGTGGTGGCATTTCTATATATACTATAACATACCGCATACAGGTTTATCAGCTATACATACTGTAGTAAACTATTCTTACACTCATGTGAACTCAGCTGTAAAATGTATACACAATCTTTGATATATTGTTCTAAGCCCTCACAAGATATCAGCTGTGACACATCTATTCATACTATAATAAACAGGTCTTACACTATCAGCAGTTACATTTCTATACATATTGTAAAAAGTGTCCTTACATTTCACACAGTATCAGCTGTGCCACTTCTATAAATACTGTTATAAACTGGTCTTACACTCACAGGAATTCGCCTGTGTGACTTCTATACATACTGAAATAAACTGTTCTCACACTCTCATATATGTTAATTCTATACATACTATAATAAACTGTTCTTACACTCTCAGGGCCCGATTCACAGAACTAACTTAATACTAAATCTTAAACTTACTACCATGTTGGTATTCACAGAAGGCACTTACTCATTTTGGTATTCACAGTAGGCACTTACTCATTTCAGTATACACAGAAGGCATTTAGGAGTCCTAAAGTTAGCACTCCTAACTTCTGTGAATACCGAAATGAATAAGTGCCTTCTGTGAATACCAAAATGAGTAAGTGCCTTCTGTGAATACCAAAATGGTAGTAAGTTTAGGATTTTATCTTAAGTTAGTTCTGTGAATCAGGCCCTTTGACTCTGAGCTGTCACGCTTTATGCATACTGCAATACACTGGTCTTTCATTCACAAGATCTCAGCTTTTAAATGACTATACATACTGTAATAAACTGTTCCAACTCCTCACAGGATATCAGATGTGATGCTTGTATACATACTATACTAAGCTGTTCTTACCCCTAACAGGATATCAGCCTGGCACTTCTATACATACTGTAATAAACAGTTCATCCTCTCACAAGATATCAGTGTGGCACTTCCATACATATTGTAATAAACAGTTCATCCTCTCACAAGATATCAGCGTGGTACTTCTATACATATTGTAATAAACAGTTCATCCTCTCACAAGATATCAGCGTGGTACTTCGATACATACTGTAATAAACAGTTCATCCTCTCACAAGATATCAGTGTGGCACTTGCATACATATGTAGTAAACAGTTCATCCTCTCACAAGATATCAGCGTGGTACTTCTATACATATTGTAATAAACAGTTCATCCTCTCACAAGATATCAGCGTGGTACTTCTATACATATTGTAATAAACAGTTCATCCTCTCACAAGATATCAGCGTGGTACTTCTATACATATTGTAATAAACAGTTCATCCTCTCACAAGATATCAGCGTGGTACTTCTATACATATTGTAATAAACAGTTCATCCTCTCACAAGATATCAGTGTGGCACTTCCATACATATTGTAATAAACAGTTCATCCTCTCACAAGATATCAGCGTGGTACTTCTATACATATTGTAATAAACAGTTCATCCTCTCACAAGATATCAGCGTGGTACTTCTATACATACTGTAATAAACAGTTCATCCTCTCACAAGATATCAGTGTGGCACTTCCATACATATTGTAATAAACAGTTCATCCTCTCACAAGATATCAGCGTGGTACTTCTATACATATTGTAATAAACAGTTCATCCTCTCACAAGATATCAGCGTGGTACTTCTATACATACTGTAATAAACAGTTCATCCTCTCACAAGATATCAGTGTGGCACTTGCATACATATGTAGTAAACAGTTCATCCTCTCACAAGATATCAGCGTGGTACTTCTATACATATTGTAATAAACAGTTCATCCTCTTACAGGGTATCAGCTGTGACACTTCATACTGTAAGAAAGAATTGTAATGCCTCACTGGAAATCAGCTGTAACATTTTTAAACATACTGTAAGAAAGTGTTGTAAGACCTCACTGGATATCAGCTGTGACACTTCAATACATACAGTCATAAACTGTTCTTACCCCTCATAGGATGTCAGCTGTGACACTTCTATACATAATGTAATAAACCGTTCTAATCTCTCATAAGATGTCAGCTGTGACACTTCTGTACATACTGTAATAACCTATTCCTTCCCCTCACAGGATATCAGCTTGGCACTTCTATACATACTGTAATAAACAGTTCATCCTCTCACAAGATATCAGCGTGGTACTTCCATGCATACTGTAGTAAACAATTAATCCTCTCACAGGATATCAGCTTGGCACTTCTATACATACTGTGATAAACAGGTCATCCTCTCACAGGATATCAGCTGTGACATTTTTAAACATACTGTAAGAAAGTGTTGTAACACCTCACTGGATATCAGCTGTGACACTTCAATACATACTGTCATAAACTGTTCTTACCCCTCATAGGATGTCAGCTGTGACAGATCTATACAAACTATAATAAGCTGTACCTAAACTTCAGAGGATATCATCTGTGACAGTTCGGTATATACAGTAATAAACTGTTCTTACTCCTCATAGGATGTCAGCGGTAACACTTCTATACAAACTATAATAAGCTGTACCTAAACTTCAGAGGATATCATCTGTGACAGTTCGGTATATACAGTAATAAACTGTTCTTACTCCTCATAGGATGTCAGCGGTAACACTTCTATACAAACTATAATAAGCTGTACCTAAACTTCAGAGGATATCATCTGTGACAGTTCGGTATATACAGTAATAAACTGTTCTTACTCCTCATAGGATGTCAGCGGTAACACTTCTATACAAACTATAATAAGCTGTACCTAAACTTCAGAGGATATCATCTGTGACAGTTCGGTATATACAGTACTAAACTGTTCTTACTCCTCATAGGATGTCAGCTGTGACACTACAGTACATACTGTAATAAAGAGTTCTTACAATGACATGGTCTCAGCTGTGACATTTCTATAGTACAGTAATAACATGTTTGTACCCCTCATAGGATGTCAGCTGTGACACTTCTAAACTTACTGTAAGAAACTGTTGTAACGCTCCACATGATGTCAGCTGTGCCACATCTGTCCATACTGAAATTAGCTGTTCTTACCCCTCATAGGATCTCAGCTTTGACACTATAATGCATACTGTAATAAACTGTCCTAAAGCCTCACAGGATGTCAACTACCACACTTCTATATCTACTAAATCAAGCTGTTCACGCCATCACAAAATCTCAGCAGTGACAAATGTATCCATGAAGTAACAGGCTGGTCTTACCCTTCACAGGATATGGGCTGTGGCTCTTCTTTAAAGGTCATCTGAGGAGAAGAATATTCTGAGTGAACAATGAAGACTCCCCCTAAGACTATGTCCCCTTCTTTGGAATATGAGTCCTGCCTCCATGCCTTGAGGTTACACGCAGCTTGTTGAGCCCTCCCCTTGACAAAGATGACAAGGAAAAGCACAATATGGGCACAGAGACCCATGGAGCTGATGATCGTCATTTGTCTCTTTAGATTGATATATATGACAATCAGAAAGCGAGCCCTCTTAAAGTACTGTTATTGAAAGATAATAAATAGAAGACTCTTCCCCCATAATCCTTTAGAAGTACATGTTTCTGCATCATCACTGTAAATGGAAGGTAAGTCATGAAATTTAGTTAGGTGGGCCTTCAGCTGACAAAAACTCCTCACAGGCATCTGAGAAGGCTTCTTGCACTGGCTCTGCTGAGAAGCAACACTTGGCTTCTTACTCAATTTGAGGGCTTTTTATACTGTGCCATATGTCACCAGTTCCACAGGGATCTAAAGAAAACTGTATTTTCAGCTCACCAATTCTTACCCGTGTCAAGCTCACAATCTGTTCCTTGACTCCCAAAGGAATAGAGATGTTTTGTTAATAGGTGGGTGTATGTAATTACTACAATTACACAAACACTGTCTATAACTGTGGAAGGCTAAAGAGAACTGCTTTCAAGTATATAATTGAGCTTATAATGTCCATCCCTTTTATGATTTCTGATATTTTTCCATACAATGTTATTATCAAAAAAGTCCCTTTTACACAGATGTTCGAAATATTTTTTTCAATGTTCTTAAGTTTCTAGCCATCCCAAAAAGACAAGGGCCAAATCCTCAAATCGTTCCCTATGAGTAGTTATGTTAACTCCTGTATAGGATGTGAGTTCCACCAAAATATCAAGGTTTCATTCACACAACATTTTCTCTACACAGTTTTCAAGTCTAAGACATGAATACTGAAGTAAACTACGAGTAACTGCCTTACTCCCAGAAATTCATGTGTAAATCACACCTAAGTCGTGAGTAAGCTTCAGCTACTTACATAAAATGCTATGTTGGACCTGGATAGGGGGGTTTGTCCGACATCTAAACCTGGTGTATGCCCCATCTAGTATTAGAAAAAGCTTTGTGAATTGAGCACAATTTAGCACATTCTTTGTATGTGGACATGACTGAGCAAAAGTTTGGATGCCAGCACTTATTCCTGTACAAATTAATTACTGGAAATGTGACTCCTTCAGCAAAGTACAGTTGGTTCTGGCGATCTTATAAAAGGAAAATAGCTAATGTATCATCAAACCAAACTTTTTCCTGCCATTCGTCCATGGTTTGAGGAGGTAAGACTGCCCTCCTAGGCACAGACACTGATAGTGCCTTCTACCTTTTGAAGATGCTTAAAATATCCTCTACTGACAATGTTAGTCATGCCACACTATTAATGAATTTATATCCATGGGTGAAAGTAGTAATCTATTCAATGCACTCTTTCTGTGGGGGTATTAATACTTCTCTTGCATTCTGTGTACAGCATTGAGATATCTACAGGTTTACAGGTCTGCACTAAAGAAATGTATGCCATGCCTCCCACTCAGACACTGTAACTAAATCACCAAGGAACACCTCACCTTTGCCCTCAACTGCATTCCTCTATGACAGACACAACACAGTAACAAACAACCTTCAGCAATGGATCATCAACTGTGCCAACACTCTCGCCCCCGTCCAGTACTCCACCAGACGACACAATGCAAAAGCCAACTGGTTCCTCTGAGAATCCAATCGCTCTTTCCTACGACTGGAGAAAACATGGAGAAACAGCAAAATTCTAGAAGCACACTCCTCCTACAAGGCCAAACTTTATCTAAGACAGAATCCTCTCCAACGCCCACAATTCTAAGGAACTCTTCACCATCATACAAGAATTCACCAGACCAAACAGCGAAACTACCAACGTCCCTCCCTCCCAAGACCTCTGCAACAAACTCAGCTCCTTCTTCCACCACAAGATCACGATGCTCTATGACCAAGACCATGTCACTGACTCAACACCCACACCAGGTACGCCATCCAGCCGACCCTCCTCACCTAGACCTCACTCACCACAGAAGACACCGCAAAGACTATGGAGCACCCACTGACCCCTGCTCACTGCCCAACTTCCACAGGGACACCATTGCACCCAAACTCTGATGAATGATCAACTGCTGCCTCGAAACAGCCACATTTCCCGATGCCCTGCGCAGACCCGACAGACCTCAAGAACTTCAGGCCCATTTCTCTTCTCCCATTCGCCACCAAAGTCATCAACAAGGTCATCAACATTCAGCTAGCGCACTTCATAGAAACAAAAAGATTTGCAAAGGGATCGCCAGAGTGTTCTGAAGGTGTGTGAGAGGGTCTTCGGTGTCAGTTTCAGATTTTTTGGTGTTATCCAGGGCATCTTGTGTATGCAGCACCGGGGCCTGGAAAGGAAGCTCAAGCAGCTGCAGGTGTCCTGTTCCAATGCTGAGTCAGAGTGTGGGCAGAGGCAGCAGCGCAGCTCTGCAGGGACTGGAAAGCCTCTACAAGGATTTGTTTCCGTGGCACAGATTCGGTCCGGTTATGAGCAGTTATGGGAGCATTAATCAGGGAAACCTAATCTTCCCATGCACGAAGAAGCAGTTGTGTTTCATCACACTTGATGAAACTAATGAAGCTGCATATGAATATGCGAGATGCATATGAATACGACAAGGAAGAATTGTGGAAGGAAACCTGTAGGGATGCCCCTAGGGCCCCTGCAACAGGGAGAAGATCAGGCAAAATAGGAAAATCAAACCAGGCATAGAGGTGAGGGAATCAGAGGTGGATACAAGAGGATAGGCAAATAGTTATGCTTTTAGGAACAAACACATTCTAGAGATTCCTGAAGGTACAACTCAGACATTAAAAGCACTGCCCCACCAAGATACTCCCATTTCACTGCCTCCAGTAAATGGGGGAAATAACAAACTTTAAGGGTTGACCAGAAGAAATCAGTAACACTACTGACCTCACAGGGGATTTAGGTGGTATGAGCCTTAGAGGGTCAATGCAACCATGCAGGCATGGCTGACATAGTTAGGAGTGAACGAGACTTAACCAAAAAGAGAATATTGAAGACCTCATATAGATTTCAAGTTTTGGCTGATAAGAGTAAGAGGGACAAACTCAAGGTCAGGAACTCATGACACAGCTTAAGTCCTCCCAGCAGGTAAGAAAGGGCTCACACCCAGAAATAGAAAAAATGATAACATCCCTATTTGGGGAAACGAGTAAAAGGTTCAATACATTGGAGAAAAATCAGGAGAAGATTCAACAATGTGAGTGAGGGCTGAGAGCTCAAGATACACTCCTTAGTGTTTGAAGTCTCTGTAGAAAAGCCTAACAGGGAGGTCGAACTAAATCAAAAGGAAATCTTTTCTGTCAAAAGGGGTGAAAAAGACCTATGGGAAAGGATTGAAGTGCTTGAAAATAATGCCTGAAGAAACAATATTAAGATTCTAAACATCCGAAAAGGATTTGAGGGGGAACACATAAAGAGGTCCGTGATAGGTCTACTGAACACATTTATCCCAAATCTTAAGATTGGTATCTTTGGTGAGGACATACAACAAATTCATTGAGATCCTTCTCATAAATTCCGAGCCAGGAAAGTACCCAGGAAAATGCTGATTTATATCAAAACATATGCACTTACAGAGAAAATACTAGCTGAGGCCATTAAAGCAGGCAGTTACATAAAGGAAGAGTGGTATTTTCGAATCAGACAAGATATCTCTAGAGCCACCCAAGACATGCAATGTGAGCTTGGCAAATACATTCAAGAATTAAGATCATTAGGAGCCACAGCCCAGATGTGCTTCCCTGCCACATTGAGAATAATATGGAATAACAAAATGCTAAATATTTAGGACCCAAAAGAAGTGGAGATTTTGATCAAGCACATTAAAGCACAACAAAAATAATTGCTTGAAGAATACCTGAGGAAAAGGAGAGTTTGAATGGGTAATGTCTTAGCAGAACTCTTGATGACATGTGGGAGGGTTCTCCAGGGTGGAGTGTGTGGGTCACGATCACAAAGGAAAGTGTGTTTAATTTTTAGCACTGGGTGTTGGAGTATGTGGTAGAAAAAATAAACAATTAAAATCCTCATTAACTTTGAGATTGTTTGTAGGATTTATAGGGATCTAGGTAGGTTATTCTTACCCTCCACTTTACAACCTAGGATATAGCCATGATAGAACCAGCTAAAACTAGGTCCCTCAGAGTTGTAACATGGAATGTTAACGGCCTTAGAGTTGCTAACAGATCTCTGAAAATCTTTGAATATTGGAGATTATCAAATATGGAAACAATAATAATACAAGAATAACATCTGATAAAAGAGGAATGGGTGAGCATTTAAAAGACATGGTGTCCTTTGAGGTGAACTGGCTCCGATTGGTTAGGTGGATGTCTGTGGTGGTAGCAGGGTCATTGTGTTGCTTGAAGAAGTAGGTGACATTGGGCTGGGGTTTGAAGCTTCTGTAGATGTCGTGAAAGACATTTGAAAGTTTGTTGCAGAGTTCCTGTGAGGGGGTAAAGGCCTGAACACAAACAAGGGGCTAATTAACTCCCACAGATAGCCTGGCAGACAAGGGCTGGGTTGAAAGGATATGTGGTCACTTCAAAGACCACTCTTTAGGTCACCCACACTTCAAAGGCACTTTTGGGTATAAGTACTGGATCTCAGAGCCTCTCAAATCGGACATTTCTGAAACTACAACTGCAATTTGTCAAACGGACTGCTGTGCTGCCTAAAGGATTCATCTTTTGACTGCTGACCTGGAAGGCCTGCTGTTCTCTTATGTTGCCCTGCTGCCTGATGTTCTCTGACTGTACTCTGCCTTTCTCCAGGTGTGTTCCAAAGGCTTGGTGGCGTGCCTCCTGTTATTGAGACTCAGGGAAATCAAAGTCTCTACTCTTGCTCCTGCGACTGGTTCACTGGAAGTGGACCCAGATACTTGCAACAGTGAAATTGATGCATCCCCTGTCTGCTAGAAGCAGAATCAGCGCATCAACCCTGTTGCAGGAGCGAAAATCGGAGTATTACATTAGGGGCCAAAGCAGCATCGCTAGAACTCCCGCCTTGACCAACCCATTGCCTCCATCTCAGAAGGACAATTGATGCATCCCTTTGACAAGTGTGGAGAAACCCAGCCCATCGGCTTTGGAAAAAATTAATCGCAGCTCCGGCATTTGTCTTCAGAAACCAACGCATCGCCATGCAATGTGTGAGGAAAATCAATGCATCCCCTCGACTGCAGGAGTGATCTCGATGCATTGTATTGTATTGTATTGTATTGTATTGGGGATTTGTATAGCGCTCGGCTGCCCCAGCAAAGGGGCGTCCCGGCGCTGCGAGCAGAACTAAAAACGGAAGGGAATATCAGAAGAAAATAGAACAGTTACTGGAAGAGAAGAGTTTTGATGGCTTTTCTAAAAGCCAGAAGATCCTGCATGCCACGAATAGTTTCCGGGAGGCTGTTCCAGAGCTTGACCCCAGCATCTCGTGTTTCTGACCAGGATCAAGGTACTCTGTTCCCTGGACCAGCGTGCCTACTGTACGAGGCCCGTGCTCCATCATGGTCAGCATGAACTGTTGACTTTGCCCCGGTCCAGTGTGAACTCAAGTAACCACTAAAGCGCTATTTGTTTCTAAGCGCTATTTTTCACTTATTCTTTTAAAATGTATATCTCTACTTGTACTTATTGGATTGTTGTCTTGTTAGTCTTGGTTTGTTCATATACAATAGTCTATTTGTCTAAACATGTGTGGAGTCTTTTTGTGGTGCATTCATTGTGTTACTGTGTGAGTTTGTTGCACGCACACTTTACACATTGACTCTTTAAATAAGCCGGACTGCTTTCTGCCATGCTACCAGAGGATTAGCACAGGTATCTGGCTTGCACTGACTAGAGAGGTGTGCATAGTAGGGCATGTGGAAGGACTGGTCTTTCCATTAAGAGCTCTCTCTTGGATGATGGGTGTGCCTTCTAGAACATGGGGGAGAATCGGTGTTTTGCCCCTCTTTTTTTCTCAGCCTCTGCTTGGCAGATCACCCTGAAACATGACATGGATAAATCAGGCAAAACGAGACACTTTTTTGAAAGTTTCTTGAAGATTCATCAAACAGCACCAAAAGTATTAGCAAAGGAAAAATGCATTTTCTATGGAAACAGTGATCTAACTATAACTATTGACAATCCTGATACAGAGGGCTTAAACACATGGGGACCAATTCACATTGGTAAACCTAAACCTTAGATTTCAGGTCTCAGTTTACCTTTGTGAATCTGGCCCATGGTTACTCAAATAGCGGGTAAACCTTCAAAGTCTTTTACAAACTGAGAAAAAGATCAAGACGGACTACCACAACACAATATTTATTTTATTGAAAGTAGCAGAAAAAGTAGACTTTCTGCAAAGGATTTCCAGTGGGCACCAACTCTTTGTTTGCAGCTAGGAAGCCAGTGAGCTGGTCAACCATGCACCAATGCTACCAATGAAGAAAAGTGGCAAGTGGAGCCTTCTACAGAGATCCAAAATATTTGGGTGGTAAAATTGATTTTGTTCTGTAATTGCTTTATTATTTATTTGAGAAAGAGGGAGTGTAGATGCCTTCTAATTGGTGAGGTCATTGGAGTCTACGTTAGATTTTCCCAGTAGATATATGATTTTTCCAGTATTTAGTGAACTTGGGAAATGCCCTGGGTTAAAAAGTAATGTTGTCTCAGAGCATTTCCTGTGAGGCATTTTACCACGATCAATGGTGTAACGCAAAGAGATGGGGGGCAACTACATAATATGAAGAGGGACCCTTGAGTCTACCATATATTACAGATATTCATTGGACTTGAGCTGAATGGGGGCATACTGATGTTTTTTTTATTTTGAATGTTTTAGTAAAGTTTTGAAAATAGAACAAAGCATTGTTCACAAAGTAAGGTTGAGAGTATATAACAGAATTGTCCAGAGATTAACGTTTAAACAATCAAAGTCTAAAATGTGACTGCTGTAGTGAGTCTGATAGAGTCCTGAGTTGTGCAAGACCCAGCAGTATAAACAGAATGATGGAGCTTGGAAAAAGTCCAGTGACACTAATTAGTCTTTGAGTAAGATTTGCTGAAAACTGAAGGTGGGGCCTTGTATTGTAGAACAATCCTTATGCTTGTTATGTTCGGTTGCTGATAAAGGTATAGAAATACATGCAGATGTCCACAGCCCTGCTAAATCTGAACTACAGGTAAACTAGATGCTATAAAGCAAGGGAGAGAGGTGGAAGGGGGGTTAGTAGGAGGAAGAGGAAGACACTGTTGGAAGGGGAAGGATTATGTGCTTACCTGGATGATTGGGTTTTAAGTGCCCACCATGAACAGGTGGCCTTCAACTGCTGGAATCATAGGAGCACATACTCGTGGTTATTACAGGGTGAGAATCTGTTTACACAAGCTTATAGTGAGTCTGTGCAGGATAGTTCAGATGTTATATTGTTAGTGGTTGGTATGTAAGGTAATAAGAGCATATAATCTAAGGGGTTTATTTTTCTGTAGGTATTTAACAAAACTATCCCACAATTTCCTAGAACTATTTAATGAGTGTTATTTGGAAAACACAATTTTATCGGCAGTACAACAGAATAAGTCCCACCATATTTTAGTTTTCTATTCTGATGGGATTACTTTGCCACCTAGGGTCAGTAACATATTTACAAGCTGCAGATGTGTGTGGGGACATGTTTAACTCATGCGGACAGGAAGAAATACCCAAGGCTATAGTATTTAAGTCTACTTGAAGATACATCTTAAACTTATTCTGGATATCTTTTTACATATTAGCCCAGAGGAGCTACACACAATTGGGAGAATAAAACATATGATCAATATTCCCTTGTGAGGAGTCACAGGTTAGATTTAAGCAGCCCTAGTTTATGATGAATAGTTGGTGTCCAGTATGTATTGTGTATTAACCAAAATCATTTTTGGGCACGAGAGGAGAGAATCCAGTCTGGGATGACTGGATGAGTTTGCAAATTACTTTCTCCAGTCTACAGGCTAAAGTTTTTGCACATAATTAGCTATCAATATTAATTAATGATTTGGGTCTGTCAGTTTGAGGGCCCATGTGGTCTTTCCCTTCTGTAGGAATGACCACTATAGTGGCATTGGTTGCTCTACCCAATATGCCTACTTGTGAGGCGATTTGCTCTAATTGTGATTTCAATGGGTCTAGAAGGACATCACGTAATTATTTATAAAATGAGCCAGAGCAATTATCTGGTCTGGGGACTTTTCCCTATTTGAGGTCCCAGAAGGCCCCTAACATTTTGTTACTTTCAATTGGTTTGTAGAGAGCAATATAGCTTGGTCAGCTTGGTCCTTGTGTGGAATGCGAATATTCTTTTAAGTAGTGATTACAGTCCTTGATAGAGATCTCTTTGTGAGATTATGGTTGGAGTAGAACACTTGAAATGCTTGCAATATCTTCCCAATCAAGGTAAGTATTTCCCCTTTTTATTTTTGATGGCATGGTTTATGGATTTGCTTTTGGAATATCTAAGGTCATTTGCTAAGTATTCCCCCCTCCTGTTTCTTGCAGATACATTTTCGGCTATGCTTATGTCAATCCATTGATTTTTTTTTTGCTTAAGATTTTATTATACTCGTATTGAAAGACACATGGCTTTTTTAAGGAGGCTTAACCTTAAGAGTGTCTTAGAATGCGATCTAAATTTCTTATATCGTTTTTAATTTCTAGGAGTTTTTTTATGAATGGTTTTGCTTTTATTTGCCATTAGATTTATCATAGTTCATCTAAGGTTGGCTTTTAGTGCACTCCATCTAATTACTGGTTAGGTTGTTAAGGGACTTTTGTCATATAGGTATTGTGTGAATCTCTCAATAAATGTGTTCTTTGAGTTCTGGCCCTCTAAAAGATGGTCATTGAGTCACCATTGTTTCTCCGGTGGAATGTTCTCGCCTATCTCTCCTTCCAGTGATGTACATGCATGGTCGGTGATGGCGATGAGTTCAATTCTTGGGATGGAACTTAGGGGTGCCAAATTCTTGTCTATTAGTATGTAATGAATTCAAGATAAGGTGCAGTGTTGATTCAATTAGAATGTATAGTCAAAGCCTGTGGGATTGTATAATCAGCATCTATCTATGAGGATATGGCTATCACAAACTTTCCTCTTCTGATTGTGGGATTTAGTTTCTTTGACTTTGATTTTTGAAAGCCTATCTATCCTTTCATAGGGAGATTTAAATATCCACCTACATTTATTTCAGTGTAATATGGAAGATCACAGAAAGTTTGATCTAGGGGTTATCAAAACTCAAACAGCTTGTCTGCAGAGGCATTTATATTTCCAAGATGAGAAGTCTTGTCATGTTTCTTGGTATTAACCATGATCCATCTTCCCTCACTATCATGGGAGTGTGATAGGATTGAGATATTGGATTTTTTTAAATAAATGTTATTACCCTATTTCTTGTGTTTGGAGCCGGGAATATAAATCAATCAGAAGCCCATGAAGCATAAATGTCAATGTTGTCTTGTGAGTCGATTCTTGTCTCTTGCAGCAAGGTCATATCACCTGGGAATCTATTACAATAGTATAGAATCGTTTGTCTCTTGACTGGGTGATTTAAGGCGTTAGCATTTATTTTAGATTCTGGTCTTTCATCGTGCTGGATTATCAAGTAGATTGTTTGGCAGGCCGGGGCCGTGAAGGAAGGAACGTAGATGATGTAGGTTCTCCAAGTTATCCATTGTGTTGGTTGCAAGTAGTTGGGCTGGATTGGAATATTGGAGATAGTAAAGGATGTATACAAGTGGGTTTAGCATGTGCTTGACTTCCATATTGTGTCTCATGTGAGTGGGACTGATTATTAGGTACATAAAGAGGTGTTGGTTGAAGGCAAAAGATATAAGGAAGGGTAATAAAAAAGAGTGAAAGGGACTTAACCACCTTAAAAAACATTACAAATATAACCCCTCCCTTAATCTCACACCTGAGATGCTTCAAGGAAGAACCTCCAAGCTCATCTTAAACAGGAACATGGAGAGCCACGGCAAGGCACACCAAGGATCACTGAATGCTCCAACAATGGTGAAAAAAGACAGCATACATATGTATGTCAATAATGGAGCATGAGCATCATCAACAACAAAATGTTGTAGAAGCAAAGTGTCAATATCCTCATATTTGAATCATAACACCAGGAATGTATAGTGCGCAAGCATTCCAGAATTGTGTAGATCAAGCGTGCCTTTTTAAGATTACCAGGTCAAACAAAGCTGCAGCAATGTCTGAGAGCAGGGCTGAGGCAGCTTAGTGCAAGCTAGATACGTTTAGAGCAGTGAGTTAGCACAAGCGCAGCCTAACTTGAGCTAGCACTAGACAGGTATAAGGCCATAGGAGGCGACTAGAGTAAGGTTGAACCCCTTGATGTATTGTACATCACATTTAATTTGTAGGGGTGCATTATATTCACATGTGTAGAGCACACCCGCATATAATCCTTTGTTGCATTAACATGAATGTGAAATGTAGTATCCTGAAATGTGATGTGTTTAGGCCATTGAGAAGTATCATGGAGGATTAACGCAGGGAGTGAATGTAATTGGTAGAAAACATTAACATGAAGAATTTGTGTTGTGAAATTAACAACTATCCATGTACTAAATGCGTATATTAATTATGTAGTTTTATATGTAGGTGAATGCATTAATTGAATATGGCTAATTTTCCATGCAAATTCATAAAGCTCACTGTTGTCCCATGGAAAGTTACCTTTAGGATTGTACCCCGAGCAGATGGCTTGATCTTGGGAAAGTTGCCTACGAATAATGTGATATTAGGAGTAGGGAAAGTGCCCACTTCTTCATTTGCCTTCAGAGAGAGAGAACATGCGAGCAAGCTCTGTCTCGATAGCTTTATGCCATCGGACCCATTGAGGTTGGAGAGATTTCTTAGGTAGAGTCCACATACCGACACCTTTTATTCCTTTTCCTACAAATGCTTAAGTAGTGATGTCATCCTAGAGTTGTGTAGGGACAGATTAATGCTTTTTACTCATCAACCCTTGATGCAGAAATACTTTGACTCATGCTTCCTGATCCTCTGCAATCTACTTCTTGAACTAGTTGTATTGTTTCTGCTTCATCATCTTAATTGGATATACAGATTTGGCGTTATGCTGATTCTGATGTATTTCTACACTCTCATATTGAGGTGCCTTTATGTTGTTATTTTTGGCTTTGTAATAAATCAACTAACCTTACGTAGTTGTCTGTGGTTTATATGTGTTCAAGAGAATTCTTGTTTAAGTGTCTGGCTTAGTTTCCTCCCTTCTATGCTTTCATGCTGCTAAAAAGAACCATTGGATTGCATCTCTAGAAGAGGTCCAGAATGTATGGGGCATACCCTTTCATCCTCAAAGAGTAAAAGTATGAGTACAGAATGGCATAGGCCCTGATTAAGGCTACAATAGGAGTGAGTTGAAAAAGATGCACAAGCAGATAGGTCGGATGCCTTGTGGTGCAGAGAAGTGCCTTTTTGACTAACAACTGACCTCACTGATGCGTTCTGTTAGTATTTCCTCTTGAAGGCTTCAAAACTTTAGTTTTTTCTGTGCACAACCCTGTGTATCACACAAAAGCTGTGCTCATGTGTTGTCACCTGGCTGGTGGTCGTTCTCCCGGAGCCACACTAACGATTGGGGCTTAGTATAGATTTGCTATATGTCATCCTTGTGTGGGTGGTGATGGTGCACTGGGTACGGTGGAAGCAGAGCACCATGTCGGATCACTATTTTAGTATACAAGATGTAGCACTCAGTGGTCAGCCATTCATGTACCCATTCAAAGATTGTTGGCCCTGATATAGAGAGTAAACACTGCAAGGGCAGAAGCTACTGGGACTGAGCTCTCATTAAAGTTGCCATGGTATCAGCAAGATGGAACAGGATGTGTCTTGAATGATCTGTCGAGGGAACACCTTCATATTGGTGATCCTAATCCGTTGTGGTAGCTGGAAGCACTATACAAGAGCAGAGGGAGTCTGTACTGTCAATTTGCAGTGTTGAAATGATGCACAGTAACTCTCAGTCCTGTGGGATGGGAGAGTTGTGATTATATATGAATTATTCCTGTTTTGTTAGGGCTGGATCTTCTAATGCTCCTGATGCAAATTGATAAGGTAGTGCAGGTATGGGGGTAATCTCCTGGGCTTGCTCGGTGTGGCTTGCAAATTGCGGGTAGGATGGTGGTCACGTTGTGTGAGATAAAACATCTGTAAGGTAGGTCACCACAGCCCGTGGCTGGAGTATTGTTGCTGACATGCAGAAGGTTTGTAGAGGGTTTACAGAGCTGTTGGTGGAGACGTGTGAACTGTCAGCGGGAAGCTGGAATCAATGTTGCAGTTGGGATGGCAGCCTTGATGTGGATTCAGGATTGGCAAGCTGTTGCAGCATGTGAACTGCTCGTTATTGCTTCCCACCAAGAGGTTTTGGAGTTCTGTGCTGGCTCCGGCTACAAACATTTACAGTAGCACAGGAATAGGGGTAATCTTCTGGGATCGCTGGGCGCAGCTTAAAAATGGTGGGCATGATGGCGTCTGTGGTATGTGAGTCAATAAGTTTGGTCACCACAATGCATGGTCGAGTATGTTAGCTCGACTGCATAAGGTTTTATATGGGTTTACAAAGTTGTTGGTGAAGACTTATTGTTTTTCCACAGGAGGCAGGAATCTCAACTGCAGTTGTGATGGCAGCCATTCTGTGGAATCCAGAACGGCATGCTGCTGCAGCGTGCAGATCGCTTGTGATCACCTACCAGCAGGGGTTTTGGAGTTCCTTCTGGGGAAGCCATACAGAATAGCATAGCACAATAGGAATCACTGTTGTTGGGAGTACGTCTTAGAAAACTCCTTTATTGGGATGGTTGGGAAGGAGCTGCAAGATCAGGTGGCCATTTTGATCTTGCTCAAACCGTTCCACCCTCGGTTGGGGAGTACCTTTGAAGAGTTGGGGGCACCTGCGCATTGCATAGGCTCAGGCTAGAGAAGCCTGAATTAAGACCCTGACTATAATGTAAATGTCACAGTCACCTTAATAGGAGGTGGCTTATGTCTGAAGTAGATGATGGTCTTGGGGGGATGTGTGAGAGCAAGGAGGGGTGGGAGGAATATTTTGTTGATGCAGAAGTGATAAATGCTGGTACTCTAGTCAGTTTAGGTAGGGTTGATGGCCAGATATCAAGTTTATCCTGTGTTTCATGGAAATAAAGAGGGCTTTGCTTCAGTTGGGCTCATTCCTCATTGTTTACCATGCTTAGGTTGAAGAGATAAAAGAAACACACAAAAGGTGATGGGAGGAATGCTTGCAGTAAGTCAAACCACTGCCAATCGCTCTGGGTAGGATTCCAAACCATTATACTTTTGCCTACCATGCTACCTCAGTTTGAACCCAGCCATGTACAAATCAGTGTTGCCCCAGGTCCAGTAGGAACAATCCAGCCTGAACTGCAAGGCCCTCCCTGAACTGGAACACTGTTTGGCTGGTTCCAAACAGAATGGTAAAGTGAGCAAAAAACATGGGTTGGAACACAAAACTGAGTGATTGCCAGTGATCAAACGAGTTGTAGGCATTTCTCCCATCAACTTGTGTGTGTTTAAAGTAATAAAGTATCTTCCTGCAGAGCAGAGATCCCTCAAATTTGCTGTAATTGTTTTTTGGATTTTGAACTATCTTCTTTTCTTGTGAGGTCTCACTTCTGGTCAATCAGTGGATGTATTGGTTGGCCATGGCTGCTTGATTAAGATTACATCTAGGTGATATGGAGTGAGGGTGCAGCGAGAGGACACATTGGTGAAAGAGGTGGTTGGTGCAGCTGTATCCACAGTGTGATGCACCAAGAGTGCACATTGATGGGCAGGATGTGTCCTGTCTGTCCAGTGTGTGAGGTCTCAGTGGTGATGTGTTCAAGGTGAAAGAGGTGGATGGTGCATCTGTAGTCACTCTGTGATGCACGGAGAATGCGCATTGATGGTAAGGTTACATCCTGTCTGTCCAGGGTGTGGGAGGTGGAAGAGGTGGATGGTGTAGGTGTATCCACAGTGTGATGCGCTAAGGGTGCACATTGATGAACAGGAAGTGTCCTGTCTGCTCAGTGCATGTGGTGTGAGTGGTGATGTGTGGAAGAGGTGTATGGTGTAGCTGTATCAACAGTTTTATGCACCGAGGGTGCACATGATGGCTAGCAAGTTAACTGTCAGCCCAGTGTGTGGGGTGTGATTAGTGATGTGTGGAAGGTGAAAGAGGTGGATGGTGCAACTGTATCCACTGTGTAATGCACTGAGGGTGCACATTGATGGACAGGAGGTGTCCTGTCTGCCCAGTGTGTGCGGTGTGAGTAGTGATGCGTGGAAGGTGAAAGAGGTAGCCCTACTTACTGAGCGCATTTCAGTGGTTCTGGCGCTTATGCCTTTTAATGCCCCAGTGGCGCTAAAAAAGAAATCCCATTCATATTCCTTTACCATTGTGCTTCACACTGCTGGGTAAGCACCACTTAAGAGCTTTGTGAATGTCCCTGTTTGTTTCTCTTTCAGTTTTTTTGTCTTATTCTGTTGTTAACACGGCTCACCCAACCCCGCTGACCATCATGAGCACAAATGTGGAGCCACACACATTCTTGGTATCAGCCTTCCGTGGTCTCCGAGGGCCCCTGCTTTGTAGGGCCACCACATGCTATGTATCTAGTGCTATGACTAATTTTGCACTTTGTGCTGTATAATCATTTTATGTGTTAAGTATTATTTTTATCACCTCACCCCTATATCCCCTGTTTTCTCCCGACCTTTCAATAATGAATTTGGAAACTAAGAAGAAGCTCTCTGAGAAGTGAATGTTTGGTAGTGAGTGGGGCGATTGGAGTAGAATGATGGCAGGTGGAGGGTCAGTGGTTACATGACCATCCTGGTGCAGATTTCACTTGTGCTGACAAGTGTGCAAGATGCCTGAGATGGCCCATTTTAACAACCATGGAAGGATGAGGGCAAATATGTGTAGGGTCCTAGTGTCTCATAACAAATTTGCTGCTTACTAAGCCAATCCTACTGGAGTGTGGTGGAGGCTGGTACTGCCCCTTTTCAATTGCACTTGTTAGCAGAAATGTTGGGCCTGGCCAGAGAAGGAGAGTGGTGAACAAGGGGCAAGGCCATGTTACCCACTTCATAGTACTCCATCATGGTGGGCGCGACAACTGGTTCTTATCGATGGTCCCCAGCAGTGGGAAGGCTACATCTGGGCAGGGCCACAGAAGGATGTCCTATAAATAGAGAAGCACATCATTGGTCTGCCACACAGCTCCTCCATGATGCTGGAGTAATTGAGGCAGTGAAAGAGCATCTACAGATATATCCTTCCTCTGCATCTAAAGACTGTTTTAACTATTGATTCATAGTATTACAAGGTGAGATGAAGTGGAAAAATACAATCCTGTGCCAGCAGCTAATAAAGAGTAGCTATGAAACACTGCTCTAATCAGTTCAGTCCATTTCAATACTATATTTGTACAATATTAAGCAAAACTATTTTGGGTTTGTTCATGTACAAAATGAGCATGGACTCTTTGAGGAGGCAATAGTGAACTATGCCAAAGGCTCAACTTAAAAATTAACAAATTGTTAATAAAACAATTGTTAATTCTTGGGCCCCTACGTTCAAATTACCTTCCAGCTACACACCTATATCCTCCCCATATATCTGAGGTTGTCTGTGTAGTTCTTTCTGGGCCATGATGGGCCGTGTTGTAACTTCCTGTGTGCCATTCTTTTTCGTTTCCTTATTGCCATTTCTTCCCACCTCTTCTTGTCTTTGCTCCTTTCTTGTGGTTTTCACTCCAAGTCTTAGCCTTTCCATCTCTACCAAAGAAGTGGATCGATTTTCAGGTCTTTAGAACCTGTTATGTCTTCTGTTGAGGCAGTGCTCACCATGGTTGTTAAGGAACTGCTGCTACTTGCAGACCATAACTCCAACGATTCCTCCTGTGATCATTTTCCTTCTCCTGGTATCTTCATGTAGTCATATTTATGGGCAAAGGTGTAAATTCTACCCTCCTTGTAGTCCTTATCATCCCTTCTTATTTTCTCACTTTTTATCATGTAAGTATATTTTTTGACCCTTCAATACTTTCTCAAGAATATCACAATTCTTCTTTATATCCTCTTTTGGATCAGATGCATCTATTTCATTTTCTAATATCTCATTGTCAGCTTATAAGCTGACAATGCTTACAAGCATTGTCGGCTTGAAGGGCTGACAATGCTTGTAAGTAAGCAATAAGAAGGGCAATTACTACCCTTGTTCTTTGCATGTTTTATCAAAATATGCATCAAATTGTAAGATGTATTTTGGAGAATATCTTCCCAGTCTTTTAGTGACTCCGGAACAAGGTCTTTAAAAGTGGAGAAAATAAGAATACTTAAGCCCCTAGGTATGTTGTTATCTTCCAAGTATTTCTGAAATGTGGTCCCATCCCACCGTCTAGCCATTACTTCTTTCTTGAGTCTTTCAAATGTTTGGAATTAAGTTCTAAGACCCCCAGTACTTGGGCTTCCTGCTTACTGCTTCCTCCTTAATCTGATGATGAGGAAAAGGGTCCTGGGCCAGTTCTTCACGTCTCTCTTTGAATCCTGGCTTGTTAACAGCAATACTAGTGTAGAGATGTGCTAAAAGGGACAGGGAGTGCATAATGGATCCTTAAAATGAATCAATCATAAACACTAATGAATCAATCAAGGACCACTAGTAGAAACCACACCTAACCTGTTATCATCAATGTGTCAAGAAAAACGCGGTTTACCTGAGCTGTGTCAGGGAAGGGCCCTTTAAAACTAATTAAATCACTGGGTAGAGTCCACAGGCCATCCTGCAACGGGAAGGACAACACCTCCTCACACCCAAGGTCCTTTGTCCCTGTCCTCGGAGCATTTCACACCTCACCACAGGGGAGCCATCATCTGCCAGGTGACAGTGGGAATATTTACAGAATGGCTTTCAGAGGTATTAGGCAGCAAAGTGGCAACTTCCTAAAATTACATTAGTTAGACAAAATCCAACTTTACCATAGAATTGCATTTTGTTTAACTATAAAAAAGTTAATTGAATTATTTTTTTCTAGCTGCAACCAACCCAAAATCTAGCATTTGGGAGCCTAATAATGTGATCGAGTGTTTTCCTATGAAAGCAGCAGCCTCCATGCTGTGAAAATATGTTTTAGACATTTTCACTGTGAGGTCCCTGCAGTGAAAATAGCTCATAGGCATTTTCACTCAAATGAAATGTGAAACGCCACATTATTTAAGTGTCCTGCTTTTAAATACCATGCAATATATCTTATGAGCAATGAGCCCTGCCTTAAGGGTGACTTATTCATACTTAGTAGGATGCTTAAGCCTGTCAAAAGGGTTTAGTTTGACAGGTCGAATTGGCAGTTACAACAAGCACTGCCTGGATACAATTGTAGGTCTGGGGTCGGGCTTACTGGGTCACCGTACTGAGTGGCACAACTGGGTATAGGCTCTGGGTACATTGAGTATCATGCACTAGGGATTTATAGGTATGTTAAAGGTAACAATCATGTCAATACTAATTTCATCATGTTTAAAGGGGGAGCACAGGCACGTTGCCGCGCGTTAGCAGGAATAAAGTGTTTCAGAAATCTAAGATCAACAAAAGCAGTTAAAGCAAACATCCGGGGGGACACTATGCAAATGGTAATTTTCAAGAGTAGGCTGGTACACAGAAGACTTTAGAAACTCCAAATGACTCTACAAACAAATGGAGAGAAAATGGAGGATCAGTCAGGACACCACTGCAAGAAACTCTTACAAATCCACTCTCAAAAAAGACAGCACCCAACTCAAAGAGGCAAGAAAAACAGACTGAGCTCTCAGACTGGAAAACAGCTCCAACAACTGCAAACAGCTCTTCAATATTGTCAAAGAATTCTCCAAACACTCAGCTACCACAAACTCCATCACCCCTTTGAAAGACCTCTGTAAGAACCTCTCTAATTTCTTCTATAACAAAATCCTCAACATCTACAACAACTTCGACCCCCAACGTAAAACACAAGAACTCATCAACCAGATGCCTACCACCATCAAATCTGACCACCAGATCCCAAACTGGAAACCCTTCACCCCAACAGACACAGCTGAAATGATAAGAACAATCCACTCAGGAGTCCCACACAACCCTTGTCTCCACCACACCTTCAACCTTGGAGAAACTCTGATCAGCTCCCACTTCACCACCATCATCAACACCTCCATCCAAAGTGGATGCTTCCCAAGCAGCTGGAAACATGCAGAAATCACAGCTCTCCTAAAAAAGAAAACATGGCATACACGAAGAGGCTCAGCAACTACAGATTCATCTCATTCCTGTCCTAGTGATCCACAGTCA
The DNA here is from genome assembly GCF_964261635.1 of Lissotriton helveticus. Lineage (NCBI taxonomy): Eukaryota > Metazoa > Chordata > Amphibia > Caudata > Salamandridae > Lissotriton > Lissotriton helveticus. The sequence continues at coordinate 1,695,460,099 of NC_136069.1, read as the reverse complement.
TGGAGAAAGCAACAAACAACTCTCCAACCATCTCAGATAACACCACCTACTAGACCTCTTGCATTCAGGTTTTCTAAAACAAACACAAGACAGAAACTGCTCTCAGCACAGCAACTGAAGACATCCAGTCCATCATGGACAAAGGAGAAACTGCCACACTCATACCAATTGACCTCTATATCTCCCACAGCACCCTTATCACAAGACTCCACAACTCTAGAATAGATGGTCCTGCCTGAGCTGGCTGGCCTCCTACCTCTATGACCAGCCCAAGCAAATCAGACTGCTAAACCCAAGAACCTCATCTGTGAAGTTCTTCAAGATTCAGCACTGAGCCCTACCCTCTTCAACGTCTACATGGCACCACTCGCAACATCACAAGATCCAACGGAATTTACACTGTATCCTATGCAGATGACACCCGGGTCTCCTCTCTCTAAAACACAATTACAACACTACCAGGACAAACATCAACACCTGCACATCCAACATAGTTAACTGGATAAACCAGAACTGCCTAAAGCCCACCACAGATAAAACTGAAGTATTGCTCTTCAGCAACAAGAAACCAACAGGCCAAAAAACCTGGGACGATGCCCACCCCCAACGACCATGCTAAAAACCTCAGAATCATCGTGGATGACAGACTCACAATGACCAAACAAGTGAAAACAGTCATCTCCTCCTGCTTCTTCATACTACGCACACTCCACAAAATATCCTACTTGTTTCACACTAATACCGGATGCACAGTCACCCAGGTCCTCATCCCGAGCAGACTGGAACTATGACAACACACCCTATGCTGGTATCATGAATCAACTCGTATAAACACCCCAGACCACCCAGAAAGCACCAGCCATACTCATCCTCAACATCCCAGTGCAATACATACATCATACCCCACCTCAGAGAGCTATACAGCTAATCAATTCAAAAGCAATTGCAATTCAAACTGCTCACCCACACATAGAAAACGTTCTATAATGTCAGACCTAATTACCTCAACCACTGTCTCAACTTCTACCAGCCCATCAGGCAGATGCGCTCAGCTTCACTACTCCTGTCGCAAACACCCCACATCCGCAGTAGCAAGTCAGGAGATGCTCCTTTTCCTAAATGGCCTCCAAATCCTGGAATGACCTTCCACATCACATCAGGACACCCTCATCCCTACTCAAATTCCGCAAGAAACTGAAGATCTGGTTATTTGACTAGGAGTCAAATCGGCCTCCAAATCTACTCCAGCACCTGGATACCCCTGGGGTGTTAAGCCCCTCTACAAATCCTCATAATATAACATAGTCAGAATTAAGATGGGGTCAGCCAGTCAAGGGGAGAACAAATAGTGCTACTGTTTTGGAAGAATTCAGCATCAGTGACCGCGGACCTATCTAGTGAGTTATGGCTGTAATGCAGTCAGAGATGCATGCATGAATGTCAGGTGCAAACTATGGAAATCAGAAGAGAATCTGCTATCATCAGAGTAAAAGTAATATGGGAAATCAAGGCGACTACAGGACACTCATGCACTGCTCCTTGTTGGATACCCAATGGATGAAGAGTGGAGATAGAATTATGTGGGGCCCTAGTAGCTGCAAAGGAGTGTTTGGAAGTGATAAAAGGTAATCCAGGTGTTCCCTACTGACTGTAAAATAATGGTTCAAGAGATGGTGAGTGTGCCATGCAGGCAGTAAATAGGTGATGCCAAGTGAGTGACAGTAGAATAGACGTGTGAGCTGGTTGACAGTATCAAATCAGAATCTTTAAAACTAGACAAAAGAATTCAACAATGCTAGTTCTAACAGACTCCTGTAATCTCCCTGTTGATATAACAAGATAAGGAAGCATACAGATTTTAGTCAGTTAGCTTTAATATATCTATTACATACACTGTGTAACTGATTTGCATATGAAATAATGTACCTTTCTATTTACAAATTTCTACATTCTGTTTCATGCACTATAAATGACCAACTGTCATAAATGCTGCAATTTGCACAGTGCTCAAAAAGGATTTAAAAAATAATGGTTTGCAGTCTGCTCTCCATGCTTCTTCTCCTGATAACTATCCCTCAAAAACAACAAGCATGGTTCTTTTACGGATTTCATGTCATTTGTTTGCTACTGAAAGTTGTTTGTTTGCTACTTAAACTTGTTTTACTAACTAGATGTTCCCTGGTGTTCACCTCCGGCCTCAGGAGCATAATGTAACACTTGGGTATGAATATACAGCTGAGCAGTCCAGCGCTAGAGCACAAGATGGCAAACACCTCCACCGCCACCATGTACTTCCCCCGTGTGCTCAGGTATGCCGGGATGAAGGAGATCCACACACTGACAAACACCAGCATACTGAAGGTGATCAGCTTGGCCTCGTTGAAGCTTCCAGGCAGGTTCCTTGAGAGAAAAGCCACAATAAAGCTGACTGTGGCCAGGAGGCCCATGTATCCCAGCATGAGATAGAAGAAGATGGTGTCTCCTTCATTACACTCAAAAATGATCTTCTGAACGTATGAAGAAAAATTCAGTTTTGGAATGGGGGGAGATTTCAACAACCAAACGCCACAAATAAGAACTTGAACCATAGAGTTTGAGAAGATTATATAACTTGGTGTCTTTGATCCCAGCCATTTCCTTGCTGAGCTGTTTGGATTTGTTGCCCTGAATGCGATGACAACAACTATCGTTTTTGCTAGAATAGCGGAGACACTGAGAGTAAAAATGACCCCAAATACAGTTTGTTGTAATAAGCAGGTGAGTTCCCTAGGCTGACCGATGAATATGAAGGAGCAGAGGAAGCAGAGTATCAGTGTGACAAGGAGCAGGTAACTGAGCCCCCGGTTGTTGGCTTTGACAATGGGAGTGTTTCGATACTTGATGAAGATACAGAGGACAGAAGCATTGAGGAAGGACAACAAACCAGCTGTAATGGCAAGTGTTAGACCCAGCGGCTCTTCGTATGAGAGGAACTCAATTTCTTTTTGGATGCATTGATCATGTTTCTCATTTGACCACTTGTGAGCAGGGCATTTTATACATTCATCTGTACCTGAATGGGGAAATAAAGTACATAATTTCAACAGATATACAATGTTTCAAAAATAGAATTAACGCATTCATTGAAATTACTAAAATGCTATTAGTAGAAAACATCAAATAATCTTATATAGAAATTATTAGTAGTATTTTATTTTTCTTTCATCTAATGATTTAGGAGTTTCCCCCCTCATAAAACATGGGTCTATCAACTATAATAGAGACCATAGATTCTCCTTCCTTTTATAGGGATAATTTCTGTGCCTCACACCCAAAGCACTGAGGGCCTGATGCAGTTGGCATATTTTTTCTCCGCACTGGTAGTCATTCATTTCCATTATTAGGTTAGTATTACTTTTCCCAAGAGGTCCATATTTATTTCTATGTGTTACTTCCTCAGGATTCCCCTTTCAGTCTTGAGCCCTGTGGAAGGAACAACCTAAAATGATTGCTTCAGGTAAAGTAAACTTAAGATGTTGTTAAATCCACATCTCTATGATAAAAGGTAACGAGTTCAGAAGCTGTTCTAAATACATCTTATTCAATATTTCCTCCATAGCAGAGCATTATGAATTCAACCACTAATCACCGTACTCTCAAAGTCTGTAAAACAGGACATGCGGGGTTTCTTTCATCAGCCATTTTTGCCATTTAATTTTTATTCTATGGTTCTGTGCTGTTTATAAGTCCCCTGATAATAATGGAGCAATACTGTCCCAATTTCTTAGAGAGCCAATGAGTAGTTCGAGCAACCCTGTCACAGTTTGTAAAGAAGTAATTAGATTCTTCACCAGGATTACACTCTTGAAGGACATCTGAAGGAACATTTGGAGGGGAAACATTGTTTACATCGCATGTCATTACAATGCGGTCATTACAACAACTGTGTTGTTACATCACAAACCATTGCAGCCCAAGTCATTACACCGACTTGCTGTAGGGGGCAGAAGGTGTTGGATTTATAATCCAACACCTTCCCTACTGTTGCACAAACTGGAAGTAGAATAGTAAGGTATACTATTCCAACATCCAGCATCCCCTAAAGCAAGTTGTTGTAACAACAGCGTTGTAATGGTATGCGATGTATCGCATGCGTTTTAACGTGGCCTATTCACATTTGGGAATGCCCAGGCATTAGTTAATGCTTCAGCTAATATGACCATAGCATTATCCCGTGATACAGTGTTCTACACCAGCCAATCATTCTAAGGGGCAGATTTATGATAACTGGCGCATCCCCAGGGATGCGCCAGTTATTTTGCGCCGTTGCTCCGCCACCCATGGTGCGCCGCATTTACCATGCGGTGCACCATGGGGCAAAAACGGCACAGATGCGTGACGCATCTGTGCCGTAAAGGTGGCGCATTGCTGGAGTTGCGTCGCAAGCGCGACGCAGCTCCAGCAAGGCTCGGGGGTGCCCCATCTTTACAATGCTGCATCAAGACCTACGCCTGCTTCAAGCAGGCGCAGGGTTTTGACGCAGCATTGGCCAGAAAGTGACTGAGTGAAATCTTATAGATTTCACTCAGCCACTTTTGCGAGGCGCACCTGCCCCGGAACGCCCACCCTGCGCCGGAACGCCCACAAGTGGCGCAGGGCTTTACAACGTGACGCATCTGCCTAGATGTGTCACGTTGTAAATGGGTCGTAGGGATGCGCCACGTTTACGCCGCAGTTGCGTGACGCAAACGTGGCGCATTCCCGACATAAATCTGCCCCTAAGTCTATAGGATGTGCTGTAAGTGTGGATTCTCTTGTAGAGATGTTAAAAGAACTGTTATGCAGCCACTTGTAAACTCCTCTGTCCATCACCCACTTGTAAACACCTCTGCCCTTACCCACTTGTAAACACCTCTGTTCATCATCTACTTGTAAACACTTCTGTCCATCAACCACTTGTAAACACCTCTGTCAATCAACCACTTATAAATCATAAGTGTCCATTAACCACTTGTGAATACCTCCAACCACTTGTGAACTCATCTGTCCATCAGCCACTTTAAACTCCTCTGTCCATCAGCCACTTGTGAACTCCTCTGTCCATCCGCTGTTTGCTGGATTAAGACTTTAATGCCTGAAGAATGTATTGCACTTTCCCTGCCACTTTGAGGTTGGGCATTTAGTAGGATAAAAATGGTTAGTTTTTATTATTTCCTGTTTTCTTATTTTTTAAATGCATTCATGTCATTTTATTTTGTCTTTCTTTTTCCGTAAACCTTTTCTCTTATCTTCTTTCTATCCTATTGCAGTTCTTTGCTTCTTGCCTTTTACTTTTTATGATACTTAGGGCTAGATGGAGGTAATGAAAATGTACCGATTCCAAAATACCGAATTTTACCGATTCGGTATTTTAGAATCGGTAAATGCTACATAGCGAAAAAATCGGTAAACATTACCGAATCGGTAAGATTCGGTATTTACCGATTCGGTAATTGCCATTCATTCCTATGGGCCTCTTGGCCCATAGGAATGAATGGCAATTACCGAATCGGTAAATACCGATTCAGTAAAATGAGGAAAACATTCAAGGGTGCCAGGGTGTCACTTTGACACCCTGTTGCACCCCTGAATTGTGCTTGTTTGCAGATGTGGCACACATACATGCCCTAAGGGCATGTATGTCTGCTACATGGCACAGCTGAAAATGCACAGATTTGCAATTTCAAAGGTATTCTTTATTTACCACCAACTATAAGTTGGTGGTAAATAACGAATCCTAAAATAGGAAAAGCACTCATTTGAGTGCTCCCTACATTGCAAATTTGGAAATGTACCGATTCCTTAAAATACCAAATCGGTAAATGACCGAATTTGCAATTTAGGCCACCTACATCTCAGTAGCCTAATACCGGTCGGTAACGGGCGAAATTCAGTAATTTCGGCCGTTACTGACCGGTATTGGGTGACCTACATCTGGCCCTTTGTGTTTTCTAAACACTCAAAGTAGTTATGTCATAAAAACAGACATTTATTCATAGGTTTATTTATTATTGGTCCCCACAACGGGGTTGATCATATTTTTGCTATGCCCCTCATTTATAAACACCCTGCCAGCCCAACCCCATTCCAGAAGGCTTCTATGGGCCACTGCTTGTCTTTCAACCATAGGAATGGTCTGCGGCTTCTCCTGGTGGAAAGAAAGTGCACCACCAGATGTCTTCTGCTGGCTTCTCCTCAATCTCGGAGTCCTTCGGTGTCACCCCCTTTCTTGTTGCTGAATGTGGTCCTCCTTTAGGATTTTTCAGGGCTCGGTTCATGCCTCTTCCTTGCTCTTTTGCACTGGCCTTGCTGAGCCATACAGTAGAGGTCCAGTTCTCGAACAGCAATTCAGTCACCAGTGTATCCTCTCAGAGTTCTCTGGGGCATATTACCAAGGAATGGCGATATTTATCGCAAAATGCGCTTAGCGCATTTTTTTATCGCTGCCTATCGCTGGATATGTTAGCGGAGAAAACATGCTATTAGCAACGTTTTTCTCCATTGTGCTAAAATATCCAGCGATAGCGGCGAAATGTGTGAATATCGCTGAGAATACAGCGATATTCACGCATTAGCGACGAAATGCTCTTAGCCATGTTATCAACCTCCCATTGGATAACATGGCTAAGAACTGGTCTGAGCAGGCGTTGGTGTTTGGCGATAGCAGGAATATTTCCATCAATCAAGCATTTGTATAGCGCGCTACTCACCCGTAGGGTCTCAAGGCGCTGGGGGAAGGGGGTCCGCTACTGCTCGAACAGCCAGGTCTTGAGTTGCTTCCTGAAGGAGAGGTGGTCTTGGGTCAGGCGGAGGTGGATGGGGAGGGAGTTCCACGTCTTGGCAGCCAGGTAGGAGAAGGATCTTCCTCCCGTTGTAACCCTTTGGATGCGGGGAACGGCTGCGAGGGCGTGGCTGGTCGATCGTAGCTGGCGGGTGGGTGTGTAGAAGGTCAGACGGTTGTTGAGGTATCTTGGGCCTTGGTTGTGGAGCGCTTTGTGTGCGTGGGTGAGGAGTCTGAACGTGATTCTCTTGCTGACGGGGAGCCAGTGCAGGTTTCTCAGGTGTTCGGAGATGTGGCTGTGTCGGGGGATGTCCAGGATGAGGCGTGCTGAGGCGTTCTGGATGCGCTGGAGTCTCTTCTGAAGTTTGGCTGTCGTTCCGGCGTAGAGGGTGTTGCCGTAGTCCAGTCGGCTGGTGACGAGGGCCTGGGTGACCGTCTTCCTGGTTTCGGTGGGGATCCACCGGAAGATGTTACGTAGCATGCGGAGGATGCTGAAGCATGACGAGGAGACGGCGTTGACTTGTCTGGTCATGGAGAGGGAGGAGTCCAGGATGAAGCCCAGGTTGCGTGCGTGGTCTGTGGGCTTGGGTGCGCTGCCCAGGGCAGGGGGCCACCAGGAGTCGTCCCAGGCGGAGGGTGAGGGTCCCAGGATGAGGACTTCCTTCTTATCTGAGTTCAGTTTCAGGCGGCTGTTCATCATCCACTCGGCTACGTCTTTCATCCCTTCGTGTAGGTTAGTTCTGGCGGTGGCGGGGTCATTGGTGAGGGAGAGGATCAGCTGGGTGTCGTCGGCGTAGGAGATGATGTTGAGGTTGTGTTGGCGAGCAATGGCCGCAAGGAGGCTCATGTAGATGTTGAACAGCGTGGGGCTGAGGGATGACCCTTGGGGTACGCCGCAGATGACTTCGGTGGCCTCGGATCTGAACGGAGGGAGGCGGACTCTCTGGGTTCTTCCGGCGAGGAAGGAGATGATTCACTCCAGTGCCTTCTCTTGGATTCCGATGTTGCTGAGGTGTTGTACTAGGGTGTGGTGGCAGACCGTGTTGAACGCCACGGAGAGGTCCAGGAGGATGAGGGCCACTGTTTCTCCATTGTCGAGCAGGGATCTGATGTCGTCGGTGGCTGCGATGAGGGCGGTCTCGGTGCTGTGGTTGGCCCGGAAGCCAGACTGTGAGTGGTCGAGAGATCCAATCGTCTCGAGGAAGGCGGCCAGCTGTCTGTTGACGGTCTTCTCGATGACTTTGTCAGGAAAAGGAAGGTGCGAGATGGGCCGGTAGTTTTTGAGTTCGGTGGGGTCCGCTGATGGTTTCTTCAGTAGGGCGCTGAGTTCGGCGTGCTTCCAGCTCTCGGGGAAGGTGGCGGTGTAGAAGGAGGCATTCATGATGTCCCGCAGGTGGGGTGCGATGATGGCGTCGGCCTTGTTGAAGACGTGGTGAGGGCAGGGATCGGTTGGTGATCCGGAGTGGATGGAGTTCATCGTGCGGATGGTGTCTTCGGTGTTGACGGGGGTCCAGGCTCGGATGGTGGTGGTGGGGGGTGTCGGTGCGGTCGTGGGGAGTGTTGGTTGTGTGCTGAAACTGTTGTGTATGTCTGCGATCTTGCTGTGGAAGAACGAGGCGTTTGAGTTGCAGAGGTCTTGCGAGAGGGTGATGTCGTTGTCCTCAGCGCTGGGGTTCGAGAGCTCTTTGACGATGTTGAAGAGTTCCTTGCAGTTGTGGGCTTTGATGTTTAGTCGTTCCTTGAATGTGGTTTTCTTGGTGGTGTGGATCAGCTGGTGGTGTTTTCGAGTGGCGAGCTTGAGGGTAGTCATGTTGTCTGTTGTAGGGTCTCTGCGCCAGGCTTTCTCGAGGGCTTGGCAGTTCTTCTTGGAGCTCTTGAGTTCGTCGGTAAACCAGGACGCTTTCTTGGTGCCGGGTCCGGCGGAGGGGGTCTTCAGTGGGGCGAGGTCGTCTGCGCAGTTGCTGATCCACCTCGTGAGGTTGTTGGCGGCTTGGTCAGGGTTCGTTGAGCTGGCTGGAGGGTTCTGGTTCAGGGATGTGGCGAGCTGGTTGGCTGTGATCTTGTTCCAGCTTCTGCGGGGGACCTGTTGTGGGCGGTGGTGGATCGTGGTCCTTCTGAAGCTGAAGTGGACGCAGCTGTGATCCGTCCAGTGGAGTCCGGTAGCATGGCTGAAGGAGACGTCCTTGCTGGTGGAGAAGACGGGGTCAAGCGTGTGGCCGGCGTAGTGGGTGGGGGTGGTCACCAGTTGCTTGAGTCCGAGGTTGGCGAGGTTGTCCATCAGGGTGGTGGTGTTGCGGTCATTGTTGTTCTCCAGGTGGAAGTTGAGGTCCCCGAGGAGGATGTAGTCAGCGGAGGGGAGGGCGTGCGGGCTGATGAAATCGGCGATGTCTTCGCTGAATTGTGTGCGTGGTCCCGGGGGTCTGTAGATGAGGGTGCGTCTGAGGGTGGTCTTGGGGTCGGTGTGTATCTGGAAGTGCAGGTGTTCTGCCACTGTGAGGGTGTCGTCGGAGTTGGTCGTGATGCGGATGGTGTTCTTGTGGACGATGGCGATGCCTCCTCCTGTCTGGTTGACGCGGTCCTTCCGGGTAATCTTGTATCCGCCCGGGATGGCGATGGCGATGTCGGGCGTTTAGGAGGCGTTCATCCATGTTTCCGTTAGGAAGGCGACATCTGGAGATGTGGTGTCGAGGAGGTTCCAGAGTTCCACGGCGTGTCTGTGGACGGAGTGGGTGTTGAGCAGGATGCAATTCAGGTGGTTGCTGCTGGTGCTCGTCTTGGCGGATGCGGTGCAGGTCCGGATGCAGGAGAACTTGCAGGATTGGCAGGTGAAGGATCCGTGGGTGCGCCCTGGGGTGGCTCGGTGGCAGCCGGGGGTCCGGCCGGTGCTGAGTGCGTTGAGGATCGCGGCGTCGTAAGTCCGGTGGGTGGGATGGCATCTGCGGGGTCCTGGCGCTGGGTGCGGTCCAGGCGCGGACGGGCGCAGATGGGCTTGCCTTCGGCACGCCTTCGGCGCACAATCGGCGTGCCCGCTGCGCGTACGCGTGGACTCCGCCATAAATGGCGTAGTGGGGGGGCTGAGTGGGAGGGAGGAGCAGCTGGGAGGCGGGAGCGGGGTGGCGCGGGGAGGGGATCAGGTAGAGATGGCAAGAGGGGGGGCGGGGCCGCAGGGGAGCAGCGGCAGGGAGCGGGGAGGGCGGGAAGACGGCGAAAGGTGGCGAAGCGGCAAGCACAGGTAGCGGGCAGAGAAGGGCGAGAAGACGGCGAAGGTGAACAGGAGCAGGAACTAGGGAAGCGGCAGGCACAGGTAGCGGGCAGAGAAGGGCGAGCAGATGGCGAAGGTGAACAGGAGCAGGAACCAGAGGAGATGCAAGCACAGGTAGCGGGCAGAGAAGGGCGAGGAGACGGCGAAGGTGAATAGGAGCAGGAACCAGAAGAGCAGCAAGCACAGGTAGCGGGCAGAAACGGCAGGCAGGGACACCGGGCACCCTCAAGGAGAGCTGCGCGGTGGGGCGGGTTAGCGGGTGTAGCGACCGTCACCGACCAGAGTCAGGTCAGGCAAGGCATCGCTACGCCTGCCTTGCTAATAGGCGATAGCGACATTAGCGACTGCTTTCAGTCGCTAACTGGTTGGGTACCCCACTTTGAATGTCATTAGCGATAAACATCGCTGACATGCAAACCGGGCCCCAAACCGCTCGCTATCGACTAAAAGGTGTCGCTAACATCAGTTGGCGACAGATTTCTAATAGGGCGATAGAATTATAGTTTTTGGCCGCTAAAGCGGCAATAATTGCCCATCGCCCTGCTTGATAATATGCCCTTGTTTTTCCTGATTACGACTGTGGGGCTCAGTTCTTCCTCTATGCCTTTGGTCTCCAGATTCTTTGGCTTTTCGGTGAGCTTTCCTCCGTGGATCAAGCAGAGTCTGCTTTTACTTTCTTTCTTTTTAATTGCTTTTTCAATTGTAACTCCCTTCCTCTTTCTAGTCTTTCTTCAATTTCCATACCTTCTGTTTTCCTTTTCAGGTTCTACCCTTGTAACCTGTGTCCATAGTCGTTGTCCTTCCCACAGCTCCTGTTTGAGGTAATCTTCTCAGGTGCCTCACCTCATCACAGAAACTAAAATGTATGGACCCATGAACATAACATAACATCATTACTTCCAAAGAGAAAGGGTTGAGAGTACATAATATATGTGTTAGAAAAATGCACTGCTGACAGTGCATTTCTCTAACACCTGGTATGCAGTCTTAATCCCTTTCTCATTGAAAGTAATTCATACTTGCTCCAGGAAAATGACAATTAGATTATTGTTAAGTTTTGTGAAATTCCTTGAAAATTTCACAATATTAAACTGTTGTCATTAAATGTGAATTGCTGGTATTGCATCATGTAAAAATAAATATTTATTTATTTCTGTTACTAGAGTATAAAATGCCTGCTGGTGACTGGTTTACACAGAATATGCTTTACAAAGGTCCATTATCTACTCAAGCCACATTCCTGCTGCACCAGACTTTTAAGGGAAGGTAGGCACTCGGATAAAATAAGTGACATGAGATATCAGCAAATCACATTACACCACAAAAGCATGATCACATGACCCAAAATTGAGTCATTTCACCAGCCTAACTTTGCGGTAAAGGTTAATACGCTGTGGGTGTAAGCAAGTTCGACTGAGATAAATTGAAATACTGAAGCAAACATGTACCACCTACAGAACTCCAACAAAGACACCCAAACTATGTAGCCCACAAACTAAAGACATCTGGTGACAAACACTCACTTACACTCTGAGCGGACGCCTAGCTTGCAAACAGAGCTTATTTTGAGCCAGTGCTTGCAGATGGGGGTCACCCATACGCATTTTTGGAGACCCCGACTTAAGTTTTCATCTTAGTCTTTGACCCAGAACTAGAGAGGAAACAAGTAGAAAATGATGATAGGAGGAGGAGAGAGACAGAAAAGGAGTAACATAGGGAGAAAGGAGGGTGAAAAAGAACCTGCCAGCCTGAGATAAAGAGGCAGAGAAAGTGACCTAACCACCCTCCCCATGACAAGAGATAGTTTATTATAAAACAGAAGATCTCTGGGCTTTGTCAGCAGACCCCCATACCTCAAGGCCTGGATGCAATGTTCACATCGCAGGACAAACGCAGGTCTTCTCTCTGGAAAGGTGTCTCTCCGTGTGTGTAAAAACAGGTTGTGTTTGCAATATTAAAGTACACGATTTCCAGAGGTGCAGCTGTGTGTAGCCTGTTATGTCTAGGTGCAAGGAGCAGATCAGAACAGAATAACAAGGGGCATTGTTGTTTAACCTTGAACATTGTGTGCAGACTAAACCTCAGAGCACAGCAAAGAACCTGCAAGGCAGACAGGGGCATATTATCAAGGACAGGCGATACATTATCGCCGCTTTTATCGGTCAGGAAACTGCTGATAAAGCGGCGATAATGGCCTTGATAATATGCTCTATGAATTCCAATCGAAGCCCAGGTTAGATGTGAACACATCTAACCTGGGCTTCGATTGGAATTCATAGAGCATATTATCAAGCCCATTATCGCCGCTTTATCGGCAGTTTCCTGCCGATAAAAGCGGCGATAATGTATCGCCTGTCCTTGATAATATGCCCCACAGTTCTCATGTTGAAAAAGCACAAACAAAGGGGCATATTACCAATGATTAGCGATATTTATCGCTAACGATGCTTAGCAACACATTTTTTAACGCTAAGCATCGCCGGAAATTATCGCAGAGATAACTTGCTATTAGCAAGGTTTATCTCAGTAGTGATAAAAATCCTTGTGCTAACTGCCAAATGAGAGATTATTGCTGGAAAATCCAACGATAATCTCTTGAAGTTTGGCGTTAGCTTGATAATAGGGGCTCACAAACTTGATATAGGATATCATGGCTAAGTCAGGAAAATACCAGGTGCAAAAAAAGCAGCGCTAACCGCGGTTAGCGCTGCTTTTTTTTTATCACTAACAGGGTTAGCGACATCCTTGATAATAGGAGAAATGCCGCTTAACAACATTTCTCCTATTATTTTTCACTGGAACGCCCCCTTTGCATCTCATTAGAGATGCAAGGGGAAGCGTAGAGAAAAAGGGTGCTAACATGCGAATTTGCATGTTAGCACTCTGTTGCTGATAGGGAGATAATTTTATGTTCGCTTTCTTGGCTTTTAAAGAGATAAATCCCTTGATAATATGCCCCAAAGTCTTGTGAAACAGATGCTTGCAATGTCGTGCGCAAAAGCAGCCCCATGGCAGCTAAGCTCATGATAACTTAGCAATTGTCGACAATGGACCTACAAGCCTCACTACAAAGGCTGGAATTCAGAAGTGGGGTTCTGAGAATTTTTGGGGGTCTGGGCACTTATTTCATTTTGCTAAAAGACGAACTGCTTTCAAGAAATGAAAAACTATGAAACAACCATTCCCAGGAAGTCACTTAAGATCTGGCACTCACTCTTACAATCCCTCAGACCTCTGACCTTCTTCAAACCTCTGAGATGGGGGAACATCCTTTACAATGCAACTTTTTCAATGCAGTACCTTTACCACGGAGGTATTACAACGCAAGTTGTTACAACGACTTGCGCTGGGGGGTGGTGTAGGATAGGGAATAGTTTAATTTACTATCCAAAACCTTCCCTACTATCCATGGGGACTGGAGTTGTAATAGTAAATTAAACTACTCACCATCCAGCGCCCCCCAACGCAAGTCATTGTAACGACTTGTGTTGTAAAACCTGCGTGGTAAAGGCATGCGTTGTGAAAGCATGCGTTGTAACAACATACATCCCTGAGAAGTAATTAAAGTCCTTTCTGTTCCAACTTTACTCTCCCCTATAGCTGGCTCCGCTTCCTAGATTATCCTATCACTCATCACTAACAGCATGTTTGTGCTTTTACAAAGATAGCACCTCGTTCTGCTCATCTCCCTTCCACCGACCTTGCTTACAAGAAGCATCTACTCCCGTCAGGTTCGCAACTTATAAAACTGCTAATAAATAAAAAGAAATAGAATAGATTTTAGTGCCACATTTATTTGAGCAAGAGGCCATTATAAGCAGAAGCGGAGTCTTCTTTTTTTAATGCCATATCATTTATACATGCTTTTTTTTAAAGTGTTGTGTCCACGCCATCTCACCGGGGTCAGTGACCTCGCCTTCAGAGCAGAGAATGCACTCGAAGCAGCACGCCGGCCTCCCTTCCTTCGCGGCCTTTCTGTGCCCAGGAAGACACGTCTCAGTGCACACGGAGTGTGGGACCTGCACAAGGAACAGATGGAGAATGCTGCTGTAAAGGGTCACAGGTGAGATGTGAGATGCAAAGGTGCACAGAGAGAACATTAATAGGAAGCTTTCGACCTTGGGCCTAGGGGACTCAAGGAGAACTGGGAAGCACTTGAGAAACATATCTCATGTCCATGTGAGAATCTCCATTTAAGGCTGAACTTTCAAGACATGGTTTACCCTTGGAGAATTGTGTAGGGCAGAAAATCACACACTTAAATGACACATGATCACTGGTTGCCCTAACAGTAGTATTATTTTAAAAAGTGTTAGGGGCAGATCTACAAGAAAGTGCCACGCTGCAGCACGCAAGCCCTTTGGCTGCGCCACGCTGCCCAGGGGCGGCTCTAGGCTCATGGCAGGGAGCATAGGTAGGGGGCCCCAGAAGAGGGGGTCCAGGCGGGGTGGAGAGCGGAGGCCAGTGAAGATGGTGGGGGGGGGTCAGGGTGTTTGTAAGTGGAACAGAGCCGGAGGCCGCCAAATCCCTGCCAGGGGCCGCCACGCAAATATGTATCCACCCACAGAGGATTATTATATTAAGGATATATATTGGCGGTCCCTGGGGTTTGGTGGCCCTGTGCAGGTGCACAGCTTGCACATGCCTAAGGCTGGCCCTGCGCTGCGGCACTTTCAGAGCACAGGAATGTGACATATCTACAACGATATGTCGTATTCCTGTGCTCTCCACAGCGCTGGCGCAGAAACAGCTGCCATGCGCAGGTGCAGGCACCCTTGCACCATAGTGCAAGAATGCCTCCGCCATAGGGAGATTGCTTTTTGAAGGAAGGGGCCCCGTCTTCCGTCCTCATCCTGACAAAGCTCTGTGTACTAGTCACAGATGTTTGAAAGTCACTCGTTTTCTAATGGGAAGCCAGTGCAGTGATTTAAGCGTTGGTACAGAAGGTGTGCGGGAAGGAAGTTTAAGAAAAAGTCGGGCCACAGTGTTCTGGATAACCTGAAGTCTAGACAGGAGAGCGTCATTGGCCACTGCCATGAGCTCCTTGCCATATCCAAGCAGCTCACCGCTAGTGCCTGCAGGAGAGTCTTTCTTGTGCGGAGAGGCGGCCATTGAAATATAAATATGGGAATGCACCAAAATTCATGGGTGGATGTGTGCTGCCTAGTGTGAAGCCTCTACAGTATGCGGGGCCACTGTGCTCCACGGGGGCCCCTCCAGCACTGTGCACTGTGCACAGGCAGTAGGCTTGAATGGGTCCATAGTGTAGGGGGCCCCTCCATGCAACTTGCAGGGGGGCACCCTTAAGTTTTAATATGCCACTGTGGTAGAGCCAATCTAATAGGTTTGGATGTATTGTTTTATACATTGTAGGAGGCTCTTCTGGTACAGTTGTCCTGGGTTTGCTTGATATGACCGTGGAAAGTGAATTGTCATTGTGGAGACTTGTCATTGGCGAGAAGATTAAGGGTAAAGCTGTAATTCTTCTTGAAGTTCAGCCATTTTTAGGGGTTATTTAAGTGTGCCGCTGCTAAATAAAATGTCAGTCCTTGTTGAGTTTGAAATTTGGCACACTGCAGACATCCAGGATCTGATGATGTTCGCACAGTGTCACACACTGGACATCAGTTCTCAATGACGACCTAAAGTAAAGTTGCGTTTACCATCGGCATCTTGATTCAGAGTGAGGCAGTGACTTCCCAAAAAGGATATTTTTGTAAACTATATTTTGGAAATTACGTTTGTGTCATACAATATTTTGTGCACAATTCTGTGACATACAAAAATAAATTCTTCTTGAGGTTGAACCTGCATCAGTTGAACCGCCCTTGTAATCTTTGCCAACAATGATAGCCTAGGTACCAGATTGCACAACAAAGTCCTACTAAACCAAATATGTTATTGGAATTCTCCAGTTTTTACTCCAGCTTTTCTGTGAAAATCCACTGTTTGCTACTTCCTCATTATTTGAAGGAATTATTTCCATTATTCTGAATGTGTCTTTCAAGCAAAGAGTCTGACAACTGAATTGCAGCTTTGAAGAAATTCACAAGGGACATTTCATCAAGCCAACCAGATGGCTGGTTGGAGATCTATCTCTGCGACATACTTTTACTACAGTTATTTCCATTGATAACTTACTACCTCACAGTTTGTAACACTGCTAATATTTTATAAGATAGTAGTCTTTTAAAAAAAACTGTATACATAGTGTTTTGATGTAGAGTACTTTTCTAGGTAATATGACATCATTTCTGTTTAACTGTTTTTTACTTGTTTTTCTTCTTCTGACCTGAGATGATTTAGTACGGGAGTGTTTCTTGTAGCACTTCTTTTCTACTTTATCTAAAAATAACTGATGCCCTCTTATGTTAACAAGAATATGGGGCAACACTTTTACAAACTTTAGGCGACAAAAAAAAGAAGGGTGGGGCCACGCTTAAGGGATATTTTATGAATTACGTTTTTATTTGTCACCCCTCTTATATATACAGCTACACTTTCTTAAGAAAGTATATTTGTGATTGCTTAATAATAACTGTTTCAAACTTAGACTTCATTTAGCGCAGCGCAACCATACCTACTATTTTGTTGCAAGGAAATAGCACTACCCGCGACAGAAGTGAGCACCGCACTATAACTATACATTATAAGTACATTTAAATGAAGACCGCAACAGCGCGCTTTCTTTTTTAACCCCCTCCTCCATATTATAATATTAGCTCCAAAGATGTAGCACTCACCATCAGAAAAGTAAAAACCACACCACATAAGTAAATACTGCTCCTGTGAAGTATCCCGCCCTCTGACTTAATAAAAAGAAGACCGCAACACACTGTTATTTTCCCGACTTGATTTGTAGGCCCCACGCAAATTATATAAATCGCCCTTAAAATATATTTTTAAAAATTACAATCACAGTCCCTACCCACCACCTTGTGACCTCTCTAGAGAGTTAACAGTGTATCTACACTCCCCTCTACTACTTTGTTTTCCTGTACTCCTTTGAAGTAGGTCACAAAATGGCTGACAACAGTGAACCGTTCTCACCCAATAAGGAGCAAACTTGTACTCTGAACACTTTAGTCAATAAAATGTCCATGATGTTCTGCAGAAAGGAGGGAATGGCTGACAACAATTTTACTTGTAATGCTTCACAGCCAATGAACATTAAGCTTGCCAAGGTCCAGTTTGGAATACGTTACCCAATGACATGTCCTAATAATCCGCGGAGGTGGAAGGAATCGCTGACAACACTTCTACTTTCAATGGTTTACAGCCAATCAAAATTAAGCTTGGGAAAGTCCTCCTTGGAACATGTCAGCCAATTAGATGTCCACCCCACTCTGCGGAGGGGAAGTGAATGGCTGGCAACACTTCTACTTTCAATAGTTCACAACCAATCAACATTAAACTCTGGAAGCTCCTCCTTAAAACACGTCAGCCAATCTGATGTCCCTCCTACTGTGCAAAGGAGAAAGGAATAGCTATCAACACTTCTACTTTCAATGGTTTGCAACCAATGAACATTAAGCTCTGGAAGGTCCTCCTTAGAACATGTGAGCCAATCAGAGGTCCTTGCTACTCTGCGAAGGGGAAGTGAACGGCTAGAAACACTTCTACGTTCAATGGTTCGCAGCCAATGAACATTAAGCTTGTTGTTGCAACACCTCAGCCAATTAAACGGTAATTGTGTTCCACGCACAGATACAGACACGCCCTCCCACATATTATTACATTTCCTGTACCAAAGGGATGTGATAAAAGTGAACAGTGCATTATAATTAAACATTATTCCGCATTATATGAAAGGAAGGCTGCAATACAGCGCATTTTTATTTTCCCGATATAATTTCTACAGAATACTGAATCCCCCTCCCAACATGAGTAAAGCCCCAGGCTGCGGGGCACCCAGCGGAACCCGCTATTATTTCTTAAGAAATGCCGCAGGGTCCTAGCCCACCCAGCAGCCTCATTGAAATACTATTTTTTAAGAAATTCCCCTGGGACCTAGCCCACCCAGGGGCCTCATTAAAATAAAACGCTGGAACTCGCGACCCCAGTTTTAATGCTTTTTTTGGCCCTGGGGGTACTTCTAAGACCTCCTAAGCATGCCTAGGGGTCTGGGTGTTACTCCCGTACCCCTTTTCTTGTTTTATACCTTTATTGCTCTGTTTTCTGGTGACTCGCTTTGACCGAGCCACAAGATGGCTGCCAACACTTCCTATTTTCGAGTGTTTACAGCCAATCACAGTGAAGCTCATGCATGGGACTTAGGCTCCGCCCAGATATCGAAACTTTTATTTTTCTAATTTCTCAGCAACTACTGAACGGATTTACACCATTAAAATAAAAGTTCACTTTCTGAACCAAGCTCTACCTTTCTGCCAAATTTGGGGTAATTCCGTTCAGCAGTTCAGGCTGTAGCTCGTCACAAAATTTCCTAAGAAAATTAACATGAGGAAAACGCGTTTTAGGACCCCCCTTTTTTCTCAGCCCCCGCTTGACGAATCACCTCCAAACTTTGAGTGTACAACCTAGTCACTGGAAATGATCAATGGGATAGCTTCATAACATCATGGGTTGGTAGCACTTCTGCAAGGATTCCATGCTGCACATTAGAGTTGTGAGTTTTTTATACAGCTTGATATGTCCCCCAGATACCACTGTGAATTACACCTTCCTTACCTGAGAGTCATCAGCCCATAAAATGAGCTCTGTGTTGATATTGACCTCTTCGTCTTGTTGTGGGTCAAAACTGCCCACATTAATGAGCTGGATATCATCATCGCTGAATATCTGAACATTGAAGATGTCATAGGCAAGCAGGGCATCTCCGTTCTTATCGAAGTATAACTCATCACCGGTTGGCATTGAGACATTGACAGTCCTCACATAGTGAAGCACCTATGAGGTTGCAGCACAGACATTATTATTAAAGGTTGTGCTAACATGTGGAAAGTGATGACAATTAAGAATTGATTAAGAAATTGTTTTTGCATGATTTTTCTTGTCAGTAATAGAGTGTTGAACATTGCAGTACACAATTCAAGACCAGACAGATACAGGTCATCACTTACAAGCTTCTTTGCCATTACTGTGACTGCCACATCTTAACATACAAGTAGGTTAAGCACAGAAACTTAATGCATCAATGTGGGCAATTTAAGACCATTATATAACCATTGCATCTCTTCATGGAACCCCTCAACCTCATCCTTAAACAAGCGGGAATCAATCACCACCTATACGCCGATGACACACAATTTTACTATGAGATTCAATACCGCTCAGATGTCCTTCCCCTCATTGATGCCTTGAGTAAGATTCAAGCCTGGTTGCACTACAACCACCTCAAACTCAACCCAAAAAAGACTTACTTTCTCTCATCTTTTGCCCAAAATGATTTTGGTTAATACACAATACATACTGGACACCAACTATTCATCATAAACTAGGGCTGCTTAAATCTAACCTGTGCTGGAAATGTGACTCCTCACAAGGGAATATTGATCATATGTTTTATTCTCCCAATTGTGTGTAGCTCCTCTGGGCTAATATGCAAAAAGATATCCAGAATAAGCTTAAGATGTATCTCCAAGTAGACTTAAATACTATAGCCTTGGGTATCAAAAATTGGGTATTAAAAATCTCCCTCTCAAGTTTAACCTCGTTTACTATACCAATCGCCAAATACAAGCCTCTTTAATCTCTTCCCTCTCACGTTTCCACTCCACATCCCTTTTTACATAATCCCAAGCCTCCTCCTACTGGTATTACCTCCAAAACAAACAAAAAAAAGTCTAAATCCTTAACTCTTCTATCCCTCTAATATCCTTTTAATCAAAATAACAGACCAACATGTCCACTTCTCAAATTTCATATTTCACTATAATAATTTGCCACTAATACATTATGGGTTCCAGACTAGCGTGCTACTCGCCGAAAAAGCAATTCAACACCTCTTCAGGGGTAGCAAGCTCTATATAATGCAAACCTTTTTCCCTCTTCTATCCCTCCGCTACCCTACTCTATATAACTAACTGACTAACATATCCACCACTCAAATTACTATCATACTTTACCATACTAATTCAACACTAATCCTTTATGGGTGCCGAAATAGCGTGCAACTCACCAAAAAAGCGCATCAACACCCCATCAGGGGTAACAAGTGCTATATAAATTCAAACCTCTTCCCCTCTTCTATCCTTCCGCTATCCTTCTCAAATCCAAATCAGTGACTAATATCTAAAACTCAAATTACTTTCATGTTTCACTATACTAATTCACCGCTAATCCTTCATGGGTTGCGGAGTAGCAAGCTACTCACTGAAAAAGCAGTTTGACGCCACATCAGGGGTAGTTCACACTATATCAATGCAATTACAATACAATATAATACATCTGGTTGAAAGCTGCTCTTTCTATCAGTTTGCCCAGGAAAGGTTCATTTGAAATCGGTATGTAGTTTTCAGGGTTCAGCTGGTCCAAGTTTGTTTTCTTCAGTACTAGGCATGATTATGACTTTTTGAGTTATTTTAGAATTAATCCAGTAATTAAGGACTTGTTGAGGATTCTCCTTACTGGAGTGGTAGCAGAGGTTTTTAGAATTGTCTGATTTGTCTACATATTGATTTGCCAGTTTGTCTGTGACCTCTTGAGTAACAGCATGAGCTGCTTCTAGGCAATTCTATTTATGAAATTCATTGAGAATTTTATAGAATTCTTTATTTGCACACTTAGCATTTTGAATTCTGTCTGAATAGTATTTTTGTTCGTTTTTTTATAGTAGACTTGTACAGTCTGTTAATTTTCTGTAGGCAAAGTTTTTTTCTAGATCTCTACTGGAGGTTAGTTGTGTTCTAAATTGAGTTTGTTCCACAGCCTATAGGTGGCTGCATGTAAGGTAGGGTTAGGTGCGTCGCTTAGTGTTGTTTTATGTTGGAAGACAAGCAAATAGTGGTCTGACCATGTGACTGGAGCCATTGTTTGAAAGGTAACTAGTTCTGTATTAGGAAAAATAATATCTATGATGTGTCCAGCGATATGTGTGGGTTTGTGGATGATCTGATACAGGTTGAGTGATTCTAGGCTAGTGATGATTGTTATTTTGAATGGGTCATATTTGGTTTGTCAAACCTAATGTTGAGGTCATCCAGAATGCATAGGTTGGAGTTTAGTGTTATTAGGTTTGAAACTGTGTCTTGATATGCTTCTGGGAAAGTTGCCTTGCTAGGTGGTGGTCTGTAAAGGAGTTGGAAATTACAGGAGGAAGATGGTGTAGGATTGCATCTGGTGAAAAGTTCCTCACTATCTTTTATGGAGATGTCATAATTCTTAGTGTTACGTAAGGTTTGCCTGAACACAACAGCTAGGCCACCTCCTTTTTTGCCTTAAAGATTTTGGGAGATGGTTTTATAGCCTAGAGAAACAGTTTCATGCAGGACTGTAGCCATATCATCTCCCAACCAGTCAGTGATGAATAGTATGTCTGGTGTTGCGTCAGTGAGAAGGTCGTGGATGTGATGTTTGTTCTTAGAGGGCAATTGAGCATTTATTAGTAGACAGTTTAAAGAATGTGCTTTGAAGATAGTATGACTATGTTTTGTAGAGGAGTGAGCGGTATTTTGTGGCCTTGCAGCTGGTGTGTCCTTCATGTTGGGATTAGCTGTATGAGGGTAGCAATTGTATGGCTGTTCTGTATCATGGTCCTCACGTTGCAGGCTAAGAAGGCATTTTGGTAGGTCTGTGTGTGTAGATGGTGGAGACGGTGTTTCAGGGTGAGTTGGTGTGCTGTGTTTTTTTTAGGTGTAAACTTGTTGTGCAGCAGACATGGAGAAGCTAAGTTGTGAGGTGTGGCACGTTCTTTTTTTGTTTGCGTCTGTTTGTGGTGGAGGGTGTATGAGTTAGGGGTGGTGGTGGAGCATGTGGGTCACTTCGGTAAGGTTCTAAATGATCCAATGGAAGATTGGCAGTTAAAAGAGAGTCTTGTGATGATGTATGTATGCAAGGTGTGGTGGAAGAGAGAAAGCATGGTGTTGGAGTTTGTTCATTTGTGTAATTTGAAAGGTGGGTGTATGTTTGTAGTTTGTGATGGTAAGTATTATGGGGTGTGCTGGTGTGCATGATATGTTTTGTTTTTGAGGAGTAGTGAAAGGGGATGCTAATGTATTTGTTTTATTAAATGAATCTGAACCGTATTGTTTATGAGTGAAAGTTGTAAGGTAAAGCGGTGGTGATGTGTTCGTGAGTAGAGTGCATGTTATGTGTAAGAGGTGATTAAGTAGAGTTGTAAGTGTTTGTCCATACTGATTACTGGCTGCAATCGTGTTACACAAATACATTGGCCACCTCTGTGGCACGCATGCCCCCTACCCTCTCAGACCATGTACACCTTCTATTGGACCTCTCGGTTGCAGGCGCCCCCCTCCCCGGGCCTTCACCTGTCATTTGCCCCCTAGCGTGCCCCGAGATGCAGTCTTTCAGGACAAGATCCACACTGTAATCATACACTACTTCACCATCAATAAGGAATCCGTGACCTCCCCGTTGACACTATGGGAAGGATTTAAAGTGGTCATCCCTGGCACATGTATCACAAAGCAATCAGGTACGCTCAAAGTGATTTGAGAGTACCTCACTGAGCTGGGATGGGACCTCTGTTCCCTCGGATTAGAATAATATACCTGAAAAACAACCATCACTATGGGAAAATAACAGAGTTTGACAAGGAGGCCGCATACAAGATGAAACATTTCGGCCGAGTGGCAACAGCACGCCAATATGTGAAGGGCGACCACCCTCAAAAAATTTAACTTGCATGCTTCGCAAGCCCTAGGCCTCTGAATACGTGAACGAGTTCCTAGGTGAAAGGATGGCACACCAGACCATTCCTACTGGGCTCATGTAAACAATGACTTCCTTCGACTATAAACTCTATGAGGCCATTCCGGTGTATGAAGTGGTGGAGCAGCATGCGTACCTAGATTCCATTCAGCTGCTATCATTGTACCAGGTACACCGGGCATACCTAAATTCCATTCAGCTGCTATCGTTGTACCCGGTGCACCAGGCGTACCTAGATTCCATTCAGCTGCTATCGTCGTACCAGGTGCACCGGGCGTACCTAGATTCCATTCAGCTGCTATCATTGTACCAGGTGCACCGGGCGTACCTAGATTCCATTCAGCTGCTATCGTCGTACCAGGTGCACCGGGCATACCTAGATTCCATCAGCTGCTATTGTTGTACCAGGTGCACCGGGCGTACCTAGATTCCATTCAGCTGCTATTGTCGTACCAGGTGCACAGGCCGTACCTAGATTCCATTCAGCTGCTATCGTTGTACCAGGTGCACCGGGCGTACATAGATTCCATTCAGCTGCTATTGTGGTACCAGGTGCACCGGGTATACCTAGATTCCATTCAGCTGCTATCGTTGTACCAGGTGCACCGGGCGTACCTAGATTCCATTCAGCTGCTATCTTTGTACCAGGTGCACCGGGCGTACCTAGATTCCATTCGTAGGAAGGGGGAGTCTCTGGTTGGCGCAGTGCAGCACTGGCGACAAGCAGGGCCTCTCTCTTCCCCGTCAGGGCTGAGGGTTACCTTCCAGACAACCTCTGCTTACCCTCTAGGTAGTGTGGCTTAAGCAGTCTTAGGCTAATCTCTGGGGCATATAGGGTTAAACATTTGCAACATTACACCATCACCACCAACCCACCACACAATGACACCACACTGTATTTAGTAAAAATATATCTCTTTATATAATTTCACGCAGGCTTGTAAATACAGTCTTCAAACTTTCCAAATTCCAGTTACTTGTAATGTGCCACAGTTCTTATTAGCAATAAGCAATCTTTGTTCAGCGTCTTCAAAAGCAATTGGTAGTTCTTATTACTCATGGACCAATGTTCCCAAAAGAAATGACCTCTCTTAGATTAACTTTTAGGCTCCCAATGGTCCAGGCACTGTGTGCGGCGTGTGGGCCCCTTTCGCTGGCTCTGGTACGCTTTGTAGAGCCTCAGTGCGACTCGTTCGGTGAATCCAGCGCGGCCCCGCTAAACCTCACGCATCTCGCGTGAGCGGCGTACGGCGCTGGAGGAAGGGGGCGAGGCGTACAGTGCGCTGGAGCGGTGCGCCCCGTACCGAGGCCGGGAGACAGGTTGGGGACGTCTCCCAGGTACGGCCACACAGCGGAGGGGTCTCAGGGGGCTCAAGGGAGTGCGCGCCTCACGGACTTCGGGTCCTGAGCGCCGCGCACTTGGCACACACAGTCACAGTACCTGCTTGAGGGGGTCGAAGGCCACAGCAGCGGGGGTCAGTCTTAATCACGTCGCGGTGCTCCCAGGCGGGCTACGGCTCGTCAGGCGTAGGGCTCTCCAAGGACGGTGCTTTGCGGGGCAGACAGACGTACCCGCAGCGTGCGCTTCTACCCAGGAGGGGGAGCGGCTGCAGGTGATGCGGGCAGGAGTACGGGTTGAACACAACGGGACGTACTCTCCTGCCAGACGCTCGTAGCTGTGCATTTCACAGCAGCGGGCGCTTCTTCCAGTGCGATCTCGGCGGGGAGGTCGAGGCGGGGCGGGGGTCCGTCTTTACTTTACGGGCTGCGGCGTTGGGGGCCAGCAGCTCGTGGTGCTTGGACCGGACGGGTCCTCCTTACGTTGCAGCCCCAGGCCCAGCCTTTCCAACAGTTGACGGTGCTCGGCCCAGTGCGGCTGGGCTTTACTTTGCTTCCTGTGGGTCGGCCAAGCAGAGGTCGCGGTGCTCAGTGGACGGGGGACGCCCTGCCTCGGGGAATGTGCGGGGAGGGTTCCTCACGCACTCCGCTCCCCTGAATCAGCGCTGGAGGGTCAGAACACTTCAGGCAGCAGTTTCTTCCTTCTGGGGGGTAGCGCCCAATGTCCCTGGGGCGCAGTTCAGGGGGCAAGTTCACAGGCAAGCCCTTGGAGATCTTTAGCAGAGTTTGGCACAAGTTGAATAAAAGCAAAGTCTTTCAGTCTTTCTTCTCCTGCTCTCCTTCAGCAGCAAGGCACCCACCACAGGCCAGTCTCTTGGGGTCAGAGTCAGTACTTCTCCATGCAGCTTCCAGGGTCCTTCTCTTCAGGCAGAGCTTCTTCTTTGCGCAAACTGGATCTAATTTACAAGGAGCAGGGCTCCTTCTTTTATACCCAGTTTCTTTTGTTCTCGCAGGCCAGGGGGGCCTCTGCATAACTGCTCCAGTCTCTGAGCACTTGTTGTGGGTACTTCTGGCTTCTGCATTCAGTGTGAGGGCAGGCACATCAGCCGCTCCCCAGGGGGGCGGAGCCAGCATTGTGAGGACAGGGGCAGCTTGGAGCACTTTGTTGACAAGCTTCGGTCCTTCCTGGGCCAGGTGCAGGCTGAGTCATCAGTCGCTCCCCAGGGGGGCGGAGCCAGCATTGTGGTGGCAGAGTACAGCCTGATGCAACATTCAGGGGAAACTCCCACCTCCCACTAAGGTGTCATCCTGCTATTCACTACCTGTCAACTCCCAGCCCTGTCACTCACACACACCAGACAGTCAGATCCACATCCAAGCAGAGGCGGGCTGAAATGGTTAGGCCAGCAAATGCTAACTTTCTAAAAGTAGCATTTGCAAACACAGGATATTAAAATAAACTTTACTAAAAGAAGTATTTTATTATTCTGAGTTCAGGCATACTAAACATTAATTTCTACCATGTTCCCTGAGCCTGCTGGGATTATAGAGTGTAATAATTCCAGCAGCCCATCTGGCCTAAAGGGAACTGGTAGCCTTACAATAGTGAAAAACGAATTTGGCAGTAATTCACTATTAGGACATGCCACACACATCAGGGCATGTCCTACCTTACACTTACAATGCACCCTGCCCTCAGGCCTACCATAGGGGTGACTAATATGAAGTTAAGGGAAGGTTTTAGGGGCTGGCAAGTGTGTGCACTTGCCCAGCCAGTGTGACAGTACCAGACTGCACGCAGGTTCTGCAATGGCAGACCCTAGACACATTTTAAGGCTGCTTCTGTGGGTGGCGCAACCAGCGCTGCAGGCCCACTAGCAGTATTGGCATTTACAAGCCCTGGCACTCCTGGTGCACTTTACTGGGGACTAACAGTAAATCCAATGAACCAATCATGGACATCAATCACATGTACACTTTACAGTAGGGAGAGCATATGCACTTTAGCACTGGTCAGCAGTGGTTAAGTGCCCAGAGTCATTAAACCAACAAAAACAGGTCAGAGAGAGTATTGGAGGAAGGCAAAAAGTTTAGGGATGACCCTGCCAAGAGGCCCAGGTCCAACACAACCCCCTTCCAGCCAAAACGCAGGGTAGACCAATCACCACAGTGATGGGCTTCCCTGCTTTGGGCGATAGAACCTGGACCTGGCCCGCAACAGCAGGGGCACATTCCAGTTCTACGCCAATCTGCACCTACTTTAAATCCTCTGTTAATACTCTCAGGGTCCACCAAGCCAACCCCTGGGGCACCCTTCTCTTCCCCTGGGGACACCACCTGTGCAGCGTCTAATCTTAACTCGCTCCCAGGTGTGTCCCAACAGGCAGTCATCAAATCACAGTGGCCACTGACAGTAGTCAGGGCTGAGACCCAGGCCTCATGCCTCTCAGGGCTCTCAAACCTCTGTGGCCTCAGAGAGCGGGGGGCGGTAGCCCCAGGTGCTTGGCACCCTTTGTCCACTCTCCCTCCTGTCAGGTCAGGTATGACATCCTGGCACTGACCCACCAGCCTCAGGCCTGTACCTGGCGGCTGGACCAAAGACTGGGGTGGCCTCTCCCACACCCGGTCCTCCTCCTTGGGGCTCTGTACCCTCCCACCTGGAGTGGTACCCCCTTCCAGAATTGTCAGGGCACCTGTGGCAGGTGACCTGCACAATTCGCCCACCAGTTCAGGGGTGCTATCCTGCAACTGGGGCACCAGGTCAGGGGGGACACCCTGCACCTGGCCCTTAAACCTAGGGTCTAAACCCTCAAGCCTCACCGGGGTCAGAGGCGAGGACTCCCTCCCTCTGCACCCCCTTCCAGAGTACTGCCCACTCCCAACTGGAGTGGTACCCCTAGAAGTGACATGGGTCAGGACACTGATTACAGTGGGCCCACCCTCCAGGTCAGACAACACCTGAACCTGGCTCTCCAACTCAGGGACCCAACCCTGCAGTTGAACACTTGCCTGGCGCACCAGGACTTTCCGGGGAGCACGCCTGCCCCCCCTGAGGGTGGCACATAACTCATGTGTCGTGCGACAGTCTGCCTGGCGCAGATCTCCCAATCCCTGTCCATCTGACAGTGCGGGAAGATCCCCCAGGACAGAAGTGGTGTCCCCATGGTCATTCACTGGGGACACAGCCCTGCTGGCTGGCCCCTGACCCACTGGTTCTTCCACTGGGGACTCTTTCCCCCTCTCGCCCCTCCTTCTGGACTTCTGCACCCTCCCAACTGGAGTGGTACTGCCAGTCACCAGAACTACTGGAGCTCTGTTTACAGAGCCTCCACGTTCTCTAGCCACTGGGGGATCCCCCTCAGAGGGTGACTCATCCGGACAGCCTAGGCTCCCCACCTGGTGTTCCCTTAAAGAACCATCCAGGCTCTGAGACTGAGGTTGGGCACTACCGGGACAAAACCCATTCTCACTCCTTCCTCTTAAGGACAGGACGTGAGGCCCTACACCCATCTCACTACTACAGGACCTAGCTGGGCTACTCTGCACCACTTCCACCACTCTGGGCTGGAAGATACCTGAGCCACTCCCCACAGGATCACACCCCAATGCCTCTCCAGACCCTCTGGAATCCACCACAAGGTCTGCCTCCAATGTGAGCTCCCTGGGGTCAGAGAACTCACTCTCAAACAGGTGTTGGCATAGCTCTGGAAAACTGGGACTTACAATATGCTCTCCCACAATTGGATTACACAGCCCCCTAGCAGGGTTAACCAAATTATCCTTCACCTCACCATCCAGCGCCTCACACACATACTCCACACCATTCTTCTGAGACTGGCCAGACAGTAGCGAACTGTCTCTGTCACACAACCCACACTCTTCTGGGCGGTCCTTACACTCACCCACCAGGACCTCAACCATGGGGGAAACCCTCCCGCCACTAGGACCATGAACTCCTACGCCAGCTACCCTATTCCCTTCAGGGACGCTGCGCACTACTGGAGCTACCTCATGCCCTTGAACCTCCTGGTGTATGTTAACCCCCTCCAAGTCAGGTGCCATACCTCTAGGTGCGCGCGTTATGCTGTCTGCACTAGATACCTTAATGTTGCTGCCACCATCTGAGCTGGACTCCACCTCCAACTCAGCAAAGCTCAATCTCTGAGCTACACATATTTCTTGTTGCTGGGCTGAAGCCCTTCTGGCCTCAAGCCCCTCGAGCTCCAAGTCAAGTTTCCTCATTCTTAAGTCATGCGCAAGCTCCATTTTCATTACTTCCAGGGCTAACTTCCTAGATTCTAGCTCCAGTTGCCCATTTATTTCCAGCTCTGCCAACTTCAATTCATGATCTCGGGTTGCCTGTCTGTCCGCCAGCTCCTCTGGCGACAGACCTCGGCCAGAAACACTGCTACCCAATGGGGAGGTTGCACCCCTACACTCTGGAGTCAGGGGTCCCTCCAGCTGCTGTTCTGCATCCTCAAACTCAAAATCCTTTCCAGGGGCATTCCTTGCCTTGACCCAGACCCTCAGCGCCTTTTGGAACTGCTCCCTTCTGGAGAGTCCGGTCATGGAAATGTTCAAATTTTTGCAGAAGCTCCTGAGCTGTTTCCCAGTGTAGTTTTCTAGTTTCTCCCAATCACAGTCAATAGAAGAAATGGATGCTGCCTTTTCCATTTTCACTGACACAGGCATGACTTCAAAAACACATGGAGATCTCTTCTCGCAAATCATAAATCAACAAAAAATGTCTGTGGCTTAAGTTACTGGACTGTCATCACTGTGCAATGGTCAGTAGCTAAGGTAAAAACACTGCAAATGTAAATCCGCAAATCCCACCGCTGCCACCAATGTAGGAAGGGGGAGTCTCTGGTTGGCGCAGTGCAGCACTGGCGACAAGCAGGGCCTCTCTCTTCCCCGTCAGGGCTGAGGGTTACCTTCCAGACAACCTCTGCTTACCCTCTAGGTAGTGTGGCTTAAGCAGTCTTAGGCTAATCTCTGGGGCATATAGGGTTAAACATTTGCAACATTACACCATCACCACCAACCCACCACACAATGACACCACACTGTATTTAGTAAAAATATATCTCTTTATATAATTTCACGCAGGCTTGTAAATACAGTCTTCAAACTTTCCAAATTCCAGTTACTTGTAATGTGCCACAGTTCTTATTAGCAATAAGCAATCTTTGTTCAGCGTCTTCAAAAGCAATTGGTAGTTCTTATTACTCATGGACCAATGTTCCCAAAAGAAATGACCTCTCTTAGATTAACTTTTAGGCTCCCAATGGTCCAGGCACTGTGTGCGGCGTGTGGGCCCCTTTCGCTGGCTCTGGTACGCTTTGTAGAGCCTCAGTGCGACTCGTTCGGTGAATCCAGCGCGGCCCCGCTAAACCTCACGCATCTCGCGTGAGCGGCGTACGGCGCTGGAGGAAGGGGGCGAGGCGTACAGTGCGCTGGAGCGGTGCGCCCCGTACCGAGGCCGGGAGACAGGTTGGGGACATCTCCCAGGTACGGCCACACAGCGGAGGGGTCTCAGGGGGCTCAAGGGAGTGCGCGCCTCACGGACTTCGGGTCCTGAGCGCCGCGCACTTGGCACACACAGTCACAGTACCTGCTTGAGGGGGTCGAAGGCCACAGCAGCGGGGGTCAGTCTTAATCACGTCGCGGTGCTCCCAGGCGGGCTACGGCTCGTCAGGCGTAGGGCTCTCCAAGGACGGTGCTTTGCGGGGCAGACAGACGTACCCGCAGCGTGCGCTTCTACCCAGGAGGGGGAGCGGCTGCAGGTGATGCGGGCAGGAGTACGGGTTGAACACAACGGGACGTACTCTCCTGCCAGACGCTCGTAGCTGTGCACTTCACAGCAGCAGGCGCTTCTTCCAGTGCGATCTCGGCGGGGAGGTCGAGGCGGGGCGGGGGTCCGTCTTTACTTTACGGGCTGCGGCGTTGGGGGCCAGCAGCTCGTGGTGCTTGGACCGGACGGGTCCTCCTTACGTTGCAGCCCCAGGCCCAGCCTTTCCAACAGTTGACGGTGCTTGGCCCAGTGCGGCTGGGCTTTACTTTGCTTCCTGTGGGTCGGCCAAGCAGAGGTCGCGGTGCTCAGTGGACGGGGGACGCCCTGCCTCGGGGAATGTGCGGGGAGGGTTCCTCACGCACTCCGCTCCCCTGAATCAGCGCTGGAGGGTCAGAACACTTCAGGCAGCAGTTTCTTCCTTCTGGGGGGTAGCGCCCAATGTCCCTGGGGCGCAGTTCAGGGGGCAAGTTCACAGGCAAGCCCTTGGAGATCTTTAGCAGAGTTTGGCACAAGTTGAATAAAAGCAAAGTCTTTCAGTCTTTCTTCTCCTGCTCTCCTTCAGCAGCAAGGCACCCACCACAGGCCAGTCTCTTGGGGTCAGAGTCAGTACTTCTCCATGCAGCTTCCAGGGTCCTTCTCTTCAGGCAGAGCTTCTTCTTTGCGCAAACTGGATCTAATTTACAAGGAGCAGGGCTCCTTCTTTTATACCCAGTTTCTTTTGTTCTCGCAGGCCAGGGGGGCCTCTGCATAACTGCTCCAGTCTCTGAGCACTTGTTGTGGGTACTTCTGGCTTCTGCATTCAGTGTGAGGGCAGGCACATCAGCCGCTCCCCAGGGGGGCGGAGCCAGCATTGTGAGGACAGGGGCAGCTTGGAGCACTTTGTTGACAAGCTTCGGTCCTTCCTGGGCCAGGTGCAGGCTGAGTCATCAGTCGCTCCCCAGGGGGGCGGAGCCAGCATTGTGGTGGCAGAGTACAGCCTGATGCAACATTCAGGGGAAACTCCCACCTCCCACTAAGGTGTCATCCTGCTATTCACTACCTGTCAACTCCCAGCCCTGTCACTCACACACACCAGACAGTCAGATCCACATCCAAGCAGAGGCGGGCTGAAATGGTTAGGCCAGCAAATGCTAACTTTCTAAAAGTAGCATTTGCAAACACAGGATATTAAAATAAACTTTACTAAAAGAAGTATTTTATTATTCTGAGTTCAGGCATACTAAACATTAATTTCTACCATGTTCCCTGAGCCTGCTGGGATTATAGAGTGTAATAATTCCAGCAGCCCATCTGGCCTAAAGGGAACTGGTAGCCTTACAATAGTGAAAAACGAATTTGGCAGTAATTCACTATTAGGACATGCCACACACATCAGGGCATGTCCTACCTTACACTTACAATGCACCCTGCCCTCAGGCCTACCATAGGGGTGACTAATATGAAGTTAAGGGAAGGTTTTAGGGGCTGGCAAGTGTGTGCACTTGCCCAGCCAGTGTGACAGTACCAGACTGCACGCAGGTTCTGCAATGGCAGACCCTAGACACATTTTAAGGCTGCTTCTGTGGGTGGCGCAACCAGCGCTGCAGGCCCACTAGCAGTATTGGCATTTACAAGCCCTGGCACTCCTGGTGCACTTTACTGGGGACTAACAGTAAATCCAATGAACCAATCATGGACATCAATCACATGTACACTTTACAGTAGGGAGAGCATATGCACTTTAGCACTGGTCAGCAGTGGTTAAGTGCCCAGAGTCATTAAACCAACAAAAACAGGTCAGAGAGAGTATTGGAGGAAGGCAAAAAGTTTAGGGATGACCCTGCCAAGAGGCCCAGGTCCAACACCATTCAGTTGCTATCGTTGTACCAGGTGCACCGGGCGTACCTAGACTCCATTCAGCTGCTATCGTTGTACCAGGTGCACTGGGAGTACCTAGATTCCATTCAGCTGCTATCATTGTACCAGGTGCACCGGGCGAACCTAGACTCCATTTAGCTGCTATCGTTGTACCAGGTGCACCGGGCGTACCTAGATTCCATTCAGCTGCTATGGTTGTCACAGGTGCACCGGGCGTACCTAGATTCCATTCAGCTGCTATGGTTGTACCAGGTGCACCACTCTTCACCAAGTTCATAGCGAACTGCCTCCTTTCTCTAATGCCCACTATTGTGCACCGGATCAATCAGGTTTTGTCCCATGCCGGTCCACATTACACATAACCTCGGTACTGTACTCACCCTCGTGTACACCCTGGACCCCCAGCTTGATGCTGCCGCTCCACTTCTGGATGCCATGAAGGCCTTTGCCTCCCTTTGAAAGGCCATATCTTTTTCAGTTACTCAGTCTCAGTCCCTGATTTATCCGGCAGATCCAGCTTTTATAAACCCTACCTACCTGACTCAATTGTATGTTGTCCTACCGCTTCTGGATCACTCGTGGGACACACCAGGGGTACCCACTGTCCCGGATCTTGTGTGCCGTGGCAATGGAGCCCCTTGTGGCCTAATTACCGCAGCATCACACCCACCATATTCTTGGACTCATGGGCAGGGGTCTGGTGCTATCGATGTATGCAAAGGTGACCCTCTATCTTCAGAAACTGGGCAAGAACCCACCCCATTAATTCACAAGGTCATGCGCTTCAGGGGAAACTCATGTATAGAGGATGTCTGGGCCAAGTTCACACTTTTCCCATTCACCAACTGCACATAACCTTTCCCATCCGAATACCCGCTGCTATGGATCTCCGACCTGGTCTGGTACTTGGGCATCTGGCTCAGCCGAGTTCCAGATGAACTCTGGAAGGCCAATTATGGCCACACTGTCGCTTGGCTGGTGGATAGGGTGCCAATTTGGTCTCGCCTGACACTATCCATTACAGGATGGATAGCAATTGGAAAAATGGTTGTTCTAACCAGGTTCCTGTACCTTTTTTCACACATACATCTTACACTCATTGCATGGGAAATACTCACCTTATCTCTTGAGCAAGGGGTTAGGGAGTGCCTGAGATGGCTCTTTATGTGCTCTGAGCTCAGACACAATACAACCACTTCTGGCTACACCCCAAACTATCAAAGTAGACCACAAGTCTACATCCCCCAATGCACCCTACAAGCTGCTACAGACTGTGACATGGTGGAATGCATGTGTTGGGTGTGGATTGGGATGAAACAGTGGTGAACTTCATTTCCCCTATGCGCCTTACATGGCTATCTGGATTAAGTCCCTTTGTCGTCCTTGCAAGAGGAGGGTGCCAGGCCGAGGGCACATGGGAATAATCCCATAACATTTGCTGACTTATATCCAGAATACCACTTTATATTCCTGTTTGTGGCCACTTGAACAGCACACCTTATGTTTCTTGAGATCCTACTCTACCATCAACTTCACGCCACCTGCTGCACAGTACGTAACACATTCCCCGTGTTCCCTCCCATGCTACATGTTTGGGAGCACATCCTCACTAACCCTTCACCATGCAAACTCGCCTCTACTCTTTTATGCAAACCACAGCATTTGTCCAGATGCTAGCAGCATGTGCAGTCTGGGCAACAGACCCCCTGCACAGACGCTCAGTGGTCTTACTGTTGTGACCAGACACCAGCCCACTTGCCAAATTAGAAACTGTGGTTTATACATTTTAAGTTCTTCCACTGAACCCACTTCACCCTGATGCAGCTACTTTGCATGGGCCAGGTGACAGATGCAAGTTGTCTCTGCTGTACAGCCCCACAGTCCACCTTTCTCCACTTTGAACGGGAGAGTAGGTGATTTCTGGGTCAATGTACTCTCTGTTATACACTGCATCATGGGCCACTCCCAACCACAGACTCCCTTAGTCAGCCTATTGACTTATGTAAAGGATGCCCCACACAGGGACCACAGACTAATGGCTCTGCATCTACTCCTCATCAAATGCCTTGTTGCCATGCACTGAGGTAGAAGGCTTGCCATCACCACAGCGCCAGAAGCAATTATCCAACTACTGGGAACTAATGCCTTCATACAACCATCACAAGGACATTTGGGAACCGCTACCAACTTTTCTCCAACAAAGAGATACCGCCCCCCAGAAGTGGCAGACCTTAACCCCGGAGGACCTCCCTCCTCTTCTGAGAGCTTTAGTTTGACTGCCTCCAGGGCTTTGGGGGACCACACAAATCATACCTTGATTCCTGCCTAAGGGTTGCTGGAACCCTTTTGGCTGCATATTCACATGACTGAAGGCCAGAATGCAGTGTTTACTAGTTCTGGGGAAGGTTACGTTTCCATTGCTGTGTGAGCGGTCCTCCATGGATGGGCCAATGCAGGGCCGGCCTAAGGCATGTGCAAGCTGTGCACCTGCACGGGGCCGCCAAACCCCAGGGGCCGCCACGCCAATATATATCCTTAGATACATATTTACGTGGTGGCTCCTGGCAGGGATTTGGCGGCCTCGGGCCCCCTACCTACACTCCCTGCTCAGGGCCTCCGTGAGCCTAGAGCCGGCCCTGGCCAATGTGTCATATACTACTGTACTTGTGCTTGATCTGTGCTGTGCCCCCTTATCTCTACCCCTCCTCCACTATCTGCTGAATTGGCTTTCATACAGGATCCGAAAGACTTCTGGAACAAGCAATCAAAGGATTCGAGAAACTTCCTGCCAATGGAGTAGTGAAGGTGCAACCAGCAACTCCGAGCTAGATTTCAAAGATCGGGGATATGGTCTGAGAGAGGATTGTGGACAAGAAGGAGTTTGGCCCTATTTACAGACTGCTGGTGCCGGTACTGGCAGTTAAATAGACCAGAATTGTACTTTTTGTACCCCTTGATGGTTGCAGAAACAAACAATTTGTGTTGTTCGACCTGATCAACCACACCATGTGGTCAGTCCTGCAATAAAAGGACACAAGGGCTCCTTGGTAGTTACCTGCATCTGTTCACTACCATGAAGGAAACCCCTTTATAGGCACTAACCAACACAGAGGTTTCTGTTCCCCGTCAGGGGATATCTGATACTAATGTTTTGCCACTTCCAATTACATCTACCAACAGAATACAAGCACTGTATTCAATTTCGCCGTTTTCAACACCACATGCCAACAGCAAAGTTGTTTATTATGATCCACCATTAGAGGTAACTAACAATTGCGATTCTCCTATTAACATGACCAGAGTATCTGGATTTCATTAAAGACACGGAGGCTAACATTATGCATTAACCAGTTTTTACTCAGACTGCCTCTGGCTATTTTATCAACATTGATGACATTTCCTTGGATTCATCAGACCCACCATTGCATGGAACTCGTGCATTTATAATTTAGCTCAAAGGGTCATATTTCGGTCCGCCCTGGATTTCCATTTGGATTTCTATTTTGTTGCTTCTTCTTTTTTATGTAGATTCATTTCATGACAGCATATTCTGCTTTTAAATAGAGACTATCTCCCAGACCGCTCTGCTATTGAACTGGTAGCTGAGGTTTGAATCCCTCATTCTTCATCATACAAAGTGTAAAGAAAACTGTCACTGGTGAAGACTTCAGCCGTTCAAGTGCGAGATGGAATTGTTTGGGACAAGGTTAGCGGCGTTATCATCAACGCCTAACTCCATGCCTTTGTTTGACAGAGGAGCATTTTTTATGGATTGTCGTGATAGCCCATGCCTGAAATCTAGCTCAGCTGAATCACATCACTATCCTGAGAGGGTTGGCGGCGGGTCTGCACCAAGGGCCTCATTTATGAGAAACGACGCATCGCTGCGTGAAAGCAGCGATGCGTCACTTCTCAGTGCGCACCCCTTGCGACATACCTGATGCGTCATATTTAATGTATGACGCATCATGTCGCAAGGAGTTACAGATACGTCAGTATTTCTGAAGTATCTGTAAGTGCAAAAGTGACGCATTGCTGGAGGGTGTCACAAAAGTGACGCAACTCCAGCAAGCCCCATGTGAAAGGGCCTGCGTCAGTCTTACGCCTGCTGTGCGGCAGGTGCAAGATTTTGACGCAACGGCGTCCTAGAAGTGGCGCAGTGAAATCTCATAGATTTTACTGCGTCACTTCTACAACCCTTCCTTGCGCCAAAACGCCCCCTTGTATACATTATACCTGGCGCTGGTATAATGTGGCGCAGGGGTTTACAAAGTGACACATCTACCTAGATGCGTCACTTTGTAAATATGGCGCAACAAGGTGCATTTTTTACACCACTGGTGCGTCACAAAAAGTGACGCACTGGCGGCGTAAAAGTGACGCACAGCCTCATAAATGAGGCCCCAAGACTGGCTACCAGACAACACACACAGGCAGGTAAATGGCAATTTAGACCACTCTAAGGTATCTGTCAGATTTGCATCTACTCTATGCCCTCTAGGATATTCAGTGCTAGATAGGAATACAATTATATGTAGTCATGTAATCAATGCACCAATTATAATAGCTTAATTATTCATCTTCACCATTCTTGTAATGCTGACTACTATGCTTTGTTTTCTTCTACTAATAAGTGCAGCATAAGTATTCTAAAAAAATTAACCAATTGCTTCAATAAATGTTTAAAATGCCAATCTGTGTATTTCTTGTGTCCTTGGGGAAATTTGGGTTAATGACAGTTGCAATGTTCTGAGGTTACAGACACCATCAGTTACCCTGTACATTTTAGGGGTCCAGATGGCGCACTGTGAGCTAACTGGGAACATATTCTGATGGTATGAGAGCACTAAATCCCCATATATTTGAGCCTTATGTTGGCCAAATGAAAAATCTTACTGAATAAGTAGGAACAGCCGAGGAATTGTGCCAAGTGGGGTAAACGTTTCTAACCTGTCTATGGCCAAAGGTCAGAAAGAAGTACAAAGTGTTATGGTGACTGCCAAACAACATTTAGGACACTTTTGTGAATTAAGACCAATACCCCGAATAGCTTCATGGGCATCTGTATAGGTCTTTACAGAGTGTAGAAGGCTTCTACCGTAGTTTTCATTTTTGCATTTTTTTCTTCTCTTCTGTCTGGAATTTTTATGACTCTGCTATGGCACTGCCAACCGGAAATAATACATTTTCCTTCCATGTAAGAATACCATGCTGCTTAAAGGGGGAGCCAGCATAGTTCCAATAGTTATTCGTATACATGTTCAGAGCTCTGATGAGTTGTGCAGCCACTTGTAATATGCCTTTCAGGGGATCCGGTGTGGTGTCCTGGAGACTGTAGAATACTTTGCAAAAGGACTAAGGCTTGGACTAATGTTCTGATGTTCATTTACAGATGGTATGTCTTTAATTTCTTTTAATCAAGAGCTGGTACCATAATGTATTTGTATTCTTGGCAATTTGTTGTTTCATGGAGAGCTCATGGTCAATGTTGAAACCAAGAGATTTTATCCTCCATGTCAACTGGGGGTTGTAAAATTGCCCAAGTAATTTCAAAGACCCAAGTGTGAAATGGTGATTGTTTTATTATATTCTTCAATAGGAGGAACTCTATTTTGGTTGGGTTGGATTTTAAATAGACTCAGAACATCCAGTTCTGAATTAGATAAAGGTAGGTATTGAAGTAATGGAAGTTTGAGCGGTTGAAGTTGTCAGATATCCTGAATAGAACTACATTGTCATATTAGGATAGTATTATAATTTCATTATTTATTTTTTCTACATCACCCTTTTTATAGTTCCAGTCACCAAATACCCTGTGATGTGGTGGTTATCTTGATTTAGTGGATGCAATAATATAGCCATGCAAAATAATACATATGGTATGCTGGGATACACCAATGTGCGTAATCAGAGTATTGGTAGGTGATGGCCTTCAGGAGTGAAGATGTTGGTGAGTTAAGTCAGCAATATGAGATAGAAGGTCTTTCAAGTTAGAGGAAAGAAGTGTGGGATTGGAGGGAGTATTGTTGTCTGACTGATGTTGTCGGAGTGGGTTCTGATACTGTTTCTGATGTGGAGAGGGGATTTATGCCACCACATTTCCTAATTGAACATTGGATAAGTGTTTCTTAAATGGGAGAGACACAGTGCATACCTGCCTTAAAGAAGGTTCTACATATGTTGATTGACTCACTAATAGTGATCATAGAGAAGATAGCATTAGATGTAGATTTGAATGTTTGTCTTGGGTGATGTTGTCAGAGGTGCATTTCCATTTCTTTCCTTGTGCTCAGATGGAGATTGTTTTATGAGCTATTATAAGTATCCTGGAAGAGATGCGGTGAGTCTGAAGGAGCATATTTTCAGTCATGCATTGAGGCCATGGAATTCTTCATGGCACTGTTCTATGCATTCTGAAGTG
The DNA here is from genome assembly GCF_964261635.1 of Lissotriton helveticus. Taxonomy (NCBI): domain Eukaryota; kingdom Metazoa; phylum Chordata; class Amphibia; order Caudata; family Salamandridae; genus Lissotriton; species Lissotriton helveticus. The sequence goes on along the minus strand of NC_136069.1, from coordinate 1,695,421,779 downwards.
TATTGACTTCCGAAGTCGGCTGCAGAGAGAGCTGATGAGTTAGTCCTTGTGAGAGACAATGGAGAAGATCCTAAAGGACCAGTGCATTTGTTTTTCTCTTTTCAGTTTACCTGGGTACGTTGGTGTGATGTGATGGATTTAGGAAGAATTGAAAGGGGATCCATGTAGTCCTCATGTATCGGGAGCTTTTACTGGGTTTATGGTGAGGCAGTTGATTTACCTTTGGAGAGTGCAGGCTCTGTGCTGCTTGGTTTAAATGGTTTTAAGGAGAGCGTACAGTTATTATCTCATTATCTTGGTGGTTTAATCTTGAGTGAGGTTGAAGTTTATGAGAAATTTAGGCATATGGGTATTTTAATGCAAAAATATAATTCATGTTATGTGCATTTGTGGTTTAACTCCAACTGTGAACCAGAAAGACTAATCCTGGTGTAAAATCTATTGTTTCAGTGCTCACAATGATTTAAAACATCTGTTCCAAGACATCTGTGAGGCACTGAAAACAATAACATTATTTGAATCATAGGCATACGGAGGAACGGCATGAAAATTATAGGAATTAGCTATGACTAGCAAAGTTGCTGGGTTTCTGTGACTCACCTTTGAAGTGTCTCTTGCCATTGCGAGTAATACAAAGAATACCTATTTCATCATCATTGACTCTTGTATGGAACATAACTTCCATCACTCATTATGGAAGAAATTTAGGCTGATGACCCATTTCTCTTCTATTGTTTGATTTCAAATGTAGTTTCATATGTTTATTACGTTTTCTTCACATTGATGTCAAGCTGTATGTCCAATCTGTGGAAAAGTTGCATTCTGTTTCTCTTTGCCAGCATGCTGACTTCCACATATCTTCCCACATGGTCTCCACATTATAGAAGAGTAAGTTTGAAAGATATGAAGAAGGAATGCAGGACATCGCAGCCTGGATGACAAACAGCGGCATAAAGCTAAACACTGGAAAGACAGAAGTCCTAGTCCTCGGCACCACCCCATCAGCATGGGACAACACCTGGTGGCCCATTTCCCTAGGCATCCTGCCCACCCCCACAGACATTGCCAGAAACCTTGGCATTGTACCTGACTCATCCCTCTCCATGAACCAACAGGTCAATTCCATCCCCTCCGCATCCTCTGCAAGACTTTCAAATGGATTCCCCCTGAGTCAAGGAAGACAGTCACCCACACACTCATCACCAGCAGGCTAGACTACGGAAATGCTCTCTATGGTGTCATAAACAAGTCTCTAGTCTGCAAACTCCAGACGATACAGAACACCACCGCCAGACTCATCCTGGGTATCCCTCGACACAAGCACATCAGCCAACACCTACATAGGCTCCACTGGCTCCCTGTTTAGAAGAGTGTCACCTTTAAGATCCTCACCCACGCCTACAAATGCCTACATAACACCGGACCCCAATACCTCAACTACAGAGTCACCCTCCATGTACCCAAAAGAAACCTCAGATCAGCCAACCTCGTCCTCGCCGAAACCCCACTCATCCGTAGCGCCAAAGCAGGGGTGAGATCCTCCTCCTACATCACGGCCAAGACCTGTAATGAGCTCCCGATTGACATCAGGCGTGCCCCCTCCCTGAGCACCTTCAGGATTCTTTCAAGACCTGGTTCTTCGGCTAAACGGAACTGCTACCCCCCCACCCCCCAGCGCCTTGAGACCTTCACCAGTGAGTAGCACACTTACAATTCCCTGATTGATTGATTGCTTGATTGATTGATTGATTAAGCTTCGGAGCTCCATCTGTATGTATAATAAACAGCCTGCAAATTCAAAGCTAGTGCTGACCATGAATATATCCCCAGGAATTTAGTAGGAAGTGCTTCAAAGTCAGGAAGTGGAATGCTGACTTTGCAACAGCGGTGCCAGATTTGCTTTTAGTTTAACATGTTCGAACTCCAGAACTTTGTTTAATATAACACATGTATCTATCCTAAAAATAATGCTTAATCTAGGGCTCACCATGAAGGCATAAAGAAGCTATTGAATACTGGTCCAGATTTCAGTGGGATGTTTCTTGTTTATGGGACAGATATGCCCAAACTTGTACAAAGGGTAAAATTGTTAATAAATGCTTTTAACATTTTGTGATTTTGCTATCCATATTTCCTTTACTACATGAACTGTAGAGTAGTGTTATTGTGTTATCTAGTAAAAGGTATAAATAGTTATCAGCGTTTTACCTGCCATGGTTGAATGTTATTGGCATCAGCACAGGCTCCATCAACAAATGGTCCTCGTCCAGGTTCGCAAGACATCAAAGAGTTCAAAGCATGAGCTATTGCATACACGGCAAGATAGGCGTGGTATGTGTAACTCAGGTCAAACAGTTCAAACATAAGGAGGTCATGTTTGTCGAAGGTTTGGTTCTCTGAGCAAGGTGTGGAGATATCATGTGTGGCAAGACTAGTCTTGAATTCTGCCTCCATGGATCTTTGCCACTTGCACTTAAACACTTTCTCCCAGAGAAGTTTAATGAATACATCATTGGGATCTTGTAAGGGATCAAGGTGAGTGATGAATTCTTCAAAACCTGGAATCTTGGCATAATGGGGGGCTACTCCTAGCGATCCGTTGAACAATCTCCAAGTCTGCTTAGGGAAGAGTCCAAGCGTCATTGTGAATGATGCTGTGAAGACAAACACCTTATCCGTCACATTCTGTGCAGCGAAGAACCCTATGAGATTCTTGAAATGCACCTCACAGCTATGTACCACAATTATTTTCACGGCATGTCGCTGGGCCATGCCTATGATGTGGAGGAGCTTCTCTCTGCCATAGCTCAGATGGATTCTTTCGATGAAAGCCACACAGCCCCCATTTTCTTCAATTACCCTTTTCATGTCTTGTCCTCCCTGCCATCCAACATCATCATCTGAGATGATCATTCCAAGCCAGGTCCATCCAAAGTGTCCTGTTAACCGCGCCATGGCAATGTTCTGCAAGTTGATGTTTGGTAATGTGCGCAGAAAAGATGGGAACTGAAGCTTGTCACTTAGAGCAGCGAGCACTGACCCATAGCTGATCTGTTTTAGAAGGATGCAAAGAGGAGTTAGTCTGTATATCAAATTTTATGTGTAACAACAGTACACTTAAGTCCAAACATGAAGATAACTGGCTATTCAAGATTTTGAATCTTGTGCAAAACCAAAATACTGTACTGACTCCATGTTAATCAATACATATCAGGAAATGTCATTGCTAGAAACTGAAACAAGCATGGTCACAAATTCAACACACCTATTGACATGGTGTTTTTGCATAGTCCTGCCATTGCAGCATTGTGAGACGTCTTCCACTCCAGTAGGTGAGGCAACAACACCAACTGTCACTTCACCTTTCAGTCTGTCACTTGGGACTGCTGTCTTTACCTATTTTTTGGTTGGTTAAAGTGTCATTCCTCCCTTGCTTCCACCCACTACAGCAAAGAGGATAGAACAGTGGGTTGGCCACTTCAGCCACTGGCTCCTCTCTCTGTGACAACCAGCATTTTGTTTGTGTAGATGTGCTCATGAGTTAACAGTCTCAATCAATTAATCAATCAGGGATTTGTAAAGCGCGCTACTCACCTGTGAGGGTCTCAAGGCGCTCGGGGATAGGAAGGCGTGCAGCTCCGATTCAGCCAAAGAGCCAGGTCTTGAGGCTCTTCCTGAAGTTGTGCAGGGTGAGGGAACATTTGATGTTGAGCTGGAACTCGTTCTAGGTTTTTGCTGCGATGTAGGAGTTGGTTCTTCTATCTGCTCTAGCTCTGCAGATGCGTCGGGTTTCAGTGAGGACGAGGTCAGTGGAGCGGAGGATTCTCTCGGGTCATGTGGAAGGAGACTTTTTCATTGAGGTATTGAGTCCGGTGTTGTGGAGGTATTAGTAGGCGTGAGTGAGCAGCTTGAAGGTTACTCTCTACTCAACGGAGAGCCAGTGGAGGTCTCATAGGTGCTGGGTGAGGTGGTCATGTCGTGGGATGCCGAGGACAAGTCTAACAGTGGTTATGGATGGTCTGGACTTTTTGGAGTGGGGATTTGTTGATTCCGGTGTAGAGGGCGTTTCCGTAGTCCAGTCTGCTGGTTATGAGTACATGGGTGACTGTTTTCCTGGATTCGGGGGGATCTATTTGAAGGTCTTGCAGAGAATGCTGAGGGTGTTGAAGCACGTGGTTGAGATGTCATTGATCTGTCTGGTCATGCTGAGGGAGGAGTCGAGTATGATACTGAGGTTGCGGGTGTCATTTGTGGGTGTGGGGGGGGGTTGACGATGGCAGTGGGCCACCAGGTGTTGTCCCATGCTGAGGGGGTGGGTCCGAGGATGATGACTTCTGTATTCTCTGAGTTGAGCTTGAGACAGCTGCTGCTCATCCAGGAAGATATGTCTTTCATTCCTTCCTGGAAGCTGAGTCTGGTGGTGTTGAGTTCCTTTGTGAGGGAGAAGATGAGCTTGGTGTTGTCGGTGTAGGTTACTATGCTGAGTCCATGCTGTCTGACGATGGCAGCTAGGTGGGCCATGTAGTGTCCGCGGGTCAGCTCCCAAAGTTTGTGATGGGAGGGCTGCCTCTAATGTTTGACCTTATCCTCTGTTTCTCTGGAGTCACAAAGTGGGATATGTGATGTGAGCCACTCATTCTATTTCCTTTAGCTTTCTCATACACATATATGGACACCAGAATTCTTGTCTGAGTCTCTCTCCCTCTCCTTTCACACAATCTCTCATTTGTCTCTCCTTATTCTCTCTGTCTCTCTTGCAGTCTTTCTTAGACTCTGGCTCTTTTTCCACCTCTGCCTATTTCTCTCTTACACACACACACACACACATGCACACACACCCACACACACAGACACACATACGCATGCACACAAACACTCTCTTGCTCTCTTTATCTCTCTCTTTCTCTCTCTCTCTTTCTATGTGCATATTTTTTTAATTGGTCTTCATTACCTTTTTCTAAATTCTCAGCCATGACAGAGATATCAAAAGCCAGCATATATTAATAATACATGCATACCTTCTCAGAACAGTCAGTTGTTTAGCTCCTAATGTATCTATCTTATAATTAACAATAGCAGATGTCGTGTTCAAACAATGGAATCTCTAACTATGAAAATCCTTAAATCCAATCACATATCAGCCTGCATCATTTGACAAATCATATATGTAATTACATCGCTGCAAAAACCATACCTTTACACACTACATCAAAATTTCTGTTAAACTTCTGATTGTGTCCCAAGAGTCTGCAGGTGGTCTTTTTTCTATAAGGGACCATCAACATGGCCAACTCAACATGTGACCATTTCAAAACATCCTCCAGCCACTAAGAGATATCCAGTCCCTTTTTTTCTCCCCCAGAAAGTAAAATTTGAATAACTGCCTTTTTGGTTTTGACCTTCAGATTTCACCCAATAGACACAGCAGCAGTTCTAATGGAATCTCTAAACCAGAGACCTCTTTTACTATCATTTGATAATAATATTCCTGCAACTGGAGACACCTGGGGCACGTGTTATTTGTTCCAGGTGCATCTGTTCAATACAGTATGGGGAGGAATATGTGTGGTGTTGTTAGAGTGTTTTTATTTTATTTTTAAAATAATGCATAATTTAGATGAGCTTCAGTTAGCATCACTATCTCAAAAGGAGCTTCCATTTAAATGTACCCAAAATTGCAGAAATGTAGCCTTCTGTACCTACATGTGTTTTCTTTGTTTTGTCTGTTTGCTTTCCTATTTTAGAAAATCAGTGAAATTGAAGCCAGATCTATGGTTTAAAACATTAATAAACTGCATTAATTTGTGCTCCACTTGAGGAAGTCATGTCCAGGATATTTTCGACTTTGTAACCTTCAAGATTCTTTTGTTCAAGCTTTTCCTAGAGACCATTCATCAGTCGAACGGTCCATTATATTTCTGTATTATATAAATTACATGTAATTTCCTCATTTCTTATGCATACCTCATTCATTAATGTGTAGTAAAAGTAGGAGTTTATGTATGTATCTTATTGAATATATCTTATGTATTAGAACATGCATCCGCTTACTAGGATGATACATTGAGACACATGTAGTTCAACTCTAGTATGCCACCATTGAAGTGTGTGAGTTTGCTGCATAAGCCCTATTACGGATAATTTTTAGAGATACATGCCAATCATATGCTATCACACTTCTTTTCCATCATACAAAAACCTCAGCAGCATTCCCCTGACCTGACATCCTTAGAAACAGAAATGACACAACAAGAACTCTTGGCTGCACTCCAACACCTCAAAAAAGATAAGGCACCTGGACCCGATGGCTTCACTGCCGAATTCTACCTCCACTTCCCTAAACTATTATTGCCTAAATTACACCTTTTGATTAATTCCTTTTACTTTTTGGGAAAATCTAAGGGTTCTTTGGCAGATGATCCTATTTGCTTAATACCCAAAGAAGGCAAAGATATGAACTATTGTAAAAATGTTAGGCCCATTTTACTTGTTATTTTTACAAGATTTTTTCCAAAGCACTGGCCTTACGCTTAGACCCTATTTTACCAACTATATTAGGCGAGGAACAGTCCAGATTCGTGAAAGGGCGAGTAATTACTGATAATACTAGACTTTTTTTCAATATTTTATCTAAAGCCCCTCACTTAAAACACTCTCTTGCAGCTATAGCGCTAGATGCAGAGAAAGCATTTGATAGAGTTGAATGGAAATATTTATTTTACACTCGCAAATGGTTTGGCTTTCGCCCTAAATTTACGACCTTAATCTCACTTTTATATTCTAATCCACACGCTGCTGTCTGTGCCAATGGTCTAATATCATCTTTTTTTTTATTTTGGCAGAGGAGTGCGTCAGACCTGCCCTTTATCCCCCTTTCTTTTTAATTTGGCTCTTGAACCCTTTCTCTCAAAAATTGGTCAAAATGAGCAAATAGACGGATTTAAAACCCCCCAATCAATGTCAAACTTGCAGCGTATGCTGATGATATTCTGATCTTTATCTCTAACCCAGTGAATCAATTCCTGCCTTCCTAAAAGAGGTTCAATCCTTTTCTTTGATCTCAGGTTATAAACTAAACAGTGATAAGTGTGAAATCTTACCTCTGACTAAATTTACTTTTAAAACTGATTTTGTCTCGGCAAATTTTACTTCGAAATCCTCCCATATTAAATACCTAGATTTAAACTTCACACCCACAATCAAAGACACAGTAACTTCATGCATGAATAATTGTATTCAAAAAATCTCGGAGCTTACTACTAAGTGGCATCCCCTTAATCTATCCTGGTGGGGTCGTCTGGGCACTATAAAAATTATGCTCTCCCCTATAATTTTATATACCATTTCCAATATTCTGGTCCCCATTTCTACTAAATTATTCAAATCTGTTAATTCAATACTATCTTCCTTTTTATGGAACAATAAAAAAACCTGTATGTCTATTTCTAAGCTAACTTGTCCTAAAAATGAAGAAGTTAATTTTCCCAATTTCCTTGCTTATCAAAAAGCATTCCTATTACATCAAGCCTCATACTGGTTGCTTGACTCTACAGCAGAATATCCCTTATGGGCTTCAGTTTAAAATTAGTTTTTGTTCAATTTTTCATTTCAAGAATATATCTCTTTTTCTCGTAAACCCCAAAGATTATCTACTCCTATATTTAAGCTCACTTCCAAACTTCTTATCCCTCTTTACCCTTCAAATTATGACACTCTTGACTCTTTATTAGGTTCAACCATTTGGCACAACAAAACTTTACTAACAAACAACAAACCCTTTTATTGGAAAACATGAAGGCAACACGGTTTAATATGGGTCCACGAATTATTCACAAAAAATGAATTTGTTTCTTTTTCCTCGTTGCGACAGTTATATAATTTCCCTGCCTCCTTTATTTCTAAATATTATACTCTTTGCAACACTGTGCTTAACACATATACTCAGTTTACTAGTAAATCTGCCAATTCTCATACTAATGACTCACTTACTGATATGTCCACCCTTTTACGCACTAAACCTAAAGCATCAACTTTATATATCTTCCTTCAATCCATAGGCATAACAAGACAAAAATCTAGTATTGAAATTGCTTGGGAGATTTTTCTGTAGTATGGTCCCTACCATTGTGGAATAAGATTTGGATTAAATTACGTAAAACCTCAAGAACAGCTAGTCTAACAAAAACATTGTTTTACATCTATAATAGGCTTTTGCTATCTCCACACACCTTACTTAAACGATTCTCCACTATACAAGATACCTGTTGGTTTTGCACATCCCCAGACGCTGATCTATTTCATATGCTTTTTTCGTGTTCACCTGTATATAAGTTTTGGAAACATATCTGGTATCAAATTAATTCCATTTTTGGCACCAATATCCCTTTTTCTGCAACAGACAGTTTCCTGGGGAGCCTCTCTCCAAGTTGGGGTAATTGCGAAATTAATGTCAAAATGATTGACTTATTAATAGCAGTCGCTTTTCAACAAATAAGAAGAAACTGGAAAGATTTCACTCAAATTTCTTACAAAGTTTGGTGGTATGCTGTATGCCACAATCACAGATTGGATACATTACTTACCTTTCCTCTACACATGGCCACGAAGCGAATACAGTTATGGTCACCTGTTCCAACCTTCTTTGATAATTGTGCATTGCAACATTCTTTACCAAAGCTGTCTCAACAGGAAGTACCTAAACCTCCATAATCCTCCTAGACTCTTTTCTACTTTTTGTATAAGTCTGCATTATATTATTTCTTATTTTCTTTTTGCTGTGGTTTTATGTTTTTTCTTCTCATTCATGTATTGATGCTGGAGTACATATGTGATGGTTTGTTTCATGATTGATTATATGTATTGAATATTGACACCTCTTTACTTTTAATAAAATTCTCTTTTAAACTGTAAAATAAAAATTGATATATGCCAACGTTTGTTTTCCTGTGCCTTTCTATCTAAGCAGACTCCATACCAGTCTATGTATTTTTATTTATAATTGATTCAGTGTGTTGGCTTGCTTCAGAGACATACCTTATGTTAGTTTTCTCACAAATCATGACTTTGCATATTTTATTTGATATAATTTAACATGTACTAACTAACCATTTGTTGCCTTCAGTAATGATCTTATTTTTTAATAAACCTATAACTTTCCCCCCCTGGAATGTCAGTGTCCTCCCACCCCATTTTGCTTGATTAATTCTGGGAATCTGAACCTTGTGCTCCGTGCTACATCTAAGCGTTCTACTGGCTGTATAACATGGGAATAGCTCTTGGGAACAGAGGGGGCCAGTTCCGTGAAGCGCCTTGTGCATTGAGCCCCTTGTTTTAAAAGAAATTCTCCTCTCTACTGGTAGAGAGGCCTTATGTTATAACTAAGGGCAGTCAAATCACCCAAGTTGATGTTTCGCAGGCTTCTTTTCCAGTATCTAGGTCTCTTAGGCTGGATTTTCTTAACCCTCACAGAATCTGAGATGAGGAAGGTGATGCAATGGTGGTCTGTCCAGTCACACAGGATGATAGATTCAAGATGAATGGAATTGACCTAACTGATAACTAGATCTAAGGTAGCTACTTTGATGTGAGTAGGGCTGTCACAGATTTGGATTAGGTTAAGGTCTGCCAAGAAGGATTTAGGGCTATTGACTGCTGCATCGTTCATGTCATTCTAGTTGAAGTTGAAATCCATGATTGGTCAGTGAAGGGAATGTTGTCTCGTGGAGGGTGGTAGAGCGTGTGGAATTTGCATAAAGGCCTGTTTCTGCATGCAAACTCTATGCATAGGTATTCACCCTTGATGACAAGACAGCAGATTGTGATTGTTTGACTGATAGATTGTTATGATGTATGCAGGTGATCTATTTAACTTAATGATGTCATAGTTAGGAGGCACTAGTATGTCAAGGATAGGTACAGATGAGTCATTTAACCAGGTTTGGTCAGCCTTATGAGGTCAGGACCATGTGCAAGGATGAGGGCAATAATGTCTGCAGCATGTCTTTCTGCTGCTCTGCAGTTGAGAAGCATGCATTTAAGTTTTGGATTGGTGTCCAATGTGGTAGAAAGTGTGGTGGTGACTCTAGTAAGGTTATTCTTATTTGAGGCTTGGGGTTTACCCAAGGTTCTCTGAAAGGGTCTGTATGGATTGCCTCTATTTGGTACATGCTAACTGTGTTAGCAGACTGTGTTAGATCATATGAGAATAGGAGGTAATGAATATCCTTACCAGACAGTGGATCTTTTAATCTAGAGGGCCGAGAGGAGTCATTAGGGTGGGGTTCAGTTTTCCATCTTTGGAGCGCAGAACCCGAACTTGGTGAGGTCCTAGTTGATGGGGATGAGCTGGAAGCCTGGTGCCAGTGTTAAAGGGAAGGGAGTTGTAGTCTTTGAGGCCAGCTTAACCTCTGATTAACAGACAACTCAGAGGTGCTGTGTAATAGGCTTTAAACGCAACCTTGAGTTGTTTTAGGAAAAATTTGATCTCATCTAGTCTGGTTTCCAATGAGGTGTGGGAGTGGGTTTTGGAGACTTGGGGCATGGGGCCTGGCAGGGGGGATGAACTAGGGGATGAAGGGATAGATCGAAATGGCCTAGAGGTACCTCGGGAAGCGCGGTGGGGTGGGTTTCAGGTACTTGGGGCCGGGGGCTAGGCCGGGGGGTGAGTTTGGGGGTGAAGATTTAGAAGAATATTGGCCCAGAAGAACCTGCCAAAACCAGGTAGGATTGAGACATAAATTAGAAGGTAAGAGGTACAGCCCAGGGCTAAGATTCAATGCTGGCGTCATGGGAGTCTTTTTGTTAGCCCAGTTCGGGTGTTCAAATTACAGGAGTGCCACCATTTTAGATATAGGAAGAGTCCTAGGTCCACTCACATTATTCGCAGTAATGGGCATGGAGGTCAAGGGAATAACTGTGCTGATGATGTGACTTATGGAGCTTAGCAAGTCTGAACTAGCTGCTCTAGAGGATTGCTGAATGTGCATATTAATTTGGTGGATGCAAGATAGGGACTCAGTCCCACCTACAGTAGAAAGAGATTTGTTGGTATGTATGGTGGTCACTAAGTTGGATCAAGGAGGGGAAAAGGTATTGTCAGATGAGGTGTCGAGGATGTGAGATGATACACTGTGAGGCTTTTGGGGTTCACCTGAGGAACTGGAGCTTCCTTGGAATGGGGAGGATTTAATGCTAGTCATTGTGTTCTTGATGATGGGGAAAATATTTTCAAACATGCCTATGTTGCAGTCTGAAGATTGGATAAGGATAGTCCAATTTTTGCAAAGGGAAATGTTCACTTCTGCTCTGTATACTGGTGAGGGGCAACCGTAGGTCTAAGTCAATGAGAAGTCTTCCTGAAAGTGTTAATCTGGAGCAATGAGTAGAAGCCCTGGCGATCAGGCGCCTGAGAAGCCCACTGCATGGAGGCGGTGAGCGACAGCGGGGAGGATTACTTCTCCGGTTGGTCCTCCGGGTTCTCCCCTTGCATGCAGTGTGCAGCAGGCCGGGTGCTGGTCCATGCAGTGATGCCTGCCTGACCCTTCTTCTGTTGCTGCTCCATCTAAGAAGGGAAGTCCGTTAACCACTAGCAATACCGCCTAAATCCAAGTCTGGAGATCCCAGAGGAAAGTGAGTACTTGTTGGGGACGTCGCTCTGGGGGAACCCTGCATTTTTTCTGCCCTATGGTAAGCTGACTGTCCCTTTGGATGATTAATTCTAAATCATAAAATACTGCAACAGCGTAAACAAAAAAATGTTCCCCCCTTTTTTTGTAGGGTCATCTACTACCCTTGGTTGCCCTGTTTCTTTAGTCCTGATGAACACTCGCCTTGCCCAGGCTTAACTTACCGCTAGGCCCTAAGCCGAGTCGAAACGTAGACGCCTTTGTTTGTTTTTTACCTGGACCCAAATTTACTGTATCATGTGCATATAAATGACATATATGTGTCCTTTAAAAAAAAAATTGTAATCAGTGGGTACAATTGAAAAAGTGTTTTTGTGTGGCCAGGTATAATTGGACGGAAAATTCAAAAATTCAAAAATTCATTGAATCCGTTTTTGTATAGCTTTATTGTGAATATTTTATATTATCATATACGTTAACAAAGGGGAGAGCAAGGGATAGGGTTCACAGAAAGTGAACGGAGAGTACTCCTGTTCCCCTGTGGAAGGATTAAATAAACAAAGAGAGGAGTACCATCATTGGACAATCTGAAAAGATTCCTAATGTAATGGTAAGTTTCAAAAGGAAAGAATTCATCCTTTTGTTAAAAACCCCTCACTCACCAGCCTAGTGGTGACATGCTTCATCCTCGGGGTCCACCCTAGCGGCCTAGCGTCGCCAGGGTGTGCTACCACACCTGGATTACAGTGGAGCAGGTTGTGAGTGTAGGTGCAGAAAAAAATGTGTGTTAAAAATTGTCCTGGTTTAACTTGGGGGAGGATACATTTTATTTACAAGTAACTGGACAATATTAAAAAGGTGAGACGAGATACTGTGAGGGTATATTAAGACCAAAAGTATCTCTTATATGTGTACTGGTCTACATGTTTCAACCAAAGATGGGATGTACCAGGTTTTCATCAGGACCGTTGTGACAGGGAGCTGGACGGTGTATGCCCCCTAAAAGGCACACCCTATCCTCGTTCCCTGTGCCCAAGTTTAGCAAAAATCGCTAAATGGTAAAAAGACTTACACCACGTTGGGTGAGTCTAGTAAAAAGTGAAATAAGACTGCTAATCACATGTCTTTTATCCTCGGAGGGCTGGAGGAGTATACCCCACTAGTGAAACATATTAGTTATCTCATGGTGGAGAGGCCGATTACCTACGTCTGTCCTCCGCTGCCCTGCTAGTAGCAGGGCAGCGGAGGAGAGACTTCTGCTAAATGTTGAAGGATAGGAGGGTGGGTTGTAGGCACATAAGTATTGGTGTAAACAGCAATACCTCCCTATGGAAACACATAATCTTGCAATAGATGCCTCCTGAGCTGCGGCCTTCCCTTTATAATAGCGACAGAGGGAGTACCTATGAGGTGAAAAGAGATTGATTCACATATCCATCTGTCATTGCCATCAAGATAAGAGCAGTTCACGAAATAGGTTTCCCTCAGGTCACTATTGTGTCATCATTTCCTCAGTGCTCTTCTCTTCACTGCTGTTTTTTTTAAGGGAATCATGGCTCAGTAATGAAAAGCATGATCCATCAAGCACGCTGTTGCTCCTCAATTCAGCAGAGCCAATTCCTTTAATGGACCTACTGACATTGGCAATCCAATGGAAAGATGAAAATGACTCTTGTCTCTAGGAAACACTTTTCATCCCACAGAGGTCAATCTGTGTTTGCTGTATACAGATGAACTTTCAGTGTTTTGGTGAAGGAACAGCACTGTCTTGTCTGGCAAAATTTCCTAACGTTCTGCATTATAAAAATACTCTTTCTGTAGTCCATCATTGTTCTAGGTATTTGGTCAAAATACTGAGTTTTAAATATATTGAGTTATAGAAATATTGGTAACAAATATGGTGTTACAAAAATATCATGATACAGAAATATTGTTGTCAAGAATATTGTTGTTTTTTTCAGGTAAGTAATATCATTGTGAAGAACATTGTTGTTGTTTTGTGGTTGTTAATACAGTTTTTAATAATGTAGTCGGAAAAAATATTGTTTTTTTAATTATATTTGTATATTTATGTTGATATATTAATTTGATCTAATAATACTTTTGTATAATTGTTAAGTTTATTTTTAAATATAGTTGGTCATTTTAAGTGATTTGTATTATTTAATTGAATTATAATAGTAATTTACAGTTTCATAACAGTTTGGTAGCTTTGTAGGGGAGAAGGGTGGAAAGTTAAATTAAGTAAAATTATTTAATTATTACTACCTAATTAATTATGTAATCATTATATTTTTTAAGTTATATATTAGGTGTTGGCTGCTGAGGTTGTAGGGGGTATAGGGTGGGAAGTTAAGTAATAATTAATTAATAAATACATATTTTAATTTTCATTATTTAATTGGTTGCTAAATATGTAAATTGTGTAATCATTATATTTTTCCATTATATATCTCAGGTGCAGGCCTTTGGATTTTTTAGGGGGATAGGGTGGGAAGTTAGTTATTAATAACTGCCAATTAATCATTAATGTGCCATTAATTATGTATATTGTATAATAATGATAGTTTTTAAGTTATATATTACATGTGGGGTCCTGAGTTTGTGGGGGTATTGGGTAAGAAGTTAATTAAGTAATAATTGCTTAAAATAATTACTTTTGTGTAAATATTTAAATGCTTAATAATAAAGTTAATTGTGTTATAGCTGTTTATTTTTGCCACATTTACCTGTGGGCTGTTAGCTTTTTGGAGGTATAGTGTGCGAGGTTAAGTAATACATCTTTTTTGTTAAATTGATCATTATTAACATGTTTGATATTCATGTAAATTGATTATTAGCTTTTTAGTTTTATGTATATACTTTTTTGGGGTCAATTTATAATGTTCAAATTAAGACATTTATGTTTGTTGTAATTTAATAGGGTTATTCAAATATGGTTATGTGTTTGAAGTAAAGTACTCTCCAATCTGTTGCACAGATTGGAGTGGGAATATTACATTTAAGCCCTCTGGAATCCGACGCTTTCTGTACTGTAGCACAGACTGGAGTGGGAATAGTATATTTTGCCCCTCCACAATCGAACTCTTGCCATACTGTTTCACTGACTGGAGTGGGACTAGTAAATGGTACCCCTCCAATTTCATACACTTTCATTGCTGTTGTACTACCTGGAGTTGGAATAGTAAATGTATATCCTCCAAAGTCCAGCATTTTCCCTACTATAGCACAGATTGAAATGGGAGAAGTTAATGTAACCCCTATGAAGTCTAATTCGTTCCCTACTGTTGCACAGACTGGAGGGGGAATAGTAAGTTCAGTCCCACAGAAGTCCAATACTTTACCTAGAGTCGGAATAGTACATTTTACCCCTCTGAAGTCCAACTCTTTCTCTACTGGAGTGGGAATAGTAAATCTTATTCTTGTGAAATCCAATGCTTTCCCTACTTTTGTACAGACTGGAGTAGGAATAGCAAATTTAACCCCTCCAAAGACCAATGCTTTCCCTACTATTCCACAGACTAGAGTGCTAATAATAAACGTAATGCCTTTAAAATCCAACATCTTCTTCACTGCTGCACAGACTGGAATTATAATAGTACCAATTTACCCCTCTGAAGTTAAACACTTTTCCTACTGTTGCAAAGACTGGGATGGAAACAGTACAAATGAAATGAAATACCAGCATTTGTAAAGTGCCCAGCCACCTCTGGATAGGTGTCCTGGCGCTCGGGCCATTGGGAAGATTAAGCGAGCTATTGCCCTGAGTCACTTGGTGCTGGGCTAATCTGCTGCCAGGGATCGAACCGTGAACCCTGTGGTCAGGAGTCAGGCACCCTGGCCACTGCCCCACACCTATTCCACCTCTCATAGCTATATTCCCAGACTTTTATACTTTTCCTACTATTGTTTAAACATATTTAATATTATTATTTATTTGTATACATTTATGTTTCTTTTTATGGAGATTTTTGTAATTTGTATATTTTTGTTTAATATTTTTTAGTAAATGTCCTTTAAAAAAATATTTTAATTATATTTATGTATGTGTTTATATATATTACTCTACTGGTGGTCGTCAGTAGGCAGTTATAGTTAGGACCACAGTTTCCATAGGAAAATAATTTTTTGATTTGCCAATAATTTTGGCTCCACCTTTCACAGAACTTCCTCCTTTTGGTTCAGCTGCTGTATGGAAAGTGTTGGGGTGATCCGTCAAGCGGGGGCCGAGAAAAAAGGGGGATCCCAGATGGCATTTTCCTCATGTTAAGTCAATGGAGATTTTTCATTTTTTAACATGACTACGTCCCGAACTGCTGAACAGAATTGCACCAAATTTGGCTGAAAGTTACATGTTGGACCAGGAAGCATTTTTTTGTGATATGGTGTAAATCCATTCAGTAGTTTTTAAGATATATATCTTTAAAAAATATACATAAATGGGGGTGTGAGTCCTTGCAGTAGACTTGCAAATCCTACAAAAATTTGATAGGCTTTCGTCACTTCAACCAGGAAGTGTTGGCAGCCATCTTGGGACGTGACTTAAAGCTGAATCCCAGAACAAAAGTAAATATAAATGAAAAGGGGGCATGTTAGGAATACCCTGACCCCACAGATAAGGTGAAGGGGTCCCCTGAGGGACTCCGCACATGATAATTCTGCAGTGGACTCGCTGGCGGATCTGTGAATCAGAGGGAAAATTAAGAAAAAAAACAAGCTCATGCTCCCACGCTTGCTTTGCAATAACCCACAGGTTGGCCAGGTCCCAGGGGCATATGGTTAATGAAGAAGGGGTAACCGCTACCTCCCCGGGGCACTGAATAGTAGAAATGCGGGGGGCACTTCCCCCCTGCTGCCTCAGGGACCGCCAGCTTCCCAGGGCACAGGATTATTTTTTTTTAAATACAATGCGGGGGAGGCCTTAGAGCTCCCTCGCAGCCCAGAGGACTGCCACCTCCCTTGGGCAATAAGAATATGAAGGAGAGTCTCATAACACCCCCGCTGCTCTGCAGATTGCCTCCTCCCCGGGGCACTGCTTCTTTAAAAATACGGGGGGCCTACTCAACTCCCCCAATTCCCAGGGACTGCCACCTCTCTGGGTCACAACATTATATAGTAAAAAATAAAAAAACAATGCAGGGGAGATCCTATGCCTCCCCTACAGCCCTAGGGACTGCCACCTAACTCCTTTAAAATAAAAACATATATAAAAAAGTAAAGGCTAAGCCAAGGGATGGGGCCCCTAGGGCCAAAATAGGCCCAGGGAAGTGGGCATATAGCCCCCATCTCTTAAAATAAATTTGAAAAAAATGAAAAAAACCTCTGGCAAGTCGCCGGAGTCCATCCCCCTTCACCAACACACTGCAAATGCACCTCCTAGTGCAATGGTGGTCGGGGCATAGAGTCCCCTTAGATGCTAAGGAACTTCCAGGAACTCCTTCTGTTACCTCCAGTAAGTCTCAGGCAGCAGAATTGCTGAGAGGACTTGGAGGCCACTCCTTTTTCTCCACTCCTTTTTCTCCACCTCTCAGCAAACTAGCATCCTGGCATGCCTCACGCTTAGGAATTAATTCCACTTTACTCCTGAGTGCCTCAGGACTAAAGTGGACTACTTCCACTAACCAGTAGTGCGCCAGGAGACACATTTATAGAGTGGTCGGGAGGGGGCATGGCCTCTGACAACCTCTCAACAATCCAGCTGTGTGGGTTTTACTGGAGGTGACAGGAGGAGTAGTGGTGGAGAAAGGGGGCATGGCCACTGAACACCTTCCAGCAAACTCACTATGTGTGACTTACTTGAGTTAATAGGGTGGGTAGTTGGGCCCCAAGGACCCTCTGGAGCCAAGGGGACTTTATTCCTCTACTAGTAGTGTGCCAGGAAGTGCATTTGAAGAGTGTTGGAGAAAGGGAGCACGGCTTCCAACAACCTCTCAGCAATCCTGTTGTGTGGGACTTACTAGAGGTAACAGGAGAGGTAGTTTGCCCCGAAGGAGATTGGCTCCCGGTCAGGCGCCGCATCCACTTCAAAGCTCTCTGCCTGGTCCACAGATCTCTCCACGGTAAGGGACCAGAGGACCTCAATAACCTACTACCCCGATACCTCCCCCCGCGCGCATTAAGGTCATCCACCCTTGACCTCGTCTGCCAACCCAGAATAAATAAAGCTCGGTGGGGGGGAAAGTCCTTCTCATACCAAGCGGCAAAAGTCTGGAACTCATTACCCCCAACTCTTCGTGCCCAAAAATCTAAAATGAGTTTCAGAAAAGAACTAAAAACCTGGCTCTTTGTCTAGATCAACCTGCTTGTCTGCCTCTCTTGCTCCTGGATCTGTTAGCGCCAAGACGCCGCGGCATTCGTGCGCTTTACAAATACTTCAGTCAGTCAGTCAGTCAGATCCTTGGGGGCCAACTACTCCTCCTGTTACCTCCAGTAAGTCGTGCACAGTGGGATTACTAAGAGGTCTTTGGAGGCCATGCCCCCTTTCTCCACCACTCTGTAAATTGGTTTGTGGTGTACTACTGGTTAGGGGATGTAGTCCACTTTACTTTGACGGACATTGGGAGCAAAGAAGCCCTCCTTGTACCTCCTTTGAGTCCTACAAAGTGGGATTCCTGAATGGTGGTCGGATGCTCATCCTCCTTTCTCCACTATTCTGCAAACGTGACTACTAGTTCAAAAACATAGAAATTCACGGAAAAAAAGAAAGGTTACAGGCACGTTATAGTTAGACTCTGGTGTCATTCATGCAAAACCACTGAAATTTAGCTGTTATAGTAGTTAGCTAACTTTAACTTGCGCACCCACAATGCACTGCTCATAACCTCACATATTACATCACTCTTGACATGGTCAGTGACATTACTGATAATATCTCAAATGACATCACTGATGACATCATCCACAAAATCGCTGAAGCATCCACTCACTCCCAATATAACCTTTCATTCAACCACTACAACTACCACACTACCTAAACTTATTTTCACACACATACCAGTACTTACACAGCCACTTGCTGATTTATAGATCAACACACACATGCACTCACTCACTCATACAGCCACTTATACACCCACTCACTCACTGTGCAACTGACATATCCACTTAAGCACCCATATAACCATTCACAAACTGAGTCAGTCACCTACAGAGCTACTCACATACCTACTCACTCGCCTATAATCAATCAATCAATCAGGTCATTTGTAGAACGCACTACTCACCCGTAGGGTCTCAAGGCGCTGGGAGGGGGGGGGGGTGCCGCTACTGCTCGAACAGCCAGGTCTTGAGCTTCTTCCTGAAGGAGAGGTGGTCTTGGGTCAGGCGCAGATTGGTGGGAAGTGAGTTCCAGGTCTTGGCGGCCAGGTAGGAGAAGGATCTTCCTCCTGTTGTCGCTCTTCGGATGCGGGGGACGGCGGCGAGGGCGTGGTTGGTTGATCTGAGGAGGCGCTTGGGAGTGTAGAAGTTGATCCGGTTGTTGAGGTAGCTCGGGCCTTGGTCGTGTAGGGCTTTGTGTGCGTGGGTGAGGAGACGGAAGGTGATTCTCTTGTTGACCGGGAGCCAGTGCAGATCTCTCAGGTGTCCGGAGATGTGGCTGCGTCGGGGGATGTCGAGGATGAGTCTCGCCGAGGCGTTCTGGATCCGCTGGAGTCTCTTCTGGAGTTTGGCAGTGGTTCCGGCGTAGAGGGCGTTGCCGTAGTCCAGTCGGCTGGTGACGAGGGCTTGGGTGACCGTCTTCCTCGTCTCGGTGGGGATCCACCGGAAGATCTTACGTAGCATGCGCAGGATGTTGAAGCATGATGAGGAGACGGCGTTGACTTGCCTGGTCATGGAGAGGGAGGAGTCCAGGATGAAGCCCAGGTTGCGTGCGTGGTCCGTTGGTTTGGGTGCGGTGCCCAGGGCGGGAGGCCACCAGGAGTCGTCCCAGGCGGAGGGTGAGGAGCCCAGGATGAGGACCTCCGTCTTGTCTGAGTTCAGTTTCAGGCGGCTGGTCGTCATCCATTCGGCTACGTCTCTCATCCCTTCGTGCAGGTTGGCTCTGGCGGTGGCGGGGTCGTTGGTCAGGGAGAGGATCAGCTGGGTGTCGTCAGCGTAGGAGATTATGTTGAGGTTGTGTTGGCGTGCGATGGCCGCGAGGGGGCTCATGTAGACGTTGAAGAGGGTGGGACTCAACGAGGATCCTTGAGGGACGCCGCAGATGACTTTGGTGGCCTCTGACTTGTACGGTGGTAGGCGGACTCTTTGTGTTCTTCCGTCGAGGAAGGAGGTGATCCATTCCAGTGCCTTCTCCTGGATTCCGATGTTGCTGAGGCGCTGTACTAGGGTGCGGTGGCAGACAGTGTCGAAAGCCGCGGAGAGGTCCAGGAGGATGAGGGCCGCTGTTTCTCCGTTGTCCATCAGGGTTCGAAGGTCGTCGGTGGCGGCGATGAGGGCGGTCTCGGTGCTGTGGTTCGCTCGGAAGCCAGACTGTGAGGGGTCGAGGGATCCATTCGTCTCGAGGAAGGCGGCCAGCTGTTTGTTGACGGTCTTCTCGATGACTTTGGCCGGGAACGGGAGGAGCGAGATGGGACGGTAGTTCTTGAGGTCGGTGGGGTCTGCTGTGGGTTTCTTGAGGAGAGCGCTGAGTTCGGCGTGCTTCCAGCTCTCAGGGAAGGTGGCGGAGTCGAAGGAGGTGTTGATGATGTCCCGCAGGTGGGGTGCGAGGACAGTGTCGGCTTTGTTGAAGACGTGGTGAGGGCAGGGGTCAGTCGGAGATCCGGAATGGATGGAGTTCATGGTGCGGATGGTGTCTTCGGTGCTGATCGGGGTCCAGGTGCGGAGGGTGGTGGTGGGTGGCGTCGTTGCGGTTGTGGCTGGCGTTGGTTGGTTGTTGAAGCTGTTGTGTATGTCCGTGATCTTGTTGTGGAAGTAGGACGCGAGGGAGTTGCAGAGTTCTTGCGACGGGGTGATGTCATTGTTTCCGGCGTTGGGGTTGGATAGCTCTTTCACGATGTTGAAGAGTTCCTTGCAGTTGTGTGCGTTGTTGTCCAGCCGGTCCTTGTATGCATTTTTCTTGGTGGCGCGGATCAGTTGGTGGTGCTTCCGGGTGGCGAGCTTGAGGGTGGTCATGTTGTCCGTCGTTGGTTCCCTTCTCCAGGCTTTCTCGAGGGCTCGACAGTTCTTCTTGGAGCTCTTGAGTTCGTCGGTGAACCATGGTGTTTTTCTGCTGCAGGATCTGCTGGGTGGGGTTCTCAGAGGGGCGAGTTCGTCCGCGCAGTCGTTGATCCATTTCGTGAGGTTGTCGGCGGCCTGGCTGGGGTTCGCTGAGTTGGCGGGAGGGTGCTGGCTCAGGGAAGCGGTGAGCTGGTCGGCTGTGATCTTGTTCCAGCTTCTTCGAGCAACCTGTTGCTGGTGGTGGTGGATCGTCGTTCTTCTGAAGGTGAAGTGGACGCAGCTGTGGTCCGTCCAGTGGAGTCCTGTTGCGTGGCTGAAGGTGACGTCTTTGCTGGATGAGAAGACGGCGTCGAGTGTGTGTCCGGCGTAGTGGGTGGGGGTGGTCACCAGTTGCTTGAGTCCTAGGTTGTCGAGGTTGTCGAGCAGGCTGATGGTGTTGCGGTCGTTGTTGTTCTCCAGGTGGAAGTTGAGGTCCCCCAGGAGGATGTAGTCGGCGGAGGGGAGAGCGTGCGGGCTGACGAAGTCGGCGATGTCCTCGCTGAATCGTGTGCGTGGTCCCGGGGGTCGGTAGATCAGGGTGCCTCTGAGGGTGGTCTTTGGGTTGGTGTGGATCTGGAAGTGCAGGTGTTCAGCGGTGGTGAGGGTGTCATCGGTGTTGGTAGTGATGCGGATGGTGTCTCTGTGGATGATGGCGATGCCTCCTCCGGTCTGGTTGTCGCGGTCCCTCCGGGTGATCTTGTAGCCCTCTGGGATGGCGATGGCGATGTCTGGGGCTGAGGAGGCGTTCATCCAGGTCTCGGTGATGAAGGCAACGTCGGGGGCGGTGGTGTCGAGCAGGTTCCAGAGTTCTACGGCGTGTCTGTGGACGGAGCGGGTGTTGAGCAGGATACACTTGAGGTGGGTGCTGCTGGAGTTCGGCTTGGCGGGTGCAGGGAAGGTACCTATACCGTCAATCACACAGCCACTTACTCACTCACCCATACATTCACCCACTTACTCATACAGATACTAACACATACTCACTCACCTATACAGTCACTTTCAGAAGCACACAGTACCCCATACAGCTACTCTTACATTCACTCACTCACCAATATAGTCACTTGTATGCCCCTTCATTCACCTATACAGCCTTTCACATACCCAGTTACTTACCTATATACCACTGACACATGCACTCACTCACCAACACAGCCATACAGATACTCAATCACTCATACAGCCCCACACACACATAGTCACTAACACATACAGCCACTGACTGACCCACTCACTCATCACTAACCCACTCAGACACTCAGACAGCCCGATAGGTACTCAGACAACCAAGTACTCACCCATACAGAAACTCACAAACCCACCCACCCACGCATACAGGCACTTAGACAGTAACTGACAGATAAATACACACATTCACACAAGCAGTCACTCACCCACACATTTACTGAGACATCTAATCACTCAATTATATAGTTAGTCATGCACCTACTGAATCATCCAATCCTAACAGTCACTCACCCACACATTCACTGAGACATCTAATCACTCATTTATATAGTTAGTCATGCACCTACTGAATCACCCAATCCTAACAGTCACTCACCCACACATTCACTGAGACATCTAATCACTCATTTATATAGTTAGTCATGCACCTACTGAATCATCCAATCCTAACAGTCACTCACCCACACATTCACTGAGACATCTAATCACTCATTTATATAGTTAGTCATACACCTACTGAATCATCCAATCCTAACGGTCACTCACCCACACATTCACTGAGACATCTAATCACTCATTTATATAGTTAGTCATGCACCTACTGAATCATCCAATCCTAACGGTCACTCACCCACACATTCACTGAGACATCTAATCACTCATTTATATAGTTAGTCATGCACCTACTGAATCATCCAGTCCTAGCAGTCACTCACCCACACATTCACTGAGACATCTAATCACTCATTTATATAGTTAGTCATGCACCTACTGAATCATCCAATCCTAACAGTCACTCACCCACACATTCACTGAGACATCTAATCACTCATTTATATAGTTAGTCATGCACCTACTGAATCACCCAATCCTAACAGTCACTCACCCACACATTCACTGAGACATCTAATCACTCATTTATATAGTTAGTCATGCACCTACTGAATCATCCAATCCTAACAGTCACTCACCCACACATTCACTGAGACATCTAATCACTCATTTATATAGTTAGTCATACACCTACTGAATCATCCAATCCTAACAGTCACTCACCCACAAATTCACTGAGACATCTAATCACTCATTTATATAGTTAGTCATGCACCTACTGAATCATCCAATCCTAACGGTCACTCACCCACACATTCACTGAGACATCTAATCACTCATTTATATAGTTAGTCATGCACCTACTGAATCATCCAGTCCTAGCAGTCACTCACCCACACATTCACTGAGACATCTAATCACTCATTTATATAGTTAGTCATGCACCTACTGAATCATCCAATCCTAACAGTCACTCACCCACACATTCACTGAGACATCTAATCACTCATTTATATAGTTAGTCATGCACCTACTGAATCATCCAATCCTAACAGTCACTCACCCACACATTCACTGAGACATCTAATCACTCATTTATATAGTTAGTCATGCACCTACTGAATCATCCAGTCCTAGCAGTCACTCACCCACACATTCACTGAGGCATCTAATCACTCATTTATATAGTTAGTCATGCACCTACTGAATCATCCAATCCTAACAGTCACTCACCCACACATTCACTGAGACATCTAATCACTCATTTATATAGTTAGTCATGCACCTACTGAATCATCCAACCCTATAATATATCGGATTTACTATTTTAAACTCTACATATTAAAAAAACACTATATGATTGTATGTTTTTTAATAATATTAGTGTGTATATCCATGTAATCTCTCTTTTTCTGCACAATTTTTCTGTATCTCGATATTGTTGTAGTTGAGATCATGACTGTTGTTACCATTACCCTGTCCTCTGTGCTCCTTGTCCCAGTCCTTAACACTTGAAGTGCCCCGCCACTCTGGCAGCCACTTCTTTTAAGATTTACTAAACAGAAAGAAATACATCCCATAGTCTTTCTACCATCTACTCTGTAATGCCAATAGGAATGGACAGCCTTTTTCAAATGTTCTTTTTAGAAAACGCAATATGGCAGCCGTCTTGGAATTGTTTTCTATATTTTTTTTTAGATCATTCCACGATTCATTATTTGATATATTTAACCTACATGCAATTGGCCAAATTATTCGAAGTTCCTAAAACTAACTAAAATAGTAGACTTCATTAACCTGTGGATTAAGGTTCTGTTAATTAGGGAGTACATTGGAGAATATAGGTAAAAGGAGATAATCATCTTTTGGGTTATGGCCATGGTAGTAAAATGTGTTGCAGCCAGTTCATGGGTGATTATCGAAAGTCATATGTTATGCATGGTGAAGGAATTGAGCATTCTTTTGGCTCTTAGGAGATGCTTTAATAATCAATAAAGAGAAAATAAATTCTTTAGAATGTGTGCCTGGAAACATGAATTCATTTAAACTGTATTGATAATTTGCAAAGCATAGCGGCTACCACCACAGAGCTGTTGCAACGCTCGGCAGGAGGACACTCATAGAATCATGGGGGCAGATTTACAATAACTGGCGCATCCCTGCATATCAGCAGGGATGCGCCAGTTATTGTGCGGCGCAGCTCCGCCACCATGGATGCGCCACATTTACAATGCGGCGCACTATGGACCAAAAACGGCACAGATGCGTCACGCATCTATACCGTAAAGGAGTGAATTGCTGGAGTTGCGTCGCAAGCGCAACGCAGCTCCAGCAATGCTCTGGGGGGGCCTATTCTTCCAATGCTGCATCAATCCTTACGCCTGCTTCAAGCAGGCGCAGGGTTTTGACGCAGCATTGGCCCGGGAGGGGCTGAATAAAACGTTTTAGATTTCACTCATCCACTTTTAGGAGGCTTTCCTGCCTGTGCAGGAACGCCACCTTCTGGTGCAGGGCTTTACAACGTGACGCATCTCCCAGATGCGTCATGTTGTAAATACCCCGCAGCATGGTGCATCTTTTGCGCCGCCACTGCATCACAAAAGTGAGGAGCTTGTAAATCTGCCCCTTGATTTATAAACATGCCACCAGAAATACTGGACTAGAATATATATTACTGCCCCTGTAGCATCCCAGATCGGTAACCTGAATCACAGGGCAGTGGCTAAGATATAATCAACAATATTATGCAGAGTTATTGGCTGAATATAGTAATGAGTCCACCTGCGGCCCCACAGTTTTGTCAGTTTGTACACATCATGGGAAAACTTCATGTGGCTATCCCTATCACATGGTGTATTGAGGTGTATCCGAGGAGATGCATGATTTTTACTTTATATCCTTGGGGACTTATTTAAAAGTCCCTTGCACCACCAGTGCATTGCCTTTAATATGGGATAAAGTGACATATTGGTGGCACAAGGAGCTTGTAAATATGCCCCTGCGGGGATACTTTTGAGAGCCTTGTGCTAGTTTTGCACAACATTAAGTGGTACATACTTGACGTAGTGCTCTGAATCAGCTTTATGAAGCCACGCACAGCCACTCTGCGTGGCTTTGAATGGTCTCATAAATCGTTAGTAAGGCGGTGCAGCGCAAATCGCTGCCTTAACTTATATGCCCTGAGGAGGCAGTCTATGGACATTGGGGTGGATGTTTCCATGAAACGCCCATGGATTTTGATGCTGCCCAAGATTTACAAAATCATGTTAGCCTAGGGAAGCACTAAATCCTTATGCCTCCCAAGGTGAGGCGTATTGAGGAAAAATTTCTTTATTTATCCTTGTTTTTCCACCTTTCCAAGTGTGCTGCTTTCTGCAGCACACATTGAAAGAGCAAAACTTCTCTTAGGATTGTTTCAACAAGCTATGTTATGTTAGTGAAATTTGTAATGCGCACAGCTGCTCCAGCAAAGGAGCGTCCCAGCGCCCGACAAGATAGCAACACAACATAACGAAGGAACAGATTTATTTGAAAATCAAAATTTAACAGGGCTGAGGAAAAAGGAGAGTCTTGACGGCCTTGCGGAAGGAAAGCAAATCGTCAAGAGATCGAGTTTCGCGAGGCAGTGCGTTCCACAAAGCTACTGCCCGCACCTTAAAAGAACGACCCCCAGCTCGACTGAGTTTAAATCGCGGGGCAGTTGCCAGCTCCAGGTCGGAGGAGCGGAGGGAGCGGCCTGGGGTATATGGGCGCATAAAATTATGCAATATGGGGGCGGAGAGGCCCTTTAAGATCTTAAAAGCCAGGCAGAGCACCTTAAAGTGAATCCGCTGCTTAATCGGCAGCCAGTGGAGAGCACTTAGGGTGCGGGAGACTGAGCAGAACCTAGGGAGGCCTACCACTGCTCTGGCTGCTGCATTTTGCACTCGCTGAAGACGGGTTAGCTCGGCTTGATTTAACCCAATAAAGAGGGAGCTGGCATAATCAAGCCGAGCCAGCACCGTCGCCTGAACCACAAGCTGGCGAGTTGCAGCATTAAACAATTTGAGTGCAGGTCTCAGGTTACGCAGGATGCCAAAGCAGGAGGCTGCCGTCCTTTTCGTATGGCCGACGAAACTGAGCGCGGAGTCCAACCATACACCCAGATTTTTACTCTCCGAAACCGGAGTGGGGGTAGGGCCAAGCTCAGAGGGCCACCAGATATCTCCCCAGAGATCCGTCCGCTTACCGAAGACCATCACCTCTGTTTTATTGGCGTTCAGTTGGAGACAGTTGGACGTCATCCAACTGGCCACTGCCCGAAGTCCGTCCCTGAATCGGGGGGCTTCCACCTCGGGGTCCCCGCTGATCGTGACCGCTAGCTGAGTGTCGTCTGCGTATGACACCATAGTCAGGCCGCAGCGCTTCATGACCTCAGCCAGCGGCCTCACGTAGAGATTGAACAGCGTGGGACTCAGCGAGGAACCCTGCGGAACCCCGAACGACAGGGGATGGAAATTAGACTGATAGGGCGGGGCAGCCACACAGAAGGATCGGTCCGCTAGAAACGAACGGAACCACTGAAGTGCCGTGCCGGTCACACCTGCCTCCTCGAGGCGCTGCAGGAGAATGTCGTGCGAGACAGTGTCAAAGGCGGCGCTCAGATCTAACAAAACAAGCGCCACCGTTTGACCTGCATCAAGCACTGCCCTCAGATGCTCGACCATAAACAGGAGAGCTGTCTCCGTACTGTGACCAGCCCGAAAACCATTCTGAGTAGTGTCCAAAACATTGGTACGCGACAGATGGTCGGAGAGGGCGGTGTTAACATGCCCTTCCGCAAGTTTGGCTGGCCACGGGAGAAGCGAGATGGGACGATAGTTCTCCGATTTACTAGGGTCGAGAGATGGCTTCTTTAGAATGGGCATTACTACAGCCTGCTTCCACCTCGGAGGCACCCGGCCGGATGAAAGTGAGATGTTGATCAAGTCACGGACCGGGTGGGAGAGTGTCGAGTCTCTAAACATTACTGGCTTGAGTGGATCAGCCGGAGACCCGGATTTGACTCTAAGAGCCAAAGTCTTGAAAGTCTCCGGAGTAAGACAGGGGAAGGAGTCTAACACCACCTGTCCAGGCACAGTAAGCGGCTCGGCCTCCGCATGCACCCCAGTAGGGAAGGCTCTATAGATAGTATGCACCTTCTCCAAAAAGAAGGCCGCCAACACTTCACAGTGTGCGTTAGAACTGATGGTATCCACAGCTGTTTTTTTTGCCACAAGGTCCTTTAGTGCCTTAAAGATGGTTTTAACCGGATTCGAGCTGTTGCGGAATTCCAGTGCGTAAAACGCAGCCCGGGCCCTACAAACAGCTCGATGGTAGACCTTAAGAGTGGCCATATACAAGGTTTTTTTGCTTCGGTCATACTCCCTCCGCCAGTCTCTCTCTGCACGTCTGCAAGAACTTTTCAGTGCGCGCAGAGTGCCATTATACCAAGGACTGGGATCACGAGGACCGCACTTGCTCATTATCATCGGGATAAGGGAGCCTTAGTTACCCATTCGCAGAAATGGTCGTAACCAGACTCCACATCCTCCTCTACGCCCAAAGGATCTTCCGTGAGGAGGCGGTGGAAGTCTTCCAGCTTTAATTTGCTCCAACGACGCCTGGGCAGAGCTCGCGGCAAGGACTTAAGAAGCGCCTCTGACACAGAGCAGTAAATCGCTACCAACGAATGGTCTGTCCAAGGCAAAGGAAGGGAGGGGGCCACCTTTACCCCCCCTAGATTTGAAAAGAAGGGGTCCAAGGTGTGTCCCCCGACATGGGTAGAATCTGAGACCAATTGAACCAATTGGAGGGCCTCCAGGTCGGCCCTCAACCTGCACACTGAGGGAAGGGCATATGCATCAAAATGAAGGTTCAAGTCTCCAATGATGGAGAAATTAGCACTTCCTACTGCCAGGGAACTGATTGCCTCAGGAAGAGACTCTCGAAATGCCACATCACTGCCCGGCGGGCGATAGATAGATAGAAGCCTGCATGAAACGGAGACACCCATGGTGCAAAGGTGGCTCTGTTGGTGCTAGGTTGCCAAAATAGTGCCAGCACAGTGAGAAAGGACAAGAATGCACCATATTGCATAAATACAGTGCATTTCTGCACTTTCATTGTGGCGTAGGCCAGTCAGTAAGGTGACTTGCTGTACTGCTCTAGACCAAAATCCCGCAAATGAGGGCCTATCTGTACGAGCATGGGCGTTTTGTTACAATGTGTGACTAAACATTTTAGCACTAATCTTGGGTTTCTAAGATTGTGTTGATCTGGCTGTGTCTATCGGGGCTGGGCTGGGCTAGAACATGTGAAGTTTCATTACCTTGCTAGCTTTCGGTTAATTCTCTAGAATGGTTTTACAAGCCTGGCACACTATAAGTGCTGGGCAAGCCATGGGTGCTATACACAGAACTTCCAAGGGCCTGGTGTTGTATGTGGATGTATGACGTACCCATGCATGCGTTTACAATGAATGCCTTTCCAATTTGGGCAATGCAACAAACACGTCATTACCACTCATTCAAGTATAACGCAAATCGCTACAACGACTTGCTTTAGGGAAGCGCTGGAGTT
Organism: Lissotriton helveticus; assembly: GCF_964261635.1. Lineage (NCBI taxonomy): Eukaryota > Metazoa > Chordata > Amphibia > Caudata > Salamandridae > Lissotriton > Lissotriton helveticus. Next base: position 1,695,392,842 of record NC_136069.1, on the reverse strand, counting down.
TGGAATAGCATATTTTACTACTCTAACTTCAGTCTGTGCACCTCTAGGGAAGGTGTTGGATATAAACTCCAACAACCAGTTCCCTAAAGCAAGTAGTTGTAATGACTGGCTTTGTAATGAAACAATTTTGTTGTAGTGCCTGAGTTGTAATGGCACTGGTTTGTTTTGACAGCATTGTAAACGCTGTTTCCCGTTGGATGCACATTGTCCTTTTCATGTGTTACAATTCATTGCGGAAATTTGTGGAGGCACTTATGCAATGAAATAACATTTCCCAATATCTTATATTTTGTTTGTTTAAGCACATTAATGTGTACACTACTATTGGACTATACTTTTCCTACTGATCACCCTCCATACCATTGCCATTGTTGAAGAAGAATGTGTGTTTGACCAGATTTAAGAAGATCTAGGGGATCCTTTTATCGCAATCCTATTTTCCATCTCACTTACCATGAATTTAATTTGGGTGGTATTGTTTTGTTTTTTATACACCATAAATGGTATTTTTACTACTGGTGACATACTGACAAAGTGCCTGATTGTATTTCCTGCAGTGGTACATTTTGCTCTGATAGTATTGTTTGGTACCACAATGGATGGAAGTTGGCACAATTTTATTTCCCAAAACTCACTGTGATATCATCACCACCCCAAATTTCTTCTGGCATGTAAGATGTTGCAAAAAATGTTTCAGCAGGGACATGGGTCATTCAACCAATCTTGGTGCAGAAATGTAGCTGCCAAATGAATAGACATTAAGTAATGCACTGGTCACAGTGCTTATTGAAACATCAGGAGGCAATTCACAGGAAGGCATGGTGAACTTCTTTGATCCACATTCTACTGCCCTTAGGCGCAATTTCTTTTTACAGACATTGAACTGTCACCGATTCACATAATGACTCTTATTCTATCACCTCCACTCCTTCATGATCCCTTAAGATTCAACGACAGGGCACCACAGGGAGATGATTCCTCTATTCAAAGGGATGTTCATAGAGATGAGGAAACAGATAATTGGTTGTTTATTAATGGGACTATGCAGATGCCTATATATGTATGTTTGCATATGGAATTAATATAGCATGAACATACAGATAGGCAGAAGAGTTCTGTATATGGTCAAAGTTAAAGACACATTCATGTGTTAGGAGCTGATTTGAAAAAATTATTTTACGAATTAGTGGGGACAATATTGGGAAGTTCTCTCTTCTCCAAACATAGTGAAATTGTTTTATTCTACCAGATCTTTCAAACTTTACAAACCTGTGACGTTTCCTAACCAAACAGTGGGGGAAATTTTCAGTTTGAGGGACTCTAGTTGGACGAAAATCAAAAAAGATCATTTTGGGCTGGAGTACCTCTCCTATAATTTCACACACCACTGTTTTTATATTGATAGAAAACAATATCTAATCTTATGGTTCATTAAGTGGCACTAATAAATAAGATGGACGAACTATTCTGAGGAAACAACCTGCAACAGAAACAATATAACTGCTTGAAAAGAAAGTTTGCTCAAATCTAAATATATATTATTCTTCAAACAATAAAATCCTCCACTCATCAATTCTTTATACACACTTGGGGACCCCCAACATATGTAAGTCACTGCATGCAGTTCACTTACCTGAGGGAACCGATAGAGGCCTAAAATCCTGGCCTGTGGGACGGATATTGATGACAGGATTTCCCCAACCAGACCCGCAGGCATTGGGCCACTATGACACGTGTACCCAGGGACAGCAGACTGTCTCCCCGAGAGCAGTTCAAAGAGTGCTCCAATGGCCTTGATCTGGTAAGTACAGGAATCATAGATCTGGAAGCCCAGGGTAATGTTTGGTAATAGGTCTGGAGTCTGGTTTATTTCCTCTATGGCAAAAACCATGCCCAGCACATCCCGGTAATACCGGACATGGAACCTAAAGGTTAATGGAAATGGATTGTCTGTTTTTATCGTGTATGACTTCATAATACTACAAATCACTCAACTGCTAAGGCAAATCAAGCACATCAAAAATAAACAGAGTTATTTGGAGAAATTACCAATATTTATGAATTACAGTGAATTTCATGCAGGCTATATTAAAAATAAATTGAGCAGCTGCACTGTTTGAACAAATCGACCAACCAACCAAAGTATTACCAACATATCTATGTATACTACATAACAAAATGTTCACATCATCAGCTGCCATTGCTTCCTCATTCCTCCACATCTCTTCTTTCTTCATTTATATGTGACAGCAGCCTGCAACAACTGTAGTTGACTCATACTCACACTAGAGCTACTTACTGCAAAAAAAGGTAAATCAAATTCATCCATCCAATTGAGATTGCTTCACAAGATCACTTCTTCATCATCTTCTCTCCCCACTGCTTGAAAGTAGGAATTTAGACACTCAACACAGGTGCTAGCAAATTTCCCTGTAGTACACAATTTCAATGACCATGTAGTACAATACAACGAACGTCTTGAATAGTTTGGTCTGAAAATCACTCAAAAGACAGAAAATTGGAAAATCATCACATTGATTTTCAAAAGAACTGAAGAAAAGCAAGAAAGCATTTAGATCTTACAAATTAATTTGCTGATAAAAGCCACAGTCTTAAAAACTGCCATTGCTTTGAGTGGACAAAACAAAAGTGAAATGTATCAACATAGAATGGCGATACGTTAAGTTCAAACCATTCAAAACAACTTTTGTCAAGTTTTAAAACTAGTCACCTTTCCTAAAGCAGTATGCCTGTCCAACAATATTAAACAAAGCGGTGAATGATGGCTTATTTATAGAGAAAGTTGAAGCAGGTTGACTTTCCCCTGGAGAAAGGGAAAGGGAAGCAGATCAATGTCTTCCTGAAGAAGAGCACAACTGAACTGTCCCTCACAAACTCTGTGCAATCAGAAGTTACTTCATTAAAGGTCAAAATTTCCTGGTCTACCTTTGTACCTCTTTCTCGAGTAGACATGGCCAAAATATTTGCTAAAGCAAAACACACCTCCCTCTTTTCTGAACCTATTCCTATGACTTAAGGAAATTTGCACCAACATTACTCCAGATTGAGCAAAGCTAATCGGCACCTCTCCACTCCAAGGAATGTTCTCTAGCCACTTAAAGATAGGTCACATCTCCCTCGAGAAAAAGAATCAAAGAGCTGACTTAACACCCTGAACAATCATCCTGACCAAAGTCCGGCAGAGCTCAGTTGAATCACAGCTCAAATGCTTCATGGAAGAAAATACACTTTTGATGAGTTGCAGTCAAGCTTCTAGTAAGGATGAAGCATGAAGACTGCAGTTGTAAAAATAGTTGATGAGTCCCATATCCTGTGTCCTTGTTAGTCCCAGATTGGTCGCGTCATCACATGCCTTTATAGTGGAAGAAAATGACGCCTGGGCCCAGCAACTAGCCTGCTTACCCGGCGCTCCGAATGCAGAAGTGTATGTACCCCCTATGAGCCCCAGAGCTTTGAACACAGCTTTGCCCCCACATTGAAATACCCAGGTAAAAACAATTTTAAAAGTAGCTTTAAAATAACTTTGTTTTAAAAAAATCAATTGACCAGGAGACTCACTCTGTGTGCTTGAGTGGTCCGCCTCCGGTCCGTGTTAGTTCTTGAACGCATCATGTAAGACAAGTCGACTCCTCGGATACCTAATGCAAAACTGGGATTATGCTCAGTGGCAACATTTCCATCTTGTTACCAGAAAGGACACAGGCAGTGAAAATGTTTGTGTCTCCATTAGAATGCTACCTGTGTGTTTTCCAAAATAATTGCATTCTGTTCTTTATATGGGGCATGTAAAGAATGGAATAAGCACCTACAAATTACTAGGAAACAAGGATTGAGGAGTCCTCTGATGATCCGATATGGAACCCTGGTGTGGGGCACATCGGCCTTCATAGGTAAGGGACATTCAATTCCATGATATCAGACTGCCCCGCTCTGGGTTCACCTAGGGAGCGAAATATTGTATAGCCTATGGGCACCTGACATTTCTATATTGTCAAACTCTGTTTACTATTATGAATGACCCAATCATCTGCTGTACCCTCAGGCTTAGAAAACTACCCACAAAGGCTTCAATTCAACCCCTTTATACATGAGGGTGCTCCCAAATGGGGGAGCACTGTTGTTTAGGTAGTTATGAGGGGCGTACATAAGGACACGTGGAAAAGGCTTTGTATAGACACACTTGAGCAGTTACTTGTATCTGGAATAGTTAAGGCCTTTGCAGGTCTGAGAGTGGAATTTGACCTGAAAGAAACCATATCTGGGAACACAACCAAAATGAATCCTGTCTCAAAAGTGAGCTCTCTAATACCTCCACCGATCTGCCCTCTTCCACAGTAGTGGAACACTTGTCAAGATGGGACAACCACAGGGGAGTAGTGTCATGCATACATAGTACTAGCACCTTGCTGGACCTTTTGAGGACTCACTATTTTTGATGTAATGGGTTATACTACACCACAAATATTTGAAGGAAGACCATTTAGAGCTTTTAGTATCCCACAAATCAGGTTTAAGAGAAGCAAGTCTAAAATGTAGTTACTTTAAAATACTTAAACACTGTCACTGGACACCAGCCATGCTTAAAAAGACTGGCCTTTTCGGATACCTCTTATGTTGGTAATTTCAACAGACTGACAGTAATATTCTGCTTGTGCTCTGGCCCTGTCCCATCCTGGTCACATGCTGGATGAAAATATAGAGAACACTATGTTAAAATGGCGATCTTGTTTTCATTCCTTCCCCAGACTAGGAGATCTACATGATACAACTGGCCTTCAGAAGATCAATTGTCATTTTAAGAGAAGGTGAGCAACCTGACTGACCACAACCTTAGACACGGTGATGTCCTAATATATCATCTCACAACAAATGGTTAACTAAAATAAACTAAATGGCCTCCTATGATAAGTTCATTTATAAATGAGAACCAGAAGTGTCCCTCCAAGTTGATTGCCCTTCCTACATGACAATGATCAACAGAATGACGCCTCTTTCATCCCCCTTCTCACACCTCCTTGCTTCCATATAGCCTAGAAATTCTAAGCCTCCACAATCAAGCAACAAGGCAGGCGGTGAGTGGACCCTAATCAGGGTACCTTACTCATGTGATCGTTTCCTGGTATCAAGGGGGGAAATTAGAGTTTGCCTGTTTAGAATAAGTAATTCTTTAGCATGACAGTCTGGAGGGGACTAGTGCAGGAATAAAGGGACACCCACTACAGGGTGGGCCAGGAACACAAAGGTGAAAACATATAATAGAGGAAACCTCTATAGAAATGAGAAACTTCACACACAGAAAGTTTAACAATTCAAGTTATTTCACTATACTATTAGAGTAAGTGGGGAATAATAGATAAGATACTGAATGCTGTCTTCTCTTCAGAGACATAAAACACCCTTATCATTATCAAAAAATGTTTACTGGAACACAAACTTTGAAGATGATAATACCTATGTAAATAAAAAAAATCAGTTTTCCTCCATTTCATGTTTATAGACAAGTCTTGGCTATAATTTTGATATTTGTGAAATGTGTCAGATGTAATTTTCACTGCTTAAAATGAGAATGAAAGCATGTGTTGGCATCTGAATCTACATGTATTCTGGATAGGCCCAAATTCTGATAAAGATCCCAGGATAGCATTTATTTAAACCCCTGGTTAGGGCCCTTTCCTGCTACTCATGAGATGTGCACCAGACTCCTATGTTACTGGTATAAAGTGCAGAACCAAGAGTTTATGATTTAAATGAACTGGGAAAGAGATGGGATTAAAAGATTTCAGGTGATTCTGTGGCAGTCCATATTGTACTCATGTCAGATTGGTGCTATTGGTTCTGACAGGTCAGAACACAGGATCCAAGAATGAGTTGTGTGCATCTGGGACATGTGAAGCCTTTGAAATGGATATACCCAGTTCAGGGTCCTTGGGCTAGTCTAGGCAGAGTCCAAATAGAGCCTTGATAGATTTCTTAAATCCATAAGATTCGGGAAAGGGTTTTCTAAGATACTCATCAACCCATATGCCCATTAACTCCAAAACCATCCCCTGAATCAGAACATGAAAGTGATAGAGATAAAAGTTTAGATATGATGAGCCAGTCTTGAATACATTGTAAATCTATTGCTGTGAATGCTGGACTGTGATATCCAGTTCACCCCTTCTCTTCCACCTAATTGATAAGATTAATTTTATATAGCATAAAACGTCACCTCAGTGCATCTCATAGTGAGAAAAGTAAAATAGTGTGTGATGAATAAGGGGTTGAAAAAAAAATTACTTTTTTGCATTAAAAAAGGCCAAAGGTGTCAAAATAAAAACATGCAGGTGCGTAGTAATGACAGACCATGTCGTATTCTGTGAAACCAAATTTTCTTTGAAAAATTCTTTGGGAACTCCTCTTTCAAACTCAACATTTACTCCTATTTTTCCACAGGTTTCCTTAGAGCAGTGGTTCTTAACCGGTGGGTCCAGGGACCCCATAGGTGTCTTCGACGCCTACTCATGAGGGCAGCAAACCATTTAGAAAACTTAATAATATTAACAGATTGCTAAAGTGTACATAAATAAAAAATGCAAGATGTAAAACAGCAAATTCAAAAATATTTTGGAAGTGTGAATGAATTTGAAAATGGAAGCTAGAAGTTAAGTTCGTGATCTCAGAGATTGTGCAAATACATCAAACGGGATATAGTATGGAGGATGGGAGGCCTCAGTTGAATTTAGAAAGGCCCTGATGTTTCTATCAAGTTGAACATTTTGATTTTTTAATGTTTTTATGTTAATTGAATAACATATTTTTTAATTTGTGTATTTGTTGTATTTGTTTGAAGAATGCTTATTTCATTATTTTTTGTGTATTTTTTTTAGGTTCACGTAATAGAAATTGTGAAGCTGGGGCACCCACTTCCAGTCTCGACTCAGGGGGGTCCCTGGATTCCAATAATGATTCAGTGGGGGGTCTACAGAAGTCAAAAGGTTAAGAAACAATGCTTTAGAGGATAGCATGGTTAAAGGTGTATGATTTGTCTTCTCTTGGTGATATCACTTACTGTGATTCCTTATATAGGAATAAAAGTTTGAAAATGATCACATAATATCTGGAGGGACTGTCCTGCAATACTTTACGTGATAAACTATTCTTACAAGCTTTCATTCAGGATGGCTTTATACAGACTCTGATTGTCTGTTAACATACTCACAGGATATCTCCTGTACTGTTTCTACATACTGTAATGAACTTAGCTGGACACCACATCTGTTAAGCGTGTTTGACTTTATATTGAGGTACATCCTTGTTCCGCCATTTTTAATAATTTAGTTCAAGATCCCTTTGCCTTTTTGTGCATTGTCACTGTAAATTGTATCTGTATGAATTTGAAATGTGCTTTTCTTTAGCTTTTAACAGTGTACTATTTTTAGATACTATTAATCAATTTTACCTTCCACCAGAAGAACTTGCACCTCTCTGGGCGGGTAACGGGGGCAGATTACTCTCCAGCACTTCCGCTTGTCCAGGAAGTATTCAGGGGCAGGTCTCCGGTCTAGAGACTGAGCCGTAGGGGAGCTAAAAACACGGCTGCAGAGCGACCGGGCAAAGGCGTGTGTAGCGGGCATGCCAATGGTGCTCCATAGGCAAGACTGTCTGCGCCTGTCCGCGTCTGGCCCACACCTATTGCCAGGCACGCTGCCAGTTTTAGCCCCAACACTGCATCTAGGTTTATCTATATCGGGGATCAGCTGCGAGATTACAACAATAGTAGTAAGTGCTGTCAGAAAGCTAGTGCTAGCATTTACTCGCCTGTGGTACCTTTCCAGTGTCCTGACTGCAGCTTCTTTATCCGCCCCACTAAACAACAATTGGCGTCACCTCGTTTAAATCGTGCCCCAAATGGGTTGTGTGGGATGAGGACAGTTCTAGGTACCTTAATCAATGCACGCTCCATTTGTAAACATGCTGCAGAGTTTGCTATGTTTGTTGAGGCACATGCTGTGGATCTAGCCTTCATTACTAAAACATGGAGGGAGGCCTCCTCAGACCCAGACTTAACAATGGCTGTCCCCACTGGGTATACAATCTTTGAACAAGATCGGGTGGGAAATAGGGTCGGGGGGCTGGCCGTAATTTTTTGAAGTATGTGGAAAGGGACTTTCATCTCCTAAAATAATGGGCCAAATCTGGTCCTTACTGTTTAAAATTACAATAGACATCCATTATACTTTAAACAGCATTTTATTCTATTGTCCTTTTGGTCCCTGGGCAGATTTTTTAAATACCATAGGCCAATCCTTGAATGTAATATCCCAGACATCAGACGTTACACATTTGGGTGGCTTCAACCTTCACCTTGAAGAACCATCAGACAGTGACACAGTACATCTTATTGATATCACAAACAGCCTGGGCCTCACTCAGCAGGTGACTGGCTGTTCGCACTCTGGGGGACACCTGCTTGATGGAATGTTCACAAATAATATGTTTTTCCAATGTCTTCCATCTCTACCGCTCATCTGGTCAGATCATAAATCTGTTATGTTTTCTCTCTCCTTCCAAAACCCTCAGGCAGAGAAATTGAAAAACAATCAGCCAAGAAGGGTCCGGGCTTAGAACAAGATTGTAATTGAAACTCTCGAAAGTTCCTTGACCCAGAATCCACCCGACTTTATAAAAAATCTGAATGCGGCAGCCATTGCCTTTGAGGAATGATTCAGGAGTTCAATTGATCAGGTGTTACCAGTTAAACTCATTACTAACCATAGGTCAAGACACACTGAACCTTGGTACTTCGAACATCTCAGACTTCAAAAACAAAAATGTCTCCGCCTTGAAAGGTACTGGAGATAATGCTATGAAACTAATGACAGAACTGCCTATAAACAAGCTTTGCTTGATTATAAAAATATCTGTGTATGAGGAGAAAACTCATTATTTTACTACAGCTATAACAACTGCAAAAGACTCCTCAAAATAACTTTTTTTCCAAAGTAAAAAAACAAGCTAAATGCCCCGAAGTGATAGACTCACCAATAAGCCAGATCTTCTGTAACTCATCAGCCACGTTCTTTCATTAAAGTTAATGCAGTTTATAGTGGCTTTTCCCCGGGTTCATCCCAAGAGATGTCTCCCTCTTCCAGTGTGGAAAGGGAAATGTCCTAAGCTACCCCACACATCAGTGACTTTCCTGAATTATCCTTTTCTCCTTCACTAACCTCTGACAAAGTCATTAATCTCCTTTTGTCCACTAAATCTGGCTTCACCTTCTACCAGAAGTATTTGCTTCTCATCTGTCTCCTATTTTCAACCAAATGTTTTCCTCCGGTATATTCCCTACCAACTGGAAACAGGCATCTGGTCTCCCCCTCCTAAAGGAAGCCAATCTAGATGGGGCTGATCCCAATAATTACATCCCAATCTCCAGACTCCCCCTGCCTGCAAAAATGTTTGAAAAAGCCATGAATGTTGGTATATCAGACTACATTGAGAAGCATGCCTTTCCGGTTGCAACTCAGTTTGGCTTTAGAAAGCACCATAGCAGCGAATTGGCACTAATGTTCGAACTGATTAGGCAGACAGTCAATGCAGGGGGCAATGCAGCAATTGTGCTGCTTGACCTCTCTTCCGCATTCAATACTGTTAATCATCAAAACTGATTGGAAGTCCTGGAGGGGATTGGCATTAAAGGAAAAGCTTTTGTGTTACTTAGTTCATTCCTGTCTGATCGGGAACAGTTTGTGGCTCTTCCGGAATTCAAGTCGCCAAACTTTACATTGCCCTGTGGAGTACCACAGTGATGTTGATTGAGCCCCACCCTTTTTAATATTTACGTTGCCCCTCTGGCGAGGCTAATCAGATCTCTGGGTCTCTCAGCTATCTCTTATGCCGATGATACCCAGATTGTGGTTTCAGTGACAGGCTCACCTGAAACTGAATTTTAGTAAAACCGAAGTCCTACTCTTTGGCAGCCACACTAATTCCTTGTCCCCTGCTTTGTGGTCTTTGGAGCTGGACTCGCTACCTATTCCTACGAATTGGGTGAAGAATTTGGGAGTCACGTTTGACTCCATGCTTTCCTTTCAAGGCCAGTTAAACCATGTCTTTCTACACACTAAAATTGCTTAGAAAGACCCTTCCATTTATTCTGGTAAATAAATCGGTGGAGTGGTGTGGCTCACTGGTTAGAGGCAGCAGACCTGTAAGCGAGAACGGCCCGGGACCAGGGTTCAATTCCCGACGCGGCAGGATCTTGGACCAGGGTCAACGGACTCAATAATTCTTGCCTCAGTGCCTACTCTAACTAGGGATCACACTCGGCAACTCTGGGCATTAGCTTGCCTCATCTATACAACGGCCCCCCACAGACGCCAAGGATGCCTGGTTTCACCCTGGAGAAAGGGACCATCTCACAGGGAAAACCAGGACGGGTTCCCCAGAGGTCTACAGCGCCAGGACACTCAGTTAGAGTAACAGTGCGCTTTACAAATATCCCACATTTACATTCACATTTAAATCTGCGGAAGTTAGTGGTCTCAGCTCTTGTTTATCAAGAGCTGATTATTGCAACAGTATTTTCATTATGCTTTGGAAGAAATGTTTGACTAAGTTGCAGATTGTGCAAAATGCTGCAGCATGTTTATTGCTGGACATTTCTAAATATAAATCTGCTTCCTCTGCGCTCAGAGTTACACTGGTTACCAGTGAAGAGACGGGTCAAGTTTAAGGCTCTTTGTATAGCTTTTAAAGCAACTCATGACACAGGAACTGCCTTTTTAAAACAGAATTCATAGCCATATATCCCTGCTCACCATCTTCGCTCAGCTCTTGCTCACAATCTGGTAGTCTCAAGGTTCAAAAAGAGTTCCTGGGGTGGAAAAAGCTTTCAGACTCTGGAACTCGCTTCCACTGAAGTTAAAAGATGAAACACAATTGTTGGCCTTCAGAAAGGCGTTAAAGATGTGGCTTTTCAATCTCTGATGTGGTTTTAAGACTGTCCGGCAGTTCCCGTCTGATGAGCTAGCGCCTTGACACCTTAGGGTGAATGTTTTGCGCTTTATATATTTCTTTTTCATGTACTTTCATCCCCTCATGGGATATCCATTTTGATACTTCTATACGTACTATATTACACTGTCCTTAAAAATCATGCGGTGTGGCCCCCCTAAACCATGCTTATCTTTCACAGGATATCAGCTGACATCTCTAAACTGTTCTCACCATTCTCGGTTGTGGCACTTCTATACGTACAGTAATGAACTGTTCATCCCTTACAGGATAGCCACTGTGAAACTTCTATACAGACTGTAATAAACGGTCCTTACCACTCACAGACTATCAACTGTAACACTTCTATACATACCACAATAAACTGTCATCCCCTCACAAGATATCCACTGTGACACTTCTCTATACACTGTAATAAACTGGTCTGTCACCTTCACAAGATATCAGTTGTGGCACTCCTATACACACTGTAATAAACTGTTCTTACCCCTCACAGGATATCGGCAGTGGCTCTTCTTTAAATGTGGCCTCGGTGGATGAATATTCAGAGTGAACGATGAACGCTCCTCCTAAAATCATATCTCCTTCTTTGGTGTAGGCATTCTGCTTCCATGCCTGGAGTCTGCATGCTGGTTGCAGAGCTTTGCTTCTGACAAAGGCTAGAAGCAGAAACATTGAACGTAAACTTAGACCCATTGATGTGATGACTGCTTCCGTCTCTGCGAAGTTCCCAAAGTAAGGGAGGATCAGAAGATCAAACCTCTTGAGCTGCAATTATTATGGTTGACATGTAAGTCTTTTACAGAGCCTTTGAGCACACAGTGCTGCAGCACAAACTCACCAAAGGGGTGGCAGACCTCAGTATCACAGGGATAGTTGCACTGGCATTAAACTATTTGTGCTGCCGTTCCTGATAACCAACTCTTAGCGATGAGTCTGAATGTCACAATCCATCATATTTATAGGTAGTGAACAAGAGGATCTGACCTCCAGTCCTACAGGAAAATGCAGAAAGCTATAATTTGAACACTATTATTTGGAAAGACTGCAGCCTGACAATTATCAATTTTCCATCACAAGGGAATAGTAGCACTTCTGATAATACACATATGTATTTAATTATAATGATAACACCAGCTCACTGTGATAGAAATTTGGAGGTAGTATTTTGCTATTAGATGAACACATGTTCTGCCACAGCTCTAAAGTATAGGAAGAAAGAACATTTGATTATACGGATGTGTTTACACAATGACCAAAGTTGCTGCACTGCATGTGTGTAAAGGAGTACACAGTTAACACCATATCCAAAAAGATGTGATACTGCTGCTCTGATCCACTTTACAGATGCATGTTAGGGTGCCTTGTGATGGCTAGCTTAGGTCTTGTACTAAAAGAGTACCATTCAAGTACAAAATCCTGTCCTTGGACGTCGTTTAAAACTAATGGGAGGGAAAAGTCCCCTGCATGGTATCAGACATGCACCACTACCCTGAGTGCCCAAGTTGCATGGAAATCTTGGTACTGATTTTTTGTCGTAGGCGAACATGGATCATGCATGTGCACTATGATCTAGGCCTGTCTCAGTATTGTGGTCTGTTTAAACTGGGAGAGGCACACCAAGCGTTACCCTCAAGAAGGAAGAGGGCTACTGCCTTTACCTTTTGTTAAGTGACACGAGCATGGTAGTGGCAGCATACCTGCTTTTGTTGAAAAGATTAAGTAATGTGAACATGCCTTTTTACTAGTGCTATTGGCATGGGTCCTACTGGTCCACTTGAGTAAAATGCTGTGGCTGTGTACTTAACTCATCCTTGGCTTGCATGGATTGCGTGCAATGTTGGACAGCATGTGATACTTGTGTATGGGTGCTGTGTTGCATGTGTGTGCCTGTGGACAGTACATTACTTGGACTCTGGTGGGTTCCGGCTTGGAAGCGCTGGGCCTAGAGAGGCTGGAGATGTGAAGACTGCATCAACTACAAAATTGATGGGTATTACTGACATTCCTGAGAGCTGGGGTGGAGCACACACTCTGAAATGAGAGCAGAGAAGCCTCTATGTCAATTTGACTCAAGGAACAGTTACTGGTCATGATACCTGAGCTTATTGTCAGGGAAAATGGTGGGACTGATAAGGTTGGTATTAAGGAATCATGATAGAGAGGAAGGCCTTTTCTGAATATTTATGGGGAAATTTTCTGAGAAGGTAGACATACTGGTATGATCCCCATGACAAGTGCAGTGCATAGGCGGGAGCACTTCATGGGGGCTGAAACCACCAACAAGAATTCCAAAGGCCAGACACTAAATTCCATATGTGCCTGTATTTGAGCTATAAAGGTGGCAGCAGGAGCCCCACACTTTGTTGAGCAGCACTGTCTCATCAGGAGAGAGAAAATTGTAAACACGTCTTGCTGCTAGAACAGGGGCTGGGACCACGCTCTGCTAGTCTCCCTGCTGGATGAGGAGCCATTTCTCAGGAACTCAAGACTATTTGCCCTAAGATTGAATGGACAAGCGTTCTGCTTGCTTGCCTGCCTGCCAAGATGGAACTTTCTGCAAAGAGGAGATGTACCTAGAGCTAGCTTGTCTGCAAGAAAAGAGTACTCTGTGAGAAGGAGTTAAACAACAGTTCAAGAGTTAGTTATCTCCAGAATTGAATACGGCTGCTCTACCCTATCTGGCCCACCAAAGACTTTGACTACCCTGCTAAAAGCTTGCCTCAATGCAGCCGCTGGACTCTTATCTGGCTCACAAAACTTTTACCACATTTCACCACATCTGAAGTTCTTGAACTGGCATCCTCTTAAAGGCAGAATCCAAGCTGGCCTTCATCACTCACAAAGCCTTGTACACAAACACCCCGAAGTATCTCGCCCAGAAAAGTGCAAAATCTGGGAGAACAAGAAACTCCCGGTCCGCCAGAGACCGTGTGCTCTAGCCACCCCACTTCCGCAATGTAAAAACATATACCCGAGCGTTCTCTGGGGCTGCACCAAGAATCTGGAACTCGCTACCTCCGTCCAGCAGAAGAATTCCTACTTTGTTGCGCTTCAAAAATCAAGCGAAAACCTTCCTAATGAGCAAATTCCACCAATAACTGTCCTTTAATGCGCATTCCGCCTTTTCATGGCCTATGTTTCTGTGCATAATCTCCTGTATTGCGTGGCCCTCTCCATGTATCAATTGTTCCCCTTGTTTTATTGCTGACATGTCTCTTGCTGATTTTGGTACTGTACTGTTGATTGTATATAGCTCTGACTTTTGCCCTACTGTATTCAATTCCCTAACTCCATCCTTGTATTCTGCCTAAGTATGGGCGAAATTTGCGAATTCGCGTTTCGCGAATTCACGCGAAATCAAATTCGCAATCCGCCAAATCCGCGCAAATTTGCGGATGTTTGTTTTTTTGCGTGTTCGCAGGGTTTTTTGCGTGTTCGCGGGCCGCTTGCATGGCGAAGTTACTCATGCGGTCGTGTTTGGGCACAGCACCCTCTGGTTCACCACTGCCACCCTCTGGTTCATCACTGCCACCCTCTGGTTCACCACGGCCACCCTCTGGTTCACCCCTGCCACCTTCTGGTTCTACCCTGCCACCCTCTGGTTCACCACTGCCACCCTCTGGTTCAGCACTGCCACTCTCTGGTTCACCCCTGCCACCCTCTGGTCCAACACTGTCACCCTCTGGTTGACCACTGCCACCCTCTGGTTCACGACTGCCACCCTCTGGTTCATCACAGCACCTCTAGTTCACCACTGCCACCCTCTGGTTAACCACTGTCACCCTCTGGTTCAGCACTGCCACCCTCTGGTTCACCCCTGCCACCCTCTGGTTCACCACGGCCACCCTCTGGTTCAGCACTGCCACTCTCTGGTTCACCCCTGCCACCCTCTGGTCCAGAACTGTCACCCTCTGGTTCACCACTGCCACCCTCTGGTTCACGACTGCCACCCTCTGGTTCATCACAGCACCTCTGGTTCGCCACTGCCACCCTCTGGTTTACCACTGTCACCCTCTGGTTCAGCACTGCCACCCTCTGGTTCACCCCTGCCACCCTCTGGTTCACCACTGCCACCCTCTGGTTCATCACAGCATCCTCTGGTTCACTCCTGCCACCCTCTGGTACAGCACTGTCACCCTCTGGTTCACCACTGCCACCCTCTGGTTCACGACTGCCACCCTCTGATTCATCACAGCACCTCTGGTTCACCCCTGCCACCCTCTGGTACAGCACTGTCACCCTCTGGTTCACCACTGCCACCCTCTGGTTCACAACTGACTAGTTTTTCTGCCCTTCTGCCCTTTGTTAGACTGCTTTTTGTGCTTTTCTGCCCTCTGCATCACCACATCATCACTCAGCGCTACCCCAGCATCACTCAGCACCACCACATTATCACTCAGCACCACCACATTATCACTCTGCACCACCACAGCACTACTCAGCGCCACCACTGCATCACTCAGCACCACCACATTATCACTCAGCACCACAACAGCACCACTCAGCACCACCACATCATCACTCAGCACCACCACAGCATCACTCAGCACCACCACAGCACCAATCAGCACCACCACAGCACCACTCAGCGCCACCACAGCATCACTCAGCACCACCACAGCATCACTCAGCACCACCACATTATCACTCAGCACCACCACAGCACCACTCAGCACCACCACAGCATCACTCAGTACCATCACAGCATCACTCAGCACCACCACAGCACTACTCAGCACCACCCCAACATCACTCAGCACCACCACAGCACCAATCAGCACCACCACAGCACCACTCAGCGCCACCACAGCATCACTCAGCACCACCACAGCATCACTCAGCACCACCACATTATCACTCAGCACCACCACAGCACCACTCAGCACCACCACAGCATCACTCAGTACCATCACAGCATCACTCAGCACCACCACAGCACTACTCAGCACCACCCCAACATCACTCAGCACCACCACAGCACCAATCAGCACCACCACAGCACCACTCAGCGCCACCACAGCATCACTCAGCACCACCACAGCACCACTCAGCATCACCACAGCACCACTCAGCGCCACCTCAGCATCAATCTGTGCAACCATTCAACAACAACTGGTTCAAATATGTTCTCTCAATGTTTCAAACTTTTTTACAAATGTCACAAAAAGATGTTAATATTTCACTTCTGTTCTTGGATTTTCGTCACAATAAAATACACTGAACATAATCTTCACAAAAGTTATTTACAAAAGTTTAAGCTATTGCCATTATAAATTAAAATCACTTTTATTTAAGTATTAATTATTTAAAAATATTAATAGCCATTGTAATTTGTAATATCAATATAGCTAAGTCACGTAAATACAAAACATGTTGCATTACAAATGCTATAGGTGTCACATTTGTGAAAGTTATAACTATTGGCATTGTAAATGACAAAGCTATTAATTTAGCTATTTTCAAAACCAACACATAAATAAAAAAAATTGTCATTTACAAGACCAATAGCTCAAACTTTCCTAATGCGAGACCTATTGCATTGCAAATGCTTGTTTTTATATCTGTCAGTGCTTCCTGTTGAGGATTAATTTTCGTGACAGGCGCCTCATTGCCTACTTGTAACTATTCTCTGACCCTGCTTCAAGGGTCAGAGCAGGGTCAGAGAATAGTTGCAAGTAGGCAACGAGGCGCCAGGAAGCACTTACAGGCTTACAGCAGCAGGTGCCCAAGTTGAAGTTAATTTCTTTGTAACCCTTTTGTAAAAGGTTACAAAAAATTAGCTTCGACTTTGCACCTGCTGCTGTAACCCTGTAAGTGCTTGGCTTAAAATTCGTCCCCGCTGATTCACGGATTTTACCTCGATTTCGCGAGATTCGCAGATCGCGAAATCGTGGAAAATCCGCAAATTCCGTGAGCGGAACAAATTTTAAGTCCATGCTTAATTCTGCCTATGCATATACTGTACACAACGTGTTTATTCCTGTAAAGCGCTATGATACCCTAACTGGTAATGTTCGCGCTATACAAAACCACAAATAAAATAAAGGAGAGAGCCTTGTAAGGAGGAGAGTGCCGGGAGCGAGTGAGGCCCAGTAGGGATTTAGTTCAGTGCATCCCAGTGAGCGAATTGTGAGACGCCCTGTCCAATCCAGAACATTGCTTGAGTGTGTTCCATCTCGCTGATCCTGCAAAAGATAAGTCTGTTGCTCTTGTATGTGAGCACTGTAGTCGGGGACTGACTGTGCAAGGAAGTGGCCACCATGATATGCAGGCTGTCACCCATGTAAGCTCTGTAGTCAGAGACCCTGTGTGCCAGGAGGTGGCCACTGTGAAGGGCATGATGTTACCCTTGGGAGCGCTGTAGTCAGTGAATCCTTATGCCAGGAGGAGCCACCATGATGTGTGAAAACTCGAGATGCGGACATTGTAAATGCTGAACATTTTTGTGTGTCAGTACCCAAATGTGCCCCCTGTCCAACAGCATCTCCCCTCAATGGGGAATATAGAAACAAAAAGAAAACTAGATTGGAACTGCACCACAACTCATCAGAAAAGTCCATGAGAAATTATTCATAAATATTGGGGAATCCTAATTCAATGAAGAAAGTCGCTGCTAATACAAAATATATGATGTTTCACTTCTTTATTTTTCAATTCGTACAAAACCATCAGCCAACGTGTTTCGTCCTTTTTATATAGGACTTCTTCAGGGCTGTAAGTTTAAAAGATATTTACAAGACATTTACAAAAAACACACTATACATAACCAACAACATTTATACACACATAACATATATATTACAAAAACAAAACATTAGAACAACAATGCAGTGAAATGTCTCTATCTACCTGCATTAATGAGATCCATTAAAAAAACATACCTAAACTGTTGCCACAAACCACAACATGAGCAGTTTATTTTAAATAACAGACAGTATAGACATACATGTGTCATAAGAAATGCACAAAGAGAGAGGAGAAGGGAGCTAGAAAATCGAATGAAAGTCCAAGATTGAAAGACAGCTGAAACAATATTATACGAAATAACACAACAGAGTGGAGAGAATACGATCAGGCGCCCACACTCCTCACCTGACCGAAACAGATGCCACTGAGAGAACATACAGGTGGAATTAAACAATATAAATGCAGGTGAAAGCAAAAACAGGTGCACCCTATTCTAAGGCCATCCGAGAACCAAACATACTGATGTGAAGTATCCCATGCGTAAGTACAAATGGGGACCTACCAATATTAGTTTAAGGTGACAACCAATCCACTGGGTTGTGACCTGGTTGCAAGAATTATCTTGAGCGAAAATTGTAGCTTGGCATCTGACAATCAAGTCAAGAGATCGTATCTTGTAAATTCAATAGCGCATCCACCATTGTAAACAATTAGGCAGAATCCTACGCTGTGTGGTAGTGATGCCTACCTGTTCAGACTTTCAGACTAATAATCCAAGTCGAGCTGGTACAAGTTGTTAGGCGTGATCCAATGCCCAAATATATGAGGGTACAATGCGCGTATGGTATGATAGCCATAGATTGGTAATAGACGTGTATGTTCAATCAATCAATCAATCAATTGATTGACGTGAATGTTCAATTAAGGACTAGCACATGATGATGGAGAATATCCACCCTGGCTAGTGCACCTATGGACAAAGAAATACACTGTTTAACTTTAATAAACTGAATTTATATATATGTGTATATATGGGTCAGTATGTCACCTGAAGTGGGAAACAAATACAAGATTTAAAATACATTATAAGAAGTGTATCGCAATACCCCCAAATATATGATCCTTGTCATGGAGTGGCACCGAAATATGCCCTGCACACCTAGTTCACCGCTATTGCAAACAAGGGCTGATAGTGTATGCACATTCTGTAGTAATATATCTCAGAGAATACCAATCATTTTATAAAATGACAGATGGTTACTTAATACCCATATTAAACTACACGGTCAATCGAAACTGTTATAAAAGGCCATTTACAGGTCACACATAATCAGGCAAGGAATAAACAGAGCCATATGCCAACGAACGTATGGACAGATAAACTCGACGTAAAATACACCACATGCAATGAAATTATTTTACAATGTATGACAATCAATGGCCTGCCAATTATGTGTATGCACACAGATACACAATACTGAATTTATTATCGTCTCAAAATGGGGTAATATATTTTATTTTTGAGAGTTAGCGCTAGCCAAAAATGCACCCTATAATCCGAAGCCCTTGTAACGGAGCACCAAAGATCGAACTGCTCAATCTTTGCGTGCACTCTATCTGAAGTGCTTCCCTGACAAAGAACACAGATGGACCAATTTGTTAATCCAGCATCATTGTGCTGGGCAGATTGACCACTGGTTGTAGGTGTTGCAATAAGGTATTGGTTTGACATGCTACTCATTTTGAGGCATTACAGAACACATGTTGAAGCTGAAAAAAATAAAGGTGCATATTAATATAAAATAAATATTAATACATTTTGATATATGACAGTAAGAATTATTATTTACATTAATTTTATAACCAATTTGAATTTATTTTTGTACATGATTTTGACCGCCATTTTGGTTTTATGTTTATGACATCAGGCTAAATCAAATGTGAGCATACACATGACATGCACTGATGTGTGCACATGAACACTTGTGCCGAATGTGATGCAAAACAGAAGATTTAAAATGTTATTTGATATTTGTTGGCCATCTTAGATTTTCATTTGACTATATGACGCCATAGGTAAGATCCACTTGGAGACTTTCTCTATGATTACTCATTGAATATCTGTACCATCTTTCAGCTTTCTATCATAGGAGAAATGGGCTTAACAGCCATACTATATGCTGTCTCATTGTCCCTTCATTCATGTTTACCAGAGTAGTGAACTCAGTACTTCATTGGGGTCAATGCATTTGTCTAGGGTTTCATTTTGCACATGCAAATTCACTGGTATGTGTTGTTTAAGTTTTGTACAAATCTTGTCAGGCCATGAACAATATTTTTGACTACTCAAGGTAAAGCAGTTCCACATTGTCTAACAGTTGCAATCACTTTGGGTTCCAGGGTGTCTGTTAACCATTGCAATTGGTGGTCTACATCCCATGTTCCAAATCCATGTGTGTGAGATGTGACGTGCATGCTTTTGAAAATTCCACTTCTTTGTATCAGAATGAAGGTCCTCTGAGGTCCTAAAAGATTACACATACATATATTTATATAATTTCTATCTGTGTACTAAATGGTACCTAACCTTCATCTTTTAATCTTAGCCGTGTTACTTTCACCCACTCTGTGTCTCTCATTGACAAGGCTTGCTTTTATTCCTTAGTACATTTCCTATGAATTAAAAAACTCTTTCCTAACAAGAAGATTTTTTGTGTTCCTCTCAGGCCTTACAAGAATAATATAACATTTGGGAAAAAATATACACCCCAGCAGCCCTCCACTGGAACACAAGATGGCAAACACCTCCACGGCCACCATGTACTTCCCCCGTGTGCTCAGGTACGCCGGGATGAAGGAGATCCACACACTGACAAACACCAGCATACTGAAGGTGATCAGCTTGGCCTCGTTGAAGCTTCCAGGGAGATTCCTTGAGAGAAAGGCCACTATAAAGCTGACTGTGGCTAGAAGGCCCATGTATACCAGCATGAGATAGAAGAAGAAAGAGTCCCCTTCATTACATTCAAAAGTCATTTTCCCAATATAAGACGTCAGGTTGAGCTCTGGAAATGGAGGTGATTCAACCAGCCAAACAACACAGATGATGATCTGAATCATAGAACAAAAGAGAACTATACAGCTTGGTGTCCTTGATCCCAGCCACTTTCTGGCAGAGCTGTTTGGATTTATTGCCTTGAATGCAACAACTACAATGATAGTTTTTGCCAAAATAGAGGAGACACTGATTGAAAATACTATCCCAAAGACAGTCTGTCGGAGCATGCAGGTGAGCTTCCCGGGACGGCCGATGAATATGAAGGAGCAGAGGAAGCAGCACATGAGGGCGACGAGGAGCAGGTAACTGAGTCCACGGTTGTTGGCTTTCACAATGGGAGTGTCTCGATACCTGATAAAAAGGTACAGCACACTTGCAGGGAGGAAAAACAGGAACGCACCACAGGTGGAAAGAATTACACCCAGGGGCTCTTGAAATGAGAGGAACTCAGTCACCTTTTGGATGCACTGATCGTGTTTTAGATTGGACCACTGATCATCAGGGCATTTCCTGCAATCATCTGTATCTACATAAGAATGAAAATTAAGACATAGTTTGTGTTAAACTGTAGTTCATAACACACTGCTATACAACTGAAAAAGTGTATTCCCAACAAGATATGTTTAGTACCAAAGTGACTTGAATATTCAATCCATAGGTAAGACATTCATTTATTCTGTAATTCAGGTAACAGCAATTTTAAAGTGGATGACTCATTTTTGTAGGTACTAGGAGAGCCTTAATATTAAATAAAGTGAACAGATGATTATACATGGTCAAGAAGCACAATATTGAACACACATTCAGTGATAATCCAGCCACTGATTTTATATGAAGTCAAGATTAAATGTATAGATTCTATGCAGAATTATTATAATTTAGAGGGTTGCTGTTTAAACATATTACTGGGCTTGGCAGAGATCTGTACAGTACAGCCAATAAGAACTGAAGCTAATATGCCATTCAGGAATACTTAGCAGAACCACTTACACTGTTCTTTTGGGAAAAGCCTAACAAAGAACAGCTTGGATACATTGAAAATTATTTCCAAGAAGCAATTGTTTATGGCAAAAGATTTGGGCCCAAAGGGTAAGGAAGAACTTGTTTAGGATAACAATTAGCTTGGATTTACTGTCCTGTGTCTCTAACAAACATAAAGAATTACAACTCAAAACAACCTTAGCAGCAGGAAGAAGTGATTCAAGTTACTTGAGTCATAAGCATCAGTTGAATATCTTCATGGCAAGACCATTCAATTTTTCCATCACTTGCCAAGTATGTAAACAAGACGTTTGCTTATAAGATTTAAACTAGATTGTATTCCTCTTTTCATTCACAACATGATGGGATCTGCATTTTGTGAGAATGTTTTAAATGCAATATTTCCTATGTGTCACTGAATTATTTATTAGAAAAAAACAATGTGCAAATTTAGGTATGACATAGGAAACTAAAATGATGGAGGTCAATTATTGCTTAGTATGGAATTGCTGTGGGTACGTTTCGAAATGCCATTGTTGAAAATACATTTTAAATATTGTGTGTAGAATGCACAAAAAATTGCAGATTTCAAATAACTAATTTATGATGATGATGATGAACCCACTGAAAAATGTAAATAAACTAACTGAACAACTGAACCATGCATAATGTCAATTCCATGAATATAAACAATGTGGTACACCTTCACATACGCTCATCTTTAGATTTAAAAACATAAAGTATGAGCATTTAGTCATCTGTTCATTTGAACTTTGCTCATGTTGTATTTTTGGACACTATGATTACTTTAAAGTGCAGTTGTTTGTAATTCCAGTCTTTAATTTTTGTTAATGGTATCTGAAGTGTTGCAGGTTCAATACTGCAGTATGTCTGCAGCAGAAGTAGCTTTTAAACTGAAAGTCCTAGGCTATGACATTGGTGGTACTCACAGATGGTCTTCCATTCAGTGTCTAGCTACACACGTTATACCTCAAGATTATACAGAAAGCAGAGTTATGGCTCTCCTCTCCACAGTGCTGTGGATGCCTCCCACATCCCTTATCTTGGCTCTGCAACAGTGCACATGTACAGTGCTGCACTACCAAGGCATCCTCTTGCTGCTAACCTATGCTGATCAGGATGAACAAGAGAAGTTTCAGTTCTCTTTCCAAATGCAAATGGAAAGCTCTTTGGCACAGAAAAGGGGTAGTACTAAGGGGTTATAGACCTTAGAGCTGCAACCAGAGAATAATTCTGTACTGGGATGATGCTTCATGTAAGAAAGAGCCTCAAGGCTTAGTTCTCTATCTGAAAAAATTGATCTGATTGTCAGATAGTAAGAACATTGGGCCTCATTTATGAGGCCGTGCGTCACTTTTACGCCGCCGGTGCGTCACTTTTTGTGACACACCAGCAGCGTAAATAATGTGCCTTGTTGCACCATATTTACAAAGTGACGCATCTAGGTAGATGCGTCACTTTGTAAACCCGTTGTGCCACATTATACCTGCACCAGGTATAATGAATGCAAGGGAGGCATATTGACGCAAGGAAGGGTCATGGAAGTGATGCAGTGAAATCTATAAGATTTCACTGCGTCACTTTTAGGACGCCGTTGCGTCAAAATCTTGCGCCTGCCTCACAGCAGGTTTAAGACTGACGCAGGCCCTTTCACATGGGGCTTGCCCCATGTGAAAGGGTGATTGCTGGAGTTGCGTCACTTTTGTGACACACTCCAGCAATGCGTCACTTTTGCACTTTCAGATACGTCAGAAATACTGACGTATCTGTAACTCCTTGCGACATGATGCGTCATACATTAAATATAACGCATCATTGGTGTCGCAAGGAGTGCGCAGTGAAAAGTGACGCATCGCTGTTTTCACGCAGCGATGCGTCACTTTTCATAAATGAGGCCCATTGTTTTTGGAAGAGTTTCAACTCAGAACTGATGTGACATGATCAAGGAGATAAGTGATTAAGGGGCCAATTTAAATGTTGATGGTGTGTACACTCTGACAAAATAATTGAAAAGGAGCGTCTATTTCCAGCCAAGATTCAAGCAATAAAAAGTCCAGAAACATATCCAATATGCCTGTAGGAGTGGCAGTCCAAATTATCATCCGTCACCTCAGCGCGTAACTCTAGAACTTCATCCTGTTTAGCCAATCACAGTGCTTTCTAACTTTGTTATCACTCTTAAAGTTTCCTCTCTGGTCCATCCAAGTTCCGCCAATCTGAAAGCTGATTTCAGGAAGAACGGCAATGCAAATTCTCCTCCACCACCTCACCATGTTCTGCTAAAAAAACATGATCACACTCACAGCACTTTCTAGCTTTCATATTACTCAGACTGTCAACGTATTCTAAGAGTTTCCTCTCCAGTCAGACCATGTGTTATAGCAAATCACAACACTTCTTTAAGATTCAACAATTGAAATCAGTGCATTTGCAAGCACGTCAGTGCAAAATCTGCTCTGCCGTCTCACCGCATTACGGTAAAGGTATTGTGGGTGTATTTTGCAAATGATTATTAATTCATTGTTTCTATGACAAATATGCATTACACATGAGTGAAGTCTGTTTTTATTTTTACATTTATAGTCCTGATGAAGTCCTCAGGGACGAAATGCGTTTGCTAGGCTAATTGAAAAAGTTGTGTTTTGAAAACTGAATAAAATTTGGATTCTGAAACACAATCGCAAGACTCATGAAAATTGAATATTGTTGTTTTTTTTATATTGGATATGTTTCTGTACTTTTTATTGCCTGAATCTTGGCTGGAAATAGATTATCATAGTAGCAGCTCCCAAGAAAATGGGAGAAGGTATGGGGGCCTAGCAGATTTAAAGGGGTCTTTAAATCTGGGTCGCAATTTCCACAATTGCCTGTAATTGGTGGGGCAAATGATGATGTACTTTGGGATCAAAAGAGATTGCAACACCTTATAACTGTTCCTTATCTGTACTGAATACCGATCACGTACCAATTAAAACAGTTAAAGGAAGTATATACACTGCAAACATAATGTTAGTGGTGTGGCTCACTGGTTAGAGGCGGCAGATCCGAGAGCAGAAGTCAGCCTGGGACCAGGGTTCAATTCCCGACGTGGCAGGGTCGTGGACTTGGGTCAGCGGACTCGATAATTCTCGCTTTGGTGCTTACTCTAATCAGGGGTTCCACTCGGCAACTCTGGGCATTAGCTTGCCTAATCTCCACAACGGCCCCATCAATTCCGGGGATGCCTGGCTCCACCTTGGGGACTCCAAGCAGGGACCATCCCACAGGAAAAGCCAGGACAGGTTCCCCAGAGTTATACAGCGCCAGGAAACCTACGGACGGGTAGCAGTGCGCTTTACAAGCTCAAATACATTTACATTTACGTTTACATTTACATTTACACTTGACGGATTTAATTGCTTGCAGACCTTAGCTAAACATCTCCATTGGCCCAACAGAGTTACGTGTGTCGGAGAAATTACTACATTGTTGAGGATAAACACCTAGATTAAATTTTTCTTCTGACTGACTGGAGTACTTGGGCATTCACCTTTGCTTGTGTATGGAGAACAGAGGTTGTGTTGCAGATGAGAGGTATCTCAGTCTCCTTGGAAGGGAGTTTGAGGTGGTTTTCTATCATTCAGGAAGAGACATCTTGTCTGTTTCAGACAAAGGATTATGTGTCATAGGCATATAGGTATTCTTAGGAAAGCCTTAACAGAGTTTATATTGACCAGAGTAGGAAAAAAGATTAAAACCGGTGGGATTCATTTTGTACAGGCACATGGTCAGAAGATAGTTTTCAGAGGTGAATGGATTTCATGCAGAATTGTGGAAATTAATAAGTAAATGTACTAAGTTCTTGGAAGGGAAGAAAAGCTAAAAGGCGATACCAGGGTAAGGTACCTTAGATCCAAGTATACATCATATAAATAATGCTCATAAGTCATTGCCTAGAACAGGAACAATGTGAATTTGAAGGACCACCATAAGCATGTAGTCAGTCTCAAGTACATTGACCCATGGGCATGTGCAGACGGACTGAAAATCACAGGTTTCTCCAGGAGGACGGTGCTGATGCTCCACTGAGAGAAACTGGGAATTTGTCCATCTCTAATTAGGTTAACCAAGAGTTTGGTGTTTGCAGCATATGTTATGTTTTTTGATGGATTCCCCTCTGCATGATTTTTGAATTGTTGATGTCTTGAATATCATTAGAGACTTGTAGAATTGTATGTATGTTATTTCTATTACCTCTTTTGAATATGCATTATTCTTCATTATGAAGCAAACCTATATAGAAAGGTACCTTTATTATTGATTTAACTCTCTTTTAAATGGGAGCTATGCCAGTGGTGATTTTAGTTTGAGAACTTTTCCTAAAAAAGTGTTCCAAATGTCAAAACTTACGAGGGTCAGTGATCTGCCCAGCTGAACATGCAACACACTCAAAGCAACATATGGGTTTTCCTTCTTTAGTGGCCTTTCTGTATCCAGGGAGACAATTTGCATTGCAGACCGAGATTGGAACCTATGGAGGAATATAGAGAGTATATGAATGTAAAGAATCATAAAT
Organism: Lissotriton helveticus; assembly: GCF_964261635.1. Lineage (NCBI taxonomy): Eukaryota > Metazoa > Chordata > Amphibia > Caudata > Salamandridae > Lissotriton > Lissotriton helveticus. Next base: position 1,695,366,518 of record NC_136069.1, on the reverse strand, counting down.
AACTTGTGCAATCTGAAAGAGGTACAGAGGGCACCTTGAATTACATTATCCTTGACAGAGAACAGTATCTTCAAAAGGAAAAGACAGAGAAGTAAAGGCAAAACTAACAGTTTGGATCTAACAGAAAGACTGAGGGAGAGACGACTTTCATAAAATAATTATGGGCATAATTTATAGCTGTTAGGCAGAAAATAATTAAAGTAGAATTTTTAGGACAGCCTTTGTGGTGTTAGACATCTGCTCAAGTTGTGTTCAATGTTCTGCTTCATTTGAACTGAAGGTGATCATTACCAGCTATCTAGATATTGCCTCTGTTAACTATGTGTCCCCAGAGTTGCTGGTACCTGGGTACTGAAACACAGGGTGGTTTAATTGTTAAGGATTACCAGAGGAACTATCAGCTGCCCCCGAGAAATAAGGAGTTATGAGGAGAAGCAGAAATTCTGTGGTCAATTCTCCCAGTATTTCTTCATTCTCTCCTGGAGTTTCTCCTCGAGATTTGGGTTGATATCCATGACCTGTGTCTCTGAGTGACTCATGCTGGGTCCCCAGAGGTACTGTGGACACAGAGCTGACAACCACTATTATCCCTACCACTACTCTATTGTAAGCATCCTACCAATATCACACCCACCATCAACTCACCACCTTATCAGTGAACTTGGCAGTCAAATCTTGGTGTGAACTTGCTGTTATAAATTAACAGCAATCCTTGGCTGTTTAAGTGTTAATAGTGCATGCATGTGTCCTTTTCTTGTGCAGGTTTACTGTTGTGGTTGATCCAAAGGCCACCTTTTGGAAGTTTTTTAATTAGATAAAAGATTACTCTATTTTGTTGACATTTACCGATAAAGAATCTAGTTTACTGGAAAGCTCACACTTAACACAGGTAACCCATATTGATCAATTTTGGAGTGCTATTTTAGTTTGACTTCTTGTGCAGACATGTGCTCTGTTCTTGGGGAAGGAATGTTTCTCTCAGACTCTCCACTAGCATGCATTGAAAGTGATCTTTCCTCACTGCCTGAGGGGACTAACTAAAAATAGAATGCCAAAAAATACATTCTTGGTGACGTTTCTTAATTAGGGCAGTCTGATCAAGATTCTTTTTGGAATGGGTATTGGAGGACAAGCAGAGAAGAATCAAGACTCCTCAGGGCAGGAATTAACATCAGCAATGATAGTGCCCTAATGGGGATCGACAAGGACAGAGAATGGAGGATGTTTCAGAGAGGACAGCGATCAGCGCTCAGGAAAGGATTAGACAGAACGGTGTATGAGACCAGTGGAAGGAGGTTGACAGTAAAGTCATTGGTGTATTTATTATTTATTTGTGAAAGTTGGCATAACCAAAGGTGTTATATTGCATAAAAAATCTGAACCCAAGGTCTAAACACCAATAAGTAGCAATATGTCAGCCCTAACATAGCTCTCATTTCACTGGCATACAGGCACAGTTTCTAGGTTCTTCCAGAGGTTTTGATATTTCCGCAGCTGCTTTAATAATGTATGGGAGGATTATGCATATTTGGTTGATTAGGGATGCCCATAGCATGCTCCTGAAAGCTCATGAAAGATTTCCTTCTTACCTGGGAGTTATGAGCCCATATTACTGCTTTTGTATTGACATAGACATAATCGCTTTGTTGGGTATCAAAACTGCCCACATTCACAAATCTAACGTCATCAGTTCCAAATATCTGCACATTGAAGATGTCGTAGGCACGCGGGGCATCACCATTCACATCAAAGAAGATCCGGTCACCATTCTGAAGGGAAATATTGACTTTCTTCACATAGTTCAGGACCTGGAGGATTCAAGCACAAGCATAGTTCATACAGCCTATTGACATCGAGAGCAGAAAATTAACTCATTTAGTCATCTGATCACTGGTTATTCGAATCCTACAAGGGGGTCAGTACACTCTTGTAGCCCATCCTCCTCCTTCTGTCTACATCTCATACCATCTATTATTACTGTAAAATCCAGCCAGGTGAGGAGGTCTGGGAGGCTACCCAGAGCACATGTCTGTGGATGAATATGAAGCAGAAACTGATAATGATAACATTCCATTCACACAAATTTCTCCCAACAAATGGGATCACAACCTGTGGCCTACCTCTACATTAGAAGACCCACCAACATCATCTTTAATTAGTAATCTTGGAGTCAGTCATTTATGAAAACATAAGTACCAGGTTCTGAGCCTTTTCCCAGGATGCCCATGTAGCTTGCACTACCCACTGCCTGTGCCAGCTCTTCCAAATGCTGGTACCAGGACCACTGATTAATCATCACTCTGCTACAAGTGTAACACTTTAGGCTAGTCCAGGTCACTCAGAGCTGTAATAATGAACTGGGCATGCTGATTTTTATGTATATTTACATTTTAAACACTCATCTAATATGATTTTCTCAAAATTAGATAGTCACACTGTATGGTGGTACCTATGGTACCCCCCTGCGTTTTAAAGTACAACATGACAGGCACCGCGCGGTGCCTGTCATGTTATGCTTTGAAACACACAACATGCATTTTTAGCATGTTAAAAAGACGGGATGTGCCCGCTACTGTGGTGGGTGCATTATAATTCCACCCATGGGATCCCCGCCCTTATGGCAGGCGGTCCCTTCCCACGACAGGATGGCGGGCGGACAAAGTCCGCCCATCATCCTAATGAGCCCCTTAGTGTTAATGTTTTGTTTAAATTATTTTGCTATGTAGTATAAAGAGGTTCTGTTCTTTAATAATAATATTTTTTATTAAAAAATGTCAAATAACAAGTAACACATTTTTCCAAATTAGTTTTTCAAGTAACTTTTTTTATATTTCAACATTTCTAAATATAGTGAAATAAGAAACATTTTAATACATTTTTATTGTTACATAAAAAATGTAAATTATATTTAAATGTTATTGCGTGTTGTACTTTTTCCACTTTTTATTCCATTATTTGACATTTTCTTAACTTTTCATGAATTTCTTTATTTACATATCTTCATCATTATTTTAGGTTCGTTTTTTGCAAATAATAAAGAATTTTATATATTTTATACCAATATTTAATTTATACTTTACAATTTGTGTAAATTTCCTATTACACTTTTTGACATGTTTTACATGTTTAATATTTTATAAAATTATTAAATACATTTGTTTAACATTCATACACATTTTCAGATTTACTTCCATGGGAAGATAGTCTTTTTTTAACTTCATATAGTGGCCATTTCTTTTAACACTCTATTTGTGTCATTCTTAGTCAATTACATTGAATTAAGGTCATTGTAAGTGGTAAGTCCTTTTTAATGGGTTTTGAGGATGGTAGGAGTATGAGAGGGAGGTTTAGATGTAATTGTAGTGATGTTTGTTGGTTTTTTGTACATTTAGGGGCTGATTACGATGTCAGGTGAAAAGCCCAACAGTCGGAATCTCCTCGACCGTGTCATAACCCTTCTGCCCAACCTATTACAATGTCTGCATTCTTATTGTACACCGCACGGTCATTCATAATCTATTCTGACTGACTCTCTGAGACTTTGTGTCAGTCGGAACCGTATTGTACAACTAAATGGGCAGCGTTTCCGACCTCACGATTATGATGTCAATTTCCAACAGCCTTTCAGAATCAGCATGTCCAACAAGGGAAAGGCTGTCTGAATCTGACTTAGGTAACCCCTGGTAGTGCACCCTTTATCCTGCGACCTCTGGTTGGGGGCCGACAGGGTACCTAAGGGACCCCCCTGTAAAACCCTACACTGTCTGGCTGGCACAATGGGGTGCCTGCGACAGGCTGCAGGGTTTTCTGTACACCCCCATTTCCCTATAGGAGCTTGTGTCTCAGCCATCTGTCAATTGAAACACGTGCTCCCATAGGAAACAATGGGACTCTGACTGAACAGTGTTCAGTTGCATCGTAATCGGTCGGGCGGAAAATAGCCAACCAGGAGTAAGTTGGAAGTGATTCTGAGACAGTGTTGGGCGGAAAGTTTTGTAATTGGCCTCCTAGTTGCATTAACAGTAGTGTTTTTTACTAGTCTGTAATTTAGGGTTTTTGTGCACTGTTTTATTAATCTTTCTTTATGTTATGTTATATTATGGTATGTTATATATTTTATGATGATTCTGTGTAATGTATATGTATTTTTCGGACTTTGTGTGCTTTGCAGGTGGGTTTTCTTGTTTACTTGACAGGTTTTTGTTAACAAATGTGTCCTATGAGCAGTGAGAGTGACTTTTTTTTTTTTAGGAAAATCACTTTTGGTTTATAATAAACTAATTTCTTTATATTTGATTTCCTTTTTTAAGGTTTTCAAGAACATTTCTTTTTATAAACACTTTTCCAGGTTTTTAATTGTTCCTACACACTTAAGATTGCTCCAAGGGATGTCTATTGGATTTGGTAAATTGTTGCGAAAATATTTTTCCTGTTCTCTGGGGATTATTTTTGATTAAGTGGGAACAGAAGAAGCTTGGCTGCAAACTGAGCAGTAAGTTATATTTATTTTAATTTGCTGGGTGGGAAATGTTATATTTTATTGGTTGTGAAAATATGATGTGATTGTTTATATTTTGAATTTATATTATGTGATGGATTGAGTTTGTTCTTTGAGCTTTTTGGTTGGTCAGATTAAAAATTTTTATGTAAATAATTTATGTGTTATTTTTTAATCTCAGTTGTATTTATTGTTTGGACTGAGGTAATAAAATATTATGTTTATTATTTATTTAAAACTGATTTGTCATCTTGGTTTAGATTTCATGGCAGGTTTTTGGAACTTTCCAGGTAACTACTTATGATATAATTTGCGTTTGGCTATTACTTTCAGTTAATCTCCTCCTGTGCTGTTTATGAAGACTTTTAAATTTAAAATGTAACATGTCCTACCTTCTTTTGGTTTGTTTGTTTAGTTTAGGTGCAATTTGTCTAACAAATAGCTCCATTTGTAGTTGTTGGTAGCTTTGCTCTTTTTGTAATGCTTCTATAAGTTTCTGCCTAATGTGGATTGGAAGGCATTGTGCCATCCTTCCTCTGTGTTGTTTGTTCTGGCTTCCTGTACAAAGGTGCTGTCAAAGGCATTCCACCATTGTATTTGGATTTTGGGTGGGCATCTGAGTTCTGAGCACTGCAGTCTGCCAAATAAAGTCTCTTCAAAATAATCCATTAGGGGGCTTAGTTTATGTTTCTTTTACTGTCAGAAAGGGTTTTCTATTAGTAAATTGTACCAGTTAGCTACCTCAGTGTCAAGGACATAGGCTAAGGCTATCATTTGTTTTATTCTATAAAAAGGTAGGTGAGGGAGGAGGAGCTCGATGAAGATCCAGTGCCCGTGCTCTAAAATAATGGATACATCAAAGAAAGGAGGGTCACTGATCCTAAGAGAAGACAAAAGGTGTTGTTTTAGAGAGAAGAGAAGGAAAATCAAGGTCACTTTTACTTGGTGCACTCACACATCCCAAGGGATGTCATGCATTATCATAGGGTGGTGATGCTCATCGGACTAGCGTGCAATGCCCTACGAGTCTACCTATGGGTCGCTTTTGTGGAGATATTCTGTTTTAATGCCATTTGATGAGTGTAAGGTACAGCTCGTGGACTAATGAGTGAGTTTAAAAATGGCTAGAGGGTATCTGTACCTGTCACGATTTAAAAAAACAAAAAGTTGTGGCTGCTGAAGGGTTGCAATAACCCTAAGCAGCTATGATATGCTATGCTCGTGTGTGAGATAGTATATAGATTAGGTCAACATGTTTTGTGCCCTTGATAGTCTTAGGAGGAGATCCCTAGCGCTTCTTCAGGACCAAAAGAAAAGGTTAGACTAAGTGTTAATGTATTAAAGATGGCTTCCTCAAATGAAATAGTGCCACCAGCGGGACCCTGGTGGTGGTCCAATCTAAAACTACAAGAAGGAGAGGGAAAAAGGGTAAAGGCATACAGAACAAAGAAACGTGGTTAGTCATGTCTCTGGTTTATACATCCTAATACATCCAGATGGACCGAAATCTATGTAGACCATGTTAATATATCTGGCCTCCAAAAGGTAGACCAGACACAGTCTCGGAGATGGCTGAGCTAGTGAGGCCATGGTAATAAGAACAATGGTGAGGTAATCGGCATCAATAAAAACTGGCATAGGGGTAAGGACATCCCAACATGTTATCACAGTTAATAATAGGGTGGGTATATCATAGTGGTTAGTATGCATATGAACTCTGTTCAAAATTGTAATTTATATGCGTATACCAGCGCAGCTACAGAGAAATATCAAGGATAGTGCAAAGTATGATAATCAAGTCAGCCTCTGAAAAATTCAAAGTTATGCTTTATCTGTATTTTTCCATTAATGGCAAAACCTTTACGTAAACGTGATTTGTGCCCCGGGTGAGGGGGGAGAGATGGAGGGGTATAGAAAAAGGAGGGACCTCTTACGTATGGGACATAAGTGATAGTCCCCATGAGTCCCAGTTACCGGTGTGCATGCTTCAGAGCATAAAAGTGCTGGCATTGTAAAAGCCTGGAAGGTATTTACGATTATGGCGAAAGGCACAAGCTGTTGTAACTACCAAACCTCTTGGGCACTTGTAGATGGTTGATGGTGGATTGCCCCCAATTTTTATAGTGCTCAGCTTTGAGAAATGGCTTCGGGATTCAGAGAGCGATCGGGACATCAATGGCCACCATCTTGGAACAGTGGATAACTGCTGATATAGGCAAGCCTGTGTGTGGTTTTTTATTGTTCAAAACCGACCTATGGAGATTTGTCAATAAAGTTCCACCCAGCAAGTGATGTTATGAGGAATAGATAGTGGAATTACAGCGTCTGCTATTTTAAAACAGTAGCTTCAATGTCTGTATTAAATCAAAATAATGTAGAAATTAGCAGACAGAACTGCACATCACCGAATGCTGTGAAAGGGGTGTGAAACAAGATAAAGAATAGTTGCCATGTAAAGATGGTAAGGGTATCCTGAAAGAACGGGGGTCTGATATATGGCATAAAGTGGGTAGCAGGTTGACTCGGTTAGAAAAATGGCCCGGTCGTGTTGAAGGGGTGCACGGATACAAAGTGCCGTAACGTCGAGCATCGCAATGGTATAGGCTCGTGCTTCACATGAAAGATGAGCTTTCAACCTATAAATTGTAAGGTCCATGCTTATAGTGTATACATAAATGGCTCTGTGTAAAATGAAAATAAAACACAGTTTGGGGAGACATATACTGATAGTGTGTTGAAAGAGACAGTATATGGAGCAGATAGGATTGAATGGAAAGTGCTACTGTAGTTCAATCCAGGGTATATCATTGTTCAGGCCATGGAGATGTGTGCGAAGGTGGAATACCCAACATTGTTCTTTTCTAAACAGGGTAGTGGTATTCCAGGTTGGATTAGCCTCCAAAATAACCCATGTCAAGTGGGCAGTGGTGTGTTGGAATTCAATGTAGTGGTTGCACATTTTTGTAGCCCTGCAGCCACAGTGAATATTGCTTTGTGTTCACTGATCCTGGTTTTGATCGGTCTTGTGGTCATGCCTTATTACATGTAGGTTTCACTGACATGTAAAAAGATAAACACAATTTTTGTATTACAGTTTGTGTGTTGTTTCTGTGTCTATCTGGAATTTACAAATATAAGGTTTTTGTGTGACATGTAAAAGTACGGACACTGCAGCTGCCACATGGGTAGAAGCCTTTCACCGCTTGTAAGTTCTATAGTGTGGTTTATTGTGTTGCGGTCTGGGGGCACGGTCTTGTATGTACTAGAAGATCTCTGAGGTTTTGTGTTCTTTTGAAGGTGAATCTAGGGCATTCCAGGTTCAGCTCCCCTGTGTTAACAATCTTTCTATGTTGTAGGATGATGTTCTTAATTTTATTAGACATCGTGGTAAAGGTTGTCATGCATGTCATGGTGTCATCTTTTAGTTTGGAAAGGGTTTCCAATTTGGCTTTGTGGTGATTGTTGCATGCACTCTTGTTCTCGCTCAAATCATTAGCTTGTCGGTAGTAGTCAGTTGCAGCAACCTCACAAGCTTGTAAATCTACTGCAGTTTTAGAATTTGTTGATTCTGTGAAACAAAATGGCACCCAGGGATGACACCTGAGGCGATGGTGTTATACATGGAATATAATTAACATTACATTACATTTCTACCAAGAGTTCATTGTGATTTTTGTCATCGGTGGAGGATGTTACTGTGTAATTTTCAGTTGCTTACAGAAAGACCTACTGGTTAAATGCAAAATGCCAGACAATCTGCTATCACTGAGTAGGCTGAGGCCCTCTCACTAACCTGCCAGCAGAAGACATCTACTCGGTATTCTTCAAGATATCTCCCATGTCAGTGAAGATTGTTTTGCTGAAAGTTCAACAAATGTTAAATCCAAAGTACTTTTGAGAAAAATGGGAAAGGTGCATATATACATCCAAACTGTGGATGTTTATATTCGTCACATGTGGAGTGGGCTTGGCATGTCAAGCAGTGAGCACGCCGAATCATGAAACTAGAATTAAAAAGTGTTATTTATAAATATCAGGTGAAACAAGAGGTGTGCAACCCGTAACAATGTTAAAAAGGTGCATATATACACCATGTGTTGGTGATGATCCAGCATTACTTCCGCTTTAGCTGAGGCATACCCTCAATGAAGAGGTGTTGGACCGACTGCAGGTGATACAGAACACCGCAGCCAGGTTGGTCCTCAATGCTCCCCCCAGGTCTCCATCCAAACCTCTGCTGGAAAAACTTCATTGGTTATCTGTCCACCAAAGAGTGAAATTTAAGACATGCTGTATAGTACATAAAGGACTACATGACCTAGGACCTTCCTATTTGGCAAAAAAATGTGTTCCCTATGTTCCCACACGTACCCTCAGGTCAAGTGATCAGTTGCTTCTAAGGGTACCCAAGATTAGTAGGACTAGACAGGGTGGCAAGGCTCTGTCAGTAGTGGGTCCCATTTTGTGGAACAATCTTCCCTTCCAACTCAGGCAGTGTTCAGATCACTTTGCCTTTAGGAAAAAACTGAAAACTTTTATGTTTCAGGTCTAACTAGTTAGGTCATGAGGTAGTCAAACATGACTCTTAGTCCTGTATTATTGCCCTGGTTTTTGCTTCTGTTGTCTCTGAGCGCGGAGATACTCCTTTGGGAGTTTATTCAAGCGCTTTATAAACCAGCAAATAAATAAATAAATAAATGTGGGGTTATATCTGCCAAAGAAAAAATGATTAGCCCAGACCTGCTCAAAGATTTCTCAATGTGCCAGGGACCATGAATGGTTTTTGCTCACCTTGTTGACCAAGCCCCATAAATCGTAGTCCCAGCTAGGAAAAATGTGCAACCGTGGACCCTCCATAAAATGTGCAGCTTTCAGGTGCAGTGGCCCTGTGATGAGTGAGCTACCACCCAATTATTAAACAAAGTTGGAACAGGTGGAGCACTGAATGTAATGTAATCGCTGGTTCCCAGCCAATGTATAAGATCAGGGGTCTTTGCTTTTTCTCCATCCCTAAATGACGCAGTAGAACTGCAGGATTGCAACAACACAAACTTAATTTCTTCTCCTCAAAAATGTTATCGTCATCTAACAAGTCCAAAGATATTTTTAATATAGTTAATGAACTCTGTGACAACGACAGGACAGCCCCTTCAATAGCTCCTACGCAGAAGCTATGTGATTCCCTGAATAATTTTTTCAGAGAAAAAATTGTCACTATCAAAGCGAGCATTGCTAGTTCCTCAACGTCACTTCCTTTGGATGACGTCTTTTACAATCCCTCTGTATTAGATACCTTCCCGGTCATTGATGGTAAAACCTTTTCTTCACTTTTGACGAGGGTAAAGTCCGGATCCCCTAACGACATCTGCCCCCCCCACATCTTCTCGGAAATCGGTCAGACTATCCCTCAGGGTATTCTACCCCTACTAAATAAATCACTGACCCAGGGCAGGGTACCTACTGGCTTTAAACACGCTCTGCTAATCCCTCTAATTAAAAAACCAGGTCTGGACCCTCAGGACTCATCAAATTATCGTCCTATATCCCTGCTGCCGTTCCTATCCAAGATATTGGAGGCTCACGTCTCCAATTGCCTTTCCAACTTTGTGGAAACCACTGAATTTCTGGAGCCAAATCAAGCTGGGTTCCGTCCAGGCCATTCGACCGAGACGGTAACCCTGGCAGTCCAGAATACACTTCGGTGTAACGCAGACAGGGATGTCCACCAGGCACTGGTGCTTCTTGACCTGTCTGCTGCATTCGACACGGTCGACCACACTATTTTGGTCGGCCGTGTCGAGCAGGCAGGCCTCAGAGGTGTTGCCCTGAGCTGGGTGGAATCATTTTTGTCCGACCGGACTCAAGCAGTGAGATTGGGCACCTTCACAGCCCCTAGAATTAAGAACGATTGCGGGGTCCCTCAAGGCTCATCCCTGTCCCCCCTTTTATTTAATTTATACTTGCGTCCCCTTTTGTACTCCTTGAGGAAATTCAAAGTGTGGATCTTTAACTACGCGGATGATCTGCAATTGGTTTTCCCCCTGGGGTCGCCGGATGCTGTCACTGAGTTTAGGGAGGTCATGGCTCATATCCAGAGATGGATGGGCCTTAACCACCTAAAACTTAACCCAGGCAAGACTGAATTGATCTTGCCTGGGAAGAGCGAACTCAGCTGGGGACCTCAATTTTGGCCTCCGGAGATGGGAAACCCCCCCTCCAAATCCCGCACAGTTAAGAGCCTTGGTGTCACCTTCAGTGAAGACCTCTCCCTGAAAAGTCAGGTAGGGTCAGTGGTTTCCGCTTGCTTCTTTCAGCTGTGCAAGATTAGAAAGATTGCCCATTTCCTAACCCATTCTGCCCTGATACAGGTGACCATCGCCCTTGTGCTGTCTAGGCTGGACTACTCGAATAGTTTATATTTGGGCCTTCCAGCCGGGCAGCTCAAGAGGCTGCAGCTGGTTCAAAATCAGGCGGCCAGGCTGATCTGTGGGCTTCCTAAATGGCAGTCCATCAGGCCAGGCCTGGCAGACCTGCACTGGCTGCCGGTAGCTCAGAGGGTGGCTTTTAAAACCGGCTGCATTATCTTTAGGGCATTACAAAGTAAAGGCCCCAAATTTATCATCAATCTGCTTGCCAGATACACCCCCTCCCGCAACCTCCGCTCTGGTCACAAAAACTTGCTCTTTTCATTTTCTTGCTGCCTCCCTCTGGAACTCCTTGCCAGCTTCTTTAAGGTCACACGAGGATATTCTAGCCTTTAGATTAGCCTTTAAGACCTGGCTTTTTAGAGAAGCTTATCCTTAGACGTTCTAAGTTGTCCTCCTGTTGTGTTATGCTCTGAAAACTTCCTACAGCGCCATGAAGCCTACGGGCGTACGTGCGCTTTATAAGCTAAATTTAACATAACAGGATTGGTGGGGCAGGTGTGCCGCAGATCTACGGGGAGGCTCCCATTCCACCAATCCCAAAATAACCACCTGAAACTTAAGCATTACTGTTGTGATTGAAAAATGCATTTGTTACATCTAACAGTCCTGATCCTGTAAAGGTGGTGATGTATTATCCACTGATTTCAGAAGAATGTGCTAAATCCATAGGAGAAGCCACTCATGTGATTTTCTCCACTATTAGGATGTGGATGAAATTCCCTCATATCACAATTTATCATTCCCTGAAGAAAAGATTTTCTGTTATATCATAATTGTTAATCAGGCAAAAAAGTGTATAGTGCCACATAAACCTTTGATTGGATATTTTAAGATCTGTACAATCTGAAGAAACATAAGGGTTTACCACTATTTCACCTGCCATGGTTGAATGTTGTTGATGTCAGCGCATGCTCCTTTCATGAATGGCCCGTGCCCTTGTTTGCATGTCATTAGAGCATTCAAAGAGTGAGCCAAAGCGTACACCGCAAGGTAGCTATGGTATGTGTAACTCAAGTCATAGAGTTCAAAGAATCGTAAGTCCTTGTTTGCAAGAGTTTGGTTCTCTGAGCAGAAGATTGACCAAGTGCCATTCCCCATGGTAGTCATTACCTCTGTCTCCTTGGATCCTGGCCATTTGCAACTAAACACTTTCTCCCAGAACTGTCTGATAAAAATATCATGGGGATCTGTTAAGGGATGACGGCGAATAAGAAACTCTTCAAAGTTTTTCATCTTTCTGTTGTGAGGGGAAAGTCCTAAGGATCCATTGAATATTTTCCAGCTCTCCTCATTGTAGAGGCCGCGAGTTAACTTGAATGTTGCTGAGAAAACAAACACTTTATCTGTTATGTTTTGTGCAGCAAACGTCTCTATAATCCCCTTGACATGGACATCTGGACTGTGGACAATGATCACTTTCACACCATGCATTTGTGCTACTTGAACCACATGAACAAGCTTCTCTCTGGTGTAACTGTTGTGAACCTTTTCCATAAACGCCACACAGCCCCCATTGGCCTCTATAATCCTTTTTGTGTCATGCCCTCCTTGTAATCCAACCTCATCATCAGATATGATCATTCCCGTCCAGGTCCAGCCAAAGTGACCTATTATCCGTGCAAGGGCAATATTCTGGAAGGAGCTGCTCGGTACCGTACGGAGGAAAGATGGGAACTGAAGCTTGTCACTTAGCGCAGCAAGTACTGATCCGTAGCTGATCTGTAGTGAAAGAGATCAAGGTTGGCTTAATTTACCATTATTGCTGGCATACATATGGTCAACTAAGTTACCCTAAATGTCAACCTCCTACAGCTTAAACATTGCCATGTGAACAACAGCACATCCCACTCCAATGTTATGGATGTAATTTCAAGAATTGTAGAAGAGGAAAAAGTACAACAGAACCACACATTATTCTTATGTATTAGCTTGAGATATATATTGGCCAACTGGGATTAGTGCTAGGAGAGGGACCTTTGGCTATCTTTATCACATTAAAGAAATAGCCTTCTTAATTTCTTACCTCTATACACTGTAAATGGAAGCTTGGTAGCCCACTTTCTAGATTTTTCGATGAAGCATATCCTTTTTGTCAAATTAAGAAATCCCTTGCTGACCCACATGCCTGTGTCCAACCAGAATAAGATAGTGGCACAACTGAGCCTTTTTTTCTCCTCACAATAGCAACAGCTGTAATTGCATTTTTAGTGGATGACATGTTGTTTTAGTCACCCATGTGCAAAATTAACTCCTGGTATTCAGATATTTTCTGGAATTTGATTTTCTCTATTTTTGTCATTGCTTTGGATATTGTTATATGTAAATGACATCATTAGGTAAATTAGTCTCTCCTTCAGTTGTACATTTTCATTCACATAATGATTCACTATATTGTTGTTTCCAAATCATGCTTGTGTAGAAAGCATATCCATGGAACTGTACATCGCCTTAATTTAATCGTATCATATTATAATATATTATGTGTTCACCAAATCAATGTTTGTATTTCACATTGTAAAATATGGTGTGCTATTAGTTATGGAGAGAAGTGGCTCATGATCAGCATTTACCCTTCAAAAGGTGCTTGATTATATGAGGCGAACCTGGTGATCAGGGGTATGTTGCGTACAGTTAGGTTTGGGCCATACAAATATCATTTCACAGATGGGTACCTATCAGGAGCAGCACATACAGAGGGGACTATCATCTTAACCCTGTGATAACCAACATATTCCCAAGAAGATCCAGGATTATATTTTCTTCAGATATGCCTTACTAACTGTGTGACCTATGGTAGCTTCCTTGAACTATGTCAGGAGCCCAGACTTTGAACCTGAAACACCACACATGGGAACACTGTTTTTGAGGAGGCAAAATCTGAATTAGGCTGCACATGTAATAACAAGAGGTAGCTTTAAATTAAATTCCAAGTTGATTGTATGAACATCCAAGCTGATCCTCCTTTCCACCTGCTTGCTTCAAAGATCCCTCACTCTGAGCTTAAAATCCTAGCTATAAGATGGTTATCTCATTGACAATTGTCAAACAACAGTCTACTCCTAGAACTTCTGGGGGCTTTACTCGTGCCATTCTGGCCCATCAGTGGAGCATTTCACAGTGTAGCAAACACTGATTTAGATGAGTCACTCTGAAGAATAGTTCGATAGACTTATAGCTCACATTTTATGAAAGATGAAGCTATTTCACAATGTTTGAAAAGTGAAGAGCAGACGTGCCTATCATTTTGTATTCACAATGGCAAGTATGCTAAACACCTCATACATCACAAGAGTGGCATAACAGTACAACATGTATGGGTAAAGTACATGACACAAAGGAAATACATAAAGTAGTACTTTGGCCCCTATTTACTGATTTGCAGGCAGCCCGAAAACTCTCCCATTCAGTAGAGACCATGGGTCCAACATTTAAGTACAGGACACACACTCCATAATTTAAGATCTCCAAAAACATGACATGGATAGTTTTGGTGAAACTCCTTATTCAGATAAGGCTGGAGTACTATACTCATACCCGGAATACTGGCTGACTGGTCACCATGTCACAGTGGCTGGCCGGTCAGCATTAATTTTTCTTTTGACGAAATGGATCTCAAAAGCAGAATTTGGCTGTGGTGCCTAACATGGTGTTGTATCCCAACATTGCTACACATTGATTAAGACATTGTAAGAAGCTGAGAAGGATTTTAGCTTTGAAGCACTAATCTCAAATGAACTGGAACACATCCTGATTGTTCTGGCATGAAGGCAAAAATTCGTGAACGCAGCTAATTGAATTTAATTTAGTATCTTAACTTGAGCCAGTCTTACAATTGATTTAAATGTCTCCCTCTTGATTGGGCCACCAGTTATACCTTGTTTTAGATTAGCTGGTGCTTCTTATAAACTGACATTGTGTTAATAACATCTTGTCATTCTATAATTGTAAGCATTTTAGATGATAATATAGCCTTATAGCCCGCCATAGCTGGCTATACCCGCTATTAAAGGCTCACTCCAGTGATAAAGGCCCGGGACGAAGGCGAGGGACATTAATAGCCGGTATAGCCCTGCTACGAAGTGCTATAAAGCTATTAGAATATTCTGCCACTAGCGTGCAGAATGTTCCAACAAATAACACAAAGGCCTCTCAGAGCTCTAGGGGACATAATTCCCCTCGAGCTCCGAGAGGCCTTTGTAAAACATTGTAATGTTGCTCTGTGGGCCTTTACCAGCCCATAGAAGCATGGAGCACTCCATTCCAATGTTCAAATATTGAATACAAAATTGTTGTAGAGTGTAGTCCAGATGCACTAAAATTCTCCCTAGATCCAAATATGGAAATGAGTTGTTCCAATAGTTTCTACTATCGTTTTAAATAGATGGTTCAGCGTCGGGTTTGAACTAAGCCATCATACTGGCTCGAAGTAATAGAGGTAAGCAAAGGAACTTAAAGTGGGCAGAGCTACTAACCGTGGTTTCTATTGTTCGAACACATCTCTAAGAAAGGTTTTTTTCCTTTTGTTCACAGCTTCTGTCCTGAAGAGAACTCTTTAATTATTACGAGTTCGAAACGCGTAGACTACAATTTGAGCCATAAGACCATCAAATAACTGTGCTCCAATTGCTACAAATTTTTTAAAAAAAGACAGTTTATGGCATACTGTGAATATTGTATTTCCAGTGTAAATAGTGTGTGATGCTTGCGTATGTATGGGAGAGAAGTTTTGATGAATAAGAGTTGTGTGAGTATGTATAGAAATGTGTCTAGGGTAATGTTTTCTGACAATTTTGTGTAATGTTGTATATGTTTTGTACAGATGGGTTTTGAAATATACAATTGGTCAAATCATAACCAAAATAATGAAGTAAACCAAATGTAAAATAAAAAAAGATTTATTCAGAAAATGAATTGCAATGAAACATAGTGTTTGATTCGTATGTTTAATTTAACCCCTTCCATGTTAATGACGACCCCCAGCCATCATGCATCACGGTGCTCGTGTGCTGATGACGGCTGGGGGCCGTCATTAACCCGCCCACTCTTCAAATCGGCTGCACAGATGCAGAATCGCGGTCGCGCCCAAGGTGTTAAACAAAAAAATAATGATAACAGTATTGGCATTCTTTTGTTTGTTATTATCTATTAGCTTGAAAGGCACTGCCCCAGGGCAGTCACGAACTTGCGATGCCCTGGGGCAGCACATTCACTTGAAAGGAGGAGTGGCTGCTTTGAAGCTGCTCCATGTTTTCACAGTGCAGGCAGCAACCCGCCTGCACTGTCAAAGTTTGATTAGAGATCCCCTGGCAGGCGGGTTCAATGACTGACTGTACCTACCTTCAATGGAATGTCTGCCCCGCTAGAGGGCTGCAATCAGGGGTCAAAATGACAGTTGTTGCACTGTCAATGTGCCTCCTGACAGCTTCATTGTCTTTGCTTCAGCATCTGTAATATGGTGCAGGTGCAGAGGCAAAGGCATTCCCTTATTTGCATGGAGTCATTCCTTCATGCAAATGAGGGAACACCCTCCTGAGGAAGCATGTTGCGCCAGCCCTTTCAGTATTGCAGAAGAAGCACAAGCTTCTGTGGCCCCTTCTGTAATACCAAAGTGTCTATAATATGCCTCCTGAAGTCTGTAGACATGGGTAAGAACACTAAACAAGATAACTTTGACTCTAATGTTTGAGGTTTCCAAGACAGAAAAGAAGAACACCACTTTCCAGCAGACCCAATAATTTATATGAACTTTGCACCTCATGGTTTATGATGTCCAAGGTTGCAGTGAGGCTGATAAGGTCTGGCAAGCAATCTTATTCTCATGCTATGCAGCACATATGCAGTCTTTACCTCACCTGAATGACACTGTTGTGAAGCCACAGCTGGACTGGAAACCACAAGACTGATTGAGAAGGTAGTAATTACATAAGAGGAGATGACAAATTGTCCTTTTCTTTTAAAACCGACCGGGCATATTAGCAAGAACCTCGTTCAAATTATCACCATTTTAGAGGCAGGAAACAGTCGCTAAAATGGCGATAATGGGCTTGCTAATATGCGTTATAGAATTCCAATAGAAGCCCAGGTCAGATGTGCAGGACATCTAACCTGGGTTTCTATTGGAACAGCCTTAAATTAGGATTTTGTCTTAAGTTTGTCTTAAGTCTCTCTTAAGTCTGTCGTAAGTCTGTCTTAAGTCTGTCCTAAGTCTGTCTTAAGTTTGTCTTAAGTTTGTTTTAAGTCAAAGTTAAGGAAAAATTTCCAACTTTACTACTACTACATGCCTTCTGTGAATACCAAAAGTAGTAAGTTTAGGATTTTGTCTTAAGTTAGTTCTGGGAATCGGCCCCCTTGACTTCATCAATACGTGCTCCTTCTGCACATTTTCCTACTACTTTTCCACCCATCCTGAGAATATGCTTACTTTTTCCACGGTCCACTGCTCATCTTTAATTACTTCATAATCCTCTTGCTTTTCTGTCTCCACAATTCTTGACAAGCAATCTGCTGCTCAATACTTGTACCAAGCAAAGATTCAACTTCAAAGGGATGTACATCTAGTCCACATGCCCATCAACAAGTATTACCAGAAAGTACTTTTAAATCTTTCTTAGTAAATCTTTTTGTTCAATACAAAGATGATGGCTTCATTAATAAGTGAGGGCCCAAAACCAAACAGACAAATGCAGGTGAATGCAGCTCCTCTAACTCCTTAGCTCACTTCCAACTGCCCAAGTATTTCAACAATATTCCAAGCACTTGCCATGGAACATGTTGTCATGGAATACCATGGGTTTTTCTTATCCTTGGTGCGTGCCTAAATGCGCACCACCACACTCCTTTCCTTTTAATAAACACTGTATGGTATACAAACAGCATTGTATGATTGTAAACTTCAATCCCAAATGTAATCTTCAAACCTCCTAGGTCTGTTAATTGTTCTGCCTAAGCATCCTTTCCTTTCACTTCCATTCCAGTGTCTGAAAACAACTCTTTAAACAGTACATACCTCTCCCACTCCATTTCAACACACATTATTCATCCAACCAATCAGTCCATCTCACATTGTTAAGCAACTCTCCATCACATTAAGCTTTAATACTTGGGCAGACTAGCATGCCAAACTTACCTAGCACTCAATAGTGCAGCATTGCACAGAATTGTCTTTACTTCAACAAGAGAGAAAAATCTACTCTCACCCTTCCTCGCAAATCACTCTTCTTCACCCTTTCTCGGTCTCTCACTTGTAAATCTACTGCCTTAACACCATGGAGTTAATCATACATTTTCTTATACACCATGTGTGCCATGATGATTATCTTCCTCACCTAATCTGATCACCAATCCTTGCCTTGGACATACATCCTAAATTATCCTTTGTCACTGGTAACCTGCTTCTCATTAACACAGATGGACGCAGGCCAGTACTTTCACTAGCTTCAATTTAGTATGCCCAAACCATTCTTTTCACGTACTTCTCGCAACTGAGTTTCTCTCTTTTTGATAACTCAATAACTCCTTTTAACACCCTGTTGAAGAGGTGCACACAGTCATTTCCTGCAGGATGATATTCAGATGTATTCTTGTGATATATTCAATTGCACTTCATTGAAACATTTCTAACATTAATTGCCTCCAATATCACCCTAGCGATGGTGCTAAATATAGCGGCCTAGCACCAATGAAGGCTCCTTTGCACAAGGAAGGATGGTTTATGTGCAAGAAGGTGTCCCTTTCTGCACATAAACAATCATTATTGTCAATTTGATCTTTTCATGTGCACTGCAGAATGCAACACAGATAGATAAATAAAAAATGAGGAGAATTCAAGTATTTCTCCTCATTGCACCATTCTAATGGCTACTATTGCATGGCGTTAGGTTTTGGCACCTCCTCAGGTTTACAATGGGTGCCATGGTGGAATGTGCAGAGCAACACCCATTGCACACCCCTTTCATGCAAAGTAATGTGTGTAAAGGGGACTATTTACAAGGTGTAGTTAATCGATCCAAAGTGGTTTTGCGCCGCTTTGTAAATATGGAGAAGGGCATAGCGCCACCAGAACGTCGCTAAAAGTGATGGTATGGTATCACTCTCCACTTGTAAATCTAACCCACAGGATACACAAACTTCATCACAGTGTTAGCATCTGCCCTGTGCCAAATTTCTACTTCCAGCCACTTGGAAAAATGATCCAACATGGCAAAAACATACTTGACACTCTTCCCCTCATCCTGCGCTGGTCCCATTACATCAATCCCAAGCCTCTCCAGTGGCATACTCAGGCTCACAATAGGATGTTGAGGAAATCCGCACTTGAGTGGTGATTTATCAGAATGTTTATATTGTGTACAATCATGTTCACGTATGTCTACTTCCTGGTCGAATCCTGACTACTAATACCATTCTTTCACCCAGAGTTTAGTTTTTACAATTCCCAGATGACTTTCACAACATGCATGTATTACAATGTACCAGAAGTTACAAGGAGGTATTGATTTTCCACTTCCCTTCAATAAACCATTTTCCAGGGACCACTCATCTCTAACTTCCCAAATTGCACTTGTGCCTTTAAACTGAATTTTCCTTAGCCATCCCTTTCCAACACATTTCACTACTTCCATCAATATTCTATCTTTTCCAACTTCTTCCCATTCCTGCTCTGTAATACTCTACCCATCTTTCTTCCTATCCAACATTGTGATTGAATTTCCATTCCATTCATCTTTCACCATTTCTTCGATAGGCAAGGGCATACGGCTCAAGATAGCCGCTGCTTTATTTTAAATCCAAGCCTATACCATACCTTATAGTTATAATCTAAGAGTTTCATAGACAATTGGCAGTTCTAGGAGAAGCACCATAAAGTTGCTTTGTAGTCAAAGTCTTTGTGAGAGGCTTGTGATCCCTGCATAGCAAAATAGGAGATCCCCCAACTGCCTAGAATGATTAAATCCCTATACACATCCCAGATTCTCTATGTCTCTCTATATATATTATAATTATATATATATATATATATATATATATATATATATTCACAGAAAAAACCATAGGTTATAGACCATATATAGTTAGGAATTAGCATTTACAAAACCTTGAAAATTCACTGAAAAAACCATAGGTTATAGACCATATATAGTTAGGAATTAGCATTTAGAAAACCTTATTTTACTCACACAAAACCATTGAAATTCCATATATAGTTAGTTGCACTAACTATATATCGCGCACCCGCAATCCACTGCTGATGATGTCACATATTACATCATTCATGACATGGTCAGTGACATCACTGATGACATCACTGATGACATCTCAAATGACATCACTGATGACATCACTGATAACAACATCCAGTGATTTTTTGTTTCTATAAAGTTTAAATATGTCTTACATATTGAAGAATGAGTGGATGTGTAAGTGTCTGGACGAAGGATTTAGTAGGTGCATGACTGACTGTATGAGTGAGTGATTAAATGTGTCTCACTGACTGCATGGGTTAGTGACTAAACTGTCTTAATTTGTGCATCATTATGTCTGTTGTTCTGTAAACTGCTGCATGTGTTGATCAGTAGCTATATGAGTAACTATATGGGTTATTGATTGATTGCCCAAGTATTTGTATGGGAGACTGAGTGTGTGTGTGGCTAGCTGGGAGGTGTGTGACTCTGTGCAGATCAATCTGTACTTGTATCAATGATTGTATAAGAAGGTAAGTATGTGTTAGTATATGTTTGAAAATGTAAGGTGCTCTATGTTTAACTGTATAGACAAGAAAATGGAAGTGTCATTGATTCTTTACAGGACTGACTAGGTGTGTGAGTAACTCCATGGATGAGTGGCAGACTGTGAGTGTCTGTATAGGTGTATGAGTGCATATGATAGTGTTGTAAAGATGAGTGATTGTATGTTTGAATGATTGTATGGGTGAATGAGTGAAGGTGTGTGTAGACGTAGCAATCAGTGAGTGCGTATGTAGTAACTAGTATTGGTGTGTCAATGGTTTCAAAAATTATACTCTCTTTTTAACACTGGGTGAAACAGAGGTTATATTAAAATGTGAGGAGATGCATTGTATTGTCACATGAATGATATCATCAGTGATGTGGTCATTGATGTCAAATGAGATGTCATCAGTGATGTCATCAGTGATGTCATTTGAGATGTCATCAGTGATGTCATCAGTGATGTCACTGACCATGTCATGAATGATGTAATATGTGACATCATCAGCAGTGGATTGCGGGTGCGCGATATATAGTTAGTGCAACTAACTATATATGGAATTTCAATGGTTTTGTGTGAGTAAAATAAGGTTTTCTAAATGCTAATTCCTAACTATATATGGTCTATAACCTATGGTTTTTTCAGTGAATTTTCAAGGTTTTGTAAATGCTAATTCCTAACTATATATGGTCTATAACCTATGGTTTTTTCTGTGAATTTCATTGGTTTTTTAACAGCTAATATCTGTAGCTGTAAAATGTATTCTTCTTTAAATCCAAAAATATATTTTATATGTTTATGAATAATTTTTTTTTTAAATATTTTTTTTTCTTCGTTCCCGCTTCGCGAATCGGGAAGCTTCCCGTTAGCTGACCTTGATGCCGCGAAATAGACCGCGAGCCGCTAAACGTTTCTTTACCGCAAGTGCCGCGTTAGAAAACAACATCGTGACGCCTCCCGTCCGCATGACGTTTCACGTTGTCGCGTGATACGTCATATGACGTGCTACGTTAGCGAACTGGTACGCGAAGCGAGTCGCAAAGCGCAGGTTTCTGGAAGCAAACCGGGAGGCCCTGCAAAGCGCTTAACGTAAACACAGCAAGTCATGTGACTTGGTAATAACACTTTTCATTGGTTCATTTCACTTTTGGTTTCCTAATGATGTAAGACTAGGTCATATAATCTAAAATGAACACTTTTGATTGGTTGAGAACTGTTGTTTTTCCCAAATGATGAAAATCCCTCCTTCTTTCCTCACTCTGACTTTCATCATTGTGAGAGAAAGACCCTTTGTGATCACTGAGCAATGGCTTCTTTAGTAGCTTCAGCTGGTGCTTCCCCACCACCTCCACCACATCCAAGGAAGAGTGGACCACCTGCTCAAGTTATAATTCAACAAGAAGAAGAAGAAGAGGAACAGGACGACGAGCACGAAGAGAGGCAGTTTTTGCCTGAGCAGCCCAGGACGTCTCACCGGAAAGAAAACTTCATTTGGCAATTTTTTTAAATTCCCAAAGGTCAGAAAAAAGTAAATGCAAGATACGTAACTTGCCTTATATGTCAAGATAGACTGTCCAGAGGAACCGAGAAAAAATACAGTTTCGGAAACTACACAATGCATCGCCATATGACTAGGTGGCATCCTAACAACTACAGTGCTGCACAGTTTCGGAACGACCTAGATAATCTCCCTATTATGGCCAGAAGATCTGTTGTACCGGAAGTAACGGGACCAGAGGGCAGGGATATGGTGCCAAATATACAAATGAAATTTGGTGAAGTAAAACACATCTGCGTATTTTGCGATGGATTCATTTCCTACGGAGAAAAAAGCATCACTCTGATCAACAGAGCTATTGACTATCATATGCAAGTTTGTACGAAACGCCCAAAATAATAAATACTTCTTTTTTTGTTTTGTTGCTCCTGTTGAGCCCTTTACAATGAATCGTTTTCATTGCCCCCTCCAAGAAAAACCCAAAAAAATATAAAACTGTTCAGAAAAATTCAAAAAAAGTAAAAAAATGTTCCGAAAAATAATAAAAAAAATATAAAACAACAAAAACAATAAAAAAAAGTTCTTTTCAGAACTACCTCCCCGTTATTAAAAAATTGGTACAATATTTGGAACTGTGCCAACCTCTATTTCTCTTAGTTCGCTTCCCAGTTCGCTCGCCGGTACGCGAACCAGAAGCGAACCAAAAACAGTAAGTATAAGGGAAGGAAACAGACACTTATGTTAAAAGAAAGACAGCTATAGGGGAGTAAACTAGAGATACTATTACCCGTAATCCACTGCTGATGATGTCACATATTACATCATTCATGACATGCTCACTGACATCATCAGCAGAGGATTGCGGGTTTTTTGGCAACGTGCCTTATCCACGGTTTAATAACGCTGCCTTTTGCTTTATATAAGTTTTCAAATTGTATGAAATATATACCAATAGGTCGTTATGAACCTTTAGGTAGTGCTTTTCTTCATGAGGTCTGGTCGCTTCCATACACATACAGATGTTTCAAAGATGATCAAGAAGTTTATCTGAATGGAGAGGAATGCACTGAGACGCCAGATCATTCACTAATGTGTAGGCACATACAGTTACACGGTTCATGCAACAAACACCGACCAAATATGGCTTGCGTGTTGCAAGGCACGCCAGTTCCTGCTATCATCCCCACGTTCAAGTTGTTGGAAAATGGTAGTTATTTGATGCTCAATAATGAAGATTGTTCTGAGTTAATTGAAAAGGGTCTGCACCTCTGTACGGGTGTTCGCTATGTGAAGCACGAAAGTTTCACGGGCCGAACTCAAGGCCACCTCTCTCTGAGACAAAAGAGCTCTTATTCTTGCCATGCCGTTGAAATCTGTCCCAAGGTTGGTATTTGTGGCCAGATTGAAAACTCCCTATGTTCATGTGTGGGAGGAAATAGAACATTTCTGCAGCAAATAACCCGTTCACTTACTGTTACGATAAAAGGAATACTTTTAATTCAGATTTGCCTTTCAATTTCAGCAAGATGGTTCCGACTATCTTTAACGCATCCTCCACAAAGACCCTGGCGCACTTTTTTAAAGTTGTTACCAGTGGTCTCGTGACTTCATTTGAGAAAATCTTTGGAGTCATCCCTGCTTCCTTTCATTCTATTTTCTCCACTCTGGTTCGTGGATTGGCATTTTTACTTGCATTACCAGCGGACGCTCTTGTGCTTTTTTACATTTTTAAATATGGATGTCCCTCCTATGCAACCTCCCACCCTGCAGCTGCTGACACTGTTCCGCAATCGCATGCTAGAATATTATGGCACAATGCCGTTGGCGATATTAAGCACGGCATATGGATTATCTTTTCGATTCTCCTACTTCACCTGTGTCCAGCCTGTATTTCACTGCCTGACCTGTGATTTCGATTGGGCCATTGATTTGTGTCTCTGCGGACCGGTTTCTCCTGACGTCGACTTTAATCAGCTGATGACTCCTATCATTACTCACGAGTTGGTTTGTCCTGGCGAAAGGAATATGGCTGTGGCATTGATGCATGGACTACTTGGTCCCTGGAATTTACTGGCGGCAGCACAGTCTTTCTTGGAACAGAGCTTTCTTGAAAACCCACCGAGCTGTCCTCTGATGGTGATAGAGGATCCGGTGCTGGGAGAGCACGTATGTTCTTTTCCGCTTTTATATTGGATGGCTGAACTGTTTTCGGATGAAGACGGTGACTTCCTATTGGAGGCTGTTGCAGCTTATTTTGCATACACAGTTATGTCATAGACCTTTTTCATGTTTGATATGCTGAGTACTAGCATTTCATTGACAATTCATTGACTTATTTGTCAAGTTTTTATTATTTACCTTGCCTATTGGCTTAAGACTCGATAAAGTACTTGGCTGTTTTATTTTTCTTTAGCATTAAATTTTCCTAGTTTTTAATGCTTTACCTTGCGGACCGTCCACATATAAACTTGCAATCTGCTCTCATGAGATGGCACTTCTATTATCTTATTCAGTTCGTTTCCGGATCATGGGGAGGTGTCATGTAGGTCCTGGATATCTTTACACCGTGTTAAGTTAGCATGGGCTCATTACCGGTGTAAACGCCATTTTTCCTTTTTTGCAACTTCTGCACACGACACTTAGTTGTTGCTTTAGCTTTCCACCTAGTAGTTCATCGTGGTTTACATGAGAAAAATATGTTATTGCTCTACTATCTGCTTTGCTTGTTAAACTATATCTGTACAGCGAGTGCTAAAGTTTCAAGAACAACACGATACAGAATTGTTATGAGGTCTGATCTCCACGACTTCATACTCATAACATAAGTGCAACTTCTGCCAATTCTGGGCATGAGGCGGGTTTTATATTGCTTTGCCGAACACACATACACAACAGTTGATGCGGTTCACATGAAGAGAGAGCTGGTGTATGCTGATGTGATTCCTTCAAATCTAAGACACTAAAGTATGGGCACGCCCTAAACCAACACAAAGAGACCTTCTTAGCAAATAATATAATATGTGTATTAGGGAGGGTGAGATATAAGCAGCCGCGGGCCGTGGAGGGAGTTACGGTGAGGCAGGGAGGCGGGGAGGGGGAGAAGCAGGGTGGAGCCCTCTCTACCTTGCCCCTCCCCCTCCCCGCCTCCCTGCCCCACCGTAACTCCCTCCACGGCCCGCGGCTGCTTATAAGTGTTGCTAACTCTTATTCATTTACAGCATGTTAACATACTGTCACCATTCGCTTTTTATGTACTAGTAACTATGCTGGTAATTTTGCTACTGATAATATGTGTACTTGTATTCTCCACCCTGCTTCTCCCCCTCCCCGCCTCCCTGCCTCACCGTAACTCCCTCCACGGCCCGCGGCTGCTTATAAGTGTTGCTAACTCTTATTCATTTACAGCATGTTAACATACTATCACCATTCGCTTTTTATGTACTAGTAACTATGCTGGTAATTTTGCTACTGATAATATGTGTACTTGTATTATCTAAGATACTACGCCTGAGAAGACGGCATTAGTAAATAAACATTTCAAATACACATGTGTTCTTCTTAACTCCATGTTCTGGTTTCTAAGAAATATATAACGACCGACTGTTCATGAGTTCCACGTATCCTGAGGTACTATAAGTTCATATTCTGGATTGTCTAAACATTGAGAGTTTGTTATATCCAATGTGACACTGTACCTAGCTTGCTAAGGAGTTTTTGATTACTAACGTGAGTTTTGGGACACCCTAATTCGCCGAGGTTCCAATCCTCTGTCTACAGTTCTGTGTGAGAACAGAAACCCTGCGACAGGGGCACCCCCGACCCTTGCTGGAGCTTCATCACACTTGCGATACAACTCCAGCAATGCGCCACCTTTACGGCACAGATACATCACGCATCTGTGCTGTTTTTGCCCCATGATGCGCCGCATTGTAAATGCAGCACACCATAGGTGACGGAACAGCGGCACAGAATGACTAACACATCCCTGGTGATGCGCCAGTCATCATAAATGTATCCCTATGCTTCTTATCTTGTTAGAGATGAACCGCCATATGTATCATCAAAGTTTTTTGCATTTCCTAAATAGCGAACTTTAAGGAATAAATAGTGATTCTTTACCATTCCTAGTTTGCGATTAGCTATTTGCTAATTACAAATTACCCATTCATTTCCTTCATTTCCATAGGGCGGTTGGACTCACTTTTAGCTCGAACGGCTGAATGGATTTCCACGAAACTTGGCAAAATTGTAGGGACTGGTAGCCCGATGTGCCTTTGCTATGTCTCAAGATATATGCTCCAGTGGTTTTTACGAAAATTAACTTTGAAAAATATATATTGGGCTACATTGGCCTATATATATGTTGGAGCCCAAATGTAGCCCAATGTAGCCCAATGAAGCCCAATGTAGCCCAATGTAGCCCAAAGATGGCCGCCAGACACACAAAAAAACAAATGTAGCCCAAATATCAGCCAGATGTAGCCCAACTATAGCCCAGTGACAGAATGACCAATCAGCTTCGCAAACCTCCGTTACGCGAAGCGGAGCGCTGTTACAGATATATATCTTTTTTTGAACGTTAATTTCTCAAAATCCACTGGAGCACATATATTGAGACCTAGCAAAGGCACATCGGGCTACCAGTCCCTAATATTTTGCCAAGTTTCGTGCAAATCCATTCAGCCGTTCGATTATTATTATTATTATTTTTTTTTGCCCCGCGGGGCCCTTTTAAAACCTCCACATCAAACCTAGGGGGTCAGCGAGGATCTACTATGCCCCCTTATAGTTATTTCCCCCTTTGTTTTGACCTCCTCTTGTCTCTCGATCCTACCGAGAGACAAGATGGCGGCCGCTACGGACTTTTTGGAATGTTGACAGACGCCGGAGAACCAATCAGCTTCGCTTCACAAAGCTCCGCTGCGCGTAAAGTACGCGTCCTGGGACGCTGCCAGGTCCGCTGTTACAGATATATATCTTTTTTTAAACGTTAATTTCTCAAAATCCACTGGAGCACATATATTGAGACCTACAAAAGGCACACCGGGCTACCAGTCCCTACAATTTTGCCAAGTTTCGTGCAAATCCATTCAGCCGTTCGGGCTAAAAGTGAGGCCAACCGCCCTATGGAAAACTCAATGTTAAAAACACGTTTTGGGACCCCCCTTTGTTCTCGGCCCCCCCTTGACGAACCCCCCCCAAATTTTCAAGGGCTGCTCAGAAACAAAATGTGCCATTTTCCTGAAAATTTCAGCCAATTCCGTCCACAAACGCCAAAAGTTATTAGACATAGAATTTTCAAAAATCCCATAGAGAAAAAATCCTAACTATATATACCTACTGGCGACCGCCAGTAGGTAATATATATATATATATATATATATATATATATGTATATATATATATATATATATATATATATATATATATATATATATATATATATATATATATATATATATATTATATCATTATAATTACAAAATGTTAGAGCATGTGAAGCAAATTCAGTAACTTCCTTTTATCCATGGTATGCAGCTGTGGCAACCCAGCACCTAACCCTTTACCACTAGTATTAGCTTCAAAAAAACATTTGGCTTTTGGATCACATCCATGTCATGGTGGTGATTTACAGATGTCTTCTTTAATTCTCTTAAAAGTAGCTTGATAATTTCAAGATTGTTTCAATTTGAAAACAAATTTCAACAATTGCCCAATTTATTAAACTTTGAAATTCAGATGTTATTAGAAAAGCTCATACATCATCCTTATTTTAGGGTAATGGTGCTGCCTTGAATGATCAAAACTATGGGGCATATTACCAACAACTAGCGATAATTATCGCTGTGTTGGCTTAGCGGGAATATTTCTATTGCCGCCCTTCACCTGGTTTTATCGCTGAGATACCTTGCTGTTAGCAAGGTTTATCTCAGAAGTGATAAAAAACAGGCGAAATGCGTTAATATTGCTGTCAATACAGCAATATTCATGTATTACCGTGACAATGCTCTTAGCCATGTTATCCACCTCTCATTGGATAACATGGCTAAGAACTGGTCAGGGTAGGCGTTAGCTTTTGGAGATATTTGCACTTAGCGCGAATATTTCCAAAACAATGCCTGTGTTGATCATAGGCGATAGCGATAGCGATTGCAGCGACTGTTTTCAGTCGCTGACATTTAGGCACTCCCACTTTAAATGCCCGCTATCGCCTACAAGCTGTCGCTAACTGGTGTTAGTGACAGCTTGGTAATAGGGCGATAAAATTATCGCCGTATTAGCGGGAAAAAGTCCCGCTAATGCGGCGATAATCGCCCTTGGTAATATGCCACTATGTTTCTTTGGTGTAATTCGTTCAATACCTGACTTCTTGACCAAAATATGTATCACATGTTGTCAACTCTGGCATCAACACTTTTTTCCAGGATTCCAGGAAGTTCCTTCAATATTTTAACATGGTTGAGTTTGTTCACCTCATGACCTAAATATCTTAATGAAAAAATGCTAAGATTTTACAGTAGTAACATTAGGGGTACTAAAATATTCTTGTTCTCCTATTTCAGTGAAGGTTTGTTTCCCATAATGTAAGCATGGAATGTTAGACATATTATCAAGAGCAGCACAGTCCTACAAAATAAGCCTTTTCAAGGCAATTTTAGGTAACCACCAAATCTTAAGCACGAACAATGAAGAGGCAATTTTTATGCTGCGAAAACAAAAAGCTCATCCCTAGTTCATTATGACAAATTAAAGTTGTAGTACTTTTTTGGAATGTAAAGAGCCTGGTTAGGAATCTGTTTTCAATCTTCAGAATTTGTGAGAATTTATATATAGCCTCAGACTCCCACAGCTTAAGTATATGCTGGAATAATTTTGCATTCATATACCTATAGCAATTCCTTTCTTGGTGTATGTCCTAGTTTAGTGGCAATCCTTAGAATGACTTAATTTGCCCTTGAGGCAACTTAGATTTCTAATTCAATAAATGTCCTCTTATCGGAGTCAAAAGTAATATCTAAATAGTTAAATGTTATTAGCTTAGAGATTTCACACCCACCTATAGTGTGTACCCTAGAAATAGAATTTTTGGATCACTAATCATTGTAAAGGACTAGGACACATTCACTTTTAAATCTAGATTGTTCATAAAAGAAGTGAAAGCTACTAAAATGATATGTAAACCATTTATGGTTTTCAAAGACTGTGACATCTGAGTATAAAAGAATGGGTACCGGGCACTTCCTGACGTGCGGGAGGTCATTTCACTTGTTCACTAGATATTTTTCTACATTATTTATATAAAGAAAAAGCAATTACGATGCCAGGATGCAGCCGCGCCTCACTCCAAGATTGGAACGTAGAGTAGGTGAATCTACCCCCCCGTCCATAATGTACCTTTACTGTTGTATTCTTGTGTAAATATATGAGCTAAAGATACTAAAGCAACTTCAACTCCCATCCTTTGCAGCATGGACCATAGTTTTGTGAGATTTACAGTGTGAAATGTTCAAGAGAGATTCATAAGGTCATGTGCAAAAAACTTCTCCTGGCTTTGATATACTTTCCCATGAGCAATGTTAAATTTTACAGACTGCTCCACCGTGTCCAGGCCGGGGCAAAAGCCATATTGCAAGCCAGATTGAAAATTATTTCTTGATAAAAGGACACAGCCCAATATTTCCATATTCCACTATTCCAATATTTTATTGGTGGAATCAATCAATAAATTTGTTAGACAGCAACTCAGGACTATTACTCCTTCACTCCACAATCTGAGAAATTCCTTCCTAGTTGATGCTCAAAATGCATCTATTAGTAACATGGCTCAAAATGTCACATTTTTTTTTAAATACATCCACCAGGATGCCATTAGGTCCCAGAGAATAGAATTTATAACTTAATAGATTTCAATTGAACGCTTAACATTTACATATTTTATTGAGTAACTAAGACACATGGGGGCATATTATCAAGACAGGCGATATGAGATTATCGCCGCTTTTGCAGCCGTTTTCATCCGAAAAGCGGCTATAATTTTATCACCCTATTAGCAAGGTGTCGCTAAAAGCAGTTTAACGACAGCTTGTAGGTGATAGCAACCGGTTTGGGGCCAGCTTTGCATGTCAGTGATATTTATCGCTAATGACACGCAAAGTGGGCGTACCCAACCTGTTAGCAACTGAAAGCAGTCGCTAACATTGCTATCGCTTATTATCAACGCCGGCGTATATCGCCAAAAACCTAACACCTGCTCTGACCAATTCTTAACCTATATATACAATGGGAGGTGGATATTCAGGTTAAGCCCCTATTGGCGTTAATGCCTGAATATCGCTGAATTCCTAACGATATTCATGCATTTTGCCGCTATCGCCGGATATTTTATCGCTTCAGAGATAAACGTTGCTAATAAAAACATATCGCAACGCTCATTTAGCGATAAATATCGCTAGTTGTTGATACTATGCCCCTACTTTCTTTATCTGGGGCAAAATCAATTTTAAAATGGGCTACGCAAGAGTTAGCAGTAATGTGGCATTCTACTATCGTGTTGGTACCTTCAGTTCCCTACACATGCTTGTGGACCTCAACATATTCTACGCAAATCACTGCATGCAGTTGACTTACCTGAGGGAAGTGATAGAGACCTAAAATCCTGGCCAGTGGGACAGAGGTAGATGACAGGACTTCCCCAACAAGACCTGCTGGCATTGGGCCGGAATGGCATGTGTACCCAGGGACAGGGTGTTGCCTCCCTGAGAGCAGTTCTAGAAGCGCTCCAATGGCCATGATCTGGGAAGTGCAGGAATCATAGATCTGGAAGCCCAGGGTAATGTTTGGCAATAGGTCTGGAGTCCGGTTTATTTCTTCTACAGCAAAAACCATGGCCAGCACATCCCTGTAATACCGGATTTGGAATCTAGACGTTAAAAGAAATGGATGTTGTTTTTTGAAGTGTGTGGCATTATAATGCTACACAACACTCAACTGCTAAGACTAATCAAGCATATCATAATAATCAAACCGGGGTAATATGAGAAATCACCAATATGTGTTGGTAATGAAATTGAGGCAACAAATGCACTATTTTACCAAATCACCTGATTCCCCAGGGTTACCAATATTTATATGTACCATACAGAACTAAATATTCCCACTTACAGCTGCATTCCTCCACAACCCTTCTTTTTTCATTTTTAGGTGACAATAGTAGGCAACAACTGTGGTTGACTCCCACCCACACAAAAGGTGCCACATTAGATCTACTTATTGCAAAAGAAGGTAGAACCGAGACCCCCCAATCAATATAGGATGTCTGGTCAGGTCACATACTCCTATGCACTACTCACTACTGGATAACCACCAATTGTGGGGAAAAGATTTGAGGATCTTGGATACTCTCAAGCTTCCCTCAGGCACTACAAAATATTACCCCAGAACAAGATTTCATTGACCATATAGTCCACTATAATGTACGTCTTAAACAAGTTGGCCCAAAAAACACTCAAAAGAGAGACAATTAGAAAATATTCACATTGGCACTGAATGAAGGCAGATGAAATCTCAGGCTCTGCTACACAAAGGTAACTTACACTTTTGAGAGTAAGTTTACACTTTGAAGTAAGTGTTTTCGCTTTCACATAATCAGACTTGGAATGTAAATGTACAACAAAAGTATTAGTTACCTTGTCTGAACTCCCGAGTATAGGAAATTGTTTACTCCTGTGTAGGTGGACAACAACCTTCTGTGATCTTCTCCACATTCCTCCATAAACCCCTCTAACTCCTCTCTAATCCCATCCCATACAGGAGTAAGTCTGCCCCTTTTCCGGGCCTCTTTCTCCAGTCCCACCCACATTTACTACATTTATTTAGAAAATATATGTATACATCTGAGGACATGTGTGGAAACACCACATTCGGGTGGACTATCCAGCACACATTTCTATAAGTAATTGTGGAGGTGTAAACTCTTAACCTTGTTTATGAGTAGTACTTTGTAGTATGTTTTGTAGTACTACAAAACATCCTACGAAGTGTCATTTCTGAATCAGGCCCTTAGTTCCTACAAATAATTGCGGTGACAAAGCAAAATCTCCCCAAATAGAAAAAGAAATATTTTTTTGAATATATGAGGACATCATTCTTTATGTAGAAAGTGAAGCAGATCAACCTCTCTGTGGAGAAGAGAAAGAAGACTTACGTTGCCAAGGTTTAGACAGCTAGGTCACCTTCACCTGTGTTCTTTGAACGATAAAGTCAACTGCACTCTCCGGTCACTCCTCTTTCAGATGACCTTTTGTTACTGCTTATTAATCTAGTGCACCCTTGAGGTCTTTTAACTGGAAAACATAGTCCTTCCTCCATTGTTACTTATTATACTGATATTAATGTCACTGGAGGCTACTTGGTAAGCTGTTAGTTGCTCTTCTAGCTGGACCATAAACATCTTCACCAACACTACACATTGTTGATTGCGACTTTTACATAGGTGATAGTACTCACATGCTGTAGGATAACTTGTAAAAACACAAAGTGATCTTGGCTATATTAATGCCTACCTTTAGGGTCCTCCTTGGTAGCAGATATGTCAATAAGCTTATGGTCTAAACACATCACAGTGGATCCTCTCATGTCAGCCATGATGGAAACATTTGATTTTTCCAGAAAATTAAATGCTGTCTTTATCAGTCCTCTAAGTGTATCAGTAGCAAATGGAATGCCTCTCAGATTTGCATCTTCAGTCACCTAAAAAATTAACGCTCAGCACCCCAGTGTGTCTAAAAGCTTATTTTGCTGTGGTTTTTTCACATGTATAGATATGTTCTAGATTTTAAACCCATTCTAAAGTTGATGTTACAAGCATCTGTTAGAGGACAGGAAGTTAGAACACATATCATGTCCCAGAAGATTTGTCTTCCGAGCACTCAGTTTATAACACTCAGTCTTGGGAACGTAATCTTCCAAATGTATTCCTTTTATTGTTGAGATCAAGTGTTCTCCAATTCCAATTTCATCAGAGTTCAATATTGCCACTTGGATATACTCCAATCCAAAATCCAAAGGACACTTCAATACAACCTTAGATACAGCCAACAAGTGTTTTGTCACGTCCAATAAGACAAATGACTTCTTCAGGGCTGCAATCCAAATATCAAAATTAACACTGTAAAAATTATATATACTATTCAAGTCTTGTCAGACCACTTATCCAGAAGAAATAAGACTTAGTAAATAAGAAGGAGATTCACCCCTAAATTCGTGCTCAGAGTTCACCTCGAGTATATTAGATGGGAAAATAGAGTATTTGAATACCAAACGTCCCAATTTTAAAAAAGGAATATAAGTAATCATAATTTGTGCCTTGAAAAGTGATTCAGGGCTCGAAAGGGTACATCAGGTTGTGGCTGTATTAAGTTAAAGTTAGACTTCAGGTCTAAAGTTTGACTTCTGGTCTAAACTTAGCCTTCAGGTCTAAGTTTACATTTGTCAATCTGGCCCTATGTGTCAAATGATTTTTTTGGCACTATAACATAAACACTTTTTTAATATCAAAAACCTATCTAGTGCTACCCAAACTCTTTAAGAATGATAATACATATGTGAATTAAGAATATCTTCTTTGTTCCTCCATTTCATTTCTATAGACAAGTTATGATTATGAATGTAATACGTATGTGTGTGTGCGTGCATGCATGCATGTGTGTGTGTGCGCGTGTGTGCGCATGTGTGCATGCATGCAAGTGAGTGTGTGAAACCTGCATCGATTCTGGATAAGCCCATATTCCGTATATCCATACTAAAAACCTCCCTAGGGCCCTTCTGTTACTCATGGGGAGTGCACCAGATGCCTATGTTACTGCCATAAAGTGTGCAGCCAAGTGTTTATACTTCGAACGAACTGGACTATAAATATGATACATACGATACTCACGTAGGATTGATCCCACTGGTTATAACAGGGCAGCAAGCAGCATATACGAATGAGTTGAGTGCATGAATGGCATGTGCGAAGCCATTAGAATTACTATGACTCAGTTCAGGTTCCATGGTCTAGTCTAGGCAGAGTCTAAGTGTGCCTTGATAAATTTCTTCAAATCCTTAATATTCAAGAAAGGGTTTTTCGTGGAGACTGTTCTTTCTGTCTGATCCATATCTCCAACACCATCCTATGCTTTTTGTCAATTTATTTAAAAATGTATCATTGTAATTCAGTATTTACTCCCATTTTTCCAAATACTTTCTTGGAGGATAAGATACCTAAAGGTGTATGAACAGGCTTGGCTCGCTGTTCTTACTGTCTGTAAGTCAATATACTGAAGTAAACACTTGTAAACAATCCCATGATAACATGAGTAATGGTGTGTTGTACGGATATTAGATGGGACACTTCTATATATATGGTAATGAACACTACTTATCCCAGGATGTCAGCCTTGTCCAATACATACTGTGAGAAACCTTTCTTACAGGATATCATTGATGACAGCTGTATACAGACTGTGATAGGTTGTTCTCACTCTCACAGGATACCATCTGTGATACTTCAACATATGTAACATACTGTTCTTACCCAACACATGATATAATTTGTGATACTTCTACATACTGTAATAAAATGTTGATTCACCTCACAGAATGTGCACTGTGATAGTGCAATGTAAACTGCAATAGGCCACCCTTACCCCTCAAATTATATGTGATGTGGTACTTATATATAAACTAGAACAGGCTTCCCTTACCTCTCACATGATATCCACTGTAACACCTCAATACAAACTGCATGATACTGTCCTTACCCTTCACAGGATATCAGATGTGGCTCTTCCTTAAATGTTGCTTTAGTAGATGAATATGTAGAGTGAACGATGAACTCTCCTCCTAAAATCATATCTCCTTCTTTGGTGTAGGCGGTCTGCTTCCATGCCTGGAGTCTGCAGGCTGGTTGCAGAGCCCTGTTTATGACAAAGGCTAGAAGCAGAAATATTGACCGTAAACAGAGACCCATTGATGTGGTGACTGGGAAATTCAAGTAAGAGAGGATCAGAAGACCAAACCTCTTAAGATGCAATTGTTATAAGGGACATGGAACTCTTCTCAAGAGCCTTTGAGCACACAGTGCTGCAGTGTAATCACACCAAAGGGGTGGCAGTCCTCAGTAACACAGTGATAGTTGCAGAGGCATTAAACTATTTGTGCTGCTGTTCTTTATAACTAACTCTTAGCGATGACTCTGAATCTCAGGATCCAGAATCTTTATAGGAAATGCACAGGAGGATCTGATCTCTAGTCCCACAGGGAAAGGTGAAATCTATAATTTAAGCCCTACTATTTGGAAAGAATTAGCCTGACAATTATCAGTTTTCCACCACAAGGGTATGCTCAGCTATATTTAATTATAATGATAAAAATTGCGTATTGTGATAGTCTTTTAGAGGCTGCATTGACCATTTTTAACTGAGATCAAAATCTGTCCTGCCATAATTCTAAACAATGAGAAAAATAAAATGCTTGATTATGAGCATCTAGAAAGGTATCAAGCTCTCACACTTTAGGCTACCTTGCAACATGTTATATCTATCATAGGTCCTGTACTGGAAGAATACCATTACTTTACCAATACTGTTTTGACACAAAGTTAAAACTTTTGGCAAGGAGAATCCACCTGCATTGTGACAGGCATACACCCCTACACTGCAGGAGCCAGCTACATGGAAATCTGAATCCCTGGCACGGATGTTTGGTCATAGGTGAATATGGATCTTGAGTGTGCGCCATGAACTAGATATATCTCACAGTATAAGGGTCAGCTTAAACCGGAATGGGGCAGCATATGCTCCCTTTGTGAAGGTAAATTGCTTACCCAGAGTGAAATGACACAAACACGGTGGTGGCAGCACAATTGTTTTGTGTTCAGTAGAATCTGTCATATGAACAGGCCTTTTTACCTGTGTCACTGAAGTGTGACCTGCTGGCCCACTTGTGTATAGTTCAGCGACAATGTATTTAACCAAATCTAGGTTTGCAGGGACTATGTGTAGCACTGGACAGCACATAATATTTCTGTGATGGTGCTGGGCTGCATGTGTGCGATTGTGGATGGTACATAACATAGAGGCTGGTGGGTTCCATTTTAAATACCAGGGACTGGAGAGGCTGGAAAGGTGAGGACAGACAAGAGATATGTATTGCTGATATTTGTGACGGCTGGGGTGGGACACACTTAGGGAGAGGAACAGAGCATCCTCTAACCCAATCAAAGAAGTCTTTGATTCCATGAACAGGTACTGGTCAGTGGGGCCTGGGCTCATTGTTAGGAAGATGAAGAGACTAATAAGGTTTACCAAATCTTTATATAGAGGAAGACTTAATCCTTTGAACCTTTATTGGGAATATTTCAGTGCAGCCTGATAGCCTGGTGTTATGATTTGTAATGGACCCCAATATAGGCGTGGGTAATCACCTAACCTTTCGCCTACATTTACTGTCCCATTGTACTACATAACAGGTTTGTGCTGACCTTTTACCTAGTTAGGTGCTGCATAAATGTTGTGGGGTTTTCTCCAAAAACTAGCATCATTTATTATGCAAGAGGATTCTCAGACTCACAGCAGGACTACCATTTTCGGCATCTTCTGCATAATAACTATGTATAAGGGTCATCCCTTTTGCCATGCTCGTCTGACATGACACAGCAGCGTAGAATCCCCTGAGGGTACCTTTTGGGTATATAAATACCATATCTTTGCTTGGGAAAGAGAGGGGAAAGACTTCCATTCTGACACACTGACGCAATATGCTGACGTTCCTGCATGCAGACACTCAAACAGGCAGTGGTCTGACATTCCTTACGGGTTGTCCTTTGAGACCAATACGGGGTCCTTCATTCCCTCACACCAGGTAATGGGGTTGTTTCTTTCCTAGGGGATATCTTACCTCTACACCTACATACATGTTCAATACTTTTGGGTACATCTAGTTAGGGTGAGCATCGCAGGGGTACATATTGTTTGTGTCATGTATCTATAAACCTGAAAATATCTATTGTTTTACCACTATGGTAGAAATCTACTATCCATTTACTCTTTTGGTGCATATGATTGTTTATATCTGTTTCTGTCTCATGGTTGTTGCAGCACACAGATTTAACACTAGAATGATGCTGGCTCAATAAATGCTTAATGAAAATGTCCCCATTGTTTATTCTGTGTATATCTCTGAGTCAAAGTGAGCACGAGTGACTGAGCAAAAAGTACTGCACTGTTTCCACGATCCCTGAGGGATCAGGGTTTTCATGTTAAAGAGTTGCCTGAAACTGTTTTCTCTTTGTAAAAAAAGTTCATAGGGGCACTGTGAGCTAGCTGGTATACAGGCGAACATAGCCAGTGGGGGTGACTGGAATCAGTCTGGACACCAGTCCCACAGTTTATTTTTTCTAAACGTGCCGATCCTATTTAGATTTATAGGAACTTCACGAAACAGGTGCGATTCTTAATAAATCCTTTGGCCTGTGGGTCACTAAGAGTTGGAGCCATTCCTGCTGTGGCAGAAAGTCCCTTTGACAAAGGCAGTGCAAAGGAGAGATCATTTCAAAGGAACTGACACACCTACTTTAAATTTCAAGTGCTAGGCATTAAATCATATATGTGTCTAGATTTGGACTGTAAAAGTAGGACCCCCATACTTTGTTGAACAGCGGCAGGAGGGAAAATCGACAAAACTTCAGTATTTGTTTATTTATTTATGACATTTAATTAAGCGCGAACAATTGCCCTTGGGCGTTTCGGCGCTGCGACTTCTGCAAAATTCTCCGCAACTGGTTCATGAGGGTTTACTGATTAAACAGCCAAGTTATTAGCTTTTTACGAAATGACCAGAGGGAGTGACTGGTCCTGATCGACTGAGGCAAGTTATTCCACAGTCTTGGTGCCGTGACCATGAACCGGCGGTCTCCCCAAGAGACGGTCTTGGTGCGAGGCACCACTAGTTCATTGAGGGTAGTGGATCGAAGTTATCTGGGGGGGCAGTAGGGTGTCAACTGGTCAGTACCAAGAATCTGGCTGCCTGTGAAGGCCGTGGAGCCCTCTGAGGACAAGAATAGTATCTGGAGGGAGTGAGGCCCAGAGGGGAGCCTGTCCAGCGGACCCCGTTGAGCATAGTGTGAAATAGTCATTCTGATCTGTTCATGACTATTGCAGGAGTGGGGGCCATCCTCCTAATTGTGTGGAAGCCAGGCTCCTTGTCCTGGCATGTGAGGACTGCACTCTGACTCCCTGAACCAGAAGTTGGCCACATGACGTGTGGGACATTGCGCATGTAAGTTCTCTGTGACCCCATGTGCCAGGAGGGTGCCATTGTGAAGTGCATGTCATGGCCCTTGGTAGAACTGTAGTCTTTGTCCTGAAAGGTCACTGTAAAGTGCAGGTCATCGCCCATCAGAGAGGCAAAGTTTGGGACCCCGTGTGGCTGGAATGGGCTAAAGTGGGGACAGGGCCGTTCATTGCCCTGGTTAACTGTGCAGAGGATGCTGTAGAGAACACTTACCAATTGCTGCTAAAGCTAAAATAGCAAGTCCAATACTGATGCATGCCTTCTTGGGACTGAGGAGGCCTGATGCATAATTTGGAAAAGACTGTGAGTGGTTGTGGACCATTGGAGAAGGAAGCCTAGAGCTTGTGTAGGAGAAGACCCATCCTGCTGAGATTGCTGGCTTCCAACAGGTCAAGTAAAACTGTTCCAGACCAATGGGGGCTCACAGGACTTGCACTGAGCTAGTGGTGAACTCTTAAAGCAAAATGTAGACTTTGGGGTGTGTAGGCTTAATGTGGGCTGTATCTGAGAGTCTCCTGTATTATTTGAATGGTGAATAACCACCCCTACAAAAAGGGACATAGGGACTTGGGGATTTTACACTGTATAGCGCTATAATGCCGCCCTAAATGGGCTATGTGGATTTTTTTAATGTGTTGTACATGCTTTGCATGCTTACATTAAATGCATGGATAATGCAGCTGCTGCCAAACATTATGTGATCAACGTAAAAAATAGGCTATAAGAAGCAGTAGCAGAAGAGGGACTTGGACTCCGCCCACTTGTTGGTAGCCAGGAGTACATGTTTTGATTTAGCATACATTGTATGCTTCCAGTGCTTGTTCTTCATGCATATGTGACCAATTTTTTTTGCCGGCAGCAGTATGCCTGACCTAGCACTTTCAGTGGCACACCCATGACATCATGACATTGTAATGCTAATATAGGGCATTAGATAACTAGACGATTTAATGTGTTTGTTTTTTCTGGATGCAGCACAGATGGGAGGAGGAAAGCCGTTAATGTTAAACTACAGAGAGCAGTGTGTTTGAGACCATGGGACTCCACTAATTTACATGGAGTTTTAGGACTGGTTGAAAGTAAAACTGTCACCTGAATTTATGTGATAAACAAATAAGACCTGTCAGAGTCCTGAAGAGAAAGGGATTTGATATGGCTGAATATGTGTGCTTCCACTAAATGACTGCATGTTTTGAAAGGTTTGGCCAAAGTTTGGACTTGATACAGCAGGACTGAGTGGCATATTACCAACAACTAGCGATAATTATCGCTATGTTGGTTTAGCGGCAATATTTTTATCGCAGAGCTGCGGCGATTTTTATCGCTTAGGTACCTTGCTATTATCAAGGTTTATCTCCTAAGCGATAAAAATCGTCCAAAATGCATGAATATCGCTGAAAAGTCAGCGATATTCATACATTACCGAGCTAATGCTCTTAGCCATGTTATCCACCTCCCATTGGATAACATGGCTAAGAACTGCTCAGGGGCAGGTGTTAGCTTTTGGAGATATTCGCGCTTAGCACAAATATCTCCAAAAGTTGGTAATATGAGATAGCGATGTTAGCGACTGTTTCCAGTCGCTAACATCTTGGCACACCCACTTTGCATGTCATTAGTGATAAAGTACACTGACATGCAAGGCGGGGCCCAAGAGGGTCGCTATCTCCCACTTGCTGTTGCTAACTGGTGTTAGCGACAGCTAGGTAATAGGGAGATAATTTTATCTCCGCTTTCTTGGCTTTTAAAGCCAAACAAGTGGAGATAAACCCCCTTGATAATATGCCCCTGAGTTGGTATGGAGGCAAGCAGTTATCATGGCCATATACCTGATCTGTTTATTATGAAATCTTACGCTAAAGGTAGTAGGCATGACATATTTATTGTGAAAAGCATATGTTAAATTCAATAGGGATTTACGTGTGGATTATTTTACCCTATGTTTTAGCATACAGCTGTATTTGTTGCTTGGAATCTCACAGATTACTTTAATAGGCAATGGTTTAGGTGTTGGTCACCCAGTGTGACAAGCTGTGGATACCAAGGGGCAGATTTACAAGCCCCCTGTGCCTCTTTTACGCCACCGTAACGTCACTTTTGTGACGCAGCGGCGGCGCAAAAGATGCGCCTTGGTACGGGGTATTTACAACGTGATGCATCTCCCAGATGCGTCACGTTGTAAAGCCCTGCGCCATAAGGAGGCGTTCCTGCGCAGTGGGGGTCGTTTCGGCGCAGGAATGCCTCCTAAAAGTGGCTGAGTGAAATAAAGATTTCACTCAGTCACCTTTGGCCCATGCTGCGTCAAAACCCTGCGCCTGCTAGAAGAAGGCGTAAGGATTGACGCAGCATTAACAAGATAGGGCACCCCCGAGCATTGCTGGAGCTGCGTCGTGCTTGCCGCTTTTACAGCACAGATGCGTCACGTTTTTGCCCCATGGTGCGCCGCATTATAAATGCGGCGCATCCAGGGCGGCGCACAATAACTGGCGCATCCCTGCTGATATGCAGGGATGCACCAGTTATTGTAAATCTTGCTGCTTGGGGCATCTTTATACAAAAAATGTTTAACATTTTCTGCTAAAATTCATTCATCCAATGTGGTTTCTAGCTACATGGTAGCCAATTTATTAGTCTAAAATAACGAGTCTTTTGATGACACAAAGATGAATTTACCTTACGATTATTAATAAAATGTTTAAAATAGTTTTTGGTAGTGTTTATTTAACCAATGCAACATATGGCATCCACACTATTAGTCTAAAACATTTTAACGAACGTCAAAATACCATTCAAATATGGCTGCCATGGAATGGTCGCACCGCTTTCTATGTCCAATTCCGGCTTTAAAATTGCCGTGCCGGCGGGGACTGCTTTCGTGTGATGGACCTCTGCGGCGTTTGGATGCAACACATGTGGGCTCACAGGTATGACTGCCGTGAAGTGTATGTAGCGTCTAGGATATACGGGTGATCCAGATGGTCCCACACACATATATAGGGGCAGATTTATGTTAACTGGCGCATCCCCAGGGATGCGCCAGTTAACATGCGCCACAGTGCGCCACTGCTCCGCCACCCATGGTGCACCGCATTTATGATGTGGCGCACCATGGGGCAAAAACGGCACAGATGCGTGACGCATCTGTGCCGTAAAGGTGGCGCATTGCTGGAGTTGCGTCGCAAGCGCGACGCAGCTCCAGCAAGGCTCGGGGGTGCCCATCTTAACAATGCTGCGTCAAGACCTACGCCTGCTTCAAGCAGGCGCAGGCTTTTGACGCAGCATTTGCCTGAAAGTGACTGAGTGAAATCTCATAGATTTCACTCAGCCACTTTTGCGAGACGCACCTGCCCCGGAACGCCCCCCCCCGCGCCGGAACGCCCACAAGCGGCGCAGGGCTTTACAACGTGACGCATCTGCCTAGATGCGTCACGTTGTAAATCGTTCGTAGGGATGCGCCACGTTTACGCCGCCTTGCTTGACGCAACAGCGGCGTAAACGTGGCGCAAGGGCCTCATAAATCTGCCCCATATTGTTTTGCACGAGCTTTAAAGCCCGAATATGCGTGCATTGCATCATTCTCTTGATGCGAGGACTATTTTGTTTATGCGCCTCTGTTTGTGCTACAGCACACACAGGCCTTTTTCAAAACCCTTTAAATGTTTTATTTTGGTCTACCGAAAATACTTTATTTTCATTAAGCTCTAAAACCTGCATTCATTGAGCTTTAAAGCCGGCATTGGCGCGGTTACTCAGTAGCGCTTTTAGACCTCGGTAGCAGTATCGATTTATGACCACATAGATATAATGAGTTCTTTTCCTTCCTTAGACTTATTATTAACTACGCTGTCCTAGTGCAACTTGGAGGGACGATTGAATCTCCTTCCCATTAGACGTTTGGTTGACAAGAAGTCCTAACGCTAATTTCTTGTTCACGCTATTGACTCCCAATTAAGTAAGTTTCCATAACTTTACAGTTAAAACATGATCGGTCAGCTTGCGTAGGCAGGAGTGCTATTAACTACTTCCTCTCTCTACAGCCGCTGGAATCGATTTGTGATTACATCGCGAGCCTGTGGGCATATTTGGCTCAGCATTTCCTATATAGGTGAAAGCTCAAACAATATCTTGACCTTACTGGTGGTGGTGACTTATTTCACGTTAGTGGGCTGGTCTATCTTTTTGCCCTTGCGCAATCGTTATTCACTACGCGGGCGGTTATTTTCCTTCTTTTCTTTTCTTTACTCAAATTCTTTTTCTTTTTCCTTTTATCCCCTTTTTCTTTTCCCCTAGTTCTTCCAATTTTTCTTTTCATTTCCCCTCCTCCCAAATCCCCCCACCCCTTCTCTTTTTCTTTTTAGGGAGTCCAAATATTAAAAGATTTTGTATTTTATTTATTTACAGATTTTTTAACGCTCATTTCAATTGTTTCTGTCCTGATGATGACTGCAACTTCAGACAGCGGGTGAAACGCCGTCGACGCTTCTGTGGCTGATGAACTTTAGAGGGCACATAATCATTGTATATGTTGTATCCCTTCTTTTTAGAACACAAAATCTGTTTGCCACTTGTCTGGTTTTTGTATATGTGGTTTGCAATTTTATAAACTAGCAAATATTTATTGAGCGCACTATTTTATAATAAATTTTGTGATATTTTTCTAAATTTGATGAATGATAGTTTTCTTGATTTCTACAACTTTCTGGATAAATTCCTGTACTCCATCCTCACAACCCTCCACTTTCCCCCCACTTTTTCTTTTCTTTTCTTTTCCTTATCTCTTACTACTACTAAGACGAAGAAAGGCACTGGTTCTTTCTAAAATTGTGATTTGTTATGTGCTTCCTGAACTATTGTTAGGAATAATCATTGACTACCCCTGGTTCAGGTTGGTGGGTTGCCCCTGTTGATATCAAAGGTTAAATTGGTTATTGTGACAAGTTATAGGCACCTGACCCCAAGACCACCCTCAGAGGCACTCTCATCCACAGACCCCCGGGACCACGAACACAATTCAGCGAAACCATCGTAGACTTTGTCAGCCCGCACGCCCTCACCTCCTCAGACTACATCCTCCTAGGGGACCTCAACTTCCACCTGGAGAACAACAAGGACTGCAACACCGTCGCCCTACTGGACAACCTCGCCAACCTCGGACTCAAGCAACTGGTGAACACCCCCACTACCTACGCCGGCCACACGCTTGACCCCGTCTTCTCCTCCAGCAAGCACATCTCCTTCAGCCACTCCACCGGACTACACTGGACAGACCACAGCTGCGTCCACTTCGACTTCAGGAGAACCACGACATACCACCACCCGCAACAAGCTCCTCGCAGAAACTGGAGCAAGATCACCGCCGACCAGCTCACCACTATCCTCAGCCAGAATCCGCCCACCAACACGACGGACCCCGACGAGGCAGCCCGCAACCTCACACTGTGGCTCACCAACTGCACCGACGAACTCGCACCACTGAAGAACCCCCCCCTCAGACCCGGCAGCAGGAAAGCCTCATGGTTCACCACCGACCTCAAAAACTCCAAGAAAACCTGCCGCACCCTCGAGAGAGCCTGGCGTCGCGACCAGACAGCAGAACACATGACCGCCCTCAAAAACGCCACCCGCAAACACCATTAGCTGATCCGCTCCACCAAGAAGACAGCATTCAAAGAAAGACTGGACAACAACACCCACACCAGCAAGGAGCTCTTCAGCATCGTCAAAGAGCTCTCCAATCCCAGCGCCTGCAACACCGACGTCACTCCCTCGCAAGACCTCTGCGACGCTCTCGCCTCGTTCTTCCACCGCAAGATCGCCGACATTCACAA
The DNA here is from genome assembly GCF_964261635.1 of Lissotriton helveticus. Lineage (NCBI taxonomy): Eukaryota > Metazoa > Chordata > Amphibia > Caudata > Salamandridae > Lissotriton > Lissotriton helveticus. The sequence goes on along the minus strand of NC_136069.1, from coordinate 1,695,322,208 downwards.
CAGCTTCAACGCACATACCACGCACCTGACCAAAGAACCAGCGCCCCCAACCACCACCCTCTGCACCTGGACCCCAGTCAACACCGAAGACACCACCCGCCTGATGAACACCATCCACTCCGTTTCCCCCTCCGACCCCTGCCCTCACCACATCTTAAACAAAGCTGACTCCATCATCGCACCCCAACTCCGGAACATCATCAACAGCTCCTTTGCATCTGCCACCTTCCCGGAGAGCTGGAAACATGCCGAGCTGAACGCCCTGCTCAAGAAACCCACCGCGGACCCCACGGACCTGAAGAACTTCTGCCCCATCTCGCTCAGCCCAGCCAAAGTCATCGAGAAGGCCGTCAACAGACAACTCTCCGCCTTCCTCGAGACCAATGGATCCCTCGACCCCTCACAGTCCGGCTTCTGAGCAAAGCACAGCACCGAGACCGCCCTCATCGCAGCCACCGACGACATCAGGTCCCTGCTCGACAACGGCGAAACGGCTGCACTCATCCTCCTGGACCTCTAAGCAGCCTTCGACACCGTCTGCCACCGCATACTGATACAGCGCCTCAGCAACACAGGAATCCAAGGAACGGCCCTGGAGTGGATCATCTCATTCCTCGCCGGAAGAACCCAGAGAGTCCGCCTCCCCCCGTTCCGTTCCGTGGCCACCGAAGTCATCTGCGGCGTCCCGCAAGGATCCTCACTCAGCCTTACCCTCTTTAACGTCTACATGACCCCTCTCGCAGCCATCGCCCACCAACGCAACCTCATCATCTCCTTCGCCGACGACACCCAGCTGATCCTCTAGCTCACCAACGACCCCACCACCGCCAAAGCCAACCTGCAGGAAGGAATGAGAGACGTCGCAGAATGGATGAAAATCAGCCGTCTGAAACTGAACTCAGACAAGACGGAAGCCCTCATCCTCGGACCGTCCCCCTCCGCGTGGGGCTACTCCTGGTGGCCCCCGGCCCTGGGCAGCGCACCCAAACCAACGGACCACGCACGCAATCTGGGCTTCATCCTGGACTCCTCACTCATGATGACCATGCAAGTGAACGCAGTCTCATCATGCTTCTTCAACACCCTGCGCATGCTCCGAAAGATCTTCCGATGGATCCCCACAGAAACCAGGAAGACGGTCAACCAGGCCCTCGTCACCAGTCGTATGGACTACGGGAACACCCTCTACGCAGGAACCACTGCCAAACTCCAGAAAAGACTCCAGCGCATTCAGAACGCCTCAGCACGACTCATCCTCGACATCCCTCGCCGCAGCCACATCTCTGCCCACCTGAAAGATCTGCACTGGCTCCCCGTCAACAAGAGGATCACGTTCAGACTCCTCACCCACGCACACAAGGCTCTCCAGGACATGGGCCCGATGTGCCTCAACGGCCGCCTCTCTTTCTACACACCCACCCGCCAGCTCCGATCTGCCAGCCTCGCCCTCGCCTCCGTCCCACGAATTCAGAAGTCCACCGTCGGTGGAAGATCCTTCTCCTACCTGGCAGCCAAGACATGGAACTCCCTCCCCACTCACCTACGGCTGACCCTGGATCACCTCTCCTTCAGGAAACAACTCAAGACCTGGCTGTTCGAGCAGTAGCGACCCCCCTCCTCAGCGCCTTGAGACCCTTACGGGTGAGTAGCGTACTATACACATTTTTGTGATTGATTGATGCCACAGGTCGGTTCTGATTATTGTGAAATATTATGACAAAGGCAGTTGGTCTAGCTTCTTAATTGCAAAAAGCTTAGGTTCTTGAAACTCCTGGAACTACAGCCACCAAGCCTAACAAGTTTAGAGCTGCTGCTGACAGGTGAGTTGAATTCCATTGTGGACTTTGAGCAATAAAAGAGCTCCCAAATCTATGGGGTATACCGACGACAGAATCTAATATTCTTGTTGACATCCCAGCAAAAGCATCACATTTTGTGGCATCGAAAAAAATCTTATTAGATTATACCATAGCTACCGTCTCTTTGTTCCAACAGATCGGTTCTTTTGAAATCATAGGCAAAACAAGAGAGTGACCATCTCCCTCTGGTTACTAAAATGAATTGGGAGGTTAGTAAGACGCTAACTGTGAGATAATTCTAGAGAAGGAGGAGGCTCCAAAATTGAATTAAAAAAAAATGTAACCCCCATTTAACAAGGCTAAACATCATTGGCAGCAGCCTTATCAACAACCTGGCATTCCTGACAACAGACCTAGGGATCATTGACAAATGTCCCAATGTCCACTCAAGTTTATTGTATTGCTTCACAAGGCAGCAACAGAGAGGACAAGGTGGCCCTGCGACCTGTTTAACACCTAGTACACAGCAGAGTTGGGCACCCTAAAAACACAACCAACATGCATGAGAATGAGATTTGCCAAGACCGGAAATAAGAATTACTCAGACTCATTCATCAGATGAAAATGAATTACAAAGAAGGCACCTATGTTCATCTACACTTAAACAGTGCCTAACAGAATGAGATTAGCTCCACTGCATTCTTGTTGAAGAGTAAATTGAAATCATTATTCAGGCAATTTTGCCTTGATATTAGTATGTCATGTTATGGAATGGAATTTTTAAAGCGCTCATTTACCCAAGGGTGTCTTGGCGCTATCTAAGCAAAGAGCAGGCTAGAATAAAATGCTTTAGTTATTAAATAGCCAGGTTTTGACTTCCTTTCTGAATGCCAATACAGAAGAAGTGGCTCTGATGTGTGACGACAGACTATTCCATAACTTGGCTGCATCATAGATGATGCTCCTGTGCTCCCCCCAGCCCCCCACCCCACCAGTTTGCTTTTTTGATTTCAGGAACAGCTAGGGTATTAGAGTTGGTGAAGCGGGGATCTCTGTTGGGGGTGTACCATTTACATGCCGTCCTGAGAAATTCCGGACCTGTGTTATGCAGTCCTTTATACGCAAGTAAGTAACATTTTTTTGCACAATTAATTAAAATCATTGCAGTATACACACTCATAATTGACAATTATAAGAAAAGAAAAAAAAGACAGTTTTCAAATCTGGTAAAAAGTCTGTGAATTTGTGGTATGAAAGAGTGGCACTTGGGGGGGTTAAAGCTCAGTCTTGGTCAGAAGGAGAGATCAGGGAATTAATTTCTGTGATAAACTTTACAAAGCATGTCGCCATCTGAGGTGAATCGCCCCTCATGCATACATCGAGTGCTTCTTGGCATGTCCTGATACTAAGAAATTCCCAAATTGGGCGAAGCCAAAAAATTCTTTGGGCTAGTAAGCGTCCGCAAATGCACAAGATGTGAATGAGATTTTCCTCTTCCTGGTTACAGAAGCGGCATTGAGAGGAGGCTTCTTTCTTATATCCTTGGCCAAACTTGTATGCCATCAGTGGAATTAAGCCGAAACGGAATCTCATTAGTTGGAGTTTTACATGAGATTTCATGGGGGATGTAAGATAGGGCGGTAATATTTTTGGGGCATACAGTTTGGAGGCCCAGGAACCATGGAAGAGCTTTAGTACTTGTTGTGCGTTGAGATCGTTTGATAGAATTTTTGATTGTTTGGTTAAGAGCTTCGATTTCGCCTCAATGGCCAGCGAAATTGACCATATGTATTTTGCTTTAAGGGATTCAAGGCAAAAGGTCAGATATTTATTCCACAATGTTTTGGGTTTGCAGAGCAGTGACCATATACAGCTCTTTAAAGTGTGGGGGCTAGCTTATTTTGTTTTTATTCAGTAGGCGATGTATCTTGCACTCATGATCCATCGCTGAAAAGATAAGGAGAATTATTTTTGAATTTGGGCATTGGAGGTCGAGTTTGGCAATTGAAAAACCCTGCGGAAGCAAGATGATTGCGCTCTGTCTAACCAATTATTCATTTTGTCTTTGAAGATTATTGCCCCGAAAGAGATTGTAGGAAGGAATTTGGCAGCAATCAGTTTTATTAGTGGGGCAAAGTCCTGGGAGTGGAGAGCACTCTTTGTACGCAAGGCCTAAGGCTTTACATTTTTACCTGGCTGCTGATGGGAAGCCAGTGAAGTTTATGAAGTCCATGGGAGATAGTGTGATACTTTGGAAGCTTAAGGATCATTCTAGCAGCGGCATTCCGAACAAGTTGCAGCCACCTCAGATGTTTAAATAGAGACTATTGTAGTAGTCCAGTAGACTACTGCAGTGATAAAGCTGTTCCTATAATTATCAGGGATAAAGGGCAGTATTTTCCTGATAATGTTTAAGATATGGTGGGCTGAAGATGTCACCGTAGATACTTGGGCACCCATGTTAAGATTGTCATCGAAAATGACTCCCAAACATTTGGTTTTGTAACAGGAAGGAGGGGACGAGGAAGATGCTCTGGCCACCAATTAGGGGACCAATTGGAGAAGGCTTCCAGAATAAGATAATCTCAGTTTTTCCTGAATTGAGTTTCAGGCACTGTTTACTCACCCCTGCACTGACAGCCTTGATACAGTCTTGACATCTTTGAGGGCCTGACATACAATTATTGGCCTCCAAGATGATCAATTGTGTATCGTCAGCATATGAAGTTACATTCATTCTAAGACTTTTGATGAGCGGGCCAGCTTGGCCACATACACATTAAATAGAGTGGGGTTCAATGATGATCCCTGAGGAACTCAACATGGCAATGAGTAGGGGGTAGATTCATATTTTCCAAGGATACCATTTGTATCCTAGCTTTTGGAAAGGAGGTGAGCAGAGCCAAAGCCCTACCTTTCACCCCAATCTCTGCTAGTGGTGGATAAGGGTTTTGTGGTCAACCGTATTGAACGCAGCTGATAAGTCCAATAGGATCATGACTGCGGAACCCCCATTATCCACCGCCATCCCCACCTCGCAGTGTTACTGGCGGCATTGCTGACGGCGTTGGAGTTCTATTTCACGCTTTTTCCAGATCCCAACAGCAGGAACAACCTCCAGAGGCCCAGTACAGGAACAGGCACCTCCTGGCATGTCAGAACTCCCAGCAGTGGCAATCAGGGGAGCTGGTGGTAAAGTAATTGTTTCACTGTGACTTCAGAACAGGAGGCCAGCACACACGCCCTTGGTGATTCTTCATCCAGCAGGGTCTGAGCAAAGTTTCAGCGATTGTTCTCTTCCTTGGCAGAAGCAGCAACTGCAGACCAACCCAGCAAGGCACACAGAAAAGGAGTTGTATTCCTCCTTTCATCTCTCTAGCTCTTCTCCTTGGCAAGAGATTTTCCTCTTGAGTCCAGAAGTGATCTAATTCTCTGGGGTTTAATGTCCAATACTTATACCCCATTTTGTATTTGTTCTCTTGGTGGCATGCGTGTCTGAGCCCAGTCCAAATCACTTCTGTCCTCTCTAGTGCAGCATCATTACAGGAGGTGGAAACAACATTGTGCAGAGGAGACGCTGCCTATTCAGGTGTAAGTGAAACTCCTCCTGCCCATCTCAATGCAGCCCGGTCTATTTAAATCAGCTCTGAGGTATCCAGGAATGGCAGGACACACCTGAACCCCCCCTCTTGTGGCTGTCTACAGTGAATGCACATCCCCAGCCCCCGTCACTCCAAACCCAGACAGTCAATACACAAACCGGCAGTGGCACACAGAATGGTTAAACAAGAAAATGCCTACTTTCTAAAAGATACTCCGAGATATGGTCATCCTTAATTCTACAGAATAAATAGGAGTCCAAGTATGTCCCATTGATATGACAGTTAGTTAGTCTTTTCCAAACAGTAGCATGTATTGATGGCCCATATAAAACATAATAAATTCTCCAATTACAGGTCCATGTAAATTAGTCCGTGCTTGTGTCCCAAGAGCTCACAGAAAGAGCTTATATACAGAGATTCCCCATATTGGCAGGTATGTTTCTAATTCCTCAAAGGTAATAACCAAGACTATGAGATATATGTGCAAATCAGTGATAGGTGTTCTAATTTTTGTTTATAGATGAGTCCAAGGTGGGAAATTAAGATGCCCTGATGAGAGCCCACAAAGACAACAGTGAGGCTTGAAACGCGTCGGCTCAGCGATTAACTTAGCTGGTTTATACAAAGGATCATTATAAAGGAATGAAATTGATTCTTTATTAAAATACAATAGCGTTGAAATTGAATTTATTTTTCCTCATTTGTGGTATAACAAAAAGATTCCAATCTTTGATCCACATTGGTTGTTATGCGGTTGTAAAAAGTATTGTAATGTATAAGTTGTATTTGTTGGTTCAAGATTTCTGTTTGTATATATCAAAGTAAATTGCGTAAATATATAAATATATGTTGTATATGTTTGTAAATTGGTGTGTAGCTGTGTGAAGGTCAGATTCCTTCTTACAAAAAATGATGAAAGTCTGAAAAAATAGGGTGATTAAATAACCCAATCACGAAAGGAATATAGCGTGTTTTTTTCTAAATAAATTGTTGACTGACAAGGATATCAGGTAAACTCATTGTGTACACTACTTTCTAAAAGAGGCATTTTAAAAAATACAATTTAAATACCATCTTCACTAAAAGAGGTATTATTAAATTCTGAGTTCAGAGAACTTAAACTCCATCTCTCTATCTTGTCCTAATGGAAAGCCATACTTGTAAGATGTTATAAAGCAACTCCCATGTTAGCCTATTGGACAGATAGCATTTTCAATAGTGAAAAATGAAAGACACACACACACTAGTACATGTCCTACCTTTCCCAAACACTGCACCTTTCCCACAGGGGTACTTTGGGCCTACCTGAGTGGTGTCTTAGATGGATGAAATGGGAAAGTTATGGCCTGGCAAGTGTGTGTACTTGTCGGGTCAACAAAGCAGTAAAAACTGCACGCAGACACTGCAGTTGCAGGTCTGAGATACCTTTCAAAGGCTACCTGTGTGGGTGGTACAATCAGTGCTGCAGGCCAACTAGTATATTTTGATTTACAGGTCCTGGCCCACTCAGTGCATTTTACTTGGGATATACCAGTAAATAAAATATGCCAATCATATATAACCAATCATTATATCAATGTACACAGGGAGCAGTTACACTTTGATACTGATCAGCAGTGACAAAGTGCCCAAAGCATGTAAGCCAGCAAAAACAAAAATCCAGCACAGCATCAAAAATACAAGAGATAGAGGCAAACAGTCAAGGAAACCACGCCAAGGATGCCAAGACTAACACTTTCTCATTGAAGATGAAACCCTGCAGCTCCCGATAGACACTGCTCTGGCACTTGCTTCAGGCAAATCACCCTTGCTCTAGATACATCACAAATGATGAATGCCTTTCTACTCTCTGTACAAAAGGGGGTGGTGATGGAGGGAGCATCTGAATCAATCAAACACTCACACCCAGTAAAAAGATCTGGGTTTAATCCATCACCGTTCTTTAGCCCACCCTGCCACCCCAGTTCAGACATGGCTATATGCAAATCAGTCTGACCCTGTGCCTCATGGGAACAGTCCAGCACGAACTGCCAAGCCATGTCTTCCCTGGACCGGAAACAAGCTTCCGAGGACCGGTTTCTGGCATTCCAGCCGTCTTCAGCCCGGCTTGCTTGAATCCAGTGGCAAAGTGAGCAAGGGACTTACGTCTGAGCATACCCTGCCACACTTATGGCGTCCAAAAGCGGTACAAAAGGGGGTGGTGATGGACGGAGCATCTGAATCAATCAAACACTCACACCCAGTCAAAAGATCTGGGTTTAATCCATCACCGTTCTTTAGCCCACCCTGCCACCCCAGTTCAGACATGGCTATATGCAAATCAGTCTGACCCTGTGCCTCATGAGAACAGTCCAGCACGAACTGCCAAGCCATGTCTTCCCTGGACCGGAAACAAGCTTCCGAGGACCGGTTTCTGGCATTCCAGCCGTCTTCAGCCCGGCTTGCTTGAATCCAGTGGCAAAGTGAGCAAGGGACTCACGTCTGAGCATACCCTCCCACACTTATGGTGGCCAAAAGCGGTACAAAAGGGGGTGGTGATAGACGGAGCATCTGAATCAATCAAACACTCACACCCAGTCAAAAGATCTGGGTTTAATCCATCACCGTTCTTTAGCCCACCCTGCCACCCCAGTTCAGACATGGCTATATGCAAATCAGTCTGACCCTGTGCCTTATGGGAACAGTCCACCACGAACTGACAAGCCATGTCTTCCCTGGACCGGAAACAAGCTTCCGAGGACCGGTTTCTGGCATTCCAGCCGTCTTCAGCCCAGCTTGCTTGAATCCAGTGTCAAAGTGAGCAAGGGACTCACGTCTGAGCATACCCTGCCACACTTATGGCGGCCAAAAGCGGTACAAAAGGGGGTGGTGATGGACGGAGCATCTGAATCAATCAAACACTCACACCCAGTCAAAAGATCTGGGTTTAATCCATCACCGTTCTTTAGCCCACCCTGCCACCCCAGTTCAGACATGGCTATATGCAAATCAGTCTGACCCTGTGCCTCATGGGAACAGTCCAGCACGAACTGCCAAGCCATGTCATCCCTGGACCGGAAACAAGCTTCCGAGGACCGGTTTCTGGCATTCCAGCCGTCTTCAGCCCGGCTTGCTTGAATCCAGTGGCAAAGTGAGCAAGGGACTTACGTCTGAGCATACCCTGCCACACTTATGGCGTCCAAAAGCGGTACAAAAGGGGGTGGTGATGGACGGAGCATCTGAATCAATCAAACACTCACACCCAGTCAAAAGATCTGGGTTTAATCCATCACCGTTCTTTAGCCCACCCTGCCACCCCAGTTCAGACATGGCTATATGCAAATCAGTCTGACCCTGTGCCTCATGAGAACAGTCCAGCACGAACTGCCAAGCCATGTCTTCCCTGGACCGGAAACAAGCTTCCGAGGACCGGTTTCTGGCATTCCAGCCGTCTTCAGCCCGGCTTGCTTGAATCCAGTGGCAAAGTGAGCAAGGGACTCACGTCTGAGCATACCCTCCCACACTTATGGTGGCCAAAAGCGGTACAAAAGGGGGTGGTGATAGACGGAGCATCTGAATCAATCAAACACTCACACCCAGTCAAAAGATCTGGGTTTAATCCATCACCGTTCTTTAGCCCACCCTGCCACCCCAGTTCAGACATGGCTATATGCAAATCAGTCTGACCCTGTGCCTTATGGGAACAGTCCACCACGAACTGACAAGCCATGTCTTCCCTGGACCGGAAACAAGCTTCCGAGGACCGGTTTCTGGCATTCCAGCCGTCTTCAGCCCAGCTTGCTTGAATCCAGTGTCAAAGTGAGCAAGGGACTCACGTCTGAGCATACCCTGCCACACTTATGGCGGCCAAAAGCGGTACAAAAGGGGGTGGTGATGGACGGAGCATCTGAATCAATCAAACACTCACACCCAGTCAAAAGATCTGGGTTTAATCCATCACCGTTCTTTAGCCCACCCTGCCACCCCAGTTCAGACATGGCTATATGCAAATCAGTCTGACCCTGTGCCTCATGGGAACAGTCCAGCACGAACTGCCAAGCCATGTCATCCCTGGACCGGAAACAAGCTTCCGAGGACCGGTTTCTGGCATTCCAGCCGTCTTCAGCTGGCTTGCTTGAATCCAGTGGCAAAGTGAGCAAGGGACTTACGTCTGAGCATACCCTGCCACACTTATGGCGTCCAAAAGCGGTACAAAAGGGGGTGGTGATGGACGGAGCATCTGAATCAATCAAACACTCACACCCAGTCAAAAGATCTGGGTTTAATCCATCACCGTTCTTTAGCCCACCCTGCCACCCCAGTTCAGACATGGCTATATGCAAATCAGTCTGACCCTGTGCCTCATGGGAACAGTCCAGCAAGAACTGCCAAGCCATGTCTTCCCTGGACCAGAAACAAGCTTCCGAGGACCGGTTTCTGGCATTCCAGCCGTCTTCAGCCCGGCTTGCTTGAATCCAGTGGCAAAGTGAGCAAGGGACTTACGTCTGAGCATACCCTGCCACACTTATGGCGTCCAAAAGCGGTACAAAAGGGGGTGGTGATGGACGGAGCATCTGAATCAATCAAACACTCACACCCAGTCAAAAGATCTGGGTTTAATCCATCACCGTTCTTTAGCCCACCCTGCCACCCCAGTTCAGACATGGCTATATGCAAATCAGTCTGACCCTGTGCCTCATGGGAACAGTCCAGCACGAACTGCCAAGCCATGTCTTCCCTGGACCAGAAACAAGCTTCCGAGGACCGGTTTCTGGCATTCCAGCCGTCTTCAGCCCGGCTTGCTTGAATCCTGTGGCAAAGTGAGCAAGAGACTCACGTCTGAGCATACCCTCCCACACTTATGGTGGCCAAAAGCGGTACAAAAGGGGGGGGTGGTAGACGGAGCATCTGAATCAATCAAACACTCACACCCAGTCAAAAGATCTGGGTTTAATCCATCACCGTTCTTTAGCCCACCCTGCCACCCCAGTTCAGACATGGCTATATGCAAATCAGTCTGACCCTGTGCCTCATGGGAACAGTCCAGCACGAACTGCCAAGCCATGTCTTCCCTGGACCGGAAACAAGCGTCCGAGGAACGGTTTCTGGCATTCCAGCAGTCTTCAGCCTGGCTTGCTTGAATCCAGTGGCAAAGTGAGCAAGGGACTCACATCTGAGCATACCCTGCCACACTTATGGCGGCCAAAAGCGGTACAAAAGTGGGTGGTGATGGACAGAGCATCTGAATCAATTAAAAAATTAACACCCAGTCAAAAGATCTGGGTTTAATCCATCACCGTTCTTTAGCCCACCCTGCCACCCCAGTTCAGACATGGCTATATGCAAATCAGTCTGACCCTGTGCCTCAGGGGAACAGACCAGCACGAACTGCCAAGCCATGTCTTCCCTGGACCGGAAACAAGCTTCCGAGGACCGGTTTCTGGCATTCCAGCCGTCTTCAGCCCGGCTTGCTTGAATCCAGTGGCAAAGTGAGCAAGGGACTCACGTCTGAGCCCTAAGTTGGTAGGGTATGCTCAGACGTGAGTCCCTTGCTCACTTTGCCACTGGAGTCAAGCAAGCCCGGCTGAAGACGGCTGTAATGCCAGAAACCGGTCCTGGGAAGCTTGATTCCGGTCCAGGGAAGACATGGCTTGGCAGTACGGGCTGGACTGTTCCCATGAGGCACAGGGTCAGACTGATTTGCATATGGCCATGTCTGAACTGGGGTGGCGGAGTGAGCTAAAGAACGGTGAAGGATTAAACCCAGATCAGTTGACTGGGGGTGAGTGTTTGTATTGTCAACGCTCTGTCCATCATCACCTTTGGTTTTTCTTTCGGTAGCATTCCCTGGCTCTCTGAAGCATCAGAACCCTTATGAACCAACATTTCCTGACCCACAGATACTGACAAACCATTTGCTCCCCTCCAATATCTGTTTGCATAGATCATGTAAAGTATGTGAAGAACTAACACGAGTAGCACATGGAAGGCTATCAGATGGGATTAAGGCCAGCAAAAGACACTTGCTAACACCAAGTAAAAGTTCTACTTCCCTTTGGATGAAGACAGGGAAACATTACTCTTCCTCCTCAACCTGCCCATGGATTATGAATCTGTTTACTACATAATGCTGGTGAAAATATCTAAAATAAAAATGTTCAAATGTTTTGGACCTCCTCTCTCAGCTTCTATTTCTTGTCAATTCTGGTTGTTTTTCTCAGTGCTTGCAATACCTTAGAAAACTGTGGTTATCAGTGCTTATACATTTTCGAGCAATAAATACCAACAGAAACAGTCTTTTTCCGGTGGTTATGGAATGTTTTGCTTTTAATTATTGCTTGCTTTCTGCACTGATAGTGCATGTGTATAGACAGTGTCTGAACAGGGTATATGAGGTTCAAACTTCAAATACTTTTGTACAAATCAAACTTATTGAAGTACACCATACAATACTTCTTTAGTGAGTGTTTGGTTATGCACGCTTACTCTGTCCTTCCTATGTAAACGTTTATCTGTGAAAAGACCCTCTCAACATTGGCACTTGAAACGGGCAATGCCAAAAGAGCCAGTACTCAATGACATAGCTTTCTATGCCAATACTGGCGCACCTGAGATTATACTTCTCTAGGACATGTTCTACAACATATGTGTTGAATTGGCGAATATTGCCTCAGTTATTGAAGCAGTCAAAAATGAAACAGTATTTTTCAAAGCCTGGAGAAAATTCAGACGGGATCTAGAACTTATACAGAGTACCTCAGTGAGGCTTTATTAACTTCAAATGCCATAGTTTGTGAAGGGACATTTCTATACATCATTGCAAACCATTTCCTATAGACTGTAAAATAAAAGTTCCTGAATTGCTCCTCAACATATCTTTGCTTACCAAGTGGCACGAATTCTAGCTTGTTGCAGCACCAAAGTCACTAAAAGTGTTGCCCAGCATAATTTCAAGGAGATGTTTCACATCTACACCAATCACGCTGAACACCTGGTAGACAAGGGTGTTTTCAGACTCTAGTCATTTGGTTATGTCCACTACAGCAGTCATGTTTTCTTGTAAAAATCTAAGCATGCCGTAGACTGTACTTTTTCGCATCACTATTATTGCCTTAGGCATCTTCACTAAGGAATGATTCTATACAACGGTTGCCACATGGATAACATAGCATTCACAACCTCTAGGACTGCGAACCACTGGCTAAATGACACAGTTAGGATGGCTCTCTCTTTGATGCCACATAGAGCACAAAAAGAGTAATATTTATATTTTAGTTCCTGGGCATTACGAAACAGTGCACCAGAATGGACTACAAAGTCAATAGCATTCTGCATTTGTTCTGAAGATTGTAAAGACACTTTCAGCATACCATCTAGTAAGTGACAAGGATCTTTTACAGGGAAGCACTTCAGCTCAGGTATTGATTTTGACAGGTCATCATACAATTTTTTATATATTTTCATATAAGTGGCTGAATTACTGCAAACACAAACAATATCACTTCAATCTTTATTGAACTAGGTAGTAGCATTTTGCAGCAGCATTTCAAGTGACACTGCATTCCATGTTCACCAAACATCTGGTGTCATGTTTTTAACACTATATCAGATGCTTGGTGACAACACACTTTTCACATTTACCTGTCACTACACCTTGCATTGAATGCTTAAAGCCTGGGATGTTTGGAAATTCATGTACAATCAATACTTACTCGCTAGGAAAGGGGGCAAATGTATCAAAGGATTACACCCATTGTACATGCGTAAATGTTCTGGTACATATTGGGAAAGATTCTAATGAAACCAGCCATTTTACCGATCAGTAAAAACAAATGTAGTTAAAATATCAAATATGATTTTAATATTTCCTAATTCTCTACAGTTTATAAAATAACTAAATAAGACCTAGAACATGCTTCTAGACTCTGCGGGGCAGATTTAAAAGCCCCTTGCAACACTTTTACGCCGCTGTTGCGTCACTTTTGTGACGCAGCGGCGGCGTAAACCATGCGCCACGTTGCGACTTATTTACAACGTGACGCATCTAGGCAGATGCGTCACGTTGTAAAGCCCTGCACCACATGAAACCTGTGTCAGGTTTCATGTGGGCGTTCCCTCGCAGGAAAGCCCCGTAAAACTGACGCAGTAAAATCTACAAGATTTCACTGAGTTAGTTTTCCGACGCTGCTGCGTCAAATCCTTACGCCTGCTTGAAGCAGGCGTAAGGAGTGAGGCACCATGTTGATTATGGGCAGCCCCTCTGCATTGCAGGAGTTGCGTCGCTCTTTCGACGCGACTCCAACAATGCGCCACCCGTGCGCCTCAAGATGCGTCACGCATCTGCCCCTCCTTGCACCATGGTGCACCGCATTGTAAATGCGACGCATCTGTGGTGGTGCAGGGGGGGGAATTACGTGACACATCTGTTCTGACGCATCCCTGCTGATTTGCAGAGATGCACCAGAAGACGTAAATATGCCCCTGCATCTTTAGACCAAACACCACAAAACTGAATAAGCAGAAGGAAGAAGAAACAATAAAACAACAAAACTCAAGCAGAATGTTACCCCAGTCTTTCTTGCTGCTGCCTTGTAAACACAAGTACATCATATTGACCCCTTCAGGAATAAATAAAAATTACTCTTTCACTCAGCTTTTTCTTTGTTTGAATAGCACTTAGTTTGTGGTTGTGAAGGTGTTTATTCAGTGTTTATATGTTTACACTGGTGATGGCTACTTTCCTTTCGGTGGGTTTTATCAGTGATTATAGATTTAAACCTAGAACCAGATAGCCTAATTATATCATTTCTTTCGAACCACAGCCAACAGTCTTCATCATACCCTGTGCATTGTGACTGCCCCTAATATTCTTCCCTCTCATAAATATGTTTAAAATGTATTTTTATCCCATGGCCCAGCTCTGAGTGTACCAGCCAAACTTAAAAATGTATGCAAATGATACAAAAATCCACCTCCTGCTGAACAATAGAGGAGAGCACTCATCCGGCATCAACTTGTGACTGCATCCTGTATTCCACTGGATGGGGGACAGATTCTTCTGAATGAATGGTCTAAAAACAAAGTTCATAGTATTTGGAGAATCTGTATCCATTGCTCTACCCTTCAACTGGCCTTCATGCCTTGGAATCCACTGTACCTCCTCAAAAGTCCTTATACAGTGAACATTTTTGTCCCCAAACTTATAATTGGCCCAAAATTCAACATAGTGGAAAGAATGCAAATCTGTGTGTCTCTCTACTCTGAAAAATACATCCTTTTCTCCCAACAGGCCATAAGTAGATCGACAAGAAGTACTTGGTACTGCATGAATCATTGGAAAGGCATTCTAAAAAACTCAACACTAGATCCAAAGCCAGCAGAAGCAGACAGTAAGATTGTGATTAAATGCCCTCAGTGGAACACCTCAGATCTCCCCATAATGCCCTGCACTGGCTCGTCAGTGTATGTTCTTATTACGCTATAGAGGCTATGAATGTAAAGAGAAGTCATGTCATAATCTATTGTTAAAGAATATCAACAATCCATTTTCAGAACTTAAATTTATTAATATGATTTTACAAGTTCTGTTAACAGATGCTAAAACATACATTTGAACTCCCAAGATGTTTACATGAAGAAGTGAGGAAACATTTGCTGCAATGATTTTTCATCACACTCGCAAAGAGGTTGAGACAAGGAGGGGCCTGTCACTGTGTCAGACACATCAATCACTTTGGTCACTTGTGGCTGATCATTTGTAGAAGAAGCAAGTCCAAAAATTAATATCTTCTTCCTTGATTAAAAATTGATCCCCTTCCTGTTCAGTTTCCATGAGTAAATCCTGAGTTGCTGGTATGTCTCAATCGTTTTTGAGAAGTCAATTCTGTACTTCAGTAAGGTCAATACATCTGTGCAGCGTTTCCTTTCTCGCAGGCAATCTCACTGGTAAATGGTGTTTATTGCTTCGTGCAAATTTCATCAAGACTTCAACACTGCTATTTGATTACCCTAGGGATAGCAGTTCCACATTGTATAAATTTTGCTAGCAGCTTGCGCTCCATAGTATCTGCTAAGCTTAGACAAATGGTGGTCTACACCCCATTTTTAAATCCTGACCCACCATGTTTGGGAGATGTGACCTGCATGCTTTTCAACTTCTGCTCCTTTGTATATTTATGCATATATTATATAATCATATAGTGGTATAGTAAAAGGTTGATTTCTCCATCATAATCTCTTTACTGTCACCCACTATATTTCTCTCATGGGCAAGGCTTGCTTTCATGCCATAATAATTTTGTTTTTGCATTAGAAACACTCTTTTCTAACTAGAAGTTTTCTGGTATTCCTCTCAGGCCTTATGAGAATAATATAACACTTGGGAACAAAAATACACCCCAGCAGGCCAGCACTAGAGCAGAGGATGGCAAACACCTCCACGGCCACCATGTACTTCCCCCGTGTGCTCAGGTACGCTGGGATGAAGGAGATCCACACACTGACAAACACCAGCATACTGAAGGTGATTAGCTTTGCCTCGTTGAAGCTTCCGGGGAGATTCCTTGAGAGAAAGGCCACTAGAAAGCTGACTGTGGCCAGGAGGCCCATGTATCCCAGCATGCAGTAGAAGAAGAAGGTGTCTCCTTCATTACACTCAAAGATTATCTTCTCATTGTAAGACGTCATGTTCAGTTCTGGAAATGGAGGTGATTCGAGCAACCAAACAACACAGATGAGGACCTGAATCATAGAACAGAAGAGAACTATACAGCTTGGCATCTTTGATCCCAGCCACTTTCTGGCAGAGCTGTTTGGATTTATTGCCTTGAAGGCAATGACTACAATTATAGTTTTTGATAAGACAGAAGAGATGCTGATTGAAAAAATTATTCCAAAGACAGTCTGTCGGAGCATGCAGGTGAGTTTCCCAGGACGGCCAATGAATATGAATGAGCAGAGGAAGCAGCACATGAGGGCGACGAGGAGCAGGTAACTGAGTCCACGGTTGTTGGCTTTCACAATGGGAGTTTCGCGATACCTGATAAAAAGGAACAGCACACATGCAGTGAGGAAAAACAGGAAGGCACCACAGGTGGGAAGAATTACACCCAGGGGCTCTTCAAATGAGAGGAATTCAGTCTTTTTTTGGATGCACTGGTCATATTTTAGGTTTGGCCATTGATCATCAGGGCATTTGCTGCAATCATCAGTATCTGGAAAAGAATGGATACGAAGCCATATTTTGAGTTAAACTGTAAATCATAACACAGTACTATAAATCAAAAAATAATTGAATTCAAAAGTTACTCAAATACACTGGTAGGAAATTAATTTACTCAGCTATTCATTGAACACCAATTTTACCATTGGAGGCTTATTTTTATAGTTGAAAGGTTTGTCTTGCTATTAAATAAAAAAATTAAACAGTGAGTAAATGAGTGCCTGTTTTGGGCTAGAATGACTGTCAAATTTTGATTTTCAAAAATGTTATTGGATTTTATTGTTTTAAAGGTACATAAAGAAAAAGTAAAGGAGAGCAGGAAGGAGAGATAAAAAAGAGGGGTATTGGATAAAATATATGAAGGGATTTTAGCACACATCCTACAATCAGGAGCAATATGATATAACATTAAGTCTAGAAGGATCCATATTATCACTATTGTATCCATTACATCAGGTAAACCCCGAAAAAAATAACATTTTTAAATGCCCAATTGTGTCAGCCAGGGAGAACTTGAGGAAGACCGCTCACCACAACCATCGCATATATTGATCCCAGTTTCAATAGTATAGCTAACATGTGGAATAACTCTAATTTAATAATATAGCAAAATACTACTTTGGCGCCATTTAAGTCTGTTTCTTTTAGATATGAAATCATCCTTGCAGGTGACACTGTTCTTCCATACACTTTTTGTTGTACCTCTGCCTTAGTGAGTAGGTCCAAGCCGCTCATCTCATGCCCTCTTCCGTAAGCTATTATTGTAGCCATAATTATCCACTTAAAAATATATTGGTTTTATTTGCACCTAGAAAATGCATGTGCTTCGTTTGTAAGAAAAAAAATTGTTTAAAAATTGTTTTGTTTTGTTAGGTGTTGTGTTACAATTTGAGTTATTGTAGCCACTTCCTTAACATTTTTAGGTCTAGCTATAGGAAGATATAGCTGTCTGCAAGATCCAGTGTCAAAACAGTAAACACTTTATGACAATATTATACACAGAAGGGTTTTGAACAACCCCTTTTGGCTATTTCCCTGGTAAGGTGACCTCTCATAAACTATTGCATGCTTGATGTGTCAGCCACCTTTTGAAACATTCAATGATATTTATGGATGCTTACAAATGTATCTGTTGCAGTTTGAAAGTGTTTGGTGTGAAAGTAGTTCCCCTGCTAAACTGCATCTCTATCCCATATTGACTTTTTTATTGTCTTGCAGAAGGGTGAGCACACAAATATTCACACATACACAAACACGTGCTAAAAGCATTCAAACATTGGAGGGGCATGGTGCAATCAACAGGAGCAGAGAGCTACTGTGACAAGTTGCTCAGCAATTACATCACCAAAAATGGGCGGGTCAGACGTGCATTTGTGGATTGTAAGATAGAGCAGTAGTTGACATCTTACCAAATTCAGGACTCAGTTATCAATAGTGATGGCAAATGAGAAATACAATTGTAAACATGTTTATAGAAAATGAGAGCTAACCTTTGTTCTAAGTAAACCTAATGAAACTTTACATAACTATATTGAACATCTAAATAATGAATAAGTCTATTTTAGGAAAAAAGATATTGTGCTACACTTTCACAAAAATAGAATTTAGAGCTTCATAAAGAGAAGTATGGGTATTTAATGTTTTAGTCACTTGAATGTTGTCAAAGGAGTGTTTGGAATTGAGAGATCTATTTAGGTTCACCTGTACATTGTCTCAGGCCTTAATCATTCATAATGGTATCAGGAACTCGATACTTCAGTGCTTATGCAGCAGAAGTGATTTGAAAATGAGAATCCTGGGCTGTGAGTGTGCTGCTGCTGCTTCTCCTATGCACAGCATGACCCTCCATTTTTAGGCTAGCTGAGCACGTTATACCTCAACTTTGCTAAAGAAAGATGAGTTTTTCTCCTCTCATGAGTGCTTTGGATGCCTCCCACTCCTCCTGTCTCAGCTCTGACACAGTGTGCTTGTACAGGTCAAGACCAACGCTTGCTGCGGAACTATGCTAATCCTTGCATTGAATCAGGAAATGTCATGCTTCTCTTTTTAAATAGGAGTGGGAAGCTGAAAGATAGGACTAGGGACTTTCAGAGAAGGGAGTCTGTCATGGTGTTATCTTTCATGAGAGAAAGATTGCCAAAGCTTAATACTTCAATGATGAGGAGTGAGTGTTCTGCACCAGAACATATTGGTTGTTTTGTAAGGTAGGGAGTATATCATTATATCATTGTTTGAAGTCACAAGTGGTTAGTGAGAGTTAGTGATCAATTGAGCAGCTTAATTCAGCTCTATGCACAACTACCTTGATTGGTGCTAACTGGACAGTAGGTATTGCTATTGCCTTCGTAGGCATAGTAAATGTGCTGCAAGCTTCAATCTTTGTTTAGTGGTGATTTTCAAAACCTTAAGGAGCTTAAGTTGATATTGAGATTTTTTGCCTAACCTTGTACGAGCTGCTGTATATAAATTCCCTTGATGAGGCCTGATCTATTTTTTCATGACAGTTTGGTTAATGTCCTGTGTACTAGGGCAGTCATTTATGCTTTGATATGGAGAGGAGAGGCTTTTGGGCAGATGAGAGGGATTTATCTCTTTTGGTATGGCGTCATGTTATATTATTCGGTTAGAAACATTTTCCATTGCCTGTAAAGGATTTCCTGTTCTGTATGTAATCCTAGGTTTCATCAGCATATAGGCATCTTAGAAAATCTACAACAGGTTTAATGTGCAGATTGAACAGAGAAGGGAACACAGATCAACATCTGTAGGATTTCATTGTGCACAGTAACATAGTTTAAAAGATAGTTTTCAGAGGTCAATTAATTGTACGCAGAGCTGTAGAAAGTAAGACGTAAACATATAAGCTTCTTTGAAAAACACAGAAAGGTGATCCCTGAGTAAGGTGTCTTTGATCCAAGTGAAAATAATATAACTAATGCCCCTAATTTAAGTTTGAAGAACTGTTATAAGTAGGGTGGTCTTTCTCAAGTACATTGACCTATGGGCTTGTGGCAATTACAGTCCGGTTGACCGTCACAGGTTTCCCCTGGCTGGAGATAGCCAATGCACCCCCACTAGAAATCTGGGACTTTGTCTACCTCTAATTTTGGTGAACCAGGAGTTTAGCATTTGGGGCATGTGGCGCTTCTTTGATGGATTCCCCCTTGTAGATGTAAAACACTAAAAAGTGACCCCCTTGATTTGTGAATTGATGACGTCTTGCATATCATGAGAGGTTTGTACAATTTTCTACATATTATTTCTCAGACCGCTTAGTAATATGTATTATGCTTCATTATGAAATGAATGAACATGTATACAGAGGTAAGTTTACCATTTATTGTACTCTCTTTTAGGAAGGAACCAAGTCAATTGTGATTTTAGTTTGTAGAAAAGTATTCCACATATCAAACTTACAAGGGTTGGTGATCTCCCCAACTGAACACGCAACACACTCAAAACAGCAAATGGGTTTTCCTTCTTTGGCAGCCTTTCTGTATCCAGGGGGACAATTTGCATTGCAGACAGAGACTGGAACCTGTGGAGTGACACAGATTATATGGGTGTAAAGAAACATAAGTAACTTGTGCAATCTGAAAGGGGTACCTTGCAATAAGTTATCCTTGACAGATAATGGAATCTTCAGAAAGAATGGAGAGAGAAGACAAGACACAACTAACAGATTAGATCTAACAGAGAGATTGAGGTAGAGAGGAATTTCATAAAATAATCATAGGCAGAGTTTATAGCTGTTAGGTGAAAATATTTAAAGCAGAATCTTTAAGTGGGACGTTATGGTGTTAAACATCTGCTCAAGTTATGTACCATGTCCTGAATTCTTTGAACTGAAGGTGAACATTACCACCTATCTAGATATTGTTCTGTTGACTCAGTTTCCCCAGAGTCATTAGTACCTGTATAATGGAAACGCAGGGGGTTGAGTTAAACAGGATTAGAGCTGGAACTATGTGGTTTCGCTAAGAAATAAGGAGATTTGTGGGGAAGTGAAAATTCTGTGGTACACCATATATTTTCCTGTCTAGCCACATTGTTGATAGGATCTGGGAAGCCAGAATAGTGAGGATCATGGTGCCTCATTAAGACCCAGTGGGGGAAAGGTTAGGGATCCATTGACGTTTGCCAGATAAAAATGCTGGAGATTGCATCAATAAGTGCTGCATGTTACTATGAATAGAGCAGAAATGTCCAAGGCAGTTCAAGACTTAAAGGACCTTAATAATTTACATTTGTTTAACATTCCCAAAGTCTCAAAGACAATGATTTTGGGGTCACATAAAAGCACTTGCAGCAATAAGACAAACTTGTCTTGAGACTGCCTTAGGGCTCACAAAAGAGAAGCATAAAAATAAATTCTGGCTGCCGGCCAGCTCTTAACACAACAATACAATGACTGAGTCAACCAAGAGTAGCCATGCTTAATAAACTGAAAATTGCATTAGTTAAGATAAGGAGGAAGGTATGTGGCCAATAAACTAAAAATGAGGCAGAACCTAGAGGGCATTTATAGCCTACTGCATAGAGCAGAGAACATGATTTTAAAACAAAACGAAAGTGGACATCTTCCATTCCTTTTATTGAGAGCTGTACTCACGAGGCAGGAAAAGAGGGGAGAGTCATTGGAAATATTTTTTATACCAGTGAGTGGACCTTCCTTTTTAGATTGATTAATTTTTCATACTCTACCCTTTGTTCCCTTACAATCGATTATTAACAAATTCTGTGGAAGACACAACATGCCTGAACAACATAGAGAATAATCTTTGAAGATCAGGTTTGGATGTTACCTTACAAATTTCCTAGGGGCATCTGACAGGTGCGGAAGGGGATATAGCATGTCTTCTTCATCCCCGCCCCCATAAATGTTGGGCATGCCCATTACTGTAAGCATTTTGGGAAGGAAGAGTTAGCATCAATAAAGATCAACGTGGTTTTGACAATAGTCGCTTTTCCAGTTATTACTATTATTGTGCTACAACCTGTCAAGTTGGGGGAGATTACTGCCAGTATTGTTGGTAGCATTTAAATTAATAATACATGAGAGAGTGGAAGCAACAAGTCACCCTTACTTGGCAGGCCTGATGCTTGAGGAAACTGAAACATTGAGTGCTGAGAGTTTATCCGGCTATGTCACCAAAACTAGGTACGATATTTTAGCCATCTGGTAGCCGCTCTAAAATGCATGGAAGGGGATCAGCTCAAGGTGAAATGTCCCCCTTCATTGAGAGCAATGAATAAACCTGCCACATGTAATTCAAAACAGGTAATTTATTTAATAACGTACTCGTGCATCTAAAATATGTTGTGATGACAACGAGGAAAGTATGATTATGTATGAACAAACACAGAAATTTTACAAGGCGTAACAAAATCATGACACGCCTCATTTGTCACGTTTTAGAAAAGGATCACACAGAAGAACTACATAGGATAAACATTGACAACCCTCTCAAACACTAAAGCCATTCCCTGAGAAAAGGAAAATAGTTAATCTTTCACCTCAAGACCTAAACACATGAGTGAAAATTATGGCATTCTGTGAAATCAAATGAAATCCATGAAATATGGCTACACAGCAGGGTCACTCTAAATTGGACATTTTAGGCCTTTGGGTTCTGGCTATTTGGAGAGCTACTATCGGTAGTAATGTCTGGTCGCGTATTTACTGTGTATGGGAAGAATATTAGGAAGATGTGCAGTTGTTTTATCTATTGTTAAATTGATCCATCTGCATTAAAATTTGTTCTGTGTTCATATATTTCTATTAGGACTACCATATGTATTTGTCCCTCATGACTGATTGTAGACTATTAGAAATTGTAAATATATATCCTTCCATGAACCATTGTGATGACTGCTTATTAACTTACAGTCTTGTAATAACACTGTTGGAAAGACACAGTGGAACTCTCAGACTACAGTGTCAATGGAAAAGCAGGCGCCCCCAAGTTTGATGCACTATGTCACGCATCCATGTGAGGAGTCAAGATGCAAGTCACTCAATATGGAAGAAAAACTGCTTGTTCATTCTGTCTTCAAAGATAACTCTCTCTTTTCTCTCATCCTGGGCTCCTCGCCCTTCACCTGGGACGACTCCTGGTGGCCCCCCGCCCTGGGCACCGCACCCAAACCGACAGACCACGCACGCAACCTGGGCTTCATCCTGGACTCCTCCCTCTCCATGACCAGACAAGTCAACGCCGTCTCCTCGTCATGCTTCAACATCCTACGCATGCTACGGAAGATCATCTGGTGGATCCCCACCGAGACCAGGAAGACCGTCACCCAGGCCCTCGTCACCAGCCGACTGGACTACGGCAACGCCCTCTACGCCGGAACCACCGCCAAGCTCCAGAAGAGACTCCAGCGAATCCAGAACGCCTCAGCCAGTCTCATCCTCGACATCCCACGTAACAGCCACATCTCCGGACATCTGAGAGACCTGCACTGGCTCCCCGTCAACAAAAGAATCACCTTCCGTCTCCTCACCCACGCACACAAAGCCCTACACGACCAAGGCCCGAGCTACCTCAACAACCAAATCAACTTCTACGCTCCCAAGCGCCACCTCAGATCAACCAGCCGCGCCCTCGCCGCCGTACCCCGCATCCGAAGAGCGACTACAGGAGGAAGGTCCTTCTCCTACCTGGCCGCCAAAACCTGGAACTCCCTCCCGACCGACCTGCGCCTGACCCAAGACCACCTCTCCTTCAGGAAGAAGCTCAAGACCTGGCTGTTCGAGCAGTAACGGCACCCCCCCTCCTAGCGCCTTGAGACCCTACGGGTAAGTAGCGCGCTCTATAAATGTCTTGATTGATTGATTGATTGATCTCTTTTCCTGAGATCACAAGGCGCGGTAACATCTGAGACATCGATCCCTTGATGAAGTAAGTGGGAGTCTTGTCAATGCAAACCTGTAGGTCTCGCCTTGACAAGATATTGATGTATGTCCCCCTTCCTCTTTAAGATATGGTGTATGACTACAGGGAGATATTCTCCATCCTCTCCTATGAGGGTTCTCACTCTTAATAACTGGGTGAATTTGATTATCTGTCAAGAGAAATATTTCTGCACCGCTGTACATTCTAGAATGTGACACCATCACATTTGCATGTCATATTTTGCAGGTTAAAGATCACTGCATCCTCATGTGGACATTAATGATGTGTATGTATGTATGATATTCTTTGTCTCATTGGAAAAACACTGAGATCAGATACAAGTATCTTTGTATAAATGTGTTCATATTTATTGGTTGCATATGTATCGACTACATAGCAAGATGATTGAAATGTAAGTTACAAAGGGATCACTATAGTCCTGATGAAAGCCTTTTGATGTTTAGGCTGAAACATGTTGGATACAATTTGGAGCCCCTTGCTGCACATTTGCTCAATATTTAAATCAAACCATTACCATGATGATGACATTTGTAAAGTTCATAACCTGTAACTAACTGCTACTAAAAACTGATTGTATGCTGGATATTATTGAACAGTTTGCAATGTGAATATATACTATGCAGTTCAGTGCTACATTTATGGACACCTTTTTCCCCAAACACACCAAATTGAATGTTTTTCATCCCAGAGGAGCAACACTGTTTCTTGAATAGAATAGTGGAGTGAGGCAAACAGGATGGTAGGAGTCATTGGGTATTATCAATCAGAGCAGGAGGACTAGAAGGAAGGGATCACTGGGTGAGTCCGCTCAAGACCGGAGAACTGAATGAGAGGGATCACAGGGTTTGTTCACTCAGGGCAGGAGGACTAGAAGAGAGGATCACAGTGCGTAACCATTCGGAGCAGGAGTACTAGAGGAGAGGAATCACAGGGTGTGACCACTCGGAGTAGGAGGACTAGAAGAGAGGATCACAGGGCATGACCACTCAGTGCGGGAGGACTAGAAGAGATGGATCACAGTGTGTGAATACTCAGCGCAGGCACTAGAATAGAGGGTTCAGAGGGTGTGACGAGACAGAGCAGGAGAGCTAGAAGAGCGGGATTCCAGGCTGTGACAATTGAGAGCAGGAGGACTAGAAGAGAGGATGACAGGCGTGACCACTCCGGGCATGAGGACTACAAATGAGGGATCACAGGGTGTGACCACTCGGAGCAGGAGGACTAGAAGAGAGGGATCACAGGGCGTGACCACTCAGAGCAGGAGGACTAGAAGAGAGGGATCACAGGGCGTGACCACTTGGAGCAGGAGGACTAGAAGAGAAGATCACAGGGCGTGGCAACTCAGGGCAGGGGCACTGGAAGAGAGGATCACAGGGTATGCCCACTCGGAGCAGGAGGACTAGAGGAGAGGATCAAGGAGTGTGACCACTCAGGGCAGGGGCACTGGAAGAGAGGGATCACAGTGTGTGACAACTGAGATCAGGAGGACTAGAAGAGAGGGATCACAAGGTGTGACAACTCAAAGCAGGAAGACTAGAAGAGAGGATCACAGGGCGTGACCACTCTGGGCAGGGGCACTGGAAGAGAGGGATCACAGGGCGTGACCACTCACAGTAGGAGGACTAGAAGAGAGGATCACAGGGTATGACCACTCAGAGCAGGAAGACTAGAAGAGAGGGATCACAGGGTGTGACCACTCTGGGCAGGGGCACTGGAAGAGAGGGATCACAGGGCGTGACCACTCACAGCAGGAGGACTAGAAGAGAGGATCACAGGGTGTGACCACTCACAGCAGGAGGACTAGAAGAGAGTGATCATAGTGTGTGACCACTCGGAGCAGGAGGACTAGAAGAGAGGGATCATAGTGTGTGACCACTCACAGCAGGAGGACTAGAAGAGAGGGATCATAGTGTGTGACCACTCGGAGCAGGAGGACTAGAAGAGAGGGATCATAGTGTGTGACCACTCACAGCAGGAGGACTAGAAGAGAGGATCACAGGGTGTGACCAATCTGCCTAGAGGGCTGGATGAGAGGAAACATGGGATGTGACCTCTCACAGCAGGACGACTAGAAGAGAGGGATCACAGGGTGTGACCACTCAGACTAGGAATCAACACCAGTAGAGATAGTACACTGATGGGGATAGACAGGGTCAGAGAATGGATGATATGGTTAGGGAGGACAGGACTGAGGGGAGGATTAGGCAGAAAAGAGTATGATTTCAGTGGAGATATGTTGGGGCTGGAGTAATTGCTGTATTTATTATTTATTTGTGAAGTGTTAGCATAGGCAGCAGTGTTATATTGCTTAAAAAGATGAACCCAAGGAGTAAAGACCAATGAGCAGCAATATGTCAGCCCAAACATAAAGCTCAGTTCACTGGCATGCAGGCATGTGTTCCAGGTACTTCCAGATGTTTTGATATTTCTGCAGATTGTTTAAACATGTGTCAGAGGATTATGTGTATTGGATCTATTAGTAAAGTAAGTAAAGTAAAAAACTACTTTTATTTGATCTGTTAAAATCATAAAAAGAGTGGAACATACCACCATGATGAAAACGTCACAAAACAGGTACTGAGATAAAAATGATATTAAAACATTTTTAGTTATTGTAACCCTTGTGTGTAAAGGAACCAAAGAGCAGCAGATTATCATAACAGCAATTAAAACATGTCCACGGTTTATAGTGAAATTAAAATGTTGATGCCAACGTACAATGGAGAGGGTCCATTAGGGACTGATGCACCTTGGGTGCTCATGAAAGATTTTCCTCTTACCCGAGAGTCTTGAGCCCATACGATGGCTTTCGTATTGACATAGACATAATCACGTTGTTGGGGATCGAAGCTGCCGACAGTCAACAGTTTGATGTCATCAGCATTAAATATCTGCACATTGAGAATGTCATAAGCACGCGGGGCATCACCATTCGCATCAAAGTAGATCCGGTCACCATTCAGAAGGGATATATTGACTTTCTTCACGTAGTGGAGGACCTGGAGGATTCAAGCACAAGCATAGTTCATTGTGTGATTTCTATGCAGTCCATTGAGGGGAGAAAAATAACTCAATTCATCATCTGATCACTGGTTATTCAACTCTGACAAAGTGGTCAGTTTACTATAGTAGGATGTACCATGTTACTCCGCATACTTTTACTCCGCATACCGTTACAACGCGACTTTTACAACGCATACCATTACAACGCATAGCGCTTTGGGGTGCTGGATAGTGGTAAGTATAATTTACTATTCTAACTCCAGTCCCCGTGGACCCTAGGGAAGGTGTTGGATAGTAAATTATACTTATTCCCTATCCTAGAGCGCCCCCCAGCGCAATGCGTTGTAATGGTATGCGGAGTAAAAGTCGCGTTGTAATGGTAGTGCGGAGTAAAAGATGCGTTGTAACGGGTGTATACCCTATAGTAGCCCATTCTCCTCATACTGTCTATTTCCCATAGCATCTTGTATTACTGAAGCATACAGCCAGATGAGGAGGTGTGTGAGTGTACCCTGAGCACATGGAGATGTGTGGCTCACTGGTTAGAAGCGGCACTCCCTGATGCAGAGGTCTGGCCCGGGACCAGGGTTCAATTCCCGACACATTGTTCGCTGACTCGATAATTCTCGCCTCGGTGCCTACTCTAATCATGGGTCCCACTCTGCCACTCTGGGCAATAGCTTGCTTAATCTCCAGAATGGCCCCATTAGCGCTGGCATGCCTGGCTTCACCTTGGGGGTGCCCAGTAGGAAGCATCTCACAGATTTGTGAACATGATTTTGCCCCTTCAAAGGAGGCGCTAAGAGGAGAAATGCTTTCATTTCTCTATGCTTTTCTGCAGCACATATGCAAAGTGGTAATAGCTTAGAATTGTGCCTAGCATAGTATTTTGTACAGGAAGGGTACCCTTACTGTAGAAAACCTATGCTACACTCATGCACACACCCCAGCGCTGCGGCGCTAAGGTGTGTGCATGGCGCACGGCAGCTGAAATCAGTGTTAGCACAAGGGAAAGGGGAGGAGAGAGCCATATCTCTGAAGATATGGCGCTCTCCTGCTCCCTCCCTGTCGCACGACGCAGCGCAGCCTCACTGCGGGCGGTGCTGCGTTGCGTGAAAATCCCCCCCTAAGTGCCAGGTCCCAAGGCATTTCTCATTGGTCCAATGTAGCTTGCGCCACTCACTGCCCCTTGTAGCTCTGCAAAACTCCAGTGCCAAACCATTGACCAAACACCACACACCTCCAATTGTGATATTGCAGACAAGGGGTCTCCAACCCTTTTATAACAAGTGCTACTTATGTTCAATAAAAATCATCACAATCAACTAATATTATTACTGGTTAACACAGCAGACAAGATTACCTTAGTGACTCTCCTGTGCATGAGTACCAACAATGATCCCCTCGGCGCATCAAGCTGGGCTGTCAGCAGTGAAAAAGCTTTATCAATGTGTACTGCCTGTACATGGGTAATATATAGCAGATATAGCTGCAATGCCCCTGGCATCAGGTAATAGCTCGGGGTGGGTGGTAAACTCCACTCCGCCAGCTGAGTTTGCAGAGTTTGGCCACTCCTTGCTCGACAAAAACACTGCCGGGTGGGCAAAGTTTACCGGCGCCCAACCCGGATTTACATGCCTCTATTTGCATTCAATCATAGTAGCCCACTTCAACTC
Source organism: Lissotriton helveticus (assembly GCF_964261635.1). Taxonomy (NCBI): domain Eukaryota; kingdom Metazoa; phylum Chordata; class Amphibia; order Caudata; family Salamandridae; genus Lissotriton; species Lissotriton helveticus. The sequence goes on along the minus strand of NC_136069.1, from coordinate 1,695,294,008 downwards.
ACATGGACCTTGCAAAGGCTTCAGCCATCTTGGAAGAGTTCAGCGCCCCCCCCCCTCCATGTGACTAGGCAGCACATGGCACAACACAGGAACTCCTGTTTCAGCTGGGGAGCCTGCTCGATGACACCCAATTTGGGAGCCTGCCTCTCTATTTATCCTCCCAGGGAATGGGGAGTCGGGGGGAAACATCCTTTACAACGAAACTTTTACAACACAGGTTTTACAACGAAAACCATTACAACGCATTGCATTGGGGGGCGCTCTAGGATAGGGAATAGATTTAATGTACTATCCAACACCTTCCCTAGTGTCCACGGGGACTGGAGTTGGAATAGTAAGTTAAACTATTCACTATCCAGCACCCAAAGCGCTATGCGTTGTAAAGGTTTGCTTTGTAAAAACTGCGTTGTAACAGCATGCGTTGTAACGTCATACACCCGGAGTCGGGGTGTGTTGCAGCACAGCTGGTCGAGTACCCCTACTCAGTGACAGCAGAACAGGATGGAGCAGGGCAGGCGCTGCAGTCCCCTGGCACTTAATTCTGAATTACTTACCTGCAGCTTCTATCATCCTGAGCTATGCTGCTCCACCGCATCGCCTGCAGCTTCCACCAGCTGAACCCCGGCAGCAGTAAGTGGCACTTCCCTTGAAGGGGGTTTTTCCATAGTGCAAAACTGACTTGCACCTTGGCACTTTAAACAGTGGTTGTAATTATCAGCAAAATGCCTAATCAATCTACGAAGATGAAATGAGTAGTCCATTTTACCGAGGACCTTCAACCCCCTCAGCTTTCTCAGTTCAACGGGAACTTAGACTTTCAGGCCAATCAAGTAATCATACATACACAGCCACAACATCCCAGCTACAGACTTCGCAGTCCAACACATGTAAAATAAACTGAAGGATGACATGGCATTGAGGGGGGTGACTGTTCTGCAATGAACACCTGGTAATTTATTCAGCAAAATCTAACTTATTCCCTTTATAGCAGCATATTTGCTTGCAAATATAAATCAATCCAATATCCCATAATGCCCGAGCACAGTCTCGTTTCATAAAGTATGAATATAAAAACTATGGGTGGGTGGAACTCCACAGAAACCTATTTAGGTTTGTTGATGTTTTAAACACTCTGCTAATATGATCTGCTCAAAGCTAGACAGACAACCACACCACGTGGTGGACTGTCAAGAGAAAGTGCTAAGAAAAATGTGTCAGACAGCACCTCTATATATTTAGCACTGATTGTATTGTATTGTATAGTAATTGCATTTATATAGCGCTTACTACCCCTGATGAGGTGTCACAGCGCGTTTTTGTTGACTTGCATGCCCCTCCGGAACTTAATTTTATTTATGTATGCGATTTGTATAGCGCATAACTACCCGGAGGTGTCTCAGCGCTAAAAAGATAGTAGAGCAGACAGTTGGAATGAGTGATTACTGGTTGTAAAGCCAAGTTTTTACAAGCTTCCTAAATGTCAGAACGGAGGGACTGGCCCTAATGTGAAAAGGGAGGGTGTTCCATAATGTTTCTGTGGCAACCGTAAAGCGTCTATCTCCCCAGGATGATTTCCTAGTACATGGGACAGTTAAGGAGCGAGCTGAGGAGGAGCGCAAGGGTCTGTTGGGGGTGTACGGGCTTAATGATCTTCTTAGGAACTCAGGTCCGGAGTTGTTAATTGCCCTGTATGCGATGCAGAGTGCTTTGAATTTAGTTTGGCTCCTGACCGGTAGCCGGTGAAGTTGGCATATAACTGGAGAGACAGATTTAAATTTAGACAATATTCTGGCTGCTGAGTTTCGAACGAGTTGCAGCTTATTTAGGACTTTCTCCTGGGCATTTAAGAAGAGGCCATTGAAATAGTCGATCTTCGAAATGACCAATGTGACCATGAGGGTTTTTTCTGCGCTCAGAGGGAGAAAAGGAAGGAGTTTCCTAATCATTTTGAGAATAAAGAATTATGAGGAAGTCACCGAGTTTGCATGGTGTATAAACGAAAGCTTGTCATCATACATCACTCCAAGATTCCTAACCTTAGTAACACTTTGAGGAGGCGATCCAAACTCGGTTGGCGATCAAGTAGGGGACCAACTGGGAGATAAACTATCAAAGGTCATTACCTCCGTTTTATCGGAGTTCAACTTCAGGCAGTTATGTGCCATCCAAGAGCTAATGTCTCGCATCCCCTCTTGAAAATTTGCTACCACTTCTAGTCTATCATTGTGGACTGCCAACACAAGTTGGGTGTCATCGGCATAAGAGGCTAACCTCATCCTGTGGGTTTTAATGATCTTGGCCAGGTCTGACACTTAGATATTGAATAAGGTCGGACTTAGGGAGGATCCCTGGGGCACCCCACAAGGGAGGGAAAAGACCTGAGAGTAGAATTCACCAAGCTTAACAGACTGAGTGCGATTGGCGAGATATGAAGTTAATAGAGCTCTGGCCTTTTGCTCAATGCCAATGGCAGAGACACGGTCGATCAAGATGGCGTGATCGACCGTGTTGAAAGCCGCAGGCAGATCCAATAGGATCAGGACTGTTGTATAGCATGTTAGGACCCTAGTGTAATTTTCCCGATTCATGCCCTTATATAGGTATAAATCACCTTGTCCTTATATAGGCATAGAAATCATAACCATATTTAGACATAGCCCATGCAGTCCAAAAACAGGCATGGATACTGCCACTAGTTCCGAAAAGCCACAATGATTTATTGGAAAACTCGGCTTCAGCAGATAGGGACTTCCTCTTGCTTGAATATTGATTTGTCCAAGAACTCATGGAGTTTTAAAAAAACTGCGACTCTTTGATGACGTTATTATGTCCACCTTTACGTCAAACTCGGTATAAATATGCCCACACTTGCCCTAGCAAACACACAGTGGTTTGGAGCAGTTCGACTATCTACTTGCCCGATGCATCTTGCTACAGCAGGTGCCGAAGGAAGCCGACCCTCCAGCTGACGCATTGAGAGAGACGCTTTTTTTTCTCTTGCAGAGAAATCCAGCTCCAGTGTTTCCAAGCTCCCCTTGCGGGGTGTTTGGAAATCAAGCCCTGAGACCAAGAAATCCAGACCTCCTTCATTCTAAAACAAGATACGGAGCTGATTAGACCCTAAGAGAAGTCTTGGATAGATTCTTGGCAAAAGATTACTAAACTTATTCTACACCTCACTTACTCCTTCCCTCGTACTAGACTTAGGTTAGGTACATCGGGGTAGGAGTATTTTAGAAGCACCAGTTGAGTACTTTTAGTCTTTATTTATTTATGTATGTATTTTATGGCTTAGAAACCATACCATGCTTTTACAGTATTTTTTTATAACATTCTTCTTGCTGTATGCATTATACTTTACAGCTAGTATTACGATTGTAGCAGTTCATTTCCTCTGCATGAGAAAGAAGACTGTTCAATAAATACTTTTATTGAAAACGCCCGTATCACTATTTCTCTGTACCTCGGGTGAAACGAAGCATGCACGAATGACTGAGTGAAATATCTATCTATTGTTTCCATGACTCTGAAGATATGTTTTTGCGGTTGTCAGAAACGAATCCCTTCTTGTTTATTCGAGAAAGTTTCTAGTGACCTCTGAGGTAGCTGGCACTCACAATTAAGTCTAATATATTCGATAGAGACCTAGTAGACCTAAGTCCTACGTCACATCTATAGGATATATTATTCCAATGCGCAGAGCCTATTGGGAATCTAGGAATTACACTACAGGACTGCCGCACCACCTTTATCTAAGATCATCCTTATCTCGTCCAATGCCATAATGAGGGCTGTCTCCGTCCCATGCCCCTTCCTGAACCCAAATTGGGTGTCATCGAGCAGATTGTTGTGATTGATGAATTGGGCTAATTGTGTGTTCCTTACTTTTTCAATGATTTTTTATGGAAAAGGGAGGCAGGCTATGGGTCTATAATTTTTTTGGTTCTAAGGGATCGAAGTTAGATTATTTGAGTAAGGGTTTGATTATGGCCTTTTTCCAAACCGAAGGGTAAACACCAGTATGAAACATTGTATTCCAACTGCACTAAGGATTGTGGCAATGGGGACAGGCATGAGTTTGAGAATAGAAGCGGGACAGGAGTCTTGGGGGGATCCTGATTTGATAGAGAGGATAAGCTCTCGTACCTGCTCAAATGAGACCTGACTGAATTCTGTAAATGCGGTGGTGGGGGTATTGATTAAATTGTTTGGGGTGGGCAGATATAAATTAGCCTGGGTTGAAAAGTTTGAATACATTTGACTGACCTTATCTTTGAAAAAATTGGCAAGGGAATTACATAGGGCCAGTGAGATTTCAATAGAAGTACCTGTCGGGGGTGTGGAGAGTTTGGTTACCACCTGAAATAGCTGCTTGGTGGAATTTTGGGCCGACTCTATTTGTGTAAGATAGTATTTACTTTTTTCTGTGACGATGAGATGTTTGTATTTAGTCTTTACGCCAATGTCCCATAAAGGATTAGTGGTGAATTTCTATAGTGAAATATGAAAGTAGTTTGAGTGGTGGATATGTTAGTCAGTTATTTGGATTCAGAAGGATAGTGGAGGGATAGAAGAGGGAAACAGTTCGCATTTATGTAACGCTTGCTACCCTTGATGGGTTGTTGATGGGTTTTTTGCGAATAGAACACTACTCCAGAACCCATATATGGAGTCCTGAATGATTTGAATTTGTTGTTAGGTTGTCATCTGTCAACTGTTTCAAAAACTATTTCAGAGTTCTTTTAAGAATGTTTCCAATGTTCCTATATTTGACCACAACCCATAAAATGTATTTATTTTTCAAAGGCTTTATATAGAGGAGAAATGGTCTGAAGATGTCAGAATCGTTTACATAGTAACATTATGTAAAAATATCTCATCAAAATGGAAACATCAACATTTATTTACATATACGCACCCAAAAAAGAAAATGTCAGATGGAAAAATAAATGTAATATTAATATATAACTGTGACGAGGAGGACCCGGACTCGGGCCCTCCTGGCCTACCTGTTAACGTTTCCCCTCTTTTCGCACAGCATACAGATGCCTGGAAGACGCCAGCGGACGCGACCTATGAACCAGGGATGCAGACAACAGACCCATGTTTCTTTATTTGGGCGGAGCTGGAGACAGACACCGCCCACCCCATGCAGGTAAAACCCAGCCCGAACTCTGCACAGGTGTGTGATATACCCGGAGGTGGAGAAGGAGATTGTTGGCGAGAAGACGGAGCGGAAGCAGCGGACTGGAGACCGAGGAGAGAGGAAGACTGGTGGACTGCGGAGGAGAGTCAGAAAGAGCAAAGATCGGAGGAGGCGCGTGGAGAGTCGAGGACAGAGGAGGGGCGAGGAGAGCCGAGGACGGAGTGGAGGACGGAGTCTTCCAGGGAAGGAGAGCGGAGCCCGGAAGGAGGAGGAGGCGGAGACCGAGACTCCAACGACAAGCCGGGAGGCCAACGGGACAGCGCAGCGCCCAGCCACACTTCCCGAGAAATGTGGCTAGAACAGGTACGGGCTCGCTTCACGGGCTGGGCGGGACGGAGGTGGAGTAAACCACCCTGAGGAGCCTTCGGCACACCTAGTGTAAACAAACCCCCCCACGCACCGGCACTGAGATAGGGTTGTTTAGTAAATAGCACGTGTGTGTCCTCACTACCCCTTCCCTTTACTACCCGCACGAGGGTACCGCCCTAACGCTGGTGTCTTTTTCTTCTTTGCGTCTGCTGTACAGGCGTGGACCACGGCGGAAGTTCGGCCTACGACTCCCAGGAGACACCGGGAGCGGAGACTGGGAACAGCGAGAAGCACGTCAGAAGAGATCGACGACCCCCTCCCCTTCTACCGCCTACCAATACAGAAGAGGCGTCTGTATAAAATAATAAAACCCTCTTTGCCAAGTACCCCGGTGTCCGTGAGCCTATTTGAAATCCCTGGCGAAATGCCACAATAACAAATAGCTGAAAGGGATGAAAGAATTCATCTAGCAAAAGGTTGAGGTGAGAGTGACCATCATTTGGTTAAGCGGCTAGTACTTAACACATATTTCAGTAATGTAAAAATTGAAATCTGAAAGTGCTGTTAGAACAATATTTTTTTCACTTACCTTTTAAAGGTGTCAAAAGATGTAATTGTTCTGGTGGCTTCTGCTATGGAGTTCTAGATGCTTAGGTCACTTCCTGAGAATGAGTGTTTTAATATTCGTAATCCCTGCTATTTTAATAGGGACACGCTGTCTTTACTTCCAAAGACAGGTTGTTGAAGGCTTCTGTCCCTGAGTCGCTAGTCAGGAGGCCAGCCAAATAGCAGTTAGAGTCGCGATACAACCTACATCGTAATCAGCCCCTTAATGTTGGTGAGCTAAGAGTGAGAAAAAACTTCACTACGTTTTGCTTCAGTTTTGTCAGAACTTAGCGTTCCAAGTGAAATGCAGAGTGGGCAAAACTTTGCGAACTCTGCTGTTTTTAGGTCGGGCATTCGAGACCTCTTGTATATACTTTAGTATATACTTATATACTTTAGTATATACTTATATGTGTATGTAGTTTGTGGGCTCTGGAGATCAGCCCTAGGACTTGTCTGCTTCCGCTTAGGGACTTTTTTTCTGTTCAACTGCCTCTATTTAACTGTCTTGATAGAAAACAACCAGTAGATGTCAGTAAAATACCAGAATTGCTTTCTGCTGAGGGACTTTGGGGCGTATTACCAACAACTAGCGATAATTATCGCTATGTTGGCTTAGCGGCAATATTTTTATCGCCGAGATGCGGCGATTTTTATCGCTTAGGAACCTTGCTATTATCAAGGTTTATCTCCTAAGCGATAAAAAACGGCCGCAATGCATGAATATAGCTGAAAAGTCAGCGATATTCATGCATTACCGAGCTAATGCTCTTAGCCATGTTATCCACCTCCCATTGGATAACATGGCTAAGAACTGCTCAGGGCAGGCGTTAGCTTTTGGAGATATTCGCGCTTAGCGCGAATATCTCCAAAAGTTGGTAATAGGAGATAGCGATGTTAGCGACTGTTTCCAGTAGCTAACATCTTGGCACGCCCACTTTGCATGTCATTAGTGATAACTATCACTGACATGCAAAGCGGGGCCCAAGATGGTCGCTATCTCCTACTAGCTGTCGCTAACTGGTGTTAGCGACAGCTAGGTAATAGGGAGATAATTTTATCTCCGCTTTCTTGGCTTTTAAAGCCAAAAAAGCGGAGATAAACCCCCTTGATAATATGCCCCTTTATTTTTTTTCTGGCAACTGACTCTATTTAACTTTCTTGATAGAAAACAACGAGCAGAGGTCAGTAAAATACCACAATCACTTTAGCATTCTCTAGATTCCAGTCCATTGAAATTGTCTTCCTGAAGCACCCGTAGACAATAATATTTTTTTCAAATCTTGTATTTTCAATGATATGACCACCGAAGGCCCTGATTTTATATTAAAAACAGAGCTTTGGACTATACCATTTCTCGCGGAAAGGCACTATTTCTCTCCATGTGTTCCCATACCTGGCATGTCATGCAGTTTGGTGCTTACTTTCCCTCCATGTTAAAGAACAGTAGATATTTCAGCACTCAGGCTAATCTGCTGCATAGCAGTATACATATAAGGTCCTAAAGGCAAGACTTGTTATATTACTTATTCGTCTGTATGGCACATTTTTCGTTAACTGGGTTTTGCAGCCCTTCATTTCTCATCATTCAAATAAGTAAGAGAATTACGTTATCCACGATTAATCCTGTCTCATAGGCTACCTATTTTTTAATATTTTCTTTTGCCTATTTAAAATGATATTTCATGTAAGCTTCTGTAAAAAATATTTCTGTGAATATATTTGTTTGGGGAATAGTGGATCATAAACATCTAAACCAACTCTCTCATACACACCCTCTCAGATACACACAGACACTCCAAAAGCCAAGCACCACCTTCTTTGTGTTCTCTCTAGCCTATGTGCTTCTGTTCCCCCACGCTCCACATCGCCTTCCCTCACTTATGTTATGTACTTCTGTTTCCCCCTCCGTGTTGCATCTATCCCTTCCACCCTGATGCTTCCCCATCCACTCCCTCCATGTTACTTCCACTACTGCTCTCTTTGATGCCTCCCTCATCCACTAAATTTATAAAAAATCACTAATGTTCTCCCTTTTTTTATTTACCAATCATACCTGGATCAGAAAATAAAAAGGAAAAAAAGGAAAGCACCTGCGTATTTTGTAGTTACATGCATGGGTGGTGTATGTGCATACAAAATGGCACAGTCACTGTGGTCCTATCATAGAACCTTTTTTGGCTTCCCTTTTTGGCACTCCAACCAGTTGACCCTGTGCAAACACTGTTGAAAACTGACCTGCTCCAGAGACCCCACGGTCCTCCCGCCTGTCTCCCGCCGCCCAGCTGCTCTGTTACCATCTCGAGCCGGGCCGCCGTGTGGAGTGTGGCGAGGGGCTGCCTACAACTCCCGGCAGCCCTTGAGGTCCCGAGCGGCATCACCCAGCGTCAGGAGGCGCATAAAAGCGTCACTAGCCCCGTCTCGCGGGACGCCGGGCGAAGCCCGGGCCAAGGGCGGGCCCGTTGCTGCCAGTTAGTGACCGGTAAGACCGGACCGGGCAACCCCTCTTTAGTTCATCACAAGGTAAATTGTTCTATTCATCCTAGGAACGTCCTCCTTCCAGCTAACAAGTACTGTATAATTCACAGCCGGACCTATATTAAGAACTATCTCCTAGGTCTCTACGGAATATAGTGTAAACCTTAGGCTAAGCTACCATGGGCAGAGGGAGCAGGAGTAAAACTGCAATGAGCGTCGTCCAGATAACATGTCCGATCGACCAATTTATCTCTCGAACTAACGAGGCAATCGATCAGAGTATCTCTCTGCTGGAGCGCAGGGTATCCCAAGACCTTGCGAACGCGAGACGCTCTTCCATGGGCCTCCTGGCTTCAGCGGTATCACCTATCCAGCAAGGTACCAATATCCCTTTGTTGATACCATCTAAAACTGCAGCAGAAATCCATACCGTCCCTAGTACGGTGGATCTCTCAGCCACCCAGCCTTCGTTAAATTCCCATGTGTCAGAAGACCTTGAAATCACCCCAGACTTACAGTTATGCCAATCGCAAGAGACAGCATTAGTCAAGCAGTCTCGTGGGGCTAGGGAGGGCGCTGTTCCAAAACGGGGGAAAGGCAAGAAAAACACGAGTCTACCCAGATATGGTGCCCCCTCAGCGACCGGGGGGGGGGAAGCCTGTCCATTCCAGCCTGAGTGATCCAAAGGTTACCAACTCTCCTGGTATTAATTTAGTTGACTTGCCCGATAATCCTTCCATCATGGGCCAGGCAGGGGGTTCTTGTAGGACTTGTAACACCACCACATACATATTAGTCAGCATCAGGGAGCTTCTTATGCACCACTTAAAACCTCTGGAACGCAGTTTAATGCACCTCGAAAAACAGATAGCGATACTTCCTGCTACGCCACCCACTCAGTCTAGTCTAGTTCAAACAAAACAGGGGGGGGAAACCTAAACCTCTAAATATAGCTCCTCAATCGGCACAACCAGGTCCCCGAGGTATGCCGACCAAAGCTGCTAAGGCTCCTACCATGCAACCTAAGCCCAATACACCATCTGCTTCTTCCCAGTCAATTCCTGGCGTGGGCTTGGCTTCGCTTAGTATGCCCACTGTCCCGTCCCAGGCCCTCTCAGGACTGGTGAAAGGTCCTGCCCAAGTAGCCAACAAAAATCAGACACCTTTTACACCTAAAACGCCGGGATTAAATCCCTCGGGGGAGGTAAAAAAGGGAGCGCGGCCTAGGCGCCCCATTCATCTTCCACCGGAGGCGTCCCCCTATACGGTTATTCTCAACGGGATCCCAGAGCAATCCGATGGTACAGATTAACCATCTTGGTCTCTTCAAAACAAGGTTTTGCAGTGGCTTAGCCTAAACAGGCCCCTACAGCCCCGTTACTCAAGTAGAATCTCTACAGTTCGCAGAGTAACATGGATCGGGGACGAACGTAAAACAATACAAGGTGACTGTATTATAGTAAACTGTGACGATCCAACTACAGTTGACTATATTTGTTCCGGGCCATCACTGGAAAAAAAGGGGGGAATTGATGCTCAACGTCTCTCCTTCTTTTACCCTCCAGTGAATAGCTATCAATATTTCCCTACTTCAAATTGGCAACATGCCCCAGAAGGGTCCTGGAATCTTGTGGGTAATAGATGTAGAAACGGGAGCAGGGAGTGGCAGGCTCAGTCTTGGCACCCAAGCAGAGTTCACTTTCCTATGGATGGATGGCGGGGTTTTCCAACCAGAAATCGATATGATTGTCTGGAAATGGTTGATTGACCGTCAGTAAACCCAGATAGCATAAACCAGGTCCCTAGAATTTCTGGCGTTCTATCCAGTCCTGGAACACAATTAGACCCGACTGAAGGCCATACTATTTTACAATTAATCCCGACTACATTAAAAGCTAAGGAGGTCAGAACTACGCTACATACTTCTCCCGCCTATTCCAATACAATGGTGGAAAGATCCCCGGTGGTTTCTATCTGTACAAACGCCTTTAACTTTCACCAGTTCAAGGACTCTGATCACAGGATAGAGACCGTGGTCTCTTCGGTGTGTTCGCACACGCGTGCACCCGACCTCTCATCAGTTGAAACTTCACCTCCTCAGCCAAATGAACTTCTACTTACTACTAACCTGAGCTTTTCAATCTTGTACTGGAATTTTGCAGGTTTACGTACAAAAATGACTCTGCAGCCGTGGTTAGACACGGTAAATGAGCATCAGATAGTCTGCCTTCAAGAAACGTGGTCGACTACTCCCTATCATCTAGTGGGTTACAAAACATTCCACGTACCAGCTAGTCAGGGTGTCTCGGGTAGACCAAAGGGTGGACTGGTAGTTTATGTTGCTAATACTCTGTCTCCCACAACGATATGTAGGTCTAAAGAAGAGCTGAGCTATCAAATTTTACAACTAACCTTTAATAATAATAGTACCTACTTCTTGGTTAACTTTTATAATAATCTTGAAACAATGGATTGTATAAATATCCTCAATGAAATTACCACTTTTTTAATAACTCAGCGCAATAAGCTTTGAACAACCCCAGTATATGTGGTCTGGGGTGGTGATTTTAATCTCCCACTGTGCACTAATTTTAAAAATGGAAACTGTGGCCTACTGGACGAACACTGCAGTCCATTGTCTCACTTTGCACACACTATCTGCGGAAATAGTCTAAATGAGAGCCTTTTTTCATTAGAGCTTGATTTCGCCAATGATCTTGTAGAACCTTCAACTGACTTTTCACCAACTTTTCATGGTAGGGGGCTGTCAAGTACCATTGATTACATCATGTCCTCCCAGAGTATGAAGGGTCAAGTGGCAAATTTTCGAACCGGGTCTGATGTCAGTAGTGACCATTTTCCCATTAGCGTCGTAGTTGTACCAAAAATGTTTCCTTACAATCTAACATCACCAGTTTGTTAACACAAAATTCATTAACTATGAATAAGGTGAATGGCTACTCCGTTAAATGGGCAAAGATAGATCCAGCCGTAATTACCGGGAGGGTTCTTGCAAAAGCCAGACCCTGGGTTCTTGACTGCTTAGCACCAGATTCTACCCCCCAAACAATCATGGCCAGTTTCCAGAAGATCCTGGCGGTAATCAGAGAGGAGCTCATAGGCAAACACATAAATAAAAAGTGTACAACTGAAAGATGGTTTAACCCGCAGTGCCGTAAGGCACTCTCCAATCTAAAGGCAGCCCTCCGCCGAACTACGAGGGACACTTTGGAAATTTCCAACCTAAGGAAACTTTACAACTTAGCCAGAGTGGAACGCAGGAGGGAAATTAAGCAAAACCTCTGGTCACAACTACATGACAGCTGTCATAATAAAGACAACGCCCTCTTTTGGCGTGTTATCAGATCTCCCTTTCTGGCTGACTCCTCGACGGGGCAGCATTTAGATGTCGCAGTGTCAGCAGCTGAATGGGTCACCCACTTCTCAAAAATTTTTGGGGACTGTCAACCTGAGCCTCTCGGGGAGGACCGGCGTGGAGGAAGTAAGCCGGGGAGTAGCAGCTTCCCGATTAACATCTACTTCGACCATACTGAGGTCGCCAAAGCCCTTAAAGCATCAAAATCAGGCAAGGCACCTGGGCCTGACGGTGTCCCGCTGGACTTTTTTCTATATAAGGTTGACCTGTGGTCTCCACTCCTTACCCAGATCTTGCCGGCAGCAACAACAACCGGTCTGATAGAATCATGGTCGACATCCATTTTGCTCCCTATCTTCAAGAAGGGCAATCGTAACGATCCCGCCTGCTACAGGCCTATTTCTCTCCTGGACTCCATGGGTAAAGTTTTGTTATGCACATTGGCCCCAAGGTCAAGAATCCCAAACCAATTTTTGTTGAGAAAACAAGGCTGGAAAAAACATCCGTTTACCCGTATCTAGGCATACTGGTGGACAACACCCTAAGCTGGAAACATGCCATGGCCAGTAGAAAACTTGTCTTCCAGCGAGCAACAACGGCCCTGGTCTCCTTTTCCAGGAAACTCGGTAAACCAGCTCCCACAGAACTGCTCAAGATTTATTACGCAAAGTGTCACAGCCTAGCCACCTATGGCGCGGGAGTTTGGGGATATGGTCCAATAGACCCAATCCAGACGATAGAGAACGGGTTTGTCAAGTATTTGTTGGCGCTCCCAAAAAGTGCGCCAAGATATGCATCCCATAATGAGCTAGGTATGGACTATGTTATTGATACCATTCGTTGCCAACCTATTCTTTTATGGCACCGTATATGGACAAAAGCCGGGTGCCATCTAACGCGCTCTTTGATCATGGACTGCATGGACTTAATAAACTGGCAAAAAATTCCATGGCTAGTTTATGTGGGGAACTTCTTTAGAGACCTTGGTCACAGCTCCTTCTTCGATGACCCACCTAGTATGGAGGATATCTCGAGAAAGGCGCTAAAGAGGATGTGCTTGGGTCACCTAAGAGAACTTCGTGCCTCAATTGAGATTTTAAAACCCTCTAATTCCCAAATCCGCGCAGTCCAGACTGATATAGGAATGCAACCGTACTTATCGTCTCACCTGTCCAACCACGAGAAATATCTTTTGACAAGGTTTCGCTTCAACTCTTTCTTTCGTTTGGTTTCTTTTCCACAAACACAGAGCTGGTCGAATGCCAACACGAACTGCCCTTGTGATGGTGTATCCCCCCAGTCAACAATCCACACTATCTTGTTTTGCAAATTCTATAAGTTACCACGAAAGTCCTGGATTCTACCACTCCTCCATTTAATTGGCCTAAGGTCGTGTCACCCAGCATTTATGTCTCTACAGTTCCTGGACTCAGAATGCTTTGCAAAGTGCATAGTTACTTTTTTAAAAGCTTGTATTACGATCCGTCGTGCTGTTGGCTAATCTCGTTACATGTTCACATATTTTATTCTTACGTATGCAACTGTTATCTTCAAGTTTTATATTTGTTCTCGTAGTATATTTTATTTAATCATTTTTAATTTATTTCTGATTCTGATTCCGCTAGTAATATCGTTTGATTCTTTATGTATTGTGGAAATTTTATTTTTTGTTTTGAATTTTCTTTTTATTAATTCGTTGTAATTTTTTATGTACTTTTTATGGTTGCAAAACAAGTGGTAACCGAATAAAAGATTATGAAAAAAAAAAAAGAACGTTTTTTGTTTGGATTTCCTATTTAGCCATGCTGCAAAGCATTGGTAAAAAACATTGGCGAAGCTAATAGGTTTCGAAGGTAAGACCCATTTTTTTGTGTGATTGTAAATGCATTTATTACATCTTATGAACCTGATTTGAAAAAAGTGGTGATGGAATATCCACTGATTTTAGAAGAAGGCGCTTAAGCCAGAGAAGTAGCCAGACATCAGATTTTCACCTCCATAATGATTTGGTGAATATTCCATCAGATCATAATTTCTCTTTCCCTGAACAAAAGATTTTCTGTTATCTCATAATTGTTAATCATGCAAAAAAGTGTACCATGCCACATACACCTTTGATTGGATATTTTAAGATCTGTACAATCTGAAGAAACATAAGGGTTTACCACTTTTTCACCTGCCAAGGTTGAATGTTGTTGATGTCACCGCATGCTCCTTTCATGAATGGCCCTTGCCCTTGTTTGCATGTCATGAGAGCGTTCAAAGAGTGAGCCAAAGCGTACACCGCAAGGTAGCTGTGGTATGTGTAACTCAAGTCATAGAGTTCAAAGAATCGTAAGTCCTTCTTTTCCAGAGTTACATTGTCTGAGCAGAAGATTGAATGGGCCCCATTCTCCATGGTAGTCATGATGTCTGTGTCCTTAGGTCCTGGCCATTTGCAACCAAACACTTTCTCCCAGAACTGTCTGATAAAAATATCATTGGGATCTCTTGAGGGATGACGGTGAGTAAGGAATGCTTCAAAGTTTTCCATCTTTGTGTTGTGGGGGGCAAGTCCTAAGGATCCATTGAATATTTTCCAGCTCTCCTCATTGAAGAGGCCAAGAGTTATTTTAAATGTCGCAGAGAAAACAAACACTTTATCTGTTACGTTCTGTGCAGCAAAAGTCTCTATAATCCCTTTGAGGTGGACATCTGGACTGTGAACAATGATCACATTTACTCCATACCTTTGTGCTACTTGAACCACATGAACAAGCTTTTCTCTGCTGTAGCTGATATGAACCTTTTCCATAAAAGCCACACAGCCCCCATTGGCCTCTATAATCCTTTTTGTGTCATGTCCTCCTTGTAATCCAACCTCATCATCAGAGATGATCATCCCCGTCCAGGTCCAGCCAAAGTGACCTATTATCCGTGCGAGGGCAATATTCTGGAAGGAGCTGCTCGGTACCGTACGTAAGAAGGATGGGAACTGGAGCTTGTCACTTAGTGTGGAGAGCACTGATCCATAGCTGATCTGTAGTGAAAGAGAACAAGGTTGGCTTAGTTTTCCATTATTGCTGACATACATATGGTCAACTGAGCATCCCTAAATATCAACCTCTTGCAGGTTAGTCATTGACATGTGAACAACAGCACATCCCACACCAATAAAATGATGCTTCGAAGAAATGTTGAAGAGGAAAGGTTCAACCAGACTAACACATTATGGCTATTTATGAGCTTGAGATAGATATACAGGCTAATTAGGACTAGGAATAGGAGTAGAATATTTGGCAAGCTCTAGTACCTTAAAGGAATGTCCATCCTAATTTTGTTTTGTTCAGCTATATACTGAAGAAAGGATGCTGGATAGCTCAATTTCAAGATTTGTAGATAATGCATACTATTTTCTTAAATGAAGCAATCCTATGCGTGCTATGCATGTTTGCATCTATTGAGACCAATCCGAATATGAAAGTGGTAGAATTTGTTGAGCTACATTTCTTCACAATGTTAGTTCTAATCACATCTTGTGATGTCTTCTTGTTTTCTGTAATTAGATGTTGTTTAGTGTTGTCCTTACACTGGCTACTGCTATATATAAATTAAAGGAATAGGCATTTTATTCAGTTTTTCATTCTTAAAATGTCATACACTTAATGATTCAATCAATAAATTACATAGTTTTGTTTTTAGAAAATAAGTGCCTCCTAAAATAGTCTATCTGACATGGCTCCAAATTATGCCTGCATAGGAAGCATAACAGCGGCCCCTCAAGGGGGAAGTGTGTACCTCTACTTCCAAAGAGAGAGTAATTTTCCACATCAAGCGATTGGTTCAATTTCTCAATAAGACAGTTTTATTTCAATGTGTTAAACAATATAAATAAATGTAATCCAATCTTAAATTTAAATCCCTTTGCAAGTAAGAAGGGGATCCCAAACTGCACAATGATGCAGTGCAAGTAAAACAAGTAAGTGTGAAGTTTAAAGCAAGACTATGCACACGCTAGTATTACAATGCTCAATAAATCATTTGTCAGATTTCTTCACCAAAGAAATGGGTACATATATCACACAAATTAGATCAAAACAGTGTAGTCATGATTATCTTGTCTCCCTTAACCCCTCCCACGCTTATGACGGAACCGCTCCGTCATGGCCCTCGGGTGGGCTGTGCTGGTGATGGAGCGGTTCCGTCATGGCCCGCTCGCTGCGCCTCCGCGGTGCTGATTTCGCGCCTGCGCTGATATTCTAAAGAACGGGCGGGCCATGACGGAACCGCTCCGTCACAAGCACATCCCACCCGAGGGCCATGATGGAGCGGTTCCGTCAGAAGCGTCGGAGCGCTGCGCAGACGCCCCACCCCCTTAGCGCTGCGGCGGAATAGCCGCCGCAGCGAAAGGGTTAATACATAAATTGCCCAGCCAACATGCCCAAATTGGTTTTTATACGGGTATAGAGGGCTACCATATCTAATGTTGCCAGAATTATGTCCTCCTCCCATGTTAGATCAGATAACTTACTTAGGAGGTGTTTCGTGTCCCTTATGTAGGAAGGGAGGTTTTGCACCCTGGGTTGAAGGAACAGGTCTACATATTCCGCCAACCTCTCAGTGGGACTGCCTATGCTAGACACTATGGGTCTTCACAGTGGGAATGGGAGATGCTTATGAATCTAGGGCAAGGTATAAAGGCAAGGGAAGGTGGGTCTAAAAATCTTAAGGTATAGGTGTTCATCCTCATCCAACAATCCCTCAGAGGACCATTCTCTCAGATGTTTGTTGATCTTATTGGTAAGGGGGGCAATGGGGTTCATTTCCAGTCTTTCATAGCACATATTGTCATTGAGTTGTGTTAATATTTCTTGATTGTAATCCTCTCTATTCATGACAACAATTTTGCCTCCTTTATACGCTTCCTGATGATAATCTGATTATCTCCATTAAAAAGTTCCAATGCCCTCCGTTCCCCTCTTCCTAGATTGTAAAGATATCTTGTCCTCTTGTCCCTCATTTTGTGATTAAATCTGTCTAAGTCTGCCAACACCAATTCCATTCTAAAATGTGTCTATAGTGTTGCCACCTGGTAAGTTCGGAGTCCATTTAGATTTAGTCTTAAGCCTTCTAGCTATTGTGTAGTCCACGTCTACATTAAGGTATTTCAAGAGAATGCCCACATTACTGGGTGATTGCTCCAGGTCCGTGATAGATAACAGTAGTTGAGTATCATAGATATTCTGACTACTTAGAACATCAGACACATAGGGATATTTTTACTGCGGATTCATCTGTACGTCAGGTAAACTCAGCCCGTCAGGATTCAGACCTATGCGTTTCTTGCACAAGAGGGCTGATTAATGACCACAGTAAGGGTCGTTGCTCAGGATTGCTCACATTTCTTGCTTTTACAAGTGGGTAGCTATTTAGCGACCACGTTTTCTGATCGCGTACGACAGAACCAAGTTTAAATCTTGTTTACATAAATCACCAAGGGTCATTCATCAGTATTTTCTTATATGTCCTGAAGAATGTGTAGCGGATGCTTATATGGTGCACAGTCAAAATATTGATTCCAAATTATCGAGCAACATTAATATCGAGTTAAAAATATCGAAGGTGAAGAATATCGAGGTCAAGAATATCGTTGGACAGAATATCGACCCTAAGGTAAGTAATTTCGATTTTTTTATATCGATGTAAGTAATATCGAAGTTAGTAATATCGATATCAATTATAGCGATGTTATTAATTTCGATGTTACTAATATCGATATTTGTTAGTTGTTATGTATTTTATTATGTATTTTATATGTATGTGTTATATGTTTTTTGTTAAGTTTTTTTATTTGTTTTGAATTATATGTGTACTATTTTTTATATATTAAAAATGTTATATTTAATTTAATTTTATGTTTTAGTACTGGAGAGGGTTGTGGGTTTATAGGGGAATAGGGTTGGAAGTAATTTAATTATAGTCAATTGATTATTAATTTTTAGTAATTGTAAATTCATTTTAATTCATTTTTGTGTTTAAGTTCTGTAGCGGGTTGTTGGTTTATAGGGGAATTGGGTGGGAAGTAATTTAATTGTAATTAAGTTATAATTTATTTTTTATTGATATTGATAATTATTTTATTCATAATCAAATATTAATTGGTAATTCATCATTTTAATTGCTAATTATTTTTTTTAATTGGTAATTAAGGTTTGTTATTGGTAATTACATTTTTTAATTGGCAATTGATTTTTTAATTGGTAATATAGGTTTGTAATTGGTAATTACATTTTTTAATTGGTAATAAAAAAAAGAATTGGTAATTAATTTTTTTAAATTGGTAATTGATATCTTTAATTGGTAATTTCTTTTTATTATTTGGAAATTCATTTTAATAATTGGTAAATCATTTTACATTACAAAAAAAATTGTTTACCATTTTTTGATTGTTAATTAATTTGTAATTATTAATATGTGTTTTGTTTTGAAAAATATTTTAGTGTTCAATATTTATTATTTGTTAATTTATATTTCTTAAATAATGTTTATTGGTATTTATTGTTAATTTATTGTTAATGTATTATTTAATTATAATTATGTTTTTAGTAATTATTAATGGGTATTTGCAAATGATATAGAGTTATTTAAAAGTTAAATATTTTATTATTTTATTTACAATTATTTATAAGTATGTTATATTTAACTTTTATGCTATGATATGATATGATAACAAACATTTATACAGCACACGTTCACCAACGGTTTCTTGGCGCTTTGGAGGACACACTGGGAGCATCCGACAGGAACTGGGCAGTTAACTGTAGGCTTGAGAGAAGAGCAAAATCTTCAAGGCCCTCCTAAAATGGGGATAGGATGGGGTAAGACGAAGACTTGGGGGAAGAGAGTTGCAAAACAGTGGAGCCCGAGAAGAAAATCGCAAGCCACCGTGTTTCTTGCGTCTGAAGATGCATGTAGACAAAAGGTTAGAGCCAGAGGATCGAAGAGCGCGAGATGGAACATAGCGGTGAATCTGAGACGCGATGAAGGCAGGGCCTTGCAAAGAGAGGGCCCTGTGGATCTGAGGAAAATTGAATTTTGCCCTGCTATGTGTCCCCTACGTGTTCCCCACCATGTAGTATATGTGCATGATCTCTATGCATTTTCCCTCCATGGCCGAAAATAAAGACGCATTTGCAGTTGCGTCCAACGTTAGTATGTCAGTTATCCAGTCCTCCGTGAAAGCAACGTGAATTAGGCTTTTAGGCCTATGTTGCCAACGTCTTTACATGGTGCACGTTAAATCATCGAGATGCACCCGTTTCTAAGGCTCCACAGTGCCCGGACACCAGATCCAGGCCTCAAGCCTCCTGAAACGCTCCGAGAGATGCAGCCCCGCCTGCATCTCTGACCCTTCCCTTACTTCCTGCCAAGACAACGCGGTGCCCGGCTCGGCCTGGCCTGCTTGCCAAGAATATATTATGCCTACAGTTATCTGTTCAGCTCCCCGGATTCACATTCCTAGCTAACAAACAGGATAAACATATCCGTCTACAGTCCAGTCTTTCTGTCTCCATGCAAGTAATTTACTGAATTAGTATCCATAGAAGATCCATAGCCCACGCAATATATAAAGAAATATATGCATACACTAGCCTTTAGTGACAAGTAGCTTTTGCCCTGATGACTTTTAGAATCAAGCAACATGTACTCCAAACACAAGATATCAGATACGCTATAGGTACAGGTCGTTCTGACATCCCAGACTTCAGTCTCCTCTACTAGTGCTAGAAGTCAGCGCCCCCCAGCCCTCCCCAGTTACACGTCATGACTCGTTTTGCGCGCACCAGTAGGTTAAAGGTTCCAGCTGCCCATGAAACCCCCTCCATGTGTCCACCCACCTATGACACTTCTGTGACGTCTACATCACACACCTCCGTGCACGCCCTGTGCACGCCTTCTTTATACGCCCATATGTTCTTATCTTTCGTTTTTCACTTGTTACGCCTACTGTATTCAATGCAACTGTACAGTTCTAGTATATATATTGTATGATGTTAATGAAATGTTGAATATCCCTTCCTGAACCTTAGTAGGTGATGGAACACGATGTCCATTGGCTCGAGCCACTTAATTAAAGCCCGTATGACTCAGATACCACGGATTCTGCCTCTCATTTATTGAGCTATTCTTATAATCATTTAATGCATAGAAAAATAGTCCCGGTAATTATTATTTACCACATAATGGCGCCCGAATAGGGACGTACCCCTTCCCCATGCGCCGGCGATGTAACGCAGGCCCCCTGGCCCCTTCTACAGCCGTGACGGACCCCTTCTGCGCACCTGCAGGTTTTCCTGCTAAACTCCCTCAGGCTCACGGAGGAGACGGAGACTGCGGTCCAGCATCCAGACGAGGCGGTGAGGAATGCGGGGAGTCCCGACCAGAGCCCAAGCCGAGAGAGCAAGGTCCGAGGTACCTGGAGGCCCACCTGTTTCCGAAGCCCGAAGTGCATGCGTAATGCGTAGCAGTAACCAGACGTCGTAGCAGTCCGGTCCAGTGTCAAGTTTCCGAGGCCTTCAGTTTTGCTTCCCGGTGAGTACCATTGCTGGGAACGCATCTAGACGGGTTCATTAATTTGTGCCCGGTCCAGATGGGTCTGGGTACACAGATCCGGTCCAGACGTGTTCACCTAGGTGGAGACGGTATGACGTGTCTCTTTATGAGACCGGTATGTTCTGTACTGTTTTAGCAGTGCATCCAGTAATTCTAGTAATTCTGTTTTCTAGTATAGTCTCTCGAGATTTCCAGTATCATGTTTTCAATGTACTAGGTAGTATCTGTTCGAACTGTTTTTATTGTGTTTTGATGTCGTGGTATGAATGATTTGTTTTCTATTCATTACTGTGTTCCATTACTGTGTTTATTGTACGTTCAAATATGCCTCTGTTTTCAAAGTTACGTCAGATAGGAACCAGAAAAGGGATACTCGAAGAATCAGTTCCCGTCCCACCTAGGGACAGTCCCGGACATTTCATGTATCATAAACATGGCTTAGATGCCATACTGTACTTAGACTTATGGGTAGACTATACCAAAAATCTGGAAGAGAAATATAGATGGCCTGTTTCAGGAACCTGGGATGCTGAGTGCATCATGAGAGTAGAGGAAGCATTATGGAAAAAGAAAGCCAGACAATCCCAGAAAGATGCCATAGAATTGTGGCGTAAAGAATCGCATAAAAGAACAGAAAAAGAATTCAGGAAAGCAGAACTAAGTAGGGAAGCATCAGAAAAAGCCCAAGAAAGGGAACTACTAGAAGAGGGTGAACGAGTTAGAGCAGAACAGGTAGACAGACAAAGAAATGCCCTTGTTAAAGGCATGTATCCCCTTCTCGCCGAGGGCCTGCCTAAGGCGACCTCGGAAACACCCTGTAATTTACCGCCACCATTGGTCCCGACTACGCTACGTCATAAACCGACCGCAGCTGAAATTTTCCTTTCTTCCTATTTAGACGACACTGTCCCAGAATATGCAAATACGCATCCTCCTCCGCCTGCTCAACCTCACAACCCAGTTACTAACGCGATTACTGTTCCTCCAGCCACTGGTCCCGGAAATCCTTTTAATCCGCCAGTAACCAAGGACCAACCTATATTACGTATGCCTACTTTACCAGTCACACTACCAACAGCGACGGCACACCCAGTATTAGTTGATGATTCTATTTCAGGAGGAGCAGTGGGAGGTATCCCTATCACCCCGCCTCAAGTAAAACGAATGACGCTGAGAGACGCAGCATTACAACGCACGCCAAAAGTAACTACATACGCAGCCCTCAAACAATACCTTACTGATTGTAGATATGACCCAGTGCCAGGCGAAGATCAGATGATATTATATTCCATACGTCTACGACGAGTTACAAACTATTTGACTATCATACCGGAAATGAGGGAACATTTAGACAACATATATCATTTCATCAGAACAGGGGAAAAACCAGAAAGTATTCACGAGGCTATGGCACACAGGAAGGTCGAGACTCAAAATATGATCTTGCAGTTTTTGATAAATTGTTTAATAAGGGAACAAGACCAGCCAGGTAATAACAAAGACGAGATGAAAGTCCTGATAAAATGGAGTGACAACATAGCAGACGGAAAACACAGTAAACAAGGTTGTATAGAATCCATGTGTAGAAAGATTCGTAAAGAAATTCTAGGCATACACGAAAGGGAGAAAGCAACGAGAGAAACCGAGAAAGAGAATGACACCTCAGACGAAGATGTAGACACAGAGAACCCAGATAGAATAGCGTACGTAGGAAGGGCGAGACCTTTTGACAGACCCACACGCCTAGAATGTAAGAAAACTTTTCTTCCTCCCGTACCAGAACAGTGTTCTCTTGAGCATTTATTCCAAGCTACCGATAGAGTTTTGAAACAACGAATAGGTTACAGTGAGCTTAGTACCATGCATGAACAGGAACTAGCCCGATCAGCAGTTCAATGGACTAGTGATTCTAGCACATTTAAAGACGAAGTAGTGGCCCAAACGTTTCTGAATCTTTCCCCAGACGAACAGCGACTGGTGGGTATGTACATGATCCAACACCTCATTACACTGTACGAAAGTCAGCATTCTAACCCAGGTCCCCTATATAATGTATTGGACGAGTTACTCCTAAACAAATGGAAAGGCCTAGGTACCGATTTGATTAATGTCATTTTAGAACAACGCCACAAGTACAGAACGTTCTTGACTCCACATTTTGTTCCAGTTCCACCCCCAGTAAGGAAGACAGACAGAATCCCTTGCGAGAAGTCCATCCTGTTCGGAGAACGGGAGGTGAGCTCGAACGAGTATTTGTTTACACCCCTTTAACGAAAATAGAACTATTGGAAATGAAAAAGTTAGTGCCCTGTCACGATAAAGATCCAGCAGGGTTCCGCCGTGAATTAAAAGACATGCTCCGCATGGGAGAATACACGTATCCCGATATCATTAAAATGTTAAAGGTCCTGTTGCCTGCGGGCATATATGAAAAACTTAAAGAAAAAGAATGGGAGGTGGGAGAGAAAAAGATTGACTGGGCAGAATTAGAGAACGAAGATAAAACACGAACCCCTGGTACGGGTCTCGGGGAAAAAGCCAAAGCATTGCCCGAATTGTTAATACATGTCTTGCCAAGATTACTAGCCACGAAAAAGGAAGACTGGGATGCCATCTCAGCCTGTAAACAGAAACAAGACGAAGACACTAGTGATTTTTATTCCAGATTTGAGAAATGTTTCATTATTAATAGCGGCTTGAAAACAAGTAGTGAATCGTATCCACATCTTTTTGTTACCAAATTAGTAGAGAATTCTTTAGCACAAGTTAAAAATCGAGTACTGAAAGTTGAGAGTGCCTGGCAAGCTAATACCCCACCCCATCCCAAATGTTACAAATGTTACAGTATCACCAGAACCGAATCAGAGAAGAGCAGGAACACGAAAGGAGACGTATGAAGGACACAAAAATGAAAGTACTAGTTGCACAGTCTGTTCCGGTGGATAGTCAGAAGAGGGGTACAACTCAGACCAGTCATTCTGCGGTTCCTGTAAAAGGGACATGCAATGCTGTAAACAGCCAGGTCACTACATAAACGAATGCGCCGTTCTGAAACACAACATAGCTACTGGTAAGACGAAAGAAAGACCGCATCCTCCTAGACAGGAACATGTTCCACAAAATACGCAATCACCGCAGAACGCACAACAGACAGTAGCAGTACCGCAGCCTATAGCTGCCACACAACATGTTACACAGCAGATGTACCAGTACGCACAGTCAGAGTATCCAGATTATCAGCAGTATTAATGAAACAGCCTGGAGAGGGAGGTTGGCTTGCCTCTTATCGAGGTTCCTGTAGATTAAGAGGGTCCCTATGTACACAGCCAGGTATTAGGGAAAGACAGAAAATTTCTGATTGATACAGGGGCAAGTAGAACTACCATCAGTCATGAGGAGGTTCCAGGGGCCCCTCTCTCAGGCTCAAGAAATGTTTCCCTGGGATTTTCAGGAAAGCCTATTGTTAATGAAATATCGAAACCGGTTTCCCTAGAAGTTGGTCCATTGTCCCGAACTACAGACTTGTTACTTACGAAATCATGTCCAGAAAACTTACTTGGTATTAAAACATTGAAAGAACTGGGAGCAGTGATTTGTTGTTCTCCGGAAGGAGTGAGACTGTTTTTACGTGATTTTAAAGGACATTATGTGTTAAGAGATTTTGATCCAAGATTACTGAATGTACCACAGCATTTATGGGCGCAAGGTCCTACTGATGTAGGTTATATGCACATTACACCATACCATGTCACTCTGAAACAAGGAATTGTGCTACCGCGAAACCGACAATACAAGTTGCCACCTGAGGCTGTAGCAGCCTTATCGAAAATTATTGACGAGCTCATTGCTCAAGGAGTGGTTGTAGAAACTGACTCCAATGTATGTAATTCTCCTATCATTCCGATCCTTAAACGTACTGACCCAAATGCACCTCCAGTCTATAGACTAGTGATTGACCTTCGAGAACTTAATAAATGTATCATACCCCAGTACCCAGTGGTTCCAGATATCTCTTCCCTGTTGACTGCCATTGATTCCGAAGCTACGTTCTTTACTGTCATCGATCTTAAGAACGCCTTCTTTAGTGTCCCCATCCATCCGGACAGCCAGTTCCTTTTCGGATTCTGTTTAAATGGACAAAGCTATAAATTTACACGTGCACCTCAAGGGTTCACAGAAAGTCCTAGTATTTATAGTCAGGCACTGAAACGACAACTAGATAGTATTCACATGCCAACTGACACTGCCCTGCTCCAGTACGTTGATGACCTATTGATTACAGCCCGTACAGAACGTGACTGCGAACGTGCGTCACTGACAGTCTTGTATTTTCTGGCAGAAATGGGGCACAAGGTATCCCCTTCGAAACTGCAATTCTGTGTCTAGCAAGTGGTGTACCTTGGTCACTTGCTGTCCAAGAGGGGTAGACAGCTGACACCTGACCGTATCCAGTTAATTGCACATCTTCCACAGCCCAAGACACAGAAGGAGGTACGAGCTTTTATCGGCCTCACTTCTTACTGCAGACAATGGATCCCTCAGTACGCATATCTAGCCAAGCCACTGATACAGTTGACAACACAGGAGGCAGCGACATCGACTGTCCTCCCTTGGACCCAGGAACATACACTTGTTTTTGACGAATTAAAGAAAGCCTTATGTCAAGCACCTGTTTTAGCGACGCCATGCTACAGCAAACCTTTTACACTTTTTGTCACTGAACGCGATGGTACAGCATTATCTGTTCTCACACAAGATCAAGCAGGACAACACAAGCCTTGTGCTTATTTTTCTAGCACATTGGATCCAGTAGCCCAGGCTCTGCCTGCGTGCCTCAAATCAGTTGCAGCCACAGCTTTAGCTATCAGACAAAGTGATTCCATAGTGTTAGGACACCCCCTGACAGTACAGGTTCCACACTCCGTGGAAGTTCTTTTAAACCGAACACAGACTCAGCACTTGACAATTGCACGATTGACAGGATATGAACTGACACTGTTTCAGCCACACATAGAGATCAGACGCTGCAACATATTAAACCCTGCTACACTGTTACCCTCGATTACCTCAAACCCTACAACACATGACTGTGTGGAAGTTATTAACACCATGACGAGGCCAAGACAAGACTTGACGGACATTGCATTACCTGACCCAGACCTGACACTTTATGTGGATGGTTCATGTATGAGAACAAGTACAGGAGAGTTAGTGGCAGCATATGCAGTGACTACTGAAACTGAAGTTATAGAAACACATCGTATTGACACCCTGTCTGCCCAAGCAGCAGAGCTCATCGCTCTGACCCAAGCCTGCCTACGAGCCAAGAACCTGAAAGTAAACATATATACAGATTCACGTTATGCATTCGGAGTCGTTCACGACTTTGGAGTCCTCTGGCAAGAAAGAGGTTTTATGACCTCTCATGGAGCCAAGATTCAGCATGGCCCCCTCATTCAAGCTCTGTTAGAAGCAATACATTTACCTACAGCTATAGCCATCATGAAGTGCAAAGCACATACGAGAGTCACTGACACCATTTCCCAGGGTAACGACCTGGCAGATCGAACAGCCAAGCTTACAGCTCAGACTCCAGACATTCCAGCTGACACGACAAAGACAGACGTTTCAGTCCTGACGACTTGCATGACAGTCAAGGATCCTACACAAGATGTACTAGACATACAGACACATGCTACTCCAGACGAAATCAGGAAATGGACTGAACAAGGAGGGGTCCAGACAGATCAGGGATGGTTGACAAAGGGAAAAGCCACATGGTTTCTCCCCGACTCTATGGTTCAAGTCATTATTAATACAGCACATAGTCCAGCACACTTAGGAGAAAAAGCCATGTTAGACAGCATCCAGAACCTCTGGTTTAACAAGCATTTATGAGCAGCAGCGAAGCAGAAAGTACGTACCTGCATGATCTGTTGTCAGTTCAATCCTGGTAAAGGTGTTCCCGTGGAACAAGGTGGATTCCATCCTCCTGACCATCCTTTTGAAGTTCTCCAGATGGATTATATACAGATGGACCGATGTCGAGGATTCAAGTATGTCCTCGTAGTTGTATGCGCTCTGTCCAGATGGACAGAAGCATATCCAGTCTCAGATTATAATGCCGTGACCACTGCCAAGCAGCTGGTTCGTGAGTTTTTCCCTCGATATGGTTTGCCCCGTGTCGTGTATTCAGATAATGGACAGCCATTCTCGTCCGAACTCATGAAACAGGTATCACTTCTGTTAGGGTACCAGTGGAAATTCCACTGCGTACGACACCCCGAGGCAGCTGGCCTCGTCGAGCGACACAATCAAACTCTGAAAACACGATTAGCGAAGGTCTGTGCAGAAAAAGGTGTAGATTGGATGGTAGCCCTGCCGGTTGCCCTCTTCTATATGCGAATGGTCGCTCACTCTAGATCTGGTTTGTCACCGTATGAAATTGTTTTTGGTCGTCCCCCAAACATGTGGGGTACACCTATGCCTCGTAAAATCACCGATGTTGACAGTAACATGCTGACAGATTACCTGGCTTCCTTGATGTCTGCACTACTCTCTTGTCGTTCACAGGTCGCGGCTGCCTTCCCGGACAACACCCAGGTGAAACCGCACGAGGTCGTTCCCGGAGATCTAGTCCTGGTTCGAAATTTTGATCGCTCAAGCCCTCTGGAGCCCCGCTGGAAGGAGCCAAAACTCGTTCTGATGACCACAAGGACCGCCGTAAAACTAGAAGGAAGAAAAGGCTGGCTCCATTCCAGTCATATCAAGCGCTTCCATGGACCGTGTCCAAAGACTTTTTTCAAGGACTGCCCCGATACTGACTCTAAACTTCCCCTGTTAGAGAAAACTCTGCAACAGGAGTATAAAACCAAACTGAGGTCTAGTAAGTCAGACTGCGTTTAATTGTTTAAGTCCCCCTCGGGTGAATCGGTTAGACAGGTTTCTGACATGTATGAGATAGACCCACATAGTGAGAGAGATAGACGGAACTTCAAGAAAACGAAATATTGTAAAAATCTCCGAAGCAGATGCATCTTTACATTATTGTTTATGTTTATTCTGAGTCTTACGATCACATGTATAAGTTGTATGTTACATGTATTTTTTCCTCCTCTCGGTTCACATTTACACCTTTCCTCTAATGATACTGTAGAGCACACATTTAGTGAACTACCCCCTCACGAGTTATCCTATCGACTTGCAATGCGCAACAATACTTTTATTCGTATGTTACACTATTCGAATCAGACTGAGACTACTTCCGCCCTAGGTAACTTAACAGAAGGACAGTCTGGCTGGCTCTGGAGTGTAATATCTGCATGGGGATGGAGAGTACTGTCATTCCTAGGAGTAGTAGTAATGATCATATTCAGTTGTTATCTCTGTTTACAATGTGGCCCAGCGATTTACGGCTTGTGCGCCACAGCCTGTATTCCACGTCCTCAATCCCATACCCAAATGAAAAAAGACGAGCGAATGATGCTGTATGAACAGATAGATGGCCTTATGAATATTAATGTTTCCTGAAGGGAACGTAGGGAACAAGGAGGGAATGAGGAAAATTGAATTTTGCCCTGCTATGTGTCCCCTACGTGTTCCCCACCATGTAGTATATGTGCATGATCTCTATGCATTTTCCCTCCATGGCCGAAAATAAAGACGCATTTGCGGTTGCGTCCAACGTTAGTATGTCAGTTATCCAGTCCTCCTTGAAAGCAACGTGAATTAGGCTTTTAGGCCTATGTTGCCAACGTCTTTACATGGTGCACGTTAAATCATCGAGATGCACCCGTTTCTAAGGCTCCACAGGGCCCGGACACCAGATCCAGGCCTCAAGCCTCCTGAAACGCTCCGAGAGATGCAGCCCCGCCTGCCTCTCTGACCCTTCCCTTACTTCCTGCCAAGACAACGCGGTGCCCGGCTCGGCCTGGCCTGCTTGCCAAGAATATATTATGCCTACAGTTATCTGTTCAGCTCCCCGGATTCACATTCCTAGCTAACGAACAGGATAAACATATCCGTCTACAGTCCAGTCTTTCTGTCTCCATGCAAGTAATTTACTGAATTAGTATCCATAGAAGATCCATAGCCCACGCAATATATAAAGAAATATATGCATACACTATCCTTTAGTGACAAGTAGCTTTTGCCCTGATGACTTTTAGAATCAAGCAACATGTACTCCAAACACAAGATATCAGATACGCTATAGGTACAGGTCGTTCTGACATCCCAGACTTCAGTCTCCTCTACTAGTGCTAGAAGTCAGCGCCCCCCAGCCCTCCCCAGTTACACGTCATGACTCGTTTTGCGCGCACCAGTAGGTTAAAGGTTCCAGCTGCCCATGAAACCCCCTCCATGTGTCCACCCACCTATGACACTTCTGTGACGTCTACATCACACACCTCCGTGCACGCCCTGTGCACGCCTTCTTTATACGCCCATATGTTCTTATCTTTCGTTTTTCACTTGTTACGCCTACTGTATTCAATGCAACTGTACAGTTCTACTATATATATTGTATGATGTTAATGAAATGTTGAATATCCCTTCCTGAACCTTAGTAGGTGATGGAACACGATGTCCATTGGCTCGAGCCACTTAATTAAAGCCCGTATGACTCAGATACCACGGATTCTGCCTCTCATTTATTGAGCTATTCTTATAATCATTTAATGCATAGAAAAATAGTCCCGGTAATTATTATTTATCAGGCAGCCCAGTTTGCAAAAGCTGTGCTGGGCCACATGGAGCCAGTGAAGTCTCCTAAGGAGAGGTGTGGTATGACTGGACCTGGCCTGGCCAAAAACGAGTCTAACAGATTGATTTTGGATAAGTTGGAGTTGATGCATTTGGTAGGCGGGTATTCCAACATACAATGCATTCGCCGTGTCAATCCAAGATATGACCAATCCCAGAATGACTTGAATAAGAGCGTCTCGTTAAAGTAATCTACTGATTTTCCTAATGCGAAGTAGATGGAATATGCAAACTGATACTACTGATTTGATTTGGGCCCTCATAGACAGGTCACTGCTAATGATTACGCCGAGACTTTTTACGGAGTTGACGGGAGATGGAGGACACCCCAGGGAGTGTGGCCAAAAGTTGGTGTTCCAAGGGTTTCCTGGGGGTCCTGTCAGGACCAGCTCGGTCTTTTTTGGATTGAGCTTGAGCTGGTTCGCACTCATCCAACTACTGATAAAATTAATCGTAGTTTGAACGTTTTCAATGGAAGAAGGGGAGGAGTCAATACTAAAAATGAGCTGTAGGTCATCTGCATAATTGAAGATAACTACTGATCTCTTCTGAAGTTCAAAAATCAAAGGAAAAATGTATAAATTAAATAATAAAGGGAAGAGAGAGGAGCCCTGTGTGACTCCGCAGGTGAGACTTTTTTGTCTGAGCTGAAGGTGGAGAGGCAGACTGCTTGATTGCGGTACTGGAGAAATTATGTCAGCCACTTGAGTGGGGTGTCCCGGATGCCGGCGTTCTCAACCTTGTCAAGAAGGAAGGTATGGTCAACGGTATCGAACG
Organism: Lissotriton helveticus; assembly: GCF_964261635.1. Lineage (NCBI taxonomy): Eukaryota > Metazoa > Chordata > Amphibia > Caudata > Salamandridae > Lissotriton > Lissotriton helveticus. The sequence goes on along the minus strand of NC_136069.1, from coordinate 1,695,263,901 downwards.
CCGCCGACAGATCCAGGAGCATCAAAGCCTGTGAAATGTTCTGATCGGCCCCTTTTCTGAGTTCATCATGAACCGCCAGGGCAATAGACTCAGTCGAGTGTTGAGGCCTAAACCCCGCTTGATGGGGGTCGAGGAACTGAGAGGATTCCACAAAGGTGCTGAGATGGTTTGTAACAAAAGCCTCCAGGACTTTACCCAAAAAGGGAAGCAGCGAGATGGGACGGAAGTTACTCAGTACCTCAGGGTCAACTCCTGTTTTTTTGAGGATGGGAGAGACAGCTGCAGATTTGAAGGAGAGGGGACCACCCCAGCAGTAATGGAATTATTCAAAAGGGAGATTGGTGGATCAGGAAGATGAAAAAAGATCTTACGAGCAATGTGGGCAGGGCAGCTGTCCCATGGAGAACCAGAGCGGATTTTACAGAGGAGGGAAAAGAAAACCTCCTTGGTAATCAGGGGGAATTCTAAGAAGGATGAAGGGTTCCTAGGTCTGATACCTGGGTTGGAGATTAAGACCGTTTTGGGAATACTGGTTTTTATCTTGATGATTTTCTCAATAAAATAACTATTGAGAGAATGGCAGAAAGACTGTGATGAAGAATGTTTAATCGCTACACGATCCGGTTTGGCTAATTCGTTCACAATGGAAAAAATGTTTGACGAGTTGATGATTTTTGCAGAAAAATATTCAGTTTTGGCTGCAAGGATGGCCGATTTGTAGTCTTTTAAAGCAGTAAGGAAATTAGTTTTCTTATGGGGGCACTAGTCCAATCTCCACTTGCGCTCGGTCTGGTAGAGTTTCCTCTCTCTTAGATCCTTAGTAACGCAAAGCTGGGCGTCATGTGGCCGTTTGGTTTTAAGAATTTTCAAAGGGGCAAAGGTGTCCCTGGCCTTGGCCAGCCAAGTATTGATTTCTTTGGCCTGGGTGTGCACTGAGAGGGGTGATCCAAGAGTCTGAGGGGAGCTAGGTACAGAGGAGGCAAGAGAGAGGCAGGGGGAGGGAATATCAACCTGACTGCAGTTCCTGATTGTAGGCGGGTCAGGAGAAGCAGGGTTGGGGGGGGGGCAGTTGTAGGGAGAACAAAAAAAATGAAGAAATGGTCCGACCAAGCACATGGGGAATCCTGGAGATTAGAGATATCCAGATTAGAGGACCCGACCTGGTCCAAAATATGACCCTTAATGTGGGTGGGTGCATTGATGTGCTGTGAAAAATTAAGGCCGATTAACAGGTCGGTGAAGTCCTTTGAGTAGGAACTTTCACACCGATCAAGGGGCCAATAATTGAAGTCCCCTATGATCAGAATTTTGGCGTGATTTATTGCCAACTCGGCGACCATACTACCGAAAAGCTGCAGAAAATTCGGTGAATGAGCAGGTGGTCTATAAAACAGGGCAAAGGTTAGAGGGAGCCTGTTAGAGTCGAGTCTGAATAATAGGACATCGACTGAGGGAATGGAGGACATCGAGATAGTAGAAACCTTGTGACTTTTAGATATAATGCAAGCAACCCCGCCCCCTGCTTTCCCCTGGGCCTATTTGCCTGAAGAATGTAATAATTATCCGGGATTGCGGCCAGTATGTCCGGGATGGAGTCAGGTGTGAGCCAGGTTTCGGAAATGAGCAGGATGTCAGGCTTAATGGAATCTAGGTGGTAAAAAATCTCGAGCTGATGTTTGGCTAGGGATCTGGTATTCAGGCACCAAATAGATAGATGGTTATCACTGGAACTATTTCCACGAAGGGGAATTACAGATTGTGCAGCCTTGGGGCTCGGGGGAGGGTTTAGGGAAGGGAGGCCTAAAGAGAGAGGTGGGGAGGGATGCTCAAACAGCAGTATTCCATTATGCACAAGCATATTGTGTAGCTTATTAGTGATAGGCCAGATCGCGTACAGTGATAGAAGCTCCTTAGTAGTATAAGCTGTAGTCAGAGGGGCAGGGTATGTGGCCCCTGGTCACGGCCTGGCACGGATGGGCGAAGATGGGCTTGCCTTTGGCGCGCCGCCGGCGCACCCGCTGCGCACGTCCGCTGCACGTTGTCCCCAGCATCGGGTTTTAAGGGGAGGAAGGTCCGAACGCTAGAGCGCTGACTTCCTCCTCCGGAAGTGTGTGGAAAGTGAAGATGGTCTGCAGCCCTGTAGGCTCCCTCCACATCAATCGAGCAATGCTCGTGGTGGACCGGGGAATCTACAGGCAGTGGGCAAGGTGAGGAAAGTTAAAATAAGATCCCCCCAGCAAGCCGCTCTAACTCAGCGGGAAGAAATTCTAACAAAACAAAAAAACATACAGTTAAAAGGTACAGCCGGCAGCGAGTCCCAGCGCGTCCAACGCTCGTTGCCCAGCATCTGGTTTTAATGGGAGGAAGGTCCGAGCGCTAGAACGCTGACCTCCTCCTCTCGGAAGTGTGTGGAAAGTGAAGATGGTCTGCAGCCATGTAGGCTCCCTCCACATCAATCGAGCAATGCTCGTGGTGGACCGGGGAGTCTACAGGCAGTGGGCAAGGTGAGGAAAGTTAAAATAAGTTCCCCCCAGCAAGCCGCTCTAACTCAACGGGAAGAAATTCTAACAAAACAAAAAAACATACAGTTAAAAGGTGCAGCCGGCAGCGAGTCCCTGCGCGTCCTACGCTATCCAATGCTTTCCCTACTGTTGCACTCTCTGGAGTTGGAATAGTAATTTTTACCCCTACGCTATCCAACGCTTTCCCTACTGTTGCACTCTCTGGAGTTGGAATAGTAATTTCTACCCCTACGCTATCCAACGCTTTCCTTACTGTTGCACTCTCTGGAGTTGGAATAGTAATTTTTACCCCTATGCTATCCAATGTTTTCCCTACTGTTGCACTCTTTGGAGTGGGAATAGTAATTTGTACCCCTACGATATCCAACGCTTTCCCTACTGTTGCACTCTCTTGAGTGGGAATAGTAATTTTTACCCCTACGCTATTAACGCTTTCCCTACTGTTGCACTCTCTGGAGTGGGAATAGTAATTTTTACCCACCCGCTATCCAACACTTTCCCTACTGTTGTACTCTCTGGAGTTGGAATAGTAATTCTCAACCCTTCGCTATCCAATGTTTTCCCTACTGTTGCACTGTTTGGAGTTGGAATAGTAATTTTTACCCCTACGCTATCCAACGTTTTCTCTACTGTTGCACTCTCTGGAGTTGGAATAGTAATTTTTACCCCTACGCGATCCAACGTTTTCCCTACTGTTGCACTGTTTGGAGTGGGTATAGTAATTTTTACCCCTACGCTATCCAACGCATTCCCTACTGTTGCACTCTCTGGAGTTGGAATAGTAATTATTACCCCTACGCTATCCAACGTTTTCCCTACTCTTGCACTCTCTGGAGTGGGAATAGTCATTTTCACCCCTACGCTATCCAACGCTTTCCCTACTGTTGCACTTTCTAAGGTTAAAATAGTAATTTTTACCCCTATGATATCCAACGTTTTCCCTACTGTGTCACTCTCTGGAGTTGGAATAGTAATTTTTACCTCTACGCTTACACAACGGTTTCTCTACTATTGTGCTCTCTGGAGCGGGAATTGTAGTTTTAAGTTCTATGCTATCCAACATTTTTATTAATGTATTTTTTTAACTCATGTATTTTAAATAGTATTTTTATTTATTTAGTCATTTCATTTTTTTGTATACATTTAGATAATGTAGTATATAATTAATTCTCAAAATATTAAAGGTATTTTTATTTTTTTAATGTATTAAACATAATTCTTTACTTTTTATTTATGTTTATTTTTTATGTTTGTAAATGTATTTGTAATTTATATGTTTTATTAATTTATAAACTATTACAATAATTATTACACCTTATTGTTAAGTGTGTATATATTATATATTTTCTGTATATGTTTAATTAATGTATTATTATTATATATGTATTATTTATTGATTTTAAACATTATTAGATATGTTAACTATGTTTATTTTATTTATTATTGTTATTTACTTTATTTTACATTTATATTGTTATAGAAAAAAAACAATATTTTTAACATTGATATTTTTAACATCTATATTTTTTTTTCCGATATTTTTTTACTTACCATATTGTAGATAGGATGTCGATATTCTTGCTTCGATATTTCTGCATCGATATTCCTGTAGGTCGATATTTTCAACGTCGATATTTTGTCAGTGATTCTGCGTATTTATTTATTTATTTTATTTGCAAAGTTTTATATAGCGCTGGCTAGACCCGGAGGTATCAGAGCGCTTTACATGAGGATCAGCGAGTTACAGGGTACATAGTTATATCAGTTGGATCAGCGAGTTACCAGTTATAAAGTTACAACAGTTTGAATCAAAGAAACAGAGGGAGGAGGTGGGGGAGGGAAGGAGACACAAACAGGGAGACGACGAAGACAATGCCAGATGACCGGCTGGGTAGGTGACGGCCAAGGGGCCAGACTCCTCTATAGCTGCATAGGACAGCCCCACCGGGCATCGGCAAAGGTTGCTCAGGCTCCGCAGTAGGTATCTACATAAGTTGAGTCAGTGAGTTACAGGATGCATAGATACATCAGTTAGAATCCAGACAATCGCAGGGGATGGAGGAAGGGGAGGGAAGGGGACCGAACGGGGAGACGAGTAAAACAATGTCAGATGTCAGGCTGGGTAGGTGACGGCCAAGGGGCCAGACTCCTCCATAGCTGCATAGGACAGCTCCACCGGGCATCGGCCACACCTATTTTTCGTATTATTTGATTTGAGGATATGCAGTCTGCTTAATTGGTCATATTCTCCTGTGATTATTTGGAAAAGGTGTTTATAACATAAAAATATTGTAACTTCTGGTTGCATTGTGCTATTTTATGGAAATCGTTTTACTTTTTTGTACCCTTTGTAATATTGTGTCAATATAAATGTATCTCTTTTGAATATATACAATTGTGTTAGATTTTTTCTTCAGATTTGTTCAAATTGAATTTGAGGTACTGGGTAGAGCTTGCCAACATTGAATGCAAAATTTATATAAACATGTGTTTTAATAAATTCCTTGTTGGCACACTTACTTGCTTGAATTGCCCAAGCCTCCAAGGGTACCCTTATACTAGTATTTACAGTACGGCCCACTATGGTGCAAGCATTGACAGATGCGTCAGAAATTCGATACATCTGGTGGAGTAAAAGTGATGCATTGCTGGAGTTACTCATGAAAGTGACACAACTCCAGTAATGTGCCACAACAGATAGGTGAGTCCCATTCAGAAAGCCCTGCATAATTCCTTACGCCTCGTCTGAGCAGGCATAGGCATTTTGATGCAGTGAAGGCGTAGAGTGATGCAGTGAAATGTAAATTTCACTGCATCGGTTCTACATGTCGTTTTGCATGAGAACGCCCATCCTGCATACCTTATATCTCATGCAGGTATAACGTGGTGCAGGGCTTTACAAGGTGGCGCATTGTTTACGCCACCACTGCATCACAAAAAGTGATGCAACAGCGGCACAAAAGTGTAGCAAGGGGCTTGTAAATCTGCCCCAAATGACTAAGGCAATAAAATGCCAATTACCTGAAAGTGGTGCTTTCAGATTTGTATTTTAAAATCTGACTTCACCATAAGTTGGGATTATAAATTAGGATTCTAGACACACCAAACTTTCATTACCAGGACATGTACAACTTTAATGTACATGCCTAACATTTTAAATACACTACCCCCTCAAAATGGCATTTAAACTGCATATATAGGCTCCGCAATGGCAGGCCAAAGGCATGTTTTAAGGGCTTCTTAAGTGGGTGGCACAATCAGAGCTGCAGGCCCGCTAGTAGTATTTAATTTACAGGCCCTGGGCCTGTAAATTTAGTAGGGACTAAATTAAATATGCCAATTGGCTTAAGCCAATTCTTTCATGTTTTAAGGAGAGAACACAAGAACTAGAGCAGTAGTTAGAGTCCTGGTTAGAGTACTAAAGCCAAGGATGGTGCGGTTGTTGTCTGTGGCAGCAAGTAGCTGGTCTCGGTGCTGTGGTTGCTTTGGAATCTGGATTGGGACGTGTCGAGGACGGTGTTGTCTTTCGTGAATCTTGTCAGTTGCCCATTGACTGTCTTCTCCACAACTTTGGCTGCGAAGGAGAGGGGCGAGATGGTTCGGTAGTTCTTGAGGTCTGTGATGCCAGCTGAGGGCTTCTTGAGCAGGGGCCTGACTTCTGCGCATTTCCAGTCATTTGGGAAGGGGCCTGTTTCAAAGGTGGTGTTAATGGGGCATTCTAGTTCGGGTGTGATGGCGGTGGCGGCTCTGTTGTAGATGTGTTGAAGGCAGGGGTCGGTGAGGACCCATGAGTGGATGCCTTTCATGGTCGAGGCGGTGTCTTTAGCTGTGATCAGTGTCCAGGTGGAGAAGGTGGACTGGCAGGCATGTCTGTGGGGGGGGGGAGGGGCAGCTGTTGACATCTGGCGGATGGTCGACAAAGTTGTCGTAAAGGTTTTTGATCTTGAGGTGGGAGTAGGTTCCAAGCTTGTCGCAAAGGTCTTGTGACATAGGATGTCAGTGGCTTCGCGGTGGGGGTCACTAAAGAGTTCCTTGGAGTTGCTGCAGTTAGCAAGGGTTTTGTTGTGGTTGAAAGTCCTTTTGGTGGTTCTTATTAGGTTGTTTAGAATACAAGATATAATGAATGGAATTATATTTTGAAACTTTCTGATTCATCATGTTTATGCAGATAAATGATTATAAATATCAAAGTTTTTGGGACAATTTGTTTTATATTCTCTAAAAAACATTAAGCAGAATTGTTTTATTGAATTAGGTTGTTCTTCAACCTCACAGCAGTGCAAGCACATAGTCCTTGGTTTCCAAGGACTCTTTCTTCAGTTTCTCGAGGGTTCGGCAGGATTTCTTAGATTCTTTGAGGTTGTGGTCATCTGTTCTGCGGTGACCTTGCTCCAGCATCTACGGGGGATCTGTTGCGGGCGGTGGTGGGATGTGGTCTTCTTAAAGGTGAAGTGGATGCAGCTGTGGTCGGTTCAGTGTAGTCCTGTGGAGTGGCTGAAGGCAACGTGGCTGCTGGCGGAGAAGATGGGGTTGAGCGTGTGGCCAGTGTAGTGGGTGGGGGTGTACACCAGTTGCTCGAGTCCGAGGTTGGTGAGGTTGTCGAGCAGGGTGGTGGTGTTGTTTTCATTGTTGTTCTCTAGGTGGAAGTTCAGGTCCCCTAGGAGGATGTAGTCTGATGAGGCGAGGGCATGAGGGCTGATGAAGTTGGCGATGGCTTCACTGAATTGTGTACGTGGGCCTGTAGATGAGGGTTCCTCTGAGGGTGGTCTTGGGGTCGGTGTGGATCTGGAAGTGTAGGTGTTCTGCGGTGGTGAGGGCATCATCGGAGTTGGTCGTGATGTTGATGGTGTTCCTGTAGATGATGGCGATTCCTCCTCCGGTTTGGTTGACGCGGTCCTTATGGGTGATCTTGTAGCCGTCCGGGGTGGCTATGGCGATGTCGGGGTCTGAGGAGGTGTTCATTCAGGTTTCTGTGAGGAAAGCGACATCTGGTGCTGTTGTGTCGAGGAGGTCCCAGAGTTCGACGGCGTGCCTGTGGACGGAGCGGGTGTTGAGCAGGATGCACTTGAGGTGGCAGTTGTTGTTGCCTGGTCCGGGTGGTGGGGTGCAGGTTCAGATGCAGGTGAATTTGCAGGGTTGGCAGGAGAAGGGTCCGTGGGTGCGCTTCGGAGTGGCTTGGTAGCAGGCAGATGGTCGGCCTGTGTTGAGTGCGTGGAGGGTGAGGGGGTCGTATGTCGACTGGTTTCTTGGTTTCAGCAGGGGCCAGGGGTTCTGGCGCTGGGCGCGGTCCAGGCACGGACGGGACCAGACGGGCTTGCCTTTGGCTCGCCTTCCGTGCACCAGCGGTGCGCCTGCTGCACACGTCCTCTGTGTGGCCGCTGCGCGGCCTCCATATCAGGGGGTGTGGGAGGGAGGAGCAGCTGGGAGGCGGGAGTGGGACGGATAATGGGATTACAGGGGGTGGGGCCGCAGGGGACGCAGCGGCGGGCCGCGGGTGGCACAGAATGCAAATGGGGAAGGGCGGAGGGCACAGAGGGCACAAGGGAAAAGCGAGAACAACAGTGAAAAGAAACAAGGGGCTACAGGAACAAGCACAGGAAGAACAGTCACAGGCAATGCAGGGCCGACCTCAGTGGGGAGAGGCGGTCACCTCACGGCAGGCAGCGGCGGTGTAGCATCACAGGAGGATCGTGTGGCGGCTGGGGGGCGACCTACCTGGTGACAGGGTCGAGGGTCGCTCCTAATACCATTGGTGGTCGTGGTGGTATTGGAGTTTGTGGTGGTATTGCAATTGGTGGTGGTACTGGTGGTGTGGTAGTATGGGTGGTGGTGGTATTAGTGGTGGTGGTGGTAGTATTGGTGGTGGTGGTGGTGGTGGTGGTGGTGGTGGTATTGGTGGTGGTGGTTTTGGTGGTATTGGAGGTGGTGGTATTGGTGGTGGTGGTGTTGGTGGTCGTAGTGGTGGTGATAGTGGTATTGGTGGTGATGGTATTGGTGTTGGTGATATTGGTGATGCTGGTGGTAGTGGTGGTGATATTTGTGGTGGTGGTGGTATTAGGGTTGGTGGTGGTATTAGTGGTGGTGGTATTGGTGGTGGTGGTGGTATTGGTGGTGGTATTGGTGGTGGTATTGGTGGTGGTGGTATTAGTGGTGGTGGGATTGGTATTGGTGGTGGTGGTATTAGTGGTGGGGGTTCTGGTGGTGGTATTGGTGCTGAAAATATGGGTGGCATTGGTATTGGTAGTGGCAGTATTGATTGTGGTGGTATTTATATTGACGGTGATATTGGTATTGGTGGTAGTGGTATTGAACTGGTGGTAGTGGTATTGGTGGTGATGGTGGTATTGGTGGAGGTAGTGGTGGTGGTATTGGTGGTGGTGATGGTGGTATTGATGTTGGTGGTGGTATTGGTGGTGATATTGGCGGTTGTGGAGGTGGTGTATTTGATGGTGGTAGTGGTGGTACTGGTGGTGGTGGTATTGGTGGTAGTTGTGGTATTGGTGGTGGTGGTATTGGTGGTGGTGGTAGTGGTATTGGTGGTGGATGTGGTATTGGTGGTGGTATTAGTGGTGGTATTGGTGGTGGTAGTAGTGGTGGTTGTAGTGGTGGTATTGATGGTGGTGGTATTTATATTGACAGTGGCATTGGTATTGGTGGTAGTGGTATTGGATTAGTGGTGGTGGTATTGGTGGTGATGGTAGTATTGGTGGAGGTAGTAGTGGTGGTATTGGTGGTGGTATTGGTGGTGGTGTTGGCTGTAGTATTAGTGTTTGTAGAGGTGGTGTATTTGATGGTGGTAGTGTTGGGTTGGTATTGGTGGTGGAGGTGGTATTGGTGGTGGTATTAGTGGTGGTATTGTTGGTGGTGGTAGTGGTGGTGGTATTGGTCGTGGTGGTATTGAGGGAAACAACCATTACAACACAGTCATCACAATGCAATACCTTTATAACGCAGTCATTACAACGTGACTGCATTTACAGTGTATGCAATTATAACACAGGCATTACATCGCATGTCACTACAACACATGCCATTACAATGCATACAATGACAATGCATGCCATTACAACACATTATAAGGTAAGCAATGTTTTTTTTCCACATTTTAGGGTGGGTATGGGTTTGGGGGTACATGGAAATAATACACTACACTATACAACACTTACACTACTGTTGCACTCACTGGAGTGGAAATAGTCATTTTTAGCACTACACTTTCCAAAACTTACCCCACTGTTACCCCAAAAGTATTATGCGTTGTAGTGGTATGCGTTGTCATGAAATTTAGTTTCTATAAATGCGTTGTGATGGTTTGCGTTGTAAAATCATGTGTTGTAAAGGATGTTGCGATGTAAAAACTGTGTTATAAATGCATGCATTGAAAATGTTTGCATTGTAAAGTGTCCTATTCGGTATTGATGGTGGTGGTATTGGTCGCGTTATTGGTGGTGGTGTGTTCTGCTCGATTTTTGGGCTCTATTTATGAGTGATGGTGACTTTAAGCTTGCTACCATCCTGAATCTCTATTCTTGCCTTGTGTTGGTCCTTTTAAGGCCTTTTTGCCATACCTAGAAGCATAAACTAGAGGATAGCTGCTTAATATGAGTGATAGATCCCTTATTGTTGACTCTAATCCATCTATTGCCTATTGGCTTTGACATAATTATGTGTCCTTTCATGATTCTACCTATAGTAGAGGGTGGATCCTGTTGTCTTGACTTTATATTACATATTGGTATGGTTTGTGTAGGTACTCTGATAGAGCTAAGTGTTATTTCATCCTTCTCAGGCCTACAAGGCCCAGAACTAGAGAGACTCCATTTTGCTTTCTGTCCCTGCAGACTGAGATGTTTGCAGGGTAAAGGTAATGTTTTAGTTATGAGGTGTTGTTCGCTTGGAGAGAACCGGTTCAGGCCGGCCCTTGTCGAAGGATTGTATTTTTCTTCGTGCCGAGGACACAACATCGGGCTGGCCGGCTGGGGATGTGTCCTTGGTACGGGGAGGTGCAAGAATTTGGTGGGCGGCAGGCTGATGGCTGGAACTTTCCATGAGGAGACAGCATTCCATATTAGTGAAGTGCAGAGGCGGAGTCAGGGAGAAGGATTTTGGGTTGGAAGGAGTGCAGTCGATGATTGGAACGGAGAGCGTTAGAGTGCAGAAGGAGAGGAGATGGAGCAGGGGAGAAGAGACAGTGGATGCTTGGAACAGAGGGAAGACAGACAGCCAGTGAGCTGGAGCCAGAGAGAGAGAAACTAGAAGCAGTAGTGAGTAGATGGTGTTCTGAACAGAGAGAGATGAAGCAATGTTTGGAGCTGAAGACAGCAGTCAGAAGTAGTTACTTATCAGGAGGAGTTGTGGTCAGCTGGAGTCTGAAGTGATGCCTTTTGGAATAGACTGAAGTTATACTAATCTGTGAGAGCAGCTGGAGTGAATTGGACATTTGAACAGAGATAATCAGACAGAATGCAGAAGCTAGTGGAGCGAACGGTTATCAGAGCGGCAGAAACAATTAGACTGAAGCTGGAAGGCGGAGACAGTTCGTGGGGGAGAGGTGTCCAGTGCAGAGTGATCAGCGCAGATGCATGTCCAAGAGTGCAGAGGAGAATCACAGACGAGGGAGGAATCCAGATGACAGCTAGAACAAGACTCCATACTAATCAGGTGATATCTGTCCTGTTATGTTAGTGCCCATGAAACATTAACCTTGTATTACTAATCCTTTTCCTTTCAGCGGTGTGCAGTCTCTTTACAGTCCCTGTTAGTAAGATGTGGATGTGGTCTTTACAGAGACCCTGCAGATCTGTGTATGTGTCTATTATGTGTTGCTATTGTTGTGTAATAAAGATACCCCAGTTCTTAGTGAACCATTGTGCAGAGGTTATTATTATTAATGAAGCTAACCTTTCTTCTAGTCAGGTGCAGTCAGGTGAACGGATGCATCTCCCGTCCATGTGAATGGTAACTGAGCAAGGGGGTGGAGGAGAACTTGTATTTGATGATAACCTTTGCATAGTGAACCAGTGTGCTTCTTATTCTTGTATGAAAAGGTAACCTGTTCTTCTAGTCAGATGTTACTGTGAACAGATGCTACCCCTGATCAGGTAAGTGATAACTGAATAAGGGAGAGAGGAGATCTTGGATTGAAGGATAAGTTGTACATCATCTAATTTGGCAACTATTGTGTGATCCAGAATATTGTAGTACTATACCCCTGATGAATAGTGAGACTGATCCCTTTATGTAATGGTAATCATAGGATATACTGCCGTCTGGGTAGAGAGGTCTGGGTTCGTATGGGACCGCGAGGCCGCCGATTCTGTTACTGCCGTCTGGGTAGAGAGGTCGGGGTTCGCATGGGACCGCGAGGCCGCCAATTCTGATACTGCCGTCTGGGTAGAGAGGTCTGGGTTCGTATGGGACCGCGAGGCCGCCGATTGCTGATATTATAAGAGGTCTGGGTATGTATCTTAGGAATTCCCTGTCCTTAGGTGGTAGATATAGGTTGAAAACCTTGTAAATAGGCCCTAGGGAGGGGGAGGTGGTAACGTTCTGGCTGAGTTAGTGATGCTCTGATGAGCTGGTCCTATCTAATCAGAAAAACCAGGCAGAACATTTGGCGTAGTCGACAGTTTCGAATAAAGCGCAGAGGGAGGGGCCCGACATGTATTTGGACTTAAAACCCTTTCAAATTTGACATCTGTGAACAGTTTGTGAATTGCATGGTGAGGTGTGGTCCCTGACCTATTGGCTTGAACAGTTGGAGTGTAAGGAGATTGCAGTACATCATGGCATCTGACTTATGCAGTGTAGGAGAAATGCTTTTCATCTTGGTGTTTGAACTGTCAGGCTTGAAGGGTGACTGTGTATGAAAAAGGCTTGTACATTGCTTATCAAATGGCTTGCTGCATTTGCTTATGCTGTGAAGTGTGAAATGTATCCTGTGATATAACTTGCTGAAAATCTTGTAAATAGCGCCTTATGTGTAAGGCTTGTGGATAATTTGCTTAGCTCCTTGTATATAGCGCCTTGTGATTAAGGCTTTTGAAACTTTGTAGATAGCGCCTTGTGATTAAGGCTTTTGAAACTTTGTAGATAGCGCCTTGTGATTAAGGCTTTTGAATCTTTGTAAATAGCGCCTTGTGATTGAGGCTTTTGAATCTTGTAAATGTGGTCTGTAGCGCCTTGTAAATATGGTCTGTAGCGCCTTGTATATTTGACTTGTTCTAGAATGTGCCCCAAAATAAATCACATGTTTGTTTATTGCACAAACTGCTATGCAATTCTAGCAGTGTTTGTGCAATCTCGTCAGCATTGATGTGAGTCTTACTATGGTCATGACAAGCTGTGTGATATATGCGCTGGCCCAGGGTTTAAGAAGCAGTCGAGTCTCTTTGCTTAAATAATGAGTTTCTCTCGTAGCTGCTGCGTTGTAAATTGTTAACTTACACTTAATATCTGCCAGTATCTTTGTGTCACCAGATGCACAATCAGCTATTTCTAATGCTTGGATGCCATTCTCAAGTGTGGCTAATTGGGCACGCCATTCATTTTTGTTTGATCATTGAAGCATCCCTGATAACAAGTTAAAATAGTCACAAAAGGTCACTGATTGCAAGTTAAAAATAAACAACGATTTCTGTTTTTATTTCATCACTACATACATTGTCTTCGAGTAAACCTTACGGAAGTCTCTATGAAAAGTCTCCTTTGTTTATTACCTAATGATGATATAAATTAAAATGATATATAAAGCACCTGGTAACTTCAACGTAAGTGTCACAACGCTAAGATTTCACTCTCAGATATGAAACCTGTGAGACACGCTCAAAAATGAGCCTTTAAGTCTGTCTGAATGACCACGTTTTGAATGTGTTTAGAATGGCTAATTTAGGCTAATTTAGTGCTTTCCTGTCTAAGTGCCAGAGGCAGGGTGCGCCTTATATTGGAGGCTAACAAACTAAGGGCCTCATTTATGAGGCTTTGCGTCAGTTTTGCGCTTCCGATGCGTCACTTTTTGTGTCGCATCGGCGGCGTAAAACATGCCTCCCGTTGTGCACTATTTACAAAGTGACGCATCTAAGCAGATGCGTCACTTTGTAAACCCCTGCGCTACATTATACCATAAATCGATGAGATTTCCCTGCATCACTTCAAAATCTTGCGCCTGCCTCACAGCAGGCGTAAGACTGATGCAAGCCCTTTCGCATGGGGCTTTCCCCATGTGAAAGGACGCATTGCTGGAGTTGCGTCACTTTTGTGACACACCCCAGCAATGCGTGACTTTTACGCATACAGATACGTCAGAAATACTGACATATCTGTAACTCCTTGCGACATGATGCGTCATACATTAAATATGACGCATCATTGGTGTCGCAAGGAGGATGCAGTGAAAAGGGACGCATCGCTGTTTTCACGCAGCGATGCGTCACTTTTCATAAATGAGGCCCCTTGGGCCTCATTTATGAGGTTTTGACGCAGGGCTGCACCGCAAAGAATCCTGATGTGCTACCCTGTGTCAGAACAAAAGGGCAGGAATGCCTCATATCTATAATGTACCGAACATTTCTGTCCTTTTTCCCTGCACAAGAGTACAATGGGTTGTCATGTGCCAACGCTGGCACTCTTGCTCCATGGTAAAAGGGTGCCTGTGTTGTGGGGCTGATTGATTTTGTGCAATAAGGGACACCTTTCTACACAAAATTAATCAGATTTGGTGATTTCCTCTTTCTATGTGTGCTGCATTCTGTATTGGACATAGAAAATGGAGAAAAGAAGTGGTAATGAAAACATTTCTCCTCGTTGTGCCTCTCTAACGCCACCCCTGGGGCGGCGTTCGATCCTGATGCATTCCCAAGTTTCACGATTCCTCATAAATCTGGAAATGCTTCAAAGTCCATGGGTGTTGCATGGGAACACCCACAGCAACATCCACAGAACTCCCCTTTCTCAAAGTGCTCTGTGTTAAAGGGGCATACATTTACAAGGCCATGGCTTTACTGGCATTGTAAATATGCTGTGGTACAAAGCGGCATAGGAACATCAAAAAAGTGAAGTTCTGGTGGCACAAAAGTGCTGCAAAAAGTGCATCCTCCCATGCATGCTCTTTTCACAGTAGGAATAATGGCAAAAGAAGCCCCTGTAGACCTAAGGCTTCCGCCGGGTGGATAAGTTTCAACAAGCGAGTGCAGATAACAAGGCCTTTTGCCATTCCAGATTCAGTGGCAGTAGCACATAGCTTAAATTACACTCTCTTACCCAGAGGCAGGAAGTGCAATTTAGTGACAGCTTGACCCATAGGCGATTGCCTTGGGAGGTTAAGCCGAAGACGAACTTCTGCATTCTGCACTCTCTGGGGTCTAAGAAATCTGAATTGTGAAACTCCCAGATACAGCAAATTGCAAAAGTTCAGTCTGGACCTCAAATGTCTATTCCAGTAGCAGTGGTGAATGATCAGAGAGAGTTCCAAGGAGGTGATCTACCCTAGTAGTTCTAGTGCTAATATCTCCGATGTCTAACTACTGGTCGATACTTGACCGCGCTTGTTTGATACACCTCCACCTCTCCCAACAAATTATGGCTGCAGGGCCAAGGCTGAACATCTTTCTCTGTGCCTCGAGAAAAGGTCTGGATTATCAGTACAGGAAGTACCTTTCTGGTTAACAGTTTCTCCATGCCTCTTGCTTCTCTCGTCTATAACTATCTCTACCAGTATAACTCACTCTCAATGTCTCACTCTCTTTCTTTCTCTTGATATCTCAGTGAGTCTGTTGCTCACAAAATCTCTCTCATGCTATCTTTATCTTGTTCTTTCTCTTTCTGTGTGCATCTCTATACCTCTTTATTTCTTTATCTATCATTATTATAGCTACTATCTAAATTAAAGCAAGACTGCAATATGTCAATGGATTATTAAGTTCTGAGTTCACTAGTGCAATTTTACAAGATATAGGCACCAGTTCACATCCTAATGTATCTCTCTATTCCATCCTATATTTCATAAATCCATCTGCACATTTATCAACCTATACTCTTCATTTCAGTGTGTACATATCATTTACCTGTGGGAAATGGAAGAGCCCTAAAATCCTAGCCAGTGGAACAGATATAGATGACATAATTTCTCCCACCACTCCGGTTGGCATTGCACGGACATTGCACATGTAACCAGGAATTGGCCTCTGGCTCATGGAGAGCAGTTCCAGGATCCCTCCAATAGCTTTGATTTGTGAAAGGCAGGAATCAAAGATCCAGAACCCAAGGGTGATGTTTGGTAAAAGATCTGGATTATGGTTAATTTCTTCTATTGCAAAAACCATAGCAAGCATATCCCGGTAAAAGCGGACATGGAACCTAAAGGAAGAATGGAAACGGACAATGTTTGTAGTTACCACTTATGATAATGACACGCCTTCTCCAAACATTGCAGACACAGATCATGCCCATGAAGTAGATATTGAGCTGTTAAAACAGGTATTGACAAAATCAACAGGTGTGGGTGAACATTTCAAAGGCTTTCTTTTGGTTAGAACATAAACACACTGTACTGTTGTAATAGTGTAATGCAAATTGTTTGGCCAAATCACTGCCTTCTTCTTCCAGATCCTGACAAGTTGGGAAATTGAATATAAGTTCTCCCTTGGCTGTATACAAATATTTGATAGCCTCTTAATTGAGATTAATCCCAGAAGCATAGCATGTTTAGCATAGACCTGGTTGAGGGAGAGACCTACTTTAGAGATCCACCAAACTACACAACAACATTTTTACTGATCCTGAATCATCTTTTTTGTAAAAAATCGATTGACTTGAGATGACCCAGAGATTTTTTATTCACATTCTTCTTTTTTTGAGCACTTGAACACACTATATCTGGACACTACTACGTATCCAGTGGTTACCTCCGGATGGAGGTGAGCATACAACAAAGAAAGACCCGATGATGATGCATCGTAATTGACGGGGAACAAAGATATACCGCCTACCAACTACGTGCATGTATGAGGGTTTTTTAGTAAGAGAACAAAACCCCTGGAAACGTAGTTACTAGTGGTTCATTCTCCCCCATCTTGATTTTGATATCTTACCTATCACCAGTGATTGCTGGTTTCCGTCCTCGTGTGCTGCACAAGGCAGCACACATGGAAAAAGTAAAAACGAGGAAAAATAATGCATTTCTCCTCATTTCGCCTGTTTAAGACCAGGAATTTCCTGGTCTTAATGTTGGCGCTGCCTCCTATTTACACTGCCCTTGTGAATAGGGAGCAGCATCAAAATCAATGGATGTTGCAGTGGAACGCCCACCGCAACACCCATTGCCCTCCCTTTTCACTCTAAATACAGCGTGAAAGGGAGCCTTATTTACAAGGCAGCATTAAGTGGCTTAACACTGCCTTGTGAATAATGCGAGGCCACTGAAAGTAGCGTTGTGCTGGTGATAGGGGTGGACAGTCCTGTTCTGTCCAGCGTCCTACCCAAGATGTCTGTGATGATCGAACAGAAGTGTCTGATAATGGGCACTCCGGACCATTGCACCCTGGTAGTTGCATCTGGGACCTTTCACTGTGTCTGTCCCTAGCATTCAGCTGATGCTCTGCGATGGGAGGTTCTATGACAACATTTAAACTGAGTACATTAAGTTTAGCATTTCTTCTTACCTTGCAAGCATATTAAAACAAGATTCTACACTCTGCACAGATTAGTTCACTTCCCAAGTGCAACCTTCATGACTCCCTTACCTCATTCAGTTGTCCTCCAGTCAGCATCAAGATGGCCTTACAGTACCACGGGATCTCTTTATGTCAATTTCCCATAGTGAATAGGAATTTTAACCCCTGATGAGTTTGAGGTTTATGAGTTGGTGCTCCATTTATTTCGTAATATTCTCGCCACAGCCTCCTATGTCAAAAACTGGTCAGGGTGTAGGCTTCGTTCCTCTGTCAATGACTCCAAACTCTTCAACTCAGCCTCCTCGAAACACTTACCCTTCTGGGTTAGCCCGACTCTACTCTATGCTCGGGTGCCTGTGTTGGGGCTAGGCAACCCAAAGTGCAGTAGCACGGGGGGCAGAACTGAAACATTTCTTTGAAGATGTGGCACAGGTCTGCTCTCTGCAAGTGATACAACGCAGCTTGCCACTCTGCTTTGTCACACTTCTTAGTAAATGTGCCGCTTTGTTCGCTGCTTTGTTTTCCCACCGGACTGAGAAAGCATAGAGGTGTCTGCACAGATCACTGACATAATATCGAATTCACAAATATAGAATTACCAAAATATCAATAAAAAAACTATAGAAGGCAAAAATATCGAATTCCTATCTACAAACAGGTAAGTACAAAAATATCAAATCAAAAATATAGTTTAAAAAAATTTCGGGGCATATTATCAAGACTCGGCGATAAAATTATCGCCGCTTGAACAGCAAGAAACTGCTGATAAAATGGCTATAATGGGCTTGATAATATGCTCTATGCAATTCCAAATCTAAGCCCATGTTAAATGTGAAGGACATCTAACATGGGCTTCGATTGGAATTCCATAGAGCATATTATCAAGCCCATTATCGCCACTTTATCTGCAGTTTCCTGCCGATAAGGCGGCGATAATTTTATCGCCGAGTCTTGATAATATGGCCCATAGTTAGTCAAAATAACGAATTTTTTTAAATGTCTTAAAAGTAATTTAAATGTAATGAAATAGAAAATATAACATTTACTTTTACCACTCCAGTGAGTGCAACAGTAGGGAAAGCGTTGGATAGCGTAGGTGTAAAAATGACTATTCACAATCCAGAGAGTGCAACAGTAGGGAAAGCGCTGGATAGCGTAGGGGTGAAAATTACTATTCCCACTCCAGTAAGTGCAACAGTAGGGAAAGCGTTGGATAGCGTAGGGGTAAAAATTACTATTCCCACTCCAGAGAGTGCAACAGTAGGGAAAGCGTTGGATAGCGTAGGGGTAAAAATTACTATTCACAATCCAGAGAGTGCAACAGTAGGGAAAGCGCTGGATAGCGTAGGGGTGAAAATTACTATTCCCACTCCAGTAAGTGCAATCGTAGGGAAAGCGTTGGATAGCGTAGGGGTAAAAATTACTATTCCCACTCCAGTAAGTGCAACAGTAGGGAAAGCGTTGGATAGCGTAGGGGTAAAAATTACTATTCACAATCCAGAGAGTGCAACAGTAGGGAAAGCGCTGGATAGCGTAGAGGTGAAAATTACTATTCCCACTCCAGTAAGTGCAACAGTAGGGAAAGCGTTGGATAGCGTAGGGGTACAAATTACTATTCCCACTCCAGAGAGTGCAACAGTAGGGAAAGCGCTGGATAGTGTAGGGGTAAAAATGACTATTCACAATCCAGAGAGTGCAACCATAGGGAAAGCGTTGGATAGCGTAGGGATGAAAATGCCTATTCCCACTCCAGAGAGTGCAACAGTAGGGAAAGCGTTGGATAGTGGAGGGGTAAAAATTACTATTCGATATTAAATTACTTACCTTCAGTTCGATATTTTTCACCACTATATTCGGTCAATTCGATATTTTGTCCATTCTATATTTTGACTTCGATATTTTGGTAATTCTATATTTTGAATTTATTATTTTTCTTGTTACCGTCTGCACACCTGTGACTGGTAGATACTGGCTTGATGACCCCAAAGACATCTTATCATCAGAGACCTCTTGTAAAGCTTTGGCATCATTCAGTCCTTCACCATCGCTCTTGATTCAGTAATGCTCTGGCAGAATCTCTGGAGCATATTTATGAGTCCCGTTAGGTCGCTCTTGCACCATGTAGCATGGTGCAAGAGCGATACAACAAAAAATGTAATTCATGAAGCCACGCAAGTCCACCCTGCATGGCCCTGAGGGGCTTCATGAATCTCGAGTAGAGCAACGGAGTGCAAATGGCAGCGTTTCCTTACTCTGCACCAGAGAGGCATTTGCATGGGTGTTGCATGGGTGTTCCCACACAACTCTCATGGTTTTGATGCATCTTCAAATGTACAAAAACTTGTAAACCAGGGAATGCACCAAAAAGATATGCCTCCCCTGGGGAGGCGTAATGAGGAGAAATATGTTTATTTCTCCTTGTTACTTTTTTTTCTATGTGTGCTGCTGTCTGAAGCGCATGTAGAAAGAGGAAAACACCGCTCAGGATTGTTTTTGTGCAGGAAGATGCCCCTTCCTGCATAAAAACAATCCTGTCTGCAACACCATTACACTATTAGGCTAGGATGCTTAGTTGGCGCTTGGAAGCCAAAATGCCACCAGCACAGGGAGAAGGACGAGAATGTAGGAACCTTCTGTGTGCCCCTGCAATCTGAAGCCTGCCGAAGTAGAGCATACCCGACCATTGGAATATCCACCCTTGGGGTTACACAAGGCCTGGCCATGGCCCTGTTGGGAGTTCTGCAGCGACCCCTCACACAGCCTCCGAAAGGCCCGCACAGCCCAGATGGTCACGTGGCAATCAAGAGGCAAGGGCCTCGACTGAGTTCCTGTAAGAGGGGAATCCGAATAGAAGACATGTGTCAGCAGCATGTCCACGACAGGCACAGGAAGCATGGAGGTCACAGTTGAAGACTGGTCACCCAAAGACCATCAGAGGCAGGCGCAGAACCTGAGTCTTGAGGGCAAGAACATCTAGACTGAGACACCACCCTCTGCGGCTACATGTGCGACTTGGCTGCGGTCCTGTTGGCAGTTCCTCAGTGACACCTTTGTGCGGCCTACACAGAGCACGCACAGTCCACACGGTTCCATTGCAGTCCAACAGGAAGTCCCTCCAGAAGACTCCCATGAGAGAGGCGTCCAGGCAAAAGAGGCAAGTCTGAAGTTGCTTGGCTGTCAGGAGCTGGAAAGACCATCAAGCACATCGCCTCCAAGGAAAGGCCTAATACACCAAGATCATCCCCAACAGCTGTAGGGTTTGTCATTCACCAGAACCTGAGCACCTGCGACATCTCCAAAATGTACTCCACCACCGCTCCAGATGCACCTAATATTGACATTGTGATACAAGGCCGGTCTGAACTACATCGCCATGGTGGACTAAAGCATCCTGAGCATGAGGTGCAAGGCTTCAGCCCTGCCCGGTTGATGCGCTGAAGAGACTCTCTTGGTGTTGTGTATTGTTTATTTGTTTTCTTACAGGTTGGACTTTTGTTTGCTTCTTTTTATTAAAGTTTGTTAGGGATGTGTTGTCTGGCTGGACACGTTCTAGTGTTTCACCCTGTATAACACTTACATTAACACCCAACCATTACAGGCGTCACCAGTCAGGTGACCCTGCAAATAAAAGGGGCCGGGCGCACATGCCCTGAGCCATTTTCAACACCCTGGTACGCCGTGTCTGTGTGGTCATTTCTAGAGCTTGTTGGGCTTGGATCCAGGATACCACAACATCTGCTCCGATTGTAGTTCATGAACTTCAATCCACCGAAACGTGGGGGAAGTGGTAGTGACATCACACCCTATTTGACCTATGCGTTTACTCACACACCGATGTTTACATATTAACACCACAATCATACATTCACACAATCACACACTCTCTTTCAAACCATTATACTCACACCTGCACACATACATACAACATACATTTAAAGATTTTTTCTTACCTCAGCTGCCAGGGACAGTTATATTCTAGCTGATTGTGTGCCATTTATTTTATACTAATAGTGAATAATATACTGTTATTCACTATTAGTGTAATAAAAGACAAAAAACAAGGAGATTGGAGCCCAAAGCGATGTCCATAGGGACGAGGTGTCCCTGTGTTTCTGGCACTGATGTTGCATCCTCTAACTCCAGGGGTTGCAAATGCAGGGCCATGGTCGCAAGCGGCAAGTTGGGAAACACAACTGTGACCTCTGGCTCCCCCAAAATGACTTTCATGATGTAGATTCACTCTCTATCCCTGTGAATGTCCTAACCAGGGATATTTTGCCATTCCCCTCTGTAACTTAGTGCCTGGGCCTTTAGTCTGATGTGTGAGGCTCTCTCCTGCTTCTCCTCACACCCCTTTCAGTACTGATGATGCCCTCTGTTTCTCTGCCGTGACCCGGATGTCAGGTATTCTCAAGTCCTCTTGAGGGACTCTCTTGTATGACCTTTGAGTAGTTCAGCCTTCTACACAAAGAGTAACCCACAGTTCTGATGATTCAAAGTTGTCAACGCCAAGACCTATATTCATCCTGTAAAAGACTCGATAAACCTCTAATGCACTATTCTACTCTCTGGTGATATTATACTATTAATAAAATTATCAGCATGCCATACTTGAATGCTGTTCCTACCCTGACAGGATATGTACTGTGACACTTCAATATGAACTGTAAGAAACTGGTTTTACCCTTTAGGCGATATCTTCTGTAAGACTCTAATACATACCATGTATTATCACATGTGGCTCTTCTGTACATTCTGTAAGAGACTGTTCTTTCACTCACAGGAAATCAGTTTTCAGCTGTGTCATCACTAGATAATAGGCCATTCCCACCCCTCACAGGTTATCAGCTGTGTCACTTCAAAACTACTGTAATTGGCCTTCTTACTCCTCATAGGATATCAGCTGTGAGACTTCTATAGACACTGTAATAAACGGTTCTTACCCCTCACAGGGTATCATCTGTGGCACGTCTATACACACTGTAATAAACGGTTCTTACCGCTCACAGGGTATCAGCTGTGACACGTCTATATACACTGTAATAAACGGTTCTTACCGCTCACAGGGTATCAGCTGTGACACGTCTATATACACTGTAATAAACGGTTCTTACCGCTCACAGGGTATCAGCTGTGACACGTCTATATACACTGTAATAAACGGTTCTTACCGCTCACAGGGTATCAGCTGTGACACTTCTATACTTTCTGTAATAAAGTGTCCTTACTCTTTATAGGATATCAGCCGTGACACTTTTATACACACTGTAATAAAGTGTTCTTACTCCTCACAGAGTATCAGTTGTGACACTTCTATTGATACTGTAATGATCTCTTTACCACACATGTTTTAAGAACGAATATACCTTTACCATGCTTGCCTTTACAACAGCCTTCTTTGTAAAGGCATGAGTGGTACGGGCATATGTGTGGTAAAGGTTATGTGTGGTAAGGGTAGCCTCTCTGATGCACCAAACACTTAAAATGCTCCAATCCCAGCCCTCAACCCTAATACCAGCACCCATTGCAGCCACTCCCCAGCCTCAAGATTCAAAGTCTTTCTGCCCCTAAGCCTTAAACATCACTCAATTCCTCTCCTCCCGCTCTGTAACCATCCCGCACCCAGCCCTCAGCCCTAGAACCCCATGTTTGCTTTTGGCTTGTAAAGGGGGGACGAGGGAGTAGGAAGTTCCTCTGACATGCAGGTCTTTTTTTTGTTTTTAAATGGAAGCGGAAAAGCAGAACAAAGGCTCCAAGAATGACGTCTTTCCTGCAGAGGGCCTCTAGTGTTCAGGTAGACATGCTTACTCACGCCGTGCATATTTCTTTACAACGCATATCCATTTACCGGCATAAGAATGTACCCTTCATACCTTTGCAACATAATTTGTAGTAAAAGCACGCATGGTAAAGGCATGTTCATTGTGAAATCATGTGTGGTAAAGGCTATGCACAGTTATGGTAGTTGTGTGGTAAGAGCTGTGTTGTAAATGCATTGCGTAGAATTGGCCACATTGTAACAGCTTTTTCTCATAATAAACTGTTCTTAACGTTTACAGGATATCTGATTTGACACTTCTATACATATTGACATAGTCTTTTCTTACCCCTCACAGGATATTAGCTGTGACACCACTATACAATCTGTAATGAACTGTTCTTACCCCTCACAGGATATTAGCTGTGACACCACTACACAATCTGTAATGAACTGTTCTTACCACTCACAGGATATCAGCTATGACTCTTCTATACATACTGTAATGCACTGTTCTTACCCATCACAGGATATCAGCTGTGACACTTCTATACATACTGTAATGCACTGTTCTTACCCCTCACAGGATATCAGCTGTGACACTTCTGTACATATTGTAATGCACTGTTCTTACCCCTCACAGGATATAAGCTGTGAAATTTCTATACATACTGTAATGCACTGTTATTACCCCTCACAGGATATCACCTGTGACTCTTCTATACATACTGTAATGCACTGTTCTTACCCATCACAGGATATCAGCTGTGACACTTCTATACAT
The DNA here is from genome assembly GCF_964261635.1 of Lissotriton helveticus. Taxonomy (NCBI): domain Eukaryota; kingdom Metazoa; phylum Chordata; class Amphibia; order Caudata; family Salamandridae; genus Lissotriton; species Lissotriton helveticus. The sequence continues at coordinate 1,695,240,168 of NC_136069.1, read as the reverse complement.
ACTGTAATGCACTGTTCTTACCCATCACAGGATATCAGCTGTGACACTGCTATACATACTGTAATGCACTGTTCTTACCCCTCACAGGATATCAGCTGTGAAATTTCTATACATACTGTAATGCACTGTTATTACCCCTCACAGGATATCACCTGTGACACTTCTATACATACTGTAATGCACTGTTCTTACCCATCACAGGATATCAGCTGTGACACTTCTATACATACTGTAATGCACTGTTCTTACCCCTCACAGGATATCAGCTGTGACACTTCTATACATACTGTAATGCACTGTTATTACCCCTCACAGGATATCACCTGTGACACTTCTATACAAACAGTAATAAACTATTCTTACCACTCAAAGGATATCAGCTGTGACATTTCTATACATACAGTAATAAACTATTCTTACCACTCAAAGGATATCAGCTGTGACACTTCTATACATATTGTAATGCACTGTTCTTACCCCTCACAGGATATCAGCTATGACACTTCTATACATATTGTAATGCACTGTTCTTACCCCTCACAGGATATCACCTGTGACACTTCTATACATACTGTAATGCACTGTTCTTACCCCTCACAGGATATCACCTGTGACACTTCTATACATACAGTAATAAACTATTCTTACCACTCAAAGGATATCACCTGTGACACTTCTATACATACTGTAATGCACTGTTCTTACCCCTCACAGGATATCACCTGTGACACTTCTATACATACTGTAATGCACTGTTCTTACCCCTCACAGGATATCACCTGTGACACTTCTATACATACTGTAATGCACTGTTCTTACCCCTCACAGGATATCACCTGTGACACTTCTACAGCTACTGTAACGTCTGCTCCTGAAAACATGACCGCTCTCGGCCCCCCAAGTCCTTCTAGGAAACAGGGATCTATGATCAAGGGGCGGCAACGTATGTGACTGGGCATCAGGAGCCATGACCACACTCAGCTCACAACCAACTCCAATACTTATCTGCTCTTGGAACATATCAGGCTTCCCCAAAAACGTCCCCAATCCCGTGGTTGTGCAACACGTAAAATAATTCCAAATCATGCTTTTGCAGGAAACTTGGGCTGGACAGTCGGTGCCACGGAAAGGGTACATAGAATATTAGAAGCATGCACAGAGCACAAACTCTAAAGGCCAACCCAAAGGGGTCCTCACAATATATATCTCAGCCTTCGCAAAATTAAGGTTGAGCAAATCAATGTTACACAGAACTGGGTACAGGCTTTTAAAATAGAGAATTAGGAGCAGGGAAAAAACAACCACTTTTTTAACTTAATGGGTACATCAATCCAAACACCAGAGCTAAGACGGTTGCAATGAAGCTTCTAGATGAAGCAATAACTAAACTGGTGACTTAGAATGATGCACACTATCTAATAACATCTGTTTAATTGGTGAAACCTAATGAGAACATAATTAAATTCAGGAAAAGCTTTATTGGACTCTATAAGTCATAAAAGCATTACAGATAAAAGAATAAGACAATCAAAATTACGAGAAGTTAAAACATTTGTGCAGATAAGGAATCAGGACCGTCATTGTGTTACACATAGAATGATGAAACCGAGTTAAAAACACTATTAAAACAGCACATATAAAACAGTCTCTGGCACATTGGCAGGAATGAAAGACCCCACGGGGTTCGGTGAGCTCAGTCCTACGCAATAGTGGGGCATTTCGTCCTGTACTTTATCCAACCCTGATATGTTTGGCACGTATTAGCCCCATGCACCTCAGAAATTTAGCCACCGGAATTACACACCTGGATCAGTGCCGAGGATACCCAGGGCTGTTTTATGTGATCTTGTACCCAGGTTCTTGCAATGCTGAACTAGCCAGGTTTTCCGTGGGCCGACATAAGCAGGGCAAACAAAAAACATGTGTGAATGATTCCACTTGTGTGGTGCATATGTGACATTTGTTATCCCTAGTAGTGGACTATTTAGATGTAAAACACTTTAGGAGCAGAGATATTGATCTAAATTGAAATTAAAGTGTACGGTCCAGGGTCTTCTCGCTGATATCCCAGTATAGCTCAATACTTGGGCGTGGTTTAATCTGGAGAAAAAGCCCCGAGAGGGAAGTCAGGTCATAGTGCATACACTCATCTTGCGAAACCATTGCCCAGTAGATTTCTTTTAGACAAATTTTTGTTGGGAGCATTTTTGGGATCAAATCATAACACCACCGCGCAAGATGGATTTATCCTGGGACTAAAACCTTGTCACCTTGAATTGTAAATATTCTCTCATACAACAAGGAAGGAATCTGGAATGAAACATACTTCCCATAGATTGTATGACATCTGAACATTACAAACTAGCCTTGAGAAAGCCCTGGCTCAACCTGCCATATAGGGCGAAACACGTGTCGGCTGTTCCCTTTTCTTAAACATCCTGCCATTAAACATGTTAAAAAAAAGAGTGAAATGGTTTTGAGAATGGACACAAGGAAATAAAATATCTTCTTTCACTAAATCCCAACTGGACTACTGTGTTGTGTTAAAAAACTAAAGGCATGAACCTAATGCAAAAACAGACCAATTGCAGGGAAGAGCATATGCTTACACCCCTACTCCCATTTGCTAAAACGATGCTGTAAGGTCCATAGCCTTGCGCTCTGTTCCTCTGAAGTCCCAAAGTCCCATATCCAACACCAGGATTTCTGGACCAGCGTTTTCCGTTGAACTGAACATGACGATAGTGACCATAAGGTCTAGATAATAACGCAAAATCTTTCCCCATGCATACACCATTGGGCCAATATCGTCATTGCCAACACCACTGCAGACTACTTGAGGTGACTTAGGTGGCAAGGGAAGCTCCCGGAACAACTTGGGCAAGTACACAAAGAGATTCTAGAATAGGAGCAGCTTACAGAACACAATCAGTTTACTAAGTGGGAATGGCACTGCAAAATGTTAAGACAGTTCTGTAAAAACAAGATCTCAGCGCATGCAGTAACCATAGAAAGGAAAACTTGCCCTTGAAAAACTAAACAGCTATTCTCAGTATAGAACTGGGGAGATGTTGTGGCCTAATGACTAGGACAGTCGAGCTCAACTCTGGGCAACTGGGTTCGAGTCTCTGCAATGACGCTCAACATCCTGGGATTCCGGGCAAATCACTTAGGGCCATATGTATCATCAAATTATTTTGCATTTCCTAAATAGCGAATTTTAAGGAATCGCTATTTAGGAATTGCAAAATGGTATGTATGAAAAAAATCGCTTTTGATTTGCGATTCCTTAAGCTTCCTTATTTGCAGATTCGCATTTTGCGGATTTGCAATTAAGGAATAATTTCCAATGCATTCCTATGGGCCAGGAGCCCCATAGGAATGAATGCAAAATTATTCTCAAATTGAGAATTCGCAATTTTCTAATCGCAATTTGAGAATTATTGCAAGGGTGCAGGGGTGTCTCAAAGACACCCTGCTGCACCCCTGAAAAGAACATGTGTGTGCATATGGCACACATACATGCCCTATGGGCATGTGTGTGCATCACATGCCACCTTTAAAAAGCCAAATTGTGCATTTTTGGAAGAATTCGCAAGTTACCATCAACTACAAGTTGGTGGTAATTTGCAAATTCTTAACCAAAATTCGCAAGCCAAAAATGCTACATACATAGCATCTAGGGAATCGCAAAATTGCGATTCCCTAAATGCTATGGTAAAGTAAGGAATCCCACAAGTTTGCAATTCCTTATTTTGGGAATGTTTCATACATCCCAAAACATGAAAAAAGTCCGTTTGCGATTCGCAAAGGCCGAAATTCTGCAAATTTCGGCCTTTGCGATTCACAAAAGGCTTGATACATATAGCCTTAAATCTCCCCATGCCTAACTAAAGAAAAAACTAATTATTGTGTCCTTGTGTAATGTGGGAGAAAAGATAGCAAAAACCCTTAGAGCTATTACCTGCCAAGACCTATCAGTTAACATTCTAACTTCCAAATCATATCACGCAGGCCCAGCTCCATCCTGGATTTGGTTTAATAAAACACATATGAGCTATAAATATTGCGTTCCTCAAAATGTATCGTAGATTTTGCTGGGCTGAAAACAAAACTGTGCCAGCTCAGGTCTGCCAGGAAATAAACACCCAGGGCCTTATTTATGAGAAGTGACGCATCGCTGCGTAAAAGCAGTGATGTGTCCCTTCTCTGTGCACCCTTCTTGCAACAGCAATGATGCGCCATATTTACTGCATGACGCATCATGTCACAAGGAGTTACAGATACGTCAGTATTTCTGACCTATCTGTAGGCGCAAAAGTGACGCATTGCTGGAGTGTGTCACAAAAGTGACACAACTCAAGCAAAATGTCCTTTCACATGGGGCAAGCCCCATGTGAAAGGGCCTGCGTCATTCTAACGCCTGCTGTGAGGCAGGCGTAAGATATTGACGTATTTTCCCTCTATAAAATATTGCAGTGAAATCTGCGTCAGTTCTACAAGGCTTACTTACGTGGAAACGCCCCCCCTGCATACATTATACCTGGCCCAGGGGTTTACAAAGTGAAGCATCTGCTTAGATGCATCACTTTGTAAATATGGCGCACTAGGAGGCATGTTTTACGATGCTGATGCGTCACAAAAAATGACGCACAGGAAGCAAGAAACTGTCGCAAGGCCTCTTAAGTAAGGCCCCCAGAACTCAAAGGCAGAAATAAATGACTACCTAAAACATGCAACTCATTCTCTCCATGTAGGAAACCTATAGAACCTGAGATAAAGAATTTAGGATGCCTCAATGGAATCAACCGGTCACTCTCTTCACAAGAGGATAAAGCAACAATGGCGAAGAAATCTTATGCCTGGCAGGTCATTCATTCTTACAAACCTTTAAAACCTCAGCTGCATTTCGACCATGGATACCCATTTCATTTCAAGGTAGCATTAAAGCACCTGCATTTTAGGGACCAGCCAACCCTGGACTTAATCCATCCATGAAGAGAGTAACTGAAGGGGATCAATGCAGGCTTCGAGGGAAGGGAAGGGAGAGGAGGTCTGTCTGGCCTTACTCCTTGAAAGAAGAACATTACTGAGGGACCCATAGTTCCAAATAGAATAAGAACTTGTAGGCAAACACTCATGGAAGGACTCAGCCCAGACACACACGCCTGAATATAAGGGTAGTCAGTACAGTACTGACTACCCTAGTAGTCAGTACAGTAACTTGTGGCAAAAGTAAAGGCTTATGCCGAGCAAGACTGAAATGTATTTATGAACTGAATTAGCTAGCTATTGGTCCCTGGCGACACACTTAACATCTTCAGGAATATTCTGTAGACCTGACATGAAAAACCTTTTACACCAATGCACCAGTTGCTTTACTGTGCTGTTTTTATTGTATTTGTTTTTAATGTGTTTTCATGTGTAATGGGTTTGATTAATAATGCACTTTATTAAAAAAAAATCTGTAATAAACTGGTCTTACACTCACATGATATCATGTCTGACACTTCTTTACGTACTGCAGTACGTTGTTCTGACCCCTCACAAGAGATGTACTGTGACACTTCTATACATACTGTTACAACAGTCGTTCACACATATGATCTCAGCTGTGACACTTTCATACATACTGCAATAAACCATCCTTGCCCCCCACAGGACCTCAGCTGGACACTTTCATACATACTAAAATATTAAATCATTCTTACCCCTCACAGGATCTCAGCTGTAACACTATAGATACTGTGATAAAATGTTCTTACCCCTTACAGCATATGCCTGTGTCACTTCTATACATACTGTCATAAACTAGTCCTTCACACTTATGATCTCAGCTGTGACACTTTCATGCACACTGAAATAAACCATTCTTACCCCTCACAGGACCTCAGCTGTGACACTTTCATCCATACTGAAATAAACCATTCTTACCCCTCACAGGACCTTAGCTGTGACACTTTCATCAATACTGAAATAAACCATTCTTACCCCTCACAGGACCTCAGCTGTGACACTTTCATCCATACTGAAATAAACCATTCTTACCCCTCACGGGACCTCAGCTGTGACACTTTCATCCATACTGAAATAAACCATTCTTACCCCTCACAGGACCTCAGCTGTGACACTTTCATCCATACTGAAATAAACCATTCTTACCCCTCACAGGACCTCAGCTGTGACACTTTCATCCATACTGAAATAAACCATTCTTACCCCTCACAGGACCTTAGCTGTGATACTTTCATCCATACTGAAATAAACCATTCTTACCCCTCACAGGACCTCAGCTGTGACACTTTCATCCATACTGAAATAAACCATTCTTACCCCTTACATGACCTTAGCTGTGACACTTTCATCCATACTGAAATAAACCATTCTTACCCCTCACAGGACCTCAGCTGTGACACTTTCATCCATACTGAAATAAACCATTCTTACCCCTCACAGGACCTCAGCTGTGACACTTTCATCCATACTGAAATAAACCATTCTTACCCCTCACAGGACCTTAGCTGTGACACTTTCATCCATACTGAAATAAACCATTCTTACCCCTCACAGGACCTCAGCTGTGACACTTTCATCCATACTGAAATAAACCATTCTTACCCCTTACATGACCTTAGCTGTGACACTTTCATCCATACTGAAATAAACCATTCTTACCCCTTACATGACCTCAGCTGTGACACTTTCATCCATACTGAAATAAACCATTCTTACCCCTCACAGGACCTCAGCTGTGACACTTTCATCCATACTGAAATAAACCATTCTTACCCCTCACAGGACCTCAGCTGTGACACTTTCATCCATACTGAAATAAACCATTCTTACCCCTCACAGGACCTCAGCTGTGACACTTTCATCCATACTGAAATAAACCATTCTTACCCCTCACAGGACCTTAGCTGTGACACTTTCATCCATACTGAAATAAACCATTCTTACCCCTCACAGGACCTCAGCTGTGACACTTTCATCCATACTGAAATAAACCATTCTTACCCCTCACAGGACCTCAGCTGTGACACTTTTATCCATACTGAAATAAACCATTCTTACCCCTCACAGGACCTCAGCTGTGACACTTTCATCCATACTGAAATAAACCATTCTTACCCCTCACAGGACCTCAGCTGTGACACTTTCATCCATACTGAAATAAACCATTCTTACCCCTCACAGGACCTCAGCTGTGACACTTTCATCCATACTGAAATAAACCATTCTTACCCCTCACAGGACCTTAGCTGTGACACTTTCATCCATACTGAAATAAACCATTCTTACCCCTCACAGGACCTCAGCTGTGACACTTTCATCCATACTGAAATAAACCATTCTTACCCCTCACAGGACCTCAGCTGTGACACTTTCATCCATACTGAAATAAACCATTCTTACCCCTCACAGGACCTTAGCTGTGACACTTTCATCCATACTGAAATAAACCATTCTTACCCCTCACAGGACCTCAGCTGTGACACTTTCATCCATACTGAAATAAACCATTCTTACCCCTTACATGACCTTAGCTGTGACACTTTCATCCATACTGAAATAAACCATTCTTACCCCTCACAGGACCTCAGCTGTGACACTTTCATCCATACTGAAATAAACCATTCTTACCCCTCACCGGACCTCAGCTGTGACACTTTCATCCATACTGAAATAAACCATTCTTACCCCTCACAGGACCTCAGCTGTGACACTTTCATCCATACTGAAATAAACCATTCTTACCCCTCACAGGACCTCAGCTGTGACACTTTCATCCATACTGAAATAAACCATTCTTACCCCTCACAGGACCTTAGCTGTGACACTTTCATCCATACTGAAATAAACCATTCTTACCCCTCACAGGACCTTAGCTGTGACACTTTCATTCATACTGAAATAAACCATTCTTACCCCTCACAGGACCTCAGCTGTGACACTTTTATCCATACTGAAATAAACCATTCTTACCCCTCACAGGACCTTAGCTGTGACACTTTCATCCATACTGAAATAAACCATTCTTACCCCTCACAGGACCTCAGCTGTGACACTTTCATCCATACTGAAATAAACCATTCTTACCCCTCACAGGACCTTAGCTGTGACACTTTCATCCATACTGAAATAAACCATTCTTACCCCTTACAGGACCTCAGCTGGACACTTTCATACATACTAAAATAATAAATCATTCTTACCCCTCACAGGATCTCAGCTGTAACACTATAGATACTGTAATAAAATGTTCTTACCCCTTACAGCATATGCCTGTGTCACTTCTATACATACTGTCATAAACTAGTCCTTCACACTTATGATCTCAGCTGTGACACTTTCATGCACACTGAAATATACCATTCTTACCTACCCCTCACAGGACCTCAGCTGTGACACTTTCATCCATACTGAAATAAACCATTCTTACCCCTCACAGGACCTTAGCTGTGATACTTTCATCCATACTGAAATAAACCATTCTTACCCCTCACAGGACCTCAGCTGTGACACTTTCATCCATACTGAAATAAACCATTCTTACCCCTCACAGGACCTCAGCTGTGACACTTTCATCCATACTGAAATAAACCATTCTTACCCCTCACAGGACCTTAGCTGTGACACTTTCATCCATACTGAAATAAACCATTCTTACCCCTCACAGGACCTCAGCTGTGACACTTTCATCCATACTGAAATAAACCATTCTTACCCCTCACGGGACCTCAGCTGTGACACTTTCATCCATACTGAAATAAACCATTCTTACCCCTCACAGGACCTCAGCTGTGACACTTTCATCCATACTGAAATAAACCATTCTTACCCCTGACAGGACCTCAGCTGTGACACTTTCATCCATACTGAAATAAACCATTCTTACCCCTGACAGGACCTCAGCTGTGACACTTTCATCCATACTGAAATAAACCATTCTTACCCCTCACAGGACCTTAGCTGTAACACTTTCATCCATACTGAAATAAACCATTCTTACCCCTCACAGGACCTCAGCTGTGACACTTTCATCCATACTGAAATAAACCATTCTTACCCCTCACAGGACCTCAGCTGTGACACTTTCATCCATACTGAAATAAACCATTCTTACCCCTCACAGGACCTAAGCTGTGACACTTTCATCCATACTGAAATAAACCATTCTTACCCCTCACAGGACCTCAGCTGTGACACTTTCATCCATACTGAAATAAACCATTCTTACCCCTCACAGGACCTTAGCTGTGACACTTTCATCCATACTGAAATAAACCATTCTTACCCCTCACAGGACCTTAGCTGTGACACTTTCATTCATACTGAAATAAACCATTCTTACCCCTTACAGGACCTCAGCTGTGACACTTTCATCCATACTGAAATAAACCATTCTTACCCCTCACGGGACCTCAGCTGTGACACTTTCATCCATACTGAAATAAACCATTCTTGCCCCTCACAGAATATCAGCTGTGACACTTTCATGCACACTGAAATAAACCATTCTTACCCCTCACAGGACCTCAGCTGTGACACTATAGATACTGTAATAAAAGTTCTTACCCCTTAGAGCATATGTCTGTGTCACCCCTATACATACTGTCATAAACTAGTCGTACACACACATATGATCTCAGCTGTGACACTTTCATCCATACTGAAATACACCATTTTTACCCCTCACAGGACCTCAGCTGTGTCACTTTCATCCATACTGAAATACACCATTTTTACCCCTCACAGGACCTCACTGTAACACTATAGATGCTGTAATAAACTGTTCTTACCCCTCACCTGATATCAGCTGTGACACGTCTATGCATACTGTAATAAACTGTTCTTACCACTCACAGGATATCAGCTGTGACACTTTAACACATACTGTAACAAGCTGCTCTTACCCTTCACAGGATATCGGCTGTGGTTCTTCTTTGAATGTAAGTTCAGGGGAAGTGTAACCGGAGTGAACAACAAACACTCCCCCTAGTGTCATGTCTCCTTCCTGGTGATAGGAGTTCTGCTTCCACGCTTGAAGTTTGCAGGCTGATGGTAAAGCACTATATGTGATACAAACTAGAGAAAGAACTGCCAGCATATGAATAAAGAATTCCATTGAACTGGCCAATAGCAAGTATTTCTGTGGGAATGTGGACAGAGAACAGGCATGCACAAGTCTTCAAGAGATAGTGTAAAACAGAAGGTTTACTTCACACAAACTGTCTTCCTTCCTCCGCTCTTCGTAATGAAGTAGTAAAGTAACAATATGTGGCAGACATTTGTTTTGGAGTGGACATTGCAGTGCCCTGATTTGTATTTGCACCCTTTGTGCATCACTAAGTCAAGGTGGTTACTTTTAAAGTCTTGTGAACATCCCCAGCTGACTTCCAGTACCACTGGGAAATGATGAAAACTGTAATTTGAACCCTATCATTTGCAAGTATTCCAAGTTAGCAATTTTCCATGTTCCCTTTCAGGGGAATATAAGCCTTTCTAATAATAAAGATATGTATTTAAAAATAAGAAAAAAATAACGTGTTGTTCAATAGTAAATGGGATGCAGCGTTCTCACGTGGGAATATCCACTGTGTTCTGATATCCTGGTTTTCAGATTACGGGACAACACAAAAGAACATCTAGAGAGTAAGGAAGTGTACCTGGTACGTGTCCCTTTCCGTGGATTATATACAAAAAACAACTTGGACAAGTCCTTTAACAGGTTAAGGTCATGGTTGTCGACCTATACCTTGGTTGAGGAACAGAGACAATAGGTTGTTGTCTTAAGAAACCCCTCACCCACCTACCTAGTATGTGGCATGCTTCATCATCGGGGTCCAACTGGATTGTCGAATGCAACCCAGCTGTGCTTCGATGCCTGATTACAGCGGAGCAGGTTGATTTGTGAAAAATGAAGTGCTATGTAAAGTGAAGTTAATTAATAAAAATGTCTTTAGGAAATGCCCTTATAAATGTTTTAATTGTAGGGTCCTAGAGCAAAGGTAAAAACATAGTTGGGACATATATGAGGTGTATATGTGCCTTAATTTCCCTAAAATAGGTGTAGGTCAACTAGTTTCAGTCTTCTATGCTAATCAGAAGGCTTTCTTCAGGACCAAAAAATAGTGCGTGTGTCCAAAAAGTTATGAGAGGCCACTGGGGTGCATATATCAGCGCACACCCTAAAGTGCGTTGTGAATGTGGTGGATCTTGTTACTTACAGATCCTGCACAAAGAGTATCTGAAAGGAAAAGGATGACAATGCAGCATGTATATAGATACAATCAATGTCATACATGTACTAAGTATCTGTGCTCCTCCATGCGTGGGGTTGTGGAAACTAGGCTGCACAAAACGAAATAAAGGCACCATGCATGTGGTAGCATGATTTGCATGAATGATGAATAGCTTGAAATAACCCTGCGTGGGTACAACTTCTTATATTTTGTGCGTGTTTATCAATAGAGGTCCACTTGTCGCATATATGGCACAATTTGTGAAATTAAAACCTTACACTTTAGTGATTTCATGGCGCGTGATAAACAGAGAACACAATAAAAATAGATCAGATCACAAAACGGGACTCACTGACATACAACATAAAAGTAAGCTCACATTAACTCCTCGTGAGGGCACAATTAAAGCGCTCACAGGCGCTTTTGGGCACAAATACAGCGCTTACAGCGGTAGGACAAAATAAAGCGCTCTCAAGCGCTAGGGGTCAAGATGCAGCGCTTACAGGCGCTGGAAGCCAGCAAAGTCCAGGCAAAGTCCTTCAGCAAGGCAGGGGGGCAAAGCTGGGCCCAGAGCCAGCTCACCGGGTCTCCAGGCAGGGAGACAATCCAAGTGGCGGTCCTCCTGCCCAGCAACAACAGCAGCCCCCTCAGGATCCTGGAAGAGAACAGTTTGTGTGGGGACACAGCCCCATTTTTATACACCACATTCCTTTGTCTGTAGGTGCAGGGTGGGCGAGAAACCAGTCGCAGCTGGTTTTGGAGCACCCTTGATGCCCCAACCACCCCTTTCATTCACTGGGGAGGCTAGGGTCGTTAGACGCACCACGGGGGGCGGAGCCAGCATTGTGTGGGGAAAGCCCAGCCCCATCAGGAACCAGGTGCACTCCTCCCCAGCCATCAGCATGCTAATCTCCACTCTCACCACCGGGCAGACCGATCATGACTCATGGAGCCTGGCATCCCAGCCTGCTCCAGCCAATCACACGCCAGAACCTTCACAGCACACACGTAGCCATGTCTAGAAGTGGTACTTCCGCACAAGACACAATCATGCCACATACATCATTGCGAAGCATTTAATCACACAAGTTCACACATACCAAACTCGAGCATGCACACCTCACGCATCAGGAACTACCAGGGACACAGACATTCCCCATGCATTCCTATGGGAGGGCAGGCCTATCTCACAACATGCACTCAAAGTGCGCACGCACTTTCCCCTGGGACACAGTGAAAGTGTGCAGAACCCAAAAATCACGATCACCAGGTCACTATTAAAAGCAAAAAGTTTAGGGGTGAACCTGCCAGAAGGGCCAAGTCCAACACAACCACCTTCCAACCAAAACGCAGGGTAGACCAATCACCACCGTGATGGACTTCCCTGCTTGGGGCGATAGAACACGGACGCGGGCCCGCAACTGCAGGGACACCCTCCTGTTCTACGCCACGGTGAACCCATGGAATTCCTTCTAAAACCACTGTCTGGAACAACTGGGCTACCCCACTGGTACTCCCAAGCTGTCCGCGGCCAGGACCAGGCCCTGGGCCACCCAGGTGCCACCGGTCCTTGCCTATTCGCAGAGCGGGGGTAGTAACCTCTGGCACATAGGAGCCATTCTCCACTCTTCCTGTCTGCAAGACAGGACTAGACTGCCACTGGTTCTCCAGCCCAGGGTCGTCGGGCCCGATTCACAGAACTAACTTAAGACAAAATCCTAAACTTACTACTTTTGGTATTCACAGAAGTTAGGATTTTGTCTTAAGTTTGTCTTAAGACAGACTTAAGACAGACTTAAGACAAAATCCTAACTTACGTCCGTCTTAAGTCTGTCTTAAGTCTGTCTTAAGACAAACTTAAGACAAAATCCTAACTTCTGTGAATACCAAAAGTAGTAAGTTTAGAATTTTGTCTTAAGTTAGTTCTGTGAATCGGCCCGTCAACCTCAGGCGGACCAGGAGTCTCGGGGAAGGCTCTCCTCCCCCTACCTCTTCTTCTAGGGTTCCTCCACCTCCGACAAGGGGTACACCTAGAACGCCATTCCAACCCAGGGCTTATCCACTCAGGTTGCACCGGGGTCAGAGGTGGGCTCTCCCATCCTCTGCACCCCCTTCCAGAGTCCTGCTCCCTACCAACTGGGGCGGTACCTCTGAAAGAAGAACCGGTCAGGACACTGGTTACAGTCGTCCTACCCTTCAGGTCAGGCTGATCCTGAACCTGGCCTCCCAACCTCTGGTCTAAAACCTTTGGTGGGAAATTTGCCTGGCACTCCAGGACTTTTGGGGATTCACACACCATCCCCCTGAGGCTGACACATGACCCATGTGTCATGTGACTGTCTGTCTGACGCAGATCTCCCGTCCCCTGTCCACCTGACAGGGCGCGAAGATCCACCAGACCAGAAGTGGTGTCACCAGGGTCACTACACGGGAACCTAGCCCAACTAGGTAGTCCCTGACCCACTGGTCCTTCCACTGGGGAACTCCCCCAATCACTCCTCACTTCGTACTCCTGTGCCCTCCCAACTGGAGTAGCACTGCCGGACACTGGAACCCCTGGAGCTCTAGTTACAGATGCTCCAGGAGATCTTCTTCAAATGGACTAACAACACAGCCTAGGTCCCCAACCTGGTGTTCCCTAAAGAAACCATCCAAGTCCTGAGGCAGGGCTTCGTGATCTGGGGACCCTCGGTCGCCCACTTACTCCTGCTCCACTGAGCCAGGCAGTAAGCCCCTACATCCTCCTCGCTATCCTGGGACCTAGCTGGGCTACACTGAGCCTCTTCCACCACGCTGGGCTGGAAGATACCTGAACCACTACTTTTGGATTCACTCACTAAGGACTCTAAAGAACCTCTGGCCCTTTCCCAGTGGTCAGCTTCATCTGCAAGCTCACATGCGACAGACAATCCACACTCCAACCGGTGTGTGCTCAACCCTGGTGAACAACAACTGAGCAGGTGCTCTTTGACAATCAGATCAAACAAGACGTCAAAATCATCTTTCGTGTGAACCTGTACCCAAGCCCACAGTGTATCACAACATTCATCCTCAAACTCCTCCCAAGACTGGTGAGACAGTTTCTTACTGTCCCTGAACTTCAACCTTAACTCCTCCTCTTGGGAAACAGGTACCAGACTGGGGGAACTGGGACTGGGATTTCCTCCACTGGAATCTATATAGCTTCCACCACTGGACTCAACCCTCCCTGGGGAATCCAGACCATTAAAACTGCGCCCAGGGGATAGTCTACCCTCCAGAGGTAATTTCTCTCTGGTGAAGGCCTTCTCAGCCTCCTCTATCCTTTCTTGCGCTAAGACCCTCTGAGTCTCTAGCTCTTGCTTTCTAACGCCCAGCTGTGCCATAGCCTGGGCATGCTCTAACCTGAGCTTTTCTAAAGCCAGCTGGTGATCCCTTTCTCTCCTCCTATCTTCCAACTCCTCTGGGGACAGGAAAAGGGATGAGGCACGGCCTCCTACGCTGCACCCAGCAAGGGACTCTCTATCTATGGGGTCCTCACTATCTGCTGGCGTCCCTGTGCTATCATTTTCTTCCTCCTCCTCAGACTCTTCAGGGTTCCCCTCAGACCCACCACCCTCATGGTGTGAGACCCGGGCCCTCTCCTCACTGTGCTCACGCTCCCAGTCCTCCTTCTGCCATTGGATTAGGTTACCCCTAAGTTGGGACTGGGTGTCTGACTCATTCACTGCAATGTCTCTCTCTTCGCAAAACTCTCTCAGTTCATGCATAAACAGACCCCAGACATTAAAAGCAGACTCCATCTTGGCAGGATGCTCACAGACACGTGCAACACATGGAGACTTAACTGTCAGAGCTGAAGCAAGAGTACCAAATTTACAAAGATTCAGTGAGCTCCCTAGAGAACTCACCCTTCACTTGTCTAGTGCCACACACTATTCATCCACACACAACCCTCCCCTCGGACTGGTAAGGCAGTTTCTACCACCCCTGATTTCTCAACCTGACCACATGTGACACAGGTACCAGACTCTGGGCGCAGGGCGGGGGACAAATGTACTTGACACAATTGCACAATGATAGCTTCAGGAGAAGAAAATATGGAACTTCAAAAACCAATAATCCCCAAAATGTGGTCATCTAAAATGCAGAGTTTTGTAGTGTGGCCAGTTGCCAGTGTGGTACAACGCAAACACAAATCCGGATCCTCTCTGCTTGCCGCCAATGTTAGAAATGGGATCCCTGGCTTGCCAGGGCTTGCGCCAAAGTCGGTCAGAGATCACCACTCCCAAGTCAGGGCAAGGGAGTTACACGCCAAGATAACCCCTGCTCACCCTCTAGGTAACGTGGCGCGAGCAGCAAGGCTAAACTTGAAGGCGATGTGAGTTAAGTATTTGCGCACGCACCCCAGCAACAACATCCAAGACCCACCACAAAGGAAACTCCACACAAGGTTATATAAAAATAGCCTTTGTATTACACCAAAACACATCAGATAAAAACACACACTTTACAATGTGCCAACAGGCACGGGCAGAATTTACAGGGGATATGTACAAGACAGGGCCACCAGGACCACTGTCAGGATTCAGCACTTTTAGAACTTAGCACTAGGTAGATTTAGCACTTAGAACATGGAATATAAATCACTGTAGCACAAAATAGAACATAAAGTACACAACCAGTAATTACTGGTAACCAGGACCTCACTAGCACCACCTGCACTAGGAGAAAAACAACCACCTAAGTATCACAATACCTGTTGGGGTATGCACATAACACATGATGCATAACATACATTCAGAGGTGTAAGAACATGGTACATGACGCATTAAAACACATTCAGAGGTGCAGGGGAGGAAAACACATGATGCTTAAAAACATTCAGAGGTGTAGCAATAACAATTGCGCAGTAATCACATTGGCACATAAATCATAAATGCGCCAGAATCACATTAGTCACCACCTGTGACTGTCCCTAGGCCAACTGGCCTTGTTGGGGCTAGGACGCCCTGTGTCCCAGAGTCAGGGGCCTAAACGTGGCAGTTGCCCCCAAAGTGCTGGGCAGCTGTGTGGGACAAGGCTGGGGCCAACGCTGGAGCCTCGCAGGCTCTTCCCAACTGACTGTCTCCTGAGCCTCTCTGACTCAACCAACAATATTGCGCCTGAGCCCCTCGTGGGCTCTAAGAAATTAATGTGGCCCTCAAGAACCTCTCTGGGCTCTTAGAACAATGTGGGCACTCAAGAGCCTCTCTGAGCTCGTAGGAAAGAATCCCCCCAGAGCCTATCTAGGCTCTAAACAATACTGCGGGGCGGGGAGCCTTCTCAGGGCTCTAAAACAAGAATGCGGCCTTGCTGGGGGAACGACCCGCTGACTGCTGGGGCCGCTCTACTCTCCCAGCCTCCCTCAGGAAAATCGGCCCTACTGGTGGAGGGGGCCGGGCACCGGCAATGAGCCCCGATGGCCTCCCTCCTGCTCTGCCTGTAATGGGCACTCGGAACCTGGCTCGGCTCTAAACAATTGACTGCCCCCAAGAGTCTCTTGGGCTCTAACAACAATTTCCTCCACTCGGGGAGCGAGCACGAGGGGGGGGCAACGTCAATGTGCCCCGACGCCTCCCCCTCCTTTGGAACGACCACTGCGCAGTCACTCACCCGGTCCTGCGGCGGCTCTCGCTTCTCCTGGGGCGGCTCTTCACGGGAGCTCCCGCTCCTCGGGGGCTCCCTTTCCACACTTATCCCTCTCTCTCCGGGGCTCAACCTCGCTCTTGGAGCCCCGGGGGGGGGGGGAAAGACCAGGCACCGTCTCTCTCTCTCTCTCTGCGGCTGCAGGGGGGGACTTCCGGTTCGTTGGTCGGGGTCGCGCTGCGATTGGCCGATGGGCCCTAACACTTCCGGGTCGTCGCGGGCAGCGCAGTGGCCCGTTTCAGGCACTTGCAGGCGGGGGGTGAATTAACCGAGGGGTGGGCTCCCTCGAGATAAAATATAAACGCAAATCTGCGAGGTGGTACTCGCTTAGGAGGGCAAGCGCTCCCCAGCGCAGGTGGGCAATAAAGCACTCCCAAGCGCTATTGGTGCAAAATAAAGCGCTCCCTGCGCTAGGGCACAATTAAAGAGCTCACAGGCGCAAGTGGGCACAAAATACAGCGCTTACAGCGCTAGGACAAAATAAAGCGCTCTCAAACGCTAGGGGTCAAGATGCAGCGCTTCCAGGCGCTGGAAGCCAGCAAAGTCCAGGCAAAGTCCTTCAGCAAGGCAGGGGGGCAAAGCTGGGCCCATAGCCAGCTCACTGGGTCTCCAGGCAGGGAGACAATCCAAGTGGCGGTCCTCCTGCCCAGCAGCAGCCCCCTCAGGATCCTGGAAGAGAACAGTGTGTGTGGGGACACAGCCCCATTTTTATACACCACATTCCTTTGTCTGTAGGTGCAGGGTGGGGGAGAAACCAGTCGCAGCTGGTTTTGGAGCACCCTTGATGGCCCAACCACCCCTTTCATTTACTGGGGAGGCTAGGGGCATTAGACGCACCACAGGGGGCGGAGCCAGAATTGTGTGGGGAAAGCCCAGACCCATCAGGAACCAGGTGCACTCCTCCCCAGCCATCAGCATGCTAATCTCCACTCTCACCACCGGGCAGACCCATCATGACTCATGGAGCCTGGCATCCCAGCCAGCTCCAGCCAATCACACGCCAGCACCTTCACAGCACACACGTAGCCATGTCTAGAAGTGGTACTTCCGCACAAGACACAATCATGCCACATACATCATTGCGAAGCATTTAATCACACAAGTTCACACATACCAAACTCGAGCATGCACACCTCACGCATCAGGAACTACCAGGGACACAGACATTCCCCATGCATTCCTATGGGAGGGCAGGCCTATCTCACCACATGCACTCAAAGTGCGCACGCACTTTCCACTGGGACACAGTGAAAGTGCGCAGAACCCAAAAATCACCATCACCAGGTCACTATTAAAAGCAAAAAGTTTAGGGGTGAACCTGCCAGAAGGGCTAAGTCCAACACTCGTGTGTATGGATTCATGGATCCTGTCACACAGGGGACTTCTCCTCAGAGAAACCACTGCACTTACGAAGCATGCCCAAGCAGTCTCCGGTGTCCTCATTTTCATTACAGTCATGGCACATTTAAAAGTCTGTCTGGCAAAAGCAAGGACAGGCATTTTCCCCATGTTTCCAATTAAATGCCTGGCACCTCAGACAGCATCCCCATGGCACGGTGCTGGCCACCCTGAAAGTGAAGGCTACAAACCTATGGTACACTCCTAGGGTACCCCCTGTGAGAGGCTAGTCTGCCAGTGACCCTCAAGGGTACTAAATTGACTTCCCTGCTCTGAAGAACAAGGTCATCATCTTGAGGCACTGTGTGCAGAATTAACACAATAAAACGGAGGCGCTGAAAATATCCCAGCACTTTATCATACCAATGACAACAGACATGCCCAAGTGAGCATGGGAAAATGTTGACAACTGAAGTGTCTAAGTGAGCATGGGACTATGAGAGGGTGTACCTCAGAAGATGTGAGGGTGAAGATGACAACAGAAGTGTCTAAGTTATAGGATATGAGATGATGGGAAAGTACAGAGGACAACAAAAGTGTCTGAGCATAGGCCGATGGGAGGCTAGAGATGACAAAAGAAGGGTTTCAGTGAGAATAGGAAGATGGAAGGCGGCATATGATACCAGAAGTGTCTAAGTGAGAAAGGGAAGATGGGATGGTGCAGAAGACAACAGAATTGTCCAATTGAGCATGGAAAGATGTCATGGTGGAGATGACAACAGAATTGGTCAAGTGAGCATGGGAAGATGGGATGGTGCTGATGCCATCAGCAATGTCTAAGCGAGGATTGGAAGATAGGAGGGTGTAGATGACAACAGACATATCTAAAAATGATTATAGGAAGATGGGACATCAGCAGTGTCTAAGTGGTCATGGGACGATGGGAGAGTGCAGATAACAACAGAGGTCTCTGAGTGAACATGGGAATATGGGAGGGTTTAGAGGGCTTTAGCAGTGTCTAAGTGATCATGGGAAGATGGGAGGGTGAAGTTGAAAATAGCGATGTCTTAACAAGTGTGGGAAGCTAAAGGGTGCAGATGACAACAGAAGACAAACAATGGAAGCTTGGAGCGGGCAGATGCTAACAGACGTGTCAGTGCATGGCAAGATGGGAGGGTGTAGATGCCAGCAGATTTGTCAGAGCATGGGAAGATTGGAAGTGCAGATGACGACAGCTATATCCAAGTGAGCATGGGAAAATGGAAGTGTGTGTAGATGACAATAGAAGCCTCGGAGTGAGCATGGGATGATGAGAGTGTTATGATTTGCAATGTTCCCCAATATAGGCACCTAAACTTTTTACTTACATTTACCTTGCCATTGTACTACTCAACGGTTTGTGCTGACCTTTTACCTAGTTAGGTGCTGCATAAATGTTGTGTGGATTTCCCCAAAAACTAGCATCATTTATTATGCATGAGGATTCTCAGAATGACAGCAGGATTGACATTTTCTGCATAATAACTGTGTATAAGATTCATCACCATTGTCATCCTCGGCCAACATGACACAAAAAGGTAGAAACCCTGAGGGTAAACACACACCATAACTTTGCTTGGGCAATACGAGAAGAAAGACTTCCAAGCAGACACACTGACACAAGACGCTGAGGTTCCTGCATGCAGACTCTCCAGAACGCAGTTGTCTGACATCCCTCTCAGGGTGTCCTTCTTGAGACCCAGATGGGGGCCTGCATTCTCTCACACCAGGTAATGGGGTTGGTTCTGTCCTTGGGTGAGTCTTGGCTAGACACCTACATATATGGTAGGTACATTTAGTTAGGGTTAGCATCATAGAAGTACGTATTGTTCCTGTCATGTATCTAAACACTGACATATATCTATTATTTAAGCACTATGTTAGAAATCTACCATCCATTTATTCTGTTGTTGCTTATAATCATTTATATCTGTTTTTGTCTTATGGTTGTTTCAGGATGCATATTTTACACTAGAATGACGCTGGTTCATAAAATGCTTATTGAAAACATCCCCATTGTTTAGTTTGTGTGTCTCTCTGAGACAAAGTGAGCACAAGTGACTGAGCAAAAAGTACTGTACTGTTTCCACAGTCCTGGTGGTGTCAGGGTTGTCAGAAACTATTCTCTCCCCGGGAAAAGCGGTCCATAGTGGCACAGTGAGCTAGCTGGTATACAGGCAAGCATATCTGATGGGGAGTCTGAAATGAGTCTGACACCACTCCCACAGTTTATGTTGTTTAAATACGCAGATCCTATATAGATTTGTAGGAACTACATGACAAGAGGGTGCAGATGACAACAGCAGTGTCTAAGTGAGCAAGGGAAGATGGGACGATGCAGGTGACAACAACAATGTCTGTGTGAGCTTAGGAAGATGGGAGAGTGCAGATAACATCATAAGTGTCCAAGTGATCATGTGAAGATGGGAAGGAGAAAATGACAGTAGAAGTATCTGAGTGAACATAGGAAGATGGGACGGTGCAGATGATAACAGACATACCGAACCGAGTATGGGAACATGAGAGGATGTAGATGGCAACTTCAGAGTCTAAGTAAACATGGCAAAATGGGAAGGAGCCAATGCCAACAGAAGTGTCTGACTATGGGGAGGATAGGAGTGCCCAAGTGAGCATGCGAAAAAGGGATGGTGCAGATGACAAAAGAAGTTTCCAAGTGAGCATGGGTAGATGGGAGGCTGCAGATGACATCACCAGTATCTAAGAGATAATGGGAAGATTGTAGCATATAGATAACAACAGCAGTGTCTGAGAAAAATGCAAAATGTTATATGTTTTATTACTAACTAAAGGGAATGTGTAACACAGATTTCAAATTTCAACTTCGAGATGTGTTATGTGATGTATTCTTGTTTGTTTGTCAATATCTTAAGGAGCTTTTTATGGCAACTCCAATACATTTAGTCACTTTATATCTAATCATTTTGGTAACAATGTACTTTATTCTATAATGACCAGGCTCTTTTTCATGCATGTATTTTTGGTTACATGCTGTTCTGCTTGCCAACCTAGGTGTCGTCTAATGGGGCAATGCACTCAGTCACCTGTCTCTGCATTAAAGTGGTATCAATCCATTTTCTTCATCGAAGGATTAGACACTTTATTATACATGTTTCACTTGGAGCTGCAAGAAAATTGGGAAGGTAATCCAATACAGTTCAAAGGCAGGATGTGTTTTCAGGAAAAATTGAATAGTATTTTTTGCTCCCGATTGCTATCTGCCCTATACTTTATGCTTCCGCTGCTGCGGGGATGATAAATACAAATGTATAAGGATTCCATATATATTGTCTCCTTAAATGTTAATGGCCTTAATCATATAAAGAAAGCATGGGCTATAGATGAATGGGTGAGAAGACACTTCCCAGATATTGTGCTTATTCAGGAGGCCCACTATATGGATAGAAAGGAGCCTACATATACAGTGTTTAGGCAATGGGCAGGCTATCCATGCATCTCATCCACAAATGCCTCTTATAGAGGTGTAGGAATTTTAGACAATAAGCATTTCCCTTTTCAAAAAATCTTTACCCAGTCTGATACAGAAGGCAGAATTTAGTTTCATTCATTAATTTAGTTTCATTAGCGTCTTAGTCAATAACATTGAACTTACTACATCTACAATTTATGTGCCGATTTTAGATAACTCAGCACCCCTGTTAGAACTACAGCAGGCATTGCTGATTACCCTAGGACTTGTGATTTTAGGGGGTGACTTTACCCTCCTTCAAATCCCAGAGCTAGATTAATCTATTGATAAATGTAAGCCGAATAAGCCACAAATGGCGAGTATGCTAAAGGAATGTTTGCAGGGGCTTTATGGTGGGGAGAACATTCAAATAGGCAGAACTATTCCTATTTCTTGGCAAAAAATAAATCTGCAACCAGATCAGATATCCTTTCCTCATGTAATTTGAAATTAGTCAGTTGTATGGATACCCCGAATGGTTTTTCAGACCATGCCTTGGATTAGATGGTAGTATCTGGGATCAGAGGTCCAAAAAATCCCATAGATGGTTTTGTCAATAGGTCAATCAAGAGAACGAAGATTGGTGTAAAGAACTGTATAGTGAAATAATAAGTTTCTTTCAGATTAATGATAATACAGCAAGGGTAGAGACTATTTGGGAGGCATTCAAAGCAACCATACAGGGTTACAGAACTTCCGAATATATAGCACAAACGAAAATCCCTTCCGGCGTATAGGGCATAGTTAGAGCAAGATGTGAATAGGGCTAAAGTGCACTATTTAAATAATAACACCCTTATTATTAAATTGACACTTAGATAGCAATGAAAAAGAGGATTGACTTTAAATCTCAATGTTTGGCCTTCAAAGCTCTACAGGGTACAGGGCCATAATTCTTGAGGACGCATCTGAAATAGTATACGCAGGTCAGAAGTTTAAGATCTACTCATACAACATTTCTGCAGACACCCAGGTTTAGGAAGGCCCGCTGGGGTGGAAGAAGCTTCCTGCCGGAAACAGTGAAGATCTGAAACCAGTTGCTCATTTCCATAAAGAGCAGCTTTTTACTCTTGTCCTTTAGAAAGGTGCTAAAAACTTGGGGGCATATTACCAAGCAATATCGACAATTATCGCTATGCATGGTTAGCGGCTAAAATTATATCGCCGTGCTCCGACGATTTTTACCGCTGAGATACCTTGATATTATCAAGGTTTATCTCAAAAGCGGTAAAAATCCTGCGAAATGCATGAATATCGCTGAAAAATCAGCGATATTCATGCATTATCGTGACAATGCTCTTAGCCATGTTATCCTCCTTCCATTGGATAACATGGCTAAGAACTGCTCTGGGCAGACGTTATCTTTTGGAGATATTCGCGCTTAGCGCGAATATTTCCAAAAGTAAGGCTTTGTTGATAATTGGAGATAGCGATGTTAGCGACTGTGTTCAGTCGCTAACATCTTGGCATGCCCACTTTGCATGTCATTAGCGATAAATATTGCTGACATGCAAAGTGGGCCCCAAGATGATCGCTATCTCCTACTAGCTGTCGCTAACTGGTGTTAGCGACAGCTAGGCAATAGGGCGATAAAATTATCGCCGCTTTAGCGGGAAAAAGTCCCACTAAGGCGGCGATAATGGCCCTTGGTAATATGCCCCTCGGTTCTTTAACAACTGATCCATCTTGTATGCTCGTCCAGCACAGCTCAGATCTTCCGTTTCTAGTGACAGACGCCTTTGGGCACTTGTTGCGCTCTGCAAATATGTAATCAAATCAAATGTATACAGGAATATTATTATGCCCAAGGCTATTCTGCTAACTCAGCATATCTCCAAAAAGTGTATGAAGAGAGTGATTTTGCAGGTAGATTTTTAGCATGTCAGGTACAGGAACGCCAAACTCAAAATAGGGTTATAGATGAGGAAACAAAAGCTCATATAACGGACCCATGCAAATACAGGGTAGATATTTAAAACACTAAAAATCAATATATAGCCAACAACAGGATGTGCATGTTCTGAGTCTTATGGGTTTTCTTAGCAAGCTCCCTACTCCCAACTTACAGGCAAGCCAGGCCAAGCCTCAATAGCTAACGCCTCTCTTTAAGAATCGAAGATGTTGTCAAATCTTTGGCTAAAGGAAAGGCCTGCGGAGAAGATGGATTGCCGGCTGAATTGTATAAAAAGTTCATACCAGTTTTAAACCCTGAGCTAGTTAAGTTTGTTAATCATATATTAGAAGGGGGTGAAATCCCTGCTTTATTTAGCACCACATTTGTGGTTAGTTTTTTGCTGAAAAATAAAGATAAGTACAAAATTGATTCAATAAGACCTATACGTTTTTTAAATGTTGATTATAAAATTATAACTAAACTTTTAGCAAAAAGACTAGGCAGCAATTTAGTTCAGTCATGCACCCTGATCAGTGGGCTTTGTACCAGTGAAGCAATTATTTTTCAATACATATTTTCTGATTGAAGCCTTAGATTATTTTTTATAAAATAAAATTCCTGTGCAGGTTATGCCATTAGATACCGAAAAGGCTTTTGATTTAGTGTTTTAGGAAATACTTTTTACTATACTCGATGAGTTTAAGTTCCCCCCCAAATATTATTAAAATAATTTCCGGTTTATATAAAGGTGCCTCTGTGGAAATAATTATTAATTCCAGTAATATTGCTACATGTAAGGTTAGAAGAGGTACAAGACAGGGGTGTCAGGTGTCACCAATATATTTTATCCTTTTTATAAAGCCACTAACTATTGCTAATAATGCAGATATATTACCGCCACTGCAAGGGATGATTATTATTAAATTACATGCTGATGAAATAGCATTATTTCTTTAACTAGATTTAGCCAACCAAAAGAGGGGGGAAACTACCTTTACAACGCAACTATTACGACGGAATGCTATTACAACGCGACTATTACAACGCTAAAACTATTACAACGCATGTTTTTACAACGCATGTTATTACAACGCAAATGCTATTACAACGCATATTTTTACATCGTAAATATATTAATTTTTAATTTAATTAAAAAATGAGATAAATGTAATGTTGTATATGTTAAAAATATTTTTAATTTTATTAATGATTTTATTTACATGAATTATTAATAAAGTATCTTTTTATAAAAATAATTAAAAACAAAATTAAATATTAAATTGCAAAAATGTTGAAAAAAAGATTATAATCATAAGCATTAATACTCAGGTATTTATTTTGATTATTAAATAATTAATTATTTAAATTTATTTTTAATATTAAATAAAAATAAATATTAATAATTAAAAAAATTATGTTTTTTTAGAAATACTAATTGATTGAAATATATATTATAATTATTTTTCTTTAAAATAATTAAATAATATATTGGATAAAAGTTGATAAAAAGTTTATAATCATAAAAAATAATACTCAGGTATCTTTTTAGAAAATGTAATTGTTTTATATATATATATATATTATATTTATTTTTCTTTAAAATAATTAAATAATACATTGGATACATGTTGATAAAAAATTTATTACCACAAGAAATAATACTCAGGTATCTTTTTAGAAAATGTAAATGTTTAAACTATAAATAGTGAACATTATATATTTATAGTAAATTATTTAATTATTTAAATTCAATGTTGGATTAATGTTACAAAAATTAATACTCAGGTATCTTTTTAGAAAATGTAATTGTTTTATATATATAATATTTATTTTTCTTTAAATTAATTAAATAATATATTGGATACATGTTGATAAAAAGTTTACTACCACAAGAAATAATACTCAGGTATCTTCTTAGAAAATGTAAATGTTTAAACTATAAATAGTAAACATTATATATTTATAGTAAATTATTTAATTATTTAAATTCAATTTTGGATTAATGTTACAATCTTTTTTTAATGCAAGCATTTATAATTATTTAGTGTTTATGAAAATGAAAATGTTTTAACTATTTAAAATGATTAATGTTTTATTGTTGATTATTTTATTAAAAAATTAAAAATAATTATTAAAAAATATATATTCATTATATGAAGGAAAATATTATTATTAAAAAAACTATTTATTGATAAATTATTTATTTAAAATATATATCACTTTTTAAAAATGATACACATACAATAACAAACACATTTGGAATTTTTCCCACGGTTTAACATTGATTTCAATGGAAGGTTTAGTCCTTTGTTTATTGCAATGACCGCTCTATACAAACCAACGCAATGGATTAGTAAGGTCGAAAAAGAACAGATGGAGGAGAGAGAAGATGAAAACAAGACCAGCATACAGGTAAGTGAACAAAAACATTATTTATGATAGTTTATACATTATTTTAAGAGTAAATTTAATGAAGTAAAAAAATATAAAGACAATAAAGTTTTTTTAAATTTTGTTTTATTGTTGATAAAAAAATATATAAAAAATATTTCAATTTTTATTAACTTATTTCATATTTTTTAATAATTTTACAACACCAATTAATATTTATAATAAAATAATATATTTTATATAATAATGTATAACACATAGTCCTTTGTTTATCTTGGTACTTTTTTGATGACGTCTTTACGTCGACGTTAGCGGCCATCTTGGATAGCATCGATTGCTGGAAGCAGCTGCAAGCTGATCTGCGCTCAGGTAGGAAACTTTATAAAGTTATTTTATAATGTAAAATAAATTATGTACATATATATTGTAATGAAAGAATAAGGAGAGGTTGCGGTAGTTATTAAAAGATGTATAGATTTTGTTTTAAGCATGTCGCCGAACATATTACTTGCATATGTCTATGTCGGGTTATGTAAGAAAAAATGTAATAGATACAGATTGAAAATAAGTATTTATGTTTGATTTATTGAAAACATTTTGAACGATAATGCTTAGATTTAACTTAGATATGTTTTTCGATCGAAGATTTGAAGAGGAGAAATAGGATAGTTTGGTTGTTTTTTCCAAAATGATTGCTTTTCACAAGGTATTTGATAAATAAAACAGTTTCTTTCTAATTGTACGAGATAAAAAAAGGGATACATATTTTGTTTAAGACCTGGTACTTTTCGTTTCAGAGCTTTAATTTGTTGTATATTGTACTTTTGGTTTTGGAGCGTAGATTTGATGCATTGCTTAAAAATGTATTTGTTCTGGAATTCAAACATATTTCTTGGCGTTTTTTTTTATATTGGAAAATTTGAAAAATGTTTCTTTGTAATTGTACGAGATAAAAAAAGGGACACATATTTTGTTTAAGACCTGGTACTTTTCGTTTCA
The DNA here is from genome assembly GCF_964261635.1 of Lissotriton helveticus. NCBI lineage: Eukaryota > Metazoa > Chordata > Amphibia > Caudata > Salamandridae > Lissotriton > Lissotriton helveticus. The sequence goes on along the minus strand of NC_136069.1, from coordinate 1,695,213,107 downwards.
GAGCTTTACTTTGTTGTATATTGTACTTTTGGTTTTGGAGCGTAGATTTGATGCACTGATTAAAAATGTATTTGTTCTCGAATTCAAAAATATTTCTTGGCGTTTTTGTTTATATTGGAAAATTTGGAATGTGATAAGTTTTGACTTAGTTAGTGAGAAGAATAATAGTTAGGATGTGATATATGATAAGAAAATCAAATAAAATACAGGTTGGGATCGTTAATTTTTGAAAAATAATATTTTTGCAAAAAAAGAAGAAGGTTGAAGGATTTGTGTAACGAAGACGTATTTATTTCGAAAGATGTCCATTTTTGGTTAAAAAAAAGACATCCTTTTTAAAAATTTACTAAATACGTTAGAAAAAAGGATGGAATTTTATGGCATTTAAAAAATTATTTATTTATGAGGTACAATGCATTACTGACATTACCAAGATCAAGTTTAGTTCAAATTTTTATAATATATGACAAATACTGTCATAAAATTATACTTTAAAGCAAAGTTTTTAAGATATCAAACATTTGATAAAAAAAGCATCACTTTGGAAAAAATAAGTGGTGAGAAAAGAAAGAATATTTTAAAAGGATCGTTCAAAATGTTTTGGCAACAAATATATTCCATTTTAAATGCGATGGATATCATCATATTTTTGCAAAAAGATGGAGAAAATTGACTTTTTTCTGATTTAAAGGGTTTTTTGAAAAAGAAAAATATTCCAGTGGAATTGACTTTTTTGAAAAAATGTGGAATAGAAGAAAAAAAATCTTTTTAAGGTAAAGGAACCCGACAAAATTTATTTAAAAAAATGTTTAAAAAAATGGCAATTAAATTAAATGTAAAAATTTTTTTTAGGTCAAAGCAGGAAAGTAAATTTGTGAAAACTGATTAGAAATGTAATATGTTAGCAACATTTTCCAGGTAGTCTAATGCCACAGTCAACGAAAATTGTTGAAGTACTCCCAATAGTCTCTCAGACATTTCCTTAGCTTGCTTAGAAGGTCGTGGATTTAGGCTACCTGTTAATGCTTGGGCAAGTCTCATTTCTTGAAAACTTTCCTCCTTCTTCAAAGTTTTCAAAAAAGAGTAGAAATTTGGATGATGTTTACCAATTGTATGACTGAAGGAGTTGTGCCATCCCTCTATGGCGTTGTTTGTTTTAGCACCTCCTTCTAAGCAGGTTGAGTAGCAGTTCCACCACTCCACATGGAAACGTGGCTTCCTCCTGCGACCTGATCGGCTTAGATGTCCAATCCATGTGTCCTCAAAGTAATTTAACAAGGGAGCCAATTTTTCTTCATTTTCGACATAATATTCAGATTCAGAAATTGCAGTGTAGTACTCGTCTACACTTTCAGGAGGTACAAAACAAAGTGCTGTTAATTTTTTGAATTCAAATTGAAGCTTACTATCTGAGCAGTAATCTGTAACCAGGGATTTTTTTTGTAACTTACGCCAATATGCCTGGGAAAAATGAAAAAAACACCCCTGAATTTGGGTATCCACGTACAATTTGTTGATCACATTGATCATAGTCAATTCAAAATCAATAATGATTTTCCGAGGACTTTTGCCTAATGTTTTCTCTTTAATCACTGTCAAAAATTCAATGTAGGTTGCAGATTGCTTATCTGGTAGTAAGCTATACACTAAGGGAACTACATTTTTGTTAATTTGTGCATGAATGCTGTAAATTTGAGTGAATGGATGGGGTGTACATTTAAACGTCCCATCCATCATCCAAATTTCAGTATTCTCTAACTTAAAAAGATTGCGGGGAGTACTAAAAATTAGAATACGTTTAAGAGGGTTTTGGTTGTCATAGAGTAAGAAAGGTTCATTAGAGAAAGACAGAGTAAGGTCATGAGGAATATTTATGTCAGCAAAAGTTTGAGGGGTAACTGTGTGTGTGTTACTTGCCTGCTTTTTACGTTGGATAATTCTCCGCAAATTGGGTATAATAGGCATATTGCAAGCAATATGACCAGGGACATGCTGTGCAACCTCTCTTAAAATTGAACCAGGAGTTTCATTGGAGGTGGATGCAATATCTTTCATCTCGTTAATTGTTTGACGTATTTCTATCTCCATTGCAGAGGCAGAGTGGTTATGTTCAGTGGTTTTTATTATGTTGTCACCAACAGTAACCGCTCTGCCGCTGCAACGGGAAGAATAATATTGCACACACCTCCAATGTCTCCTTGGTTCACTTATTCTTTCATTACAATATATATATCCACAATGTTGAAGAAGTCTGTTTCCTTTCCTGGATTTAATATAGGAAGCTGTGGCCTGGCTTGACATTATCTGTTGAAAAAAATAAAAACAGAAAAGATAATTATTATGTTTTCTAAAAACTGTATTTTATCTTTTTTAAAAAAAGAATTTTTTTTTCATGTTTATACTAGTTTTGAGAGTTATTTTACTAAGTGCCACACCTACACTATCCAGCACTTACCATACTGATGAACTTTAGTGCAGTTAGAATAGTAAGTACCACCCCTACACTATCCAGCACTTACTCTACTGATGCACTTTACTGGAGTTTGATTAGTAAGTTGCACACCTACACTATCCATCACATATCCTACTGATGCACTTTACTGGAGTTAGAATAGTAAGTGGCACCCCTACACTATCCAGCACTTACCATACTGATGCACTTTCCTGGAGTTAGAATAGTAAGTGGCACCCCTACACTATCCAGCACTTAACTTACTGATGCACTTTCCTGGAGTTAGAATAGTAAGTGGAACCCCTACACTATTTAGCACTTACCCTACTGATGCATTTTCCTGGAGTTAGAATAGTAACTGGCACCCCTACACTATCCAGCACTTACCCTACTGATGCACTTTCATGGAGTTGGAATACTAAGTGATATCCCACACTATCCAGCACTTACCCTACTGATGCACTTTCCAGGAGTTAGAATAGTAAGTGGCACCCATACACTATCCAGCACTTACCCTACTGATGCACTTTCCTGGAGTTAGAATAGTAAGTGGCACCCCTACACTATCCAGCAATAACCCTACTGATGCACTTTCCTGGAGATAGAATAGTAAGTGGCACCCCTACACTATCCAACACTTACCCTACTGATGCACTTTTTTAGAGTTAGAATAGTAAGTGGCACCACTACACTATCCAGCACTTACACTACTGATGTACTTTCATGGAGTTGGAATACTAAGTGGCAGCCATACACTATCCAACACTTACCCTACTGATGCACTTTCCTGGAGTTAGAATAGTAAGTGGCACCCCTACACTATCCAGCACTTACCCTACTGATGCACTTTCCTGGAGTTAGAATAGTAATTGGCACCCCTACACTATCCAGCACTTACCCTACTGATGCACTTTCCTGGAGTTAGAATAGTAAGTGGCACCCCTACACTATTTAGCACTTACCCTAAATATGCACTTTTTGGATGTCGAATAGTAAGTGGTACTTATATACTTTTCGTCATTTGCATTAATGTAGCACTTTTCACTGGGTTAGATAAAAAATGTAAACTTGAAAATATGTAACATTAATCCTACTGATTCAATTTGATGGTGTTCGATTTGAAAGTGACTCATTTACATTAAACAGCACTTACTATTCAGATGATATTTGTCTGTTTTTTTAAAAATGGATATATCTATATTTTGGTCATAATTATGTGCTTTACAGGTAATTTTTATGATAAATTACCTTAGGTTTTTGGTGTTTGCTTCTTGCTGCTCTTCCTGGTCTTCTAATTTATGTTTGTTTTGGTTTTTGGTTGATTGTTTTCTCTGGTTAGGAACTTCAAGTTGGATTCTAAAAAAAAAATTTGAGATTGTTTCAAATGTTTTCCACATGTTTCATGCTATTGTATTATTTAAAAAATGTGATTGTATGGCAAAATAATAAATGAATCTTTTTCAATTTGGTATAAAACATGTTTTTTGAATGTATACATTTTTAACACATGTCTCATTTTTTTTAAACATCAGAATACACATTGGTACACTTATACTATCCAGCACTTACCCTACTGATGCACTTTCCTGGAGTTAGTATAGTAAGTGTCACCCCTACACTATCCAGCACTTATCCTACTGATACACTTTACTGGAGTTAGAATAGTAAGTGGCACCCCTACACTATCCAGCACTTACCCTACTTGTGCACTTTCCTGGTGTTGGAATACTAAATGGCATCCCTACACTATCCAGCACTTACCCTACTGATGCACTTTCCGGGAGTTAGAATAGTAAGTGGTACCCCTACACTATCCAGCACTTATCCTACTGATGCACTTTCCTGAAATTACAATAGTAAGTGGCACCCCTACACTATCCAGCACTTACCATACTGATGCACTTTCCTGGAGTTAGAATAGTAAGTGGCACCCCTACACTATCCAGCACTTAACTTACTGATGCACTTTCCTGGAGTTAGAATAGTAAGTGGAACCCCTACACTATTTAGCACTTACCCTACTGATGCATTTTCCTGGAGTTAGAATAGTAACTGGCACCCCTACACTATCCAGCACTTACCCTACTGATGCACTTTCATGGAGTTGGAATACTAAGTGATATCCCACACTATCCAGCACTTACCCTACTGATGCACTTTCCAGGAGTTAGAATAGTAAGTGGCACCCATACACTATCCAGCACTTACCCTACTGATGCACTTTCCTGGAGTTAGAATAGTAAGTGGCACCCCTACACTATCCAGCAATAACCCTACTGATGCACTTTCCTGGAGATAGAATAGTAAGTGGCACCCCTACACTATCCAACACTTACCCTACTGATGCACTTTTTTAGAGTTAGAATAGTAAGTGGCACCACTACACTATCCAGCACTTACACTACTGATGTACTTTCATGGAGTTGGAATACTAAGTGGCAGCCATACACTATCCAACACTTACCCTACTGATGCACTTTCCTGGAGTTAGAATAGTAAGTGGCACCCCTACACTATCCAGCACTTACCCTACTGATGCACTTTCCTGGAGTTAGAATAGTAACTGGCACCCCTACACTATCCAGCACTTACCCTACTGATGCACTTTCCTGGAGTTAGAATAGTAAGTGGCACCCCTACACGATTTAGCACTTACCCTAAATATGCACTTTTTGGATGTCGAATAGTAAGTGGTACTTATATACTTTTCGTCATTTGCATTAATGTAGCACTTTTCACTGGGTTAGATAAAAAATGTAAACTTGAAAATATGTAACATTAATCCTACTGATTCAATTTGATGGTGTTCGATTTGAAAGTGACTCATTTACATTAAACAGCACTTACTATTCAGATGATATTTGTCTGTTTTTTTAAAAATGGATATATCTATATTTTGGTCATAATTATGTGCTTTACAGGTAATTTTTATGATAAATTACCTTAGGTTTTTGGTGTTTGCTTCTTGCTGCTCTTCCTGGTCTTCTAATTTATGTTTGTTTTGGTTTTTGGTTGATTGTTTTCTCTGGTTAGGAACTTCAAGTTGGATTCTAAAAAAAAAATTAGAGATTGTTTCAAATGTTTTCCACATGTTTCATGCTATTGTATTATTTAAAAAATGTGATTGTATGGCAAAATAATAAATGAATCTTTTTCAATTTGGTATAAAACATGTTTTTTGAATGTATACATTTTTAACACATGTCTCATTTTTTTAAAACATCAGAATACACATTGGTACACTTATACTATCCAGCACTTACCCTACTGATGCACTTTCCTGGAGTTAGTATAGTAAGTGTCACCCCTACACTATCCAGCACTTATCCTACTGATACACTTTACTGGAGTTAGAATAGTAAGTGGCACCCCTACACTATCCAGCACTTACCCTACTTGTGCACTTTCCTGGTGTTGGAATACTAAATGGCATCCCTACACTATCCAGCACTTACCCTACTGATGCACTTTCCGGGAGTTAGAATAGTAAGTGGTACCCCTACACTATCCAGCACTTATCCTACTGATGCACTTTCCTGAAATTACAATAGTAAGTGGCACCCCTACACTATCCAGCACTTACCCTACTGATGCACTTTCCTGGAGTTAAAATAGTAAGTGGTACCCCTACACTATTCAACACTTACCCTACTGATGCACTTTCCTGGAGTCAGTATAGTAAGTGGCACCACTACACTATCCAGCACTTACACTACTGATGCACTTTCATGGAGTTGGAATACTAAGTGGCACCCATACACTATCCAACACTTACCCTACTGATGCACTTTCCTGGAGTTAGAATAGTAAGTGGCACCCCTACACTATCCAGCACTTACCCTACTGATGCACTTTCCTGGAGTTAGAATAGTAAGTGGCACCCCTACACTATCCAACACTTACCCTACTGATGCACTTTCCTGGAGTTAGAATAGTAAGTGGCACCCCTACACTATCCAGCACTTACCCTACTGATGCACTTTCCTGGAGTTAGAATAGTTATTGGCACCCCTACACTATTTAGCACTTACCCTACTGATGCATTTTCCTGGAGTTAGAATAGTAACTGGCACCCCTACACTATCCAGCAGTTACCCTACTGATGCACTTTCATGGAGTTAGAATAGTAAGTGGCACCCCTACACTATCCTGCACTTAAACTACTGATGCACTTTCCTGGAGTTGGAATAGTAAGTGGCACCCATACACTATCCAGCACTTACCCTACTGATGCACTTTCCTGGAGTTAGAATAGTAAGTGGCACCCCTACACTATCCAGCACTTACCCTACTGATGCACTTTCCTGGAGTTAGAATAGTAAGTGGCACCCCTACACTATCCAGCACTTACACTACTGATGCACTTTCATGGAGTTGGAATACTAAGTGGCAGCCCTACACTATCCAACACTTACCCTACTGATGCACTTTCCTGGAGTTAGAATAGTAAGTGGCACCCCTACACTATCCAGCACTTACCCTACTGATGCACTTTCCTGGAGTTGGAATACTAAATGGCATCCCTACACTATCCAGCACTTACCCTACTGATGCACTTTCCTGGAGTTAGAATAGTAAGTGGTACCCCTACACTATCCAGCACTTATCCTACTGACGCACTTTCCTGAAATTACAATAGTAAGTGGCACCCCTACACTATCCAGCACTTACCCTACTGATACACTTTCCTGGAGTTAAAATAGTAAGTGGTACCCCTACACTATCCAACACTTACCCTACTGATGCACTTTCCTGGAGTCAGTATAGTAAGTGGCACCACTACACTATCCAGCACTTACACTACTGATGCACTTTCATGGAGTTGGAATACTAAGTGGCACCCATACACTATCCAACACTTACCCTACTGATGCATTTTCCTGGAGTTAGAATAGTAAGTGGCACCCCTACACTATCCAGCACTTATCCTACTGATGCACTTTCCTGGAGTTAGAATAGTAAGTGGCAACCCTACACTATCCAACACTTACCCTACTGATGCACTTTCCTGGAGTTAGAATAGTAAGTGACACCCCTACACTATCCAGCACTTACCCTACTGATGCACTTTCCTGGAGTTAGAATAGTTATTTGCACCCCTACACTATTTAGCACTTACCCTACTGATGCATTTTCCTGGAATTAGAATAGTAACTGGCACCCCTACACTATCCAGCACTTACCCTACTGATGCACTTTCATGGAGTTAGAATAGTAAGTGGCATCACTACACTATCCAGCACTTAAACTACTGATGCACTTTCCTGGAGTTAGAATAGTAAGTGGCACCCATACACTATCCAGCACTTACCCTACTGATGCACTTTCCTGGAGTTAGAATAGTAAGTGGCACCCCTCCACTATCCAGCACTTACCCTACTGATGCACTTTCCTGGAGTTAGAATAGTAAGTGGCACCCCTACAATATCCAACACTTACCCTACTGATGCATTTTCCTAGAGTTAGAATAGTAAGTGGCACCACTACACTATCCAGCACTTACACTACTGATGCACTTTCATGGAGTTGGAATACTAAGTGGCAGCCATACACTATCCAACACTTACCCTACTGATGCACTTTCCTGGAGTTAGAATAGTAAGTGGCACCCCTACACTATCCAGCACTTACCCTACTGATGCACTTTCCTGGAGTTAGAATAGTAAGTGGCACCCCTACACTATCCAGCACTTACCCTAAATATGCACTTTTTTGGAGGTCGAATAGTAGGTGGTACTCATATACTTTTCGTCATTTGCATTAATGTAGCACTTTTCACTGGGTTAGATAAAAAATGTAAACTTGAAAATATTTAACATTAATCCTACTGATTCAATTTGATGGTGTTCGATTTGAAAGTGACTCATTTACATTAAACAGCACTTACTATTCTGATGATATTTGTCTGTTTTTTTAAAAATTGATATATCTATATTTTGGTCATAATTATGTGCTTTACAGGTGATTTTTATGATAAATTACCTTAGGTGTTTGGTGTTTGCTTCTTGCTGCTCTTCCTGGTCTTCTAATTTATGTTTGTTTTGGTTTTTGGTTGATTGTTTTCTCTGGTTAGGAACTTCAAGTTGGATTCTAAAAAAAAAAATTAGAGATTGTTTCAAATGTTTTCCACATGTTTCATGTTATTGTATTATTTAAAAAATGTGATTGTATGGCAAAATAATAAATGAATCTTTTTCAATTTGGTATAAAACATGTTTTTTGAATGTATACATTTTTAACACATGTCTCATTTTTTTTAAACATCAGAATACACATTGGTACACTTATACTATACAGCACTTACCCAACTGAAGCACTTTACTGGAGTTAGCATAGTAAGTGTCACCCCTACACTATCCAGCACTTATCCTACTGATGCACTTTCCTGGAGTTAGAATAGTAAGTGGCACCCCTACACTATCCAGCACTTAACCTACTGATGCACTTTCCTGGAGTTGGAATACTAAATGGCATCCCTACACTATCCAGCACTTACCCTACTGATGCACTTTCCTGGAGTTACAATAGTAAGTGGCACCCCTACACTATCCAACAATTACCCTACTGATGCACTTTCATGGAGTTGGAATACTAAGTGACATCTCACACTATCCAGCACTTACCCTACTGATGCACTTTCCTGGAGTTAAAATAGTAAGTGGTACCCCTACACTATCCAAACACTTACCCTACTGATGCACTTTCCTGGAGTCAGTATAGTAAGTGGCACCACTACACTATCCAGCACTTACACTACTGATGCACTTTCATGGAGTTGGAATACTAAGTGGCACCCATACACTATCTAACACTTACCCTACTGATGCACTTTCCTGAAGTTAGAATAGTAAGTGGCACCCCTACACTATCCAGCACTTACCCTACTGATGCACTTTCCTGGAGTTAGAATAGTAAGTGGCACCCCTACACTATCCAACACTTACCCTACTGATGCACTTTCCTGGAGTTAGAATAGTAAGTGGCACCCCTACACTATCCAGCACTTACCCTACTGATGCACTTTCCTGGAGTTAGAATAGTTATTGGCACCCCTACACTATCCAGCACTTACCCTACTGATGCACTTTCCTGGAGTTAGAATAGTAAGTGGCACCACTACACTATCCAGCACTTACACTACTGATGCACTTTCTGGAGTTAGAATAGTAAGTGGCACCCCTACACTATCCAGCACTTACCCTACTGATGCACTTTCCTGGAGTTAGAATAGTAAGTGGCACCCCTACACTATCCAGCACTTACCCTACTAATGCACTTTCCTGAAGTTAGAATAGTAAGTGGCACCCCTACACTATTTAGCACTTACCCTAAATATGCACTTTTTTGGAGGTCGAATAGTAAGTGGTACACATATACTTTTCGACATTTACATTAATGTAGCACTTTTCACTGGGTTAGATAAAAAATGTTAACTAGGAAATATTTAAAATGAATCCTACTGATTCAATTTGATGGTGTTCGATTTGAAAATGACTCATTTACATTAAACAGCACTTACTATTCTGATGATATTTGTTTGTTTTTTAAAAAATGGATATATCTATATTTTGGTCATAATTATGTGCTTTACAGGTGATTTTTATGATAAATTACCTTAGGTTTTTGGTGTTTGCTTCTTGCTGCTCTTTCTGGTCTTCTAATTTATGTTTGTTTCGGTTTTTGGTTGATTGTTTTCTCTGGTTTGGAACTTCAAGTTGGATTCTAAAAAAAAAAATAAGAGATTGTATCAAATGTTTTCCACATGTTTCATGTTATTGTATTATTTAAAAAATATGATTGAACGGCAAAATAATAAATGAATCTTTTTCAATTTGGTATAAAACATGTTTTTTGAATGTATACATTTTTAACACATGTCTCATTTTTTTACACATCAGAATACACATTGGTACACTTATACTATACAGCAATTACCCAACTGAAGCACTTTACTGGAGTTAGTATAGTAAGTGTCACCCCTACACTATCCAGCACTTACCCTACTGATGCACTTTCCTGGAGTTAGAATAGTAAGTGGCACCCCTTCACTATCCAGCACTTACCCTACTGATGCACTTTCCTGGAGTTAGAATAATAAGTGGCACCCCTACACTATCCAGCACTTACCCTACTGATGCACTTTCCTGGAGTTACAATAGTAAGTGGCACCCCTACACTATCCAGCACTTACCCTACTGATGCACTTTCCTGGAGTTAGAATAGTAAGTGGCACCCCTACACTATCCAGCACTTACTCAATAGATGCACTTTCATGGATTTGGAATAGAAAATAGCATCCCTACACTATCCAGCACTTTCCCTACTGATGCACTTTCCTGGAGTTACAATAGTAAGTGGCACCCCTACACTATCCAGCACTTACCCTACTGATGCACTTTCCTGGAGTTAGAATAGTAAGTGGCACCCCTACACTATCCAGCACTTACTCAATAGATGCACTTTCATGGATTTGGAATAGAAAATAGCATCCCTACACTATCCAGCACTTTCCCTACTGATGCATTTTTATAAAAATTAAATAGAATATTTAAACTATCCAGCACTTACCTTAATAAAAATTGTATTTATTTGAATATTTTTCGTCGGCTTTGTTAGTCGAGGTATATATTCAGTTTGAGTCTTGATGAGAGGGCTTCAAAAAATAATTTTCAGTATCTAAAATGAATTTAAAAATTTATTTCAGAAAAATCAAAAATATATTTTTGAAATAATGATGACTGAGAAGATCATAATCGACTCTTGCTTTCTGAAATATATTCGTATTTCTAATTGTAAAAAATGTTACCTTTTTAACAATATTAATTTCTTGCTGTAAATTGAAAGGATGTTTTTCGTAAACCTAGTTGGTTTATCTGTATGAAAAAAATAAAATATAGCTGTGGATTATTTTCTAGTAATGATTGTAAAAAATGTAGTCATGTTTTTAGGTAAATCGTTATAAAAATACCTTATTATAAGTCGCCCTGAGATATGTTGATTCGTAGAAAATTAGCTTTTGTATTAGTGAAACTTGTTTGGAGAACTGTTTAAGAAAGAAATAAAAATTTGTTGTTGCTTAAAACAAGTTATTTCAATTTCTGAAAAAATTACTGTCACATGAAATATTAATATCGTTTTCATACAAATTATATTTATATTTAAAATGGATTATTGAGAGAACTTTGTAAATATAATCTGATATTTTTAAAAATAATGGCTACTATAGTAATATTAATCGTGTTAAAATATTTTTAATTTTTAAATTATTCTTGATTAAATGTTCTATATAAATATTTATTTACTTCGTTTTAAGTACATACTTGAATATCCTTGAATAAACGCTTAAAAGTTCGCTACTGCTGATATCTAGTTCAAGAGGTCAGAGAGTCACCTTTTGATGTCTGCTTACTCTGGGAGTTGATAATCAACTGCACGTAAAATGGTGTCTTGCTCCTATTTATATGTTTTAGTCAGTACCATCATTAATTTTTTAATTTACACCGTTAGATTTCTAATTTTATAATAAGACTTATAATGTGGAAACTTATAATTTAAAATCTTTCGTTTTGAAGTTATGTTTTCATACATTCGTTCCGTTTTTGGCATCCATTTTGAGAGTAATGTTTAATTTTAATGTCAAGGAAATAGTTGAAGGACTTCTTTGTAAACATCAGTACTTAAAATGGCGGATCTATATAAGCAATAACTTTTAGTTAATATAAAATGTTTATTTGTCATTTATTTAATAATCGTTTCTATTTTTAAAAGGACGTTTTAAAGGAAAGATAATTTTTCTTTCAGTAAAATTTGTGAATATTGTAAATGCGAGTAATACATTTGTTACTCGAGTATTAATTTTGATACGCGAGTATTTATTTTAAGAAATCGTTAATTTCTGACGTTTTCCGTGCAGTTTTTTAACACATTTTAAAACACTTCCCCACCCAAAACCCCTAATTTCCCTGCATCCCGTGCCAGATTTTATATATCTATAAAAACATAAAAAAATTATTGCTCGAGTATTAATTTTGTTACTCGAGTATTTATTTTACAAATTCGATAATTTATGAAAATTACCGTGCTGTTTTTCACCACATTTTAAAACACTTCCCCACCCAAAACCCCTAATTTCCCTGCATCCCGTGCCAGATTTTATATATGTAAAAACAAAAATAAACATTTAAATGCGTTGTAAAAGTATGCGTTGTAACAGTTTTCGTTGTAATAGTACTTTTCTATTACTTAATCTATAATGCATTGTAATAGTATTCGTTGTAAAATATAGCGTTGTAGTATACTATACGTTGTAAAAAATGCGTTGTAAAAACATGCGTTGTAATAGTATGCGTTGTAACGTCGTACATCCAGAGGGGGGTGTTTGACATTTTTCATGAATTTGAATCATTGGGAGGTGTTGAGATACATACATTTAAAACAGAGATTTTACTATGCAATAGAGCACTCAAAACGTTATTAACTGAACTACATTCTGCAGTTAGCTCAGGCCCAAGATATACTTAGCGATATATGTCTCAGAAAATTTTAATGATTTCTATTAGTTCATTTATGTTTCCCTAATAAGTACTGTTAAGGGGTTGTTTGCAAAATGGTTGAATTTACCTTTTTCAATAATGGGTTGTGTCTCTTTAATTTGAATGTTTTTTCTACGTCTGTGTAATTGTCTATTTACTGCAATTCCTAATATTGCACAGATTAAATTTTTTAAAGAGATGCAAGGGATTTTCTGACACTTTTATGGGCTTATAAAATGCATAGAATAGCAATGGATGTATTATGCAGGCCAGTAAAAGAAGGAGGGCTGGCCCTTCCTAACCCAGAAGAATATTACTTCGCAGATTTTGCACATACTACATACAGATATTTTAATTCCCCAGGTGTGACCCAGTTTGACATTTTTTTTTTAGAATTGATCGATCAGGATAATGAAATTGTTGATTTTTGCACCTCAAGAAAGCTCCCAAAAGGTGAGATATAAGACGCTAGAGTGGGCCATTAAGCATAAACAGCAAATGTTTAGGCAGTATGATATTCCTCCAATCACTTCTCGGATCCCCTTCCTCCTGCCCTATTCAAAATGTTAAAAACATCTATTCTACCCATATGGGCAAAAATTGTAAACGCCTCTCTGAGACAAGGATCCATACCGGACTGTCTTAAAATAGCGCAGGTCACACCTATATTAAAGAAATCTGACGCCATCCCATCAGATATCAATAACTACCCCCTATATCCAACATCCCCACTTTGGCGAAATTTCAGGAAAAATGTGTACAAATACAATTATGGAACCATTTTGAGAACTACAACCTCCTAGACAAACACCAATCTGGCTTACGGCAAGGTCACAGCCCAGAATCTGCACTCACCCACATAATGGATGACATACTAAAAATGCTAGACCACAACGAATAATACCTACTGATACTTATGGACTTATCCTCAGCCTTCGACACGGTTAAACATGACAACCTATTGTCCCTATTGGAACGAAGAATAGGTCTTACAGGCACAGTGTTACAATGGTTCTTCTCCTTCCTAAATAACAGAACACAAAGAATCAAGACAAAGCATTTACACTCTCAACCGTCCACGGTCACTCTAGGCGTTCCACAGGGCTCAGCACTATCACCCATTCTTTTCAACCTACTAATGGAACCCCTGGCGAAGGCCTTGAAGTCAGCAAACATTCTATATCACCTGCGTGCGGATGACATCCAATTGTATTTGAAAATCTCCACTCCAGAAGACGTCATTTCCCTCAACACTACTCTACAGAACATGCAAAGCTGGCTCACTGGCAACCATCTCATGCTTAATACTGTGCTCCCCTCATTATTGACTCCGCGAAATCCCTGGGAGTCACCATAGACAAACACCTGAATATGCAGAAGCACATTACTAATGCTACCAAGGAAGCTAATCACAAGCTGAGTATACAAAGGAAACTCAAACCCTTCCTCCCACAAGCCGACCTAAAAATGGCAGTGCAAGCCCTAGTGCTACCTAGATTAGACTATGGAAGCACCACTCTTTACGGTCTCCCCAAATACAAGCTAGCTCCGCTAAAGGCATTGCTTAATGCAGCGGCAAGACTGGTATCTGGAACAAAAAGAAATAGCCACATCTCTCCGACCCTGAAAGCTCTAAACTAGATGCCCTACGAGGCAAGAATACACGTAAAGGTCGCTTGCATGACCCACAAATCACTGCATTCCAATACACCCAGTTACTTAGCTCGAAAAGCTGGTGCGAATCGGAGGATGCAGACAACCACGTAGCGCAAGTTCTTTTATTCTGAAACCACAATCCTTCCATAAAAAGAGAACTAGTTGCAGAGCTTTCTCAGGGATTGCTCCAAAGATCTGAAACTCCTTACCTTCTGGGATACATGGAATTTCCTCCTTTACCGCCTTCCAAAAAGAAGTAAAAATCCTCCTTTGAACAAATTCATGTCCTAAGACTGAATTCTAGGTTGACCGCGAGTCTCCTACATGATCTACATTTTACTGCCTACCTCTTGTGCATTGAAGGAGAATATTATATGTATGTTTATGACTTCAACCACCTAATGTTTAATAACCATGTATTATGTTTTGACTACTGGTCACATATGTTATCCATACACTATATACCTCTTTTGTACGATATGACGACTATCATATGCTTGCATACTACCTCATCTCTTTTGTTTAATAACTGTTTACTGTAAAGCGCTCTGATACCCTCGTCAGTCACGGTCGAGCTATATAAAACCTTATAAATAAATAAATAAATACAATGTTTTTTAAAGCAGCAATGCAATGGTCCTTTATTAAGATCAGATCTTTTTTACGGGTTTTGGACCTCAGAGGTATATTGGCAACTTGGACCTGATAGAATCTAGAACTCGCAGATCTATTAGTTGGTGAGTTTCCTCTTTACGAATAAACAAGGATGTTAAGGTCCATGAGAAAGCAAATAATGAATGGCATGAAATAAATACATTCAATTTTGCCATATTTAAAGGGATACACCTATGGGTTATGCAATTGTATACCAATTAGTTACTTTACAGAACTCAGATTTTCTTACATAAAATTATCTTAAATTTCTGCACATTATTTTAGATGCTCTATAGAAGGGTAGGGGGGATTGGACCCATATTCTATGGAGTTGTTCATGACTAAGAGAATTCTGGGCTGTGATTGATCAGTTCTGCTTTTATACATTGGAATAATACTATCAATTACATGCTCAGACAGTGGTTTTTGGGTATTCACCCAATTTAAATATTACCCTTTTACAAAAAAAAGCAATGATTCATTATCATTTTAAAAGCTAGATTAATATTCCTTCAAAAGTGATGGTCTGAAGACACATAAAAATCAGAATGTGCTAAGTTAAGGTTCTTACAGCAAATTCTCAAAACTCTGGGAGACATTTAGTTAAAATGTATTATAGCTAAAATGTGCAATGCCGAAGTATGGATTTCTTTATCAAGTTGTACGGGGTTCTTTTGTATATTAGTATGTGCTTTAATTTGTGTATTTAAGTTCAATTTATCACATTAGTTTTCTCTAACTTAAACAAATCAAATTTCTAGTTTAAAAAATATATGATGTAATTGCTTCTTTTTTAATTATGCAATCATTGAATATGTAAATGATGAACTCTCTCAATACAAAATTTTTAACAAAACAAAACGAAAGACCTGTGTCGCCCTGGCAATCCTGATGTATCTACACCTCAGATCCTTGCCTTTCTCATTGATAGGAGCTATGACGATGACACTCGACTCTGCATTGACTCCTCGCATCTCCTTGGAACTGACGCATCGCAAGCTGCGTGCTGCATTCCGGATGCCGAGACTTTGTATTGCAAGCCCTGACGAAGGGATACTCAAGGACGACACATCAGCACCTCCAAGCACAGCCTCGCTGCATCTCGGAATCAACAAATTGCTTGTTAAGTGGGCCTAACTGGGATCCTGTAGCCAGCCCACACTCAGCGCAGTCAGCATGAACTTTTGACTTTGTCCCAGTCCGGCGCGACCAGGGGCCATTATAGGCAATGCAGCTCATTTTCTTTGTAAGTGTCAGGGCACCTTTCAAATATGCACTCAGTGCTACAAAGAAGAGTGCACCATATTAGATTGAATGTACTGCCCCCCCCTGGCAGCCACTAAGTTGTGCTGCCCAGGGGACAGTGCATTCAAGTGAAATATGGAGCGACTTTGAAGCAGCCGCTTCATGCATCACTGTGCATGCGGCAACTCAAGGTTCGGATTTGGCTCTCTGGGCACCTTTAGCACTACTTCCAAGGGGCCCAGGACTGGAGAGGCATCAGTTGAGGGTTAGGACTCACTCAGGCTGTGTACAGGAGTGAGCTCAAGATGGTTGGAGCCTTTCTGTCCCCGAGGCTTCGATCAGGAGTCCAGCCAACTAGCCCTTGGAGTTACTCTGGTAGTCCTGGCTTCAAGCAATTCAATAGGGAACACGCAGATGTGCAGGGCTCTGAAGGCTCAGGACACACTTCAGGCAGTAGAGAAGGTGTAGTAAAGCAGTCTTCAGAAGTACACATCAGGCAGTCTTCTGAGACTCCGTCCGTTTGCAGGTGCAGAAAGTAAACCTAAGAGTGGATCTGAGGGATCTATTTTTCTACCTAGTCCCTTCTTTGAAGTAGGAGAAGTTTCTAGAGATTTTAGTTGGAATTTCCTGCCTCCCTTGCCCTGGCTTCAGCCTGACTGCAGGAACAATGAAGTAGTGTGAATGCCTTTGTGTGAAGGCAACAAATTTTGAAAAGACGGGGACCCAAATGAAGTCAGGCAGGGACCTTTGGGTAATTGAACTATTTCTAAAGACAATGGTCCCTAGATGGAAATTAAGTTGTGAGCAATTAATATAGACCCAATCAGTACTATATTGTATGTATCCATCCGGGCAGATATTTATTATGCAGTGAAGCACAATATTTACAAACAATCAACACAACAGAATTACAGTGGGACACAAGCCTGGATCCAACTTGGCAAGAACAATGTACAACATAGACTACGGGGTTCAGGCAAGGTAAGTTGTTTGTTTCAAACTCATTTCTTATAGAACAAACAAAGTAGAAGAGACACCATTACACACTAATTAGTGCATTTTTACAAAGCGTATATAGTGTACAAGGTGTCGACGGTGCTTCAATCCCTTAAGAGAATGCTGGGATCATCTTCAGAACATTATTCATGACATGCCTGTTTACATTTGGCTTAACTTGTTAGAGCCATGGAAAAAGCTTAGAGGAAAAGAAAAAGAAGAAAATTGGTATTAATTAACAGGCATGGGAACGTCGGCGATCATTCAAGGTGCTCATGAGGTTGCCTCTGGTGTTGTCTCTGGTTGGAAACGTGAGGTTCCTGAATATGAAAGCAGTCACGTGAAACTAACGTGCAGTGAAATTTTCTAAATACAGTGATTTGAAACCATAGAAAAATGAAGAAAGATTAAAGCGAGATCTGATAAAAGTGTTTAGAGGCTGGAAACTACCTCTACTATTAACCGTGTTGCTGTAAAAACACTGGTAGGAAGGAAGTAACAGTAATGGAGAATGCGCTGTAATCTGTAACTGGGGTAGCATAACAATGTACTGGGGCCCAGAGAGGTAGCGGGACAAGTATCGCTTAAGAAGTCGGCTTACCAAACAAAAATTGACAGACTGTCTAGAGATCAAGAAACCACACCGGCGGCGTGATACGTTTAGACGGATGGTCAATTCAATTGGTGTGAGAGGGTGCGCATCGGGCAACAGATGCCTGCAAAGGGTGAGAGGGGAGGATGTTAATGATGAGGGCGAAAGAGGAGAAGGTAGTTGTGGCGTGCGGGGCGTACGTGCTTACCAATTGTGAAAGTTCCAATATAAAATTGAGGATGCAAGGAGGTAATTGAGAAAGGCAGCGTTATTTGTAAAAGTGGAGAACAGCGTGCAGGGCATTCACGCTTACCGATTAGGGAATTTCAAGTATGAAGATAAGGGATGTGAAACAAGCCCCATTGGTGGTCTTGAGCCAGGTTCCGTGCCAACGCGGTAAGGAGGAGAAAGGGAATGATTAACATTATGACAACTACAACTGCAATAGGTGAAAGCCAGCATGAAGCACATTCGCGCTTACCGTTAGGTGTGTGGACGGTCTCAGCATTACGTGAGCCAGGAGGAGGCAGTATTTAAGGAATTATCCTACTGGGAACAGTGTGTCAGGTGACCCGGAATAGTCGAGATGAAAGAAAGACTAGAAATTGGCAAGAATGTGGCCATCTTGGAATATGAGGAGGTTCATGTGTATGATAGAGAGAGATTAAGCGGACAGAATAAAAGCAGGAAAGAGAGTGATCAAGAGTAAATTACAAATACAGAAAAATTAACCTCAGTGCATTCTGACTGAGGCAAAATGTGTGATACAATTAAGAGACATATATGAAAAAACATATAAGACAATAAAATGGGGAACAGAGCAGGGCAATTAAAATAGTAATTGTCTGTGTTGAGGACCAAAGAGCGCAACACTACAAAAAAAAATCATATTCAGATTAATGAAGTCCTTTCCTCCAGAAGGTTGAGGCCTGTATGAATAGTTCCAGTCCCTAGGATCCATGTTAGTTCTTCCTTATTAAGGAGCTGTTCAATATCAGCACCCATTGGTGGTGGCTTTATCATGCGGATGATTGTGCAATGTATGTCATCTTTAGAGTGACCCGCTGCCTGAAAGTTTTCCACAAGAGGTGCATTGGGGTATTGCAGCGTATTCTGCTGAAGGTGCTGGCAAATCCGTATCCAAACCTTTTGTGTGGTCTGTCCGATGTAGATTTTGTTGCAAGGACGCAGAATGGCATAAATCACATTGTTGATGTTACAATTTGAAAAGGTTTTAATTCAATACTTATTTTATCGAAGACAAATTCTTTACCTCCGACAATTCTGACAAAGGTGAGGGACCTAGCACCTCGAAGAGGAATACTAGCACTCCTTTTTTAGGATGGGCACAGTCTGAGCCCCCAAAAAGAGGGAAGGTGAAAAAACAGCAGTGCTGGCCCAACCCCGCCGGGACTACGCCAGACACGTTAGCAACACTACCAATGGTAGACAACGGCACAGAAACATCCACTGAGCGTAACAGCTCAGTGCTACCTATTTTCAATCTATCCACATATCAACTATCTGACCCTGAGCAATCCTTAATGAGTAAGGGGCTCTCATTTGTGCCAACCATTCACCCAAATTTCCTTAAGCTACAGACTGAACTGATGAGGTTTTTTAGGAAGATAAGACTACATAGCTGCTTCCTGTTGAATCCCACAACCAACATTAGTCCAAATACTCCCCTCAGACCTCCCTCGACCTTCTCACCCTCTCACAACATGATTCCAGGTGAATTACTCACTTTTGAGAAATTAGTTCTCAAAGACATTACCCAATTGGAAACGTCACGACGATTGATTCCTTACAACATCTCTATGCAAGAGAAAAGGGCACTCTTTAATTTGAAAACCAACCCTACCCTTGTTATAAAACCCGCAGACAAAGGGGGAGGGATAGTTCTCCAAGAGCGAGACCAACACAATAATTAAATCCTGAGACAGCTGGCCAACACAGATCACGACTGCAGACTGCCTGAGGCAGCTGGCCAACACAGATCACTACTGCAGACTGCCTACCAACCCAACCAGGGAATTACAGAAATGTATCCCTCAAGTCAGATCAGATCAGGAAATGCTTTATTCGATTTTAGCCATTAAAATCACAAATGCAAACAGATAACATACAAATGTACACATATTGCACAATTCATTTGATAAAAACAATATTAAGCTGAATATATTAATATGTTTAGGAACAGGGAAACCCTACAGCTCTTAGTGCAGACACATTTATTTATATAGAAATGTAACTATTTATTATTTTCCTTGCTTTAAGATGTTCTTTAGAAAGCCGGCTGTAACAATACAATCCATCCCCCACCTTTAATAGAAGCATAATCCACCTTGACCTTTCTTCACCATAGAATTTACAAAATAAATCACATGGATAGTGGTTTGAGGGGACATATTGTCACAAGGGCAATGGCAGAGATCAATAGACCAGTTATTCATCCTTGGATAACTAATTAAATGGTGAAAAATACCAAACCTGAAACATGTGAAAAGATATCTATCATGTCCCCCAGTACAGCATAAAAGGAACATTTGAATTTCATAGGTAATCAAGGTCATTTGATGTTGGACTACCATACTTTTATTCATCTCAGTGACCATTCTAAGCAACTCAAGATGGGACATGCAAATTGCTTTAAATTCCTTCCTTGATACGGAATTCATTGACTCTGGGGAATTATAATATTCTTGATGGCCCAAATCAAACATGACATTTAAAAAATATTTCAACTAGGTAATCTTACTTGCATGGTCCAAATTCATTGAGTCCTTAATGATTTCCCTGTTTAGGCCAGTAAAACTGGAGGTGCAAACAGGGTGCCAGAGAAGCACCGGTTGTAATGTAATCACATCTGAAATGTAAGAAACGCCCAACTCGAATGGCTATTAAAAACTGGGGAACTAACAGGAACTGCTAAAATATACCTTAAAAGGTGTTTTCAACAGGCTGTATGGGAGATACATCATAAAATCCCCAAACTCCCGCCCCAAACATCGCAATGCTCACACATTTTGCTTGATACATCTTTAGGAGGATCCCTGGAGGTCTTTTGCCCACCTCCCTAGAGAAATTTACCACGGCTGCGGTCGACTTCATAAAGAGACGGTTCCTCGCCTTGACCGTCGTCCCCCATGAACATGAGAGCTCAAAAGGACGCCAAGGTATGTAAAAGTATAGGTGGAGACAACCCTGCTATCTCCCAATGGGTGACTTCTGCATTTTTGTCTCCCCCGCCCACAGGACATAATGAAGGTTTTTTTTACATCTAGTTTAAGCTCCAGATCGTCCAGAAAGCTGTTGAACGAAGAAAGGGCTTTCTGCAGACCAAGCTGCGTGAGGGCCATGATTACTGCTCATCTGCGTAGAGAAGGGAGACAATCAGTTGTTTATTTACATATGGTGGGTCTCTAGCCTTGCCTGCCAGTTCCTGTTCCAAAGAGTTTGTATATTAAGTGAATAGGATCGGTGCCAAGACACAGCCTGTCTCACATCCCTCTCCTCTTTATATGATGCAGTACACTCCCCTTTGATTCCATACCGCACCTTGGCAGCGGGCCTTGAATACAGTTGTCTTAGGAACTGGACCAAAACCTGTTTGACCTTCAAGTCCGCCAGAGTGTCCCATAATTTGCTGTGTATAATGCAGTCAATGGCGGCGGTGAGGTCTACAAACGCTACATAAAATTACCCTGCCTTTGCCAACATATACTTTCCAATTAAAATACTAAAATTTAAAACCTGCTCATTTGTTCCAAGGCCCTCTCTAAAACTGTATTGGACATCACTTAAAATATTCTTCTCCTCTGCCCAGGTATGCAATCTATCTAAAACTATCCTGCCTGCTACCTTCATCACAGAGTCCAGTAGGGATATTGGGCGGTAACCTGCTGGATTTTCCCTTTCCCCTTTTTAAAAAATGTGTACTATTATGGATTCAGACCATGTTTTAATAAAACCCTTCTTACAGAAAGCATGGAGAGCCCGTGTTATTAGGGGAGACCAAAGTGAAGGTGTTATCTTAAACAGGTCGATAGGGATCCCGTCAAGGCAGGGATCCTAACCGCCCTTTCTTGCGTTAATCGCCCCAATAATGTCATCATGACTAAAATGAAGATCAATTGGCAAAAGAATTAAAGGATCTCCCCGCCGGCTGTTCAAGGTGTCTGTAGTACTATCTACGCAATCCTGTGATTTAAACACACTTGAAAAGAAATCTATCCAAGATTTCTCGTCAATTGTGACGGCTAATGTCACAATGTCAAACTTAGTAAAGAACGGTGCATTGACTGTCCTCCAGAATGAAGAGCTATCTTCACAGAATTCACTCCTGAGGCGGAAAGCCGGGAGTTAGCTCTCTATTTTAAATTGTGTACTTGTTTTTAGCTGTTAATACTTTCCTGACTCTCGAGCATTACCAGACCGACCAGCCGAATCAGGGCTGACGCTGAACATTGTTGCTAGGGCGACGCCGCCTTCCTTCCGGCGGACACGCCCACACGCGCTGACACGCCCCCTCTGACTACAAGAGCGAGCGCTGACCACGAGCGCCTGTTCACAGAATTCACTCCTGAGGCGGAAAGCCGGGAGTTAGCTCTCTATTTTAAATTGTGTACTTGTTTTTAGCTGTTAATACTTTCCTGACTCTCGAGCATTACCAGACCGACCAGCCGAATCAGGGGTGACGCTGAACATTGTTGCTAGGGCGACGCCGCCTTCCTTCCGGCGGACACGCCCACACGCGCTGACACGCCCCCTCTGACTACAAGAGCGAGCGCTGACCACGAGCGCCTGTTCACATAATTCACTCCTGAGGCGGAAAGCCGGGAGTTAGCTCTCTATTTTAAATTGTGTACTTGTTTTTAGCTGTTAATACTTTCCTGACTCTCGAGCATTACCAGACCGACCAGCCGAATCAGGGCTGACGCTGAACATTGTTGCTAGGGCGACGCCGCCTTCCTTCCGGCGGACACGCCCACACGCGCTGACACGCCCCCTCTGACTACAAGAGCGAGCGCTGACCACGAGCGCCTGTTCACAGAATTCACTCCTGAGGCGGAAAGCCGGGAGTTAGCTCTCTATTTTAAATTGTGTACTTGTTTTTAGCTGTTAATACTTTCCTGACTCTCGAGCATTACCAGACCGACCAGCCGAATCAGGGCTGACGCTGAACATTGTTGCTAGGGCGACGCCGCCTTCCTTCCGGCGGACACGCCCACACGCGCTGACACGCCCCCTCTGACTACAAGAGCGAGCGCTGACCACGAGCGCCTGTTCACAGAATTCACTCCTGAGGCAGAAAGCCGGGAGTTAGCTCTCTATTTTAAATTGTGTACTTGTTTTTAGCTGTTAATACTTTCCTGACTCTCGAGCATTACCAGACCGACCAGCCGAATCAGGGCTGACGCTGAACATTGTTGCTAGGGCGACGCCGCCTTCCTTCCGGCGGACACGCCCACACGCGCTGACACGCCCCCTCTGACTACAAGAGCGAGCGCTGACCACGAGCGCCTGTTCACAGAATTCACTCCTGAGGCGGAAAGCCGGGAGTTAGCTCTCTATTTTAAATTGTGTACTTGTTTTTAGCTGTTAATACTTTCCTGACTCTCGAGCATTACCAGACCGACCAGCCGAATCAGGGCTGACGCTGAACATTGTTGCTAGGGCGACGCCGCCTTCCTTCCGGCGGACACGCCCACACGCGCTGACACGCCCCCTCTGACTACAAGAGCGAGCGCTGACCACGAGCGCCTGTTCACAGAATTCACTCCTGAGGCGGAAAGCCGGGAGTTAGCTCTCTATTTTAAATTGTGTACTTGTTTTTAGCTGTTAATACTTTCCTGACTCTCGAGCATTACCAGACCGACCAGCCGAATCAGGGCTGACGCTGAACATTGTTGCTAGGGCGACGCCGCCTTCCTCCCGGCGGACACGCCCACACGCGCTGACACGCCCCCTCTGACTACAAGAGCGAGCGCTGACCACGAGCGCCTGTTCACAGAATTCACTCCTGAGGCGGAAAGCCGGGAGTTAGCTCTCTATTTTAAATTGTGTACTTGTTTTTAGCTGTTAATACTTTCCTGACTCTCGAGCATTACCAGACCGACCAGCCGAATCAGGGCTGACGCTGAACATTGTTGCTAGGGCGACGCCGCCTTCCTTCCGGCGGACACGCCCACACGCGCTGACACGCCCCCTCTGACTACAAGAGCGAGCGCTGACCACGAGCGCCTGTTCACAGAATTCACTCCTGAGGCGGAAAGCCGGGAGTTAGCTCTCTATTTTAAATTGTGTACTTGTTTTTAGCTGTTAATACTTTCCTGACTCTCGAGCATTACCAGACCGACCAGCCGAATCAGGGCTGACGCTGAACATTGTTGCTAGGGCGACGCCGCCTTCCTTCCGGCGGACACGCCCACACGCGCTGACCACACCCCCTTCTCATGGCACACGCTGGCCAATAAAGCATGTGCTACGATCGGAAGCGCAGCGGACGAGCGCAGCGGGCGCGCCGAATGCGCGCCGAAGGCGCGCATAAGGCAAGCTCGTCTGCGCTCGTCCGCGCCGAGGACGGGCCAGGGGCTACCCCCCCTACAACACCAGTACCACGAACATCCTCGAATACGGTGAGACTACAATACTCATCAGCTGATTTACTAGAACTTAAATATACTGCCTCTATACCCCATGCTCTACCTCACTTAGTATATTTCAATCCCGTGCTAGGTCCAATCCGATGTTCAACATGCACTCAAATATCCTCGACACCTGATACAGCTGTCCCTCTACTGGTTCAAGCAGCATTAATAAATGCTAGATCCCTCCCCAAACACAAACTAGAAATCGCCGACTTAATTGACGCTTACAAACTGGACCTCTTGTTTATTACCGAGACCTGGGGCGATGAAGCCTCAGGACCCGACTTTAGAGCAGCCACCCCCGCCAATTACAATGTAAGCAGATTGGACAGGCCAATTAAGAAGGGTGGTGGTGTTGCGATAATTTATAGAGATCATTTCAAAATTACAACGAAATATTTAACCTGTCCAGAATATGAATCTCTCCTTTTTACGTTATGCCTCTCCACTAAATCTTCCTTCAAGGGCATATTAATTTATCGCCCACCCGGTTCAAGAGCTAAGTTTCTAGCAAATTTAGGCAACTTAACTGAAGCAGCTGCAGATTCCGCCCACTTTACGCTACTGGGTGATTTTAATTTTCATCTTGAAGCACTTGACAACCATGATACTTCACAGCTAATATCAGACCTTGCAGCAGCCGGCATGACTCAGCTGATAACTTCTCCTACGCACCAAGCTGGCCACACTCTGGACGGTCTGTTTACTAGCAACCCCTTAGTAAAGATCACTCGAATTATTCCTCTCGTTTGGACAGACCATGCAGTGATTTTCTTCACTATACAAACTAATCCATCTAAACCAACAGTCTCAGCCTCTTCCCAATCCTCATACAGAGACTGGAAAAACATCAATCTATCGCACTTAGCGGAGATGATGCAAGAAAATCACATTCCTGAAGAGAATGACCCCATCATAGCGTCCTCCACCTACTTGAGGAATCTAAATATGGCCTGTAATAAGCTAGCCCCTAGCAAAATCTCCTATCGAAATAGGAAAACACCATCAGCACCATGGTTTACTGAATCCCTTAGGATGCAGAAGCAACACTGCAGGAACCTTGAAAGGCGCTGGCGACGCAAATATAGTCCGGCAGATAAAACGACCTACAAACACGCCCTGGCCACCTACAAAGGACTTATAGTTGCTGAAAAAAGCCGCTATTACACCTCTCAAATCGAGCAAGCAAAAAACTCAGCAGGAGAACTCTACAGAGTGGTCAACACTTTGTCCAACCCCCCGGCACCTCACCTAGAAGGCTCCCAGTCATTAGCGGACGCCCTGGCCAACTACTTTGAGGAAAAAGTCAGATCCATCTTTATTACTTTTACGAATTCTGCTCCTCCTCCCTTCTCCGAGGCACCCCCTGATAACACCCTGCCCTCCCTATTATCCTTTGATACTGTCGAACAGGATCATATTCATCGTTTGGTATCCAGCATCAAATCCGGCTCCCCTCTTGACCCTTGCCCTCCAGCTATTTTAAACCGCATCTCTGATGCAATCTCCCCTGCTCTGACCACCATCTGCAACGCCATGTTTGCAACTGGAGTATATCCTTCAGTCTGGAAGGAAGCCATTATCAAGCCCCTTCTAAAAAAGCCCACACTGGACCCTCAGCTCCCAGCTAGCTACAGACCCATCGCCTGTCTCCCCTTTCCAGCCAAAATTTTTGAAAAGTCTATCAACATCCAGCTTTCCAAATTCATCAATGATAATAATCTTCTTGATGAGACCCAGTTTGGTTTCAGACAGGGTCATGGGACGGAGACGGCATTACTAAAGGCTGCAGACGAGATCAGAGCAACCATGGACATGGGAGGAGCAGCGGTCCTGATACTTCTGGACCTCTCGGCTGCTTTTGACACGGTCGATCATGTCACTCTGATCGACCGTGTCTCAGCTTTAGGAATAAGAGGCAAAGCTAAAGATCTGATTGCCTCATTCCTAGCCAACCGCCCTCAGACCATCAAGATGGGCAATTTCAACTCCCACACCTTCTCCCTCCCTTGTGGTGTTCCCCAGGGCTCCTCGCTGAGCCCGACGCTGTTTAATATCTACGCGTCGGACTTAGCGAGGGTGATCAAATCTTATGGAATTGCCCTCACTACTTACGCCGATGATACCCAACTTGTATTATCGGTGCATAACAACAATGGAACATCCATCGCAGCCAACTTCCAGGAGGGAATGAAGGCGATAGGCTCCTGGATGTCATCAAATTGCCTTAAGCTCAACTCCGATAAAACGGAGGTGATGACATTCGGGAGCTTGCGCCCAGCATGGTCTCCTCAGTGGTGGCCACCTCAGCTGGGGCCCCCACCCCAGCCGGTGGCAAAGGTTCGCAACTTGGGAGTCATTTTTGACAACAAGCTGACGTTTCACCATCATGCCAACGCCATTGTTTCATCTGCTTTCTATACCCTCAAAAAAATAAAAAACTGCTTCCTTACCTCCCACAATCAGCAGGAAAAACCCTCATCAGCACATTAGTGTTCTCGAGAACCGATTACTGCAATTCACTTCTCCTGAATGCGCAGGAAGGAGTTCTCAATAAATTACAAACAGTACAAAATGCTGCAGCCAGAACGCTACTGTCTATCCCCAAGTTCGCATCTGTGTCCCCGTACATCAGAAAACTCCATTGGCTCCCTATCAGGAGCCGAATCAAATTTAAAGCTATGTGTATAGCTTATAAGACCCTGAACAACACAGGACCACAGTTTTTAAAAGAAGCTCTCCGTCCAGTTGAACAACATAGGATTTTACGGTCCTCCTCAGCCTATCTGTTGAAAGTCCATCGAACAAAGAGGGCCAACTGGGGAGATAGACGCTTCACCATTGCCACGGCCAAACTGTGGAATACTTTACCGCTCCACATTAAAACTGCTCCCACGCTTCTAAAATTTCGTAAAAGCCTCAAGACATGGCTATTTTCCTCCTCCTAACCTCCCGCTCAGACATGACTATCTTACGCCTTAACTCCCCCGACATCTCTTAGTGAGTTCTATGAATTTAGCGCCGAGACACCCTCACGGGTATTTGTTTGCGCTGTAAAAATTGCTAAAAATAAATAAATAAATAAAATAAATCTTTACTCAGGGATGCTTCGAGCAGGGCAACTCAAGGAAGGTCTTTTAACTCTTTCTTTCTGGATTTTCTATCCAAATTATACGTCCTACTACATTCTCGAATTTCCTCCTGGTCTCTCACAGCCCTTTGTAAAGCCTCTTTAAGTCATGTATAAGTTGTTGTACAATATGAATCAAACCATCCATTACTACAGGATTGTGTACCCTTCGTTTCCACGCTGAGCAGATTTTGAATAATCCGAATGATTGTGAAAAATGTCCTTAAGTATTTTCATGGGTAGTAGTTTCCCCCAGACACATTCAAATTAAATCATAGGCCAATGTTATTGTTGGACTTGGCCCTTTTTGGTAGGTTCACCCCGAAACTTTTTGCATTCTCCTAGCCTTTTTCTCTGACATGGTGTTTGTGGTTTTAGGCCTCTGGGCACTTTATTACTGTGGTCCAGTGTAAAGTGCGTGCGCTCTCTGTGTTATATTGGTAAGATTGCCCTGCCCTCCCATAGGAATGCATTGGGGTTTCCCTGATCAGTGTGTGTCAGTGGTAATTCCTGAATGGGAGGATCAGCGTGGTTGAATTTAGTAAGTATGAAATTGTGAGAATAAATGCTGTGCAATGTGCGCATTTTTATTATGACTGGCGGAGAAATGCCACTTTTAGAAGTTGGCATATCTGTATGCTATGTGTCTGCCTGTCTGATGTGAACTGCATGTCTGGCTTGTGAGTGAAGGGGCTGGGAGGTGTGT
Source organism: Lissotriton helveticus (assembly GCF_964261635.1). Taxonomy (NCBI): domain Eukaryota; kingdom Metazoa; phylum Chordata; class Amphibia; order Caudata; family Salamandridae; genus Lissotriton; species Lissotriton helveticus. The sequence continues at coordinate 1,695,184,491 of NC_136069.1, read as the reverse complement.
GTGGCTCCAGGAGGGGCAGGGCGAGTCAGCGCTGGGCTGAATAGGACATCTGTGCAGGGAGTAGTATGAGTAGTAATCCCCTGACTCTGAATAGGAGTGTGCCTGTCCTCTACAATGCTGGTTCCACCCCCGGTGGTGTGTCTGATCACCTAGCCCCCACCAGAGAAAGGGGACGAGGAGTTTGCAAAACAAAGTGCTCCCAATCCTCCCTGAACTAGTTGCATCTGGTTCCCCCATGCCCTGCACTACAGACAATGGAAATGTCGGTATAAATATAGGGGCTGTGACCCAATGTAATTATTTTTCTTCTTGTGCTGTTCCTGAATCCGTCTGGGGCGTGCTGCTGCTGTAGCCCAGGAGTAATCGCCTTGAGGGCTTGCCTCCCTGGGCCCAGCATTGCCCCCGCGATCTCCATGGACTTATTCTTTTTAATGCAGGACATCTGCTGTCTCTAGCGCCTCTTGTGCGCTTTCTTTCGATTTGCCCTAAGGAAAAAGAGCACAAGGGCTCCGCAGCACTGAGCTGCAATCTTTCCCAAGGGAATCCCAACATGGGGATTTCCCCTGATGTAGGGAATAGAAACGGGAGCCCATCCCGTGTTTGTGCAGCATTGTTGCTTATGTGGAGAGCGGATGCCCACCCCGCTTTATTATTATTTAAGATGGCTTGTGCCCACCCTGCTTGCGCCTTACTGTATTGGTGGGTGCCCACCCCGCGTCTGCCAAAGGAGAATCACCACCGCGGCCCGGGCAAAAAGCGGAAGCCCATGTCCACCTGATTCGGGCGGAGCTATGGCTGAGGAAAACGGAAGCTGAGGGAAGCCCCGTGGGTGTGTGGACCTGGAGCCTTGCAGGCTCCATGTTGAAGTCCCGGATCCCAGGGGGCGGCCTGGGTGAAGAGGAGAGGCGGCCGAGGCTACCAACGGCAGTGCAGGGCTCCCCTCAGTGAAGGGAAGCCCCACATGCAAGAGAAGCTGGCGCCAGAGGAGAGCAGAGTTTTCCCCATGGGTGAAGCGGGGAAAGACAGGTGCAGAGAGAAGAAGGGCTCCTGTGAGCTCTTGGAAGCCCCGGCACCAAAGTGGATGTCCCAATCCTGAGCCCTGGTGAGTAAGGGCTGAGCCTGAGTGTGGTGGTGCTTTTCGAGGCACAGCGTCGGTGCTTGGGTGAACTGAGCGAACCCACCGTTGCGGGCCGCTCCAACGTGGGCACATAATTTACAAAGTTCCATGGGGGCTTGGGGGCATTTTATGGCACAGGTTGTTGGTGCCCGTCCAGGCATAGTGCCAGTGTCATCAATGCATAAAGGGGGTAGTTTATTGAGAGAGCCCCAGTGGGGCCCCAAGGGCGCAGTAGTGACAGGGCCCATGTGACATTTTCCTCAGTTGCGCCAACGTAGCAGGCAACTGCAATGTTTGACATATTTGTTACAGAATCCCTGAGTGGGACAACAGAGGGCACAGTGAGTGCCAGGCCTTCTTGAATTCACAGCTGCACAGAAATTAGGGTCTGTTGCTATGCTTAGGTCGCAGTTCTTTGGGGGCATTATTGTGAATGAGATAGGAGTGAGACACGCTCCTTTAACCCCAGCACAATGGTGCACTTTGGATTCCGCTGCCTTGGCAACAGCCCTAACATTTGGGACATAGGGCATTTGAGCCGTCTGAGAAGGCCAGTTGGCAGGGGGACTGTGAGATTTTTAGGGCGCCAGGCCCTAATGTGAGTTATGAGGTGCTAGGAAATGTGATTCATGTGCCGTGATTTACGCACCCTGTTTTATACCTCTAACTGTGGTTTATGTACGAGGTTATTTGCATACTATAGTTTATGCTAGTGAGATTATTCTCTACTGTGAGTTATGCCCCTAATGTGAGGTATGCTTAGGAGGTTATTGTCTAATGCTTTTAGACTTGATGATTGCATAATGTGTTTATGCTGGTGAGGTTGGTGCAGAATGTATTTCACGCCTAAATGTGACACTGTGCATAATAGGGTTTATGTTACAGGATGATGTTAAGTTTGCCAGTGATTACTGGTTGTGTTCTACGTTTATGATATGTCCTACATTTACTAAGTTCACTTTGTGATGGTTCTGACAGTGGTCCAGTTGGCCCTGTCAGGTGTACATAATCCCTTGTAGATATTCCCTAGTGCCAGGTAGAACAATGTATATTATGTGATTACTATTCTAATGTGTTATGAGAATACAAAGGCTATTTGTGATATACCCTTGTGGGGAGTTCCTTTTGTGGTGTGTCTGGTATGTTGTTGTGTGTGTGCGCAAACGCTTTACACATTGCCTCTGGGATAGGCCTGACTGCTCGTGCCAAGCTACCAAGGGGGTGAGCAGGGATCATCTTTGGCGTGTAACTCCCTTGCCCTAACTAGAGTGGTGGACTATGCCTGGCCTTGGCGCAAGCCATAGCCAACCAGAGATCCCATTTTTAACAGTTATGATTTGCTTGTTCAACTCAGCAGGGTTATGGCTGGACCAGCGTAGAGTATATCCGTTTAAACGGGCAAGGAGATGTTATTCGTCCATGCCAATTGATTTTTTGTATGTTGTTCAACAGCAGTAGGCTGGCAGATGTTAATACTCAAGGGCAAATGATCACTCAGTACATTTGAATGTATTTTATGATTTGCAATAAAATTTGCATAGCGATTAGGAGCAATTATAAAATCTATTATAGATCGGAGTCCCCTGGCAATAAAAGTATAGTCAAACTCCACATTTGGGGAGCACAGACAGTTGGCGAACCCAAGTTCATGTGAGAACAAGAGTTCATTGAGCATCACCCCCCTGACAGTGTGCTCAAAATGAATCAGAAATACATCCTCTTCTAAATCCATCCCACAAATCCCGAACCCATTTTGCGGGCACAGATTGTCGTTAAATTCCCCTCCCCAGATAATATTCATCTATGTACTAGTAGTAGCCCTTAGTTTACCAAGGTCCTCGCTTAGCTATTTTAAAATGACCCCCAACTGCCCCTTTTGTCCATTATTATAAAAATTAACCACAGCCAGGGTATAACTAGAGTTTAGGCAGATCAATATTATTTGGTAATAATTGTCAGATGTTATCAGTTCAATCAAATTAGAGATGTAAACACAAATCCACCCTTTTGGCTTGGCAGTTCGGGCTGGACTGTTCCCATGAGGCACAGGGTCAGACTGATTTGCATATGGCCATGTCTGAACTGGGGTGGCAGAGTGGGCTAAAGAACGGTGATGGATCAAACCCAGATCTGTTGACTGGGTGTGAGTGTTTGATTGGTTCAGATGCTCCGTCCATCACCACCCTCTTTTGTACCGCTTCGTTCGCCATAAGTGTGGCAGGGTATGCTCAGACGTGAGTCCCTTGCTCACTTTGCCACTGGATTCAAGCAAGCCTGGCTGAAGACAGCTGTATGTTGGGATTCTATCTAGGACCCAAATTCGATAGTCCCGATTTATGCCCTTATATGGTTATAACAAATAATATCCTTATAAAGGCATAAGAATCATATCCATATTTAGTAATAGCCAATGCGGTCCAAATACGGCAAGGCTACTCCCATAGACTCCTAGAAAGTACAACGCATTCTTTAAACAAACCAAGCCCCCAGCAGCCCGGAAAATCCCCCTGCTTTTGTTTTGATTTGCACAAGAACTCCTGGAGTCCAGAAAGAACTGTTAGTTCATAGTGACGTCTTAAGTCCAACCTTACATCAAACTCGGCACCTTTCAGGTATAAATAAACTAACATTGCCTTAAGCAAACACACAGTGGTTTGGACCAGAGCGGTTATCTACTTGCCCGAAGCTGATGCGAGAGCCGAAGGAAGCCGACCCTCCCATTTTGACGCATTTTGACGCACTGAGAGAGACGCTGTCTTTTTCTCCAGCCGAGAAAATCCAGCTCCAGTGTTTCCAGTCACTGGAAGATCAAGTACTGAGAGAGAGATACAAGACCTCCTTCATTCTAGAACCAAGGTACGGAGCTGATTAAACCCTTAAGAGAATTCTTGATTCAGATTCTAGGCAAAAACCAACTTAACTTAAACTGCAACTTACTTACTCCTTCCCACATATTAGGCTTAGGTCAGCTACACCGGGGTAGGCGTACCTTAGAAGCACCAGTTGAGTACGTTAGTCAATGTTTTTATGTATGTATATATTTTATCCATTTTAAAGTATCATAAGTAACCCTAGGCAGAGAACTACGCTCCGTTCGTGGAGTTTGCGAATTATCGGCAACTTTGCACTTCGCTGAGAGCGCGAAGCTGTCGACTACTTCGCAATCTACAGCGTGCGTAGTAGTTTTTCTTCCTCGCGCGCTCAATAGCATTCTTACATGCGCGGTAATAACTTGCCGTGGTTCTGCGTTCGCTCTCTCGCTTTTCTCTCCCGCTCGCGTTCACTACTATGTTTGGAATCCCGCCGCACAATCCAACCCGACTGTGAGAACGCGATAACGTCATTCGGACGCGCGAATACGTCATTAGGACGCGCAATCTTATTTGCAGCGGCTTGTTGGTAAGGTCGCGTTTCCGAACACGCACAGAATATCTCTCGAGCATGTTAAAACCTTATGAAAAATTATCATTTTGTTCAGGAAAACCCCTCAGATTGTGATTTGGCTGTATTTTTTTGGGCAAGGAGTCCTCTTTTTGTTTCTACTTTTTTTTTTCAAGAGAAAGGAAGTGCCCCTGAGTCTCAAACTTCCTCTTCCTGTCCACCAGGCTCCTCCCAGTGCTTTGTCCATGTGCTGTTCACTTTCATTTGGATTTGGAGTTGGAAGGATCACTCTTTGTGTATGTCTGCTGCATCATAGCATTTGATTGGATTTATTGAGGACTTTTGGATTTGAACTTTTCTTTTACAAGTAAGTTTGAGAATTGGTGTACTGTAAATGTTTTTTTTTAACTAAGTTGTAAGTGTAACATCATGTAGGTAATGGATGGCTTTGGATTGATTTGCAAAATGTGTGTTTGGTGTTGAATTGCAGGTTTTGGGAGTGTGTTGAATAATATGATTTTTTCTGCGCACTAGGTAACCCTAGAATTCAGCTCGCATAGTTTTGGTAACTTTGCATAGTGTGACAATGCGACCTTACAGTTATTGTCTTGTTCGCGCGCTCAATGTGTGTGCTCGGGCATGCGATAACGACGTTTTGTACAGTTCGCGCTGCCGAACATGCCGAATTTGCATTCTCGCGAGCAATATCTCTCGAGTTGCCTAAAACCTTCCCGAAAATGTAGATGCTGTTCATTTTGCTAAAGAAACTCCTCATGTTGTCATTTGCTTGTAGTTTTTGGAGCATGGACCACTTACTGTTTCTGTCCTCTATGTACTTTGTTGTTTGAGGGTGGACTGACCATGTGTGCGGGGACGGCCATTTTGTCAAGCCAAGCATTGTCCTTTTGTCCGATGTGGCTGGGAGCTGTGGTGGTAGTGTGCTGTTTTGTTTTTGACAAATTAGCTTGTGTCTTGCCGTTGTTCCTGTTGGCTTACTACTATTCACATCCCCATTGCTATCTGCTGCAGGTCACTGATGCTGCATCCATCCTAAACGATGCACAAATTAAGGATAAACAAGTTCCACTTCCACTACATTTGCTTTTTGCTATTCTTACTCTTTCTGAGTGTACTAATACTTCTAGTAGTAATTAAAATTAAAGCTAAACAAATTCCACATTCGACTGATGTTATTCTGCCTTCTTTGCTTGTAGGTGCACAAAAGACTGAAGACTGAGAGGAGGTGTCCGTCATCATTCATCGCCTGTTCTACTGCCAGACAGACGTCCTTCTGTACTAGGTCATGTGTGGTGTCACTCACCTGACCATCTATCATTCTCAGCAACTTGTGCAACTGAGTGCTGCTGCAGTGCTGACATCTGAAGAAGATGGGCCCAAAGAAAGCAGGTACCAGGTCCTCCAAGACCAAGAAAGCTGCTGAGAAGAAGGAAGAACAGAAGAAGGAAGTGACACTTAAGTCTGGTGTTGACCCGAAAACCTTTTTTGGGAAAAAAAAGTACGCCTACAGCAGCGATGACCGGGGTCCTTGCTGGGGCCAGCACCTCCGCATCAGTGGGCCCAGGCCACCAACCCAGGCCCAAGCACATGAGTGGGGAAGAGGTAGCCAGCCTAATGGTGGAAAGCAGTGATACTGAGCCTGACCTAAACTTAGTGCTATCTCAAAGTAGTACACAATCCATGCAAGAGGGAACATAGCAGAAAAGTGGTGAACAACAACCACCGCCCGCAATAGTAGATGTTCCAAAACAGCATCCACAACCACCGCCCGCAATACTAGATGTTCACCCTGAGCCACCGCCCGCAATAGTAGTTGTTCAACAACCACCGCCCACAATAGTAGATGCTCAAAGAAAAGAACAGCCACAACCACCGCCTGCAATAGTAGCTGTTCCACAACCACCGCCCTAAATAGTAGATGTTCCTCGAAAACAACAACCACAACCACCGCCTACAACAGTTGTTGTTCAACAGCCAGCACCTGCAATAGTAGTTGTTGTTCCTCCCGAAGTCGGGGAAGTTCAAGAAATTGAGCCTGATGCAGAGCAAGAAGAGGAAGCACCTGATGCAGGACATCTATTATTTTCTAAATCCCCAACAAGGAAAAGGAGGGTTAGTCCATTGAGTTCTTCGCCAAGCATCCCTTCTGATGATCTTGATCTCAATTGAGAGCCACAATAATAGGAGCATGAGAGGGAGAGACTTCCCAAGAAGACCAGGCTAGGGAAAAGGAAGGTTCCAGGAAGCCTTACACTTATGGAGTGCGATGTTGAACAGCCGGATAATGATGGTGATGATGACGAGTCAGACCCAGTCTTCACAAGCATTACTCCTGGGCCTGAGAACATGGAGACCAACATTTTAACCCTAGCGAGAATGGCTGCGACTAGTAGGGGTGTAGCACGCATACCTCCAACACAGGCCACACCAAAACCAACTCTACCTCCAGCTTCCCTTTTTACATTACAGCGTCCTACATCCAGCACAAGTTCCACCTCAGCAGAAGTAGGTCATAGTACTACTGCACAGCCACAAAGTGAATTTCAACACACAACCTCCAGTTCATCTGGCTTTGGAAGTGGCACCTCTAGCAGGAGACAAAGGTTAAGCTCCCCAGTGTGGGACTTCTTTACAGTTAGCGCAAATGAGGAGAACGTTGCTATATGCTCCATTTGTCATTCTTCTGTTAGTCGTGGTAAGCTTGGTACAAACTATGATATCGGAGGCCAAATGACCCATTTAAAAAAACACCACGCAATCAAGTGGGAGGACCACCTACGTAGCATGAAAGCAGGAACCATTAATGTTGGTGGGGAAACAGGAAAAGGTCCACTCAGGTCGAACAGGAAGAAGAGGGAGACATTCTATCTGGTAGTGGTACACAAAGTACCCCTGTCCCCAGCACTGCAGTGGTAGAGCCCACATCTTCCGCATCAGCAACATCTCAGTGGCACCAGAGTAAGAGTAACCCGGAGACACCAAGGAGTACGGGTGCGAAGTCTGCGACGCGAAGTACTGCATTGAGCATAACTGAAGAAAATACCAAGCAGCGTACCATTATTAGCATGTTTAGGCAGGAGGGAAAGTATGAGCGCAACCACCCAATAGCACGTTTTTATAAAGCTAAGCTTGCTAAAATGTTAGCACTGGACCTTCTCCCCTTTTCTTTTGTTGAACGGGTGGGTTTCCTGGAATTTGTGACAACCTTCTGCCCAAAATGGAATGTTCCCAGCCGCTACTATTTTGCCAGAGTTGCTGTTCCAGCACTACACCACGACGTGCTGGAATTGCTTGGAAAAGCCTTGCAGCAGAGTGCTGTTCATAGTATCCACCTGACAACAGACATGTGGACCAGTTGCCAAGCCACTGATTACATGTGCATCACTGCACACTGGATCTCTTTTTCAGGTGTTAGAGACAAGGTATCTGCAGGCATTGACACTGCTGAGATTTTTAAAGCTACTCGCAGACATGCAACTGTGGTCATGTTTGCTATTGAGAAATCGCATACTGCTGCAAACATTTTGGCTGAGTTTAACACCAAGGTCTTTGAATGGCTGCAACCAAGAGGCCTTAACATTGGTTTTGTTGCCACCGACAAAGGTAGAAATGTAGTTAAGGCCATGCAAGATGGTGACTATTTGAATGGCTGCGACCAAGAGGCCTTAACATTGGTTTTGTTGCCACCGACAATGGTAGAAATGTAGTTAAGGCCATGCAAGATGGTGACTATTTCAGGGTCCCGTGTTTGGCACACTGCATTAACATTGTTGTGCAGGACTTTCTGAAACATGAAAGCAAAGTCAGCAACTTATTGACCATTTGCAGAAGAATCTGCACGCATTTCAACCATTCTTTTAAAGCCCGGAAGCAGCTACAGGTCATTCAACGTGACCATAAAATGCCAGTGAAAGCACTCATCCAGGAGGTCCCATCACGTTGGAACTCTACCTATTACATGCTTGATCGGCTGTTTGAGCAGTACATACCACTTAATGCTTATGTCATGACAAGAAGATCAGGGGATCCTGCTGTTAAAGCCATGACCGTTGAGATGTGGCAATGGGACCTCATTAAATGCCTGACAGAGATGCTACTTCCTTTTGAGGTCTTCACACGTGCAGTCATCAGGGAGGACTGTACTATGGGCCAAGCTGTCCCATTGTTGTACATGCTAGAGCAAGGGCTGAAGGAGGTGTCTGAAACATACGAAGGTGTTGAAGGAAAAGTTGATGCATGTTATTTGGCGAATGTCCTAGCCGGCCGCTTATCTGAGAATACAAGGATTCAAAATAAGATTGTGTCACATCAACATTACATTACTGCCACCATTTTGGATCTATGGTACAAATTATTTGTGAACAGTAATGCAGTAATTCCTTTTTCAAAAGGGGATGTTGCCAAGTATAAAACTGTAATAGCTGAGGAAGCCACTGATTTAGAAAACGAACGGCTCTCAATTAGAGGCCTGCCAGTGCCATCCCTGGACAGTGCAAGTACTACTGAGCATCCTACAGAGTCATGTTCCTCTTCACAGCATGAGAGCAGTGCGTTTGCTTCCCAGCAGTCACCAACACTACCAATAACAACAGCACCAACAGGATCTGATTCATCAGACACAACCAAAAAAATAGCTGCTTGGTTTCTACAGAAAGGGATGGGTAAGTCCGTTGCTGTCACAAAGCAAAAAGAGGACAAGCAAACCGGAGCACCACTGAACATTGAGCGGATGGTCCAGGCCTATCTGGATGACACAACAGAGATGTTCATGGAGCAAAGCCCATTGGTATATTGGTATAGGAAAAGAAATGACTGGCCAGTGCTCAGCAGGCTGGGGATAAAGTATCTGGCTTGCCCTGTTGCAAGTGTCTCTTCAGAGCGTGTTTTCAGTGCTGCTGGTGCCATTTTAACTGTGAGAAGGACCAGTCTCTCACCCAAAAGCGTGGGGAGGTTAACCATGATCAAAATGAATCAGCACTTCATACCACCAGACTACAAAATACCTGAATCACAGCAGGAAGAGGAGAGCGAGTCCGAAGATATAACTAGTGGGTTACATGACCTACTTCTGTCAGAAGAACCACCAGGGTTTGAGGATGAGCTCCTCTTCCCTGACAACTAGACTGCTGCATCTGTGATCTGACAGTCACCAGGAAGAGAAAGACAGGGATATGAAATGAATGTTGCCATACATTAACTTTAGTATCATTTAAGTAATTTTTTGGGATTCCTTTTTCCTCTTCATTTATTTTACGCTTGTGTTTGTTAATTGATTGTTCACTTAAACTATTGCTTACTTTTCTTTGCTACCTTTCAGCCCGCTACAGCAGGTATTATGGTTTCTCAGAGGGCATACAGCCTAGGCAAAAGTCATATTCATATCATGTATAAGAAATACGTGAATATGTGTAAGTTGAAAATAAATAACATTTATTCATGTAAAAAAATATCCTAGTCCTCCTATCCCACCCATATCCCCACCCTAACCCCAACCAATGTCCAAGTCCAAAGAATGTCCCACAAACATAACCCCAACACCCAAATCCCACCCACCAACAAAAGTATTAAAAAAGGGGCAAATCAACAGGGTCCATTACAAGTGGCGAGCTTTGAGGTGTTTGTCCACAATGATCTTTACGCGCTCCTCTAATTGGTCCTCCAGCTTGGCTACCCGGAGGAGAAGTTGTTGCCGAAATGCACGGCACCTACATTTGCATCCATGCTGTGAGGGGGTGGCAGATGTTAAATGCCGACGGTGAGCGGCTGCGTGGCCGCGGCGCCGTACTCCTGCAGGTGGGGCCTTGCTGGTGCCAGACGCAGTGGAAGAGGCAGCAGCTGGTGCCGCCGCCTCTTCCTCCTCCTCCTCCTCGGCCACCAGATGGCGGTACTCTTCCACAATGGCCCGCAGTTTCCGTTGCCGGGCCCTGGCTGCCAACTCCTTCCTTGATGGTTTTTGGGAAGGAGTATGAGTATCTTTAAAAAAAGAAACAGAATTGTAAGTGAAACTCTTCAAAATTAATTCAACAGTACATTATGGCATAGTAGCACTACCAAGCGCAGTACATACAATTGGTGTCAACTTTTAGTATCTATCTAATCTATCCTCATGTTTCCCTTGCCTGTAGCATTTGTTGAATTTTTTTCCGGCATTATACTTGCCCTGGTACTATGGGTGGACTTGAGTACACAGAAGAACACCCGTCTTTTTTGGTATCTCCTTTTATATTTTCAAAGTAAGACTCTGCTTCCAGTGACAGTCTCCACCTATGAGGAATACAAAACATTTAGGGGGCATCCACCCTTTAAAAGTAAATGTCTATCATTCTTTATTATCGCATTAGCTGGTTTCACTTTCACCAGCAACCACCCATGCATCCACTCCTTCCTTGGCTTGGGTTTCATTGACACAAACTCCGCTCATGATTCTTGCTATCCACTATATCCATGCACCCATATTGTTGTTTTGCCCAACGAGGCCTGCATTTTCTTTCACCTTCCAGTTCTACCCATCCTTCAACAACCCATATATCGGATTGATATCAGCCACGTGCATGAACCTACCAAAGTATCCTTCTATGGTAGTCTTATTACATCTCTTTCGTCCTTCCTCCTTCCACCCTAGTTCACTTCTTTCACTTTTTGTTCAACACATCCCTCAAGGTCATCTGATCTGACTTTTAGTCTTCTCCATATCTTTCACAGCTGAGTTGGAGTCTGCTAGAAGAGGCCTTGTTTACTCAACTCACACTGTTAATGCTGCAAAGGGTGTCTTCTTCAACCATTGTATATTGTCGAGTACAACTTCAAATTCATACTTTCTTAAGTCTCATAGCACAGTGAGGGAAATGTTCCCCTTCCACCTAGTAATGCAAATAAGTAATGAATATAACTTACCACCGCCCACCGCTGAACTTTCCTCCCCCACTGATGCTCTTGCAGGTGCCGCAGCCACTGTCCCCTCCTGGGTGGCAATCGCATCGCCGCTGGCCCCGTCAGCACTGGTGGTTGGAAGTGATTGTGCAGCTATAAAAGCAAGTACACCTTTTTAGATGCCTGCACATCTCCCCCTATTTTACTAGTTGTACTTTTTTCACCAGAAAGAAAGATTGAAAAAACAGTTACATACAACATAAATCATTGTAACTAGTCCAAATTGCGTCCTACTGTACAGCAGACACATTAGACCGAGTTTAGTTTTAATTTATTAGATGGTCCCTAGGGTCATCTAATCTCTACTCCTAATCTCGTCTTTGGAAAGTTAGCCTGAGCCATATAACCATTTTAGATCCGGGTCTACTGCTTTGCCCATGTTACCTCACAGCTTGTTGCACAGTAAGAAAGACACCTATGAGGCCACATGAGTGTTGCATACAACTAAAGAGGTTGACAAACCAATATTGTTAGTCCCTTTTGCTTATCGATGTTGCACTTTTTGCCATGACTGATAAAAAACTGGCATAGTTGTATTCACTGTCTAATATGCAAAATTTTTCTCATAGGCAGATGAGAAGATTGCCTTCTACGAACCAGAGATTTGCAGAGCTTTCGAAAGATGCATGTGTAACCAGTATACGTTCAACGCTGAGGGGTCTCACACAATTCACACATTTCTCTATCGTGCACTAGATGTACAAAATGTATAGTATTTAATCTTCATTTTGCATGGTGGAGCTGGGTGTTTTTCATGGAAATACTTACAAGTTACAAGTTACCAATACAAAGCTTGTTATTAAAAAAATAAAGTTTTTGAACTTGCACATTGACTCTGTGGTTATTATTTTTTGAGTGTCTGGGGTGTTGTGGACTGAAACGAGTGAGTGAGCGAAAGGGTGTTCTTTAACTCTGTTCTGGGTTGTGTGATAAAATCATTGGGTATATATATCTAACTATCTTCAAATGGGGGTCGGGAGTGGGACAAATGACTATGACTGAGACACTTAGGTAGGTAGACGGTCATTGGATTGTGGGTTCTTCTGATTGAGTTCTGTGACTAGGGTGTAAGCTGTAAAAAGTAAGGTCCAACCTCCCTATCACCAACATCCTATTTTCTTGTGCATAGTTCTGTATGTGCAAAGAATAATAACCACAACAGTAGTAGTAGTATACTACTAACCAAACAAAAATTAGTAGGCAAACATCTGGTTGCGCATTTTGTTGGTGGGAATTGACATAGACTAGAGATTACAGAGGACAACGCAAAAGTGGACCAAGTGGCTACAGCTATTCTATCACAGCTTTATTCAAAAGAAAACCTTAACTAAAGAGTGGCCAACAGGGCAAGCTTTGCTACAGACAGTCTAATAGAAGTACAGAGAGTCATAGCAGAGGCAGTTTGAAGGAACTGAAAGGCAGGGATACCCAGAATTTGGAAAACAGATAAAGAAGATCAAAGAAGCTATTGTCAAAAATTGAATTAGGAGGAAGCGTAATTAATAGTTTGGAAAAAATAAAGTGCGTTAAAAGTTAGGGAAATATAATTGTTAATAATATAAGCACTGTAGGACTTACTGGGGCCAGCAGCAGGATCCTCGGTAGAGGAGCGCTCCTCTTGTGGTTTTCCCGCCGACTCGGACCCCGTCTTATTGCCCCTGGGTGGTGCTGATCATGTAAGAAATAATAAAGAAAGAGAAACATTGAGTGCTGTGAAACAAGGACATCATTCAAAAAATCCTCTCAAACATTTTAGTAAGCAACAATTCCAATAAAATTAACTTCGAAGTATAAATGACTACTGGCTTGCAGGATTCACAGACCGTCTACTTATAGAACACTAATCAAATGTTCCATAAACATTCTGATTGCAGAATATACTCACAAAGCCAGTACCACCTGACCTACACCACCTATTCCAGAATCCAGACGGGCCGATTTTTCAGTAAGTCGCCATTTCCATTTTATTTTTGCCCTCAAACATGCATAGATGAGATGGAGGACATATGCATACATTTGTGCATACACGGAATTGTTGGTTGCTTGCGTCATATGAACTGCTACTGACTGACATGACCATGCTATTGCTGCTAAGCCTACCACTCAGTAAACAAACTTCAAACTGGTTCTATGGAGGGGTGGGATGAATAAGAAGAACTAACTAAGCATTCAGTGACAGAGGAGGCGTCATGCAGACCGTTAAAAAAAATATGAACTAATACTATCCATCCACCACTATTTCACTAAAGGACAATGTAAGGACTAGACTCTAGCAATAGCATTAACTAACTTCAGTGCTCTAAAAACTCTAACAACAATAATCACCAGCCCAAGCTAGCGCAAAGTTACAAACCAGTAAGAGGTGGCGAGCAGTACGTGTGTCATACAATAACAGAAGATTTTGAGAAGGAATTGATCTGCAATGTAACTAAGCGCACCAGTAATCGTGTTACTTATTCGTCCAAGAATTATACACAATACTTAAAATACCAGAATATATATTAAAATATTAATATTACTAGCTACTCACAAAGCCCCACGACCTCGACACCTAGCAGCTCCAACAGGTCCTGGTCCCTGTCCAGAATGTCTGCCCACCGGTGGGCCAGCTGCTGGTGGGTGCGCCAGATATCCGAGCGACGGTAGACTGCCCACCGGTGGTGACGCTCCTCTGGGAGGTAACCAGAGCCTGGCCTGCCGCCTGCTGCCAAGGTCAAGGGGAGGTGGCGCTGGCTAAAAAAAACCAAGGGCGCCTCCCCGAAAAGATTCCGGGCCTTCACCCCTGAAGGTCGGCTCTTGGGCGCAGGCGCCTTGCCCTTCGAGCCGGTTCTGCTGCTCCCCTTTGCCATGGTTCTGGGGTGGAGGTGGAGGTGGAAAAGAAAAGTTAGAACAAAAGGAAAAGTTAGGGGGAAGAAGTATGAGCTTAAATAAAGAAGTAAAATAAAACAGTAGAAAAGTAAAAAAATAAAGGTGGAAAAGTAGAAATAAAATGCAAAATATAAGCTTAGGGACAGAGAGAGATAGATGATAAGTAAAAAAAGTAAGAAAAACTGTGAAAATAGGTAAAGATTGCAAAGATAAAAGGTGGATAGAAAACTAGGCCCAGAACCATAGCATTGAGTGTGAAAAACAAGATGGCCGCTCCCATCGCGACCACGTGGGTAAGTTTGTGCGCGATTTCACGCGAACACGCACTTTGTCGGCGTAAACAAGTAGTTGTGTTCCCGAACGAGACGTGCACCACGCGAACACGTTATACGCGACCCGGAAGAGGAAATAGGGGACGCGAGCGGGCGGGACAATTGAAAAAATAAGATGGCCGCGCCCATAGTCCACCACATGGGTAAGGTTGCATGCTACAATACCCCGAACACGCAGACAGCGCCCCGAACACGCACAACGCGCTCCCGAGCAAGAAAAACGGCTCGCGAACGTGTTCAGCAAGCTACTACGCATGCTCGCGAAGCTCGCGTAGTGCAAGAAAGTCTTCGCGTAGCTTCGCGTAGCGCGACTACGCGTACTACGCCCACCCTTAATCATATGGCTAAGAAACCATATCAATGCCTTTACAGTATTATTTCGTAATACTACTTTTACTGTACGCACTTTACTTCATGATAAGTATTGCAATTGTGGCAATTCATTTCTCTTGCATGAGAAAGAAGACTGCTCAATAAATAACACCTTTTATTGAAAACGCTCTGCACTCTGGTGAAACTAAGTACGCACGATTGACTGAGTGAAATAGCTGTCTATTGTTTTCACACGACTCTAGAGATATACTCTTTATTCTGAGGGAGCCAAGTTGTCATGTTTATGCCGTTGTCAGAAACTAATCCCTTCTTGTCTAATCAGGAAAGTTAACTCATTCCTGTTCATTCGAGAAAGTTTCTAGTGTCCTCTGAGCTAGCTGGCAAAACTAATTAAGTCTAATATAGTCAGTAGAGACCTAGATGACCTCAGTCCTACGTCTACACTGCTGTTTATATTATTCCAATGCGCAGAGCATGTTGGGAAAATAGGAACTACACTACATGGCGCCCAACCTTTGGTAAGGCGATAATCTAACACAAGACATTAGAGTAACTCAGTCGGGCTTTTCACACAGACCCCTTTTTCCCGTAAAAACACCAATAGACGTCTGGAGTGGGTAAAAGGTTGATATCCGCCGGAACTTAGTAGGAAGAGATTCCTATGTATAGTTTTTGGTTTAGTCAACGTTGAAGGATACAGTGTTCCAAAATATTGTGCACCTAATCTTTGTTTCCTTGAAACTTGCTCTGCAACAAAACTTTCTGTCAGTAAAAAATGTCGGATAGTGCAGAGGAAAGGGAAAGAGCTAGAATAGCAGCTCAACTCCTAGCGGATGACACAAGTCAACAAGAAAATGACCCGAATACTATAATCATTCCGGTCAATGTAAGAAGAACTAAGAGGTGGTACAGTCATATTTGTGTTAGAGGCCCACGAATATCGGCAGACAGAGGTATTCTATTCATGGATACATTTTCCAGCAGCAAACGCTGTAACACAAGACTTCCACTATTACAAAATAGAGGACCCTTCTGATGAATACGCACCTTTCGAGGACGTTGAAATCCCACTAACTTACCAAAAGCACCTGCTCTGGTTTAATGGCACCCTAAAACATCAAAATCACATCACCAGGTCCTCTAGGTAGACCAGGAGCCACAAGGCCGGTTCTAGCCAGCTGCACACCACATCCCGACATTGAAAAGATGTCGAGCGAAGAACTCTTAGTTAAACTAAAAGAATTAACAAAGGCATATAGAGAATTAGTTCAATTGGCAATGGACGATGTAGCATACCTACAGAAATTGAAAGAAACAGATATAGCAGAACAACCTTTTGAACTTGCCAGAATCATAGAAAAATCCTATGAAGAACTAGGTAGAGATAGTTTGGGTGGGAAACCAGCAAACTCCCAACTAACTGAAAATCCTGAAAAAACATTTATTAACAATAATCTAAACACTCCAAAAAAGAGTTGGGATGGTAATAAACAATCCACTCCCAATGAAAAACGATTCCAGTCCAGAGAAAGGTCTCCTCAACGGAGAGATAGATCTCCGGAACGAGGAGGAGCGTCTCCCCAGAGGGAGCCGTCTGAGAAAAGATACAACCTTAGAGATAGGGATAAATTGAGAAAACCTGATAGATATCAAGATGTTGATACACGTCCCTCTCGATCTTTTCAGACTTCCTCACAGAAATCTGAAAGAAAAGGCTGGTCAGAACACAAAGAAGAGCACGTCAAGTCCAAAGACAAGGAACCTGCTCATCAAAGTAAAAAGTTACAATTTCCAAAAAAGAAGGTAGCCAGTATTAGAATAAAACATGCCAAGGATACTGAGGACACAACTGAAAAATGGAGAGTGGGCCCAGACAATGCTAGACAGCGCAGCAGAAGTAACCATAGCTCGCAAGATCCTGATGAATCGTCTGGAGACAGTGGACACGAATGAATACATTCAGGTGGAAACTGCAGACACCAGGGTTAGCAAACCCCATGAATTATACGAAATAACATTGCGTATAGAGGGGGACAAAACTAGGAAAGTAAGGGGTCTCTTTTGGTATAACCTTTGGAAAGGCTATGACATCCTGTTAGCTGAGAAAGACTGGCCACCAGAGTTTGTCAGGGAGTGCCCTCATGGCGAAGAAATGATTATGCCTGCCTTATCAAATCATATTCCAATTCATAAGAAATACACATTTGCAAGAAAATGGGCAGTAGCCCAAGCTCCTGCATTATATACAAATCATGTCCTCACAAAATCCAGTTAAAAAATCAACCTACTGCACAGAGGCAGTATCCTGTTAAGCAAGAAGCTAAAAAGCAAGTCAGGGAGATCTTAGATCAACTTGAATACCAGGGGGTGATTGAAACATGCACCTCACAAATGAACAATCCTTTGTTTCCTGTCTCCAAGCCAGATGATTCATATCGTCTAGTTTTGGACTACAGACACCTAAACTCCTGTTGCAAAACATTTGCAGTAAAAAACTAACACAGTGCAGCACTAATGAATAACATTGTGCGCAAAAAAATATAAAACAACATTATATATCTCTAATGGATTCTTTTGTCAAAACATTGCACCTGAAAGCAGTTATTTGACCGCTTTCTCAATAATGGGGTTGCAAGAACAATTCTGTCGACTCCCACAGGGATTCAAGAACAGCCCAGGATTATTCTCAGCAAGGGTAACAGAGTTACTACAAATATATGATGATGAGGCATTATCCTATGTCGATGACATCTATCTCACAGATGACGACCTGGAGACACACTTGAAAAGAGTGAACACCATAATACTTGGGTTCGCAGCTGAAGGGTACAAATTCAACTTTAAAAAGTCACGAATTGCTCATCTAACTGTCCTGTTTTTAGGATATGAATTATCAAGTGAAGGCAAAAGCCTAGCAGACAACTTCTTAGAGAAGTGTGCTGTACTCCAAGCTCCAAAAACGCTGAAGAACTTACAATCAATTCTAGGTTTCCTGAATTTCGCAAGAACATACATTCTAAATTATGCAGAGAGGGTTAAACCTCTCTATGAATTAATAAAACCTGATTTCAAACAAATCAATTGGACTCAGAAACACACAGAAATGTTAAGATCATTTAGCTAAAACAAAATTGCAAACACGCGAAAACGTACCTAACCTTGTAATCCGAGTCATCCCAGGAAGATGCGGATTCACGTACCTGACCTCTAATGAGGGAGAAACGGTACCAATAGCTTACAAATCACACTTGTACACACAAGCTGAAATTAAATTCAGTTCTACTGAAAAGATTCTAATAGCGGTTCAAACTGCTGTAGCAAAAGAAAGAGCCCTAGCCCAAGGCAGGAGGATATCTTTTTTAACAGCAGAATCAGCCCTAGAGGCATTAACAAGCCCACGCAATCTAAATGCAGTGGCATTAGATCCAAAATGAATACAATGGGAAAATTCTCTTGCTGCAGAAGACGTGAAGCACTATTTTGACCCGAAAATGAAAAAACTAGAAGATCTAGAATACGATCATGAATATCCTCTGTCAATCGAAACTCTGCCTCTAGAACAGTACAGCTGTGTAATCTACAATGACAGATTTGCACAACACTACGATGTAGAGAAAAAAATCCTACAACGCAGCGTGTGCGATTGTTAAAGGTCGCTGGCGCTTTGATAAATTCAGACCGATAATCACCAAAACTGAATCACTCAGAAAATGTACAGCTCAGCGAGCTCAAATAAGATCTTTAAAGATGGCGCTTGAAAATGCCGATCGTGAATTCCCGACACTAATAGTATGCGATTCGCATTTCTGCGTCAGGTCTTACAATAATGATATGCAGACATGGATCAAAAACGGTTACAAAGATGACACAGGTGCCACAATAAAGCATAAAAAGCTCTGGGAACAAGTAGTTCTTTTGCAGAAAGAACTACGAAAGACTCATGTGATACATACACTGAGTCATCAGCATGATGGCGTTCACGTTGCAGGGAATTCATTGTCTAATAGAGCCACAGCGGCAGCGGTTCAACCGGCTACCGTAGTCACAAAAAAGCGTACTAAAAAACAAATAGACGGAGAAACAATGTTGGCAATAAAAGCCTCATTAAAAGGCGATTATGCAGCATTACCTCTCAACTATCCACTCAATAATGCATACATAATTGATGCAAACTCCGTTCCTTTTGCTCAAATCCCTGGAGTGGGGGATAGAGTAATTCCAAACAAGAAACGGAGGGCTTACTTGATTCAAGAAGCACACATGGGACAGGGTTCAAGGCACCAAGAGATCGTGAAATCTCTAAAAGAATTACAATCAGAATACTGGTGGCCGGGGATGAGCCTGTAAAATTACAAATTTGCAAAGGATTGTCCAGACTGCAACAGAGATCGCAGTTGTGAACCAGACCAGACCACTGCCAGGACTCCTTTATTAGAAAGCATCACGCTATCTATACGCAGAAATCCAGCCGGAGAAATGCGTCCCCATAATTATAAAGATTAGATTCACTTAAGATGTAGGCCCCAGCGCTCGGCTGACGCCAGAACTGTTATAAAAGATTTGCGAGTTTTTATCGGCACATACGCAATTGGCATGCTACATTCTGACCAGGGTCCTGCGTTTAGCTCTCGAGCTTACAAGGAGGCCATGACCAGCATGGGCATTGCATTGCGGTACTCTTCTCCCTTCCATCCTGAGGTAAATGCGGTAGTGGAAAGAAAAAACCATGACATAAAGCAATCTATAACGGCGAGGGTATTAGGTTCGGGTGATGGGTGGGTCAAACATCTAACAAGTGTCCTACGTAGTCTTAACAATCTGCCAAGAAATTCTCTAAAAGGTAAAACTCCTTACAAACTATTGTTCGGCACTGGAATGCACATCCAGGACTTAGATTGTCACACTTCAGTGGTGAAAGAAAAAGCCTTTGATATCAAAGACCGTTTGGCTGTTTTACAGGACTTAAATGAAACAAGAAGAAGTCTAAGTAACATAAAGTTAAATCCAACGACCACTGAAGAAAAACCACCTGTCCCAGCAAGGCCTGTCTGGATTCCAAACATTGGGGATCTCGTCAGAGAGAAGATCGCGGTGAAGAAGGAATTTGGGCCTTCTTACAGAAAAGCAGTACCTGTCTTAGCTGTCAGCAGAACAAGATCAGTAGTACTACTGCCCCTTGCTGGTAAAAAGGAGAACAGAGTTGTATCCATCGACCTGGTAAAACCACAATCATGTGGCCAAAAATAAGTAGTAGGCCCAGTGGACTCCCAAGAAATAGCAGAAGACCAAATATCGCTACAATCCAAGAGGTTCAAACTGAGAGACTAATCACATTTGATAAACCTACAGTGAATAAAAAAGGACTATGCAACAAAGCCATGGAACTTGTGCCTCTTGAAACCCAAATTGCAACAGTTCATCAAGAAACACCTGTCTACAACGATGTAGCCTCAGACTATACTAATGAAACAAAGAAAAATGCAAAGACTAATGAGAATCCGGAAGCAATTCCAACAATTGACAGAACTGCATCTGGCTACTTCATCAATTTTGATGACTTTTCTGAAGATCCAAGCGAGCATGAAGAAACGCCAGCAACAAAAACTTTCAAAGTAAAAATGACGGAACTTTTTCACCAACTAAAAGAAACATATCTGATTTCACCATGGATTGAATTTTGGATTGTGTTAGGTGTACTTTTCCTCCTACTTTTGTTCATCATGGTTTTATGTTTGGGTAGATTTATTGATGGAAAATATAGTACAATGGTTACAGCAATTCAGAACATCAACTTGGTCCTAAAGCCTCACAGATCCTCTCACATCGAGAAAAGAGAACTGTCATCAGTGAACATCACAGCCAATCCAATACCCGGTGGGGTAGCATGTGACAAAACGGATTATGAAATCTATGGCCCGATTGAGCTCTTGAAATATCCACAGTTTAAGGTTTCCTTAAGTGACTTTGTGACACCAAGTACTTTCTCTGATGATTGGGACTTTGAAAATATTAATAATATGATGTCAGATTTAGTAATGTCAGCTAAATTCACAGAACATGATTACTTACAGGGTTCATCGAACTATGAAGAACTGTACTGTTTTAACCACTATGGTCATCACTATTTGCATAGATCTGCTCAACCTAGAAATGTTTTTAATTATAATCAATGGGAACATTATCCAACTCCGCCAAAAGGCAGCTCAAAAACATTTTATGAGAAATTCCAATACTTCTCAGGGTTTAACAACAGTGATCCAGAAACGTTTTATTTTAAAATGTTAAATAAGACAGAAATGAAAATAATGTTGACAAATACTAAATTTATTTATTCTGAAAAATGTTATGACAAAATGTCTACATTTGATTTTGAATTTTGGAAAAACAACATTGAAACAAAAACCATCTGGGGTTCAAAAGACTGGCAGGTACAAGGTCTAGAAGCATTATTTAGAGCCTGCATGATCCCAGAACAGATAATATTCCGGAATGACACAATTCAGCAAACAACCTGTCTTGGTTTAGCCAAGATAAAAGACTTAAATAAACCGTCTATTCTAAAGCCCATACCTGATAGTAATAGCACTACAGATGTGGAGATAGACGTATCCCATATTTTACACCAAAACAGAACACATCCTGATTGGAAAAAATGGTTGATCTGGCCCACAGACACAAATAACTGTCAAGATAGATTCCTGAACAAAACAAACAGAACAGGCCAGACCCAAGATATTCCCAGAGACAACATCCAGGGATAGTTACAACATACAGTGTAGGGAAACTATGCCTTGAGTGGCTACAGAAATCCACACTGGCTGAAATTAAGCAACACTTGACTTTACTTAAAGACGGTGCTGACTTGTGAGATTTCATACTGGGACCTCGTAAACAGCGTCAAAAACGTTTCATATACGCCGGTATATACCCTGCTTACAACGAAGCTTGGAACTTAACGCAAATTGAAACAGCCGAAAAAATACTAGAAATTGATCCTATGAATTTGGAAAAATCACTTTCTGTAGTGGACAATGGGTTAACGACTCTGTCCTCCAGAATATATTCACTGGACAGCATTGTATCATCTGCTATTGATATCATAGAGCAGGACTTATTAATGTTACAACATGGTCAGTCCCAATTGCGTTCTATTGTACAACTTGGCTGGACGTTGCAAAATCTGCGTTCAGGCTTCGTGCCATGGCGTCTAATCAACATAACGTCATTATTTTCTATCTTTAACCTTACTGATAAACAAATCAGTTTGGCACAAAAAGGAGCAGACTATACGATTCTGAGCATTGAAAAACTTGAGAGATTACCATTGACAATGTCAGAGAGACCTGTCATTGAATGGATAATACACGGAACAATTACAATTCCAATAACAACTTTCCAGTTTAAGTATTGCCAAAAATATATACCAGCAGGCCTGTATGAAAAGTTGGGTAAAGGATACATCAAGTCAACATGGAATTTACCTTATACACACAAATGTTATAGTGAAGGAAAAAAAGAGGTATTCCTTAGTGGTAACAATTGTAAAAAATCACTAAGCGGTACACTTCTGTGTCAAGGTATTAACTTGCATGGAGCCTGCGAAGGGCCATCAAATAACCTTTCATGTCACCTGCATGGCACTACTGCAACACAGATAGAGCCATTTTTCAGACAGCTTTCCAATGGCAGCTACGTTCTAATAAGTGACCACAGCTGTTGTGGCATGGTGCCAGGAAAAGCCTATCTCGTGAGCGTTACTTCCATGGTCACTTGCTGTATGCAAGTATTGTATCCAAACAGCAATCCAGACATGGAGGCGGCAATATGGCCTTCTTTGAATATCTCTTCTATTTGAATTGATACTTTAAGCAGAATGAAGTCTATTCTTTTACAGATAACTGTGCCTTTAACCTCGTCCAAAGAGACGTATGACCTACAAGTTGCAAGGACAGCAGCAGAGATACATACCCTATTATCAACAAATTGCCCCGTCCATTTAGCAGAAATGTTAGGTCAAATTTTAAACATGTCTGATACCAGTGGCATCGCACATGTATTTAAGACAATTTTTTCGGGACTGTTAGCATCCTTTGAAACAGTTCTGGGCATTTTCCCGAATTTTGTGCATTCCTTTTTTGACGGCCTGCCTCTTCTTTTGGGACTCGTAGCAGGAATTTTATTTTTGATCCTTCTGCTCTGATATGGCAAGCCAAGCCACAGACAAAACTCCAGCTACGATGGGAGAAACGATCCTAGCAATACGCTACCGAGACCGAATCACTAAAGTCCTCGGATTAGCCCGGCTAAGAGATCTGAATACAACTTGGTTTCTTTCATTCAGACCAATCTAGCAAGATTGCATCTTACCTGTGCTTCGATGTCTGCTATGTGGAGAAGAATGCGTATTGGACGTCTGTCTTACACTACCAGCAGCAGTACCAATGAATATCGATACTTTGCTAGGTCCGGTAACGACTCATGCAACGTGTTGTCCCCAGCGGCTACCTATTCTGATGACGGCATTCATTGAGACTTCACCATTACGAGTAGGTGGCGTTGAAGTACGAGAGGAAAGCAGCACCAAACAGATACAACCTTCTGTGAGCATTGCTGATCCAGACAACGATGATAGCAATCATTCTCACATATGCACAATTTCAGCATTTTCGAACTTGGTCGAACTTTCACCTGAAGCTGTAGACCAATTTTTCGCAAGCCTGTCTGATATGATGTTCTTTCCTAACAACGAGAATAACTTTTAAAACAACGAGCACACAGCGTTCCCTGAACTCTGAATTCGGCCTTCAGTTTTGATAAACAACACTACTGAAAACAATTGGAACTTTTTTTTCCCCTGAAAGCGAAATTATTTTTTCCATTTCCAAAATATTAACTTTTTTTCTGGCACATGGTACTCTGCTTAAAGTAGAACTATTCTCAGAGAACAGAGCTTCTATTTTAGAGATACTAGAGACAATATTTTACCTCAGCCTCTAGCACATGTACAGTATTGTATAAATATGTGATGGAATGGTCTCGAACTTCTTTTCTGTATTCAGAGCCATTTCAAATGTAATTTTCGCAATACATTCAGCCAATATTTATATATGGATTTCCTGAATGATAACACTGCTTGAAAAGCGTACAGTATAAATACTCATTTCGTGTATATACCATATACCATTTCAAATGCAATTTATGTATTTTGGGGTGGGTTGGAAAACACACATGCATCGTTATATGTTTAGTATTACTTAGTATTTAGTAATGATGGACATTAATACGTGGAATGGGTGTCGTTATTCTATCTAGGACCCTAATCCGATATTCCCGATTTATGCCCTTATAAGGTTATAACAAATAATATCCTTATAAAGGCATGAGAATCATATCTTTTTTTAGTAATAGCCAATGCGGTGCAAAGGCTACTCCCATGGACTCCTAGAAAGTATAACGCGTTCTTTAAACAAACCAAGCCTCCAGCAGCCCGGGAAATCCCCCTGCTTTTGTTTTGATTTGCACAAGAACTCATGGAGTCCAGAAAGAACTGTTAGTTCTTAGTGACGTCTTATAACCAACCTTACGTCAAACTCGGCACCTTTCAGGTATAAATATGCCAACGTTGCCTTAAGCAAACACACGGTAGTTTGGAGCAGAGCGGCTATCTACTTGCCCGAAGCCCAGCTGATGCGAGAGCCGAAGGAAGCCGACCCTCCCATTTTGACGCACTGAGAGAGAAGCTGTCTTTTTCTCCAGCCGAGAAACTCCAGCTCCGGTGTTTCCAGTCACCCTTACAGGTTGCTGGGAGATCGAGTTCTGAGAGAGAGATACAAGACCTCCTTCATTCTAGAACCAAGGTACGGAGCTGATTAAACCCTTAAGAGAATTCTTGATTCAGATTCTTGGCAAAAACCAACTTAACTTAAACTGCAACTTACTTACTCCTTCCCACGTATTAGGCTTAGGTCAGGTACACCGGGGTAGGCGTATCTTAGAAGCACCAGTTGAGTACGTTAGTCAATGTTTTTATGTTTGTATACATTTTATTTGTTTTACAGTATCATATGGCTAAGAAACCATATCAATGCTTTTACAGTATTATTTCATAATACTACTTTTACTGTACGCACTTTACTTCATGATAAGTATTGCAATTGTGGCAATTCATTTCTCTTGCATGAGAAAGAAGACTGCTCAATAAATAGCACCTTTTACTGAAAACGCCCGTCTCTCTATTTCTCTGCACTCTGGTGAAACTAAGTATGCACGACTGACTGAGTGAAATAACCGTCTATTGTTTTCACACAACTCTAGAGATACACTCTTTATTATGAGTGAGCAAAGTTGTCATGTTTATGTGGTTGTCAGAAGCTAATCCCTTCTTGTCTAAAACAGGAGAGTTAACTCTTTCCTGCACATTCGAGAAAGTTTCTAGTGACCTCTGAGCTAGCTGGCAAAACTAATTAAGTCTAATATAGTCAGTAGAGACCTAGTCGACCTCAGTCCTACGTCTACACTGCTGTTTATATTATTCCAATGCGCAGAACCTATTGGGAAAATAGGAACTACACTACAAAACCGGTCCTAGGAAGCTTGATTCCGGTCCAGGGAAGGCATGGCTTGGCAGTTCGTGCTGGACTGTTCCCATGAGGCACAGGGTCAGACTGATTTGCATATGGTCATGTCTGAACTGGGGTGGCAGAGTGGGCTAAAGAACGGTGATGAATCAAATCCAGATCTGTTGACTGGGTGTGAGTGTTTGATTGGTTCAGATGCTCCGTCCATCACCACCCCCTTTTATACCGCAGGTCCACTAGTAGCATTTAATTGACCAGACCCGAGTATATGATCTATCGCTTCACCAGGGACATATACGTGAATTAAATATGCCAATCAGGCATAAGCCAATTATACCATGTTTTAGGGAGTAAGGGCAAGCATTTTAGCACTAGCTAGCAATGATAAAGTTTACAGAGTCCAACTGCCAACAATACTGATTTCAGAAAAATAGGAGGGCGGATGCAAAAAGGAAGGGAAGGGAAGGGAAGACTACCCTAAGGCTTTAAGGTCTAAGAATAAGCCTTCACTGTCGTCATAGAAAAGGGATTTTTCTAACTAACATAAAGTAAATATTGTAGTAATTAGCCCAAATTATTTATTATACAGCTGTGGTTGAAACAGGTCTGTTTGCAGGTAGTGTATATGTATTTCATACTATATTCATATTGTTTTACTTCAGTGTAACAGAAGCTTTGTTTATATAACACTGCTTTCTAATCCCAGTTATGCTATTTTTACTTTTTACTTTTGAGGATGTGGATAGTAAAAATGCATGGGTGGAGAATAAGCAGATTGAGTATTCAACCAAGAGTGGTCTAATGGCTGAAGGTTTCATGATGGTACTTTTGATTACAGAAAAGACAAGGAGTAGAGATATACATTTATTGAAATGGACTGTATATTGGACTTAGCCACAAGCTTCCGACCACAGATATCTTTCTTAAGATGGCAATTTGAGAATACTTCTTCTTTAATGACCTTCAAGCCCATGTCTTTTATACAGTGTACATAACCAATATGTTGCTATGGAAAATGCCTATTTGTTTTTAAAATGAGCTTTTCCAACTAAATATTTTTTGGTGTTTTTGTCTGGCCTCAGCAGTATAATATAACACTTAGGAAAGAATATACACCCCAGCAGTCCAGCACTGGAGCATAGGATTGCAAACACCTCCACGGCTACCATGTACTTCCCACGTGTGCTCAGGTATGCTGGGATGAAAGAAATCCACACACTGACAAACACCACCATACTGAAGGTGATCAGCTTAGCCTCGTTGAAGCTTCCAGGGAGATTCCTTGCAAGGAAGGCCACTATAAAGCTGACAGTGGCCAGGAGGCCCATGTATCCCAGCATGCAGTAGAAGAAGATGGTGTCTCCTTCATTACACTCAAAGATTATCTTCTCATTGTAAGACTTCATGTTGAGTTCTGGAAATGGAGGAGATTTCATGAGCCAAAGAACACAGATTAGACCTTGTATTATAGAACTGATGAAGACTACACAGCACGGTGTCTTTGATCCAAGCCATTTCCTTGCAGGGCTACAGGGATTTATTGTCTTGAACGCAATGACAACAATTATGGTTTTTGCTAGGACAGAGGAGACACTCAGTGAAAATATTACACCAAAGACTGTTTGTCGCAGCATGCAAGTGAGCGTCCCGGGATCCTCAATAAATATAAAGGAGCAGAGAAAGCAGAACATGAGGGATAGGAGGAGCAGGTAGCTGAGTCCTCGGTTGTTGGCTTTGACAATGGGAGACTCTCGGTTATTTATGAAGACACAAAGGATGGAAGCAGCAAGGAAGGTCAAGATAGCCGCACAGATAGAGAGCATCTGTCCCAAAGGCTCTTTAAATGAGAGGAACTCAGTCTCTTTTTGGATGCATTGATCACGTTTCTCATTAGACCACTGGTCATCAGGGCACTGCATACATTCATTTGTATCTAAATGAGAAAAGAGGTTAAATTGGCTTTTCTAGCAGCTTATGTTTCATTAATAACAAGAAATAAAATCATTAAGGAACATTAACATTTATCAAAATGTCTTTTATATGAAAGGATGACTGAAGTTATTGGGTACTTTTATATTTTCAATGTAAAACATCTTTAACAATCTTTTGCTGGTATACATTCCTGTTTATGATATGTTGCTTCGAAAGATAATAATGGAATTAGCACAAATTCCAGAATTCTATATCATCAAACATTTAACAACATCACAGTATTTTAAATTGAATTGTTATGATCATTTATGCTGCCTTATTTTTCAAAAGTGGCGACAAAATCTGTCCTAACAGATAGATGTATAGCATGGTTGGATTTCCACTGATAAATATATACAAAACATTCAGAATATTTCTGGAAAGGGAATAAGGTTGCATGGAGGCGAGAGAAACAATGTATATGAGAGTTGAGAAAGTTAAAAAAATGAGGGTGAAGAGTAAGTTGATGCCAAGCCCAAATGACAGATAAAGCATTGTCATCGCAGTTCCATTGGGGTAAACCTGGCACAGAGCAATTCACCTATTCTTATAATGGGCCTATCCTAGTTTATCGGCATACTCCCCTCCCACTGACCAACACATTCTTCCCCCTGAGAAGATGCAGTGACCTTGATTGACTACAAAAGGATACAGATCCCACAAGTATTGTTGATCAAGGCAAAAATAACAATGGAAAACCTATACAAGACCAAATCATTCAATCAAATAAGTCATTACCATATACAAACATGACTGTCGCAACATGGAATATATGCAGCATAAAAAACAAGATGAATGACAAAGGGCGGCTTGAATCTATCAAACATTGACTAATCATTTTGCTACAAGAAACCTGGCACACTGATGACTTCTATATTGATGGCTTCTCTACGGTTGCTACTCCATCTCGGAATGGAAGGGCTAAAGGAGGACTTGCTGCCTTGGCTTCAGTTACATCTCCCCTGTGTTTAAAAAAGGTTTGTACTAATTCGCAATTTTTTTAATTTTTGAGATTTCAAACTATTTATAATCAGTGTATACTAATGATACATTTTTATATTAATATTTTAGATAATTTGAGAAATAAGGCAGCAATGACCTTAGAGAAGGTGTTATTGACATTTACAAATCACATTAGTTGAGATTGTTTTTTTGTTTGGGCTGGTGAATTTAATTGTAAGAAATGTGGTATTCTGGATTGGAAGAATTACAGTTATAGGGATGGACATGGTAAACCTATCCCCATTTTTCACATAATTTGTATGGAGAAACAATCAATCTAGAGTTGCTAGAGCAGTCTTCTGTTGAAGGACATATTTTTTAATGTTTAAGGACAAGCCCTGGTATCAACTTATGATGGTCATAGACAATCTTCAATTATTGATCACATATTGATGTCAGAAAATGGACGAGGGCAAATTGTAAAACTTAAGGTCATAGAAAGTTCTTTTAGTGACCACCAACAGCACAACAGGACTGGGATCAGAGCTATTTTCTACCTGCACACTATTTCCCTGTGTATAGTCTGTTGTCAAATTTCTCAAACCCTGTGCATATAGGTCGAGGGCGTGACCCCTAAACGCCCTCTAAATGATGATACAGATCATCACATACACTTAAGAAATACAGTGACCCGCACACGGGCAATTATATACAAATTGTGATTGTTGCAAAAGTAACGCAATCGTATTTTTCAAATATATAACACAAACGCTTTCCAAAAAGAGGCGAAGTCCAGATCTTCAAAGTCGTATTAGAAAAACTTTTATTCGAAAGACTTAAGATTTCAGGAAATTGCTAGCTGCCAACGCGTTTCGTCACACACGTGACTTCTTCAGGGCTCTAAAGTCAATTGAAATGTGATGGGTAAAGCTTGCGTCGCTTGGGCAGGGATACACCAGACAAGGAGGACATTAAACAAAACGTGTTTCCTAGTCCTTCTCATAGTTGGTGTTACTTTCAAGTTTGTGATAAATTGTACAACAGTCTTCAATATTTGTCATCTGTATCACAAGAATATAGTCAAGGCAATGTGGTGTATCCCCAATAGCGTCTCTCTTTCTTATACGTCTAGTATTGGGAGTCCAATCGGGCCCATCGTGATATGTTCAGTAAATGGCGGGCATTTTTAGCGTGCCACTGGTGTCTCGTATAGGGTCCCTTCCGAATAAGGGCAGTTTGCACAGATATTCTTCAGTGAGTGGGATAAAGTTCAGGCCACTGATTGGTCTAAGCTCTTAGCTAAAACCTTCCCTCCCTTTTATAATAATATAGATTTACGCGTGGAGGCTGTAATTTCATGATCATGTGCAGCAGGACCCTTGTGGTCCTCGGTGGACCCCTTAGAAAGTGCCTAATCTGTTGGGAGGTATTTGAGAGTGATCAATAAAGTTATGATGCTGCATGCTGAAGAATAAAGACTACTTAGCTCTGTGTGTGGCGTGGTCATTTACATGCTCCCGGGGTATGGAGGATGTGACAAATGGCGACGAGTAGGGGATGCATGCCCTGAAGAATCAATATTGCTCTCCCTGAGAGTTTTCCCAGGTCAGTAAACTGCTTGTGTGTGCCAGCTGCACCTCAAGGTGTGGTCATTTACATTCTCCCTGGTTGGGGAGGACACAAAAGAGACAATTACTTCTTGGATAGGCTGGGCAGCTGAGGCTGTATTCCCACAGCAGTTAAAGTAAGAGAGGCAGTGAGGGGTGTCCACCCTTGGTTCGCCTCTTCTCTGGCTGCCGAAAGGAGAGTATGTAACAAATTAGAAAAAAACTTGGAATAGAGGCTACTCCAAGGAGAGTAAAATTGGATATAAATCTGCCATTAGGACTATTCACGTCTCAATCAAATGGGAACAGATCATATATTTTGAGGAAATAAATTATGTAGCTGCCAGTAGTTTTTGTTTTATTCTTCAGGTCGCTAAATCCTTTTTTCTCCCAAAAGCCTGCACTAGGACTTGCAGGGGCTAAGATATGTGATATTTAAACGATTCTTCCTATGTCAAAGGTGGCTCTGCCTCTTGTGCGACAGGATTATATTGACAGTCATTTTGCTTAGTTCAGACTAATTTTCCTGGAGCAATCCACTGAGGCAGTTATGAATTGCAGATCTGGTTCCACGCTTGACTCCTGCCCTCCTGAAATGCTAGCAGTTGCAGATGAGTTAATCAATAGAGTTTTCAATATTTACCTTCCAGCATTGCATTATGCCAGCTGCTTGGTATCTTGCTTAAGAAGCCCTCTATAGATCCAAACATCTTTGGCAACTGCAGGTTCATCTCTTTGTTGCCAGGTTAAATGCTGGAAAAACGGGTAAATATCCAACTCTCAGATTATTTAGAATAGGGTATGTTGCTGCATCCTAGTCAATCATGGTTTCATCCCGTCACTAGGGGCAGCTCCTCCATTAGGGTGGAGGGGCGTCACCCCACTGCTTTCTTGCAGTGCGAGAAGCAGGAACAAAAAGTGGTATTTTAAAGAGAAAGCAGAAGGGCATGCATTGTTGGGGGTGGGTCGGTGGGCGGGTCGGGGAGGAGTGGTTGCCCAATGCTGTGGGCCCTCACTGGGGCACTCTCTGCCTTTTCTCAATGTAAGCTGCATGCAGCCTACATAGAGAAAATGGTCTTCCTACAGGCACCCGGCTGGGCGCCATCCACACCAATCACAACGCTGCTATTGCAGCGCTGTGATTGGCTTAGGGTAGGGAGGCTTCCTATGGCTGCTTCCTGTTGGGAAAATGCGGGACCGGACTCGGCCAGAATCTGTGGCGGCACAGGACCCTCTGACCTGGTAAGGTAAATTTTTTTAAATGTTAAATTTTAAACCCCTCCCCCTTCCCCCACGACCCCTACCAGTGAGTCAAGCTGGCTGCGCATGCACACCAGGTCTTTGGGGTGTCTCTGTGGTTCTCCGGTAACAGCACTAGTGCAAGCCGAAATCACACCAGTCCTGGGGCCCATGCCACACCACACCAGACCTGTGGGTTGTCCTAACTGCACCTGAACTAGTGCAGCTGGAATCACATGGGAAATAGCGTTTACAACGCAACTTTTACAACGCAGTACCTTTACCACGCAACTTTTACAACGCAAGTCGTTACAACGACTTGCTCGGGGGGGCGCTCTAGGATAGGGAATAGTTAATTTACTATCCAAAACCTTCCCTACTATCCACGGGGACTGGAGTTGGAATAGTAAATTAAACTATTCACTATCCAGCACCCCCAACGCAAGTTGTTGTAACGATTTGCGTTGTAAAAGTTGCGTGGTAAAGGCATGCGTTGTAAAAGCATGCGTGAAAATGAGATACATCCAATCACACTGATTCTGGGCCCACATGCAATGCTACACCAGGTCTGTGGGGTGTCCCAGCAGTTCTGCT
This sequence comes from Lissotriton helveticus, assembly GCF_964261635.1. Classification (NCBI taxonomy): domain Eukaryota; kingdom Metazoa; phylum Chordata; class Amphibia; order Caudata; family Salamandridae; genus Lissotriton; species Lissotriton helveticus. The sequence goes on along the minus strand of NC_136069.1, from coordinate 1,695,152,582 downwards.
GCCACTGCACTAGTACAAACCAACGTCACACGTTTTTGGGTCTGTGGCACACCACACCAGGTCCGTGGGATGGCCCGGCAGTTCTGCGGACACAGCAATAGAGCAAACCGCAGTCACCGGTCCTGGGGCCCTTGTGAATTATGGAACCGTAAATAGGAGGTGAGGGTCGGGTATTATGTGTGTGTACAGAGTTTCTGTGTAGACACGAGAGCCCGAAGCCAGAGCCACAACGTGAGGCTTTGATGCGCTATGTGCACCATGCAAATAGCGGTACAAAAGGGGGTGGTGATGGACGGAGCATCTGAACCAATCAAACACTCACATCCAGTCAAAAGATCTGGGTTTAATCCATCACCGTTCTTTAGCCCACTCTGCCATCACAGTTCAGACAGGGCCATATGCAAATCAATCTGACCTTGTGCCTCAATGGGAACAGTCCAGCCCGAACTGCCAAGCCATGCCTTCCCTGGACCGGATACAAGCTTCCTAGGATCGGTTTCTGGCATTCCAGCTGTCTTCAGACAGGCTTGCTTGAATTCAGTGGCAAAATGAGCAAGGGACTCAAGTCTGAACATACCCTGCCAACTTATGGCAAACAAAGCGGTACAAAAGGGGGTGGTGATGGACGGAGCATCTGAAAAAATCAAACACTCACGCCCAGTCAAAAGATCTGGGTTTAATCCATCACCGTTCTTTAGCCCACTCTGCCACCCCAGTTCAGACATGGCCATATGCAAATCAGTCTGACCCTGTGCCTCATGGGAACAGTCCAGCCCGAACTGCCAAGCCATGCCTTTCCTGGACCGGATACAAGCTTCCTAGGACCGGGTTCTGGCATTCCAGCCGTCTTCAGCCAGGCTTGCTTGAATTCAGTGGCAAAGTGAGCAAGGGACTCACGTCTGAGCATACCCTGCCAACTTATGGCAAACAAAGCGGTACAAAAGGGGGTGGTGATGGCCAGAGCATCTGAACCAATCAAACACTCACACCCAGTCAAAAGATCTGGGTTTAACCCATCACCGTTCTTTAGCCCACTCTGCCACCCCAGTTCAGACATGGGCATATGCAAATCAATCTGACCTTGTGCCTCATGGGAACAGTCCAGCCCGAACTGCCAAGCCATGCCTTCCCTGGACCGGATTCAAGCTTCCTAGGACCGGTTTCTGGCATTCGAGCTGTCTTCAGCCAGGCTTGCTTGAATTCAGTGGCAAAGTGAGCAAGGGACTCACGTCTGAGCATACCCTGCCAACTTATGGCAAACAAATCGGTACAAAAGGGGGTGGTGCTGGACGGAGCATCTGAACCAATCAAACACTCATGCCCAGTCAAATGATCTGGGTTTAATCCATCACCGTTCTTTAGCCCACTCTGCCACCCCAGTTCAGACATGGCCATATGCAAATCAGTCTGACCCTGTGCCTCATGGGAACAGTCCAGCCCTTACTGCCAAGCCATGCCTTCCCTGGACCAGAAACAAGCTTCCTAGGACCGGTTTCTGGCATTCCAGCCGTCTTCAGCCAGGCTTGCTTGAATCCAGTGGCAAAGTGAGCAAGGGACTCACGTCTGAGCATACCCTGCCAACTTATGGCGAACAAAGCGGTACAAAAGGGGGTGGCACGTTCACACACAGCGGTCTGTGTGCCATATACTCATGAAGGCAGCCCTCGCAGGACAAACAACACACCAGGGTCTCCTGCAGAAGGTCAAACACTTCTGGCCAATCACCCCTGTAATTGCTTACAGTACTGCTGCTAAACACAACGGGCCTCTGCAGTGAGTCAATGCATGTCTGACACTTGTATGTATTTGGCATTGGATTTTGTCCTAAATTAGGATTTTTTCTTTAGTTAGGATTTTGTCTTAAGTTAAACTGAAGCTTAACTTAAGTTTGTCTTAAGACAAAATTCTAACTTAAGACAAAATGCTAATTTAAGAAAAAATCCTAATTTAGGACAAAATCGTAACTTAAGACAAAATACTAACTTAGGACAACGAAATGCCTTCTGTGAATACCAAAATGAGTAACTTTAGGATTTTGTCGTAAGTTAGTTCTGTGAATCGGCCTCCATTTCTGGTCCATTAGGCATTGTTTCATTCTTAGCCCAGGTTCTCTTGACGATATGTTCCTCCCTTACTGTCATGTCAAATGTCACCTCAAGGTCTCAAGGCGCTTGCTTTGGGAACCCGTCCTGGCTTTTTCCCTGTGAGATACCCCCGTACTGGGCATCCCCAAGGTGAAAGCCAGGCATCCCGCTGCGGGGGGGGCTGTAGTGGAGATTAAGCAAGCTATTGCCCAGAGTTGCAGTGTGTGAACCCGTGATTCGAGTAGGCACCGAAGCGAGAATTATCAAGTCCGTGGACATTTGGGCTCAAGACCCTGCCGCGTCGGGAATTGAACCCTGGTCCCAGGTCTGACCTCTGCTTCAGGGTCTGCCTCCTCTAACCAGTGAGCCACACTTCTCCACATCCACTGTCCTTCCAGAGTCTTGTGGACGGCATCCGCAGCCATATTGGCTGTCCCTTGCAGTAAGCATTTGAGGAGGGTTGGCAAAGCATTTTTGTTCTTAGCGGCCAAAGCTTGGAACCAGCTTGCTTTGGACTTCTGGATGCTTCCTTCAGAGGAGGCTTAAAACAGGGGTTCTTCCATGTATTGGTGCGTACCACACTCCTAGCGCCGGTACACTCTCTGAGTAGCCGAACGTTCTATAAAATCCCTTGCATTCATTAATACATAAATATACTGTATACTTTGGCCATGCTTGTCATTGGGCACATTCTACTGGGCCCCCAACCCTGTGGCAAACACTTTCAGTTGTGCTTCACAAACATTGGCTGAAAAGACTGGCCTTTGGCCAATGAGTGCACTCAACCTCTCATAAGGCATCAGGAATATGGTTTGGAATGAATGCCCAACCTCTCACATGACCAGTCCCTGCTGTGCAAGGTCTATGACCATGTTCACCAGGGGCTATAAGGAAGCATGCCCTATGGCAAGGTCCTGCCTTTTGACCATGCAGTGCAGCCAATCTAAGGTTCACCTCACATTGCTGTCCATAGAGGGTTGGCACACGTTAACGTGTCCAACCTCCTGCACACCCAACCCCGTTCTGCAGTCCAAGAGAGGTGCATGAGTCTCTTACTTCACTGCCTCTGGATGCAGACCTTATGCTATGCTTGCGCTACTGAACCAGCTGCCTATGGCCGTCTCAGAGTGCAACACCTTCTGGGCACATGGCCTGTCCTTATCCTGTGTCGGCCTCACTGACACAGAGCCAGCTTCGCATATCCAGCCCCTTCGCAACACACCATGGTCCTCAGCTCTCACTGCTGATGGTCTTTCAATTCATAGTAGAACTGAGTCGTGAAAAATAATATGTTCAAGAGATTGTGTTAAATAAAAAACATGTGGGTGATAGAATAAATCACCCACATATACTTATTTATGTTAATGCACACACATTTCTATACATTGTAATGTATTCCAAACATAAACCATTACAGCATGTAGGTTCAATCTCATTCAACTCTATAATCTATATTTTTTAATATGTTTCTCAAAAGGTGAATTGTATGCCAAAACTCACCCTGATTTGTGACCTCTCCTTGGGAACAGGAAATGCACTCAAAGCAGCAGGCAGGCCTCCCTTCTCTCATCGCCTTTCTATGTCCAGGCAGACACATTTCATTACAGACAGAGCGTGGAAGCTGCACAAAGAGCACACAGAGAGTATTGATCCTTGAGCCTCAGAGAATATGAAGAAGAGACAGACTAAGCATTAATGTTACTCTTTAAAGAGTGGGTGTCCCACCTACTCACTTATAAAAAACATTCCTGTCACCAAAACCAGTTTTCAGCCACTCCAAGTCGCAATGGGTGTGTTTGCATCCATTACTACATCATTACTCATAGATTGGGCCATGAGGGCCTCTTTTATGGGATGTTAGCTCCTTGCTATGCTGCCCTACTCCAAAGTGAAAGCAATACAGTGCATTTCTAGTGGAGAAGCGTGGCTCAGTGGTTAGAGGCGGCAGACCCAGAAGCTGAGATCGGCCGTGGACCAGGGTTCGATTCCCTGCCTCAGTGGGTCTCGGGCTCAAAATTCCATGGACTCGACAATTCTCGTTCCGGTGCCTACTCGACTCATGGGGTCACACTCTGCGACTCTGGGCAATAGCTTGCTTAATCTCCACTACGGCCCCTCACGGTGGGATGCCTGGCTTTCACCTTGTGGACACCCTGCCGGGGTATCTCACAGGGGAATACCAGGACGGGTTCCCTAAGCAAGCGCTTAGATACTGTGTTGGTGATTTGCGCTATATAAATACATGTACATTTCTGTATGTTTCCCTTGCGCTGCCGCCATTTTGGCAACTTAGCACCAACATAGGCATGCTTGCACCATGGAGCAAGGGTGCCTGTGTTGCATGCAGAATTGTTTTTGTTCAGGAAAGGACAGCTTCCTGCACAAAAACAATCCTGTGAGGTGTTTTTCTCTTTCTCTGTGTGCAGCAAAATGTTCCATTCCGGTTGGGTATGTGACTGTCAGGGGGGTCATATAACTGGGCAGTTGTGACATCATAAGGACGCCAATAGAGGGGAGATCCATCATTCATAAAGTTACATATATAATTACACAAGAAAACATAATTACAAAAAGGTAATTAATGACCAGTTGACACTTAAAAACTGAAGAAATGTGAGTAGAGCATCGATTTAGCTTTAACACACACCGCGGAGTAGGGAATGATAATCCAAAAGTAGCACATGCTTTGTGAAAAAATATTGCCCTCACTCACAAAACTGTGATATGCTTCATCATCGGGATTGTTTAAATACGCCCCTGCACAGACCAACGCCTGGGGTGGAGCAAAGGGAGGGGAAGATAATAAAAACATAAAAGATTATACCGAAAGAAAAGTGCAGTGAAAGTTAAAACTAGCTCAGTGGTGTTTCTTCTCGACAATTTATTCCTGGACCCACCGGCTAGATCTAAAAATGTGAATTATGGTGGTGATAGGAGATGTTAAAGTTTTCCTTCACTCCTCTTTACTGCTAAAGCATCAACACGTTTTGGCCATGTTGAAAGTGCCCACTGTGTTGGGTCACACCAGCATTCCTCTGGACCCTTCGGATCCCAAAAAGTGTTACCCTCTGGACTTGGGTACGGGGTCCCTGGAATCTGTTACTTGCAAGAGGAGGGTGGCCCTAAGTAACTCACTTTTGATTATCTGTAGGGGAAAGCACAAAGAGAATGGGATAAAATTACTCGTGCTGGGGTACCTCTCGGATCTTTGTGCTCCGACACTCGAAGTTCCCTCTCATAACTCTCATTTCCCAAGGCACACATGTTCGACCTTGGAGCCATATGTTGACCCAATCGGTATACAATATTATTTTAACGTTCATTCCAGAACTCACCGTTCAAGAATGCGATAATTCACCTAAAAACAATTGCAGGAAATCGCACTTTGATAGACAGAAGTCCACTGGATATCCATTGCGCGCAATCATTCTGTGCCGATAAAAACAAACTCACCTAGTTCCATCAACTACAATGTTAAAACTGACAAGAATATGGGAGGGACCCCGTGTAGTTACACTATAGGGAAGAATAAAAAAACATAGGCAAATGGGATTAATGAGTAGCATGTAATGTTGTGTTGGCATGCAGGACTATGTAGTGAGTTTCAACAAATTAATGAGTCTAAAAAAATAAAATAAAATAAAGTGAATTGGAAGGGCTCACTGTTTGTTCTTCAAGAACAATGAGGGGATGTGAAAGACTTAGTTGATAGGTGAATTTATAGAGGTCTATGCAAAATGTTCAAAGAACCCAAGGATCTCCAGTGATTTGTTTCCCATGCTCAAAGAATGTTTTCAATTGTCCGATCATAGGATGATGGTGAGAATGTAAATTTGTTACCTGTATTTTGGACCCCTCTCTTTTGATGACCCCTGTTCCGGAAACCTCTCCTCATTGAGTGTAGAACTGGAGTTTAAATATCTGGACCTAGCCAAAGGAACCTCAACAATAACAACCTCTCACAAGAGAAACTGGACAGCAAAGCAAGTCCTAACTTTTCACACCCTGAACAAAACAATAGGATCAAAGATCCGCTTTGAAGAAAATTTGATAGAAGCAACATTTGCCACGTATTTGATCAACGAGTCACTTATTATAAGCCTTTTGCTTTTTGATCCTCTTCCTTTGAGGAAAGACGGCCACATTTTGAGTCAATATTTAAATAGGAGCCTTTTACTCCTTTATTGCAAGATGGCTCCATGTGCATTTCCTAACATGGATATTGCCATTTGTGCCTAATTTGGTAGTATTTCCAGGTTCACCTGGGAGGCTTCAGCTCTTGCCTCTTCATCCAAGTCCAAGATTTAAGTTGAGGGCCGTGCTAAAACTAGAACCCTATTATGACAATTAGACCAGGCTCTGTGAACCCCTTTTTAGTGTCTATACCAAACATAGTGAACAAGAGGAGCGTATTAGAGTCCAGGACAGGTGTGGCTGGGATGTTGTTTGCTTGCTAGGGTGGGGCAAGAACATTCAGAGTTTCCTCAATTTCTTGGGATACTGACTCGAGTCATTGGGTGAATTATACCCCTAATCTGGAGGTCCTTGCCAGAAAAAATATAGGTCTTTATCATCATTACTCTGATTATCAAAATAATTCTCATCATCATCTGTAAACTTCAGGGGCCTCATTTATGAGGCTGTGCGTCACTTTTACGCCGCCGGTGCGTCACTTTTTGTGATGCATCAGTGGCGTAAAAAATGCGCCTTGTTGCGCCATATTTACAAAGTGATGCATCTAGGTAGATGCGTCACTTTGTAAACTCCTGCGCCACATAATACCTGCGCCAGGTATAATGTATGCAAGGGGGGCGTATTGATGCAAGGAAGGGTTGTAGAAGTGACGCAGTGAAATCTATGAGGTTTCACTGCGCCACTTCTAGCACTCAAATGCGTAAATTTCTTATGCCTGCCTTACAGCAGGGGTAAGACTGACGCAGGCCCTTTCACATGGGGCTTGCCCCATGTGAAAGGACACATTGCTGGAGTTCCGACACTTTTGTGACACACTCCAGCAATGCGCCACTTTTGTGCCTACATATACGTCAAAAATACTGACATATCTGTAACTCCTTGTCACATGATGCGCCATACTGTAAATATGACGCATCATTGGTATTGCAAGGAGGGGAAATGAAAAGTGACGCATCGCTGTTTTTATGCAGCGATGCGCCACTTTTCATAAATGAGGCCCCAGATGTTTTACATCAATTGGGAAGGTTAATATATAGTCACTAATTTAGAAACTGCTTGGGGGTGAGGACCAGAAGATTGAAGAGGGACATTTCTGCTTAGCATGGACTTACAGGTGGCTATTTTTTGCCCCTTTTACGGCCAGATTCATCCCTTGGCAAAACATTGTTTGCATAAAGGCTTCAAGAGTTTAGTAACATCTACCTTAGAATCAGTGACAGCTTGCTGGGCTTTTCTTTTATTGACATCATTTAGATTGTCCCTAAAATATTCTTTATCCTCATCCTCACTCAAATGCAAATTTTGTGACATATTCTACAAATGTGTGTTATTATAAAATAAAGTATCATTACATTAAAGTATGGTTATCTGGTAAATAAAAGGATTGGAGGTAGACCATATAAATAAACAAATAATTGTAAATGCTCTCCAACCAAAACTGAATAGTGGATAAAAAATATTTAAATAGTTTATTATTATGTTATAACTTGTTGTAGTCAAATACAAAATTAATTTCTTTAAACTTAATTAGTCAGCAGAAAGACATGAAAGTCAATGTTTGCTGCTTGGTGGTTAACAAAAATAGAATCCAAACTATTAGGGCCATTGTTGTAATGTACCTTTACTTAATGCACTCTCCCTACAGTAGTTCTCTCCTTGCTGCTCAGCCTATGATGAGGTCAGATGGAATGTTGATTGTGTTTGTATTGGAAGAGTGAAGCAGTTGGTGTGGATGAGCTGAGCAGTGGAGAGCTTGCTCCTGGTGGGGCACTTTAAAGGATCTAACTTACATCTGGTCACCAGTAACTATGAAGAGATCTTAAGAATAAAGTAGAGATCTTATTCAACATCACCTGGTCTACTCAGCATTCATCTTTGTAACAGGCATCTGAAGGAAAAACACAGAGAGTGATAGAGAAGGGGGTTGGCAGTAGTGTGAGAGAAGATGCAAATATGTCTTCCTCAGATGCAACTCACCGTAAGAAAGGCGGGCAGAGAGGAGTGTCAAAGCCCTGAGTGCCACATATTTTTCAGGCAATGAAAGCCACCAGGGACGTGACCAATATACTATGAAAGCCTGGCAGAGGTAAATGGTTTAGGAGAAATGAAACGGGAGAAACTGAAAACTCAATGACAACGCATGGACAGCGCAACATGATTGAGGGCATAGAAAAACACATTATTGTAAAATGAACATTAAGAAAGACATTGAGTTAAGGCCTAAGAATTACGAGAACAACAATGCCGAGTACTTATCTTGACTGAGAGCAGCAAGAAAACAGGGCTTGTTGCTTGCGGTCAGGTCCAACATTACTATCGGTCATGGTTCATTGGTTATTATCATAATGATGTCACTCCATGGTTATTTTCCCTGTGTCTCATAGGGAAAGTAGTTTCTTTATCTTTGCTGCTTCTCAAAGTAACACAAGAAAATAATGCACAATAGGAGCCTCCAGCCTTGTATTAAAACTGTAGGCATCAGACTATGAGCCATAAAGTTAGCATTTCCTGTCCGATGCAGACAGCATTGTATTGCATACTTTCCCATTTATTTTATGCTCGTTCCCTGGATGTCTTTTTTACCTGTTATAATGTTGTGCTTTGCATTCACTGCTTTACTTCTTATTCTGTTTTTGTTTCACCCCTGAACTACAGCTCTTTTATAAGGTTTCTTTATTGGATGTGTTTTAGCCATACATAGTTCAATCAATCAATCAATCAATCATAACACTTGTATAGCGCGCTACTCACCCGGGAGGGTCTCAAGGCGCTTGGGGGAAGGGGTCGGATACTGCTCGAACAGCCAGGTCTTGAGTTGTCTCCTGAAGGCAAGATGGTCTTGGGTCAGCCGAAGGTGGATGGGGAGGGAGTTCCGTGTCTTGGCCGCCAGGTAGGAGAAGGATCTGCCTCCGGCGGTGGCTCTTCGGATGCGTGGTACAGCGGCAGGGCGAGGCTAGTAGATCGTAGCTGGCGGGTGGGCGTGTAGAAGGTCAGGCGGTCGTTGAGGTACTTGGGGTCCAGGTCGTGAAGAGACTTGTGTGCGTGGGTGAGGAGCCTGAACGTGATCCTCTTGTTGTTATTGTTATTATTATATGTACTTCTAAAGCGCGACACTCATCCAACAAGGATATCACGGCGCTAAATTTAAACAGTAAACCATAAACAAATTACCAAGGACTACTATATATTCTATTTAGGGAATAATGCAGTTTTTAGTTTTTTCCTGAAAGTGAGGTAACAATCAGTACATCGAAGATCGATAGGCAAGTCATTCCAACACTTAGCGGCAAGGTGCGAAAAGGCACGCCCGCCCATCCTGGATAGTTTTATTTGTGTGGTGACTGCTTTAGCTGTGGCTTGTGAACGTAAATTCCGAACTGGGGCATAGAGCTTGATTCTGTTCCGCAAGATGTAGGGGCCAGTATTATGCAAAGTTTTATGAGCAATGCACAACATTTTAAATACTGCTCTTTGCCTCATAGGCAGCCAATGTAACGTTCTCAGGCAGTTTGTAGCAGAATCGTACTTTTTCTTATCACAGACAGCTTTGGCTGCCGCGTTCTGGACCAGCTGTAGTTTTGAAAATAAATAATCCGCCATACCAACAAACAGCGAGTTGCCATAGTCCAACCTACTAGTCAGTAAAGATTGAACTAAAATCTGTCTACATTCCATCGGAATCCAGGGAAAAACACGTTTCAGCATTTTTAGTATGGCGAATCCTTTGCCACAGATTGTGGTAACATGATGCTTCATAGATAAAGTGGTGTCCATATGGCTTCCCAGGTTTCTAGCGGTCAGGGTTGGGTTTGGTGGAGTACCTAAAGTATTTGGCCACCAAGAGCTGTCCCAAAGCTGTTTGGATCCGCCGAATAAAAGAATTTCTGACTTGTCAGCATTTAATTTCAGGTAGTGCCCATGCATCCAGTTAGATAGCTCTGACAGGCAGTTATGTAACCTGTTTTTGGCGTCCTCTTCACCATTGAGGGTTACCATCAACTGAGTATCATCAGCATAAGAGCAGATATTGATACCCCATTTATTGCCTATAGATGTCAATGAAGAAACATAAACATTGAACAATGTTGGGTTCAATGTTGCTCCCTGTGGCACCCCATATTTGATCTTCCGAGGAGTGGAGGTAAAGTTTCCTAAACAGATGGACTGGGATCTATTCGATAGAAAAGACTCCAGCCAGTTCAGGGCTTTACCATGAATTCCTTTAGCACCTAGCATATTTATTAGCAGTTTGTGGGAAACGGTATCAAACGCCGCTGATAAATCAAGTAATATCAGGGAGACTGATTTGCCTTTATCAATCTGCATTCGAATATCGTCCATCACAGCCAGGAGTGTTGTCTCAGTACTGTTATTCGATCTAAAACCAGTCTGAGAGACATCCAGCAGATTATTGGTTTCCAGAAAGCTTGACAACTGTTTAGTTACCAATCGTTCTAAAACCTTTGATAGATAGGGAAGCTGTGAGATGGGACGGTAATTGGCTGGATCGTTTATGTCCGCGCCAGCTTTTTTTAATAGTGGTATTACAGCTGCATTTTTCCAGACTTCTGGGAATTCAGCTTGGTCCAAGGAAAGATTAAGAACTTTTGTAACTGCTGGATATATTACGGGTGTAAGCTGGGAGAAGATATAGTGTGGACAGACATCCCATGGTGATCCTGATTTGATTTCTAACATAGCTTTGCTAACTTCTTCTTCAGAAAAAGGGCCAAAAGTAGAGCAGCTGGCCTGCAGAGTAGAATCAACATGATACTCTACATGGTCCTGGCTATTATTTACAAAGGAAGCATAGATTTTATCAATTTTTTCACAAAAAAAATAACTAATTTTGGAGCAGTTTTCATGTGAGGGAGTCAAGTTTGAGGTGAGACACGGTGGGTTACAGAGTTCTTTTACTATTTTAAAAAGCTCCTTCGAGGAGTTTTTGTTGTCTAGTATTTGGGAAAAATAGTCTTTCTTTGCTTTGCGTATAGCTGTGTTATATACTTTCAGCTGATGTTTATAAGTGGCTCTGTCTTTGAGCGTTTTACTTAGTCTCCATTTGTGTTCCAATGTGGTACATTTTCTTTTTACAGCTTTTATATCTGAGCCGTACCATTTCTCTGGGATTTTTCGTTTAGGTCGATCTATAGTACGGGATAGTGAACAATGATCCAATCATCCATCTCAATGTTGCTAAGCAATTGACGAATTTCTTCCTCACTGGAAGTTCCAGGACTAAAATTATAATCAAAGTCTTCTTTAAATTTTTCCACAGAGAATTTTTTCCAACATTTTGTGGAATTTGTCGACTGAACGAAAGGTCTTTTATTCTTTATAGGTAGGTTCAAATTAAATTCGATCCTATAGTGATTCGTCCAAGTCAAAGGGGTTATATTTGTAATGATAATATTAGGTATATTAGTGAAGATAAGATCTAGCATATGCCCTGCTCTATGTGTGGGGTATGCTATTTTCTGTGTCAGTTGCATGATTTCCATATCGGTTGCAAGGCGTTTAGTTAGGGGATTGTCATGAAGGTCAAAATGAACATTGAAGTCACCAAGGACTATAATGTTTTTATGTTTAAGACAAACAGGAAGAATTTGTTCCAGGAGTTGAGTGCTAAAATCAATCGTACTACTAGGGGGATTATAAATAATTGCACCTCCAAGGATCGCCTGCATATTGATAGAGATGGAGAAGATCAGGACTTCATGCTTGCCTAGTTGCGTAACTGTTTCTTGACGACAGGTAAAAGTGTCTTTAAAAATCATAGCCACTCCACCACCCCTCTTAATTGATCGATTTAAATTGATAATTTTATACCCACTGGGTAGTGCAGCCGTGATATCAGGGGTATTGTGCTCACTAAGCCAGGTCTCCCTGATAAAAGCAAAGTCAGGTTTAATCTCCTGTAGCATATCCCATATTTCAATAGAATGTTTTGGAAGGGACCTAGCATTAACATAGATGCAAGAGAAATCCTGAGTGAGAGTTATTTCAGATATAAGACACTCCGTGTTATTACTGTTCCATCTACAATTCAGACAGCTAAAAGGGCCCATGGTGTCTAAAGGACTTACTATAGCACAGTGAGGATGATGTGATGGACTGGGAGTATTGAGATTGAGCAACTCTTCGCGGGAGTATACCAGAGCAGATTTACCTAATACATCACTAATTGGGGAAACAGGGGTTGTGGCCCCTGGTCCGGCCTGTCGCGGACGGGCGCAGACGGGCTTGCCTTAGGCGCGCCTTCGGCGCGCTGCCGGCGCGCCCGCTGCGCTTCCTCCAGAGGCACATATTTATTGGTGTAGAGGAAGTTCGGGGAGGGGGTGTGGCCTCGAGGGGGCGTGGCCTCGGTGCATGCCGGCGATGGCGTCCGAGGATGTTTGTTTTGCTCCAAGGTCTGCTCTCAGCGTTAGGATCCGCTGTGCAGCGTTTAGCCAGGGAGGGTTGTCAATGCAACAAGTGCTCAAATAAAGGTAAGTTTTAAACGAGAATACAATCAAAAGTGACACTCTACAATTTTAAAATTAGATCTGCTCCCGGCTTCCGCCTCAGGAGTACTGTTTCTAAGCAAGCGCTAGTAGTCAACGCCTATATATTGGTGCGGGGGGAGTGGCCTAGAGGGAGCGTGGCCTCGAGGGGGCGTGGCCTCGGTGCACGCCGGTGATGGCGTCCGAGGATGTTTGTTTTGCTCCAAGGTCTGCTCTCAGCGTTAGGATCCGCTGTGCAGCGTTTAGCCAGGGAGGGTTGTCAATGCAACAAGTGCTCAAATAAAGGTACGTTTTAAACGAGAATACAATCAAAAGTGACACTCTACAATTTTAAAATTAGATCTGCTCCCGGCTTCCGCCTCAGGAGTACTGTTTCTAAGCAAGCGCTAGTAGTCAACGCCTATATATTGGTGCGGGGGCGTGGCCTAGAGGGGGCGTGGCCTTGAGGGGCGTGGCCTCGGTGCACGCCGGCGATGGCGCTCGAGGATGTTTGTTTTGCTCCAAGGTCTGCTCTCAGCGTTAGGATCCGCTGTGCAGCGTTTAGCCAGGGAGGGTTGTCAATGCAGCAAGTGCTCAAATAAAGGTAAGTTTTAAACGAGAATACAATCAAAAGTGACACTCTACAATTTTAAAATTAGATCTGCTCCCGGCTTCCGCCTCAGGAGTACTGTTTCTAAGCAAGCGCTAGTAGTCAACGCCTATATATTGGTGCGGGGGGAGTGGCCTAGAGGGAGCGTGGCATCGAGGGGGCGTGGCCTCGGTGCACGCCGGCGATGGCGTCCGAGGATGTTTGTTTTGCTCCAAGGTCTGCTCTCAGCGTTAGGATCCGCTGTGCAGCGTTTAGCCAGGGAGGGTTGTCGATGCAGCAAGTGCTCAAATAACAGTAAGTTTTAAACGAGAATACAATCAAAAGTGACACTCTACAATTTTAAAATTAGATCTGCTCCCGGCTTCCGCCTCAGGAGTACTGTTTCTAAGCAAGCGCTAGTAGTCAACGCCTATATATTGGTGCGGGGGCGTGGCCTAGAGGGGCGTGGCCTCGGTGCACGCCGGCGATGGCGTCCGAGGATCCTTGTTTTGCTCCAAGGTCTGCTCTCAGCGTTAGGATCCGCTGTGCAGCCTTTAGCCAGGGAGGGTTGTCAATGCAACAAGTGCTCAAATAAAGGTACGTTTTAAACGAGAATACAATCAAAAGTGACACTCTACAATTTTAAAATTAGATCTGCTCCCGGCTTCCGCCTCAGGAGTACTGTTTCTAAGCAAGCGCTAGTAGTCAACGCCAATATATTGGTGCGGGGCGTGGCCTAGAGGGGGCGTGGCCTTGCAGGGGCGTGGCCTCGGTGCACGCCGGCAATGGCGCTCAAGGATGTTTGTTTTGCTCCAAGGTCTGCTCTCAGCGTTAAGATCCGCTGTGCAGCGTTTAGCCAGGGAGGGTTGTCAATGCAGCAAGTGCTCAAATAAAGGTAAGTTTTAAATGAGAATACAATCAAAAGTGACACTCTACAATTTTAAAATTAGATCTGCTCCCGGCTTCCGCCTCAGGAGTGTTGTGTTTGTTGACGGGGAGCCAGTGCAGGTCCCTCAGGTGGCCGGAGATGTGGCTGCGTCGGGGGATGTCCAAGATGAGTCGGGCGGAGTCCTTCTGGATGCGTTGGAGTCTCCCCTGTAGCTTGGCTGTGGTTCCGGCGTAGAGGGTGTTTCCGTAGTCCAGTCGGCTGGTGACGAGTGCCTGGGTGACCGTCTTCCTGGTTTCGGTCGGGATCCATCGGAAGATCTTGCGGAGCATGCGTAGGGTGTTCACATGAGGGGACTACTTTTGTGCATACTGCTTTGTATATCATGTGTCTTTTAAGACTCACGGGAGCCTTTCAGTGTTGTCCTTCTCTTCCGATTGCTCTAGATCCCTGCTCATTATTTTTTATATTTTTTATACTTTGTGTTCCTGTTTAGCATCAGTAAGATTGGTTTTTGCCAATGCTTGTTTGAAATAGGTTGCTTGCATTGGTACAATAAGTTCCTACACTCTGAATCAAATGCATGCAGCTTTTTCTCTGAATTACTCTAGCAGCACTCCTGAAATTCAGCAGCACTCCTTAAATTCAGGAGTAAGTCAGGGGCAAGTCAGTAAAACAAAACAAGTTAGACCTACTGATGGACCAATCTTTATGATTCAGGAACAGCAATATGCATGACATGACTTTAAACAACACATTTGTGAACTCATTGACTGCTCACCTTGTTGTTCTCTGCCCATAAAATGGCGTCTGTGTTGACAGTGACAGCCTCATCCTTTGCTGGGTCAAAGCTGCCCACCTTCACCAGTCTGAAGTCACCCGCGGTGGGGATCTGTACATTGAGGATGTCATAGGTACTCAGGGCATCTCCATTCACATCAAAGTACACTCTGTCACCGTTTGTGATGGACAGGTTTACATGCTTTACATGGTGAAGCACCTAATCAATCAGAGCACAAGAGATTGATGAGATAAGATGCACACCTGTTTAGGGACTCACATCTCATTTCTATTTTACCTTCTGCTAGGGGTGAATTACATCTGGGGGTACCTGGGGCTCAAACACATCAGCTGAGAGGAAGAAGAGCAGGTTAGAAGATAGCTCTGCTGAACTTCCAGTGCTAGGTCTATCAGAAGTACTCTGTTCACACACACACACACACACACACACACACACACACGCACACGCACACACACCCACACACGCACACACACACACACACACACACACTCACACACACACACACACACACACACACACATCCACATGCATTTTAGAAAGAGGATAAGTCAGACTATTGACTCATTCTGTCAATGCCTGAGCCACATGGAGGACTCATCAGTGAGAAGAGTAGGTAGAGACCTGTGTAGGATAGTGACCTTTTGGCAGATGAAGATGAAGAATATTTCAGGATACTTTTCCAAATGTGCCTTTATGTCTTGTCTTAGTCTTGCTTCATATTTTTTCCTCATGCAATTACTGTGTCAGAGAAAATGTTTAGAAAAGCCTTACTTGAGACTTGAAATTATGTAGTTCAGAATTTTCTGACAGTCCACTAGAAAACTGACCATTTATTGCCCTCAGGATGCTCTTCTTGTGCTGGCACTCAAAACACTTGACATGCTCTCACAGGAAATAACTGTGGATAAAAGAGGAGACTACTCCTCATTGTGCAAACCAGCCTACAAGAATAGGTCAAACAAAAAAGAGAATGACTGAAATTCCTGACAGAATGACAGTTGCGAAAACAAGAGACTGCTCCTCTCAGTCGAACAAAAGTTGATGTGCTCCGCGCGAGATTCGTGCAGGCACAATCAAATCTGGAAAAATCAAAAAGGGGCTGAGGCATAGAACGCTAACAGAATCAGTCTTTGAGTTGGAAGCCATGTAGTAATTCTGCAATCCCTCTGCAGCAAAAAACATTTTCAGAAGATGGCGAAGGAGAAACCGAGCAAACAATAATTATTCTCTCCAATATCAGTATTTCTTGACCTTATCTTGCTGTGTTGCATGGAAACATTATACATATGGCCCATAATGTTTATCCAGTGGGCATTGTACTTGATCCAGGTTCTGGGTGTCTTGTCTTTGAGGGTGAGAATGAGATGCGTATCATTGGCATAGGAGAAGACATTGATGATGTCATAATAATGGAAGATGCTGGCTAGAGGGACCATGTATGAATTGAAAAGGGTAGGGCTCAAGGAGGATCCTTGAATAACTCTGCATATGAGTTTGCTGGTGTCCGAGGTGTACGGTGCGAGGTTGGCTGACTGAGCCCTTCCGCTCAGGGAGGAGCAGATCCTTCCGAGTGTGTTTTTGGATTCCCATGTCATTTAGGCTTTGGATGATGATGGGGTGGAAGACTGTGTCAAATGCTGCAGAGAGATCAAGGAGTATGAGGACCGCTGTGTCTTCTCCATGCAGAGGACAGAGACAGTCTTACTTATGACAAAAGTATAACCGACCCGAAACAATCTTGAATGAATAAAAGCTGTAAAACTTAACCCCTTCGCCGCTGGAGGGATTCCCCCACTGTGCTGGGGGCGCATACAGCACCCCCATGCTCATGACGAGGTCAGCTCGTCATGAGCCACGGCGCTCCGGTGCTCATGATGAGCTGAGCTCGTCATGACCGCGCCTGTTCCAATGGAATGTTCAGCACCACAGGGGAATCAGCCCAGCGTGTGAGCGTTCCACGGAACGGGCGCGGTCATGACGAGCTCAGCTCGTCATGAGCACCGGAGCGCCGTGGCTCATGACGAGCTGACCTCGTCATAGGCGCTGAAAAGGATAAAACATTTCTTTTAGAAATGTACAAAATTGGGGGGAGCGGTTTGTTTTGTCATAGAAATTAAGGTTAGTGCTACAGAAAGCAGATTTAGAATGGATTTTGTATGAGTTCTCAAAGATCTTCCTCATCCATTTCATTAAATTATTCTGAGATGCAGAATAAAACATGTACTTTCAATACCAGCAGCAGCCACCCAATTAATTCCCCGGTGATCAGCAATTTACCAGAGTGATTTAATGAAGAACTACAGGGCTAATATCCTGTATTTATGACAAAGGAATGGCATGCTTGATTGCCATCATGATACCATTCAGAAGGTTAATGCTCTGGTTGCTCATTGGTACACTGAGGAGAGGGAGGGAGGGAGGAGGAGCTTGGAGTTGCACAACAGGGGGCAGGTGGGAGCAAAAGAGGAAGCATCACGCTGCCCATGCTGATCATGCAAGAGGGTCAGGACAAAGTGATCTTTAATGCCTTAACCTCAAGCCCAAGCACTGGGGGGCTGGGTTCGAATGGCAACCCACTGGCAGCAGGGGGTAACAACAAGCCCACTCAATTGAGGGCAGTGGTTTCAAGGCAGGAAAGGTTATCAGGGAAGCCACTATTCCTGGGACCGAAATATTAACACCTTCCCAATCCATTAATTCCATGCTCTCAGCTTTCTCCCCTCTTACAATAGACTAAGTATCCAACTGGTTTAGGCAAAATAAATCAGGGTCACCTTTTGATCCATGTCCGCCGAGAGTTATACATCTAGCTTCATTCGTAGTTCCTGAACATCTCCCGGAGATCTTTAATCTAATGCTCCAATCAGAATATTTCCCTAAAAATTGGAAAGTTGCATCAATCCTCTTCATTTAAAAAAATATATATCTGGATGCTGATAATCCCAACAATCACAGGCCAATCTCACTTCCCTTCCCGGCCAAACTGGTAGAGAAAGCTATAAATATTGTGCTCTCTCTATTCATGCAGGCTCACAACTTACTGGATCCCTCTCAGTTTGCCTTTAGAAGCCAACATAGCACTGAGACAGCCCTGATCACAGCCCCAGAATATGTCAGAACAACTTTAGACAAAGGAGGGAACGCTGCTCTAATATTGTTAGACCTTTTGGCAGCAATCGATACTGTTACCCATCAACTCCTTATCAGCCGGAGGTAGAGTTACTGCTCTTAAACTCCTCAACTCATTTCTCACTGACAGACTACAGTATGTGGAATGTAAGGGTCAGAGATCTACATCTTTCACCCTTCCCTGTGGCGTTCCACAAGGCTCCGCATTGAGTTCCACCCTTCTTAACCACTTGGATGCTAAGGCACTTGCAGGCTCTTCATGTAAATTCCATTGAAATGAATGGGCACTCCATGACGAGCTGAGCTCGTCATGAGCGTCCAAGGGGTTAATCTGTACATTACACCTTTGGCTCCTCTAATCAAAAACCTTGGTTTCTCGGTTGTCTCCGATGCTGACGACACACAGAGACTGCTGCATGGTACAGATTTGGAGGTGGATGTCCAACAATTGTCTGAAACTGTACTCTGACAGGTGCTACTCTTTGGCAAGCAACCATCCTTTTGGTCCCCTTGCAGGTGGGCTCAAGAATTGGGTACCCTCCCTATCCCCGCGACAAAGGTGAAAAACCTGGGAGTACAGTTTGATGAAAAACTTTCTTTTGTTGGTCATGCCAATGCCATAACCTCCATTGTATCCCTCTGGACCTACGCAAAGCAGTGATCACAACACTGATTTATTCTAAAATAGATTACAGAAATGAGTTCTTCCTGACTGCTCATACCAAAGCCCGGGATAAACTACAAATGGTCCAAAATGCGGCCACCAGACTGCTCTGGGGAATTTCAAAATATCAGTCGTGTTCAAGTCTCTCACCCTACTCTACTGGCTCCCGGTCAAAAAGAGGGTTATGTTCAAGTCCCTGAGTGTAGCCTTAAGGACGTTGGGGCAGATTTACAAGCCCCTTGTGCCTGTTTTATGCCACCGTTGCACCACTTTTGTCACGCAGCAGCGGTGCAAAAGATGCACCATGGTGCGGGGTATTTACAACGTGATGCATCTGGGAGATGCGTCAGGTTGTAAAGCCCTGTGCCAGTAGGAGGCGTTCCTGCACAGGAGGGGGCATTCCGACGTAGGAACGCCTCCTAAAAGTGGCTGAGTGAAATCTACAAGATTTCACTCAGTCACTTTGGGGCCGATGCTGCGTCAAAACACTGCGCCTGCCTGAAGCAGGCGTAAGGATTGACGCAGCATTCACAAGATAGGGCCCCCCAGAGCATTGCTGGAGCTGCGTCGCGCTTGCTACGCGAACACCAGCAATGCGTTGCTTTTATGGCACAGATGCCTGACGCTTCTGTGCCGTTTTGCCCCATGGTGCGCCACATTGTAAATGTGGTGCATCCGGGTTGGCGGAGCTGCGGCACACAATTACTGGTGCATCCCTGCTGATATGCAGGGATGCGCCAGTAATTGTAAATCTGCCCCCTCGTCTCTGAAGGCCCAGCTTCACTTAGGCAACTTTTCCATCATCACATGCTTGCCAGATCATTAAGGTTGACCTCCCAGGCTAACTTGGTTGTTCCCAAGTTTAAAAGATCTACCTGGGTGGCAAGAGTTTTGCAGTGGCCACTACCAAACTCTGGAATATGATACCACTAACACTCAAAACTTAAAAAAATCTTTACACGTTACAGAAAGTCCTTAAAACTTGATTATTCAACCAGTAGTTCTTTATGCTTTTCCACCTCTCCTGCTTCCCTAGGGCTGTAGTTATTCTCTACTTGGAACCACCCTGTCAGCACCTTGAAACCCACGGGTAGAAGTGCACTTTAAAAATCAGAATTTAATTTAATTTTAAAGAATCATGCAGTTCAGGTGGGAGGGGCAGGGGCAGAACAATGGACTATGGAGTGCGGGAAGAGAGTGAAAAGGGTGGCAAAAGAACCATGCAGAACAGATGAGAGAGGTTGTGGCAACATAGCAAACCATCAATGGCAGTGAAAGGACAATGCACCATGTAGGGCAGGAGGGAGGGGATAGGGGACATACATGGAGGAAAGCTGGAAGGTGATCAGGTGCAATGACAGCATGCTGACCACTCAGAGAAGGTCAGAGGGGTGGTGGCAGCACAACAGAACAAATATGGAAAGCGGGAGGGTTAGTGGCAGCACAACGGACAATGTTGGCTAAAAGAAGGGGGCTGGAGCATACACAGAGGCAAATGCACTGGGCTCAGACAACAGATGGCATGTGGAAGGGGCAGCTAGCTGACTATGCAGGGTAAGTGCATAGGGTAAGCACAGCACAATCAACAGTGTAACCCCTGCCACCTTTAAATAAAAATGCCCTGGGTAAGGAGATCCCAGTGACCTGACCCTGTGGCCAACCTACGGCCGTGCACTGCTGAAGACAGCACAGGGATTGCTGTCTACAGGGAGATTGGGCACTGGGACCTGTCGCTGACTCCACCGCTGCACATGGCTGAAGACTGTGGGTAGCAAGAGATTGGTTGCGGGCAAGGGGCGGTTGGCCATGCGTATTGGGGGTTTGGCTTTACATCCATACTAATATAATAAAGAGAGAGCCCAAACCTTTGAGGCGGGTAATCTCAGGAACCACAGCAGTTGCAGCAGAAGGACATGGGCTATGCAGACTACCACCATATACATTTAAAAGGTAAAAGAACCGTGCCACCAAAGTAGTCCCTTGTGGGCGTGTCCGCGTTGTGCTGTGGGCGTGTGCTGGGGGCGTGACAAACGCTGGGGGCGTATGGTACGTTCCGCCCTTCATGCCATGGATCATATTGTGTGCTGTGGGCATGTGCTGGGGGCGTGGGCATGGGCGGGGCGCGGGATTACGGAAAAAAAAGAGAGCGTTGTGCCCAATATTTCATTGTTTTTTCTTCCAGGTTCTGTACATTCCAGCTCCGGGTGTCCACCCTGCTCCCTTTAAATACCCCTGCACTCCATAATCATAACCCACCCTTACTCCTTAAAATACCCCAACACCCTTAAATAATAACCCATCTTAACCCTATAAATATACCATGTACTCCAAAACCCAAACCTATCCCTAAACCCTAAAAATACCCCTGTACCCCAAAACTCAAACCTGGCCCTGAACCCTATAAATACCCCGGTACCTCAAAACCCAAACCTACCCCTGAACCCTAAAAATACCCCTGTACCCTAAAACCCATACCTATCCCTAAACCTTAAAACTACCCCTGTACCCCATAACCCAAAACTATATCTGAACCCTTAAAATACCCAAACACCCCAAAACATATTCTCCTATACCCATACTTAGGTAAATGTATGCGTGGTAAAAGCATATAAAATATAATGCCATGCGTTATAATGGCATTGCGGAGTCCTGGTACTTTCGTAAGTACCCTCCCCCGGTATGTACATTCGTGGCACGGCGGCCCACATCTCCAGCAACATACTCATATTTTTTCACCACCTATTTGAAAAATGCACAGGTCTCTCTCATTGATCGCCAGCATGACGAACACTTTTAGGCACACCTCCCGCCACAAGTTCTAGAATCGCGAACTTTAGAGCTGGGGAGCTATGTTCGAATCTCGGCATCAGCTCAACATTAAGTATGGGCGCAAAATCCGTTCCGCTCGCGGATTTTGCGGATTTTCGGCAAATTCTCGATCCGCGAATTCCCGCGAATTTGCCGAAAATCCGCGAATCCGCGAGCGGAACGGATCCGGGGGGCAAAAGTTCAAGCTTCAAGCTTGTAACTATTTTAGAACGACGCTGGCAAGCTGCCAGCACCATTCTAAAATAGTTACTAAGTTAGCTTCAACAGGAAGCACTAATAGATAAAATGCAGGTGCTCGAGCACCTGCTTTATTTTATCTATTAGTGCTTCCTGATGAAGCTAACTTAGTAACTATTTTAGAATGGCGCTGGCAGCTTACCGGCGCCATTCTAAAATAAAACAGGAGTGGGGCAGAGGGCAGAAGGTCACAGAGTGGGGCAAAGGGCAGAAGGGCAGAGCAACGAGTGGGGCAGAGGGCAGAATGGCACCAAAACGAGTGGGGCAAGGGGCACAAGGGCACAACAACGAGTGTGGCAGAGGGCAGAATGGCACAAAAATGAGTGGGGCAAGGGGCACAAGGGCACAACAACGAGTGGGGCAGAGGGCAGAATGGCACAAAAACGAGTGGGGCAAGGGGCACAAGGGCACAACAATGAGTGGTGCAGAGGGCAGAATGGCACAAAAACGAGTTGGGCAAGGGGCACAAGGGCACAACAACAATTGGGGCAGAGGGCAGAATGGCACAAAAACGAGTGGGGCAAGGGGCACAAAGGCACAACAACGAGTGGGGCAGAGGGCAGCATGGCACAAAAACGAGTGGGGCAAGGGGCACAAGGGCACAACAACGAGTGTGGCAGAGGGCAGAATGGCACAAAAAGGAGTGGGGCAAGGGGCACAAGGGCACAACAACGATTGGGGCATAGGGCAGAATGGCACAAAAATGAGTGGGGCAAGGGGCACAAGGGCACAACAATGAGTGGGGCAGAGGGCAGAATGGCACAAAAACGAGTGGGGCAAGGGGCACGAGGGCACAACAACGATTGGTGCAGAGGGCAGAATGGCACAAAAACAAGTGGGGCAAGCGGCACAAGGGCACAACAACGAGTGGGGCAGAGGGCAGAATGGCACAAAAACGAGTGAGGCAAGGGGCACAAGGGCACAACAACGAGTGGGGCAGAGGGCAGAATGGCACAAAAACGAGTGGGGCAAGGGGCACAAGGGCACAACAACGAGTGGGGCAGAGGGCAGAATGGCACAAAAACGGGTGGGGCAAGGGGCACAAGGGCACAACAATGAGTGGGGCAGAGGGCAGAATGGCACAAAAACGAGCGGGGCAAGGGGCACAAGGGCACAAAAACGAGTGGGGCAGAGGGCAGAAGAGCACAAAAAAAACCGAGAGGGTGGCAGTGATGAACCAGAGGGCGCATCGCGGTCTCGCACAAAAAAAAACCCGCTAACACGCAAAGCACCCCGCGAACACGCCAAGAGCCCCGCGAACACGCAAAAATAAAAAAAAACGCAAATTCGCGAATTTTGCGGATCGCGAATTCGCAAATCCGCAAATTCACGGATCGCGAATTCGCAAAATTCGCCCATGCTTACTCAACATCCTGTGATTCCAGGCAAATCGTTTTGTCTCCCCGTGCCTACCACAATGTGTTCTTCTGTAATGTAAATTGTGCTCATGCCATATTGTCGAGTTCGCGCTATATAATATTGCAAGGAAAAATAAAGTAGGGAAACTTGAGTTCACACACTACTGAACGCGCACTCTTAAGTGCATCAGCAGTGCACTGTGAATCAGAGCGTTTCACAGGCCTGTCACAGATAAAAAATGCTATCTAAACGAAATCCTACAAAACAATATACTACTGGCCGGCAGCAATTCATACCCGGACAACGTCGGGACGGGCTGCTAGTATAGGAATAAAATATTAATCAGGTAAAAAAACTCCCTAGATATTCACTGATAAAATGAAAGGTTGAAGGATGGTATAGTTAGATGAATATGTCAGTGCCAACTTAACGGTTTTGATTAAAAATAAAAACATAAATTCACCAGTTACAGTTAGCACAGCTACTGTAACTTGTGAATCCGCCATGCACTGCTTATGAAATCACATTTTTCATCACTCATGATATGGCTATGACATAATTTATTACATCACTCATGACATATATAGCTAGATATGAGCATTACGTGAGTGATATTAGCCACCAAATTACTGATACGCCGTAACTATTGATGCTACCATGATTCACTGATATAAAGAAATTGTTGTTATTGTACAGGCAGACCACAAACACTAAGGGGGAGATTTACAATAACTGGCGCATCCTTGCATATCAGCAGGGATGCAAGAGTTATCGTGCGCCGCAACTACGCCACCCTGGATGTGCCGCATTGACAATGCGGCGCACCATGGGGGATAAATGGCACAGATGTGTCACGCATCTGTGCCGTAAAAGCGACGCATTGCTGGAGTTGCGTTGCAAGCACGAGGCAGCTCCAGCATTGCTCTGGGGGGCCCTATCTCCACAATGCTGTGTCAATCCTTACGCCTGCTTCAAGCAGGCGCAGGGTTTTGACGCAGCATGGGCCCAAAAGTGACCGAGTGAAATTGTGTGAAATTCACTCAGCCACTTTTAGGAGGCGTTCCTGCGCCGGAACGCCCCACCCCCCCATGCACAGGAACACTTCCTTCTGGCGCAGGGCTTTACAACGTGACGCATCTGGGAGATGCGTCACATTGTAAATACCCCGCTCCATGGTGCATCTTTTGCGCCGCAGCTGCTGCCCCTATGCATCTTTACAGATTCTTGGCATTCGAGACTACACATTGAGCAATTAAAAAATGTGAACAATCTTCATATTCCTCTTCATTCCTTCGCCATTCAAACAGGTATGTGTGCAGTGGGTGCCACACTGGAGAGCCGTTATTATATTTCTGTTCCTGGACTGAAAGGGATTAATGGTTTTTGGTCATTTACCTGCCAGGGTTGAATATTGCTGACATCCACACAGGCTTCACTGAGAGGAGCATGATCAGGTTTACAAGACGTCAAAGAATTCAAAGAATGAGCCAAGGCATGCACTGCCAGGTAGGTGTGGTAAGTGTAACTCAGGTCATACAGTTCAAACACCTCGGTGACCATACTGGCCAAGGTTTGGTTCTCTGCGCACGGAACTGACATGTTGTTCTTCTGTACCGTGGCTGTTGTCTCCACCTCCTTAGATTCCAGCCACTTGCAGCCAAACACTTTCTCCCAGAAGGGTTTAATAAAGATATCCTTTGGATCTCTTGAAGGATGAAGGCGAGTAAGAAACTCCTGAAAATGTTCCATCTTTGCTACATGTGGAGAAAGTCCTAGGGAACCATTGAATAATCTCCAGGTTTCTTTAGAGAAGAGTCCGGGTGTCAGAGTGAAAGATGCGGAGAAGACAAATACTTTATCCATCACCTTTAATGCAAGAAAGACTTCCATGAGCATCTTGACATGGACTTCCGAGCTGTGAACAATGATCACTTTCACACCGTGCCACTCGGTAACTTCGACGATATGTTGGAGCTTCTCTATGGCATACATGAGGTGGACCTTTTCCATGAAAGCCACACATCCCCCATGTTGCTCAATTTCCCTCTTCATGTCTTGTCCTCCCTTCACTCCCAGGTCATCATCAGAGATGATCATCCCAATCCAGGTCCAACCGAAGTGACCCATTAACCGGGCTAGAGCAATGTTCTGGAAGGAGCTGCTGGGCACCGTACGTAGGAAAGATGGGAACTGGACCTTGTCACTTAGTGTGGAGAGCACAGACCCATAGCTGACCTGCGGAAAATGAGATGTGTTTAGTAAATATATATTTGTGGATAACAAAAAAGCTATTGCATGGATCCATGAAGTAAAAGTGAGATTTATAAGTATGCATTGCCTCTTGATGAGTATGTGTTGTTGTGCATTAGAACATGTTCCATGCAAATAGTTAAACACAACCAGGCAAAGAGGGCATCTTCCCATAAAATGCATTGAAGTTACTGCTGGAGGGTCATTTAAGTCATGGGGCAAAGAGGTGTCAAACTGCACCAGTGGTTCTGTCTTAAGAGAAGAAGCTGGAAAAAGACTGATGATTTTTAAGAGTAATACTTGACAACAAAGGGAAGA
The DNA here is from genome assembly GCF_964261635.1 of Lissotriton helveticus. Classification (NCBI taxonomy): domain Eukaryota; kingdom Metazoa; phylum Chordata; class Amphibia; order Caudata; family Salamandridae; genus Lissotriton; species Lissotriton helveticus. The sequence continues at coordinate 1,695,126,759 of NC_136069.1, read as the reverse complement.
CAATATTTATGTTGGATGTTGCCTATGTAAATTGAAATTACAATATAAGAAGAATTTAATTACAAGATGCTTAAATAGTCCAATATGTATTCATCATCAAACAGGATATCATACATAATCCTCTCTACAAACCCTTGTGAGTCACAGAACCAACTCTGGCAAATATAAAAGAAGTTTTTTACAACAAGGGGTGGTGATGGACAGAGTCTCTGAATTAAGCAGAGTACTCTCACCCAGTCAAGAGATCAGGGCTAGATCCAACACCGTTTTTTAGCTCATTGCACCATCCCAGTTTCAGAACCTGGCTGTATGCAAATTAGTCTGTCCCTGGCCCAGTGCATCATGGGAACAGGGCAGACCAGACTACAAAAGCCCATTCTTACACTGGGAAGGAAACAAGCTTCCGGGGACCGGTTTCTGGCATTACTGCCGTCTTCGGCCCGGCTTGCTTGAATCCTGATGGTGCAATGAGCAAGGGACTCACATCTGAATATACCCTTCCACGCTTAGGGTGGACAAAATTATTTACAACAAGGGGTGGTGATGGACAGAGTCTCTGAATTAAGCAGAGTACTCTCACCCAGTCAAGAGATCAGGGCTAGATCCAACACCATTTTTTAGCTCATTGCACCATCCCAGTTTCAGAACCTGGCTGTATGCAAATTAGTCTGTCCCTGGCCCAGTGCATCATGGGAACAGGGCAGACCAGACTACAAAAGCCAATTCTTACACTGGGAAGGAAACAAGCTTCCGGGGACCGGTTTCTGGGATTACAGCCGTCTTCGGCCCGGCTTGCTTGAATCCTGATGGTGCAATGAGCAAGGGACTCACATCTGAGTATACCCTTCCACGCTTAGGGTGGACAAAATTATTTACAACAAGGGGTGGTGATGGACAGAGTCTCTGAATTAAGCAGAGTACTCTCACCCAGTCAAGAGATCGGGGCTAGATCCAACACCGTTTTTCAGCTCATTGCACCATCCCAGTTTCAGAACCTGGCTGTATGCAAATTAGTCTGTCCATGGCCCAGTGCATCATGGGAACAGGGCAGACCAGACTATAAAAGCCAATTCTTACACTGGGAAGGAAACAAGCTTCCGGGGACCGGTTTCTGGCATTACAGCCGTCTTCGGCCCAGCTTGCTTGAATCCTGATGGTGCAATGAGCAAGGGACTCACATCTGAGTATACCCTTCCACGCTTAGGGTGGGCAAAATTATTTACAACAAGGGGTGGTGATGGACAGAGTCTCTGAATTAAGCAGAGTACTCTCACCCAGTCAAGAGATCAGGGCTAGATCCAACACCGTTTTTTAGCTCATTGCACCATCCCAGTTTCAGAACCTGGCTGTATGCAAATTAGTCTGTCCCTGGCCCAGTGCATCATGGGAACAGGGCAGACCAGACTACAAAAGCCAATTCTTACACTGGGAAGGAAACAAGCTTCCAGGGACCGGTTTCTGGCATTACAGCCGTCTTCGGCTCGGCTTGCTTGAATCCTGATGGTGCAATGAGCAAGGGACTCACATCTGAGTATACCCTTCCACGCTTAGGGTGGACAAAATTATTTACAACAAGGGGTGGTGATGGACAGAGTCTCTGAATTAAGCAGAGTACTCTCACCCAGTCAAGAGATCAGGGCTAGATCCAACACCGTTTTTTAGCTCATTGCACCATCCCAGTTTCAGAACCTGGCTGTATGCAAATTAGTCTGTCCCTGGCCCAGTGCATCATGGGAACAGGGCAGACCAGACTACAAAAGCCAATTCTTACACTGGGAAGGAAACAAGCTTCCGGGGACCGGTTTCTGGCATTACAGCCGTCTTCGGCCCGGCTTGCTTGAATCCTGATGGTGCAATGAGCAAGGGACTCACATCTGAGTATACCCTTCCACGCTTAGGGTGGACAAAATTATTTACAAGGGGTGGTGATGGACAGAGTCTCTGAATTAAGCAGAGTACTTTCACCCAGTCAAGAGATCAGGGCTAGATCCAACACCGTTTTTTAGCTCATTGCACCATCCCAGTTTCAGAACCTGGCTGTATGCAAATTAGTCTGTCCCTGGCCCAGTGCATCATGGGAACAGGGCAGACCAGACTACAAAAGCCAATTCTTACACTGGGAAGGAAACAAGCTTCCGGGGACCGGTTTCTGGCATTACAGCCGTCTTCGGCCCGGCTTGCTTGAATCCTGATGGTGCAATGAGCAAGGGACTCACATCTGAGTATACCCTTCCACGCTTAGGGTGGACAAAATTATTTACAACAAGGGGTGGTGATGGACAGAGTCTCTGAATTAAGCAGAGTACTCTCACCCAGTCAAGAGATCGGGGCTAGATCCAACACCGTTTTTTAGCTCATTGCACCATCCCAGTTTCAGAACCTGGCTGTATGCAAATTAGTCTGTCCCTGGCCCAGTGCATCATGGGAACAGGGCAGACCAGACTACAAAAGCCAATTCTTACACTGGGAAGGAAACAAGCTTCCGGGGACCAGTTTCTGGCATTACAGCCGTCTTCGGACCGGCTTGCTTGAATCCTGATGGTGCAATGAGCAAGGGACTCACATCTGAGTATACCCTTCCACGCTTAGGGTGGACAAAATTATTTACAACAAGGGGTGGTGATGGACAGAGTCTCTGAATTAAGCAGAGTACTCTCACCCAGTCAAGAGATCAGGGCTAGATCCAACACCGTTTTTTAGCTCATTGCACCATCCCAGTTTCAGAACCTGGCTGTATGCAAATTAGTCTGTCCCTGGCCCAGTGCATCATGGGAACAGGGCAGACCAGACTACAAAAGCCAATTCTTACACTGGGAAGGAAACAAGCTTCCGGGGACCGGTTTCTGGCATTACAGCCGTCTTCGGCCCGGCTTGCTTGAATCCTGATGGTGCAATGAGCAAGGGACTCACATCTGAGTATACCCTTCCACGCTTAGGGTGGACAAAATTATTTACAACAAGGGGTGGTGATGGACAGAGTCTCTGAATTAAGCAGAGTACTCTCACCCAGTCAAGAGATCAGGGCTAGATCCAACACCGTTTTTTAGCTCATTGCACCATCCCAGTTTCAGAACCTGGCTGTATGCAAATTAGTCTGTCCCTGGCCCAGTGCATCATGGGAACAGGGCAGACCAGACTACAAAAGCCAATTCTTACACTGGGAAGGAAACAAGCTTCCGGGGACCGGTTTCTGGCATTACAGCCGTCTTCGGCCCGGCTTGCTTGAATCCTGATGGTGCAATGAGCAAGGGACTCACATCTGAGTATACCCTTCCACGCTTAGGGTGGACAAAATTATTTACAACAAGGGGTGGTGATGGACAGAGTCTCTGAATTAAGCAGAGTACTCTCACCCAGTCAAGAGATCAGGGCTAGATCCAACACCGTTTTTTAGCTCATTGCACCATCCCAGTTTCAGAACCTGGCTGTATGCAAATTAGTCTGTCCCTGGCCCAGTGCATCATGGGAACAGGGCAGACCAGACTACAAAAGCCAATTCTTACACTGGGAAGGAAACAAGCTTCCGGGGACCGGTTTCTGGCATTACAGCCGTCTTCGGCCCGGCTTGCTTGAATCCTGATGGTGCAATGAGCAAGGGACTCACATCTGAGTATACCCTTCCACGCTTAGGGTGGACAAAATTATTTACAACAAGGGGAGGTGATGGACAGAGTCTCTGAATTAAGCAGAGTACTCTCACCCAGTCAAGAGATCAGGGCTAGATCCAACACCGTTTTTTAGCTCATTGCACCATCCCAGTTTCAGAACCTGGCTGTATGCAAATTAGTCTGTCCCTGGCCCAGTGCATCATGGGAACAGGGCAGACCAGACTACAAAAGCCAATTCTTACACTGGGAAGGAAACAAGCTTCCGGGGACCGGTTTCTGGCATTACAGCCGTCTTCGGCCCGGCTTGCTTGAATCCTGATGGTGCAATGAGCAAGGGACTCACATCTGAGTATACCCTTCCACGCTTAGGGTGGACAAAATTATTTACAACAAGGGGTGGTGATGGACAGAGTCTCTGAATTAAGCAGAGTACTCTCACCCAGTCAAGAGATCAGGGCTAGATCCAACACCGTTTTTTAGCTCATTGCACCATCCCAGTTTCAGAACCTGGCTGTATGCAAATTAGTCTGTCCCTGGCCCAGTGCATCATGGGAACAGGGCAGACCAGACTACAAAAGCCAATTCTTACACTGGGAAGGAAACAAGCTTCCGGGGACCGGTTTCTGGCATTACAGCCGTCTTCGGCCCGGCTTGCTTGAATCCTGATGGTGCAATGAGCAAGGGACTCACATCTGAGTATACCCTTCCACGCTTAGGGTGGACAAAATTATTTACAACAAGGGGTGGTGATGGACAGAGTCTCTGAATTAAGCAGAGTACTCTCACCCAGTCAAGAGATCAGGGCTAGATCCAACACCGTTTTTTAGCTCATTGCACCATCCCAGTTTCAGAACCTGGCTGTATGCAAATTAGTCTGTCCCTGGCCCAGTGCATCATGGGAACAGGGCAGACCAGACTACAAAAGCCAATTCTTACACTGGGAAGGAAACAAGCTTCCGGGGACCGGTTTCTGGCATTACAGCCGTCTTCGGCACGGCTTGCTTGAATCCTGATGGTGCAATGAGCAAGGGACTCACATCTGAGTATACCCTTCCACGCTTAGGGTGGACAAAATTATTTACAACAAGGGGAGGTGATGGACAGAGTCTCTGAATTAAGCAGAGTACTCTCACCCAGTCAAGAGATCAGGGCTAGATCCAACACCGTTTTTTAGCTCATTGCACCATCCCAGTTTCAGAACCTGGCTGTATGCAAATTAGTCTGTCCCTGGCCCAGTGCATCATGGGAACAGGGCAGACCAGACTACAAAAGCCAATTCTTACACTGGGAAGGAAACAAGCTTCCGGGGACCGGTTTCTGGCATTACAGCCGTCTTCGGCCCGGCTTGCTTGAATCCTGATGGTGCAATGAGCAAGGGACTCACATCTGAGTATACCCTTCCACGCTTAGGGTGGACAAAATTATTTACAACAAGGGGTGGTGATGGACAGAGTCTCTGAATTAAGCAGAGTACTCTCACCCAGTCAAGAGATCAGGGCTAGATCCAACACCGTTTTTTAGCTCATTGCACCATCCCAGTTTCAGAACCTGGCTGTATGCAAATTAGTCTGTCCCTGGCCCAGTGCATCATGGGAACAGGGCAGACCAGACTACAAAAGCCAATTCTTACACTGGGAAGGAAACAAGCTTCCGGGGACCGGTTTCTGGCATTACAGCCGTCTTCGGCCCGGCTTGCTTGAATCCTGATGGTGCAATGAGCAAGGGACTCACATCTGAGTATACCCTTCCACGCTTAGGGTGGACAAAATTATTTACAACAAGGGGTGGTGATGGACAGAGTCTCTGAATTAAGCAGAGTACTCTCACCCAGTCAAGAGATCAGGGCTAGATCCAACACCGTTTTTTAGCTCATTGCACCATCCCAGTTTCAGAACCTGGCTGTATGCAAATTAGTCTGTCCCTGGCCCAGTGCATCATGGGAACAGGGCAGACCAGACTACAAAAGCCAATTCTTACACTGGGAAGGAAACAAGCTTCCGGGGACCGGTTTCTGGCATTACAGCCGTCTTCGGCCCGGCTTGCTTGAATCCTGATGGTGCAATGAGCAAGGGACTCACATCTGAGTATACCCTTCCACGCTTAGGGTGGACAAAATTATTTACAACAAGGGGTGGTGATGGACAGAGTCTCTGAATTAAGCAGAGTACTCTCACCCAGTCAAGAGATCAGGGCTAGATCCAACACCGTTTTTTAGCTCATTGCACCATCCCAGTTTCAGAACCTGGCTGTATGCAAATTAGTCTGTCCCTGGCCCAGTGCATCATGGGAACAGGGCAGACCAGACTACAAAAGCCAATTCTTACACTGGGAAGGAAACAAGCTTCCGGGGACCGGTTTCTGGCATTACAGCCGTCTTCGGCCCAGCTTGCTTGAATGCTGATGGTGCAATGAGCAAGGGACTCACATCTGAGTATACCCTTCCACGCTTAGGGTGGACAAAATTATTTACAACAAGGGGTGGTGATGGACAGAGTCTCTGAATTAAGCAGAGTACTCTCACCCAGTCAAGAGATCAGGGCTAGATCCAACACCGTTTTTTAGCTCATTGCACCATCCCAGTTTCAGAACCTGGCTGTATGCAAATTAGTCTGTCCCTGGCCCAGTGCATCATGGGAACAGGGCAGACCAGACTACAAAAGCCAATTCTTACACTGGGAAGGAAACAAGCTTCCGGGGACCGGTTTCTGGCATTACAGCCGTCTTCGGCCCGGCTTGCTTGAATCCTGATGGTGCAATGAGCAAGGGACTCACATCTGAGTATACCCTTCCACGCTTAGGGTGGACAAAATTATTTACAACAAGGGGTGGTGATGGACAGAGTCTCTGAATTAAGCAGAGTACTCTCACCCAGTCAAGAGATCAGGGCTAGATCCAACACCGTTTTTTAGCTCATTGCACCATCCCAGTTTCAGAACCTGGCTGTATGCAAATTAGTCTGTCCCTGGCCCAGTGCATCATGGGAACAGGGCGGACCAGACTACAAAAGCCAATTCTTACACTGGGAAGGAAACAAGCTTCCGGGGACCGGTTTCTGGCATTACAGCCGTCTTCGGCCCGGCTTGCTTGAATCCTGATGGTGCAATGAGCAAGGGTCTCACATCTGAGTATACCCTTCCACGCTTAGGGTGGACAAAATTATTTACAACAAGAGGTGGTGATGGACAGAGTCTCTGAATTAAGCAGAGTACTCTCACCCAGTCAAGAGATCAGGGCTAGATCCAACACCGTTTTTTAGCTCATTGCACCATCCCACTTTCAGAACCTGGCTGTATGCAAATTAGTCTGTCCCTGGCCCAGTGCATCATGGGAACAGGGCAGACCAGACTACAAAAGCCAATTCTTACACTGGGAAGGAAACAAGCTTCCGGGGACCGGTTTCTGGCATTACAGCCGTCTTCGGCCCGGCTTGCTTGAATCCTGATGGTGCAATGAGCAAGGGACTCACATCTGAGTATACCCTTCCACGCTTAGGGTGGACAAAATTATTTACAACAAGGGGTGGTGATGGACAGAGTCTCTGAATTAAGCAGAGTACTTTCACCCAGTCAAGAGATCAGGGCTAGATCCAACACCGTTTTTTAGCTCATTGCACCATCCCAGTTTCAGAACCTGGCTGTATGCAAATTAGTCTGTCCCTGGCCCAGTGCATCATGGGAACAGGGCAGACCAGACTACAAAAGCCAATTCTTACACTGGGAAGGAAACAAGCTTCCGGGGACCGGTTTCTGGCATTACAGCCGTCTTCGGCCCGGCTTGCTTGAATCCTGATGGTGCAATGAGCAAGGGACTCACATCTGAGTATACCCTTCCACGCTTAGGGTGGACAAAATTATTTACAACAAGGGGTGGTGATGGACAGAGTCTCTGAATTAAGCAGAGTACTCTCACCCAGTCAAGAGATCAGGGCTAGATCCAACACCGTTTTTTAGCTCATTGCACCATCCCAGTTTCAGAACCTGGCTGTATGCAAATTAGTCTGTCCCTGGCCCAGTGCATCATGGGAACAGGGCGGACCAGACTACAAAAGCCAATTCTTACACTGGGAAGGAAACAAGCTTCCGGGGACCGGTTTCTGGCATTACAGCCGTCTTCGGCCCGGCTTGCTTGAATCCTGATGGTGCAATGAGCAAGGGTCTCACATCTGAGTATACCCTTCCACGCTTAGGGTGGACAAAATTATTTACAACAAGAGGTGGTGATGGACAGAGTCTCTGAATTAAGCAGAGTACTCTCACCCAGTCAAGAGATCAGGGCTAGATCCAACACCGTTTTTTAGCTCATTGCACCATCCCACTTTCAGAACCTGGCTGTATGCAAATTAGTCTGTCCCTGGCCCAGTGCATCATGGGAACAGGGCAGACCAGACTACAAAAGCCAATTCTTACACTGGGAAGGAAACAAGCTTCCGGGGACCGGTTTCTGGCATTACAGCCGTCTTCGGCCCGGCTTGCTTGAATCCTGATGGTGCAATGAGCAAGGGACTCACATCTGAGTATACCCTTCCACGCTTAGGGTGGACAAAATTATTTACAACAAGGGGTGGTGATGGACAGAGTCTCTGAATTAAGCAGAGTACTTTCACCCAGTCAAGAGATCAGGGCTAGATCCAACACCGTTTTTTAGCTCATTGCACCATCCCAGTTTCAGAACCTGGCTGTATGCAAATTAGTCTGTCCCTGGCCCAGTGCATCATGGGAACAGGGCAGACCAGACTACAAAAGCCAATTCTTACACTGGGAAGGAAACAAGCTTCCGGGGACCGGTTTCTGGAATTACAGCCGTCTTCGGCCCGGCTTGCTTGAATCCTGATGGTGCAATGAGCAAGGGACTCACATCTGAGTATACCCTTCCACGCTTAGGGTGGACAAAATTATTTACAACAAGGGGTGGTGATGGACAGAGTCTCTGAATTAAGCAGAGTACTCTCACCCAGTCAAGAGATCAGGGCTAGATCCAACACCGTTTTTTAGCTCATTGCACCATCCCAGTTTCAGAACCTGGCTGTATGCAAATTAGTCTGTCCCTGGCCCAGTGCATCATGGGAACAGGGCAGACCAGACTACAAAAGCCAATTCTTACACTGGGAAGGAAACAAGCTTCCGGGGACCGGTTTCTGGCATTACAGCCGTCTTCGGCCCGGCTTGCTTGAATCCTGATGGTGCAATGAGCAAGGGACTCACATCTGAGTATACCCTTCCACGCTTAGGGTGGACAAAATTATTTACAACAAGGGGTGGTGATGGACAGAGTCTCTGAATTAAGCAGAGTACTCTCACCCAGTCAAGAGATCGGGGCTAGATCCAACACCGTTTTTTAGCTCATTGCACCATCCCAGTTTCAGAACCTGGCTGTATGCAAATTAGTCTGTCCCTGGCCCAGTGCATCATGGGAACAGGGCAGACCAGACTACAAAAGCCAATTCTTACACTGGGAAGGAAACAAGCTTCCGGGGACCAGTTTCTGGCATTACAGCCGTCTTCGGACCGGCTTGCTTGAATCCTGATGGTGCAATGAGCAAGGGACTCACATCTGAGTATACCCTTCCACGCTTAGGGTGGACAAAATTATTTACAACAAGGGGTGGTGATGGACAGAGTCTCTGAATTAAGCAGAGTACTCTCACCCAGTCAAGAGATCAGGGCTAGATCCAACACCGTTTTTTAGCTCATTGCACCATCCCAGTTTCAGAACCTGGCTGTATGCAAATTAGTTTGTCCCTGGCCCAGTGCATCATGGGAACAGGGCAGACCAGACTACAAAAGCCAAATCTTACACTGGGAAGGAAACAAGCTTCCGGGGACCGGTTTCTGGCATTACAGCCGTCTTCGGCCCGGCTTGCTTGAATCCTGATGGTGCAATGAGCAAGGGACTCACATCTGAGTATACCCTTCCACGCTTAGGGTGGACAAAATTATTTACAACAAGGGGTGGTGATGGACAGAGTCTCTGAATTAAAGAGAGTACTCTCACCCAGTCAAGAGATCAGGGCTAGATCCAACACCGTTTTTTAGCTCATTGCACCATCCCAGTTTCAGAACCTGGCTGCATGCAAATTAGTCTGTCCCTGGCCCAGTGCATCATGGGAACAGGGCAGACCAGACTACAAAAGCCAATTCTTACACTGGGAAGGAAACAAGCTTCCGGGGACCGGTTTCTGGCATTACAGCCGTCTTCGGCCCGGCTTGCTTGAATCCTGATGGTGCAATGAGCAAGGGACTCACATCTGAGTATACCCTTCCACGCTTAGGGTGGACAAAATTATTTACAACAAGGGGTGGTGATGGACAGAGTCTCTGAATTAAGCAGAGTACTCTCACCCAGTCAAGAGATCAGGGCTAGATCCAACACCGTTTTTTAGCTCATTGCACCATCCCAGTTTCAGAACCTGGCTGTATGCAAATTAGTCTGTCCCTGGCCCAGTGCATCATGGGAACAGGGCAGACCAGACTACAAAAGCCAATTCTTACACTGGGAAGGAAACAAGCTTCCGGGGACCGGTTTCTGGCATTACAGCCGTCTTCGGCCCGGCTTGCTTGAATCCTGATGGTGCAATGAGCAAGGGACTCACATCTGAGTATACCCTTCCACGCTTAGGGTGGACAAAATTATTTACAACAAGGGGTGGTGATGGACAGAGTCTCTGAATTAAGCAGAGTACTCTCACCCAGTCAAGAGATCAGGGCTAGATCCAACACCGTTTTTTAGCTCATTGCACCATCCCAGTTTCAGAACCTGGCTGTATGCAAATTAGTCTGTCCCTGGCCCAGTGCATCATGGGAACAGGGCAGACCAGACTACAAAAGCCAATTCTTACACTGGGAAGGAAACAAGCTTCCGGGGACCGGTTTCTGGCATTACAGCCGTCTTCGGCCCGGCTTGCTTGAATCCTGATGGTGCAATGAGCAAGGGACTCACATCTGAGTATACCCTTCCACGCTTAGGGTGGACAAAATTATTTACAACAAGGGGAGGTGATGGACAGAGTCTCTGAATTAAGCAGAGTACTCTCACCCAGTCAAGAGATCAGGGCTAGATCCAACACCGTTTTTTAGCTCATTGCACCATCCCAGTTTCAGAACCTGGCTGTATGCAAATTAGTCTGTCCCTGGCCCAGTGCATCATGGGAACAGGGCAGACCAGACTACAAAAGCCAATTCTTACACTGGGAAGGAAACAAGCTTCGGGGGACCGGTTTCTGGCATTACAGCCGTCTTCGGCCCGGCTTGCTTGAATCCTGATGGTGCAATGAGCAAGGGACTCACATCTGAGTATACCCTTCCACGCTTAGGGTGGACAAAATTATTTACAACAAGGGGTGGTGATGGACAGAGTCTCTGAATTAAGCAGAGTACTCTCACCCAGTCAAGAGATCAGGGCTAGATCCAACACCGTTTTTTAGCTCATTGCACCATCCCAGTTTCAGAACCTGGCTGTATGCAAATTAGTCTGTCCCTGGCCCAGTGCATCATGGGAACAGGGCAGACCAGACTACAAAAGCCAATTCTTACACTGGGAAGGAAACAAGCTTCCGGGGACCGGTTTCTGGCATTACAGCCGTCTTCGGCCCGGCTTGCTTGAATCCTGATGGTGCAATGAGCAAGGGACTCACATCTGAGTATACCCTTCCACGCTTAGGGTGGACAAAATTATTTACAACAAGGGGTGGTGATGGACAGAGTCTCTGAATTAAGCAGAGTACTCTCACCCAGTCAAGAGATCAGGGCTAGATCCAACACCGTTTTTTAGCTCATTCCACCATCCCAGTTTCAGAACCTGGCTGTATGCAAATTAGTCTGTCCCTGGCCCAGTGCATCATGGGAACAGGGCAGACCAGACTACAAAAGCCAATTCTTACACTGGGAAGGAAACAAGCTTCCGGGGACCGGTTTCTGGCATTACAGCCGTCTTCGGCCCGGCTTGCTTGAATCCTGATGGTGCAATGAGCAAGGGACTCACATCTGAGTATACCCTTCCACGCTTAGGGTGGACAAAATTATTTACAACAAGGGGTGGTGATGGACAGAGTCTCTGAATTAAGCAGAGTACTCTCACCCAGTCAAGAGATCAGGGCTAGATCCAACACCGTTTTTTAGCTCATTGCACCATCCCAGTTTCAGAACCTGGCTGTATGCAAATTAGTCTGTCCCTGGCCCAGTGCATCATGGGAACAGGGCAGACCAGACTACAAAAGCCAATTCTTACACTGGGAAGGAAACAAGCTTCCGGGGACCGGTTTCTGGCATTACAGCCGTCTTCGGCCCGGCTTGCTTGAATCCTGATGGTGCAATGAGCAAGGGACTCACATCTGAGTATACCCTTCCACGCTTAGGGTGGACAAAATTATTTACAACAAGGGGTGGTGATGGACAGAGTCACTGAATTAAGCAGAGTACTCTCACCCAGTCAAGAGATCAGGGCTAGATCCAACACCGTTTTTTAGCTCATTGCACCATCCCAGTTTCAGAACCTGGCTGTATGCAAATTAGTCTGTCCCTGGCCCAGTGCATCATGGGAACAGGGCAGACCAGACTACAAAAGCCAATTCTTACACTGGGAAGGAAACAAGCTTCCGGGGACAAGTTTCTGGCATTACAGCCGTCTTCGGCCCGGCTTGCTTGAATCCTGATGGTGCAATGAGCAAGGGACTCACATCTGAGTATACCCTTCCACGCTTAGGGTGGACAAAATTATTTACAACAAGGGGTGGTGATGGACAGAGTCTCTGAATTAAGCAGAGTACTCTCACCCAGTCAAGAGATCAGGGCTAGATCCAACACCGTTTTTTAGCTCATTGCACCATCCCAGTTTCAGAACCTGGCTGTATGCAAATTAGTCTGTCCCTGGCCCAGTGCATCATGGGAACAGGGCAGACCAGACTACAAAAGCCAATTCTTACACTGGGAAGGAAACAAGCTTCCGGGGACCGGTTTCTGGCATTACAGCCGTCTTCGGCCCGGCTTGCTTGAATCCTGATGGTGCAAGGAGCAAGGGACTCACATCTGAGTATACCCTTCCACGCTTAGGGTGGACAAAATTATTTACAACAAGGGGTGGTGATGGACAGAGTCTCTGAATTAAGCAGAGTACTCTCACCCAGTCAAGAGATCAGGGCTAGATCCAACACCGTTTTTTAGCTCATTGCACCATCCCAGTTTCAGAACCTGGCTGTATGCAAATTAGTCTGTCCCTGGCCCAGTGCATCATGGGAACAGGGCAGACCAGACTACAAAAGCCAATTCTTACACTGGGAAGGAAACAAGCTTCCGGGGACCGGTTTCTGGCATTACAGCCGTCTTCGGCCCGGCTTGCTTGAATCCTGATGGTGCAATGAGCAAGGGACTCACATCTGAGTATACCCTTCCACGCTTAGGGTGGACAAAATTATTTACAACAAGGGGTGGTGATGGACAGAGTCTCTGAATTAAGCTGAGTACTCTCACCCAGTCAAGAGATCAGGGCTAGATCCAACACCGTTTTTTAGCTCATTGCACCATCCCAGTTTCAGAACCTGGCTGTATGCAAATTAGTCTGTCCCTGGCCCAGTGCATCATGGGAACAGGGCAGACCAGACTACAAAAGCCAATTCTTACACTGGGAAGGAAACAAGCTTCCGGGGACCGGTTTCTGGCATTACAGCCGTCTTCGGCCCGGCTTGTTTGAATCCTGATGGTGCAATGAGCAAGGGACTCACATCTGAGTATACCCTTCCACGCTTAGGGTGGACAAAATTATTTACAACAAGGGGTGGTGATGGACAGAGTCTCTGAATTAAGCAGAGTACTCTCACCCAGTGAAGAGATCAGGGCTAGATCCAACACCGTTTTTTAGCTCATTGCACCATCCCAGTTTCAGAACCTGGCTGTATGCAAATTAGTCTGTCCCTGGCCCAGTGCATCATGGGAACAGGGCAGATCAGACTACAAAAGCCAATTCTTACACTGGGAAGGAAACAAGCTTCCGGGGACCGGTTTCTGGCATTACAGCCGTCTTCGGCCCGGCTTGCTTGAATCCTGATGGTGCAATGAGCAAGGGACTCACATCTGAGTATACCCTTCCACGCTTAGGGTGGACAAAATTATTTACAACAAGGGGTGGTGATGGACAGAGTCTCTGAATTAAGCAGAGTACTCTCACCCAGTCAAGAGATCAGGGTTAGATCCAACACCGTTTTTTAGCTCATTGCACCATCCCAGTTTCAGAACCTGGCTGTATGCAAATTAGTCTGTCCCTGGCCCAGTGCATCATGGGAACAGGGCAGACCAGACTACAAAAGCCAATTCTTACACTGGGAAGGAAACAAGCTTCCGGGGACCGGTTTCTGGCATTACAGCCGTCTTCGGCCCGGCTTGCTTGAATCCTGATGGTGCAATGAGCAAGGGACTCACATCTGAGTATACCCTTCCACGCTTAGGGTGGACAAAATTATTTACAACAAGGGATGGTGATGGACAGAGTCTCTGAATTAAGCAGAGTACTCTCACCCAGTCAAGAGATCAGGGCTAGATCCAACACCGTTTTTTAGCTCATTGCACCATCCCAGTTTCAGAACCTGGCTGTATGCAAATTAGTCTGTCCCTGGCCCAGTGCATCATGGGAACAGGGCAGACCAGACTACAAAAGCCAATTCTTACACTGGGAAGGAAACAAGCTTCCGGGGACCGGTTTCTGGCATTACAGCCGTCTTCGGCCCGGCTTGCTTGAATCCTGATGGTGCAATGAGCAAGGGACTCACATCTGAGTATACCCTTCCACGCTTAGGGTGGACAAAATTATTTACAACAAGGGGTGGTGATGGACAGAGTCTCTGAATTAAGCAGAGCACTCTCACCCAGTCAAGAGATCAGGGCTAGATCCAACACCGTTTTTTAGCTCATTGCACCATCCCAGTTTCAGAACCTGGCTGTATGCAAATTAGTCTGTCCCTGGCCCAGTGCATCATGGGAACAGGGCAGACCAGACTACAAAAGCCAATTCTTACACTGGGAAGGAAACAAGCTTCCGGGGACCGGTTTCTGGCATTACAGCCGTCTTCGGCCCGGCTTGCTTGAATCCTGATGGTGCAATGAGCAAGGGACTCACATCTGAGTATACCCTTCCACGCTTAGGGTGGACAAAATTATTTACAACAAGGGGTGGTGATGGACAGAGTCTCTGAATTAAGCAGAGTACTCTCACCCAGTCAAGAGATCAGGGCTAGATCCAACACCGTTTTTTAGCTCATTGCACCATCCCAGTTTCAGAACCTGGCTGTATGCAAATTAGTCTGTCCCTGGCCCAGTGCATCATGGGAACAGGGCAGACCAGACTACAAAAGCCAATTCTTACACTGGGAAGGAAACAAGCTTCCGGGGACCGGTTTCTGGCATTACAAAGAAGGCCTCCTTGTCACCATTGAAGGTAAGTTAAAAGCCTTGATGTTAGCATTGGACACAGTGCATCCCAACATTCTCTTAGAGAGGCTTTAGGTACAGGGAGGCAATCAGGAATGACCCTCTGCACACTTCACAAAGCAGTTAGATCAAATCACCAACTGGGTGCAGAAATA
Organism: Lissotriton helveticus; assembly: GCF_964261635.1. NCBI lineage: Eukaryota > Metazoa > Chordata > Amphibia > Caudata > Salamandridae > Lissotriton > Lissotriton helveticus. The sequence continues at coordinate 1,695,111,585 of NC_136069.1, read as the reverse complement.
GTCTTTTGTTTGAGTTGAATCAAGACTGGATCTGCATTTTAAGTGGTGGGTCAGTGTTGAGCCACTTTGATGAGTATGGGCACCCCACTGAAAATACAGTCCAAACATGATGGTCATTTTAGATTCAGTCTTCAACCTTAAATCAATGTGCTGGTCAAGGAAACAACCATTCAACTCTCTGTATCCTTAAGAAACAACTCCTAGTCCTACATATTAACCACTGAATACACATCTGAGCCATTGCAATTCAGTAGAAAACAGCCTCCTTAAAACATTGCACAAATTACAAACATTGCACAAAGAATGCATAATCAGGCAGGTGAAATGATTCCACTCAATAGGGAATGTGATCAGGTCAAGAAAGTTAAATCTTCCACTCCATGGACAGGGATTTCTTACTGCCAGATGTAGGACTTCCTAGACCTGGCTGAACCCAACCCTATTTACATTGGGTTAGCACATTCCCTTCCCTGTCTTTTGCTTGTTTTTTAGCTCCGTTAAGTGACCTTGGGGACTGGTTTAGGCTATTCAAACTGGTGTATAATAGAAATATAAAATATCAACTCTTAATGTAACACAATAATAATGGCAGCTATCTTTCTGATGTGAAAATATGCCTAATGATCCTGTATACATTTAAGGCCACTAAGGTCAAAATGTTAACTCAGTAGAGACTGAATTTGCAGACTCTATTTAACTTTAACTCCCAAGTCCTTGGACAGCTCTTGAATGACCATATATCTCTGGAGGGTTCCTGTGCTTTTCACCCATTATGTATAACCTCTGACATATATACCTGAAGACCGTGTATACCAACTAGTTTGTATTAAGTTCTAATGTGTTCATGCTTTACGTGATCATAATTTGAAGAGATGCTGCATGTCATTGTTTTTTTTGCTTTTTTACCAAGAAATGACTATAAAAATTCAGTTGCTATATGTCTGTCTTTCCAATACTCATTAGTTCCAGTGGCTGCCCTCTCACCGGTATTTCTCCAGGTGCATTTCCCATATTGTCATATTCCGACTTAAGGACTCCTGATATCTAGCAATTCTCTTTTACTGTCTGGATCTATTATAACAACCATGTCTTGACCAGCGAACTTAAGAAAAAGGACAGCATGATACAGGGATCCACGCATTTGCCATAATCACAGTGGAGGTTGTTCCTTCTTCTACCTCGCCGCCAAGGAATGGAATGACCAACCTCTCCATCTACAAACATCAGCCTCTCTGGTGGAATTGAGAAGGGAACTCAAGACCTGGCTTTTTGACTGAGACCAGCAGCACCTTAGCGCCCGCATAACCTCTGGGGTGATCAGTTGCGCTCTATAAATTCCAAAGGACATTCATGCTGACCATCCATCTGTCGATGAACTTTTGCATATTTGAGGCTGACAATCAGTCCGTCTAGTCTGCACATACAATGTTTAGTGTTTTTATATTGTTTACACTGTTGGTATTCACCTGTACTAATCCCCTATTCGTTCTCATAGGAGTTCTATTTTAGACTACAATTATTAATTAATTATAATCCATATACCTTAGAATTGCAGGTAATAATATAAGTGTTTAGGTTTATGGTGTGTTTATAATGTGCAGATATATGTAAATGGAATCTGTTCTGCAGGATCACCCTAGATTTTTGTCTTCTTTAGGTGAACCCGATTTTGCTGGCATGAGGATTCTATGCAGGGACAGTCTTGTAGCAGGCTGCTACAGTTTCAATCATTTAACTGCTTTCTCAGATGATTTTTAAATTGCTTTCTTTTAATTGCAATCTTATTTTCTTACATTTTCAATTCCTACCTGGTTGTCCTTCTCCGTTCCATCTCGCCTGTATGGAGATTGCCTGGAGGTAGCTATTGCACACTTTCCTCCGAGTTAAAATACTCACGGCCGGGTTAGCTGGGTAGTGGTGCACAGGGGTGAAGGCATACATATTAGATGCATGAGCAGATGCACAGCGGACATGACACCAGCACGCCCATCTGTGCCTGTCCTCACCATGAATGCACCAGAACCCATGGTCCTTTTTATAAGCAAAGAGGCCAGTGGGCTCTCTTATACCAGAACCAGCTTCTAAATCTGATTAGTCACCACAATGGACCAGTTTGTTCTTCCCTTAGTTTTAACTCACTTTACTATAACAAGACTAATAAATGCCCCTAGTGCCAATTTCAGTTCAGTCCCTCAATATCTTCTTATACTTTGGCCCAGGAACTTGCCCTGCATTCCCCCCTTTGATTAATGGGCCATGATCATGTGGGATTTCTGATCAGTGCTCATTCCCTTATCAAAAACAAAGTTAAAACAGCAGAGTTTGTTACTGTTCATGAGCCTGGCTGGGTCTTTGTCACAGAAACTTGGCATAAGGATAGCTCTGGCCCTGAACTGGTGGATGCCGTCCCTCCATACCTGATTGAACAACACGACAGAGCAGATAAAATAGGCGGGGGGGCTAGCAGTTCTAAATAAATGCAAGTGTACTAGTTTGTTTAACCCAGAACACAACTCAGAGCTTTGCGAAGCACTACTTTTTTCTATGAAAAATGGCCCAAATTAATATTTTTCAGGTATTCTAGCTTACAGGCCAACTGGATTCAGATCAACCTTTGTTTTCCAAGTTTGTACTAGAACCTCATTTGGGTAAAAGCAATCTCACAGTGGTAGGATATTTCAACTTCATCTAAAGGACAATTTTGCTTTCAAGAAAATGTCATGCTGTGGACTGTACTAAATAGTTATGACTGCCACTCACAAAGCCGGCCACACCTTGGATGGCATTTTTACTATGACGCCCGGCTCAAAGTTGTTAATCCTTTCTCCCTTACTGACCATTATGCTGTTCTCTTTTTCTTCTCCTGGTCCTCTTTCCATAGACGTACTACGAATAGCAAAAACACATTATTTAAAAGTACTCGAAAGGGCTCAGTGCAGATACCTTATCCCAGACCCTGAACAACTGTACATGGACTGATTATAAGGTTGCTGTTGGTGGCCACATAATTTTCTTCATGGCTCACAGTATCTATGGATATAGTTGCCCCACTCAAGGCAATTCACCCATGAAGAAAGATACCCATATCAACAAGGTTTTCAGAAAAACTAAGGGGCATATTACCGAGGAGTGCGTTGGGAAATGCACAACGCACATTCCCGTATAGCCGGCTATCGCCGGATTTCATCACCTTTTTAGCGCGCTATTATCAATGCGCATCAGGCAGGGGAATAGAAATCCGGCGATAGTCGCCGATATGGCACATTAGCGCATGAAAACAAACGTTGTTTTCATGCGCTAATGTGTGCCTTGATAATATGGGGGGGTGGATTCCGCTTTATGATCCACACCCCCATGTTATCAATGCCTAACGCCTGGTCAGAGCAGGCGTTGGGAGACCTGCGATAAATGAGTTCATCGCAGGTCTTTTCCACCCATCGCCTTCCTTGGTAATAGGGTGTTCCCACCTCCAACCACATTTTTCATGTGGTTGGATGTGGGAATGCCTACTTTGCATGTCATTAGCGATGTTTATCGCTGACATGCAAAGTGGGCTTGGGGCAGGCTTTAAAATGCCCTTGTTAATTGGGCTCTGGCAGTATCGCCGCTTTCTCGGCACAATTCGCCGAGAAAGCGGCGATACTTGCCCTTGGTAATATGCCCCTGAGACTTTTTAGGCAGGGTTGTCGTCGCCAGAAACGAGTAAGGTGGAAATCCTATCTCCATCCTGCCAAGCTATAAGGCCATATTGGACAAATATAAAACAGCCACAAAGGAGAAAAAGTTGTGGTACTGTACCAATGAGCTTGCATCTACGAAATGCACAAAATGTCTTTTTAAGTTAATCAACCTCTTATCTGTTTCTTTAGCCCCATTGTTCAAAGAGAATTCCCAGGTGTTCTGCTGTTGACTGGCTAACTACCTCTATTCCAAAGTGACGAAGATATACAAATATCTGGACCTTCACAACTCGTAGCTCTCAAATGCCTTGAATGTAGAGTCTCAGGCCATATATGGCCTTCAATCGAATCTGTCCACCTTAGACAACCCTACAGAAAGCCTTTCATGTTTTACTCTGTTAACACAACAGCAGACAGAACATTATCTATTTGGTGTTAAATTGGGCTCCCCATTAGATCCCTGTCCCCACAACATATTGCAGTTAGGAGCTAAGTGTACAGTCCCTCATCCTACTGAAACTCTGAACAAGGTGATTGAAACTGAGTGCTTTCCTCTAAACTGGAAGAAGGTGGTAGTTAAGCCTTTGCTCAAAAAGGCCAATTTGGATCCTACAGAACCCAAAGACTATTGCCACATTTCCTTCCTGCCTGTACTCACTAAAATCCTTGAGAAACATCTGGACCTGCAGGTTATGAGCTCTCTTGAACAATCCCAACTCCTAGATGCCTCCCAATTTGGCTTTTGGAGTAACCATGGGACAGAGAAAGCACTAGAATCTGCAGTCAATAAAATCCACACCTCAGTGTTTAAATGTAAATCCAGTGTTTGTAAAGAGCACAGCTACCCAGAGGAATCCCGGAACTGGGGGCCGTCGGGAAGATTAAGCGAGATATTGCCCAGAGTCACATGGTGCTGGGCTGACCTGCCGCCAGTGCCGGGGATCGAACCGTGAGACCTAGCATCCAGTGTCAGTCAAACAAACAAGATGATGGACAGAATGTTGCACAATGGCAAAACATTCACCCCCAGTCACAGATCTGGGTTTAATCCATTGTTATTTTGCTCACCAAGCCACCCCAGTTCAGACATGGCCATATACAAATCAGTCTTCACCCTGTGCCTCATGGGAACAGTCCAGCCCGAACTGCCAAGCCATGTCTTCCCTGGACCGGAATCAAGGGATGTATGACATTACAACACATACTTTTACATCGCATGCTTTTACAACGCGGTTTTTACAACGCATACCATTACAACGCATAGTGCTTTGGGGCGCTGGATAGTGCATAGTTTAATTTACTATTCCAACTCCAGTCCCCGTGGATAGTAGAGAAGGTGTTGAACAGTAAATTAAACCTATTCCGTATCCTAGAGCGCCCCCCAGCGCAATGCGTTGTAATGGTTTGCGTTGTAAAAGTTGCGTCGTAAAGGCACTGCGTGGTAAAAGTTGCGTTGTAAAGGATGTTTCCCGGAATCAAGCATCCTAGGACCGGTTTCTTGCTATCAGCCGTCTTCAGCCAGGATAGCTTGACTCCAGTGGCGTAGTGAGTACGGGACCCACGTCTGGGCATACCCTTCCCACATAGGGTGAACAGCAAAACAAACAAGATGATGGACGTAATGTTGCACAATGGCAGTGCCGCACCTCTTCCCTTACCAGGGAGGATGCCATGTTTATCCTTCTGGACCTATCTGCAACCTTTGACACGATCTCCCGACCCATCCTATCCAGTGGCTGCAGCAGCTGGGGGTTGCAGACTTGGCACTTAAACTTTTGGCACATTTTTTTAGTGACAGGTCAAGGTGGATCAGTTTTGCTCGGAGCCCATAACGATGTGAGGTCCCACTGGGCTCATCTGTGAGCCCAACCCTCTTCTACCTGTATTATCTCTCCACTGGAAAAAATTGATTAGATCTTTTGTGGATCCATGCCCTCTCCTATGATAATGACACCCAAATCATCATGGTTATCTCGAGGGACATTCATGCGATGCAACTGCCTCCAACTTTAAAAACTGTATGCAGTCTGTGGCCATATGGATGGAGAGAAACTACCTGAATGGGGACAAGAAGGAGGTCCTGATTTTTGGTGGACAACCCTCTGTGTGGTTCAATCGGTGGTAGCCGGACAAGTTGGGGGCCTTACCCACTCCAACAGACTCTGCAAAAAATGTTGGAGTACTGGTCAATACAAATCTATCTTTTGAATCACAGGTTAACAGGACAGTCTCCACCTGTTTTTGGATAATTAAATCCCTAAAGAAAGTGTTTAATTTCTTCACCCTTCAGGCACGTAAACAAGTGGGTCTGGCACTCATCATGTCCAGGGTAGATTACTGTAATGCCCTCTACCTGGACATTAATAAGACTGTCCTTGCCAAACTGCAGCTTGTTCAGAATGTTGCAGCAAAACTGATTCTTTACATCCTGAAATACTAGTCGGTTTCTGAGGGGATCTGGAAACTTCACTGGCTTCCTATGTCCAAGCAAATTACCTTTAAGGCTCTCTGCATGTTTCATAATGCCCTTGACAACAGAGGTTCTAAACAACTCAGGAATCTTTTCCAACATTGTTGGGATCCTCCGAAAAAGATCTCTTAACTATTCCTAGGTATAGGAAATGGGGAGGCAGAGCTTTCTGGGTGGATGAGCCCAATATGGTGGAACTCGCTCCCCCTTTAATTTCCAGTCTTCAATCTCACGCCCTATTTTGCAAGGCTTTAAAGACCTGGGTGTTCACTCTGTAATGGTCAACAGTTAGTTCATTCTCAGTGCCCCTTTCCAAAGATTAATCCGGTATCAGCGCCTTAACGCCATTGCCATTTGTTGTGCTCTACAAGTCTGTTTCATTCATTCATTCACTTTACCCCTTCTAACTACTGGTAAATTCCCTTTGCTCTCCCTCTTAAACATGGTAAACCTGACATACATGTGAATGGAACCTTTCATTTATGGGTCCCTAGTATATGGTATTACCCTTACTGAAGGCCCATCATTGAAATATTACCAGTAGGGTCCAGGACCCACTAGAGTACACTGTAAAACATGTCTTCACACCTGGATTCGGAACCTCTGTATGTAGTGTTAAGCTACAATTGTGACCTGCCAAACCAAACCATTTTCAAGGTCAAAACCTTCCTTTTTTAACAACTTTATGTAGCATTTTGGTTTAAAGAAGCAAGACACAGATTAAAGAGGCATCATATGTTTCAGTGAAGACAAATATCTGGAGGAATCTGGCACAAGTCCTATCCCTGAATTGTACAATAGTAAGCCTTCATAACTAATAGGAAAGATCAATCGTATATAAAAAGTAGAACAAGCATAGTTACGTTTTTATACATCCAGGAAGTGAAAAACATACAAAGTTATTTTTCTCAGCAGCAAGGCTGCCTCTCCTATAGAAAGGTGCTGAGTTACATTATAACTCCTTATTATGCATAACTTCAGTTTGGGCACATCTACAGACTGGCTTCTTCTACTCAATGTAATCATATTTCAAACTTATTTTAATGGTAAAGTCTGATTCTAAATTATTATTTTTGAATTACACTTTTAGAAAGTTACTACAGGTCAAAGGCCAACAAGGGGATGATTTAAGGAAAGGTAAAATTTGTTTTAATGCATTTTTATGTACTAAACATTGACATGTAGAACCAATCAACTTGAGCAACTCAAAATGAATGACTTAGTCAATCAGAATCACAAAGAATGAAACACTGAAAAGCAATACATATTTATATGATGTGAACAGGGATAAAACAAGGGGCACATAGCCAGACAAATGCTAATACATTAAGGTAAGACTCCAATGGACCTGATCAGAATGAAGACCAAGAAAGAGGTCACATAGTATGCTGAAATGGAACAGAAAACCAGAGTGGAAAGAATAACCAGATGACAGGACAGCAAGGAGGCAGTGAGGAGACAAAGACAAGGAATTATGAACAGGGCTTCAGGGATCAAGAGCAGGTCCCACTCAAGAGGCCCTGGGACAAATAATGCACCATTGGTCAATGGAAACTTCAACTAGGGCTCAGAGCAATGAACTCAAAGCTGTACCCAACAAGCACTGGAACAAGTACTGTAGATACAAAGAAAAACATATGAACCGCAAATCAGAACAAGCAGGCAATCGAAACCATAGCCAAATCAGTGGATATGCTGTCAGAAGCCCACTAAGGAAATCATAGACATAAGGATATTAAGTTAGAAACAATAGACAGAAAGAAACATGAGACTGGGAAGCAAGAAAAATGCCGAAAGCACCAAACTGCGTATGGGCATGCTGGAAGGGATAACACCGATTTAAGCGAATAATAACATTCGCCAAAAGTCTTTCCCACTCAAGTAAGGTATACAAGTACCACAATGCATCACAAGTTGATAGATAAACTATGGAATGGGATCTGTAGGGGGATCTGATTTCCAAAAGGATTTGTAAAGTCTGTGAATGAACACTGAAGTTCACCACAAGTTCCAAACTAAAGTTCACCATGGCTGCAGGCTCAGAGAAGAGAAGTAGTGCCACTCAACAGCAGGACCAAAGAATCCTGACAATAAGCTTCATATATAATATATATTTGATGTTTGAGAGCTGAAACCTACACTTTTTCCTCAGATCACAAACTACATACATTCTTCCAGCCACTCATTCTTGCTCCAAGGGCAGCTTACTCCAAACATCTGGGGCCATATTTATGATTCGAATTGCAATGAGGTGCAAGAGCGATGCAACCCTTAAGTCAGATTTTTGAAGCCAAGCAAAATCACTACGCGTGGCTTTGAGCGGCTCCAAAAATCTGGAGTAGAGCAAATCGCTGCTTTACTTTGCAGTGGGAAAGCATTCCACGGGCATTGCATGGGTTTTGCCATGCAACTCCTATGGTTTTTGATGCCTTGCCAGATTTACACGACTTTGTAAACATGGGAATTCCTCCAAAAAAAGATACGCCTCCACAGGAGAGGTGTAATGAGGAGAAATATAATTATATTTCCTTGTTACTTCCTATTGCCATGTGTACAGTATTCTGCAGCACACATAGAAAGAGGAAAATGCCTCTCAGGGTTGCTTTTGTGCAAGAAGTTGTATCTTTCTTTACAAAACAAATCCTGCATGCAATGCGGGCACCCTTGCATCCTGGTGCAGGGATGCCTGGATTGGTGCTCGGCAGCAGATTTTTCATCAGTGCATAGGGAATAGTCAGGAATGAGCTGATGCCTTAAATTCAGTGTATTTTTGCCCTTTCTCAGTGATGCACTGCGCCACTATTTTATAAATATGTCCCCTAGTTTCTCCTGTTAAGCAACATATTGTTGGTTTCCAACTTTGGAGCATTCCCTAGTGGAGCATGGATGTCCATTTTCTTGTAAACATAAACATTGTAGTTGGTCAACAATTCTATTGTCACACCCTTTCAAAATTATACTAAGCTCAAATATACGGTACAACAGCAGCAGCATTAGAACATATAAGATAGAATAAAACATGTTAACTTCATAAAGTTATCTTCATTAGCTAGCATATAAGCACTATATGGAAAGATATAGAGACTAAGGGGCATATTACCAACAAAGTGGCGAAGAGAGCTGTTAGCCGCCTTGGCTTAATGCCTCTCATCGCCACTTCGGAAACGCTAGGCTGCACCATATTACCAAGGATATGGTGCAGCCCAGCGTTTCCCCCTGCGATGGCGATAGGTTTTACAACTTAACGCCAGCACAGGCAAGGAAGGTTAGTTTATGTACAGGAAGAAGTTCCTTCCTGCACATAAAAAAAGCTTAAATGCCATTTTGTAACTTACATGTGTGCTGCTTCATGCAGCACACATTTAAGTTACAAATTGGCATTTTAAAAAAGAGGTTTGTTTATGTAGAGGAAGGGACACCTTCCTGTACATAAACAAACCTTGGCATTTAGCCTTTTCCATGTGTGCTGCACAAGGCAGCACACAGGGAAAAAGCAAAAACGTTTCGCCTCCTTATGAACAGATCTTTCCTGTTCTTTAGTTCGGCGCTGCGACCTCTTATTGCCTCTCTCGATAATAGGTGGCAGCGTCGAAGTGAACACCCACTGCACGCCCCCTTTCACGATGAGTTTTTCGTGAAAGGGGCCCTATTAATAAGGCAACGTGAAGTCAATTAACGTGGCTTAACACCACGTTAATTGACTTAAGGCTGCCTTGATAATAGGGCGATGCAAATATCGCCGCGTTATTGGCAGAAAAGTGCCGATGACCCGGCGAAAAGAGGCTTGATAGTATGCCCCTAATTTCATAAAAGGATGTAAGGTGCCTGAGGACATTTCTTTGGGGAAAGGAACCTTTATTTTCCTACTGCTGGTGATGGTCCATCAGCACTCTAAAACTGGGGATTCTGGGGTCCAGAATCAACTCCTTGACTCACAAACGGCCACATGCATCATTGTATGATTTTGCGATTCCTAAATTGCGAAAATTAAGGAATCGCAATTTAGGAATTGCAAAATCCTATGCATCAACAAATCCTACATTTTTTTGGGATTTCTTATTTTTCGGTATTTGCGATTCCTTAATTGCGAATCGCAATTAAGGAATGGCATTACATTGATTCCTAGGCCTAGAGGCCCATAGGACTCAATGCCTTTTTGCAAATTTTTTTTTTGCGAATCGCAATTTGTTGATGCATTTCAAGGGTGCTGAGGGGGGACCCTTGAAATGTTTTTTTAAGTGCAAGTTTCACACACACATGTCCAAAGGACATGTGTGTGTGTGTAACATGACACTTTCAAAAATACTTATTTGAGCATTTTTGAAAGATTTCGCAAATTAACACGAGGGTCAACCTCGTGTTAATTTGCACCTCCTATTTCAGAATTCACAATTTTGAAAACATTCATGCATTGCATTTAAGGAATCACACAAATGCGATTCCTTAAACGGCCGAATTTTCCAATTCGCACCGTTTGCGACGCCAAAATCGTTTGATGCATGTGGCCGTAAGTGTTTAACTCTCTCTGGAAAGACATGGACAAGTTGCCATGGCTCTATGAAGGTGTGATAAAGTGAGTGTAGGTGCAATAGGACACAATTATCATATTTGCAATAGAGATGTGAATACAAGTCTGATTCGAGAGCACACAGCGCTTTGAGAATAATTCTAAGAGATATAAAAATATTTACAGTGCAACTATGTAGACAGAAAGTACAAAGCATTCCATTGTCATAACAAAACTTGAGGGGGGGCTCCCCTGCTGAGTACCTGCAGGGGGCCCGGCCCATTGAGGAGCTTTCATGTAGGCACCTGCTGCCTGTGCACAGTGCTGGAGAGGCTCAACCGCAGCGCAAGGGCTGCGGGGGCTAATGTTACGCCACTGATCAGCACACCATTAGGCCGGATGCACAGTGGCAAATGCAGTGCTTGATAAGAACACGTCAGTTGAAGGTCTCCAGTATTCACAAATTTTGGTGCTGTGGATTTCAATAGCAGCATGTACTACACCAACAATGGTGAATAATAAAAAGGATTTCAACTGAAGTGTGTGATATCATGCATTTCACCTACCACAATGCATCTGGCCTGTGGGCTGGTATGTGAGGCAGCGCGCTCCCTCTTCCTTTTGTGATTGGCTCCTTGCCGGGTCATTGGACTGATGAGCTCTGGGATGCACCTGTGCCCTGGGAGTGGCACTAACACTGAGAAGACGGTGAGCAGCATTGTCAGCACTCACATATTTCACTTGTTACTCTCTGCTGAAGAAGGACAGCAGCCGGGAAGCATGGGTCCATGGATACACAGCACTGGTTACACCAACAATAGTGAATACCGAAGACTGTTTTCATGCACAACATTTACTAAAATGCATATAAGCTAATTATGTGCTGGTATGCCAAGCAGTGTGCTACCTCCTCCTTTTGTGACTAACATAAAATCTAAGTTTACCATTAACGAGGATTTTACATTACAATTCAGATGAGGGGAAGAAGTATTTCTCTATCTGCCCCCAAACTAATGTTGTCAATTATCAGGGGTACTAAGGTAACCCAGTATTAGTCTATGGGAGAGGTAGCAATGATATACTGAAAAATGGCTTTAACAATTCTTCACTGCTAGGACATGTAAAACCTAAGTACAAATGTCCTACGTTTTAGATTCCATACACTCTGCCATATGAACCTTCAAGGATTAACTCAGGGATGCCTTATGGTCATTAGAAAGGAAGGTTGAAGCTTGGCAACATTATTTTTTTGCCAGGTCGACATGGTAGATGAAAGTGCACAACAAGCAGCAGTGGCAGTCCTGAGACATGTCTTGCAGTGCTACTTTAGACGGTGGCACAATGAGTGCTGCAGCACACTTTTAGCATTTAACTTACAGGCCCTGGGTACATATACTACCATATACTATGGACATATGAGTAAGTAAAAATTGCAAATTGGGTTAATAGAAATTGGCTTTAAGGAAGAGAGCACACACACTTTACTACTGGTTAGCAGGGGTAAAGTGCAAAGAGTCCTAATGTAAGCAAAATCAAGTTCAGAGGAAAACTGTGAATGAACGCAATATGTCTGGGGGAATACAACACTAACGGTGTCATGTATAACATGATCTATCTACCCATCAAATCCTATCTCTGTGTCTCTGAGTATTATGCAAAAAGCATTAGTAAAGGTCAGGTGATGGCAGCGAATGCCAGAATGATTGGCCTTTTCAGTCCTGGTGTTAGCAAAGATTTTTTGATTCATATTAAAATTACATATATAACATAGTTACTTATTGGGGATTTCCGCACAACCTCATCCATTAGTCAGTAGTTGTGTCATTCACATTTTTATTCAGCTGCTACAGCATGCATCATGTGGCAATTGGTCAGCACCCTTCACCCACTGGCTGACTATACTTTGAGTTATTGTCATGCTTCCCTTTCACAAGGAGACCAGCTTCACACAAAGCAGCCCTCTTTTGTGTCAGGGGGCAGTATGCTAATTTGTGTTTTTTTTTAACAAGGATAGACAAGGAAGCTTCAAAAGGTCTTCAAAGCCTATCCTCCACACACAGCACCCTCTTCCATTCACAACTGCCCAGCTTCCCTGCATCCTGATGTAAGTATCTAATGGTTTAAAGGCTGGAACAAGAAACAATAGTGACAGTGATCTGCCCTGTTTGCCATCTGACCTACCCGCTTAAGTGGTGGTGCTAACCAGAAACCTCCTTAAAATACGCCTACACAGTTGTTGTTCTTCAGGCTGCAGATCCCAAGTAGAACTGGGCCTATGAAACCGTGACACTCTTTATTCAAAATTTAGAAGTGGGTCTGTTCTCAATACCAGTCTGCAAGGGTCCAACAAGCACTATTTCAGGTGGAGGGTAGAGCTGTGCCTCCTCCGCCAACCATTCGCTTGAAGCCAGCAGTAGAGGACCTTGGTGGTGGACGGTATCCACCCATTCACCTGCAGCTATCTTGGTGATGGATATGCTGCTGGCACCCACAATTATTATGGCCAAATTTAGAGGATCAGGGATTCCAACATCCTGAATGCTCTTGCTTGACCACATGCTCTTCTTGATTTATTTACTGTTTCTTCTAACCATCTTGGTCTTAATGTTAGTCCACCCATCATTTGTGCACCCACCCACCAAGCATCTCAATCCCAGAGTTGTGTTCTGTGTACCTGTGGAACATGGAACAGACCTAAAATCCTGGCCATTGGGACTGAAATGGAGGACATGAGTTCTCCAATGACTCCAGCAGGCATTGCCCCGGATTGGCAATGGTACCCCGGGACTGGCCGCTGGTTCCCCGAGAGCAGATCCAGGACCCCTCCGATGGCTTTGATCTGCGAAAAGCAGGAATCATAGATCTGGAACCCAAGGGTGATGTTTGGCAGCAGGTCTGGAGTTTGGTTAATTTCTTCTACGGCGAAGACCATTGCCAGGACGTCCCGGTAGTAGCGGACATGGAACCTGCAGGGTGAAGCAACTGGGGGTTAGTTTCATGTGCACTGTGGCCGCAGAAGAATTCAGATCTCACTCTTTGACGACATTAGGGGCCATATATACAAGCCCCTATTGCTATGCAAACACCTGACATTTCTGTGGAAAATGCAATAGCGGCTTCACCTGATTTGCAAGGCAGTTTTAAGCTATTTAATGTGGCTTATCGCTGCCATGTAAATAAGTCCCCCTTTCACGCTATGCTTTGCAAGAAATGGGTGGGCAGTGGGTGTTGCAGTGGGTGTTCAATTGCAACACGCATAGATTTGGATGCTGCCCCTACTTCCAAGGGCAGCGTAAATAGGAGGCAATACCAAAATTAAGACCTAGCCTTAAGTTGGCGAAACGAGGAGAAAAGGAATATTTCTCCTCGTTTTTGCTTTTTCCATGTATGCTGCTTTGTGCAGCACACATGAAAAAAGCAAAAAGCCTTTTATTGTTTATGTACAGGAAGGTCCCCATTCCTGCACACAAACAACCCTTAAAAAATGACATTTTGTGACTTCCATGTCTTTTGCATTAAGCAACACACATAGAAGTGACAAAATGAAATAGCCTTTCAAGATTGTTCATGGACAGAGAGGGAGGCCTTCCTGTACATAAACAATGTTTCCTTGCACGCAGACACCCTTGCACTCTAATGCAAGGGATCCTGCATTGGCGCTACACTGCTAAGTGTAGCGCCAACACAGGGGGAAATGCAAGGCTGCACCATATTGTTGTAAATAAGCATGCGTTTCTGAAGTAGCGAAGTGAGGCGTTAAGCCATGACGTCTAATGCCTCACTCTGCCACTTCTGTTGTACATATCCGCCAAGTTGTTTTCATGGACATAAAACCAAGTTAAATCTGGATTGGTGATGCAATTAATACGGAATGAATACATTTTACAAACACATTTTAAGCTGGACAGTGCAATGGACACAGTGTTTGCAGATTCACCTAAGCTTTACTATGTCCAGGCATCCCACCTATTTAAATATTTAGATCAACATGTTAAAATCAGCTCTAGTTTTGATTTTTCATTAATTGGGTTAGTAATATTAACATTAACAATTTAACTAACTCAAATGTGAGATAAAGCACCCATAACATACTGGAGGTGTGCATAATAAGGCAGTAGTAGGCTTAGTAAGTGGCATAGGTCACTCAAACAGGTAATGTGCAAAATGGGCCACTCTGTAAAGTAATTCAGGAGTATTTCAACTTGATATCTGAGCAGTGAGGGCAAGAGGGACGTTGAAGGGCTACAGTTGTTCCTGTAAAATTGATGAGACTCTTGGGAGGGCCATGGTGTCTGTTGGGTGGGGGAGTCCCATTCAAGGTAATTATGACACAAGGTATTTTGCACGAACAATGTGGTTGTCTGGACATTCTTAAACAGTTCAGAGATTAAAAAAAAAATGATTTCAGGTTGGAATGATGTCTTTTCTGTTTCTGGATCCTATGGTTTTTGTGCGATTTTCCACATATTTGACACAATCTAAATGTGTTTCTTTCTTGAAAACAAGTGTTTTACTTTCAAATCCTAATTCGATGCTTGAGGTAAACGGCTAATTTTCTAAAAATGTGTGGTGCATTGCATGATTGCGCAGAGCTCACCACTCCATGCCTTCTTTAACATGGTGGGAGTATGCTGGGCTGTCAGTCGTCTGCCAGGTATGGCTTATAGGACTGGTCAGTCTCTGGCAGTGGGATAGAAGGAGTCCACCTATCCAATGGGATCTGTTCTCTGGCAGTGGAATAGAAGGAGTCCACCTATCCAATGGGATCTGTTCTCTGGCAGTGGAATAGAAGGAGTCCAACTATCCAATGGGATCTGGTCTCTGGCAGTGGGATAGAAGGAGTCCACCTATCCAATGGGATCTGGTCTCTGGCAGTGGGATAGAAGGAGTCCACCTATCCAATGGGATCTGGTCTCTGGCAGTGGGATAGAAGGAGTCCACCTATCCAATGGGATCTGGTCTCTGGCAGTGGGATAGAAGGAGTCCACCTATCCAATGGGATCTGGTCTCTGGCAGTGGGATAGAGGCAGTCGACCCATCCCATGAGATCCGGTCTATGAAAGTGGGATGGAAACAGTCGACCCATCCTATGGGGTTTCCGCTACCTTTCACGCATTCGGTCACTGGCCTCAGGCTGTTGGTATTGGTGGAATTGGTCTATGGAGCAGCTAACCTGGATTGCTTTTCTGCCCAGAAGTTTTCCAGTACTAGCTTTGCGTATATTTTCAAAAAGTATATGGCGCCTTCAGCAATGGCCCTCTCCAAGAAAAGCCTCAGATTGTGCATGTATGCTGATCACGCCCAGCTCCTGTTATCCCTAGATGTCAGTCATGGAAGTTTGAGGGAGTCCTACTCTCAGTGTAGGTCACTGCATCCAGCAAGTGCTCGAGCATTCCAGATCCAATGAAATGCTGAGCAGTATTTCCTCAGACAATCCCAATGGATTACAAAATCTCCCAAAGCTGACCAATGAAGAAAGTTTCCTTGAACAATGAAAGGTCATCCTGTTTTTTGTTCAGTTATAGAATTTCTTTTCTTCTACCTAATTGGCAGCCAGAACCAGCAAATGATGGGACTGAAGATGCCTGACAATGGAATAATCATGGACTTTCTGATATTTTTACATGTTGTCCACCTCGCTTCAGAACACAAGGAAAAGGAAGAAGGACTCCCATCCTCATCTACTTCCTGTTACAATAAAGTGGCCTGTACTGGAGCACAGGCACAATGATTAGCAGTCACAGTCAACCTATGAAAGACTGAGCTACATGTAAATGACACTAATGAGAACCAATGGCTGATGGTGCGGACATTTTCCCCTTCCTCCGGCATGAATTATATAGTCCAGACAGAAGAAGCAGTGTCCGGCCAAAACCACAAAGGCTCTTGTCCCTTATGTAGTGTCGCCACAGCAGGGACACAAGTAGATTTACTTTGGACTGCTTGTAGTTTATGGAATTCTGGGATCACCAACATTTCAAAGGTCTAGAACCGTGGCAGTCATAGTACGGCCCGCGGGCCGCCAGGGGCCTGGCAGGCCTTCCATGCTGGCCTGCAGACCTTGCATGTAAGGCACCCCAGAGAGCGGGAGAGAGAGAATGGAGCGAGATTGAGAGAGAGAGAGAGTGGAGAGAGCGAGTGGAGAGAGAGAAAGTGGAGAGAGACAGTTGAGAGAGAGAGAAAGTGGAGAGAGAGAGAGACGAGAGAGGAGAGAGACATTTGAGGGAGAGTGAGTGGAAGGAGAGTGGACAGAGAGAAGAGAGAGGGACTGACTGACTATGAGGCTGAGATACTGACTGACAGAGAGAGACTGACTGAGACAGAAAGAGACTGACTGACAGAAAGAGAGAGACTGACTGAGAGAGAGAGACTGGCTGACTGGCAGAGATATTGACTGACAGAGAGATAGAGAGACTGACTGACTGACTGACTATGAGAGAGACTGATTGAGAGAGAGCCTGAATGACTGAGAGAGAGAGAGTGACTGACTGAGAGAGACTGGCAGAGAGAGCGAGCGACTGACTGACAGAGAGAGGGCGACTGACTGAGAGAGAGAGAGACTGACTGACTGAGACAGACTGACTGACTTAGAAAGAGACTGGCTGAGAGAGAGAGACTAACTGACTAAGAGAGACTGACTGAGAAAGTGAGACTGACTGACTGATATAGAGACTGCCTGATTGAGACTGACCAAGAGAAACTGACTGGCTGACTGAGAGAGCCTGACTGACAGAGATAGAGAGAGAGAACCTGACAGAGAGAGAGACTGACAGAGAGAGAGAGAGAGAGAGAGAGAGAGAGAGAGACACAGACAGACAGAGCCTGACTGACAGAGAGAGACTGACTGATAGAGAGAGACTGACAGGCTGAGAGAGAGACTGACTGATAGAGAGAGACAGACTGATAGAGAGAGAGAGACAGACAGAGAAAGAGAGAGAGACTGACTGATAGAGAGAGAGAGACTGACTGAGAGAGACCGATTGACAGAGAGAAAGACTGACAGAGAGAGAGAATGACAGAGAGAGACTGACTGAGAGAGAGACAGACTGATAGAGAGAGACAGACTGACAGAGAGAGAGACTGACTGAGAGAGAGACTGACTGACTGAGAGTGATAAAGGGAATGACAGAGAGAGACTGACTGACAGAGAGAGAGATTGACTGATAGAGAGAGGGAGACTGACAGAGAGGGAGAGAGACTGACTGACTGAGACTGACTGAGAGAGACTGACTGACAGAGAGAGACTGACTGACTTAGAGAGAGACTGACTAAGAGAGAGACTGACTGACTAGGAGAGAGACTGACTGACTGAGAGAGTGGGACTGACTGACTGAGACTGAGAAAGACTAACTACGAGAGACAGACTGACAGAGTGAGAGATAGAGAGAGAGACTGACAGAGAAAGAGAGAGAGAGAGAGAGAGAGAGAGTGACAGATAGAGACTGACTGATAGAGAGAGACTGACTGGCTGAGAGAGAGGCAGACTAATAGAGAGAGAGACTGACAGAGAGAGAGGAAGACTGACAGAGTGAGAGAGAGAGAGACTGACTGACTGGGAGAGACTGACTGAGCGAGAGAGATTATTTGACTGAGACTGACTGGGAAAGAGACTGACTGAGAGAGAGAGAGAGACTGACTTACAGAGAGACTGACTGACTGGCAGAGAAACTGACTGACTGACAGAAGGACGTCAGAGAGAGAGAGACTGACTAAGAGAGAGAGAGACTGACTGTGATGATTGGGTTCAACGTGTGTATGAAGCTATGCAATGCCTCTTAAGATTGCTATTGTCTGCTAATAAACATTTATTATCAAAATGTGCTCTTTTTAGTTACATCTGCTTTTTAAATACAGCATTGTTGCATTGTCTAATGATTTGAAACAGGTTTGATTTTTTTTCTCTACATTTATGAAGACTTCTAAACAGGGATAAGGAGTGTGTGCGGTTTTGTCTGTGTGTGAACATTCTTGGTGAACTATGGCAGACACCTCACCATACCCAACTGACAGCACCTGTACCCAACTATTAATCACAAAATACATTTATTGGGGGATGTAACACCCCAAACCTCCCCCCAACAACCCCCTCACACCTAAAGCTAGGGCACTCTGGATAAGTAGCTCTGGCCTTAACTCACTAGAGCCAAGATGCGGATTGGAGACACTTCACATTGCTTGGATTGCTTCTTGCCACTACAGTTCCCAGCTACAGCCCAGCCATGGACCATGTGGCCTGCTGCCCTTACCCGTCACAGGACGCCAGCGGTGGATGCTCCTGGAATGTGAGCCCACGGGAAGTGGATTCCGAGTGAACAATGAACACTCCGCCCAGGAGCACATCTCCGCCCCGGGAGTAGGAACCTTGGGTCCAGGCCTGCAGTCTGCAGCCTTTCTCTAGAGCACGACCCCTCCCAAAGGCAAGGAGGAGCAGGGCTATGGGGAGGTGAGAAGCCATTGAACTAACAAGCCACTTCTGAGACCCACATGGTAAGATCTGGTTTATCATCAACATCTGGCGACGTGGCTGTCGCTACAGAAATCCGTGGCGGCCCCCTGCAGCAACAGCACTCCCCTCAAGATCCTGGAGGCAACTACACTCACATATACATGCTGGCATTGTTCAGGGACACCTCTGGGTGCTGTCTCTGAAGGTGGGCATCCTTTATAATATATGCCCAGGATCAGCTGGCATCAGGTCTAGATGGGGGTGGGAGAGCTGTCATTACAGCAGTATGTTTATGCTGAAACCCTGGGGCCTTCCACTCTGGCATTAAAAATCACTAGGGAAAGTATGGTTTCTGATAATCACAGCTGAAGGCAGCAGCTGTAATGAAGGCAAAGGTCTGTAATTCAGAAATCAGAAAAATATATGTATTGCTACTTTATTCCACCACGGGTGACCCCAAAGTGACTGTGAATAATACCCAAATCTGACCATTTTGCGAGACAAATTTTGAATGTAATTCTCATTTACATAATGTACATCTTGAAGTGGTGCCAAGTTTCCAATGTGTGGGAATAATTATTGATGATACACTTAGTGAATCATTATGTATTATTGTCAGTATTTATTTATTTATTCAACATTTTTCAATCACTCTTTTTTGATTAGATTGGCATTTACTTTACTGTGCCTTACAGAGAACAATGAGAGATACCCATACAAATATAATAGTGCAACAGGTCTATGTCCCTTTACCAAGCGCTATGAAGATAAAAACATATAACAGCATGTTGATGCTTCAGGAGGTGTAGGGATGGCGAAGAGGGGGGGAATGTAGAAGGAAAAGAGGCTAGGAGGTGAAATATAATGTTAGATACCATAAACTTCAGAAGAGTTTGTACGTAGTCTCAGATCTGAGTTTTACTCACCTATAATTTCAAAACAGGGGCTACTCATATTGGCATTACACAGTCATTGGCAAACCAAAAGGTCAAAGCTTAAAAAAGTTATGCAGTTGATTTGCCAATGGTTCTTTATCAACTTCAAGCATGTGCATGGATCACAACGCATGCACACACATGACTAGTAATCTTGAAATGACTTTTCAATTTTAGAAAGCAAATTCCAAGATACCTTTCTATCATGCAAGGGCAACACCAATAGTTCTTATCTTGAAAATTCTATATTTGGCCCTTCTGGCCTGTCTGATTCATCCTTCAGTAGTGTCTTGTAATAAAAGTTAGCTGGAACTTTTTTGGTTTTTGCTTTACAGCATAGGGCTACTGACGTAAGCGTTTGAGGGATGAGTTGAAGGCAGGCTTAGAATGTTGAGTTCTGACTGGCACGCGACAGAATAAAAATGTGTACAACTAGTCTCCATTTGCGGC
This sequence comes from Lissotriton helveticus, assembly GCF_964261635.1. Taxonomy (NCBI): domain Eukaryota; kingdom Metazoa; phylum Chordata; class Amphibia; order Caudata; family Salamandridae; genus Lissotriton; species Lissotriton helveticus. Next base: position 1,695,091,097 of record NC_136069.1, on the reverse strand, counting down.
ATACACACTAGAGAGTACCTAGGCTGGCAGGACACTTCAACTGGTGATGAGATAGGGAATCTGAAGCTTGTACACTATAAACGGCGTTCCAAAGCGTTTGCCAATGTCTTGTAAACTGCGTGTGCATGCCATTTGTGCTGCTGTCGAAGTGGAGCTGGCACCGGTGAAGTCTCAGTGCAACACCAGCTCTATAAACACTTCAAGATAAAGAAAGTGAGAGTGAAAGTCTTTATGTCGGCGGCCAGGAACGAAACGAAATGGCCACAAATAAAAGGAACTGAGCCAGTTTGCAAATTAATGCCATATGCCATACAGAGTAGGAGCGCTAAATGTGTATGCAACCAGGTTACAAGAGCAGCATGATACTTCAGTAAAAATAAAGTTGAAATTAATTTGCTACAAATTTGAGATTAACCAGGCGGTTGTGAAGAAACATGTAAGCACAAACCTGACCAAAAATCATAACACTATCTGCTTTCATGAACTAGAAGAATACAATGTTTACTTGACAAAGCCATTCATCAATAGTTGTGCCACAATGTGCTTTGTAGTGACACCAGCTGAGGTTCCGGGATTATGCATGGTGAGTTGTCCCAGAAGAAGTGGCCCCCGACCAAAGCTGCAGCGCAGGGCCCCAGAACAACTTCCCAGACAGCCATCAAGTATAGAGCTCCAAAGGAGAGCAAGGCAAGATCCAAGCGGCAATTGTTAGTAATGATGACCCCAGCAGTCACCACACCACAAGGCACTACAGAAGTTCTGCCTTATCAAGTTGAAAATGAATTGTCTGAGAGCCCACTACTGTTGTCCAATGTATATATAGCTGATGCATTCTTAAAATCGCCAACGGCATTTGATACTGCCAAAAAACACAATATTGGCAATAGAAGGACTGCATGGAAAGAGACTTTTGAAGATTTCAGAGATGCGATTGAGGAAAAAGGTGATAAAAAGATTATAAGGTATCTAAGGAGGGAGGCTGGTGAAGGAGTGAAAGGATACCAGAAGGAGAAGTGACACACAAACAAATCAAGTTCAAATTCAAAATAAGCATTATTCGATTTTAGACGTTTAAAATCACTAAAGCAAGCAGATTCAAAAGATAAAAACATTTCATATATACAATAAGGTTAAAAGAGCATATAAATTCCACAGCTCGATATAAAACAGCTTATTCCATATAACTTCATCACCATAGAGTACATTTAGGAAAGGCCGGTTAACCTACAAGATTAATACATTCAGTTTGTTTTCTGAATAAGTTTAACTATTTAAACTTTTCCTTATCCAGTCATGACACATACAGATAAGGTACTATCTAAAAATTGTAAGTATAAAAAAGAAGGTCTACATTGCCTCCACCCCCCCAGCTTTAACAATGGTAGTGCCATGGAGATGGGCCTTGCCTTTACACTGTGTTAAGTTAGCATGAGCTTATTAGAAGTTTAAACGCCATTTTGTCCTTGGTACTGCTTTTGCACACGGCACACAATATTCTAAATGTTTAGTAGAATATTTTGCTTCACACGAGAATATGTTTTCCTATTGTATCAGCTTTGCTTGGTAAGCTGTGTCTGAACAGTGAGTGCCGAGGCCTTCAAGGTTATTTCAACACAGTGGTTGTTGTTCGGTCTGATCAGCGCACGTTCTAGACATAACACATATGCAGCTGTGGGCACCTCTGATTTTGGCGCGTTTAATAATGCACTGCGCAGGGTGAATCTGGTGTGAATCTTCAGTATCACCATGTAGTAGGCAGCAAGCTTGCCGCCTGGTTTTCTATTGCCTACTACATGGTGATACTGAAGATTCACACCAAATATTGGAAGACCTGTATGATTTCAATCGACCCCCTGTTGCACCGGACCTATTTTGAATCTAGATTCATTTAATGCTCATCTCTATTCCGTGACTCACGATATTAACGCAACGTTTTTTCTGGATTACGCGTTTCCCACATGGATTTTAAGATCCTCGGTGTTTAGCCTCGACATTTGCGGCTTCTCTACCCGAATTAACATAGGTGGTGGTTCCTCTCGATATTAGGAGTAGCTGTATCTCTCCTCCATACGGAATTGTGGTCGCATTTGAAAACTAATGATTTCCAGCATCTGGCTTTGAGATTACACTTGGTTTTATACAGTATACAATTGACACCGGTCCTGAAGATGGTCTCAGAAAGTGTTATGTAGGAGACCAAAATGTCGACTTCCACCTCATCCTCGCTTTGTCTCATTTATTTAGATTGTGGATAGGTGTTTTTAGGTTCTGTTGAGTCATATATCAATACATCTTTCTTGTACCTGCAGACCTAATCAATTTTGAATTGTCTATATCTGTATATGAAATCAATGACCTTTTTACTACTTGATAAATTCTATTTGTACATGTGTTTTGATTAGCTGCGGCTATATATAATCAATATTCCACTTTGATGAATTATTTCTGCAAGGATCATTAATTTATCCTATTAAGTTAGTCTAAATCACTAAGTTTTTATTTAAACAAATTCCCTTGAAGGCACTTATACCTTTCTACTTAATAACCCAAGCCCTCAAGGGTATTTTGGGTTGCTCACTGTTCTATATTCAGCATGTCCAAAGGACACCTGTTGCACCCCTGGAATGTGCCTGTAAGTACATGTGGCTCACATACATGCCCTAAGGGCATGTCTGTGCACCACATGGCAATTTGAATTAAAAAAAAATGCATTTTGACAGGAAATCGCAAAATACCATCTACTTGGAGTAGGTGGTATTTTGTGATTCCTTAAGCTAAATTCTAAATTTGCAAGGCACCCCTACATAGCACTTAAATGCTTGAGCAAAATAAGGAATCGCAATTTTTGCTATTCTTTATTTTGCTATGTGGCCCATACCTACCAATTCCGGCGTTTACAAATCGCAAACAGCTTCCTACATTGTCGTAAATTGACAGCGAGTAGGTTAGCATTTGCTGCAGCCAATCTGTTTTTCAATGCTATCTTGCCCTTTTCTTGGGAGCCATTTTGTATTGTTGTCAGCCATTTTGTATGCCATGCACTACCTTGTGCTCATTATGTGCTTTGTCCTACCTCTCTGCTAGCTGCTTGTATATTCTGCCTAGAAACAAGCTATATTTAGCCTCTGCCAAATACATGCATGCTCAGTTGAGCCACATCTGTTTCCAATAAATCACTGTCGATATGGGTTTACCCCAAACTGGTCAAACCATTAGCTCCTCCCACTTGTTGAATGTGCGCTGAAAATGTCCTTATATGTACATAAAAGTCGTCTTGTGTATGTACCGCCTACTTTTTGAACCCCTGTGCGGGTATAAAAGGACTATGTGCCTTCCATTTAGTGTGCTTTATGCATTGCCTAAGAGTACTGTATGGATGTGGTTCCACCTCATCATGTCTTAATAAACTTGTCTTTTCTAATCCAGTTTACGTGCCAACTTCAATTCTAAAGGTTTGAGGGTTTTTAGCGGCATAACTAGGCCTTGCTGAGACACGATACTACAACATATGCCTCATAGTGATTTACAAATACCATGATTGATTTATACCTATATAAGGGCATGAATCTGGAAAATTTCAATAGGGTCCTAAAATGATACATAGCAGTACTCCAAAGTGTTTCACCAGATGGAATGGTGAAAAGTATCCAACGGATACATTCTGCTGATAACTTGGAACACTGAGGGACATATTTACAAAGAAGTGATGGAGCGCAGTGTTAGCCTTCTTGACTTAACTCAGCCCTCCGCTACTTCGTGAACACAGGGCTGCACTGTATTTAAGAGTGCAGCCCTGCGTTTCCCCCTGTGCTGGTGCTAATTTCAGCTGCTTAGCCCCAACACAAGCACCCTTGCACCATCGTGCAAGGGTGCCTTCGTTGTAGGGAATAATTGTTTATGTGCATGAAGGTGTACCTTCCTCCAGATAAGCAATCCTAAATGCTGATTCATAACTTCTATGTGTGCTGCTTTGTTCAGTACACACAGAAGTTGCAACTCTTCGTTTTTAAACAGATTGTTTATGTGCAGAAAGGGACACCTTATCGTACAAAGTGTTTTGATGTTTTTATATGTGTTGCACAATGCAGCACACATAGAAACAAAAACAGCGAGGAGAAATAAAGTATTTTCCTCATTTTGCCAGGGTAAGACCAGGTTTTCACGGGTCTTTATTTTAGCGCTTCCGCCCATTTAAGCCCCTCTATTAAATAGGTGGCAGCCTCAAAATCAAAAGGTGTTTCAGTGGAACGCCCACCACAACAAGCATTGCCACCCCTTTCACTCTACTTAAAGTGTGAAAGGGGGTCCTATATACAAGACAGCACTAAGCCATATTACGTGGCTTAACACTGTAGCGACCACAACATCGTGAAAAGTGATGTTGTGGTTGTGCTAGGGGCTTGTAAATATGCCCCAATTTTAACACCTTCCAGTTGTTCAGTTTCTTCTTACCTCTCTTCCACTTGTTTTCTAACCTCCTGTACTTCTTGAACAGAAGCAATTGTAAAGAAACCAAAGGTTTAGCTTTCCTAAACTCAAGAAAACTCTACAATCTCGTATGTTGCTAACCTGTACAGTGGAAATTGCTTCTGATAGAGAAGAGCTATTTAAATGGAGATGAAAACATCTGCAGAAACTAATCAAACTTAGAGGGCTGAAAATGTGCAAAAATGAAAATGTGAGTCTAGGATTGTGACCAATACCATTACGACTACTTGCAAACTAATTAGAAGAATTGGTCTCTCAATCAAACTTGACTTTTTAAAGAATGACGGCGTTTGGGGAACGCTTTCAAGGAACCACAGGAAGAATGCCCTGTCATCATAGTGGTGCAAGAGAGGAGATAATACAGTTCCGAAAAATTATAGATTAATTGCCCTCTTGGATGTTAAAGGAAAAGCCTACGCAAGTACCCTGTTGATAGAATTAAATTGATGGATCAAAGAGAATGAAATCATCCCTCCATATTAAACTGGATTTCGCAGAGGCTGCTCTGCAGTTGATAATATTGTGGCCATGTCGTACCTAAGCCAGCAAGCAAATGTAAGAAACAAAAAAACTGTATTTGCGTGCTTTGGAGACTACTCCACTGCTTTTGATGTGGTGCCTTGATATAAGCTTCGGGATAAATTGCACAACTGGCAAATTCCAGTAGGTCTCCTTAACCCCTTGCATGCGGCTGCGATTCTGTGCCTGTGCGGCCAAATCGCAAGTGGGCGGCTTTATGACAGCCCCCAGCTGTCATAACCACACGAGCACCGCAGTGCATGACGGACGGGGGCCGTCATCAGCATGCAAGGGGTTAATGCCATAATTTCGCTGTACAGTGATACTTGGATTAAAGTAAAACTAGCAGACAACACCACAACAAATAAGTACTTCACAAATCATGGACCAAAACAGGGATGCCTACTTGCCCCTACATTGTTCAACCTATGTACTGAAGATATGGGAAAGATGCTTCACAATGCCAATCTTGCAGTCCCCAAAATCGGAGCCAACAAACTTCAAATACTACAATACGCCAACGATTTAGTGGTGATGGACCACACGAAAATTGGACTTCAAAGGGGCCTAAACGCCCTTAACAATTATAATGAAAGAAATGAATTAATAATAAATGCTCAAAAGACTAAAGTAGTAATTTCCGGTCATTGTCCAAAAAAAGCATTACTATAAATGACACGTGGGCAAAGAGATTATTTCGGCTGCAAAATCTTATAACCACATTGGGTGCTGGCTAAGCAAAACAGGTAAAGCGACGCTACATCTGTATAAAATGAAAGCCAAAGTACAGTCAACAATCTATTCCCTGGGCAAACTACAGAAGATAATGCAAGGCCCAACGACAGTTGCCATCAGAAAAGTATTATAAGCCAAAATCAGGGCAATTGCGGGGTACCTAGGTAAAATGGAATCGATGTTAGAAAAAGCACAATGCCAGGCATACAAACGCATTTTCAAGTTGCCAAAATACACCAGCAACAGCCTGATTTGCTTGGAATTTGGTATGAGGCAACAAAATAAACAATGTTTGGGTATGTAGGCGAAATACTACTACCAAGTACTTACAGACCCTGCAGGAAGCTTAAAGAGCTTGCTGGAACCGATCCACGGGGGGGGGAGGCGGTCAAGCAACCCATGGCAACATTATATGGAGGACGCAGTAGAAAAACTGGGTTTAGAAATACAAAATTGGGATCAGAAAGAGAGAAACAATCTGGCCATTAAAAACACAGGGGCATATTACCAACAACTAGCGATAATTATCGCTATGTTGGCTTAGCGGCAATATTTTTTTCGCCGAGCTGCGGCGATTTTTATCGCTTAGGAGATAACCCTTGATAATAGCAAGGTTCCTAAGCGATAAAAATCGGCCGAAATGCATGAATATCGCTGAAAAGTCAGCGATATTCATGCATTACCGAGCTAATGCTCTTAGCTCTGTTATCCACCTCCCATTGGATAACATGGCTAAGAACTGCTCAGGGGCAGGTGTTAGATTTTGGAGATATTCGCGCTTAGCACGAATATCTCCAAAAGTTGGTAATAGGAGATAGCGATGTTAGCGACTGTTTCCAGTCGCTAACATCTTGGCACGCCCACTTTGCATGTCATTAGCGATAAATTTCACTGACATGCAAAGAGGGGCCCAAGATGGTCGCTATCTCCTACTAGCTGTCGCTAACCGGTGTTAGCGACAGCTAGGTAATAGGGAGATCATTTTATCTCCGCTTTCTTGGCTTTTAAAGCCATAAAAGCGGAGATAAACCCCCTTGATAATATGCCCCGCAATTTATCATCATTTAGCAGACTACGAAATGGTTACAGCATATGTAGAGCATCAATCCCAGCCGTACCTTAGTCAAGCTGTGGGGAGAAAAGCACAAAAAAGCGTTTGCTGCTGGAAAGTTTATCCATGAATAGAATACCTCTGTCTGCCGATATTCGTGTGCCTCTGTTACGAATATGACTGTGCCACCTCTAGGTGTCAGTCCATTTTCTATACGTTTTAAAGTTATAGATTTCCTTATGTTGACCGGGATGAGTATTAAATCCGGGTCTGCTTCTTGCATAGTATTATCAGCTGCTACGAGTTCAGCTGCTACTCTAGCTATCTCTCTTTCTTCTTCAGTATCTGACATTCTACTGTCAGGAAGGTTATTTTGTTTGTTTGCAGATCAGGTTTCTTATGGAAACAAAGATTAGATGCACAATATTTTGGAACAGTGTATCCTTCAACGTTGACTAAACCAAGAACCATACATAGGAGTTTCCTCCTGCGAGGTTTGGCGGATATGACCTTTCACCCACTCCAGACGTCTTTGGAGTATTATGGGAAAAAGGGGTCTGAGTGAAAAAGCACGACTGAGTTACTCTAATGTCTTGCGTTAGTTTTATCGCCTTTCCAAACGTTTGGGCGCCATGTAGTGTAGTTCCTATTATCCCAATAGGCTCTGCGCATTGGAATAATACCTTCAATAGTGTAGGCCTAGACCAGACGTTAACTAGGTCTTCTACTGTCGATATTAGACTTAAAGTTTTGGGTTTGCCAGCTAGCTCAGAGTTCACTAGAAACTTTCTCAAATAGGCAAGGAGGAGTTGAACCTCCCTGGATAGACAAGAAGGGATTTAGTTTCTGACAACCATAGAACATGACAACTTTGCTCTCCCCTAATCAAGAGTGTATCTCTAGAGTCGTGTGAAAACAAAAGTCAACTTATTTTACTCAGTCAGTACGTGCATTCTTAGTCTCACCAGATTGTAGAGAAAAGGAAGAGACGGGCGTGTTCAATAAAAGATGGTATTTATTGATCAGTCTCTTTTCTCATACAAGAGAAATGGATCGATATTATCGCAATACTTATGGTTAAGTAAAGTGCATACAATAAAAGCAGAAGTATAAAATAATACTGTAAAAACATTTATATGGTTTCTAAGCCATAAGGTGGTTTAAAATTGATAAAATAGATACATACATATATACATTTGACTAATCGTACTCAACTGGTGTTTCTAACTACGCCTACCCCGGTGTACCTGACCTAAGCCTAATACGTGGGCGGGAATAGAAAGTTAGCAGTTTAAGTTAAGTTTGTTTTGCCAAGTGACTGACTCAAGAATTCTCTGCGAGGGGTTATTCAGTTCTGTACCTGGAATTTAGGATGAATGAGGGATGGTATCTCTCGTCTCTGGTCTCGATATTCCAGGCTGCCTGCGAGGGCTACCGGAAGCGCCGGAGCTGGATTTCTCCGCAGGAGAAAGCAGCGTCTCGTTCTCAGCGCGTCAGGAAGGCGGGGCTGCGCCAGCGGGGTCTGCTCTGCTCTGGGCTTCGGCAAGTCTGGCTGCTCCGATCTCGTCACCACCGCGTGTGTTTGCTTAAGGCAATACCGATAATATTTATACCTGTAAGGTGCCGAGATTGACGTAAGGATGGACATAGATACGTCAATAAGGATGTCATACGACTTGGTCGTTAGCACATTCTTTTGCTGAAGTTCTCGATGAAATCAAAACAATGGCCGCAGGGTTTTTCCCAGGTTGTCATAGGTTTGATTTGTTTTGAGAACTCCGTATGCCTTATCAGGGGCTGGAGGAATATCGCTTGTCTAATTAGATGGCAAGCGTTATGACCTAATCAGATAACGCGCTCCTGTGCCGTGGTCTGGCGTAATCAGATAATGGTTTCTGCATCATGGGATGGCTGCTAGTTAACTTGTTAACCAGAACAGGGTCAGGAATAGGGGGATCGATACAGAACCTATAGGAATACATCACAATTCGGTGGGCCAAACTATAAAGAATTAAATCCAGGGTGGAAATCCCTTGAACTTAAAATCAAATGTAGAATCTGCAGCTTTGAATCAGAGTCCCTGCCACATTTGATTTGTTGTTGTCCTGGCATGCTACAGCCCCGTCAGAAGCTTTTAAAACAAATATGGCTACGCAATGGGGCCCGGACAGTGGAAGAAGCGGCTGTCGTTTTATTTTCTTGCACCCTACCGTCAGACTTGGCTAGATTTGGGAGATATACGGCTGAGCTGCGTCTTAGGCTTATTGAAGGAGATGGTCTTGGCAACTACGAAGGCCCTTTGTCTGATAAAAAGTCAGCCTCCAGTAATTAGTCTTGCAGCTGCCTGCTTTAAATACTCACCTTAGGAAGACATATTAATTTTGCTATAATGTTGAACTGGTAACCTTTTTCCTTTTAAATGTAAATGTATATTATTTTTTCTTTTACTATTGGAATTAGATGAGCCCAAAGTGAACTCATTTTGTATGAACTGTAATTCTGTTTTTTTAACAAACATTTTATGTATATGTTATATTGCAAATGGTTTTAAGTAACTCTGCAATACAAATTAAATTAATTCATTCATAGTCCAGTGGCGCAAGAGTCACAATTCCCAAAATAGTCCTATGCTTCTTTATTGCTGTAAAAAAATATCATGCACTTATATGTCTGTTTTAGTGCTCTTACCTTGGGCCTTCTTTCAAACACCACCCACAGTTTGTTTTCATATAAAACTGGACACTCCTGGTTCTGTTATATTTAGAAGAGAAGTCCCACCTTCTGACATCAAATGGAACCACTTTCCCTAAGCATCCAGAAAACAGGAAAGCGAGGTCTGACTGGTGAAACACAGATGAGACCTTCAAAGCACAAGCTCCTACCCTTAAGTAGAAAGGACCCCCCCCTCGTGCTAACATCATTTTGTTTCACCCTCTCAATAGACAGGTACTCTCTTGATTCATCATAACAAACCTGCTTAAGAAAAGCTATCCCAGGAAAATATCCAGCAGAGCCAAGAAACAACAGGCTCAATCTGAAACTCCTGGAACTTCTATCAGGCTCTTGTTGTAGAGACAGAAGATGTAGAGATAGCAAGAACATCCAGATGAAGTCCAACAGCCCAAATTGAATTCATGTGAGATGAATGCACTCCTTGTGATCAGGTGTTATAGAGAGGCCTCAAAGAGTGTATTCATTCAGAGTAACTGGAATATAAAACTTCTGTAAGCCATTCTTCCCTTTAAAATTTTTCTCAGGAAGCCAGGATGAGGAAGAAACTATGGACCATGAAGTAGCAAGATAAAATCAAGAGCAGTCCAACCCACATCTCCAAATGTTTGCCACAGGCTGCTTTTCTCTAAAACCAAACAATTGGTTGAGTGAGTAAACTAACCACACCACCTTCTCCACCACCAACAGACACTGGAAAGAAAATGGTAAGACATTTTCAGAAAAAGTTAAAAACAGGGTGAATGAAAAAACAGTTAAAAAAGTTTACATTAAAATGCATTTGAAAAAGTCTCAAAAAACAGAAAAAGTAAGTCCACTAAGTTAATTAAATTGCTTACTTGTGAGCAATCTGTTGCACTAGAAGAAGAGCAAGAGGCTGTCTGTGGTGGGTTGCCTCAAGAGGAAGGTCAATCAATCAAAGTCCTTTATTCCGCTATTTCATAAATACCATAAAAAGCATATTACATACAGTTAAATACAAGGTCTTAAAAAAACACATTATAATAAGAGAATACATTGCTACATACAATTCATAAAACGTACAGTTAAAATTTAGAGAAGGGAAACAGACTATATCTAAACATAGGAAAACCAGCCCCGTTCTATGATGAGGACTGGGGAGTGGGAACCTAGGCTAGGTTGAGTGCCCGGCCTGGTTGTGGGTGTGGCCCTGGGGACATCCCCTGCTGCCTATGCCCAAAGGCTTTGTGGCCACCCTCTCCTGGCCATGCAATGTGTGGGCAACAGGTTGAATGCAAGTCCCTGCTACCAACCCCCACTTGGCAATCCAAGTCCTGTGCTGAGTTATTTTGTGCGGAAAAGCGCATGCAACTGCACAAACCTTGTCTGTGCAACGGACCCGGGAGGGTGCCACAGATGACCTCATAGAAGCACCATCTCTTTTGTTGCCTCCTAGGAATACCTAGTGAGTAGGTAGTCCACAAGCTCAGCAGCCTCATTACCCTGCGTTGCACAAGGAATTGTTCCTCCTTAGGCATCACGGTCTGCAGGAATGTAGCAGTCAGGTACCCTGAAGTATGGTACAATCTTCTCTGCTCACTTCCTGTGTCACATCCTCCTAGGATGAAGCATTTTTGGAATGCTCTGTATTAGCCTGCATTGTGCAGGTACCAATGCCATACCATACCTCGTCACAGCTCTTTTGCATCTCACAGGCATGGAGAACAATGTCCTGCACGAGCAGGTGCTGCACATGCAGGGGGTGGAGCTCCAGAGGGTCAGGACCTCCTGTAACATCAAGGTGAGCACTAGAGTTTGTGCCATAAACACAATGGCTGCTGACTTAGGACAGCTGAGGGGATAGGATGACTTAGGGGTACCAGTGCCCCCTTGTCAGGAATCCAAAAGGGCTATTTGGAAGATAACACCAGGGCATCAGTGGTCCAGATGAATGTCTAGTAAAAAGGACTGCTCTTGGTGAACTCTAACGATATAAGTGAACAGCTTTAGCTGGAAATAATATTTCACACAAATGGATTAAGGGTATACATTTCTTCACACAGTTTCATTTTACATCATGGACAGACATACAGTGTCTGGAACTCCTGGGATCTTCATAAACTCTTATAAACTATAAATAGCAGGGGTCCCCGAGCCCCAACAAAAACACTGGACTCTCTAAGAGAGGTGTAATAGGTAAAATATTGGCATTTAAAAGATGTGCAGTTTGTAATCAGACAGCCATCTTCCATCACTATCCCCCTCCCTGCCATGCTCCTAAAATGTGTATATACAGTGTTAGGCACCATCCTTGCCTGCAAGTAACTGGGTGACTCCAACTCATGTCATCTGATTGCAGGTCACCATGCTTTTCACTTGTTTGGCGGTATTCCTACTCTGTGATTACTGTGCCTTCTGTGATAAGTACCCCTCCTAATACTCTGCTGCCCCCCTGGCCAGTCTGGTACTTTGTAATTGACTATGGACCCATTGCTTACACTTCATGCGGCCTGAGCCGGGGAGTATGGCCCAGGTACAGAAAGTACTGCCAAAGCCGGAGACTCCTGTTCAATTACAGAAGTAAATATACGACTCGTAAATGACCTCTGTGAATACCAAGAAATTGTACAGTTACAGCCAGATTCATCAATGTCACGTTTCGCGAGTCCTTAATAGCGATTATTAAGGAATCGCTATTAAAGACTCGCAAAACGGGATTCATGTAGAAATCGCAAAAAAAATTACGATATCTACAGCTTCCTTTTTTGCGATTAGCAATTTGCTAATCGCAAATAAGTATGCGATTTCAAGGGTGCCAGGGGTGTCCTAAGGACACCCTGTAGCACCCCTGAAATATAAATGTAGACTGATGTTGCGCACACACATGTCCAAAGTTTTCGCTATTTACCACGAAGTCAGACTTCGCAAATCAAAATTGGTTCATGAATTGCATTTAAGGAATCTCAAATAGAGATTCCTTAAATGCAATTCTTCGCAATATAGCGATTTCGCATTTTACGATTTTTGCATTTGGGATGATGAATCCCAAATGCAAAAATTGCGCTCGCAAAGGGCCAGATTCTCAGAATCTGGCCCTTTGCGAGCCGGATTTCCTTTCATGAATCTGGCTGTTAGACTTTGCGAATCACACCCATTATATTTACACATCTTTCTAGCCTTAGCAAGCAGAATATCTGGATTTCTACCCAACAGAACACACATTCAACATAATACAGATAAGCTCTGGTTGAAATGGCTCATTAGAACCTTCAAATTTAGAATGATGACGTGAATCACTGTACAGTGCATACGTCTGGAAGAGTACAGGTCAGCAGGATGCCACCGTGTTCCGCCTTAGCAGGAAGGCGTTCTTGACACAGTGGGGCATATTCACAAAGGCATATTAGAGTAAATTACTACTCCTGAAGTATTTTTAGGCGCACTTACATGCCTTTTTGTGAATTAGTTTCTAAACATCTAAAATGTGAATCATCAGGGAATGTTCGTATACAGGTAGTTCAAATATAAATGGCTGTATCCTATTTGCATTCTTTCTAATAGAGCGTTGGATGTTTAAAGCTGTGGAAGAGTATGTGAAAGCGTACTCCTGTAATGCTGCTTCCTAGATTTGTAAATGCTTTTGTGATTAGACTCCTATATACCAAAACAATCCTGCAGTGACCATGGAACTGGTCCCCGGTCTGGGACGAGTAGCAATCATGCAGTTGCTGGGCGGTTGCCACGGGTGCATGTTATTGCCCCTTTGCATTGTGCAGGTCCGGAAGTCTCAGACCCGGGTCTCTTGTTTGTCCTGGGTTGCAGTTCAAGCAGGTCTGAGGCTCTAGTGCTAGGGTTTAAGGGTGTTAAGAGTGTGGTTGCAAATAACCAGTAGGCTACTAGCCCCACTGAATATTCTACCCCTGAGGTGATCACATCTGGTGGTGTGTACCACATTTTCTACCCAGGTCCCTCTATTCTGCCACTTTTAAAAATTGCAGAAGCCATCTTTGGCTGTACAGACCAGGTTGCCCATGGTAGGGATGTGTTTAGCCTTCTGGGGATGTATGCCTCCTGACAACCTACTTGTCCCACCTGCCTGGGTACAAACATGCCTCGGGACCAGGGATTGGCTGTTTTCTCCTTTAGGAGGCAGCCTAGTTGCTTTACGGAGGTAACTTGATGTGTCACTTCATTAGCCATCCTTTCAGGGATGGAGGTGACACCTGCTACCCAGGCAGCCTTTTCTTTCTGACTACTGGGAGTGTTCACATCCCCCTTGGTCACATCCCTTGGCGGCAGCAGCTGCAAGCTGTCAGGCAAGAAACAGGAAAGACTGGAGCAACCAGGTGGGCAATTTCTAAGCTATCCACCTGGGTGCATGCCACATCACATCTGACTTTGGGAAAAAGTCAGATTTGATGGGACAAGTTATTTGATGCCTTTAGGGGTGATTGGCATAAATGGCACTTCTGTAGAAGTTTGAGCAGTTTGCACTGCTCATGCAGTGCACAATGGCAGGACCGCCGTCATTTCTTTACTTGGGACACTACGGGTGGCACAATTTCTGCTGAAGGCCATGTTGACCCCTTTAAATCCCATGCCCCGGTTTTCGCTGGTACTACTTCCCAGGAACCTATAAGGGGGTTAAAGTCCTTGGCAATTCGGGATTACAATTTTACATGTTTATGTATTTTAGGGAGAGGGTACTGGCCCTGGGGTTTGAATACCAAGCTCCAGTGCACTTTCAAAGTCAAAACCATCAACATTGGGGAAAAAAGTGTGGGGGTGACTGTACAAAAAGGGTACTTTCCGACACTTGTCTAACACAATCCTTCTGTATGTTGGTCGAAAGAGACTCAGCTTTATGAAGCGTCTTATGGTGTGGCATCCCGGATTTAACAAATAAGAGCAACATTATCATAGTGCTGGTAGGTCATCATTTTGCTTCACAAAATAAGGCGGTCCTCAGTCTTGTTTTGTCCTGGACAGGTTAGAGAAGTTAGGATATGTCATCCTGGAGCCAATCACCCCTCTACATTCATTCCAAGGAAAACTTTAAAAAAGAATGAAAATGGTCAATTATGTCAAATCATGCTCCCTCCTTTCATAACGAACCACAGGCATCCTCCCAATCCCCTTTCTATCATCATTATTTATTTCAAACTAATATGGACTCCTACATTTATATGTAGAAAAAATCAGATGGATTACAAAGTCACTAACGATAACAACACTTCAACAGTTGGGAAGTGCCTAACTGTCATTAATGGTGTATAAATGTTTAACAGCACCTCCTTCAACAGGCTACACACAACACACTTTTAGCTGGAAGGTTTTTTTTTGCAAAAGAACTTTGAAGAAAAATGCTGTTCAGTAAAAGCATTTGGAAGACTTTTTCCTGCACAGGTGCCTTTTTGCAAAGATTGTTGCATTTAACAAACTTTGTGGTTGAACCTTTAGTTTTGGACTTGGACAACTCCAGTTGTCATCCATGACCAGATGTAAGTGAATTTCCTAAAACTGCCTCCTTCTGCTATCCATGCCAACATCTACCAAGACCAGGATTAAACATGTCCACTGAAATCTCAGAACTATTATACTAAGGCACATCTCCTGATGTTGTTCACTAAGGAAGGGTTAGAGAATCAATGCTGCACCAGTGATCAGGGTCTGGATGGAGCTCTGGGAGAACTGAAGTACACCACAGACCACTTCAAAACACTTTTTCTCACAAGAGTTACCCCAGCTTGGAAAAACTAAGGTGGTCTCACAGCTTGTTCTTTGGTAATCTGACTACCATGCATCAGCGCTGTTGACACACTATGACTGACATTCCTCCTTCAGCGTTTTTGAAACTGCTGTCACAACATTTTTGCAGTTTTCAAACTGCCACAGTAGCCTGTCTACATAAAAAAATTTCAGCCACAAAGGTTGAATATGAGGTGATGAAGTTGATGCCCCTTCATTTAACAGAAACCGTATTCGAAATTGTCCAGTACACTGACTAATAATCTTCTGCCTTACATACATGGCATGACACCTCAAATACTGCCCTCACCGACCACTTTGCCACAATTGCCAGCATCAACGGATGTATGACATTACAATGCACACTTTTACAACGAATACCTTTACAATACATTTTTTACAACGCAACATCCATTACAACGCATTCCATTACAACGCATGCCATTACAACGAAATTTTAAAAACGACATTTACAACGCATTCCATTACAACGCATAATACCTTTACATCACATACCATTACAACGCATTACATTACATTGCATGTTTGGTAAGTATTGGATAGTGTAGGGGTAAAATTTGCTATTCTAACTCCAGGGGGTGCAACAGTAGGGTAAGTGTTGGATAGTATAGGGGTAAAAATTACTATTCTAACTCCAGGGGGTGCAACAGTAGGGTAAGTGTTGGATGGTAATATTATGCGTTGTAATGGTATGCGTTGTAATGACTGAGTTGTAATGGCATGCGTTGTAGTGGTGTGCGTTGTAGTGTCATGCGTTGTAATGGTTGTGTTGTAAATGCATGCGTTGTAATGGATGTTGCGTTGTAAAAGTTTCATTGTAATGGTAGTGTGTTGTAAAAGTTGCGTTGTAAAGTTTGTTTCCCTCTCCAAGACCTAGCAAGTGCATGTATGCTACATAAAGTGACCATAGAAACATTGATCACAAATGTTGTAAAGATTTCCCTCTGTCAAGATGAGACGTCTCATCCATGTGGAATAGGGGAAGTTTCTCCTTAACATGCTCATTTTTAGCAGCTCTCTAGAATACTCAAGTACCAGGGCCTCACTTAAGAAATCCATCATATTCACTGATTCATTCCAGAAAGAGGTCTACTTGCGGGCATGGCGGTGTCACTTACCACCCACTCCAAAGGAAGCTTCTGACGTAGGAGGGAGTGCTCATCACGTGGGAAGTAAATCATTGTGCAAACATCTGTTGATTCAGCATCACTGACCGCCTCTATGATTCAGAATGTCTGGACCCTTATCTATCTCACTCTTCTGGAGCTCCAATGATCATCTTTAGGACAGGAGAACAGAGAGAACTTCATGGGAGAAAGGGGAATTGGAAAGAGACATAAATGCTGATAGAAGGCTATTGTTAGAAGTCAATAGAAACTTCTGTTTTTTGTTTCACACGCACCTCCAGGTATAGTGCAAATAAGGACAGAAAAGCAATAGCGCTATGCTTGCTAATTATTACAGGGACTCTATGTATCACGCTTTAATTCATGTTTTTAACAGACTCTGAGGTTCATTACAATGATTTATAATAAAATGGTCAATATAAAGAAAAAGTGTTTTATTGTGAGACCTACAACAAACATTCTGCAACCCTACGCAAAAGTATTCACAGAAATGAAAAGTAAGTAGTAATAACACTAAATGGGATACCTCCTTGAGCAGTAGAAATCTATACCCAAGAAGACACTTCTCCTGCGTTGTGTTTTAAACGTTGAGCTTTGGTAGAGATATGGAAAAGAGTACATGTCAGGAAATGCAGGTTGGTTCTTGCAGTTCCAATGTAAGAGTCTTTGGAGCAGAGCGTGAGGGCGTATCCATTAGCCAGCCCCTAGGGCAGCTCATGACGGTGTGGGGCGGGTCAAGAGAACTTGAGCCAGGCACTGCAGACACAAGTTAGCCCATTCCTAGATGGCAAGAGACATTCTATTTGGTGGGCCCACTCACTATCAATCCAGCTCACACTCTGTTTTCCCCACTTGAGCATTTGTTTTTCTTGCATTCTTAGTAGGTTCTTTACTTCTGTTTCCATCATTGTTTTTTTAATGGGCAGCTCATCTTCCTAGTACTCATATGTCCACAATAAAACCTGCTCTTCCACAACCAATGCCTTATTCATGTTCTATCTGCTAATACCCAGGGAATGCCTTATTTGTGGTGCATTTGCTAATCCCCAGCCAATGCCTTATTCTTGGTTCATCTGCTAATCCCCAGCTTATGCCTGATTTTGGATCCATTTGGCAATCCCCAGCCACTACCTCTTTCATGATCCATCTGGTATTCCTTAGCCAATTTCTGATCCTACAGTCCTCTGCTATCATCTAGTTGATGCCTAATTAGTGTTCAATCTCCTAATCCCCAACCAAGGCATGATTTTTCATTAATCTGATAATACCCTGCCAATTCCTGATTAATTTCCTAATCCACATCCAATGCCTGATTTGGGAAACATCTGATAATCCCCAAATTATGCCTGATTTGTGATCCATCTGCTAATTCCCAGCTAATGCATTTTTTTCGGAGTCTTTGGCTAATCCCCAGCCGATGCATTATTCATGTTGCATCTAATAATCTCCAGCCAATGCGTTATTCATGGTCCGTCTGCTATTCCCCAGCCAATGCCTTATACGTGGTCCATTTGCTAATCCTCAACTGATGCATGATCCTTCAATCATCTGCTATAATCTAGCTGATGCCTAATTTGTGATCAATTTCCAAATTCCCAACCAATGACCAGCTCTTCATTCATCTGCTAATTGACAGATGATACCTGATTTGTGATCCATCTGTTAGTCTCCAGCCAAGGCCTTATTTGTGATCCACAGGCTAATGCCCAAACATTGCCTTATTTGCGATCCATCTGCTAATCCCCAATCAAAGCCTGATTCTTCATCCAACTACCATTTACAAGCGGATCCTTAATCTGTGATAAATCTCTAAAACCACATGTATGCCTGATTTGGGATCCATCTGGTATTCCATAGAAGATGATTTTTAGGGATCTATCTGGTATTCCCGTGCCAAAGCCTGGTTCATGATCCATTTGTTATGAACCAACTGATGCCCAAGTCATAATCCATTTGCTACTAACCAGCGGATGCCTGGTTTGAGATTCATCAGCTACTATCCATTTAATACCTGATTTAGGATCCATGTGCTGTTTCAAGTCTGATGCCTGATTCATGATCCATCTGGTATTCCAATGCCAATGTTGTCAAAGCTTCATTTCTGTTTGATGTGCTGTTGCCCATTTCATGACGAATTTGTGAGATTGAGAAGAAACAAGTTTTACTGATAAAGTCGTAGTTACAAAAGTCTTGTACAATTGTCGAGTACTGCAAATATTTTTTTAAATACCCTGTTATCAAGAACATTGTGCATTGAATATAAATACTGTTGCACATTAAACAAAAAAAAATAAAGTTGTGCAATGAAGTACACAGAAGACCCATATTATACTTACTGAACTTTATGAAGAATAACCCTGTGTATGCACCAATATTTAGCCTGTTTCTACTTTTCTGGTTTCTAAAATAAATAAATAAAATTAGAATGCAATGAGTTTAAACATTACTGCCTGCCAGTGTTATTGTGGTGCACAGGTAGTTCGATCAGCCGAGGGTGGCAGATTAAACAGCCACAAAACAAGGCTGGAGTCTTTTTTATCTTGTTGCAGACTCCTTTCACATATTTAGTCACGCTAGAATGCAGCTGGCAGCTCATCCAAAGTTACAACAAGGTTCTTTTGACACTAAAAGGATTTATTCCATAGGAAGAGGGGCTTCTTCAGCATCCTTAATTCCATTTGTGGACTTTCTAATCTCATTTATTTTGAAAGTTCAGTATTTACTTTGTATGTGAAATTCCTAGCACACGTTCATCAATGGACTCTTTTTGGTTGGTGGAAGGATATCATTTTAAGGTGTCTTCATTGTGAGTTAATACTGATTTGAAAATATTAATGATGTGTTCTTGTTCTTATAAAGGTTTGATGTTTTTTAAACATGTTTGGATATCCATGATACATGTTTTGATGCTACTATATTACTGATTTGTTTAGCATGTTTAATGCCTGATTAGTGATCCATCGGCTATTGCCCTGACGATGACTGGTTTATCACCCATCTGTAAGTGTCCAGCTAATGCCTGATTTGTAATCCATCAGATATTGTCCAAACAATGTCTGCTTTTTGATCGATTGGCTATTACCCAGACGATGCCTGATTTGTGACCCATAGGCTACTGCCCAGGTGATGCCTGATGTGTTACCCATCGACTATTGCCAGCCAATGATTGATTTGCAAACCATAGGCTATTGCCCAAAGGATGCCTAGTTTGTAACCCATTGGCTATTACCCAGTTGATCTAGTGAAAATAACAAGGACCCCCTGTCGAATTGATACAGCAATTCCTATGGCAGGGCACTAATGCAGTGAAATATAAATCCCTAGGCATATAGAGTTCCTAGTGTTAAAATCTCTAAATACATACATCAATTAGATACACTTTATTTGTGAACTGAGTGTAACATTAAAAAAAAAAGTCAATTCATAAAATAACTCTTCATACTATATTTCGTATGTAGTTAACATGTGGATCCATTAACCCCTTCCATGCGTCATGAGCACAGCTCCACTGTGCCTCACGACGAGCTGGGCTCGTAACGAGCACTGCAGGGCCGTGCACCCCCCCCCCCGCGCCGTGGTGGAATTACCCCCGCAGCGAAGGGGTTAAAAAACAGATACTTGGTTACATAAAAACAATGATGTTTTAGGTAAATGTGTGACATTTCCTGACAAAGGGGCAGATTGCTTCGAAACACGCGTAGAAGACAAAAACCTGTTTTGTTGCCACGGTTTAAGTCGGTGCATTTTATGTAATTGGTTGAAGATAACTGTTTGTTTTTTTGTAACCAAGTGTTTGTATTGTCATGAACTCACATGTTAACTACATACAAAATATAGTATGAAGAAATATTTCATGAATTGACTTCAACATTGTAATAAACTATGTTTTAACTACCTCAAATTAAAATTATTATTATTTTTTTTTTTACTTGAATGTTACACTGATTTCACAACTAATGTGTATCTAATTGATGTATATATTTGGAGATTTGTAACAATAGTAACTCCATAATTGTCTAGGGATTTATATTTCACTGTATTACCCTGTTGATGCCTGATTTGTGACCCATCAGGCATTGCTCAGCCAATACCTGATTTGTGATCGATTGGCTATTGCCCATATGATGTTTTGTTTGTGATCCTTCTGTAGTTGTGAAGCATACATGTAGTGTAAATGTAGTAATGATGAGCACATATCTTCATGATGCCTGCATGTTTATATTGCAGAGAATGTATCTGCAGGTGCTCACAAGTGTGTCACCTTACGAGATTCTTTATCAAACACACACAAGATGTTGCTGCCTTCTATTGTTTTTCTGTGTCGCCTGTCATTGGTACTCTTGTTATCATGAGGAAGTGACTGGGCAGCATTGGCAGCATTATTCTCTTTAGTCCCATGACAGTTATACTCTGAAGGGGCAGAAGGACAGACAGCTAGTGCCACATTTCATGTTTTTTTCACACAATGGGGCGCAGCAATGTAACTTGTTGCACAGTGTTGCTTTAAAAGGAGACAGCAGAAATGCTCCATTGTCATGTGTTTCCTATATTTCCTATTGTCTTTTTCCCTATATTTGCCTAATTATGCACATTTTAGGCTGCGTTTGCTTTGCACACACTAATAAATATCACACTAGTTTTAGTACTACATTGTAATTTCACACATTGCAGTTAATTACAATGCCGTTCAGAAAGGCTATGGATGGGATTCGGTATTGCAGAATCTGATTCAGAACCCTTCTTTCTGAACAAATTGTGCACATTTCCCAATGACCTTACGATGCCTGGAAACCGTTCAGGTAGTCTGAATCGGTTCCAAAAGGCATTCGGACAGCCCGAGGCCTTTGTAGCCGAATCCCACAGCTCGATGGATGCGGTTACCGAATGAGCGATTAGGATGATTGATTCGGACAGCCGTTCATAATTGTACTGCCCAACATGAAGCATCTGTTAGAATCTGTCTTTTGGGGCCCGTTGCGGACCCCCTTCAACCGGATGCATCTGATTGGGGCAGGTGGGTGTGACTCAAGGGACCCCTCTTCTCAACCATGCACAATGTGGCAGGCACCATGTGGTACACGCTAGAGGGTGCAAGGGTTTCCCCAACCACCCCTTTTTTCTATGGGAGCCTGTGTTCTCATTCAGAATACAGGCTCCCATCGAAGTCAATGACAGTCCGACCGAATGATGTTGGGAAGCATCGTAATCAGTTGTTTGGACTCGCAGGACCCAATTAGTACGGAAACGATTCATTCGGAACAGTTTCCAAACTACATCGTAATCAGCCCATAAGAAGCACATGTTTCTGTATTTTGTTATTTTTCTGGGATTTAGTCGAAACAACCTAGGCATGGTGAAAATACATTGCTCCGTCTTATTCTCTGTGGTCAGGCACTAGCACTTAGACAAAATAGAGAAAGCAAGCTGTTGTTTTTGAACCTACAAATTTTTTGATCTCAAAAATACAGAAAGAGCAACGGTATTGAGATAAGAGTGCTGCAACAGCTGATATGTAGAGCAACTATCTATGTATGCAAAGTCATGGGGTCCACCACTGAGCCTAGAGATCTATACTCTAAAATCACTTAGCTTCTGTAGTGAGGGTGGGTTTAAGTAAATCTGTCAGACAATACAACAGGGATTTTTATTGTATGTGGTCTGCTAATCATGCTTATGACATAACTGACCTGTATTTGTTTTGTAGTTGTGACTCACTTATTGCATATCAGAGTATAATAGTTTAAATAAATATTCTAAACTTCCTTCATATCTCTTTTCTATTTTATGGTGGACAAGTATGAGTAGGAGAATAATAGGGGGTGACCTGCTACCGGGATCCCTATGAGGGCCAGGGGGGTTGTGTTCTGGGGTGTCAAATCACTTGACTCTCTGGAAAGGTTAGGGGGCAAGTCAGGTACTATATTCAGGATCAAAGATACTGATGAGGTATGGTGATTCAGTCTCTACGTGCTGATGTTCTATGGTTCCAAGCATAAATCTGTTCCGGAGCAGAATCCCTGCATCATGGCACCACCAGCATTGGTCTGGTATTTATTTGCAGGTCTCCTGAGTAGTGTTTTGCACATCCACAGTACCCTTGCACTTTTTACCAGAGACATCTGTGGTGTTGGTGATGTATCCTCCTCACTGTTTGTGAAGTATCTATATCTGTTAGTTTTTCAAACTTGTATATTAAAAGGTTTGAAACCAGTTTGTATTCCACTTTGATTCCATTTCTGTTTTTATGATGGCTGAGCAGCCTTTAGCCATTCAGTTAAACTGCAGAATGGCCATTTATGCACATTTTATGCAACATGGTCTTCCTAATATGGGCGGTCTTCTTATCTTAGTTGTGGAGGAGGATGCTGCATACTGTAGGTACCCTACATAGGCGCAGGTGACGCTGCAACCTTTCACCTATATCCTTCCCTACTTTACATACAAAACGGTTCATAGGGCCTGACCTATTACCTAGATACAACACTGCATTCAGAACACGGGTTTTTCCCTAGTTCAAAACTCATACATTATGTATGAGGCTTCTTGGAAGCACAGCAAGACTGATGGCAGGATGAACATCTCTTGTATAATATCTATGTATAAATTTCAAGCCTAACATCAACCTTTAGGCTGACGCAGTAACACAGCGAGGTAGGACCCCTGGGTAAATCTGTGGGTATATATACATCATGTCTTTCTTAGGCAGACAGAGGAGACCGTGACTTTCCAGCTGACACGCTGACCAGAGATGTGGGTCTCTGACGAAGGGTTTTTAGTGGCCAGAGAGAGATAGGCGCTCTGCTAGTTAGCGCACGTGTACATTGGAAAAAATATTTGTATGGTGCTGCTAGGTGAGGGGATAAGCCCTATACCCCTCAATTTCATATGGGAAAATCCCTGACAGTTACAGATTTCTGACAAAACCTAGGCACACATAAGAGTAATCAAACAGTATATATATAACAACAAGATCTTAATCATAATAGAAACAATGAAATATATTCTTGTAGGTAGGATGTTACTTTGTCTTTAATTCAGTTTACATTGAGCCAAAAAAGAAACCAGCCAACATGTGTTTTGTCACATGTGGAAATTAATTCTGCAACTTCCTCAGGGCTGCATGAAGGAGTAAGAGTCGTTGTAGTCACTCAGCCGGTGATAATTCCAATCTGGTTGGGCTAAACAATTTCAGCAGTTGTTACTGTCTCTAAAAATGCAGCTCTTCCGGTAATAATATTCACTCGGCTGGCCCAAACGAAGTCCTGGAGTGCTGGACAAAAACGATAAGTAACCATGGTAATGGTTATTCTTAGGGTTGGAGGTGCCGTGAGGGAAATCCATGTTTGAGTGGTCGTTTATTCAATTTGAGATCTAAAGCGTGTATGCTAGAACTCCTCACGGCCGATCACTATGTTCCATGTACCCGGAACACAGTGTTTATGTGCTTACCTAATGGAATGGTTTCTGGTATTGGAGACTGTACCACCTGGGGGACAATTTCTGCTACTTTTTATACTATCTGTCACAGAATGTCTTAGCAGATGTACTCAAACAGATACAGAATGAACATGGAGCAGGTGCTGCCCTAGATTTGGGGAAGAAACATATGAGGAATTTTCCCACATTGTCAGCATAGATTCTGTCTAATGTTAAAGGTGGATGAAGTCCAGCCTCTTGTGCTGCAAACGGCCCACTATCTCCTGCCTTGATGCGCAGCACTACAGAGAAAGCAACGGGCTACATACATTATATTTGGCACGTGCGTCACAGAGTATCCCATATGCCAAACTTTAAGTTGAAATCAAATCAGGCACTTAGTCCCACTTTACTCACTTTTCTCGCCCAGCACCTCCGATTATTAGGCCTGGGTAGAGCTTGCAGAGTTTCACGTCATGGAATTCTGCAAAGTTGTAGGAAAACTTAGCGAAATTCCACAGACTTCCATGAGCGGGCGAAGTTCACGGCCCATTATGTACTTTGATACTAACAATTGCAGTTAGGCGACCTCATAATGTTCTTCAAATGGCCACTTGAGGACATTGTTGCTTCGCATTCTTACTTTAACACATTTCCTTAGAGGCAGGTGGACAATTTATTTCGAATACTTCACTGGACTGACATTGCCAACATATTTCCAATCTGACCTGTTCTTCCAAGCTCGCTGGTGCAGAATTTGCATAGCACATCAGAGACTCACAGACATCCGGTGCTTCAAATATGCATACCTTTTCTCACAGAAAAATGACTTGTTAAAGATTAGCATCTTTTGAGGGTTGAAACTGACTGGAGAGGAAAGTAAACTCATTGAAGGCATGAGGCTATGTCATCGTGAGATAAGCTTGCTCCGCAGGGAACTGACCTGTAAACCAGCGTCCAATTGTCGCTCAGCTAAGGAATACTTCAGCTCACAGAATCATGAATGGGATCCCTTTGTCTTTTGGTGCTCCATGTGACCTACTCTTTATCTCTCCCCCTCTCAGTGCTGATATACAATGAGATCTTTGTCAAGGGTTTATTTCCTAAATAGAAAACACCATTCCATAAATGTCCCCATTTAGATTCAAGGGGCCTCATTTATGGTTTTGCCGTAGGGAAGAGCAGCCGCCCTTCCTGCTGAGCTTCCCTACAACAAAAGAAAAGGGCAGGAATGTGCCGTATCTATAAGATATGGTGAATTCCTGTCCTTTTCTCCTGCGGCAGCGCTTAATTGGCTGCCTGCACCAGCACAGGCACCTTTACACAATGGTGCAAGGGTGCCTGCGTTGCCGGGATGATTATTTCTGTACCGACAGGGAAACCTTTCTGAGAAAAAATCATCACAAGAGGCTTTTCCTCTTTCTATGTGTGCTGCAGAATGCAGCACACATAGAAAAAGGAAAAAAGAGAAGAAATAAAGATATTTCTCCCCGTTGCACCTCCATAGCGTAAGCTTTTGGCGCTGCCTCAGGTTTACGATTTCTCGTAAATCAGGGGCAGAGTCAAAAGGCCATGGGTGTTGCTGGGAACGCCCCCATTAACACCCATTGCATGCCGCTTTAACGCAGAACACTGCCTTAATGGGACTGATATTGATCAGGCGGCATTAAGCCAAAAAAAGTGGCTTAGTGCTGCCTGATAAATATCACGCAGGCTTCTGCGCCACGGATCATCACAAAAAGTCTATCACAGCACAGGATAGATTATATAAAGTGTAATCTTATATTTCCCTATAAGTGAACTGCTCCTGGCCTTGTCTCCTGAAGACTGATACGAAGGCACGTGTGGTTATCTTGATCTAAACAGATGACTGAACCCAAAATGTACCAAGTTGGGGAAAAGTGAAGTGGAATTGGTGGGATTTTGGAGAAGCTTGCTGTAAAATCAAATAAAAGCCACACTGCAGCAACTGATCATCCTTTAATATCATACTAGAATGGTAAATAGGCACGGGCACCAAATAAAAATATTCCTGGTTAGCGAATCACCTGTGCTATTGGCTAGTCACTAGCGCTGCTGCGGCCAGTGACAAGTTAGTGTGTCCTGCTTTGGTGTCGGCTGGAAACCGATACTCACTCATGTGGAGTAGATATATTTGCAGAGCTGTATGCCTGTTTGGGATGTGATTTTAGGCGGCTAGGCTACCCGACCCAGAGCTTGCTCGGGTGGATGCAGCACTGCCCTCAGGGACCGGTTTGGGAGCATGTGAGAGGGATGGCTGCTGCCAGTTAAGGCACCCCATGTGATAAAGTTTTATTAGGCCTCAGAATCAAAGGACATCCACTGTACTTCAGGTTGGCAGACTAGATTTGCCAGTTTTCTTCATGTCTCATTTGATACAAAAGCTATAAAACTTTAGCCCACGAGAAGCTTCAGCTAGTCAAAAACAAAAATCCTCTATAAAGGGCGTAGAGGAATTTAGTAAAGCTCTGTAGAGTACCCAGTATCCAGAAAATTCTGAGATGACTCTCTTCTCAAAGTGAATTCTTCCCATGGCGCTTGGAGAATTCACCTTGAGAAGAAAGTCATCTCAGAATTTTCTGAAGACTTCAAAAATCCTCAATGCTCATATGTTAACGAGGAATCACAGTTACTACAGCAGCCCGAACAACTGCCATGGCAGTGTCATCAGCCATTTAATTCCCTGCAATGTGTGCAACAATATGTATGAATTCCATGAGCCCATAGCAGAGTATCCTTGAGGGCCTCCACCTACCCCCATAAAAACCTATGCTTTATAATTATTTCTTTTGAAGAAGTGAATCTATTCAATCACCAATAGGGTACATTTAATTAATGGCCTAGATGTTGTAATAGGAATCACTCACTATAAATGTGGGGGAATTCGGAATCCATATTCTACAAAACCGGAACCAGAGCTTCCAATTATAGGTGAGCGGTGGAGTTACCTAAAGGTTCTATATGTGTTTATGGAGCCTGAAATACACCATATTTTATGGCACCTTTTACTACATCAAATGTAGCTGAGTACTTGTACTTAGTACCAACCATGTTCATCACCATCAGTATATGAAAACAAACAGCCTTTACAACGCATGTCACAACAACGCAGCCTTTACATTGCAGGTCACTACAAAGCTTGACACTACAACGCATGTCACTACAATGCAGGCATTACATCGCATGTCATTACAACGCATAACATTACAACGCATAGTACCCCTACACTAACTAACACTTACCATACTATTGCACCCCCTGGAGTTAAAATGGTATTTTCTACCCCTACACTACCCAACACTTTCCCTACTATTGCTCCCCCTGGACTTAGAATAGTAATTTTTACCCCTACACTATCCAACACATACCTTAAATGCAATGTAATGGTATGGGGTTTAATGGTATGCATTGTAAAGGTCTATATTAATTAAATGGAATGCGTTGTAAATGTAGTTTTAAACAATTTGTTGTAAGGGCATGCAATGTAAATGTATGCGTTGTAAGAGATGTTGCAGTGTAAAAACTGCATTGTAAAGGGATGCGTTGTAAATGTATGCATTGTAACATCATACATTCATCAGTATATGTTATGAAACTCTATACATTTAAGGAATAGTTGCACTGGGCACATGGTAATCTTGTTCATACTGGAAAAACATAATATACACTAGAGACTGTCAAGGACGTAGCCTGGATCAAACTTTTATGTAAGGCTTTCCTAGAAGGAATGCAGGCCTTGGTGGCAGCCTCTAAAGCTGAAACAAGAGATACCTAAATTATGCATTTCTTGAGCCAATGGACATTTACTTTTAGTTTTTTTTGTTGACGCAAAATCCATTTACTCAGTGAAATATTAATGTCATTTATAAGCAATTTGGCACTGTTTCTCCTTTGTTGAATAAAAGGTATGTGTAGCCACTGGAACCTGCAATTATGCAGATCACTAATTTGGTTGTATTATTATGAGAATGTATGTGTTTAGAAACAAGCACTTCTGTTTGTCATTTCTGAGAATAGTGGTGTGTTCAGTAGTCCAATGTGTATTGGACAAATCTGAACAAATTAAATTGTACAACAGTTTAACCCATTGTGCATGGTCTAGTATGTAAGTTCTACCACGGTTTAGAAATCCTGCAAATGGTTGAAGCTTTTACAATGTATTTGGTATGTGCAAGTGAGCACATTTCTCTTGGAAATGTGGTGATAGACATTTACCTTCATTTGATAACTTGTATCCCAAAAACAGGACCATAAGAAAGTAAATTTTAGGTTTTGGAAAATGGAATTTATAGCTATATAGTCAGCAAATCCCAAAAAATACAATCCACTCTTGCCAAATGTGTGCTTAAATCATCATATTTGAGGAAAATTTCATCAACCTATGACAACTCCTTTGAATCAATTTGTCATAAAATTATCAGGCAATGTAGTTCAGTATCTTTTCCAAACAATGATGTTAAGCCTGTGCTCAATTAATTTTGTACAGCACAAGTGCATGTGTGACTGTTTAATTGTCTGTAGTCTAAGTCTATACAATAAGAATGATCTGGTTTAATCACAGGAAACAATGGATTATTTAGAGGGGAGACACCTTGATATTTTAATTGTGATAGACTATCCCTACCTAACGGGGCATTTTTCTATGTGTTGTATGCTGCATTCTGAAGCACACATAGAAAGAGCAAATCGCCATTATTTATGGTTTACGCGGAGAACGGTGTCCCTGCAGCACAGGACCCTCGCAACATGGCGGCAGGGTACTTTGTCTGGCCCAAGGCAGTTTTTTTTGCACCAGGAGAAACACAGGGGTGCACCATATTTTAGTAAATATGGCGCATCTCTGAGTTTAAAAAATGTCAGGGTACAGCGCGGTCACATTTGGAATAGCACAGGGCTCGGGCATTTTCTTGTACATATGCCCCTTATTTCCTAAGGAATGCATGGAATCAGATCTAACCCTTTCATTTGTCATTCTTGGATGCCTAAGGTGTCATAAAGTAAAGGTACAAGAATACATTTTTAAGCGTTTATTAAAAAGCCCTAATCTTTGTAAATAAAACATGAACTGCAAATATCAGAAAGATGAGACACATCATTGTTATAAACATTATTAGAATGGTGAAAAACCCAAACAATTCAACCATGTTAATTGTTCATAATGTTACTAACAATACTCATATCTATTACTAATTTCTCTATGCTAAAGAGAGCATGTCGAGAGTACCCATCTGCGGGCTTTTTGAAATGAGCTAACCCCATACCTTGGTGCTGTATGTCAGGACGCCTGTCTCAGAGTGTTAACAAATAGATCACTGTCTGAGGTTGCATGCCTGTATACCTCTCTCACAAGTTTACCTTTCTTCTCAGCATGAAGGTCAGGTGCAGCGGAACTACATTTCACAGAAGCTTTTTTGATGACCCTGACAGAAAGGGGATCTCTCACCAACCTTCGCATGGACACTGTCTAAATAATAAAGTGTCAATCTTATCACACTGTCTCAGAGGTATAGAACAGAATCTATAATGAGTCTGGACAGAAATAGTTGTTCCCTACAACCAAAACAAAAAAGATTAAACAAAGCTTTGTGTTCTGAGTTGTGCGACCCTGGAACTAAATGTGCAGACTACAGGACGACAATGACTATCAGAAATAAAAGTGTGCAGGGCATATTGTCACATTAGGAAAAACATGTGTAAACTACCATTAGAAAACAATGCTAAGTTAAAACCTAAAATTAAATGAAAACTAAATGTAAGCTACACAACAACACACCTTTTTGCACAAAAACACTAATTTATGACAAATTGCAAGCATCTACTAAATAGTCAGCTCTACCGTTGCCCGGGCTGGATTCTGCTGGCAGTGGAGACATTTTCCACTGCTGGCAGGAGCCTGTAATTTGCCCAGTTTTTCTTAAATCCTTGCAAAGTGAATTTAGTTATCATGTAGTATCACAACATTGCACAACCCCAATTTAGAAATGTTCAATGTTGAAAGATTGCTGAAGGCTCTGTTTGCATTAGTCACATCTAAATGTGCTGTGGTATACATTTGTATGACATGTTGTTAGGCATACTCATCAATATCTTCCTCCTGCCTTCTATTACCTTGTGAAAGGTCCACTGAGGGGTTGCATTACTGGATTCTAGTCTACGGATAGACTGATTTATCTGAGTCTGTAGTCACAATCCCTCTTGCAGCGTTATTATTATTATTGATATTGTTAGTATGTAGTTTAGGCTTATTCTGCCCATGCCTTCACCAGCTAACTCCTTCTTCTTTTGTGCTCATGTTGTTTTCTGATAGTACCAACAGTTTTTCTTCCAATAATATTATGTCTGTTGTTCATATCGGGCCTGAACAGAATGATATAGCACTTGGGAAAGAATATGCACCCCAGCAGCCCAGCACTGGAGCACAGGATGGCAAACACCTCCACGGCCACCATGTACTTCCCTTGTGTGCTCAGGTACGCCGGGATGAAAGAGATCCACACACTGACAAACACCACCATACTGAAGGTGATCAGCTTGGCCTCGTTGAAGGTTCCAGGGAGATCCCTTGAGACAAAGGCCACTATAAAGCTGACTGTGGCCAGGAGACCCATGTATCCCAGCATGAAGTAGAAGAAATGTTTGCCTTCATTACATTCAACAATTATCTTTTCATTATATGACTTAAGGTCAGGCTCTGGAAATGGAGGGGATTTCACCAACCAAAGAGCACAAATAACAACTTGTATCAGAGAGCAAAGAGAGACTATACAACTTGGAGTTTTTCCTCCCAACAACTTTCTAGCCCGGCTGTTGGGACGTTTGGCTTTAAAAGCAATAACAGTAAGTATAGTCTTGGCAAGCACCATGGAGACACTGATGGAAAAAATAATACCAAAGATAGTTTGGCGCAGCATGCATGACAGTTTTGTGGGTCGACCGATAAATATGAAGGAACAGAGGAAACAGAGCTTTAAGAAGAGGAGAAGCAGGTAACTGAGTCTTTGGTTGTTGGCTTTGACAATAGGAGTGGAACCATATTTAAGAAAGATTCCTAGCACGCAAGCAGCTGTGAGAGCCAAGAAGGCAGCAGCAAAGGAGAGTGTAAGTCCAAGGGGCTCATCAAAAGAAAGGAATTCTATCACTTTTGGGATGCACTGGTCATGTTTACTATTAGGCCATTTGTCATCTGGACATTTTATGCATTCTTCTGTATCTGAAGAGAAAAAAAGATTACACGTTATATGATTCCTTTCAAAAGTGAAGTACACATTTATCTTTTTGTATTGATTTAAGAATATTTAGATATTTTAGAAATACATTTGACATAGGAAGTTCTTTAACTTTTTTCGTCTCACAGATTTGATATCAAGGATGTCATTAGGAAATTCCCCATTGATGTGCACATGCTTTGGAATAACTTGGTTTAATATTTATCCAGATTCAGACGATTGGGATCTGAAAGTTGTTTCTTTTGAGGTCTGCCCAAATAGAGTATTTTGGAAATAGGTTTATTTAGCACTATGTTTGGCAGTAAGTGACTTCATTGGGGTGGAATCAAGTAACTGGAGCCCCTCAAGTTTATATTGCTATAAAAGTGGTGAGGCAAGGTGGTTAGTCAGGTGGAAGTGAGTGCGTAAAAAAAAAAATCCAGTTGTGCAGGATTCTGAACTTTGAGAACAAGCCCAGATTTGTATATATCACTCAATGAAAACTTAGGTAAAGAAAAACATTGCTCTTTATATGAAAAACTTTTTGCTGGTGAGATGAGAATATGAATCTTTCCACTTGGCAGTGCCGATAGCTCTTCTTCATCAGAAAATTGTCCCAGTAATTATGAAACCTATTGACAACATCTTTATTCATTTTTGATATCAGTGTGCAGCCATATGTCTTGTTTACATCCCTCATTAGCCTTTTGTACTGGTTGGAAAACTCATGACAATAATTGGAAATAGTGAAGGAGTCGTGAATGAAGGGGTAAGAACTGGGACATCTAGAAGTGTTAGTAGCATGTAGTTGTAAAATATTCAACCCATGTTTCTTTAAATAATAATATGCCGTTTGTTCTCTAGTAGTATTTATAACAATTCTTCTTCAGTTTATCAATAATTCTGCTGTCATTTGTTGACAAGTTGAGGAGGAATCCTGATGTTGAAGGTATCCAGCATAAGAGACATTTTAGCTACACAGTCATCAGGAGTTTCACACATTCTGCAATTCAGTGTTGGGGCAAATTTGTTTATCTAATTTGTCTTTTAAGACTAAAAAGATAGTGGAAATAGTAACATTTAACAAAAGTATCTGTTATAGATTGCATCCAATTAGGAATAGTCCACCTTCAACAATATTTATGTGACCAAACATTGCCTAAGTCAGCAGTGTTGCAAAATTGGAAAATGGACCCAGAATAATAGTAGTCTTTGTCTTTGGACATACGAGAGTCACACAAAAACAAGGAGCAAGCACTTATGTCTGTGAACAGTAACACCTTTAAACAAAAACAAAAGAAAAAGCAAACAAACCTAAAAGAAAACATTACAAGTATTGCAAGTCAAAAGGCTCCAGTAAACGTTTTGGAAATGCAGATGTATGTAAGTGAAAAATATATGAAGACCTAATTGATAAATCTATCATGAATGTTTGCAATTCTTACAGGCTCAAATTTTCCCTAATACTATAGGCAGCTTTATTCCAATATGGTGTTGTTTAGCATGTCTTTGTTTTTTAGTTCAATTCACATGCTATGTACCAGGTGATGTATTTTTGCAGTGTTCCATAGTGTGAATTCACTGTCCATGCCATCAGAGTTGAAGACTTGCAAGATGGTACTCCCTCACCTTCCATATGCCATTCTGAGAACTAGTAAACTGCACATTACATCCAGTATACGCATATGACATTAAATGACCATGGCATCCATAGCAGATATGCAGTAGATGTTCAGCTACCATCTGCCCTTTGATAGTCCATTAATGGAACCACGGGGCATGTTTACAAAATTATTTACGCCAGGCTCGAAAGCAATCAATGTTGAGGCGCTATCTTGCATGAAAGGGAGGGGCCACATTTTCTAAGATATGGAGCATTTCTCCCCTCTCCTTGCGCTGGTGCATTTAAGGCAACCTAGAGCCAATGCAGGCGTCCTTGTACCATGGTGTAAGGGTGCCTACATTATAAGGAGAATTGTTGTTGTGCAAGGAGGTATACCTTTCTGCACAAAAACAATCTTTTGAGACATTTTTCTCTTTCTATGGGCCCGATTCCGATGTCGGAAGGACCATAGTCCGTCTGACATCCGTCAGGAACTGTAACCGATCGACCTCCTGTTCACAGTTACAGACCTGCAAGTAAAATGCGACTGAACCCTGTTTGGTCGCAGTCCTATACTTAACAAAGGGAGCATGCATTCCGAACGGAATGCATGCTCGCATTGTTAACTGCAGTGGTGCAGTTCATCCCTGCACCCTGTGACAGGCACCTCAAGGTGCCTGTAGATTGGTGCAGGAATCAACAGGGGGGCACCATAGCTTCCCCCAAGGCCACCATTTGATGGCCTCACACCCATTGGGGCCCTACTGGGGGCTCCCAAAGACAATTTCCCACTGCCTTTTTGTGCAGGAAAGACCAGCACAAAAAGACAGTGGGAAACTGCCATCGTTTTTCCTCGGCTGGAAAGAGGAGGTCGAGGGACTAATAAAGGGTTTCCGAATGGCAGACGGGCTCTCCAAGCCGGTTGTAAGCCATTTGGAAAACCAAGTCAGATTCCTTTCTGACCGAGCCCATCAGAATGGCTCTGTTGGAAAGGAATCCGAATGGCATGTTCTGATGCGGGCAGGAGGGTTCCGAACGATGGTCGGAGCCCTTTCTGCGGACATCGGAACTGGGCCCCATGTGTTTTTCAGATTACAGCACCCTTAAAAAGATGAAATAATGAGGAGGACAAATATGTTTCTCCTTGTTACGCCATCCTTTGTGAAGCATAGCAATTTCACCCAATCCCAGGTGTACAAACCTTTCTAAATCTGGGATTGCCTGGAATTCATGGATGAATGCATCAAAACTCCCATGTTCCACCCATGTAATGCATTGGAGTGCAAGCCACTTCATTGCATTGCATTTTTTTTATAAAGCCATGCAATGGGGGGCAAATCACCCCTTGCAGGACTTCCCACATATCTTCTGGCACTTTGCGTCTTGGAAGCGTTACAAAAGTGATTCAACCATGACACAACATTTTGGTAAACATGGTCCCATGTGTTCTGGTCTTGCAGTTGTACATTTCCTATTTACTGTTTGGGTTAACAAGTACCAATGTTCCTGCCAGGCTACTGCTTTGCAAGTACCAATCCTCACTGAACATGTTAAACAGCAATAGCAGCAGAACATCTCAATATTCAAGCTCCATCTTTGTTTTTCAGCATCAGAAGGGCACTGGGCTCAGAAAAAATACCCTTCATCTTCAGGAGAGGAAATGTTAATGCATTTATTGAACTTTAATGTGCATGGTGCAACGTGTAAAATGTGAAAAAGGCCTCCTGACCCATTCTGGCCAGCTGCTATGAGAGGGATGCGAACAGAACAATTGATGGACAGAATGCAGAGTACAGACATCTGGGCCTATGCCCATTATTTTTTTCCTCCGAATTACATTCTAGTTTGGACCTAGTCATATGCAAATTAGCATTCACCCTGGGCCCACTGGGAACAGTCCAGCCGGAACTGCCAGCTCAGGCCCCCTGGACTGAAAACAAGCATCCTAGGACCGGTTTTGAGTTTCCACCCCTCATCAGCCAGGATAGCTTGACTATAGTGATATGGAAAGCACATGACCCATGTCTGGTAATAACCGTTCCACTCAGGGTGACAAATGCAATAGGAACAGTTGATGGACAGAATGCAGAACAATGTCATACATCCACCCCAGTACAGAGATCTGGGCCTATCTTCATTGTTTTGTTTTGCTTCCCATGCCATTCCAGTTTGGATCCAGTCATATGGAAATCAGCCTAGACCCTACACCCAATGGCAACCGTCCAGACTGAACTGCCAGGAGAGGTCCTGCCTGGACTAGAATTAAGTATCTTAGGACCGGTTGTGGAGTTTCACCAGGATAGCTTGACTCTAATGGCAAGTAAAACAGAAGACACACAACTGGGCATGCCCGTCTCACTCCCATTGACAAATTAAAAAAAAAACTATTTATGGACAGAATGCCGAACAATGTCATACATGCACCCCAGCACCGAGATCTGGGCCTATATCTATCGTTGTTTTGCTCCCCATGCAATTCCAGTTTGGATCCAGCCATATCCAAATCATTCTTGACCCTGCATCCAATAGGAAAAGTCCAACCCGAACTGCCAGGCCAGGTCTTCCCTGGACTGGAAACAAGCGTCTTAGGACCGGTTTAAGCGTTTTACCCCTCATGAGCCAGGATAGCTTGACTCCAGTGGCAGGGAATGTATGGGACCCACATCTGGGCACAGCTGTCCCACTCAGGGTGACAGATGCAAAAAGAACAATTCATGGCCACAATGCAGAACAATGCCATATATTCACCCCACTACAGAGACCTGAACATATAAACATTGTTTGTTTGCTTCCCATGTAATTCCAGTTTGTACCCAGCCATATGCAAATCAGGATGGCACTTTCAGCAATTTTAGAGGAGGACTTTAAGTAGTGCAAACATCACAGAGATGTAAAGTCAAAGCACATTTCCTAAAATGGATTATAACACAACACTTGTGTTTACATAGTAACGTCTGGACTTTAATTCACTTTATTGTAGCAAAACCACATATAAACAGTTTATACCGTTACATTTACCTTTACATACATTGCCAATATTGTCAAAAATCCATTCAAATGTCCATTCTACAACATTCCAGAAAGGACAAAAAAACAGCATGTAATCTATAGTAGTGTCTATGCACACGTGGAAACACCCAATTTCTGGGGTCTGCTAAAAAAATTATGCAAACTGCTCATGGTATCATGGCTTTCCTGCCAAATTTCAAGGTTCCTAGTACGCTGCTAAATTCACATTTACATAAATGCATGTAGTTCCTCTTCTGTAGTAACTCGTCCAGGTGACTTAATACATAATTTCAAAACAGCCAGCTTTCCATATGGTGTAATCTCTATTCCCTGTTGCCTCCATGGTCCTTGTATGTTTTCTTATTTAACAGTAACACTTTAATAGGAGCTCAGTTGGTGGCACATTTATCCCCAAATTACAGTGTAACACAAGATAATTCCCATCAATATTCTAGAATGTATGTCAATGCTCTAATATTCAAACTTTAATGGTTCTGATAGTACTTCCATGAAATAAGACTGCCTGGATTTATCAGAGGTGAGGGCATGTAGTCGAAGATCTAGAGCATTACAGAGATTGTTTACTATGTCAATTTTTATCCTACAAAATACATGTACGCGTCTAAGTCCTATATTCTTTCATTGTTCAATCTGGCTTAATAAATATGTTAAAATCAATAATAAAACTATTTTTGAAGTCCTAGCAAATAAAAGGCCTAAAATGTATTAATCAACTTTTAATAATGACTATTCTCTTTTTTTTTTTGCATAAGCCCAACACCCTTCTTCCTTTCCGCTTTTGAAAGATTACTCAATATCAACAAATTGGTGATATCTTTGCTATCCTTTTCCTCAGCATCACAAATTACAATATATTCACTGCTCCTCCAGAAGATCAATAAAAGACTGATGTGGAATTACAATGGGAACGTGACTTGCACATGTCCATCCTAATTCCCTTATGGAATAGAATTTGGCTTAATTTACGGAAATCCTCCAGAGAAGCTAATACTATTCAGGCTTCTTTTTCTATTTATAACAGGCTATTGATTACTCCAACCACTTTACATAAAATAGATCACACATCCTGTTGGTCTCGCAATCTCTCTTCACCTAGCCTTAAGTATATGCTATATGAATGCACATCTGCATATCAATTTCAGTTGAAAGTCTGGAAACAGAAAAACACTATTTTTAACACCCAAATCCCTTTTAATTTAAAAATATATTGTAAGGCAGTATCTCAGAGGATTGGTCTTCTCATCATGATAAGGTTGATATTTGGATTTACTTTTTGAATTGCATTTCAACAGATCACCAAGATATGGAAAGACTCCTCTAATACATCTTTTCAAACGAGGTGTTATGGTGCTTGTTATATTCACAGGCTAGCCTCGACAGAGAATATACCAACCCAATATCTCTTGCTATGAAAAGAGACATCCTTTGGCTACCTGTGACAACTTTCCTGGAGTCTTCAGCACAATCTAGCAACACACATAATCCTTGGACTGAAGAGATACCCAAACGCTCCAAGACTTCTTATTACTGTTATGTACAAATATTATATATTTCAATGTTAATGCATCGTTATCTCTTACGTTTTAGCACTGATAATGTTTCTACTTATTAATCATAGGATATTTGATCTTTTTCCATTTAATCTTTTATTATCTATAGTTACTTTATTGTACTTCTTCTAACCACACTGTTTTACTTGATTGTACACTCATTGTCCTACATCTAATGTTAATAATCTTTATCCTTCCAACTTAAAAGAGAAAATGACCACAAGTAATCAATTCACCAATTGAGGCAACCTCTTGTATGTGAACATTGGAGCTTGGGAAACCTCTTCCTGTATCTTTGGATCAGAATATACATTGTTTCAATATGTATTTCAAATATTTGGTAATTCTTTGTTCTTATTCATGAATTTTGTGATGAATCTTTGTTTGCCTTTCATCGAATGCTGTTTACTTTTAGGTGCTATCAAAGTGTTGCTACTAGGAGGCAGCGTACATAATTCAGCTCTCTCTACTAAAGTTTCACAGCTGCAACCTTTGATAGCCAGTCTTTCCATTAGTTTGGGGAATTATAATTGTGAGCATGTAATACTAGATTGGTAGAGTTGAAATTCAACCATTTCACTTTGTGTCCATTCTTTTTCCATGAAATAATAATCAATCCAGGTATTCCACTTGCCTGATGCTGTAAGCAGAGTTGAAACATATATTGAAATGATTAACATTGAGAAGGCTTTTATATTCCCTTCAATCAAATTAGAGGCAGGCCTTCAAAATACCCAAATCAAAAAACAATATTCTTTCCCCTCGTCTCAAATCATTGATCCCAAGCCACATTATGATCCCAAAAGTGGAAGCAATAGTCCATAAGCATCAAACAGAAAGACATTGTTGTTACGGTCACAATCCATCATATCAAGGAGCATAGCATGATCGACAAAAAGACCACATTTAAGCTCTCATTACCATGACATAAGGCACCATGGGGCATATTATCAAGGGGGCTTATCTCCCTATTACCTAGCTGTCGCTAACACCAGTTAGCGACAGCTAGTAGGAGATAGCGACCGTCTTGGGCCCCACTTTGCATGTCAGTGATATTTATCACTAATGACATGCAAAGTGGGCGTGCCGAGATGTTAGCGACTGCAAACAGTCGCTAACATCGCTATCTCCTATTACCAACTTTTGGAGATATTCGCGCTAAGCGCAAATATCTCCAAAAGCTAACACCTGCCCTGAGCAGTTCTTAGCCATGTTATCCAATGGTAGGTGGATAACATGGCTAAGAGCATTAGCTCGGTAATGCATGAATATCGCGGACTTTTCAGCGATATTCATGCATTGCGGCCGTTTTTTATCGCATTTGCGATAAACCTTGGTAATACCAAGGCTTATCTGCGGTAAAAATCGCCGCAGCTTAGCGGTAAAATTTTCTCTCTAACCAAGCAATAGCGATAATTATCGCTATTGCTTGGTAATATACCCCAAATGTTTCTTTTGCGGACGCCATCTTGTTTGCCCATATTAAGTATGGCTACACAGACCAAATGGCCTCTGGTGTCCTTAGCCTCTCTCTTGTGATTGGCTGCAATAAGCGAGGATTCTCAAGTGGCCAGCTCAGCGAAGTTTATAATATTTGTATCACTTTTCAAAACCTTTTATTTGCTTCTCATGATTGCACTGTACACCTGCAATGACATCACAATTTTGGTTTCTGTCACAAGCGTCACACTGTTGTATGTGTGCAACGGTCTAAAAAGCTCCATATATTGCAGAGGGGTTATAGCATTAGGGCGTCGCTGCGATTAAGAGATCTGTTGCCACATGCATGGTAATATCACTCTTTTCCTGATTTTTGCTTAATTAATGTGTTCAGACTTCAAGTGGGCAGGCAAGGTGATTTTTATATCTATTTATGCAAGTAGAATAGGGCTGAACTATCTTGTAAA
Source organism: Lissotriton helveticus (assembly GCF_964261635.1). NCBI lineage: Eukaryota > Metazoa > Chordata > Amphibia > Caudata > Salamandridae > Lissotriton > Lissotriton helveticus. The sequence goes on along the minus strand of NC_136069.1, from coordinate 1,695,051,985 downwards.
ACAGATACAACTGGTTAATCCTTCTGAATGCTCGACACACTTATATATGAATATGAAACCTAGTATCACAAGACAATATTCCTCTACAAAGAGTAAATCATTTTACCTGTTCTGAACATACATGGAATCACTGATGTAAAGGAGTTGATTTTCAACAGATGCATTCACACATGCTTTTACAAAGCATGCCATTACAACGAACGTGCCATTACCACACAAGTGGTTACAACCACTTGCCTAAGGGAAGCGCTGGACTTTGGATTGGTATATTTTACTATTCCAACTATAGTCTGTGCAACAGTAGGGAATTGCCTAAAGAAAGTAATTGTAACAACTTGCATTGTAATGGAATGCGTGGTAATGACGTGTTCATTGTAGTGCCTGCATAGTTCTGTTTGCATTGCGAACATCGTTTCCCATTTTCAACACATGGAAACAAGAACCTTTTTACATAATTTACTATCTGTGCAGTGAAACAGCCAGTGCTGGCCACTATAGGTCTTTTTCATGGTCTCCATGCGCCTTGTGTGTCTTGGGCAAAAGAAATGACATTTGTGTTACTGGGTACCCAAGTGAATTAAACCATCCAAAGAAAATATACCAGCATTTAGTGTTGTCTTACAGTGCATGGTAGAGTCACCCCTTAACTGCTCATAAGGTTTGCTGCCATTGAATTGTCTTCATCAGTGCTTACCAAAACTAAGACCCACGTTTTAGTATACCAAAGTTTGACAAACCACTTAGCGTTAATGGACATGACGCGGGCAATTTTATAATGTAATAAACACAATGGGGCCGATTCCGATTCGGGAAAACCAGCTCCGTATAGCCGTACGGAGCATTTTTCCCATACAAATCGTACACCTTCAACGTTCCTATACGAATGACAAAGTACGATTCGTACCAGGAGCTGAACTCCGTACGAATCGTACAGAGACAGTACGACTCGAATCCCCATACGATTCTCCCGCGTACGTGACATCCGGATGCTCCGTGGCTGGTATTCCCGACCCGGCAAGTACGATTCGTGCCGGGTACGCACCGTACAATGCTTTTTTTACGGGAGCCAAAAACATAGGTAAAAGCAGAGTTCGCCTCGAAACAGGTACGGACCGTCCCCCCCCAGGAACTGTACGTACACCCCTTGATCGCAGGGGTGTACGTCCCGTACGGTTTGTATGAGATTGTGCGCTTTTCTGTACGAATCTTACCTACCTGACGTGGACTGTACGAATCGCGTACTGGTTGCCCGGTCCGGATCGTACTCGCCAGGTCGTACGGGATGTGTACGATTCGTACGGAGATGGCTCCGGATACGAATCATACGGGTAGTTTTTTTCCAGGATCGGAATCGACCCCAATGTGTGTTAGTACAATGTCATTTACAGGCAATACATTCCCATTTAAATGATTTCTAAATTTGTACAGACAATTGATGAAACTATATTGCACACAAACAAGAGTGCATGGAAACAGGGCTTTGTGAATGTCTCTAAAAATATTTTTTAAGAGCAGGCAGTAGTCTCAGGGACCACTACCTGCCCTTAAAAAATGCCAAATAAACGTTTAATTTTTTTGTAAAAAATGCATCCCATTTTTCTTTAAGGAAAACGGGCTGAATTTAAAAATCAAAAAAACTGCTTTGTTGACAAGCAGTCCCAGACATGGAGGTCTGCAGAGCCCAGCAGGCCAGCCATTCTCAATGGGGTCGCAAATTGAGAGTGGCTCATAAATATTCATGAGCCTTGCATTTTGCGACCCCATTGAGAATCGGAGTTCTGAAGGTTTAAAAAATAAACTGCAATATAGTACCAAAAGTGGTCAAAGTCATACATTCAGACTGACCGTGATGGAGAGTGGCTCTGATACAGTCCAAAATTAGGTCCACTGAAGTTTTATCTTGTCAAAGTTGTTTGCCAAGATACCTCTTCACATCTGCGTCTGCGTGGCACGTAGAGCAGATCATGTATCATTAACCGAGTGGGCTAGAGCTTCGCATTGGTAGTTCTCCACAGTGATTGAGACTTCCTGTGTGAAGAGACAGGCTAGTCGCTCCTTGCTCTGAATTTGCATGTGAGTTGCTCGTTTGCTGTACATACAGGCTCTTTTGCAGTCGCAAGGAGCTCAAAGGCTTGATTTTAAGAGCCTAAAAGCCACACCAAGGGACCAGGACCTGAGAGTCACCCCTTGGGAGAAAGGAAGTCAATGAAGATGGGTCCGGGAGCTGTTGGTGAGCCACTCTGGGGATCATGGGTTCAAGATGAAGTTGCAGGTCTAATTCTTCTTCCTCAGGCACGATGAAGGCAAAGCAACAGTTTGTTTAGAGCAGAAGTCCAGCAGATTGGAATTCCTTGAACCAGCACAGCAGTCTTTATTCCTGACAGAGTATGCACAGGTACAAAATGTGCTGAGGTGGTGGCATCTTAGGTCCATCTTTTATACACAGTTGTGCCTTTGAAGCGCGTAAGAAGCTTTTCAAAGCATGCCCTCGAAGTGTACAGACGCCATGCCTCCCATGCCCTGTTTCCAGACTAACTGCAGGATGTATGCAGCCGGTTGTGTGGAGACAGGACAAAGCCTATTCATATCTAAGTGAGGCTTGGCCCAGCTTCTCTCTCCCATACTGTCAGTGATGGCTCCTCCAGTCACACCTAAGCTCCCATTGTGTGTGGCTGTCTAGAAGTAATATAAAAAGGCCAACTGTCAACTACACCCAGTCATGTGACCAGAGACAGGCTGCAGGCACCAAATGACTAAGGCAAGAAAATGCCAACTTTCTATAGATCAGTAAAGAGAAAATTTACCCACAACTCCATTCATTTAGGATCGAATTTACGATCACAACCAAGAAAGACCAAATCAATTATGTCTCTCGCGGCAATGACTTCTGCCTATTTTATTTTTAATTTCGTAGAAAAAAGTTTTTCAATACTTTTTGAGGCCACATCCGAAACACACCATCAATTACACAGAAAATCGTATCGATGTGAACCTAATAATTACAAAACACAATTGTTACCTACTATACACAAATCTCTACTAGAATTAATGATAAAATTACACACAGATAACAAAAACAATACATCAATATTGATACATTCAAAATTGTGAGTATGTCACAAAAAGTTGTTATCCAAACAAATTATTTATATACATTCAAATTCATCAAATTGTGATTTAAATCTGAACAACTCGAAAACAAGTTTTTGACACCCAATAAGTTACTGATCCAAATTCATAGGTGTTATGCAATCTAGTTATGATTCAAATCTCATAATGCCGACGCGTTTCGAGTTCGGGTTTTGTGTATTCCCAACTCAGAGTCGTAAATTCGATCCTAAATGAATGGAGGTGTGGGTAAATTTTCTCTTTACTGATTTTTGGGTCCTACCCCCCTCCTTCCCCTTCTGGACCAAACCCCTCCCATTTTTTGTATAACTTTCTATAGATAGCCTTTAAATAATTACAATTTAAAAACCAACTTCGCCATGAATTAGGATTTTAAATTAGGATTGCAGAAACACTGGACATGAACCGGTCATCTCTTCCAGTTAGGAAAATACATGTATAAAACGTAATAAGGCAACTCCATTATTATTGTATGAGAGAGACAGTCATGAAAATGAATTTAAGTGTTTTTCACTTCCAGAGCATGCAAAACATAACAATATGTGTCCTACTCTGTACATACATTGCACCCTGCCTTCTTGGCTGTCCAGGGCCTACCTTTAGATGACTTATATGTATGGTTTGGGCCTGGAAAAAGGTTTGTTTTGGCAGTTCAATATGGCAGGCGAAAACTGCATACACAGACTATGCAATGGCAGGTCTGAGGCATGTTTAAATGGTATTTAAAAGGTGGCACAATCAGTGCTATGGGCCCACTAGGAGCAGTTACAGGCCCTGGCATATGCGCTGCACTTTACTAAAGACATACAAGTATAATAAATATGCCAATTGGGTCATCATGTTATCATGTTTTATGGAAGGAGCACATACATTGTAACATTGGGTAGCAGTGACAAAGTCTACAGAGTCCTAAAGCCAGCAAAACTGGAGATTTAAGAACAAAAAGATCCGGATAGATCACACTAAGGATGGCAAGTCTCACACTTGTTTTTTTTTTTAAACAAAAGAAGGAGTATCCCCTACAGAATATATGAAAAATAGTCTGGAGGGTAGACTTTTTGGCAAATAAGGAAAAAATATATCCTTTTATTCAAATAAAAGGATATATTTTTTCCTTATTTGCCAAAAAGTCTACCCTCCAGACTATTTTTCTTATATTCTGTAGGGGATACTCCTTCTTTTATTTCAAAAATATTCCCCCCAGGGGAATAGGAGTTATCCTGGTCTCACTTGTTAGTGGACAATCCCTTACTCTCTCTTTTGATTATAACAAGTCTCACACTTGCTCAAAGGATTATGCTGTGGGTGGGCTGATCTACCGTAATCCTCAAAAATCAAGATATTTGAGGACTTATATGAGGTGTCCCCTTTGAGTCTGGCCATGTGTAGAAACATGTCTCTTTCATGGTAATTGAGGTAACGGTTGATGTTTACACTAGGCTTGCCCCACAGAGGTGGACACTGAGTTAACGCTCTTTGGGCCCATTCAAAGTGGAAGCAGTGGCACATCTGGTCAGCTGGTAGGATTCCATAAAGCCAAGTATAAATACATTTCTCTGGGCAGGCTTCCACTGGGAGGCCCACAAACTGGGTGAATTCAACATCAAAGATGCAAGTTTCTTATTAAATGTACATATATCATGGTGTACATCAACATTACATTTTTCAATATAAATATGTATTTTGCCAAAAATTGTAAACATCTATTTTTTGCCAATTTTTGTCTCTACAATATCAAATCACATATGTTGCAGAACCAGTGTCACTTCTGTAACCTGCAGGGAGCTATGAATGAAACAAAAATAGGACTCTTTTGTGTGTGGACTGCATGGGTATGTGATGAAGGGTAATGAAGCTGTTTTATTTTGATGTGAAGGATGTCTGAAGAGTGCTCAAACAAAAGAACACAATCACAATATTGACATTTAGAAATAATTATGATTGTTTCTATTAAGGTGGTAATTATTATATTTGTAATATAGAGACACATGTTTACATATTTCAATAAACTTTTTATTGCAGATGTTATCACATTATTTATTGAATGGAAATCAGGTGACCAGAACTGGTAAGTGCTCCCAAATCATCTGTGACTCCATTAATGAGAGCAACCAATATATAAGCAGAACTCAGAACATAAACCTTCTTTCCAAGCAGTGTTGCTGCAGGAGCGATGATGATACCCCATGCCCCGTTCCGCCTATACCAGCCTACGCAGATGTTACGTCGTGGCCGGTATACGCAGATGGGGGAAAAGGGAGAGAAACATGAAATATGAAGTTAAATTCTTTGAGGACTTTTCACATACTGCATTTTGTAGTATGTTTGTAGAACTGCAATGGTACTACTAACATGCTACAAAATGCTATTCGAAACCCTCTGTGCCAAGGTCCATCTCCAATTCTTCCTTCTTTTCTGCGCAGAGATCTCCGCCCAATAAAGCAGTTTCCAAACAAGTCAGTATACATTTTAGTAATAAATGTGTAAGGGCAGAGACAAATCACTGGAAAATGGCAAACACCCCCCTGTAAAATGTGAGTGCTTAAGGGAGGAGTAAGAGGTGTTTGGAGAGGAATGTGCACCCACCCGCAAAAAAAAGTAATTCCATTCATATACACAAACTGTAATTCGAAATTTACCATTGTAGTATATTTATGAATAATGTTAAAACAAAATAAATAATTCACAGTAGTAAAAATATAAATGCATTTAATTTAATACTAAAATAATATCGACAAAACATTTCATTTGAAATGTTACTTTGTTTAATAACCATTTCCTGCATTTAAAAAGTAATGTAACATTAATTTTGATTAGAATATAATGCACTTACTTATGATTATTCACTTTGAATAATTTGTAATCACAATAAACCAACATAGTATTTTCCTTTTAGGTGCAATTTTGAATGATATAATAATTATAATTTAATTGAACTTAATAAAAAAAATTACTTGTGAATTGTTGTTAATGTTGTGGCAGTGTGTTTATATTGTTCTATTGTTAGACCATATAGGTACCCTTGTTTAATATGAATAATTTAAATATATTTTCTTTTTTTCAAAAGTATAATAGAGTGTTACATTCTTTCCTATAGAGATATCTCTGTGCTGCTCATTATTTAATTAATTTACATATATTAAATTACCTTACATTTTTTTCTTACATCACACCTAAAGGAAAATGTTTGTATCTACTTTCTATGTATTAATATTTGCAAAATATTATGTATGGAAGTAAATGAAATTCATTTAATTTTTTCTTTAAAACATGAAGTTTATTTTTAGAATAAGAAATAGCATTCAAATATTTATCACTAAATTTTATCTATTTTTCAAATATAATGATTTACCATTCCATTTAATTTGTGTGTTTATTTAAAAGTTAAAAAATGTATTATAAAACTATGGGGCTTTATTGTCAGGCCCTGCCCTTCTTTATTTTCTATTTGAGGATGTTACAGGGTCAGCAGAAGGTTTGGTGTGGTGCTGTACTTACTACTGCTCCTTTTTACTGTAGTAAGTTACGCATTTGGATCCATTTCCTGTGTCCTGGGGTGGAGACATTAAAGTCTAAATGTGTGAGTAACTTTATTATGAATATCCAAAAGTAGTAAACATACTCAAAAGTAAACTTACAGATACACATTTACTTAATTGAACGTTTACCTTTTGATATTGCATTACATTTGCAAACACCTAGCGAACTAGATGAAACAGGAAAGATTGTAATCCTCTGACATCACTAACAGCCCTGCAAATATATTTTGCTGAGCAGCAGTGAACCCAGTGAACTGGGAATGGAATGAAAGAGCAAAAGACAGGCACTGATTATGGTCACTATGACTGTTCATACAGCTGGGATCCATCTACACTGCAGTAGATTTGGTACCTAAGGACAAGAAACAGTTCTTTAGAATGGCATGCTTCTGGTTTTAGTTACACATTCACAAAAGTACATATAACTTGTGTCAATTTCACATCTCTACAGAAACATTTGACCGATTACTAGAATTTTAGCTGAGCTCACATATCTGAAATATCTTGCTTTTAGACATGGCTTTCAGGGTGTAGTAAAATTTTGTTTATCAAAAGTGAACATAATGGTTGCTGAAAATAGGAAACCATAGAAATAGTTAGGCCTGGGCACTGAACTCCACTCCGTTCGTGGAGTGTGTGGATCTTTCCACACTTTAAGCTCAACAAGGAAAATCCACCTATTGGCGAGATTTTTCCTTTCTCGCGCATGTCAACGTCAAGTTGGTGAGCACGAGGGAGGAAAATCAACCTCCTGGGGATGCATCTCAATGTAGGCTGTCAGATTTCTCAAAGCGAGTGGTCGTGGCTGGTCGCCACTGCTCACATTGCAATTCTTCCATTAACGTGGAGAAAGCTGGCACTCAAGTAGAAAATGTACTCAAGCACCAGCAAGGAAGATAAGCCCTCTTGCTCTGAGCAAGGTGCCATTCGCCATTTTTTATAGTGCAGGATAAACACCCGGCCCCGAAAAACACACCGAATGGCGTGACTTTAATATACACCGCCCCTCACTGAATCCGCTGATCGCACTGGAGATTTTTTGTCACTTGTCACTTCGTGGAGTTCCACATAGCGGAACTTCACGAACTCTGGCTAGGCCTAGAAATAATAAAGGCATGCATTCAAACAGAAATATGTAGACCTAGGAAATTCTTGTGTAGTATTCAGTGTTACCTCACAACAATATATCCTGCGCCACCACAAACAAAATTAACACCTTAACTGTCACTTTTAACACCCTGGGGCAGAAATTGAAAGGCCCAACACTTGATTCACTCTGAAATAGTGGCAAAACTAGTGCCAACTTTAACCTACTGCAGTGAGGCTCTTCTCGGCCGTGACTCAGCCCTATTGGACAAGCTTCAACTAAAAATCTAAAGTCTTTCATTATGTGCTAAATCTAGCAAAGAGTTATTCTCTAAGTCAAATCTGGCTGGAGAAAAGCTTTATGGGGCAATCAATCGCATGGAAGACTCATTTGTTTAGTCCTGGTTTAAATTAAAACAGCAGAGCCCAACACTTAAAACAACACCCTGTGGTTTGCAATCAACAATCTGGGCAGCTGTACGTAAACAAGCAACTTCAAAGTGTATCTAGTTCAAGCCTTAGGAAACTTGAACCTTGGGAATTTCTGAGATCTGCCCCTGTCATATAAGGCCTTTAAAAAGACAGTCAATTCTGCAATGGCCAATACTTACCTCCTAAAAGCCAAAGAGGAGCTTCCTAAAAGAATCTACGACTGGACAGTCAACTACAGCTACCCAAAGCTACAAGGAGTGCCATAATTAGCCGGATCAAACTCACTTAATTTGAAATTAAAGTTTCTACAGTGACATTTGGGTCACCTATGCACACTAGCAGAAAGAAAACATACATGGCTATACACCCACCACAGAGCATGCAACGTTTGCAGCTCAAAGCAAAACCAAAGGGGATGATGGACGGAGCATTGAACATTGCAATCACTCACCCCCAGTCAACTGATCTGGGTTTAATCCATCATCATTCTTTAGCTCACTCTACCACCCCAGTTCAGACATGGCCATATGAAAATCAGTCTGACCCTGATCCACAAGGCAACACTCCAGCCCAAACAGCCAAGCCATGTCTTCCCTGGATCGGAAACAAGAGTCCTGGGACCGGTTTCTGGCTAATCAGCCATCTTCAGCCGGGCTTGCTTGAATCCAGTGGCAAAGTGAGCAAGGGACCCACATCTGGGCATACCCTGCCAACTTAGGGCGAACAAAGCAAAACCAAAGGGGATGATGGATGGAGTGTTGAACATTGCAAGCACTCAAGCAAAGAGAACCTCCTGCCCCTGACCTGCATTGCCCTGTGATAGGAGTGGAGAGTATGTGTCTCTTGAAAACTTCATTAATAAGTAAAGGGTTTCGTACATGCAGACAGGATGTTATATCCTGGTTAGAACCCGACAACCCCACTCTGAATTGTCGTTTCATGAAATTTAAACAAGTGCATTAAGTTGTAGTGAAACCGGCCACCAGCAGGGGGATGGTCATGAACACAAAAACATCTGGGCCGGGCTGCTGGCTGGTGTGGAGTCACCATTATCAAAACCCATGGGCTATCCTGGCTCCTTGGAGATCCTTGAGTTCATTGCTTGTATTGCTTGCACACAGCTGTGTCAAGTATGAACAGCTGTTCTATACATTTTTAAATTAACATAAACTAAAACTATCTAAACAAGCAATTGGTCATATTGAGTTGTGGATAAAACAGCCACAAGGTTAGGATCACAAAACATCTTGCCCTGGCAGGGCCTTGTATTACCTATACACATTTGTGCAAAGTTTGAACTCTTGTTTCATGAAATATAAAAGAAACACAGACTAAAATTAAACAGTGGTGTGGCAGGGTAATCTCGATGTACAATCACATAGGATAATAAAGCAAACATTTCAAATTGTTACTACAGGAATACAAATGTAAATGTCAAATGTCATGGTACTTATGGAGCGCACTGTCACCAGACGGTCACCTTGCGGTGTCGCCTATTCGGCTTCCTGGCGCTGATACTCATACCGCTGTGGAACCCCCTCCTGGCTTTCCCTGTGAAGTGTCCACTCCTGGGCACCCCCAGGGTGAAGCCTGGCATCCTTAGTGCTGTTGGGGCTGGTGTGGAGTCTAAGCAAGCTATTGCCCAGAGTTTCAGCGTGGGGCCCGTGATTAGAATAGGCACTGAGGCGAGAATTAACAGGTCCGAGGAAATTGAGCCAGAGACCTCGCCGAGGCGGGAATCTAACCCTGGTCCCTGGCCAGAAATCTGCATCAGGGTCTGCCTCTCTAACCATTGAGCCACACTCCTCCACACTGCTCCCCAGTTACAATCACAATAATCCCAAGCACCAGTGTTCAAGCACAATATTCCTACAATAGGTTGATGTTGATGTACTCTTCCTTTATTCTCACTCTTCATATGCATCCAATACATCAAATGTGAAAAGCGATAAAATGTATACAACACATGCTTCGCCTATGGTCGATATACCAAATAGTTTATCAGGGCTAATGATTCAATAGTGAACAAACTGTTGATGCATGCACAAAAAAAATATATTGTGTCTTTCAAAATGTATTTAACGTGGCTACCAACCCACATCAAAACTAGTGTACTTCAGTCAAATTCACACAAATTTATTGTCCACAATCACGCATTTCTTTACCGAAAGTGCTTCATAAAAATTCACAGGCGTGCCCTATGGGTTGACAGTCACGTTAAATAAAAGGAAGAATACATCTACATCAACCTATGTGAATTGAACACTGGTGCTTGGGATTATTGTGATAGGAACTAAAACTAAACAAGCAAATGGTCATATTGAGTGAAAACAGTCAAAAGCAGGGGGCTGGTTACAAATACAAAAACATCTGGGCCAGGTTGCTAGCCTGGGAGGAGTCACTAATATCAAAACCCAGGCCCATCCTAGCTCATTGAAGATCAACGATAAAGTTGCATGGTTCACTTGATCCAACCTTAAAGAACAGCCTGTAAAAGAAAACTTCATCTTCAATCTTTGCTTTTTAGGTCTTGCTGGCGTTGCAGCGCGAAGCGCAGCCGCCAACGAGACTTATAGCCGCCTTCCTCCCTGCCAAGGGAGTCAGAGCTGTGAGCGAGCCGATACAGACCTGGGCACGAGCCGACCCAGGTCTGTGAACGCGCTTCACAGTGAACAGCTTGTGCCGTTAATTAGGTCTCGCTAGAGACCGTGGACGCGCACCTACAGGCACACACAGGCATCCTCTCTCCCCCCCAACACTCACACACCCCCCACCACACACACACACGACCCCCCAAACTCACCGGGCTCTTCGGGTCAGTCTCGGCAGTAGGCAGACTCTTCTTCGGTGATCCTCAGCCTCCGTTCACGCTCACGGCGACTTGCTCTCGTGCTGTGTCACCGCACAGTTTCGCGCCCGGCGATCCTCAGCTTGTTAAGACAGTAGTTGTGCTCTCTCGGATGTTCTCCTGCGTGCTCCCTGCTCTCAGCGTGGCCCGAGTACCCTCCTTCCTCCGTGGGATGCTCGCGCTCTCTGCTCGCGCGGCGGAGCTGGGCAGGGCTGTGCATAACCCCTCCCAGCGGCTTGGATGTTACTGTCCCTCCCCCCGGAACAGCAGCCTTCTTCTTCCTCCGACTGACAGCGGTCCGTGGGTGGAAGGGTTGGTAAGAGAAGCAACATGGAGAAGAGAAAGAGCACCGGGGATGCTGCGCTGGACCAGGCCGCCCAGGACTGGCTGAAATGGGACAAGGTAAAACCCTGCTGCGTAGAGGGGCCTGGGGTGGTGAACGTGGCTGTCTCCGTCTCCTCCTCCCGAGGCGGTGCCAGACCCAGGCTCGGGAGGCATCACCCGTTGCTGTGGCAGTGACCCGTTCCCTTGTCTCCTGCCCGAGCGTGCCTTCCCTACCTCCTGCGACCTGTCCGGGTCCCATGGCCAGCTTGGCACCGGAGCCGGCGTGCAGGTGGTGCACGCAGCGGCATGGAACTGCAGGGCGGCCGGCAGAGCTGTGCACGGAGCAGCTGCTGCTGTCACCGGCTGCTGACGTTCAAAGGCGAGGAGTGTGGGGTTTGTCCCCCCGTGCCGGTAGTAGCATAGTATCTCACATTGACCCGAGCTCCGGGGTCATGGGCTGAATGCAATGTAAGACCGAGAAAGCAGTTTACTGCAGTAATGCCCCAGTGAAGGACTGGGACTAAAGGAAGTGCAATAAGTGGTCTCTTCTAGGCTTGTATAGTGACTGACGCCTTTACAAATGATGCTTGTGGTGGTTCGGCAGGGGCACGAACAAAACTGTCGAGGCAACGCACACCGGGCGATTATGGAACACAGCTTTAAGTGAGCCAGGTCCCTCCTGGTCTCAGACCTGGCAGTAATGAGGAATGGGCACTAAAACGGTGACCTGTGGGGCCCTAATATCATCGTCTGTAACTTTACTGTTAAAACTATAATTTCCTAATAATGAATATAAAAAACGTTAAGGTAATTCAGATCACCGATGTAGTTTCTGTTTATATTTCACATATTTTACGTAATTTTGAATTTGCTAAAAAGTGTTAGCTGTTTCCCAGATGTAGCACCTTACTCTTGTATAGTGCAAGCTTTGGACTGAGTCGACTCTAGATGCCTATAATGGGCCACGATTGAAAGGTTTGGAGTTCTGGCGGAAGACACTGTCAGTGGGTCAAAAAGGTGTTCAAAATACAAGGACATCCACTCCTTGGCCTTTTTGCAGAGCGCAGAGAGCAGTGGTCACACATTTCAGTTGCAATTGTGACTTTGTGAAAATGTGTCTTAATAAGGTATGCAGTGGCCAACATACTGACAAGGTTAAAATAAAAGAAATTGCAGTTCTTTCCGGTGAGTGGATGCGTTTTATGTTTGTTGTATGGTGGTAAGACGCAAGGAAGTGGTTGCAGGGAGGAGTGAAAAGAGATTGCTGAAGAAGTAATAGATGAGGTGTAGGGCATGCAGATAAAGGAGACGTGGAGAAAAGGGTGTAATTTTCCATCATTGAGTGAACATAGCATTACTGTGGAAGGAGCAAGGTTTTCGCAGTCTCAGTCACTCCTGTTCTCTTCACACTACTCTCTTCTGCAGCTCTTTGTTAGACATTTATGCTACTTTTCTCCTCATATCTTTCTGAAACAGTCCATCTGCACATCTCGTATCTCATCTCTTTCCTCTTCAGCACCATCCTTTCACTCTCTCCTGAATGTACTGCCTTACACCTCCTTAATTTCACCAGTCCCCACTAGACCCCCCCACACACAATGCAACCACTCAACTGTACGCACTGCATTTTCTTTAACTTTCACCCTGTCAATATTTTTACAGCTGCGTACCTCCTTCATACACTTCTGCATATAATTACAATTGGCACACCTGACCATTGGTCTGCAGAGAGGCCTAAGATTGGATGAACATGTATTCCACACCCCTTTATGGCCCATTGACAGGCATTGTGAGAAATTTCACTATGTTCGGCCAGAAGTCTACAGCCCTCAATCGCGGACCACCTACAACCTGAACTCATACAGCTAAGTAGGAGTAATTCTTTTCACATTACGCACTTTACATGAGTAAAATGTTGCAAGAAAAAACTACAGAAATGCACATTCCTGGAGAAAGCAAACACTCGTAGGGAGTGCAAGAGTAAGTAATAAATGTGGGCCAGCTACTCGGAGCCAAAGCCAGACTCGAGCCAGATGCCTAGCTGTGGCTCAGCTTGAGGTCTTCTTGGACCTTCGAGCCCAAAATGAGCTGAGCATTCATTTGGCTTCTGCTTGCACCCACACTCTATCCTCAAGCCACAAGAGTAAAAAAATCACAGTAATCCTTGATGTAAAACAGGAGAACAGTAGAGCTCTATTTGCAGAAATACACAATGCAACACTAGAACATCTGGGTGGGAACAGTCCCTCCTTTCCTGCTTGTTGTGTGATCCAAGTTGGCTATTTATTTCTCTGAGCCTCCCTTTTTATCACTTAAGAGAGCACCTTAAAATGCGTGAGTACAGGATGTTCCCTGTCTAAAACCCTTTCTTGTATTGTAATTGCATTTATATAGCGCTTACTACCCCTGACGAGACGTTGTATTTCATTTACTAGACTATAATGTTGCTCTAATCAGAAACTGGGTCACATATAGGTACACGTTACAATATACTTCTTTAATTTCTGCAAAGGCATTGTCCTCTGGGCAGGGTCCGGCATGAATGTTTCTGAGTTCACATTTAAAAATTGTCAATGCCTCTCTATATAGTGACAGTATTATATTCTAAGGTGAAAACATGCCACTTGTTAAAAAAATACACCCCCAAATTTCTTTTTGGAAGAGACAGCCTTTATCATACTTTTAAGTGATGGTTGTTATATCATTACATGACAAAAAGTTACAGAGCTTGGCTCGTGCACGGGCGCTAAAAGCCAAGCCAGACCCTTGGACCTGGCTCTACTCTTCCTGTAATTTCTTGGCTCTCCCACCTCTAGTAAGTATAATGTGAACGTGGAACAATTGTCTCTGTTTCCAGCCTTAGTGGGAAGTGTTTTGTTTTTTCTGGCTGCAGCTATCGCCAGTGATGGTGCACATGGGGGTGGGGGTGTGCGGTAAGACATTTACAGGTGCTCTACTGGCACCACCATCCACTCCTCCCAGTGACACCACTAGATTTGTAATGTTAGTCTGTAATTTGTTGGAAAACTTGCAGTTGTCCGATTCCGCCTTTTTGTGAGTCTTAATGCATTTCTTTTTGTCTTGTGTGCACCTCAAAGACTCCCTCATGAGTTCTGAAACGCAGAAGAACTATGTACACTAGTGGCCCTGTAGCTTCCAATATCTAGAATTTTACCGTTTTGTGTATTGCATTGTGACCATACGTACTAAAAAATCTGCAAATACAGGCGCAACAATCTACTTTTTATATCAAGGAAGGCATAAATTATGGCGCCATATATCACTGTATCCAATCAATGGTGGAGCAAAGATACCATGGACTCCAATGCAAACATTGAAAATTGATCCACCAATCCCTTATTTTGATGTTTAAAACTGCCTTAATTAGAGTTCTGTTGGCCCGAGCAGCCATGGACCCTGGTGCCACTTCACATTCTGCACTATTTTAACCCCTTCGACGCTCATGACGAGCTGGGCTCGTCATGAGGTAGCCTCCTGGCACGCTCATGACGAGCCCAGCTCGTCATGAAACATGGGAATGAGTAAATCCCAGCGTACGGGCGGAATTCCGCCCGCACGCATGCGGTTAACTTCTCCACTGCATTCAGATAACTTCAGTTTTGCACTTTATGGTATATTAGAACATTGGAATGTGGAGCACTCCATTGAAGACAATGGAGTGCACCGTGCTTCTAAGGGCCGGTAAAGACTCGCAAAGCAACATTCCAATGTTGTTTTCACAAAGGCCTCCCGGAGCCTGAGGGGATTTAAACCCCATCGGGCTCTGATATGTCTTTGATTTATTTGTTAGAACATTCTACCCTCTAGTGGCAGAATTTAATAATAGCCTTATAGCCCTTTGTAGCTGGGCTATACCGGCTATTAAAGTCCCGCCCCCTTGTTAAAGGCCCTCGCCTTTGGCTCGAACCTTTAATGCTGGAGCAGGCCTTTAATAGCTGGTATAGCCTGCTACGGGGTGCTATAGGGCTGAAGTAAAGCCCCGAAAAAAATCTTTTCTATTTATTATTTCTCCCACGCTGTGTTGTGATCATTTAGAAAGGTTGCTATGAGGTATCACGGTCTTTATACGTGAGCAGAGTTGTGTGATTTTGCCATAGAGGATGACAGTGATAACTTGATTTTATATAGTGCTTCATTATGCAGGTGTCTAATTAATAGTACCCCAGTAGACCTTAGTAGAATGAAGGCTGAGCTTGCCGTGCAACAACTTGAACTGGAGACTGCCAGGTCACACCATGTGTCGAAGCAAGCCCTCCCTTAAAAAATTTTAGGTCAAGCCTGGGCTGCGCATGTGCTGCTGCAAGGCATTCAGTAGTGGAGTATGGCTTTGAAGCCCCGCCCACTCTTCACCCACATTTTTTATTGGCTTGTGTCATTGTCCTTCGTAAACGCTGACTTCCGAGTCATTATTAGGCCTGTTAGTCCCTCCATGGTACCACCTCGTCTGCATTTGTTACCTCCCACAACCACTGGACCTTTTACTGGTGTTGTTACATGGTCCGCTGTATAAGTCGGCAAGCACTATTTTCTTAAATGCTCTTCGCCTATTCCATCCACGACATTGTAGCACCCGCCGCTTTTATTTTAATAGTAATGAATTTATTTAAATTAAAGTGTGGTCCGCCTTAACTATAGCGGCCCGCTTATTTATTATTTAATATATGGAGCTATCCACTCTTACTTTAGCACCTGCGCTTATTTATTATTTAATATACTGCACGGCCTGCTTTCATTTTAGCTGCCATGCCTACTTACCAGCAGGGGCCACTTTAACTTTAGTGGCCGCGCTACAGTAGCTTTTGAACGTGCATTTTTTTCTTCACTTTTTAGTTGAAGCACCCTACACACTTTCACTTTAATGTTGGCTGCACCCCTTTGTTTAGACGCTGCTCACTGTAACCTGAATATGTGGGCACCATCTAAAAAAAGGGGCGCAGCCACCATTAAAGTGCTCTCGCATTTACGAGAGTTTGAGCTCTTGGCATTAAAAATAGCAATTTCTTTTTTTATATGTGTTGCTTTTAAAAACACATAAATAAAAGGTTTTTTTCATGTACAATGCCAATAGCTTAAACGCTCGCAAATGCGAGACCTATTGCATTGAAAATGCTTGTTTTAAATTAGGTGGTTGGGAGGCCATCAGACA
This sequence comes from Lissotriton helveticus, assembly GCF_964261635.1. Classification (NCBI taxonomy): domain Eukaryota; kingdom Metazoa; phylum Chordata; class Amphibia; order Caudata; family Salamandridae; genus Lissotriton; species Lissotriton helveticus. The sequence goes on along the minus strand of NC_136069.1, from coordinate 1,695,035,460 downwards.
AGTCCTGGGCCAGTCAACCTCTAGACAGTACCGATGCACTTTATACGCTTCTAATCTGCAAACCGGCACTTTAGAAATCTTCTCTGGCCTGCTGGACCTTTTGAGCTAGGTGGACTCTTGACTTTAAAAGCTGCTTATCTGCACGCCACACCTAATTTTACATGCATGGACCCCAGTACCTCCAGTATCTGTTGCAACATCTGGACCAGGTTGACAGCCGGGAAACATTCATCGACATCAAAATCTTGGGAAACATCCGGCACCTGGGAGTCCCTCGACAAAGTTGCAGGCTTTATTCCAAAGACAGTTGTGTGTTTGATTTAACCTTACAAAACATCCTGGTAAAACCCCTTTTATCTGTACACTTGTACTTTAATTCAGTTGACAGGGAGGGCTCTGGACAAGCTGCCAATCTGACAAACCTCAGACAGCACTTATGCATTTATGGATTTTACATCAGTTTTAATCCTGTTTGGAACTTATTCTCTCTTTTATGAATTTTAATTATTCTTTTTTTTTCAATTTTTTAAGAATTGAATTCATCGAAGAAAAAAATAAATTGCTATGTCTATAGATCAGTAAAAATGAAAAAAAAATCTGAGTAGTTTTCAAAGAAAGGCTGGATGTTCCACAGTTGTGTGATCATCAGCGATAGCAATGCAAATCCTGAAGAATACAGGGGCCTATTACCGAGGAATTAGCGCATTTTTATTTATTGCTGCCTATCGCTGGATATGTTAGCGGAGAAAACATGCTATTAGCAATGTTTTTCTCCATTGTGCTAAAATATCCAGCTATAGCGGCGAAATGCGTGAATATCGCTGAGAATACAGCGATATTCACGCATTAGCGACTAAATGCTCTTAGCCGGGTTATCCACCTCCCATTGGATAACATGGCTAAGAACTGGTCTGGGCAGCGCGAATATTTCCATTGCTAAGCCTGCTTTGCTAATAGGCGATAGCGACGTTAGCGACTGCCTTAAGTCGCTAACTGGTTGGGTATGCCCACTTTGCATGTCATTAGCGATAAACATCGCTGACATGCAAAGCGGGTTCCAAACCGCTCGCTATCGCCTAAAAGCTGTCGCTAACATCAGTTAGCGACAGCTTGCTAATAGGGCGATAGAATTATCGGCGCTTAGCGGCCGGCGATTATTGCCTATCGCCCTGCTTGATAATATGCCCCACAATTTCTTAACTCATGTGTAATATTTGCCATTATTGTGAGTGAACTCTTCTTACAGTTTGTGTTCAAGCGTGTTTCTTCCATCATGGAAGTATGAAACCTGCCATATTACCAGACTGATGTCTCTGGATAAATCCTCAAGGCCAAGGCATTGTGGCTGGCTAACTCAACAGTTTTGATAAACATTTTCATTCTGTTTAGGCTAGAGCATTTTTTGCTAAAATGACATGGGCTAACACAGCAAGGATCTCTAGCTATGGAACAGTAGAGGACAGGAGTGGATCGCTTTACATATTCTAAATTATTGTTTTTTACCTTTAGTCAGTGGTGACTTCCGGGTCAGTAGTGTGCATACTCACAGCATGGGGAGTCAATTTGGGTTTTTGTGCATTTTTCTATTGGATCCTTTTCATTGGATCCTTTTCTCTGCGTTGCTGTTTACATTATATGTTAGTTAAATAGACATAATTTGCACCTTTTGAGAAAGAACATTAAATAAGAGCTTTCAAGTAATTGATCTATTGTAGTATTTAATATGGGCCAGTTTTCTTTGTTGTCTGTCCCTTTCAATATTTTGTTAGTGTGGTCTTTCTTGTCTGCATTGAGGGATATGATGAATGTATGTGAAAATGCAGATTTTCCAATGTTTTAATGGGAAAATCTCATTATTTTATTAAAAACACGAAGGCTAATATTATACATCATCTCTTTTACTGCATAATGCACATACACAGCAGCAACAAGAACATAGATTAGGAATACAACAACACTCTAGAATCCTTAGAAAGTGCTTATATTAGCTGAACACACAGCCATCCTCCTTCTTTTCTTGCTGCGAATAAACCAAAAGTGTATCATCATATTAAACTGTAAATCCACTAGAAACAAATCCATCTAAATTCTTGATGCTTCGAAAGCCTCTTCTTAGCTTTGACCGGAAAACACAACACTAAACACATCAGCTGAGCACAATCAATGGAGGAAAAATATTAGCCTCCGTGCATTTAATAAAATCACAACTTTCTTCCCAATAAAACTGGAAAATCTGCATTTATGGCAAGGCCCAGACGTTACTATTATGCATGTTCAAAGCTCATTCAATACCCTTTGTACAGAATTTTCCACATATTTCAAATAACATCTTTTAAACTGTGAAACACTAGACCAATCTGCAGCCTTCATGCTACTACTTAGACTGGAACCTGTCAAAAAAGGCCTTAATAGCCATTTCCCCCCTATCTGAGTGCACAATAAAAATGCTTCAATCAATACCTGCCATTTTCATAACCTCCTTAACCCACTTCACCAAATTAGATGCCGACACAGCCTTACATATTTGCCTGAAATAAATCAATAACTGTGAACACACGTGTTTCCTCAACCTCTCACTTATTCTCTTGTATTCTTTCAAACAATGTACCACACATAAATCGTCATGAAAAAAAATATTTCTAGACATAGTCTTAGCCTTAGTCCTGTTCTGTAACTCAAAACACACACCCTCTGGGTGGAAACTCCTAGAAGTTACCACCAAAGCTCTAATATCAAATGCTTTCTTAGCGGAAACTAAACAAAGTTAGATTGTCATTTTCCAAGATAACAACTTTAAAATCAAACAACCACTTCCTCCCTACTTTCAACTTCCCTCACACTAGAAAGACATCCCATAGAGAATTATAGTTCACGTTTGAAGGAAACTCCGTATGCCCAAACTTAACTATTCTCTTCACCAAAACATGCTGACCAACTGGTATTCCATCCACCAACTCATGTCTTGCTGAAATTGCAGACCTACTTTAATTCAAAGAATTATATGCCAAACCTTTCTTGAACAATTCTACAAATGATTTACTACCTCCACTACAGGTGCTGATATGTGATCCAATGCCCTCGCAACACACCAACGAAACCATCTTCTCCATACCAACCTGTCTGCCCTAGTATCCCTGGCTCCCATGACTTTTCAATGAGCTCTGAAGTCTCTTTCGATAACCCAGCTATTTGCCTAACTCCCTTGAAATCAACCAACCCATCAACATTACCTGTCCTGCTACTATCATCTCATGGCAATTCCCCATGGCATACAATAGTACATGAGGGGAAACATGGTAACGAAACTGGATCGTCCAACAACAAGCTCATCACATATGGAAACCACATATGAGATTACCAGAATGTAGTGACCAACACCAACTCTGCTTACTCTCTCCTTACTTTCATTAGCACTTTCTGCATCATCGAGATAGAAGGCAAAGCATACATCCTTCCTCTCCCCTATCCTGTTGAAAGACATCTACACCTATTGCTTCTCAATCTGGTCTCTGACTGTAAAACCTTGGCAACCCTGCATTCAGTCTGTCCGCAAACAAATCCACTTCCAATGCTATCCATCCTGTCACCAAAATCATGAACACTTTCCTGTCCACCCTCCAATCAATCAATCAGAGTACTTCTAAAGCGCGCTACTTACCCGTGAGGGTCTCCAATTGCTCGCATCTGTTAGAAACCTTGAATTCCAATTGGCCTCTAAATTGATCTTCCATGCAAAATCACCAAAAATCCTTTCACCATCCCTGCCAAACCGCTTGAGCGTGGACCACCCAACTTGTTGGCATAACACACTGTGTTGTCATCTTCAAATCACAATATGACCTGACCCTACTTGAAGAACAGATTCACTTGGATTTCATGCTTATCTTTTATCTATTAAAACTTTTACAAGGGCATTTCGTAGAGACATTTTTATCACGTACTTCCACTTCACATAGCACTTTCACTTTTCACATAACAACCTGCTTTGCTGTAAATTAGGGGGCAGATTTATGTCGGACTTGCGCCACATTTACGCCGCCGTTGCGTGACGCAATGGCGCGGAAACGTGGTGCATCCCTTCGAGCTATTTACAACGTGACGCATCTAGGCAGATGCGTCACGTTGTAAAGCCCTGCACCACATGAAACCTGCGTCAGGTTTCATGTGGGCGTTCTGTCGCAGGGTGGGCGTTCCCTCGTAGTAAAGCCCTGTAAAACTGACGCAGTGAAATCTACAAGATTTCACTGAGTCAGTTTTAAGACGCTGCTGCGTCAAATCCTTACGCCTGCTTGAAGCAGGCGTAAGGAGTGACGCACCACGTTATGTATGGGTGGCCTCTGTACATTGCAGGAGTTGCGTCGCACTTGCGACGCTACTCCAGCAATGCGCCGCCCGTACACCACAAGATGCGTCACGCATCTGCCCTTCCTTGCACCATGGCGCGCCGCATTATAAATGCGGCGCATCTGTGGTGCCGCAAGGAGGGAATTGCGTGACGCATCAGTTCTGGCGCATCCCTGCTGATTAGCAGAGGTGCGCCAGAACTCATAAATATGCCCCTCAGTGTTGAAGCACAGCTGAATTGCATTCGGCAATCCAGCTGGACCCCGATGATGAAGCATGCCAACTACTAGGTAGGTGGGTGGGGAGTTTCTTAAAACAACCATCTGTTGTTTGCGCTCCTCTACGAAGGTACAGGGCAAGAACTACGACCTTAAACCTACTAAGTAATTGTAACACACCCAATTGTTCAATTCCCTCAGATGTATAACAGGTGCCATCCCTTTGTCCGAAACAGTCAACATAGAGAAAATCCTGCCAATAATACTTGAAAGCGGTCCCACATAAAGATCCTAAATATCAAAGGAGCAACAGACCTACCATTCAGAGCCAAAATTCAAATCATTCAAGGGTAGAACATTTTATATATATATATATATGTATTTATTTTTTATTTATTCATTTTCTTAGATTTTCAAAATTCCATATACTGATAACACAAAAGATAAATATAAATTCAAAATTCAAAAATTTGAATGAAAACATGCATTATCATTATTACATATAATGTCCCACAAACACCGTACATCTCTCATACTCAATTCACCATCTACTCTACTCACAATCACACAACCAACCTTTCACACATACAGACATAAATAATCTCATTGGTACATGAACACCATAGCATGAATTGATAACAGAATGGACAACAATTCATTAAACAAAGGGGTTTTCGGTGGAACCAGAAATGGAAATAGGGACTGATGATGGAATGAACAATCCTGCTGCCAACAAGAACTTTGAAACATGGCAGGCACCACGCGTGCCTGCCATGTTGTGCATGCACATGCCCGACAAGCAGTTTTAGCATTGTGGCTACAATGTTAAAAATGCAGGATGCACTGGGGCAAGAAACCAACATGCAAAGGAAGTTACCTTCATGGTAGTCTATCCGTTTAAAGAATCCCCCCTCCTTCCCACTGTCATTATCGCTGGCTCCAGCTTTCATCTAGGCCCACAAGGTCACACACCTAGCTTTAAGACCAACTGTTGGACTTGGTCCTTTCTGCAGGGTAATGCCCAAACATTTTGCCTTTACCTGTTCTGTATTCTAAACCCATGTTCATTGGCTCTGAGGCACTGTGTACGTATTAATGCAGCACACATATAGTAATACATTGAAAATACAAGACAAATCCCAAACTAATTTAGTGAATTAGAATAAATTATACTAAAAATGACACCAAAAAGTATTAAATCCAAGCAGTAGAACAGGAGATATTGCATTTCAATTTTTTGGGTAAGTATAACCCCTAAAAGTAAAAAGCACAACTGTTGGTTATCTGGCCCAACCGAGGGACTGTTACAAGTTAGAGCCAACTGCGATGGAGTGCCGGCCAGATACAGGGACCAGGTTAGTACCACTGAAAAAGTGTCACTCTCAAAGTCCAACTCAAGTGGGGGAGGCCTTAAAGAGAGCATTGTGGATGGTCACATATGATGTAGCACAAAGAGCTGGCCTTGCATCGCTGATGGTCATTGCTGTAGTATGAAGATCCGGTAGGGTGTCACAGATGGTGGTTGATGGAGCACTGCATCAGCTTACAAACAAATAGAATCCACTGTAGAAAGGGTTTCCCTAACTATGGTTGGGAACACCCTATGTTTTAAAATACCCCTCACACACCAAAAGGACCCTTGGTGTCATGCTTCATCATTGGGGTCTTCGCACCCCTCTACGGGATGGGGCATGCTACGACCTGCGACTACGCGGGAGCACTTAATCAAGACTATGTGTGGTGTGTGTGAAGGTATCTTATGTGAGTGGTGAGGTTTAAAGACGGCGAGTGAAGTTTAAAAAGGGCCCCACTACCAGTACATTTAACATCTAAACCCACAATTCTTACTAATAAATAAATGCACCCCAGTCAATGGACTTTTAGGGCCTACCTTAGGGGTGACTTACATAATTTGAAAAAATACATTTTAGGTCTGGCAAAAGGTTCATTTTGCAAGATTGAATTGGCTGCTTAAGACTGCGCTACAAGCTCCAATGACAGGGCTGGGGCATGTTTCATAGTACAGTGAGTTCTACAGGCCAACTAGTAGCATTTAAAATACAGTCCCTGGTTACATGTAGTAGCATATACTAGGAACTTATACGTAAATTAAATATGCCAATCAGATGTATGTCAGTTTCACCATGTTGTAGGGAGAGAGCACAAGCACATAAGCACTGATTGGCAGTGATAAAGTGCAGAGTCCTAATGCCAATAAAAAACATTTCAGGAAACAGCCTGGTATGAAGAGTGAGGACATACTGTATATTTCATTTTCCTTCACTGTGTAATTGTCACTAGAGCATTCTTTAATAACACAGTGTTAACACCTAGTTAAGGTACACAAATAGAGACAAATCCAAATTATAGTTGCTGTTGAGAATTAGTTAAATATAAATAGTTCCATGCTAGCTTGGAATACAATTTGATAGAAAATGTATCATACATCAAGATTGGCCAGTACTCCTCAAACTCAGTTTTCAATATAAAACAGACTATTCAGGCAACTCAGGTAGTTTTTAAAACTAATTGTTGGTCTTCTTTAGGATCTAATTCTTCCTTGACCATAAGTGTTTTTCAATGTTCCTTAGGTTTTGCACATTTTGGGATACTGTTTGGCATTCAAATTATTGCAGTTTTGAATTTTAAGATTCCTTTATATTTTGTACATATGTTTCAACAAGATTTCTAGCAAGAATTCAGTTCAGCTTTTACAAAAAGATGTGTTTTTTATTTAAGCAATAGGACTCTTTCAGGTAGTCATTGATCAGTGTGAAGTCGCAGATACCTGCCTAAACACAGGGGTCCTAATTCACCCCAGTCAATAACTACCTGTGAGTGTCCCACTTGGGCGAATTCACTACTCTCAATGTGGACTGTAGTGTCCACACTAGTGTTGACTGTAGTGTTGACACTACAGCCAACACTGAGGGGAGTGCAAATCGTGGACTGCATGTACCATGATGTAAAGGACCAAACATTTCTTAGATGTTATGTAGTGTTCGTCCACACCCTTTTCCCTACCCAAACTGATTTTCACTGATTTTCACACCTCCTCTACCATTTATCACACGTTCCTAATATTCCTTTTTGTTAAAAATTGCATTCCGGTCCATTGATTACACTTCATCCTGCCTGAGTCGGAGATTACGGCCCAACTGCAGGCGTACACATTCCACTCGAAAATGACATGTGAATATCAAAAGTCATAAAGTTAGACTTTTGTCCCAGATTGCCTTTGTGAGTTGGGCCCTGTATCTTTATGTTTATCTTTACTTCTTACATTGCACTGTTATTTTACCAGTTTTCTGTATTAAGGCTGTCACTGATTCATCCATTGCCATGCTAAAAAAGTGAAGAAATGCCATAATCCAGTGCTTTTCAAATCAATAAAATAAATACTTAAATGACAGCATTGATTTGTTCCCTCAGAGACAGAGAAATGGAGAAATGGCATTTAGCAATATCAACACACAGTAATATGCAACTGTGTCTAGAAACACTCTAAGTAAAAGTAAATTAGAACAGGCAATGAGTGATGCCAAATACTGCTTCAGCAGTGATGAAAGGAGTACTGAGGCCATTCACATTCCACATGTAAATTCAGCCACTGCACCATTGATGAATGCCTTGAAAGTGGTTAGTAAGGACAAGGGTTACTGGTCTGTGTATATGTCACTCATATCCTATGAAAAGCTGTTAGTTGATTAAATGGCCACATATATAGTGTACTGTGGGCTTACTTCCCTACCACACGTTACAATTTGAGACAATGCCTGATCGCTCTCTGCAAATTGAAAGATACCCAAGAGAAGAAAGTTACAGAATAACATTGATTAGGACATGTGACATCATAACACACTATTTTGGCATCTTCAGATCCATGTTCCAATGCAAAGACAAGAGTATGGAATTCTTTAATGCCCCAAGGTAGTCTTTCTTTTGCTTTCTTTTGCCAAAATAGTCTCTGACATGGCTGTTATGTTTAATGCATAATTCAACTTAGCTGTGTGTGAGGAATGCCCAGGCAGCAATGTTCAGGAGGATACAGACACTGACTAGAGAGAGCGGTGAGAAAACGAGAGGGCATTCAGAACTTCTTTACTTGTAAGCTCAATGAAAAGAGTGAAACATGCACTTCATGTGTTACTGAGAAGTAATGTTTGCTCACCATTCTTCCATTACAATGGGGCATATTACCAACAACTAGCGATAATTATCGCTATGTTGGCTTAGCGGCAATATTTTTATCGCCGAGCCGCGGCGATTTTTATCGCTTAGGAACCTTGCTATTATCAAGGTTTATCTCCTAGGCGAAAAAAATCAGCCGAAATGCATGAATATCGCTGAAAAGTCAGCGATATTCATGCATTACCGAGCTAATGCTCTTAGCCATGTTATCCACCTCCCATTGGATAACATGGCTAAGAACTGCTATGGGGCAGGTGTTAGCTTTTGGAGATATATGCGCTTAGCGCGAATATCTCCAAAAGTTGGTAATAGGAGATAGCGATGTTAGCGACTGTTTCCAGTCGCTAACATCTTGGCACCCACTTTGCATGTCATTAGTGATAAATATCACTGACATGCAAAGTGGGGCCCAAGATGGTCGCTATCTCCTACTAGCTGTCGCTAACTGGTGTTAGCAACAGCTAGGTAATAGGGAGATAATTTTATCTCCGCTTTCTTGGCTTTTAAAGCCAAAAAAGCGGAGATAAACCCCCTTGATAATATGCCCCAAGGTTCCTAGTGACAGGAAAAAAACTAAATGAAATATGAGTTATATTGTCAGACATATAATCAATTTTGAGCTCTCCCTAAGTTGTATTTCTCATTTTAGTGGCACATTAAGTCATGGAGCTGCTTACCCTCCAATGTCATCTACAACTCCCTAGTAGAGAATTATGATCAGGCAATGTCTCCTTGAGGTTCATCATTTTATTTTGTCTCACCATTATGTTCAATGTCCTTCTGAGTGAGCTTATCTTTCACATTAGAGTCCTACTGGCATTTTGACCCACTGGAGAACTTTCCAGCAAGTTCCTTTTTAAAAAAAAGTTTTATATAGCCCAAACTAGACTTGAGACATCGGGTATCAGAGCGCTTCACATGAGCACCAGTCTAGTACCAGATGGACACATTCATTCTTGTTAGGCACAGTGAGATTCAGTGATTTGATCAGAATGACTGGATGCTGAGCGACATTGCAGAGATGCAAACACCTGGTGCCCCAGCTTCGAAGTCAACCGCTCTAGTCATAAGGCTACATCCTCTCCCCTAAGAGAGTCGATCCTTGATGGACTATTCTAGTCCTGCTTACAACGCACCACCTGTCATCACTCTTAGATAGCTGCTCACATCTTTTGTGATCTTGGCCATGACAGGCAAGGGCTAAAACGTTGTTCAGACAGCCACACATGCACATAAACCCACAAACAAGCCAATTCCTTCTCTGGATTTCTTCATATTGTGAACTACATCTTTTTCCAATGAAATAAAACATTTGCCTGGCTTGGAAAAGGTCACCTCCTTATTGATGGAAGTTGTTCTAAATCTACTTCACGTTGCAGTGCTAGGTGTATGAATCCTCTTGCAGGTTATTAAAACTCAGGCTTTACTTTCCACGATTATGTTTAAGTAACACTGTGACCAATGGACGGTGGTAGTTCCATGTTTTAATAATTCAATGTTGCTGATTATAACCACTGGAAACATATTTCACAAATGTGAAGTACAACCTAATTAGAAGATTGAAATTCAAAGGGTTAGTTTTACTTCCAAGGCACCTAAAATAATCATGTTGGTTGACACATTTTGTTCAAACCTACTGGTGGGCAATTTTCACTAGAGTACTAGTGACTGACTTTCATCTTGAAAAATCATGTAGGGCCTAATTACGATGCAGGAAAAAACGCAACCGATGGCTCGTTGGTTGCGTTCTGACCGGCTTCTACTGCTGTGGTCAAACCAACACATTACAATGCGTGCAGTCTGAGGTAGCAGTTGGAGCGACGGACCGTCGCTTTATGACGGGATTGTGGAGCACGTTGGTCATTCGGAAACTCATCATAATACCTTAAGGATGGGGTTTCCGCCATCAGGATTAGGATTTCAGCTTCAGCTAATGGTCATTCCATAGGGGCCTCTAGCAGGGCCCACTTCCCTCAGCAGCCTCCCCATTTGGGCCTAAGGGGCACCTATGGTGCCCCCTGAACCTACCTGCAGGGATGTGCACAAACTTCCATTTCTTAACGGGAGCTTGTGCTGCAGGCGATTTCCACCTGCCACACAAGCTCCTATAGAGGATTGGATGTTTTCAAACTCATTATATGTGGTGGGGTGGTTCCTTTTCCGAAACGGTGTCAGTCGAACGCAACTCCGATCAACATCATAATCAGGTGCAATGTGCCTCACTATGGCTTGCCGTCATGTACTTTTGAATGTCTCATGAGTTTGCCATTTTTGGTGTTTGTTTAAAATTATTAAAAAAAGGAATGCATTGAGTAACAATTAAAAGGCCTTTTATTTTTGTATTTTTACACTGGTTCCTGCTTTGCACTAGCACTTTTGCTCTAATTTACAAAGCACTTTTTAGAAATCATAAAGAGCATCAGTATATTTTTTTTAATATATTGCTACTTTTTACCCCATAGTAGATATCAGCCGTTCCATGTGCTGCATCATCAAGGCACAGCTCCATGGAGCCACTCTCATTGGCAGTAAAAAAGTTATAATAAACAGGACAAAGTGATGGTCTGTACAGTTCAGTGAAGAACAATTTAGGAATTGAGACTTCACCTCTAGACAAAATGGGATCAAGAAATGTCCTTTTCACCTGTGAGGGGTTTGTCACTATTTGGGAGAGGTCATAGTTCTCAAAGACCTGAACAACCTTCAGGTAACCTTTCAATTACAAATGGGAACTGAAAATAAAATTAATAAAATAACCCCAAACAATGTATTAGACATGGTACTTTAGAACAATTTTTGTCAAATTATTAAACCGCTCTGTCCAAATTCAACCTAAACTTAGACAATATATTTGAGGGACGGTGGACCAGGAGGCTGGAGTTCTCATTCCATTGACCTGGCATACTCCACAGTTGCACAAAGCGATGGTGATTTTTTTTCCCATCCCAAACGAATCAAGATTTACTGTTGGCCAGATATATCTAAAGAGGTTTTATGAATTTAACCTGTGGTAGCACTTACTTGGGTCCTTGATCTCTTCTTGTGCACAGGGAATGCATTCAAAGCAGCAAATTGGCTTTCCTTTGATGGCTGCCTGTCTGTAGCCCGGATGACATTTTTCACTACAAACAGAGCGTGGGAGCTGCAAAGAGGATAAGGCAACAGTGTTAGTGGACTGCACCAAACGGCTTGTGAGCTGAAAGATAAGGACAAGAGACTGGTAGAAGAAAGGAGGGAAGATGGCGTGGAACATAAATATATGACTGATGGGATGTTACAACAGGGTCTTTTAATACACTTACAATACAGTTTGTTTGACACTTTTTAAACATTTGTTCACCTATTCCTGTTAGTAAATGACCAAATACATGCAACGTCCTAAGCCACTTATTTGTGAAGTTTACACAGAGAAACATGTCTTCATTCAACTTTTCAGAATGGCCATCATAATAATAGCAGAACTTAATATTTCCCAGAAAAGCAATAGCTTGAAAAAACATAGAAAACATTTACTGACATCTAGGTTAAATGGTGAGGAGCTGAGAGCATTATCTAATGCAATTCTAAAACTGGAAGAGCTCACAGGGGCTTAAATACCCTTTAAAGTAGAACTCATGACTGCCTTTGATGAAACTTTCAAAGTAAAAGCTAGAAGCCACAGAGAGTTTGAAATTAGGCAGATTGTAGATAGATCTTTTTTCAGTCATTTGGTTACTTCTCTTTTTAAGCAGTAGAAAAGACTCAGGGCCCGATTCACAGAACTAGCGAAAGACAACATCCTAAACTTACTGCTTTTGGTATTCACAGAAGGCATTTAGTAGTAGTAAAGTTAGGTTTTTGTCTTAAGTCTGTATGATTTCTAGGTGGCATGTTAGAGCAACTGTGGCACTTACACTGTCATCTCAGTGACTTTTGAGATGGTCTACTGTATCCTCACACTTCCTTATCCCCACTCACTTGGACTGGGAGACCCTTTTAAAAAATGATTATCTACTAGATGCATCAACGTTCAATTTCGCGAGTCCTTAATTGCGAAGATTAAGGATTCTCATTTAGGGACTCGCAAAATCAAATGCATGTAGGATTTGCTAAAATATTAGCAATTCCTAAAAATTCCTTATCTGTGACTCGCAGAGTGCAATTCGCAAATAAGGAATGACATCTCATTGATTCCTAATGGCCAAGAGGCCCATATGAAAGAATGGGGAGGAATTCTCAATTTGCGATTAGCAATTAGCTAATCGCAATTTGAGAATGCGATTTCAAGGGTGACGGGTGACCAAAGGACACTCTGTTGCCCCCCTTAAATTGACCTGGACACTCGTATTGCGCACACACATGTCCCGAGGACATGTGTGTGTGTAACATACTGCTTTGAAAGATGCACTTTAGTGCATTTTTCACAGTTTTCGCTGTTTATCATGAAGTTTGATTTCACGGTAAATAGCGACCCCTATCAGCCAAATGGCTAGCTATTTTACATTCATGCATTGCATTTAAGGAATCTCAATTTGAGATTCCTTAAATGCAATCGCAAATAGCGATTTATGCATTTGGAATGATGCATCCCAAATGCATAAATACCGGTCGCAGAGGGGCAGATTCTGAGAATCTGCCCCTTTGCAAACAGTATTTCGCTTGATGCATCTAGCTGTCAGTTAGTTTTAACTACTACTAGAATGTGAAAGGTGCTGAATCTTTACCAAGCAGGTGCCATGAAAATAATATGCTGAAACTTCCCAGAAAATGATGTCACTGACCCTAACCCCTAAAACGCGGCTTAAGTTACGTAATAACTGTATGAATAAAAAAAACACCCCAGATAAATGTCAATTTTAGATGGCACTAATACGTTAGATATGGTGCTGCCCATTTGACAAAAGTGATGCAGTGCCACGGTACAATTTTGGGAATCTAAATTATGCATACCACAAATTGCCATAATGTAATAGTTCTCCTAAGCAATACCACAGTGAAAAATATAATGATAAATCCTAAAGCAAGCCAAATAAGAAACTTAATGCCAGATTTTGAATAAGACACCAAAGCAGCGCAGCTCCTAAAGAGGTTGTGCTGCGTTGAGTGATAGGGAGGGAGCAGATGGGCATGATATCAATATAATATGGCACACTCTCCTCCCCTCTCACTAGTGCCGGCACAGATGTCAGCTGCAAAGCCCCAGGCACACATCTTAGCGCCATAGCGTTAGGGTGTGTGCATGAGTCTAGCATAGGTTTTGTACAGGAAGGGTACACTTACCATGCCTAGAAAAGTTTAAAAGCCTTTCCTACTATGCATGTGTTCTGCACAGTGCAGCACGCATACAAAGTCAGAAAAGAAAGAAAAGAAACGAGAAAAAAAAATCTTCTGTTAGCGCCTCCTTTGTCACTTTTGGCACTGAATCTTGACTACAATTCCTTGTAGATAGAGTTTTTGCCTCCTTGGTGCTTGGTAATGCAAATCAGGATTGCTTCACACTACTTTTAGGGCACTTTGCAAGGCAAAACAAAAGTTGATGTGGAAAGTAAATTCCCCCCAAAAAGGTTTGTGCTTGTTAGGGTCACTTTTGTGACACTATCCCATCGCAAAATGTTTGAAAAAACGTTTTTCTATGTGCAAAGTTTGCAATCAAATTTACCTCATTGTCTGCCAAGAATCAACCAAGATTACTAGAGCAGAGATCTCCATTACAAGTTTGGAATTCTCTGAAATGGTAAGCCCTACTCAGAGAGTGGGATTGAGGTAGTTGCTGCGTGTTCAAGGCATGCCTTGATTTGGAACATTGTGAATGTTCCCAAATCAGTAGTTTGTGTGTAGTCACAAACTACTAGACAGGAAAGAGTTGTATTATTTCTTTGGCTAAGTGTCTGTGTAGATCCCTTACAACAAGGATCTTCGCTTTCCCTTCTTTTGTTCAACCTCTCTCTCCTTCAATTGATCAGGTCACTGAAGGAAAGAAAAACAGTTACCTTCAATTATGCTGATGACCTGCAGCTACTTTTCACTGTTGATAACTCACCCCTCTCAGTTTCGGACTTTCCTGTGGTTTATCAGTCACTGGATGGACAGAAATCACCTAAAATTAAATCCAGGAAAGACCAAATTAATTCTGACAGGTGGCAGCCAGAAATTCTGGGGCACTTGCGACTAGCCAGAAGAACTGGGTCCATCTCCCACCCCCTACTCCTCTGCCAAGAGCCTTGGAGTTATAATATCCAATGACCTGTCCCTAAAAAGGCAAGTGGGTTCTGTTGTATCCTCTTGTGCTCACCAGCTACGTAAACTCAGAAAGATCAGCAGATTGCTGACTCAAGCCGCTCTGGTACAAGTTGTAATGGCCATGGTTTTATCGCGGCTCGACTACTCTAATGCAATCTACCTCGGATTACCAGCTGGTCTCATGAAACGGCTGCAGATAGTCCAAAACCTGGTGGCTAGACTGATATACCAACAACCCAGGTGCCATCATGCTTCCCTCCTTTTGAGGGAACTGCACTGGCTTCCTATGCCCCAACGCTGTGCTTTTAAAATTTGCTGCCTAGTATATAAGTCACTGCATGGTCAGGGCTCTGAATTCATAAATAGTCATATTTCTAGATACACCCCCTCACGAAATCTTCGATCAGGTCATCTTCAGCTACTATTTTTCCCCAAACCTACAAATTAAAGTGACAAGGAGGTGCCAGGTTTGCTACCCTGGCCCCTCAGCTATGGAATTCCATCCCTCTGGAAATTAGGTCTACCACTGACCTGCTCAAATTCAGAAAGCTACTTAAAACCTGGTTGTATTATCAGGCTTACTGAACTATTCATCTCTCTGGTATTTCTTAGATCCAGCGACAAGAAACCTTTCCGGTGAATGAGCGCTTTGCAAAACACTACTAACATAACTTAATATAACATAACATAACAGCCACATTATGTGGGAGTTTCAGGGAAGGAGAGTCTTAATGAGGTAAAAAAACTTGTCGACACAGAAATACAAAGAAACAAACAAAATGTGCCTGTGGAGTTCTCCGACATGGAGAAATCTGCACCTTGGATATGGATTCCAGACTTGGATATTGTGTGATTTTCCAATAAATCTCTTCATGCTCCAGGGGAAGCTTTCCATTTCTAAATTACAAAAACTATTCCAAGTTCTGCCAGAGGAAGATTTAAAAATGTGAAACCTGGCAACAAGTTGATTAAAGCGTGTCGGTTTTTCACTTATTTTATTTACCCAAAAGAGTGTGCATTGCACTCCTGCATTAAGTATTTTATGCACGGTTTTTAATACCATATTTTAAAAACATTGGCTGTAAGAACAGTTTCCCTGCAGCAAAAACATGAAAACAGTCTAATATTATGTGCAAAATATAGCATTTTGTGTCTAGCTTGCAGGCACACTTCCCTTGAGAGTCCATCATAGCCCCTTTTATCCTTTCATTCGCATAACAAAAATTAGTTCTGATTCTTAATCTTAAAACTTCATTTCTAAAGCGGCGATTGGATGGTTGTATGACATTACAACTATTCCAACTCCAGCCCACGTTTCAGTAGGGAAGGTGTTGGAATAGAAAATTAAACTATTCCTTTTCCAACAGCGCCCTCCAGCGCAAGTCGTTGAAGCGGCGTGCGTTGTAAAAGCAGCGTCGTAATGGCAGCACGTGGTAATGCCCGCGTTGTGATGGCTGCTCACCCAATTGGGTAGTATATCAATGTACAGGAACTGTTGACATGACTTTATCATAAAATTCACAGATTTGTTCCCATCCAAATACTGGAGATCCTTTCCTGAGAAATGTATGTCCCTAATATATTAAGTTCTTGCCTTATGACATTAATTTGTAAGTCGTAGAAGCACAGTTTAACTCCCAGTTTTCTACATACTGTATCTCAGATTTTCTTTACCCCCACTGCCCATTTCAGATCACTCTGTAAAATTTTACATTTGCACCACTGTGCTATTTTTTGTTCCTTCACATTCCCCAGACGTTGCTGGAATCTTAATAATGCCATACATGCCATTACCTCCCAAGATACCATGCTCATTTCCATTCTTACTGCCTGGATCATCGAGGACCTGGGTAGGAACAAAAGATTTTTTATACATTTTCCCTCTTCAATATCCGACCCTATTTTGCCACTCATGTACAATATTCCGGCTCCATATTGAAACTGGCGTAGCAGTATCAGGGCCATATATGCTTTTAAGACAGGTCTACCTAACCTTTCTCCATAATTTCTGGTAAATTTTTTCAGGCCACTAACTGAAGTCAGTGCTCATATTCTCAGTGCATTCAAAATGGGATTTCCATTTTAGAGATTTTCTAACCACATTCCTAGATATTTATACTCCTTCCAACTTTGAGGAGCCCAAGAAGCAATTGAATTTCTTATTTTTATTACCAAAGCACAAAGGCTTGGGTTTTACCAAGTTCACGACAAGTTTTTTTCTGACTGCAGTATTCTTTAAACACATTCAGCTTCCTTGGAAGACATATCTTTGTTTGATCTATGAATACCAGATCTTCTGCATAAAGCAATCACTGTGTTTCCCATCTAATTTAGGGATAAGCAAGAGTTCTAAGGTAGTACCTCCTCTGAGTAGAGGGATTGAGTATTGCTTACTAAAAAATGAATTTGTGCCACACCACCCTGGAAATTCCAGGTATTGCATACCTGAGCTGTCAGATTGTAGTGTTTTGCAAAGTTATTATCTTCAGAGTCATTAGATAAAGATTAGCTGCTTTTATGAATTGATTTTTGTGTAGAATCGCAGTCAGGTGAAACCAAGGAATTTAACATGGGAGCAAACTGTGAGTTCCGTGACAAGAATCAGGTCACATGATTTTTCGGTGAGAGTAGAAATAAATGCTGAGTTTGATAAATAACTCAGTCATAACTCAGTCATGAAAGGTGGTATGTTTATAAATACAGTGTGCAGAGAGGAGGTTTCAAAATGTATTTGTCTGTTGTCCATATAAGGAATAATGCAGACACCTGTGCCCCCTCAAAGTATCCATATACTGATTGAAGAGTGCAGGGGCCAAGATTGAGCCTTGTGGAACCCACAGACTGGATAGGATCCAAGATATTGCACCAAATCCTCACTACTTGTGATCGATTTTCATTCAGTCTTGCAAAAGCAAGATGAGGCGATCATGGTCTCCGCTACCGGACACAGCTGTCAGAACAAGGAGAATGAGGAGAGAGGATTCCCCTCCAGCAAGGGTTCAAGAGGATGGCCATTCTGTTCTTCAGCTTGCTCAGATTCCAGACTGATTGAGCAACAAGAGATCAGGATATAATTCATTTCTCCATTGATTTACTCAGCCAGGATAGACTGGACGCCGGACGGTAGCTGGATAGCAAGCGCCTTTCAAAAACTGTGTTTTATTTAATAACATTTTCCAAGAGTGTCATCTCTTTTAACAAGCAATCACTTAATGTGATCCTTATAATAAATAATGTTATAGTTATGACCACAAGATGTGGCAAAGGCCTGAGTGTGGAAACTATGACAGCCAATGCTCTACCTGTTGAGTCTTTTCAAGCAGTACATCAGCACTGTCGGTCACTGGTGACCACATTGCAACCCAAAGCCGAACATTACCGCGTCATGCTCATACTCACCTGGGTGTTTTCAGACCATAATATGGCACTGGTGTTAATATAGATATGTGCACCTTGTTGGGAGTCAAAACTGCCCACGTTGACTAGTCGAATGTCCTCATAGTTAAATATCTGTACATTCACAATGTCATACATGCTTGGGGCATCACCATTTTCATCAAAAGATATTTGAGCCCCTATTTTCAATGATAGATTCATCCTTTTCACATAGTGAAGAACCTATTAGATAAAAACACAGATACAGGTACAAGGAGAACACCTTAACACATGAAGGGAATTGAACAATAATGTAACATTCAATCTATGTAACATCTTCAGTATTTCACAACTATTGTAAACTTTTCAAAATCAGCTGTTGCTACCCCAGGCAGTATTTTTGGTGCCATGATGTAAATACAGATTTATTGCTCAAGGGTACTTGTTCCCTCACAAATCTCTCACTGGTCTGCATGCATGAGAACCTTATTTGTTGCTATTAGAGCAGAATCAAGACTGATTTGCATTACAGGGATTTCCTGATAATAACACTTTTGGTGTTGCATGGGGCTATTGATTTAGGATTCACGTTATATAGCACAGGCTGATGTGTATGAGGCCTTGAGCAATCACCAGTGACTGAGATAAATGTAAGCATTTGTTCCATCACCTTGTAGTTTTTGCATTTTGTATTCCTAGATGTGCATCCTATTTTCACTGTGCCATAGGACTCAAGATATATCTCACTGATGAGACCTGAGTAGGTTGAAACTAGTGGTTGAGTTGCAGTGTTTCTATTAGAGCAGAACCAAGGCTGATTTTTATAAGGCAGGTGTTTGTCTAGAATGGCACAGTGGGTAAAAACCAAGGGCCCGATTCACAGAACTAACTTAAGACAAAATACTAAACTTACTACCATTTTGGTATTCACAGAAGGCACTTACTCATTTTGGCATTCACAGGAGTTTGGAGTCCCAACTTTAGGACTCCTAAATGCCTTCTGTGAATACCGAAAGTCTTAAAGTTCGGATTTGTGTCAGTTTAGGGGTAGTAATGTTAGGACTCCTAAATGCCTTCGGTGAATACCGAAAGTCTTAAAGTTAGGATTTTTCTCAGTTTAGGACTCCTAACATTACTACTCCTAAACTGAGAAAAATCCTAACTTTAAGACTTTCGGTATTCACAGAAGGCATTTAGGAGTCCTAAAGTTAAGACTCCTAACTTCTGTGAATACCGCAATGAGTAAGTGCCTTCTGTGAATACCAACACGAGTAAGTGCCTTCTGTGAATACCAAGATGGTAGTAAGTTTTGGATTTTGTCTTAAGTTAGTTCTGTGAATCGGGCCCTTGTCTTGAATGGGGCTCCAAGTGATCGCCAGGGTTGAGAAAAATTGAAGCATTCAACCCATCACTTTGTAATTGTTTAAGTAGAAGTCCTAAGTTCAAATGGATTCACTGACATAATAGCAACACTACAAATGTCGACCTACAAAATTATCATCACACTAATATTGATTACAAAGATATTGCCCACCTATATTTCATTAAAAAAACATAAACATTGATGTCAAAATATCGCACAAAAAATATCAAAATACCTCATATTGACCACAAAAATATCTGAAACAAAAAGTTTGGAAACATTAAGTAAACATTGATCATAAAAAAAACTGGAACAAAAATGATTGAGCACATCAATATCATACAAACACAAAAATATAAACCTCACAACATAAAAACATTGCAAATATAATATTAATATCAATATAAAAACTATCCCACATAAAAGCAAAATTCCTATCCCTATATAAACCATATATCTACTTGTAGTAACCACCACTACAGAAGCACCACTAAAATAAAAATGATTTATTATACAAGAAATACATTTAAAAAAAATTGTTTTTTCCAAATAAGGACATAACTGTCAAAACAATTCAAACAGACGCTTTAAATACCAATGTAATAAAAGTACAAACAAAAACCTGTAAAAATCTACCAACAATTAAATAAACACTATAAAAGACAGCAAAATTACACAATATCTACAATTACAAAACCTGTAAATGCCAAATCTCTACTGGATTTCTGCTAGAATGACAGACCTAAAACTAAATTACAGTTCAATACTATACCAAATAAATAAAATAATTAATGTAAATGTGCTGGACTTGTAAAGCGCACAGCTGCCCGTGAGCGTCCCGGCGCTTGCTTAGGGAACCCGTCCTGGTATTCCCCTGTGAGAAACCCCGGCAGGGTGTCCACAAGGTGAAAGCCAGGCATCCCGCCGCGAGGGGCCGTAGTGGAGATTAAGCAAGCTATTGCCCAGAGTGTGACCCCGTGAGTTGAGTAGGCACCAGAGCGAGAATTGTCGAGTCTGTGGAATTTTGAGCCCGAGAGCCGCCGAGGCGGGGAATCGAACCCTGGTCCACGGTCGATCTCAGCTTCCGGGTCTGCCGCCTCTAACCACTGAGCCACGCTTCTCCACTAATTAATGTTTCCTTTCTAAACATTTTATCTCATCTACAGATTATAGCAACTGAAATCAAATTAACTACAAAGAAAATGAAAGAGAATCCACTTTATAATGTAAGTATACCTTAAATAAAAATGAATCCACCAGTTTAAAATCCAAACCCATCCCATCCAAAACAAAATATTGCTATTAAACAAAATAAGCAATCTTTTTTTTCTTCAACAGGAAAAATCCAACCCTTAAAGAACAGAATATATTTCAAAACCCAAAAATATCAGCGCACCCAAATATATATTAACAAATGTCAGGTTTGAAAGTATAAAAATTTTAAACAATATGGGACTTCATGCAATGTCGGTTAGAGTTGCCTCCGACCGACACTGTCTCGCTCTTAGGATGGACTGACCTCTAGTCAGCAGTTCCAACCGCCTGATTATGGTACGACTGAACAATCTTTGGTCAGATACTCACATTTCTCTATAGCGCCTGCCACACAGAGCATGGAGGTACAGGGTATCATCCTAGGTACCCCCTCAGCCACCAACCATAGGCTGTGGAGGCAAGGGGCCCTGCTATGGGTCCCCAAAGTCGCTCTCTGACAGCCTTTTCTTGATGGTAAGGCCGACATGAAAGGCTGTAGGAAACCAACATCATAATCCAGCCAACGGAAACACCATCCATAGGGGATTAGAGTGCAGTTCCGTCCGGCCGAAAAACTCAGAAAGCCGGTCAGAACTGAGTTGGAAAGACCTCCCGTCTCACGCTCCAACTGCCATCATCAGAATTCGGACTGTAAACTGACCTGTCAATCAGAAAGCCTCAGGCCTAGGTTGGAAAGTTTCAGACTAGTGGTCAGAAGCTGTTCGACCACCAACTTAATCATCCCTAATGTGTTGAATATGCAACAAGCAGCCACTTTGCATATGAAGTTAAACAATTATTAGCTCTAGCCTATGTTCTCATAACCAAAGTTGCTAATCATTATAGCCTCTTAATTGAAAGCCCCTATTATCAAACCAACAAAAATAAACTAACTCCCCTAAATGACAATTTTTGGATGCCTGGGGAGGAAGACTACATGGATGTAGGTACAGATGCCAACCAAAATTTCACAAAACACACAAGATGATGGACGGAATTTTGCACAATGGCAAAACATTCACCCCAGTCACAGATCTAGGTTTAATCCATCGTTATTTTGCTCACCAAGCCACCACAGTTCAGACATGGCCATATGCAAATCAGTCTTGACCCTGTGCCTCATGGGAACAGTCCAGCCCGAACTGCTAAGCCATGTCTTCCCTGGATCTGAATCAAGCATCCTAGGACTGGTTTCTGGCTACAGCCGTCTTCAGCCAGCATAGCTTTAATCCAGTGGTGTAGTGAGCACGGGACCCACGTCTGGGCATACCCTTCCCACATAGGGCGAATAGCAAAACACACAAGATGATGGACTGTGTACGACAGTACCCTAGCCCAACAAGCAAAAAAAAACAAAGCAGTGAAGGATGGCATAATGCCTTACAATCCACAATGAGACGAAGTCACCACACCCTACATAAATTATTAGAAACTATAAAAAAAACAAAGCTACCAAGAACCTTGGGCCTGATTTTAAGTTTAGAGGTGCTATGTTGTATTCAACTCGTGATACGGCAGGCAGTCCTTTGCCTTTACCGTGTCAGTACCTGGAAAACAGGCTTCTCAAAAAGGCAAAAAAAAATCCACCACAGGATGGACAGTAATGTTCCTTACTGGGAACTCTTTTGGATTACAGACAAGGGGCGCCAGCTATGCCCCCTTTAATTTATCCCCATTGTTTCTTCACCACCAGCCTTTTCATGGCAGGGCTCCCGCCGTTAAATGGCTGGTGGTGGATAAACCCATAATATGCTGAGCAGGTCTACACCAGTCCCAGTAAGCATATGGCATTGGGGCACAGCTGCGCCACCACCAGGAAACATGTTCCCTGGCACATCTGGTGGTCCTCCACTTCAATGACTTTTGAAGTCATAATGTGGCAGAGAGACCACCGCCAGCACAAGTCTGGTGGTCTTGCTACTGCCAGACTCGAAATCAGGCCCTAAGACTAGACAAATCTGTAACACGACTCTGCCCTAAACTAACCAAACAAAACTGAACAATGTACAAACATTTTCCATTCGAATTAGACTGTATCCAAATACTAATGGTCTAGAATACCATAGCCAAATCAATACTCCTAAACATTTTTTCTAATACTAGAAAATTAACCTTTTGTCAAAAAATATATATGTAACAATTAATTATTAATTGACATAGTAACATATTTTTTATGTTAAAGCAGTATACTACTAAATAAAATCCCCCAACAAATATTACATTTCCAAACAAATCCATCACATTTCTCCACATATAGATAATAACAAAATGCATCTCACTTGTAAACAACAAACCACAATTACCCTTCAAAACCCATTTTTGAATTGTAATCCCACCAAGAAATGGAAAAATACAACGGTCCAAAAATAAATCCACCAAGATATACCTCCATAGCATAAACCCCCCCCCAAAAAAAATCTTAAATGAAGAAATGCTCCAGGAAACTCAAAGAATAAAGGAAATTTAAAATAAATATTAATTAATAATAAACTAATATAAATGTCCTCTAAAGAAAACAGTGAACAAGACCTCCAGCACACTCTAAATGAGGAACAAAACCACCTTTAAAAAAAATCCCTCCTATACACACATATGCTTGCCGTACTATACACCTGACTTTAAAGCAACTACAGTTACTCAACAGATACTTAACTACACATTAATAATATTCTACAACACTACGCATCATTAAATATACAATGCATTAACGCTACTACACTTAATTACCACATAGGCACTACACCACGTTACAACATTAAGAAAACACAATACGAACCATACACAATACCTAACTGCCTCCCCCACTCTTAATTTGCCTTCCAAATAACTTGAAATAAACTTACCTTAACCCGTGCGACACAGCTTCCAATGCCAAGCTTCTCTCTCCAAAGCCGTCCAAATAATAACAGCAATATAATACAAAATCCACTAACACTAAAAAATAATGGCTGCCTGCGAAGCCAGCGCTCTAGCCTACACACCACTCACTCCTGATCTATTTAAGACGGTGCAGGGCACAGACGCGCAGAGGAAAGCTCTTGAAGTGTCGGCCACAGGGTCAGTTTAGCTCTTATGCCATTCACTTTTACTTTTGGAAACTTTATATTTGAATTTTCTTCTTTTAAACAATTGCTCATTGCCTATTTTAAATGTGTCACCCGTATCTATCTTCTGCCACACTTACCTGTTTCTTAGCAGCCAGTCTTAGTCCCCGGTCCGCCACAGCCCGTGCCGTTTGAGCGGAGGGAAGGAAAAGGCCAGGGCCAGACTGACTACCAAGCCTTTAGTTACCTGGGTGTCAGCATCCATCATGATCTTTCTTGGAAACAGCAGGTTGAGCTGGCAACCCTCAAGCACCGCCAGCTTGCCGGAGCACTGAGTCTGGAACATTCTAGGTCCTTCACTAAACCTATTGCCCCTGCTCTTTCTGTTTATATTGGTAAAGTGGTCAGTTCCACCCTCTACGGCGTTGAGGTCTGGGGGTTTGAGAACTTAGAGAAGATGACAGTTTCTGAAAATCGGTTCCTAAGAAATCTCATTAAACTACCCCAGAGCACCCCCATGTGCTCTCTATTCTATGATTTGGGGATGAGACCAATTGCTCTAATCACCTCAATGCGTCCAGTTTTATACTGGAGGCGGCTCTAGTCAATGCCCAAACTGAGAATATTTGCTATGGGGCTCATGGATGTAATTAAGAGTGACATCTTCCACAAGATTAAGTGGTTATCCAGAATTGGGGGGATCCTAGAGGAGTTAGGCCTAAAAGAACTATGGGATGATCCACTCAACGCTAGGTTTCCACCCAAAAAGGTTATAAAAGGCTTGTATTGGGAGGTAGTGGCCTACAAAGTTTATAAGAACATTGCCCCACTTTCCCTGACTGGAACCTTTTTGGATTTTAAGGATGTGGTTAATTTTTAAGCCTTCTGGGATGACATTACCAAACCTCTGGACCAAAAGCTCTATTTCCAATTCAGAATTGGTAGTTTACCAGTCAGAGAGTTCACTACTAGATGCGCTAGGGGTGAAAAGAATGCCTGTCCCGGCTACCCGCCCCCCTCGGAAACTATTAATCACATATTATTTGGGTGCCCTGTGTATGCAGCACCCTGCCGGACTTGGCTACGTCCAATGTGTAGGCTATTGGGCACCAGGAGTGCGATGGCAGCCGTTAGAATAATGCGTACCAGTAGTAATCCCCCTGTGTTCATAGCTGTGGCAAAGTTCCTGGGATGGGCATGGACAATTCTAAGTAAATTGTCGGCAGGGAAATCTCCTCTTGAGGTGTCCTAAATTCAGGTTTCAAAATATGCACTTTAGCACCTTCGAATTATGTTGTATACATGTATAATGAATTTTAAGTTTCTGTGTTCTTAAACTTTTTATACTTTGATGAACTTCATGTTTTATACGCTTTTATGACAATTGTCGAATAAAGCTTGCTTGACTTGACTTGACTACCGGGCGTTTAGGAATTCTGCCGAGCTGGGGGCAGAGTTCACTGCAGTGGAGGCTGATTGTGTTCATGGAGGCCTGCGTATACTTCGAAATAATTAAAGCAAAACAAATTTCGTTCAGTACAAGGAGGTCGTTTTCTGCCACTAAAACAGCGATAATTGTAATGCCCTGCTTGATAATATGCCCCCAATATCTAACAAAATCATCCCTCTACTTCTCCCAGTTTTACCCCTACCCTGGAAGAATTCTCTCCATGCAATTTGGAAGATGTGATCAGCGCAATGAATACAATTAAATCTGGCTCACCAGTGGATCCAATTTTGCACCTGTAATTCTGGACCGCTTGACAGACTTATTTAACAACTCGCTGTCACAAGCTGTTGTCCCTAAAATATGGAAGGCTGCAAGAGTTAGACCTATTCTAAAAAAAAACACTGCCGACCCAAATCTTCCAATAAACTACCGCCCTATCTCGCTCCTCCCTATTTTGGGAAGATGCTTGAATCGCTGGTCAATAGACAGCTTGTCACTTACCTAGAAAGTCCCGGTCTTATGGATTTGTCTCAGTCTGGCTTTAGGGCCCCACACAGCACTGAAACAGCCTTGGTAGAAGTCACTGACAACATCAGGCTAGCTTTGAACAGAGGACAATCATCTATTCTCGTCCTGCTAGACCTATCAGCTGCCTTTGGCACCATCTCCCACAGCATTATAGATCTAAGACTCTGGGAGGTTGCTGTCAGAGGGAAAGCCCTCAAATGGCTGAGAAGATATCTAACTGACCAAGTTACTGCTGTTCAGATTGACAACATTGTTTCCAGTAATAGACCCGTGAGGATGGGAGTGCCCCAGGGCTCTATTCTGAGCCCGACACTCTTTAATCTTTACGTAACTCTGTTGGCCGAGGTGATCAGATCCTACGGCTTTGACGTCGTGTCATATGCCGATGACAATCTAGGTCCGGACCCTACTGACATGAAAATACATTTTGAAAACTCTATGACCCACATTGATTGATAGATGGGTGAATTTGAACCATCTTCAATTAAACAGTGGAAAGACTGAAATAGCCATCTTTGGCAAAGCCGATGAATACTGGTCCAGTGACTGGTGGCCCTAATCACTGGGACCATGCCCAGAGCCAGAACAATCTGTCCGGAACTTAGATATCCAAAAAGACAATAAATTGTCCATGAAAGATCAGGTCAATCATCTATTTGGTTCCTGTTACGACATCATGCAGAATATACATAAAGTTTTTAATTGGCTCCCAACCGAAGCTAGGAAACCATTAGTCCAAGGCCTGATCATAAATCTCATGGACTATGGCAATGCTCTGTTGTCCTCTGTAAATGAAGACCTCTTAACCAGGCTCCGTCCTGCAGAATATGGCTGCCAGGTTGGTGCTGAATCTTCCTCCGAGATCCCCCTCAGCCTCAAACTTAAGACAGCTCCACTGGCTTCCTGTCAGAAAATGAAGTTGTTTTAAGATTCTCTGCCTAACTCAAAAAAACATTTATGGAAAAGGTCCTGGTTACTGGAAGAAGAAACTCAGCTGGTATCGCCCATGTAGGGCTCTAAGATCCAGCAACAAATTTCTTTTAAACTCAATTAAAATCCGAGCAGCCAGCATGGGGGGGATCTTTCTCCTTCCTCGCGCCTGCTTTCTGGAATAAATTGCCCCTATACCTGCGCACCATTTCAAGTCGTAATCAATTTTGTGGGGAGCTAAATACTTGGCTGTTTGACTCCTAACAGCTTTTGCTAAATTAACATCTGAGCTTATTTCTGCAAGCGCCATGAGACTTTTGGGTGATATGTTTGCACTAAATAAATTCTCTTGATTTGATTTGATTTGATTTGAATTGATAATTAAGCTGGAAAAGGGCTATTTCCCACTGAACTCAATGTCAAACAATATTACTACAAAAATGTATCTATCAAAAATATTTAACAATGTTTATATTTAAAAAGTGTTTACATTTTTTTTTCTCCAAAAACGGTACAATATATAGGGCCTCATTTCGATATCGGAAAGCCTGAATTGCTGAATTGCAATGTCTGCTGTTGGATGTAAACTAGCCAGGGGCTGACTGGCTTTGGATGGGCTCAAGGAGCTGTTGGCGAATCAGAAATCGCACATAATCCCTTAAAAATGGCATTTCCACCATTGGAATTAGGATGTCGGTTTCCGACAGTAAATCCATGGCAGCCTTTCCAAAATGGATTTGCTCTCAGAAAGCGACATTTGGGGACCCTAGCAGCGCCCGTTGGCACTTTGCATCTGGGCCTGAGGGTCACCTATGGTCGTGAGGTGAAGTGCCAGCAACACGATACAGGGATTTTTAAAAACACGCATTTCTCAATGGGCCGTTTCCATTCACCCAACAAGCTCCCATAGAGAAAGAGGTTTTGTGACCACACCAAATTCAGTTGGGCAGTTACCACACCAAGACAGTGTTCGTTGGAGGCAAGTTCAACCGACATCATAATAGGGCCCAATGTGGAAGTTGGAGAGGGGCAGAGGGACCAACCGCTGCCTATGCAATGAGCTCAAGGAGCCCTTCAAGGCAGCTGGCGGAAAGTAATTCCCAACAATGGGGCCATGCCTGCTCAGGCTTCTCCATAGGGATGGAGGGCTAACTGGCTTTGAAGGGCTGTCGGAAACCGACTTTAGGCAGCCCTGTCAGTGCCCCGGTCCCTTCGCATCCTACACAAAGAGGCCTAGGGGCACCTGTGACGCACCCCAAATATCAATACCCCAAGTACCAGGCACAATATGGTGCCTGGCTCATGGTGCATGGATGTTTGTAAACATCCATTTTCCTAATGATGGCTGTGCAGAGGCTGTTTTCTGCCTGCAGCACCAGCCGCGTTAGGAAAATGAATCTTTACGACCACCTCATGAGCAGTCATATCCAAACTCGTTGGATGGGCCCCCAGACTGCTTGTTGGCCAGTTTCCATTCCAACACGATGCCGGTCAGATGCTTGTCCAACCGGCAGCCTAATTAGGGGCATAATATGTTTTACTATATATTACAAATAATGTTGTGTATTTGAAATAAAAATATATATGTACAACTGTTTAAATATATATCAAAATCAAAAGTAATCACCAAAGATGACTAAATATCTTAGGAAAATGGACTTGAAATATATTTTTTAATATTATATACATATATTGGGGCAAATTACGATTTCAAGAGGCTTTACGACCGAAATCGCTGGGTTCAATGCCAACCGGCTTATTACAATACAGCCAATGGCTTCCGACGGACTCAAGGAGCCCGTCGGCCGGTCGTAATCGGTCTGTAATCCATATGTGGTTTATGCCGTTTAGATTACAATGCACAGTTTCTGGCACGGTTTCTATGCCAGCCTTTCCGACATGGAAGCCGTGTTAGAAAGCATGTTTGGGGCACTCTTTCCCTTGAGGTCTCTGGTTTTCGACCGTAAAACATGCTCCCATGGGGAAATGGGAGAATGCAACCGCACCATCTTTAGGCGATCCGATTTCTGCCATGGTGTCAGTCATACAAATAAATCGCCAATAATGCATTGTAATGTTCATTATTAAATGATAATATAGAGTATATATAATTATTTATTGCACCAACCACACAGACCCAACACCAGAGAATGTCATAGCCCGCTACATGCCCAAAGAGACAACCCTCCACTGCATCCTGACCACCATTGCCCACAGGCTGACAGTACCAACATAGCGGACAATCAACATCCTACCTCAGACAAAGCTGATGGCAGTGCAGCACGTGTTGTCCTCTGCTACCCTTCAACCAACATCCGCCTGAGACAGAGGAGTCAGACAGCCAGAGCAATCCATGTCCCTCACAACGGTCATGGATGACACCATCAGCTTGGTACTCCACTACCTATACTTCCCAAACACTGCGCAGGAACAGCCGGAGACCAAGAAAAGCGTGTATGCCACAGCTGGATTCCTGCACGTGTCAGGGCGCAATTGATTGCACCCATGTGCTACTAGTGGCCCCTGGCAACACTGCACACAAGAAGCGCAACAGAAAGGGCACGTATACCACCAATGTACAGGCAATAGCGGACCACCTGGGAATCTCTGCCAACACCGCCGCCTACCACCTAGACAGTATGCATGATTCCTACACCTTCAAATAGTCCATCATCAACTGGGCCAGCCATGTACATTAGCCAGCAACGGCATGGCATCTCAGCCACACAATAGCAGAATGTCGAAAGAGGTGGGGGCCAGGCATGTACGAAGGAGGCACCAACCCATGAATGAGACTGTACACAATACCAAGTTTGGTGGGGATGTGATGGCCAGACTGCAGGATGCAGACCACCCCTGGAATCATGTCGACACACACCGCTGGTGTTTGGAGTGTGGTGGACAGTGGACACAACCATGTCACCCGAGCCAGTAGGGAAGATAGTGAAAATAAAGCTTGTGACCCCCCCCCCATAAGCGTGAGTTGAGTGGGCTGGCCCGGCGTACGCTAGGTCAGCG
Source organism: Lissotriton helveticus (assembly GCF_964261635.1). Classification (NCBI taxonomy): domain Eukaryota; kingdom Metazoa; phylum Chordata; class Amphibia; order Caudata; family Salamandridae; genus Lissotriton; species Lissotriton helveticus. Next base: position 1,695,005,526 of record NC_136069.1, on the reverse strand, counting down.
TAGGGGTGTGAATATAAGGCACTTAACTCAGGCCATGGTCCTCTTCCGTAATGTCCAACGTCTCTGCCAGGGCGGCCCCTCTCACCTCGCAATGAGTCTGATGCCGTGAGTGGACTCACCAGCGATCCTGTTTGCCTGCTGCACCCCGGGACGCTGGTCCCCGAACCAGTCCTGCAAGCCCTTGAGCCCCCAGGCTTCAATGCCCACCTGTCGACCCCGGTGTGTGTTGAAGAGGGCCCAAGGCCTGCGACCGTGGCAGCCACCTCAGACCATCACAGCCTCCGCAACACAGGCCCACAGTACTCCTTACTCGTTGACTTACTCCACCGGCATGCACAGCGGACAAGTAGGTCACACATTTGGAACTGAGTCTTGATTACACCATGGCAGCGAACATTATTTAAGGCAGAATTTATGTCACTATACTCCCTTTGATGTGGTGCCACCACGTCCTTGCATAGCATTACAACCACACTTGTCTGTGGGCCTACGCGGACTACTTCCCTCAGCCTGCGCTTCACACGAGTAGGTCACAGAATTGGACCTGAGCATTGATTATTCAAAGGCAGAATACATATCATTGCACACAAGGAGAGGCGTAACAGCATGACGCGTTTCAGTCCGGAGGGAATAGGATCATCGTTATGGAGGTGATCGAACACTACCGACAACTGCCCTTGTGTCACTAACTCTGGGCATCGCGAGCCAACGACACGTGGCTGTGGTCCACTGCTGCCGCTGTCTTGATTTATCGATGGTGGAGATCCTATCAGTGTACCAGCATCATCGCAGACTGCACCCTCTCCCAGCCCCGGTGCCACTAAGTATGTTCCCCGGCATTCATGGACACTCTCTGGTCGTAATTGGTGCAGTCTGAGTCTATGGACTAGGGTGTAGTTTTCATCCTCATGTGGCTTTCGCCTGATTGGTGGTGGCAACAAGGCTGTTGCTTTCCACTCCTCCATTTTCTGCTTCTGGATAACATCAGACCTCTGCATCATGCCCTGGAGGACATCTTCCACTGTCCCCCACAACCCTCTGCCCCATTCACCTTCGAGGACTTCGAGGACCCGTTCAATCTGAGTGGCCCTACCTCAGTGCACTGCAAGTCACCGTCCTGTGGCGGTGTGTCTGTGCCAACCGCTGTGCATCCGGGGTCACTAACTCTGTGCAGCTCATGTCAGGGACCCTGTGTGAATAAATATTGGATGACCTCTGTGACGGTGGTCTTGGGGTCATCGACTCCATGTGCATGTGGCCCTGCGCTGTCCGCTGCCTCCGGCCTCAACTGAGGACCACCATGGCTCACACATCAAATCGAGTCCTGACCGCCCTGACGTCGCATCAATGCAGGAGGCACAAGCCACCATCGCAAGCGCCAACTCCATCCACAATCTGCCAGAGTCAAAACAGTGGTACAGGCAGACTAACGGAGTTACTCAGGCCTGTTGTGGATGTCATCATCTGCCTGATCCCCTCCTCAGCACTCCAGGTGCCACTGACTTAGTGCACCTCAACCCATGGACCGTTACTGTTGAGTTTTGTGCTGTACAGAGGTTGTGCAGCAATGTCACCTCAGGCAGAGTGAAAGACCTGGGACGTTGATGAGGAAGTTGATGCAGGTGTAACACACCCTACTGCATCTGCATCAGGACTAACCTGAAGGGACGCAATCCTAGCAATTTCTTCACATGTCAGCGCGGTCATCTATAGTGCCCCAAACTTAGGGCACTGCAACTCATGGACCATTTTGTTTGAATGTTGGGTGACCACTGTCCTTGCTCCGGCCTACTCCATGTTGCTCAGCAGTTGACTCTGCTATGCAGGTGTTTTCTGTTTCCATTGCCCTGGTGTCCATTGTTCAGGTTTTTGCCAGCACCAAGCACTCCGTGTGGGCTGGCTTATACTCACCCCACACATATCCATCACATGCGTCACTGTACATTTGGCCCTGCCAATAAAGGGGCCAGTTCAACATGAAATGTGCTTGTATCAGTGTGGTCTTGTTGTATGCATGAGAGCCCTGGGCCCTACGACAATTTACATTGTGCTATGTATAATGGACGCAGACATGTCACTGCAGGCAGCAGGTAAGACCTTGGACATGTAGCTTTGTTGTCATCCACTCAATGCGTATGCGGAGTAGACTAGGCCATTGTACAGCGGTCCAGCGTTGAGGTGTGAATGATGATTCCATGGCTCTGGGCGTGTTTCATTGCAGGACATGTGAACATGCATGTGTATCTGTCACGGTGTGGGTCTCCTTTGCGGGGTGTAGGTGGTCCCAGATGGGACATGAACACCCAGCTCAGCTTCTATGAGCTCTGAGCCCAACCGCACCTGTTCGGCCACCTCCTTTTGGCATTCTGACACCTGGCATTGGAATGCTGTGGTGGCGGGTTCTTCCTGCTGTATGGTCTGTGCAGGGGCTGGGGTCTTCGTTATTTAGCTTGGCTGCCCTGCTCCTGGGGGTGGGTTGCCTGAGAAGTCCATGAGCTATTGTAGGGCGTCGGTGTCGGAGATGTGGTGGTCCACTGATGGGTTGTCTGGTCTGACCTGCCGGAGGTGTTTTTTGTCCCTATGCAATGTGAAGGGGAGCTGCATGTTAACATTGTGTTTATATTTATGTTTGTGCATTATGCTTGTTTACAAGCAGACTGTGTGACAATGTACATTGTTTCTGTTTGGGCAGTGATGGCAATTTGGGGAGAAGAGTGGACATTGGGACTACATGACGGATGTGAGGTTGTACCTGTGCATATGCATCTCTCAGCTCCCAGCTCTGTCCAATGTGATTGGCCTGTTTCTGCGCATGAGCAGACCCACTTGTGTCTCCTGTTCTGCAGTGTCGGTGTTGCACTTGGTGCCACATTGTAGTGGGATGTGCTGTGATTGCTATGTGTGGGTGCTGCAGTGTGCCACTGGGATGAGGGACAAGATCCTGGGTCATTGTGGGTGTGCAGTGTGCTATACTTGATTGTACATGTGTGCCATTGTGTCCATCCCCTCATCCCCCCAGTCCTAGGTCGTTACTCACCCTGTTGTTGTTGTGCCAGGTCCTCTCGAGCTGTGTCCGTACTCTCATCTCCTTGCACGGTGTCCACACTGATGACTGGCCTCCATTTCCTCCTGCTCCTCCTATGGCGCAGGACTTTCACCTCCTGTCCCCATTGCTGCCTTAATGTTGGCAGCAGGTTTGTGCCTGGTTTAGGTTTTCAGGTCATGCCAGCACCTCTATGCCTCATCCATTGGCCTCCTCAACACTCTGGCTGCATTCCAAGTAGTCTGATTGTGGGACAGTTGCTGGTAGTGTTCTGTCACCTCCATGACTATGGTCTTATGTTGCTGCGGACTGCACCCCGCCTTTCTCTCCCTCTTCTCCCTGGCCTTCCCTGACCCTGTTGTACCTTGCTGGTGGTCTGTGGGGCTTGTGGAGTTCGCTTTGGCCTCTGCACTCAGTCAGGGAGCATCCATGGTGCTGCCCACGTTTGATTGTTTTTGGTGTGTTTTTCTTGTTCTGCTTTTATAGTGCATTTTCCCGCCAGACGCGTGGGATTTGCAGGCCTGTGGTTGGTTTTTGCAGCTTTTGGTATCCCGCTTTGCCTCATCGTCGCTTTTTTGCGCTCGAGTTTCGCATTTTTGCGGTGTGGCGTTGATTTTACCACAGCCATTTGACGCATTATCTGGTGACTATCGCATGGTACCGCCGTGTTGTGAATACTTGGTTAACACAGTGTAAATTTCCCACGATAGACTGCGATAAGTTACTTTTGCGATGATTATCACATGCTCTTGAGAATATTTTCCCTAGTTTTAAAATCATTAATGATGTCTCACAAGTCAGAGAAGTATGAAACTTCAGCCACACAATGTCATTGTTAAGACTAGTTAGGCTTCACTGAAACACTACCTATAAATGTTACATTTTCCTAAACCTGCCTTCCACAAACTTTAAGACATGTATTCTACGCTCTGAAGCATACATACACATATTCGACAAAGCTACACAATAACAAGCAATGGTAAATTGTAACATTATCTCATTGCATAGTTACATTTGTGAAAAGGTTGGAGATAAGCTGTTATCTCAAGTCCACCACTTTCTTATCACTACTGTCATCATTGCAAGTCCTGGATCCTCAGTGGTTGGCACCTGCTTGTCTTGTTCATCCTCAATTAGAGGGATGTTCTTACAAATTGCTAGGCTGTGTAGAATGAAGAAAGCCACAATTATCTGGCACACTTTTTCTGGGGCACATTGGAGGGCTCTCCCGGTCTTATTAAAGCTAAGTGGATATAGATTATAGAAAAAATATCTCTCCGTTTTGATGGCAAACCCCGTACCTCAGCACATATATCAGATGGATCTCCATCTCAGCTGGTGCAGCCGTCTCGTCTGCAGTACCTTGGCTCTCTGACTTTCAGAACATGTTCTTTGTTATATTCCAAAACATGTACATCCCAAAACAGCAGTTGGATGTCTTTGTTATGTCTAGACCGGATCACTGACATAATATCGAATACAATAATATAGAATTACCAAAATATCGAGGAAAAAATATAGAATACAATGATATCAAATTCCTATCTACAAACAGGTAAGTACAAAGATATTGAATCAAAAATATCATATCAAAAAATTATAGTTAGTCAAAATATCGAATTTTTTTAAATGTCTTAAAAGTAATTTAAAATTAATTAAATAATAAATATAATTAACTAAAACATACTTAAAAATACTTAAATCACCTTAAAATGATTAAATAATTAATTTAAGTTATAAAACAACATACCATTTTATTTTTTTAAACATACATATATATATATATTAACATAATATTAATCAAAAATATACAATATTTTTACCGTAGGATAGTGAGAGGGTAAAATTTACTATTACCACTCTAGTAAGTGCAACAGTAGGGAAAACGTTGGATAGCGTACGGGTAAAAATTACTATTCCCACTCCAGTGAGTGCAACAGTAGGGAAAGCGTTGGATAGCGTAGGGGTAAAAATACTATTCTCACTCCAGTGAGTGCAACAGTAGGGAAAGCGTTGGATAGCGGGAGGTTAAAAATTACTATTCCCACTCCAGTGAGTGCAACAGTAGGGAAAGCATTGGATAGCGGGAGGGTAAAAATGACTATTCCCACTCCAGTGAGTGCAACAGTAGGGAAAGCGTTGGATAGCGGGAGGGAAAAAATACTATTCCCACTCCAAAGAGTGCAACAGTAGGGAAAGCATTGGATAGCGTATGGGTAAAAATTACTATTCAATAAATAAGGAAGGGGGTTAGAGGATTATTAGCTAGGCTCGCCCTCCAAGATATAGGTCAAACAAAAAAAGGTTTCTGTTTCCAGATACATAAGAGCCTTGCTAGAAAAAAACGGAACGGAGGGACACAAGTAGGTGCCTGAATGCAGGAGGTAACCGGAGCACAAAGTTGCTAGGATACCGATACCCCTCCGACTCCATGGGGCCCAGTTAGGTCTCTTGAAAAGAACCACGTGTTTCTATGGAACAAAATACGTAGGTATTATTGCATGCACTTAGTAGAGTTCGCTGCAGTTGAAAGTCAATTTCTAATTTCTATACTCTCATTGAAAGAGTTAAGGAGTGGCGAACACAGGGCTGGTCCCTGTGTAGTCCCGAAGAAGTGCTTGGGGTATGCACGAAACATGTCGACTTAGGAGTGGATAGGTACATCTGGACACATTAAGTTTAGGGCAGCCTATCTCCCCACCCCGTTTTTAATGTTACCACCTAGAGGTCAGAATAAAGTTTATTGAGAACCCACTGGGCAGGTATTTTTAAACCCATATCACATAGTCCACCCCCCACAAATACACATGCAACACACATAGTCCTTAAAGTGCTCCTACGTAACTTCGCAAGTCGTAGCACGCCCCAGCCCGTAGAGGACTGGGATGGCCCCAATGATGAAGCATGTCACCGTGGGGCAACCCCGGTGAGTGAGGGGACACCTAAAAAAGGAACAATTTTTCCTTTTTTTACATTTCAAACATAGTTCTCACAGTCAACCCCAGTGTGTGCTGGCTGTTTTTTTCTAGCAAGGCTCTTAGGTATCTGGAAACAGAAACCTTTTTTTGTTTAAAAATTACTATTCCCACTCCAGAGAGTGCAACAGTAGGGAAAGCCTTGGATAGCCTAGGGGTAAAAATTACTATTCCCACTCCAGAGAGTGCAACAGTAGGGAAAGCCTTGGATAGCCTAGGGGTAAAAATTACTATTCCCAGTAAAGATTTAATATATTAATAAAAATCAATTACATTTCAATACCAATTTGTTCTTAATTAAAAGTGATTGCCAATTTAATATTATGTAATAAGTAATCAATTACAAATACAAATAAATATTAGTTATTAAAATGAATTAACTATTAATACAAATTAATTACCGATTAACAATTAACTAACAATAAATTAAAAATCAATACCAAAAAATAAATAAAAATGATTTACTTAATTACAATTACATTACTTCCCACCTTATTCCCCTATAAACCCACAACCCGCTACAGAAAGAAAATTAACATAATTATCAATTAATAAAAATTAATTACCGATTAGAAATTAATTAACAATTAATTCAAAATGAATACCAATGAATAAATTAAAATATTGAATTAATTACAATTAAATTATTTCCCACCCTATTCCCCTCTAAACCCACAACCCGCTACAGAAGTAAAAGACAAAATTAAATTAAAAATAATTAGTAATTTCTAAAAATCAATCTTTAATTTAATATAAATAAATTACTTCCCACCCTATTTCCCTATAAACCCACAACCCGCTACAGAATTAAATTACACAAAAATTAAATCACATAAAATTCATTACTTAAAATAAATTACACAAAAATATACACTTTTTACACATATACTAACATACAAAACACTTTAAAAAATTCGATATTATTAAAAATTCGATATTTTTTAATACCTATATTTTATACTTTGATATTTTGACTTTCTATATTTAAAAACCTATATTCTGTCCATTCGATATTTTGTCCCTTCTATATTTTGACTTCGATATTTTGGTAATTCTATATTTTGAATTCACTATTTTGTCTAGTTACAGTCTAGACCACAATGACCTTGCACAGGCGATATAGCAACATCCCAGAAAAAGAAAGATAATACGTAAATGCTTACATTTGTTCTGAATATGTGCAAAATATATTGGGCCATGAAAACATGCATGTACTTTCTTTTACTTTAGAACAAAGCAGAAGCAACCTACATTGTGCAACAGTTAGGCTAACGTAGGGAAAATGGCATTGGCTCCATAGGAAAAATGGCATAGGGCTCCTTAGAAAACAAAGAACAAGACAAGGTATTGGACAATATTCACACCTCTATTAATTACTCACAGAGTAATGGTATTGTAGAACAACAGATAAGGGTTTTGAAGGAAGGAATACATCTAATAGAATTTTTTTTTATCAAAGTATCAAACAACTAATGTGGAGATATTGGCCTTCACCAAGGGCTACAGGTTGCATAACGCTATTTGAAAAAATTAGGGATAGAGAGGCTGTTTGCAACTTAACATATGTTTAAGGCTCTGATATTATATGATGGTCGTTATAGTCAGGGTTAATAATGGGTCGGTTAATTCTTTTATGCCACTTGTTTTGAAGTTTAATGGATGCATAGTTCTATGTATTTATTGTCTTCATATGTATATTGTTGGTCTTTATTTTAATTTCATTGTTGTAATGAGGGGAATGTGTGCTCTCTGTATTGGGTCTCTAGTGGGTCATAGTTCTAGATCCATGCTGGAATTCTGGAGATATCAGGATTTCTAAGTGTTTAATACACTTACCTTTTTGACCACTTTTTGGACACCTGTTGATTTAAAGATACACAGATATAGCATTACTCCCTACGTTTTAAATGATAACTACATACATTTATGGGTTAAGTTCTAATACTAAGATGAAGTAATTTTTTTAAGAGTAGATATATTTTGCACAATTAAAAATTGCCAATTAATTCCATGATAAAGAATACTTTACATAAACGATTACATGAAAAAGAAGAGCTTAGGCTCAACAGGCCACACTAAGGCAGGAGTGCCTATTCTTTGTGCCTCATCGGCTTTAACCACTGTCATCTATAGGCATGCATGCTCAGCAAGAAGAGAATTTTTTTTTTACTCAATTACCTGCCAGGGTTTAATGTTGCTGTTATCAGCGCAGGTTCCATTACTGAAAGGCCCTTGTCCTGGCCTACAAACCATCAAGGATGTCACAGCATGAGCCAAAGCATAAACTGCAAGGTAGGTGTGATAACTGGAGCTCAGATCATTCAACTCAAACTCATTTAGAGGTATTTTGTCAAGTGTCTGCTTCTCAAAGCAGGAGGTTACTGTTCCGCCCTGTGTCACAGGGGTCAATGTCTCACTTCCATTTGAGGCCGGCCACCTACAGTTAAATGCTTTCTCCCAGAAGAGTTTAATAAATCTATCATTGGGATCACGCATTGGATTGAGTCGAGTAAGGAAGTCCTCAAAGCCTGGCATCTTGGTTAATCGGAGGACTAACTTTAATGATCCATTGAATAACCTCCAGGTCTGTTTGGAGAAGAGCCCAAGAGTCATAGTGAAGGATGCAGAGAAGATGAAGGTCTTATCGGTCACGTTTTGTAAAGAGAGGGCCTCCAATAGATTCTTCACATGGACAACAGAACTGTAGACAATGATCACTTTCACTGCATGACTCTGGACAACATTGGCGACGGTGAGTATCTTTGTTCGATTATATGCAGCATGGATTGTTTCCATAAACGCCACACATCCCTTGTTATGTTCGATTGCCGCCTTCAGGTCTTGCCCACCTTGCAATCCCAATTCATCATCGGAGATGATCATCCCAATCCATGTCCAGCTAAAGTGCCCCATTAGTCGCACCAGCGCAGTGATCTGAAAGATATTGCTGGGTACTGTGCGCAGGAAGGAAGGGAACTGAGACTTGTCACTTAGCATGGGCAGCTCAGAACCATAGCTGATCTGCATAGAAAATATTTGAATAAACATAGATACAATGTCACACTACAAATATTTGCTTTTCATTATAAAAGTCCAACAGACCTTCCTAAACATCTTGTGACGATTGTCAGAACACCTGTTGTATTGTTTAATTTAGCTGACTATAAATCACATGCATATTAGACTTTAATATGGGGAAGTGTGACTTTTTTGGGAGCCCAGTAGCTTCCTGTGCCCACTTGCAGCTACTGACATAGACAGAGGCCTGACGTGTGATTGAAGGTGATTGGACAGAAGGCTGTATATTCTCCTGTGAACATGTAACTGGGGCCCACTCTTTTGTAAACTTGAACATTTTTGATTCAAAGTAAGCTGGGGATCCTGCCAGCAATTGTTTTCTTCCCATCCCAACTACATTTGTGATAGAAGTTGCCTGATTGGTATGTGAATGGGGTCCAACTTTGAAGGAATATACTCAGTGTTGTTAAAAAAACAGACACTCACCATTTTGAAACAGATATGCCTGGTATCACAGGGTGTAAGAACTGTGTTTAACTGTATCATTGGAGACCATTGGCAAGCTTTTACACCACAGGCCTTACACAGCTAGGAAACATTCAGAAGGACAGTTAGACATTGAAATGCAGACCGTTCACCTAGTCATCCTAGGGCCATGACATTTGCTCCCATAGTTGAGAATCACCTCAATATGAAGGTCTGCCATTCCTCGTGGGGATCTCACTTCCTTTGGAGCTTCATATAGGGCAAGAGTTGCATAGAAAGCAGAGATGTTTGCTGAGCGATCACCCTGTTGGGTTGAATCCACTTTGGAAGTATTTATGTTTTTCAGAAATTAATCCTTACAGTAGGGGCTTATTTCTGAAATACAGAACAAAGAGGTTTCTGTTCCCCTGTGAGTTTTCATCCGGCACGTAGGAGTCATTGGTATTCTTCCTGTTCATGACAGCCAGGGTTTTCCAGGTGGTCCTCAACAGAATAAGTACATCAGCAGGGCTGTCTTAAATTCTGTGCATCTTATGATTGGCTTGTAGATTGCCTGCAGCAGAAACAGCTGAGGATCCACCACCTGGCTCTTCACCACCAATACATGAGGGGTAGCTGGAGTATAAGGGGGTTTTCACTTCACTAAATAGCTTTAGCCATTCCTTTTGGAAACACACATGATATAATGACCAGTCATGCTACCCTGTTAGGTTGATGTGATCTGCATGTAGGTTTGAGTTTAGCATTTGTTGGCAGTAATATAACCAAGATGAAATTGTTACTCCTTGCAGTGAGTGGAGTAAACTGCAAAATGTATGTGACATGAGGAATATCTGACCCATGATTGACATCGCAACACATTTCACATTTCAGTAGGTTGACTGATCAGTTCTTTATAGTATACATTTGATCAAACCAATTGAAATAAAACACAAATCATCGTGAATTAATGAAGTATGATGTATTTTTAAAACATTTTTAAAAAACATATACTTTTTAAAATCAAGTTATGTCTCCTCCAGTGGAAGTACTGTTTGTGATGATCTTTGTCAGTGACTTTGTTCCTTAGATGAATAGGGCGTGAGTATGTCTTGCACATCTCCATAAAGTTGAGTCACAAACAGAGCATATGTTCAATAGTTACATTGTTAGGATGCTATAGACAGGCAAAACCTTTCTTTGGTCTCACATGATGGCTACTTCCCTTTAAACTGAAATATAGGGATATTCAATAATCTAAACCTTACCCAAGATGTTACTGTTTGTGAGTGAATTGTGTAATCCAAATAAAGTTGTCTTTTCCATGTAAGTCAGTTGTAAATCATTTGGAGGCTCCTTATGATGTCGGCAGGAATCACACCCGCCCAACATCGCTTCTGTTATAGGACTGACCGACACCCAGTCGGCAGTCCCGACCACCTCATTAGGTTGCAACCGAACATTGGGGCATATTATCAAGGGGGTTTATCTCTGCTTTTTTGGCTTTAAAAGCCAAGAAAGCGGAGATAAAATTATCTGCCGCTAACACCAGTTAGCGACAGCTAGTAGGAGATAGCGACCATCTTGGGCCCCACTTTGCATGTCAGTGATATTTATCACTAATGACATGCAAAGTGGGCGTGCCAAGATATTAGCGACTGCCAAAGTCAAAGTCAAATGATCTTTATTCGGATTGTAAAACATCCATAAAAGTACACATAAAGACCAACAGAAATAAAGAACACATATTACATTTGGTTACAAGTTCATAGCAATGCATCATTTTCCATGTGCAAAAATGCAATCATTAGTGCAAAATGTGTAATGTGCAATAAGCAAGGTGCAAAATGTGCATAGTGCCAGTTTCTCAGTCAGTTAGCATGGAGGCACGGGACCGAACAGCTGCTTTAAAAAAGCATCTCATTCTGAAGATTACCTCGTCCGTTTTCAACAGTGACAGATCTTTAAAAGCTAATGTAAAATCCGTCAAAGCATATTTTCTGCAGTGCGGCATTATAAAGTGCAAAGTAAGCATTCTGTAAAAACCACAAAAAAAGATAAAATGAAGCAGACTTTGTTTGCCGCCTGTATTACAGGGGCAATTTAATTTTTCCACATTTTTGTTAAAACCTAGGGGAAAGCTGAGTAAGTTTATAAGGCTTCCATCCCTAAACCGGAATAGCAAACTCCTGTTCCACCTGCCAAGCTTTAAACGGAGATAGCCCTGGGGCAAAGCAGATGGTTTGTCGATTTGCTCCATAAGGGAAGTGTATCTAACTGTGGTCAGCTTGGCCCGGTCACGCATTAACCTCTCCTTACGGTAGCGATCGTAAAGGGCCTTTTTTAATACATTCTTATGTGTATGGTTAATTGATTGTGGTGATGTAAAAAGGTGACCCAGCCCCACACTTGATAAGCTACTATCCACAGCCTTAAACCAAGGTATAAGTTTAGCCCTTTCACAATTTAAGCAGTCAGTGATGATGTCACGTGACAGGGAGGCAGCAGGGTTACACCAGATTTTTGTCCAAAATAGTGGGGGTCGAGATCTTATAAAGTCCTCAATGTAGTGGAGGTTTAGTTCTCTATGACAAATATGGGTTGGTGCACTAATTGCCCCCCCAGGATCTTCCGACAAAATCTATTTTCTTCAGACTGTAATTGGGTACAGTTAGAGTAACCCCATACCTCGGCACCGTAGGTGCCAACCGGAAGACATTGTGTTCTGTAGATTTGTAGCAGTGACATGATCACGTCTGCCTGATGAGGTTGGCGAAGGGAAACTAAAGAATTTATAGCCTTACTCATTTTGTTCCTTCCTTGCGCTACATGTGGTTGCCAGGAGCCAGTATTTGAAAATAGCAACCCCAAGTAGGGGAAAGTGCATGTGCTTTTTAGAGTGTTGTCCCCTGATTGAATGTGGCTTATTTTATAGCTTTTAGGCCCACAGGACATTATAAAAGATTTTCTAAAATTGGTACATAATCCCAAATCTGCCATGTATTTAACAAAACCCAAAATTAAAATTCGCAGAGCATTGGGTGTGCGGTCCATAAGGACCGCATCGTCCGCATAAAGAAGTGCAGGGACAGGTTTACCTTGGACTTGCGGAACATCATTAGTTATTTTAGCCAAGGAAACACTCAAATCATTTATGTACAGAATAAAAAGCAGGGGGGCCAGGACACAACCCTGTCTGACCCCCCTGCCAATTAAAATATCATTGGAAACTTCATCATCATTGTTACTGCGGACTCGGGCTTTCAGGTTGCTATGAAGATGTGCCAAAAAATAAACTAAAGTTTCATCTAGACCATAGTTCAGCAAGACAGACCATAAGCGGGAACGATTAACAAAATCAAAAGCAGAACTTAAATCCATGAAACAAAATATAGGGGGGATTTTTTGGCGATCGTGTATTTGGCCATGAGTAGGTTTAAGTTCAAACACTGCTCCACCGTGCCAACTTTACTTCTAAAGCCTAGCTGGCAAGGGTGTAGGATGGAGTTTTCTTCCACCCAAATACTGATTCTGTTAAAAAGGACCCTACCTAAGACTTGTAATGTATTGTCGATTAGGGATATAGGGCGATAGCATCCGGGGTCGAGTTTATCGCCTTTTTTAAATATAGGGACAATGGTGCTGCAGGACCAAGTTTCAGGCACAGTAGTGAGGGATAAATTATTAAAGACGTTGCATAGCAAGGGAGCCCAGAAATCCGGTGCGGATTTAATTTGGTCAATGGATAGGCCGTCTGGGCCAGGGGCTTTATTCCCCGCGCTTTCTGCAATAGCGTCCTCCACCTCCGGCAACAAGATGTTTAAGGGCTTAATGGCTGGGGTGAGTTCAAACAGCTCACCCGCCGCTGGGGCATCATAAATCTTAGAGAAGTGCTTAGTCCATACATCCCCAGTTATGTTACAATTAATGGGGGAGATATTAGAGCCCAGCAATCTAAGATTCCTGACTTCCCTCCAAAACCCTGCAACGTCTCGTAGGGTGGCTGTGCGAACAAGCGAATCCCAATGTTCTTTTAATAGCTCTTCCGATCTAACTTTCAGACAGTGTTTATATCTGGATTTCAAAGTCCTTACTAAGGACGGATCACGGGGGCAGCAGATAGGGCTGCCCTTAAATCCCGGTTAGCTTTAGAACATGAGGTATCAAACCACCTGGGGTTGAAATTTTTTAGGACAGGGACGGGTTTGGAGATTTCAGTTTTTATGGCCTTACAGAGCTCACAGAATGAGTTTACAATGTCGAGCCCCGGGCTGGGGGTAGATAGACAAACCAAGACAAGAGTAGGATGTTTTTTGATGACTCTAGCCAGGACATCCTGGATGTCTATCCCCTTCCAGGTACCCTTAACCTGTCCGTTGATACTGTTAAATTTTTGGCCCCAATTTCGGTTTTCTTCCTCAGAGTTTTAATTGTTTTAAAGCAAATAAAAATGGGATAGTGGTCGCTGTATATTGACCTAATAACCTTAGATTTTAGTAAGAGATCCTCAAGGAGAGATGAGATAAATACATAATCTATAGTTGTAGAGCTCCCACACTCTATGTAGGTAGGAACGGGTAAATTAAATGCAACAGTATCTAGTTTCTCCATTACATTAACTAGATCACGTGATGCCAGCAGATCGCGTTATTCATCTCCTCTCCTACATGGTGGGAATCTGGGATGGATATGAGCATTAAAATCACCTCCCAGACAAATGCCGTCAAATTTGCCGTATTTTTGACCCTCCTCAACTTCGTCAATGAAGTTAAACAAATTCAAAAAGTTAATGTTGGGATGGGTTGTGAAGTCATTATTATAAAAGTTGATAAAACATAACTTTAACCGGCCCATGTATTTCAACGCCATGAAACTATTATTATTAGTTGGCAGTAGTTCCGTGTTGACTCCATCTGTAATTTTAACCCAAATTGATAAACCCCCACTGGGACGGCCAATGGGAGGGGAGGGGACGATCAGATTATGACAACTATAGCCCTCAAGGAGTAGGGGTCTTGTACACCAGGTTTCCTGCAGCAATAACACGTCAAAACTGGTAACCCAATCAATCCAGGACTTAATGTTCATTTTGGCATTAAGGCCAGCAATGTTCCAACTCAGGATTGAAAATTCATCGGAGACTGTAATGGGGCCATGGCCCTGGGCACCACTAGAACAGTCCGATGACAACCTATGCCTGCCTAAAGAATTAGGCGATGTTACAATAGGGCAAATTGATGGAACACCAGCTGAAGTTACCTTACAAATGCGGTTACCAGCTGAAGTGTGAGATGAAATTTCTAATGGTCAGTCCAAACTACAAGTGTCTTCAAGTGCACTCTATCTGTTAAAAAGTGGGAAAGGGGGTGGTACTGGAAAAAGTGGAAAGGATGGTGGGGCGGAAAGGAGTTGCCTAGGTGGAGGCCTATAAAAATAGGCCAAAGGCAAGGGAGTAACAACAGTGGATGGGGCAGGGTAGATGCTATTGCGGTTAAGTATGTGTTTAGCAGTCCCAGGATACCTAAAATTTAGAACGATGCAGTCCCCGTTAAAATCTTTACGTAAGGGGCCGACCCAGCTTACACGGCGGGCAGACAAAATTTTGCGTGAAATATCGTGGCCGACCCCCTTGTGCTTAGTTAGCCAGTCGATACACTTGTTGTTTAACTGGACCCATGACTCCCCCTGTCCCTCCTTGAGAGGTGGGACGCCTGCCAGTACTAAAACGTATGGGCAGGCGTCAGGTGGTAAGTGGAGGGCAGATTCATGAGGTTGTCTGGGTCTGCTGGCTGCTGGTTGTTCCTTCCTAACGTTATTACTGCTTTGAGTCACAGATTTCACCGGAATTGTATTAAGGCCCTCCTGTCGTGTGACATTAGATGTGGTGGTGGTGTTGGAAGAAGCGGCAACAACGACAGGAGTAGGCTTGGGTTTAGGGACAGATTTAATTTGCCCTGTATTGGTGTGACTATGTGTGTTGTCAGCCGTAGAGGTACTGCTGACAGGTTTAGGGGCTCCCATCATGCTACAACTAGGACTAGGCACGCCACACAAGAAAACCTTGCCCGCTGACTCCAGGTCTTTCAAAAGACGATCGCCCCTCAGCTGGTTCAGGCTGATCGCCCCTTTCCTTTTTACCTCTTCCTTTTTTACTAAGTTTACTAATTTATCTAATCTTTTAAAAACAGCATTAAATTGTTTGATCATTTGACATTCTAGTTGTTTAAAAATAGAGTCCACAATTGTCTCGATAAAATTCCCATTGGGTTTGGGTTGAATAATGCTCTCAGTCAAGAACTCTGTCTGAGTACCCAGGGAGTTGGAGTCATCAATGGAAAGAGTTATAGGGGTAGCTAAATCAATATTTAGGGGCAGTTCAATATTAGCGGTGTTGGCCTCGGATTGTTGTTGTTTCCCTCTAGTCCACATGCTCTGAGGAGTAGGTTGATTTTTATTGCGCGCCGGTTGCTTCCTTTTGTTTACAGTCAATTTCAGGGGGCCCCTTTTCATTTTGCCCTCTCCAATTTTATTTCCTGTTGTTACAGACTGTGAAGTGCAGTCAGGCTGAGAGGCGATGGTTATAGCCTGACTGCTATCCCCAAACGGCATTTCTAACGATGGTCCCAGGATAGATGATTTCGTGATGGTAATTGTTGGTGATAACAGACAAATGTTTGAGGGACTACTTTGTGGTGACTGTATAACAATGGTGCTGCAACCCAGTGACATCCTTCTTTCAGTATTAGCAATTTCCTCCTGGACCATTGTTCAGGCATTTTCTAATAAACATTCAAATGCGGGTGGTGGAAAAGGGGGGCTGGCAGGGGCAGATGTTAAGGACGTATTGATATTACGCTTTCCCATAATGTATTGAGCCCAGCTTACCTCTTGTTGTGGATGTCAGAGCTGTAGCCCAGCCCGGCCTCCTCTGGCCTCTGAGGGCCTAAGAGGGCCCGCCCTTTGCCCGGGCTTAGCCCGGCGTCACCCGCACGCGTCCCGCGATGCGCGTTTCCCCGCTGCTTAAGAGCGCCTCCGGGCGCGGGCAGGGCGTTGGCGGATTCCTGCCGCAAGCACTGCTGGGACCTGTAGTCCCCCTCACTCGGCGGCCGTGCCTGATGTCAGGAGGCTAACGGCGGCGGAGAGGGACCGGTCGCAATGCAGGGAGCCAGGTGTAAAATGGAGCAGCCCCCGTGGTCAGTGTGCAGGGCGAGGCAAAGTTCCAGTGAGCAGCGTTTCACCGCTGATGATCTGCGGTGTTTGTGAGTATCCCCCGCTCTGTCACCTACCCCCACTGCTTAAGAGCGCCTCCGGGCGCCGGCAGGGCGTCGCGGCTTCCTGCCGCAAGCACTGCTGGGACCTGTAGTACCCCTCACTCGGCGGCCGTGCCTGATGTCAGGAGGCTAACGACGGCGGAGAGGGACCGGTCGCAATGCAGGGAGCCAGGTGTAAAATGGAGCAGCCCCCGTGGTCAGTGTGCAGGGCGAGGCAAAGTTCCAGTGAGCAGCGTTTCACCGCTGCTGATCTGCGGCGTTTGTGAGTATCCACAGTCGCTAACATCACTATCTCCTATTACCAACTTTTGGAGATATTCGCGCTAAGCGCGAATATCTCCAAAAGCTAACACCTGCCCTGAGCAGTTCTTAGCAATGTTATCCAATGGGAGGTGGATAACATGGCTAGGAACATTAGCTCGGTAATGCATGAATATAGCTGACTTTTCAGCGATATTCATGCATTGCGGCCGGTTTTTTTCGCATTTGCAATAAACCTTGGTAATACCAAGGTTTATCTGCGGTAAAAATCGCCGCAGCTCAGCGGTAAAATGTTGTCTCTAACCAAGCAATAGCAATAATTATCGCTATTGCTTGGTAATATGCCCCATTGTTCGGTCGTATTCCTACATTTTACAATGGTGAGCATGCATTCTGGTCGTAAACCAGCCGGAATGCAAGCTCCCATAGTAAAATGGGAGGTTTTGGTTCTTCCCTGCACCCTGTGGCAGGTACCTCAAGGTGCCTGCCACACGGTGCTTGGATCAATATGGGTGCCCCCTTGGCCTCCAACTGGAGACCGTGCACCGAAGGGGGCACTACTGGGGCCCCAAAGATGCTTTCCAACATGGTTTCCATATCGGACAGGCCGGCATGGAAACCATGTCGGAAAGCGTCATGGTATCTCAAGGATGAAAACGCCAACCCTTGAGATCACTACATGGCTTCCAACTGGCAAACAGGCTCTCCAAACCTTTCAGATGTCAGCCGAAATACCTGGTCAGTTTCCTTTTCTATCGCCTCCATCCTAATAAGGCATTCGGAAAGGAATACAAGCAGCTGATAACAATGCGGTTAATAAAGACTCTGACCTATGGTTGAAGCCTTTACATCTGCATCGTAATCGACCCTTACATGTCTATAATGTAGTAAGGCAATTTAGTAATTAAATAAGATCCAAGTCAAGCTAAGCAATCAAAAATGTTTTTTGCCTATGAATTTTTGCCCAGACTTGAACAAATGTGATAATATGACTCTAAATGTTAATTATTCAGCCGTGTTGTTTATCTGTTGATATTTAAAGGTTGTAACATTTCTGTGGCCCTTAGTTCCTTTATATTTGTTTTTTTAATGTATCCACATTAACATTTATATAGCCACAAGTGAGGTGACGTATTTTGGAAGAAAACTCATTTCTGGCTGTAGATGGGAGTAGGGAAGGGAGCTTTCTAAATCGGGTATGCTATGGATAGACTTTATAAAAAGGTTGTCTGTTTAGGGAAGTGCCCTTATTGCATCATCACCCCACTCTTTTGCCCTAATGCTTATGGTGGTGACTCTGAAAATAGGCTGGAGCCTGCTGTCCAGGACTCAGCACCAGTGCTCTCTAACAAATCATGATGTAAGCGTATTGGCAAAGACTTTAACTCCCTTATAAGTCCCTAGTAAATGGTGCCATGAGTACCTGGGTATGGGAGTTAAAGGGTTCACCAGGGATTGAAGCACTGTTTATGCCACAGTGAGTAACCCAAATAAACAGATGACAGCAGGCCTGCCATTGCAGACTTTGCAAACTGCTCCAACTCTACTTTGCCCTCACCCTGAGATCCAAGGTCAAAGCCCTATTTTTGATACATCTTAGTCATCCGTAAAATAGGCCACCTTCAATGTATTCCTGTGATCTCCTTTCTTGGTTTTAATAAACACTTCTGTTTTATTATGAGGATTGTGATGCCCTTGCTGTGCACTGATCACGGAGGATAAGAAATTAAAAATGTTCTGAGGGGGGCACTCACATTCGTACACCTACTGATTAGTTGCCTAATCGCTTGTTGTCTTTAAATCTACCAAAAATCTTTTGTTTCATAGTTTCAGTTACTCGGTCATTTAGAAGCATGTTCCTAGTTATTTTCTACTAATACATATTAATCACATAATACTTTCTGAGATGTTTTCATTTTGAAGTCTATACAGTGTTCGAAATCTGAAGCCAGGATGCCAATGTAAACAATGGTACAGTTGAATCTCTTTGCTCCAAATGGACATTGAGCTGGTCAATCATCTTCTAGTCTGTTGTTGAGATATCTGCACCCTAGAATGTGCAGGCTACTGTTTATGGCCATCAGGCAGGTATGAGGCAGTGGAGCTGTAAACATTTTTGTAGTGGGTGTGCTGCCATCCATGTTACTTTACTGAACTCATAGGGATGGCGAAAAATCCAAGCGTCACACAAATAACAAGTGTCACAAATATGCCAGTCAGCAGGATAGTGGTAAGAGTGTGGCATGTAATAGGTGTGCATTTTGGAGCACACTGTCACAAAAATAGCCCTCCACTGCTACTGTCAGTGTGAAACAGCACAGTTTTGCCGTTTTCCCGGTTGGAGCCGGCCTGCCTCACAGCTCGCTACTTTTTACCCAACTCCAACACTTCCCGCCACCCAGCGCTTCTCTCCCTCCCAGGACTAACAAACACAAAGGTGGAATTACCATCATCTACAAGGACTTCAATCGCTGCACTACCGCCTCAGACGATTTAACCCCGATAATGACGCATTTCAATTTCTAAACTTCACACAGATGAAAAAAGCTCCATCAAATGTACCCTCACATGCAGACCACCCCATCAACCCCCCAACTTCTGCAATGCCAACCCCGACCTCATCACCCCACTCATCATTGACTACGAACACTACATTGTCATGGGGGATCTTAACTTGAACCTTAATAACCCTTGAAACACCAACACAACCGACCTCCTGGAAATCATGAGCAACATCAGTCTCAAACATCCTGTCATTGACCCCTCCCACATCGAAGAACACATGTTTTATCCCATTTTTATGTTCAACAAATCAAGTACAGCCACGTATTGTAACTCATCTGGACCGACCACTACAATGTCCAATTCACCAACTCAGAATCCACCAACACTGGCCCCTTGCCCCCCAGCTCCATGTGCAGAAACTAGAAAAAGATATCAGAAGGTCAGTGGAACAACGCTCTCAACTCCTTCTTCCTTGATACCACATCCGACCCAGAACAGGCTGCAAAGAATTTCTCCCATGGGCTCACGGATTGTGCCAGCACAATCGCCCCTACTAGGCGCCTAACCTCATACCCCAACCAGATTAGCCAGCTGGTTCACTGTGGAGCTGATATCCACCAAATGCAAGTGCTGGTAACTAGAAAGAAAGTGACAGACCAGCGAAAAGACAGAAGACCTTACTACTTTCAAGACAGCACTCAACCAATACCACCGCCTCTAGAGATATATATAAATAAATTCCAACAACTCGATGCTTCACTAGTACCCATGAGGGGTGTGCCGGATGAGCCCATTGGCAAATTTTTAAGACAAAAGAAGTCCCAAGCGACTAAGGAAACACTCACTCAGACTGTGTAGATGCAGATAAGTTTTGCTTTCAAACATGACGTGTTTCGGCCACAACCGTGGCCTTGATCACATGTCCACAAATGACAAATCACAGTGCTTAAATGCATGATCAGAAATAGAAAACAGACTGTGAGTAAAACGTTCAAACAATTCATGTTCCGCGCTATGACCTTAATTATATACACAAAGCAAAATTAAAATATTCAGTAAGCTTAAAAATATTAAAACATAGTTAGCCTAAATATATAGATCAAGGGTCTCAGATATGGTAAGCTGCAAAGGATAACTGCTATGATACAAAAGCGGGAATGCTAATTGCTTTGTGTATGTGTGTATGAGTATATATTTCTATGTAGTATTAAATGTCACTTTAATTTATTAACTTTACATTATATTAACATTATATATTAAACTATTTAAGCTGTACTAATGTATACACTAAATATATGTATATATATTAAAAAGAAATGTATTGTGATGTTTTTTTAACAATATTAGTGTGAAACCATAATTTTTTAAAATATTTTTGTCCTTACCTTTCTAAGTTAGGAACATTTTATTTTTGTGATTCATATTTTTGACACAATATTTCTGTGTCACAATATTGCTGTGATCGATATTATGTCAGTTTACCATACACACTTTATAAATGATGGTGGTGCTCCTTCTTGGGCACCACAATATATGGCCTCATGCTGCATACATTTTCTTTCTTCACAGTACCACCAGGGGCACTCACATTACTTTGTCCTCCAGGATGCTCTGCTCCACAAGCCTTTGCCAGTAGGAGCAGGAGGTAACAAATTCTCCTGGATCTTCTATCGTCTTCTTCTGTCCTGCGGGGAAGGGGTTTCTCTGGACAATTTCTACTTGAGTCAGAATCCGAAGAATATAGTTAATCACTTGGAAATACAACATATTTGCTTTAAGTGGTATTGTCACCTAGTTCAAACCATACTGAAAGTTAACTAACAAAGTTTGGTTTGCTCTTTTTCACAGAAGAGTATGTGGAAATTCTCAAGTATTGTATTTACAATTATTATATATGTTTCTGAATGAATGCCTGTGTGGGAGTGGCCAGGGGCATAACCAGGTTTTAAAATGATTATAATTATGGCTTTAGAATTGGTTTTGGATAGTACTATTTCTTAGACAAATAAGTTGAAAGTCTTGTGTAAATGTCAGTTGTGGCTGCCATGCCATAAACACTGATGCTGGCCCAACCCAGCCCTCTGTCGCCTGTATCCGCCCATAGAAACTAATCACTGAGAAGCGAAGACAGGCAACAAGGGGAAAGGAGGACTGTACAGATCAACAAACTGCTTTGTGGTTGTACCTTCCTTCTGCTTGTGAAACCTAGTGCACACATGAGGAAAAGGTATTTTATTGTTATCACTCTCTTAAAAAATCATGTACATAATCCACCCTTAACATCCTTCATCTAACCTTTGCAAATCAGTAGAAGTAGATGATTTGGCCAGTCACTATCTGATACTAATGCTGGCATATTTTACTTCATTAAAGTGCAGAGAATTCCTGAGCATTTAGATAGCTTCTGTCTTGTGGCCAAGTTTGCTAACTGAATAGAGGGGAAAATCTACTACAATGTCTTCTGCGTTTGAGTAATTATTTGAGAGCATGCCCAGATGACATAAATGCACTTGTAGTCACTATGAGACACTTTAGCTGCATGGCATACTGTTGTGGTGCTCATTGAAATAGAGGGGCAAGTCAATCTTATCTTTTCGCTAGAACCCACTAGTTTTCATTTCAGTTCAAAGAAACTTTATTTCGGTCAAAATGACCTAAAAAGTACAAGCACCTAAAACCAATCATTTATACAAATTACATCATAGCATACAAACAACAAATTTAGGACACTTAAAAAATCACTGTACACATGATTATAAATTTAAAATACCTTCATGCATTATATAAATATAGTTTTGGGAATTATTACTAGGCGGAAGACAAGTATTTAATTTTGAAAAGTGCATAGTGCAATAAATAAGTAAATAAGTTAGATAAAAAGAGATTCATAAAAAAGAGAGGCCCTTAAGTATAAAACAGTATGCTAAGCCACGGGGGGAGGTTATACCAGGTTACAATAGTGACATGTTTAATTCCCTATAGCAGATCCAATACATCCTTAGATGATTTCAAAAACACCCTTCTGGTTCACCACATAGAGAACAGGAATCCTGAAACTGAGAAGAAAATCGGGATGCTGAGGGCATACTTCAGTATCCTAAACACCTCAAGACAATGCCTACGGCCAAGGTTCCTGCAAATCTGCACCAATCATCGTTTCCTTGCTTTGTAATAGCCGGGGCAACTAAAGAAAACGTGGAGCACTGATTCTTCAGGGTGATCACATGCCGGGCAATGTACCGCTTGCTGATCTCTCCACTTTGATGTAAAACAGCGGAGCGGGAAAATCCCAAACCTGAGTTGTAAATAAAGCTTTATTGCCGCTACTGGTTTAATGAGATCTAACACCATCTCAAAGTGAAAGCTACCTTTTATTTGCTATAGTTAATTTGCCTGTTTTGGAACAAGAATGAAGTTGAGCCATTCTGTACTCTTCATAATGTACCTTCATTTGCTTCCTTGATATTAGAAAACAGGCTGACTCTGGTTCAGCCCAGCAATCCCCCAAGCCCATTTTTGTTAACATGTATTTGACGTGGGCAAACCAAGAAAGTTTGGAAGCACCCCGTGTCTTCATTACTTCAGACAAATCGTCCGTATAGGGTAGAACTTCGGGAGTAGTCCACAGGCGACGGCAATACATTAAGGGGCCTCATTTATGAGGCTATGCGTAACTTTTACGCCGTTGGTGCGTCACTTTTTGTGACGCACTAGTGGCGTAAAAAATGCACCTTGTTGCGCCATATTTACAAAGTGACGCATCTAGCTAATTGCGTCACTTTGTAAACCCCTGCGCCACATTATACCTGCGCCAGGTATAATGTATGCAAGGGGGCGTATTGACGCAAGAAAGGGTCGTAGAAGTGACGCAGTGAAATCTATGTGATTTCACTGCGCCACTTCTAGGACACAAATGCGTAAATTGATTACGCCTGCCTCACAGCAGGCGTAAGACTGACGCAAACCCTTTCACATGGGGCTTGCCTTATGTGAAAGGATACATTGCTGGAGTTGCGTCACTTTTGTGACACACTCCAGCAATGCGTCACTTTTGCGCCGTACAGATACGTCAGAAATATTGACGTATCTGTAACTCCTTGCGCAATGATGCGTCATACTGTAAATATGATGCATCATTGATGGTGCAAGGAGGGCGCAGTGAAAAGTGACGCATTGCTGTTTTCATGCAGGGATGTGTCACTTTTCATAAATGAGGCCCGTAGGGTTTAAGGCTCGACACCTCTGCTATAGCCATTAATCCCGAGTCTAATCGAAGCCGAATTAACGGGGTGCTACGTGGTAACCTAAACAACTGTCTGAGATATTGATTCTCCACCTGTCATAGGGTCTTAAGCTTGAGATGACTCCACAACTTTGCGCTATATAATGCGCCACCTCGAACCTGGGCCTTATAAATTTCTAATGTCGGGCTGACAGCTTTCTTGCTAGACATACTAAAGACCTTCATAATGCCCCCGGTCGATTGCGCCAATTTTAGTGTCGACTTCATGATGTGTGCCCCCCAGTCCATGGATTCAGTGATAGTAATGCCGAAATAGATAAAAGATTAAACTCTTTCGAGGGGTTTACCATTTAATGAAGGGTTTGGGCGGATACTTTTTGAACTATTGAACGCCATAAAAAAAAATTCTGTAGATTTATTTCCAAACCTCTTTCCCTACAGAATAACTAACATTTATCAAGAACCCTTTGTATCCCCATGGGTGATTTGGCTACCAAAAGTGTGTCATCGGCAAACATCATTGCTGAAATTCTACGGAGGCTAACTTTTGGGCATCTAGGTCTTTTTCTGTTAACAGGGCATCGATCAAACCATTGATGTAGAGGCTGAATAAAGTTGGTGCAAGCACACAACCCTGGCATACGCCACTGTTAATGGGTATGGGTGCAGTAAGTTTTCCATCCCTACCATATATAATTTGCGCATAATTGTCTTCATGGAGTCGTTTAAATGAGTTGGATTAGATACACAAGGACTCCCATCACACAGAGGACTGACCACAGTTTTTCCCTTGGCACCAAATCGAATGCTGACCTCAGGTCTACAAATATTAGTTAGAGACTGCTCCCCTCCAGGCAGACGGTCTTCCAGTACAGCAATTGCAATCTTAGTACTTGGTCCAGGGTCTACAGCTTTTCCCTGAACCCCGCCTGTAGGGGGGACAGTACCCCCTTTTCTTCCATCCAGGATTATAGCCTGAGGAGCAGAACACGTGCAAATATTTTTGGGGACATATCTATTAAACTAATTGGTCTGTAATTAGTTGGTAAAAATCGGAATTATCTCCTCACCAAGCCAACTAGAGGTGATCTTCATGCCCAGCATTATGGCATTAACACACTAGTGTCTATTATTTGCAGGAGTTGTGAACTGGTTCTTACTAATATCATCATTTTTTAGCAGATAATGACCCCCCTCCCCCAATGGTCAATATTTGGCTAGTCCTGATATGTAAGTATGCCAACTACCTATGCAGTTGGTAAGTGTTTATGATTTTCAGTAAATCTCTCAGGATGGTGTGAACCAAATGGCATGTGATGATTCAGTCTTATACAGCCACTTGTAAACAAACTGTTAGAGCAGGGTATGCTATACATCCTTAAAGGTACCAGATGATTGTGCACTTGTCTTGCAATTTTATAGACTCTGCATCTGCAGTTGCTTCTTTTTCAGTGTCCACTCACTGGATTTTGAGCTGTGGCGGAGAAAGCAGCTGTAGTCAAATTTGTATTTGTCTTTCTGATAATAACTTACATTTTTTTCTTTTCTAGGGACATTGACCCAGGCTTTGCTGCATGGACAGTTGAGTACGAGAAACCTCTCAACTGGCTTTCATTCAGAAAGATAAGGCTAACAATGTTTTCCAACTTTAAATATAGTAATCATTGTTTTATTCTGGGGAAAATATTGGAAAACGTTGACCTATTTTGGGGAAAGAAAATAGAACCTTCTTGAGAATATATTCTGTACAGTTAAGTATAATTCTGGCCAAAACCACAAAAAGAACTTTGCACAGCACCCACCAACATTTTTAACTTTAGCAGCTAGAGCAGATGGACAAATCATGTCAGCCTTGCAATTCGAGAAACATATATGTCCTTTCAGAAACATTAGCATCATTGGTGTGGCATACAGGAACATTTTACTTTAGGATATAGACACAATTTAATATTATATGAAGTACTAAGTATGGAAAGGAAGCCACAAATGGAAGATCTTTGACCACATGGACTTTATGTTGGAAGACGTTGCAATGGCGGAGCTCTTTTTATTGAAGCCAATTAGGGGCACATTAGGTCTATTCATGCCAGGGCTGGGCTTAGTGTCTTACACTCCCATCCTTTGCCTTTGTCAAGCACTATTTTAATGAGGGAAAGCCCTATCATGGCAAGCTGTGGGTTTCACTTCCTTGAAGAGTGACCACATAAAATCTTTCTCCCTTCAAGCCTGGCATACAGCAATGCATGCCTCCACCCCCTCTCGTGGTCTGGACCATTGTCCTCCTCCCGCAGTCAATGCCCCCAATATAAGTGAGGAATATGGACTTTACAGAATAAGGAATTAAGTTTGTCCCATCAAATTCTGATACACACAAAGTTCTGGATAAATCAGTGATTTGAAGACGTTTTGGATGATTTTGAAAGAAGTTTGTGTTTAGCATTTTCGTTAATGATGTTACCCTGTCAAATACCACAACATTTTCTGTCTCTATGCCCAAATCCTGGTTAATGGTCCTGTAGTATTTCGTTGCTTTTGATTCACTGCTGTCGCTAAATAAAACCTACCTTCTCAGTGATCTTGCCCAGATTCGAAGTAGCTTTCAAGGTGTTGTTGTCAAGGTTTACCTTCATCAGCAATAACACCAGCGGATTTTGTAGGAAATCAACTTTAACATATAAGGATATATTAGGAGCTATCACTAGTCAGAGTATGGAAGAGCAATCAATTTGGGGAGCTGTCAAGTTTGTAGGTGGGATGTTGTCTGACTGTGCATTGCCGACTATCATATTTCCTTACCTGTTCTTCTCTTCTGCTTGAGAAAGCTGTTGATCTTGCTGCATTTGATCAATAAGTGTCTAAGAGGGCTCTCATGTTGAGATTAAAGTATGTTTGATGGTAGCGACTTCTTAGTAGGCTTAAGCAATTGGAATAGTTTGTTGCTTTGGCTTCAGTACCATGTCTTCTAATGTGTTCTCATGGGCCTAAAGGTCTTCCTCAAGTTGTGATCTTTGCTGTCTCTGCTTGTCTGAGGATGATGTTTCTTTCTGTATGTAATGGTTACAGAGAACCAGGCCTAGAATTGTTTGGTGTATATTAAGATGGGAACAATGCATGTGCCCATAGAGTTTTAAGCTATGCCTTATCTGTTGTAAGTACATGATTTGCCTTTGTTTGAGATCCTAGTGGCAAATGAACCCAGACACAACCTAACTTATATCTTTGGAAGGTTGTCCTTGTTTTAACATTTGTACTGGAAGTGTAACTCGGAGTAAAAATCTCACACAAAGGGTTGCTGGGTCATAACTCAATTCTTAGTGTTGGAGTTCCTCCTGACAGCTTTCCCAGCCAATCTTCCTGGCTGGTTCCGCAGTTCAGCAGTAATCTAAAATTCTGGAGTTTGGCTCCAATATTTACACCACTAAATCCTTTGTTCTCTTGTGGCAGGGGGACTCTAAGCCAAGTCCAAACTAGTTCTGTCTTCACTGGTGCAGCTTCCTGGCAGGAGGCGGAGACAGCATGGTTCAGGGCAGACCAGGTCTATTCAAGTGCAGAGAAATCTCCTCCCACTACTGTAAATGCAGCTGAGGTCTATTCAGCCCAGCCCTGACTCATCCCAGGAAAGGCAGGGCATACTTCAACTTCCCCCAGTGGCTGTCTGAAGAGAATTCACATCCCCTGTCTCTGTCACTCGAAAACCAGATAGTCAATTCACAAATCAGCAGAGTCACACAGGATGACTGAGCAAGAAAATCCCTACTTTCTAGAAGTGGTATCTTCATTCAAACACAGAACATAAAAATCATCATTACTAAAAGTTGCATTCTTAAATTCCAGTAATACCAAACGTTATTTCCATATCTTGCCACAATTATAAGCAAACTCCAATTCTATCCTATGGGACAGATAGCCTTGAAGTGGTGAAAAATGAAATAGGCTGTAATTTACTACCAGGACATGTCACACACTCCAGTACATGTCCCACTTTTAATAAACAGCACCCTGCCCACAGGGGTACCTTGACCCTACCAAAGGGGTGACTTACATGTAAGAAAAGGACAGATTAGGGCCTGCCAAGTGAGTGAACTTGCCAGGCCAGTATGGCAGTTTCAAACTGCACACATACACTGCAGTAGCTGGTCTGAGATCCCTTTTCAGGCCTGCTTGTATGGATGGCCCAACCAGTGCTGCAGGCCCACTAGCAAAAAGAACAATTGATGGACAGACCGCAGAACAATGTCATACATTCACCCCAGTACAGAGACCTGGGCATAAATCCATAGTTTTTGTGTTCACCATGCCATCCCAGTTGCACACAGCCATATGCAAATCAGTCTTGACCCTGCACCCAATGGGAACAATCAGGTCAGGTCCTCCCTGCACTGAAAAAAACAACCTATAATTTTTTTCTGGGTTTCACCCCTCATCAGCCCAGATAGCTTGACTCCAGTGGCATAGAGAGAACGGCACCTACGTCTGGGCATACCAGTCCCACTTGGGGTGACAAATGCAAAAAGAACAACTGATGGAAAGAATGCGGAACAATGTTATGCATTCACCCCAGTTCAGAGATCTGGACCTAAATCCATCATTTTTTTGCTCACCATGCCATTCCAGTTCGAACCCAGCCATATGAAAATCAGTCTTGACCATGCGCAAAATGGGAACAGTCCAGCGGCCTGCCAAGCCAGGTCCTCTCTGGCCTGGAAACAAGCATCCTAGGACCAGTTTCAGTGTTTCAACCCTCATCACTGTGGCAGGTGCTGGCAGATCACATTGCAGCAGCAGCATCGTCATTGCTGAAGGGCTGTCGCTGGCTGATGAACTGGAGTCAATGGCACAGGTGTCGGTAGGCCAAGGCTGCGGTGCGGGATGAGGGTGGTGCGTCGTGTAACTTTACGAGTGGTGCCCTCGATCCACTGTGCAAGCAGCGGCATCGAGTCTGGCATTGGGCGACATCGTCAGAGATACTAAGGCGTCGTTGTGAGGCGGGGCGGTGCAGAGTGCGGTGCCCACAGGTCACACTGCGAGCAGCGGCTCGGTGGCAGCGTCAGCAGACATTGTCGGTAAAACCAGGGTCGCAGTGCGGCATTGCGGCGGTGCTCTCTGTGGTGCCAAAGCTTCAGCAGGAAGCAAGACCGTGCAGATTGCCGTGCCCACAGGTCGCGATGCAAGCAACGGCTCGGTGGTGGTGTGAGCAGGTGTCGTCGGTGAGACCAGGGTTGTGTTGCGGTGGTGCCCTCTGCGGTGCCTTCGGGACACGGAGTCGGCAGCAGCATCGTAGACGCATCAGGCTTGAAGTCTTTGCTGTTCCTGAGACTTCTTGAACAAGGGGAAAGGTCTACCTCAAGCCCTTGGAGACACTCACAAAAGTAGATTGTAGAAAGTTCCCAAGACAGAAGCGGCCACTGCAGGCCAACACAGCAAAGAATGCAGCAAAGTGGTAGTCCCTCTTCACAGCTTCTCCAGCTCTTCTTCTTGGCAGTCTTCTTGATCCCAGCGAGTTCTCTGAAGTCTTTTCTATCCCTGAGACTTCCAACAGGTGGTTAGCTCTACTACAAGCTCTTGGAGAAAACTTTGACAGCAGGATGATGAAAGCACAGTCCAGTCCTTTCCCTACCCAAGACAGAAGCAACCACTGCAGGTCAACCCCACAACATGCAGCATAAGGCAGTACTCCTCCTTCCAGGTCCTTTGTCCTGGCAGGTTCCTTAGTTCAGAAGTAATCTAAAGTTCTGGGGTCTGGGCCCCAATATTTACACCACCAAATCCTTTGTCCTCTGAAGGCAGAGGGTCCTGTACCTAGTTCAAACCATTTCTGGGTGTATTCTGCCAGTGTGCACCTTCTTCCTTTGTCAGTGTAGGCCAGGGTCATCAGACGCATCACAGGAGGAGGAGCCAGCATTGTGGAAGGCAGGCACAGCCCTATTTAGACCCAGGTGGGACTCCTCCCACCCATCTTTGTGCATATAGGTCTATTCAGCCCTGTGCTGACTTACCATGTCTCCTGGAGTCTCCCCCAGCACCTGTCACTCACAAACCAGACAGACAATACACAAGCTAGCAGAGGCAGGCTGGATGGTTAGGTAAGAAAATACCTACTTTTTAAAAGTGGTATTTTCAAACACAGAATGGTAAATACCATCTTCACTAAAAGGTGTATTTTATCATTCTGAGTTCAAGCATACCAAACTCGACTTTCTATCATGTCCCCTGGGTCAGTTAGGATCATGGGATGTTATAATCAAACTGCCCATTCTGGCCTATGGGGAACAGGTAGCCTTGCAATAAAAACGAAGTAGGCTGTAATTTACTATCAGGACATGCCACACACACCAGGGCATGTCCTACCTTTCACATACAATACGCCCTGCCCACAGGGGTACCCTGTGCCTACCTTGGGAGTAACTAACATGCAGAAAAGGGAAGGTTTAGGGACTTGTAAGTGGGTTCACTTACCAAGTCGACATGGCAGCCCCAGGCTCTGCAATGGCAGGCCAGAGTTACACTTTATGGGCTGTGTGCGTGGGTGGCACAATCCAGTGCTGGGGCCCACCAACAGCATTTGATTTATAGGCCCTGGCACTCGTAGTGCACTTTACTAGGGACTGAGACATAAATCAAATAGGCCAATCATGGAAACACCAATCAATAACACACTTTACACAGAGAGCATATACACTTTAGCAATTATTGGCAGTGGGAAAGTGCCTGGAGTCCTAAAACCAACACACACAGGTCAGGAAAAAATAGGAGGGAAAAAGCAAAAAGTTTAGGGATAACGCTGTAAAAAGGGCCATTTCCAACAGCGTTCCCGTGCCAAAAGCCGGGACAACACCACACCTCAACATTCTCAATGACCAAGGGAGACCAGCCCAGGGCCACATCGGAAGTGTAACACATGCCATGGAGCCACACATCATGCGGCCCGGACACCCAAGAGGGCACAACACCCACTGACACCACCCCACAGACCACCCCTCCATGGTACACTCCCCCAACAAAGACATGCCACATCAGCTACAGAAAAACATGTAAAAATTATTCTGCATGATGTCGCACAATCACAACAGTTGAAATGCATGTGTTGACACAGAAATGAGCATCACACATTCACTTCTGAAGCAACAAAAAAGACTTTATTAAAATGAACACCGAAATCAAATGAAGACACAAGGCGGCTCACCGCGGGAAACTCCGTAGGTCACAGCCTGCAAGACAAAAAATATGATGAGAAGGTGTGTCCTGCGCACATCAAAGGACAGAGAGAGAGCGAAGGAGAGAGAGAGAGAGAGAGAGAGAAAGGGAGAGAGAGAGAAGAAGAGAGGGAGAGAGAATGAAAAGAAGAGAGGGAGAGAGAGCGAGAGGGAGAAGAAGAAGAGAGGGGGGAGTGAGAAGAAGAGACTGAGAGAGAGAGAGAAGAAGAGAGGGAGGGAGAGAGAGAAGAAGAGGGGGAGAGAGAGAGAGAGAAGAAGAGAGGGAGAGAGAGAGAGAGAAGAAGAGAGAGAGAGAGAGAGACGCCCCTGTGCACCCAGGCCACACAGCTCACCCGCTGCCTCCGGTGTGTTTCCAACCACTTGCCGACATGTAGTGCAGTCCATTAGGTCACACATCTGCGTCAGATCTGTCATCTGAAACAGAGTCCAGATATATGACTGGCACAGTACACACACTCGCACAAGACAACAGTGCCTGCCTGCCCATGCACACCAAGGCAGAGGCATCACAAAGGCACCCGCCGCCCAGGGAGCATGCCCGCCTATGCACACCCAGGCAGAGGCATCACAAAGGCACCTGCCGCCCACCGAGCATGCCCGCCTATGCACACCCAGGCCTCACTGCGCTCCTTCCGCCACTGGTGTGTAGACTGGATGTTCAACCATGTGCCGCTGAAAGCCACAAACCTGGGGTGGGGGCCCGTGAGCATGGCACCCTCCACACCATTCAGCCAGGCTCTGAGTCTTGAATACTCCATGGCTGAGGACATACCAGTGCACCCGGCAACAGTGCAGGCTGCACACCTGATCAGTTTTGATTTGTACGTCATTATGTACATCAATGGTGGGTCTTTTGCACACGCGATCAGTCAAATGGGTGCCACTAAGTCTGTGACCCGGAAGCAAGGCCACGTGGTGGTAGGCCCGCGCTGCCCGCTGGCTCCGACGTACACTGCGGTCCAGCAGGGCACACAAAACCTGAATTTGCCGGACCGCCGGGAGGGGGCATCATCGCAGGGTGCCCACCAGCTCAGCAGCTTAAGGTTCCACTGACTCAGTGCACCCAAAGTCACCGTCCCATGGCGGGGTACCTGTGCCTTCCGCAGTGCGCTGGGTGGGGCTAACCCTGTGCAACCCCAGTCAGAACCACGTGGTGGTTGGCCTGTGCCGTACACAGGCCTAGAATCCCACTAACCCTGTGCACAACAAAACTTTTGAGCCCTTTATGATTAGGAACGGTGGCGTCCATCATCCAGTCATAACGGGCAGTGGAGAATGTGAAGTTGTCGGCCCCTTACGTTGGCGGGGTCACATGGCCTGTGATACCTGTGCTGGATGGGTGTGGTGTGCGTGCAAACCTGTCCTCAGGGAGTGTCTGTGACATGCTGTCAACTAGACCAGTGACCTGCACACCACCAGCGAGTATGCATGCAACGGGGAGCAATGAGACCCCCCTCGGAGCGTAAGTGGAGTGGACTGACCTGTCGTACGCCGGTCCAGGGCAGGGCTTGCCACAATGACACGTGGGCTCTTGGCGTGGTTCAGTCCATGTCCGGACAAGGAAGTGAGTGATGTGTGTGTCCCAGTTGTAGTGTCCACAGGACCCGGTACACAAAATGCAATGTAGCACCCTCTTACTGGCATCCCACAGGATGCGCATCATTGAGGCAAGGGAAGTCACTGTCCCTATATCCATCCACACATGCATACATGACTTTTTTTTTGTATTGATTTTTTTTATTGCAAGGAAAAACAGCATAATAATAACATTCATGCAGAAGACATTTTTTTGTAATAAATTGAACATACCATACTGAAAAAAAAAGCAAAACAAAAAAAAAGTCCTTTGCTAAATCCAATTCGTAATTGGAGCCCAAATCTTTTCTCCCATAACCCTCCTTCTTATCCCTTTGGTTTTATATATCGCCAATTCCAGATTATACATAGATAAGAGTCTTTCACGCCAACAGAAAAAGGAGGGTTGCTCCGAATTAATCAAGTCTTTAGTGATACATGCCCCTATTACAGCCATACATATAAACAAAAAACATTTCGAAGCCTTGTCAAAACAAGCTCACCAGTAATACTAATTGTGTGCCCCATAATCGTATCCAAAAAGCTTTTAATATGAGAAAAAAATTCAGAAAGTCTGGGGCATAAAAAAAACATGTGGAGCGCATCCGCAGAAAATAAGCCACACCTGTTGCACTTTATACCTAAGGTCAAGCTCCATTTGGAAACCCTGCTTGGAGTGTAGAACAAGTCATGTATGGCCATAAAGTGTTGTGATCGCATTCTCCCTGTTATAAGAACTCGATTGGCCATCGTTATAGATTCTAAAATATTGACTTTAACAATCCCAAGCTTGGATGCCCATTTACTTTCGCAGTTTTCAAGATCATCTGGAAATACTTGAATAAAGCAGGAATATTATAAACCGATTGGTGTCTTTTTCAGCATATATTCAATTAGGGGAATTTTAATCATTTGATAACCAGATACTGTTAAGGGTTGTAAAAAGCTGCGTAGTTGGAGAAATTTGAAGAAATCTTTTTTTGATAAACCAAAGTTATTTTGTAAATCAGTAAAAGAAACTAAATCTCCCTCTTTAAACACATCTCCTAAATAGTATATTCCTTTAGACTTCCACCTAGTAGCAATTTGATCACGAAAAATATATGGTAATAAATCAGGTGCAGCAAAAGGAGTATATATATTTAACTTAGAGATCCCCATATGGCGCCTGATCAGTTTCCAAACTGTATATGCAGCCGTTAAAATCTTACATTTAGTTTTCTTGAAGTAACTGGGCTCAATTCTCTTCAACAAGCATCCCTTTACCTCTTCACCCATCGCCAATTCATAGATAGATGGAGCGTTACACATTGGGATGTGGGCCTTATCTCCAACAACAAGTGGACTAATACATTGTAAGACTGCAGAAACATAATAAAATAGAAAATGCGGAATACTCCACCCCCTCTCTCTTTAGGGAGAATGATCTTTTTATGAGCTCTACGTTGTTGCTTGTAGCTCCACAGGAATCTTTAAGTTACCCTCTCTAGTTTTTTAAATAATATCAGCCGAAATTCAATAGGAATTGAGCGAAACATATATAAAAATGTAGGTAATATCAACATTTTCAGGACATTAGCTCGACCATATAAAGATAGATGAAAATGGTCTATTCTTTGTAATGTCGCACTAGTTTTTTCCAAAATAGGATTGAAGTTTAGTTCTGGGATTTTAGAAACAGGAAGTGTTATCTTAATTCCCAAGTATGTAACTTCGGGAACGGTTATTATAGTGGTAGGAGGATTGGTACCTACATATAGAGTCTGAGTTTTAGATAAATTCAGCTTGTATCCTGAAAAGGACTGTTTCGCTAAGCTGCTGATGACGGGAATTGCAGTATCTATGTCTGTTGTGACTATAACTATGTCATCAGCATAAGCTAATGCTCGGTAGTCTGTTTTGGCTAGATGGATTGGTTTGATATTTACAGCCATATTCAAACGATTTACAAAGGGGTCTATATAGAAAGCAAAGAGCAAGGGGGAGCATGGACACCCTTGCAGAGTGCCATGCGTGATTGGAAATGAGGAGGATAACTGGCCGGCCAACCGTATAGAGGCAGTGGGAGAATAATACATCGCTCTCAAAGCAGTTAGAATACCTGGACCAAATCCCTTACTGGTCAGCGAATCCCACATATATGCCCAGGAAACCCTGTCCAATGCTTTCTCAGCATCCAACAGGGTTATCCCAATGGCGGAACCGGTTGCCTGGGCCCAATCCAAAAATGTGATTAAACGACGTATATGTTCCGCCGTATCTCTAGAAGGAATAAACCTGTGTTGGAATTTCGAGACCAACGGTGTAATAATACCGGATAAGCGTAAGGCCAAGATAATAAACCTTACTATCCGCGTTAAATAAAGATATAGGTCTAAAGGAAGATGGTAACAGGGGCGATTTGTCTTTCTTCAAAAAAACAGTGATTATAGAAGACTGCCATGAAAGCGGTGCCTTTCCCTTTTGAGCTTCTAAAAAAAGAGTAGTCATTTCTTTCTTAAGAACACTACGGAAGGTTCTAAAAAATTCTAGAGGGATAGCGTCTGGTCCAACAGCTTTACCCAACGCTAATGACATGCATACATGACTGATGATAGATAGGACCCAGCAGTGCATCAATGGATGTTTACTGCACATCCAGTGTAGTTATGCATCTGGAGTGGTTCAGAGCAATGGCCAGCACACTACACAATGGGCCTGTAGAGGACCAGCCAGAGTCCATCCGGGGATGACAAGTCCTGCTGAAGGGATGGGTACAGTCCGCAGTCTGGTCACCATGTCATTGGGCAATCCGGAAGTGGAAGTCCATGTCGCTCTACAAGGTGAGTGCATCGGAGTGTGTAGTGAGTTAGTGGATGGTCATGAGGCCATGTGCAGGACCAAGCAGACACAGGCCATGTGGCAGTGGTGAATGTTAGTGCCTGGTCCTTCTGACCACTGTCCCATCCATGTCCTTGTCCCCGGGTGTGTGCCCTAACCCACCTGTGGGTGTTGCAGAAGCAGCTGCCGCACTGTGTGCCACTACCACATCAGGGGCCTGAGTGGATCTGGCTGCTGCACTGTGTGCTACTGACACATCAGGGGCCTGAGTGGATCTGGCTGCTGCACTGTGTGCCACTGACACATCAGGGGCCTGAGTGGATCCGACTGCCGCACTGAGTGCCACTGACACAACAGGGGCCTGAGTGAATCCGGCTGCCGCACTGGGAGGTACTGACACAACAGGGGGCAGGGATTTGGATGGTGTGGATGCCGCAGCATTCATCAGTGCCACACCTTGTGGCAGCAATGCCGTGGTAGTGGTCTGTAGGGCATAATAGATCCCAGTTAGATTTCAATGATTTGCAGCGGTGGCTGCCATCCTTTCCGCCTCCATCCGCACCATGTTTTCCATAAGCCTCTGTATGTGTGCTAGCTCATGGCTGGCATGGCTGGCTCCACTCTGAGTGGGCAGGTGTTCTTCTCCATGACTCCAGTGATGTCAGTCATGGCTCGTTGGAGACCAAGGGGCGGACATAGACACCCAAGGAAGGCATCCAGTTTGGCAGCCATGATGCCGAAGCCCACCCTCACCTGCTCTGCCATCTCCATCTGGCACTCCAGCACATGGTGTTGGAAGGCCATGTGCTGTTCCTGGAGGTCTTGGGAGGGTGCTGGGCTGTGGGTGCCTCCTGCTGGGTGGTTTGGGTGGTGGGTGGGGTCTCATTGGTGTAGCTGGGCTGCCCTTAGTTGGAGGTGAGTGGCGGATGAGGTCAATGATGTCTTGGATGGTTTGGGCATCAATGGTGGCGTTCTGCTCCACGTCATCCATGAAGAGTGGCTGGAAGTGCTCTGCAGTAGGTGTTGTTGATGCCCCTGCGATGTGAAGGGGAGATGGTGTATTACAATGTGTCCACATGTGTGCAGCCGCATGGTACAGGTTGGTATTCAGACAGCATGGCATTGTATATTGTGACAGTCTGTAGATCTGGGCGATGACCCAGAGTCATTGTGGGTGTGCACTATGCTCTGCTTGATTATGCATGTGTACCATTGTGCCCATCTCCACCCAACACCCCCGTACCTGGTGGTCAGTCACCCTGTTGAGTTTGTGTTGTGTCTTGTCGAGCAGTGTCCGGTCCCCCAACTCAGGCCACAGTCTCCACACTGATGACTGTCGACACCAGCTCCTCCATGTCATCCAGCTCCTGCTGTGGTGCTGGGCCACAACCTCCAGTCTGCGTTGCTGACTTCTGGTTGGCGGAGAGTTTCTCCTTGGCCTTCCGCTTGATGTCATGCCATCGCCTCTTGACCTCGTCCATTGTCCAGTTACACGTTGGTGGTGACAAAGAGTTGTTGATGGTGTTCCATCACCTCCATGACTATGATCCTGGTCGCCTGTGGACTGAAATTCGTCTTCCTCGTCTTCTTGTCCTTGCCCTTTCCTGTCCCCGAGGTCCTACGCTGGTCATACCGGATGCTTGTGGGGTTGCGCTCATCCTCTGCGCCTGCTCCGGCTGTCTCCATGGTACTTGGGTGTAGGTCAGTTTGTGTGTGGGTGTTTTTTCTGCTTTTATGGGGATTTTTCCCACCTGCCAGGTGTGTGTTGCAGGCCAGGCGCTGCTTATCTCTGATTTCCTCATCGCGTTTTGGCCCATCGCAGGTTTTTGGGTGTTGTGGTTTGTGTTTTTATCTCCATCAAAGTAGTTTTATCGCAGACATTGTCCGCAGTTTCGGCAGCCTATCGCATGCCGCCGACTTGTTGTGAATCCCATTTTGTCACTGGGTTATTTTCCCGCGATAGGCTGCAATATTGAAAGTTGCGTTACGCTAATCTTACGGTAGTTATCACACGTTCTTGTGAATATACCCCAAAGATGTGTCCCTACAAGTTATTGGTATCAGTGAGTATGCCATTCAAAAAGACACACATATTTGAGTGATAAAAGAGTTATTGTTAATTACAAAAAAAACAATAAGTAATGGAAACAATCACCCTTATACAAAAGTCACTGACAGATGAGTGTTTCAGGGTAATGTGGGCAGGATACAGTCTTGTTAATGTACATTGGAGAGGGCCTTTTGTTATATTCTGTATATGCTTTTCTTTCTTTTGTTTCTATTATACTGTGCTCTGGATTCTGTGATGCGTGCCAGCATCTGACATCTGCTGTTCCAGATTCTATGTTTGACAGTTTGCCTCTAGATCTTCTATGCTTCAGTCGTGCTGTGCCTTTCTTAAACTATTCATTAAATATTTATTTTTTGTATAAAATCCTGATCTCACATCATTTTTTAATATTGGCGACAAGGATATTCATTCTGCCACGATTGGATAAGGCACAGGAGCAGAAAAAAAAATAAAGGATCCAGCGTGAAAATTACTTTGGACAAGTTTTTCGACTCTCAGCTGATAAAGCGTAATTTTCTATCTTCATTGGTGTTTCTCCGAAGTTTTTCAGCTAAAGGTAACAGCTGTTTGGGAATTTTAACTGTTTTGAACAAAAAAAACGGAGTGTGGCTCGAGACTTCAACTTTCAAGCACCTGGATATCGTCAGTGGTAGACATCGTCATTGCTTTGTTGAAGTGTTGCCTGGAAACGAAGATTCAGCTTCAGCTGTGAAGTTTTACTAGGCAACGCGATCTCCGCAGTGACACTGCTGTTGGAATCTTCTATCAAAGAATGTGACGTGCATATGTCATCACGCCTGACGTGAATGCGCCGTGTAACGTGAAGGCACCATTGTGATTTGATTAAACGGAACAGGAGACGCTGAGAGGTTAAGAAACTGCCGATCGTTAATCGGAGTATGAGGTACTGTATTTTATATAATCAGAACAAGAGATTCTGAAGGACTAGAAACCTGCCGGTTGGTAACTGGAGAAAGAAATATTGTATTTTCCCCTGAACTCGTGTTATTTGGGAATCCGATTATAAAAGAGGTTTGTTTTTGGAATACACTGCAGCTACATTCATGGAGTGACAAGTGCTGCATTTTTAATCATATACTTTCTTCTGACTGATCGAAGAGAAAAGCATAAAGCTTATTTTCCTTCAAGTTCAATATACAGATCGTGACTTCCTTCTAGTGGTTAATTTGGGAAATAACATAGAACTTTCATTTTTTTTCTATGTGGATAACAATTTAAATTGTAAGTTATTGTAAATTTTAGTGTATCTTAATTAACATGCAGTTTGATCCACCTTCAAAGTTTTTGCAATCCAAGGGTGATCCACCTATCCCTTGGACAAGATGGAAGGAAGAATGTTTTACTTATTTAAAGGCGATGGATGGTGATAGAATGTCTGCAGAGAGAAAGAAAAATATATTCTTGCATTGTCTTGGTTCAGAGGGGCAATTAGTTTTTCGAACTTTACCTAATGTTAGATCTGGTGGTGACATAAATGTGTATGACAAAGCTATTTCAAGAATTGAAGGAAGGTTTAAGCCAGTAACTAGTATAGCTCTGAATAGATTTAAATTCTATACTAGAAAACAGGAGGAAGGGGAATGTTTTGATGATTTTTTAACTGCTGTACGTGCTCTCTCTTTTCATTGTAACTTTGGGCTTATGATAGACGAGATGATCAGGGATCAAATCATTGTACATGTAAAGAGCAAAAAAGTCCAAGAACAGCTATGGATTTTGGGTGACCCTAGTCTTGAGGTTGCCATTAGTACTGCTAAGGCTTTAGAGCAGTCAGATAAGTGGATAAAATCTTTAGAAAAAGGTACCACTTCTTCTTCTTCTCCAAATTCTGACAAATCCTCCTCTCGTACTGAAGTATGTAATGTTACCCCTCAAGATTCTAGGAACAGATTCTTTAGTAAGAATGATGGGAAAAACAAACAATTTTATTGTTTCAGGTGTGGTAACCCTGACCACATTGCCTCTTTTCCACAGTGTCCAGCTTTGAGTAAGCAGTGCAATAAATGTGGACGCACAGGTCATTTTTCGAAAATGTGTAAGTTACCTGTGAAATCTTTTCAAGTGGGAATATTTACAAATTCTAATAATTTCAAATGATCTAGTGGAAAAGTATCTTTTTTGACTGATAAGGGTGATGTGGATTCTGAATCTGTAATCAAGGAGACTGGTATTGTTATCACTGTTCAGTCTTCTTTCGATTGCACTGATATTTTGCCATCTCTTAAAAGTTTTGTAAGTATTTTAGGTAGAGTATTAGAGTTAATGGTAGATTCTTGTTCACCATGGACGATAATTACTGGTGATTATTGTGAAGAATCTTTTGGTAATTTGATTGACCTTAATACTCTATCTAAACCTGATATTGCTGCATTCACTTTTAATAAATCTCCCATTAATTTCATGGGGTTTAAGGAAGTTCTCATCTCTATTAAGAATACTTCTGCTTTGATTAAAATGTACATTGCTTGTAAGGGTGTGAATGTCTTGGGCTGGCGAGATCAAGCAAAGTTAGGTATAACCTTAAACCCTAGGTTGAAAGATCCTGTTTCTGTTCTTGCATTAACTGATGGTGAGACTGATACATCTGTTATGTCTGCTCAAACTGCTATGGATTTTCCAAAAGTTTTTTCTAATGAAATTGGTAAATTGAATGGTTTTAAGCACAAGATTAAAGTCAAACCTAACACTGTACCTGTAAAACAAAAACTCAGAAGAGTTCCAATCAGTATTAGAGATGAGCTGAGGATTTTATTAGATTCAATGGTAAAGGAGAATATAATTGAGGAGGTTGAATCATCTGAGTGGGTTTCCCCCATAGTTTTAGCAATTAAACCTGATAAATCTATTAGGCTATGTGTGGATTTAAGAGCCCTCAATAAGTGTTTGGTTACGGATTGTCACCCACTTCCTAATATAAATGAAATGTTGTGCATGTTGGATGGGGCCTGTGTTTTTTCCACCCTGGATCTTAGGTCTGCATATCACCAGATACAGCTCACTGAGGATTCTAGGCAATTTACAGCTTTTATTACACCTCATGGTCTTTTTCAGTTTAAAAGGATGCCATTTGGTTTGGCTTCGGCCGCCTCAGTATTCCAAAGAGCCATGTACCACATATTTAAGGATCTTGCTGTTTTTGTCAAATGCTTTCAGGACGATATCTTAGTGTTCTCGAAGAATGCCTCAGATCATCATAATCATCTCAAGGAGGTGTGTGGTAAATTAGAAAAGTTTGGGTTGACCATAAAGGCTAGCAAATGCAAGTTCTTCTGCAAGAGTGTAGATTATCTTGGTCATTCACTTACTGGTGATGGGGTGGTTCCAAAAAAGAATCTTGTTGATGCGATCATGAAAGCACCTGCTCCTGACAGTAAAGAGAAGCTTCTTTCTTTTGCAGGACTTTGCGAGTATTATAGCAAGTTCATCTATAATTTTGCAAACAAGATGGAGCCTCTTAGAGAGCTTACTAGAAGCTCAGCGAAATTTGCTTGGACTGAGAGGCAGGAGTTAGCTTTTAAACAGATTAAGAATGACATTGTTAGTGCACCCACCTTGAAGTCCTTTTGTATAAATAAAAAATGCATTATTACGGTGGATGCTAGCTTATATGGTATTGGAGCTGTTTTGAGCCAGAGTGCAGGAAAAGAAGAATGGTGTGTGGCGTTTGCCTCTAGGACTCTATCTTCTACAGAGAGAAGATACTCAGTCATTGAGAAAGAGCTGCTTGCTTGCATTTGGGCAGTGGAGCACTTTAGGAACTTTGTGTGGGGTAGCCGCTTCACTTTACGTACAGATCTTAAACCCTTGGTTGGAATCTTATCTCCTGGTGGTGGGTGGAACTCAACTGCCAGGATTGCACGTTTGACTTCACGTCTACAGGAATATGATTTTGAAATTATTTATGTGCCTGGTAAAAGCAATGTTACGGCCGATTTTTTGTCTAGACTACCTTGTAGTGAGGAGGATGTAGCTTGTGTTGAAGAGGATGTGGATGTCATTGCTTTGGTTAGTGATTGTCTTTCTCAGGAATTTTTAGTTTTAAGTGAAGAGCAATGGTTAGATGAGTTGAACAAGGATGCTGTTTGTCAGCAAATTTTTAAGTTTGTTAGTAATGGTTGGCCAAGTAGTAGGTCTGTTTCTGCGGATTTGGCTCCATATTCTCAAGTTTCCTCAGAAATTGAAGCTTTTGCTGGTCTGTTATTTAAAGCGGGCAAACTGATTCCCCCTTATGTTTTGCAAAAAAAGATTTTGTCTCTTTCACATCAGGGACACATTGGTATGTCCTCCATGAAACGTCTTGTCAGGGAAAACTTTGGGTGGCCTGGGGTGGATAAAATGGTGGACAGGTTGGTCATCAGGGACTGCCCTGAATGTATTAGCAGTGACAAGATGCTACATGTGTCTTCTGCTCCTTTGAAACCAGTGAGTTGGCCTGATTTTGCTTGGCAAAAGGTTGCTTTTGATATTTCTGGACCTTTTAAACATCTTCCTTGTTGTGCTCGTTATGCTCTTGTGTTAATAGATTATCACTCAAAGTGGCCTGAGGTGAAGTTTGTGAGTGGTGTCTCTTCTTTGGCTGTTATTAGTTTCTTAAAAGAAATTTTTGCTAGAGAGGGTTTCCCGGAGACTTTTGTGTCTGACAATGGCACACAACTGGTTTCTGTTGAAGTGGAAGATTTTCTCAAGGGTTGCAATGTTAAACATTACACTACTTCTTTGTATGAGCCTAGAGAAAATGGTCAAGTTGAGCGATTTAATCGCGTTCTTAAAGATTGTATTGCTGGTGTACATTCTTCTGCTGATGATTGGTTAGATGTAGTGAGAAAGAGACTGTGGACTTATCGTATTACACCTCATTCTGCTACTAGTGTGAGTCCTTTTAAGCTCCTTAAAGGTAGGGACCCTTCTTCCCATATTTGTCCCTGGTGGATTAAGAAAATTAACGGGAATGACTCTAGGGTTGATCTTCAGTCTGTTGCAAAACGTGTTGAGGTTAGTCAGGAAAAAATGAAGACATCTTTTGACTCCAATATAAAAGCTAAAATTCTTAATTTTGTGGTGGGAGAGTGGGTGCGTATCAAGAAGCCTGGGTTTTTGGTCAAGGGCTTTTCAAAATTCTTTCCTCCTGTCAAGGTGGTTAGAGTTTTTAAAAACAGTGTAGCTACTCAGGATGGTAGAGTATGGAATGTTCGCAGAGTGGCTAGGTGTGGTAATGATTGCAGGAGTGTGACTGATTCTGATTCTTGTATTTCTGATTCTGTTCGTGACCAGGAGAGTTCTGTTATGGCTTTTCCTGGGCATCCTTTGTATCAGACTCAATCTGAACATCTTTCTGTTGCCTCTAGAGTTAAGGCTAGTGCTAGACCTAGGAATGTACCTCGTAGATTTTTGGATTATGTTTCTTCTGTTAAGGGGTGAAATGTGTTATATTCTGTATATGCTTTTCTTTCTTTTGTTTCTATTATACTGTGCTCTGGATTCTGTGATGCGTGCCAGCATCTGACATCTGCTGTTCCAGATTCTATGTTTGACAGTTTGCCTCTAGATCTTCTATGCTACAGTCGTGCTGTGCCTTTCTTAAACTATTCATTAAATATTTATTTTTTGTATAAAATCCAGATCTCACATCAT
The DNA here is from genome assembly GCF_964261635.1 of Lissotriton helveticus. NCBI lineage: Eukaryota > Metazoa > Chordata > Amphibia > Caudata > Salamandridae > Lissotriton > Lissotriton helveticus. The sequence goes on along the minus strand of NC_136069.1, from coordinate 1,694,962,413 downwards.
TTTTAATACCTTTGTGTGTCTAAAGGACTGTCCTGTGAGTGGGGAATGCATCTAGTTAAGATTCTCCATCATGAATGTGCTACTTACATTGAAATATATCGATCTACATCAATGTCAGCATCACTGGCAACGTGTCAAATGGGTCTAATCTAGCGCTGTGCATGGCAGTGATCCCCATGCATTACAGCATTGTGCAAAACAACCAAAGACAAAAGAAGGAAAAATACCTCACATGAAATTTTGTAGAAAACAAAACCTGGTAAACAACAAAGAAACAAAAAATAAAATGACAAAATATCGCTTCATGTTTATTTATAATCATATGTGCTGACAGCGACGTAGAACTCTATATATCTAATCAATCAAGAGCTCAGGCCAATCTGATGTAGACAATGGTTTAGCCCTTGAATGGAAAAAGTCCATGGTTCTGGTCAGAGCAGTGGATTATCACTCTATGCTCAGGGTACAAAGAAAGTAAAAAACGAGGGACATGTGTCAGCTCATGCCACAAAAGGGGATCACTTAGTGACAGGATGCTGGAAAGAGAATGATTGTACTCACAAGTTCTGGGTATCAGTCAGTGTGCCAGTTCAAAAGACGCACGATTGTGTGATAAAGTGTTGTCAATTACATAAAACAATACATATTGAAAAATACCCCTTAGCCCAAAGTCACAGACGTATGAGTGTCTCAGGGTAATGTGGGCTGGACACAATCTATTAACCTATGGTAGAAATGCATAAATCAGCAAACTTAACAGAAAATGCTCATATTATATAGAAGAGGGCCTGTGTGTGTCTAAAGTGCCTACCAGTGAACCTGGCATGAATCTAATTAACATTCTACATCAGGAATGTGCTGGATTCATGCAAATATGTGAATCTACGTCAATGTCGGCATCCCAGACATCTGACCAATCAGGAAGCAGGAATGCTCCCTGTCATGGCTGATGTCCAAGACAGTCTAGAAAGAATATAAACTAGAAAGTGGAAAAACTTACCATCCACTCTGTTTTCCAATAAGTCGACATCAGTTTATTTATCCAAGTAGATAGAATCTAAGGCATTAAAATGTGCAAGTGATAACATACCTATAACAGTTATTATTGGTAGTGTGAAACAATGTCCCTTTTTTGCGTGGGCACCCCCTGTTTTTTGCTGAATTTTGTTATTTTGTTGCTGGTTTTTAGACTCTCCACTTTGCAACACTGCCCAGAGATTGTTAGCTACTGGCTTCTCGCTGATTGGCTTAATTAGCTTTCTTAAAAGGCCATATTATGTGAAAATCTACCTATGTCTCAGGAAGTTATTTGCCCCCTGTGAACCGCAGCACTTTATGTACCATTCACTCCAGTGACAAGGAAAGCATGGCTTCAAGACTACCATTATAGTCTGACTGCTGCAGTGTGAAACCTGTAATGTGACTTGTTTAACAGCACTGTTAACAGGTAAAGAGCACCCTTGTAGATATTAGTAAGCTGTCCCTATGTAAGCCTTGTGCCTACTAGGTAGGGTGCAGGGTATTTATATGTGGGACAAGTAGAAAAATAATGTCATCTTGCCCCATCAGTGACAAGGCCCTTAAAACTATTTGCATTGTGGCAGGCCCAGCTTTCCTAAGTAGAAAACCACAACAGGAATTAAAATACTAATACTCTGCTTCAGGAATGAGACCAGGTACAGCAACATTTGTAATAGTTATTAAAAATATAATCAATGGGGAAGTCTGATTTGTAATACATTTTGAGGAAACAGCAGCGTCAGAATGTTACCTTTTACCTGCGTGACCTCTCAGAGGATAATTAGCATAAGACTGGCAGGTTTAATCCTTTGCTAAGCCTAAAACGAGATATGACAGAGGTATGGAACTCCTCCAAGGACCATGCAATACGTGACCGAATGGGCAGAGATGACTTGTCTGAGCTCAATAAAAAAATGCAGAATGGTGGCTTTACCCATCCAGTGGACACTACATGACAGGTCTGACTGAAGCACATGTAAAAATATTGCAACCTTAAAAGGGAGCAAACAGGATGCCAGGAAAATTCTTGTGTATCGCCTGTCTACCTGCAGAATAACTCTGCTATTTCTCGCCTCACTTCTGTATCAGGTTTGTTTTGGGTACAGTACTTGCCCAACTTTGTAATTACATAGCACACCAGGCTATAGGCTACCTAGGGCTTACCTTAGGTGAGACATATATTCATTAAAACTGTAGTTTAAGGCTTGACTAGGGGATTTAAGTGCCATGTTGACATGGCAGTGACACACTGAATTCAGGCTGCAATGACAGGCCTGGGTCATGTTTTAGGGTGCTACATTAGTGGGTGGCACATTATGTGATGCATGCCCACTGTTAGCATTAAGTTACATCCCTGAGTATATGGTATAGCTTTCTGCAAGGGACTTACAAGTAAGCCAGATATGCCAAACAGGGGGAAACCAAATATACTATGTTTTAGGGAGAGACCACGAGCACTTTAGCACTGGTTAGCAGTGGTAAAGTGCACATAGTCCTAAAGCCAACAAGAACAAATTCAGCACAAATGGGAGGAGGAAGGAAAGTTTGAGAAGGGACCCTACAGAAAGGGCCATTTAAAACAAACTATCACCTCCATATTGTCACTGCAGCAAGCTTGAGGTCAGGGCAGGGAAGTCTGGAAATTCCATGTACTTCAAAGACACTGTCTAGAACCATCTCCCATCTATTATTGAAAGAGCACCAAGGTATAAAAATTGGTTCTCCAACTCGACCACTTAAATAAAAGTGTGGACTTGTGGATACTCTGCCTCGACAAAGGACTGCTGTGCTACTGAAGGGACTGTCATTCTACTGGACTGCTGACCTGATGGACTACTGCCTCACTGAATTGCTGCTTTACTGTCCTGCTGCACTTCTGTCTGCAAAAGAAGGACTGCTCTTACAGCTTGAAACCAGAACCACCAAAGAGACTCCAAAAGACTAGATTGCAACAGGAACACACAAAACGTCCTTTACATTTGACCCAGACCTCAACCCATCCTGAGTGAGTCCTGACCCTCCCACTGGTGCTCCAGAAATACTGTATATTTGAAAGTGGTAGTGAAAGTGACCAGATAGACAAAACTCAAAACCTGGAATTCAAATGTTTTCGATAAAAACTGCGCTAAGAACTGCGAGGAGGGAGGAGCTTTGCGCGCATCCGAGATGGCCGCATGAGCACAGGGCTCCCGAGGACCCTCGCTACCTCCCGCATTTATCCTGGACAATATCCTGATTTGATGGAAGATCATTGAAGACACAACCCGGCTGATGTACTAGCAGGGTCTTGGGTCGGAATCGGACACAGGGTCCCCGAGTTATGCCGTCCTGAAATTTGCGGCCTTCTCCATGGAACATCCTGGACCTTGAGTTGTACCAGTGCCCAGGTCGTAATTTAACAACAACGGCTTGAGGGGATCAGATCACAGCCTCACTTCACTTTCGGTTTCGTTTCTCCGGCGCACTGCCCCATATCTGCGGTGTGTCTGTTGATCGGACTAGCTCTGACGCCCGCTCATTGTGCTTCAAGCTGGCGACTGTTTGGCTGTAGACTCCGTTGGCTCACCTTTGCCTCCTGTATTCTTGTGTTTGAATTTTAAGGAGCCATTTGGACCAGATCCCAAGCCTCCCTCCGGGGCACCCGACTCGCCATGACGGGCAAGCCTGAGGGTGAGAAACGGAAACTCAAGACTACTATCCGTGGAGGTTCAACCCAGACGAATGTCATGGATCACTACACACTCTCTAAAGGATCCCCTGGTGGTGCACCTAACACTCGGGAGGAGGCGGTCGACGATCCTACTGTATTGGCGGACTTAACGCTACAGGACGTGATGGGCGCCATTGCTGGTATTCAGTCTTCTATTGGTCAACAGTATGAAGCCCTGGCTCTGAAGTTGGACACGGTAGCTATTGATGTTAACCTCATTCGAGCTGCTTTGGCCAAGACGAATGAAAAGGTGAAGTCACTGGACCTAAAGACGTCCAGCCTTACCACGGATGTGTCTGACTTGCAAACAGAAGTGCGCAACCTTCGATCTGCCAATGACTTTTTTGCTCGTCGCTTGGAGGATTTTGAAGGCCGTGCACGGCGCAATAACGTGCGTATTATTTGGGTCCCGGAAGACTCTAGTTCCCTCGCCACTGATCTTCGAGTGGAGGACCTCATTCTTAATATCTTGCACCCAAGGACCTGAGCAAATTCTTCGCCATCGAAAGTGCGCACAGAGTGCCAGGGGGACAGGCGAAGCCCGGTTCCCCCCCCCGTCTGATTATTGCACGGATCTTCAACTTTAGAGATCGCGACGCCATTTTGCGGGCGGCACGGACAAGCGGCCCTACGCAGTTCGAGAATTCTGCTGTGAACTTTTATCCGGACTTTTCTCAATCGGTCCAGAAACAACGTATGGGATTTCAAGGTGTGAAACGGCGACTAAGAGACATGGAACTGAAATATGCTATGTTATTCCCGGCTCGACTGCGTGTTGAATATGACAATTGAACATTTTTCTTCGTCAGGCCTGAGGAAGCGAGTGATTGGTTGGACACTTTGCCGACTCGCCGTGCTTGCCAGGAACATGCTGGTGGTGCTGAAGGGGTATTGATGGACCAAGAATGATTATGGTGCCTGTGTCCGGACCACTACTCAACGTGACCAGCTGAGGCTCACTGACTTTTTTTGATCATTCCATTCGTATCTTGGGGGGTTGCGGGAATGGCGGGAACCTTTCCTCCTGTGGGGTTTTCTTTGTGTAGATTAGTTCTATGTTTGTAATTGTCAGGGCGACAGGCAAACTGCAAATTGGGGTGGCTTTTGAGTCGGTGCAGGGGTGCCGGGTGGGGGGGTGTTGTGTTGGGAACCTTGGGGAGAGGGAGGGGTATGTTCTGGGATTGTTCCTTTTCTCTTTTTCAAGGCAAGGTACTTTTATTATTTTTAACATTGGTGTGATGCTCATTTTGCGATGGGAGTTCATTGTGGGTTCGGATGGGGGGTAGAGGGTTGAGGGTATTATGCTGGAATGTGAATGGGTTGGGGGATCGCATAAAGAGAGGGGTGGTTATGCAGCTGTTGCGGCGTCTTTCGCCTGATGTCGTTCTGCTACAAGAGACACACTTGGTAGGAAACACTTGTCACGCTCTAAATAGACGGGGTTATCGTCTTGCTGCCCATTCTGGATTCACATCTAGCTCCAGAGGAGTGGGTATTCCCTCCCCCTCGAGGTTGATGATGTGATCCTTGATGCCAGGGGTCGTTATGTTGCACTTGTCGGGCGGTGGGAGGGAAATCCAGTCTCATTGGTGTCGGTTTATGTCCCCCCGGGCTTACAATCCACGACATTTACGGACCTGGGGCGGATGGTTCTGGGCCTCCCGGAGGGTGTTTTGATACTGGGTGGTGACTTTAACTCTGTCATATCTGGCAGGATGGACCGCTACCCCCCAACCCCCGAGATCTTCCTGCTGCGTAATCCTGGTTGGGTGACTTCCTGGAAACATTGGGACTTGTAGACTGTTGGAGACTAATGCATCCAGAGCAAACACAGTTTACTTTCCATTCGGGAGCACATGGTAGTCTCTCAAGTTTGGATTATATCCTGATACCTGCGGCACTGTCCCCCTCGGTTGGAGAGATTAGACACTTGGCCCGGGGTATATCGGACCACTCCCGTGTTTGGTTTTATTTTACTCTTGGCATCGGTGCCGAAGGTAGGGTGGGTCCGATTAACCCCTGGTATCTCCTCAACCCTAAGACTCGCACTGAATTGATTAAATCATTTGATCTGTATTTTACTGAGAATGCTGGTTCTGTATCCTCGCCTGTCTCGTTGTGGGAAGCTTTTTAAACTGTGATCAGGGGACAGGCATTGTCTTTGGTGGGGTGTGCCAAGAAATGTAAGAATGAGGCAATTGTTCAGCTCGAAACTGAAATCACAGACCTAGAGACTGCACTGGAGCGGGAGGTGTCTCGAGAAGCATTACATGTCCTCCGCATTAAACAATTAGAATATAAAACTTTGGTTACTGATGCGGTAAAGACGATGAGTAGGGAACAGCAGGGACGGCTCTATGATGTGGGTGATAAAGCAGGAAAATTGATTGCCTGGCTGGACAGAAGGGAGAGAGCGAATCGAGTGGTTCCGGTGATTGAGACAAGCGGTGGTGTGAGTGTAACTGACCCGGTTGAAATTGTTGAATGCTTTGCTGATTATTTCCGAGAGGTCTATACCTCGGTGTCCGACAGGCCCGAGGAGGACTCGCAGTTGTTGCTTCGGGATATAGCACTTCCATGTTTGTCGGAATCGGATTGTGCCTGTTTGGATGCCACGCCTTCGGTAGATGAGGTGGCTCTCGCGCTGCGCTCCCTCCGTTCCGTTAAGGCTCTGGGTCCCAATGGCCTTCCTGTGGAACTGTATAAGTTACGCCCCGATACTTTAGCTCCCTATCTCCGTGATATGTTTTTGGCTGCGCCAGATACTGGCTCCCTCCCTAGAGATCAGCGTCTTGCGACCATTGTGGTGATCCATAAGGAGGGTAAACCACGAGATCGTTGCTTGTCTTATAGACCCATTTCGCTCTTAAATGCAGAGCCCAAGATCCTCGCCAAACTGCTTGCTAATCGTCTGATTACGGTTGTTAGCAACCTGATTCATCCGGATCAATCGGGTTTTATCCCGCACCGTAACACGGCATTAAATTTGCGACGTCTGCATGGTGTTCTCGCGAGTGCCCCGACGCTGCGTGAACCGGCCATCTTGGCGTCCTTGGACGCCACGATGGCCTTTGATACACTCGAGTGGTCTTATCTCTGGGCGGTACTCGCCAAGTTTGGATTTGGCGCGGGTTTTATTGGTTGGGTCAAACTCCTGCATGCATCGCCACTGGCACAGGTGGTGGTTAATGGCCGCGCCTCCGTGCCTTTTACTTTTGGGAGGGGCACGCGGCAGGGTTGTCCGTTGTCCCCGCTTCTCTTTACTCTGGCGTTGGAGCCTCTTGCCGCTTGGCTACGGTGGGAACCTTCGATGAAGGGTATACGCTGGACGCCGGAATTTGAGGATTGCATTTCCTTATACGCAGATGATATTTTGTTGTACCTTACATCTCCCCAAAAATCACTCAACGTATTGTTTGACGTACTCAACTCCTTCGGGAAGAACTCGGGCCTTATCATTAATTGGTCGAAATGCTACATTTATGTACTTGCGGGTGATGTCCCTCGTTTGCCACGGGGCTGTCCCATCCAGTTGTCGCAGTCGGGCTTTAAGTACTTGGGTGTGTTTATCTCGATGGATCGGGCGGTTCGCTATGAACGCAATTTGCTCCCCCCACTCCAACGGTTGCGCTCCGATGTAGTGCATTGGTGTAAATTGCCGTTATCTCCCCTAGGGCGTGCGGCCCTCTTTAAGATGATGTCCTTACCACGGTTCCTATATGCCCTTCAGAATAGTTTTGATGTCATCCCGTCAAAATATTTTCGGGAAGTAGAATCGTTGCAGAGGCAACTAATATGGGATGGAAGTTCACGCATAGCTCTTCCGAAATTGACACTTCCCTGGTATGATGGCGGTATAGCGCTCCTGGATATTCGCAGGTATTATTGGGCTTCCCACCTCGCGCCCATCAACCACGGGATGTATGGCCCGGGTTGAATCCAGGGTTTGAAATGGATACGTGGTTGCTTCCGGGTGGTGATTACTACAGAGCGCTTTATTCGGGATCCTCCCGTTCACAACTCACGGGACCTACCGCTATAGCCGTGCGGGTATGGCATAGCGCAACGACGGCTATGGGCTGGAGTGATAGACTGACTGGTGCGACACCGCTCTATGCCTCTGCGAAGCTGGGTGGTCTATGGAGGACAAAGGGATTTGATAAGTGGGACATGATTGGTATTGGTAAAGTGCGTGATTTCTGGGTTAAAGGAAGGGTGAAGGCCTTCTCGGATCTGCAAAAAGAGTATAAGCTGAGTGACAGGGAAACATTTTTGTTATATCCAGGTACGCCATGCTCTGAACTCCATGTTGCCAGTGGATAGTGATATCCCGGATTCCTCCCCCCTCGAGGATCGTATACTAGACGGTTATGTGCCAGATAGTACTATCTCACTGTTCTATAAGAAAATGATTAATGACCGATCGAGTCTGCTCGATCGCCTCCGTGAGGCCTGGATTACTGATGGTATTGAACTAGATGACGAGGACTGGCAGTCCGCGATCTCCTCTCCCAATTCCTGCCCGCTTCCGTCTGGTCCAATTCAAGATCCTCCACAGAATCTATGTCACCGGTCCCCGTCTGATCCATATGGGCTACTCCACGGATGGCATGTGTCGGCGTGGGTGTGGTCTCCTTGGCTCTTATCTCCATATCATATGGGAATGCCCTGAGGTGGTGTGATTTTGGAAACGTATACATGAGATTATGGATGAAGTTACGGGTTTGTGATGATGCCGGAAGCCCGACAATGTTTATTGAATGTCTGGGGTCTGAATGACTATGACGTGTCGCAGCTCCGGTGGGTGACTCTGGCCAATATGGTTGCGAAGAGGGATATTGCTCAGTTGTGGGGATCCCCAAGACCTCCTACAGTGACTGCTTGGAAAGAGAGTCTGGACTGGTGCATGTTTCGAGAGAAAACAGTGTATGTCGCAAGAGGCAGGCCCAGAAAATGGGGGAAGATTTGGAACCCTTGGAACTCATACCATGGAGATATCTGTACGCCCCCGCTCACCGCCATTCCGAGTCCTTCCCAGTCGCCCTGACCCACATTCCTTCTAGCTGTGATATACTGTGCTGTTCATTTGCAATTCTGCCTCTGCCGCCCTCCCCTCATCTGTATTCGAAGAATCTTTTCTCCTGTTGTCATGCATCTCCCGTCCTCCCTGAGCGCAGACCTAATGGCTGTATTATCACTGTAATGCCTTGCTTGTTTGTTTGATGTTTTGTTTCTATGTGTTTCAAATAATAAAAAGTAAAAAAAAAAAAAGAACTGCGAGAAGACCAGGACCTGCCAGCTTGCCTAGCAACCCAGGGTGCATCACAAGTTAGATCCACTTACCGGCAGGTCCCATATTCTTCTCTGCAGCAGCAAATCCTGTTCTGCGGCCCCTCGACAAAGAGGTATCTGGCCTTGTGGAACTCTCATCAGCAACAGTCTGCTGCCTCGTCTTCCTGCAGCTCACCGATGATGAGAATCTCACCTCATATAAAGCCTGCAGCCCTGCCTCACTGTATTTCTCACTTCTCAGAAGAATTTTCTTTAAAATTCTTCTAGGTCAGAATGTAAATTGAGACCAGGCCACATCCACTCCCTGTATCAAACATTGATTCATTTGTGGTGAGCCATAACTTTTTACTTTGTCATGGTCTTGTCCGACCAGATACCCGCAGTTAATGCTTTGTTTTTTGGCACTATTTTTCCCTAAAACTCATATCTCTGGTTGCTGGAAAAGGCCTTCTTGCAGGATTCTTTCCAAATATTTTGTGCTTCTTCCTCCTGTTTTTCCTGACCTAAGCTTGTTAGCTATAGGACTCTTGCCACTAAACTGTGTTAAAGTGCATATGCTCCCTGTATAAATTGTTGTCCTAATTGCTTTTCCATGATTAGCATATTTGATACTGGTAAGTCCCTAGTAATTTGCACTGACTGTGCCAAGAACTGTAATTCAAATGCTACTAGTGGGCCTGCTGCACTGATTGGGCCACCTACAGACCTGCCCGCTGCAATGCCTGTATGCACAGTTTTAAATTGCCATGTCGACCTGGCAAGTGTACCTACTTGCTAGGCCCAAACCCCCTTTTTAAATGTAAGGCACCCCTCAGGCAGACAAAGAAGTACTCCCATTGGCTGGGTGCAGTGTATGTGTAAGGTAGAACATGCAGAGGTGTGTGTGTGACATGTCCTGATATTGAAATACTTAGCATTTCGTTTTTACTATTGAAACACTATCTATCCCATAGGCTAACATAGGAGTTTTTTTGTAATATCTTACAAACATAACTTTCCATTGGAGCAAGATAGAGAAATTAAGTTTAGGCTCTCTGAACTCAGTATTCAATAACACCTTTTTAGGGAGATGGTTTTTAAATTGTGTATTTGAAAGTGCCACTTTTAGAAAGTCAGGTGTTCTTGTTTAACCATTTTGTGAGCCTGTGCTGATTTGTGTATTGACTGTCTTGTTTCAAAGTGACAGGAGCTGTGCATATACTATAGACAGCCACCTGGGAGGAGGGGGTTGAGGATGTGTCCTGCCTTTCCTTAGTAACTCATAGCTGGGCTGAATAGACCTTGGCTGCATTTAGAGTGGTGGGAGGAGTTTCTGTTGCACCCAAATAGGCAGTGTCTCCTTTGCACAATGCTGTTTCCACCTCCTGTGATCATGCTCTACCAGAAAGGACAGACCTGGTTTGGAGTGGGTGCAGAGACCCTAGTCACAAATAGAACACAGAACAAAATGGGGCAATAGTATATGACTGTAAGCCTCAGAGAATTAGATCACTTCTGGACTCAAGAGAAACCTCTTCCACGGAGAAGAGCTGGAGAGCTGCAACAAGTACTAGCCCAGCGTTGTGTCTGCTTAGCTGGGTTAGCCTGCAGTGCCTGCTTCTGCCAATAAGAGGAAAAAGACTGGAACTTTGCTTTGAACCTGCCTGAAGATAACTCCCTAAAGGTGTGTGTGTGTTGGCCTCTTGTACTGAAGTCTCAGGGACACAAAGACTTTACCTGCAACCCATTGACTAGCACCTGGACTCAGGTGTGGACGCCTGCATTCAAAAAGGCACCAATTCTAGTTTTTGTGCCCCGAGAATTGTGTGGGTGGTGCTGCAACGCAAAAAAATATCCCTGATGGTATTAGCAATGGCTTTGTGACACTGGTATCAGCAACAAGGCCGGGCCACTGCTTGTGAAGTAGACAACGCACCTGACCTATTGCACACAGCTCTGACACCCTAAGACACCTGCCGATGCCTGAAGTTATCCCCTTTCTGAATCCAGCGCTTGCACTAATGATATCAACACCAGCACCGGCATCCTGTTATCATGGAGCTGATAACCACCAAGGTTGACTTTACTAATTCTTCGACATTGCATTGCCTCACCAGAACCAACGCCTCACACCTGCATAACTTCCACAGTCCTGAACTTGAAGCACCACATCCTCATGGACACACTGCCTTGCCTCACCCGTGGCAACCAGGGTGCCAGCCTCGACCTCAGCACTGACACTTCACCTCCACAATGCTGTGCTTCATTGATAGACTTGGTTTACAAACTCTGGTTGTTTGGGGGTCCTTGTTACTCCATGCCCAGCCCTTGCACCTCACAGTTGGTGCGTACTTTGGATTTATACCCATCTGGTTGTCATAATAGCCCGAGGTGGAGCTATTTGTTTTCTACAAGTTCTATTTTTGAAATAACTGTTCTAAACCTGCATTTTACTGCATGTATGAAAGGGTGTTTGTTTATGTTGGTCTTATTTGGTTTAGATAGAAATACTTTATTTTTCTAAACTGGTGTGGTGTCCATTTGTGGTGTTTACACTTTGTTACTGTGAGTTTGGGTACAATAGTTTACATATTGCTTTTGGGATGAGCCTGTCTGCTAGAGTGTGAGAAGGAGTTATCTGAAGTGTGTACCCCCCTTACCCTGACTAGAAGCAAGGGTGCCTACTTGGACAATGGTGCATAACTCTGCCAACCAACCACCCCTATTTCTAACAACGGTTCTACTTATATTTTTTTAATTGTGATTTCAAATAATATATTAAATTGTTTTTATCTTTCTAAATTGGTAGGGAATTTTTTTGTTGTTTTCATTTTAATAATCTTGGTGTACTGTACAAATAGTTCACATATAGCTTCTACGTTAAGCCTGACAGCTTACCAGATAAGGATTGTGGTTCCTGCTTGAACAGGTTTTCACTCCCCTCGAACAGTAACCCAGTTTCTTACAACTGGTGCCACTTTGGGCTTTTCCATTTAAATCTTTATGAATTTATAGCTTCGGTGCTCCTCTTTAGATTCTTGTTGCTCTGTTTTTGCTTAATACATTTTTCCCTTTTCTTAAAAATTAGAGTAGATTGTTTGTTTGTGTTTTGTCTTCACCTTTTTAACTGTTTTGGAACTTCTAAACGCTTTCCATGATTTCACTAGGTTAAGCTTGCCTGCTCTCTGCCACAGCTACCAGGGGTTGAGGCCAGCCTTTGACCTGACCTAACACGAGGCGGACACCAATCCACACCAACTAACAAACCATTTTTGCACAACCACTGATATTATACTCAAGCCATTTCAGTATGCACCACATACAAGAGTCTTGTGTTCTTTCAATGATTGGGCAAACAACAATGATCAGTTTGTTATTGTTTTTACTCATAATACAGGGTGATAGCCCAAATATCGAAATGCACAAAAAAGTTGAAAGAATTGCTACATGGATGAAATTCCAGAGTTCATTCAAGCCAATCTTGGTTGGCATAGGTGGTCATTCCAGCAACAGTCTCTGTATCTGTAGTTTTAGAAGATTACGACCACTGGAGTCCATAATGGTCACATATATCACCTGCCATTGTATGCCATCTGTTGTGTGATTGTGTGCAATTAAAAGTTCACCAAAGCATCAAATCTTGCTCTTCAGCTTGAACATTCTTTGTTTGATCGTTTATGTTGTTTATCTAACAAAAGCTAGAGAGGAGAGACATTTAGGGCACTATCCCGATCTCGGTCGGTAAGCCTCTGTCCGCTCATTGGGGCTTCCTGACCAACATTGCAAGTTTATAGTTCGAACATCGAATTATGATGTCTGCAGTAAAATTGTGAACCTGCCGGTCAGCTTGACTGACTTCTGACGGGCTCAAGGAGTCCATAAGCCAGTCGGAAACCTCAACATAATCCCTGAGGATGGCATTACTGCCGTTGGGATTATAATGTGGCTTTCTGATAGGCTTTCCATGTTGGGCTTTATGACATGGAAAGCCTGTTGGGAAGCAGCTCTGGGCCTCCACAGCCTATGGTTGGGGCACTGGGGGGCACCTATGGTGCACCCCTGTCAATCCTTGCATTGTGTGGCAGGCACCATCAGATGCCTGCCGTAGAGTGCAGGGATATACACCAACGGAGCTTGAGCTGCGTCTGATTCCCGACCACAGCACAGGCTCCCATGTGCGGTCGCATCATAATGCGGGTGCCAAGCTATAGTCGGTTGGTTCCCACTCTGCAATGGTTTTGTGCATACACAAATCTGCCTGACATCATAATATGGGACTTAATGTTATATTTCATTTTTTTCTAATTATGATCAGAGAAGAAAAATTTAAAGCGTGTTTGTGTCCTTTGTATTGAAACATTTTGGTGCTGCTTGAATATTTACAAGACTCACATTTAATATGTTCAATTTGTGGCTACTAAATCGCACATTATAGCAATAGTAGAGGAGTTTTTAATATGGGTGTTCACGACACAGTCCTGTTACGTTCCCAGGTTAAGCCGATTTAGAGAAGCAATTAATTTTTTACATTGTTCTATTGTTCACAATAACATTTTAGCTGTGACCTTTTGCACAAATTGCAGTGCACAACAATATTGGATTATTTTCTCTGAAACTAAACTTGTTCACATATCTTCTCACAACATTATCAAAATGCCCCAAGCAAATATAAAAATGTGGTCTCTATCTTCATCCACGGGCCATCTAAATGGTCATAACATCACTAATCTCTAAGCGTATTGTTATTATAAATAAAGAACACCCTAAAAATTATTAGAGGAGGTACTTTAGCTGACACTGAAGGCACCTGCATATTGAGACTTCACCCCGCAGTGGTCTAACATTCTGTGAGGAGTGTCCAGTTTGTGACGAAGACAGGGTCCTTTATGCTCTGATACATGGTAATGGGGTTTGATCGTCCTTTGGAGGTATTTGTGGTTTTCCACCTACACACACTCTATATGCACTCAAAGGGCCCATATACAATATGATTCAGAAATCCTTCGACCTACCATCGGAGGCTTTCCAACTCACGTTGTCCATTTTACTTGCGACCGCCTAATTACTATCTAGGTGGTTGAAAGCGAAACTGGCTGGTCCATCAGCCAGTCGGAACCGGCACATAATCAACAAAGGACGGCGTTTCTGCTGTCAGGTTACAATGTCGATTTCCGACAGTCTTTCCATGCTTGACTTTCTGACATGGGAAGCCTGTCGGAAAGCAACTTTAGGGGCCCCTAGCAGGGCCCCCCTTTTCTCTGTGGCCTCTGGTTGGGAAGCAAGGGGGCACCTATGGTGCCTCCCTGTGAACCCATGCACTGTGTGCGTGCCTGTCACACGGTGCCGCGATGCACACAAACTCCCATTTCTCTACAGGAGATTGTTCTACACCCAGTTTACAGACGCAGCACAAGCTCCCATAGGGAAATGGGAGTATGCGACCGCACATGGTGCAGTCGCAACTTAAGGAGGTATTGGGAACCACCGACCCATGGTCGGGCAGTTCCCATACCAATACAGTACATCATAATAAGGTCTAGAACATGGTTCGCATAGTAGGAGCACACTCAATTATTGCCTTGTTTATATGCCTGCATATATTCACTGTTTTAGCACCATGGTTGAACCGTATCTACTATTCACTCTTATGGTGCTTGCATCATTTCCATTTGCTTCTGTCTATTGATTGTCGCAGCACATGTATTCTATTTCTATACAAGAAAAGCTTTGGTTCAATAAATATATTGAAACGTCCCACTGTATACTTCTGTGAGACTAAGTAAGCATGAGTGACTGAGAAAAAAAACATTCTGTACTATTTCCACAGTCCCTAAGGGGTCAGGATTGACATGTTCAGTGGTTGTCAGTAACCATTTGTTCCCTAGTAAGGTTAGGGGGGCTTACGTTGGTACTGTGAGCCAGCTGGTCTGCAGGTCTCTAGGCCACCATATTCTGCGGTGGTGTCTGGAATCAGTCTAGGCACCAAGCCCTTAGTTTATGTTGTCCAGCAAATGTGCAGATCCTACGGATTGGTAGGAACTACACGATAGTCCCTGATGTTCCTATTACATTTGAAAAGCAGAAATGGGTGGTTAGATGTGGCATCATACAGCAAGATTCCTTTCTTTAGTTGACTGCTAGTTTGAGGAAATGTGTTTACAGGGCAATTACCGGACGCAGGTTTATATTTTGGATGGAGTAAATCCTCACAAAATCCTAACAAGACAATGCTAGGCCTATTTCCTGGCTCATTTGACCACTGATCTAGGGTACTCCCTTACATTTGAAAAGCACCAACTGGTGGTTAGATGTGAAATCATCAAGCAAGATTCCTTTCTTTAGTTGACTGCTAGTTTGAGGAAATATGTTTACAAGGCAATCACCGGACGCAGGTTTATATTTTGGATGGGGCAAATCCTCACAAGACAATGCTAGGCCTATTTCCTGGCACGTATGACCAGTGATCTAGGGTACTCCCTATTGATGAGATTTTGTATTAGTTCTTTCAAATCAATGAAGAAATCCTTCCTATTACAACAAGTGTATTTTATTCTTAAAAATTGCCCATTGTGTAATTTGTAAAAGTGAGTGTGGGTGATGACGACAATACAACACCAGCGAATTCCTTTCTGTGCACATTTGCAAGTCAGCTACCAAGACTTACATATACAGCATAAAGTATATATGTTCTCCATGCTCCATTGTGATGATGGTATGATTATATGTCTCTACTGATAAACATGTCCTTACATGCAAACTTCTGTATCTCCTTAGTCTTCTAAACAATTAATGCATTTCATGTTAATCTTGGAGGAGACCTTCTTTGCTTGTTTGCTCGTTTGCTGTTTTCCTGAGGACCCTGTTGGACCTTTCAAAGCCCTTCACGACTTGCGGAACCCGCTTCGCGGGTCCCGCTGCGCCCCAGAGACCAAGGGGAATCTGTATTGCAGCTGCGTGGGAGGACCAGGGCTGCGAGCGTGCGGGGCAGGACTGCAAATCCCAGAAGCCCCTGCACACCGCGCCTCTCGCCACCTGGCCGCTCTCCCTGGCTACCACACCCCGCCTGTAATCTTTAAAGGGGCGTCTACGGTTTGTCCGCCGTGGGAGACCTTCTTTGCTTGTTTGCTCGTTTGCTGTTTTCCTGAGGACCCTGTTGGACCTTTCAAAGCCCTTCACGACTTGCGGAACCCGCTCCGCGGGTCCCGCTGCGCCCCAGAGACCAAGGGGAATCTGTATTGCAGCTGCGTGGGAGGACCAGGGCTGCGAGCGTGCAGGGCAGGACTGCAAATCCCAGAAGCCCCTGCACACCGCGCCTCTCGCCACCTGGCCGCTCTCCCTGGCCACCACGCCCCGCCTGCAACCTTGCGGACTTCCCATTTAAGTGAAAGCCATCACCCGCTACGCGGGAGCGAGCGGGAGCGTCCCGGGAGAAGCCCGGGACAAGGGCGGGACCGTCTGTGGCCGTCAGGGGCTGTAGGAGGCCGGGCTGGGCCACTCCTCTAATATCTATTGACCGGGTATTTGACGTAACCTATTTGTTTAGTTTTTACCTGGAACTGCTAGTATATTGGCAGGTAGCAGGGGGGCTTGATACATGGCTAGTTCTGTAAATACCTCCACCTTGTTGTCTTCTATGGGCGAGGTGGAGACGGCGGTTATGGGCCCCCTAGATACATACTTCAAACGCCTGCCCCAGGACATTGATAGGGAGATTGCTCTGGCGGAAAGACGCGCCGGGCGTAGGCTGTCGATAGAGCTTATGAAAACCCCCCTTGAGAAACACATAGGCCAAAGTTTTCCTTCATTGGTTACCCCGTTATCTTCCATAGTACTGCCAGCTACACATGATACATTGTATGATATATCCGTATCTAATGAGCCACTGGGTACCTCTCCTCTAGACACAGTGGTTACCACTTTATCCTCAGAGCATGTAAATGCTTCTAACCGATCACCGAGGGGGCAAAATGCAATATTAAAAGTCTGTGTTCAAGCACAGGCCATTAAACCTAAACCATGCCCAAAGAGGAAGAGGGTTGCCACTATCAAAAAATCTCAAGTCCAAAACCCCGCAAGGAAGTTTAGGAAGTTGGCCACCAAAATACCCTCAACCCATGTCCCTGTAGAGAATCCTACTGGTGTAATAATGGAGGAGGGAGTAGATGCCTCAATAGGTGCAGATTGCCTAATGATGCCAGCATCAACAGGAATAGAACCTATTACCCTAGTAGCCCCTGGGCAACCGATATCTAAGCCGGAATATCTCTCGGACTTGGAAAAACTAATACGTTCCCTCTTAAATCCCTTTGAGTCCAGACTTAAAAAGATAGCAGAACAACTGAACCATCTTGAGCAGGCTAGTTTAGATAAATTTTTTTCTATAAAATCCTTAATTAAGTCCTGCAATAAAATGGGAGAAAATGGGATAAACCATCAGTTAGCCGAGCGGGAGACAGGTGCCATGGTGGTTGACTTGATACCCCCAACTGCGAGTGGTGCATCTACTCAGCGGAATAATGGGCAGAACAGTAAGAACATAGCTGCACCTTCATCCACTATAAATAATACTAATTGTGGGAAAACCAAGACTAACTGTAACAGCACTGCGGCTAAAGGTAGTAAAGATGGCCCAAAAAACTCTGCTACAGCCGCTAATAAAAATAGTCCACCCCTACCAACCACTACGGAACTTAGACAGGGCACGTTGATAGACGTAGATAAAAATCAAGGTAATAATGCTGTTGGATCAAATGTGCCGTTTGCCTCAGGGATAGTAAGCAGGGGCGGTCCTGTAAGGGATGGTAATACTATAGCCGATGGAAATAATGCTATTATAGCATTGGGAAATGTTGTTCCATCGAGCCTTGCTGTCCCAGAACGTTGTCCACCAAACCCATATGTTAATAAACCTTCCACTCGGATTCCCCCGGTTCAATTCACCCCTGATTCCTATCCATATGTGGCTATTCTCACCAATGTCCCACCCTTATTGGAAGGTCAAAGAGAAACCTATGACATGTTAAAAAATAAAGCCATGCATTGGCTACGGGTCAATAGACCCCTGCCAGGGGGTGTGGACGGCCTGATCATCGGGGTTAGAAGGGTTAATTGGATTGGAAATACCTTAAAAAAGCAGGGGGGTGAGTGTATCATAATTAACTTCCAAGACCCAAGGGTAGTGGGGTTAATTACGAGACCGGGGTGGAATATTAGTATTGGTGGGATTGGTGTTGTGGATTTGACCTTTTTTTATCCTAGACCGGTGCCCACTTATTCTGGGGGGAGTAATGAGTCAATGAGAATTAGTCTACCTCCTTGGGTAGAGGCCAGCTCTTTTCCTGCCCCTATTTCACGTCCAAATGACTGTTATAAACAGGTACACAACTCCAATAGTGGGCCAGGGTATATGAGGTGGGGATGTTGACGGAATTCTGTCGAATTCTTTGATTTTGGTGAACAAATGGATAGGGAAAGTATCCTGGAGGCAACACTGTCACCCAATGGGGATGTAACGTGTACTTTAGCCAAAGTGGCCCCTGATAGGGAAGGTGGAAGTATGAGGGGGGGAATATGGCATGTCAGGAAGACTGGGGGGGTGAATCCAGATCACCACCAAGTTTTGGTATAAATGATGCTAAAGATGCCAACTGTGTAGATACCGTTATAGGAGAGGGCGGTGACTGTGAGACTTTGACTAATTCACCGGTCATGGTAGCTACTGAATGGGGGATCAGCAAAGGTGATATCACGGGGAGGTTTCTTTCATGGAATATAGCAGGCTTGGCCTCTAGATTGTTGTCTCAACATTGGATAGATTTTGTTAATGGGTTTGAAATGTGCCTATTCCAAGAGACGTGGGCTTGTGATCCAATTTACCTGCCAGGTTACTTAAATTTTTGTATACCAGCGACTAGAGGCCCCAGGGGCAGACCTATGGGAGGTCTAACAGCCTGGATCAAGCAGAATTCACAAGTTAAAATAAAAGTGATTGATCTAGGCTGTAAGGATATACAATTATTGAGGTTATCACTAGGAAAGGGCGGTGTGATAGATATTTATAATATTTATGCTAGGGGTATAAGTGCTGGGAATTCTCCCACCCTAGAAGATCTATCCACCTCCCTTGAATCCCAGTCACTTGGAAATAGAGTGGTTGTGGCAGGTGACCTGAATAGGACTTTTGAGCCGTTAGAAAATACTGAATATCCGATAGGACAAGAGGAAGATGCCTTATGGGGTGTCCCAAATCTAAACCTCATACCCGTGAAGCAGTGGACAAAAGATATATTGCTGTTGAATGCGTTATGTTTGGAACATGGTTTGAGGGCCCTTAATGGCAGGACAAAAAGTGACCAAGGAGGAAATTGTTCATTTGACAATGGCCATAATAAAAGTAGGATTGACTATGTCATCTGTAGTCTTGAGTTATGGTGTGGCGTGGGCGACATGGAAATCAAGGGGAGAGTAGAAAGCGATCATAACCCCCTCTGTGTTACCCATTCATGGTGGAGGGCCGCGCCTGCCAGCCTAGTGTCAGGTAGCGAGATCGTACCTGTTATGGCTAATGACTCAAGAAGGGTGAAATGGCCAAACGTGCTGGCCAATCTGGCCACCTTGGACCACATCAACCTGGAGGTGGATAACGCTATCGCCGCCATGGAAACAGTAGATTCTGCAACACCGGGTTCCTCTCTAATAACAGACATACATGACACATTCTTCTCTTTGATAAAACCGCATTTTATAAAATCAGTTAGGGCAAATAGAAAAGCACCTATCAAATTGGCGAGGTGGTTTAACAAACAGTGTAGGGTAACTAGACTGGAGTTGGGCAGGGCAATCAAAAGCAGGGACAAGGCTTTGATTGGCACTGCTAGGAAACAATATAATGACAACATCCGTAAGGCCAAGAAGCTGTGGGATGAGGAGCATTGGGAGGAGTTACTTGAGGCCTCTGGGCAAAAAGATTCCAGACTTTTTTGGAAAATCGTGAAATGGGGCAGAGGTGGTACCCCTAATAACGCCGACAATAATGTTAACGAGGCTTCGTGGGTCGAGTATTTCAAACCCCAGTATGCGGAGAATAGGGATATAATGGCCATAGAACCAATCCCTGTGGTATTTTGCAAGGGAGATTTATTCTCAATCAAAGAATCTGAACTTGTAATTTCATCACTGCAGGGGGGGAAAGCTCCGGGGTTAGATGGAATTCCCTCAGACATTTTCAAACACGATAAGGTTCGGTGGGCAAGATATGCGACTGTGCTGGGAAATGCCCTTGCTAAAGGGGCAAAAATCCCCGATGTATGGAAGGGGGCAATAATAATTCCGATCTTTAAGAAAGGCGATCGGTCACTCCCGGCAAATTATAGACCGATAAGTTTGCTGGCCACTATCCAAAAAGTGGTGGGGAAGATGGTGGTCGACAAACTTATGGCCTGGGTAGATGAGAATAATGCTTTATCCCCCTACCAGGCAGGATTTAGGCGGGCAACCAGCACGGTTGATCAAATTTTTTGCTTCACTATGCTACGGTGGGGGACTGTACTCCTTGGCGAAGGCAGCCTTTATGTAGCATTTGTAGATCTGAGGGCTGCCTTCGATCTGGTGCCTAGGAGCAAGCTGTGGGTTGTTTTGAGTAAGATAGGGGTCCCACTCGAGCTGCTTACACTAATAATGCGTCTTCACGAAAGCAATTTCGCTAAAGTCCAGTGGGGGAGGAATGGGGAATCTACCACCAACTTCCCAGTTGAACGGGGGGTACGGCAGGGATGTGCCATGGCACCCCTGCTGTTCTCCTTGTTCATTAATGGTATAGTGGATAGGATGCTGGATGCGAGGGTTGACGCACCTTCGCTAGCGGGCATCAGGGTTCCGATCCTGATGTTCGCTGACGACACCTTGATCGTGTCCAAAACCCCGGCAGGACTCCAGCGAGCCTTGAACGTATTTGATATGTTCTGCAAGGAACGAGGTCTCGAAGTTAATGTAAATAAAACCAAGGTGATGGTCTTCGGGCAAAAGCGCCAATCCCAACCTAGGGTATCTCTGAACAACATCAGACTAGAGGTAGTAAATGTTTTTACATACCTAGGGGTGGAGATATCAAGCAAATTTGGTTGGTCGAGACATATTGAGAAGGCGGTGCTGAAACACCAGCAGATCTCAGGAGCTCTCCGGGTAGAACAAGCTAAATCCAAAACCAGGCCCATCAAACCTGTTCTCATGGTATACGACGCAACAGCCTTGGGCGCAGCCCTTTACGGGGCTGAAGTTTGGGGCTTTGAGAGGCTTACTACCCTCCAAAGATCTGAGAACAGGTTTCTGAGAGGGATAACTAGCCTCCCCCAAAGTACCCCATTAATACCGCTTGGCCTGGATTTAGGAAGAAGATCGCTTAGCGATCGTGCCCGACTAAGGCCTATCCTCTACTGGAGACGGCTATGGACGACCCCAGAAATTAGACACTATGCTGAGGGGTTCTCAGCCTTGGTTAAATCAGATGTCTTCCACAAAATTACACGGCTAAAAATGCTCAGGGACGTCCTTGCTGAGCTTGGTCTCTCCAAACTCTGGGAAAATCCCCTCGGGGAAGTGTTCCCTAGTAAAACCACTATAAAAGCCAAATATTGGGATTATATTGACCTGATGCTTTGGAGGAGCGCAACCTCAGAATCCATGGGGGGTAGGTTTATGGAAATTAAAACAAGACCTGCCCTAGAACAGTACTGGGACACTATAACTGTCCCGTTAGACAGGAAATTATTTTTCCAGTTAAGGGCAGGTTCCCTCCCCTGAGGTCATTGACGTCCAGCTGGGGAACTAGTAGTAGTTCGTGTTGCCCGACATGTGGCGCCCCAAACGAAAGTATCGCACATTTTCTATTCCTGTGTGAGGCCTATGTAAAACCGAGAAAATCCTGGTTGGCACCTGTTTGTAGAAACCTTGGTGTGTTAAGTGGTGTCGAGGGGTTGAGAATTATTTGTTCCTCCACCGAATTACCCATTGTAGTAGGAACGGCAAAATACCTGGGGTGGGCTTGGTCCATAAGGCGGAGGGCTCTATCTCCTAATATGCTTTGAATTTTACCTTTTTGTTTGCATGAATTATCATTGCCAGTATCCTGTGGGAGAGAAAGATGAATTTTAAATTGTAAAATGCTGCTAATATGTACGTTAAGAGCTTTTGACTGTATAAATTTGGGTATGGCCCGCAAAGCGGAGGATCTTGCACTTTAACATGCATTTAGCTTTAGCACTTTATGAGAAAGCTTATATTAACTATTATTGGTAAATATTTTATGTGTGTGTATTGTGTATTTTTAACTGTATTTTATTGTCAACGTATGTCTAGAGTTTTAAAATGTATAAACTTATATGTGTGTGCTTTTATGAGTGTATAACTCGAATAAAGCTTTTTCATCATCGTTAATCTTGGAGCATGAGGAAATCTGTGGTACCAATAGTTTGGTAATGAAAATAACATATCAATCTGGACGGTGCATAGCTAGGTGCTCAAGGAAGATGGCGGCACCCATTTGACTCTCCAAAGGATATCAGGTGGAGACTATGTCAGTTTCTCCCATCAGCAGCTCTTTCTACAGGGACACAGTGCTTGTCTTCGCTTGTGGCGTGTTTCTCCTGGTGGCTGTATCTTAGGAGGTGACACTCTCCATGTTTCTCGACAATAATATGCTTCTCTCACATCAGTGGTGCCTGGCATCTTCAGATGTTGGCATAGCGTGGAAGAGCAATGAAGCCACAACCAACACCTTGGATATCAGTAAGTTTTGCCTGCAATACTTTCCAGATTTTATTTTTACAAACTCTTTGCTTATTGCACTATTCTGACTGCCTGAATATATATTTAAACAGTTATCCGAAGCCTCGCACAAGCCCTCATTAATGAACAAGGTTCTCTATAGCATATTGCTATTTGTTAACACCATAAAATGTTTTATATCCTGGCATTTTCTTTTTCCCCTTATTGACCACTATATCCATTTTAGTATTCACCCTTGATAACCGTGTGGCTAAGATGTCAACCCCCATTTTGTGAGTCTAGGCTGATCTTTATACCACAGCTTGATGGACATTATTAAGAATTTTCTTTTTCTTTTTATTCCTCATTGAATATATATGAGCTCTACCCCTTTCCCCTAATTATGGATATATTGGTAACTGTCAAGTTTTTGTGTGTGTGAACTTGACCCAAAGGTTCAGAGCACATTACATGAGCACCAGTTGCATTACAGATGGACACATTAATTTTTAGGCATTGGGAGATAACTTACTTTTCTCAGAATCATGGGCTGCCTGAGCCTCCCACCACACTCAAATCTGGTTCCTTAGATTCAAAGTCGGCTGCTTTAGCCATTGGGCCAGTTGCCTTTTAAGTCTTTTCACAGACACACATACCCTCCTCAATTGTGCCTCATATTTCAGAGATGGAAGATCTGTACAACCCCTTTCTTTGAGGTGTTACTTTCTTATCCAATTGATCTGTTACTGCAGCTTCATTGTCACTAGGTACAGGAAAAGCATCAACCACAAGACCTAAAACAAACCCACCCTCACCCACAAAGGCTCTTACTCCTATTTCAATGGATATCTTATTGGAAGAAATCAAGGTCTTGCATACTTATATGGAAGAGACAATTGCAAAACTATTCTCATTAGCTGGACTTCTTCTCACAGTCTTTATGGAAACTACCCTTAAGGTGGATATTCTTCAGTCACAGGTTTCAGTCAGTCAAAGTACTTTTATTTTGGTAAACATACCATAAAAAGGCCATACACAGAATACACATCAAAATAACAATTAAACTCATATTACTAAATTTAAATATGCAAAAAATCACATACAAACAGTTCCTACTAATGTTAAAAACATCAGTTAAAAGACAAGAATATTTATTATGAAAAGAATTATTATGAAAGGAATATGACACCCCCTAAAGGTAGCCCTTAAAGCAAGGTATGAGCTTCCAGCCTTAGTATTGCACATCTCGTATACCACATGGACTGAATAAATCTAGCTGTGGCGAACACTATCAGGGGGCTGGCATCATATTTGAGGATCCTGAAAACTTCCCTGTAGTCCCTAAAGCCTCTAGCCCTACATAACTGCAAAATCCATTTCCCCCTTGCCCTGGCATAGGCATAGAAGGTGCAGAAGAGCAGAACATGTAGGTCTGTCTCTCTGTCGCTCGAACACCCCGGGCAAGTACTAGCCGTTAGGGGGGCATTCCGCCATTTATGTGTTACAGCCCTCAATGGCAATGAGCCGTGCCTGAACTGGATAAAAAGTTTCTTAGCCAAAGGAGGCTGGATCTCATCCAGGTAGGCTTCAAAAAGAGGACGGGCCTTAATATTCAAAAAAGTGTCAGTCAACCTAAGCCATGTTCAATAGTTTCTTGGAGATCAGTGGGCTGGTGTCTTGGGGGGACCGCCACAGGTCTCCTCTACCTAGGGCGTGGCAGAGGTGCTTGATATAATTCAGCCAAGGTATTTTCCCGGGGTCCCCCGCTACAGAATGTCTCTCAGGTCCTCCCTATAGCTCGAGAGCTCAGGAGTCACCCATAAACGTCTCCAATATAGGAGTGGGCGATTTGCTACAATCTCCTGGATGGTATCAGGCCCAAATCCAACTGCAATGGAATAAGGGGAGAGCTCAAGGGCAAATGAAGCAGACGCCTAATAAAGCTGTTTTCCGTGAGCATCAGGGGGGCAACCCTAGTATGGCCCCATAGCTCTACGCCATAGAGTGCGCCCCCTCTTGCCTGAGCCTTATAAATCTCAAGGGGCGGGCTGAGCAATTTCAATGCGGTATCATTAAAAACCTTTAAAATACCACCCGATGTTTGGGCCAGCTTTAAGTTGGCCCTAGCCTTATGAGACCCCCAGTCCATCTTATCATTGAGTGTGACCCCCAAATACTCGAAGGTAGACACCCGGTCCAACACCATTCCATTCATATGGGGGGGGGGGCAATTAGCCTCTTTGTTTTTGTTATTGTTATTGTTATTGTTGTTAATTTAGATTTATATCGCGCCAATCACCTGCAGGTCTCTAGGCGCTCGGAAATCGATGGAATCATACAATAACTATAGGTCCCACAAGAAGATAATACAGCAGCCAGCTTACATTGTACCTAAGGCCCTCCCAAACAATAATGTCTTTAGACATTTTCTGAATCGCAGGAGATTCCCCTCTCTGCGTAGTTCCTCAGGCAACTTCTTCCATAATTGAGGAGCCATCACAGAGAACATTCTCCCTCCCTTGGTTACAAGCCTGAACCGCGGGCAGGTCAACAGCTGAGATTCAGAAGATCTAAGATTTCTTCTTGGACAGTATACTTCCAACCGATCTATAATATATGCTGGGGCGTTGCCATAAATAGCCTTATGGGTCATGCACATGCTCTTGAACTCTACCCTCTCCTTTATAGGGAGCCAATGTAAGTTCGGTAACAAAGGGGATGCTCTAGTCCTTCTGGGGAGTCTAAAAATCAGTCGCGCTGCATCATTCATGACGACTTGCAATCGATTCATGATCGTTTTTGGGAGACCCAAATAAAGGACATTTCCATAGTCCATTCTTGACATAATTGTTGCTGCCACAACTGTTCGCAGCATAGACTGAGACAGGATAGGCGCTAACTTACGTAGCTGTCTAATGATATTTGTGCAGCTCCCGACAACGGCAGAGATTTGACTGCCCATTGACAGGTCACAATCCAATTTGATACCCAGACTCTTTACATTTGCCTTTGGAGTCGGAGTTGGACCTAGCTCCTGGGGCCAGTAAAGATCATTCCAGGGTGAGGTGGCTGATGAAATTACCAAAACCTCGGTCTTATCTGGATTGATCTTTAACAGATTTCTCGTCATCCAGCCGACCATGAACCTCAATATCTTCTGCGCTTGCTGCTGCGTCACCTCGGTGTTATCGATGCTCAGTAAAAGCTGAGTATCGTCAGCGTAGTTAAAAACTCTACAGCCCATGCTAGCCAGAGATGCAATCAGGGGTTGAAGATACAGATTGAACAGTAGTGGGGACAGTGCGGAGCCTTGGGGCACCCCACATTTTAAAGTCCCCACATCTGATGTCGAATCCCCCAACTGTATCCTCTGAGTTCTTCCCAGAAGAAAGGACTTCAGCCAGTTGAAAGCCTCACCCTTGACCCCGATGTTATCTAGTCTTCCTAGGAGCAGTTCATGGCTGACAGTGTCGAACGCCGCCGACAGATCTAAAAGAATCAGGGCGCTCGGCTTCTTAGTATCAGCCATGCCTCTCAGCTCGTCCAACACCGATAGCATCACCATCTCGGTACTATGGTGTGCTCGAAACCCTGCCTGTCGTTCATGGAGTAAAGAATGGGACTCCACATAAAGGGATAAATACTTCAGAACATGCTGTTCTAAAATTTTCGCAAGGAAAGGCAGTTGAGAAATCGGTCTGTAATTCTTCAGGACAGCAGGGTCCGCACCCGGTTTCTTCAACAGGGGCCTGACTCGTGCTTCTTTGAATTCAGCAGGTAAAGAACCCGTTTCTAAAGACCTGTTTAAAAGAGAAATAAGACGCTCCTCCAAAATAGGGCGGGCCATACGGAACACACTAGGGGGACATGGGTCCGCAGGGGAACCAGACTTAGTTCTACTCATCAGATGCTCCAGGCTCAGTACATCAATCTCAGGGAACTTCATGATGGTACAGTCTGTGGAGTTATGGGAGTCAGGATCTGGAGCAGATCCATTTAACGTGTTGTTTTTTATCTCCAAGATGATATTCTCCACTTTTTCCAAGAAGTATCCCTGGAAGGTGTTACAATCTATAGTGATGCCAGGGCATTCTGATTTTTTGCTCAGTTCGGATAAGATTTTAAAGGTCTCCTTCTGAACATTGCCTGCCTTATTTAGCCGTTCCTCATAATATACTGCCTTTGCTTGCAGTATAAGCTTTTTATAGGTATAAAGGGAGGCTTTATACTGATCCCTGGCTGCATCACTTTTCGTTTTCCTCCAGGATCTCTCCAAAATCCGGAGTTTCCGTTTATGCTCTCCCAAGAGTGAAGTGAACCAGGGAGCACCTTTCCCTAACCCTCTAATGGGTTTAATCTTTTCAGGCGCTATTTTGTCAATAGCTTGACGCAGGCTCCCAATTAAGTCGGTATATTCACAATCCAGATTGCATCCAACGTCAGGAGGTCGAGTCACTTCAGGAAGAGTCTCAACCACAGATTCTAAGTCAACCTTGTCCCAATTATGGGTTTTCCTGACTTCCCTAGATAAGTCTTTTAAATGTCCATTTATCTGGACCTCACAATTCACTAAATAGTGATCAGTCCATATACATGGAAGAACCAAACTTAAGATAATGTTTGGATCTGAAGTCCATGCAAGGTCAAGAGTATGACCCTTGATATGCGTGGGTACTTCCACAAGCTGTCTAAAGTTCAGTGAAGACATTATAGAGTTCAGTTGCCGTGAAGCCATATCTTTGTGAGTAGTCTCCCAGTGTAGATTAAAGTCTCCAACTACCGCGATTCTTTTATATCTCGTGCACAGATCGGAAATAATAGGAGCAAAGAGATCGTTGAATAACGGCGTGGAGTTAGGTGGGCGATAAACTGACAAAACAACTAAACAGGAGTCATTCAAAATGATTTGTACCCCTAATAAATCAGAGAAGTCTACTGTTTCTGATAATAGTTTTACTACCGAGAGATTCTTTTTATACAGGATCGCAACCCCCCCTCCCCGGGCGCCTCCAGTGCGGTTTTGCCATATTGCATCATAATTAGCAGGGAGAGCTGCAATTATATCTGGCATAGAGTTCTCATTCATCCAGGTCTCTGATAGAGTCAAGATGTCGATATCGTTGTCCTGAAGCAAAGTAAAAATCTCCACCTGATGTTTATGGAGTGACCTCGTATTTAGGCTAGCTAATTTTAGTGTGGAAGACTTAGAGGCGGAGTTATCAGCGCCAGGGCGCAAAAGAGCATAATTACGAAGCTTCTCTAAAGCTACAGGATCTAGTGACTGCGCACCATTGTCAAGTTGACGCAGCACTTCAGAAGAATACAAGAGCCGTTGTACAGATATCCTTGCCCCGTGGCCCGTCTGTGCGCGGACGGGCGCAGACGGGCTGGACTCTGGCGTGACTCCGGCGATGCTCCGGCGAGCCCGCAGCGCGTGCCCGCTGCGCGTCAGCATGGCCCGTTTTAAATACCGGTCTAGCGTCCTTGCGACGACTAGACCGTGCGCAGCTTCTCTGTGCAACCCCCCCAACCCAAGATGGCCACCACAGTGCTGCCTCGAAGGGAGAAGGACCCGCTCCAAACGCGGTGATACACTATTATAGTGCAAGTAAGTGGGTAATTATTTAAAAACCATGAAAACGGCAGCAATTCGAAAATATACAGGAATACAAATCAAAATGTTTAAAAATCCTTATACTAGCTCCTATGAGCGCGCTACGCTCTGTAGTGCTACTTGCAGGTCCAAAGTAGTTTCCAATCACAGGCCGCCTAGTTTGCCCCGTTTAAATACCGGTCTAGCGTCCTTGCGACGACTAGACCGTTCGCAGCTTCTCTGTGCAACCCCCCAACCCAAGATGGCCGCCACAGTGCTGCCTCGAAGGGAGAAGGACCCGCTCCAAACGCGGTGATACACTATTATAGTGCAAGTAAGTGGGTAATTATTTAAAAACCATGAAAACGGCAGCAATTCGAAAATATACAGGAATACAAATCAAAATGTTTAAAAATCCTTATACTAGCTCCTATGAGCGCGCTACGCTCTGTAGTGCTACTTGCAGGTCCAAAGTAGTTTCCAATCACAGGCCGCCTAGTTTGCCCCGTTTAAATACCGGTCTAGCGTCCTTGCGACGACTAGACCGTGTGCAGCTTCTCTGTGCAACCCCCAACCCAAGATGGCCGCCACAGTGCTGCCTCGAAGGGAGAAGGACCCGCTCCAAACGCGGTGATACACTATTATAGTGCAAGTAAGTGGGTAATTATTTAAAAACCATGAAAACGGCAGCAATTCGAAAATATACAGGAATACAAATCAAAATGTTTAAAAATCCTTATACTAGCTCCTATGAGCGCGCTACCATCTGTAGTGCTACTTGCAGGTCCAAAGTAGTTTCCAATCGCAGGCCGCCTAGTTTGCCCCGTTTAAATACCGGTCTAGCGTCCTTGCGACAACTAGACCGTGCGCAGCTTCTCTGTGCAACCCCCCCAACCCAAGATGGCCGCCACAGTGCTGCCTCGAAGGGAGAAGGACCCGCTCCAAACGCGGTGATACACTATTATAGTGCAAGTAAGTGGGTAATTATTTAAAAAACATGAAAACGGCAGCAATTCGAAAATATACAGGAATACAAATCAAAATGTTTAAAAATCCTTATACTAGCTCCTATGAGCGCGCTACGCTCTGTAGTGCTACTTGCTGGTCCAAAGTAGTTTCCAATCCAATCCAATTATAGACCATGAACTTTGTTTTGGAGATAATAATCTTCAAATTCCTCAGTCAGCAGAAAGAGAAAAATGCCTCTAGTGTGCGCTGCATACCCCCTGGCGATTTTGACACCAGGAGGGTATCATCAGCGAACATTAGGGATGGTATCTTTCGCCCTACTAGACTGGGAGAGTCCAGATCTTTTGCTCCCGAGAGGTGATCTATTAACCCATTAAGGAAAAGGGAGAAGAGGGTAGGAGCCAAAACACACCCCTGCCTTACTCCCCTTTCGACCGGGAAGGAGGCCGACAACTCCCCTCTCCTGCCATACCTCACCCTTGCATAAGTGCCCTGGTGAAGACGTTTAAGTAGGTGACACAAATAGGGTGGAGCGCCCATCTCCAGCAGTATGGCCCAGAGCTTATCCTTATGTACCAGGTCGAATGCGGACCTAAGGTCCACAAAGATCAAAAACAAACTACCCACCCCAATGGTGACGGTCTTCCAGTAGACCAACTGTAGTCTAAACAGTTGGTCTATAGTAGAGACCTTCGTACGAAAGCCCGCCTGAAGGGAGGTTAGGATGTTTTGTTCATCCATCCAACTCTGCAACCTTGATAACAAAAGGCGGGCAAAGATTTTCTGAAGGACATCGATCAAACTTAAGGGGCTGTAGTTAGCCGGATCGAGGGGGGAGGCTTTCTTGTAGATGGGGATTATTTCGGCCCCCAACCAGGTGCCAGGGATCTCCAAGCCCTGGAGGAAGGCGTTAAAGTAGACACAGATGTAGGGGGCCCAGACCTTTTGTTCACTGTGGTACAGTTCACCAGGGATCCTGTCAAGGCCCGGGGCTTTCCCTAACCTCAAGCTTCCGAGAGCCACCTGAACTTCATCAATAGAGCAAGGTGGACAGGATAGGGTTTCTACCCTACAAAGGCAAGTTGAAGATTTGGAAATAGGAGCAATAACATACACATTTATGGTCTGCGTGAGGGTACTGAGGGTAGTGACCCCATTACTTTCTTCTTGCAGTCCTTCCTTCCTAAAATATTGAATATTCCTACAATATCCTCGCACAATATCCAATCAGCACATTGCATAGGATACCTACCTAATGTGGATTCTACTTCAAAAAACAATGAGGAATTCTTCAGTTTCTCAAATGAACAGCTTTGCTCAAAGTCCTCTCTGCATGTAAAACGATTGAAATAATTTCCTTATCAGGTAAAGGTATCTATTTCTCACAAGACTACCGCAGACAGGTGCAAAGAATGCCTTAATATGCGATCAGCATTTTGCTTTCTTGGTGCTCATGTTGAGTTATTTCATCCCTGCTTATTTAAAGTGACTTACAAAAATAAAACAACCACTTGATTTGATTGAAGACTTTTGTAGAGTCTTGCTGAGCTGTTAACATTGACATTTCAGTGCATAATTTATCATTTGTTTTCTTTGTATGTTTTATTTATGTACATAGGTATTCTATTCACCATTTTTTAATAATTACATAAAGTTGTGGAAGTTGCAATTTAATATCATAAAATGTATCATTTACTTCTTCTTTGAACCAATATTCCCCACATTATTATTCTCATCCAGGTATTGTTATCATGTTTTTACTTGTCCTGTGATTCATGTTCTGAATACCTCCTTCGTCTCTCCCGTGGGAGAGACACAAGGAACGTCTTATCCCTTCCATGTGGCTCCATCTCCTTTCATCATTTTGGAATTTTTAGTAGGTATATTTTTCTCTCTTTTGCTTTTAACTTTTGGTTTCTTTCTTCATACATTCAAGGTCCCCAACCTCCATATTTCATCTCTTTCTTTCTTCTCTCTCTGTTCTATCTTCTCCTTCTACTTCTCTGTTCTTTATATCTATTTCTTCAATATCTCCTTCGCATTATTGCATCCTTTGATTATTACTCATTTTTTGCAAAATCTTTTCAGTATGTTATTTGACACAACTCTTCATTCAACTTGTTTCTTATGTCTTTGACAAATGTCGGTATTGCTATCATTCAAGGGCTCACTTCACTGAGAATGAATCAATAAAATTGAAGAGCGAATGGGTTGATAAAGTTTATTTTTCTCCAGGAAATTTAAAAAACAATGAAGTCATATCTTTGTGCCACAAATCCCTTCTTATTACTTTAGTATACAAAGAAATTGGTAAGGATGTAAGATCTTTGCTCCTTAAATTATTGATTAATAACATTTCACTGTCTCTATTTAATATGTATGGACTGATTTTGCAAAAAATCTTATGAAAAGGTCCTAGGAAATTTTTATTTTTGTTAGAGATTGTTTTCTGATTGCTGTTCCGTTTTTTTGACTGAAACACCTCATGTCAGTACATTCCAAACAAATCACAAAAATTATTTCTCCCGGCCCTTAAACAGAGACATTTAATTGATGTATGGCTTTTAAGTAATATACCTATTTTCCCAAGTCCATCACACTCAATAGCGAATAGCTCACATTTTCATCCCATCAGCCTTATTCCAGACCTTACATTGCTGACATAGGTTCTATTTTAATTTCTGATGATGCTCCTGTTTCCACAAAATTGGACATCCTTCTATAATCAAACTCACCAAAAAGATGCATATTTAATAATTCACATTTTTTATTAGACAAGTACTATACGTCTTCTTTTACCTAATTTTCCCAGGAATTCGTCCATCTTTATCAAACAGATGATACTGCCTTTCAAATTATTTGTGATGCCTATATAACTTCGGCTCGCAATTGTATAATACGTTATGTATTCAAGAAAGGAAAGATATCAAATGTTCAAGCAAAGGAAGGGTTGGCAACATTTTAAAAGTTAGAACTATCCTATTGCATGTCTAGATCAAATGATTGCTTGGAAGACCTTATTAAAGCTAAGCTTTAATGTAACACATTTCTACTGAACAGGCATCAACTTACCTTCTTAGGTCCAGTGGCAAATTCTATGTGGTGAAAAAAACATCTGGCAAACTATTAGCTAACAATTTTAAACTCAAACAGAATAAATTTAACATTGAATTGTTCAGATTTATGAAGACTAAGGTCACGATTATGAATCGGTTAGGAAATCTTCCTAATCAAATCGGTTTAGAAATTGTTTCCGACTGATATGGATCGGGAGAGTCTAACAACCAAGTATGATGCATCCGGATGCTTCCAAATGCGATTTGGTAGGACTCACATTTCTCTGGGAGCCTATTTTCCTAACCATATGGTAATCCGGCACTCAGTCTGGAAGATACGTTCTCGATCCAACTCGGAAGGAGAAAATGCTATAGGAGGCTTCCTAACCGCATCGTAATCGGGCCCTAGGTGGGAATGTTTTTAATATCATATTCTCCCAAAGACACTCACACATTTCGCAACTTTACCATATGTCACAAAGTTGTTATACAGCTCAATAATAGACATGTTTATTGGAAATCTTGGAGAGGAAAAGTTGCAATTTGAATTAAACAACTTTTATCACACAATCAATTGCTATATTTTCGACAGGCCCAAATTCTTTTGGAGATTTTAGAGCTCTACAAGATACCATCTCTGCTGCTTGCATTCATATTTAATCTAACGTTCAATTCATCTCACCCTATGATAACCATTTCGGAGCTTTCCTACCTACACCCAACCTACCTACATCCTACATCCAGAGGTCTCCATTATTTATTCCCTTCTACACCATATTTTAGCATATAAAAATAAAACAGATACAGAATTATCTCAGCAACATGATTTAGGGGTGAAATGGTCTGATCTACTATAAAAGAAAATATTAGTTAGGAAAAGTTCCCGTGCAGCGACCAGAATACAAACACTTTTTCATATCTACAACTGGCTTTTATCACCTTCCTGTCTTTACACATAATCTACCCAGATCTTCCTGATAGTTGTTGGTCATGCACTCCACACCATGTCGATCTCAAGCATTTACTTTTCACATGTCCCTATGTTCATAATTTTTGTCCGCCGATCTGGAAATAAATTAACTCAATTGCCTACTCGCATAATCCTTTTTCTCTTACTGTTACTTTCTTAGGACGTATATCAGGTGATTGGCAGAATGTTTCAAAGGGTCTAGAAATAGTATCTATTGGCTTTAGGATATCAGCAAGTAACTAAAAACTGGAAAAATTTCGCCAAATTGTCATTTCGAGCATGGTGATATGCAGTATGTCACAATCATAGAGTAGATACGGCAGAAATGCACCCTATCTCACTTGTTTAAAAAAATATTGCCTTATGGTATCCAGGCACTTCATTTTGGACATTCCAGCAAAATCATCTTTGACCAGTCAACGTGATGTAGAAGAAGTTTATTGACCTCCCTGACTCCCCCTGTATAACATTATTAATTTTGAGATTTACACCTTATTTATATGTATTAACACTTCATTTTTGGTATACCTTTCAAGCAACTTTTACTGTGAACCATATATACCCTCTCCCTCTTTGTCATATGTTATATATTTAGATTTTAATTTATATTCTTATTCTAGATTATAATTATATTTTTGTTCAGTCATAAAAAACATACTTTTTAAAACATCAGGGCAGATTTACAAGCCCCTTGCAACACGTTTGTGCCGCCAGTCTGTCACTTTTGTGACGCAATGGCGGCGTGAAAAATGCGGCACATTTACAACATGATGCATCTGGGGAGATGCGCCACATTGTTAAGCCCTACGAGACATTAAACCTGCATCAGGGTAGGCCTGCCCATGCAGGAAATCCTCTTAAAAGTGACGCAGTGAAATTTACAAGATTTCACCGCGTTACTTATAGGACTTCACTGCGTCAAAACCTTATGCCTACTTGAAGCAGGCGTAAGGATTGACGCAGTGTATTGGGAATAGGCAGCAACATGCATTGCTGGAGTTGCGTCGTGCTTGTGACATGACTCCAGCAATTCGTTACTTTTCCGCCAACAGATGTGTCAGAATTTCTGACGCATCAGTCAATCCTTGCGCCATTGTGCACCGTATTACAATATACATCTGTTATTTCAGCGCCAAGATGCCCCGTTGCTGGGGTGAATGTCCGCTTTACAAATACACATGTTATGTTATGGCATTGTAAATATGTGATTTACAAGCCCCCCCCCCTTTTCTCTCCTCTTTTCTTTTCTTCTCTCTCTCTAGGCCCCCACCAGGCCGCAACATTGTAAGAACAGCACAAAGTAAGACAACTGTTTTGTTTTTGTATATGTAAATATTTATTTTCAATAAAAGTATTTTGAAATTAAAAAAAAGTAAATATGTGATTTACAAACAGTTACCTTACCTGTTAAAATATTTCACCATACTCAATGCTAGTATTAATATTATATTTATCTACCCATTTAAGGGGTTTCTGCTTATTTTGTAAATGCACTAATGAGTATTAAAAATTGGTGTGTTCATAAAATAAATGTAAGGCTTAAAATTAATAAAACTGTATCTTTATTTTATTTTGGATGCAATTTTGTTAATAATTAGTTTGACATTTGAATCAACATTTTTTTATATAAACTATTTGTTCAGCGTCATTTCAGTGTCATGAGCTATTTGCTGGTACGGTCTTCAAGATTTCACTGTGTCACTGCCTCAAAACCTTACGCAGGAGTAAGCATTGATGCAGTGTATTGGGAATAGGCAGCAACATGCATTGCTGGAGTCTTGTCGTGCTTATGACACCACTACAGCACAGCGTTAATTTTCTGGCAACAGATGCGTCAGAATTTCTGACGCATCTGTCATTCCGTGCCCCATAGTGCTCCGTATTGTAAATAAAGGCGCATCCATGATGGCGCAAGGGTTTCACATGCAGGTGCAGGGAAACTGACTCATCTATACAGATGCATCAGTTTCTTGGAAATCTCCCCCACAGTGTTTTACAACAGGCTCACATCCAGAGATGGCTGGTCACCCTGGTGGGTTTAGAAAAATGTTATGGATTTTTTGTAACATATATATTATCAGTGTGCTTGGGTTTAGTCTATTCAAATATTCAAATTCTCTTTGTTGATACTTTTTTTAGTCAATTATATTTCGGTAGATGATCTAATCCTATCCTCGTGGCTGTGTATTGTAGTTTCACGCAATTCCTGAAAATGATCAACTCTGGATAACATTCTCCTTGTCTCCACGTCATATCTAGACATTTCTTGAATGACTATGGCCTCAGCTTTGTCTGCAGTTTTTGTGGAAACACAAAATGCCTCAGACCTTAACAAGAAGCAAATACAAGTTCATATAAAATGTTATGGAATGGAAAATGCAACAACCTCAGGTTTAGAGTGAGTGCAGTCTCAATAGAGTAACACATCTTTGAAGATATACATATGATCCACTTACAGCTAATGGCAATACCCAATGAATGTTAATGCTATTTATGTATAGATGCCTCTTTCTGAGAGTCGCGAGTGGCAAGACCAGATTTGTGATCTTTTTTTCCGCTGAACAATGGAAAACAAAAGTTATTATGCATGAACTGAAGGGAGAGTGGCAGTCTTGAGTGGCAGAATGCAAGTTTAGTTTTTTTAGTTTGGGTTGGAAAGAGTTGGTAAATGCGGATGGTGGTGATGGTGAGTGGCAGAACACCAAATAGTAAAAAAAAATATATATATATATATACATATGGTTTGGGGGAGGTTGCAACGTGTGTGGTGTGGAAGGGTGAAAGTACATCAGTTATTTTTCGGGGGAGTGAGTGATGATCAGAGGGGTGTGATGGTGGGTGGTAGGACCCCTTGAGTAACATGGGGAAGGGAGTCAAGGGAGCAGAAGCCATATTGTGTATGACTCCCCCATGACTAAGCTACTTCTTCATAGCTGCTGAATGTAGGGGTAAAAAGAGTTAAGCTGCATAACCTGAAAATTGAAGATGAGTAAAAATAAATAGCAGAGATGTTTTTCATGCATGGGTTCTCTCTTGCTGTCTCTGTGATGTAAGCTTGGTTTCTTATATATTATACCACACATAAATTCATCTGTACCTTCATGTATACACTTGTTTCATTAATTTATGCAGTTCCAAGTGGTCATCTTACCTGGGGAAAATGGAATAGCCCTGCAAGTCTGGCCAGTGGAACAGAGGTGGACGACAAT
Source organism: Lissotriton helveticus (assembly GCF_964261635.1). Classification (NCBI taxonomy): domain Eukaryota; kingdom Metazoa; phylum Chordata; class Amphibia; order Caudata; family Salamandridae; genus Lissotriton; species Lissotriton helveticus. The sequence continues at coordinate 1,694,925,854 of NC_136069.1, read as the reverse complement.
GTTTCTCCAACGAGTCCTACTGTCACTGCTTGGAAGTTGCAGTAATACCCCGGCACTGGCGCCCACCTCCCTGAAAGCACTTCCAGGAGCCCTTGGATGGCCCTGGTCTGAGAAGTGCAGGAATCAAAGATCCAGAAGCCGACTGTGGTGTTTGGCACCAGGAGGGGGTTGAAATTAATTTCCTGGACTGCAAAAACCATGGCCAGCAAATCCCTGTAAAACCGAATGTGGAACCTGGTGGGAAAAATAAACTTTGGCTGTATATTGTCCATGACACCAAGCAATTTGAATATCTGAATTCATACAGATTGGAAAAGAAAATAGAACCCTTAACAACCTAAGGGAAGCATAAAGTACTGAGAAAGATGAGGCTGCTACACATTTAAGGGGCATTAGCTAGTGTTGCTCTGATACTGATTATTCCTGGAGTAAATTTAAACCACTCAGTGCCTTATTTATAAAGGCCTTGCACCACCGGTATGCCACTTTTTCCCATTTTAAAAGTGATACACCAGCTGTGCAAGGCCTTCATAAATAAGGCCCTGAGTGATTTTCTTTCAATCAATCAGTGGATTTATATGGTACAGCCAATCAACCCATGAGGGTATGCAGGCACTGTTTGATAAAATTCTGGCAAGCTCATACTTTTTGAACATTTTATTTTTTGTTTTTTTATCTTGATTTGTAAGATGAAACCTAAAAATTGTGAATTATGAGGAGAACATAGAAAACTGCACAGATCTGGAAACCATCAGAGTACAATAGAGTAAGGTGGGTGTTCATTTATCGCTCACCATTCAGGGATCTTCCTTTAGAAGGCTGGGTGAGGAGGTTGGATGTCTCTTTGTTAAATGTGTTTGTAGAAATGAAGACATTCATTTATACACTTGCAAAACAAACGATTGCAGCTCTAAATGAAGTAGTGTCTTTATTAAGGCAATATAGGACTGTGGACAAGGTCTTACAATACCATCTTGAAGGATTGGGTGACCCTCGGCAGTGATATGGCTGCTGGTACACTTTATTTCTGAACTCCACTAGGAAGGGTTTGCTGCACTGATTCAACCTGCCATAATATTTGGAATTATTACAAACGCTGCTAGCCCAAAAACGAGGTACATGGGTTCATCTTACCCCACTGTTTGGTAGGCTGGCATATGACAATTCTAGATATGGGTCTGGTGTTACATGTACATCTGTGCACTTTACTTTGTCTCCAGGAACCTATTTATGACTACTACCTGAGGGTTGCACATACACCTGAGCAAGGAGTGACACATATTAGGCACAAGGAATTTCCCTGTGTCCTAGAAACCAAGGGGCATATTAGCAAGAACTTCGTTAAAATTATTGCCGTTTTAGCGGCAGGAAACTGCCACTAAAACAGCGATAATGAGCTTGCTAATATACGTTTTAGAATTCCAATAGAAGCTAAGGTTAGATGTGCAGGACATTCCTCCTCATAGGTTATCTATTGGGACAGCTTATGCATTGTATCATAAACTGTACTTACCCTTTGCATATCAGCTGTGACACATCTATATATACTGTAAAAATCTGTTCTTACCCTAACGGGATAACTACTGTGACACTGCTACAGAAACTGTTAAAACAGATATTTACCTTCACAGGTTATCAGCTAAGATGATTTCATTTATAATGCAATGCAATAAACTGTTTGCACTTCTCAAAGGATATGAGCTGTTGCACATTTATAGATACTGTAATGAACTAGTTTTACACTCACAGGATATTTACTGTGATACTGTAGTAAAACTTTCTCTCCCCTTACAGACTATCTCTTGTGATACTTTTATACATACTCTTCTTGCCTTTCACATGATATCAGGTATGCGCCCTTATCGATACTCAATTAAAATGGTTTTACCTCTCACAGGATATCTGCTGTGACACTTCTATAAACACTGTAATAAACTGGTCTTACTGTATGAAATATCAGGTGTAGCACTGGTATACCTACTGTAATAAACTGTTCCTTCCACTCACATGAAATAAACTGGGACACTTCTAAGTATACTTAATACACTGTTCCCACCCTTCACAGCCTATGAGTTGTGACAATTCTAGACATAGTATAACAAACTCTTCTTACCCTTCACATGGTGTCAGGTATGACACACTTATAGATACTGTAATAACATGTACTTACCCTTTGCATGGTATCAACTATGCCACTTCTATGGATACTGTAATAATTTGCTCTTACAAGTCTTAGGATTTCAGTTGTGACATCTTTATAGTGTTGCATTAAGTTGCTTTAACCATTAGAAACTATCAGTTGTGACACTGCTTTGCATGGCGTAATTTAGTGTTCTTCGCTTCATAAACTGTCAGATGCAACACTTCTAGAAATGTTGTAACTAACTTGTCTTACCCTCATAGAATTTCAGCTGTGACTCTCTTGTTCATCCTCTAATAATTGTACTTAATGCTCACATTATCCACTGTAACATTAACAAACACACCATAATAACAGTTCTCACCCTTGGCAGGATATCGGCTGTGGCGCTTCCTGAAAAGTAATCTCTGGGGACATGTAATCAGAGTGAACCATGAACGCGCCCCCTAAGTTCAAGGTTCCATACTGGTAATACGTGTTCCGCTTCCACGCCTCGAGCCTACAGGCTACATTTGGAGACTTGGTTCTCACAACAGCCAGTAGGAGTATCAATGTATGGACCAGGAGAGCCATTGGCAATGCTGATGGCCACCGTGTCTACGAAAGAGCACATCTGCAATGTGAGCAGAGCCCACACTATACTCTCCAGTGGATATTTTGAAGCACAGTGATTCCTTGCAAATGTTATAAACACAAATTCATTCAGGACAGACTTAAGGTCATTTAGAAGACTATAGTAGTGAGGAGATATTAGCACTGATGTGAACCAGAGTGATAAACATCAAAGTGCATGTGTGCTGTCAGGCCAGCCTGGATGCTGTGTCTAAATGCTTCATTTTATAAGGTTTCCACAAGATCAGCTGACTTCCATCTCTACAGGGGAAATAGCAATCACTGTCATTTACACTCTTTTTTTTATGAAACTGTCCATCATGAGGGGAAGGTACTATTTATAGTAATAGGCAGGTGTATCTAGTTGCTATGCTGAAATAAACCATCTGTATATACCTGTGGGAAAAGATCATGCAAACCATTTAATTTTTTTTTTGAGTATTTGAATCCCTCATTGAGCTTATTTCTATCCAAAGAAGCAGGTGGCACCTTGCACATTCACATTATGGGCAATAAAAACGTTTATGTGAGAAAAATGTGTTAGAAAATCAAAACTAGATCTTACCTGCACTGGGGGATATGTGGTAGGCAAAAAAGATGAGATTGGGTTTCATTTGAATGATTGCCAACATTCAGATAAACTCACTTTACAGTGATTCTTGGGCCTCATTGCAGACTTTGCATCAGCCAATAATTCCTCAGATTGGGAAAACCCTACATAGATAGAATTATTATCCAATGACCAGACCCATGCATCATGTTGTCACTATTACTCAAAGTACTATGAGCCAAAAAACAGCAATATGATGATTGTGTTTGATGAGTCCATGTGCTGGTAGCAGGCGTACTTCATAGCTCGGTTAGTTGTGCCTGTTGTTGTTTATACAGCAGTAGTGGAAGACAACATTGGTGCAATGCACAGGAGTGCACCAGACAGTGGGAGTGGGCAAGCGCACTCTGTCAACTTTGTTACCCTGGTGCACTGCACCCTCTATTGCAGTTATGAAGGTTTGCATATTGTTTCTGTATAAAGCAATTTTCATAGGAAATCATTAATGTTTTATGAAAACAATGTTTCATTGATTACAAATCACAAAAAAACTATTCACAAGCTTAAAACACAAGATGTCATTGACGAGGTCATCATTCAGTGTCACTGATCCCTCAGCAGTGGAAAGGGCGTCTCAGTACTTGTGTCCCCCTGGTTAAATTCCCACAAGGGTTGGTGTTTAGCTCCCCGTTTACAGGATACCATGGGGCATATGAACATGGGGATTGCACCATACGAATGTCACGTTTACTGACGTTCCTGTGGTGCAATGCCCTGTTCCATTTTTAAAACGTGGTATTAAGCAACTTTTGTGGGTTCATGCCGCTTTGTAAATATTGTACCCTCCCATTTGATTTTCTGTGTGACGGGGGGTAAAATTGGTGTTGCTGTCGGTATTTCACCATAGCACCCATTGCTTTTTGATGCTGCCTCAGATTTATAAGGATCTGTAAATCTGAGGCCATGTCAAAAAATGTATGCTATGCAATAGCAGACATTAAAAGGTCGCAAGGAGGAGAAATACCTTTATTTCTCCTCATTTTTGTTTTTTCAATGTATGCTGCATTGTTTAGCACACATAGAAAGAGCAGAATGTCAACAATGATTGTTTGTGTGCTTCCTGCACACCAGCAATCATTAAATAATGACAATTTGCTACTTCTATGTGTGCTGCAGAATGCAGCCCTAGTTGTAACAAATCGCCATTATTGATTGTGTATGTGCAGGAAGGGCCTGCTCCTGCATAAAAACACTGATTTCCTGCAACACAGGCACCCTTGCACTATGGTCTGTGTTGGCGCTATGCAGCCTTTTTTAGCACCAGTCCTAGGGAAAACACAAGGATGCACCGTATTGTTGTAAATATGATTCATTCCTGCATTTTGGAAAATGCGTAGTTTGGCGCTGAAAGTTTTGGCGCAGCTCCACGCTCCGCCCTTTCCTTTTAAATATGCCACTATATGTCCAGGCAAGGGTCTTTATGCTACAAATATGAATCATGTGTTTGTGAATTTGTTCAGCAATAAAGTTTGTCTTGTCTACAGCATCCACAGGACCCCAGTGAGTGCAGGTGTCTGGTGGAAATGAATACTGCTATTGGAGGACCTCAGCAGGGGTCTCACACTCTGAGGACCACACAAGTCACGTGTTTGGAGGCCTAGGAAGGAGAAGGGGCATAACAAGTACTTTCTACAGGAAGGAATTAGGATCCTGTGTCTACTGGGATGTGATGTGATCCTAATAGCCAATCATATGTATCTGAAAGTGTTAGGGTGCAACATTCAGTAGTTTAGAGGCAGATCTCTGAGGAGAGTAGAGAGACGATGGCTGGAGAGGCCCATGGCCAGCTCAATGGACATCTACCAAGCCACACCTGAAGTGGATTGCAGGGACCTGACATCAATCCTGATCATTTAAATAACACTGCTATACTAGGTATTAGCATCTGACTGGATATACTTGGGGAGAGGATGCGGCACGACAGCCAGAGCTGCTGACTTTGGAGCTGGGGAAGCAGGTACAAGGCTCTGCGCCGGTTCAACATCATATCATTCTGGGCAAATCACTTCTTCTCCCTGTGCCGATACTCAAGTCAAATTGATTGTAACTTGTTGTGGTGTGTAACTGTTGCAAAGGTGCCCCTTTGGCGCCCAAAGTGTCTTGTGCTTCTGCACAGGGTCTGTCCCCAAGACAGTTATCTCTTGTCCTGGGGGGAAGTGCAAACGGCTCCCAGGAAAGGACACAATAGAAGCCTGCATGAATGAGAGGTGTTACCTCTACCTGGCAGGAAGCCACACAGGTCATAGTTCTAAAGGTAATGTTCAAAGCAGAAAACACCTTTGAAGGCCAAATACCCATCTCTTGGCAGAGGGGCTGCTTTATTGTCTACATACACAGGCGGGCACTAATGACAGTGAAAGGGGAACCAGTTGCCAATCGTTTTTCCAGGATCGTGTAAGCTCCTTGGTAGCCATACCGCTGGGTTAGGCTATGGAGCTCTGCACACCAAGAGAGGGGTTCTCTGAGGTTGGTAGTGTCCAGAATGATGCATTTTAGGAAATTCAGCTGCCACACCTCACAGGAAGTGGTCATCAGGAGGTATACAATACTTAGTAGCCCAATGCTTACTGACTGCTTCCTATCCTGAGGGTAATTTCTGGACACAAAAATAGCACCTCTGGCACCGAAGGTCAGATCTCAACAGACTGGCGAAGCAGACCAAAGAAGGACTACCTGGTGCACCAAGGATCAGAGAAGAGAGGCTCTACCAAGCGTGCTGCGCCTGCTGCACTTGGCGGATAGCAAATTACAGGGAATCATGCCTGCAGTCTCCAGTTCATAACAAAGTCAATTACTGAGGCCAGTCTAAGCGAGAGACTCTATTGGTCAGTTGGCTGGCTTCCCATTGCAGCGTAGGGACTCAACAGCTTGAAGAATCCTGCTGGAGAAGTTGGTATCCCAAGTCTTCAAATTGCCTCTCGTCGCCACGTTGCAGCAACAAGGACCATGTCTCAGCAATCGTCATCGTAGGGCAGCTTATTAGCCCAGAAGGCAGCTTATCACACAAGGAAGGATTCTGTTGTGACCATCTTACTGAGTGACTGGTAGCTGGGTGGTGACTACACTTCTGCCAAACTCAAGAGGACGTTTAGGGAAATCGACCCTTGTGGCCAGGACTGCCTCACCAAGCCTTTGTACCAAGTAGTAGAGACTGATAGAGCTCTATTGACTGCATCTCATCTACGCCATTCCTCAGCATCTATAGCATTCTCTATCTCTTGCCTCAAGACCACTTCCATAGGAAGGACATAAAAGTCATGGAATTAACTGAAGGCTGCTTCTCCTGGGAAAGTAAATGTTTGTGAGGGAATTTCGAATCCCTCTGACTTTTACCTCCCAGAGTTTGTCACCCAAAGTTACTCTAAGTGACCTCACTAAAACTAGCCAAAGTTTTTAATCAAAAAAGATTCTAAGTTTAAAATTTGGCAAATTTTCAAATAGTTGTTCATAGTTACGTGAAAAAGTTCATATTTACTTTACTTTGTGAAATCTTTACCTCTAGAACCCCCCCGTCGATCTTTGTAGTTTAGGTGTCAAATAGTACATAAAAATATGGGGCATATTACCAGCGATTAGCGATATTTATCGCTAACGAGGCTTAGCAACTAATTTTTTAACGCAAAGCATCGCCGGAAATTATCGCAGAGATAACTTGCTATTAGCAAGGTTTATCTCAGAAGTGCTAAAAATCCTCGCGCTAACTGCCAAATGAGAGATTATCACTGGAAAACCAACGATAATCTCTTGAAGTTTGGCGTTAGCTTGATGATAGGGGCTCACAAACTTAGCCATGATATCAACCTTCCATAGGATATCATGGCTAAGTCAGGAAAATACCAGGTGTAAAAAAAGCAGCTCCTAACCGCGGTAAGCACTGCTTTTTTTTTATCACTAACAGCGTCAGCGAAATCCTTGATAATAGGAGAAATGTCGCTTAACAACATTTCTCCTATTATTTTTCTCTGGAACGCCCCCTTTGCATCTCATTAGAGATGCAAGGGGAAGCGTAGAGAAAAAGGGTGCTAACATGCGAATCTGCGTGTTAGCACCCTGTTGCTGATAGGGAGATAATTTTATCTCCGCTTTCTTGGCTTTTAACGCAAAAAAAAGCGGTGATAAATCCCTTGATAGATGCCCCTATCTATTTTTAGAAATCTGTGTTAGATTTTTTGACAGTCTCATCTATTTCTTCCTTGATTGTTTTGGTGATGTTTAAATGCTTGACAATTGTGCTTTTGTCTCTGACTGACTGCTCATAGAAACATCTACCCAGGGTTAAGCTAATGACCTAACTATCAAAACCCACAAGGGTTGGTAAGTGTATCACACATTGAGGTCAAACAACCATGCACACATAACACACCCCATGCAAAAACACCGTCTTACTGTTTCTATGACATCAGGACAATATGGCAATATTTGAAACGTATCTCCTGACCCTCACATAAGACCACGACACCCAGAACTGTTTATCTAGATGTCTAAAATCTTGGGTACCTTAAAAATATGAGTTTTCTTTTTCTAATTCTTTTTTTTTAAGTTTGAGTTTATTGAAGAAATAAAGAAGGGGGAAGCGGGGACAGGGAAGAGATACAGTCATTATGATAATCACAGAAAAGGAATAAGCAATTCAATATAAACTCTCATAAAAGGAAAGTATAATAAGCATGAAGATTTCATGAACATAACCTGCGTATAAGAATGAAAGGTACAATATGATATAGTAAAACGCAAAATCATAGCAATAAAGGTAATAAGGAGATAGGAAAATCATGGCGGTTTGGGTACCTCAACTATACCAGGATCTGGAGAGGCATGCACTGGAGCAAAGGAGGAGAGATATGTTACCAAAGGAAGCCAGATCAGGTCACGCTTAATTGCCAAGTAAGTGGGGGATACATAATTGGTATCTAGGCGATGATGAAAGCAAACGGCATTCCACCAAGAATGGTAGGAGACATTTGCAGCCTGCTTCCAGTTAGAAGTAATGGTATGGAAAGCCACACCAATTAACAGGTCAAGTAGTAGATAATGACTAGGAGATTGTGGAAGTGTGGGTGATAGGGAACCTAGAAAAACTTGTGAAGGGGAGAAAGGGATGTGAAACTGGAATATCTTTTGTATTTGCTTCCAAACTAGTTGCCATAACCTGGAAATAGGAGGACACTCAAACAACATGTGTTTAAGATCCGCAACGGGACATGAGCAGGACCAACAAATAGAGGAGGTATCCGGTGAATAATGGGATAGGGCATATGGGGTGTATAAAGTTTTGTTATAAATGAAATATAAAGTTTGAGTAATATTAGCAGCTCTAGAGGTTTTATGTAGCTTAAACCAAATTTTGTCCTAGAAAAGTACTGGAAACTCCTGAGAGAGATCCACCTCCCATGCGTTCTCAACCTTAGATTTTAGTCTATCAACAGTGTACCGGAAAGAATTATAAATAGCAGAAGCAGAGGGAGAAACCTCCAAAAGCGAGGAAGTAGCTTTACGGTCTAAAGGAATATCGACAGACGGTGACAAGGAGCGAAGATATAAGACCAAGACTGGAAGAAGGGCATTGTATTGTGATCGAGCAGAAGAGGGCAGAGAGAAAAAGGATTGAAGTTCCTGGAAAGAGAGAGGAGTACCATGAGAGACTAATTGAGAGATCCAACACAGTCCTCGAGAATGCCATGACCTCCAGAAGATGGTGCGATTACGAATTTTAAAATGAGAATTGTGCCAGATCGGTTGTTTGTGAATGGAAAGGAGGGATGGATAAGATGATATTAAGTAGGGCAGGAGAAGATTACGGGAGTGTGAGATAACAGGAGTACAAAGACGGACTAACGAAGACGTGAAGGACAAGAACTCGTGAAAAGTGAAGGGGGAAAGAAAGGAAGACTGCATACTTAACCAGACGGGGGGGTAATAAGGAAGGTCAGAAGAGAACCAACGGGTTGATTGTTTCAAAGAGAAGGCTCGATGGTATTCTCTGAAATCCGGGAAGCGCACACCAGACTGGGCCTTATCTTTACGTAAGGAAGCCAGAGCTATCCGAGACCGTTTGCCATTCCATAGGAATTTCAGCAATAAAGAATCGATCCGTTTGAAGAAGGAAACTGGAATGCGCAGAGGAAGCATGGAGATGGTATAAAGAAGAAGAGGGGATAACATCATTTTTATAGAATTAGGCCGACCCCACCAGGACAGAAAGAGAGGATTCCAACGTTGAATAGCCGTGTCCATTTTCGTGAAGATACAATCAAAATTAAGTTTGAGAGTATCAGACAAGTGAGGAGCAAACCAAACACCCAGATATTTGATCCTAGAAGGTTGCCATGAGAAACCCGTTTGAGAAAAAAGATGTTTTTGGCAGAGAGGATTTAAAGGAAGAATTTCGCATTTATCAGCACTCAAGCGATAACCAGAGACCACGGAAAAAGAAGAGACCTGCTGAAGAAAGGAGGGGATAGAAAAAAGAGGATCAGAGCAATAAAAAAGAATATCGTCAGCGTAGATTGAGAGTTTAACCTGATGAGAACCAAACTTGAAGCCGGATATGCTGTCATCCAGATGAATTTTAGTAAGGAAAGGCTCCAAAGCTAAACCAAAGAGTAAAGGGGACAAAGGACAACCTTGTCGCACTCCTCTGTGCAAAGAGAAATATCCGAGGTCATCCCATTGACAAAAATGTAAAGCCTGGGGATTAGAATAGAGTAAGGAGATGATAGAGATGAATTTGGAAGAAAAGCCGATCCAACGTAAGGCCTGAAACATAAAATCCCATCCAATCCTGTCAAAGGCTTTCTCCGCGTCTAAAGAAATAGCCGCGAAAGGGAGAAACAAAGAGGAGGCCTTGCTAAGTATATTAAGGAAAACACGGGAATTGTCAGAGGAGAGACGACCTTTGACAAAACCCGATTGTTCAGGTCCGATTAGATCGGGTAAGAGGGGATCCATGCGCAATGCCAGAATCTTAGCTAGAATTTTATAATCCGTATTAACCAGGGATATTGGTCTGTAATTTTTGCATAACGAGTGGTCCTTATCTTCCTTGGGAATTAAACAAATTAAAGCCTGTTTGAAAGAACCGATGGAGGAACCCGTTACAATGAAAGATTGGAATAAGAGTAAAAGTTTGGGAAGAAGTAGAGAGGCGAAGTGGCTATAAAATTCGACAGTGAAACCGTCAGGGCCTGGAGATTTACCGTGACGAAGGTTAGAGACAGCGTGGGAGATTTCAGAAATCGAAATATCTCGTTCCAGGGAAGTAAAATCAACGTGAGAAGCCGGAGGAGAGGGAAGCAAATGAAAGTATGAAAGAAGATCTGCAGGTTCCGGAACTTGTTCGGGGATATAAAGATTATCGTAGAATTTGACAAACTCAGTAAGAATGTCTTTATCTTTAAAACGAGATTCCCCAGCAGAAGGATTAATGGATTCAATCTTTGTGCGCTATTTTCTTATCTTTAAGTAATTGGCTAGAAGTTTCCCCATTTTATTCTTACCCCCATAATATCTGGAATTACGCTTTAGCAAAAGATTGGAGGCAGCATCAGTTGTGAACTTATTGAAGGAGATTTTCGCATCAATAAGCTGTTTAAGAGAAACCTCGTATTTAGAAGCATGATACGCAAGCTCCAAAGTTTTAATGTTAGCTAAACTTTGCTCGGTTTTGGCTTCTTGGAGCTTCTTCCTCCGAGCCACAAAATTAATGATAAAAGCCTTAGAGGCTTCTTTGAAAGAATCCCAAACTGTAACAAAAGAGGTATCAGGGGTATGATTGAGAAGGAAAAATTCAGTGGCAAAGGCGGTAAATTCAGAACAAAAAGTAGGTCCCAAAAGTAAAGCATTGTTGAAACGCCATCTGCCAGAGTGAGGGGAAAATGGAAGTAAGTCAAAGTCTACAAAAACCGGAGCATGGTCAGAGAGTAGGATGGAGCCAATTTCAGATCGAATGGCGTGTTGGGATAGGGATTTACTAAGGAAGATATGATCAATGCGGGATTGAGACTGATGTGGAGGGGAGAAAAAACTGTTCTCTATAAGGTCAGGATTACACAATTGCCAATTATCCACCAAAGCATTATTTTGAAAAGTGTTAACAAATTGAGAGTGCATCCTAGTGGGGACGAATTTAACATTGGAAGGACGATCAAGGAAGGGGTCAACAATTTGGTTGCAATCCCCCCCGAGACGTATGTAATCTCCGGAGAGGGAGGACAACTTAGTTGAAATAGAGGGCCAAAATAATCTGTCAACCCCAGTTGGGGCATATACATTAAAAAGGGTGAGAGGGATATTATCTATAAGCAATGTAACAATAACCCATCGACCATTAACATCACATTTGTGTGAAACTGAAGAAACATTTAACTTTTTATGTAATAAAATCACAACCCCATTTTTCTTGGTTTCTGTGGGGCTTTTTCTAATTCTTAAACTATTTATTTGATGTTGTTTGTTTCAAATTCAAAGCACTACCATAAATCTAAACTACAGCTTGACACACAATTATTTTTCTGTACCGGTCCGTAAGTAATTTCACTACAGAAAAAGCCACCAAGAGAAAAATGTGACTAACATTAAGAAGACCAGCAAAGAACATCATATACCCATAAACCCACTCACATGGCCTCTATCCACACAACCTAATATATGGAAGGTCATGATATTGCCCGGGTGGAAATCACATTTTGTCCTAATAACTCTAGAACCCAATTGAATATACCAAATAAACAAAAAAAATGTAACCCACCTCCTCTTCTGTGTAATATTTAATAGATAGAAGGTAAAATCTCCCACTCCTATTTTCATAGGTGACAGACCTACTGATAGATTAAAACACTCATCATCATTGATTCTTTAATCTCTTTGTCAAACAAATTTTTCCCAAAAAGTACTCATGTTATTCTGCTATCAAAACCTTTGAAACAGTTTGTTCTCATCCTACCTGAAGTCTGGTCTGGACACCTCTGTTTGGCAGCACTGGTCCCTGTGTATCACCGTTTACATGGACAGCCAACGGTGTGCAATGTCTTCTCCATCACATATTTAATGTGGTTCATCCACTTTCAGCCACAAACCAGTCATGTGCCCAACTGTTTCTAATTGTGTAAAGTTTCTGAACTTTTGCAAGAATACAGGCTTCAAAAAGTAGTTCTGTGATCTATGACAAAATAAAAATTAACCCATAAAGTGTTATTTGCAGATAGATTTTGAATAGGTTTAAGATCTTTACCACCTCCGAAATATGAAGATCTGCATGCAATCAGTTTTTGAAAATAATTTCTCACAGATGGGTTGATTTAGGCAAACTGATTCCTGGGAGCCACGTGCAGCATTGAAGATTGCGGCTCTCTCTGACTGGCTGCGAGAGGTGAAGGGCTCCCTGACTCAGGATGGCGTGGTCCGATTGGGTGAGGGTCCTTCTACTCTTCTCCCTGCTTGACATACGGGCACAGCTGTTCCTGATGCAGCAGTGGGCTGCAAGCTACTTGATTCCTGTGGGCTGCATGAAACGTTGAGGCTAGCACCCTCCCAGACTGCTGCAGGAGGTGCTGCAGGTGCTCCATAGCTCCCTGCTTGGACTGCTGACTGCATAGGGAAGAAGCATTGTGGGTAGACACCAGAGGCCTCCACAAGCTGAAATGGCTGGGCCCTCATCCATTGGGTGATCTCCTCCTGTCCTGCAGCTATTCTCAGGGATGATCCAGCAGCTGGCTCACCCCTGAGAACAGCTGCATTTTAAATAAATAAAAAATTAGAGCAGCACGTTTACATCTGTCCTTGCCTGGGGGAGGTTGGGCTGAGCCACCTTTCTTGGCTTAACCTTCTAGGTTCATTCTTTTTTACTGGGGGTGAGAACTACGCTTGATCTGTAATTCACTTTTAATTGGCCAAAAGACTGCTAGAAACATATATTGGGGAAAAACAAGTGCAATGGGGGAACTCATTTCACCCCGCCTCCAGCTAAAGTTACTACTATTGATAAAATGCTGCAAAGGGCTATTGGGGTAATTGACACTGAGATTGGGTTGACTGAAAGAAGACCTTCTTTAGATGGCGTTAGGAATATTTCTGAGGTTGTTGTGTCCTCTCCTCTTGCTGCCACTGCAGGGGCTGCGGAATCTCCTTCTGTAATGCAGACTGGTGCTGTTCATAACTCTAGAAATTGCAAGAGAACAATCCAGGCGAATCAGAATTTGAAAGGAAAAAAGATCTGAAGTCTGCTAAGAATAAGACTAATTTCTAGGGCAGTCCAAAAAGGCCTCAGTCTTCCCTAAAAGGCAGCAAAACTAAATCTAACCCTATTAATCCAGTGGAAAAATCGGTGCCACTCAAGCCCAGTTAGTTGGACGACTTAATGGGTATATTGAAATACCGCTTTTAAACCATACTGCGGTCAGAACTTACCTCTATTCTGGAGATACTATCCTAGGGAGAGACGCGTGTGAGCCATCTCCTGAAAGCTGGGCTTCCCCATGAGGGACCGTGTTTAAGTGCTAAGCCAGCTTCCCAAAACCACATATTTGCCAAAATCCTCAAATGTTGATTCCCTAACTTTGACTCGGCCAGACTAACTGGGATAGAGAAGGACAATGAAACAGAGTTGAGGCATAAGGGCAGTCAAGATGTCATTGATTCTAGAGGTCTCTCTGTGAGGGAGGAGGAAGCATTTCTTTTTCCCAAGGATAGATGAACCTTCTGGTAATCAATCTGCCCCCAAAACCCTACCCTTCCTAGGATTAAGACTTGGCCAGACTGAGTAACATGGGAAACAAGGTAACCAGTGCCTACTTTGGCTGGGCACAAACGGGTGCTCAATGGCAAACAACATCCTGTTTATTCAAAGGGTGGTAGGATGGTTGTGTTGAAAGGACAATCCTGGAGATTGTGTGATTATTAATTTTAGAGAGCCGGCAAGGGAACACAAATTGTTATTTGACTCAAATTAGGCGGCAATGTTGCTGCAGAGGCTTGGATTGTACATTGTTCTAATTTATCTCAAGTATTGTCCAGTGAGGGATTGCCATCTGAAGCTCTAGTAATCTCTTCTTGTGACAAAGTGGTTGGAAATTCAAGGGGCTCTCCTCCTATAACGTACAGCGAGGTGGAGGAGGCAATTGGAAAGATTGCACCTCTCAAAGCACCAGTCCTTGATAAGATTCCTGGGGATCTATTCTCATCCAAAATTGATATCTGGACCCCTATCTTACAGTGGTGTTTAATGCCAACCTAAATCGGCTAAACCTTTCCCAAATTATTGGCAGGGTCAGAGATTTTTACAATATATAAAATCCCCTTGGATCCAGCCAACTATACACCCATTGGTTTAATTGCCAACACCCAAAACGTTTTGGCAGGATCATTCTCACTTGGCTAAATAAATGACTAGTAGAGAATGGCATTCTTTGTCCCTTACAAGGGGGGGTTGCGTGCCAATACTTCTACTGTAGATCAGGTGTTTGGACTACAGATGATCTATCTGAAAACTATGAACATAGAAAATGGAATGCTATAGGCTGATTTTGTGGACCTTAGAGTTAGTCTTGGTACAAAGAAGCCCGCTGTGGAAAAAGTTAGCGGAGCTGGCTGTTCCAACCTACCTGTGTGGAATAATTGAGAGATTGCATACTAACAACTACCCTAATATAGGTCTGAAAAACTGAGTGAAGTAACAGAAACGTTCCCAGTAAAGAGGTGCCTAAGATATGGACGTGTCCTGGCCCCTAACCTATTTATCTAATATTTACATGACTCATTTTTTTTTTTATAGTTGTGACAATGATGCTCCCAGATTAGCGGGCATGAGGGTCCTGGCCCTCATGATTGCTGACTATACTTTCCGTTTAGCAATTCACCGATGGGGCTTTTGCAGATTTGGCATGTCGAGGGGGCTGGAAATAAATGTAAATAAAACCAAAGATATGGCTTTTAATCCCTGTCATATCACCTGCCCAAACCCCACCCCAAAGGTCAGCCCACTTCAACAGGTTCATGTCTTTGATTACCTGGGAATTAGGCTAGATTTAAAAGATTAATTGAATTGACCACATAGCAAAGTGGACACTCTAATTGGGAGAGGGCTGCAGAAGTTGCACAAGGGGTCTCTATCTAGATCTATCAACCCTGCCTTCCAGTTGGATGCCTACCAGGCTCTAAGTTGCAGCATTTTATGGAATTGAAATTTCGAGACAATAAGATCCCAAATCTTTGTAATGATCGAAAATAAGTTAAGGTGTTTTCCTTGTTTACTATCTAGCACTCCCTTGATTCCATTGAGAAAGGACGAAGGGCTCAGGCCAATCTTTGAAAAGATAGCATTTCAACCATTGGCTTTTTGGAGCCATTTGTTGGTTATCCCTAAACTATCGCAGTATCATAGTGCTTTGAAGGAAATACGTACAAATACCCCACCATTGAAATCCCTTGGATGAATTATGTTAAAAGGCTCATTTTAATGGGAGGGTCTTGTCAATTTCTGGCTTGACCCTGAGGGTTATTACTCTTTCAAAAGAATTAAAGAATCAATTGAAAATATATAAGTTTAATAATATTTTAATACATGCACAAGACTCATTACCATATACCTTTTTAGCAGCTAAGTATACTTCATTTTAGAAACTTTTCTTGATGAAATGGAGCTCAATCTTGCAGAAAAATTGTATTTTCAGTTTGGATATGGGACACTACCATTGCATGCTTTTATGTCAAGATAGACTGGATTGTTAAATGCAAATCACCCGATATAAGTAAGAACACGCACCAATATTCATAGTCTTTTGCTCAGTATAGAGCAGGGCAAGAATAAAGTGGTTGATCCCCATCTGTAGGAACCTCGGCACTAGAAGAAATGAGCAGGCGTATAGTATAGACTTGGCACCCTGTATGGTTTTTGATGTTTTTCAGATTTTGTATTAAATTTGTGGCTGATAAGGAAAAGACAGACCTATGTAGTGCTATACCATTGAAGTTAGGCCTATATAGTAGAGAAAACTTTCACCTACATTCAACCTTTCTTTCTATAATGGGTTGGTGTTGACCTTTTGCTTAGTAATGAGCTGAACAAATGTTGTGCGGTTCTCTCTAAAAACTCCCCTCATTTGTTGTGCATGTGCGAATCTCAGTACCTTATCTTAATCCCCTGCACACTCTGTATAATAAATCTGCACATAGGTCACCACCATCATCATCCTTGGACGACATGCATGCTGTGCATGGTTGAAACTATGGCTTTAGTTATTTACATAGTTGCAACCACAGAATATCGATCGAGGTTGACCGCCTGTGCATACCTTTCAATAAAAAAGAAGCACACCATCACTAGGCGTACAGAGGAGAAACTTCCATTCTGTCGCGTGGTCCTTGCTGGCTCATCAACACGCAGCGGTCTGGCATCCCTTGCCTCACTCACTCGAGGTCCTTCATTCTCTCCCACCAGGTAATGGGGTTGGATTTCTCCTAGGGGATTCTTGGCTACCTACACCTACATACATGCTTTTACATCCATATACATGTTAGGTATATCTAGATAGGGTTGTAGTGTAGTTCCTATTATCCCAATAGGCTCTGCGCATTGGAATAATACCTTCAATAGTATAGGCCTAGACCAGACGTTAACTAGGTCTTCTACTGTCGATATTAGACTTAAAGTTTTGGGTTTGCCAAGTGACTGACTCAAGAATTCTCTGTAAGGGGTTATTCAGTTCTGTACCTGGAATTTAGGATGAATGAGGGATGGTATCTCTCGTCTCTGGTCTCGATATTCCTGGCTGCCTGCGAGGGCTACCCGGAAGCGCCAGAGCTGGATTTCTCGGCAGGAGAAAGCAGCGTCTCGTTCTCAGCGCGTCAGGAAGGCGGGGCTGCACCAGCGGGGTCTGCTCTGCTCTGGGCTTCGGCAAGTTTGGCTGCTCCGATCTCGTCACCACCGCGTGTGTTTGCTTAAGGCAATACCGGTAATATTTATACCTGTAAGGTGCCGAGATTGACGTAAGGATGGACATAGATACGTCAATAAGGATGTCATACGACTTGGTCGTTAGCACATTCTTTTGCTGAAGTTCTCGGTGAAATCAAAACAATGGCCGCAGGGTTTTTCCCAGGTTGTCATAGGTTTGATTTGTTTTGAGAACTCCGTATGCCTTATCAGGGGCTGGAGGAATATCGCTTGTCTAATTAGATGGCAAGCGTTATGACCTAATCAGATAACACGTTCCTGTGCCGTAGTTCGGCCTCATCAGATAACGGTTTCTGCATCATGGGATGGCTGCTAGTTAACTTGTTAACCAGAACAGGGTCAGGAATAGGGGGATCGATACAGAACCTATAGGAATACATCACACCCACTCCACGCTAACTATGGCCATGTTTATGAATCTAGGCATAGTAAAACATACTGTAGAGTATCGTGTATACCTTACCACCCCAAAATACATAAAATGCATTTTGAAATTATCTAATATACGGTAAAAACAGTCACATGTATTATATGCACTCAAGCTGCAGAATAATGCTAAAGTAATCACGCATATGTATACATTATTGCTAATTGGTATATGAGAATTTACACATGAAATGGCTCTTAATACAGAAGAAAGGTTCGAGACCATTCCATCACAGAATAAAATAATTATGAACATACCAGAGGGCAGCTAGCTAATGTCTATAAAGTATCTAAAAATAGAAATTTTAGTTCTCTAAGAATAGTCCTTACTTTAAGCAGATGATTAGTGTCCCGAAAAATCGTAAAAATATTTTGGGGCTGCTGAAATAATTGCTGTCCGTGAACTGGAGGGGAAATTGTTCATGTTACTTTATTATTAAAGTTGAAGGCCAAATTCAGGGTGTTGGGAACGCCGTGTGCTAGCTTGCTCAAAAGCCTCTATTTCTGCTCTGGTGAGAACATCATATCATTTAGACTCTCGAAAAAGTTGTCAACAGCTTCCTGGGAGAGTTCCACTAACTCGGAAATAGGTGTAATCATGCATTCTTGCGCATGGTTGTCTCCATTGACATTCTGATTCGCATTGCTGACAGAAGGTCGTACCTGATCGATGCTGCTTTCATCTTGAACTTCACTACCCCTTAATCGTAGTGGTGAATATTCCACGAATGCCGTCATCAGGATTGGTAGCCGTTGAGGGCAGCACAAAGCATGAGCCTTTATCGGACTCAACAATGTTTCTGCATCCATTGGCGCATCTGATTGTAGCGTCAGACAGGTGTCCAACACGCATTCTTCTCCGCACAGCAAGCACCTTAATACAGGTAAAACACATCGATGCCACATTGGTCGAAATGAAAGAAACCAAGTCATGTTCAGGTCTCTAAGCCGGGAAAGTCCCAGGATTTTTGATATCCGGTCCCGGTATCCAATGGCTCGGATTGTTTCTTCCCTTGTCGCAGGTGTTTTGTCTGTGACACGGTTTGCCATAACGAAATATTAGGACTAAGAATAGGATTCCTGCAATTAGTCCCAAAATGAGGGGAAGTCCGCCAAAAATCGAATGGACGAAATCTGGAAAAATACCCAGTATGGCTTTGAATGGTGTTAATGCCATCGAAAATACTGTTTTAAATACTTTTGAGACTCCACTGGTATCAGAAATATTTAAGATTTCATTCAGGAATTCTGCGAAATGTATGGGGGAATTAGTTGATAACAATGAGTGAATCTCTGCAGTCGTCCTTGCGACTAGGAGATCATACGTTTCTTTTGATGACGTGAGCCTGGTCGGCGTCTGAAGAAGCACTGTTTTCATTCTGCTTAAAGTATCTATTCGAATAGAAGTAATTTTCAAGTTGGGCCATGCCCTTGCCTCCCTGTCTGGAAAGGAGCTGGGGAACAATGAGTGTCCACAGCACATGACCTTCGCAGTCGTAGTTACGAGATAAGGAGTCCCGGGCATAAGACTACAACATCTGCGATTCACAATTAGAATGTAACTCCCATTATAGAGTCTTTGAAAAAATGGTTCTATCTCTTTTGCAGGTGCGCCTAGCTGGTGACATGAAAGCTTATTTGAGTTCCCTTCACAGGCTCCATGCAAACTAATTCCGTTACACAGAAGTGTACCGCTTAGTGACATCGCACAATTATTGCCACTAAGAAACACTTTCTGTCCTTTATTACTGACACATGCATGTGAATAGGGCAAGTTCCATGTTGTCTTAATGTACCCTTTTCCCAATTTTTCGTACATGCCAGCCTGTATATATTTTTGGCAGTATTGAAACCTGAAGGTTGATATTGGAATATTAATTATCCCATGTATTATCCATTCACTGACAGGTCGTTCTGACATTGTCACTGGTAATCTCTCAAGTTTCTCAATGCTCAGGATTGTATAATCAGCACCCTTTTGTGCCATACTGATTTGTTTATCAGTAAGGTTAAAGATATTGAAAAGTGACGTTGTGTTGATTAAACGCCAAGGCACATAGCCTGAACGCAGATTTTGTAACGTCCAGCCAAGCTGTACAATAGAACGCAATTGAGACTGACCGTGTTGTAACAACAGTAAGTCTTGCGATATTATGTCGATTGCTGAAGACACAATGCTGTCCAAAGAAAAAATTCTGGAGGACAGAGTCATTAACCCATTGTCCACTACAGAAAGTGATTTTTCCAAATTAATACGGTCAATTTCCCGTATACTTTCTGCTGTCTCAATTTGAGTAACCTTCCAGGCCTCGTTGTAAGCTGCATATACAGAGGCTGCTATGAAGCGTTTTTGACGCTGTTTGCGCGGTCCCATAATGAAATCACGCAAGTCAGCACCATCAGTAAGTATAGTTAGGTGTTGCTTAATTTCTGCCAGTGTGGAAGTTTGTAGCCATTGAAGACATAATTTGCCCACACTGTAGGTGGTTATTATGCCTGGGTGTTGTCTTTGGGAATATCTAGGGTCTGGCCTGGTCAATTTGAACCCCTGTATTTTGTTCAGGAATCT
Organism: Lissotriton helveticus; assembly: GCF_964261635.1. NCBI lineage: Eukaryota > Metazoa > Chordata > Amphibia > Caudata > Salamandridae > Lissotriton > Lissotriton helveticus. Next base: position 1,694,905,549 of record NC_136069.1, on the reverse strand, counting down.
GTCTTGACAGTTATTAGTATCTGTGGGCCAGATCAACCACTTTTTCCAATCAGGATGTGTTCTGTTTTGGTTTAATACATAGTTTACGTCTATCTCTTCATCTGTAGAGCTATTGCTGTTCATAGTTGGCTTTGGAATAGACGGTTTATTTAAGTCTTTGATTTTGGCTAAGCCAAGACAGGAGGTTTGTTGAACAGTGTCATTTAAAAATGTAATTTGTTCTGGGATCATGCAGGCTCTAAACAATGATTCTATACCTTGTACTTGCCATTCTTTTGTACCCCAAACACTTTTTACTTCAACATTTTTGTCCCAATAATCGAAACCAAAAGTATTCATTTGTTCAAAAAATGAGTCTGAATAAATAAATTGTGTTCGTTAGCATGGTCTTTGTCCCTGTCTTATTTGACAATTTGAAATAAAATGTTTCAGCATTACTTGTGTTGATACCTGAAAAGTATGAATATTTGTCATAAAAGGTTCTTGAGCTTCCTTTTGGAGGAGTTGCACAATGTTCCCATTGATTATAATTTAAAACATTTCTAGGTTGTGCAGATTTATGTAGAAAATGGTTACCATAGTGGTTGTAACAGTACATACTATCATAATTTGTCGAACCCTGCAAATAATCATGTTTGGTAAATTTAGCAGACATCACTAGGTCAGACATCATATTATTTATACTTTCAAAGTCCCAATCATCAGCAAATGAGCTTGGCTTTACAAAGTTACTCAATGAGATCTTAATTTGGTGTGGATATTTCAGGATTTCGACCGGACCATAAATTTCGTAGTCAGTGTTGTCCCATGTTACCCCCCCGGTATAGGATTGGCTGTGAAGTTGACTGAAGAAAGTTCTCTTTTCTCGACGTGTGAAGATGTGTGTGGTTTGAGGATCAAGTTGATTTTCTGACTTGCTGTGTCCATTTTTGCATATTTTCCCTCAATGAAGCGTCCCAAAGTTAGTACCATGATGAGCCAAAGTATGAGGATAAATGCACCAAAACCCACCCAAAATTCAATCCACGGAGAAATCAGATATGTTTCTTTCAGTTGTTTCAAAAGTTCTTTAGCTTTATCTTTAAAGGTTTTTGTTGATGGCTGTGTTTTTGATTCACTTAGGTCTTCAGAGGAATCATCGAAGTTTATGAAGTAGCCGGATGCAGTTCTGTCAATTGTTCCAATTGCTTCAGGATTATTGTTTCTTGCATATTCGTTTGTTACTTCATTGTAGGTTGGTGTGTCTCTACTAAATGGTTTTATTTGGGTTTTTAGAGGTCTGAGTTCAAATGCATTGTTGCATAGTCCTTGTTGTTGTTCTGTAGGCGTTTCAAATGTGATTAGCCTCTTAGTTTGGACCTCTGTATTGGTAGCAAATCTTGGTGTTCTACTACTTATCGGGAGTCCACTTGGCCTACTGTTTGTTATCGGCCACATGATTGTGGTTTTACCAGGTCGATTGATACAACTCGGTTCTCCTTTTTACCAGCAAGCGGCGGTAGTACAACTGATCTTGTCCCGTTGATAGACAAGACAGGAACTGCTTTTCTGTAAGAAGGCCCAAATTCCTTCTTTACTGCGATCTTTTCTCTGACTAGATCCCCGACTTTTGGAATCCAGACAGGTCTTGCTGGGACAGGTGGTGGTTCTTCAGTGGTTGTTGGCTGTTGTTTCAACTTTATGTTGCTCAGGTCTTTTCTTGTTTCGTTTAAGTCCTGCAAAATAGCCAAACGATCTTTGATATCAAAGCTTTTTTCCTTCACCACTGAAGTCTGACTGTCGAGGTGTAAGACCAACATCCTAGTTCCAAATAATAATTCGTACGGACTGAATCCCTTCAGAGAATTTCTTGGCAGGTTATTTAGACTACGTTGGACACTTATTAGATGTCTGACCCACCCAGCTCCCGAACCTAATATCCTTTCCGTTATAGATAGCTTTATGCCTTGGTTTTTTCTTTACACCATCCCGTATCCCTCAGGAAGGAAGTGAAAAGAGTCCCGCTATGCTATGCTCATTTGGCCATGTTTCCCCTCAGGCTTAAGGCTAAAGTGAAAACAATGGTCAAACGTAGCATGCTCCTAGCGTATATGCCATTTAGACTCGCCTATCTTTGTATAACAGTCCAGACGTCAGCCGAGTGCTGGTGATCCACATTATAAGTGGAAACTAGCCTGTATATGTTAATCGGACGCTTTGCTTTTTGCTGTTGATATTTTCTGGATTGAAATGCCACGGTAGTATACCGTTTCTCTCGCCACTGCGATTTCTGTTGCAGTCCGGGCATTTTTTTACAAAAATGTGATGCTGCAGGCTCATGCCTGGCCACCAGTACCTTGATTGTAATTCTTCCAGGGAATCTTTTATTTTGAGGTGTCCGAGACCCTCACCCATATGTGCGTCTGCAATTAACAAGGTTCTCCTGTCCATGTTTGGAATTACTCTGTCCCCCACTCCAGGGATTCGAGCAAAAGGGACGGAGTTTGCATCGATTATGTATGTATAATTGAGTGGATAGTTGATCGGTAGCGCTGAGCAGTCGCCTTTTGATGACGTTTTCACCGCCAGCACTGTTTCACCGTCAATGTACTTCACTGTACGCTTTTTTTCGAGCTACGGAAGCCGATTTAGTTGCTACCGCTGTGGCTGTCTCAGCCAATGAATTCCATGCAACGTGAACGCCATCACCCTGATGACTCAGTGAGTGTGTCACGTCAGTCTTTGGTAGTTCTTTTTGTAAAAGAGCTATTTGTTCCCAAAGCAGTTTTTGCTTTATTGTTGCACCTGTGTCATCTTTGTAACCGTTTTGAATCCATGTCTGCAAATCGTTGTTATATGATTTGACGCAGTAATATGAATCGGACACTATTAGTGTCGGGAATTTGCGATCTGCATTATCTAGCGCCATTTTCAATGCTATTATTTCAGTCTGTTGTTCTGAATTAGTTTCTACTGAGTGTGTTTTTGTTAATAGAGGTCTTAGTTTACCTCCGCGCCACACTTCTTTTGTAATCTCACATGTGGGGTTGTATGCTTGTTCTCCCCAAACGGAGGGTTGAGCCTGTCCGTCTGTATAGATTACACATGCATATTGTCTTAAGGGCAGAATGTCGATTGGCAGAGGGAATGTTCTTTCATAGTCTAGATTTTTCAGTTCCTCTAGTTCTGGATCAAAGTAGTAGTATACTTTGTCCTTTGTAATTGAATTCACCCATTGTATCCATTCCGGATTCAATGTTGTTGTTGGTAAATTACACGGTGTTGTTAATGCCTCAAAGGCTGATTCTGCTGTTCTGACTGTGATACGTCTACCGTCAGCTTTATCTTTTTCTCTAGCTATTGCGGTTTGAACTGCATGAACAATGTTTTCTTTAATGCTGAACTTCTTTTCAGCTTCTGTGTACAAGTGTGATTTGAATGCAATTGGTACCTTTTCTCCCTCATTAGAGGTTAGGTATGTGAATCCGCATCTTCCTGGGATGACTCGAATCACAAGATTGCGTGTGTTATCACGTGTTTCTAATTTTGTTTTTATTAACATGTCAGTTTGTAAGGATCTCAGAATTTCTGTGTGTGTTTGAGTCCAATTAGTTCTTTTAAAATCTGGTTTTATTAGATCATAAAGGGGTTTGACCCTTTCTGCGTAATTTGCAATGTATGTTCTTCCGAAATTTAGGAAGCCTAGAATTGACTGTAGGTTTTTTAGTGTTCTAGGTGCTTGGAGTACGGCACATTTCTCTAGGAAATTGTCAGCCAGGCTTTTGCCTTCACTTGATAATTCATATCCTAAGAACAGGACTGTTAGATGGGCAAATCTGGATTTTTTAAAGTTGAATTTGTAACCCTCTGCTGCGAACCCAAGTATTATGGTGTTCACTCTCTTCAAGTGAGTATCCAAGTCATCATCTGTTAGGTAAATGTCGTCGACATATGATAATGCCTCGTCATCGTATGTTTGTAGTAATTCTGTTACTCTCGCTGAGAATACTCCAGGGCTGTTCTTGTATCCCTGGGCTAACCGACAGAATTGTTTTTGAGTGCCATTTATTGAGAACGCAGACAAATATCTGCTCTCTGGTGCTATATTTTGACAAAAGAATCCATTAGAGATGTCTAATGTTGTTTTGTATTTTTTGCGCACTATGTTATTCATTAGTGCAGCACTATGCGAGTTTTGCACTGCAAAAGTTTTGCAACATGAGTTAAGGTGTCTGTAATCCAAAACTAGACGATATGAATTGTCTGGTTTGGAGACCGGAAACAAAGGGTTGTTCATTTGTGAGGTGCAAGTTTCAATCACCCCCTGGTATTCTAGTTGATCTAGGATTTCTTTTACCTGTTTTTTAGCTTCTTGCTTAATTGGGTACTGTCTTTGTGCAGTAGGTTGTGATTTTAACTGGATTTTGTGAGGAGGAGAGTCCTCATCCCATCCTACGTGATTTTTATATAAAGCAGGAGCTTGAGCTACTGCCCACTTTCTAGCAAGTGTGTATTTTTTATGAATTGGGATATGATTTGAGAAGGCAGGCATAATTATTTCTTCGCCATGAGGGCAGTCCCTGACAAACTCTGGTGGCCAGTCTTTTTCAGCTAGAAGGATGTCATAGCCCTTGGAGAGATTATCCCAAAAGAGTCCCCTTATTTTTCTAGTCTTATCCCCTTCTATAAGTAAAGTTATTACATATATTTTGTGAGGTTTGCTAACTCTGGTGTCTGCAGTTTCCACTTGAAGATATTCATTCGTGTCCACTGTCTCCAGAAGATTCATAAGGACTTTGCGAGCTATGCTCACTTCTGCTGCGCTGTCTAGCATTGTCCGAGCCCATTCTCCGTTTTTCAGTTGGGTCCTCAGTATTCTCGGCATTGTTAACTACTTTAATACTGGCTACCTTCTTTTTTGGAAATTGTAATTTCTTTTTTAGATGAGCAGGTTCCTTGTCTTTGGACTTGGCGTGCTCTTCTCTTTGTTCTGATCGTCCTCTTCTTTCCGATTTCTGCGAGGAAGTCTGAAAAGATTGAGAGGGGCGTGTATCAAAATCTTGATATCTATCAGGCTTCTTTATATTATCCCTATTTCTAAGGTTATATCTTTTCCCAGAGGGATCACTTTGGGGAGACCTATGTCTTTGGTTCGGAGATTTTTCTCTTCGCCGAGGAGACCTTCCCCTGGACTGGAATTTCTTTTCTTTAGGATTGGATTGTTTGTTTCCATCCCAGCTCTTTTTTTGTGATGTTAAATTATTATTAAAAAATACTTTTTCAGGACTTTCAATCAGTTGTGGTTTTACTGGTATTCCACCTAAACTATCTCTGCCTCGTTCCTCATAGGATTTTTCTATAATTCTGGCAATTTCAGCTGGTTGTTCTGTTATATCTATTTCTTTTAACCTCTGGCGGATCGCCACGTTTGCTGCTTCTCCCTTTATGTTTGCCAATAGTATTGCCGAGACCTGCTTGAAGTCTTTTAGTAATTTCATACCAAGAGTTAAAGCGGGTTCTGGACCGTATTCATCTTGAATTTGTTTTAGCACATCTGGTATTACCGAGATGGAAGGAACACCATGCGTCTTTGTGTAAATGGAAGCAAAGACTGTACCCCAAGTGTCACAGTCCTCCACGTGTGGTGCGATTCCCATTGGAAGACAGATAGTCAGAATCCTGTGTTTTTCCAACGGGGTGGTGTCTGGAAACACCGCCTCTATTTGGGTGATTTTTTGTGCTAACCAGAATGGTATTTGTTCCTGTTTAGCTGGTACTTTACCCAGGCAGGATTGTATGTTCTGTGGTGTAATTTTATTTGTGTTCCCCTGATGAGGGGTCAGCTGTGGAATTTTAATTGCTGGTTGGATTGTTGAAGTCCGCATTACATATTGGACTAATTGTCTATGCAATTTTATTAATTGTTTTAGTTGTATTAAAAGATTTGCTGCAGACATCCCGTCGATGTCTGGATGTGGTGTGTATCCGGCTAGGACCGGCCACGTTGCTCCTGGTCTACCTAATGGACCGAGCCTGGTGATGTGATTATTATGTTTTAGGGCGCCATTAAACAAGAGCAGGTGCTCTTGAAATTTAAGTGGTACTTCCACCTCCTCGAAAGGAGTGTACTCTTCAGGAGGTTCCTCTGTTTTGTAATAGTGGAAGACCTTTGTTACAGCATTTGCTGCTGGAAAGTGTATCAATGAATAGAACACCTCTGTCTGCCGATATTCGTGTGCCTCTATTACGAATATGACTGTGCCACCTCTAGGTGTCAGTCCATTTTCTATAAGTTTTAAAGTTATAGATTTTCTTATGTTGACCGCGATGAGTATTATATTCGGGTCTGCTTCTTGCAGTGCATTATCAGCTTCTACGAGTTCAGCAGTTATTCTAGCTACCTCTCTATCTCCTTCATTGTCTGACATTGTACTGTCCAGAAGGTTATTCCGTTTGTTTGCAGATCAGGTTTCTTATGGAAACAAAGATTAGATGCACAATATTTTGGAACAGTGTATCCTTCAATGTTGACTAAACCAAGAACCATACATAGGAGTTTCCTCCTGCGAGGTTTGGCGGATATGACCTTTCACCCACTCCAGATGTCTTTGGAGTATTATGGGAAAAAAGGGGTCTGAGTGAAATAGCACGACTGAGTTACTCTAATGTCTTACGTTAGTTTTATCGCCTTTGCCAAACACGTTGGGCGCCATGTAGTGTAGTTCCTATTATCCCAATAGGCTCTGCGCATTGGAATAATACCTTCAATAGTATAGGCCTAGACCAGACGTTAACTAGGTCTTCTACTGTCGATATTAGACTTAAAGTTTTGGGTTTGCCAAGTGACTGACTCAAGAATTCTCTGTAAGGGGTTATTCAGTTCTGTACCTGGAATTTAGGATGAATGAGGGATGGTATCTCTCGTCTCTGGTCTCGATATTCCAGGCTGCCTGCGAGGGCTACCCGGAAGCGCCGGAGCTGGATTTCTCGGCAGGAGAAAGCAGCGTCTCGTTCTCAGCGCGTCAGGAAGGCGGGGCTGCGCCAGCGGGGTCTGCTCTGCTCTGGGCTTCGGCAAGTCTGGCTGCTCCGATCTCGTCACCACCACGTGTGTTTGCTTAAGGCAATACCGGTAATATTTATACCTGTAAGGTGCCGAGATTGACGTAAGGATGGACATAGATACGTCAATAAGGATGTCATACGACTTGGTCGTTAGCACATTCTTTTGCTGAAGTTCTCGGTGAAATGAAAACAATGGCCGCAGGGTTTTTTCCAGGTTGTCATAGGTTTGATTTGTTTTGAGAACTCCGTATGCCTTATCAGGGGCTAGAGGAATATCGCTTGTCTAATTAGATGGCAAGCGTTATGACCTAATCAGATAACACGTTCCTGTGCCGTAGTTCGGCCTCATCAGATAACGGTTTCTGCATCATGGGATGGCTGCTAGTTAAATTGTTAACCAGAACAGGGTCAGGAATAGAGGGATCGATACAGAACCTATAGGAATACATCACAGGGTAAGCATTGGTAGAAGTATGCAAAAATGACTGTGTTAATATGCACACATATATTCGTTTTCTGAACGCCATGGTAGAAATTTGTCTACTATTCGTGCTCTTGGCAAAAGTGATTATTAAACTGGTAGTGCAAGCCTCTCAAGGCCCTGGATGTGGAATGCTCCCTGGCTCGTAGACTAGGCACTTTCTTTAAGAAATGGTTAAGAGTTACTTGGGGTGGGTAAATGGAAATGGGGTTAGTCTATTAACTGAAAGGCATTGGCAAGAATAGGGTCAATTACCTGCCCTTCACATGTATTTGATGTTAATCATCACTTATATATTCCAAAAAATGTCAGCAGATCTCTTCAGACAAAGTCATAAAATGGCCTCACCACATGGACAACAACTTGTTAAAAAATAAAAAACGTGGTTAGTTCACAAGTGTATCTAAGTCTGAAATGAACCATTAACAAAATAATGCCTTCGAGTCTCAGAATTGATTGACCAGAAGGTCTCCTGGCAAACCAGAGTGGAGTATTATCCTAAAAAAAGGCAAAGAACCAATGTGTAGGTTTCTAAATCAGGCTTTTGTTTGCAACATTTATTTATTATTTTGTGTTTTCAATTGTTAAAAATGCAATACAATACAAAGAGGGAAGGAGCACATTCCACAATACCGAGGGGGCAATCTCAGCCCAGGGGAGGGGCAATCCCAGCCCAGGGGAGGGGCAAGCCCAGCCCAGGGGAGGGGCAAGCCCAGCCCAGGGGAGGGGCAATCCCAGCCCCGGAGAGGGGCGTCGGATAGGATTCCCAGGCATGGGGGACCATCAAGAGGCACATGCCAAGACCGTAATGAAGCGAGGCCCTGACTAGCTGTTCAGCTCACCCTGGGTCTGTCCCTAGATGTTGCTGGAGGCTCAGCGTTCTTATTGTTCATTACAGGCAATTAGAGGGGAAACGGAATTAAAAATGGGGGGCAAAGAGGAGCCTGCAAACACAGGGCTCACCAAAGGAGCACTGAGGCGTTGCCCCCCTCTCAAAATACACCACAAAACAGGTGCATGTTACCTCACATTTCATAAATTAAAATGGTTTGCACTGTAAGAACCTTTGTAAAGTTACAGCCCCCTTGCCCCAGCACCTCTCTTGGTGTCGGGTACGGCGTACCCAATCATTTTGATTGCTAGGATGAGGTGGTCGTGCAATGGTAGTGAACTGCGCATGTCAGGCTGGACAGCATGTTGCTCTTGACCAGGCTGACATGGGCACTTCAGGCTTCAGCAATTCACTCTGTGTCAGGGAGCCAAGGGGAGTAGAAATGAAGGCTCCGGGTCTCCACTAGAGCGCTCTGTGCACCTGCTCCTGCAAATCCTGATGCTGCTACGTATATACATACCCAGAGAGCAGTGACTTGATTGGCTGTACAGGTCTGATTAGACCCAAGTTCCTGCTTGCATTAAGAAAGGCTGGCAGCATAGGGGCAGCAGAAAGATTGCTTGAAGGCAGCACGCGTACTAACTTACATAAAAGTAGGATTACCAACATTATTATTGAAATATAAATGTAGTTTTTTCAATCAGATATGAAACAGTGATATAATATTTGTAGTCAAGAGGCTGCATCAAGGTCTTAATGTAAGCCACAATAAATCAAAGCAGAATAAGATACGGTTCAGCAGGGGCATATCTTTTTAAGGGCACAAGCAGTACTTTAACTGTCGTGAAAATAACTATTCTCACTTCGTGAATCATAAGAAGAGATGGTTGTAGTAATATCGGTGCAGGTTTACTGCTGTAAATGCAGGTTTAGTGAAAGTATCCTTATGGTTGAGCCTTTCTTATAGCCCACTAGCCTCACTCCAATAAATGGTTTTAGGAATGCCACACTGCAATTGTCCTTTGTGACAAACAGAACACGCAAGCAGCTTCCCATGGTCTGCAAACCACCGTACGAAATAATGGGTCACACAAATAGTTAGGATAATTATATATATTTTTTCAGATAGAAAATCAAGGAGCATATTACCAACAAGTAGCGATAATTGTCGCTAAATAGGCTTAGCAACAATTTTTTTTTCCCTGAGCATTGCCGGAATTTATCGCAGAGATAACGTGCTATTAGCAACATTTATCTCCAAAGCAATAAATTTACCGGCGGTAGTGGCGAAATGAGTGAATATCGCTGAGAATACAGCGATATTCACACATTAGCGACGAAATGCTCTTAGCCATGTTATCCACCTCCCATTGGATAACATGGCTAAGAAGTGGTCTGAGCAGGCGTTAGTTTTTGGCGATAGCGGGAATATTTCCATCGCTACGCCTGCCTTGCTAATAGGCGATAGCGACGTTAGCGACTGCTTTCAGTCGCTAACTGGTTGGGTACGCCCACTTTGCATGTCATTAGCGATAAATATCGCTGACATGCAAAGCGGGCTATCGCCTAAAAGCTGTCCCTAACATCAGTTAGCGACAGCTTGCTAATAGAGCGATAGAATTATCGCCGCTTATCGGCCGAAAACAGCCTCTAAACCGGCGATAATTGCCTATCGCCCCCCTTGGTAATATGCCCCAAAGTCTTTTATCGTAACACGTCTGTGGTTCTTCCTGCTCGAACCAGCATGAAAATGTCACCAGCATATGTCTAAATATCTTTCCAGAGAGTCACCCATTGTCTGGGAATGCTAATGCTGGGTTTTCTCCCTCTTCCACACCAATACTTAGATTTTACTACCCATGAAGTTAGACGTTATGTGTAAACTTAGACTTCAGGTCTAATTTAGGACCAATAGTCTAACGTTAGTACTAGTAAAGTTAGATTTTAGGTCTAAACTTTGACTTCTGGTCTGAGCTTTGACTTTAGGTCTAAGTTTACTTTTATGACTGTGGCCTGGAGTTCCTGCCCGATGAATTCAGAACTTAGAACATAAAACAAAATACAAATCAGCAACAGAACACAAATGTGAAAACAACTACAATAATCCCAACACAGAACCTTCTTTAAAAGCAACCTGCAACACACCCTATCTGTAAACATATTCTCCCAAATAACCTGGGGGCCTCCTAGCCCTTACTCCCCTTTCCACCTGTAGTCTCCTTTTCAAACCATCTCCAAACGACTTCCTATGCACATGTATAAGGATACCAGTACAATTGTAGTGTTCAATTAGTGAACATTCACAGAGGTTGACACCAGTAGTTTCATGTGGAAAAGATGTTTACGCAAGCTTTCGAGTTTGTCAATACAAAAGCGCCAGCCGACACGTGTTTCGTTAAGAGGGCAGTGACCTGTGACTCTTCAGGGCTTAATGGCATGCTGAGATTGCGATATGGGGTGACCGGTGATAATTCCGTTTCCGGTCGTGGGCGGGTATTCCTAAAAATTGTCACTAACTGTCTTGACCCTCTTAGGCCCCCAAAACTTGGGGAGTCCTTGACCAACTCGACTCTATTTTATCTTGACCCTCTTACTGCCATCAAAGAACTGCTGCCACAAGTTTCCTTCAGAGCACCCCCATTTGTTCATTGAGGCTCCTTCATGCATCCAGCACAAAACCAATTTTGTTCCCGGCTGTCTACCCCACATTATCTCAAATGGGCTGTTTCATGTACTGACATTCACCATGGTGCGATATGCCCAGAGCATGTCTTTGACCTCATCCTCCACCGACGATTCAACAGCATCGCTAGTTCAATCGTACCCTCCACCTATATATTGACAGTTTCAACTGGTCCATTTCCTTAGAGATTGTACAATGAAATACATGCATGCCTTACACCAAGAGTATTCCAAAAACATTTAATGTCATGCAAAGTAAATTGTGTGCCATTGCCTGTCAGTAAGACTGAGGGTATACACTCTCTTTTAAACACTTCACCTAAAACATCAATGGTTGTACTAGAAGTAACACACGTCATAAACACCAACTCCACCCATTTTGATTTTGCATCAACAAATACAGCAGTGAACTTCTCATGCTTGAGGAAGAATGAGAAAGGCTCAATAAAGTCGCAACACAACTTCGCCTACAATTCCTTAGCTTCCAACACATGCTTTTTCCCTTCCAAATTGCCTATACCCACTCTCAAAAACTTTTCAGAATCTTTGCAAATTTCACATTTCCCAACCTACTCTTCAAATTGATTGTCTTTAATAGCCAACATAAATCTTCTCTCACTCTCTTGATGGTTAACATCTGAGCAAGGTGCCCCTCATGTGGTAAGGTGACCTTGCTCTGACTGCAGTAGGTATCACAAACGTTTCCTTTATTTTCAGCAACCAATCATCTTGATACACCATGTGAAGAAAGGATGTTGCCCTGTTTGGCAAGCTACTCTCTCTCTTCACTATTACTCTCACCACTTTTATAATACTTTTGAGGGCATCATTCTGTTCCATGGCCCTGAACTAGCCCTTCTTAGAGACCGAGCTTCTAACCCTTCTGTAGCATCGTCTAAATTACCCACCACTTCTTCCGTAGCTAGCTCAGACTATTCTGCAGCTTTTTCAGGCAATGTAGAGAAACAGTCAGCCACTTTCTTCCTCCATTCCATCACATTATCAACTCTACACTCATATTGCTGCAATTTGACTGCCAATCTTACCAACTTACTTGAATAATTTCTTATGCCTTCAGGTTCCAACACTTCAAGTAGATGTTTGTTATCTGTCCTCAATAAAAACACATTTCCCCACAAACACTCATAAATAGCTGGTTGCCCAAGCAGCTGCCAATGCCTCCCATTAAATACGTAAATAATTTCTCTCCACATCCGTCAGTGAACATGAAGAGAAAATTATACTTTTATCCACCTTCCCGAGCATTTGAGCTAATACAGTCCCTGTTCCTACAGTACTGACATCCACTGTGAATATGGTCTTTAAACTGATAAGCTACTAACACACCTCTGTAATATTATATTTGAAAAGAGAACAGGCTGCTTGCTCTTGCTCACCCCATATGAGCTTCTCACCCTCCGCGAATATTGCTCTCACGGGCTCTGTTTTATGAGCAAAGTCTTTCACAAATTTAGAATAGTACTCCACGAGGGCCCATAAAGTTCCTTAGTTTATCCCTGACATGTGGCACCTCAGCATTGACTATGGCTCTCATCAAGTTAAGTTTAGACTTGACCCCCCCTTTGTGATAAGATAGCCAACATAGGCTAAACCTGCCTCTTCAATTTGAGTTAACACCTTATTCAAAACATTGTTGTGTTCTTCCAAATAATCTCTAAACACTGGAATATTGCCCTGGAAAAGGTTGACCTTGTTGAGACCTGACAGGTCTATCAACCGCTGAAAGACACTTGCGGCTGAGCACAATCCAAATGGAAGTCCGTAAAGCTGAAATGCGCCCTCTGAAGATATGAATGATGTACAATGTTTGAAATGTGGATAGAGCTTCAATGGTTATGCTTTACTCAAGTCAAAATTTGAGAAATATTTTCCTCCTGACAACATAAGAATGAACTCATTTATATTGGGAATGGGAAAACTATCCATGAGCACGTTTTCATTGAGGCTGCACAAATCAACACAAAATCTAAGTGAGGCATCACCTTTCTAAGTAATGGCAACTGGAAATACACACTCAGATGCCACTGCTGATTTGATCACTTGGCCCCCAATATTTGCTGTATTATTTCCTCCTCTTTTGTTTTTACTGCCATGAGGACCTTCCTGGCTATATGTCTAACAGTAACTGAATTTTTCTTTAGTTTGTGATTGTGCATGTAGTCTTTGTCTTCTCCCAGCCTATTCTCGAAGACTCTCTCATGTTGGGATAAAATGTCCTTCGAGTCAATTATATCAATAACCATCACTTAGTTGTCAGCTCTGGGAATAACCACTATACAGTGTCATATTGATGTGACCATCCCAAAGGTGATAGACCTCCATGACAAACAAATACCTTTCCTGTTGTCTGCCATCCTTCAAATTTGATCTGTGCAGTTATAAACCCGATAACACACTTCTCGACTCCTTGACATTCCTACAAAATGGCATCAGTGGACACCAACTGCCCTCCAGGCCAAGTAGTATCATAGAACTGTTTTGGTGTTATGGTGTTAAAGGAATCTGTATCTAACAATAGAAACAATGGGGCATACTATCAAGGGCATTACCGCCGCTTTAGCTGGTTTTTTCCCGCGAAAGTGGCGATAATTTCATCGCCCTATTAGCAAGCTGTCGCTAACAACAGTTAGCGACAGCTTGTAGGGAATAGCGACCGGTTTGGGGCCTGCTTTGCATGTCAGCGATATTTATCGCTAATGACATGCAAAGTGGGCGTACCCAATCTGTTAGCGACTGAAAGCAGTCGCTAACATCGCTATTGCCTATTATCAACGCTGGCGAACCGATAAAAAAAAATGTGCTATGCGCGAATATCACCAAAACCTACTGCCTGCTCAGACCACTTCTTAACCTGTATATTTGCATTACCGCCGCTTTAGCTGGTTTTTTTCCCGCGAAAGTGGCCATAATTTCATCGGCCTATTAGCAAGCTGTCGCTAACAACAGTTAGCGACAGCTTATAGGGAATAGCGACCGGTTTGGGGCCTGCTTTGCATGTCAGCGATATTTATCGCTAATGACATGCAAAGTGGGCGTACCCAATCTGTTAGCGACTGAAAGCAGTCGCTAACATCGCTATTGCCTATTATCAACGCTGGCGAACCGATAAAAAAAAATTTGCTATGCGCGAATATCACCAAAACCTACTGCCTGCTCAGACCACTTCTTAACCTGTATATCCAATGGGAGGTGGATATTCAGGTTAAGACCCTATTGGTGATGATGCCTGAATATCGCTAGATTTCCAGCGATATTCACGGACTGAGCATCTATCACCGGATATTTTATCGCATTTGAGATAAACGTTGCTTATAGCACGTTGTTTGCATTAGAGACTTGTCCTCCTCTTTGAAAAATCAATACTTTCCCAGTACCTTCACACTGTAACATCAGTAATCTGTGTTCTGTTTCCTCAGTATCTACAGCTGCTATATTTTTCTCAGCAGCTTTACACATGCATCCAAAATGTCCTTACTTTCTGCATTTGCGGTAATCCTTACCCAGTGCCAAACAAATCTTAGAATCTTCCAAGTGGTAGTTGCTACCACACCTCTAACAGACTCGAGATGAAGTCTTCCGAGGTATATTTGCCGATGAGGAAAGCTTTGTAGCATTATTTTGTTGGAGTTCCCATCTGAAGACTGTAGATTATTCTTTACCGAACTAACCCGGTCATTATACTCGCCCACCACTGGTATATCATAGAGTTTCTTCTCCCCATCTGTGTTCCTCATCTCAGTCATGAATTTTCTTGATTATTCAACCACTTTTGCAATGGCTATTTGATATTTCAAAGTGGGGCTACCAGCAGCCCCCACCTTTTCTATATTTTCTTGTAATTACAATGGACATTTAATTGATCCCTTATTGTTTCCTTCATAATCTGCTTGAATTGACACATTGCAGACAATTGTCTCAGCCTGGCCACAGACTCAACAATAGACTCAGCTGGTCGTTGAGGCTGTGTATCTCGTTTATGAAGACACATCACAACATTTACTTATTTTGCAAACCTGATTTGCAGTCACAGTACTGCTTCTCTATATACATCCTCCACTTCCTGTCTTTGAGCTTCCCTTATGGGTGGAAGATAGTTAGAAACATGCTGAACTTCATTTTCAGAGGACAATTATAACAACACCATTTTCTGTTTGAAGGAAATCTGAAGCCATCAAGGTCTAATAAATATTTTCAAAGCAATCAATATAGTCCTCTCGCTCTATAGGAGGACCTCTGGGCAACATCAAGAGAGGAGAGGCATTACAATAGAAGCAGCTAAATCCATTGTAAATTGCTTGTTATGGATTTGGTGTTCTCATATTTATTATGAGGTGGCTCAATGAGATATGAGCTAAACAGGGTGAGACTAATCAGGCGTTGGAGTGCTGTGAGCCAATCACTGCAAATATCCTTCAAATCAAAACTAATAGGTGCGCTGCTCTACTGAGAGTGTTTAATTATTTCAAGGGCATTGAAAGTCAAACCTGGTTGAGGGAGAAATGACTGTCAAAGAACTTGAAGTGGTTCAGAAACCTGGCCACATGTAGGCTATGCAGCTACATTTGCTGCACATGCTGCTGCTCACAAGGCATCAGGGTGAAATCTTGTCACACAGAGGTATTTAGCTTCTTGTGTTGTAGGCACTGTTGTTAATGAGGCTTGTGAGTGTGTGTGGGTCTCATGAACTGTGTCATTGGGGGTGCCTCAGGTTTCTCAAACTTGGGTGTGGTGTTGATGCACTGCAATGTAGCTATACATTGGTTGTTGAATAGTTATCTGGCCCTTAAATAGTGTATTGGGAATAAAATAGTGCAGAAACTGTAGCCTAGGGTCAGAGCAGTCAGAATTTTCTCCCCTGCCTCCTTAAATTAAGCCATGCCTTTTGCGCCTCAAGTCCTCACAGTCAATCAAGTCGTGAAGCGTTGGGTCAAGTGCGATCATTTTGCGGTCAGCATTTGGACGTGTTTGCAGTCTCACTACAATCATGAATCACTGCAGTTAGCGTCAGTCGCTGTCCCTCCCACAGCTGTCATCACTGCTCAGGGTTCTTGTTGGGGGTTTCTTATCTTTGCCATCATTCTTGTGCCTCCAGGATTGCCGCCAAATTTGTAGTAAGTGAAGATGAGCTCTCACACAGGATGGTCTTGAGAGCAGTTTATTGAATGAGGGACAGAAATCCCAACAGTAGTCATGCCAGAAACTGAACTGCCTGATGCTAATAATGGAACTTGTGAGTGCCACCTTCAAATGCAAGCATGTCATATAGGAGCCCACAGAGTTTTTTCTCTCAAGTGCCTCGTCAATGTTAAGTTTCCAAGCATGAGACATGGTGCTCTAGACCCCTTACAAGTGAGATTTCTGAATGTGGGTGGTTGCTGCAGGTTGGTACTGCTCGCGTTGAGAAAGCAGCTGTTCGCTTTGAAGACGTTGCTGCTTGAGTAGAAATCTACTCGAGCAGCTGAAAAAAGCAGCTCGTACTAGCACTCTGTGTGGTGCCATTCACACGGATTGTTCAGTGCCGGAGAAAGTCCTAGAGCTTTTTGGTACTCTGTGTAGGTCCACCTAGCATGATTCTGCGAACTCCACCCAGGCCTATCTAAGGCATAGGGTAATAGTGTTAGTCAAACTTTCAGGATTCATATCAGGTCCCTGCAGCTCACTCCACGCACGGCATGGCAGAGGCTCATAATGCTGGCCATGGGCATCTCATGCAATCATCTCTCTACTCTCCTTAGAGACCAGCCTACTGTGACTTTAAACTTTGGAATAGTGCAGCCTAAGAAGTTGAGATACATATGTTCAGCCAGTGAGATCACAGCACATCCCAGGACACATAGGATCCCATTTCCTTCCTGTGCAAAGTACTGGTTGTGTTCCATCACAGCCCCAAATCCCCAGATTTGTGGCTTTTCTGGCTTCAGAGTATGTGTTACCTGCTTAGGTCCTTCAACACCAGTATTCATTCTCACAAGACACCTGCCCTCACTGGCGGCCTATGGATGTTGTAGAAAAGAGAAAACTGTGTGCTGAAAGCTTCGCTGATACTAGCACTTTTACTGCCTAGAAATGTTGGGTCCGATTCACAGAACTAACTTAAGACAAAATCCTAAACTTACTACCATTCACAGAAGGCACTTACTCATTTCGTATTCACAGAAGTTAGGACTCCTAACTTTACTACTCCCAAACTGAGAAAAATCCTAACTTTAAGACTGTCGGTATTCACAGAAGGTATTTAGGAGTCCTAAAGGTAGGACTCCTAAGTTCTGTGAATACCACAATGAGTAAGTGCCTTCTGTGAATACCAAAATGGTAGTAAGTTGAGGATTTTGTCTTAAATTAGTTCTGTGAACCGGGCCCGTTGTTTCAACAAAGCATGTTAATCTATAAAGATGAGGAAGTAGACTTGCTACATTTATTCATTTTGGCTGATCACTATTTATCGAGTCAGGCCTTTTACTTGACATCCGCCTGAGAGGTACAGTGATTTGCATCATGGATAACTGTTAAAAGTAGCTAAGTAATCCGACAAACCTTATACAGATTGGCAGAAAAGGACCCAGGATTGGAAACCTTGTGCCATATTTAATCATGCTCATGCAGGGCAGCCCAGTGCAGTGCACCACACATAGAAAGAGGCTGTACGCACACATAGAAAGAAGAAGTAGTGTGGAGGAGAAATTACGATATTTCTCCTGAGGTTGCATAGCTTTTTAGCTCATTCTGAGGTTTACCAGTTCTGGTAACTCTGGAAGCGCATCTAAAACGGTGGGAATTGCATGGAACACCAATGAAATACTCATGGAACACCTCCCTAGCGCAGAGTGAGGCAACACAGCAATTCACATTGGTTTCTTTACTCAAGATTTATGAAGCCACTCAGGGCCATGTGAAGTGGCCTTCTGTGTCTTCATTAATTCAATGTTTCTGTTGCATCAAGCATGAATCATGTCGCACGGTATAAGAGCGATGCAACTGGGGTCATAAATATGGCCCGTTGTATCGAGATAACGTGGAGCAAAGTAGCACCCTATGGGGATTTAATTGGGAAGACACAAACACAAAGGAATGCAATCCTTGGAGATCATTGTCACTAAACACTGACCTAGTCAATGACTTCTTGTGTTTTACGATTGTGAATAGTTTTTTTAATGTTTTACCTGGGAAACTTTGTTTTTGTAAGACATCAATGATTTTCCCATGAAAACTACTTTATGCAAAAGCAATATGCAAACCTTCACTGCTGCAACAGAGGGTGCACTGCACCAGGTTAACAAAGTAGGGTGATTGCACTTGCCCAACACCACTGTCTGGTGCACTCTTGTGCATTGCACCAATACTGTCTTCCACTGCCGCTGCCCGAACAACAAGAGGAGCAATTAACTGTGCTCTGAAGCATGCCTTCTACTAGTGCATGCACAAACCCAAGACTATGCACCCATTGGTACAGCCATATATTGCTGTTCATTGGCTCAGAGCATTTTAAGTAATAGTGACAATATGTAGCGTGGGTGTGGTCATTGGGTATCAATTCCTTCAAGGTAGGTTTTTCCCCAACTAAGGTATTATTGGCTGGTGCAAAGCCTGCGATGAGGCCCAAGAATCACTGTAATGTGAATTTATCTGAAAAATGGAGAATATTCAAATGAAGAACAATCTCATCTTTTTGGCCTACCATACATCCCCCGGTGAAGGTAAGATCTATTTTTGATTTTCTAACACATTTTTCTCACATAAACTTTTTGTATTGCCCACTATAAGAATGTGCTGTGTGACATCTGCGTATTGGGATGGTCATGGGGTCAAATACTCAAAAATAAATCTAAATGGATTTCAAGATCTTTTCCCACAGGTATAAACATATGGATTATTTCAGCATAATAACTAGCTACACCTGCTTATTACTATAAATGATACCTTTCCCTCATGATGGACATTTTTTTTTTTTTTTAAACAGTGTAAATGACAGTGATTTCTATTTCCCCTGTAGAGATTGAAGTCAGATGATCTCGCGGAGGCCTTATAAAAATGTAGCATTTAGACACCGCACCCAGACTTGCCTGACGGTACACACATGCATTGGCATACATCACTTTGATTCACATCAGTGCTAATATCACCTCACTACTATAGTCTACCAAATGACTTAAAGTATTTCCTGAATTAATTTGTGCTTTCAAATTTACAAGGACTCACTGTGATCCAAAATATCCATTGAAGAGGACAATACAGTGTGAGGTCAGCTCACATTTGCAGATGTGCGGTTTCGTAGACACGGTGGCCATTAGTATTGCCAATGGCTCTCCTGGTCCATACATTCATACTCTTGCTGGCTGTTGTGAGAATCAAGGCTCCAGAGGTGGCCTGCAGGCTCAAGGCGTGGAAGCAGGAGGCATATTACCAGGCTGGAAACTTGATTTTAGGGGGCGTGTTCCTGGTGCACTCTGATTACTTTTCCACAGTGATTACTTTCAAAAAAGCACCGCAGCCGATATTCTGCAGAGGGTAAGAACAATTTATTTTGGTGTGTACAGGAATGTTACAGTGCATAATGTGAGCACTAAGTAAAACTATTACACAATGTACAGAAGAGTCACAGCTGAAATCCTATGAGGGTAAGAACAGTTTGTTACAACATGTCCAGAAGGGCCTCATTTGAAAGTTTATAAAGGTAAGAACACTTAATTACGCCATGCACAGCAGTGTCGCGACGGGTGTTCTGTAATGGTTAAAGGAATTCATTACAGCACCAAAAAGGTGTCACAGCTGAAATCATGTAACTGGTAAAAACAGTTCACTATGGTATCTCTAGAAGTGTCATTGCTGATATCGTACAATGGGTAAATGCACCTTATTAGAGTATCTATAAGGGTGTCATACCTGACACCATGTGAAGGTTAAGAAGAGTTTATTACAGTATGTCTAAAAGTGTCACAAGAGATATTCTGTGAGGGGTGAGAAAGCTTTATTACAGTACGTCTAGAAATGTTGTAGAAAATATCCTTTGAGAGTTTAGAAGTTTTACTTATAGTGTCTGTAGAGGTGCTTATTGTATGCATAGGGTATGTACAGTTTATTACAGTATCTATAGAAGCGTCATTTCTGATATCATGCAAAGGGTAAGCACAGTTTATTACAGTATCTATAAGGGTTTCATACCCAATATCATGTGAAGGGTTACAAGAGTTGATGACAGTATGTAAAGAAGTGTCGCAAGAGATATTACGTTTGAGGTGAGAAAGCTTTATTACATTATGAATAGAAGCATCACAGCTGATATCCTTGGAGGAGTGAGAACAGTGTATTACAGTATCTACAGAAATGTCACAGCTGATATCCCGTGAGAGTTAAGAACAGTTTATTAATGTATGTATAGAAGTGTCACAGCTGATACCCTGTGAGGGGTAAGAACAGTTTATTACAGTATGTATAGAAGTGTCACAGCTGATATCCTGTGAGGGGTAAGAACAGTTTATTACAGTATGTATAGAAGTGTCACAGCTGATACCCTGTGAGGGGTAAGAACAGTTTATTACAGTATGTATAGAAGTGTCACAGCTGATATCCTGTGAGGGGTAAGAACAGTTTATTAATGTATGTATAGAAGTGTCACAGCTGATACCCTGTGAGGGGTAAGAACAGTTTATTACAGTATGTATAGAAGTGTCACAGCTGATACCCTGTGAGGGGTAAGAACAGTTTATTACAGTATGTATAGAAGTGTCACAGCTGATATCCAGTGAGGGGTAAGAACAGTTTATTACAGTATGTATAGAAGTGTCACAGCTGATACCCTGTGAGGGGTAAGAACAGTTTATTACAGTATGTATAGAAGTGTCACAGCTGATATCCTGTGAGGGGTAAGAACAGTTTATTAATGTATGTATAGAAGTGTCACAGCTGATACCCTGTGAGGGGTAAGAACAGTTTATTAATGTATGTATAGAAGTGTCACAGCTGATACCCTGTGAGGGGTAAGAACAGTTTATTACAGTATGTATAGAAGTGTCACAGCTGATATCCTGTGAGGGGTAAGAACAGTTTATTACAGTATGTATAGAAGTGTCACAGCTGATACCCTGTGAGGGGTAAGAACAGTTTATTACAGTATGTATAGAAGTGTCACAGCTGATATCCTGTGAGGGGTAAGAACAGTTTATTAATGTATGTATAGAAGTGTCACAGCTGATACCCTGTGAGGGGTAAGAACAGTGTATTACAGTATGTATAGAAGTGTCACAGCTGATACCCTGTGAGGGGTAAGAAAAGTTTATTACAGTATGTATAGAAGTGTCACAGCTGATACCCTGTGAGGGGTAAGAACAGTTTATTACAGTATGTATAGAAGTGTCACAGCTGATATCCTGTGAGGCGTAAGAACAGTTTATTACAGTATGTATAGAAGTGTCACAGCTGATATCCTGTGAGGGGTAAGAACAGTTTATTAATGTATGTATAGAAGTGTCACAGCTGATACCCTGTGAGGGGTAAGAACAGTTTATTACAGTATGTATAGAAGTGTCACAGCTGATATCCTGTGAGGGGAAAGAACAGTTTATTAATGTATGTATAGAAGTGTCACAGCTGATACCCTGTGAGGGGTAAGAACAGTTTATTACAGTATGTATAGAAGTGTCACAGCTGATATCCTGTGAGTGGTAAGAACAGTTTAATACTGAATGTATAGAAGTGTCACAGCTGATATCGTGTGAGGGGTAAGAACAGTTTATTAATGTATGTATAGAAGTGTCACAGCTGATACCCTGTGAGGGGTAAGAACAGTTTATTACAGTATGTATAGAAGTGTCACAGCTGATATCCTGTGAGTGGTAAGAACAGTTTAATACTGAATGTATAGCGGTGTCACAGCTGATATCCTGTGAGTGGTAAGAACAGTTTAATATTGTATCTATAGAAGTGTCACAGCTGATGTCCTGTGAGGGGTAAGACAGTGTATTACTTTATGTATAGAAGTGTCACAGCTGATACCCTGTGAGGGGTAAGAACAGTTTATTACAGTATGTATAGAAGTGTCACAGCTGATACCCTGTGAGGGGTAAGAACAGTTTATTACAGTATGTATAGAAGTGTCACAGCTGATATCCTGTGAGTGGTAAGAACAGTTTAATACTGAATGTATAGCGGTGTCACAGCTGATATCCTGTGAGTGGTAAGAACAGTTTAATATTGTATCTATAGAAGTGTCACAGCTAATGTCCTGTTAGGGGTAAGACAGTGTATTACTGTATGTATAGAAGTGTCACAGCTGATACCCTGTGAGGGGTAAGAACAGTTTATTACAGTATGTATAGAAGTGTCAAAGCTGATACCCTGTGAGGGGTAAGAACAGTTTATTACAGTATGTATAGAAGTGTCACAGCTGATATCCTGTGAGGGGTAAGAACAGTTTATTACAGTATGTATAGAAGTGTCACAGCTGATACCCTGTGAGGGGTAAGAACAGTTTATTACAGTATGTATAGAAGTGTCACAGCTGATATCCTGTGAGGGGTAAGAACAGTTTATTAATGTATGTATAGAAGTGTCACAGCTGATACCCTGTGAGGGGTAAGAACAGTTTATTACAGTATGTATAGAAGTGTCACAGCTGATACCCTGTGAGGGGTAAGAACAGTTTATTACAGTATGTATAGAAGTGTCACTGCTGATACCCTGTGAGGGGTAAGAACAGTTTATTACAGTATGTATAGAAGTGTCACAGCTGATATCCTGTGAGGGGTAAGAACAGTTTATTAATGTATGTATAGAAGTGTCACAGCTGATACCCTGTGAGGGGTAAGAACAGTTTATTAATGTATGTATAGAAGTGTCACAGCTGATACCCTGTGAGGGGTAAGAACAGTTTATTAATGTATGTATAGAAGTGTCACAGCTGATACCCTATGAGGGGTAAGAACAGTTTATTACAGTATGTATAGAAGTGTCACAGCTGATATCCTGTGAGTGGTAAGAACAGTTTAATACTGAATGTATAGAAGTATCACAGCTGATATCCTGTGAGGGGTAAGAACAGTTTATTAATGTATGTATAGAAGTGTCACAGCTGATACCCTGTGAGGGGTAAGAACAGTTTATTACAGTATGTATAGAAGTGTCACAGCTGATATCTTGTGAGTGGTAAGAACAGTTTAATACTGAATGTATAGCGGTGTCACAGCTGATATCCTGTGAGTGGTAAGAACAGTTTAATATTGTAACTATAGAAGTGTCACAGCTGATACCCTGTGAGGGGTAAGAACAGTTTATTACAGTATGTATAGAAGTGTCACAGCTGATATCCTGTGAGTGGTAAGAACAGTTTAATACTGAATGTATAGCGGTGTCACAGCTGATATCCTGTGAGTGGTAAGAACAGTTTAATATTGTAACTATAGAAGTGTCACAGCTGATATCCTTGAAGGAGTGAGAACAGTTTATTGCATTTCATTATGAAAGTAATCATCACAGCTGCTATGCTGTGAAGGTGAAGATCAGTTTTGACAAATGTGTCAAAGCTGATATCATGCAAAGTGTAAATACAGTTTATGACAGACTGTATGGGGTGTTACAAGAGATAATCTACGAGGGGGAATGACCCATGTCAGTTTTATTTGTCCTACACACAAGTGGCCCCTTCTTAGCGGATTGAAGGTCACCCTCTATCCAGTATCAGCTCACCTGCCCATCTGACTCTTCTCACCTGGACCTTCCATAAACAGACACGGCCAGGGGGCCACTGTGTTCTGTGCCCTGTGCTCGACCTTCAGGGGACAGCATCATCGTAGCTGTCTGTTCCCTGCTCTCTGGCAGCCCTTCTGCTTTGGTAAACAGGTTAATGTTCACACCATCCTTGGCTGTATACCAACATCTCAGTAGGACATTTAGAAACTGTTGCATCTAACCACAAAAATCCTCTGAGCCATGTGTAGCAAATAACTAAATCCACTAAAAAAGATGAAAAGATGACATTAGAAGGAACTGTTTATTCAAAGGTCTCCTCAAGGATCCTCTCCTGGATCTCAGAAAGTCTCAGGTTTCTCAGAACAAGGCACAGGACTCATACAGTCGCGTTTGACTTCCACATGGACCCGAGGTCTGATAGTAGTCATTTGAACACCACAAACCGTGTTGAACGTAGCGCGGGGTAATCATGTCACATAGATCATCCTCCATTCTGTACCCAACCCACCTCCAGCATATTTAGTTTCATCTAGTTTTTAATATCATTCAGGCAAACCTTGTCTCTTCGGACACAACTCTATTTCATTTTCTCTTTAACACTCTTTTTTATTAGTTTAAGCTCTTTTTTAAAGTGGTGTCGGTATATGTTCTGCCTTTGGTGGTGTTTTTCTGCAATGAGGCCAGGTTGGGCTCACTCAAATAAATGCTCGCTCAATGCTTCTTCCTACCCACCGTGGAAGCCTGTGTGCAGCGCCGGAATACAAGGTACTCCTGCCAATCAAAGCAGTGGCGCCCTGCACTGTGGACCCCCTATAGGGGCCGGGGGGATGACACTAGGGGAATTGTACCTACATTGTGACCAGGACTGCGATGAGTAAGATATAATGCCGCTATTCACATATAGGGAAGTTACCCCACACATGCTGAATACATTTACATATGTGAGAGCACTCGGCATTGCTTGATGGCCAAAATAGCCAAGGCTTGGTCATTAAGCAAGTGCATTCAATCATTGAATGAAATAACGATTTTGTGTCGAGCTGGTCTCATTTCCGATCTGCCTCCACATTTCATATTTTGGTCAATAAGCTGGTCTGGGATAATATTAAATAATCCTAGCATAATATGCAGGGGGCAGAAGGAAAATTAGCAGGGAGTGTTTTTATTGCAGTGGCACATTCATAAACTAAAGGTGCTTTAGACAAAGGTAGGATGTATATTATGCAAGTAGAAGAGTACTAGACAGGGTGCAGTATAGGTGGTGTTCACCTAATAACAGTCTGATGCACAGGGGAAGGACAGGGGAAGGATGCTCCCAGCATCATGACATTTGTATTGCAATACTTAAAGATACGATTTCAGCGCAGATCTCCAGGCTCCAAAGTCCAGACATTGGCCTCTTTGCCATACTTCCTTATTAAGGGCATCACTTCTTCATTCAGAGCTGCAATTTTTGTTGTGCCAGTGTATGAATAAATACCTTTATTTCTACAAACACTTCTAACACAGAGACATCTGACCTACTGGCCCAGCCCTAAAAAGGGCTGTTCCACTTATGGGTGAGCAGTAAAGGAACACCCACCTTACCCTGTCACAGTCTGAATTTTTTTCAAATCTGTGCATCTATGTCGAAAAAAAAGCTGCTTGTCTCCTTATACTGAACAATGTTTGCATCCATCTTTCCAATCAAGATAAAAAAAACAATAAAATAAAATGTTAAAAAGTATGACCTAGCCAAACAAATATCAAAGAGCACCTGGATACCCCCGGGTTGATTAACCGCACTAAGTAAGTCCATTGAATGATTGATTGAAAGAAAACCACTCAGGAGCATATTAATTGCCCTGCATCAAAGTGAAAGGACAGGTAAGTGCCATATCTATGGCATATGGTGCATTCCTGGCCTTTCCTCCTGAACTTGTGCCGTTACAGCAGCCTAGTGCCGATGCAGACACTGTTGCAACGTAGTGCAATGGTGCCTGCATTGAATGTAGGATTATTTATTTGCTGCAAGGGACATCCTAGGAGGCACAATGCAGCACACATAGAAAGAGGAAAAAATTGAAGAGAAATAAAGTTAAGTACTCCTCGTTGCGCCTCTCCATGTGTGGCATAAGGTTTTGGCACATCCCTAGCTTTACATGGTTTTGTAATCTGGGGTTGCGTCAAAAACCATGGGTGTTGCATAGGATCACCCATCGCAAAACCCAAGGATCACCTGCCTAGTGCAGGGTAAGGTAATGATGTGATTTGCACCCCCCCTGCCTGACTCAATATCCATGACGCTATTTAAAGCCACACAAAGTGGCTTGACGTGGCCTCATAAAAATTATTTGGTAGTTTTTGGGCCGGGCAAGGGGATCATAAATATGCCACTGAGTTGTTTAAATGTAATCCCGTGAATGACCAGCATCAGACAAACACCAGCATCAGAAAAACACCAGCTAATGCCCCTTATAGCTCACTAACTAACACTTTCCTTCCTTTCTAGGTTAGATAGATGTGCCCTTATAATGTGTACCTGTCACATCTTTCTCAGCACCTTCTCTCTATCCTAGGTAGCTGAAGAGTAGCTATATTCAGTTCCAATCTGTAGTTGAGATATTTCAGGTTTTCTGGTTTGATAGACAATATACAGCCAACATTTTATTTTTCCCAGCAGGTTCCACATTCGGTTTTACAGGGATTTGCTGGCTATGGTCTTTGCAATCCAGGAAATTAATCTCCACCCCTTCCTGATGTCAAACATCACAATCGGATTCCGGATCTTTGATTCCTGTACATCTCCGACCAAGGCCATCCAGGGGCTCCTGGAAGTGCTGTCAGAGAGGTGGGAGCCAGTGCCGGGCTACAACTGCAACCAATCAGTGACATTAGGACTAGTTGGAGAAACATTGTCATCCACATCTGTTGCAATTGCCAGAATTGCAGGGTTGTTCCATTTTCCACAGGTAAGTGGACTGCATTGTTTTTTTTATAAACCAATGGTACAAGTGTATACATGAAAGTATGTAGGAATTTCTGTTTTGTATATTAATGCGAACTAAACTGAGACATAGATGGCAAGAGTGAAGCTTAAGTAGTCTATGTGGTCACTCAGAACCCTCACATGAAAAACACCCCTGATATTCATTGTTACTCATCTACAATTTTGTGTTGCATAACCCAAATTCCCCACCCCTGCTTTCAGAGGCTATGCAGAAGTAGAGTAGCCATGGGTGAGTCACAAAATGGCTTCTGCTACCTCAGTCCCCTACCCCATGCTACACATTGGGTCCCGCCACCCACCCGCAAAGTCCTCTGGCTATCATTCTCTCTCCCCAAAGAAACAAGGCATCCTGCCATCCTCCAATACCACCAACAATACTGCCTCCTCCAAACCAAATATTTTTGAAAAAAAAACATATCAGGTGTCCTACCATTCACCCTCACCACCACCTGTCTTTACCAACTCTTTACAACCCAAATAAAAAATAAAAAAATATTGTTATTCTGCCACTCAAGTCTGTCACTCTCCCTTCAATCCCTACCTAAATAAAACAAAATTCCAACTGTTGCTGACTTCTCAGTGTATAACAAGAATTGGTATCTGGTATTCACACTTCTGGTCCTCAGTAAAGGGAATACATCGCACTAAAATAAAGTAAAGTAAAGTAAAGTAAAGTCCACATTTGTAAAGCGCACAATCACCCGTAACATGTCTAAAGTGCCACCATCCTTCTAATGAAATGTGAAACACTGAGTCTGTAGGATAGAAATATAGTGCCTATTGCTTAGATTGCTCTGCTTGGAGACATAAAGGACAAGGAGAGGGTTGGAGGTACTCAATTTATAGTGGGATATTAGAGGGTTACAAAAACCAAAGTTCAGCGCCTATTATTGGGAAGCTCATATTCAACATAAGTGCCCTTTTCAAGGAGGGGGGCATTGATGCAAGGGCACGGATGTTGGCATGTTTGCTACAACCATGGACACTATGGGCACTGCCCTAAGTCCTTTACAAGAAATGGACAGCTATACCATTACCGGTTAAGATCCTACTAGATATATGGGGACAAGCACCTAAAAGAGAGGGGGATGCGTACATTAATATGCAGATTCCCAATTCTGTGACTAGCCCAATATTGTCTTTTTTCCTGAGACATAGAGGTAAATGTGATACTCCACTTGACATGGGAGATCTGTGTGAAGATGTCTGAATGATGAGCTATGCAGATTTTTTGTAATAAATGGGGAAGAACTGGTAAATGCTTCCTGGCATATGCTGGTTTGGCTGCAGCTGTTTGCAGGGCCTGGGAATAGTTTTCCATGACAACCAGAAACACATTTGGTAAACCATGTCCTCCGAGACATGGGAGATAAGGGCAAAATGATCACTAGATTTTACTAATTGTAAATAACATGCATAGCTACCAATATAACTACACTGAAGACACAATGGGAAGGTGTTACAGGCATAGGGTAAGGATAAGAGGCTGCACACCTATATTGGGTAATTTCAGGAAAGGAACAGTTTTGGCAGAACTGAAACCTATGCATTATAAATACCTACATAGAGATTACATCACACCACAGTCTAGATTCAGAATAGTGCCCTATTGCAGAATAAGAGAGCAAACCTATATTCACATGTGGTGGACATGCCTGGGTGTGAGTACTTTTTGCGGTGAAGTAATTCAGCCTGTAGGATTACTAACCAAATTACGAATATAGCTAACGATACAGACATAGCACCCATAAAAAACACACTATATAAAATGTTGGGAAAGTACTGGAGGTAGGCCTCACTGTGGCAAAGAAGTGTGTAGCAGTAAGATGGATGTCTAAATGACTGACCACATGAAAGCAATGGTTTTGGGAATTTGAAAGGTGGGTATGAGCTGAATATTGTGTTGGTTTACAATGGAGTGGAACACGGAGGAATGATGGAATGGAACTTAGTAGAAGTCCTGATACAACAGGAAATAGGAGACCCTGAACTAGTACAGGATGTGGAGGGGACAGATGAATAATACTCTTTAGATATATCTGTAATGTTGATCTACTGTATTTGATGCAACAGTACCAATTCTGCTGTTTACGTGATCCAATGTCATGTAGGGATTTATATTTATTTGCACAAGGTGTGGCTCTCCTTGTTTAGGGGTGAGGGAAGGGAGAATGGGACAAGTGAATGAATTGTGATATAATTTTTTTAAATGAATATATAAAATGTAAACCTAAAAAAAGGTACAAAGTGGTTTAGAACAATACAATTTACAACATTCCTTTAAATAATTGATATTACAGATTACCGGATAGGATTAGCTCACCTACCAAAATACTGAAAAGATTATCAACAAAAATCTCAAATAGACCATACCCATACACGGTGATAATATATATGTTATCGAAAATCAATAAACGTTAACTAAATCTACTAGGGAGACCAGACATCTGATGTAGAACCGTTAGATTTATATTTTAATTTCATCATCAAACTGGTAGTAATCTAATAAAACTACTAACTCTGAGAGAATGTTGCTGAAATCACCACCTATACACAACCAAGTTTGGCTTGAATAACTCTGGGATTTCAGCCTTATGGCAACTTTTTAAATTCTTTTGTGCCTTTACATTTTTGGGAGATCACCCTATATTATCTATAGAAATAAAACCAGGCATTGATCATTGATGCATGCAGAGCCATTGAAAGAGCACAAGACTCTTGTATGTGGTGCATTCTGAGACTACTTGATCATAATACGCGTTGTTATGCGAAAGTGGCTCATTAGTTGGGGTGGATTGGTGTCTACCTTAGGTAATTTTGGGGGCATATTACCAAGCAAAAGCGATAATTATCGCTATTGCTTGGTTAGAGACAAAAATTTACCGCTGAGCTGCAGTGATTTTTATCGCAGATAAACCTTGGTATTACCAAGGTTTATCGCAAATGCGATAAAAAACGGCCGCAATGCATGAATATCGCTGAAAAGTCAGCGATATTCATGCATTACCGAGCTAATGCTCTTAGCCATGTTATCCACCTCCCATTGGATAACATGGCTAAGAACTGCTCAGGGCAGGTGTTAGCTTTTGGAGATATTCGCGCTTAGCGCGAATATCTCCAAAAGTTGGTAATAGGAGATAGCGATGTTAGCGACTGTTTCCAGTCGCTAACATCTTGGCACGCCCACTTTGCATGTCATTAGAGATAAATATCACTGACATGCAAAGTGGGGCCCAAGATGGTCGCTATCTCCTACTAGCTGTCGCTAACTGGTGTTAGCGACAGCTAGGTAATAGGGAGATAATTTTATCTCCGCTTTCTTGGCTTTTAAAGCCATAAAAGCGGAGATAAACCCCCTTGATAATATGCCCCTTAGTCACTATCTTGTAAGTCAAGTCAAAGGTTTCAGTAATTTAAACCTGACTTCAACCCCTGGTAACTGTGGCAGACAGCAGACAAATGTAACCATGTAAAAATGTGTATAGCATTTAGAAGTACCAAAAATGTTAGAAAGTTGAAACAAGAACACAATAAAACAATCCACAATGATTTATAAAAAGAGGGAGAAATGCATTAAGCAAAATGACAACAAAACAAAAGAAAACTAATGATGAGATCCAGAGCTATATATTCTAAAAGATGTAAGTGAAAAAAGCACAAAGTACTGATAGAAATCTGTTGTCGCAGTACACTGGGACCTAAGCATGATTTGAGGTAGATCAAGATATATAGTGTGTGTAACAAAGTAGGAGATCCACAGGATTAGGCTTAGCAGGTAATATTTATTCAGCCCCAACCAACAGTCAGCTAACAACTGACAATTATAGAACTTACATGTCAGAGGAACATTGGTGCCATATGGTTCCAAACTCTAGGTTCCAACATGGAACCAGACCACACAGGGAGACAGGTCATCACACTTCTCCCTCTTAAACACTAAACAGGTTTACATGTCCAGCAATAAAATAGGCAACAGAAAGATATGAAAAAACAAAGGAGAAGCTACCTAGACATAATCACGCAAGTGAACAGGAGGCCTGCGTACTCTCACACTCTTGCGAGAAGAATCAGAACGCAAATCAGGAACAACAACAATGTCATCACATTTCCCTTTTCTCCCAAAATGAGAAACACGACTATTGTTCCAGATACGACCATCCTCCGTCTTTACAGTATTTTTGAAAATTTTCACAATGGTTCTAGGAACAGAAAACTTCGACCAGTTTTGACAGCCCACAGGAGCCCTGATCTTTACCACCTCCCCCACCATGAATTTGGAATCTTTTGCAGAATTTCTCCTATCTACATACATTTTCCTTTTCCACTGTAGTTTCAATTCCTTTTCTCTCCATGCACCCACATCATTATTTTTTACACCCTTGTCTGCAGCCATCCAGGCAGGACATAAACAAGTATTAGGTGCCCTACCCTTGAAGAGTTGAAACGGAGTTTTTCCTGTAGTTAAGTGAGGAGAGAATCGATATGCTGAAATTCTGTTCTGTAACTCCCTTCTCCAATCCAAATTGTTAACCCTCGCCAACTGAATGCTTTCCTTCAAAGTTTTGTTGAGTCTCTCCAAAGCACCATTTGCCTCAGGATGATACAAAGAAATCCTCTTGTGAATTATGCCACACTTACTGAAATATTCCTCAACTTTCCCTGAACAAAATTGTGGCCCATTGTCAGAAAGAATGGAGTTCGGGAAACTCTCGCGTTTAAAGACAGACTCCAAAAAAGAAATAACAGACTCACTTGTAATCTCCCTTACCAAATTAACCTCAACCCATCTTGAATACAAATCCAATAAAACCAACATAAACGGAGTTTGATGCTCACCATGTAAAGGCCCCACAATATCAACTGCAATCTCATCCCAGGGGGACCTAGGCAACCTCCTGCAAATCATATGCTCATAATAGATTGGTCCGGCTAAGAAGTTGAGAAGTATAAAACAGTTTCTAAGTCCCAATCTGAAAAGGGACTTTGTAGTATTTCTGAGACAAAACTGTTCTTCATGTGGGACAAACATAAAATACAATTTGACACCTTGGAACTGCCGGTCAGATTCTTTTTGAGGTTGGTCACACTGAAACTCAGGATCTAAAGATTTGGAAAAGTGCCCAAACCTCTTTTGGTGCATTAAGGAACCACAGGAGTACACTTTTCAAGGCCGCTCAGATGGAAGCCCATAGAGATTTTTGGGTGTTGGGTCAAGGTGACAGCAAACTCATGTGCAGGTCCGATAGCAAGAGTTTGTAAAAAACGTGGTTACTCCTCAAGCCGGAACCACAATCCTTGTCATCATGGTGACATCAAAAGCAAACTACAAATTAGCCTCTGCTGAACCCTCTGATAACTTGGCACAAAAGCAGTCAGATTTGGCTTAGAGGCTATGTGTAAAGTGTGTATCGAGTACATAAACAGTAACAGATTAAAAACAAAGCACAAGGAAAATACCCTACCAATTCATGAAATAGAGAAAATCTGAATAAATTGACTCCAAAACGACAAAAATCCAACCTGTAGAACCGGAGTTTTAAATTTTTTGTGAAAATGAGCAGCAAAAAGAACAAAGGGGCATATTATCAAGGGGGTTTATCTCCCCTTTTTTGGCTTTAAAAGCCAAGAAAGCGGAGATAAAATTATCTCCCTATTACCTAGCTGTCGCTAACACCAGTTAGCGACAGCTAGTAGAAGATAGCGACCATCTTGGGCCCCACTTTGCATGCCAGTGATATTTATCACTAATGACATGCAAAGTGGGCGTGCCAAGATGTTAGCGACTGGAAACAGTCGCTAACATCGCTATCTCCTATTACCAACTTTTGGAGATATTCGCGCTAAGCGCGAATATCTCCAAAAGCTAACACCTGCCCTGAGCAGTTCTTAGCCATGTTATCCAATGGGAGGTGGATAACATGGCTAAGAGCATTAGCTCGGTAATGCATGAATATCGCTGACTTTTCAGCGATATTCATGCATTGCGGCCGTTTTTTATCGCATTTGCAATAAACCTTGGTAATACCAAGGTTTATCTGCAGTAAAAATCACCGCAGCTTAGCGGTAACATTTTCTCTCTAACCACGCTAAATTATCGCTATTGCTTGGTAATATGCCCCAAAGTGCCAACTGTGAGTATCTGGTCTTACGAGACCCGAGCAAAGTTAAAAGTTAAGTCTGACTGCGATGGAGTGAAGCCCGGATACAGGGAGGGGATAGGACTCGGTATTTACTTATCTTCGGCCCAGGAAGAATTATGAAGAAAAATGTTAAAAGGTAGAAATTTAGTGGGGCAAGGCAGCAGGCAGTGTCTGAGGAAGGAGTGGTGTAATCGTGGAGCTGCTGGCTGAAGCCACAATTAATGTTTCCATGTGGGGTAAATTTGGAAGTTCCTTGATGGTTCACTTCACTTTTTTGGGCGCTGCAGTGGTGCACATTGCAGGTTCATATATACAAGGCCATGCAAAGCCACTCTGCATGGCTTTTCATGGACTTGTAGATATGGAGTAAGGCAAGGCAGGTCAAATTGCTGCCTTGTCTTACTCACATTGCCACTATGCACAAAACCAACACATTACAACACACAAAAAGGGACAAGGTACACCCTGCTTGACAAAAACAGAAAAGGCATGACTCACAGCTCGTGAGCTGTAAAGCCACCACAAGGCACCAACCTCTTTACAGGCCATTGATACACCTTTCATATGTGTGACACATACAAAACCATTCACACCAGCAGCCGCGGGCCCAGCACATTACAACACTCACACCAGCAGACAGCGCCATTCAAGGGCCCATCACTTTCACACGCCCACATTCCTGATACAGCAACCACACTAGCTCATGGATTGCAAGGCGTGGCGTTTGGCTAGCAGTGTGTGTAGTGACCAGCAGCTAGTCACTACTCACACACCGTCAGCCAAGCGCCAGTCCACGTACACCGCCAGCCAAGCGCCAGTCCACGCATAACACCAGCCAAGCGACAGTCCAAACACACAGCCAGCCAAGCCCCAGTCCAAACACACCGCCGGCCAAGCACCAGTCCACGCACACCACCAGCCAAGCACCAATCCAAACACACCACCAGCCAGGTGCCAGTCCACACACACCGCCAGCCAAGCACGAGTCCACACCCTCCAGCCAAGTGCCAATCCAGGCACACAGCCATTCAAGCGCCAGTCCACGCACACCGCCAGCCAAGCGCCAGTCCAGGCGCACCACCAGCCAAGCGCCAGTCCAAACACACTGCAAGCCAAGCGCCAGTCCAAGCACACCACCAGCCAAGCGTTAGTCCACTCACACCACCAGCCAAGTGCCAGTCCACGCGTACCACCAGCCAAGCGCCAGTCCAAACACATCACCAGCCAAGTGCCAGTCCACGCACACCACCAGCCAAGCGCCAATCCCAACACACCGCCAGCCAAGCCCAAGTCCACGCACACTGTCAGACAAGCGCCACTCCACGTGCACCGCCATCACATATAGGATTTTTATATACAAATAAGAAAACACAAACAAATTGCAAATAGATACAAATCTACTAACATGAAATCTGAAATACACTACACAAATGCCAACAACCTTGAAACTGAACAAAAAATATTAAACAATAGAGGACAGGCAGTTCACTTTACCACTTATGGATGCTCCCAAAAATCATTTTGCGTGTAGTACATTCTAAAACAAGCAGGCACACACAGCCCAGGGTTAGGAGGACACTCGGGGCAGTACATACAAGTCTCCTTCCGCGTCCCTCTTCGCCAACAGACTCTACATATCCTACTGGGAAAGTCTTTTGAGGGTTTGGGAGGAACGTGATCAGGAAAGTGGCGATCTTTCAATCTAGCCACATCCTCCACCACTCCAACTCTAGGAACACTTGCCTGTTCCACTAAAATAACACTGCCTATTCCAGACTCCCAAAAGTCATCTTTGACTCAGGACAAGAATCCTTGAATACAACAAAACCATTAAAGGTTGCCAAGTGGAAAATGCGGATATCCAATTTCTAATACCAAATGTAAGCCTCATGAAGAGCAGAGTAAGATTCCAACCTCTGATCTACATGCACACAGATTTGCATGGTTTGGCAACCTAATCCCAAACAGTCACAGGTGAAGTGCTTTCATCATGGATGGTAGTCAGCATGTACACATCAATCTTGTCTGAAAACTTCACAGCTAGAATTTCCTCACAAGCACTGTTGTGAACATAAAATATTATCAAACAGGGGGAGAGGTGATCATTTTGGGATCCTCCCTAACCTAGAGGGAGTACCAAACAGATACCTTGAAAACAGAAAAGTACATCTTTGGTGGTGGTCCCATCCTATTAGGACCACCCCAAACACAGTTATTGGCAAAAAAACATTCCCAAACAAAGGCCCTGCAAAGCATTATGGGATGAGATTAGCAGTGGGCAGTGAATAATATATAGTATCCAATATTAAAAGAATTCTACAAAGAGCTGCAGTTCAGCTGGTGGTTACTAGATGTCCCTCACGAGTCAAATGCAAATGCTAGATGAAAGGATTTCAATGGTTTTGCATTTGACTCGTGGGGGACATCTAGGGACGACCAGTGGAACTGCAGCTTGAGTAAGAATAATTTCAATGCTTTGCATTTGACTCGTGAGGGACATCTAGTAACAACTAGGTGAACTGCAGCTCTTTGTAAAATTATTTTGATATTGGATACTATAATATTCACTGCCCACTGCTAATCTCGTCCCATAATGCTTTGCAGGGCTTTTGGTAGGGATTGTTTTTTGCAAATAACTGTGCTTGAGGTGGTCCTAAAATGATGGGACCACCACTGAAGTTCAACAAAATGTCCTTTTTGTTTATGCTCTTTGTGTTCAAAGCATCTGCTTGGTGCTCGCCCTAAGTTAGGGGGGGACCCCAAAATACATCAGCTCTCTCATTGCTTAATGTTTTCGTTGAAATAGTTCATTGTTGTGACTTGGTTATATGTTGTTAAGCATGTAAAATTGCTTTTTCAAAGCATCTGAGAATATTCTTGATTTAGATGCTCTACTACATCATGTATTGTGCCACAAGCAAAAGTATCCACTTTGGCCAATTCCCTGAACAACTGAATGGTAGCCTTTGTTAAAATGTTCGCTATCAAGTTCCCACTGAATTTTCTCAGTCACTCCAAAAGTGGACTAGCATGCTCTCTTACTAGGGACATACAGCCTGATTCATCAAGCCGAATTGCGCTCGCAAAGGGCCAGAATCTGAGAATCTGGCCCTTTGAGAGCGCAATTTCTGCATTTGGGATTCATCATACCAAATGCAAAAATCGGTAATTGCTAATTCGCTAAATTGCGAGGAATTACATTTAAGGAATCTCTATTTGAGATTCCTTAAATGCAATTCATGAAGCATTTGAAAATTGCGAAAATGCAATTTTGGGCCGCTATTTACCGAGAGGTCAGACCTCTCGGTAAATAGCAAAAACTTAGAAAAATGTTTTTAAAAGCATTTTTCTAAGTTGCATGTTGCACACACACATGTCCTTTGGACATGTGTGTGCGCAACACCTGTTTCAATTTGCCTTTAAGGGGTGCTACAGGGTGTCCTTTGGACACCCCTGGCACCCTTTAAATCGCTATCTTATTTGCGATTAGCTAATTGCTAATCACAAATAAGGAATGTGTAGGAATCGCTATTTATTTAGCAATTCCTACATGAATACCGTTTTGCGAGTCCTTAATAGCGATTCGCTATGAATCGCTATTAGGGGCTCGCAAAACGGCCCGTTGATGAATAAGGCTGATATTGCCTAAAAACCAAGCACCTCTTGAACAAGACCAAAGACTCATCCACAGTTTTTTCTTGCCCTGCAGCATAGATCTCGTAAAATCGATCTACAAAGTGATCAATGAAAGGCTGAATCTTACAAAAATGGTCACACTCAGGGTGATCTCGTGGCAACGCTAAACCATTATCGACAAAATGCAGCATCCGAAGCAGAAGCAAATACCTATCACGACTCATGACTGCCGGAAATATAACCGTTGCCATCAAGGGACTAGTAGACCAATAGGAAGACATTGATGGCTTCTTTAGCAAGTCCATCAAAAAAGTTAAACCCAAGAACTTCTTCATCTCTTACAGATTTGTGGGAGTCCACCTGGTAGCTCTAGAATGCGGCTTAAGGCTGGCACTGTTGTCCCTCCAAAACTGTTTGGCATACAAATTAGTCTGCTCAACAAACACATCCTCCATAAACAACTGAAAAAAATGTATCAACAAAACGTTTTCTGTATTCACTGCACACCTTGGAGCACCAGTGAAGTCGGCAATGCCGGCTGCACCATGCCTGGGGCAACCCAGAGGTCATCACTTCCAACTGGAGGTCTTGCAGCCCCAGGCTGCAACTCAGATGCCTCTTGCTGCACTATACCAACGGGAAGACTTGCTGCCACAGGCAGGAGCCCAGATGCCCCTTGGCGCACTATTGGCACATCAATGTCCTCCGCTAACACAGACACTTCATCCGCACTAAGATTAGCTTGATCCGCACTGAGAGTAGCTTCACAATCTGATGACTTCATGTGGAGAGAAAACTCACTGCCTGAGGGGAAAAAGAGAGAAAAGGAGAGAGAGAGAATCCAAGAGAGAGAGTGAGAGAGAGAGAGAGAGGCAGAGAGAGGGGGAGGGAGAGAGAGAGAGTAGAGAGGGGAGAGAGAGGAGAGAGAGAGAGGAAAGAGATAGAAAAAGTGAAGAGAGAGAGAAGAAAAGAGAGAGAAGGAGAGGGAGAAGTCAAGAGAGAACGAGGCAAGAAAAGAGAGGGAGGGAGATCGAGAGAGAGAGAGAGAGTTAGAGAGGGAGGAGAGAGGGAAAGAGAGATAGAGAGCACTGGCGAAGCTAGGGGGGGTGAGGGAGGCGGTCCGCCCCGGGCGGCACTATTTTTGAGGCGGCCGACTGGACCCCCTTCTGACAAAGATGTAAACTTCGCCCTGGGCGCTTCAGTCTGAAGCCCTGCAGAACCAGGGGCTAAGTGTCAATCAAACGCTGGTGCTGTGACATCTCAGCTTCCACAGCACAGTCACGGGTTGTGGTGGGGTTAGCAAGCCTCTCTGGCCCCACCCCTCTGCCATGACGATAGGCGCAAGCGTAGATGGAGACTGAGTCTAAACACGCTACATCGAAGGCTGCGCAACAGTTTTTGCCCCGTCAGTCTTCATAAAATGCTGCAGGCTCAAATGGTATGATTCTGTGATGTACTTCAAATAAATTGCAATAGCATTCAACACTGGGTCACTGCTTCGGTCCAGACAACAAGAGAGTAGCGCGCACTGGAGAGCAGGAGTACAAGGCAGAGCACAGCAGGTAGTTTTATTCACTTACCTTAAACGGAGGTCAACAAATCGCACTTGACCACGGCACAGGCAGTGATTGAACTGGAGACCCAGGGTCAGCCTTTCTTGTGTAAGATTGATAGAACATAAATATGTTTAAATCTACGTGTTGTGGGCGTGTGGTGATTGACATGTTTTATGTGCCTGCCAGAAAGTTACTCTGCAGAAACAAGCGGAGCAAAAAGGATAACACGTGTAAAAGAATTTGCGTGCGGATGTTCGGTTTAGCATGAATTTTATATGGGGGCTTCTTATAAGATTGTTTTTATCTTGTTCCTCACTTTGGTATGTGCTGACACCCATAAAACATTCAATTTAAAAGAAACAAAACTAAAGTAAACTCAGTTTAAAGGTGTGAATGCTGTCCAAAATAAAGAGTAGGAAAAACTAAGTGGCAACATTTTTCAAAAAAACTTGCCCCTCCCCAGCTTAAACCATAACTGCTCTTCAGACTTTGTGATGGTTAAAGGAATTTGGGCTGCCTTTTTTGTGGTAGGAACCATCTGTTAGTGCACCTCCTTATTTGGAATCCCTTTTTTGTTTACACAGTGCACAGTTTTATAATAATTATCTTACAAATGTGAAGCCTTGCAATCAGTTACATTTTAATACTTGAGTAAAATTAACACTTGTCTATTTATTAAAATTAGTGATTGCAATCTGTGCCATTATTAACTTTTGCTACTTGTCTAGTCAAACAAATTGCACGTTCCTCCAGGCAACACCTCTCTGTCTATAAAGGCTTTAGCCTTCCCCTCCTACGTACAGGTTGTTGTCACAGGGTTCTTTGGTGGCTGATGAGTTAAATTTAGGAAAAATAATATTTTATGCAACACACAATCTCTTTTCAGATAATTATGTTACAAGCAGTGCCTGGTTTACAGTGATCAACTGGATCCAGTGTAATTAGCAGTGCAAACATGAGGATAAATCCTATCAATGAAAGAATGCTTTTAACTTAAGTTGGCCATGCAGGTATAACTCACCTCCCACTTTGGGGAGATTGCGGTCACTCCCTGGGTTTACTCTCTTAGGCAAATGCATGGGTTCATCTGGAGCCCTACCACTATAAAACTTCACCAGCCACCACTGAGTCAGACGCCTTGTAGGTTAACTTGAGGATCTTTCCAGCTTCATGCAGGAAGGTCTAAGTGCCAAGAGACAGCTCCACCTAACTTCCTGGACAGTGGTCATGCACACGCCACTTTTCTCTTGTAACACACTGTTTGCTCC
Organism: Lissotriton helveticus; assembly: GCF_964261635.1. NCBI lineage: Eukaryota > Metazoa > Chordata > Amphibia > Caudata > Salamandridae > Lissotriton > Lissotriton helveticus. Next base: position 1,694,866,222 of record NC_136069.1, on the reverse strand, counting down.
TCTCACATTTTGTTTGCTTTAGGTACTTGCACAAGTGCCACCATTGCCTACGTAACGTTTGTCCTTGTGCTTGAGTGTCTGCCATTTATTGCAGTATTATACCTCTAATTGTACTTTGTTTCCTCTTTTAACCTGCACACGTCACTTTTTCCTCCTGTATTGCACCGTTTGTTACCTCATGTATTTTGTTGCTCACAATTGTCACTTTTGCCTCATGTAACTTAACGTTTGCTTTTGTAATTTGCTCACTTGTAATTTTCTCCTCATGTATCATTACTGTTCCTATTGTGAAGCACTCTGACGCCTTCGGGTAAAGTCAGCGCTATATAAAAACACACATAGAAATAAACTTAATGGTTAATTGTTAGTCTGCTCTCAGCTCGAGTGGCTGAGAGTGACTGCTAAAATGTTACAATTGTTCTGCCCCGGCCATCGGCCTCATTTCGTACCTGGCTGCATATTTCCTGTGGCGCCGCGCAGCTTTGACACTAATTAGTCGCCGGGGCGGGGCCTGCCCTCAGAGGTTGCTAATGGCTGTGCACACCATGGGGGGCTTGGACTCCGTGTCAGTGCTCCCACAGGCTTTGGGGATCCCACTGTGAATTAAGGCATTCCTGGCAGGCACACACTCAACTGCAGACCAGAACTAAGTCAGTGACTTGGTTTGCAATGCCAAGGAGCCGCCAGGAGAGACACAGTGGACGGCCCGCCCGGGAACTAGAGTCAGCCAGGGACAGCCTGATCAGTGTGCAGGTCACGGCCCCGCGGACCGGGCTACAAACCTGAATTGCCGTGGCCCGTGGTGTTTTGCGGCCTTTCCTGTAATTATGAGCTCAGCCTGCCTGCCTGCAGCCAGCTCTTGCAGACCAGAGTCACTGCCTGCAGCTCCACAGTCCAGACTGATTCAGACTCATCTGCGGCTGGCCGGGCCGTGGCCCAAGACACTAAGGGCCCGATGTAGGTCGGTCGGTAACGGCCGAAAATCGGTATTTTCGGCCGTTACCGACCGGTATTAACAAAATGGTATGTAGGGCCACATATTTTACAGATTCGGTAAATTTACCGATCGGTAAATTTACCGAATCTGTAAAATACCGAATCGGTATTTTTACCTATTCGATATTTTTGATATGTAGGTGGGACTCTTCTGAGTCCCACATCCCTTACCGAATCTGTATTTTACCATCAAATATATTTGATGGTAAAATACCGATTCAGGTGTGCATGCACATGTGTGCATGCACACCTGTGCCATATGACAGGCAGACCTGCCCTTAGGGCAGGTATGCCTGCCACATGGCCCCTGAACCTTTTTTGGGGGTGCTAGAGGGTGTCAAAGTGACACCTCCTGCACCCTTGTCAAAATCGGTATTTACCGATTCGGTAAATACCGACCGCTAATGCCCCATTCATTCCTATGGGCTTCAAAGCCCATAGGAATGAATGGAGCATTACCGGTCGGTATTTACCGAATCGGTAAATACAGATATTTACCGATTCGGTAAAAAACACATCTGGATGGACCTACATGTCCACCCTTCATATTTACCGATTCTTAATTACCGAATCGGTAAAATTCGGTAATTAAGAATCGGTAAATAAGTTTTACCTACATCGGGGCCTCAGTACCAGCCACTGTGAGCCGGTATTTGTTTGTAATAGACATTCAGGCACCTAATGGGAACTAATGAGTAATGTGTATTTTCTTTTTCGGTACCCTTCCTCTAAAGGTGCTAACTCGTGTATAACTAATGAGCACAAGTGATAGGCTAATGCACCCAACATGCAAGAAAAGTGTCATATGAGGTGTTTTGATAAATTATGTAATTGTTTTAATCTCTAATGTAACTTGTAATTTGTATGAGATACGCTGTTAAAGAGCATTCTATCTCCTGGTGATTACATGTTCCACCATTCTTTGGCTGAGGGCCAGATGGGGGCTGCAGAATGGTCCCCGGAAACAATGCAGCCCATTCCGGAAGTGCTTTTCCAGCCAGTTAATCTGAGTCCGGCATAATCTGATGACGGTTTAATTGGTGACATAGCCCAAGGGGCGGCAATCTGAGGGATAGCCCCGGGCGCCACAAGCTCTAGCTACGCCCCTGATAGAGAGAGAGGGGGGAGGAGAGAGAGGGAGAAGAGAGAAGGACATAGAAAGAGAGAGATAGAAGCAGGTAGAGAGTTACAGAGAGAGGGAGGGAAAGAGACAGAGAGAGAGAGGGTGGGCAAGGAAAGAGAGAGCGGGTGAAGGAGAGAGCAAGAGGAAAGGAAAAAGAGCAAGAGGAAGAGAGAGAAGGGGAGAGAGAGAGATGGAGTCACAGAGACAGAGAGGGAGAGAGAGAGACAGATTCACAGAGAGAGAGAGAGAGAGAGAGGGAGAGAGAGAGGGGGAGAAGGAAAGAGAGAGAGAGATAGAGAGAGACGGAGAGAAGGAACTAGAGAGAGAGAGAGCAGGTAGAGACAGAGAGAGGTAAAGAGACAGAGTGAGAGGGCAGAAGGAAAGAGATAGAGAGAAGGAGAGAGAGAGAGCAAGAGCGAGAAGGAAATAGAGAGAGAGAGAAAGAGAGAGAGGGGTAGAGAGAGAGAGAGAGACGGAAATAGGGTGAGAGAGGGGGAGGAAGAGAAAGAGAGAGAAGAAGACAGAGAGAGAGATGGGGAGAGGGGAAGATGGAAAGAGAGAGAGAGAGAGAGAGAGAGAATGAGAGAGCAAGAGAGAGAAGGAGAGAGAGAGAGAGGGACAGAGAAAGACGGGTAGAAGGAGAGAGAGGAAGGTGAGAGGGAGAGAGAGAGAAGGAAAGAGAGAGGGAGAGGAAGAGAAGTAGAGAGAAGGTAATAGAGAAGGTGAGGGACAAAGAGCGAGAGAGAGAAAGAAATAGAGGGAGAGAGAGAGATTAGGTGAGAGAGAGAGTGAGAGAATGAAACAGGGAGTGTGAAGGAGAGAGAGAAGGTAAGAGAGATAAAGAGAGATAGAAAGAAGGAAGTAAGAAAAGAGAAAGAGCAAATAAATAGAGAGCGAGAAGGGGGTTGGAGAGAAAGAGAGAAGGAAATAGGAATAGAGAGAGTGGGGGTGGGAGAGAGAGAGAAGGAAATAGAGTGAGAGAGAGAGAGCAAAAGAAGGAAAGAGAAAGTGAGAAGGAGAGAGAGAGAGAGAGAAAGAGAGAGACAGTGGAGAGGTAGAGAGAAAGAAGGAAAGAGAGAGAGAAGGAGAGAGAGAGAGTGGAAATAGTAAAGAGAGGGACAACAAATAGAAAGAGAGATAAAGGAAGAAAGAGAGGGGAGAAGGAGAGCAAGAGAGAAGGAAAGAGGAAGAGAGAGGAGAGAGAAAAGGAGAGAGAAAGAAGCCAAGAGAGAGAGAGTGAGAGAGAGACGAAAGAGGGGGAGGGAGGGGGAGGGAGCGAGAGAGAGAGTGGAGAACAGGAGAGAGAGGAGAGAGAAAGAGAGAAAGAAAGTAGAGAGAGAGAGAGCGAGAAAGAAGGAAAGAGAAAGAAGGGGAGGGAGAATTAAAGAGAGAGAGAGAAGGAGATACTGAGAAAGAGAGAGAGACAAAGAAAGAGAGAGATGGAGAGACAAAGAGAGAGAGAGAGAGAAGGAGAGAGAAGGAAAGAGAGAGAGAGGGGGTGAGGGAGAAAGAAAGAAAGAAAGAAAGTAAGAAAGAAAGAAAGAAAGAAAGAAAGAGATAGAGAGAGACAAGGAAAGAGGGGGAGAGAGAGAGAGGGGGAGAGAGAGGGAGAAGGAAGAAAGAGAAGGAAGGAAAGAGAAGGAAGGAAAGAGAGAGAGGAACAAAGAGAGACAGAGAGAGAGAGAAAGGGACAGAGGGAGAGAGAGAGAGAGAAGGAAAGAGAGAGAGAAAATGAAGGAAAGAGAAAGAGAAGGACAGGGAGAGAGAGAGAGGGATGGGGATGGGGAGAGAGAGAGAGAGAGAGAGAGAGAGAGAGAGAGAGAGAGAAGGAAAGAGAGAGCAACAGAGAGTGAGTCTCCTCTGCTGCTGCCCGAATTGGCAGCCTCTGCTATCACACATAGCGCTGCCATTGTGGAAGTCCCTATTGCATTGTGGGCCTGTTTATATAGCTTGCACCTGGTTACCACCTGCATTCACTTGGAGAGAGAGAAGAAAAGATTGAGAGAGGGAGAAGGAGAGATAGAGGGAGAAGGAAAGAGAGAGGGGGAGGGAGAAAGAGACTGAGAAGGAAAGTGAGAGGGAGAGAGAGAGAGAGATGAAAGCACAAAGAGAGAGAGAGCGAGAGAGGGTGGGGGTTTGAGAGAGAGAGGGAGGAGAGAGAGAGGAGAGAGACAGAAGAAAGAGAGGGAGGAGAGAGAGGGAGGAGAGAAAGAGGGGAAGAAGGAGGAGGCACGAAAGATAGATGGGGATATAGAGGGAGGAGGGAGAGAGGGAGGAGAGGGAAGGAAGGAAAGAGAGAGGGGCAGAGAGACAGAGGGCCCGATTCACAGAACTAACTTACGACAAAATCCTAAACTTACTACTTTTGGTATTCACAGAAGTCATTTAGTAGTCTTAAATTAGGATTTTGTCCAGAATTAGGATTTTGTCTTAAATTAGTATTTTGTCCTAAATTAGTATTTTGTCTTAAATTAGGATTTTGTTTTAAATTAGGATTTTGTCCTAAGTTAGGATTTTGTCCTAAATTAGAATTTTGTTTTAAGTTAGGATTTTGCCTTAAATTAGGATTTTGTCCTAAATTAGGATTTTGTCTTAAATTAGGATTTTGTCCTAAATTAGGATTTTGTCTTAAATTAGGATTTTGTCTTAAATTAAACTTAAGTTTCACCTATTTTTGTCTTAAGCTTAACTTAAGACAAAATCTTAATTTAGGACAAAACCCTAATTTCAGAAAAAACCTAACCTTACTCAAGGCAAAATCCTAATTTAAGGTTTCCTATTCCCTGAGAGAGGGCAAGTGAGAGGGGGAGAGAGAGCGAAGGAAAGAGAGAGAGAGCAAGGAAGGGTGAGAGCGAGAGAGGGGGAGAGAGAGAGAGGAGAGAGAGATAGAGGAAAGAGAGAGAAGGAGGAGAGAAAGAGAGGGAGAGAGAGAGAGAGAGGGGAAGAGGGAGGAGGAAAAAGAGAGAGCGGGTGATATAGAGGGAGGAGATAGTGAGGGAGGAGAGAGCAGGAAGGAAAGAGAGAGGGGCATAGAGACAGAGAGAGAGAAAGAAGGACAGAGAGAGAGAGTAGGATAGGGAGAGAGAGAGGGGGAGGGCGAGAGAGAGAAGAAAAGAGAGAGAGAGAGACAGAAGGAGCGAGAAAGAGAGAGAGTGAGTGAGATAGAACTGCACTTATAACACTTATTTCACTAATACTTACATGACAGTGATTCGGACAGCATTATGATTCTCCTCCAAATCAAATCCTTTTTATAGATGCCACGCAGGAACAGACACATTAAGATAACAAGCATTGGCATGGCCAACAGGTCTCACCTTTGGCACCTTAGAAGTGTTTAGCCAGAGATATTGGTTTTGCCAATGTCTTTAAGCTATGTTGTAGAGGATTACGGTTACTATGCAGTAGGTTGTAAAGTGATAATAAAGAAGTGTTATAAGCATTTAGGTTTAATATATATATATATTTATATATATATATATATTGCTGTAGCAAAAGCTTCTTCACTCAAGAAGACGTCGCACACCACTTCAGTTTACGCTTAGTTACTTTATTCTCCTGTAGGTTTTCCCCACCTACGCATTTCGGACTTTACCAGTCGCTGGTCACGGTTTACAAACGTTAGTCCTTTGTTTATGTTGCATATTTATACTGTTTATACCACTCAGGACATTATGAAGCATTGTGAGAACTGTAGGCAAAAATAAAATTTGCTATTATTACTAGCATTATCTCTGTGTTTGTTGGCCGGTAATTGACGCTTTATGATTACTCGGGATATTTATCACTGGGATTGGCCCGTGGTTTGTGCATGTATTAACCTTAAGTACGTTAATATCCAATTAACGATTATACATTAGATATTGGATGCATGCTGTGACAGATTAAGTGTCGTCATGTCAATTATGGCTGAGTGCCTTAGTTCTTAAATCCCATAATTCTATCTATCAATTTCCGACCTTACGCACAGAGATAATAAAAAAAAGATTTTTACTGTTTACTCTTCATCACATGTATCTTAATAGTTCCCTTGTAGGTCAATTTACACAAAAAAAAGCAGATTATCTCATCCCTTATTATTCAAATGTTGTCTTGGACTGATATGGCAGTGTGTTTTTACATTTGTCCCACAGTCAGTTCATATCTGGATTGTTCAAAGGTGTACATGCATCTCCTCATCCCCGTTCAATCCCATTGGGGTTCTGGTTCTAAATTTGATTATTAGTTTTGATTCGAGACGTCTTAGTTTGTTGACACAATCTCCACCTCTTTCATTTTCATTTATCATTGCAATGCCAGTATATTTAATATCTTTCCAGGTTTTTCCAGGGTGAGTTTTTAAATGTTTGGCAATTGCATAACTGTAGTCATTATTTTGAATTGATCTTATATGTTCAAGAATTCTCTTTTTAGGTGGACAGGTGATTGAGCCAATATATTTCATTTCACAGAAGCATTGTAATTGATAAACCACAAATTGTGACTCACATGTTATTTTCTCTTTTAACTCAAAATTTCGTCCTTTCGAGTCTTTCAAGCTTTTGAGATTTTGGCCAATTTTGCAGGCCTTGCATGATTGGCCTTTAGCAAATCCTAGCTGTCGTTTATCTAGCCATGTCACTGGTTTGAATATTTTGAAATGACTGTTGACCAAGGTGTCTTGTATTGATGGCGCTTTACGAAAAGTTATTAATGGTCTTTCTCCAATTAGAGAGCCAATTTCAGTATCCTTTTTTAGGACACTCCAGTACTTTGTCAGGATGTGCCGTATCTTAAAGCTTTCTTTAGAATAGGTTAGAATCATTCGTGGTTTGTCATCATCTGTCTCTGTTTTTTTATTTTTGGATATGAGCGTTTCAGCTCTTGTTTTCAATCTGGCTCTTTGTTCACCTCTCATAATATCTGAATGTTTATATCCACGGGCGGTGAATCGATCTTTAGTTTCTTTAAATTTGTTTTCCATCTCTTCTTCTTCTGAACAATTACGTCTCATACGCAAAAATTCTCCATTTGGAATACTTTGCTTGAGTGATGTAGGATGAAAGCTAGTACCATACAAGATACTGTTTGTAGACGTCTTTTTTCTAAAGATTGTTGTCTGAAGTTTGTTGTTTTTACATATATCTTGGTGTCTAGAAAGTCTATTTCTTTTTTTTTAATATTGTAGGTGAATTTGAGACCCACTTTGTTATCATTTAGGATGTCAATGTATTTGATTAGTTGTTTTATTGGACCCTTCCAGAGGAGAAAGAGGTCGTCAATAAACCTAAGCCATAATACCACATCCTTGGTATATAGATCATTTTCTTCTCCCCAAGCTATGTTTTTCTCCCACCATCCCATGGTGAGATTGGCATAGCTTGGGGAAAATGACACGCCCATGGCACAACCACATATCTGAGCATACATGTTCTTATTAAATAAGAATATATTGTTGGTTAGGCAAAAAGTTATCATGTCGCTCAACATGTTCGTGTGCCTTAATTCTGAAATCCGGCTTTGTTTCAAGAAGTATTTAATGGCTGTGAGCCCCACATCATGTTGTATCGAAGTGTACAGTGACACGACATCAATAGTTACTAACCAATATTCTGAATGCCACTCCATGTTCATAATGTTCCTTAAGAAGTCCCCAGTGTCTTTGATGAATGAGCTGAGCATTGGGACAATGGGTGCCAGAAAGTAATCAACATATGATGCTATTGTTTCGCATAATGAGCCACAGCTAGAAATAATTGGTCGGGCTGGTGGATTGTGTAGTATTTTGTGAATTCTTGGCAGAAAATAAATTGTAGGTGTTATTGGGTGAAGTATTGTGAGATAATCTTTTTCTTCCTTACTGATCACTCCCTTTTTATGCCATTCACTAATTTGTCTGTGTAACACTTGCATCATGCTTGCAGCTGAATTTTTTTGTAATAATTTGTAGTTTGCTGCATCATTAAGTTGTCGATTAGCTTCTTTTACATAGTCTGTTTTGTTCTGAATGACAATGTTGCCCCCTTTGTCCGCTGGTTTTACTTCAATTAGGGGATTCAATTGAAGGGCTTTCAATGCTGCACCCAGAGTAAGTATTTGATACTTACTCTGGGAGAAAGTGAAGATACAGTTAAAAACCTAAGAACAACCATGGATAAAAACCTAGACAAGCATGATAATGAAATCCAGGAGAGAAAACAACGTAAATTCCGACGTGACCAGGCGGATTTTGAAAATGGAACAATTTTTACCTTCGCCAAAAAGTTTGAAACTCTGAAAAAACAAGAACAAGCACGGCCACAAACTGCAGAAAGTTTAACATCGCAAAGTGAGCCCGAATCAGAGGTCAGTGATGGTGAACAAGCACCATCGGGACTAAAAAAGTTTTCTTTTTTAGAGGAGATGCAAATTCTCTACAAGGATCAGCAAAATCCAAAACCAAGCAGTAGGGGCAGAGGAAATCAGAGGACACGAGGAGGAGGAAGAGGACAGGCTGTGAATACAGGCCAAGGAGGAAAACCAGGAGAGGCAATAAGTCAAAGGTATCCGCTGTGCAACAGGGCAGCACCGAAAAAGTTGAATTAACCAAAGCATCAAAGAGGGACCCTAAAGTTATTGTCAACCTATTGGATCATCAACTAACTGAACCAGAGGAAACTGTCCTAAGTAAAGGGCTATCACTTTGTCCTGACAAAGATCAGGATGAAGTTGAAACGAGAATTGACGTATATAAATATGTACAAAAATTAAAATTGAAAAAGTTCTTTGCTAAAAAGAAAAAAAGAAGAAATCACCAATCCAACAACTGGTGAAATTATGCTACAAGCAGAAGCAGAACATTTCACAATGGCTGATGCCGCGAGCTTAGAAACTGCCTATTTGCTCGCACACGAAATTGAAGAAACAGGCCAAACAAGCACACAGACAATAGCCGATATGGGAATCCCCATTGCTTCACTTTCCAAAACCGACTTTAAAAGAAAATCTAAATTCTGCCCAACAATATATCCTGGAAATCGCATAGACATGTACCATGACCTTGTGGTAGCAGAACTTGAAACCATGAATAATGTAACAAACAATAAAGAAAATGTAACCAAACAGGAATGAGCAGCATTGAAAGCCCTCCAATTGAATCCCCTAATTGAAGTAAAACCAGCGTTTTTTTAAATAAAAAATTTATAAAAACACCAGATCTTTTCTAAAACTCAATGGTGCAAAAATGGAATTGAAGTTTCTGGTTAAATCTACTATCCTGGATGCCAATGTTTTCTGGCCCAACTGCTTAGGGGAGATGACATCCCCTAAAGAGCAGATAAAAAGTCTTGGTGTCTGGCTAGATTAGAGCCTCAACTTTAAAGAGCAAGCACAAAAGATGCTCAGAAAAAGAATTCCTTTGCTACCATTCAGAGCTAGGAGATTGATGATTCAAGCCCTGATTCTCTCTAGGCTTGACTACGCTAATGTACTGTACTTAGGTACTTCATGTTCAACTATTAAAAGATTACTAACGGTTCAAAATTGTACAGCATGCCTCCTTATGCAGGCCCATAGCCGGGAATCTGCAGGGCCGCTTTTGGCCTCACTCCACTGGCTTCCAGTTGCTGAACGTATTCAGTTTAAGGCAATGTGTCTGGTTCACAGATTCCTCTCAGCTACGGGCCCACTGATTCTACAATCTATCATTCCCCCCTATCTTCCTAACAGAGCTCTGCAGTCTTGCAGTTGTCCCCAGGATAAACAAAGCTCGGAGTGGGGGTCGCCAGTTCACATATATTGCCGCCAAACGCTGGCACCGGCTTCCCATTAACGTTTGCTTGGAAACCAACCGTATGGCTGTCTGGAAACTTCTAAAAACATTTTTTTTTCAATGACTCCCACTTTTAGCTCAGTGAGTACTTTTGTCTCGAGCACTGGCAGGCCTTCTGGTAGCCATGCGCTCTATAAAAGCTCTTTTATTTCATTTCATTTCATTTCACTTGTGATTGGGGGTAATACGTTTATTGCAACTTTGGCTACAATAAAGTGCTGTTAACTCGCCGATAGATCCTTGTGAATATGGTCCATTGTTTTTAATGTGGGACGGTGTCCCATCCTGATAGAAAGCAATCTTGCTTGCAACCCACGCACCATGGAATCATGATACAGGGAGGACTGAGTCGGCACCAGGCTTCCAGCTGTACACCAGTGCAAGGAGGCAGCGGAAATGTGCCACATCTTTATAAATCTGATGCATTTCTGATGTCTGCTGTCATGTTGCCATGCTGTGCTGCACTGCATTGTATGAAATGTCAGTAAAGCTGGCCAAAAGATTTCCATAAAATCAAGACTCGGAGTTGCACCAATGATACGTACTACCTGAAACCCGATTTCCACATATTATCACTTTGGTGCCGTATTACTTTACCAGTAAAACTGTATACCTTTGCAAAAGTAGTAACCATTCGAATGGAGAATGTGTGGTCTGTAGATGAGCTACCACATCACACTTTAGTAATATATTTGCAACAGTGTGCTCAAAAATGCACATCAATTACATACCAAACCTTTTCCACTCTTTTGTGACCCTTGTTATTTGTGTGCCTCTTGGATTTTGCACAATCCCTATGAGTTCAGTAATGTAACATGGATGGCAGCACACCCACTCCTAAAATGTTTTCAGCACCACTGACTAAAACCTGCCTGATGGCCATCAACAGTGGCCTGCACATTCTAGGGTGCAGATATCTCAACAACAGACTGGAAAATGATTGAACAGCTTTATGTCCATTTCAGGCAAAGAGATTCAGCTCTACCATTGATTAAACTAGTATCCTGGCTTCAGTATTCAGAAATTGTATACACCAGGATGAAAACATCACAATAATTATTATGTAATATGTAATTAATACGTAATAGTAGAAAATTATATGTGTTTGTAAAATTAATGACTAAAGCTGTTTAGTGAAGTGAAAGCTTCTGTAGACTCAGGTTTTCTCCTCATGTGAAGGTTTTGAGTGGCCAGGTGGTGAAGCCTCAGCTGTTTCTGCTGTCAATCTACAAATCAATCATAAGACTCACCATATTACAGATAGTCGTTCGGGCGTGCATATTCTGTTCAGGATCACCTGGAAAAGCCAGACTGTCCTGAACAGTAGGAATACCAATGACCCTTACATGCTAGACCAACACTCACAGGGCAACAGAGACCCATTTGTTCTGTATTTAAGAAACAAACCACTACTGTAAGGATTAGTTTCTAACAAACAGAAAAGATTCCCAAGTGGGGTCAACCCAACATGGAGCCCGCTCAGTAAACATCTCTGCCTTCTATGCAACTGTTGCCCCACATGAAGCACAAAAGGGAGTGAGATCCCCACAAGAAGCTCAGGGCTTTCATATTGTGGTGGTTCGCCACAATGGGAGCAGAAGTCATGGCCCTAGGATGACTAGGTGAGCTGTCTGCCTTTCAATGTCTAACTGTCCTTCTAAGTGTTTCCTAGCGGTGTAAGGTCCATAGTTTAAAAGCTAGACACAGTTGCAGTTAGAAATAGTTCTGACACCCTGTAACAACATGTATATCAGTTTCAAAATTGTGTGTTTTTTTACAACACCTCCATTAACTCCATCCTCCCATTGAACATGTTACATTTGTTTAAACATGTATTCATTGCAATGAGAATATTTCTGCAAAGTTACACCCCATTCACACACCAATCAGGCAACTTCTAATGCAAATGTAGTTGGGATGAGAAGAAATAAATTGCTAGCAGGACCTCAAGCTTACTGTGACTCTAAAATGTTCAACTTTACAAAAGCGAGGACCCCAGTAAAATTTTTTCAGGACAACACAAAACGTCTGTCCAATCACCTTCAGTCACATGTCAGGCCTCTGTCTAGGTCAGTATCTGCTAGTGGGAAACTGTAAGCCACTGGGTTCTGCAAAAAAGTAACACTCTTGCTTGCTTCTCTTTATTTACCTCTTGTGGCTGTGCATAATTTCTAAAATCTAATATCCATGTGATTTACAGTCATCTAAGCTAATCAATGTAACATGTATACCAAAAATCTTCTTAAAATGTTTAGGTAGGTCTGATGCCAAAACATTTGCAGCATGACATTGTATATATTTTTCTTCTTATTTTTTCTCTGCAGATCAGCTATGGGTCTGAGCTGCCCATGCTAAGTGACAAGTCTCTGTTCCCTTCCTTTCTGCGCACAGTACCCAGCAACATCTTTCAGATTACTGCACTAGCACGACTAATGGGGCACTTCAACTGGACATGGATTGGAATGATCATCTCCGATGATGAAATGGGTTTGCAAGGTGGGCAAGACCTGAAGGCGGCAATAGAACATAACAACGGATGTGTGGCTTTTATTGAGAAAACTCATACAGCATATAATAGAAGGAAGATAATCACCATTACCAATGTTGTCAAGAGGCAGGCAGTGAAAGTGATCATTGTCTACAGTTCTGTTGTCCATGTGAAGGATCTCTTGGAGGCCCTCTCAGCACAGAATATGACCAATAAGACCTTCATCTTCTCCACATCCTTCACAATGACTCTTGGACTCTTCTCCAAGCAGGCCTGGAGGTTATTCAATGGATCATTAGTGTTAGTCCTCCGGTTAACAAAGTTGCCAGGCTTTGAGGACTTCCTTACTCGACTCAATCCCATGCGCGATCCCAACGATAGATTTATTAAACTCTTCTGGGAGAAAGCATTCAACTGTAGATGGCCGGTATCTAATGGAAGTGAGCCATGGTCCCCTGTGACACAAAGTGCAACAGTAACTTCCTGCTTCGAGAAGCAGACGCTAGAAAAAATACCGCTAAATGAGTTTGAGTTGAATGATCTGAGCTCTAGCTATCACACCTACCTTGCAGTTTATGCTTTAGCTCATGCTGTGACATCCTTGATGGCTTGTAAGCCAGGACAAGGACCTTTCAGTAATGGAGCCTGCGCTGATGTCAGCAACATTGAACCCTGGCAGGTAACCGAGTAATAACTAATAATTGTATTACTGAGCACATATGCCTGGAGAACCCTGTGGTTACAACCAATGTGACACAATGAATAGGCATTCCTGCCTTAGTGTAGCTTTTTGAGTTTAGCTCTTGTGTTTCATGTAATCATTTATGTAAAGTGCTCCTTATCATATGGTATAGTGGTTTAATTTCTAAATTCTGAAAATATGTCTGCAACAAAAAGAATATCACTTCATGTTTATGAGTTTTAGAACCAACCCTGTAAATCTATGTAGCTATCATTTAAAAATCAGGGAGTAATATTACATCTATCTATCTGCAAATTAATAGGATCCCAAAAACATGGCAAAAAGGTATGTTTATTAAACATATATAAAAACACTTCATCAAAGATAGGGGTGAATATGTCCAATACAATGTCTTGATAAAAATGATTTCAAATCATCAGATGTAAATTGCATCCATTATCTGTAGCGAAATCCTTAAAAAACCCTCTCTCTGAAAAATATAATCCATAAACTGAATCACATTCACACATGTAACATGACTTACCAGTTTACCATCAGGCCATTGTGACATCTGATCAATCAAAACTATAGCAAATACATGCCCTATGGACAAACACATTGGACCAGGAATATCCAATGACATCCTTTCCCATTCTCCATTGGGTGTAAATATAAGTGACTTACCATAATCAACAGTCTTCTGTGATTTATCACTAATGGCACAACTGAAGCGACTGACGCTTTGCTATTCGTGTTACTGTCGGCTGCGCCCTACGCTGTGTGTTGCCTTCTTTGTTTTTAAAAATCTTCATTTGCATTTTGTGAACCTTTTTAATACCTGGGCACTTGCTGTTGGAAGTTGTCTTGATCCTCACTGCGCCGTACGCCTCCCGCTCCGACCCCGGTCCCCCGCAGCTGATAGCTGTTTGAGTGGCGAGCGGATCGGTAGAGCGAGTCACGCCCCCCTGACAGTAACTGCACATAAGGGATACAGCCTCAGCGATGCGCGACTGAAGCTTTGCTAGTCGTGTTACCGTCGGCTGTGCCCTGTGCTGTGTGTTGCTTTCTTTGTTTTTAAAAATCTTTATTTGCATTTTGTCAACTTTTTTAATACCTGGGCACTTGCTGTTGGAAGTTGTCTTGATCCTCATTGCGCCGCACGCCTCCCGCTCTGACTCAGGTCCCCCGCAGCTGATAGCTGTTTGAGTGGCGAGCGGATCGGTAGAGCGAGACATGCCCCCCTGACAGTAACTGCACATAAGGGATACAGCCTCAGCGATGCGCGACTGAAGCTTTGCTAGTCGTGTTACCGTCGGCTGTGCCCTGCGCTGTGTGTTGCTTTCTTTGTTTTTAAAAATCTTCATTTGCATTTTGTCAACTTTTTTAATACCTGGGCACTTGCTGTTGGAAGTTGTCTTGATCCTCATTGCGCCGCACGCCTTCCGCTCTGACCCCGGTCCACCGCAGCTAATAGCTGTTTGAGTGGAGGGCGGACTGGCAGAGCAAGACACGCACCAAAGGCAAGCCCGTCTGCGCCCGTCCGCGCCCGGTCGGGCCCAGGGGCCTTGGACTATGGCTGAATTACCAGGTATTCACCTGGGAAGCTAAGATCACTAAGACCATTAGTGAAATGATGTCCTCCCTTGGACGCCACTATCCATAGTTGTTAAATCTAAGGTCAAGGGACAATCGATATTTGCCCGGCGGTATCGCCTCTTTAACCCACGAATTAGTAATCAATGAAGAGGCAGGCGCTGGAGACGGGAAGGCAGGAAACAAGGTTTATTCTCTCCGGAGGAGAACACTTCAGTTCAAACAGCAGGTATCGTTCTGAGGTGCTCTAACCGCATCTCTGAGGCCTGGCCTCTTATACACAGCTTTATTGCTTTATTACATATAACATATTCATGGCAATGCTTTGATGTACGGAAAGACATTCTCGGAATCCCCGCTCCAAGCCCGTTCCCACACACATATACAGCAGAAGTCCCCACCCCGGTCACGACAGGTGATGATTATCGCGCAGCTGGACATTCCGCCGGTTCACGGAATGTGGGGGTTTGATCGGATCTCATAGGGTGGGGGCATTGATCAACTCGAGGGTCCTTTGATGAGGGAAGCTTTCTACTGTACGGGGAGGGGCAATAAACAGTATCGGCAGAGCTAGGTGTCGGCCTGGGAACGAGGAAGACAAACGGGCACACAGGAAAAGGGGTTTTGTATCAAAAAAGGGCCTGGGACCATAAAAGGAAGGAAGGGAGGTGTCGCGCTGGGGACAGGATGGGGTTCTGAGGCAGAGCTGCGCTGAAGAGGGGTTTATGACCCAAGGCATGTGCGAGCGGGGGTTGTCAGAGTGCGGGCTTTGTGAGGGAGGAGGGCTATGCCGGGGGCCAGTGGCATGCGAAAAGGGTTGTTCTGATCGAGGCACCTAAAATGGCGGGTGCGCACGACAAAAAGTGTGGCATCAGGGAAAAAAGGCAAGATGGCGCAGATAATGTTTACCAGACCGTACTAATTTTCCACAGTCCTCCCTTTAACATATCCAAGACATCTTGCTGGCCTATTTCCAATTCATGTCGACTGCGGTGGTCATAGGAAAAGAAGTAGGTACCCAGGTGAAGGAGTTATAAACATTACATTTTAAAATCTTTCATCTTAGGAGGCGGGTCTATCGATAAAACTCGTTTGCAGGAAAGTCATAGTAATGCAATAACAGACAAAAAATGATTCTGTAGTGAGAGCATTGAGTACATTTCATAGCTACTTATAGTCGTTTGGAATGTAAATTGATAGGTCATTACATATGTGAGTTCTGTTCATGTTTGGTTGGGGCATAATTAATACAATGGTGGCTGGGAGAGAAATGAGACGTAGCAAAAACGATGATTGAGGGTGTCAATGTTCGAAGTTAATGAGTTCTCAGCATTCTTTGTCGTCTTTTGTTGGCGCTGTGGAGCACCGGCGGTGGAGCTAAGGGTCCAGCTCTATTCTAGGTCCCGCGTTGCAGGGCACGACCTTTTCCTCGCGTTTCCGGTCAAAAAGGTCCTTTTCGCCCTGTGTCCTTTGAGTTGATTGTCAAAAAGGTTCAGATGGAAGAAATGTGCGTGTGAGCAGTCCCTTTAGGGTAGGTCGGAGAAAAAAGGGGGATGGAGCAGGGCCAGATCGGGAACAGACTAGGGGGACGGAAAATTTCAGGTAGGCGGGCTCATGACCGAGTTTAGCGAGCGGGGACTTTTCAGCATACGTTCAACATCGAGCAGGGGCATCAGGTCAGCCCTTTCCTCTTATTTTGTCGAAAACAGTGCCTCGTCCTGCAGCTCCTTACTGTCGCGGTCTCGCCTTGGCCAATGTCGCAGATGTTCCATAGTCTGTAGTCAGGCCACGTGCTCCCACATCCGGTCCTTCTTTCCTCCGACAGTCGTACCCTTAAATGAGTTTGAAAAGACAGTCTTTAGAGAATTGGCAGAGGAAGGTAATCACATAGGTCTATTTCTCTCCCAGCTCCCGGCAAAAAATGGAAACGTCCGTCATATTAGGGTTCGCAACTAACATATAAATGATTGATGATGGGCCTGCTGGATTTACTATAACTTTCCTTCACAACCATTTCTTTGGTGTTTGTTGGTCGTGGGACGAGATCTGGTACCTTTTATTCCGTTACAGTTACGTCAGTTCCTCTGACGGAGACCCACCTTCCTAGTACGAGCCTTACAAAGCTATACCGTTCTCCTGGGCTTTATATCAAAAAAAGCGCAATGTGCTATCACCATGGTCTGATAGGTATCTTTCTGAGAGATGAACATAGGCTAAACATTTTTCATTCTATCAATGCATCCTGCCTTTCAGCTAAACATTTTACTTTCAACAGGGTTCATTGCAACGATTTCTTCACTTCGGTCTAATCTTAATTTTGCAAACATCGTTCTAGTTTCTACATGGCCTCTTACAACCTGACTACTTAATTAAAAAACCGGGGTTTTATGGAAAACAACTAGGGACATAGAAAACTGTGGTAAGGGCGTAAATCGACCCATCTCTTACAACCGGGGGTGAGGGACAGTTTTATAACTCTCGTCTGGGGCAGCTGATACGAAACAGGGGCGTTCCGGGAACATGAGGATGTTTCGATCACCTTTACTGTTTGGGTATTGCGACAATTCGGGACGGGGAAAGTCGCGTTATCTGAGGCATCTTTTTATAACACAGGAGCCGCTGACATGTAGTTCCCTTATTTCGGGTCAGATTAGGGAACCTCAGTCGTCTTACCTGTCCTTTCCCTAATGGCCAAATCTCGGTTTCATCAAATTTTTTTTTTTTTTTTTAGCAGAAAGGAGAGGTAGTGACACGGCGTCAGGGTGATTTTTATTTAGGATAAATTTCGAGCAAATACTTGTGGTATTTGGGGCCAATTGGTGGTGCACTAGGGGTGGCGGTTTGCCAATTTAGGTGCTAGTCGTTCGGAAGAGCGAGAGAGAGAGAGAGAGAGAGAGAGAGAGAGAGAGAGAGATGTGCAACAACAAGCTAAATAGTACACGTGCGACATGGGGAGTGGCCGTGCATTAAGATAGGCTATTCAGCGCATTATACAACATAAGACATTACGGGTCCGTGTTAGAATGTTGAAAGCATGCAGTTTGGGATGGACGAGCATTAGGCCGGGTACAGGGGACATGCATCGAGTAAAAAGGGCACCATTGTGTCGCATTTCTTACATTCTCGGTCCTTTAACCAGTTAAGTCGACGCGTCAGTCATACACAAACATCATCTCATAGTTTCAGACATACGTGACAGGTGTCCATTCACGCAACACGGATCAAGGGTGATCGCTTTCATCATGTCATACAATTTATTGGCTCTTCTGGTACAAGAGCAGTTTGTGGGTGTGTTTAGGTGCCACCAGGCAGTGTTAGTCCGCTTCGTGTATCAGACATGGCGAGGCTTCAGATCTTCACCATACCTTGGTCGTGATTCCGATGTGGCCTGCAGGGGGGGAAAAAAGAGGGGAGGGGGACAACATTCGAGCATATCAAAAGCACGGGTACGAAAGTCTTTTACTTACCTCATACTCGTCTTATCTCCTCGGGATAGAATCCCTGGGGTTGTGGTTCCTGGAGCCAAGGGGGGGGGGGCAGTGTGTCCTTATAGGCTGTGAGTAGGAAAACGTTAGAGAATCAGAAGCACTTAGCGCGAGGTTTCTAGTTGGTAAGTGTATTTAACTATCGGGGTCCTTAAATCTCTTTCAACGCTGTGATGTTTTACGGTTTATCAGCTCTTCGGTCAACTCTGTTCCCTAGTACCTTTGAGTGTCGTATCTTTATAATATTCTATCATTTACATCGTTTCACTTTACCCATCCTTTATATTCCATCTTTCACACCATTTCGCTTTTACCCATCCCCAGAAGTCGAGGTCTTTCTCCATGCGCGAGTCCCTGAGTCAGTCGCATATTTGACGGCAGAGTGTCGTGTCTCAGATTCGATCCTCCATCCGGGGCTGGGCAACCATCTTCTAGTAACCTTAAAGAGAGAGCAGAGTAGGGTGCACAGAAAAGAACTCTCCCGCCGATCCCACATTTTAAATAAAGCATGCAATACCCGTTCATAGTTTCGAAAACCTTTATTTTCACAATCGTTCAGCATGTTGATAGGACAGTGTGATCGGGGTTGGCCGGATACGGCAATGGCTAAAGTGCGTACAGTAGAGGGGGGGGGCTATCTTGTAGGATTAAAAACATGTTTAAGAAGGTTCATTCATTCATTTGCAGGGAACTAAAAACGTCTATCGAATAGTTGAGGGACCAAGGGGCATTCATTTCATAATTGGAAACACAGTTGGACTAGTTGTAATCAAATTCCTATAGGTATACCATGGGAGTGTGTCACAAGCGAGGTTACATGTCAGATATGATAATATCATAATGAATCGTACATTGAAAAACATTTTTCACGAGGTCCTTTTACATGTTCGTCGAGTGAATCCTTCCTCTTTTCCGTCAAGTGTACAAAGGATCATATATATTTTTCAGAACATCGAGTCTTTTTAGCTAAAAAAACACCACGAGGTGTTCGTGAGTTCCTATTGATACCGGCGCCATTTTGGGCGGGGCCGGGTTAGTCCGGAAGTAGCGTCAGGGAAAAATGTCTCCTACAACCGGCAGTTGGACCAGAGTCCTTTTCGGCAGTTCGAGAATTCATGCTAACAGAAGGAGTGGCTATGTCATGCTTATTTCGTTAGCGACCAAGGCAGTTGTTCCTCACCGGAAGCCTGCAGGGGCCGAGGGCTCCTGGGACCTTTGTAGAATCTTCAAGGCTGTGGGGGTGCTGTTGGAGGTGGGGGCTCGTGCTCCGGTGGGCAAGCGCCCGAGTTACGTTGCTGTTCACAGTTACTCTAGCGGCCGAGACCCGCCTTCCAGGGGGCCCAGACGCCATTTTGAGGCCTGCAGCGGCCGCCCTTCGTCGAGTCTGCAAGAGTGGAGGAGACCTTTTGGAATGCACCCATGTCCAGTGTTGCGGAAGTATGGCCACCTGCGGTGCATGTTCGGTGCTGTGCAAGTATCGGCACCGTTGCATGTTCGGTGCTGCGCAAATACTGGGGCGCCACCATGGCATGTTCGGTGCTACGCAGGTATTGGCACCACCGCCTGGCTGGAGGAGTTCGGCGCTGGGCCGGGGGCTGGGAAACCTCCTATCCGTGGAGGTGGGAGAGGCTCGTCCGCGTCGCCTCTCCCTCCCAGCCCGACCTGGACTAATTTTCGCGGAGGTATGTACAAGACATCCCCCCTCCAGAGTTGTCGCAGCCATTATTCAAGAAAGAAGTGGCGCCTGGCGTGTTGCTGCCACCATTACGGAGGAGAAAAGAAAGAAGTGGCGCCTGGCGCGTTGTCGCGGCCATTACGGAGGAGAAAAGGAAAAATGTCCCGTCCGTCTCTGGGCCGGGCTTCCGGTGGATGTCGGCCGGACGCCTCTTGCTCTGGCCCCATGAACGGGTTCCTTGGCTCATCGGCTGCAGCCGGATCCAGTTGGCCCCAGTCCCTGGCCATTGGTGGCCGGACCGGGAAGACATGTGGCGGGACTATCTGCAACTCTCACGTGCCACCGTGGCCGGACTGGGGGAGAGAGAGGGGGGGGGTCGAGGACATAGACATTCCCCCCCCCTACAACTCTCCGGTGTGGTCAAGGTGATCCCCTGGCTGGGTCCCGCTGGCCCTTGTCTCTCCTCCGGCTCCACCCTATGTTACGATTTCCTGGCCGACTGTTGGCAGCAGGACCCGCCTTATATGGGTTGCTGCCGGTTGGGCGTAGCCGTAGCCCTGCCCTACTTTGGAAGGTTCCAGAATGGGGGGGGCGAATGTTCTGCTGATTTTCATTTTCTAGTTTACCGTTCTTGTTTCAAACGTTTTCTGTTGTTAGGGCATTAATAGGTGTTATTATTACGTATTGTTATTTGTTTCTTGTTCGTTATGTTAAATAAAAGTTCAAGTTCATCAGTGGCCTACGGATTTCGTTTTCCCATTCCTTTCTTTCCAGGTTGTTCCATGCTAAAGCTTCTGTTAACAGAAGTTTAAGTACCACGGTAACACAGGCGGAGGGATGACGCAGATTGATGCATCACGTACACACAAACTCAGACGGGGAGACAGTACAAATATTATATAAAAAGACCCAAGACAAACATAAAACAGTTATTGGCCATAATTATCTTATTTCTATATGCTGCGCATACCTTTTGTTAGAGCAATGGGGCAGGCTTTAGTTATATGCCTATAAGGATGCGGGAGAAAGGAGGTAGTAGGTTTTCAGACATTGGCAATATCCCTAGTCCTCTCAGCGAAGGATACTTGTGTAACCCTTACCTCGAAATACCCTAAACCTTTCCCTACTTGGCTAAACGTAAGGATGCTTGATCATGTGTGTACATTATTCTTTCTGTTTTCTTCGGGGTTTGTCGTCTGTCAATTTAGAGCTACACTGGGTTTTCCCGTCTTATCGTTGTTTGATCTATGAGGACTCGAACATGTCGCTGAAATCGGCTTGGCGAAATCTGTGCCATCGGGCGTAATCGAACGTGGTGGTTCTATCTGGCCTGTTCAAGTCAGTCTGATTCATCTTTGTCTCGCTCCTTTTCCCTTTCTGCCGGCCTGTTATTCCTGTCGGTCCTCTGCTCCTACTCACGTTCAGTAGAGTCGGGCATTGGGCTTTCCAGTGCCCGGCATATCTACAAAAAACACATTGGTTTTGCCCTAAGTCTGGCCGTCCTGTGCGTAGTGTCGGGGGATTACTTTCGGGACGTTGTGTTCTGGGGTCGTCCTGTCGATATGTTCCTTTACCTGCTCTGTCCTCGTCTCTATTCTTTCGTTGCATTGCCTCTTTGCGCCACATACCGAGGCAGTCGAGCATAATAGGTGTTGTCTTATTATCACGAAGGGCTATTTCTAACGTTTCTATTTTATCAAGATCGAAGGATCCTATCAGTGGCCACTGTTTCTCTTGACTTTCTTTGGTATACCTGTGCCACAGTTTACTATAGGCTATGGTAACTAATCCATAGTTTATGAACATGTCTTTATTAGGGGTGCCTTCCAGCGGAGCTAGATGATCCACCTCTAATAAACGGTCCGGGCTGAACCAGCTATCGACCAGTGGGGAGAAGACAGACATGACAGCTCAACAACGAGGGACAAAAAGTCAGCACTGCCTATCTTATCACTGTGCGCAAAGACTAGACAGAATATTTCTATTCTACGTTGTTTGCAGGCAGTGAATACCTCATGAACCAATATCAAAACAAAATAAACGACCAGTGGGGAGAATAAGTAGATCCGCAAAGGTCTGCGTCCTCTACCCTTTCACTATCTGCAAAGGGGAACCTGTTCTTTCCTGTTTGTAGACAGAGAATCTCCAGAAAACAATCCGCGAACAGTAGTTCGAGGTCAAAAAAACCGTTAATCAGTGTGGGAGGGGGAAATCTCCCGAAAACAATTCGTGAACAAATGAACGATCAGTGGGGGAGAAAGATAGGCACGCTGGCTGCGTTACTTATCCTTCACTGTTTGCAAAGAGAAAGAGCCTACTGTTTCTTCGTGTGCAGACAGTGAATCTCCAAATAGGTCAACAAAGAGTAATACTAGTATTTTCTGAACAATTAAACAATTATTTCGTGATTCGTCGTGTCTACACGACCTTACCCGGACCGTATGGACAGTTTCTTGTCTTCCGAATCCAGCGCCCGATCGTCCTCTTTTCTTTGTATTCCTCGCAGCACTCCTGATGGTTCCCAGTCAGGACCGTAGATCACTCGGGAGAGGTCTGTTCGGAACCAGTGAAGTTCGGATGATCGGCTGCCAGACGAGGGTCTATTGGGCAAGAGCTCTCCCGATCGTTGCAGTCGTTCACTCTGTCGTCAGGACCTCTCCCACTGGATCCACGAGTCGCTGATGGGCCCCACGCTTGGGACGCCAATTGTTAAATCTAAGGTCAAGGGACAATCGATATTTGCCCGGCGGTATCGCCTCTTTAACCCACGAATTAGTAATCAATGAAGAGGCAGGCGCTGGAGACGGGAAGGCAGGAAACAAGGTTTATTCTCTCCGGAGTAGAACACTTCAGTTCAAACAGCAGGTATCGTTCTGAGGTGCTCTAACCGCATCTCTGAGGCCTGGCCTCTTATACACAGCTTTATTGCTTTATTACATATAACATATTCATGGCAATGCTTTGATGTACGGAAAGACATTCTCGGAATCCCCGCTCCAAGCCCGTGCCCACACACATATACAGCAGAAGTCCCCACCCCGGTCACGACAGGTGATGATTATCGCGCAGCTGGACATTCCGCCGGTTCACGGAATGTGGGGGTTTGATCGGATCTCATAGGGTGGGGGCATTGATCAACTCGAGGGTCCTTTGATGAGGGAAGCTTTCTACTGTACGGGGAGGGGCAATAAACAGTATCGGCAGAGCTAGGTGTCGGCCTGGGAACGAGGAAGACAAACGGGCACACAGGAAAAGGGGTTTTGTATCAAAAAAGGGCCTGGGACCATAAAAGGAAGGAAGGGAGGTGTCGCGCTGGGGACAGGATGGGGTTCTGAGGCAGAGCTGCGCTGAAGAGGGGTTTATGACCCAAGGCATGTGCGAGCGGGGGTTGTCAGAGTGCGGGCTTTGTGAGGGAGGAGGTCTATGCCGGGGGCCAGTGGCATGCGAAAAGGGTTGTTCTGATCGAGGCACCTAAAATGGCGGGTGCGCACGACAAAAAGTGTGGCATCAGGGAAAAAAGGCAAGATGGCGCAGATAATGTTTACCAGACCGTACTAATTGTCCACATAGTTGCATTCTAACTAATGGTATCCCAGACAGAGCACGCTCTTCCTACCGCTCCTATCTCACACCCTCTTGTAGTTACCAAGCCCATAGCAACTAAGCAAACTGCCCTCCACCTCCTTTACCTTAATACGCGTTCCCTGGTAAAACACCAACTTGACATCTTCCAGCTGCTTACCTTGGATAAACCGGAAGTCCTTCTTATTACTGACACCTGGTTAACCCAGGATTCTTTACCCGACATCCTAGCAGCCCTCCCTTCCGACTATTACATTCTATCATTTAATCGGACGCCTGGGAAGTCGGGAGGAGGGGTCGCTGCCATAATTAACAAAAACTTCAAATTTACCACTATGATCTCTCTCACTCTCCCGAAGGTAAAGAATATGGTCATAAAACATGGATACAGGATCCTTGGTGCTGGTTCTCATTTACCATCCTCCTCAGGCAATGCCTACCTTCCCTAGCTCCCTAGGTGAACAAATGGCCACACTAGTGATAAACTATGCAAAGGTGCTCCTGATCGGGGACCTGAACTATTGGTACAATGAAGTCTCCGAGGACCTCACGCAGCTGAAGTATCTGAACTTTTATCCAATTTGAACCTAGTCCAGCGTCTAAATACCCCACTCATGAAAAGGGACATATTCTGGATCATATTTGGTCCCACAACATTTCACTCTCCATTCCGCTAATCTACCCATGCATCTGGTCAGACCATCAGCTGATACAATTCACAATTACTTCCATTGGTTCGAAAAAGCCCACCTCCTCGGTGTGGGGTGTAACCAGGAAGTGGAAGTCCTTAAATAAATCGGATTTCATCAATACTTTGGAGAACTCTTTACTCACTTTTTGTCGGGACGTCAACTCCATGGAGAAAAAAAGTCACTGAGTGGCTATTATCAGCTAGCAATACCCATGCCCCAATTGTCAAATTCTCCTGTGCGCGCCACTCGAATGCCCACAAATGGTTTACCATCGACCTCAAAAAACAAAAACTTGAGTTGCCTCAAATCGAGAGAAAATGGACATTAATATACTCCATTGAAGACAGGGAGCAATTTTCCCCCACCCGTAGAGAGTATAAAAAAGCCATCCTGACCACTAAAGTGGCTTACTTCTCTACAAAATTACTTAATGCCCACAACAAATCCAAAGAAATCTTTAAAATAGTGAATGATTTATGTAATGATACCAGAACTTCACCTTTTCAGACCCCTACTCAAAATCTCTTCCATCAAAGCTAGCCTCCCTAATACCATCAAAAGGGAACCACTGGATGATATTTCTAGCAACCAATGCATAATAGATAACCTTCAACCCATCGGTCCTAAAACACTATCAGAACTTATGACCCGTGTTAAATCGGTGTCACCTAATGACTGCTGTCCACAGCACGTCCTAAAAGAGATCTTTACTGGCTTGCCTCAGAGCGTGCTTCCTTTTCTTAATGAGTCACTTGCCCAAGGCAAGGTTCCCAGTGCCTTCAAGCATGCAACGGCAGTTCCCCTTATAAAAAAAAAAACAGGGGCTGATTCTCTCAACCCCGTTAACTACTGCCCTATCTATCTTCTCCCTTTGCTGGCAAAAATACTAGAGGCCCATGTAGCCAGGTGTGTGTCTAGCTTTATTGAACGCTCTGACTATTTAGAGCCAAATCAAGCTGGCTTCCGCTCGGCGCATTCAATGGAGGCCTTGATCCTTGCAGTCCTGGACACTCTCAGAGCAAATGCAGATAGGGGCGACCATCAAGACCTGGCGCTCCTTGATTTGTCGGCCACGTTCGACACGGTCAACCATAACATCCTGTTGAATGGTGTCGAGCAGGCGGCCCTGCGTCGACCCGCACTTGGCTGGATCGTATTTTTCCTTGCCGACCGCACTCAAGCAGTAAGGCTTGGACATTTTACCGCCCCCAAGCTTACCTCCACTTGCGGGGTCCCACAGGGTTCCTCTCTGTCCCCGCTGCTTTTCAATTTATATCTAAGGCCGCTGATTCACTCATTAAGAAACAAAAATATCACCTTCAACTATGCTGATGATCTTCAGATTATATTTCCACTTGGCTCCCCTAACGCCGCGATTGAGTTTCAGTCAACCATGCTTTGCATCCAGCACTGGATGGATGAGAACCACCTGAAACTCAACCTGGGCAAGACGGAGTTGGTATTGCCTGGGAAAAGTGAGGATAGTTGGGGCTCACATTTCTGTCCGGTGGAACTTGGGCCTCTCCCTCGGTGAAAATCCTAGGGCTCATTGTCAACTCCGATCTCTCGCTTCGAGGACAGGTGGGAGCAGTGATCTCCTCCAGCTTCCACCAACTACGGAAAATCAGGAAAATCACACACCTGCTGACTCACTCAGCTTTAATACAGGTGGTTCTAGCCCTCATGCTCTCACTGCTTGATTTTTCAAACTCAATCTGTCTCGGTCTGCCAGTTGGTTTACAAAAAAGACTTCAAATGGTCCAGAATCAGACAGCAAGATTGATCCATAAACAGCCTAAATGGCTGTCAGCCAGACCTGGTCTGGTAAAACTCCACTGGCTCCCAACAGCCCAACGAGTAGCTTTTAAGACTGGATGCTTAGCATTTAAGGCGTTGCATGGCAACAGTCCCAGATTTATCAGCAGTATGATAACAAAGTAGACTCCTTTGCGCAGTCTCCGTTCAGCTCATCTCTTCCTGCTAACCATGTCATCTTTTAGACGGAAATGACAGGGAGGATGTTGTTTCTCCCATTTGGCACCCAGATTCTGGAATTCTCTCCCCCTGGCACTCAGAAGATGTGATAACCTTCTTAGCTTCAGGACGGCTTTAAAAACACGGCTGTTTGAGCAAGCATATGTCTAGTAACTCTGCCGCAACAGTCTTCATTTTCAGCGCCATGAAACCTACGGGTGTAAGTGCGCTTTACAAGTACTTACTAACATAACATAACAATCTATACAGTATCTCGTTTTATGTTCTACTCTCATATCTGTAGTATGCCACCAAAAATCATCACTCCTGACCCTTTTCGTTATGCTGCTCTCTCCAAGATACCCCAGATGAGACATTTGGAGAATAGGAATACCAGTAGTTGCTCAGTCCGATACAATATTACAAGTTCTTCAGAAGGTTTGTCTGCTACACAAAAGTAAGATAATAAATCTTCCTCTACAAATTTCTTTATTGGCCATCTTATATTACTGTATTCTAGAACATTCTGAATTTCTGGATCATCCTAAACTTATTTCCTCTACTATTTCTCTGTTACACACCTGTTTCTGAATGTCAGAGTATGCACCCTGCACAAGCATGAACCACTACTCTATTCAGGGAAAACTAGATCCACACTTATTGATAACTTGTGCTCACCCTCTCGTAGCTACAGCCAGGCTTATCTAAAGAGGCAATGTGTAAAGTATTTGTGCAACACACGCACACTAACATGATTAAAACAACAAAGAAATACTCAACACAGAGTTAGACAAATAGAGTATATTTTTGTAAATAAAACAAGCCAAAAATGAGTAGAACCTGATTGAATGAAATGCAGTGCTTAGAAGCAATTAGCGCTTATGGGTTATTTGAGCTCATGTTCGACTGGGGTAAGTCTAAAATTTCAGCGGTCAGCGATGGAGGGCAGCCTGGATACAGGATTCACGCAGGTCCCACTGAAAAAGTACCTTGCAAAGAGGAAGTGTCGACGTCAAATAACTGATAAGTCAGTTCTGACGCTCGTGGGCAATGAAAACTTCTTCAACTAACCCCTTTATGATGCAGGAAATGCGTTGTCATCGAGCAGCGCTGTCCATTATTGTCAAGCCGTGCAGTCCGATCAGTTCGATGTTGTCACTGCATTGATTTTGACAGCAGTGAATCAGAGTGGCAATAGTGTTTGCACAGCAGACTTTAAGCTAGACAGAGTTCTTCACAGGTCCAGTAGTGTATTGTTTTGGTAGGGTCAGAGGCCCAGTACGTATACCCAGTTGTGCATTTGAAGTGGGGATGAAATCAAAGCAAGCCCTTGGAGTGCACATGTTTCCCTTTCTTCTCAGCCCTGGCTCCAGACTATCAAAGGGGGATCTTCACCCCTTTGTGAGGGAAACAAGACACTGCCTATTCAGGTGTGAAATTCAGCTACCCATCTCTCTTTCTGCCCATGAAGAGCTATCAGAATGCAAATAAATGCTGATGAATTATCTGTCACATCCACCCTTCCTGTGTTTGATGCTGTCTAGAGGGAATCCACAAAGTGTATCTGTCAAATATCCTAAATGTGTATTGGAGACATGCTGCAAGGCACACAGAGCAGTAAGAGCATGGAAATGCCCATTTTTAAAAAGTTGTATCTCTAAAATACTACAATAAAATACAATTTTACCAAAAAGAACATTTATGATTACAATTTTAAAGATATAAAGCATGATTCCGCTACTCCCTTCTCATCGGGATTTACAGATTAAAAATATATTAAGGAATTCCCAATGATAACCTATAAGACGAGTAGGGCTCAAAGTAATTAATAATGGATTTATCTGTTTGTTACTACCAGGGAATGCAAAACTTAAAAGTACATGTCCTTGCTTTCAGTTCCACAGCACCATACCCTTTAGGAAATTTAGGGCCTACCTCAGGGATGACGGGTGTAATAAAAGAGGTTTTTAAATACTTGGAAAGTAGTTGTAAATGCCAAGTCGAGTGGCAGTAAACTACACACCCAGGCCCTGCAATGGCAGATCTGAGACTGAGTTGAAAGGCTACTTGTGTGGGTGGCACAGTCAGTCCTGCAGGCCTAATAGTAACATTTAGATTACAGGCCCTAGGTATATGGTATACCACTTTACATGTAAACTGAATATGTCAAATAATACCATGTTTAGGGTATGGGAAAAGCATATGCCCTTTAAAACTGGTCAGCAGTGCCAAGAGTCCTAAAGCCATTAAAAGAAAGGTCAGGAAAAGAGTAGGAGGAATGTAAAAGGTTTGGGGTGCCCGTTGAGAGATGGCCATTTTCCAACAACACCCTTCTGAAATATCACATATAGACATAACACAATTCCCTGCCATTATCCTGAACTAGTGTTTCATTTTCTTCCTTAACTGATGATATTCGCAAACAGTCCTCTAGAACATTTTGTACACCAGAAACCTACTCTACATTAGAGTGCAAATCTTGTCATTTGTATTGCCACTTCACCACTCTAGATGTTGCTTTTTTGCATCCTGTAGTAATAAATACATCTACCAACAGGTGATGGTCTGTACTTAACCTGAATTTTGTACCATATACACATTTCTTAAAATACTTGATGACCTACCAGGGATGTATGTCATTACAACGCATGCTTTCACAACGCATGCCTTTACCTCGCAAGTTTTACAACGCAAGTCGTTACAACGACTTGCGTTGGGGGGTGCTGGATAGTGAGTAGTTTAATTTACTATTCCAACTCCAGTCCCCGTGGATAGTAGGGAAGGAGTTGGATAGTAAATTAAACTATTCCCTATCCTAGAGCGCCCCCCAGCACAAGTCGTTGTAATGACTTGCGTTGTAATAGTTGCGTGGTAAAGGTATGTCGTAGGCCGTAGGCAATGACTTCTCATCAACAAAACACAATACTTGAGATAAAATTAATTTGCGAGCACCACAACATCAACGATACATCAATTTCTTCTATAACTAGCTTACCCGTCGCGCGTTGCTGCGATCTCAGATGAAAGGAATGTTGCTGCTGCTCAGAAAGATAAGTATCTCTCCGACATCCTTATTATTGATTTACTCTGCTTTGCTTATCTGATACTTGTATATATGTAAATAGGATGTTATTTAGTATTAACAGTTTCTATATATGTAAATAGGATGTTATTTAGTATTAAGAGTTTCCTATGTTTTCTGGGATTGGCCTATATCTTCTAAATACCTCGGACTGGCCTTTTAAAGTGAAATTTTAACTTTTTTCTCTGGTTTGTGTATGCTTTCTAATGATACTTGTGTCTTGCACTCGATATTGGCCCCTGTGTCTTTCACCCTAGACTACTTCCCCGCCAGTTCTATTTCAAACCGGATTAGGCCTCATCGCATTTGGTATACTTTTGACGCGAGCGCGACAGCACAGCGCTTACATGCTCATACCTTGCGCCCCCATCATGACTCGTGTTCATTCCCTATCCCGCACCATCTCGCCAACACTCCGTCACGGCACAACAAAGACTGATTCGACATGTATGGGCAGCTTCTCCGGCCCCCTCAATGCGCGTAGCTGCGCTCGAGGAGGGCTGGGTTACATTAGAGGAATTCACCTTCGGAGCAATTCTCGATGGTCGTTCGTTTGAGCAGAACGGGCTTGATCAGTTTGTATTCGAACAGCTTGTAATCTTGCTTTATTTAAAAAAAGTTTATGCCAGAAACCTTCGTGGGAGTGTACTCAACAACTTCCCAAAGTTTCATGGCGATCGGATGAATGGTGTTGTAATGCATAAAGGACAAACAGACAGACAGACAGACAGACAGACAGACATACATTCGTTTTTATATATATAGATAAAGGAGAAACGGACAGAAAAAATGATGACTTAGTGCATGCTATCCTGTGACAAGGGGAATCTGTGCATGGTATATAGGACTAAGTGCGCCTAATAGTATGTCAATATCAGCTCCGAGACAAATAAACTAAATGAAGAAAAGGAATAACTCAACACAAACTATATCTAATCTACCATATTCAAATATTGTTCCCTAGTATCCGAATCACACCCTATAGCACACCCAGGGGTTGGCATACCATTGGCATACCAGCCAATGAAGAAGTACTGGACAGGCTTCAAGTGCAAAACACCGCAGCCAGATTGGTCCTTAATGCTCCACCTAGATCCTCCTCCAAACCTCTTTTGGAAAAGCTCCACTGGCTGTCTGTGCGTCAAAGAGTGAAGTTCAAGATCTGTTGTGTAGTACATAAGGGACTACATGGTCTAGGACCCTCTTACTTGGCGGAGAAATCTGTCCCTTATGTCCCCACTCGTTCCTTAAGGTCCAGTAGTCAGTTGTTCTTGCAAGTACCCATGATTAGAAGGGCTAGGCAGGGTGGTAAAGCTCTGTCGGTGGTCGGCCCTGCACAATGGAATAATATCCCTTTTCTGTTGAGGCAGTGCTCAGACCATCTGATCTTTAGAAAATAATTGAAAACCTTTCTGTTCCATGACTAACCTGATCTGATATACTTAATTTGATCCTTGCATTGAATGATGGCCTCTCCCTCCTTTTGCTAATGTTGTTCCTGGTGCGCAGAGATACTCCTTCGGGAGTGGATTCAAGCGCGTTATAAACCCGCAAATAAATAAAATAAAATAAATAAATAAATACCATCTGTGTCACTGTGTCACGCCTAGAGGTCCCAGCAAACAACACCTCTCATTTCTTTCAGATACCAACAGTATTTGGAAACTGGTAGAACTGAGTAAACCCTTTAAGACTAAAAAATAAGATTGAGGTGCTGACCCTATATCACACCCAGGGGCCATGCGTACCATCTGTGTGGCGCTCAGTTGTCCAAGTGGTGAGGCCTTAACTCTGTATCACACCCAGGAGACAGGCGTACCATTTGAGGGATGCCCAGCGGTCCAAGAGACAAACAACATTCACCTTTTATAGTCTGCTTATTACTGAAAAAAGGTGATCTCTGCAGGAACGCCTTCAGAGCCTTGTGAATACCCAGTTCGGACACATAAAATAGGTAACATGCCAGATTTCCTTCAGTGGCAGAGTGCTCATGATAAGCGTATGCACTTCTTCTTAGTTTGCCACACGCGAAATGCTAGGACTTGGGCTCTGATTTAATCCCTTACTGTCTGTGAGAGACGGCTGCAGGACGGACCTCCTTCCCATCGATTCATCAGAACTTTTCATTCAATTGCAGAGTCTGCTCACCTCTCTTGTTGCGCAAATCTTCATCCATCCTTTGACTGCAGGCCAGTGGGTAACGTGTCCAGTGTCCTTCATGGAGGAGCATGAGATCGCTGTGTGTATGATGCATGTTCTGTGTGTGCTGTGTGTGCTTTGTTCTGATTAGCTGAGTGTTCCTAACTTCATGTAGTATCTGATGTTATAGTGTTTCGGGAACGTGTGCATCACTACAGCCATGTGTGCTTTATTGGGGACAAACTCCCTGCAGCATTGTTGTGTTGCTGCACATATCTGGGATTGATAATAATTTCCTGTTCACACGTATGCCTGCCAGCTACCTGTCACCCAACGTGTGACCTGTCAATTAATAACATCAGGCCTTGGTCTCAGAGCCAGCCTGACCACGCATTTCTGAGTGGGTTGATGGAGAGTTCATGACATGTCAATTTGATAATAATTATGTGATCTCATTCTTATACACAGATGTATCGTTATGCACATCAACATTGACTTTTCCAATACACACAAGGCCTCCTATATATCGGCCTCTGCCTTACAACTTGAATACATTAAGAATAGTCTTATGCTACTTTGGTTATAGGAACTACCAAAATGTGACAATCTCAGCAAACAATAGTTGCTTCCTACTGAGACCTTCCTTGTATAAATCAGTCTTGGCCCTGCTCTAATAGGGACAACAAAGTCTCTCATCTATGCAGACCAGTGGCAAGTTTGTGAGGAGATAAGTACCATTGAGCAGTACTTCTACATTTACATCATGACAGAAAAACATCAGGAAATGGATAATGGGCTGTAAAAGAAGCAACCCTTTAGTGGGATGAATGTTTAAATCTCTACTGCAGCATCTACTGATTTAGACATGTTTACAATAGTAATGAAATACTGAGGCTGTTACAAAGATTTAATTCAATATTTGTTACATTATTGTTAATTTCCCTTCATGTGTTATTGTGTTCTCCTTTTGTCTCTGTTTTAATCTCATAGGTGCTTCACTATGTGAAAAGGATGAATCTATCACTAAATATCGGGGCACACATATACTTTGATGAAAATGGAGATGCACTAAGTGCGTATGACATTGTGAATATACAGATATTTAACTATGAGGAGATTCGACTGGTCAACGTGGGCAGCTTTGACTCCCAGCAAGAATCACATATCTATATCAACAATAGTGCCATTTTATGGGCTGAAAATAGCCAGGTGAGTATGAGACATGACACAGTAATGTTCTGCTTTGAGTAGCATATATGGCCATCTAGATGACCAACAGTGCTGATGTACTGTTTGAAAGGAATCAACAGGTGATTTGTAGGGTGGTGAGGGTCTTTTATACTAAAGTGGTCACTCCAGGGTTTTGAAAACGATCATAAATGTTTTGAAAACAATAACCAATGCTTTTCTAAACAAGTGTGATCATGCGCAGCTGGCGGTTGGCCATTGAGGAAAAAACTGGTGACCCTTATACAGAATAAATCTGCTGTGACTGGGGACATTTTTAGGTACGTCAGGTACAAGGATTATGATAGAATACTTAGAGCCTGGTTTTGAGGAGAGTTTTGATTGAAGCTGAATATGTGCATGGATTTAAACAAATGGCAAACAAAGTTGAGTGTAAGTCTATTAAAGTAACATCCCATCAGTCACATGTTTAGGTCCCATGCCATCTTCCATCCTTTCTTCTACCAGTCTCTTTGTCCTTATCTTTCAGCTCACAAGCTCTCTGGTGCATTCCGCTAACACTGTCACCTTGTCCTTCCTGCAGGTCCCACGCTCTGTCTGTAGTGAAGAATGCCCTCCTGGCTACAGAGAGGCAGTCACAGAAGGAAAGCCAATTTGCTGTTTTGAATGTATTCCCTGTCCTCAAGGAGAGATCACAGACCAATGTAAGTTTTACCAGAGGTTTATTTCATGCAAGCTCTTCAGATAAACCTGGTCAGCAGTACATCTGGATCTATTTGGCTCACAATGCTATTGGGATTTGAAAGAAATCCCAATGGCTCTATGCAACTGTGGAGTGGGCCAGCATAGCAGCCAAGGTTTCAGAGTGCTTATGTGTGGCATTTTCATAATTTCAGCGTAATTAAACTATGAGTGGCATTCAACGACTATGAGTGACACTTTCTTGTGAGGAGAAATCAAGTAATGATGACGTAGGAAACATGTAAATATCAGAAATGACACCCATTTGAGCAACTTTAAACTCTAAGAACTTGTGCAATCTTATCATATCCTACATGATTTAACACCTGTTTCGACCACTGCAGATGAGCTGCCTACAGTACCATCGACAACGTATGACATTCTACGTACGGCATCCAGTGCAACAATATTTTGGTGCCTCACCAATGGCCACCTTCTCCAGGGATCCCTCACTACCACTCTCCAACTGTGCCCCACATCTCTCCACAGCTCACCTCTAATATCAATTTAATTTGTTTAGAAGTGCAACTCATATCAGTGTATGGTGATGGAGCACTTTACATCACAGACTCATTATACAGAGACAATGAATCATACCTGCGTAAATTAGTTTATGGTAAATGTTACATGAGGCAATCAGGATTACCAGGTGTCGAAGGCACATACCACCTATACTCGTCAGTAATATATTTTAAAAGCGTTCAGTCAGGAGAAGCACATACTCATGATTTAAAACATACCACAGAGGTTAGGTTTGGCTTTACTAATAAGAATGCATTTCTGTACACACATACACACGGTGTGCAGTCATAATATCGAGTTTTTTATTTCGACTGGACAGAATATTGAGTAAAAAATATAGAATGGACATAATATCGACTAGACATAATATAGACAAAAATATCGACTAGAAAAAATTAATATCGAATAGAATGGACATAATATCGAATCAAAAATATAGAATGGACATAATATCGACTAGACATAATATAGACAACAAAAATATCGAATTTAAGTTAATATTATTATTTTTTTTTGTAATATAATTCTGTAGCGGGTTGTGGGTTTATAGGGGAATAGGGTGGGAAGTAATTTATTTATAATTAATTAAATATATTAATTTATTTATTGATATTTATTTAGAATTATTTGTTAATTAATTATTAATTGGTAATTATTTACAATATAATTGGTAATTAATTATAACTGAATAATTGATAAATATTTTAATTTTAGTAATTTATTTTCTGCAGCGGGTTGTGGGTTTATAGGGGAATAGGGTGGGAAGTAATTTAATTATAATTAATTAAATTTGTTAATGTATTTATTGATATTTATTTAGAATTATTTGTTAATTAATTATTAATTGGTAATTAATTACAATATAATTGGTAATTCATTATAATTGATTAATTGACAAATATGTTAATTTCATTAAATTATTTTCTGTAGCAGATTGTGGGTTTATAGGGGAATAGGGTGGTAAGTAATTTAATTATAAATATAATTGGTAATTAAAATTAATTGATTAATTTTTAAATTGTAAATTAATGTATTGTTAATAGGTAATTAATTAGTATCAGTAGGTAATTTTTATAATTAAATAATTTTAATTTGTACTCATAAATAATTATTTAATATATTTTATACAATGTAAAATATTTTAATTATTTTGTAATTGGTATTACTATTTATGTTATTTATATTTATATATGAACTATTTACTTTCCCTACTATTGCACTCACTGGAGTTGGAATAGTAATTTTTACCCCTACGCTATCCAACGCTTTCCCTACTGTTGCACTCGCTGGAGTGGGAATAGTAATTTTTACCCCTACGCTATCCAACTCTTTCCCTACTGTTGCACTCTCTGGAGTGGGAATAGTAACTTTAACCTCTACGCTATCCAACGCTTTCCCTACTGTTGCACTCTCTGGAGTGGGAATAGTAATTTTTACCCCTACGCTATCCAACTCTTTCCCTACTGTTGCACTCTCTGGAGAAAGAATAGTAATTTTAACCCCTACGCTATCCAAAGCTTTCCCTACTGTTGCACTCTCTGGAGTGGGAATAGTAATTTTTACCCCTACGCTATCCTACGCTTTCCCTACTGTTGCACTCTCTGGAGTGGGAATAGTAATTTTTACCCCTACGCTATCCAACGTTTTCCCTACTGTTGCACTCTCTGGAGTGGGAATAGTAATTTTTACCCCTACGCTATCCAACGCCTTCCCTTCTGTTGCACTCACTGGAGTCGTTACAGTAAATTTAAACCTCTTGCTACCCTACGGTAAAAATATTGTATATGTTTTGTTAATAATATGTATATATATATATATATTCACTGAAAAAACCATAGGTTTTACACACGTTATAGTTAGGAAGTAGCATTTACAAAACCTATGAAATTCACTGAAAAAACCATAGGTTTGACACCAGTTATAGTTAGCTGGAAATTTTACTGATATAAAACCAATGAAATTCCACGTTATAGTTAGTTGGACTCACTATAACTTGCACGTGTAATGCACTGCTGATGACGTCACATATTACATCACTCATGACATCACTGATAACACCATCCAGTGAATGTGTGTCTTTCTGAAAAATAAATATGTGTTACATATGTATATATTATTGAATATCTTAGTGAATACATATATTACTGAGTAATGCTTAAATATTTAAATATATGTATTAGTGTTTCACTTTGTGTATAAGTGGCTGCATGGGTTGATGAGTAAATACATGTGTATGTATATAGGTTATTAGATGTTTTTCTTAGTATCAGTATGAGTGTTTGCATGCTTTGGTGGGAGTATTACTTAGTACATAGATGCAAGAATGACTGAGTCTCTGTTTGTATGTGTTTTGAAGACAGCATATGTGTAGGACTGTATGGGTGGATTAGTGTGCATATGTCTGTGTTAGTGAGTGAATGACTGTCTTATTAGTGTCTTTATCAGTAACTACATATGTTTTAATGTAGTATATGTGAATATTGATATATATAAGTGACTATATGTGAGAGTGAGGTATTGTAAGAGTTCCTGTTTAAATTAGTATGTGTTTCTATAAGTGATTTTTAAGAGAGTAAGTATGTGTAAGTTTCCTTAGAAGTAAAGTGGTAGTGTGTGTATAGCTGTTTATGCAAATAAATGGATGTTCAATAGTTTATTTGCATGTGTGAGTATGTGTGTGAATAACTTTTGGATGACTGTCGGTGTGTAACAGGATGTGTAGGTGTATCACTACATATGATTAGTGAATATATGTATGAGTGACTATATAGAACTGTTGGTGAATTAGTGCATGTGTATATAGATGGTGGAATTATTGAATTGGTTGTTGTAACTGGTATGAGTATCTCCATTTTTTTTAACATTTTAGTTTCTATTTTTGAATATGCGTTTCAAGGGTTAGATTACAGTGAAAGGAGGTCTGTCACTGTGTCACAAGGATGGTGTTATCAGTGATGTCATGAGTGATGTAATATGTGACGTCATCAGCAGTGCATTACACGCGCAAGTTATAGTGAGTCCAACTAACTATAACGTGGAATTTCATTGGTTTTATATCAGTAACATTTCCAGCTAACTATAACTGGTGTCAAACCTATGGTTTTTTCAGTGAATTTCATAGGTTTTGTAAATGCTACTTCCTAACTATAACGTGTGTAAAACCTATGGTTTTTTCAGTGAATTTCATTGGTTTTTAAAATGCTAATTCAAAAATATCTTGTGTATACAACCTATACTTTTGTCCATAAAGTTCTGGCAATATTTTTTTCGGAAACAAGCCGTTTTCTTCACTGTTCAAGTTGCATAGAGACTCCTTGTAAAGCAATACAGAATTAGAAAGTCTGTACCTTGCCTTTTTTTCAACGCAATAAAATTTGTCTGTAAATAAAAATAGCCTTTCTAAACTTTCGTGCGCGACCCGGTGTGCGCACTCTCGCCAACAGTTCTCAATAAAATGGATAGCGCATTTCGAGGCTTTCGTGCGCGACCGTGTGCGCACACCCACCTATATATTTCGTGAAAACTTTGCAATCTGAACTTATTGAATTTCTTCATAGACCCATCAAAGAACTTATAATACGTCAAACAGACTAAACCTAGGCTTCTTTTTTAATATTATGAAAATTTTCATTAAATGGAGCCGAATGTCTTTTTAAACTTTCGTGTGTGACCGAATGTACACACCTTGGTATTTTAAAAAAATATATAAAAGGTTTTATACTTTAACAATTGAATGCTTGAATCGAGCTCAAAAGATATATTAAATCCGAATATGTTTGAATTTACTTCTTTTCACGTTTTGAAACTTCGCTGAATTAGACCGCTACTTCCAAATGACGTACGTGATTAGATACTATCACCGCGTACACGTCCTGAGACGCGCATGTGAAGTCATGTGACTTGAAAACAACACTTCCAATTGGTTCTTAGTAGTTTCTATTCTGCAATTTACACGGAGGACTCCACCCACTTCCCTCACTATCTTTTGTACTCTCAAAAGAGAACAACGTTCAACACCCTTCGGAAGACTTTGCTGAAATGGCTGCCGCCCCGCATTCATCTTCCGAATCTGAAGGAAATGAGCGACTACCTTTAAAAAGAAAAAAGGAATCTTTTATTTGGAAATTTTTTACTTATCCTGAAGAATTAAAGAAAGTAAATGCGCCAAAAGTTACCTGCACGATATGCAATTCGGTTCTCTCAAGAGGAAATCCAAGAAAAAAATATTCCTTTTCCATACATACCATGATGCGGCATGTCAAACAAGTGCACCCTGTGGAATTTGCAAAGGCATCGACAAGAGCCCTGGCCACGCTATTACCATCAGAGGTGGCCAGCACATCTTCTGCTGGACGACCTGTATCTCCATCGAGTGCTGTGATGGACTTGAGACCATATCTTGCAAAGGTGCACATGAAATGCAACGAGTGTGGAGAAATTCTTCTGTACGGAGAGCAGAGCCTCATTCTTACTAAACTAAAAATTGAGAGTCATAAATGCCCCGAGAAAAGATAAATTTCTTCATTTCATTTAAAAAACAACATAACAGTTGTTTAAAAAAAAAAAAAAAAAAAAGTTCTTTTCAGAACTAACTCATTGTACCAAAAACAGCTCCAGGAGCATATTATAAAGGGCGTTTATCTCCCCGTTTTTGGCTTTCGATCGTGCTCGGCCGTGTGCGCGCACCCGCCCATATATTTTGGGAAAACTTCACGATTGTAACTTAATAAATTTCTTCATAGACCCATCATAGAACTTATACTACTCAGAAGATATATTCAATCCGGATGTGTTTAGATTTACTCCTTTTCACGTTTTGAAACTTCCCTGAAGTAGACCGCTACTTCCAACCAGATACTATCACCGCGTACACGTCCTGAGACGCGCATGTGAAGTCATGTGACTTGAAAACAACACTTCCAATTGGTTCCTAGTAGTTTCTATGCTGCGTCAATACCTACGCCTGCTTCAAACACATGCACAGTTTTGAAACAGCATGGGCCTGAAAGTCACTGAGTGAAATATCATACATTACAGTCAGCCACTTTCAAGACGCATTCCTTCAGAGGAACACTTACCGTTTATTAGAGGTAGATCGTCTGACTCCACCGGAGGACACCCCTAATAAAAAAGACATATATATAAAATGCGGACTAGCCGCTGTATCGTACTAGCAAACTTTAACTTAAAAATCGTTAGAGAAAACAAAAGGAATCGAACAAAATCAGTAGGCCACTGATAGGATCTCTTTTTGACCTTGCTAAAATAGAAACATTAGGAACAACCCCTCATGAGAAATATGAAACTAGTGAGAGAAACCGAGCTCAACGCCATCTTGCCCCCTTTTAGGCCCCATCACGAAAATAGATAGCCCCACATAGCAAAACGTGATCTTATCGCCTGCCCCACTTCAGATCTGACCCCCCCCTTTTGCTCTCATGTCCTGTCGGAATGTCCGGCTGTAGATTACAATCACATGTTACATTTGGGAGGGGAAACGACATCAGAGCGACAAATATTAGAAATATACCACACGACAGCAAAATAACAGGTTAAAACGTTTTTATTCTTGAACAAAAATATATTAAAACAACTATGGAGAACCATTACGCGAATAGTCCGGAGGCGACACCACGCGCCAAGGCCTGTCCCCAGGATGAACCAAGGGATCCGTTCCTGGGGCCGTGGCAAAGAGCAGCCGGCCGCCATCGGCCGGAGAAGGCATGGGCCCGACCCGAGATGTAGTTGTGGTCCCATTCTCTTCCTCTTTCGGCGCCTTGCAGGCCACGAGGGGGGGATGTCTTGTCCTCTCTTCATCGCCTGGTCCGGCCATAACAAATGTCAGCAAGACGCCGTGGGGTGCACTGGGAGGGAGAGGCGGCGCGGATGATCCTCTTTCAGCACCTTGCAGGCCACGAGGGGGGGATCTCTTGCATATGCCTCCGACCCCCCCCTCTCTTCATCGCCTGGTCCGGCCATAACAAATGTCAGCAAGACGCCGTGGGGTGCACTGGGAGGGAGAGGCGGCGCGGACGAGCCTCTCCCGCCTCCCCACGTGGAGGCCCCTCAGCTGCACCCCTAACGCTCCACGCACCCGTCAAAGGACTCGTCCACTCTTGCGGTGCAGCGATGCTCCACGCACCCGTCAAAGGACTCGTCCACTCTTGCGGTGCAGCGACGCTCCATGCACCCGGCAAAGGACTCGTCCACTGTGGCGGTGCAACGATGCTTCGCCCGACAGGCTTGAGTCCATCAGCTCCTGCAACCCAGTGACTGCCGGTGGTTGCAGATCTTTCCTTTCAAAATGCTGCCAACAATATTTTCTGAATGGCGTAGCCACGAGACGTTGGCGCTCTCATGCTGACGCCAGCCTCAGTTTGAATGACCAACAATCCGGGGCGCGGAGCGCGTAACGTAAGCATAACAGGTCATATGACTTGTTAATAAAGCTTTTCATTGCTTTAGAAATATTTTTATGAGCATATTTGACTATTTTATTAAAAACACTACACATAACCTGTTTTTCAAGTTATGTTTAAATTTAAATGAAACGGTTTACATTTTCACTTTTTATTTCCAGTACATTTTAAAAATAAATGTTTATAGTTCCATATGCTGAAGCATGTCAGCTTCCCACCCTATGTCATACAATTCTGACAAATCGGCATCCTCATAATGTTCTTCATCATCCTCAGGATTTAATTCATCTAAGGGATCCACTTCCACTGACGTTTCAATGACAAGTTCAACGATAAGATCGAGATCAACGGATTGCTTATTATCACTCATGGTTAATGTTGTCGTTATCTTTAAAG
Organism: Lissotriton helveticus; assembly: GCF_964261635.1. Classification (NCBI taxonomy): domain Eukaryota; kingdom Metazoa; phylum Chordata; class Amphibia; order Caudata; family Salamandridae; genus Lissotriton; species Lissotriton helveticus. Next base: position 1,694,825,656 of record NC_136069.1, on the reverse strand, counting down.
AAAGAGAACAACAATGAGATGTTGCAGAGTAAGAGACAAATCTCAGAGACTATAATAGTAAATTTTTTTAACAAGAGTAACATTTTGCAGCTATTATTTAGCCATGTCCAGCGATGCTGAGGAGGTGAGTCCTATGTCCAAGTTTTCAGTGAACAGGACTCATCTCTTTTTAACCTTGGATAAGCCTCACCAAAACTGTGTCCCCTGCTCATACTTAAATGTAAAGGGGCAGATTTATGTTAACTGGCGCATCCCCAGAGATGCACCAGTTAATGTGCACCGCTGCTCTGCCACCCATGGTGTGCCGCATTTACAATGTGGAGCACCATTGAGCAAAAACAACACAGATGCGTCACGCACCTGTGCCGCAAAAGCAGCACATTGCAGGAATCACATCGTAAGCACGACATGTCTACTCCAATGCACAGGAGCAAGCCACACATTGCATGGTGCATCACTCCTTATGCCTGTTTCAAACAGGCGTAAGTATTTGATTCAGGAATGCTATAAAGCTGACTCAGTGAAATCTTCTAAATTTCACTGTGTTAGTTTTACAGGGCTTTCATGCAAATGAATGCCCACCTGCAACAAAACACCTATATGAAACCTGACGCAGGTTTCATGTGGTGTAGAAAATGAAAATGTATATGTACATAAGCGGCGTTCATTTGTGTTCACCCTCACCACTGTTGGAGTTAAAGCGAAAGTCACGGCACAGTGGCCCCGCCATCTTGCCCCCTTTTAGGCCCCATCACGAACATAGATAGCCCCACATAGCAAAATGTGATCTTATCGCCTGCCCAACTTCAGATCTGACCCCCCCCCCTTTTGCTCTCATGTCCTGTCGGAATGTCCGGCTGTAGATTACAATCACATGTTACATTTGGGAGGGGAAACGACATCAGAGCGACAAATATTAGAAATATACCACACGACAGCAAAATAACAGGTTAAAACGTTTTTATTCTTGAACAAAAATATATTAAAACAACTATTTACATGACAAACGGCCGCAGCAACAAACCCACAATGCATTTCGCCGTCTACTTGACGCCGTCCCTGTCCCTCCTTCCCCAAAGTAGCAATGTTGGACTACTTTTGGGCTGCTTTCTAGTAGGGTTTTTGAGCGTCAGAAAGTCTACAAAAGCCGTCGGCAACGGCCTGGGGTGGAGAACCATTACGTGAATAGTCCGGAGGCGACACCACTCGCCAAGGCCTGTCCCCAGGATGAACCAAGGGATCCGTTCCTGGGGCCGTGGCAAAGAGCGGCCGGCCGCCATCGGCCAGAGAAGGCATGGGCCCTACCCAAGATGTAGTTGTCCTCCCATTCTCTTCTTTTTTCAGCGCCTTGCAGGCCACGAGGGGGGAATTTTTTGCATATGCCTCCAACCCTCCCCTCTCTTCATCGCCTGGTCCGGCCATAACAAATGTCAGCAAGACGCCGTGGGGCGCACTGGGAGGGAGAGGCGGCACGGACGAGCCTCTCCCGCCTCCCCAGGTGGAGGCCCCTCAGCTGCTCCCCCAACGATCCACGCACCCGGCAAAGGGTTCGTCCACTGTGGCGATATAGGGACGCTCCACGATCCCAGGAAAGGGTTTGCATACTGTGGCGGTATAGGGATGCTCCACGAGCCCAGCAAAGGACTCTCCCACTGTTGCGGTACAGCGACGCTCCACTCACCCAGCAGGGTCTCGTCCACAGTGGCGGTGCAACGATGCTTCGCCCGACAGGCTTGAGTCCATCTGCTCCTGCAACCCAGTGACTGCCGGTGGTTGCAGATCTCCTAAAAATGGCGGTCGACTTTGCAGGAATGGGCCTGGCGTGAAAAGTTGGCCTGGTCGCCTGTTAACCAGAAAATGGGCCCCTGTCTTTCCTTTCAAAATGCTGCCAACAATATTGTATCAGACTCTGCATCGGTACTTACTTATAAATGCAGAAACAACTCAATTAACACAAGGGCTCTTTTCAGAGCCACCTTATATCAAAGCACTCAAACTTCTGATTTATCTCCATTTTCACACTTTTGTAAATAGTTGTGCGCGCCCGAGTGCGCGCACCCCGCAACTTTTTTTGGAAAAAAAAATATATATATTTTCGCGTTTAAGGTCCTTACTGCACACCCTGAGAGAACCTACGCAGCAAAACAATCTCTACCTTCACCCCTTTCCATGTTCCAACGCTTTGAAACGAGAATATATTTACTCGCGCGCACCCCGCAACTTTTTTCGAAAAAAATATATATATATATTTTCGCGTTTAAGGTCCTTACTGCACACCCTGAGAAAACCTACGCAGCAAAACAATCTCTACCTTCTCCCCTTTCCATGTTCCAACGCTTTGAAATGACAATATATTTACTCGCAGTGACAAAATGGCAGTCAACACTTCCTGATTTCCTTCGAATCGAACGCTAACAGACGTCACGCAGCAAAAAAAAATTCCGCGCGCGCGCAGCCGCTTGAATACGCGCACCCGTCCGCGCTTATAGATATATAATTGACTTTAACTTTAATTTTCTCAACAACTACTGAACAGATTTACACCATTCCACAAAAAGCGTAATCTGCGAGCCGGACTCTACAGTTTTGCCAAATTTCTTATAAATCCATTCAGCCGTTCGACCTGTAGCCGTGTCTAAACGTCCTATGGAAAAAACCATGGAGAAAACACGTTTTGGGACCCCCCTTTTATCTCAGCCCCCACTTCACCAATCCCCCCCAAATTTTCAGGGAAGGAGGGCAGGGGACCGAGCCATCTTCTTTGAAAAATTCGCAAAGATTCATCCACCAGGGCCAAAGTTAATCCAAATAGAATGTTGACGATTTCCTATGGAAACTAGGTCCTAACTATAACTACCTACTGGCGACCGCCAGTAGGTAATATATATATATATATATATATATATATATATATATATATATATATATATATATATATGTATATATATATATATATATATATATATATATGTATTAAAAATAAAAAAAATTAAAGTTATATTAATTATTTTTTAATGTTAAGTTAATGTAAGTATTTTAAATAAGTTAAAAATAATTTTATTTATTATTACATTACTTTTAAATTACTTTTAAGACATTAAAAAAAATCGATATTTTGACAGTCTATATTTTTTACACTCGATATTTTGGAGTCGATATTTTTGTACTTACCTGTTTGAAGATAGGAAGTCGATATTTTGTAGTCGATATTTTGACCTCGATATTTTGTCATCTCGATATTGTGACTGTCGATATTCTGTCAGTGATCCATACACACACATGCACAAATGCACACACACACACATACAAAATACTGATTTGTTGTACTGTCTTGGGGACTGCTTTTAATGGTTGGACCCACCTGGCTATCCATTGGAGTTGTGCTGCCAGTTAGTAATGTCCTATATTGGGTACTGCAAGCACACCCTGATCTAATTATAGTTTAGATAATGCAACCCTGCATCATGAATCAGGCCAACTGAATTCTGACATGGTGTGCTCAAAGGGGCAAAACATTGAGGGTCAGCTAAAGAGTGGCAGATCAGTGAAGAAATATATTAGCCGTGGGTGGACCGCCATCTTGTTGAGCGCTAAGCGACCCATGACTGTTAGGTGGAGGGTGTGTCAAAGGCATCTGTGACTTTTTTGCCCTGATTGCCTCCAGTAGGTCCTCTGGTTGGTGTTAATCCCTGACATCCCGGTAGTGAAACACAGATGGCTGCCATTGTACTCCAGTGCCATTGACTACTAGTGCTGGGTCAGAGGAAGATAAAGCGAACGGGTTTAGCCACGGGTTTGTCCAATTTACTCGCAGGCCAGATAGGAATGAGAAAGTCAGATAGCTTCTTTGCTATGCTATCGCATGGTTCCCTAATGTCTCGAAGATATAAAAGCAGATCATTCGTGTATAGGGATATCGCATGTGTTCCAGCACCTAGAGGGATAATCCATTCTTTCCCACCTCATCGAAGGGTTTCTACCAGTGGTTCTATGGCTAGGGAAAACAGAAGTGGGGACAGCAGGTGTCCCTGCCTTGTGCCATGACTGATGGGTATCCATTACTACATGTAAGGGCCTGTCTCGATCTTAATGGTGGGAAGGGTATAAAACAGTTAAAAAAAATAAAGGAGGCGGTGCCTAGTCCATATCCCTGATAGGGTGGTGAACAAGAACTCAAATTTGAGCATGCTTTCTGCAAGTCTAGCATCACACAACCTGAATGCAGCCAGCACTCTACAGAATATTCAGCTACTTGAAAGAAGCTACATTAGTTCAGGGATTTGTAGCGAGCTAGCAAAAAGCCATTTTGATCGGTGTCGACCAATCAGGCACAAGAGGAGCCAATCGATCTGCCAGTATTTTGGCCAGGATCCTTCAGTCAGTGTTTAAAAGCGCTAATAGGTGGTAAGAAACCATCAGTTCAGGATTTTTGTCTCGTTTGGGCAATGACACAAGCAAAGACTTGCAAAGTGAACCAGGGAATAGGGATGCCTCCAATGATTTTTCATACAGGATCAGCAAATATGGGGCCAGTACTGATACATACGCCTTGTAATAATCAGCTGGTAACCCATCCAGGTGTCCTACCCATTGTCAGTTCTTTTATGGCTGCTTGGACCTCAAGAAGGGTGATCAGCTCTTCCAGCTCCCCCTGCTGCAATGGGACCACAGCTGGCAGGGAGAGAGGGGAAAGGGAGGCCTCCAACACCTCCGGGTCCACATTAATAATAGTTTTGTATACTGTAGTGTAGTGTTTAACACTTTCTTGGTGTTTTTACTGCTGGGTGGTCAGTAGATTCCCCAACATCCAGATTCATGTGTGTTCCTGCCTGATCAGTCATGTAAGCAAACGGCTTGCTCTATGACTATGAGTGGACTGTGCGGGTGTAGTTTAGGCATCACAGCTGTTCCATCACTTCCACATGCTCACAACTCTCCGCATCCGTTTATGCATGCCGTCCAGATGCAGCACCACACCAGACTCCAGATGATGGAGCGAGTTTTCAAGGCATGTTACATCTCTATCCAGTTGCTGTCAGATGCCCCAGCCAAGACCCAGACACTGACCTCTCACTACAATATTAAGTGTTACCTATTATTCCCTCTTATCTGTGACAGCGTCTGCATTTGTTTTGAAGGAAGTGTTAATAGTGGTGCCCAATGATGCCAGAAAGGGCGGATCTTCACCAGCTGGAGATGCGATAAGGTCCTGACCTGTCCAGTTCCTTCCCAGCTCATCTGGAAAAGATGAGGGTTGCGATCTGAGTGGTCTGTTCTAGGTTATCTATTCAGTGGTAACCAGGGATCAGTGCTGCTGATCCCACAACGTGGTCAATAGGGACATGAAGTGAGTTTGGTGGGGAATAAATGGAAAAGATCCAAGTCTGTGAGTTCAGTACCTTCCACAAGTTAATTAAGTGCCAGTGGTGCAACCATTCTCCTAAAGCCCTGGTGTTAGATGTGGTGGCCGTCTGCGAAAGTGGCGGGAAGGACCTACCGAGTGTTGTGTCTAGGACTACATAGAAGATCTCTCCTATCAACTAAGGGACCTGGAGTGGAGGAGTGTGGCTCAATGGTTAGAGCAGCAGACCCTGATGCAGAGTTCTGGCCTGGGACCAGGGTTAAATTCCCACCTCGGCGGGTCTTGGGCTCAATTTCCTCGGACCTGATAATTCTCGCCTCGGTGCCTATTCTAATCATGGGCCCCACGCTGCAACTCTGGGAAATAGCTTGTTTAACCTCCACACTGGCCCCAACAGCGCTAGGATGCCCAGGAGTGGACACTTCACAGGGAAAGCCAGGAAGGGTTCCACAGCGGTATGAGTAATAGCGCCAGGAAATCGCTTGGTGGCAGTGTGCTCTACAAATACCTTGACATTTACCTGGGGCCATATTAGCAAGAAACTGTGAAACAAATTGCAGAGCGCGCTCAGCGCAAATTTTTTTATAGCCAGCTATCGCTGGAATATATTGCCGGGCTAACGCTGTATTAGCAGCAATTAGCACTATGGTGATATATATTCCAGTGATAGCAGGAGGGAAGGGCCAACATATCAACAAAACCAGTGATGTTGCATGGAGAAGGGGGAAAACCTTGATGATATGACCCTGTGGTCATATCAGCATAATCCACCCCCCCATGTTAGGTATTGCTATGTCATGAAATTAACTGGTATTAAAGAAACGGCGATGACTCCGGTTAGTGCGACTTTTTACGTCGCTAACGGGGCCAGGGTCTCCTTGCTAATAGGCGATAGGCCTGTTAGCGGCTGTTTATCAGGTCTGTTGGTCGGGAACACCAACTTTGCATATCATTAGCGATAAATATCGTTGACATGCAAAGCGGCACCCAAGCCGGTCGCTTTCGTCAGAAAGCTGTCACTAACTGCTGTTAGTGACAGCTTGCTGATAGGGCGATAAAAAAATCGCCGCTTTAGCGGCAAAAAGTGTTGCTAAAGCGGCGATAAGGCCCTTGGTAATATGCCCCCTGGCTCCAAATGGCCCCCACACTGGGCAATGCATGCCAGAAGGTTGTCTGGTCTGTGTTTAGAGCTCAAGCAATGCCGGACAGTATGTGTTTCCCATCTAGGCTGCCCCTTACAAACGAACAGCCACCATGTGTGTCGATCTCTCCCTCATCAGCAGTAAAGGGTACACCCGACCGTACCCAAATAAATAGCCCTTGGCAAATACCTGTCCCCACCATCAGAGCCGGAGGCTGTGGGTATCATCCATCGGGCTCTGAGAAGTGCACCTCATATAATGATGCTATATGGGCTGTACTGCGCTTGAGGTAGGCGTATCTTTAATATCAGTGCACTGGTGTGTGCATCCCCCTCACATTCCGGCTGATTATGTTAGCAATAGATATGTGATATACAGGTAGGAGAATTGCTGTGTGCGAGTCTTGCTGCACACTGGGGGCGAGCCGATAGCTTTGCCCATGAACTACAGGTGTAGGCCACACCTGTTGAACTGATTTCTATGAAACAATTAGGAATAACAAATCTAAAATGAGTAAAAACGTTGTGTTGTTAAACAAGGGAACAATGTGTATATGCCCAAACTGCTAATCTTCCCTAGTGGCAACTACCAACCAGTCATGTAGGGTTTCTGGAGTGTGGTGTCTGTTAAGGGGTTTGAGGCCGACACATGTAAAGGCCCCAGGTTAGTGCAGTAATGAACACGCTGAACCATGTCATCTGTATCAGGATCTATTGTAAGCCAAGGTCTAGTATGGCCCTCCCCAGTTTTGCCTTCCCCCATTCTGTTTTCTGAAATGTATTTTTGCTGGCATTAGGAATCTGTACTTTACCACTGCCAACCAGTGCACTCGCTCCATTGTAAAACTGGCTTACATCTGATTGGTATGTTAAATGTAATTATAAGTTGCTACTATATGTTTCTAAATGTACCGAAGGACTGTATATTAAATGATGCTAGTGGGCCTGCAGCACTTATTGTGCCTTCCACTAAAGTAGGTCTTTCAAATATATCCCAGGCCTTCAATTGCAGCCTGTAGTGCAGTTTTAAGCAGCCAGTTTGACCTGGCAAAATAATACTTTTGCCTGACCTAAAACCTCCCTTTTAAATGATACAAATCACCCCTAAGGAATGCCCTAAAAAGCCAGATAGAGCAGGGTCTATTTTATACATAAAGTAATACATGTGGGTATAAGTTTTACAGATCCTGGTAGTGAGGAACAGGTAGGAGCAGGTAGGAATATGACGTTTCGACTCCAATGAATTTTAATTTAAAATACTCTTGAAGTTACAATTTGAAAATTCTGAAAATGACACTTTTAGAAAGTTAGAGAAGATGTTCTGTGCACCGCTTACACTTCGAAGGGATGCCTCTAGCCACCAAACAAAGAAACCTAATATTAGTCATTTGTCACTCCAGACTTCTAGGAACCATGGCAGGGGAAGGGATGAATTTTCCAGAACTTGATGTGGGTGGAGTGTAGCGAAGTCCCCTCTTCAAAGTGTAGCACCAGACATAAATGACAGATCTCCCGAGCCACTCATCAGTGCATTACTGTACACGTTGAATAAAGAATGTGGAGTGAAGAAGAAGGGCTGGCTTGTTCCCCTGAAGACTATACTGCTGCTACCAGAAGATTATCCTGTTGCTGCTGCTCAAGGCCTGCTGTTTTGCCCAAAGGACTGTCATGTTGCTCGAAACATGTCCTGCTCTCTGAGAAGAAAGATGTGACCAGCTCCCTTCATCTGAGTGACTCCAAGGGCAGTTGTCTGATCTCCTGTTCTGAGCTCAGGGACACAACAATCTCCAGAGGCCTCCCTGCACTGCCCGTCTGACCTGCTGCAACTGGACCTGCCCATACCTGCATCTGGATCTGCCTGAGCCCTTTTAGCCTCTGCTGGAGGGAATTCCTGATCCCACAAGAGATGTCTTCCCATGTTCTGGACCCTTGCCTAGTATCAGATAAGCTCCTACTGGACATAAAGGTAAAATGCTGCATTTATTTGGGGGTCCTCACAACTGTGAATGGGCTCATTCATACTGAGACTCTACTGCCCATGATGACAGCCAACACAAGATCTGCACTTCACACTCAAGGAATAGGAGCCCACTGTGAAACCCAATGCAACTTCCCATGCACCACCATCTGTGACACTCTACTGGATTTTCATACTACAGCGATGACCGACAGAGAAGCCAGGCCAGCTCTTCAAGCTGCATCATAATTGAATATCCACAACCTTCTTCATGAGGCTTCTTCATTATTAAAATGTAATTTTTTCAGCGGGACTAACTATCCGGCCTGCAATCTTTAACACTTGGCTTACACTTGTGACTTTCCCTTGGTCCAGCTGAGCCAGATGACCACCAGTTGGGCTTTTTACTTGTAGGTGCTTTACGTACTTGAATTTAATCCTATTTGGTGTCATTGTATTTGTTACAATTTACATATTTCTTTCTAAATTGATTTAAGATTTGTTATGGCTTCAAAATTCAGCAGGGGTAAAGGCAAACGTTCAGACATTACCCTGCAGAGATGACTAAGTCCAACATGTGGCCTTACCACCGTATGTGTGACCCTCTGGAAGCAGCAATAATGTCAGTGTCAAGGAGGAGGGTTCTTTCAAGAGATAGACTGACACGAAGTTACCCTCCTTTGCACATTGGTGTCTTGCCCCAGTGCTATGCGTAAATCAGCAAGAGCTCTCATGTACAGGTGTTAGAGGAACTAATGGTAACATTCTTGTGTCTCCAAAGCCTCAAGTCAGAGAATCAACTGCAAGGATTCATGTGCCACCAGGCTCAGTTGTTGAATTTCTTGGATCAGGGGATCACAATCCTAAAATGATCAAAATCCGTTTTAGCTGCATGGGAAGAGCCCTGGATGAAGCAAAGGAGGCTTATTTGCTGACTAATCATGGAATCAATCTGGTAAAATTGTAGGCCCTCACCCGACAATGTGGCAAGTACTCAGTTCACAAGCAATACAGGCGGGGAGGAATGGTTTCAAAATAAACTAATATTGTTGTTCAAACCAGCTAAAGGAAATTCAAATATTTCACCTACATGGAAAAGACTGGTTACTTGGAAGGCCAATTGAGTCCCCATCTAGATTGCCTAGGGAAGGGGACACTCTTTCCTGCAGGTACTTTGCCAACCTATGCCAAATTGTATAGCTGAAAGGTGTCAAGCGTCTCCGTCATAGGGTCCTAAATATAGGGAAAATCTCAAAAAGAGAAAAAACCTTAGTAGTAATTTTATCAAATCTTGTTTGAAGATTAAGATTAATAATGAAGAGACAGCAAGGCACCAAAATCCTCCTGAATAGCAAAGAGAAGAAAAGACCCAAGAAGAATTCTAAGGACAGAATCCATAGGATAGGTCCAGCTGCAAGGAGCAAAACTCAGGGACAAACCTGGAAGTAGAGATGAAGAGGCTAATTTACAAGTCCCTTTCCCCGCTGGTGTGTCACTTTTAATATGAAAAAAAGTGATGTGCCGGTGGTGCAAGGGGCTTGTAAATTAGCCCTGAACGACTCAACAAAAATAAAATTAGGGGAACAAACGCTTTGCAGCACATCCTTCACTTAGAATTGCCTTCTTATATATGATGATACAGAAACAGACATCACAGGAAAAATTGCTTACTTTATCTTAAATTGGGATGCAGGGATAATATTCTATAGTTTGATAACCATCCAGAAGTCTTTGTATTGGCTTGTCAAGAGATGATGAATCCCAAGTTTAACAATTATTTCCCAGCACTGCATTCCGCAGTCTCACCACCGCCATTCCGATCCTGCTCTTTAAGCATCTTCTGGTTGTCACTCTGGGCAGCCACAAATGTAGACACACCAGGGCTGTCAAACTGGCACAAGAACTCTGGCACAACTGTATGCAGTATCCCATAACACACCGTCTGACTACAGGTGTCGCGTGTAGGAGAGCTATATCTGTTTTCAACTTGAAAAAAGCACCAAGACCCTCTAACTCTTAAATGCATTACCCAGACTTTTATGATTTAATGAAACCATTATCAACATCTGTCGGTATATATATTCAATATATGAATGAGTTGCATAACAGGAATGTAAAACAAAACATGAAAAATGAAGACAATAGAAAGGGAACACTTACAAATATATAAAATATATTAGAAAACACATGCTAGGGAAAAGAATATGACCTTGAGTTTCATAATAGTGTGTATGTGATCAAAATAGCCACTTCTGTACGGTAAAACCAGACAATGAACAGAGATAAAAAGTGCTGATCACCACCATAATGATAAACCTCCACTTACACCAACAATGATAAAGCCTGAACAGAACATGAAAACCCTGACATACATTACCAACCTGAAAAGAAAACAAAACAGGACCATAGTTACAATAAGTAAATAACAAGAAATTATCACTAGTGCAAATAAAAATTACAATGACAAATATTACCAACATATACATAGCTCAACCTTATAACAAATAAATATAAACTACGACATAGAAAAAACAAACAGATTCAGATACACTATCAACACAATTGACTAATGAAACCTAGCATTTGTGGTATCAAATTGTATTCCACAACTCTGGATAAACAACATTAACTTTACTTGCTCGTCATTAAGAATGGATAATTATATAAATATGACTTTGAACAGGCATTGATTGATGAATGGGACCATATTATGAGAATACAGTGCAGTGCCGACACAAATCCAGAAACTCAGTCTTTCTAATAGATGTTGCACTGTCCATATCTTGATCTGGATATAGCATGTGAGTAGAGCAAGGCAGTTGTTTCATTTAATTTGCTGAAGTAAGGGCCCTATTTAAATTTTTTGTGGTTGGGCTCCTTTCTCACGCTGGCGAGGTCCCGACTACCAAATTTAGAAGTGACTGCCATGCTGACTGATTTTTAAACCAGTTTTTTTTATTTTCTAAAAAAGATCCAGAGAAGGAATTTTATTTTCTAAAAATAAAAAAAAGATATGGTGAGGGGGAATTTCTTCTTTTTTACTGTCTTTTTGCCAGGCGGTGCGGAAAGTAAAAAATGAAAAGCTATATATACACAATCCTAATTGGGCGAATGGACATATAGCCAATTGTCCAACAGCCTTTACTCCATCAGGCCATCTGAGAGGTCATCTCCATAGCCAAACTTAAGGTCCACCCACACCTAAATTGGGCGTACAGACCACTATATTGGCAGGGAGGGAACTCAGCAGCAGTTGCGGTGAAGTTCCCTTTCCACCAACATATAAATCAGGCCTTAAGTACTTTCTTTATATCAGTAAATTCAACAGTCCTAGGTTTTACAGGCTTCCTACATGAGAAAAACTTAGGACCCAAACAGTGACTAACATACTATTGTAGTCGTACATTTCTTGTGAAAAACAGCCATGCCTTCACCATTCAGCATATCATATAGTCCTTACAACTTAACCTCCAATTATTCTTTAAGTCTTCAATTTGTATTTTCAAAGCTTCAGTTTCCAAATTCTTACTTCCATGTTGTCAAATTCAAATATTGTCTGCTCTGTAACTTATATTTTTGTTCAAAACAGGACCACATCTCAACAGTTCTGTAAAAGGTGTTATTAGTTTGAGGTAATTTGGAATTAAGTTGCAAAAAGTGTCAATGCACTAACATATACACATATCAACAGTTTAACACAAGTGTAATACATGGAATATGCAAAGTGAAGTTGACCTGGGTTATTAGTCTTTTTTTGTGCTATGTTGCTTATTCTACTATACAGTGTTCATACGAGAAGGATGGCTGTTTGAAAGTGCATTGGTTTGTAAGTACTCTATCAGATGTTAAATAGGAGACAATCATGGAGACTAGCTAAAGGAGAAAATTAAATAATCAAGAAAAGCAGATATATATTTTTATTGCTGAAGCTGTGGTGTTGAACTTGGCAAGCCAAGAAGAGTAGTTCAATCACATATGGCAACCCTACTAGTGAGCTACCTGAGACAAGAGCTATATTACCAGGATGCTCTGTTTGTTTTAATTTTCACTTACATTCATCTTATACCTCACAACAGACAAGCAGGGTCACACTAACAAAAAAGTAAACAGACAACAAGGACAACTGTGCCATGTTCAATATCACAATTAATCAATTCCTGCAAAGCTCGTATGTCATGTTTGCTTCTCGAAAGATGCCAATTATGTTTATTAAACTAACATATAGGGGCTGATTCCGTTTTGGTAAAATCCCGTCCGAATCGTCGTATTGAGCCTTTTTCCCGAACAAATCGTACGGAGAACCGTACCCATACGTATGATGTAGTACGATGTGTACCCAATGCAGTTCTCCGTACGATTTGTACCACGGACCGTACAACTCAATAATCCGTACGAATCGTATTTGGAACACGCAGTACGTGACGTCCGTACGGATCAAAGCAGATTTTTCCGACCCAGCAAGTACGATTCGTGTCGACAGCACTCCGTACCACGCTTATTCTACGGGAGTGTAAAATGTCTGGAAAACCAGATTTCGAATTGAAATGCGTACGGAACAGACCCCCCCCCGTGTACGGTGCTTACACCCCATCATTGCAGGGGTACGGTGCATCGGGGTATGGTGCGTACACCCCTGAATTATAAGGTCGTACGTGTACGGTGCGTATACCCCCTGCGTACACCCCTTGAATTTAGGGATACAGTGCGTATGCGATAGTGTAGCTCTGCGTACGAATTGCTCATACCTGAAGTATCAGTACGAATCGCGTCCCCATTCCCCGTTCCGGATCATACTTGGCGGGTCGTACGGCATGTTTACGATTCATACGGTTTACTGTGCTGGTCTATGTCGTATGGATTCACCCTTGACTTTCGTATGGTTCACGACGATTCGTACGTATTTCGAGCCAACGGATCGTACAACGCGATTCTGATGGATTACTACGATTCGGACGGAAACGGCTATGAATACGAATCGTCGTACGGATTCAGAATCGACCCCTTAATGTAAACAGCGAGGGAGAGAAAACGATCCTATATAAACATACACACTAAAAAACAAAGTGACTCCCCATGCTGTTAGCATGTATACTATTGACCCGGAAATCAACACTGACTGCATGGAAAGTCAATTAAATTATCTAAAGATAACTCAGATGTATTTTAACTCATTGAATACTTGCAACTCAATCTGATAATTATGAAAAAAATAAGTTGATAGTATAAGTTCCTACTAGTTATATTCACATGTAGTCAGATGTCTCTATGACCAGGGCAGGGTTATCTTTATGGAAAAGTATATTACACTTAAAATATATATATATTTTAATCTAAATTATTAATATTAAAGGAGGCCTATTATATATAATTGAAATATATATTTCAATGAACAATATACAAAATGCAAAAACATTAATATCAATTCAACTTCAATTATTTATATTGTGTTCAAATAAATTAACATGTGTTTATGTTATTATTATATAAGACAATATTCCACCTAAAATGAAAAAAGATTGTTTTATTTTGTATTCCATTTTTTTAAAGTAATTATTTGAAAGTCACTTGATTATATTTTAATAAACATGAATGTACATTGTTAAATGTAGGATATGGTTACAAAACAAACTAAATGTAACTAAAATGGTTTATTTTTAGATAATATTTGATTGTTAAATTGAATATAATTATACATAATTATATTTTTAACTACTTTGAATAATTTCATTTATTTTAACGTTATTCCTAAGAAGTGTTGTGTTACGTCCATCTCAACATTATTTTCTATGAAAAGGCGTTCCAGTACCAGTGGTTGGTTATATGTGGTGCTGGGCTTACCCCGGCTCTGAGGTGGAGTACATTTACAACTGCATTGGGGATTTTTAAGCTGTAGTTATTTTAGAAATACTTACTTTTGTGGGTGGGTGCACATCCTTCCCTAAACCCCTCTTACACCCCTCTTACTCCTCCTCTAACAGCTCTCATTTTACAGGATGTTTTCCAATTTTCCAGCTATTAACCTCTCTCTCACTACTAAAATGTATTCTTATGTGTTCAGAGATTCCCTAGTCGGAGCAGAGATCTTTCCATAGAAAAAGATAGATGAAGTGGATCTTAAACCTCGGAGTTAGGGTTTTTGAATAGCATTTTGTAGTATGTAGGAAGTGCTATTGTAGTTCTACAAACACACTACAAAATGCAGTTTGTAAATAGTCCTCATAGACTGTAACTTCACATATCACGCTTCTCTCCCTTTTCCCCCATCTGCGTATACCGACCGCAACGTAATATATGTGTAGGCAGGTATAGGGAGAACGGGGCATGGGGGGATCCACAGCGCTCCCGCAACAATACCGCTTGGAATGAAGGTTTGTATAGGAGTTATTCCGCTAAGATAGTCACCCTCAAAAAAGGTGTCTCATATGACTTGAGGCCACTTACCAGTTATGTTCATCTGCTTTCCATTCAGTGAATAATGTTACAACATTGACAGATGTAATTGTTTTTCTTTGTATAATACTTCTAATAGCTACCATCTTAATGGAAACAATTAACAATTATTAGTAAATGTCTTTAATAGTGTCCTCAGAGACATTATAGGGTATATTTATGAAAATTGTTGCCAAGAAGTTGTTCAAGCTGTTTAGCAGTAATATTTTTACTGCTGCCGATCGCCAAATCTTAACGCTATGTTTGCGACGTATTTACATTACTCCGCTATGTGATGTTAGAATCAGCTAGGGGTCACAAAAAGCAATGCTAACTGTAGCATCAGGACAATAAAAACATTCAGATGAGCATGAAAAAAGTGCCGGTCAGCCGAATAGCACTAAAAAAACTGAGGCTAGTCGGTCCAATGTCACTTTTCAGTGCCTAACGGCAAAAAGAGCTCACAAATACGCCACTAAGGAAAATGTTTTTGGGGAAAAATAATCTGAATACAGAATGGAGCAGCCAGGATCAAGTTCAGCACAGGACAACAAACCCCGCAATCCCCCAATAGCCAGGAAGCGGAAACGCAGATTCAGTCAGGAGGAAAATTATATCCTGATTGTGGTGTCGGAGCATCAACACCTGCCCCTTGCCACCTCCATGGTGTCATTGCGGACCCAAAATGCTATATGACAGTCCATTGTAAACAAGATGAACTCCATCGCAGAAGTCAAGAGGACAGTGATGGGATGCAAGAAGTGCTGGCATGGTGGCAAGGGCAAAACTAAGCGGAAACTGCTGAGCAATCAACAGGCATCATTGCAGACCGTAGGTGGCAGTCCAGTGTAGTTTGTCTGAATTTTTGTGCCCTGAATAGTTAAGAATTGAATTTCTTTTGTTTTGGCTATGAAAACCTCCGCTAACCTGTAATGCGGTTAACAAATTAACACTAAGTGGTATTTGGCCTGATTTTTTTACCATTTTGGTTTAGCCGTTGCATGCCTGGCAACAGTATATGGCTATGTCATGTGACATATGTTGTGTATGTGGCTTTCACTGATCAGATGTATTTGATTCAAAATGTGTCTGGACTCTCAACATGCATACCTTCAGAGATGCATGCTACACCCTTCTTCACAATGTTTGATTGACAATGCATATCATTGATACAAGTTACACTGTTTTCCATATGTTGTAGCTGTAATTAACCCATTTCAGTAAGGTTTCTACCACTGTCATTGGGGTGTCATATGTGTGTAATGTATTCACTTAACCACCCAACCTTATGTCTTCTAGAAAGTTTTTGGCACAGAAGGACCCAGAGTAGACTAAGGGCCAACCAGGTATTGTATGCATATAAATTAGCACGCATGTAATAGGGAAGCACGGGAGGGACATATAGGGATTAATTTGGTCCTGAAGAAAGCCCGAGACCCCTTTGGGGGCCATTTTGGGGCCTGAAACATGTCAACCTGATTGACTAATCAGATCTGAATTTTAACCATCCCTCCTCCACCAAGGAATAAAGGTTTTAAAATGTAACTAGTAGGTGGTGGGGATTTTTAGTATTGGACCCCTTTCCCTTTTCTTTTTCTCCGCAGTTTTCTGCTAATGCTTGATTCAAAGCCCCAGTATGGGCTAGTTTGCGATTAGAGGATTCTTTGACGAACATGGGATGGTGGATGATAAAGCCTGACACCTGGATGGTGTGAGGGGCCGTTCTGTAAATTTTCTCGCACAATTGTGTGGGTCCATAAAAATCAGATGGATGGAGTAGCTTGAGTTTTCCTTCGGTGAAGGAATAACTATATCATAAAGTGTGTAAAGGCTTCTGTAAGAGACTAGGCTAGTAAACATAGGGCCCGTTAGTTTCTGTGGTGGAAGCTGTGTCAAATTTGACAGCTCTGAAAATGCCAAAGACAAGACTAAGAGACATGTATTTAGTTCCCATGTCTTTCAGCTTATTCCATGTGAGCTGCATCTTGCAGCAAACATGGATGAGGCAAATCCCCTTTCTAGATTATTTGTGTGGTGTAAGGTGTCCCTTCATGCACAAAAATAACAATGTAGCTCAGTCACCCTTGCTACAGGGCACAAGTGTACCTGCACTGGCACTGCCCAGATTTGTTGGCACAGGGATGCCCCATAATTATGGTACATATGCCTCATCCCTGTGTTTTGAAACAGGACAAAGCTATGTGCTACCAATTGTTCTTCAACACCAGCCTCAGACCTTTCATCATAGATTACCCATAACAATTCTCATTGGGGATTTTCTGTTTTAATGTGTGAGGCATGGACATGAAAGTGGATGTATGTGACCCTGTGAGATCTTTTATGACAAATATGCCTCGTTATCCCGAAGTCTTTTTCCCCGCAGGGAATTACAACGTGGTCGTTACAACAACCGCGTTGTAATTTCGCATACCATTACCCCGTAAGTCGTAACAACGACTTGCGGAGGGGGGGCACTATTCCAGTCTGTGCGGACATTAGGGTAGGTGTTTGATTTTAATTTCAACACCTTCTCCCCCTCCGTAAATTGTTGTTCTGACTTGCGGACTTGCGGACTAATGGTATGCGGAATTATAACGCGGTCGTTATAAGTACTGCGTTATAATTCCCTGCGGGGAAAAAGTTTTGTGGTAAATGTTGTTTACCTTTTATGACACATGACAGTTGAATAAGTATATTGCAAACACTGCAATGCAAGACACCGTGGGACCATTGTAGGCCTTAGCTTTGACAGTATTTGGAATCCATTCTTTGTTTGTCTGTACTGGCAAAAGCAGTGCAGATTTTCCTGTATGACTCTTACGATATGCCCTTGGAGAGGTCGTTAGGTGTCAGGCCTATGTCTGCATCCAGGACAGTGGGGAGAAACACTGCCACTCTGGTGGTGGAACGTCGAGAAGTTGGGCCAGAATATGGAGGACAGCAAGTAGCTTGGTCCGTGGAGGGATGCATGAGCAGTGCTGGGATGGGGCTGCAGGCCAGGTGCGATCTGTTCCAGGAGATGGATAATGGACCCCTTCTTAAGCCTGTAATTGGCTATGACCTCCTGTGCCTGGGATGAATGAGTTTGATCCTCTGGTGGTAGAACCGCTCCCTTCTACGGCACTTCAGTGGTGGTGATTGTCTTGACTCTGCTTCCTCCTGTCCCTGCACATTGTGTGCATTCTGGCTTGTCCAACCTATAGTGTAAATAGTCCCTGATTGATTGATTGATGGTGAAGTTGGATTTTAAATTACCATTCTGAAAATGCCACTTTTAGAAAGTTGTCGTTTTCTTGTATTATCCATTAGGTGCCTGTTGCTTTTCTTAAGTCACTTGACTGGGTGCAGTTGGCAGGGGGGCTTTGAGTATTTCTACTATACAGCCGCACACACTGGGGGGTTAGGTGTGACTGAATGGTCCATTACTGACAGGATGGGATGGAGTACGCTGGGCCCAGACTCACTTAGACTTGAATAAGCTGTGTCCTGTCTCCATATAAAGGGCTGCATACCCCTGTAGTTGATCTGAAACCAGGGCAGGGAAAGCAGCACATATGTGCACTTGAAAGGGATACATCCGAACGTTTCTCCCCACTTCAAAGGAACAACTGTGTATAAAAGAAAGACCTGATATACCACCACTTCATACACTTCTGGACCCGTGCATCCTCTCACAGGAATAAGGACTGCTGTGCTGCTACAAGAACTGCCAGTCTGCTGGACTGCTGTTCTAAAGGAATTGTTGTATTTCTGCCCTTTTGTCCGGGGAAGATAAACTAGACCTGCAACTTCATCTTGAGCCCAGGACCCCAGAGTGAGTCAAAGGTCCAGTCTGCTGGTCTGCTGATTTGAGTCTCAAGAATAAAAAAAGACCCCCAACAGGTCCTGGATCCTTCTGTCTTCAGCATGTTCCTGACCCCAAAGAAGTATCTATCAGGTCCTAGACCTTTTATGTGACTCTCTAACTCTGGAAATCAAACTTTTGGGCTTTTCCTTACTGCGAAAAGCTCAAATCACCCCCGAACTGTGGAACTCTCTCAGAAAATCAGTAGGAACAGCAGCCAACCCATCACCTCGCACAGCAATTGCCACAGAGGACTGCCAATGTGAAGCTCCAACTGTCCATCCACAACACACAGACTGCTCTTTGTGCCATGACAACCATCTGCAACAACGCTCTCCTTGCTCATATCAACCCTCTCAAACTCGAAAAAGGGACACTTGGCACAAAATGTAAATGTAAATGTAATTTGTACTTGTAAAGCGCACTAATAACCATGGGTGTCCTGGCGCTGTAACGCATACCGCTGTGGAACCCTTCCTGGCTTTTCCCTGTGAAATGTCCACTCCTGGGCACCCCCAGGGTGAAGCCAGGCATCCCAGCACTGTTGGGGCCGTTGTGGAGATTAAGCAAGCTATTGTCCAGAGTTGCAGAGTGAGACTCATGATTAGAATAGGCACCGAGGCGAGAATTATCAGGTCCGAGGAAATTGAGCCCAAGACCTCCCGAGGCAGGAATTGAACCCTGGTCCCGGGCCAGACCTCTGCATCAGGGTATGTCGCTCTAACCATTGAGCCACACTTCTCCACAAAATGTAAGAAAGTAAAACTTTCACTGGGTTACTTTTTGACCTGTTTCACAAATACTTTACACATTGCCTCTAGGTTAAGGCTAACTGCTCTCTGCTAAGCTACCAGATGGTGTACACAGGTTACTTTGGGGCCTGGCTAGGATTTCTGTTTCTGGTTGACCAGAGCTCACACCCCAGTCAACCAGTATCCTAATTTTCTACCAGCAAGAGAAGCAGAAACTGCGAATCATGAGATGAAATATATTCTCCTATTCCCAGCCCTGCTGAAAGTGCTTTTCCAGAAAACAACTTTATTAATTGATCATACTCATTAGCCTTGGGAATGGAACTAAGACCAACTTCAGCTAGCCAGACTTGGCACACCCTCACAGATGGAGATGGTCTCAGAAGGAGGACAGAGAGAGGTGCCTGGTGGGTAAGAAGCAACATCACTGCTGCAGACCCCAAGGCAAGATCCCAAGATGCAGACCTCCATTAGAGTCTGAAACATGTAACGTCTTATGAACATGGTCCTGCACAGACACTGTCAAAAGGAAGCAGTCCTCCCAAACCCGATTAACCCAAGACCAAAACTCTTGGGGGCATATTTTTTAGAACATTTCGGAGTGCTGAGCTGCACCAAATTTGTTTTCAAAATGTAGAAATGCATCGTATTTACTACAACACCGTAGACCCCTGTGTTTTCCCTAACCAGGGCACTAATTTTAGCTACCTAGCACCAACGCAGTGACCCTTGTACCATAGCGCAATTGTGTCTGTGTGGCAGGGAATGACTGTTTATGTGCAGCGAGGTTTAATTTCCTGCACATAAATGATCTTAATGGCTATTTGTTACTTTTGTGTGTGCTGCATTGTGCAGCCAACATAGAAGTAGAAACCGTCACTATTCAATCAATCAATCATATCATTTGTAAAGCGCACCACTCACCCGTGAGGGTCTCAAGGCGCTTGGGTTGGGAATGCTGCTTCTGCTCGAAAAGCCAGGTCTTGAGGAGTTCTCTGAAGGTCAGCAGGTCTTGGGTCTGCCGTAGGTGGATGGAGAGGGTGTTCCAGGTCTTGGCAGCGAAGTGGGAGAACGATCTGCCGTCTGAGGTCGCTCCTCGGAAGTGGGGGACTGTAGCGAAGGCGGTGTTGATGACTTTCCGGAGAGGGGGTGCGATGGATGTGCTGGCTTTGTTGAAGATGTGGTGTGGGCATGGATCTGACGGAGATCTGGAGTGGATGGAGTTAATGATCTTGATGGTTTCATCGTCGTTGATGTTTGTCCAGTATTATTATTATTATTATTGGGCATTTGTAGAGTGCCTGGTTACGCCACTGGCGTGTCCCCGCGCTGTAGTAAGTGAGGTGACTGTCCCCCCCTCTCCCAAGGAAGACTACTTGCTGAAGAGATGGGTTTTAAGCTTTTTCCTAAAAAGAACTTCAGAAGGTTCATGTCGCAGTTCTAACGGTAGAGCATTCCAGCAACCAGGGGCAAGGTGTCTGAAAGATCTACCCCCCATACGTGCTTTCCTAACTCTGGGGATCTTTAGCAGTCCCGTTTGAGAAGACCGTAGACTACGTGTAGGTTCATAATGGGTCACCAGACTCTGAAGCGGAACGGGGGCTTTACCGCTTAAAATGCGGTGGCATGTGGAGAGAGCTTTGAACTCTATCCTCTTCTCCACGGGGAGCCAGTGGAGGGCTTGTAAAGCTGGTTTGGAGGGTGACCTCCTGGGGAGCCTGAGGACAAGCCGTGCCGCGGCATTCTGGAGCACTTGCAGGCGACCCAGGACCTTTTTCGTGGCCCCCAGATATAGCAGATTCCCGTAATCGAGCCGCGACGTGACCAGGGCGTGCACCAGCGTCCTTCGAGCAGAAATAGGGAGAAGATCTAAAACTTTCCTTAAGGCTCTCAGGACACCGAAACACACCCCCGTCACGCGGCTAATCTGGGGGCCAAAGGCAAGGTCCTTGTATGTATGTATGTATGTATAGGCATTTATATAGCGCACTACTTACCCGTAGGGTCCCAAGGCGCTTCGACCGCTGCGAAACCCTTCCTGGCTTCCCTGAGAGATGGTCCCTTAATGGGTATCTCCAGGGTGAGACCAGGCATCCCCGGCGGTCTGGTGGGGCCGTTAGTGAAGATGAGGCAAGCTAATGCCCAGAGTTGCCGAGTGTGTACGCTGATCAGAGTGGGCACCGAGGCGAGAGAATTATCGAGTCCGCTGACCCTGGTCCAGAAACCTGCCGCGCCGGGAATCGAACCCTGGTCCCGGGCCGTCCTCTGCTCTCGGGTCTGCCGCCTCTAACCAGTGAGCCACACTACTTCACTTGTCCAACCACACGCCGAGGTTCCTAGCCTCATGGCAGGGAATGTGGACCTCACCCAGGCAGGGTGGCCACCACGCCGATGACCACGCAGACGGGCCTCTCCCCACCACGAGCACCTCAGTCTTGCTACCGTTTAACTTTAAACAGTTTGCGGACATCCAGATTGCTAGATCTTGCATGCAATTCCTGAAGATGTCCACTGCAAGGCCGGGAGCACGCGATAGGGAGATGACCAGCTGCGTGTCATCAGCGTAGGACACCAGGCGAAGGCCGTGGCTCTCCACGATAGCTGCTAGGGGGGAGACGTAGATATTGAATAAGGTTGGGCTCAGGGACGAGCCCTGAGGCACGCCCTGGCCCAACTCAATCTCCCTCGAGCAGCTATCACCCAGGCGAACCTGGAAACGCCTGTCGGACAGGAAGGACCCGATCCAGCCAAGCGCTTCTCCAGTGACCCCACCTTCATTCAGACACTGCAGCAAGGTGGAATGTGCTACAGTGTCGAATGCTGCACTTAGATCAAGTAAGATCAAGGCCATTGTTTGGCCCTCATCTGCGCCCTGGCGTAGTGCTTCAACCGCCACCAGAAGCGCTGATTCCGTCTAGTGACGGGGGCGGAAGCCAAATTGAGAGTCATGGAGTATAGAAGTCACCTCCACGAACTTCATCAGTTGTAAGTTGGCTATTTTTTCCGCCACTTTGGCCATATAGGGCAGGAGGGAAATAGGGCGCAGATTGTCGAGTTTTTCGAAACTGACATTGGCTTTCTTTTGCAGGGGTAGTACAACTGCCTGCTTCCAGGCATTGGGAACACGCTGGGACTTGAAGGAGGTATCTAATAGGTGGCGAATATAGGGTTCAAGTACTTGTAGGCTACCCATCAGTCGACCAGGGGTGGTCGGGTCTCTCGGGGAACCAGATTTTATCGACCCACAGATGCGGAGGAGTTCCTCCGCAGGAGGGGTGACGAAGATGGATAATCGCTGTTCCCCTTGGGTTGTAATGGTCTCCTGGTATAGAGGACTATTGTCTGCTTTCTGAGGGAAGGAATTGTATATGTTGGTAACCTTGTTTGCAAAGAACTCTGCAATCCGGTCACAACCCTCTGGGGTGCAAAGTTTCTTGGGCACCACCGTGGGCTTCCCTACTGCAATAGATTTGTAGATTGAGAAGAGTTCCTTGGTTGACTGTTCAGCTTCTTCAATCTTGTTGCAGTAGTATAGAGATTTGCCCTTTTTTATCAGTTTATGATAATTGCGCCTACATTCAGTGTATTCTGCTTTGGCATGGGACGAGTAGGCAATCCTCCATTGCCTTTCAGCACGTTTACACGCTGCTTTAGCCACCCGCATGTCCTCGTAATACCATGGAGCCGATCTCTGGACTCGGCCCCCCATTTTTGCCACACCAAGCGGAGCCACCAGGTCCAAGGCCTCCGTGATACGTTGGGAGAGGTTAGAGTTGATTTCTTCAACCCCATCACCCCAAGGATGAGCCTTCACAGTTAGTGCTTGATTGAATTTGGCTTGGGAGAAAGCCGCCCATCTCCGCCTAGGGTGTTTATCAGCAGGAGGTTCGGTCGGACTCGCTCCCTGCATCTTAATGGTGAATGGGATAAGATGATGATCGGACCATGGAATGGGGATCGGAGTCTGAGCTTCCACTTGGCTCCAGTTTGCAAAAACCGGGTCGAGAAGGTGGCCCATCTTGTGGGTGGGGTGCTGTACTTTCTGATCAAACTGTAGATCTGCCATAGTTTGACAGAATTCACCTGCCGCCTTGTCAGCGGGAGTATCTAAGTGTAGATTTAGGTCGCCTAAGACTAGATATTTATCAGTACTTAGTGCGGCCTCTGTGACTCCTTCGACTAGCTTCTCGATAAAGGCTGTAGAGGAGCCAGGTGGACGGTAGATCAGAAGGCCTCTCAGGGTGAAGTTGCCGTTAATCGAGACAGAGAAAGCCCCGGCTTCACTGTCCTCAATGATGGTGCGTTGTAACAGACATTGATAGTCCTGTTTAGCAGCAATAGCTATGCCACCCCCTCTCCCTAGTGGTCTATCTAGCCTCTGCAGGCAGTAGCCCTCTGGCTTCAATGATCTCCGGCATGGAGTCTTGGTCAAGCCAAGTTTCCGTAAGGAAAAGCAGATCCAATTCCTTCCCGCTAAGGAGGTCATGGATGTCAAGACTGTGTTTACGTAGGGAGCGTACGTTCAGCAGGCCACAGACCAGGGAGTGTTGGTCTCTGAGTTCCGCCTCCCCTGTATGGAAAGCGAAGTTGCAGTAGTTGCAGCCAACGTTGTTTTCTGCCTCCATACTGTGTAAGCAAGGTCCAGAAGGGTTACTACGGAGGAGAAGAAGATCCTCTCGACTCCAGCTGACATGGACTGCAGAAGGGGCAGGGGGTCTGGCCCTGGGCCGCAATCGGCCGCGGACGGGCGCAGACGGGCTTAACTCAGGCGCAACTCCGGCGCGCCTTTGTCGCGCCCGCTGCGCTGCCTACAACACATCCGCCTTATATCCCCCCCCAGCGTCCCAACAACTAGAGCGCTGCAGGTATCTGCCGGAAGTGTCTGGCTCGGACCCTCCACGCCCTCTGCTCGAACGGTGCTAGTCACCGGCGTCAGAACGAGGCGGGAGGGAGGGGCGAGTCCAGCACTCCGTTGCTAGGTAGCGGCCACCGCTAATCTGCTTTCAGGAGCTCAGCCGAGCAGAATGCAAATGACCAAACAACACGCAGTGCGAAAAGGCTTGCACGCGCTGGCTCACCACAGTGCCAGGTGAGGAAGAAAGTTTAAAATTTTAAAAATAGCGTACGCGCTAAATCAGCATACAAGTATTGCTCACTGATACGCTGGAAGCGCTTCAATAAAAGCGGTAGGGACACTGCCACTGCCCACTTACCACACAAGGCTCCAGAATCCAGTGCCTTATATCCCCCCCAGCGTCCCAACAACTAGAACGCTGCAGGTATCTGTCGGAAGTGTCTGGCTCGGACCCTCCACGCCCTCTGCTCGAACGGTGCTAGTCACCGGCGTCAGAACGAGGCGGGAGGGAGGGGCGAGTCCAGCACTCCGTTGCTAGGTAGCGGCCACCGCTAATCAGCTTTCAGGAGCTCAGCCGAGCAGAATGCAAATGACCAAACAACACGCAGTGCGAAAAGGCTTGCACGCGCTGGCTCACCACAGTGCCAGGTGAGGAAGAAAGTTTAAAATTTTAAAAAAAGCGTACGCGCTGAATCAGCATATAAGTATTGCTCACTGATACGCTGGAAGCGCTTCAATAAAAGCGGTAGGGACACTGCCACTGTCCACTTACCACACGAGGCTCCAGAATCCAGTGCCTTATATCCCCCCCCAGCGTCCCAACAACTAGAGCGCTGCAGGTATCTGCCGGAAGTGTCTGGCTCGGACCCTCCACGCCCTCTGACCGAACGGTGCTAGTCACCGGCGTCAGAACGAGGCGGGAGGGAGGGGCGAGTCCAGCACTCCGTTGCTAGGTAGCGGCCACCGCTAATCTGCTTTCAGGAGCTCAGCCGAGCAGAATGCAAATGACCAAACAACACGCAGTGCGAAAAGGCTTGCACGCGCTGGCTCACCACAGTGCCAGGTGAGGAAGAAAGTTTAAAATTTTAAAAATAGAGTACGCGCTAAATCAGCATACAAGTATTGCTCACTGATACGCTGGAAGCTTTTCATTAAAAGCGGTAGGGACACTGCCACTGCCCACTTACCACACGAGGCTCCAGAATCCAGTGCCTTATATCCCCCCCAGCGTCCCAACAACTAGAACGCTGCAGGTATCTGCCGGAAGTGTCTGGCTCGGACCCTCCACGCCCTCTGCTCGAACGGTGCTAGTCACCGGCGTCAGAACGAGTTGGGAGGGAGGGGCGAGTCCAGCACTCCGTTGCTAGGTAGCGGCCACCGCTAATCTGCTTTCAGGAGCTCAGCCGAGCAGAATGCAAATGACCAAACAACACGCAGTGCGAAAAGGCTTGCACGCGCTGGCTCACCACAGTGCCAGGTGAGGAAGAAAGTTTAAAATTTTAAAAATAGCGTACGCGCTAAATCAGCATACAAGTATTGCTCACTGATACGCTGGAAGCGCTTCAATAAAAGCGGTAGGGACACTGCCACTGCCCACTTACCACACGAGGCTCCAGAATCCAGTGCCTTATATCCCCCCCAGCGTCCCAACAACTAGAGCGCTGCAGGTATCTGCCGGAAGTGTCTGGCACGGACCCTCCACGCCCTCTGCTCGAACGGTGCTAGTCACCGGAGTCAGAACGAGGCGGGAGGGAGGGGCGAGTCCAGCACTCCGTTGCTAGGTAGCGGCCACCGCTAATCTGCTTTCAGGAGCTCAGCCGAGCAGAATGCAAATGACCAAACAACACGCAGTGCGAAAAGGCTTGCACGCGCTGGCTCACCACAGTGCCAGGTGAGGAAGAAAGTTTAAAATTTTAAAAATAGCGTACGCGCTAAATCAGCATACAAGTATTGCTCACTGATACGCTGGAAGCGCTTCAATAAAAGCGGTAGGGACACTGCCACTGCCCACTTACCACACGAGGCTCCAGAATCCAGTGCCTTATATCCCCCCCCAGCGTCCCAACAACTAGAACGCTGCAGGTATCTGCCGGAAGTGTCTGGCTCGGACCCTCCACGCCCTCTGCTCGAACGGTGCTAGTCACCGGCGTCAGAACGAGGCGGGAGGGAGGGGCGAGTCCAGCACTCCGTTGCTAGGTAGCGGCCACCGCTAATCTGCTTTCAGGAGCTCAGCCGAGCAGAATGCAAATGACCAAACAACACGCAGTGCGAAAAGGCTTGCACGCGCTGGCTCACCACAGTGCCAGGTGAGGAAGAAAGTTTAAAATTTTTAAAATAGCGTACGCGCTAAATCAGCATACAAGTATTGCTCACTGATACGCTGGAAGCGCTTCAATAAAAGCGGTAGGGACACTGCCACTGCCCACTTACCACACGAGGCTCCAGAATCCAGTGCCTTATATCCCCCCCAGCGTCCCAACAACTAGAGCGCTGCAGGTATCTGCCGGAAGTGTCTGGCTCGGACCCTCCACGCCCTCTGCTCGAACGGTGCTAGTCACCGGAGTCAGAACGAGGCGGGAGGGAGGGGCGAGTCCAGCACTCAGTTGCTAGGTAGCGGCCACCGCTAATCTGCTTTCAGGAGCTCAGCCGAGCAGAATGCAAATGACCAAACAACACGCAGTGCGAAAAGGCTTGCACGCGCAGGCTCACCACAGTGCCAGGTGAGGAAGAAAGTTTAAAATTTTAAAAATAGCGTACGCGCTAAATCAGCATACAAGTATTGCTCACTGACACGCTGGAAGCGCTTCAATAAAAGCGGTAGGGACACTGCCACTGCCCACTTACCACACGAGGCTCCAGAATCCAGTGCCTTATATCCCCCCAGCGTCCCAACAACTAGAGCGCTGCAGGTATCTGCCGGAAGTGTCTGGCTCGGACCCTCCACGCCCTCTGCTCGAACGGTGCTAGTCACCGGCGTCAGAACGAGGCGGGAGGGAGGGGCGAGTCCAGCACTCCGTTGCTAGGTAGCGGCCACCGCTTATCTGCTTTCAGGAGCTCAGCCGAGCAGAATGCAAATGACCAAACAACACGCAGTGCGAAAAGGCTTGCACGCGCTGGCTCACCACAGTGCCAGGTGAGGAAGAAAGTTTAAAATTTTAAAAATAGCGTACGCGCTAAATCAGCATACAAGTATTGCTCACTGATACGCTGGAAGTAGAGCAGGCGGTTGGTGCGGATGGTGGTCGTGGGGGCGGAGGTCTCAGTTGTTGTTGTCGGGGTGGTCGTGGCGTTGAAACTGTCGTGAATGTCTGTGATCTTGCGGTGGAAGAAGGTGGCCAGTGAGTTGCACAGGTCTTGCGAGGGTGGGACGTTGTCGGTGTTTGAGCTGGGGTTGGAGAGTTCCTTCATGATGTTGAAGAGCTCTTTGCTGTTGTGCGCGTTGTTGTCTAGGCGGTCTTTAAAGGAGGCCCTTTTGGCGAATCTGATGAGGTGATGGTGTCTGCGGGTGGCATTCTTGTGGGCGGCGTGGCTGTCCGATGTTCGTTCATGGAGCCAGATCTTCTCCAGCTTTCGGCAGGTTTGCTTGGAGGCCCAGAGGTCTTCAGTGAACCAGCTGGCCTTCTTGTTGGTATGATTGTTAGAGGGTTTCTTGATCGGGCGAGGGTGTTGGCGCAGTCGTTGATCCACTGTCTGAGGTTGCGGAAGGCGGTGTCGGGGTCGGTATGGTTGGTGGGTAGGCTCTGGGCGAGGGTGGTGGTTAGCTTGTCTTCGGTGACTTTGCTCCAGCAGCAGTGAGGCATCTGTTCGGTGCGGTGGTGCGTGGTGGGTTTCTTGAAGGTGAAGTGGATGCAGCGGTGGTCGGTCCAGTGGAGTTCGGTGGTACGGTTGAAGGAGACGTGGGGGCTTGCGGAGAAGATGGGGTCAAGCGTGTGACTGGCGGAGTGGGTGGGTGTTGTGATGAGTTGTCTGAGTCCGAGGTTGGCTAGGTTGTCGATCAGGGTGGTGGAGTTGGTGTCGTCATTGTTCGTGAGGTGGAAGTTCAGGTCCCCAAGGAGGATGTAGTACGTGGAGGCGAGGGCGTGTATGCTGACGAAGTCGGCGAGGGAGTCGCTGAACTGTGGTCGGGGTCCGGGTGGTCTGTAGATGAGGGTTCCTCTGCGTGTGGTGTTGGGGTCGGTGTGGATCTGGAAGTGCATGTGTTCCGCTGTGCTGACGGTGTCGTCGGTGTTGGTCGAGACTCTGAGAGTGTTCCAGTGGACGATAGCGATTCCTCCTCCCGCTCTGTTGGTGCAGTCCTTGCGGGTGATTCAATGATTGTTTGTTTGCAGGAAGGGACACGTTCCTGCACATGAGCTATCATTAATGGTGTTTTGCTCTTTCTATGTGTGCTGTAGAATGCACAAGAGAAAAGCAAAAAAATTATTTTACTCACGCAGCATTTTAACGCCTGCTCTTGCATGTCGTTTGTCTGCTACAGATTTACACCTCCTTGTAAATCTGGCACTTCATGAATAAGCAATGTGTGTTTGAAGTGGAATGCCCACAGCAGCACCCATTGCACACCTCTCACACAGATACCAGCGTGAAAGGGTAGCATTTTACAAAGTGGCATTAAGCCACAAAAAGAGGCTTGGCACCACTTTGTAAATATGGTGGAGGGCATACCATCAGCGGAGCACAAAAAAACTGATGCTCCACTGGCACTAGGGGCTTGTACATATGCGCCTTGGTCCCTCCAAGCACCTGATCAGGGCAATACTGTCTGATTATCCTTCATTTGTCAGTGCATTGTTTTTTTCTCTACTTTTGTTTTCTCTTTTCTGTCTGTCTAATGAGATAGTTATTTACAACAAGGGGTGGTGAGGGACAGAGTCTCTGAATTAAGCAGAATACTCTCACCCAGTCAAGAGATCAGGGCTAGATCCAACACCGTTTTTTAGCTCATTGCACCATCCCAGTTTCAGAACCTGGCTGTATGCAAATTAGTCTGTTCCTGTCCCAGTGCATGATGGGAACAGGGCAAACCAAACTACAAAAGCCAATTCTTACACTGGGAAGGAAACAAGCTTCCGGGGACCGGTTTCTGGCATTACAGCCGTCTTCGGCCCGGCTTGCTTGAATCCTGATGGTGCAATGAGCAAGGGACTCATGTCTGAGTATACCCTTCCACGCTTAGGGTGGACAAAATTATTTACAACAAGGGGTGGTGAGGGACAACGGTGATGGATCAAGCCCTGATCTTTTGACTGGGTAGGAGTGGTCTGCTTAATTCAGATACTCTGTCCAGCACCACCCCCTTTATGAATCGTTTTGGCCACCACAAGTGTGGAAGGGTATACTCAGATGTGAGTCCCTTGCTCACTGCACCATCAGGATTCAAGCAAGCCGGGCCAAAGACGGCTGTAATGCCAGAAACCGGTCCCCGGAAGCTTGTTTCCTTTCCAGTAAAGAATTGGCTTGGTAGTTTGGTCTGCCCTGTTCCCATGATGCACTGGGCCAGGGTCAGACTAATTTGCATGTAGCCAGGTTCTGAGCTGGGATGGTGCAGTGAGCTAAAAAAACGGTGATGGATCAAGCCCTGATCTTTTGACTGGGTAGGAGTGTTCTGCTTAATTCAGATACTCTGTCCATCACCACCCCCTTTATGAATCGTTTTGGCCACCACAAGTGTGGAAGGGTATACTCAGATGTGAGTCCCTTGCTCACGGCACCATAGGATTCAAGCAAGCCGGGCCGAAGACGGCTGTAATGCCAGAAACCGGTCCCCGGAAGCTTGTTTCCTTTCCAGTAAAGAATTGGCTTGGTAGTTTGGTCTGCCCTGTTCCCATGATGCACTGGGCCAGGGTCAGACTAATTTGCATGTAGCCAGGTTCTGAGCTGGGATGGTGCAGTGAGCTAAAAAACGGTGATGGATCAAGCCCTGATCTTTTGACTGGGTAGGAGTGTTCTGCTTAATTCGGATACTCTGTCCATCACCACCCCCTTTATGAATCGTAATGAGATAGTTAGGCAGCTGATTGGGTGACAGCTGCTTCTGGGTGGGAAGTGGAAGGAGGAGGGTAGTTGGAGGGTCGGGAAAGTTTTCATTGTTTGTTTCATTCTTGTAATGCTCTTGTCTGTTGTGATATGCATGAATTACACCATGCTACCCACTACTAGACACCAGCAATCCCCATCCTCTTCATGGATAAACTCCTACCTATGGGCCTTAAGATTAGGGTGCTGGTCTGAAACATTAACGTCTCTTGAACAAAATTATGAGGGTTGCAGTCTTTCAGTATGTGACTCCGCTGAACCCCAATCCTCCTCCTCCAGAAGATGCATCTACTGGGCTCCAGAAGCCCATTTCTTACACTGGAGTATTTCTTGCAAGGTACATGAGAAGTGCTATGGGTGTGGTGTTCTTACATCATACATGCCCATTAGTAGCTAATACAACCACATTAATTGGCCATGCTTCCATCATGTCCTTTATCAAATGCATGTTAAGACACTATATGCCACACCATGGGCACAGGCATGATTTGATGGATAAAGTCAATGGAACTTTATCTGGCTTATTACCGAATATTAGCAGTATGCACCAGGGGTGCCAGCTCAGTATGAATTAATTATACGTTTTACGTGGGAAACCTTCTTTATAGTATCAGCTTTTCCTTTGGGAGTGATGTCAGCTGGCAGTAACATACTGATCCATCTACTGTTCAAATGCCAGTCTCCAAGTTCTTTAAGGAAAGTCATTTGTGTATTAAGTCTCCCCATCATCACAACAACTTAATCTTTAACATATAGATGTGGAACATCCTATTGAATTTGTTTTTCTAGGGCAAAGAGCGGTTCGTCCATTGAAATATTAGGTGTTGTGGAATGATTCTTTAATGACTTCATGCAATGCAAGACCATGGATTTAGAATTAGCACTTTCTGTGAACATCAGCAACAATGCAGTAGTTAACAATGGTCTATTGCCAGGTGGTAGCAATGATGCATGATATTCCGCCCAAGATATGCTTTCATCAGAAGAAATATTTCCACTTTCAAGAGTGTCATAGCTCTTTCAAGCCATTTATATTCATAGGTTATAGCAGCATCACTAAGATCACTTTGGTGATCAGCTATTAAAGATAGCAATGGAACGTGATAAACTGTATTGTTTATTAAAGCTGGTTTGATATTTGTATACAGTACTGGAAGAGTTGAAATCTGTTTCGATTTTGCCATATTATGATTAATGGCCATAATACCACAATCAATTCCTTCGAGTTCTCCTTCTTGGATTTGGGTCTCAGAGACCCAAACCCAAGCCTACCGATTGATAACATATTGGGTTACACTTAGCTCAAAGACAAACGTGCACCTAGGGAAAGCCTTGATCGATCCCACAGATAGGCAGGTACCCCACAACAGGTCCTTGGTTGGAAATTAGCTCCAATAAAACACGTTTGGCAAAAGGCACATGTTACTTAAATACCACAAAGCCAGATTCCATATAAACTTTGGAGCACCAAACCAATCAGGACACAGCATCCCCACCACATCTGACAATCACGTGCTCCCCACGTTTGACATCTGGACACATACATACTTGCCCACTCTATCTCTCCCAAGGTTGAGAGCCCCCTGTGTCACCCTTATCAGATGGTTGTCTTTCTTGCTTATGACTAGGAGGCTTTTCTAATGATCCTCCTGCCAGTGAGTCAGTTTATTGTACCCCACACACTGTATATATTTTCAGGCAAAACTTATGTACAGAGAGACTGTCTTCAGACGCAACTCCGTCTATACTCTCCGCTGCGTTTATTTAACACATTGTGTTCCTGTTTTGCAAAACAAACTTCTCTTGCCTTTTCATTTTGTCAAGTTAAATTTTAATCTGAGCAACATTTTAGTGAGTCAGCCAAGAGAGATTGATTAATCAAGCCCAACTGCTTCCAAAGGACAAGGACTCCTGCCCGAATGAAATCACATCTGCATAACAAGACTGATAAGCAGATGCCATAATTATTTATTATTTCTGCTGAATCCATGGGGCAGAGGCCTGTCCGGAGCCTGCCATCACAGGGTTAGAGACTACACCTGATCCGTAGTCCCAGCATGTGCCAAACTAGGACAAACTCGTAGATCACTTTTTCTCTAGTCAGCACACTGGAGAAGGTGAAGGTAGATATAGTTTTTTTATTAAACTGTCGAGCGTTATACAACTGGTTTACCCAGGCCCTTAGTGAGTTATATAGGGCAACTTATTTATTCTCAGTTGTGCCGCTGAGCGATACAAAGACGGTCCTATTTATTTAACTTGAACCGTTGAGCATTACACAACTGGTACACTTAGGTCCGTGATGTGTTACATTATGTTACTACCTTGATCTTTTTTTTTCACTCAAAGGAGTTTTCTTAGGAAATGTCTATTTCTTTAGACTGTAAGGGCCCGATTCACAGAACTAACTTAAGACAAAATCCTAAACGTACTACTTTTGGTATTCACAGAATGCACTTACTACTTTTGGTATTCACAGAATGCACTTACTACTTTTGGTATTCACAGAATGGATTTATGACTACTAACTTTACGTCCGCACTCGGGCCGAAAATTCCGGCCCGGAGGCGTAGCTTGTGGCCCAGAGGCGGAGCTTGCGGCCCGGAGGCGGAGCTTTCCGGACAGAGATGAAGATTTCAGCCATGGCTAAATCCCTACCTCTGAGCCACAAGCTCCGCCTCCGGGCCACAAGTAGTCTCTTAAGAGGGGGTCAAACGCAAGCATAGCCAAGAAATCTGGGATACTGAATTAGTATATACACATGGTTGGAGAAGAAGGAGAATCCCCAAGTTCAATGGAAACATACTGTTTTCTTTGCATTTCAGAGTGAAAAGAGCCATACTGCTTGGTTTTAATGAAAATTGTGAAGTAATACTACATATACCGGACCTGTAATGGGGTCCTCCACATTGATTTATATATACTGGCAGTGTGGCAAGCTTGCCTGCACCCAGCTTCTTCCTGGATAGCGGGGCCTCTGCACCCTCCAAACCATTCACGCCCCAACACTGGACATTCCTGGTGAAGATCTGTTGAGTTTCCCCAACATCCGCTACATAAGTTAACAACTCATTTGCATCAGGCTCGAAGTAGAAGAACATCTAATAATTTTGGCTGGGCTGACAAAATATAAATTACAAATAACCAGGAAGGAAAGACTGAAGAAGATAAATGTCACTGAGCTTGGCACAAATGCTATCAAGGTAGAACCAAGAGCCATCCTCCTCATGGTGATGCAACATCGGTACATGTTGTAATTACTGACCGCCAAGGAGGGTGGGGTGTGTGCCGAGTTTTGTGCTTCCTGTTGTCCTGTTTTATTCCTGGTAATGATCTTGAAAATGTAACTCTCTCTCTTGCCATCCAAGCACTGCATCTTCTACAAGCTGACATAAAGAAGAAGGGAGGTGCCGCTGAGCAGGACTAGATTCATAGTATTCTTTTACAGAATCCCCCATGGGTGTCCAAGACATTCATGTCATGACTTGCAGCTATACTTTTTGTAGTACTGTTGTGTGGTTTCCTATAAATGGGGGTGCCCTGCTGTAAAAACGCAGTCCTTAAATTAGGTAGTATGCAAACAGCTAGTGAAAGGATAACAGACACTACAGCCACACATATCGCCTCAAACAATATATCTGTCATGACATTTGAGGAAAGTGATGTTGGTTAAAATTCAACTAAATGGGGGAACTTTAATATCTGTGAATGTGATCCAATGTGCACCATGATGCATGTATGCATACCAACGGCAATTCCAATAAATGCAATATCAATTTACGCTGTAACCTATGCATGCATAACAATGTCAATATCCGTAAAAAAAAGTCAATGTACGGTATCACAACTGTACATATAATAATGAGGATATCGGTAAAATATCATATCACTGACCGCCACTTTATATGCACATATCATCACAAGCTTGCAACATTGTTATCGGATTAACCCTAGATGACCTCTCCGTCAACCTTGAGTCAGATGGTTGTACTTGTTATTTATGACTAGGATGCTGTTCTAAAAATGGGAGATTGGATTATTGCACCGCAGGAACTGTATATATGGTCGACCTAAATGTATGGACAGAGAGATTGTCTATAGATGCTACTCTGTTGATACTATCTTGACCATTGTGTTTAATTAAACCAACTTGTTCCTGTTTTGCCAAACACTTCTTATCTTTTCATTTTTTCATGTTAAATTGTCTCTTAGAGTCCAATGAAACATTTATGATTGTATTCAGTATTCTGTGCATGCATAAGATACATAGCCAATTTTTCAATAAGTGTAGTATCTTGAAATAACCCGACACTCTGATGAACATTAGCATCTACATCATCTGTTTTTGCTTTATGCAATACATATGTATCTGATTCATTACAAAAGAACCATGCTTGTCTTCCAGAAAATCTATTTGGCACTTGAATGGCTGAACTTGTTTTACCTGGGATACCATATAGATCCACATCTCTATGTTTTCTTTTCTGTGCCTGTTGCAGCTTTATATTGTCACACTTGTTAAAACACGATTTATGCCACGCTGCATTGTTAGTCCTTAAGTCTGCTCAAGACCAGAACCATCATTAAGCTGTTATAGTTCCATATGAATAGAAATGCATTCTAGCTCTTTAAATTTCTTTGAATTATGATCTAAAACTGCATGTCCAGACCCTTAATGTTTGATTGCAGCATTTGCTGAGCTAATACATCTTTCTGAAGTGCCTTCTTGACAAAGCATGTAGATGAAAAAATGTTTTGCAACAACATCATCGTGCTGGACAGCTTGACCTTTGGTTGTGGGTGTTGCAATAAAGTATTGTTACTACCTGCTACTAATTTTCAGGCATTACAGAATAACCGCTGAACCTAAAAAAAAAAGTACATATTAATATATATTGATAAATGTTGATACGTCAATAAGCATACATATTTACATTATATTTTTTTAAAAAGTTGATGTTTAAAGTTTTCTACAAGATTTTAGTAGCAATTTTGGTTTTCTATTAATGACGTTACAGCCTAGATTCAACATGGGCATGCACATGCCATGCACTGATGTGTACACATGCACAATTGTGCCAAATTTGGAATATTTGAAATGATTTTCTGTATATTTGGAAGCCATTGATTAAATGCCCCGAAACAGATTCCCAGGATGCTTATTTCGGGTCCAGGGAGGCCCTGGCTCTGCAGTTCGGGATGGACTGTTCCCATGAGGAGCAGGTTCAAGACTGATTTACATATGGCTGGGTCCAAACTGGGGTGGTGTGGTGATCTAAAGAACGATGGATTAAACCCAGATCTTCATGATTGGGGGTGAATGTTTGCATTTTTCAGCATTCCGTCCATCATTTTTTCCGTTTGCTTTTGTCGCCCTACTTCGGAAGGGTATGCCCAGACATGGCTCCCATGTTCACTGTGCCACTGTATTCAAGCTAGCCGGGCTGGGTCCAAACTGGGGTGGCATGGTGAGCAAAAGAACAATGGATTAAACCCAGATCTTTGTGAATGGGGTGAATGTTTGCATTGTTCAGCATTCAGTCCATCATTTGTTCCTTTGGCTTTTGTCACCTTAAGGGGAAGGGTATGCCCAGATGTGGGGCCCAAGATCACTGCGCCACTGGATTCAAGCCTGCCTGACTGATGAGGGGTGATGCCCCGAAACCAGTCCCAGGCTGCATGTTTCCGGCCCATGGAGGATATGACTTGGCAGTTCGTGCAGGACTGTTCCCATGAGGAGAGGGTCGAGACTAATTTGCATATTTATTTTTATTTATTCATTTAGAGAGTTTTATATAGAATTTTATATGTTTGCGGTTCGTTGGGGGAATGAGAAGTAAGTTGTTAGTGCTCCTCAGGTTTCTTTCCTAGCCTGCCTTGGTGAGCTAGGCTACCAGGTAAACTGGTTTACCAGTGTGAAAGACTTTGTGGTTGAGACAGGCAGTTCTGAACTGGCATCAACTTCAATAGGAGCCATTTGAGCTCTGTCACGGAGGGTGAGATACGATCGTGCTTTTTCGCTCCGGTGACTATCCTTGCTGCTGCGTTTAGAGTGGTTCGCATGGGGGCTGGGTGAGATTTTTCTGAGCCTGTGAGTATATTGTTCCCGTAATCTAGTCTGGATAGAAACAGGGCTTGCGTTGCAGTCTTGAGATCATTAGGTGGGAGGAAGGGCTTGATTTTGTTGAGTAGTTATAATTTGTAATGGGCACGCCTTGCGGTACTATACACTAAAAGAGGGGGGACAGGGAGAGTTAAAG
Organism: Lissotriton helveticus; assembly: GCF_964261635.1. Lineage (NCBI taxonomy): Eukaryota > Metazoa > Chordata > Amphibia > Caudata > Salamandridae > Lissotriton > Lissotriton helveticus. The sequence continues at coordinate 1,694,789,020 of NC_136069.1, read as the reverse complement.
AGAAGGTAGGTCCAGTACCATTGCTCCCAAGAACTGATGTGTACTCACTTGTTGGTAGCTGTTTCTAAAAGAGAGATAGGTAACCTACTGGGTTATATGGAACAGAAGTTTAGAAAAAAGGTCTCTATATGTGCTCTCTGTCTGATGAAAAAGGGGGAAGTTCTCCTTTAGGAAGTAGAGCCCTCACACACTCTTGCAAGTGTCATGATTCATCATCGGGCATTGCTCCTCGTGGGTAGGAGCAGGGAAAAAAGCACCCTATAGTCCAATGGTACCTCAATTAAGGTTCTGAATGAGTGAAAGTGCTCAGTGGAACATCTCAATGGTGTTTCTGTTATTACCTGGAGGAAAAGAAAACCAAACAACAATAGAAAAAGTCTCCACTCTACTAGCACTAAGTTACAGAACCACTTCCTGAAGATGAACCACGCCCCGATGCCTGGGATGGACCATCATCGAATCCAATCCTAATTGGGCCCACAGTACCCTATTCAGGCAAGAACAACGCTGGGTCTTCAGACTTAAATGTAACACGAGGGGATTTTTTTCCCTGCTCCTATTTATATATTTTTATCACACTAATTCACTTGACACGGTCCTGACGAAGTGCACTAGGATCCATTAGGGACCTCTCTTAAGCGCAAAACATGTCAACCAGGTTTTGCATTCACAAATGTGCATGGGTATTGAGAGCAGCAGAGTAATACCTCTACCTCTACTATATTTGCTAAATAGACGAGCCTCAATCCCCTAACTTTTAAATTAGACCCCCATGGAACTATGAATAAAACTGACTCTAAGTTGCCGGCGGGGTAATTTTAATATGCACTTGCACCAACTGTTTTTTAGGCCCACACACCCACATGCACAACTGTGGCGTTTCCTAAAAGATCTCTGACAAAGAGCCCTCTCGTGGGGCCTGCGGAGGACAGCAGCCCCACCCCCATGATGAGCAATGTCCGATGATGAAGCATGACACTCGCAGGAGTGTGTGGGGGCACTAATTTCTAAAGGAAAATTCCCCCTTCTTCATCAGATGGGGAACACATATAGAGACCATTTTTTCTAAACTTCTGTTCTATGTAACCCAGCAGGTTACCTATCTCTCTATTAGGAACTGCTGCCAACAAGTGAGTACACTCCTTGTGGGAGCCTTAGTGTGTGAGCTCTTGTTTAGGTTAGGGTCCAGTAAGACACCCAATGACTTTGCGGAGCAGGCCGGTGTTAAGTTGAAGTTTAGGTAGTCCATAAGCTTAATCCATTCTTGGACCTGGTGGGTCTGTCTGTTGTTTGAGAGGAGAAGGATTTCTGTCTTGACTTGTTTGAGTTTTAAGTGACTGTGTGATAGCCATTTTTGGATTTTTTTAGAGTATCATTAAGAGAGTGTATGCCATTTGGAGAGGAGACTTCCAGGTAGAGCTGGATGTCATCTGCGTAGAGGGGGTAGGTGAGGTTGTCTTTATTAATTATGGTAGTGAGTGGCTCCATGTAGATATTGACTAGAGTAGGTGAAAGGACTGAGCCCTGAGGGACACCTCTGGTTATAGTGGAGGTATCAGAATTTGCATTGTTAATTTTGATTTGTTGAGAACGGTTGTGAAAGAAAGAAGTAAACCATTTCAGCACCATGCCATCTGCTTCGATCTGCTGTTTAAGGGTGTTGAAAAGTAGTTTATGATCCACCGTGTTGAAGGCCGCAGACAGGTCTAGGAGAATGAGCAGGCAGCAGCAACCTGCATCCATACATTTATGGATGTCATTTGCTATATTTAGTAAGGCTGTTTCTGTGCTGCAGCCCTTTCTAAAGCCTGATTGGTGAGAGTCCAAGAGATTGTTGGTGTCAATGTGCTGTGCTTATGGCTGGGCGCGAACTAGGGTGGCGTGGTAAGGAAAAGAACGATGGATTAAACCCAGCTCTCCATAACTGGGGGTGACTGTTTGCATTTTTCAGCTTTTCGTCCATCCTTTGTTCCTTTTGCTTCTGTTGCCCTACTTGGCAAGGGTATGCCCAGAGGTGGGTCCCATGCTCACAGTGCCACTGTTTTCAAGCTAGCATGGCTGTTGAGAAGTGATGCCCCAAAAATTGTCACAGGGGGCGTGTTTCAGGTCCAGGGAGGACCTGGATTAGCAGTTTGGTCTGGACTGTTCCCATGAGGAGCAGGGTCAACACTGATTTGCATATGGCTGGGTCCAAACTGGGATGGTGTTGTGAGAAAAAGAACGATGGATTAAACCCAGATCTACATGACTTGGGTGAATATTTGAATTTTTCTGCATCCCATCCATAATTTTTTTTCTTTTTGCTTTTGTTACCCTAAGTGGGAAGTATATGCCCTCTACACAGGAACGTCGGCCAAGCTCCTGAGACGATTGCAACGCATCCAGTACGCCTCGACACATCTAATCCTCGACATCCATCACCACAGCCACATCACACCCCACCTGAGAGACCTGCACTGGCTCCCCATCAACAAGAGCATAACCTTCAAGCTCCTCATCCACACGCACAAAGCTCTCCACAAGACCGGCCCAGCGTATCTCAACAGACGACCGCCGGGGGCAGATACTTCTCCCACCTCGCCATCAAGACCTGGAACACATTCCCCACCAACCTACGGCAGACCCAAGACCTACCGGCCTTCAGAAGACTCCTCAAGACCTGGCTCTTTGATCACTAGCAGCACCCCCCCCAGCGCCTTAAGACCCTCACGGGTATGTAATGCGCTTTACAAATGTCATGATTGATTGATTGATAATGCCTAGACTTGCGTCCCAAGCTCACTGCGCCCCTGGATTCAAGCTAGTCTGGCTGATGAGGGGTGATTCCTTAAAACCGGTCTAAGGAAGCTTGTTTCCAAGCCAGGGAGGACCTGGCTTGGATGTTCGGGATGAACTGTTCCAATGAGGATCAGGGTCAAGACTAATTTGAATACACGGCTGGGTCCAAACTGGCTGGTGTGGTGAGCAAAAGAACGATGGATCAAACCCAGGTCATTGTGACTGGGATGAATGTTTGCATTGTTCAGCATGCCATCCATTATTTGTTCCTATTGTTTTTGTCATCCGAAGTAGAAAGGGTCTGCCTAGACATGGGTCATGCACTCACTGCTCAAATGGATTCAAGTTAGGCTGGCTAAGGAGAGTTGATGCCCCATAACCGGTCTCAGGTTGCTTGTTTCCGATCCAGGGAGGAACTGTCTTGGCCCTTTGTGCTGGACTGTTCCCATGAGAAGCAGGGTCAAGACTGATTTGCATATGGCTGGGCCCAAACTAGGGTAGCGTGGTGAGCAAAAGAACAATAGATTAATCCCATATATTTTTGCCTGGAGGTGAATGTTTGCATTTTTTTGCATTCTGTCCATCGTGTGTTTCTTTTGCTTTCATTCTTCACCTCTAGCATCTCTTTCTCCATGTGTTGCTCAAGACCAGGGAGCTTTCTTGCAGCCCCGTCCTGTTGCGGACCTTTGGCCAGGTCATGGTTCTGCAATCATATATTTCTTGAAAGAGGCACAAAGGGGCAGCATTCAGTGTTTCAAGTTGCCTTGGTGTAGGAGGATGAGGAGTAGACTGGCTGCTGCATTTTGGGCGGTCTGCAGTCTTCTTGTGAACTGGAGGTTTATCCGAGCATATAGGATGTTTGCTTCGTCAATTCTGCTGGTAATGAAGGCTTGAGTGATCATTTTGCTTGCCTTATCCGGTAGCCACTTGGAGATTATCTTCAGCATGCTAAAGGAGATGAAGCAGGATGAGTTGGCTGGCCATGTCAAGTTTGTTGGCTATGATAATCCTGAGATTTCTTGAATGTGACTAGGCATGTGGGTGAGTCTTAGGTCTGTGGGCACCCCTGCTGAAGGGGTGATTCCTCTCCTCCACTTGTGTACTCTAAAGACCATGAATTCACAGAAGGTCATGACTTAAAGGCTCATTTAGTGCAGTGAATGCATGTGTTATCATCTTTGTAACTAACCTTTGCTTTACATCATGCTGTGCTCTCTCTCTCTCTCTCCAGGCTGCACCTTCACATCAAGTGCTCTTCAATGCTGAGCTGCTGCATTCAATGCAATCCAGTGTCTTCTCTCATCCTGTTCTCTCCTGCCACGTGTTCTATCTTGTCCTCTAAGTCATTCTCATTCGTACCTCTCACATACCCTAGGTATTCTATTGTAGTACTGTCATGACAATCTCATTTCCATTCAGTGCTTGCTTCCTTCTCAGTATTACAGTACCCCATAGTGAAAGCTCTGTGCCCTGTTACACTGCTCCTTTATTCTGGAACCCAATGCTCTCACATCATGCGCTATACCTTGCAGTTATCTTTTCTTCTCTTCTATCTTGTGTGTTTGTTATGAATATATGCATCCTGTTTAGCGGAGTGTTGTCCTTGTGTTTGAGTGGATCTCCTGTGTCCAAGGACAGATTATTCTTTTACTTCTTGTTCCCTTTTCCAATTTAGCAAGACTGTTGACTTAGCCAATGTTTGATTCTAAAAATACTGTTAAAGTTAGGATATTCTGAGTTGCACGTATTCCCCAATAGATATGTGGGAGGGTGGGTCGGATATACAGACGCGGAGGCTGAATATATTTTCCAAGTCTAATAGTTTTATTATCAGGAAGGGTGCTCTTAGGTTTCGCTACTGGGATAGTCTATTTTCCTTTTGGTGAGGAGTCTTCTGCCTTGGGTAGGGTGCTTGGATGTGAAGACTCTTCATCGTCCTCCTCTGAGCTGGTGATCAATGGGGTCTGCCTGGACTCTTGCGCCGTGGTTGATTCCTCCCGAAGGCGCACAAAAAGGGAGAGAAAGGGTGGGCCATCAGTGATACGTTCACTTAAACTATGTAGGTAATATTCTACCCGTCACCTAACAGGTGCATTACTAGGGCAGGCTATCTCTCTTGCAGCAAACAAGGGTTTGTTCAATAATGGTGTCACGAGTGTTATAGGTGTTTAGGAGACTTGCATGAGACGAAGGCACCCCGCTTCTTAAAGGGGGAATGGGAAAATCCGGTAGGCAATTTGTGTGAAGGGAAGGGAATCCGAAAGTGAACTCAGGTTGAGCATAGGATCTGCAAGGATAGGGGTCCATACGTGCAAGGACGTGCAAGGAGGACGGTGTCACAATCCGTGCCCGTGAATACAACCCGCAACCTCCTTCCCTCCTGTATCCCTCTAACCACCTCCCTCCTCCCACGTTCCCGCCTGCGTTTCCCCCAGAACTCCAACACTCACCGGCCTCGACGCAACTCTCCTGATTTGCGGCCACTCCAAAGCCTCCTCAGGGGGACACCACCACTCCTCACTCGAGCAGTCTTCTGGGTCCTCCAGTTTGGTTCCATCTCCGTTTTCAGCTGTGTCCAGCCCGACGTTTCTCCTTTCTTTGTCTCTCCTTTCTGCTTGCTCCTCTGTTCGACTTCTGATTCCACCTCCGGTCATAGACACTCCTTCCTGGGCCAACTCTCTTTTGAGTGGTGGGAGACCACTGGTTCCGGGGTCATCTCCGCCTTCGTCCATCCTCTTGCCTTGCTGTGGGAAGACACGAGAGGTAGGTGTGGCCTGCTGGTGTGACGTATTCCTTTTGTTGTTACTTTGATTTCGGCCCGTAATGGAGCTATGTGCTGGCGATCCCCTGATCCCAGGCAAGTACCGTGCACTGAGCCGGGCCCCCGGACCCCTCCCCTTACAAGATACTTTTGTCTTTCCAAAAGTTTACTATTTCCATGATATTTTATGTCTTAAAAGACTGATTAGAAAATCACATGAAGCAAATCAGCCCCAACACCTCTATGAAACTCCTGATGATTGTGTACCTGAAATGTCTCTTAGGATGGGTATCTTGAACACTTCCAACAGCAACATCAGGAGTCCTTCTTACCTTGTCAACAAATGACAGCAAAAGTCTTCGCATATCGCCTTAGTTTCATTCTATTACGAGTACCCCATAAAGGATCTTGCTATTGAAGTAATGGAAATCCTGCACCATTCATGATGTAGTCAGATGCAGGGGAATCTGAAAGAAACTACCACATACACAGGAGTTAGAGACTAGTACATTGGTGTTCATCAATGTGAGGTTCTCCTCCATCCTGGCATACCTGAGCACACAGGACTAGTACATGGTGGCTGGTGGCGTGAAGGCACTTGCCATCCTGCGCACAAGGGCTGGGCTGCATATACTGTTTCATTATACTGATCAGACCTGATTGGAACAAAATATAGATTAAAATTTAGAGAAGCACAAAGGGAATATTTAGAAGCTACCAGCACTTCCCAGGGTCCCAGGTACTACCTTCCAAACAGGGCTCCGCCACTCTTGCCAGTCAGTGTCCTAAGTTTTCCACCAAGTAGAAAAGTATAATGACAGAAGTAAAGAAGACATAAGGCTGATCATGGAAAACATACAATATCACACAGCTGTTACCATGCATACCCTTTATAAGGCGGTTAATATAACGCACCTACCATAACCATGCATAGCCTTTACCACCTGTTATTTTACAATACATATGCCTTTACACCGCATGCCTTTACAACAAATTATGTTGTAAATGTATAAACGGGAAGGGCATATGCGTGGTACAGGTGATAAAGGTTATGTCTGGCAATCAGTTTCATTAGAGGGTCAGAGCAGGGTCAGAGAATAGTTGCAAGTAGGCAACAACTCTGGAGGCGCCGCTCAGGAAGCACTTACAGTGTTACATCAGGTGCCCAAGTTGAAGTTAATTTCTTTGTAACAATTTTGTAAATGGTTACAAAGAAATTCGCTTCAAGTTGGACACCTGCTGTAACCCTGTAAGTGCTTCATGTACTTCAGTTTTTGAAAATCCGCCCCGAACGCGATTTCGCGGATTTTTCTGCAATTTCACGAGATTTGCGGACCGTAAAATTGCAGAAAATCCGCAAATTTCACGAACGGAACGGATTTTACGCCCATGATTAGCTACAATGGAATGCAATGTTCTGTCAAACATCCAGAAACGTAGGCAATGACAATCATTGCTCTTTTTAGACTTAACGTTTTGCTGGTCAGATGAGAATATGATTCTTTCTACTTGGCAGTGCCAATAGCTCGTCTTAAATTATAAAATGTTCAAAAGCATTATGAAAACGTATTCACAATATCTTTATTAATATTTTATATCAGTGTGTAGCCAAATGTGCTATAGCCAAATCCAAGTTTGTTTTTTAAAACTCAATATAGTGAACAAACTGCATTTGTTCTTTTTACCCACTCACTTCCATCTGACTAACCACCAGCACTCACCACTTCTCTAGCAATAAAAACGTAAGGGTCCCCTGTTACTTGATTCAATCCTGACAAAGTCAGTCACTGTCAAACATAGTGCTAACACACCTATGCCCAAAATACTACATTTGGGCAGGCTCCAAAAGAAACTAAATCAAGATCTCAATTTTCTGAATCTGGAAAAGTAATAAACCCAATTTTTCCAAAGTATGTGCACATCAACATGAGATTTTCTAATGATATCCTTAATATCAAATCTGTGAGATGAAAAAAGTCGAAGAGCTTCCTATATCAAACGTATTTCTAAAATGAATAAATGGTGATGAATCAATAAAAAGAATGATGTTTACTTAACTTTTGAAAGGAATCATATAACTTGTACTATTTTTTTTCTTCAGATACAGATGAATGTATGAAATGTCCAGATGACCAATGGCCCAGTAGTAAACATGACCAGTGCATTCCAAAAGTGATAGAATTCCTTTCTTTTGATGAACCCCTTGGACTTACACTCTCCTTTGCTGCTATGTTCTTGACTCTCACAGCTGCTTGCCTACTAGGAATCTTTCTTAAATATGGCTCCACTCCTATCGTCAAAGCCAACAACCGCAAGCTCAGTTACCTGCTCCTCCTTTTTTTAATGCTCGGTTTCCTCTGTTCCTTCACATTCATCGGTCGACCCACAAAGCTATCCTGCATTGTGCGCCAAACTATCGTTGGTATTGTTTTTTCCATCAGTGTCTCCATGGTCCTTGCAAAGACTATACTTGCAGTTATTGCCTTCAAAGCCAAACTTCCCAACAGCCCGGCAAGGAAGTGGTTGGGAGGAAAGACTCCAACTTGTATAGTCTCTCTTTGCTCTCTGATACAAGTTGTTATTTGTGTTCTTTGGTTGGTGAATTCTCCTCCATTTCCAGAGCCTGACCTCTTGTCATATAATGAAAAGATAATTGTTGAATGTAATGAAGACAAACAGTTCTTCTACTTCATGCTGGGATACTTGGGTCTCCTTGCCACAGTGAGCTTTATAGTGGCCTTTCTCTCAAGGAATCTACCCGGAAGCTTCAACGAGGCCAAGCTGATCACCTTCAGTATGCTGGTGTTTGTAAGTGTGTGGGTCTCCTTTATCCCAGCGTACCTGAGCACACAGGGGAAATACATGGTGGCCGTGGAAGTGTTTGCCATCCTCTGCTCCAGTGCTGGACTGCTCGGATGTATATTCTTTCCTAAGTGTTATATCATTCTTTTCAGGCCTGATAGGAACAACAGACATTATGTTATTGGGAGAACACATTTTGCTACTACAGAAATTATTAATACCACAAAAGAAGAATGAGTTAGCTGGGGGAGGCATGGACAGAATACGTCAAAATTATATGCAAATAACATTGCTGCATGAGGGATTTTGACTACGGATAAAGTAATCGATCCATAGAATAGAATCCAGCATTTCCACCACTGAGTGGGCATTTCACAGTCTAAAAGAAGGCAGATGAATATTGATGAGTGCGCCTAACAGCAAGTCACACAAATGTATACCATACCACATTTATTTTTTGTGACTGTTTTTAATATACACAGAGCCTCCAGCACTTCTTTGAACATTAAAGATATCTAAACAAGGATTGTGCAATGATGTGAAGCTGCACAACTAGTGGATTCACATTTGTGTGGACTTTTCACTTTGCCAAGATTCTGAATTTTAAAAAACTGGGAAAATTGTATGCTCTTCCTAGCAGTGGGAACTGTCCCCACTGCCAGGGGGATCCACCCAGGCCAATAGGTAAGAAACCTCTTTCGAGGAGGTAATGCCACAGATGCTGCTTTTCATTGCTGCTTTTCATTTGCGTGATATGTGTAAGGGAGCCTTTTTTACAAGGCTATATTAAGCCACAACGCCACTTTGTAAATTTGGAGAAGGTCATATCGCCACCAAAACGTCACTATAAGTGACGTTGTGCTGGCGATATCCACTTGTAAATATGCCTCTATAGTTCCTGAGTTGCATAACTGAGAACATGATGCCATATTTAATATTTTTAGTTTTGGTTGCAGGAGACATGTTTTGTCCAGACTCATTGTAGATGCTGGTCTGCACCTCTGGAATAGTGTGATAATCTTGACACTTTATTCTTTAACTCCTTCGCTGCGGGGGTAATTCCCCCGCTGTGCTGGGGAAGAGGGGGGAACACACAGCGCCCCCATGCTCATGACGAGCTCAGTTCGTCATGAGCTACGGCGCTCCTGTGCTCATGACGAGCTGAGCTCGTCACAGGTCCACCGGCTCCCGTGGAACGCTCAGCACAGCAGAGGAATTCTCCCCGCACCTGAGCGTTCCACGGGCCATGACGAGCTGAGCTCGTCATGAGCACCGGAGCGCCGTGGCTCATGACGAGCTCAGCTCGTCATGAGCATGGGAGGGGTTAAACAGTATCCATGCTGAGGTCAGTGAGAGGTTCACTTCCTCCAAGGAGTCATCATGGAAGGCTGCTGTGAGCTATGACTGAGATGTAGCTCCACAGCCCCCAGCCTTCATGGTAAGCTGGAAGATAGCTGTGCGAGAGAAGTGTGCAGGCCTGCACACTCAGATGGTGGTGTGTTTGTTAATTCACTGAGACCAGCGTCCTGACATACAATACCAAGGTCTGGAATTAGGTCATTCCAATGAGACTGGCAGATGGGTGCTCCTGACCCACTCCCTGTAGGATAGAGAAATCAGTTATAGATAGGAGTAATCTTAGTTTTATTATAAGCAATTAACATCGTTGAATTATTTTGTTTTTCACCATTCTAATAATGCTTCTAACAATGATGTGTCCCATCTGTCTGATAGATGCAGTTTATGTTTTATTTACAAAGCTTAAAGCTTTTCAATCAACGTTTTATAAATGCATGCTCATGTCTTTTCTTTGTGGCATCTTGGGCACGCAAAAGTGACAAATTAAAGAGTTTATATGTTTCCACGAGTCATAATTGAGTTTACCAACAATATGGAGTTTGGCAGTTGTACCGTGAGCCAGCCAAACACCCAACATTTGCTGATTATATAGGAGGACTCAGCCTCTGTACTATGAAGTTTTATTGTTCCAAATACACAGCCCTCCTAAACTCATGTGAACTATATATCATGATGCCACCAACTTTCTAGGTTTGGAGCCTATTTAATAGGTCCCCTGAATAGTTTACTTGTGTGTGCCCAAGGTTCCTTGATACCTCTGTACAGAGACATCCATGGTGATAAGGGTAGTTCCTCATTCAGCGTAGATCAATTTAGGTATGTAGATTAATCAAGCTTGAGTGTTTAAAAGGATTTTTCCTGATAATGTTTTCCGTTCTTCAAATTCCATTCTTTAAATACGGGTGCAACTATTAGTTATTGCTAATACAGCAGATAAGCTGTAATTGCTCACTTATCTGGACATGGGCTCGCCAATGGCATTAGAGAAGTTACCTTCTTGGGTAAGGCTCACCAACCTTACACATGTGGATATTTTTATTCCTGGGTTGATTTTCCTGCAGTGGAAACACACTACACGCACATTTTACACATACACTATGGCTACAGTTCCATCTGCATATAGGTCTACTTGCTGAAGGCTTCTCCCAGCAGCAGACTGACATCTCTGTGAGGGGTATTCAGTTCATGACCAAGATGGGGTCCTACATTCTTACCCACCAGGTAATGGGGGTATCATCCAGTAAAGAGATTTCTTGGCAAAAAATACATCAATACTCTAGTTACATAGGTTAGGATTTTCTGGATTGTTATGTTAGTTGTCTATGCCTATATATGTCTACTGCATTAGCAAGAAGGTGGAATTGTTCATTCTATTCACTGTCTTGATGCTTATAATAACTTTCATCTGGTTCTGTCTGTTGATAATTGCAGCACATAGATTCCATACAAGAATCGCTTCTGTTCAATAAATATTGAAAAAGTCTCCTTGTGTATTCTTTGTATATTTCAATGAGCAAAGAAGTGCATGAATGAATGAGTGAAAAGTTATAGATCTATCACCATGATCCCTGAGGATGCAGGGTTATCATGTTCAGTGGTTTCCAGGACTGTTTGCTCGCTGTCTACAGGTTCTTATGGGTCCACTGTGAGATAGCTGTTCCCAGGGACAACATATCCTGTGGGGGTGCACGGAACCACTCTGGCACCATTCCTAAAGTCTATGTTATCCACAAACGTCTCAAACAATTCTAATCTGGCTTCCATCAAGGCCACAGCACTGAATAGGCAGGCCATCACACACATAGTGGACGATGAACTCAAAATGTTGGATCAGAACGAATCTTTCTTCCTATTTCTCCTAGACTTATCATCTGCTTTTGATATGGTTAAACATGACAGTTTTACAGACTTACTTGAACGGAGAATGAGGCTTTCTGGATCCATACTAAACTGGTTCACCACATATCACCATAACAGAACTTAGAGAGTTAAGGTAAACAAGTCCCTGTCCAATGCCACCCCAATCACATTAGGGGTCCAACAAGGGTCATCTCTCTCACCTATGCTCTTCTACCTTTTCATGGAGCCTCTAGCCGAAATCTTGAATTCTTCCAACACCCATTATCACTTGTATGCTGATGACACCCAATTGTACTTGAAAACCTCTCCTCCAGAAGATAATACGTCCTTCATAACAACTCTAATCAAAATTCAAAACCACCTCAAACTTAATGCCATAAAAACAGAATTCCTACTAAGCTTACTACCCTCTCACTAGCTCAAAATATTTCTTTGGGTGAATTAGCTAACTGTTCTTAATTGCTCTCGATGCATTATAGAACTCACAAAATCTCTGGGAATAATACGGGACAAGAACCTGAACATACAGGAGGACATCCGACTGCTGTCAAAGCAGAGAACTACCATTTGAACATTTTAAGAAAACTAAAACCCTTATTTTCTCTGGACGACTTCAAAGCAGAGGTCTAGGCCCCAGTTATTCCTTGATTGGACTACGGAAGTGGGACCCTCTGTGGTCTTTCTAGATCCAAGTTGGCAAGTCTAAAGGCTTTGCTCAATACTGCTGCCAGGCTCATAACAGGATCAACAAGCATTTGCAATGCAATAAGGTCTCGCACTTACGAGAGTTTGAGCTAGTGGCATTGTAATTGACAATGCCTTTTTATTAATGTGTTGTTTTTAAAACAGATAAATAAAAGGCATCTGAATTTACTATGCCAATAGCTTAAATACTTGCTAAAGCAAGACCTATTGCATTGCAAATGTGTTTGGCGTTAGGAGTGACTGTGTCCTACCTGCAAGAACAGGCCGTACAAATGTATTTGAGGAAATGGTGCTCAGAGGCTTTAATTAAAGTATATTGAGCAACAACACTTGTAACAGGGGGTGCCCTTATCGGAGGTTACCAAAATGCAAAAAAGGTGGGACTACTAAGCTTATTGACCAATGAAAAGCCACAGTTTACAATGGACAATGAAACAAACCAATTAAATGAAATGGGCAGGGAGTGGGGGGAGCTTAGTGGGGATACATTTGGGAACCATTTCCCTTGCACATAACTTGTTCCCTATGATGGAGCTGGCAGAAGCCTTGCTTGCACCTTCCCACCCCCCATTCACCGGGTATAACTATTATCTGTACTAGTACAACATGTATTTGAATATACATCCTCACCACTGAAGTGGATAACAAATACTTGTGCCATTTGTCTATAGAAGGCATTCAAACAGACTCACTTTTATATCAGAGGAGTAAGCTATATTTGGTTGATGAGCGGCAATCAAATTGCTCCCACATATTATTTTGCGTGGTGCCCTGAAGTGGACAATCCTAAAACTGGCATGGGATGCTGATGGTCCACCCCACAGTCGCACGGCCTCTAGGGAATTGGGGATTTTCAAGGGGGCCATGGGAGCCACTGGAAAATAAGACAGGATGGGAATGCCTCAGTCAACATCCAGGAAGCTTACATTTTGGCTGAGCCTGGCCCAGCCCTACCAGCTTGCCAGGACATTTTCCTGTAGCCCTGCCTGTCCTCACACCGCCGTCCCTAGCGAATGAAGAAATGTTTCTTGTTTGTTTTTCTTTTCGCTCTTATGGCTGCATTACAACCTGACCACGTGACGCAGTGAGTAGCGCAAGAGTAACAACAAGGGGCATGTGGTTACTGTACAATGTACCAGAGCATTTGCAGCACTCTCTGCAGGATGATGCAGCAAATAGCACACCAAACAGCTGCACAAAGCCATGTCTGTGAGCTGTTTACTATGGAATGGTACAGCTGGGTGCCTCTTCTAGCAAACTCTGCCATTCTGTGATTCAATGCTCCTATTCCAAGGGCTTACCAGCACACTAGAATCCTAAACACAAGACTCCGGGGGGCATGAAGTTCCCCAATCATTACTCTGACATACAGATGGTTAAGGAAAAGCGATTAAAGGTGAATGCACAGTTTGGCGTGCTTGTGGAACACAGCCACACATGGATGGGCTGGAACACTGTGAAACACATTATTTTTTCCTGACTGACACAGGCAGAAACCACCTGTTTTTGCAGAAGTTCCCTCTCTACATTTTCAAGGGTTGATTATTTTACAAGCCTGCCTGAGGCTTTCTAAGCACTGAATGCATTCAAGAAACCTCCTAGAGGCAAGATATTTGACCTTTGTGTGATGACTGACAAAGCAGACAGCATTAGCTCATCTTTATATCTGACCCTGAATACAAATCACCATAAACAAATGGGTTCAATATGCCCAATGATATGATGTGATCCTACATCTAGTGTGAGTAGCTCAAACTGTTCCACGTTGTGCTTTTCATTCTGGGATTTGTAGTTCATTATAATGACAAGGAAGCAAAACTGCAAGCAGTCTTGTTTATATGCAGATAGTGAATCTACTGCAGATGTCTGCATTTGACCTTGTGGTTACAGGTTCAAATCTTACTCTGGAGTACTTGCTATCTATGGCATAAGAAATGTATCCCAACAATGGTTAGAACATTCCACCTTGTATGTAGTTAAAGACAACTTGTCCCTGCTTTCTCATGGACTAGATTTACAAGATCTGTTACTACATCCCAGAGCTTCTCAGTCTAAAATTCTTTTAGATGCCATCTATAATGAAATTAGCAAGACTTCTTAACTAGATGCTGCAGAACGGTTAAGACAAATTGCTTATGAAAATTAAGAAAAAGCATTGACAGTTGTCGATGATGGCATTACCAAATTGTCAACACATATTTATTTATTGGATAATATTAGTTCATCTGCATTTGATATCATGCAAAATGGCATGTATATGCTTCACAATGTCAAAGTCAATTTTACAATTAAATTAGACATTGCAGGTTTTGAAATCAAATTGACTACCATTGAAAGATTTGAATGCAACTGAATTGATTTTGGTTATATAATTTACCATGCCTGCAGGAAATCATGGCTGGAAATGTATCAACTTACACGATAATGAATGAAAGAATGGCTAACACATAACCATCCGTTACTAAATTACCTCAAAACAGAATTTCTCCTAATTACCCCCCGCAATAACCGGGCCCCTATGCAAAACTGGATTAAAACATCTCTGCACTCAACTGCACCCCCCCATATGGTTGATTCCGCTTGTTCTTTAGGTGTCAACCTAGACACATTTTTAAACATGCAAGGTTACAACAGTGCCACCATTAAGAGTGTCAATCATCAGCACAACACTATTAGGAAAATCAAACCTTTCCTACCTCCCGAGGACATCCAGTCAGACGTCCAATCACTAGTTATCTCACGAGTAGAACATGGCTTGGTGAACCGAGCTGGGCTTCCTAAATCTAGGTTAGAGCCGCTAAGAGTTAATCTGAACGCTTCTGCCAGTCTAATAGAGGGTCCAGAAAGCATGATCATAGTACACCTGACTTAATTCAACTTAACTGCTTCCCGTTGTACCAAGGATCCACTTCAAAATAGCCTGTCTGACACATAAAGCTATACACTTTAATGGCCCCGTTTACCAGGCAAAAAAATTCGAGCTCTCTGTTTCCAGTCGAAATTTAAGAAGCTCCAATACTCTACTACTGAAACCTCCTAAATTCAACAAAACAAGAATTTACAATCGCACCTTCTCAGGGTTGGGTCCAAGAATTTGGAATGCCTTTCCGACGGAGATCAGAGCCAGCCCCTCGACTGCTCCATTTAAGAAACAGGTAAAATGGCTACTTTTGGAAGAACTTCATCAGCAATAGCCCGTATGTCATTTGCCAGACACTTCCCTCTCGTGCTTGACATTCATTTTTACTTTGTGTGTTGAAATGCATGATTGACAATCATTTTCACTTTGTGTTTTTAAATTTGTGCTTGAATATCATTTTTACTGTGAGTTTGAAATGGGTTTTTTTGTAAGTAGTGCAATGCTAAAACTGCACTTCCCCGTCTAGTAGGGCTTTTACTTGTTTGATCACTTGCTACCTCGTCTTCCCCTAGCACCCACATTTACTTTTATGTTGCAGGTTCCTCTTATGTTGCCCTATTATATTGTACTTATACTGTTTTTTTCACGTCAATGCTAGTTTTCCTCTTTGTACTGCGCTCTGATACTCGTCTGGGTCTTGTTCGCACTTTTTAAAACTTTTCAAATAAATAAAACAGTTTCCTTTTACTGTCCCTGAAATATCATCAGCCATCTGTTTCATACATGACTTGATTTTACTTCCCATTTCAACGTTTCATTTCATGTCATGTCTTAGACATTTCTTAGCTGGGTGGAGTTTGCGTAGCACTGCAACACGGAACTCTGCAAAGCTGCAAAAAACTCTGCCTCGTTACACAGAGTTCCGCGAACGGGCAAAGGGGTATATTACCAAGAACGTGTGCTAAACATCACCCAAAAATGTTAACGCATCTTTACACATCGCAGCCTATCGTAGGAAAATAACCCTGTGTCAACATAGAATTCACAACAAGGCGGTACCATGTGATAGTCTGCCGAAATCACGAACAATGTCCGCGATACAACCACCTCGATGGAGATAAAAACACAAACCACAACACCCAAAAAACTGCAATGGGCCAAAGCGCGATTGGGAAATCAGCGATAAGCAGCGCCAGGCCTGCAACACACACCTGGCCAGTTGGAAAAATCACCATAAAAGTAGAAAAAACACACAAACTGACCAACACCCAAGCACCATGGAGGCAGCCAGAGTAGGCACAGAGGACTAGCGCATCCCAACAAGCACCCCGGATGACCAGCCCGGGACCTTGGGGACAGGGAAGGGCAAGGACAAGAAGAAGAGGAAGAAGAAGTTCAGTCCACAGGCGAACAGGATAATAGTCACAGAGTTCAACAACTGTTCATCACCTCCAACGTGTCATTGGGCACCAAAACTGGAATATGGCACGACATTGTGGACCAGGTGAATCCCCTCGGAGCGCACCAGAGGACAATGGATGAGGTCAAGTGGCGATGGAATGACAACAAGCGGAAGACCAAGGAGAAATTCCCAACCAACCAGAAGGCAGCACTGCAGACTGGAGGTGGGGGCCCAGCGCCATAGCTCGAGCTGGATGACATGGAGGAGCTGGTGTCGACAGTCATCAGTGTGGATACTGTGGTCGTAGTAAGGGGACGGGAAACTGCTCAACAGGACACAACAAAACCGCAACATGGTGAGTGACCACCAGGTACTGTGGGGATGGGTGGAGATGGTCACAATGACACACATGCACAATCAAGCAGAGCACAGTGCACACCCTCAATGACTCTGGGTCAAAGCCCAGATCCATAAACTGTCACAATGTACAATGCCATGCACTCTGAATGTCAACATGTCCCATGTGGCTACATACATGTGGACAGATTATAATACACCATCTCCCCTTCACATTGCAGGGACAGCATCAACACCCCCCCATCAGGCAGTCCCAGCCACTCTTCACTGATAACGAGGAGGACAACCCCAGCATCGACATCCAAGCCCTCCTAGACATCATTGACATCATCCGTGACTCACCTCCAGGATCAGGGCTGACCAGCTGCATCAACGAGACCCCACCCAACAGGAGGCACCAACAGCCCCGTCAGTCTCCCAAGACCCCCAGGAACAACACATGGCCTTCCAATGCCATGTGCTGGAGGCCCGGAGGGAAACGGCTGAGCAGGTGCGGGTTGGGTTTGGCCTCATGGCTACCAAACTGAATGCCATCCATGGGTGTCTAGACCCCCTCCATGGCCTCCAACGAGCCCTGACTGATATCACTGGAGAGAGAAGAACACCTGTCCACTCAGATTGGCTCCGGCAATATCAGCCCTGAGCTGGCACACATGCAGAGGCTCATGGAGGACATGGTGTGTATGGTGGCGAAAGGATGGCAGCCACCACTGCACACCAGTGAAATGTAGCTGAGATCTACCATGTCCTGCAGATCATCATCATGGCATTGCTGCTACAAGGCGTGGCGTAGATGAATGCTGCTGACCCCACACCATCCACATCAACACTCCTGGTGTGTCATTGCCCCAGACCGCGGCATGCATATCCACGACGGCACCTGATGTGTCAGTGGCACCCAGTGCCTCAGCCGGTACTGTAACTCCCACAGGTGGGGCAGAGCACACATCAGGTGACAAGGACATGGATGGGTTTGTGATCAGGAGGCACTAGCATGAATTTCCGCCACCTGGCCTGTTCCTACTTGGTGCCACACATGGCCCCATGACCTTTCACTGACCCCAAATACACTCTGATGCACTCACCTTGGACAGCGACATGGACTGCCATATCCTGTTTAATGACCAATGACACGGCGACCTGACTGCTCCAGCTCCAGAACTGCACTGGATTTGCAATAAGCATCCAGTGACGCACCGTTGTGTTATGTCTTTCATCATTCATGTATGAAAGGTTAGGTGAATGTAGGTACAGTGATGTCCCTTGCGTCAATGATGCTCATCCTGAGGGATGCCAGTCAGAGGGTGCTACATTGCATATTGTGTACCCGGTCCCGGTAACACTACAACAGGGACACACTCATCAGTCACTCCCAAGTCTGGACATGGACTGAACCACATCCAGATCCCATGAGTCATTGATACAAGCCCTTCGCTGGTCAGGCGGATGCCAGGTCAGACCACTCTGCTTTCGCTCTGAGGGGGGTCCTCATTGCTACCCATCGCAGGCATACTCGCTGGTTGTGTGCATGTCACTGGACTAGTTGTCAGCATATCACAGCCACTCCCTGAGGGCTGGTTTGCATGCACACCACACCCATCTGGCTCAGGTGTCACAGGCCCTGTGACTCTTCCAACATAAGGGGCCGACAACATCACATTCCCCACTGCCGATGGTGACTGGATGACGGACGCTCAATGGTTCTCAATAATAAAGGGCCCATGAGTTGTTGTGCACAGGGTTAGTGGCACCCTAGGCCTTGCGGCCGTCACTGGGGTTGCACAGGTTTAGTGGCACCTGGAGCATTGCGGCTGGCACAGCACCCCATCACGGAATGGTGACTTTGGTTGCACTGTGTTAGGGGCACCTTAAGCTGCTGAGCAGTCTGCGATGATGCCCCGTCCCAGTGACCTGGCCAGCTCAGGTTTTGTGTGCCCTTCTGGACCGCAGTGTGGCCAGAGCCAGTGGGCAGTGCAGGCCTACCGCCACGTGGCCTGACCTTGTGGGTCACAGAGTTAGTGGCACATATTGGGCTGAGCGGTTGTGAAGCCTGCAATAATGCCCTGTGCGCTGGTATGCCCACTGCCATGGAGTAATCAAGAACCAGCACCAAATGTGAGACCAGGTGGCCTGTGGAGCAGGGCTGCATTGTGTGGAGTGTGCCATGTCCTCGGGCCCCCAGCGTGTGGCTTGCAGCAGTACGTGGTGGGACCTCCTGTCTGCACGCTGGTGGCGGAAGGTGAGCAGTGTGGCCTTGGTGTGCACGGGCGTGCATGCTCCGATGGGTAGCGGGAAGGGTTGGGGCATCTCTGTCTGGGTGTGACTGGGCGGGCAGGCGATGTTGTCTTGTGCAATTATGTGTACTGTTCCAGTCATGTATCTGGACTATGTTTCAGATGACGGGTCTGTCTCAGATGTGTGACCTAATGAACTGCACTGCATAACGGCAAGTGGTTGGAGACACACAGGTGGCAGCAGGTGAGCAGTGTGGTCTGTGTGCGCAGGGGCGGCACTCTCTCTCTCTCTCTCTCGCTCTCTTCTTCCACCTCTCTCTCTCTCCCCCTCTCTTCTTACACCTCTCTCTCTCTCTCCCGCTCTCTCCTTCTCTATCTTTCTCTCCCTATCTTCTCCCTCTCTCTCTCCCTCTCTTCTTCTTGCTCTGCCTCCCCCTCTCTTCTTCTCTCTCTCTCTCGGCTCTTCTTTTCTCTATCTCTCTCTCTCTCTGTCCCCCTTTCTTGTTCTTTTCTCTCTCTCTCTCTCTCTCTTTCCCCCTTTCTTGTTCTTCTCTCTCTCTCTCCCTTTCTTCCTCTATCTCTCCTTCGCTCTCTCTCTGTCCTTTGATGTGCGCAGGACACACCTTCTCATCATGATTTTTGTCTTGAAGGTTGTGACCTACGGATTGTCCCGAGTGGAGCCGCCATGTGTCTTCATTTCATTACACTGTTCATTTTAATGAAGTTTAATTTGTTACTTCAGAAATGAATGTATGATGCTCATTTTTGTGACGATACATGCATGTCACCAGTTGTGATTGTGCGACATCAAGCAGATTATTTTGTATGTGTTTGGGTGTAGCTGATGTGGCATGTCTTTGGTCAGGGGGTGCTGGGGAGGCGGTGGGTCCTGGGGGTGATTGCGGCGGGTGTTGTTTCCCTTTCGGCCCTCTGGGCTGAATGTTCAGCTGCCTGGGTGCAACTGTTGTTCTTCTAGGGTGCCTCTGGGCTGGCCTCCCTTTTGTGGTGCAGGTTGTGTTCCGACTTAGCACCAGGTCAGAGCAGGTGTTATTTTCCTGGTGCTAACGTGCCTTATCGCCTGTTTTGTGTTCTTATTGCAGTTCTGGCTGTTCGTTGTGGAGTGGTATTGTTGCGGCTTTTGCGATGGGAACGCCTACTCTGCATCTCATTAGCGATAGTTGCGGGGGTCATCCTTTCTGATGTTTTTTTGTGGCTGCTATCGCAGGTAAACTGGTGCTGTGGGATGTTAACACCAGCTTGTGATTGCGGTGATACGTTTATCACAACTTTGGCTGTGATAAAGTGACATTAAGTCGGCAATAGTTCCTTGTGAATATGACCCAGAGCTTCTTGTCTCACACTTTTTTGTGAAGTTTCCCATCGTATGGCAACACGGATTGCGTTTTGGGGGAAAATATTTCACAAACTGGACTAGGCGGTCTCTCATGGGCGCGGCCATCGTGTTTTTCTTCTCTGTTATGGTTCGGGGGCCTGTCTTGGATCCTCCTTAAATCTTTCCAATCCTTTGTCCCCAAAACCTTTTTTCTGATCTTTGTAATATTCATCTATCGCTCTCGCTTCTTAAGGGTATATTTTGTGTTTTTTTCTACTTTTTGTGTGTTTTTTAGTGAATTTTGCTCTTTATAGTTTATACTATTTTTCTGTATACTAGTTACTTCCTTCATAATTGTTTATCTTCCTTCCATCTTCTCCCTGTTATTTTTTATTTTGTTTGCCCCCTAGCGTCACGGCAGAGAAGGAAAGCTGGGCCAAGGTGACAAAGAAGACCCGCCTTTCTAGCGGAAAGTGGGTCCGGAAGGGTTGCAGGCCCGGGCTTTGTTTTCTGAGGTGGAGGTGGCAGCGCAGTTTTTTTTGTGTGCAGTGCCACGTCCCCTTTACCCTGGCAGCAGGCGGCAGGCCTTGGTCCGGGTACAGGTTCCAGGAGCACCAGTGGGCAAGGATGCGCTGGTCAGTGTATCGCTGCTCTGGGGTTGGGTGTACCCATAACCAGTTGATGATCTGGTGGTCCGACATCCTGGACTGAGTGCAGAACCTGCTGGACCTGCTAGGTGTTGAGGTCGCTGGGCTTGGTGAGTAGCTAATTATCAATATTATTATTATTGCTTGTGTGTTCTGTGTTACTGCTAATATTTGTTCCCCAAATAGCAAGCCTGCTGCTAACATGCAGGTAAGTTACGTTTACAAATCTTACATTATGTGTTTGTTATTTTAGACAGGTGCTCGTGTTTTTTTTGCAACTTTGCACTCGCGTGGGCAGATTATGTAAGAATTTAGGTTAGGTAGTGCAGGCTAGAGAGACTCCTTTCCTTTGTCCTGTCACTAAGATAGTGGTAGTTAGTTAGTTACTTAGTAGTAATAATAATTTAGCGGCCCACGTCCTCTTATTTCAGTCCTTAGCATAACCTTTTTTGTAGTTCGTATAGTGACTAGCAAGTTCAACCAACAAATTTGGTGTATGCAATATGCATGCGTCCATCTATATATTTGCAGACTTAGTAAATTGGCCTGTCAAAAGATGTTGAGATGATTGAGAATATGGTCAGAACTTAGAAGCAACTATCATTTAGGTAGGTTTACTATTCAGGAATTGTTTGTAACTGTGGAATAATAAATATAGGACGGACCGAAACCGTGATACTAGGAAAGATCAGTGTTATTGCATTTGCTGTGTGCTGTCCAAAAATCTTTTTGGAGCAAGAATTTAATATTTATTTAACAACAATAATTTTTTCTCTCTTTCATTATGTCTTACATGATCATCAACATCCAGGGGCAAGAGTCAGATGAGGTTGTCCGAGCCCGGTGCGGGAGCTGGAGGTACCTCCCAAAAACAAGAACGCTCCTCATCAGATGGCTCTGCTAGTCTCAGTATGTCCTCCTGTTATTAATATTAGCATATATATATATACCCTAACTTTTACTGCTCCTTACTTTGAACTATAATTTCTGTTTCCTAATTAGATTTTTACCCAAATCCTCTTTGATTTATGTTCTGTTTCTAAATTCTTGTTATTCCTATACTATCCTCTTAACTAACTTAGGGGCATATTAGCAAGAATCTCGTTAAAATTATCGCCGTTTTAGCGGCAGGAAATTGGTGCTAAAACGGCGATAATGGGCTTGCTAATATGCGTCATAGAATTCCAATAGAAGCCCAGGTTAGATGTGCAGGACATCTAACCTGGGCTTCGATTAGAATTCTCTAATGCATTTTAGAAAGCCCATTATTGCCATTTTAGCTGCAGATTCCTGCCGCTAAAACTGCAATAATTTTAACGAGGTTCTTGCTAATATGCCCCTTAGGTATTTTATATTTTTAGTGTCTGTATTTAAATCTTTACCTCAAACTGCCTCTGTTTGTACTAGCCTGCCTGTAGCTTGCTTTCTTCTGGTTTTTCAGTCAGCTTTCCCTCTTCCCTTATACATTTTGTGGACTGCCTAGTGGTGAATCTGTAAGACTCATAGAGCCCACTGATCCTTACTACTACTAGTAATACTAGTCTGTGTTGTGGATTGCATGCCCAGGTATGTTTTTCTATGCATGTTTGTTGAGATGAGAAGGCTTTCTCATGCTCAATCAGTAGAACGTGAGAGTGGCCATGGTAATGTTGGACACACCATGGTTGTGTCTTCTACTCATCTATGCCTAGTGTTATATTTATATTAGCAGCAGTTGATGGTCAATAGATTACTGTGCACCATGGCTGGAAGGAAGTATAAGGTAGAGGACAGCACCATTACCTTTTACAACAAAGAAGACCTTACGTCCGATTGTCCGCCAAGTTGCCCACTCTTATGTCTTTAAAAAGATTCACCAATAGCTCTAACCACTGAGTCCAGTCCTTTACAAGTTGTCTTCTTGAGAGGCATTTAAAAAATTCCCACCAACAAAATGCACTACCGAACATTTTAATATTTTTGATAGGACATACTGTCTGTACCTGAAATATAGTGATGTGTGTGTTGTATGTATTTTAAATCCCGCTACAGAAAAAAATGAACAGGGGGAGGCAAATACCCATCTCAAAAGAATTGTTTAATGTTTTTTTTAGCCATGCTGTCCACCAGTGCCATGGCCAGAGGGGACGGCGACGCCAGCCAACAGGGAGCAGATGCGGCAGATGCTGGGGGTGAGCCAGCAGCAGTGGACAGCGGTGGTAGGTCACTTTGCTTGCTTATTGACAACTTATACACTTGGTGCAAGGGTGTATAGTCACTGTACACTGTACGGTTGAGACTAAGTTGTGTAGAGTTCAAGACACCATTTACTAATGGCCTCTTCTATCTTCAACTCAGCAGAGAAAGTTTCATGAAGAAGACTCAGACCTTGATGGGCTACCAGAAACGGAAAGAAAGATGGAAAGAGGAAGCAATGGGGAAATGTAATATGACTGTCAGAGAAGGATGCATAGGTGAAGGGATGATATAGGTGGATGATAGGATGCATGGATGGTTGAAGAATGGGTGGAAGGTGAAAGAAAGGAGGCCTGCCTGGGTGGGTGAAGGTGTATGGGTGAAAGGAATCCTCCACGGGGTTTGATTGTCAACATGGGTGGGTAAATTACAAATGTATGTTGGTGAAAGCTTTGTTGAGAATGATAGCCATACTTTGATGGATGGATGATATTCAACCATAAGTGAAGACTGGATGAAGAGTATGTAAAACTTTAACCGTGCCTGAGTAGCAAAGTCAAGGGTGATATAATAATGCTAGAAAAACAATGCAATGATAATTGGAAAAATCCCTGGAAAAAAGAAGGAATATTTTTTAAAATCAAGGTTTTTGATTCAAAGGATTGAGGTTGCATTATAGACTACTTCCTTGACTCACAGTAGTTTCCAAGAACAACATCTATAATATGTATCCACCCATCATGAATCGCCTTCCTCCGAGGCCCACTCCCTACCCATGGCATTTTTTCGACAGTGTCAGCCATGGGCGGCCTATCGGCTGCACGGTTACAACAATTACAAAAGTAGTACCTCATGTGACGTTGTGGCATTTATCATCATTCATATTAGTAAGTATTCATCTGCCTTGTTGTAGACTAGTCAGGATGAAAGTGAAATTGAGCATTTGCCTTTTAACAGAGCACAACCATAATAGAAAAAGAGATAATTGTGCAGGATAGCTACCCCACCTGTAGACAGTAGTAATTCTGCGACACAAATAAGTCTGTCTAGGGTGCACGCTGAGCTGGCATGCCTACAAGATTAATTTAGCTAAACTAGGGAGAGAGAAGAAGAATACGTAGTAAGTAAGACAATACAATTGAGTGTAAGGAGTGCCATTGTGAATAAATGTGGAGTGTAATAATTATTGTATATAAATTCTTGAATGTTTTCTAAATATGTTTTGATAAAAATTGAAAAATTAAAATAATTGATTTTTTCTGGACCAAAAGAGTTGTCTGAAAACTTACTGTTTAATTGAGTAGGTTGTTTGGTCATTCTCAGGCCCCCATTCCAAGTTATTGGCAATACTGGTGTTTGTTTTTGGTTTTTACCATTACATTCAAGACAGCGCCTGCACTGCGTTGAATACTTGCATAGTCCAAAATTACTTCCAATATGGCGCCTACGCTGCGTGCTTTGTGAACGGCAACAAACTTATTTTTAATATGGCACCTACGCTGCATGCTTTGCAAGCGTCTCCCAGAAATACTCTCAAAATGGCGTCTACGCTGTGTATTTAACGTATGTTGAACTCCCTGATGCATGCACTGGTTCCGTCTATTATTTCACGCAAGCATCGCGTCCGCTAAAAGTTCCTTTAAGCCGCTGCTGCCTTATTCACAATATTTTTTTTTTCACAATATTAAATCAATACCTTTGGATCTTTAAACTTGTTCGGTTCACTCTCCACCTTCCTGCCAGTCTGACAAGGTTTTTTTCCGACACGTGTTTTGAACTTCACAAACAAAGTTCTTTTCCAGACTTACTCTGTGGGTTCTGCAGACACCTTTGGATCGTCGCCATCAATAATGTAGTAAGTTGGAAACAACAAAGTTGTGTAGTTGGTGAAAATCAGCTTTAATCACGAGGGGTGCTGCACAGCTGCCAGCTCAGGAAACAATCAAGCAGCTAGCGGACAAAAGTCACAATGCCCACAACAACAACAGCAAACCTCGAGAAAGATGGAAGCAAATTGAAAGGACAGAAAAGGTCAATTCCAATCTTCTCCCTAGGTCTTGCTGGAAAATCAAAAGGTTTAAGAGGTGAAATTCTCAATGTAAAATTCTTTTCAACATTAGAACACACCATACATTCAGCAACAAAAACATTAACATCTTGGTCCATTTGAGGTCACCAAAAATACTTACACAACCTTTGTTTTGTAAGAGTTTTACCCAAATGTCCCTCATGAGAACCACAGACACGTCTTGCTCTAATTTTTTCTGGAGGAACAAGTCTGTCACCACGCATCAACTAACCACCTTCCACAGAGAGTTCCATAAAGACCTTCACAAATATTTGTAAAAAATATGGTGCATTTTTCTCTCTTGGCCAACCATTCTTAACACAGTTAACGACTTGGCAGAGCTGGGCATCTTTAGACAATTCATCCCTCCATTCCACCTCACATACGGCACACATGTCATTCAAAACCAAACTGGCAATGAAACAGTTGTCCTCTTCCTCATCATTACCATCACCAGAAAGAGACTCATTTTCCTGAATCGCAAACCTAGAAAAATAATCTGCTCTTCCATTCTTGTTTCCAGGAATATATGAGACTTTGAAATCATACAGAAGTAACTTAGTAGACAAACAAGCAATTCTCAGAGTGTGTTCGTTAATCTTGTACCCCGAAAGGATAGAAACAAGGGGACTGTGGTCAGTGCATTACTGGAAATGACAACCCCAGATGGAAGAATTAAACATCCTGCACGCTAAAATTTCCCTTTTAATCACTGCAAAATTCAATTCAGTTCCACACAAAACACTGGAAGCATATCCCAAGGTGTGTTCAGTACCATTACCAAACTGGGTAAGAATGGCACCTAAGCCAACACCTCTTGGATCCACAGTGATAGTGCACATAGAATTGGGATCAAAAGGTTTAGGTATTTTGGGACTAACCAATTGTGCCTTGATCCATTCAAACACTTCTTGACCACCATTATCCAAAACAAAAGCCAAACTCTTCTTCAACATATTGGTTAAAGGCTGTACCCTTGAAGCATAGTCAGGCATGAACTCACAGAGGCCAACAAATGATTTCAGACCAACCTTATCCTTTGGAGCAGGGCATTCAACAATAGCCTTGACCAGACCAGGCCTGGGTTCAACACCATGCTCAGACAGCACATGCCCTAAGTATTCCACCTTCTGTACCATAAATATGCATTTATCTTTCTTTAAAACAACACCTCTTTCTTGCATAACATCCAAGACACAATACAAAGAGTCATCATGTCAAGAAGTTAGAGTTACGTTTTGGTGTACAACCCAGTTTGGTTGTTATTGGACACAAGCTCTTCAAACGTGAACAGAGACCTGGAGAAGATGTTGACGTTTTTATTTCTGCCCTGCGTAAATTGAGTGCAGACTGTCAATTTGAGGCATTCACGGAGCAGTTAATCAGAGACTAATATTTCTGTAGATGTTCAGACAGGAACATTCAGCAGAAATTATTGTCGATGGGTAATCCTTCTCTTAAAGAAACCATTCACACAGCTAAGAGAATTGGGATGTTAAAGGTTTCTATTAAGGAGTTAGAAGACAAACACAAATCTAATGAAACAGTGGGGGTTGTTAGATCTACGGAGGTCAAGAATGGCACCCAAACCAACACCTCTTGCAACCTCTTGGTTGTAGCAAGTTCTCAAAATACGTTTTTCAGACAAACTGATCTTTGTTTCCGTTGTGGGAATCTGTCTTGTTGTAAAAACCGCGTTGTGATTCCCCGCGTTGTAAAAGAGTAGGGAATGTGTTGGATAGCGTAGAGGTTAATTTAACATACTTATTAATTAAATACTTTTTGTAAAATAAAAAACATGATAACATTAATTAACTAAGAAATTAATAGTAAATACCAAAAAAATGTAATTACTTCCCACTCTATTCCCCCATGAACACAGAACCCGCAAAAAAAAAGAACACGATTATTTTAAATTTTCTACTAATTTATTAATAAAAATGAATCACCAATTAATAATGAATTAATTAACAGTTAAAACAAAAACAAAATAATAATACATTAATTATAAATAATATACTTATACATTTTCCAATTAATATAAATTAACTACCAATTACTAATTAATTAATAATACATTATTTATCAATACCAATACATTAAACAATATGTATTAATTAATCATTATTAAATTACTTCCCACCCTATTCCCCTATAAACCCACAACCTACTACAAATAGAAATTAACATATTTCATTTAAATATCAATTAATCAATTAATAAAAATGTATTACCAATTATTAATTAATTAACAATAAATTAAATAACAATAACAATACATAAATAAAATAATACATTATTTCTAATTAATATAATGATAAATTATTCAATAAATAAATATTAACTACCAATTAATTATTAATTATCAAAACATTATTTATCATTAACAATACATTAAAACGTATTTATTAATTTATAATTATTACATTACTTCCCACCCTATTTCCTTTTAAACCACAACCCGCTCTGATACTAAAAAGCAACATTTACTTAAAAAATTTAGGGGCAGATTTTCAAGCCCCTTGTGCCTCTTTTATGCCGCCGTTGCGTCACTTTTGTGACGCAGCGGCGGCGCAAAAGATGCACCATGGTGCGGGGTATTTACAACGTGACGCATCTTAGAGATGCGTCACGTTGTGAAGCCCTGCACCACATGAAACCTGCGTCAGGTTTCATGTGGGCGTTTCCACGAAGGGGGGAGTGTACCGCCACAGGAACGCCCCTGGAAAGTGACTCAGTGAAATCTACAAGATTTCACTGAGTCACTTTACTAACGCTGATGCATCAAAACCCTGCGCCTGCTTGAAGCAGGCGTAAGGCTCGGCGCACTACGGTAACAGATAGGGCAAGTTGGAAAAGTGCTGGAGTTGCGTGCCGCATGCAACACAACTTCAGCACTGCGCCAACTTCACTCCCTAGATGCATCTGTTTATTTCTGCGCCATGGTGCGCCGCATTGTAAATGCGGCGCATCATGGGTGGCGCAAGGATAAACTTGCCTGCCGTATCTTTCCTGGTGCATCTCTGCTGATTTGCAGAAATGCGTCAGGCAACATAAATCTGCCCCTTAATACATATATTTAGAAATAATTAAAATACATTACAAGATTTGTTAAACATACATATGAAATACACACTAAAATACATAACACTAAAATGAATATTGATATTATTAACAACAACATTTTGCTTACAATATTACTTCGATATTACTAACTTCGATATACAAAGAATGTATATTACTTACCTTAAGGTCGATATTCTGGTCAACGATATTCTTGACATCGATATTCTGTGCCTACGATATTGTAAACTCAATATAATTGTAGGTCAATATTAAAAATGTGATACTTTCACTGCTCCCCGGGTATATATACATCACATCTTGCTTAGAAGGACAGAGGAAACCTAGACTTCCCGGCTGACACACTGACCAGACACGCTGAGATTCCTGCATGCAGAAGCTCCAGCTCGTAGTGGTCTAACATCCCTCGCGGAGTGTCCAACTCGAGACCAGTACGGGGTCCCATATTCTCAGGTAATGGGGTAGACTAGGTCCTAGAGGGATTTTTGGCATAACACCTACATAGATGCTAGGTACATTTAGGTACATCTAGTCATGTATTTTAAATACTTATATGTATTCATGATTATTGCAAGATGGTAGAACTGTACCATCCTTTAACTTTTCTAGTACTTCTAATCATATATCTCTGCTAGTGTCTAATTGTTGTTGCAGCTCATCTATTCTACACTAGAATAACAACTGTTCAATAAATCCTTATTGACAAATGCCCAGTATGTTTATTCTGTGTATCTCTGAGACAAACTAAGGGGTCCATTAGGATGACAGGCGGATCGCCCCCGCCAGTCCGGTGGTAGCCACTGTTGTCCCGGCGGGGGAGATCCGCCCGCCATCCTTCCAAGAATTACTATATCAGGATGACTAGGGGGTCCATGGCGGACAGGAAGACTGTCCGCCTCTTTTCCACTTGTCGACTCGTTGACCGGGCTAAAAAGGGCCTGAATATGCTGGCGGTATCTGCAAGACAACGCCATCGATATCAAGATGCTGGCGGAGAGCAGTCTTTCCATGGCGGATGTATGCATTTTTCACTGTTGGGGACCCGTAGCGGGCCCCCAGGATGTTGAGGAGGTGGGGGTTGCACATGGAGGGGTACCTGTGGTACCCCCCTGCATTTTCATGTACAAGGTGGAAGGCACCGTGCGGTGCCTGTCACGTTGTGCATGCAAATGCACTAGATGCATTTTTTACATTGCGGTGGGTGCTGCTTACAGCACTGCCTGCCACAATGTTAAAAATGCTAGCGGCACCCGCCAGTGTGGCGGGCGCGTCCTAATTTGAATGGCGAGACCGTCGCACCTATGGCGGGCAGTCCCTATTGTGGTTGCGATGGCGGGCGGACATCATAATAGACCCCTAAGTGAGCATGACTGACTGACCGAAAGGTAGTAAATTGTTTCCACCATCCTGAGAGATCAGGGTTGTCATGTTCTGAAGTTGCCAGAGTCTATTCTCTCCTTGGTAAGAGGAGATTATAGTGGCACTGTGAGCGAGCTAATAGAGACTGGCTAATGTATCCGGTGGGGGTGCACAGAATCAGTCTGCCACCAATTCCACAGTTTATGTCATCCAAACATGCAGATCTTGTTTAAGTTATATTTAGGAACTACACAACACTGTAACCAGCATTCTATTATTATGTTAAATGACCCTCAGCTGCTTCCGGGCTTCAAAAGAATGACCGAAATGTGTGCAGAATCTTCTACAGGTGGACAGTAAGTTGTTGATTCTGTCTTTTTTTTTACAAAAGTCTTGAACAATGATGTTAATGCAGTGCGGCAAACACAGGACCCTTAAATTGCCACCATGGGCAATTGCCTTAACTACATTACTGCCATTATCCGTGGCAACAAAACTAATGTTAAGCCCTCTTGGTCGTAGCAATTCAAAGACCTTAGTGTTAAAGTCTTCCAAAATGTTTGCAGCAGTATGAACATGGCTACTTTTACATGCTTCTGAGTGCCATTGTAAAGCTCAGCAGTGTCAACAAATGCAGATATCTTTTCTCTAATCCCAACAAAAGAGATCCAGTGTGTAGTGATGCACATGTAATCAATGGCTTGGCAACTGGTCCACATGTATGTATGTTGCCAGGTGGATAGCATGAACAGCACTCTGCTGCAAAACGTGTCCAAGAAATTCCAGCATGTCATGAAGTAACGCTGGAACAGGAACTCTGGTGAAATGGGACCATCTGGTAACCTTCCATTTCAAGCGGATGGCTGCCACAAATTCAGGAAAACCTACCCCTTCCACAAAAGAAAAGGGAGGTGGTCGAGCACTAACATTCTAGCCAGTTTCACGATGTACAAATGTCCCATTGGGTGGTTGTGTTCGCACTGCTCCTGCAGTCTAAACATGCAGAGAATGGTAGCCTGGATGCAGGTGACCTCTTGAGAGCAGACATTGGTAGGCTCAATGTGTTTTTCGGTCCGGCAGTCACTGTACTCTTTTGTCTTGAACCCATTGGTTTCTCGACCTAACTCTTGTGCCATTGTGATGCTGCTGATGATGATGTGGATGATACCACTGCACTGCTGGAGACAGGCTTGTTTGGCTGTGTACCGGAGAAAATGTATTCCTCTTCTTCATCTTCTAACGTGATCAGATCTGACTCCTTGCTCTGCCTTTCACCCCCCCTATCAACAAAATTTGCCGTTTTTTTGCCCATTAAAGTGCGCCTCCCACTGGATCAAGTGGTGTTTTCTCAGTTGGGTTGTTTGACCTCGGGTACCATAGTTTGTACCAAGCTTACCCCGACTAACACTTGCTCAACAAATGGAGCATATAGCAATGTTCACCTCCTTCTTGCTAAATGAAAAGAAGTCCCAAACTGGGGAGGTCAACTTTCTGATGCTGCTGGTGACACTTGCAATGTCGCATAAACTGGTAGGTGGGCATGACGTTTGAGTCTCTGCTGTACCTATTTCTACTGAGGTGGTTGTGTTGGATGTAGGTCACTACCAGGACTTAATATGTTAGCTGGAGTTGGTGTTGGTGGTATCGGTGTTGGTGTTTTCTGTGGTGCCACATCCCTCACAGCAATTTGGTATAGGGTAAAATCAGTCTCTTCTGGGGAGGAGCTAACGTCCATGATGACTTGCCATCATCATCATCCTCCTACTACATCTACCTCCATTAATTTAAGGCTTTTAGGAACCATGCTTTTCTCTAGCCTTGTCTTGTGGGGTGTCTCAGTCTCACACTGAGGCAGGATCCAAGTAGTGTTTAGATCATCAGAAGAGAGGCTTGGAGAAGAAGTTGATGGACTAACCATCCTTTTTCTTGCTGGAGATCTGGAAGATAATGGATCTTCTAAAAGAGTGGCCTGCTCTTCTTCCTCTGCAGGAAGCTCAATATCCTTAACTGCCCCAACTTTAGGAGGAACTACTAATATTGGTGGTGGTTGCTGCTGTTGTTGCCCACTCATCTGAGTTTCCTGCATTGATTGGGTACTACTTTGCGATAACGATAAGTCAATTTCAACATCACTGCTAATCGATGTTGCCGTGATTATACTGGCAGTCTCTGAGACAGATATGGGCTTGGGCCTAGGTTGGTAGGGTGGGTCCGCTGATGCGGGGGTGCTGCTCTCACTTTGCTCCCAAACACAATCTTTGGTTTCCTAAAAAAGGTCTTGGATAAGGTGACATACCACCGGTGGTAAATGGCAGTACCTCTTCCTCTCACTGGCAACTTTAACTTTCTTGGTACTGCTTCTTTTTTTTTGGCCATCTTGAGGCTATTACTTAGAACGCAGTGGACTTGTCTTAGATTCACAGGTTGAAGAGATGTCTGTGCTCAAACATCACATCATGTACGGGCCTTCTGTCTGGCAGTATTATGGGTGATGTTGTCTCCTCTTGTGAGCCTAAAAGCAAAGAAGCAAGAAAAACATCAGTGAAATATGGCAATGTTGTAGTTCAATTACTAGAATAAACAAATATATTAACATTTTGTGCGTGGTTACACTTGTTACCTCAGTTATTAAAAAAAATACCAATACAGTGTAATTATTTGTGAGACTTTCACAACAACAAAGGCTTTCATGGTGTACTATACTGTACATTCAGGAAGGATAGAAAAGAAGAAGAAGAACAACAAAATAAATATAAATATAACAGTCTGCCTTATGTGCATTGTGCATCACGTGGGATGCAGCACGCTGGGAGCTGCAGCTGACAAATGACAATGGAACAATCCCTAGACAATGTATACTGTTGTGGATATAGCAGACCTGAGTTTAAGGTTAAGGTTCACTGATGCCAAATCATGTTACTTATGAAACCGAAAAATCCAAAAATCCACAGGGCTAAAAAGGTTTGCAAGTTTTAATTCAACAGGCCAGGCCACAACAAGAAGCAATGAGCCTACAAAGGGAAGACATGTAGGCCTATGGGAAAAGCACACTGGTTTCCTTCACAAAATGCCCACCAGCCACATGGCCAGGCCACAACAAGAAGCAATGAGCCAAGAGGAACAAATGCTGGCCTACTATTGCAAACACACTCACACACTGGCCAGACAAAGGAAGCATGCTAAACATAACCAATACATCTTTAATGCAAGAATGCAAAAAGAAAATCCACAGGGCAAAAAGGTTTGCCAGTTACAATTACACACATCCTAAAAAGGCCTTATCACATGTCAATAAAAAGTGGAATACCACAAAAACACATTTTGTATTTCAAGCCAATGCCATTAATTGCCTAAATGATGTTTAAATTCAACAGACACCACAGAAACATGTGTTTCATGCACACAAGAGTAGCTCTGGACCTACTGGCTGGAATGCTTATTGGCAGACTCCTGGGATACATAGTGAATTAAATCAATAGTGCATATTGATATTTGAAAAAGCATGAAGAAAATGAAGTAAACTGTGCAACACATTTCCTTTATAAAAGAAGAACAAATATATACAAAGAAACAACTAGGCCTCTACTGAAACTACAGGCCACCCTCCACAATACATAAAAAAAATTATGAAAAGTACAAATAAATCTAGGTGCATGGCCCCAATCAAACATACAACACCCGTTTTCCAACTTACTTGTGAAATCTCAAATTCAAGCTCCTCAATTCCAATGACATATTATGCAGCGGGCACAAAGAGTGATCCTTCGAGGACCAAATCCAAATGAAAAGTGACCAGGAGATGGACAAAGCAATGGGGGGAGCTTGCTGGACAGGAACAGGAAGTTAGAGACTGTAGGGCACTTACTCCTCCTTGAAAAAAAGTAATAGAAGACCCAAATGTCAATTTCAGGATTTTTTTTACTCCATATCGTTATTTCAGGAAGGGTTTGATGTTGCTCCGGGGAGGAACCTTCTCCAGATTACAGTCATGGTAGATCCTGTGCATTCAGGATCGCGTTCATCACAAAACTCCTGCAGGAACTCTGCTGGAGAGTGCGTATGACGTGCTGGTAACCGTAAAACTCTCACAAGACCATGCAGTCACTTAGTAAATCTTGTGGTGCTCGTGAACGGCTTGGAAATCTCATCGGCAATCGCAGGCACCCGGAGAGTCACTCCCACACCGTGAAAACACATAACGGTCAAGCTAACATAAAAAAACGTTGCTCCATTGCGGAGTGCAGAGTATATATCTAACTCCGCATTCTATGCAGAATGCAGAGTTGCCAAAACTCTGCAAACTCCGTGAGCGGAGCAGAGTTTTATGCCCAGGTGATATGAAGATGTAGGTGCACATGTTTACATGAAGCTTGGTTTCTTCATTTGCAGTACAGATATATGCAGGACAACAAAGAGTTGTTTGTTAGTTTACATGAATGTAGAACTTCTTTGGGTCACTCACTTGTTTGTAGTGAGATAACACTTCATGGTGTTTGTAATGTGTCAAAGGCTAAACTTGTGTGTCTTTGGAAGGGTTTTCCCATACCATTGATGCATTGTTTTACTTTTCAAATAGCAGCTACTTAGTTTCAAATTGTCAGACTTGCTGCAGGATGAAACTAGGGGCCCCTTATGTAGTCACTGTTTCCAACTTTGTGACCTACTGTATGTCTATTTGATACTCTCCCACTCGTTGCACCATGTAAGTAACATTGTGGTCGGAAATCCCTCTTTCACAAGTTAACTTTGATAGGTTAAGTGGCTATTACTATTACACACTCGTGTACTCTGTATTTTTAATGCTTCTAACACCACTGTATTGGCACACTTTTTTAAAGAGATTAAGTCTGTATTAATTTCTACATTTCAGACTGTGCTTAGAGTTATTCTGTATGTTGTACATTAGTTGTTTTCTAGCATTTATGGAGGCATTCCAATTGTGCTATTTCTTCTTGTTGCTATTATGATTTTATGTTTGTTGTTCCACAATGGATGTCTTACAGCAAGGCCTGATGGTAATGGAACTGTCACACATCCTCCTGTGCCATAAATACCTGGTGCTGTACTTTAGAGAGTCCTTGTATTTGGAATTAAACAGGAACTGGTCTCTGTCCTTCTTCTCCATGTGGTTTCAGAGAGTGCAGCCTGTGTTTCCCTGCCAATGGTGCTCTTTCGAATGTGAACTTGGCCTGTGCCTTTCTATGTAATTGTCCGAGGTTCCAGACTTTAATCAGCTTGTCCGACCTTAGTGGTGCTTCAGTTGTGTTGTCCTGTCATTCTGCTTCCTTTGCTGCAAGATGCCTACTTTGAGCTGCCTTTCCAAGTACCAGATGCTCTCCCGACTTCTGTTTCCTCATCATTGGCTGCACTCTTGCCCCTGTTGCCTTCAGCTAATGTTGAATGGACTGAAGCTTGCTCTCTTTGTCCTTGGGATCTTGTTCTTCAGGCCCCTGTTGATGTGTTGTCTGAGGATGCAGGTTCAATCTTGAGCCCAATGACATTCTGGATATAGATCCCTTGAACATATAGGAAATTAAGCATTTATATTTGAATGCCACCTACATTCTATAATTGTCTTTTTCTGGTTTTATGAAATTCTTTTTCTTAATTTTGTATTAGTTTGTGTGGCTTTTTTATTATGTTTTTTATTGCTTTTAGCATCTGCCCCTACTGTTAAAGTGTTTATGTGAAATGCAAGACTTCTTAAATATGTTCCTTGCTGTTGCTTAATTTTACATAAGTTGTCTCTTTCCAACAAAGGGGAGGGTCTTATGTCGCTTACAGTTAGTGTCCATTTGAGCTTTTTTTTACTGTAGCATTGTTTCTAATGGTGATTTACATGTTTTTTTCTATTTATGATAGACATTGTCGCCCTTCAGTTTGCACATTAAGAGAGCTCCTCCACAAGAAAATGGCACAGAGCGGGTCCGCAAGCCATTTAGCTGCGTCATGCTGTGTCATTTTCAAACTAAGGAATGCATTGTATTAACAACATATTGACTAATTCCTGTGCTTTCCCCTGCACCAGCGCACAATTGACTGCCTGCACCAGCGCAGGCACATTTGTGTCATTTTGAAAGGAGGCCTGCGCTGCGGGTATGATTTATTTGGTGCAGGAAGGCACACCGTTCTGCAAAAAAAAATAAAAAATAGGGCATTTTCCTCCTTCACATAGGGAATGCAGAAAGTAATTCTCCTTGTTGGGCCATGTCTACGCCTTCCCTGGGATGGCATAGAATTCTGAGCATTCCCTGTTTTACAAAATGTTGTAAATCTGGAAAAGCGTCAAGTGCCATACATTTTGCATGGGAACACCCACAACAACACCCATGGAACGCAGAGTAATGCTGGAAACTGGGCCCATATTTACAAGGCAATGAAAAGTCACGTAGGTTAACTTTTCGTGGCCTTGTAAATATGTACACGCCCATTGTGCCGCTGGTGCGTCATAAAAGTGATGCACCTGTAGCGCAATGGGCTTGTGTAAATAAGCCTGTGAGTTCCAGGATTGCACAAATAAGAAGACACAGAATTAGGTTTTTTTGAAGGAGACATCTATTTCTCCCCTGACCAATTAAAGAAGCTGCTCTGTACCTCTGGCACAGTGTAATAAGCTTGCTGTTTTATTATGAAAACAGTGTTCATGCTGATGTCAGTGAGAGGTTCACTTCCCAACGGAGTCATCAAGAAAAGCTGCTGTGAGATCTGCCTGAGTTCCAGTGCCTCTGTTCTTAACCTTCATGATGAGAAGGAATATACTAGAGCAGGAGAAGTGTGCAGGCCTGTACACTCAGATGGGGTGCATTTGTTAAAGCATCAAGACCAGCTACCTGACATACATGAGAAAGGTCATTCCAATAGGCCTGGCAGATGTCTACTCCCGATATGCTCTCTTTAGAATAGAGATATTGGTAACATTATGAGCAGTTAACATGGTTGAATAGTTTGTGTTTTCTGCCATTCTAATAATGCTTCATAATGCTTATATCTTTCTGATAAGCACAGTTCATGTATTATTTACAAAGATTAGAGCTTTTCAATAAACATTTGAAAATGCATTCGCATGTCATTTCTTTCTGATACTTTAGGCATGCAAAAGTGACACATCAATAGGCTAGATCTGTTTTAACATATTCCTTGAAAATTTAGTCATGTTTGAGGTTACAGACAACATCTATAACTCTGTAAGCTTTGGAGTTTAGTTGTTTTACTGTTAGCTTGACAAAACCAACATTTACTGATCATATAGGAAGACTGTTTTATAAGGTTTTGTCGTTCTAAATATACAGTCATAGTAAATTCACATGAACCATATATAACAGTATCTTCCTGCACAAAAACAATCCTGTAACTATAACTCAGGCACCCTTGCACCATAGTGTAACATTGCTAGTATTGGCCTGGTACGCAGCACACAGTATGTCGTGGTGAATTTGCTGCATTTCTGCTGTCTCCATTTTTAGTAACGCTGCCCAGCAAGTTCCCTTTTTGTCCGTCCCTATGCCCCAAGAGAGCTTAACTCTCATTGAGGTAAAGAGAATAATACTCCCAAAGCTGTCCAATCAGTTTCTCAGGGAAGCATGAGTATCAGGGACAAGGAACACAGAAAAACAATAGAAGGTATGCTTAGTAAACAATCCTGTAAGGTGATACAGGTGTGAGCACCAGCATATATATTAATTGCAATATAATCATGAAGGCATCATGAAATGTGTCCTCATCATCACCACATATAGGCCACTAGATTGGTTCACAAATGCAGAAGGATCACAAACCAGGCATTATCTAGGCAATAGCTGATGGGTCACAAATCAAGTATTGTCCGGGCAATAGTCGATGTATCACAAACCATGCATTAGTTAAGCTATAGCAGATAGATCACAAATCAAGCATTGACTAGGCAATAGCCAATGGGTCACAAATCAGGCATTCGCTGGACAGTAGCTGATGGGTCTCAAATCAGGCATCAGTCGGGCAATAGCTTATGGATCACAAATCAGGCATCAACTGGGCAATAGCCAATAGATCACAATTCAGGCATTGGCTGGACGATAGGTAACAAATCTGGCATTGGCTCGACAACAGCTGTTGGGTTTTGAATCTGGCATCGGTCGGGCAATAGCAGATGGATCACAAATTAGGCATCCGCTGGGCATTAGCCAATGGGTCAAAAATCAGGCATCTTCTGGACAATGGCACATGGATCACAAATCAGGCATACACTGGGCAATAGACGATGGGTTGCAAATCAGGCATCGTCTGGAAATTAGCTATTGGGTCACAAATCAGGCTTTGGCTGGGCAATAACCGATGGGTCACACACCAGGCATTGGCTGGGCAATAGCCAATGGGTCACAAATTAGGTGTTGTCGGGGCAATAGCAGAAGGGTCTCAAATAAAGTAACAGCTAAGGAATGTCATATCGATAACAAATCGAGTACTGGTTGAGGAATGCCAGAGGGATCACAAACCAAGTATCAGCTGGGCACACCAGGCGGGTAAGGCATCAGGCATTGTCTGGACAAGAGCAGAGTATCAGAAATTTGTTGTATGTAAACAAATTGAGCACAAAATGACAGAGAGCAAAAATGTTTTTTCTAAAAGGTAAAAATTACATTTTTCTGCATGTCGTGGTGAGTCTCTGCTAGGCCTACCAGTTCTAGGGGTTCGCCCTTCTCTGCACAAAATCCTTAGACCAATAGGAAGAAGTTGGCACGGAAACTGGAATATAAAATACAACTTTTATTAACCTCATGAGGTGGAACTATATTCACACAACACCCTTTGGTAGTTTATGTAGTAGCACACTGAACAGTAGGTGCATGGACCTTTTAAACCCACACAGAGGCTCAAAAGAAGGCGTTATGAGTAAAGAAAGAAGGTTTTAGTTACATATAAGGTCATACAGAGAATGCACAATCAACAAGTGGGAGGAGCTAACAGTTGCTAATTCCAGTAAACACATCCTGACAGTTACAGACTAGTAGAAGCTGCAAAGACAGCTGAAAGCTCAACTGAGTATATGCAAACAGAAGAGGCTAAATATACCTTGTCACTAGGAAGAGTACAAGAGCAGACAACAGAAAGGTAGGACAGAGCACATGGTGAGCACGTGGCAGCACATGGCATACAAAATGGCTGACAAATTCAAGATGGCTTCAGCTAGATGCTAACCCTGATCGCTGCCAAACTACAACATGCATTCTATCATGTACCAAGTTTAAAAAATAAAATAAAAAGGTTTTACTGGTCCTAATAATTCATTATATGAATTAGAAAGAGAAATATTATCACTGGCTGCATTGCCAGTGTTTCCTGCTCCTTTCTCCACTCATGTCTCTGTCTGGGTGTTTTGAACTGACAAGTATCCCATGTTGGATGTTAAATACAATACCTCAGTAAACAAACATAATTTTTCATGAGATGGTACACTGCACACTAGATTTAAAAATAAGGATCACCTAATTGTAAAGTGGAATGCTCATCATGAAAAGGAATGGAACATGAACCATGAACTTAACCTTCGGGTTCATGAAATGAAGACTGTATCAAACACAGGCCCCCACCTTATGCATTTCTCACAGAAAATCAGTACTAGGGGGCCTATTATGATTGGGGTTTTCCCGCATCCTCCGGGCCGGCGGTAGCCTCCGCCGGCCCGGAGGATGCGGGAAAACCGCCGCGGAGCCTCGAAAGACCCACCGCCATATTAGGATGGCTGGTGGGTCTGGCATTCCGTCCGCAGATTTTCCGCCGCGGTCGCCTTCCGACCGCGGCGGAAAAGCTTTAACATGGCTGGCGTTGTCTATCAGACACCGCCAGCCATATTAGGATGGTGTAAAAGGCATGCTTTTCCTCGGCGGCTTGTCCGCTATGGAAAAGCATACAGACTTTCCCTTCGGGGGCCCGTTGCGGGCCCCCTGGGTGAAGGTGGGGTGGGGGGTGCACATGGGGAGTACCTACGGTACCCCCCTGCATTTGCGTGCACAAAGCAGCAGGCACCGCGCGGTGCCTGCCGCTTTGTGCATGCAAATACGATGCATGCATTTTTAACCTTGCGGCGGGTGCAGCTTGAGGCTGCACCCACCGCAATGTTAAAGATAGAGGATGTGACCGCCACCCTGGCGGTGACATCCTAATCTGCTCGGAGGGAACGCTGCAGCCCTTGCGGACGTTCCCTCCTGCTCAGGGGTCGCGGACGGACTCAAGTCCGTCCGCGATCATAATTGGCCCCTAGGTTAGCATCAGAAAATGGAACCTGGGAACACAAACATGTTTAAAAAAAAAATTGAATGAGCTGCCAGCTGCATTCTGACGTGATTGAGGATGTTAAGGGATTCTGCAACAGGATAAAAAGACTCCAGCATCGAAGTGTGGATGTCTGATTGACCACCCCTGTCTGATGGAACTACCCTTGCACCACAATAACACTGGCAGGCAGTAATGTGTCAACTTACTGAATGCTCTTTTTATTTATTTATTTCAGAAACCAGGAGCAAAAACGGCCCAAATATTGGTGAATATACAGGGTATTTTTCTTAAAGTTCAATATGTTTAATGTGTGTTTTCTGTGTACTTCATTGTACAGATTTCTCGTTTATGTTTACTGTGCAACAGCATATTATTCAATGCATAACCTTCTTGATAACAAGATATTTAAAACAGAAATATTTGCAGTAGCCAACATTTTGTACAGAATTTTTGTAACTATGACTCTGTAAGTACAACTTGTTTCTTCTGCAAACCCAGAAATTCGGCATGAACTGTAGAACAGCACATCAAACAGAAATGAAGCATTGGCAAACATTGGTGCTGAAATACTAGATGGATCATGAATCAGGCACCCGCTGGTTAGTAACAAATCGAGCATGAGTCAGGCATCGACATGGGAATATCAGATGGATCACTACAAAGCATCTTGAATGGAATATCAGATGGATCATAAACCAGGAATTAGATTGACAGTAGCTGATGGATCACGAACCAGGCACCCACTGTTTCGTAACAAATTGGTCATGAATGAGGCATTGACATGGGAATATCAGATGTATCGCTACAAAGCATCTTGTATGGAATATCAGATGGATCATGAATCAGGCATCAGACTTGGACTACCATATAGATCATAAATTAGGCATTAGATGGACAGTAGCTGATGGATCATGAACCAGGCATCTGCGTAGGAAGATCAGGTGTATCACTACAAAGCATCTTCCATTGAATATCAGATGGATCATGAATCAGGCATCTGACTTGGAATACCAAATGGATCATAAATCAGGCATTAGATTGACATTAGCTGATGGATCACGAACCAGGCATCTGCTGGTTAGTAACAAATGGATCATGAATCAGGCATCGACATGGGAATATCAGATGGATCACTACAAACCATTTTGTATGGAATATCAGATGGGTCGTAAATCAGGCATCAGATGGCCAGTAGGTGATGGATCACAAACCGAGCTTCAGGATGGTATACAAGATGGATCACAAATCCGGCGTTCGCTTGAGTGGATTGTTGTGAAAATAAATTTAGAATGTCGAGCTCCGGAGTGCAGCGTCCTTGTTTCAAATATAATACAGGGCTTGGATCTGGCCCCTCCGTTTTGCACCAGCTGCTGTGCGTGTCGACGATCAGGGTCAGCTTGTGGAATATGTATATATTTT
Organism: Lissotriton helveticus; assembly: GCF_964261635.1. Classification (NCBI taxonomy): domain Eukaryota; kingdom Metazoa; phylum Chordata; class Amphibia; order Caudata; family Salamandridae; genus Lissotriton; species Lissotriton helveticus. The sequence goes on along the minus strand of NC_136069.1, from coordinate 1,694,747,566 downwards.
AATTATAAACTTGGGGGCTCACAACGGGCCCCCAAAGCACATCCCTGCCAGCCTTTCCATGGCGGCATCGCCACTGCTGGCCGGGCTGTGGTGATCCACCCGCCGTCCTAATCAGCTACTTTATGTTTACTTAAAACAATATATTGGTATGTTTATTAAATTTTTTTGTTTGAAACAATATTTTTTTGATATTTTTGTACTTAAAATTATAATCATAGATAAACTATATTTTTGTAATGAAGATTTTTGACACAATGGGGTCGATTCCGATCCTGGAAAAAAACTGTCCCTATGATTCGTATCCGGAGCCCTCTCCGTACGAATCTTAAACATGCCGTACGACCCGACGAGTACGATCCGGAACGGGGTATGAGGACGTGATTCATACGGTCCATGTCAGGTAAGGACGATTCGTCCGGAAAAGCACACAATCACATACATATCGTAGGGTCTGTACATCCCATGATCGCGGAGTACGGTGCATACCCCTGCAATTATGAGGTATACGCACTGTACCCCGCGATCGCAGGGTGTACGCACCGTACATCCAGCGAACATGGGGTACGGTGTGTACACCCTAGGATCACGGGGTACGGTGCGTACACCCCAGGATCATGGGGTGTACGCACCGTACCCGGGGGGTGGCGTTCCATACCAGTTTCGAGGCAATCTCTGCTTCTCCGGATGTTTTCGGCTCCCATTGAAAAAGCACTGTTACGTGCGTACCCGACATGAATCGTACTTGCTGGGTCGGAAAAACCAGCCGTGAACCGTACGGATGTCGCGTACAGCGGGTTCCGAGGGAGATTCGTACGGGGATTAGATTCGTACGGTCTCGGTACGATTTGTACGGAGATCAGCTCCTGGTGCAAATTGTACTTCATCGTACGTACGGGGGACGGTGCAGGGTACGATTCGTACGGGAAAAACGCTCTGTACGGCTATTCGGAGCAGTTTTCCCCGAATCAGAATCGACCTCAATATGTCTTTGATCTCTATATTGTTCTATTTGATATTGTGTCAGTGATTCTATAAGCCCAGACAGCTCTAAGGTATCTTACAAATTTAAAAGATGCTCTTCCTATCAACATATTGGCACTAATCTATTCATCTAGAAATATCGTCCAGTCTTAAAAATTATATTTTGATTCATTTTTATGTGCATTTTTTATTCAATCTTCCGAGGACCTGATAACGAGAGTGGCTGTAAATGGCACATGAAGGGATCTCCTGTTAGACTCATGGTAGTAGAAAAAAAGCATGCGTTAGTCAATGAAAAAGTGACAGTTATCATAACCCAGAAGAGATACCACTTGCATAGCAGTGACTTCCGGGGGGGCCTTCCTCTATCTCACCGAGTTCCATGGTTGGTCATGTGACTGTCTGGGGGTCATGTAACTTGGAGGTTTTGACATCACCGTGATCAGCTGAGCCAGCCATCCTACTCAGAATCCCCTGCAGACCTTAAATTTAGTTTAAAAAATGTCTGTGTGGAAAAGTTGTGGTCTGACGCAAATATCCTACCACTCAGTGTTTTCCCCGATCTCCCAATAAAATGGTACCTCACTTGTGACAATGGGCCAAGTACCTGCAGCAGAGAAAGGCCAAAAACCTATTAAGCAGACATCAAAATTATCCATCACAAAGCAACCTGGTTCTGCAAGGGGGAATCCTGCGTTTGGGGGATCCATGCAAGCCACACATTCCTGGGTGTCTAGGTTTCAGAAATGTCTGGGTTTAGTACGTTTCCCTAGATGGCCACTGAGCCTGGGCCCAAAAACTCATGTGACTCCCTTGAAAAATCAGGTTGTTTTGTGTTAGATAATTTTGATGTCTCCACAATACGTTTTAGACCCTTGCCTGTCTCAGGTACTTGGCTCACCCACAAAAGTGAGGTAGCATTTTTATCAGGAGACCCGGGGGAACGCATTACAGCACAGAAATGTGAGGACAAAATGTTTTTCCCATAGTTTGAGGGTTGCAAGGGATTCTGGGTAACAGAACCTGGTGAGAGCCACACATGTCACCCCATACTGAATTCCCTAGGGTGTCTAGCTTTCACAAATGTACAGGTTTGCTAGGTTTCCCTTGGTGATGGCTGAGCTAGAGCCCAAAATCCCCTTCTAGGGAAATTGAAAATAAGTGTCCGTTTTCACTAGAAAAATATGTTTCTACCTTGCCTTTTGGGCGGTTTCCTGTTGCGGGTAGTAGGCCTGCCCACACAAGTTAGGTACCATTTTTATCGGGAGACTTTGGGGAAGGCTGGGTGCATGGAAGTTTGTGAATCTGCGCATAGTCCAGAATTTTCCATCATAGATATTTGAGGAAAAAGTTTTTTTTTTACAAAGTTTGAGTTTTGAAAGGGATTCTGGGTGAGAGTCACAAAAATCACCCCATCGTAGATTCTCCTTGGTGTCTAGTTTGACAAAAAGTACAGGTTTGCTAGGTTTCCCTAGGTACTGGACGTGCAAGGACACAAAAACCACAGGTAGGCACATTGGGAAGAAACGTCTGTGCCGAGTGGGCTTTCTGCCACCCTGGGGGTTGGGCGGTATTAGGGTCTTTAGCCACAATATGCCCCCCAGGGGGGCTGAACGACTGTGGCAATTTTTATGGGGGGGTGGGGGCATTGGTATGCCCATTCTGGTTGAAAATGAGTCACTCTGAAGATATTCAGCATATCTGCTGGGACCAGCCCAACAACATGAATCGTTTTTAGGATAACTATGGAAACCTATTATAACAGGGTTTGTCAATAACACAACATTTGGCAGAATATATATCTTAAACCCTTTATATTAAAAAAAATACAACTTCACCTATTTTGCATTGTTCCCAAAGAGGACTATGATTCCAGCAAAATCATATAGACCCAGCCTTAAATATGATAGTTGTGTTAGGTATTATCTAGGATTGTTTTCGATACCAGGACATTACCTAATGACAATGGCGTTGATGTGTCAAGAGAAGGATATGGGGAGGAATACACATTGTTTGCATTTGAATGGAGTCTCAATATGGAAGACAATGACTGTTATAACTTGATCAAAAACAGAAATCCTAAAGTTGAAATACATTTTATGCAAGGCCTGGAGGCAAATGTGAATATGTTTGAATTTTCTGTCTTCCAAATCAATCATGTCAGACATATTTTGTCTGATTAGCTTTAACATATTACTAAATAGATTATTTTCAGATATGGAATTTCTAGTTCAAACATAACAGCACTGTTAGGCTTGTCAGCCTTAGGGTTTCTTCCCCAAAATGCTTTTCCTACTCCCCCTATGTTTTACAAAAGTTAGTTTTTTTTTGGCTTTAGGAATCTGTGCATTTTATCATTGGTAACCAGTGCTAAAGTGCTTGTGCCTTCACCCTAAAACATGGTACAATTGGCCTACACCTGATTGGCACATTAAATGTACTTTTAGGTCCCTAGTAAAGTAGTACAACATGTAACCAGGGCCTGTAAATAGAATGCTACTAGTGGACCTGCAGCAGCTCTTGTGTCACCCACTTAAGTTGCCTTTTAAAACATGCCTGAGACTTACCATTGCAGTCTTTGTACATTTTCAAACCAACAATTCAACCTGGCAAAATAAACCTCTTGCCACAGCTAAAACTCCATTTTTAATTCATGTACGTTACAACTAAGGTAGGCCATTGAGAGTACTCAGGGCAGGGTGTAGTATACTAAAAATGATGGGCATGCAATTGTAGGTATTACATGTCCTGGTGGTGAACAACTCCTAAAATAATTTTTCACTACTATGAGGTCTATCCCTCCCATAGGATAACATTGGGTTACTTATTACATTTAGTAAGTGATAACTTTAATTTATTTTAAATGAAGCTTCATAGTACAAATAAACAAAGTAAGAAAAAAGCAGAGGGGTTTCCTTTTTGCGAGAAATGACGATTACGGTGCTTTGACGCTGTACGCGTCACTCAATACACGTGACTTGGATCATGTGACCTCCGCTCCTAAGCATTTCAACTTCCGCGTCCGACCCGTGAAACATCATTCGGGCCGCGGACGTCTACGATTTAGGTATCGAGCGGGGAGCCGGCAAGGTTGAAGTAAGTCCTTTTGTCCTTTTCCGTCTAGTTTATTCCTAAATTTACGGCGGTATGAACAAGCAGATTTTGAATACACGACTTTTAACACTGGGCATGTTAGTTTCTCTAACGAGGCTCGGATGTTGGATGGAGTGTGGTTTTATCTTGCCCGTAGTAATGATATACCGCCAGGCAATGTTATTATCCCCTCAAATATTTACTACTGAGTAATGGGGGGTTTACTCTACTGTTTTTTGACAGATTAACCCAGTTGTGAAGATAACCCCTGCCGCAGTGCCCAGGGAACACTATACTCGTGTTTTCTAAGTAAGTCGCCCTTCCTATTCTGAAAGTCCTTTACTGGTAATATTTTTAATGTTTTCTATGTTCTTGGGAAGTGTATGATGGATTAATCTTTTTCGTTTTCCTTTCAGGATCAGGAAATAAGGGATCAAAAAAAGCTTTTTTCTGGTTACACTATCACGAAGGTTTAACCCAGAAATATGATTGGGGATGCCCTATCTGAATCAGTTGAGAGTAAGATAAAAACCAGAATAGTATATGCAGTCCAATTAAGGCTGTAAATAAATGCGGGGTAAAGTCGGCCCTACTATATATGACAATGACGGGATCGGCTGATCCTGTGTACACACCCTAATTGAATTCTGGGTTATTTGTACATATATATGATGATCACTACAATATTGAATAGGAAGTACCTGGTTTGATATGCATTAATTTATGAGAAATGAAAATTTGCGTTGACGTAATCAATTAATGTCTAAGCAAAGTTTGTGTTATCTATTTGAATATAAGTTTCTTTCTTACAGATTGGTAGGTGCCGGGAATTCTGAGCAAAACCTACAACCGGGTAAAACCGTGAGTTTATCATTATTTGCACACACATTCCCAAGGTTAGGGTACGCCTTAGGGTGCGTATACCGCCTGGGAATTTCGAATTTCTTTATGGTCCTGATGAAAGCTTTGCGAAACATAGCATTTTGAAAGCAGAAACATGTCGACCTTTTAACACACAAAGGACATATTTGACTCGAATTAATGGTCAATCATGTCCAAACCACCAATTTTAATAATGGTAGTCTGACTCTTTATTAAATTTACTTTGGAGTACAGCCTGCCATTTTTTAATTCAACTTTTTGAACAGTTTCACTTCACGTCTTTTTTGAAACCTGCTCCGCTGTAACACAGGCATGGTAGCATACCAGGGAGACACTCGGTCTCCCTGGTAAAACCCTATGAAGAAAGCATGTCATCAACTAAGTTGATGAGTGAGGGCTTTACTTATAAATACTAATAATTCCAGTCTGACACTCTTCTGTGTCCTTCCTTTATGCAATTCAGTTTCTCCTTAAACAGCATCTGCCGTTTTTTGGAGAATATTTATCCGGGTAGGCACACCTTGGGTACCGCAATTTCTTCTTTCCAGTGTCTTTGTCACTCCTTTGTTGTTTCTTACTGATCTTAACGGACACATAAAACTCCAATGTCTTGAACCCTGCACTTTGACCAGGCCTGAAGTGAGTCCTACCTTCCAGGTTGGGCCCATCCAGTTCTGTACCCTTGAAAGTGGTGCAAATGGTGCCCAAACAGCCAAAAACATAAACTTGTGGCTTTCAACATTTTCCAACCAGAAGTCCTGAGAAAACTGATAGGAGACCAGGACCAATCTGAAAGCCAATCTGTCCAAGGTGCATTGCTGGTCAACCCTGACTTCATGGGAGCTCCCGCTACATTATTCTCTGCATAGAAAATACTGCTCAGAGGCACGTCACAGAAAGGATATCTAGCCTTCTGGAGCCCTATGTGGCTGTAACGTGCAGCTTCACCAAGTTAGACATGTTAGACTTCCAGAAAAGTGACTAAGTCCGAATGTAGACATCTTCACCACAACTTTGCCCATCTGCTCCCTAACAACAATGTTTGCTCCTTGGACACTGCAGGTAGCCTTGCCCAATGATCTTTCCTCAAAAGTACTTTTAACTCTGGTGGTAAGCCGACACCGAACCCAATCCACTCCTTGTTTCCAAACCACACTCTATAGCGGTCAGTTGGCCTTCAATCTTTTAGGTGCTGGCTTTTACTGACAACAGTAATAATTCCTAAATCTGATTCTACTGATTAGGTGTTTGTCTTTCTGGTGTGAAATATTCTAATTTTCTAACCTGATGTGGTATTTTTTTGTGTAGTGTTTTCACTTTTTTACTATTTAAGCGCGGCATAAATACTTTACACATTGCCTCTAAGTTCAGCCTGAGTGTTTTTTGTGTTAACCTACCAGAAGTTTAAGTGCAAATTAGTTTAGTAACTTTTGTTGTACACCCTGACCTGGAGTGTGATTGTTGCTTGAAGGGTTTTCACCGTCTCAATCAAAACCCCAATTTCTAACATACACTAAGAAATACATGTAGGTCTATTGAAATCAGGATAGAGAGGATGCTTCCTTCTGTTTTTATCATAGATCTACCCTATATGGAAGGGACTCACTGGGAGGCCCTGCTTTTCAATAAATGCAAGTCTGCAGTGTTTGACAGCATCTATACAGAAACTATATTCACATATTTAAAAATGCTTCTAAAATGATAGCAAAACAAAAATACAGCTCCAGTATACTCTCGCCTTCATGTGCAGTAATAATGTTCTATATTTTATTAGTACAATGTTAGGGTATGACTTTTAGAAAAATAATTCCTGAAGTAGCATGATGTACCCCATAGGATGCAATCATGAAAAATGAATATATACTATTTGGGGATTTATCATAAAATGCTTGCAGGGCCCATATTTGTTGGTGTGTTTGCATGTGTGCCTATTGAGTGTAGCATAGTAGCTCGTGTGGGAACCACTGGAGAGAGGAGTCCCAGCGTGACTACAAGGGCTTGTTTGCTGGCCTCCCGTTCAGAGCCACTGGTGGATGCCATGCTCACAGCTACCTGAACCAGTACCCAGATCCACAAGGGCAAGCTTACAATTAGCGGCCTCAGGTCCTGGACCTTTGGTGTGGCCTAAGAGTGGCTACGTTTTTAGGCATTTCGTGACCGAAAACAGCCCAAATGGTGCTAAAATCTTGTCGCTTGCGTCATGCTAAAGCATTGGCTGTACACAGAAACTGCAAAGCTCTATTCCACCCGCAAGTGACAACAACAAAATCTTCGTATTACAGCAATGATCATTCGCGATGTCAGGCCTGCTCTATGTGCTTCATTGACAACCATTCCAAACGCTTCGCTGCTTCTCGCAGCCTCCTCCACCGTGATTGTTACTCTTTGAGCTGGACTGAGAAGATAACTCTTCAGCAAACTAACCTGGTCCCTGTATCTGACCCGCTCTTCATCTTAGTTGGCCTGCAATGTGACTTTCTCCCAGTATTACGCGAGCAGATACCCTAGAGAACGCTTCAGGCTCTTTGCGCTATTCTCATTTAAATCTTTTAAATGACATATCTTCAGTGCTATTGGTTCAGTTTTAGTTGTTTTGGTCTTGTTTTATTTATAACATTTTGCTCTATTTGTTTAAATTGCTGTGGTTTTCCTCCTGTGTTGCATTTTCAATGTATTACTGTGTGATGTGCTGCATAAATATTTTACACATTGCCTCTAACATAAGCCTGACTGTCCTGTGGGTGGCAAACAGGCATGTGTGTGGTCACCAATAGCAAGAAAACTTCAGGATTTCTGCTTTTCTTCAAGAAGGAGTTCAACTGATGTACCACCAACGGTCCATGACCTGATGGCCAGGTCTTAGGGATCAGCAACTTACTCTAGCAGAGGCCAGCAGGTCCAGGCATTAGAAAAGCTTGGAGGATGCAGGAAGTCCTCTGGAGCTTTTTCCCCCCAAAAACAGGGATTATCATCAAACCTCGTTTACAGGTCTCATGGTGCTTTTTATTTCTTGTCCTACTTTTAATGATTTTCATGTTCAAGAACAGAAGCCAAGTACAAAGGGACAAATAATAAACTTATCTGGCAGAAGAGGAATAAAGCGACCTAAATGAACAGAATTGCCTTAATAATACCATACATGTTTTCTTTTTTTAATTAAAAATTAGATACTACGGGCCCGATTCACAGAACTAACTTAAGACACATTCCTAAACTTACTACTTTTGGTATTCACAGAAGTTAGGATTTTGTCTTAAGACAGACTTAAGACAGAATCCTATCTTAAGTCTGTCTTAAGTCTGTCTTAAGTCTGTCTTAAGTCAAAATCCTAACTTCTGTGAATACCAAAAGTAATAAGTTTAGGAATGTGTCTTAAGTTAGTTCTGTGAATCGGGCCCCATGACTTTAAACAGAAACAAAATAAATAGGTGGGAGACCATTGTGGAAAGCACACAAAATCTAAACCACAACAAGCTAAGCAGACCGGTCCTAAGGAGAAGTCATCTCTGCCAGCCAGCCCCAAACTGGAACACAGATCCGACCTAACCATTTCCTTCAAGGGTTGTTCTCAATTAACACAATCTCAAGCCAACTTTAATTCAGGAATTCACATCACCAAATCCAATGATCGGATGCCTTGCTGGAAAGCCAAAGGGGCACATCATCAAGGGCCTTATCTCCGCTTTTTCAGCTTTAAAAGCCAGAAGGGCGGAGATAATGTTTTCAATCTATTAACAAGAGGGTGCTAACATTCATAATTGCATGTTAGCACCCTTTTTCCCTACACCTCATTCTGCATCTCTAATGAGATGCAAAGTGGGCGCTCCATCCCAAAATAACTGGAGAAATGTCGCTAACCGACATTTCTCCAATTATCAATGGGCACGCTAACAAGCATAGCGATAAGAAAAGTAGCGCTCACCGTTGTTATCGCTACTTTCCTTACTCCTGCTTTTAGTTTGACTTTGCTGTGATATCCAATGGAGGTGGATATCATGGTTATGTATGTCCTGCCCTATCAACAACATAGTGCCAAAGGTTGTGCGATTATTGCTGGAATTCCAGCGATAATTGCACATTTGGCAGCTAACTCAGTTACTTTTATCGCTCTTGAGATAGGCGTCGTTGTTAGTGCGCTATCTCAGCGATAAAAACAAGCAATAGCCGGTGATAATTATCCTAGCGCTAACTGCGCCTAGCGATAATTACCGCCAGTTGTTCATATATGCCCCAAAATCTTTCCGGAAACAGGCTAGCTAAAGCCATAAAAAAAATATATCGCTCAGATAAGTTGACAGGAATAACTGGTGAATTACCCAACATAATCAGCTTTGGATCCTCCACAATCGTAAACGTCAACTTAGAAATGCCTCCTAATTTTCAAAAGATTAAATTCAAGCATATGTACAAGCCCCTATAACCACGGGAACATCACTTTTTCCAACATTCCTGTGGTGATAGGGGCTTGTACATATGCCGGAATTTCATCTTTAGAAAAGTAGGAGGCATTTCTAAGTTGACGTTGACGATTGGGTATTTACAAGGCAGCGTTAAGCCACTTAACATGACTTAACCCCTTTGTTGCTAGGCCTTCTCCCCCCTGTGCTTAGCCTTTGTTTTGGCTATTTGGGGTAGTTCGCACTTAGGACCCTGTAACTTTCTGACCGCATAAGGTTTCCACGCCAACTTTGTGTACCCAGGACATCCCTCTACAGTTAATGAGCACCATGAAAGCTGTTACTCCCTGGCTGGTGTGAAGAATGAGTCCATTACTGTCAACAGGACGGACGTGAGTACGGTTCTTACTTCTGCATCTTCTGCAGCTGATGTTTTTTATACTGATCCATTGTCAGTGGATCCCCCTTTTTTAGATTTTTCAAGACCTGTTACGGAACCGGAGCTTCCTATTTTTTAACTTACTGCTTCCGGGTATTTTATGGATCAAGATTATTTTGCCTCAGACAGTTCTTCTGTTTTAAACACTCCTGCAGCACAGATCTCTTTATGGCTGACACATACTTATCTTGTCCCACCTTGGATTTTTTTTTGGGTCACCTTTTCCTTGGTTTTTCTTTTCACACAGATTGGATTTGCGACTGTGTTTTTCCTGTTAGTTAATGGTCAATACCTCCCAGAATGTTCTGCTGTTTGGGATAATGTTCCCAGAGATCCTGCAGATACCATATGTGTTTAAAGTTTCTAGGGATGATTGAATGATTAAACAGTACATTCTATTCTATCGGAGCTGGAATTATATACAGTTTTTGAATCCGAGGACCTATACCTTAATGCTGCTAATTATGCTGATATGCTCTATTATTACCATTACAGACATGATTTACTACACACAGTCAGTTTCCAACCTGCACTTTTTATTTATACACAACGGGAAGAGTGTCTGACTCCCCCACAAGTCAGTTCCAAAATGAAAACCGACAAATTAACGTTTTTTCCAGGATATAACACCTCAGATCCTATAATAAATAATTTCAAGTTAGTCCCTACTCCATTGCAAAAAATGTAAGCTAACACAGAGTATGCAAATATCAATTGAACAGAAATTATTTTGGGGAAGCAAACCTTGGCAAGTTCAGGGGATGGATTTCTATTTCGAGTCTGTTTAATTCCAACACAACTAATTATTTTGAATGACACCGTCCAGCAGACTACATGTCTGCGACTGGCAACATTTAGGAAATGAATGCCCTGGATATTCACTCCATTGCCCGCTTTAATAATTGACAAAGCTTGAAAAAATATTCTGAAGAACAACTCAATAGTATCGTGCATAATGGTACTTGTAATTCTACACTTTCAAGTCCACTCAGGCAGTTATTTTGGCCAGTGACATAAATGGTTGTCATGCCTGTTTTCTAAAGTCACACCTATGGTTAAATAACGCAGACCCTAACGCCCACAACATTCTGGTATTGTTACCACCTACTCAGTGAGGAAAATGAGTCAAGCATGGTTGGAACATTCCACACTGTCTGCAGTCTCTTGTCTGAAGATATGGCTTTATTACACTTTTTATTGGGTCCTCAATCAACTCATTGTCTTTACATTTAACACATGAACAATAGCTGATGGCAATGAAAGATGCAACCTACAGAATGCTGCATTTGGAGAGGTTATAACAGCTCCCGTTTAGTATAGCTAAAACATCTTCAGCTGTATTGTTAATACCTGGAATAATATCTTTACTTATTTTAACATTTCAATTCACAGCTGTGTGGTTGGTAAATACAAACCCCTTGGAGGCAGTTTTACCCATGAGTTATGGTCACTTTCCTTTTCCTATCACTGTGGACATGCAAAGAAGGACGTTTTCCTTACTGGAGATGAATGCAACTCTTCTGTCGGACATTCACTTGTTTGCAAACATGTTACGATCCATCGTGAATTCAATGTTTCATTAGCAAATTTGGCCTACCAGCTAAAAGGAATACCAACTCCTGATATTCTCCCACATACAACTGCCCTTTCAAATGGCAGTTATTTAATGCTTAGTGATCAAGACTGTTGCGGAATACGAGCAGGAATCCTTTAAATCTTGTCCGTTTCCCAGCTTGACAATTGCTGCACGTCCTGTTCCCCCTACACATGGGATTGTTGTGGCCTTCCATTTTGAAGGTAGATTTCAACAGGCAAAGAAGCATTATTGTTCCACAAGGCAGTAGCTCTCCCATCTGCTCGGGAAACAAAAAAATTGCAGGTGGCAAGGACATCCAGTGAGGTAAGGTCCTTGTTAAACAAGAACCTCTGACTACATTCTGGTGAAATAGTTCATCAAATTCTTTACGCATTTAACAGTGCCAGTTTTGCTTTTTTTTAAGATTGCAGATTTCTATCTGGTCAGTGCATTCCATATTGTCCTCAGAGTAATTTTGGTCCTATTTTTGCTTCTCCACAATGTTTGTTCCATTTGCAAGCCCTCTGTAACTACCACCGCTCCAGCAGTAGCACGAACCTAAGCATCAATATTTTGGAAGCTTGCTTAAAGAACTAGACCGTGATTGGTCACTAACAATCCGGCCTGCCTGGTTTACCTGCCTGCAACCCAAATTCCACTGCATTCCAATGGGATTTAATATTGCCTGGCTCTGCAAAAGCTTGCAGCCATGGATATTTGACTTGGTTTGGAGCTCCTCCACAATACAAGGTATAAGCCGCTCCATTTTGAGGAGATCTGTGCAACGACACATGGATCACTGAATACTGTCTCTGCTAATCTGAATGCAGGTTACCCAGTAGCTAACTCTGCTTTGGCTGAGACCAATGATCATGTCTGTTTTCTGGAAGTTGTGACCTAGGCTGTCGAACTATTGGCTTCTGCGGAGACAGACTCCTTTTTGAATTTCCTGGCCTTTGAAATTCCAAGTGACATCATTGATCCCTCCGACGCACAATAATTGGATTTTTTTTTCTAAATTGACAAAGTAGTATTTATGTATTTGCATTCCATCTAAAAGATATCATGAGTAAAAAAAGTTTTGAGCTCGATTTATTTGTGTTCACGTTCATAACATTTAGTTATTTGTCATGTTATTGAACTGACCAATGGGAGGGGGTCATGTGTTTTCTGTATTACAACACAAAAATATGATGGACGGAATGTTGAACATTGTCAAACATTCACCCCCAGTCACAGATCTGGGTTTAATCCATCGTTATTTTGCTCACCACGCCACCCCAGTTCAGACATAGCCATATACAAATCAGCCTTGACCCTGTGCCTCATGGGAACAGTCAAGACGGAACTGCCAGGCCATGTCTTTCCTGGACCGGAATCAAGCATCCTAGGACCGTTTTCGGGCTTTCAGCTCTCATCAGCCAGGATAGCTTGACTCCAGTGGCGTAGTGAGCACAGGACCCCCACGTCTGGGCATACCCTTCCCCCTTAGGGTGAAAATGCAACACAAAAAAATGATGAACGGAATGTTGAACATCGTCAAACATTCACCCCCAGTCACAGATCTGGGTTTAATCCATTGTTATTTTGCTCACCACGCCACCCCAGTTCAGGCATAGCCATATACAAATCAGTCTTGACCCTGTGCCTCACGGGAACAGTCCAGACCGAACTGCCAGGCCATGTCTTCCCTGGACCGAAATCAAGCATCCTAGGACCGGCTTTGGGCTTTCAGCCCTCATCAGCCAGGATAGCTTGACTCCAGTGACGTAGTGAGCATGGGACCCACGTCTGGGCATGTTTTCTGTATTGCCCATTGTTGTTTTCTCTATGTGAGCCTAATTATAGGTTGATTTTTGCTTAGCACACATTACCAAATATCACACTCGCTTTTTTACTGCATTTTATTTTCACATGTTTCTGTATTTTGTTATTTTCCTGGAATTTAGTCTGAAAACCCTAGGCAAGGTCAAACAACATTGCACCTTGTTATTCTCTGTGGTCAGGCACTAGCACCTAGCCATAATAGAGAAACCCAGCTGTTTTTGAACACACATTTTTTGTCATATAACCCAGAATATGTTGTTTAAAACAATACAGATAGAGCAATAGTCATGAGACAAAAGGGATGCGATGGCTGAGATGTAGAGCAACCATCTATGTATGTTAAGGTATAGGGTTCACCTCTAAGCCCAGAGAGCTATAATCTATAGTCTATAATCTCTTGGCTTTTGTAGTGAGGGTGGGTTTAAGCAAATCTGACAGATATCTGAAAGGACATTTTATTGTATATGGTCTGCTAATCATGCTAATGACATTACTGACCTGTAATTTTTTTGTAGTTGTGGTACACTTATTGCATATTAGAACACAATAATTTAAATAAAAATTGTAAACTTCCTTCATGTCTCTTTTCTATTTTATTGTAGACAAGTATGGGTGAGAGAACGAAAGGGGTTGACCTGCTGCTGCATCTCTTAGAGGGTCGGGAGTGTTGTGTTTTGGGTTGCCAAATCAGATGTTTCTCTGGTACGGTTAGGAGCGTAGATGAGGCACTGTAGCTCGTCGGATTCAGGACCATAGATACTGATGTGGGATGGTGATTCCCTACCTACATGCTGACATTCTAAGCTCCCAAACATAGTTCTGTTCCGAAGCAGAATCCCTGCATTGCCGTATTTACAAAGATGACCTTGCTGCTTCCTGCAGCCAAAACAGGCAACTGTATGCCATGGTGCAAGGGTGCCTGCTTTACAGGCAGGATTGTGTTTGAGCAGAAAGAGACTATTATGCCGTTCCTATGAATATTGTAGGACCGTGTATTTAGAACAACAAAACTTCATAATACAGAGACTGAATCTTCATGTAAAATAAGTAAACGTTAGTTTGTCTGGGTAGCTCACAGTTCCTAAACTCCTAAACTTACAGAGTTGTAGAATTTGCTGGTAACCTCAAACATGACTCTAAATTACCAAGGAATTAGTGGAAACAGTTCTAACCCTTTCCTTTGCCACTTTTGCACGCCCATGGTGTTACAAAGAAAAGGTATGAGAATGCCGTTTCTAATGTTTTTTTAAACTCTCTAATCATTGTAAAAAAAAACATGAAGTGCGATTACCAGAAAGATGAGACACATCATTGATAAAAGCATTATTAGTGTGGTGGAAACATAAATATTTCAATAATGTAAATTGTTCATAATGTTAGCAAGATTAATATTTCTATGCTAAAGCAATCACATCAGGAGTAGCCATCTGCATGACCTATTGGAATGACTTTACCCATTATTTTGGTACTGTATGTCAGAAAGCTGGTCTTAGTGCTTTAACAAATGCCCCCTTCTGAGTCTGCAGGCCTGCACACCTCTCTTGTACAGCAATCTTCCTTCTCAGCATGAAGGTCGGGCTACAGTGGATCTGCATGCCAGTACCAGCCCTCAGCATCTTTCCACAATGACTCCTATGGGAGGTGATCCTCTCAATGATGTCATCATCAACACTATTTAAATAAGACAACAGCGAGCACATTGCGCTGTGCCAGAAGTACAGAATAGTGTCTTATATTAGGACAAATAAAAAATAAAACAAGGCATTGTCCCCCACATGCATCAACGTTTTTTGCATTTGCAAACGGTGCGAATCAGAAAAATCGGCCGTTTGCGAATGCAAAATCCGTTTTTGGGATGCATCAAACTTTTGTGCATAATTCGCTATTTTTAGCATTTCTAAAAATTGCGAATGCATTTAAGGAATCGCATTTGTGCGATTCCTTAAATGCAATGCATCATTCTTTAAAAAATAGCGAATTTGAAAATTGGAAGTGCAAATTAACACGAGGTTGACCCTCGTGTTAATTTGCGAAAATTGTTCAAAAAGCATTTTTAAAACTTGCATGTTACAGACACACATGTCCTTAGGACATGTGTGTGTGAAACATCCATTTAAAAATACATTTCAGGGGTGCAGGGGGGGGTCCTTTGGACCCCCCCCTGCACCCATGGAATGCATCAACATTGTGCGAATCCTAATTTGCAAATTCGCAATTCCCATTGATTCCTATGGACCTTTTGGCCCATAGGAATCAATGGGAAATGCAAATTAGCAAATTAGGATTCGCATAATATTAGCGAATCGGTAAAAAATGCAAATTTTACCGAATCGCTAATATTATTAGAAAAAATTCATGCATCCCGTTTTGCGAATTCCAAATTGCGATTCGCTATTTTTCGCAATTTGGAATTCGCAAACGGCCGGGATGATGCATGTGGCCGTGTGTTCTTCATTGTGCAACCCTAGAAAAAAGACCATATTTATGACCTGGGTTACCTTGTGGTGCAAGAGCGACGCAAACCAACATGTTTTTGAAGCCAGGCAAAGCCACTTTGAGTAGTTATGAATGACTTCACAAATCTAGAGTAATTTAATGGAGTGCAAATTTCTGCGTTGCATTACTTTTGCAAGGGAGGGGTTCCATTGGTGTTGCATTGGTGTGCACACGCAACTCCCATGGTTTTTGATGCATTTCCTAACCGGATAATTGTCGGAATGCGTCAAAAAGATACGCCATGAGTTACAAGGAGAAATATCTTTATTTACCTCTATGTTTGCTGATAACTATAGAAGCTTCACCTTATTTACAAGGCAGTGTTAAGCCACTTAACATGGCTTTACGCTGCCTCACAAATAAGGCCCCTTTTCATGTTATACTTAGCGTGAAAGGGGCAGGTAATTGTTGTTGCTGTGGGCGTTCCACCGGGAAAATCTTGTCTTAAACAGGCAAAACGAGGAAAAATGCCTTATTTCACCTCGTTTTTGCTATTTTCATGTGTGCTGTGTTGTGAAGCACACATAGAAACAGCAAAACACTATTGATTGTTTATGTGCAGAAAAGTCTCGTCATGAGCGTGCGAGGAGGCTACCT
Source organism: Lissotriton helveticus (assembly GCF_964261635.1). Lineage (NCBI taxonomy): Eukaryota > Metazoa > Chordata > Amphibia > Caudata > Salamandridae > Lissotriton > Lissotriton helveticus. The sequence continues at coordinate 1,694,731,278 of NC_136069.1, read as the reverse complement.
CATGACGAGCCCAGCTCGTCATGAGCGTCGAAGGGGTTAATAGTATAAGCTGATGCTAAAAGCTATAGGAAAATTCCAAATAAAAAAAATACAAATTAATAAAAAAAATGAAGAAAAATAATTTCATGTATGTTCAATAGACCTATGTCCAGAATGTTATTGGAGTCCAGGATTGAACACACATACACAGACAACACATCAGCAGTGGCCTGAAGAACAGGATCCAATGGACAGAGAGAGAAGGCCTCCACTTCGCATGTGTGGTTTACAGAATTCGGGCAATCTGCATTCCACAAAGGAACACAAAGTTCCGGAAAACTGTTTTACTGGCCACAAAGCAGAGGTTTTTTTTTGTTCATCTAATTTAATTTAATTTAAAAAGTATTTGTTAAGCGCAACGTTCACCATGCGGTTTCTTGGCGCTATGGAGGCAAACTTTAGCAGTGACACAAACAAGACTAGAGAATAACAGGGAGGGGAAGGAATTACATTGGGAAAGCTTGGGTAAAAAGAAAAGTCTTGAGCTCTTTTCGAAAGGCAGGGTAGTGAGTAGCCGAACGTAAATGGTCAGGGAGGGAGTTCCAAAAGGAGGGTGCCAAAACAGAAAAATTGGATCCGCCCCATTTCTTACGTCTGTATCTGGGGACTTGTAGGAGTGATTGGGTAGATGACCGCAGCTCGCGAACAGGGGTGTATTCTTTGAGTAAAGAAGAAATGAATGCCGGAGCAGTCCCTTGGCGTGCCTGGAAGACCATGCAGCCAGTCTTAAATAAGGTTCGCTCCTTTACAGGCAGCCAGTGCAGTGCTTTCAGCAGGGGGGTGGAATGATGGAAACGAGAAAGTCCGTGGATCAATCTGGCCGCCTGGTTTTGAACCAGCTGGAGCTTCTGGAGACTATAAGCCGGGATGCCGTTGTAAAGGGCATTGGCGTAGTCCAGCCGGGAAACAACCAGGGCGGACATGATTAACCTGAGGGCAGAAGGAGAAAAGAAACGGGAAACAGAGCGGATGGTGCGGAGAACAAGAAAGCAAGAAGATACAACAGAACTGATTTGTGAATGGAGGTTGAGATGGTTATTGAGTTTGATACCCAAGGTTTTAACTGAGGAAGAGGGTGCGGGAGGGGGTCCCAAAGAGGAGGGCCAGAAGAGGGAGTTCCAGGGACTGGATGAACCACCTGTAAGGACCAACTCTGTTTTATCAGGGTTCAACTTCAGATGATTGTGGTTCATCCAGTCCCTGATAAAAATCATAATAGACTGAAAGTTAGAGATAGAATGAGGAGAAGAGGAAAGGTTGAAGATAAGCTGGAGGTCATCTGCGTAGTTAAACACAGTGACCTCCAGCTGTTGAAGGGCAAAAATCAAAGGATGGATATAGAGATTGAATAGGAGGGGAGAAAGGGAAGAGCCCTGAGGGAGACCACAAGTGAGTTGAAGTTGAGTGGCCGAGAAATCCCCCAGCCGAACCGCCTGGGTACGGTCCCTCAGGAAGGATGCTAACCACACCAGGGCTGGGCCCTCGACCCCCGCCGCTCCGACACGGGACAGTAGGATGGTATGATCAACCGTGTCGAAGGCGGTGGAGAGGTCGAGGAGCACCAAGGCCTGGTTGTTGTCATGGTCCATGCCCTCCCTGAGATGGTTCAGGACCGACACCACGACGGACTCGGTGGAGTGCCTAGGCCGAAAGCCCGCCTGGCTGGACGCAAGGCCACCATTTGCTTCCACATGGGCACTGAGGACTGATGTAACGTGTCGCTCTAGTACCTTGCCCAGATAGGGCAGGAGGGAAATGGGGCGGTAGTTGGCTGGGATAGAAGGGTCCAGCCCAGGCTTCTTAAGAATAGGGACTACGGTGGCAGATTTCAAGGCTGGAATTACTACACCCTGAGCCAGCGAGCTGTTAAGAAAGGATAAAGGTGGTTTGGGGCAGACCGAGTAGATTTGTTGGAGGATATAAGCAGGGCAGGTATCCGCCAGGGAACCAGATTTTATTTTGGGGAGTGTTGCAAGGAATGCCTCCTCAGTGAGCGGAGGGAAGGAGGAAAGAAAGCAATGAACAGTCGGAGGAGTAGGCTCCACAAAAGCGTGGGAAGGAGGTGGGATGTTAGCTCTGATATTGACAATTTTTCCCAAAAAATAGATGTTCAATGAATCGCAGAGGGACTGGGAAGGGGGAGGTTTGGGGGAAGCTCTGTCAGAATACGCCAGGTCCTGGACAATGGAGAAGATCTCCCTGGACTTGTTCTCTGCTGCCAATATTTTCGCTGAGAAATGAGCTGTTTTGGCGCTCAATATAGCTTTTTTATAGTCATTCAGCAAAAATAAATAGGACTTTTTTAATAAGGGGCAGTAGTCCGTTCTCCAGTGCCTTTCTGCACGCCGAAGAGTCAGCTTCTTTGCCTTTAGATCGTCACCAAACCAGCGATTGGATTCCTTAGGTCTTTGAGTGGATATCCGTCGTAGTGGGGCTACCTTATCACAGCCTCCCGCAAGCCAGGTGTCAATGGCGGCGGCTTGGGAGGTGGAAGATAGGCCCTCAAGGTTAGGTGCGGAGGTTAGCAGCGAAGATGACAGGGCGGGAAAGTCCACCCTATTCCAATTGCGTGCCCAGATATTTTTGGCAGGTGGAGTCTTAGTTGCCAACCTAGGGTGGAGAGAAAAGGATACCGTGGCGTGGTCTGACCAGGGACATGGGGACACGGTCATGGAAGAGACCGATACATTAAGGGACCAGACCTTCGAGATTTGTTTTGGCACTCCTTCACGAGCGCCATGATACTCTTGGGTTGCCAGCGAGCATGCACAAAACTTCAAACTCGCTTACATGGCTTTCAGCCACGACGGTGCCCATGTCGTGTGGATCACTGTTGCAAACGCTATACTTTAGCTTTTGTGCATGAGAAGCAGATAAGAGGCTTTTTTGAGTGGGTTTTCATCTTCAAGGGGCTGTTGGAGTAGTTGTTTTGTGTGCAAAGATCCTTTTGCTTTTTTAATTTTTTTACAATGGGAAGAAAATGTCCAATAGACCCCAGTTTCCTGCTCCTGTCCAGCAGTCTTTTTCCAGTGATTTGTCAATCTCTTGGTCACTTCTCATTTGGATTCGGTGCTGGAAGGATCAATTTCCATGTCTGCTGCATATACCATTGGATTTAGTGACTTTGTATTTGAGATTTCACAAGTAAGTTGTGTTGTGTTTGTTTGATAGAGGGCATGCACCAATATTTGTCTGTACTTTTATTCGATTTTTCAAAGTTATTTTGGTGGGCCTGCATTTTTTCAGCAGGGGCCTAGTTATAATTTAGCATTTAAGTTTTCTTCTTTTGTAAACAAACATTGTTGCACAGTTTGGTATGTTTTCTCAATATTTGCTAAATTTGCAATATATAGTTATTTTACTATGTGGCCAAGTCTGCCAAGGGGTCTTGCTCAGACCAGTAGTAGTCACAGGTGCATGAAACAACTGTTTCTGTGGTATATGTTGATTTAAAACATTATTTAGGGCTGAAATGGCATTGGATTAAATTACAAACGTATTTTTGTTTGTCTTTCAAGTTCTATTGTGTAAACAAAGTGTATATATCTGAGGTAATATTTGATGCGTTGGGAGAATGTGTGTTGCTGTAAAAAATTAAGCATGGGCGGATTTTGCGAATTGGCAATCCGCGAAATTGCGTATTTACGGATTCGCAATCCGCAAAATCCGCAAACTCTCGCGAATTTTGCGGATTCCTTTTTTTTTGTGTTCGCAAGTGTTTCTGCCATTTCGCAAGGGTTTTTTGCCAGTTCGCAAACACAAACTTACTTGTGGGGTAGCAACGGTCGCGACCATGTTGTTTATACGTCTTTTTCATCACAGCACCCTCTGTTTTACCACTGCCACCCAATGTTTCACCACTGCCACCCTCTGGCTCACCCATGCCACCCTCTGGCTCACCCATGCCACCCTCTAGTTCATCACTGTAGATTATGGGGGGAAAAGCACACCTGCCCTGCTTCAACTGACATGAATGAATTAGGGGCTGATTAATGTGTCACTGAATTTGAACTTCCAGGCTGGCACCTGCTTCTTTATCTGTAATTGCTTTCTGTTGCAGTGTAATTTTTTTTAACAGGACCTTTGTTGTATTCTTGTAGCTATTCTCTTAGCCTGCTGTGAGGGTCAGAGCAGGGTCATAGAATAGTTGCAAGTAGGCAACTGAGCTCTGAAGGGGCCCCTCAGGAAGCACTACAGGGAATGGTTACTAATGATAAGATTGAACTTTTGCACCTGCTGAGTGCTTTCAGTTTTGCAAAAATCCAAATATCCAGCAGCATCCACAAAAAGTAATCTTTCCAGGTCAAGATCCAAATCAAAGTGACCAGCACATGAAGAAAGCATTGGGAGGAGCCTGCTGGACAGGAACAGGAAGTTGGAGACTGTGGGGCACTTCCTTCCTCCCCCCCCCAAAATGGACTCCTTGCAAAAATAAAGTGCAGGCAAATGTCAACCTGAGGAGTTATTCTAATAAAAATCATAATTTTCAAGGTTTATGCTGCCTGCTGGTGGATTTCTTGTGCGAAATTGTACATTTTGCAATCTCGCAATTGCGAGATTGTCGCTGCCCGCCGCATCTACGTGTTCGCAAGTGTTTACTCCCGCAAAATTGTATAGTATTCTAGTTGGCAAGTGCGACCAAGCAAAAAATCCGCTTCGCACGGATTTACGAATTTTCGGCAAGTTCGCGAGAGTTCGCGGATTGCGAATTTGCCGAAAATCCGCACAATCCGGGAGCGGAACGGATTTTACGCCCATGCTTAGTAAAAATGTTATAGCTCTGTTAATTTTAATTTTTATGGCATTGCTAAATTATTAGTAGTATTTTCTTCAATGTTACCAAGTATCCTTTGTCTGATCAGTGTTCGTGTGTGTGTGCCATAGGTCACCATTGATTTGTCTTTGTTCTCCATGCCATGTGGCCAGTGGTCATTTTGTGGAGTCTGCGTCCAAAAGCCTAAATGCGTTGTCTTTGTTCCCCAGGCCTCTATGCTTGCTGTTGTTGTTGGCCTTTGTTGCTGGCAGCCATTTTTTATGTCTAGCCACTTGGCCGTTGCCATAATCTTGCATGTGTTCTTTGTTACCCTTGCCTCTTTGCTCAGTGTCATTGTTTGACCATGTGGCACTGGCTGGCAGTCATTCTGAGGATTTAGCCAGTGTGCCTTTGCCATAGGCTTCCATGTGTTCTTTGTTCCCCATGCCTTTTTTGCTTGCTGTTGCTGTTTGGACCATGTGGCACTGGCTGGCAGTCATTTTGTGCATCCAAACCAGTGTGCTTTTGCCACACGCTTACATGTGTTCTTTGTTGCCCAAATCCCTTGCTAAGTGTTGTTGTTTGACCAAAAGGCACTGGCCGGTGGCAAAACCAAATGGGATGATGAACATTGCAAGCACTCACCCCCAGTTAATTGATCTGGGGTTTATCCATCATCATTCTTTAGCTCAGTCCACCACCCCAGTTCAGACATGGCCATAAGAAAATCAGTTTGACCCTGTGCCTCATGGGAACAGTCCAGCCTGAACTGCCAAGCCATGTCTTCCCTGGACCGGAAACAAGAATCCTGGGACCGATTTCTGGCTAATCAGCCGTCATCAGCCAGGCTAGCTTAAAGCCAGTGACAAAATTAGCAAGAGACCCATGTCTGGGCATACCCTGCCAACTTAGGGCGAACGAAGCAAAAACAATGGAGATGATGGATGGAGTGTTGAACTTTGCAAGCACTAAATCCCCAGTCAACTGATCTGGGTTAAATCCATATTCATTCTTTAGACCACTCCGCCACTCCAGTTCAGAAATGGCCATATGCAAATTAGTCCAACCCTGTGCCTCACGGGAACAGTCCCATCATTGTTGTGTTTGCAGTTACCGCTCTAAGTGTACTGGGGATGCTCAGACGTGAGTCCCAGACACTCCACACCACTGGAATCAAGCTAGCCGGGCTGATGAGAGGTGTTACCTCGAAACCGGGCCGGTCCTCGGATGCTTGTTTCCGTTCTGGGAAGGACATGGCTTTTGTAGTTCGGACTGGACTGTTCCCATGGGGCAACAGGGTCAGCGCTGATTTGCATATCGCCATTGTCTAACCCAGGGTGGTGTGGAGTGGAAAAACGATGGATTTGGGCCCAGATCTTTTGACTGGGGTGAATGTGTGACATTGATCCACATTCTGTCCATCATTGTTGTGTTTGCAGTTACCGCTCTAAGTGTACTGGGGATGCTCAGACGTGAGTCCCAGACACTCCACACCACTGGAATCAAGCTAGCCGGGCTGATGAGAGGTGTTACCTCGAAACCGGGCCGGTCCTCGGATGCTTGTTTCCGTTCTGGGAAGGACATGGCTTTTGTAGTTCGGACTGGACTGTTCCCATGGGGCAACAGGGTCAGCGCTGATTTGCATATCGCCATTGTCTAACCCAGGGTGGTGTGGAGTGGAAAAACGATGGATTTGGGCCCAGATCTTTTGACTGGGGTGAATGTGTGACATTGATCCACATTCTGTCCATCATTGTTGTGTTTGCAGTCACGGGAACAGTCCAGCCCGTACTGCCAAGCCATGTCTTCCCTAGATCGGAAACAACCATCCTGGGACTGGTTTCTGGCTAATCAGCCGCCATCAGCCAGGCTGGCTTGAATCCAGTGGCAAAGTGAGCAATGGAGCCACATATGGGCATACCCTGCCAACTTAGGGCAAACAAAATCAAAACCAAAGGGGATGATGGGCTGAGTGTTGAACATTGCAAGCACTCACCCTCAGTCAACTGATCTGAGTTTAGTCCATCATCATTCTTTATCGCACTCCACCACCCCAGTTCAGACATGGCCATATGCAAATTAGTCTGACCCTGTGCCTCATGGGAACAGTCCAGCCCGAACTGCACAGCCATGTGTTCCCCATACCTGGTAACCATTTTGTGCACACAGCCAGTTTACCTTTGCCATAGACTTGCATGGTTTCTCTGTTACCATGCCTCCTAGCTCTGTGTTGTTGTTTGACCGTGTGGCACTGGATGGCAGCCATTTTATACATCCAGCCAGTGTGCCTTTGCCATTGGATAACATGTATACTTTGTTCCTCATGCATCCTTGCTCAGTGTTGTTGTTTGTTCATGTATTACTGACTGGCAGCCATCTTGTGCATCCAGTCAGTGTGCATTTGCATAGACTTGCATGTATTCTTTGATCCCCATGCCACCTTGCTTAGTATTGATGTTTGACCATGTAGCACTGTCTGGCAGCCACTTAGTGCATCCAGCCAGTATACCCGTGAAATAGGCTCGCATGGATGGATGTGAGATATTGAGTTCTAAGTTTAATATTATGCTTGAGGATCACGATAGTATGTATATTAAGAAATGTTATTTTGATGAACAGTGCTTATATATTACATACACTGTTTGAATATCTTGTTTACACTTTCTTGCTGCACAATAGGTTCTCATCCTCTCATAAAAAAATCAGCAATTATTGATTTGTTTTTAACTCGTTTTTTATTTTTTTATTTTTTTTTTTTTCGATTTTTTAATTTTTTTTTTTTTTACTTTTCTTATATTTCTAAATGTCTTTTTTTTTTTTTCATTTTGACTTGGTTGATCCATCAATCCATCGTACACCATAGAAGCACAGCCTACAGCAGCATTCAGTTTTTTAAAGTATATAGTTCCACTTTCTCCTGGATACCCTGTGTGCATGCACGTCAGACACATCAGAATCATTCATGTGTGTAATTATTATTCCATATCCTCCTGGACCGCATTGCCTGTGTAGGTGCACAATAAACTTATTTTTTTTTTTAAGATTACTATTTCATTTACCTATGCAGGCCCATGAGTGGTGCTGGTGTCTCCTTGAGAATATATGGACATAAAGGAAAGAGCTCTATCATTCTGTATATTGTGTGTAATCCTGAAGTGTAATTCCATTTTATGGTATGGTGATGTGGTTTGACTTTAAAGTGGTTATTACCTAAGTAACTAACCATACTAATATCGCCTTTGTCTGCACTAAGTCAAACTGCAACAATGCCACGTTTCACTAAAGGTTTTTCTTGCTTGTTTGCTTTTAGATGCACAAGAGAAGAAACCCCACCCACAGTACTGCCAAACAGAAGGCCTCTGCAGTGACATCACACATTGGTCCTCCATTCACTGCCACTTGTGCAGCTTAGTGCAACTGCCAACTGACAGCTTTAAGATGACCCCAAAGAAAGATGCCTCCAAGAAAGTGAGTGAGAAGAAGCAGCTTCTCGCCAGTGGTGTGCTGGCCCAAACCTTTTTTGGCCCAAGTTTTGTGCCTGCCACATTCTCTTATGGGGAGCAAGCTGAAAGCCTCACTCCTGCATCAACAGCACCACCCCAAATTAAGCCCAAGACCATGTCTGTCAGAGAAGTGACCACTGCAATCGTTGCTACGCTAATTAGCAGTGACGTTGAATTTGATTTGTCCCATTCTCAAAGTAGCGCCCAATTGTTTCAGGAAACAGAACAAAGTGGACAGCAGACACAGCCGCAATAGTAAATCTCACTGCTGCTGGAGCAGAACAGGACATCAAGCCTCTTCCCAAGCAAGAACCTCCCCTTTTAGAATCATTGGCTCCCAGATCTCCAGCAAGGAAAAGGAAGGGTACTACTCCACCTTCTTCTCCTAGCACCACTTTTGATGTTGATGATAGGGAAATGGAGAGGAACCTGTAAGCGTCCAGGAGATGCCAGGAGATGCAAGGGAAAAGAAAATGTAATTAAAACCTCAGACTTAGAGAAGGGGCTGATGACCAGTATGAGCCCGACCTTGCTATTTAACCTGCTTCAAGGAAAGTGGCAAAGGTAGCAACAAAAGCTCCCATATTTGAAAAGCCCTTGCAGAGACCTGAACTAACCACTACCTCAGTAGAAGTGTGCACTGAAGCGAGGTAATCGATGACACACCCACCTACCTCCAGTTCTTTTTTAGTCTTTTGCAGTGGCTTAATAAAAAAATACTCCTCGTCAGTACAGGACATTTGTATGGTTAGCAAAGAGGGTCATCACATTGTAGTATGCGTCATGTGCAACACCCATGTTCATCAAGGTGAGCCTGGTGCTAGAGACCAAATAACCCATAAGAGAAGAAAACAAATGCAATCAGTTGGGAGCAGCATCTTAAAAAGTTGCTAAACATGGTTGAGATGGTGAAATTGAAGTGAGCTGGGGAGCATAAGGTACAAGTCCAATCACGGTAGTGGATAATGATGAGGAAAAAGAGGGTGATATCCTCACTCAAAGCAGACCTGTCCCAAACAGTGCGCCAGCAGATTCACCTTCCTCAGTGATTTCACAATGGCACAAGACACAAGTCAAATGGATACACCACAGCTTACACTGGCTGCCCCACCACAACACACACTGAGTTTATCACAACCTACTTCTCATAAGTAGCCTCAGAAAGTAGGAAAAATACTACAGTCCTATGTACAGTACTATCATGGGCATGTTCAGGCAGGAGGGGCCCTTTCACTGCAACCACTCAATGTCATGCTTGTATAACGGGAAGCTGGAATGAATGCTAGTGCTCATTTCTTTTTCATTTTTGGAACGAGTTGGATTTTTAGAATTGGTCTGCCTGAAATGGAAGGTTCAAGCTGGACCTATTTTGGTAGAGCTGCTGTTCCATCCCTACATCACAATGTGGTACAATTGGTTGGACAAGCTTTCCAGCAAACTAACGATAAACATGTGGATCAGTTGTCAGGCGTCTGATTACATGTGTATCACTCAACTCTGGATCTCTTTTGTGGGGTAAAACAAAAGATATCCGCAGGTCTTGGCTCTGTTAACATTTTTAAGAGATTTCAGCGGCATGCAAACTTGGCCATTGTCCACTATGGAGAAATCACACACAGAAGTAAACATCTTTGATGCATTTAACAGCAAGGTGTTTGAATGGCTGCAACCCAGAGGTCTCAGAATAGGATTTGCTGCCACAGACAAGGGCAGAAACATATACAAGGCCACAACAGAGAGTGGCTTTTTCAGGGTCCTGTGTTTAGCCCATTGCATCAACCTGATGGTGGAAGAATTCTCAAAAAGAAGACATTATCAGTAACATACTCACCACCTGCAGAAGGATCTGCACTCATTTTAGCCATTCCTTTAAATCCCTGAAGCAGTCGCAAATTTATCAGCATGCTGATAGAGTACAAGTTAAAGCCCTGATACAAACAGTGCCAACATATTGGGGCTTGACCATTTAAATAGTAGATACGGTATTTGTGAAGCGCAAACTAATAACCCCAAAGGGTATCAAGGCATTGAGGGCGGTTGGGGAGATTAAGTGAACTATTACACAGAATCATATGATAATGAGCTGGTCTGGCACTGGAGGCAGGGATCGAACTGTGAACTCCGCCCTCCTGCGCCACAACTCACCCTATTACATACTGCAACGTCTGTTTGAGCATTAGAAATATATCAATGCCTATGTTATTCAAAGAGGGTTTGATGAAGTTGGGAAAGCTATGACAATGGAGCTGGAGAAATGGGGCCCAGTCAAATGCCTGACACAGACGCTCATCCTTTTGAGGTTTTCACACAGGAAGTTAGCAAAGTGGACAGAACAATGGGCCAAGCTATTCCATTGTTTTATTTGCTACAGGGACAGCTGAAAGGTTTGCCCAAGCAGGTATGAACAAAACACAGCAGTACATTCCTTGGTTGGGAGGTTCCTCTTTCAATTGACTTCCAATGCAAGGCTCCAAGGCAACATCATCTCATCCAAAGAGTACATCTGTGGCACACTACTTGATCCACAGTACAAAAACAGTCTGCCCACTTTCATTCAGTTTTCTCAAGGGGATGTTTCAAAGTACAAGAGGTGGATTGTTGAACAAGCTGGAGTCCTGGAAGAAGAACAACTGGACCTTAGATACCCACTCCTCAGTTCTGGGGTGCCGCCTTCAACTTCAAGATAAGGCAGTCTTGTCTCACAGCAGCCAACAACACCATCAACCAGAATACTGGCAAAAACAGCAACTTGACACAAGGTGGGTTACATGCTTTATGCCACCGCCTCTCGGCTTGGCGGAGACTTTGCTTCCTTTCCCTCACAGCCTCATTAAACCAGGTGGCCCCCTTGCCCCTGTCTCTAACTCTGTCCTTCCGCTCCGGTACCACTTGAGGTATTGGTGAGGGCTTCATTCTCCTGGTCAAGATTCTCTTTCTTAAATTTTGAGGGAGGGTGCCTGAGTAGGGTATCCACTAGGTTGTCTGCCTCAATTTTGTTCCAGCTTCGCACCTTTCTCCACTCTGGGGGTGGTTGTAACAGTTGGCTGTCCATCAGGACCCATCAGCTAATTAGTGAGTGGTCTGACCAGGCACATGGGCTAATATCTATTAGACTGGCCCATAGTTGTGAGGTCCAGATAAAGACGAGGATGTGCCCTTTAGCGTTACTGGGGCCATCGACCAATTGATGGAGCACCATTGAGCTTTTCGCTGTCTCAACTTGGCTGACATGCGGCTCTCTCGGTTCTTTATCCCAGTGATAGTTGAAGTCGCCAACTACTAGGAGTTGTTGGTACCATGAGCAGAGTTCAGTAATAATCTTCGAAAAAAGATCATTGAATATAGAAGTTGACTGCGGGGAACGGTAAGCTACCAGGAGTAGGAGGCAGGATGATTTAAATAAGATTTTGACCCCTAGTATGTCTGCATTAACAACACTCTCTGCCACTATTTTGGCAACCATTATCTGACTATTAAATAAAATGGCCACACACATTTCTCTTGTCTTTTCATGTCCGTTATGCCAATCATTCAATCAATCAATCATGACATTTGTAAAGCATACTACGTACCCATGGGGGTCTCAAGGCGCTGGGGGGGTGCTGCAAGTGATCGAAGAGCCAGGTCTTAAGGAGTCTTTTGAAGGCCGGTAGGTCTTGGGTCTGCCGTAGGTTGGTGGGGAGGGTGCTCCAGGTCTTGGCGGCAAAGTGGGAGAAGGATCTGCCACCGGCGGTCATTCTTTGGATGCATGGGACAGTGGCAAGGGCGAGGCTGGTGGGTGGGGGAGTAGAAGTTGTCTTCTGTTGAGGTATGCTGGGCCGGTCTTGTGGAGAGCTCTGTGTGCGTGGATGAGGAGTTTGAAGGTTATCTTCTTGTTGATGGGGAGCCAGTGCAGGTCTCTCAGGTGGGGTGTGATGTGGCTGCGGCAGGGGATGTCGATCAGACAATCCGAGGCGTTCTGGATGCGTTGCAATCATCTCAGGAGCTTGTTCCTGCGTAGAGGGAGTTTCCGTAGTCCAGCCTGCTGGTGACGAGGGCCTGGGTGACTGTTCTTCTCGTCTCAGTGGGGATCCACTTGAAGATTCTGCGGAGCATTCGGAGGGTGTTGAAGCAGGATGAGGAGACGGCGTTTACCTGTTCAGTCATGGAGATGGTGGAGTCGAGGATGACCCCCAAGTTGCGTGCGTGGTCGGTAGGTGTCGGGGCTGTTCCTAGGGTTGTCGACAACCAGGAGTCATCCCAGGCTGAAGGATTTGAGCAGAGGATGAGGACCTCCGTGTTGTCCGAGTTCAACTTCAGCCGGCTGTTCCTCATCCATTCGGCAATGGCCTTCATTCCTTCGTGGAGGTTGGTTTTGGCAGTGTGAGGGTCTTTGGTGAGAGAGATGATCAGCTGGGTGTCCTCGGCGTAGGAGATGATGTTGAGGTCATGCTGTCGGGCGACATGGGCGAGGGGTGCCATGTAGATGTTGAACAGGGTCGGGCTGAGGGAGGAGCCCTGGGGTACGCCGCAAATGATTTCGGTGGGAACGGAGCGGAAGGGGGAGGCGGATGCTCTGAGTTCTGCAGAAGAGGAAGGATTTGATCCAGTCCAGGGCCTTTTCTTGGATCCCAGCATCGTATAGGCATATTCGTAGTGTGCGGTGACAGACTGTGTCGAAGGCGGCTGACAAAGGTCCAGGAGGATGAGGGCTGCTGTTTCTCCATTGTCAAGCAGGGTCCTGATGTCATCAGTGGTGGCGAGGAGGGCAGTTTTGGTGCTGTGGTTGCTGCGGAACCCGGACTGGAACGGGTCCAGGATGCTATTGTCCTCGAGGAAGTGGGTCATCTGTTTGTTGACGATTTTCTCAGTGACCTTCTCCGGGAACGGGAGCAGAGAAATGGGTCGGAAGTTCTTGAGGTCCTTGGGTTCCGCCTTGGGATTTTTGAGTAAGGCATTGATCTCGGCTTGCTTCTAGATTTCCGGGAAGATTGCTGTCTCAAAGGAGATGTTAATTACTTTCCGGAGATGGGGTGCGATGGCTGTGCTGGCTTTGTTGAAGATGTGGTGGGAGCATGGGTCCAGTGGTGATCCGGAGTGGATGGTGTTCATGATCTCGCTGGTGTCCTCGTCGTTGATGCCGGTCCATGAGATCAGGCAGTTGGTGCTGGTGGTGGTCATGTGGATATGGTTGTTGGGGCAGTTGTGGATTTGAAGCTGTCGTTGATGTTGGTGATATTTTGGTGGAAGAAGGTGGCCAGCATGTGGCATTGGTCTTGCGAAGGCGGAATGTCATTGGTGTTGGAGCTGGAGTTGGAGAGTTTCTTCACGAGGTTGAAGAGCTCTTTGCGGTTGTGTGCGTAGTTATCCAGGCGGTCTTTGAATGAAGCCCTCTTTTCGGCTCTGATGAGTTGATGTGTCTGTGGGTGGCGTTCTTGTGGGCTGCGTAGCTGTCTGGTATTTGTTCGTGGAGCCAGTTCTTCTCCAGTTTTCGCATGTTCGTTTGGAGGCCTGGAGGTCTTCGGTGAACCAGGTGGCTCTCTTGTTAGTGTGGCTGTTGAAAGGAGTCTTGAGCGGGGTGAGGGTGTTGGTGAAGTCGTTGAGCCATTCTCTGAGGTTGTGGGCGGCGGTGTCGGGGTCGATGGAGTCGATGGGTGGGCTCTGGGCAAGGGTGGTGGTTAGGTGGTCTTCTGTGACCTTGCTCCAGCAGTGCAAGGCATCTGTTCGGAGCGTTGGTGTATGGTGGGTTTCCTGAAGGTGAAATAGATGCAGTGGTGGTCGGTCTAGTGGGCTCGGTGGTGTAGTTGAAGGAGACATGGGGGCTTGCTGTGAAGATCGGGTCCAACTTGTGGCCGGCGGTGTGGGTTGGTGTTGTCATGAGCTGTCTGAGTCCGAGGTTGGCAAGGTTGTCGAGGTTGTCGATCAGGGTGGTGGAGTTGGTGTTCTTGAGGTGGAAGTTCAGGTCTCCGAGGAGGATGTAGTCCATGGAGGCAAGGATGTGTGTGCTGACGAAGTCGGCGCTGGAGTCACTGAACTGTGCTCGGGGTTCGGGGAGTCTGTACATGAGGTTCCCTCTGAGGGTGATGTTGGGGTCGGTGTGAATCTGAAAGTGCATGTGTTCGGCGGTGCTGAGTTTGTCGTCGGTGTTGGTCGAGACTCTGACGGTGTTCCTGTGGACGATGGCGATTATTCCTCCTATACCATTAGTCTAGCCCCTGCGGGTGATCTTGTAGCCTTCCGGGATGGCTATGGTGATGTCGGGAGCTGAGATGTGGTTCAGCCCTGTCTCCGTCAGGAAGGCGACGTCTGGGAGGTAGAGTCGAGAAGATCCTAGAGTTTGACGGCGTGTTTGCTGGTGGAGCGGGTGTTGAGGTGTATGCATCTGAGGTAGTTGGGTCCTTCGGTTGGTGGTTGTTAGACCTGTCAGCCCCAGGGTGGTCCTACCCCATTTTGTTGCCCTTTTTGCCTCAAGTTTTGCCACCATCTTTTTGTTGGACCTAGATCTCTGGGTGCCTTACCACTGCCAAACAGTGCTAGGGTGCCAGTGCTCTCTCCCAATAACATGTCTGCCACAGGCCCCTGCTACTGCGGAGTGGCCATTGAACACACATGCACTAGTAGTTAGGAGCAGGCTGGGACATCCTGATACTGTACCTCTGCCGTCCCGCCTTTTGTCCCATAGACCAACATGTGGAAGCTCCTGAAACCTTCCAGCCCTGGGAGGAGTTATGCTTTGCCGCCTTTACCGGAGGGTCACCTGACCTAGGTGTATAAGAGGAAAGGAGGGAAACTGAACTAGTCAGTTGGGGCACCACGGGACCTGGGGAAACTTCTGCCGGAGTATAGGCGTTTGGGCCTAGGGGGGAACATACACTACTGGGACTGACTGAGCTTAGGCCCTGCTGTACCCAAGTTAGCTAAGGGACTCTGCCAGCCTGCTGATCTTGCCCAGTGAGGGCGAAAGTGAATCCCGGGGGACCAACTCCAGTGTGCTGCAGGGAACCATCCTGCCTTTTATGCCTGCCAATTCAACTCCCCTTCTTCCTACCAAGAACCTGTAATAGAGACCTGCCATCCACTCCCCCCAAGAGAGGCGCTGAGCTCACCAAGCGTTGTATTGAAGAAGTGGACTGCCTGCTATGAGCACTGCTGATGGGGATCACGAGGTAATAAGCGTTGTGCCAACCAAGCGCTTCATTCATAGAACTGTGCCCCCCCCCCGCTGTGACAACCGAGCGCTTTATTGATAAAACTGGGCCCCTTAAGCACTAGATGAGATAACCGGCTGCTCTCCTGCTAAGCACTGTGTCATTAAAGTGCTAATTGCCTATATCACCGCCGCAGCCCAGGACTCAAAGGAACTGCTGCTGTACCCCCCAAGCATGTTAAGACTCTTAAGCGCTGTGTGCATAGTCGCGCTGCAGGCCCCTAATCACCGCCTCAGCCCCTGTACCTGTGGACTAGCGCTGTGCTGGAGAAGGCGCTAATTGCTGGGGATCACCGCTGCGACCCGGGTGCCGTGAAATCAGAGGCGCTGCCTGTGGCTCGGGCTCTGCTTCTAAGTGTGCCTTGGGCCCGAAAATCACCACCGCGGCCCCGGTGCCACGTAAGAAGCATCATCTCTTGCCCCAAAGTCCTCGTCTTGGCCCCTGAAGCCTGGGGAGGGCCACCGCAGTAGTGGGGAAGGCCGCACTGGGCCTGTGAAGTCAGCGTGGGTGGCGTCACATGACTGGGGAGCCGGCCGCATCATTGGCCCACCAGAGGCCGGACCCCTATTGGTTCCTGCGGCCGGCCCCCAGAAGACCGCGACCGGATTGGGCCAGGGCTGCGAGGAGTTCTGCTGCTGCAAGGGAGCCTTTTTCTTTTTTTTTTTGGGGTAATCCTCATATACCAATATTGGAAGTCTTGATGGGAGACTGGTAACCTTTGCGCTATTTGGTCGTCCTGATCCGGCCCTTGTTGTTATGCTTGACCAGAAGCGGGATAGGTGAACCTGATCCCTCAAGTAGCCACTGCTTTCCCATCCATACTCCGTTTCGCAGTTCTACTTGTGCCCCGTGCTACTTTGGAGTCAAGGGAACCGGCAAGGCCCCAGATAAATCATTGGAAAACCAATCAACCGTGTTGCCATACCTCAAGGGCCGCCCAAACTTTAGCCAAACTTGTGGGATCGCATGCCAAATCAGACCTGCTGGTAAGAATGATTTGTCGTAAGCAGCATGGGAAAGTGGGGGGGGCTGGATCCTTCCAGGCTCTACATATTTCTCGCCTTGCAAGGAGGATGACATAAAAGACGAGTTTTGTAGAGGGGTCATTGATATTGTAGCCCATACTTAGCCCCGTCAGGATGGTAGTTATAGTTATTGCAGTAGGGACACCGAGAACCTCTCCCAAGAAGTCGTTAATTTTCCCCCAATAGCCTTTCAATTCGGGGCAGTCAGCGAACATGTGAACATCGTCAGCTTCAGGATGGCTACATCTCGGGCAACAGTGCTCTAGCTTGGTGATCTTCGCTAATTTCTTTGGGGTTATATAAACCCGATACATAGTATACAGGTGATTTCATTTTAACGTCGCGGGTTTAACTACTGAATGTAGGATAGCAAAGGAGTCAAGCCACCAGTCTCTGAGGTTGATGATATCCGTGGTTAACTTATTCATCCAGAGTTTTTTCAGTTCGGGTTCAGTTACATCATCTTCCTCGAGCAGCGATGTATACCAGTATGCGATTTGACTCTTCCACCTTCCTCTTCTAGTTACTGCGTCAAATTTGGGGTTTGGGGTTTTATTGCCCTCACTTCTGGTTGACCACCAACCAGACAGCTGGTAGTATTTGAACCTGGTGAGTGATCCCCCTGTCAAGTTAAAAAGAGCGTCCCATGTCAGAAGCTGGGTTCCTTCCTGTAGGTCCCCCCAGTGTTCCAGTCCTGCCACCTTCAATGGTCGAGACAGTTGGTCGTCAAGACAAGCTGGTGTCCCAGGAGAATCCCATATCGGGTCCTGTACTGCATAATAGGGAATGTTAAGCCTCTTCCTGACAAATACCCAGTTTCTAACCGCAGTCCCCAGAATCTTAAGCCTGACCTTCTTGAAGAATTTTGGGTCCCCAAACTTAAACAAGAAAGTGTCCTGTCCCTGGGGGATATCCTGCAGTAGTGCTAGAAATAATACACCCATGGAAGTTTGGTCAATTTTGCCGGCCATAAGTCTGAAGTGTTTAAAGTGGAAGGCGTGGCAGTAGATAGATAAGTCTGGGAAGGCTAATCCTCCAGTCTTTAAACTTCTTCTCAGCTTTTTCCAAGTTATTCGTGGGGCTTTTGTGTTCCAGATAAAGGATCCCAATTTCCCTTGTAGCTTCTTAATTGCTGTCAAAGGAAAGGATAAGGGTATTGAATTAAATAAAAAGGTGATCTTGGGGAGGATAATCATCTTGAGTAGGTTCACCCGCCCAAAGATATTTAAGGGGAGAGATGACCAACGATGGAGTAGGGCTGTAGTATCTTTTATAACCCTGTCCAGATTGATTTTTGGAATGTCCTCTATCTTTTTGGCTAAGTGTACTCCCAGAAATCTCATTTTTGTCCTACAACCTGCCGTCGCTACCCCCTGGTTCCATTCCATGATCTCAGTTTTATCCTTATTAATTGTATACCCAGAGATCTCACCAAAACTTTCTGCTAATTGTATTAATCTAGGTATGGCTACTCCCGGGTTTGGGGTGTACATCAACAGGTCGTCGGCGTAAAGTGCAAATTTTAATTCTAAGTCGGCAATCTTAAATGATTTAATAAGGGGCAGCCCTGTCTGGTTCCTCGGGCTATAGATATCTGATCTGTGAGAGAGCCATTGACTAAAGTTTTAGCTAGCGGTGCATGATATAGGGATTTACCCACGGTTATAAAGTTAATAGGAAAGCCAAATTTTGCCAAGGCCAACCATAGATATTCCCACTCCACCTGGTCGAATGCTTTAGCAGCATCGACAGCTACGATAGTCAGGGGCAGCTTTTTCTCGATAATGACATTGATTGCAGCAATAACTTGGAAAGTTAATTCGTTAAGTTGCCGCTCAGGGATAAACCCCCTTTGGTCACAATGGACAATAGATTTAATTACCTTGGCCAGTCTTGTAGATAATACTCCCGCAAAGATCTTATAATCTACATTCAGTAGAGAAATAGGTCTATACGACTCTACCTTACGAGGATCTTTGTTCTGTTTCAATATTAGTGTAACTGTGGCCTCTGCCCATGACTTAGGAGCCAGCTCCCCCCGTAGCAAGATTTAATTGAATAATGTCGTTAAAATTATAACAACTTGGTCCGTAACAGTCCTATATAGCTCCACCGGGAGCCCGTCGGGACCTGCCGCTTTGCCATTAACCATCTTTGAGATCTGAGTCCTCACCTCTCCTTCCCTTATCTCGGAGCTGAGAAAAGATCTTTCTGCCTCTGATAATTCGGGGAGCTGGACTTTACTTAGCCAGTTTCCAGCCTGCTGTCCACTCTGGGGCAGAGTAGTTCTATACAGGGATTGCATATGGGTTTTGACTTCCTCTCTAATGAGATCATCATCGTATGTAATTTCCCCTGTACTAGCCAGGGATAGACTGTCGATCTGATTCCTAGCTTTATCTACTCGGGCTTTCCACGCCAGGAGGCAACCACATTTCTCCCCGTACGAAAAGGATTGGAGTTTACTCGCATCCCACCTGTCTTTCAGGATTTTGTCTAGCGCTGCTTGATATTCTGCCCGCAGGATATCAAGTTCTTTTTGTAGAGTAGGTCTAGTCTCTAGCTGGCCTAAGGAAGCCTTCTGGAGTTCCTGTTCCTTTAATTTAAGTCTCAGGAGTCGGTCTTCCTTCTTCTCTCTTGATAGCTTATTCCTCCTGATTGTCAGGGTACTCAGCCAGCCTCTTATGAAGACTTTATATGTTTCCCAAACTATCTGTTTGCTTGCTGACCCAACATTGATCCTGAAAAACTCTTCTGACTGGGTTGCCAAGTCTTGCTTAACAGCCTCTTCCAGAAGGAGTGTTCTGTCCAGAGTCCACCTCCTCTGCTGGATCTGTTGTTTAAGACGGATTACCATCTCGACAACAGAATGATCGGACAAGATAGCCGGGGCATAGGATATGGTATCTGCTGCTGAGAAAAGGGTTTTATCGAGTAAAAAGAAATCTATTCTTGAGTGGTGTCCATGTCTTCTGCTAAAGAAAGAATATTCCCTTTTCCCTGTATTTTTGAGTCTCCAAATATCTATGAGGTTAAAGTCCCTCATAATGTTCTTGAGTTCCAATCTGGACTTTTGGGGAGGAGTGAATCTAACTTTGGAGGTACGATCTAGATCTTTATCAAATATCAGATCAAAATCGCCCCCCATGATTACAGGTCCGTCAGTCTCTACTAGACTGTTTTTGAGTTTCGTAAGGGTCCCTGGCGCGTCCTGGTTAGGACCATAATAAACTGCACAGGTGAGGGGAGTTTGTCCTGCTATTAACGAAGCCACCAGCCATCTCCCAGAATGATCCGTTTCACACTTCGATAACCTGATCCCTACATTAACTCTAATTAATATGGCCACCCCTCTCGTACTACCACTTTGTTAAGAGCAGAGAATATCCTGAATCCACCTACATTTTTTAAATACCGTCTTACATTCCGCTTTCTCTAGGTGTGTCTCCTCCAACAGACAGATGTGTGCTCCTGAATGGTATAAATAATCTATTACCCTGTGTACCTTTCTCCTATCCCTCAATCAATTTACATTCCAACTGATAAATTTTAACTTATGTGTCATATTGGCCGTAAGGAACGATTTCTAGAAAGAACCCAATAAGTATGGTGTATCTTTTGTGTACATGAGGATTCTTTTTTCCATTTTTTAACCTTACCACCCCCCAGCCTCCCACCCACCTCCCCTGAGGAACCCCCCATACCTGTTTTGGCGATCATGTCGCCAGATGAGAGCTCTCCATATCCAGTCGGGTACTCCCTCCAATAAAACGAGAGGTAGGCACCAGAACGTGAATTCTAATTTAAGTGTGTGTGTATATATAGATAAGTTAGGCTTACCCTTTTTAGTGCAAAATTATATATATATATTTTTTTTTTCCTGCTCCTTCTTTTTTTTTAGTTATTTCCCCTACTCCTAATATATGTGAAGTTTTAAGTACATGTGAGTTTTTATTGTGTTTTTTTTTGTTTTCTTTTTTTTTTTCACAGGGGAGCTTAAACTATTCCGGTAAGGATAACAGAGGCAAAGCCATAAATATGAGAGCCATGAGGGCCTTTATAACATTCAATCCACACCCCCTGTTTCCTTGTACTTATATTCTAGTAATGTAGGAGCACATTACATTCTTGCCAGCTTTAGACAGCCCTCGGATAACCTTTATAGGCTTAATGGGAACTATCTCGCATTAGAGTTAGGAAGGTGTCTACTTCTTGGGGAGAAGTGAAGTTGTGCGTTTTATTTCTCCATACCACCCTCAGGAAGGCCGGAAATTTCATTTGCACCTGTGCGCCCATACTTCTTAAATCTGGCATCTGATTACCCAGTTCCCATTGTCGTTGGGCCGTAACCCTCCCAACATCAGAGCGGATGAGGTAGTGAGCTGAGCCTATTTGGAGGGTTTTGTCTGACAATGCCTTGCTCAGAATCAGCTCTTTTACAGTAAATGTGTGGAAATTAACTAAGATTTTCCTTGGGGCGGCCCTGTCAGCGTGGCGCCTAAAGGGATCTCTATGCGCCCTCTGTATTTCTGACTCTAAGTCTATCTCAGGGCCGTCTTTGAGAACTCCCTCCCTGAGAAGTTTACACACTAAGCCCTTTACGTCCCCATTGTCCATACCTTCCGGGATCTTTAGAAACTTCAAGTTGTTCCTCCTAGAATGGATTTCTAGCCTTTCTACGTCCATCTGGAGTGCCCTATTCTGAGTTTTAAGAGTCTCGATGTCCCTTTCATACCTTTTGGAGGCCCCTGTGAGCAGAGAGACTTCCTCCTCCAGCACAACGGTCCGTTTACAGACATCGTCTAGCTTGGTCTCCAAGTTAGAACACTGATCTTGTATGCTCTTTTGGTTTGCTTCTGAGGTGTCAAACTTGGACAGTAGGTCGCCTCTAAGGTTGAAAAGGAGTGCCTCAAGCTGTGAGAGGCCACCATCTGGGATCTTAACCCCAGTTGTCTCTTCTGCTGAGCCATGGGCTTTCACCACTTCCATCGCTTCCGCTGCAGGCGCCTCTCCCTGAATAGTAGCTGGGACCGGCACCGCTGTAGTTGTTTGGATTTCTTGTGCGGTTTCCGTCTGATCCGCTATATCCTCCATGTCCGCTAATGTGCAGAATCTTGCAGCTAAATTAGCGTTGGCTCGTCGCCGTTTTGACTCTTCATCCCAGGCACTAAGGGACCTTCATTGGTAACCGGTCCTTCAGCGGATTGATTTTAAATTTTTATGTATTGTATTTAGGGCCCTCCATGGACAAGGCCCAGTGCCACTACAGAATATGTTTCATTGGTACACTCCGTCCAGATCCCTTCGTTCAGCTTCTGCTTACCTTGCTGTGGTGCCTAAAGTTTTGAGATCGCGACTGGGCGGCCGATCTTTTAGCTTTACGGCAGCCAGGTTATGGAATGCTCTTCCACTAGGATTGAGAAGCACGAACGATCTCAATTCTTTTAAGAAAAATCTAAAAACACATCTTTTTCCTAAGGCTGGGATACACTAGCTCCTTTAAGTCAGCATGGTGCGAAGCAGGTTCCTTTTTAGTCAAAGCGCCAGGATACCCGTTGGGTGACAGACATGCGCTATAAAAGAGTACCAATACATACATACATACATACATAATACGGTGTATCTATTACCTGACTGGGACCCATTAAACTGAGTAGTGGGTTTAATGTTTGAGGTACTAACCATGTTGTTGGGCATGGAGGCGGAGGATGAAAGAGGAGATTTTTTTCCGTTAGGGTCAACAACTTGCCCCATAATTTTGAAGTATGACTTGAGAGAGGGTACGGGTTTTGACAGGGACGTGCCAGGCAATTTTGTTTTCTTAGGCTCGCCTGCTCTCCCAGGTCGGTCTCTTTTCTCTTTCTCTTTCTTCCCCTTTTTTTTCGGGGTGAGTGGTGTTACCGCTGCCTTGGGCGCACTCTGGTACCCACCCTCGGATTTTTGTTGCGCTAGATAGGACCTAAGTTGGTATCTATTCCTAACAGGTGCCACCTGGGCTGCCGGTGCAGGGAGTGTATATGTTCGAGTGTCGCACTTTTCTCCCACTATATTGCCTGCTGTTTCTGCTTGTGGGCGAGGGCAGTGGGGGTATGGTTGTGTTGAGAAAGAAATTGCACCCAGGTCCATCACCTCGTACTGAACCGAGAACCAAGTAGCAATGGCGGTATCTGCACTGCCCACTCGTTCAACACCCCCAGGTACCCCAGGTACCACCCAAGGGGAATTGACTTTTACTATGTAAGCACCACCTCCTTGAGTTAAAGGTTCAGACCCCATCTTATACCCCCATGTCCCCTTCACTGACCGTTTGCTGTTGTCGGAGTCCCAGCATAGGGGAGCACTAAGGCAGACTCGGGCTAGGAACCGCCTCATGCAGGTCCGGTCTCCTCGGTCTCTTCCAGCTCCTGGCAGTCGCGCTCGATCGCAACCGGCTCTGTATACCTCTCCCTGCTCGACCTCCAGCCCATCCGCCGCGACGATCCGCGCTGAGACAGCGAAGACAGCGTCAGCAGCAGCGTCTCCAAACGAGCAAGCTTGCTCGCAGTTCCTGACCATTGCCGGTGTTGTCCGCAGGGTCCTAGTGCGGGTAGGATGCGAGGACAGGCACACCCGCCTCGGTAAACATGACACCCCTCCTCAGAAAAGAAAGAAAAACAAGGTAGGGGGAAAGAAAGTGTACGTTAGCGCTACGCCGCTGAAGAGTGCACAATCTCGCATTCCTCCTCACCGTCTTGGCACCATCATTTCCGCCTAAGAATCAAGAGAAACCTTCCTGGACACGGAGCTCTCGCAACAGGCGTCAGCCTGCCATCATGTTCCTCTGTCAAAGGAAACCGCTGCGAGGGAGCCTTGTGTGTGCCTTCCCCCTGCAACGCCAGGAAGGAATCGGCCCCTGCCCAGTCAGAGCCCTGAGAGGAGCAGAGAAGCGGGCTGACTGGGGCAGGGGCGCCCTACATCCGCCAGAACCGCCCCAGTGAGTCGTGGGGCTATGAGGCGGACGCCCACGGGGAGGTCCCTTGTGGATAGCTATAGAAGTGTTCCCAGGGGCTCCTGGGCACCCAAGGAGACTACCAACCGGTCCCCCACTAAGAAATGCCTTGGCAATACCGAGTACTGGACAAGTATTAACCCTACACCAAATAAGCCAAGTTGTTACTGTTCTCCCAGTCTCTACATTACCCAACTGTACAGGAAATGTACTTGAGTTAACCCTAAATAGGGAATGTCCTATTTAGAGAATGTACCTACGCTTAGGAAGTGTTACTGAACTGTTTTGACATCATGTGCATGCCCCTGATGACCATGCTTATAGTAGATCTGGCCTTTATTAGTTGAGGCTCTAGTAAATGTTGTGCATGATGCCTTGATGTCAACTGTTTTGATGCTATGTTCATGATCCCAAAAGTGTTGCCTCATTGCAGGAGTGCAGAGGGGAACGTTACCGATACCAATGTTTGCATAAGAGAAGTTGCCTATGATGTCCCTAAATCCTAAAGGCGTTATTTTTATTGGATTGATGTTTGAGAGAGGATTACTCTATCTGTCTAGTATATAAGAAGTGTTACTTGCCTGAACTAAAGAAATTAGATAAAGACTCTTGGTTTAAACAGCAATCTGGTATGGTGTCATTTTATTGCGTGTGTATTCTTGAGTCAGTGTGAATGTGTGCTGCACCACTGCTTTGCACATTGCCTTTGGGTGCCTTCCTGCCTCGCTCTAAGCTCGTGTCGGAATTGGTGACACCAGTTCAAACAGTGGTTTTGCAGGCCGAGTGCTGGTGAAGCAGCAGTTCCGGCAGGAGAAGGGTCCTTGGGTGCACTTCGGGATGGCCTGGTAGCAGGTGTGTTCTTGTCCGGGTTTGAGTGTGTGGAGGGTGCTGGCATTGTGGTGCTGTCAGGCATTGTTGTGTTTTCAGAGGCCAAGGGTTGAGGCGCTGGGCGCGGTCCAGGCACGGACGGAGGCGCAGACGGGCTTGTCTTAGGCGCGCCTTCAGCGCAACAGCGGCGCGCTGGCTGCACGGCCGCTCAGCGGCCCCCATATAAGGGTAGGTGGGAGGGAGGGGCATCTGGGAGGTGGGAGCGGGGCGGCCTATGGGTGAGCGAGGGGGCGGGGCCACAGGGATGCAGCGGCAAGAACGGAGGGCAGAGCGGGGTGCTGGCAGAAAAGAGGGTCAGAGCCCGTGGCAGCAGATAAACACAAAATACACAAAATACCAAATAAGGGGATACAGAAAGAAAAGTGGGCAGCAAAAGTAAAATTACACAACAAGGCACTATATGGGGCAGAGGAGCGGCGTACTTACGGCAGCAGCAGGGGAGAGGCACAGACACAGCCGAGGTGCTGTGCAGCGTGGGGAGCAGGCTGACCTGCAAGCAGGGTCAAGGGTTGCCAGAGGGTGTCAAAGTCCCCCAGGAGGGCTGCAATGTTGTCTGGGACCGAGGTGTCGCTCAGCCAGGTTTCTGTGGGTGCCAAGATGTCTATGTCTCCATCTTGGAGGAGTGAAAAAACGTCAAGGCGGTGCTTCTGTAAAGAGCACGTGTTTAGAACTGCTATCTTCAGTCCTGGTAGATTACCAGGTACTGTGTTTTTATGGGGTGCTGGACACAGGGTCATAAGTCTGCCAAATCCATTGTTTCTCAGGATTTTTGTTGGCTCTCAGCTTATATACTACATTTCTGCCTAGGGCAAAGCTCTGTTTGGTTAGGGTCTGTAGTTCTGCTACTGAGTAAGTCCGGGATTGACCAGGTATTCTGGCCCCTGGCCCCGGTCGGACACAGACGGGCGCGGATGTTCTTGCTTTAGGCGTGCCTTTGGTGCACCAGTGGCACGTCAGCTGCGCTTGTCCACTCCAGCATGACTAGTGAGCTATTACCTTTGCCCACCAACCAATCAGCTCTGCGTTGCAGCAGCTGTTCTCCACCTGATCACTAGACCGCGTTAACAGAGCGGAAGGGGTGAGACCTGGGAGGGCGATATTGGCGAGGAAGAGGTCAGATTCAATTTTAAAACGGGTGCAAATCCATTTTAAAAGCAGTTTCAAATTCAATATAGGTATCTTAGCAGCAGGGTAAAGTTTAAAACCAGTTATAATAAATGCTTAAAACAGTGTTTCCAGAGACCAACTGTTAGCATGCCATGAAGAACGCCTTGCGAGCCATGGCATGTCTCTCTCTCTCGCTGCGCGTCCGCTCCAGCTTGGCTATTGGGCTATTTACTTCTGTATCTTTCCTAAAAAATGTTTTTTATTAAGCCTGTGCTATGTGAATTTTTTACAGGAAAGTTGTGTGTGTGTGACTGTTTCATTGCATATAGTTGAAGTCTATACTGATCTGGTTTAAGCACAGGAAACTATGGATTATTTAGATACCTGGATATTCTAATTGTGATAGACAATCACTAACAGGACGTGTAGCATCATGTATAATAGGGTATTGTGCTTGCACCAGGGGCTGGACCATATAGGTATACCATAATTAGATGAGTCTTTATCTGAACCCGGCTGGTTATGACATAACGCAGAGGATTGGGCAAGAGCTCATTCTGCAGCATATGCTACTGTAACATCCTCGAAAATATTAATGGAAGGTACACTTACATTCTTCTCTTGTGGGACTTTTCTAACAAACTCCGGTGGCCAAACAGTCTCAGCCAAGAGAATGTTGTATATAATAGTTACATTCTACCAGAATATTACTTTAATGGTACACACAATGTCGCTCTCAATTTCTGTGCCAGAATAATAGAGTCCATCAGGAGAGCTGAGCCCCTGATTTGGAGTATCTATTTGAATATAGTCATCATCAGTTCTTGCTGCTAAAAACTCTTGAAGAGTCTGGTGAACTAATGTTATCTCTGCAGAGCTGTAGAGCAGAGTTCTTTCTGTCTTGTTCTGATGAGGAGTTCTTAGTATTTGTGAGATATTTTGTGGATATTCTAGCCACTTTCTTCTTTTTAAATTGTGTGTTTTTGCTCTGGAAGTTTATTTTCCTTTTGTATGATGAAGTTAGAAGAGTGCTGTGAGTCTGTTTCAGTTTCACATGCTCCTCTTGTCTGCCTTTGCCTTGTAACCTTCTCTCTGACCATCTGTCTGAAGATTCCTGAAATTATTCAAAAGGATGTGTATCAGCATACTGACCACAGTTATGTAACTTTTAAAGAAATGTGGAAAACTCCAGTTGCGGAGATCTAGTTTGTGTTTTAACTTTAGCTTTTTTTTATCACAGCATTTCTTTTTTCTCAGGAGTCTGCTTAATAACTTTAGTATCAGATAAGCTTTTAAGCTGAGGCTTATTAGGCCTGGTTCCAAGAAAACTTCATAATAAATATAATTTGACTTCCTATGTACACAGCAATTGTTGATTTGTTTGGATACCTTTCAGTACCAGATCTAAACTCCTATCCTTACATAGTTATAGATTGTATTGGCAACCTCAAAGATGACTCTGTAGGGCATTTTTGAAAGAAAAGTGGGCAGCAAAAGTAAAATTACACAACAAGGCACTATATGGGGCAGAGGAGCGGCGAACTTACGGCAGCAGCAGGGGAGAGGCACAGACACAGCCGAGGTACTGTGCAGCGTGGGGAGCAGGCTGACCTGCAAGCAGGGTCAAGGGTTGCCAGAGGGTGTCAAAGTCCCCCAGGAGGGCTGCAATGTTGTCTGGGACAGAGGTGTCGCTCAGCCAGGTTTCTGTGAGTGCCAAGATGTCTGTCTATGTCTCCGTCTTGGAGGAGTGAAAAAACGTCAAGGCGGTGCTTCTGTAAAGAGCACGTGTTTAGAACTGCTATCTTCAGTCCTGGTAGATTACCAGGTACTGTGTTTTTATGGGGTGCTGGACACAGGGTCATAAGTCTGCCAAATCCATTGTTTCTCAGGATTTTTGTTGGCTCTCAGCTTATATACTACATTTCTGCCTAGGGCAAAGCTCTGTTTGGTTAGGGTCTGTAGTTCTGCTACTGAGTAAGTCCGGGATTGACCAGGTATTCTGGCCCCTGGCCCCGGTCGGACACAGACGGGCGCGGATGTTCTTACTTTAGGCGTGCCTTTGGTGCACCAGTGGCACGTCAGCTGCGCTTGTCCACTCCAGCATGACTAGTGAGCTATTACCTTTGCCCACCAACCAATCAGCTCTGCGTTGCAGCAGCTGTTCTCCACCTGATCACTAGACCGCGTTAACAGAGCGGAAGGGGTGAGACCTGGGAGGGCGATATTGGCGAGGAAGAGGTCAGATTCAATTTTAAAACGGGTGCAAATCCATTTTAAAAGCAGTTTCAAATTCAATATAGGTATCTTAGCAGCAGGGTAAAGTTTAAAACCAGTTATAATAAATGCTTAAAACAGTGTTTCCAGAGACCAACTGTTAGCATGCCATGAAGAACGCCTTGCGAGCCATGGCATGTCTCTCTCTCTCGCTGCGCGTCCGCTCCAGCTTGGCTATTGGGCTATTTACTTCTGTATCTTTCCTAAAAAATGTTTTTTATTAAGCCTGTGCTATGTGAATTTTTTACAGGAAAGTTGTGTGTGTGTGACTGTTTCATTGCATATAGTTGAAGTCTATACTGATCTGGTTTAAGCACAGGAAACTATGGATTATTTAGATACCTGGATATTCTAATTGTGATAGACAATCACTAACAGGACGTGTAGCATCATGTATAATAGGGTATTGTGCTTGCACCAGGGGCTGGACCATATAGGTATACCATAATTAGATGAGTCTTTATCTGAACCCGGCTGGTTATGACATAACGCAGAGGATTGGGCAAGAGCTCATTCTGCAGCATATGCTACTGTAACATCCTCGAAAATATTAATGGAAGGTACACTTACATTCTTCTCTTGTGGGACTTTTCTAACAAACTCCGGTGGCCAAACAGTCTCAGCCAAGAGAATGTTGTATATAATAGTTACATTCTACCAGAATATTACTTTAATGGTACACACAATGTCGCTCTCAATTTCTGTGCCAGAATAATAGAGTCCATCAGGAGAGCTGAGCCCCTGATTTGGAGTATCTATTTGAATATAGTCATCATCAGTTCTTGCTGCTAAAAACTCTTGAAGAGTCTGGTGAACTAATGTTATCTCTGCAGAGCTGTAGAGCAGAGTTCTTTCTGTCTTGTTCTGATGAGGAGTTCTTAGTATTTGTGAGATATTTTGTGGATATTCTAGCCACTTTCTTCTTTTTAAATTGTGTGTTTTTGCTCTGGAAGTTTATTTTCCTTTTGTATGATGAAGTTAGAAGAGTGCTGTGAGTCTGTTTCAGTTTCACATGCTCCTCTTGTCTGCCTTTGCCTTGTAACCTTCTCTCTGACCATCTGTCTGAAGATTCCTGAAATTATTGAAAAGGATGTGTATCAGCATACTGACCACAGTTATGTAACTTTTAAAAAAATGTGGAAAACTCCAGTTGCGGAGATCCAGTTTGTGTTTTAACTTTAGCTTTTTTTTATCACAGCATTTTTTTTTTCTCAGGAGTCTGCTTACTAACTTTAGTATCAGATAAGCTTTTAAGCTGAGGCTTATTAGGCCTGGTTCCAAGAAAACTTCATAATAAATATAATTTGACTTCCTATGTACACAGCAATTGTTGATTTGTTTGGATACCTTTCAGTACCAGATCTAAACTCCTATCCTTACATAGTTATAGATTGTATTGGCAACCTCAAAGATGACTCTGTAGGGCATTTTTGAAAGAAAAGTGGGCAGCAAAAGTAAAATTACACAACAAGGCACTATATGGGGCAGAGGAGCGGCGAACTTACGGCAGCAGCAGGGGAGAGGCACAGACACAGCCGAGGTGCTGTGCAGCGTGGGGAGCAGGCTGACCTGCAAGCAGGGTCAAGGGTTGCCAGAGGGTGTCAAAGTCCCCCAGGAGGGCTGCAATGTTGTCTGGGACAGAGGTGTCGCTCAGCCAGGTTTCTGTGAGTGCCAAGATGTCTGTCTATGTCTCCGTCTTGGAGGAGTGAAAAAACGTCAAGGCGGTGCTTCTGTAAAGAGCACGTGTTTAGAACTGCTATCTTCAGTCCTGGTAGATTACCAGGTACTGTGTTTTTATGGGGTGCTGGACACAGGGTCATAAGTCTGCCAAATCCATTGTTTCTCAGGATTTTTGTTGGCTCTCAGCTTATATACTACATTTCTGCCTAGGGCAAAGCTCTGTTTGGTTAGGGTCTGTAGTTCTGCTACTGAGTAAGTCCGGGATTGACCAGGTATTCTGGCCCCTGGCCCCGGTCGAACACAGACGGGCGCGGATGTTCTTACTTTAGGCGTGCCTTTGGTGCACCAGTGGCACGTCAGCTGCGCTTGTCCACTCCAGCATGACTAGTGAGCTATTACCTTTGCCCACCAACCAATCAGCTCTGCGTTGCAGCAGCTGTTCTCCACCTGATCACTAGACCGCGTTAACAGAGCGGAAGGGGTGAGACCTGGGAGGGCGATATTGGCGAGGAAGAGGTCAGATTCAATTTACAACGGGTGCAAATCCATTTTAAAAGCAGTTTCAAATTCAATATAGGTATCTTAGCAGCAGGGTAAAGTTTAAAACCAGTTATAATAAATGCTTAAAACAGTGTTTCCAGAGACCAACTGTTAGCATGCCATGAAGAACGCCTTGCGAGCCATGGCATGTCTCTCTCTCTCGCTGCGCGTCCGCTCCAGCTTGGCTATTGGGCTATTTACTTCTGTATCTTTCCTAAAAAATGTTTTTTATTAAGCCTGTGCTATGTGAATTTTTTACAGGAAAGTTGTGTGTGTGTGACTGTTTCATTGCATATAGTTGAAGTCTATACTGATCTGGTTTAAGCACAGGAAACTATGGATTATTTAGATACCTGGATATTCTAATTGTGATAGACAATCACTAACAGGACGTGTAGCATCATGTATAATAGGGTATTGTGCTTGCACCAGGGGCTGGACCATATAGGTATACCATAATTAGATGAGTCTTTATCTGAACCCGGCTGGTTATGACATAACGCAGAGGATTGGGCAAGAGCTCATTCTGCAGCATATGCTACTGTAACATCCTCGAAAATATTAATGGAAGGTACACTTACATTCTTCTCTTGTGGGACTTTTCTAACAAACTCCGGTGGCCAAACAGTCTCAGCCAAGAGAATGTTGTATATAATAGTTACATTCTACCAGAATATTACTTTAATGGTACACACAATGTCGCTCTCAATTTCTGTGCCAGAATAATAGAGTCCATCAGGAGAGCTGAGCCCCTGATTTGGAGTATCTATTTGAATATAGTCATCATCAGTTCTTGCTGCTAAAAACTCTTGAAGAGTCTGGTGAACTAATGTTATCTCTGCAGAGCTGTAGAGCAGAGTTCTTTCTGTCTTGTTCTGATGAGGAGTTCTTAGTATTTGTGAGATATTTTGTGGATATTCTAGCCACTTTCTTCTTTTTAAATTGTGTGTTTTTGCTCTGGAAGTTTATTTTCCTTTTGTATGATGAAGTTAGAAGAGTGCTGTGAGTCTGTTTCAGTTTCACATGCTCCTCTTGTCTGCCTTTGCCTTGTAACCCTCTCTCTGACCATCTGTCTGAAGATTCCTGAAATTATTGAAAAGGATGTGTATCAGCATACTGACCACAGTTATGTAACTTTTAAAAAAATGTGGAAGACTCCAGTTGCGGAGATCCAGTTTGTGTTTTAACTTTAGCTTTTTTTTATCACAGCATTTTTTTTTTCTCAGGAGTCTGCTTAATAATTTTAGTATCAGATAAGCTTTTAAGCTGAGGCTTATTAGGCCTGGTTCCAAGAAAACTTCATAATAAATATAATTTGACTTCCTATGTACACAGCAATTGTTGATTTGTTTGGATACCTTTCAGTACCAGATCTAAACTCCTATCCTTACATAGTTATAGATTGTATTGGCAACCTCAAAGATGACTCTGTAGGGCATTTTTGAAAGAAAAGTGGGCAGCAAAAGTAAAATTACACAACAAGGCACTATATGGGGCAGAGGAGCGGCGAACTTACGGCAGCAGCAGGGGAGAGGCACAGACACAGCCGAGGTGCTGTGCAGCGTGGGGAGCAGGCTGACCTGCAAGCAGGGTCAAGGGTTGCCAGAGGGTGTCAAAGTCCCCCAGGAGGGCTGCAATGTTGTCTGGGACAGAGGTGTCGCTCAGCCAGGTTTCTGTGAGTGCCAAGATGTCTGTCTATGTCTCCGTCTTGGAGGAGTGAAAAAACGTCAAGGCGGTGCTTCTGTAAAGAGCACGTGTTTAGAACTGCTATCTTCAGTCCTGGTAGATTACCAGGTACTGTGTTTTTATGGGGTGCTGGACACAGGGTCATAAGTCTGCCAAATCCATTGTTTCTCAGGATTTTTGTTGGCTCTCAGCTTATATACTACATTTCTGCCTAGGGCAAAGCTCTGTTTGGTTAGGGTCTGTAGTTCTGCTACTGAGTAAGTCCGGGATTGACCAGGTATTCTGGCCCCTGGCCCCGGTCGAACACAGACGGGCGCGGATGTTCTTACTTTAGGCGTGCCTTTGGTGCACCAGTGGCACGTCAGCTGCGCTTGTCCACTCCAGCATGACTAGTGAGCTATTACCTTTGCCCACCAACCAATCAGCTCTGCGTTGCAGCAGCTGTTCTCCACCTGATCACTAGACCGCGTTAACAGAGCGGAAGGGGTGAGACCTGGGAGGGCGATATTGGCGAGGAAGAGGTCAGATTCAATTTACAACGGGTGCAAATCCATTTTAAAAGCAGTTTCAAATTCAATATAGGTATCTTAGCAGCAGGGTAAAGTTTAAAACCAGTTATAATAAATGCTTAAAACAGTGTTTCCAGAGACCAACTGTTAGCATGCCATGAAGAACGCCTTGCGAGCCATGGCATGTCTCTCTCTCTCGCTGCGCGTCCGCTCCAGCTTGGCTATTGGGCTATTTACTTCTGTATCTTTCCTAAAAAATGTTTTTTATTAAGCCTGTGCTATGTGAATTTTTTACAGGAAAGTTGTGTGTGTGTGACTGTTTCATTGCATATAGTTGAAGTCTATACTGATCTGGTTTAAGCACAGGAAACTATGGATTATTTAGATACCTGGATATTCTAATTGTGATAGACAATCACTAACAGGACGTGTAGCATCATGTATAATAGGGTATTGTGCTTGCACCAGGGGCTGGACCATATAGGTATACCATAATTAGATGAGTCTTTATCTGAACCCGGCTGGTTATGACATAACGCAGAGGATTGGGCAAGAGCTCATTCTGCAGCATATGCTACTGTAACATCCTCGAAAATATTAATGGAAGGTACACTTACATTCTTCTCTTGTGGGACTTTTCTAACAAACTCCGGTGGCCAAACAGTCTCAGCCAAGAGAATGTTGTATATAATAGTTACATTCTACCAGAATATTACTTTAATGGTACACACAATGTCGCTCTCAATTTCTGTGCCAGAATAATAGAGTCCATCAGGAGAGCTGAGCCCCTGATTTGGAGTATCTATTTGAATATAGTCATCATCAGTTCTTGCTGCTAAAAACTCTTGAAGAGTCTGGTGAACTAATGTTATCTCTGCAGAGCTGTAGAGCAGAGTTCTTTCTGTCTTGTTCTGATGAGGAGTTCTTAGTATTTGTGAGATATTTTGTGGATATTCTAGCCACTTTCTTCTTTTTAAATTGTGTGTTTTTGCTCTGGAAGTTTATTTTCCTTTTGTATGATGAAGTTAGAAGAGTGCTGTGAGTCTGTTTCAGTTTCACATGCTCCTCTTGTCTGCCTTTGCCTTGTAACCCTCTCTCTGACCATCTGTCTGAAGATTCCTGAAATTATTGAAAAGGATGTGTATCAGCATACTGACCACAGTTATGTAACTTTTAAAAAGATGTGGAAGACTCCAGTTGCGGAGATCCAGTTTGTGTTTTAACTTTAGCTTTTTTTTATCACAGCATTTTTTTTTTCTCAGGAGTCTGCTTAATAACTTTAGTATCAGATAAGCTTTTAAGCTGAGGCTTATTAGGCCTGGTTCCAAGAAAACTTCATAATAAATATAATTTGACTTCCTATGTACACAACAATTGTTGATTTGTTTGGATACCTTTCGGTACCAGATCTAAACTCCTATCCTTACATAGTTATATATTGTATTGGCAACCTCAAAGATGACTCTGTAGGGCATTTTTGCAAGCCCCTTATACCACTGGAGCGTTACCTTTTTTGATGCTCCTGTGGTGTTGCGTCATTTCCCACATTCTCTAGGTGGAGCTAAGCTACTTAACGTAGCTTAACGTCACTTTGCAAATAGGACCCGTTCTGCTGCAGTCCGCTGTGGAAAAGGGGCAGGCAATGGGTGTTGCTGTGGGTGTTCCACTGCAAAACGCGTTATTGTTTTATTCTGCCCCAGATTTACAAGGCGGGCAGTGAAAAAACTAAGGCAAAGTAATACCTGATCCAAGAATGGTGATAGGAAGAAAAATTATTAATTTCTCCTCTTTTGTTATCTTTCTATGTGTTGTGTGCTGCAGAATGAAACACACACACAAATAGCAAATCACCAATATTGATTGTTTATGGCAGGAAGCTGTCTCTTCTTGCACATTAACTATTGCCCCTGCAGTGCAGGCAACCTCCCAACGTGGCTGCAGGGTGCCCTGCCTGGTGCTAGGCAGCTTTTTGTGCACCAATACTAGGAGAAACACAGGAATGCACCATATTTTTGTAAAGGTGGCACATTCCTTCGTTTAAAAAATGTCAGACCCCAGCGCTGTCGAGTTTTGCATAGGCTCAGGCATTTTCTTGTGCATCTGTCCCTAAATTCCCAAGGAATGCATTGAAACAGATATAAACCTTCCATTTGGTATTTTTGCATGCCCAAGGTGCCATTAAGAAAAGATACAAGAATGCATTTTTAAACATTTATTGAAAAGCCCTAATCTTTGTAAATAAATCATGAATTGAAATTATCAGAAAGATGAGACACATCGTTGTTATCAACCTTATTAGAATGGTGAAAACACAAACAATTCAACCATGTTAATTGTTCATAATGTTACTAACATTACTCCTATCTGTTACTAATTTATCTCTGCTAAATAGAGCATGTCGAGAGTTCCTATCTGCCAGGCTTATTGTAATGATCTAATGCCATACCTTGGTTCTGTATGTCAGGTCGGGTGCAGCAGAACTACATCTCACAGCAGCTTTGTTTTATGACCCTGACAGGAAGTGAATCTCTCACCAACCTTTGCATGGACGCTGTTGAAATATTAAAGTGCCAAGCTTACCAAACTGTGCCAGGGGCACAGAACGGCATCTGGTTTGAGTTGAGAGTAAATGTTGTGTTATACAACCAACAAAAAAAAAAAGATTAAACACAGTGTTGTGTTCTGAGTTATGTGACCCTGGAACTAAATGTGCAGACTACAGGACGACAATGACTATCAGAAATAAAAGCGTGCAGGGCATATTCTCACACTAGGGAAAACATGTGTAAAACTACTATTAGAAAGCAATGCTAAGTTAAAACCAAAAATGAATCAAGACTAAATGTAAGCTACTTACCAACACACTGTCCTACACAAAAACATTAGTTTACAACAAAATGCAAGCATCTACTAAATAGTCAGCTCAACCTTTGCCCTGGGTGGATCCTCCTGAAAGTGGGGACTTTTCCACTGCTGGGAAGAGCCTGTCATTTGCCCAGTTTGTTTTATTCACAATCTTTGCAAAGTGAATTCAGTACTCATGCATCATCCCAACATTGCACAATCTCAGTTTAGATATCTTTCTTGTTGAAAGATTGCTGAAGGTTCTGTGTGTATTGAAAAAAGTGTTAAAAAATAAGGGCATATTTACAAGCCTCTATCGCCACAGGAACATCCTGTGGCGATGCGGACTTCGCCTTATATACAAGGCAGTGTTATGTCACTTAACATGACTTAATGTTGCGTTGTGAATAAGGCACCGTTTCACTCTATACTTAGAGTAAAGGTGGAGGGCAATGGTGTTGCGGTGGCCATTCCGTTGCAACAGCAATTGAATTTGATGTTTTCCCCTATTTGCAAGGGTGGCAGAAAGATGGGGCTGCACCAGAATTAGGTAAAAACACAAACCTGGTGATACCCAGGTAAAACGATAAGAAATGCTTTATTTGTTTTTGTTTCTTCTGTTTCAATGTGTGCTGTGTTGTGCAGCACACATAGAAAAAGCAAAACAATATTGATTGTTTATGTGCAGGAAAATCTCCCTTCCTGCAGATAAAAAATCATTAAAAAAAATGATGAGTTGCAACTCCTATGTGTGGTGCATTCTGCAGCACACATAGAAGTTACAAAAAGACATTTAAAATTGTTTATGTGCAGGAAGCAACACCTTCCTGCACATGAACAATCTTACCCTGCAATATAGGCCCCCTTGCACAATGGTGCTAGATTGCCTGCATTCACACTAGCAAGCTAAAATTAACACTAGTGCAGGGTGAAATGCAGGGCTGCACTGTATTGTACTGAATATGGTGTAGCCATGCGTTTCAGAAGTGGCAGAGCGCAGCGTTAAGTCAAGAAGGCTAAAGTCACACTCCATAACTTCATTATGAATATGGTCCTAAATGTTCTGTGGTATACATTTGTATGACATGCTGTTAGGCATACTCATCGATATCCTCCTAGTGCCTTCTATGAGCTTGTAAAATGTCCATTGAGCTGTTGCAGTGCTGAATTCCAGTCTACTGATAGATTGCTTTATCTGTAGTCACAATCCCTCTTGCAGCTCCATCAGTATTATCATTATTTATAATATTATCATATAGTTTAGGCTTATTCTGTCCATGCCTTCACCAGCTAACTCCTTCTTCTTTTGTGCTCTTGATGTTTTCTGATAGTACCAACATTTTTTCTTCCAATAATATTATGCCTGCTGTTCATATCAGGCCTGAACAGAATGATATAGCATTTTGGAAAGAATATACAGCCAAGCAGTCCAGCACTGGAGCACAAGATGGCAAACACTTCCACGGCCACCATGTACTTCCCCTGTGTGCTCAAGTATGCCGGGATGAAGGAGATCCACACACTGACAAACACCACCATACTGAAGGTGATCAGCTTGGCCTCGTTGAAGCTTCCGGGGAGATCCCTTGAGACAAAGGCCACTATAAAACTGACTGTGGCTAGGAGGCCCATGTATCCAAGCATCCAGTAGAAAAAATGTTTGCCTTCATTACATTCGACAATTATCTTTTCATTATACGACAAGAGGTCAGGCTCTGGAAATGGAGGGGATTTCGCCAACCAAAGAGCACAAATAACAACTTGTATCAGAGAGCAAAGAGAGACTATGCAACTTGGAGTTTTTCCTCCCAACAACTTCCTCGCCGGGCTGTTGGGGAGTTTGGCTTTAAAAGCAATAACAGTAAGTATAGTCTTTGCAAGCACCATGGAGACACTGATGGAAAAAATAATACCAAAGATAGTTTGGCGCAGCATGCAGGACAGTTTTGTGGGTCGACCGATGAATATGAAGGAACAGAGGAAACAGAGCTTTAGGAAGATGAGAAGCAGGTAACTGAGTCTTCGGTTGTTGGCTTTGACGATAGGAGTGGAACCATATTTAAGAAAGATTCCTAGTACGCAAGCAGCTGTGAGAGCCAAGAAGGCAGCAGCGAAGGAGAGTGTATATCCAAGAGGTTCATCAAAAGAAAGGAATTCTATCACTTTTGGGATGCACTGGTCATGTTTACTACTGGGCCATTGGTCATCTGGACATTTCATACATTCATCTGTATCTGAAGAAAAAAAAGGTTACACGTTATATGTTTCCTTTCAAAAGTGAAGTAAACATTTATATTTTTTTATTGCTTTATCAATAGTTTTTTATTTTCAGAAATAGGTTTCACATAGGAAGCTCTTTGTATTTTTTTCCTCACACAAATTTGATATTAAGGATGTCTGTAGGAAATCTACCGTTAATGTGCACATGCTTTGGAATAACTTGGTTTAATATTTATCAAGACTCAGACAATTTGGATTCGGAAGTTGTTTCTTTTGAGGTCTGCCCAAAGAGAGTTTGGAAATAGGTGTATTTAGCAGAATATTTGACATTGAGTGACTTCATCGGGGTGGAATAAGGTAAATGGAACCGCTCACGTTTATATTGCCAAACAAGTGTGAGTGAAGGTGGCTAGTCATGTGACAGTGGGTGGGTAGAAAGAAAAAATGCATTATGTTCAGAATGCTAAACTTTAATAACAAGCTTGGATTTGGATATCTCACTCTATAAAAGCTTAGGTAATGAAAACCATTGCTCTTTATATAATTAACTTTTTGCAGGTGAGATGAGAATATAGGGGCATATTACCAAGCCTGGCGATATTAGATTATAGCCGCTTACAGCGCCCTATTAGCAAGCTGTCGCTAACTGATGTTAGCGACAGCTTTGAGGCGATAGCCAGCGGTTTGGGGCCCGCTTTGCATGTCAGCGATATTTATCGCTAATGACGTGCAAAGTGGGCGTACCCAACCTGTTAGCGACTAAAAACAGTCACTATCAACGCTGGCGTAGCGATGGAAATATTTGCGCTAAGCGCGAATATCTCCAAAAGCTATCGCCTGCTCAGACCAGTTCTTAGCCATTATATCCAATGGGAGTGGATATTATGGCTAAGACTCTATTGACGTTAATGAGTGAATATCGCTGTATTCTCAGCGATATTCACGCTTTTCGCTGGTATTGCCGATATTTTATCGCTTTAGAGATAAACGTTGCTAATAGCACGTTATCTCTGCGATAATATCCGGCGATGCTTGCCGATAAAAAACACTCGCTAAGCCCATTTAGCGATAAATATTGCTAGTTGTTGGTAATAGGCCCCATAATTCCCTCTACTTTGTAGTGCCAGTTGCTCGTCTTCATCAGAAATTTGACCTAGTCATTATGAAAACCTATTGACAACAACTTTATTCCCAGCATTTTCTACTGGGTGAAAAACATTTTAATATAACAGGAAAGAATATGCTACTCTGCCCTAAAGCACATGATAGCAACCACCTCAATGGCCACTATGTATATCTCTTGTGAGCTCAGCCGCGTAAGGATAAAGTAGAACCACACACTTACAAACCCAAGTGTACTGGTCTACAATTATTTGTATGTGGTGGTTGCTTCCAGATTCTGATAAGTCGGATTAGAACAGGAAAGGTGCAGAACTTTAAGTACTTCCGGGAAAATAGTAATATCCTTTATTTTGTTCTCCCAATAGAATGATGTTAAGGTTATTTGTCAAGACTTTTACTGTAATTTGTTAACACGATAAGAAGGAATACTTATGTTGCTGTTCCCATTAGGAAGTGTCAAATGCATCCCGCATAAGAGACATTTAAGCTACACAATCATCAGGAGTTTAACAGATGCTGCAATACTGTGTTGGAGCTAATTTGGTTCACGTGTTTATCTAATTTGTCTTTTAAGACTAAAAGATAGTGGAAATAATACAATTTAACAAATGTATCTATTGTGGATTCCATACATTTTGGAATAGTCCACCTTCAACAATATTTATAGAAGCAAGCATTGGAAAGGCAGCAGTCTTGCTAAATTGGAAAGTTTATCACAAAGTGATCATAGAATGTGTCTTTGTACAGAGAAGAGCCACCAAAAACAAGTAGCAAACACTTATGTATAGGAAATAGAAACACAGTTAAACAAAAAACAAATACAATGAAAAATAACCTAAGAGAATGCATAACAAATATTGCAAGTCAAAACGTTCCAGTAAAATTAATGGAAGTGAAG
This sequence comes from Lissotriton helveticus, assembly GCF_964261635.1. Classification (NCBI taxonomy): domain Eukaryota; kingdom Metazoa; phylum Chordata; class Amphibia; order Caudata; family Salamandridae; genus Lissotriton; species Lissotriton helveticus. The sequence continues at coordinate 1,694,692,015 of NC_136069.1, read as the reverse complement.
ATGTATGTAAGCAAAAGATAAAAGAAGACCTAATTGATAAGTTAGATAGCTGTCATGAATGTTTACACTTCTCACAAACCTGGATTCTTCCCTAATACCAATGGCAACATTATTCCAAAATGGTGTATTTTATTGTGTCTTTGTGTTAGCCTTAGATTCACATGCTAGGGACCAGGTGATGTATATTCGCAGTGTTCCATTGTAGGAAATCACTGTTCATTCTATTTGAGTTGGGGACTTGCACAATGGTATTCCCTCACCTTCTGTATTCCACTCTGAAAACTATAAAATTGCACAGAGCATCCTGCCAACTCATATCGTATCACGTGACCATGGCATCCATAGCAGAGCTGCAGTTCAGCTACCAGGAGCACTGTGGGGCATATTAGCAAGAACCTCGTTAACATTATCGCTGTTTTAGCGTCAGGAAACTGCAGCTAAAATGGTGATAATGGGCTTGCTAATATTCGTTATAGAATTCCAATAGAAGCCAAGGATAGATGTGCATGACATCTAAACTGGGCTTCTCTTGGAATTCCATAACGCATATTAGCAAGCCCATTATCGCCATTTTAGCGGCAGTTTCCTGCAGCTAAAACAGTGATAATTTTAACGAGGTTCTTGCTAATATGCCCCCTTGTTTTTCCATTAATGGAACCACAAGGCTTATTTACTAAGCTTTCACAGAGAGTAGGGCAACAAGCAACGCTGCTGCACTGTGTTGCATGAAAGAAAAAGGGCAGACCTGCTTCACACTTACTAAAATATGGAGCATTTCTCCTCTTTCCTTGCGCTTTCCCAATTCAGGCAACCTAGCGCCAATGCAGAGACCATTTGCATCCTGGTGCAAGGGAACTGCATTGCAGAGATAATTGTTTTTGTGAAGGAAGGTATTCCTTCCCACACAAAAACAATCTCTTTTTTGAGGCATTTTCCTCTTTCTCTGTATGTTGCAGATTGCAACACACATAAAAAGATGAAATAACGAGTCGATTGTTTTTGCTTGTTATGTCATCCATTGGGAGGCATAGCAATTTTACCCAATCACAGGTTTAACCTATGTACGTTTTTGATTGTGTGAAATTCATCAGAACTCCCATGTTCCACCCATGGAATGCCTCCCAGAATTAAATGTAACGCAATGCAGTGCAAGACGCTTCATTGCTTTATATTTTCTAACACAGCAACGCAACGGTGCACACATTTTTCCCTATGTCGCTTTGTAGATATCTACTATCATTTTGTGTCATGGATGTGTCAGAAAAGTGGTGCAACCATAATGCGAAATGTTAGTAAATATGTCCCAAAGTGTTCTGGCCTTGCAATTGTGCCTTTCCTATTCAGATCATTTTCTCCCTTTCAAGCACTGATCCAGGCTCCACCTCCCTCCTTCAATCAGGCTTAGGTAAAATCGCCACCTGGATGAACGCAACCTCCTAATATTGAATGGTGGAAAGACCGAAGTCCTGATTCTTGGCAAAAATAAAGACCTATGGAGCCCATCTTCAGAGATGGGAGCCCTCCCGCTGCCCTCCGGTCACTTCCATAATTTGGGAATTACTATTGATGATGCCTTAACCATGCACCAGCAGGTAATCAAGGTTTCCACCTTCTCCTTTACCATCTTGCGTTGGCTTAGGAAAATTATATGGATGCTACCAAATGACATCCAAAAATCTGTGGTCCATGCCCTTATAACATCCTGGCTGGACCACGGAAATGTCCTTTATTTGGGCGCTAACACAGCAGTGACAAGACGTCTGCAGCTGGTACAAAACTCTGCTGCAAGATTACTGTGCAAAATTCCAAAAACCACCCACATCTCTGGACACCTTCGCGACCTACATTGGCTCAGGGTAGAGAATCATATCAAATTCAAAACCCTGAGCTATATGTTTAAAATCAAAATGGGCACTGTTCCACAATACCTACAAGCCCTGGTACGTCCCTACACTCCCTTCGCCACTTCCGATCTTCATCTCACGGTAACTTTAATGTACCTAGAATCAAGCTCGCAAGGATGGGTGGCAGATCTTTTTCATACCTTGGTCCCACACTGTGGAACTCACTCCCCCTTGACATCCGCAAAGAAAGCATCTAAATACGCTTTTGCAGAGCCCTTAAGACCTGGCTATTTAACCAATAACTCTGTCTATCTGTATGAATTTTTAGTTTACCAGCACTCTGCCCGTCCAGCGCCGGGAAACCCTTTTTGGGTAGCTGTTGCGCTCTACAAGCTTAATAAATAAATGAATAAATGTTGGGATAGACAAGTCCCAGTATACCTGCCAGGTTACTGTTTTATAATTGAACATATTAAACAGCAATAGCAGCAGAACACATCAATATTCAAAGACCAGCTTTGTTGTGCAGCATCAGAAGGGCCAGTGCTCAGAAAAAGACATCCATCTTTAGGAGAGGAAATGTCAATCCATGAAGTGAATTTTAAAGTGCATCGTGCAAGGTGTAAAAGGTGAAAAGTGCCTCCTGACCCATTCTAGCTTTCTTCTATAAGAGAGATTGCACATTCAACAAGGAGGAGTATAAGTGGCGCAAAGATCGCAGACATGTATAGTCAAAGTGTTATTCCAAAAATTGATTAGAACACAATATGTGTGTTTACATTGTGACCAATAGACTTTAATTCTATTTATTATAAGTAATCTATGAAGAAGATAGCAAAACTGCATATAAACGGCTCACACCTTTACTTACATGGTCAGCATTGTCAAAACTCAATTCAAAAGTACATTTTCCAACATTTCATAAATTACAAATCTGAACGTGTAATATATAAATGGAAACAACCAATTTCTGGGGTTTGCTAAATAAAATGGGGCAAAGTGATAATAGCCTCATGGCCTTCCTGTCAAATTTCAAGGTTTCTAGTAAACTGCTAAAATTACATTTACATAAATACATGTAGTCCCTCTTCTGTAGTAACTCCTCCTGGTGACTTAGTGCATAATTTCAAAATAATCCAGCTTTCCATATGGTGTAATCTTAATTCCATGTTGCCTCCATGGTCCAATTATATTTTCCTATATTACATTACCATTTTAATAGGAGGCCAATTGTTGTCACGCTTATCCGCAAAATACTGTGCAAAACACAATGATTCCAATACATAATCTAAAATGCATGTAAATGCTCTAATATCCTAATTTTAATAGTCCTGATAATATTTCCATGAAATAAGATTACATGGATGTATGAGAGGTGGAACCATAAAATTAGTGTGACAAATAATAGTAGAAGACCAAGGGGGATTTAATAAGATTTAACACCGTGTTGCATCACAAAAGTGTACAAAACCTTTTTTTCAGATTTACTTTCGAGCTCTAAATTTGTTCAGCACTGGAAATAATATGAAAGTAACACAACCATCCAAGTTTTCTGACATTAAACCCTATTTACTAAAGAAAGTATACAGGATTTAGGGTCAGAAAACTGTGCACGTTTGAAGTACACCCAAGGAAGGACGTATGCTTTAATTTCTCCTACTTTTTCCAACTTTACAGCACACATACAAAGAGTGAAACAATTAAAGCCAGTTTATGCATAGTATGTTGTACTGGAATCCTACCCTTCCAGTACAAAACCTATGCTAGATTCATGGAGACACCCTTGCACTATGGTGCAATGGTGTTTCTGTGGTGCACAGAAGCTGATTTTAGTGCCAGAGCTACGGAAAGGGGAGGGGGGTGCCATATTTCACCCGTCCTCATCTTTTCATGCAGCACAGCATCTGCAACTGCGTCACTGTGCTGTGTGAAGAAATGTTAAATCTGCCCTCTAATCTCATGCTTAGTATTCCAATGTGAATTCTCATTGAAATTTCACAAATTATTGAATACATCACAGATCTTATATTTACCACTTTTTAAGAAAACCTTTATCTTTGCGTTCAGCCAGTTTTCCTTTTTTTTTATAAGAAAAGGACCACAGATACTATCAATTCTCCTATACAAAATGGAATCCTCTTTTTTTATCTCGGTGGGGTCTTGTAGATTCCCTAAAGATGATGTTAGTTCAGATAATACCTTTTAATGAATCTAATATTCCTATAAACATTCCTGGATTTTTTTTAATTACTCAATCCTATCCTGTTTTTTGTGGAATAATAAAAAAACCCTATGTGTTACTTCAAAAACTCAAATGACCTAAACATATGTGAGGTGTACATTTTCCAGACATTTGTTCATACCATACTGCATTTTTGCCCAACAAGCTTCTTTTTCCCTAACCGAGTAAAAGTCTATTACATCCAACACTTTGGCTTGACATTGAAAAATATAATTCCTCACCCTATCTCCCTTGGAGAGGTATTTGCTTTTACTCTAGGTCTCTTCCTATCCAAAAAAATACATGTAAGCTTTTAAGTCCAAAATTCCTTCATTGTTCAATTTTGCATATTAAATATACTCTCTTGTTGAGGTATTTGGGTCCGATGTTCTCGACGGGGAGCCAGTGAAGGCCTCGCAGCTGTGGGGTCATGTGCTCGTGGCACAGTGTCCCGGGGACGAGTCTAGCTCGCCTTTTTTCTTTTTTTCATGTTTATCCGACCAAACATTCCGATGCATGCACTTCTACTTTTCTCCCATAGTGAAATCCCCTGACTAACTATGGGGCTATTACGATAAGTGACTATGTACACTGTATGCATTATGTTACTGTCTTTCATCCTTTCCATGTTTATCTATATTGTGTATGTTCTCTCCAATAAAATCTAAAAAAAAAAAAAAAAAGAATACAATCTGTCTAAGGGCAGTATTATTGACATTTAAAAATAATTTAGATGGCTTCTGTTAAGATGGTATATATTAGAAGTGTAATACAAAGACACATGTCTACATCTTTCAACAGTCTTTTTTATTAGAGATGTTATCACATTATTTATTGGATGGAAAACAAATAAGCAGAACTGTGCCCCCAAATCATCTGTGACTTCTTTAGTGAAGGCAACCATCCAAGAAGCAGAACTCAGACCATAAACCTTCATTCCAAGCAGGGTTGCTGCGGCAGCGATGTGGATCCCCCATGCCCCATTCTGCCTATAACAGCCTACGCAGATGTTACGTCGTGGCCGATATACGCAGATAGGGGAAAAGGGAGAGATACATGATATGTTAAGTTACAGTCTAAACTGTGTTTGATAGTGTGTTTGTAGAATTACAATTGCACAGCTAACATACTGCAAAATGCTATATAAAACCCAGTGTGTCGAGGTTCCATCGCCACCTCTCGTATCGTTTTCTGTCTAGAGATGTCCACCTAACTTGGGAGTCTACAAACAAGCCAGCACACATTTTAGTAATACACTTGTAAGGGACACATGTGAATGGTTGGAAAATGGGAAACACTTTATGTAAAATGCGAGGGTTTAAGGAGAGATGTGTACCCCCACAAAAGTAAGTAAGCCCATTCCTATTTACAAACTGTAATTAAAAAATGACGACACCTAGATTGACCGAAAGCTGTTGTAAATCAAAACCACCTCAGAGCTGGGCTAAGTCTAGCACCATACATGACCAATCACTGGTACCTGAACACCCTTTCATGGAGAAAAATGGTGGTATGGACATAACATAACACTTCTTCGAAATATTATTATAATAAATAAATTAATCAAAGTAGTTAAAATAGAATTATATTTAATTTAATGCTAAAATATATTCTGAGAATAAAGGATTGTATTTAAATTGTACTTTTTTTAATAACCATTTTCTAAATGTAATATATAATGTAACATTCATTTTTAATTAAATATAATTAAAGTACTTTAAATTACTCACTTTTAATAATTTCTAATACACAATAACATAACAAAGAGTTTTCACTTTAGGTGGTATTTCCTATTATACAATGATAACATAAATACATTTTAATTTAATGTAATAAAAAGAACATTTGAATTTTTTTAATGTTGTTGTACAATAGTGCTGGTTTAAATTGAACCATGCTGAGCCCAAACTGAGACAAAATCCTAACTTTATGACTTTCAGTATTCACAATGGACATTTAGGACTACTAAAGTTATGGATCCTAGTTTTACTACTCCTAAATGGCTTTTGTGAATACCGAATATCGTAAAGTTAGGATTTTATTTCAGATTACTTTTTTGAATCAGGCCCCTTCTGTCTTTCAAAATTCATTCTATTTAATGTGGCCACCAACCCGTAGCAAAATTAGTGTCCTTCAGTCAAATTCCTCCACATTTATTCTCCCCAATCACGCATTACTTCACTTCCAAATGAGTGTGAAGCCGCATTAAATTAAAGGAGGAATACATCTACATCAACCTTTTGGGGGATTTTCACGAATTGAACAAGCAAATGGTCACATTGAACGTACTCTCTGTTTTGTGAATTTTAGTTATTGGTGTTTTCTTTTTGTAAGATTTTAATTAATCAAAATAAATAGAGTTTCTATGTCTATGGATTGGAAAAAGAAGGACAACAACAACTTGTGTAAAGTGTCTAGGAAGGCTGGAAGTTCCAAAGTTGTGTGACCATCAGGGATAGCATTGCAAATCCTGATGAGAACAATTTCTTAACTCATGTGTTATATCTGCCATCAATATGAGTGGACTTGTATTACAGTTTGTGTACAAATATGTTTCTGGAATTATGAAACCCACCATTTTACATTACCAGACTGATGTCTGTGGAAAAATCCCCAAGGCCAAGACATGGTGGCTGGCTGACTTAACAGTTTTGATAAACTTTTTCATTATGTTTATGCTAGAGCATTTTTGCTAAAATGGTATAAGCTGACACAGCAAGGATCTCTAGCTATATGGGAGAACTTCTGCCGGGACAGTAGAGGACAGGCTGGTGGGCCTCCTAACATATACTAAATTACTGATTTTCACCTTTAGTTAATTTGAGTGAATTTTTGTGCAGTCAGTCCTGACTTTTGGATTAGTAGTGTGCAGACTGACAATATGGGGAGTCACTTTGTTTTTTATGTATGGTTACATTTGATGCTTTTCTCTACCTGGCTCTTTATATTATATGTTCAATTAAAAGACAAAATGTGTACCTTATGACAGATAAAGATGAAATATGAAATAATGATCTTCGCTGTCTTTCCCTTTCAATATATTGTCAGTATGGCCCTGCTTGTCTGCATTGATGAATAAGATGAATGTATGTGAAAATGCTGATTTTCCACAGATTTAATGGCATGGGGGATAATACTAAGCATCATCTCTTTTATTGCCTCATACAAATACACAACATCAACAAGAACACTGAATTAGAATAACAACACCCTAGAATCCTTAGAACAGGCATATATTCACTAAATGCGCAACCATATTTCTACGTTTCTTGCTGTGAAAAAAAACAAAAATGTATCTTCATATTAAACTGTAAATCCAATAGAAGCAAAACCATCTAAATTCTTGAAGCTTCTAATTGCAAAGCGCCTTCTTAGCTTTGACCTGAACACACAAAAAATCAAACACATCAGACAGCTGGACACAATCAAGGGAGGGATAGTATTAGCCTCTGCGCCTTTACCAAAATCATGATTTTCTTCCCTTTAAAACTGTTGAAAATCTGCATTTTATGGCAAGTTCCGGGGGCCAATATTATCCATGTTTATCGCTCATTCAATTTCCTTTTTCCACAGGCTTAAAGTAAAATATTTTAATCGTTGGATTACTAGACCAATCTGTAGCCTTCATGATACTACTTAGTCTAAAACCTGTCAAAAAATTCTTACTACCCATCCCCCCCTAGCTGTGTGTGTTTAAATAATGCTTATATCAAGGCCTGCTGTTTTCATCACCTCCTTATCCCACTTCGCCAAAGGAGATGTTGACACAGCCTTTAAAGGTTGCCTAAAAGAAATCCGTAACGGTGAACATCCTTGTTTTCTCAACCTCTCAGTGGATGAACATTTGTTGAAAATGTGTTCTACATCAGGATTGTGTAAAGGATACACGGCGATTCTGCAGGAGCGTCAGGAATCCGAAGTATAATCCACAGCCTTCCCCTGCAGCCTTCCGACTCTATCAAGCACTAGAGCACAGGAGGCAAGCCAGGGGAAAACAGGGAGACAAAACAAGGAAAGGTAGGGGGTAACAATTGGTGTTGAGGGTTTTCAGACTGGTCGTCTCAACCTTCTTGTGGGCTTGGCAATCAAGAGAGACTGTAATGCAAAGAGTTATATTCTTAAATCTGAAGAGGACAATCACATTCCCAATTACACAACATAACCCTTCATACCTATCTGGTTGTATGTTAATGTTCCTGAATGGATATGGGAGAACCTCTGGAAATGGATATAACTGGAGCTGCAGTGAAGAAGACAATACCCTCATAAGTCTAATGACCCAATGTATACTTGTGTATTGAGTGACTAACAATATATCCTGCTCACTCTGATCTTCTGTCTTAACTGCCACGAAGCACACCCCAAAGGATTATTTGAATACAAGAATTCGGTTGCCAATATCCTTGATAGTGGGAACAACATCTACAATAAACAAAACAGGGAATCAAACACTTCAATACAGTATTACTGATACCAATTACAATGTGCAGCGCAAGAATGCGCTATTACCGTGTTTCTGGAACATGTAGATGTAGCCCATTCCTCACTGGTCCACGCAAGATATCAAGTCCAAAGAGGTGAAGTAATCACCAGAGCTGAATACCCCCAAGGAAATGGTGTAAGAAGGGATAAGGAAAGGCCCTAACTAACTAAGGTCAGAGCACCGGTAACAACCCGGCCGCCAGCGGAGCAGAACCCGGCTGGCAGCGGAGCAACCCGGTGTGGTAGGAAAAAAGGAAGGGTGAAGGTTTGCCCGGCCCGTCAGCGGAGCAAAACCCGGCTGACAAGCGGAGCGGAAATGAGGCCAACAGCAGAGGGAGGATGCCCGGCTCGTCAGCGGAGCTCAAGCCCGGCTGACAAACTGAGCAGTACTGAGGCAAAGGGTAGGGAGAGGAAATCCCGCCGGATGGCGGAGTCAAACCCGGCCGCCGGGCGGGACACCAGAACACTGCAAGGCAGCTAAATCGGGAAACGACACGGAACGTGTCAAATTGCACAAGCGCGGTGGAGAGGCACTTTGCAAACGAGAGGGACGGGCTGCAGAGGCTCACAAACGAACCAACAGAGCCGAAGACACTCTCAATTCGGAAGAACGCCAGGACGTAGAAAAACCGGAAGTCAGGCACAGGAAGTCAGGCACAGAAACGAACCCAACGGAGCTAGACGCTAGAACGTGAAGCGTCGCTCCCTGGGTCAAGGAAACCTATATAGTGCACAATTAAAGGGCTAGCACACTGGGAGGGGGCTTGAGGCATGACAGTACACTCCCCCCACAACAACCCCCACCTGGTTTTGGCTTGTCAGGGTATCTTTTATGGAACGCCCTTAACAGCCTGGGAGCATGGACATTGGAAAAGGGTTCCCATGTACGCTCTTCCACACCGTATCCCTTCCAATGAACCAAATACTGGACCGTACCCCTCACTCTACGGGAATCTAGGATAGTCTCGACCTCGTATTCCTCCGAGTCCTGCAGAGTTAACGGAGTAGGTTTTGCTGGCAGTGTAGTCCCTGGCTCAACCGGCTTTATTAGGGAAACATGGAATACCGGATGAATCCTGAATGAAGGCGGAAGCTGCAATCTTATGGCAACAGGATTGATTATTTTTTCCACCTTATAGGGACCTATGTATTTGGGATTGAACTTGCGTGGACCCCCAAGAGTAATGTATTTGGTGGAAAGCCAAACCTCATCTCCTGGTGTGTATATGGGTTCTAATCTTCTGTGTAGATTTGCCCCCTCTGTGTATCTCACCTTGGCCATCTCAAGACTCTCCAATGCCTTCCTCTGTATTTCAAGTAACATCTCTACTCTATCTGCAGCAGCAGGGGTTGGACAATCTAAGGAACAACCAGAGGGCAGCAACTTAGGGTGATAACCATACAAGCAAAAGAATGGAGAGACCTTGATAGAGGAGTGTGTGCTGTTGTTATATGAGATTTCTGCTACCCAAACCAACTCATCCCAGTCCACTGGAGACTGCAACACCTGATTTCTTATGTATTGCTCAAAACACTGATTGACTCTCTCCGTCTGTCCATCTGACTGAGGATGGTGACTTGAGGACAGACGGACGTCTATCTGGAGCAAAGAACACAAACTCTTCCAGAACCTTGACACAAATTGGGCTCCCCTGTCGGAGACCAAAGCAGAAGGGAAACCATGAAGTCGCACTATGTGTTGCATGTATATGGAGGTTAATTCAATTGCTGTGGGTAAACGTTGTAACGGTACAAAATGAGCCATTTTGGTGAACATATCCACCACTACCAGCAACGTATTGTTCTTTGCCTTAGTGAGCGGTAATTCCACTATGAAATCAAGGGACACCGTATGCCAGGGACCGGGAGGGGAAGGTAATGGCATGAGAAGGCCTACAGGATTGAGGCGAGAAACCTTAGTTTGTGCACACACATAGCATGTCTTAACAAAGTGTTCTATGTCTGCCAACATAGTAGGCCACCAGTAACGGTCACGCACAGTGCTAATGGTTTTCTTAATCCCTGGATGACCTGCTATGGGATGTGTATGATACCACTGCATGACTTGTTCCTGGAGGTTCTTTGTCGGTATAACCACTCCCCCTTGTACACACACAAGGTCTCCCTTCTTGGACGTGTCTTGGGAACCCACAATAGCCTGCATGTCTGCTGACGCTTGACTACACTTGACTTGTACCAGGAATTCATCCTCTGACCTAGTTCCTCCTACAATATTCATTCTAGGGATAATCAGTGTAGGCTCAATGGGATCTATAGGAGTCTCGAATCCCAACCGTGAAAGTGCATCTGCCTTCCCATTACGTCTGCCTGGTCTGTACTGGACAGTGAAGTCGAACTCACTAAAGAACTGAGACCAACGCAATTGCCTCATGGAAAGTGCCTTTGCCGACTTGAGATATTGGAGGTTGCGATGATCGGTGTATACCACCGCGGGATGTCTAGCACCTAGGATGTACTGCCGCCACTCTTCGAATGCCTTCTTGATAGCTAGAAGTTCCTTGTCCCCTACCGCATAATTGTATTCAGCAGGGGAGAGTTTGTGAGAATAATAAGCCACTGGATGACACTCACCGGACACTGCATCCGCCTGAGATAGAACACCTCCCACTGCCACTTGCGAGGCGTCTACCTCCACCACAAAGGGCAGAGCGGGGTCGGGATGATGTAGCACCGGGGCACTGGTGAAAGCATTCTTTAGCAACTGGAATGACCGCTCTGCCTCACCGGACCAGATGAAAGGAACCCCCTTTTTCAACAATGATGTAATGGGTGATACCAAGTCCGAGAAATTGCGAATGAATCTCCTATAGAAATTGGCCAGCCCTATAAAACTCTGGACTTCTTTGATTGTCCGCAGAGCCGGCCATGCCAAAACAGCCTCCACCTTGGAGGGATCCATGCGCAGGCCTCTAGGGGAAATGATGTATCCCAAGAAAGGGACTTCCTGAGTGTGGAAAGTACATTTTTCCAACTTACAATACAATCGATTGTTTAGTAAACGTTCCAACACGTTACTTACATGCTGTTGGTGTATCTCCAAAGTAGAGGAAAAGATCAGCAGATCATCAATGTAGGCAATTACATAATCATCAAGAATGTCTTTCAATACCTCATTGATGAAGAATTGAAATGCCGCCGGGGCATTACAGAGTCCAAAGGGCATTACAAGGTACTCAAAGAGACCATACTTGGTGCAGAACGCCGTCTTCCACTCGTCTCCCTCCTTGACTCGTACCAGATGATAAGCGCCCCGCAAGTCCAACTTGGTGAAGTACTGGGCATAGCGAATTCTGTCAAGGAGGGAGGCTATGAGAGGAAGAGGATAACGGTTTTTGATGGTCACTTCATTGAGCTTCCTGTAATCGATACAACATCGCAGGCCCCCCTCCCGTTTAGGAATAAAAAACAATGAAGAAGATGCTGGGGATCGCGATGGTCTGATGAATCCCTTCTCAAGCATAGAGTCGAGATATTCACGTAAATATACGTTCTCCTTTTCGGTGAGGGCATACACTCTGCTACAGGGTATTCTGGCTCCTGCCTCAAGATCAATACGGCAGTCGTAGACGCGGTGTGGCGGAAGAACCTCTGCTTCCTGTACATCAAAGACTGCTTGCATTTCGTGGTAACAGGGAGGTAGAACAGGACAGGCCTCCGTACATTCTGTGGCTGTGAGTGCCTCTCTCTTAGTAACCCCTACCACAGGCCCCGGAACCACCGGAGGAAAGGATATGGTGGATGTTTCCCAATTGATGTCAGGATTTTGCGTTCTTAACCATGGGATACCCAAAAGCACCGGGAACTGTGGAGAACTAATTAAGTCGAACGTTAAGTCTTCATGATGATCAGGTGCTATAACCATGTGCATCGGGTTGGTGTGATGTGTAACTGGACCAGAAAGAAGGGGACTGTCATCGATGGTAGTGACATTACTGGTAATCTCCTTTTCAGTGTCGGTTATCATGTTCTCCCTAGCCCAATCTCTGTCCATGTAGTTTCCAGAAGCCCCAGAGTCCACCATTATCAAAACGTGTAAACCAAGAGTGCCTTGTGTGAGATATGCTGATATGTACAAATGGTTGGTAGGAGCGTATGTATAATCGGAAGAAGAGACTGTTAGTCCAGACCTACCTGAGTTCCTCGTCTCACAAGAACTCAGGCTGACTAGTTTCCCGACACCTTGGACTGAGCGGGTTTAACTGGGCACTCTCTTAGGAAATGACCCGCTTTCCCACAATACAAACATAATCGAAGAGTTCTTCTTCTCTGTCTTTCCTCGGAAGTCAGAGGGCCTCGGACTATGCCTATCTGCATGGGTTCACTGTCTTCCGTAGCTTTTTCTGGGGCACTCTTTTTCTCCTTCAGAGCAACATACCGATACTCATGCTTCCCTATCTCTTTCTTTCGTTCATGCAATCGATGGTCTATCTTCACTACCAAATCTATGAGAGCGGTACAGGAGGTAGGAAGATCGACTATCTGGGACAAGGCGTCTTTCAGTTCCTCCCGCAACCCCCTGTAGAACATGGTACTTCGTTTTTCCTCCGGCCAGTCTGACTCAATCACCAACCGGCGGAATTTGGTAATATAGGCCACCAGATCCTGAGTACCCTGTTTCAATTCTAACAATTCTGTATCGGCAGAATGTGTATACATGTGTCGATCGAAGAGTTTTCGAAATTCTCGTCGAAAAGCTGCATAATTATGTAGCAGGGGGTCATCTCTGTCTACTAAGGGAATAGCCCAATCAGCCGCAGAACCACTGAGGTAAGATATTACAAAAGCTACCTTAGCCTGATCAGAGGGAAAACATTGAGCTTTGCAAGAGAAGTGTAGTTGGCATTGACTAAGGAAAGCCGCGCATCGCGCTGTTTCTCCTGCAAAACGCTCAGGGGGTGCCAGAGGTATCGAATGTGGAGTGGTCACCTGCACAACCGATGTCCCTCCTCCTGTAGCACCAGAAGCATGTTGTCTCTGCAGGGTGTCCATTCTGGCCATCAAAGTCTGAGTCTCAACCTGCAGATTACCCAACATGCCTGCCACATCCGCCAGCGTGACCGCTTCGAGATCCATGACGCTCGGGCAGAACTAACCTCTTGGGCTTCACGTTCTGTAAAGGATACACGGCGATTCTGCAGGAGCGTCAGGAATCCGAAGTATAATCCACAGCCTTCCCCTGCAGCCTTCCGACTCTATCAAGCACTAGAGCACAGGAGGCAAGCCAGGGGAAAACAGGGAGACAAAACAAGGAAAGGTAGGGGGTAACAATTGGTGTTGAGGGTCTTCAGACTGGTCGTCTCAACCTTCTTGTGGGCTTGGCAATCAAGAGAGACTGTAATGCAAAGAGTTATATTCTTAAATCTGAAGAGGACAATCACATTCCCAATTACACAACATAACCCTTCATACCTATCTGGTTGTATGTTAATGTTCCTGAATGGATATGGGAGAGCCTCTGGAAATGGATATAACTGGAGCTGCAGTGAAGAAGACAATACCCTCATAAGTCTAATGACCCAATGTATACTTGTGTATTGAGTGACTAACAATATATCCTGCTCACTCTGATCTTCTGTCTTAACTGCCACGAAGCACACCCCAAAGGATTATTTGAATACAAGAATTCGGTTGCCAATATCCTTGATAGTGGGAACAACATCTACAATAAACAAAACAGGGAATCAAACACTTCAATACAGTATTACTGATACCAATTACAATGTGCAGCGCAAGAATGCGCTGTTACCGTGTTTCTGGAACATGTAGATGTAGCCCATTCCTCACTGGTCCACGCAAGATATCAAGTCCAAAGAGGTGAAGTAATCACCAGAGCTGAATACCCCCAAGGAAATGGTGTAAGAAGGGATAAGGAAAGGCCCTAACTAACTAAGGTCAGAGCACCGGTAACAACCCGGCCGCCAGCGGAGCAGAACCCGGCTGGCAGTGGAGCAACCCGGTGTGGTAGGAAAAAAGGAAGGGTGAAGGTTTGCCCGGCTCGTCAGCGGAGCTCAAGCCCGGCTGACAAACGGAGCAGTACTGAGGCAAAGGGTAGGGAGAGGAAATCCCGCCGGATGGCGGAGTCAAACCCGGCCGCCGGGCGGGACACCAGAACACTGCAAGGCAGCTAAATCGGGAAACGACACGGAACGTGTCAAATTGCACAAGCGCGGTGGAGAGGCACTTTGCAAACGAGAGGGACGGGCTGCAGAGGCTCACAAACGAACCAACAGAGCCGAAGACACTCTCAATTCGGAAGAACGCCAGGACGTAGAAAAACCGGAAGTCAGGCACAGGAAGTCAGGCACAGAAACGAACCCAACGGAGCTAGACGCTAGAACGTGAAGCGTCGCTCCCTGGGTCAAGGAAACCTATATAGTGCACAATTAAAGGGCTAGCACACTGGGAGGGGGCTTGAGGCATGACAGATTGGTCAGTACTACTCATGCACTCTTGGTATACTTTAGTATAAAACAGACTATTCTGTAAACTCTCAAAATTAATTATTGGCCTTATTAGGATCTGATTCTTCCTTGACCATTAGTTTTTTTTACTGTTTCTTAGGTTTTCTACATTTTGGGATGTTGTGTGGCACACAAATTATAAAAAGGTCTGAATATTAAGATTTCTTTCATGTTTCTACATATCTTTCAACGAGCTTTCTCACAAGATATAAGTTAATCTTTAACACAAAGAAACTGGTTTGATTACGCAATAGGGCTCTCATAGGTAATTTTTGACCAGGGTGCAGTTAGAGAATCCAAACTAAAATTAGGGGCTCTTTTACACCCAAGTCAATAACTACCTGCAAATGCCTCCCTTGGGTGATATTGCTATTGTATATCATACCTTTAAAAATTGGTCTGAATTCACAAACTTGTTATGTGATGTGCTTTTCATGGTAGTGTTTTGGTGAAAGTGTGCATGAAGTACATACGCTTGATTTTATTTTGGTGTTGAGACTCCAACATGTTTGTTCCATTGTAATGCACTGAAAAGAATGTGTGATTTTGAGGAACACAAAGATGATCATGTATAAAGTGTGCTAAAAATGTGGTCACAATTTAAATAATTTATTGGACATGCCAAGCTCATTTTCAGAAAGCCTAAATGAGGGCATATTTTCTATAATTTTTCAAAAGTGTTGTTGGCATTCAAAAACCACCAGAACTTGCTAGTTTTACTTGTATACTGAATTAACTACATTTGCATGCGTAATTCTTGTTGTTTGTCTATAGGTTAATATTTACCAGATAAGTTTTAATATCATTTTACACTTAAGCAGTTGTTCTTGTAGATAAGGAAACACCTCTATCCCTTTACATTCAACTGACTAATGTCCCCAGCTTCCTAGTGGTTCCCTTTCTGTTGTGGTTTAAGTCACAAAAGGTACTTTTTTTTAGTGGCCACTTCATAAATAAATAATTAGATTTATTTATTTGATTATTGGATTTGTGTTTCATTTTTCCTGATGTATTCTCTGTGTTCATCTTTACAACTTACATTGCACTGTTGGTTTGCCAGCTTTCTGTACTAAGGTTCAGTATTTTGTATATTGTGTTCAAATAGTGGTTCTAAGGCTTCTATGAACTCAGGTGCTTTGTTGGTTAAGTCTTAACTTCTTAACTTGAGAGAAGGGAGCACTGTGGCAGTACACATTCCACGTGCATATTCACGCACTGTACCATTGATTAATGCTTGGAAAGGGTTTAGTAACGTCAAAGATTACTGGTCAATGTATAAGTCACTTATAACCAATGAAATTCTTTGAGTTAATAATAGATCACATTTTTAAGCTAAGGTGTACTTAATTCTCCACCATATATCTCCTAAGTTACAAACTGTGACAGTGGCTGATCACTCTCTGCAAATCAAAAGACACGCAATAGAAGAAAGTTACAGCATAGCATTGATAAGGAAATGTGACACAATCAAACAATATTTTGCCATATTCAGGTTCATCTTCTGATGCAAAGACAAGTATGCACTTGGAATTCTTTAATGCCCCAAGATTGTCTATGACATGACTGTTATGTCTTACACATTATTCAACTTATCTGTGTGAGAGGAATGCCTCTTGACAAATACCTTGGCAGCAACGTTCATAAGGATACAGGCACAGACTGACAAGAGAGAGGGGTGAGGAGACAGGAGAGCATTTAGAACTTGTTTACTGGAAAACTTAATGTAAAAGGTGAAACATGTATGTGTTATTGAGCAGAAATATTTGTTCTGCCATTTTGCCATTCAACGGTTCCTAGTGACAGGAAAAAAACTAAATGAAATAAGACTTATATTGCCAGATACATGATCACTGTTCAGCCCTCTGTAGGTTGTATTGCTCATGTCTGCGGCACATTAAGCACAAAGCTGCTTACCATTCAATGTCACCTGTAATTCCACAATAGAGAATGATGATGAGGGGCTCTGTTGCGTATTTCCACACCTGAGACTCAATAGGGATTGAGAGGTCACATATTTTTCATCACATGAGCTACCCTATATAGAACAAAGTCAATGTCGCCTCGAAGCTTGGTTTTTAGGTCGAGTCTAGCGCAGTGCGTATGCGATGACCTATAGGGAGGCCTCTTGGAATCACTCCAGCCTTCCCCCAAAACTTTTTCGTGTGGTATTTTTAACTCCCACACAATCTATTGGTTTTTGCGTGTGGCTTTCAAAAATGAAACCACGCAATTGGCCAACGGCGGGTGCATGTCCCACCTTTTCTCTAAATGTTCACTCCCACAGCCTCCGGCTGTTGGGAGCGAGCAGGGGAGTGCAGGCTCCCAGCTACATTCTGCCCTTGTGTTGGATTATGTTACAAATTAAACATAGCACATTTGCGCGTGCTTGTCTTCAACACTTGTCTGTGGTTCTTTTTCACGTTCACTCCTTTATTTGTTTCTCGCACTTTTTAATTTGTCACGCTATCTCCCATTGGTTTATTTGATTGCAAGCATGTTATTTAATTAAAAGTCATCGTTTAAAAATGCAGCAGATGCCTGCAAGGAAGACATCAATATCATCAGTAAGAACAACCGTCTTAGTGTAGACCTGTATGTGAAGCCAACCGCCCGCAACACGTTACTACACTATACCAGCTACCACCCCAAAACCCAGAAGTCTAGCATCCCTTTCAGTCAGTTCCTTCGGGTCCGAAGGAACTGCTCTTCTGTCACGGACTTTGACAGAAGAGCAACTGATATGAAACTCAAATTCATATCTCGTGGATACCCCAAGCGTCTAGTACGAGAATCATACAAAAGAGCAAGGTTCTTCGACAGACAGCACCTATTAACACCCCAAATCAAAGAACCACAATCCAAAATGGTCTTTGTAACCAGGTACTCCACTATGAATGCGAAGCTTCAACACATTATATTCTCAAACTGGCACATCCTGAACGCAACAAAACCCAAAGAAAGTCAACTCCCTAAGCCTATGTTTGCATATAGGAAAAACAAAAACCTAAAAGATCTGGTAGTAAGATCAAGAATGGAACCTAACAAAACAACTCTCACACAAAGAACGCTCACTGGCTTGAGCCCAGCTATAGGCCTGGAGTGCCTGGATTGTGCTGCCTGTGAATTTGCAATTGAAACCAAAGAGCTGAATTTTAACAACTGCAGCATTCGCTCTCGAACTCTTACTAACTGCAAAACCACCAATGTGGTCTATCTTCTACTTTGCCCATGCAACAATGGCTACGTAGGCGAAACAGCAAGGATGATGTCTACACGCTTATCAGAACACAGATCAGCCATCCGTACGGGTAAAACACAGGCTCCCCTAGTCAAACACTACCAGGAGGCCAAACACAATTCCAACGACATTGGTTGGTTCATCTTGGAAAAAAATCCACAAAACGTCTGGTGCACTTAGCACACAGGTGCGTAAATGTCGCGAAGTTTATTGGATTTTCACCCTAGATACCTACTTAAAGGGCATGAATAACGAAATACCATGGGACCAAGTATTGAAACATAACTATGGTTAAATATAAAAATGTGGCCCTACATCCCACCAGTCCGGGCATTTTTTGACTCTCACTCCTACTTAGGCATTTTATGTTTCTGTTCACTGTTTTCTTTCCTTAACAAACCCCCCTACCAAAAAAATCCTCTCGCAAATTTGAACAAACTGATAAGAATCACATTTATCATTAAGTACCGAGAGGTCCATTTCACCCTTTCCAATATGTCCGCCAGTTTTCAATATTGTAACAGGATGCTACCAAACATAGTCCGTCATCGACTTCTAGGCCACTTATTATTAAGCACCGAGAGGTCCATTTCACCCTTCCAACATGTCCGCCAGTTTTCGGCATCTTTACATGACGCTATTAAACATAGCCCGTCATCGACCTCTAGGCCACTCTAGACGCGCCTACCATTGAAATTGACCTCAAGGGTTTAAATACAGTCGGCGCCATTTAGCCTTTTCGATCCCTGGCTCTACATGTTTAGACGCCGGCAGACCCCCCCAATCGGAAAGCGAAGAAGAGACAACCATCAGGTAAGCAACCGGTCGTCATAGATCTACGCCCGATTAAATAGCGTTCATACAAGCTTCGCAAGACACAGCCCGATAATAACCGTTGGCTGTATGTCTCTATTTTTGCCGTACAGATTGTCCTCGCACCGCCATTAACATGACGGCATTCGTCGGCTAAACCCTAGAAGCCCACAGACCCCCAGTGTAAACACAGTGGACGCAGGCTAAAGGTAATTAGTTGTAAATAAATATCCGTTCTCTACCATCCATGTATAACAATACGCCACTCTAAAACGTTGTCATTGCTTGTATCCTTTCTGACACATAGATTGTCAGCGCTACAAGAAACGTCCAGAGATCCCAACCTAGAGCACCTATGAACCTAATCTACAGGTACCTATTGGGCCTTTATTATCATGATCATTAGCACCCCCCCTTTGGACAACCACCACTAACAGCTTGCCATGAATGTCTCCTGACATTTAGGTTACCTGCACAACATTTCTCCTGCGCCAGGAGCACGTAACCTAGCAATTGTACAAGACCATCTCTACAGGTAATACTCCTGCCTTGTTCCACCTATTTAGTCTCATGATACTAGTATGACCTATATAATTCCTCCCTATGTCCTTCTCATTTAACAGCTCAAAATTCGAAGCTTACCCTTAGATAGCAGGACACCCATTGAAAGAGAAATAAAACAAGCAAAATAAATTACAATACAGGTACTCTTCCATTCCGTAATTCCCCTGTTATACTCCTTTGAATATTCATCCTTTTGAACTACTAAATGTCGCACTTTAATTATGTCCTCTTGCAGCGCCCACGTCTCAAAGACAAACATCTCATAGGTCAAGATCTCTTTATCCTTCCCCTTCTGTGAGAACCGGCACCATCTATTTACCCAGGTACAACCATTGCTCTCCATATGTCCCCAACTGATCTGTCATCTCACCTTCCTTCTTCCCCCCGTTTTTCTCCTTTTTTGTTCTCAATCCTTTTCCTTGATCTTCCGTCATCACTCACACTCTTCCAATCCTTTACCATTCCTCCCTTTCCCTTCTCATGGCTATCTGCACAACATTACCGCATTACGTCTTTCTGTAGTTAGCATTCAGATCTTTAAATATTGTTTAGATAATCATCCCATGTGTCCTCCCCCATTCCATCGCCCCCGTATTGAAGCTTGCTGCATAGAAATACAACGATATCAGAAATGTACCAGTCTAAATGGGCACCAAACTGTATATAACTGTAAATAATAGGACAGGTTTAAGAATTTTCATAGACTTTATTGTCATGTTTTGTATCACTGTATAAATGTATCACAAGATTTCTCTTTGTATTTTAACATGTAAATATTCAGGACAATTCACGGACATTGACAAGCACTGCTATTGTTTATATCTCTCTATATGTATAGGTCCATTTGGATACTCACATGGCTCCCTGATGAAGGCCCCCAGCCGAAACGCGCGTAGATGTCATACTTAGCCATGTTTTTATGTACAGTGTGCTGAAACAATCTTCCACACAACTTTCAAGTTTAAATTAATTACCTTGAAATGTGTATAGGATGCAACAATAAGTATATATATGTAGATTGAAAGTCACATGTATAGTGGAGGCATGCACACGATAATTACCTGTAATAAAATAATGATGCTTTTTATCAGAATAACATTTGAATAAAATAAAATAAAAGCCATATTTTTGTACCACACACTTTGTTCTTCAATAGTTCTTGCTGTCATTTGTCCGTCTTTGCCCTCTATTTATAACTAGTTCCTAATTACCTTTCTTCCAAATGCAAGGAAGGCATAGTCATGTCAGCTCAGCAGACTGCCACACTTCCGAAGCATTACCGGTGTGTATACCATGGACATTATGGTTTAAGTTCCGGGGCATTACTGGTGCTTATGCCATGGCATACTCTGCTTCCACTTCTGGAGAATTACTCGTGTGTATACCATGGCACACTATGCTTCCACTTCTGGAGCATTACCAGTGTGTATACCATGAACACCATGCTTCCAATTCCAGAGCATTGTCGGTGTGTATACCATGGCACAATACACTTCTACTTTTGGAGAATTACTGGTGTGTTTACCATGGCACACTACGCTTCCACTCCCGGACCATTACCGGTGCGTATACCATGGCACACTAGGCTTTTACTGCCAGATCATTACCCATGTGTATACAAAGGACATGGCGCTTCCTCTTCCGGAGCATTACCAGTGTGTATGCCATGGACACTACGCTTTCACTTCCAGAGCATTACCAGTGTTTATACCATGGACAGTACGCTTCCACTTCCAGAGCATTACCAGTGTGTATACCATGGCATAATACACTTCTACTTTTGGAGCATTACCGGTGTGTTTACCATGGCACACTAGGCTACTACGTCCGAAGCATTACCAGTCCGTATACCATGGCACACTAGGCTTTTACTGCTGGAGCATTACCCATGTTTATACCATGGATACAATGCTTCCACTTCCGGAGCATTACCAGTGTGTATACCATGGCTCACAAAGCCTCCACTTCCGGAGCATTACCAGTGTGTATACCATGGACACTACGCTTTTACTTCCGGAGCATTAACAGTGTGTATACCATGGCACACTAGGCGTTTACTTCTGGAACATTACCCATGTGTATACCATGGTACATTACATTACCACTTCCGGAGCATTACCGGTGTGTTTCCCATGGCACATTATGCTTCTGAAGCAATACTGGTGTGCAAACCATAGCACACTACGCTTCCACTTCAGATTACTGGAAATGGTCCAATTCCAGAGCATTACAGGTTTATTTACCAGGTCACATTATGCTTCCAGTTCCTGAGCTTTAAAGGTGTGTAAACCATGGTACACTACGCTTCCACTTCTAGAGCATTACCGGTGTGTGTACCATGGACACTATGCTTCCAATTCCGGAGCATTACCGGTGTGTATACCATGGCACATTAGGCATTTACTTCCGGAGCATTACCTGTGTGTATACCATGGCACACTGTGCTTCCACTTCCAGGGCATTTCCGGTGTGAATACCATGGCACACTATGTTTCCATTTCTGGAGCATTAACGGTGTGTATACCATGGCACACTACTCTTCCACTTCTGGAGCATTACCGGTATGTATACCATGGACACTACGCTTCCACTTCTGGAACATTACTACTGTGTATACCATGGCACACTAGACTTCCACTATTTGAGCATTACCAGTGTGTATATCATGGCACCTTTCGCTTCTACTTTTGGAGCATTACCAGTGTGTGTACGTGGCCATTATGCTTCCACTTCTGGAACACTACTGGTGTGTTTACCATGGTACACTACATTTCCATTTCTGGAGCATTACCGGTGTGTTTACCATGGCACACTAAGCTTCTGAAGCACTACCAGTGTGCATACCACAGCACACTACGCTTCCAGTTCTGGAGCATTACCGGCGTATAAGATGTTACCCTAGGCTTTTCCTTCTGGAGTATTACTGGTATGTATACCATGGCACCTGACACTTCCACTTCAAGAGCATTTCCAGTGTGTATAGCATAGCACACTACGCTTCCACTTCCAGGGCATTACCAATGTGTATACAATGGATACTAAGCCTTCAATTCAGGAATATTAATGGTGTGTATACCAAGGCACACTAATTATTAAGTGTAAAGGGGTAACCCTGCGTCCCTCAGAACCTGGGTACGTTTTAATTAAACAAGAAATGGTTCTGTCGGGTAGGACGAATGTGAGTTGAAGATGCTCAAAATGCAATATAGAAAGCAATTTCTGGAACATGTATCATAAGATTAAGCTCTCAACACTAAATAAATAAGAACTTAGCTGTATTACTTTAGCACTTAATGAATAAGGAGTGAGATGAATGGTTTGTTGCTTTTATGTATATCAGAATTAAATCATTCATTGATATTCACAACAGGTAGACTGTCAAGACAAATGATTTACAGGAATACTAAGTGAATACAAGTGACAATAGTGTACAGTGCTCAAGTGGTGTACAGAATATACAGTGAGATCATGGTTATCTATATACAAGTGTGTTGTAAGCCAGAAGCTAATTTCACTCCAGCAATTCCTATCTTGCATTGTAAGGAATCCCGGTAGTACTGGACCTGGCGTAATACAGCTCAGTTCTTATTTATTAAGTGTTGAGTGCTTAATCTTATGATGTACTAAGGCACACTAGACCTTTACTTCTGGAGCATTACCAGTGTGTATACCATGGCACACTATGCTTCCACTACCGGAGCATTACCGGTGTCTATACCATGGCACACTACACTTCCACTTCCAGAGCATTACCGGTGTGTATACCATGGCACACTAGGCTTTTACTTCGGGAGCACTACCCATGTGCATATCATGGACAATACGCGTCCATTTCCAGAGTATTACTGTGTGTATACCATAGCACACTAGGCTTTTACTTCCGGAGCATTACCCCTCTGTATACAATGGCACAATATGCTTCCACTTCCGGAGCATTACCAGTGTGCAAACTATGGCCGATGAGGTACGTGGAAGTTGGTAAAAAGCAGCAATCCATACACTCCATGGGGATGTTCATGTAAGTAATCAAACAGTAGCGCAAGCCACTGTCTCCGGTTTCACCGTCAAACTGCAAGATGCTGCTTAACGCTGCTGGAGGGAGCGGAATAGGACAGTTTGACCACATTCATATTTCACTCTGGTCTATTTGCTGTCGCTAGCATTGCAACCATCTGCTATGAACAGCTTTTCTCTGTGGCCAGTATTGAAAAGACTAATTGCATAGCAACAGCTGAATTATTGAATATATGCATGTGATTGTACTTCTGCAGTACAGCCTGATTTAAAAAAAAACAGACTGACGTGAATAGGTTCCTACTCTGTGACAGGGCAATAATTGGGGCCACCGGGATTCTGTGGCAGGAGAGGGCAAAATATGCAGCAGGGTTGAGTGAATTATGTGGCAAGAAAAGGCAAATTACAAGGCGCAATGCCGCACATTTTGTGACGGTATTACTTTATTATTTTGCCATTTTGTAAACATGCTAACACTGACTGAGCTTTGGATTTACCTCATTAGTACCAGTGTAACACCCACATATAGCAATAAGCAGCAGATAGGTGATCAGTCAGGCTTTGTAAAGGACTTTCAGCAGAGCTGCAAGGAAATGCATGGGTTCTCGGATTTCCACTTCCGGCAGTGTAACTTACTTCAGTCCGTGTTAAACTAGGATAGACCAATGTGATGTGACATTACATTAAACAAATCTATGCCTGGGCCACGGGGGGTAACAACGAGGAGGAAATATTGTGGGCTTTCTCCCCTGGTCTGTTTGCTGTTGTGAATAGATTCCATTTTGTGTAGAGCATCTGCTTTTGGTGAATACAATTCCTGTGGACGAGTGCCTTCTCTGGGTTCTTAGGTCTTCACAATCTGGCCAGGGAGCAGGCTTACTTGTGGCCATGTGGGACATTGTAAGTCATGACTATGGCCACTGTAAAATATTCTAAAGGAAAATATCACCAAGTTATTAAACCATATATGTGTAGGAGCTTAAATAATCGTAGCACAAGACAAATAACTCAGCTTTTCAATAAAAATGCATTGAATGGAATCTTGTAATGTGTTCTGGAGTATTAATATTCTTTCCAAATTTGTAATGAGATTTAATTAAAAAAAACATAATTTATGAATTTAATTTTTTTGGTATGTAATGTTATAGCCTGCTTGCAGAGCGAACACATTCATATGAGTAACCATGGTACAAAATCACTACGGATAACAGAAATATTTGCAGTGCGCAACACAAATGTTCAAATAATAATACGACATTTGGGAGTAAAGATGGGGTCCTGAGATGTACAGTACCTTATATGTTGCCGTACTGCCTTTTAATGTTTATTCCTTGCTATCTCATGTCCAGCCTGACAAAGCACAATAATTGCTATTTTCTCAGTAGATTTCATTACTAAAGATATATCATTAAATAAAGAAATATGTGAGGTACTCAGCATTCTAATCTCAAAATATGTTATGATATATACATCCCACCAACACACATCATATCACAACTCACCGCTACATTCCACACCATGCCAGTGCCCTTACGTCACTACACTAAGCACAACTTGCACACACACTTTACAGTACTAAATACAGCAGCTACATTGCTCTACAACATACCTCAAAATCATTGCCAATATCTCTGGCTAAACACTTATAAAGTCCCAAAGGTGAGACCTATTGGCTATGCCAATGCTTGTTTGGTTTGTTTCACTGTTATGTCCATTGCCCTTGTGAGTGAGATTATCTTCTACACTAGAGCCTGTGTGGCAATCTAACTTTACCGGATAACTTATCAACAATTTCCTTGACACTATTCTAGTCCTGCTGACAACTACCCACCTGTCATCACTCTTAAGTATCTGCTCACATTTTTGGGAGACTTGGCCATGGCCAACAAGGTTAACACATTTGATTAGATGTCCACACTTGCACACAAACACATAAACATACCCACACATCCAAACACACACACACACACATACAGACACTCGCATACAAATAAACACACATATACACACACGCACACACCCTATCTTACAAGGCCAATATTTCTAATGAAATACACATTTTTTCTTGAAATTACACCTTACTGGGGACTCTCTATAACTGTACCCTGTTATAAAAAGTGTGACAAAGCAGAACCTAAAATCTCTCGTAACAATTTCAGTGGAAGTAATGAGTAGAATTTTCTTTTTAAGGCTGGAGGAATGGGCACAGGAACAATCTATATTGTCACTAGCGCCGTATGGCTTTAGAAAGCAGATGGGAACTATTAAACAATCTATACATTGGAACTGCTAATTGTGACATATACCAAAGCTAAGAAAAGTGCCCTATAACTTTGTTTTGCAGAACGAATTAGCGCCTTCGATTTGGTTGACCTAACCGCCTTTTGTCAACATTGATCTCTCACGGAGGAACCAGGACAATTATAGGATTTCTTTCTCATCTATATGAGAATCTATCTAGTAAAGTTTGCTTCGGGTCCTAGGGAGAATGGTTGCCTAAATTCAATGTAGGGCACGGTCTTTGACATGAATGTGTGCTAGCCCCCCTGCTGTTTGTTCTTTTTAATATTTAGGTGGATATCCATTTGCAGGCTCTGCAAGCCGATGCGCCTCAGGCTGCCTGGCGCCCTGTTCCAGGATTGATATATGCTGACGATGCTGTTTTGTTAATTGAGGAAGACCTGGCTTGGCAGGTCAGGCTGGACTGTTCCCATGAGGCAAAGGGTCAAGACTGATTTGCATATGGCCATGTCTGAACTGAGGTGGCAAAGTGGGCTAAAGAACGATGATGGGGGGGCGTGGTCTGGCCACGCAGGAAGATGGCCGCCTGACAGAGAAGCTCCGCCGAGGGACGGACCCCTGACGAGCTTCCTGCCCTCACCTGGTGGTCGGGATCCTGCCTTTCATGCTCCTTTGCTGACGGAGGCTTCACTGAGCCTGGCAGTGGTTTTCTGAGGCTCAGCGGCGCTGTTCTTCTTCTTTTCCGGCATGTCGTCACGGAGCCTGCCCGCCCTGCATTGTGCACCGTGAGCTGCGCGTTGATGACGCCGCGCCTCTCCTCAGGGTAAGCCACGCCCCCTGCAAATCTAGGGCCGGGCTTCCTCACACTCTAGGCCCGCCCCCTCAGACGACGAGGCTGCGTTCCTCAAGCTACGGAGAACATGATGCACCTAATATTGTGTATGTTCCTAATACACGGCGCCTTCTTTTAAAAGTGTTTTCAGGGGATTTTGTTGAAGTCTAGTAAAAGAACCCCTTGAGAC
Source organism: Lissotriton helveticus (assembly GCF_964261635.1). Lineage (NCBI taxonomy): Eukaryota > Metazoa > Chordata > Amphibia > Caudata > Salamandridae > Lissotriton > Lissotriton helveticus. Next base: position 1,694,665,094 of record NC_136069.1, on the reverse strand, counting down.
TTCCTGTCACATGACGTGCTTCACCATCTAGAGGCCCTCTGAATTATTTCCTACAGGATTTTCTGTTCTGCCTCCTCCAACTCAGCTTTATGTACCTCAGTGTGTTGATATTGCAAACATACGGAATACTACTGCTTCATGTTGGAATTTCGCAGGCAGGACTATAAGTACTATTTACATTTTTAATATTTCAGTTTGTCTTTCTACCAGTTATGCCTTCATGAAACTTTTGACTCTTATTCATAGGCACTGTCTCCTACATCAATACTACAAGCTCATGATTTCCTTTGAGGCAGTCCTGGGTGTATGATATTTCTCTTCTCTCACATGCTACCTCCTTCTTTGAGAAGTGCTTTACCCTCAAATTTAGTGCGCACTTCTCAATGTGTATAACCACTTTATCGCCATTACATTGCTACTCTACTGTCATACCTATTAACTGTGTTTACATGCTTTGCTTATGAGGTAGTTTTGGTACGCAAGATTGCTTACTCCAACTCTTCACTTGTTTTGTGATATACTATTTGCTATTTTGTGGCAATGTAGTAATCATTTTTCCGATTTCAGGCATTAGTTTTATGCTGTTTGTATTGGTCACTTTCTTGCTGTATACAATTTATTACCTCCTTGTTATTTGATACACCCCTGGCTTCACCATTGCCTCATATTCCAATATTTCCTCTATTCGCTATTCCAGACCACCACTAAAATAGTACATGGCCATGTCTAACAATAGGAATGGTGGTCGTAGGCCTAAACAACCACTTTTCAATGAAGTGGTAAAACAACCCTCTCCTTTGGCAGTTAAAGGTAATGGCTCCACGTCACCTCCTTCGAGGCAAGCTGCATTACCTCAGAGCGACAAGTCCCTGTCTGACACTATGCAACGCATTTTGCAGGAACTTTCTGGGGTTAACCGACGGCTGGAGGGCCTGGATATTGCTATGACTTCATTGACTACAGAAACTAAGTCTATCAGGGGAGAACTTACTACTTTTCACACCAGGATTGATGTCATTGACTCTAAAATAATGGACAGAGAGGGTCAACTGGATTCTGTTCAGGGTTCAGATCAAGACCTACTCTTCCTACAGAGTAAGATCATCGATTTGTAAGATCGCAGTTTTTGGTTTTCCAGAAAATATTGAAAAGCAAGATACGAAGTCCTTTCTTTGTGATGCCCTTCCCACTTTGACTGGAATTTCTTTTACTCCTCCTCTTGAGCTCCAACGTGCTCATAGACTGGGCCCACCACGTCCTGGACCTTCTGCAAGACCTAGACCAATCATTGCTTGTTTCCTTCCGCATGAGCAAACTAGACAGATTCTATCAATGGCTCGTACACATGGCTCCTTTCTGTTTCAGGGTCATACCATCTACATGGCTGCAGACTTCTCTAAAGAAACGAATGAACGGAGGAAGGCGTTTCTCTTCATGCGACCCCAGTTACATCAAATGGACATCAAATATGGATTATTTGAGCCTGCACATCTTCGTATTACTAGGAATGGAGAGTCCAAAGACTTTTACGATCCTGCACTTCTACAGCAGTTTCTGGATGGTATCAGGTCCGATGATATGGAAACTCAGTCTCCTTCCAATGCCCAATCTTCTCAATCCAATTCCTCATCTACGAATTTACCAACGTCTCATTTACATACCTCTCCTGACTCTAGACAACGTGGCAGAGATCTCACTCGTCTGCCTCGCTCTCAGGATGACAAGGATTCGGCTCTACGCTCTGTCTCTTCTCACACCAATACGAAGCAAAGAGACAAGTCTAGATCGCCTCTTAAGATGCCATCTGATGCTGACTGAATTCTTTTAATGCTTTAATGCTTTATTATTTTTTCTTATTATATAAGCTTATAGCAGTGCTTACTATTCACAATGCTTTTGTTGCTCGCTTATCTCACTGAGATTTTACTGCATGGTATAATAAGATTATTTCCTTAGTGTTCTACATAGTGTTCTATGCCCTACTATTCTTCTATATTTAATACTAATATGTGATTTTCAGTTTTGTAGTTATTTAATCATTTTCAAGCTTTGCTTATTATACACTATAAGGCTGTTTTCCATCCCACAGGAGATCTTTATTTCCCCCCTGTTCATTCCCCTAGCTACGGTGTTGTTTTTCTTGTTACGCTTATAGGTAAATGTTTCATTTCCTACTTACTCCGGTTTTATATGATGTCTCTTTGTTTCATTGTTCTCTATGTTTAAATTGTCTTTGATCATTCTCTTTTGTTTCTCTTCTGTTGTATGACTTTATGGTTTTCCCTCCTCTTCTTCTACCTATTATCTCTATCCCTCCTTTTCTATGACATTGTTGCTTTGTTCCCTTTCCGTGTTTTTTCCTTTCATTAGTTATGTTTTCTCTTCTTCTTGTCCTATTATTCTCGTCCAGGTTTTATTCTAAAGTCGTGTTCCCTTTTGTAGTATGATCACTTTTCTTCTCTGTTTCATATTGTGGCTTTTGCCTTGTTGTTCTTTTTTGTTTTTGGGTTAGGACTTTGGCCTCCTCAGAGTCTTTATCTGATCGCAGGTTTTCCTCAAAGTGGTTATCTCTCCCATGGCGGTCCTTTTTCCAATGCATTCCTATTCCTGTGATGCTGTATTTGTTGTTAAACGTGACATTATCTCTTTCCTTCATCCCGCTTTGGATGGTGTCACGTATTTTTTCTAATAAGTTCTGCTGTTTTCTTATATTTCTATTCATATGCTTTCTCATCTATACTTTCTATTTCCTTGTCTCCGCCCTTCTTATGATGGTACCGGATCTCTCTTTTTATCTCACTTAACTTTCATATTTCTTTCACTCCACCTTTCACACCTCTTATATTTCTTATTTCATTTTCCTTGCTTTCATTCCTTTCTCCTCATATTCTTCTCTTATTATATGGTTCTCTCATCATGTTTTTTAATGATTTCTTTACTATACTGACTATGTTTCATGAATGATTGTATTTTCCAAGATTTTATTGTTGCAACTATGTTCTAAATGCATTTCATATATTCCGTATTATCATTTACTCCCCCAGATCCCCATTCTTCTTGGCTCAAAGGGGGTCTGGCCTCCCTTGGCGCTGCTGTAGGTGCACCCAGACCCGTAGTTAACAGTCTAGGTTTCTTTTTTCTTTTCTTTCTCTTTTTCTCTTCTCTCCATCTTTAATACTTCTTTCTTTCTATTTCTATTTGCTTTGTCTGTTCCAGTTTTTCACTCTACCTTTTTAATCCCCCTTTTTCTTTTCTTTTTCTCTTCTCCATTTTCTCCTTACCCAGAGTAACAACTTTATTCTCCCCTCTCTCTTTATTTATTTTTTCTTTTCCTTATTATCTCCTTGTTCAATCCTATTGTCATGTCTTCTGTTCATCCGCTGTCGGTGATTTCCTGGAATGTTAATGGCCTCACCCATTATATCAAGCGCAAGAAAGTTCTTTCTTATTTGCATTCTAAACATGTAGATGTTGCCTTACTACAGGAAACCCATTTGGACGATGTTGAATCTAGTAAGCTTGGCAGGGATTGGGTTAGTAAAGTCATTCATAGCAGTGTTTCTAAGCCTTATCCCACCAATCCAAACCCTGTTCGTAAGTGTGGGGTGGCCATCCTTTTTCGGAAGTCACTTCCTTTTACAATTATCAAGACATGGTCAGATCCGGATGGTCGGTATGTATTTGTCAAGTTGAAACTTGGGAACTCTTTTATTTATCTTGGTTCTGTCTACGCTCCATTAGGTCCCAGAAAACAATTCTTCCTTCGACTTAATCGTCTCCTCACAGACATAAATGCTGCCCAATTTCTCATTGGAGGAGATTGGAATTTGGCTCCAGACCCTGCCCTTGACAGAATGTAAATGTAAATGTAAATGTATTTCGATTTATATAGCGCACTAATCACCCAGGGGTCTCAAGGCGCTTGCTTAGGGAACCCGTCCTGGTATTCCCCTGTGAGAAACCCCGGCAGGGAATTCACAAGGTGAAAGCCAGGCATCCCACCGCGAGGGGCCGTAGTGGAGATTAAGCAAGCTATTGCCCAGAGTCGCAGAGTGTGACCCCGTGAGTCGAGTAGGCACCGGAGCGAGAATTATCGAGTCCGTGGAAATTTTTTTTTTTTTTTTTTTTTTTTTTAGCCCGAGACCCGCCGAGGCGGGGAATCGAACCCTGGTCCACGGCTGATCTCAGCTTCCGGGTCTGCCACCTCTAACCACTGAGCCATGCTTCTCCAACCACTGAGCCACGCTTCTCCAGAACAGGTTGCCTTGATACCGTCAATGCATCCGATAGAGCCATTTTGCGGGACATTCTTACTGACACTGGTCTTGTTGACCACTGGAGACTCAGTCACCCACAAGATAAGGAATACACATTCTTCTCTTCTACTCACGGCACATTCTCCCGTCTTGACTACTTTCTTCTTTCGCAACCTACAGTCCGGCTAGTTACTGAATCAAAAATCCTAGAAGCAGCCATTTCCGATTATTCCCCCGTTTTCTTGTCTCTTGATTTGGGTCTTTCCCGTCCGGGGCGCAAGCCCTGGCGTTTAAATATCAATAAATATAAAACACCAACAGGTAAACTTCTTTTACAGTCACACCTGCATGATTACCTTTTGAATAATGAGGGCTCAATCTCCTCTAAAAGAATGGTATGGGCAGCTGCTGAGGCTACTATCAGAGGTCAACTTATGCGAGACGCTGCTCTATATACAAGGAAAATACAGCCAAACAAGCTGATCTGGAGAAGGACATTTGCCGACTTTCTCAATTATATGTTTCGAAACCAACCCTTCAAAATCGTAAATCATTGGAGCAGGCGCGCATGTCTCTTAATAGTCGTTTTACTTCTAAGACCGAATATGCCTTACAAAAGATGAAAGGTCATCACTATGAGCAGGGTGAAAAGGCTGGCCGGCTATTAGCTGCTCAACTACGTCAGAGGGAGGCTGCTGTGGCAATTTCGGCTATTAATTCAAATTCTTGCGATATGCTTACTAGGCCGCAAGAAATCGTTAAAGAATTTGCTTCATTTTACAGATCTCTCTACTCACCAAGCACTCACGTAGCTACGTCAGAGATGTCAAATTTTTTGGGATACGGTGCGTCTTCCACGACTCTCTGATGATGGTAGAGCTCTCCTTGAGGGAGGTATTACGAAGTACGAAATTTCCTCAGCTATCACTGCTTTACCGTACCATAAAACACCAGGTGATGATGGTTTCCCCCCTGAATTTTTCAAGTGGACTGGTCAGAGTATAGTTGATACTCTACATGCCGCATTTGTAGAAGCCACAGCAGAGTCTTCTCTTGGTTCTATTTCCAACAAGGCCATCACAGCTGCCAAAACCTGGTAAAGATTCTTTGTTATGTGCTAGTTACCGACCAATATCTCTCTTAAACTCTGATGTTAAAATTCTTGTGAGTATTCTAGCATCACGTCTTCGTAAGGTTTTACCTTCTTTAATCCACAACTCACAGGTAGGCTTTGTTCCCGGTGGTTCATCTAGGAATCATCTACGTACTCTCTCTCATGCTTTATGGTCAGCTAAACACCTTGCTCATGATGCCCTACTTCTTTCTTTGGATGCTGAAAAAGCATTTGACCGCATTGAATGGGAGTATCTTTTTACCGTAATGCAACGATTTGGTTTAGGCGACCAATTTATAGCTCAAGTGTGACTGTTATATGATAGCCCATCAGCTCAAGTTAATTGCGGTGGTTTCCTTTCTATCCCATTTCCAATCAGACAGGGTACTCGTCAAGGTTGTCCTCGCTCCCCTCTTCTCTTCCTTTTGGCAATGGAACCTTTGGCTGCTGCAATACGTCAATTGCCTGCAGTGGTTGGAGTTCCTCTTGCAATTGGTCATTCAAAAATGTATTTATACGCGGATGATATTCTTCTCACATTAACTGATCTTCCCCGCTCTCTTCCTTCTCTCCTTCGCATCATCAATGATTTCTCTTCTTTTTCCGGTTATAAGATAAACTAGGATAAGAGTGAACCATTGCCCATGTTCATTGGTAATAAAAAAGCTGCAATTTCTGGTTTCCCATTTTATTGGCAACCATCCTGACTTAAATATTTGGGGATATTGATTAACAGGGGATTGGATAACACAGTTGTGGATAATGTAACACTGTTGATTGCTCAAATACAAAGGGATTCGATAAATAGCAAGTCCTCGGCTTATCTCTCCGGGGCGGGTTCAGGCGGTGAAGATAGTTACCTTACCGCGATTTCTTTATGTTCTAGGTATGCTCCCTCTAAACATTCCTCTAACTATTCTTCGGTCTATTGACTCCAAAATGTAACTTTTTATATGGGGTACGTCCAAACCGCGTCTTACCTTGGCCAAATTAAAATGTCACCAATTATACAGGGGCTATGGTCTCCCCTGTATCGAGCATTACTTACTCGCCCTTCATCTTTCACAACTTTCCTTCTTTTTGCCTAAGTCTAAAGACATACCACAATGGGTCCCACTTGAACCTCACTTATTAACTTTCGGTCTCGGTTTGTCCCTTTTATATGGCAAGGGTTGCAGTCCTTCCAATCCTAAAAACCCTATCTTATCTGCTATGCATAATTCTTGGCAAAGAAGTCATTGTTAACTTAAATATAATCCGCGGCTTCACATCGAAGCTCCTTTATGGTTCAACTCGGCTATTCGGGTTCGTAATCGCATGTTATCCTGGCCTCTATGGCAGAAAGCTGGTGTTCACTCTCTGGACCAACTATTTCATAATGACAATTTTAAATCTTTTTCCCAACTTAGTGAGGAATTTCATTTACCATCCACACAATCCCGCCAATATACTCAGCTTCAACAGGCCATCACAAAACATTTAGATTCTACACCTGAACTGTTGACGGCATCTCCTATTTTCTCTTATTTGCATTTGTGGGGAAATTTTAAAGGTGTGACTTCCGGTCTTTATAAAACTTTCCTGCATCCTCTTTTTTCGCAACCCCTTTCAACAGCTCTTCAATCAAGATGGCAATCTCGCCTATCAGTTACATATTCTTATACTCAATGGGATCAAATTCTGGAAGGTTTACATAAAGGTGTCAGAGAGGCCCGTCTCAAATTTTGCATTTTCAAAATCATCCATGAATGGCACTGGTCTCCATCTAAACTGCATCATGCTAAATTGGTAACACAATCTTTGTGTTGGAGATGTTCTGCTTCTGGTTGTGATATCACGCACATTATTTGTGAATGCCCCTGTACTAGAGCATTCTGGCTTTTTATAAGAAAGAGTTTGGCTTCTGCTATGTCTCTACCATTACCCTTTACTTCTGCAAATATTATTTTGCATGATTTTTGAGATCTTCCGAAATTGTCTAAACCACAGACCCGTCTTCTTCATACTGCTTTGGCTACGGCCAAAATTTGTATCTTACGCCATTGGAAGTCTTCCTTACCTCCTTCCCAGGAAGAGTGGCTAGTGGCTATGGTACAAACAGCCTCTTATGAACGTGTCATTTATAACTTGCAAGATCAGGCTTCTGTTTTTCTTCAAACATGGTCCCCATTCCTAGACACCACGGTGGATGATGACTCTGTCTCTATTCTTTCCTCTCCAACGTCTGTTATCCCTCCTTAGTTCACTCCTCCTGGTTTTTTTTTCTGTTCTTCAACTCTTCTCATATGTATTGGTTTCGCCTCCTTTTCTCCTTTCTCTTGTTACTCTGTGGTTTTCCTTTCTCTTTTCTTTTCTTTTCTCCTTTTATTCCTGCTTTATAGTTCATTGAATATTTGCTATTTTTGATTATTCACATTTATTATTTGTTATGTATAACTATATCATTTTCTTACTTGTATTATGCTTCATTTATCAATACGTTATTTTATTCTATGCTTGCACATGTAAGTGTTTTTGTATTGTCATCTAAAAACTTTTTAATAAAACATTTCAACACAAAAAAAAAAGAACGATGATGGATTCAACCCAGATCTGTGATTGGGGGCGAGTGTCTGAACATTTTCAGCGTTCCATACATCATTTCCTTTTGTTTGCATTGTTCGCCCCCTGGTTGACCTACAAAGACTAATGAATCCTTTTGGGGACCGTGGGCCATATTACCAAGGTGAAGTATCGCCGCATTTTCGGCGAATTGTGCCGAGAAAGTGGCGATACTTCTAGCGCCCTATTAACAAGGGCATGCTAACGCCTTCCTCAAGCCCACTTTGCATGTCAGCGAGAAACATGGCTAATGACATGCAAAGTGTGCGTTCCCACATCCAACCACATGTAAAATGTGGTTGGAGGTGGTAACACCCTATTACCAAGGCAGGCGTTGGGAGAAGGAGACCTGCGATAAACTCGTTTATCGCAGGTCTCCCAAAGCCTGCTCTGATCAGGCGTTAGGCATTGATTACATGGGGGTGTGGATCATAAAGCTGAATCCACCCCTCCATATTATCAAGGTACACATTAGCGCGTGACAACAATGCTTGTTTTCATACGCTAATGTTCCCTATCGCCAGCTATTGCCGAATTTAATATCGCCTACGTGTTGTGCGTTGATAATGACGCGCTAACACGGCGATGAAATCCGGCGATAGCCGGCGATAGGGAAATGTGCGATGTGCATTTTTTAACGCACATCTTGGTAATATGGCCATATATGTCCTCGGAGAAAATGGTGATTAACAAATCCTAAACATTTACCATGGTTTGTGGGCTAAAGCATAAACAATGTAGAATGTTTTATATCGATACAACCCCAATTGATACAGTCAATTCATATTGTTATCTGTTTTATTTTATTTATAGATAACAGTTCATGGGCCCAACAGGTTTAAAATGCTAACGGCAAAATTAGTAGAGTTTCACAAGGTATTTTAAAATGTTCATCTAAGTTAGGTTTCCAACCCATTAAGGAAATGGTTGAACTTTACAAGACTAGAGGGTTGAGCACCTCCACAAATAGGGTTAAACTCTGGGGCTTGGACACCTGTGCTGCCCCGCAAGTGGAGGAAAATAGTTTTTGAAAATGGCGACTTTGCTTACCGGCTTATGCCCGAACTATGATTCTTTCTCAGGAGGTCGACCTTTCAGTATTTAGAAGACATACTTTTGGTACAACCTTTGGTACTGTTGTTATCCCTAAGGGTGAAAGAGGATATCAGTTTTGCCTGATCAATTATTTTAAACTGCCCATCATTGGACAAGGCTTCATGTATCCCATGGTTATCGTATATTAACTCCTTCTTTAGTTCTGGAGTTTAATTTGCAAATATCGTCAGACCCCATGCAGAGGACGATTAAAGATACCGTATACTTTTTTTTTATATGTCACATGATCTTCGGGAGGGTGGATACACGTATCTATCTGGTGTAACAAGTCTGCAGCATCGCTTTGTTTTGGTAAGACTAAGATGTGGCTTTGTGCATCAATTAGTGGCCTTTCCAACTATGAAGTCTTACCCTCCGGATCAGACCCCTTGCCCATGTGATGGACGAAGCAAGCAAAGCATGTTGCACTTTTTATTGTTTTGCAACTTGTATCTAAATTTTAGGAGTTTTCATCTTAAATCCTTCTTTGTTAGACAAAAAACTAAATCATATAAAGCTGGTATGAAATATTTCTTTGCACTAAGAGAATCCTATGTGCTATAATGTTGCCCAGTTTATTTTAGAGCCATCCATGTTAAGAAAAGCCTTTTGTATTAGTAGGCCATTTATTTTAAGCTATGTTTTGTACGCATTTTATATAATGCCTATACGTAATGCTTTTTATATTATTGAGATACTTTTTTTATGTATGTATTTCATGTCAATGCACATTTATGGCTGCTTTAACAAGTTGAATAAAGTGAATAAACCAATCTGAACTGACACCTTATTATTAATTGAAGTTGTTGTATGTCTTGTTTGCTTTGCCCTGTTAAGTGCATGATTCCTCTTGCATGGTAGTAGTTCTATGTTTTGACCATTTAACAGTACTGATTATTCCCACTGGAAACATATTTTTCAAATATGAAGTGCAGCCTAAATACCAGCTTCAATGGGATAGTTTGATTTCCCAGGCACATGAGATGATCTTGTTGCTTGACACATGCTGCTCAAACTCACTGGTGGGCACATTGCATTACTGTGATAGGAGCAGATGTTAATCTTGGAAAAACAAACAGTGCCGCACTATGGCCTGTCTTCTATGTACATTTGTTGACATTTGTGAAATTATAATAACAGGGAGTGCATTGAATAATTAAATATAGAACTTTCATTTTTGTCTAATACACTGGTACCTGCTGTGCACGAGCACTTTTGCACTAATCACGAAGCACTTTTTAAAAAAATCATCATAAACAATAGCAATATTTTTTTTCCATAAATTGCTACCTATGAGATTTGACCTCAATGTAGATTCCAGCTGCACCGTGTACTGCAGCATCTAGGCGCAGCTCCATGGGGCCACTCTCATTTGCTACTTAAAGATGTAATGAAAGGAACAAAGTAGCCCAATTTAGGAACATGTGAGGGATTTGTCACTAATCGAGAGAGGTCAGAGGGGCATATTAGCAAGGGCATTATAGCCACTTTAGAGACACTTTTTGCCGATATAGCGGCAATTTTTTTATCGCCCAATTACCAAGCTGTCGCTAAAAGCAGTTAGCGACAGCTTCCAGGCGATAGCGACCGGTTTGGGGCCCGCTTTGCATGTCAGCGATATTTATCACTAATGACATGCAAAGTGGGCGTACCCAAACTAGTAGCGACTGAAAGCAGTCGCTAACACAGCTATCGCCTATTAGCAATACCTGTGACGTGATAAAAAACACGTGCTAACACCGATAAGCGCCAGGATTTTTCACCTGGTAAAATCTTGACTCAGCCATAATAGTCAATGGGAGGAGGATTTTATGGCAAAGTCCCCACCTGCCTATTAGTGAGATTTTCCTTAGCAAAAGGATTTTTATCGCTGGGAATCTCGCGTTTAACATGGGATTTGCCGTTATCGCTGGTTTTTTATCAACGTGGAGATAAACGTTGGTAATACTGCGTTATCTCCACGATAAAGTAGAGCAATAGGAGTTGTTGCTACAATGCTTCATAGTTCTCAAGGACCTGAACAACCCTCAGGTGACCTTTCAATTACAAATGGAAACTGAAAATAAAATGAATGAAATAATTATGCCCTAAACAATCTATTAGCCTATTAGCCTATTATTCAGCCAAAACTTAGACGACAATTTTTGGTCGAGAACCTGGAGGGTGCAATTCTCATTCTGTAGACCTGGCCGACTCCACATTTGCACAAAGCCATGTCGATGTGTTTCCCATCCCAAATGAATTGTGAGGCAAAATAGATCCAGATTTACTGCTGGCCAGGAATATCTTACCTGGGTCCCTGATCTCTTCCTGTGCACAGGGAATGCATTCAAAGCAGCAAATTGGCTTTCCTTTGATGGCTGCCTGTCTGCAGCCAGGAGGGCATTCTTCACTGCAGACAGAGCGAGGGAGCTGCAGGAAGGACAAGGTGACAGTGTGAGTGGAATGCACCAGAGAGCTTGTGAGCTGAAAGATAAGGACAAAGTGACTGCTGAAAGAAAAGAGGAAAGATGGCATGATATCTACATATGTGACTGTTACAAACAGTATCATGTAAAATACTTACAATCAACTTTGTTAGACCGCTTTTTAAAATATAGGCACATATTTTGTCCCTTCTTGTTGGTAAATGTCCAATCACATGCAACGTTGGTCCTTGATTTTTGTGATTCACACAGAGAAAATATGTTTCTGAACTCAGGGGCATATTACCAAGGAATAGCGATATTTATCGTAAAATGCGCTTAGCGCATTTTTTTTATCGCTGCCAATCGCTGGATATGTTAGCGGAGAAAACATGCTAATAGCAACGTTTTTCTCCATTGTGCTAAAATATCCAGCGATAGCGGCGAAATGCGTGAATATCGCTGAGAATACAGCGATATTCACGCATTAGCGACAAAATGCTCTTAGCCATGTTATCCACCTCCCATTGGATAACATGGCTAAGAACTGGTCTGGGAAGGTGTTAGTATTTGGAGATATTCGGGCTTAGCGCGAATATTTCCATCGCTACGCCTGCCTTGCTAATAGGCGATAGCGACGTTAGCGACTGCTTTCAGTCGCTAACTGGTTGGGTACGCCCACTTTGCGTGTCATTAGCGATAAACATCGCTAACATGCAAAGCGGGCCCCAAACCGCTCGCTATCGCCTAAAAGCTGTCGCTAACATCAGTTAGCGACAGCTTGCTAATAGTCCCCCTTGGTAATATGCCCCTCAATTCTTCAAAATGGCCATGTTATCAATAATAAAACAAAATATTTCCCAGGAAAAAATTGTCTTGAAAAAATATGATAAACATTGACGGATCCCTAGGTTAGCTGGTAAGCAGCTGAGAGCATCATCTTCTGCATTTCTAAAACTAGAGGCGCTCACAGGGTCTTAAAGACCCCTGAAACTAGAACTCATGACTGCCTTTGATGAAACCTGAAAGGAAAAGCTAGCAGCCACCTAGGGCTTGACATCAGGCAGGCTGTAAATGGATCTCTTTACAGTGAGCTGGTCACTTCCCCATTTAAGCGGTGGAAAATACAAAATTTCCATTCCCAAGATTGATCCCCTTCACATTGGGTATTTGAATCCCTTATCTTGCTGTCCAATATGATCTCCAGGTGGCAGGTTAGAGCAACTATGGCACTGACATTGGCATCTCAGTGACTCTTGAGAGGTCTACTGTTACTTCTCACTTGCTTATCCACACTCTTTTGAACTAGGTGACACGTTTAATATAATTTAGTTAATTTTAAGTAGTTTACTGCTATGGGCTACTAGGATGTTGAAGGTACTGGAGCTTTGCCAGGTGGGTGCCATGAAATGAATATGCCTACTTAGCTAGTATTTTGTGTTGCCTTTGAAAATATAGATCATTCAAATCTGAAACTTCCCTGGAAGTGATGTCACTGGCATTACCCTAAAACAAGAAAGGCACACAATTGATGGACGGAATGCAGAACAAATCAAAACATTCACCCCCAGTCAAGAGATCTGGGTTAAATCCATCATTCTTTTGCTCACCATGCCACCCCGGTTTAGACCTGGCCATATGCAAATCAGTCTTGACCCTGTGCCTCATGGGAACAGTCCAGCCGGGACTGCCAAGCCAGGTCCTCCCTGGACCGGAAACAAGCATCCTAGGACCAGTTTCGGTGTTTTACCTCTCTTCAGCCAAGATAACTTGAATCCAGTGGCAGAGTGAGCCTGGGACCTACGTCTAGGCATACCCAGTGCACTTAGGGTGAGAAAGCAAATGACACACAATTGATGGACGGAATAAAGAACAAATCAAAACATTCACCCCCAGGGAAGAGATCTGGGTTAAATCCATCATTCTTTTGCTCACCATGCCACCCCAGTTTAGACCTGGCCATATGCAAATAAGTCTTGACCCTGTGCCTCATGTGAACAGACCAGCCCTAACTGCCAAGCCAGGTCCTCCCTGGACCGGAATAAAACATCCTAAAGCACACCACAAATAAATGCAAATTTTAGATGCCACCAATATTTTAATATCAGTGCTGGCATGATACACCAAAGAAACATTAGTAACATTTCTTTATGTGACATGAAACAGTTAGTGCTCATTTCAAGTAGGAGATGCAGTACCACAGAACACAACACAATGCTGGGAATTCATAGTATTTATACCACAAATTGTCATGAGTTAATAGATTTTTTAAGAAATACCTCAGTAAACATTTTTTAGTTAGGTACAAACATGTTTGCATTCAAATTTACCTCAGAGGTTTCTGCCAAGAATTAAAAAGGTATTCCCAAAGGTCAGCTGTTTTACCAGTGCAGAGATCTCCACCATAAGTTTGGTGTTCCTGGAAATAGGAAGCACCACTCAGTGAGTGGCATTGGGGCGTTTGCGGAGTGTTCTAAGGCATCCATTGCTCTGGAAGGTTGCAATGTCCCCAATCTATAAGGTTTTGGGTCCTCACAAACCCCTATACAGCTAAGTGTCTTATGGATTCTTTGGACTTGATTACACATTTTAAAAAATCACATGCAATGACTATAGGTCTAGGAAGGTAGCTTAAACAAAATGTTACTGTAAGGGGACTGAGCTAACCAAGGTGTCTACTTTCCCAAACCTTGGGGTGCTCTTTGATGATCAACGCTCATGGTGTGCACAAAGCACGCTCAAAAAGAATGTTTTAGCTAGAGCGGCAGGGGCAACATTAGACTTCGCTAAAAGAACAGGTTCTAAGCCGCTCCCGGCGATCTTAAAGATTTATAACGCTAAATGTATCCCTATGACTTCCTATGGTAGTGGCATTTGGGGCTATAAGGACACAACAGAAATACAAGTGGCAGAAAATAATGTTTTATGTTAACTATTTTCTGTCCCTGCATCTACCGTAATTTTTAACAGACACTAGGAGTTGGGAGCTGGTTATATTTCAAACTTGATTGCAGTTCCCCCCACTTATCCGTTGGATAAGAATTTGGGCTCAAACAACCCCAAACTTAAGGCAATTAATAATTCAGGATTGCTTAGCACTGATCAAGGCACTAAACATCCGATGGCTTAAATATATTAAAGATCAAACAGAGACGTTAGGTTGTCCTGAATTGTTTACATTCCTTACCCCTTTGAGTAAGCCCGCCGTTAGAGCAGTTAAGTGGAAGTTTTTAGACAGATGTCAATGCTTAAGGGAGAAAAAGGAACTAATTAAGCCCTCAGTGAGAAAGTATGTCACACTGAGTCTGGTACAGCAAATGCAACTATATTTGACCTACGTAAACAAAGCTTATCATCTCTTTGTTTTGACAAGATTCCTTTTAAATATGGTACCCTGGCTACTTGCCTTTCCGAAAGGTTATTTTAAATCAAACTCACCAAATAGGTGCACATGTGACAACTTCTCAGAGCATGATACTCTACATATTATGTTTTTTTGTTCCCATTATGATCACCTACGCAGAAAGTACATCCTCCTGCTGGTAAGGGATCAAAAATGTGTGCAAGTAAGGCCAGCTCTGGTCTACATGCAAATGTTAAGCTCACCAGTAATCTGCCTGGGGGGTAGCTAGTTTTTTAATAGGTGTATTTGGATACAGGAATAGGATAAAGCAGAGTTAATCATTCTGAACCAGACTGATAGTATATCTACGTGACACAAAACACAATAAATCATCGTAGGCAATTATACAACTTTCTGCTTTTTAGGGAAATACATAAAAAAGATGCGACACACTAATAGACTAGTCAGACAACATTCTTAGAAAGAACAAACCCGGGTGACATTGTTTAAATTTATGCTTGCGCATAATTGGAAGTAAAACATTTTTACGATGATCAATGTGAAATTAACAAAAGAAAAAAATGTCAGACTGGAGCGAGACACCATCACAAGCTCCGAATGATAGGGCTTGGGGGGAAAAAGTATTTGATGGAAAACCCAGCATACAATGGGATAACATTTAATCAAAACCGTGTTAAAATAAATCTGTGTTGGGGCTTTGTCCCACTGAGAGTCATAAGCTCATCAAGATATACCTGGACCCTATATTTAGTACTATTATTTGTTAGCCTTAAATAGTGACACACAGGGATTAGTGCCATGCCTATCTGATGAGATGTTTAAGGGCCATCCAGTTCAAGATGGCAATATAAAAACAATAGGGGAGACCCACCATTTTTCTCCAGAAGGTATCTTCTATCGTATGATTTTTCACCCTGCAATATGGAAAACCAAGGGTTTATTAACTTTTTGACCTCTCACTAGGATAAAGGACTAAGCCTCATTTGTTTTCAGGTCCAATTTTGCCATAAAATAGACATATGACTCCATTAGGTTCTGTTGTGCTCTACCCATGCGTGCAATTAAAACTGCATCATCTGCATAGAGAAATATTGGTATGTGAGTTTTATTATTAGATGGAACTTCCAGGGTTGAAACCATAAGGGAAGCCTCTACTACATTCATGTATAAGGAAAACAGAAAAGGAGTGAGGACACACCCCTGTCACACACCTCTAGTGATGGGAAACCATCTCATACACTCTCCCTGATTCCCACAGAGAACTCAAGCTGCAGTCCTCGAATATAGTTGTCTGATGAAGGAGAGGATTGCTTCATCAACGTCCATCTCCTTCATAATGCTCCACAGATGGCAGTGGGCAACACTATCGAAGGATGCCAATAGGTCTATAAAGGCTGGGTAGAGCATGCCTTTTTTTACTTGAGTATATTTAGCAACTCACACGCTCAGATTTAAACATTGGTCCTGGGTGCCCTTACCCTTTCTGAAGGCATATTGAGACAGAATCAGGACCTTATTTGCAAATGCCCATTCCTCCACTCTATTAAGTAGAACTCTGCCCATAAGTTTTGCAGTACTATCCAATCACGAAATGGGCCTATAATTCATAGGGTCAGATTTATCGGCCTTTTTGTAAATGTGTATTAAAATAGACTTCTGTCATAACTCTGGTGGTCCAGTAATAGCTATTGCATTGAAATTGTTAGTAAGAACTGGGCCCCATAGTTCAGGCTTGGGTATTGGGGTTCCATCTGGTCCCAGTGTCTTATTATTAGCGCCCTGGGGAGGACGTCTTTAATGACAATTGGGTTAAAAGTAGGAGTGGAATTGGTAGTTAGTACCATATGTTTTTAAAGTAAAAACAATCCCACGCTCTTCCCTTCAAATATTTTTGAAAAATTAGCCATCCATGATTCCTCATCCAAATGACTGTCCAAATTGGGATCTGTGGGTGGCTTGAGTAATGGGGAATTTATTTACTGCCCAAGAATCCCTAGAGTTCTTTTAGACAGAGACATGGTGCAATGGTTCCCAGGATTCTTTGTTTAATATGATCATTCTGTTCTTTTTTTGCTGTTTTATATTGATGTCGGGTGAGCGTAACCTCGGAAGCATCTCTTGGGTCCTTTTTAACCCCTTCCCTGCTGCCATCGGCCGTCGTGAGCACTCCCTCTCCAGTGCTGCTCACGACTAACAGCCGACGCAGCCCCTCACATCCGTTAGAACGCCCACACCACGGCGGAAAAACCGCCGCGGTTAAGGCGTTAAGGGCTTGGTGGAGGATTGCTAGCGATTTTGTACAGTTATGGTCAAAACACCCCAGACTCTTTTAATTTGGAGCAGTGCCATTTGTTGTTAGGTTATTTCTAACCTCTTGCAGGATTATCGCAAATGCTGTTACCACTCCCTCTGGTTCACTATGTATATTAAGGCAATTCATAATTTCATTTTACCTGCCTGCTACAACCCAGGGGATCAGCTCCTCCTTATTTATATTCTCCCACTTCATTATAATCCCATCTTTCCTCACTATAATGGGGGCTATGTATTTAGTCTGATTGACAGCAATCCCTTCCCAATACCATTGGCATGATATGTCCGCATGATCACTAATCCCTGAGAAATTGGTTTTAATATCTCTGAAGGTACCTTTTAAAGATACTGACAAAGGTAGAACCATTGGTTTTAGAACCAAAGGTTTTTTGAAACTGCCCTATGATCCCAGAAGAGGGATCTCTAGTGATGATAAATCTGTAAAGTGCATCACCATAGCCATTGAGTGAGAATTGGGGGTACCTTCTCCATTCTCGTCCGTTGGACCACATGTCATGTTTGAATAAAAGTGACAACTAAGCACATTAAAGTCCCCCACCCATAACTCACTTATGATTGTTAAGTAAGCTATTCATTTTCCCCTCGAGTACATCTACAATCTTATAGATCTCCCCACCAAAGTTGCTGTTCTAATAATTTATAACAAATGCAGTACTTCTGCCTGCGCCTTTAAAATCTTATATGTTTTAGTATGGAGAATCATCAGGGAAAGATAAAACTTCAAGTCTTAGTGTATTTTTCATAAGCGTCAGGATTCCGCTCCTTGCTCGGACAGATTTTGATAGCCGGAGTGTAGAATGAACGGCGACCGCTTATGTCAATATGGCCTATTTCCCAAGTTTCTTGAACGCAGAGGAAGTCAAAAGAAGCAATATACTTGATCCATCTGTGGTCTGTCAGTTTTTGGTCAAGACCTGCAACATTCCATGTAATGGTTGACAAACAGTCCTTACTCTCAGGGTATAGGGTTAAAGTCCCTCTCCCATCAAATGCTCCTCTGATTATTGTGTTGGAAGTTTCCTCCACTGATGTAAGTCAATCACAGGCTTCTAGATCTTCTTGCGAGTGCTTCCAATGCGATCGTGTGTGTGTTTATTTTCACTCTTCTGTGAAACCAATTCTATTTGAAAAACTTACTTGGCCTCCTGCTTCTTAACTTTGCTCCAAGCTCGTGTGCTCCGACCCCGGTCCACCACAGCTGACGCTGCTTGAGTGGAGGGCGGACACACACGGCCTGGCACTCCCCCTGGCACGTCAGACGCCTCGGCTTGGCGGCAGGCGGAGCAGTACATAAACCAGCATGAAACAACCACGTAGCGGGCGTGCGCAGTGGGCGCGCAAGGTGGCAGGCGGAGCAGTAATTAACAGACACGGAGAGAGGGCGCAGCGGAATCTTGTGACTGCTGCCAGCGCGATTGTGTGTGTGTTTATTTTAACTCTTCTGTGCAACCAATTCTATTTTCAAAATGTACTTGGCCTCCTGCTTCTTAACTTTGGTCCAGGCTTGTGTGCTCCAACCCCGGTCCACCACAGCTGACGCTTCTTGAGTGGAGGGCGGAGGACGGATACACCTGGCCTGACACACCCCCTGGCATGTCAGACGCCTCGGCTTGGCGGCAGGCGGAGCAGTACATAAACCAGCATGAAACGACCACGTAGCGGGTGTGCGCAATGGGCGCGTGCAGGGGGCACGCTGATGGTTCGCCTAATGTAAGCCCGTCTGCGCCCGTCAGTGCCAGAACGGGCCTAGGCCCAGGAACCTCTGCCCATACCGCCCTGTCATCCCTACACTATTCGAGGGAAACTCTTCTTCAACTCAGACAGGCCCCCCCCAGCCCCAATGTGCTCAGTCAATCTCCATTGGGAAACAACAAAGTTACTGCCCCCACTGCCCCTACAGACTTCCCCTTCCAGCTCCTTGCCTCCCAATATGCATGTCCCTGCCTAAACATGCTGTAGAGATCTCCTTTCTCCTACAGGACTCCTGCCTTGAAGTCCTGTTCTTAACAGAAACCTGACTCTCCTCAGATGCCAATTCAGACGTTGTTCAGACTCTGCCCTCTGGCTACCTGATTCAACACCTTGATAGACCCTATGGCAAGGGGGGGGAATAGCAATCATTTACAAAAACCACCTGACCTGCCGTATTCTCGAGAGCCCCACTTCAGACTGTGAAAATGTCTTTTTCACCATCCAATTCTCCCCCCTGATGTCATTCTCAGGGCTCCTTATTTACCGTCCCCCGGGAGCACTAGGGCAATTCTGCACTACACTCATGGAAGCCGCCCTCTCTCTGGCAAGCACCCTACCCAACTTCACAATCTTAGGAGACCTCACCACTAATCCTGAAGACAAAGTGGCGAGCGAACTAGCACTCGACCTCGAAGCTTACCAGCTTCGTCTCTTGAATAGTCAACCCACGCATACGAAAGGACACCTCCTTGATCCTATTTTTTTTACTCTCTCGGAACTAATTCTATCAGAGCCGTTACCCGTACCCTGGTCAGATCACTTTATAGTTCCATTAGCTGGTACATCCCCTACTACCTTCGAACGACCCTGATCGAAGCTGTCGCTGGAAGAACGGAGACATCAACTGGACCTCGCCCCCCCTCATATGACCCCGATCCATCAGTGGCTGATATTAAGTTCTCGGCATGGATCGAGGGATCGCTGGACATAGTTCTTCCCAGAAAAGCTGCTTCGAAACAAAGCAGAAAGACCAAATCCCCTTGGTTCACCCATGAACTTCGCCTCCTAAAAAAACAATGTAAAATATCAGAAAGAGCATGGAGAAAAGAATATGCCCCCTCAAAGAAAATAGAATACCGACAATCGATTTCAGTCTATAAACCGGCCCTTAAAACCGCCCAGGCCTCCTTCTTTGAAGAAAAAATCAGATCCTCCACCAGCTCGTCCAGGGAAACTTTCCGTATAGTAACAAAACTTTTAAAGATCCCTAACCCCCCTCGTCCCCTCGACCCCTCCAGTCAGCGCTGTAATGACCTGGCAGAATTTTTCACCAACAAAATTCTAAATATCCTTAGATTCCTTCCACCCAGCAATTCCAATCCCCCTCCAGAACCTCCCTCCTCCTCACCTCCCCACATAGGCCCCAGTCTAGAATATTTTGCCTCAATATCAGAGGATACTCTTCTTCCCATTCTCCAATCTATCAAAAGTGGCTCCCCACTTGACCCAGCTCCACTCAACATACTTAAATTAGCCTCACCCTCCACCAATCTCCCTATCATAAATCTGATCAACTCCTCCTTAGCGCAGGGCACTGTCCCCCTTAACTGGAAGAGGTCCATAGTAAAGGCACATCTAAAAAAAACTCACCTGGACCCTACTGATCTATGTAACTACCGCCCCATTTCTCTACTGCCTGGGATCAGTAAGGTGGCAGAAAAAATTGTCAACCGTCAGCTCTCCGCCTTTCTTGAATCCAGTAACCTACTCCACGCCTCACAAACGGGCTTTCACCCCCACCAGAGCACCGAAACTGCGCTGGTAGCAGTCGTGGAAGAGGCAAGAAAGATCCTCGACTCAGGAGGATCCGTAGCCGTGATCCTCCTGGATCTGAGGGCAGCTTTCGACACCGTGAACCATAACACCTTGGTTCACCGGCTCAGGGAAGTGGGAGTCACCGGTATGGCCCTGTCCTGGCTTAAATCTTTCCTTCAGGACATATCTTTTCAAGTCCTTGAGGGCAACATTAAATCCTAACCTACTCCGCAGCACAGTGGCGGTCCGCAGGGCTCCTCCCTGAGCCCTACGCTGTTTAAAGTTTACATGTCCCCCTTGGAGAAAATAGCTACCCCCCATGGGATCAAAATAATCACCTAGGCAGACGATACCCAGTTGATTGTATCTCTGAATCATCACAATCGCTCCCCTCAAAACCTATGCTCATGTCTTAACCCCTTCGACGCTCATGACGAGCTGGGCTCGTCATGAGGTAGCCTCCTCGCACGCTCATGACGAGCCCAGCTCGTCATGAATAATGGGCTTTACAATTCCGCCCGCACGCATGCGGTTAAAGACATCACTGTCTGGATAGCCCACTCCCACCTCAAACTGAACAGTGAAAAAAACGAGATCCTGGTATTAGGCAACCAATCAAACTATTCACCCGAGACTATGTGGCCATCCTGCATGGGACAAGCACCAACTCCTAAAGACGACATAAAAAGTCTGGGAATATGGCTCGACCACAACCTCACGTTTAAAACACAAGCCAGGAAAACGGCAGGTGTCTGTTTTGGTCTCCTTTGTAAAGCCCGCAAAATCCTTCCCCTTCTTCCCCCTGACTCCAGGAAACTTCTCATCCAGGGGCTCATTCTATCCAGATTGGACTATGGCAATGCCCTATATCTTGGCGCTCCCGAAACCGTCATTGCTAAACTACAGGTCGTTCAGAACTCGGCAGCCAGGCTTCTGACAGGCACAAAACACCGATGCTCGGCGAAACCTGCCTTAAGATCGCTCCATTGGCTACCAATACAGGAGAGAGTTCATTTTAAATCTATGTGCCCCTCTCACAAGATCCTTCATGGTAAGGGCCCTCTTATCTTGAAAGACATGATAAGACCCTACAAAGCCAACAGAAGCCTCCGGTCCGACCTTTCCACCTAGCCTTCACACCCAGAATTAAGAAGGCACACACAGGGGGCTGCCTCTTTTCCTACCTCGCCCCTAAGCTCTGGAACTCTCTGCCACTTTCCATCCGCAGCGAAGCCAACCTCCTCTCCTTCCGAAGACTCTTGAAGATCTGGCTGTTCCCCTAACCGCATCGTTCCCGCCAGCACACTTTCCAGCGCTGGGACACCCCCGGGTAGCCACGCGCTTTAGAAATCTTCTTTTCATTTCATTTCATCTGTCAATGCAGTAAAGTGATTACCAGTTGTTATGGTGGTGTTTTCTAGTGTTGTCTGGGTTTGATTATCCCGATGCAGGAGGACGCTAACAAAGTTCTTCAACCCCTTGACCCTGGAGGTTGGATTGCTCATTTGTAGAAGAAAACCGAATGGCACAACAAATATCTGGGATGTTAGTGTAGGGGATTTAGTCAGTGAATTAAGTAAATTACTGTGAGATGCAGATGCGAAAATATGAGTGTATTTTTATTAATTACATGCATTTTGAAAGATTCTTTTAGCTTTCATTATTCCTAATTGTTAATACATTTTGACTTATTATCATGTGTCGTGCAATATCACTAATGAGAAGCACAGAGGGGGATTGTGGTCAAACATATATATTTTTTCAAGTATTCACACTAATCAAACTTGGAAACAAGTTGGTTAAAAAGGAGTCTGTTTTTCACTTCTTTCATTTACACAAAAGCGCGTGCATTGCTCTACTCTATTTACTGAATTAAAAGGAAATATCCTGTGTCTCATGGAAGGTGCACATAGTATACCGTGCTAATGAGGATGCTGATTACATTCTGTTCTTAGCACTGATGTTTCCACTTCTGAGGACAGTGGTGGCAAAGGCAGCGCCAGGGGTCACAGGGAGCAAGCTGAGACACTTGGGGACCTCGGCTTGTGAAAACAGCGAAGCGTCACTTTTCACTGCGCACTCCTTGCGACATGATTGATGCGCCATATTTACTGTATGACGCATCATGTCGCAAGGAGTTACAGATATGTCAGTATTTCTGACGTATCTGTAAGCGCAAAAGTGACTCATTGCTGGAGTGTGTCACAAAAGTGACGCAACTCCAGCATTGCGTCCTTTCATGTGAAAGGGCCTGCGTCAGTCTTACGCCTGCTGTGAGGCAGGAGTAAAATGTTGACGCATTCGCGTCCTAGAAGTGACGCAGTGAAATCTGGTAGATTTCACTGCGTCACTTCTATGATCCTTTCTTACATGGGAACACCCCCTTGCATACATTATATCTGGCGCAGGTATAATGTGGCGCAGGGGTTTACAAAGTGACGCATCTACCTAGATGCGTCACTTTGTAAATATGGCGCAGCAAAGCGCATTTTTTACACAGCTGGTACCTCACAAAAAGTGACGCCACAGTGGTATCTATCAGGACTATTGTTTCAAAAGGAATGTAAGCTTTTCTACTGATGGATGCTACTGACCACAGATTCTGCACCTTAAACTTCTGTCCTAAGGAAGAGGGATTGAGTATTGCTTACTAAAATAGGAAATCCTGCTACACTTCCCTGTAAATTCCAGTTACTGCATGTTGTGCTGTTGGACAGTAATGCTTTGCCTGGGGAATATCTATTTAGTAGTCATTACATTTATACATTAATGTATAATTTATAAATTAGCTGTTTTTATAAATAAATAAATTCATGCAAGAAATCTCAGTCAGGCGAAATCAAGGAATTTAACCAGGGAGCAAAGTGAAGGCAATAAATTATGAAGTTCCTTGGCAAGAACCAGGTGAAATGTGTTTTTATTTTTAGGTGAGAGGAGAAATAAATGCTGAGTTTGAGAAATAATCTAAATAAAGGTGTCAAACAGTGAAGAGATTTTGAAATTGATGTGTGTGTAGTCCGCATACTGAAGAATGGAGACACCTGTCCCTCCACAAGGTTCCCTCAAGGTATCCATATACTGATTGAAGAGTGCAGGGGCTAAGATTGAGCCTTGTGGAACCCACAGACACTTGTGATGGGATGCAATGTATTGGATCCAATCCTCACTGCTTGTGATCAATTGAGAGAAATTAGGCTAACAGGTCCAGAACCACCCCCTTGATTTTCATGCAGTCTTGCATGAGCGAGAGGAGGCGATCATGGGCTCTACTACTGAGTGCAGCTGTCAGATCAAAAAGAATGAGGAGAGAGGATAACCCCCATCAAGGATTCAAGAGCATGGCCATTCCTTTCTACAGCCTGCTCGGAATCCAGACTGATGGAGCGGCAAGAGATCGGCATATAATGCATTTCTCCATTGTTTTGCTCAGCAAGCATAGACTGGACACTGGATGATAGTTGGATAGTGTGTCCCATTCAACAATGGATTTTAATTTAATAGCTTTTTCCAAAAGTGTGTTCTCTTTTAATAAGCAATAACTCAATGTGATCCTTATAACAATAATTTCATAGTTATGACCACTAGCTGTGGCAAGGGCCTGAGTGTGGAGACTATGACCGCCCATGCTCTACCTGTTGAGTCCTTTCAAGCGGTACTTCAGCACTGTCGGTCATCTATATGACCACGTATGCTACCCAAAGCCGTATATCACTGTGTCAGATATCATACTCACCTGGGTGTTTTCACCCCATAATATGGCACTATTATTGATATTGATATGCGTGTCTTGTTGGGAGTCAAAGTTGCCCACGTTGACGAGTTGAATCTCCTCATAGTTAAATATCTGTACATTTACAATGTCATAAGCACTTGGCGCATCACCATTTTCATCAAAAGATATTTGAGCCCCGATTTTTAATGATAAATTCATCCTTTTCACGTAGTGAAGGACCTAAGAGATCAAAACACAGAGACAGGCAAAAGGAGAACATATTAACACAAGAAGGACAATTAACATTAATTTAACAAATATCGGATAAAATCTAATTAACAACCTCAGTATTTACTAACTATTGTAAATATTGCTAAGCCAGCAGATGCTGCAGTGGAGAGTTAAACATTCACCCCACTAAAGGGATGCTTCTTTTACAGCACAGTAGCCATTTACTGATGTTAAGAAAGTTTTTTGTTTGTTGGACTTGGCCCTTTTGGCCGGTTCACCCCTAAACTTTTTGCTTTGATATGTGACCTGGTGATAGTTATTTTTGGCTTCTGCGCACTTTAACACTGTGTCCCAGTGTAAAGTCCGTGCATGTGGTGAGATTGGCCTGCCCTCCCATAGGAATGCATGTGGGAATGTGAGTGTCCATGGTAGTTCCTGATCGTGGGGAGTGCAGGGTAGAGTTTGGTATGTGCGAACTCGTGAGACTGAATTCTCCGCGTTGAGGTGTGCGACATTAAGGTGTCTAGTGTGGAAGTGCCACTTCTAGAAGTTGGCATGTCTGTGTAATAAATGTGAAGTGACTGTCTGGCTTGTGATTGGCTGGAGCTGGCTGGTGAGCCTGGCTCCAGGAGTCAGGATGGGTCTGCCCCGGTGGTGAATAGAGAGATTGACAGCCAGATGGGTGGGAGGAGTGCACCTGGGACCTGACTAGGGCTGGGCTTTCCCTACACAATGTCGGCTGTGCCCCCTGTGGTGCGACTGATGTCACTAGCCTGTCCTGTGAATGGGGAGAGGGGCTGAGTACAACAGAGTGCTCCAAAACCAGTTGCATCTGGTTTTTCCTTAACCCTGCAGCCTGAGACAAAGGATTTCTGTGTATAAGAAGGGGCTGTGACCCCATGAAAAATGTTCTTCCTTCTGATCCTAGCCTGCTGCTGCTGCTGGGCGCCAGGAGGACCGCCTCCCTGCCTGGAGGGCCCTGTGAGCCGGCCCCTGGGCCCAGCCTTTGCCCCCCCTGCCTTCCTAAGGACTTTGCCTGGACTGGTGACTTTGCTTCCCCTAGCACCTGGGAGCGCTTTATTTTGCATCCTGGGGAGGGGTTTATGTTCCTGAGAAGCACTTCTCCTTCCCCTAGTAGCCCTGGACTGTGCACCAATTGCTGCATTTTGTCCGCTGGTTGTATATTTTAATTATCCCCCATGCGCAGGTGCCCACCCTGCATCTTTGGGTGCTGTTTATACTTTAATACGGGTGCCCACCCCTTTTTATTATTTATTTCTCAGGAGCCTACACCGGATTTCCACCGCGAGCCGCTCCCCACCCCCCCGGGCCGCCGCGCTGCCTGCGACGACCCTGAAGTGCTTCCACGCAGAAGACAGGAAGCGGACGAGAGCCCACCCCACGCTCCTGTGCAGTGGAGAAGAGGCCGGAAGCCCCGCCACCGCAGCCGTGGCGCGAGGAGAAGAGAATGGCTGAAGGTGCAGGCGGGGCTACGGTGTTTGAAGAGAGCCCTGCGCTGCCCGAAGGAGAAGCCTGCTGCCTGTTCCTGCGGGAGGGGGGGTGTGAGGCACATTGCCATTCCTGCCCCCACCCCAACCCAGAGAAGGAATCCCGATGAGAGCCCCGCCACCGTGTACCGGCCGCCAGAGGAGCCCGATGAGGAGGACTCCCCCGAGCAGCCCATGCCCAGGTGCAGACCGGTAAGGAAGGGTCTCGGGGTTGTTCTAACTGGTTCCTTGAGCGGCCCCACTGGATAGCGGGCCGCTCCTACGTCAAGGGGCATTTTTGTACTTCTGAGCCCCGTGGCTCCAACGTGGGGCAGTTGCTGATTCAGAGCTCGAGAGGCTCCAACGTGCGGGGGCATTTGTATTTCGAGTCAGAGAGGCTCCTACATCCCGAGGGCAATATTTCAGCCAGAGCCTACGAGGCTCCAACAATTCCGGGGGATTTTGGAGGGTAGAGCGGCCCCGGTTGGCAGCAGGCCACTCCCTCAGTGTGGTGGCATTGTTGTTTAGAGCCACGAGGCTCATGAGGGCCCAGTTCTTGGAGCCTGCAAGGCTCCCATGTGATTCTTGGGCACTGTTGTGTCGTTGAGCCCCACAGGAGAGCCAGGAGGCATGATTGTGCCAGGCTCAGTTCCACAGCTGCCCAGCACTTAGTGGGCAGCTGCTACGTTTAGGCCCTGAGAACTGTTGCGCATTCTTCTTTGGCTGCCCGCGCAGCCAGCCCAGACATTCTGGACATTGGGCCTGTGAGCCCCTGAGAGGCCAAGTTGGCCTGGGGTCAGATACATGATTTTCTGCGCAAATGTGTGATTACTTGCCTAATGTGACTTATACATTATATGCAATGCCTTTATGCCTGTACCTCTACATGTGTTTTTCCTGCCTAGGAGGTTGTTTGCCTAGTATAGTTATACTAGTGAGGTTGTGTCCCTGCGTGATATATGCCTAAGGTGGTTAGGGTTGGTAGAGTGTACCTAACTTTTTCCAGTAGTTACTTGTTGTGTTCTACAAGTGCTATTTTATGCTACAATTATCCTATGTTCTAAGTTCTATCCCTACACAGTGCTATTTCTATGAAGTGCTAGTTCTGCCAAGTGCTTATTCCTGACAGTGGCCCACGTGGCCCTGTCCCGTGTATATAATCCCCTGTAAATTTTGCCCGTGCCAGTGGCACAGTGTAAATTGTGTGTTTATTATCTAATGTGTTTGGTATAATACAAAGGCTATTTTTATATATAACCTTGTGTGGAGTTTCCTTTGTGGTGGGCCTTGGGTGTTGTTGCTGGGTGCGTGCACACACGCTTTACACATCGCCTCCGGGATAAGCCCGACTGCTTGTGCCAAGCTACCAAGGGGGTGAGCAGGGACTATCTTTGGCGTGTAACTTCCTTGCCCTGACTAGAGTGGTGGTTTCTGCCTGGTTTTGGCGCAAGCCTTAGCTAACCGGAAATCCCCATTTCTAACACAGATGTACTGCTCAAGGGTACCTATCCCCTCACAGACTCCTCACTGGTCTGTATACATTAGAGACTTGATTGTTCCTATTAGAGCAGAGTTAAGACTGATTTTCACAAGGAGGATCTCTGCTGCAAGTGGCTATCATTTTGCTCAGAATGTCATTATAACTACACTGTTGATGGTTACTATAGCCAAAGTAGCCTCAAGCTATTGGTAATGTATTCACGGGGTATGGCACCGGCTGGTATATAGGAAGCCTTGACCTGTTGGTATGTATGTTATCTTGTTACTATTACCCCCTGCAATTAAAACTGTACAGTCAATGCTTGAAAATCCAATTAGAAGTATTGAAAAATAAAAGGAGAGCCTCCGCCTAGATAGCCAGGAAACAGATAGTTTACAATGTGAGCCAGATAAATCGCCATTGATTGAGATCAATTGAAGCATGTGTTCCATCACATTGTTGTTAAGCGTGACATGTATTCCCAGACATGGATCCTATGCTCACTGTGCCATAGGACTTAAGCTATACCTCACTGATAAGACCTAAGGAGGTTGAAACTAGCATTGTGAGTTGCACTGTTTCTACCCGAGAAGAACCAAGAAGCCCTCGACCAGTCACTTTGCTATTGTTTCAGTAGATGCCCTAAGTTCAAAAGGAATCCCCAGACCTGACTCCCATGCTCACAGTGCCACAGCACTCACCCATAGTCGTAGCACGCCGCACCTCGTAGAAGGGTGCGAAGACCCCAATGATGAAGCATGACACCAAGGGGCCTGTTGGTGTGTGAGGGGTATTTAAACAACACGGTGTGCTCCCCACCACAGTAGGGACAACCCCCACCCCTTGAGTGGATTCCATTTTGTTTGTGTAAACTGCCAGGAGAGACCGAATCCACTTTCTCTCTCCCTCCCTCTTGTTTACTTATACAACCTCTAAAGTAGCCAACTGGGTGCATACCACATTAAATCTGAATTTGGAAAAAAGTTGAATTTGAAAAACCAAGTAGTTTGATACCAAACATGACACTTTTCAGGGAGACCATTATATTTTCCCTTAATGAAACAAGACTACTATATGAACATATAGGTTTGCACATATATGGCCAGTACTTTATTTTGAAAATAGAGGAGGCAAAAAATTCCAGTCGAGAACTATTTTCCACGGTAAAAAAATGATCCAAAGTAAAAGCGAACACGAATATGCCAGGCAGTACGGATTTTTTTTTATCGACAAAGTGACCCGGGTCTATGAATCCTTTAATGCGACCAATCCACAGATCCCCACCCCAGATAAAAGGGACCAAACTGAGGATTCGGATCCCAGCAGAACATCTAGACCTTCTTTCAAATTCTGCCTCCCTGAGGGGGAACAGGTTCACCAGATAGTCATGACAACTAAATCAGGGGCATATTCGGACCCATGTCCACCGAAAATATTTCATCTCTTCCCAGAGTTGCTCAGTGAGCAAATGGTTGGGCTTATGGGCCACATAGTGAATTCAGGTACCTATCCCGCCCTCTGGAAACTAACATCAGTCCTACCCCTGTTAAAAAAAAAAACAACATGGACCCAGAAGAACCTGGAAACTACAGCCCAATAGCTAGGATCCCCTTTGGTGCCAAGGTAATTGAGAAACTTTTGAACAAACAGCTTGCCCAATTTATTGCTGAAACAGACATCCTTGACCCTTCCCAGTACGGTTTCCGTGAGGGACACGGAACTGAAACAGCCTTGCTGATGGCGGTGGAAGAGCTCAGGAGCGTATTGGACGCCGGGGGGAAGGCCGCCTTGATCTTATTAGACCTCTCGACAGCCTTCGATAGGGTGAACCACGATATGCTCCTGGACCGACTAGCATCAGCAGGAGTCCATCAAGATGCACGAAAATTGCTGGCATCATTTCTGGACAATAGAACCTTCACAGTGGAACTTGGAGAGATAAAATCTAAACCCTTCAACTCACCATGTGGGGTTCCGCATGGGTCATCACTGAGCCCAGCGCTTTTTAACCTGTATGTAGCACCACTAGCTGGAATCATCAGGGCATGTGGATTCCTGCCCGTGTCATACGCAGATAACACACAAATTGTTGTTTCAATCAAAGATGATAGCTCAGACACCGCGGACAAATTCAAAAACTGCATGAAGCAGGTCAGCCTGTGGATGGAGCAAAATTGCTTAAAATCGAACGGGGACAAAAGTGAGGTTATGTTATTAGGAACAAATGCAGGAATTTGGTCACCAGACTGCTGGCCTGCGGATATGGGCAGCTGTCCGTCACCGGTGACCAAAGTTAAAAATCTAGGCATCTTGTTAGATAACAGACTCACTTTTGATGCCCAAACCAGCAAATTAGTATCCACTATGTGGTTTATTCTAAAAATGATCAGGAAATTAGTGCCATACATCCCTTTGGATTCCCGTAAAACTGTGGTGAGCACCTTAGCCTTGTCAAGACTCGATTACGGGAATGCATTATATGCCGGGATGCAGGCCCAACACCTGACCAAATTACAATGCCTGCAGAAATCAGCAGCACGACTAATCCTAAATATCCAGAGATCAGAGCATATATCGCACCATCTTGACACTCTACATTGGTTTCCCTTGGCAAAATTAATTAGGTTTAAATCATTATGCCTAACATATAAGGCGCTCCAGGGTTCGGGACCTCTGTTCCTCAGAACTCACCTCAAGCCATACGTTCCCACAAGAGAACTACGGTCGAGCCAGGCAAAACTAATACCAGTTCCTAGGTTCAAACAAACTAGATGGGGGGGCAGAAGCTTTCTACTGCATGCTGCTAAAGACTGGAATCGACTCCCCCTCGCTATCAGAAACAGCACCTCTCTGATGTCATTTATGAAATCAGTAAAAACATGGCTGTTCAATCCCCGATAAACCAGCTCTCACTAGGTCCTCAGGATACCATGTCTTCTTCAGCAGCGCCAAGACGCCCAAGGGCATATGCGCGCTTTACCCAACCACAAATCAAATCAAATCAAAATCTAATCAAACATGTTGGAGATGGCCCTTTTTGCAGGGTTATCCCTAAACTATTTGCTTTTTCCTCCTATTTTTCCTGACCTGCTGTTGTTGGTTTTAGGACTCTGGGCAGTTTACCACTGCTGATCAGTGCTAAAGTGCATATGCTCTCTGTTTAAAATGTGTTATGGATTGGTATTTCCATGATTGGCCTATTTGATTTATGTGTCAGTCCTTAGTAAAGTGCACTGTGAGTGCCAGGGACATACATCAAATGCTGTTGGTGGGCTGCAGCACTGTATTGTGCCACCCACGCAATCAGCCCATAAAGTGTAACTCTGGCCTGCCATTGCAGAGCCTGTGTGCAGCCTGGGGCTGCCATGTCGACTTGGCAAGTGCACCCACTTGACAGTCCCTAAACCTTCCCTTTTCTATATGTTAGTCACCCCTAAGGTAGGCCAAACGTACCCCTGTGGGCAAGGTGCCGTGTATGTGAAAGGTAGGACATGCCCTGGTGTGGGTGGCATGTCCTGATTGTGAATAGCAGCCTACTTCGTTTTTCACTATTGCAAGGCTACCTGTTCCCTGTGGTCAGAATGGGCAGTTTGATTATAACATCCTGTAATCCCAGGGAACATGGAAGAAACTCGAGTTTGGTATGCCTGAACTCAGAATGATAAAATATTTATTTTAGTGTCGTTGGTTTTAACATTCTGTGTTTGAAAATACCACCTTTAGAGAGTAGGTATTTTCTTAACTAACCATCCAGCCTGCCTCTGCTAGCTTGTGCAGTGTCTGTCTGGTTTGTGAGTGACATGGGCTGAGGAGACTCCAGGAGACAGTGTGAGTCAGCACAGGGCTGAATAGACCTATCTGCATGTAGATGGGTGGGTGGGAGGAGTATCACCTGGGTCTGAATAGGGTGGTGCCTGCCTTCCACAATGCTGGCTCCACCTCCTGTGGAGCGTCTGAGGATCCTGGCCCACGCTGACAAAGGAAGAAGGTGCACACAGGCAGAATGCACCCAGAACTGTCTTGAACTAGGTACAGGGCCCTCTGCCTTCAGAGGACAAAGGATTTGCTAGTATAAATATTGGGACCCAGACGCAAAGTTTTCAGAACTCTTTTGGATCAAGAAGACTGCCAAGAGGAAGGGCTGGAGAAGCTGTGAGGAGGAACTACCACTTTGCTGTGTGCTTTGCTGTGTTGGCCTGCAGTGGCTGCTTCGGTTTTGGGTAGTGAAAGAACTGGACTGAACTTTCTGAAATCTACTCTTGTGAGTTTCTCCAAGGGCTTGAGGTAGAGCTTGCCCACTGTTCAAGAAGTCTCAGGAACAGCAAAGACTTCAAGCTCGATGCCGTATACGACGTCGTTGCTAAGTCAGTGTCCTAAAGGCACGATAGAGGATACAGCCACAACACCACACCGCGCCCATGGTCTCACCGACGATGCTTGTTAACGTCGCCACCAAGTGCTGCTCGCACCACGACATGTGGGCAGATCTTCCCGACACTGTAGCTGGCCTGCAACGCCGCGGTCAGGCAAAACTGTTGGGATTTGTTTGCTCACAACTCCGTGATAGCCCCGGACAGAGCTATCGACATCAAAGAACCTTGGTCTTTTCTTAAGTATATAAAAATATTGGTTATTTTTCTAAACTGGTGTGGTGTCCTTTTGTAGTGCTTACCCTGTATTACTGTTGGTTATTTGCAAATGCTTTACACACTGCCTCTAAGATAAGCCTGACTCCTCATGCCAAGCTACTAAGGGGGTGAGCAGGGGTTATTTTAGGAGTGTAACTCCCTTATCCTGACTAGGAAGAAGGGTACCTATTTGGACAAAGGTGCAAACCCTTGCCAACTAGAGACCCCAATTTCTAACACCAAACATTTACTATATTTCAATCTGCTGTGGCCTTGCCACTCATGTTGAGGGCAAACTTGTTATGGATCAGTTTAAATGGCTCCTGTAATCCACAATGGTAAACCTGCTGTCATCTCTTTACTTGGGTCACTCAGGGTGGAACAATCACTGCTGCAAGCTATTGGGTCTCTTTTAACTCCCATGCCCTGGGTAATGCTGGGATCACTTACTAGGTACTTATAAAAGAGTTAAAATCCTTGCTAATTGAGATTACCAGTTCTCATCCATCATATTTAAGGTAGACAGCATTGACACTTGGCCCTGGTTAGCAGGTACCAGTGCACTTTCAGAGTTGACAAACAGAGACTTAAAGTATAAATGGAGGCAAAAGGTGGGGGAACCTGCAAAAAATCTGTTTTCTTACAAGTATGTTACTAGAGTTGTCTCTGCTAGAAATTTAGTTCAGGGATCTCCAAAGTTTTCTATAGTGAGAGCTACTTCCGATCAGTGAATCTCCTCGTGAGCTACTGAAGGCTAAACAACTTGTGAATTCTTACAATCCAGCCTCACACCTAGCTTATTGCCTTTAATCCTAATGTCCATACAGCAAGATACAATGGATACAAAATGCTTTGACTAGGGGAACTATGGCAGGACTGCCATGCATGTCAGTGAAAGCATGCTTTTTGGAGTTTTATTAATATGTGTGCATATGAACGGGATACATGTGAATTGGTGTCTGAAAGTCTGTTCTATGTACTTGTGGCACAGGACATGTATAACACAAACATGTAAAGTCCAAAAATGTTCATAACCTGGAGCATTTTTCAGAGTTTACAAAATGACTGTATTTTTCAATAATGATTAAAGCACAGTGCCGACTGCCCACTGGGGACAAGAGACCTGCTATTTATTTTAAAATTAAAGAAAATTAAAAGGAAAAGTTAACTTGATCATTAAGGTAACTTTTCAATTTACTTTTCTCCAATTTAAAGGCATTGAGAAATATAATTGTGTTCTCACCTCCATTATTAAGTGAACAATTACTTTTTCTTATTAGTTTAATACCTTAGTGCTTCAATTGCTCACCTCTGTACCTTACCGTGTGTCATAAATGTGACTCCTGCACGTTTTATTATAGGGCCTTGCTATCTGCTGCCTGATGATAATAATGTCAACACAGCCTACCCTTAAACTTAAAAGGATAAATGTGACCCTGTGCCTTTTTAAAAATGAACTCAAGACTGTGGGCCACTCTGAAGGTTTCTGGGAGCTATTGGCAGCTCGTGATCAACTTGCTGGAGACACCTGTTCTAGCTCTAGGCTAGAATTACAGAGATGTCAGTCATCTTGGGCTTTCTATTTTTGAAAGAACGTTTTTCCATGTGCATTTATTAAACTTACCATTTTGCCCACTTCTTGGGCTCACGTTGATTTGAAGATTCACAGATGTAATATTGAAGATGGAAGATCACAGTGAAGCCTGAAGCTCTGTGGTAAGAATATTTGGACACAATATTACCAGAGACCATGTTTTGGCAATGAGAACAAGGTGCCTTCCCTGAGATTTATGACAATTATTCAGAAAACACCTGCATTGGGTAGATTTGATTGAGCAGTCTTTTTGTAATGAGAGCGGGAGCCGTGGGTTTTCAGAGCATGCAGGCAGGGCAAGCACAAACAGACAAAGCAAGGCCAATTATGGAGACAACATGTGATTGGGAGGGCAGACAGATGCATATTAAGGTGTAGTGTAGTTCCTATATCCCTGATAGGCTCTGCGTATTGGAAAAATATACACTATACTTTTGACATAGGACTGAGGTCAGTATGTCTCTATTGAGTACAATAAACTTGATTACTTGTGTGTGCCAGCTAACTCAGAGGTCACTAGAAACTTCTTGAATACACAAGAAGGGATTAGTTTCTGACAAACGCATAAACATGAAAACTTTGTTTCCCTTAGAGTCGGAACAATCTCAGAACCATGGAAACAATAGATAACAGTTTCACTCAGTCAATCGTGCATGCTTCGTTTCTATAGAGTTGCACAGTAATAGAGAGATTGGCGTTTCTATATAAAGGGTTCATTGAACAGTTTTATTTCTCATGCAAGAGATATGTACTGCTACAATTGTAAGACAGGATGCGAAGTACAATACGTACAGGGTTAGCAGTAAGATAAAATAATACTGCAATAGCATGGTTTTGTAGCTATGACATATATTCATAAAAATACATAAATAAATAACACAGGCCAACATGTGAATACTCATCTGATGCTTCTATATAGTTCTACCCAAATGTACCTAACCTAAGTGTAGTAGGAGGTAAGAAGTAGGTGCTGTTTTCTAAAGTATAGCTAGCTATAGTTTTAGTTTTACCTAGAGTTGCCAAAGGTTTCTCTAAGTTATAGTCTGCTCCATACCTTAGAATGTGTGAGGTTGGAATCTCTTTCCGGGACTCGATATCTAATATCCCGCAAGGGGAGTCAGAAACACTGAAGCTGGATTCTCTGCGAGGAGGATGACTGTGTCTGGTTGTGTATCAGGCGGGAACTCGATTTCCTTCCGAACTTGTCATTGCGAACTGCAAGTAGGCAGTCAAACTGGACCGTACCGGAACCGTGGTTTGCCAGGGCAAGTGTAGGAATATTTATACCTTGAAGGTGTTTAGGAATGCCTGAATTGACGTAAAAGTCAGGCATCGAAACTTCATGAATGAACCCATAAGGAATAGATGTTCATGCATAATAAATTAGTTCTTGGAGAAATCAATATCCAAGCAAGGGAAATTCCTTAAAGGCTTAAAAGTCTGGTTTTCCAAGAACTTGTTGTGACGTGGATTGACAGATGTAGGCCTGTATTTGGTTAGCGTGGACAATGCCTAAATAAATACCTGTATTTGGTTAGCATGGACAATGCCTAAATAAATGCTGGATTTTCTATGCCTAAATAAAGGCAATGTGAATTGTACCTATATTAGGGCATAAATCGGGAAACCTATAAACTGAATCTAAATCTACACACAGCGAAGGCTTTTGGCACGACAACAGGAGAGGCCAAACTGAAAATCCCCTGTTACGCCAGTGTATGTAAAATCTTTGTTAATGTCGGTGATTCGCACACCAGCTGTTTATACATGAAAATATTTATAGTGTAACAAACTGTATGTGGGAGGCATTTCAATCTTATTGCAGCGATTCACACACAAAATATGTACTGTTGGAATGCTACCCATATGTTTGTGTAGTGATTTGCTCAACTGTACCCATCAATTTTGTGAATCCTATAATTTTTCATACATACAACATTAGTTTTTTTCAGTATTTCACACTCCCAAAGTCTTAAATAGGTTTTGCAGTGTTTTAAGTATATTATTGATATGGAGAGCACCTGTATCTTTTCTAACCAATCTCGTTGACCCTAAGATGAAATGGATGCAGTGGAGGATGGGTTTGGGGAGTTCTTGGAGACCATTGGTGTGAATGTGTTTAATGATAAGAGGAAATCTGCTATTTTAAAACTATGGGGCCAATTCACAGAACTAACTTAAGACAAAATTCTAAACGTACTACTTTTGGTATTCACAGAAGTTAGGATTTTGTCTTAAGTTTGTCTTAAGACAGACTTAAGACAGACTTTAGTTAGGATTTTGTCTTAAGTCTGTCTTAAGACAAACTTAAGACAAAATCCTAACTTCTGTGAATACCAAAAGTAGTAAGTTTAGGAATTTGTCTTAAGTTAGTTCTGTGAATCGGGCCCATTGTCTTGGGTATGAAGGGAGACACATTTGATATAATTTCCTGCCCCAAATATTGCTTGATTGATTAGGAGGAGGAGGAAGCTTATATGCATGAAACAGCTATAAAACAATTGCATATCCGTTACAGTGAAAACAAACAAAGTGGTTGCTAGAGGTAAATTTGTAGGAAGAGCTAAACTGTATAATAAGTCGACTGACGCTTTTGTCAGTAATTTACACATTTTAGTCACTAAGTATAACTATAGCGTTTCTTCTGCCAAAATGGTGTGTGAACACATTTTATGTAAGTTTGATGTCAAGCTACAGGAAAAATTGTTGCCTGTTGAAGATTTAATTTTATAAAAATCAATGGATATAGCTCATCAATTTGAGGAAATGAAGTAGGAATGAAAGAATTGTCTTATAAATCAACTGATGTAGTACAGTTTGCAAAAAGAGATAGTGTTGGAAAAAACCTACTGATTGGGAATTCAGATTCAAGGTTCACATTAAAAATGTCAAGAAAAAAGCTGTTGTATGTTATAAATGCCGCTTATCTGGACATATACCTAGTGATAAGTTATGTCTAATTATCGAGCAAATGAGTAGATATTGTAGAGATAAAGGACACAATGGTAGGATGTATAAATGCTAAAATAGGTTTAAAGAAAGATACAAGCATTTTAGCAGGCAACTCAAACCACCCAGACCAGGAGTTTGATAACAGTGATTTGATTTTGCAAGTTGATGTAGACTAAGCTCTGTAATTGGGAAAATATATTCCCCAAGGTTTTTTCTTTGGAGTTAGGATCATTGAGAAACTCTGTGCACAATTTCATTTTAAGCAAAATTTGCAATACCTAAAGGTTATAAGGTCAGAAACATCCCCTTATCATTGAGAATTGCACTAAAAGAAGAGATGCTGATGTTATGCCAACATGCCTTTATTGAGGAAATTCAGGCATCTGAATGTTTGTCTCCGGTAGTGTGTGTGCATAAACCCCATTCATTACACCTGAAGGGAAGGGGTGTTTAGATATAACAAGATGCCATTTGGTTTGCTTTCTGCTTCTTCGCTTTTCCAGAGAATTATGTATTTGTTGTTAAATGATGAAGCACTTTTCATGTACTTCCAGGATGATACCCTGGTGTTTGATAAAATGAAAAAAGAACTTGTGAAACTTTATGCAAGGTACTATCCATTTTACAATATAGTGGTTTAACATTGATGAAAAACAAATGTAAATCTGAAGTAGAATCCTTTGATTAGCTGGGCTACAATAATGGTAAACATGGTATTTCTCTGAAACGTAGTCTGGTCAGGGCCATTGAAGATGCGCTCGAATCCAGAACATAAATCAATTCAGATCATTTTTAGGTTTGGAAGAATATCAAGCCAAATTTATTCCAGGTTTGCAGACAAGACAAAAGTCATGAGATATTTGATGAAGAAGATTCAAAAGTTGTTTTGGTATAGTAAATGTATACGGGAATCTAATGAGTTTTACATGGTGTTAACTGCGGTTGACACAAAGGGGCATAATAAAAAGGCCTAACACTTTTAATGGTGTTCTGGTGGCGAGAAGCCCTTCACCTTATTTACAATGCTGGAAATGCTCTGGAGGATTTTTTGTCAAAATTGTCAGTTAATGAAGAACATTATAGCCTAGTGCAGGATAATGACAAGGATTATTTTGTGTCTATAAGTTCAGTATCAGAAGGATGAATAACAGAGAGAGTGTGAAGGAAGGCATGCAAGGAGGATGCAGAAATTCAGAAGGTTCTAGAATACATTAATACAAAATGGCCAATAAAGAAATTTGCAGAGGAAGATTTATTATTGTTCAGGAGTGAGCAACAAGTAGTGCCAGTGGAATTGAGACATAGGGGTGATTCTGATTCGGGTCGGAAGGGCTCCAAACCATGTTCGGAGCCCTTCCGACCGAATCGGTCAGTGCCGGCCAGATTCCATTCCGACCGAGCCATTTCTATGAGCTTGGTCGGAATGGAATCCGACTCGGATTTCCTGATGCCATCTGGAAATCTTCCACTACTCTCCCGGTCGCCTCTTTATGACTGAGGGAGTACGATGGAAGTTTTTCACTGCCTTTTCGGGCCGGTCTTTCCGGCACGGAAAAGCAGTTGGAGACTGTCTTTGGGGGCCCCCAGCAGGGCCCCCATCGGTGCAAGGCTGCTGAATGGCAGCCTGGGGGCACCTATGGTGCCCTTCTGTGGATCCCTGCACCCGGTGGCAGGCACCTGGGGGTGCCGGCCATACGGTGCAGGGATGAACTGCACCCCTGCTTTTCTCAATGCAGGCATGCATTCTGCTCGGAATGCATGCCTGCAATGTGAAGTATACAAATGTGACCGAACCCTGTTCGGTCGCATCGTATTAGCAGGGCCGTAACCCACAACAGCAGGTCGGTGGGTTACTGCTCCTGACCGATGTTGGACGGACCTAGGTCCGTCCGACATCTGAATCGGCCCCATAATGTTCTCCAAATGTCTCATCTGGTGTATGCTGGAGAGAGCAGCATGAAGAGAAGGGTCAGGAGTGATTTCTGTGGCTTACTATAGATCGGAGTGTAGAAGACAAAGTGAGATCATGTATAGATTGTGCCATTATTGATAAATCACAGAAGACTGTTAATTATGATAAGTCACCTATGTATAGACCCAATAGAGTGTGGGAAAGAATTTCATTGGATGTTGCTGTTCCAGAGTGTTTGTCCAAAGGCCAAACATTTGCTATAGTTTTGATTGATCAGATGTCACATTGACCTGAGGTTAAAATTGTAAATCATGTTACATGTGCCAATGTAATCAGTTTATGAATTATGTTTTAAGAGAGTGTTTCCCTTAGAATATGTAAGACAGATAATGGGGTGCAAGTTACATATAATGATATCGTTGCAGGGATTCTACTCATTACCAGAACTATGCTCTACATCTGATGATATGAAATCATTTTTATCAAGACGTGGTTTGAACATATTCACACCTCTATTTATTACCCACAGAATAACATTTTTTGTAGAAAGATGAATATGGGTTTTGAAGGAAGGAATACAGATAATAGAAAACATTATTTTCAAAGTATCAAAGTACTATTGTGGAGTTATTGACCAACACGAAGGGCTAATGCTGGCAGATCGCCTTTAGAAAAAATTAGGGTCAGAGGGGCTTTTTGCAACTTAACATCCAGTTCATGTTTAATGCTCTAATAAATGATGATGGTTATTATATTTAAGGCTAACAATGGGTAGCCTAATTCTTTCATGTAATTTAGCTTGAAGTTTAATTATAAGATGCAAATTTTTTAGGCATTTATGGTCTTCTTAACTATATTATTGATCTTTATCAAGGGGAAAGTGTGATCTCTCTGCTGGAAGTCCAGTAGGTCATTGTTCTAGATCCATGCTTGAATTCCGGAGAGCAGCCCCTTATCATACCTCCAACACCGAGATGCTGCGGCAATCGAGCGCTTTATAAACTTATTTTTCATTTTATTTCAATTTCAGAAATCAGTTAGCTTAGCTTCCTATCTTTGAATGCACGTTTTA
This sequence comes from Lissotriton helveticus, assembly GCF_964261635.1. Classification (NCBI taxonomy): domain Eukaryota; kingdom Metazoa; phylum Chordata; class Amphibia; order Caudata; family Salamandridae; genus Lissotriton; species Lissotriton helveticus. Next base: position 1,694,625,350 of record NC_136069.1, on the reverse strand, counting down.
ATATGCGTTTTATAATCCTAATTTTTTTTACCACTTTTTGGGCTCTTGTTGATTTAAGGACACATGATGTAATATGACTCCTTGCTTTTAAATTATAACTACATGCATTAAAAGGTTAGGTTCTAATACTAATAAACATGAAGTGAATTTTTCAGTGCAGACCTATTTAGCAAAATTAGAAATGTACCAGTATGATATGGAACACTTTACACATACAAATAAATGAAGTACAAGAGATTAAGCTCAACAAGTCACACTAAGAGGCTAATTACGCAAGTCCGCCCGACACCGTCATTTATACGGGTCTCAACGACCTCTGGTTGGCGGTCCTGACCGCATAATTACAATGTGACCGCACATGATGCCGTCGCATTCTCACATTTCACTATGGTAGCATGTACTACGGCCGTAAACCAGCTGTACCACAAACTCCCATAGGGAAATGGGATGTTGTGTTCATCCATGCACCACATGGCAGGCACCTCATGGAGATTGCCACACGGTGCAGGGATCTTTGTTGCCCACTAAGCCATCAACCATAGGCCGCAAACAAAAGGGAGTCCTGCTAGGGGCCCACAAACCCGCTTTCAGACAGGCTTTCCTTGTCAGAAAACCTGGCATGGAAAGCCTGCCGGAAACCATGCATCGTAATCTGGACAGTTTAAAATGCCATCAATTTGGATTTTTGCCCGATCTCTGAGTGGCCAACGGGCTCGTTGAAACCAGGCAGATTGACAGGCCAGTTTGACTACCGACTGCCTAAATTGTAATTAGGTGGTCGGAAGAAAAAATAGGTTTTTGGTCGGAAAGTTTTCGACCTAGGGCTGGTAGCTTTCCGACCGACATCGTAATCGGCCCCTAAATGCCTATTCTTTGTGTCACATCGGCTGTAACTAGTGAGTTCTCTAGGCATGCATGCTCAGCAATAAGATAATACATTTTTACTCAGTTACCTGCCAGGGTTTAATGTTGCTGTTATCAGCGCAGGCTCCATTACCGAAAGGTCCTTGTCCTGGCGTACAAACCATCAAGGATGTCACAGCATGAGCCAAAGCAAAAACTGCAAGGTAGGTATGATAACTGGAGCTCAGATCGTTCAACTCAAACTCACTTAGATGTATTTTTTCTATTGTCTGCTTCTCAAAGCAGGAAGTTACTGTTCCGCCCTGTGTCACAGGGGTCAATGTCCCACTTCCATTGGAGGCCAGCCATCTACAATTAAATGCTTTCTCCCAGAATAGTTTAATAAATCTATCATTGGGATCACGCATGGGATTGAGTCGAGTAAGGAACTCCTCGAAGCCTGGCATCTTGGTTATCCGGAGGACTAACCCTAATGATCCATTGAATAACCTCCAGGCCTGCTTAGAGAAGAGTCCAAGAGTCATTGTGAAGGATGTGGAGAAGATGAAGGTCTTATCGGTCACGTTTTGTGCTGAGAGGGCCTCCAAGAGATTTTTTACATGGACAACAGAACTGTAGACAATGATTACTTTCGCTGTATGTCTCTGGATATATTTGGCGACTGTGAGTATAATTGTTCTATTATATGTCGCATGAGTTTTTTCCATATACGCCACACATCCCTTGTTATGTTCTATTGCTGCCTTCAGGTCTTGCCCTCCTTGCAAGCCTGTTTCATCATCGGAGATGATCATTCCAATCCATGTCCAGTTGAAGTGTCCTATTAGTCGCACCATCGCAGTAATCTGAAAGATGTTGCTGGGTACTGTGCGCAGGAAGGATGGGAACTGAGATTTGTCACTTAGCATGGGCAGCTCAGACCCATAGCTTATCTACATAGAATAAATTAGAATTAAAAACATATACAATGTCAAACTGCAAATATTTTGCCTGTATTTTAGAAGTTCAACAGACCTTCCTAGACATTTTGTGAAGAGTTTTGGAACACCTGTTGCAATGATTACCTGAGTAAAAAACTGATGCATATTAGACTTTAGAAATCATGCACACCCACAGGAAGGAACTATAGGGAAGCAAGAGGGAGTGTTACATTTTTGGTAGCCCAGTAGCTTCCTGTGCCCGACTAGCTGCTGGTGACATAAACAGGGCCTGACATTTGGCTAAATGGACAAAATGTTTATTGTTCTCCTGAAAAAAAGGAACTGGGATCCTCACATTTGGGAAGGTGAACATTTTGGACCCACTGTATGCTGCAGGCCCTGCAAGCAATTGTTTTCCTCTCATACCAACTACATTTGTGTTAGAGATTTCCCGATTGGTATATGAATTAACCCTGGGCGAAGCACTACGCTTCGCTTGCGGAGTTTGCGAAGTTTTCGCAACTTCGCACTATGCGAGCTGCACGTAGCACAGTGCGAACATGCGTAGTGCAGCGTAGCGTAGTGTGGCGGTCATTTTTTGCTTGTTCGCGGTCCTGAACGTCATGTTCGCGACCGCGAGCAAGCAAAATGACATCCCAGCGAGATTCTCAACGCGAGGAGCTCAGGTTTCTCATTGTGAGTGTTTGCGCATGCTCGCGACCGCTCTCAATGAGAAACTACCTGTTCGAGTTGAGAAAGCTGCCGCTCGAGTAATAATCTACTCGAGCAGCAGAAAACTACAGCTTGCACTGTGCAAGATGCCGTTTTCAATGCTTGCACAGTGCCGGATGCTTGTCCGCACTGTGCAATCATTGAAAACGCATCCTGCACAGTGCGAACATGCTACTACGCAGCTCGCGTAGTGCTACGTGAAGTTCGCGTAGTGCAAAGTGCACTTCGCGTAGCTTCGCGTAGCGCTACTTCGCGAACTACGCCCACCCTTAATATGAATGGGGTCTAACATTGAAGGAATATTCTCTATGTTGTAAATCAATAATTAAACTAATGCAATATGTTTTGATGAGGTGCTGGAGATAAATACAGTGTTGTTAAAAAAACTGAAACTGTCTGTTGCAACAGTGTGTTAGAAATATTCCTATTTGTATCATTCGGGACTGGTGTCAAGTTTTCAAACCATGGTCCTACAAAGCTAGAAGATATTTTGAAGGACAATTATACTTTGAAAGGCAGATAGCTCAACAGTCATCCTAGGGTCATGGCTTCTGTTCCTATAGTGGAGAACCATCACAATATGAAAGCCCACCGTCTCCCATGGGGATCTCACTACCATTGTGCTTCATGTGGGGCAGCAGTTGCATAGAAGGGAATGTTTGCTGAGCAGACACCATGTTGGGTGGACCCCCTTGGGATCCTTTATTGCTTTTCAGAAACGAATCTAGTTTTTGTAATGTGTGCATGTTGGCATTTATACAATCACACGTGTGATGGCAGATGTGTATACTGTTTGAAGCAATCAACAAAGGAAAATCAATTCCTAGTCTCAGGTGGCAGTGCTGCAGGGAGGTTTCTACGTTGAGTATCCTATGGATACGCTTTATGAAAAGGTTGTCTGTGTAGATAAGTGCTCTTTTTGTATCATCACCCCCAAACTTTTCTGCCCCAATGCTTATGTTGATGACTCCGAAAATGCACTGGAGCCTGCTGCCCAGGTGCCAGTGCTCTATTCCTAAACATGATGTGAGCATATTGGTTCAAGGGTACCCAAGTTGGGCCATTATGGCCCAACTAGGCTCATCACCCCAACGTTATTACAATGTCGGAATTGATGTGGCATGTAACCTGACGGCCTCATTAGAGGTTTCCCAGCTGGCTTCCCCTGCCTTTGGCAGCCTAAAGCTTACTACGACCCAGAGAGGAATCTGACCTTCTGTCAAGAAGTGTGAACACTCCCAGAGTCAAAAACAAAGGCCTGCCTGGGAACGAGTTGACACCTTCTTCCCTGCCAGGATGGCTAGTAAAGTGGTACATCAAGGAAGTGAACTTCAAAGCATTCACAACCTCTCAAATGTACACTGGCAGTCTTCCAAATGAGGAAACAGCCCTCCCCATGCACCCAGCCACTTTTGTGCTGGGCAAGCAAGAAAATTAGAAAGTGGATAGGCTTACACTCCCCAAAGACTCGACTCACCCCTAGTTTGGGGTAGCTGTTTGGGGTAGCTGTTTGTACAGCAGAGGAAGGTTTCTGCTGTTTTTAGAGGTAGCCAACTTGAGGGTTCTGTCGAAAAAAGGTTAAACACCCACCCGAATGTGGTCACCTCAAGAGTAGATTAGCCACTGGGGTAAGTAGCCAATTGGTCACTTGCACCACACACCTAATAACCCTTAATCTAAGGATTAAGGGGACCCCTGACACCAGAACCTCGGATCTGAGAAGACTTTACACCAAGGACAAAGAAGAGAACCAAGTCTGCAAATTCAGAACCTGCACAAGGCAAAGACGTGAAAGCCTGCCACGGTGATAACCACCCTAAAATCACATGCCTGCAAATCATCTTTGATCAAAGACTGGCTCTCCCAGACAGAGGGACCCCTTTGAACGCCAATGGCAAATACAGACTCCCTTGCATACTACCGGAACCAAAGAATCGTTAGCCATCGAGCCCTGTGTGGATAGAGTCCTGATATTAAGCAAGTTTCAGGCACTTACCATTTTCCATGGACCTCCAAATGTAGAAGTATCATCTAGCTGACCTCACTGCTACCAAGGCTTGTTGGTGACCAGTGTGTTTACCACCATCTCTGCTCGATGCTGCAAATACGATCGAAATCAACCCACCACCATCAACTGACCATTGTAGTGTCCTCATTTTTGACCTTTTGCATCTGTTTCCTCACCAGCACCGTCTAAGCAATAAACACAGCTCTTCTACAGCTCCCATCCCAGGAGCAAGGACAGGCTTGGCAACTGTGCACCTGGGCCTTTCAGGCCACGTACATTTTACCTGACTGTTGTTGCTTAGTACGGGGACCCGCATCACCTGCACCCCAGTGGGTGCCACGTCACTTGACCTGCAAGTGAGTGATAGTTGGGATTTTCACAGTTGAACACAATAATAAAATGTTGCTGTAGTGAAATGCACTGATTTAATTTAGTAAAAGCTTGACTGTTTTTGCCACTCTACCAGGGCTGAGCTAAGAATTTATTATTGTGAATCCAAGGACCATCTTTGGGCTATTGTTAGAGTGTTACAAGGTGAGGTCTAACCAGCATCACTGCATAATACTCAAATTTCCTACAGTCTAGTTTTTCAATGAAGGGCCTCATAAACGTAAGTATATTGTTTCACTGGCCAATGCGGTGTCTTCCTTGGACCCAATCAATCTTGATTAATGAGATACATAGAACAAATATTTTTTGTCCTTTTATTATTTGTCTTGAGAATATTGAGAATACTGTGTCATTGGAATTTGCTTGTCTCTGCAATCTTTGTAAGGGATGGATAGGCTGCATATACTAGGAAAACAGGGCTTCCTCCAAATATGGTATAATCTCTTTCACAGTGATTCAAGAATTCCAGTAGGGCAGCAACATATAGGGAACCAATATGGGGTGGCAGAATACACTTTTCTGTAAGTCAGTGTTGTAATTCTTAGTTTTCAACAATGGCCTTTAGAAAGTTTTACTTGCACACATTTTTAGTAGGTAAGAAGTGTAATCAATGAGCTAATAGTGTTTAGTGGCCTCCCAGGATGATATTGGGTAAAAAACCTGTGTTTAACAGACCGCAATTTGGAAGAGAGACAGAGTATGGACTGCAGACCATGAACACAGCTGCTGCTCAACCCCCATAGCCCTCGGTGTCCCTCCCACGGCTGCTAGGTGACTGCCATTACTTTTTCCCTTTCCCCATTGCTGTTGTTGCAGGTGGCCTGCTGAGGCTTGGCAGACAGCAAACAGAGAAGACCAGAAGCCAAGGAGGAGGACAGAGAGCCAAGACAGAGGAAGGAGGCGGCTGCCACCTGGAATCTGGTGAAGCAAGGAGAGCAACCTATTAGAACAGGACTTTTGGGCTGGCCCATGCTGGTCCCTGCTGCTGTGCCCATAGTCTTTTCCAGTGGGAAAGGCAGAGGCAGTAGAGGTGTCCCTGCCTTTGCCTAGCTCATGGAAGTTGCCCGATCATTCAGGTGCAGCTTGTGAACAAAGCAGCCTGTGAGTAAGGCATAGCAGAACATAGCCGGCCAGATCAGGCCAGGAAACAGGAAACATACCGCCACTCTCCAGCATGCTCATGCTTCCCCTCGCCCCTTCATTCCATCACAATCAGTAGGGTTTTCATTAGGGCAATTAAAGGGGTGAGGCAGTGCTGCATCTCAGCAAACACTCATTAGCTGAACTGTCATTCTACAGAGCCTAGAAGCCCAGCTTAGAAATTGAAGTATCAGATTTTTGTACTCCTTGCAACTCACTTCATCACCAATTTAGGACGGTTTATAGACATCAAACCTTCGGGTTGTAAAAGAAAACAGGTGGGGTGATATCCAATGCAGCAAGAACAAAATACTCTTTAGGCCTTGAATCTCCATCCAACGTTGTAGTAAATCTAGTTGGGGCCAAATTTACCCCAACAGTTAAAAATGTGCATTACTGGCACTCCATGGTGGTGACCAACAGGGATTGCCCACTTCTGCTGCAAATTTTGACTCCATACTGTCAGGCGCTTCTCCTATGCTGGATGTCCCTCTATCAATGCAAAAAGGGTTACAAAGACTATATAAAGCCTCTATTGCAGACAAAGAGTCTTTGAGAGTGGAAACTGGCCTATTAAAGGATATTCTTTTTTAATTGAAATCCATTAATTCTTGTACGTCCTCACTTGTCAGGCCAGTGGTTTTCCAAACCATGGGGAGAGTGGAACTTCTGACTCATGGGGATATATATATTGTATATATATCTAGAATAATCTTTGCGATATTATTAGGCCACACATGGGTATTTTTGAGTTCCTCATATCATATTGGGCTACTATATATGTGGCAGCAATTTGTGGATAACTGTTGGAGGGCAATTTTATAGTGATTGCGCTGCGATTTTGTATTCTAACTAGAGCGAGGATACTAGGACTTAAATATATTTCATGCAGGTATTGGTGGAATGATCAGGATATTAAATTGCACCTAATAGTGGAGTACCAGTAATTGGGAAGTTTACCTAAAATAGGAGGTCGTCGCATTTGGTGCCATAGCTTGAGTGGCCACACGTAGACGAATTTTTATGAAAAGGTAGAGTGCAGACACCTTTTTTAATATTAATTGATTTAGTTATCTAGTAAATTTTAAATACAAGATTTAATAATTTATTGTTTTCTCCTTGCACTATCCCTCAATTTATATGGTAAGAGGGTAGAATTGTCTCTACTCCTTTATACATCGTTTGTATTATTGTACAGTCAACAGAAGAACACCTTATAAAGGTAGACTTTTGTTTAAATATCTATCAGATGAATTGCCTATAGAATAGAGGCAAAACATGTATATGAGTCTATTTCCTTCTCTTTTGTCCCCTCTCACCAATAGAGAAAATATGAAGAGCCTTATCGCAAGTTTATTGATACTGTGACGCTATTGTGAGAAGAAAGATTTCACAGGGAGATCACAGATTCCCCAGGCATTTTATCTATCTTGGTGTATAATACCATTGCGTGATAAAAATAAAGAGTATGTTTGGTTAAGAATGTAGAATGAGCAGGTTTGTTTGAATTTATATGTGAATCACCATGGATGGAGCAGAAAATGTTAATATAAATGTTTTTTGGATTTGTTTCATGTTGTTTTGTCAATGAATTGTAAAATGCTATATGATGTAGTAAATACAGATTTAGAAAAAAGACTCTAAATGCGCTTTTTATGTAATGTTTTTATAGATGATTGTGTTGGGAGATACTAACACAATATTTGTGAGCCTGAAGAAGGTAGTGGATCAGACTATACCACCGAAACACGTCGCTCTGTGTTGAAAGGGCACCCAAGCAGTACTAGGTCTACCAGGAGAAAATAACTTTTTAAAGTGTTGAACCAACAGTGTCGGAAGGTGATCTGCAGGCCTGGAATTTCCTGGCTTATAAAAAAAGTCCTGCGATTTTGGGATAAACTCTGGTCCATGGAGGTAAATAAGTTATTGGTTCTATGTGCCTCTGAAATAGGAAGGAGTGAGTTGGGGCAGGCGGTGCAGGTCAGAAATGCATTAGGTAATATTGCTGGGACCCTAAAATGGAGAACTTTAAGATGGCTGAGGCATTTTACCTTTCGAAAGATGAACTATATATGGCCAGCAGAATGGAGTCAAGATTGTCTGATATGGAGAATGTAGTGAACAAACCCTCAACTAATTATATGCTGAAATCTTGAGAAAAACGGAGAATGTTGCCATACATCTTAGCTTTCCCTGATGCCCTGAGGTCTGTCAATGCTTATTAGTAGTAAAATTCTGGGCTATTCTAAGTCTATTACCTAAAGGCTCAGAAATTCAACACTTTTCTGGATGAGGAGAATAATTGCACATGCGGCTTGAGGTTTTAAAATCTTAATGTTCATCTTTTATTAAATGTTGTAATTTTTATTGGATTTGTCTCTAGATTCTAAAAACACAGTTTTTTTTAAATATGATACAATACATCGCAATAATGCTCTTGCACTTTTGTTCTATGCAAAAAGAACAATGGATGGACAGAATGCAGAACAATGTCATACATTCACCCCAGTACAGAGATCTGGGCCTAAATCCATAGATGTGTTGCTCCCCATACCATTCAAGTTTGAACCCAGGCATATGCGAATCAGTCTTGGCCCTGCTCCCAATGGGAACAGTCCAGCCCAAACTACCAGGCCAGGTCCTCCCAGGACTGAATACAAATCTCCTAGGACTGGTTTCGGGGTTTCACCCCTCATCAGCCCGGATAGCATGACTCCAGCGGCATGGAAAGCATGGGACCCAGGTCTAGGCCTACCCATCCCACTCGGAGTGACAAATTAAAAAACAACAAATGATAGACAGAATGCAGAACAATGTCATACATTCATGCCAGTACAGAGATCTGGGCCTAAATCCATCGTTATTTCTTTTGTTGAACATGGAATTTTTAGATGTTGCATGTGCCTTGGCAAACTTTTTTAAAATATGCTTGGGTTAGAAATGTAAGCAACCTTGATCTATGACTATCTAGGTGGATATCCTTGAGTCTAGGGGGCTAAAGAAGAAGGAATTCGTATTGATATTGACTTAGGTATGTGTGGACTGGATAGGGCAAGTAGATTGAATCTGCATAAGAAAGATTGGGGGCGGGTAGAGGGTCATTATTTAAGAAGTTTTAGACTGTTTATGTATTTATGTTTTAAAGAAAAATGTCTAAATATGAACACACTTCAACTTTAATTGTTTCTAACAGGTTGAATAGTCGATTTAGTATACAAAGAATGTTTAAATATTTTCAAGCTGTGAATGCTTTGCTAGTCTAGAGTGATATTGCCAGCACATAAATGGTCGCTGCACAGTTCATTTCCTGGTCTAGGCTTATGTATAGGTTGGAGGATGGATGCTTCCCAGGGGTGTGGAATGTGACGAGTCAACAGTGAGCTCCCTTTGATGGGATCCTTCCTATTAATCAAGTATATCTTAAGGTGTAATTGCTTGCTGAAGGTTGACCCACTCTTGGTCTAATTTTTTAAGATTAAATAAGATGTTCCAAAAAGTGCCTTTTGTTTTATGGATCTCCTGGTCCCTTGTGGCTGGTATTTCTAATAATAGCCTTCAAAGTTTTTGTGATCTCTTTTCTCAGTTTGAATAAGTACTTCTGTTTTGTTATGTGGATTTTGATGCCTTTGTTTTGTACTGTATACTGGGGACAAGAAATTGAAAATATTCTGAAGGGGGCACTGACATTCGTACATTCAGATGATTAGTTGCTTAATCTGCTTTGGTCTTTAAATCTGCCAAAAAGTTTTGTTTTCATTCTTTTGATACTCGGTCATTTAGGAGCAAAGTCCCTAACTATTTTCTACTATTTCATATTATTACATATTGCATAATATTTACTGTGATGTTTCATCCTGGTCCTATACACTTTCTGAATTCTGAATCCTGGATACCGGCGTAATCAATGGTAGAGCGGAATCTCTTTGCTTCAAATGGACATTGAGCCGGTCAATCGTTTTTAGTCTGTTTTTCATATAGCTGCACTCTAAAATGCGCAGGACATTGTTTAAGATCCATCAGACAGGTTTTAGTCAGTGGTGCTGGAAACATATTTGGAGCGGGTGTGCTGCAATCCATGTTACATTACTGAACTCATAGGAATCGTGAAAAATCCTAGTGTCACACAAATAACAAGTGTTGCAAATGTACCACTCAGCAGGAGACTGGTATTGGTTTGGTATGTAATTGATGTGCATTTTGTTACACTTGCCACAAAAATACCATCCACTCCTACTGTCACTGTGAAACTGTGCTGCTTTCCCGGTTGGAGCTGGCCTGTCTCACCACCTCCTGCTGTTCACCACTCCTGCTCTTCACATTACCCAGATCTCCTCCCCCTCTCTCAGGGCCTACTTAATGAAGGTTGCAGCACAGCTGCAGCATTGGCGTGCCAAGAAGCACCAAACCCAGGCTTACCTGTGCCCGTCCATACCCGAACCACACCCAGTGCCAGAAACCGTGGTTCTTCTACACCGCACACCTACACCGCCACGGAACTCATAGCCCTGTATACCTGTCACTTCAACAACAATTGCTGATGCACATCCCCACACACAAGCAGGGAATTATTCTTCTGCCAACACTAACGCTACCCCGGCAACATAGAAGCAACCAACAATGCCATTGTCATTGCAAACATGACTGCACTCAACACACCTACCAAAACCACGACCGCACAACTTCAGTGTCTTCTACTCAATGGATGATCACTTGGCAAGGATGCAGCAGACATCTGGGACACAATCATATCCCCATTCCTGGATGTCATAGTACTCACAGATGTCTGGCTCATCTTCACCTCTGCACCAGACATCTCCATCACCACACCCGAAGTCTACAAGATAACACAAAAGGACTGAATTAACAAACATAAAGGTGGAATTGCCATCATCAACAAGAACACCATCTGCTGCATTACCTCCTCAGATGACTCAACCACAATCATAGAGCATCTCAATTTTCTGCTTCACACAGACTGAAAAAGCAGAGGTGCCCTCACAAGCAGACCCCACTGGTGCCACGCCCTAGCTTCTACAATGCCATACCCGACCTTAACTATCAACAGTATATCTTTGTAGGAGATTTTGACTTTTCAACTAAATGACCTTGGCAACACCAACACAACAGTCCTCCTGAAAAGAATGAGCAAGATCGGCTTCAAACAACTTGTCACTCATCCCCCACATTGCAGGACAAACACTTCACCCCATTTTTATGTTCAGCAAAAGAGTCAAGTGCACCCACGTAACAAAACCCCCCATGGACCGACCACTACAGCATCCACATTACCTTCTCAGGATCGACAAAAACTGGCACCTTGCCCCCCAGCTACACAAGCAGATATCAGAAGACCAGTGGAACAACACTCTCAAGTCCCACCTCCTAGACACAGCATCCGACCCAGAACAGGCTTCAGTTTTTTGTCCAGGTGGATAAGTCCCCCAAACCCAATGCAACAGCCAGAAAATCCATCTAGTTGGCTGCTGGGCTGAAATCTACCAAAGACAACTGCCAGCAACTAGAAAGACTGTGGTGGACCAGTAAAAAAGACAGAAGACCATACCAGCTTCGAGACAGCACTCAACCAGTACCACTGCCCCCTGAAAGAAACTAATAAAAGCACTATGGAAAATCACATAGACACCAGCACTAAATGAACTTAGGAGCTCTTCACCATTGTGAAGGAGTTCCCCGACCCCACTGTCACCGGGAACAACATCACCTTCTCCCAAGTACAGTTTGACGCCCGGGTGGACTTATTCCATGACAAGATCTCAGCCACTTATGAGACGGAGCAAGAACATTGGCGACTGGCTCAAGAAAGTCCTGAATGCCTCCATCACCACTGCCTCCTTCTCTGAGGACTGGGAACATGCTGAAGTAAGGCCCCTCCTGAAAAAACCATCTGCTGACCCTGCAGAACTGAATATCTACCGGCCCATTTCCCTGCTCCTGTTTCTCGTGAACGTTCTTGAAAAAGCAATGAACAGCCTCCTGGACACCTCTCAAGTTGGATTCCGAGCCAACCACAGCACTGAGATAGCCATGATCTTAGCCACGATGACATCAGGGCTCTCCTGCAACCACAGCAAAACAGAAGCCACCATCACCACCAACACCATATGGAACAACATCCTTATCACCAGACTCCACCAATTCAGAATCTAGGGGGACACCATCAAATGGATCGCTTCATACCTCACCAGAAAAACCCAGAGAATTTGTCTCCCACCCTTCACCATACAACCAAGAATATAATCTGCGGCATCCCACAAGGATCATTCCTCAGCCCAGCCCTCTTCAAAACGTACATAACTCAACATCATCCCCTACGCAGATGACACCCAGCTCATCTTCTCGCTGTCAAAAGACCCCTTTAGCATCAGAGCCACTTGTCCACAAATGCCCCGGGCTCAGCAGCCATCTAGGGAAATCTACCAAACCCACACATTTCGGAACACTAGACACTCAGGGGAGGCCAGACATGTGTGGCTGGTGTCGATCCCCCAACGTTTACCTACGTTTTGACTGCAAGTAAGTACCTACTGAGAGCGAAGATTATATGGGGTGATGTATTACTTTTAAGTTACCCACAGGGCTTCTTCAAATTTCTTATAGCCCATATTCTTACATAATAGATGAATCTATTTGCTGCTTTGTCTATTGTAGGCTCTGCAGGAGAATACAATATGTGCAATGTTTTCTGCCTGTTCTAAAGTGCATTTCACCAGATAAGGTTGGATTTTGTCTGGGAAGTCTTCAAAAGCATAAACAGGTTTTAAAGTTAGAAAATGAGTTGTAAGTTGACCTAGATTTGGGTTGCAATAATAGGAATTTGCGACATACTCCCAGTACACAGCTGGTTAGTAATGTTTGTTGCTTGTTTCAATATAAGGGGTAACCAAGTTTTATAAGCCCCGCTTTTGCATGTCGCAGCCATGGGAGAGTTTCATTTCCATCTAGTTTCAAAATTTCCTTTAGACCATCTCTGTAATGGCCCACTTCAGGTCAAGAACTTTGAGATCAGTGATGCTCCAACTGGCAAACCTAAGGGCCTTTTTATGAGCCTACTTTCTGTTGTAACAAGAGATTTTACTTTATCTATACCCCATAATTCAGCTTCATATTGTGCTGCGGCCTGAGCCCTGTGCCCATAAATTTCCAATGCTGGTGTTATTGCCTTGGTAACAGATCTATTATATCTGTTCAATATTGGTCTGGAGTTTTGTATAAGGGCAATCTTCGCCTGATTTATCTGTGGTTCCTATGATTATGTGAAGTTTAAAATTATGGCCAGATATTTAAAGTTGTTGACATGCTCCAGTTTTTGCTCCCCCACTGTAACATTTGTCTTGAAGGACCTATGTGGTTTCATGGTCATATATTTTATCTTACGTGTATTAATTTCCAGTCCCTTTTTCGTGCAGTAAATATGAAAACTATCAAGTAGGTATTGAAGTTCTTTTGGTTTCTGGTAAATCAGGATGGTATTGTCTGGAAAAAAGTAAAGCAGGGACTGTATTTCCACAGATCTTGGAGTAATCATGACCACATTGTTTTAAATGATCTACAACATCATTATTACAGAGTGAGAACAGGGTTGGTGCCATCACAGAGCCCTGTCTCACTTCTCTTCCGAAATTGATCTGTTCTGCAGACTACCCTGCTAGCCCCAGCGCACCTTATGAAAGTTGTTCTGGTGTAGTCTAATTATCTGGGTTCGAATTTGTTCTGCGACACCCTGGAGGCCTCATTTACGAGAAAGTGCCACAGCATGGCACCGCAAGCCCTTTGGCTGCGCCACGCTGCAGCACTTTCAAAACACAGGGATGCGTCATATTTACAATAATATGTTGCATCCCTGTGCTTTCCCCTGCGCTGAATGCAATTGGCTGCCAAGTGCCGATGTTTTGTGAATTGGGACTATTTCGCCCTGTTTCATGATGAAGGGACCCATGCCCCAGATGCAACAGTGCATATTTACATAGGGAATCCAGACTTCCTTTTAATGTTTCAACAGATCCCCAGGATCTTTTTCTACCCTGGCCCTTTTCCTGGTTTTATGGCCTCAATAGCTCACTCTGTATCTACTAAGCTAAAGTAAAGCACTTGTCCATCATTTCTATCATGTATGGAGTCCTAAAATAGCTGTCTGTAGTTGTCTGAGTACCATGAGTTGGATGGATATATTCGCCTCAGTTCTGGTCTTAGCTCAGCAATAATAGTTTGTTGGGTAGGTATAAGCAAAGCTGGAGTAGGAAAACGTTTGTAGTGTTTGTTCCTTAAGTACCTCAGAGAAGGTATTGTAAATATTAATTATGGTATGTGTGTCCTTTACAACACAAGGCCATTTCAGTTAATCTACAGTTATTCTCTGTCATTGATTGATTAGTCGGGGGAGTCAATGCCAACCATTTGTACTCCACCTTTGCATCCTCTGCATTCCTGGGACAAGGGATAGTGATCACTATCTCCTTGTTCTCTACTTGTATTTCCATATTTTTTCCTACCGTTACATGCCTTCAGCCCATGCTCTATTGTAGAATAGGCCAACTGCATGGTTGCAGTTGTCCATGATACATGGTTACCTGCTTCCAACTGAGGTATTCTCCTCACAAAATACTGTCCCTCATTGATTGCATCTAGTCACATGAAGGGTTCTTAGGTACAACTGAAGTCTTTTCCTACAACATTTGTGACACCAGGGTTCTTAAATATATCTAAGGACCTAACAGTCTCCACTTCAGTATTTGCTTTCTTTGGTCTCTACGTATTTTTTTAAAAATTGTTAAGTCCTCATTTGTAAATTTTTTTTTATTAGGATTCAAAATGGATTAGGGCAGCCTCAACTAAGAAAGGGGAAAGTTCCAGTCACTCCCCAACGGGAGCGTTGAAAAATATCCCGGGTGTTTTAATGTTGCTGCCTAAAATCTGGCTCTATTATACAGGTACTTATGGATTGAACCCACAAACCAAGGTGCTAAACGTAATTTAGCAATCCCTTTGTAAGAAAAACCTGTATATCCGATTGTTAATCATGTGACCAGGTATATAATGCAACAAAGAAAAAGGAGGGAAACAGAATTAAACATAAAAGGTAGGGAAGGGAAAATATAAAGGAGAAAGAGGGAATATCACAACTCAATGACATGCTGTTTTATACCAATTATCCAAAAGTTTCCAAGATTTAATACTCTTAGGGGGTCATTAGGATGGAGGGCGGACTTTGCCTGCCCGCCATCCTCCCGGAGATAGGGACCGCCCACCATAAGGGCGGGGGTCCCATGGGGGGAATTAGGATGAGCCCACCACAGTGGCGGGCACATCCCGCATTTTTAACTCAGCACCGCCCGCCGCAATGTTAAAAATACATGGCATGCATTTGCATACACAAAGCAGCAGGCACAGGGCGGTGCCTGCCACATTGTGTATGCAAATGCAGGGGGGTATCACAGGTACCCCCCATGTGCACCCCCACCTCGCCTTTACCATGGGGGCCCGCAGGGGGCCTCCAAAGTAAAACCGCCTGCCTTTCCGTGGCGGCAAAGGCATCTCCCCCAGCCCATTGTAGTTTGCCTGGCGGTCTCTGATTGACACCGCCACCATATAAACCCGTTTTTCCGCTCAGTCGCCTTGCGGCCAAGGCGGAAAAGCGGTGGACGGTGTTTCCGTCCACCGCGGTCCCCCCACCATAGTAATATTGCAGGGGGGGTATGGGTGGCGGGCGGGCAAGGATGTCGGGTGGATCGCCACCGCCGGTGGCACTCCGCCCGACATCCTAATGGGTCCCTTAGTATTCAAGGTAGCTCGGTCTAAATGTGCTATTCTTAGTATTGAGGCTACCCATTCTGCCTCAAGTGGAGGATTAGGTAAGATCCATTTAATGCATAATTATCAGCGTGCTAGGAGGACTAGTATGAAAGTAAGTGCTTTATGTACTTTGGAAAAGCCCAATTACCCTCCTCATCCGGTATTACCCCAAAAATAACTAGTGCCAGGCTCACCTTGATTTCTTGACCCAGAATTCCTGATAACGTCGTACCCACTTTCTGCCAGAAGGTCCGGATAGAGGTACACTGCCAGAACATGTGAGCATCATCTGCATTGACCTTGCTGCACTTTAGGCACTTCTTTACAACCTAGGTTCCCAACCTTGAAAGTCTCTGGAGGGTCCAGTAAGCCTTGTGAACAGTAAAAACGTGATTTTTCCTGAGTGGAGCAGATTTCACATATGACCAAAGGAAAGATAGAGATACTTGCCATAATAGATCAAAGTCGTAGGCCGGCAGTTCCCTCCTTCATGTTACTACCAGCAAGGCTTGCATATCTTCCATGACCTTTATCAGCATCCAGTACCATTCTGACATCTCTCTCCGCAACAGGGGGCGTAAATAGATCTTTGATTTCTAAAATAAATTTCCCTTTCCAGCTTTTTTGGGTGCTTTTACCCAGCTCCTAAGCTGATATTTGGATTTTGACACCACTCCCTCAGAAATCTCCTGCATACTTTGCCAGGAAATTAGTTCTATGCCTTCCAGGAGTTGACCCCATTTCAGAATTCCACATTCCTTTAGCGGTCTAGCGAGTCTTGAAGGCAAGCTGCCACGCCTGGTGAGTTCCAAATAGGTGCATAATGACTAAAGTATGGTATCTGTAGCTGTGTTCTTATATGGTACTGGGTCTTACATTCGCCCTGGAGAACCTTGACCCTCACTTTTTTGAAATACTTGGGGTCCCCACATTTGAAAAGTAAGATACTGGATTGATTTGGTGGGTCAAATGTAAGAGCTCAAAAGAACAGTGATAAAGATTTTCAGGCGGAAAGCCCGATGATAGTGGAGGAGGTCCAGGCCAGCTATGTCGCCACTTTCCTTTTTCTCTCAGAGTTTTCTCCAGGCAATTCTGGGCCTTTCGTTCACCCATTTAAAACTGGTAAAGCCCCCTTGTACCTTCTTGATCCACTCCTATTTAAATTTGAAAGTAATTGTGTTAAACAAAACAGTGTATTTAGGAAGGATGGACATTTGTGCTAGATTGGATCTACCTAAAAAGGATAAAGGAAGAGATTCCCAGGCCTGAAGTTGTTTCTGCACTTTAGATGTTATACTATAAGTAATGTATGCTTTGTCCAATTAATTCACAGGAGTAATTTGTGTTCCATTGCATATTCTCAGTTTTTTGTTTGTTCACGGAGTAGTCATATATCTTGCCAAAACTTTCTAGAATTTCTCAAATTGCTGGCGAGGTTAAAGATAAGTGGCCTGTGAAAATCATCAGACCATCAGCATACAGCCCAATCTTTTTCTACCAGCCATTCCACACAAAAGGAAAAATACTCCTACATGCTTTCAGTTTAAGGCCAGCAGCTCAATGTAGAGGTTAAAAAGGAGCAGGGCTAAAGGGCATCCCTGTCTGGTTCCCCTACCAATATATGAAGGTTTAGACACATTCCCATTAACCAACACACTAGCTAAAGGATTTTTATTGAGAACTTTGACAGCATAAAGAAGGTTTCTCCTAAATTAAAATGTTGGATCACCGCATAAAGAAAGGAACATCTAACCCTATCAAAGGCCTTTGCGGCATCGAATGTCATAACCGTCAAAGGATTATCATAATCCATAGCCAGATCAATAGCGCCAAGTAACTCATACATCAAGTTGTGTAATTGCCTCCCCTTTATAAGAGACCCTACCATCCGATCTAAGTGCCTAGTAAGTATTTAAGTATAAATCTTATCATCACTAATAAGGAGTGCAATAGGTCTATACGACTCGCATTCCCTCGGATTTTTGTTGGGGTTTAGAAGGATGGCTGTGGTGGCAAAATCCCAAGAGGCCGGTAATTCTTGGTTAGGAATAAAGGCCAAATTAAAGAGTTTAAGCAAGTTAGGAGCTAGTTCTTCTTTTAATAGGATGCAAATTTCATTGGACAAGGCATATGAGCCTGGGGCTTTCCCTTTTTTTAAACTGCTTATGGCATTATGGACTTCCTCAATACTGATAGGGCCTCCCCTTCGAGGCCCTCAAGAACATTTAAGACTCGAATATTGTTCCCTCTTGCACTATTTTCAAGAAAATTCCAACTTATCCCTATAGTCTTTTTCACTGTTCTTTAACTTCTGTATCTCTTCCTTGTTGATATCAACCTTCTTAGAAAGGTCATCCAATGAGACTTCCAAAGCCCAGTCTCTTTCTACAAAATTATTGATTTTATCCTCCAAGGCCTCACAAGTGCCCTGTATTTTTGGCTGATTAAGCTCTGAGATTGCAAATTTCATCCTGACTTCTGTTCAGGGGTATCTGTGTGGTTAACAAACGCAAGGGATGGTCCTCCTTTGGCCAGAGAGTGGATTTCTGATGATATATAGCTAGGACTAAAACTAGGGCTAAGGCTAGGTGGGTCTAATGCTAAGTGTTTTTTTTTTAAACTTTATTTTTGTTATTCAACAATTATAAAAAACATTCCCCCCCACGTACGGCATCAAATAAAAACTGTTGCCTACAGAGCGATGACCTCATTATGGCACTTTAAGGGTACAAGTATCACAGGGCGATTTTCGGTCATGAGAAATGTAAAAAAGACATTTTATAAACAGGAGATAAAGAATATGAGCATGAGGAAGCAGCCAAATTCTACAGACAGGTCAAATCTAACAGTCCCCTTCACCCTCCCCCTCCCCATCAGTGCCCGACCCCTCTGGCGTGAACAGTTCCTCACTAGTCCCCTCAGAATCACTCAAGGTCAGACCGGCAGTACACATGACCCTCCAGGCCAGTAGGTCGTCTTGTATTTTCTCATCCCTACGCGTACACTGCATATGAGTCTCCTCCGCCAGGGACCACTCTCGGACATCCCTAAGCCATGTGGAGATCTCCGGAGCCCTCCAACCCATCCATGTAATGGCCACCCTACGTCGCACCAGGACTAACATGAGCTGCAGTAGCTTGTAGGAGAGGTTCTTTTTCTTAGGCCTAGGAACCAGAGCCAGCAGACAGTGGAGCGGTGTCAGGTCTATCCTAAGGCCGGTAGTGGCGGCTATACGTCACACCACATCTAGTGCTAAGTTAAGTTCTGCTAGGGGATCAAACCTATTCTCTAAATGTATAAGATCAGTCCCCATTTTATTAGAGCCTTCATGTCTTCTTTCCCCTTTTGGGGTAAGCTGCTCTCAATGACTTGAGACAGTACTCCTGAGGAGGGTGTCACTGGGACTCCTTGTGCCTGGACTTTAAAGTAGGAATGGAGTGAAGGTGTTACTTTTAAACTCTCTGTCTTCTTTTTTGCGTGTCTAGTACTTGTTTTCTGAAATGCGTTGTCCACGGGCTGTCTTTTGAATTTAGGAACATGGGGAGCCTGCAAAGCCTGAGAGGTGATATTAGATACTTCTATTGGTGGAGCCGGTGAAATGGAGAGGTTTTGAGGGGGATTTTTCCCCAAAAAATCTCTGCTTCTTAGAGTATATGTGTTCTCACTGTTCTTGCTGTATTAAGACCTCCCTCTGATATCAAGATTAACTGAGGTGGCTAGTTTCAGTTTAAACGCACTGATTCTGGTGATAATAGTGATGTTACCTTCTAAGAGGGCCCGCTCCTGTCTCCTTACCGCGGTCATCAGGGATCCTTCAACGTCATATCGCAGCTACGAGTCCTGGGATTCATGCTGCTTTTAGGCTTCCATAAACTGGCCTCTCCAAGAATGAGCACAGTCTGATCCCGCTTACCAGGAAGCCGACTCTCACAGCAGCGCGGCTGTCCTAGCTGAGCCACGCTGCAGCCTCTTCCCACACTCCTCCCAGCGTCTTTGCCTCCGTCGTTGTTGTTTTGGTCCTGTGGTATGTTGCCAGTCAAAAAACCCTTTCTCCCGGGCTCCCCTCAACCATCCACGCTCCCAGCGCACCCCGGAGTATCCTCACCCTACTTTCTGCATGATGAAGGGCACAGGCATGTGTAAAGAATCTTGTCGCTGCCGCCCGCTTAGGACAGCTCACGACCGAGACTAACTATCGGCTGCCATGTTCCCCCAGGTGGGGTTTACCCTTGTTCATGGATATACTGATTCCGAGTAAATCATGGAAGTTGATATTATAAGCATGTATATTTGTCTCTGGGGTGATTTTTACCCATATGACCAATCCTCCAGATGGTATCCCATGCCGTGAGGGGGGCGCATTTAAAAAAAAAGGTTTTAAACCCTTGTATGTACAGTGGGTCTAATAGACAAGTCTCTGAAAGAGACAACAATTTAACTTTTCTACATATTTTTGCCAAACTGGATCTAATAGCATGTTTTGTTATCCTGTTACATGTCATAAAATCAGTGCTATATTATTTACAGTTCTATTAATAGTGCTACTAGAGATATTCGCTTTTCCCTCTCCTTATCCTATGTTGTAAAGGTATTTCACTCCTTAGTTTTTTCCATCTCTGTTCCACTGCCCTCTTCCCTTTCTATATTCCTTACTTGTGTAAGTAAACCCAATATCCTGGCCATGCTTTATATATTACTTTGAACTTGTCTGTTTGGACACTCTACTTGAAATCAGTCAGTCTACCTCATCATGATTTTGAGTGCTCTGAATACTGTAAGCACAAGTTCTGTTCTCAGGTTCATGGCAATTAGTCCAGCTACAATTTTTTTATCTGCTACTATAAGAGCGATGGTATTATTATTAATATTTTTATTATTTAGCTTATAAAGTGCCTGGTTACTCCAAACCAGAGTGTCCCCGCGCTAGAACCCCAACAGATTCCCTAACCACTGATCAAGCTAGCAGCCTAACTATGCCACCGACTTCCAGACTGTCAGGGAGATACTACTTTTGCCCTCTGTTCGAATGTTGAAAAGCCAGACTTTAAATGTTTTACTGGTATCATAGCCTTTCCCCCAGTCTTGTAACCATTCTGCTGTCCCTATATCTGATCTTATTATTGATAAGCAGTGTCTGTCATGCCTAATCCAACGGGTTACTTTATTTTTGAGAGCCTCCTCACCCTGTCTGCTTTCCTTGTCTAATTTTGGTACAGTAGTTAGGTATATTTTGTGTTCTCTAGTCATTTTTAGCTGACCCTCTTCCCTGTGTTTGTTTCCTGCATTAACATCTCTCCACCACTCATCCAAATGTAAGATGTAAATGTGTTCCCATTATGTTGATAATGTGGTGCTGAATGGTGTAAGGAATTGGAAGATGGCTGGTGATGTCTCACTGGAGATGTACAATTGTTCTCCATATCAATACTCTCAGTGAGCTATTATCTTTTACACTGGTGCAATTTATATCCCAAATTAGAAGCTTACGGGGATCAGGGCGCCTGGGTGCAGTTTCACGTTTCTGGCCAAGGCTGCCGGGGAGTGTAGTCTTTCTCCCCAGCTGAATACAGCAGAAATTCCCAGGCAGCGAAATAGCAAAGTGAGGGTCCCGTGCGGTGGGTCGCCTCTTGTGAATTTATGGTGCTACAGCATCTGGGTGCAACATCACGATTCTGGTTCAAGGCTGCTGAGGAGTAAAGCTTTTCTCCCCAGCGGAACACAGCAGCAACTCCCGAGAAGCAAAAAAGGAAAGTGAGGGTCCCATGCTGAGGTACTCCTGTTAACTTATGGCTGTCCAGAGCCTGGGTGCAGCATCATATCCTGCTTTTTTTACTTTAAAGACACTGCTATGCAATATTTTATTTGAGAGATTCTTTAAGTACCCACTGTGTCCAGAACATTATTAATTAGTATCACTAGGCCACCACAAGGTCTTCCCCAATGGATATTTGTTGTAGGAATATGAAGCGTAAGGTTTTGAAAGTAGCACTGCCTGGTTTCCATAGCTGTTGTGAAACAGACACTGTGATAGGTGTTGAGGAAGCAGATTAATTCTCATCAGCTCCTATGTATGTAATTCCACTTCAATCCTGAGGGCCCCTGGGGGCCAACTAGCTCACTAGGTACCTCCAGTAAGCATCACAGACCTGCGTTGCAGAGCGGTGGCCCAGGCCATGCCCCTTTTAACACCTCTCTGCAACGAAGCTCTGTGGCGCTTACTGGAGGTACCTGGTGGGCTATTTGGACCCAAGGGACCCTCAGGATTCAAGGGGATTTAACCCCCCACATTAAAACATGCCATGGGGTGTGTTTGCACAGTGGTGAAGGGAGTGAGCGGGGCCTGAGGTGACATGTGTGCAACCACGCCCTGTGGTGCGTTTTAAGTTGGGGAATTAATGTCCGTTCAATCCTGAGGGCCCCTGGGGACCAAATAGCCAGCAGGTACCTCCAGTAAGCGCCACAGGCCTGCGTTTCAGAGAGGTGGTCCAGGCCGCGCCCCTTTTTACACCTCTCTGCAACGCAGCTCTGTGGCACTTACTGGATGTGCCTGTTGGGCTCGTTGAATCCCAGAGACCCTCAGAATTCAAGGGGATTAACCCCCAACTTACTATGCTCCAGGGGGGTGCGTTTGCAGAGTGGTGGAGAAAGGGGGCATGGCCTTTGTCTACCTTCCACCAATCCCACTCCGTGGAGCTTACTGGAGGTAAAAAGTAGGCTAGTTGGCCACTAAAGGACCCTAGCAACAAAGGGTACTTCAATCCCCATCCAAGAGCGTGCCAGGGAGCACATTTGTAGAGTGGCGGGCAAAGTGGGCGTGGCATGGTACGAGTACTTACCAATGCTGCTGTGTGGAACTGACTGGAGGTAATAGTTTGGGAAGTTGGCCCCCGAAGATGTCCTTGGGGGCCAACTACCCCTCTTGTTACCTCCAGTAAGTCCCACGCAGTGGGATTGCTAAGACGCCTTCGGATGCCATGGCCCCCTTTTCTCGACCACTCTACAAACATAACTCATGGCCGACTATGGGATGAAGTCCAATTTAGTCCTGAGGGAGTTTGGGGGCCAAGAATCCCTCCTGGTACCTCCTGTGCGTTCCTCGCAGCGGAATTCCTGAGTTGGACACCCAGCACCCTTTCTCCACCACTCTGCAAACGCGAGTACTAGTTTAAGCAGCTTTTTTCTGCACCTCTGATTTAGAGGTAGTTTTAATCCCCCTGCTCTATTTTGTACGAGGGCCTTACAGAGGAGGTCATGCTAATCACAGGGGTACCCAATGCATAGTGTTCCCGTAGTATATGTAGGTCTTTTTACTGTATTCTAAGTGTCTTTTAGCATAGCACTGGCTCTAGGCCTGGTAAGTCAGAGTCAGTTACCACCAGTACCTGTCTGAAACAGTTGTGGGCACAGGACGATTTTGGAACAAGGCCTCTTTCTTCTCCTCTGTTGGTTCTTTCTGCACATGTCTTGCTTCTTCCTGCACTTTTCTTCTTTTTTGTGGACTTTGGTGCTTCTTTCTGCATTACTTTTGCTTCTTTCTGTGTATTTTTCTTCTTTCTTCACATGTCCTACCTCTGTAGGCATAGTTAGAAACTAGCATTTACAAAACCTTTGAAATTCACTGAAAAAACCATAGGTTTCAGGGGCGTAATAGTCAGTTGGACATTTCACTCTTACAAAACCATAGAAACTCCCCCGTTATAGTTAGTTCAGCTAACTATAACTTGCGTCCCCGCAATGCACTGCTGATGACGTCACATATTTCATCAATCGTGACATGGTCAGTGACATCACTGATGACATCACTGATGACATCTCAAATGACCTGCAAAGTCCAACACTTTCCCTACTGTTGTAGAGATTGGAGTGGGTACAGTACATATTTTATTTCAAAACTTCAACACCTTCTTAATATTGTTTAATATTATTATATGTTTACCATTAAAAGATTTGTATTATATGTATACATTTATCTTTGTGTAGTCAGGTAATTTATTTATTTAATGCATTTGCTTTGTTTATTTATTGTAGTATTAAATATCACTTTAATATATTTATATAATTTACATTATATTATCATTATATATTAAAATATCTAAGAAATAACAATTTGAATAATTTGTTATTAATGATATTAGTGTGAAACGATAATTTTTTTCAATATTTTTGTACTTACCTTTATAAGTATAGGGATATTATATTTTTGTAATCCAGATTTTTGATGTGATATTTCTGTATTGCAATATTGTTGTGATGGATATTTTGTCAGTGATGAGTACAGACTTTACACATATTGGTAATGCCCCTGCCCCCCATTGGGCACCAAAATATATGGCCTCATGCTGCATAAATTTTTCTTCTTCACAGTGACTCCAGGGGCACTCACATGCCTTTGTACCTTCCCTGCTGGAGGTTAAACAGTCTCCTGGATCCTCTCTGGTCTTCTATCTGTCCTGTGGGATGGGAATTACTTCTTGAGTCAGACTCCACGAGTTTGGGTTCCTGGAGCTATAGGAGTGCTCAGGGAGGGGGTCTCATGCAGAGCCCCTCCACAAACTAAATAAAATAAAATAAGGATGCAACATACTCTTGGCCCTACCAAAGGGAATATAGTGAAATCACTGCAAAGTGCTAAACATATCATGATCTGCCTGGTCCCAGGAGAACTCGCCATATCAAGGGCCAGTGGGTCAAGCTGACTGCTTATGGGCTCATTGTGCTAGTGATAGCCAGCCCTTGCCAGAGGAATCTTTCCATCAGTTCTCCTGGTCTTTTAAAAGGTGTTTTTTCCTGGAGTGCTGGAGTTCAGTGTATCTTGCGTCGACTGTCCCGAGGCTCTCTCATGCTTATAGGGCATCATTCTCAGCCTCTCAAACAAAGAGGCTGCAATGTTCTAGACCACAAGAGTTACCTGCCATCACAGGTTCACATGGAGAAGCCTAGTGGCATAAAATATCTCCCACAGTCCCCTCTGGTCTCTTCCTTTCCTTTCCTTTCCTTTCCTTTCCTTTCCTTTCCTTTCCTTTCCCTTCCTTTCCTCTCCTTTCCTTTCCTAATATGACTTGTTACAACGCGAGTCATCACAACGCTTGCCCTAACAACGCGATTGTTACAAAAAACGCGTTGTTACCACGAAAAGCCATTACTACGCAAATCATTACATTGACTTGCAGTAGATGGCATGCTGACATTGGAAATATATTATTTACTATTCCAACTGCAGCCTACGTAGCAATGTGGAAGGTGTTGGAATAGTAAATTATATTATTTCTAATGTTAGCACGCCATCTACTGAAAGTTGATGTAAAGACTGGCATAGTAATTGCTGTGAGTGGTAACAATGCGGTCATTGTAGCGACTGCGTTGTAAGGGCATCGCAATGTTTCCCTTCCATTCCTCTCTTAGAAGCCCAAATGCAAAAGCAGAGGGTCAGGGAGAATGTGAAATTGTATAAGCAGTCTCACCATGTCATGTATCCTGTGACCTGGGACATATAGGTTGAATTCTTTTTCAACCACTTCTAGGAAGGGGAATGCTGCCATTCTGCATACCCCAGCACTCTTTACAAATGCTGATTGTTCCGCTGCCCCTCCTTGGGGCACCACAAGAGAAGATTTGCAAATTGTAATCTGTTCCTGGGCAAATATAGAATTCTCCAGTTGCCTGGGTGATGCATAATTAATAAGCAGTTACCCGCTTTTCATTTTTTAGATGATCTCACGTTGCACATGTTTTTCTTCTTCATGGACACCTTAATCACACCGGAGAAACCACATGCCTCTGCGTTTGTTTTGTTTTCAGTGCAGTGCGAGGAGCCCACTCCTACACTGACAAACCAGCTTCCCACCTACATACTGATTCTCTCACCCACATTGGTTACTGTTGGACTGCCATCCCCAAACACAAGCATGGGAAGCAGAAGACAGTATCTGCCTGGGATACCAGAGTGCAAGGGTTGCTCTCCTGGGGGGCCCCTTCCTCTTCTTCTGTCCCAGAAGATGGAGTCCTCTGAACAGTTTTGTCTTGTGTGTAGTCCCAGGGGATGGGGTTCCCAGGACAGTTGGAGATCTTGGGGTGAGGCTCCAGGCACAACTCCTCCTAAACCAAATAAACAAATTAACTCTGAAATTAATCTGAAGGCTATATAATCCGTGGAGACATATGTTGAAATCTCAGCAAAACCCTACAAGCTAATTCTCTACTTGGTTCCCAAGGGAATCACTCATATCTTGGGCCCTGTAGGGCCAATCCTGCTCTTCATGGGCTCACTTTACTCCTGGTGCCCAAACCAAACCACCAGGAGCTTTTCCTTCTGGCTGGCTGGCTGGCCTTTGAAAGTAACCTTTTCATGGGGAGCTGAACTTTAGTGCTCCCTGCACCAGATCCGTCCTGTGCCTGGGGTGTCTTCCACAGCACATCCAAAGCAAGCAATCAGAACACCATCCTTGTTGTGCTACCCAGGCCCTATGGCCACCTGGCTGTATTGCAGGGTGACCTGTATGTCAGAATCAAAGTCAGGGCCCAGTCCACAGAAGGCCCAGTGGAACCATCCAGGATCCTCTAGCAAGTCTGCTCCCTCAAACAGGGGTCTCTCCAGAGCAAGTGGCCTAGTGCCACTGGCTCTGGACAGACCCATCCTGGTCTTAGGTTCCGCTGGATTGAAAGATCCAAAGTCGCTCCTTACGGGCAGTAGGTGGCTTCTATCTCCAGCTGGGCATCTTTTGCAGTCATCGGTCCATTCTCCTCTATTGTGTCAGTGATATTTGATCATTCTGCTGGAGAGCAGAGTAGTTAACCCGGTCTAGTCGGGGAGGAGGCTTAAAATCTAGTTATGAGCAGAGCTAGAGAAATTTGACAAATCTTAAAATGCTATAATGAGTGTGATGTTAGGGATTGTAAATCTATACTCAGGGTGCATGTTTACTTCTAGAGTGGTACCTCATTCCACCCTGTAGGTCTTTGCGGGACAAAACTGTACTTAAGTGCAGATATTGCCTATAATGTGTAAAACAGTTTATTCATCACAGACCTTCAGTAAGTACTACAGACCTACAGTATGAAAGCCCACTCGCATCCTAAGTTCTACCACAGGCCTCAACCAACATTTAAAGAGTGCCTTCTGCTACATGATACCTATGCACATATATCAGGCCGCACAAGTTGGCAGCGCATACATGTGCCCCTCACACCTGGGCACGCATGTATTTATTTACTTGCTACCAGTCCAATGACTCTTACACTAGTTGTACAGCGGCAGCTTTAAATTAAATGGTGGGTGGTGGAGGTTAGCACCCTACATCGATTTACAGTGAAGTGAGACTCAATCACAGTAAAATCTAAAATCTGAGTAGTTAAATGTGAAAGACCTAGAGGGATTAAATCGGTGTAACCCATTTGCAATACTACTAATTGCACCACAGATCTTTTGTGTTGGCAGTAAAGCATCAAGAAATATGTTGTTATTCCCACTGGACTTCAAAAATCCTAATAAAACTTCACCAGGAGTCGCATTCTTTTAAAGTGAGCCCTATTTAGAAAATACTCACCCATTCCCTTTTATTGATGTCAATAACTTACCAAGTAGAGATATTTGCATTGCATGGTTTGTGATCTTTTAAAAAATCATCCTAAAATAGTAAGCTCAAATTAAACAGATTAGCATAATTGAAATCCATAGAAAATGCTTTCATTGACATGTACAAATCACCTATAATTAATCTCAATTAATTTGAAATTTTCCATTCAGCACTTTTCCATTTTCATTTATGGAAAAAAATCTAAATTGAGAGTAGTAAAACAAAAATCAATATGTAATTCACTCCTAAGCCAAAAAGAATATAGTTAATCACTTAAAAATGTAACATATTTGTTTGAAGTGGTGTTGTCACATAGTTAAACCAACACTGAAATGTAATCAACTAACAAAGTTAGTTTGTTCTATTTCACAGAAGAGTATGAGCGAAATCTCAATGAGTGTATTCGCAACTATTATATATTTCTGGGTGTATGTCTGTGTGGGAGAGGACAGGGGCATAACCATGTTTTAAAATGATTATACTTATAGTTTTAGTTGACAGTCTCATGTGAATGTCAGTTGTGGCTGCCATGGCGTGAACGCTGATGCTGGCCCAACCCATCCCTCTGTCGCCTGTAACCGCCCATAGAAGCTGATCACTGAGAAGCGAAGACAGACAACAGGGGGAAAGGAGGACTGGACAGATCAACAAACTGCTTTGTGGTTGTACCTTCGTCCTGCTTGGGGAACCTAGTGCACACATGAAGAAAAATGTATTTTATTGTTAATATACTCTTGTAAGATCATGTACATAATCCAACGACCCTTAACATCCACCATCTAACGTTTGTACCTCAGAAAAAATAAAGACTTTGGTCAATCACTATTTGTTACTTACGCCAGTATGTTGTCCTTCATGAAATTGCTGAGAATTCCTCTACATTTGGATAGCTTCTGAAGTGTGGCAAAGTTTTCTAACTGAGTGGATTGGAAAATCTGGTATAAAGGCTTCTGAGTGAGTAATTATTTGAGAACATGCTCAGATGACATTATTGCACTTTTACACCTATGAGACACTTTAGCTGCATGACATGCTGTTGTGGAATTCACTGAAACATGAGGGCAAGCAAATTGTGTCCTTTGGGCTAGAACACACTGTTGTCTTTTATTTGCAGGAGTTGTGAACTGGTCCTTACTAATATCATTTTCATTATGGATAATGACTCCCCAACAGTCATTCTTCGGCAAGTCCTGATGTGTAGATATGGTGCTGTTGCTTTTAGGAAAACTCTCAGGTTAGTGTGAACTGAATCCCATGTGATGATTCATTTTTGTACAACCACTTTTGAAAGCATGGTGATTGAGCAGAATATTATTTAAATCCTTAAAGTTACAAGATGATTGTGCATTTGTCTTACAATTTTATGGCCTCTGCATCTGCAGCTGCTTCTTTTTGGCTGTCTACCCACTGGATTTTTAGCCTGTGGCAGAGAACAGCAGCTGAAGCCAAATTTGCGTTGGTGGCTTTGACGATTGCTTTAATGTTGTTCTTTTCTGTGGACATTGATGCAGGCCTTGCTGGGTGGACAGGCAAGTAGGAGAAACCTCTCAACTTGTTTTCATCCTAAAAGATCCGTTAAACAGTGTTTTTCAACTTGAAAATACTGTCATAATTCTTTTTTATTCTGAGAAAAATATTAAAGAACTTTGCAAAGCAAACACCAATATGTTTAAATTCAGCAGCTATTGCAGATGGCCACCTACTGTCAGCCCTGCAATGTGGGAGACCTTTATGTCCTTTCAGAAAGATTAGCATCTATTGTGCACCCCACAGGAAAGCCTCACTTTATGATATAGAGACAGTTTAATTGTATAGGAAGTATTACATCTGGAAAGGAATCCACAAATAGAATATCTTCGACCACTTGGACTTTAAGTTGGCGGACCAGGCCTGCAGACAACAGGGGACCTCTTTTTTATTTAAGCCGGTTAGGGGCACATTTGGTCTAGTGCACTTTCAGAGTCATAACCATAAGCATAGGGGCATCAAAGTGTGGGGGTGATGATACAAAAAGAACACTTATCTACACAGACAACCTTTTCATAAAGCGTATCCATAGCATAGTCAACATAAAAACCTCCCTGCCGCACTGCCACCTGAGACTAGAAATTGGTTTTCCTTTGTTGATTGCTTCAAACAGTATAAACATCTGCCATCACACGTCTGACTGTATAAATGCCAACATGCACACATTACAAAAACTAGACTAGTTTCTGAAAAGCAATATAGGATCCCAAGTGGGGTCGACCCAACATGGAGTCCCCTCAGCAAACATTCCCTTCTATGCAACTGCTGCCCCACATGAAGCACAAAGGTAGTGAGATCCCCATGAGAAACGCCGGGCTTTTATATTGTGGTGGTTCTCCACTATAGGAACAGAAGCCATGACCCTAGGATGACTGTTGAGCTATCTGCCTTTCAATGTATAACTGTCCTTCAAAATGTCTTCTAGCTTTGTAGGACCATGGTTTGAAAACTAGACACCTGTCCCGAATGATATGGTTAGGAATATTGCTAACACACTGTAGCAAGAGACAGTTTCAGTTTTGTTAACAACACTGTAATTAACTCCACACCTCATCAAAACATATTGCATTTGTTTATTTTTTTTATTTATTAATGGCATTTATAGAGCGCATACAATTACCCTTGGGCGTCTCGTTGTCAATGTTGTAAATATTGATTCACAACATTGATAATATTCCTTCAAAATTAGATCCCATTCATATACCAATCGGGAATCTCTAACACAAATGTAGTTGGTTCAAGAGGAAAAACATTGCTTCCAGGGCCTGCAGCATACTGTGGTTCTAAAATGATCTGTGTGGTTTCTCTTCCTTGAACTCTGACCAAATATAACCCCTCTCCCTTCAAGAATTGCATACAACCAGGCATGTCTCCACCGCCTCCTGTGGTCTGCATCATGGGCCTCCTGCCTCAGGCCACAAAACGTCAGATACACCCAAAGTTCTTGATGAATCAGCCAGTTATTTAAACCCTTCCCTGCGGGGTGTTTTATCCCCGCTGTGCGGGGGGGAGGGGGTCGCGCGCGGCACCGCTGTGCTGGTGATGAGCTCAGCTTGTCATGAGGCACAGCGGAGCTGCACTCATGACCGGAGCGGAGCTCGTCACGACCACACCCGTTTTGGAACGTTCAGCACAGCGGGGAAAATATCCCCGCATGTGAACATTCCAACGGCTGTGACCAGCTCAGCTCGTCATGAGTGCAGCTCAACCGTGCCTCATGACAAGCTGAGCTCGTCACCAGCACACAATGGGTTAAGGAAGCATTGGATAATTTTGAAACAAGTTTGTGTTTCGTTAATGATGATATGCTTTGTTTATAACGACTTTAATCACTTTTGCAAGAGTGGCCCAATACCACAATAGTTGCTGTCCAGTAGTGAGTCATTGCTTTTTCTTCACTGCTGTAGCTAAATAGAACCCTCCTTGTCAGTGTTCTTGCCCAGGAAGAGGAGGTGGGAGATTGGCAAAGTTGTTGTGGTCAAGGTTGGCCTTTATCAGTAATGACAATGGTGGATTTTGAAGTGAATCAACTTGAATAAATAAGGAGACATTAGAGGCCATCAATGATCGGAGAAGAGAAGAGCAATTAATTTGGGAAGTTGTAAAGTTTTTTAGTGGGACATTGCCTAACCATGCATTGTCACCAACATATTTCCTTATATTTTCTATTCTTCTTCTTGATGAAGCTGGTGATCGTGCTACTTTGATCAAGTGGGTTGCATGAAGGAACCCCACATGCATTTACCCTGCATGCCTTTATACCGCAGTCACAACCAGGACTGCGACGTTACCACATGTTACTTTAGCACATACTTCATTGGTGTTGGACTATCCCTTGACAACCCCTCTTTCCCTGCTTCAAAAGAAACCTGAACCTCCATCTCCTCAACAAATACCTGTTCACACAGTCCAACTGAACTATGTTCCAATAGCTCACTCTCTCTATGACTTGACCATTAGTGATAGTTGTTTTTTTATTGTTTTAGCTGGCTAATATGCTCTTACACATTTAATTATTGTTGTTCTAATTGTAAGTGTGTGCCTACTTGGTTTATAAAATAATAATAATAATAAAAGAGCTTGTAAAGTGCCTGGTACACTAACTAGTGTGTCCCCGCGCTGCGGCCAGAAGATGCTAAAGGAGGTGCAATAGGAAGCAGGCTGAAACATAAAAGGTTCTATATCTGGAAGAGCCATGTCTACAGTTTTTTCCGAAACACTTTGTCAGATTGTTCCATTTGAAGATCCTGTGGAAGAGCGCTTCACTATTTAGCGGCAAGGTAGAAAAAGGATAGACCCCCCATTGCCATTCTTTTAATTACTGAAACTTGAACCATTACTGAGCTCCAGGATCTTAAGGTCCTGGTAGGAGTGTAGAGGGAAAGTAGGTTGTGAAAGTATTTTGGACCTTTCCCCATCAGGATTCGTTGACTAATGCATAGGGCCTTAAATAGAATTTTTTCCTTTGCCAATGTAAAGTAGCTCGGGCCTTTTTGGACGAGGCTCTTCTAGGGAGCATCAGGACTAGGCGGGCAGCTGCGTTTTGAATGTATTGCAGTCTTTTAACGCTCTTACTACTGGCGCCTATGTACAGTGCATTACCATAGTCCAAGGTAGAAGTGACAAGTGCGTGGACTAAGGTCTTCCTTACAGCAACTGGGAGCACATCTAGGGTCTTCCGAAGGCCTTTCATTATTCCAAAGTACTTCCCGGACACAGTCCTGGTGTGGTGGTCAAAAGAGAGCTTAGAGTCAAGCTACATCCCCAGGTTCTTTACCCGTTCATTAGGAGTAGGGGTGGTACCCAGAGTCTGCCGCCACCACCTTGGTGACCATATCGAGGGAGCCATACCCACAATTAGGACCTCGGTCTTGCCGCTGTTCAACTTTAAGCAGTTGTTAGACATCCAGACTGCCAGCTTGTGTAGGCATGAGGGAAAATTAATGGCTGCTTCTTCCTGAGATTGGGATAGAGATACTACTAGTTGCGCGTCATCCGCATATGATACAACACTGATGCCGTATTTTTCAACGATATTTGCAGAGGGCCCATATACAGATTAAAAAGAGTGGGGCTCAGCATAGAGCCCTGGGGGACCCCCTGATCTAACCTGATGTTCTTGGAGTAGTACGCCCCTTGAGATACTTGAAAGCCGCTGTCCTGTAGAAAAGAGCTTAGCAATTTCAGGGCCAGATTGGTCAGTCCTCCTTCCTTAAGGCGCTGAAGGAGTATGGGATGGGAAACGGTGTCAAATACGGCGCTAAGGTCCAACAGAATCAGTGCCACTGTCTGTCCTTCATCAACCTGTCTGCGGATGATTTCAGTGGACAGAAGCAGCACCGACTCTGTGGAATATGTTGCCTGAAAACCTGATTGTGTGGGGTGGAGTAGGCTGACCTGGTTCATGTGTATTGTTAGTTGCGCATTGACCATTTTTCCTGCAATTTGGGTGAAAAAAGGTAGGAGTGAGATTGGTTGTAAAATCTCCAACTGGCTAGCGCTTACCCACAGCTTTTTTTTGATGGGGACAACCACTGCCTCTTTTCACCTTTGGGGAACCACCCCCGACTCAAAAGAGAGTCTGATGAGGTACCTAATATAGGGAACCAGGATATCCATGCTCTCCCTCATTTTTCTAGGTTTCATAGGGTCTCTCAGAGAGCCTGCCTTGATGTTCAAAGCTATGGTTTTGAGGTCGTCCAAGGAGGGTAGGTTAAAACTGGAGAGGCAGGACCCCTCGTCCATGTTGCGCACTCCCGTCCTATCTGACCTCCCATTATGTGCCTCCTCCGGGAAGGTTGAGTAAATTATCTCAACCTTATCAGAAAAATAATCTGCTACTAGGAGCAGAGGTTCTGTCAAGAGACGATAACTCTTTAAAGATTATAAATAGCTCTCTAGAGGAGTTTTCGGCTTGTTCAATCTTCATGTTATAGTAAGCAGCTCGCGTTTTCCCTATTAATGAATGATAGTGTTTGAGACTAGTTTTATATGTGGCCTTCCCTTTTTTCTGAGAAATCTTCTCTCCACCTTCATTCCAAACATGTACAAAAAGACTTCACAGTCCTTAGCTCCTCGTTGAACCAGGGTGCGGACCTAAACTGTCTCCTTGGAGCACTGGTGGCCCAAGGAGCCACCTTGTCAAGCACCTCACTAATCCGTTTATCTAGTGCACTGCAGGCAGTTTCTACATCCCTCCCTCCTGGAGGCCCCCCTGCTGTAGAGCAAGATTAAACTTGGTTGTTGAAAAACTGGCCCATTTCCTCTGAGGTCTACCTGTGTCTGACTTTATCAAAGCTGGGGTTTTGGGAATCATAATGCTAAAAGGGATCATATAATGATTTGTCCATGGAACTGCAATCGGAGTATCAACCCTTAGCTCTCCCCAGTTGGCAAAAATGGCATCTAGTATGTGTTCATGCTGGTAAGTCGGGAGAGTGGATTGTAGCACTAATAGAAGCGTGGCCAGCTCTTGACAGAGCTCTTGCGCTGGGACATTATCCATGTCGACAAAGTGTAGGTTTAGGTCACCCAGCACTTTGGCATATCACAGTGCTAGTTGTATAACATGTCCTCTGAGACTGGTAGCGAATTGTGAGAATGGACCAGGTGGTCGGTATATAAAAAAGCCTTTAATGACATGGTTGTTGTCTGTCGCAATAGTAAAAAGACCCGCCTCACTGGCCTCTACTGCCACCCTCTCCAGGGATCATTCTATCGACAGTTTATGGATAATAGCTACCAAACCCCCTTTGTTCATAGGGCGATCCAGTCTTATGATCCGGTAATTCAGGGGAAGGATGTCGAGGATTTCAGATGCAGAATCCTTGTTCAGCCATGTACTGTTAATGGTCATGGAGCTCATATTTATGCTTGCTTAGGGTCCTGCAGTTAACCAGTGTCATTTGGAAATCATGTTCCTTTCCATATCTTCTCCTGATTTATCATCAACCAAAAGGGGCAGTGAACGCATTTTTGCATAGTGAGACTTATCTGTATGCTATGCGCACATAAATTAGATATGGGGGACACATCATGTGTAGTTGTTCGGAGGTGTATTTATGGGCGGTGAAAAATGGGCAAGGGTTCTAGCCCGAACCCGGACCCGCCGTGGATGGGTGCAGACGGGCTTGTCTTTGGCGCTCCGATGGCACGCCCGCTGCGCACGTCCGCTGTGCGTCCTTCCTGGCATGCGCCCTAAGTAGTCTCCTCCCACCTCCACACTAGACCGCTGACTGGGCCCAGACCGGGAGACCGGAAGCACTACTCCTTCCTTTCATGCCCTCCATTTAATCGGCACTGCAAACGCCGTGACGGCCCGGGCGAGAAGGATATATACAATGTTAAAGCGAAAAAGATTTTTATATCAGATGTACTAACAACAGCTGCACAACCGGCAAACAGTGACCTTCCAGAGGCTTCATCTATGTCAGAGCTGAGTTCGAATGTGGACAGTGAGTCGGACAACAACCAACAAAGGGCGCAGCGGTTGGGGTTTCGAAGTTCACCCTGGTGCAGGAATTAGACTGCTTGCGCCAGGATCGGAGGAAGACTACGCTCTGGTGCTCGAAATGCAAATAACAGCAAAGCACCAACAGGAAGCGCAGAGCAAGGCGGAGATGTAACAAACATCGCAAACATGAGTACAAAGCCACCCAACAGAAAGCCCCGCAAACAATGGAAGCGCAAGTAAACCATAATTCCATTGGTAGTGACTCACAGACTGTTATTAACATAACCAGTATACCATTATTGGACAAAGAGACAAATATGTTGGCATTGGGACTATCATATAGTGCTAGGAGCAATTTTGACTATGCTGGGACCCGAGTAGACATTTATAAGTATGTGGGTAAACTTACTCCGCAAACTTCACTCATTACACAGGTCTGAACATGTGGTACCGCCCGCATCATCTAATTTGAGTCCACCACTATTAACAGTGGGAGATGCAGATCTGCTAAAGGACTTATTACAAATGCCGGCCGGATGTACAATTACCTTCTAATTCGGAATTAGGGCATAGAGTCATCACTGCACCTACCAAATTCAAACCTAAATCTACGTTTTGTCCATTGATGTCAAAGGACAATATTGATATTTTTCATGAAAAGAATTCACATGACTACAGGCTATTATATCTCAAAGAGGTCAACGTAAACAAGAGACACCATTATCGTGACTTTGCGTATCATCAGCTGGTTAAAAAATTGAAAAATAATGTGAATGTGTTCATCCTAAAGTCTGACAAAGGCGGGAATGTGGTGCTATGGCCGAGAGAAATAGGAAGATGCCCTCGGCCAACTCAATGACAGGGATTGCTATAAAAGATGTACAATGGCAGATGTTAAATTGGCCTGGAATCTGTTTTATATCAACCTGATAGCATGGAGAAGTACGGGCCTTATTATCATGGATGAGTATACATTTTTGAAAAACGAACACCCTGTGATGCCCATAGTTTACTTCATTCCTAAAAACCACAAAGACAGCACTAAGCCACCTGGTCGTCCCATTATTTCTGCTTGTAACAGTATCATGGAGAATGCCAGCAAGTAAGTTGACTTTTTTCTTCAGGACCATGTCAAAAACCTCCCTTCATTTATTCTGGATACTGGTGATTTGTTACAGAAACTGCAGGGAGTGTATTGTCAAACTGGGTACCTACTAATCTCTCTGGATGTATCCTCTTTGTACACCAGTATTCAACACAGGGATAGACTGAGAGCCATTGAACACTATTTGAACATGAGACCCATCAAGTTCCATGAGGACAACAGAATGTTATTGTCCATGATTAAGTTATGCCTGGGAAAGAATTTCTTTTTATTTTCCAACCAAGTATTCCAGCAGATCAGGGGTGTGGCTATGGGGGCCTGTTTCTCCCCTAGTTACGCCTGCCTGCATATGGGGTACTGGTAGGAACAGGTCTTCATATCTACTTTTCCAGATATCATGTCAAATTATGTTGTGAAGTGGTTTAGGTATATTGATGACATTTTAATAATTTGGAATGGAACAGAATGTGAAGCTTTGCAGTTCATTGAACATCTCAACAGAAATTATTTGAATCTAGGTTTCACTAGCCAGATTAGTAATAGTTCAATGTGCTTTCTAGATGTAGAAATTTGTATTCACCACAATGAACTACAGACTAGAATGTACCGTAAACCCAATAGCCGGTAATGCCATATTGCATGCTACCAGTCACCACCCAGCACATTTGATCAGGAGCATACCATATGGAGAAATGCTCCATATTAGAAGAATTTGCAGCACTGATCATAACTGCGCTGAGGCTCAGAAAGATTGCAGGGACAGATTTCTGAGGAGAGGTTATCTCCCAGAACTGGTAGACAAGGCAATATGCAAGGCTAATGAACTAGGCAGGTCTGTGGTACTGACAGGCAAAAAGAAAAAGGTGAAACAGAGCACAATGGACCCCGATTGATTTTAACCTATAGCAGTCAACACCAAACCATTCACAAAATTGTGAATAGGAATTGGGCACCTATTGCTAGTGATCCGGTATTGGGAAATCAATTTTCCCATTCTACCAGTATTACATACAGGAAGACGAGATCAATGAGCAATTGCTTAGTATCTAGTAGCCCAGAGGTTAGAACCAATAGCTCATGGCTCAACAGTAGCAAGGGTTTTATAAAATGCTCTGTATGCAAAGCCTGTAAGAACGGGGTTAGCAGGACAGAGTATAAGACTCCCCTTAGTAACAAACCTATCTGCATTCAGAGAAATTTGACTTGTTAGACGGAGTATGCGGTATATGTGCTGGAGTGTCCTTGTGGCCTGTGCTATGTGGGAAGCACTAAGCTGCAGGTCCACAAAAGAATACTCCAGCACATACGTGCCATTACCAACGGCGATACCGCCTACCCAGCTGCATGACATTTCGAAGAACACCATGCTAAGAACCCTACTGATCTTAAGTATTTTGTGATTGATATGGTCCCACCACAGAGAAGGGGAGGGGATCGTGAATCTCAGTTAGGCAAGCTAGAGACAAGGCACATTATACTCATGGACTGCAAAGTACCGAATGGACTGAACGCAAGTGAGGATTTCTTTACCTATCTTCATTAAGTCATTATGACGTAATTGTACACTAATGCTGCCTCTTATCCCTTTGACTTGGTTTTAATTAATCTTTTTGAAATTTAATTATGACAATTTTTTTTGCACATGGTTTGCACTTTATTCATTGACAGTATTCCTTTACGCAATTTGCACATTGTCAATCTGGTAGGGGAGGTCTCTTTCAGATGGCCCACAAGGGCTTTATCCTCTCCCTTGTTACCTGCATAGGACTTATATAATACATGGAAACACTAGAGGTATCTTTTAAGACTCACAGGTACTTTGAAATGCTGCTACCCTATGGGATATAAAGTTTTTTATATTGTTTGAAAACTCTTTTAGATGCTATTTTTAATGTGAGCAAGCTTTTACCTTTTTAGCATAACAGTATGGTATTGGGTACTTATTTATACATATTTACATATATTTATTTATTTATATGTGTTTTTAAATATTTATTCTACAATGCTGCAATCTAAAAGACCAACTAAAAGAACCATTAATAGGACTCTTCTACATAATATGCGTATCTGGTATAGAAAAAAAATTCAAGCTTTAAACTGCATCATTGAGAGGGTGCAAAAAGACCCACACACAACGTATCACGAATGCCAATGTACAAGCACCATGCATCAATTAAAGACCATCCCGGAGATTCTCACAGACATGCTATCATGCTATCAGAAGTAAAAAAACAACAACAAATGCAGCTATACCGGTGGATAGCAGTTACACAAAAACAATGCTGAATCAGCAAATCTCTGTTTTTTTTACTGGCGCTTTGGAAAATACAGAGGGAACGGTTGGCAACTCAAAAGAATCAACCCCTGAAACTCTGACAGATATCGACCTGCCCGAAATAACATCCAAAATGAACAACACAATGACAATTTAGGTCCCGAAGCAGCAATCTCAAAACCACAAAAATAACATAAAAATCCCAGCTACCAACTCACAAAACTGGAATGTAAAAGGCTGAGAAAATCAAGGCATAGCAAGGAAAAAAGAGCTCAAGCAATAACTCAAGCTTCCCAAAAACAGGCCCAAGACAAATCAATTATAAGTGACCAGGAGACAAACTCGCAGGTTTCAACTCCAGGAAACAGTCCAGCTGAAGAGATGGCAAATAAACAAAATACGTGAAAATCACCCGAATCGAAACATCAACCCAACAATTGTGA
This sequence comes from Lissotriton helveticus, assembly GCF_964261635.1. Lineage (NCBI taxonomy): Eukaryota > Metazoa > Chordata > Amphibia > Caudata > Salamandridae > Lissotriton > Lissotriton helveticus. The sequence continues at coordinate 1,694,586,610 of NC_136069.1, read as the reverse complement.
AACAATAATTATATCACTGGTCCTGGCAACAATGCAAACAACCAAGCAAAAAGATCCATGGCAATCGGTTGCCCCCCAAAAGCATCAAAATAAAAACAGAAAATCACAGCAAACCCCAAGATCAGACCATCAAAGTATTTCACATTACTTTCCCTAGCAAGCAAAAGCACAAACTAGAGAAATAGTAGTAGAACAGCAGGTCCCACCAAAACTCAGAAACATATCGAAAATTCGGATTGATCTGCCTCCAGAATCAGGAGAACAAGCTAGTCCACAAAATACAAAAGCTGACAGAATTGAAGCCAATGGAACAAATATATCTCACCCCCAAATATCAACAGAGGGTAACCTTTGGGCAGAAGAGGCCATATTCAGTGGAATTTCTGCAAGTTTACACCACCATAGAATTGATTAGCGGAAAATTAATGAAGGTCAAATATGCCCCAATGGCCTACTAACTCTGGAACTGCTTCCACATTACAAGTACAAAGGTACCACAATATTCTCAATCGCAGCGCTATACTTAGGCTTGCAAACTCAATTGAAATTCTAAAACACCTAAACACAAACCACATAGCAAGCATTCAATTTAAATCAATATCAAATGAAAAAGAGAGGGAAATGACGATCGTCACTTGGAACGATCCAATAACAACAATGGCAGTCTGTAGCCAAATAGAAATAAGAACAACAGAAAAAGAACGCTACCTGAACCAAACAGCCAAATTAGGATCAGCAAGGCAAAGCAGATTACCCTGGGGGGCAGTAGAATCCACAGTAAAAGCCCAGGAGAGTTGGTCAAATCAACGCATAGTAAATCAAGAAAAATCAGAAGTAACTAATCAAGCATGGAAAGTCTTCCTCTCACCCATCGGGGGCATGGAGATCAAGGTAAACAAATCATGAAAGAGCACACCACAACTGTGCTCCTGGAACATTAATGGCTTAGGCAGCAAGGCAGATGAGGTAGTTCTACAAATTTGTTTTGAAAAATTCAACGTACAACTACTTCAGGAAACATGGACTACATCAACAACACCGATTAGTGGATTCAAAGAACTCCACCACAAAAGGTAATACATCAGGCAGACCATCAGGCGGTTTATCAATCTACCTTTGCACAAAAATACCATGGTCCTATGAACAGATAGATCTAGGACAAACTTGGATCCAATGCATAAAAATCACACACTTGCAAGGTCCCTTCAATAGCCAGCAACATAATAAAGTGGAAAGACTCCCAATAATTTGCAACATTTACATTCGCCCAGCCCCAGAAGAAAAACAAGAGAAAATGACAACTCTTAAAATGTTGATTAAATCATTGCAATCAACTTTCCCACAAGCAGGAATCATGCTGACCGGCAAATTGAATATGTTCCTATTTCAAGAGGCTCCAGAGCATGCGAAACAACAAACTAAATCAAAAGGTCAAATAATTCCCCCGGTAATTACAAATTATCAAAAAAAGGACCACATCAGACAATCATGAGTTTCAATCTTACACAAGACAGAAATGATAATCTTAAACTGTCGCTTCCCTCAAGATCAACCAGCAAAACCAACCAGAATAACCAAGCAGACAAACTCCGTCCTAGACTATATAATAGTGGACATAGAGCTATTACCAAAGATCTCAAGATTTCAAATAACACACAGACTTGAGAGTCACCATAGCCCACAGTCAATCGACCTTCAAATGCACACACGAAGAGCTGCAGAAAGCAATGATCTGCCCGAAACTCTGAGCCCAATCTAAAAAGGCTCGCGGGGAATGGCAAAAACATAGCTGAAATAATGAATTACCTGAAAAACACACCATCGATAACGCAAAAACAAAATACAACACAGCTATGGGTAAATTGGGTGAATATTACAAAGATGCTGATTTCTAAATTCCCATCGCAGAACACAAAGCAACATGCAAAATAACATAACAGAGCCCTTAGGCTCCTTAGTAGTGAAAAAAAGGACAATAAACCGAGAAATAGGAAAATTACGTAGAAAGGTCCTAACAACCACTGAAGGGGAAAAGCAACGAATATACCAATTAAGACAGAATTTATTAAAAAGAGGTCTGGATGGCAAAGAAAAAACAACAAACTGAAATCTGGCTAAAACTATTGGAAACAAGTAAATCAAATAATAATAAAAAATTGTGGGCGGAAATAAACAGTATCACGAATGGATCCTTCCGCCAACACAATGCGAACATCCTAGAGGCAGACTGAACAGCTCACCTAAACAAAAGCACATAGACAAGAACACCGATTACCAAAATTACACTACAGATAACATCACGGTACACCAATCAAAAGAGTAAGATAATCAGTTCGATGAAAACTGGATTCGATCGAGCCAAATTTAAATGAACATAAAAAAATTAAGATCAAACGGAGCGCCAGTACCAAATGGCCTACCGAATGGACTTTTTAAACAGGATAGATCATTCTGGGCAAATTACTTCACACCTCTTTTCCACCATGCCTTCCAAACAACCACTGTGCCAGAATCTACATCCAATTTTCAAAGCAGGTGCAAGGTCGGACACAGCGAACTTCAGATTAATTGCTTTAATTGACGTAGAAGCTAAACTATATGCATCAAACCTTCTCACAGCTCTAGAAGATTGGGTCGCTTCTAGCAAGATCATCCCAGTCACACAAACAGGTTTTGGACCTGGCACAAACACGATGTGTAACCTGCTTGCACTCAATCTTTTGATCGAAAAAGCCAAGCAAAAATCCGCCAACCTGTACACCTGCTTTATCGACCTAATAGCAGCATTTGACATGGTACCCAGACAACAGCTGTGGCAAAATATGGCAAATTGGGGCATTCCACCATTAATACTACGGGCCATCATCAACTTGTATACATCCACATGGGTACTGATAAAACTGGGTAACGGAGTTTGCACTACAGCAAGGATCCCCTACACACATTGGCCTAAAGCAGGAATGTGTGCTGGCTCCCTGCCTCTTTAATATCCTTACCTCAGACCTGGAAAAAAGGCTCTCAGAAGTTCAAAGTGACCCTCCCTGAAAATAGCTCACTATAAAATAAGAAGCCTGCAGTATGCAGATGCCATCTTCTTTTGCAGCCAGACACCGATAGGCCTACAGCGCTTGATCACATAGTTTGTCAAATATTTGGAAGATCATGGCTTGACCTTGAACCTGAATAAAACCAAGGTCATGTGTTTTTTGGCCACAACAGCGCCAAATGGAAACAAATATTGGTGGAATGCATCATAAAACAGAATAGAGCACTGTGACTCCTATAAATATCTGGGAGTAGTGGCCGACAAAAGGTTCACCATGAAAGAACATCTAAACCTCAGAAAAGCACAATCAAACAAACTCTGTTTTGCACTAAATATGTTAAAACAGAAACTGCAATGTCCTTTAAACTTCTCTTTATTAAAAGTCATCACAGCCATTACCGACCCTTACTTATTGCTCAGATTTATTTCAAGGTCAAGGTGCCAACTTCCTGAACCTCCAACAGTCATGTTTATTCAAACCAATTTTGAGGATGCCGCAGTTCAAGTCACAAGCCCAAGTTTGCTTAGAGTTCGGGCTACTAAATCAACATCCTGATAGACAAGCAGCGATAATAAAAATGTGCAGGATATTAAAAGCCGCAGAAGAGGATTCCTTGTTGGGGCATTGTTGGACAGAAATAAAGAACCAACCTAAAGGAACAAAGGCCTGGCACATGCACTGACAACGCTAGACTTGCATAATGCCCGGAGCACTGACTACAGCTTTGCCGCATTCAAGAAAATAGCCAATAACGGCAGAAAACAAAAGTCTTGAATTATGGACAAAGAAGCTCTAGCAAAAAAAAACACATGGCTGGATGGGTCGATTGACATATGAGACACAATTGCCCCAGCCATATCTCGTCCAGCATATAACTCCATCAATCCAACATTAACTACTTTTGGTCAGACACGGAGCATTTACATCAAAAGACCAAGTTACTGCGTGGAAACTATACTCTGCAGACTTTGTGGACAGACGGAAGAATCTCTCATACACCTAGGGCCTTATTTATGAAGGCCTTGCGCCGCCGGTGCGTCACTTTTAACATGGGAAAAAGTGACGCACCGGCGGCGCAAGGCCTTCATAAATAAGGCCCCTAGTGTGCATCTGCTCAGCGGTGAACCATATGAGAAGGCAATTCCTACTTCATGCACTCCTCCTCCCGCTCACTGCAGATTTCGTGTAGGGCAGCCAGATTTCTGCAGAAAGTAAATCTACTTTTGCTAATACCAAACACAAAGTGCTCACAGGTGGAAGAGGTGTGGCGCAGCAGCCTGGGCGACGGACGCTGGGGATCACGGTTCGTTCCCCGGTTCGGGCGGCAGGGGACTGCCCAGCACCATGTGACTCTGGGCAATAGCTCGCTTAATCTTCCCGACGGCCCCCAGCGCCTTGACACCTTCGAGTATATGTTTGCGCTTTACAAATACTGGAAATTTACATTTACAGGTACATCGCAAGAGCACAACGACAAGTAACAATAAGAACACAAGTGACGGCACAGTACTGCCCAGGATTTTAGCTATTTTAAGACATCTGTGAAAAGATGAACTAAAAAAAGAGAACTAATTTATGCACAGAGCATTGTTGAATAACATTGAATTTTGAAAAAAGGGCTTTTCCCATTTTTTTTTTTAAACCAATCACTGTTTTTGGCTCAGTGGTTAGAGGCGGCAGACCCGGAAGCTGAGATCGACCGTGGACCAGGGTTCGATTCCCCGCCTTGGCGGGTCTCGGGCTCAAAAATTCCACGGACTCGACAATTCTCGCTCTGGTGCCTACTCAACTCACGGGGTCACACTCTTAATCTCCACTACGGCCCCTCGCGGCGGGATGCCTGGCTTTCACCTTGTGGACACCCTGCCGGGGTTTCTCACAGGGGAATACCAGGACGGGTTCCCTAAGCAAGCGCCGGGACGCTCACGGGCAGCCGTGCGCTTTACAAATCCAGCACATTTACATTACATTTACATTTACATTTAAACACAATTCGTAATGGTTTTAAATAACTACATGCAATAAAATACTGCCTCCCTATCGTCATGCACACTTCGTCATGACCAGTAATTGAAAGTCAGGCAAAACATATACAACAAAGGTCAGGCATGTAAACTCATGTTAACCACCATAATTGAGCGGTGTTTCCCTGCATCCTTAAGAGAACTCACGCTTCACTCTCCCATCGCGCGCTGGCCGAAGTTACCCGCGATAGGTATACAAATGAAACCTCAGCCAGCGCGCGATGGGAGAGCAAAGCATGACTGCTCTTAAGGATGCAGGGAAACACATCTGACATTGGGACACATACACACTGGCCCACTCTAGCTCTCCCTGAGGTCGAGAGCCATCTGTCTGTTTTCAGATTCTCAAACGTGTTAATTTATGACTAAAATGCTTTTTCAAGAATGCCAAATTTTTTATTGTACCTCACGAAATTTATATTTGTGTAGCCCAAATTTCTGTGTGATGGGCATGGCTTCAGACGAGCCTCTGTCGATACTGTGCTGGCTTGTGTGTTTAAGTAATCCAATTTGTTTTTGTTTTGCCAAATGCCTCTTGTCTTTTCATTTCGTTAAAGTAAAAACATATTCAAGCAACATTTTGATGAGCTTGATAAGAGAAATTGGTTTATTGAGCCCGACGACTGCTGAAGGGCAAGGACCCCTGCCAGAACTGATTCACAATTGCGCAAACTAGATCTGTGAGCAGACGCCATCATTGATTAGAGGTTCTGCTGAATCTACGGGGCAGAGGTCCATTTGGAGACAGCAGTTACAGGGTAAGAGACTACATCTGATCCTTAGTCCCTGTAGGTGGCATGTGGCAAACTGGGTCCCCTTTGCTTTTCCCCAAGTCTGCATGCTAGAGAGGGCGAAGGTAGCTACAGGTGTTGGACCACTGTGAGGGGCACAGGATACGCTCAGTCTGTGGGTGTCAGTTCAGGGCTCTCTGGACCTTTGGGTGTGGTACAGAGATGCACTCAGTCTCTCGGTGTCAGTTAGGGTCCACCTGGCCCTTTGGGATGGTACGCATAAGCCTTGGGTGTTATACAGGGTCGCCACATTGATCTTATTTTTTTGTTAGAGGGGTTTTCTGAGGGACTGCCATTGTCTAAAAGAAGTGAGGAAGTGAGTTTTTCCATTCACTTGGACCGCTGGGCGTCAGGCAGTTAGTACACACAAACCCTGGGTGTAATAAGGGGTATGATTTGTACGTTAGTCAGAAAAATTCAGACCTTGGTGAATTTAGCTTGTGTCTGGCAAATAGCGCCAATAATTGTCAGGGTATTCCTTTTGGTTGGTTTAATATTGCATTATAATTTTGGTATATACAAACAATTGCCCTGGTGATGGCCCTGGTCAATTTTGCCTTTGAGCTTAAATCTCAATCTGTACCTATGTAACATGGACTGTTGAACGATTTGTTACATTCCCATACTATAATTCCATTTCTATTGTTAGAATCAACTAATTGTTTTCCTTTTTTTGAAATAATTGAAATTAATGACAGCCTATTGCTCCGTAAAGTCCTGGTCAGCATTACCTGTGCTGCTTCAATCTAGTGTTGTTGATTAAAAATTCTCTTTATGACAATTATTTGTTTCTCTGAAGTATATGTTTGAGTAATAACGCTCTCTGGGCATGCGCACAGACTAAGGGGAAAGCTTTGTATTATGTTTCTTATCTGTGTTTGATATTACAGACATATTGTTTTGGGTTGTGTAAGACTTACTTATTATTATTTTTTTAAGATGTGTTTTCATTCATGTTCTTAGCTCCAGTAGTCCCCTTTGGCTTAGGTTATGCAAAGTGCACCATAGTATTTGTTGACATATGATTGCCCTGGTTCTTAAGGTTACAGGGTTAACTCTGTAATTTGCTACTACTTTAACTTTCTAAAAGTGGCATTTGGACGTTTGCATTTTTTAAATCCTTTTCATTACAATCTCATAGATTCCAAACATGAATTGATTACCTGATCCAGATCAAAAGTTAGCACTTAAATGTAACATGGCAATTCAGTGTTATCCTATGCAACAGGTAGGCCACATAGTAGTGACAAATTAATTAAGGGTTTTTTCACTACCAGAACATGCAAAACTTAAACATAAATGTCAAAGCTATTAATGACAATTCACCTGCCCCTTAGGTTACCAAGGGCCTGCCTTAAGGATGACTTAAATGCAATAAATGTGGATTTAAGGCTTGGCAAGTTGGTTATGTTGTCAAGGCGAATAGGAAGTTAAAAACTACATTGAGGCTGCAATGGCCGACATGGGACATGTTTTAAGGGCAACATAAGTGGGTGGCATATTAAGTGCTGCATACCCACTAAAATCATTTAATTTACACAAGGGACTTAAAAGAAAATTAATGTGCCAGTCAGGTGTAAACACATTTTAGCATGTTTAGAGGAGAGCGAACAAGCACTTTAGTACTGATTAGCAGTGGTGAAGTGCACAGAGTCCTAAGGCCAATACAATCAGATATCCCAGAAAGAGGAGCAGTGAAGGCAAAACGCTTGAGGGTGAACCTGTAGAGAGGGCCAGAACCAACACCATATAATGAGACATTTCTTCCTGCATATTTTAGCACACCTGTAAAATAATTTGCTATTCCATTGTCATTTCAATTCCTGTAACGTTGACTAGACTGTGCCAAGTACAAAGCACTTCCAGAGCAATACTGAACAATATAGAGTGAGCAAAGCCACAATCCTACAACAGAAATACAATTGTATGCCAAATAAAGGGCTTTGTTAAAAAGAAGTAGAGGAGGCTATTCACATTCCTACAGCAGGAATACCGGTCGCAATGTGAAAACCAAATCAGTTTCTTGTACATAGTCAGATCTGCAGGATGAATAATGTCAGTGTGCCTGAAGAGGCTGGGAATTAGTTACCACAGAATGGACGGGGACAAACCACTGCTTGGACAATTTAGACATCAACAAACTGTGCATAAGTGCACAGAAATTATGCAACCTTAAAAAACCAGATGCCCGAACAGCACTAGTCATTGGGTGCTTGTATGATGCAGAGCGGTCCATGTTACGTCATTATTTGGATACAATAAACATCCAACTTTAGAGAAAATAATAGTCGAATGTTACCTCGTGTTTCTCAAAAACTACAGAGACATGGGTACCTGAATCGCTGCAATAATTACAAGACAACCACCCAAGCACATACTCACACCTGACAAGTGGGAAAAAGCAGTGGGCACCGAGATACTTTATGATTAGTTAATACCACATTTCTGGGGTGCTACGCTTTACATGGTGAATTGATTGGAATATTGTCTGCCCTTTAATCATCATTTACCATAAAAGATCATTGGCAGAAGCCCTGAGCCGTAAAGGTTTCAGAGGTTCAAGCAATGTTTGTTTGATTCAAGATGGCCGCCACCGTTTTTCGGTCAGTGCAGGTGTATGCATTCATGTAACTGATAGCAGCGGGTATTTAAAGGGCGTCTGGGAAAGACAACACTTTTTTTGTTTGTGGTGCCCATCTTGGAAACACTGAGTCCATTGACTGGCATTGGACACGGGTTAGTATACTACATGGTTTGGGATGGACCAACTTGGTTGTGCCTTTCTTTTGTTTTTATTGTTTGTTGAGAGGGAACTAACCTTGATGCATTTCAGCTAATGCAGCTCGTGTAGTTGTTCATTCATTCTGCCATGTGAAGACAAGTGTATGTTGTGCTTGAATGAACATGCATCTGTCTATCTTGCCTTTGAGTCTGCTTCGGGTCATGGTGGACTCAGTGAAGGCCCCATGGGGTCTGGTTCTTGAGCCTCTGTGCTCAGGGAACCTCGGTGGGAAACTGAATCATCATCTTTATCTGTGGGGGGAGCTTGACTGACAGTACTCGTAAATGAGATGGTAAGAATAGTAGAACACACTAGTAAAACATACACTGACCAATTTGTTTTTTCTTGTTGAATCATAAAGTATCTCTGTGCCCACTGCTGTTCCCACATGTCAGATGAGAGTGTGTGCTTGGGTGGTTGTCTTGTTATTATTGCAGGGATTCAGGTACCCTTGTCGCTGTCGTTTTCAGCAACATGAGGTAACATTTTACTAATATTTTCTCCAAAGTTAGATGTTCATGGCATCCAAATAATGATGCAACATGGACATCTCTGCTTTATTCAAATGTAATGACCAGTGTGGACGCATTGATTTTATGATAGCATCATTTCTGTCTAATTGATTTCTAAATATCATAGAGAGTGTGAAATATTGATTGTTGATTGTATCATTTATTTGTATTTTACTTCGGGCAACTCTTTTACCTGGAACTCTAGGCCAATAATACCCATAGGCTATAGAGTAAGCCTTTTTTGAAAAGTAATATAATTTAATTTGTGTCGAACTGAAGCTAAACTGGCTATGTTTGCTTATATAGCACACAATCCCCTTTTTTCTCTAGGAATCTACATTTAAAGGGATTTGAAATACATTTCCGCAAAATAATATGTTATGGTTTTACCTAAAAACTTCGAAACAGTTTTTGTGGTCAGAATAATTTGTTAATTGATCGTCTGCTGGCTGCCTTTAATCTTAACCTTACACTTTCTAGAGGGTTCTTTTTCTTTGTTGAAGAAGGAGTACCTCTGAATAATGTGGGAATTTAATCCTTATGTTTTCCAAAATATAATACTGTTTTATTAAAAACCGATGCACTTAGAGGCTTTAAGCAATGTTTGGACTGTTTTAGAGTTACAGGTCTTTAAATATTTAATTGAAATGCTTTTTTTGTTAATTGCAATATCCATGAATGTATACTGCTTATGATTGCATCTTGTTCGAATGCCACTTTTCGTTTCTATGATATTGTATATTTGTTTTAATCACATTCTAGATAAAATGTAAGATATTAATGTGCAATTTAATGTGTTCTGTTTTATATGCTCACACAGGTATCAATATTTGCAGGGATACTCGCTGTACAATTTTGAATGTTGTTTTTACATTGTCACTCATAATATCACTTTTGTGTGCACATATCCCTTTATCATTTTTAGCTATTGTTTGTTTTTGTCAGTTTTCTTCCAAGATTTTGTTGTATGTGTTTTTTAACAGCCCTGAAGCAGCCCCCATGCCTAGGGATGAAACGTTGCCTGTGTCCTTGTCTTCATTTAAAATGCAAGCAAAGAAATGAACACTCGAAATAGATGTGTTTTATAATGTTTGTTGTTAATGACTGAATTCCAATTTAACTCTGTTTCTTGACTCTCTCTGGCATATGAGGCCCTTTGTGAAGTTTCTTACAACTCATTCATTTATATTCTCTAGTTTGATGCTTGCCTTTGTATTTGGTCCAACTCTGAGTCACTTTGTCATCTGGTAATTTGCCGGAGGTAGCGCCTAGATGCTCCATTGGAGCGATTGCTGCGCTATATAAATAAAATTTTACATTACATTTACATTACATTACATTAGGATGCTTCTCTCTTTTTTCGTGAAATCATTTTTAATTTTTTTGTCAGACTAAATACAGATAATGACCCAGGGTGTTCTGGATTAGGAGGTTTTCTTTTTTGGATTATAGGGTTTATGCACCGAGGCGGGATGCTTCATCATTGGGCCCTGCTCCTTGTCGGGTGAGGGTTGCAATACCCGATATACATCCTTACAGAGCTCTTTTTTCATTCAAATAGATGTGAAATCCTAAATGGTCAACATGTTTCCAGCCTCCAATGGCCCCTTGGGGTCAGTGGCTTTCATCAGGACTTTAACCCATTGAGTGCCAGGGTCGACCAATGGCCGTCGCCAGCACTACCTTCGTATTGCTGCGCAAGTCCATTGGCCGACACGGCCCGCACGCGCACGGAAACATCCGCACTGCAGTGGATTCTACGCCACAGTAAAAGGGTTAAAAAGCCCTAATCTAATGTTGTAAATGGCAGCAATCACCATGTCCTACAACATTATGCAAAACAACTAAAGACAAAACAAAAGAAAAAATTACAACATATAGCTTAATATTGATTTGTAATCACATCATGCAATTATGTGACCTTATACTAGATCCATTTCCCCAGCAGGACCCAATATACAGTGCCAAATAAGTTAAACTATGCACAGCACACTGCAATATTCCTTCATCCTAGTAGAGGGAGCCCAAAGTTGCTTCACCCTGCTTTGGGAACATGGGGGCATATTACCAACAACTAGCGATAATTATCGCTATGTTGGCATACCGGCAATAATTTTATTGCCATGTTGCGGCGATTTTTATCGCTTAGGAGCCTTGCTATTATCAAGGTTTATCTCCTAAGCGATAAAAATGCATGAATATCGCTGTAAAGTCAGCGATATTCATGCATTACCGAGCTAATGTTCTTAGCCATGTTATCCACCTCACATTGGATAACATGGCTAAGAACTGCTCAGGGCGGGTGTTAGCTTTTGGAGATATTTGTGCTTAGCGCAAATATCTCCAAAAGTTGGTAATAGGAGATAGCGATGTTAGCGACTGTTTCCAGTCGCTAACATCTTGGCACGCCCACTTTGCATGTCATTAGTGATAAATATCTCTGACATGCAAAGCGGGGCCCAAGATGGTCGCTATCTCCTACTAGCTGTCGCTAACTGGTGTTAGCGACAGCTCGGTAATTGGGAGATAATTTTATCTCCGCTTTTTTGGCTTTTAAAGCCAAAAAAGCGGAGATAAATCCCTTGATAATATGCCCCATGATTGCTTCATAGGGAGCAAAAGGCTGGTTCTATCCAATGAAGAAAACCTCTGAAAAAGTGATGCCACACAAAAAAAATGGATAGAGGTAAAGCTATAAAGGCCTTCTATCTTTGGGTGCCTTATACACTCCATATAATAATCAAGAACTCAGTCCAGTTACATTTAGTCAACCCTTAGAATGAAAAATTTCCATAGTTATGTTCAGGACAGTGGCTTATCAATCTATGCTCATGGTACAAAGAACGTACAAAATAAGGGTAATTTTTTAACCAATGTGAAAAAGGGGGATCACTTAGTGACATGATGCTGGAAGAGAAAGATTTGCCCTCACAAGTTCTTGGTATCAGTCAGTATGACAGTCAAAAAGACATGTTTGAGTGATAAAAAAAGTATTGTTAATTACCTAAAACAATAAAGATTGAAAAAAGAATCACCCTTAGCCAAAAGTCACTGACAGATGAGTGTCTCAGGGTAATGTGTGCAGGATACAATTTATTATCTGTATGTTAGAAATGCATAAATCAGCCAATGGTGATTCCACTTTCAAAAAATGATCATACTGTATAGGAGAGAGCCTTTGTGTGTCTAAAGGGCTTTCCAGTGAATGCAGCATGCATCTAATTGACAGGCTACATCATGAATGTGCTGCTTTAAAGGAAATAGTTGAATCTACGTCAATGTCAGCATCACAAACATCTGACCAATCAGGAAGCAGAGATAATCCCTGTCATGGCTAGTGTCTCCAAGAGTCTAGAAAGAATGTAAACTACACGGTGGAAACACTCGTAATCCATGTTGTTTCTCAGTAAGTCGATATCAGTATTTTTCCAAGCAGAATGAATCTAAGTCATAAAAATGTGCAAATAATAACACATTTATAACACATAATTTTGCTAGTGTGAAAAATGACCCTTTTTTAAGTGGTCACCCCTAGTGTTTTTGCTGATTTTTGTTGCTTGTTTTTAGGCTCTCCACTTTGCAACACTGTTAGGAATTGGCTATGTCCTGATTGGCTTATTTTGCTTTTAAAAGGCCATATTATTTGTGAAAATACACTGATGACATAGAAAGTTATTTGCCCCCTCTGGGCCGCAGTACTTTTTTGTGCTGCCCGCTACAGTGACAGGGAAAACATGACTTCAAGGCTACCATTATAGTCTGATTGCTGTAGCGTAACACCTGCAGTGTGACCTGTTAAATATTAGTAAGTGGTCCCTATGTTCTCTTGTGCATACAATGTTGGGTGCAGTATATTTAGGTGTGGGACATGTAGAAAAATGTTGTCCTGCCCCTACAGTGTTGTGGCCCTTAAGGCTATTTTGACTGCGGCAGGTCTAGCTTTCCTATGTCGAAAACCCCATTACTGATTGGAATATTAATACTATACCTCAGGAATGAGACCCGGTAGAAAAATAGTTAAACCAATATTTCTAACAGTAATTAAAAATACAATCAGATAATAAAGCAGTGACTTCTGATGATCCGGCAGCAGCACTCCAAGAGATTGAGCGGTTAGCACTCGTAGTTGGCCAGGTGTCTGGTTATAAATTCAATGTCGCCAAAACGCAACTCTTATGTACTGATACCATTGTATTACAAGACCCCCGAGTGGTCAGTGAAGTTACATATTTGGGCAAAACAATGAGGACATCAATGATAGAACTAGTAGATGCTAAATGGCGGGCATTACTGCGTAACATTAGTGACACTTTTGAGAGATGGGGCCGATTTCACTTTACCCTATTAGGTAGAGGTATCATTATGAAGATGAATCTCCTACCCAGGGCATTATATTTATTTAGATCTATCCCCCTTGAAATATCGGTAACTCACTACAAAATTTGCAATCGCTTTGTTTTAAATTTCTCTGAGCCTCCGGCAAACCTCGGCGTGCTAGTAGATTTATGACTCTTCCAATCGCAAGAGGAGGCTTGGCAATACCTGATTTTTTTTATTATTATGTTTATTTTTTCCCAAAAATGCTTGTACTACTTGCCGGTCAGGACGTGGGTATGACAGCAGAGGCCCCCTCAATTTTTCAATTAAGTTTAGGGTCAGAGGTAAAACGATGTCTATTCAAAGAAATTGATGGTAGCTACTATAAAAGGACCAGGTTTAAAGTTTTGGAAGCTGCTTTTAAAGTCTGGAGGAAAATACGCAAGTTAATTGATTTAGAAGGACTAACATACTATACCCCAACGAATGCGTTAAAGCTCCTCAAATCTATATTTTGGGATAGGGTGGCTTTAAGTTGGAGACATAAGGGTATTGGCCAGATTGGAAATCTCTATGTGGATGGGGGATTTATTAGGCTATACGAAGATCTTGCAAGGCAATATAGCTTGCCTAACTTTCAATTTTTTTAATTTCTCCAAATGCTTGGCTTTCTCAGTCTCAAACATTTGATATTGAAGCCAAATCCACTTATTGAAGCTGTAAGGTCCCAGGGAAAAATAGGTGTGTTATATAAAATACTATCCTCTTTCAGAATGGATGATCTGGACAAACATAATGCACAATAGGCTGCAACTTTGGGAGAATCTGACATATCTATAGAAGATGCAATTGCTAGATCTAGCGAAGTTTTTTTATCCACGAATTTAAAAAAAATGTAATTCATATTTAGGCTTTGGGGTTTTAGGTTTAAACCTATAATAACTGATAAAACCCCACTGAAAGAGAAATAGCCCTCACCAGTGAAAACATATAAACACAGAAAAAACACCTGAACAACCACAAACTAAATGCCATTCGAAGAAAGGAAAAAGAGAATGAAAGAGTCATTTTTTCTTCCTGAAGGGGCCAATACAATGTAACTTTGTTATACAAGCTAGCAGTAAGAAAGACTGGGCTAACATTATCATGCTTGAGTTTTGTTGTTTAGGGATGACACAAAAATATTGTTTCTTCTTCCTTTTGCTTATTTCAGTTTTGTGGTCTTTGGTCGAAAGATGCAGGGTTTAGAAGCATGTTTTAGGTCTTATTTAATTATTTTCTAAACTGTAGAGAATCAGGAAATATAAAAATCATATTTGAATTTTGGCTGCGTTTGATTCTTTTACTGATAGGTAAAATGACTGGTTTCATAAGAATCTTTCCTAATATGTGTCATCACATTTACCCACAGAGAATGGATAAAACCCCTTAATACATCAGCGCCCAGTTTCTAGTGGGTCAGTAGTGATAGTAGGTGAATTGCCAATGCCTCAGGCTTTAATCATTCAATGCAAGGTATAGTGACAAGTGAACGTAAAAAGAGCACTATCACCAAGCATCTGGGATAGCGGTGAAAATATTGCACCAGACTTTTGAAAAACATGGAACACAGTGTCACTTGGAATGCTCTGCAAAAAAGGTTCCTTCGAAGTTCAACAAACTTTGGAGTGATGTTGTTTGTGTTTGCAGTGATTCAGCTACGTATATGAAAAAGTTGCGTGATGACCTGTCTAAATTGATAACTGAGCTGAAGTGATTCCCTGTAAGAGATACTTGCCACTTGTTAGGTGGTATGCTGAAAGCATCTTAATAATCTTCAGAGTTAAAGAGGGATGCTATGGACTTTTTAGTCCATTCTGGTGCATTGTTTTCTTATACACAAGAACAAAAACGTAAATATTTATAATTTCGTGCTTTGTGTGGCATCAACTATCATCCCAACTGTGTCCCTTAGCTGATGGTACTAACTCCAAGGGGCTATGAATGCTATATTACTCTCAGAAGGCTAATTAGCATATGCCTCTGCCACGTTTAATCCTTTGCTCAGCTTAGGAAGCTAGTTGAAAGAGGTGTGGAGTTCCTCCAAGGACTATACAATAGGCTGACCTGAATAAGCAGAAATGACTCCTCAGAGCTCAATAGAAAATGCAGGAATGAATTGACACTACAGTCTTAAAACCTGCATGACATGTCTCACAGAAGCACATGTTAAACTTTTTTTGACCTTCAAAGGGAGCAAACAGGATGGCATGAAAATTCTTGTTTATTGCCTGTCTAGTTGCAGAAGAACTCTGCTTTTGTCTCGCCAGACTTCTGTATCTTGGTATGTTGTGGGTACAGTACTTGCTTCAAACTGGATTTGTTCACAACAAGAACATGTAAAATTTGAAAGTACACTTCCTACATTTTAACTACGCAGTATTCTGCTCTATGGGCTACGTAGAGCCTACCTTAGGTGAGACATATATGTGATAAAAGGAGAGTTTATCCCCTTCGGTGCTCATGATGGAATGGTTATTACATGAGTATCAGTTGCATTATGGAGGGAAACACACATTTTTAGGTAAGGAGAGATTAAGTGATCTGCCCAGAATCATAGGATGCTTGAGCCTCCTGCCAGAATCAAACCTGGTTCCCCAGCTTCCAAAGTCAGCCACTCTAGCTGTTAAGCCATTTGCCTCTCAAGTTTCCTCACAGACATATTTGACCGTCCTCAGTAGTATCTCAAGTTTCAGAGATGGAATATGCGTGCACCCCTTACTTTGAGGTGCAACCACCTTATCCATTTCATCTGTCCCTGCAGCTTCAGCATCATTAGGTATGGGAAAAGCATCAACCAAAAGCCTTCAAAAGGGCCCTCACCCACGAAAGCTCTTTCTCCTTTTTCAATGGATAACGTATTTGAGGAAATCAAGGTCTTGAATCCTTACATGTAAGTGACAACATGCAAAACTACACATTCTTATTGAGAGATGGTCACACATGGTAGAGAGACTCTCATCAGCTGGACATCATTTTGCAGTCTTTATGGAAACTTCCCCATGGTAGACATTCTTCAGTCACAGGTTTCTATCCTACAAAGGCAAATTGAAGATTTGGAAAATAGAAATAGGAGGAATACCCCATGAATTTATGGTCTGCTTGAGGGTACTGAGGGCACTCACCCTATTACCTTCTTCCAGTTCTTTCTTCCTAAATTATTTAATATTCCCAAAATACCCTCACTCAATATCCAAAAAGGACATCATTGAAGCCAACTACCTAATGTGGCTTCTACTTCTAGAAAACCTAGACAAGTTATTCTTTACTCCCTCAAATGCACAGATTTGCCCAAAGTCCTCTATGCATTTAAAATGATTAAAATAATTACCTTGTCAGGTAATGCTATCTACTTTTCATGATACTACCGTAGACAAGTGTAAAGAATTCCTAAATATGTGATCAGCGTTTTGCTCTGTTGGTGCTCATTTTGAATTATTCCATCCTTGCTTATTTGAAGTGACTACTCAATTTGGTTGAAGACTTTTCTAGAGTCTTGCAGAGCTGAGAACATGGACATTCCAATACATATTTTATCCTTTGTTCTCACTGAATGTTTTGTTTATGTGCGTAGATATTCTATTAACAATTTTCTATTAACTACATGAAGTTGTTGAAGTTACAATTTAATATTGTACAATTTTGCATGTACTTCTTTAATCCAACACTATTCCCTATTTATTTGTTTTCTCTTCCAGGTATTATAATGTGTCTGCTCATCCTATGATTCATGTTCTGCAAACCTCCTTGCTTCTCTACCCCACAGTCCGGATGTCTTATGCCTGCTGTGTGGCTCTATCTCCTTCCCTCCTTTTGGAAATGATTGTAAGTATGATATCATCTCTTTTTGCTCTAAACCTTTGTGTTTTTCTTCATACAATCAAGGTCCTCATCCTCCATCTTTCTTCTCTTTTCTCTTCACTCTCTACTTGATCCTCTCATTTTTATATATATATATATATATATATATTCACTGAAAAAACCATAGGTTTTACACCAGTTATAGTTAGCTGGAAGTTTTACTCGCATAAAACCATTGAAATTCCCACGTTATAGTTAGTTGGACTCACTATAACTTGCGCGTGCAATGCACTGCTGATGACGTCACATATTACATCACTCATGACATGGTCAGTAACATCACTCATGACATCACTGATGACACCATCCAGTGAATGTGTGTCTTTCTGAAAAATAAATATTAGTGAGTAATGTTTAAATATTTAAACATATGTATTAATGTTTCACTTTGTGTATAAGTGGCTGCATGGGTTGGTGAGTAGCTACATGTGTAGGTATATGGGTTATTAGATTTTTTTTTAAATATCAATATGAGTGTCTATATGTTTGGTGGGGGTGTTACTTAGCACATAGATGCATGAATGACTGACTCTCTGTTTGTATGTGTTTTGAATACAGCATATGTGCAGGACTGTATGGGTGGATGAGTGTGTATATGTGTATGTTAGTGAGTGAATCACTGTCTCACTAGTGTCTTTATCAGTAACTACATATGTTTTAATCTAGTATATGTGAATATTGATGTATATAAGTGAGTATATGTGAGAGTGAGGGATTGTAAGAGTTCCTGTTTAAATAAGTATGTGTTTCTATAAGTGATTGTTCAAAGAGAGTAAGTATGTGTAAGTTTCCTTAGAAGTAAAGTGGTAGTGTGTGTATAGCTGTATATGCAAATAAATGGATGTTTAATAGTTTATTTGCATGTGTGAGTATGTGTGAGAGTATCTTTTGGATGACTGTCGTTGTGTAACAGGATATATAGGTGTATAACTATATATGATGAGTGAGTATATGTATGAGTGACTATATAGAACTGTTGTTGAATGAGTGGATGTGTATATAGATGGTGGAATTATTGAATTGGTTGTTGTAACTGGTATGGGTATCTCAATTTTTTTGAAAATTTTACTTTCTATTATTGAATATGTGTTTCAAGGGTTACATTACAGTGAAAGGAGGTCTGTCACTCTGTCACAAGAATGGTGTCATCAGTGATGTCATGAGTGATGTCACTGACCATGTCATGAGTGATGTAATATGTGACGTCATCAGCAGTGCATTGCACGCGCAAGTTATAGTGAGTCCAACTTACTATAACGTGGGAATTTCAATGGTTTTATGCGAGTAAAACTTCCAGCTAACTATAACTGGTGTAAATCCTATGGTTTTTTCAGTGAATTTAATAGGTTTTTTAAATGCTAATTCCTAACTATAACTGGTGTGAAACCTATGGTTTTTTCAGTGAATTTCAATGGTTTTTTATTAGCAAATCTTTATAGGTATAAAAAATAATACATTTTAAAACGAATTTTATATTGTATAATTCTGTCAATTTAAAAAAATATATATATATTTTTAACTTGGGGCGCGCCCTGGGGTGCGTACCGGGGAGCGTCCCGTAAGCGCTATTCTCGCGAATGAAAACAACATTGTGACGTATCGCGTAGATGCGTGATGCGTCATATGACGCACAGCGTAAGCGCACCCGGAAGCACGCGTGCGCATACGATCGCGGAACGTCTCGACGCGCTTTCGCCGCGCGCCCCGGGGCGCGCCCCGGAGCACGACTACGGGCGTGCCCAGGGGCGCGTAGCGTAAGCGCGTCGGGTCATGTGACCAGAAAATAACACTTTCTATTGGTGCAGAACAGTTTTGGTTTCCAAATGAGTAAAGCCTGGGTCTTGTGATCTGAAAATAACACTTCTGATTGGTTCAGGACAGTTGTTTTTCCCAAATGAGTAAAGCCAAGGTCTTGTGACCTGAAAATAACACTTCTGATTGGTTCAGGACAGTTTTTTTTTCCCAAATGATGAAAAACCCCACCTTTCTTCCTTATTCTGACTTTGTCCTTTGACTGAGGAAGACCTGTTTCATCTATAGAGACAATTCTTTTGTACTTTGAAATGGCTACTGTAGCAGCAACAGCTAGAGCATCTGCACCACCACCACCATCACCATCACCAAGAGGACCACCACAACAATACATTGGTGGTGAAGAAGAGGAGGAGGAGGAAGAGGAGGAGGAGGAGGGGAGAAGATGGCTGCCTGAACAAAATACCCCATACAAGCCAAAAGAACACATTGTATGGGAGTTTTTTTCACTCCCAGAGGGCAAGCAAAAAGTGAATGCGGCCAAGGTAACTTGTCGAATCTGTGGCGAACAACTCTCAAGGGGCAATCCAGACAAAAAATATTCATTTGGTAATAATACCATGATTCGACATATGACCCGGAAGCATCCTAACAACTATTCTCAAGCAGAGATCAGGGAACTGGCCAGTCACCTCCCCCAGTGTTCAAGGACCAGCTCCAAAAGAAAGCAACCCACTCCATCGGGACCAGATACAACGGAGACGATGCCTTGTATTCAGCCACGATTTGCAGATTTTAGAATCACATGTATTGCATGTGGCAAGCTCATCGCCTATGGTGAACAGAGCATGAAGCTCGTCGTCCTTGCTGGTGACAATCACAAATGCCCCAAAAAACAGTAATTTTTTCCGTTTCTTGTTTTTTGCTCCTGTTGAGCCATTTACAATTCCCTGTTTTTTGTTTCTCCCCATAAAAAATACAAAAAAATATAAAACTGTTTTGAAAAGCCAAAAAAAGTACAAATTGTTCAAAAAAACATAAAAAAAATATAAAACAACAAAAAGAATAAAAAAACAGTTCTTTTTAGAACTACCTCCAATTTATAAAAAAAATGCTAAATTTTCTGTTTTTCTCCAGGGTACGCTCCCCGGTACGCTCCCCGGTGCGCGTACCGGGCGCTCCCACCGCGAAAACCGAAAAAAATAATAATTATTTTTTTTACCCGAGGGACCCTTTTATGGCCCCCACATCAAACCTAGTGGGTCAGGGGGCGTCTACCCTGTCCCCTTTTGGTTATTTCCCCCTTTGTTTTTACCACCTCTTGTGTCTCGATCCTACCAAGACACAAGATGGCGGCCGCTCCGGACTGTTTGGAATGTTTACAGACACCCGAGAGCCAATCAGCTTTCCGTGTGCAAGTCGCGTAGCGCGCCCGGAGCGCTCCCCGGTGCGCTCCCCGGTGCGCGTACCGGGGCGCGGCTATAGATATATACATTTTTTTGAACCTAAATTACTCAAAATCCTCTGGAGCACATATCTTGAGACATTGCAAAGGCACATCGGGCTACCAGTCCCTACAATTTTGCCAAGTTTGGTGAAAATCCATTCAGCCGTTCAAGCTAAAAGTGCGACCGACCGCCCTATTGAAATTAACATGGGGAAAACACGTTTTGGGACCCCCATTTTATCTCGGCCCTCGCTTGACGAATCCCCTCCAAACTTTCAGGGAAAGAGCGGAGCGCCGTGAAGCAATGTTGCTGAAAATTTCAGGCAGATTCCTCCACCGGCGCCAAAGTTATTCCAAATAGAATGTTACGATTTCCCTATGGAAATCAATCCTAACTATAACTACCTACTGGCGACCGCCAGTAGGTAATATATATATATATATATATATATATATATATACATATATATATATATATTTCTTCAATGTCTCTTTTTTGCATTATGATATCCTTTGATCATTACATGATGCTAGTTAAATTTTTTCAATATCTTATCTGACACATCTCTTCATTCCACTTCTTTCTCATGTCTTTAAAAAATTTATTTGGGAATTTCATAGGTCTCAATTCACCAACTAAACAGCAATGACCTTTGACTCTTCTCTCAAAGCTTGGTGCATATATTGCTTCGATTCAAGAATCTCACCTCACTGAGCATGAATCTATAAATTTGAAAAGGGGATGTGTTAGTGAAGTTTACTTTTTCCATGAAATTTTAAAAAAAAGGAATCATAACTTTGTGCCAGAAATCCCTTCATATTTCTTTAGTATTCTAAGAAAGTGATGAGAATGGAAGATGTTAGCTCCTTAAGTTAATGATTGATAAAGGTTTATTTTCTCTTTTTGATGTTTATCTACCCAACGCTGCTTCTTGGCAATTTTTGTCTAATGCTGCTAAAAATCTTACGAAATGGTCGTAGGATAATTGTGTTTTCGCTGGAGATACGAGTTAGATTGCTGATCAGTTTTTTGACAGAAACGCCACATCTCAGTACATTCCAAACACATTGCAAAAATTATTTCTCCAGGGAGACATTTAGTTGATGAATGGCTGTTATGTAATTAACTGTACGCAAACATACGTATTTTCCTCGAGTCCATCCCACTCAATCAAGAATAGATCACATATTTATCCAATCTGCCGTATCCCAGACCATACCCTCCCCTGATAAATGGGCTATTTTTATTTTTGATCATGCTCCTGTTTCCACATAATTGGACATCATTCAAAAGTCTAACTCACCAAAAAGATGGAGATTTGTTAATTCATTTTTTTTTGATTAGACAAAACCTTTACTTCTTCTTTTCCCTCATTTTCCCATAAATACTCCCAACTTAATCAAACAGATGATATTGTCTTTCACACTATTTTTGATGCCTGCATATCTTTGGCCCACAATTTCATAATAAGTATGTACCCGCGAAAGAAAGATTTCATATACTTAAACTAAATAATTTTTTGCAAAGATTTTAGAGCTAGTGCATTCCTATTGTGTTAGACCTGTCAGCCCTAGGGTGGTCTTTCCCTATTTTTTTCGCCCTTGCCTCATTTTTCCCACCTTCTTTTTGTTGGCCCTTAGGTCTCCGGGCACCTTTTCATGGCTAATCCATGTTAGGGTGCAGGTGCTCTCTACTACAAACATGGCTGCCACTGGCCCCTGCTACTGCAGCGTGGTCTTCTAGTGTAGCACCCTAGTTGCCAGGAGCTGTCTGGGACCCCATACATTGTTGCAATGCCAGCCTGCCATCCCCTGTCCATAGGTAGAGTGGGGAAGCTCCTGGAACCTTCCAGAAGAAAGGCGGAGAATATTTTTGCCGCCTTAGAGAGTGGTCACCTGACCTGGGCATATATAAGCAAGGGAGGGAACTTTTTTTAGTCAGTTGGGGCATCACTGACCTGGGGAACCACGCAGGAGAATTAGGCGGGAGGGCCTAGTCAGGGACTTATGCCACTGGGAGTGACAGGATTTAGGTGCTGCCTCTTAAGTTGAGTGAGGTATCCTAGACTAGCCCCCTGATCTGGCCCAGCGGTAGGGGAACCCAGGGACCATCTTCAGTGACCTGAGGGAATTTGTAAGCCTCCAACTCAAGCCCCCCCTCTTCAAGAAACCACCTCATAAGGGCGCAGAACCAACCAAGCGCCGAGAAGACTACTCGCCCTTCAGACAGAGACTACTGGGGGATCGACCAGGTACTTGACTGTGCTGTCCCTGCGCACTCCCTTCCTCCATCTGGGCCTTTGCTGTCCTGCCTGCCTCCCCCTGACTGAATTGCTCTGATGCCCATCCTGCCTGCATCCCATCGAATTGCCTGAAAAGCGCTGTAATCTGCTCCCCTGTCAACTACTGTGACATAGACTGCCTACCCTTTCAGAACTGGCTGGGGGTGCCCCATGTCGTGCCTCACCCGAGCGCTGTAATGTGCCCCAAGTAATGGATTGCTCCCACATATATGCTGTGTGAAGCGCTTACTCAGACTGTCCTAGCAGTCCTCTGAGGACCGAGTATTGTCAGGCCGACTCACCGCCACGGCCTGGAGCCGTACGCGCCCTCCTGAGGCGCCGAGGAAACTCCCCTTGTGATCGCGGCTCCAGCACCGTCATCGTGTCCCCTCGGCGGCCCCCGTATGCCAGGAGAGGGCCGCCGGAATCCTCCACAGGCCTCGCTAGGCCTGAAGTCATCCGCCTTCCAGTGCCCCGGTGCTCCCGTGGAGTCCGCGCCAACATCATGCCCCCCTCGGCAGCCCCCGTATACCAGGAGAGGGCCGCCGCACCGAGCACACTAGGCCGCGTTAGGCCTGAAGTCGTACTCTCCCTCCTCACGTGATGGGGAGCGCTGCCGCGTCATCGGCCGCGCCCCCGCCAGAGCCGCGCAGCCAGGATCGCCCAGCCAAGCCCGGACTTGTAGCGGAGGGGGTCGTGGAGCACAGGAGCCCCCCTCCGATCTCCCCCACACGCTGGGCCTGCCCCTCCACGGGCGCCGGTGCCCAGCATCTGCCGCCTGCACAGCGCTGGGCCGAGTGAGGCCCACAAGAGGGCCGGAGCCCCTCCCCCAGCCCCAGAGCCATCGCAAGGGCCCCGGAGGGCCGAAGACAGCAGGTAACCCCCAGGGGAGGAGGGCGGAAGGGCGGAAGGCCGAACAAGGCCCCGAGTTCGCCCCTCTCCCGGGGAAAACTGTGACTGGGCCCCATTGGCCCCCAATGAGCCTCTGGTGACTGTGGGGCCTTGACTAAACGTCAAGGGTACTCGGGCCCATTAACTGTTTATGCCTAGTGACAAGCTCAGACCTGATTAACTGCTTATGCCTGACGTTAG
The DNA here is from genome assembly GCF_964261635.1 of Lissotriton helveticus. Lineage (NCBI taxonomy): Eukaryota > Metazoa > Chordata > Amphibia > Caudata > Salamandridae > Lissotriton > Lissotriton helveticus. The sequence goes on along the minus strand of NC_136069.1, from coordinate 1,694,562,664 downwards.
GCTTACACCTAATCAACTGTTTACAATTGATGTCTGGTTGATTCAGCCTGAAGTAGTTAGCCCTGCACCAGGGAGTTGTCAGCATTAATGAAATGTTAATACTTGCTAATTAGAGCCTCATGAAATGTTTAGTGTTTAACTCTTGCCAAAGGGATTGATGACAGGTACTTTTACTTAATGAAATGTTTGGTTGCTTGTACTAAATGAAACCTCATACCAATGCTGAAAAGGTTATTGTGACAGGCTGTGTTACTTATTGATTTGCTACTTTTGCTCACCTGATGAAAAATGCTTTAGTGAAGTTTTCTAGGAAATGTTGATGAATTGATTACCTTGATTTGAATCCTATATAAAAGCTATTGATTTTAATCAAAAGTGCTGGTGTGGTCTCCAATATTACACACACTTATTGTCTCAGTGGATGAGTGTGTTGTGTAGCTACTTTACATGTAAGCCCCTGGTTGCCTACCTGCTCGAGCCAAGCTACCCCCCGAAGAACTGGTGGTCCCAGTTCTTACATATTGCATGTCTAGATCGTACGATTTCTGGCAAGACCTTATTAAAACTAAACTTTAATGCATCAAATTATCCACTGAACAGGCATAAACGTACCTTCTAAATCCAGTTGCAAATTCTACATGGCACAAAAAAATCTGGCACACTATGAGCTAACTATTTTAAACTGAAACAGATTAAACTTAAAATTGACTCTCCATAGGATGATAAAAATATATATATATATTTATACAATACTTGAAAACCTTTCAATACTCAACTTGATATTTTGTCATTATACTTCAGAAAGATAAAGCTCCAGGTCCTCACTGTTCCACAGATTGATTTGATTTGATTTATCTATTTCTAAAGCGCGCGAATGCCCGGAGGCGTCTTGGCGCTATGATATGTCCATAGTCCTGAACTGGTCTTAGGTTTATGCAGTGAACAACCATGTTTTAATTTGCTTTCTAAACAAGTCCAAGGATGGGCTGTTTTTTATATCTAATGGAAGTTGATTCCAGGTCCTTGCTGCGTGGACGAAGAAACTTCTTCCCCCCCAGTTCGCTCGTTTGAACTTAGGTATTGCTATCAGTTTTTGTTGGCCAGATCTTAGTAGTCTGGATGGTTCATATTTCCTCAACTGCGTTTTTATGAAGAGAGGTCCTTTGCCCTGAAGGGCCTTATAGGTCAAACATAATGATTTAAATTTGACTCTTTTGGCAACTGGAAGCCAATGAAGTGAAGCTAATTTGTGGCTGACGGACTGAAACTTTGGTATATCCAGGATCAGTCTTGCTGCAGCATTTTGCAGGCGCTGCATCTTATCTGTGATTTTTATTCTGGCTCCTGCATACAGTGCATTTCCGTAGTCCAGACGGGATAAAGCTAGCGCTGTGACTACCGTTTTGCGTGCATCTTGAGGCAAATATGGTAGTATTTTTTTTAATCATTTTTAATATTAACCAAAACGAAGATGCCAGTTTGTTTACTTGGGCTTCGTATGCTAGCTTGGTGTCTAACATGAATCCCAAATTTTTCACTTTCTCCGAGGGATCTGGACGTGTTCCTAGCTTGTCAGGCCACCAGTCTGGGGACCAGATATCTGAATTACCTCCCAGAAACATCACCTCACTCTTTTCTCCATTGAGTTTAAGGCAATTTTGTTGCATCCAATGGCTAACTTTTAACATGCAATGTTGGAATTTGTCGGCTGTTACCTTTGTGTCTTTATCTATGGATATGACGATTTGGGTATCGTCTGCGTACAAGATTGGCGTGAAGCCATTTTCCCTTATTACTTCAGCAAGGGGGGCCACGTACAAGTTAAAAAGCGTTGGGCTTAATGATGAGCCCTGCGGGACACCACATGGTACCTCAAATGAGTCGGATTTTGAGTTTCCTACTGCCACTGTGAACTTTCTATCCTTCAGGTATGATTTGATGAGATTGCATGTAGATTCACTTGCTCTGACTTCTCTGATGCGGTTTATTAGAATCTCGTGGCTGACCGTATCGAAGGCCGCCGAGAGATCCAACAATACCAAGGCGGCCTTCTCCCCGTTGTCCAATACTTTCCTAATCTCTTCAACTGCCGTGAGGAGAGCTGTCTCTGTGCCGTGCCCTTCACGGAATCCGAATTGGGAATGGTCAAGCCAATTATTGTCCAATAGATATCGTGATAGCTGTTTATTTAGTAATTTTTCTAATACTTTTGCGGCAAAAGGGATCCTAGCTATGGGTCTATAGTTGCTAGGAACCTCACAATCCAAGTTGGGTTTCTTCAGGAGTGGCCTGATCGATATAGTTTTCCAATCGTTTGGAAATGTGTTGGTGTCTAGAATTATAGCAAACAATTTTTGTAGTACCAGTCCTATTTGCTCTGAGCAGCTCTGCATCACCTTGGGTGGACAAGGGTCTAAGGGGCTGCCTGAGCTAGTTGCCATCATTTCTTTACTAATTTGTTCCACTGTTGGTAAGGTCCATTGAAAAGATGGTGGGCAGATGGGTGGGTTGGTTAGCTTTGCAGCAATGATGGGGTCTAAGGTAGTTTTTTCTACTTGGTTATTTTTAAACAGCTCATAAACTGATGTCACTTTACTTACGAAGAAGTGGCCTAGTGTTTACAGAAGTCGGAAGATATATCCTCGGGTTTAATATTTTCAATTTTAGCAAGTTTTTTGACTACTGCAAATAGGTCTTTGCTTGAGTTTTTTGATGCATTTATTTTCTCTACAAAGAATTTGCTTTTTTCTGCCCTAGTCATGTTTTTGTAAGTAGCCAGTTCATTTTTATAGTTTTCTCGTAGTTTGGGGTCATAGTGTATTCTCCACTTTTTCTCTGCTCTTCTGCAGGTCTGTTTTTGTGTCTTCAAGGCGTCTGAGTACCAGGGTTGCGAGGGGGATTTTCTTTTAAATGTCACTCTTTTTTGAGGTACTGAAGTCTGGATTGCTGTTTTAAGCCAGTCATTAAATTGCGTACAGGCTGTGTTACAGTCACTATCCAGAATTGGGTATGAAGACTTCAATGTCTCTACCAGCATGTGGGGGTTGACTGTAGACCAGTCAGGGTAGGTGGCTCTTTTTTGACCTTCGTTTGGTTTCCTCAGCTCCTCTGTAATTTCTAGTTGAAATGAGACCAATTTATGGTCTGTCCAGGCGATTGGGTGGACTTCTACCTTCGTTAGTTTTTGACATGAAGTGAAGATACCATCTAGTGTATGTCCAGCTACATGCATATCTAGATGGACTTTTTGATCTAGGTCAAAATTGGCCATTGCATCTTTAAAGGCATTTACCTTGGGGTCTGAGGCTTTCTCGAGATGTAGGTTGAAATCTCCCAGAATTGTATAGTCTGGGTTCGTTACACTAGATTCTAGAAATGGACTTAATAATTCAATGAGCGGTCTTTTCGCATTTGGAGATTTTATTCACACTTTTCTACATTACTTTTCCCTTATCTCCTAACTTCTTTCTCACATTTATGGAACTCATTTGGCTCCATCTTAGATGCGCTTATTTGCCTTATCCCCAAAGACGGAAAATATTATCAATACTGTAAACTGTATACACCCATTTCTCTTGTCAACATTGACTACAAAATATTTTCAAAGGCACTAGCCTTAAGATTAGAATATATTATTCCTGATATCCTTGGTAAGGAACAATCATGTTTTGTCAAAGGAAGGAGATATTTATCTGACAACAAATGTCTACTGTTCGATATTTTAACTAAATCCACTCACAACACCCTAATCTCTTGCAGTAATACCTTTGGATGTGGAAAAAGCTTTGATATATTATTTTGTCCTTTTATTTTTTCATAACCTTAAATTGCTGGGTTTTAGTCCTAAAGTGATTCATCTCATCTCTCTTCTCTAATCTTCTCCTCAAACAGCAATCTTTACAAACATGCTTACAGCCTTCTATTTCACTTTGGGTGGAGTTTGACAAGGTTGTCTCATTTCACATTTTTCTTTTAATTTAGCATTAGAAGCTTTTATATTATGTAATAAACAAGACCTTCATGTTCCTGTTTTCACCCATAATACTCAACAGGTTAAATTAGTGGTGTATGCTGATGGCATTGTATTATTCATTTACACAATTCCATCATCTCTCTAGGCTTTCTCAGATTAAGTTTCTTCTTATGCTTTTGTTTCCAGTTCTAAAATAAATGATGAAACAGGTAAGATAATACCTTTAAACAAATTACCTTTCAAGCAAGATTTTACATGGAAATCTCAACAAATTAAATACCTTGGTTTACATTTCAATCAATCTATCACAACATCAATGTCCTTAAATATGGAGCAATGCATACAAAAGATAATTTAATCAAATTGTCAATGACATCATTTACACCTCTCGTGTTGGGGCGCCAAGGCACTATCAAGATGATGTCGCTGTCAAATATTCTTTATACTATTTTTAATATTCCAGCAAATACCCCTCTCAAATTTTTAAAGCAGATTAATTTCACACTTTCTTCTCTTCTTTGGAATAATGAAAAGCCCAATGTGGATTTACTGAAACGAAAGTGTCTTAAATGCGATGGAATAGTAGTAAAAAGTCTGGACATTTCTGAATATCATGTAGCCTTTCTATGGAAAAAGTCTGCTTATAGGGTTTCATATTCTTCTAAACGCTGCCAATTATGAGGAAAGAAATATGCAATCTTTGTTTTCCTTTCAAGAGTAATTAGCATTTAAACGGAAACCACACTCTTTCCACTCCTTTTTTTAGTTTTCTATGTAAAATATTTGATCTTATAATATCATGTTCACAAAGATTTTATACAGCTCAATAATGAACCTATTTATCGAAAATCTTGGAGAGAAAAACCTGTAATTTAAGTTAAACATCTTTTATCACACAATCATTTTTCCACTGGCCCAAACTCTTTTTAGGCTCCCTTGTTAGTTTCAAAATAAATGTAGAGTAGTACAAGATACCATCTACTGCTACTTTTACTCATCCTTAATTATACCACCCCATGATAACCGTTTGGGACCTTTCCTACGTACACCCAACCTACCTATATCCTACCTCCAATGGCCTCTACTATTTACTCCTGTCTACACTATATTTCAGTAGATAGAAATAAAACAGAAGCAGAATTTTCTTGAGAACATGATTTAGGGATGACATGGTCTGTTCTATTGTGGAGGAAAATATGGACAAACATTATAAAATCTTTTATCACCCCTCTGACTTTACACACAATCCATCCAGATCTGCCTGATACTTGTTGTTCATGCACCTCAAAATATGCCAATCTCAAGCATTTACTTTTCACATGTCCCTATGTTCGTAATTTTTGTCCACAGATCTGGAGTTAAATAACTCAATTGTCTACTTACATATTCTTTTATCTCTTACTAATCTTCTATTAGGAAGTTCATCAAATGGTTGGCAGAATGTTTCTAAAGGATCTAAAGATAGTAGATCTGCTATCGACTTTAGATTAACAGCAAATAAGAAAAAACTGGAAAGTTCTCACCAAACTACCATTTCAAGCAGGGTGGTATACAATATGTTACAATCATAGAGTAGACACTGCAAATATGCACCCTATCTCACTTGTTTTAAAACATATTGCCCTATGGATTCCAACCACTTCATTGTTCAACATTTCACCAAAATCATCTTTGACCAATCAACGTAATGAAGAAGGTTTATGACCTCCCCAACTCCCCCTTTATAACTTTATTAATTTATACAAATACAGCTAATTTATATGTATTAACACTTTACTTTTCATATATCTTTCAAGTTACTTTAAGTGTGAAACATGTATATCCTCTCCCTATTTTTTCATCTCATATATTTTCTCTTTTCAAATATATACTTATTGTAGAACATAATTCATTTTTTCAAATTATATTTTTGTTCAGTCAAAATAAACTTACTTGATAGAACTTAAAATATAAACCTAATGGTTCTACAACATTTTCTCATATCCAGATGTGACTAGTCTACCTGATGGGTTTGGAGAAACGTTATAGACTTTTTGTAACATATATGTCAACAATTTACTTGGGTGGGGCCTTTTTAACAAATAAAACTCTCTTTGTTGATAATCTTTTCAGTCACTGATATTTTAGTAGATGATCTAGCCCCATCCTGTTTGCTGTCAGCACCAGGATGCCCCGTGGGTCGCAGTGCGCTGTACAAGTATTCTTTACATTACATTGCACTGTGTATTGGAGTTTCACACAATGTTTGATAATGATCAACACTGGTTAACAGTCTCATTGTCTCCAGGTCATATATAGACATTTCCGGAATGGCAATGGCTCTCCTACATATATATGCCTTTGGCCCTAACCAGATCCTATTCAACCATTTTGCCATACCACATCACTCATGGATCTATTGATAAAAAGGCTTTACAGCAGCTTCCCACTGCAAAGAAGCAAATACAAGTTCTTGTAAAAAGTTATATAATGGAAAATGCAACAACCTCAGGTTAGATTGAGTGCAGTCCCAATGGAATAACTCTTCTGTGAAGGGATATATATGAGGCACTGATAGCTACCCAACATGTTTAAATATTTCCATATACTCGTAGCTAATATTAATATTATATTATTCTACACATTTAAAGTGTTGCTTTCTCTTTTTTTAAAAGCACTCAAGAGTATTTAAAATCGGTGTGTTCATAATATAAATGTAAAGCTTAACAATAATTAAATTGTATAAATGATCAATTGACTGTCATTTCAGTGTCATGAGCTATTTGTTGGTAGTGTCTTTGTGCAATTGGACTGTTTGCTCCACTCTCTCTTTATCATTCCTTTTTTCTTATTTTCTGATTCTGTTTCTGTTCTTTCCTTTCTGCTCTCAAGTCCAGATTACCATTATTACATAGTCAGACTTTTCAAACCTACAGTCTTAGTTTTTCATATTTCATTGAAGATGACACCTCACTAGACAAACCCAATTAATATTAATACTATTAATTTATGCATGCCTCTTTCTGTGTGCCAGGAGTTGGAATACCAGTGTCTAAATATTGTTCTTCACTGCAAAGCCAGCAACGATGGAGCATATATGGCAATGACTGAAAAGAGGATGGCCGTCTTGAGTGGATAGAATGGCAGTTTTGTTTTTTTAATTTGAGGTGGAAACAGTTGGTGCATGCATATGTTGGTGGTGGTGAGTGGCAGGACACCAAATAGCTTAAAACAAATCGAAGGGTAGAAGTCTATCAAGTACTTTTGGTGGGAGACAGTGATGGCTAGAAGATTGTGCAGGTGGGTGGCTGGACCCATTGAGTGTCACTGGTAATGGGGTCAAGGCAGCAGAGGCCATATTGTGTATGACTCCCCCATGACTGCTCTATTTCTGAATAGCTGCTGAAAGAAGGGGCAAAAGAGTTAGGTTGCATAACATAAAATTGAAGATGGAGAAAAATAAATAACACCAATGTTTTTCAGGTTGGGGTTCACAAGCTTCACTCTTTTTGTCTGAGTGCTGTCAGCATAATTCTTAATATTATACCAAATACACATTCATCTGTACCTCCATGTATACACTTGTTCCATTACTTTATAAAATTCTATGTGATCCGCTTACCTGGGGAAAATGGAATAGCCCTGCAATTCTGGCCAGTGGAACAGACGTGGATGATAATGTTTCTCCAACAAGTCCTACTGTCACTGCTTGGAAGTTGCAGTTGTACCCCGGCACTGGCTCCCACCTCCCTGAAAGCACTTCCAGGAGCCCCTGGATAGCCCTAGTCTGAGAAGTGCAGGAATCAAAGATCCAGAAGCCGACTGTGGTGTTTGGAATCAGCAAGGGGTTGAGGTTAATTTCCTGGACTACGAAAACCATGGCCAGCAAATCCCTGTAAAACCGAATGTGGAACCTGTAGGGAAAATGAAATATTGGCTGAATAATGTCTATGTCACCAGGCAATTTGCAATATCTGAACTCATACAGATCGGAACAGAAAATAGTTACCCTCTGACTACCAAATGTAACCAAAAGGTACTGAGGACTATGTGGCTGCTACACATTTTAATGGCAGATGGATCTAACTGAGAATGGAAGGAAGGTGTGAGATATACATTTGCCCTAGCTGGTGTTTGTCAAATGCTGTTCATTCATCGGATAAACTTAAACAACACAACACCCTACATTACACAAAGACCACTGCACTACCCTACACCCTAAATCTTCCCCCAGCCTGACCCCCTACACTATCCAAACACCACTGCACTACCCTAAACACTAAAACACCACCCCATCACGACCCCATACACTGCACAATGTCATTTGAGATATCATCAGTGATGTCATCAGTGATGTCACTGACCATGTGATAAATGATGTAATATGTGATGTCATCACCAGTGCATTGCGGGGGCGAGAGTAATAGTTAGCTGAACTAACTATAACGCTGGTATTTCTATCGTTTTGTACGAGTGAAATGTCCAACTAACTATAACGCTCCTGAAACCGATCGTTTTTTCAGTGAATTTCTGTTTTTTTAAATGCTAATTTCTAACTATAATGTGCCTGAAACCTATGCTTTTTTTCAGTGAATTTCTTTTAAATGCTAATTTCTAACTATAACGTGCCTGAAGCCTATGTTTTTTTCAGTGAATATATAGATATATTCAATATATTTATATGTGGAGTTAAGGGTAGTAAACCTTTATTTACCTATTTGCATTTACCTTCCTAATATCTTGCTCCTCAATATTTTTGGCATGATATTCTATCCACACAATATTTTTGGTTTCAATATTCTGCTCGATTGGCAGAAGTGCCCTGCCTGCAGGCGCTGCACACTGGCCTCCATGGTAGGATCCTTGCTTTCAAGAGAACAGCCAAACATGGGGCAGTGGCCAGATCCTTCTCTGAGACATCCTAGAGGGTGGGGAAATTGTAGCGATACTGCATGAGCTGATGAAGGGTAGGAGTAAAAAGAATGTGGACACTGGTGTAGATAGGGGATGCTGGCTGGAGGCATTCCATATAAATAAAGGGTGGTTAGCAAGAGGGAGAGAAGGAGATGGAAAATATTCATGTTTTAGATAGATACAGTTGGGAATGGGGAGCAAGAGTGAAAGAAAGTGAGAGGACAGAAGAGAAAGAGACATAAAGAGAGATAGAGGATGGAAAAAGTGAGGGACAAAGAGGCGAAATGCAGCAGAAAGAGATGGAGGGGAGAGGAAAAGAGAAAGACAGCAGGGGGACAAATAAAGTGAGAGATAGCTGAAGACAGGCAGTGAAAGATGAAATGCACAGCCAGATGCAGGGAGAGTAAATGGATGTGAGAGAGTAGTCACACAACATGCTTTGCCGGTTGTACAGCATTACAACGCGGGCTTTTACCATGCATGCCATTACAACGCAGTTTTTACAACGCAAGTCGTTACAATGACTTGCGTTGGGGGGCGCTGGATAGTGGAATAGTTTAATTTTCTATTCCAACTCTAGCACACGTTGACAGGAGGGAAGGTGTTGGATAGAAAATTAAACTATTCCCTATCCTACAGTGCCCTCCAGCGCAAGTCATCGTAACAACTTGCGTTGTAATAGCAGCGTTGTAATAGCAGGGTGGGGTAATGCCTGTTTCCCTGTTTTGCCAGCTCAGCTCGTGTTTGTGTACCTAGAGCCAAAGTGGGACCTCTGGCTCAGCTCTGGCTCGGCATTCACATGAATTTTCTACTTTCACACCTCGGGTTTCAGTGACCGAGGCCTTTAATTGTTTAAATTATTATTAAAGTATCATGTTATATTGCTCGCCCTTTCTGTGCTGACTCACTGTGAGACATGCAATGTGAGTGTTGTTAATGACCTAAACATTTACATGGTGCAGCTGGAGATGGTTAAGCCTGCATATTGGGTTTAACTTTGCATATGAGGCCAAACTCATTGGAGTGTGAGCAAGCAAACTAGCGAGGGGTTTAAAGTAGTAGTAGCAAGTGAAGGGTCTGATCCAAGACCCATGGAACGTGTGATCAGATGTAATTCTATTATGTAAATACACCACCAAAGTCAGTACACCAAAACTACTTTAAGTGTTAGGAAGAAAAGGAGAAAGTGTTGTGTGAAAAGAGACAACATTTTCCTGGATGATATTAAAGTATAGATTAAAGTTAATGTGCCCTGAGATAGGATATGGAATGGACGGTGATCTGTGTTATATGATTAACTCGGGTAACCTTCATCGTGGTTAGTGGGGTCGTAGTGATGGCCGCACCTCGGTCCACATTAAGTCCAAATGCTATTGTATGCGTAATATAACATTGGAATATCTTCCTATGTAATTATGAGAAATAGTTGCTTCCATTAATTTGTCGAATAGATTTTTTGTTTCATATTTGCAGGTTGGTGATTTGATGTCCAAAATGTTTTAGGAATGGCCAGCACGCGTTTCATCATAGGTTTTGCTGACGTTCTTTTAGAGAGTGGCCGCTGAAGCACAAGACGTTTCAGGGGGTTTGAGCACCGTATATCACTCTGACAGCACTTGTGTGGCAAAGATCCTCAGACAAAGGAAGTGTGGGGCTCTGTTCTGGTTTCATGGATGTCTAAGCAATACTTACACAAAATGGATAAGCCTGTACTATTCATTGCAAACTATACATTTCTTGCATATGTCAAAGAGGGCACACATGTGTTGTTGGGAGCTAGTGCACAGTACACCTGAAATGTTGCTGCTACTAAAGGTGCAATGCATTTATCTGTCAGGTCTACTGTGCACTCTATGCACTCTACATGTACAACCCTTGAAGAGGTAATAAGAGTGGTAATGCTTGAAGTGCACTGGTGACTTAGAGATACTTGACCAAGCACTGCTAGTTACCAGGGTGCTTAGACACATCACACTGAGCACCTCAGATGAAAGCAGATTAATGGTAAAGAGGTAGAGTAAATACTATTTTGGTGGGAACACATGGGACAGTTAAAAGGGAAGAGGACATGTTTAAAAGCATGTTTAGTTGAATAGAAAATGAAGCTGCTCTCAAACGCCAGTCAGTGGTGACCATCGCAAACCCCTGATAGTGGTCCTACCTGGATGTCAAGTGTACCCCACAGTGCTCTTCAGGAAGCCCGATGAAGTCTTGCAATTTAGTTCACTGAGGTGGGGAAGAGCTCTTACAAGCGCATCTAGATTAGATCAAACAGAAGGTAAATGTCTGGTCAAGATGTTGGAAAACAGCCAAGGATGGTGTGAAGATTAAACTGAGCAGTTGATGGTCAGTAGATATTTCATCACCTGGGTACAAAAGCAGAAGGGCGGCCCAGAGAGAAGTGAACAGACAACTTTGATGATCCCGTCCACTGAGGGTCAAGCACAGGGTGAAGTACACAGTGGCTCTCCTGGCTGTGTCTGTTTATGGAAGGTCCATGGAGGGAGGGCCAGATGGCCAGGATAGCTGACTCTGGATAGAGGGTGACCTTCAATCAGCTAAGGAGGGGCCAATGGGGTGTAACACATATGGAACTTACATGGGTCATTCCCCCTCATAGATTACCGCTTGTGACACCCTTGTAGTAATTGCTTTAACCATTACAGACTATCAGTTGTGACATTGCTATACATGGTGCAATTAAATGTTCTTACCTTGATATACTATTGGATGAGACACTCCTGGACATGTTGTAATAAACTGTCCTTACCCTCATAGAATATCACCTGTGACTCTGCTCTACATCCTGTAATAATTTTAGTTAAAGCTCAGAATATCCACTGTAACACTCCCAAACACACCGTAACACACTGTCCTTACCCTTGGCAGGATATCGGCTGTGGTGCTTCTTTAAAAGTAATCTCTGGGGTTGTGTAATCAGAGTGAACCATGAACACCCCTCCTAAATTCAAGGTTCCATACTGGTAATATGTGTTCCTCTTCCACGCCTCGAGCCTGCAGGCTGCCTTTGGAGACTTGGTTCTTACAATTGCCAGTAAGAGTATCATTGTACGGCCCAGGAGACCCATTGGCATGACTGATGGCCACCGTGTCTACGAAAGAGCACATCTGCAATGTGAGCAGCACCGCACTATAGTCTCCTCTTCAGTGGATATTTTGAAGCACGGTGATTCCTTGTAAATTTGGAAGCACAAATTCATTCAGGACAGACTTAAAGGGATTTAGTAGACTATAGTAGTGAGGTGATATTATCACCAATGTGAATCCAGGTGATCCACATCAAAGTGCATGTGTGCTGTGAAGCAAGTCTCTGTGCTGTGTCTAAATGCTACATTTTTATAAGGTCTCTCCAAGGTCAGCTGACTTTCATCCCAACAAGGGAAAAACCAATCACTATCATTTACACTCTTTTTTTTTATGAAACTGTCCATCATGAGGGGAAGGTACTATTTATAGTAATAAGCAGGTGTATCTAGTTGCTATGCTGAAATAAACCATATGTATATGCCTGTGGGAAAAGATCATGAACTCACTTACATTTATTTTTAAGTATTTGAATCCCTCACTGACCACATTTCTATCCAAAGAAACAGATGTCACCTTGCACATTCTTATCATGGGCAATACAATAAGTTTATGTGGGGAAAATGTGTTTGAAAATCAAATATAGAACTCACCTTCACTGGCAGATGTATGGCATGGTAGTCAAAAAAGATTAAATAGTTTTTCATTTGAATGACTGCCATTTAAAAAAAATATTCACATTACAGTGATTCTGGAAAAAGCCTACATTGATGGAATTATTACCCAGTGACCAGGGTTAAGCATCATATTGTCACAATTGTTCAAAGGACTCTGAGGCAACGAACAGCAATATGGCTCTGCACCAATAGGATGATTGTCTTTGGTGGGTGCATGTGCTGGTAGCACACATACTTCAGAGCTCGGTTAGTTGCTCCTTTTGTTGTTTGGAAAGCGGTAATAAAAGGCAGAATTGGTGCAATGCACAAGACAGTAGGATTTGGAAAGTGCACTTTGTCAACTTTGTTAACCTGGTGCACTGCACCCCCTATGCAGCTGTGAAGGTTTGCATATTGTTTTTCTTTAAAGCAGATTTCATAAGAAATCATTGCTGTTTTACAAAAACAATGTTTAATTGATTACAAATCACAAAACAATGTATTCACAAGCTTAAAAATAAGAAGTCATTGACGAGGGCATTATTCAGTGACCTTGATCCCTCAGCAATGCATTATGTGCACGAGAGGTACCGGTGCTGGTGTCCTCCTGGTTAAATTCTCATAGGGTTGGTACTGAGGTCCATGTTGTCAGTGGCGCAATGACCTTCTTTATATTGATAAAGCTACGTTAAGCCTCTTTTTGTGGCTTAAAGGTGCTTAGTAAATATGATACTCGTTTACGCAGTATTTCTGTGTGAAAGGGGCATGCAATGAGTGTTGCTGTGACATTCCACCACACCACCCATTGCTTTTTTATGCTGCCCCAGATTTACAAGGATGCATACATCTGAGGCATCGCCAAAAACAAATGCCACACAATAGCAGGTGTTAGAATGGTGCAACGATGAGAAATACGTTAATTGTTAAGATCCATAAATCTCCATCCACATATATGGAGCTGCAGGCATCTCCGCTACTATTCCCTTAACAAGGCATTCCATAATTACATTACAAATACTGTGCTGATTATGGCTAAACAAAACACAGAGCCATTTTGGGCTCAGGGGCTATTCCAAAGGGGCATGTGTTTTTCTGTTTTGTATTCTATGTTCTATTTTTGAGTGGGTTTTATGAAGACTACATTGCCCAGAAGTCGTTGCTGTCTCACAGTGCACACAGTTCATTTATTTATTTTTTTAAACTTATAATGCGCACAGCTACCCGCAGTGGGTTTCCCGGCGCCCAGGGACAGAGTAAAGAAGAAGAACTAAACATGCTGATTTTACTGATAAGTAGCTTCTAATCACTGCTGAAAAAGCCAAGTTTTAAGTCCCTTACGGAAACGAAAAAGATTGGTTTCCGTCTTCAGGGTCACAGGAAGAGCATTCCAAAATTTAGGACCCAGATAGGAAAAAGAGCGGCCTCCCATTTTTACTAGCCTAAATCTGGGAACGGAAAAATCACCATTCCCTGAGGATCGCAGATTTCGACTTGGCTTATTGGCCTGAACTAGGCCCTGAAGATATTTGGGGGCTGAGCCTTGTTTAATTTTAAAAACGTGACAGAGGGATTTGAATTTAATTCGGCTCGGGATTTTGAGCCAGTGAAGATCACGAAGTGCCAGAGAGGCGGATGTTCTCCTAGGGACATTGCAAAGGAGCCGGGCAGCCACATTCTGAACAACTTGGAGTTTCTTTATAGTTGTCAGATCGGCTCCAAGATAGAGGACGTTGCCGTAGTCCAGGCGTGAAACAACCAATGCCTGGACTACGGTTCTTTGTGTGGAAGGGGGCAAGATCCACAGGATTTTTTTGAAGCCATCTCAATGTGGCAAAACAAATAGCTGCCACCTTCACAGCCTGCTGTCTCATTGTGAGTTTATCATCAATGAGGAACCCGAGATTGCGTACTACAGTGGCGGGCTGAGGGGTAGATCCCATATCCTTGGGCCAATGGTGGGGGCCCCAAAGATCCTTACCCCTGCCCAGTATCACAACCTCGGTCTTGTTACCGTTTAATTTCAAGAAATTGCTCTTCATCCAATCGGAGACTCGAGTCGGACCTACTTTCAAAGCAGAAGTTTCATTACACTCCTTGTTAGAGAGTGAAAAGATAATTTGTGTGTCGTCGGCGTAAGAGTATAAAGTGAGACCGGCTTCCTCCACGATGGTGGCCAGGGGTCTCACATAAATATTAAATAGTAAGGGACTAAGTATAGACCCCTGGGGAATGCCATACGCCGATGGACAAATTATGGAGGAGGCAGAGGCAGAAAAGACCTGAAAAATACGGCCACTTAAAAAAGAGGCTATCCAGGCTAGAGCAGCGCCCTCCACTCCCAGGGACCGAAGAGTAGCAAGAAGGATGGAATGAGACACAGTGTCGAACGCCGCGCTCAAATCAAGAAGAATGAGAGCGGACGTTTCTCCGCGATCAACACAGTTTACGTCCACTAACTCATATCCAGAACAGTTTCCTGCCATTGTTATTGATGACTCATAGGAAGTTACACCAGATTCAAACAGTGATTAATGAATGAACGAATGAATATAAAAACATTTGTAAAGCACGTGGTTACCCGTGGGCATCCCAGCGCTGCTTGCGGTGAGACTTAAGCTTTGAGCAGATCAAGGAAAAAGGAAAGTATTCAGTTGTTATCTAAAAATCAGATACTTAGGTTCAAGCCGTATGTGGTGCTGCAGGTGGTTCCAGAGCTTACCTGTGTTATATGAAAACAGACATCCACCAGTTTGTGATCTCCTGATCTTCGGGACTACGGGTAGGTCTTTTTTTTCAGATCTCAATACCCTACTGGGTCGGTAGGGTTGTATCCTAGAATGGATCATTGGTGAGCCCTTTCCAGTGAGAGCTTTATGCAATGCACAACGCCTTGAATTTAATTCTTTCTTGGATTGGTAGCCAATATTGGGTGGCAAGAGCAGGTTTCGCTGAAAGGCATCTAGGGATGTTAGGTAGAAGTCGAGCTGCACAATTCTGTACAGTTTGCAATCTTTTAGTTGAGGCCTGGGGGGCTCCTAAAGAAAGGCTATTAGCCTAGTCCGGCCATGATAAAATAAACACCTGAACTAGTAGCCGTCTAGCAGCAAAAGGAAGCAGGGGAAGGATCTCTCTAATCATTCTTAGAAGGCCATAGCAGCTGGCTGCGACTTTCCGAGCTTGTTCCTTAAAATTGAGGTTACAGTCGAGCCAGACATCGAGGCTCTTAATCTGTTTTTTTGGAGCAGGAGGTAAGCCCAGACAGCTGGGCCACAGAGAATCTATATTTGATGGGGCAGAGTGGCCCAGGAGCATAAGCTCAGTCTTTGCTCCATTGAGTTTTAGGAATGAATTATCCATCCATCTGGAAACCTTCTCGAGACATGAGGCCAGGCCAGGAGGTCCTGCTGTTTAAGGGAGACAATTAGCTGGGTGTCATCGACATACATGATCATCTGTACCCCAGCTGAGCATAACATTCCTGCCAGAGAGCTCATATATATATATATATATTAAACATAGTTGGACTAAGGGAGGATCTCTGGGGCACTCCGCATGTTAGGGGCATTTGCTTCGAGGTGAATTCCTCTTCGAAGACTGTGAAGACTTGATTTTCCAGGAAAACCTGTAGCCATGTCAATGCTATTCCAGTTACTCCTACCTCCCTAAGTCTTTGGATCATCAATTGGTGATTTCCTAGCTCCACCTACCACGGAGGGCGGTCTCTGTGCCCTTTTGGGGTCTAAATCCTGTCTGTGTTGGATGAAGGGGATTGTTACCTTCCAGGAATCCTGAAAGAACAGAGTTTAGATGCTTTTCTGCAAATTTACTGATTCCAGGAAGCAGAGAGATGGGTTGATAATTTGCCCACTCTTCAGGGTCCAGGTTTGTTTTTTCAATGAGTGTTTTAACCCTGGCCTGTTTCCATAAGGGGGCACAATTCCTGTGCGGAGAGAGGTGTTTATCACATCAAGTATGACGGGTGATGCAATATCAGTAGTTTGATGTAAAATGTTGAGGGGAGCAGGATCAATAGGGGAACCCGACTTTAGCTGTCTCAGATAACCTTGAAGGGAAGTTAGATCCAAAGGGGGAATTCTTCCAGCAGGGCTTGTGCTTTTGGGATTGTAGTATCTGTTGGTAAAAAAGTTTGTTGGACTGTGGCCTAGGTAAAAGACCTATAGATATTTAATATTTTGGCAGAAAAAAATTCTGCTATCTCATTGCTCCCTTGTTGAGGGTTTTCATAGGTAGTGGGAGGGCTGGAGGTCTGACAAGAGGTTTGGCAATATTACATATTTCACAGGGGAGTTTATCGCCAATGTGATTTTTTTCTTGATAATAGAAGGCTTGAGCAGATTTAATTTCAGCTTTGTAAAATTTTAGCACATCTCTGTATTTAGTTTTACTGGTAGCGGAAAAGTCCTTCCTCCAGCTTCTTTCCTGTTTTTTACATGCTTGTTTTAACACCCGAAGTTTGGGGGTGTACCAGGCGTTTTTATTGGCTCCTACTTTTCTCAGGGTCTCTTTCCTTGGAAGGACCCTGTTAAGTGAAGACTTGAGCCAATTGTTAAAATTATCGTTTGCAGTAATAGGGTTTGAATGAGGGATTGGAATAGTGTTCTTTACGTATGTCCCCCAAGATTCCAAAGGAAGCTTAGACCATATGCGAGCCAATTGCTTGGTACTCGCAGCTGGTAAAATGGATTCCTGCAGAGTACAAGTAAATGAAAGTAGGTGGTGGTCCGTCCAAGGCATTGGAATGGGTTCTTCAACCAAGAGATTCTGTATGGTTGAGAACATGGGGTCCAACAGATGACCTTTCACATGGTGGGACTACCCACTTTTTGGGTGAGTTGGAATGTTGCTAAATCGTCAATCAGTTCTGACGTAGAGGGGGTTGGATGTCATCAAAATGCATATTAAAATCACCCAGAACTGTAAAGTTGGGAGAGGTACTTGAAAAATTGGCTCCAATATCGGGATGGTCTTTACAAAATTGGCCGAGAGGGCCTGGAGGACGGTATATTAAAATCACTGAGAAGGTACAAGTAGGTAATGCACTGACTGCAAAGGCAATATTTTCGCAAACAGGAATGGGATTTGTGGTCACCCGGCATCTGAACTCATTTTTGTAAATAAGAAGCAATGCAGCCTCCCCCGCCTTTGCATTCCATAGTTAGGGGGTAATGCTTGGACAATGGCAGCGTCAGTGTCCATATTCAGCCATGTTTCTGTTAAAAAAAGTGCATCAGGGTTCTTATCTTCTAAAAGAAGGTGGATTTCAGTAGCATGCTTAGGGAGAGAGCGGCAGTTAAGTAGAAACATTGTAACTGGTATTTATCAGGTGTGGCTGCGGGGGAGGGGACTAATGATTAATGACTCATAGAAAGTTACACTGTGATGCCTCAGTGATTGATGACTCATAGGAAGTTACACATTGATTGCCACAGTGATAGATGACTCATAGAAACTTCCAACCTCATTGCAGTGATTGCTGTCTCACAGGAGGTTCAACATAAGGTAAGACTGGTCTAGAAAAAGTCGGGCAGTTGAAGCTGTAGAGAACTGCAAATCCTCAGATAAGCACAAGTTCGAGAGAGCAGGGTCCTGTCAGCACCTTCGAGCAATCACAGAACAAGAACAGTGAGTGATCAGGAAGCTGAAGCATCAGAAGCGGTAGATAACTTCAACGCGGATCCAAGATTCTACCAAGAACTTCAGTTCTGTCAGAGTAGTGGGAAAGTCTTCACCCATTTAATCATGTGCAGTTGGTAACATTTCAAACTGCGACACCCCACGCTGGCAACAACGAACAAAAGACAAGAGGGATCATTTTGGAGCGCTGGTGGGCTCTGCTTTTGTTCAAATCTTGGCAAAAGAGCAAGTGAGATCTGCCTAAGACTTGCTTGATTTTGTTTACAATAAACAAATGTTTAGTGCGGAGTGAGGAAACTTAGCTTTAATCAAAGACTGAGCAATCCTTTAAACTGTGCAAATAACAGTAATATGTAGTGAGTGAACTCAGGAATAAGGAATAATACTTGTTGTCAGAACACCTGCCTTTTGTCGCTAAACAGGAAATGAGAAAGTAAAATAAGTTTCCTGTGCCCTTTCAGCGATTAAGAGTCAAGGGAAAAATCCATCCCATTAAAGGTTTCTAAAACAGGTTCAGTTGAGTACTTATATGGTAATAGCAAGGATTTATACAGTAACTTTGCTGTGTCTTTCAGATCTCCCTCCTAGTTGTACCCT
Organism: Lissotriton helveticus; assembly: GCF_964261635.1. NCBI lineage: Eukaryota > Metazoa > Chordata > Amphibia > Caudata > Salamandridae > Lissotriton > Lissotriton helveticus. The sequence continues at coordinate 1,694,543,845 of NC_136069.1, read as the reverse complement.
TTCTTTCCTTGATTCTTCCAACTGGCTGTGTTTTAACAGCAAGCAGCAGTGGGGAAGATCGGCAGGTGGATACACTGGAGCATCGCCTTAAAACTGAGGAGTTTGTCTGGCTGACATTTATTTCTCAGTATTTTTGCTTTTCAATGTGTGCTGCATTTTGCAGCGCACATAGAGAGAGCAAAACACCATTAATGGTTACTTATGTGTAGGAAATGTGTCTTCCAGCACATAAACAATCATTACATAATGATAATTTGCTCCTTCTATGTGCGATGCAGAGTGCAGCACACATAGAAGTAACAAATCACCATTATTGAACACCTTCCTGCACATAAACAATCATTTCCTGCGACACAGGCACCCTTGCACTATGGTGCAAGGATGCCTGCATGGGTGCTAGGCAGCTATTTTAAGCCACAGAACTAGTGAGAACACAGGGGAACACTCTATAGTTGTAAATAGGACGCATCTCTGCATTTTGAAAATTTCAGAGCCCGGAGCTGCAAATTTTGCCGCAGCCCTGTCACTTCCTCGTAAATATGCACCGTTGTGTCCAGACATGGGTCTTTCTGTTACAAATCTGTATCAGGTGTGTCGGAATACTTAGCTGTATTGATGCAAATCCCAGAACATCTTACACTGTCAGGTTAAAGGCTTGACTGAATACATAGGGTTCATCCAATTCTATCTACCAAGTGGACTGCACCTGCTGCATAGGGAGGCTAGCAAAGTACAAGGGACTATGCCTACTGTGTCATGTTATAAAGAAGTGGATTCCTGTGCCCAGCCAATGCAAGAGACTCCAACGGTCAGTTGGCTGGCTTCATGTTCACAACACAGGGCCAGAACAGCTTGAGGAAGCCTGCTGGGGTAAGTTGGTTGCTCAGATTTTCAAATTGCTACTCCCCGCCACCTTGCAGCATCAAGGACCATGACCCAATACTCAAAGGTTGCCCAGACATCAGATGTGACCAGGAGAATCATCATAGTACAGCGTGGTAGCCCAGAAGGCAACTTTTCACCCAGAGAGGGATTCTGCTGTGACCACAATACTGAGCAACTGGAGCTGGGTGGCAACTAGACTTCTGCCAGGCTCAAGAGGATTTTGAGAGAAATCTACCCTTGTGGCCAGAATTGCTTCACCAAATCTGTTGACCGAGGAGTAGCCACAGGAAGACCTCCATCAGCTGCATCTCACCTACAACATTCCTCAGCATCCTGTATTCCTTGACTTTCGACCAGTTACATAGGAGTCTATGGCAAGGAGGTAAATGCACGGACATGACTGAATGTTGCTTTTCTCGGCAGGTAGCGGTTTCTAGGGTCTTCTTAGCCGCTGACTCATCCCTACTGGAGCTTGTCACCAACAATTCCTTTGAGTGACTGCAATACAACTAGCCAAAGTTTTTCATCAAAACGTTTCCGTTTAAAATTTAGCAAATTTGCCAGTCGTTGTTTGTGGTTATGTAAAAATGCATGCAGGAATGTAGTATCTGCTTCTTATGGCTACCCCCACTTTTTGCTGATGTCACACTGTGTTTGGACTAGTCTGACTGAGATCCTGCTGTCCAGGACCCCAATCTATCTGCTTTCTCCCTTAAATTGCAATGCATGTACTTTAGGTACACTCCAGATTGGATACTGGACTACTTGTATCAGTCCCTAGTATATGGTACACCAGGTACCCAGGGCACAGGTACCCCAGAGGCCTGACAGAGGCTGAAGCATGTATTATGCCACCCCTGAGAGGCCATTCAAATTGACATAACAAGCCGCTACAGCAGACTGTGTAAGTAGGTTCACTATATCTATCTAAATCACTACACTTAAACACCTGTCAGCCACCCCTATGAGAGACCTTAGCAATCCTGAAGGCAGAGTGCTGTTTTTTATGTGAGAGGGTGCACCTGCATGAGCAGAGCCCCTCTGAGGCCTTCAGAGACCATTCTCCGGGGTTTTCTGTGATGCAGCCTGACATTTATGTTTAAGTGCATTATATCCTTGCAGTAAATGCTAACTTTAAAATGGCTGCTTAGAAACTTGGTGTGTTTGGACTCAAACACCTTGGAATCATACCTCCACACCAGCAACGGGTGTGGTAGGTATGATTCTACCCTTCCAAAGGGACATATGTGGGTTATCGGTCTACCCGTTACCAGCTATCTCAACCTGGACAGAACAAAATAGACACTGCGGGCCACAGACACAATTCTGCTATCCTGCTGCTGAGCCAAGCTTGAGCAGAGGAAGGCATGACAATAGGCATCCTGTCACAGGGAGTTGTGACCACCTCCCAGACAGGGTTTAGTGTATTGGGGCTGGGTGGGTGCACTCTAGATTGCCGGAAAGTCTGCTCTGGGGGCACATTTGGTGTCCCTGTGTATAGTCCAGCTCAAACCAGTTCTGGGAGCCATTGGCTCCTGCTCTGGTGCGAAAATGGACAAAGGACATAGATGTAGCCACCCCTCTGTCTTGCCCCTCCCCAAGGAAGGTCCACAGAATCGTTCCACCCCTTCCCATGGGTATAAAGTGGGTTACCTGCCTACATGACTTTGAATTTTACCTGGACAAGATTCTGCTAGGAAGAAACCAAGTACTTTGACTGCCTGAACCACGCTGGATCTCCCTTGGATTAAAGGAGTTACTCCCCTGCAAAAACCATTGACTGGTTTGCTGCTCCCAAGCTCCTGAGGACTCCAACGATTTCAGCATCACAGGAGGTAAGGTCTGTGAGGACGATCAGCCCTCTCAACAATTCTGAGACCAGAATCCATCATGGGGACCGTGCAACTTGAACCCCTGTGCAGTGCGTACATTTGCAGTTGCATATGCTTGTTGATGATTTCCGAGCTTCTGTATTGGACTCCATGTAGTCCTGACCCTGAGCAGTATTTGCACCAAAGATTTCTGGCCTCCAATTCTTGAATGTCCTGTGGGCTGGTACTTTGCAAACTTGCTTGAGGTCTCCTCGAGATCCCTATATCCGTTAGCCTGTCGATCCTGGCGAGGGTCACCTTGTTTGTTCTTGGGCTTACCTGGTTGCTTCAGACATGCCCTGACTCTCCAGTGCTTGGAGAGTCCCCTGGACCTTGCTGGTCCACACCGCAACCTGTTTCCTCAGACTGTGTGGGTTGCATCTGCCAAGGCTTGTTAGTGCTCCAGCCAGATATCGACCCCTCAGCACTCGACATCCTTCGTGGGGCAGCTCACCTCTGGATTCTGGTCATCCTCAACGTCTACTGGTCCCTGTGGGTGAAGAGTCAAGCAACCCTTTTTCACCCCTGAAGCACTCAACATCGGTGGGCATTTGACTACTGAGACCCTGGTCACCTGAAGTGACCCAGACTCAGTCCCCTTTGCTTTCAGGTTCCTTTCACCTCGAATCCAGGCTTGGATTCTACTTTACACTCTGTGTCCCCCTACCAGCGGTACTTCTTTGCAACTCTCCATTGAAAGCGACAAAGTTTTCCGACACCACTTGACCCCTATGCACCCAGCTCCTCTGGTGTAGGTAACACGGGTACTTTGGGGCTCACTGTTGGGTTGAACTTAGAACCTCCTATGTTCCTAAGAGTTCGCTCTAAGTCCTCTTAGAAGTGGCCTTACCTTGTAATTTTACAACTGTGACTTTCCCCACAGAGTTGTAAGGAGCGGCATCTGTGTTTCCTCACTGCACCCGTCCTCAGTGGGGTCCCTGTGTCACTCCTCTGGGTAGGTCCTTGGGGTCTCAGAGACTCTACGTGCTTTAGGCACTGTGTCTAGTCAAGTAGTTGTTGTTTTTAGTATATGGTTCGGTCTCCCCCTGGAGCCCGCTGTGTATTGTGCTATTAACGAATGTTCTATTAATTCAGTTATGTGTACTTTGTGCCCTAGTCTCTCATAGAGACTAGTAGAGACTGTTATGTTAATAAATACATATGTTTCTATAACTACTGTGTGTTTCTCCTTTTATTTAGTCATTTAAGAGGAGATATTCTGGTAAAACATGCTACTTTACATTACTTCAAGATTACGCCTGAAGGCTGCTCTCCACAGCTACCACTAGGATAGCTTTCAATAAAGTTATCTTTGACCTCATACATCATAAGGGTCGGGTGGACTGGTACAGGGTGCCCACTTGAATTAGTGGACAGCATAATTCAGGCCACCTTCTCAAAGTGCATATTTACTGTACCTTGTGAAATCGTTGTTTAGTTTAGGCGTTAAAAGCTACATAAAACGTTCTTTTTTTATAAGTTTGTGTCCGATTTCTTGACAGTCTCATGTATTTCTTACTTAATTGTTTTGCTGTTTAAATTACTTGACACTGTTCTTTTGTGTCTGCCTGACTGCTCAGATTCACAGCTACCCATGGAAGAGGCAATGGCTCAACTAATAAAAACCCACGGGTGCTCAAGGGGATGGTAATTATATAGCACATTGAGGTCACACAACCAGCAGTGGACATGTGAGTCTGTTATAACACAGCCTATTTCCTCACACTATGCAAAAACACCCTCTTAGGGTTACAATAAAATCAGGACAGATTATGCCAATATTTGACATTTTTCTCCTGACCCTCACATAACTGGTCCATAAATAAACAAAGTACAGAATGAGCCACTAAGGGGAAAAAATTACCAAGATTAAGAAGACCAGCAAAATACATCATACACTCACCCACATAGACTAATATATGGAAACTTACCATATAGTCAGGTTCAGAATTCACATTTGGTTCTAATAACACTAGAACACAATTAAATATTCTGAATAAACTGAATTAATGCAACCCAGCTCCTCGTTTGTGTACTGTTTTATAAATTGCAGGTAAAGTCTACCACTCCTGAATTCTTTACAAATTTTCCAAGTGCAAACTATTCTTATAGGTGACACAACTGCTAACATATTAAAAACACTCATCCCCACTGATTCTTTCATCTCTTTGTCAACGATCAGTGTCACAGTCTCGAAGATTTTTTTACAAAAAAGCACTCAGGTTATTCTACTGTCAAAACATTTGACAGAGGTTTGTTCTCAGATCCCTGGCTGCTCATTATCCACTGTCCTTCTTCTCTGTTGGGCATCAGTGGTCCCTCAATATACTCCTTTACGTGGACAGCCAGCCGTATGGAAGGTCATCCCCAACATCATACATCTAATGTGCTTTATCTGCTTGCAGCCACAATCCAGTCATGTGTCCCACTGTTCATGATTATGTAAAGTTTGTGAACTCTTGCAACAATCCCAGCCAAAAAAGCTCTGTGATTTATGGTAAAATAAAAAATAGCCCATACAGTATTATTTGAATATAGGTTTTGAATTGTACTAAGATCTTTACCAGCTCTTTAATATGCAGTTCTGCATGCAGCCAGTGTTTGTAAATAAATTCTCACAGATGAGTTGATTTGGGCAAACTGGTTTTACAAAATAGAGCCTAGAGTCACAGAGAAACATGAATATCTCCAAACGTACATGCATCTCTTAAGGATGTGGAGAACAGTTTGGGTAAATGGAAATGGGGTTGTTCCAGGCATGGATACGTATTGTTAAGATTAGAATATATTAGCTATTTGATTGGTTTTTTTTTTTAACAATCATCACCAATATATGTAATAAAATTATATCTTTTACATCAGAAAGACTAGAGAAAGGCCTCACCATGTTGACAATAACGTGTTTAAAAAAATCTGTTTAGTGCACACTTATAAGTCAGAAAGGATTATTATTATTTTTTAAAATAAAATGCATACATTCACAAATGCTGTTGCGTGGTTAACCGCCGACTGGCACAGAACTTTAGTACTTTACTGGTTATGCGGTTACTACCTTGCTGGATAGAATTTTGATAGAGAGGTACGAGGAGAGGCTAGAAAGTTAGAAATGAGGGAGAGAAAGAGGTTAGGACAGGCATATAGATACGTATACATTCTTGGCTTAGCCTTTAGCCTCCGATATGTCAAATGAAGATCGTTTTCTCTCAACTCTAGATAGTTCGGCCAGTTTCCGAGTCCACCTGGTTCGTATTTTGCAGTGCCTTGGGTCATGGGTCGTTACATTAATTAGGTGATCTGGACGGTTTCCTATGGCGGTTCGTAGGGGTCCAGAGCCCTGTCTAGCGCTTCCCACAGACCCCTGGTTGACGCTTTCCAGGGGGGAGTGTTGCCGCGCCAAGTGGCCCGCTCCTCTGAGGTGAGTGACCCAGTTGATCCAACCCTTGTAGCTAATTTTGCTGGTGTCTTTCCAGTTGTTTAGTACCAGTTTGACCGCAGCTGTCAGGAGGAGGTCCATTAGTTCTCTCTCTCTCTCTGAGGAGAGATCAGTACTTATAAAGGCCGTGGAGAGAGAGGCAAAGTCTCTCGTTAGATTGTATTTAAACACGTTGCCTATAAAGTCAAATACTCTTCCCCAGAACACCTTGAGTGTTGGGCAGTGGAAAATGAGGTGTGCTAAGTCCTAGTAAAAGAAAAATTAATTACCTATGAATCTCAGAAATGATCGACCAAAGCATCTCCTGGCAAATCAGATTGGAGTATTTTCCACCATCAAAGCACACATGTATAGGTTTCTGAAACAGGTGTTTGTTTGCAACATGTATATAATAATTTGCATTTTCTATTGTCAAACATGCAATACATTTTAAAGGCCATGGAGCACATTCCAAGGCAACATGGAAGGGTCAATCCCAGCCCAGGGGAGGGGCGGCGGATAGGAGTCCCAGGCAAGCGGGGACAATCAAGAGGGGAGCGCCAAGACCGTAATGAAGCTACGCCCTGACTAGCCATTCAGCTCACCCTGGGTCTGTCCCTAGATGTTGCTGGAGGCTCAGCGTTCTTATTGTTCAATACAGGCAATTAGAGGCGGAAATGGAATTAAAAATGGGGAGCAAGGAGGAGCCTGCAAACACAGGGCTCACCAATTGGATTGGTGGAGCATTGCCCCCCCCGGCCTCAAAAGCCACCACAAAACAGGTGCATGTTACCTCTCATTTAATAAATTAAAATGTTTTGCACTTGAAGAACCTTTGTAAAGTTACAGCCTGTTGGGCCCCTTCACTCTCCATTGCTGCTGGGTATGTTGATTGGCTTGATGAGAGAGATGACTTCTAACTTTAGTGAACTGCGCATGTCAGGCTGGGCAGTATGTTGCCCTTGACCAGGCTGACATGCGCACGTCAGGACTCAGCGATGAACTCTGGCTCAGGGAGCCGAGGGAAGTACAAGTGCAGGCTCAAGGCCCTGGGGCGCTGTATTATGTTGCTCCTGCGAATCCTGGTGCTGCTTTCATGATGTTTACGAATGTAAACACCATGAGAGCAGTGACTTGATTGGCTGTACAGGTCTGAATGGACCTGTGTTCCTGCGTGCATTTAGAAAGGCTGGGAGCTTCGGGGCAGCAGGACGATTGCTGGAAGGCAGCACTGAAAGTAGGATTACCAACATTATTACTGAAATATAAAGGTAGTCAATGCAATCAAATCTGAAAAGGGAAGTAATATTTGTTGTCAGGAGGTTAAATTAAGCTATTAATGTAAGCCACAATAAAGCGAAACAGAAGAAGGATGAGGTTGTGCAGGGACAGGTCTTTTTAAGGGTACAGGCAGTAATGTATTTGTTGTGAAAATAAGAGAGGATTGTAGTAATATCAGTGTGGGTTTATGTTGTAGGGGAAGTCACGGAGTCCACAATGTAATATATTATAAAATATATAATGTTTATTAAGAACGACAGAGATAAGTTGGTGTCCCTCTCTAGGCTAGCAGGCAACTGCCCCAAGAAGACAAAATGTGGAACACTACCACAATGAAGGATCTAAAAGGAACACGGCCTTTAAAGGAAAAGCACAACATAGGTACAATGAAAATACAACATATCCTCTTCCCTTCACACATCTGGTGAAACATTATAGAGAACAAGCAAGATGAAAAAAAAAAAAAACTACAACCAATAAGTAAAGAAAACAGAAGTGACATTTTTAAAAAATAACAAGATATTATGCATCATCACAGTAATAGTCTTGTAAATAAGCAGGCGGTCTTCTGTACCTCCGGCTAGAAGTACCGATGCCTGGTCCGTTATCCGAAGACACCATCTTGCCATTAATACTTCTTTTCCTAGAGTCATCATTGACATCATCCTTCCCCATTATAACAGATTCTCCATTTCCAACATCTTTATACTTTTTGTACAAAGCCACTCTCCTGAGGTTTCAATGTTCACCATTACATAAAGTAATGAATCTATTATGAACCGACTTTACTTTAAATGGACCTCTAAATTTTGTTAAACCACCAGCTATGCATCCAGGTTTCACTATTACCCAATCATTCACCGAAATATTGTTCCTCCCACACAGGACTACACCATCAGCAGTCTTGACACTCCCCAAATTAGCCAAGCCAATGCAATCCTTCATCCAAGCAGGAATAAGTTTCGTTCCAGCCGAACGTCAGCTCATCACACTAAACTGAACCTTCCCCGAAGAATAGTTCTCAGTAGTGCGATACGCCCACACTAAATCATCAACCATACTTTTGACCACACCACCCGTAGACATAGCCATTTGGATTGCACCTTTCACCATATGGTTCACTCTCTCCACAATTCCGTTTTCTTGTGGGTTGTACAAGGACGTTCTACTGTGTATAATCCCACAAGCATTCAAGAACTTCACCATCTCTTCTGAAGTTAATTGCGTCCCGTTATCGGTTATCAGTTTAATGGGAAAACCTTCTTCCCTTTCAGACATCAAGCAAATGGTGGATTTAGTTGTTAACTCCCTACAAAACATTACAATCAGCCATTTCGAGGTAACATCAATCATCACCAAAGCAAACTTCAAATCAGCATGTAAACCACTAAATGGCCCGATGAAATCCATGCACACCGTATGCCAAGGAGATTGAGGATCCTCAATCGTCCCAAGCGATACCTGACTGCCTACCTTCAACCTCTTCTCACTCTCCAAACATTCCACGCACCTCTCAACCCAATCTGAAACCTGTTGATCCATAGCAGGCAACCAGAAGTATTCTCTCAACCTCTTCTTAGTAAGCGACTGGCATAAATTACCTTCGTGGGCCAACTTGAACAACAAAAATCTCAAGTCGTGTGGCGGTATAAATTTATCTCCCTTCATCACAATATTCTCCTCCTTGTCAAAAATTGACAATTCATCCAAAACCTTTACAAACGGTCTGACTGCAATCTCGACAGTACTTTCACGCCTTGCACCTTTTACAATTAATTCCTTCACACTACGCATCACTCCATCCTTAGCCATACTCTCATTCCACTGTTTCCTTCCAATTGCACCAGAACACAAATCCACCATTTCATCAACCGCCGCAACCGAGACTTCACACAAAAGGGAATCCAATCCCGAACGACCCACCTCCTTCCTTGACAGCCCATCTGTCTGATTATTCTTCCAAACCGGATTATAGTCTACTTTGTACAAAAACTCTTGTAACCTAGCAGCCAACCTTGCCAACCTTGCCGAACCTTTTCCTGCGCCACCCGGCAACAAGATCCTTATCAGGGGTTTATGGTCCGTCTGTAACCTGAAATGAAATCCCCACAAATACATCCTGAAATACTCACAGCCCCATGCAGCCACCAGTGCCTCTCTCTCAATAATAGAGTAATTCCTCTCAGAGCCAGTAAGGGACCTCGAAGCAAACGCCACAGTTTTGACACCAGTCGAGTGCACCTGCGCTAGCACTGCGCCTAACCCTACAGCACTTGCATCAACAGTCAAAACAGACTCCAACTTCATGTCAAATGGCGTTAAAATCCCTGCATCACAAATCTCTTTCTTTATTCCTACAAATGCTTTCTCCTGTTCATCTCCTCACAAAAACTTACAACCCTTCCTGAGTAACTCCCTTATCCTCTCTGTTTTGTCTGCAAAATTGCGTACAAACTTGGCATAGTACTCTATAAGGCCCAAAAACGACCTTAACTGGTCTTTGTCAACTGGTGCAGGCGCCCTTCTTATCGACTCCAACAAATCACTTTTAGGTTTGATCCCCTCTGCCGAAAAAGTGTAACCTAAATATTCAACTACCTCAACAGCAAACTTACATTTCTCTTTCTTTAAGGTCAAACCAGCACACTCCATTTTGTTCAATACTTCCTTGAGGATAATATTGTGCTCCTCTTTTGTTTCCCCAAAGAATAATACATCATCTTGAAAATAGACAACGTTCTTTATCCCATTCAGAACCGAGCCCATCATACGCTGAAACACTCCAGGGGCCGATGCCAACCAGAACGGCATGCGGGTAAATTGGAAGACACCCTCTGAAGTAATAAATGCCGTCAATGGCTTTGACTCATCATGAAGCCTAATCTGGTGATACGCGATGCGTAAATCCAATTTTGAGAAAAATCTACCTCCCTTCAATAACAAAACCAACTCATTAATGTTAGGTAAGGGAAAACTATCCACAATTATGTTATGGTTCAAGGTGCGCAAGTCAACACAGAACCTGTATTTGCCGTCCAATTTCATCGTGATAACCACTGGCGAAATCCAACTTGGCATCTCAATTTGCTCAATCACACCTTGCCCCAACATTTCACACAACATCTTCTTTACTTCACACCTAGCTTTTGGTTTGAGCATGATCCTGTGCACATACCCCTTCAATTCCCCAATTTCCTCCTTAAATAATTCAGACATCCTTTCAACTATACACTCAGTAGAAATCTCCTCCACCACCATTACCTGATCCTTAGCCCTCGGATTAATGATGATATGTAAATCGTACTGGTGTCCCCACCCTAAAATTGGCGGTCCAGATTGCGCCACATATACCTTTCCCATCACTGATCTGCTTTTAAATATGATGTTAGTAAGCATGTACCCAATTATGTCAATCCTCTCCCCTTGGTACCCACTCGGATTTATAACTTTTGGTTTCAAGATGACCTCTGGTCACTTTTCTTTAAAGAAACACTCCGGAATAATAGTCCAAAATGAACCAGAGTCCGCCATCAACTCAGTCTCCATCCCCTCAATCACAAACATAGCTTTAGGTCTCACCCTTCTCCCTGGCTTCATATCAGATTCCAAAGGAAATGATGGACGGAGAGTTGACAATACAAGCACTCACCCCCAGCCAACTGATCTGGGTTTAATCCATCACTGTTCTTTAGCCCACTCTGCCACCCCAGTTCAGACATGGCCATATGCAAATCAGTCTGACCCTGTGCCTCACGGGAACAGTCCAGCCCGAACTGCCAAGCCATGCCTTCCCTGGACCGGAAACAAGCTAGTGAGGACCGGTTTCTGGCATTTCAGCCTTCTTCAGCCCGGCTTGCTTGAATCCAGTGGCAAAGTGAGCAAGGGACTCATGTCTGAGCATACCCTGCCACTGAGGTGGCCGGGATTAGGGTGCAAAACGGAGGTTGGGCCCTGTGTTTCGCAATGGAGACCTTCTGTTTCACAAAGATGCTGCATGCTTGGGCAGGGAGGCTTCCTGAAGGAAGCTTGGGGGATGCCTGGACACCATCAGTTGCATGAACCCCAGACCGCGGGGCATCAGGTACAGGGGTGTCTTCTGGCATAGTGTTTTACCAGCTCCGGTCGTAATCAGGGGGACCCTTCAGGTTGAGGCTGATGGCATCTTCTTGAGGCTTGAGGGAGGTCGGGCTCAGCAGATTCCAGGTCAGGATTGCTGGGGAGACCTCCTAGGTGTGTTGAGCCGTTCAAATTTGGGCTGTGGGCGTCAGGTGCAGAGTGATGCAAAACCACCGGAATCTGGATTCTGGAGTTGAGTCTTCGTTTCATCAAATCCTGTGCTTACCAGAGGCAGAGTCTGTAGGCATTCTGCAGGTCAGGTCCTCTGGGCTCTAGTGGTTGTTGGCTGTTGCACTTGCCTGGGTTCTTGCTGTGGGCAGAAAGTAGATGGGAAAGCCTGGTAAGACTGGGGTCAAGGTACTTGGTGTCCTCATCTCCTTTCTCTATCAGCACAGCTCTTTGATCCTCATTCTTTCTTTCTTGAATCTGAGGAAGCAAGGTTCAGGGTCATCCCTAAATACTAAATGTAGCAGTTTTAAAGGGGTTCACAGGTCTGGACCAATAGGTCCCTTCTCTGGGGTGAGTACACCCCCTAATATGCCACCCTCCAGAAGGAGGGGCATGAGAATCTTCCCAATTGGCTGAGTCCTCTCACCTTCAAGATTGAGGGGACTGAGATGTGTGCTTCACCTTGCTTCCCCTACCTGAGGGGTGGTGTTGGCAAAGGTGGGCGCACCTCTCTTCCTAGCTTGGATTTCCCACAGATTCTCCCACACAAAGTGAGGACCAGAATCGGTGGGAGCCTATTGCTAGGGGCAGCAAAAGGCAGGGGCAGGTCCAAAGGCAGTAGACCTTTGAAGGTCTCACTTTTTTCGTGGGCCAGGCCCTTCTTGGGGAAGAGGGCATGACACCTCTGCCCACAAAGGACTTAGTTTCTCAACCCAGAGAGTGAATGCTCTCTACCCATGGGAACAGAAACCTGTCTTGTGTTAGTAAATGGTGGGCAGCCATTCAGGTACCACACCAGGGCTGGTCGATTTTCAAGGGGCATCTCTAAGATGCCCTCTGAGTACAATTTAAATTAAATACCACAATGGTATCAGTGTGGGTTTAAAGTTCTGAGAAGTTTGATACCAAACCTCCCAGTTTTTAGTAACACAATTATGGAACTGTGTAGTTTGTAGTGACCAACTCCCAGACAATATACTCTTTATGGATGTACTACACTTACACTGTCGTAGAATGGACCTAGACACTGTAGGGGTACAGGGCTCATGCCTCTGTACCCTCACCTTAGGGCTTATGCACCTTACTGGAGGGGTGACTTACCTAGGCCTTAGGCAGTGGATTGCAGGTATGGCACAGTAGGATGTGTTCCATGTCGACTCTTCACTTTTCTCTGAACCAAATCTTGCAGCCTGCAGTGGCAGTGTGTGTGTGTGTTAAGGTGCAGGGCCTCTAAGGGTGGCACAATAGGTGCTACAGCCCTTAGAGGCCTTCCTTGGTCACAGTGACCTGGTACTCATTGTACCTTTTGCAAGGGGCTTACCTGTGGCCAGGGTTGTGCCAATTGTGGATACACAGGTACAGTCTTAGGAAAGAACACAGGCCCTGGGATCCTTATTGGCAGGGACCCAGGGCACATCAAGTCAGGTTGCATCGAATGGCAGGCACAAAATCGGGGTATCCATGCAAAAAAGGGCACTTTCCTACAGGTGAGAAATAAGGGTAGTGCATTGGAGAGAGTAATAGACTGAGGTTTGGGATGAGTCAGAGAGTTGCGGTAGAGGATATATTGAGAAAGGTATGGGGTGCGATATAGGGTAGTGGATTGGAGATGCTGAATTTGGAGTAAAGTAATGAATATAAAGATGAAAAGGTACATGAAAGGTATATATGTATAACTAAGGTAATATATCTTGATTTAAGTTGCATTCAATAAACACGAAGAGTCCCGAGCACTCGATACACTCAATCATCAGTTTCCAAAAGTGTCCATGAAACATTCTTAATTCCTTAAATGTTGCTCATTTCTCTTTGATATTGACTATTACTTTGTTTGGCATAACAGGACCACATTAGACTATTTGATCAATACTGTTTCTATGTGTTGATTCTATCTTTCAGGATGGTAGATTTGCACTAATGTGTGAACAATCACCTTTCTTTAGGTTGGTTTTGGTGATTCCTTGACACAACTATATAGTTGTTTATAGGGTGAATTTGTAGTGTAGTTCCTATTATCCCAATAGGCTCTGCGCATTGGAATAATATCTTCAATAGTATAGACGTAGGACAGAGGTTAACTAGGTCTTCTATTGTCGATATTAGACTTAAAGTTTAATGTTTGCCAGCTAGCTCAGAGTTCACTAGAAACGTTCTCGAATAGACAAGGAGGAGTTTAACCTCCCTGGATAGACAAGAAGGGATTTAGTTTCTGACAACCATAGAACATGACAACTTTGCTCTCCCCTAATCAAGAGTGTATCTCTAGAGTCGTGTGAAAACAAAAGACAACTTATTTTACTCAGTCAGTTCAGTGCATTCTTAGTTTCACCAGATTGTAGAGAAAAGGAAGAGACGGGCGTGTTCAATAAAAAGATGTTATTTATTGATCAGTCTCTTTTCTCATACAAGAGAAATGAATCGCTATTATTGCAATACTTATAGTTAAGTAAAGTGCATACAGTAATAACAGAATTATAAAATAATACTGTAAAAGCATTGATATGGTTTCTTAGCCATATGATACTTAAAATGGATAAAATAGATGCATACATATATACATTGACTAATCGTACTCAACTGGTGCTTCTAACTACGCCTACCCCAATGTACCTGACCTAAGCCTAATACGTGGGCGGGAGTAGATAAGTAGCAGTTTAAGTTAAGTTTGTTTTGCCAAGAGTCTGCTTCAAGAATTCTCTACAAAGGGTTATTCAGTTCAGTACCTGGGATTTAGAAGGCTGGAGGGTTGGTATCTCTATCTCAGGTTTTGATATTCCAGCTGCCTGCGAGGGCGGCTTGGAAGCGCCGGAGCTGGATTTCTCGGCAGAAGAAAATGCAGCGTCTCTCTCTCAGCGCGTCAGAAAGGAGGGGCAGCGTCTGTGGGCTTCGCTGTCAGCTGGGCTCCTCGGCAAGTCTCGCTGCTCCAATCTTGTCACCACCTCATGTGTTTGCTTAAGGCAATGTCGGTATTATTTATACCTGAAAGGTGCCGAGATTGACGTAAGGATGGACATAAATACGTCAATAAGGATGTCATACGAACTGGTCGTTCGCACATTCTTTACTGAAGTTCTCGGCTAAATCAAAACAATGGCTGTGGGGATTTCCCAGGTCGTGGTAGGTTTGATTTGTTTTGAGAACACCGTATGCCTATTAGGGGGCTGGAGAAATAGTGCTTGCCTAATGAGATGGCATGCGCTATGACCTAATCAGATAACGGGCTTCTGTGCCGTTTTATGGCTAATCAGATAACGGGTTTCTGTGCAGTTGAATGGCTGCTAGTTAATTATTAACCAGACAAGGGTCAGAAATAGGAGGATCGATACAGTACCCATAGTAAATACATCACAAATTTTTGATTTGATATTGCAGCCCTGAGGAAGTTGAAATGCCTTTTTGCCAAACAATGCAACACATGTTGGCTGTTTGTGTGTGACTGCTTGTAACTTCTGTCCACAAACCCTGGACCACAGAATGCATATGAAACAAAGAAAAATGTATGGAATAAAGAATATTTCAACTATGGACACTTTTGAATTACTTAGTGCCCAAATCCAGTTAGAGCCAATCAAGTAGCCTGGCTACCTGCTGAATTTGAATTGTATTAAATAAACTCAGACTTTCAAGTGTTGCTGTACTTTAAGCTTACTTATTCGTTTATATTGGTGCACAGACATAATATCGACTCCACAATATCGAATGGACAAAATATCGAGTAAAAAATATCGAATATAATAAAATATCGAGAACAAAAATATCGTTGTTAAAAATATCGATTACAATAATGATAATAAAATATCGAGTCCAAAAAAGTAAAAAATATCGATATTATGTTGAAAAAAGGTAAAAAATATAAATAAAGTGTAATAGTAATATAAATTGTAGTTAATGTTTAGGAGCGGGATGTTGGGTTAATAGGGGATAAGGGTGGGGAGTAATTTAAAATAAGGGTGGGGAGTAATTTAAAATAATTAATTAATTAATATATGTTTGTAAATATTTATATATTTTAATTAATTGGGAAATAATTAATATTAATTAGTTAATTAATTCATATTAATTTCTATAAAATATTTATTAGTAATTAATTGGTAATTAAATAATATTAATTAGTTAATTGGAAAATAAATCATATTAATTATTTAATTAATTAATATAATTGGTAATAAAATTTTATGTAGTAATTAATTGGTAATTAATTAATATTAATTAGTTAATTGGAAAAAAATAATATTAATTATTTAATTAATTAATATAATTGGTAATAAAATTGTATGTAGTAATTAATTGGTAATTAATTATTATTAATTAGTTAATTGGAAAATAAATAATATAAATTAGTTAATTAATTAATATAATTTGGTATAAATTTTGTATTAGTAATTAATTGGTAAATAATTAATATTAATTAGTTAATTACATTATTTAGAGTAATTGTTATGTATATAATATTTTGTTATAGTTCATTAAATAATTGGTGAAAAATGTATTAATAATTACATGAAAATAATTACAGCTAATGTGCTAAAATTTTTGCATATTTGTTATTGGTATAAATTGTAGTTAATGTTTAGGAGCGGGATGTTGGGTTAATAGGGGAGAAGGGTGGGGAGTAATTAAAAAGAAATAATTAATTATGATATGTTTGTGAGAAATGTAAATTATCATTTAATTGTTAAAGATTAAATATTAATTTGTTAATTAATTCATATAATTTGGTACATATTTATCATTAGTAAATAAATAGTAATTAATTAATATTAATTACTTGATTTAATTATTAATAAATACATTTTTTTCTCCATATATTGTTATTATTAAATATTTGTTTGGGAATAAATATTATAAATAATTATATTTAATTAATTACAGCTATTTTGCTAATATATTAACTTATTAATTATAGTTAATTAATCATTAATAGTTAATTAAATAATAATAATTACATTTGGGTACAGGAGGAATTTTAGTGTTCATGGTCAGTTTTCTCTCTTTAGGTAAAGGGGTATTTTTATGTTTCAAGGTCAGTTTTCAGTTTTAGGGTAAAGGGGTATTTTTAGAATTCTGGGTCAGTTTTCAGTTTGTGGGTAAAGGGGTATATTTAAGGTTCAGGGTCAGTTTTCAGTTTTTGGGTAAAGGGGTATATTTAGGGTTCAGGGTCAGTTTTTATTTTGTGGGTAAAGGGGTATATTTAGGGTTCAGGGTCACTTTTCTGTTTTTGGGGAAAGGGGTATAATGTATGTTCTGGGTCAGTTTTCAGTTTTTGGGTAAAGGGGTATTTTTAGGGTTCAGGGTCAGTTTTCTGTTTGTGGGTAAAGGGGTATATTTAAGGTTCAGGGTCAGTTTTCAGTTTTTGGGTAAAGGGGTTTATTTAAGGTTCAGGGTCAGTTTTCAGTTTTTGGGTAAAGGGGTATTTTTAGGGTTCAGGGTCAGTTTTCAGTTTGTGGGTAAAGGGGTATATTTAAGGTTCAGGGTCAGTTTTCAATTTTTGGGTAAAGGAGTTTATTCAAGCTTCAGGATCAGTTTTAAGTTTGTGGGTAAAGGGGTATATTTTTAGGTTCAGGGTCAGTTTTAAGTTTTTGGGTAAAGGGGTATATTTAATGGGTAAGGGTCAGTTTTCAGTTTTTGGGTAAAGGGGTATATTTTTGGGTTCAGGGTCACTTTTCAGTTTTTGGTGACAGGGGTATAATTAATGTTCAGGGTCAGTTTTCAGTATTTGGGTAAAGGGGTATTTTTAGGGTTCAGGGTCAGTTTTCAGTTTTTGGGTAAAGGGGTTTATTTAAGCTTCAGGGTCAGTTTTAAGTTTGTGGGTAAAGGGGTATATTTTTAGGTTCAGGGTCAGTTTTAAGTTTTTGGGTAAAGGGGTATATTTAATGGGTAAGGGTCAGTTTTCAGTTTTTGGGTAAAGGGGTATATTTTTGGGTTCAGGGTCAGTTTTCAGTTCTTGGGTAAAGGGGTATTTTTTGGGTTCAGGGTCAGTTTTTAGTTTTTGGGTAAAGGGGAATTTTTAGGGTTCAGGGTCAGTTTTGGGTTTTTGGATAAAGGGGTATTTTTTACGGTTCAGGGTCAGTTTTCAATTTTTGGGTAAAGGAGATTTTTTTGGGTTCAGGGTCAGTTTTCAGTTTTTGGGTAAAGGGGTATTTTTTAGGGCTCAGGGTCAGTTTTCACTTTTTGGGTAAAGGAGAATTTTTTGGGTTCAGGGTCAGTTTTCAGTTTTTGGGTAAAGGGGTATTTTTAGGGTTCAGGGTCAGTTTCCAGTTCTTGGGTAAAGGAGTATATTTTTGAGTTCATGGACACTTTTCAGTTTTAGGGTAAAGGGGTATTTTTAGGGTTCAGGGTCTGTTTTGTGTATATAAAGTGTGAGAATTTTTTTTATAAATATTACAAATAATTGAAAGATTTTTGTGAAAAAATGTTGCTCATTTTTATGCTAATAATAATTTTTTGAAATACTCAGCAAAAAATATGCTACTAATATATGTTAATAATATTTATAAAATATATATAAATATTTGACAAATTTTACACTATAACATTATACTAAAGTAGCTATTCTAATTTATACATGGTCAGTCTTCAGCACCTTTCCACATATTACTTTCACTTGAGTAGGAATAGTAAATAATAATTGGTCAGTGTCCAGCAACTTCTCTGATAATACTTTGACTGGAGTAGGAATAGCAATTATTAATTGGTCAGTGTCCAGCACATTTGCATATAATTTTACATTAGTGTGTTATTATATTACAAGACAATGCAAAATGGATGTTTTCAAAAAACTTTATTACAATTTTCCAATTTTTTCATGTGTAATACAATACAATCACTATCAAATATAACATAAACATTTTTGGAAATGTTGTATTTGCAGAATAACACATTATCATTTATGTACATGTTTTAATTTGTCACACAAAATTGTTTCACAACATTTTTTATGTCAAAACAAAATATTATTATCAATCACTTTCTGTAACAAGTATTTATATTGAAATAAATACAATTCAAGTTATTTTTCTGTTTGTTCCATTTATATTTAATAATGTTAATATTATATATTAATATTATTAAATATTTAATTTTAATATATAAATGTTTATAAAGTAACATGACAATTATTATATTTGCTCAAGATATGGAAATACTAATTAAGACATTTTTTTTCACATATTTCTGACAATGTTGTTTTTAAATTATACATATAAATATATTATGTTGTTAACTTTATAACTGTAAAGGGGAATAATATGTTTAATAATAATATCTGGTATTGGTAAAAGATTATTTATGCAATTATATACTTAAATAATAATAAAAACAAATATATTTATTATTATTATTATTAATTAATTAACTTAAACATTTATCTTTTCTTTTCAGAAATACATACATTCAGAGAAATAAAAATACATTATTTAAGGGCATTATTTATATAGTAAATGGTTATCATTTTTATATTAATAATAATAAATAAGTTATATTATTTATTATTATTAATTATTTACAAAACAATTATTACTGTTTAGTTATAAACAAACAGAAACTTATTCCTATAAATGTACACAAAAATACATTTTTTACATATATCATTTCAAGTGTTACATAATTATTTAATATTATTAATATATATTAATTAATATATATTAATTAATATTAAAGACATTTAAATTTTTTAACAGTTTAAATTATAATTAGTCTACTTTATTAATTTGTTACAATAACAATGTGTATGTATTATATTTTTATACTATAACATTGTATTTTCTATGATACCTTTTCAAAATTGGTTTAAGGGGACTACTTTTTTACCGCGTAAGGTTATTGCGCTTCATTCAAGACTGGAGAAGCTCGCGGTTGGGAGTTGCTTCGTGTGGAGAGAGGTAAGGTAAATTTTATATACCATTTATGACTGAGTGGTAATGTTTGAGGGTATATTCGAACTGTGTAGTGTTTTTGTGTGTATGTATGATTTGTTAATGTAGCGTTTAGGTGTAATGTCGTCGTTATAGATGCGTTGTGTATGTTTTAGTTCTAGTGTTATTTGAATTGTTAGGAAATGTCTTCTTACATGGTTAATGTTAATTGTGAGTGTATTTACAAATTGTATGGGCTATTTGTGGGTGGGTTTCGTTATGTATGTTTTTTTTACAGGTTCCGGTTCCTCGCATGAAAACTACATGGAAGGAAGCGTGTTTTTTTTCGGAGATACTAATGTATGACTTATTATGGTTATATTTTTACGTGTATCTCCTATTTTTCGTGTTTGCCAGGAGCGGATTTTAATAATTTTAACCTTTTTTGGGGATTTTTGAGGGTTTTGTATTGGATTGATACATTGGTATGCGTCACCGTTTTTTTTAAAGTTGTGTGTATATCACTTTAAATACTAAAGTGTCCACACTACTGTTTTCGGGATTTCCTGCAGCGTTTATTTTATTTTTACATAATTTTCGGGTTTTTGATGGTTTCCCATTTTGGATTTTTCGTACTTTGTAATGGATTGTATGGATTGTATTTTGCTTCTTTACGTCTCTTTCATCTACAGAAATTGTAATTATTTTTATATTTATATTTATTGGGTGGGAAATGTCGATCTTTATGTAATGTGTATGTGTGATGTAATTATAAATATTGCATATTTGTTCAGAAATAATGTGCAAAATTTTGATAAGTTTGTAAAACAAATATGTCTTATTTATAATTGTTTAGAAATGTTTATGAATGTTATATGTATCATTATTGTAAGAAGATATTAGTATATTTAGTAGATATTTTTATAGTAGGGTTTTAGCTATTATTGCCAGATATTCTAATCCTCTAGTTGTAGGGTATAGTGTGACTTGACTTTGCAGTAGTCGGAACATTTGTTTAGTTTGTTTACTTAGTTTTGGACCAATTTGGGTCACAGATTGTTCCATTCTTAGTTCTTGATAGCTTTGTTCTTTTATCAAAGCTTCTAGTAGGTTATGGAATGTGGGTCTTGTTCTGCTTGTGGTAGCTTGGAAAGCATTATGCCACCCTTCTACACTGTTGTTGGTTTTAGACTCTTGGTTTAAAGTACTAAGATAGACATTCCACCAAGGGATTTGGAATTTGGGTTGGCGTCGATGTCCAGATCTGTGCAACCTTCCCACCCAAGTATCTTCGAAATAATCCAGTAATGGGGTTAGTTTATCTTCATTCCTCTTGTAATATGTGCTGTCAATTAATAAATTATAGTGTTCCGCTACATCGGTAACAGGAACGTAGGCCAGTGCTATCAATTTTTTTATTTGATAGGCAAAGGTGCTATCTGTTGAGTACAAAATACTTAAAATTGATTTTTGGAGATGTCTCCATATGCTCTGATTGAAATGATAGTAGCAACCCTGGATTGCTGTGTGGGGAAATAATTTCAAAATGCTATTAATCATAGCTAATTCGAAATCAATAATTATTTTTTCTGGAAAATAATTATTGATTTCATTTTTGAGAACATTTAATATTTCTGTGTAAGTGTTTTGCTGTTTGTTTGGTAGCAAACAGTAAATGAAAGGGATGTTATAGTTATGGTATAACCCGTGGATGGAATATAGTTGATAAAAAGGTTTTGGGCATGGTTTAAATGTTCCATCCATCATCCATTGGGGACACTGTTGGATTTTTCTTAAATTACTTGCAGTTGCAAACATTATGATTCTGTTTGTACTGCTTTCATTGTCAAAAAGGATAAATTTGTCTTTATTGTGTGTGATGGACATTTCTGGTGAAATAATAATTTCCTCAAAAGTAGTAGGGTTGGGTGGGGTTGTGGAAGTGTGTCTTTTAGTGTATGCAATTGTGCATTTTAGGGAGTCAATAGAGGGTAGTTGACCTGAAGCATGGGCTGGGACTTTTAACAGTTCCTCTTTAAGGATTTGTGTTGTTGGTCTATCACTTTGTGTGCTAGCAGTCTTTATACTTTCTAAAGCATCTCTTATTTCAATTTCTGTGACATTGGGGGGATGATTGTGTTCCCTGGTAAATAGCACATTAGTTTCCTCTGTAGTAGCCCTTCCATAACATTTGTTTGAGTAATATTTTGTACATTTCCAGAAAACTTTTCTACCACTTTGTCTTTCCTGGCTATAAACATAACCCATATAACATAACAGTAATTTATTTTTCTGTGACATAACAAATTCTGCACCTTCTGTCATTTTGTTTTACTTGTTCTAGGAAAGAGTAGAAAGAAACAAAATCAAATAACATATATTTCACTTAGTGGTGCTAACATAATTAATGTTGTATTTATACTTACGTTTACTAAAAGTAGTAATCACAAATGCAGAACTGTATTTTGAAGGACTTTCTTGTATGTATTTCTTTATTTACTTTTGGTATGAAAATATAGAAATGCTAAGTTAATGTTTATACAAAACAAACGTTTTTCCTAGGAAAAAGCTGTTTTTTAATTTGCTTAGTACTACATTTGATGTGAACATTACATATACTTACTTGTTTAAATAGTTGAGTTGTAGTATTTGGTGGAGTACATCAAGGTAGTAAAGTTTAGATCTGTAGAGAAGATAGAATAAATACATGTCACATATGATAAAAATTATTTTGAAGCGTAGGGAAATTGGAAATATTTAAAAGTATACTAACTTCTAAATATGTACTTTTCTTTGCTGTAGGTAGAATAGATGTATGATGTATTCACAATATCTGTAGAGGAAATATAAAATACATAACATGGTGTTAAGAACATAGTTCTTGTTTTTATTGGAAGTTTTAGACAAATTGAAGTATACTTACATTTTTTACAAGGGTAGTCTTGTCTTTTGGTATAGTTGATGTAGGATGTTTTTATTGGATCTGTAGGGAAGATGTAATATGCAAGATATGTTGTTTAGAAATTAGCATTTTAAATATTGGTTGTTTACTAACAAAAACATCTATTATTACATGTTTAATTAGTGTAGTTCTATACATTTGTAGTGTTGAAATCGGAAAATCGCTGAATATCTGTGAATAAAATGTTTTAAATTAAGTATGAATCTTGTGAAATACTGTTTAAAAACAGCTGTTGTTGTATAACAGACCATTAATATATACTTACAATCTTATTTTGCAGGGGAAGAAATAGGAGCATGTATTAGGAATTTTTTTGTAGTACTTTCTATCAGAAAAGTAGGAGGAGATAAAAATTAAATAAGTGGAAGAGTTAGGAGATATAAGTAAAATAATAGACTACTAATTTACATTGTTAAATAATGGAATGTAACTTACTTGAATGATTAGCTAGTGAGCTGGATCTTTAAAGATGTTTGTTCAGGAACAAAATCTTCAGAGTGTTGGCATCTTCTTTCTATGGAGTTAGCAGCAGCAAATGGTAGAATGCATTTATCCCTTTTATAGTATGTGTATTTTGTGTGCTTGGATTTGATTGGTTGTAGGATGAAAGGAAGGATTGTATAGGCTAGTTTGAATTTTTTTATGTTAATTGGTGTGTTTGTTGATGTGAGAATGGTGGTATGTGGTGCTTTCCGCATTAAAGCAGGTTAGTTGTTAAATAAAATAGATGTGTAAGTGTAAAAATATTATGAAAATTTTAGTTACATGTAAGGATTCTTTTTAAAATGATAGAACGCATTTAATATAATGTATAGCAATGATGATAAATAGTAATGTTATAAAAGTAACAGGTATTATATGTAAAATGTTTTTTGTATAGAGCAATGACTTTTATAGACCATTAATATGGTATTTTAGCCATGAAAGGGTACAAAAAATAACTCGATATTTGTTTAGAAACGATATTTTTGTACTCTATATTTTAGTAGTCGATATTTTTGTAGTGTTAGGTGTAATTTCATGAACAACGATATATTAGTAGTCAATATTTAATAAGACGATATTTATGTACTCGATATTCTAAATACTCGATATTTTTTTGTCGATATTTTTGTATTTTATGTAATAAGTATACAAAGTCGATATTTTTGTAGTCGATAATTATTCAACGATATTATTGCTAGTCGATAATGTGACCGTCGATAATATTTCAGTGATCCGTTTATATTTACATACACATATACATATGTCTACTCCCCCACAACAGCAAGCAAGCCACTGTAGATGAATAGTTATTATAAACATGTTCATATCTATGCAGTGACTTGTATACATGTTAAACGTAGAAAAATATAAACATAATTAATATGTACATTTGTTAAGTAGAAATAATGAAAATATATAGATATTTAATCACAAGATTATCATACACATTTATACAAATGAAAACACATAGTTAGGTGCACATATATAATCCAAATAACGTCTTCTATGAACAGGCATATGCTTTATTTTTATGTTTGAGTATGGCATTTGGTGGGAAGAGGCAACTCTTGAGTAGTTTTGTGAAGATAAGGTAGTTATCTGTGGATTTTGTTTTGGGTTAAAGAGCTCCATAGCTACTTGAGCAGAGAAAGATATGCCCTTTATGTTTTTTTTAATATATGGTGGGATTTTAAGGCAAATTGGAAATTTGGAGTGCAGATTCCTTTTTTGACTGTATTTTATGATTATATTTCTGATGAAGAGCTGCCTGTTCCATGTATTGCTGTGTGTTAGATACAGATCAACTTGAATGTGGATCTTCTGCTAACAAGTAACTAATGTAGGGCGGTATAAGGCAGGGGAAATGCGGGATTGTGACTTTACATGTAATAGTAGTCTAGCAGCAGAGTTATGAATCAGGATTTGGGCCATATGTACAAGGACTGGCGTTAATTAATGCCAACGTTAGTTAGTAGCAATGTTTATCACCGCATACCGCTGTAAACTATCGCCATGGTACCAACTTATGTACAACACGTCGCTACATGGTGATAGTTTCTCATCACAGCCGTATTTGTCGATGTAAACAACAAAGTTACGGTGATTAAGATATTGTCGCTAATGTGAAAAAAGTGGCGGCAGGCCAGTCAGCGACCAGGGACTGCAGGCTAGTCAGCTTGATGCCACTTTTTCACGTTAGGTGGGAAAATAAACTACGAAATGCCCATGAAGCAACCCAAACACCACAAACACCCTGGAGGACCAGCCACTGATCCAGCGGACGGAGAAGATGAAGAGGAAAATAAGGTTCAGCCAGCAGGAAAACAAGATCCTGATTGTGGAGGTAACAGAGAAACAACACCAGCTCTTTGTCAGCTCCACTGTGTCATTAGAGATCAAAAATGCAATATGGCAGTCCATCACAGCCAAGGTGAATACTGTTGCAGATGTGAGGACGACAGCGACGGACTGGCATGATGCTGAGTCCAAGACAAAGCTGAAAATGGCCAACAATCGCCAGGCAGCACTGCAGACTGGATTTGGGCGTCCAGCACCACAGGAGGAGCTGGATGCCTTGGAGGAGCATGTGTACGCAGTCATCTGTGACGAGTCGGTGGTTTGAGTCCAGGGTCATTATAGTGCTGAGCAATACCAGCTACATCAGCAATAGGGTGAGTAAGAACCATGGACTGGGGGGACGGGGTTGGATTGAACCAAAGTCACTCTTGCACAAACAAATATCACTCAGTGCACACCCATACTGACTTCAGATCTTGTCCCAGACACCACTGTCCCTTGGGGTATAGCCACATATCACCCAAGTCAATGAATATTGTAGTGTAGTTCCTATATTCCCAATAGGCTCTGCACATTGGAATAATATCTTCAGTAGTGTAGACTTAGGACTGAGGTTAACTAGGTCTCTACTGACGATATTAGACTTAAGTTTTGAGTGTGCCAGCTAGCTCAGAGTTCACTAGAAACTTTCTCGAATAGGCGAGGAGGATTTTAACCTCCCTGGATAGACAAGAAGGGATTTAGTTTCTGACAACCATAGAACATGACAACTTTGCTCTCCCTGATCAAGAGTATATCTCTAGAGTCGTGTGAAAACAAAAGACAGCTATTTTACTCAGTCAATACGTGCATACTTAGTTTCACCAGATTGCAGAGAAAAGGAGAGACGGGCGTTTTCAATAAAAGGTGTTATTTATTGATCAGTCTCTTTTCTCATACAAGAGAAATGAATCGCTACAATTGCAATACTTATAGTTAAGTAAAGTGCATACAGTAAAAGCAGGATCATGAAATAATACTGTAAAAGCATTGATATGGTTTCTTAGCCATATGATACTTTAAAATGGATAAAAGATATACATACATATATGCATTGACTAATCGTACTCAACTGGTGCTTCTAACTACGCCTACCCCGGTGTACCTGACCTAAGCCTAATACATGGGAGGGAGTAAGTAAGTAGCAGTTTAAGTTAAGTTTGTTTTGCCAAGAATCTGACTCAAGAATTCTCTATAAGGGTTTAGTCAGTTCAGTACCTGGGATTTAGAAGGCTGGAGGTCTGGTATCTCTTTCTCAGGACTCGGTATCCCAGTCACCCTCGAAGGTGGGCTGGAAACGCTGGAGGCTGGATTTCTTG
Source organism: Lissotriton helveticus (assembly GCF_964261635.1). Classification (NCBI taxonomy): domain Eukaryota; kingdom Metazoa; phylum Chordata; class Amphibia; order Caudata; family Salamandridae; genus Lissotriton; species Lissotriton helveticus. The sequence continues at coordinate 1,694,517,656 of NC_136069.1, read as the reverse complement.
GCAAGAGAAAAGACAGCGTCTACCTCAGCGCGTCAAAAGGGGAGGGGCAGCGTCTGTGGGCTCTCGCATCAGCTGGGCTCTCCGGCAAGTAGTTACTGCTCCAGGTTCATCACCACCGTGTCTCTGCTTAGGACCGCGTTGGTATATTTATACCTGAGAGGTGCTGGGTTTAACGTAAGGATGGACATAAGACGTCAATAAGGATGTCACTAAGAACTGAGCGTTCTTGCAGTGCTTTACAGGAGTTCTTGGACTAAATCAAAACATAGCAGGCAGGGATTTCCCAGGTTGCTCGAGGCTTGGATTTGTTTAAGAACTCGGTGTGCTTTCTAGGGGGCTGGAGGAATAGTGCTCGCTTAATGTGACAGCATGCGCTATGACTAATTTATGAAACGGTTTTCTGTGCCGTTGTATGGATATTAGTGATTTATAACTGGGCAAGGGTCAGAAATAGGAGTATCGATACAGGTCCCTAGATAAACACACTACACCCACTCCACGAATTCATGTCCATATTTACTAACCTAAGTAATAGTAAACATAACTTAATAGTGCATGTGTATACCGAACCACCCAAAATACATTTTTTGCATTTGAAAAATGGCATATTCGAAATACACGAAACTGAGTATAGGTACTGTATGCATCCAAGCAGTGTAATCATTCAAAAAAGGATGCACATTTTATATCAGCATGAATGATTTGCGAAAATAACACATGAAATGGCTCTTAATACAGAAGAAAAAGTGCGAGACCACTTCATCACATATAAACACAATTACTTGTAAATATGCAAGAGGCTGAGGTAAAGTATTGTCTCTAGAGTTCCTAAAAATAGAAGCTCTGTTCTCTAAGAATAGTTCTACTTTAAGCAGAGGACGAGTGCCCAAAAAATATTTTGGAATTCGAAAAAAGTTTTCGTTTTCAGTGGAAGAAGAAAAATAGTTCCAAAAATTCTCAGTAGCTCTGTTTATTAAAGCTGAAGGCCAAATTCAGAGTTCAGGGAACGCTGTGTGCTCAATTGCTTAAAGTTATTCTTTCTGTTCGGGGGAAAACATCATGTCAGACAGATTTTCAAAAAAGCAGTTTACCGCTTCAGGTGAAAGTTCGACCAAGTTGGAAAATGTCGCTACCATGCAGTCGTGCGCATGTTCGCTTTCAGTGATGTTTCGATCAGCATTGCTTACTGAAGGTCGTACCTGGTTGATGCTGCTCTCATCTTGTACTTCACTACCCTTCAATCGTAGTGGTGAAGTCTCCACGAATGCCGTCATCAGGATAGGTAGCCGCTGGGGACAGCACGATGCATGAGCCTTTACTGGACCCAACAAAGTATCTGTATCCAATGGTACTTCTGATTGTAGTGTAAGACAGGTGTCCAACACGCATTCTTCGCCGCATAGCATGCACCTCAATACAGGTAAGACACAATTCTGCCATATGGGTCTGAACGAAAGAAACCAGGTCATATTCAGATCTCTTAGCCGGGCTAATCCAAGGACTTTAGTTATGCGGTCCCGATAGCGTATAGCTAGGCTCGTTTCTTCCATTGTTGCCGGAGTCTTGTCTGTGACATGGCTTGCCATAACGAAGCAGGAGTAGCAAAAATAAGATGCCTGCTACGAGTCGCAACAGGAGTGGAAGTCCGCCAAAGACAGAATGGACAAAATTGGGAAATATACCCAGGACTGCTTTGAATGGGGTTAACAGTCCCGAAAAAACGGTCTTAAATACACTCGCGATACCATTCGTATCCAAAATGTTTAATATTTCGTTTAGCATTTCTGCAAAGTGTAGGGGGCAATTTGTCGATAACAATGCATGTATCTCTTCCGTTGTCCTTGCAACTTGGAGATCATACGTTTCTTTTGATGACGTCAAATGAACTGGTGTCTGTAGGAGCACAGTCTTCATTCTGCTTAAAGTATCAATTCGAATAGAAGAGATTTTCAAACTGAGCCAAATTTTTCCCTCCCTATCTGGAGTGTCATTTGGATACAATACTCGCTCACAGCAAGTGACCATGGAACTCACGCTTATTAGATAAGGTTTTCCTGGCAGCAATCCACAACATCTGTGATTCACAATTAGAATGTAGCTCCCGTTAGAAAGCCGTCTAAAGAATGGCTCTATTCGCGTTGCAGGTGTGCCGAGCTGGTGACATGAAAGGTTATTTGAAGTCCCCTCACAGGCCCCATGTAAACTTATACCCTGACACAGAAGTATACCACTTAGTGATTTTTCACAATTGTTACCACTAAGAAATACACTCTGTCCTTTCTCACTATAATATGTGTGTGTATAAGGTAGGTTCCATGTTGACTTAATGTATCCTTTACCCAACCTTTCATACTGGCCTGCCTGTATATATTTTTGGCAGTATCGAAATTGGAAAGTCGTTATCGGAATAGTTATTATCCCATGTATTATCCATTCAATGACAGGTCGTTCTGACATTGTCAATGGTAATCTCTTAAGTTTCTCAATGCTCAGAATTGTATATTCTGCACCCTTCTGTGCCAAGCTGATTTGTGTATCAGTAAGGTTAAAGATATTGAATAATGACGTTGTGTTGATTAAACGCCAAGGCACGTAGCCTGAACGCAGATTTTGTAACGTCCAGCCAAGCTGCACAATAGAACGTAATTGGGACTGACCGTGTTGCAACATCAGTAAGTCTTGCTCTATTATATGATTGCAGGTGATACAATGCTGTCCAGTGAATATATTCTGGAAGACAGAGTCATTAACCCATTGTCCACAACAGAAAGTGATTTTTCCAAATTAATACGGTCAATATCCCGTATTTTCTCTGCTGTCTCAATTTGAGTTACTTTCCAAGCTTCGTTGTAAGCTGCATATATTGAGGCCGCTATGAAACGTTTTTGACGCTGTTTGCGTGGTCCCATAATGAAATCACGCAAGTCAGCACCTTCTTTAAGTAAAGTCAAGTGTTGCTTAATTTCTGCCAGTGTGGATGTTTGTAGCCATTCGAGGCAGAGTTTCCCTACACTGTATGTAGTTACAATCCCTGGATGTTGTCTCTGGGAGTATCTAGGGTCTGGCCTGTTCAATTTGAACCCCTGTATTTTGTTCAGTAATCTATCTTGACAGTTATTTGTGTCTGTGGGCCAGATCAACCATTTTTTCCAATCAGGATGTGTTCTGTTTTGGTTAAAAATATGGGATACGTCTATCTCAACATCTGTAGTGCTATTACTGTCAGGTGTTGGCTTTGGAATAGACGGTTTGTTCAAGTCTTTAATTTTGGCTAGGCCAAGACAGGTAGTCTGTTGGGGAACCACTTTCTTACCTGACAAACAAAAGATAGGATTGAGGCACAAGAGGAGTCTTGGTGAAACCACGCCACGCCATAGAACTTTACCAACAACGACCGCCTCCACGCCATAGAACTTTACCAACAGCGACCGCCGCCACCAGGCTCGCCGCCGCCGCTCCGGGACTTCAAATCCCGGCAGCCCCTGCGGCGGCGCGTTCCCTGGCGCGCTAGACGCGCCAGGAGGGGCTACAAATCCAGCAAGCCCTCGGTGGAGCGGGGGGAACCACTTTCTTACCTGACAAACAAAAGATAGGATCGAGGCACAAGAGGAGTCTTGGTGAAACCACGCCACGCCATAGAACTTTACCAACAGCGACCGCCGCCACGCCATAGAACTTTACCAACAGCGACCGCCGCCACCAGGCTCGCCGCCGCCGCTCCGGGACTTCAAATCCCGGCAGCCCTTGCGGCGGCGCGATCCCTGACGCGCTAGATGCGCCAGGAGGGGCTACAAATCCAGCAAGCCCCCAGCGTCGCGGGATGCCCGAGGCTAAGCCCCGGCAAAGGGCGGGCCCTCTACGGCCCTCATCGGCACGAAGAGACAGGGACAGGGCCTCGATCTCTGCCCAATTTCCCCAAGTAAGTTTCTATCTGCTAAACCTACTTGTAAGCGCCTATGATACTATTTTTCGATTTACCTCCTACGGATTGACATAGACGCCATCTACAATAATTTCCTTCCAACATGTCAAAAACAAAATTGATTGCCCCTGTTAATACTATAGACAATTACATGGTTCAGAAAGTTGCAAAGATTAATAACGATAGGAGATCTTCTTTGGGGCTGAGTTATTCACCAGAATTGCCTATCGATAATACGCCGTTAAGTACTTCCGTTTTTAATATTAGCAATGAGGTATTCCAGACCCCGGAGAACAATCCTTTGACCCAGCTTCTAGTAGCTATCTCTGAACCAGTCCCCGAGACTACACTCGAAGAAGAAATAATCCTCCTAGAAGAGGAGGCTCCTGCCCCGGTCCCAGCGCCCAGAGTAACGAAGGGGGGGGAAAAGAACATACCCAAAAGGGGCGGTCTTCGATCAAGCAAAAACCGTCCCGACATATCCCTTCTGGAAAACAGCGGAGATGATCCAAGGGGTACTATTGGAGGGAATGTTTATCTGGATGAGGACCAGTTCAAGAAGTTGCTAAATGCTGTAGATAACAAGATCAAATCTATAACCAAACCGCTTCTAAATAAAATAGATCAACTCACGGAAGAGGTGAATAGGCTGGGGGGTCTTTTACAAAAATCATTAGAAGGAAAAGCGAAAATCCCGTTGCCAAAATCAATCACAGTCGAATCAAAAACTACCCAAACTGCCCCTAGGATAAACCCGCTCGCAAATTCTCCTTTGACCACCATGGAGAGAATAGACCTTGTGAAGGGGGGCCTGAGGGATGTAGACCTAGATATTAATAAAGGGGACCTTGCAGGGCCGAACCTTAGAAGCAGAAAAGAAGATGTTAATTTTGAGAAGGGGCCCGTAGAATTAATTGTAGAGGCGTCCCCACTAATACTTGTTCTAGCAAACGTCCCCCAGTTGGAATCAGGACAAGTAGAGAACATCCCCTCTCTCATAAACAAATCACTCCACTGGTTATCAAGGAACATGGCCTTTAAACAGGGAGGCATGGATCAGCTGGCACAAGAAGTAGTTAAAGCTAGAAGAGTTGAATGGATTGGGGATGGCACCAAAAGATTTGAGGGGGATTGTGTGGTGCTACATCTTACTGACCCAGTAGTTCTGCCAAACATTCTAGCTAATATATATCCCCCCAGCGTAGATCAACTGAAATAGTGCCACTAACGTTGGATTTCTTCTATTCAAGAAAAGGTAATACTCTAAATCCAACAATGTTGAAAATGAAATGGAACCCTGTACAAAAAAAGGCCAAAAGCCTTGACAATAGAGATAACCGGGGAATCCCGTTGGAAAATAGGTTTTCGGCCCTTTCTGGGTTAAGTGAATGTGACTGACTGGAAGAAAGGACGAGCTTAGAAAAGGTTAAGGTCGTAGAGTCTTATGACAGCAGAAAGGTGGGCAAGGTAAAGCATCCAGAAATAAACTGTGGCTTGGGCAAGACACGAAACTTCGGGGAACATATTCCCAGTCTAATAGAGTACACCCCAACAAATACCCACATTATTGTAAGTAACGATGAATGTAGTCCTCTATCCTTTTTGTCCCCTTCTAATCAGAGTCCACCTGCACATGAGCGGACTACTCAGATGAAAGGTATCGTTAAATTTTTATCATGGAATCCGGCGGGAATCCACCATAAACTAGAAACTCCTGAATGGTGTGAGTTTATTAATAGCCATGATGTTATAATGCTGCAGGAAACTTGGGCAGTGGAACCAGTTTTTCGGCAGGGTTTCTTAAATTTTTATGTACCTGCAAAAAAGAACACTAAAGGGAGGCCCTCAGGGGGTCTAATTATCTTGGTTCGACAAGCTTTACATTGTACCATCAAGCAGAGACCCATTAATAACTGTGATTTACTCCCACTAGTATTCACCTGGGCTGATGGCCATAACTTGGCCTTATATAATATTTACGCCAGGGGAACTCCTGGGGGCATAGCCTCTGATGTGATAGGTGCATTAGATAATGATATAGAGACTCTACCCACGCAGTATACTATCCTAGTGGGGGGAGACCTAAACACAACATTTGAACCACTAGAATTTGAGGATAATGAACTGGCCCAAGAGGAAGATACCAAATGGGGAATTGCCCAATTAGACTTGCCGCTGGTGAAAAAGTGGACACAAGTTGCAATACAGGCTAAGAGCTTATGCCTGTCTAGGGGACTGAGGGCAGTAAATGGACGTACCCTTTCTGACCCACAGGGCAAACACACATTTGATAACCTGAGATCAAGTAGCAGGATAGATTACATTTTCATAGATGTTAGAGACTGGTATAAAGTGGTAGACATGCAAGTGATATGGAGACTGGAGAGCGACCACAACCCGTTGTGCCTGCTCATTAATCTGGAACAAGGCGAAAACTTAATGAACCTGAAAAAAAGGTGTTACGACACTAGATGTTGTTTCATCCAATAATCTCCGTCATATTAAATGGACAACTCTGCTAGATAACCTTGGGGATATGGAGGCCTTAGGGGAAATAGTTACTACAGAGGTTGCCAGACTACAATTCCTTGTCAGTGAACCAAATTTTAAACAATTGATTGAAGAGTCACAGCCAGAGTTTTTTGCTAATATACAGAAGTTATTTGTCAAAAAAAACCAGCAGAGGAAGGGTGCAAGACCACCAATGAAAAGAGCGTGGTACGATCACTCCTGCAGAGAAGCGCGCCAGAAACTCAGCATAGCGCTGAGGACCAAAATAGGAGCACTAAAGGCCAGAGATGACTACAGGAAAGCACAAAATAGGGCAAAAAGACTGTGGGATGAGAAAACCTGGTTAGATCTGAAGAAAGCATGTGCAGCCAATCAACAGAAAGAGTTTTGGGCCATATTAAAGTGGGGCAGCGGGGGAATAGTAGATTGCCCAAAAAACCATGTAGCAAAGGAGGCTTGGGTGGATTTCTTCAAACCACAATATGCAGATAATCTGCCCCCTCCAACTGAAACCCCCCAGAAAGGGTATTTTATACCCAAAGTATATTCTCATTGAAAGACGTACACGAGGCAATGGACGGGGTAACCAGAGGAAGGGCGCCAGGAATCGATGGAATACCGGCGGATGTGTTTTTATCTGACAGGGCCAACTGGTGTAAATATTTTGTATGGCTAGGTAATGCCATTGCACAAGGAGCCATGATCCCAGTAACATGGAGGGGTGCGGAGATTATACCAGTTTTTAAAAAAGGGGACAAGGCTTCACCAAGTAATTACAGGCCCATCAGCCTTATCGATGCTGCACAAAAACTGATGGGCAGGATGATTCAAAATAAAATACAAGCCTGGATAGATGATAAGGATATCCTTTCCCCGCACCAAGCTGGCTTCCGCCCCCTAACTAGCTCTGTTGATCAGGTATTCCATTTTCTAACTATGTTCTGGAAAAACGTATTTCTGACAAACGGCCCATTATACGCTGTTTTCGTGGACTTGAAGTCAGCGTTTGACTTAGTACCCCGACAAAAACTTTGGATTGTCCTGCGGGATCTTGGAATAAGCCCCGAACTGTGGACTTTGCTCGTGAGGTTGCACGAAAACAACTATGCCCGGATTAGGTGGGGTACCCAGGGAGATGTCACTGAATCCTTCCCGGTGGATCGAGGGGTAAGGCAGGGCTGCGTCCTGGCCCCCACCTTATTTTCCCTTTACATTAATGGTATAGTTGATTTTCTAAAACAATTTATGACAGATGCCCCAATATTAGACGGGGAGCGGATTTCAGTATTAATGTTTGCTGATGACACTTTGCTGGTCTCGCGGACCCCTAGCGGTCTACAGAAGACAATTAACGCCTTTGGAGACTTCTGTCGGATTCGGGGCTTGGAACTAAACACAACAAAGACTAAGTTTATGAATCTGAATCCTGTTAAGAAATTCAAGGGGAAAATGTTTTTTAATGGATCTATATTGGAGGAAGTGAATGCTTTTACCTATCTAGGTATTTCTTTACAGTCCAACATGAATTGGAAATCCCATATGGATTCTGTGGTGATAAAGTTCAATCAATTGGCAGGGGCAATAGCTCAAAAACATGAATCCTCATTTACAAAACCCATTCAGCCAATAATGGAGATTTATACCATGAAAGTGCTGGGAGCTTGTTTATACGGATCAGAGCTATGGGGTTTCACGAACCTGAGTTCTCTAGTCGTTGCAGAAAATAAATTTCTTCAACGAATGATTGGTGTACCTCAGAGCACTCCCTCGATCCCGCTCCAATATGACCTCTTGAGGAAAAAGATAGAGGACATGGCTAGGCTGCGTCCCCTCCTTTATTGGAGGCGTATAAAAACTACTCCTGAACTGAGTCATTACGCAGCTGCCCTTTTGGATGTTGTTAACTCTGATCGCTTCCATAAAATATCATGGCTTAAAGAAGTTAGGATTTTGCTCCAAAAATTGCACCTAGACCACTTGTGGACAGCAGTAGACCCACTTGTCTTTCCATCTAAGGCATCATTGAAAAAAATGTATTGGGATATGATATTTACTACTGTTCTGATTTCCAACCAACCATCCATGTTGTCATCCCAGTTTCTGGATTTTAAAATTATACCTAAATGCGAACAGTACTGGGATTCTATTTCAAAACCCCTAGATAGAAAACTGTACTTTCAGTTTAGAATTGGCTCTTTACCCCTTAATGCCTACACTGTCAAATGGTCCCCCGGTAATGTAAAAACTTGCTCCCACTGTAAAACACATGTAGAGGACATTCCCCACTTTTTGTTTGTCTGCCCATTATATGTTGCCCCAAGAAGAAGATGGCTAAAACCGGTTTGCAGGAATCTGGGGACAAGGAACTACTTAGAGGCACTGAGGATACTAAGATCTAATTGTGCCCCCAATCTTGCAATTGCTGTAGCCAAATTTATGGGGTGGGCCTGGATAATACGTACACGCACTTTAAAATTGTAAATTAAACATGGGAAATGTAATTTAACTTCGCAAGGCCCTGTGCTGTGACTTGGTTTTTTATAACGTATGAATTAGTTTAAACCGAACTACTCGCCAACACTGTATAATATGAATGGTATTTAATCTGCATTTTATTTGTTCTTAAAATTTTAGCGTAGTATTTATTGTGTTTATCTTAGGGACAAACGCTTTTATGACAGTGTTGTCGAATAAAGTATTTAAACTGGGTAGTCTGTTGAATTGTGTCATTCAAGAATATAATTTGTTCTGGGATCATGCAGGCTCTAAATAAGGAACCTGTACCTTGCACTTGCCAATCTTTTGTACCCCAGATTGTTTTCGTTTCAATATTATTGTTCCAGAAATCAAAACCGAATGTATTCATTTTGTCAAAAAATGATTCTGAATAGATTAATTTTGTATTTGTAAGCATGGTTTTTATTCCTGTCTTATTTAACAGTTTGAAATAAAACGTTTCTGCATCACTTGTGTTAAACCCTGAAAAATATGAAAAATTTTCATAAAATGTTTTCGAACTGCCTTTTGGTGGAGTTGCACAATATTCCCATTGGTTATAATTAAAAACATTTCTAGGTTGAGCAGATTTATGCAGATAATGGTTACCATAGTGGTTGTAACAGTACATCTGGTCATAATTAGATGAACCCTGTAAATAATCATGTTCTGTAAATTTAGCTGACATCACTAGATCTGACATCATATCATTAATACTTTCAAAGTCCCAATCATCAGCAAATGTGCTCGGTTTTACAAAGTCACTTAATGAAACCTTAAATTGATGAGGATACTTCAAGAGCTCGACCGGGCCATAGATTTCGTAATCAGTTTTGTCCCATGCTACCCCACCGGGTATAGGATTGGCTGTGAAGTTTACTGAAGAAAGTTCTCTTTTCTCGATGTGTGAAGACTTGTGTGGTTTCAGGACCAAGTTGATATTCTGACTTGCTGTGTCCATTGTAACATATTTTCCCTCAATGAAATGTTCCAAGTATAGTACCATGATGAGCCAAAGTATGAGGACAAATACACCTTGTGTCACCCAAAATTCAATCCATGGAGAAATCAGATAAGTTTCTTCTAGTTGATGAAAGAGTATTTTAGCCTTGTCTTTAAAAGTTGTTGTTGTCGGCTGTTCCTCAGGTTCATTCGAATCCTCAGAAAAATCATCGAAGTTGATGAAGTAGCCTGATGCTGTTCTGTCAATTGTTTCATTGCTTCTGGATTCCTTTTTGTTTTTGGAATTCTCTTTGTTTCATTAGCATAGTCTGTGGTTACATCATTGTAGACTGGTGTTTCTTGATGTAAGATAAGGATTTGGGTTTCAAGAGGTTTAAGTTCCATGGCTTTGTTGCATAGTCCTTGTTGATTTACTGTAGGTTTTTCAAATGTGATTAGTCTCTCAGTTTGAACCTCTATGTTTGTAGCAACCTTTGGTGTTCTGCTATTTCTTGGGAGTCCACTCAGCCTACTACTTATTATCGGCCACATGGTTGTGGTTTAACCAGGTCGATGGATACAACTCGGTTCTCCTTTTTACCAGCAAGGGGTGGTAATACAACTGATCTTTTCCCGTTGATAGCCAAGACAGGTACTGCTTTTCTGTAAGAAGGCCCAAATTCCTTCTTTACTGCGATCTTTTCTCTGACCAGATCCCCGATTTTTGGAATCCAGACAGGCCTTGCTGGGACAGGTGGTTTTTCTTCAGTGGTTGTTGGCTGTTGTTTCAATTTTATGTTGCTCAGATCTTTTCTGTTTTCGTTTAAGTCCTGTAAAATAGCCAAACGATCTTTGATATCAAAGCATTTTTCTTCAACCACTGAAGTTTGACTATCGAGGTCCTGGATCAACATTCTAGTCCCAAACAATAGTTCGTATGAGACCTCCCAGAGAATTTCTTGGCAGATTATTAAGACTACGTTGGACACTTATTAAATGTTTGACCCACCCAGCCCCCGAACCTAATACCTTTGCCGTTATAGATTGCTCTATGCCTTGGTTTTTTCTTTACACTATCCCGTTTCCCTCAGGAAGGAAGTGATAAGAGTCCCGCAATGCAATGCCCATGCTGGCCATGTCCCCCCCATAAGCTTGAGAGCTAAAGGCAGGACAATGGTCAGAATGTAGCATGCCCCTTGCGTATATGCCATTATAGACTCGCAAATCTTTTTATAACAGTTCAGACGTCAGCCGAGAGCTGGGGTCTACATTTTAAGTGATGATAGTCTATATATGTTGATATGACGCATTATTCATACTGGGTTCTATATATTTATTGTTTAATCCCATCTTGAGCGAAACGCCATGGCAAAACACCGTCTCGGTCGCCACTGCGATCTCTGTTGCAGTTTGGACAGTTTTTTGCAAATATGTGATGTTGCAGGCTCAATCCTGGCCACCAGTATGTGGATTGCAATTCTTCCAGAGAATCCTTTAGCTTAAGGTGTCTAAGACCCTCACCCATATGTGCGTCTGCTATTAACAATATTCTCCTGTTCGTGTTTGGAATTACTCTATCCCCCACTCCAGGGATTTGAGCAAAAGGAACGGAGTTTGCATCGATTATGTATGTATAATTGAGTGGATAGGTGATGGGTAGCGCTGAGCAGTCGCCTTTTGATGACGGTTTCACCGCCAGCATTGTTTCCCCGTCAATGTATTTTTTCGAACGCTTTTTTGTAGCTACGGTAGCCGATTTAGTTGTTTCCGCTCGGGCTGTTTCAGCCAATCAATTCCCTGCAACGTGAATGCCATCACGTTCATGACTCAGTGAATGTATCACGTGAGTCTTTGGTAGTTCTTTCTGTAAAAGAACTACTTGTTCCCAAAGCGATTTTTGCTTAATTGTGGCACCTGTGTCATCTCTGTAACCGTTTAGAATCCATTTCTGTAAATTTTTATTGTATGATTTGACGCAGTAATATGAATCGCACACTATTAGTGTCGGGAATTTGCGATCGGCATTATCTAGCGCCATTTTTAACGCTATTATTTCAGTTTGTTGTTCTGAATTATTTTCCACTGAGTGTGTTTTCGTTAACAGAGGTCTTAATTTTTCTCCGCGCCACACGTTTTTTACAATCTCGCATGTGGCGTTATAGGCTTGTTTTCCCCAAACCGAGGGTTGTGCATGTCCGTCTGTATATATTACACAGGCGTACTGTCGTATGGGCAGAATGTCGATTTGCAGAGGGTATTCTCTTTCATATTCTATATTTTTTAATTTTTTCATTTCCGGGTCAAAATAGTATTTCACTTTGTCTGTTGCAAGAGAATTTTCCCATTGTATCCATTTTGGATTTAATGCCATAGTAGGTAAATTACATGGGCTTGTTAATGCCTCAAAGGCTGATTCTGCTGTTCTGACTGTAATCCGTCTGCCGTCAGCTTGGTCTCTTTCTCTCGCTACAGCTGTTTGAACCGCATGAACAATGTTTTCCTTAATGCTGAATGTTTTTTCAGCTTCTGTGTACAAATGAGATTTGTATGCTATTGGTACCGTTTCTCCCTCATTAGAGGTCAGGTATGTGAATCCGCATCTTCCTGGGATGACTCGGATTACAAGGTTGCGTGTGTTATCGCGTGTTTGCAATTTTGTTTTAGTTAACATGTCTGTTTGTAATGATCTCAAAATTTCTGTGTGTTTTTGAGTCCAATTGATTGTTTTAAAATCTGGTCTTATCAGGTCATAGAGAGGTTTAACCCTCTCTGCATAATTTATAATGTACGTTCTACCGAAATTCAGGAAACCTAGAATTGATTGTAAGTTTTTCAGCGTTCTTGGTGCTTGGATTAAGGCACATTTTCTCTAGGAAATTGTCTGCCAGGCTTTTGCCTTCACTTGATAGTTCATATCCTAAAAACAGGACAGTTAGATGGGCAATTCTTGACTTTTTGAAGTTGAATTTATAACCCTCTGCTGCGAACCCAAGTATTATGGTGTTCACTCTTTTCAAGTGAGTATCCAAGTTATCATCTGTTAGATAGATGTCATCGACATAAGATAATGCCTCATCATCATATATTTGTAGTAACTCTGTCACTCTCGCTGAGAATAATCCTGGGCTGTTCTTGAACCCCTGTGGTAAACGACAGAAATTTTTCTGCGAGCCATTTATTGAGAAAGCGGTCAAATATCTGCTTTCAGGTGCTATATTTTGACAAAAGAATCCATTAGAGATGTCTAATGTTGTTTTGTATTTTTTGCGCACTATGCTATTCATTAGTGCTGCACTGTGTGAGTTTTGTACTGCAAATGTTTTGCAACATGAGTTAAGGTGTCTGTAGTCCAAAACTAGACGATATGAATCATCTGGCTTGGAGACAGGAAACAAAGGATTGTTCATTTGTGAGGTGCATGTTTCAATCACCCCCTGGTATTCAAGTTGATCTAAGATCTCCCTGACCTGTTTTTTTGCTTCTTGCTTAATTGGGTACTGCCTTTGTGCATTTGGTTGAGATTTTAACTGGATTTTGTGAGGAGGTGAGTCCTCATCCCATCCTACATGGTTTTTATATAATACAGGAGCTTGGGCTACTGCCCACTTTCTTGCAAGTGTATATTTTTTATGTATTGGAATGTGATTTGAGAAGGCAGGCATAATCATTTCTTCGCCATGAGGGCACTCCCTGACAAACTCTGGTGGCCAGTCTTTTTCAGCTAAAAGGATGTCATAGCCTTTGGAGAGGTTATCCCAAAATAGACCCCTTTTTTTCCTAGTCTTATCTCCCTCTATACGTAATGTTTTTTCATATATTTTATGAGGTTTGCTAACTCTGGTGTCTGCAGTTTCCACTTGAATGTATTCATTCGTGTCCACTGTCTCCAGATGATTCATCAGGATCTTGCGAGCTATGCTCACTTCTGCTGCGCTGTCTGGCATTGTCTGAGCCCACTGTCCGTTTTTCAGCTGTGTCCTCAGGTTCCTCGGCATGTTTGATTACTTTAATACTGGCTACCTTCTTCTTTGGAAATTGTAACTTTTTACTTTGATGAGCAGGTTCCTTGTCTTTGGACTTGAAGTGCTCTTCCCTTTGTTCTGACCGTCCTCTTCTTTCCGATTTCTGCGAGTCTGAAAAGATCGAGATGGACGTGTATCAATATCTTGATATCTATCAGGTTTCTTCAAATTATCCCTATTTCTAAGGTTGTATTTTTTCTCAGAGGGCTCCCTCTGGGGAGACTTGTGTCCTCGGTCTGGAGATCTTTCTCTCCGCCGAGGAGACCTTCCTCTGGACTGGAATCTTTTTTCTTTGGGAGTGGATTGTTTATTTCCATCCCAGCTCTTTTTTGGAGCGGTTAGATTATTTTTAATAAATACCTTTTCAGGATTTTCAGATAGTTGGGGTTTCACTGGTTTCCCACCCAAACTATCTCTTCCTAGTTCTTCATAGGATTTTTCTATGATTCTTGCAAATTCAAATGGTTGTTCTGCTATATCTGTTTCTTTCAACTTCTGGCGGATCGCTACAGATGCTGCTTCCCCTTTTATGTTGGCTAGTAATATAGCCAAGACCTGCTTGAAGTCTTTCAGTAATTTCATACCCAGAGTTAAAGCAGGTTCTGGACCGTATTCATTTTGAATCTGTCTTAGTACATCTGGTATTACCGCCATGGACGGAACACCATGTGTTTTTGTGTAAATGGAAGCAAAGACTGTGCCCCAAGTGTCACAGTCCTCCACATGTGGTGCGATCCCCATTGGAAGACAGATAGTCAGAATCCTGTGTTTCTCAGTAGGGGTAGTATCCGGAAATACCGCCTCTATTTGAGTGATTTTCTGTGCTAACCAGAATGGAATTTGTTCCCGTTTTGCGGGTACTTTACCTAGACATGACTGTATGTTCTGTGGTGTGATTTTATTTGTGTTCCCCTGATGAGGGGTCAGCTGTGGAATTTTAATAGCTGGTTGGACTGTTGAAGTCCGCATTACATATTGGACTAATTGTCTGTGTATTTTAATTAGTACTTTTAGTTTGACTAGAAGTTCTGGTATAGACATTTTCTCAATGTCTGGATGTGGTGTGTAACCGGCTAGAACCGGCCACGTTGCTCCTAGTCTACCTAGTGGACCGAGCCTGGTGATGTGATTATTATGTTTTAGGGCGCCTTTAAACCAGAGCAGGTGCTCTTGGTATTTTAATGGGATTTCCACCTCCTCGAAAGGAGTGTACTCATCCGGTGGTTCCTCTATTTTGTAATAGTGGAACATATGTGTAACAGCGTTTGCTGCTGGAAAGTTTATCCATGAATAGAATACCTCTGTCTGCCGATATTCATGTGCCTCAATTACGAATATGACTGTACCACCTCTTGATGTTAGTCCATTTTCTATTAGCTTAAGAGTTATAGTTTTTCTTATGCTGACCGGGATGAGTATTGCACCCGGGTCTTGCTGTAGGAGACTTGTGTCATCCGCTTGGAGTTGAGCTGCTATTCTAGCTGCCTCCCTTTCTTCTTCATTGTCTGACATTTTACTGACAAGAAGGTTTTTTGTTGTAGATCAGGTTTTCAAGGAAACAAAGATTAGGTGCACAATATTTTGGAACACTGTATCCTTCAACGTTGAATAAACCAAAAACTATACATAGAAATCTCTTTCTACTAAGTTCTGGTGGATTTTAACCTTTGACCCACTCCAGACGTCTTTGGAGTATTTACGGGAGAAAGGGTCTGTGTGAAAAAGCACGACTGAGTTACTCTAATGTCTTGCGTTAGATTTATCGCCTTACCAAACCGTTGGGCGCCATGTAGTGTAGTTCCTATATTCCCAATAGGCTCTGCGCATTGGAATAATATCTTCAGTAGTGTAGACGTAGAACTGAGGTTAACTAGGTCTCTACTGACAATATTAGACTTAAGTTTTGTGTGTGCCAGCTAGCTCAAAGTTCACTAGAAACTTTCTCGAATAGGCAAGGAGGATTTTAACCTCCCTGGATAGACAAGAAGGGATTTAGTTTCTGACAACCATAGAACATGACAACTTTGCTCTCCCTGATCAAGAGTATATCTCTAGAGTCGTGTGAAAACAAAAGACAGCGATTTTACTCAGTCAATACGTGCATACTTAGTTTCACCAGATTGCAGAGAAAAGGAGAGACGGGCATTTTCAATAAAAGGTGTTATTTATTGATCAGTCTCTTTTCTCATACAAGAGAAATGAATCGCTACAATTGCAATACTTATAGTTAAGTAAAGTGCATACAGTAAAAGCAGGATCATGAAATAATACTGTAAAAGCATTAATATGGTGTCTAAGCCATATGATACTTTAAAATGGATAAAAGATATACATACATATATACATTGACTAATCGTACTCAACTGGTGCTTCTAACTACGCCTACCCCGGTGTACCTGACCTAAGCCTAATACATGGGAGGGAGTACGTAAGTAGCAGTTTAAGTTAAGTTTGTTTTGCCAAGAATCTGACTCAAGAATTCTCTATAAGGGTTTAGTCAGTTCAGTACCTGGGATTTAGAAGGCTAGAGGTCTGATATCTCTTTCTCAGGACTCGGTATCCCAGTCACCCGTGAAGGTGGGCTGGAAACGCTGGAGGATGGATTTCTCGGCAAGCGAAAAGACAGCGTCTTCCTCAGCGCGTCAAAAGGGGAGGGGCAGCGTCCGTGGGCTCTCGCATCAGCTGGGCTCTCCGGCAAGTAGTCACTGCTCCAGGTTCATCACCACCGTGTCTCTGCTTAGGACAGCGTTGGTATATTTATACCTGAGAGGTGCTGGGTTTGACGTAAGGATGGACAAAAGACGTCTATAAGGATGTCACTAAGAACTGAGCGTTCTTGCAGTGCTTTACAGGAGTTCTTGGACTAAATCAAAACATAGCAGGCGGAGCTTTCCCAGGTTGCTTGAGGCTTGGATTTGTTTAAGAACTCGGTGTGCTTTCTAGGGGGCTGGAGGAATAGTGCTCGCTTAATGTGACAGCATGCGCTATGACTAATTTATGAAACGGGTTTCTGTGCCGTTGTATGGATATTAGTGATTTATAACTGGGCAAGGGTCAGAAATAGGAGTATCGATACAGGTCCCTAGATACACACACTACAATATATTGCAAGACACATATTGGTGGTGTCACAGACTGGGAAATTGGCACAGAAAAGTAATCTAAAATCTTGACAATAAAATATTTACATCACATCACAAAATAAGACACCCTTGAACAAACAAGGGGGCACATTGACTGGAGATACGGCAGGGTGTCAAAATCACCACCTTTCCTCCCTTGCCTCAACACCAGCATATTGTCACCGAGCCTACCCGTACGGGAAAACACACTTTGTACGGCATCTTTACCAACTATACACAGATAAAATTTAACAGCACATTACTAATGACCTGGACTGATCATAGTGCTATCTTCTTTGAAGTACTCACTAATGGACTGTCCATTAAAGATCAGAATAAAAACAGGACGGGTGTAGTACGCCCCTGGAGACAAATAAACAACCCAGACCTGGAAACCGCTTTACGGTCCCATAGTCCCCACATAGACACTGACCCTGATTCAGCAGCTTTAAATTTTAACAACTGGATCGACCAGGCAGATCGATCTGAAATCGAGAAGAAACTGTACAATGAGGCGTTGACAAAGTACAAAAAATCAATAATCTCAGCAAAAGCTAGTTTCTTCACTGAGAAAATTATGGCATCTAAAAATACTGCTAGAGAACTTTTCAAAGCAATTTCTAACTTAGGCAAATTCGGTAACAGCAAACAGTATAGTCCCACTAGGCATTTTTGCGATAAACTAGCAGAGTTTTTCCACAATCAAGTGGTTAAAGTCTACAACGAGTTCTCTAAGAGCAAAGCTGGAATTAAGTCAGTCCGGCCTAACGATGATAGGGTGAATATGCAGGTCTATTTACAAGAATTCAATACCCTAACACCTGATAGATTTGAGAAGCTTGTAAAGTCAACTAAGTCAGAATCCCCTCTGCACCCTTTCCCTGCCACGGTTCTTCACATGGTCCCTAACATAATTGCGAACCATTTCACACCTCTTTTTAATAATATTTAGGATTCAGGACACTTTCCTGCCATCTAGAAAAAATCCCTGGTTAGACCTACCCTGAAAAATCCAGCCCTTGATCCCATGGAGGATAGCAATTTTCTAACCATCTCCTGCTTACCATTCCCAACCAAAATCCTGGAAAAAGCCCTAAATAAAGAACTGCTGTCTTTCATAGAGGCAAAGGATAACATTGATCCAGCGCAACACAGTTTGCGACTACAGCATAGTACATAATCAGTATTGATTGTGCCACAGAGGACATACATGTCTAACTTGGCGGGGGGAGCCATACTGATTCTACTTGAACTATCGGCTACATTGGATACAGTTGATCACCACATACTTATCCAGCTTCTGGCCAAAATAGGGATTGTAGAGAAAGACTTGGATATTCTTCGTTTTTACCTAACCTATAAAGAACAATCTACAATGATGGAAGAACACAAATCACACCCCTACGCCTTGCCTTGTGGGGTGCCCCAGGGATCCCCACTTTCCCCAACCCTGTTTAACATGTATGTCAACCTGTTGGCCAAAGTCATATGCTCCCATGGCTTTACTGCCATTTGGTACGCTGATGACACGCAAATAGTTGTCTTCTTATCTTCCAAACCGGAGAATGTGGGAGCAAGTTTTAATGATTGCATGAGACATATTATTAGATGGATGCTAGATAACTGCTTGAAGTTAAATACTGGCAAAACTGAAGTGGTTAAGCTTGAAAACGGACACTTCCATATGGAATTCTACTTGGTGGCTGTACGCAGTAGGGCCCTGTCCTCAGTCAGTAAAAAAAGTTAAAACCTTGGGATTATGATAGACGACCATCTTTCATTATCTGACCAGGTCAATAGCATTACTTCCTCGTGCTTTCATACTTTAAAAATCCTTCGAAAGATTCTACCTTTCATTCCCATGCCCCTCAGAAAACCAGTTATCACTGCCTTGATACTACCTAAAATTGAATACTGTATCGCACTCTACCTGGGAGCACAAAAGAGTTTGATATGTTAGCTGCAGACTTTACAGAACGTTGCTGCCCGTCTTCTACTTAAGATTAAAAAATTCAGCCCTATAAGCCAAGCAATTCAGGTTCTGCACTGGCTACCTGTCAAGGCAAAGATCTAATTCAAATCTATGTGTATTGTGAATTAGACTTTGTATGGGGCTGGGCCTGCCTAACTCAGTCA
Source organism: Lissotriton helveticus (assembly GCF_964261635.1). Classification (NCBI taxonomy): domain Eukaryota; kingdom Metazoa; phylum Chordata; class Amphibia; order Caudata; family Salamandridae; genus Lissotriton; species Lissotriton helveticus. The sequence continues at coordinate 1,694,498,505 of NC_136069.1, read as the reverse complement.
ACATATCAAGCCCCATACGCCACAGCGAAACCTCAGATCATCATTGGCCTCCCTACTTGTAGTTCCTATAGTAAAGATATTAAGGGGTCCATTAGGATGACGGTCGGAAAATCACCCCGACCGCCATGGTAGCGGGAAAAAACCGCCCGCAAGGACCGCGGCATAACCGCCCGTCCGATTAGTCTGCACCGCGGTCGAAATCCAATTGTGGCAGTACGATTGCGGGCATTAACATTGTGGCAGTTGCTGCTGTCAGCAGCACCGCCGCGAAGTAAAAACGAGCATGTCATGCATATCCATGCACTATGTGGCAGGCACTGCACAGTGCCTGCCACATGGTACAGGGACATGTAGGGGGTACCATGGGTACCCCCACAGTGCACCCACACCACCCAACACATTGGAACCCGCAATAGGCCCCCGTAGAAATTTTCAGCAAGCCTTTCCATGGCAGTTTCACCGCCGCAGAAAGGCTGGCTGCCACCGGCATCATAATCATGCCAGTGGAGCCTGGCCCTGCACCGGCCCCATTGTAGCGGTCCAGTTCCGCCCACCAGGCAAATGTACGGACTGCTAACTGCGGAAAAGTGGCAGACAGAATCTCTCACTGCCATGCTAATGGGACCGGCGGTTTTCCGGGTTGCGATCGCGAGCAGATGTCCGCCGCCGGTTTGGCGGCCATTTGTCTCCCATCCAAATAGACCCCTAAAACGGGGGGCAGAAGTTTTCTCATCTGGCCCCTAAATTATGGAATACGTTACCCATCAGTCTCAGAAACCAAACCAATTTACTGTTGTTCAGGAAAGCATTGAACACATGGCTATTCTTCCCTAAACTATAGCCGTTCCTACCTCCTGTTGCATAAATCAATGATAGCTAGAGCTAAGATGCCACGGCAAACACGCGCTTTACAAAACCTTCATTTCATTTTGATTTCATTTCACATCCAAATTATCTGCACTGGGCTGCATCTCTGTGACAACAATATGATGATGCACCGTGGACAAGACTGGTCTTGGCCAGAAGTGAGCATGCCACCACCGATGGCAGCACACATGCACCATTGTACCTTTACTCTCAAGTGGACACATGTGTTATACATTAAACAGTATTCTACAGTAGTCCTGGTGTGAGTTGCCCATTACACCTTGATGATCATGGAACAACTTTTTTTGGAAAGTCAACAGTGTGAGTGAACAATGTCTGTAGACATCCGCACACAAATCCCGGCATGCCAATATTCAGTTCCAGAACAGCATGTATCATTCATGTGACCATCTGAGGAGCACATTTCCAAACACACATCACCCTGCCAATCAGACCTGATGTCATGTTGAGGGGTGAGCACCACTAATAAGCCTAGGGAAATCCACAGCCCTGAAATCTATGTCCATTACACACTGCACTTGGTGTCAATGTTGAGGGTAATAGGTGTTGTTTCTGTCTGGTCACCATGCAAAGTCACGCTGCACAATGGTTAAGCCAACAGAAGGGCAGTAATAAATGAATGCAAAGAAAAACATGAACGACGACATGCATACAAGAGAACTCACAATAACATTTTTGATGTACATGTGTACTGCATAGTGCAGCACACATAGAAACAGCAATTAATCCATCATTGACAATATGCCTGAAGGGGACCCTCCTAACACATAAACATTCTCCCCACAAACCCATGCACATGTGCACTACCCAGCAAAGATGCCTGTCTGGGTGCCACACTGACACAGTAAGTTACAGTGCATGCTGAAACACATGCCAGCACCATTAACATGTTAACATGGAGTTCATCTTTGAAGGAGCAGGTCTCACTCTATCACTTACTCGTGTTCATACAACCTGTGATGCAAGATAGACATCTGCTGGCCAACAATGCACAAGTGTCCCAACTGTGACCAAGACCCATATATCCTTAAACTTCTCAGCATTGGAAATGCACATAAGTAAAAAGGTCACTGGGTGAAAGGCATAAGGGGCAGTAAATCCAAAGCTGGTACTATACCTGCAGACCAACATGCATTCATTAATATGTCATTACTCCCTTTGACTCAACAAAATGAACAAGTATCTACATTGTGTGTATCATGGCAAATCAAGCATACCTCCATGCCCATATCATATGGCACATGACATCAACACATATCACTACAGTGAGATATCCCTGATAATGGCACAACAACAATCATGTTGCATTGCCAACAGCACCATGCGATCCACCCCTCCTAAAAAGAACAATCTTATCAGGCTGTACTGAGTAGGGGTGACTTTTCCCACAATGCAGTGCACAGACACAGAAATCTGAGATAATCAACATTGACAACAATGTGGTTCAAACAGCACCAATTTCACTACTGAAAAGAGGACACATCTGGTGCTGCATATGTATAGAAATTGGCCACTCACATTTTGCATACTTGTAAACTGTGACAAGATAATGTACAACAAAAATATCACATCTGTGATGTTATACAGTGAACCACTATCCGGCATTTAATAGGTATTTGCTCCTAAACATTCTGAATGGACATTAACATTAACATGGAGTCTGCTTGTAAACTTATCCAATGCATGATCATACTTGAAACATACATACCAATGCATGTCCTACATTGCAGAGGGAGAAACATCACCTCCTGTACAGAAGCCTGTCCCACTCTTCAATGATGAAGATGAAGACACCGCAAACATCGACGAGAACACCAATTTAAAAGCTGCTTATTGGTACCTCATTTCTGGAAGCAGGGCCATCTAGCAGTGTCGTGGAAACTCCACCCCCTGCACGAAACACCCAGCAGCAATCACCTACCACTACAGCTATCTCCCAGGAACTTGAGGACCCACTTCTGACATTTCAACGTCGTGTGGTAGAGGTACAGCAGGCAATAGCAGGTCAGGTGCGCATCAGGTTTGACAGCCTGGCGATCAAATTAGATGGGATAAGTGGGTGTCTCAGTCCCATTCGGGACCACCTACAGACCATCACAGACACCCACAGTCCACTCCATGCTCTCCAGAATTACATAGCTGCATCACTTGAGTACCTACTCAGAGACAAGAATAACTGTCCAGTCAGAGTGGCTCCAGCGCTGTCACCAGCGGGTTGCATCACATGTGAATGATCATGGAGAACATAAAGCGGATGCAAGCCTTACACTTGGCTGTTACGGTTGCACACCACAGAGAGGTTGCTTGAATCTTTCAAGCCCTGCAGCTGTTCATCACAGCAGTGCTGCCTGAAGGTTTGGCACAGATGAATGCTGCTGCAGCTTCTACATCCACATCTCAGCCCCTTGATGTGTCAGTGCCTCACAGTGCCCCAGCCAATCTGAACACACGCACACTGGAGGCAAATGACGCATCAGAAGATGATGATGTAGACGATTCAACATTCTTGACAAGAAGAAAACTGTAGTATTCATCTATGCCAAATGGACTGTTTCTGCTTGGATCTGTGCTTAGCATCATGCCCCAGAACATCATCTTCCACTGTGCCCTGATTCACTCTGCGACACTCACCTTGGACATCGATATGGACTGCCATAAATTGTGTTGTTCCCAATGACACTGCAATCAGCCTGCTGATGGAACTTTGCCTCTTCATCAACATGTCTCTGGACATGTTACCCCCAAAATACTCTGTCAGGCCCTCCACTGGGCATCTATAGAATATGGGTGTTGTTTGACCAAGTACTGGGCCAGTCTTCTACCAATGTCATTTCACATGCCAATAAAACAAGTGAAGTCACACAGATGTGTGTTGCCTATGACCGTTCAAGTATAGAAGTCCTAAAAAATGTTGGGCCTGTGATTCCATCAAAACTTACAACGAGGGGCATATGATAAATGGTCATGTTGAATATGTGTCCCAGATAGGCAGTGAGATAACCTGGTATGTGTGAACTAGCTGTGCCCTCATTGCTCAAATACAACATTCTTGCAAGATTCCAACATTGCCCTACGTGCATGATGGGAATAGGCATGTACGTAAATATGTCAAAGTCAGTCTCATGCCACAAGTAGTGTCTTCATTTAGCATTGCTAACAAGTCTCACTTGGCAGATCTTCTCACACTCAATGTGGTTGACAAAGCTTGTTGTGATGGGGGTCATGGCGGATCAGTGACTAAATATCGATGGGCAGAATATCGACTGTCCAGTATATCGATTCCAAAATATCGAGGGACAGATTATCGAGTCCCTACCAGCAAACAGGTAAGTACTAAAATATAGAGTCCTAAATATCGCTGTTTAAAATATGGTTAACTAAAATATGATTTTTTGTAATGAATAAAAAATATTATAAAAGTAAGTAACTATTAAATACAATTAAATAAAACATAATTAAAATAATGTAAAAAATCTTAAAATGTAAAAATAATAAATGTAATGTAAAACATTCTTTTTAACACATATATTGACTTATTAATATTATAAAATAATTATTAATCTTAATTATGACATGCTTAAAAGATTATCCAAAATATATTTACATATATAAATAACCCTATTACATAAATATATAAATAAATGATATATAATCATGTAAATAATTAAAGTAATATTTTTTATGTTAATTAATAATTTACACTACATTAAATATAAACAAATTAGCAACGTTGCATAGCTAAGGGAATAAAATTAGTATTCACACTCCAAGTGTAAAAGTAGAAAAAAAATTTGGATAGCGGGTGGGCACAAATTACTATTCCGACTCCAGCGAGTGGAACAGTAGGGAAAGTGATGGATAGCGGGAGTGAAAAAATTACGATTCCCACTCCAGTCAGTGGAACAGTAGGGAAAGTGTTGGATAGCAGGTGGGTAAAAACTTACTATTTCTACTCCAGCGAGTGGAACAGTATAGAAAGTGTTGGATAGCGGGAGTGAAAAAATTACGATTCCCACTCCAGTCAGTGGAACAGTAGGGAAAGTGTTGGATAGCGGGTGGGTGAAAACGTACTATTTCTACTCCAGCGAGTGGAACAGTACAGAAAGTGTTGGATAGCAGGAGTGTAAACATTACTATTCCCACTCCAGTGAGTGGAACAGTAGGGAAAGTGTTGGATAGCGTAGAGGAATAATTTAGTAGACCCATTCCTACAATTTAATTAAAATTAATTAACAAATAATTAATTATTTAAATTTAATTTGCCTCCCACTATTTTACCCTATAAACGTCACCTTCAATAGTATAAAATAGTAATACATTAACATAATTAATTAACATTTAATTAATTATTTAATCACAATTAACAATACAATTAATAACAATGATATCTAAATTATTTAACACAATTAACAGTATGACATGACGTTGATTAAATATTATATGAATATTAATAAAAAAATATTTTCAATTAATTTAATGCACAACGTACTCCCCTAAAACACCCAACAGCCCCCCGAAAAAAGAAAACATATTAATACATTATTAATAATTAATATGTAATTAATGAATAATTAACAAAAATGTACACAATGTACATAATAATGCGTATTAATAACGTTTGTAAATATTAAAAATACATGAATGAACTCAATTAACAATATTAATTATTAACCATAAAATTATTCATTATTAATTCATTTTTTTTAATTTAAATTAAATTACTCCCACCCTATTATCCTATAAAGCCACAACCTGCTATGGCACTAATATATGCAAAAAATAATTACCAATATTAATTATTAAACAATTCATTAATAACTATTAAATTATAATTTTTGTACGCTATTTTTTTAAATTTAAATTAAATTACTTCCCACCCTATTCCCCCATAAACTCACAACCTGCTACGGAACTAATATACGCAAAAATGTATTAACATAAAATTCATTATCTTAGAAAAATTGTACCATACATTAAAAAAATATTATATACTTTTAACACATATTCTGCTATTTAAATTTAAAAAAATGAATAATCGATATGATGACATTCGATATTACTTACTTATATGTCGATATTATTCCCAACTATATTATGTCCATTCTATATTCTGTCCTCTCAATATTTATGATTCAATATTATGTCCATTTGATATTTTGGATTCTATAGTTTGGGTGTTTACCGGTCATGGCATGTTACTTTTCAAGAAAGAGCACACACCAGATTCACATAGATGCTGAATCCTAATGGCATATATCTACCACCCACTATTGGTTCCACAATGTCTGTTTCATTGAAGTAGTGTTGGCAATAGGGACTTATCCTAAAGTACAAGTTCTCAGTCAGCCACTTCCTGTGGATTAACAATGCCTTGGAAATAAGGAACCCTCTCATGCTGTGCTCGCTGTGAAAGGAGAGGGTTATGTATCTAGTGGTGTGTAGTGCACTGCGATTCGCATAGAGCCAAATAATTTAAAACCATTTTAAGGGTGGCATCACTAAGAGGCAATGCCAAAAGTAACAGCTGGGAGAAAGTGGGTATGACACTGGCCCAACAGGGAGCAATGCTTAATTTGCCCTCCTGTTAGCTGTAGAACTGTGTTCTGCCTTGTGCCATTCACATTTGATCAGCAAAATAACAATATTCTGTATGGTTCAGAAGGTGAGCCTTCCTGCACAGGAACATCCTATTTCATTGATGCTGACACACTTGCACTACATAGAAAGTGTGCCTGTGTCTGTGCTTGGTAGATGGACTCTGCACCAGGCTCATGTGAAATGCATTGTGGGGCCGTAATCTGGGGAACACGGCGCTTCCATCCATTTCCATGATGGATAAGAGATGCAATGTCAATGTTTGCTCAAGCCCGTGTTCCTAGATTGTGTTGTAAATGTGCAACAATGCGGTGTACAACTCTGTCAGTCACACATAAGATGTGATAATTTACAAAAGAGTGTTCCTAGCCTATGACATAACTCCTGTTTGCCATCCTGTAATCCAGGCAGGTGTCATGATCCTGACACAATCCGTCCAGCTAAATTACATATCATGACACCAAGTACACTTTCAAATGATTGTTCTGTGATTAAATAAGTTGTACACAAGTCGAAAAGCACCTCTCTAACAATGCACTTCTGACATAACTGCAACCACAATTCAAAAGTAGAATACTACATTAAGAGAATTAAAAATCTAACATTGTTAAAATCTTATACTACCTATTCCACACCACAACTACCCTACCTAACACTTGAAACCTACACAATTACTATTTAGAAATAGTTTGGGGAGGCATGGGCCAACCAGACCCCACCAGTTAAGCAAATTGTCAAGAAGGCATACTGGGAATGGGTAAAAGGGGAGGAGCCTCGCAAACCCAACCAGGGGACCCTTACTGAATAGTTCTTGGAGCATAAGCTTGATGATAAATTAGAACAGTATCTCGATTTCATACAATCTCCACGAGATAGAATGCTCTACCTGAAGTTCAGGTTAGGAACCCTCCCGCTTAACGATCTGGTAGCTGGATTGGAGAAGCCATAGCTTAATATCTGTGATATGCCCCGGTTGCCAGGCACCTTCAGAATCCATCCCCCATTTCCTTTTTGCATGTCCAGCTTACAGGTTTGCCAGGAGGAAATGGCTGAAACCTATTCGTAAAATTTTTGGGTTTAAGGACTGTAGGGTGGCACTACGCACATTCAAAACAGATGCCTCTTCCCCAGCATGGTTTGTGCGGTAGCTAAATATTTGTGCAGTGCCTGGTTGACACGTATTAAGCTGCTAAAGCACATTAGGAGTTAGTGTGCTAAGGGTCCAATGCTGCATCTATACTGCTTTTTTATGAGATGTGTTTTTATTGTACATATTGTATAAACTTTTTAATGCAGATTTTTAGATAATGTTATACTGTTACCATTTGTGTGTAAATGATGGATTTTTATCGATGAATCGCGCTTGTACATGCTTTTATGATATTTTTATATTGAATAAAGTACATACAACAATATTTAGAAATATTTAAAAAAAAGGGGACTGGTGAAATGGGGGATACGTCACTACTTTGTCCATGTCAAAATGGGAGACCCATGACAGCCTTGAGGTCCTGGAGGTGGGTGCTCCGACATTTCCCTTTCTATTTGGACCAGTCTGACATTCATGTCCATCATGCACAGACGGTCCCTTATTGTGAACCCCACTGCATGAGTCGGTGCTGCAGATGACAGTGTGGAAGTTCCCTGTCTATGTGGCTGTGAGTGGGCACCTGCCTGTGTGCCAGATCCTGTTGCAGCAGGTTGGCTGTGTCGTGTCTGTGTCTGACCCACGCCTGTCGTCCGAAGGGCCAGGTATGGCCTGTGTGTCCCTCAGCAAACTTTGTAATACAACTTGGGGCAGGGACTTCCATCTCCCAGCTACCCAGGCAGCTCTGTACCACTTAGTCATGGTACAATAGCTCTTGGCCACCCAGCGTATGTGCAGGCTTTGTTCTTTCCAGACCTGATATGCGTGGGCCTCCTCTGGCGACATGTTGCCTGTAAAATAACATCAATGACAATATGTGAGTCCAGATGACTATGTCAATGTTCTCAATTTAACTCTGAAACACAAGGTCAGTAAAACATGTGAGCCTACACCTAACAAAAGATTGTGAAGTTCAAAAGTGACATGGACAATATGTATTTATTTATTTATTTAAAAGGTTTTATATAGCGCTGCTGGACCCAAGAGTATCAGAGTGCTTTACAAGGTAGGTAAACATATTAAGATACAATTAACAATGTGCAGAAAATTCACAAAAGATAAAACATTGTATTAAATGAGTGAAGGGGGCAAAGAAACAGAGGGATAGTTAAAGGGGTGATGAATGTTGAAATTAACGAGAGAGAAGGGTACACCCCCGTTCTCTCTTTCCTTAATTTCAACTGAGAAGGGGAGTGAGAATATGAAAAGAGGGAGAGGGGGTGGGTAGGTGAGTGAGCAAGAGAAGAGAAAGAGTGGGAAGGGTCAGAATCAGAAACATTAGGTACCCCAATATTTGTTGAGGAGAAGTACTTTGAGTCTTTTTTTGAAGAGAGGGTAAGAGAGGTTGCAGTGAAGATCCTTGGGGAGAGAGTTCCAAATCGTAGGAGCATTACCAGACAATGCACGGGATTGGGTCTTTTTGCATTTTAGTCTAGGAGGGATCAGGACAAGGGAGTTAGTGCTCCTCAGGGACCTGGAGCACCCTGCTTAATGTAGTTTGATTGAAAGGTAAGAGGGGGTGTTTTGGTGAAGAGCTTTATGCGTGATACAAGCAATCTTGTAGGTGGATCATCCTTCTATTGGGAGCCAATTGAGATTTTTGAGGACGGAGAGATGTGGTAAAATCTTTTACAGTCAGAAATAAGTCTGGCAGCTAGGTTGAGAGCAGATTTAATCGATGCGAGATGGATTTAAGGGGTGCCAGTAAGTGTGGCGTTATCATAGTCAATCCTGGAAAGGATAAGAGATTGGACAACGATTTTGAAATCATCCGCTGGAATAAAAGGTTTAAGTTTTTTTGAGGTGGTGAAGGGTGACAAGGACACTTTTGGCTGCATTTTTAATGTGGGGGGTGAGATTAAGATTCTGATCGATGCTGATGCCTAGGGATTTGACAGAATTAGAGGTGGAGAGGGAGCAATTAAGTGCTTTGATATTATTAATCCAGAGTTGGATGGGAAGGGAATTGTTTTTAGGAGTGAAAAGGATGATTTCAGTTTTTTTAGGATTCAGTTTGAGATGATTAAGATGGAACCAGGCTTGGACTCTAATCAGGGTATCATTGGGATGAAGGTCCCCATTCCTGTACATAAACATTATTTCCCCAGCACGCAGACACCCTTACTCTATGGTGCACGGGTGCCTGCGTTGAAGCTACACTGCAAATTATAACACCAGCGCTGGGAGAAATGCAAAGCTGCATCATTTTGTTGTAAATATGGTGCATCCTTGCAATTCTGAAATGGCAAAATGAGGAGGTAAGCCATGACGGCTAACGCCTCACTCCACCACTTTCTTGAACATATGTCCCATTGTGTTACAGACTGCTTTTTAGAATTTGTTACAAAAGTGTTCATTTAACAATTATGAGGTTGCACTGACCACCTTGTAGGCCAATGATGAGTCCCAGGTGGTCCAAAATGTCACCCTCACATCCCACGCAACTCTGCCATTGGTGCTTCTATTGTCCGACAGTCCAGTCCACACTGAGGATCCTCAGATTCTGAATTCTCACATGCTCCCTCCTCACCTTCCACACACGTACAGAATATCCCTTCAGTATCCTGCCCCCACTCTCAACCATCAAGGGCAGGTAGAGCTTTACTAGCCAGAGGTAGCACCCAAATCCCCATCTGACATCCTGCCCTCCCTACCCACACCCACCATCTGCCAGAACACACCTAAACCCACCAGTATGACAATTAAACACAAATAAATACACCAGAAACTATTAATAATGGAAAAGTACCCCTTGGATAGACACCCAACAAGATTTTGTTCACTATGCAAAAAACATATAAGGGCAAGTACACAAGACTTTACAGAGATACTAGGGACAGTTCACAGGAAACAACAACACTTTCTTCTTTCAAAGCACCAGCACACAACTCCAAACACCTCCAAAACTCTACACATTCACTAGCAGTGTGCTCAAAAGAGAAAGTCAAATTGTAAAGTACTCCTCCAGTGCACAGGATGCATGCTGACCTAACTTCCTGTGTGTTTGCGACCAGTTTTTTTACTACGCAGCAAGAATCTTCACACAAATAGTCCTTGGAGGTAGTATTCCGTGTTGTTACATGTATTTAGCGATTGTTTTCCGTATTGTTTATGGGAAAATATCGCTTTTGCTTTAAAGCGGGAACATTTTGGACACTAAGGGTCCGATTCCAATCTCGCTCGGAAGGGCTTAGAATGCGACATGATTGGAAAACGTACGAGCCGTATGCGTTTTTCCTGATCGACTCATACAGCTGTACAAGCGAGCAAGTACGATGTGAGAAACGCGAAATCGCCGACCAATTCCTTTCCGGGTCCGAACCACTCCGTGCGTCTCGTCCGTAAGCAAACCGTGCCATGCAATGGAGGCGATTCCCGACCGAGCCAGTACGATGCACGATTGGGACAGCCGGATCGAGACGAAGCCTCCGACATGTAAATGCTCCGAGAAGCAGACTTTGGGGGTCTACGCCCGACCCCCTTTCACCTGTGGCCTTACGAGTCGATCACAGATCACATGCATGTGCGGTGCGAGTGGCACAGACGCGTCCCCACTACAGGGGGCGCCCTTGTGGGCAACATACCTTTTTCATCAATGGAAGCTCATGTATGCATTGTACAATAGGCTCCCATTGACTTCAATGGGAGTCCGAGCGACCCGAGTCCGTCAGCATACGGCTGCATTGTACTCACTCGGTCGGACTCCAGGGGCACGGCTCGGTGAGAAAACCCTTTGGATCTGAGTCGGACTGAGGGCTTTCCGAACGAGATCGGAATCGGCCCATAAGTGCAAGTTGTTCTTCAGACTAACCAGATTTCATTGAATTCATCTGTGACCCCCAAACACACCATAAAAATCATCTCTTACCCCCAAACATACCCGAACATTCATCTCTGAATCAAAAACACACCCTGACCCCCAAAACACACCCCAGAATTCATCTCTGACCCCAAACACACCCTAAAACTTAAAAAGCTCCATTACTAACCTCATAATGATCACCTTACACTTGTCAGATATAAGAACTTATGCAGGGAATAAACATACACAAGAGATTTTTGTATAGTGATATTTTATTGCACAAACTAGGCTTATGTGCTTTTTTGAACAAATGGATACCTCCGTGCTGATCCAGCAGCAGAAGCTGTCTTGTGTGCAGCATCTGTCTCTTCTTCCTCATCATCCTCTGGATTGCCCGGATCCTCTGGCTTTTCAGCCCATGGGGGCGTTTTGCGTACACATATGTTGTGCAAAACGAAACATGCTGTGATGATTTTCCAGACAAGTTCTGGGCTGTACAGCAGTCTGCCGCCTGATATATCGAGGTAACGGAACATGGACTTTAGCATTCCAAATGTCCTTTCGACTATGGACCTGGGGCGTCCCAGGGCAACGTTGTACCCTCTCTGTGCCTGTTTGTCTGTCACTCTGAGGGGGGTCATCAGTCATGGTGAGCGTGCATACCCTTGATCACCTGAAACAGATAATGGAGAGATGTGTGAATTAGTATTTGTGCCTGCTGTGTTTGCAGAGTGACTGGTGTGTGTGAGATGTGTGCTACTTTGGATATTGAACATTTTCATGTGTAGTTTCAGACAATTGACCAGCATCAGTGATAATTCAATTGCCTATACTTGACAGCCTACACATCACCATTGTGGCATTGTCTGGTTCCTGTGTATTGCTTCCATGTTGTTACTGTCAGGATATATTTTTAACTCGGAAAAAGGTTACTTTTTCTCTACAGGGCAATTGCACATACTGATCCTCTCATGTGCATATATTTAATGGGGTGCACCATTGGCACATGTGCCTGCTGCAACAACCCCCTTAAGCTTTTGAAGATTACAATTTTGGAACATCATCCAAATACCTCATTGTGAGTGATTGTGCTGAGGGTAGCTGTGAGCAAGATTTACTGTCTGCTAAATGTTGACGTAATTGTGGGCTAATTACGTCCACCTTGCCCCAAAGGTGGGTCATTGTTTGAGCGACACTGGCACTGCTACCTGGTGCAATGAACTCACTGGGACAAATGATGACAACGTGTATGTGCATTTATGTCATTGTGCATGAATTGACTGTGACTCTTCCTGTATGCATGTTTGAGTAATACCCATCAATATTTCCATGTGTGTCAGTTCAGAATCAATATACTTTGTAATTTCTGATGTTGTTCATCATATTGGTACACACCCGGATGGTCATGTACGTGTTATACTAGGCTGAGGTAGCAGAGCCCTTGAGCTAATCCGCAAGAGTGGAGAGGTATTCCCAGTGTGGATACGTCCTCCTTAATCAAATTGTATTCACCAAAGGTATCCCGTCCAGTGTAATGAAAGCTCAGCACTGAACACTACACCTCTATGGGCCAGGGTTTTCTTCAGAGCAAAATGAGGTTCCCTCCATGGGTCTTTAGTGGGAGTGTTTCCCTATCTTGTTCTCAATTGAGGGCTCAGACAGCTGCACTCTCGTGAAAAGGTGGAAGGTATACTTATCTCCCATCTAGTCCTGTAATGTTTTATGTGCGCCCTATTTAGGCAGAATTAACGTGTCTAAATGGACTGCGGTTAGTAAGGGGTAGCCTTGTATTTTCTCTTTCTTTAAAGGTACTTCCCCTCCATTACACCTACTTGTTTCCCACCTCTGCCAGCATTTGCAAATGTGTGGCAGAGGGGCGGGAACTTTGAGGAAAGTTTGACTACATGGCTACCCCCACTAATCGCAGTCCCTTGAGACACATTACATTTGCATGAATTGATAGTCATATGCATGCACATCATGTAGTGAGATTGTGACATACGTCTTGTTCATTTGGCACATGGTGCTTGTGTATGGTAGGTGGAGCTGTTAGTAGGTATGTTGTATTACATTTGTTTTATGTGCATTCTCACATATTTGAGATACATGATTGGGGACTTGAGGTGTGTGGTGTGTTTAGTTAGTACTTGCCAACAAGCAGTCCATTCCCATATGTGTCATTCTCATACCTCTGATTGATGATGGATTTTCAAAAGATGTTGGAGGCATACACTCTCCCTAGAAACTTAGCAACAACATTGATGAATAAGTCCTGGTGGTCCATGATTGCATGTACGTTCATTGAGTGTGTGTGCTTTCTGTTCCTGTAGATATGTGCAGTGTCCACAGGTGGCACAAGGTGAACATGGGTGCAGTCAATTGCCCCAACACATGCGGGAATCCAGCAATGTCATAGAAATCCTTGTTTGTTCATAATTTGTTCCTGTGCAGTTGCTGGAGAAGTGCAGATGCTGTGGCAGCAGGCTGATAATGGCATTCAAGACAGTTGGGAGTAACCTTGAGAGGGGTGACTGGGAGACCCCACCAACTCTGGCAGTGGTTGGTTGGAAGGTACCAGAGGCCAAAATGTGCAGCACTGCTAGTAGCTTTGACTGTGGAGGGATGTTGGTGCTACACTGTGATGGTGGTTGCATCCTGGGGGCTATGTGGGTCAGTATGCGTAGGATGGAGGTCCTTTTCAGCCTGTAGTGGGCTATCACATCCTCTGGAGTAAAATCTAACAGGGTGATGTGTTGATGGTACACCAGCTCTCTTCTTTGCTCCACTGCTTCTGTGGTGGTCTTGGTGGAGGTGGTGGTTGAGGTCTTCTTGGGGCTCCAAGCTACAAGAGTAGTGCCTCCATGGCATCAGTAGGTAGGCATATGAGGCTCTGGGTAGTTTACCTTATGTACTCATCTTTTTTGCACCATTTTTAAGACCAGCTATTTTCTGGTATTAAAAACCAGCTGCTAAAGAGCCTTTGGAGGGTATTGCCAGACGGGGAAATAATTTTAAATATCGCAAAGTGGGGTTAGCAACCGTTCTGGCATGAGAACACGTACCTTGCATCTCCTTTTCCGTTATCTAGTTCTAACAGAAGTGGCGATTACATTTTTGCCAGAGAACTGTCACTAACTGCTGTTAGCAGCAACTTTTACATATTGCGTTAATAAAAAAGTTGCAGTAACATAAAAATTCCTTTGATACTTCAGGCGGTGTTCCCAGGTCAGCAGGCCAGGGGGAAAGTGGGTCATCATTTTTCCACTTGCCTCATTTGAGTACTTCTATTTTAGAAGCATTCAATTTGAGATGGCTCCATGTTATACACTGATCAATGGCTTTGAGGCAACTGCACATTTGTGAGTTTCCAATGTCTTTGAGGCTTTCCAGTTTAAGGAGTACTTGTGTGTCATCTGCATAGCTAAAGCATGTGAGGTGAAAATCATTCATCAGTGCCGGCAATTACTTAATGTAGATGTTGAAAAGCTTGGGTGAGATTATATAGCCTTGTGGGACCCCTGATTTTGCGAAGTATGGTTTGAATGAGAAAGGGAGTTTGGATGTCATGAGCTTTGTTTTGAATGTTGAATATAATATAGGTAAGTGCAGTCCCCTCAATGCCAGATTTGTAGGGTATTTATATTAGAGTGTCATGGTCAACTGTGTCAAAGTCTGCTGAGAGATCCAATGAAGTAGTGAACCAACTCTGTTGAGGCCAACTATGGGGCATATTATCAAGAACGATGTTAAAATTATTGCTGCTTTAGCGGCAGGAAACTGAGGCTAAAGCGGTGATAATGGGCTTGATAATATGCCCTTGACATTTCTATAGAAGCCCATGTTCACACTGGAACATGGGTTTCTATGGGAATTCACAAGGGTATATTATCAAGCCCATTATCGCCGCTTCAGCGTCAGTTTCTTTCCGCTAAAGCAGCAAATATTATAATACTGTTCTTGATAATATGCACCTATGTTCCTAAGGTCTTCCCAGGTGGCAAAAAGGGCAGATTCTGTGCCTCATCTTGGACGGAATCCTATTTGGAAGCCTGAAAGTATGAAATTATCTTCAATAAGTTGGAACATCCGGGCTAATGCTACTCTTTCATTCAGTTTGCCCCGGAAAGGTCCATTCGTAGTTGGTCTGTAGTTAGCAAGGTTAGGCGGGTCTAGGTTTGTTTTCTTTAGTAATGGGCATATGTATGACTTTTTCAGGTATTCTGAAAATATTCCTGTAGCTAAAGAATTGTTCATGATTCTTCTTACTGGTGTAGCAGCAGAGGTAGTTAGAAGAATGTTCTTGAAGATTTGTGGCAGACATGGGTCATTAGGGGCTGTTGACAGGCCTGATTGCTTTGGCCAATTCGATAAATTCATTCTGTAGAATTTATTGGAAGGAATACAGAGGGTGGATTAGCCTACTCTTGGAGGATTTTTTTGGAAAAGGGTTGGTGATGTTGGTTTTTCTTTGTTTTAATTAGGAGTTTAACATGTCTGCTTTAGTTGCTGTATGAGTTGCCACGTTGTCTGTGAAATCTTAAGTGATGGGATGAGCTCCTTCTAAGCAATTTGGATTACATAATGTTATACAATTCTTTATTAGAGCATTTAGCATTTTGAATTCTGTATTAATAGTATAATTTGTTAGCTCTTCTGATTGCTGGCTTGTATAATCTGTTACGTTTCTGTCGGTGAAGTTTGTCTTGATTGGTTTATATTTTGAGTCAGGTGCATTGCAGCTTTCTAATTTGCTTTGTAATCTCTTTTAGATCTGCTTGTTTTCTTTTGTTCTTCTGTGTTGTTCTGAGTGGTATTAGGATATCACCAGCTTTCTGTATCCAGTCATATAGTTCTTGAAGGAAACGTATTATGTCTGGATCTGTATTCGAATCTAGTTGTGTTTCTAAGTTTTCAAAATTGAGTTAGTTCCATGGTAGATAGGTGGAAGCAAATGGTGGTCTTACAATGAGATTTGTGTAGTTGTTTGAAAGATAACTAGTTCTGGTTTTGCACAAATGACATCTAGGATGTGTCCAGCGATGTCTGTGGGTTTGTGGATGATCTGATGAAGGTTCAGTGAATCTAGGCCAGATGGGGCATATTTTGTTTGTCAAACCAAATGGATATATGACCAAGAATGCATAGTTTGGAGTTTAATGTTATAAGGTTCAAAACTGTGTCTAGAAGTGTGCTAGGGAATGTTGCATTGCTAGGTGGGATCTGTAAAGGAAAAAGGAGCTACAGGTGGAAGATTGTGAGTGTTTGCATCTGGTGAAGAGGGCTTCACAACCTTGTATGGGGATGTCAGATTTAGTGATATTTAATGTTTGCTTGAATA
Source organism: Lissotriton helveticus (assembly GCF_964261635.1). NCBI lineage: Eukaryota > Metazoa > Chordata > Amphibia > Caudata > Salamandridae > Lissotriton > Lissotriton helveticus. The sequence goes on along the minus strand of NC_136069.1, from coordinate 1,694,481,735 downwards.
CAACAGCTAGACCACTTTTTCGTTTGCCTATACAACTTTGTGGGATAGTTTGATAGCCTAAGGGAATGGCTTTATGCAATACTGAAGCCATGTCATCCCCTTACCATGATTCAGTTATGAGGAATCAGTGGTGTAGCTGCCCGGGACCGCCCCTGGCTGTCCCTGCATTTGACGCCCACGACAGCCGTATGTATGATCGGTGGGGGGTACTGGCAATTCGCATTTGCCACCCACTTCCCCCCTTGCTAAGTCATTGTGAAAAGTATGTCAGGTTGTGTGTCAGTGAGAAGGTCATAGCTGTGATGCTTTTTTACTTTTAAGTGATTGAGCTTTTATTAATATGCAGTTTAGAGTCTTTTCGTGATGGTATGACTTTGTTTTGCAGAAGAGCGAGCAGTGTTTTGTGGACTTGTAGCAGGTGTGCCCTTAGTGCTGGCATCAGCTGTATGAGGATAGCAATATTGTAGTAGTTCTGTATCATATTCCTCATCCAGCAGGGTAAGACGGCATTTGTATGGGTCTGCTTGTGTAGGTGGTGGAGATGGTGTTTGAGAGTGAGTTGGTGAGCTGTATTGTTTTTGTAGAGTAGCTTTGTTGTGCAGTAGACATGGAGATGTGAAGTTGGGAAGAGTGGAATGTTGTTTATTTTGTTTGCCTCTAAATATGGCGGAAGGTGTATAAGTTAGGGGTAGTGGTGCAGCATGTTGGTCAAATAGTGAGGTTGTAACTTGCCCAATGGATGAAAGGCAGTTCAGTTAAAAGAGAGTTGCTGTTTTGCTGTATATGTGTTAGCTGTGGAGTAGATAGAAGGCATGGCAGTAGAGTTGTTTTAGGGTGTGTATTTTTTGTGTAGTTAGCAGGGTACGAGTGGGTGTATGTTTCTGGTTTGTGACAGAACGTATTATGAGGTAGTGTGTGTGGGGGGGATTTTGTTGTGCTGGTGTGTGTGTGTGATAACTCTGTCATCAGATCTCATACACAGAGCCTCTGCTTCATTACATTTTCTGATCTTTAACTTTAAGAAGAGTAGTCGTAGGTAGTGCTTACGAAAACACAATTTAAAGTGGCAGAGCAAGAAAAAATGATATATTATCTCTACCAACCAAAGGACACAGGCAACAATCTATCTGACCTCCCATCTGAGGATTGGAACCGACTTTTGGTTATGGAAGCCACTGGTAATACTCCCATTAAACATTTTAAATAAGGGGATCTTTTTTCTACTGGGTAAATATCATCAATTTAATTAATAGGAGCCAGATTCTGGTTAAATGGGGGCTCTGCTGAACCCAGTAAATCTTGTTATGATTGTTGTGGACTTTTAGAGTAGAATCTTGAGGTATTGGAATGTTGGTGATGTCTATCATGAAGATTCAGATAGCAGGCCCAAGTAAGCTAGTATTTTAAATAAAAATCACCATGTATGTTTGTTGAGAAGGTTTTCCTTTTCATGCTTCTGCCTAGCTCTAACCACAGTTAAGGTCACGAAAGAGCGGCCATGGTCATCATCATGGACCACCCCCATAACTCCCCCTCCGTTGTCTTGTTCATTTATCGTTACAGTATACCAGCAGTTTCCCATGACAGTGCAGCAAGGCTGGAAAAAAAATATGAGGTCCCACTCCCATTGCATTTGCCAACCAACACCAGTTGTATGTCATTGACCATTATTCCAAGCCTGGCGTGTCTAACATTTTGGCCTAACCAATCAAATTCCCAGAGTGATATTTGAAAGATTCTAACATGCTAAGTGAGCTGTAGTGCTGCGTTGCAGTTGTATTTGGTGTTGACTATCTGGGATCTAAATTATGTGTAATGTTTTATTCCAGCTACACAGAAAATTGGTGATGCAGGCTCCAGTGCCGCTGGAGGAGGAGATGGTGATGGGTCAGTTGGAGGGGGAGAAGTGGCAGCAGGGAGATACACTGGTAAGTTGAGTTATTATTATGGCCTCTTCTATCTGCAATGCATCAAAATCTCACACAATGAGCTGTTATGGCTTGAGGGAGACATGAAATAAAAGAAGGTTACTTAAAGGAAAGGTAATTGTGTATGAGTGAAATTGATTGGGTGGGTGAAAGGGTACGCAGTGGATGAGCGAAAGGATGGTTTGAAGAAAGGGTTGCTAGATGGGTGAAAGGATGGGTTGCTATTGAATGGGTAGATAATGTATTGAACAGTTTGGTAAAAGACTGGATGGGAGAAAGTAAAGCTTAATCATGATGGTTATGGGGGAATTAGAATGAAAGGATGAATGGATATTTGGATTGTTTGTATAAATAAGCAATGCAGCTCTTCTTCTTATGAGGAGCATGCTGCTGTTCACCTACTCTGCTTACTTAGTTTATGAAGAGTTATCACTATCATTCAGAACTCTGGTTCTAAGCTGTGGTTATTTATTTATTTTTATTCTTTGTTCTACTACCTTTATCATCCCCCTATCCCTGCCCATGGCATTTTTACCAGCTATGACCGAAGTGCAGTATGGTGCAATCAATCCAGGACTGCAGTGTTGGCTGTGTAATGTGCGTCTTCAGTTATTGCAGCATTTTCAATGCATTGCACCCCAAACATACAAGGTGCTTTGTCCCTTTGCCCACTCAGTCACCTCCTTGTACTGAAACTATTTTTTACTAAGTTCTTCTATCACAGCTGACCAAATTGGAAAATCCATTCTTGGCATGTGCCACATTTAATCATGTGATACCCATGTGAAGTGATTCCAGAACATATTTAATGGTTTCCCATAACAGATTTGATTAACAAATATTCAGATGTTTCCCTTACGAATTGTACCTGAAATGAATAAGTCAAAGATGATGAATCTATGATTAGTGTTGCGGCCCCTCTATTATATACAAAAATCCCTCTACCCTACCCCCCGCAGCAGAGAAAATCAAGTTTCCTTTCCTTGGTTACTGCCCAAAAATGGATTTGTTGTAAATATGTGGTGGCGAGAAGGGCCACAGAGTAAATTGGCCTTGTGGCTCACCTAATCATAATAACATCAAATGAATTCCAATGGCTCTAGGGGACCAGCAATGTACTGCTACTGTGAAACCTAGTTATTCAAAAAAATTGTTTGCACAGAGCATTATTTACAATTTGTCTTTTTTTTAAGCCAGGGCGTAGTTGGTGGAACTCCGCAAACTATGCCCAGGCTTAAAAAAAAGTGCAAAAAAACTCTGCTATGCTGTGCAAGCAGCAGAGTACATTGGATAAATGTCATCCGCAGTGGTTTTTGGTGTCAGGTGCTTGTCACCATGCACAGTGCAAGTGGGCACTGCTTCTTTTATGCCGCTCAAGTAGATTTTTAATCAAGCGGCAGCTTTCTCAATGCGAACTGACGGCTTCTCAACACGAGTGGTCATGAGCATAGGCGACCACTCACAATGAGAAATCTGACAGCTCACATTGAGAAATCTCTCAATGAGGTTGATTTTCCACACTCATACTCACCAATTTGGGTTTTTCTGGACTCCGTGAGCTCTGCGTAACGCGGAGTGCGGAAAACTCTGCAAACTCCACGAGCAAAGTGGTGTTCATCACCCACACTTACTTTTTTTGTTTTTCTCAATATAGCCACTCTTGCTGGTCCAGCCAGACCACCCGACAGGCAGGAGAGAGCAGCCCATTTGCAGCAGCCAATTCTGTAGCATATCTAGCAGGAATGTTAGTGTCTAGTTGTCCTAGAAGAGGAGGAGGAAGAAATAAATGCACAACAGCTGTGCCCCAGTGCTGCCAGTCCACATCAGCATCTGGCTTCCAGGTTATCACATCTCTGGTGCCCTCCCAAGCCACGCCAGCTGCTGCTACCCTCCAGCACAGTGGGGGTACGCCTAGAGATGGGTCCCATGCTCACATTTTAAAAGTTCTATGGGGGCACTGGCATACTTAGCCTGGGAAGAAGAGTTCGTCCTCAAACTCAGATGGTGCACCCAGATGTTGGTCAGCTAACACATTTGATTACATTTTGCACCAATCACTCTCTTCCTCCTCCTGTGATGCTATTTCAGGAACTGTGTGATTGTGTGGTATAAAATGTGCTCTGGTTGAGAGTGTTGTTAGCTTCTGTGGGACAAGACTGCTCTCTATGGGAGTTAAAGGCAGCCCCCTAGAACTGTGGGTGGAACTCAACGTTCTAGTCATTCTTCTTCCAAGTCTTCAGTTTGCTCTACAATCCACTTCTTGTATATTAATCTTCAGAAAAATGAATGAAAGTGGCCAGAATTGTTTTGTACCATGAACCAAGTAGTATGGCACAGATGTAATGTTTGGACTTGATGTTGCAGCCTTATCTTAGAAGCCGATTGCAGAACTAAGGTCTTAACCAAGGCATGTGCTTCTGTGTTTTTATTCACACCTGCAGGGGCAAACATTTCAGATGCCTTCTTCACCTGGTCTTGACGGAGATGTAACAACGGGATGGTTTGGCCCTTTGTACTGTCTGCCCTGCTAACTTCCTGTGTGAAAACCTCAAAAAGGGAGTAGCATCTGTGTCAAGCATTTGACTGGGTCCCATTTGTCTGCATCCATAGTCATAACATTCCAAACTGCATCCCCGCCTCTTTTAATGACATAGTCATTGATCTGTTTGTAATGTTCAAACAGACATTGCAGCATGTAAAAGGTGGAGTTCCAACGTGTTGGGACCTCCTGTATCAGGACTTTAACTGGTGCTCTATTAGTATGCTGAATTATTCGCAGCTGCTTCTGGGCTTTAAAAGAATGGCTAAAATACGTGCAGATTCTACTGCAGTTGGTCTGTATGTTGCTGACTATGTCTTCCGTTTTTGAGGAAGTCTTACACCACCAGGTTGATGCAATGGGCCAAACACAGGACTCAGGCATTGACTATGTTACTGTCATTATCCATAGCAACAAATCCAATTTTCAGACTGTTATGAGCCCCAATGTACCCCAATCTAGGCCTAGATAGCTGCACAGTCTTTTACCTACAATTGTCCTACCTTGCTCTGCATAACGGCACTGGTGCTAAACTTTTGCATAGTTACGTGCAAAATAAATGTTGTATGATTTTCTTAAAAAAATAACCTCATTTATCATGCATAAGGAGTCTTTGTACCATATTCTAATCTCCAGCCCAGGACATAAACAGCAGGATTAATATATTCTGTATAATAACTGTACAAAAGTCAATGCTATTGTCATCATTGGACAACAGGCCCACAGTACACATCTAGGTAGAACACCTGAGGGCAGCTTTTTGGGTATAAAAGAACCATATCTTTACTGGGTAGCCAGAGGAGAAGCTTCAATGCTGGCACGAGATGCTGTGATTCTTGCAGCAGAAACTTCAGCACACAGTGGTCTTGAGACGAGGACAGGGTCCTTCATTCTTTCCCATAAGGTAATTGTGCTGGCTCTTTCCATGTTTTTTTTTGGCTTTATACCCATATACATGCTACTTACATTTAGGCACACTTAGAAGGGTCCTCATAGTAGGAGTATGCCCGATTACTGCCATGATCTGTATGACTGCATATATTCACTGTTTTAGCACCATGGTAGAATTCTACCTTTTATTTACTCTCTTGGTGCTTTTAATCATATGCATCTGTTTCTATCTAATGGTTGTCGCAGAAAGTGTATTTTAAACTAGAACAAACACTGGTTCAATATATGCTTAAAGAAAACGTCCCCATAGTTTATTCTGTGTATCTTAATGGACAGGAACCTGAACCCCTCCCCCCCGCCCCCCCACTCCCAGCGCCTTGAGACCCTTACGGGTGAGTAGTCGCACTTAACAAACGCTTGATTGATTGATTGATTATCTCTCTGAGACCAAGTGAGCATGAGTGACTGAGCGAAAAGTATTTGACTTTTTTCATGATTCATGGAGGATCAAGGGTTGTGATGTTTGATATTGGCCAGAAACTATTCGCACCTTGGTAATGTTAGGGGGCTTATGGTGGCACTGTGAGATAGCGGGTCTATAGGCTAACATATTCTTTAGGGGTGTCTGGAATCAGTCTAAACACCAATCCCTCAGTTTATGTTATCTAAATGCACAGATCCTATGTATTATTAGGAACTACACGACAAGACCTCTGGGTCAAACACATTGGTGTTAAATTCCTCTGAGATTTTTGTATCATGAACATGGACACTGTTGCATGCAGTCAAATGTTCTTAAAACTTTTTTCAGGACAAAGACCCGAAGATATATTTTGCTTTACCCCTGCACAGGAGATTCAGTGTGCATTGATGCACATGTAATCAGTCGTCTGACAACTGGCCTGCATGTCTGTCGTCAGGTGGAGGGTATGAACAAAACTTTGCTGCAGCACAGGGTGTTGCAGCACTAGAAGAGCCACTATGGAAAAATAGATCCTGCTTGATGCATTCATTTTTTGGCAGATGGCTGCCGCAAATTCTATGAATCACACCTTTTTAACAAAAGAACAATGGAGGAGGTCCAACACAAACATTTTTGCCAGCTTCCCATTGTGCAAATGTGCAGTTGAGTTGTTTTGTTTCGCTCTTAGGACCCCCTGCATAAACATGCCCATAATAGTAGGCTGGATTTTCATCTTTTCTTTAGGGCACTGAAACAGGCATCTTTTGAGAAGTAGATGCTAGTTGTAGACTCAATGTGTCTCGTGGTAGTGGGGCAGTCACTGTATGCTGTAGAGTCATCTCACTCTGAGTCTTCTTGTGCCATTCTGTAGTTGCTGAGCTGGGTGAATCTGCTAACACACTGCTGGGGGCAGGGCTGCTTTGCATAAAGATGTCAACCTCTTCTTCTTTGTCATCAAATTCACTCATGATTGGGTGGTGTTTTTTCATATGGGTTGTCTGGCCGCCAGTAACCATAATGTGTTCCAAGCTTACCTCGATGAACATTTGTGTGGCAAATGGTTCATACTGCAGTGTGCTCCCCCTCTATGCTAACTGTAAAATAGTCCCAAACTGGGGAGAAGTACTTTTTTACTATGCCACTGCCAATGCCTGAAGAACTGGAGGTAGGTGGGCATGTTGTCAATGGCCTCTGGTTCTCCTTGGGCAGGGGTTGGTGCAGGTCTCATCTGGGGCTATGCAAATATGGGAGCTAGTGGCGGTTCTGCCTGTGCCACATCCCTTGAATCAGGTTGAATAGCAATGTCAGAGTCCTCTGTGTCACTTTCCACCAGCACTAACTCTTTATTGCCAACCTCATCTAAATCTCCTTCCATAAGTCTAAGGGGCATATTACCAAAGTTGGCGATAGGCAATTATCGCTGGTTTAGCTGCCGTTTTTGACCACTAAGCGGCGATAATTCTATCGCTCTATTTTCAAGCTGTCGCTAACTGATGTTAGCGACAGATTTTGGGCGATAGCGAGCGGTTTGGGGCCCGCTTTGCATGTCAGCGATATTTATCGCTAATGACATGCAAAGTGGGCGTACCCAACCTGTTAGCGACTGAAACTCTTCCCACTATCGCCAAAAACCAACGCCTGCTCAGACCAGTTCTTATCCATGTTATTCAAAGGGGGTGGATAACATGGCTAAGAGCATTTTTTCTCTAATGCGTGAATATCGCTGTATTCTCAGTGATATTCACGCATTTTGCCGCTATCGCTGGATATTTTAGCACAATGGAGAAAAACGTTGCTAAAAGCATGTTTTCTCCACTAACATATCCAGCGATAGGCAGCAATAAAAAAATTGTCGCTAAGCATATTTAGCGATAATCTTCGCTAGTTGTTGATAATATGCCCCTAAGTCTTTCTGGAACTTTTTTTCCATTGACTCTCCTGTTGTCTTTGGTCTCTGTCGGGGTCCACTTCCTGTCCCTATCATCATCCGCAGTGGTGCTTGGATAATATGGTGCTTTAGTACCCTTCCTTGCTGGAATTCTGGGAGCCAGTGATTCTAAAAGAGAAGGTTCAACTTCTTGCTCAGTAGGTAGCTTGACATCCTCTTCTGTTCCAACATCAGACAATGTACTATTGCTGGCTGCGGCTGCTGTCCACTTTGCTGTGTTTCCTGAAACCATTGTGCACTACTTTGCAAAAGGGACAAATCCATTTCAACATCACTACTCATCAGTGTCAATATGATTGCACTAGCTGCCTCACTGACAGACATGGTCTTGGTGAACTTAGGTAGGAGGGGGTGCTGTTGATGTATGAGTGCTGCTCTCAACTTGCTTGCCAGAGACAAAGGTAGGACAATTTTCCTGATAAAGGTTGCCGTCAACACGTAGGTGGAAATCTGCTTCTTCTGCTCCCCACAAGCCACTTTCTTGGCAGCACCTTTCTTTGTGGCCATCTTGAAGCTGTCAGTTTGGAGTGGCAGTTAGTTTCACATCAAGCTAAAGAGATGACTGTGTTGCGTAGTCAGGCACACTTCACATCGTCCACAGGCCTTCGGCCTGGCAGTACTGTGGGTGATGTTTCTTGTCCACCTAAAAGCAAAAGAGTAAGAAGAACATCAGTGAAACGTGGCATTGTTGCAGTTCAAGTAGTAGTACAAACAAACATTATCATTTAGTTTGGTGACCAACAATAATAGAACTAACTATCCATTCATAAAACCACACCAACGAACTATCATTGTGTGTAGAACACTCAGGAAAGATCAAAAAAAGCAACAACAACAAAATACAGATGTAATTTTTTGCGTTATGTGCCTCACACTGGAATGTGGCACTCAGGGAGGTGCAGGTGACAATGGAATGATGCTTAGGCAATATATGCATGTGTGCAGTGCACGTACTTCATTCATGGGGTTGATGCCAGATATTAAGATAATGGCAAAAAAATTAGATCAAAAGTAAAAAAAAACTAACATTAAACTATGTTAATAAAAAAAAAAAAAATTTGAAGAAAGAGATTACGTTTAAAAAAAGATGAAAGATAAAACTAGTAAATGTGTATAAAAAATCATTTAAACATATATATATTTTAAAAAAGATATATTACCTACTGGCGGTCGCCAGTAGGTATATATAGTTAGGATTTTTTCTCTATGGGTTTTTTGAAAATTCTATGTCTAATAACTTTGGCGTTTGTGGACGGAATTGGCTGAAATTTTCAGGAAAATGGCACATTTTGTTTCTGAGCAGCCCTTGAAAATTTGGGGGGGGTTCGTCCAGTGGGGGCCGAGAAAAAAGGGGGGTCCCAAAACGTGTTTTTAACATTGAGTTTTCCATAGGGCGGTTGGCCTCACTTTTAGCCCGAACGGCTGAATGGATTTGCACGAAACTTGGCAAAATTGTAGGGACTGGTAGCCGGATGTGCCTTTTGTAGGTCTCAATATATGTGCTCCAGTGGATTTTGAGAAATTAACGTTTAAAAAAAGATATATATCTGTAACAGCGGACCAGTTAGCGCACTGGTTCGCGGACTTTTCGCGCAACGGAGCTTTGTGAAGCGAAGCTGATTGGTTCTCTGGCGTCTGTCAACATTCCAAAAAGTCCGTAGCGGCCGCCATCTTGTCTCTCGGTAGGATCGAGAGACAAGAGGAGGCCAAAGCGAAGGGGCAAATGACCATAAGGGGGAATAGTAGATCCTCGCTGACCCCCTAGGTTTGATGTGGAGGTTTTAAAAGGGCCCCGCGGGGCAAAAAAAAAAATTATAATAATAATCTTACGGCTGAATGGATTTGCACGAAACTTGGCAAAATTGTAGGGACTGGTAGCCCGATGTGCCTTTGCTAGGTCTCAATATATGTGCTTCAGTGGATTTTGAGAAATTAACGTTCAAAAAAAGATATATATCTGTAACAGCGGACCGCTTCGCGTACTTTTCGCGTTACGGAGCTTTGCGAAGCGAAGCTGATTGGCTCTCCGGTGTCTGTAAACATTCCAAACAGTCCGTAGCGGCCGCCATCTTGTCTCTCGGTAGGATCGAGAGACAAGAGGAGGCCAAAGCGAAGGGGCAAATGACCATAAGGGGGCATAGTAGATCCTCGCTGATCCCCTAGGTTTGATGTGGAGGTTTTAAAAGGGCCCCGCGGGGCAAAAAAAATAAATAATAATAATAATCGAACGGCTGAATGGATTTGCACGAAACTTGGTAAAATATTAGGGACTGGTAGCCCGATGTGCCTTTGCTAGGTCTCAATATATGTGCTTCAGTGCATTTTGAGAAATTAACGTTCAAAAACAAGATATATATCTGTAACAGCGCTCCGCTTCGCGGAGATAAAATTATATCTGTATTACGTAGCTGTTGCTAACACCAGTTAGCGACGGCTAGTAGGAGATAGCGACCATCTTGGGCCCCACTTTGCATGTGAGTGATATTTATCACTAATGACATGCAAAGTGGGCATGCCAAGATGTTAGCGACTGGAAACAGTCGCTAACATCGCTATCTCCTATTATCAACTTTTGGAAATATTCGAGATAAGCGCGAATATCTCCAAAAAGTAACAGCTGCCCTGAGCAGTTCTTAGCCATGTTATCCAATGGGAGGTGGATAACATGGCTAAGAGCATTAGCTCGGTAATGCATGAATATCGCGGAGTTTTCAGCGATATTAATGCATTGCGCTCGTTTTTTATCGTATTTGCGATAAACCTTGATAATAGCAAGGTTTATCTGCGATAATTTCTGACGGTAAAAAAATCTTTGCAATGCATCGTTAGGGATAAATATCGCTTAACTTTGGTAATATGCCCCAACGTCTGTTAACGTTCGATTCGAAGGAAATCAGGAATTGTTGAAAAACATTGTGTGCGCCATCTTGTCTTTTTTCAAATGCCACACTTTTGTCGTGCACGGCAGCCATTTTAGATGCCTTGACCAGATCCACTCTGTGCACGCTGTCGATCCTTAGCATGGCTCCCCACCCTCGCAAGCATCTCCCCCAGGCAGTGGTCACCCCCGCTCTCTGTTTTATGCATGGGTAATAAACCTCCCCCCATCTGCGCTGTTCTTCCCTGAGAATCACACCCTGTGCCCGCCCGACACCTCCCTTTCGCCCTATTCACTACCGCACCCTCTGACACTCCTTTTCCTCTGTGTCCGATTGTCCAGGCCGGTCCTAGGCTATCAGCTAGCCCTGCAGATGTAGTGTATAGCCACAGCTGTAAAGAATCACCCGTCTTCAAAGGAGTTATAGTAGATCAAGGCCCACACTCGATGAGATCCGTCACAGCAGAAGCGTTGCTATTATCTGAAAACCATCCTGTATTGTGATTGGGGAGGGGACCGAGCGTGAAGCGGAAGATTCCAGGGATGACTCTTTGTACATCAAAGTTTTTACAATTATGTGTCACATTAAAAATATATAGCACTCCGACAAAGTAGTAAGATTATAAAACTTTAATAATTTATAAATATATACAAGAAAACAAAAATAGTAATAACATATAAACATTTTTAGAGAAAAACAACGAAGTAGCGGTCGGCTGTGCGAATAGTCCCAACGCAGCACAACGTCCAGATTTCCGGCGTGGGGCGTCGCGGGGGGTGGGTGATCAGTAGCAAACTGTTGTGCGAATAGTTCCAAGGCAGCAGAACGCGCCGAAATCTAGATGACACAAAAGTGATGTCTAGTAAGTTGCCACCCAGCAAATAACGGCGTGGGGCGTCGCGGGGGGTGGGTCATCAGTAGCAAACTGTTGTGCGAATAGTTCCAAGGCAGCAGAACGATGGCACCAAGGTGATGTCCAGTAAGTTGCGGCACTGGTTTTGGTATCCTACAATGCTGCTCCGAATAACGGCGTGGAGCGCCCCGGGGGAGGCGGCGTGAACGGGCCTCTCCAGGTGGAGTCTCCTCTGTTGTAGTGGGGCGCCCCTTTACCGTTTCAGTTGCCATTCCGTCCGCTTTTGGTCCACTGTGTCAAAATCCGCCATTCAGCTGAGTTGCGCCCACTCTTGCGGTGCAGCGATAGGCGGCTGTCACAGGACTCTCAAAATGGCGGCAGGCTGTTTCCTTTTTGGGCCTGGTCCACTGAAATGGCCCTGGGACACCTTGGAAATCGGACGCTTGTCTGCTAGGTCTTGGACCCCATTCTCGAAAGCGTCCCCTCCGCCTTGAGAATTCATCAAAAGTTTTGGGGGCCCCGACTCCTGCAGGCTTCTGGTGGGGAGCGGCTGCCATGATTGCTCGCGGAATGACCACGACGGAGCTACGAGATGGTGGTGCTCTCATGGTGACGCCAGCTTCAGTCTGAAACATCCAGAAACAAGGTGGGGCTTTCATCGTTTGGGGGAAAAAAAAAGTTTTCATCCAATGAAAAGTGTTGTTTTTAGGTCATATGATCAAGCCTTCCATCATTAGGAAACCAAAAGTAAAATGAACCAATGAAAAGTTTTATAAACAAGTCACATGACCTGTTATGCGGCATAGGGTATAAAATGCGGAGAAAATACGTTGGCACGTGAGGCGGCGTCAGTAGCGGACCGATGTGCGAATAGGCCGAAGGCAACACAACGCACCAAGATCCGGATGACATCGAGGTGGTGTCATAGTTGAGAGTTCTGAGCAGCGGTTGTAACACTGTCTGAAGCTTATTTGCAGCTGCTGCAGCTTCACTACGCGCCAAGATCCGGATGGCACCGAGGTGGTGTGTAGGAAGTTGCCGCACTGGTGTGGCCATCCTACAATGCTGAAAGTCGGCGTTGGGCGCCCCGTTGGCCTGTGAGTTTGCGTCAGTAGCGGACCGATGTGCGAATAGGCCGAAGGCAGCACAACGCGCCAAGATCCGGATGGCACCGAGGTGGTGTCTAGTAAGTTGTCGCACTTCTGTGGCCATCCTACAATGTTGAAAGTCGGCGTGGGGCGCCCCGTTGGCCTGTGAGATGGTGTCAGTAGCGGACTGATGTGTGAATGGGGCCAAAGGCAGCGCAACAATATTTTCTACTATATTTCCGGTGTAGAAGAGACCACAAGGCGCTGAGATGCCAAGATCCGGATGGCACCGAGGTGGTGTGTAGCAAGTTGCCGCACTGGTGTGGCCATCCTACAATGCTGAAAGTCGGCGTGGGGCGCCCCGTTGGCCTGTGAGATGGCGTCAGTAGCGGACCGATGTGCGAATAGGCCGAAGGCAGCACAACAATATTTTCTGACTGACACCACAAGGCGCTGAGATGCCAAGATCCGGATGGCACCGAGGTGATGTCTAAGTTGCGGACTGATGTGCGAATGGGGCCAAAGGCAGCGTAACAATATTTTTTGTATGGAAGATACCACTAGGCGTTGAGATGCCAAGATTCGGATGGCACTGAGGTGATGTCTAGCAAGTTGGTGTGGTCATCCTACAATGCTGAAACTCGGCGTGGGTCACCCCATTAGCCTGTGAGATGGCGTCAGTAGCGGACCGATGTGCGAATAGGCCGAAGGCAGCACAACGCGCCAAGATCCGGATGTCACCGTGGTGGTTTCATAGTTGAGAGGCACTTCATCTGCAGTGGGGCGCCGAGATCCGGATGGCACCGAGGTGATGTCTAGCAAGTTGCTGTACTGGTGTGGTCATCCTACAATGCTGAAACTCGGCGTGGGTCGCCCCATTAGCCTGTGAGATGGCGTCAGTAGCGGACCGATGTGCGAATAGGCCGAAGGCAGCACAACGCGCCAAGATCCGGATGTCACCGTGGTGGTTTCATAGTTGAGAGGCACTTCATCTGCAGTGGGGCGCCGAGATCCGGATGGCACCGAGGTGATGTCTAGCAAGTTGCTGTACTGGTGTGGTCATCCTACAATGCTGAAACTCGGCGTGGGTCGCCCCATTAGCCTGTGAGATGGCATCAGTAGCGGACCGATGTGCGAATAGGCCGAAGGCAGCACAACGCGCCAAGATCCGGATGTCACCGTGGTGGTTTCATAGTTGAGAGGCACTTCATCTGCAGTGGGGCGCCGAGATCCGGATGGCACCGAGGTGATGTCTAGCAAGTTGCTGTACTTGTGTGGTCATCCTACAATGCTGAAACTCGGCGTGGGTCGCCCCATTAGCCTGTGAGATGGCGTCAGTAGCGGACCGATGTGCGAATAGGCCGAAGGCAGCACAACGCGCCAAGATCCGGATGTCACCGTGGTGGTTTCATAGTTGAGAGGCACTTCATCTGCAGTGGGGCGCCGAGATCCGGATGGCACCGAGGTGATGTCTAGCAAGTTGCTGTACTTGTGTGGTCATCCTACAATGCTGAAACTCGGCGTGGGTCGCCCCATTAGCCTGTGAGATAGCTGTTCTTTGGATTTGGGCCTGGCTCGTCTGCTGTAGTGGGGCGCCCCTTTACCGTTTCAGTTGCCATTCAGCTGAGTTTCGGCTGCTCTTGATGCTACAGCGACAGGCGGCTGCAACAGGACTCTCAAAATGGCGGCCTGTTCTTTGGATTTGGGCCTGGTCCACTAAAATGGCCCTGGGACACCTTAGAACTCGGACGCTCGATTTTTTTTTCCTTTCCTGTACATGCAAAAAAAGGTAAATGCCCGGTACGTTACACGCTTCATCTGCCACGATGAACTCTCCAGAGGAACCGAAAAAAAATATAGTTGTGGTAACTATACCATGCATCGTCATATGGAGAGGTGGCACCAATTAATTATAGTGCTGCATAAAAGAGAGATTTGGAGGAGAACCCCTGACCTGCTAGTACATTCATCAAAGAAGTGGCACTGAGAGCTTCAGAGGCAAGGGAAACGGTCCCAAATATTTAGAAGAACTTTGGAAAGATTAAAATGACATGTTTAGATTGTGGCAAATTAATTTCATGTGGACAGATGAGTGTTACTCTAATAAATACAGCATATGAACATCATCATAGTCGATGGTTGGTAGAGACATTTTGACTATATCCTGGACCTGCCCGTCCTCGCCCAAAATGGCGCCAGAATAAATGGGACTCGTAACTCCTTGTTGTGTACTGGTTGCAGAACCTTGAAATCACGAGATACGTATGCAGTTTTGAAGCAAATGGCGGGCGGGGACGAGAATTGATTGAATATTTCGACATCCCTATTGATATTAAGTTCTGATGTGTTATTGATTACTGTACTGTTGAAAGTTCGAATTAACGTCACCCATGGTACTTGCCCGCAAATGTATATCTAGATAATTTTATTGTAACTGGCCCTGTCGTATTTTAATTATAAAATGTACGTCCACCGATTCCGTAACTGTTAGACACCTTAGTTCTTGCAACGTAATGGCCCGCCCGTTACGTTCCTCTACAGTGTAAATGTCTATTCATCATATACGATTACAGTTTGCTCCGTGGCCGGCCCACGTGGTTATAGGCTCGTATTTGTATAATGAAATTTTCACAATAAAGGTTTTTAAAAGAAAACATGGTAGTAGTATATACATTGGTAAAGTTTTTAATAATAGTCACTGTTTTAGAATCATTAAAAGGCAAGTGAAATAAAGCAGACCAATTACATGAAGGGTAAAAGGTATAATACGAAGGAACGCAGTAAAGATAAATGGTCAAGGGCTGTTGTGTTTTCTATTCCTGCAACATAAAGTGATCGATAAGAATCTCATATTCAGGCGTATCGGCGACTAAGACAGCAGGTCGACCCTCTTTTGCTCAACGGCTCCGTCATGGGACGAAGAAACGCTCTTTTTCTCGAAAAAAGAATATATTTTACTTGCAGGACAGTTGTAAAATTTCCGGGAAAGTACATTAGCCTGGAACATTATAACATATATTTAAGAAAAAATAATGTTCGGAAGTAATGAAAAGCGTAATTTTTAGGTCATATGACCAAGCCTTTCATCATTACAATAGGAAAAGTAAAATGAACCAATGAAAAGTTTTATTAACAAGTCACATGACTTGTTATGCTTACGTTACGCGCTGCGCGCCCCGGATGACTTCCGGATGCGCTAACGCGGCGCGTCATATGACGCATTACGCGACAACGCAGGTACAGAATATAGTCAAAATGTCTCCACCAACCAGCGGTCGGAACACAACCCCTTTCAGCAGGCTAAATAGTTCTGTTAAATGACAACAGAAGGGACAGGCAACAAGAACCATCAGTCAAAGAGGGGAGGGCTAGTTCTTCTCTACCGGGTTACATTGGGGCGCTACCGGAACTGATCGAATTGGTAGTCTACAGTGTTTCTGGATGTTTCAGACTGAAGCTGGGGTTAGCATGAGAGCAGCACCATTTCGTAGCTCCGTCGTGGTCATTCCGCAACCAATCATGGCAGCCGTTCTTTATCGTTATTTTGGGCGGGGTGGGTGGCGGAGCCGAGCTGTTTTGCAGCCATCATTGTGTGGAGTTCAGTTCATCTCACTAGTTTTGTATTTGTCATGATGGGTTGTTCCTAATGTTTCTATTTTAGCGAGGTCAAAAAGAGATCCCATTAGTGGCCTACTGATTTTGCTCGATTCCTTTTCTTTTTTTTTACACGATTTTTCGTTATCTGCAAAGACTAAACAGAGTATTGTGACTCTGTGTTTGTTTGTAAATAGAGAATGAACCAAAGAGAACTAATTCTAAAACAGTAAATACTTGGATAACAATGAATCAAATGGAGAGAGAAGCAGGCACGACGGATTACAATGGGGGCAAAGACCTGCGTTAACTACCTTTCACTATCTGCAAAGAGAGAGTACTCCTAATAGAAATGAGGGGGGGGGGGCACCATTCAAAGCAGATCAGTGTGCATAAACACGAAAATGTTTTCACTTACCACGTACTTGACATTCGACAGCTTATGATATTTGCTATTAAAAAACCATTGAAATTCACTGAAAAAACCATAGGTTATAGACCATATATAGTTAGGAATTAGCATTTACAAAACCTTGAAAATTCACTGAAAAAACCATAGGTTATAGACCATATATAGTTAGGAATTAGCATTTAAAAAACCTTATTTTACTCACACAAAACCATTGAAATTCCATATATAGTTAGTTGCACTAACTATATATCGCGCACCTGCAATCCACTGCTGATGATGTCACATATTACATCATTCATGACATGGTCAGTGACATCACTGATGACATCACTGATGACATCTCAAATGACATCACTGATGACATCACTGATGACAACATCCAGTGACTGTATGTTTCTGTAAAGTTAAAATGTGTCTTACATATTGAAGAATGAGTGGAAGTATAAGTGTCTGGACAAAGGATTTAGTAGGTGCATGACTGAATGCATGAGTGAGTGATTAAATGTGTCTCACTGAGTGCATGGGTTAGTGACTAAAGTGTCTTAATTTGTGCATCATTATGTCTGTTGTTCTGTAAACTGCTGCATGTTTTGATCAGTAGCTATATGATTAACTATATGGGTTACTGATTGATTGTCCAAGTATTTGTATGGGAGACTGAGTGTGTGTGTGGCTGGCTGGGAGGTGTGTGACTCTGTGCAGATCAATGTGTACTTGTATCAATGATTGTATAACAAGGTAAGTATGTGTTAGTATATGTTTGAAAATGTAAGGTGCTCTATGTTTAACTGTATAGACAAGAAAATGGAAGTGTCATTGATTCTTTACAGGACTGACTAGGTGTGTGAGTAACTCCATGGATGAGTGGCAGACTGTGAGTGTCTGTATAGGTGTATGAGTGCATATGATAGTGTTGTAAAGATGAGTGATTGTATGTATGAATGATAGTATGGGTGAATGAGTGAAGGTGTGTGTAGACGTAGGAATCAGTGAGTGCGTATGTAGTAACTAGTATTGGTGTGTCAATGGTTTCAAAAATTATATTCTGTATTTAACACTGGGTGAAACAGAGGTTATATTAAAATGTGAGGAGATGCATTGTATTGTCACATGAATGATATCATCAGTGATGTGGTCATTGATGTCAAATGAGATGTCATCAGTGATGTCATCAGTGATGTCATTTGAGATGTCATCAGTGATGTCATCAGTGATGTCACTGACCATGTCATGAATGATGTAATATGTGACATCATCAGCAGTGGATTGCAGGTGCGCGATATATAGTTAGTGCAACTAACTATATATGGAATTTCAATGGTTTTGTGTGAGTAAAATAAGGTTTTTTAAATGCTAATTCCTAACTATATATGGTCTATAACCTATGGTTTTTTCAGTGAATATATATATATATATAATAAAATGTAAACAGAAAAAAGAAAACAATTTTTTTAAATTGACATGACTAAAATTCAAAAAAATAAAACATTAAAAATAAAGACAAGTGCAAATATAAATATCAGCAAACATATTCATCTATGCAATCCTATGGCAAAGGGAAACTGGTTGGATGCACAAAAAGGCTGCCAAGCAGTGCAACATAGTCATTAACAACAACAACATTCAACAAGAAGGCATGGCCACAAACAGGCAGGCCTATCGTAAAAGCACACTGGCTGGATATAGAAAATTGCCACCAGCCACATGGTCACAAAAACAACAAACAGCAAGAAGGCATGGCCACAAACACGACATGCAGGCCCATGGGGAAAGCACACTGGATGGTTACACAAAATGGCAGGCAGCCACATTGTCCAAGGAGGCATAGTCACAAACAGAGAAGATGTACAGGTGTTTAGCAAAAGCACACTGGCTGGCTACACAAAATGCCTGCCAGCTACATGACCACAACAACCAGTAAGAAGGCATGGCCACAGACAAAGAAGACATGCAGGCCTATGGTGAAAGTACATTGGATGGCTACAAAAAATGGCTGCCAGTCACATAGTCACAACAACAAGCAGGAGGCCTGAAATACAAAGAACACATTCATGACAGCTACTTGGTCACAACAACCAGTAAGAAGGCATGGTCACAGACAAAGAAGGGATGCAGGCCTATAGGGAAAGTACACTAGCTGGCTACAAAAAATTGCTGCCAGCCCCATGGTCACAACAACAAGCAGGAAGCCTGAAATACAATGAACACATGCATGCCTAGTGTGGACACTGACTACACAAAATTTCCCCTGGCCACATGGCATAATAAATAATAAAGGCAAATGGTGGCCTATGGCAAACACACATACACACACAGACACTGGCCAGACAAAAGAGGCATGGTAACATGGAGAACACAGCATTATTTTAGCAATGCCAAAACCCGGAAATTTACAGGGCTAAAAATGTTTACAACAATGCACATCCTCCAAAGGCATTACCCTACATAAACACTGGAAAGGGTTGACCTGTTAAAAAGTAATTTTAACGAACGAGGCATACGCACACGGAGACAAGCAGTACTTGCATGTTTCAACCCACTGGATCCACAACTGAATGGGAAGCTTGTCAAGTTCCTATCCTCAGTAGTATCCAAGCAAAAGATGCTTGCTACCACAACTAGTAATAACTCTTCATACGCTCCCAGCAAAAAGACTTTGAACATTTTGTACTTTTAGCTAGCGATATTTGAAAAGTTTTTTTTAAAAGTGCATTGAATGAAAAGTCATTTATTCAAAACATTTCACTTGAATGTATTTTCTGTAATGGTTTTAAATAATCAACAACAATTACATAAACACTGTTTGCAAGGGAAAAGAAATGTGAAATACCACAAAAACAAATTTTGCACATCAATCGAATGCCATCCATGACCTAAATGATGTTTGAATTCAACAGACACCACAGAAACCATTGTTTCATGCACCCATGAAGAGAACAGAGCTGACTGGCTGGATGACCCATTGAAAGACTAGGCCACAAAGTGTATTAAATCAATATTGCCAATTTATGTTTAAAAAATGGGGAGAAAATGTAGTAAACTGTTCAACATTTTTCCTTCACAATTGAAGAAATATCATATGCAAAAAAATAAATTGACCCCAACTAAAACTGCAGACCATCCACCACAATAAAGTTTAAGTTTGCTTGCTAGTCTTCCTAGCCCCCTGTCCTTTGTGCCCTTTGACTAAGCACTCCTTCTCCCCTTGTTGGGGAAAGATCCAATATTTATACTCTGGAGTCTCAGTGAACCTGCTGAGAGAGTTCACTGCGCCAAGGGAGCCACTCACAGCTGAGGTACGGTATGGTACCCCTTGCCAAAGCACTCCCTCCTCCCTTTTTTGAGGAAGGATCCACAATGTAGGCCTTGGAGTCTCAGAGACCCCTCTGAGAGAGTCCACTGCATAAAGGGAGCCTCCTGCAACTGAGATAGGGAAGTGATACCACTTCCCCTGGGATAACAGCTCACTGGACTTTGGATGTTTGCTTTGACTTGTCTACCGGCTTGTGTTCCACGTCGCCCCTCCCCTACTCTTCCCATGCGGTGTACTTTACCCTCAACCTCCTCTTTCCCGCCTTTATTACCTGTCTACTTCCCCAGCTCCTTCCCCCTCCCCTGAATCTTTCCCCCTGCCTGCTTTCCTCCTTACGTATTTGTGCTTATTGTTTATCTCGACCATACAAGTAACTATGTTGCCATGCTCTAATAAGTGTGTAACCTTGGTAACGTTGTAACCTGTAGCTATGATCTGAAGCTCATGTAAAGTGCTCTGATACCTCCGGGTCTAGCCAGCGCTATATAAAACCTTTAAAAAAAAAGGAAAAAAAGTTTAAAAATCTAATAAAAGTACAAATAAATACAAGTGCATGCCCAAGTCAATCAAACAACTCCCTCTAGCACCAGTTTTTCAACTTGTTATAGCTCAAAAACAGTAATTATGTCCAATGGTATACATACAGCAGACAAGCATACAAGGAGTTTGATCCTTCCTGCCCCAAATCCCCATGAAAAATGACCAGGAGAAGGACAAAGCACTGGGAGGAGCCTACTGGACAGGAACAGGAAGTTGGAGTCTCTGGAGAACTTTCTTGGGGTTTTATTTCTTTCTTTTTTAAAAGACTTCTCACACAATAAAAACAACTCCAATGGGCAGTTTGAGAAGGAAAACCACTCCAAATGCTGCTCAGCTGCATTCTCAAGTAGAAAGGCTGCTTGAACGCTGTGTTTGCGATCTGCACTAAGGATGCTATATTGATATAGTTGTGGCCAGAAGCTGTGCAAGTGAGCACAAAGTCTCGATAGAGCTCGCTAGAGGTATAAGGAGTCGTGTGCGTGCTGGAAAGTGGCCCGAGAGCCTTAGTGATGTTCTCAAATTCGCCATGTGGTGGCAGTATGAGATGTGTACTAACATTTCCAGCATTGATGTCAGGTTCCTGAAACCCACTCCATATAAAAATGGGCAGAGGCCCATAGGGTTGGTTGATTGTCTCTCGGCTCTCCCCACCCAGAGACCAGTCTACACCTGCATTCACTGGTTTACTATGGATGCTGCAGACAAGAGAAAACTATCTGCTGAACAAATTAACCCTTTGCCAAGAAATATATTTTGAACTAAGAATTTAAATCCAGGAACGTGAGGAATTAGACTTGCTACATTGATCCATATTGGCGGATCCCCATGCCAGCAACATTGATCCATATTGTCTGATCCCTATGCTTCTGATATTGATAAATTTTGGCTGATCCCTATGCATGCTAAATTGATCCATATTGGCGGATCCCTATGCCTGCTACATTGATCCATATTGTCTGTTCACTATGCTTGCGACATTGATCCATTTTGGCTGATCCCTGTGCATGCTAAATTGATCCATATTGGCTGATCCCTATGCCTGCTGCATTGATCCATATTGTCTGACCCCAATGCTTGCGACATTGATCCATTTTGGCTGATCCCTATGCATGCTAAATTGATCCATATTGGCGGATCCCTATGCTTGTATATCGTTCCATCGTGACTGATCCCTATGCCCGCTACATTGATACATATAGTCTGATCCCTATGCTTGCTACATTGTTCCATATTGGCTGATCACCAAGTATCCACTGAAGCCTTTCATTTGACACTGCAAGAGGTTCTGGGATTTGCATTGTGGAAAACTTTCAATGGAGCCAAGTAATCCGGATGTATGACATTACAACGCATGCTTTTCCATGCATGCCTTTACAATGCTGCTTTTACAACGCATGCCGTTACAACGCATAGTGCTTTGGGGCACTGGATAGTGAATAGTTTGATTTACTATTCCAACTCCAGTCCCAGTGGATACTAGGGAAGGTGTTGGATAGTAAATTAAACCTATTCCCTATCTTAGAGTGCCCCCCAGCGCAATGCGTTGTAATGGTGTGCGTTGTAAAAGTTGCGTCGAAAGGCACTGCGTGGTAAAAGTTGTGTTGTAAAGGATGTTTCCCAAGTGATTCGGCACACCTGATACAGATTGTAACACAAAGACACAAGATTGACAGCATGGACCTAAATACCAACCCTATGGGAATTTCACCAGGAGGACACATGTGCAGAGACTTCCCTTCCACCAAATGTAATGCTAAGGAATCAGTGTCACTGATCACTACCCTTGCAAAGACTTCTTTTTTTTTACCATTGTTAATATGTTTTTGTAATGTTTAATGATGACACATTGGGGGATGTGTACTAGAAAGTGGAGGAGAGAGGCATTAGCCTTCCTGGCTTAATGCCTCTCTCCTCCACTTCTGAAATGCAAGGCTGCACCATATTTACAAGAATGTGGTGCAGGCTTGCATTTCCCTATGCAATGGTGCTAGGTTTAGCAACTTGGGGGCATATTAGCAAGGGTGTTATCGCCGCTTTAGCTGCACTTTTTGCCGATAAAGCAGAGATTTATTTTATTGCCCAATTACCAAGCTGTCACTAACAGCAGTTAGCGACAGCTTCCAGGGGATAGCGACCGGTTTGGGACCCGCTTAGCATGTTATGTTATGTTATGTTATGTTAACTTTATTTTGAATAGCGCAACGGCTACTCCAACGGAGTGTCCCGGCGCTTTATAGTGGCAGCTCATAAAAAAACATAACAAACACAGATATTCAGAAAACAACTGGACAGAACGACTAGAGAGTAAAAAGCCAAGTTTTTAGGCCTCTCCTAAAAGACAACAGATTGGAAGTGCAACGTAGGGTCAGTGGCAGAGTGTTCCAGAGCTGGGGCGCCCTCAAACGAAAGGAACGTCCCCCAATCCGGGCCTTCCTGACTCTAGGCACCACAGCAAGAGACAGAGAATTAGAGCGCAATGCTCTGACAGGACGATAAAAAACAAGCCTACGTTGGAGATATTTAGCTCCAAGACCAAAGAGCGCTTTTTGAGCCAGGGTCAGTGCCTTGAAAATTATCCGCTTACGGATAGGCAGCCAATGAAGTGACTGTAAGAGCCAAAAATAGCACGTGCCGCGAAGTTCTGCACGACCTGTAATCGCTGCAGTAAATAATCCGGAAGACCCAAGTAAAGTGCGTTGGCGTAATCCAATCTGGAGCCAATCAGAGCTTGCACCGTTATCTTCCTGTGCTCTTCAGAGAGCAAAGGAAGAAACTTCCGGAGCATCCTAAAAACATGAGCCCGTGAGGCCAAGAATCTGAGATCTTATAGTCAGATTGTTGTCGATCTTAACTCCCAGGTTTTTGGCCACCTGGGATGCCTGAGCTGGGGGAAACATATCTGTCGGCCACCATGCATGCCAATCCGGATCCACGGCACAGCCAAAAAACAACACCTCCGACTTGTCGGAGTTACATTTAAGGCTGTTCCGCTGGAACCAATTGAACACCACCGCTAATGACATGCAAAGTGGGCATACCCAAACTGGTAGAGACTGAAAGCAGTCGCTGACACAGCTATCGCCTATAAGCAATAGCGGCGAAGCGATAAAAA
This sequence comes from Lissotriton helveticus, assembly GCF_964261635.1. Lineage (NCBI taxonomy): Eukaryota > Metazoa > Chordata > Amphibia > Caudata > Salamandridae > Lissotriton > Lissotriton helveticus. The sequence continues at coordinate 1,694,458,175 of NC_136069.1, read as the reverse complement.
AAGCGCGCTAGCCCCGATTAGCACCAGGATTTTACACCTGGTAAAAACCTGACTTAGTCATAATAGTCAATGACAGGTGGATTCCATGGCTAAGTCCCCACCTGCCTATTAGCGAGATTTTCCTTAGCAATAGGATTTTTATAGCTGTAAATCTTGCGTTAAACATGGGATTCGCCGCTATCGGTGGATTTTTTATTGCCTTGGAGATAAACTTTGGCAATGCTGCGTTATCTCCATGATAACATCCAATGATAGGAGGCGATAAAAAGAATCGCGCTAGGCACGCTTTGCAATATTTTTTGCAAGTTGTTGCTAATAATATGCCCTTTAATGCCTTTGCACTCTGGTGCAAGGGTGTCTCCTTGCAGGGGAGGATTATTTATGTGTAGGAAGGTGTCCTTTCCTGCATAGAAACAATCCTTGAAATGCCATTCTGACACTTTCATGTGTGCTGTTTCATGTAACACACATGAAAGTGACAAAATGGCACTTTTTAAAAGTGTGTTTATGTACAGGAAGGGACATAAATAATGGCATTTTGTTTTTTCCACGTGAGCTGCACTAGGCAGCACACATGGAAAAGGCAAAAACGAGGAGAAACATAGCACATCTCCTCATTTCGCCACCTTAGGACCTGTTTTTACCTGCTCTTAATTTTGGCGCTTCCTCCTATGTACACCACCCTTGTACATCGGGGGCAGCGTCAAAATGAATGGGTGTTGCGGTGGAACGCCCACCACAACACCCATTGCCCACCCCTTTCACTCTAGCCATAGCATGAAATGTGGCCTGATGTACAAGATATCGTTAAACCACATTAAGTGGCTTAAAGCTGCCTTGTACATAAGGCGCCGCCCCTATTGCCACCACAACATCAGTATAGGTGATGCTATGGATGTGATAGTGGCTTGTATATATGCCGCATTGTTTTCTTAAAACATCAATGATTTCAAATGAAAAATGCTTTAAACACAAACAATATGGAAACCTTCAGAGCTGCAATGGAAGGTGTGGTGCACCAGGTTAACAAGTGCACTTTCCCATTTCCACTGTCTGGTGCACTCTTGTGCATTGCAGCACTGCTGTCTTCCACTACTACTGTCCGCACAACAACAAGAGCAACTAATGGGGCTCTGAAAGCACATCTGCTACTAGTGCATGCACCCGCCAAAGACTCTCGAACTTTTAGTTCAGTGCCATCTTTCTGTTCATTTTTTGTAAAGCGCATAATCACCTGTAAGGGTCTCTAGGCGCTGGGGGCCATCGGGAAGATTAAGCGAGCTATTGCCCAGAGTCACGTGGTGCTGGGCTAATCTGCCGATGGCGCCGGGGATCGAACGGTGATCCCCAGATTCCAGAGTCAGTCGCCCTAGCCGCGGCGCCACACCTCTTCATTGGCTTCATTGCATGGGCTTGGTCACTGAATAATAATTACATCAATGTAGGCTGTTTCCATACTGAGGCATGATAGGCGGTGCAGAGTCTGCAATAAGGACCAGGAATCACTGTAATGTGACTTCATTAAAATGAAAAACAATTTAATCGTGTTTGCCTGTTATACATCCCTCAGTAAAGGTAAGATGCATTGTTGATTTTCTAATACATTTTGCTCACATAAACTTTTTGTATTGCCAATTATAAGAACATGCAAGGTGACATCTGTTTGGATAGAAATGTGGTCAATGAGGGATTCAAAACCTCAAAAATAAATAAAAATGGATTTCATGATCTTTTCCCACGGGTATATACAGTTGGTTTATTTCAGCATAATAACTAGCTACACCTGCTTATTACTATAAACTGTGCCTTTCCCTCATGACAGACAGTTCCATAAAAAAACGTGTAAATGACAGTGATTGCAATTTCCCCTGTAGAGATGGAAGTCAGTTGATCTTGAGGAGATCTTATAAAAATGTTGCATTGAAACACAGCATCCAGACTTGCCTTAAGCCACACCGGCACATTGATGTGTATCACTTAGATTCACATCAGTGCTAATATCACCTCATTACTATATTCTACTAAATTCCTTAAAGTCTGTCCTGAATACATTTGTGCTTCCAAATTTACAAGGAATCAACGTGTGCCAAATACCCACTGAAGAGGAGATTATAGTGTGGGCTGGGCTCACATTGCAAATGTGCTCTTTCGTAGACACGGTGGCCATCAGCATTGCCAATGGGTCTCATGATCCATACTGTGATACTCCTACTGGCTGTTATGCAAAGCAAGGCTCCAAAGGCAGCTTGCAGACTCGAGGCGTGGAAGCAGGAGGCATTTTACCAGGATGGAACCTTGATTTTAGGGGGGGTGTTCTTGGTGCACTCTGATTACACATTCACAGAGATTACTTTTGAAGATGCACCGGCGCCAATATCATGCCGAGGGTGAGAACAGTTTATTATGGTGTGTTTAGAAATTTCACAGCTGATATCCTGTGAGTGGTAAGAACAGTGTATTACTGTATGTATAGAAGTGTCACAGCTAATATCCTTGGAGGAGTGAGAACAGTTTATTGCATTTCATTATGAATGGAATCATCTTAGCTGACAGCCTGTGAAGGTGAAAATAAGTTTTAACAGTTTGTGTAGCATTGTCTCAGCTGATATGCTGTGGGGGCAAGAACAGATTCTTACAGTATGTATAAATGTGCCATAGCTCATATCATGCAAAATATAAGTACAGTTTATGATAGAATGTATAAGATCATCTGATAAGTGTGCTCATAAATTATGTGCGCATCCCTGCTTTGGGCACTCCGATTGGGTTCGTCAGAAAGACAGACTCCACTGTATTTTGAAGTGTGTTTCTTTATTGTTCATTAAATATTAGCATTGCATATTCAATTCCTTTCTTTTTCACTTCAATTTCTCAATATGGTAATTTCCAAAACATCGCTCCGATGCATTTCGGGCGGAAATCACTCTTTCTCAAGGATCCCTGAAATTCAAAACAGCAATGGTTTGCTAAATAGCCCATCATCATAACATAATACATACAAGAAAATTATATCCAACATTCCTTAAGCTTAGTGATGTTCTAACCGAGGTGGCTGGTGTTGCCAAGGTGTTATCATGCGTGTTTTACAGTGTTACTGTCATTTTAATAAAGTCGGTGTTCGACGTGGAAAACACGAAGTGATTACCCGATTGTGTGACTGTCCACCTAGAAAGGTGCATGCGTGGGTAGGGGGACAAGAGATAAAACCCAACAGTTTAAAACGCAAGTTAAAGGGAGCTCACGTGATCTCTGATTCCAAACGATTCAAGTGTAAGCTGTAGATGAAAACCAAAGAGAAGTTCAGCGTTAATGGCTGTTGTTACAGCGATGCTGAGTTTGTTCCTAGGCTTTACATGCAAGCGGGTGAACCCGACTTACTTAAATGGGTGAAGGTCCGGGTAGTTTTCAGACGTCCTGCATCTGATCGGGATCTGGCTGGCAGCTTCGCTGTGTCCGAATGTTTAAATCGGCATTCGAATGCCGGTGTAATGCTCAGCGTGCTGATGCACTTGCAACTAACATCGAAAGGAGACTTGCGACAAGACTCCGAAAAGAGTGTCGGCCATAATGAGTGAGTTAAGGTTAATGACAGAACGAACTGAAATGGACATGTCAATACACGTGAGGGGCAGTACCTATAACACGGGGCTAGTTCAAGTCGATTGTCAAAGTGTGTAAGTCACTTGTGTAATGAAGCATTAAGATATACAGTGTGAAACGTGAAAATGAAACATTGACATGCCTAAAGCTGGCAGATGTAACGCTTATGAACATGTTGGATATGTAAGGGTAATAAATGCAGCGGCACAGTAGAAATAAGTGTCCAAATGTACCAAGATAGGTACTTATAAAAAGCAACTAAATTCAACGCGATCATTTAAACCAAATGGTTTCAAAGATTGCATGCGGTACTCTTGAGAAACATTTAAAAGGAAATCATCAACAATACTAGCTGTGCACCGCGCCTACAGATTTATTTTACAGAATGTATAAGATGTCACAAGAGATAATCCTTGAGGGGGAATGACCCATGTCATTTCCATTCGTCCTACACACCATTGGCACTTCCTTTGCTTTTTTAAAGGTCACCCTCTATCCAGAGTCAGCTATCCTACCCATCCGGCCCTTCCTACCTGGACATTCCCTAAACATACACTGTGTCCTTTCCCTGTGCTGGACCCTCAGTGGATGAGACCATCACAGTCGCCTATACACTACTCGCAGGACAGCCCTTCTGCTTGGGTGCCCAGGTGATGAAATGTCTAATGACCAACAGCTGCTCGATTTAATCTTCACACCATCCTTGGCTGTATTCCAACATCTTGGCAGACACTTACCTACTGTTGTATCAAATCCAGATGTGCTTGTCAGAGCTCTGTTCCAACTCGATGGACTGAATTTGAAGGTTTCATCTGACTGCCTGATCACAGGTGCATCTATGTCTCTTCCACCCTTTCAATATATTTCTGTCGCACTCCTATTCCCCACTATATCCATCTTCAGTAGTAGTATGAGGTCTCTTACCCTCTCTTTTTGTTACTCCATCCTGCAAAGGCTCCTCATTTTAAATGACATATCTCCAGCCAGTGTCCCCTGTCAACACTAGAGTTGAAGTGCTTTTTTTCTTCCCTGAACCATCTTGTGCCCACCTCACACCCTTGTGCCAGCTAGCTTGTAGCAAAAAGGGTGCAGGCCCATGCCCTATGTTTGTCTTTTCTTTTGAAAGCAACTTTCCCACCATGGAAGCCTGTGTGTAGGGCCTGCATACAGGGTACTTCTGCCAATCTAGCAGGTGGTGTCCCGCAAAGGTGCCCCCACTGAGGAGTTGTTAGGAGCTGGAAGATTGGCACTAAGTGAATTACACCGATCCTCTACTGACAGTGTGCCAAGAGCTGCGAGAATGAGGAATACTGGTGCTAATCGCAAATTGGAAAATGATCTTACAAATGGTGAATGCATGTACCAGATGTGAGATCATTTCATCTTGTTAGTCAACTAGCAAGAATTTATCATTAAGCAGCTACATTCAATCCTAGAATAAAAAATTGCTTTTTTAATGCTCCCTTTTCTGGTCTGCCTCTATTGATGTCTTGCTAGTGATTTTAGGCACACACTCCATATTTCACATTTCTGTCATGATCAGTGATAATAATGAAATAGTTTTTGCATTCCCTGCTTCTGTCTCCATCTTTATTTTGTTTATCTGTTTTAAATAAATAATTGATATACTACAGTCCTATCTACACGGGGAAGATAGACAGTTTGCAAAGAAGTCGCACCACCTCAAGCATGAAGTGCTACAGAGACTGGTGCGATGTCCGCCCTTTGGTTTATATAACACCAAAAAAACAATACTAGAGAGTACAGAGCATCAGTGTGGTTTTACTCATTAACAATCTGGATCACTGATAGAATATCAAAACCAAAAATTTACTGTGCATAGAAAATTGTATACAAATATTGAGGAATAAAATATTGAGAAGGTAAGTACTAATAGGTAAGTATAGGTTTACTATTCCTAACTCCACATCTACATGCCTTAAAGATCTATAGGTCATCAAGGAACACATATGTGAGTTCTATATAGTAAAACTTTACTTACCTATAGAAATCTAGCTTCACAATATGTTTGTCCTTGATATTTGTGATAAAATACGTTGTCCCCCAATATTTTTGGTTCCGATATTCTGTGTAACCATCAAGTATCTGAAGCACAGGGGAAGGATGCTCCCAGCATCATGGAATTCTTATTTTAATACTTAAGATGGGATTTGTAATTCAGATCTCCAGGCTCCAAAATGTAGACCTTGGCCACTGTGCCATACTCCCTAATAAGGGAACTAGTTCTTAAATTAGAGCCACAATCCTTTGTTGTGCCAGAGTGTATACAGACCCCTTCATTTCTGGAAATACATATAACACAGAGACATCAGACATCCTGGCCTAACCTTCAAAAGAAAGATCCCTTGAAGTGTGAGCAGTAAATGAACATCCGTCCTTACTTTATCGCAGTCTGATCTGTTGCACGTCTGTACAGCTTTCTATTTTCTATGCAAAATATTTAAAAAGCAGCCTATAGTCTCTTCATACTGCACAATGTTTAAGGTGCTTCTTACAAATCAAAAAAGAAACATTTGCTATAAGATAAAGTATTGAAATGTATGAGCTAGCCAGAATGATATCAAACAGTGCCTGCCAACCCCAAATCCTAGTTTGATTGGCGGCACTATGTAAATCCATTGATTGATTGATTGAAAGAAAAACACTGAGGGGCATATTACCAAGCAATAGCGATAATTATCGCTATTGCTTGGTTAGAGACAAAATTTTACCGCAGAGCTGCGGCGATTGTTACCGCAGATTAACCTTGGTATTACCAAGGTTTATCGCAAATGCGATAAAAAATGTCCGCAATGCATGAATATCGCTGAAAAGTCAGCGATATTCATGCATTACCGAGCTAATGCTCTTAGCCATGTTTTCCACCTCCCATTGGATAACATGGCTAAGAACTGCTCAGGGCAGGTGTTAGCTTTTGGAGCGCGAATATCTCCAAAAGTTGGTAATAGGAGATAGCGATGTTAGCGAATGTTTCCAGTCGCTAACATCTTGGCACGCCCACTTTGCATGTCATTAGTGATAAATATCACTGACATGCAAAGTGGGGCCCAAGATGGTCGCTATCTCCTAATATCTGTCGCTAACTGGTGTTAGCGACAGCTAGGTAATAGGGAGATAATTTTATCTCCGCTTTCTTGGCTTTTAAAGCCAAAAAAGCAGAGATAAACCCCCTTGATAATATGCCTCTGAGTTATTTAAAATTACCACATGAATGAAGAGAAACACAGAAACACCAGCTAATGCCCCTTATTCCTCACAGAGTAACACTGTCCTTCCAATCTCAGTTACATTGATCTGCCCTTAATAGGGTAACTATATTCTGTTCCAATCTGTATGAGTTCACATATTGCAATTTGCCTCGTGTCAGTGAAAATATTCAGCCAACATTTCATTTTTCCCAGCAGGTTCCACATTCGGTTTTACAGGGATTTGCTGGCCATGGTTTTCGCAGTCCAGGAAATTAATCTCAGCCCCTTCCTGGTGTCAAACACCACAGTCGGCTTCCGCATCTTTGATTCCTGCACATCTGAGAGTAGGGCCATTCAGGGGCTCCTGGAAGTGCTTTCAGGGAGGTGGGCGCCAGTGCCGGGGTATAACTGCAACTTCCGATCAGTGACATTAGGACTCATTGGAGAAACATTGTCATCCACATCTGTTCCACTGGCTCAAATTGCAGGGCTGTTCCATTTTCCCCAGGTAAGGAGACTGCATGGAAATGTATAAACCAATTGAACGAGTGTATACGTGAAAGTAGGGATGCATTTCTGTCTTGTATACTATAGAGGACTAAACTGACATCACTGAGAAACCAAAAGAAAAGCTTGAGAACACCAACCTGAAAATCATGCGTGTCAATGAGTTTTACTCATCTACAATTTTGGGTTATGCAGTGCTTAATTTGAGGCAGTGGTTTCCGATGCTCAGCACCAGCACTTAATTGTCAGCACAGGCTCAAGTGACAGTCCGCTGCATTGTGGCGCTGTCTGTCAAATTTTGAGATTAGTTCAAAAACAGTGTTTAATAAGACAACGTACATCAACAATGAATAATGCCTGCCACTCACAGCATTACAATAGAAATGGGTGGTTTGAGTAGTCTGAATTGTCACACTTGTGTATGTGCAATGGTTAGAAGTTGAGCAGCCCGAGAAGAGCTCTGGCACTTAATGTTCTGCAAATTAAACAAATTAATTTATGCAACCAAAATCTTATGCCTTTACTTTCAGCAGAGATGCAGATGTTGAGGAGTCATACACAATATGGCTTCTGTTGCCTCGGCCCCCCCAATCTGTGTTACTCAAGAGGGCCCTTAGCTCACCCTCACACTCTTCTGGCCATCATTCTCTCCACCTAAATAATGCTAGCTATTCTTCCGTCCTTCCACATCACCCACATTATTACCTCCCCCAAACCAAATACTTTAAAAAACTATCTGGTGTCCACCATTACCACCACTGGCATTAACCAACTCTTTGCAACCCAAATCAAAATAACAAAACTGGTATTCTGCCACTCAAGACTGCTGCCCTCCCTTCAATCACTGCATAGATAACTTTTGTTCCCCTCTGTTGCTGTCTTTGCAGCGAAAGACAAGATTTAGATTCTGGTACTCACATTCCTGGCTCTTAGGAATAGGCATACATATAGAAATATAATTAGTATTCATTGGGTACGTCTAAAGAGGCATCATCTTTCAATGAAATATTCAAAACTAAGACAGAAGGTTATAAATGTCTTACCAGGGCAATGCTTAGTTAAATGATGGCATCCTGGACTTGAAAACAGAAAAGACAGGAAATAAGAAACAGACGAATGAGTAAAGACTTAAAAAGTGGAGCAAACAGTGCAATTGCACAAGGCCCATACCATGAAATAGCTCAAGACACTCAAATTACACTCAGTGGATCATTTATATAAAAAAAGAAATTTGATTCAAATGTCAAACTAATTTATAGCAAAATTATACTCAGGGTAAATTATAGGAACCATGTTATTTATTGTAATCTTTGCATTTACTTTATGGACACATTAATTATGAATACTCATGACTGCATTCACAAAAGAAGAAAGAAACACTTTAAAAGGTGTAGATAAAAATAGTATTACTGATGCAGCGGTAATTTCACAGTAATTTCTCAATTCAAAACCTCATCTACTTTGATTTTACCGCTGAAAAGGTGTTGGGCCCTTGACACCATGCATTACCTTCAGAAGACTTACATAAACATGCCCTGTCAAAATTGCAATTATTATTTACGCCAATGAAGAGAGTTGTTGAGTATTTTAAAGGGTTTTATTTTCTAGTCAAAAGTTATTTTTTCTCTGACCCTTTATTCATTAGTAAAATATCAATCAGGTTACATAATTTGAAAAACAGGAAAAATAGCAGTAATACAGAACATATTACAGTCTGCTTATAAGCATCACACTAAAAAGAAAATGTGGCGGAAAATGTCAGTCAAAACTCTTAAAGAGTTGCTAAGAAAAATAAGTCTTGCAAAGCTAATTAATAATTAAATATTTTGAAAAAATCTCTCATTGATGGTGTTCCTTAATACATGTCATTTGGTTCTAATTTGAATAAGACATGTTCTGCACATTTTATTATTCTGGCATTCTTCTCTGTGAACTCTCTTATTTCTGTGTTTAATATTTCTTTCAAATCAGAAGGTAATTTTTCAACTGTCTTTTCTGAAAACAATGCTACAGCTGTCCCTTGTTGGGCCATTTTAAAATATACATCCTCATCGGGAATCTGAAAATTAACATTATCTGATGTACAGTAATTTGTGCTGTTAAGTTTGCGAAACAATTGTTTTCCTGCTAGACCTGAGTCACAAATAACAATTTGGCAATTTTTTATTCAAAGGGGCCTATTTTGGGTGCAAATCCTTCTAAAACTGGGCTTGTAATTTCTTTGTATAAAACTACTGCAACTATGTCTACTGCTTTCACAACGGACTTGGTAAATTCAGAATTGAGAGGGTTAAAACTCTCATTTACAAGCACAGCAAACTGTTGAACTGGGTTCTGTTTTTGTCCCTGGATATAATTCACATTTGCTCTGGGCAACTTATTTAAATTAATTTTAGCATTTTCCATATTTTGTGGAACCATCTGTGCTTGAAAGATTTCTGTGATTGGTGCCTGTTTCTGAACTGACATTTGCATTTTCTTTGCATCTGCATTTCTGTATGTTTTTGTGCATCATATTTAAATTTATATTTCTTCTTCCAATGCTCAAACCTGTTATAAAGATGGCAGAAGGACACATTTTCCAGCAGTACAACATCCATACCTAAATTTGTACAAACCAAAAACACCTTTGTAACCTGTGTAACACCAAATTTTCCTTGAGCACTTTTTACCTCTGCTTGTGAAACATCACCCTGTAACACACATTTATTCTCTGCAAACAACTGGTTCTGAAAACTTTTCTGTGCAAACCTTTTCTGCACCATCATATGTTTTTCTTCAACCTCTTTTGGATTCATTCCCTGTCCGGAACAATAGTACCATTCATCCTTCAAATGCCCATCTAGCAGCTTCCTTTGCAAACAAATAAATGTTTGCTTTTTGTGCACATTGATCTTATCAGAGAATATTAATCCAATAACCAACTGAGTCACAACAAATCTTATGCTAGTGGCATCAGAACATTCTCTACCACTGTGTTGCTGAAACATTAAACACACACTTACACAAAACTCATGATTCAATCCTTTTAGCTCCTGTTTTGTTCTTTTAATCTGTACCCAATTAACATATTTTGCTGGCACTCTGCCCTTCAGTAAAGTAATCACTGCTACGTTTTTCTCCATAACAGAAAATGATGGTGCATTCATGCAAAACCTTTTCATTATCTCCTCACCTGGCCTTTACACAAACCACAATTCAGCTTGCATGGCATTTCCAAATTAATGCACAACTCTTTTAAAATGTCAACAAATCCATCAACTTGTGGGTACCACAGCATAAATCTGTCTCTCTGTTGTGGCAATAGCTGCAAGTTCACTTTTACTCTGTTGCCCATGCATGTGCACCTCTCCCACCTTTTCTCTCAATGAGTAAGCAAAAGCTTCTTCCTCATCCTGTTTATTATTTTCCCTAACAATGGCTGATGGTTTCCTTTTCGTCTCATGTTTTCTTGCCCATTTGTCTCCAAATTTCGGAAACCCATTGTATTTGAAAATATTTTTTATTTTTGCAATGTGCAAATGCATTCTTGAAGAACACATTTTCTCATTCGCTTCATCATCTATATGTACCCTGAAACCTTTCTGATATGGAAAACTTCCTGAAACATAAATTTCATGATTTTGAGCCAAATCTGACATTCTATCATGTGTAGTTAATGCACATGCAGCTGTTTCCTTACTCAGGCAAATGAATTCTTTTTCCTGACACTGGATCACATTTTCATTATTTAAACAGCAGGGACTGTTAATTTCTTCATGTTCAAATGTTGAATTTAAAACATTAAGCTGCCTCTCTTTTTCACGGTCTGGGTTAATTTGTTCACCGATGTTCTCTATCGTTTTAATCACTGGTGCTTCCTGAAAGCAGGTTTGAAAAATGAAATTTTTAAATATATTAATTGTATCCTGGGATGCAGATGTTGTAAATACCAATTTTCCCTCACCTTTCAGTGCTTGGACTGTCTGGGGTTATTTCTTTTCAATAACCTGTGAATTCTGAGTTTCTAAAATATAGCCTGCCATAACCTTTTGAGTAGGACCCATATTAATTAGGACAGTCATCATTTTTCTAGGCATTATCTGTGCATCTGCAGCTTGTAATTTTTGGACTGAATCAGTCACATTTGAAGCAGTAACACCTGGAGGTATCACTGTCAGTGCTTAATCAACAGGTAGTGGCTCAATCTGAAATGTCTGCACAGTTGTCTCAATCTGTGTTTCTCTCTGTTCAACAGAAGCAGTAGCCACTGTAGTACTTACTGGTACACTATTTTCAGTGTTTTTCCTGGGAACCACATGAAGTGGTAGACACTCAGTTAACAATAAATTATTATTTATTTGAAGCTTTTTGTCATCATTAATGCCCTTGTCCTGCATCTGGTGCTTTACCTTTTTATCCTTACTTGCTTTGTTTATTGCTGTCTTTTCCCACATGCTTAAAGCCTCAAATTGTGCAGTTTTAGATGGTGTCTTTATTTCACATAACACTTTCCTTAATTTGTCAATGATTTGCAATTGAAAAGTACCATAATTTGGAACCTCAAAGGGCCCTCTTTCTCAGTAATCTTGCACTATTGGTGAACCCACATACATGAATTCTGTCCCAAATTGGTAGACATAAAATGCACAGGTGTTCCTTCAGGAGCATCACCAATAAAAAACAAATTGTTCATTTTACCTACCAACAGTTTCTTTAAACCTTCAATTTCATTATTGCAATAGTTCAATGCAATTTATTTTCTTCAATGCTGTCAGTCTCAATTTCAGTCAGTTTTACTCCTACCACTGACCCTCCACAAAATCATTTCTTAATCAAAATTCTGTTAGTAACAACATAAAAACATTCGCTACTCTGTCTGTTCCACTAAATAAAGGATAGATTTATTTTCACTGCGAGTAACACATTCTGCTTAGTCTTCACAAAGTAAAAAGCTTTTGTTTACTCTTCAAACACTGCAGGTAAATCCCTTCTGCTTACCCTTCACTCCAGCTCAGAAGATCCTGCTACTCCTTCAGTGTTACCCTTTCTAGGTGATATAACGCCAAAGTTTTACCAGCAAACTCTTTTGCTATCAATCACTCTCACTTTTACACAGAAAATAGTCCCTAATTTAACACTGCCAGCCCTACCTAGCTTCTCAGTGCTATTCCAACAGACGAGTAACCTCAGAGCAGTGTGGCTTCCATTTACCAACCGCTATTCCTTCCCGTTCCCTCGCTTTTAAATCATCATTATCTCATTACCATCAGTTACTCAAACGGGCCAGATGTTCATATCTCCATAACCAAATTGAACAAGCTGAAAATTCTGCCAAAACACTATTTAACATGGTGCAGGATTTTTCTGCCCCCCCCAGCATGTAAACAGTCTCCTTTAGAATCCCAACTACTATGTGACTTCATCGCGAACTTCTTTCAGGAAAAAATCTCTAGGATTGAATCCAACTTCCCCAGCGTGAGCACTGAAATCTCAGGATCTACGATGACATTGACCAACATATTGACGTGTTCCACCTGTCATTTCAATCAGTTTGAACCCATCTTGATGGAGGATACTCACCGCCTACTTTTGGCGGCAAAATCAGGCTCACCATCTGACCTATACCCCCCTAGCACCATGGCCCTCTTTTCCCCAGCCTGTACTCCAGTGATACAAAAAATCTTCAATTCTTCGATTTTGACCGGCTGTATTCCATCCACCTGGAAAGAAGCATCGGTGCGCTCCATTCTAAAGAAACCATCAGCCGACCCCCTGGAGCTCGGTAACTATAGACCGATATCCCTGTTACCCCTGCTAGGGAAGATGCTAGAATCAGTAGTAAATAAACTGCTTAGCCAGTACCTAGAATGTAACAACCTTCTCAACCTTTCACAGTCAGGCTTTCGCCCCGGTTTCAGCACAGAAACAGCCATGTTGGCTGTAACAGATACACTGAGACTTACCCTCGATGCCGGAGGATCTATGATACTGATCCTGTTAGATCTTTCTGCAGCTTTCGATACTATATCGCACCAACTTCTGGCGGAGAGATTACAGGAGTGCGGCATCGGGGGTGTGGCCTTGCAGTGGCTGAGGAATTTTTTATCTGAGAGATGCCAAACCATAATCCTAGGCCCCTATGCATCTCAAAAATGTCTGCTTGACAAGGGTGTGCCTCAGGGCTTGTGTCTGAGCCCTACGCTCTTTAATATATATATGGCTCCTCTAGCAGAAATTGTGCAACCATACGGCTTCGAGATAGTTTCATATGTCGACGACACACAACTGCTATTTCCGATCGGCACCAACCCCATCGACGGAAGTTTCTCGGGTGGAATGTTGGAAATCTCGGAGTGGATGAGAGAGCAGTGTCTCCAGCTCAACCCGGGGAAAATTGAGCTTATGCTCCTAGGCAGAGCCACCCAATCTTGGTCACCGAATTGGTGGCCATCAGAGTTGGGGGAAGCTCCTTCCCCTTCCCTCTCAGTAAAAAGTCTGGGAATCCAACTAGACCACAAACTTACGATGAAAGACAACATCAGGCACATCTCAGGGTTGTGCTACCACAGCCTTCGTCTACTACAAAAAATACTCCCCTACTTACCACTAAAACATCGCAGAACAGTAGTACAGGCTATGGTGGTGAGTTGGCTTGATTACGGGAATGCACTGCTGGCCGAATTGGGGGAGAAAACGCTTTCCAAACTTCAAGTGATTCAAAACACGGCAGCAAGGATGGTCTTAAACTAACCTCCTGGATCCTCTTCTCTTCCCCTTCTTAGAAAATTGCACTGGCTCCAAGTGAAAAAGAGATCCTTTTTCAAAATCTGCTGCCTCTCCTTTAAAACTCTTAAAGGGCAAGGCCCCCGCTATCTGCAAAACAAGCTATTAAAGCACCTATCCTAATGCAATTTAAGTTCTACAGCATTAGCTCTCCTGAATATCCCTCGCATTTGTTTAAGTCGCACAGGTGGCAGAGCATTTTCTTATGTTGCTCCTAAATACTGGAACTCATTACCAGAGACCCTGTGTAAATCTACATCTCTTTTGACCTCCAGGAAACTACTAAAAACTTTGCTGTTTTAATTAGGACTTTTTTACACGAGTAACCACCATCCTGATCCACCCTATGCTAGCCTCCAGGTTTAAGTGCTGAGATGCCCCCGGGTGATTCACGTGCTATACAAAAACCCACTAACATAACATAACATTTCCAAGTATCACTGTACCTGTGTTTCCAAACAACATAAAACAAAACACTAACTTTTCATGTTAAGAACATATAATCAATAATAAAAAAATCTGTCCTATGAAATTACCAATATAATCAATAACACCATCAATTCAAAATTAGCAAAATTACACATAATCATTAATCACCAAACTAATCAATAATGACCATCCTCTGCTTACCAGAAAATGATGCAGCAGTAATTTCCCAGTTATTTCTGAATGCAATACCTCATCTACCTCGATTTTACTGCTGAAAAGGTATTGGGCCCTTGACACCATGAGGTCTCTTCCGAAGACTTTACATAAACATGCCCAGTCAAAATTGCAATTAGTATTTAAGCCAATGAAGAGAGTTGTTGAGTATTTTAAAGAGTTTTATTTTCTAGTCAAAAGTTAATTTTTATCTGACCCTTTATTCATTAGTAAAATATCAATCAGGTTACAGAATTTGAATAACAGGAAAAATAGCATGAATACAGAACATATTACAGTCTGCATATAGGAATCACACTTAGAAAAGAAAATGTGGCGCAAAATGTCAGTCATAACTCCTAAAGAGTCCTTAAGAAAAATGTTTAAATAATTTGTAAAAAATCTCTCATTAAGAGAAATAAATGCATGAGACAAATAAATCTTTCCAAATCCAATTAATTTGTCAAAAGTATAAATTTGGAATTTTAGCATCTAAACCCATTCTAATCAGCTGCACTCTCTGCTCTGGTGATGCTCAATCTGTCTCTCTCCCTCTCCATCATCTGACAGGAGCTGCTCCTTGAAAGCGCCCCCTCCTTCACACGACCTTAAAGGAATGTGGCGTGCCAAAAATATGACGTGCAAAGACTTCTCTATAAAAATATGAGCAAGAAACCTCCCCTCTCCTCGGACGCAAATCTCCACCCAGGCTACAGCAATATCCTTCATTGATGATTTTTGTAACTAACCCATAGAATGTCTGGTCTAATCTGTTCCTACTCCTATCTCCTCCTATCTCCTCCCCCTCTGACAGAGGCCCCCTGACTTATAGAGAAGAGCCCCCACGTCCCCTAAGAGGTCATTATTTATACTCTTGGCAGACTACACAAGGGCGTCGATTCTGATCCGGTAAAATCACCATCCGTACGATTCGTATCCGGAGCCGTTTCCGTACGACTCGTACACAGACTGTACTACTCGGCGAGTACGATCCGGACCGGGTGATCAGGACGCGATTCGTACGGGCCACATCAGGTAAGGGCGATTCGTATGGAAAAGCACACATTCACATACACACCATATGGCTCGTACACCCCATGATCGTAGGGGTATGGCTCGTACACCTACAATCATGGGGTACAGCTCGTATACCCCATGATCGTAGGGGTATGGCTCGTACAGCCCATGATCGTAGGTATACGCACCATACCCCTACAATCATGGGGGGTATGCACCGTACCCGGGGGGGGGGCGTTCCATACCTGTTTCGGGGCAAACTCTGCTTCTATGGGAGTTTTCAGCTCCCGTAGAAAAAGAGCCGTGCAGAGCGTACCCAACACGAATCGTACTTGCCGGGTCGGAAAAAGCAGCCGCGAACCGTCCAGATGTCGCGTATAGCGGGATCCGAGGGCGAATCGTATGGGGATACGATTCGTACGGTCTCTGTACGATTCGTACGGAGTACAGCTCCTGGTACAAATCATGCTTCGTCGTACGTACGGGACGTTTACGGGTACAATTCGTACGACGATTCGGAGCGCTTTTTACCGGATCGGAATCTACCCCGAAATGTTAAATTTTCAGAATCGCTTGTACCTAATTGGTTAGTCACGATGGCATGAGGTCTCATCATCCTGATCTCATTACAAAATCCTAACCATACCAGTTTTAACAAAAGAAGTGTTAATGATGTAATACATGTATATGTATATGTTTTAGCAACATTTACTAGGAAAAAAGTTTCATTCTATTTTATCTTCCTGTCATATTGCAGGCAGGAAAGATACTTTACCTAACACTGGTACATTGGCACAATAACAAGAATGTACAGTTCACAGTGGCCTTGACTCCTTCAGTTCTTGAGGCAAGCTGGTGCAATCTGCGCATGCTCTCATCTTTTTAATGCAAGTCGCAGCTTTGCCGGATTCACAGGCAGCCATTTTTTTTAGGCCCCAAAAAAACAAACAAACACAAAAGATCATTATGTTTACCCAACCCATACTAATATCCTTTATAAAAGATTCCTTAGCAAAGATATTAGTTTAAAGCAGCTTTTCTTATTGTTTGTGCACAACATGCAAAAAAATGTGCAATGTACAACATAGCATTATTATACATTAGTCTAAAATTTTCAAAGCGCACATAGTTAATACATACTCATGGCAACATGCTTTAATGTTTTAGATAGCTTTTCATGCAAAACAGCGTTTAGCCCCATGTGTAGCGTGTGGTGCATTATTAATTAACACACATCATAAAAAGAGGTGCTTTAAAACTGAAATAAATATCTAAATATGCAACAAGCCAAAGTCTCTTAAGACAGGGACAGGGAAGAGAGAACACATTTAATGGTTATTCTTCAAAGCTAAAAAGGCCACTTAAATCATCAGTTTTTCTCTACACTGCAAAAAACACATGTTAATTCAGCAAAAGCATTTCAGACGGACTAGGCCTCCTTTCATGTCTTATGTGCCATGTGTTTCAGCTTGCACCAACATGTGGTGTCAATTTTAACTGCATTTTGTCTGAAGCACAAAAATAAAGCAATGCCTGACTTCAGATGAAATCTGCTTCATCTTTACAACAATGAGTATGTAGAAATATGTAAACAGGAAGGGTAGCTTCAGTGCCTCATGGGTGAGTATCCTGAAAGTTACTCTCTTCTCTACAGGGAGCCATTGGAGGTTCTGCAGGTGTTGGGTGATGTGTTCATGTTGAGGGATGCAGAGGACAAGTCTGGCTATGGTGTTCTGTATGGTCTAGAGTTTGCGGAGCAGAGACTTGTTAATCCCGGGTGGAGGGTGTTCCCGGAGTCCAGTCTGCTGGTTATGAGTGTTTTGGTGAAGTTCTTCCTTGATTCGAGGGGATCCACTTGAAGGTCTTCCGGAGGATGCAGAGGGTGTTGAAGCAGCTGAAGGCGATGGTGTTCACCTATTGCGTTAGGGAGAGGGAGGAGTCAAGTAAAATGCTGAGGTTTCGGGCATTGTCCGTGGGGGTGGGAGGGCTGCTGAGGGCAGTGGTGGGCCACCAGGTATTGTCCTATGCAGAGGGGGTAGCATTGATGGTGCATTGTAGTTTTGGAGTGATGCCTGCAGCGGCACTGTGGATGATGTGCAGGGGCAGGAATCAGTGGATGCTCCTGAGTGGATGTGTCATATAGTTACTGCTTATCTATATACTGTGTTAAGTTATCATGAGCTTATTAAATGTTTAAACGCCATTTTCCTTTTGCTGCTTCTACACACGACACATAATTGTTGAATTAGCTTTCAACCAAGAAGGGCGTTGTGATTTACATGAGAATAATATGTAATTGCTCTGATATCAGCTTTGCTTAGTAAACTATGTCTGTACAGAGAGTGCTGAAGCTTCAAGGATAACTCGACACAGAAGTGTTGTGAGGTCTGATCTCCGCACCTTCATAGACATAACATAAGTGCAGCTCCTGCCAAATTCTGGCTTTATGCGCGTTTTTTATTACTTTGCTTAGAGCACACATGGACGCTTGATGCGGTTCGCATGCAGAGAGATGGTGGAAGTTGATGTGATCTCTTCATCCTAGGATCTTGAGGTATGGGGCCGCCCTGCTAAAACCCAAAGAGACCTTTTTAGATATTAACATAATATGCTAGTTAGGGAGGGTGAGAATTAGGTGTTGTTAATACTTATTCTGTACAGTATTTTAGCACGCTGTCACCTTTTGCTTTCTATGGACTAGTAACTATGCTGATAACTTTGCTTCTGATAGTATGTTTCCTTGTATTATCTAAGATACTGCGTTTGAGAAGACGGCATTAGTAAATAAATATTTCAAATGTGCATGTGTCCTCATTTACTCCACGTTCTGGTTTGAAATGATTGTATAACGAAAGAGTGCTCATTTGTTCCACGTGACCTGAGGTATTGTAAGTTCATGTTCTGGTTTGTCTAAGCATTGGGAGTTTATTATGACCAATGAGACACTGTAGCTAGCCTGGTAAGGGGATTTAGGGTACTGAGGTGAGTTTTGGGCCACCCTAATTCGCCGAGGTTCCAAATCTCTATGCACAGTTCTGTAGGAGAACGGAATTCCCGCTACATGGCGCCCATTCGTTGGTGGTCTTATATCATGACACTCGAGTAGTATATCATTCAGACCTTAACCTCTTCACTGTCGTTTCCGGAAAACGGTGGTGTCGGAAAAACCTACCTATTTTTGAAATAGGTCTTTTCAAGCTTGAATCTTTCTAAAACGATTTCCTTGAATTACTACCCAGTTGTGCTACAAAGTTTGCTTTGTTTTTCTACGTTCCTGAGCAGTCATGGCCCAGCCTGTCGACATTCCGCAGCATAGTCGCATTGCGGTACGCAATCATTTGCAGACTTACAATGTTCCCGTTGATGGCTTGGCTGTGATTTTGGTGGTGAGTGCGGCAGCAGCTTACCCATACGAACTCTTTTATTCGTGGATGACTTTTCCGGCCGTGGACGCTAATTCTGGTGTGTTCCACACTTACACTCCCTCACCTGTGCCGAATGAATATACTCCGTACAGGGCACTGGTGGTACCTATTGATCATTGGCAGCATCGCGTTTGGTTTGGTGGTGCCCTACCCCATTCTTTAACCGCTCCGAGATTAGGTCCTTTGTCCATTCCAGGCGCAAATTGGCCTGTTATGGCTGGATTTACTCCTCATCCTCAACACGGCAATTGTACCTTGGCGGAGGTTCGTAGACTACATGTAGTCTCTTTTGCCGTGATTCGAGCATTAGTGCAATACATAGGTCAACATCTCCCGGGTGGGCCCCCGGGGGGTCCGGCTCTTCCAGCGGGACAGGGCAGTTTGAAGCTCAGTCCTGTGATGGTCAATGCAGTGATGGGTAAGCGTCCCCAGGAAAAGGATGATTTTCCTTTCTGGCTTGCCGAGAAATTTAACCAGCTGGAAGCAGTATTTCCTAATACTACTCCTGGTGATAAACATAGGATCTTAACGATTAGTTTACCGAAGGATTTGGCCCCCGAACTCGTTGACTGTGAATCATGGGGAAAAACATTTACGGCGGTCTATGCGAGGTGTTACGGCACTCCGTCTATGGCTGTCCTGCCTACGATCATTAAAAGTGTTCAAGATGATCACGGACCGGAGGCAGCGGTTGAATTGGGTATGCGCCTGTGTGGCTCCTTTGATATGGTTTGCGATCTCATTCTTGCTAATGTCAAGGGAGATGCAGTGAATTTTCAGGTAGCTAATGCTTTGGAGGCTATTCCCGATGCCAATATACCCAGGCAGTTAGCGAGGATTATTGTGGCTGCTTATAGGAAAGTGGTTCGCAACAGCAAGGGTCTAAAGCCTTTTTCTGTCAAAGAGAAGAAGCAACCCCAAGGGCAGACTTCAAAAACGGAAGTTCAGCCCATGACCAAAAAACAGAATTGGCCTAAGAAACAGAAACAGGGTAAGCAACAGCAACAACAGCAGACGCAAGAATCTCGTCCTGCATCTCCAATGCCTGCGCAAACAGAACGTGTTTATGACTTGCGCGATCGCGCGATGATTAAATCTCCAGATCAATTTAGGTTTCTGATCAACGCTCTCCTCGTTCCTTTCAGGACTCATCGGCCCCGAAGACCGGTGGTGGAGGAGGCGGAAGGGGTCGGGGTGGTCAGCAAGGACGTGACCAGCCCCGCCAGACAGACGGTACAGGAAAGCAGGACGGCTCAACGCCGAAGAGACCGCACTTTGCCAAAAAGAAAGTCGCGGCTTTAACAGCGCATCGATATGCCACAGATAGTGAGAACGCGGCTTCGGAATCTGACATGGGCTCTGACTTTGCTGGACAGCGCGGCGGAGATTACCATTGTGAGAGAGGCCCTGCGTCCGCTACTGAATGTGACAGCGACTGATATTTATGTTGTGATAGAAACAGCTGATACAAGAGTTGCTCCCCCTGATAGAATTTATGAAATTGTCCTGTTAATAGAAGGTGACATACAACGTACCATCAAAGAGGTATTTTGGGAAAATCTTTCGTCTACATATGACATTTTGCTTTCGGAGGCTGACTGGCCCCCACCTTTTGTGCTCACAGCACCGCGAGGAGAGTAGGTAATCCTCCCGAATTTCGCGAACACGGTCTCGAAAGAGGATGCGCTGCATTTCGCAGAAGAGTGGGCTATGGCTTTAGCACCGGCTCTGTACCGTAACCAATGTGGTTGGGATAAATTGTCCCCATGCCACGAGATTCCTTTACGGTCTCAGCCGCAGCCTCAACCTCAATATCCCATACGGCCTGAAGCCAAGGCTTCCGTCGCGGCAATCCTTGAACAATTGGAATATCAGGGAGTAATTGAAACATGAGTGTCACCGATGAATAACCCTCTTTTTACTGTGACCAAACCTGACGGTTCATATCATTTGGTATTGGATTACGAGCATTTAAACTTGCATTGCCGTAACTGTGCAGTACAGAATACACACAGATCTGCTCTTGTGGATAGTCTTGTGCGTAAGCGTTTTAAGACCACGCTTGACATTTCCAACGGTTTTTATGCCCATAGATTGGATAGTTTTAGCTCCCAATGGACCAGCTTTACTTGCGCCGGGGTCCAAAAGCAATTTCGGCGTCTCCCAATGGGCTATAAGAATAGTCCTGGGATTTTTACCGCTCGCATTGTCTCGCTTTTAGAGCGGATTGATCCAGATGCATGCTCGTATGTGGATGACATATATCTCACAGACGACGAAATATGGGAGCATCTGTGTAGAGTGAACTCCATCATTTGTAACTTTGCAGACTTGGGTTACAAATTTAACTTTGCGAAATCGCACATTGCAGAGTACACAGTGTTGTTCCTGGGCTATGAGCTCAACAATGAAGGTAGAGGTTTGGCTCCTCACTTCTTGGAGAAATGCGCACAATTGCACGCTCCTACAACACTGAAGGAATTACAATCTTTACTGTTTTTTTTTAATTTCTGGAGAATTTACATTCCGGAATATGCTATATGATACAACCAACTTTTACCAAATCATGCTGGCTGCCTGAGCACTCAGCCATCTTGCAATCCTTGCAGGCTGATCTGCTCACTTCTAAATTTTTACTGACTCATGATAACCACACTAACCTGGTGATAAGAATCATTCCTGGCACGGTGGGTTTCACGTACCTCACTTTTAATGAAGGAGACACAGTACCTATTGCTTACAAGTCACACTTGTACACTTCGGCTAAAATGCGGTTTTCAACTGTGGAGAAAGTTTTAACGGCTGTGCAGATAGCGATTCTTAAAGAATGTGCTCTGTCACAGGGAAAACGCATGTTGGTTGTGACACCCTGTCCTCATTTGGAGGCAGTTACGAAAGCCAGTGTACCAAATTCTAAAGCTTTGCACCCTCGGTGGATTCAATGGGCTGCTTCCTTGACGTCCACTGATGTCACGTTTATTTTTGACGCCACATTACGGTCGCAGGAGTACTTGCAGTATGAATTCGTTCATCCTGCTCCTCTGGCTATGCGACCTTTGGAGGACTTCCATTGCATCATTTACACTGATGTTTCTGGGCAGGTTGCGCATGGCTCTAAACACGCCTACGTTTCCGCATGCGCCATTGTGGTAGGTGCCATAGTGAACGATGAGTTCCAGTCCAGAGTAGTGCACACGCAGACTCTAGGGGACTGCACCGCACAATTGGCAGAGCTTTGTGCTCTCTTACTAGCGTTGGAGTACGCTGATCCTAGTGTGACTACTCTTATTGTAAGTGATTCTTACTACTGTGTCCAGTCTTACAATCAGAACTTGTTCTTTTGGATTCAGAATGATTTTCATGATTCCAAGGGTAGCACTATAAAACACAAGATGATCTGGGTTCGAGTGGCTGAGCTTAAGGCTCAGGTGCCACTCGTGTTTGTGATTCATACTCTTGGCCATCAGCGTGTAGGAGTCCACGATGTCGGTAACTCGCTTGCTGATGAAGCGGCGAAATCAGCGGTGTCTACATATTTAGTTGCAGCAGTTACACGGTCCAAAAGTAAGATTGATGATGACATCTTGGCGGCTGTTGCTGCCACTGAGAAGGGAGGTAGACATCCTACGGGGTTCCCTTCGAAGTACACATACCACTTAAGTCCCGAAAAGGTTCCTTTTGTGAAAATTCCTGAAGTTGGAGAACGTTTGATTCCCAACTCGGAGGGCTACGTTGATTACAGCGGCGCATGAAGGTGTGACGTCTGCGCATGCGGGCGTCTCGGCCACAGTAGCTCAATTACAACATTTCTGGTGGCGGGAACTGTACAAACAGATGCGAGACTATGTCCTTCAATGTGACATTTACCAGCAGATTAAACCCTTGACTGCTGCGCGTCCGCCACGGTTGTGTTTATTTAGATCACTGCGGTCCTTTTTCCTCGTATAAGTACATCTTAGTAGCAGTTGATTCATTCACACGCTTTGTGTGGGTTTGGCCAGATTGCAGCGCTGATTCACGGACTGTCATAAGAGATTTGCGTGTCTTTGTAGGGATTTTTGCCTGTGGTACCTTCCATTTGGATCAGGGTCCGGCTTTCGCCTCTAAGGTGTACAAGGATGCCATGACTTCGATGGGGGTCCAAGTAAAGTTTTCGTCTCCCTACAGACCTGAGGGTAATAGTGTAGTGGAACGAATGAACCGTGACTTAAAGCAATCATTGACAGCTCGAGTTATAGGCACTGGCAGAAACTGGCTGGCCCACCTAAATGGCGTGCAGCGTGCACTTAATAATCTCCCTAGAAGGTCTCTGGGTGGGCGGACCCCATACGAAATGCTCTTTGGCATCAAGATGTACGTCCCTGACCTTGATGGTCTAGACTGCGTGGCTCGTGCCACAACCTTTCACGTAGATGAACATTGCAATGTTTTACAGGATCTACAACAGACCAGAGACAGTCTTGCAAAGGAACATTTGCCCTCCACATCGGATGATGCGTTGCGGATCCCGGTAGTTGGCTGGCTACCCCAAGTTGGAGAACTGGTTCGAGAGAAGATCGATAACAAGAAAGTCTTTGGACCTTCCTATCGAGCTCCGGTTCCGGTCCTTTGAGTGAAGGGCACAAGAACAGTAATTTTCCATCGCTTCCAGGTCGAAAGGAAAACGGGTTTATCTCAATTGACAATGTCAAGATACACAGAGTGGCCGATTCTTCTTAGTATCACTCCGGCTGTTTCCTGTCCTTCCATTGTGAGAAATTCTATTTTGGCCACTGCTTCTAATCCTGAACCAGAAGTGGCCATCGAATTGCCTGCAATTTCCAGTCCTTTATTAAGTACTTTGCCTGGTACATTCCATAATGAAATTGACTACACTTACCCCACTGACTTATCTATGCCTGATCTGCAGACCCATTTGGCCACAGAATCCAGATTTTCATTTGACACTGTTTCCAATGCCTCGAGGAGGCCCTCACGGTTTGCAGTTTATGGCAGTTTATTTAAAAAACATTTTTTGATACCACCTTGGACATATATTTGGCTGGTGCTTTTTTCAATTTACCTTTTTATGTCAATTGGTTTTGTGTTTTATTTTTTTCGAATTGTCAATGGACACTATGTCGAGGAAAGAACATGCATTCGACATCTCAATGGAACTTTGGCCCCACTTTCCTCATCGCATTCTGCACACAGACTGAAAAGAGACTTGACATTTGTTAACATCACTGCTTGGCCTGTCCTTGATGGGATTGTGCGGGATGCCGTTAGATTTCAAATTCATGGCCCTACAGAGGTTGTTAATGTCCCAAATGTGCTTAGAGTAAACATGGGGGATGTAGTGAAACAAAACATACATTCTGATGATTGGGATGTTCAGGCCGTAGAGACTTTGTTTTCTGATTTGAAATACTATGCTGCCTTTGAAGTTGAAGATTTGTACTTAGAATCTGCTAAATATGGTGAGCTGTTTTGCTTTCAAACATTTTGGCAATCACTTCTTACATAAAACTACTTCCAGGAGGAATACTGTTAATTACACGCAATGGGAGCATTGCCCGGCACCGAAACAAGGCAGTTCAAGTACTTTTTTGAAAAAGTACACTTACTTCACCGACTTTAATCAGTCCAATCCCGAGTCCTTTTATTTTAGAATGACACAGAAGCCAAGGTTAGACTTACCGATACCAAATTATTGTACTCAAAGTCCTTTCTTGATCAGCTGGCTGTTGGCGGCTACGAATTGCGGAAGGAAATTATTGACCTTAAATCAGTTTGGGGTTCGAAAAGCTGGCAGGTACAAGGCCCAGAGGCTTTGCACCGAGCATGCCTCATCCCAAATCACATGTTGTTTTTGAATTCTACTATTTCACAATCGGCATGCTTTGGATTGGCTACTTCTAAAAAATTAAATAATTCTACTATCCCTGAGTTAGAAGAATATTCTGGCTGGAATAATTTTACTCCGTTTTCCATTAGGGACTTGCAGTCCCTTTTGCTAAATACATCCTTTAACATATCCAGTATGGATCCAAAAGGTTGGCTGATGTGGCACAGAAGTGCTGATTCATGTCAGCACCGTTTTTTTTTGGGTTTATCTGATGGCTTTAAACAGGTCAGACCTGATCCACGTTTTGATACTTTCTGTTACGACATATTCAGTAGGAAAATTATGTCAAAATTGGCTGAAGCATTCTACATTAGCTGCGGTTAAACTGCATCTATCCAAGCTGAATGAAGATGTAGATTTAAATGATTTCATAAAAGGCCCGGCTGGTGGTAGATCAAAAAGATGGATATATGCTATTTACAATGAAATCTGGAAGACATCACAGATTGAGGCGGCGACACGCCTTAGAGCTATTGATCAAGCTAATCTAGAAAAAGTGCTGGCAGTAGTCGATAATAGTATTAACATGCTTTCTTTCCGCATTTACACGTTAGATAATATTGTGTCCTCTGTAGTGGATATTGTGCAGGATGAGGTGTCTGTATTGTACCATGGTCAAAATCAATTGCGGTCTATCATGCAATTTGCGTGGACCCTGCAGACATTGAAATCTGGCAAGGTGCCATGGACCTACATGAATGTGTCCTCTCTCTTTGCCCCTTTTAATTTAACTGACAAGCAGCGCTTGCTTTCCATGCGAGATGCGTCTTTTTCAATGTTACATATTGAGAGGTTGGAATCCTTGCCTTTCTCTGTGGCAGAGGCCACTGCTGCAACGTGGCTCATCCACGGTTTGATAACGTTACCTTTTGCTTTATATAAATTTACAAATTGTATGCAATATGTTGCTATAGGTCGATATGAACCATTAGGTAATGCTTTTCTTCATGAAGTCTGGTCCCTCCCATTTACTTATAGATGTTTAAAAGACGGACAAGAAGTTTATCTGAATGGGGAGGAGTGTACAGAGACACCAGATCACTCCTTAATGTGTAGACACATTCAATTGCACGGTTCTTGCAACCAGGACCGCCCTAATCTGGCCTGTGTTTTGAAAGGGACACCAGTTCCCGCAATCATTCCCACTTTTACTTTACTGGCAAACGGTAGTTATTTACTTTTGAATAATGAAGATTGTTGTGGGTTAATTAAAGGTGTTGCTTATGTGGTAACCGTATTGGAGCGTGTGGTTTGCTGCAAAAATGTACTTTACTAACCCCCGCATGGGAAAGGGGATGTTTCCATCTGGCCGCGCATCTCAACCTTGACAGCGGAGTTCAATGGCATGAGTAGAATAAGAGCTCTTTTGTCCCAAAAAGAAGTGGCCTTGAGTTCGGCTCGAGAAACATTTGTGCTTCACATAGCTAACACCCGCACAGAGGTTCAGGCCCTTTTAAATACTGATTTGCCGTTGCATTTCAGTGAACTGGTTCATTCAATCTTTAACGCGTCCTCCACGACTGGGCTGCAACACTTTTTTAAGATAGTTAGCAGCGGTCTCGTGACTTCATTTGAGAAAATATTTGGGGTCATTCCTGCTTTCTTCCATTCTATTTTTTCAAGTCTGTTTGGTGGATTCCCGATTTTGCTGGCACTATCGGCGGGCGTTCTGGTGATATTTTGCTTTATTAAAAATGGATGCCCTTCCTGTGCAAGAAGCCGCACAGCCCCTCCTGGCACTGTTTCGCAACAGGATGCTTGAATACTATGGCACTTTGCCGCTTGCGACTTTGAGCACGGTGTATGGATTATCGTTTCGATTTTCCTATTTTACATGTGTCCAGCCTGTGTTTAATTGCCTGAGCTGCGACTTTGACTGGGCCCTTGATTTGTGTCTCTGCAAGACGGTATCTCCTGACATCGATTTTAATCAGCTGATGAGTCCCGTCGTTACTCATGAGTTGGTTTGTGCTGGCGAAAGGATTATGGCCTTGGCAGCGATACATTGACTAATGGGTCATTGGAACATACTCGAAGCAGCGCAAGATTTCTTGGCACATAGCTTTCTTGAGAACCCACCGAGTTGTCCTCTGATGGTGATAGAGGCTCGGGTACTAGAAGAGCGCGTATGTTCTTTCCACTGTTAAATTGGATGGCTGAACTGTTTTCGGATGAAGATGGTGATTTCATGTTAGAGGCTGTTGCTGCATATTTTGCATATTTGGTCTTGCCCTAAAAACTTTCCAAGTTTCGGATCACGGCCCCTTGTTTTCTACTGACATAACTTTTTGCAAATTTTGCTTGAATTTTTCACCTCCCAGACCTATTGGCTTGAGTAAAAATGAACACTGTATTGACATTTTGGATTTTTTTGAATTGATTCATGAACATTTTTTTTCCATCGATTTTTAAATTATAACTATTGCTCATCGTCCTTGAACTCTGCTTTCATTAGGAGGCCCTTATCTTATCTTATCTTATCCGTGCTCGGATCATGGGGGGGTGTCATATAGTTACTGCTTATCTATATACTGTGTTAAGTTAGCATGAGCTTGAGCTTATTAAATGTTTAAACGCCATTTTTCCTTTTGCTGCTTCTGCACACGACACATAATTGTTGATTTAGCTTTCAACCTAGAAGAGCGTTGTGATTTACATGAGAATAATATTT
The DNA here is from genome assembly GCF_964261635.1 of Lissotriton helveticus. Taxonomy (NCBI): domain Eukaryota; kingdom Metazoa; phylum Chordata; class Amphibia; order Caudata; family Salamandridae; genus Lissotriton; species Lissotriton helveticus. Next base: position 1,694,430,452 of record NC_136069.1, on the reverse strand, counting down.
TATTACTCTGGCATCAGCTTTGCTTAGTAAACTATGTCTGTACAGAGAGTGCTGAAGCTTCAAGGATAACTCGACACAGAATTGTTGTGAGGTCTGATCTCCGCACCTTCATAGACATAACATAATTGCAGCTCCTGCCAAATTCTGGCTTTAGGCGCGTTTTATATTACTTTGCTTAGAGTACACATAGACACTTGATGCGGATCGCATGCAGAGAGCTGGTGGAAGTTGATGTGATCTCTTCATACTAGAATCTTGAGGTATGGGGCCGCCCTGCTAAAACCCAAAGAGACCTTCTTAGATATTAACATAATATGCTAGTTAGGGAGGGTGAGAATTAGGTGTTGTTAACACTTATTCAGTACAGTATTTTAGCATGCTGTCACCTTTTGCTTTCTATAGACTAGTAACTATGCTGATAACTTTGCTTCTGATAATATGTTGCCTTGTATTATCTAAGATACTGCGTTTGAGAAGACGGCATTAGTAAATAAATATTTCAAATGTGCACGTTCTGGTTTGAAATGATTATATAATGATTATATAACGAGAGAGTGCTCATGTGTTCCACGTGACCTGAGATATTGTAAGTTCATGTTCTGGTTTGTCTAAGCATTGGGAGTTTATTATGACCAATCAGACACTGTAGCTAGCCTGGTAAGGGGATTTAGGGTACTGAGGTGAGTTTTGTGCCACCCTAATTCGCCGAGGTTCCAAATCTCTATGCACTGTTCTGTAGGAGATTGGAATTCCCGCTACAGATGCTTTTCATGGTTGATGTGATATCTTCGGGGGTGACTGGGGTCCTGGAGGAGATGATGGCCTGGCTGGTATTGCTGGAGTTCAAAGTGGTTTAGGAGTCAGGTGTCTCATCATTAAAATTGTAATTGAGGCCCTTGATTTTCAGGTGGAAGTAGCAGCCAAGCTTGTTGCAGAGGTCCTAGGAAGGGGTGATTTCCATGGTTTCGCAGGGGGGCTTTGTGGATTCGCTGAGTGTTTCTTGAGTTGCTGGAGTTGATGAGGATCTTTTTCTGGATGAAGCTCCTTTTGGTGTATCTGATGCCTTGGTGGTATTCCATCATTGCGTTCTTGTTGGTGGTGCGATCTTCTGATGTTTTGCTAATTATCCAGTTTTTCTCGAGCTGTCTACAGGTGCATCTGGATTTTTGGAGGTCAGCGGTCAGCTAGGTGGCCTTCCTGGGCTGCTGTCTGTCAGGGTTACGTAGGGATACAAGCTTGTTTGCACAGTTGGAGAGCCATCTGTGGAGTTGTTTGGGTGCAAGATTGTCATTGGTTTAAGTGGTGGGGGCGTCATGGTTGAGGGTGGAGTTGAGCTGCTCCCCGGTGATTTTAATCTAGTTTCTGCAGTGGTGGTCTTCCTTGGGGGTTATGGGGGTTATGTGGTGTAGCAGAAGCATATTTTGTTCCCACCTGTGAAGAGGGGGTCAAGGATGTGTTCTGTCTTGTGGGCAGGTGTGGTAATGAGCTCTTTCAGTCTGATGTTGGTGAGGTTGTCCAGAAAAGTGGTAGAATTGTTACCGCTGGGGATGTTGAGGTGGAACTTCAGGTATCCGATAAGTAGGCAGTCCATGGAGGTGATGGCGTGGGTTGCAATGAGGTCAGCGATGGTGGTGGCGAACAAAGCGCAAGTTCTGGGGGGTCTGTAGGGAAGGGTGCTGTGAAGTGTGATTCTTGGGCTGGTCTGAAACTGGAAGTAAAGGTGTTTGGTTGTAGAGAAGGAGCCATTTGTGGTGGTGGTGGAGAGTCAGAGGGAGCTCTTGTGAGCATTGGCGAGTTCTCATCCTGGGTGGTTGGGGTGGTCCTTCCTCTGGATCTTAAATCAGGGATGGCTGTGGTAATGCCGAAGGCGTAGGAGGTATTGGTCCTGGCTTCTGTGAAGAAGGTGATGTCTGGCGAGAGGGTGTTGAGGAGGTCCCAGATCTCCACAGTGCATCTGTGCAGGGAGCGCACGTTTCTGAGGATGCATTTCAGGGCTTCAGGGGTGTTGGAATCAGACATGGGGGAGGTGCCCATGGGGGTGCGGAGAGAGGTGAAGGTCTGACAGCAGTGAAGGCAGGAGAACTGGTCATTGGGGGTATTTGGTGTTGACAGCTTGCAGTTGTTGTTCCTTCCGGGGTTGAGTGCGAAGAGGGAAGCTGAGTTGTATCAGTGGATGGTCAGAGGTCCAGGGTTGCAGACAGGTGCAGACGGGCTTGCTAATGGCGCACTTTTTACATGGCTGCAGCGTGCCCGCTGCACATGGCTGACAGTGGCTGACAGTGGCTGCCATTAAATAGGGGAGAAGGGAGGGGAAACCATAATCTACCCTATAGGTCATTCAATGACAAATAATGAATGGAGTGAATGTGGTGTACAAGGAGGAGCGAGGAGGCTGGTGCTACTCTGACTTTTTATATTGTCATGCGTTAAGATTGTGCCGTATATAAAAGGGTTTCTTTGCCATTAGAGTGAGACCTATAGGGTAGATTACGGTTTGCCATTGCTTAATGAGCAATATATCTAAGTGATAGATGTCTGTCTTCTCCCCATACATGGCAAAGATGACTAAATTGTCGGGTGGAGTGAAGTGAAGGGTAGGGTAGAGGTCTGTCTCTCGATGTATTTTTGAAAATATCTGGTCCTAAGTAATGTAGGTGTTTTTAAATGTATTATGTTCTAATTGTTTAGAAGTTTTTAAATACATTTGTAGTACAGAAATAACAATGATTATATTTCACTTTATATGACTGTATGAATCTATTCTACAAGCCCAGAGAGTCTATATACTGGCCTTGAGAAAGATGGACTTATAAAAAGTGACCCATCGAAACGTGTCAATGCCAAACTTTAGTACACACTCCGCCTATCTGGCATTGGTTAAAAAAAACTAATTAGAAACTGTGTTTTGTCCATGCTATTGATATTGTTTGATGACGGATGTGGAAATTGTCAAGACATATTATATCTGTCTGGCTTTCTTTACTCTCCACATGTTTTCATGTTACATTTGATTAATTTTTAATATATTGTGTTTTATAAAAATTTTGCGATATTGAGTGTATTGACTGTTGGGCAAACCCCTTCTTCTCTTGTTGGATGAAAATATTTTATTATGTGAACAATAAATGTATGTGAAATTTTAATTTTTGTAGTGGTTTCCCTGGTGACATATGGTTCAATCTTCATGGTGTGAAAGAAGAGTAAGTTGAAAGAGTGTAATTTCTGGATGTGTGAATCCGTGATTAGAATGTATAGCTCACAATGAAATCTACCCAAAAGAACTTCTCCTATTTCACTGTGTAAGTGCCATATTCCTTTTGGGTCTCAAGGGGCACCTCTTTCTAAACGCAAATATTGGCTGCCATGCACAGACGCAGGCACCCTTGCCCCATGATGCAAGGATGCCTGTGTCACAGGGATGATTGCTTATGTGCGTAAACAATCTGAAATGGTGTTTTTCAACTTCTATGTGTGCTGCATTAGCACACGGAGAACTTGCAAAACATAATTTTTTATATGATTGTTTACGTGCAGGATGGAAAGATACTTGGAGGGTTATGACTCACTCAGAATGGGTTCAGTTGTGGATCCAATGTAAAGGAAGACCTTTTTGTCTCTGATGCTGAGATCAGGAGTCCAGCATACTAATCCTTTGGAGTCCCTCAGCTGGTATTAGGTTCAGGTTGCAAGTCCAGTCCTTCTTTACCTGGCAAGAGTGCAATAGGGCAGAAAAGTAGATATTCAGCAAGGCAGCAATCCAGAATGTAGGTATTTCTGAAGTGTGGCAGTCCCTTCAGCAGCACAGAAGACCTTTTCCTGGCAGAGTATCCACAGGTCCAAAAGTGTACAGAAAAGGTAGAATCTGAGGTCCAATTTTTATAAAATTTGAATTGTTGCTCGGGAGAGTTACAGTTCCTATGGAAAAAGTGTGATAGGAGGAAGGGGAAAAGGAGTCGTTCTCTTAATATAGTGCCTGGGGACAGTGTGTGCCCTCACACACCCCAAAGGATGTCATGTTTCACTATTGGAAGGTGCTCCTCATTGGGCCATGCTGCAATGCCCTACGGGTCCCCCAAAGGATCACTTCATCGGAGGTCTTTTGAATAATAAAGCCGTAAGGGTGTGTGAGGGTCTGAGTGGGAGTGGTGTCCTAGTGTGGAGTTAAGAGATTGATGAAGGGGGAAGTAGTAGATTTATTAGGGGATAACCCCTCTCTCATCAACAAAAAAACATAAGGTTGTGCTGCTTGGGGGCGATACTGGCCCCCAGTAGCTAGACAGCTGTCATGTCCTTATTGGGCATGTTGAAGGTCGACATGTTTTGCGCAGATTGTGGTCTCAGGAGGAGTTCCTTCATGCTTTTTTAGGACCAATGTAAAGAGTGCAGGGAGTGCTAGTACAGTGGGGTAGTCTGTTAATTAGTCGGAGTGCCACTTGCAAAAGAAATGTAATATGGAACAACGAAAGAAACAAGATAAAAGGAATAGAGGAATAGAGGAAATGCAGTTGTGCTTGTAAACCCTTATCGAAAGGTACGGATAAAAAACAGAGATAAGGTCTCCCATTGGTCGAAAGTCTGTTTGTAGCATTTAACAACTACTAATATCACCCAGCATATTATTAACCAGATGGTAGGCTTTCATCATCCATTGTGTTGTGGTAACGTTCAAGTGGATAAACAAACATATAAATATATAAAGGCATCTTGCTTAATACCATGACGTGATGTACAATGTCACAGACATACTGGCGTAGACATTGCAAACACATAGATGTATTTTGTTAAGCTATGGGCAAGGTCATGGGCCAGTCACTCCGCTACTTCATTCTGTGAGCAGTGCCGACTGGATTGGTATCTTAGAAAAATACATTGCGGTATTGTGAGTTCAAACATATATTAAGGTAGATCAATCATGCTCCACTGCCAGCACACCAGACCATAAAATGATAGCCATCTGCGGCCCTACAAGCTACACCTTTGCTAGTTTAAAAATACCTAATGCAAGTCCTACAGAAATACAGTATTGCGCATGGTTAACTGACACAACATCAAAGTAAAATATATTAATGTTAAAAATATCAAGTAGAAAATACAGACAACAAAAATATCGGCTCCTATACTTAAAACATGTAAGTACAAAAATACTGACTAAAAAATATATATGTAGAAAACTATAGATGTATAAAATATTGACTTTTATATGCATATGAAAAAAGTAATATATGTTAATTACATTAAATAGTAAATATATTTTAACAAAATAAAACACAGTAAATATACATTTTAAGAAAATAGAACAAAACAAGCTCAATAAAAAAAGAAACACACAAACATAATGTATACATATATATTTACTTTAAAACAATTAAGAAACTATGAGTTTCAATTTATGTTAAAAGATTAAAATAATATACAAAATAAAAATACATATTAAGGATTTATAATATAAAAAACTTACATCTTTATTAAATTAAAACGTTAAAATATTGAAACATATTGAAACTCAAATTTCAAAATACAATCAATGCAACAGTAGGGAAAATGTTGGATAGCAAAATGGTAAAAATAACAATTCACACTCCAGTGAGTACAATAGTAGGGTAAGTGTTGGATAGCGGGATTAATTACATTTACTATTCCATCGAGAAAAATCCTAACTTTAAGACTTTCAGTATTCACAGAAGGCATTTAGGTGTCCTAAAGTTAGGAGTCCTAACTTCTGTGAATACCAAAATGAGTAAGTGCCTTCGGTGAATACCAAAATGGTACTACATTTAGGATTTTGTCTTAAGTTAGTTCTGTGAATCGGGCCCTGGATGATGGTGCTGGTAGTAGTACCAGATAGTGATTGACCAAAGTATCTACTTCAACTGATGTACAGAAGTTAGATGGAGGATGCTAAGGGTGGTTGAATTAAGTACATGATTTTACAAGAATGTGATAACAATAAAATACATTCTCGTCTTGTGTGCATTAGGTTCCCCAATCAGAAAGAAGCTACAAACACAAAGCTGTTTGTTAATCTGTCCAGTCCTCCTTTCCCCCTGCTGCCTGTCTTCGCTTTTCAGTGACTAGCTTCTATGGGCGGAAACAGGCGACAGAGAGACTGGGTGGGCCAGCATCAGTGTTTACACCATGGCAGCAACAACTGACGCTCATATGAGAGTTTCAACGTATTTGTTTAAGCCATAAAAACGTCTATAACTAAATTCTAAAGCTATAACTTAATTTTAATCTCTTGTATAATGTTCTAAAAAATAGTTATGCCCGACTCCTCCCAAGCACACATACCCTCAGACATATATATAATAATTGCAAATACACCACTTAAGAATTCCAATGTACTTTTCTGTCAAGTACAACAAACCAAACATTGTTCATGGAAAGATTTTAAGTGCTTTTAAATATGTGGCAATATACTTCAATTAAATATGTTAGATTTTTCAGTGATTAATTGTTTTCTTTTTGGCATAGAAGTGAATTGCATTTTAGTTTTTTGAAAATGGAAATGAAAATGACAATGGGCTGAATGGAAATTTTAAAATTATTATAAATCAATTACAGGTGTTATGTATTTTTTTTAATGGATTTCACTTGAGCTTACTATTTTCGTATTATTTCTAAAAAGATCATGAACTATACTATGCAATTCTCTCTACTTGGTAAGTTATTAATAATAGAGAGTGGGTGAGTATTTTAAATATCCCTCTTTTTAATATAATTTGGCTCCTGATGAGGTATTACTGACATCATTCAGAGATTTTGATGCTTTACTTTTACAGGTACAGAAGATCCGGAATGCAATTAGAAGTGTGTTCTACCCACATAATCCCTCTGGATTTTTCTCACTTGACTATTAGAGTTTTAGACTTTACTGTAATTGAGTCTGTCTCCCTGAGTCACACTCATAGTAACTTTACAGGAAAATTGAGGGGTGCTAACTGCCAACACCCACCATTTAAGTTAATGCTGCAGCCGTACAACTAGTGTAAAAGTTGTTGTCTTCTTACATGTGAATACATACATGCACAACATGTGGGGTGTACATGTATGGGATGCCATCTTGTGCAGCCCAATATCTAGCACGTAGAACAAAGGACTCTTCAAGAGTAATAGTGCCTTGTGGTAGTCCTTATGATGTGAGTGGGCTGTCATTGTGTAGATCTGCAGTACTAACTGAAGGTCTGAGATGCATACACAGTTTTACTCATTATAGGCAAAGTGTGCTCTAAGCCACAATTGTATTGAACAAAGTCCCACGGGGTACAGTGAGGTACCAGTCTAGGGGTAAACATGCACCCAAAAGGAGATTTACAATCCCTTCCAGCACACTTCTTAAAGCACTTTAAGATGTGTCATATTTTTCTGGCTCAGCTCATAACTAGGTTTCAGAATGATCAAATCATTGCTGACACAACAAACCTATTAACAGTGCTTGACCCAGGCGGTGGGAAAGGAAGGGGTGGGGTTGTAATTAGCTTGTTATAATGACCCTGTGGGCTAGACCTCTGGAACAAACATAGGAAGGGCACATTTTTGAAGTTTCAGGTGAAAGGTAGCAGGCAGCTGTGACAACTAGTGATAGATCTAAGGGACATATTTACAAGGGAAGTGGCAGAATGAAGCATTAGCCTTCCTGGCTTAACACTGCACTCCGCCACTTCATAATTGCAGGGCTGCACAAAATTTACAAGAATATGGTGCAGCCCTGCATTTCCCCCCTTCGCTGGCGCTAAACTTAGCGAACTAGCACCAATGAAGGCACCCTTGCACCATAGTGCAAGGATGTCTGCGATGATGGGAAGATTGTTTATGTGAAGGAAAGTCCCCCTTCCTTCACATAAACAATCTTAAAAGGCTGTTTTGTAACTTCTATGGTTGTTGCTTAATGCAGCAAATATAGAAGTTGCAAAACTGCATTTTATTTTAAATTATGTTTATGTGCAGGAAGGGGGACCTTACTATTCATAAACAATCATTGCTGCTGTTACAGCAAAAACGAGGAGATATTAAACATTTATCCTCGTTGTTCCAGGGTAAGACCAGGTTTTCCATGGCCTTAATTTGCACTGCCCCATATTTTCGCTTCCCTTGTAAATATGGGGCAGCGTCAAAATAAATGGGGGTTGCGGTGGAATGCCTACAGCAACACCCATTGCCCTCACTTTCTACGCTAAGCACAGCGTGAAAGGGGGTCTTATTTACAAGGCAGCGTTTACCAAGTTAAATGGCTTGATGCTGCCTTGTAAATAGGACGAAGCCCCAATTGCCGCAGGAAAGTCATAAAAAGTGACCTTCCCTTGGCGATAGGGGCTTGCATATATGCCCCTCAGTCTCCAAGGGGAGCTATCTCCATAGACATCTTGAAGTCTCCATAAACAATTTTCCCAGAACAGTTTGCTGGCAGGTTGAGATAGGGGTGATGTAATAATGGAGAATTCTCAGACTGTTTATAGGCAAATACCTCTGTGGGCTATACCAGGGGATGGGGAAGGAGAGATATTTATAAGCACAAACTGTTTGCGTACTCCCACAGTAATTCATATACACAAAAATTGAATGTGCCCTAGAGGCCTACCTTCTTGGGGAGTTCTCATATTTACTTTGTGAAACAGTCCTCAGACATGGGTGGTTCTCAATGTCTGCCTAGTGATTGTGATGTCCCTAAAGAATTCTCTACTGGTGGGCAGGCTTTATCAAAGTATTTTAAGAAGGATCTTTGTGGAAAGAATGGGAGGGTTTTCTGAATAATCACCTCTACCTACTGTCAAGGTATACATTTCAAATTGTATTTGTGGTGGATAAGGGATTATTAAAACAGTAAAGGGACAGATGCTTAAAAAATGCAAGGCCAGATTAGCAGTTTTATTTGGTCAAGTAGAGGCCCAAGAATAGCCTGGAAGAAATTATAAAGGAGGGTGGAGAAAGGTGGCCTGGCTTTGCCAGACCTGCTTTTTTATTCTTGGGCTTTTTTATTGAAGAACAGGAAAATGTTATTAAATACACCCACACTATCTGAAATTGGGAAACTGTTAGGAGTCAAGGCAGGACAGGAGTCAGGAGGCAGCCAAGGCTTCATGTTCAAGTATGCAGACCCCAAATATTTAAAGAAAGTAAGGCTGAAGATCTTGAGGGGCCTAGCTGAAACCTACTATAGGGTCAGAAAAGCACTTAAAATACCATATTACAGTTCCATGGCCCCTATCTGGGACTCACCAGGCTCACCGGAATGGACAAAATATGCTTTGGCTAAACCTTTGAGAAAGGCAGGCCTAATGAATTGGAATCACATTACAATTGATGCGCAACTAATTTGTTGGGAGACGTGCAATCTCCTGTCCGGTCAACAAATATCTAGATTCAAATACTTACAGATGCAGAGTTGGTTCCATGACTCACGAGGATAGGAAATACAAATGAATTAGAGGACACACTTTTGTATGAGACACCTAATAAAAAAGAGTTAGTCTAATGGCTGCTGGTTGATTTGGAATATTGAGATTTTACATTACCTACGGAATTATGGGGAAGATGCTTGCCGGAGTCTTCACTGGAAAATAAGTGGCAAGTATCAATGTCTATGCTTTTTAAAATTGTAAAACATGCGCACCTAAGGAGAAATCACTTTTTCTCCATCCACAAATCGTACTGGTCGCCACAGAGGCTGTCAAAGTTCGGGAGAGGAGGTGGCGTAGTTTGTCCAAAGTGCGGCAGCTTGAAAGAAGATGATGTGCACATGTTTGTAGGTTGCCCTGAGATTCAGGTCTTTTGGTCTGACGTGATTAAGGCGTTGTCCTCTATTTTGGGGTCTAACATTAAGGTAAGCGTTCTCTCGATTATTTTTGTCTGTGAAGACTCACTTACAGGGTACACTGAAGACAAGGCAAGGCTGTTTTTTAATTCCATGCTACTAGCACATACATACATTTGTAAGCAGTGGATATCTTTCTCCCCTCCCAGTTTTTCTGACTGGTTGTCTTCTGTTAAGTATGTGGCAAGTCTGGATATGAAGGTTTTTAAAAAGAACAATTTTTGGTCTCCGGTTTTTGAATGGTGTGAGCAACAAACAAATGTTAATATCCAATGATTATGCCCTATCTGACTAGTACGGCTGGTCTGTTGGGTCTCCTTTCCTGTTTTCCCAATTTGTGCTTCGGCTAATGAGGGACGGTAGACGAGTGACTGCAGGGGAGTCGAGGCTGTAAGACTAAGCCTATTTTAACTAGGGCAGATACACCTTTGAAGCTGGTGTCTCTTCTCTCCTCTCTCCTCCTGCTTCCAGCACAAATATACAAAAGGGCATGATTTTCTCCATTACACTGATGTAAGTGGAATGGGTTTTCTTTTTCTCTTGAAGAGGCAAATGAGGATATTAATTAAAAAATAAAAATTAAAAAAAGTAAAGGGACAGATGAGTAAAATGATATCCTCTTGTTCATTCTATTTCTAGAATGGACAGGAGTGCCTAATTAGACTAATCTTTACCTAATTAGATTCATCTGTCACTTTCCTTTTGCAATCATCCCACTTCCACCACAAATACAATTTTAAGTATATACTATGGCAGAAGTGCAATTAGGATATTAATACATATCTTTAGACTTGTAAATCATGCATGCTATGTTGCGTTAAATAACATCACAATGTTTCATAGTGTACAAGTCCCCATATTCCATGAAAAAAAATAGTCACAAATTAAAAGGAGGCCTCATTTTATAACTGCAGTTCAAACTTAATACGTTTGTTGCCAAAGTTCCTACCTATTTAAAAAAAAACACATTTCACAGAAATGGCAACAGGAGGCACTTCTCCTCCCGTCTGACTTTCTCAAATCGGTGCCGGTATAACAAGGACTCCTCTAAAGCACTGCAGAAGAGGAAAGCTGGACATGCTTCCCAAACTCAAATGCCTCAGAATTCTCCATATTGATAGGAGCCCCATGCCTGCAGGGCAGCTTCATTTAGACAGGCATGCAGCAGCCCGTCATTTCATATCACGCACACAAAGAAATACTGAAGACCAAATCCATGAACCCGCATTTATTTAAATCAAAGTGGCAGCAATTTCTCTTTCTTTCACTGACTTGTTTTGGCTGTTCCATATCAGCCTTCTTCACAGGTGTGCAGCATTGTTATACACAGTATTAGAGGCCTTAAATCAAATTATGACATGCGACTTTTCATAAAGGCATATATCTCCCATTACTTGTAGAAAACCAGAGAAATTCAGCCATGATAATTAGCTAATTAAAACTCAAACCCCCAATGCACTGCTGATGACGTCAAATGTTACATCACTCATGACATAGTCAGTGACATCACTGATGACATCTCAAATGACATCACTTTTAGCAAGAAAAGTCCAGAAAGAGGCAAGAGAAGTACAAAAAAAGGTGCAGAAAGAGTAAGACATGTGCAGAAAGAGGCAAGAGAAGTACAGTAATAAGCAAGTAAGGGACAGAAAGAAGCAAGAGAAATGTAGAAAGAGGCAGGAAAAGTGCAGAAATAGGTAAGCGAGGTGGAGAAAGAGGCAGGAGAGATACAGAAAGAGGAAAGAAGGGTGCAGAAAGTGGCAAGAGAGGTGCAGAAAAAAGCAAGAGAGGTACAGAAAGAAGCAAGGGAAGTACAGAAAGAAGCAACAGAGGTACAGAAAGAGGCAACAGAAACACAGAAAGAGGTAAGAGAGGTACACAAAGAGACAAGAAAGGTACAGACCGAGGGAAGATGAGTGCAGAAAAGGGCAAGAGGGGTACAGAAAGAAGCAAGAGAGGTGCAGAAAGAAGAAAGAGAAGTGCAGAAAGAAGTAACAGAAGTGCAAAACGAGGCAAGAGAAGAATAAAAAGAGGCAAGAGAAGTGAAGAAAGAAGCAACAGAGGTGCAGAAAGATACAAGAAAAGTACAGAAAGAGGCAAGAGAGGTGCAAAAAGAGGCAAGAGTGGTGAAGAAAGAGGGAAGAAGGGTGGAGAAAGGGGCAATAGGGATGCAAAAAGAAACAAGAGAGGTGCAGAAAGAGGCTAGAGAGGTGCAAAAAGAAGCAAGAGTAGTTCAGAAAGAGGACGAAAGGTACAGAAAGAGGCAAGGGGGGTGCAGAAAGAAACAATAGTAGTGCAGAAAAAAGCATCAGATTTTCAGAAAGAGACAAGAGAAGTACAGAAAGAGGCAATAGAGATTCAGGAAGAAGCAAGTCAAGTGCATAAAGAGGCAAACGAGTTACAGAAACAGCCACGAGAGGTATAGAAACAGGCAAGAGAAGTATAGAAAGAAGCAACAGAAGTACCCAAAGAAGCAACAGAAGTATAGAAAGCATCAAAAGAAGTGAATAAAGATGCAAGAGAGGTGTAGGAAGAGGCAAGACAGGTGCAGAAAGAGGCAAGACAGGTGCTGGCAGCGGCAAGAGAGGAGCAGAAAGGGGGAAGAGGGGTGCAGAAAGAAGCAACATGGGAGCAAGAAGAATCAATGAAGGTGCAGAAAGAGACAATAGGGGTTTAGACAGAGGCAAGAGGAATATAGAATGACGCAACAGCGGTGCATAAAGAGGCAAGAGAGGTATAGAAAGAGGGAGAGGCATGCAGAAAGAGGGAAAAGGAGTGCAGAAAGAAGCAACAGAGGTGCAGAAAGAAGAAAGAGAAGTGCAAAAAGAAGCAACAGAAGTGCAAAATTAGGAAAATGAAGCACAGAAGGAGGCAAGAGAAGTGGGGAAAGAATCAACAGAGGTGTGGAAAGATTCAAGAAAAAAGTGCAGAAAGATGCAAGAGAGGTGCAAAAAGAGGCAAGAGTGGTGCAGAAAGAGGGAAGGAGAGTTAAAAATGGGGCAAGGGGAATGCAGAAAGAAGCAAGATGGGTACAGAAAGAGGCAAGAGAGGTGCAGAAAGACGCAACAGAGTTTCAGAAAGAGACAAGAGAGGTGGAAAAAGAAGCAAGAGAAATGCAGAAAGGAGCGTCAGATTTGCAGAAAGAGGCAGGAGAAGTACAGAAAGAGTTAATAGAGGTTCAGAAAGAGACAAGAGAGGTGCCAAAATGAGAAGTACAGAAAGAAGCAACAGAGGTGCAGAAAGAGTCAACAGAAGCACAGAAAGAGGAAAGAGAGGTGCACAAAGAGACAAGAAAGATAGAGAATGATGGAAGACGAGTGCGGGCCCAATACTGAAAGTTCTAAAAGCAAAACTTCTACCAGCAATCAGTTATGTCCACCTTGCTATCCCCGGGTCACAGCATGCTAGCTTAAATTCAATACAATCTAAAGCTTATAAAAATGTGTTCCAACTTCCAAGGTCAGCAAGGAATGCAAGGCTAAGGGCCCCAGCGAATTCATTAAAATACCAACTGAGATCCATCTTTGAAGAGCCACGCACACTCTGGCAGATTGCCCTGCACAAAGCAAGCAAGGCTTTGAACATACTGGAAGAGAGCATATCAGGCTGGAAATTCCAATGATCACATGGAAAAGAGCTATAAATAAACAAGTGGGCAAAATTTCATTTGATCTTAATTGCAAATCCCTCTGCTTAAGTCCACACCATAACCCGCTGAATAGCTCCTATATGGTAGGCAAAGCCCAGGTTTACCTAAGTGACGCTCTCACTCCATCAACCTGAAGTAAAATACTGTCCATGAGATTAATCACTCTAGGAATTGCGGACTTCAATACGGCATTTGCCCGAAGGGCAGATGTCACAAATTGCAGACTCTGCCCATATATAAGGAATTGTGGCTGCACCTCTTTGCTGCTGACCGAATCTCAATGACGATCGAAGAAGACTACTGCGCCCAATCTGTAACTTCTATAGAATAAAATCCTGTAGCGAAGCGTCAGCTATGTGCTTTTCCAAGTCTGGCACAATGAACCTAGCAAGACTGGGAAAATTGATCTACAGCATCACGCTCAGCTTAAAAAAGGCAAATGAATGAAGCAAAACTGTGGAGTAATGTACTATAAACCCAAGGAACGACAGCGAGATGGCCTTCTATCCGCATTGAATCTTTTCCGTACTTCTAGCATCCCCCCAGGTCAGAGCCGTACAGGAATACGTACCCATGGCCAATGGGCATCTGTCACAGTTGCACAATGTCATCCATCCCCATAGAACAAAGTGGGCTTTCGGATTGCCATAAAGCCCTACCTCCACATCCACAAACCCTGAGGAAGGCTGATTGTGGTGGAACTGGGGAGGGGTGGCATACTCCTTTTTTTAAAAAAAATTCAATGTTTTTTTACTCACTTTTTTTAGCTGTAACATGACAACTGGTTCTACTGTAATGATTTTAAATAATTGTACAGTTAACAATAAATACAAATAGTAGGTGCCAAAATGAGAAGTACAGAAAGAAGCAACAGAGGTGCAGAAAGAGGCAACAGAAGCACAGAAAGAGGCAAGGGAGGTGCACAAAGAGACAAGAAAGATGCAGAACGATAGAAGGCGAGTGCAGAAAGATGCAAGAGGGGTGCAGAAAGAAGCAAGTCAGGCGCAGGAAGAAGAAAGAGAAGTGCAGAAAGAAGCAACAGAAGTGCAAAATGAGGCAAGCTCAAAGCTCAAAAAGAGGGATTAGAAGTATAGAAAGAAGCAAGAGAGGTGCAGAAAGATGCAAGAAAAGTACAGAAAGAGGCAAGAGAGTTGCACAAAGAGGCAAGAGTGGTTCTGAAAGAGGGAAGACGGGTCGAAAAAGGGGCAAGAGGGGTGCGGACAGAAGCAGGAGAGGTGATTAAAGAGACAAGGGAGGTGCAAAAAGAAGCAAGAGAACTGCAGAAAGAGAAAGCAAGGTACCGAAAGAGGAAAAAGAGGTGCAGAAAGAAGCAAGAGAAGTACAGAAAGAAGCAACTGGTTCAGAAAGGCAAGTGAGGTACAGAAAGAGGTGCTGGCAGAGGCAAGAGAGGAGTAGAAATAGGGAAGAGGGGTGCAGAAAGAGGCAACATTGGAGCAGGAAGAATCATTAGAGGTGTAGAAAGAGGCAAGAGAGGTATAGAAAGAGGGAAAGGCATGCAGAAAGAGGGAAAAGGAGTACAGAAAGAAGCAACAGGGGTGCCGAAAGAAGAAAGAGAAGTGCAGAAAGAAGCAACAGAAGTGCAAAATGAGGCAAGCGAAGCGCAGAAAGAGGCAAGAGAAGTGCAGAAAGAGGCAACAGAGGTACAGAATGATGGCAAGAAAAGTGCAGAAAAGGGCAAGAGAGGTGCAAAAAGAGGTCATAGTGGTACAGAAAGGGGGAAGAAGGGTGGAGAAAGGGCAAGAGGGGTGCATAAAGAAGCAAGAGAGGTGAAGAAAGAGAGCTGCAGAAAGAGGCAAGAGAGATGCAAAAAGAATCAAGAGAACTGCATAAAGAGGAAGAAAGGTACAGAAAGAGGCAAAAGAGGTGCAAAAAGAAGCAAGAGAAGTGCAGATAGAAGCAACAGATGTTCAGAAAGAGGCAGAAGAAATGCGAAAGAGGTATGAGAAGTGCAGAAATAGGCAAGAGGCGTGTAGAAAGAGGCAGGGGAGGTACAGAAAGAGGGAGGAGGGGGCAGAAAGAGGAAAAAGGGGTATAGAAAGAAGCAAGAGGTGTACAGAAAGAAGCAAGACATGTGCAGAAAGAAGCAACAGAGGTGCAGAAAGAGGCAACAGAAGCACAGAAAGAGGCAAGAGAGGTGCACCAAAAGACAAGAAAGGTACAGAACGAAGAAAGACAAGTGCAGAAAGAGGCAAGCGGCTGCACAAACAAGCAAGAGAGGTACAGAAAGAAGAAAGAAAAGTACAGAAAGAGGCAAGGTAGGTGCAGAATGAAACAACAGAGGTGCAGAAAGATGAAAAAAAGTGCAGAATGAGGTAAGAGACATGCAAAAATAGGCAAGAGAAGTGCAAAAAGAAGAAAGAGAAGTGCAGAAAGAAGCAACAGAAGTGGTGCAAAATGAGGCAAGAGAGGCACAGAAAGATGCAAGAAAAGTGCAGAGAGAGGCAAAAGAGGTGAAAAAAGAGGCAAGAGTTGTGCAGAAAGAGGCAAGAGAGGTGCATACAGAAGAAAGAGAAGAGGCAAACGAGTTACAGAAACAGCCAAGAGAGGTATAGAAACAGGCAAGAGAAGTATAGAAAGAAGCAACAGAGGTACCCAAAGAAGCAACAGAAGTATAGAAAGCATCAAAAGAAGTGAATAAAGATGCAAGAGAGGTGTAGGAAGAGGCAAGACAGGTACAGAAAGAGGCAAGACAGGTGGTGGCAGCGGCAAGAGAGGAGCAGAAAGGGGGAAGAGGGGTGCAGAAAGAAGCAACATGGGAGCAAGAAGAATCATTGAAGGTGCAGAAAGAGACAATAGGGGTTTAGACAGAGGCAAGAGGAATATAGAATGAAGCAACAGCGGTGCATAAAGAGGCAAGAGAGGTATAGAGAAAGAGGGAGAGGCATGCAGAAAGAGGGAAAAGGAGTACAGAAAGAAGCAACAGAGGTGCAGAAAGAAGAAAGAGAAGTGCAGAAAGAAGCAACAGAAGTTCAAAATTAGGCAAATGAAGCACAGAAGGAGGCAAGCGAAGTGGGGGAAGAAGCAACAGAGGTGTGGAAAGATACAAGAAGAAAAGTGCAGAAAGATGCAAGAGAGGTGCAAAAAGAGGCAAGAGTGGTGCAGAGAGAGGGAAGGAGAGTTAAAATGGGCCAAGGGGAATGCAGAAAGAAGCAAGATGGGTGCAGAAAGAGGCAAGAGAGGTGCAAAAAGAAGCAAGAGAACCAAGAAAGAGCAAGAAAGGTACAGAAAGAGGTAAGAGGGTACAGAAAGAAGCAAGAGAATTGCAGAAAGAAGCAACAGAGGTTCAGAAAGAGACAAGAGAGGTGGAAAAAGAAGCAAGAGAAGTGCAGAAAGGAGCATCAGATTTGCACACAGAGGCAAGGAGAAGTACAACAAGAGTTAATAGAGGTTCAGAAAGAGACAAGACAGGAGCCAAAATGAGGGAAAAGGGGTGCATATAAAGGGATGAGGGGTGAAGAAAGAGGCAATAGAGGTGCAGAAAGAGGGAAGAGTGCAACAGAAAGAAGCAAGTCAAGTGCAGAATGAGGAAAGAGAGGTAAAGAAACAGGCAGGAAAGGTATAGAAACAGGCAAGAAAAGTACAGAAAGAAGCAACATAGGTGCAGAAAGAGGCAGCAGAAGCTCAGAAAGAGGCAAGAGAAGTGCACAATGAGACAAGAAAGGTGCAGAACGAGGGAAGACGATTGCAGAAAGAGGCAAGTGGGGTGCAGGAAGAAGCAAGACAGGTGCAAAAAAAATAAAGAGAAGTGCAGAAAGAAGCAACAGAATTGGAAAAGGAGGCAAGAGAAGCACAAAAAAGGGAGTAGAAGTACGGAAAGAAGCAACAGAGGTGCATAAAGATGCAAGAAAAGTGCACAAAGAGGCAAGAGTGGAGCAGAAAGTGAGAAGAAGGGTGGGGAAAGGGGCACAAGGGGTGCAGAAAGAAGCAAGAGAGGTGCAGAAAGTGGTAAGAGAGGTTCAGAAAGAAGCAAGAGAAGGGCAGAAGTTGGAAAGAGATGTGTAGAAAGAGGCAAGAGAGGTACAGAAAGAGGAGAGATGGGGCAGATAGATTCAACAAAAGTGCAGAAAGCGGCAAGAGAGGTGCAGAATGAAGTGACAGAGGTACAGAAAGATACAAGAAAATTGCAGAAAGAGGCAAGAGAGGTGCAAAAAGAGGCAAGTGAGATGCAGAAAGAAGAAATAGAAATGCAGATTGAAGCAACATATGTGCAAAATGAGGCAAGTGAAGCGCAGAAAGAGGCAGGAGAAGTGCAGAAAGAAGTAATAGAGGTATAGAAAGATGCAAGAAAAGTACAGAAAGAGGCAAGAGAAGTGCAAGAAGAGGCAAGGGTGGTGCAGAAAGAAGCAAGAGAGGTGTAGAAAGAGGCCAGAGAGGTGCATAAAGAGGCAATCGAGGTGCTGGCAGAGGCAAAAGAGGAGCAGAAAGAGGGAAGAGGGGTGCAGAAAGACACAACATGGGAGCAGGAAGAGTCAGTAGAGGTGCAGAAAGAGGCAAGAGGGGTACAAACAGAGGCCAGAAAAGTGTAGAATGATGCAACAGAGGTGCATAAAGCAGCAAGCAAAGGAGTGCAGAAAGAAGCAACAGAGTTGAAGTAAGAAGAAACAGAAGTGCAGAAAGAAGCAACAGAAGTGCAAAATGAGGCAAGAGAAGCTCAGAAAGGGAGAAGAGATGTGTGGAAAGAAGCAACAGAGCTGCAGAAAGTTGCAAGAAATGTGCAGAAAGAGGCAAGAAAGGTACAAAACGAGGTAATAGTTGTACAGAAAGAGGGAAGAAGGGTGGAGAAAAGGGCAAGAGCGGTGCAGAAAGAAGAAACAGAGGTACAGAAAGAGGCAAGAGAGGTACACAAAGTAGCACAAGAAGTGCAGAAAAAAGAAACTGAGCTTTAGAAAGAGGCAACAGAGGTGTCAAAAGAGGGAAACAGGTGTACAAAGAAACAAGAGAGGTGCATAAAGAAGCAAGAGAAGTGTGAAAAGCAGCATCAGATTTGAAGAAAGAGGCAAGAGAAGGACAGAAAAAGGCAATAGAGGCTCAGAAAGAGACAATGGAGGTGCCAAAATGAGGGAAGAGGGGTTCAGAAAGAAGCAAGTCAGCTGCAGAAAGAGGCAAGAGAGGTACAGAAACAGGCAAGAGAGGTATAGAAACAGGCAAGAGAAGTACAGAAGGAGGCAACAAAAGTGCCGAAAGAAGCAACAGAAGTGCAGAAAGTGGTAAAAAAAGTTAAGTGAATAAAGAGGCAAGAGAGGTTTAGAAATACGCAAGAATGGTGCACAAGAGGCAAGCGAGGAGCTGGCAGAGGCAAGAGAGGAACAGAAAGAGTAAGAGGGGTGCAGAAAGAGGCAACGTGGGAGTAGGAAGAATCAATAGAGGTACAGAAGGAGGGAAGAAGTGTACAGACAGAGGAAAGAGAAGTGTTAAATGAAGCAGCAGAGGTGCATAAATAGGAAATATGGGTGTAGAAAGAGGGAAATGCATACAGAAATAGAGAATAGGAGTGCAAAAAGAAGCAACAGAGTTGCAGAAAGAGGCAAGATGGGTACAGAAAGAGGCAAGGGAAGATAGGGGTGCAGAAAGAAGCAAGAGAAATGAAAAAAGAGGCAAGAGGAGTGGGAAAGAGTGAAGAGAAGTACAGAAAGAAGCAAGAGAGGTGCAGAAATAAGCAACAGAGGTGCTGAAAGAGGGAAAGGATGTGCAGAATGAAGAAAGGGAAGTGTAGAAAGAAGTAACAGAGATGCAAAAATAGGCAAGAAGGGGCGGAAAGAGGGAAAACATTCAGAAAGAGAGATAAGGAGTGAAGAAAGAGACAGGAAGGGTGCAGAAAGAAACAAGAGAATTGCAAAAAGAAGCAATAGAGGTGCAAAAAGAGGCAAGAGGGGTGGGAAAGAGAGAAGAGAAGTAAAGAATCAAGCAAGAGAGGTACAGAAAGAGGCAAGATAGGTGTATAAAGAAGCAAGAGAACTGCAGAAAGAAGTAACAGTTTCAGGAAGCGGCAAGAGAAGTTCAGAAAGAAGCAAGAGAGGTATAGAAAGAGGAAAAAGGTGTTACAAGAAGCATGGGAAATACGCTTCTCTCGCGGGCCCCCAGGGACTCTGGGGGTGAGGGTGCACATGGGGGTCCCTATGGTACCCCCCTGCATTTCCATGCACAACATGGCAGGCACCGCGCGGTGCTTGCCATGTTGTGCAGGGAAGTATGACATGCCTTCCTGGCATTGTGGTAGGTGGTGCTGAGTGCACCACCCGCCACAATGTCAGGAATGCAGGAGTCGCCCGCCAATGCGGCGGGCGCATCCTGATTGCCCCCAAGGGACCCCCGCCATAAGGCGGGCGGTCACATTTCACGATAGGATGGCGGGCGGACAAAGTCCGCCGTCCATCCTAATGACCTCCAAAGTGTTTAAAAAAAATCTGAAGTGTTATAGAAATTGAGGCCCAGATTAAGTAAGGTGTTTCATTGCTTCATGCAAGGAGACACAAGGCATTTACTAAGCCACATATAGTCACTTTTTGTAGTGCTGGGTTGCTAAGTAAAAGGAGAGTACATCACTGTCTTAGATTACTCTGTGTTGGGAAGGTGTTCCATGGGTGGGTGGAGCAAGTGGTCCCTGATTTACAGAATAGGATTGGAGAAGTAGGCAGGGAAACTAAACATGGTCAAAGTAACAAGAACTTCTCCAAACACTGTGTATAACACATGCAGTACATCAATGATATATATATATATATATACGAAGCCAAGTATGATTAATAAATACTTGTTAGAAAAAACACACTTAGTAAATCACAAATCACTAAGAGCAAAATCACAATATAAAAAAACAATATGAAACACTGGACAAAACAATATTTACACTGCAAACTGTAGGACAAATCACAACACAAATGAAAAAATGCTCAATGTGTAGATGTTGATGACATTAGGGGATGCTAACTGAAACCAACAGAAAGACTCCGACGTCCGTGTCTGTAGTTGTACTTAGATGATAGCAACCTTCATCAGGGCTCTGTCTGTACAAATAACTCAAAGGAGACCATCCAAATCACTTAGGATCATACCATAATCAAGCACTAAAAAAGGGGGGGCTCACAATCTTCACAATCCATAGTCAGAAACAACAACAATAACTAGATATATTCATTGTAACTGTATTAATAATAATAATAATAATATTAAGAGGAGGAGCGAACACTCAGAATAGGTGTGATGAGAGGCATCCAATTGGATACTCTATCTGCTCATATAATTTAAGGTATTAATAGCTCACATGATGGTTTCTTTTGAGCCAGGCTACGGCCTGATCCTTATGTATGCATGTTGCTCACCAGATAGCGATGGGTGTCATTCCTTGGTCTTTTCCTTCTGGTGAATGCCTGCATCTCATCACTTCTAAGATGGGTCTTCATTGATTGATTTCATCAAACAGTATAAAAATATGCCACCACACTTGTGACTGTATAATGGCCAACGTGAATACATTAAAACAATTTAATATAAAGGAATTAATGTGCTCAGAGATGTTGCAATCTTTAAATGTTCAAGTCTGAGCATAATTTCCTAAGCAAAAAAATATATTTTTGACTGCTGGTCTAGATGACTTAGACCTTCATAAATTAATAAATTATCTTATAAAATTAAAAAACATTTGATTACATTGGATTACACAATTCCCTCATAAACATTAACATCTGGATTAAGCGTTAGATTATTATATACCCCTTTATTTCAGTTTTACCGAATGCAGTTATCGTCTGAGACCAAAAATAGGATCTGCCATCTACACCGTATGCCCTATTTACCTTAGGAACAATTGCAGAAATCAAGAAGTTATGTCTCCAACAAAACAGGAAAAAACAATTGGCTGTTAAATTAAATTCTTTGCACTTGTTGAAAGCAAAATGTTTTTAAACATACTTTATGTTTTATCAATTTGTGATGATTTGTGTTTTATTTTGATTGCTTTTGACTAGTTCATACTATAAGGAACTAATCATTCAGTCTGCTGTGATGTGAAATGTATTGCTATGTCAACCATGGACCAATTAATCAATCAATCAATCAATCAATCAACATTCAGCATAGGACTATTCTAATAAAAACTGTAAAAGTAAAAAAAAATGATGAAGCAAGAGGAATTTCATCGTCCTCATGGCATTACATATATATATATATATATATATATACATCTATATTACCTACTGGCGGTCGCCAGTAGGTATATATAGTTAGGATGTTTTCTCTATGGGATTTTTGAAAATTCTATGTCTAATAACTTTGGCGTTTGTGGACGGAATTGGCTGAAATTTTCAGGAAAATGGAACATTTCGTTTCTGAGCAGCCCCTGAAAATTTGGGGGGGTTCGTCAAGGGGGGGCCGAGAAAAAAGGGGGTCCCAAAACGCGTTTTTCCCATGTTAATTTCCATAGGGCGGTTGGCCTCACTTTTAGCCCGAACGGCTGAATGGATTTGCACAAAACTTGGCAAAATTGTAGGGACTGGTAGCCCGATGTGCCTTTGCTAGGTCTCAATATATGTGTTCCAGTGGATTTTGAGAAATTAACGTTCAAAAAAATATATATATCTGTAAGCGCGCTCCGGGCAGCGCCCCGGTTCGCGTACCTGACGCGTAACGGAACTTCGCGAAGCGAAGCTGATTGGCTCTCCGGTGTCTGTCAACATTCTAAACAGTCCGGAGCGGCCGC
Source organism: Lissotriton helveticus (assembly GCF_964261635.1). Classification (NCBI taxonomy): domain Eukaryota; kingdom Metazoa; phylum Chordata; class Amphibia; order Caudata; family Salamandridae; genus Lissotriton; species Lissotriton helveticus. The sequence goes on along the minus strand of NC_136069.1, from coordinate 1,694,408,276 downwards.
CATCTTGTCTCTCGGTAGGATCGAGAGACAAGAGGAGGCCAAAACAAAGGGGGAAATGACCATAAGGTGGCATAGTAGATCCTTCCTGACCCCCTAGGTTTGATGTGGAGGCTTTAAAAGGGCCCCGCGGGGCAAAAAAAAATAATTTTTTTTTTGTTTTTTTTGCGTGGGTAGCGCCCGGTACGCGCACCGGGAAGCGGTCCGGGGAGCATACTATAAGGAAAAAAGAATGATAGACTATGATATTTTGAAATATTGTATGTTTATTGATTGTTCTTTTTGTTGTTTTTTTTTTGTTTTTTGTTATTTAAGTAGCAGTATTTATGATTATTAAATATAAATTTATTTTTGGAATTGTGCACAGTATACTATAAGTCTGACTTTACATTATATTCAATTTGGTACTAGTTTATGAATTACATATAAAAATGATTAAAGGCTCAAACAATTTTTTAATATTAAATATCATTTTATTTTTCTGATTCTTTTTCAAAATTTAATAGAACGTCTAACATTTGACTGTCCGATATGTCCTCTTATTTAGTGAACATAACTTCCCACATTTGACCGTCATCATAATGAAGTAAATGATCCCCAGATTCTACACATTGTAGAAGTTCATGGTCTCGTGATTCATCCATGAATTCCAAGTCAATGGGTTCAATTATTTCCTCATTGTTCATGTCTAGGACAATTTCAAAGGAAACGTTCTGTTCTCCTTGCATTTTTGTGCTGAAATTTGAATAAAAAATAAATATATCAGTAGAGATAGGGCACTGTTGGGTTTAAGTTCAGACAGGTACTTTTGAGGCATGAAGTAGTACTATTAAAAAGTGCCTGTGAGAAAGCCTATGTAAATTCATAATCTTTCCACAGAAACCTAAATCAATCCATAATTATAATAAACAAGCCTTTCTCAATGTCTAACTCTTACAGAGGGATAGTATATAACTATCTGAAAATGTTTTCAAATTTATAAAATAATATCTTACCTTTTAAAAACAAGTTTAAGTTGTGAGTGAAAATGATCTTGCAATGTAGTTCAGGAAGTAGTAGTCAAAATGGCTGTGTTTTTCTCTCTTTTTTTATATATATTACCATAACCAATCAAATGTCAGGTAAAAAAAGTAGAAAAAGAAAGTAACATTTTAATTGGTTGTCAATTCCAACACTTCAGATGTGTTTTGTGAAGTAATTTACCTCAGGGTATTTAGAGAGGTCTACAGGCTAAATGGCTAAATGGAATTCAAACAAATGTGTGAAAATGGTAGGGATTGGTATGTAGTATGAGCTAATCTATATTTGGTGAAAGTGTCTCCAGGGTTTCTTCTGTAACTTACTTTCCCACCTTTTTTAATGGAGCGCTTCCCGGTGAGCGCCCCGGTACGCGAACCGGCAGCGTTACGGGAGTCCACCATTTTGTGTTTCGGTCGAATTAAGATACAAGATGGAGGGCAAATAATGTTCAGAATGGGTAGAAGGGGGCACGGTAGACGTATTTTGACCCCCTAGGTTTTCTGAGGGTGGCTGAGGAGGCCCATATGTGTGAAAAAAAATCATTTTTTAAAAAAAATTCGCGCGGTTAGCTTCCGGTTCGCGTACCGGGTAGCGCTCCGGGGAGCGTACTTTGTTGAAAATTAGTGAAAAAAGTTAGAGTAAAATAATAATTGTGAGTGATCAGATGTAGGGTAGCTCTGAGAAGAGCTTTTGGGTTTATGGTACATTTAGGTACTTATAAGTAGGTACCAATGCACATTTTTAAATTCAGAATGAAAATTCTGTTCCCTTCATCTGAGAAGTGAACTCCATCTCCTCTGTAGATATCTTGCATGTAGTAACGTAAGTTATTGTTGTAGATGGAGCCCATTCCATGGTCTCTCATGTAAGCTGAAACAGATTTGTTTACATGCTTCCTCGATTTCTCAATTTGTGGACAAAATTGGTTCGACCACCTCCATTTCTGTCTTTGGCATATATTTGAATATACCAAGGCAGTTTGAGGAAAAAGTGCCATCAATTGCTCAAAGGTGTCCTTTAAAAGCATTTCCAGACCTACCCCAGTCAAAGTGCCCAAGTAATTTCCTCCACAGTGCACAATTAACAGGTCAGGTTTAGGCAAATGCATAAAGGTTTTCACCAATGGTATCAATTGGTGACATTTTAATCCTCTGTGGCCAAACCACTTAATTTCCACATCTTGTAAATTGAGGTTAGGTACATTTCTGTTATCAGCATACCTCTGAGCCCAGTAGATGTAACTATGTCCAACAATCCAGACAGAAAACATGGTGAGAGGAGGTTCTGCTGCAGTCAGATGAAGTGTGGCAATGAAATGGGAGTTTAAAAAATAAGAGTTTAAAATGAAAAAAACTGTGGAGTTTCTGTGTTAATGAAGCAGTAGCAGTGATTGGTGGATTTTGATTGCTGAAAACAGAAACTTAGGGTGCATGGATGAGTTCTTTGAAAGATGTAATTTGAATGGTCAAAAAAAAATCATTTTATGAAAGATTGCACTGGATATGCAGGTGTACTGAGAGTTCAGAGTTCAAATGAAACATTGTTGTGTGAACTTGCAAACATGAGAGGTCTTTCAGGAGGTGGTTGCTATGCAAAAAAGGCAGAAAGGGTAGAGGGGGGAAGGGTGTTGATTTGAAAAAAGTGAGGGAAGAGTTTTGATTGGGTGACATGAGAGATATGTGTGATGAATTACAGCTTTTCTGTGCTTTTTATAGCTGCAGACTCTGGAGTGCATACCTTTTGCTCTGCTAAAGACAATTTGGTGTGTTTCTGAGACTGTTTTGAAACTCATAAAGTATTTGCTAAGGTGAGAAAAGATTCATTTAATTTAGATAGAGAATAGTATGGTTTAGGGAGAACATTATGAAGAAAGTTGTGTATTTAAAATTTTGATTTGTGTCAAGTGTTTTACAAATAGATTTTGTTTCTTTGTGTTACATAGCAATGTTAAAAGTGACGCTAAAATAGTGCAAGGGTCTTACAAAAATGCTTTCATGTGTCTTAGGGTATTTTAACTCACTTCCTCATGAATGTAGGTATATAATTGATTTAGATGTTGTGTTTAAAAACGATTTATGAAAACAATTAGGTTTCTGGATATGTACTGCTAGAGATTCATAGGTTGCTTGGGGCATATTTATAAGACCTTTGAGTCTCTCTGATGTTATTTTTCACATTTTAATTTAAGACCTTTCTCTGTGGTGCAAGGTCCTTGTAAATATGCCCCCATCTGTGCTTGGCAAATTTTGATTTTAATTCTTTGACTAACATAGCCATGTTAAAAGTGACCCAAAAATGTTGCAAGGGCCTTAAAAAAAACGCTTTCATGTGTCTTAGGCCATTTTAAGTCATTTCCCCTTGAATGTAGGTATTTAATTGATTTAGATGATGTGTTTAAAAACGATTTATGAAATCAATTAGGTTTCTTGATATGTACTGCTAGAGCTTCATAGGTTGCTTGGGGCATATTTATAAGGCCTTTGTGTCTCTCTGATGTTATTTATCCCATTTTAATTTAAGACCTTTCCCTGTGGTGCAAGGTCCTTGTAAATACGCCCCCATCTGTGCTTGGCAAATTTAGATCTTGATTATTTGACTTACATAGCCATGTTAAAAGTGATCTAAAAATGGAGCAAGGGCTTAAAAAAAACGCTTTCATGTGTCTTAGGGCATTTTAAGTCACTTCCCGATGAATGTAGGTATATAATTGATTTAGATGATGTGTTTAAAAACGATTTTTGAAATCAATTAGGTTTCTTGATATGTAATGCTAGAGCTTCATAGGTTGCTTGGGGCATATTTATAAGGCCTTTGAGTCTTTTCCCATTTTAATTTAAGACCTTTCCCTGTGGTGCAAGGTCATTGTAAATACGCCCCCATGTGTGCTTGGCAAATTTAGATTTTGATTATTTGACTTACATAGCCATGTTCCATACAGTTCTCACCTTCTGCGTAGTCTTTGATATGCTAGACTCCATCTGCACTATGAGATACCTAAGCAAAGGAAACACAGGTGATGTGATTGTGAAATGAGGAAAAGAAACTCCACATTTTTCAATTACATCACCTGTGTTTTCTAAGTTTACGAATGACATTGTGCAGATGAGGTTTAGGTCTGTCCACGGACACAGAAGAGGTCTGGCCTTTGTTCAAGAGTGAAGTGGACATGACTTACTTCATTGGTAGGCTTTCACATGTATTATCTCCTCTGTACTCTTCAACAAGCGTAAATTTCATCTGCAACCCTGAGTAGGCCTCACCTTAAACAAACCTCTGAATAGGCCACACCTTATCGTCATCCTGAATCAATCATTTAAAATGTTAGGGACAGATTTATGATAGGTGTATGACTCTTTTGCGTCACTGTGCGTCACTTTTGTGACGCAGCGGCGGTGCAAAAGATTTGCTATGTGGCGACATATTTACAACTTGATGCATCTAGGCAGATGTGTCATGCTGTAAAGTCCCATGCCACATGAAACCGATGCAGCAGTGATGCAAAAGATGCACCATGTTGCAAGACAGGCCTCATTTCATCTCCAACAAGATAAGAAGCTGAATCTTCTGTAAATGTCAAAATTGTTGTATACACTGCTCAACTTATGTGTACTCTTTGATATTCTAGAGTCCATCTGCACTATGAGATACCTAAGCAAAGGAAATACAGGTGATGTGATTGTGAAATGAGGAAAAGAAACTCCACATTTTTCGATTACATCACCTGTGTTTCCTAAGTTTACGAATGACATTGTGCAGATGAGGTTTAGGTCTGTCCACGGACACAGAAGAGGTCTGGCCTTTGTTCAAGAGTGAAGTGGACATGACTTACTTCATTGGTAGGCTTTCACATGTATTATCTCCTCTGTACTCTTCAACAAGCGTAAATTTCATCTGCAACCCTGAGTAGGCCTCACCTTAAACAAACCTCTGGATAGGCCACACCTTATCGTCATCCTGAATCAATCATTTAAAATGTTAGGGACAGATTTATGATAGGTGTATGCCTCTTTTGCGTCACTGTGCGTCACTTTTGTGACGCTGCGGCGGTGCAAAAGATTTGCTATGTGGCGACATATTTACAACTTGATGCATCTAGGCAGATGTGTCATGCTGTAAAGTCCCGTGCCACATGAAACCAATGCAGCAGTGATGCAAAACATGCACCATGTTGCAAGACAGGCCTCATTTCATCTCCAACAAGATAAGAAGCTGAATCTTCTGTAAATGTCAAAATTGTTGTATACACTGCACAACGTATGTGTACTCTTTGATATGCTAGAGTCCATCTGCACTATGAGATACCTAAGCAAAGGAAACACAGGTGATGTGATTGTGAAATGAGGAAAAGAAACTCCACATTTTTCAATTACATCACCTGTGTTTCCTAAGTTTACGAATGACATTGTGCAGATGAGGTTTAGGTCTGTCCACGGACACAGAAAAGGTCTGGCCTTTGTTCAAGAGTGAAGTGGATATGACTTACTTCATTGGTAGGCCTTCACATGTATTATCTCCTCTGTACTCTTCAACAAGCGAAAATTTCATCTGCAACCCTGAGTAGGCCTCACCTCAAACAAACCTCTGGATAGGCCACACTTTATCGTCATCTTGAATCAATCATTTAAAATGTTAGGGACAGATTTATGATAGGTGTATGTCTCTTTGGGTCACTGTGCGTCACTTTTGTGACGCAGCGGCGGTGCAAAAGATTTGCTATGTGGCGACATATTTACAACTTGATGCATCTAGGCAGATGTGTCATGCTGTAAAGTCCTGTGCCACATGAAACCTGCGTCAGTTTTCATATAGGTGTTTTGTTGCAAGGTATGCATTAATTTGCATGAAAGCCCTGTAAAACTAACACTGTGAAATTTAGAAGATTTCACTGAGTCAGCTTTATAGCATTGCTGAATCAAATCCTTACGCCTGTTTGAAACAGGCATAAGAAGTGATGCACCATGCAATGTGAGGCTTCCTCCTGTGCATTGCAGTAGACATGTCGCGCTTATGACGTGATTCCTGCAATGTGCTGCTTTTGCAGCACAGATGCGTGACGCATCTGTGCTGTTTTTGCTCAATGGTGCTCCACATTGTAAATGCGGCACACTATGGGTGGCAGAGCAGCGGTGCACATTAACTGGTTCATCCGTGGGGATGCGCCAGTTAACATAAATCTGCCCCTTTACATTTAAGTATGAGCAGGGGACACAGAGTCGGTGAGGGTTATCCAAGGTTAAGAAGAGATGAGTCCTGTTCACTGAAAACTTGGACATAGGCCTCACCTCCTCAGCATCACTGGACATGGCTAAATATTAGCTGCAAAATGTTACTCTTGTTAAACAATTTTACTATTATAGTCTCTGAGATTTGTCTCTTACTCTGCAACATCTCATTGTTGTTCTCTTTCTTTAAAGATAACGACAACATCAAGCACGAGTGATAATGATCAATCTGTTGATCTCGACATTATCATTGAAATTGTGATTGAAACATCAGTGGAAGTAGATCCCTTGGATGATTTAAATCCTGAGGATGATGAAGAACATGATGAGGATGCCGATTTGTCAGAATTGTATGACATAGGGTGGGAAGCTGACCTGCTTGAGCCTATGGAACTATAAACATTTATTTTTAAAATTTACAATAAATGAAAAGTAAAAATGTAAATCGTTTCATTTAAAATTAAACACACCTTCAAAAACAGGTTATGTGTAGTGTCTTCAATAAAATATTAAAATATGCTCATAAAATTGGATCAGATTCACATATAAAACAGCACAGGTCAAATGTAGAAGCATTCCATTTCTTTTCTGCTATTTGTGTATTCTAAATTTGCCAAAGCACTAAAAAATATTCTATGTAAAAATGTCAATTAGTGTGTTAAGTTTTTGATGACTGTTATTGATTTACTGTTTGGTAATAGTGGTTAATAACATTTTTTAATATATTTTACCACAGATTCAACTGCAGATCATTTCAAATTTTGAGAATGCCGTCTAAGGATAGAATCAGAAAGGCTACAAAACGTCAAAGACAGCAGGTTCATCAATTAATGCAGCAGTCCTCTACAATAAAAAATCGTCAAGTCACCAAGAAAGCACCGGGTAAGACCACGAAATCATTCATAAGAAACATTTGTAAAAAAAAAATAAAATGTTGTACAGAAAATATTTTAGTCCAGCAAAAGAGAAGCAATTTAAACGGAAAGGAAAGGCCAATCAAAAATATTACTGCTAGAGCAAGAGATAACTCTGTGCATGATAGTAGAAGGAAACAACAGTTTAGGGACATTCGTAAACGAATGTTCCGCAACAGGATAATTGGCAATTTGTTAAAAAATATTAAGAAAGGTCAACAGAAAGTGGTTTTTTATAAGAGAAAAAAAAAGTTGAGAAAGTTATTGATCAGGCATTTGAAATTAAACGAAAGTTATTTATTTTGATAATCAATAGAATTAGGAAGCTAAACAAGGCAATTTATGATTTCAAAAGAAATAGTAGATGGAAGAGAATAGTTAATCGTAGTAATTTTTGTGAATTTTTTTCCGGAGAATGGATGCATAGTTCAAGTTGTGAGGCATTTTTTAATGAGGAGAGTTATTTCCAGGATAATGATTTGGTGCATGCAGTTGACACCAATGGTCGAGCTTATGAGGTGAAAGATGGTTGTCCAGTTGAAAAAGAAAAACTTGTGACAACAGAGACAGAAGAGGTGTTAGGTAATGAGGTTTTAGGAAGACGTCCTAAGGGCCCTGTGTACACCTGGAAGTGTAGTAGTATTTGCAGTGTACAACAGGATTCCATCAATTTGCTTTGTGATTTTGTACGGACATTTAATAAGAAAAGTTTGAAGCAGAAAATGATGTTGTTGCAAGAATTAGATCCTTGCAGAGTGAGAGAAGTGACAGGTTTGCATGGTCATTCACTGGCTTGTCTTTCCAGGAGAGTATGCCAGAGTGTTTTTCATCATTTCAGGATGCTAGCAGTGCATCATAATAAAGTGAGGAAATTAGTTAGAATGTTGTATTATGCTAAGAATCCAGCAATTATGCTTAAACAATTATGCGCTGCTCTTTTGCATGGTTCTGAAATAGATGTGAAAAATATTTGTGAAGAAATTGAGTTTTGTTACTTTGGAAGTAAAGAGGAGAATGTTGAAATTGACCCAGAAGAAGAGGGTAATGTGGAAGATAGTGTACAGGTTTCCAGTACAGATAATTTTCAGAAGGAAATTGCCACGTTTCAGGTGAAATCAAGTGAGAGGCCTAATTTCACTTGTGTGTGTTGTCGACGCACTTATTATAAGAATCAGACTAAGTTAGTGGATTTATATGCAAAAAGTGAAAGGGAAAATAATAGTGAATGGAAGGATTTCGCAACATACTTGATGGTAGAAAATTGTTTTGATTTGGGATCGGATCAACGTGTGTGTACTTATTGTTGTAACAAATTAAATCAAAACCAGATGCCTGCTAGAGCGGTTCATAATAATCTGGAATTGGTTGAGATTCCTTCTGAATTGAAGGATTTAAATACTTATGAATCTATTTTGATTCAAAGTATCCATCCCTTTCAGGCTATTGTAAGAATGGAGCCAAAGACAGGGAAATTGCCTCCATCAGATTTACAGAGAGGATTAAAGGGAAGAGTTGTTTATTTGCCTCTAGATTTGAAGAAAAACATTAACACAATTGGAGTAGAAAAAGTGGAAGAGGAACCTCTGGTTATTTTAGTTAATGGGGTTCCGACAAAGAATAAGAAAATATGGCAAGATTTAGTGGATGTTAGGAAAGTCAAAAAGGCAACATTGTATTTGAAAAAAAATAATAAGTACTATAAGAATGTTTATGTTGCAGAAGAGGAAGTAAGTGAGGAAGAGGATAGCGATTTGTGTGCTGGTCAAATTGAGAAAGTAGAACCCTCTAAAAGTGAAGAAATATATGAGCATTATAGTGTTCATCCTTTGCATTCCAAGGAAGTCATGGGGAATGCTATTGAGTTGTTTCAAATGAAACAAGCCAAAGGGAGTCCCATTAGTGTTTGGGAGGAAAGTTTGGAAGCTCGGTGTTTCCCACAGCTATTTCCAACAGGTCAAGGAGGAAGATATGAAGAGCGACCTCATCAAATTCCTGCTTCTGAATACCGGACTTTACGATTGTATGCAGAAGATGCTAGGTTTCGACAATGCATTCCCTATTTGTTTCATCTACTGTTTGAAAGCGATCTGTCTGGACTGTCATATGCAGTGAACCACATCTTGAAAAGTGGTATACAGATGCAAAACATCTCGGCAAGTGACTTTATGGATAAAGTCAATGTCCAAGACAGTATTTTGGATTGTCACCTGATTAATCTCATGGCGTGTCAGCGTGGTACTAATGAGTACTGGTACCGTCGTCATGATGATTTAAAATGTATGCTGAGGAACTTAGGAACTCCCACATGGTTCCTCACTCTGAGCTGTGCCGAGTATGGCTGGGAAGACTTACTTGAATTTCTACGAGAGGCAAATGGAAACATTGAAAATATCGAATTCAAGACACCCGGAGAACTGTGCTCTTTGGATCCAGTGAATGTATGCAGGTACTTCAATCATAGATTTGAAGCTATGATGTCTTTCATCATGAACAAGAGAAATCCACCTCTTGGAGAGGTGTTGGATTTCTTCTGGAGAAAGGAGTACCAAGCAAGAGGTGCTCCTCATATACATATGCTGCTGTGGATCAAGGATGCACCTAAATTTGGAACGGATCCAGAAGATTTAGTGATGAGTTTCATAGAACAGTATTCTACATGTGCTGTTCCAAATGTAAAGGAGGACAAAAGCCTAAGAGAACAAGTTCTACGCTTCCAAAGCCATCGTTGCGGAAAGTACTGTTGTCGTAAATTCAAAAACAAGCACAAGTTCTACACCAAATGTCGTTTCGCCTTTCCACGACCGGTGATTTCTAAAGGAAGAGTGAACAGTTTGATGTCTTCGCTGCGACATAATGTGATGAAGAAATCACCTAAAAACACATACAATTAGAAAAGGAACGAAGAGTCCAAGTACATCAACGACTACAACCCAGTGATTTTGTCCATGTGCAATGCTAACATGGATATACAGTTTGTGGCTGATAACTGTATGGCTGTGGCTCGGTATGTGACATCTTACATCACCAAAAAAGAAAAGACAGAATTGAAGGATATGTGGGAGGACATTTCCCATGAAAAGAGCCTCAGTAAGAAGTTGTACAGTTTCAGTCTGAAGATGTTGTCGCATCGAGAAATCGGAGCTTACGAATGTTCTGAGTGGTTGTCTTCAGCAAGTCTCTATGCCAAATCTAGGAGTATCGTTTGGGCGAGTCTTGGTCTTGCTGCAACGCGTAATCGAGTTCTGAAACCTGTGCGGGAAATTGAGTATTTGGCGGAAAAGGAGCCAAACAGTACCGATATTTTGAAGACCAACATGTTGGATACATATTATCCAAATCGAAGCAGTCACCTCGAGAATGTTTGTCTGTAAGAGGTTCTACAAAATTACATATTCAAGAGGAACATCAAAGAAGATATTGATAAAGGAGTGTATGCTGTAATTGGAAGTGAGGGATGTCTGGTCAAGCAAAGAAAATGCCACTTGGTAAACCATCGAAAATTGAGTGGCGAATCTCCTGAAAAAAAGGAGTTTTTTTATTTAGCACTTTTGCAACTTTTCAAGCCTTGGCATGCAGAAGAGGAACTGCTTGGAGATTTCCTCTGTCACGAAGACTCTTTCACTGCCGCCAAGGAGACCATAGAATGTCCTGCTTTTCCCAAATATCTAGAAATGTTGAATGCGGAAATCGAGCAGGAAGCAACGATTGCAGCCGAGATTGCCAGAGACAGTTCTCAGGACAGTCAGAGTTCTGTTTCCTTGAGTCAGGATCCACTAGGAGGACCTGTTATCGAAAATGAAGCTGCCACTGCCATGAATGAAGTGGAAAGAGCCATGGCACATGCTCAGGAGGATGTGGTTAACTTAGAAGACTTGGAAAGACAACTCAACGTTGAGCAGAGGAAAATATATGACGAAGTTACCAAGCAAATTGATCATGGATTAAGTCATGAGAAGAAAGAGTGCTCATGTACGTCGTTGAAGCCTGTCCGACTGTACGTGAGTGGAGAAGCGGGAACTGGAAAAAGTTTCCTCATTAAAGCAATTTCATGTTATTTGCAGGAAAGGACTGAGTCATCGCTGTCTTGTGTTGTCACCGCTCCAACTGGACTGGCAGCACATAACATTAAAGGTATTACTTTGCATCGTCTACTGATGCTGCCAGTGGAGCATGATAACAAATTACAATACCACAAGTTATCTGGAGATGCTTGTTGTGAAGTTTCAAGAGTCTTGAGGAAAATGAAACTTCTTATCATTGACGAAGTAAGCATGGTTTCTAATGTCATGCTTGCCTTTGTGCATTTGAGAATGCAAGAAGTTCTTAAAACAGAGTATGATGTGTTATTTGGTGGCAAACACATCATTGTTTTCGGAGATCTTCTGCAGCTGACACCAGTGAAAGGACAACCTGTGTTCAAAATGCTCACGCATGAAGATACCAGGAAGTGCCTAGGGAGCATTGGCAACATCAATATATGGTTAAACTTCAATTATGCTGAACTGCATGAAAATATGTGTCAGGCGAAGGATGAAGATTACAAGAATATTCTACAAGATGTTAGAATTGGAAAAGTGACCGAGCATGGGAAAGAAGCTTTACATGCACGATTACTGTCAAATTTATATCCAGAACAAGACGTTGTGCCTGAGAATATTTTTCAGAAAATTACTGAGAAGAAATCTGGAATATGTTTGATGCCAACTCTTGCAGAATGTGCCATCTTCAACAACAAAATGTTGCATTTATAAAACCAAGAGATTGTGAAACTGGAAGCTATTGACAGAGTAGAGCATATGGGATCAACAATTATGTTGTCTGAGAATTTGAAAACAAAATTGGATTCATTAGAGATGACTATATCTAAAACTGCAGGCTTTGAAAAGACTCTGAATGTGTGCTTAAACTGCCGTATAATTTTAAGAAGGAATTTACATGTTGAAAGAGGTCTGGTAAATGGATCAATGGGTAATGTTGTTGATTTTGTGAAATACAGAAATAGAGATGGAATTGAATTTTTAAAAATTAAATTTGATGGCATTGAGGAAGTACAGCTAATTGGTCGTTGTTCTGCTAGATTTTTGCTTGTAAAAGACTTATATGTTCGCCGTAAGCAGTTTCCTGTTTGCTTGGCATATGCAGTGACAATCCATAAATCGCAAGGTTTAAGTGTAGACAGTGCATTGGTGAATATTGGCAGTTCTGTGTTCAAGGAGGGTATGGCATATGTGGCATTGTCACGAGTTAGAACTTTATCGGGATTGTACTTGATTGAGTGTGATGTCACAAACATTTGTGCGGATCTAGATTGTGTTAAGTAATACAATAGGTTAAGAAGAGAGTATGCGCCACATTTGCCTCAATATCCTTTGTTTGAGAAATGTGTGGTAGGCCGGAAACGAAGAAATGTGACCAATAGTAGGGAGGTTGTAGCAAAAAGACGAAAAGTCGATGAACTTGAAATTATAAGCAGAAAGAAAAAGGATTCTGTTGAAGATGTTGTTGGTTTTCAATTTGAAAACAGTTCTGGTGTCAACTGCTATGCTAATGTAGTGGTTAATGTTTTGTTTTCTCTAGAAAATGTAAAAGAAGAGATAGTGGTCAATTCTGATCAAAGATTTTGCAGTTTGTTAAATTCTGTGTTAGAGAAATGTAGCACTGATAGAACAAAAATAGAAAGTGTGTCTGAAATTCGAAATCTGTTAGACAGATGTTCAGGTCAAACACAATTCTCTCAAAATATTCAGCAAGATTGTCAGGAGTTTTTAATGTATATGCTTGATGTATTGCATGCTGAAGGTGTAGATGTAGATCACCTGTTTGGGCTTTCTTATCAATGGCAGCATTACTGCGAGAACTGTAGGGTATCAAGTACTACTAGTGTAGACTCAGAAAGATTTATATATTTAACTTTGCCAGACAGTAAATCAGTGTCCTTTAATAAGCTAGTAAAAGCAGCTGATCACAACATGGAGTGTAGCCAATGTAAGTCTGAAATGTTGTCAACATTATTTATACAAACATATGGCCAGTATGTCATTTTAATGTTCCAACGATGTAGGCCTGATGGAACAAAATTGACAACTTTAATAAAAAATGTTGTGGCTTCACAGTTGTCAATATCAGGAAGGACTTTTGTAACTGCAGCAATTATATATCATGACGGTCCTTCAATAACATCAGGACATTACACAGCTTATTTAAAGTCTAGAAATGGCTAGTCATTCTGCAATGATTCTGTTTTAACTTTTTTAAAAAAATTGCCTTTTGACCTTAAAAATTCTTACCTGGTGTTTTTAAAACCAAAATTTTAGGGAAGGAATCTCTGGATTTGCTCTGAGGAATTTCAAGAGGTTCTCATGGCTCCTACACGATTTGGCCTTGAGGATAAGTGTAGTACAGAGTCAAAAGTTATTTTTGAGTTTTAAATAGTTCCTGGAAAAAAAGAAGATTTTCTTACAGAAAGTGGTGGGCAGAGATTAGTTGAAGGACAACAGAGTATTTCCCAAAGCAAACGGTGTTCTTACCATAACACTTGACGTCATGGAAAAATAACTGCACTTTGTATGAGTTCAGAAAAACTGTTTCTTTTTATAAGCTAATTCAAGCAGCCAATCAAAACATGGAGTAGAGGGAATGTAAGTCTGCAATGCTGTCTAGATTATTGGTCCAAACTTTTGATTATAATGTCATTTTGAAAATCCAACTATATAAACCTGATGAAAGTAAGTCTTCAACTTTAATTACAAATGTTGTGGCTACACAGTCGTTGATTTTAGGAAGAACATTTGTAACTGCAGCTATTATATGGCATGATGGTCATTTGACAGATCCGCTTATTACACAGCTTATTGAAAATGTAAAAAAATGTGCTGTTTCGGAAATTATTTTCATTAGACTACGATACAATGTTGCCTTTTTATTTAAAAATATTCTTACTTTCTGTTTTCAGAAAAGAGAATTTAGGGTAGGTAACTGGCGTATAATGATTCTAGGGGTTGATATAATTGTATCTACTGTTTTATATTGCTTTGTGATTAAAAGTGATGTAGAGAATTAAATAATTGTAGTACTCATAGAGGTAGTGTAAGTCTGCTTCATAGTAAGCAGTATCAGTGTCATAGGAAATGTAGAACATGAGTGAGCAAGAAGGGTAAGATATTACTAGTCCAGGATTGTGAAAGTGATCTTGAACGTTTTCTTTCTGAAAGTTGCGGAAATACAAAATGACGGGATTTGCTTAGAAGAATTCCAAGAGTTATAAATGGCTCTTACACGATTTGGCCTTGTGGAAATGTGAGGTAGAGAGCGAGAAGTCATTTATTGTATGTAACATATTTTTCAAAACGATGGAGCTTTTCTTTCAGAAAGTGGCGGGCTGAAAATAATAGCAGCACAACAGAGTGTAAGCTGTTCATAGGATATCCTTCGACGTCATGGAAAGTAAGTTACTTTTCAGGAGTTCTGATTTCTGTTTGGTTATGTTATATGGGTTTTTTAAACACAATCATTTTGATTGTGTTTTTTTTCCCCGCTGTTATATGATGAATACCTTCAAGTCACTATTTTTAGTGAAATTTGATAAATTCTGAGAACAGCAAAAATAAACCATTTAACATGTATAATTAATTCTGTACTTTTTGTATTTATGATATACATTTAGAACTGTGTAGTAGGCATTGAAAAGCTGAGGCTTCTATAAGTGTCAAAGTTGTTGCATACAGTGCTCACATTCTACGTAGTCTTTCATATGATAGACTACATCTAAAGAATGAGATACCTAAGCAAAGGAAACACAGGTGATGTGACTGTGGAATGAGCAAAAAAAATTGCACGTTTTTCAATTAAATTACCTGTGTTTCCTAACATTAACCATCACATTGTGTAGATGAGGTTTAGGCCTGTTCCAGGAGACAGAGGAGGTCTCACATTTGTTCAAGAGTGCAGTGGACATGACTCACTCCGTTGGTAGGCCTGCACATGTATTATCTCTTCTATACTCTTCAACAAGCCTAAATTTCATCTGCAACCCTGAGTAGGACTTACCTGAAACAAATCTCTGGATAGGCCACACCTTATCAGCATCTAGAAACAATCATTTAAAATGTTAAGTGCAGATTTATGATGGCTATACGCCTCTTTTGCGTCGCTGTTCCGTCACTTTTGTGACGCAGCAGCAGTGTAAAAGATGCACCATGTTGCAAGATAGGCCTCAGTTCATCTACAGCAAGATACCGTCAGTTTAAAATGTATATAATTAGGACTGTGTAGGGGGCATGCAGAAGCTGAGGCTTCAGTAAGTGTCAAAGTTGTTGCATGCAGTGCTGCACTTCTGGGTACTCTTTCATATGCTGGACTACATCTGCACAATGAGATACCTAAGCAAAGGAAACACGATTGATGTGATTGTGAAATGAGCAAAAGAAATTGCACGTTTTTCAATGACATCACCTGTGTTTCCTAACATTACACATCACATTGTGCAAATCAAGTTTAGGCCTGTCCAAGGAAACAGAGGAGGTCTGGCCTTTGTTCAAGAGTGAAGTGGACATGACTCACTTCATTGGTAGACATGGATATGTATTATCTCCTCTGTACTCTATAACAAGCGTAAATTTCATCTGCAACCCTGAGTAGGCCTCACCTCAAACAAACCTCTGGATAGGATACACCTTATTAGCATCCTGAAACAATCATTTAAAATGTTAGGGACAGTTTTATGATGGCTGTGCACCTCTTTTGCGCTGCCGTTGCATCACTTTTGTGAGACAGCAGCAGTGCAAAAGATGCACCATGTTGCAAGATAGGCCTCACTTCATCTGCATCAAGATACTTTTAGTTTAAAATGTATATTTTTAGGACTGTGTAGGGGCATGGAGAAGCAGAGGCTTCTGTAAGTGTCAAAGTTGTTGAAAAACTGTTTGTTCTCAATCTTTACCCTTGTCTTTTCTAATTTTTAAATACATATTTTAATATTTTTCAAATGTTTGTTCTCTCTTTCACAGATTGAAAGTATAAAAATAACAAGTGACTAAGTTAACGACAATTATAAGGTAAATGTTTTGTACTCTTTTCGTTACATTTCTATCACATTTAACTTCTATTAGTTTCACTACTTCATTTCTTTAACCCTCACTTTCCTGCCTTTGCTACTTTCCTCATTCCTTTCTCTATTACTTACTTACTCTACTCCTTCCACTATTTTTGTCAGTCCCTCTCTTCTCATACTTCCTCACTCTTGTTCACTCACTCCATCTCTATTACTCTCACTGTCTCTGACTGATCACTCTTTCACTACTTGTTCATTATGCTTTCTCTCTGTTGTTCAAGCACACATATTATCAACACAGGCAATAAAATTATCGCTGCTTTTATCAGCAGAAAACTGCCGCAAAAGTAGCTTTAGTGGCAGTTTTCTTCCGCAAAAGCGGCTTTAGCACCAGTTTTCTGCCGATAAAAGCAGTCATTATCGGCAGAAAACTGCTGCAAAAGCGTCTTTAGCGTCAGATTTCTGCCGATAAAAGCAGCAAAACTTTTATCGCCTATGTTGATAATATGCCCCTATGTTATTTACATTTCTTTGCTGTTTCAATCATTCCTTTTCTGTTACTTCTTCTTTTCTGCATTGTGTTTTTTCTCTCTGTTATTCCAATGTTTTAATCTTAATTTAATCATTCAGTCACATTCTCTACTCTCCTTTTTTTTCTTTCACTTCCTTATCTATTTTGTTTTTCTCAATTATACCCTCTTCCATCTTTTCTTCGGTAAATAGATCTATTAAACAGTATCTTTGGTTTAGTCCATATAGCTGTCTTTCTTTTAACATTACTCTCTGTTTCCTTCCCTTATACTTACTCTTCTTTTTAAAAAAAATAATGTTTTGGTTCGCTCCCGGTTCGCGTACCGGCGAGCGAACCGGGAAGCGAACCAAAAGAAATAGAGGTTGGCAGAGTGCTAAATATTCTACCAATTTTTTTTATAAAGGGGAGGTAGTTCTGATAAGAACTTTTTTTTATTGTTTTTGTTGTTTTATATTTTTTTTATTATTTTTCTGAACATTTTTTTACTTTTTTTGTATTTTTTGAACGGTTTTATATTTTTTTTTGGGTGGGGGAAACGAAAACGATTCATTATAAAGGGCTCAACAGGAGCAACAAAAAAAAAAGAATTTATTCTCTGGGGCGTTTCGGACAATCATGATTGTCGATAGCTCTGTTGATCAGAGTGATGCTACTTTCTCTGTAGCAAATGAATTGGTTACAACGCACACACACTTGTTTCACTTCCCCGAACCTCATTTGTATATTTGGGACCATCTCCCTCACCTCTGGTCCCGTCACTTCCTGTACAACTGATCTTCTGGCCATAGAAGGGGGATTATCTTGCTGGTCACGTAACTGCGCAGCACTGTAGTTGATAGGATGCCACCTCTGCATATGGCGATTTTTTATCTGTCCCTCTGGACAGACGTTCTTTACATATAAGGCAAGTTACGTACCGGGCATTGACTTTTTTTTGGCCCTGGGGAAATGTAAAAAATTGCCAAATATAATTTTCTTTGACATGAGACCTCCTGGGCACCTCACGCAAAAACTGCCTCTCTTCCTGCTCTTCCTCTTCTTCCTCTTCTTCCTCCTCTTGCTGAATGATAACTTCAGCAGGTGGTCCTCTCTTCCTTGGAGGTGGTGGAGGTGGTGGGGAAGCACCAGCTGAAGCTACTAATGAAGCCATTGCTCAGTGATCACAAAAGGTCTTCCTCTCACAAAGATGAAAGTCAGAGTGAAGGAAAGAAGGAGGGGTTTTCATCATTTGGGAAAAACGATAGTTCTAAACCAATGAAAAGTGTTACTTTTAGGTCACATGACCTAGTATTACATCATTATGAAACTAAAAGTGAAATGAACCAATGAAAAGTGTTATTAACAAGTCACATGACCTGTTGTGTTTACGTTACGCGCTTTGGGCCGCGTCCCTGATCGCTTCCGGGAAGCGGCGCTTCGCGCCTCGTTCCCGTACCGGTTCACTTCCGGGTACGCTAACGCGGCGCGTCATATGACGTTTCACGCGACAACGCGATACGTCACGCTGACGCGACGTGTCACGATGTTGTTTTCTAACGCGGCAGTTGCGCAAACGGAACGTTTACCGGTTCGCGTACCGGGTCGCGGCACCATTTTGAGCTAACGGGAAGCGACCCGGTTCGCGGACCGGGAGCGAAACAAAAAAAAATAATTAAAAAAATACATAATTTTTTTTATTAATAAACATATAAAATATATTTTTTGATTTAAAGAAGAATACATTTTAAAGCTTTTGATATTTGCTATTAAAAAACCATTGAAATTCACAGAAAAAACCATAGGTTATAGACCATTTATAGTTAGGAATTAGCATTTACAAAACCTTGAAAATTCACTGAAAAAACCATAGGTTATAGACCATATATAGTTAGGAATTAGCATTTAAGAAACCTTTTTTTACTCACACAAAACCATTGAAATGCCATATATAGTTAGTTGTACTAACTATATATCGCGCACCCGCAATCCACTGCTGATCATGTCACATATTACATCATTCATGACATGGTCAGTGACATCACTGATGACATCACTGATGACATCTCAAATGCATCTCAAATGACATCACTGATGACATCACTGATGACAACATCCAGTGACTGTATGTTTCTGTAAAGTTAAAATATGTCTTACATATTGAAGAATGAGTGGATGTATAAGTGTCTGGATGAAGGATTTAGTAGGTGCATGACTGACTGTATGAGTGAGTGATTAAATGTGTCTCACTGAGTGCATGGGTTAGTGACTAAACTGTCTTAATTTGTGCATCATTATGTCTGTTGTTCTGTAAACTGCTGCATGTGTTGATCAGTAGCTATATGAGTAACTATATGGGTTATTTATTGGTTGCCCAAGTATTTGTATGGGAGACTGAGTGTTTGTGTGGGTGGCTGGGAGGTGTATGACTCTGTGCATAGATGTGTGAGCAGTTGATTCACTAGATGTATGGATTCAAAAGTGCATGTGGAAACAGCTGTATGGGCGGTTGACTGTGTGCATAAGTGTATTGGTGAGTGAATGGATATCTCAGTGCTACATGTCAAAGTAAGTACATATGTAAAACACAGTACATGTGAGAGTTGACATATATAAATAACTATGCATAAGAGCCAGTGAATGTGTGAGTGGCTGTATGGATCATTGTGAACTTGTATCAGGGATTGTATAAGAGAGTAAATATGTGTTAGTATATGTTTGAATAAGTAAGGTGTGTATAACTGTATAGTTGAGGAAATGGAGGTGTGATTGATTCTTTACATGACTGACTAGGTGTGTGAGTAACTCCATGGATGAGTGACAGTCTGTGAGTGTCTGTTTACACTGAGTGTATCTAAGTTTTTATTACAGTCTGAAGAGATTCATCGTATTATCACATGAATAATGTCATCAGTGATGTCATCAGTGATGTCTTTTGAGATGTGATCAGTGATGTCATCAGTGATGTCATTGGTGATGTCATTTGAGATGTCATCAATGATGTCATCAGTGATGTCATCAGTGATATCATCAATGATGTCATTTGAGATGTCATCAGTGATGTCATCAGTGATGTCATTTGAGATGTCATCAGTGATGTCATTTGAGATGTCATCAGTGATGTCATCAGTGATGTCACTGACCATGTCATGAATGATGTAATATGTGACATGATCAGCAGTGGATTGCGGGTGCGCGATATATAGTTAGTACAACTAACTATATATGGAATTTCAATGGTTTTGTGTGAGTAAAAAAAAGGTTTCTTAAATGCTAATTCCTAACTATATATGGTCTATAACCTATGGTTTTTTCAGTGAATATATATATATATATGCCCCTAATATTAAAAGATTTTTTCAACAATAAGATCTGTCTTGATTTTAAAACTGTACATATACAAATCTAGTGTACAAAGTCCTGCTTTTCTGCACTGCATAAATGACATGTCTTTGGCCCACTATATTTCCAAGTAGGTAAATCAGCCAATGAAGGTAATTTCCCAAAACAAGTGGCCAATTGCTTCCTCTTTAAATATTGGGAATGTGTTGTACTTACATAAGCTGCTGGGTGTAGTGTGGTATATGATTGAAACACCATCCAGACATTGTCATGTGTGCTTAAAAACGGTTCTTGTCTTCAATAAGTGAGTGTTTTTCTGAGGCTTTAATGATTAGTTGGCTAATACCAGAAAGGTTAGGTCCAGGTATTTGCTGTAGGCTGATTGAGGATCATTTTCCTGGGTCCGCAGAGGGCATTATTTAGTAATGTGGCACAATGTATTTATATTTTGTACCATTAATTTATTGTTGTGTATCTTCTTGCTATGGACTGTTGCAACAGCATGAATTCTAGTGAAACTTGCACTGGAGAGGCATTCTGTGGAAGGCCAAATACTTTTTTTGTATGCCTTTATTTGAGAACTTTCAAGTAGTGTTACATCTTTCGTGTATGCCACTGTTGGTAAAATTGTAGCCATTAGGACTGCTTGTAGTGGCATGTAGGAAGGACCATTCAGTATTTTTGCTAGCGAGCAAAAGGCGTAGATCAATATCCTTTCTTGACAGCAAACTGTTTATTTGTTTGAAAATGTAATCGATTTTTCATATAAGGGCCCTAGTACTTATAGTTACTGACCACCTCAAGACTTGAATCTCCAAATTAGATTGAGGGTTGTTTTTGAGGTTTGTATCTGATAATCATTGTTTTAGTTGGGTTTATTTCAAGTGCATTTGATTTAGCAAAATAACTGGAGCTTGTCAAGTGCTCTTTTGAGGCCCACTCTCGTTTGGCTAAGTAAAACAATATCATCTGCATAAGAAAGGTGAATAGTGTTCCCAAACATGGAGGATGAAAATGTACCTAATCTTGTCTTGGGGAAAGGGTGGCCATGAACAGATTAAACAAATGCGGGGCTACCTTAGTATATATTTTCCTTGACAGTCTTGTACCATAGGCTAGTTTAACCTGAATCCATGTGTCCATGTACAGCTGTGTTATGGCTAAGAGAGTTCTATCAGGGAGGCCCCACCTCCTTATTTATTTTTATAGAAGGCCTCTATCTATATGGTCAAAGGCTGCTTTAAAATATAAATAAATATAAATACAAACCTTTCTGCATGTGCATTCTCTTATCTTCCATTAGTCCATTGGTCAAATATTTTTTGTGTTAGGTATATTGATGGTTCACTCCACATACTGCAAGATATAAAAATTATTACAAATAACTGTCTACAAATACAACACTCAATCATACATGCAGGTCAGGTAAACCTGATAGGGTACCATGACTGGGCATTACATCATTATATGTGTTTGTGAAATTAATGACTACTGCTCCTTAGTAAAGCAAAAGCTCCTTCAGACTCAGGTTTTCTCCTCATTTAAAGGTTGTGAAGAGCCAGGTGGTGGAGAACCAGCTATTTCTGCTGTCTGTCAATCTACAAATCAATCATACATCTCAGCGTATTTAAGAAAGTCCTTCTGACATACTTATTCTGTTCAGGACCACCTGGAAAAGCCTGGCCATCCTGAACAGGAAGAATACCAATGATCCTTATGTGGTGGATGAAAACCTTAAGGGCCTCAGAAGGCTTTTTTTTCCCTGTGTATCAGAAACAAACCCCTGCTGTAGGGTTTCCCAAGTGGGGTCAACCCAACATTGTGTGTTTTTAGTAAACATCTCTGCCTTCTATGCAACTGTTGCCCAAAATGAAGCAAAAAAGATAGTGAATTCCCCATGAGGCACGCGTGGTTTTCGTATTGCGGTGGTCCTCCAATATCAGAGACGAAGCCATGATCCTCGGATGACTGGTGAGCTGTCTGCCAATTGCTGTCTAATTATCCTTCTCAATGTTACCTAGCTATGTACGGTCCATGCTTGAAAACCAAAACAATGGTCCCCAAGGATGCAGTTAGAAATAGGTCTGACGCCCTGTAACAACAGGCATATCTGTTTCAAAATTGTGTGGCTTCTCTGTTTGTAGCATTAGTTCGATTAACCCTAACCACCATTGAAACATATTGCATTTGCTTAAAAAAAGTATTCACAACAATAACATAACATGGACGTTCCTAAAGTGTATGTTAGACCACAAGGATATCTTGGTGCTGAATAACAGATGTTTACTGTTACCCAACTCAATTTTACTCAATATGAATATTCCTGCAAAGTTATGCCCCATTCACACACCACTCAGGCAATCTCTAACACAAATGTAGTTGGTATGAGAAGAAAACAATTGCTAGCAGGATACTGTGAATCTAAAATGTTCAACTTTACAAATGCAAGGGCTCATGAGACCTTCTTTCCAATTGACTTCAGCCACGAGTGAGACCTCTGTCTATGTCACAAGCTGTAAGTAGACCATAGGAAGCCACTGGGCTCCCAAAAAAGTAACAAGCCTGCTTGCTACCCAAATAGTTCCTCCTGTGGGTGTGTATACAATATAAAGTCTGATATAATGTATGTGATTTATAGTCAGCTAAACGAATCAATGCAACAGGTGTTCAAAAAATCTTCATAAAATGTTTGGAAACGTCTGATTGACTTCTAAAAGATAGCCAAAATATTTGCAGCGTGACATTGTATATTTATTTTCTTCCTATTATTTCTATGCAGATCAGCTTTGGGTCTGAGCTGCCCATGCTAAGTGACAAGTCTCTGTTCCCTTCCTTCCTGCGCACAGTACCCAGCAGCATCTTTCAGATCACTGCACTGGTGCGACTAATGGCACACTTCAGCTGGACATGGATTGGGATGATCATCTCCGATGATGAAATGGGATTGCAAGGCGGGCAAGATCTGAAAGAGGGAATCGAACATAACAAGGGATGTGTGGCGTTTATGGAAAAAACTCATACGGCATATACTAGAACAAAGATAATGACCATCGCCAATACTGTCCAGAGTCATGCAGTGAAAGTGATCATTGTCTACAGTTCTGTTGTCCATGTGAAGGATCTCTTGGAGGTCCTTTCTGAACAGAACGTGACCAATAAGATCTTCATCTTCTCTGCATCCTTCACAATGACTCTTGGGCTCTTCTCAGAGCAGGCGTGGAGGTTATTCAATGGATCATTAAAGTTAGTCCTCCGATTAACCAAGATGCCAGGTTTTGAGGACTTCCTTACTCGACTCAATCCCATGCGTGATCCCAACGATAGATTTATTAAACTCTTCTGGGAGAAAGTATTTAACTGTAGATGGGTGGCCTCCAATGGAAGTGAGACATTGACCCCTGTGACACAGGGCGGAACAGTAACATCCTGCTTTGAGAAGCAGACACTGGAAAAAATACCTCTAAATGAGTTTGAGTTGAATGATCTGAGCTCTAGCTATCACACTTACCTTGCAGTTTATGCTTTGGCCCATGCTGTGACATCTTTGATGCTTTGTAAGCCAGGAGAAGGACCTTTTGGCAATGGAAGCTGTGCTGATGTCAGCAACATTCAACCCTGGCAGGTAACTCAGTAATAACACATTTTCTTGTTACTGAGCATGCATGCCTTGAGACCCAGTGATAACAACTGATCTTCCATAAAGAAAAGGCTCTACCTCCTTAGTTTGGCTTGTTGAGCTTAAGCTCTTCTTCTTCATGTATTCATTTATGTAAAGTATTGCTTATCAAAGGATCTACTGGTTAAATTAATAATTTATGTAAATATGCAGTAACAGAAAATATCACATTGTGTTTATTAGCATTAGAACATAATGTGTAAATGTATATAGTTATCCTTTAAAAAGCAGGGAGTAATATTACATCCTTATATCTTCAAATCAACAGGAGCCCAAAAACTGGTCCAAAAGGTATGTTCATGAAAATGTTTCTCCAAAGATAGGAAGCCGGGCTAACGGATATCACTGGAAATTTAGCAAAGATCTAGAACTATGACCTACTAGAAATCCAGCTGACACCTTACACATTCCCCTCTATTACAAAAATGAAATTAAAATAAAGATCAACAATGTACATAGGAAGACAACAAACACAGAGAAATATGCATCTTATAATGAAGGTTTAAAACAAGTGACATGTGAAAGAATTACCCCCCCCATCATTCTTGACCCTCACTATAACAACCATTACATAATATCAGAGCATTAAACATAAACTGGATGTTAAGTGGCAGAGAGCCTTTCTATCCCTCATTTTTCCAAAAGGAGATCTGCCACCATAAGCCCTTGGTGTGGTTTGATAACTCCACAACAGCACTATGGTAGCAAACTTTTCGAGTAGTTGTATTCCTTCCTTCCAAAAACCTTATCCATCTGACTACAATACCATAACTCTGTGGCTAATACACAGAAGTGTGAATATTTTCAATAGCATGTCTTGATAATAACGACTTCATATCATTAGATATCATTTTTACCCCATTATCAGTCACTTTGGAAAACCCTCTCTCTCTCTCAAAAACATAATTCATAAACTGAATCATATTCGCAGATTTAACATGATTTATAGTTTTCATCTTAAGCCACAGTGACATCTGATCAATCAAAACTATAGCAAATACGTGCCCTTGGGACAAACACATTGAACTAGCAATAGTCAATGAAATCCTTTCACATTCTCTAATGGGTCTAGACAAAGGTGACTTATCATAATCAAGAGTCTTCTGTGATTTATCACTGATGGCACGATCTATACCTGATCTTACTTTATCTTCTACACTTCTATCTATACTAGGACACCAACAATAACTCCCAACCATACTCAGCAAGCTGTTCACCACAGGTAACCAAATTAGCCATTTGGAGAACAGTAGGTCTCAATTCCACTTGTACCACTTGTTGCTCACCCTGGAAAATTAATCCATCTTGTTCAGAACGTTTTTCTGATACATAAAAGTAGGAGAAGAAACATTCCTCTGTAAATGTCTTTATTGGCCATGGTGTATTATTATATTCTAGAACCTTCTGAATTCCTGCATTCTC
The DNA here is from genome assembly GCF_964261635.1 of Lissotriton helveticus. Lineage (NCBI taxonomy): Eukaryota > Metazoa > Chordata > Amphibia > Caudata > Salamandridae > Lissotriton > Lissotriton helveticus. The sequence goes on along the minus strand of NC_136069.1, from coordinate 1,694,383,126 downwards.
CTCACATGCTTCCCTCCTCTACCTCTCCGTTAGATACCTTTTAGAAATTGAGTTTCTGGTCGTCAGAGTATGCACCCTGTAAACGCAGGAACTACCACTCTACTCATGGTAAGCTAGAGAAGTACTGAAAGATAACTTGTGCTCACTCTCTGATAGCATGGTACAGGTCAGTCAGACAATAAAAACACCACAAAAAGTACTCCACACTATGAAAAAACAGGGTGTAAATCACAAAAATACAATGAGTAGAATTTTTTTACTATTGAATCAAATTTAGTGCTTTGAAGCAATTAATGCTTAGGGATTACTTGAGGTCATGCTGGGCCGGGGTAAATCCAAAGTTCAGGCCGACTACAATGGCAGTAGGCTTCATACTGGACTCACTCAGGTCCCTCTAAATATGTACCTTTTATAAAGCTCCAGTCCACGCAGGTGATGAAGGCTTCATTGAAGAACCCCTTTATGATGCAGGTAATGTGTCACCATCAAGCAGCTCTGTCCAACGTCCTCAAGCTGAGCATTCTGATCAGTGCAAAGTCCTCACTTTGTCGATTTTGATAGTTCTATACAGCAGAAGTCACCTTTCAAGGGCCCAAGACTGCATTGGCACCACTTGATAGTGAAGGACTCACAGATGGCAGAGGCTATTGCAGGTTTAAAGGAAGTCTTTGATAGCCCTAAGATGTTCGAACAGGGGGAAGGCCAGCAAGCCTTTGAAGTCACTCTGAGTTCAAGTGAGATAAGTCCAGTCCTCATCTTCAGCAGGGTAGAGATGAGAAGGCAGCAGGGCAGCCCAGCAAAGCAAAAAACAGCTCTTCCGGAGCAGCTCTTTTTGCTCCTTAAAGAGCTCTTAAAATTTCTGGTAGTGGTAGTTTACTTTCTTGGTAAGTTCAGAGGCCCAGTACTTATACCAAGTTGTGCCTTTGAAGCGGGGTGTCTTCAATGCAATCCCTCAAAGTGCACAGGTCTGCCTTTCTTCTCAGTTCTGGCTCCGGACCCTCAGTCGGGGATAATCAGTCCTTTGTGTGGGAAACAAGGCTCTGCCTATTCATATGCAAGTACCAGCGACCCCTGTCTCTTCGTGCCCAGAAAGAGATATCAAAATGCAAAGGAATGCAGATGAATTCTCTGTCATACCCACCCTTCCTGTGTTTGCAGCTATCTAGAGGGAATATGCAAAGTGTAGGTGTTAGCCATCCCAGATGTGTTTTGGAGACAGGCTGAAAGGCTGAAGAGCAGTTAGAATGGAGAAATTACGACTTTCTAAAAATTGCATTTCTGAAATCGTAAAGTTAAATCCAACTTTTTCAATAAAGATCATTTGTCATTACCATTATTAAGGTATAACACATGATGTAGCTACTTCCAACTTCTGACCAGGATGTATAGCTTAAAAGTGTATTAAGGAATTTTCAATACTAACTTATGGTAGGAGTAGGCCTCACAGTAATGACAAATGAATGTAACTGTTTTTCATGACCAGGAAATACTAAACTTAAAAGCACATATCCTACCTATTACGATACACTGTACCCTGCCCTATAGGCTAACTAGAGCTTACCTTAGGGCTCACTTATATGTATGAAAGGAGAGCTTAAGGCTTGGCAAGTAGTTTTAAATGCCAAGTCGAAGTGGCAGCAAACTTCTCACTCAGGCCCTGCAGTGGCAGGCCTAAGACACATTTAAATGGCCACTTAGGTGGGCGGCACAATCAGTGCTACAGGCCCACTTGTAGCAATAGATTACAGGCACAGCTTACATGGTATTCCACTCTACAAGGGACTTACAAGTAAGCTAACTCTTTCAATGAGATATACACCAATGTCACCATGTTTAAAGTGGAAGCACATGCAGTTCACACTGCTCAGAGTCCTAAAGTCAATTAAAAGACTTCAACAGACTCGGACATGGTACCTTTCTTTTTGCGACCAAAATATCGGTGCATGTCGGTCGGGGCACACGTCGCAGTCGCGTTGTGAAGCGAAGCGTTGCGTCGGACGATATCCTCACGATTCAGTGCATGCAGCGGCTCATTGACGGAGTTGGTGGGACCAGGGCTGGCATTGAAGGGTGTTTTCTGAGGTGCTGGCAGGTAACGGTGCGGTGATGAAGCCGGTTGATGTTTCGGGCGGGCAGCCACGGAGTTGGTGACTTCCTTGCAGTGTGTAGTGAAGAGGTGCAGAGGTGCTGTGCCCACAGGATGCGGTGCAAGCAGTGGCTCGTTGATGGATTCAGTAAGACTAGGGTTGCGCTGTGAAGCAAGGCGCTGCTCTTGGCGGTGCTATCAGGACACGGAATCCTGTGACAGACTGAATTACAGAGTCAGTTACCCTTTTCTTCTGCGGCAACGATCAGAGAAGGTACAGCCAGACAAGATGACGTATTTGCTGTTCCTGAGACTCTTAGAACAGGGGGCAAGCTCAGTTCAAGCCCTTGGAGATCTTTTCCTCAAGCATGGGGACAAAGCAAGCAGCAAAGCCCTTTTCTCCTTTCCGTGGCAGCAAGTAGCCACTGTAGGCCAACCCCAGACAGCAAACAGCACAGGGGAAGTATGCTTCCTCAGCTTTTCCGGCTCTTCTCCTTGGCAAAGGTTCCTCCTGATTTCCCAGAGGTGATCTAAAAGTCTGGGCCCTCTTTTTGTACACATAAATTCTTTGTCCTGTGAAGGCAGAGAGTGTCTGTACCGAGTCAAAATCAGTTCTGTACTCAATGGTGCAGCTTCCTTGTAGGAGGTGTAGACAGGATTGTTGAAGGCAGACCAGACCCATTCAGGTAAAATGAAATCTCCCCCCCTACTCTAAATGCATCCCAGTTTTATTCATCCCAGCCCTGACTCATCAGACTTTTTGAGTAACTGCCCCTCTCCAACCCCTGTCATCCAAAAGCCAGACATGCAATACACAAACCTAGCAGAGGCACATTGGATGGTTAGGCAAGAAAATACCAACTTTTTAAAGGTGATGTTTTCAAACACAGAATGTAAAAATCACCCTCACTAAAAAATGCGTTTTAACATTCTGAGTTCAGGCATACTAAACTTTATTTTTCTACCTTGTTCCCAGGGCAATATTTATTAATAAGATGTCATAAACAAATCCCCATGCTGCCCTATAGAAAAAGATAGCCTTGCAACTGTGAAAAATTAAATTGGCAGTAATTCACTATCAGGACATGTCACACATCTCAGGGCATGTCCTACCTTTCCCATACAACACAACTTGCCCACAGGGGTACCATGGGCCTACCTTAGGGGTGACAAATTTTTAGAAAAGGGATGGTTTAGGCACTGGCAAGTGTGTGCACTTGCCAAGTCAATATGGCAGTCCCAGACTGCACACAGGCTCTGCAATAGCAGGCCAGAGTTACATTTTACAGGCTGCTTATGTGGGTGGCACAATCAGTGCTGCAGCCCACTAGCAGCATTTGATTTACAGATATTGGGCTCACACATATACACTATACTAGGGTCTGACAAGTAAATCAAATATGCCAATCATGGCATCACTAATTCATAACAACAATTTACAAAGGGAGTTCTTGCATTTTGGCACTGAAAAGCATATAGACCAGCAAAACGAAGTCCAACACACAGCAAAAACATAGGAGGCAAAAGCAAACAATGCAGGGGAGACCCACGCCAATGGTGCCAGGTCCAATAATCTGTTTTCTACACTAGAAGTGGAAAATAATATAAAATGTGTCTCCCTTAAGACCCAAGAAAAAGTTTCAAAATAGCAAACCTCCTCTTATCTGTAAACACATTCTCACTAATTACCTTAACTTACACCCCAAACCCATCCTTCCACTGTGCTCATTACAAAGTAGGATCGCAGGGATTAGTTAGAAAAGGTACATATGCTCAAATCTCTTCCGTATTGTTAATACACTTTGAACACTTTAATGATGGGAAATTCTATGATTCGAAAAATGATTGAGCACTGGCAAGCGTTAGACTGAACATATGTATATGTATGAGGACCATTCCAACAGTACATATTTGGTATGTGAATCACTGAAATAAGATGGACGTCCCTCCCACATACAGTTAGTTACATCATAAGGTTTCACAAGTATAAACAGCTGGTGTGCAAATCATTGTCAATAACAAAGAATTTACTTACATCAGCATAACAGGGTATTTTCAATATGGCCGCTAAAACAGCAGACATCGACGTTGTAGCTTTTTGAGCATTTCCTGTTGCCATGCCAACAGCTTGACTATGCAGCAATTCACTCTCCCAATCATATGCTGTCTCCATAATGGGCCTTGCTCTGTCTTTCTGTCCTTGTGCTGCCTGCATGCTCAGAATGAACCACTGCTTAACCAAATCCACTCAGATCGAAGCAAATAAGTGTCTCACCAATGTAGATGCCTTCAGAGTAATTTGAAATATATCCCAACAGAAGACACGCTGTTCTCTTTGCCGAAAAGTGTTCTCTGGTAATATTGCATTGAAGTATTCTTACCACAGAGCTCCAAGCTTCCCTCTGTAGAATGTTCATTGTCAATATTACATCTGAGTATCTTCAAATCAACTGGATCCCGAAAATTGGTATTAAACACAAATAGAAAAAGCTTCTTCAAAGATAGGAGCCCAGGCCAGCTGACATATCCCAAATTCCGGCAAAGATCTAGAACTTTGACCTTCTATAAATCCAGCAGAGACATCATAAGTAACTTAATTGTGAGAAAACAGGCTTTTTTGTAGGTTCCTCACGTTGAAAGTGCCCTGAAACCTGCTAACCAGGCTCAGGTTCCAAAGATGTTTGCTTACCATTTGATGGATGTGAATTGGTAATGGTAACCCCAACTGGTAAGGACTTAAACCCCCTTATAAGTCCCTGTTAAGTGGTACCAGTAGTTCCCAGGGCATCGAAGTTAAAAGGCTAACCAGGGCCTGAAGCGCTGATTGTGCCACCCTGAGTGACCCAAGTAAAGAGAGATAGAAGACCTGCCGTTGTGGAACGCAAGAGCTGTGCAAACTTCTCCAAATCACTCTGACCCTCACCATGAGTGGTAAGGTCACAGTATTAATTTAAATTTATTTGTAAATCACCCCTAAGGTAGGTTTCCTGAGCCCAGTAGGCAAGGTGTATTTTATGAAATGTGTGGGCATATTAGTGCAGGATTATATGTCCCTATAGTAGCTTCTTTCCAAAAAGGGCTACTCTGAGTGTTCAGGATGATATAGGATAACAAGTGCTGGCACTCCAAGGTTGCCACCTTCATTATGCTCCCACTGAAAAGTGTAATTTTTGTATTAAACAAATTCTGTCATTACATTTGACTTTTTCTCAAATGTGGCATGCACCCAGGTGGCTACCTTAAGGGTTTCCCGCCTGGTTGCCCCAGACTTTCCTGTGCACTAGAGGACAGCATGCAGCTGATGCTGCCAAGACAAGAATCTGACCTCCTGCCAGGAGGTGTGGACACTCCCAGGAGTCAGAAACAAAGGTCTGCCTGGAGAGGAGATGTCACCTCCCTCCCTGACAGTATGGCTAGTGAAGAGTCACATCAAAGTGGTGAGATCCGAAACTTATTTGCACTCGGACATATATAAAAAGTAGGTAGTCTAGAGGTGTGCCCCCCCAGAAGGCTAGCCACAGACCCTAGGGTAGGCTACCTGGTCTGAACAGCCATGGATGGGTTCTGTCATGTTTAAAAGTGGTAGAATAAAGGGTTCTGGGTAGAAAAGTTGACACACACCCTAGATGTGGTCACCACTGGCTACTTGCACCCACATCACTGACATTCCTAAATCTAGGATTTAATGGGTGCCCCTAGTATGAGAACCTCAGCTCTGCTTGAACTGCAAACAAGGACAAAGAAGGGACCTGAGACTACAACTTTTGGAATTGCACAGAGCTAAGGCACAATAACCTGCACATGTGGCAACCACCATGAAACTGTACAACTTCGATTGCACAAGAAAGGATTTTTCCCAAACTGTGATACGTGGCTACAGCAGCCACCCAAACTCTCTTGCTTTGCTGCTAATTGCGTTATTTGCACAATTAGAAAATTGATTTTAGGATTGTTTTTAATCGTAGTAAAATTGTATTCACTCACTGCAGTCACCCAAATGCTCTCGCCTCACTGATAAATCGCGCTACTTTGCACACCTAGACAAATGTATTTTTGGAATTGTTTTTAAATGTAGTAAATTTGTACTCAATCACTGATGTTAAATTGCTAAGATTGACCAGCTGGAGACCCGCGGTCCCATCTGTCAGAGCGAGCCCACCATCTTGAGGGTCAGCGGTCTAGTTCTTCTCCCTCTATGGCTATAAGAATCACGCTGGGCCGACCGCAGCGGGCGCGCCGCAGGCCCGCCTAAGGCACGCCAAATGCAAGCCCGTCTGCGCCCATCGGCACCCGGAAAGCACCCAGCGCCAGGACCCCTGGCCAAATTCCCAATTATAAATATAGCCAACAGCAACTCTATGGAATGCCGACTGGTGAGTGCCCGGCATGTAATAGCAGGCAGGGGGGTATAATTCCGGACTCCTACAAATGTCAGGGTTGCGGCTTTCGCTTTGTTCTAGTGTCCGGGATAAAGGGGAATGAGTCCATCACTTTAAGCGTAGGAGACAAAGACTCCTCTAAAGATAATAAAGGTCACTATTCTCCACAAGGTCCCCCACACAGACAAGTTGATAATAGCGGTCAGAGAAATGAACATAAAGTAGTGAAATTATCACAAAATGTGTCCTGTATATTATTGAACACACGCTCACTTGTTAAACATAAATATCAATTAGAATGCCTTCTTCAATTAGATAGCCCAGATATTGTTTTTCTAACTGCGACCTAGACGGATGCCAATTCAGATCCCAACTGGGATGTAGCTCTTCCTCCAGGATATGCGATGGTGCAACACGATAGGGTAGAAGGCAGGGGTGGGGGTATAGCCTTGATTTCTTGTGAGAATTTAAAGCTACGCCATGACTTTTTGAGGCTGCTTCCAGCAGAGGCATTATTATTTTCATTTAAAATCAATGGTGCCTGTACATTTCGGGGGCTACTCGTTTATAGACCCCCGGGACCCAAAATGGTGTTCTCGCAGGCCATTTTAAATGTTTTAGAATCAAGTGTAGACTCAGATTTCTTTACTATCCTAGGTGATTTTAATTATCACCTCGGATTTGAGTCTAATCCAGATACACTAAGACTTGTGCACAACATAGCAGCATATGGGCTCTCCCAAATAATATTGGAATCAACACATTTAGCAGGTCATACCTTAGATGGTATTTTCACACACCAGCCAGATACAACTATAATAAAGACTCTACCTCTACCCTGGACGGATCATAGAGCCATCTACTTCAATGTGACTAATAAAATGTCTACTCCATCTCCACCCCCTTCTGCCACAAAACACAGGGTTCAGAAATGGAATAGGGTGAAAAAGAAGGATCTGGAACAGGCATTGATGTCAGGCTCGTCCACATTAGACAGGGATAATGATATAGCAGCCAACCAATTTGATAATTGGATTAGAATAGCTGCACATGGTAATGTCCCTGAATTTACTAAAACTGCTACAAGAGCAACTTTAACAGTACCTTGGTACAGCTTAGAGCTAAAAACAATAAAAATGAAATGTAGAAGGTCAGAACGGACATGGAGGACCGACTACAGTATGGAGCACAAGCTCACTTATAACCAATGTCTTGAGGAATATAAGCAATCTATTATTAAAGCTAAAAAAGCGTATTTTACTACGAAAATAGGAGACGCAACCCACTCCTCAAAGGAACTTTTTAAAACTGTGTATACACTTGCTAAATCCCAAAACACAGCAAAATTTAGACCAGATCATGCCTTTTGCGATGTAATGGCCAAATTATTTCAAAGCAAAGTACAAGTGATCTATGATGACCTTCTAAATGTAGTCACTAGTACACCAGACAATACCCCATCAAATATAAATGTAGGGGCAGTAACTAGCAGGCTTGCATGCTTCAGGACATTTAATGTGGCGGAGGTCCTGATGTCCACAAAATCTGGCTCGCCAAATTATACGTTCCCCCCAGCAGTTACCCATCTGGTATCTAAGACAGTGAGTATATACCTCACTCCTTTGCTGAACCAAGTACTTGAGACTGGTATATATTTCAAAGTCTGGAAAAGGCTTGCATAAGGCCAGTTCTTAAAAAGCCAGCCTTGGACCCACTAGAACCAAAAAATGATCGCCCTATTTCACGACTACCTTTACCAGCTAAAATACTGGAAAGAGCCGTAAATAGGGAGTTCATAAAATATCTAGAAGACAACCTGTTGTTGGATTCAACACAACATGGCTTTAGGCCCTATCACTCAACAGAAACAGCGCTGGTGTTGGCTACGGAGGGGATTCGGAGGATAGTGCATGGGGGTGGCAGAGCGATCCTGGTCCTATTGGATCTCTCAGCGGCATTTGACACCGTAAATCATAAGGTGTTGGTGCGACGGCTGAGAGATGTGGGGGTGGAGGATGTAGCGTTAAATCGCCTTGCCTCCTTTCTTGAAAATAGAGAACAAAATATACACATGGAGAATGTACAATCTGGAACCTTTCAACTCCCCTGTGGTGTTCCGCAAGGATCTGCTCTGTCACCAACCCTTTTCAATATCTATGTGTCTCCCCGACTAACTGAGTCAAAAAAGATGGTTTCTGTCTAATAATGTATGCCGACGACTCGCAGCTCACCATTTCAGTTTCCGAACCACTAGAGCCAGTAGCCATCAGCTTTCATGCTTGTCTGAATGACATCATTAGCTGGATGAGTGCAAATTCTTTGAAAATAAATACAGATAAAACCGAGGTACTGGAGTTTGGTAAAGGACCATCGTTATGGAATACTAACTGGTGGCCTACAGAGGTTGACTTACTTTTACTGTGGGAAATGTTTTTAAAACAAAATCGACTTGTGTGTGTGAATTGCTTTTAAAAATGGAATTTATTGGATCTTTTAAAACTTGAATCACTGTTATTTTTTTTTAAAAAGGCACTCAGACTCAGCCTCAGTGAACTTGCACCTCACTGGGCTGATAACGGGTGACTGATGGCGTTGGCATGAGCACTTCCCCCTGTCCACTAGGACTTCTGTTTGGCCTGGAAATACGTAGGGAAAGTTACCACACTAAGGCCTAGATGTAGGTAATTTCATTTTACCACTTCTTAAATACCGAATTTTACCGATTCGGTATTTAAGAAGTGGTAAAATAGAGGGGGGGATGTAGGTATTACAGAATCGGTAAATACCAAATCGTTAAGATTCGGTATTTACCGATTCTGTAAAGTCTGATTCGGTAATGCCCATTGATTCCTATGGGCATTGAAGCCAATAGGAATCAATGGGCATTACCGAATCGGTATTTATTCCAGCAAGGGTGCAGGGGGTGTCACTTTGACACCCTCTAGCACCCCAAATACAGGCATGTGTGCCATGTGGCACACAGACATGCCCTAAGGGCATGTCTGTCTGTCACATGGCATAGGTGTGCATGCACACATGTGCATGCACACCTGGATTCGGTATTTTACCACCCAATTGGATTGGGTGGTAAAATACCGAATCTGAAAGGCCTTTGGGACTCAGAAGAGTCCCACCTATATCTAGAAGTTACCGAATCGGTAAAAGTACAGATTCGGTATTTTACCGATTCGGTAAAATTGGCCCCCTACATCCCAATAACCCATTTACCGGTCGGTAACGGCCGAAATCGGCTGTTACCGCCCGGTAAATGGCCACCTACATCTGGCCCTAGATGCCTAACAGGGGCATAAAAGTACGGCTGCACTAAAGGCGTGCCAAAGGCCAGCCCATCTGCGCCTGTTTGCGCCCGTCTGCGCCTGGCCCGTGCCTAGTGCCAGTGATGCTGCCGGTGTACGGCACCATTCAGCAGCTGTAACCACCTACACTCAGGAACAACTACGAACCCTTCACAAAAATGGTAGGTGTAATTTAAACACCTGTACTAGCACCTTTGCGACTCATTTTAAATGCACTGCTTGTAGATTTTCTTATCATTTCTCTAATCCACCCCAGCCCACACTTAGGGGCCCATTAGGATGTTGGGTCTATCGCCACCGCCATGCGGGTGGTGGCGATCCGCCCGACATCCTTGCACGCCCGCCATCCATTTTCCCCCGCCATATCACTATGACAGGGGGGACCGCGGCGGACGGAAACACCGTCGCCGCTTTTCCGCCCCGATCGCTTTGCGACCAGGGTGGAAAAGGTTTAATATGGTGGCGGTGTCTATGAGACACCGCCATCCATATTAGTATAGGATTTTTTAGATGCCTTTCCAAGGCGGCAATGCCGCACGGAAAGGTAGTCGGTGTTCACTTTGGGGGCCCCCTGTGGGCCCCCATGGTGAAGGCGAGGTGGGGGTGCACATGTGGGGTACCTGTGGTACCCCCCTGCATTTGCATACACATAGCGGCAGGCACCGCGCGGTGCCTGCCGCTTTGTGTATGCAAATGCATCACATGCATTTTTAGCATTGTGGCGGGTGGTGCTGCGAGCACCACCCGCCACAATGTTAAAAAATGCATGATGCGCCCGCCACTGTGGCGGGTGCATCCTAATACCCCCCACGGGACCCCCTCATCCTAATGGCCCCCTTAGTCGAAAGAATTTACTGGTGAAAAGAATCAAACAAAGGTATTGTTAGGCTCCCTTATTAAGGAGGATCTCTTTGAAAACATGCATCTGAGTTTGCTTTGTTTGTGGAAACACACAGTATAGATGTAGCCTTTATTATAGTAACCTGGGGAGCGGCCTCCTCAGCCCCTGAGCTGGCAATGGTGGTTCCCTTAGGATACACTTTATTCAGGCAAGATCAAGTGGACAAAAGAGGGGGTGGGCTGGCCGTATTGTTTCGAAGCATGGGAAAGGGGTTTTTACTTCTCAAAATAATGGTTGATTATAGGCAACCATCACACGTTTAATGGTTTCTATGCTATCAACCCCCAGGTCCTCGGGCTGATTTTTTGAAGGACATAGGCAATTCCCTGGATGTTATATCCCAGTCTCAAGATTTTACGCTCCTGAATGACTTTCACCTGGAGGATCCATTAGAAAGCGATGCTGCACACTTCATTGATGTGGCAAACAGCATGGGCCTTACTCAGCTGGTGACCGGTAGCATGCATTCTGGGGGTCATTTACTGGATGGATTTTTTTACAATAATGACCATTTACAATACCTCTCATCACTGCCACTTGCTTGGCCGGACCATAAGGCGGTTATGTTTTTGTTTCTGGCGTACAATCCTCAGACAGAGAAACTGATAAAAAGACAGCGGAAAATGGTCTGGCCTTGGAATAAGGTGGCATTGTTTACTCTTGAAAACGCATTAGTCCAAACACCTCCACAATTCTTAGAAGACTCAAATGAAGCAGTTGCTGCTTTTGAGAACTGGCTGAGGGAATCAAAAGATCAAGTACTACCAGATGTATCCTTGTGTTTTTATGCACACATAGATCTGCTTCATTTAGGTTTTCCTCTTTGTTTAGAGTGATTTCTTGACTTTCTATGAATTCACAGAGGTACTTCTGCCCTTTTAGAAGCAGTCATAAATATTCACATTGCAGTACAAGAGATAGAGTGTCAATTGATATCTTACATTGAAAATATATGTTGGTTACTCTTTCCAAAGTTAACACATATACTTTAGGCACATTCCCATTAGATGTAAGTATGTCACGTATGTTCCTTGCTGCTTGCACACCATCCTTCATTTGTATTGGGTTATTTTGGAACTTCTATTAGCAACAGAATACCAAGGTAATAAGCAGTGTGTAGGCATCTAGTGGTGATTGTAATGTATACACTGAAGAGTATAATGATGAGCACATTATTGCAATGATTGCCCAGTATGTATCATCTCCATATTTCTGATCTCTAAAGTTAGCAGCTTGAAAGTTTTAAGATTATGTTATCATGCATAAATGCAGTAGGATTGAATCGCTTGGCCCCATAATTTTTGCCTTGTTGATTTCGGGGGGTATACAATTTTTGTGGGAATTTACAATACATGGGAACTACTTATTTTTGTGTTTAATTCTCTAAATTTGTGTTTTCATTAAGGAATGAAGGGAATTTACTGTGATTGATAAATACCACACTGTGGGGTATTGGTACATACCTGGGGCCTCATTTATGAGAAATGACGCATCGCTGTGTGAACACAGCAATGCGTCACTTATCAGTGCACACTCCTTGCGACATATCTCATGCATCATATTTACTGTATGACGCATCATGTCGCAAGGAGTTACAGATACGTCAGTATTTCTGACGTATCTGTAAGTGCAAAAGTGATGCATTGCTGGAGTGTGTCACAAAAGTGACTCAACTCCAGCAATGCATCCTTTCACATGGTGCACGCCCCATGTGAAAGGGCCAGCATCAGTCTTACGCCTGCTGGGAGGCAGGCGCATGATATTGACGCAACAGCGTCCTAGAAGTGACGCAGTGAAATCTCATAGATTTCAGTGCGTCTCTTCTACAAAGCTTTTTGCTGGGTAACGCACCACCTGCATACATTATAGCTGACGCAGGTATAATGTAGCGAAGGGGGTTTACAAAGTGACTTTGATGCGTCACTTTGTAAATAGTGCGCAACAGGACGAATGTTTACGCCGCCGATGCCTCACAAAAAGTGACGCATCAGAAGCGCAAAACTGACGCAAGGACTCATAAATGAGGCCCCTAGTGTGGTAAATACCTCTCCTCATTCAGACCCTGTGATTTGGGTGAGTTCTGTGGCACTGTGACCATGGGAGTCATGTATGGGAATACTCTTTGAACTTAAGGCATCAACTGAAATAAACTACAAAGTCTTGGTTCTGCTGTAATAGGAAGAGTGCAACTTGAACTGCTAGTTCAAAACCTATTTAGGTTTCATCTGTGAAGTATGGCTGGAGTCTTATTGCACAGTGATCATTGGATCAACGTCTGGGAATACTTGTCACTCTTTAGCCGTCTAATGCAAAAACAACAATGTGATGGAACAAATGCCTAAATTGATCTCAGTCACTGGCAGTCGCTACAGGTCTGTCAGAACCCCAAAATGGAATGGTCAAGTGATTTCCACTCTCCAGTGGAAATCACGCAAGATAAACAAAGTTAATTTTCCTTTGCGCAATTAATGGAGAGTACTGGTTCACGATATGAACCTCAAGATGGGCGCCGCTAATGATTGCGGGTTGGCGGTCCAGTTGTTTACAGATTTGCAGGTGCTGCAAGTGATGTGAGGCGCGTGAATGCCAACCGCCCCGCACTTCACCTGAGAATTCGCCGAGACTAGTCAAGTGTTCCAGAGTTCCCTAGAAGTAATTTTCGAGTGCCGTTTTTTGACACGCAGTATTATTTAGCGCATTTGAAGTTTGCAGAGTGACACGTTTATGAGCGCTAGAATTCCTAAACTTCGAGTAGAACTTACCTGGTAGTAAAATCCTTTCACCAGTCTTCACAAGGCCTCCACCAGCAGCAGTCCACTCTGAGAGAGAAGCAGCACGACGTCAACAGACGAAGAGAAAAGAAGATCCAGATAAGTCACTGATTTAGCAACAAATATGTGTACACTGTAATTATTATTCGTTACGGATTACCTTGAACAAGAAATGAAAAAACGCTTACCTGAGGTAAGGAGTTCACAATAGATTTCTAAAAGAAGAAAAGAAGAGGCAATTACTAACTACTGTTATAGAACGTAGAATAGGTTTAATTACACTTATAGAGTAGGGTAGTGCATAGTCACAAGAAAATGAGGATACAAGTTAGTTTACAAATAGGCAAATAGGCACATGTAAAATTAGTGTTAGGAAGTAGAACAGTGAAGAACTTACTAAAAGAATATGGAAGATGTACAGCCGTCAAACAAATAAAGAGAGGTAAGAGTCCTTAACCCTGGGAGTTGTAGAAAGACAGAATAAATCAGAAGTTAATAATTAATCTCGTTAATGTAGGTTTATGCAGAAAAGATAAGAAAAGCCTCAAAAAGACGTCAGAGACGAGAAGCACATCTCTGGACAAATAAGGTTAAGAATTCTACAGAGCATCATTATCTAGGTTTCTCTGAATTCGAAGTCTGCAGGACGGACTAGACAAGAGAAGCAGAGGAAGAGTTCCAGAGCCTTCTACCATTTTCTTATTTTATCCACTCCCCCTTCTCCTTGGAGGGTTCCAGAGAGTCAAGTTCTAAGACGGGCTCTAGGGAATCTTTTAGAGGGAGTCGGGAACTATCGTCTTGGCTACTAAGCAAGTTCCCAGCAGGAAGAATAGAGAATCATCAACTTCTGCTCCGGCACAAGTTTCCAGTGGTAAGAATTCACTTAGTCTCTGACAGGGTCATATTCCAAAGCATATTTTATCAGGCACTGTGCCATTGTAGGCTGAGACTCTCCTTCTACTTTGCAGTAGTTTTTATTGGATTTCCAAGAAATAAATGCACAATTATTATTGCAGCAGTTAATTATAATGTTATATTATATATATCAACTAGTCTAAAGTAGCTCGAATACGAATTCACTTTGAAAAAACACAAGACAAGAGGCATTTGGCAAAACAGAAATTGTTGGTTTAATCAAATACTTGTAGTCTCTTACCCTCTGTGACATCAACTTCAAGACGGTCATCCGCCACATGGATTCAGCAGAACTTTAAATCAATCATCGTGTCTGCTCACCTCCCTTGCAGGTGCAGCTGCTACAGGTAAGAGTAGTGGGCCACTGGGGCGAGGCGGGGGCAGGGTGGGTTGGGATGTTGACATAAGACAAGATAGGGAAAATAAAATAAATAAAACCACTTACCTTGCACTCGCTGCATCGCGGAGTTGGCAATGCAGTGAGTGCAAGGTATGTGGTTTTATTTATATATTTATGTTATTTCTGCTACCCTGTCATATCTCGATTTCCCCCTGCCCCACATCACCCCCACGCTGCCCCTCCTCACCGCTCCTACTACTACTGGTAATGCCTGTTCCCTTGTTACGCAATTGTTAATCCATACGGTTGGGTTCTTCTTCTTTTGGATTTAATCAGGTCTGAGGTACCTATCAGCTACTATCCGGCTCACCAAAATGTTGATTGAATATGAATTTATGAAATAAATGGAAGTTATGAAGCGTTTAGCTAAACAGGAACAGTTGGTTTAATCAAACACTTCGGCGGGGAGAACAGTCACAGAAACGGGGTCTGAGGACTGTCTTAAAGCACAATCTATCTGAGCAGTGTTGTATACATTTTTTAGGGCATCAGAAAAAAATTAGGAAATCCTTTCTTGGTAAATAATGTGGGCTTTGTATTTGGAGTCATAAATAAGACCTCCTGATAACAAATGTAGGCGGGACGTGACCCTGCAAGGACACAGTGAGGGCCAGTGGGTAAACTGTCCACATGTGCAGCATGGGGGTGTGTGCTCACTGCATGTACTTTGTGTACTGTGTTCAGATTGGCTCAGTGTTCCCAACTTCATGTGGCATCTGACTTTAGGGTGTTTTGGGAACATGCACACTCCAGCTACGTATGCTTGATTGGGGCCAATCTCCCTGCACCATTCTGGTGTCAGATTGTGGGATTGATTTGAATTTCCTGTATGTATGTTGGCTAAGTGTCACCCCACCTGTGACCTGTCAATCAGTAACCTCAGGCCTAGGTCTCAGACCTTGCCTGACAACGTACTTCTGAGTTGGGTTGATGGAGAGTTCAGGATTAGCGAATTCACTAATACAGATGTGATCTAATGTTTATACATAAATAGATCAGGGTGCACATCGACTTTTCCAGTATTGGCACAAGGACTCCTGCATGTTGGCCTGTGCTGTACAACTTAAATCCATTAACAATTGCCTGATGCCACTTTGGCTTCAAGAACCGCCAAAAGAGTTCTCATGTCAATCTCAGCGAACAATAGCTGCTTGTCACAGACACCCTCCTTATGCACATCAGGCTTGGCCCTGCTCTAATATAAGCAATCAAGTCTCTCATGTATGAATGCCTGTGGGAAAATTGTGAGGGGACAAGTTCCCTTGAGCAGTACATCTGCATTTATATCATGAGAAAAAACTATCTTAACGTGAGGAAATGGCTACTGTGCTGTTAAAGAAGCAACAGTTTATAGGGGTGCATGTTTAACTCTCCAGTGCAGCATCTGCTGATTTAGCAATTTTTACATTATTCATGAAATACTAAGGATGTTACATTTAATTCAATATTTGTTACATTATTGTTCATTTCCCTTCATGTGTCAATGTCTTCTCCTTTTGTCCGCATCTGTGTTTCAATCTCATAGGTGCTTCACTATGTGAAAAAGATGAATATATCACTAAACATCGGGGCTAAAATATCTTTTGATGAAAATGGTGATGCGCCCAGCCTGTATGACATTGTTAATGTACAGATATTTAACTATGAAGAGATTCAACTGGTCAACGTGGGCAGTTTTGACTCCCAACAAGACGCACATATCAATATCAACAATAGTGCCATATTATGGGCTGAAGACACCCAGGTGAGTATTAGATATGACACAGAAATATTCAGCTTTGGGTAGCATACATGGTCATATAGACCGACAGTGCTGATGTACTGCTTAAAAGCACTCAACAGGTAGAGCATGAGCTGTCATAGTCTCCACACTCAGGCCTTTTCAAAACATGCATCTGGTCACATGGTCATAACTATTAAACAATTGTACAAAATAATACAAGATATGTGTCCACCCAATGGAAGGCTAGCAATGTCCTATGGTGCAAAATGCATGAAAGGAAGTCAAATTACATGTATTATAACACAATTTGTTTTTGTAATACGAAAATGTCAATTAAAAAAGCATTTTAAAAAAAGGTCACGTTGTGTGATTGCTTGTTAATAGAGAGGATGGTCTTGGAAAAGGTTAGTAAATAAAAAATCATTTGAATGGAGCACACTATTTAATGTCCAGTCTATCCTTCATGAGCAGAACAATGGAGAAATGCATTATATCCCAATCTCTTGTCGCTTCATCAGTCTGGATTCTGAGCAGGCTGTAGAAAGGAATGGCCATGTCTTCAAAGCCTTGATGGAGAGTAATCCTCTCTCCTTATAGTTTAAATACTTTTTGGAGATCAGAAAGGCTGATTGAAATTTACATGGTAAGCCTTACCCGGAGCATGTTTCCAACAAATTTATCGGAAACAAATTCATGGGAAAGTTTGGAATCCATTTCCATGGTACATTTTTCTCTGCGGCAGAGAAATCCACATAGGCGCATTTTTTAATTCTTTTTTTTCTGTGTGGAAAATTATTTTCCTCATAGAGACACTTCTTCCCTGAAACTCCCACAGAATGTGGTTGTGGTAAGGAATCTACACAGACACTTAGCTGAAAAGATAATGCAACTCTTTCCTATCTAGGAGTATGTGACTACCCAAACACAACTGGTTTGGAGGCATTCACAAACTTCCAAAGCAAGGCATCCCTTAGAACACCTATCAAAGGCCTCAAGCCCCCTCCCTGAGTAGAGCTTACTCCAAACTTGTGTTGGGGATCTTTTCACTAGTAAAACAGCGGAAATTTGGCAATACCTTCTTAACTTCTGTCAACCACAATTGAGGAAAATGTGATCACCAACATATGATTGTATCTAACTAAAATATTGATGTCTGTATGCTGGCTCGCTTTAGCATTCATCATTACATTTTTTATTGAAGTTTTTTAGGAAAACAATTACATTATGACAATTTTTGTATAAGTAAATTAGATTCTCAGAATGTTCTATGTTCTGCAGCACTTCATTTCCTTCTTGAAATGAGCACACAATCTTTAATGTAGCTCAAAGAAAAATAAATAATTTTCCCTTGGCATCTCATGTCAGCACTTTAATTAAAATATTAGTGGCATCTAAAATGTTCATTTATATGTGGGTTTTGATATCAATCACACAGTTATTAGGGAACTTGAGCTATGTTTTCAGGGTTAAGGCCAGTGACATCACATTCGGGGTGTGTTCAAGTTTAAATGATCCATATTTTCTAAGGTGACACAAAATACTTTGCCATTAAGGATATTTTCTTACATGGCACTCACTTGGCAAACATTCAGTGCATTCAACATTCTAGTAGCCCATGGAGACAAACTGGTTAAAGAGAGCAAAATTATTTTTAAAAGTGTCACCAAGTCCAAAGGAGTGTGAATAAGCAAGTGCAAAGTAACAACAGACATCTCAAAGTCACTGAGATGACAATGTCAGTGCCATGGCTGCTCTGACTTGCCATCTGCAGATCATATTGAACAGAAAGATAATGATTCAATTCCAAAATGTGTGAAGGGGATCACACTTGGAAATGGAACCTGAGTCTTTTCTACTATTTAAATAGAGAAGTGACCAGCCGACTGAAAAGAGATCTCTTTACAATCTGCCTGATGTCAAGCCCTAATTGTCTGTGAGCTTTTACTATGAAAGTTTCATCAAAGACAGTCATGAGTTCTAGTTGAAGGATAGTTCATGTGAGCTCTTCTAGTTTAGAATTTTAGAAGGTGAAGTTCTCAGCTGCTTACCAATCAACCTAGGGCTCCTCTTTATATATGTTTTCCTTATTTTTTCAAGCAATTCTTTTCTGGGAAATTGTTCTGATTAAGATGTCCATTATAAAGAATTGAATTAAGGCACGTGTTGTTTTCCCTCTGCACCTCACAAATCAGTGTCCTACGTTGCTTCATGTGATTGGCCATTTACTAACAGGAAGGTGCTAAATAGGTGCACACATTTAAAAAAGCTGTCAAAGTTGATTGTAAGGGTATTAAAAAGACCCTTTTTGCAACAACCCACCAGTCACATGTTAAGGTTCCATGCCATCTTCTCTCCTTTCTTCTACCAGTCTCTTTTCCTTATCTTTTAGCTCATAAGCTCTCTGGTGCATTCTACTAACACTGTCACCTTGTCCTTCCTGCAGGTCCCACGCTCTGTCTGTAGTGAAGAATGTCCAGAAGGCTACAGAGAGGCAATCACAGAAGGAAAGCCCTCTTGCTGCTTTGAATGTATTCTCTGTCCTGAAGGAGAGATCACGGACCAATGTAAGTTTAACCACAGGTTTAATTCATGAAAGCTCTTGAGATATACCTGGTCAACAGGACATCCGGATCAATTTGACTCAAAATGCAAAATCTGACATTCATTGGTGTCTCTGAACAGTCAGTGTAAAATGGCCAGGCCACTATAACGTGGCTACATAAACAATTTTTCAACATTACTGATTTGTGATCCAACCCCTTTCTTCTATCTATACAGTACTAAACATTAGTGTGATATCATTCTCAAACAGCACAGTGACAGACATCACTGACTCACTCTCAGAGCTGGCATTAGCAATATGTCGTCCAGTGCAACAATATCTTTGGGCGCCACCCCAATCACCTCCTTCTCTAGGGGTTCCCTCACTACCACTCTCCATGACCCGTCTCTATTATCCACTTCCTTTGTTTTGAAGTGCTACTCATATCAGTGTAGGATGAAAGAGCACTTTACATCACCAACACATATTACAGAGACAAGGCATCGTACTTCCATAAATTCGTCCATAGTAAATGTTACACAAGACAATAAGGATTACAAGGTGTAGACGTCACATGTCACCCATACTGTTCAGCAGTATATCTAAAGAGAGTTTGGTCTGGACAAGCACAGACTCAGGATTTCAAACATACCACAGAGGTTAGGTTTGACTTTACTAATAAGAATGTATTTCTACACCCACTCACACTCAATAAATACTAATCTGTTATACTGCTCTAGGGATGTTTTTAATATTGAACACAAGGCTGAAATTCTAAATAAGTTTTAGAACAAAACTGAATCATGCATTTTATTTTTAAGACTTGCGTAAGGGGGTGAAACACGCTTTTATAAACAAACTAGCAGCCCGTCCCGACGTTGTCCGGGTATGAATTGCTGCCGGCCAGTAGTATATTGTTTTGTAGGATTTCGTTTTGATAGCATTTCTTATCACAACACCCAATACAGCATTGGAAAGGGCAGTTGCAGCAGAAGTACATAGGCTATGCAGACGCCCACCATATACATTTAAAAGGTAAAAGAACCGTGCCAGCAAAGTAGTCCCTTGTGGGCTTGTCTGCGTTGTGCTGTGGGCGTGTGCTGGGGGCGTGACAAACGCTGGGGGGCATGTGGTATGTTCCGCCCTTCATGCCATGTCTCATATCGTGTGCTGTGGGCGTGTGCTGGGGGCGTGGGCATGTTTGCAGGGCGAAGGGAGCGTTGCGCCCAATATTTCATTGTTTTTTCTTCCCAGGTTCTGTACATTCCAGCTCCGGGTGTCCACCCTGCTCCCTTTAATTACCCCTGCACCCCATAATCATAACCCACCCATACTGCTTAAAATACCCCAACGCCCTTAAACACTAACCCATCTTAACCCTATTAATATACCCTGTACCCCAAAACTCAAACCTATCCCTAAACCCTAAAAATACCCCTGTACCCCAAAATCCAAACCTAACCCTGAACCCTATAAATACCCCTGTACCTCAAAACCCAAACCTAGACCCCTGAACCCTAAAAAACCCCTGTAACCCAAAAGACAAACCTAGCCCTGAACCCTAAAAATACCCCTGTACCCCTGTCCCCCAAAACCCAAACCTACCCCTGAACCCTAAAATACCCCTGTACCCCAACCTAAAACCTAGCCCTGAACCCTTACAATACCCCTGTACCCCAAAACCCAAACCTACCCCTGAACCCTAAAAATACCCCTGTACCCCAAAACCCAAACCTAGCCCTGAACCATAAAAATAACCCTGTACCCCAAAACCCAAACCTACCCCTGAACCCTAAAATACCCCTGTACCCCAAAGCCCAAACCTACCACTTAACCCTAAAAATACCCCTGTACCCCAAAACCCATACCTATCCCTAAACCCTAAAACTACCCCTGTACCCCATAACTCAAAACTATATCTGAACCCTTAAAATACCCAAACCCCCCAAAACATATACCTCAGTACCCCAAAACATATACCCCTATACCCATACTTACTTTATCCAAACATTAAAAAAAACATGTTTTTACCATTCATGCATTTACAACGAATTTCGTGGTAAATGTATGCGTGGTAAAAGCATATCAAATGTAATGCCATGCGTTATAATGGCATTGCGGAGTCATGGTACTATCGTAATGAAAGTATGCGGAGTGATGATATGCGGAAAGAAAGTTGCGGAATAATGGGTGTTTACCCTCCCCGGTAAGTACATTGGTGGCACGGGGGCCCACATCTCCAGCAACATATTCATATTTTTTCACCACCGATTTGAAAAATGCACAGGTCTCTCTCATTGATGGCCAGCACCGACAGACACTTTTAGACACACCTCCCGCCACAAGTTCTAGGATTGCGAACTTTAGAGCTGGGGAGCTACGTTCGAATCTCGGCATCAGCTCAACATCCTGTGATTCCAGGCAAATCGCTTTGTCTCCCCGTGCCTACCACAAATGAATGTGTTCTTCTGTAATGTAAATTGTGCTCATGCCATGTTGTCGAGTTCGCGCTATATAATATTGCAAGGAAAAATAAAGTAGGATAAGTGGAGTTCACCCACTACTGAACGTGCACTCTTAAGTGCATCAGCAGTGCACTGTGAATCGGAGCATTTCACAGGCCTGACACAAATAAGAAATGCTATCAAAACGAAATCCTACAAAACAATATACTACTGGCCGGCAGCAATTCATACCCGAACAACGTCGGGACGGGCTGCTAGTGTAAGTAGTAAAGACAAACATAAAGATAGTGTTAGAACAAATCAAATAATCAACAATCTAATGATTGATTTAGGGATTAGTAACTAACGGAAAGAGTAGCTTTATTTAATTTTAGTCACAACAGGAAGAGAAACACTAAGGAACTGGGGAAATTGTGCAAGGGAATATAATGGGATAGAGTTGTTTAGTAACTGACAATCACAACCAATGAAGTGTAAAACAATATTAAAACTCATCCGGTATGCATTAATCTACAGAGAAACAACAGGAATCAAGTATGCAAGTGTATGTAATACAGTATATAAGTAATAAAAATATAAATACAAATATCAAATCAAGGTTATTTGTGAATGCGAAGACCACTTTTGAACATTCATAGAAAATGTGCCCTCATTTAAGCTTTCCCAAAATGAACTTGGCACGTCCAATACATATTTTCTATTGTGACTAAATATTTATCACAATTTGTATATGATCCTCTTTGTGTACCTCAACACCAGGCATTCATTTTAGTGTATTACAATGAGACATGTTGGAGTCTCAACACCAAAATACAATCCAGCGTATGTACTTCATGTATACTTCCACCTAAACAGTACCATGAAAAGCACATCACATAACAAACAAGCTTGTGAAGTAAACCCATATTTTTTTTTAAAGGTATGATACACAATAGCAATATCACCCAAGGTAGTTATTGACTGGGGTATAAAAAAGACCTCCATTTTCAGTTTGGGCTTTCTAATTGCACCCTGGTTGATAACTACCTGGGAGAGTCCTATTGCTTAAATCAAACATTTTTCTTTTGCAGAAGATTAACATAAACCTTGTGAGAATGCTCTTTGAAAGAAATGTGACAAAGTAAAACTATATTTTGGATTTGTCCCTATTCATGAACCTAGGCCTTAACATTGAATCCTCTAGGGGCAATTCTACAGTGCCGGAAAATAAAATACACAGTATGTCCTCACTCTTCATTTGTGTTATTTATATCTAAATCTAGATCAATTGGCAATATCTAGTGTTGCCTTCACCCTTCCTGTTTTCTGAAATGTGTTTTTTGCATTAGCAATCTGCACGTTACCACTGCCAGCCAGTGCTGAAGTGCTTGTGCTCTCTACCTAAAACATAGTAAAAGTGGCATACATCTGATTGCAATTTTTAATGAAATTATAAGTTCCTTGTATAGGACTGTAAATTAAATGTTACTAGTGGGCCTGCAGCACTTATTGTGCCTCCCACTAAAGTTGCCATTTGAAGCGAATCCCAGGCCTACCATTGTAGCCCCTCATGCAGTTTTAAGCATCCAATTTGATCTGACAAAATACAAATTTTGCCAGGCCTAGAACTTTCTTTTTGAGTCATATAAGTTACCCCTAACAAAGTCCGGGGTGCATTTTATTCAAAACGTAGGACATGTGGGTTTGCGTTTTACATATCCTGGTAGTGAAGAACAGTTAGGAGCAGGTTGGAATATCATCTTTGGTCTACAATTGACTGTGATTTAAAATCCTCTTTAAGTTGCAATTCTGATATTCTAGAAAAGGACAATTTTGGAAAGTTGGCATTCTCCAGACATAACTGTGCAGGGCCTGCTGCCAATGTCATGACTGACTCACATGAATGACTGACTCACAGTGGGGCTTTGTGTATTTCTCCCTAACACTGTGACAAAAGGTCACTCGGTGTTGGCAGGATGGGCAATCCAGCCAGGATGGTTTGGCGAGAGTCTGTTTCCTGCCCCACTTACACTCCAAAGGGCTGTCTTCAGCACATACACAAAGGGATCTTATGCCAGTCTTATTTTGTCTCCAGACTTTTCAGAGCCATGGTAGGAGAAGGGAAAAACTTTCCAGTACTAGAAGTGGGTGTAGATTAAGGAAACCCCCCACTTTAAATGCTGGCACCTGGGACAAATGTCAGACCTCCTGAGCCAGTCCTCAGCACGCTCCTGGACATGTGGAGTACAGAAGAAGGACTGTCTTGTTTCCCAGACGACTGTGCCACTGCTGCCAGAAGACTGCCCTGCTGCTTCAGGCCTACTGTTGGTAGAGGACTTTCATGCTCCTTGAAACATGTCCTGCTCTCTGAGAAGAAAGACTGTACCTGATCGCTTCATCTCATGCTAAAATAAGTGATTCCAAGGCCAGTTGTCTGACCACCTGTTCTGAGCTGCAGGGACACACAAGCACCAGAGGTCTCCCTGCACTGCCCGGCTGACCTTCTACAACTGGACATGCTTATACCTTTAACTTGACCTGCCTGAACCCTTTTTACCTCTGCTGGAGGGAATCCCTTATCTCCCAAGAGGTGCATTTGTAGGGCATGAACTCTTGCGTGGCATCAGATGAGCTCCTCCTGGACAGAAATGCGAAATCCTGAACTTTTGGGCTCTTTGCCACTGTGAACAGGCCAGTTGGTACTGAGACTCTGCCATTTGTGATGGGAGTCAACAAGAGACCTGCACTTCACACTACAGCTAATGGCAGTCCACTGTGAAAGCCAATGCATTGCTCCATCAACCACCATCTGTGACACTCTAACAGACCTTCTTACTACAGCGATGACCATCAATGATGCCAGGCCAGCTCTTTACGCCATGCATTTGTTACCACCATGAACAGGCTATCTGAAAGGAATATCATAGTCCTGTCAGCGTTGCCTGACTCAGCACTGCCTTCATTCGGGACTGTGATTCAGACTGCTGCCCATCTGCGATCCTGTCAGTTGTAATTGTCAATGTAATGCTGCGGTGGGATCACCACCTACGTTCTGTCAGTGGCGGTCCCATTGCCATCATAATGAGGCCCTATATGACTGCAAACCATATTGTGGAGAAAAAAGAATATACATGAACATCAGGATTATTACATCTCTATGTATCTATTAAGGCTCCTCAGGAGATATACCTTTACGAAATATGATGGATGTATTTTTTACATCAATAAGAATTATCAAGAAATAGATACAAAGTTTGATTGCAATCACAACCAATACAATATTATCATTTGCAGTACTCATCAATTCCATTCTAAAGTTCTTCCAGAAATAAATATAGAACATGCAGCCTTATAGATTATAACATATCCTTACCTTTACAGTCCATACATGTCCATGTAAGCTCAGCATCTATCTTCTTTGAAAATATTTTCAAAACAAAATAATATTGTTTTTCGTATCAACTACAGAAAATGTAAAACAAATCTCCTACATAGAAATTTCTGGTTACTGGGACAAGTTGGTTAAGTCCCCCTCTAGATTGCCTAAAGAAAGGGACACTCTTTTCTGCACGCATTTTGCCAACCAGCACCAAATAGTATAGGTGAAATGTGTCAAGTGTCTCCTGAATAGGATATAGAGAAAATCTCACAAAGAGAAAAAATCTTCTTAGCAATTTTGTCAACTCTTGATTGAAGATTAAGATTAATAATTATTAATAATGAAGAGATAGCAAGGCATCAAAATCCTCCTCAATAACAATGAGGAGAAAAGATCCAAGAAGAATTGTAGGAGTAGAATCCAATGGAAAGGTCCAGCTGCAAGGAGCACAACTCAGGGACAAAACTGGAAGTAGAGATGAAGAATGCAACAAAAATTAAGGGGAACAAATGCTATCCTTCACTTAGAATTGCCTTTTTCTATATGATGAAAACAGAAAGAGACGCTAAAGGAAAAAGACCTTACTTTGCGTCTCAAATTGGGATGGAGGGACAACATCCTATGGCTTGTCCAGAGAAGAAGCCTGAATTTAACAATTTTCCCACTACTGCATTCCACAGTCTCTCAACTGCCATGCTGGACGTGCACTTCAAACAGCTTGTGGTATGTCCCTTTGGGCAGCCATAAATGTGGAGACACCAGGAAAGTTCTTGTGGCACAGGCAATCAGGCACAACTGAAAGCAACATCCTAGAACATACTGTCTGACTACAGATGCCTCTTGCAAGAGAGCTATTTCTGTTTTACACCTAGACAAAATTACAAAGACTATCTGTCTCTTAAATGCATCACAACTGTATGCAGCATCCCAGAACACATTGAATGACTACAGTTGCCTCCTGGACGGGATCTATATCTGTTTTCAACTTTGACAAAAGCGCCAGACCCTCTGTCTCTTCAATGCATTACCTACTCTTTAATCATTCTTTAAACAGTTCTCAACATCTGTAGATATATATACATTTAATACATGGATGAGTTGCAGAGCAGGAATGTAAAGCACAACATGCAAAACATGAAGTTAATGGAATGGGAACCCTTACAAATATCAAAGAAATCAGAAAACACAACTTAAGAAAAAGAACATGACAAATCACTAGGAAAAAATATAACCCTGAGTTCATATTAGTCTGTACATGGCCAAACCGGAAAATGAACTTACATAAAAAAATAAAATGTAATGATCACCACCATAATGACAAACCTACACTTACTCCAACAGTGATACAAACTGAGCAGAACATGATACCCTGACATACATTACCAACCTAAGAAGAAAAAATAACAGGAAGATAGGGGCTGATTACGATGGTGGTCGTAGGCACATCCGTGGTGCTGGCGGTGCAGGAAAATGTCCATTTTGTCAGTCCTGCGGTGGTCCTCATGACCCCCATATTACAATGGGCAAAGATAGCCCTTTTTCCACCCGTCGCGAGTTTCACGATCATCCCGATTTTTTGCTCCACAATGGTGCCAGAGGGAGCCAATAGAGAAAAACCGCCGTGCAGAATGACATTCTGGCCGCTGGGCAGATCACGATGCGTTTACCAGCGCATCTAAACGCAGTGTGGAAACCAGCTCATCTGAGATGGCGGAAGCACAACTGCAGAGATAGAAACTAGAGTCCGAGCCACCTCCACATGTTCCTGGCCACCACGGATACTGCTCTACAAGCCCTTCGCTGCTGTACCTTATCCACTACCAGCAGATAATGCGCTGTGAAATACGTGTCTTGTCTACAACAAACACCCTGGTGGAGACAGGAACACATACCATAGTCCAATTACACATGTCTAGCACACAACAAATTGTCACCTCAGCATCGGAGTCACCCATCTCCATAGAAATGATTGCAACTAGCCCAGTTATGCCGGTCACGTCACCGCAGCAATGAAGCTGCAGTAAAATCTGCCCACAATGTAGTACGAGTCCCGCACATTGTCCCAGGCAAGCAAGACATCATCACAACATCGACACCACATGTAGCCTAAAAGAAGCACCACTCTGCACAACATATCTGCAGCAAGAAGTCATGTGCAGGGACACTGCCTATATTGATATCTCATTAGGATCACCAGTAACTGTATAGTAACATGAGTTTGGATTGAGGCAAGAGTCCTTTCAACATGACAATAGTCATAATTGCAGCCAAGTAAGGGGCAGTCCACATACAATGTGAAACAGAGGAGTGCAGAGCAAGCAGGGTGTGTATGTATGTTTCACAGTAGTCCAGCAAGGTGTTGGAATGAGTCAAAAGCCCAGGTAGATGACACGTTTATGTGAGACACCACTGCTACATAATCACAGATCAGCACAGCACCAAACAGATATTGGTAGGCTCATCACATACAATGGCAGCCATATCACGTAATGACAGCCCATACCATGCAACACAATATACCATTTCTGACTCAAACAGCAAACTCAAACTAAGCACCACTGTGCATTTGACTCACATGTGTACTGCTGTAACAAATGACACAATGTGAGTATGTCCAGTACATCAACAACACTAACTACACTGCCAACACACAGAACACCTACACACCATTACTCCACCACAACTAAGGTAGCACCAACTATAAAGTATTCAATGAATGCCAAAGTGTTAAGGAAGAGTCCATCTTGATAGCATTAAATTCTGACCGGAGACTCGTGACAACCCTCCTCTTCCTCACACCTGCCTTCCACTCATGTGAATTAAAGTGAGTAATTGAATAAATGAAGAGTCACTGTTGCAGATTAACAACCTTGGAACTGTTCACACTGCATGTTAAGTCCTTGATACAGCTCACACACTTAAAATCTGCCTCATACACATACCATAAGTCAGCACTGCTGTGCCATAACAAGTAAATTATCCTAAAGTGGAGTGCACAGTGCATGAAAAACATGTAGAAATGGCTAGTACCATTTGTACATTGCATTCAAGAGGTCCCACATATGAAACTACAATCAAATAATAAATGGGTGGCACAGAGATTAAAATTGTATGACAGTGCCATCTGTGCAGTATCCATGTGATACAGCAATGCAAGTAATGCATTTGTCTGAATGAGATGAACTATCAAAAGCCATGCAGTGACCAGACCCTCATCTGTCAACTAGCTTGACCTGTGCATGCCACCAGCATTACAATCATGGCTCACGGTGGCATTCCCTGACTGTCAAACCCAAGTATGACCTTCACACAC
The DNA here is from genome assembly GCF_964261635.1 of Lissotriton helveticus. NCBI lineage: Eukaryota > Metazoa > Chordata > Amphibia > Caudata > Salamandridae > Lissotriton > Lissotriton helveticus. Next base: position 1,694,354,956 of record NC_136069.1, on the reverse strand, counting down.
ACCCCTCATCTCCCCATCTTACACCTTCAAAGCTCAACTCCTGGTAGATGCACCGGTAAATGTGAAAACAAGGTCCTATAAGTTCCCTGATAACCAATGCTACACCCTGTTGTGTATGTATGAATGTCTGAGTGCCGCTCAGGGAAGTCTGAACCAATGCTGATCCCAAACCAATTGACAAACACATGTATCACAAACCACAACACAAGAAGTTCACAAAACTTGGCCATGTGCAGCCAAAGATTGGATAGGCAATGTGATCCTAGACAACCCTGGAATAGATAACATTCTCCTATGGCCCACTGCACAAACATCATAATCAAAGCTAATCCAAAAATACATGAACACGTGTCAATTATAAACACAAACTGTGTGCAACCAGACAACTCTGCAAACATAGGCACTCCACCAGTTACAAAGTGAGCATGGTGTCAATGTGTAGCACAAGCATTCACATGCACAATCCTGACAAGTGACTGTTCAAATATAGGAGGCCATAACCCAATTGTGCACAAAAAAAAGCTTATAAACAAGACTCCACATTGCCACATGCGACATTCACATAAAAAAGGCACAACATCTGAATGCATTCAAATACAGAAACTCCTCACACACAATGTCATGCTAAAAAATATTACTCACACGTGGATCTGTAAGTAGAAAGAGCCAACACAGGACAGAGACTGCATCCCTCAATAACAAATATATAACATATGCACATATAAGAACATTGCATAGCAAACTCAGCTGGACATCAGGGGACTCATACCTGGCAAGTACAAAGTAACATCCACTGACAGCAGTGCATGCACCAAGCAGTGTATGGACACCACCAAAACCAGTATCATACATATTGGAGTTCACCACCATGAACTTTAACATCACAAATCATCACGGCATACACACCACATCACACTCAGTATGGGTAGCAGTACCTCAGCAAACAGGTACACACGGTAGCTATCACCCACTGCTGCACAACTCAGGAAAACACAGATGCATGGAACCTGACTGGAGGACTGCTGGAAATTCATCTGCACAGTACATGAACAACCATGACTGCAATCAAGTAACAGAAAATAGCACATAACAAATTGTGAAACAGTGGTGAGGGGCACAATGGTTCTGGACACAGATCATTCACCCACAGTATAGTGTCACACAATGTAGTGGTTGGGAAGGTCAACCACTGGCAAGGCATGGAGTGGAAGATATTAGACTGAAGTGGTGTGTACAATAGTATGGTACAGGTGAGGAGTGTACAGAGCAAAAACACATATAGGAGTAACTCACAATGTGTAGGCCTCAAAAGCTCTTCTTGGGGCTGTTATGACTCTGAATACCAAATAGTGGACAAAACAAAGTATACATTGGCATTAGTGTATGTGAAAAGTCAATTATATTGTTTGTTTGTCATTCAGCACAGTGAGCACAAAGGTAAGCAACAACCATCGATGATCACAAAACCACAACACAGACATTGCAGTGACACACTCTGCATACGCGTAAATGACGTGGACAACAAGTAGGTGTACTCCAGGACTACAAGGTCATACCGACACACTGCACATTGCTCAAGAAACAACTCCTACTTGTGCCCGCAATCTACAGCAGGTGTCTGAATATGTAATCAAACAGGCACTCATCAACTGGATAATACATGTGAGTAAGGGTCATGGTCAAGGGTACATACACATCAACACTTCAGCTAATGACAGGACAACCACTCTGTATGAGTACTCGAAAACACACAATTAAATGTACCCATGTGAGTAAGAAGCCAGATCTACACAAGATGATTACACATCTACACTGCTGTGTATTCATCAAGATAGATTCCACAGAGATGACGGACCCTGTCCACCCCTCAAGTTATCATGTGAATAGAAGTATCTTCTTTTGGGATGTACGTTGTTACAACGCATGCTTTTACCACGCATGCTTTTACAACGCAGGTTTTTGTAACGACTTGCGTTGGGGGGGTGCTGGATAGTGAATAGTTTAATTTACTATTTCAACTCCAGTCCCCGTGGACAGTAGGGAAGGTGTTGGATAGTAAATTAAACTATTACCTATCCTAGAGCGCCCCCCCAGCGCAATTCATTGTAATGACTTGCGTTGAAAAACCTGCGTTGTAAAGGCACTGCGTAGTAAAAGTTGCGTCGTAAAGGATGTTTCCCCTGCTTTTGTGGTACAGCATCCAAATATGACATGTGTACAACACTAGAAACCCAACAATAGAATGATTAGGACAAGAGTAGACCATCACAGACAATCATTATTGCACCCTCAAGCCTCTGGGTCAAGAAGCACAAAAGTGGCTGTAACCTCTGGCAACCTCTGCAAAAGACAATCAAGCAGATGCCAATGTGAATGTGGCATACAGAGGATGTATCAGATAAACATATACACATATATTGCACTGCATCATTAGCAAGGGCAGTGACAAAGTGCAGATCATAAATACTAGTTTTCATTACATAAACTCGACATAGGCATCAAAACTGCAAACTATTAAGGCAGTGACCAGTCCAAATTTCAAATCTGAACATGTGTGCATGAAAAGGTGCACAACAAACATGTAACACAGTCCACTGGCGTGGGAATCACCACATTATAGGGGCCTCACATGGGCAGTCTCTTGGGAGGGCGAGAACTGGCTGAGGTAGAGGAATCCTTGGATGTGGGAGTCTGAGGGCCGGTTGGACCGGGTGAGTATTGGCGCAGGGAGGTGGAGACATGCTGTGTGGAGGCCCAGTGGCTGATGGTGAATGTGGAGGGCTGGGTCTCACTTGTTTTGGGATCCCATATCCCCAAATGCCTTTCACTGTTCACTGCAGACAGTGCAAGTGTGTATTTAGGATCAGGTGTGGGGATGGGAGTGCTCTTGGAGAGTGAGGAACCGGAGGAATGGAATGTGAATGCAAGTTTTTGGTCCTTATGTCTCTGAGTGTCCTGTGATGGGCTTTTTGTAGTGCAGTCATGTGTGCTCTTTTTTGTGCAGTGGTGATGGTGTATGGTGTCTCATTCACTTAGAGTGCTGTTGTAATGTGCTGCATATTGATGACTGGGTGCCTGAGGGCTCAGGTGTGTATATAATCTGGTCAGGTGGGGGCACTGGAAGTGTGTTTGCAGAAGGGACAGGAGCTGGACTGGGAGCTTGGGACTGCTGAATGACTGCCGTTACTATGGAGGACAAAGACGGACAGTTTTGTGTAGGCCACCTACGCCCGAATGAATATCATCCATGAAAGCAACAACTTGTGACAACATTTTGCCAGGATCAGGATGGGCATTCAGGAGCGCAGTCTGACCCACACCCAGCTGCTACAAAATGTCTATGGCCTCCACACTGAGGGCAGCATTAGAGACAGGGGCATGGGCAGTGGTGCCTGGGGGGAAGGAGACTCTACCCGTCTTAGGGCTGCAGGCACGGATAACACTTTGGGGAGCATCTAGGAGGGTGGAGACAGGACGAGGTGTGACAGAAGAAGATGCAGATCCTGAACTTTCTGTGTCCGCCAACACTGAGGAGTCACCGCTGGAGTGGGAAGATGCAGAGGTTGGTGTTTCTGGGTGGGAATCCTCCAGGGCACCCCTGTCCCCCTCCGAGGGGCTGGTCCCCTCAGTGTCACTAAACTCCTGTGTACCAGTTGTGCCAGTAGCTTTCACAATGGTGTTGGGTCCCTCTCCTTCCCTGCCCTTGGTAGATCATGCAAGAGACAGAGACATAGGTTTAGTAAATTTGCATAATTACAAACATTATATGCAATACAGACACAAATACTTTGGCTGAAACTCCCACATTTAACTACTCCATGTACTGTCAGCATATTGCAAATGTGTGCAATCATCAGCTGATGCATGGAAACATACCTAGTCAATATTCATGCTCCAAGTTGCTTCGACACAGCCACATAGCTGTGCATGTACCTACATTTCAACATCGAATAAAATTGTCTGTAGGCACACCTACATGCCTAATGGTAAGATAGCTACACATCCAAGTATGTTGTCTCAGTCACATTCGAAGTATATTTCACTGAAATCCACCTATACAAAGTAAAACCTATCCATTTGAAAGTGATATTGCCTCCTGAAATCTACTATGGCACTGAAGCACAACTACAGTTGTACATTGGTGTCAACTTTGTAGATGTATTAATTTAGTTGAAGTGCACAGCAAACATCTCTAAATGCACACTAACATGATGCTCACTGCTCTTCACTGCCAGATGATGTCTCTGAAAATCACACTGCTGCATATGTCACACTGACACACCTGGTTTGGTAATGAAGTGCAAATAAGACCGATGTAACAATGTAGTCACATAGACAATGCACGATATCATGATAAGGGCAATGTAATTCAAGGCCTTCATGTGTTGTGACATCTCACACACCAACATCTTAGAAATTGCCGGACACGCCTCAATTGATCCAAGGCACAATAGTGCCTTCTGTAGATGAATTTGTGAGGGGCTTCCATTAGGATAGGTAATGTGTGCCAATATCTAGGGTCTTTTAATATCTAGGGTCTGGCATATGACATCCCTACTTTGTGCCGTCTGATGACATCGATGACACATGAATATGCCAAGAATTCACTCACAGATTAAAAGCAGTAGCCACAACTTCACCATGCACTGGACACCCCTCCACAATACACACATACTGAGAACTGGCACTCTGAGTAACATTTGCTTCTTTTTATTTATCAGTTTACAGTACAACGCCTCAGTCACATCACAATTGTCCCTACCCACTTATCACATCCAAACATGTTACGAGATGTAGGCTTGTCTTGTGTACTCCTCAGGCCTATGGTATCTCCTTCAAAAATAGGATGGTGGACAACAAGTATGTTTTTCTAAGTCCTTTTAGTGATGGGTCCATGAAACATTGTGCATTTACTGGGCAGGCCTGAGGGCTTTTCACTGCAGACAAACTTGGTCAATCACAGAAATCCCATGCATGTACGATAATGATGAAACAGTGCATACACATGTGAGACTCTACACATTATGGAATCAAAAGAAGGATGACATGTCGACTGTACATTTAGCAGTTGTGTCAGAGGTAATCTTTCCAAAAATAGTGATATATCCAGGATTTGTACTCCTGTGCAGAATGTCCAAATCTCTATAGGGTCAATTTGAAAGCAGTACACATATTATTCACTACCCTCTGGCCAATCTACATTTGACATGTCACAAATGAGCATATACATACTTAATGAACTATCCCATTAGATGGCACAGAGAATGTGTGTTCAGAGTGTGAGTGTCGCATATCAGCAGTGTAACTGTATAATTGCTAAACCACAGTCTGTCCTTTACATCATTGCATGCAGTCAGGGATCTGTGGGAACATCATGTGTGATCTTTGGCTTCAATAGAGCTGTACCTGTGTCTATATCACCATCCTCCCCACAATTCAAGTGCAAAACATTCCAGGTCACGTATGGGCCATGCTGTTGGCAAACTCCTAATGCATGAACATTGGCATGCACTAACAGGCACATACTAGTGTACAGTAACATAATGTGAGCACTCTAAAACTTTTACTCACACACTTATCAGTACCTCTGGAGCACCATATAGCTGCCCATACTGGCCAAGACTTTGTCCATCAGGAACACCAGTTCCTCTGTGGTGAAAGGACAGGCCCTCATGTTCTTTGTACGTGACATAAATGGGTCCAAAGTAGAGGTGCAGCAGCAGTTGGTGCTGATGAAATGCAGGCAGCAGTGTCTGAGTGCAAGTGACAGGTGCGGCTATCTCACAGACATTTATAGGCCCCTAGGGTTGTTTCAGTGGTACTCTGCTGTAATTGGTTCTGCCTAGTTTGCATCTTTCAATTGTGGCTAATGCCTGTGACCGCAGTGGCGGAGCAGGCCTACCGTGATGCTCAAATATTAAAGGCACTACCGCGATGACGGTTCCCATTGGCTGCAATGACAGTCACATAGGAAGTGTCACTACGTGGGGGCCAGGTGGTGTGTACCGCAATCCGGCATCTTTCAATTGTGGCCAATGCCTGTGACTGCACTGTCGGAGCACACCTACCGCGATATGCAAATCTGAAAGGCACTACCAAGATGGTGGTTTTCAGTTGACTGCAATGACATTTGCATAGGCATTGTCACCCGCGGGGGCCAGGTGGTGTCTACTGCAATCTGGCATCTTTCAATTGTGGCCAATGCCTGCGTCCGCACTGGTGGAGCACGCCAACCGCGATGTTGAAATCTGACAGGCACTACCAAGTTGGTGGTTCCCGTTGGCTGCAATGACATTCGCACAGGGTATGTCACTCTGCCGGTGCCAGGTGGTGTCCACTGCAATCCGGCATCTTTTCTATTGGCTGTTGCACTGTCCATATCTTGAGCAGAAAATTACTTGTGAGCAGACCAAACAGCTGTTTTGTTGCCTCTGCTGAAATAAGGGCGCTATTTAATTATTTGAATCAGGCTCCTGTATTACGAGGTTAATGGAGTAAACTCCTCTGTTGCCCTGGCAGAGGTCCTGAGTTATACAGATGTATAGGTTATCACCAATCTGACAGATTTCCTTTTTATGTAAAAAACAAATCCTGTTTAGGAATTATAATTTTTTAAATAGAAAAATATGGTGAGGGGGTATTATTTCTTTTATAGTGTCCCTCACAACTAGGGTTTGCTTGGTGGTGACAGAAAGTTCAATCAAATGCTATTTCTCCGCCGTCCTAATAGAGTGGAAGGGTATATAGCTAATTCTGCAATGGCCCTTACTCTGTCAGGCTGTCTGAGAAGTTTGACTACGGCTCTAACAAAGTAGAAATATCCATTCCCAAATTTAAGGTCCACCTGCATCAAATATGGGAGGGCAGTCCCCTATATTGGCAGGGACAGTTGTGGCAGAGCTCCCTTTCTGCCAATAGATAAATTATCCACTACGTGCCTTCTTTATATCGGTAAATTCAAAGGAATTGACAATAACAGTCCTAGGTTTTACAGTCTTCCTATATAAGAAACGCTTAGGACCCAAACAGTGACCAGTGCACTATTGTAGGAAAACATTTCTTGAGAAAAGATCACCATTCATTATTTATATTCTCTAAAACTTCAATTTGTGTGTAGAAAGCTTCAGTTTCCAGATTCTATATTATTACTTCACGAATTGTTTGCTCAATAACTAATATTTTTGTTTAAAATAGGATCACTTCTCAACAATTCTGTGAAAGGTGCCATTGATTTGAGTTAAACTGGAATAAAGTTGCAAGAAATGTCAATGCATTGACATATCATAAACATATCAATGGTTAAACACAAGTGTAAAACATGGAATATGCAAAGTGAAATTGATCTGGGTTAGTGTTCTCCAAGTTTTGTCTTTTATTTGTGGTGTGTTTCTTATTCTATTACACAGTGTTTATGAGAGCAGGATTACTGCTTGAAGTGGATTGCTTTGTAAGTAATCCATCACATTTTAAATAGAAGTCAATTGTGGAGACTAGCCAAAGGCGAAAATGAAATAATGGAGAAAAGTGAGTATATATTTTTTTCAAAAGTTCCTTTTTCATTGCTGAAACTCTAGTGTTGAACTTTGCAAGCAGAGAAGGGTATTTCTTATCAAATAAGGGTACATTTGCTAGTGAACTATTTTCTACTAGTCTTTCTGTACAGTTCTTTTCTCAGTAGACAAGAATACTATGAACAGGATTCTTTATTTGGTTTAATTTTCACCTACATTCAATGTATCCCTCACTACAGCAAGCAGGGACACTCTAACACAATAATGAAACAGACAACAAAGACAACTGGGCCATGTTAAATACCATAATAGATCAATTACTGAAATGCTGTTATTTCATCTTTGTTTCTCAAGCAATGAAAATGATGTCTATTAAACCAACATATAATGCAAACAGCCAGGTAGAGAACAGGATCCCATATGAACATACATACAAAAAAACAAAGTGACTCCCCATGCTGTCAGTATGCACACTGCTGACCTGGAAGTAACCACTGACTGCACATAAAATCACTTAAATGATCTAAGGATGAAAATCAGCAAATTAGTATATGTTAGGAGGCCCACCAGCCTGTCCTCTGCTGTACTGGTAGAGGGTCACCCACCATAGCTAGAGATCCTTGCTGTGTCATCTCAGATCATATCAGATCATTTTAGCAAAAATGATCTAGCCTAATCAGAATGAAAATGTTTATCAAAATTGTGGAGTCAGCTAGCCACTATATATTACTCCTTGAGGATTTGTCCACAGAAATTTGTCTGGTAACATGGTGAGTTTCATAATTCCATTAAGCAGAAACAAGTATGTACACAAACTATATGAAGGGCCACTCACAATTAGGGAATATATTGCACATGAGCTAAGAAAGTGCACTCATCTGATTTGCCAGTGCTATACCTAATGTAGAATCTTGAGCCTAACTAGGAACATTTCACAGATTTATGATATCCCTTTTAATAATCGAAATCCACGATAAATGCAGCGAACACCCATGTATTTCTACACAGGGATTTCCTAGGTCTACATATTTCTGTTTTACTGCATGATTGCATTATTTCTATGGTTTTCTATTGTCAGCATCTATTATGTTCACTTCCAATAAAACTGAATGTTGCAGTTTCCTGAAAGCCATGTCTAACAGCACAATATTTCAGATATGTAGGCTCAGCTAAACTTCTAGTAAATAATCAATTGTGTGCTTTTGTAGAGGTGTTAATTTGCCTCAAGGCATATGTAATTGTGTGAATAATTAACTAGAATCAGAATAATTAAATTCTAATGAACATTTTCTTGTCTTTAGGTACCAAATCTGCTGCAATGCAGTTGGATACCATATGTATGAATGGGCATAGTGACAATATCTGGTGTCTGTCTTTTGTTCTCTTGTTCAATTCCCCTTTAACTGGGTCACTGCTGCTCAGCATCATACATTTTCATGGCTATTGGTGAGGACAGGGGATTACAATCTCTCCAGTTTCAACTGGTTTTGCTTTGTTGTTGCAAATGTAATACAATATCAAATATATAAGGGAAGGTGCAAAGACAAAATATCAATGTAAAAATATCAATTTGCACAAATATCGAGGTAAAAATATTGTGGGTCAGAAATATCGACAGAAAAAATATTGTGGTCAAGAATATAGACCACAATATTTAGGTAAGAAATATTGATTAAAAAAATATCAAAGTGTTAAATATCGTTTGTCAAAATATAGATGTTAAAAATATTAATTTTGTATTAATGTTATGTATTTTAGTATATATTATATATGTCTGGGATGTTTGTTTTTTGTATAAGAATTGTTTGTACTTTTAATGTATGTGTTAACATTTTAGTAGTTAATAATTAGTTTTTAACTGAATTTTGCGTTTTTAGTTCTGTAGCTATTTGTGGGTTTATAGGGGAAGAGGGTGGGAAGTAATTTAATTTTGATACATTTAATTGATTATTTATAGTAGTTAATATGTTATTTTTAAATTGCATTTTGCGTTTTTAGTTCCGTAGCGGGTTGTGGGTTTATAGGGGACTAAGGTGGGAAGTTATTTAATTATATACAATTTATTGAATTTGTATTTTTTAATATTTGTATAATTGAGATGTTATAGTGTTAAATGTGTGGATTAGTTTATTAATAATTGCTAATTAGTTGTTACGTAATTTAAATTAATTGATTAGTAATTACTTATGGAAATTGTGTAATTAATTTTAGCTGTGTATTGTGGTGTTTATACATGTAAATGGTGGAAAGGGTGGGAAGTAATTTGATTTTTATGGATGAATTATTACAGAGGTGTCTATTATAATGGTGGGCGGATCGCCACCGCCCGTATGGCGTTGGCGATCTGCCTGCAATTATTTACCACCCACCTCCCTTTTCCCCCCACCATATTAGAAAAGAGTGTCCACCAGTTTTCCGCTGGTCAAACAGGTGACCGGGCAGAAAAGTGGCTTGATATGGTGGCGGTGTCTGCAAGACACAGTCATCCTTATCAAGATATAGGTGGTGATGTGCCTGCAGCCATGGAAAGGCATGCAGAGTCTTCATGTGGGGGCCCATTGCGGGTCCCCAGTGTGTTGTGGGTGTGTGCATGGGGGGGTGCCTACGGTACCCCCCTGCATTTGAATGCACAACATGGCTGTCACGTTGTGCATGCAAATGCACAAATGCCTTTTATACATTGTGGTGGGTGCTGCTGAAAGTACCGTCTGCCTCAATGTAAAAAATTAGGATGCGCCGCAGTGTGGCGGGCACATCCTAATTGGCTTTGCGGGAACGCCGCACACAAAGGGGACAGTCCCATTTGCCGATACGATGGCCTCCTGCCATGTAATAGACCCCGTAATTGTTAACTAATTTAAGTTAATAAATTAGTAATCAATTATAGTCATTGTGTAATTAATTTGAAATGATGGGAAGGTTGGGAAGTATTTTACATATTATTGATGAATTATTAATTAGTTAATAATTAGTTTAAATCAGTTGTTAATTAATTTAAATTAGTTAATAAGTAATAAAGTATGGTAACTATTTAATTAATTTTCGGTGTGTGTTATGGTGTTTATATGATTAAATGGTGGTGAGGTTGGGAAGTAATATATTTTTTATTGATGATTTATTACTTATTTGAATGATTTAATTACTAATTATTAATTAATTATGTAAATAATGTTAGGTGTGTTTTGTTGATATTATCGTGTTTAGGAATGTTTAATCAATGAATGTTCATTATCTTTCCTAAATAAAAATATATTTAAATGTATTATTAATTATGTTAACTATGGAAATACATTTAAATGAAAATGTTGATGTATTTTTTTATTGGTGTGGTGTTATAGGGTGATAAATAACAAATACAGTTATGTTTTAAATAATTTGTATGTGAATATTTGTTTCTTTTAAATAAATATTGTTTATAAATGTATGTTTTTTTATATTATATTTGGAAGTTTTTATTATACGTAAATAACATTATTATGTGTTATTTTTATATGTTTAATACATTTAGGGGTCGATTCCGATTCGGTAAATTATATAGCGGTACAGAGCATTTTTCCCGTACGAATCGTACACCTTCAACGTCCCCGTACGTTCGATGAAGTACGATCCGAACCCAAAGTAGATCTCCGTATGAATCGTACGTAAGACCATATGACTTAAAAATTCGTACAAATCGCATTCGGAACACGCAGTACGTGATGTCCATATGGATTGAAGCAGCTTTTGTTACGACAACACTCTGTACGACTCTTTTTTTACGGGAGCTGAAAACGTCCGTAAAAGCATATTTCGACTCGAACCGCGTACATAACGGACCCCCTCCAGGTGCATGAGTACACACCATGATTGCAGGGGTACGGTGCGTAGGGGTACGTTGCATCGGGGTACAGAGCATAGGGGTACGGTGCGTAGGGGTACGGTGCATTGGGGTACGGTGCATAGGTGTACGGTGCATAGGTGTGCGGTGCATAGGTGTATGGTGCGTAGGGGTACCGAGCATAGGGGTACGATGCGTACCCCCATGATTACAGGGGTACGGTGCGTATGTGAGGTTCTCCATACGAATTGCTCATACGACGTTTTCGTACGAATCGCGTTTTCGTTCCCCGGTCCGGATCATACCTGTCGGGTCATACAGCATGTTTACGATTCATACGGTCCACCATGAGGGTCCTGTATCATACAGATTTTCCCTTGCTTTTCGTACGGTTTGCAAGGATTTGTACGTATTTTTTTCCTACTGATCGTACTATGCGATTCGGACGGATTTGTACGATTCGTACGGAAACAGCTATGAATTTGAATCGGCGTACGGATTAGTTTCCCGAATCGGAATCGACCCCTTAATGGTATATTTTTAAAATATTGTATATTTATTTTTATGTATATATATTTTATTTGTTGAAATGTTATTAGTAATTTTAGTTCTTCTGCTATCCCATACTTTTCCTACTATTGCACTTACTGGAGTGGGAATAACAATTTGTACCTCTTCGCGATCCAGCACTTTCTCTTCTCTTGCACTCATGGAGTGGGAATAGTAATTTTTACCCCTCCACTATCCAGCACTTTCCGTACTTTTTCATTCACTGGAGTGGGAAAAGTAATTTTTACTTCTATGCTATCCAGCACGTTCCCCACTGCTGCACTCACTGGAGTGGAAATAGTAATTTTTACCCCTCCGCTATCCAGAACTTTATCTACTTTTTCAGTCACTGGAGTGGGAATAGTAACTTTTACCCCTCCACTATTGAATACTTTCCTTACTGTTGTACTAACAGGAGTGGGAAAGGTACATTTTACCCTTCCACTATCCATCACTTTCCATACTATTGCACTCACTGGAGTGGGCATTGTAATTTTTACCCATCCGCTATCCAGCACTTTCCCTACTGTTTCACTCACTGTAGTGGGAATAGTAATTTGTGCCCCTCCGCTGTTCAATATTTTTCCTACTGTTGCACCCACTGGAGTAGGAATAGTATTTTTTTTCCATTCCGCTATCCAATACTTTTCCTACTGTTGAACTCACTGGAATGGGAATAGTAATGTTTTCCTCTCCGCTATCCAATACTTTTCCTACTATTGCACTCACCCACGCACACAAGGCCCTCCACGGCACCGGACCAGCAGACCTGAACAGCCGCCTCAAATTCCACGCACCCCAAAGGACCCTACGATCAGCCCAGCTCTCCTACGCCGTGGTCCTCCGCACCAGAAAGACCAGATCGGGAGGCCGCTCCTTCTCCTTCCTCGCTGCCAAAGCATGGAACGCCCTTCTGCTCCACCTCAGACAGACAACATCTCTCCCCATCTTCGCAAGAAACCTCAAAACCTGGCTCTTCGACAGACCCCCTCCTTGATGGAATGGAACCTGCACCCCCCACCCCTAGCACCTTGAGACCCTTATGGGTGAGTAGTCGCGCTTTAACAAACCCCTGATTGATTGATTGGAGTGGGAATAGTAAGTTGTACTCCTCCGCTATCCAATTCTTTCCCTACTGTTGCACTCACTGGAGTGGGAATAGTAATTTTCACCCTTCTGCTATCCCGCACTTTCCCTACTGTTGCACTCACTGTCGTGGGAATCGTAATTTCTACCCCACTGCTATCCAATACTTTTCCTACTGTTGCACTAACTGAAGTGGGAATAGTAATTTTTACCCCTCCACTATGCAATTCTTTTCCTACTGTTGCACTCACTGGAGTGGGAATATTAATGTTACCCCTTCTCTATCCGGCACTTTCCCTACTGCTGCACTCACTGGAGTTGGAATAGTAATTTTTACCCCTTTGCCATCCAGCTCTTTCCTTACAGTTACACTCACTGAAGTGGGAATAGTAATGTTTACCCCTCCGCTATCCAACATTTTCCCTACTGTTGTATTTATTGCGATGTGAAATGTATGTTTTTTTATATTATAAAGTTTTAATTATTATAGAATGTATTTATTTTAAATTATTGATATATAAATATTTTATATTGATATCATTTGAAAGTTTAAAAAATAAATAAAGTCAACTCATTTTACAGTAAATATATGTATATATATATACATTATTATGTTTCTGTGTTTATATTTTTTTAATTAGGTTTATTTTTTTAATTTAGTTAAAATGTATCTTAAATGTAATGTACTATTTTTAGGATAACATTAATATTTTATATGTTTTTATGTACATTAATTAATTTTTATAATAATTTTAAATCAATATTTTGACTATCAATATTTTTATCAGCGAACCATAAGGGAATATTCAGAAAAGTAAACTTGCAAGTGAGTAAACTGCATCTGTAAGTTTGCTATTATACTTTTAAAAACATTTACTTCTTTTGGATATTCACCATTGACAAGTTCAGAGTTACTCAAACGTGTAGACTTTAATGTCTACACCCCCAAAACAGGGGTGGAACCAAATGTGTAACTTACTACATTGAAAAAGGAGCTGGAGTAAATTCACCACCACACAACACCATCTATTGACACTTCAACATCCTCAAATAGAAAATGAAGAAAGGCAGGGACTTAAAATAGAACCCCATATTGTTACATTAAAATATTGATTTCAACTGTTAAAATGACACACAAATTAAATTCAATGGTAAATAACCTTATTTGAAAAAAATATATAATGTAATGCTACATATTTGAAGGCTCTTTATTACTTTAAAAAAATGTTTTGAAAGAAAACATTTAAATTCATTTCAGCTAATCTTATAATCGTTTGCAATTATTAATACATAATAGTAGATACTTACATTATCCTTACGGTACGATTTTTTAAAGAAATCCCTCACATTTATTTTAATTATTTAATTAATTTAATATATGTAATGAATTTATTAAATATGAAAAGAATAGGTTTATAGTTACTACTAGTAATATTCATGTTTAGTCACATGTCTCTGTAACTAGGGCAGATATATCTTTATGGTAAAGCATAAGAATAAGTGTAAAATTATATTACATAAAATATATTTTAATTCAAATATTAATGTTGAATAATTGTACATACATATTTTAATTGCAGAACTATATAAAAATGCTACAACATTAATACAAATTCAATTGTGGTTATTTCTAGTATATTCAATTAAAATGAAATGTATTAACGTTATCATTACATCATACAATATTCCAGCTAAAGTGTTGTTTTATTGTGTATTAAAATTATTAAAGTGATAAATTAGAAGTAATCTCATTATATTGACATGAATATGACATTGTTTATGTGAATGCTAAATGAAATATATTTATATTTTTAACTACTTTGAACAATTTCATTTATTTTAACATTATTCTTAAAAAGTGTTATGTTACGTCCATGCCACTATTTTTCTCTATGAGTGGGTTTTCCAGTACCAGTGGTTGTAGTAACTAAAAAGTACAGTTTGTAAATAGAAATTGTTTTTTTTCAATAGCATTTCTCATGATGTCAGAAGTGCTATTGTAGCTCTACAAACATACTACAAAAAGCACTGTGTAAATAGTCCATTAAGACCGTAACTTCACATATCATGCTTCTCTCCATTTTCCCCCTTTCTCCCATCTGCGTATACTTGCCACGTCGTAACATCTGCGTTGGCTGGTGTAGGCGGAACGGAGCATGGGGGATCTACAGCACTCCCACAGCACTGCTTGTATTGACGGTTTATGGTCTGACTTCTGCTGCTAAGATGGTCACCCTCAATAAAGATGTTGCAGAAGACTTGGAGCCACTTAACAGTCCTTCTCATCTGCTTTCCTTTCAATAAATATTGTGATAAAGAGAATATTGACAGGTGGAAATGTTTGTCTTTGTTTCACTCCATAATATTTAACATTTTGATAGAAACAATTAAAATTATTTCTGAATGTCTATAAAACCAATCCTCAGAAACATTGTGTTTTTATGTTTGAGCACTCTTCAGACAGCCCTTTCATAAAAAAGAAACCACTTTATTACCCCTCATCCAGACAACACATAGCATAGTCCTTTCTATGTTTCAGTCATAACATACAATCTAATGAAGACAAATCGTGTGCACAAATTTGTAAAATTGCTTGGCTCTTCATAAATAACCTAAAGAGTAAAACAAGGTTCAATAAATGTACATGATTGCCAATTGCTTGGTTCTTCAGTAACAACCTGATGAGTAGGACAAAGTTCAATAAATGAGAGATCCAGCGACGTTAGATGTGTGTTTATAATTAAATTCTGATCAGTACATACAAAATACAACCAGCCAACACGTGTTTCGTCACACCGTAGTTAATGCTGTGACTCTTCAGGGCTGTTGGAATCAAGAATCATGGAATGGCACGCAGGTCCGATGAGTATCAGGACCAGGCTGCGTGTCGAGTATAGGCAGAAAGCATCTAAAAGGTGGAGTGGACCTATGTTTGGCAGTGGCTGCCGGTGAGGGAAAGCCTCAGGACGGTTGTGTCCACATCTGCGTTCAGAAAATAGATTGAGGCACCTATGTGTGCATGGCGGTAGCGTCCATATCCAGATAACTCACAATCTACATCGTAATTGATTTGATGATGTAGACTAAAAACATTTTTACGATTTGTAGGTAAAATGATACTTGAGCAAATCAGTCTATTATTTGCATGTCATGTTCCAGTCCTTCAATTAAAAAGCGTTTTTTTGCATTTCTGGAAACTGTAGGTTTTGTTGAAGACTAATATTAATTAGAACTGTCTACAAGGCAAATTCTTGAAACGAGAAGAGTTGATTGGAGCAGGCATATGCACAACTACACTGAAAAGTGTTAAAGTCCCCAAGACTGTCCAATCTTAGTCTAAAAATGTTACTAGGTGGTAACAAGTGGAACTTATGTGTATATTCAGGGGTGTGCCCAGAGCTGCAAGATGGCGAATGCATCTTACATGAGCTCCCAGCCAGTGATGCACATCCTTCGCAATCCTGCCCCTATTCCGATGCTTGATGACCTACAGATCAACCGAAGATGCCAAGTGTAGCAGCTCTGACCATGTAGCCATGACTGCATATCGATGGAGCTGGGATGAGTTCTGCAAAACAAGTGTTAGGGGTAGCTGATAGGGGTAGCTGATATGGCGTGGCAATAAGAGAAGCCCTCGTAAGCAACATACAACGAAGGTGGAGCGACACCAGCTACAGAGAGGAGCAGCTACTTGAAAGCATCTGAGCTCCGTGGCAAAACATCAGCTGCAGGAAGCAGTGCACCAAACTTCAGAAGGAGGCAGAGCTGACTCCAAGGCGTGCCTTGGTGGTGCAGGCCATGATAGGCCTTCCTACGTGATCTGACCTCACTGGACAGCGCCTTCTCCCTGCCTTGACCTTACACCACCTGAGCTGCGACAGACCCCTAATTCACCTGGGAACCAACAGCAGAGAGAGATGGATCAGCATCAGATAGAGACGCAGACTGCAAGAGGTTAGCCCAAGGGCAGTAAAAGAGAGTGGAATGGATTTGTGGGTGGGCAGCAGAAATTGGGGTCGTTTGAGGACTCTGTGAAATTCGCAAGTACTGACTAGCAGATTCCCATACTCTACCCTATTGCAACCAGAGAGGTAATGGACCCCAGTATTTCACAAACCGTAGACTGTGGAAATTGAGGAGACTCTTCCTGGGATTCATCAGGGCTACTTGAGTGTGCCATCAAAACAGAAGCCCCTGGACTCTTACTGGGTGGGACTTACCTACTTTTGAGCTGGTATGTAATTGTGTATGGCTAACCTGGATGTAGGTCTTGGAGCCTCCACCATCAAAACCATAGAGTTTTTGGCCAGAGCTGTACATGCCTTCTGCATGTAAGGGCTGGGTGGCCTTGTGGCCAGAAAGGGGCCAATGTACAGATTTGAGTGTTACCTTCTTCTGTAACAGGGTTGAGGATCCTCTTGTGCTACCTCACAGAGGGTCTGAAGGGCTCAGACAGACTCTTCTGTGCATTATGGTGAAGGATAAACTGTAGGAATGTAGGATCTGCTTTTTATGGTTACCCGCACTTTTTGCTTGATGTGTTGCTGGTTTTTACTAGTCTGACTGGGTCCTGCTAATCAGAACCCTAGTCTATCTGCATTCTCTCTACATTTTTGTGTGCAGTACCTAGCTACGTCCCAGATTAGATATTAGGGTACCCGTGTCAGTCCCTAGTATATGATACCCATATACCCAGGGAATAGATACCCCAGAGGTCTCCCATGGGCTGAAGCATGCATTATGCCACCCATGAGAGACATTTCAAAATAGAATTACAGGCCTGCCATTGAAGCCAGTGTAAGTTGGTGCATTCACCACTTGCTAAAGATATAGCTTTACTGTATCTAAGAGTCACAGCACTTACATTCTATAGGTCACCCCTATAGCAGGCCTTTACAATCCGGATGGCAAGGTGCTTGGTTCTAAGTAAGAGGGTGCCCCTCCATGAGCAGGACACCCCTGCAGCCTGAGGAGTCCATTCTCCTGGGCTGTCACTAAAGCAGCCATATACAATATAGAGGGGCATCGTGTGATCGCATGATGACCATCTTGAAAATGGCTGCAATGAGTTGTATCATGTTTAGTATCAAACATGTTGGAATCATACCCCCACACTGTAAATGGTGTGGAGGTGTGAATCCAAGCACCAGGAGAGCCCTCCGTTAGGCTCTCAATGTTGTCGGTACCAGCCTTCTAGTCCTAGACGATTCAGAAAAGGGGGTGGTGATGAACAGAGTGCCTGAATTAAGCAGACCACTCTTACCCAGTCCAAAGATCAGGGCTTGATCCATCACCGTTTTTTAGCTCACTGCACCATCCCAGCTCAGAGCTTGGCTATATGCAAATTAGTCTGTTCCTGTCCCAGTGCATGATGGGAACAGGGCAAACCAAACTACCAAGCCAATTCTTATACTGGGAAGGAAACAAGCTTCCGGGGACCGGTTTCTGCCATTTCAGGCGTCGTCGGCCCGGCTTGCTTGACAGCACAAAATGGTTGCTGCCGACCAGAGACACATTTCGGCCCTCCTGCTACTGAGCCAAGCTTGAGCAGGGAAAGGCAGAACAATAGGCATCTTGTCACAGTGAGACACCTCCCAGACAGGATTTAGTGTATTAGGGTTGGGAGGGTGCCTCAAAGTCTGCATGAGGGCCACATTTGGTGCCCCTGTACATAGTCCAGTACAAAACAGTCCTGGGAGCCATTGGCTCCCACTCTGACATGCATCTGGACAAAGGGATGTGAGTAACCTCCACCCTGTCCTGTGAATCTTCTCAACCCTTTACCTAGGGTACTTAAGGGCTTACCTGGGTGTAGGTTACTAGATTCATTGTTAGATAAGATTCTGAACTGAAACCATTGCACTTCTACCGTATGGGCACTCCGGATTTCGCTGAACTGCGTTTGGGCCTGACTTCGTCTCCCTTCTAGTCTGCTGCGTTGTCTGTGTCTGTGCATCATACAGGAACCTTACAAGGCCTGTGAAGCTTCAAGGACAACTGAAGTATTCTCCCTTGGAGTGAAGGAGTCACTCCCCTGCATTTGCAAGCACCACAATGAAGACGACTGGTCTAAAGATCCCGAGCTCCTCCGGACTCGGTGGGCTCTGCAACAGAGATGGTGGTTTTCCTCTGCTCTACCCTCATACCATGTTTGAGGCCAGTGGTCCTTGTGGGAGCGGCAATGACCAAACCCCTGGGTACAGCATGCATTTGCAAGGACAAAGGCTTGTTGTCATCTTTGCAAGAATACCTGCAGGCTTCAAGTAGCCCTAACCTTGAGCACCCTGATTGCTTAGGGCCTGCCCTGACTCCCCTGCTTGTGGTGAGTCCCCTGAATTTTGCTTGTCCCAACTGTGCACCTTCATGACCCCCTGTGTGGTTTGCATTTTCCAAGGCTTGTTGGTGCTCCTGCCAGACAACGACACCTCAGCACTCGACATCCTTTGTGGGACAGCTCATATCTAGGTCCTGGTCAACCTCAGCATCATCTGGTCCTTGCAGCTGCAGAGTCATGGTCACCATCATCTTACCTGAAGCACCCGACTTAGGAGGCCATAACTCTTCCAAGTCCCCTGGTCACTCGTGAGTGACATAGACACTGTCCCCTCTGCTTTCAGGTACTCCTCTTCAAGAATCCACATTTGGATTCATCCGGACACTTTTTCCTCTTCCAGCAGCGGCACTTTACTCCATTGAGTTTGATGGCTGTTTCCCATGCCACTTCACACTTATGCATGTGGCTTCCATAGGATAGGTAATTTGGGTACCATGGTATCTACGGGTGGGGTGGCTCTCCAACCTTCTGTCTTTCATGGGGTTTCTTCAGGCTCCACTTGAAAAGATGTCTAATTTTCAAAAATCCAAACTGCAATTTGCACATTGACTTGTAAGGAGCACTCGGTTGTGTTCACACACTGCACAAGCTCTCCATGGGGTCCCTATCTACTTACCTTGTGTGGTTCTGTGGGTCCCCAGCAATTGTACATCCTCTCAACATTATCCTGATTTATTTAAATAGTCAGGTCCTGAGGGCCATTTGTTATTCCGTATGTGAGGTAATGGTCTGGAGGAGCGTGTGAAGGCTGTTTCCGGTCTTCGCTGCATTATGGGCAAAGGAGTGTCCTCTACTTCTCTTTGGTAGAATCAGGGAGTATGGGCAAGTGAAATGGAGGTGAAGCATAGTCTTCCTGATGGTTGGTGGAAGCTCAGGTGGTGGTTAATGTAGGCAAGTCTTTGGCTGTGTAGAAACTTGTGTACGTGGGTCAGCATCTTGAATTGACATCTCTTCCATACGTAGAGTCAGTGGAGTTTCCTGGGGTAGGGTTTATTGTGACTTCACCTGAGATGGCCGAGGATCAATCTGGCTGCAGCGTTCTGTATGGTTTAAGTCTCTGTAGGAGATATGCAATGATTCCTATGTAGAGGCTATTGCCATAGTCCAGTCGGCTGGTAATGAATGCTTGTGTCAGGGTGCATTTTTTGTATATGGGTTGCCACTTGAAGATCTTCCATAGCACGCAGAGAGTTAGGAAGCAGGTGGAAGAGATGGCATTGATATTTGATTTCATGGTGAACTTGTTGTTAATGATGATTCCGAGGTCTCTGGTGTGACTGGATGGAGTGGGTCCAGGTATAAGATATGGTGGTCACCAGAAGTCATTCCATGTGTTGCTGCTGTTGCCAGAGATCAGTACTTCTGTATTATCTGTGTTCAGCTGCTAGAAGTTGTTTTTAATCCAGGCGGTGATGTTTGTCATGCATCAATGGAAGTTGCTCGTGGTAGTGTTAGGGTTGTAGGTGAGCGAGAGGATGAGTTGAGTGTTGTCTGCACCAAAAATTATGTTGGGAATGAGCAATCTGACAATGTTGGTCAGTGGGGTCCTATATGCGTTGAAGAGCTTGGGGGTGAGGGGTGAGCCCTGGGGGACACTGCAGGTGATGTCTTTGGGTTTGGAGGTGAAAGGTGGGAGGTGGGTGATAGATCATCAGTGTTCTCCCAGTAAAGAAAGAGGTGACCCATCTGAGTGTTTTTCCTTGGATGATGATGTGATCAAGTCTCTCGATCAGTGTGTGGTGGGATATAGTGTTTAAAGTTGCCGAGAGGGTGAGTAGGATCAAAGCTGCTGTTTCTCCTTGGTCAAGTAGAGTTGGGATGCTGTCAGTGTCTTCAATTGGGGCTGTTTTAGTTCTGTGATTGCTGCGGAAGCCGGATTGAAAGGTTCCTAGCAGCTGGTTCTGTTCCAGGTGTATCATGAGTTGATTGTTGATGATCTTAACCAGTACTTTCCCTGGGAACGGGAGCAGGAAGATTGGCTGGTGGTGTTTTAGTTTGCTGGGGTCGACGGAGAGCGTTATGGGTAGTGATCTTCTTTTGATGTGTTTCCAGACATCTGGAAAACAATTGCAGTGGTGATAGAGCTATTGAGTAGGAACGTTTCTTTGGTTTCAGAGGTTGAAGAGGTGGTGCAGGCATGGGTCTGTGAGAGCTCCCAGGTGGATGAATTTCACTGTGGATGTGGTGCCCAGGGTGGTCAGTGTTTGTTTCGTGTTAGTTACGGTGGTGGAAGTCCGTAGGTATGAATTGGGGCTCAAAGTTTCTGTATTTGGTTGCGATCTTGTTAAGGAAGAGGTGGGGGAGGTTGTCGCACAGCTCCTGTGAGGGTGGGATGTTGTTTTTTGTGGTAGCTGGGTCGGAGAATTCCTTTACAATGTTAAAAAGTTCTTTGGTTGTGTTGGTGCTGGCTTTGATGTGTGCTGCAAGGGCTATCTTCTTTGTTGTCCTCAACAGGTGGTGGTAGTTAGAGGTTGATTGAGCTCTTGAAGACTGTCCTTGCTTGTGAGCCATCCCCTCTCCAACTATTTGCTGTCTCATTTCACTATTCTGAGTTTGAGGGTGCAGCTCAGGCCTGGGGGTTGATATACAAGTGTGCCTCTGATGGTTGTCTTGTTATCCGTAAGGAACTTGAAGTTGAGATGTTCCAAGAGGGTGGTGATGTTGGTGTTGGTGGTGATACACTGTATGGTCTCTTTGTTGATGGTAATGGCTGAACAGAGGAAACAATGGAACCTGATAGTCTGTACTGTTCATTAAAGCTGGTTTGATATTTTTATGCAGTACTGGGAGAGTTGAAATCTGTTTTCACTATGCCATATTAGGATTATTCACCACAATACCATGATCAGTTCCTTCTAGTTCTCATTGTGGATGCCATAGCTGTATGTTGACATATGCTGTGTCTGTTATTTAAATCCATTTCATCTGTTTTTTAATTTCCCATGCTGTCCATATGCTCATCTGCTGAACTATAATTCATCAAAGACAACATGGAGAGTCACTTTAAAGGAGCACAAGTTTCTGTATAAACACATTATTTTCCGTATGCATTTTTCTGTAGAAATCCATACAAACAAAACACAGGGAGCCTTAATTGAAATCCATCCATTCTAATATTATAGAGAGCCCAAACCTTTGAGGCGGGTAATCTCAGTAACCACAGCACCAATCACAACACCCAATACAGCGTTGGAAAGGGCAGTTGCAGCAGAAGGACATAGGCTATGCAGACGGCCACCATATATATATTTTCTTGCTGAGTTTTATATAGCGCAAACTTGACCCAAATTGAATCAGGTATCAGAGCGCTTTACATAGCACCAGTTACATTACATGAGGACACACATTCATGTTTGTTAGGCAGGGGGAGATTAAGTGATTTGCCCAGAATCACAGGATGTTTGGCGTCGTTACCAAGACTTGAACCCAGATCCCCAGGTCCAAGGTCGAGCGACTTAGCCGTTAGGCCAACTCATCAATACATTTAAAAGGTAAAAGAACCGTGCCAACAAAGTATCAAAGATATCAAAGATAGTGCTAACCACACCTACATCAAAAATATTCCATTCCAAAAGAAACAAATATCAGGTCCCAATTGTCTAAATCTGAAAAAGAAATACCCCAAATATTCCAGAGGATGGGCACACCAACATGAGATTTTCTAATGATATACCTACTATCAAATATGTGAGAGGAAAAGTCAAAAAGCTTCCTATATAGAAATTATTTCTGAAATAAATAAACATTACTAAATCAATAAAAAAAAGATAAATGTGTACCTCAGTTTTTTAAAGGAATAATAACTTGTGATCTTTTTTTTTCTTCAGCTACAGATGAATGTATGAAATGTCCAGATGACCAATTGCCAAATAGTAAACATGACCAGTGCATCCCAAAAGTGATAGAATTCCTTTCTTTCGATGAGCCCCTTGGACTTACACTCTGCTTCGCTGCTGCCTTCTTGGCTTTCATAGCTGCATGTGTGCTAGGAATCTTTCTTAAATATGGTTCCACTCCTATCGTCAAAGCCAACAACCGCTGGCTCAGTTACCTACTCCTCATCTTCCTGAAGCTCTGTTTCCTCTGTTCCTTTATATTCATCGGTCGACCCACAAAACTATCCTGCATGCTACGTCAAATTATCTTTGGTATTGTTTTTTCCATCAGTGTCTCCATTATCCTTGCAAAGACTATACTTACTGTTATTGCCTTTAAAGCCAAACTTCCCAACAGCCCGGCGAGGAAGTTGTTGGGAGGAAAGACTCCAAGTTTCATAGTCTGTCTTTGCTCTCTGATACAAGTTGTTATTTGCGCTCTTTGGTTGGCGAAATCTCCTCCATTTCCAGAGCCTGACCTCTTGTCATATAATGAAAAGATAATTGCTGAATGTAATGAAGGTAAACATTTCTTCTACTTCATGCTGGGATACATGGGCCTCCTAGCCACAATCAGCTTTATAGTGGCCTTTCTCTCAAGGAATCTGCCCGGAACTTTCAACGAGGCCAAGCTGATCACCTTCAGTATGGTGGTATTTGTCAGTGTGTGGATCTCCTTCATCCCAGCCTACCTGAGTACTCAGGGGAAATATATGGTGGCCGTGGAGGTGTTTGCCATCCTGTGCTCCAGTGCTGGACTGCTCAGTTGCATATTCTTTCCTAAGTGTTATATCATTCTGTTCAGGCCTGAAAGGAACAACAGACATACTATTATTGGAAGAACACATGTTGGTACTATCAGAAAAAATTAAGATCACAAAAGAAGCAGTTTGCTGGTGAAGGCATGTGCAGAATAGGCAAAATCTATGTGCTAATAATGCTGCTGCAGGAGGGGTTGTGACTACAGATAAAGTAATCAATCCATAGACTGGAATTCAGCAATGCAGGACCAATGGAGCTTTTACAATCTAATATGAGGCACAAGGAGGATATTGATGAGTACTCCTAACAACATGTCACTTTTAGATTTTGTGACTGTTTTCAATACACACAGGACTTCCAGGAATTATTTCAACATTAAAGATATCTAAACAGGATTGTGCAATGCTATGATGCTGTACAACTAGTGGATTCCCAAGTGTGTGAACTTTGCACTTCGCAAAGATTGTGAATTTAAAAAAACTCAGCAAAGTGCAGGCTCTCCCCAGGAGTAGAAAATGGTCCCCATTGCCAAGAGGGTCCACCTAGGCCAATGGTAGAGCTGCCTCTTCCCAGGAGGTAATGTCACAGATGCTACTTTTCAATGCTGTTCCCCTTTTCAAGACTTTCTGATTTGGCCTGAGGAGTGGTCTGTCCAATCCATGAACTCAGCCGTGGGTTTCAATCCAGTACTTTAATGCACCCACAGTACAAGGTGCCCCATTACTCCGCCATGACTGAGTCAGGCTTAATTGTCAACCGCAGCTCAGGAAATCAGCTGGGAGAAAGTACAGAACTGGGCAAAAATGTGGAGGCACTTTAACAGGACTTCAGGGATGGTCTGCAAGTCACACTGTGCATAATATCTTAATAGAGACAAAGCCACAGATAAACTAGGTGACAATGTAATTGCGTATTTATAATTAACCCCAGAAGCAGCATTATACTTGAAAATTCTGAGAAGGGAAATTATTATTGAGGATTGATGCTGCTGAAAGTAATAGTCCTTTAGATGTCTTAGGGCTTTAGTTAGTTTGATGGCCAGGATACTTCAGCACAAACAAGACACTTCTCCCAACTGAAATATTACAAGTGGATTATAGCCTATGGCACATGAAATATGGCGGCAGATAGGATACTTGTCATATTTTGGTATTCCGTTCACCAACTCTAATTAAGATCATGTATCATTTATCTGTGCCAAAGGTTGGGTACAATATTATGATTGTTGAATTTGGAGATTCACAACGATGCAGCGCAGGAGCACGTTGCATCTTCCAATGCTCACTTGACCCTGCATATGGAAGCATCGAAAGCAGGTGTTAAAACATGTTGTGAGGTAATAGCAGGCATGGCCTGGAGAGCAGTTTAATCACAAAACTCTATGGCTGTTGGTATCTCTGGTGTAGCAGTTAAACATTAAGCCCTTGCTGTCTGGATTTTCTTCCTAGAGCTAGGAGCCTTTTGAAGATCATTTTTGGTCAGCGGCTAAATATTAGTTGAACAATCATTGGAAGGGCTGCCATAGGCAGCTAGCTTGGCAAAAAGCCTTTTCACCCACACCTTTGCTTAAGTCATTAAAAGAAAAAATGACGCCACCACTGCTTAAATGAGCCACATTTGCCCTAATTGGTAGATGCCATACCTTAGGGTCACTTCTTTCCACTGATCCCTCATCTTTACTCCTTCCTATACACATTTATCTTTCCCTCTTTCCCTCTGACTTTCTCTCGAGCATGTCTACTTTCAAGTTCACTGACTTTACAGATGCCTTTTACAGTTAACTGCATTTTTGGGAAAATACATAGACATCTTCTGGAATTAGGTAGATGTACTTAAACAATTTCACATGAATAAATCAATGTGTATCTTAAAATGTAACACTCAGATAAAGGACCCAACAGTCACAACTCAGTATTTGAGAACAAGTAGACACTGGCATTGATTGTGCATCGGGACTGCATCACTTTTGTTACGCAGTCCAACAAAAACATTTTTGAGCTTTCACTAAACTACACATAGCCACTGTGCATAGCATTGCATGGTTCAGTAAATACAAAGGAGCACACTGCTGTGTATAGTGCTTCCTTGCATTACCTTGTGTCATGTAGGCATTACATGGATGAGGCCTGTCAATTACCATCCAGTCATCCATATATTTTAATGCAAGCCCAGATTTTCAAAGACTTGAAAACCTGGGTTTGCACCAAAGTGGTGAGACTGCCTGACAGAGGTGTAACGAGAAGAAATACCTTTATTTCTCCTCAATGCTTCGTCTTTTCATATGTGCTGCATTTATGTGTTATGGTTGCAAAGCTCTATATATTAGATATCTATAAGAATTTTTTTTGTGCAGGGAGGTGTCTTGTTGTGTAGCTTACATTTAGTCTCCATTTAATGTTTAGTTTTAACTTAAAATTGTGTTCTAATGATAGTTTACACATATTATTGCTAATGCAAGAATATGACCTGCATGCATTTTTTTCTGATAGTCATTGTCACACTGTAGTTTGCACATTCAGTTCCAGGGTCACACAACTCAGAATATGATGGCATATTTTATCTTTTTAGTTTTGGTTGTAGGAGATGACTATTTCTGTCCAGACTCATTGTAGATGCTGTTATGCACCACTGGCACAGTGTGATAAGCTTGGCGCTTCATTATTTAAACAGCATTCATGCTGAGGACGATGATAAATTCACTTTCCACAATAAGTCATCATGGACAGCTGCTGTGAGTTATGACTGAGATGCAGTTCCACAGTCCCTAACCTTAATGCTGAGAAAGAATAGTGTGCAGGCCTGCACACTCAGATTGTGGTGTATTTGTTAATGCAATGAGACCAGCATCCTCACGTACAGTACCAAGGTATGGGGTTAGGTCAGTCCAATATGCCTGGCACATAGTTTCTGCTTACATGCTCACTTTAGCATAGAAAAATTTGTACTAGATAGGAGTAAGCATAGTTACCTGATGTACAATTAACATGGTTGAATTGCTTATGTTTTTCATCATTCTAATGATGCTTATAATAATGATGATTCTCATCTTCTGATGATTGCAGTTCATGCTTTATTTACAAAGATTTGAGCATTTCAATAAACGTTTGAAAATGCATTCTGATGTCGTTTCTGTGTGACACATTGAGCATGCAAAAGTGACAATTGAAAGGGTTAGATCTGTTTCCACAAATTCCTCGGTTATTTAGAGTCATGTGTGAATTTACCAGCAGCATCTATAACTATATGGTTAGGAGCTTAGATGTTGTACTGTGATCCAGCCAAACAAACCAACATTTAGGAGCCGATTCACAGAACTAATTAGAGATAAAATCCTAAACTTACTACTTTTGGTATTCACAGAAGGCATTTAGTAGAAGTAAAGTTAGGACTCCTAACTTTACTACTACTAAATGCTTTTTGTGGATACCAAAAGTCATAAAGTTAGGAGTTTGTCTCAGTTTAGTAGTAGTAACTTTAGGAGTCCTAACTACTACTAAATACATTCCGTGAATACCAAAAGTAGTACGTTTAGGATTTTATCTGAGATTAGTTCTGTGAATCAGTCCCACACTGATTATATAGGATGACTCAGCCTCTGCATTATCAAGTTAAGTTGTTCTAAATACAAAGACCTGCTAGTCTCATAGGAACCAAATAACATGGCAACACCAACATTCTAGGTTTGGTACCTTTTTAATGGGTCACCTGAATAGTTTACTAGTTTTGCCCAAGGTTCCTTTAGTACCTGGATACAAAGATGTTCATGATCATAAGAGTTTATCCTCTTTCAGCTTAATAGAAAGCACCAACTTATGTCTGTAAGTTAATCAAGCTTCAATGTTTGAAATGATTTTCCCCTATGGTGTTGTCCTTCCTTCAAATTCAAATCATTAAATATGGGGCAATCGGTAGTCATTGTTATTAATTGCAGACAAGCTAGAACTGCTCACTTAACTGGAAATGGGCCCGCCAATGGCTTTTGAGAAGTTACCTTCGTGGTTGAAGCTCACCAAGCTTACAGATGTGAAGTTTGTTATTCTATTTCCCGCAGTCAATGCCACTACATGCACATATCACACATACACTGAGTCTGAAGTTCCAGCTGCAAATAGGCATTTTGAATATTTATAAATACAATTAATTTACCAGGAACATCATAATTG
The DNA here is from genome assembly GCF_964261635.1 of Lissotriton helveticus. Lineage (NCBI taxonomy): Eukaryota > Metazoa > Chordata > Amphibia > Caudata > Salamandridae > Lissotriton > Lissotriton helveticus. Next base: position 1,694,326,859 of record NC_136069.1, on the reverse strand, counting down.
GTTCCAAGGCACCTTCCCACATAACTGCACATTGCAAAACTTGGGTTCTCCTAGTAATGAAGTGGCAACCCGCCAGTCTTATTAGACTATTCACCTTAATCTAATGCACAGGGATTAACACAGCATGAGGGACTTGCCTTGATGTCAGAAGTGATAGAAGGTTACTTGAGGTCGCAAGGGATCTAGGAATACCTAAAGTTCAGGCCAATTGTGATAGAGGGCAGGACAGCTACAAGGCTCAAGCAGGCCCTGCTGAAAAAGAACCTTGAATGACGAAAAGCGTTAATGCTGGGTCACTGTATCTTTCTCAAACTCCACTGAGATGCAAGCCATGTATTGTTGCCATGCAGGCTGCAGAACGAATGTCATCAAACAACCTCTGCATCGGCGTTGGAGGGCGATGCCTCGGTCCCGACCAGCATAGTGGTGACCAAGTGTGGGTTTTGTAGAGAATCAGCTTCAGAACCTTCTTCTGAGGCCTTGGACTATTGGGGGCACCTCAGGCAAGGATTGGACTCACAGAGGCCAGAGGTCATCAGCACCAGCAGGATTGTAGGACGTCTTTTGTGTCTGTGAGACTTCAGAAAACAGGAGGTAAGGCAACAAGTCCTTGGAGTCACTCTGAGATCAAGTGAGGTAGGTCCAGTCCTTGACTTCAGCAGAGCAAAAATCAGCAGGCAAAAGGGCAGCTCAGCAAAGAAAACAAGCTGTTCCTTAGAACAGCCAGCCAAGGCAAAGTTGTAATCCTTTCAGCTCAGCACTCTTTACTCCAACAGAGATAATTTCAGGTCAAGTAGTGTACTGATTTAGTAGGGCCAGAGCCCCAGTACTTATACTCAAATGTGCCTTTGAAGTGGGGGATGACTTCAAAGCAGCTCCTTGAAGTACACCTGTCCCCTTTCACCCCAGCCCTGTCTGCCAGGCTATCTGTGGGGAATAATCAGTCCTTTTTGTGAGAACAGGATGCAGTCTATTTAGATGTGTGAGTGTGAGCTCCTTCTCACACTTCCTGCCCAGCAGGGCTATCAGAATGCACATGAGTCCTCTGTCACACCCACCCTTCCGGTGTTTGTGGCTGTCTAGAGGGAATGCTCAATGGATAGCTCTTATCCAGCCAGAAATGTATTAGAGACAGACTGCAGGCACACAAAGCAAAGTTAAGAGCATAGAAAATTTCACTTCCTTAACGTTTAGAATAGAAGGTGGGTGTGGCTGGGCAAGTTTTTGGCAGCAAGGCTAGGACATTAGAAATTGAACAAACACTGATATACAGCAGTACCGACACAACACTACAGGAATCTTTAGGTTATATGATCACAACTCTTAATCAACTAGATCAGAATTGTTTTATTATCATTGTTCACTGGTAGTTCAAACATGTTTATGTCAATTTGTGTGAAGAGGACAGCCATACACATTTAAGCCTGCAACACATTTGTCAAGTAGTTTGACTACAATTGTGACATATTGTTTAAGATTTTGGATGGCTGTTTGTTGTTCTCTCGTTAGAGTATGTTATTTGAATTCTTTATTAGCTTCCGAATGGACAATGCTAAAAACACAGTTTGCTCTGATGTCAAAACCTCCTTTGGATTCAATTGTCGTTGTAGGATCATGATGAAGAAAGAAGATTTCCAATGTTATTTTTCGGAAAAACTCAAGTAGTTCTGTTTTTAAAAGTACAAAGTTTGTCTGTTTAGGAGGTACAAAAGACAAATCCTTCTCAAGAAGAGATTGTGAATTTCTCTGTAAAGATTTCAATCAATCATCATGGCCTACAAGAAATAGGTAAGTTAGCAGGCAGAAATACCCAAAAAGCTTAATTTTTAAGAGAAGAGTACTATATTTTTAAACATTTTGTTTAAGTTCTAAAAGTTTTTTCTCCCCCTTTGTTGTTTCAGTATATCTCGGTTTGATGTCCTGACTCAGTATTAGAACTTGAAAAGGCCAACTGAGACAGCATTGCCAACTGTGGATGATTATAGATGGCATCTGTTGCAGAAGACATGATATTAGAAGCAGGCAGTGAGGCAGGAAAAATGACAACAGAGGACTCAGCTTCTCCCTTCCCCAAGTCAGGGAGTATTAGCATCAATGGTGCTCAATGACTGAAGGGAAAAATCCTGCGGAAAGCAACAGCTATCCTTAAGCATATTATTGAGTATCAGCCATATGGTTTAGTTCGACATGCTTAATGGAAACAAAGCGATTCACTTCAGAACCAGGAAGAGGTGGCAACAAAACAGGTTGCATACCTTGAAGACCAAGGACTGGAACAGGAGCATGTTAAGATGTGCCAAATTCTTTTTTGATGGTCACCTTTTCTCAAAAAAGGTCTTCCACATTTGGAAGCCAGATGGAAATTGGAAATGTGACTCCTGTAGTTGAAGCTTGAGATGCAGGCAAATGTTTGCATGAGTTAGTGTCACAGAACTGTTGAAGGTTCTGCAAGACAGCACAATGATTATCTGCATCAAAGGTTGTGGCAACTGTCACAACATCTGGACTGTCAAGGTCTGGAACATACAGTGTGGGGGAAACTGTCTACACTAGTTTATATGGGGTGTGGTGTATGTATGCTCCTATGGCTACCACAATATATGTATTTTGGAAGGATAACACTATTATATTACCCTTCTTGCGTTGCGATTGTCAATACCTGTTGAGAGAAAGGCACAAGCATATCACAACGAGCTGTTGTTAGAGAAGTACATCATTGACTGTCACATCAGTGCGTTTTACATGCCAGTGGTGGTCATTGCGTGTCACAACACCATTGTACAAGTGTAGCAGGCACTCTCATACGTGGTAGTTCTGTGAGAGTGACTTGTGAATATATAATCAGATTAGAAATTTACGGGATACCAATGTGGGATCCTACAACTATTCAAAACTCACCTAGCATTAAAAACAATCAAACAACGACAGTGTCCTGCGGGTAAAGCTTCAGGGAGATCTTCTACCATGAGGCTGTATGTATAGGGGGAACATCTTAAAAACGGCTGGTTTATGCACATTCATTGGTGAGAATTACCCTTTAGTAAACATACTTTCATTAGTCACATGACCAAGTTAAATAATTGGACTTCACTGGGACTATGAATTCCGGGGATTGTTGGAAAAGGTAAACAATGATATTTCTGTTTGGTGATTTTAATTATCTGTACTCATTTAAATAGGTTATTTACTGATGGCGTAGTATTGAAAGACATATACCTGACAATTTGCTGTGAAGGGGGGACTTAATAAACTGTGTGGTCCCTCTTTCTGTTTGTCCCATCGGAAATTGTGTGAGGAGTATGTACTCATAGGTATTGGTGAGCAGTCACCGTGTTTCCCCACAGAGGGCCTCCCTAGATGTTATGGAGGCGGCACTAGAAAAAACCGAATGGACATCGGCAACACCAATTCCATTTATCATGGAATGTGCTGAAAAAGTTCTTACTGAGAACTTCTTTGAATTCAAGGGCACGTACTACCACCAGATACAGGGCACTTGCATGGGAAGTACAGAAGCCTCAAGCATAGCGTGCCTGTACATGGCCGACTTTGAGGAAAACCACATATCCTCATTATCAAACCCCTGCCATGAAAATATCACACTATGGCGACGTTACATAGATTATATCCTGATTTTTTTGTCAGGAAACATAGACTCATATAACGAGTTCTTTGAGTGGATCAATAGTCTGAATCCCTATCTAGCCTTCACTGTAATAAATGATGATGCAGAGTCCACTTGATAGGTTATGATCCTTTATTCAGGTTCCTTCCAGCTTAGACAGATAAGTTAAGATTGTAGGTTGATAGAGAGAAACCCCACCAGGAGCTCGCTGTTGGTAGCTCAGCCTCAAGTGACCAACTGCCACAACAGGGAATAGAAAGGTACAGTCAGCTAGAGAGACTCCTTGGCATTCTATGATGTCATTAGTATAATAGTATTGTCTAGCCAGAGAGGAACAGTGAAGATAGTATTTACTACATATCCTCTCTCTTTATGGAGTAATAGCAGAACAAAGGAATAATCAATAATAATACCTAATATGTTTCAAACAGCAAGGAAGTACACATTTAAGAATTACCAAAAGTAGTAGTGTACAACGAAAGATGACTTTAACATGAGGTACTATTATTTAAGAAAAGAACAAAGATTCATCATTAAGACATCAGCATTATGACATAATATGCCACATCCCCTCTCCTTAACAAAAGAGTGAGGTTTTGAAACAAAACTAAGACTACCCTTAACACAACTCTTGATGAAGATATGTCGACACCTAATGTATGACAAAAATACAACTCGAAATCTCACCTAAATGAAGCCCTGGCCAGTAGCCACAAGTAGGTAGACTCAGATAAAACACAGTGTACACACAATCTCTACCAATAACAGGAGACGTTGAACCTCTCCTGAGAAGGGTACGTTGCAGGACAGCATGGGCGTTGACTACCCAACAAAACCACAAAGCCTCCCCTGAATAGGGTACACCGCAGAGTAGACAAAATATCTCTGGGAAAAGGGATTAACACTTATGGAACATACTATGGGCGTTGACTACCCAAAAAGAACACTTAACCTCCCCTGAAAAGGGTACACCGCAGAGTAAACAAAATATCTCTGGGAAAAGGGGCATGGACTATCCATTTATACTTATAGAACATACTACGGGCATGGACTACCCATCAACATCCCCAAACAACCAACCATGGGCATGGACTACCACAGACACTAACGTCCCCAGACGAGGGTACAGCGCAGAGTAAAGACTATAACCCTGGGACAAGAGATGGGTATGGACTACCTACTAATACCAACATCCCCAGAAGAGAGTACAACCATTGGTATGGACTCACAAACACCAACATCCCCAGAAGAGGGTACAACCATGGGCATGGACACACCTTGTGAATTGGTATGGGCTTGGACTACCCACAATGACACTACACCCACTCTAATAATCGAAACAACACCAAACCCTACATGGAATTCACTATGAGGTACTCTATAACTCTAGAAAAATGATTTCGGTAGAGTTAAAAGCTGTCAATCTGATCCCACATGCAAACGATAGGGCAAACACTGAAGAGACCATTAACAACACAAAAGATTATGCTGAAAACAATATGCAAGGTAAACACTTCAAAATAAAATAGTAAATAATGCCAGCTCCGGTGAGCGACCTCTCACCCGAGTTCCATGCACTCAGCTTCTTGTAGTCAGCGCTGAAACTTGCATAAAAAACGGAATGTTACCCAGTCTTCGAATGTCAGGCAGTCTTGTAACAAAAATATGTCAAAGATCAAATGGCTATACTCTTCTGTAGCCAGACAGCACAACGTTTCTCGAAACCACCATGCCGAGATTGTTAAGATGGGCGAAATACAGCAAAGTAGTAAAGATGTTAGGCAAGTTGAAGTATTGTCAAAAAAAAACTAAAATGGCGGCACGCCTCTTGACGCTGCGCCGGGAGGTTCAAGGCACGTTGGTGCACTAACGTGTTGCCAGGCAGCTGGAAGGCAAGACGTCACAGCGAAGACGGAGGCATGACGAGACCGGTAAGATTATGACCGGTAAGAGCGTGCGTGTAGAAAGGCTCGTGACATTTTAAAAATGCGGCGGTTCGACTCTCATGAACCAAACTGCATTGAGAATCGAATAGAAGGTTAATAAAAATGTCCTCCACTCACAAGCAAAAATACTGTTCATAGTTGCGCCGAGTCTTCTTTCAACAAGCACTCTTTTGAGCAGCTCGCACTTGGTAGGAAAGCTAAACTGCCAAACTGCTCCGGAAAATTGAGGCTCTCCGTGTTCTCCGTGTCCACTTCAATGTGCAGAAACGCACAGGAAAGCCATAACAATCCTGTAACTTTACATAATGCTGCAATACACCTACCAGGAAAAGTCTCCACTTGTCTTGTCAGAGGTTCCTCGCAAAGCAGAGCCTCCGCAGAGCGTGCGAGAAGGTGGACACAGATGGTTCTTGTTAACCAGTGTTATAAATCACCCAGACAGTTCCTCTGAGAAAGGTTAGAAAAGTTCACCGCAATAAACTTCCTCACATACGCATTTACATAGCGCAGGCTGTGAAGAAAATCCCAAGTTGCAAGTTGAAATGCACAGCCATCTTTTTTTTTTTTTTTTGTAACTTGCCAAAGTATAATTTGCCAGTTGCTGTCAACACTTAACGCTTCCCACACTGGATGAAGGCCAGACGAAATGGGTACACATTGCAGGCCTCAGGGTAGAGTGTTGCTGGTGAAACTTTTCCCAGATATGAACAGCATGTAGACAGGCTAATTAGTAACAAACGCTCCGGTTACAGGTTGTCCAGATACACGCAGACATAAACATAAAGATGTATGCCCAGGGTGTAGGCTGTCCAGGTGTGATAGGACACTGGTGGGGTGAGCTGGGCATTACCTTTTGTCATATGTTTAGTTTTCACAAAGTCTTTAATTCCTTACTTTAGTTTCTTTTCTTCAAGCAGCTTTCTTAGAGCACAGATAGGTTCATCCTCTTCAAAACGTCGCCAAGTTGTAATAAATGATGATGCAGAGTCCACTTGATAGGTTATGATCCTTTATTCAGGTTCCTTCCAGCTTAGACAGATAAGTTAAGATTGTAGGTTGATAGAGAGAAACCCCACCAGGAGCTCGCTGTTGGTAGCTCAGCCTCAAGTGACCAACTGCCACAACAGGGAATAGAAAGGTACAGTCAGCTAGAGAGACTCCTTGGCATTCTATGATGTCATTAGTATAATAGTATTGTCTAGCCAGAGAGGAACAGTGAAGATAGTATTTACTACATTCACCATCACAGCTTCTGACAACCAGATAGCATTCCTGGATCTGAAAATAAACATTGAAGGGGGATCGCTTAGCACTACTCTATTCAAGAAAAGCACAGACCGCAACAGCCTTTTGCATTATACCAGCCACCACCCAAAGGCCTTGCGATCCAACCTTCCATTTGGACAATTCCTAAGAATACGACGCAATTGTAGCACTATGACTAATTACAAAACAGAGTCTGCTATACTATCCAGAAATTTGAGAGAAAGAGGATACCCGACCAGAGACATAAAAAGAAGTATGAAGAGGGCACAAAATAACAATAGGGAGAGTCTGATAGAATTAAGAGAGAGAAAACCCACAACTGCCCAACCAATGACATGTGTGACCACATTCACTCCAAAATCGAATCAGATAAGAAAAATAGTGAAACGCCATTGGTCCATACTTAATACTGGTACCCTAAACATAGACCAACCAAGGTTTGCCTTCAAAAGGTCTAAAAACATAAAAGACATCCTGATCCACACTAGACCTAAGACCAGCAATGAACCGAACAGACAAACTACTCTATGGAATCTACCACCTGTAACTGGTCACTACCCTTGTGGCAATTGCGCAGCATGCCCATTTACTAAAAAGTACAAATGCATCACCTTATCTGAATCATTTAAATGGGAAATTAGAAACCATACAAATTGTAACAGTACCAACTGCATCTATTTGATCATATGCCCATGCAATTTGTACTACATTGGCTTGACGACACGCAATGTAAAAACCAGAATTTCTGAACATCGCAGTAACTTTAGATGTAAAAAGGACAATACAAAAATGTGCAAACACTTTCTAGAAAGGAATCACACCCCAGACTCAATCCAATGGCTCGTTCTGGAAGCGTGCCCATATATCTCGAAAGAAGGGTTATTCCATAAGGAACAACGGTGGGTCCATAGGTTATCAAGTGACAGTAATGGTCTGAACGAAGACATACCTTGGACCACCCTCTAATTGATTCCCTAACCTTGGACCACCCTCTAACTGAACCTCTAGTTGTAATCTATCCCCATTCCTCAACCAAACGAGAGACTAAAACTGAGAATAAATAAACACAAAGATATACTGAAGATAAGTGATTTTAATTAATGATGATAGCCACCTCCCTCTGTAATCTACAGTTGGATAACCTCTTTTACATCAACTTCACCATTCCAAAATGGCCGACACTTTTTCACCGCTTTGACCAGACGGTTTAAAAGCTATAGCACCGCCATGATTTATGCCAACTAATACTAAACTACCGATATAGCAATAACAACATGAACATATCCAATGTCCTAGTATCCACCCACTAGTCCCCGACATACACACACGCTTATTTGTGTATTTAAATCACTACACTATAGTTGTATCATTACAAAGTCAAAGTCAAAGTTTATTGATTATGATTTGGCTCTCGTTGAGGGCCACATAAAATAACATACATATTATCATGGCAAAATAAGCAAAGGTTACATACAGCTTCAAAAATAAGCACTGGAATATAGACGCATAATACACTCATCAACCTCTCCCAAAATCACATTAATATATGTCTAAAAATTCTTTAAAATAATTAAATAATCTGAAACAGAACATTTCGTTAGGGGGGCAATACAGAGCATTGAAAAACATTTTTATATTCAAAATTCCCAACTGTAGACAAATTGGTTTTATCCATTTTTTGCGCAATAAGCGTAATATCGGGCAAATAAACAATACATGGTTGAGGTCTTGAGCAGCATTATTACATAGGTTGCATAACGGAGACACACCATACCATCTTGCAAGGAGTGTATTAAGTGGAAGCAAATTATGGCGTAAAAGGAACCATATCCTCCGGACACCATGTGGGATATTCCACCTTAAATATTGTTGTGCTTGTTTAGGTGTATAAGTTAGGACCAGGGCTTCCCTTTCTTTATACTTCTGTTGGGCAAGTATATCCATCTTATAACACAGTTCCCAGGACCTACTTTTTAGCTTTAGCTTTAACTCTGATGGAGAGAGAGAAAATAACGTACTTTCATCAAGTTCCAAGAATAAAACAGCTTTTCTGAAGTTTTTTAACAGCTGCGAGAACTCATTAAAGTTACCTAAAAGCTCCTTTTTTAAGATTTCACGTAGGGTTCCTGGTTTACCTCTGGCCAGGCATGCTACCCACCTTACAAGAGCGGCCAGCCCTTGAGCCCAACAGCTTCGCAGACCAAATTCCAGTCTGCAAGAGGATGTGGAGCAGGCTGAATTAAGAGAGGAAATTTTCCTTAATATCTTTCCCTCCGTTTTTTGCATAAAATCCCATTGATTTAAGTCCACCAATTCTAATCCATACAGGAGGGTGGCAGGAATCTTCGCTCGAAATACCTCCAAGCAAGAAGAAAGGTGCCTCTTCCCTGTTGCATTATATAAGGAACATAATCCCCTGCCATGGGCCATTGCTTTTCTAGAATTATTTTCAATGTGAGGCTTCTCACTAAGATTAGAAGATATTGTTTTGCCCAGAAATGTATAGGAGTTAACTACCTCAAGTTTTTCTCCGCTTAATGACCAATTAAAGCTCCTAGATCTGCATTTCTTCTTACCAAAGATGCACATGATCTTGCTTTTTGAGCTATTAATTTTCATATAGTGTTTATCCGCGAAATCATTCAATGTATGAAGACGATTAGCAAGCCCTTTTGGGGTCAGATCTAAAACTAGTATGTCATCTGCATACATTAGAATAGATATGGCAGTCCCTCCAATAACTGGGGCAAGACCCTCACAATCTGCAACTGTAGTTGGTAAATCGGCCATATACAGGGAAAACAGAGTGGGAGCCAATATACAACCCTGTTTTAAACCATTCCGGGAGGGGATTGCTTGAGTGAGTCCCCTTTCTCCGCCTTGTAACACTCTACACCAAGTATTACAATGTAGGGACTTAACTAAGTCCAATAAGTATCGCGGCATACCCAATGACGTCAGTTTTCTCCACAGCGTCGGTCGGTCAACCCTATCGAACGCTGCGGAGAAATCTATAAATGCTGCATATATGCCCCCACCACGAACCCGCACATATTTGTCTACGATTACATGTAGCATAGTTAGGTTATCTAGAGTTCCATGCTCTTTTCGAAAGCCTGTCTGTTCCCTAGGAATAATATTATTTAAGAGTGCCCAGTCTGTTATTAAAATTAATAAAAGTTTCGCAAAGATTTTTCCTATCGCATCTAGTAAGGCAATTAGGCGATAATTAGAGGGATTATCACGGTCTCCTTTTTTAAAAATTGGAATCAAGATACTTCCCCGCCAAGAGTCAGGAACTGATCGATTTTTAAAGCACGCCTGGAACACTGGAAGAAGAATCCTGCTCCAAGTGGTTACGTCTTGCTTAATTATAGACATGGGCACTTCGTCCGGTCCCATGGCCCCGGAAGAGCGCATGCTCTTAATTGCGGTAGCTATGGAAGACTCAGTGGGGAATTCCATTTGAGCATCAATATTACAGTCTGGAACCCGAGCATCACCCCCTGCCTCATTTGATGCATATAAGGTGAGCACGAATTGGGTCCAGACATCTTCAGAGATAACAGAAGGAGTGGATGTTTTTACAGCACCACATCCTTGTCTTATTATGGACCAAAAAGCTCTAGAGTTTTTACTCCTGGATGCTTCTCTTAGACTGATCCAAACCATATCTTCTTTGTCTCTTTTTAGCTTGGCTCTCAATCTCACCCTCCTTCTCTTTAACAAAGCCAACTGTATCCCAATCTCTCCTGATCTATTGAGATATTGTATCCTAACCAATTTATTAATCTCTTTATTTAACTTTAATAGAGGGCTAGGAGAGAAATATTTCTTTTTAAACTTTCCTCTACTCCTGGCCATTTCAGTATCATTACAAAGGATTACAAGGGTGGAATAAATGTTTCAAGCTTTTCTAGTCTATTTTAGTGTCTGAACCGCCAAAACACTTCTGAGATAAAAAGTCCAGACAACCACTTTATAATTATTAAGCACGTACTCTGGGCCGTTTTAGACACGTTAAGATGGCCGCCAACTTTAGAGAACCAATGGGAGGCATCCTAACTTAAACATATAAACAGGAAGTCTGATTCCACCAACCATCCACCCGGTTCCAGCGGCGATGGGTAGGTGTTAGACACGCAGCTCAGGATACTACCAAGTAAGTGACCCACACCCGAGAATTGTTTTAGAGCAGGATAATTATTTTCCTAGCTTCTAAGTTCATAGCCGAACATCTAGTAGAAACGCGCATAAATATGCCAACACGTGCTACCGGTATACACTTCACCAGCGCGTAAAACGGGCGCTCGAGTGATATAAAGCTTTAATGACCGTGGAATTTACATGCACTCACGGCAAAAAGCCTCGAGATTTCGCTATAGCGCTACACTGAAGAGCCTTTTTCACCACGGGCCAGCGTTAGCTTTACAATGTTAACATGCACGCATTGTTTGCTATGCTTAGAGGTCCCCGCATAACGTACAAGACAATACAAGCGAAATGACCCGTACATCCGTTTTGTCGGACGATCTGCTTAGAAACACGGTGACTGCTCACCAATACCTATGAGTACATGCTCCTCACACAATTTCCGATGGGACAAACAGAAAGAGGGACCACACAGTTTATTAAGTCCCCCCTTCACAGCAAATTGTCAGGTATACTACGCCATCAGTAAATAACCTTTTTAAATGAGTACAGATAATTAAAATCACCAAACAGAAATATCCTTGTTTACCTTTTCCAACAATCCCCGGAATTCATAGTCCCAGTGAAGTCCAATTATTTAACTTGGTCATGTGACTAATGAAAGTATGTTTAGTAAAGGGTAATTCTCACCAATGAATGTGCATAAACCAGCCGTTTTTAAGATGTTCCCCCTATACATACAGCCTCATGGTGGAAGATCTCCCTGAAGCTTTACCCGCTGGACACTGTCGTTGTTTGATTGTTTTTAACGCTAGGTGAGTTTTAAATAGTTGTAGGATCCCACATTGGTATCCCGTAACTTTCTAATCTGATTATATATTCACAAGTCACTCTCACAGAACTACCACGTATGAGAGTGACGGCTACACTTGTACAATGGTGTTGTGACACGCAATGACCACCACTGGCATGTAAAACGCACTGATGTGACAGTCAATGATGTACTTCTCTAACAACAGCTCGTTGTGATATGCTTGTGCCTTTCTCTCAACAGGTATTGACAATCGCAATGCAAGAAGGGTAATATAATAGTGTTATCCTTCCAAAATACATATATTGTGGTAGCCATAGGAGCATACATACACCACACCCCATATAAACTAGTGTAGACAGTTTCCCCCACACTTAGATACCTGCTAATATAGTCAACTGTGGTCCTGAAGAATCGCTAGATATTTTCCTTATAGCGTGAAACATGTTGACCTGACTACAACAACCTTTGGATCAGAGTTGGAAACATTAATTTCCATTACTCCCCTCCAGGGTAATCATTTTTAACCAAAGCAGTGGCCCTCTGAATAAAGTACCCTAGGTACCACTAGCTTTATTTTAACTCACAATACCCACGTCTACCACCTGTATCTGGCCCCATACCCACACTTCATCTATTCAGCAGTTGGAAAAAGATCTCCGCCAAAGAGCCCCTCTTTGAGGTGTCGCCCGTTGGGTATTGCACCGCCGACCCAACGAGGAGCAAGCCCAGATGATGAAGCATGACACCTGAAAGGGTGTGTGAGGGCATTAAATCTAACAAAATGGATTCCCAGGTGAACTTCTGACCACCCTCCCATAATCCATTCACATCACTGACTGTACCAATACGTCATTTTCGTTAGGAACAGCACGACAACTCTTTATATAAATGTACTTTCAGGGCATGTCGTGTCTGGACCTTCTGTTCTTCAGTAATTGCCCTTTACGCCTTAATTTTGATACCTAATTAGATATAGCCAAAAAACTGACTGGAAATAAACAGTTGTGTTTGAGGTGGACGAGACACAGAAGAACATTTCATTGTCACAACCTAAAACATATTTTCGTTTTTTTTGGTATAAACCTTAACAACTATATATATGCTATGAAAGTTAAATGGCAGCCACATCGGCATGAGCAGATGCTTGCTCTTCATGTGCAGTCACAATTAAATCATGTGTGCGGTCACCGTTGGGAATTATGTGTTCACCAGCGTCTGGTCTAGTTACAAAAGGAACGTTCTGGTAATTCCAATTATAGTAATATTTAGAAGGAAAGCCTTTCCGTATGGGCATGCTGCTTTTAGAAGGATAAACGGCAACCAAAATATCTTTGCCGATACGACTCTTAGAGAGAGTTATCACTGCTATTTTAGCTGTGGCAACTGCAGATTTGGCAGCTTCATCAGCCAAAGAATCCCTGCAGCGCGTGATCCTTGATGTTGATGACTCAAAGTATGTATAATATGAGTTAGCAAAAAACTATCCTTTAGATCTGCCACTTTTACCCAAAGTCACTTGTGCTTATTTGTACTACCTTTGGAATTTCTCTAATCATTTTGTTTAAAAAAAATCTAAATTATCATTACAAGATTGTGCGAAATATTATGAATCACACACTGCAAGTGTGGGAATCGAGGGTCTGCATTTTCAATTGTTAGAAGTAAAGCCTTTAATTCAGCTTATTGTGCCGTGCAGTCTCCAATATACTGTGTGTGTGTGTAATTTGAGTATGAAAAACGCCATCAGATATAGTGCCTAGAACGACGGTGCATGTGGCTGAATATTGGTGCTTAGAGCCTATAGCCGGTTGTGCAGATCCATCAGTATAAATGATAGACATCTATTGACCAAGAGGCAGAACTGAACAAGGCAAAGGTTAAACATGTTCATATTGTAAAAATGCTTGAGTTTACAAAGAAGGGTCAGAGATGAAGTCTACATCAATGGCTGTTAAGGATGTAGCCTACTGTAACTAACAAGGATGGCAGGATTTTGAATTAGATACGCTGACTTTTGTGACAGCCTCTAAGGCAGACACAGGAGTAACAACAGTAATGCATTTACCTTGAGAAAGTGGCAGTTCCTTTAGGATAGCCATCAGCATTGCAGTGAGTATTTTCTCAGTCGACACAAAGCACAATTTAGCAGGTGGATTTTTTAAAGTGTGCTCAGAGGCTGAAACTGTGCACATATTTCCAAAAAAAGTAGGGCTAAAATGTTTCCTTCCTTTGTAAGCCCATAGCCTGGGAAAAGCAATATAAGAGTTTCTGAGGTTAAATTTGTAACCGAGTTCAGCAAATTACAAAATGATGTGATCCAGTTTTGCTAAGTGGGGGTTTAATTCATCATCAATCAAATAAATATCATCAATTTTTGACAAAATGTTTGAGTCGATTGCATGCAGAATTGACACAATTTGTGCCGCAAAGATACCCAGGCTATTCTTATACCCCACAAGGAGTTGGGAGTAACGCATGCGAAAAGTGAGGGTGCTAAATGCAGACCAGTCCCAGCTCTTTGGGGACAAATTGTGACTGAAAAAACAATTGGATATATACAAGGTGGTTTTATATTTTTTTACAGCCAATATTAATAATATGTGCTGTGCTACGCGTATTTTGCACAACAAAAGTGCATGTGTGATTATTCAAATGTCTATAATCTGAGACAATGCAATAGGAATGATCAGGTTGTATACACATATATCCAACAACCACAATTTTCCTGAGAATTTTGAGATTTATATATGGATAAATGGGTTCGGGCAGGGATTGTCCAGATCAGCTGTTTTTTTTTTACCTCTTTAGGGCCTAACAGCCAGATTCATCAAGCCCGAAACGGCTCGCAAAGGGCTAGATTCTGAAAATCTGGCCCTTTGCTAGCGCTATTTTTGCATTTGGGATTCATCATCCCAAATGCAAAAATCGCATTTCTAGAAATCGCTAAATTGCGAATAATTGCATTTAAGGAATCTCAATTTAAGATTCCTTAAATGCAATTCATGAACAATTTTAAAATTGCTAATTCGCAATCTGGGCCGCTATTTACCGTGTAGTCTAACTACGTGGTAAATAGCAAAAACTTAGAAAAATGCACTTTAGTGCATTTTTCCAAGTTGTATGTTGCACACACACATGTCCTTTGGACATGTGTGTGTGCAACACCAGTGTACATGACCATTTCAGGGGTGCTACAGGGTGTCCTTTGGACACCCTGGCACCCTTGAAATCGCTTCCTTATTTGCGATTCGCTAATTGCTAATCGCAAATAAGGAATGACTCCCCATTCATTCCTATGGGCCATTAGGCCCATAGGAATGAATGGGAAAGCCATTCCTTATTTGCGATTCGCAATTAGCGAATCGCAAATAAGGAAGCTGTAGAAATCGCTAAAAATATTGCGATTTCTACATGAATTCCGTTTTGCGAGTCTTTAATAGCGATTCCTTAAAAATCTCTATTAAGGACTCGCAAAACAAGACAATGATGAATCTGGGGGTAAGTCTTTTGATGAAATGAGGAATAAATATACACTTGATCGAAGGGACTCTTTAAAGTTCCTCCAGCTTAGGGACTTTCTTTGGCGAACCGGAGGGAGAAGGGTTAAGTTTCAGAGAGTAGAAATCATTGAACATAAAACTGGAACTTTCGGGGAAATCTATGACTTTATTAATGCTGCTATACGCGACAATCTGGATAAGTGCTCTTTAAAATGGCAGACTAAACTGGGGATTTCAGCTGAAACCTTTTTGTACCCTTATGAATTATCACAATTCTTTTATTGTCCACTAGACTGCAAGCCTAATTTTACAAGACATGTTTTTCACTGTATTATACACCTGATAAGATAGCCAAATGGGAACACTATGCCCACGCTTTGCAATCTATAATGCTGATATCATCTATATGTTTGCATCCTGTAATGTATGTATTACAAAAATTGATTGAGGATACCTCGGATTTCTTATCAGAAGTGTTAAGAACTGACATTGCAATATCAGAAGAGGAAATAGTGTAAGGCATGACAGGTGCAAATTGAGAAAGGAATGGACATGGATTGATATTTTTATCTATGGCTGTTTTAAGGATTTGCATCGCCTCTTCCTGGCTGGATCCTAAGCCACTAGCTTTTCAACAGTGGCAGACCAGATTGTTAGCAACTTGCAATCTGGCTATAGCCATATTACATAACATATGTACAGGGAAAGGGGGTCTTGCACATAAAAAAGGTATGGAAATCTGGGATCATCTAATCAAATGGATGCAAGGGCATAGTGTGTCATGAGAAACTATATATGTTGTTATCATCTTTTATATATATATATATATATATATATATATATATATATAGCTTCCCTCCCTATTTTCTTTTATTTAGCAAATAGTGTATAAGCACACTTCACTTTAACCCCTTCGATGCTGGTGACGGAACCGTTCCGTCATCAGTCACGGCTGAGCTGTGCTGATGACGGAACGGTACCGTCACGACCGCGCCCTGTTCTGGAATGTCCAGCACAGGGCGCGGCTACGGCGCCGCGGTCAAGGTGTTAAACATACATTTGTATGTTTCCTGGATACTACTTGAATTGAGATGCACAGGACTGTATTTGGATGATTGATACTTGTGGGAGAACTATCTGTATTGAACCACGCACAGAGCCCAGGAATCATCATTCACACCCCTACGCTGGACCTCCGTACGACGGCCAAGTCCACTCCTCCCACGTACCGAGCAGGTGATGACAAAGCTGCAAGTCCAAGGTCCTAGCAGCTGCCAGCGGTAACATGGTTGCGTCCACTCTACACAGCACAATGTAATGTTGTAGGCCCAGGCACCCTCATGCATACATCATGACCACACGGACACACTGAGACAGTTTGCAGTTTGTGAAACTGGCTACGGGCACGTGAGCCCAGCTCCTTTATTGACAGGGACACATGTACAGTGACATCTGTGTGTGGGTGAGTGTAAGCCAGTCAGCATGGAGTTGTTGGTTCTGGCAGCAACTTGAACAGTGCACACTATGAAAACGGGAACAGAAAACACCAGCATTACAGAGATAACTGCGGAGCATCATGTTGGTAGCCGGAGCAAGTACAGAGGTCACCCAACATGCAAACATAAGTGTCCGTGAGCTGCAGTGCACTGATGTTGGGGCACTAGAGCTGAGCTTGCTCATGTCAAGAAAATGTCTAGGATTGTGTACCTTCGGAAAATACCCGATGCAGCTGCAGTGGTGTGTGTTACTCCTGCATCATCTTCCTCATCATCATTCCAGGTCTCCCACACTGCCTGAGGTGACATTGCTGTGTGAGCTCTCCACAGCACACAACTCAATCAGAAATGGTGCTCAGTCAAGGTGCTCTAAATCAGTGGCACCTGGAGTGCTGAGCAGGGTGTCAGGCAGATGATGGCATCCACGACAGGTGTGACAAACTCTGATAGTCTGGCAGTAAGACACTTATGACTCTGGCAGTCATCGCCTGGAGATGGTCCTGTTGGTGGTGGCGTGTGCCTCCTGCAGTGATGTGACATCCAAACTGGTCTGGACTCGAATTGATGTGTGAGCCCTGGTGGACCGCAGTTGAGGTCAGAGGCAGCGGACAGTGCATGGCCACATACACATGGTGTTGATGACACAAGGCCCCGGATGCACTATCGCCGGCACAGGTACACCACCCCGGGACAGTGACTTGTGGTGCAGTGAGATAGGGGCACATAAAGTGCTGAGGGGGTCCTCGTTGATGTCCAAGGTGGATTTGGCAGATGCTTGCGGGGGACAGTGGAAGGTGTCCTCCAGGGCACGATGCAGAGAGAGGGCAGAAGCCGACCAAAAGCAGCAAATAGAGGAGTTT
This sequence comes from Lissotriton helveticus, assembly GCF_964261635.1. NCBI lineage: Eukaryota > Metazoa > Chordata > Amphibia > Caudata > Salamandridae > Lissotriton > Lissotriton helveticus. The sequence goes on along the minus strand of NC_136069.1, from coordinate 1,694,309,200 downwards.
AATGATACAGCCAAATTTTTGCCAGAAAGTCTGTATTACTGACATGATGATGAATACTACCCCCAGTCCATAGACTCAGTCGCCACCAACGTTCAACCAGAAAGTGTCCATGGATGTTGGGGAACAGACTTAGTGGCACCGGAGCTGAAAGATGATGCAGTCTGCGATGAGGCCAGGGAAATGATATACAATCTGCCATGAATAAATCAAGACTCAGTTCCCAATGTGTGCCCTACTCGACTGCAGTGTAGCCCGGAGGCAGCGGTACGCATGGGCCCACAGCCACGTGCCGTTGGGATGACATGCACAGAGTTGCTGCCACCTGATCGAAGGTTGTACAGTGAAGTAAGGCTGCCATGAATGTACGGCCTTGGACATCATGAAATTAAGACACAGTTGTGTGTCTACTCGACCACAGTGTAGGACTGAGGCAGCAGTCAGCAGGGGAACACAGCCGTGTGTCAATGGCTTGCGATGCACAGAGTTTGTGACACCAGAGCATTTGTCGGCAGTGTTCGATCACCTCTGTAACGGTGATCCTTTTCTCTTCCAGACTAAACCGCGTCTTCCTCTTACACCTCTCCCTGGGTGCAATGATATGAACTCTGGGATACATAAATCAAGACTCAGTTACAAGTGTGCGACCTACTCGGAATCAGTGTAGGCCAAAGGCAGTAGTCAGCAAGGGACCACAGACAGCTGTCATTTGAATGCTATGCACAGAGTTGGTGGCCCCACGTAGAAGGGAGAACACAGATATGACTCAGCCATGAAGTGTGTACTCTGCCATTGCATAATCAAGACTCAGTCCCAAATGTGTGACTTACTTGACCGTAGTGTAGGCCGGAGGCAGTGGTAGAGATGTCAAGTTTTCTGGCCTCGGGCTTGGAGCTTGCTCCGTCACGTGTTGGGCCCTCTTTGACACACACTGGTGTCGGCAGATGAGCAGTGTGGCCTGGCTGTGCAGGGGCGGGACTGACAGGTTCGGGGTCCAGTGGCCGAGAGTACAGCAGGTGCACAGGATCGCAGGCAAATCCACTCACGACAACGGCGTCAGCCTTGTGGCTCAGTGAGAGGTGCCACCCTGGCAGGGATGTTGGGAATTCCAGAAGAGAACCACACCCAGAGCTGCGTGCTTTTTATTCACACAAATACGCTCGCCTGGCATTCGCCAGGCCAGCCCACTCCGCTCAAGCCTACAGGGGGGGACATAACAGGCTACATTTCCGTGAACTCCCACTGGCTGGGGTGACATGGTTGTACCCACTGTCCTCTACACTCCATACACCAGCGGTGTATGTTGCCATGGATATGGGTGTGTTCTGCATGCTTCAATCTGTCTATTACATATCCGCCACATTAGGCAATGTATACTTTCTCATTAATGGGTGACTTGCCTCCTTCACACATGCCTGGTTCCCACCTCTCCCCACATCCCACTATTGTGTGGTTGAGGTGCCATGACATTGATGGCTCCTGTTCATGGCTAGCCCGGTTACCACAGTAAGTAGTGTTTTCGTGTCTGGTGGGTGGGCATAGTGTTTTGCATGTTGTATGTGATTTTGTGACGTGTGAATTGCCAGAGTTGTGAGTTGCATGGTTGTGGAGTTGAGGTGTGTGGGGTGTTCATCTGGTACTTGCCAACGGTCTGTGCATTTCCATTGGTGCCATCCTGGAAGTGCTGGTTGATGTAGGCATCCTGGAAGTGCTGGTTGATGTAGGACTGTCGGAAGATGAAGGTATCATGCACACTGCCTGGGTAGTTGGCGATGACATTAGTGGCATTTCCACGGTGTTCAGAAATTGCCTGCACATTGATGGGAGGCGTATGCTTTCTGTTGCTGGAATTGTGCGCTGTGTCACCAGGGGGCACGAGTAGGACATGTGTGCTGTCAATTGGCCCCAACACTTGCGTGCAGCCAGCTATGGCGTATAGTCCTTGCAATAAAATGAACCATCATCAAAAAAAAAGAATAAAAGAAGAATATTTTCACATAGGAATTAGGAGTTTGTACCTATTTTTTGAGGAGATTAATTAATATCTGATTACCGCTAATATCGATACTGTGATTTATTGACACTGTTTCACGTTGATTGATATTGCCCTTCACTGCATGTTGGCCTGCTTTAAAATGGTAAATATCCCCTCCACTGGAATCTAAAGGACTGCACCACATTTTTCTTAATTTACTAAGCTGATGTGACAGCCATCTTGTAAAGGCTCTACTCCAGTTTTATACACTTTAAGGTATCAGGAATCACTACGATTCATTTTCAACAAGGTCACATAAGATAAATATGTTCCAATAGTTCTGTCATCGTTTAAAATTGCCCTGGCTTTCCGCACTACCTTATATTACTGAAGGAAATCTTTACCGCAACATTGTACCCTTGCTGAACTAAGTCACATAATTTCCTTACTAAGCTATGCTCTGTTAATTCTATGTTCTTGAATTCTTCACTGGCGTCTAAGCCAACCTCAGAGGGTCCGCTCACAGTTTCAGATAATTGTTAGTGAGAGCAGGACAGCTGATCCCCATGTTTTCTTTGCCTCCCCATGAGTGGTCTCTACCTCCGCTCCTCCACCCTCATATTCAAGCATGGACACTTGTTCTCGGAGAATACTGGACACCAAGCTCGAGCAGGTGCGTCACAATAGTTTCATAATCAATTACCCACCTAACCTATCAAAAAATGCATTGACATCCCTCAAACACAGACTTCTTAAATCATATCCAGAAACCTTAATCTCCGACCCATACTTCTGTATGAAAAAAGGAACCACAATAAGCAGTCCGATCCTCTACACTAGAAGGGTACAGTGGAGGAAAGCACACTATTCACTACTCTTCCTCTATGAAATTCCGACATGGCCTAAGACTCTTGGTTGCTCCTTCCCCCACATTCGGAGCAGCTGCGACTATCTCCATATATAACAACAGGACTATCTTTATACAAATTACATTTTTACAATCATCAAGAATTTCTTTACTTACATTGACCCTGAAAAGTCAACTCGGAATTCTAGCCCTTCACCCATTCCACAGGACCCCGAAGGAGGCTCCTTACCTAGCCTCACTCACTTAAGCATTACGTCTGCCGACATGATTCGCACACATATTCCCATTGTGCAACCTCTTCCAGGAGGGTCCGATTCTCCCACCATGACCCGACAATCCAGACAGCACCAGTACCATTCCTTGAAAGCAGTTGGCATAGACATACAAAGCAATGGATCTTTTTCCACAATTCAACCCTACCCATATCCTCCATAAGTACAGGCTTACACGCAGCTAACATGCCTATCACACTTCCCCTGGATCACAAATTGACTAACTTAAAGCCTCAAACCTCAATCCCTAATAACAAAAAAGGTCCGCTATCACCTTTATTCCCTCAGTTTCAGAGCCTATCTACACTTTCAACTCAACCTCCCCATCTCTGGTCGCATCAGGTCAGCGATACCCAAACACCGCTATCAAGGCCGTCCATCTCCACCTTTTCCCTAGACCTATTCCATAACTACTTATCACCACCCCTGTCCCACTTCCAGACTTGAGGAGATCACCAGGGACCTTCAAAAACTCAAGGCTGTGTCACAAAAGCTCCTAAACATCACAGGAGAGCTGGCTAAAGACTTGTTGTCTAACATGTCATCAGAGATGATCAGTCTTACTCAAACGCCTAAATACCACTTTAAGTTGCTTGCCCTTCCTTCAGTGAAAAGGAACAACCCTAATTGGACATCACCCTTTTGGATTTGGAGAAGTGCTCTCTCCATTAACGCTTCCTTCAGACCCCTTAGATTTCAGAACTATCTAACTGACACTCACATTCACTCCCTCCTACAATCATATAGTTATATTCCATATAGGTACCATATTATAGGCCCAGGTAACTTCGTTACCCTTCACCAATATTCCTCCATACATTACACTTATAACGGTTAACAGTGACTGACCTTCAACCTGGATACGACACTGCATTCAGAACACGGGTTGTCCCTAATTCAAAATCTCATGCATTATGCATGAGGATTCCTGGAAGCACAGCCGGACTACTATCTCCAGTATAATATCTATCCAATTATAAAGTTCATGCCCGACATCATCCTCAGGCCGACGCAGTAATACAACAAGGTATGGCCCCTGGGGTAACCTATAGGTATATATATCACATCTTTCTAAATTAGACAGGTGAGACCAGGACTTCCCGGACAACACACTGACCAGAGACGGTGAGGTTCCTGCATGCAGACAATTAAGTTCACAGTGGTCTAAAACATCTTTTGCGGGGCATCCAACATGAGACCAGGACGGGGTCCCACAGTGTCTCACTTCAGGTAATTGAGTTGACTTTATCCTAGAGGGATTCTTGACTTAACACCTACAATCATGCTAGGTACACTTAGGTACATCTAGTTAGGGAGGCATCATAGAAGTATGCATCTCTCTATTATCATGTATTTTTATAGTTGTATGTATTCATGATTACTGCAAGATGGTGGAGCTATACTTTCCATTTACTTTCGTAGTACTACTAATCCTGTATATCTCTTACTGTCTAATGACTGTTGCAGCTCATCTATTTTACATTAGAATAACAACTCTTCAATAATTACTTATTGAAAAACGCCCAACCGTTTACTCTGTGTATCTCTCTAAGACAGACTAAGTAAGCATCAGTGACTGAGTGAAAAGTAGTATATTGTGTCCACGGTCCTGAAGGATCATGGTTGTCATGTTTAATGGTTGCCAATAACTATTCTCTCCTTGGTAAGAGTAGATTCCAGTGGCACCGTGAGCTAGCTGCTACAAAAGGCCAACATACTCATTGGGGTGTTCAGAATCAGTCTGACACCAATCCTACAGCGTATGCTGTCCGAACGCGCATATAGTAGATAGTTTTATAGGAACTACAAAACAATATAATTGAACACACATAGGCAACATGCAGGGGTTTATCCAAACTATTCTACTAAACCCTCATGGAGTTCCCAGACATAACTCTAATGCTTCCAACCTTCAGCAACTTCACATAACACAGACTACTCTCTATGACTCCAAAACACACATGAAAGGCATGCTTCTCTACTGTAGATCAGCTGTGAAACATGCCACAGACATTGCTGACCTCATCCTAGTTCAAGAATTTGCCCTTCTAATCCTTACTGAAACTTGGTTAAAGGATTCCTTGGGTTCTGTCCGGGACATCCTAGTCCCTCCTAGCCACAACACTATTAGAATAGATAGAGCTAAGAGAACGGGTGGAGGCATCACCTATAAATACCATAAAAGTCTTATAGCACAACAGTCACCTTGGATTTGATCCTGGATGTAATCATTTCTAATCCCAACTCCACTCATCTGGAATTGATTGTCCCTTGTGATTGGTCATATCACTGCTACATCATCTTCCACAGCATAGCAAGGTTTACCAAAAAAAGATTCCAAACAAAGAAACAGAGATATTGGAAGAGATCAGTTTAAAATGAAAACTTAAATGAAATAATTTCCCATAGCAATGTGTCCTTGCCTCATCCTATTGTCATGTCTGAAGTCCAAGACATCACAGAGCACTACAACAACTCCATGTTGAACTTTCTTGATACATTTGCCCATTTACAACTAAAAAGACAGTCCACAAAAGACTCCAAACGATGGTTCAATGGTGGTTTAAATTCAGACCGACGTAACCTTAGATTGGCTGAACGATCTTGGAAAAGCTCTCCATCCCTTTAACACCTTAAGCTTTTGAGACTGAGAAGGATTATGTACAATAAACACATCAGAAAATCAGATTGTGATCTTCTTCAGAGGCCAACTGGACAAAGCCAGAAATCACCCAAAAAATCGGTTTGTATTGATGAAACTTCAGTGCAATACCCTTCCCATTCTGTCACCAATGGTTTCCAGACCACAGCAAAACTGTGAGGACTTTGCCTCCTTCTTTTTTGAAAAGTTGAATAAGATTGAATCTGACTGAGGGGGTTATTATGCCTACCCTGCTCCAATCCATCCTTCACCCTCTCCCCATAGCCTCATGTTGGAATAAGTCTCATCCCCAAAAACAATGCTTATTGGAGTCAATTTTCAACCTTCAACCATCCCTCCATACTCAACATTCTTTCAACTCTGAAACCCTCAAATCACTTTAACGATCCCCTTCCCTGTAATTTCTTTAACGAGTTGAAAAGGTCCTTAGTCCCACTCTAGAGCAAGATAGTAAATGCCTACCTACTACAAGGTGAGATCCCGGACTGCCTAAAGTCGGGGTACGTTGGTCCCATTCTTAAAAAATACACTGCAGATCCGGAGGACCTTAATATCTTCTGGCCAATCACTAAAGTCCCAACTCTGGCAGAAATATGTACATGTCCAACTATGTAACCACACTGATGAATACCAACTTCTTGATCAATTCCAATCTGGCTTCCATCATGGTTACAGGGCCGAAACAGTCCTCACTCACATAGTTGATGATGCACTGACAATGCTTGATAGGGACAAACCGTGCCTTATAATCCTCCTCGACCTCTCAGCTTTTGATACTGTCAAACATGACAGTCTCCTGGACCTTCTGGTACATAGGGCGGGGCTCTCTGGATCAGTGTGCAAATGGTTTGCCTCGTTTCTCCATAACAGAACACAGAGAATTAAAGTCAATCAATCCCTCTCCAATTCCACTCAATTCACTCTTTGCATACCTCAGGGGTCCTCTCTCTCACCCACACTCTTTAACCTATTCATGGAGCCTCTTACTGAAATACTCAAAGATTCTCAAATCCACTATCACACATATGCGCACGACACCCGATTGTACATGAAAATCTCTTCCCCTGAAGATATCAAGGCACTCAACATCACCATACACAAAACCCAATATTGGCTAACCTCTGATGGAGCAAGGTAATGAGCAAGATTTTGTTGAAACTTGCGAAGTTATTCTTCCGTAATTATAATTGAACTAATATGTTTGTGGTGAAAATACTAATCAACATAGTTTAAGAAACTTTTGCATCAGAACACACGGTACTAACTAATGTGCTTTATGTTGCAAATGCAAAGAAGAAATAATAAACTAACCTCGTCTATTATCTTTGTCAGTATTAAATGCGGCTGTTTAACTAATAGTATGTGCTTATTTTGTGTGCTTATGTTATGTTTTTCTGTGACAAAACGCACAAAAGAGTTCCTGCAATTCCTAAAGGAAAGGTAGATATAATGCTGCTTACATGTGCTCAGCTCGTCATGAGCGTACGAGAGGTGTACCTCATGACGAGCTGAGCTCGTCATCAGCGTGGAAGGGGTTAATTAGTAAAGGGGGTGGGTAACAGAATGGGTTTTAATTCTTTAATTAATTGATATCTTGTGTTTGTTTAATTATAGTTTCCAAAGTGAGGCTTAAAGATCGCTTAGAAAATGGCTGACAGAGCTGCAGTTCCGAAAGCTTGTCCAGAGAGGAGCCTTGCACATGCGCAGCAGTGGAGATTTTTACCACGTTGACAACAATATTCAAAAAGGTTCTTTGGTTGTGCTGAACGTGCTCTCTTGGAGAAAAAGGCTCAAGGACAGGAACTCGTAGTATCTGCCAAGGCTAGGAAGCTAATATGTGAAACTCGAGGAAAGTATCTTTTTTGAGGAAGAAGAAAGTTGCGGAAGCAAAAGACAATAGGGCTTATGTAAAGCCCGAGCCTGGTCAATTAACGGACATGACTTAACCAATTTTATCATGGACTGACTTTAGCCAGCCAATGGAAAGCCTGGATTTCTTTTAAAGAATGCAAATTTAGAAAGTTTAGCTAGTAAGAAAGGTATAAAACCTGACACTTGGAGCGGAGAAAAACTCTCTCTTCTTTCCGATTCCTGATTGACGTGACATGCTGTCGGACTTTTGGCGCACGTAAGGACAGCAGACTTTAATGATTTTTCCTTTCTAGGTGAAGTGAGAATAGACAAGGAAATAGATTTAGGGAATGGGAACTGTTATTTTGCTAATATTTTGTGATTTTGAGCTTGCTTAAAATGTCAGTTTATTAATTCATTTTCCTCACTGAAATGCTGCTTTCATATTTGCTTATGAAATAAAGATTCTGAACGTTTAAAGTCTTTTCGTTATGAATAATAAAGCTAATAAAAATTAGATTTGAATTGACAAGCTGGTCTAGTTACCATCAGTTGATTCTATCGCCTTAGTGGCTTAATTAATAATAAATGATGTTTAAACACAAGATATAAATGACAAACTGCAGTTGTATATAATTTTGTAGATAATATGTGAATAGATTTTATTAATTAGGTCACCTGATTCAGTCGCTCAAAAATTGTCTCAATGGTGTTATGGGCCTTTATTTGTGTTTCATGATTAATGGTGAGGATTAGGTGATAGGTAGCGTTTATGAGACAGTTTTTCAATAGGAGCGCTGGACCACCTCCAACCATCTCAAACTTAAGACCCTCAAAACAGAATTCCTCCTAATCTCCCCTCCCAGGCAATACCCCATTATCGACGAATATATAAAAAATCGAACTGCTCTCTACTGCGTATCACACATCATGGACTCTACGCGAACTATACGAATAAGACTGGTTAAGAGCTTGAACATGCAGGATTACATCAGCTTCACTACCAAACTGAGCATCCTGAGAAAAATAAAACCCTTTCTTCCCCCCAATGATTTCAAGTCTGCTATGCAAGCCTTAGTCAGCTCAAGGTTGGAATTTGGCAGTGCAACACTTTGCGGACTACTTAGCTACAATTGGCTCCTCTTAGTGCTTCTCTGAACTCGGCTGTTAGGCTCATCACAGGATCTAAAAAAGGCAAGCACATCTCTCAGGATTTGAAATCTCTAAATTGGCTCCCCCATGAGGCCACGATACAAAAAAAGTTGCCCGCATGACCCATTAAGTCCTTCATTTCAACACCCCTCTGTACCTTGATCAAAAACTTGAATTTTCTTGTGGTTGTTGATCCCCCAGGAGCACCAGCAGCCTGCTGCTTAAATAAAAAAATATTCAAAAAATGAAAAAAAAAAAATTGGACCTTCCCTGGAATTGCTTTGAGAATCTGGAACACCCTCACTACGGACACCAGATTCAAAATGGAAGTGAACGCTTTACTGAGGAATACTTTTCTGAATTAGATTTTAGCCTCTGCCTACTGTGTTGTTAGCCTGGATCTGTTCAGTCCTCCTCAGCCAGTTAGCTTTGCTACATCCTTTAAAATTCCTGAACATTTTTCTGCATTTAACACTCATATTCTTATACTATATTTCTGTCATACTGATCCCCTCAGTTAGTTTGATGGTACCTGCCTGTATGCGTTCTGACAAATGTTGCTGTTTTGCCTCACTTGTCTCCTTTTCATCTGTTCAGGAATCATTGTAAAGAGCTCCAATACACTCTGGGGTCATGTTTGTGCTATATAAAACCTAAAAAGTAAAATAAATAAATACATGTTGTTTGACCTTGTTGGTGGTGCTCGGACTAAACATGAACAGAACACGAAAATATATGCAGGGGTCTGTGTGAAAGTACAGTGTGGCACAAAGCAATCTTATTTATATAGTAACATGTGCAAAAGAAAATGCGGCCTGCAACTTCTAAAATTAGGCTAACATATGGAAATACGGAAAACTATAATGGGCCATGCTGGAAACACATGAGAGAATTACAGCTTTAATGTGTTTAAAGGAATTCCCAATGCTAGCCTAGGAGGAGTAGGCATATTAGTAGAGAAAACATAATGGTGCCGTTGTCACTACCAGAACAATGAAACCTAAAAGTACATGTCCTACCTTTCAGTTAAACAGCACCCCCCCCCCTTTAGGGCTACCGAGGGCCCACCTTAGCGGTGACCTATGTGTAATAAAAGGAGAGTGTATGGCTTGGTAAGCGGTTTTAAATGTCAAGTTGAAGACCTGAGACAGTTTAGAAAGGCTACTAGTGATGGTGGCACAACCAGTACTGCAGGCACACTAGTAGCATTAAGATTACAGGCCCTGGGTATGTGGTATGCCGCTTTATAAGAGACTTACAGGTACATTAAATATCAGTTGTACACCAATTTCACCAGGTTTTAGGGTAGAAGCACATGCACTTTAGCACTGGCTAGCAGGGGTAAAGTGCTCAGAGGTTTAAGGCCAACAAAAAGATACAGCAATGTGATACAGTATGTGTCTTCCACTTGGTATGGTTGCCCCTACAGAGGAGTGTAATAGATGGGGTACTATATTTGCTGCAATCTACACCACCAGATATGGCACTCGGTCAAATGCAGTCCTTAAAGATATTCGACTGAAGATAGAGCAGCACCTGCCTAATAAGCATCAATTTAAAGGCATATGTGATGCTGAGGTAACCAAGTAGACACCTTAGGATTCAAAAGAATGCGGAGATAAAAATAAAGCTATGGATCTTCGCAACTGGTGTCTTCCAAAAAACTTTACAATTTGCGTAATTGTGATACAAATAAACAGACTGAGTGGTATCAGAATATTGATACATGTCAGAAAAAGGGGAGTGAGGCAAATGCAGACAGGAGTATGTTAAACCTAAAACGGCCTCACAGAGGTTATCACAAAAAAGGAAGCAATACTTACACAGCAAAAAGATGGATATTTAATAGAAGAAGGTGGCCGGAATTTCTGCTAATTATATCACAAATGCTCAGAACGCTTTATTGCAACAAGATGTGGGTGAGAACTCTACTCAACAGTGTAACAGAGCTCACAATAGTTCACCAGACTCTTCAATAGTTTCTGGTGGACAGACCGATTAATGATTAATTCAAATAGAAACTCCAGACCAGCGGTTCATCCCTCCTCATAGGATCTATGATTTGGATGTAGAAATTGAGGGCAACATACCACGTACTATTAAAATATTATTCTAGAAGAATTCAACTAACAAATACAAATTTCTCTTGGCTAGACTGATTGGCAAGAAGAGATTATTATAAAAGTCCCCCAAGGGGAGAATGTAATTATACCTTCCTTTTCTTTTATTGTTTCCAAGAATGTTAAAGCAACATATGATTCACAATGGGCTCTTGCTTAAGCCTGCGCATTATTTAGCAATCAAGCTGGTTGGGATGAACACTCACCTTATTATGTCATACCTATAGGGCCCAGCCCACAGGTGCAAGCACAATACCCTATTAAACATGAGGCTAACCACCCTGTTAGGGAGATTCTATCACAATTTGAATATCAAGGAGGGATTGAGCATTGTGTCTCTACTATGGATAATCCATTTTTTTGTGTGCTTAAACCAGATCATTCATATTTTATAGACTACGGACAATTAAACAATCACACACATACACTTTCACAGAGCACGGGTTTAATAAACAACATTGTTTGTAAAAAATACAAAACTACATTGGTCTTTTCCATTTGTTTTTTCAAAATACAGCACACTAGGGACCCAGGGAAAGTCAGTCAGGTTCTATTTGCCTTAGAGGCTGTCACCAAGGCCAGTGCTCCAAATGCAAAAGCCTTACATCCAAGATGGATCCAGTTGGCTACTGCCTTGACACCCACTGATGTACATCATGTTTTTGACCATACTTTACAAATACACGAATACCTCTAGTATGAACAAAAATACCCGGTTTCTAGTAAAATTGTGCCTCTAGATAAATACGCTTTCATAATTTATACTGATGGTTTAGCCCAGCCTGCGGTTGGTACTAAGTACAAGTACTCAGTTGCATGTGATGAAGTGAAATGTGTAATGAAATGGTGTATTTCAGACACAAAAACATATACGGAAACTTTAGGTTCTGACTTTGCAGAATGTTGATTTAGAATTTCCCACACTTATAGTGAGTGATTCCTATTACTGTGTCCCAATCTTTAATTATAATTTACCCTGTTGATGGTTGAATAGATTCACTGATTCTAGAGGGAAACGCATAAAACATAAACTTTTCTACCGAAAGGTGGAGGCATTTAGTATACTTTGACAAGGGCTCATGGAATTCATAGACTGAGTCATAAATGTTTTCTGTTGGCACAAAAGTGACACATTGATGGAGTTGGCCGTTAAACTGAAGCAACTCCAGAAATGCATCAGAACACATTGGAAAGTCCCATTGTAAAAGCCCTGTGTCAATCCTAAACCCTGTTCTGAGAATGCTTAATGATTTTGACACATGACAACAGTCTAGCCTGAACTGCCAAGCCATACCTTCCCAGGACCGGAATCAAGCGTCATAGGACCGGTTTCTGGCTATGATAGCCAGAAACCGGTCCTAGGATGCTTGATTTTGTCTGAACTGGGGTGGCTTGGTGAGTAAAATAACGATGGATTAAACCCAGATCTGTGACTGGGGGTGAATGTTTTGCCGTTGTGCAACATTCCGTCCATCATCTTGTGTGTTTTGCTGTTCACCCTATGTGGGAAGGGTATGCCCAGACATGGGTTCCGTGCTCACTAAGCCACTGGAGTCAAGCTATCCTGGCTGAAGACGGCTGATAGCCAGAAACCGGTCCTAGAATGCTTGATTCCGTTCCAGGGAAGACATGGCTTGGCAGTTCAGTCTGGACTGTTCCCATGAGGCACAGGGTCAAGACTGATTTGCATATGGCCATGTCTGAACTGGGGTGGCTTGGTGAGAAAAATAACGATGGATTAAACCTCAGATCTGTGACTGGAGGTGAATTTTTTGCCATTGTGCAACATTCCGTCCATCATCTTGTGTGTTTTGCTGTTCACCCTATGTGGGAAGGGTATACCCAGATGTGGGTCCCGTGCTCACTAAGCCACAGGAGTCAAGCTATCCTGGCTAAAGACGGCTGATAGCCAGACACTGGTCCTAAGATGCTTGATTCCGTTCCAGGGAAGACATGGCTTGGAGGTTCTGGCTGTACTATTCCCATGAGGCACAAGGTCAAGACTGATTTGAATATGGCCATGTCTGAACTGGGGTGGATTGATGAGCAAAATAACGATGGATTAAACCCAGATCTGTGACGGGGGGTGAATGTTTTGCCATTGTGCAAGATTCCGTCCATCATCTTGTGTGTTTTGCTTCTTGAAGTTACAGCACAACCATTCAGTTCCAAGGGTCCAGGACTTGTTTTGGCAATGCAGCAACCAGAATGGTCACCGGAGTAAAAAAGTTTGACCACATCTCGCCAGCACTCAAAGAGGTAAAATGGCTCCCAATTGAAATGCGTGCTAATTTTAGAACGGCCTGCCTCACTCACAAAGCCCTCCACACAGAAAAACCAGCCTACTTGGCCATCAAACTCAAGAGGGCAGGCCAGACAGGATGCCTTAGAAGCTCCAACACTCTACTCCTCATCCTGCCGAAAATCCGCAAAGAAAAAACCGCGTCACGATCCTTCTCTGGAAATGCCCCCAAAATTTGGAACTCCATCCCAGTCCATATCAGAACTACTCCCTCCTTCTTACAATTCAAAAGACAACTCAAAGACTAATTCCTTAACCGGTCTCTCCCGAACAGTTGATCTCGGCTGAAAAGCCCTATCCTGCACTCGACTGGTCAGAATCACCACCTCACCAAAATGTTTACCTCTTTCCCTCCCGGCATATGCTCATTATTGTGACTTGGTGGCTCCTGACCTGTATTTATTTCTAACCACATAAGACCTCCTCTTATGCCTTGAATCGATGTATGTATATCTTCCTATTGATGCTGCTTTAACCCATGTTGTGAAGCACTCCGATACCCTCGGGTCTGGCTAGCGCTATACAAAACTCTACAGTGTGGAGAAGTGTGGCTCACTGGTTAGAGGAGGCAGACCTGGAAGCAGAGGTCAGCCCGAGACCAGGGTTCAATTCCCGGCTCGGCGGGGTCTTGAGTCCTAAAATGTCCATGGACTCGACAATTCTCGCTCCGGTGCCTACTTGATTCACGGGTTCACACTCTGCGACTCTGGGCAATAGCTTGCTTAATCTCCACAACGGCCCCTCGCGGCGGGATGCCTGGCTTTCACCTTGCGGATACCCTGCTGGGATTATCTCACAGGGGAATACCAGGACGGGTTCCCTAAGCAAGCGCTTAGAAACCGCTTGGTGATTTGCGCTATATAAATTCCTGTACATTTACATTTTACATTTACAATAAATAAAATAAATAAACACTTAGCAATACAGGACAGGGTTTGGGCCTGGCAAGTTGTTGCACACACAAACGCTGCAGTGGCAGGTCTGAGACAAGATTGCAGGGCAACTCCTGTGGGTGGTGCAATCAGTATTGCAGGGCCATTAGTAGCATTTAAATCACAGGCCCTGAGCACACACAGTGCATTTTACTAGGGACTTACCAGTAAATCAAATATGCCAATCAAGAACAAACAATTACAGATACAATTTTCACAGGGAGCACTTGCACTTTAGCACTGTTCAGCAGTAGTTAAGTGCCCAGAGTCCGAGAAATACAGGAAGAGGGCAGTGCTGGTTGAGTTGGTGAGGAGAGAGTGAGTTGTGTGTTGTCTGAGTAAAATATTATGTTAATGACATGGGCTCGGTCGATTGTTTGCAAGGGATATCATGTAGACGAAGAGTGTTGGGCAGAGCGACTATCCTAGAGTAACTCCACAGATGAGTTTCTTGGGGCTGAGGTGTAGGTAAAAAAGTCTAGCTCACGAAGTATTGGGCATGATGAAGGAGGATATCCACTTGAGGACTAGTCCACAGATACCCAAATACTATTGCTTTCTGATGAGTGACTTGTGGGAGACCATATTGAAAAGCTGCTGAGAGGTTGAGGAGGATGAGTGTGGCCTTTTCTCCTCAGTCTAGGATGCTTCTAATGTCATCGGAGGCTGCAAATATGGCTGTCTCTGAGCTGTGCTTGGTGCAAACTTTTTGCCTGACTGAGTTGAGGGCAGTCTACGAGTTATAGGTGTTTTGCGAATTTGGTATTGAGGATTTTCTCAATACCTTTAGCAGGAAAAGGCAGTAGACGAGATGGGTCTGTAGCTGCTGAGGGTGCTGGCGTCACTGTTGGTCTCTAAAATTGGGCATTGACTTCTGCATTTTTCCTGGAAGGTGGTGGTGGTAATGGAGGTCTTGATGATAGTGGTGCACACAGGGGAGATCATGATTCATCCACTGTTGTATATGAAGTGGAGTCATGGGTCTGAGGGGGCTCGGCATCGTGGATAGGAGCACTTTTACTGATGCCTAGAAATGTTGGTTGAACAAAGCATTTCAATCCAGTAAGGTGAGGAATTGGGCTTGCTACACTGATCCATATTGGTTGATTGCTATGTTTCTAGTCAAGCCTTTCACTTGACTGCATGAGAGGTTCTGGAATTCGGATTGTGGTTAAATTTCATTAGAGCTAGAAAGGGGTGGGGTGGTAAACACAACAGAGTTTTGCCCACCCCACGCCCCACTTGGACAACGGACAATGCCGTTTGGGTAGGAAATCTACTCGTGCGGCAGAAAGAAGCAATGCCCCCTGGCACGCCATGTGGTGCAGTTCATGCTGATTTTATAGCACGGGACAAGCTCCCGTTGCGAAAAATCAGAGCGAGCTGCGTGATGTACCAAACTCTGCTGCCCTTGGAACTCAATCGCTTCTCGCTGAGTTTTCAGGTAACCCCACAGAGGTCCACGTAGTGAAACTCTTCAAGTTCTGCCCACCCCTACTAAATTCCCTGACACACCTGATATAAATTTGTAACAAAAAGACCCATGACTGGAAATAGAGTATCCTGACAACATGGAGCTAAGCAGCATCCCTATGGGAACTGAGCCAGGAGGACCCCAGCACAAAGAGATGCAATCCGCGGAGATCATTGTCACTAAATACTGACCTTGTCAAAGACTTCTCGTGTTTTGAGATAGTGACTAGGGGGCATATTACCAAGCAATAGTGATAATTATCGCTATTGCTTGGTTAGAGACAAAATTTTACCGCTGAGCTGCGGCGATTTTTACTGCAGATAAACCTTGGAATTACCAAGGTTTATCGCAAATGCGATAAAATGCGGCCGCAATGCATGAATATCGCTGAAAAGTCAGCGATATTCATGCATTATCGAGCAAATGCTCTTAGCCATGTTATCCACCTCCCATTGGATAACATGGCTAAGAACTGCTCAGGGCAGGTGTTAGCTTTTGGAGATATTCGCCCTTAGCGCAAATATCTCCAAAAGTTGGTAATAGGAGATAGCGATGTTAGCGACTGTTTCCAGTCGCTAACATCTTGGCACGCCCACTTTGCATATCATTAGTGATAAATATCACTGACATGCAAAGTGGGGCCCATGATGGTCGCTATCTCCTATTAGCTGTCGCTAACTGGTGTTAGCGACAGCTTGGTAATAGAGAGATCATTTTATCTGCGCTTTCTTGGCTTTTAAAGCCAAAAAAGCGGAGATAAACCCCCTTGATAATATGCCCCTAGATTTTTTAAATGTTTAATCAATGGATCATTGTTTTTGTAAAACATCAATGATTTCTCATGAAAACTGTTTTAATCAAAAATAATATATAAACCTTCAGCGCTGCAACAGAGGGTGCGGTGCACCAGGGTAACTAAGTAAACAGAGTGCACTTGCCCATTTACACTGTCTGGTGCACTCTTGTGCATTGCTCCAGTGCTCTCTTCCACTTCTGCTGTCTGAACAACAACAGGAGCAACCTACTGTGCTCTGATGAATGCCCGCTACAAGTGCATGCACCCACCAAACACTCGCGACACATTGGCGCAGCCCCGTATCACAGTTCACTGGCTCAGGGCGATTTAAAAAATACTGAGAATATGACGCGCAGGTCAGGTCACTGAATAATAATTTCACCAATGTAGGCTTTTCCAATACTGAGATATTATTGGCTGGTGCAAAGTCTGCAATGAGGCCCAAGAATAACAGTAATGTGATTGTATCTAAAAAAATTAAACCAATATCATCTTTTCTAACAAATGTTTCTCACATAAACCTTTGGGTTTGCTCACTAAGGGAACTTGCAATGTGATATCTGATTCTTTGGATGGTAATGTGGTCAAGTTCTTAAAAATAAATGTAAATGGATTTCATGTGCTTCTCCCACAGGTCTATAGAGATGGTTTATTTCGACATAATAGCTGGATACACCTGCCTATTATTATAAACAGTACCTTTCCCTCATGATGGTCGTGTTATCAAAAAAAAGAGTGTAAATGACAGTGATTGCAATTTCCCCTGTAGAGATGGAAGTCAGTTGATCTTGAGGAAACCTTATAAAAATGTAGCATTTAGACCCAGCACCCAGTCTTGCCTGACAGCACCCACGCCCCTTGACGTCCATCACTGAGGTTCACATCAGTCTTAATACAATAGTTTTCTAATTCCTTAAAGTCCGTCCTGGATGAATTTGTGTTTCTACATTTACAGGGAATCACAGTGCACCAAGTGTCCCCTGCAGAGGAGAGGGTAGTGTGGCCTCGGCTCACATTGCAGATGTGCTCTCTCGCAGACACGGTGGCCGTCAGTCATGCCCATGGCACTCCTGGTCCCCACAGTGGTCCTGATGCTGGCGGCTGTGAGAGGCAAGGCTCCAGAGGCGGCCTGCAGGCTCCAGGCATGGCAGCAGGGGGCACTCTACCAGGACGGAATGTTGATTCTAGGGGGCGTGTTCCTGGTTCACTCTAAATACACGTCCACAGAGATGACTTTTAAAGAAGCACCGGCGCCAATATCCTGCCAAGGGTGAGAACGGTTTATTGCGGTGTGTTTGGGAGTGAACAACATAACATGTGAACATTAACAAACATTATTACAGGATGTGCAGAAGAGTCACAGCTGATATAATATGAGGGGTAAGAGCAGGATATTACTGCATGTGC
The DNA here is from genome assembly GCF_964261635.1 of Lissotriton helveticus. NCBI lineage: Eukaryota > Metazoa > Chordata > Amphibia > Caudata > Salamandridae > Lissotriton > Lissotriton helveticus. The sequence continues at coordinate 1,694,291,392 of NC_136069.1, read as the reverse complement.
CGAGATGCCACTTTTTTATTGATTTATTTTATATTGATTGTTTTATAATATATAATAATAATATTTATTATTATATATTATATATATATAAAAATATAATATAATAATAAAAAATTGATATATTTATAGAGGACATTTTATTGCACCAGGTACAGAAATGTCACAAGTGATGCTCTGTAAGGGTAAGAACAGGTGATTACTGCACGTGCATAGGTGCCACAATCGATATTCCGGGAGGGTAAGCACATTATATCACAATATGTGTGGAAGTGTCTCATCTAATATTTGATGAAGGTGAGGACGGTTTATTACACCACGCATAGAAATGTCACAACTGATGACCTGTAAGTGGTAAGAACAGATGATTACAGCACGTGCATAGGTGCCAGAACTGATATTTTGGGAGTGTGAGAACAGTATATTACAGTATGTGTAGAAGTGTACCATCTGATTTTCTGTGAAGATAAGAACAGTTTATTACACCATGTATAGAAGTCTCGCAACTGAAAGCCTGTAATGGTTAGAGCAGTGTATTACAGCATGTATGCAAGGGTCACACCTGATGTCCTATAACATTTAGAGTAGTTTATTACAGTATGCATAGAAGTGTCACACCTGATATCCTGTATCGATTAGAGCAATTTCTTACACCATGTACAGAAGTGTCGCAAATGATTGGAGTAGGTAGAACAGTTTATTACAGTTCTACAACAGCTGAACTCTAGTGATCGGTAAGAATAGTTTATTACGGTATGTATGGAAGTGTCGCAACAGATATCCTGTAAGGGGGAATACCTCTTTATTACAGTATATACTGAAGAGTCACTGCAAATATCCTGGGAGAGTTAAGAAACGTTGCTTGCAGTATGCACAGGCTGAGGTCACATTCTGTGGGAATTAAGAACAGTTTACTACAGTGTGTACTGGAGTGTCAGAGCTCATACTCCATGAGTGGTAAGAACTGTTTATTACAGTGTATGTACAAGTGTCACAGTGTGCAGGGTGCGTGTCATTTTAGTGATTACAGAAGCTAGCATGCTCATCCCTGGAGTGAGGTCCAACATTGCAGGGAATTACTGCTTTTAAGGTGTAGTATTTATTTTATTTGTTTTATATTTTTACAGTGTTTTATGTAGCGTGAACTAGACCCGAATAGGGTATCAGAGCGCTTTACATAGCACCAGTTGCGTTACATGAGGACACATTCATTTTTGTTTGGCACCGGGAGAATAATAAGTAATTTGCCCAGAATCACAGGATGTTCAGCGTCATTACCGAGACTCGAACGCAGTTCCCCAGATTCAAGGTTGACCGCCCCAGCTGTTAGGCCAACCCCTCTCCCCAAGTAATTCCTTGCAGTGCTGTCCTTGGTTCCAGAGTGGATGGTGTTAGATACTTGGGGCCTCATTTATGAGGCCTTGTGTCAGTTTTGCGCTTCCAATGCATCACTTTTTGTGACGCATCAGCGGCGTAAAACATGCCTCCTGTTGCGCTCTATTTACAAAGTGACGCATCTAAGCAGATGCGTCACTTTGTAAACCCCTGCGCTACATTATACCTGCGTCAGGGGGGCGTTTCCCCGCAAAAAGCTTCGTAGAAGTGACGCAGTGAAATCTATGAGATTTCACTGCGTCACTTCTAGGATACCATTGTGTCAAAATCTTGTGCCTGCCTCACAGCAAGGCACAAGGCAGCACACATGGAAAAAGCAAAAATTAGGCGAAATTAAGCATTCCTCCTCGTTTCGCCACCTTAAGAACAGGTCTGACCTGTTCTTAAATTCGGCGCTGCACCTATTATCGCCAAGCTTGATAATAGGTGGCAGCGTGGAAGTGAATGGGTGTTGTGGTGGAACGTCCACCGCAACACCCACTGCACGCCCCCTTTCACAATGAGTTTATCGTGAAAGGGGCCCTATTACCAAGGCAGTGTTAAGTCAATTAACGTGGCTTTAAGCCATGTTAGTTGACTTAATGCTGCCTTAATGATAGGGCGATGCAGATATCACCGCGTTATCGGCAGCAAAGTGCCGAAAACGCGGCGATAAGGGGCTTGATAATATATCCTATAGAGATAGGAAAAAACGCTCCAAGGATTGATTCTGTGAAGGAAGGTGTCACTTTCTGCACAAAAACACTTCTGCCTCCAATGGAATCACCCGTGCACCATGGTGCAAGGGTGCCTAGGATGGCTCCAGGCTGCCAAAACGGTGCCAGCGCAGGAACAAGGGCAGGAATGCACTGTATTGCTTTCACTTTGGTGTAGGGCAGTGCAGAAAGGTGCCTTGGTGCGCAGCCTTATGGCAAAATGCCATGACTGAGGCCCTGTGTCTGTGATAGTGCTTATTTCACCACTATATGGAGATCCTTCCAAGCTCGTGGCATCGGAAGAGTTTGTCAGTCTTTTGAGGACCAATACAAGTTTCCCATCTCTAAATGTACATTTGACATATCTCACCCAAAGTCCATATGCAATCCTAAAGGTCTGTGGAACTTCTACGTAACTATTTATTGCCTTAAGTTTTCTACTGCTATTATTCCTGATTGTTTTCCTGATCTCTTCCGGGCTAATCCCACTGCCTAATGCTAACTCCTCACTATTATCGAGCAGGGGAGGTTTCTTTTGTTCAGAAAACAGTTTGCATTATTTGTGTTCCACCTTTCTGCATTTAAAGATGTTATCTTCCGATCTTCCGATGGATCCCGATCGCAACCAGGAAGACGGTCACCCAGGCCCTCGTCACCAGCCGGATGGACTACGGAAACACCCTCTACTCCGGAACCACAGCCAAGCTACAGAAAAGACTACAACGCATCCAGAACGCCTCCGCCCGACTCATCCTGGACATCCCTCGACGCAGCCACATCTCCAGCCACCTGAAGAACCTGCACTGGCTCCCCGTCAACAAGAGGATCACGTTCAGGCTCCTCACCCACGCACACAAGTCTCTCCACGACCTGGGCCCCAAGTACCTCAACGACCGCCTGACCTTCCACACGCCCACCCGCCAGCTACGGTCCGCTAGCCTCGCCCTCGCCGCCGTACCACGCATCCGAAGAGCCACCGCCGGAGGCAGATCCTTCTCCTACCAGGCGGCCAAGACATGGAACTCCCTCCCCATCCACCTTCGGCTGACCCAGGACCACCTCGCCTTCAGGAGACAACTCAAGACCTGGCTGTTCGGGCAGTAGCGGCCCCCTTCTCCCAAGCGCCTTGAGACCCTTCCGGGTGAGTAGCGCGCTATACAAGTGTTATGATTGATTGATTGATTGATTATTCTGCAGTCCCCCCATGTGGATCCTGCATATTAGAAGAGAAAATGTTCTAACTTAATATCATAGCCAATACATCGAGGACAAAAATATCGGCAGGTAAGTATGTATAGGTTTTCTATACCTAACACCACGTACATGTACCTTGACAACATGTACATCTTCAAGGTACATAGATGTGGAGGTAGGCATAGTAAATCAATACTTTCAAATATGCACTTACTTTATGTTGCTCTTCAATATTTTTATCCTCAATTTTTCGCACCTCAATAATTAGGGCCTCAATTTTTTTATCCTCAATATTTTGTCCTTGATATTTTGGACCTCGGTATATTGTCTTTGATATTTTGGACCTCAGTATATTGTCTTTGATATTTTGTCCTTGATATTTTGTCCTTGATATTTTGTCCTTAATATTTTAGACCTCGGTATATTGTCCTTGATATTTTGTCCTTAATATTTTATACCTCGGTATATTGTCCTTGATATTCTGTCCTTGATATTTTGGACCTCGGTATATTGTCTTTGATATTTTGTCTTTGATGTTTTGTCCTTGATATTTTGGACCTCAGTATATTGTCTTTGATGTTTTGTCTTTAATATTTTGTCCTTGATATTTAGGACCTCGCTATACTGTCTTTGATATTTTGTCCTTGATATTTTGGACCTCAGTATATTGTCTTTGATATTTTGTCTTTGATATTTTGTCCTTGATATTTTGGACCTCGGTATATTGTCTTTGATATTTTGTCCTTGATATTTTGGACCTCAGTATATTGTCTTTGATATTTTGTCCTTGATATTTTGGACCTCTGTATATTGTCTTTGATATTATGTGCTTCATATTTTGTCCTTGATATTTTAGACCTCGATATTTTGTCTTTGATATTTTGTCCTTAATATTTTAGACCTCAGTATATTTTCTTTGATATTTTGTCCTTGATATTTTGGACCTCTGTATATTGTCTTTGATATTCTGTCCTTGATATTTTGTCCTTAATATTTTAGACCTCGGTATATTGTCCTTGATATTCTGGATCCTGAATATTAGAAGAGAAAATGTTGTAACTTAATATCATAGCCAATGCATCGAGGACAAAAATATCGGCAGGTAAGTATGTATAGGTTTTCTATACCTAACACCACGTACATGTACCTTGACAACATGTACATCTTCAAGGTATATAGATGTGGAGTTAGGCATAGTAAATCAATACTTCCAAATATGCACTTACTTTATGTTGCTCTTCAATATTTTTATCCTCAATTTTTCGCACCTCAATAATTAGTGCCTCGATTTCTTTATCCTCAATATTTTGTCCTTGATATTTTGGACCTCGGTATATTGTCTTTGATATTTTGGACCTCAGTATATTGTATTTGATATTCTGTCCTTGATATTTTGTCCTTGATATTTTGTCCTTAATATTTTAGACCTCGGTATATTGTCCTTGATATTCTGTCCTTGATATTTTGGACCTCGGTATAATGTCTTTAATATTTTGTCCTTGATATTTTGGACCTTGTTATATTGTCTTTGATATTTTGTCTTTGATGTTTTGTCCTTGATATTTTGGACCTCAGTATATTGTCTTTGATGTTTCGTCTTTAATATTTTGTCCTTGATATTTTGGACCTCGCTATACTGTCTTTGATATTTTGTCCTTGATATTTTGAACCTCAGTATATTGTCTTTGATATTTTGTCTTTGATATTTTTTCCTTGATATTTTGGACTTGGTATATTGTCTTTGATATTTTGTCCTTGATATTTTGGACCTCAGTATATTGTCTTTGATATTATGTGCTTCATATTTTGTCCTTGATATTTTAGACCTCAATATTTTGACTTTGATATTTTGTCCTTAATATTTTGGACATCAGTATATTTTCTTTGATATTTTGTCATTGATATTTTGGACCTCAGTATATTGTCTTTGATATTATGTGCTTCATATTTTGTCCTTGATATTTTAGACCTCAATATTTTGTCTTTGATATTTTGTCCTTAATATTTTGGACCTCAGTATATTTTCTTTGATATTCTGTCCTTGATATTTTGTCCTTAATATTTTAGACCTCGGTATATTGTCCTTGATATTCTGTCCTTGATATTTTGGACCTCCGTATATTGTCTTTGATATTTTGTCCTTGATATGCTGTCCTTGATATTCTGGACCTCGGTATATTGTCTTTGATATTTTGTCCTTGATATTTTGTCCATGACCCTGGTATATTTTCTTTGATATGCTGTCCCTTGATATTTTGTCCTTGATATTTTATCCTTAAAATTGTAGTCCTCAGTATATTGTCCTTGATATTCTGTCCTCGATATTTTGTCCTTGATATTTTGTCCTTTATATTTTGGACCTCAGTATATTGTCTTTGATATTTTGTCTTCGATATTTTGTCCTTGATGTTGTGGACCTTGGTATATTGTTTTTGATATTTTGTCCTTGATATTTTGGACCTCGGTATGTTATCTTTGATATTTTGTCTCTGATATTTTGGACCTCTGTATATTGTCTTTGATATTATGTGCTTCATATTTTGTCCTTGATATTTTAGACCTCAATATTTTGTCTTTGATATTTTGTCCTTAATATTTTGGACCTCAGTAAATTCACTTTGATATTTTGTCCTTGATATTTTGGACCTCCGTATATTGTCTATGATATTCTGTCCTTGATATTTTGTCCTTAATATTTTAGACCTCGGTATATTGTCCTTGATATGCTGTCCTTGATATTTTGGACCTCCGTATATTGTCTTTGATATTTTGTCCTTGATATGCTGTCCTTGATATTCTGGACCTCGGTATATTGTCTTTGATATTTTGTCCTTGATATTTTGTCCATGACCCTGGTATATTTTCTTTCATATTCTGTCCCTTGATATTTTGTCCTTGATATTTTGTCCTTAAAATTGTAGTCCTCAGTATATTGTCCTTGATATTCTGTCTTTGATATTGTGTCCTTGATATTTTGTCCTTAATATTTTAGACCTCGGTATATTGTCCTTGATATTCTGTCTTTGACATTTTGTCCTTAATATTTTGGACCTCCGTATATTGTCTTTGATATTTTGTCCTTGATATTTTGTCCATAACCCCGGTATATTGTCTTTGAAATTCTGTCCCTTGATATGTTGTCCTTGATATTTTGGACCTCGTTATATTATCTTTGATATTCTATCCTTGATATTTTGTTTTCGATATTTTGGTCCTCAATAATTTTACCTCGCTGCTGAGCTCTCACTATGTTCTCGTACTTGATATTCCAAAATCCAATCCCTAATCCCTATGCTGAGAATTGCATGGTTGATAACTTGATATGGGAAGGTCCTCATTGTCACGTTGCCAGAGACACTTTTAAAGAGTCAGATTCCTTCACTTTAGTGCATTCTTGAGTCCTCTTTTCCTCATCAATTGTTAACGTGGGTGGTCAAACCTAAGCATTCCAATCATCTTCCAGAATTTCCACCAGATAATTCTGTCCCTTTCACAGAGTGTATCACAAGAACCAGGGTCTGTTTTGAGTGCTACTAATTTGAATTGTTTTATAGTCTGTTAACCACGACGTTGTCATGAAGCAGCTGCATTCAATACAACACAAGAATGGTTGTGTGGTAGTTACTCCCTATGGACACACTGCTCCTGATTCCAGTATACATTTGTAGTTACTCTGTTTGTCATTAAAAGGACACTCTTTGCATTTCATATTTCAGGCAATAAGGTGGTCTGCGGTAACCCTGAAGAAAGTCTTGCATAGTATGCTTCTATCCCTGTATTTTTCATGTTTAAATGTTTTAAATACAGCAATGATCTAACACATCTGTGTTTTCAAGAGAACTACAATTTACAAGGAGTGTTTCTATTCGGTCCCAGAATATCAAACATAAAGTAATATAGAGAAAGGTGGGAAGTCCACCCTGAGTTTATATTGTGAGGTGTGGAGAATACTAGACAGAACACAGCATGGTCGGGATCTACATATGTACAATCTGAAGCACACTTCGAATGGATGCTCCCAGCATCATAGAATTCAGATCTCCAGGTTCCAAAGTCTGGAAATGTGCCACTCTGACATAGTCCCTTAATGAAGGCACTACTTCTCGAGTGAGATTTGCAGTCGTATGTTGTGCCAGAGCATATACGGATCCCTTAATTGCTAAATATACATTTAAAACAGAGGCATTGGACCTCCTGGCCAGCCTTCCAATGAAGATCTACTGAAGGGTGAGCAGTAAATGAACATCCCTCCTTACTCTATTGCTGCCTGAATTTTTTGCAAATCTGTACAGTTTTCTATTTCTGTAAAATATCAAATAATGCAGCAGTCCATATTTTCACACTGAATAACAATTAGTGGGGATCTTATAAAAATTAGATAAAAAGTAACAATAAAATCTAATGATAAAAAGTATGATCTAACCAGAATAATATCAAAGCCAAACAAGTTCTTTAGATTTACGTTATGGGGGTGTGTCCAAGATGGCAGGTAGGACAGCCCGCTGCTGTCTAGGACCTGCCGGCCATCCTCCCCAGAACATAGCTGAGTCCCTGTGGTGCACTAAAGACTGAGGAGCCCATTGTACACCAAGATACACAGGTGGGGGTAGCTTAGCCCCCCTAGAGGGTGGGTACAACACATCAGCGTCTGCCGGGGAGAGGCACAAGATGGCGGCAGTCGTGGCACAGTGAGACTTGCACTGGCTGCAGATCACCTGAGATTTGCCCAATACCCTGTTCCGGGTGTGAGGGTCACTACACTACCAAAGGGGTCAAGCAGATGGAGAACAGCAGCAGGTTGTGCGGTACACTCCTCATAGAAAGGTCCACCCACACGACGTGTGTTGCGAGCAGAGGCAGCTTGGACCCCATGATGGGCCCAGGCAGCACATTGGGGGCCACAGGAGAGAGGCACAATATGGGGTGGTCATGGCGCTGTGCGAAGTGCACCATTTGCACCTCGTGGGGTGACTGCCGTGAGGAGTGAGGGGCTAGAGGCCAGGGTCAGTCACTATGATCTCTCAATAATGCCATGGGAAGTGGTTTGACATGGCCACAAGGCTGAATTGTCCGGCTTCTTTTGAGGGCTTGGTGGGGGACGACTGCTGCTGCCTACCTCCGACCGGGGTTCTGATAATGTGATAGCGACCAGAGCAGTAGCGTCTCCTCTGCCCAGGCTGCAGAGGTTGCTGAGCTTCACAGATACCAGCTAAGAAATATTCGAGATGAGACTAAGAGCCCAGCCAGGAGTGTGTCTCTGACAAATGCTAAGGCCATCCCGAGACGCTTCAATTACACCTGCAGCTGATTCAGCAGCATCATTCACATAATTCAGCCTTCAGGACAAGAACAGCAATTAACAAGTGGTCACGACCCACTTCTAGCCACTGGAACACATGCAACACCTCCAAAAAGCCCCCAAAGCAGCTAAGAACCCCCTACAGTCCTAAGTCTCCCAGCATCAGAAGTATCAGCCCCACAGGTTCTGACCCTCTGATGACCCTGCATAAGCCACACAATGACCTTACCTGTGAAGTTCTTAGGGCACTCATGGCCAGACACTCTCAATCCGGCTCCCAAGAGGGGTGTACCAAACAGACAATGGCAGGGACCCACTGTTGGCTCCAGTCAACACCTCCGTAGGATTGTAAAGAACCAGCTGCACCACAAAATATGGGTATGAACCCAGGTACATGATCTGCGCAGTCCACTCTTCTGCACAACATACAATGAAGAGCTACCTCATGACCTATGTTTCTTTCATCAAAACAAGAACTGAATTCAGCATGGGCTTCACAACAATGTGGTCACATAAACAAGAACATTAGAATGAAATAGATTTTATCATAGTTGTTTATTTGGCTTTTTCATCATTTGAGGAATATGTATCAAACATTTCAATGATTTTTTCTCCTTTTTTAATCAAACTTTTTTGTTACAATATGCACATAAAAGTAAACAGAATTCCAACAGGAAACTCGAGAATAAGCACAGTATGCTGTTGAGCAAATACCCCCCAAATAAAAACAGTTACACAAACAGAAAGAAAATATTCATACATTCTCAAACAGAAAACATCCAGACTTATACAGAATCATACAACATTCACAAACAAATATATCTGGATAAAGGGTAGACAATAGATTGCAAGGTATCCACAACCATGTGTGGTAAATGTGTTCAGCAGGATCTGAACAATCTAGGTTGACGTGCATTTCGGTGGCATGTAAAAGGTAGTAAGACCACCTTCCTCAGGACCTCTCCAGATACCAAAGAATCACAATACACCAGGGAATACCTAAAAAGTATAAACAGGATATATTGAGAAACCATACATAGGAACATTCGAAACAACAATCAATTGGAGCTTAATGACAAACAAACATGTAATATCACTTATGTGACAGCCAAGGAAGGCCAAGGCCTGAAACACCTTACCCCGTGAAATTCACCCAACAGAAAAATCTATCTTCCCATACTTACTGTGGGAAGTGTTATGGAGAAGTAAAAAACACAATATGTTAAGAGAAAAAAATGAACAAATAAAGGAAGGTGCACCAACCACCTTAGCTCATAGAATAGAACTAAGTGTGCCTCAGACAGATAGAATGGAGAAAAGGACTGCAGTGAGATTTATATAGGGCAATCTCATTGCGGTCCTGTTTAATTTTGTCTAGATTGCATATCTCTCGCAGGCCAACTGTTATAAAGCGCTCCAATACCTTTGGGTCTGGTTAGCGCTACAGAAAACTCTCAAATACATTTTTCTTTATTGCAAGGCCTATCACTCCTATAGGATAACATTGGGATTACCTTTTTTACACAGTATAAGTGTAATTTACAATTGTGAAGAGATATAATTTTCAAGTTTTGTATCTCTGGAATCACAATTTAAAATCCCAACCCATGGTGAAGTTACATTTTAAATAGCAATTCTGGAAATGCCACTTTTAGAAAGTTGCTAAAAGACCATTTGATGGACAGAATGTTAAACAATGTCAAACAGTCTCCCCAGTATAGAGATGTGGGCCTAAATCCCTTGTTTTGTGTTCTCCCCATGCCATTTCAGTTTAAACCCAGCCATGTGCAAATCAGTCTTGTCCCTGTTCCCCTTGGGAAAGTCCAGCCCAAAGTGCAGGCCAGGTTCTCCCTGGACTGGAAAACAAGGATCCTAGGACCGGCTTTGGGCTGTCACCCCTCATCAGCCAGGCTAGCTTGAATCCAGTGGCATGGAGAGCGTGGGACTCACCTTTAGCCATACCTGTCCCAATCGGGGTGACAAATTCAAAAATAACAATTGATGGACAGAATGTTGAACAATGTCAAACATTCACCACAGTACAGAGACATGGGCCAAAATTCATATTTCTATGCTCACCATGCCATTCCAGTTTACACCCAGCTGTATGCAAAACAGTCTTGACCCTGTTCCCCATGGGAACAGTCAAGCTTGAACTGCCAGGCCAGGTTCTCCCTGGACTGGAAATCAAGCAGCCTAGGACCGGCTTCAGGGTTTCACCACTCATCAGCCAGGCTTGCTTGACTCCAGTGGCATGGTGACCACAGGACCCATGTTTGGGCATAACCTTATCCCTCGGGGTGACAAATGCAAATTGTGCAATTGCTGGACAGAATGTTGAAGAATGTCAAACATTCACCCCAGTACAGATATCTGCGCTAAAATCTATTTTTTTTTCACCTGATGCCATTCACGTTTAAACGAACCATATGCAAATGAGTCTTGACCCTGTTCCCCATGGGGCCAGTCCAGCCCCAACTGCTGGGCAAGATTCTCCCTCGACTGGAAAACACGCATCCTAGGACCGGTTTCAGGGTTTCACCATCCATCAGCTACGGTAGCTTGACTCCAATGGCGTGGAGAGCATGGGACACACGTCTGGACATACCTGTCTGTCTCGGGGTGACAAATGCAAAAAGATGTTTAACAATGTCAAACATTCACCCCATCAATTCTTTTTTTGCTCCCCATGCCATTGCAGTTTAAAGCCAGCCACATGCAAATCAGTCTTGACCCTGTTGCCTATAGAAAACAAGTATCCTAGGACCAGTTTCATGGTTTCACCTCTCATCAGCCAGGCTAGCTTGACTCCAATGATATGGAGAGCACAGGAACCATGTTTGGGCTTATTTATTTATTAACTTAAAAAGGTTTTATACAGCTCTGGCTACACCCGGAGGTGTCAGAGCACTTTACATGAGTAACAGATCATAATTGCAAGTTACATTGTTACAAAGGTTATGCAGTTATTAGAGCCTGGCAACATAGTGACAAATAAAGTTGCGACAGACCAAAGTGAAAAATATCGTTAGGGAAGAAGCAGGCCATTGGAGAGATTCAGGGGAGGGGGAGGAGCAGGGGAAGTAGGCAGAGAATGGAGGAGGGAAAGAGGAGGGAAAGGTGAGAGACATAGCACAGAAAGTGGAGGGGGAGGGTGACATGGACACACACCAGTAGACGAGTCAGAGCTGTGTCCAAAGTCCAGTAAGCTGTGCTCCCAGGGGAAGTGGTATCATTTCCCCATCTCTGTTTCGAGAGGCTCCCTAAAAGCTGTGGACTCTCTTATAGGGGTCTCTGAGACTCCAAGGCCTACGTACTGGATCCTTCCCCAAAAAGGGGGGAGGGAGTGCTTTGGCAAGGGATGCCATACCATAACTCAACTGTGAGTGGCTCCCTAGGTGCTATGGACTCTCTCAGTGGGTTCGCTGAGACTCCAGAGAGCAAATATTGCACCTTTCCCCAACAAGGGGAGATGGAGTGCTTAGTCAAAGTGCACAAAAGGATAGGGGGCTAAATGGTCTAGCGGGCAAGGGGAAAGATTCAGAAGAGAGGGAATAGGAGCAAAGGAAGTAAGACAAAAGAAAGAGTGCTAAGTGGGAACAGATAGATCTATAGGAGACAATGAAAAAGCAGAATTACAGAAATATGATGAGGCAAGGAAAAAGCAGAATTACAGAAATATGATGAGGGGGGTGGGCGAGACAAGGAGAGAAAGTCCGGTTGGGTAGGTGACTGTCAGGGGAAGAACCATGGCCGATCTCCTCAAAAGCTGTGCAAATCAGCTCCCCCAGGCGTCAGACATAGTGCTCAGACTACGCAGTCAAAGGCTGTTCAGCAATTGTTATATAGGAAATCAGTATAGTTCAAGTTCAAGTTCAGGAATTTGTATAGCGCAATACTCACCCAGAGGGTCTCAAGGCGCTTGTGGGAGGGGGTGCATGTATATGGCTAATAGCGACACCCCCATGTTCATCAGAAGCATGAACCTGGTTTAGCATACAGCCCCTCCCTAATTGGACTGGCTGGCCCCGGAAAAGATCAAGCACAATTCTCTCTCCACTTGCTGGCACAGGATTTCAAGCAATAAACCCACCAGCTGTTAGATCAAATGGTAGTGTACATAAATGAGGGGCTAGACTCTTGTGAGTGTACCACATCCAGGACAGGCAATAAACAGCCTTGCTGTAGTGAAAGCTGCAGGACTACGCCCCCTGGAAGCAATCCAGAAAGAAGAAATCAGCGCTCCCAAATCAGCACGCCATGCCCATTTCATTTATTAGCAATCATTTTGGGCTCTGTAATCAGCAGTCATTATGTCCGGTGCCTCCATGCACAATCCTACTCCTCCTTACGCCGCTCAGTCTCGCCCGGTGTATCGTGATCACACACTTGCCCCACTCAAAGTCACGAATGAAAAAACAACAATTGATGAACGGAATGTTGAACAATGTCAAACATTCATCCCAGGACAGCAAGCTGAACCTAAATCCATAGTTTTTCTTGCTCCCCATGCAATTCCAGTATAAACCCAGGGATATGAAACTCAGTCTTGAAACTGTTCCCCGTGGGAACAGTCCAGCCTGAACTGCCGGGCCAGGTTCTCCCTGAACTGGAAAACAAACATGCTAGGACCGGTTTCCCAAGTAAGAAATTGATGATTCCATGCGCTCTTTTTAGCTAAAACTTTTTTATTCAATATTTCCAGTTCTGCTTATTTTATTGTTGTCATTTTGGTCCTGTATTCATTTTTTTACTAAGATACTATTATTCTATCCTGTTGAGGAATCCTTTTGCATGGTGTTTTCACTTTTTTACTGTTTGAAGTGTTGTACAAATATTTCACACATTGTCTCTAAAGTTAAACCTGACTGCTTTTTGCCAAGATACCAGAGGGCGAGTGTAAGTTAATTTAGGGTTTGCCTGACTAGGACTGCTTGACTATGGCTGATACCCCAGTCAACCAACAGCCCAATTTCTAAAATCATCGTATCTCAAAATGATATTTGTAATTTTATTTTGCAGTAAACGTGTAGGAATTTCAGAGGGGCACATTCTCGAGCCCAAATGGAGAAACCATCCCTGCCTTTGAATGTTCAACATGAGAGAACCAATTACTAATGCCCCTTATATATCACAGGGCAACATCTTGGTTCCATTCCTGGTTAGATTGATCTGCTACTCAAAATGCATAACAACCACATATTTTGCTGAATCTTATGTTAATCTTAGGTAGATGAAGAGCAACTATATTTAGCTCCAAAGTGTAGGAATTCACAAATTTCAAGTTGCCGGGCATCATAGTCAACATACAGCCAACATTTCATTTTTCTCAGCAGGTTCCATATTCGGTTTTACAGGGATTTGCTAGCCATGGTCTTTGCAATTCAGGAAATTAATCCCAGCCCCATCCTGGTGCCAAACATCACAATCGGCTTCCGGATCTTTGATTCCTGCACATCTCAGACGAGGGCCATTCAGGGACTACTGGAAGTCCTTTCAGGGAAGTGGGAGCCAGTGCCAGGGTACAACTGCAACTACCAATCAGTGACAGTAGGACTCATTGGTGAAACATTGTCATCCACGTCTGTTCCGCTGGCCAGAATTTCAGGGCTCTTCCATTTTCCCCAGGTAAGTGGACTACATGGAAATGTATAAACCAATGGAATGAGTGTATACATGAACGTATGTGTTTGACCTCGCCCTCTCTGCAGGGTTATGCCTAAACATTTGGCCTTTACCCTCCATTTTTTTCCGGATGTGTTTCTGCTTGCTTTAGGACTCTGAGCACTTTACCACTGCTAACCAGTTCAAAAGTGATTGTGCTTTTTCCTCTAAACATGGTAGAATTGGCTTATGTTTACTTGGTTGATTCAATTTACGTATAGGTCCTCAGACATGTGGTACTGCATGACCTCAGGGACAGTGCATTAAATGCTACTGGTGGGCCTGTATTGTACAGCTGCTTAAGTAGCCCTTTAAAAATGACTCAGGCCTTCCCTTGTAGGCTATGTGTGCAGTTTTAAACTGCCGTTTTGACTTGGCATAAAAACCTTTTTGCCAGGTGGCCCAAATCTTCCTTTTTATTACATGAGGGTATGGCAGGGAGCAATGTATTTAAAAGAAAATAGATCATGTTATTTTAAGCTTTACATGTTGAGGTAGTAAAAAACTCTGAAATATGTTTCCACTTCTGCCAGGCTATCCTTTTGCATAGGATAAGATTGCATTTACCTTATTGCATTTAATAAGCTGTAACTTCCAAATCTGAACAGGTAAACAGTTCATGCTTGGTGTCTTGGGTGGATAAAACGTGCAAACGTTCACTTTCCAGGATTCCGTGGAGCTACATGAAAACCCCACAAGATTCAGCGGTGTTTCACCGATGGGCAGAAATTATGCATCCCATGCTACTCATCCTGCAATTTAGTGTTAGCAGCACTGAAGAATTAAGGTGAATGGCAGCATGAGGCAGCTATTTGAGTTGATTTTGCTGCTGCTCGAGAAGAAAATCTACTTGAGCGACAGCAAATCTACTAGAGAATCAGCCCTCTGAATACGAACAGTCGCAACCTCCCATGTGGGAAAATCACACGAGGAAATGTCAAATCTCACTCACGCTCGCCAGCTTGCATTATTCTGCAGTCTCACAGGTAAAAAATTCTGCTCAAGGCGATTGGCCGAATTTGGCTGGAACTTAGCGTTGCAAGAATAACTCAATATTTCAACCAGTTCCACGGGTGGAATGAAACATTCTATCAACCCCTACTTTGGAACTGTAATGAAAAATCCTCCTGATGGTGAAGTCAGATTTTTTAGAACAATTTTGACATTGCCACTTTTGAAAGTTGGTATTTTCCATACCTAGCCATTTAGTGCCTGTAGCCTGTCTCTGGGTCATAGGAATGGGTGTACTTGGCAGTTGGACTTTGTGTATTCCTCCAGACAGCAACACACAGTAGAGGGCTTTGGTGTGCCTGAATGGGTCATCACTGGCAGGATGGGATGACGGCAAATGGCACAGCCCTATTTACACTTAAATAATAAAAAAAATCCATATTTGTAAAGCTCAAACACATCAACCCTCAGGGTTGGCTGTCAGGGAGATTGCATGAGCTATTGCCCAAAGTCACATGATGCTGAGCTGAGCTGCTGCTAGTGCAAGAGATTGAGCCGTGAGCCCTGTGCTCCAAATTCAGCCACTCTGGCTGCTACGCCACATCTCTCCTTGAATAAGATGTGTCTGGCCTTTACATAAAGGATTGCATACCCCCTGTTTCTGGAGCCAGGGCAGGAAAGGCAGGCAATCTGTGCACTTCAAAGGGATACCTCTAGAAGCTTCTCCCACTTCAAAGGAGTTGCCAGGTATAATATTTGATCTCAGACATCAACTCTTCAGTACACTTTTTGGTTTGAGAAAGTGTCTGCCAGGAAGAAGGGATTCTGTGTTGCTGAAAGAACTGTCACTCTACTGGACTACTGCCCTAAAATGTTGTTGCCTGCTGTGCTGTCCTCCGGCTTTCTGACCGTTTGCCTGAGGAAAAGGACTCGACCTGCAACGTGTACCTAGGACCACCAGAATGACTCTAAGGGCTGGTCTCTTATAACCAGCACCTGGACTCTGCCACCGTGAGTCCTACCCTACCAAGTGGTGTCCTGGACACCTGGAAATGGGCCTCAAGGTGCTGTTCTAGCCCATTTGTTGATCCAGCAGAACAAACGCATCTCTGCTTTGTGGTGCGACCCCGAACTGAACCGATGCATTGTCTCTTCTGCATGGTATTTCCCGGTACCGGGACTTTGCATCGCAGGCTCACCACTGCTCAGAAGTGATGCATCACCTCAAATGCGTGATACATCCCTAATGCCTAACTTTGCATCACAAGCCATTATTGATAGGGTCTTTATTGCCGACAGAAGAATTTGCACCACAGCCACGCAGCGGCGGATCTAGCGGATCTCGCGTACGCGAAATTGCGGATTTACGGATTCGCAATCCGCGAAGATACGCGAACTCTTGCGGATTTGCGGATTTGCGGATTTTCCCGTTTTTTGTGTTGGCGAGCGTTCCCGCCGATTTTGGGACAATTTCGCAATTGCAAACTTACTTTTCTGCACGCAACGGCCGCGACTATGTTGTTTCTACGTCTGGTTTATCTCACAGGTTCACAGCACCCTCTGTTTCACCACTGCCACCCTCTGGGACACCCATGCCACCCTCTGGTACATCCTCACTGCCACCCATTAGGTTTGTTTATCACTGTAGTTTATGGGGGGTGAAAAAAGCAAGCACACCTCCCCTACTTCAACTGCCATGAATTAATTTGGGGTTGATTAATGTGTCAGTTATTTAGCAAGTTCCAGTCTGGCTGGCACCTGCTTCCTTCCTTATCTCTAAATTGCTTTCTGTTGCAGTGACATTTTTTTTCACAGGACCTTTATGGTCTACTTGTAGCTATTCTATGAGCCTGCTGTTTGGGTCATAGCAGGGTCATAGAATAGTTGCAAACTCTGGAGGGGCCCCTCAGGAAGCACCACAGTGAATGTTACAAATGTTAAGTTTGAACTTTTGCACCTGCTCATTGCTTTCAGTTTAACAAAAATCATTTTTTCTGCAATTTCGCGCGTTTTTTGGGGCGCGAATCCGTGCGAGATCGATTTCGGAAGCCGCGAATGCTTGCGAATACACTAATTTTTTTTTGCGACGTGTATGTTCGCGTGCTTTTGCGCGTGTTCGCGAGGCGCTTGTAGCTATACATTTGCCAAGTTACCCTAGCAGTCGTACATGGGCGCGGCCATCTTGTTTGCGTGACGTCATTCCGTTTCCGGCCGCTATGTGTAATCTCGCAAACTGTGCTGCTCGCTAGTACAATTTCGCGCGTGCTCGCGAGGAAAATCTCGCGCGAACTTACCCACGCGGTTGTGAACGGGCGCGGCCATCTTGTTTCTCATTCATTGCTATGGTTCTGGGCATGCTTTCTGTATCCTCTCTGAATCTCTGCCATCCTTTGCTTGTTTGAAGTTTATTTAATCTATTTTACTTATTATCTATCCCTCTATTTTTCTAGCTGTATATTTTTGTGTTTTCTGCTACTTTTAGTTACTTTTAAACTACTTTTTTAAACTCTTTTCTTTTCTTCTTCACTATTCTATTTCTTCTTTATCATTTAAGTTTATTTCTGCCCAGACCATGGTAAAGGGAGCCGGGAAGCACCCTGAGAAGGGGAAGGGTCCCGCACCCCGTGCCCGGCTCCCGTGCGGGCGTTTGAGGGGGGAGCAAGTGGTGCCACGGGAGATCTTCAGCGCGGAGGAGGTGGCCGCGCTCATCTTCCACGTCCAGCGCCGCCTCCCCAAGACGATCCTGGGAGGCGGCAAGATCGCAACTGGCTATGGCATCCGGGAGCGCCGGAAGCGGTGGGAGAAGGTGTGCCGGGCCATGTATAAGCTCTCTGGGGTCCGGCGCACATATAACCAGGCCACCCACCGCTGGACCGATGTCATGGACCGGGAACGGGACTTGCTGGACGCGCTCGGCGTAGAGGTCCCCGGGCTTGGTGAGTAGTAGTAGCTATTCATCACTACTCTGTTTTATCCGGCTCTGTTATTTGCAAATCTTTGTTCTTTACCAAGAGCAATAATGCTGCCGATTACATTGTAGGTAAATTATATTTCAAAATCTTCTATGCATTTCAGGTGCACTGCTCTCCTTCTCAGTAGCCTTGCTTGCTACTATGCTTATTTGTTTTGTAAATTGTGTTCATTTCATTGGCCTGAGAAATTATGTATGAGTGTAGTGTAAAGATAAGAACTGCGTAATGCTAGACACTAAGGGTCATATTTTCAATTACCGGCGCATCCCTGCAAAGTAGCAGGGATGCGGCAGTAATTGTGTGCCATGCCACCACCACCCATTGGCCCAAAACGTCACAGAAGCCTTACGCATCTGTGCCGTAAAGGCGGCGCATTGCTGGAGTTGCGTGCCAACGATGGCGCAGCTCCAGCAATGCTCTGGGGTACCCTATCTCCCCAATGCTGCATCAAGCCGTACGTCGGCTTCAAGCTCGCAGGGTTTGACTCATGCATCATTGTCTTAAAAAAGACTGATTGACATCTTGTAGATTTCCCTCAGCCACTTTTAGGATTCGTTCCTGCGCAGGTACGCCCTCCCTTGCGCCGGAACGCCCCCTGATGGCGCAGGGCTTTACAACGTGATGCATCGCCCATATTTTTTTTTTTAATATATACGCCGCACCAACACCATGGCGAGTCTTTTGTTCTGCCGCTGCGTCACAAAAGTCACGCGACAATGGAGGAAAATGAGCCGCAAGGGACTTCTAAATCAGCCCCAACAGACTGAAGTCCAGTCCTTCCTTTAGACACATGGCTATAAGAAGAAATAGTGGTGATGGTGGGTGGATTGATAGTTTGAGTATTCACTGATCTGCAAGCAGGATGGACTTTGTCTGTCACTTCGCGTGCTGCGGACTGCTGCCTGCAGTGCCAGGCCTAGGCAAACCTCTTTAGTAGTCTGTTTATTGAGTTACATAGGAACTTTCTAAGTCAACGGTCCGCAAATCAGGCAATACGAATAACGTAGTATACCACATGAGATAGATCCCGTGGAATAGTTGTCTATCTATTTGCTATTTCTCCAAAAAAATTTGTTATTGTTCTTTTGAAATGGTTGATTTGGTTGACAAATCTCATCCATGTTTTCTGGTCTTTCTTTCTTTCATGTTGTACATCAGCTCCCCCCAAGGGCAAGAGGACACAGGAGGAGGAGGGTGCTGTTCAGGATGCAGGCCAGGATCGGGCAGGCGAGGGCTCCTTTGCTGGCCCCAGTAAGTTTTAATTGTAATAAAGAGTACCTATTTTTTCCTAGCGTTCCTCATTCGATTTTTTCTAAATCGTCTTTGATCTTCTTGTAGACTGGATATAACTTCTTATCCTGGCTCGAATATGACTCCCTGTGGTATTAGTAGATTATTCTTATTAGTCTGTCTGTGTAGCTAACTAAGATTGGACATTTGGCAATTCCATTGGACTCCCATTCTATTCAGCAATAGCTCTATGCACTGTCTCCTTACTGACTAGATAGTGTGGCAGAGTCATTCAGCTCCTGAGTCCCGAAGTCACGATGATTGATCCCCAATGATCTCTAGATTATCGTACGCAGGACAAGAGAGTACGGAGTCACAGCACAGTCAAGAAGTGTCAGAGGCACTCATGCTTGCAAAAATTCCAAAACCTTTAGCTCATCCACTCTAGTCTGGAGGACCAAAAACCACAGAGTCTATTTAAGTTTAAAAGCTTTATTAAAAGTAAACACATTTATTAAAATCTACTTTGTCATAAAACTATTTAACTGAAAACGGAAAAGTGCTTAGTGCTGACGATTAATTGGACACATTTCTTGTGGTCGAGCCGAGCTCTCACCTGGTTTGAACTTGATCCTGGTCGTGTTCTTAGGAGTCAAGCTTCTGTCTGTTAGGAGAAAAAGTGGTGCGTGTTAAAAATAAAAAGCAAGCATTCATCAGTTGTGCATAAAAGTGCAGCAAGACAACAGCCTTCCCTGGAAAAAGGGACATTTTTACTTTAGAGTAGACAGTCACAAATTATTACATTGTATTCTGTTTTTTTAACATTTCTCCTAGACCAAATATTATATAGTAGTGAGTGGTGTATTCTAACATTCTTAAATGTACTTTGTAGGTGTAACATCTGGTGACGGGGCCAGCGCGGAGGTGGCGGTGTTGGGCGAGGACTCGGAGGACTCTGGGGAGGAGGCGGTGCAAGAGCCGGCGGACGGTCCTGTGGGGGTTCGCACGGTGGTGGCGGGAACAGGTAAGCTATATATTCCTTACTTATTGAGATTGAAGACTGCATAGTGTGCTTTCTGCACGGGTGTATTACAAATCAACGGGGTAGTAGCCTCCTCGAAATGTACTTCGACTTAGCTGTGAAGTTTTTGGTGAGAAGAATCCCAATAAGTTCTTAGACGAACGTGATGGATGGGATGAACGAAAAGCGAAAGAAGGGTGTAAGTAAGTGGGACGCGAAATTGTATGATGGCTGGCAAAGAAGAACGATATGTGTTTGCTTGGCCCCCGAGGTGGCTGGGAAGGAAAGAATATGGTATGGTGCATGGCTGGGTCAATGATGAAGCAAGGATGGGTGGAAGGACATCAGCCTGGGTGGGTGAAACAGAAACTGTATGTGTGCATATACTTTGAATGAATGGATGCCTGGAGCATGGTATTCTCTGACTCTTAGATAGCACATGTGTATCTATAGAGAGTAGATGGTCGCTGGATGAACTAAGTGTTACCTTGAAGAGCATGTACCACCGCACCCGCACGTCCGTTCCAGTGTAGGGAAGGCAAGGAAAAGAAATTGTAAATGTGTCCAATACTACCATGAATAGTAGCAGTACTTTGTATTGCAACTGCAAGCACAGCATATATCTGGTTATTACGGTGGACACTCCGTACCTCTCTTAATAACTTTAGTTTAGTTGTAGTGCGTCATTCATGTGTGGGTGTATCACTGTTCACTCAATATTAAGCAAAGCACCTAAAGTCATCCCATATGTCATCAAATACGTCCCATGTGAAGTGATAGATAATCAAATTATTTAGCTTCTTCATTTTCCTTTTCTAGTACTCATTTGCACTGTAGGGTGAAAGGTAAATTAATTAAGCAGTAGCCCTTGTAACAGAGTATTCTCAGTGCCACCCGTAATAGAAAAGTAATAGCTTCACCACCCGCATGTACTGGACGGGTACAGTAACGCAAGTCTGTCTCACTCATCATGGTGTGCAACTGTTTTTCTCGGGTGCAAGTTCACTGTGCTGCCATTCTGCCGGCTTGCATAAGATAACGTACCAATTTTCCTAAACAAGAGAGAAGAAGAAGAATAAGACTGGTGTACTGTCATAGTCGACTGTAATGGAAGTCCATAGTGGTCGTAGAATTTGTTCATTAAACTACCACTAATGTTAGAGCAAGGATGCAGAAGTGGGAGGTTACATAGATACTGTCCTCAATAGTTATGTACTGTGCTTTCAATTTGCTACTTGTACTGTGACCCAACTTTCGGCTCAATCACTTTGTGTTATTAATGCTAAGGAGCATTGGTTACAGACTATGTCTTTCTTTCTTCATATAGTTGCTCCTTCCAAATCAACATCACGGAGGGAGCAGGCGCGAATGGCCCGGCAACGGAGGCTGGATGCCACTGTCGCCGAATATCGGCGGCTGGCGGCCCTGGAGGAGGAGGAGGACACGCAGTCGACCGGTGCAACAACAACATCCTCGACTGGGACCGCTGCATCCTCCTCCGTGACCCCACGGGATGCCAGCAGCATGCGCAGTGCTCCAGCGGGACCGAGCCGGGCTAACAAAGACAACCGCCACCGCCAAGCAACAGAAAGACCAGCTGCCCCCCACAGGAGCTGCAAGGCACGCCAACGCCGCCTAGGAGTCCGAATGTCCTACCTGGAGCAGGAAGTCCTGAACTATAAGAACTTGGTAGAGGGCCTCCGCTCCGAGCTTGCCACCCTCCGCAAGGAATATGATGCCCATGCCGCAAAATGCACCAGGTCCAGCACCCTCCAGTAGTGGAGTGTCCCTTGCCCTTTTTTTATAGACTTTTGGGGGGTGGGATTTGGGAGTTGGGATCGTTTTGGGACTTTTCAAAGACAATCGTTGGGGTTAGGGTGGGTGAGGGAGATTATTTTGTTAGGGCTACATAAATATACATTTTTAAACTTTATCTGACCATACCTGTTTTTTACTGCTTTTCAGTCTGGTGGGTGGGGGACGGGGGTGTAACAGTAAGTTTGTTTTCCTGAACAGTCGTAGGACTTTAGTAGTACTACCGTCAATCTCTCGTCTAGTCCTAAATAATACTCCATTATACTACCTCCCACCAAACGCTTATCTTACCTGTAATTTGTGTTAGAAATTAGGGCTAGGCCCAGGGCTGGCTCCACGTGAAATGGGGATTAACGTGGCAATCCTGGGCGGGTGAAATTTCCTCATTGCGGTGGTACTAGTGGTGTGACACAGTGGCAGTTGCATGCCTATGGAAAAAAAGAAAACGAAACCTGTTTTGTCCTTACTGTAGCATTACAACGGTTACGGTACCATCGAGAATATAGCAGGTGACAGTACACTAGAACAGTGCCATAATGTAGCCTAACAAATGGTAAAGTATTTGCTTGCAAGTATAACTAGTACTTGCGTAGAATTTATTTGACATTGGCTCCTACTACTAGAAGATATAGTACTGAAGCTGAGTAAGTCTAGAAGATATCCTCGTATTCCTTCACCAGCCTGTTGCTATGACCTTATCCTCCCCAGCAAGTGTGTGAAATTATTGATGTCATTTTAGTCAGACATCAAGCAAAACAACACAGCCCGGGGGAAGAGGGTTAGGGTTTGGAAAATGGATGGGAATGGGGGTTTCTTTTTGGGTAGGTTTTGTTGAGAGAAGAAAAAAAAAGCAAAGCATGGACAAACAATAATTGAAGATAAAGAGAATCTTTGGGTACAAACTAAAGCTAAGCACATGCAGTCACACTCATAGAATAAAACAATGGATACTGTATCTGTATTGCGTATGTTGTTGGAGTTGTCCTGTTGAATTTGGTAAGTAAGTTGCATGCAGCAAACAATTCCTCTTATTGGCGGCACTCCTCCATTCCAGCTGACGCTTCGTCCATCAATGTTGGTGACCACTGACAGAAGACACCCTGTCCACTGCCTGCCTGGCGGATGTTGACTGAAACCCGGCCTGTAATTATTGAACGGAAAACAGGAAGTGCTATTACAATACCACTGATAAATAAATGAAAGGTATGTACGCTGTGTGGTGCAAAAAGTGACACTTTGATTTCCCTAATAGACAGTACAATATTTTTGAAATTGCGTGCTCTGTCTGAGTCACCTTTTTAAGGATAAATAAGTATGGCCAAAATATTATAGCGGATCTTTCCCCTCAAGGTAGGTGTACTGTAAACTGTGTTTTAGAACAAAATTTGACCTTTCCAGCAATGCTCCCACCAAGACCCTTACTAAAGCCAGTCGCAAAAATGTAGAAGACCCCCAATCAGATCTCCAAAAACGATGCCTAGCAGAAAAATGGTGACAAAACGTACTTTGAAAGTAACAGTAGGCCCAAATACAGACCGTGGATTGTATTCAAACCACTTGCAAGCAAGCAAAAGTATCCATAGCCAGCATCGCTCCAACAGTGCTCTAAAACCCCAGAACTGCGTTGCAATAGAACCCCCCGAAACACATGCAATCCTGCTGCTAGGGCGAACCCTAACGAACCCTAACTTACAAAAAGTGCCAAAGCTGGTGTTTCCTTATGGATTTTGTCCAAAACACTTCTATCCGGTATTAGGCCTTCCCAGGAATGCCCCAGGCAAGACCCGCCAACCCACCTGCAAAAAACCACCCGACAACACCCCCAAACAGCGAAAAAGCTAAATCTCATACTTACAATATCTCTCGGCCTTCGGTCCAAACGCGGCGCTGTGCAGCTAGGTCATCAGATTCATCACATCAATCATCATAACTCCTGTTTTCCACCACGGATTTCCTGAAAAGCAAATGCAATCAAGATTAGACTGTCGCAGCAGTGCTTCGACAGAGACCCCGGCCGCAACCCACCCACGAACAGCAGGGAGCCCCCCAAAACGCTACATTGAACAAGATGTCAGAAGAAATAGCAAAAAAAAGGCTGTTCCTTAAGGATTTTGTCCAAAACACTTCTATCCGGTATTAGGCCTTCCCAGGAATGCCCCAGGCAAGACCCGCCAACCCACCTGCAAAAAAACACCCGACAACACCCCCAAACAGCGAAAAAGCTAAATCTCATACTTACAATATCTCTCAGCCTTCGGTCCAAACGCGGCGCTGTGCAGCTAGGTCATCAGATTAATCACATCAATCATCATAACTCCTGTTTTCCACCACGGATTTCCTGAAAAGCAAATGCAATCAAGATTAGACTGTCGCAGCAGTGCTTCGACAGAGACCCCGGCCGCAACCCACCCACGAACAGCAGGAAGCCCCCCAAAACGCTACATTGAACAAGATGTCAGAAGAAATAGCAAAAAAAAGCTGTTCCTTAAGGATTTTGTCCAAAACACTTCTATCCGGTATTAGGCCTTCCCAAGAATGCCCCAGGCAAGACCCGCCAACCCACCTGCAAAAAACCACCCGACAACACCCCCAAACAGCGAAAAAGCTAAATCTCATACTTACAATATCTCTCGGCCTTCGGTCCAAACGCGGCGCTGTGCATCTAGGTCATCATCAATCATCATAACTCCTGTTTTCCACCACGGATTTCCTGAAAAGCAAATGCAATCAAGATTGGACTGTCGCAGCAGTGCTCCCAGACACCAAAAATCACCCACAAACACCCGGAACCCCGCCAAAGAGCACCTCAAAGGCAAGCAAGTCAGCAAAAACGGCAAGAAATTTCCACCTCATGGTCCAAAACACTTTTGTCCATTATTAGAGCTTCACAGCAATGGGCCCAAATCCGTCAACTCACCCGCAAAGAAGTACAACACCCCCACAAGTGCTGAGTCTTTCTTCATTGGGCGTAATCCAGCACTCTGCTTTGAGGGAAATCGCAGTCTGGAGGAGGAGGATAGAGGAGCATGTTCTTCAGAACTTGTGAACCTGAGGAATGTAGACTGCGGCACCTTCAAATCAATAAGCAAACAAGTGAAGACAGTTCTGCTGATGGTCTTGTTTTTGGGATTAGGTGATTAAAGTTTGAATTAAATTAACTGTGCAAAACAAAGAAAGAGAGACACACAGGAATAAAAGTGAATAAGGACGAAAAAGAAAGTTCTTTATTCATTGTCTCATTTTCAGGGCTCGGTGTCAGGGAATAAGAAGAAGATTTTGTCATCATACTCTGCGAATTCAGGCAGGATGAGGTCAGTGCCACCGAACAGAGAACAAATCCCCTCATCTACGTTGCCGTCCTCCTCGTCTTCATGCGGCGTGCTTTCTCGTACTTTGTAATCTGGTGGTATGAGGTGCTGATTCATCTTGATCATTGTCAGCCGCTCCACATTTTTGGGCGAGAGGCGGCTCCGTTTGGAAGTTACAATGCCACCAGCAGCACTGAAAACACGTTCAGAAGACACACTTGCGAGTGGGCAAGACAAATAGTTTATAGCCAGGTTGGAGAGCTGTGGCCACAATTGTGTTTTGCCATGCCAATACTGCAATGGCTCATCATTAAGAAAGACCTCTGTTGAGTCATTCATATAGTCCTGCACCATCGACTCAAGGTCATCAACGGTTCCTCCACTTTGCTTACTTTTTGCTGTGCCTTTGACATTTTTTCGAGAACCATACCCAAGCAAACTTAGCCAATCCTCCTCAGCAGCCACTGTTAGTGTTGTGTGTGGTGCAGATGATCCAGTTGCCGGTGTCTTTAACGGCTGAGAGGTCACTTGTGCCCCAGCCACAGGTGCAGAAGTGGATTCTTGTGACTGGGGATGGCCTGCTGATGCTGATGTACTGTCTTCTCCTTCAATAACCTGCCGTTCTTTTTCAAACCTCTTGGCTGACCAGGCTAACCAATGTTTGTACTTTTGAACATCTGCATCAGCAAAAGGAAAGAATGCTTCGCCTGCCAGCGCCTTTTTGTAGCGTGGATCCAGAATAGTAGCACAAATGTAATGCTGATCTGACTTGATCTTTTGAAGACGTTCATCACCACGTAGGCGCTCTAATAATTTCTCAGACAAAATAAAATGGTCTTTTTTTTGTACATCTTTTTGAAACTCAGAAGACACCGCCATCAGTTGGTGCTTCAGCATGCACAACAATGGGATAGCTTTTCCCAAATTACAGTCCTCCTGGCTGACTGCACGCGTGAAGAACTCAAAAGGACGAAGCATGTCTGTCAGGCTTTTAACTATGTCCCATTGCGCCGCAGCCATCCGCAGGTCCTCCTTCTGACTTGTACCCTCTGTTAAGAAATAGTGATCGAGTACCGTATACTGCTCATACAGACGCTCAAGCATGTAGAAGGTTGAGTTCCAACGTGTTGCCACCTCCTGGATGAGTGCTTTCACTG
This sequence comes from Lissotriton helveticus, assembly GCF_964261635.1. NCBI lineage: Eukaryota > Metazoa > Chordata > Amphibia > Caudata > Salamandridae > Lissotriton > Lissotriton helveticus. Next base: position 1,694,264,694 of record NC_136069.1, on the reverse strand, counting down.
GTATTCGACTTTGAAGTAGCAGCCTCCTCAGATGCTTCCGGGCCTTAAAGGAATGGCTGAAATGGTTGCACATTTTGCGGCAGGTGGCCATTACCGCGAACGCTGCACTGTCTCTATCACTCAATAATTTTTGAACGACCAGGTTGATACAGTGCGCCAAACACGGCACTCTAACATAGTTACCCAGCGACATGGCCTTAACTACATTGGCACCATTATCCGTGGAAACATAACCAATCTTGCGTTTTATTGGAGATAGCATTTTCAAGACCTTTTTGTCAAACTCTTCCAAAATGTTTTCTGCTGTGTGACTTTTCTCCAAGCCAAACATGGCTAGTGTTGCATGTTTCCGAGCAGCTTTGAAAACTTTGTCCGGGTCAACACCTGCGATTAGCTTTGCTTTAACACCTGAAAAAGAGACCCAGTGTGCAGTGATGCACATGTAATCAGCGCCTGCGCCACTGGTCCACATGTCTGTTGTCAGATGTATTGTGTGAACAGCACTCTTCGCCAAAGCTGCCACAATCGCCTCCAGCACATCTTCATGTAGTGCTGGAACCGCAACTCTGGCAAAATAGAACCGGCTAGGAACCTTCCATTTAGGGCAGAGCGTTGCCACTAATTCTAGAAAACCTACCGCTTCTACAAAAGAAAAAGGGAGAAGGTCCACAGCTAGCATTTTAGCCAGCTTAGTGTTATACAGACGCGTCAGTGGGTGGTTGCGTTCATATGGCACGTCTGAAGTAAGCATTGTTCTAATGTTGCCCTGGACCAAGCATTTACGGGCTGATAATGACTTCGTTGACCCAATTTTGCTCGCTGGTGAACTTTTGTGCGTTGGTGTCTCACTCGCTCCAACACTCTTAGTGTGCCTCACATTGGGTGTGCTGCTGACAGGGGTACTGGGTGTAAGGGAAGTGTTTGACACGTCTTCTTCCTCCTCGTCATCATCAGATGCAACATCAACGTTTCCTTGAATTCGGCCTTTCTTGATCGCATCTAGGTGCGCAAACCATTGGACAGTGTGCTGTCTCCTAAGATGACCTCTCTGGCCTCCGGTACCATAGTTGGTACCTGGCTTACCACGACTAACTGCAACCTTACAAAGGGTACAAATGGCAAACTTTGGATTTTTTTGACAAACAGTAAAGAAGTCCCAAACTGGGGACTTGAAGTGTCTGTGGGACCTGGAGGAGGCGGCGATACTGGTGGTGGTGGTCATGAAGCTAATGCCAGATGAAGTGGAGGATCTGGATTGCCCAACTTTTGTACGTTGTGCACTTTCACCGCCACTAATTAAGGTCGAGGTGGATGGAGGTCTCTTCTTGCCAGAAAGAAATATGGAAGCGGGACGAGTTGGTGTACTACTTAACTCCAATGATTGTGGTGTTTCCACTGCCTCCTCATCGACAACATCATCATCATCACGCTCAGCAGCTCTTCGGGCTAGGGTCAAAATGTCTGTTTGCTGCATGCCCGCTGGGGCTGCAGTGACCTTTATGATGACTGGGTCATCGTTGGCAGAGTCTTCATCAGCAGCAGTATCCGCCACTTCTTGTTGAGCCTCATCACACTCCATAACTCTGAGACTTTGGACGAGCTTCCTTTTACGCTTAACTACCTTTGTCGGATCATGGTGTGCCTCACTCTCAGACGGCAGTGGTGCTGCTGGTTCCCAAGTTTGATCCGTATCATCAGAAGGAGGTGTGCTTGAAGAAGATGTAGACACCACCCTTGATCTCTTCCTTGCTAGGGGTGTGGAAGACAATGAAGGATCATCAGGAGGAGTGGCTTCCTCAAATGATACCTCGCCTTGATTGTCGATTTCCTGATGTGCCCCTACTTCGGGAGGAACAACTATTGTGGGCACTTGTGACCCTCCATGCACCTCTGCTTGCGCATCTCCTTGCGCTGCCTCTCCTTCCACATGTACTTGGGCTTGTACTTGCACATGTGATTGTTGTTGCGGCTGTGGTTGTTCAACACTCGTCAGATGAGCTACAACAACCTGTGTTGATTGAGGGACATTGCTGCTGCTTTCTTGCGATGAGCCAACATCACTGGTCGATGGTGATTGAAGAACTATACTGGCTGCCTCTGCAGCACTCAAGGGCTTGGACTTAAGTTGGTGTGGTGGTGGTGGTGGCACTGAGCCCAATGGAGCGGGGGTGCTGCTGCCAGCTTGGTCCCCAGCAGATCCCGCTGCTGCCGCAGGCATACTTTTTTTTTTTTACTCCCAAAAAAAGGGGCGGGTGGCACACCAGTCTCCTTGGTAACTTGCTTCTTCTGCTCCTTACTGGCACCTTTCTTGCTAGAGGAGCTACGGGTTACTTTTTTTGGGGCCATCTCCTTCAGAGCAGGTCAGAACAGCAGGCAGCAGTTGCACGAGTTGCAGAGTTGTCTGTGTCCAGACGTGACGTCGCGTGACGTTATGCTGCACACACACACCGCTGCAGGACTTCTTCCTGGCACTGGTGGTTCTCTTGAGTCTTGTGCACCTAAAAGAAATGGAAGACAGAGGAACATCAGTTCAGTTATACACCCAAAAAAATCGACAAAACACAGAAAAATCAGCACAATCCCATGCCATCCATGATGTTTACATTGAAGACACCCCACAGAAAGACTAGGGCCATGCAAGTATGCAACACTCACTACCCCTGGGCATAATGGATGAAAAGTAGGCAAAATAAGTGCAGGCCTCAGACACTGCCTCTCTTCAAAATGGCCCCTTACACCCCAAGCACATGTTGCCTGTACCAGCCAGCACTCAAGATGGCCACCACCACCACCCACATGGCCAGTCCACATCAACAGTACACCCCCAAAAAACAGAAAAACAGCCAGAAATCACCACAATCCAATGCCATCCATGATGTTTACATTAAAGAGAGTGAGACCACACTACAGGCACACTCAGTCCATGCACCACTACCCCTGGGCAAAGGGCCCCACCAGCAGCCCCAAAAAAACGACAAAAAACAATAAAATCAGCACAATCCCAGCCCATCCATGGCCTCAATGGTGTTTAAATTCAAGAAGACACCCCTCAGAAACACTAGGCCCATGCAACACTCACTACCCCTGGGCATAATGGATGAAAAGTAGGCAAAATAAGTGCAGGCCTCAGACACTGCCTCTCCTTAAAATTGCCCCTTACACCCCAAGCACATGTTGCCTGTACCAGCCAGCACTCAAGATGGCCACCACCACCACCCACATGGCCAGTCCACATCAACAGTACACCCCCAAAAAACAGAAAAACAGCCAGAAATCACCACAATCCAATGCCATCCATGATGTTTACATTAAAGAGAGTGAGACCACACTACAGGCACACTCAGTCCATGCACCACTACCCCTGGGCAAAGGGCCCCACCAGCAGCCCCAAAAAAACGACAAATAACAATAAAATCAGCACAATCCCAGCCCATCCATGGCCTCAATGGTGTTTAAATTCAAGAAGACACCCCTCAGAAACACTAGGCCCATGCAACACTCACTACCCCTGGGCATAATGGATGAAAAGTAGGCAAAATAAGTGCAGGCCTCAGACACTGCCTCTCTTCAAAATGGCCCCTTACACCCCAAGCACATGTTGCCTGTACCAGCCAGGACTCAAGATGGCCACCACCACCACCCACATGGCCACAGTCCACATCAACAGTACACCCCCAAAAAACAGAAAACCAGCCAGAAATCACCACAATCCAATACCATCCATGATGTTTACATTAAAGAGAGTGAGACCACACTACAGGCACACTCAGTCCATGCACCACTACCCCTTGGCAAAAGGCCCCACCAGCAGCCCCAAAAAAACGACAAAAAACAATAAAATCAGCACAATCCCAGCCCATCCATGGCCTCAATGGTGTTTAAATTCAAGAAGACACCCCTCAGAAACACTAGGCCCATGCAACACTCACTACCCCTGGGCATAATGGATGAAAAGTAGGCAAAATAAGTGCAGGCCTCAGACACTGCCTCTCCTCAAAATGGCCCCTTACACCCCAAGCACATGTTGCCTGTACCAGCCAGCACTCAAGATGGCCACCACCACCACCCACATGGCCAGTCCACATCAACAGTACACCCCCAAAAAACAGAAAAACAGCCAGAAATCACCACAATCCAATGCCATCCATGATGTTTACATTAAAGAGAGTGAGACCACACCACAGGCACACTCAGTCCATGCACCACCACCCCTGGGCAAAAGGCCACACCAGCAGCCCCCAAAAAACGACAAAAAACAATAAAATCAGCACAATCCCAGCCCATCCATGGCCTCAATGGTGTTTAAATTCAACAAAACAGTTGTATCATGCACCCCTAACCAACCCTGGTCCTACTGGATACTGTGGCTACCCACAATATAATTTATTTAATGTTCTGAAAAAGTTCCAAAATTGTACTTGCAGCAACTGTAATGCCCCAAACAAACTTACTTGTGAAAGTTGATTTCTAATCCAAAAGTGATCCAAAGACAGTCAAAAAGGCCTCAAATCCAAATATCCAGCAGCACCCACAAAAAGTAATCCTTCCAGCTCCAGATCCAAATGAAAGTGACCAGGAGATGGACAAAGCACTGGGAGGAGCCTGCTGGACAGGAACAGGAAGTTGGAGACTGTGGGGCACTTCCTTCCCTTCCCCCCAAAAAAATGGACTCCTTGCAAAAAAAAAGGCCATGCAAATGTCAACCTGAGGAGTGATTCTGATAAAAATCATAATTTTCTGAAGGTTTATCCTGTTCGCTGGTGATTTTCTTGTGCAGAATTGCAAAATCTCTATTTCGCGAGTGCGAGATTGTTCCTTTCCGCCGCAACTACGTGTTCGCAATTGCGAACTCTCGCGAGGTGTGCTGTGCAAGGTGGCAAGCCGCGATTACATATTCGCGGGCGCCAAACTCCCGCGGGATCACGCAGCAAGATCCAAAATGGCGCGGCACTCGCAAAGAAAAACAACTCGGCAAACGCTAAATGACGGAAAGTGAACGCCGTGCACCACGCCGCGCGCCGCAACCAAGCAAAAAATCCGCCGCGAGCGGATTCACGGATTTTCGACAAATTCGCGAGAGTTCGCGGATTGCGAATTTGCCGAAAATCCGAAAAATCCGCGATCGGAGCGGATTTTACGCCCATGCTTACGCAGCTCCTCAGAACAGTGATTCTTGCCGTGTTGGATAACCTCAGACGCACCGATGACAGAGGACAACCCCAGGCATTAGTTCTACTCGATCTATCGGCGGCATTCGACACGGTGGACCATAACATCTTAATCCACCGTGTCGAGTCCGCCGGAGTCTGTGGTGCTGCTCTGTCCTGGATCAAATCTTTCCTAGAGGATAGATCCCAGGCAGTCAGTATGGGCCCTTTTCGCGCCACCAGCGTTTCGTCAGCCTGTGGGGTCCCTCAAGGATCCTCCCTGTCTCCTCTCCTTTTTAATTTGTACCTTCAACCCCTCCTTCACTCCTTAGGTAAGTGGGACATCACCGTGTTTAATTACCCGGATGATTTACAAATTATTTTTCCCCTCACTTCCCCCGACGCTGTCACTAACTTTCAGACAGCCTTGACACACATCCAGCACTGGATGAATCAAAACCAACTCAAGCTCAATCCGGGCAAGACTGAGCTCCTCCTTCCTGGGAGAAGCGCCCCCTTTTGGGGCCCTCAGTACTGGCCTATCGAGCTCGGAACACCTCCTTCGCCTGCTGGATGTGTGAAGACCCTTGGGGTCCTGATTGACTCCGGGCTCACCCTCAAGGCACAAGTGAGCGCAGTAACATCCTCCTGTATGTTCCAGCTCTACAGGATACGGAAAGTCGCTCATCTTCTGTCACCCAAAGCTTTGTTGCAAGTCCTAATAGCCCTGGTGATGTCCCGGCTGGACTTTTCCAATTCAATCTACTACGGTCTCCCCAGATGTCAGCTGTCCAGGTTACAGATCGTACAAAACCAGGCTGCTCGACTTGTTTTCAAAATTCCTAAATGGCAGTCGGCCCAACCCCTATTACGTCATCTCCACTGGCTACCAGTCAGTGAAAGAATTACTTTTAAGGTCCACTGCCTGGTTTTCAAAGCCCTTTCCGGTCCCTCCCCTGCTATTCTCAAATCCCTAATCACCCCCTATTGTCCTTCTCGTGCTCTGAGGTCGGCCCACCTCCAGCTCCTAGTAGTCCCTCGCTTCAAACTTTCTAGATCGGGTGGCCGCAGTTTCTCCTGCTTGGCCCCCACGCTGTGGAATTCCCTCCCAACCTCACTCAAGTCTTCTTGTTCTCTCCTTTCCTTTAGGAAATCCCTAAAAACTCTCCTCTTCCCTCCCTCTCACTAATTTCCCTCTCGTTTCTCTTTTCCTTTTTCCTTTTCTGTCTCTAAATCCGATTAGCGCCAGGAAACTCATGGTGACAGTGCGCTCAATAAATTTGTTATAACATAACATAACATAACATAACATAACATAACATAACATAACATAACATAACATAACTAACTCATCACCTTGACTGTTCGACACATCCTCAATGTGAAACGTTTCGCAACCAGGACTTTAGGTACTTGTGGTATCTTCCACATATAAACTCCCCCGGCGCCTCGCATGTAATGGAGCTGCTCGCGGTGACATCACTTAGAATGTCACCGCAATCAGCATTCCAAGGCGAGCGCCGGGGACTGTGTGTGGCAGCTTGAGAAGGAGAGGAGCGAAGCTGAGAGCACAGCTGTGGCTGAGGTCGTGCAGTATATGCTTGTGTGAATAAACCCATCTGCAGTTACCAAACTGGTGTCTTAGTGTGTATATGATTAGATACTACACTGGCGACGAGGGACGGGATATCAGCGACCTCAACATGCGTGCAGGAAAGAAGGCAGGAACGTCAGCTGACAAGGAAGCGGAAGAAATCCCTGTTGGTTAAGCAGACGGCGTCGGATAAGAGCCATCACCAAAGAAACACATACGGTGGAAAGCGGACAGCAACTGGTGGAGGCGACGGTATCCGATCCATGCTGACGGAAGTAAGGTACTCTTGTGTGGCGGCACAGCGGGGAGTCGATAGAAAAGAGAACTGTAGTGAATGAGAAGTTCGCGCATGCCGAGGAAGCTCTGTGGTGAAAATCTTCGACACGTCATAGTGTCTACGAGTAAGGGAGTGTGAATCTGCTTGTCGAGGTGTCAGGAGGAAGCGCGCTTTCCAACTATAAAGGGAAGTGAGCGGCATAGAGGGGAAAGCGCTGAATGACAGTTGGGAAACATGGCATTAATCACTGAGCGAAAGTAAAAACCCGTTCGGAGTGTTTCTCAGAGGCTGGAGCAGTGTTGAAGGCAAAGCTGTCTTTACAGTTGATAACCAGAATGCCAGCTGACTAGAGGTTGTTTACACAGTCAGTCAGACGCTCGAGCGGCGCTGAAGATGTGTCGGATGACAGCTGAAGCGAAGACTGCCAGCTGGTTATTGTCAAAGTGTGAAAGGAAGTTGTGCAGAGGCTCGAAGTGAGTGCAGCAACCCAGCCAGCCAAGGGACGCTCCTGTGAGAAATTGTGTGGGGAAAATCTTTGCCAGCGCTTTTCTGCATAAAAAAAAAAAACCAAAAACAAACGGAGCACGGTTTATGCGCTGTCACAAGAGGCGTTTCAACCGGATCTTGCCAACGAGTGTTTGACATTGTAAAGATTTAGCGGCGAGTGTAGAAAGAGGCCTCCCGTTCCCCACATGTGGTTCAGCAGGAACTATACCTACATAAAGGAAGAAAGACGAGTAGAAGCACACACCGAGGAACATTTATGACAGTTGCAACATGGAGGCTACGCGCAATTAGGGTCATCTATTCTCTTGCAGTGAGCCTTAAGTAGGGTCAGTCTGCTCTAGGGAGGTGGGCCGTGCAAGGGAATATAAGAAACCACCCGCAGCATCTGTACTGCGCTATTTATGCATCTCTGCATGTACATGCGAGTCAGAATATTGGAGGCAATTGGAGCTCACGAACCACCTGTTTCTATTATAGTGTTTCTTCTCTCCGTTTTGCTCCTGTTCAGTGTCGCAGGGGTAATGTGTAGTTAAGAATTGTGTACTCCTTAAGGCATGCGCTAACCTACTATTTTGTTTTCAGTGTCACTGTGTCCAGTGGGTGTGTATTTTCACTGGGTGCCAGAAGGGGAAGCCTGAGCAAATAACATGCAGAGTGTGACCCCCCCACCTTTTTTCTTGACCACCCCAGGGGATCCTAATATCCAGTGGAAGAAATGGAAAAAAGTGTTTTTAAATTACGCCACTGTTTGTGGGCCAAACCTGGGTTTAGAAAGGAAGATTGCATTATTAGCCTATTATCTAGGCGCGGAAGGTGAGGAGGTCATGGATCATCTCCCAGATTTAGGGGCACAGGAGGCTAGAGGTCTGAATGAATTCGAAGTGAGCCTTAAGAAGTTAGACTTACACTACCTTCCTAAGACTAGCACGATTATGGAGAGGTACCACTTTGGTAAGAGGGCACAGAAAGAGGGGGAATCGATAGAAGACTTTGTATCCGACCTAAGGAAGTTGGCCGCCTCTTGCAAATTTGGTGGTGCAAGTGAGGAGAGAATCAGGGACCAATTTGTGTTGGCGTGTAGGATGGAAAGAGTGCGTGAGGAGCTATGGCTCAAGGACGACCCGCCCCTGCGGGAGGTCCTCATTATAGCCAAACAGGTAGAGCATATGCTCCAGTGCGTCAAAGAAATAAAGCAAGACGCAGGGGAGAAGAAGAATGAGGAAAAGGCCAATGTCAGTGAGGTGGTGACTGAATGTGGAGCAGTATCTGTAGTAAAAGGCCAGAAAATAGTGAGTAAAGAACACAAAGATGGCAGGTTAGGAGGAACGTTTAAAGGCACTTGCTATAGGTGTGGCAAGCAGGGGCACTTAGCTAACGACAGAGAATGCCCTGCTCTCAGATTCACGTGCAACAAGTGTGGGAAGAAAGGACATTTCAAGCAGTACTGCAAGAGTGGGCAGGGAGTCAGCAGACAGAGTAGAGACAGGACGAACGTGGTGTGCGACGAGTTTGTTGTGCAAGTACAAGAGTTACTGGCCCCCAGTCCCAGCAATCTCGGATGTGCGGAAATAGTGGTGCAGGTCGAGGGAGGACAAGTCAGCAGTCCCAAGGATACCATAAAGGTTGGGGAGGTGGAAGTGGAAGCATTATTTGACTCTTGTTCTAGAATTACTATTATTAATGCTAAAGAGTTCTCACGAGTGTCAAAGGGAATGATAACCTTGAAAAGAATGGATCTGAGGCCAGGGGGATATGCCGGTCGCCCCATCTCCATGAAGGGGTATTTCCTGGGGAAAGTAGAATACAGCAACAGAACAACGGTCTCTAAGGTTTATGTGTCCACGGTAGGAGACAACATTTTGGGGTGGCAGGCACAGAAAGAGCTAGGGGTCTACCTTAATCCTAACTGTGATCCCCAGATCCTGGTACAAGAAATTATTGAACACGAAGCAGACATTGTGACAGAGTTCCAAGAGGTGTTCAGGGAAGAATTAGGATGTTTGAAAAACTACTGCCACAAAATTAGACTGAAGGAGAACGCCAGGCCAGTCGTGGCCAAAGTCAGGAAGCTTCCCATTGCTATCCAGGAGGAGGTGAAGGCTGAACTGGAGAAACTGTGCAAGGCCGGAGTAATCGAACCGGTGGAAGCAACAGAATGGCTGGCCCCCATCGTGGCAGCCAAGAAGAAGGATGGGTCGGTCCGGCTCTGCATCGATTTGAGGGCACTAAACAAGGAAGTCGTGGTCGACCGTTACCCCTTGCCCAACATCACCCAGATGATGAGCATGCTAGAAGGTGCCAAAGTCTTTTCTACCCTCGACCTCACCTCAGCCTATTTCCAAATAAAACTACACGAGGAGTCTCAAGAGCTCACGGCATTTGTGACACCCATGGGCGCATACAAATTCAAAAGGATGCCATTCGGGCTGGTCTCGGCGGCCGCCGTGTTTCAGAGAATCATGGGCAACATGTTGAAGGACATCCCAGGCGTCATGTGCTACCAGGATGACGTGCTGATATTTGCAAAGAACCATGAGGAGCACGATGGTAGGCTGAGAAGTGTGCTGGGGAGGTTTCTGTCACAAGGCCTCACAGTGAAAAGAGACAAGTGTGTGTTTGGTTGTGCTGAATTGGACTTCCTGGGACACAAGGTGATGGCTGAGGGCATATGTCCAAAAACTGAATTACAAAACACCATCGTGAACCTGACACCCCCCAAGGGCAAGGACGAGATCAAGTCGTTTATGGGGATGTTAGAGTTCTACGGAAAGTTCATAAGGAACCTGGCGGGAAGGACATATGCCATCAGGCTACTGTTGAAGAAGGAGAATGAATTCCGGTGGAGTCAGGAGTGCCAGAGGGAGTTCGAGGACGTAAAGAAAGCACTCGCAGAGGCCCCCAGTTTGAAGTCGTATGTACCCTACCGGGCAACCATAGTCACCACCGACGCTAGTGCGAAGGGTTTGGGTGCTGTCCTCACCCAAATTGGAGAAGAAGGAGAAGAAACCATAGCCTTTGCCTCGAGGTCACTCCAGAAGTCCGAGAACAACTACTCAGTGATCGAGAAAGAGGCTTTGGCTGTATTTTGGGCGCTAGGAAAATTCAGAGATTTTCTCTGGGGAACTCAGTTCACCCTCCGAACTGACCACAAGCCGTTGGTAGAAGTGTTCAGCAAGAAGGGTTTGGATGCCATCTCCAGCAGGATAAGGCGGTGGGTAGTCGGCCTTCAAGAATACACCTTTGACGTTGAACACGTCCCCGGGACACAGAATCTCGCAGCTGATTGTCTATCTAGGCTTGTTGGTGATGAAGGAGAGGGAGAGATGTTGGGGAAGACGGATGAAGAAGAAGAAGACCTTCAGATGGAGGATGTCTGCGCCATCCAGAGGGCGCTGGGAGAAGAAACATGGAGAAAGGCGCTAGAAGAAGACGAAATTTTGGAGGAGATTTACAAAAGAGTTAGATGTGGTTGGAAGCACGGCGACAAACAGGATGAAAACCTGCGGCCATACCTAGCCATTAAAGACGAGTTGTCCATAATAGACGGATGTCTATTCAGGGGCACAAGACTTGTACCTCCTGCAACCGTGAGGAACAACCTGGTCGAACTAGCCCACGAAGGACATTTGGGCATCACCAAAACCAAGCAAAGACTCAGGGAGAGCTATTGGTGGCCGGGCATGGATCTAATCACGGAAAGGAGAATCAGAGAGTGCATTCCGTGCAGAAACAGCGACAAAGTCCTGAAGCAACAGACGCCCCCTATGGTGTGCAGGCCGTCCCCTTCAGGACCGTGGGTCGAGTTGGCATTGGACATCGTGGGCCCCATGTCGGGAGAACTGCGGACACCTTACATTTTGGTGCTTGTGGATCTGTATTCCAGGTGGCCAGAGATAAAGTTTGTCAGCGAGGTCACCACCAAAACTGTCATCAGTTTTCTAGAGGAGGTGTTCATCCGGGAAGGATTACCCAGCAACATCCTTACCGATAACGGTGTACAACTGTGTTCAAAGGAGATGGAAGACTTCCTGGAGGAAAGAGGCATCAGACACAAGCGTTGTGCCCTTTACCACCCCGAAACCAATGGCATGGTCGAACGCTTTAATAAAACCCTCAAAGAAAGCATCCAATTGGCCAAAGCCAGCGGAATAAGTTGGAAGGAGGAGGCGTGGAGACGGCTTGAAGCATACAGGTTCACGCCTCATCAGACGACGGGGGTCACCCCGTTTGAATTGCTCCGCGCCAGGATACCCAACACGAAGCTAACCCCAGGATGGATGGAGTGGCACAAGGGGCGGTCAGACCGATCTAAAGAAGCAGAAAGCTTGAACAAACAAAAGGAAGCCATGGAAAAGAGAAAAGAAGGATATGACCGGCACAACGCCACAAAGGAAGTAGAATTCAAGGTGGGAGACAGTATCAAAATCAGAGCTCCGACAGGGAAGGCAAGTTGGTCGGCATACACCAACCCCACCAAGATCACCAAACTATTTAACAATGCTGTCAAGACACAAGAAGGGAGAATATGGAACCTTGGGAGGGTTGTAAAGTACCATCCACCTGAGTATTCAAGGGGACGAGACCCTAGTTCCACCACGAAGAGGCAAACCATAATTCCCCACTCTACCATCAGGCCTAGCAAGAGGGTGACCAGACCACCTAGACATTTTGATCAGTATATAATGATGTAATGGGGTTGCTTTGTCCATCTTGTCAACCCTTCCACCTGGCCTAGGAAAATTTGACTGTTCCACACCCAGTTGGGTGTTTCTGCGCCACCTGGTGCGTTTTTCTGTGCTTGTTATGTTTATGTTTTCTTTCCGCAGGGAAGGGGGATGTGTGGTATCTTCCACATATAAACTCCCCCGGCGCCTCGCATGTAATGGAGCTGCTCGCGGTGACATCACTTAGAATGTCACCGCGATCAGCATTCCAAGGCGAGCGCCGGGGACTGTGTGTGGCAGCTTGAGAAGGAGAGGAGCGAAGCTGAGAGCACAGCTGTGGCTGAGGTCGTGCAGTATATGCTTGTGTGAATAAACCCATCTGCAGTTACCAAACTGGTGTCTTAGTGTGTATATGATTAGATGCTACAGTACTCTTCTTCAGTGGGCCTTAGTTGATCCCTGTAGCTGGACATTGCTCCATCTCTGTCAGCCTGTACTTGTGACTTTGTCCCGATCTAGAGCTACCAGATCTCCATAGATGGCACTTTGTACTTTTTGGTATTATTTTCAATTAACTCCTTAAAGTGGCCTATCTCCACATCTACTGATTGGATTTTTGGCATTTTGGTTTTGTTTTATTTAATAAAATGTACGCTATTTGTTCTAATCTGGTGTGGGATCTTTTTAGCTTCATGTTTTCACTTTGTAACTGGTTAAAGTTTTTCACAGATACTTTACATATTGCCTCTAAGGTAAGTCTTACTGACCTGTGCCAAGCTACCCAAGTGTTAAGTGCAGGTTAATTTAAGGTCTACTTGTGTTTTCACCCTGACAAGGAGTGTGGTTCCTGCTTGAAGAAGGTTTTCCCTTCCCTTGAAATGGACTATATGGTTACCCAACTGTGTATGAACACATTTTTCTAGGAGTTTGGCCAGAGTGGGGATGTTGGATATTGGGTGATGGGGATACCTGTCGTGCTTAAAGAATATCTGGGATGGTTCCTTGACTGAATGATGTGGTCCACAGAGGTAGTACAAATGGTATTAAGCGTCATATTCACAAAGATGGACATTAACTATTGCTGCCTAACCCTGATTAATATCGCCATGTTAGTGGGGTATTTTCAATCCCACAGTACATGGCGATAGTAACAGGGAAGGGGTGTCAAAACCCACATACTAATCTTTGCATTGGCGATTTAAAATCCTGCGTTAGCCGGCGATACATTGTGAATGGCCCATAATCGGCTGAGAAGTCCCATCATTGCAACTTGCAGCTCCCGGCCCAACGCTGCCCCTGTTGGAAGCCGGGTGTCACTGTGAGAGACTGGCAGCATGGTGACCACGGCAATCTGCTACCTTGAAGTCTGACCATTTGTTTTATCCAAATAAACTGTAATTTTAGTGGTGCTAATTTAGACAGACACCTTCCATCTGTAATACCTGTATCTTAAAAGGCTCCTAGCTGTGTTCCCTTCCATGCTGAAGGTAGTCGTTCTACTTAACACCAGCAAAAGGCAGGTTAAAGTCCCTGGTGCTAATGCGGGTTATCCCCTGTTTTTGCTTTGCTTCGCAGATCTGGCTGTTCGTTGTGAATGTGGGGTTGTGGTTTTTTCGTTTGTTTTTGCACGTGACCGCCTACTCTGCATTTCATTAGTGTTAGTTGGTGGTGTCCACCGTGGAGATACATTTGGGGGCAGTTATCGTGGGGATACTGGTATTGTCTGCAGTTTGCATCAGCTTGTGTAATGGGGTAATTCTATCACCACTTTTGATGCGTAAAAGTCGGGTTAATTCAGAGATAAATCCTTGTGAATATGCCCCTAAGTCTTTTAGGTAGTTTGCAGAGAGAGGGACTGTGAAGTGGTTGGAGGGATTCAAAGCCATCAGAATTTTTTGCTTAGATTCTTCACTGTAAAAGTTGAAGGAGGACCATGACGCGTTGTGTTTGAGGTCGAGTTTTGAAGAACTGAGGGCTGGGGCTAGTGGTGTGGTAATTGGAGTGACTGTTTGAGTGTCCGTGAGGGTTATTGAGTCATTGAGCAGGTCCGTATTTATTTTTTCCGTCTTCCTAGTAAAGAATGCAGCAAAGTCTTTGCAATTGGGTCTTATGTCTGGATTATCCTGGTGGAGAGGGGGTGCATCCTTAGTTTGCGCCTTGATTAAATTAAATAGTTTTTTGGGTCGGTTCTTAGCTAGGTTTAATTGAGTGCTGAAGAAGTCAGCTTTCGTCTGACCTTTTTATAAATAGGCGTTTCTTGTGGTTCTTAGAGCCTTGATGTGGTCCGCGGATGGGCTAGATCTCCACTGTCGTTCAATTAATCTGAGGGATCTTCTGTCTTCATTTAACCTGCCATCATACCATGGTTTGGAGTTTTTTTGGTGATTCTTTCCTTTTGAAGGGGAGCTAGTTTGTCTGGAAACGTGTTCATGGAGTGGAAGTAGTGACTGGTCAGACTATGAACATCGGATGATCATTCAGGGGGGAGCAAGGTTTTAGGGATGGAGCTTGTGAATACGATGGAACTGATATTTTTCATATCCCACTTCCAAATTTTTGCTCTTGTGGGTTGTGTAGCGGGTACTTTGGTTGATTTGTTGATGTTGAATGTAATGATGTAGTGGTCAGACCAGTCGCACGGGAGGATTGATTCTAGCACAGTAGAGTCATCTTTGGCAATTACCAGATCAAGGATTGAGACTTTATCATGTGTATGACTGGTGCAGATGTGGGTGAGGTTGAGGTATGTGAGAAAAGCTTTGAGGCTATTGATCCCTGGGTTATTCAGATCATCCCAATGGAGATTGATGTCACCCAGGAATATTTGAGTATTCTGAGGGTCAACATTTGTACCTAGAATATCCATTAGGTGTTTGATGAAGGTGAGGTTATCTCCTGGAGGGTGGTAGAATGTATGTAGTGAGCAAATAAGCTTGTTATTACTAGTGATACCTAGTTATAGGTTTTCACAGGAAGATAATAATGATGGGGAGTGGGATCAGTTCACTGTTAGATTGCTTCGATGTATGCAAGCGATACCACCACCTGGCCTGTCCGTTCTGTCTAGTCAAGTGATGCCATAGTTTGGGGGTACCAGTATGTCTAGAATGGGCGTAGATGATCCATTTAGCCATGTTTCAGTCAGAATTAGTATGTCTGGTTCATTGGTAATGGTGAGGTCAGCTATATCAGTTGCATGTCTTGATACCGACCTGCTAATGACCTGTTTTTGCTGCCAGACTCTCTAGCTGCTATCATTAAATGTACCTGCATTGGAAGTATTGACACTGTTAAGCCACACACATTTGCCGGAAGCTGGATATCGAGACATTGGCTTCTGAAGACACTGACATCGAAACACTGAAGCTGCGGCTCACGGCTGACCCGGTCCCTGAACTCAGTTCTAGGACCTAGAGGGATCACCTGGTTGTTGGTTGGTGATCCCCAGCGCTGCACCACATTGCACCAGTGTCTCAAAACAACAAGTCTGGAGCATCCGGAGGCCCAATCATGCTGCCATGTAGGCAGGGGGTGTACCCCCTCTGGGTTTCTGCTCCTGCTTGGTTGCCCCTGCCCGGCCATTACCTTGGCCACCATCCCCATGGACTATCATCAATACACCTGCGTATGACAAGGCAATAGCAGAAAACCAGATATTGGTGGGTGGGTGAATGGGGGGTTAGTGGCTGCCAGTGAAGTTTGGAGAGAGAATACACAGAGCCTATAGGGAAAAACGGTGTCCGCTCCAACCGAACTCTAGGAAGCTTGGGAGCTTGGACCGGAATTGTTGTAGGGTGCAGCTGGGGAGGAAGTCAGGGGGCAGTGGGGCGAGCGAGAAATGGAGCATCCTAGAGCAGCTGCCAATAGGGCCACTGCAGCTAGACGGGAGAAAGTAGTGCGTGTCGGAAGTTGGCACTCTAGGTTGTGGTGCATCTTGCTCCCTCGCTTTCCCTTGGCTTGTTCTTGCCTGCTCTCCCCCCTCTCCAGACCCTTTAGTAGCCCTTCTTGAGCCCCTAACTCTGGAATGAGCTTTTGCCATATTAGGACCACATTAAACTAAGCATTGAGCACCAAACAAGCACTAAGAAAGCAGCATTATCCTCAGTGCCAATATGGAAGCAGCTTACAGCTAGGAGCAGAAATCAGCTAAAGTCACGCAAACTGAGAGTCAAAATAGTAGGACTGAGGACCAATTGGGACCAATACAAAGAACCAGTGTGCTCCTGTACCCCACTCAGCTACTACCCCGGCTCAGGGTAGCTAATGAAGGGGGTGTGGTAGCACTGTTACAGAAATCAGGCAATCCCCTGAATGAACCCTACTAGACGGGCAATCCTACAAGTGAACTGTTGCCTCCTCTCAGTCGCATTACAAGGAATCACACAGAGGAGGCGTGTCTGTGATCCCCAGTGTGGACACTTATGGATGAGTGACAAGGCAGTAACACCAAGGCACAGCTCGGTCCTGGGTCACGGAGGCAGCATGATTTGTTGGGTAAGGCTTGCAAGCACAGTGCACTGTGCAGTGCTCATCCATAATGACCACAATTCTCAGATGCATCAAACCTCTAAGCCTCCACTGAAACAGGCCTTTACCTGCCACGGACCTGCCTGCAAGCAGTACAGAAGTAGCTTATAGCCTACCTCACACTCCACTAACCGCCTCACTTTAACCAACGCCCAGGCATCTGGCACCAGGGTTACAAACCTGAAGAACCTAGAAGCTAGGCCTTGATTCTAGACATAAAGTCCGTAAGGTCAGGGGGGAGGTCCAGTCATCTGCCACAAGTAGGAAGCGGGGCACAGAGAAAAGCTTCCCCTCCAAAGCAGCAAAATCACCACGAAGCCTGTTGTATGATCAAACCAGCCAACGATTTATACCAAATCCAACTTTTTAAAGGATGTCAGTACAGCGCTATTCTCAAGTAACAAAAAGCTAACGAGTTTGAAACCTCCCAATATCTCATCCTCCATCTGCATTGGACACCAACAAATAAACAGCCTTGGGTTACTTCCTGCTCACGACCCTAGACCAAGTAACCACTTTGACATTTGACCAACATCTAGATGCCTTAAATGAGCCCTCACAGGACAGCAACATGAAAAGCTGGAGACCGACTGGCATGATAACCGTCCTATGGATAGAAGAGGTGAAACTCAGTAGTTCACATGACAGGTATGATGAATATAGTGGGAGTATCCCATGAATGCAAACAATGGAACCCAAAGGCCCCACTGGACGAATGTGGCTCAGGAGGGTAGCCCAGCTGCCTCCACCATCGTAAGCAGCTTTAACAGCACCCCTAGTTCCCTTTCCTTAACAGAATACCAAGGAGCACCACTTAGAGGACCTCCCAGATTTAAAGAAGAAACACCAGGATGGGAAGAAATACTGGCAAACTACTCACACGATCTCCAACCCAGTGCTGAAGGCAAAAAAAAACATAAAAAGGAGGAAACAACATGTATCTCCAAACAAGATATGGTTGTACCTCCTGAACACAGCACAGCCATCTGCAGAAGCTCTGAAATACAAAATGAATGAGATGGACATCCCTCTCACACTTCTAAACACCCTGGTGGTCTACATAGGTGGGATTGATGAAAAATGGGGAGACTTGAACTCCATCATCCAACGGGTTCAGGCCGACACCTCATTCTCCCAAATCACCTGTCCCAACTCTAACATTGTTATTTAATTGTCAACCCTCCCATCAATACTGAACAATCTCATAATTGATACAAGGGGACACATTTTCCAGGGCAGACCTAACAGATCAAAGCAAAACCTACCTCGACCATACAGGCATCTAGTGACCAGGGAAGGTGCGGATAGGAGCACAAACCAAATCCCACAGGCAACAATGGACACAGGGACTGCAGGGGACCCAAAAAGGGTGATATCATAAAACGGAGGCCTCTGATTGGCCAGCAGAGGAACAGATAGGAGCAAAAAAAATCTAACAGGCAGCATTGGACATAGGGTCTGCTGGGGACCTAAAAATGTATTAGAATGTATTAGAATGGCGATGGCCTAATGATAATCCAAGACCTCTGGACGCCAGAGCAGCAGCCACACCCTACACCATGTCAAGTAGAACAAATGGTGCCGGGTAGGAATATTCGGTATTTAAGAGTCTGTAAATGGGAATTACCTACATCTAGCCCTTATAACCTTATCATTATTTGAACACGTCCATTCATATTAAATCTGAATCTATCTGAAAATATTATCCCCAGGAAACATCATCACACCTAACACTACCCTAACATCTACTCAAAACTGGTTAACTGAGAACCACCTCCTGCTCAATACTTCCAAAACGGAATTCCTGCTCATCTCCCCTACCAACCACATCCCCAAACTAGACCTCTGGCTGACTCACCTCACTGCTTCAACTGCACTCCTCTCATCATAGACTCAGCCAAGTCACTTGGAATCACCGTGGACAAGCACCTGAATATGAAAAATCATATCAGCAATGTATGTAAGGGAGCAAATCACTTGATGAGAACTGTCAGAAATATAAAATCTTTCCTTCCACTAAATGATTTTAAGCAGTTGGTCCAACCGCTTGTCTTGCCGAGGCTAGACTATGGCAGTGCTACCCTCTGTGGCCTTCCCAACTACACCCTGGCTCCAATAAGGGCATGTCTAAACGCTGCAGCAAGACTAGTTATAGATACCAAACGAAACAAGCATATATCCCCAGTACGAAAATATCTCAAATGGCTTCCCTACGAAGCATGAATTCAGTTGAAGATTGCTGTTCTGATGCACAAAGCCCTTCACTTCAACACTCCCATGTACCTGGCACAAAAACGTGAACTATCCTGGGGGGTAAGAGCCTCAAGAAGCGACTCTACTTTCCTCTTGAAACCACTCATTCTTAACAAAAAGAGCACTTGTCACAGAGCTATTTTCGGCGTTGTCCCAAAAATATGGAACTCTCTTCCACCGGAAGTACGTAGAATCTCCTCAGTGACAGTGTTCAAATTGGAAGCCAAAAGATTCCTAATGAACAAATTCTTACCCTAAGAAGGATAGGCTTCACTTGCCCGTTGTCATTGTTTCTACTACCATTGTACCACCATTTGTTACAACTCTTCTTTACTGCATACTGTTGACCCCAACTTGTCGCCTGCCTACACCTGTTGATTGTGTTACCCTCCTGGGTACAATTGTCCTGTAATCTGCAAATACTTTTGTGTTTTTTTGTTTTTTTTTGTTTCTTACTTGATGTGTATATTGCATTTATGTCCTTCCTTCCATCATATTGTAAAGCGCTCCGATATCCCTCGGGATCTTGTTCACGCTATATAAAACTTTATAACTAAATAAATAATTCAAATCAGAGACTGAACTGGTAGCGATCACCCCTGCAGGAAGTATTCTTATCTCTGAACATATCTTCCCAAAAAACAGATTGTGGAGACAATGGCTAACACTTATATCATCAGGTACAAAAGAATTAAGGTCATTCTGGCTCTACTCATGCAACTACCAGTGATCACGGAAGACACTTTTGAGATACCCAGAGTTACATACATCAATGTGGTTCCCAAGTGAGAGTCCTTCAACTAAACACTGCAGGATACGTAAGCAAAAGCAATCAAAACCATGCCTGCCCACAGCAGCCTCAGGCAGCTTAAAACTGCAACAAATAGGGTGTTTAGTAACCTGCAAAAAGTCCTGGTGACCCAACCACACTTGCGACCCTGAAACAACACAAAACTCAGAGTAAAAAATCATAATGGGCCAACAAAAGAGCCCAGGAAGACGAACTTTGGGTCAACCTACATACAGATTTAAAATACAACAACAGTGCCAGATTGTGGACCTCCGTCAATCTACTCCTCTCACCCGCCCACCAGGGTATTGACTCCTACATCCTCAGAGCCACATGCGCAAAGTATCTAAAAGAACATTCTACTCATCCAACAATAAACAACCCTTAGCAGGGTTCAGTAAAGATGTAGATCTGAAGCAAGCCGAAGAGTCAATTGGGTTGGGCATTAAAAGTCATCAAAAAGCAAATAGCCAAAGGGTGAATGGAAAGAGCACCTGACCTCAATGGCATCCCCCGGGCAGTGTTCAAATATAATACATCCTTCTGGGCAGAAACCCTAGCTCCAGTATTTTCAGACATTAGAGGCACTGTAATTTGCGAGCATCTTGGAGAGGCTTGGTGATAGCTCAAATAAAGGCAGCAAGAGATTACTTTAAGCGAAATGTAGATTAATCACCCTAATTGAAAATGAGGCCAAATATATTGCCAGGACTTTCCTTTAGGACACTAGCAACATCATAATACCTTTCAACCGGATGGGGTTCTTAAAAATGTCAGGCGCAACCTCTAACATACTGGCAGTATCTCTTCTAATAGACATTGCCCATGGCTCCCAAACACACCTCTATTTTCTGCTTAATTGACTTTAACAATGTCGATCAGGGAAGACCGTGGGGCAAGTTGGCAGTCTAGAAAATACACCAAAGCCTGCTGAACATGCTTGTCATGCTCCATAAAGACACATGGGTGCAGGTGAAGATAGGGTTTGGAACACACCTCTCAAGGAAAATCTTAACTACCCATAGCTTAAAGCTGGGGTGCACCCTGGCTCCAACGCTTTTAAATCTTTCCTAGCTGACCCAACCGAGCAACTACAGTCATGCAAATCCCATGCTCCAAAACTAGGCATCAAGGAAATATCAAGTTTCCTTTATGCTGATGATGAGGTACTGGTTAGCCGCACACAGGTGGGGAAGCATCGTCTATTGAACACCACGAGGACCTACTACCAGGCCAATGACTTTGCTATCAATATTGGCAAAACTAAGGCCATGGCATTTAACAATAAAGGCTGCATTATAACACGTCAGGCTGACCCAGGATTAAATCTGAGCTAACCTTTTAAAACTCTGAACCAATGCAACTTAATATACATATATATATATATATATATATCACTGAAAAAAACATAGGTTTCAGGCCTTATATAGTTAGGAATTAGCATTTAAAAAACCTTTAAAATTCACTCAAAAAACTATAAGTTTTAGGGGTGTTATAGATAGCTGGACATTTCACTCATACAAAACCATTGAAATTGCTCCTATATAGTTAGTTGTACTAACTATATTTCACGCACCCGCAATCCACTGCTGATGATGTCACATATTACATCATTCATGACATGGTCAGTGACATCACTGATGACATCTCAAATGACATCACTGATGACATCATCCAGTGAATGTGGTTTGCTTCGTTATTTAAATATGCATTATATATATAGCAATTTGCATTGAATAATGAGTGGATATATAAAAATAAATATTTTGATGGAGGATTTAGTAGCAGTGTAATTGACTGTTTACTTGACCAATTTATAGTGCCTCGCTAAATATAGTGGATAGTGACTAAACTGTTTGAATATCTGAATCACTTTGTCAGTTGTTGTGTAAACTGGTTCTCCAGTTGGTTACTAGCTATGTGAACGTCTGTATTAGTTATTGATTAGTTAACTGAGTATTTGTATGGGAGAGTGAATGTGTGTGTGGTTCGGTGGGGGGGTGTGACTGCCCAAAGATGGGTGAATAGTTGATTCACTAGATATATGAAGTTAAAACTACATGTTCTAACAGTTGTTTGGGTGAGTGAATATCTTTATGGGTGTGGTGATGAGCAAATATATTTCTCAATGGTACATGTCCAACAAACTAGAAAAATAAAAGGCAGTGTATGTGTCAGTTGTTGTATATTAATAAGTATACATAAGACTCAATGATTGTGTGAGTGACTGTATGGATAACTTTATACTTGTAATAATGATTTTATAATTCACTAAGTATGACTTACTATCTAAATGAATAGATGAAGTTGTGTTTGTATAAGTGTGTAGCTAAGTAAATATGTAAGTATGATCCATTGTTTGCATAAGTGAGTAGGATGACTTCATAGGATGTGTGCTGGTGTGTAATGTCGATTTAGGTGTATAAGTATTTTTGATAGTGTTCTATTGTTCATTGACAGCATGTATGAGTGAATCTACAGGTAAGTGATTAGATGTGTGTATACATCTATGAATCACTGAGTGGGTTTTTAGATACTTGTATTGCTGTAACAATGCATTCAAATATGATACTCTGTATTTTACAAAGAGTGATGAAAGATTTTACTAGTGTATGAAAAGGTGTATGTGATTGTCACGTGGATGATGTCATCAGTGATGTAATCAGTGATGTAATTTGGGATGTCATCAGTGATGTCACTGACCATGTCATGAATGATGTAATATGTGACATCATCAGCAGTGGATTGCGGGTGCGCGAAATATAGTTATTACAACTAACTATATAGGAGCAATTTCAATGGTTTTGCATGAGTAAAATGTCCAGCTAACTATAACACCCCTAAAACTTATAGTTTTTTGAGTGAATTTTAAAGGTTTTTTAAATGCTAATTCCTAATTATATAAGTCCTGAAACCTATGTTTTTTTCAGTGGATTTCAAAGGTTTTTTAAATGCTAATTCCTAACTATATAAGGCCTGAAACCTATGGTTTTTTCAGTGAATTTGCAAGGTTTTTTAAATGCTAATTCCTAACTATATAAGGCCTGAAACCTATGTTTTTTCCAGTGAATTTCAAAGGTTTTTTTAATGCTAATTCCCAACTATATAAGAACTGAAAGCCCACCAGGAATCTACAGTATGCGCCAGGGGACTGCATTGCAGAGAGGTGTAATGAAGCCACGCCCCTTTTTACACCTCTCTGCAACGCAGCCCCCGTGCATGTTTGAAGAGGGGGAACTAATTCCCCTTGCATACTGGGGGCCCCTTGGGGACAACTAGCCTACCTTGAACCTCCAGTTTGCGCCAGGGGACTGCATTGCAGAGGTGTAATGAGGCCATGCCCCTTGGTACACCTCTCTGCAACGCAGCCCCCTGGCGCGTTTGCAGAGGGGGGGCTAATTCCCCTTGCATATTGGGGGTCCCTGGGTGCCAACTAGCCCACCAGGAGCTTCCAGTATGCGCCAGGGGGCTGCATTGCAGAGAGGTGTAATGAGGTCACACCCTTTTTTATACCTCTCTGCAACGCAGCCCCCGTGCATGTTTGAAGAGGGAGAACTAATTCCCCTTGCATACTGGGGGTCCCTGGGGGCCAACTAGCCCACCTGGAACCTCCAGTATGCGCCAGGGGCTGCATTGCACAGAGGTGTAATGAGGCTATGTCTCTTTTTACACCTCTCTGCAACGCAGGCCACTGCGCGTTTGTAGAGGGGGGACTAATTCCCCTTGCATACTGGGGGTCCCTGGGTCATATCTGCCCAAACGTCGAAATTCCGAACGATTGAAAATGACTTTTCTTGAGAAACATTTGGATTTGGATTATCATGTCCTATACTATGGAAAGACTGACTTTGTGGATGCTATAAATTACTCAAGTCTGCCCGAATTGTGTGGGTAAAATTGATACCTAGTCACTTTGAATAAGAATGTACTTACGTCTTGTCTAACATTTGGAAGAAATATCTAGTTATATGACAACAGGATACCGACATAACTTGAAGGAAATAAGAACGCCCTGAAGAAGTTCTGATGCACAGAACGAAACGCGTCAGCTGGCTGTGGTACATAAACTTAAGGAAAATAAAAGCATTTGAATATACACCAAGATTCAGCGCTTCAATAAGGACTCTAAGTGATATGATTTGATTGGACTTATTGTGCAAGTGGTGCTGTGCCAAACTTTGGAATATTCTCCACTACTCTCTACTACTTACTATCTACTACTCCACTACTCTCTAATACTCACTCTCTACTACTCATTCTCTACTACTCTACTACTCTCTACTACTCTCTCTCTACTACTCACTCCCTACTACTCACTATCTACTACTCTCTACTACTCACTCTCTACTACTCTCTACTCTCTACAACTCTCTCTCTACTACTCACTCTTTACTACTCACTATCTACAACTCTCTACTACTCACTCTCTACTTCTCACTCTCTACTACTCTCTACTACTCACTATCTACTACTCTCTACTACTCACCCTCTACTTCTCACTCTCTACTACTCTCTACTACTCACTCTACTACTCACTCTCTACTGCTCTCTACTATTCTCTCTCTCTGCTACTCACTCTCTACTACTCACTCTTTACAACTCTCTACTACTCACTCTCTACTGCTCTCTACTACTCACTCTACTACTTACTCTCTACAACTCTACTACTCACTCTCTACTACTCACTCTCTACTACTCTCTACTACTCACTCTCTACTGCTCTCTACTACTCACTCTACTACTTACTCTCTACAACTCTACTACTCACTCTCTACTACTCACTCTCTACTACTCTCTACTACTCACTCTACTATTCACTCTACTACTCTCTACTACTCACTCTCTGCTACTCTCTCTACTGCTCTCTACTACTCACTCTCTACTCTATTACTCACTCTCTTCTCTCTACCTCTCTACCTCTCTACCTCTCTCTACTTCTTTCTCTACCTCTCTACCTCTACCTCTCTACCTCTGCACCTCTACCTCTCTACCTCTCTACCTCTCTCTACATGCACACATATTACCTACTGGCGGTCGCCAGTAGGTATATATAGTTAGGATTTTTTCTCTATGGGATTTTTGAAAATTCTATGTCTAATAACTTTGGCGTTTGTGGACGGAATTGGCAGAAATTTTCAGGAAAACGGAACATTTTGTTTCTGAGCAGCCCCTGGAAATTTGGAGGGGGTTTGTCAAGGGGGGGGCCGAGAAAAAAGGGGGGTCCCAAAACGCGTTTTTCCAATGTTAATTTCCATAGGGCGGTTGGCCTCACTTTTAGCCCGAACGGCTGAATGGATTTGCACGAAACTTGGCAAAATTGTAGGGACTGGTAGCCCGATGTGCCTTTGCTAGGTCTCAATATATGTGCTCCAGTGGATTTTGAGAAATTAACGTTCAAAAAAAGATATATATCTGTAAAAGCGGACCGGGCAGCTCTCCGGTTCGCGTACTTTTCGCGTTACGGAGCTTTGTGAAGCTAAGCTGATTGGTTCTCCGGCGTCTGTAAACATTCCAAACAGTCCGTAGCGGCCGCCATCTTGTCTCTCGGTAGGATCGAGAGACAAGAGGAGGCCAAAGCGAAGGGGCAAATGACCATAAGGGGGCATAGTAGATCCTCCCTGACCCCCTAGGTTTGATGTGGAGGTTTTAAATGGGCCCCGCGGGGCAAAAAAAATAAAAAATAATAATAATCGAACGGCTGAATGGATTTGCACGAAACTTGGCAAAATTGTAGGTACTGGTAGCCCGATGTGCCTTTGCTATGTCTCAATATATGTGCTCCAGTGGATTTTGAGAAATTAACGTTCAAAAAAAGATATATATCTGTGACAGCGGACCGGGCAGCGCTCCGCTTCGTGTACTTTTCGCGTTACGGAGCTTTGTGAAGCGAAGCTGATTGGTTCTCCGGCGACTGTAAACATTCCAAACAGTCCGTAGCGGCTGCCATCTTGTCTCTCGGTAGGATCGAGAGACAAGAGGAGGCCAAAGCGAAGGGGCAAATGACCATAAGGGGGCATAGTAGATCCTCCCTGACCCCCTAGGTTTGATGTACCATTTTGCCAAGTTTGGTGTAATTCCGTTCAGCCATTCAGGCTGTAGACGTATCTAAATGTCCTATGGAAAATTGCATGGGGAAAACACATTTGAAAGTGTTGAAATTTAGAACCAATTAAAATGTTACTTTGGTTTTGTATTTGTGTGTGATGAAAGTTAATTGGTTATGTATATATCTAAAATGAGAGGAAACCACAGCCATTTTGTGATACTACTGTCTGAGGTACATTTGTGAGGAATTTTTGGTGCTCAATTTCTGGTGTTTGATTTACACAGTACTAACGCTTCTCCTACTTTCAAAAAGGTGAGTTGTTAATTTGTAAGGGGAACTATGTTGTACACTTTAAGATAATTTGAAAAATGTTTTCTGTTATTTATTTACAGTCCTTCTGTTATACTAAATACTTGATAAAGTTAGTTTTATATTATGTATTACTAAAAACGATAAATGAAAGTGATTATTTTTTTCTGCAATTTACAGCAAGAAATTTCAAAATAAAATGGATCACAATGAAGAGACCGTGGCAATTTCTTTTTAATTATCCACTACATTTATTGAAATTGACAGCACCAATAATGAAATATTCTCACAAGGAGGAGATGACTTGAATGATTTTTTTGATCAATCTCTTGACGGCGAATTTATCGAATGTTTGGAGACCATAGAGTTACAAGAATCATCATTGCAGACTTTTCATGAGGAGATTCCTGATGAGATGATTGAAGAGGAAATTCCTGATGAGGACATGTTACTAGTTCTTTCAAATTATGAAAATTCAGAAGAATAAATTTATATTTAGAAATCAAAAATTGTTTGAGACATTATTCATTTTTATTTTTAATTTATGAGGTTGTAGCGAAGTGATTGTAAGGATTTTTGAAAATTCTATGTCTAATAACTTTGGCGTTTGTGGACGGAATTGGCAGAAATTTTCAGGAAAATGGAACATTTTGTTTCTGAGCAGCCCCTGGAAATTTGGGGGGGGTTTGTCAAGGGGGGGCCGAGAAAAAAGGGGGGTCCCAAAACGCATTTTTCCAATGTTAATTTCCATAGGGCGGTTGGCCTCACTTTTAGCCCGAACGGCTGAATGGATTTGCACGAAACTTGGCAAAATTGTAGGGACTGGTAGCCCGATGTGCCTTCGCTAGGTCTCAATATATGTGCTCCAGTGGATTTTGAGAAATTAACGTTCAAAAAAAGATATATATCTGTAACAGCGGACCGGATGGTTCTCCGGCGTCTGTAAACATTCCAAACAGTCCGTAGCGGCCGCCATCTTGTCTCTCGGTAGGATCGAGAGACAAGAGGAGGCCAAAGCGAAGGGGCAAATGACCATAAGGGGGCATAGTAGATCCTCCCTGACCCCCTAGGTTTGATGTGGAGGTTTTAAAAGGGCCCCACGGGCCTGGGGAGCGTACTACAAGGAAACAAGAATGATTGACTTTTAACTTATTGTATGTTTATAGACTTTTTTTTTTCTTTTTTTTCTGCTGAGTGACGTCTCGGCCTATCTCCATGGGATGCAGTCCCTACCATCTCGGCGTTTAAGCCCAGGGGGACCGGTAGTGTGGTAGAGATAACGTCTGTTAACGTTCGATTCGAAGGAAATCAGGAAGTGTTGATAAACATTGTCTGCGCCATCTTGCCTTTTTTCAAATGCCACACTTTTGTCGTGCACGGCAGCCATTTTAGATGCCTTGACCAGACCCACTCTCTGCACGCTGTCGATCCTTAGCATGGCTCCCCACCCTCGCAAGCATCTCCCCCAGGCACTGGTCACCCCCGCTCTCTGTCTTACGTATGGGCAATAAACCTCCCCCCATCTGCGCTGCTCTTCCCTGAGAATCACAATCTGTGCCTGTCCGACACCTCCCTTTCGCCCTATTCACTACCGCACCCTCTGACACTCCTCTTCCTCTGTGTCCGATTGTCCAGGCCGGTCCCAGGCTATCAGCTAGCCCTGCAGATGTAGTTTATGGCCCCAGCTGTAAAGAATCACCCCTCTTCAAAGGAGTTATAGTAGATCAAGGCCCACACCCGATGAGATCCGTCACACCACACGCGTTCCTACTATCTGAAAACCATTCTGTATTGTGATTGGGGAGGGGACCGAGCCTGAAGCGGAAGATTCCAGGGATGCCTCTTTGTACATCAAAGTTTTTACAATTATGTGTCACATTAAAAATATATAGCACTCCAACAAAGTAGTAGGATTATAAAACTTTAATAACTTATAAATATATACAACAAAACAAAAACAGTAAAAACATTTAAACATTTTTAGGGAAAAAGAAGGAAGTAGCGGTCGGTTGTGCGAATAGTCCCAACGCAGCACAACGTCCAGATTTCTGGACGGCACCCAGGTGATGTTGCCTGGGTGCTGCACTGATTTCGGTATCCGGCGTGGGGCGTCGCGGGGGGTGGGTCATCAGTAGCGGTCTGTTGTGCGAATAGTTCCAAGGCAGCAGAACGATGGCACCAAGGTGATGTCCAGTAAGTTGCCGCCCTCCGAATAACGGCGTGGGGCGCCCCGGGGGGGGGGGGGTGAGGCGGCGTGAACGGGCCTCCCCAGGTGGAGGCTCGTCTGCTGTAGTGGGGCGCCCCTTTACCGTTTCAGTTGCCATTCCGTCCGCTTTTGGTCCACTGTGTCAAAATCCGCCATTCAGCTGAGTTGCGCCCACTCTTGCGGTGCAGCGATAGGCAGCTGCCACAGGACTCTCAAAATGGCGGCAGGCTCTTTCCTTTTTGGGCCTGGTCCACTGAAATGGCCCTGGGACACCTTGGAAATCGGACGCTAGTCTGCTAGGTCTTGGACCCCATTCTCGAAAGCGTTCCCTCAGCCTTGAGGATTGTACAAAAGTCTTGGGGGCCCCCGACTCCTGCAGGCTTCCGGTGGGGAGCGGCTGCCATGATTGCTCGCGGAATGACCACGACGGAGCCACGAGATGGTGGTGCTTTCATGCTGACGCCAGCTTCAGTCTGAAACATCCAGAAACAAGGTGGGGCTTTCATCGTTTGGGAAAAAAAAGTTTTCATCCAATGAAAAGTGTTATTTTTAGGTCATATGATCAAGCCTTCCATCATTAGGAAACCAAAAGTAAAATGAACCAATGAAAAGTTTTATAAACAAGTCACATGACCTGTTATGCGGCATAGGGTATAAAAAGCGTCGAAAATCCGTTGGCACGTGAGGCAGCGTCAGTAGCGGACCGATGTGCGAATAGGCCGAAGGCAGCACAACGCGCCAAGATCCGGATGGCACCGAGGTGGTGTCTAGCAAGTTGCCGTACTGGTGTGGCCATCGTACAATGCTGAAAGTGGGCGTGGGGCGCCCCGTTGGCCTGTGAGGTGGCGTCAGTAGCGGACCGATGTGCGAATGGGGCCAAAGGCAGCGCAACGCGCCAAGATCCGGATGGCACCGAGGTGGTGTCATAGTTGAGAGTTCTGAGCAGCGGTTGTAACACTGTCTGAAGCTTATTTGCAGCTGCTGCAGCTTCACTACACGCCAAGATCCGGATGGCACCGAGGTGGTGTCTAGCAAGTTGCCGCACTGGTGTGGCCATCCTATAATGCTGAAAGTCGGCGTGGGGCGCCTCGTTGGCCTGTGAGTTCGCGTCAGTAGCGGACTGATGTGCGAATAGGCCGAAGGCAGCACAACGCGCCAAGATCCGGATGGCACCGAGGTGGTGTCTAGAAAGTTGCCGCACTGGTGTGGCCATCCTACAATGCTGAAAGTGGGCGTGGGGCGCCCCGTTGGCCTGTGAGGTGGCGTCAGTAGCGGACCGATGTGCGAATGGGGCCAAAGGCAGCGCAACGCGCCAAGATCCGGATGGCACCGAGGTGGTGTCTAGCAAGCTATGCAGCTGAGTTGCATGCGCACTTGCGGCGAATAGGTCGAAGGCAGCACAACAATGTTTTCTGAATAGAAGACACCACAAGGCGCTGAGATTCGGTTGGCACCGAGGTGGTGTCTAGCAAGTTGCCGCATTGGTGTGGCCATCCTACAATCCTGCTCCGAATAACGGCAATGGGGTGCCCGAAGGGGGGGGGGGGGGGAGGCGGCGTGAAAGGGCCTTCCCAGGTGGAGGCTCATCTGCTGTAGTGGGGCGCCCCTTTACCGTTTTAGTTGCCATTCAGCTGAGTTTCGGCCGCTCTTGATGCTACAGCGACAGGCGGCTGCAACAGGACTCTCAAAATGGCGGCCTGTCCTTTGGATTTGGGCCTGGTCCACTAAAATGGCCCTGGGACACCTTAGAACTCTGACGCTCACATTTTTTTTCCTTTCCTCTACATGCAAAAAAGGTAAATTCCCGGTACGTTACACGCTTCATCTGCCACGATGTACTCTCCAGAGGAACCG
This sequence comes from Lissotriton helveticus, assembly GCF_964261635.1. Taxonomy (NCBI): domain Eukaryota; kingdom Metazoa; phylum Chordata; class Amphibia; order Caudata; family Salamandridae; genus Lissotriton; species Lissotriton helveticus. The sequence goes on along the minus strand of NC_136069.1, from coordinate 1,694,234,520 downwards.
AAAAAATATATAGTTATGGTAACTATACCATGCATCGTCATATGGAGAGGTGGCACCGATTAATTATAGTGCTGCATAAAAGAGAGATTTGGAGGAGAACCCCCGACCTGCCAGTACATTCATCAAAGAACTGGCACTGACAGCATCAGAGGCAAGGGAAACGGTCCCAAATATTTAGAAGAACTCTGGAAAGATTAAAATGACATGTTTAGATTGTGGTAAATTATTTTCACGTGGACAGATGAGTGTTACTCTAATAAATACAGCATATGAACATCATCATAGTCGATGGTTGGTAGAGACATTTTGACTATATCCTGGACCTGCCCGTCCTCGCCCAAAATGGCGCCGGAATAAATGGGACTCGTAACTCGTTGTTGTGTACTGGTTGCAGAACCTTGAAATCACGAGATACGTATGCAGTTTTGAAGCACATGGCGGGCGGGGACGAGAATTGATTGAATATTTCGACATCCCTATTGATATTAAGTTCTGATGTGTTATTGATTACTGTACTATTGAAAGTTCGAATTAACGTCACCCATGGTACTTGCCCGCAAATGTATATCTAGATAATTTTATTGTAACTGGCCCTGTCGTATTTTAATTATAAAATGTTCGTCCACCGATTCCGCAACTGTTAGACACCTTAGTTCTTGCAACCTAATGGCCCGCCCGTTACGTTCCTCTACAGTGTAAATGTCTACTCATCATATACGATTACAGTTTGCTCCGTGGCCGGCCCACGTGGTTATAGGCCCGTATTTGTATACTGACATTTTCACAATAAAGGTTTTTAAAAGAAAACATGGTAGTAGTATTTACATTGGTAAAGTTTTTAATAATAGTCACTGTTTTAGAATCAGTAAAAGGCAAGTGAAATAAAGCATTCGAATTACATGAAGGGTAAAAGGTATAATAAGCAGGAACGCAGTAAAGATAAATGGTCAAGGGTTGTTGTGTTTTCTACTCCTGCAACATAAAGTGATCGATAAGAATCTGATATTCTGGCGTATCGGCGACTAAGACAGCAGGCCGACCCTCTTTTGCTCAACGGCTCCGTCATGGGACGAAGAAACGCCCTTTTTCTCGAAAAAGGAATATATTTTACTTGCAGGACAGTTGTAAATTTTCCGGGAAAGTACATTAGCCTGGAACATTATAACATATGTTTAAGAAAAAATAATGTTCGAAAGTAATAAAAAGCGTAATTTTTAGGTCATATGACCAAGCCTTTCATCATTAGAATAAGAAAAGTAAAATGAACCAATGAAAAGTTTTATTAACAAGTTACATGATCTGTTATGCTTACGTTACGCGCTGCGTGCCGCGCCCCGGATCACTTCCGGATGCGCTAACGCGGCGCGTCATATGACGCATTACGCGACAACGCAGGTCCAGAATATAGTCAAAATGTCTCCACCAACCAGCGGTCGGAACACAACCCCTTTCAGCAGGCTAAATAGTTCTGTTAAATGACAACAGAAGGGACAGGCAACAAGAACCATCAGTCAAAGAGGGGAGGGCAAGTTCTTCTCTACCGGGTCACGTTGGGGCGCTACCGGAACTGATCGAATTGGTAGTCTACAGAGTTTCTGGATGTTTCAGACTGAAGCTGGCGTTAGCATGAGAGCACCACCATTTCGTAGCTCCGTCGTGGCCATTCCACGAGCAATCATGCTAGCCGCTCCCCACCAGAAGCCTGCGGGAGTCGGGGGCCCCCAAGACTTTTGTAGAATCTTCAAGGCTGAGGGGACGCTTTCGAGAATGGAGCCCAAGCTCTAGCAGACAAGCGTCCGAGTTCCAAGGTGTCGCAGGGCCATTTTAGTGGACCACGCCCAAATCTGAAGAGCCGGCCGCCATTTTGAGAGTCCTGTGGCAGCCGCCTATCGCTGCACCGCAAGAGCGGGAGCAACTCAACTACATGGTGAGCGAGACGTTGTAGTTAAAAGAGCGGGCGGTAAACAGCTGAATAGCGGAAGAGGCAAAGTGTAGCAAAAGCGGGCGGAATGGCAACTGAAATGGTAAAGGGGCGCCCCACTACAGCGTGTCTTTAGGTGAAACGGATTGTGGGACAAGGTCAAGAATGGAAGAGTTACCAAAAGGCAAAAAGTTCCGCTTGATCCCGGGAGCCGGCCACCTATGTCGGGGGCGATCTCAGGCCACACCAGGAGAACACGACTTGGGGAGGGGGCCGGAGCCAAGCGCCCCCTCCGAGTCCGCGCCATCACACCGTCCCTCGGGGGCCTCCGTTAAGCGGTTCAGGGTGGCACCGCATCACATTGTTTACAAATGCAGTAACGTACTCAAACAGCCCCCACTTACTTTTAGAATAGTGAAGATGAAGCAAGTGCAAATAGGCTTCAGACAGTGTTACAAGCACTCTTCAAAACTTTGAATCATCAGAGTGCATGAGTTTCATGCTCGATCGATTGAGCTAGCCGGATCGGGCAACAAAAAGTTTAAAATAGTTATGTAAATAGTTGTTTAATAAAATGTTTTACCCTGTTACTTTGCTAGTGTGTTGTATATATTTGCATAGAGTTTATCGTTATTTTGGGCGGGGTGGCTGGCGGAGCCGAGCTGTCTTGCAGCCATCATGGTGTGGAGTTCAGTTCATCTCACTAGTTTCGTATTTGTCATGAGGGGTTGTTCCTAATGTTTCTATTTTAGCGAGGTCAAAAAGAGATCCCATTAGTGGTCTACTGATTTTGCTCGATTCCTTTTGTTTTTTTACACGATTTTTCGCTATCTGCAAAGACTAAACAGAGTATTGCGACTCTGTGCTTGTTTGTAAATAGAGAATGAACCAAAGAGAACCAATTCTAAAACAGTAAATGCTTGGATAACAATCAATCAAATGGAGGGAGAAGCAGGCACGACGGACTACAACGGGGGCAAAGGCCTGCGTTAACTACCCTTCACTATCTGCAAAGAGAGAGTACTCCTAATAGAAATGAGGGGGGGGCAGCATTCAAAGCAGATCAGTGTGCATAAACACGAAAATGTTTTTTCTTACCACGTACTTGACATTCGACAGCTTATGATATTTGCTATTAAAAAACCATTGAAATTCACTGAAAAAACCATAGGTTATAGACCATATATAGTTAGGAATTAGCATTTACAAAACCTTGAAAATTCACTGAAAAAACCATAGGTTATAGACCATATATAGTTAGGAATTAGCATTTACAAAACCTTGAAAATTCACTGAAAAAACCATAGGTTATAGACCATATATAGTTAGGAATTAGCATTTAAAAAACCTTTTTTTACTCACACAAAACCATTGAAATTCCATATATAGTTAGTAGTACTAACTATATATCGCGCACCCGCAATCCACTGCTGATCATGTCACATATTACATCATTCATGACATGGTCAGTGACATCACTGATGACATCACTGATGACATCTCAAATGACATCACTGATGACATCACTGATGACATCTCAAATGACATCACTGATGACATCACTGATGACATCTCAAATGACATCACTGATGACATCACTGATGACATCTCATTTGACATTACTGATCACATCACTGATGACATCATTCATGTGATAATACGATGAACCTCTTCAGACTCTAATATAACCTTAGATACACTCAGTGTAAACAGACACTCACAGACTCTCACTCATCCATGGAGTTACTTACACACCTAGTCAGTCATGCAAAGAATCAATCACACCTCCATTTCCTCAACTATACAGTTATACACACCTTACTTATTCAAACATATACTAACACATATTTACTCTCTTTTACAATCCCTGATACAAGTTCACAATCATCCATACAGCCACTCACACATTCACTGGCTCTTATGCACAGTTATTTATATATGCCAACTCTCACATGTACTGTGTTTTACATATGTACTTACTTTGACATGTAGCACTGAGATATCCATTCACTCACCAATGCACAGAGTCATACACCTCCCAGCCACCCACACACACACTCAGTCTCCCATACAAATACTTGAGCAACCAATCAATAACCCATATACTTACTCATATAGCTACTGATGAACACATGTAGCAGTTTACAGAATAACAAACATAATAATGCACAAATTAACACAGTTCAGTCACTAACCCATGCACTCAGTGAGACACATTTAACCACTCACTCATACAGTCAGTCATGCACCTACTAAATCCTTCATCCAGACACTTCTACATCCACTCATTCTTCAATATGTAAGACATATTTTAACTTTACAGAAATACACAGTCACTGGATGTTGTCATCAGTGATGTCATTTGAGATGTCATCAGTGATGTCATCAGTGATGTCATTTGAGATGTCATCAGTGATGTCATGGGGATGGGGGCAGCATTTTAGGCTTCTGTGCACTCTCGCCCGGGCCCCCGCCCGCCACGACATTGCCCAGACCGCTTCCCGCCTCCCGCCCGCCTCCCTCCCGCCTCCCGCCTCGCCTCCCTCCCGCCTCGCCTTTGCCTTACCTGAGCCTCCGCTCCTCCGCCACTCCTCTTTTAGGCTTCTGTGCACACCCGTCCGGGCCCCCGCCCGCCCCGACATTGCCCAGACCGCCTCCCGCCTCCAGCCTCCCGCCTCCCGCCTCCCGCCTCGCCTTTGCCTTACCTGAGCCGCCGCTCCACCCCGCGCTCCGGTCTTCACCGCCACTCCTCGCCGCTCGTCGCCGCTCGTCACCGCTCCTCCCCTGTCATCATCACGCACGTCTAGGTCGCGGTCAGCACTACGTCGCGGCCGGCGCTAGTTTTAGGGGACTACTTTGTTTATAAATTTTTATTTTTTAATTTACGTTTTATTTTTATTTTATGTCGCCTATGTCCATCTACACACCCTGAGGATTCCAACAATGTATTGGGTGTGTGGATTGGCGCTGTAGTTCCCTCGTTTACCTTGCCAAAAGGTTTCTGTTCTCTCTTTATAATAGTAGTATAGATACATATATATACATACATGATCTGCATATCTATATAAACACAAATATAAATGCATGCATACATATACATATATGCATACATATATGCATGTTATTTACATGAAAGTTTTAAAAACTCTAATAAAAGCAAAGCTAAAAAGCCACCTCATTACAAACAGAATGGCTTTAACTTAAATGAGGGCGAGATCTATTGCATTTTCAATGCTTGTTTACTTTGGTTCCATCAAGAAGGCATTCAGATGTGTCACACATTTGCCATAAATTCTGAATGTTAGCACTCTAGTTGCTCATTAGATCACTGTAGTAAAGCTACTGCTCACCAGGGAAGTCTGCTGCTAATCATACTTTCTATGGCAAAATTAACCCCCTCATTTTGTTCCTTTTTAAATTAAATGTTTTCAGACTTACCACTTCATTCCAATCAAGATGGCTTCTGGTGTGCCATACTTTTGTCATAAGTAAGACTGTTAGCGCTCTAGTTGTTCTTTAGAACACTCTGGGACATTCTGTCATTGGGCTATACTTGGGCTACATCTGGGTGATATTTGGGCTACATTTGGGCTCTTTTGTCTCTGGTGGCCATCTTGGGAGACTGCATGTCAGAATGTTTTAATGAAATAGAAGAGGATTTGGGAAGTCACTCAAAATGTGCCGTAATTTTTCTTTCTGCAGCACTAATCATACTTTCTATGGCAAAATATACCCCCTCATTTTGTTCCTTTTTAAATTAAATGTTTTAAGAGTTACCACTTTATTCCAATCAAGATGGCTTCAGGTGTGTCATACCTTTGTAATAAGTAGGACTGTTAGCGCTCTAGTTGTTCTTTAGAATACTCTAGGAGGCTGCAGTAGAACACAAAGGAATCAACTGACAGTCTCTGTCCTTGTTGGATGTACATGTTTTACTGAGAATGTCAGACTTCATTCTCACATGACTGAGAAAGATAATGTGAATTTACAGAAAATATGCTTTCAGTTTAGCTTATAGATCCCCTTCCAAACGACTGTGGGAAAAGCATGAGTTAATAGTTTTCTTTCAAACATGATTCATGATATCCCAGCAGAAGGCTTTTTCACATGGTAAAATCACCTTAGAACACACCACAATTCCTAAAATGAGTATGGTACCATCAACAAATGATTTATAATGAATCTAAAGTCCTAAAACCCTCTATTAACTACAATGCTTTTTAATGAGGTGCTATCATGTATATTGGTCCCAAGATGGCTGCCAACACTTCTTGGATGAAGTGCTGACAGCCAATCAGATCTCACGATGAGATGTGTGGTTAGGCTCCGCCCAGATATATATTTGTTTTTGAAGTTAATTTTCATAAAAACCACTGGAGCAATTTTCACCAAATATAGCAAAGGCACTTCTGCGTACCAGTCCCTACAATTTTGCCAAGTTTGGTGTAATTCCGTTCAGCGGTTCGGGCTGTAGCCTTGTCAGAACGTCCTATGGAAATTAACATGGGGAAAACACGTTTTGGGACACCCCTTTTTTTCTCAGCCCCCACTTCACGAATCTCCCCGAAACTTTCAGGGAAGGAGCGAAGCGGAGCTGGCCAAAATTTTGGAAAATTACACGCAAATTCCTCAACCGGCGCCAAAGTTATTCCCAATAGAATGTTGTGGATTTCCTATGGTAGCTAGGTCCTAACTATATATACCTACTGGCTATCGCCAGTAGGTAATATATATATATTTTGCTAGTGTGCCCCTCGCACTTGCACCTTACCACACTGCACTACCTGGGAAATACTGATCTTGACGTGGGACCAATGAGACTGATGTGGACCATGGGATCTCATGTCAGCTTTAATATTAGTTATTAATGTCAATCTTCAATCTGTTTTAGATACGTTCTTTTACAATTGTTCTTACTATTGATTTTACTAAAGCTTTTAAGTTGAAACTTGGCAATGCCAAACACAATTTTGCACCTAATTTCAGCCGATTGTAAAGCAACAAATCAGCTGCTATTTATTGTATTGGTTTAAAATAACCCAGCAATTAATCATGAAACTTAAACTTAAATGCTACTAGTGGGCCTGCAACACTTTTTGTGCAATCCACTGAAGTAGAACATGTCTCAGGCCTGCCACTGCGTCATATTTACTGTATGACGCATCATGTCACAAGCAATGACAAATACGTCAGTATTACTGACGTTATCTGTTGGCGCAAAAGTGGCGCATTGCTGTGGTGTGTCTGAAAACAGATGTAACTCCAGCAATGTCTAATTGTATTTTCACGTGGGGCAAGCTCCATTTAAGAAGGCCTGCGTGGTTATGACGCATTGGCGTCCTTGAAGTGGTGTAGTGAAATCTTTTAGATTACCGCCCAACTCCTATGGCCCCATCTTGCGGAGGAAACGCCCACCCTGCATACACAATACCTGATGCTGGTATAATGTAGTGCAGTAGTTTACAGAGTGATGCATCTGCGTAGGTGCGTCACTTCGTAAATATGGCGCAACATGGGACATTATTTACGCTGATGCTGTGTCACAAAAAGTGGTGCAGCCGGGGCGCAAAAGTGATGCAGGGGCTCATAAATCAGGCCCAGGGTATTTTAGTCAGTTTTGTGGCCTGAATGGGGCTTCCAATCACTCTCAAGTAAACCAATTTCCTTTTGAGAAATGTTGCTTACTGAGTTGCCAAATTCATTTCTCTTTCGTTGTTGGCTACTCTTGTCCCTGTTTTTCTATTCCTTATCTGTCTCCTCACTTCTATACCTCAGTCACAATTTTCTTTAACACGTTCTCTAATGTTGTCCCATGTTATACCCCCTCTTCGTCCATCAATATCATCGCTTCTCCTTTGGCCACTCACTTTTCTTCCATATTTGGCCCCTTCTCTTTCTACCTTGATGAGCTCTTTTCTGATACCCACCTTTTGGTCCCTCTTCTTCCATTCCGTAAAGCTATAGCTATACAGGCTCCACAGCATCATGTGCAAGGATGGATGGAAGGACATTAAGTTTGAACCTCTACGATATTAGAGTCAGTGACATAGACAGCACATGGTGAATAGTATAGCCTTATAGTCCAGTGCTGAGATTGTTAAAACCCTGATCACAAGTTATAGGCCTGAGCTGAGGTTGAGCTGATGTTGAGGTCCTTTAACAGCAGGTATAGCCCTAGGCAGAAGTGCTATAAGGCTATTAGAACATTCAACGCACTATGGATAGAATGTTCTAAAAAAGGTAGAAACATGAGAAACACATTGTATTGTTGGAGCTCTGGGTTTATACCAGTCACTATAAGCACAGAGCTACTCCACTCTCTTCAGAGGAGCCTTCAAAATTCCAACGTTCTGATGCTCGTAAGAACATTGGGATGCTGAGAGCTCCATTGAAGACAATGCAGTGGCTACGGGCCTATAATGGATGGATTTTGGATTTGGACCACCTTACTAACTCTGAGTCAAAGAAACAGATTTGTTATGACCCAAGTATCTCCCTCATCATACCTGGCAACAATGCATTATGTGTACTAACGGCCTGCCATAGACGGTCAGGCATATTTGATATATTGCGTGAGTTCTAGCACATTTCCCACTGTTATTTGTAAAGGCCCTATTTTAACCCAATTTTAGTGCAGAATAAATGAAGGAGTATGATATTCCATTTTAAAGACTTCTACATGTCCACACATATTCATGCCTTAATGTATGTGTTCTTATTCCCATGGAATTTCTGTAAGATAAGGACAAATTGTGTATCTGCAGTGGAAAAATATTAAAATACGAATAGCATTGATGCACTTGATGGGATTCAGCTCAGATCCTCCCAACTCTGCTTTCTGGAATGTCTACAATCCTGTTTTCTTCTACCTTAATGGAGGAAGCGTTGTGAACACCCTACACTCGAGCGCCATATGTGAGTGTAGGACCGCACTGCAGGTTAAAGATCTTGATATAGGTGAAAATAAGCCCCCTACCTACACTCTGAAAAAGATTAAATATAGACCCAGCATCTCTACCTACTTTCATAGGAGAGGCATAAACCTGGGGTTGCCAAGATCCTGTTGAATCAAAGGTAATACCAAGTTAACAAAAAATCTGCATAGAGCTCAGAGACTGGTTTTTACTCCTTAGGGATGATACATTTTTAGTGCCTGGACCACACACCTTTATATGCAATTTCCTATACTTTTTGAGATGTCTATGCTACCCATGAATGAGAAAAAGCACTCCTCCAAATAAGTAAAGCACTGGGTGCTCTTTCCATTAAAACAGCATATTCCGCATATAGGGCCCGATTCCCAGAATGAACTCAAGACTCAATCCTAAACTTACTACTATTTTGGTATTCACAGAATGCACTTACTACTTTTGGTATTCACAGAATTAACTTTCTACTTTTGGTATTCACAGAAGTTAGGATTTTGTCTTAAGTTTGTCTTAAGACAAACTTAAGACATTAACACCAAAATAGTAGTAAGTTTAGGATTGAGTCTTAAGTTCATTCTGTGAATCGGGTCCATAGTAATGCTGGAACAAGTAAATTTGCATTTTTTGGTACGCCACTGGTAGTTGCAGACAAGTGGGTACTTAATTCCTTGATGTAAATAATAAAATGCAGAGGTGCCAAAATGCACCCTTGACGCACCCCACTAGCCGGAGGAAAAGCATCTGAAGTTTCCCCTGCTCGACCACATTGCACCCTGGCCCCTAAATTCTCATGCAATCTATGCAAAAACTTCACCATGGAAACTTCCACTACCAAATCTATTGAAATCAGCCATAGCATGGTCCTATTCATGCAATGAAATGGGGTGGATAAATCAATAAAGGCCATGTACAGTAGGCCACACTTGGTGATGATGTATTTACCCACAATCAGGTGCAGGTTAAGTAAGTGTTCCGCTGCACCTAACCCTGGACAAAAACCATACTGACACAAGTACAATATGTTATTATCACTGTCCTAGGCCTGTAAACAATTGAGAATTACCCTCGCCATGATCTTCATTGTGCTATCAATGAAGGATAACATTTGGGAGACCTACTGTCCCCTTTTTTAAAGATTGGGACAATAATTGAAAGTGTCCAGAAGCTCAGGACTTTGCTACATAGGCATTATCAAACCCATTTGTGAAGAAAGGACCCAAGATATCTATATTACGGGAAACATTGTTTACAACGCATGCAATATATTGCATGCCATTACAACGCAAGTTGTTACAATGATGCATTGTTCCATCGCATGCCATTCCAACGCAAGTCATTACAAAGACGTGCTGTAGGGGGCAGAAGGTGTTGGATTTGTTAGATTTTCAATACAACACATTCCCTACTGTTGCACACACTGTAGTTGGAATTGTAAATTATACTATTCCAAACTCCAGCGCTCCCCCTACGGCAAGTAGTTGTAATGACTTGCGTTGTAATGGCATGCGTAGAAAACACATGCGTTGTAACAGGTGCTATTTCTATGTTACACTTAAGTAGGCTCATGGATATCCCATCTGGACCAGGGGCTTTACCACTCAATCTTTTCCTGATGGGTTCCTCGAATTCCAAAAGAGAAGTCTGAAATGGGGGAGAGTTTTTCAAATGCAATATTAATCTATCTTTTTGAAACTTGTCCTCACACAACTGATGTACAGTGGTAAAGTGTTTAACCCACTACAACCCAGATATATTACAAACTAAAAAGCTGGATGGGTGGGGCATTCCACCAGTGAAACATGTTGACAATATCACCGAACAATTTACTATTCATTGAATATAGGGAGGCAAGAAGAGAGGTGCAAAAGACTGCGCCCTGAGGCTTGCCTTGGACTACCAATTGTGAAAACAACTGCTTTGACTATCTGGCTGGGTTTGTTGATCCCATACTTTGAGAGCTGAAAATGGGGAAAATGAGCAAGCGTAGAAAGCTCAAACACATGAGCAGAGCCACAGAGGGCCTACCTGAGGTTTGTCCTTACGGCCTCATCGAATCCTGAACGGTGAGTGTTGTGTTAGGGCTTGTGAGCATCTGCGGCAACCTTTTTTCACATCTCATGTGGGAGGACTGACATTGAGTGACAGGACCCTCATATTTGGGAGTAGTCGGGCACTGCCTACTCCTCTATGGAATACCTATTCTATGCACTCAGGATTACCCTGCTGCAATACCCCACCTAATAAAGGTCTCAGTCACGAGGAAATGGGCTAATGCACCGGCACAGGGCCGAAGTGAGGCGAGGTCAGGCTATAGGGTGAGGCGGATGACGCTTCCCAGTCACACTGGGACTGGTGCTGCTGATGGAACTATGACGATGGCCCCTGGGCTGAAACCATAAATATTGTACTTACCGTGGAGCACGAGCAACATGGCCGATGCCCGGTGGAGCTGTTTAGGCAGCTATAGAGGAGTTTGGCTCTGGTTCTGCCCCTCTGCAGGACATTGGACATAGTTTTTCCTCGTTCTCCCCATTATGTTTTCCTTCCCTCCTCCACATCCTGCCTCTGTGATCCTGTAACTACCTACACTTTCCATCCCTGCGTCGATCTGTGGAGTCAGCTACCATTATGTTTTTTTTTTATTGATTTTGTTTATCCCGCCATTTTGTGACATTGCTGTCAGCTCCCATGGGTCCTTCATCTAGCAGTTTCGGTTGTTGTCCCCTTTAATTACCTTCCCCCTTGCCGGTCTGCTTGACACTATCTACGTCCCTTAACCCCTTTCTACCTTTTCCCTCTCTACCGTCCTTTCCCCATTTGACGTGTGTATTTGCTATGGTATGCCCTAATAATTCTTGTTATTGTGTAATCACTGTTTTTCTCCTAAATTTACACTTGCTCCTGTAACTGATGTCATTTTGTAACCTGTAACTCGCTGATCCTCATGTAAAGCGCTCTGATACCTCCGGATCTAGCCAGCGCTATATAAAACTCTGCAAATAATTATTGTGTAGCTGCCAGTTCCAACTTTTCCTGATCCCTTTTGTTCAAAACGTTATTCCTATATTTCACAATCCGTTTGTAAGCCATCCTAGTCTTCCAAACCTCCACAGCATCTCGTGTGCGCCCTAAGAAAACTTTCTTCAAATGGTGATTAGTCTCTGAATTGGGCCCATGGGGGTACCCATGGGTCCCCCTTCCCAACCATGCACAGTGTGGCATGCACCAAGGGCTGCCCACCACAGGGAGCATGATTATCCCCAACCACCCTTTTTATCAATGCGAGCCTGTGTTCGCATTCAGTACACAGACTCCTGTTGAGTCCGACTGAATCGTATCTGGATGCACTCAAATGCATCATACACGTTCAGTCGAACTCTCCCAATCTGAGTAGTTCAGAAAGCATTCCAGACCTGAGTCATTCGGTATGCTTTCTGAACGAGATCGGAATCGGGCTCCTTGTAGGAAAATGTATGGGTGTTTACATTGTTCCCATCTCATTACACCCCCTTAGACAATCCAGGCCTGGTACTCTCAAGGCTTTGTTGACTAAAAGAAACACCACCCATAGGCAAGATAAAAGACAGAATAGATCACAGTCCGAGAAGACCTTGAGGCCTATGAGCACACAGCAATATATGAAGAAGACATAGTACTAAAGTCTAATCAACATACTATATCGACTGCATAAACGTTTGCTCCAGCTTAACGAGCACCTTCAAAACCATCCTTCATAGGCACTTCTAAATCAAAAGCAGCAGGATTACCAGGTTCTTCAAAGAGAAGAATCAAGAAACACACTAGTGACAATGCAGGCTTAGAAGGCATTTCACCCAAAAACTTTACAGCTCCCCAAACTGATTGCCCTTCTATGTCCTGATCAAGTGCCTGACATTGGGTGATTAGTCGCGCTGTATAAATCTTGATTGATTGCTGGATTGATGGCCTCTGATGTTTCATAGTTTCTTCAAGTTGATTTTATATGAAGTCCACTCATATCATTGTTTATAAATTCCAACCTCGATCACAACAATCTTGCCAATTGCTCACTTCCACTTCTACGCAACAGCACCAAGAGACATTCTTTTCTGCCTCAAAAGTAAATTCAAACCAACGATATACCTAAGGACCACCCATTAGAATTCAGGCATAGAGGCAGCAGATGTTGACTTGTTTTGAAACCATCCAAGAGGTATTGAACCAATGTACTAATTCATCAAGAATTGTCTTAATATCAGAATTTATTAGGATGCGTTTGAATTCCTGATTTGCCTGTGTCTATGTCTCTGTCCTGCACATTTAATGTGTTCTTTGCCTCTGGCAGGAGGATCATGTTCCAAGAACCAAATGCTTACAACTGAATGCCACAAAAACTGAAGTTTTGGTCTTGGGGAAACATGCTGAGTTATGGGGAGATCAGTGGTGGCCTCTAGAGTTGGGCATCACTCCCATCCCAGCTTCCGAAGTGAAAAACCTTGGGGTTTGGCTGGACCCAGCGCTCACCTTCATAGGTCACACGAAGAAGGTTGCAGCCACCTGCTACGGTATCTTGCGAGGCTTAAGACCGGTCCTCAAGTTCTTCGACCCTCCCACCCGTCAGCTCGTGGTCCAAGCCTCGGTTTTATCTCGGCTGGACTACGGCAGTGCGCTGATGTTAGGGGTAAACCAGGCTGAGGCATCTAGGCTTCAAAGGGTACAGAATGCTGCGGCACGGGCCATTGTTGGTCTTCCCAGGCATTGTTCTGTTTCCAGTACCATCTCGGCCCTTCATTGGTTGCCAGTCAGACAGAGGATTAAGTTTAAAGCACTCTGTCTGGCCTTCAAAATCATGAAGCTTTCTTCGCCGCCGACACTTGCCAACTTGCTCATCCCCTACATCCCTTCGAGATCTTTGAGATCAGAGGCTCTTCATCTTGCGGTCTGCCCCCGTTTTAAACTTAGCAGAATGGGTGGCCGCTCTTACCGGGTGCTTGCATCGGGGTTGTGGAACTCGCTCCCGGTGCACATTCGAGCTTTGAATAACCTGTCCTCCTTCAGGCGTGCTATTAAAACTTTTTTGTTTTCTATTTCTGAGTAGTTGCTCCACCTTTTATCTTTCTTCATGCGTGTTATGTTATAGTATCTGTCTAAGCGCCAGGACGCCCCTTTGCTGGGGCAGCTGTGCGCTATATAAATATCGTTAACATAACATAACATAACAAGCCAGTGGAAGGGTGGATGCAGGCCCTACTAGATTCCACCTTTGCAGCATGGGCCATGTGTGATGGTGAAGGATTAGATTTTGTCAGACTTCAGATGAGTGAAACTATGAAGGTTGCCATGGACAGCGTTTCCCTCACTAATGTAGGCCTTGCCTCACTGTTGATTGCAGGATAGTAGTGGGAAACATTGAGCATGGCCTCCGGATGAGGAGAAAATGTGCTCCTAGCTGGCTTTTATAGTAAAAGGTTCTCTGTTGTCTGCAGGCCTGGCCTACCATTCAAATGTCTTCCAACATAAAGTCCAAGTGTCTATGAAATTGTACATGTGGATCCCCTTTCAGATTTAGCATTTCCTACAAAATTAAATTGTCCCTAAAAGTAATATTTTCCTGTGGGCCACACTGTAGAGGCTAATGTGCCCGAAAGGACATATATGTTTCCAAAATTGCAGGGCGGACAGGGGGATTCTCATCTGTAGTAGCTGCAGAAATGTAAACTGTTGGTGTTGGCTTTGCAAAGTAATTTTGTGTTATTATGTTTAGTATTAAATGTAACTGTGCAGAAAATACTCTCAAGATTCTATTTTCTTACACAAACATAGGTCAACAATCTTATCATGCTAATCATGTTTCAGTATTGTCCCCAAATAAAACAATGATGACTCAATTTTACATTTAGAAACAGATTGTTAAACTTACCTTTCTTTATGAAAACTAGTTGAGAGGAACCCTCCCGGCCTACCCAGCCAGCATGGCTTGGGCCCAAGCCCCTACAAAAGAACAAAGTAAAAACCTGTCAGATCAAGTAATGGTAATTTGACTGCAACTGCTGTTATCTGCAAAAGATACAAGACCCAATGGGTGGACTGCCAAAAAGAAGGTGTGTATTGCGATGGCAGGTACAGAACAGTACCATTAGGGATTCTAAGCATACCCTCTTCACAAGTGGCTTTAGAAGACTGAAACATCACCTTATTCAGTTCACATCAACCTGAGATTTTACTTAGATCTAGCAACCCCTTCCAAACACAGAAGCAGGTGGGATACACACACTTCAGGACTGTTGTACTGTAAGAATATCAGAAATTCCAGATTTGTACCCACCGGGCACAGAATGATTGTTAGAGTGCCAGTTCAACAAAAGACAATAGTGTGCGCTAGCCCAAAAGGTGCCATTTGCCTACTCTTGTGTTCCACTAAATAACCCCAAAAGCAGATCATGCAGCTAAAGTGTCTCATGGGCATACGCATGCATTAGTGTCATCTGAGCAAGTTCTGAAATGATCACTCAAGCTCAAAAGACATTATACTTGGTTTTTCAATCCTCTCAGCTACCATTAGCTGGAGGCTATCTGAAGGTTCAGGAATTATCTAAAATCTTATGAGTGTAAGGACACCGGCAGTGGCACCAGATAGTGATTGGCCAAAATATCTCCTTCTTCTGTTGTACAAAAGGTAGATAGATGGAGGATGTTAAGGGTGGTTGGATTATGTACCTGATTTTACAATATTGTGATAACAATAAAATACCTTTTCCTCATGTGTGCACTAGGTTCTCCAAGCAGGAAGAAGGTGCAACTACAAAGCAGTTTGTTGATCTGCCCAGTCCTCCTTTCCCACTGCTGTCTGTCTTCGCTTTCAGTGATCAGATTCTATGGGCGGAAACAGGCGACAGAGAGACTGGGTGGGCCAGCATCAATGATAATTCCATGGCAGCCACAACTGACACTTATATGAGAGTTTCAACTTATTTGTCTAAGAACTAACACTATCCAAAACTATTCCTTGAGCTATGTTTCATTTTTTCATTTTGTACAGTCATAAAAAAAATATGTCCCTGACACACACACACACACACACACACACACAATCACAAAATGTACAACAGTTTTAAATACACTACTTGAGAATCTAAAAGTACTCTTCTGTCTGTCAAATAGAATAATCCAAACTTTGTGAGTGATGACCTGAATACTTTTTGGCATAGAAGTGAAATGCAATAGGTTTTTTGTGTACTACTTGTGATTTTTCCCACTAAATTAAAGAGTCAAAGGGGCATATATATGAGACCTTTTCCACCACTACTGCATCATGCAACATGGCGCAAGAGTAACACAACTCAAAAATTAGGTTTATGTAGCCACGCAATGGCACCCTGCCTGGCCCTGAGTGGCTTCATAAAGCATTCTCATAAATTACTCTTATTTTAGTTATTTATTTATTTAGAGAGTTGTAGTGTAGTTCCTATTATCCCAATAGGCTCTGCGCATTGGAATAATACCTTCAATAGTATAGGCCTAGACCAGACGTTAACTAGGTCTTCTATTGTCGATATTAGACTTAAAGTTTTGGGTTTGCCAGCTAGCTCAGAGTTCACTAGAAACTTTCTCGAATAGGCAAGGAGGAGTTGAACCTCCCTGGATAGACAAGAAGGGATTTAGTTTCTGACAACCATAGAACATGACAACTTTGCTCTCCCCTAATCAAGAGTGTATCTCTAGAGTCGTGTGAAAACAAAAGACAACTTATTTTACTCAGTCAGTACGTGCATTCTTAGTCTCACCAGATTGTAGAGAAAAGGAAGAGACGGGCGTGTTCAATAAAAGATGGTATTTATTGATCAGTCTCTTTTCTCGTACAAGAGAAATGGATCGATATCATTGCAATACTTATGGTTAAGTAAAGTGCATACAATAAAAGCAGAAGTATAAAATAATACTGTAAAAACATTTATATGGTTTCTAAGCCATAAGGTGTTTTAAAATGGATAAAATAGATACATACATATATACATTTGACTAATCGTACTCAACTGGTGTTTCTAACTACGCCTACCCCGGTGTACCTGACCTAAGCCTAATACGTGGGCGGGAATAGAAAGTAGCAGTTTAAGTTAAGTTTGTTTTGCCAAGTGACTGACTCAAGAATTCTCTGCAAGGGGTTATTCAGTTCTGTACCTGGAATCTAGGATGAATGAGGGATGGTATCTCTCGTCTCTGGTCTCGATATTCCAGGCTGCCTGCGAGGGCTACCCGGAAGCGCCGGAGCTGGATTTCTCGGCAGGAGAAAGCAGCGTCTCGTTCTCAGCGCATCAGGAAGGCGGGGCTGCGCCAGCGGGGTCTGCTCTGCTCTGGGCTTCGGCAAGTCTGGCTGCTCCGATCTCGTCATCACCGCGTGTGTTTGCTTAAGGCAATACCGGTAATATTTATACCTGTAAGGTGCCGAGGTTGACGTAAGGATGGACATAGATACGTCAATAAGGATGTCATACGACTTGGTCGTTAGCACATTCTTTTGCTGAAGTTCTCGATGAAATCAAAACAATGGCCGCAGGGTTTTTCCCAGGTTGTCATAGGTTTGATTTGTTTTGAGAACTCCGTATGCCTTATCAGGGGCTGGAGGAATATCGCTTGTCTAATTAGATGGCAAGCGTTATGACCTAATCAGATAACACGTTCCTGTGCTGTAGTGTGGCTTAATCAGATAACGGTTTCTGCATCATGGGATGGCTGCTAGTTAACTTGTTAACCAGAACAGGGTCAGGAATAGGGGGATCGATACAGAACCTATAGGAATACATCACACCCACTCCACGCTAACTATGGCCATGTTTACTAATCTAGGCATAGTAAAACATACTGTAGAGTATCGTGTATACCTTACCACCCCAAAATACATAAAATGCATTTTGAATTTATCTAATATACGGAAATAACAGTCACATGTATTATATGCACTCAAGCTGCAGAATAATGCTAAAGTAATCACGCATATGTATACATTATTGCTAATTGGTATATGAGAATTTACACATGAAATGGCTCTTAATACAGAAGAAAAAAGGTTTGAGACCATTTCATCACAGAATAAAAATAATTATGAACATACCAGCGGGCAGCTAATGTCTATAAAGTTTCTAAAAATAGAAATTTTAGTTCTTTAAGAATAGTTCTTACTTTAAGCAGAAGATAAGTGTCCCGAAAAATCGTAAAAATATTTTGGGGCTGCTGAAAAATTGCTGTCCGTGAACTGGAGGGAAAATTGTTCATGGTATTCTGTTATTAAAGTTGAAGTCCAAATTCAGGAAACGCCGTGTGCGAGCTTGCTCAAAAGTCTCTATTTCTGCTCTGGTGAGAACATCATATCATTTAGACTGTCGAAAAAGCTGTCAACAGCTTCCTGGGAGAGTTCCACTAACTCGGAAAAGGATGTAACCATGCATTCATGTGCATGATTGTCTCCATTGACGTTTTGATTAGTATTGCTGACAGAAGGTCGTACCTGATCAATGCTGCTTTCATCTTGAACTTCACTACCCCTTAATCGTAGTGGTGAAGTCTCCACGAATGCCGTCATCAGGATTGGCAGCCGTTGAGGGCAGCACAAAGCATGAGCCTTTATTGGGCTCAACAATGTTTCTGCATCCATAGGCGCATCCGATTGTAGCGTCAGACAGGTGTCCAACACGCATTCTTCTCCGCACAGCAGGCACCTTAATACAGGTAAAACACATCGATGCCACATTGGTCGAAATGAAAGAAACCAAGTCATGTTCAGGTCTCTAAGCCGGGATAGTCCCAGGATTTTTGATATCCGGTCCCGGTATCCAATGGCTCGGATTGTTTCTTCCCTTGTCGCAGGTGTTTTGTCTGTGACACGGTTTGCCATAACGAAATATCAGGACCAAGAATAGGATTCCTGCAATTAGTCCTAAAATGAGGGGAAGTCCGCCAAAAATCGAATGGACGAAATCTGGAAAAATACCAAGTATGGCTTTGAATGGTGTTAATGCCATCGAAAATACTGTCTTAAATACTTTTGAGACTCCACTGGTATCAGAAATATTTAAGATTTCATTCAGGATTTCTGCGAAATGTATGGGGGAATTAGTTGATAACAATGAGTGAATCTCTGCAGTCGTCCTTGCGACTAGGAGATCATATGTTTCTTTTGATGACGTGAGTCTGGTCGGCGTCTGAAGAAGCACTGTTTTCATTCTGCTTAAAGTGTCTATTCGAATAGAAGTAATTTTCAAGTTGGGCCATGCCCTTGCCTCCCTGTCTGGAAAGGAGCTGGGGAACAATAAGCGTCCACAGCACTTGACCTTCGCAGTCGTAGTTACGAGATAAGGAGTCCCGGGCATAAGACTACAGCATCTGCGGTCCACAATTAGAATGTAACTCCCATTATAGAGTCTTTGAAAGAATGGTTCTATCTCTGTAGCAGGTGTGCCTAGCTGGTGACATGAAAGGTTGTTTGAGTTCCCTTCACAGGCTCCATGCAAACTAATTCAATTACACAGAAGTGTACCGCTTAGTGACATCGCACAATTATTGCCACTAAGAAACACTTTCTGTCCTTTATTACTGACACATGCATGTGAATAGGGCAAGTTCCATGTTGTCTTAATGTACCCTTTTCCCAATTTTTCGTACATGCCAGCCTGTATATATTTTTGGCAGTATTGAAACCTGAAGGTTGATATTGAATATTAATTATCCCATGTATTATCCATTCACTGACAGGTCGTTCTGACATTGTCACTGGTAATCTCTCGAGTTTCTCAATGCTCAGGATTGTATAATCAGCACCCTTTTGTGCCATACTGATTTGTTTATCAGTAAGGTTAAAGATATTGAATAGTGACGTTGTGTTCGATAAAACACCAAGGCACATAGCCTGAACGCAGATTTTGTAACGTCCAGCCAAGCTGTACAATAGAACGCAATTGAGACTGACCGTGTTGTAACAACAGTAAGTCTTGCGATATTATGTCGATTGCTGAAGACACAATGCTGTCCAAAGAAAAAATTCTGGAGGGCAGAGTCATTAACCCATTGTCCACTACAGAAAGTGATTTTTCCAAATTAATACGGTCAATTTCCTGTATACTTTCTGCTGTTTCAATTTGAGTTACCTTCCAGGCCTCGTTGTAAGCTGCATATATAGAGGCTTCTATGAAGCGTTTTTGACGCTGTTTGCGTGGTCCCGTAATGAAATTGTAGTGTAGTTCCTATTATCCCAATAGGCTCTACGCATTGGAATAATACCTTCAATAGTATAGGCCTAGACCAGACGTTAACTAGGTCTACTACTGTCGATATTAGACTTAAAGTTTTGGGTTTTGCCAGCTAGCTCAGAGTTCACTAGAAACTTTCTCGAATAGGCAAGGAGGAGTTGAACCTCCCTGGATAGACAAGAAGGGATTTAGTTTCTGACAACCATAGAACATGACAACTTTGCTCTCCCCTAATCAAGAGTGTATCTCTAGAGTCGTGTGAAAACAAAAGACGACTTATTTTACTCAGTCAGTACGTGCATTCTTAGTCTCACCAGATTGTAGAGAAAAGGAAGAGACGGGCGTGTTCAATAAAAGATGTTATTTATTGATCAGTCTCTTTTCTCATACAAGAGAAATGGATCGATATTATTGCAATACTTATGGTTAAGTAAAGTGCATACAATAAAAGCAGAAGTATAAAATAATACTGTAAAAACATTGATATGGTTTCTAAGCCATATGAAGGTTTAAAATGAATAAAATGAATACATACACATATACATTTGACTAATCGTACTCAACTGGTGTTTCTAACTACGCCTACCCCGTGTACCTGACCTAAGCCTAATACGTGGGCGGGAATAGAAAGTTACAGTTTAAGTTAAGTTTGTTTTGCCAAGTGACTGACTAAAGAATTCTCTGCAAGGGGTTATTCAGTTCTGTACCTGGAATCTAGGATGAATGAGGGATGGTATCTCTCGTCTCTGGTCTCGATATTCCAGGCTGCCTGCGAGGGCTACCCGGAAGCGCCGGAGCTTGATTTCTCGGCAGGAGAAAGCAGCGTCTCGTTCTCAGCGCGTCAGGAAGGCGGGGCTGCGCCAGCGGGGTCTGCTCTGCTCTGGGCTTCGGCAAGTCTGGCTGCTCCGATCTCGTCACCACCGCGTGTGTTTGCATAGGGCAATATCGGTAATATTTATACCTTTAAGGTGCAGAGATTGACGTAAGGATGGACATAGATACGTCAATAAGGATGTCATACGACCTGGTCGTTAGCACATTCTTTTGCTGAAGTTCTCGGTGAAATCAAAACAATGGCCGCAGGGTTTTTCCCAGGTCTGTCATAGGTTTGATTTGTTTTGAGAACTCCGTATGCCTTATCAGGGGCTGGAGGAATATCGCTTGTCTAATTAGATGGCAAGCGTTATGACCTAATCAGATAACACGTTCCTGTGCCGTAGTGTGGCTTTATCAGATAACGGTTCCTGCATCATGGGGGTTTTCTGCCTCATGGGATGGCTGCTAGTTAACTTGTTAACCAGAATAGGGTCAGGAATAGGGGGATCGATACAGAACCTATAGGAATACATCACACCCACTCCACGCTAACTATGGACATATTTACGAATCTATGCATAGTAAAACATACTGTAGAGTATCGTGTATACCTTACCACCCCAAAATACATAAATGCATTTTGAAATTATCAAATATACGGAAAAAACAGTCACATGTAATATATGCACTCAAGCTGTAGAATAATGCTAAAGTAATCGCGCATATCTATACATTATCACTAATTTGTATATGAGAATTTACACATGAAATGGCTCTTAATACAGAAAAAAGTTTCGAGACCATTCCATCACAGAATAAAATAATTATGAACATACCAGCGGGCAGCTAATGTCTATAAAGTATCTAAAAATAGAAATTTTAGTTCTCTAAGAATAGTTCTTACTTTAAGCAGAAAATAAGTGTCCCGAAAAATTCGTAAAAATATTTTGGGGCTGCTGAAAAAAATTGCTGTCCGTGAACTGGAGGGAAAATTGTTCATGGTATTTTGCTATTCTAGTTGAAGGCCAAATTCAGGGAACGCCGTGTGCGAGCTTGCTCAAAAGTCTCTATTTCTGCTCTGGTGAGAACATCATATCATTTAGACTCTCGAAAAAGTTGTCAACAGCTTCCTGGGAGAGTTCCACTAACTCGGAAAAAGGTGTAACCATGCATTCGTGCGCATGATTGTCTCCATTGACGTTTTGATTATTATTGCTGACAGAAGGTCGTACCTGATCAATGCTGCTTTCATCTTGAACTTCACTACCCCTTAATCGTAGTGGTGAAGTTTCCACGAATGCCGTCATCAGGATTGGTAGCCGTTGAGGGCAGCACAAAGCATGAGCCTTTATTGGACTCAACAATGTTTCTGCATCCATTGGCGCATCTGATTGTAGAGTCAGACAGGTGTCTAACACGCATTCTTCTCCGCATAGCAAGCACCTTAATACAGGTAAAACACATCGATGCCACATTGGTCGAAATGAAAGAAACCAAGTCATGTTTAGGTCTCTAAGCCTGGATAGTCCCAGGATTTTTGATATCCGGTCCCGGTATCCAATGGCTAGGATTGTTTCTTCCCTTGTCGCAGGTGTTTTGTCTGTGACATGGTTTGCCATAACGAAATATGAGGACTAAGAATAGGATTCCTGCAATTAGTCCCAAAATGAGGTGAAGTCCGCCAAAAATCGAGTGGACGAAATCTGGAAAAATACCCAGTATGGCTTTGAATGGTGTTAATGCCATCGAAAATACTGTCTTAAATACTTTTGAGACTCCACTGATATCAGAAATATTTAAGATTTCATTCAGGATTTCTGTGAAATGTATGGGGGAATTAGTTGATAATAAGGAGTGAATCTCTGCAGTCGTCCTTGCGACTAGGAGATCATACGTTTCTTTTGATGACGTGAGTCTGGTCGGCGTCTGAAGAAGCACTGTTTTTATTCTGCTTAAAGTATCTATTCGAATAGAAGTAATTTTCAAGTTGGGCCATGCCCTTGCCTCCCTGTCTGGAAGGGAGCTGGGGAACAATAAGCGTCCACAGCACTTGACCTTCGCAGTCGTAGTTACGAGATAAGGAGTCCCGGGCATAAGACTACAGCATCTGCGATTTACAATTAGAATGTAACTCCCATTATAGAGTCTTTGAAAGAATGGTTCTATCTCTGTTGCAGGTGCGCCTAGCTGGTGACATGAAAGGTTATTTGAGTTCCCTTCACAGGCTCCATGCAAACTAATTCCGTTACACAGAAGTGTACCGCTTAGTGACATTGCACAATTATCGCCACTAAGAAACACTTTCTGGCCTTTATTACTGACACATGCATGCGAATAGGGCAGGTTCCATGTTGTTTTAATGTACCCCTTTCCCAATTTTTCGTACATGCCAGCCTGTATATATTTTTGGCAGTATTGAAACCTGAAGGTTGATATTGGAATATTAATTATCCCATGTATTATCCATTCACTGACAGGTCGTTCTGACATTGTCACTGGTAATCTCTCGAGTTTCTCAATTCTCAGAATTATATAATCAGCACCCTTCTGGGCCATACTGATTTGTTTATCAGTAAGGTTAAAGATATTGAAAAGTGACGTTGTGTTGATTAAACGCCAAGGCACATAGCCTGAACGCAGATTTTGTAACGTCCAGCCAAGCTGTACAATAGAACGCAATTGGGACTGACCGTGTTGTAACAACAGTAAGTCTTGCGATATTATGTCGATTGCTGAAGACACAATGCTGTCCAGAGAAAAAATTCTGGAGGACAGAGTCATTAACCCATTGTCCACTACAAAAAGTGATTTTTCCAAATTAATAAGGTCAATTTCCCGTATTCTTTCTGCTGTCTCAATTTGAGTCACCTTCCAGGCCTCGTTGTATGCTGCATATACAGAGGCTGCTATGAAACGTTTCTGACGCTGTTTGCGCGGTCCCATAATGAAATCACGCAAGTCAGCTCCATCAGTAAGTAAAGTTAGGTGTTGTTTAATTTCTGCCAGTGTGGAAGTCTGTAGCCACTGAAGGCATAATTTGCCCACACTGTAGGTGGTTATTATTCCTGGGTGTTGTCTTTGGGAATATCTAGGGTCTGGCCTGGTCATTTTGAACCCCTGTGTTTTGTTCAGGAATCTGTCTTGACAGTTATTAGTATCCGTGGGCCAGATCAACCACTGTTTCCAATCAGGATGTGTTCTGTTTTGGTTTAATACATAATTTACGTCTATCTCTTCATCTGTGGAGCTATTGCTGTTCATTGTTGGTTTTGGAGTAGACGGTTTATTTAAGTCTTTGATTTTGGCTAAGCCAAGACAGGTAGTTTGTTGAACAGTGTCATTTAAAAATATAATTTGTTCTGGGATCATGCAGGCTCTAAACAAAGATTCTATACCCTGTACTTGCCATTCTTTTGTACCCCAAACACTTTTTACTTCAACATTTTTGTCCCAATAATCAAAACCAAAAGTATTCATTTGTTCAAAGAATGAGTCTGAATATATCATTTTCGTGTTTGTTATCATGGTCTTTGTCCCTATCCTATTTGACAATTTGAAATAAAATGTTTCGGCATTACTTGTGTTAAAACCTGAAAAGTATGAATATTTGTCATAAACGGTTCTTGAGCTTCCTTTTGGAGGGGTTGCACAATGTTCCCATTGATTATAATTTAAAACATTTCTAGGTTGTGCAGATCTATGTAGAAAATGGTTACCATAGTGGTTATAACAGTACATACTATCATAATTTGTCGAACCCTGCAAATAATCATGTTTGGTAAATTTAGCAGACATCACTAAGTCAGACATCATATTATTTATACTTTCAAAGTCCCAATCATCAGCAAATGAGCTTGGTTTTACAAAGTCACTCAACGAGATCTTAATTTGGTGTGGATATTTCAGGATTTCAACCGGACCATACATTTCGTAGTCAGTTTTGTCCCATGCTACCCCACCCGGTGTAGGATTGGCTGTGAAGTTGACTGAAGAAAGTTCTCTTTTCTCGACGTGTGAAGATGTGTGTGGTTTGAGGATCAAGTTGATTTTCTGACTTGCTGTGTCCATTTTAGCATATTTTCCCTCAATGAAGCGTCCCAAAGTTAGTACCATGATGAGCCAAAGTATGAGGATAAATGCACCAAAACCCACCCAAAATTCAATCCATGGAGAAATTAGATATGTTTCTTTCAGTTGTTTCAAAAGTACTTTAACTTTATCTTTAAAGGTTTTTGTTGATGGCTGTGTTTTTGATTCGGTGAAGCCTTCAGAGGAATCATCGAAGTTTATGAAGTAGCCGGATGCAGTTCTGTCAATTGTTCCAATTGCTTCAGGATTACTGTTTCTTGCATAGTCGTTTGTTACTTCATTATAGATTGGTGTGTCTCTGCTAAATGTTTTTATTTGGGTTTTCAGAGGTCTAAGTTCCATTGCATTGTTGCATAGTCCTTGTTGTAGTTCTTTAGGTGTTTCAAATGTGATTAGCCTCTTAGATTGAACCTCTGTGTTTGTAGCAAATCTTGGTGTTCTACTACTTCTCGGGAGTCCACTTGGCCTACTATTTGTTATCGGCCACATGTTGTGGTTTTACCAGGTCGATGGATACAACTCGGTTCTCCTTTTTACCAGCAAGCGGCGGTAGTACAACTGATCTTGTCCCGTTGACAGACAAGACAGGAACTGCTTTTCTGTAAGAAGGCCCAAATTCCTTCTTTACCGCGATCTTTTCTCTGACTAGATCCCCGACTTTTGGAATCCAGACAGGTCTTGCTGGGACAGGTGGTGGTTCTTCAGTGGTTGTTGGCTGTTGTTTCAACTTTATGTTGCTCAGGTCTTTTCTTGTTTCGTTTAAGTCCTGCAAAATAGCCAAACGATCTTTGATATCAAAGCTTTTTTCCTTCACCACTGAAGTCTGACTATCGAGATCTAAGACTAACATCCTAGTTCCAAATAATAATTTGTACGGACTGAATCCCTTCAGAGAATTTCTTGGCAAGTTATTTAGACTACGTTGGACACTTATTAGATGTTTGACCCACCCAGCTCCCGAACCTAATACCTTTGCCGTTATAGATTGCTTTATGTCACGGTTTTTTCTTTCAACAATTCCGTTCCCCTCAGGGTGAAATGGACAAGAGTACCGCAATGTAACGCCCATGCTGACCATGGCCTCCTTATAAGCCCTAGAGCTAAAAGCAGGACCATGGTCCGAATGCAGCATGCCAATTGCGTATGTGCCGATAAAGAGTCGCAAATCTTTTATAACAGTTCTGGCGTCAGCCGATCGCTGGGGCCACATCCATATGAATCTCGTGCTTGAGTCCACTGCAACCAAGATGTATTTATAGTTACCATCCCTTTGTAAGGGACCACAGTGGTCTAGGTAAACACAGGCTAATGGTTTATCCGAGATTAGAAGGGGCGTCTGCGCTGGACGTCTCACCGTTGATACTTTCATTCTTTGACATATTTCACATTCTAAAACATAGTTCCTTGTTTGTCTTCTCATTTGTGGCCACCAGTATCTCTGTTTTAATAATGATACTGTGGCTGAGACGCCAGCATGTATAGAAGCAAGCCCTTCGTGTGCCGCTATTATCAGTCCTAACCTATGTTCCATGTTTGGAATTGCCCTATCCCCCACTCCAGGGATTCGAGCAAAAGGAACATTGTTTGCATCAGTTATGTATGAGTATTTTACTGGAAAGCCTTTCGGGAGTGTTTCTATCGAATCCTTTTCTGTAGCGCTGACAGCCTGTAATATTTCGCTGTCTATTTTTGTTTTTGACCGTGTGATGGCAGCTACGGAAGCCGTTTGAACAGCTGCCTTCGCGGCCTCATCAGCCAATGAATTCCCTGCAACGTGAACGCCATCACGTTGATGACTCAGCGTATGTATCACGTGAGTCTTTGGTAGTTTTTTTTGTAATAGAACTACTTGTTCCCAGAGCATCTTATGCTTGATTGTGCCTCCTTTTGCATCCTTAAAGCCATTCTGAAGCCAGATCTGCAAGTATTCATTGTAAGACTGAACGCAGTAATACGAATCGCACACTATGAGTGTGGGGAATTCTCGATCGGTATTTTCAAGCGCCATCTTAAACGCCTGTAGTTCAGCTCGCTGAGCTGTACAATCTCCTAGAGATTGTGTCTTAGTGATAGCCGGTTTGAATTTTCCTTCGTGCCAGCGACCTTTAACAATCGCGCACGCAGCACTGTAAGCTTGTTTACCCCCTACTGCGGGTTGTGCTGATCCGTCTGTATGTATTATACAGCCGTAATGTTCTAGAGGCAGAATTTCGGTCGGCGGAGGACATTCAAATTCATATTGGAGAAATTCTTGTGTTTTTAAGTTAGGATCAAATTCGTATGCCACATCTGTTGCAGCAAGAGAATTAGCCCATTGTATCCATCTCAGATGGAGTGCTTTAGCATTTGGAATGCTTGCTTTTGTTACAGCCTCTAGGGCTGGTATTGGTGTCACGATTATTATTCGTTTACCTTGTGCCAGGGCTCGTTCTTTTGCTATAGCTGTCTGTGTTGCAGTAAGAATTTTTTCCGTTGGGCTAAATTTCATTTCAGCCTTAGTGTACAAGTGTGATTTGAATGCAATCGGTACCTTCTCTCCCTCATTAGAGGTCAGGTATGTGAATCCGCATCTTCCTGGGATGACTCGAATCACAAGATTGCGTGTGTTATCACGTGTTTCTAATTTTGTTTTAATTAACATGTCTGTTTGTAAGGATCTCAAAATTTCTGTGTGTATTTGAGTCCAATTGGTTCTTTTAAAATCTGGTTTTATTAGATCATAAAGGGGTTTGACCCTTTCTGCATAATTTGCAATGTATGTTCTTCCGAAATTTAGGAAGCCTAGAATTGACTGTAGGTTTTTTAGTGTTCTAGGTGCTTGGAGTACGGCACATTTCTCTAGGAAATTGTCAGCCAGGCTTTTGCCTTCACTTGATAATTCGTATCCTAAGAACAGGACTGTTAGATGGGCAATTCTGGGTTTTTTAAAGTTGAATTTGTAACCCTCTGCTGCGAACCCAAGTATTATGGTGTTCACTCTCTTCAAGTGAGTATCCAAGTCATCATCTGTTAAGTATATGTCGTCGACATAAGATAATGCTTCGTCATCATATGTTTGTAGTAATTCTGTTACTCTCGCTGAGAATACCCCTGGGCTATTCTTGTACCCCTGGGCTAACCGACAGAATTGTTTTTGAGTGCCATTTATCGAGAATGCAGACAAATATCTGCTCTCTGGTGCTATATTTTGACAAAAGAATCCATTAGAGATGTCTAATGTTGTTTTGTATTTTTTGCGCACTATGTTATTCATTAGTGCAGCACTATGCGAGTTTTGCACTGCAAAAGTTTTGCAACATGAGTTAAGGTGTCGGTAATCCAAAACTAGACGATATGAATTGTCTGGTTTGGAGACCGGAAACAAAGGGTTGTTCATTTGTGAGGTGCAAGTTTCAATCACCCCCTGGTATTCTAGTTGATCTAGGATTTCTTTTACCTGTTTTTTAGCTTCTTGCTTAATTGGGTACTGTCTTTGTGCAGTAGGTTGTGATTTTAACTGGATTTTGTGAGGAGGAGAGTCCTCATCCCATCCTACATGATTTTTATATAAAGCAGGAGCTTGAGCTACTGCCCACTTTCTGGCAAGTGTGTATTTTTTATGAATTGGGATATGATTTGAGAAGGCAGGCATAATTATTTCTTCGCCATGAGGGCACTCCCTGACAAACTCTGGTGGCCAGTCTTTTTCAGCTAGAAGGATGTCATTGCCCTTGGAGAGATTATCCCAAAATAGTCCCCTTATTTTTCTAGTCTTATCCCCTTCTATACGTAAAGTTATTTCATATATTTTGTGAGGTTTGCTAACTCTGGTGTCTGCAGTTTCCACTTGAAGATATTCATTCGTGTCCACTGTCTCCAGAAGATTCATAAGGACTTTGCGAGCTATGCTCACTTCTGCTGCACTGTCTAGCATTGTCTGAGCCCATTCTCCGTTTTTCAGTTGTGTCCTCAGTATTCTCATTTTTAGATGAGCAGGTTCCTTGTCTTTGGACTTGGCGTGCTCTTCTCTTTGTTCTGATCGTCCTCTTCTTTCCGATTTCTGCGAGGAAGTCTGAAAAGATTGAGAGGGACGTGTATCGATGTCTTGATATCTATCAGGCTTCTTTATATTATCCCTATTTCTAAGGTTATATCTTTTCCCAGAGGGGTCACTTTGGGGTGACCTGTGTCTCTGGTTCGGAGATTTTTCTCTCCGCCGAGGAGACCTTCCTCTGGACTGGAATTTCTTTTCTTTAGGATTGGATTGTTTGTTTCCATCCCAGCTCTTTTTTTGTGATGTTGAATTATTATTAAAAAATATTTTTTCGGGACTTTCAATCAGTTGTGGTTTTACTGGTATTCCACCTAAACTATCTCTACCTAGTTCCTCATAGGATTTTTCTATAATTCTGGCAATTTCAGCTGGTTGGTCTGCTATATCTGTCTCCTTTAACCTCTGGCGGATCGCCACGTTTGCTGCTTCTCCCTTTATGTTGGCTAATAATATAGCCAAGACCTGCTTGAAGTCTTTTAGTAATTTCATACCAAGAGTTAAAGCGGGTTCTGGACCGTATTCGTCTTGAATTTGTTTTAGCACATCTGGTATTACCGAAATGGATGGAACACCGTGCGTTTTTGTGTAGATGGAAGCAAAGACTGTACCCCAAGTGTCACAGTCCTCCACGTGTGGTGCGATTCCCATTGGAAGACAGATAGTCAGAATCCTGTGTTTTTCTAACTGGGTGGTGTCTGGAAACACCGCCTCTATTTGGGTGATTTTTTGTGCTAACCAGAATGGTATTTGTTCCCGTTTAGCTGGTACTTTACCTAGGCAGGATTGTATGTTCTGTGGTGTAATTTTATTTGTGTTCCCCTGGTGAGGGGTCAGCTGTGGAATTTTAATTGCTGGTTGAATTGTTGAAGTCCGCATCACATATTGGACTAATTGTCCATGTAATTTTATTAATTGTTTTAGCTGTGTTAAAAGCTCTGCTTGAGACATCCCATTGATGTCTGGATGTGGTGTGTATCCGGCTAGGACCGGCCACGTTGCTCCTGGTCTACCTAATGGACCGAGCCTGGTGATGTGATTATTATGTTTTAGGGCGCCATTAAATAAGAGCAGATGCTCTTGAAATTTAAGTGGTACTTCCACCTCCTCGAAAGGAGTGTACTCATTAGGAGGGTCCTCTGTTTTGTAATAGTGGAAGTACTTTGTTACAGCATTTGCTGCTGGAAAATGTATCCATGAATAATATACCTCTGTCTGCCGATATTCGTGTGCCTCAATTACGAATATGACTGTGTCAGTCCATTTTCTATAAGTTTTAAAGTTATAGATTTCCTCTTGATGACCGGGATGAGTATTATATCCGGGTCAGCGTCTTGCAGTGCATTATCAGCTGCTGCGAGTTCAGTTGCTATCCTAACTGTCTCTCTTTCTTCATCACTGTCTACCATTTTACCGACAGGAAGGTTATTTAGTTTGTTTGCAGATCAGGTTTCTTATGGAAACAAAGATTAGATGCACAATATTTTGGAACAGTGTATCCTTCAACGTTGACTAAACCAAGGAGCATACATAGGAGTTTCCTCCTGCGAGGTCTGGCGGATATTACCTTTTACCCACTCCAGACGTCTTTGGAGTATTATGGGAAAAAGAGGTCTGAGTGAAAAAGCACGACTGAGTTACTCTAAATGTCTTACGTTAGTTTTATCGCCCTTCCAAACGCGTTGGGCGCCATGTAGTGTAGTTCCTATTATCCCAATAGGCTCTGCGCATTGGAATATTACCTTCAATAGTATAGGCCTAGACCAGACGTTAACTAGGTCTACTACTGTCGATATTAGACTTAAAGTTTTGGGTTTTGCCAGCTAGCTCAGAGTTCACTAGAAACTTTCTCGAATAGGCAAGGAGGAGTTGAACCTCCCTGGATAGACAAGAAGGGATTTAGTTTCTGACAACCATAGAACATGACAACTTTGCTCTCCCCTAATCAAGAGTGTATCTCTAGAGTCGTGTGAAAACAAAAGACGACTTATTTTACTCAGTCAGTACGTGCATTCTTAGTCTCACCAGATTGTAGAGAAAAGGAAGAGACGGGCGTGTTCAATAAAAGATGTTATTTATTGATCAGTCTCTTTTCTCATACAAGAGAAATGGATCGATATTATTGCAATACTTATGGTTAAGTAAAGTGCATACAATAAAAGCAGAAGTATAAAATAATACTGTAAAAACATTGATATGGTTTCTAAGCCATATGAAGGTTTAAAATTAATAAAATGAATACATACACATTTACATTTGACTAATCGTACTCAACTGGTGTTTCTAACTACGCCTACCCCGTGTACCTGACCTAAGCCTAATACGTTGTCGGGAATAGAAAGTTACAGTTTAAGTTAAGTTTGTTTTGCCAAGTGACTGACTAAAGAATTCTCTGCAAGGGGTTATTCAGTTCTGTACCTGGAATCTAGGATGAATGAGGGATGGTATCTCTCGTCTCTGGTCTCGATATTCCAGGCTGCCTGCGAGCGCTACCCGGAAGCGCCGGAGCTGGATTTCTCGGCAGGAGAAAGCAGCGTCTCGTTCTCAGCGCGTCAGGAAGGCGGGGCTGCGCCAGCGGGGTCTGCTCTGCTCTGGGCTTCGGCAAGTCTGGCTGCTCCGATCTCGTCACCACCGCGTGTGTTTGCATAGGGTAATATCGGTAATATTTATACCTTTAAGGTGCCGAGATTGACGTAAGGATGGACATAGATACGTCAATAAGGATGTCATACGACCTGGTCGTTAGCACATTCTTTTGCTGAAGTTCTCGGTGAAATCAAAACAATGGAAGCAGGGTTTTTCCCAGGTCTGTCATAGGTTTGATTTGTTTTGAGAACTCCGTATGCCTTATCAGGGGCTGGAGGAATATCGCTTGTCTAATTAGATGGCAAGCGTTATGACCTAATCAGATAACACGTTCCTGTGCCGTAGTGTGGCTTTATCAGATAACGGTTCCTGCATCATGGGGGTTTTCTGCCTCATGGGATGGCTGCTAGTTAACTTGTTAACCAGAATAGGGTCAGGAATAGGGGGATCGATACAGAACCTATAGGAATACATCACAAAATCACGCAAGTCAGCACCATCAGTAAGTAAAGTTAGGTGTTGCTTAATTTCTGTCAGTGTGGAAGTTTGTAGCCATTGAAGGCATAATGTGCCCACACTGTAGGTGGTTATTATCCCTGGGTGTTGTCTTTGGGAATATCTAGGGTCTGGCCTGGTCAATTTGAACCCCTGTGTTTTGTTCAGGAATCTGTCTTGACAGTTATTAGTATCTGTGGGCCAGATCAACCACTGTTTCCAATCAGGATGTGTTCTGTTTTGGTTTAATATATAGTTTACGTCTATCTCTTCATCTGTAGAGCTATTGCTTTCCATTGTTGGCTTTGGAATAGACGGTTTATTTAAGTCTTTGATTTTGGCTAAGCCAAGGCAGGTGGTTTGTTGAACAGTGTCATTTAAAAATATAATTTGTTCTGGGATCATGCAGGCTCTAAACAATGATTCTATACCTTGTACTTGCCATTCTTTTGTACCCCAAACACTTTTTACTTCAACATTTTTGTCCCAATAATCAAACCCAAAAGTATTCATTTGTTCAAAAAACGAGTCTGAATATATCAATTTCGTGTTTGTTAGCATGGTCTTTGTCCCTGTCTTATTTGACAATTTGAAATAAAATGTTTCAGCATTACTTGTGTTGAACCCTGAAAAGTATGAATATTTGTCATAAAAGGTTCTTGAGCTTCCTTTTGGAGGGGTTGCACAATGTTCCCATTGATTATAATTTAAAACATTTCTAGGTTGTGCAGATTTATGTAGAAAATGGTTACCATAGTGGTTGTAACAGTACATACTATCATAATTAGTCGAACCCTGCAAATAATCATGTTTGGTAAATTTAGCAGACATCACTAGGTCAGACATCATATTATTTATACTTTCAAAGTCCCAATCATCAGCAAATGAGCTTGTTTTTACAAAGTCACTCAACGAGATCTTAATTTGGTGTGGATATTTCAGGATCTCAACCGGACCAATTATTTCGTAGTCAGTATTGTCCCATGCTACCCCACCCGGTATAGGATTGGCTGTGAAGTTGACTGAAGAAAGTTCTCTTTTCTCGACGTGTGAAGATGTGTGTGGCTTGAGGATCAAGTTGATTTTCTGACTTGCTGTGTCCATTTTAGCATATTTTCCCTCAATGAAGCGTCCCAAAGTTAATACCATGATGAGCCAAAGTATGAGGATAAATGCACCAAAGCCCACCCAAAATTCAATCCATGGAGAAATCAGATAGGTTTCTTTCAGTTGTTTCAAAAGTTCTTTAGCTTTATCTTTAAAGGTTTTTGTTGATGGCTGTGTCTTTGATTCACTGAGGTCTTCAGAGGAATCATCGAAGTTTATGAAGTAGCCGGATGCAGTTCTGTCAATTGTTCCAATTGCTTCAGGATTACTGTATCTTGCATATTCGTTTGTTACTTCATTGTAGGTTGGTGTGTCTCTACTAAATGTTTTTATTTGGGTTTTCAGAGGTTTAAGTTCCATTGCATTGTTGCACAGTCCTTGTTGTTCTTCTGTAGGCGTTTCGAATGTGATTAGCCTCTTAGTTAGGACCTCTGTAGTGGTAGCAAATCTTGGTGTTCTACTACTTATCGGGAGCCCATTTGGCCTACTGTTTGTTATCGGCCACATGATTGTGGTTTTACCAGGTCGATGGATACAACTCGGTTCTCCTTTTTACCAGCAAGCGGCGGTAGTACAACTGATCTTGTCCCGTTGATGGACAAGACAGGAACTGCTTTTCTGTAAGAAGGCCCAAATTCCTTCTTTACCGCGATCTTTTCTCTGACTAGATCCCCGACTTTTGGAATCCAGACAGGTCTTGCTGGGACAGGTGGTGGTTCTTCAGTGGTTGTTGGCTGTTGTTTCAACTTTATGTTGCTCAGGTCTTTTCTTGTTTCGTTTAAGTCCTGCAAAATAGCCAAACGATCTTTGATATCAAAGCTTTTTTCCTTCACCACTGAAGTCTGACTGTCGAGGTCTAAGACTAACATCCTAGTTCCAAATAATAATTCGTACGGACTGAATCCCCTCAGAGAATTTCTTGGCAGGTTATTTAGACTACGTTGGACACTTATTAGATGTTTGACCCACCCAGCTCCCGAACCTAATACCTTTGCTGTTATAGATTGCTTTATGTCACGGTTTTTTCTTTCTACAATTCCGTTCCCCTCAGGGTGAAATGGACAAGAGTACCGCAATGTAACGCCCATGCTGACCATGGCCTCCTTATAAGCTCTAGAGCTAAAAGCAGGACCATGGTCCGAATGCAGCATGCCAATTGCGTATGTGCCGATAAAGACTCGCAAATCTTTTATAACAGTTCTGGCGTCAGCCGTTCGCTGGGGCCACATCCATATGAATCTCGTGCATGAATCCACTGCCACCAAGATATATTTATAGTTACCATCCCGTTGTAAGGGACCACAGTGGTCCAGGTAAACACAAGCTAATGGTTTACCTGATATTAGAAGGGGCGTCTGTGCTGGTCGTCTCACCGTTGATACTTTCATTCTTTGACACATTTCACATTCTAGAACATTGTTCCGCGTTTGTCTTCTCATTTGTGGCCACCAGTATCTCTGTTTTAATAATGATACTGTGGCTGAGACGCCGGCATGTATAGAAGCAAGTCCTTCGTGTCCGCTATTATTAGTCCTAACCTATGTTCCATGTTTGGAATTGCCCTATCCCCCACTCCAGGGATTCAAGCAAAAGGAACATTGTTTGCATCAGTTATGTATGAGTATTTTACTGGAAAGCCTTTCGGGAGTGTTTCTATCGAATCCTTTTCTGTAGCGCTGACAGCCTGTAATATTTCGCTGTCTATTTTTGTTTTTGACCGTGTGATGGCAGCTACGGAAGCCGTTTGCACAGCAGCCTTCGCGGGCTCATCAGCCAATGAATTCCCTGCAACGTGAACGCCATCACGTTGATGACTCAGTGTATGTAAAATTGAGTGGATAGTTGATCGGTAGCGCTGAGCAGTCGCCTTTTGATGACGTTTTTATCGCCAGCACTGTTTCACCGTCAATGTATTTCATTGTACGTTTTTTTCTAGCTACGGAAGCCGATTTAGTTGCTACCGCTGTGGCTGTCCCAGCCAATGAATTCCCTGCAACGTGAACGCCATCACGCTGATGACTCAGTGAGTGTGTCACGTGAGTCTTTGGTAGTTCTTTTTGTAAAAGAGCTATTTGTTCCCAAAGCAGTTTTTGCTTTATTGTTGCACCTGTGTCATCTTTGTAACCGTTTTGAATCCATGTCTGCAAATCGTTATTATATGATTTGACGCAGTATTATGAATCGGACACTATTAGTGTCGGGAATTCGCGATCCGCATTATCTAGCGCCATTTTCAATACTATTATTTCAGTCTGTTGTTCTGAATTAGTTTCTACTGAGTGTGTTTTTGTTAATAGAGGTCTTAGTTTACCTCCGCGCCACACTTCTTTTGTAATCTCACATGTGGGGTTGTATGCTTGTTCTCCCCAAACGGAGGGTTGAGCCTGTCCGTCTGTATAGATTACACATGCGTATTGTCGTAAGGGCAGAATGTCGATTGGCAGAGGGAATGTTCTTTCATATTCTAAATTTTTCAATTCTTTTAATTCCGGATCAAAGTAGTATTTTACTTTGTCCGTTGTAATTGAATTCACCCATTGTATCCATTCCGGATTCAATGCTGTTGTTGGTAAATTACACGGTGTTGTTAATGCCTCAAAGGCTGATTCTGCTGTTCTGACTGTGATGTGTCTACCGTCAGCTTTATCTTTTTCTCTAGCTATTGCGGTTTGAACTGCATGAACAATGTTTTCTTTAATGCTGAATTTCTTTTCAGCTTCTGTGTACAAGTGTGATTTGAATGCAATTGGTACCTTTTCTCCCTCATTAGAGGTCAGGTATGTGAATCCGCATCTTCCTGGGATGACTCGAATCACAAGATTGCGTGTGTTAGCACGTGTTTCTAATTTTGTTTTAATTAACATGTCTGTCCCGTTTTTATCTCTTCGGCCTTGTCCCGTCATATCCCTACAAGAGCTCTTCGCTCAGCTTCATTAAACCTCCTTGAGGTCCCTAGATTCAAAAGGAAAAAGCACGGTGGCCTGAGCTTTTCCGTCCTGGCCCCTTCTACGTGGAACTCCCTTCCACTTTCGCTCCGTCTCTGCCCTAAGTATGACTGCTTCCGCAGACTCCTAAAAACCCTGCTCTTCCAAGCCGCATATGACTAAACCTCCTGCTTCTGGGTCACGCCACCTGTCAATGAGCGCCAAGAAACCGATGGTGATAGTGCGCGTTATAAATGTTTTTTTAATAATTAATGTCTGTTTGTAAGGATCTCAAAATTTCTGTGTGTGTTTGAGTCCAATTGGTTCTTTTAAAATCTGGTTTTATCAGATCATAAAGGGGTTTGACCCTTTCTGCGTAATTTGCAATGTATGTTCTTCCGAAATTTAGGAAGCCTAGAATTGACTGTAGGTTTTTTAGTGTTCTAGGTGCTTGGAGTACGGCACATTTCTCTAGGAAATTGTCAGCCAGGCTTTTGCCTTCACTTGATAATTCATATCCTAAGAACAGGACTGTTAGATGGGCAATTCTAGATTTTTTAAAGTTGAATTTGTAACCCTCTGCTGCGAACCCAAGTATTATGGTGTTCACTCTCTTCAAGTGAGTATCCAAGTCATCATCTGTTAGGTAAATGTCGTCGACATATGATAATGCCTCGTCATCGTATGTTTGTAGTAATTCTGTTACTCTCGCTGAGAATACCCCAGGGCTGTTCTTTTATCCCTGGGCTAACCGACATAATTGTTTTTGAGTGCCATTTATTGAGAACGCAGACAAATATCTGCTCTCTGGTGCTATATTTTGACAAAAGAATCCATTAGAGATGTCTAATGTTGTTTTGTATTTTTTGCGCACTATGTTATTCATTAGTGCTGCACTATGAGAGTTTTGCACTGCAAAAGTTTTGCAACATGAGTTAAGGTGTCTGTAATCCAAAACTAGACGATATGAATTGTCTGGTTTGGAGACAGGAAACAAAGGGTTGTTCATTTGTGAGGTGCAAGTTTCAATCACCCCCTGGTATTCTAGTTGATCTAGGATTTCTTTTACCTGTTTTTAGCTTCTTGCTTAATTGGGTACTGTCTTTGTGCAGTAGGTTGTGATTTTAACTGGATTTTGTGAGGAGGAGAGTCCTCATCCCATCCTACGTGATTTTTATATAAAGCAGGAGCTTGAGCTACTGCCCACTTTCTTGCAAGTGTATATTTTTTGTGAATTGGGATATGATTTGAGAAGGCAGGCATAATTATTTCTTCGCCATGAGGGCAGTCCCTGACAAACTCTGGTGGCCAGTCTTTTTCAGCTAGAAGGATGTCATAGCCCTTGGAGAGATTATCCCAAAATAGTCCCCTTATTTTTCTAGTCTTATCCCCTTCTATACGTAAAGTTATTTCATATATTTTGTGAGGTTTGCTAACTCTGGTGTCTGCAGTTTCCACTTGAAGATATTCATTCGTGTCCACTGTCTCCAGATGATTCATAAGGACTTTGCGAGCTATGCTCACTTCTGCTGCGCTGTCTAGCATTGTCTGAGCCCATTCTCCGTTTTTCAGTTGTGTCCTCAGTATTCTCGGCATTGTTAACTACTTTAATACTGGCTACCTTCTTTTTTGGAAATTGTAATTTCTTATTTGGATGAGCAGGTTCCTTGTCTTTGGACTTGACGTGCCCTTCCCTGGGTTCCGATCGTCCTCTTCTTTCCGATTTCTGCGAGGAAGTCTGAAAAGATTGAGAGGGACGTGTATCAAAATCTTGATATCTATCCGGTTTCTTTATATTATCCCTATTTCTAAGGTTGTATTTTTTCACAGAGGGCTCTCTTTGGAGAGACTTGGGTCCTTGGTCCGGAGATCTTTCTCTCCGCCGAGGAGACCTTCCTCTGGACTGGAATCTCTTTTCTTTTGGATTGGATTGTTTGTTTCCATCCCAGTTCTTCTTTTGACTGTTTAGGTTATTTTTAATAAAGATTTTTTCAGGACTTTCAATTAGTTGGGGCTTCACTGGTATTCCACCCAAACTATCTCTACCTAGTTCTTCATAGGATTTTTCTATAATTCTGGCAATTTCAGCTGGTTGGTCTGCTATATCTGTTTCTTATAACCTCTGGCGGATCGCCACGTTTGCTGCTTCTCCCTTTATATTGGCTAGTAATATAGCCGAGACCTGCTTGAAGTCTTTCAGTAATTTCATACCAAGAGTTAAAGCGGGTTCTGGACCGTATTCGTCTTGAATTTGTTTTAGCACATCTGGTATTACCGAAATGGATGGAACACCGTGCGTTTTTGTGTAGATGGAAGCAAAGACTGTACCCCAAGTGTCACAGTCCTCCACGTGTGGTGCGATTCCCATTGGAAGACAGATAGTCAGAATCCTGTGTTTATCCACAGGGGTGGTGTCTGGAAACACCGCCTCTATTTGGGTGATTTTTTGTGCTAACCAGAATGGTATTTGTTCCCGTTTAGCTGGTACTTTACCTAGGCAGGACTGTATGTTCTGTGGTGTAATTTTATTTGTGTTCCCCTGGTGAGGGGTCAGCTGTGGAATTTTAATTGCTGGTTGGATTGTTGAAGTCCGCATTACATATTGGACTAATTGTCTATGTACTTTTATTAATTGTTTTAGTTGTATTAGAAGATCTGCTGCAGACATTCTTTCGATGTCTGGATGTGGTGTGTATCCGGCTAGGACCGGCCACGTTGCTCCTGGTCTACCTAATGGACCGAGCCTGGTGATGTGATTGTTGTGTTTTACGGCGCCATTAAACAAGAGCAGATGCTCTTGGAATTTAAGTGGTACTTCCACCTCCTCGAAAGGAGTGTATTCTTCAGGAGGTTCCTCTGTTTTGTAATGGTGGAAGACCTTTGTTACAGCGTTTGCTGCTGGAAAATGTATCCATGAATAGAATACCTCTGTCTGCCGATATTCGTGTGCCTCTATTACGAATATGACTGTGCCACCTCTAGGTGTCAGTCCATTTTCTATAAGTTTCAAAGTTATAGATTTCCTTATGTTGACCCCGATGAGTATTAAATTCGGGTCTGCTTCTTGCATAGTATTATCAACTGTTACGAGTTCAGCTGCTACTCTAGCTATCTCTCTTTCTTCTTCAGTTTCTGACATTCTACTGTCAGGAACTTTATTTTGTTTAGTTGCAGATCAGGTTTCTTTATGGAAGCAAAGATTAGATGCACAATATTTTTGGAACAGTGTATCCTTCAACGTTGACTAAACCAAGAACCATACATAGGAGTTTCCTCCTGCGAGGTTTGGCGGATATGACCTTTCACCCACTCCAGACGTCTTTGGAGTATTATGGGAAAAAAGGGGTCTGAGTGAAAAAGCACGACTGAGTTACTCTAATGTCTTGCGTTAGTTTTATCGCCTTTCCAAACGTTTGGGCGCCATGTAGTGTAGTTCCTATTATCCCAATAGGCTCTGCGCATTGGAATAATACCTTCAATAGTATAGGCCTAGACCAGACGTTAACTAGGTCTTCTATTGTCGATATTAGACTTAAAGTTTTGGATTTGCCAGCTAGCTCAGAGTTCACTAGAAACTTTCTCGAATAGGCAAGGAGGAGTTGAACCTCCCTGGATAGACAAGAAGGGATTTAGTTTCTGACAACCATAGAACATGACAACTTTGCTCTCCCCTAATCAAGAGTGTATCTCTAGAGTCGTGTGAAAACAAAAGACAACTTATTTTACTCAGTCAGTACGTGCATTCTTAGTCTCACCAGATTGTAGAGAAAAGGAAGAGACGGGCGTGTTCAATAAAAGATGGTATTTATTGATCAGTCTCTTTTCTCGTACAAGAGAAATGGATCGATATTATTGCAATACTTATGGTTAAGTAAAGTGCATACAATAAAAGCAGAAGTATAAAATAATACTGTAAAAACATTTATATGGTTTCTAAGCCATAAGGTGTTTTAAAATGGATAAAATAGATACATACATACATACATTTGACTAATCGTACTCAACTGGTGTTTCTAACTACGCCTACCCCGGTGTACCTGACCTAAGCCTAATACGTGGGCGGGAATAGAAAGTAGCAGTTTAAGTTAAGTTTGTTTTGCCAAGTGACTGACTCAAGAATTCTCTGCAAGGGGTTATTCATTTCTGTACCTGGAATCTAGGATGAATGAGGGATGGTATCTCTCGTCTCTGGTCTCGATATTCCAGGCTGCCTGCGAGGGCTATCCGGAAGCGCCGGAGCTGGATTTCTCGGCAGGAGAAAGCAGCGTCTCGTTCTCAGCGCGTCAGGAAGGCGGGGCTGCGCCAGCGGGGTCTGCTCTGCTCTGGGCTTCGGCAAGTCTGGCTGCTCCGATCTCGTCATCACCGCGTGTGTTTGCTTAAGGCAATACCGGTAATATTTATACCTGTAAGGTGCCGAGATTGACGTAAGGATGGACATAGATACGTCAATAAGGATGTCATACGACTTGGTCGTTAGCACATTCTTTTGCTGAAGTTCTCGATGAAATCAAAACAATGGCCGCAGGGTTTTTCCCAGGTTGTCATAGGTTTGATTTGTTTTGAGAACTCCGTATGCCTTATCAGGGGCTGGAGGAATATCGCTTGTCTAATTAGATGGCAAGCGTTATGACCTAATCAGATAACACGTTCCTGTGCCGTAGTGTGGCTTAATCAGATAACGGTTTCTGCATCATGGGATGGCTGCTAGTTAACTTGTTAACCAGAACAGGGTCAGGAATAGGGGGATCGATACAGAACCTATAGGAATACATCACAGAGTTTTATATAGCGCTACTGGACCCTGGGTATCAGAGCACTTTACAAGGTCGGTATACATACAAGAAATAGTTCAACGTGTGTAATAGTCATGAAAGATACAAAACTTTACATTTGCATGGCTAGGAGGTAGCATATAATGACATAAGCAGCCTACCCACATTCATGGAGAGTATAGAGAATCAGAGAAATAGGGGATGTGAAACAGGAGGAGAAGATGTAAGAGAGGTGGGGAAAGGGGGTTGGGTGAGTGGATAGCAGGGGAGCGGAGTGTGTATAGTAATTGAGTCATTGACGTTAGGGGCCACAATATTTGTTGAGAAGAAGTGATTTGAGCCTTTTATTTGAAGAGAGGATAGGAGGGGTTGCAACGGAGATCTTTGGGGAGAGAGTTCCAAATCGTGGGATCATTACCAGAGAATGCACGGGATTGGGGTTTTTTGCATTTGAGTTTGGGCGGGATTAGGACAAGGGAGTTAGTGCTCCTAAGGGATCTAGAGCACCCAGCTTTATGTAATTTGTCAGCAAGATAAGGGTGTATTTAGGTGGAGGGCTTTATACGTGATACATGCAATCTTGTAAGTGGATCTTCCTTCGATTGGGAGCCAGTTAAGACATTTAATCGGTGCCAGGTGGATTTTAGGGGTGCCAGCGAGTGTTGCGTTGCCATAGTCAACTTTTGACAGGACAAGTGATTGGAAAACGATTTTAAAGTCATCAGCTGGGATAAAAGGTTTCAGTTTTTTGAGGTGATGAAGGGTGAAAAGGGCACTTTTGGCAGCATTTTTAATGTGTGGGATGAGATTCAGGTTTAGATCAATGCTGATGCCTAGGGATTTGACAGAGTTAGAGGTGGAGAAGGGACAGTTGAGAGCTGTGATATCATTGACCCAGAGTTGAATAGGGAGAGAGTTTCTCTTGGGACTAAAAAGGATGATTTCGGTTTTTTTAGGATTCAGTTTGAGATGATTGAGGTGGAACCAAGTTTGAACTTTATTCAAAGTGTCGCTGAGGTGAAGGATGTCATTGTGGGATTTGATCTTGTAGTAAAGTTGGGTGTCGTCGTCATAGAGGTGGTAACATATTTTGGCTTGTTTGAGAATGAGGGTGAGTGGTTCCATGAATAGATTGAATAGGGTGGGGGAGAACCTTGTGGAACACCAAGTGAGACCGGTTGATGTTTGGAGAGGCATTGACTGAGCTTAATTTGTTGGGATCTGTTTTGAAGGAATGAGGAGAACCATTTGAGTACAGTGCCCTCAAGACCAAAGCGAACTTTAAGGGTGTTGAGAAGGGTGGGATGGTGGACAGTATCGAATGCCGCCGAAAGGTCAAGGAGGATTAGTAAAGGGGATTCACCTCTGTCTAGAGAGCGGTGAATGTCGTCTGTAATATTAAGCATGGCCGTTTCAGTACTGCATCCTTTTCTGAAGCCCGATTGGAACATGTCAAGGAGATTGAAAGAGATGATATGGTTATCTAGCTGGGAAAGGACACATTTTTCCAGGGCTTTTGAGAGGAAAGGAAGGTTAGAGATGGGGCGTAGATTGTTGATGTCATTGGGGTCAGCAGAGGCGTTTTTGAGGATGGGGGAGATTTGACCTATCTGTAGGGAGGCTAGGACAC
This sequence comes from Lissotriton helveticus, assembly GCF_964261635.1. NCBI lineage: Eukaryota > Metazoa > Chordata > Amphibia > Caudata > Salamandridae > Lissotriton > Lissotriton helveticus. The sequence continues at coordinate 1,694,192,002 of NC_136069.1, read as the reverse complement.
AACCCGTGGAAAGATTGGAGTTGATGATATTAGTCCAAAGCGGAGCAATGATGTGCTTGAGTTCTTGGACCAGGTGAGAGGGAAGAGGGTCTATAGTGTGAGAGGATGGTTTGAGTTTAGAGATGATGTTGATGATAGCTGTTTCCGAAACAGGGGAGAATTCGCTCCAGGAGGCATTATTTTTAGCTTGGTGGAGTATGAGAGTGGAGACTGGGAGGGGGGAACTGAGAGTGGTTGGGAGTGGTCTTGAAACGGGGAGAGGAGGGCGAGTTAGTGCTACGAATGTTAGGGAGGGGCTGATGTATGAAGGGAGGTTGAGGTGATAGGGGGGTGGAGGCGAAGGAAAGTTTGATCGTGTTGACTTTGTTAGAGAAGAAGCTGGCTATTTCTTCACATCTTTCGGTAGTGGCAAGTATTTTTGGAGGGCCTGAAGAGGTTTGTTTTTTAACAATGTTAAAGAGTTCTCTGGGGCGGTTTTGGGCATGATCTAGCTGCGTTCAAAGATAGGAGGCTTTTTCAATGAAGATGTGTTTTTTGTATTGGGCCCTAGCGTTTCTCAGAAGCACCAAATTGTCAGTGGTGGGATGATTCCTCCAGGTATGTTCAGATTGCCTAAGTGTCCGTCTTTCCTTGTTAAGGTCCAAGTTAAACCAGGATTTTGGAGGGATGTTTTTTTCTTGTTTGTATTTGATAGGGGCAATTTGATCAAGGGCTTCAAGAATAGAGTTGTTGTAGTGTTCGGTAAGGTCGTTTGTGCTATGGGAGAGAGGGGGGAGTAGTAAGCAAGATTTAATAGTGGATTTCAATTCACCCGGCTGAATAAGGTGAAGTTTACAAGTAGGTTTTAGTGGTAAGCTGCCCATGGGGGCGGGTGTATGGTGGGGCCATTTAAGTTGAAGACGATAAGGTGATGGTCGGACCAGTCTACTGGAAGGATTTTTGAGAGGGAGGCGAGATCCTTGCTAGTCAGGATAGCATCAAAGGATGGCACCTTTGGTGTGAGTTGGGGATTGGCAGAGTTGGGTCAGGTCGGTAATGTCCAAGATATCGTTAAACCAGGAGACAGCAGGGTCGTCACTTTTGTTCCAGTGGATGTTGTAGTCCCCTAGAAAGATGTTTTTAGAGTGGGAGAGTGATGCTAGAGTGATAAGATCGGACATCTCTTCAGTAAAGGAGATAGAGTTTCCAGGAGGGTGGTAGATAGTGTGAAGCCTAATGACGGGGAAGCCTGGGTTATTGATATCAGCGCAAAGATATTCAACAGTGGATGGGTCTTGCAGTTGGACAAGCGAGAGATTAAGATTATCTTTGAAGATAATGGCAAGGCCACCTCCTATTTGTTCACATCTATCTTTTTTAATGATGAGATAACTAGGGGGGATCAGCAAGTCTAGAATCGGAGTGGAATGGGGGTTAAGCCAGGTTTCAGTAAGGAATGTTATGTCTATGTTTTCACTGAGAATAGTTTTGGTGATCTCAGTTGCATGGCAGGAGGCGGATCGGTAGTTAATCAGCATGCATGATAGGGGGGTGGTGTTGGGTAATTGGGATGGGGACAGGGGGAATGGGTTTTAGTTGTTGTGGGAGTCTAGGAGATGTCGGAAGAAGGGGTAGTCTGCTTGTACCCAGGATAATTGGGATAGAGGAATGAAGGCTAGGGGGAGTACGAGGGTAGGATTCTGTGGGAGAAGCAAAAGAGCTAGTAAGGGAGTTGAATTCCTCGGAATGAGGGTGAGTGTCATGTGGTGGGGGAGTGTTGGCACTGAAGGCATGGGCGTTTTTGGTGAGTTCAGTGGGTATGGATGAGGTATAGAGGTTACGAGGGCGGGTAGGGCATGGTGGAGTGTTGGTGTAGGTGCTATTGCAAGGAGATGTGTTGGTGGTGGTAACAGCATAAGTGCAAGGAGGACAGTTCTTGGGGGGATTAAGAGTAGAGGAATTGGTGTGTGATGATAAGGGGGTAGCGATTAGCGACGGGACCAATGTGTGAGTCTGGTTAGAGGGATGGGCTTTAGTGAGGAGTGAGACATCAGTTCTGAGAGAGTTTAGATCAATGACAAGGGACATCAGGAGAAGTTCAACATTAAGGAGTGATTGTGTGAGCAGTGAGGAGTGGAGAGCATCGATAGAATTGGGGAGGCTAGAGGGGTTAGCGTAATCAGGGGGACGTGGATTAATGAGCTGAAGGGAAGGATAGCCTGGAGGGGGGAGGGGAATTGAAGTTTGCTGTGTGATGTGATAATTTTTGGGTAGAAGGGGGCACAGGGGGTCGGTGAGGGAGGGAAATACGTAGTGGGCGGAAGGTGGGGTGGGGAGACAATAGGGGCTGGTGTACCCGGAGTATTGTGGGGTATATGGGATATATGTGAGACAGAGGAGGAGTAGTCAGAGGGGGAGATGTGGGTGGTAATGAGGGGGAGATGAGGGACATTTGAAGAGGTGGAAGGGGAGAAAGTGCATCAAAGAGTGAGGTGAAATGGGAATTAGAGGACAAAAGGGGAATAGAGGAGCATTGGCTAATGGAATGAGGGGTGATCGAGGCAGGGACATTAGGTGGTATAGAGTTGGCATAAAAGATAGAGGTAGGGACGGATGCTAGGGAGGCCAATTGATGCTGGACGGGGGTGGTAGTGTTGGGTGTGGGAGTGGGCGAATCTGTGCAGGTGGAAGGGGGTGCAGGGGTGGGTTGGGTGTTGGAGATAGTTGTGAAGTTAGGGGTTGGGGTAGTCAGTAGAGGTTGGCGATCAGGCGATTTTGTGCAGGTGGAAGGAGATGCAGGGGGGATTGGGTGTTGGAGATAGCAGTGGAGTTGAGGGCTGGGGTAGTCGGAAGAGGTTGGGAATTGATATCGAAGATAGGGGGGTAGAGGGTAAGTTCGGGAGAATCTGTAGGGGGGTGAGAGATACCATGATTCGTGAAGGAACCAGGAGTTGGGCTGCACCACAGATGCGTTCCATGGGCATTAAGTGGGGGTTCTCATGCAACCCCAAAGGTTTTTGGATCATTCCCAGATTTACACAAACAGGTAAACCATGGGAATGCACCAAAAAGATATGCCTCCCAGGTGAGAAGTAAGGAGGAGAATTAGCTTTGTTTCTCTTTAATACTTTCTGTGTGTCCTGCATTCTGCTGCACACATAGAAAGTGGAATATGCCTCTCAGCATTGTTTTGTGCAGGAAAGTGTCCCTTGCTGCACAGAAACAGTCCTGCACGCAAAACTGACACCCTTGCACCATGTTTCAAGGGTGCCCTTGTTATCACTGGGCCGCCAAAAAAGTAACGGCACAGGAACAATGCAGGAATGCATCGTATTCTTTTAGATATGGTGCATTTCTGCCCTTTCCTTGTAACGCAGCACAGTTCAGCAAGGTTACTTGCTGAGCAGAGTTACAATCCAATAAGATAGTCCCGAATCGGTAAAGGATATGTAGGAAGCACTTTGAAGAGTGCTTTTGTGCTTTAAGGATTCGTTATTTACCACCAACTATTAGTTGGTGGTAAATAACGAATACCTCTGTAAATACAAATCTGTGCATTTACACCTGTGCCATGTGACAGACATTAATGCCCTTAGGGCATGTATGTGTGCCACATGTGCACACAAGCACTATTCAAGGGTGCAACAGTCCTCCGGGCCCATAGGAATGAATTGCAATTACCAAATCTGTAAATACCGATTCGGTAAATACTGAATCTTAACGATTCAATAATTTTTACCGAATTATTAGCTACATAGCATTTACCGATTCTAAAATACAGAATCGGTAAAATTCGGTATTTTAGTATTGGTAAATCCTATTTACCAACATCTAGCCCTAGATGTGGTAAATGAAATATTACATTGAGAACAACATTTGCATAGCCGTTGACACATGAACTGTTTTCCAACTGGTAACCTAATGTATCTGCATCACTTTCCATTTTTCTCTTCTTACCAGCTTCTACTTTGTTCTTGAGTCCTTTATTTTGTGCGGCATCTGTTCACTCTTTTGTAGTCTTCCATTTTGAACTGATTATCCTTTTCTCATAAATTGGGTATTGGCCTAAATGAGGTGTGTATACACTTCTCAACTAATTGTACTCTCTTACACAGCTTCCACCATGCACTATCCTTATGATCATCAAAATCACTTAAAAACAAACCAGGCAATATTCTAACTCGCGGCAATTTACATATGAAATTCCTTTTTTAAATACAGTACTTTCCCTATCAACAGTAGTTGCATCCACACTTAAACCTTGTGATTTATGGACGGTAACAGCATATACTAGAGAGATTGGGAGCTGTCGACGTCGCCCATATAAGACTCACGCCATTAATCTGATCAAATTTTATGTCCAAGTATTCAACTTCATCTCTGTTTCGGAAAATAATAAAATCAATTATTTTACCTATTGCATCATTTTCTAACCCTTCCTCTACATTTAAATTGCATTGCAAAATGACTCAATAGTTTTTGTTGACACACACTATCTTTCTTAATCCTGCATATTTAGACAAAGAATTCTACAAAGCATCCCATTTTGCTTGCAGTTTATCTGTCAGTAATACTGTGACTCCTTGATGTTTAATTTTATTATTAGCTGTAATTTCCAAAATATCTTGCTTCATCAGTTGTAGTAATTGCTCATTAAAGTTGGCACACCCTTTTGTAGTGTGTTTATCTAGGGACCTGTATCGATACTCCTATTTCTGACCCTTGCCCAGTTATAAATCACTAATATCCATACAACGGCACAGAAACCCGTTTCATAAATTAGTCATAGCGCATGCTGTCACATTAAGCAAGCACTATTCCTCCAGCCCCCTAGAAAGCACAACGAGTTCCTAAACAAATCCAGGCCTCGAGCAACCTGGGAAATCCCCGCCTGCCATGTTTTGATTTAGTCCAAGAACTCCTGTAAAGCACTGCAAGAATGCTCAGTTCTTAGTGACATCCTTATTGACGTCTTATGTCCATCCTTACGTCAAACCCAGCACCTCTCAGGTATAAATATACCAACGCTGTCCTAAGCAGAGACACGGTGGTGATGAACCTGGAGCAGTGACTACTTGCCGGAGAGCCCAGCTGATGCGAGAGCCCACGGACGCTGCCCCTCCCCTTTTGACGCGCTGAGGAAGACGCTGTCTTTTCTCTTGCTGAGAAATCCAGCCTCCAGCGTTTCCAGCCCACCTTCGCGGGTGACTGGGATACCGAGTCCTGAGAAGGAGATACCAGACCTCCAGCCTTGTAAATCCCAGGTACTGAACTGACTAAACCCTTATAGAGAATTCTTGAGTCAGATTCTTGGCAAAACAAACTTAACTTAAACTGCTACTTACTTACTCCCTCCCATGTATTAGGCTTAGGTCAGGTACACCGGGGTAGGCGTAGTTAGAAGCACCAGTTGAGTACGATTGGTCAATGTATATATGTATGTATATCTTTTATCCATTTTAAAGTATCATATGGCTAAGAAACCATATCAATGCTTTTACAGTATTATTTCATGATCCTGCTTTTACTGTATGCACTTTACTTAACTATAAGTATTGCAATTGCAGCGATTCATTTCTCTTGTATGAGAAAAGAGACTGATCAATAAATACCACCTTTTATTGAAAACGCCCGTCTCTCCTTTTCTCTGCAATCTGGTGAAACTAAGTATGCACGTATTGACTGAGTAAAATAGCTGTCTTTTGTTTTCACACGACTCTAGAGATACACTCTTGATCAGGGAGAGCAAAGTTGTCATGTTGTATGGTTGTCAGAAACTAAATCCCTTCTTGTCTATCCAGGGAGGTTAAAATCCTCCTCGCCTATTCTAGAAAGTTTCTAGTGAACTCTGAGCTAGCTGGCACACAAAACATAAGTCTAATATCGTCAGTAGAAGACCTAGTTAACCTCTGTCCTACGTCTATACTATTGAAGATATTATTCCAATGCGCAGAGCCTATTGGGAATATAGGAACTACACTACACTTTAAGTGTTGACATGAAACAAACTATAGACTTCTTTTCTTCAATAAAAAGTGTTCATTAGTTCAGACGCTGTAATATTAGATTTAAATAGTTTATAAGATGACAATTCAGGGACTATTAGTTAGAAATTAGCATTTAAAGAACCTTTGAATTTCACTGAAAAGAACATATGTTTCAGGAATGTTATATTTCGAAATTTACATTTAAAAAACCTTTGAAATTCACTAAACATAGGTTTTAGGGATGTTATAGTAAGAATTTAGCATTTAAAAAACCTTAGAAATTCACTGAAAAAACACAGGTTTCAGGGACTTTATAGTTAGTTGGAAATTTTAGTCATATAAAACCAGAGAAATTCGGCTGTTATAGTTAGTTGGGGTAACTATAACTCACACCCCCGCAATGCACTGCTGATGACTTCACATATTACATCACTCATGACATGGTCAGTGACATCACTGATTACATCACTGATGTCATCTCAAATGAGCTCAAAGCTCACCAGCCCTCCAGCTTCTCTTCCACTCTTACCCCATGTTCTAGATAAATTGACTGCTGACGCGTTTCAAGGAACAAACCTCTTCTTCAAGGCTCTGTAACAAAGGGCAACACAGAATCACTTCACCTTTGCAAAAAATACTGCTTTTATTCCTTCAATGGCCCCCTAGTGGACCGCACTTGTAACGTGTTAATTTTTAAAGGCCTTATGGAACTTGTATTCCGAAGCAAATCACAATCTCCCCTGATGGGTGTGTTTGCCCATGTTCATTAATACAAATATTGTCCTTACAGTAAGTTCCAGGAACAATGGGTAAGTGTGCATAGAGCAGCTCGCTGTGCCGTTTCAGGTAAAAAAAAAACGTGAATACCAGAGTTTGCATTCTTTCTGCAGTGCATCTTCTGCATTCAACTACTAGATTGTTGAACATGATACCATACTAGCTTTCGACAGGAGACTTGTAAAACAGGAAAATACTACATGTCAAACTTTACAACTTAGAATATTCAAACACCAAAAAGTCCTGTGCGAGGAAAAAGGGGTTGCCTTGAAATAAATGTAACCCAAGGGATTCTTCAATCCCTGCATAAACTGCTATCTTTAATTTCTTTAGACAACAACTTTTAACGCACCCAGTTGCAGATCATAAAGAAATCAACTTTAAAAAGTTGATGTAGTTGAATTCTGACAGCACAACTCCTGCTTGTATGACAGCAGCTGAGGTGAAAGGCAGATCACATCATAGAACAGCTGTTTAAAGCAAAGAAAATAAAATGCTACTTTTCTTTCTTCTGCTCTATTTTGTAGCATACAGTGACTAGGAGAAAGAACATGTTATTTTTCGCATTTTTTAGATGACTATAGAAACATTGTAATCTTTTGGACGGTTTCTACACGTTCTGAAGTCCTGCAGCTATTTTGTTTTAAAAAGTGACTTGTATTAAACTGTTCTAAAATCCTTTTTCAAAAAAAATCTAACAGGTTTTGGATGTGTTTAATTTTGCAATAGAGGTTATATTTCTATCCTTCCTGTTAGTAAACAAATGAAAGAGCTACTCAGCAAGGTTTCAAGTTGTTTGTGGGAAAGGAGATGTTGTGACCATGTATTATATGGGACAAAGTAGCCCCTGCAATATATGATAGGGAATTGAAGTATACAGTGATGTAACGTCTACAGTACACAACATCCATTCTTTGATATTTGTGATGTGTGTGATAGAAAATTCTTAGTGTTACGTAGATAGGGGCAGATTTATGATAACTGGCGCATCCCCAGGGATGCGCCAGTTTTTTTGCGCCGCTGCTCCGCCACCCATGGTGCGCCGCATTTACAATGCGGCGCACCATGCGGCAAAAACGGAACAGATGCGTGACGCATCTGTGCCGTAAAGGTGGCGCATTGCTGGAGTTGCGTCGCAAGCGCGACGCAGCTCCAGCAAGGCTCGGGGGTGCCCCATCTATACAATGCTGCGTCAAGACCTACGCCTGCTTCAAGCAGGCGCAGGGTTTTGACGCAGCATTGGCCAGAAAGTGACTGAGTGAAATCTTATAGATTTCACTCAGCCACTTTTGCGAGGCGCACCTGCCCACAAGTGGCGCAGGGCTTTACAACGTGACGCATCTGCCTAGATGCGTCCCGTTGTAAATGGGTCGTAGGGATGCGCCACGTTTACGCCGCAGTTGTGTGACGGAAACGTGGCGCATTCCCATCATAAATCTGCCCCATAGGATTTCCAAGAGCCTGCTAAAGGTTGCACAAATTTATCAATATAGGTGCCCATTGATTCGAAAAGAGACCCACATCCAGACACAGTGGGTCTGAAAAATGGATCTACAGGATGTTTATGAATTTTAGGCAACATATATATATATATATATATGTGGTCTTTTGGGAAATTGTTTAATCAAAAATCTCCTTGTTTTCACAGAAAGCCAGTCCATGTCTCATGCATTGTCTAAAATTGTGATTAAGACTTGTGACATCTCAAAGGTGGGGTTGTGATCCAATTTAAGGTATGTTGTTTCATAAGCCAAATGTTCTTGTACTGCCCTATTGCAGTATTTGTAATCCATGACTACAAGAGCACCACCTTTGTCAGCTTGCTGGAACACTAGGTTTTAGTCTTAGCTAGTTGCTTCAAAGTGATTCTTTCAGATATAGACAAGTTACAACATCTGTGTTGCAGAAATTACAATTTGCTCAAATCATGTTTAACCAATGATTAAAATGAGTCAAGCTCTTTGTGGGATTCCGGTGCTGTGAACCTGCTTTCAGGTTTGAATTCTAAAAATTCTTGATCTCCTTTGGAACAGGGTTAATCAAAATATTGTCCAAAAATGCAGTAATCGTATTAAACTCATGAATTGATACAGAGCCATCTCTGTTTCATGAATATTGGTGTTGTATGTAGGTACAAATGTTGTACCTTTGTTCCAAATGTATAATTGTTTATGTGTGAGTAGTGGCGAAGAAATGTTTTTGACAATGTTTACTGACAACGTAGGAGACGCAGCACAGAGTGTTTGGGGCGTGTGGGGGTCAGAAGGACTACGAGCCCCAGGAGCCATTGGGGGCAACTAGCGACGGACCCAGCCCTCCCTTTCCTCCGCACCAGCTGCTAAAAGACCTTGCGCCTCCCGTTTCGTGGGAGACGCAGCGCAGAGTGTTTGGGGTGTGTGGGGGCCAGAAGGACTACGAGCTCCAGGAGCCATTGGGGGCAACCAGCGATGGACCCAGCCCTCCCTTTCCGCCCGCACCAGCTGCTAAAATACCATGCGCCTCCCGCTTCGCGGGAGACGCAGCGCAGAGTGTTTGGGGCGTGTGGGGGCCAGGAGGACTAAGAGCCCCTGGAGCCATTGGGGGCAACCAGCGACGGACCCAGCCCTCCCTTTCCGCCCTTAGTGCTGTATAAGCAACACGTCATCTCCGTCCCGCGGGACGCACGCGTGGACGTGCGCCGGGCTAAGCCCGGGGAAAGGGCGGGCCGTCTGTGGCTGTCAGGGGCCAGAAGAGGCCGGGCCGGGCCACCTCAACGTGAACTTTATCATGGGTAAGCGGAAATTACATACTTTACAAGACCAGGGGGGGGATAAGGCCAAAGTTCCTAAGAAGTCTGCGTCTATCATTTCCTTTCTGACCGGCGGTGGGTGTGTTGACAACAGAAATTGAAACCGCTGAGAGGGAACTTGCGTTGGATACGACCACAGCTCAAGTAACGGGAACCGACCCCTTGGAGGTCACCCCGGAAAACCTTGTTCCCCTGGAACTCTGTGTACTTATTAACCCTCAAACCCGTGCACAGGAAGTACACCATGTTGTCGCTGAAGAGAGGGCTCAACGACCCATAAGTAATGCCCCTTGTAAATCCCCCAGTCAGACGCCAATGTCTAAAGGTCAGTCTAAAAAGCAGAGTACCGTGTCAAAGAAAGTCCCAAAGAGAACAAATAAGCGGGACAAAGAGCCAAAAAGTACTACACAGAATCATGGGCCTGCCACATCTAAGACAATAGAGACAACTCTCCGGGACATGGTGGAGGAAATGTGTACCTCTCGGTTGGAGTTGGCTCTAACAAGTATTGCGAAGGACATTATTGATACTTTGAACATTTGTGTTTCTGGTTTATTAGAAAAATGCGATCGAATCAATGAGTTTTTAAATTTGCATGATTGTGTATCTGGCACGGCTCAGATATCTGGGCGCTCTATATGTCACTCTAAAGTGGGCATTGAGAAAAATGTGGAACAAGGTGAAGGACATAGGTCAGTATGCCCCCTATTGGTTGAAAATACTATGCCTGGACACGCCATACCCAGGAGTCGTACTGATTGTATTGGGATTGGGGAACTACAGAGAAGTATAGTAAGGAAACTAGAGATGCGAAGCAATTTAGTCCCATCTAGGTCAAGGGGGAAAGATTTGGATCAACAGCTTAGGGATACAATTGTTATTCAACCTAATATTAATCTACCCCCTGAAGCAGCCCCGTTGCTGGTAGTCCTTGTAAGGGTTCCCCCATTGGTGGAGGGAGAAGTTGAATCTACAGATACTCTGTTAGCAGTTACTAAAAATGGTGTGACCATAATTGCTCTAGCGATATTGAAATTTCCTCAAACATTATAATGGCCAGGCGGGTTGGTTGGCTAGGGAGTTCCCAAAAGGTCATCAAAGGGGACTGCGTCATCGTTAATTTTAATAATCCACATGTTGTACCCCGTCTGTTGTGGGACGGCTCTGATTTGAAGAGAGAGGAAGGAAGTATTAGGGCATTATCACAGTTTTTTGTATCCCCCTAAGTCAGGTAAAAGGTGATATAAGATCCTATCTACAACAAACCCATGGAAGTCTAGGTCGGCTCCCCTATAATTCCATAAATAGGGAACATCTTGCTGGTGGGGATAGTTCTGGAGCTGTTTTTTCACCAAAAACACAATGTACTCAGGTAACCATGAGTAGGGACACTTTAGTTCTTTAGTCCCGGTTAAATGAGAACGATTGACTAAGGCCAATACCTGTGACTCTTCGACACACTCCCCCTGAGTATGACACCACTGCAGAGACAAATGCAAAATTTAGGCTAATGAGCTGGAACATTGCAGGGCTTCGGTCTAAAAGGGGTGACCAGAATTGGTTAAAGCTTATCAGAGCCTGTGATGTTGTAGCCTTGCCAGAGACCTGGGATAAGGACAATAACTTCTGGGTGGATGGCTTTAAATCTTATTTCCCGCCAGCCCCCCCAACTCCCACGGGTAGAGCTAAGGGAGGTTTGATGCTCCTCCTCTCGGTGAGACTAAAGGGCACAGTAACAATCTTAGATTCTGCTTCTCCTAATTGTTTAACCCCTTCCACGCTCATGACGAGCTGGGCTCGTCATGAGGTAGCCTCCTCGCACGCTCATGACGAGCCCAGCTCGTCATGAAACATGGGAATGATCAAATCCCAGCACAGGAGGGGAAAATGCATAGCATCGATCTGGTTAATAGCAGAGCTCACTACCTCGAATAATGTTAAAACTCTGATAATTAACTTTTATAATTCCGGGGATAGTGAGTATTGTAATGAGCATCTATGCTATTTGACACAGTTTTTAGAAATATATAAAGCGCAGCAAACCACTTATGTCTATATTATTCTTATGGGTGATTTTAATATTCATTTTTGTAATTTTAATTGTCGAATTAATGAAATTCATTGCCCCTCCTTTGCGTCGCCTCCTCACTTTGAACATACTTAAAAGGGGGAGGCTCTCGAAGAACTGCTGTCATATGCTGAACTCTATGAGCCCAGTTTCTTTGATATCAATGAGAGGGTTGTAACCTTTAAAGCTAGGGAAAGCGAGACGATCATTGATTATATATTTTTATCGCCTGCTCTGTTAGGGCATGTCTTCTTTTATAATGCCACTCGCTCTCCCTTTAGTGATCACAATCCGGTTAACTTAGTACTGGATAAAGGCTTCTGCTTTATAGATGCCACAGCTAAGGCCAAGGGACCTAGTAGTGTGGTAACCCAAGACCATGGGAGGAGGCTAAAATGGGCAAAAATAGTTCCTGAGCACTTTTTTGATAGCTTGACTACGAAGGTTAAAGAAGATATCATAAAATGTGCTGACTGTTCTACGTCGGTGGGGAAACTATCATAGCTTTTAAAGCAATTTGTAAACAGGTTGCCTTAGATCTAACCATTACTACTAGGCCTAAACAAAAATAAGAAAAAAGATGGTTTGACTCTAAATGCTCTAGGGCGCACCAAAACCTAATAAAATCATTGAAAGATATACCCAGGGATAAAGGCCTTATAGCTAGCCTCAGAAAAGAATATAAATTATACATACAGATTTGTAAAAATGAAATCAAATCAGAGGCTTGGGATAGTTTGATGTCTAAAGAAGTCTTAAAGGATAGTTCAAAGTATTGGTCTATCGTTAATAGTCCACTGCTCTCAGGTGAGGAGAATGGTGTATTGGAAATTAATATCCCAGAAGATGAGTTGTTGACTCACTTTGAAGATATCTATGCAAGTCACGAGGTATTCAATTCTTTTGTTGCTCCCACCAGTAGCTCCCCATTGCCCAAACTAGTGTTTGATGTGGAGGATGTGGAGAGAGCAATAAATGATTCGGCAAGTAGTAAGGCTCCAGGCCCAGACGGCGTGCCCGCTGACCTTTATAAGGGAAATGTCAAACTATGGGCTTAAATTTTAACAAATGTTTTTAATTCTACTGTTTCCCATGGGTTTCCCGCCTCATGGTCCCACTCTATTATTATTCCTGTATTTAAAAAAGGGCAGAGATGGGACCCTAGGTGTTATAGGCCCATTTCTTTAATAGATTCCTCCATTAAAATCCTGCGAAAAGTTATCTTAACTAAGGTGTCAGAGTGGGTAACAGATAATGGGATTCTGTCCGATCTCCAATATGGATTTAGATCCGGCAGAAGTACTGTTGACCAGTGCCTTAATTTGTATTTATTAACAAATAAATACACTGTAGCTTCCAAGGGGTCTATTTATTTAGGCTTTATGTACCTATCCACAGCCTTTGATCTGGTAAACAGATCGAAGCTGTGGACCCTTTTGTTAAATTTAGGGATTGACCCCTGTTTGGTATTTTTTTTGGCTCTATTTGGGATCTATTTGCGTCCGTCAGGATGACACAGGAGGGCGCTTGCACAAGCCACTTTAAATCTGGTAGAGGGGTCAGACAAGGATGCATTCTGGCCCCTCTACTTTTTACATTATATATTAACGCCGTAGATAAATCCCTGGATACTGCTGTTTTGGACGTCCCGCGTATAGGGAACAGTACCATCCCGGTTCTCCTGTACGCGGACGATGCCGTCCTATTAGCTCGCACCCCGATAGGTCTACAGAGACTACTGAACTCCTTTGGGGAGTTCATGAACTCTCTGGATCTGGTAGTAAACATTGTCAAATCACATGTTATGTCTTTGGGGTTAGGTAAGAACAAAGTCAGGACCTTTTATTGTGAGGGGGCCGAGGTTAAAAGGGTGAAGGACTTTACTTACCTGGGGGTAATGTTTGATGACAGATGTTCCTGGGTCCCCCAGCGCTTAGCAAAAAATAATGCCTTAGGAACATCGTCATCAGCACTCCTGGGTTTTGCCCAACGACTGGGGGGTAAACCTAATGAGACGATTCTCTCTATTTACAAGGCAAAATGCCTGGCAATAGCGTTATATGGGGCTGCAATATGGGGGTATAAGGTCGAAAATAATTTTTTTCGCTCTCTCTTGTCTATCCCCCAATATACTTCAACATTTTCTACCCATCAGGAGCTGGGGATGGGGTATGTTTGTGACCTGATTACCATGGCTCCTCTAATCTGTTGGCTAAAAACCTGGCTTAACCCAGAACTAACGTTAAATCGCCAGATTTTAAAAGACTGTGTCACTTTAGAAAGAGGGAATGAAATACAGTGGCTTTTCCATATTAAGTTAATGTTTGAGAAACTTGGGCGCCCAAAAATTTTTGAAACACCAGAGGGAATTGTTAAAGGTGATATTAGTTGGGTTAAAAAGCATTTTTTGATCCTAAGGACCCAGGAACGGGAGAATGAGGAATTTAAAAAACCTCTGGTTAATGCCCATTTTTTACTAGTTACATCACCATCTATTGAGCCCTACCTAAAGCTAGTAACAACGCCATATCATCGCTGGTTACTAACTAGATTCCGTTTCAGTCAGATTCACCTTTTATTGGGAACTTTTCAAGGCTGGAGTAAACCAGAAGAGGCAGCACTTTGTGATTGTGACAGTAGCTCGAGCCAAGATACCATGCACTTTATATTTTTTTGCGATCATTATTATGATATCAGAAATAAGTTTATAATTCCACTCTTAAGAGGTAAGGGGTTTTTACAGGCTAAACCTGCCTTATTATATCTGCAATTACTGGATAACCCCTGAAATATTTTTAATATCGCAAACTATTTTGTAGCAGCTGTACGGTCAAGAAAATTAAGACGCTCAGTTATGATCGAATCATGAATTTCTCTGTTTTTATTTTGTATTTTTAATGGGTATGACATTGTATAACACCAGGATTTTCTATGTATTTTTAATATTTTTTAATATTTTTCTATCACCCCAAATGTGCTTTATGATGTGTGATTTGTATGTGTACTTTTATGATTTTAATTAATCGAAATAAAGTGGTTTTTGACTTTGACTTTGACTAAGTAGATTTTGTCAAAGCTTTTCTTTGGCTTTTTACTCTTTCATTCCTCTACGGATTTTGAGGCATGTCCGGTGGGTTTTGCTAGCGTTGGATCTGGTGGTTGTGTCAAGTGTTAGCCCTAGGATAAAAAAGACTCAGTGGAACTTGTTGTACGTATAACAATGTTCTCTACACTTGTTTGGCTGCTAGAGGCGGCATCCCCTCTTGATGGTTCAAAGTTCAAGGGAGTCCTCGATGATAATATCTCATGATCTGAGTCAATGCTCTCCTCAGATGAAGTATGAGGATTTTTGTTAGGTTTCGGTTGAGAATACATATCTGCCCATTAATTATACTTTGTTGAGATAAAAATCAATTGTGTCCCTCTTATATTTTCTGAGTTTCCTTTCATGGAGTTCTTTCCCATAGTTTTCGAGTTTGTTGCTTATCTGTTCCAAAGTCTTAGACCAGCCTTCTGTTTCCATGCGGTTGGATAATTCTAGTTGCACATTCTGAATCTCTTCTTCTAGTTCCCTGATTGTTTTTGATAGTTCATCCACTATAAGTAAAATGAGATCCAATGAGCACTTATTCAACACTGTATACCATTTGTCCATAAATGGTTTATTAAACTGAAAGCAAACAGCATGGGTTTGATTTCTAGCCATAAACCTTGTGGTATTCTTTTATGTTTATGATATTGGATTATTGTTGATGTATGGAGTCTTTGATTCTATTCTCTTCGGCATGTAAATTCTAGGTGTTTTAATTGCTGTGTAATATACCCTTCGCCCGTGTCAAATGTTTTGGTAGCTTTAATCAGTGCATACATTTCAGTGGCTTCTTCAGAAGTGTATGCTTTTGTTTCTGTGCGGTTTTCTGTTGTACTCGCAATGCTTTCAAATTAAGCCATATTTAAAAGGATTCGGGTGAAAATGTTACAAAAAAAATAAATAATCCAAGCCACATTTCAAATGCTCAAAGGCCGGCCGGCCCTATCTGAACTCGCCTATAAGGAATACATCAGATATTAATAGAACAATGGACATTATTGTAAAAAAAACTAGCGAAAGTACATGATCTGGTAAAATCCACCAAACAAAATACAGACTCTTTACAATTAGAAATGACAATGATAAGGATAGACATCAACATTATAAACATTAGGATAATGGGTCCAGGACAGAGAATCAGTGTAGTGGAGGACACTAACAACTGTGCATCCAAAGACCTACAAACTCTCTAGTCCACTACGACATTGCTGAACAAAGATATTGTTGAGCTAGAAGACTTCAATAGAGAGGGAATCTAAGAATGGTTGGTATTCCAGAGGGCCTGGGAGATTCATCAAGCTCCTACATCTCTTTCCACAAAATCTGTCTCCCATAGGTCAATTTCCTGAAATTCTTAAAGACTTTGAATTGGAGAAGTTACACAGGGTCCTATCATTTGAACCCTACTGTGGGAACAGACAATAGTCTATAGACCACTACAATTTCAATACACTAAAGCTATATTGGCATATATGGGTGAGAACAACTATACCAACTGATATGGATGCAAGGTTGATATTTCACAAGAGTACTCCAAAACAGAAGTGGAAACCAGGAAGGGATTTATGTGACAGACTGAAAGAGATGAGGCTTCAGTTTTGTTTTGCAGCTCCAGCAAGATTTACAATCATGGTGGAAGGCAGGTTCCACACTTTCAACGATCCCAAAGACTTGTTAAACTATTTGGACAAGATCCCTGACAATGCGATGGAATTCTCCAGAACTGCCTTTAACAAAAGGAATCTATGATTTTCCTTTGGGCTGATGGATGACTTTGATGTCTTTCTGTCCTCAACCATTCTCTGTAATCCCTATGATGTACATGGTCTGGACAAATATTGTTTTAATTTAATTTATTTCATTTTGAAAGTTTTATATAGTGTGGACATGAACATTGGGTGCATTGGAGAGCTTTCCAAAGAGACAAATAGCATCAATGACATCAAAGTAAGAAACAAAATACAGGATGAGCAGCAACCACAAAAGGGAGGGCATGACACAATGTCAGGACCAAAAAATCTAAAAGAGTAACACAGGAGGAGAGCAGTGGGCATGGAGATAATTGACCTGCCAGGAAAGTTACAAAGTCGAGGAGATCCTAGGAACTAACTCAGAAATGTGTTCATAAGTAGTACTTTGCTTCTTTCTTGAAAGATGCAGTTGAGGGATTTAGTCTGATCTCAAATGGCAAGGCGTTCCAAATTCTCAGAGCAATCACAGAGAAAGCTCATTTGTAAGATTTATTTTCGAGGAATCCCTGTTGTTTAAGTGGAAGATGTTAGATATTCTGGAGGATCTGCCACTGCCAGAAAGTTCGAGCTTCTGAGTGAGGTATCTTGGGGTATTAAAGTGAGGGCTTTATGGGTAATGCAGGTATTTTTTAGCTGAATGCTTGCTGTGTGAGGGAGCCAGTTTAGGAATTTTAAATCAGGGGCGATGTGGTGGTACCATGTTCCGTATATCCTATTGATTCAGAGCATTTTTCTCCATATTTTGTCACTTTTAACTGTTGATGCTTAATTCCTCTACCATGTTTGGATGTTGTACTTTAGATATAACCTGTTTCCATAAATGTCATGTTACTATGGACTAATCTTTATACTCATTTTTGTAAATAGATGGCCCCTCTCCTCAAGTTGTATCTGAATTGTGATGTTCGGGTTCCTATATGTATGTTATATGGTCCATGCTGGGGGATGGAGGCTCTTTGCCTCTTCCTCTATGCTGATTTCTTTGAAAATGGGGCTGGGGTGTGACAAGGGTGTAGGGAGGTGGGTCAAAGGCTAGGGGAATGGATCTAGATACCCATTTTCACCCTCCCTTTTCCTGCTGGCACTTAAGCCTCTCCTAGATATAAAACGCAATTGTATTAACTTTCACTGGAAAGTTAGGAAATTATAATCCATACAGACAACATCTTACTTGTCACAGGCAACCCCAACTCATTCAAACAAGTCCTCAGGAAAACAATTCAGCAGTATTCCAAGGTTTTGGATTATAAACTAAATGGAGACAAAACAGATGTTTAACCTCTTAACTCACTATGACAAAGGACATCCTACGTGACTTAGACCTAGATTGACAACTTGAACACATTAGGTACTTGGGCATTACATTTGGTACTGATAAAATATATATATATTATAAATTACAATGATCAAATAATCCTTTTAAAATGCAAAGAATTATTTGAAAGTTGGACACCAAAATGTGTCACTTGGTGGGGCCACACTGAAGCCTCTAAAAATGATGACTTCCCCAATAATTATTTTCCTTTATAGTATGCTCCTCCTGCTGTTTTCTGATGACTTACACCTGAAGTTAGATAAACTGATCACAAACTCTATCAGACAAGGGAGAGCAGTTGGCCTAACGGCTAGGGCGGTCGACCTCGAATCTGGGTAACTGGGTTTAAGTCTCGGCAATGACAATGAACATCCTGTGATTCTGGGCAAATCACTTAATTTCCCCGTGCCTAACAAAAAAATGAATCTGTCCTCATGTAATACACGAAAAATACGAAAAAAGGGTAGAGCAGTGCTAAGGAAATTTGTGCCACCTAACACACTAGGAGGAGTTAACCTCATACATTTTAGAAATTATCAGGCAGCCATGTTAGCCAAACAGGGCACACATTGGTTCTCTACACCTGAAATTTGCACTCCCATGTGGTTGGAAGTTGAAAGGTCCATCATGTACAATATAGACCCTGCAACCCTGCTCACTATCAACCAGCAAATCCATGAAATGCCTTATTGGCCATTGACAAGAAACTGCCGTCAAAGATAAAGCTCTCCAATCGTGCCTCTCTTTGGCACAAATCAAACCTCACATAAGAAGGTTAGACCCTCTATTGGGACTGCTGGATCGCCAAAGGTATATACTTCCCTAGACAACTAGGTTCCAGCTGTGAGAATTAGAATTTATATATATATATTTTTTTTTTATTTATTTATTTATTTATTTTTTTTTTTCTAAACATCTATAAAGTTTATTTTGAGCATAAAAAACTAATTACGAGCTTCTACTTTAAAGTACAAAGAGATCCACAAAACAAAATGCATTTTGAAATATAATATCTTCTTAATTAATCTTAAAACCCAGACTAAGTCTGGTCGACCTTCAAGAAGCAATTAAATCTAAAGATTGACACAAATTTGGCCAAATCGTAGGTCGAAAACACACAGCCATAAAACACTTTACCACACCATGTTTAATCTATGGAAATCTATCATCCTTGACTTATAGGTACCAGCAGTACACCTGTTTATTTGATGGAACCAGACAGATTTTAGATTCTAATGCAATCACCATGGAAAGGACAGTTACTGCTACATATTGGCAAATCGTCCTAAGCATCTGCCCTAATGGAATACCTATATCATTAGTATAATGGATCTCATTAAATGGAGCTAATATTGGCTTCTCTATTTAACAAGCTACTCAATCCCTCCTGGAAAGGATCAATATTCTAACAAATACAGAAGCCTGAATGCAGACTGTACTGATACATGGGTAGAAGTAAACCTTTCTAAAAGCCATGGTTTAACACCAAGAATTCCTACAGGAAAAAGACTGAACCAAGAGTGCATTCTAGTGCCCCTTCTTTTTTACCTATACATTGCTGATCTACCAGATGTTTTAAATCGATGTGACATAAATAATCAAAATCTTGGAGGAACTCATGCCTATGGAAATGACACTGTGATTCTATCGCCTGCATTTCTTGGGTACAAAAACAAACTGACTCCATGGATACAAGAAGCTAATCAGCCACAAGATAAATTGCAAAAAAGCAACTGATGTAATAAATAAAGATTTAGTTTGGTGCTAGAAATGAAAAAATTGATCAGTCAAACAGTATACTTATCTTGTGATGGAGATCATCAACTACAAGCTAACATGTGTTTTGCCCATTGTTCCAAAAAAGCTCAGAAGCACATGGGGCAAACAAACATTTCTGGGGGTTCAAGTGGACCAACGGTTATTGTTGCAACAACCACATTCTTACCTTTGACCTTATATAGAGTCCTAACCTTCAAAGAAAAAGTTATAGGAAAACTAGAAGAACTGTTTATAAAATATATTCATAGTAGACTCAGCTTAGGAACCTATACTATACTATACTATACTATACTATACTATACTATACTATACTATACTATACTATACTATACTATACTATACATGAACCTCCATGAACAACTGCCTTTTATGAACGGCTCTTCCCTCATTGATTACTTCAAACAGTATCAATATCTGAAAGTTCATTTGTAACTGTTAAAATTCCATCGTGGATACATTTAAAAACATAGGAAAAAATTAATTAAAGTCTACAGTGATGATTCAACCTTTCAATATCCTCAGATAAGACACACTGGTGGATGAGTACAAATTACCTTCAATGACCACACTATCAAATTTGGGACAGGTCTAAGTGAGAATTCCTAAGCTAAAAACACTTTTGACTGGTCAGCTTGACTTAGACTTTCCTATATATGTGCACATTTAAAACTGTAACTAGTTACAACTGATTCATATGGAAAAAAGACAACCTTATTTGGATTACACATTTTATTCACAACCATAACATTCTTCCTAGGGTTCAGACTATTATATCTCCCTCCTCCTTTATGCAATCTATTTCATCTGCATGACCTTTGGGGGTGTTGGTAGCACCTTCGGAGTGTGTACAAACGATCCTTCGTCTAGTGACAACGCATCATGTACTCAGTGGATGGCATTTGGTTATTACTACATGATGGGCCCTTTGAGGGGTTTGTTGTCAGTTTTAATGTGGGTTTGAAATTGTTCAGTGAGCTTGCTCCATCTGTGCGCTATGGGCTATTTGCGTAGTCCTCTTATTCCTTCCCCATACAGTGACTGCTGTTCCAGCATTGCCCATTGTGTCAGTGCACTCCTCTATTTAGTCAGAGAGGGTAGAGCAGCACTCTTCCATGCCATTGTTAAAGTGCAATGAGATAGTAAGAGAGCTAGATCAACCAGCCGGGTCTTTTCCCTGTCGTCTTGGTTTTCTTAAATATTACAAATAGACAAGTCGTAGGAGTACATAAACTAGACTTACGATCCTCACATTATCAAAGATCCTCAAATGCTGGATAAAAACTCCCAGCGAGTCAGAGGAATTTTGGGACTGTATTTCTGAAACAAGTCCCCTGTTGCAGGGGTTAGTTGTAGAAAAACAGAAAAGATTACTAATCGGAGTCACAACACCATGGTGCCTGCTCTGCAAATATCTCAGACTTCTCTGCAACAATCGCCCTACATGACAAAAAAAAAGGTAGTTAGATTCCCACAGTGCATGCTGGGATTTTATATTGTAGTTACTCTCCCCTATGTCCCTGGGATAACTAGGTAGGCTGTCTGTCTAGCAATGTTTATTTGTCTTCATAAATGCTTCCTACATATTTACAGTCTATGATTTTAAAACCTCGACACCAGGCCGCCAACGATGCAGTTAGATCTAGTTCTGACAACATAAAATAGCAGGTGTCTTTTTTAACAACTACATCATTAACATTAACTCCAGCACCCCACTGAAACATGTTGCATTTGTTTAAACACTTATTCACCACAATAACACTATTCCTACTAAACTAGAACTCAATCGCACACCAGTCAGACAATCTTTACCCCAAATATAGGGGTCTATTTGGATGGCGGCAGGATTGCCACCGCCTGTCTGGCATTGACGATCCGCCTGCCATTTTCCACCCACACTACCATTTCCCCCGCCAAATTACGATGGTGGTGGGGACCCCGGCGGATGGTATTTCCGTTTTCCACCGGTCGGACAGGCAACCGTGCTGAAAAGGGCTTCAATATGGTGGCGGTGTGTGCAAGACAACACCATCCATATTAGGATGGGCAGCGGTGCAGGGCTTTCCGTGGCAGAGACCCCGCCATGGAAAGCCCGGCAGAGTTTACTTTCGGGGGCCCGTTGCAGGCCTCCAGGGGTTGGGGGTGCACTTGGGGGGTACCCATGGTACCCCCTCCATTTACATGCACATAGTGGCAGGCACATCGCAGTGCCTGCCACGTTGTGCATGCAAATGCACGACATGCATAGATTGCATTGTGGAGGGTGCTGCTTACAGCACCGCCCGCCACAATGCAATATATGTGGAATGCCACCGCCACCATGGCGGTGGCATCCTAATTTCCATGGTGGGACCGCCGCACCTATGGCGGTCGGTCCCGTTTCCCGGTACATCGTAATAGGCCCCATAGTTGGTACGAGGGAAAACAGAATTGCTAACAGTGCCTCCTGCTTATTGTGAGTCTAAAAATGTTCAAATTGACACATGCATGGGCCTCAGTTACCTCTCATTGGGTGAATATGAAACCCTCAGTCCAATCACTTTCAGCCACTCATCAGGCCTCAAAGTCACCAGCTGCCAGTGGAGCACAGAAAGCCATTGGGCTCCCCAACAAAGTAACATTCCTTCTTACTTCCCCTTAGTTCTCTCATGCGGGTGTGCACAGTCAGATAACTTTTAAGGCAGGGCCAAGGTGGGATCTGGCCAAGACCCAAGCCTTTCAGCCCCCTCTCCTCCACCCAGAGAACCAGCTCTCTTCTGCAATGAGTCTTGCCCTAGTAACCTTGAATAATTCTTTAACAGATTGCTTTAAATAACTTTTTCCTTTAATTGTTTTATTGTGAGTGATGTGTTATGAGTCTACTACAGACATTTGCACCGAAATGCTGTTTATGTTTCATGCAACATCCATAAAACAGTTTCCTTTAGGATTGCAATATGTCCTCACATATGAAAAATAGGAGAGTGTCACAGAGACTATTGCAGTAGTATTAGAGAACTGCAGCTGTGTTACAATATAAAAAGCACACATCACTATCGTTGAATATTATGTGCAAACACATTTAGAATTTGGGTGACTGTGACCTGGCCACAGAGGCCATGAGAGAGCTGATATTGGATCATATATTCAAGAATGTCTGAACATTGTCCCCCAAAACACTTGTGGCCCAGGGACCCCAAGATCCTTAGGATGTCCCTTTGCAGAGTTGTGTAATTCTAAATAAAGTATGCATGTCATCTATTTTCTGTTACACTAACCAATGTAAAGAACTGAAGGGGTAACAGGTGTTCCAAAGATCTTCACAAAATGATTAGGAAGGTCTGATGGGCATCTACAATGAGGTTGGAATTCTTGCCGTGTGAAATTACTTCATTTTTTCTTCTTATTTCTTTCTGTTCAGATCAGCTATGGATCCGAGCTTCCCATGTTAAGTGACAAGTCTCAGTTCCCTTCCTTCCTGCGCACAGTACCAAGCAACAATGTGCAGATCTCTGTGTTGGTACGACTAATGGGGCAGTTCAGCTGGACATGGATTGGGATGATCATCTCTGATGATGAAATGGGATTGCAAGGTGGACAAGACCTGAAAGAGGCAATTGAACAAAACAATGGATGTGTGGCGTTTATGGAAAGAACTCATATAGCATATACTCAAGCAAAGGTGCTCACTGTCGCCAATGTTATCCAGAGACATACTGTGAAAGTGATCATTGTCTACAGTTCTGTTGTCCATGTGAAGGATCTCTTGGAGGCCCTCTCAGCACAGAACGTGACCAATAAGACCTTTATCTTCTCCACATCCTTCACAATGACTCTTGGGCTCTTCTCCAAGCAGGCCTGGAGGTTATTCAATGGATCTTTAGTGTTAGTCCTCCGGTTAACAAAGTTGCCAGGATTTGAGGACTTCCTTACTCGACTCAATCCCATGCGCGATCCCAACGATAGATTTATTAAACTCTTCTGGGAGAAAGCAGCCAACTGTAAATGGCCGGTATCTAATGGAAGTGAGACATGGACCCCTGTGACACAAGGTGGAACAGTAATGTCCTGCTTTGAGAAGCAGACACTAGAAAGAATACCTCTAAATGAGTTTGAGTTGAATGATCTGAGCTCTAGCTATCACACCTACCTTGCAGTTTATGCTTTGGCCCATGCTGTGACATCTTTGATGCTTTGTAAGCCAGGACAAGGGCCTTTCAGTAATGGAACCTGTGCCAATGTCAGCAACATTCAACCCTGGCAGGTAACTGAGTAATAGCTAATTATCTCATTCTTGAGCATGCATGCCTGGATAAAAAATGGTTACAACTGATGTGGCACAGAGAATAGGCACTTCTGACTTACTGTGGCTTGTTGAGTTAAGCACTGATTCTTCTTGCAATCATATATGTAAACATAGGATCTATTGATTTTATTTTTATTTTCCATTTTCAGAAAATATTTCCGAACTGCAAAAATATCACTTCATGTTAATCAATATAAGAACCAACCAAGTAAAGAAATGTGGTTGTCATTACACAGGCAGGGAGTAACACAATGTTATGGTAACTTTCAATACTCTTGTAGTACAAGTGGTACATAGCAAATTAGCATATGTTTAAAAATACAGTTAACGTACAATTATGGTTATAAAATAAAACCAAAACCTCCCCGAATTCACTGTTAACAGTTGGCTCCTCAAACCATTCTTTGTACACCTGCCACGCCAACCATAACATGAACACAAAATGAAGTGCTCATGACCTCACCTTTGATATTAATGATGTCACTATTAATGATGTCACTGCCATACCATTAACTTTATGAATTACACTAATATTAACACAGTTTTTGATATAATTTAAATAGTGCATTCAGTCCCCATATTTATCGGTATCAATATTGTGAAGTCATAAGCATTATATGCAATGTGTAGTGACAAACCCCAGAGCAGAATATGCTCTACCTGAGCAAACTGAGCAAACTTTCACTTCTAAAGACAATAAACAACACCAGCATCAAATGGTAACAAATGAACACCACCAACCAATAAGCAGTCAAAGTTTTTTACTTCATAATAAGGGCCTGTTTAGATCTTGGCGGAACTACTGATAGAGATCGCAGGTCACCCGGCCAATAAATTTTCACCATACACGTACCAGGCCCATATTTTTCCAATTCATCACCTACATTAATCGGGTGACCTAGCAATTCTACTACCAGTAACCCTGGTTCCTTCCTATTTATTTCTAGTGTACCTGACTTACCAATCCACCGTTACAGGTACCTAAGATCCACAATGGATCAGGGAGCTAGCTGCAAATGAAAGGCAGGCAAAATACAAAACCCAACTTATTTCTATTTCGCATTAAATGATCACAGACAACTGGGAAGTTTTTTTAAGTTTATCTAGAAATCAGATTCGGAAATAATCAACTTTACAGTTAAAAGGCAGTCAATAATCAAGATAACGAAAATAACATAACCATAGAGGAACAGTGTCAGAGCAACCATTTATGAGTCTGTAACAAAGTTATAACAAGGCGATCTACTAGTAGATTTTTTAGAAACGTGGATCACGAACTAGACTTTACTGTTGGGAAAAATACTGCAAGGTAAGGACTGGAAATCCTATACGTCTATAGGAAGGGGAAAAATGGAACACGCTATAGTTCTAGTATCTTTACGCAAAATCAGATTTCAGGCGAAATTTATATAAACAGTATGGAGAGAATGTGTTCTAAAAAGGTAGGGGAACATAGGAACATGCTAAGGAAAATATACTGTATGACCTTTATAGTAAGTTGCGGAAAGCATGGAAAATTAACGTATGCAAAGAAATGTCTTTATTTAAGCAAAGACAGGAAAATAGAAGATGCAGTGAAGAGTTTTCGCACTATATTTACCTAGAAAGGTGTGCAGACCAACCCTGGCCACGGATCAGTCAAGGACAGGAAATACCCCAAGGAAGGACAGTCATCTATGGGACAGCTGGTGCAGATTGGACACCCCAGGACAGGACAGGAAAACCAGATTAGGATCAGGACAGGACCACCAAGGCACGACCAGCACCCGCAGTTTGGAAGCAACGCCTGCGCTCCACCCTCTCTGCAGCTATCAGTCAGAACCCCGATTGGGTTTGCGAACTCCCCAGTAAAGTGCTCCGCCAGCACTTAAGGTTTAGTAAAACCTTAGAGTCTATGGTCAAATTCGGACAGAGTGCTCCGCAGCGCTCTGTATTTAGTCACCTATTGAGTGCGTTGGGTCAGTGACAGGTCAGTTATTCAGACAAGTCGGACAATTTCTCTAGCTGAACCTAGGCTAGATATACTGTTTTCGGGTCAGTGCACCACCCCCCAATGTTGCAAAGTGTCAGAATCCCCAATTTCGATTGGTCCCCACGTAGGATAGGTTAACACACCAATCAGAACAAACTTCTACAAGCTCGTATTTGCATTTTAAGGAACCGCCTAGCAGATTTGGGGTTCCCATGACCTATTCTACAGAATACAATAGGAAAATATCACTGTAACAATTTCAGTACATTCGAATCCATCGTGCTGGGTCAGAGGTTGCTTTCACAGGAGCATCTTGACTGTCGCTGCCAACTGGCTGGGTTCCACTGCTCAAGGCTACCTTCTCCCAGGCTGCGCGACATGCGCAGAAGGGACCTTCAAGATGATTCTCGTCTCATGCAGACCCCCCAATTATCGCGGTACATGAAAGGTAAGCGAGAACAAATTAAAACATAGAAATAAATGATTTCGCAATATACCATGAGTAGTTACTTTATACTTCTTACTATAAAAATATACTATGCCATTATGAGTTAGTGCAACAGACAATAACACGAGAGCATCTGCGCAAGCTTCACCATGTGAGTATTCAGACAGCCTTATTAGAGGCAAATACGCATGCGCACAGTTTCCCACCAGAACTACAACTACGTCATGTCACTTGAGTGTGACTAACGCATGCGCAGTAGTAAATTCCCAAGCGGCGGCCATTTTAAGACAAGGATTATTCGTATTAGTAAAACACATAAGCAAGCATCACTAAGATACATGTATATCAAAAGTAAGACATACAAATTGGATTACAGAGTTATAAATGAATCGAGGTTCTTGATTTCAGCAAGTCGCGTAATGTGCGAAATCTTGCTTCATCACTACCATCATCCCTCTGTGGTGGAGTTTACGAGTACTCCACCAATCCAGCTGAATCCCATCCACCCTCCTTAGATGGGTGCTGGCTGCCAGAGTGTTTCCAGGAGTGTAAATGATTTGCTGCTGTCAATGCGGTAGATTTCCTGCATGCAAACATAACTCCTTGGCGTCAGGGTGGTGGAAATGCACCAAGCCTATTTAGCTTTCACATTTGTGATGGCCGTGTTATTGAGTGAGGTTGCAGATGGAGTGATTCCGTCACAGGATGCGGTCACCATAGGACTATTCCTGTGGCTGTAGGATGGATGCTAGCATTACACATCTGATGTGTTTTGTTTAATAGTTCGCAACTCCTTACCACCCTACAAAGCACTCCATTTCAGACCACAATCCTTTGCCAGTGCAGTCTTTTTGTCAGAGTATTCTGGGTTTATTTTTTGTTCCCTCTGTGTCTTATACATTTTCATTTTATTTTAATTTACTTGTGAGTTCACTAATTAATTTAATCTAAGTACCTTATAATGGCCGTGATGATGGATGAAGTGAAATGGTTTGGAGACCATGCACCAATCCCAACAGCCATATCTCAGAAAAGGCAAATGTGGGCCAGAATAATAGACAGATTGAATGCTGTAGCAAACAACCTGCCCACACGGAGGAAATTAGGAAGAGGAGGAACAACCTGCAGGAAGAGTGCCTTCCTGTTGTCTCCAAGCATCATTGGAGGCCCAGCGGACTGGTGCTGGTTCTTGTAACCTCCCCTTACAGCTTTTTGCCTAGGAGGCGAAGGTCTTACATATCCTACATCTTGAATGCTTAACAGGAATCCCTGGAGGAGTGGAGGCGGTAATTATAATTTTGAATGTGTTACTAAGTCACCTTTTGCAATACAATTTAGCTAATACTAAGTGTTTTGCACCTTGGCCATATGACATATAAACCTATATAATATTTGTTGTCTTGTTTGTTTAAATGTGTTTTGTTGGTATTAAGATTACAGGTTTCATTCTCCATTACAGTTCACGTGATGTAATAGTGCTTTTATACAAACTAACTTTTTCATATATGTGTTTTATATTCTAAATGTCAGTTTTTTTTGTTCTTTCTGCATATTTACATTAGTTATATTTAACTTACAATTTTGCAAATGTGTGCAGGTTTAATTGAAGTCACTACAACTGCCATGATGACTTGTTTTTTGTTTTGTACAAATAATATTGCAATGTAATTTTTCTCTTAAAGTTTCACATTTGTTGATGTGTTATGTAGTTTATCTATGCCTATACAGAAAAGTGAGTTTGTGTTCATCCCTGCACCGTGTGCCAGGCACCTTGAGATGCCTGTCACGCGGTGCAGGGATCAACAGGGTGCACCATAGGTACCCCTTGAACAGGGCCCCCAAACTCACTTTCCTACAGGCTTTCCATGTCAGAAAGCCTGGCATGGAAAGCCTGTCGGAAACCGTAAACGCGGTCCATACGGGGAAATGTGTCGGTGCAATGCCAGCTGGAATGTCCGCTTGGTTTAAAAACTGACAGCCTTCATTGTAAGATGCTTTTGGTTTGTTTTGAAACTGACGACCTCGGTTGGAAAACCGCTGTCCTATCCTTGCTATCTCATTGAGTTGATGGTATTTGTTTCTCAAATCAAAGTTTTCTGACTTGCAAATGTAAAGGTATTGAATTTTGGATGGTGAATATCAGTTGTCTTTTTTTTAAACTCAGTTTTTTAATGAATGTACTCTGCAATGCTTATATGATGGGTAATGCTATATATCCTCCTGAGTTGTGTAGTCCTAGAATTTCTGCCTGCTAGGCCTTGAAATGGTTTCTGTCACATTTCTCTTCTCTACTGTGTTGCGTTGAATCTCTGCTATATATTATGTATACTTTCTAATGTTTTTCATTTCAGGATTTATTTTTACTCTGTTTACCATCTATATTGCTTCCTTAACCAACCTGCTCAGAAACTGCGGCTTTACACTCATTTCATATGCTGACGACACCCATCTCCTCTTCTCATTTAACAGATCTGATATGTTGTTTGAGTCCACATTCTCTGCGGGTATGACAGCCATCGCAAATAGGATGAAAGCAATTTTCTCCAACTCAAAGCAGGGAGGACGGAGATTATGCTCTTCGGAGATGCATCATTGCTGTGGAATCCAGACTGGTGGCCAGTAACCCTTGGACTCCCCCGGCCCTAAGGCCCTCGTTAAAAACCTGGTCATTCGCCTTGACCGCGCCATGTCCTTGAAAGAGCATGCTGCTCACACCGCCGGGTGGCGTTTTTCTGTGCTGGGCATGTTACGATGAGTTTTCGCTCTCCTCCCGGAGTCCAGTCGTAAAACCCTCATTCAGACTATGCTTATGAGCCGGTTAGACTACTGCAATGCTCTCCTGGTCTCAGCTAATGAGTCTGCGCTCAGCAGATTGCAGGTGGTCAAGAATACTTCAGCTCGCCTTGTCATGAATGCCCCATCAAGAAATGCCTCCCTTCCCCTTCTTCAACAGCTCCACCGGCTCACAATTTGCAATCGCGTTAAGTTCAAAGTTTGCTGCATCATTCACAAGGCTTTGCATAACAAAGGTCCTCTCTACACTTCTTCGAAATTTAAGTCTTATGCCCCTTCTAGGACCCTCAGGTCAGGAAACAAAGGGGCATATCAACAAGCGGCAGCGATAATTATCGCTGGCCGCCCTTAGCGTGAGGAATTTTAACGCCTGCTATCTCAGATAATTATCGCCATGCTAGCGCTGTATTACTAACGCATAGCGCAATGACGATAATTATTCCTGAGATAGCGATGTTTTCCATGGAACATCGCTGGTTTTCCAGCGATGTTCCATGGAAAAGGGCGATATCCTTGTTGATAGGGCTGGGTGATCTCAGCCCTATAATCCACCCTCCATTGACTAACATTGTTTAGTCAAAGGAAAAGCAGGCATAAGGAAAGTAGCGATAACCAAGGTTAGCGCTACTTTTCTTATGACTCGGCTTGTTTGCGTTCCCATTAATATTTGGAGAAATGTAGCTTAGCGACATTGCTCCAGTTATTTTGAGCTGGAATGCCCACTTTACATCCCATTAGGGATGCAAAGGTGGGGTTACAGGAAAGGGCGCTCAAGCAAGGATTCACGTGGTAGCGTGACCTTGCTAATATTGCGATAAAATTATCGCCGCTTTTCGGACGAATATGGCCGCAAAAGCGGCGATAACATTTTTTTGCAGCCTTGTTGATATGCCCCAAAGTGCTCCTCTCAGTCCCCCAGGTCAAGAAAAACAAGGCTAGTTGGGAAATCTTTTTCGTACCTCGCCCCCTGGAACCAGCTCTCTATTTACCTGATACAATGCCCTGGCTATCTGCGCTTCAGGAAACTTCTCAAGACCGCTCTATTTTAATTAATGCCGTCAGCCTGTCTAGCAGTACAAAAGGGGGTGAAGACGGCTGTAATGCCAGAAACCGGTCCTCGGAAGCTTGTTTCCGGTCCAGGGAAGACATGGCTTGGTAGTTCGGGCTGGACTGTTCCCATGAGGCACAGGGTCAGCCTGATTTGCATATAGCCATGTCTGAACTGGGGTGGCAGAGTGGGCTAAAGAACGGTGATGGATCAAACCCATATCTTTTGAGTGGGTGTGAGTGTTTGATTGGTTCAGATGCCCTGTCCATCACCACCCCCTTTTGTACCGGTCAGCCTGTCTAGCAGCACAGTCCTAAAGCGCAGAGATACCCCTTCGGGGTGATTCAGGCGGTATATAAAACCTACAAATAAAGAAATAAACCTTTATCGTATGCTGACAAAATGCAGTTAATTTTCACACTTAGTAAAGACTTGATCAATGCAAAAGTGCACTTTTCTGCCTGTATGACAGCCATTGCCACTTGGAGGAGAAAAAACTGTCTACAGCTGAACAACAGTAAGACCAAGATTATGCTCTTTGGTAAGGCCCAACACCTCTAGACACCAGACTGGTGGCCCGCATTTTTAGGCGCTGCATTTAATCAAAAACTGGTTGTCAAAAATCTGGGCGTGCGACTTGAGCAAGCACTCACTATGAAAGAGAGTGCCTCCTTACACACCATACGAGGAAGACCTTAGTTCAAGCATTGGTTATCAGCTGCTTAGATTATTGTAATGCCTTAGTATCCATTAATGAAACACTGATAAATAAACTGCAGGTGGTTCAGAACACCACAGCCCATCTTATTACCAATCTTTCACCCAGGTCAATTTCTTCTCCTCCTTTATGCTCTCTTCATTGGATGCCAATTTCCAAAGGAATCATTTTTAAAATGTGCTGTCTGACACATAAGTCCTTAAATGGCAAAGGCCCAAGCTATCTGTCTTCAAAGCTTTTTCCTTATCGTCCAAGTAGACCATTTAGATCCAGTGACAAAGCCTTGCTTGCAGTCTTGCTCAGGTGGAAGTACAATTTTGCTACTTTGCCCCTTTTTACTGGGATAAGGTCCGACTTTATGTCAATGCACTGATCATTTTAAATTCAGGACATTTCTCAAGACTGAGCTGTTGTAGCCTAAGAGTCTGGCCTGCCTCTTTATGTTTTGAGCTGCGCCGAGCTACCCCTTCTTGGTTGATTCGTGAACTAATAAAATAAATTAACATAGCATAAATTAATTTTGCCATGCGTCTGGGATACAGAGAGTATACTGGTCATCCAAAACTAGACAGATTTCCCCTGTGCTAAGAGTGTACAGCTTGGAGACTGAAGGCCGTGCCCTTTATAGACCAGAGATGTGGGGATTTGCTGGGCTAACTTGGGGGCATATTATCAAGAACAGTGATACAATTATTGCCGCTTTAGTGCCAGAAAACTGCTGCTGAAGCGACGATAAGGAGCTTGATAATACGCCCTTGTGAATTCCCATAGAAGCCCATGTTCTGATGTGAACCTGGGCTTCTATGGGAATTCTCAAGGGTATTTTATCAAGCCCATTATCGCCGCTTTAGCTGCAGTTTCTGCAGCTAAAGCTGAGATAATATTTAACTGCATTCTTGATAATATGCCCCTTGTTTGGGGAAAGTTGAGATCAACTTTCTGAGATCTTTGATTGGGATCCAGAAGAGTACACCCCTGTTTGGGACCTTGTTATACAACAAATTGCTCACAAAGCATAGTTAAGACCATTTCTGTTTTGGAGGAGACTCACGTTTGTACCTGACCTAGTGGAGTATCATAATGCTTTTAAAGAAATAGTTGAGTCAGAAAGAGCCATAACATTCACTGGATGCGGTCTATCAGAAATACATTGTCCCAAATTGGGGAATATCAGGATGAATACAGTTGCCGATTGAACCATTCTAAGGTAGCCCTTAAGGAAGCCTTTGGGACATATAAATAGGCATCAGAGGTGAGCAGTGGTGGACAAGAAGCTTTAACAATCCCCTTTCTAGGTTTAAATTTGCATAGTATGTGCAAACCTATTCTAAAATATATTTTAACGCCTCTAGCTAGACAACTGTACTTTCGATTTCGACATGTCAACCTCCCACTCCAGTCTTTCTATGCAAAATGGAAATCTAAGTTGGATCAGAGTATGGCTTGTCCAAATTGTCAGTATCCTGATGAGAGCCTGCAATAATATTTATTTTTTTGCCGTGAATATGCTAAACCTAGGTCATTCTGCCCATTTGTAAGCAACTGGGGGCTAGGCAGTGTGTTCTAGCATTAAGGCTCTTGCAAGTAAAGACTAAGGAATCCTTTGTCTACCTAGTTGCAAAGTATCTCCATCGGAGCTGGAGTATTAGAGCTAATGTGATAAGGCAACATACCAAAGATGCTGGAGAGCCATCCTAGAATTAAAACTTGAATAAAAAGTCAAAGATGGAAATTAAAGTGGTTCATTTTTTGATGCTCACATTAATACTCTTTCCTTTTGGAATCTAGCGGGGTTGGTGCTGCTGAAGGCCACTATTTGCTGCTTTTTATTATGCAATGTATTGAATGGCATATAGAAATATCTTTAACCTTTGGAGCTAGGAAGTGTACTATCTTTCATATGGAATTGCATACAATCAATTGCTTTTATTGATATATTTGTTGAACTGTTTTATATTTGATGTTTTGAAAATGTTTCTGTTATATTTTTACAGTTGTTTTGGGGTACTATGCTTAAAATATTCTCAGCCACTTGTGAATGGTCAGGCTGCAATCCAGACTTGCTTTTCACCCACTGTGCCCTTCTAGATAGAGACCCACCTTATGCGAATCAGTCTTGGTTTTGCTCCAGGTCTCCTCCAGATGGGAACACAAGCAACCAAAGAGCGGTTGTGAGTTACTTGGGTCTCATCAGTGAGGTACAGCAATGTCCTAGGGCACAGTGAGAATGGGACACACGTCTGCGTAAATATGTCCCAATTAAGGCATATACTACAAAAAAAGGTGATGGAAGGAATGGTGAATTATTCTTAGACACTGGTGATGGCTCCCTGCTGTTTGCCAAACTATATTTGTTCATCCACTTTAGACTTTTGAAAATCTTTTTTAGTTCTAGTCCAATAGGATAAGTCAAGTCTTTGATACATTTATTATTTGGGTACTGATAATGGAGCGTAAAATAAACAAAAAAGCTACACCATGCTTGTAATTGACATGTACATAAATGGATAGAAAGTAGAATAATGAAGTCTGTTTTATGTTAAGGAGGATTAAACAACAATTTAAAAATGTACTTAGGTACAAGAAAACATTTAGACTGTGGGGGTAAATTAGAGAAGTGTTTGTTTTCATAAAATCTGAGAATACCAAAGACTTGGAAGCTGCTTGGACATTGGTGATTCAATATGACTTGTTGACTGGAAGGAAAAGGCTACACAAATTTTTTAAGTATTCAAAACAGTGATGGATGGAAATCTTTAATCAATCTTAGCCCCTCCTAATCACTCACGCCCCATCCCAATCCATCATTATTTAGCACACAATGCCAACTCAGTTTGGACCCAGCTATATGCACATCAGTCGTGACCATGCTCCAATGGGAACAGTCCAGCCCACACTGGGAAGCCAAGTCCCACCCGGAAACCAAAAACAAGCAACCCAGGACTGTTTTCGCCCTAGCTATGGGCTCATCAGCTGGGCTCAGCTTGGTTCCAGTGACACAGTGTCCTACTTAGGGTGACACAATAAGTATAAAAAACAGCATTGGATGGAATGCTTGACACAATCTCAACCAGCCACTGGTAATTACTCAAGCTGCATCCCAATTTATCGTTATTTTGCCCACCATGACAGCTCAGCTTGGACCCAACTATTTTTCAGTGTCAAGGAAATACTAGTCCTATAAAACCTAGGAGCATATTTACAAGTAAATGAAGGAGCACAGAGCTGTGGAAAGCTTTGCTGCGCCACACTCTGCCATGTCCACAATTCAGGAATGGCCTGTATATTAAAAAAAATATGGGGCACTCCTGTATCTTCCCAAGCGCTGGAGCTATATATTGCTGCCTAGCACCAATGGAGACATCCACAAGGGTGCCTGCGTTGAAAGGAATGATTGTTTAAGTGCACAAAGGTGTCCCATCCTACACATAAACAATCAATAATGGTGATTTGCTACTTCCATGTATGCTGTATTCTGCAACACACATAGAAGTAACAAATTGCTTCCTGCACTGAAACAATCATTAATCACATTTTGATCTTTATATGTGTGCTGCAGAATGCATCACACATAAAAGACAAAAAGACAAAAGACTAAGAGAAATAAAAGTGTTTTTCCCTGTTGCACCAATCTAACGCCTGCAATTGCATGGCCTTCGTTTTTGGTGCTGCCTCGGACTTACACCTCCTTGTAAATCTTCAGTAGTGTCAAAAAGCAATGGGTGTTGTGGTGGAATGCCAACAGCAACACCCATTGAGCGCTCCTTTCACACAGATACCGGTATGAAGGAGCACCATATATAACGCCACTCTGTTAATATGGTTCAGGGCAATGCAAGGGCATTACGCTACCAGAATGTCGAAAAATTGCCCTGGCACCAACTGGGGAGCAATCATGAGCTTGAATGGGGTTCTGTGGTTGCCACCTTATGATAATGACTCTAAACTGATTCAGCTAAAATGTAGGATAGAAACAGCTGACATTATGCCATTGACCCTATTTTAGTTTCACAAGAACCTGTCTACTGTAACATGTTTTAAAAAATGCATGTGCCAGGGGAATATGTCGTCACTACTAGCACAGTGTAAAGCCACTGCTTGGCAAGGTAAACATGTCCTGCAATGCTGTCTAGGATTGACTCTTTCTTGCTGTGCAGGTACAGCCTGGCAATACTCAGGGCCCAGATGAAAGAGGGTTTGTCTGTGCTGGAGTCATGCACTTGGCCACGGGTACCACAAGCTATCGGAGGTCTTTGGGCCTCAGCCAATCAGAGAAGTTTAGAACAACTGATGTATCTCAAATTCCAATGTTCTGATCTTTAGATTTCAACACAGGAAGTCAACAGGAGAGACAGCAACATGGGTAGTGACCATTTACTGACTTTTCCTTGGAATGTATGACTATGAAATAGCATCCCCACACTTCCCACATTTGTGCTGCCCTCCTGTCTCCCTATTGGTATTTTTTTACATTCCGTTCCTTCTTTGACTACATCCTTCATGACCTTATATAATGTATGCAGTCCACATCCTCTACACATGGTCAGCTAAAGTCAATCAAAATCTCCTAACTCACAGTGGCCCACCAAAATCTCCAACAATGGGTTGAGTTTTCTTACTTTCATAACCATTGAGACAATATCTGAGGGGGAAAAGTCTGACAAACTGTCACTTTTCATACTTTTGACCTTACATTCGTCCAACTTCCGGCTCTCCCCTGATCCCAAAGCTCCACATGCTCAACGTGGTTACCAATTATTCAGTTTTGTCACCCAGATGCTCTGGAATGTCTTCCCACCAGAGCTGTCCCTTCCCGACCAGCCTTCAAAACTTCTCCTCAATGCTGAAGTACTGTGAGTTGATCATCTCTGATTATCTGTCACACAACAAAGTAATGGATGGAGCGCTGAAACTTTTAAACCTCTCACCTCCAGTCAAGAGATCTGGGTTTAATCCATCATTCTTTTGCTCACTACGCTACCCCAGTTGGGACTCAGCCATATGCAAATCAGTCTTGACCCTGCTCCTCATGGGAACAGTCCAGCCTGAACTGCCAGGCCAGGTCCTCCCTGGACTGGAAACAAGCATCCTGGGACCGGTTTCGGAGTAGCTTGAATCCAATGGCACAAGGAGCAAGAGTCCCACGTCTGTGCATTCCCTTGGCCACTAAGGGTAAACAAAGAATACTGGTTCCTTATTTTGTACTAAACATAGAAACACAACATAGTGTAGGAAGGAGTCCTGAACATTTCAGCCTCTCACCTCCAGTCAAGAGATCTGGGTTTAATCCATCACTCTTCTGCTCACTATGCCACCCCAGTTTGGACACAGCCATTTGCAAATCAGTCTGGACCCTACTCTTGCAATAATGGTGCTTTTCAAGTTTTATGTGTGATGTATTCTGCAGCACACATAGAAGTAGCGAACCACCATTAATAATGATTGTTTTTGTGCAACAAGTGACACCTTCCTGCACAAAAACAATCAGTGATGGGTTTTTGCTCCTTCTATGTGTGCTTCACAATGCAACACACATAGAAAGCGCTAACAACGTGGAGAAATACAAGTATTTTTCTTTGTTGTGACACTCTAGCGCCTGCTTTGCACTGCTGTTAGTTTTTAGCACTGCCTCACATTTACAGAATCTTGTAAATCTAGGGCAGTGTCAAAATGGAATGGTTGTTGCATGGAAATACCAACAGTAACACCCATTACACACCCTTTTCATGCAAAGCAATGCATGAACAGGGTCCGAATTTACAAGGCGGTGCTAAGCCGTTCAAAGTGGCTTAACGCTGATTTGTAAATAAGGAGCAGTGCATAGCACCACCAGAGCTTCGGTAAAAGTGACGCTCAGTTGGCATTATGCCCTTGTAAATATGCCCCAAAATGTCTTGGTGCAGCTACATTGCCATTCTAGTTGCTATGTACAGCATCTCTTGTTGGAACGCTTTTCTCCTCAATAAATCAGTAAGTCAATATATTCAATTATTATATTTTTCTCATTCATTGACTGATTCCATGCAGCATATTCCTGGTATCACATTATGCTAAAAGTAAAGTGTATCTGTGCTTTCATCTCATAGGTGCTTCACTATGTGAAAAGTATGAATTTATCACTGAAAATCGGGGCTCAAATATATTTTGATGAAAATGGTGATGCGCCAAGTGCGTATGACATCGTGAATGTACAGATATTTAACTATGAGGACATTCGACTGGTCAACGTGGGAAGCTTTGACTCCCAGCAAGAAGCACATATCTATATCAACACCAGTGACATATTATGGGCTGAAAACACCCAGGTGAGTATGAGATATGACACAGTAATGCTCGGCTTTATCAGCATGTGTGGAGATATAGATGAGCGACAGTACTGATGCACTGCTTGAAAGGACTCAACAGGTAGGGCATGGGCCATCATAGTTCCCACACTCAGGCCTTTGCCGCAGTCAACACAATATGGGGCAGATTTATGATAACTGGCGCATCCCCAGGGATGCGCCAGTTATTTTGCGCCGCTGCTCTGCCACCCATGGTGCGCCGCATTTACAATTTGGCGCACCATGGGGCAAAAACGGCACAGATGCGTGACACATCTGTGCTGTAAAGGTGGCGCATTGCTGGAGTTACGTCGCAAGCGCGACGCAGCTCCAGCAAGGCTCGGGGGTGCCCCATCTTTACAATGCTGCGTCAAGACCTACGCCTGCTTCAAGCAGGCGCAGGGTTTTGACGCAGCATTGGGCTGAAAGTGACTGAGTGAAATCTTATAGATTTCACTCAGCCACTTTTGCGAGGCGCACCTGCCCCGGAATGCCCACCCTGCGCCGGAACGCCCACAAGTGGCGCAGGGCTTTACAACGTGACGCATCTGCCTAGATGCGTCACATTGTAAATGGGCCGTAGGGATGCGCCACGTTTATGCCGCAGTTGCGTGACGCAAACGTGGCGCATTCCCAACATAAATCTGCCCCTATATATCTATCCACATGTTCACATCTACTAAACTCATTTTATATCTGGATCAGTTTGAGTGATTGCTTATTGAAAGTAAAGAGCCTGGCTCAGAGTAAATTTAAGTTATGCTTTTAGGTAGAGTAACCACCACCATTTATAATGGCTCCTCAACTTTTTGAGTTTAAAAGCCTGATAATGGATTGATTCAGAAAAGGGGGTGGTGATGGACAGAGCATCAGAATTAAACAGAACACTCATACCCAGTCAAAAGATCAGGGCTTGATCCATCACCGTTTTTTTAGCTCACTGCACCATCCCAGTTCAGAACCTGGCTACATGCAAATTAGTCTGTCCCTGGCCCAGTGCATCATGGGAACAGGGCAGACCAAACTACCAAGCCAATTCTTTACTGGAAAGGAAACAAGCTTCCGGGGACCGGTTTCTGGCATTGCAGCCGTCTTCGGCCCGGCTTGCTTGAATCCTGATGGTGCAGTGAGCAAGGGACTCATGTCTGAGCATACCCTTCCACTCCTATAGTGGCCAAAACGATTCAGAAAAGGGGGTGGTGACGGACAGAGCATCTGAATTAAACAGAACACTCATACCCAGTCAAAAGATCAGGGCTTGATCCATCACCGTTTTTTAGCTCACTGCACCATCCCAGTTCAGAACCTGGCTACATGCAAATTAGTCTGTCCCTGGCCCAGTGCAACATGGGAACAGGGCAGACCAAACTACCACGCCAATTCTTTACTGGAAAGGAAACAAGCTTCGGGGGACCGGTTTCTGGCATTGCAGCCGTCTTCGGCCCGGCTTGCTTGAATCCTGATGGTGCAGTGAGCAAGGGACTCATGTCTGAGCATACCCTTCCACTCCTATAGTGGCCAAAACGATTCAGAAAAGGGGGTGGTGATGGACAGAGCATCTGAATTAAACAGAACACTCATACCCAGTCAAAAGATCAGGGCTAGGTCCATCACCGTTTTTTAGCTTACTGCACCATCCCAGTTCCGAACCTGGCTACATGCAAATTGGTCTGTCCCTGGCCCAGTGCATCATGGGAACAGGGCAGACCAAACTACCAAGCCAATTCTTTACTGGAAAGAAAACAAGCTTCCGGGGACCGGTTTCTGGCATTGCAGCCGTCTTCGGCCCGGCTTGCTTGAATCCTGATGGTGCAGTGAGCAAGGGACTCATGTCTGAGCATACCCTTCCACTCCTATAGTGGCCAAAACGATTCAGAAAAGGGGGTGGTGATGGACAGAGCATCTGAATTAAACAGAACACTCATACCCAGTCAAAAGATCAGGGCTAGATCCATCACCGTTTTTTAGCTTACTGCACCATCCCAGTTCAGAACCTGGCTACATGCAAATTAGTCTGTCCCTGACCCAGTGCATCATGGGAACAGGGCAGACCAAACTACCAAGCCAATTCTTTACTGGAAAGGAAACAAGCTTCCGGGGACCGGTTTCTGGCATTGCAGCCGTCTTCGGCCCGGCTTGCTTGAATCCTGATGGTGCAGTGAGCAAGGGACTCATGTCTGAGCATACCCTTCCACTCCTATAGTGGCCAAAACGATTCAGAAAAGGGGGTGGTGATGGACAGAGCATCTGAATTAAACAGAACACTCATACCCAGTCAAAAGATCAGGGCTTGATCCATCACAGTTTTTTAGCTCACTGCACCATCCCAGTTCAGAACCTGGCTACATGCAAATTAGTCTGTCCCTGGCCCAGTGCATCATGGGAACAGGGCAGACCAAACTACCAAGCCAATTCTTTACTGGAAAGGAAACAAGCTTCCGGGGACCGGTTTCTGGCATTGCAGCCGTCTTCAGCCCGGCTTGCTTGAATCCTGATGGTGCAGTGAGCAAGGGACTCATGTCTGAGCATACCCTTCCACTCCTATAGTGGCCAAAACGATTCAGAAAAGGGGGTGGTGATGGACAGAGCATCTGAATTAAACAGAACACTCATACCCAGTCAAAAGATCAGGGCTTGATCCATCACCGTTTTTTAGCTCACTGCACCATCCCAGTTCAGAACCTGGCTACATGCAAATTAGTCTGTCCCGGGCCCAGTGCATCATGGGAACAGGGCAGACCAAACTACCAAGCCAATTCTTTACTGGAAAGGAAACAAGCTTCCGGGGACCGGTTTCTGGCATTGCAGCCGTCTTCGGCCCGGCTTGCTTGAATCCTGATGGTGCAGTGAGCAAGGGACTCATGTCTGAGCATACCCTTCCACTCCTATAGTGGCCAAAACGATTCAGAAAAGGGGGTGATGGATCAAGCCCTGATCTTTTGACTGGGTATGAGTGTTCTGTTTAATTCAGATGCTCTGTCCATCACCACCCCCTTTTCTGAATTGATAATGGATTGGCCCCCACAGCCTTGAGCCCCACTCTTTTTAATCTGTATATGGCCTCCCTGGCTAAAGTGGTTCAGGCATTTGGGGTGGAATTGGTATCCTATGCCGACGACACCCAGCTGCTGATCTCTTTATCGCAGAATCCAGCCACTGCTTCCTCCAACTTTAAGGCCTGTATGCAGGACTTAGCTGGCTGGATGGACTCCCACTGCCTTAAGCTCAACGGTTCAAAAACAGAGGTTCTGGTAGTGGGGGGGAAGACCGGCAGCTGGTCGGCAGAGTGGTGGCCTCCATGTCTGGGTCCCACCCCCACACCTTGTGAGGAAGCTAAGAACCTGGGAGTATGGGTTAACCCCACTCTCTCCTTTGAGGGCCACATAAGGCGCCTTTTGGGTAAGTGTTTCGGGGTACTGAAGACCCTTAATAAAACACTAGATCTGTTACCTCTAGAGGCTAGAAGGACGATGACGCAGGTGCTGGTGACCTCTCGGTTGGACTATGGGAACATTTTGTTCCTCGGGTCCACCGAGGGATGCTTAGGTCGCCTGCAAGTCATCCAGAATGCCGCCGCCAGACTGGTGCTTAGGAGACCGAGGAGAGCAAACTCGCAGAAGGCGTTGGATGCCCTTCACTGGTTGCCAATGAGGAAACGCGTGTTGTTCAAATGCCTTCTGTTCGTTCACCGTATTGTCTGGGGCAGGTCTCCCGCTCCGTTCAGGGGGCATTGGGCTGCTGACAGTTCCGAGGGTAAGGAAGGCCAGAATGGGCGGGCGATCTTTCTCGCTTCAAGCCGCTCAGCAATGGAACAAACTTCCTCCTGCTATGAGACTGGAAAGCAGTGAGTCGGCGTTTCGGTCTAGGCTCAAAACCCTTCTGTACATTTTGTAGGGACGGGGGTTATGAATGAGGTCTGGGTGTGCTATTAGCTCCACCAGCGCGGGGACACGCCGTGATGGCGTTACTGTGCGCTTTATAAGCTCTTTATTATTATTATTATTATTATTAGGACTCTCCTATGAGAGACCATGTGACTTCACCCTCAAGGTTCCCTCTTGTGTGCATGTACAAAGATCTCTAATCCTCAGAGAGGTTTGCCCTAAAGGTCTCCTGAGTGTTTCCTGTTCTGTTTGTTGAAGACTTCACAGGAAGAGGCTCAGAAAACTTGTGAACAGATGGAGCAAAAGGTGAGGACTGTAGTAAATATCAGGGTGCAAGGGTGTGTTGTGTGGCGTTTTAGGCACCAAGTGAATTTTCCCGATTCATGCCCTTATATAGTTACAATACACATTTCCCTTATATAGGTTTAGAAATCAAGCCCTTATTTAGACATAGCCCATGCAGACCAAATACAGGCATGGCTACTTCCACCCATAAAAAAACTTCACAACGATTTCTTGGAAAATCGACTTAAGCAGACAGGGAACTTCCCCTTGCTTGAATATTGATTTGTCCAAGCACTCATGTACTCTGCAAAGAACGACTATTCCCTAGAGGTTCTTTCCTGACGTTATTATGCCCGACTATACGTCAAACTACGGCATTCCTAGACACCTTCAAGGTATAAATGTACCTTCACTTGCTCTAGCAAGACACAGTGGTTTGGAGCAGTTTGACTATCTACTTGCCCGACGTAGCTCGCTACAGCTATAGAGGGAAGTCGACCCTCCAGCTGACGCACTGACCAAGAGGCTGCCTTTCTCTCGCCGAGAATCCAGCTCCAGTGTTTCCAAGCTCCCTTTGCGGGGTGTTGGGAAATAGAGTCCCGAGACAGAGATACCAGACCTCCTTCATTCTAAACTAAGGTATGGAGCTGATTAGAACCTGAGAGAAATCTGGGATAGATTCTTGGCTAAGAAAACTAAACCTATGCTACACCACACCTACTTCTTCCTGCGTACTAGACTTAGGTTAGGTTTATTGGGGTAGCCGTA
The DNA here is from genome assembly GCF_964261635.1 of Lissotriton helveticus. Classification (NCBI taxonomy): domain Eukaryota; kingdom Metazoa; phylum Chordata; class Amphibia; order Caudata; family Salamandridae; genus Lissotriton; species Lissotriton helveticus. The sequence goes on along the minus strand of NC_136069.1, from coordinate 1,694,149,946 downwards.
TATTAGAAGCAGCAGTTGAGTATTTTTAGTCATTGTTATATATGTATGTATTCATATATGGTTTAGTAACCATAAAATGCTCTTACAGTATTATTTTATAATATTGTTCTCGCTGTACACATTATACTTTGCAGTCTGCTTAACGATTGTAGCAGTTCACGTCTCTTGTATGAGAAAGAAGACTGTCCAACAAAACCTTTTATTGAAAATGCCCGTCTCTCTATTTATCTACAAACCCTGTAGAAAGGAAGCATGCACGATTGACTGAGTGAAATACTTATCTATTGTTTCTGCTACTTTAGAAATATAATTTTTATTTTTGGGAAACAAAGTTGTCATGTTTATGCGGTTGTCAGAAACTAATCCCTTCTTGTGAATTCGAGAAAGTTTCTAGTGACCTCTAAGATAGCTGGCATTCACTATTAAGTTTAATATATTTGATAGAGACCTAGTCGACCTCATTCCTACGTCTAATCTACAGGATATATTATTCCAATGCGCAGAGCATATTGGGCATATAGGAACTACACTACAGGTGATGCAACACTAAAGCCAGAGTTACCTGCATGGCTATATAAATGTGAAGTAATGCAAGGAATGGTGGTGTTACATGGGTGGAGCGTGGGTGTCCACACGCATCCACCCATGGATATTGATGCATTCACAGAATTACCGTTCAATCAATTAATCAATCAATTAAGGTTTTATAGAGCCCAACTATTCACCAAAAAAGGTCTCAAGGTGGTGTGGATTGGGGAAGGGAGGGGGACGGGTAGCAGCTCCCGGGAGCTCACAGTGATTTGTCAAAGAGCCAGGTCTTGAGGTCCTTCAGGAACTTGGAGAGTGATGGTGTCCGTCAGGGTATACAACCTTAACAACGCAACTTTTACAACGACCTACCATTTCCACGCATTTTTTACAACGCAGGATCCATTACAACGCATACCATTACCACACATGTATTTACAACGCAGATACTTTTACAACGCATACCATTACAGCGTAAGTATTGGAAAGTATATTATTTTATTAAAAATATTATTTGGGTTTTTGGGTAAAGGGGTATTTTTAGGGTTCAGGGTCAGTTTGGGGTTTTTTGGTAAAGGGGTATTTTTAGGGTTCAGGCTCAGTTTTGGGTTTTTGGGTAAAGGGGTATTTTTAGGGTTCAGGGTCAGTTTTCGTTTTTTGGGTAAAAGGGTATTTTTAGGGTTCAGGGTAAGTTTTCAGTTTTTTGGGTAAAGGGGAATTTTTAGTGTTCAGGGTCAGTTTTCAGTTTTTGGGTAAAGGGGTATTTTTAGGGTTCAGGGTCAGTTTTCAGTTTTTGGGTAAAGGGGTATTTTTAGGGTTTAGGGTCAGTTTTCAGTTTTTGGGTAAAGGGGTATTTTTAGGGTTTAGGGTCAGTTTTCAGTTTTTGGGTAAAAGGGTATTTTTAGGGTTCAGGGTCAGTTTTCAGTTTTGTGGGCAAAGGGGTATTTTTAGGGTTCAGGGTCAGTTTTCAGTTTTTGGGTAAAGGGGTATTTTTAGGGTTCAGGGTCAGTTTTCAGTTTTTGGGTAAAGGGGTATTTTTAGGGTTCAGGGTCAGTTTTCAATTTTTGGGTAAAGGGGTATTTTTAGGGTTCAGGGTCAGTTTTCAGTTTTTGGGTAAAGGGGTATTTTTAGGGTTCAGGGTCAGTGTTCAGTTTTTGGGTAAAGGGGTATTTTTAGGGTTCAGGGTCAGTTTTGGGTTTTTGGGTAAAGGGGTATTTTTAGGGTTCAGGGTCAGTTTTGGGTTTTTGGGTAAAGGGGTATTTTTAGGGTTTAGGGTCAGTTTTGAGTTTTTGGGTAAAGGGGTATTTTTAGGGTTCAGGGTCAGTTTTGAGTTTTTGGGTAAAGGGGTATTTTTAGGGTTCAGGGTCAGTTTTGGGTTTTTGGGTAAAGGGGTATTTTTAGGGTTCAGGGTCAGTTTTGGGTTTTTGGGTAAAGGGGTATTTTTAGGGTTTAGGGTCAGTTTTCAGTTTTTGGGTAAAGGGGTATTTTTAGGGTTCAGGGTCAGTTTTGGGTTTTTGGGTAAAGGGGTATTTTTAGGGTTCAGGGTCAGTTTTCAGTTTTTGGGTAAAGGGGTATTTTTAGGGTTTAGGGTCAGTTTTCAGTTTTTGGGTAAAGGGGTATTTTTAGGGTTTAGGGTCAGTTTTCAGTTTTTGGGTAAAAGGGTATTTTTAGGGTTCAGGGTCAGTTTTCAGTTTTGTGGGCAAAGGGGTATTTTTAGGGTTCAGGGTCAGTTTTCAGTTTTTGGGTAAAGGGATATTTTTAGGGTTCAGGGTCAGTTTTCAGTTTTTGGGTAAAGGGGTATTTTTAGGGTTCAGGGTCAGTTTTCAATTTTTGGGTAAAGGGGTATTTTTAGGGTTCAGGGTCAGTTTTCAGTTTTTGGGTAAAGGGGTATTTTTAGGGTTCAGGGTCAGTGTTCAGTTTTTGGGTAAAGGGGTATTTTTAGGGTTCAGGGTCAGTTTTGGGTTTTTGGGTAAAGGGGTATTTTTAGGGTTCAGGGTCAGTTTTGGGTTTTTGGGTAAAGGGGTATTTTTAGGGTTTAGGGTCAGTTTTGAGTTTTTGGGTAAAGGGGTATTTTTAGGGTTCAGGGTCAGTTTTGAGTTTTTGGGTAAAGGGGTATTTTTAGGGTTCAGGGTCAGTTTTGGGTTTTTGGGTAAAGGGGTATTTTTAGGGTTCAGGGTCAGTTTGGGGTTTTTGGGTAAAAGGGTACAGGTTAAAAATTTAATATAATTAAATTTAAATTACATTAAATTTAATTGATTAAATTAAATTAAATTAAATTAAATTAAATTAAATTAAATTAAATTAAATTAAATTAATTAAATTAAATTAAATTAAATTACATTATATTAATTTTAATGAAATTACATTTTAAAAAATATTATATACTTACCAATACTTACGTTGTAATTGTATGCGTTGTAAAGGTATATGCGTTGTAAATACATGCGTGGTAATGGTACTTCGTTGTAATGGATTCTGCGTTGTAAAAATTGCGTGGTAATGGTAGGCGTGGTAAAAGTATGCGTTGTAACGTCATACATCCGTCCATCAGAGGTGGAGAGAGAGGGTGTTCCAAGCTTTGGCCATGAGGAAGGAGAAGGAGCCTCTTCCTGTTCTGGTTTTCTTGATGTGTGGTACTGTCTCAAGAGAGAGCTGGGTTGAGCGGAGGGATTGTTGGGGAGGGTGGAACGAGAGGCGGTGGCTCATGTAGGCAGGTCTTGTATCGTGGAGGGCTTTGTGAGCATGGGTGATAAGCTTGAAGTTGATTTTCCTCTCAATGGGGAGCCAGTGTAGAGTCCATAGGTGTTGGCTGATGTGCCAGTGGCGCGGTAGGTTGAGGACTAGCCTGGCAGCAGCATTCTGGATGTTGTGGAGTTTGCAGGTGAGGTTCTTTTTGTAGAGTCTAGTCTGCTGCTGATGAGGGCATGGGTGACGGTTTTCCCGTGTTCAAGGGGATTCCAGTTGAAGGCCTCTTACACAGAAGGCAGAGAGTGTGATAGCATGAAGAGGTGACGCCGTTGAACTGGCAGTCCATTTTGAGTTTGACGTACAAGATGATTCCGAGGTTGTGTGCATGGTCTGTGAGGGCAAAGTGCCACCAAGTGGGGTGTGGGCCCATGATGAGTACTTCACTTTTGTCTGAGTTGAGTTGTAGGCAGCTTTGCTTCATCCACCTGGTGTCTGCATCCATTCCTTCCTGAATGTTGTGTTTGGAGATGTTGGGTCCGTTGGATAGCGAGAGGATGAGGTGGTGTCATCTGCATACTATACAATGTTAAGTCTGTATGATCTGAGGATTGACGCGACCAGGGCAAACCCTATTTTGTGAGTGCGTAATAGGTTAACGACTTGCAAAATAGGGTCGGCACATACCAAAAAGCATTTTACAGGATGCAAATGGCCTGATGAAGTGTTTGCGAGTAAAATGCTTTGTGCATATGACCCTGTAAGTGTGTTGCATTCTGCAGCACAAATAGAAAGAGGAAAATACCTCAGAGGATAGCTTTTATGCAGGGAGGGGAACCTTCCTGAACAAAAACAATCCTACTCATAATGCAGGCACCTTTGCACCATGGTGTAAAGGTGCTTGCATTGGCACTAGGCATCACATAGTGCACCAGTGCTAAGAAAAGTTAGGGTTGTCTCTTCAATTCTGGGGCATAGTTTTCTTTCTCTCTGCATGAATTATTTTTCTTTTGGTTGTCTCGTTTTGTTTTTTCATCTCCAAAATCTCAGGAATTAAGAGGCATATTTATCATACTTTCACACAGTGCAAAATAGCAACATAGAAAGCCACTCTGTTGAGCGTTGTGAAAAGTCAAGGGTAGGAATGCGCCATATTTAACATCATAGAGCACATTCCTGTCTTTTCTTTGCTTTGGCGCATGTTTGGCTGCCTGACCCAAAGCACACAACCTTGCACCATCTTGTGAGGGTGCCTCGATTGCTTGTGTCATACTTAGAAAAAAAGTCACACACCTCAGCAAGTCACCTTCCTGTGCTGCATGATAGGGAAAGGGCAGGAATGCGCCACACTTTACAACATATATTTGACATTCCTGTCATTTCTGATAGATGTGCAAACAGAGTAGTGTTTCCCTTTACTACATGCACTCCACTGGCTGCCTGTGAGGGAGTGTGTCAGCTTTAAAATATGCTGCCTAGTGCACAAAGCTCCAAGTAGCAAGGGACCCAGCTAGTTGATGGAAAAACATATTCCCTATTGACCAATGAGGTCCTTAGGATCTATGAACAAGTCTCTGCTTACCATACCACGCATCAGGAAAACCCGCCCTGAGGCCGTGCATTCCCATTCCTAGCCCCCATCTTTTGAATAAACTTCCCCTACACATAAGAGAATGTACTGCCCACTACAATTTTAGGAAATTATTCAAAACTGAACTATTTTAACTTCTAGGCTTCAGCAGACGTTTTTGTTCTTGCTGCGCCGAGACATCCCTTTGGGGGATTCATGCGCATTATAAAACAAATACATAAAAAGAAATAAATAAATACGGGTAACGAGTGGGAGTCGATTACAGAGATTTTTCAGAGAAAATTAAACAGAACCTCACATATGAGAAATGGCAGTGGCTCACAGAGATTAGTTGCATTAATATCAGGGAGCTGCTGCTCTGTTACAATATTGAAAAGAAACATAATTATTCCGGAATATTACATGGCAACACTTTCATAATTTGGACCAGTCAGCTGTAGTCATGTCAGTGACCTGGCCCAAAAAGCAGAATTGGATCATAAACTCATAGATGTTCCGAACAGGGGCTCATTCTGCCAAGTTTTCAGATTGCTTATGTGTGACATTTATGTGTGCAATGGCAAGTTCTATACACATCTTGAAATTGCTGGCAAACCACTGAAATGTAAGGTCACTAATGTATCCCCTTTTCACAGATGTAAAGCAAATGTGGCACCATGATATTAAACAATATGGGGCAGAATTACAATAACTGGCGCATCCCTGCATATCAGCAGGGATGCGCCAGTTATTATGCATCACGGCTCCACCACCATGGATGTGCCGCATTTACAATGCGGCGCACCATGGGGCAAAAACGGACAGATGCGTGACGCATCTGTGCCATAAAGGTGGCGCATTGCTGGAGTTGTGTCGCAAGCGCAACGCAGCTCCAGCAAGGCTCCGGGTGTTCCTATTCCTAACATGCTGTGTCAATCCTTACGCCTGTTTTGACTCAGCATGGTTTCAAAAGTGACTGAATGGAATCTTGTAGATTTCACTCAGCCACTTTTAGGAGGCGTTCCTGCGCAGAACGCCCCCCATACGCCACAACGCCTACATGTGGTGCAGGGCTTTACAACATGACGCATCTCCCAGATGCCTCACGTAATGTAAAACGTATAAGTAGAAATGTAACACCAGGAGGGCAGAGCAGTGCCCGGCACACACTCTGCGGCTGCCATAGCAGCACGCGGTCTGTCACACTCTATTAGGAGTGCAATAGCAGTGCTCCAGTACCAGCTTATCATGAACATCAGAGGTCGCAATAAATGCGTGACTTTTCATTTTAGTGTAGTGATGCGGATCACCACACCTAAATGTGTTAGTCTAACGCAAGATGCGTGGTACTTGTTATGGCAGGGGGCTCCCAAAATCCTTACGATGATTCCATGCATAAATCAATTCATAAAAGTAGCAAATTGTCATCCAATAACTCCCAAAAAGATCATGCGTTTGGAAAACACCGTGTCTAACAGCTCAGGCATGCAGTAACTGGAATTTACAGGGCGGTGTGGCACAATTTCCTTTTTTACTAAGCAATACACAATCCCTTTCCTCAGAAGAGGTACTTCCTCAGGACTCAAGCCTAAGCTGCAGAATCTGTGGTTAGAAGTATCCATCAAAAGGAAAGCTTACATTCCTTTGGAAACAACATTTCTGGTGGATACTATACCGTCCCGCAAACCCTTTGTCACCTTTACGCTGCCCGTCAACTGAAAAAACACAGCAGTTCATATCTTGACTATTGTGACCCCTCAAGCCTGGGACCCCAGGGGTCGCAGCTGAAACACTTGGCTTGCTTCCTGTGACCCCTGGTACTGCCTTTGCCACCTCTGTCCTCAGAGGTGGCAAAGTCAATGCCAAGAACATAATGTAAACAGGGTCCTCATTTCTACACCTTCTGCTGGGATGCAGAACATTCCCTTTTCAGTTTCACAGAATACTTAAATAGAGTAGTGCAATGCACACTCTTTTTGCTCATTGAAAGTAGTGAAAAACAGACACATTTTGAACAAGTTGTTGCCAAGTTTTATTCGTGTGAATACTCAAAAAATGGGTGCAGAGACAGAATATTGAGTTGGAAATGTCGACCCACACAAATATCGAGTTGGAAATATCGTTACACAGAAATATCGACAGCAAGAATATCTTGGTCAAGAATATCGACTTTAAGGTAAGAAATATTGTTTAAAAAAATATCGAAGTCATTATTTTTGTTTGCAAAAATATAGTTGTTCAAAATATTGATTTATTAATTATTGTTATGTATTTCAGTATGTATTTTAAATGTACGTGATCTATTTTTTGATTAAGTATTGCTTTTGTTTTTTAATATATGTGTTACATTTTTTGTAGTTAATTTTATTTTATTGATATTTCAGTAGAGAGTTGTGCGTTTGTAGGGAAATAGGGTGGGAAGTAATTCAATTATATTAATTAATTATTATAGTTTATTTATTAATATGTATTTAATTTAGACTGTATAGTGTTAATTGTGAAAATTAATTTATTATTACGTATTTATTAACTGGTTGTTAATTATTATTAATGTATTAATTGTTAATTATGTGAATTGTGTCATTTGTTTATGAGTGAGTGGTGGGGTTTATAGGAGAATAGGGTGGGAAGTAATTTCATTATCATAAATTAATTATTATTTTTAGGTATTAATATTTATGTAATGTAAATTATATTGTATTAATTGTGGGACGTTATTTATTAATAATTATTAATTGGTTGGTAATTATCAATAATTAATTGGTAATTACTTATGTTAATTGTGTTATTTTTTAGGAGCAGCTGGTGGGGTTTATAGATGTAAAGGTTGGGAAGTAATTTATTTTAGTGTTAATTAATTAATTTTAATTTAAATATGGCAATTGTGTAATTAATTTTAGATATGAGTTGTTGGGTTTATAGTGGTGAAGGGTGGGAAGTAATCTCTTTTAAATGAATTAATTCGTTGTTGTTAATTTATATTAATTTATTAATTTGAAAATTAATTATGGAAATTGAGTAATGATTTTTAGGTGTGGGTTGTGGTGTTTATTGGGGTAGAGGGTGCAAAGTAATGTATGTTTAATGGATTATTAATTAGTTGGCCATTCATATTAATTCATAAATTTATAATAAATTAGGGTAATTTACTTTTTTTGTGTCTTTTCTGGTTTAATAGGAGTAACGTTTTGGGAGTAAATTAATTTTTATCTGTTTTAATTTGTTTTTAATTAATAATATTTCTTTAATTAATAATTCATTATGTTAATTATGGAGGTACTTCCTTTTTTTGAATTTAAATGTGTGTTGTGAATTTTGTGAAGTTATAGGTTAGGAAATAAAAATATTAAATGTATGTCATATTGTTTTTTTGTATGTAAATTATTTTAAAAAACTTTTAATATAATATTTCTAGGTATTTGTTATATCTATTTAACATTATATGTTTCTATCTTTTTAAATGTTTATATATATATGTTTTTTAAAATCTTTTGTGTAGTTGTTGTTGATATTTTGTTTGTTTTTAATTATAAAATAACTCAAGTGGAAATATTAATTTTTACCCCTCTGTAATCCAACACTTTCCCTGTTGTTGCACCAACTGGAGTGGGAATAGTACTTTTTACTCCTCCTCTATCCAACACTTGCAGGGAAGGTCTTCTGATATAGAACTGAGACAGTGAAATGTACAACTTTTCACTGCTTCATTCCATGACTTGAGTGCGTCGAAATCCCTACACCTTCTCAAACCAGGAATAAGCATTAGCACAGAGTTTCTAACACGGTACTCCCCTCTGTGTTCTGACTAGGGGTGGGCGGACATCCCCGTTCCGCCCACGGAATGTGCGAAGATTTGCCCTTGCGCAAAGAAGGCGGAAATTTGCGGAAAAATCTCCACACATTCAGGGGCAGAACGGATGGTGGCCGCCCGCCCGCCTCCCGCCTCCCTCCCGCCTTATTACATTATATGTAAAATGCCTCAAATTAAATGTAATTAAAACTTACCTTACTGCGACCGCATCCTTGCCCATCTTGGAAATTGCGCATGCGCTGGAGCCTCTGCATGCGCAGTCCTGGCGAGGAATGCGCATGTGCAAGCTCCTGCACATGTCAGTTTCCAAGATGAAGCCACGATGTGGGGAGGGCCTTCAGCGTGGTAGGGGCACAGCTATGGAATAAGCTGCCACAAAGGATCAGACAGAGTGCTTCATTAATTGGATTCAGAAAAAGGCTGAAAACTTGGCTATTTCCGAAACTCTGATCCACACGCTCCATCTTTCTGCTCACCATCAAGCTGATCAAGTGCTCGTATATCTGAAGCGCCAGGATACCCGTAGGGTGGCAGTAGTGCTATACAAGCATAGATACAATACAGTACAATACAATGTGCAAGGATGCGGCCGCAGTCAGGTAAGTTTTAGTTAAGTGTAATTTGAGGCTTTTACATATAATTTAATAAGGCGGGCGGGAGGCGGAAGGCGGGAGGCGGGGGGGCGGACGTTGCGTAACGGAAATATGCGAAGAGGCACGGAGATTGGTTCAATCTTCGTGCCTCCCCGCGAAAGTCCCTTACTCGACTTCCGCCCACCCCTAGTTCTGACACAGTTATGGAGTTGCGTCAGTCTAATGACCACTTCCAGCAATGCGTCACTTTAAAACTAACAGGTGAGTCAGAATGTCTGATGCATCCATGAACCCTTGCCACATGGAGCTCTGTATTATAAATACAGCGCATCAATGGGGTTGTTATGGCATTTGTGGCTGGCACAAGGAATTTGACGCATCAATGCCTGTGCATCAGTTCTTCTCAATGTGCCCCTAAGTGACATCTAAAATTGACATTTATATGTGGTGTGTTTTAATATTAATCATGCAGTTTTAAGGGAATGTCTCAGGGTTAGGTCAGTGCCATCACTGTCTGGAAAGGTTCAGGTTGAAAAGATCCATATTTTTAAGGCAATACAAAATACTTCGCCATTACGAATATTAATTACAAGGCACCCACTTCAGTACCTTTAACATTCTAATAACCATTGGAGACAAACTGGTTAAGAATAACTAAATAATCATTCAAGAGTGTAGCCCAATCCAAAGCAAGTGTGAGGAAACTGTAGACCATCTCAAAAGTCTCTGACATGACAATGTAAGTGCTGTGGTTGCTCTGACCAGCCATCAGGAGATCTTATTGAACAGCAAGATAATAGACTCAATTTCCCAGTGTGAAGGGGTTCAAACTTTGATGCAACCTAAGTTTTTTCTACTGCTTGAATTGAAAAGTGACCAGCTGAAACACAATAGATCTATTTACAATCTGTCTGATGCCAAACCCTAGGTGGCTGCTAGGTTTTTCTTTGCAGGTTTCATGAAAGGCATAAATTAGTTCTAGTTTCAGGGATGTTAAGGTCCCTATGAGCTATTCTAGTTTAAGAATTGCAGTGGATAATGCTCTCAGCTGCTCACCAGTTAAGCTAGATGTCAGCACATGTTTTCCATACTTTTTATAACCAATGATTTTCAAGAAAATGTTTTGTTGTGCTGTTATTAAGATGCCCTTCATAAAGAATTGAATTGAGACATGTTTTCTCCCTGTGCACCTCACAAATCAGTGACCTACCTTGCTTCATGTGATTGGCCATTTACTAACAGGAAGGTGCTAAATAGGTGCACATATTTTAAAAAGCTGTCAAAGTTGATTGTAAGGGTATTAAAAAAACCTGTTTGTAACATCCCATCAGTCATATGTTTTACTTTCCATGCCATCTTCCCTCCTTTCTTCTACCAGTCTCTTGTCCTTATCTTTCAGCTCACAAGCTCTTTGGTGCATTCCACTAACACTGTCACCTTGTCCTCCTTGCAGCTCCCACACTCTGTCTGTAGTGAAGAATGCCCTCCTGGCTACAGAGAGGCAGTCACAGAAGGAAAGCCAACTTGCTGCTTTGAATGCATTCCATGTCCTCAAGGGGAGATCACGGACCAGAGTAAGTTTTCCCATAGGTTAAATTCCTGAAAGCTCTTCCGATATACCTGGTCAACAGTACATCTGGAACTATTTGGCTCACAATGCTTTTGGGATATTAAAAGACATCAATATGGTTTTGTGCTACTGTGGGGTGGAATAGGTCTACAGCAGTACATATGCAACATCAATATTGGCTTTGCAGGTCAACCTGGTCAAAGCACATAGCTCATTAAAGGCTCTACAATGTGATGTATCCACTTGAGTTCCAATAAATGTTTTGCCCAAAGTGATCTTTTTTTTTAAATATCGACGGAAATGAGTATTCTGTCGATGTTTCAAAACGTGTCAGTACGACATTAAAGCGGGGTCTTCTTCAGGACAATCAAAAGGAACATCCAAGTCATCATTAGATCTAGTAGTTTATTATTGCTGTGTTCATGATCAAATCAAAGAGAAATCAGAGTCTTCTTTTTTAGAGAGGCCACTGAATGGAAATAAATTGATCATCAACTCAGTTCTAAAATATCCTGGCAAATCCAGGAGGAGGCGCAAAATAGCACAGAAGAAATTAATTGGGAGTCGCATCCAGATAAAATGCTAAAATGCACCAACAGCTTCTCTGTTCTCTTTTACAGCATTTTGGGAACATCACACCACTGCAAGAGACAGAGATGCTGTTGCTGCATTCTAGTACTTTATCTGGAGGCAACTCCTAATAGATTTCTTTTGGTCAAGTTTGCGCAACCATTATTAACTTTGCTTGCGTATTTTTTTTATTAATGTCTTTTTTGTGAGTTCATTTTGTCAGCTATCAAGCTGACACAGAAACACAATTGTTACCATTCAATATTAACCTGACTTCACAGGTTGATACAAAGAAAACCTCACAGTTACAGCACATGTGTTTGTTTAATGCTCAACTTGAATAGTGAAGCATCAAAAGCTAGAAAATGAGGAATGAGAAAGTTTTCACTTAGGAATAGGAATGAATAGGCCCGGAGGGGGGAAGTTGGGATGGAAAGGGAAATGTTCCTTTCATGTAGTGGGCCCCACATGTGCAAAGGGAAGGGAGTGAAGGCCAGCCCGATGCTGAACCGTGGAGCAGCAGTTGTGCCGTAGCATGGGTGTAGGAGTTAGGATCAGCCGACTATTTGCCCGACGACCATCACCGATCATCTTGCAGGAAGGGCGATCATATGTGTAGGAACGTATTAGTCTTGCCTTGAAAATTATAGATGAGTCTCCCATATGAGACCAATTTGTACATTTCCATGAGCCATTGGTTGTGGGTAGTGGGGAGCTCCAGTGTATGAGAACACCAATTTTTACTGTTGCACTATGAAGCAGCATGAGATTATGGTGGGAGAAAGAAGGGGAGTCTTCTGTGTCATGGAGCTGGATCAGGAAACACGACTTCAGAACAGGGATTGCTATTGCCCCACTTAGCATGGACTGGGCGTCTGCCCCAAAGCTTCAGGGTCCTGGACCTTCATACAGTATGGGCACCATGTCATAGTGTGTATGGCCGTAGCACCAGCAATTGGAATCAAGCAGTATCCCTGCCGCCTTGCGTTTTGCTGCATTCTTGTGCTAGTCATTTTTGGTTTTAAAGAGGCAGAATTTCATCCTGGCTTCTCTTCGTCCTAAGCTCAGGTTGTCCAGTAGCTAATCCCAGTCTTCCGCCTCATATTCCTCTTGATCCTAGTCTGCCCCTAAAGACGCAGTCTCCCTCTCTGTGTTGGGACTACAGGTGCCTGCTCAAGAGGCTGCACAATTCTGACATTGCTCCTTTGAAACACCCCCATGCATTGGCATAGGAGAGCACTAAGGTGGACGGGATGGCCCAGGAATGGAGGCCTAGTTGTCTTGTGAGACAATGGCATATTTTGGAATATTTGCACTGCTGATGGGGAGGGAAGTGGAATTCCTTTTAGAGTATCTCGAAGGGATTGAGTGTGCCCCAGACTGATGCATGATGTAGGTAGAGGAAACCCGCCTCACTCCAGAGATCCCAGTTGAGCATTTTTCCTCCAACATGAATACGGGTGGCAAATAATAGTGGTGCCTTGTCATGAATGTAGGCGTCCACTAATATGAGCTTAGGGGAATGTGCAAATGTTTTGCCTCGCCTCGCCCTTTCAAGCAGTGGCTCTATGTTATCTGCCACAATGCAATCTAGGCTCTGAATAATTTAGATTCCCAGATACTTGAGGTGTGAAGGTTTCCATTGACAAGGGTAGCCTTCAATGGTGGCCCTAGTAGTCACTCGCGAGATCGACAGGGACTCTCTCTTTCCTTAGTTGAATTTATATTTGGAGAGAGCCACGAAGGTGGAGATGGTGTCTAGAAGGCCTGGGATGGAGATGGTAAGGACACAGAGTGTGAGCAAAATATATTCGAGATAGAGTGTTGATGGACCTCCTTGTTTGTGGATGACTCCTCTCTGCTTCAATGGAGGCAGAGCTGCAAAGATAATTTCCATGGCCAGGAGGAAAAGTAATGGTGACAATGGGCACTCCTGTCACATGCCCCTGTTGACTGGAAATTGCCAAAAGGGACCTGCAACGAATCTTGCAGATTAAGTCCTCTCCTAGGTCGAATTTGTGAAGTGTCATGAAGAGATAGTTCCATTCAATTCTATCAAATGCTGTCTCTGCATCGGGATATAGATCCAGAGAATTTTTTTGTAGATCTTTGGGTAGCCACTGGGCGAGGGGCACAGAGCGAAGATGGTTCAGGGACGATCACCCTGAGACAAATCCCACCTGTGTGTGGTGGACCAAAGATAGGATGACCTTCCTTAAATGAGCCAGCAGAACCCCAGCTAATATCTCAGTTAAAAAGGGAGATAGCATGTAGCTGCTGCAAAGGAGGGGGGTCTTTACCAGGTTTGAGAAGAACCATGATCAGGGCCTTTTTCAAGAAATGACCAAGAGTCAATTTCTGTTCCGCCTCTTGGAAGACACTGTACATTGTATCCACAGCTTCCTCCTTCATCCACTTGTAGAACTCAGCCAGAAGCCAACTGTTTTGTAGTTCCTAACAATGCATAGGATGTGTGCATTTAGACAACATAAACTAAGAGATTGGTTTCCAGACTGATTCCAGACACTCGCAAAGGATATGTTAGCCTTTAGACCAGTTAGCTCACAGTGTCACCATACGCCCCCTAACCTTACCAAGGAGCAAAACGTTTCTGGCAACTATCGAGCATGACAACCCTTGATTCTTCAGGGATCGTTGAAACAGTATAGTACTTTTCACTCAGTCACTTGTGGTTACTTGGTCTCGGAGAGATACATAGAATAAACAATGGGGATGTTTTCAATAAGCATTTATTGAACCAGCGTCATTCTACTATAAAACATGTTCGCCGTGACAATCATTAGAAATAAACAGATATATAAGATTACAAACACCATCAGAGTAAATAAAAGGTGGAATTCTATCATGGTGCTAAAACTGTAAATATATGTAGGCATATCGATACAAGGCACTAATCGAGCATACTCCTAAGTTGCAAACCCTACCTAAGTGTACCTAAGTTTACCTAGTATGTATTTGGGTGTAAAGCCAAGAATACCCTATGAAAGACCCAACCCCATTACCTGATGGGATACAACAAAGGACCCCATCTTGGTCCCTCGAAGGTCCCACCATATACAGGGCAATATCCAGCCAGAGTAAAGAGAACTTTAACACAGGCAGTGCACTCAGAGCAAACTCAGCCGCTCAGCCTCCACCTCTGCAAACTACATACTCCTTGAAAATCTGAACTTCCACCTCGACAACCACAGCGACCCCAACTCCACTATCCTTCGTGACAACCTCACCAACATCGGACTTAAACAACTCATCAACACACTGACCTAGAGAGCAGGACACACCCTGGACCTCATCTTCGTGGCTGGAAACACTGTCCAATTCAGCCACACAACGCAGCCGCATGGACCGACCACCACTGCGTACACTTTTCCATCAATAAACCGAAGGCACCCAAACCAGCCCCACGTCCACCACGAAGGAATTGGAGCAAGGTTACCAACGAGCAACTTAACTCCACCCTCACCAGAGACAACCAAACATAGGCACCCAATGCAAATGACGCAGCCAGAGAACTCCAAACCTGGATCTCTGGACAGCCAAAAACCATACCACCTACAAGGACGCCATGACAGACTACCACAACCAGATCAGTGCCACCAAGAGGAACTTCATCCACAACAAAATCCTGGCCAACTCTACCAACTCCAATGAATTTTTCAGAGTCATTCAAGAATTCACCAAACCACGCAGTGAAGCCACAGATATCACCCCATCCCAAGACCTCTGCAACAAGCTTGGAACCTCTTTCCACCTCAAGATCAAAAACCTCTACGACAACTTGATCGGCCATCCACCAGGCGCCACAGACGGCCCCGCCCCTCAGAAACACCAGCCAGCCCACCATCTCCAACCGGACTGCGATCACGGCCGCAGACGCCACCTTGACCATGAAAAGCATCCACTCAGGGGCCCCCACCAATCCCTGCCCCCTCACATCTACCACAAAGCTGCGGCCGCCATTGCACCCGAAGTACAATGCACCATCAACACCACCTTCAAAACAGGCACCTTCCCAGATGACTGGAAGCACGCAGAAGTCAGACCCCTGCTCAAGAAGCCCACAGCTGACCCCATAGACCTCCAGAACTATCGGCCCTTCTTGTTCCTCCCCTTCGCAGCCAAAGTTGCAGTGAAAACAGTCAACAGGAAACTGACACGATGCATTGAAGAGAACGCCATCCTCGACCCGTCCCAATCCTGATTCTGAAGCAAACACAGCACAGAGACCGCCCTACTCGCCCCTGCAGATGATATCTGCACCCTCCTGGATAAAGTCCACTATGCTGCCCTCATCCTACTCGACCTATTAGTGGCCTTCGACACTGTCTCCCACCACACAATGTTCGCCAGACTACACAACACAGGCATACCAGGATCAGCCCTGGACTGGATCCAATCATTCTTCACCCGAAGAAGCCAAAGGATCAGATTACCAGCCTTCCTCTCCGACCCACGAAAATAACCTGCGGAGTCCCACAGGGTTCATCACTGTGCTCCACCCTTTTCAAATTCTACATGACCCCCCCTCATAGCCATCGTCCATCAACATGGCCTCAACATCGTATCCTACGCCGATGACACCCAGCTCATCCTCTCCCTCACCAAAGACCCTACCACTGCCAAACTCCACTTCCAGAAAGGAATGCAAGACGTCACAGTATGGATGACCAACAGCTGCCTGAAGCTCAATGCAGAGAAGACAGAACAGAAGTCCTCATCCTCAGTACCACCCCTTCTGCAAGGGACAGAACCTGGGCCAGGCCCCCGCGGAAGCCCACCTCCTGCCTCTGTCCACTCCAAGAACCTCAGCATCGTACTTGACTCATCACTCTCCATGAACCGACAGGTCAATGCTGTCCCCTTTAACTGCTTCAACACCCTCTGCATCTTCCGCAAGACCTTCAAGTGGATCCCCCTGAGTCAAGGAAGACAGTCACCCCCGCACTCATCACCAGCAGACTGAACTATGGAAACGCACTCTACGCCGGCATCAACAACTCCCTACTCTGCAAACCCCAGACAATACAGAAAAACGCTGCCAGACTCGTCCTCTGCATCTCCTGACATGAACACATCAGCCAACACCTACGAAGCCTCCACTGGCTCCCTGTGGAGAAAAGAGTCACTTTCAAAATCCTCATTCCCACCTACAAATGTCTACAAAACAACGAACCCAAATACCTCAATGACAGAATCAACTTCCACGTACCCAAAATAATCCTCCGATCTTCCAACCTCGCACTGGCCGAAACCCTGCGCATCCACAGAGCCAGAACAGGCGGAAGATGCTTCTCTCACATTGCAGCCAAGACATGGAACGAGCTACTGGCAGACATCAGATGCGCCCTATCCCTGAACACCTTCAGGAAGACCCTCAAGACCTGGCTCTTTGGCTAAACAGATATGGAGACACCCCCTCAGCACCTTGAGACCTCACACATGAGTAGCGTGCTTACAATTCCCTGATTGATTTATTGATTGATTGATTGATGTACACCGTTTTTAGAATATTCCAACTGTTCACTAAACACCCCTGGGTACCTCTCAACAAAATATAACCGCACTCTCCACCTGTTTGATTTATACTTGTGTAATAGCATTTGGACCGAGAAAAACACCCAATTCTTTTTGATGTGGTCAACTGAAAAATTGGTCACCTTCCAACAACACAACTCATAAATCTTTCCTTCAATAGCTTTAGAAGATAGAGATATCGTTGACACTAAATACACTAGCATCTTTACAGGTTTTCCTCCATAGCACCCCGGTTTTACATCCATTTGTTTGAGACACACATGACTGTCAAATAAATCTTGTTACACTTTCCGTTAAATGATGGTAAGTCTAGAACAAGAATGAAATATCATTAGTACTTCCTTACCCCCAATGTTGACCCAAACCTTTTGGATTTCCTCCACCCCATCCTGTGACCCAGAATATAATTTCATCACAATACACATCCTGTATCAACTTTACCTTTTTCTTTGCAACACCTCCACACAAAATGTCCTTTCCTGTCACATTTATTACAGCTGGCAGTGACTGCAGGACAGCTTTCATTATTGGCCATATGTCCAAAAAGACCACACCTAAAACACTGTCCCTTGAAAACTCTCTATTTTTCATCATCCTTTTCTTTTCTTATTTTTTGTAATTACATGACTGCTTCCCTTTTTATCTCTTTCTTATTGCTTTCTCTCTCTTCACTCACTTCCTGAAGATAAGGGGGCATATTACCAACAACTAGTGATAATTATCGTTAAGTTGGCTCAGCGGGAATATTTCTATCGCTGCCCTTCACCTGTTTTTATCGCTGAGATACCTTGCTATTATCAAGGTTTATCTCAGGAGCGATAGAAAACAGGCGAAATGCATGAATATCCCTGTCAATACAGCGATATTCAGGCATTACCGTGACAATGCTCTTAGCCATGTTATCCACCTCTCGTTGGATAACATGGCTAAGAACTGGTCAGGTCAGGCTTTAGCTTTTGGAGCTATTCGCGCTTAGCGCAAATATTTCCAAAACTACACCTGTGTTGATCATAGGCATTAGCGATTGCAGTGACTGTTTTCAGTCGCTGACATTTTGGCACGCCCACTTTGCATGTCATTAGCGATAATTATCGCTGATATGCAAAGCGGGCCCCAAAATGCCGCTATCGCCTACAAGCTGTCGCTAACTGGTGTTAGCGACAGCTTGGTAATAGGGCGATAAAATTATCGCCGCATTAGCAGGAAAAAGTCCCGCTAAAGCGACGATAATGGCCCTTGGTAATATGCCCCAAGATCCCATGTCCGACCAGCACTGTGGGAATGTCTGCCATCGTGTGCATAGCTTTTGATCAATTCTGTATGATGTTCAGGTTTTGATCATTCAGGCTGTCCAAGAAGTGAGCTAGATCTTCCAGCTCTTTATATTCTCTTGACTTCCCATCCACTATCACCCACATCGTTGCTAGTTTAATGATCCACTTACAAAGTTTGTGCCTTAATGACGGCAAGCCCTTCCTCCTAGCATTGGTTTTTGCTGTGAAGTCTGTTGCAGTCGGCAGCTTGTGACATTCCCGTTTGTACAGACCATGCTTTCCAACCGCTGTCAGAACCTGTCAGGCCTGTTTGTGCTAGACGAAGCAGGCTAACATTGTTCTGTGTCTGTCTGCATTTTTAAAGATGGATTTTAGGCCAGATACTGTCTTTCTAATGATGTGATAAAGTCTATGACCATGATCTGAGGAAGGAGCTGTATCAGAAAGCCAAAAACTTTCTCCATGCCTTACTCCCTCTGTCTTCCAGAGCAACCTATTTCATTTTCAAATGCCAGGTTTCAGGCCCCTAGAGTGAGCATTATCCAGTCGACCTTTAAGTGAGGTCATCTGTTGCTCCACACCCTCTACTTTGTTGCGAAATAGTTGCATATCAACTGATCCTTTCTTATTTTCCACTGCCAGATCTCACATTTTGGCATCTATGAAGCCCAACCGGACTCCAACTGCTGAGTATTCTTTTATAATGGCTTCCATGGATGGTTCTTGGGTTGATGGACCATTATGTGAATTGGATCCCCCACCACTTCAGTAAAGAGCTTTAACAACCACAATACTAGTCAGTGTTGAACCACAAAAAGTCACTAAATTAACCTGTGGTTAACCCCCTGGTAGCATGACACAATAGCAGTCAGGCTTAACTTAGAGGCAATGTATAAAGTATTCATGAAGCACACAAACCATAATAAAGCAAAAATTCTCCACAAGAAAAATCTTAACCCAATTCAGAAAAACAAAGCCAATTTTAATAAATGATTTGATGCCAGAATGAGAAAAATCCAATCAGTAGAACTGGAGATGTGCAAGTTTAAAGATTGAATAATAAAAATAGTGTTTGAAAGCACAAAGCTCAGAAGTGGTTCAGAGGAGTGATATGGGATCCTATGCCTAGTGGCATTGTGTTGGTTCCTATGTGGAGCTGTGAAGGCTATGATCAAAAGTGTGTGTCGGATTGCGTCATGCTGCATCAGTTCAATCGCGATCTTCGAGGGCTGTGATACGAGTGGTGTCATATTGCCCCGGTTCGATGAGGAGCTGCGAGATCTGTGTCGGGTTGCATTGTGGTGCATCCATTCTGATGGGGACTACAGCTGGCCTGGTAGAGGACATGTATCCCTGCTTCCTAGGGTCCAAGGAATCAAGAGGCATCACATGGGGGTTTAGGACTCACAGCGGGTAGAATCTAGGTGGAGCATTTAAGATGTTTGATTACTTTTCCGTCCCTGAGGCTCTGTAACATTATGGTATGTTATGCTATGTAATGTCATGTTATGTTATGCTATGTTATGTTATGTTACGTTTATGGGCTTACTTACTTTTGTGTGAGTGCACATCCCTCCCTAAACCCCTATTTCTCCTCACTTAATCCCTCCATTTAATCTGCCTTTTTTCTAATCCTACAGCTATTCACCTCTTACCATTATAATGTTTACTTATGTGTGTTAGTTGAGGCAGAAATCAGTGGAGGGAAAAAGATAGGAGAGGTGAAGATGAGATGGAACCCCAGCACATAGGTTTATTAACAGCAATGTGTAGTATGTTAGTAGTGCTATTGTAGTCCTACAATAAGCAGTTTGTGAAGAGTCCTCATAAACTATAACTTCACATATGACGTTTCTCTCCCTTTTCCCCCATCTGCGTATACTTGCCACGATGTAACATCTGCGTAGGCGGGTGTAGGCAGAACGGGGCATTGGGCATCCTCAGCACTCCCGCAGTGACACTGCTTGGAACGAAGGTTTGTGGTCTGAGTCCTGCTGCTTAGATTGTCCCCTCTATAAAGGTGTCTCAGATGATTTGAGGCCACTTACCAGTTCTGCTCATCTGCTTTCCATTCAGTAAATAATGTGATAACATTTGCAATAAAGAGACTATTGACAGATGTAGACCTTTGTCTTTATATTACACTTCTAATAATTACATTCTTAATAGAAACAATTAAAAGTATTTCTATATGTCAATTATACTGTCCTCAGGAACGTTGAGTTCTTCTGTTTCAGCACTCTTCAGACAGCCATCTCTTCAAAAGGCAACACTCTATTACCCATCATGTCATGAGTTTCATACCCATCCAGTACACACACACAGCATTGTCCTTTTTCTGTTTCATTCATAACTTTCTGCAGTTTACAGAAGTGACTCACATTCTACACCATAATTGACTTGATGATGCAGAGACTACAACTACCAAAAGAGAAATGTTTTAATTTTTTTGTGAAAATAATTCTTGAACTTGAGTGAATTGAGCTATTGGAAGCATGTCATTTTCCAGTCTTTAAATTAAAAAGTTGTTTCTTTGCATTCCTGAGAACAAAAAGTTTTGTTGAAGACTAATATTAATCCAAACTGTCTCCAGGGCAATTTCTTGCAATAAAGAGAGTTGATTAGAGCAGGCATATGCACAACTGCACTCTACCAATCAGCAGTGTTAAAGTCCCCAACACTGTCCAAATCGTTCTAGTCTAAAAACTTTAGTAGACACAAAAATATGTTTATATTGTTGGGGTGGGACCAGGGGTGCAAGATGGGAGACACATTTTAGCTAAACTCCTGTCCGGCAGTATACATCCTTTACAATCCTGGCCCTATATGATGCTTTCTGGACTACTGATTGACCCAAGGTGCAACGAGTAACAGCGCTGAGAACTTAGCTGGGAATGCAGCTGTCAAGGAAACTGGGATGAGCTCTGCACAGCCCATGTGAGTGGTAGGCTTGGTTGAAAAGAGGTGGCCTCTGCAGTAGTGGGTAATCTGGGCGGAGCACGCCTGGCTAGAGAGAGGAGCCTCCCACTGAAAATAGCTTGACGCTGTGTGAAGATGTTGGCTGAGGGAGAAGTGATCTGAGGAGTTGGAGGAGGTGGAGCTGACTCTCTGGTGAGCATTGGACGTTGCCTTCCCCCTCTGCGGGCTAATGCAGCCCAAACAGTGGCATATCCCTAATTCACCTGGGGAGCAACAAAGAGTATGGGTGGCTCTCTGTGGACGGCTCGGCGTCATGATGGGGATGCAGACCACAAGAGGTGGTTCCAAGGACAGTTCAAGAGAGTGAAATAGATTTCAGAATCGATTTCAGAGCAGACCATAGAGATTGGGGCTGTGTGAAGACTCTTTATGCAACTTATCTGTACTGACTAGTGCATTCCCCTGCTCTGACCTAGGGCAGTCAGAGAGGAAACGGACCCCGATACTCCAGCAACCACAGCCTGCCCCCCAACATTCAGTAAATAAATACATAAATAAATGTGTATTTGTAAAGCACAAACTACTCACCCTTACAGGTCACAAGGCGATGGGGGCCATTGTGGAAATCAAGTGAGCTATTGCCCAGAGTCACATGGTGCTGAGCTGAGCTGCCGCCAGAGCCGGGGATCGAACTGTGAACCCTGTGCTCTAAAGTCAGTTGCCCTGGCCGCTGCACCACACATCTCCACTGTAAGGCACTGAAAGATGGCCTTTATATCATGGGCCCTGTGGAAGGAATGACTGGGGCAGGATTGAGGAGGCTCTTCATGAGATTTTTTGGGCCTCCTTGGGCTTGCTGTCAATACATAAGCCCCTGGACATTGACTGCATGGGACGTAACTCCCTTCTAGTCAGTGTGGAGAAGGGAACGGGGAACAGCAAATATGACAAGTGTCCAGGATGTGGAGGAACCCCTCCTCTGCTGACCGAGGCCCAACATAGGATCCTGGAGCTGCCACCATCAAAATCATAGCTACTACCTGTGAGAGCTGGGTAGACGATTTGCAGGACTAGACCACTATACTGATGGAGGATCCTCATACTCAGTGAAATGGTTATGGCGCCACTCGGTCCACCTCTTACAGAAGGTCTGGGGGGCCTGACAGACCCTTCCCTGCATTGTTGTGAAAGACAAACCTGGCAGTAAACTGAAAAAACTGGGCAAATATGCCAAATCACTGCAAACAGCTCAGAGCACTTAGACACAGGTAAACGGTCACCACCTCCATGGAGGCTGTGACCTCAAGATGGTGTAGAATGCAGCCATCCTGTTTGCCATACAGGAATCCCGTCTCACACTTGAGACTAAAATTGGTGAAGTCGGGACAGATGTCTTCCTTATCCGACAAAATCTACATAATACAACCTAAGGTTTGCGGACTTCCCAGAGGGTGTGCACGGACCCTGTCCAGAGAAATGTATTGAGGCTTGGCTCTGTGGATTCTTACTGGCTGACCAGCTGTCCCACTGTTTCCTCATTGAATAGGCCCATAGAGCCCATCATCCAGCATCCAGCTGTAGGGGGTTCGCTGAGGGATTACAGTAGAACAGTCTACTCCCAGCAGAAACCCTTTGAGCAGCTTTTAGGCCTGGCATCCTTGGTGTGGTTTAGCCCTAACTTTCTTCCTACAGACCTCTTTTTTTTGCCGACTTCATTTTTGGTGGCCTTAGGTCTCTGTGTAAATTACCACTGCTAATTACAGCTAAAATACTTGCGCTCTTTTCCTAAAACATGTTAAAATGTGCTTATATCCAGTTGACATATATCAAATTTACTTAGAAGTCCCTAGTAAAGTGCACTACACGTGTTCATGGCCTGTAAATGAAATGCTACTAGTGGGCCTGCAGCACTGATTGTGCCACCCACTTAAGTAGCCCTTTGAAAACATGGTCAGGCCTGCCATTGAAGAGACTCTGTGTGCAGATTTCACGTGCCATATTAACCTAGCAAAATAAACCTTTTGATAGGTTCAAGCCTTACTTTTAATACATATAAGTCACCCTTAAGTTAGTCCCTGGACAGCCCAGAGGGCAGGGAGCACTGTGTTTAAAACATAGGTCAGGTACTTTTAAGTTTTACATGCCCTGGTAGTGAAAAAACTCCTACATTTATATTTTCACTGCTGCAAGGCCTATCTTTCCCATCGGTTAACATTGGAGTAGGGTTATTACATTTTGAAGTTTTATTTGAAACTCTTGACCTTGTCTGTACCAACTCCACAAAGATTGTGATCACACAGATCGACCCAGTCTGTTGGTCGGACCATTTCGTCATTAAATTTGCCATTTATGGCATACGTGCCCCGGCAATTCGCCCGACCAACCTGAAAAAGAGCAGGCCTTGGAATAAGATCACCCAGGATGCCTTCTCTGCCCATTTTTCTCCTCCTATCATTTCCGCAAGCACAAATCCCAGCCTACTGCCATGACATTTGAATCGGCAATTACCCTTGCACTGGATGACATCGCCCCTGCACGAGCATCCAAGCCCCCCCAATAACAACTCTCCGTGGTTCACGCAAATCCTGAAGCAAATAAAGTATTCCACCAGGGTGGCAGAAGGGAAATGGCGTCATACAAAGAGTGTCCAGGACAGGGAAACCTATAAAGCTGCGCATAGGCAGTACATGAAGGAAATTGCTGAGGCAAAAAAAAAATCTACCTAGGTAACAGGATTGCATCAGCAGCCAACTCACAAAGAGAACTCTTTAACATCGTTAAGGAATTCACTAATCCATCAGGATCTCAGCTGGCACCTCCCGATACCAAGGACTGGGCAGAATCTGTAGCCTCCTACTTTCACGAGAAAGTTAACGACATACATAAACGTTTCCCCCCAACGACGACACCTAATCAGATCACGGTCCCTGAAATCAACAGTGGCAACAATCCTAACCATCATATTGTCACGTTAAAAGAATTCTCACCTTTCTCAGAAAAGGAGGTGGGCCAAACCTTGCTGAAAATTAAGTCTGGAGCCCCGGGAGACCCTGCCTCTCCGCAAGTCCTTTCTAAAATCTCCTCGGCACTGATTCCTGTCTTAACCAACATCCTCAATCAATCTTTATGTCACAGTTCCGTCCCTGACCATTGGAAGGAAGCAGTAATTAGGTCTATTTTAAAAAAGCCAACAGCTGACCCAGACCAACCTGCCAATTACCGACCAATCTCCCTTCTCCCACTATTTGGAAAAATTATGGAGTCCCTAATAAATAAACAACTTGTTACCCATTTTGAGTCCAACAAAATCCTCAACCCTTCCCAGTCCAGCTTCAGGGCTTCCTATAGCACTGAAACGGCCCAGCTTGAGGTCGTGGACAACATTAGACTGACCCTGGATTCCAAACAATCGGCCATATTGATCCTGCTGGACCTTTCTGCGGCCTTCAACACCATCTCGCATCGCGTTCTGTTAGAGCGCCTTGCAGAGGTCGGTGTCGAAGGCGCAGCACTTCAATGGCTGTCAAGCTATCTCTGCAATAGGAGGTCCAGGGTCCAGATAGGCTCCCACACCTCCATATACTATGACAATGACAAGGGTGTTCCACAGGGATCTATACTGAGCCCGACGCTTTTTTATTTATTTGTCTCTCCCCTTGCGAAAGTCATCAGAGCACATGGTTTTGGAACCGTATCTTATGCCAACGATACCCAAATCCTCATCACCATCAATCAGAACCCTGATGACATTAAAGGATCACTGAAATAATATCGACTACCAAAATATCGACTACCCAAAATATCGACGAGAAAATATCTACAACCAAAATATCGAGTTTGTATGTATAAACAGGTAAGTACAAAAATATCGAGTACAAAATATCGTTAACAAAAATATAGTTGTAAAAAATATCGACTTTAATAAAAACAATGTTTAATTACATTAATATAAAAAATTAATTACTAAAATATAATTAACAATACTTAAAATAACTTTTAATAATTAAATAATTAATGAAAGTAAAAAAATAATATTTTTTTAATCATATTTCTTAAAACATATATATATATATAGTAACAAAATTTAATTAAATAATAGCCAATATTATTAACGTACAAATACAAAAGAGTAAAAATTACTATTCCCACTGCAAAGAGTGCAACAGTGGATATATGACGTTACAACGCAACTTTTACAACGCACTACCATTACAACGTAAGTATTGGTAAGTATATAATATTTTTTTTAATTTAAATTATTTAAAATTATTTAAATATAATTTAATTTAATTTCATTTCATTAAATTAAATTAATGTAAATTTAATTTTACTTTATTTTTACACTGTACCCCTGTACCCCTGTACCCCAAAACTGACCCTGAACCCTAAAAAAAACCTTTACCCAAAAACCCAAAACTGACCCTGAACACCTAAAAATACCCCTTAACCCAAAAACTAAAAACTGACCCTGAACCCTTAAAGTACCCCTTTACCCAAAAACTAAAAACTGACCCTGAACCCTAAAAATACCCCTTTACCCAAAAACTAAAAACTGACCCTGAACCCTAAAAATACCCCTTTACCCAAAAACCCAAAACTGACCCTGAACCCTAAAAATACCCCTTTACCCAAAAACTAAAAACTGACCCTGAACCCTAAAAATACCCCTTTACCCAAAAACTAAAAACTGACCCTGAACCCTAAAAATACCCCTTTACCCAAAAACTAAAAACTGAACCTGAACCCTAAAAATACCCCTTTACCCAAAAACTAAAAACTGACCCTGAACCCTAAAAATACCCCTTTACCCAAAAACTAAAAACTGACCCTGAACCCTAAAAATACCCCTTTACCCAAAAACTAAAAACTGACCCTGAACCCTAAAAATACCCCTTTAATTTAACATAATTAGCAATTAATCAATTAAATTAAATTAATTACCAATTACATTTTAATTAATTAACAAATATTATTTAATTACCAATTAATTAAATATTACTAACAATTAATACATTTACATATTTAATAAATAATAATTAAATTACTTCCCACCCTCTTCCCCTATAAACCCACAACCTGCTACAGGAAATACATTATTTTAATTTACATAATTAGCAATTAATCAATTAAATTAAATTAATTACCAATTAAATTTTAAATAATTAACATATAATATTTAATTACCAATTAATTAATTATTACTACCAATTAATAAATTTACATATTTAAGTAATTATAATTAGATTACTTCCCACCCTATTCCCCTATAAACCCACAACCCGCTACAGAATAAAATTACACAATAATTTAAAAAAATCATTAATTAAAAATAATTATAACATAAAATGACACTTTTCACACATATTATAACATAAAAACACTATAAATAATTACATATTATATAAAAAACGATATTTTTTACTTTCGATATTATTTACAGTTGATATTACTTCACTTACCTTAAAAACGATATTTTGGCTGTCGATATTCTGTCCTGTCGATATTTTCTCCAAACGATATTTAAAACTCGATATTCTGTCCAAACGATATTTTGGAGTCGATATTATGTCTGTGCACCGACATTAAAAGGAGGTTAAAAAACTGTATGGTCGACATACATGAATGGATGGCCAGGAACTACCTCATGATGAACGCAGGAAAGACAGAGGTTATGCTATTCGGTAAAGCTGACAAAATCTGGTCGCCAGATTGGTGGCCTGATTCCCTCGGTCCCTGCCCTGCCCCCAAGCCCTCTGTTAGGAATCTTGGCGTGATCATCGAGGATAAGCTAACCATGTCTGAGCACATCAGGAAAACCGTGGGCACCTGTTACGGTCTGATGCGCAGCTTGAGGAAGATCTTTAAGTGGATTCCACTCTCAGCCCGTATGCCCTTAATTCAGGGACTTATCGTTAACAGGATGGACTATGGGAATGCTCTCTTCTTAGCCATCAATTCAACACTTCTAAAAAGACTGCAGGTCTTCAGAATACTGCTGCTAGGCTAGTACTTGACCTGCCCCCTCGCTCCCCCTCAGCCCCCTGCCTCCAGACCCTGCAATGGCTACCCATACAAAAACGCGTAAAGTTTAAACTATGTTGTCTAGTCCATAAAGCTGTAAATGGTCATGGACCTTCCTATCTTGAACACAAGCTTAAGGCCCGCGTCCCAGTCAGAACACTACGTTCCTCCAGCAAGGCCTTTCTCTTCGTACCCAGAGTTCGCACAGTCAGAAATGGTGACAGAGCGTTCAGCAAAACCGCCCCAGAAGCCTGGAACTATCTCCCCACATATATCAGGCTAGAGCCAGATCATGTGAAGTTCCGGAAACAGCTAAAAACCTGGCTTTTTTAGCCAGATGAGCCCTCCTTGCTCCTTGGGGGTTAATGGACAGGAGGTTCCGTTTGCCTGCTAGCGCTCTGAAACCTTCGGGTGAATTATGCGCGATACAAATGTAAAAAAATGAAAATGAAATGAAAAAACTCTTACATTTATATTTTCACTGCTGCAAGGCCTATCTTTCCCATCGGTTAACATTGGAGTAGGGTTATTACATTTTGAAGTGTTATTTCCAAATAGGAAGAGATGTCTGGTTCATGTTTGGTTTCATTGGAATTCGAATTTGAAATCCTAACATATGTTGAAGTCAGGTTTTGACTGGCTGTACATTGGGCTTTATGTATTCCTCCTATGCAGCGACACACAATGGGAGCTTAGGTTTAACTGGATGGGCCATTACTGACAGGATGGGAGGGAGGAGCTGGGGTCTCCCTTACACCTGAATAGGCTGTGTCATGTCTCCACACGAAGGACTCCTTACCCCCTAGAGTTAATCTTAAGGCAGGACAGGGAAGGCGGGGATGCGTACACTGTCTTGGCAGACCTCTGAATACTCTGCCAGTATGAAGGACTGCTGTGCTGCCGAGGATGAGGGCTTCTGTCTGGATTGCTTCTCCACTGGATTGCTGCTCTAAAGAAACTGCAGCCCTGTTGTTGTGATGACCTGTTGCCTGCTGCCCTCTTGCCTGCAGAAGAATCTTTGGCCTCAAACATCATCTTGAACCCAGGAACCCTGAGTGATTTAAAGGGCAAGTCTGCTGGCCTCTTGATAGGACCCTCAGGGATAAAAAGGGCTGCCCAACAGCTCCTGAACACATCTTCAGGAAGCATCTTGACCCACAAGTGGTGGGGGCCTCGCCATTGCCCACAGGACTACCCTCCGACTCACCACCTGCAGCGCAAACCTCAATTACGCCAAACACCTGCACTTCCAGATCCAGACCACACCATTGCGTCCACAAACTAAATACTCAAGGGAGACCTGAACTTCCAACTCGACGACCCCAGCCGTCCACAATCCTTTGAGACAACTTCGCCAGCCTAGGACTGAAACAACTCATCAACACACCAAACCTTGCCCCCTTCTTTGTGGCAGTGTAGTGTAGCTCCTATTTTCCCAATAGGCTCTGCGCATTGGAATAGTACCCACAGTAGTAAAGGCCTAGGCCAGACGTTAACTAGGTCTACTACTGTCGAAACTAGACTTAATTTTTGGGTTTGCCAGCTAAGCTCAGAGTTCGCTAGAAACTTTCTCGAATGTTCAAGGAAGGATGAACTCCCCTGATTAGACAAGAAGGGATTTAGTTTCTGACAACCATAGAACATGACAACTTTGCTCTCCCCTAATCAAGAGTCAATCTCGAGAGTCGTGTGAGCACAAGGCAATTATTTTACTCAGTCAGTACGTGCATTCTTAGTCTCATCAGAATGTAGAGAAAAGGAAGAGACGGGCGTGTTCAATAAAAGATGTTATTTATTGATCAGTCTCTTTTCTCGTACAAGAGAAATGGATCGATATTATTGCAATACTTATAGTTAAGTAAAGTGCATACATTAGAAGCAATAGTATAAAATAATACTGTAAAAACATTGATATGGTTTCTGAGCCATATGATGTTTAAAATGATTAAAATATATTTACATACACATATACATTTGACTAAACGTACTCAACTGGTGTTTCTAAATACGCCTACCCCGTGTACCTGACCTAAGTCTAATGCGTGGGCGGGAATAGAAAGTTACAGTTTAGTTTAAGTTTGTTTTTGCCAAGTGAATAACTAAAGAATTCTCTAGGAGGGGTTATTCAGTTCTGTACCTGGAATTTAGGATGAATGAGGAATGGTATCTCTTTCTCTGCTCTCGATATTCCAGGCTGCCTGCGAGGGCTGCCCAGAAGCGCCGGTGCTGGGTCTCTCGGCTTGAGATAGCAGCGCGTCTCTCAGCGCGTCAGGAAGGCGGGGCTGCTGCCTGCGGGGTCTGCTTCTGCTCTCGGCTTCGGCAAGTATGGCTGCTCCGTCTTGTCACCACGCGTGTGTTTTCATAGGGCAAGGTCGGCAATATTTATACCTTAAAGGTGCCGGGATTGACGTAAGGATGGACATAGGTACGTCAATAAAGATGTCATACGACTTGCTCGTTAGCACATTCTTTACTAAAGTTCTCTGTGAAATCAAAACAATGGCCGCACGGATTATCCAGGTTGTCATAGGTTTGATTTGTTATGAGAACGTCGTATGCCTTATCAGGGGCTGGAGGAATGTCGCTTGTCTAATTAGATCTCAAGCGTTATGACCTAATCAGATAACACGTTCCTGTGCCGTAGTGTGACTGCGTCAGATAACGGTATCTGCATCATGGGGGTTTTCTTGCCTCATGGGCTGACTGTTAGTTAACTAGCTAGTAAGTTTAACCAGAATAGGGTCAGGAATAGGGGGATCGATTCAGAACCTATAGAAATACACGACACCCACTCCACGCTAACTATGGTCATATCTACTAATCTATGCATAGTATAACATAGTACAACATACTATAGAGTATAGTGTATACCTTACCACCCCAAAATACATAAATGCATTTTGAAATTTTCAAATATACTGAAAAATTGCAGTCATATATATTGTATGCACTTAAGCTATGAATTAAATGCAAAAGTAAACACGCATTGTTATGCATTATTGCTTGTTGGTATATGAGAAATACACATGAAATGGCTCTTAATATGGCTATACAGAAAAAAGGTCGAAACCATTTCATCACATAAAATCTATTGCGAACATACCAGCGGGCAGCTAAAGTCTATAAAGTCTATAAAGTATCTAAAATAGAAATCTTAGTTCTCTAGGAATAGTCTCTTACTTTAAGCAGAAAATCAGTGTCCCGGGAAAAAATATATAGAAAAATATTTTATGGGCTTGCTGAAAAAAGTTGCTGTCCGTGAACTGGATTGTAATTGTTCATGTGACTTTATTTTTAAAGTTGAAGGCCGAATTCAGGGAACGCCGTGTGCGAGTTTACTCAAAAGTCTCTATTTCTGTTCCGGAGAGAACATCATATCATTCAGGCTTTCGAAAAAACTGTCAACAGCTTCATGGGAAAGTTCCTCTAAGTCGGAAATAGGGGTAACCATGCATTCATGCGCATGATTGTCTCCATTGACATTCTGATTTGCATTGCTGACAGAAGGTCGTACCTGTTCGATGCTGCTTTCATCTTGAACTTCACTACTCTTCAATCGCAGTGGTGAAGATTCCAGGAATGCCGTCATCAGAATTGGCAGCCTTTGAGGGCAGCACAGTGCGTGAACCTTGGTAGGAACCAACAGTGTATCTGCATCCACCGGCGCATCCGATTGTAGCGTCAGACAGGTGTCTAACACGCATTCTTCTCCGCATAGCAGACACCTTAGTACAGGTAAAACACACCTTTGCCACATTGGTCGAAATGATAGAAACCAAGTCATGTTTAGGTCTCTAAGCCGGGATATTCCCAGGATTTTTGATATCCGGTCCCGGTATCCAATGGCTAGGATCGTATCTTCCATTGTCGCGAGAGTTTGATCTGTGACATGGGTTGCCATAACGAAAAATAAGGACTAGGAATATGATTCCTGCAATTAGTCCTAGGATCAGGGGAAGTCCGCCAAAAATCGAATGGACGAAGTCTGGAAAAATACCCAGTATGGCTTTGAATGGTGTTAATGCCATCGAAAATACTGTCTTAAATACCTTTGAGACCCCAGTGGTATCAGAAATATTTAAGATTTCGCTCAGGATTTCCGCGAAATGTACGGGGGAATTAGTTGATAATAATGTATGTATCTCTGCAGTCGTCCTTGCGACTTGTAGATCATACGTTTCTTTAGATGACGTGAGCCTTGTAGGCGTCTGAAGAAGCACTGTTTTCATTCTGCTTAAAGTGTCTATTCGAATAGAAGTAATTTTCAAACCGGGCCATGCCCTTGCCTCCCTGTCTGGAAAGGAGCTGGGAAACAAAGAACGTCCACAGCACTTGACCTTCGCCGTCGTAGTGACGAGATAAGGAGTCCCGGGCATAAGACTACAGCATCTGCGGTCTACAATAAGAATGTAACTCCCATTATAGAGTCTTTGAAAGAATGGTTCTATTTCAGTTGCAGGTGCGCCTTGCTGGTGACATGAAAGGTTGTATGAATTCCCTTCACAGGCTCCGTGCAAACTAATACCGTTACACAGAAGCGTGCCGCTTAGTGACATAGCACAATTGTTGCCACTAAGAAACACTTTCTGTCCTTTGTTACTGACACATGCATGTGAATAGGGCAGGTTCCATGTTGTTTTAAGGTACCCCTTTCCCAATTTCTCGTACATGCCAGCCTGTATATATTTTTGGCAGTATTGAAACCTGAAGGTTGAGATTGGAATATTTATGATTCCGTGGATTATCCATTCACTGACAGGTCGTTCTGACATTGTCAACGGTAATCTTTCTAGTTTTTCAATGCTCAAGATTGTATAATCAGCACCCTTCTGAGCCATACCGATTTGTCTATCAGTAAGGTTAAAGATTTGAAATAGTGACGTTGTGTTGATTAAACGCCAAGGCACATAGCCTGAACGCAGATTTTGTAACGTCCAGCCAAGCTGTACAATAGAACGCAATTGTGACTGACCATGTTGTAATAACAGTAAGTCTTGCGATAATATATCGATTGCTGAAGACACAATGCTGTCCAATGAAAAAATTCTGGAGGACAGAGTCATTAACCCATTGTCCACTACAGAAAGTGATTTTTCCAAATTAATATGGTCAATTTCCCGTATTCTTTCTGCTGTTTCAATTTGAGTAACCTTCCAGGCCTCATTGTATGCTGCATATACAGAGGCTGCTATGAAACGCTTTTGACGCTGTTTGCGTGGTCCCATTATGAAATCACGCAAGTCAGCACCATCAGTAAGTAAAGTTAGGTGTTGCTTAATTTCAGGCAGTGTGGAAGTTTGTAGCCATTGAAGGCATAATTTGCCCACACTGTAGGTTGTTATTATCCCTGGGTGATGTCTTTGGGGATATCTAGGGTCTGGCCTGTTCATTTTGAAACCCTGTGTTTTATTCAGGAATCTATCTTGACAGTTATTTGTATCTGTGGGCCAGATCAACCATTGTTTCCAATCAGGATGTGTTCTGTTTTGGTTGAGTATATGGTTTATGTCTATTTCTTCATCTGTTTCAGAGTTATTGCTAAACATTGTTGGCTTTGGAATAGACAGGTTATTTAAATCTTTGATTTTGGCTAAGCCAAGACAGGTGGTTTGTTGAACGGTGTCATTTAAAAATATCATTTGTTCTGGGATCATGCAGGCTCTAAACAAAGCTTCTATACCCTGTACTTGCCATTCTACTAGACGGTACGAATTGTCTGGTTTGGAGACCGGAAACAAAGGATTGTTCATTTGTGAGGTGCAAGTTTCAATCACCCCTTGGTATTCTAGCTGATCTAGTATTTCATTTACTTGTTTTTTAGCTTCTTGCTTAATTGGGTACTGCCTTTGTGCAGTAGGTTGTGATTTTAACTGGACTTTGTGAGGAGGAGAATCCTCATCCCATCCTACATGATTTTTATATAAAGCAGGTGCTAAGGCCACTGCCCACTTTCTAGCAAGTGTATATTTTTTATGAATCGGTATTTGATTCGAGAAGGCAGGCATAATTACTTCTTCGCCATGAGGGCACTCCCTGACAAACTCTGGTGGCCAGTCTTTTTCAGCTAGAAGGATGTCATAGCCCTTGGATAGGTTATCCCAAAATAGTCCCCTTATTTTCCTAGTCTTATCTCCCTCTATACGTAATGTTATCTCGTATATTTTGTGGGGCTTGCTAACTCTGGTATCTGCAGTTTCCACTTGAAGGTATTCATTCGTGTCCACTGTCTCCAGATGATTCATAAGGACTTTGCGAGCTATGCTCACCTCTGCTGCGCTGTCTAGCATTGTCTGAGCCCATTCTCCGTTTTTCAGTTGTGTCCTCAGTATTCTCGGCATTGTTAACTACCTTGATACTGGCTACCTTCTTTTTTGGAAATTGTGATTTCTTTTTCAGTTGAGCAGGTTCCTTGTCTTTGGACTTGGCGTGCTCTTCTGATCGTCCTCTTCTTTCCGATTTCTGCGAGGAATTCTGAAAAGATTGAGACGGACGTGTATCAATGTCTTGATATCTATCAGGTTTTTTAATATTATCCCTATTTCTAAGGTTATATCTATTCCCAGAGGGTTCACTCTGAGGTGACCTTTGTCTCGGGTTCGGAGATTTCTCTCTTCGCCTAGGAGACCTTCCTCTGGACTGGAATTTCTTTTCTTTAGGATTGGATTGTTTATTTCCATCCCAGTTCTTTTTTGGTGAATTATTATTAAAAAATATTTTTTCTGGACTTGTAGTCAGTTGCGGTTTTACTGGTATTCCACCTAGACTATCTCTGCCTAGTTCTTCATAGGATTTTTCTATGATTCTGGCAATTTCAGCTGGTTGGTCTGCTATATCTGTCTCTTTTAACCTCTGGCGGATCGCCACGTTTGCTGCTTCACCCTTTATGTTGGCTAGTAATATAGCCGAGACCTGCTTGAAGTCTTTCAGTAATTTCATACCAAGAGTTAAAGCAGGTTCTGGACCGTATTCATCTTGAATTTGTTTTAGCACATCTGGTATCACCGAAATGGATGGAACACCGTGCGTTTTTGTATAGATGGAAGCAAAGACTGTACCCCAAGTGTCACAGTCCTCAATGTGTGGTGCGATTCCCATTGGGAGACATATAGTCAGAATCCTGTGTTTTTCTAATGGGGTGGTGTCAGGAAACACCGCCTCTATTTGGGTAATTTTCTGTGCCAACCAGAATGGTATTTGTTCCCGTTTAGCTGGAACTTTACCTAGGCAGGATTGGATGTTCTGTGGTGTGATTTTATTTGTGTTCCCCTGGTGAGGGGTCAGCTGTGGAATTTTAATCGCTGGCTGAATTGTTGAAGTCCGCATTACATACTGAACTAATTGTCTATGAATTTTTAGTAGTTGTTTTAGCTGTATTAATAGCTCTGCTGCAGGCATTCTTTCGATGTCTGGATGTGGTGTGTATCCGGCTAGGACCGGCCACGTTGCTCCTGGTCTTCCTAAAGTAAGGTTAAAGATTTGAAATAGTGACGTTGTGTTGATTAAACGCCAAGGCACATAGCGTGAACGCAGATTTTGTAACGTCCAGCCAAGCTGTACAATAGAACGCAATTGTGACTGACCATGTTGTAATAACAGTAAGTCTTGCGATAATATATCGATTGCTGAAGACACAATGCTGTCCAATGAAAAAATTCTGGAGGACAGAGTCATTAACCCATTGTCCACTACAGAAAGTGATTTTTCCAAATTAATATGGTCAATTTCCCGTATTCTTTCTGCTGTTTCAATTTGAGTAACCTTCCAGGCCTCATTGTATGCTGCATATACAGAGGCTGCTATGAAACGCTTTTGACGCTGTTTGCGTGGTCCCATTATGAAATCACGCAAGTCAGCACCATCAGTAAGTAAAGTTAGGTGTTGCTTAATTTCAGGCAGTGTGGAAGTTTGTAGCCATTGAAGGCATAATTTGCCCACACTGTAGGTTGTTATTATCCCTGGGTGATGTCTTTGGGGATATCTAGGGTCTGGCCTGTTCATTTTGAAACCCTGTGTTTTATTCAGGAATCTATCTTGACAGTTATTTGTATCTGTGGGCCAGATCAACCATTGTTTCCAATCAGGATGTGTTCTGTTTTGGTTGAGTATATGGTTTATGTCTATTTCTTCATCTGTTTCAGAGTTATTGCTAAACATTGTTGGCTTTGGAATAGACAGGTTATTTAAATCTTTGATTTTGGCTAAGCCAAGACAGGTGGTTTGTTGAACGGTGTCATTTAAAAATATCATTTGTTCTGGGATCATGCAGGCTCTAAACAAAGCTTCTATACCCTGTACTTGCCATTCTTTTGTACCCCAAACACTTTTCAAATCAACATGTTTGTCCCAATAATCAAATCCAAAAGTATTCATTTTTTCAAAGAAAGAATCTGAATATATCAATTTTGTGTTGGTTATCATGGTTTTCATCCCTGTCTTGTTTGACAATTTGTAATAAAATGTTTCAGCATTAGTTATGTTAAAACCTGAAAAATATGAATATTTGCCATACACGGTTCTAGAGCTCCCTTTTGGAGGTGTAGCACAATGTTCCCATTGATTAAAATTTAAAACATTTCTAGGTTGTGCAGATTTATGCAAGTAATGGTTCCCATAATGGTTATAGCAGTACATGCTGTCATAATTTGTAGAACCCTGCAAATAATCATGTTTTGTAAATTTAGCAGACATTACTAAGTCAGACATCATATTGTTTATACTTTCAAAGTCCCAATCATCAGCAAATGAGTTTGGTTTTGCAAAGTCACTCAAGGAGATCTTGATTTGGTGTGGATATTTCAGGATCTCGACCGGACCATACATTTCATAGTCAGTGTTGTCCCAGGCTACCCCACCATGTATTGGAATTGCTGTGAAGTTGGCTGAAGAAAGTTCTGAAGAAAGTTCTCTTTTCTCGACGTGTGAAGATGTGTGTGGTTTGAGGACCAAGTTGATGTTCTGACTTGCTGTGTCCATTTTAGCATATTTTCCCTCAATGAAGCGTCCCAAGGTAAATACCATGATGAGCCAAAGTATGAGGATAAATGCACCAAAACCCACCCAAAATTCAATCCATGGAGAAACTAGATATGTTTCTTTCAGTTGTTTCAAAAGTTCCTTAGCTTTGTCTTTAAAGGATTTTGATGATGGCTGTGTCTTTTGTTCGCTGAAGCCGTCAGAGGAATCATCGAAGTTGATGAAGTAACCGGATGCAGTTCTGTCAATTGTTCCAATTGGTTCAGGATTTTTGTTTCTCGCATTTTCACTTGGTACTTCTGTATAGATTGGTGTGTCTCTGCTAAATGTCTTTATTTGGGTTTTCAGAGGTCTAAGTTCTATTGCATTGTTGCATAGTCCTTGTTGTTCTTCCGTAGGCGTTTCGAATGTGATGAGCCTCTTTGATAGGACCTCTGTACTGGTAGCAAACCTTGGTGTTCTGCTACTTATTGGGAGTCCACTTGGCCTACTGTTGGTTATCGGCCACATGTTGTGGTTTTACCAGGTCGATGGATACAACTCGGTTCTCCTTTTTTCAAGCAAGTGGCGGTAGTACAACTGATCTTGTCCCGTTGACAGACAATACAGGAACTGCTTTTCTGTAAGAAGGCCCAAATTCCTTCTTTACCGCGATCTTCTCCCTGACTAGATCCCCGACTTTTGGAATCCAGACAGGTCTTGCTGGGACAGGTGGTGATTCTTCAGTGGTCGTTGGCTGTTCTTTCAACTGTATGTTGCTCAGGTCTTTTCTTGTTTTGTTTAAGTCCTGCAAAATAGCCAAACGGTCTTTGACATCAAAGCTTTTTTCTGTTACCACTGAAGTCTGACTATCAAGGTCAGAGATCAACATCCTAGTTCCGAATAATAATTCGTACGGACTGAATCCCTTCAGAGAATTTCTTGGCAAGTTATTAAGACTACGTTGGACACTTATTAGATGTTTGACCCACCCAGCTCCCGAACCTAATATCCTTTCTATTATAGATTGCTTTCTGTCTTGGTTTTTTCTTTACACCATCCCATACCCTCAGGAAGGAAGTGAGAAGATTCCCGCTGGGCTGTGCTCATTTGGCCATTCTTTCCCCCCCCAGGCTGGATTGCCTGAGAAAAGGAAAAAAAAAATGGTCGAACGTAGCATGCTCTTAGCGTATATGCCATTTAGACTCGCAAATCTTGTATAACAGTCCGGACGTCAGCCGAGTGTTGTGGATCTACATTATAAGTGGGAACTAGCCTGTATATGTTAATCGCAAGCCATTCTTTTTAGTGGTGATGTTATCTGCCTTGATACGACGAGGTATTAAACTGCTTCTCTCCCCACTGCGATCTCTGTTGCAGTTTGGGCAGTTTTTTACAAACATGGTGTAGTGCAGGCTCATGCCTGGCCACCAGTACCGTGATTGTAATTCTTCCAGAGAATCCTTTAATTTAAGGTGTCTGAGACCCTCGCCCATGTGT
This sequence comes from Lissotriton helveticus, assembly GCF_964261635.1. Classification (NCBI taxonomy): domain Eukaryota; kingdom Metazoa; phylum Chordata; class Amphibia; order Caudata; family Salamandridae; genus Lissotriton; species Lissotriton helveticus. Next base: position 1,694,112,397 of record NC_136069.1, on the reverse strand, counting down.
GCGTCTGCGATTAACAAGTTTCTCCTGTCCATGTTTGGAATCACTCTATCCCCCACTCCAGGGATTCGAGCAAAAGGAATGGAGTTTGCATCTATGATGTATGTGTAATTGAGTGGATAGTTGATCGGTAACGCCGAGCAGTCGCCTTTTGATGACGTTTTTACTGCCAGCAATGTTTCGCCGTCAATGTATTTTAATGTACGCTTTTTCCGATCTACGGGAGCCGGTTTACTGGCTGCCGCTGCGGCTGTTTCAGCCAATGAATTCCCTACAACGTGAACGCCATCACGCTGGTGACTCAGTGAGTGTGTCACGTGAGTCTTTGGTAGTTCTTTTTTCAAAAGAGCTACCTGTTCCCAGAGCAGTCTCTGCTTTATTGGTGCATCCGTGTCATCTTTGTAATCGTTCTGAATCCAGGTCTGCAAATCCTTGTTATATGCTTTGACGCAGAAATATGAATCTGACACTATAAGTGTCGGGAATTCGCGATCCGCATTATCTAGCGCCATTTTCAAAGCTAATATTTCAGTTTGTAGTTCTGAATTAGTTTCTACTGAGTGTGATTTTGTTAATAGAGGTCTTAGTTTACCTCCGTGCCACACTTCTTTTGTAATCTCACATGTGGGATTGTATGCATGTTCTCCCCAAACGGAGGGTTGAGCATGTCCGTCTGTATAGATTACACAGGCGTAATGTCGTAGAGGCAGAATGTCGATTGGCAGAGGATACGTCTTTTCATATTTTAGATTTTTTAATTCTTCTAGTTCTGGATCAAAGAAGTAGTATACTTTGTCCATTGTGATTGAATTCACCCATTGTATCCATTCCGGATTCAATGTTGTTGTTGGTAAATTACACGGTGCTGTTAGTGCCTCAAAGGCTGATTCTGCTGTTCTGACTGTGATATGTCTACCGTCAGCTATGTCTTTTTCTCTAGCTATTGCGGTTTGAACTGCTTGAACAATTTTTCCTTTGTTGTTGAATCTCTGTTCAGCTTTTGTGTACAAATGTGATTTGAATGCAATTGGTACCTTATCTCCCTCATTAGAGGTTAGGTATGTGAATCCGTATCTCCCTGGGATGACTCGGATCACAAGGTTGCGTGTATTATCACGGGTTTCTAATTTTGTTTTAATTAGCATGTCTGTTTGTAAGGATCTCAAAATTTCTGTGTGTGCTTGAGTCCAACTGGATCTTTTAAAGTCTGGTTTAATTAGATCGTAAAGGGGTTTGACCCTTTCTGCGTAATTTGCAATGTAAGTTCTTCCGAAATTTAGGAAGCCTAGAATTGACTGTAGGTTTTTTAGTGTTTTAGGAGCTTGGATTACGGCACATTTCTCTAGGAAATTGTCTGCCAGGCTTTTACCTTCACTTGATAACTCATATCCTAAGAATAGGACCGTCAGATGGGCAATTCTGGACTTTTTGAAGTTGAATTTGTAACCCTCTGCAGCGAAACCAAGTATTATGGTGTTCACTCTTTTCAAGTGAGTCTCCAAGTTATCATCTGTTAAGTAAATGTCATCGACATAAGATAATGCTTCATCATCATATAGTTGTAGTAATTCTGTTACTCTCGCTGAGAATACCCCCGGGCTGTTCTTGTACCCCTGGGCTAACCGACAGAATTGTTTTTGAGTGCCATTTACTGAAAATGCAGTTAAATATCTGCTCTCTGGTGCTATGTTTTGACAAAAGAATCCGTTGGAGATGTCCAAGGTTGTTTTGTATTTTTTGCGCACTATGTTATTCATTAGTGCAGCACTGTGTGAGTTTTGCACTGCAAAAGTTTTGCAACATGTGTTAAGGTGTCGGTAATCCAAAACTAGACGGTACGAATTGTCTGGTTTGGAGACCGGAAACAAAGGATTGTTCATTTGTGAGGTGCAAGTTTCAATCACCCCTTGGTATTCTAGCTGATCTAGTATTTCATTTACTTGTTTTTTAGCTTCTTGCTTAATTGGGTACTGCCTTTGTGCAGTAGGTTGTGATTTTAACTGGACTTTGTGAGGAGGAGAATCCTCATCCCATCCTACATGATTTTTATATAAAGCAGGTGCTAAGGCCACTGCCCACTTTCTAGCAAGTGTATATTTTTTATGAATCGGTATTTGATTCGAGAAGGCAGGCATAATTACTTCTTCGCCATGAGGGCACTCCCTGACAAACTCTGGTGGCCAGTCTTTTTCAGCTAGAAGGATGTCATAGCCCTTGGATAGGTTATCCCAAAATAGTCCCCTTATTTTCCTAGTCTTATCTCCCTCTATACGTAATGTTATCTCGTATATTTTGTGGGGCTTGCTAACTCTGGTATCTGCAGTTTCCACTTGAAGGTATTCATTCGTGTCCACTGTCTCCAGATGATTCATAAGGACTTTGCGAGCTATGCTCACCTCTGCTGCGCTGTCTAGCATTGTCTGAGCCCATTCTCCGTTTTTCAGTTGTGTCCTCAGTATTCTCGGCATTGTTAACTACCTTGATACTGGCTACCTTCTTTTTTGGAAATTGTGATTTCTTTTTCAGTTGAGCAGGTTCCTTGTCTTTGGACTTGGCGTGCTCTTCTGATCGTCCTCTTCTTTCCGATTTCTGCGAGGAATTCTGAAAAGATTGAGACGGACGTGTATCAATGTCTTGATATCTATCAGGTTTTTTAATATTATCCCTATTTCTAAGGTTATATCTATTCCCAGAGGGTTCACTCTGAGGTGACCTTTGTCTCGGGTTCGGAGATTTCTCTCTTCGCCTAGGAGACCTTCCTCTGGACTGGAATTTCTTTTCTTTAGGATTGGATTGTTTATTTCCATCCCAGTTCTTTTTTGGTGAATTATTATTAAAAAATATTTTTTCTGGACTTGTAGTCAGTTGCGGTTTTACTGGTATTCCACCTAGACTATCTCTGCCTAGTTCTTCATAGGATTTTTCTATGATTCTGGCAATTTCAGCTGGTTGGTCTGCTATATCTGTCTCTTTTAACCTCTGGCGGATCGCCACGTTTGCTGCTTCACCCTTTATGTTGGCTAGTAATATAGCCGAGACCTGCTTGAAGTCTTTCAGTAATTTCATACCAAGAGTTAAAGCAGGTTCTGGACCGTATTCATCTTGAATTTGTTTTAGCACATCTGGTATCACCGAAATGGATGGAACACCGTGCGTTTTTGTATAGATGGAAGCAAAGACTGTACCCCAAGTGTCACAGTCCTCAATGTGTGGTGCGATTCCCATTGGGAGACATATAGTCAGAATCCTGTGTTTTTCTAATGGGGTGGTGTCAGGAAACACCGCCTCTATTTGGGTAATTTTCTGTGCCAACCAGAATGGTATTTGTTCCCGTTTAGCTGGAACTTTACCTAGGCAGGATTGGATGTTCTGTGGTGTGATTTTATTTGTGTTCCCCTGGTGAGGGGTCAGCTGTGGAATTTTAATCGCTGGCTGAATTGTTGAAGTCCGCATTACATACTGAACTAATTGTCTATGAATTTTTAGTAGTTGTTTTAGCTGTATTAATAGCTCTGCTGCAGGCATTCTTTCGATGTCTGGATGTGGTGTGTATCCGGCTAGGACCGGCCACGTTGCTCCTGGTCTTCCTAAAGGACCGAGCCTTGTAATGTGATTGTTATGTATTAGGGCGCCATCAAATAAGAGCAAATGCTCTTGGAATTTGAGTGGTACTTCCACCTCCTCGAAAGGAGTGTACGTTTCAGGAGGTTCCTCTACTTTGTAATAGTGGAAGTACTTTGTTACAGCATTTGCTGCTGGAAAATGTATCCATGTATAGTATACCTCTGTCTGCCGATATTCGTGTGCCTCAATTACGAATATGACTGTGCCACCTCTAGGTGTCAGTCCATTTTCTATAAGTTTTAAGGTTATAGATCTCCTTTTAATGACCGGAATAAGTATTATATCCGCGTCTGCTGCTTGCATGGTAGCATCAGCATCTGCTATTTCAGTAGCTAATCTAATTGCCTCTCTTTCTCCATCGCTGTCTCCCATTTTACTGACAGGATGGTATTATTTTTGTTTGCAGATCAGGTTTCTTTATGGAAACAGAGATTAGGTGCACAATATTTTGGAACTGTTTTATCCTTCAACGTTGACTAGACCAAGAACCATACATAGGAGTTCCCTCCTGCGAGGTTTTGGAGGATATTATAACCTTTCACCCACTCCAGACGTCTTTGGAGTATTTGGGAAAAGGGGTCTGAGTGAGAAAGCACGACTGAGTTACTCTAAATGTCTTACGTTAGTTTTATCGCCCTTTCCAAACGCGTTGGGCGCCATGTAGTGTAGCTCCTATTTTCCCAATAGGCTCTGCGCATTGGAATAGTACCCACAGTAGTAAAGGCCTAGGCCAGACGTTAACTAGGTCTACTACTGTCGAAACTAGACTTAATTTTTGGGTTTGCCAGCTAAGCTCAGAGTTCGCTAGAAACTTTCTCGAATGTTCAAGGAAGGATGAACTCCCCTGATTAGACAAGAAGGGATTTAGTTTCTGACAACCATAGAACATGACAACTTTGCTCTCCCCTAATCAAGAGTCAATCTCGAGAGTCGTGTGAGCACAAGGCAATTATTTTACTCAGTCAGTACGTGCATTCTTAGTCTCATCAGAATGTAGAGAAAAGGAAGAGACGGGCGTGTTCAATAAAAGATGTTATTTATTGATCAGTCTCTTTTCTCGTACAAGAGAAATGGATCGATATTATTGCAATACTTATAGTTAAGTAAAGTGCATACATTAGAAGCAATAGTATAAAATAATACTGTAAAAACATTGATATGGTTTCTGAGCCATATGATGTTTAAAATGATTAAAATATATTTACATACACATATACATTTGACTAAACGTACTCAACTGGTGTTTCTAAATACGCCTACCCCGTGTACCTGACCTAAGTCTAATGCGTGGGCGGGAATAGAAAGTTACAGTTTAGTTTAAGTTTGTTTTTGCCAAGTGAATAACTAAAGAATTCTCTAGGAGGGGTTATTCAGTTCTGTACCTGGAATTTAGGATGAATGAGGAATGGTATCTCTTTCTCTGCTCTCGATATTCCAGGCTGCCTGCGAGGGCTGCCCAGAAGCGCCGGTGCTGGGTCTCTCGGCTTGAGATAGCAGCGCGTCTCTCAGCGCGTCAGGAAGGCGGGGCTGCTGCCTGCGGGGTCTGCTTCTGCTCTCGGCTTCGGCAAGTATGGCTGCTCCGTCTTGTCACCACGCGTGTGTTTTCATAGGGCAAGGTCGGCAATATTTATACCTTAAAGGTGCCGGGATTGACGTAAGGATGGACATAGGTACGTCAATAAAGATGTCATAAGACTTGCTCGTTAGCACATTCTTTACTAAAGTTCTCTGTGAAATCAAAACAATGGCCGCACGGATTATCCAGGTTGTCATAGGTTTGATTTGTTATGAGAACGTCGTATGCCTTATCAGGGGCTGGAGGAATGTCGCTTGTCTAATTAGATCTCAAGCGTTATGACCTAATCAGATAACACGTTCCTGTGCCGTAGTGTGACTGCGTCAGATAACGGTATCTGCATCATGGGGGTTTTCTTGCCTCATGGGCTGACTGTTAGTTAACTAGCTAGTAAGTTTAACCAGAATAGGGTCAGGAATAGGGGGATCGATTCAGAACCTATAGAAATACACGACAGCAGGAAACAGCGTCCACTTCAGCAACACAACGCAACCACCATGGACCTATCACCAGTGCGTACACTTCGCCGTTGACAAACCCCAAGGCACCCAAACCAGCCCCTCGCCCACCACGAAGGAAGTGGAGCAAGGTTACCGACAAGCAACTCAACTCCACCCTCACCGGAAACAACCACACCTGGTCATCCGATGCCAACAAAGCAGCCAGAGAACTCCACATCTGGATCACCAACTGTGCAGACAAGCTCGCTCCGCTGAGCAACCCCAGCATACATCACCCTAGGAAAGCCGCCTGGTTCACCACCACTCTCCAAGAAACCAGGCGCACCTGCAGGCACCTGAAGAAGAACTGGAGAAACACAAAGACTGCTGAAAACCACACCACCCACAAGGACTCCATGACGAATATCATGGAGCCACCAAGAGGAACTTTATCCACAATAAAATCCTAGCAAACTCCACCAAATCCAAGGAGCTTTTTAGCGTGATTAAAGAATTCACCAACCCATGCAGCGCAGCCACATACATCTTCCCATTCCAAGACCACTGTGACAAGCTTGGAATGTACCTCCACCTCAAAATCAAGAACCTTTGCAACAACTTTTTCGACCACCCTCCAGGTCTCACAGACAGCCCCTCACCCACCAGAGACACCAGCCGGCCCACCATCTCCAACTGGACTCTGATCATGACAGTAGACACCGCCTCGACCATGAAAGGCATCCACTCGGGGGCCCCCATTGACTCCTGCCCCCTTCACATCTACCACAGAGCCACTGTCGCCATCGCACCTGAACTACAGCGCACCATCAACACCACTTTCAAACAGGAACCTTCCCAGATGACTGGAAGCAAGCAGAAGTCAGACCCCTGCTCAAGAGGCCCACATCCGACTCCACCGACCTCAAGAATTATTGGCCCATCTCGCTCCTCACCTTTGAAGCCAAAGTTGCAGACAAAACAGTCAACAGGGAACTGACATGCTTCATCAAAGAAAACGCCGCCCTCGACATATCCTAAACTGTATTCTGAAGCAACCACAAAACGAGACTGCCCTACTCACTGCCGCAGACAACATCCGCACCCTCCTGGACCAAGGCCACTCCGCAGCCATGATCCTACTCAGCCTATCAGCATCCTTTGACACCGTCTCCCACCACACACTAGTCAGCAGACTACACAACGCAGGCTTTCAAGGAACAGCCCTGGACTGGATCCGATCATTCCTCACCGGAAGAAGCCAAAGAATCAGACTACAACCCTTCCTCTCCGACTCCACGAAAATCACCTGCAAAGTCTCACAGGGGTCATCACTGAGCCTGAAACTCTTCATCAACTACATTGCCCCCTTCTCAACCATCGTCTAACAACACGGCCTCCACATCATATCCTATGCTGACGACATCCAACTCATCCTCTTCCTCGCCAAAGACCCCCACACTGCCAAACTCAACTTCCAGGAAGGAATGCAAGACGTTGCAATCTGGATGACAAACAGCTGCCTGAAGCTCAACGCAGAGAAGACAGAAGTCCTCATCCTTGGCACCACCCCTTCAGAATGAGACAGCACATGGTGGCCGACCGCTCTCGGAACTCCACCTAACCCCTCAGACCATGCCAAGAACCTCAGCATCATACTCAACTCATCATTCACCATGAACAGCCAGGTCAACCCCGTCACTTCCAGCTGCTTCAACACCCTCCACATCCACCGCAAGAACTTGAAGTGGATCTCCCCGAGTCAAGGAAGACAGTCACCCATGTACTCATCAACAGCAGACCAGACTACAGAAACGCACGCTATGCCTGCATCAACAAGTCCCTACATGCAAACTCCAGACACTACAGAACACCGCCACCAGACTCGTCCACGCCCTTCCCCGGCATGAACACATAAACATACACCTACAAAGACTCCCCTGGCTCCCAGAGGAGAAAAGAATCACCTTCAAAATCCTCACCCAAGCCTACAACTGCCCACATAATAACAGACCCAAATACCTCAATGACAGAATCAACTTCCACGTACCCAAAAGAAACGTAAGATACTCCAACCTTGCACTGGTCGAAACCCTGCGCATCCACAGATCCAGAGCAGGCCATAGATCCTTCTCCCACATTGCAGCCAAGACCTGGAACGAGCTACCAACAAACATCAGATGAGCCCCCTCCCTGAATACCTTCTGGAAGACCATCAACACCTGGCTCTTTGGCTAGACAGCTCTACGGACCTCCCCCAGAGACTTGAGACACTTACAGGTGAAAAGTGTGCTTAAAATTCCCTGATTGATTGATTGATTGAAGTGGTGCCTCTCAGGTCCTGAACCCTAATAAATCTAGCAATAGGAAGTGCAAGTTGCTGCTGTGCGTTACTCTGCCCCAGGGAGGCATTCCATAAGACGAACATGGGTGTTCCTATGCATCCATCCATGAAATATGGTACATTCCCAGATTTAACATTAGTGGAAGACCTGGGAATTAATCAAAATGCTACTTCTCGAAAGGTGAGTCATAGCAAGGAGAACTATCTTAATTTCTCCTCGTTTCTTCCTCTTTCTATGTGTGCTGTATTCTGCTGGACACATAAAAGGAAAAATGCCTCTCAAGATTGCTTTTGTGCAGGAAGCTGTCCCTTCCTCCACAAAAAAAATCCTGCCTACAATGCAGGCCCCTTTGCACCATGACGCACGTGTGCCTGCATTGGCCCTAGGCACCCAAAAGTGTGTCAGTGCTAGGAAAGGGCAGGATTGTGCTGTATAATGTTAACTATAGACCATACCTGCCCTTACATGCAGCACTTCACTGAAAGGTGGCTTTCTGGATTATACTGTGTGAAAAAATGCTATATATGGTCCTGGGCTTTGTAAATGTAGCAAATATTAGGTCTGCTGTTTATGCAACATTTATTGACAACTCATAGAGGATTCACATCAGAATGCAAAATATGAGTTTAGGTATTCTATTATTTGTCACAATAATTTAGAATATTAGAGCATATACATACAATTCAGGATATTAATGGGAATTATCCTGTTGAACTGTATTTTTCAGATAAGCATGGCAGCAGCATATTAATGCTATATAGGAACATGTAATGGCAACAGGAAATTACGGAAAGCTGTATAATTTTGCAACTATGTACTACGTCACCAGGAGGATTTACTTCAGAAGAGGGACTACATGTAGTTATGTAAATATGAATTGTAAATGTGAATTTAGCAGATTAGTAAGAAGAACCTTGAAATTTGGCAGGAAGGCTATGAGGCCAGGATCAGTTCACACTATTTTGTTTAGCAAACTCCAGAAACTGGGTGTTTCTATTCTACAGGTGCATAGACTCAACTATAAATTACAGGCTGGGCTTTGTCTCTTCAGAAATATTGGATGATGGGCTTTTGAATGGAGTTTGACAATATTGACAATGTATGTAAAGGTGTGATTTGGCTATCTTCTTCATAGATTACATATAATAAAGTGAATTAAAGGCTATAGGCCCCTATGAAAATATAAGTGTTGTGTTATACACATTATATTATATTGTATATATACATTTTAGGTATGTCAGTATAACATTAAATATCAGTGATCTTTTGACTATTTAAACCCTTCCTCTAAAATTACTAAATGTGCCATCCCTCTGATAAATGCTTAGTTGATGGCCGGAACTGGTTAGGGGGCACTTTTTCACCTTTTACACTTTGTACCATGCACTTTGAAGGTCAATAATTGGATTTACATTTTCTCACCCGAAGATGGAGTGCCTTTTTCAGAGAACTTTGCCCTTCTGATGATGCACCACAAAGCAGGTCCCTGATTATTGAAGTGTTCTGCTACTATTGCAGGGTAGTATTTTCAGTGACAATGGGGATAAAAGAGCAGTAACCTGGCAGGCACACTGGGACTTATAAACCCATACACTGAATAGGAAAAGTGAAACTTCAAGCCCAGAACACTTGGTTCCATTGATGGAATATCCAAGGGATGCTGGGAGCTGTATATCTACTGTTGCAGGGATTGTGTTTGGAAACAGATCTGTGCCTGGGATCACAGCACACCAGAATGTATGGATAGTCTCACCATATCACATCAGGGCCCAAACCCATCTAGCTCACAGTGCCCCACCTGCCCTCCTTACCTTACCAGAATAACAGTCAAATTGTCAACCTAGAACACAACACTTAGTCCCCAAGGGAACCGTGGAAATAGATCGTCACCTTTTGCTTCTCACTCATGCATGTCCATAATAAAGAAAAGAAAGAGACAAGTAAAGTTTATAATATTAATTGAAAATATCATTCTCTATTATGAGTCAACTGCGCTTCGATTAGAAAACATAAACAACAGAGCAAAGTAATCAACATTACGAGCAAATTGCATACAATGAAAAGACTTAGGGGCCGATTAGGATGGCGGACGGAGGGCCCGTCCGCATGGGCTGCAGCGGTCCCTCCATGCAAATTAGGATGTGACCGCCACCCTGGCGGTCACATCCTGGATATTTAACATTGCGGCGGGTGCTGCTTCAAGCAGCACCCGCCGCAATGTTAAAAGTGCATGTTTAACATTTACATGCACAAAGCGGCAGGCACCGCGCGGTGCCTGACGCTTTGTGCATGTAAATACTGGGGGGTACCATAGGTACCCCCCATGTGCACCCCCCACCCGCCTACACCCTGGGGGCCCGCAACGGGCCCCCAAAATCAAAAGTACACATGCTTTTCCACGGCGGAAAAACCGCCGCGGAAAAGCATGTTTACAAATGCATCCTAATTTGGCTGGCGGTGTCTGATAGACACTGCCAGCCAAATGAGAGCTTTTCCACCGCGGTTGTAATCCGACCGCGGCGGAAAAGCAGCGGACAGAAACCAAGACCCACCAGCCATCGTAATGCGGCGGTGGGTCTTTGGTGACTCCGCAGAGGATTTTCCGCCTCCTCCGGGCCGGAGGTGGCTTCCGCCGGCCCGGAGGAGGCGGAAAATCATCCATCCTAATCGGCCCCTTATTTTGGTGATTGATATATCTGTCTAAACCTACCCTCACTACTTGAGCACAGGAATATACCAATGATCTCTGGACCCCAGACCTGGTATTTTGCAGTTAGGTGGTCTGCATCATAAGTGTAAACTCAGTTTACACATGGCTGGGGCACTTGTTCCATGACCTGTCCCTCTGTAAGAATCCTCGTCTCTGTTTTTCAAAAGGCAAGTCTCGGTTTATATAATAAAAAGTGCTGCTATGGAAAACAGCATCTGTGCATTTGTGTTGTGTCTAAACATTAGGAGATGCTGGGACCAATGTGCACAAAGGTAAAATAACCACAAGGTCAGTGGGCACCCTTGTATGGTGTGCCACCTGTGCGTTGTTAATCCGCACCCAAATGGTTTATCACTGTGCTGACTCTAGCACCACGAGTCGTCCCACAGTGGCGTTCTTCCGTTAGTACAAGTTGTTTGCTCAAGTCGATTGTACGACTACGGAGGGACAAATCTTCTCCTTCACAAGCAGTCGATGGCTCCTTACTGCCTCCGCATTTTTCACAGAGGCCCACTGACCTTGTGGTTCTTTTACCTTTGTGCACATTGAAAAACCCTTCGCCCCCTTCCCTGCCCCGTCCTGATGAAGACCCGTCCTTGAGGAATCCAATTACCCGCCTTTCCGCTCTGGGTCGAAACGTCGACAATTTTCCCTTGGAGCCTGCACCTACATTTTCCGGCCCCTTTCCCCTCTCTCCCCCTTCCCTTTGCCAATTGTTGCAAATCAAGGAATACGGGAGGACTTATCATTCATGTGCCAGCGAAAAAGAGTTACATTTTTTGCGAGCTTTTGAGTTGGGGCAGGCTCATTTCTGTATATAAATCATTTTCACTCTTCTTCATTGATCCTCTTGATCAATCACATGAGCACTTACTCTCAACATATCTGTGCACTTTATTGATATTGGAACCCTTTTTGTATATAATTGTATTTTATAATTGCTATTTACAAAATGTATATTAAATAAGAAAGTCTCATGGACTTTATGGAGACTTATTGGTTTCAGGTGTGGTTATCTTGTACCAATTGATAAATCTTGGGGATATTATATCTATCATGTATTGTTCTGTACTAATCATAGTGATTTAATCCAAAGGTGACAAAAGGAAATTATTCATAGCAAAAAATTGATTTGTATGTTGAATTAATGTTTTGATATTACAGCAGGTCACTATCTGGGAGAGAAATAAAATATATGGGATCAAAGCCTTCATTCCACAACAGTTCTAGTCACTTAACATTAAATAGCCTGCTTTTGAAAGAACTGTAATGAGGAGGAAAATTGAAGGGACTGGTATTTCATTTAGAAAACAGATCAAATTTGCTACTGGCGCATTACATGCAATGTGAATGGTACCTTGTTTACAAATGAGTAAATGTCCAACAGAATAGTCACATTTCTTTTAAGTAAGGAAAATATATTTGTTGGCTCATTCAAAATGATTGGAAATTAGGAGTGACCATGACACATGAATGATGCTGCCTCCTAGGAGTTTTACCAACAGGGAAATGTTTCATGCAAGCCATGAACTGAAATGCTGAAATTGGCAAGGATATTATGCCATGTATTAACCAAACACGGGAGGGTGTTTCTGCTTTTGTGAACGGGAGTTGTTCTAAATTCTAGAGTTAACATGGTATATAATGCATCTTTTTTGGTCATGAGTTGTTTTTTTACATGTCAGGTTGAAAGGCAAGAATAGCTGCTTAGAATAAAGATAACACCATGGGACTTGACCATTCTTAAGAATTTGAAATGTCCAGCTAAACTGCATGATAGATCTAAGTTAACTTTTTCCTTGATACAATGAAGAAATGTCACTCTCCATGCTATCAATATTAGGTGACATGATGTTATTCAAATTGTAAATGAGGGAAGACAGTGCATTATTACTATTATCAACAACAGCAAGCATTTCACCCAAATTATCTTAATCAATATAGCCTTATAGCCCGCCGTAGCGGGCTATACCGGCTATCAAAGGCCCGCTGAATCGTTAAAGGCCCGAGCCGAAGGCGAGGGACTTTAACGAGACAGCGTGACTTTAATAGCCGGTATAGCCCTGCTACGAAGGGCTATAAGGCTATTAGAACATTCTGCCACTAGAGGGCAGAATGTTCTAACAAATTAAACAAAGGGTTCTCGAAGCCCGAGGGGATATAAATCACCTCGAGCTTCGAGAAGCCTTTGTAGAACATTGGAATGTTGCTCTGCGGGCCTTTACCGGCCCGTAGAAGCAGGGAGCACTCCATTGTCTGCAATGGAGCTCCCAACATTCCAATGTTCTAATCTGTCTTAAACGTGTGACAGCTTAAATTTGTGATTATTTACAAATGTCATTATATGTGGCCTAAATAAATTGTTTACAACACAGAGACTTAGGAGCCAACAGGAAATCAGAAAAGCCCATGTCTTCCAAATAGGAGGGAAAGATGTTGTGCTACTAAAAACAGTGGGGAATATTCCAAACCTTGTTGGCACACTTTTCCCACCTAATAGGTAGTAACAATACCTGAATGCTCAGAGTCGGAATAAGGGGGGTTGGGACTGCTTCCCTTAAACCCTGTTGTGGAATTAAAAAAACTAGCAAAGCACCCATTTGTGTCTACTGGCCACAATAACCACCTGTTAGGACCTGAAACTGTAGAGTAAAATGTACCATTTTGCAACATACTATTTAGTTGTTCTTCTGTGTAATTTGTCAACTGTTGCAAATTGTCAAATTGGACAATAGAGGGAAGTTTTGGTGCAATCATGTCTTTAATCTTTTGTTATGTTATGATATGTTATTTTTAATTTCTATAGCGCACGGCTACTCCAATGGAGTGTCCCGGCGCTTTTTATTGGCAGCTCGTAAGCGTACAAACATAACACAGTAGAATAAAAGGAAAGAAACAAAAGAACCAAGAAGGGAACGTGCTAGAGGGCAAAGAGCCAGGTTTTAAGGCCCTTCCTAAAGGCCAGCAAATTAGGGATGCTGCGTAGAGTCAATGGCAAGGCATTCCAAAGCTGCGATGCCTTCAGCTGAAAGGAGCGACCCCCTACGTGGGCCCTTTTTACTCGAGGGACCACCGCAAGGAAGAGAGATTCGGATCGCAGAGATCGAGCCGGGCGATAAAAAGTAAGCCTCCGTTGCAGATATTTCGCACCCGAGGCATAAAGAGCCTTATGAGCCAGTGTCAACGCCTTGAAGACTATCCGCTTCCGGATAGGGAGCCAATGAAGCGACTGCAAAAGGCTGGACACTCTGGCTCGCCTGTGAAGGCCAAAAATAGCCCGAGCAGCCGAGTTCTGCACCACCTGAAGACGCTGTAAAAGATACTCCGGTAGGCCCAGATATAGGACGTTGGAATAATCCAATCTGCAGCCAATTAAAGCCTGCACGGTGATCCTCCTGTGCTCTTCTGAAAGCAGAGGAAGAAACTTCCGGAGCATCTTGAGGAGGCCAAAACATGTTCCCGTAATACCGAGGATCTGAGATCTCATCGTCAGACCATTGTCGATCTTGATTCCCAGATTTTTTGCCTGCTGAGAGGAATGTGCAGGAGGAAACATATTAATCGGCCACCATGCCTGCCAATCAGGATCAGAAGTACAACCGAAGAAGAGTACCTCGGACTTGCCTGAGTTACATTTGAGGCTGTTCAGCTCAAACCATTTGAAAACAGCCCCAAGGCACTCACGAATACTCTCTCCATCAAAATACTCTCCTTTCCCACATGTAAAGAGGAGCTGGGTATCGTCGGCATAGGATACGATCTGGGCCCCCAGAGACTCCGCCAGTGCCGCCAATGGAGTCATAAAGATGTTAAAGAGAGTCGGGCTCAACACAGAGCCCTGCAGGACTCCGACTCCCAAAGGCGGCATCACGGCAGAGCTTGGCGAGGCCCAGACCGTTTGTCGACGGCCCGCTAAAAAGATCTAAACCAGCTGAACACCGTCCCCCTCAGACCGATCTCATGAAGTCTGACAAGGAGATCCTCGTGGGGGACGGTGTCAAAGGCCGCCGACAGATCAAGCATGACAAGCATAGCTTTGCCTCCAGAATCCAGTACCTCCTTAATGGCTTCAGACACCTCCAAAAGCGCCGTCTCGGTGCTTAGATTGGGGCGGAAGCCCGATTGAGTGGGATGAAGCAGATCGTTGGTCTCTAAAAAGCCAGACACTTTTCCAGTCCGAGACACCTTGTCTACTAAACTGTATCAATGAGAAATATAATTTGTGTTGGAAGTAAGCAGGCTCGAAACAATCTGTATATATTAGTTTAGTTTTTGTAAGAAAATATTTCTTTGATTTCAGGTATGATGCATTCTATCCAGAAAAATATGTGAATTTATCCATGTTTGTTGTTGAGTTCCTTTGTGGGAGAGTAGGGTGATGTAACGATGTTCCTATTTTGTGTAATTGAAAAGTTTGTGTTGACCACTAGCTCAATGTAAACAGTGATGTCGTTAATGATGGTAAAAGAACATTTCACCATAATCAGCCAAATTTAAGAATAGAAACTCTGACTCAAAAGCAGTATAACATTCCATCTCCATGGAGTTTACATAGTTGAACATCGCAAACATCAGAATGTAACCCAGGTACGATAACATCACCCATAGAAAGCATAAACACAGAAGGAATCTGCAGAAGTTCCATAGGACCGAATATAAAATAAGCTGCTGTACCCCAAACAATTCCATCACTTACTGGAACTGCTGAAATAATGTATGAGGGACAAGTCTCTTTATAGATTATGCAAAGTTGAGTGAGGCGTCAAAACCTCAATGACCAGTTCTGAGGCAGAGCATTCTGGGAGCCAATGGCCTTTCATCAGCAAGAAGAAAACAGTCAAAATTCCTATCCATAGAAATAGAAAAACAGAGGAAAGTGTGATCCAAATACATATTCAAGGCGGGACCAAATAACTGTGTTCAGTCATGAAAAGAAAACACAGACCTTTGTAGGAAGAGTGTCTATTATGGAAAAATGTGCAAAAGAGTCAGAAGAAAAATTGTTATAATAACTAGAAAACTTTCTTTGAAAAACTGGTGCCACAGGTACAGCAACAGGACCGGAGAAATCCAAAAGCGGTGGGTTGATAGAAACAACATCAGCTGTAGTGGACGCAGTAGTAAGTACAGTAATCACTTCAATCGTGTGGCTGGAAGTTGAAGAAATATTGGGGCGAGTTAGGGAAAAACCAAGGACTATCATGTCCTGCTGTTGAGAATTGGCCACAGGCTGTAACTTGGTGTAATCAGATGAGACAAAATGATTGTCTTTAGAACCAGGAAGCGGTGGGAAGATCACAGTTCTTGTACTTTGAATGCCAACAACTGGCACTGGTGTTTGGTATGATGGGCCAACCTCCTTCTTTACTGCCACCTTTTCTCACATGAGCTCCTCAACTTGTAGAATCCAGCCAGAGGGTCCTGGTTACTGCTTGATTCCGGCAGAGACAGAAGGCTTCAACTACTCTTTGGAATGGTTGTCACTGAAGTTTTGTAGATCCTTTAAAACAGCACAGTTTTCATCAAAGGGCATGGCTGATGCCACATTGGGTGGGCCATCAAGGTCTGGCCCATACATTTTGGCTGTTAAGGACTTCTTTAAATCATGGTTCATCCTCTACACAAGATAATTGCCCTTGGGCAGATATGGAAAAGAATAATGCACCTCAACATCCAGGGAAGACATAATATCCTGATACGCTTTTGAAGCGAAAGCTGGGCCCTGCTCTGAGTAGAATGTAGTGCATGCATATGTTCCGATAAAGATTTGCATGTCTTTAATAACAGTGCAAGCATCAGCTGAACACTGTGGCCAAACCCAGGGGAACCTGGAGCAAGAACCAACTGCAACTATGATCAATTTAAACCCAGTATAGAAAAATAAATGCAACCGAAAGGCTTATTGGAAATCAACAGGTATGCCTGATGAGAAACAGTGAAAGCATTAATTTGTTGACAAATGTCACATCAAAGTACACATATTTCCGGACTGCTCTTATAGCTCATGGCTAGTCATGCAAAGTTATGGCTGCCCAGTCTCGGCTTTCAGGCACTAGATTTTGATAAAGATAAAATCATTGGAAATATCCACAGTAGTTTTGTATATTTTAATATATTACTGAGGGATGTACAATGTGTATTTTGTATACCACAATTTTTGTATGACTGCTTAAATTTACATAGTCTAAGACTACGCAATATGAATTATCCCGCTTCAAAACAGGAAAACGTTTTTTTTTAATTGGGAGACACAGGGTTCAATTACTCCCTGGTACTCCATTTGGGAGAGTATTTCTCCAACAGGCGCTTTAGCCTTTAATGTGATAGGGTATTGCGGTTGCATTTGAGGGCTGGATCGTATGGATATTATATGATAAGGAGAGTCCTTATCTGAGACAAAAGGATTGCAGTATAACGCCAGGGCTTGTGCAAGAGGCCATTCTATTGCATAGACTTGTTTGACCTCATGAGGGACAAGCACAGACAATTAAGGAATTGTTACATCCTCACCATGTGGGGATGGTTGGGCAAACTGTGGGGGTCAATCGACTTCTGATAAAAAGGATGTCAAGTATTTGCCTTCTTAAAAGCGTCAAGTGTTACAGGCTGTCTTTGCTGTAACACTTGAGCTTTTATAAAAGAAACTAATTGAAGAATTGAAAGTTTTCTGAAATTTGAATGGGACTTTTATTCATATATTAATATTGTTTGTGGCGCACCTCTATTCTGCATTCATGCATTTATTTCATGTCTGTGATTCAAAGATTGCACCTTGGCAGTAGGTCCTTTTAGTGACTGCACACTGACACTTACTTTCATTAGAACATGGGATTGGTGAAGCGACCTGTGGTCTGCTGCATTGCTTATTTGGGGTGTTATCTCTGAAATAGCCAAACTATGACAAATCAATACAAATGATAAATGTTTACTTAACTTTTAAAAGGAGTCATATAACCTGTAATCCTTTTTTTTCTTCAGATACAGATGAATGTATGAAATGTCCAGATGACCAATGGCCCAATGATAAACATGACCAGTGCATCCCAAAAGTGATAGAATTCCTTTCTTTTGATGAACCCCTTGGACTTACACTCTCCTTTTCTGCTATCTTCTTGGCTCTCACAGCTGATTTTGTGCTAGGAATCTTTCTTAAATATGGTTCCACTCCTATTGTCAAAGCCAACAACCGCAGACTCAGTTACCTGCTTCTCCTCTTCTTAAAGCTCTGTTTCCTCTGTTCCTTGATATTCATTGGTCGACCCACAAAACTATCCTGTATGCTACGTCAAACTGTCTTTGGTATTGTTTTTTCCATCAGTATCTCCATGGTCCTTGCAAAGACTTTACTAACTGTTATTGCCTTTAAAGCCAAACTTCCGAACAGCCCGGCGAGGAAGTTGTTGGGAGGAAAGACTCCAAGTTGCATAGTCTCTCTTTGCTCTCTGATACAAGTTATTATTTGTGCTCTTTGGTTGGTAAAATCTCCTCCATTTCCACAGCCTGATCGTATGTCATATAATGAAAAGATCATTGTTGAGTGTAATGAAGGACACCCCATCTTTTTCTACTGCATGCTGGGATACATGGGTCTCTTGGCAACAGTCAGCTTTATATTGGCCTTTCTCACAAGGAATCTCCCTGGAAGCTTCAACGAGGCCAAGCTGATCACCTTCAGTATGCTGGTGTTTGTCAGTGTGTGGATCTCCTTCATCCCGGCGTACCTGAGCACACGGGGGAAGTACATGGTGGCTGTGGAGGTGTTTGCCATCCTGTGCTCCAGTGCTGGACTGCTCGGATGTATATTCTTTCCTAAGTGTTATATTATTTTGCTCAGGCCTGATATGAACAACAGACATAATGTTATTGGAAAAACACATTTTGGTACTACCAGAAAGCAAAAAGATCACAAACAGAGGAGGAGTTAACTGTTGAAGGCATGGACAGAATAAGACAAAACTATATGCTAATAAAGGTCCTACATGAGGGATTGTGACTGCAGATAAAGTAGTCTATCAGTAAACTAGAATCCAGCAATAAAACCACTGAGGGAAACTATCACAAGCTAATAGAAGA
The DNA here is from genome assembly GCF_964261635.1 of Lissotriton helveticus. Lineage (NCBI taxonomy): Eukaryota > Metazoa > Chordata > Amphibia > Caudata > Salamandridae > Lissotriton > Lissotriton helveticus. The sequence goes on along the minus strand of NC_136069.1, from coordinate 1,694,093,635 downwards.
CATGAGAACAATCTCATCACTAGTACACCTGATAGCATGACACACAATTGCATACCATAGCATGTTTCCTTTTTGACACTGTTTTCAATATAAATGGAGCCTCCAGGAATCCCTTCTCCATTTGGAAAATCTAAACAGTGGTTGTGCAATGGTGTGATGACAACTAGTGGATTCACAAATGTGGGAGCTTTGCAAAGATTGTGAATTAAAAACAAAACCTAGGCAATTCCCAGGCCCTTCACAGCACTAGATAATGTCCCAATTGCCAGGAGGATCCGCCCAGGCCAAAGGGTGAATTGCCTCTTGCCACAAGGTAAAGTCACAGATGAAACTTTACAGTGCTGTCCCAACTTTGCAAGTCTTTGTGGTCTGGCACGAGGAGTGCCCCATCCACACTCCAAACCGCCCCGTCCCAAACCAAAGCTTAACCAGTCAGATTGTCCACTGCACCTCAGGAAATCAGCTGGAAAAAGCATAGAATTAGGCAAAAATATGGAGGAACTCTAACATGTCTTCAGCAATAATATCCAAGTCACACTGCACATAAAATCTCAAAGGAGACAAAGCCACAACTAGCCTAGGTGACAATTGACTTTCATGTGCCTAATTGACCCCAGAAGCACCACTATCTGTAAAATAATCTGGGGAGGTAAAGAAATATTGATTCTGGAAGCCGCTGAGGGTAATTGTTCTTGCGATATCTTTTGGCCTTAGTTCTTAGTTGTTGTTTGACAGCCAAGATACTCCAGCACAAACATGGTGGTTGTCCTGGCAGTCATATTACAAGTGCATTATGGTCTTTGGTACATGAAACATGGTGAATAGGTTTTTTGTAAAATTTTGATATCTGGTTAACCAACTCTAAACAAGACTGTGTATTATTTATCTGTGGCCAAGTTTGAATGCAATATTGTGTTTGTGAAGCTGGAGATTTAAAACACTGCAGCTGGGAGGCACATTGTAAAGCCATCTTGCAATGCTCACTTGACCCTGCATATGGGAGCATTGACAATTCTTAAAACTTGTTTCAAACTGTTAGCCAGTAGGGCCTGAAGAAGAGTAGAGCCACAGGACACTCTGGCTAATGTTAAGCTCAAGCACAACTGTCGTAAATTGAACCTGGCAATATGGACTTTCTTACTAAATCCTAGGGCTGGGAAACTTTGAATATATATTATAGTCAGTTGTTTGTTAATAGTTCACCTGTTGTTAGAAGGTTTGGCAAAGGCACATAGTTGGTTTAAGCTAGAGGTTCCCATGTATTAAAGAACTGTCCATATATACTAAGAAAATAACTTTTAATGTACATGTCTTAATACTTATAATGATGCAGTCTGTTGTTTGATGTCAATTTCTAATTATAAGTTATGTATGTTCTACCTTTAGGAAATGCACATTTGACAAATGCTTACATTTTGGTATACATTATTTAGTTTGAGTGGTTTAATTGTTTGTATTATATTTCGAATAAATGTATTTTGAATTGAACAACCTGGAATTGAATGTAATACGTTTTTTATACTAGTCAGAGCAACAAAATTACTCTATCACATGCATGTTACAAAGGTGCACATGCATCAAAAATCGCTAAAACGATTCCTTATTAGCGAAAAATAAGGAATCACAATACAAAAATTGCAAACTGAGATACATGTACCGAATCAGTAAATTTTAGCCCTCCCTTAAAAATCACCAAAAAAATACCAAATACATGATTGCGAGCCATTTACCCGCAAACTAGCAAATAGCGATTTCGGTATTTGCGATTTTGCAAAAAGCGGGTCGCGTTAGAAGCAGGTTGATGACATCGCAACCAGGAAGTCATTCAGACCATGCTTCATTCAGTGCATTGAGGAGCTCAGATGAGGAGTCAGAGTATTGAAGCTGAGCAGAGACACAGCACCTTCACAATCCAGCTACAGTTCACATAGCCAGGATGGACTAAAATGCTGCAGGGAACAGTGCCACACAAAGGAAGAGAAAGATGAATTTTTCGGACAGGGAATTCGAACACCTGATAGAGGGGGTGAGCAGCAGCCACGACAAACTGTTTGGCAAGTTGTCCCTGAAGGTGCCAGAGGTGGAGAAGTACAAAATATGGCTGCGCATCAAGGAGAGAGTGAATGCTGTGGGAGTGTCATGATCCCATCATCTCCTCTTTCCCGTGCACCAGCACTCCAGTATGTGTTAGGTATAATATAATGTAGGAATGTGGTTCAATGTATAATGCTGACTCGTAATTGAGAATTTATGTTAAGGTCTGAATTTGAGATTGTTGTAATGCATGTATGCTTTCATCTTGTACGTTTGCTAAATTACGTTTGCTTTAGGGCAAGATTCGGAAAGTCAAAGCCAAGCGCAGCTTTTGGTAAGATCAGTGCAAGCGTTCTACTCGTTTAAGCCGCATTGAGTCTTTTCACTCGCAGCAGCTTAAACGTGACGTGCGCACGTTATCTTCTGGGTGCGGTCGGCTATTTAAACCGCACCCAGGCTTCCAGAACTTGCTTTGCCTTCCACACCAGCAAGGAGTGGGGTCGCGTTTGGAGGCTTCTCGGCTTACTCACCTGACTGAAGATATCCGGCTCCTGGAAACTTCATTAGGGCTTATCCTGCGATTCGGAACCCTGTAAAAGACAAGATGAAAGAAGAGAGATAAGTACATTTAATCTTCGAAAAGACAGGCGCCCTACGCAAGAAAGCTTAGGTTAATTTTTGGAACATATCGTTTTCTGCAGTAAAAGAAAACGGTTTTGGACTTAAGAAAGCTTTGGTAAAAGAATCGTTTGGACTTTTACAAGAAAGAAAATAACTTTGTTCAAGAATAATAGTGTTGTATTTCAGGGATGAATCATTGCAAGAATACATTGTAGTGAAAATTTTGTTTTAAGTGTGTTTCCTCAATCAGTCAAGAGTCAAAGGTCCCAGAATTGGTGTTTTAGTGGAAAGTGCCTTTGTTATTCTCTTAGTGTTTTACAACAGGTTTAGGGACACAAGAGAATTCATAGAATCCATAAAAATCGTCTTTGAAAACATTTGCAAGTAAGTTTAGGTTTTTCCAAAGGGAAATACAACTATTCTTTTAAGAATATTTGCTAAAGCAATATTTCTTGTTTTTAGATAATTATGCAAGAACATAAATCCTAATCCCACCCAAGAACACCAGAACATCTGATGACTTCACGACAACACAAGACCAAGAAATACTGGACTTAGGACAGAAAAGCTCTGATCGCAGGTAGGATTCATTTTAATGGTAAAACAGCTCTTGACTTTTAAAAAAGCTTTAGAAATAGAGTAGAATAGTAAGGTGGACTCAAGGTGCAGGTTGACTAAATCATTCCCGCTTGTTGTTTCGCAGGTCGACAGCAAGTAAAATCCTACACATCAACATCCAGCACCGGCCCTCCTCCCAAATTTCTAGTTTTAATCTTGGCTGTAAAATTAGAGTCAGTCAAGTTTTAGTTAGATGCTTGGGAAGTTGGTCTATTGCGTCTCTGCGAAATCTACTACGTCATCCTCAAGATACTGTGATAAGGTAAGGGACGACATAGTGTGAACCTTGACAGAAGGCAAAGCCCCCGAGTATTATTTCGCCCAGATGCAATGGACCAAGTTACCTTACAAGACATAGCAGCAGTTTTGAAAGACTTAAAAGATGAGAACAGGTCAATTCGTAGGGACATGTCAGCGTTACAATCTGCTTTCCAACAAAAAACTATTTTAAAACCTGCGACCTTTCAAGGTACGTCTTCTGACCAGGGTGCATCTTTTGACTCAGGAGCTCAATCTCATATAATTACACCAATACCAACTCCTTTAGCTCAGCCTGAAAGGTTTTATGGAGACGTTAACAAGTTTTCCATATTTATGCAACAGTGTCATTTACATTTTTTAGCTAAAAAATCTGCCTTCCCTGATTATTCTTCCAAGGTGGCTTTTATGTTATCCTATTTTGGAGGCAATGCTGCTCTTTGGTCTGTTCCCTTGGTAGAAAGGAATGATCCTATTTTATATAATTTGAGGAATTTTGAACTTGCTTTAAGAAAAATCTTTACTAAATACGTTTTTGTACAATCATCTGATAATGAGTTGTTAAACTTAAAGCAGGGATCTTCTGATTTGTTGCATTACATTTCTCAATTTAATCGTTTGGTTTTAGAGGCAAGATGGCCTTACGATAAAAGAGTTTCAATTTTTTATAGAGGTTTAAAAGACGATTTAAAAGATATGGTGACGCAAATTTTGGAACCACCCGAAGATATCAATGATTTCATTGATTTGGTGGTGAAATTAAATCATCGCCTAGGTGAAAGGAAAGGAGAAATAGGTAAGAGTGATCATAGATTTCTTCTTGTAAAGGAGAGAAGTTCTTCTTCTCGCGAAATACTTCCCAAGTTAGACCCGGTAGAACCAATGCAGATAGGTTCAATTCGAGGTCCTTTATCCAAGGACGAAAAAGACAAGAGACGTAAGATGAATCAATGTCTTTATTGTGGTAAGACAGGTCATTTTGTTAGGGACTGTCCTACAGGACCCAATTAAGCTAAGCCAAAATCTTCTGATGTTGCTTTAATTCAAGAGCATTCGGAAAACTAGAATACTCGATGAAGGATGAGGTCAGTTCATCGAGTGCAATTTCCAGTTTGGCCTCTACTGTTCCACCTATTGGATGTAAACATTTCTGTATAATCGTAGAATTAAGAAGTTTACTTCCTTTTTCACAGTCTAAGAAAGTAGAAGCAGTAATTGATTCAGGAGCTACTGGCAAATTTATTGACACACAATACTTTTCCCAATTAGGCTTTAAATCAATTCAAAAAGATCATCCAGAAATAGTAAGAGGGGTAGATGGTAAAGAACTGACTTCTGGACCAATCAATAGACAATCAGAGTTACTGGAAATGGACTGTTCACCCATTCACAGAGAAAAGATACAATTTGACATTATAGATGCCCCACAGTTCAAACTAATTTTGGGTATTCCTTGGCTAATTCAACACAATCCGATCATAGATTGGGTTTCAAAGACTATAACGTTTAATTCTACTTATTGCTCAAAACGATGTTTCCTTATGGAAAAGACTAAGGATGTAATTCAAGGTTTTGACTTTAGTGAAGACTCTACCAGCGTTTTGGCTTTAGAGGGAGTTCCAGCCGTTTACTCAGATCTTCTGGACGTTTTTGATCAAAAGAAAGCTAATACCTTACCACCACACAGGGATTTCGACTGTCGAATAGATTTGGTCCCCGGAGCAACTCTTCCATGTAGCAGAATATATGCCCTTACTGAAAAGGAAAACGTTCATCTTAGGGAATATTTAGACGAATATCTTGCAAACGGTTTCATTAGACATTCTAGATCACCTGTGTCATCTTCCCTTTTTTTTATTCCAAAGAAAGGAGGCGAATTGCGCACGTGTATAGACTATAGAGCCTTGAATAATGTAACCATCAAAAACAGGTACCCTTTGCCTTTGATTCCTACATTACTAGATCAGGTCAAAAACGCAACCATTTATACGAAATTGGACCTACGTGGAGCTTATCATCTTGTGAGAGTCCAAAAAGGCGATGAATGGAAGACAGCATTCCGCACTAAATAAGGCCTCTTTGAATATCAAGTCATGCCATTCAGACTCTGCAATGCTCCAGCTGCTTTCCAGTTTTTTATAAATGAAGTTCTGCACGAATTCAACGATGTTTGCTGTGTAGTTTATATTGATGACATTTTGATTTTTTCCAACTCAGAAGAAAAACATGTACAGCAAGTTCGTGCCATTCTTAAAAAACTGCTGACAAATTCACTTTTTGTAAAATTAGAAAAATGTTTATTCCATGTTTCTAAAGTAGAATTCCTTGGATATGTGATCAGTCCAAAAGGAATAGAGATGGATCCAAAAAAGATAGTGGCAGTTGAATCATGTCCCAGTCCCACTTCTGTAAAGCAGGTACAAAGCTTTTTAGGCTTTGCAAATGTTTATCGCCGCTTTATTCAAAACTTTTCTCAGATTATCACTCCCATCACTAAATTGCTGCGAAAAGGAGTAAAGTTCGTCTGGTCAGATCAGGCAGAAACAGCTTTCCAGATCTTAAAGAAAAAATGTACTTCTTCTCCAATTTTGAGTCACCCAGATCCCAATCAACCTTTTACTGTGGAAGCTGATGCATCTCAATATGCTCTTGGAGGTATTTTATCTCAAAGAAATAAAGACACTGGCCAAATGCATCCTATAGCTTTTTATTCCAGAAAATTGTCTGAAGCAGAATTAAATTATGCTATTGCTGACAAGGAGCTTTTGTCAATAAAAGCAGTTTTTGAAGCATGGCGTCATTACTTGCTAGGTGCTCGTCATCCTGTAACAATTTATACAGAACACAGAAATCTGCAAGCTCTAAAATCTGTAAAAGCGTTATCAGCTAGACAGTTGAGAAGGTCAATGTTTTTTAATGATTACAATTTTGTTATCACATATCGACCTGGAAAAGAAAATTTAAAAGCAGATGCTTTATCCAGAATGGGTTACAATATTCCTGAACCTACAGTAGAGAATACGCCCATTTTACCATTATCTCGATTTCAAGCCAGTTTATCCACTTGTGATATAATAGCTGAGATCAGGAAAGAATTTGACAAAAGAGGTTTGGACCATTTGAAAAAAGAATTTCCTTATTTACAGGAAAGGGAGAATTTGATTTTTATGCATGATCTAATTTTTGTACCTACAGATTCAATTAGAAAGGAAATACTTCATTTCCATCATGATACTTCTCTTTCAGCCCATCCCAGCATTGTGAAAACTTATGAGTTGATTCAGAGAACATTTTGGTGGCCTGCTATGTATAAAGATGTACAGCTTTTTGTAGAAACCTGTAGTGTTTGCATTCAAAACAAACCTTCTCACCAGGCACCAAGTGGTTTACTAACTCCGCTTCCTGTTCCACCTCATCCCTGGCACACAATCTCCTTAGATTTTATAGTAGAACTTCCTGAAACCAAGAAAGGCTATTCAACCATTTTAACAATAGTGGATCAGTTCTCTCGTATGGCTCATTTCATTCCTCTAAAGAAGTTACCAACAGCTATGGAATTAGCACATCTTTTAATGAATAATATTGTTTGTTTGCACGGAATTCCTTCAGTTATTATTTCTGATAGAGGTTCTCAATTCATTTCTCGTGTTTGGCAAAATGTAGGTTCTTTATTAAACATGGAAATACGATTATCATCAAGCTATCATCCTAAAACGGATGGTTTCACTGAACGCACCAATCAGACAATAGAACAGTTTATTCGTTGCATGTTAGCTACTGAAGAGGGGGATTTGTCTGAGTTGTTGAGTCAATTGGAATTCCCCTACAACAATGTGGATCATACTTCCTTAGGATTGTCTCCTTTCTTTTGTAACTTTGGTTTTCATCCTAAAAGTTTTCCTAGTGACACAAAAAAGGTTTGTTCAGTACCAACAATTTCTGATTATGTTTCTAAATTATCTTCCATCCAAGAACAGGCCACTTTCAATTTAGCACAAGCTAAAGAAAATCAAAAGAAATCTGCAGACAAACATAGGTCTAAACAACCTGATTATGTTCCTGGAGACAAGGTATGGTTAAGTACTAAGAATTTAAGAATAAAGGGTCATCGTAAATTCAACCCAAGATTTATTGGTCCTTTTCCTATTGAAAAGATCATAAATCCCGTCTGCGTAAAATTGACTCTTCCTCAGAAATACCAAATTCCTCCAGTGTTTCATGTATCCTTAGTCATACCCTTTCACCCTCAAACTCGTTTCATTCAACCTCCTGCATCTGTAATTATTGATGGAAACCTGGAATATGAAGTAAAAACAATCTTGGATTCTAAAAGAGTTCGTGGAAAACTTTTCTATCTAGTGGATTGGAAGGGTTTTGGTCCCGAAGAAAGATCTTGGGAACCTCTGGGACATTTAAAGAATGCTCCTAAATTGGTGAGATCATTTCATAGAAGATATCCGGACAAACCAAAACCTATTTCACCAGAATTAGGGGGGATCTTGAGGAGGGAGTACTGTCATGATCCCATCATCTCCTCATCCGAGGCATCCTATCATCTCCTCATCCGAGGTACTTAAAAAACCCACCCCTTTCCCGTGCACCCGCACTCCAGTATGTGTTAGGTATAATATAATGTAGGAATGTGGTTCAATGTATAATGCTGACTCGTAATTGAGAATTCATGTTAAGGTCTGAATTTGAGATTGTTGTAATGCATGTATGCTTTCATCTTGTACGTTTGCTAAATTACATTTGCTTTAGGGCAAGATTCGGAAAGTCACAGCCTAGCGCAGCTTTTGGTAAGATCAGTGCAAGCGTTCTGCTCGTTTAAGCCGCATTGAGTCTTTTCACTCACAGCGGCTTAAACGTGACGTGCGCACGTTATCTTCTGGGTGCGGTCGGCTATTTAAACCGCACCCAGGCTTCCAGAACTTGCTTTGCCTTCCACACCAGCAAGGAGTGGGGTCGCGTCTGGAGGCTTCTCGGCTTACTCACCTGACTGAAGATATCCGGCTCCTGGAAACTTCATTAGGGCTTATCCTGCGATTCGGAACCCTGTAAAGACAAGATGAAAGAACAGAGATAAGTACATTTAATCTTCGAAAAGACAGGCGCCCTACGCAAGAAAGCTTAGGTTAATTTTTGGAACATATCATTTTCTGCAGTAAAAGAAAACGGTTTTGGACTTAAGAAAGCTTTGGTAAAAGAATCGTTTGGACTTTTACAAGAAAGAAAAGAACTTTGTGCAAGAATAATAGTGTTGTATTTCAGGGATGAATCATTGCAAGAATACATTGTAGTGAAAATGTTGTTTTAAGTTTGTTTCCTCAATCAGTCAAGAGTCAAAGGTCCCAGAATTGGTGTTTCAGTGGGAAGTGCCTTTGTTTTTCTCTTAGTGTTTTACAACAGGTTTTGGGACACAAGAGAATTCATAGAATCCATAAAAATCGTCTTTGAAAACATTTGCAAGTAAGTTTAGGTTTTTCCAAAGGGAAATACAACTATTCTTTGAAGAATATTTGCTAAAGGAATATTTCTCGTTTTTAGATAATTATGCAAGAACATGAATCCTAATCCTACCCAAGAACACCAGAACATCTGATGACTTCACGACAACACAAGACCAAGAAATACTGGACTAAGGACAGAAAAGCTCTGATCGCAGGTAGGATTCATTTTAATTGTAAAACAGCGCTTGACTTTTAGAAGGAGGAAAGATTTAGAAATAGAGTAGAATAGTAAGGTGGACTCAAGGTGCAGGTTGACTAAATCATTCCCGCTTGTTGTTTCGCACGTCGAAAGCAAGTAAAATCCTACACATCAACGTCCAGTACCGGCCCTCCTCCCAAATTTCTAGTTTTAATCTTGGCTGTAAAATTAGAGTCAGTCAAGTTTTAGTTAGATACTTGGGAAGTTTGTCTATTGCGTCTCTGCGAAATCTACTACGTCATCCTCAAGATACTGTGATAAGGTAAGGGACGACGTAGTGTGAACCTTGACAGGGAGTCACCCACAGCAGCGTAGAAGATCTGAAGAAAAGGTTGTACAACCTCAGGAAGCGTGCCAAGGAGCGCATAGCCGAAAGGGTGAAGGTAGCAGGTAGCACAGGAGGGGGATCATCAACAGCACCCACCAACACAGCCCTGGAGGACCGTGTTGAGGGGACGATCTAGCCCGAGCCAGTCATGGGAGTCACCCAATTGGACACATCCGGCGCAGCGAGTACACAACAAGGTAAGATGCATGCAAGCGCTAATACTATGCGTAGTGTATATCCATGCACATACTCCCAGGCAAATCACAGTGTGCAGGGAGAAGTCCATTCCACATTTTCCCTCACACACATGAAGCATCATGGGAGTTGTAGTCATGTGAGTCAAGTGGCCATGGATAATCATCAATGCTTAATTAAACATAACAACACTTCATGTTAGACAGCTTGTTTAAATCAGTGATTTATTATGTACGAAGTAGGCCATGTGAGAAACAGATTTAGGGACAAACAAGACTAACACTGCACTGTTCCACACACAGATGCAGCTCAGGTGGACTTCGAGGAAATCTCTGAGACACCTGCAGAGACAGATATAGAGACCCCTGTGGAGTCTAAATGTACACTACCCCCACCACCAAAACGCAGAGCACATGTACCCGCACTGCAAGAAATGGAATCAGAACCGACTTTAGCACCCAAAACAGTCCCCAGCCACCCACGTGCCCCTTTACCAGCTCCAACAACAGCACAGGTCTGACTAGGACAACAGGGAAGGCCCAGGACCCATATTGCGGCCGATGTAGAACAGGCTCCAAATGTATATGGCGGCGTTGAGTCGCAGATACTACGTGTGCAGCGCCTGCATGGGAGACACATGGGCAACATCAACATGCAGACTTCCAAGCTGGCCAAAAACATAAGCACTATGTCAGACTGTGTGCATGACCTCACTGCAGTTGTTCCGAAGAGAAATTGACAGACAAACCAGAGCCTACAGGAGCAAGGGCCATAACCAAACTCAGCAACACCACTGCAGTATTGACACTGTCTTTACATATTGATCTAAGACATTTCTGTGGGGACATTGCAAGGGCCTTAGGCCAAGTGACCACTGCTGTGGAACACCTCCAGTCTGGGACTGTAATTGCCAGCAATTTGGAAATGGAGGAGGGTAGTGAGGAGGCATCGAGCCTGAGTAGTGTGTCTGTGCCAGTGACCACTAACAGTAGGCGCAGTTCATGCAGCTCAATATCCACAAGCACACATCAGGCAGAGTTACAGAGTCATGCGCCTCAAGGCAGGAGGTTTCATGGCAAGAGGCGCTAGCCATTCATATCTACCTCTTTGGCCATGGTGGTGTAACCATGGTCCATTTCAACATTGTGATTGCCCTCCAGTGCTGTTAACTAGTTTATTTTGACTTAATCAAACTATGCAATCACCGTCACAACTTTCAAACATAAATCATTTGTTCGACATGTGCTCATGTTAATAAAACATTCACATTCCATGATATCTTGGCTCATTCTTACCTACCTCAGAAATGATGTTGTGTGATATGTGCACGTCTTCTCTGACCTTCGGCTGTGTTTCCCACATGTGCCTGTCAGTGTTGTGCATGTGGTTGGTCGTCACCATCATTGTCATTCTTGTCCATCTCTATTGGTATGCCTCTTCTTGTGGCAATGTTGTGCTGCATCGCACATACAGCCACAATCCTGCAACAGATTTTGGGGTTGTTCTGTAACGCACCACCAGTCTTATGAAGGATCTGAAGCGACTTTTAAGTATTCCGAATGTCCTTTTGACCACATTCCTTGTGCTAATGTGTGCCGGGTTGTAGCACTGTCCCTGTGGTGTTGCTGGGTTGAGGTAAGGGGTCAGAATGTATTCGCGCAAGGCGTATGAGCTGCCACCAACAGGGTGGAAAGCAAAGGGATAGCCGCAGTAATGCAATCACATTTGGTATAATGATGTAACAAATAGGTATATGTATGCACCAAGTAGGTGTCCCTCTCCAAATTCACCGCCGAGCAGACGCCTGTGGACGCCACTGTGGCGGAATATATACGAGTCTTGTGGGCTTCCGGGAAATTGTGCTATGATGTCCGCTATTATATGCTTAGCATTGCACACTACCTGGACATTGATGGACTGTTTCGGAAGATGTACTTGTTGGCTGAGGGGGACAGATGGGGACATGTGTGCAGTCAATGCATCCAATGACATGTGGGAATTGAGCCACCTCGTAGTGCTCCAGTTTTGACTGATTCAACTCCTGGGGAGTTGTGGGGAAGGTGATATGGGTATGGATCATTGTCATCATGGCGTCAAAGAATTTACGGAAGTAGCATGAGAGTGTGCTTTGGCATACACCTCCGGCTACGGCTAAGATCCCCTGGAAAAGCAAGTAGGTGCAGGCTACATCGGACCTTTGCATGTGCAAGAATGGCATTGGTCCTACGGGTCTGGTGCTGCAGTAGGGGCTCCAAATCTGCAATTAGGCGCATTATCATTACACGATTCAGATGATACTTATAGTATATTTCTTCCTCATTTTGGCCCAGCAATGTTATGCACAATCTGAATACCCTCTCCTGTATACTCCTCCTGCGATGGGCTGCTGCATTTATCCTCATCCTCCTGACAAGCATGTAGAGGGCTGCCATTGTGAATGGCTTACGGGGTCTCCTGATGTATTTTGAAAGGGGTACAGATTCTGTGCACCTGTGATAATGTTTTCTTTTTGTGTTTTCTCAACTTTACCTCCGGGTTGAGATTCCCCTTATTCTGCTCTTGCTAAATAGCGATTTTGATTAAAATCCCTATTAGCGATTTTTGATGCATTGGTTTGCAATTAATTATTAGCTATTTGCTATTAGCAGGAGCAGTTTTAGTTTTCGCTATTATATAATCGCTATTTTGCTAATTGCTAAATTTGCGGGGGCATTTTTTATGATTATCTTGAATTTTTGCTTTTGGGGTTTATGCATTGGAAAGTTATGTTTTGCGGTCGCTTACCGGCTATTTTCCTGAAACGCAATTTTTGCGAGGGGAATGTTGCTTGATGCATGTGCCAGACAGTCTTTCCACACATCCCCGTGCCTAAATCACAAATGACACAAACACTGCCTAATGCACAACATTTGCCCTAATTAGTAGATGTCATGTCTTATGGGTCACTAATCCTTTCTCTGAATGCCTTTTACTTTTAACTGCAGTTTTGGGACTTTGTTTCATTATTTTACCATGCTCTGCAAAACACATAAGCACCTCCTGGAATTGGGTAGATATACAAACAAAATTCACATAAATAAATGAATGAGTATCATAAAATGTAACACAATATAAAGGACCCTACAGTCACAACTGAGTATGTGAGAAAAGTTAGACAATTGGGCCTTGATTTAGTATGATTTTGTGGTGCAGTCCCAGTGCAAAATCATTGTTGAGTTTTACTAAACCAGACAGAGCCACTTTGCATAGCTTTGCGATCATTGTTGAATTTTAGTAAAACACACAGAGCGACTTTGTATAGCTATACATCAGGTAGACGTTAGATACGTAGAGTATGGATATTCTCATTCATTTATCCATGTATTTTGACCGGAAACCAGATTTACAAAGTGGCGCGACTACCTGATGGAGGTGTAACAAGGAGACATAATCTTATTTCTCCTCATTACTTCCTCATTCATTGTGTGCGCATGCTGCATCACACATAGAAAGAGCAATATGCCTCTAAGGATAGTTTTGCGCAGTAAAGTCTCTTCCTGCACATAACCTTCCTGCACAAAAATCATCCTGTCTGTAACTGAATTACTCTTGCAGTTTGGTGCAAGGGTGCCAACATTGGGACTATGCAGCACACAGTGTGCCAGTGAAAGGAGAGAGCAGAGATGCTCCGCATATACTAAGATATGGATCATTTCTGCTTTCTCCATTCCACGTGTTGCATGATAAAATAGTAAATGTTCCCCTAGTTGTCTACTACTCTGCCCCTGCTGGAGCCTACCTTTTATGGAAATAAAGAGAATAATGCTACTGATGCTGCCCAGTCAGTGCCTCGTGGAAGCAGGTGTATCAAGTATGGTGAATGCAGAAATACATTAGAAGGCTGCAAGCTCCTATGTGTGCTTTGTACCGGATCTTGTAAGGTGATCTTGTTGTGAGCACAAGCACATATATTTACTGCTAATCAAACATGCAGGTATCATGGAGATATGTCCTCATCATCACAACCTTTAGGCTACTGGACTGCTTCACAACTGCAAAAGAATCACAAAACAGGCATCAGCTGGGCAATAATTGATGGATCACAAATCAAGCATCAGCTGGGCCATAGTCGATGAATCACAAATCAGGCATCAACTGGGCCATAGTCGATGGATCACAAATCAGGCATCAGATGGTCAATAATCGATGGATCACAAATCAGGCATCATCTGGGCCATAGTCGATGGATCAAAAATCAGGCATCAGCTGGGCCATATTCGATGGATCACAAATCAGGCATCATCTGGGCCATAGTCGATGGATGACAAATGATTCCTCCCCTGGGCAATAGACGATGGATCACAAATCAGGCTTCCTGCTCGGCAATAGTAAATGGATTACAAATCAGGTAATGGCTGGGCAATAGCGGATGGTAAAAAAGAGGTATCAAATAATATCATAAGCATCATTTATGTACTACTAGCAATTTTTGTCAGTGCTGGAAAGCCCGTATCTGGGTAGCTACGTGCTTAAGAAGAAATGGTATAATAGTAATCAAAAATCAGGCGTTGACTGTGCAATAGCAGATTGGTTATAAATCGAGCATCAGCTGAGGAACGCCAAATAGATCATTAATTAGGCATTGGCAGAGGAAGGCCAGATGGATCACAAACCTGGCATCAGCTGGGAATAGTAGATGGATAACACATCAGGCATTGGCTGGGGAGTAGCAGAGAGATCAATCAATCAATCAATCATTCATATGTTTGTTAAGTGCAGCTACTCACCTGAGTAGGTCCCAAGGCGCTGGGTGGATGTAGGCCCGGGATGATCAAGGAGATCCGTCAAAGAACCAGGTCTTGAGGTCCTACATGAACTTGGAGAGTGTTGGCGTTTGTTGTAGGTGGAGCGAGAGGGTGTTCCATGCCTTGGCCTTGAGAAAGGAGAAGGAGGGACCTGCTGTTCTGGTCATCTTGATGCAAGGCCCCGTAGCAAAGGAGAGCTGGGCTGAGTTGTTTGATCTTTGGGGTGCGTGGAAAGAGGCGGTGGATCATGTAGGCAGGTCTGGTGTTGTGGAGGGCTTTGTGGGTGTGGGTGAGAAGCTTGAAGGTGATTCTCTATCTCAATGGGGAACCAAGGTATGTATGCAGGTGTTGAGTGATGTGGCAGTGCCACGGTATGTTGACGTCTAGTCTGGCGTAGACGTTCTGAACATTCTGGAGTTTACGTTGCAGTAGTCGAGTCTGCTGCTGATGGAGTCTTGGGTGATGGTTTTTCTGTGTTCAAGTGGGATCCATATGACTGTCTTTTGTAGGAGTCGGAGAGTGTGGGAACAGAAGAATGAGATAGCGTTCCTGAGGGCTCGGGGTCACAAGGTGTCATTCCAGGCATCAGGGTGTGAGGTCATGATCAGTGCTTCGGTTTTGTCCATGTTAAGTTGTAGGCAGCTGCTCTTAATCCACTTGGCGATTGCTTCCACTCCTTCTTGAAAATTATGTTTGGATACAATGGGTTTGTTGGATATGGAGAGGATGAGTTGGGTGTTGTCTGCAAAGGATACAATGTTGAGTCTGTGAGATCTGACAATAGGGGCGAGCAGACCATGTAGATGTTGAACAGGGTGGTGCTGATGGAGGATCCTTGGGGAACTCTGCAGGTGATCATTGTGGCATCTGAGAGGAAGGGTGGGATTCTGACCCACTGCGTTCTGCCAGCAAGGAATGAGTGGATCCAGTTGCGGGCCTTGTCCCAGATCCCTGCGTTGCGGAGTCTTGTTGCTAGGGTACGGTGAGAGACTGTGTTGAAGGCGGCAGAGAGGTCTAGTAGGATGAGGGCCCCAATCTCCCCGCTGTCGAGGTGGGAGCAGATGAGGAGACGACACATAAAGCATGAACTGGGAATACCAGATGGAGAATACATAAGGCATTGGCTGAGCAATAGAAAGTAGATCAGAAATGTTTAATGAGCTGGGAATAACAGCTGGATCGCTCATCAAGCATTAGCTTGGCAATAGTAGAGGGATCACAAATCGATCGTATGCAAGCAAATAGAGAGCAAAATGACAGAGAGCAAAAAATTTTTTTAAATCGTAATTTACATTGTATTCCGTAGCAATTTAAAAAATACTGCAATAAAAAGGTTTCCCTGGTTCTAATAATGAATTACATGCATAAGGGAGAGAAATGCTTCCACTGGCTGCATTTTCAGTGTTTCATGTTCCTTCCTGCACCATTGTCTATGAACTGAGCGCCTCCAAAACATCACTTTTTGTGATGTTCCATATTTCCACGGCAGCACTAAGCCACTTTTTTGGCTAAATGCTGCATCGTAGATATTGTCACCTTTAACACAGTGTGCATTGGGTGTTGCTCGGGCCATTCCCACCAACATCCATAGTTTTTGACACTGCCCCAGATTTACGAGAAATTGTAACTCTTAGGCAGCGAAAAAAACTTAAGCCTCCCTTGGGGAGGCGCAAGGGAGGCACGGGGAGAATCTCTTTATTTTGCCTTGTTTGTTCTCTTTCTATGTTTGCTGAATTCTGCAGCACACATAGAAATGGAAAAAAGCCTCTTGTGATTGTTCTTGTGCCCGGAAGGTTTCCCTTCCTGCACAAAACAAGGTGCAAAGGTGCCTGCGTTGGCCCACAGCAGCCTATTCTGCACTGGTGTGGGGGAAAAGGGCAGGAATGTGCCATATCTCATAGATATAGCGCAATCCTGCCCTTTTCTTTTGTATTAGAGCAGCGCTGCAGGAAGGCCTGTACGGCTGCCCTGCCCTACAGCTAAAACACATAAATGACTCCCTGGGGGGGAGCTTAATTACAAGCCCCATGCGCCACGGATGCGTCACTATTTCCCATGTAAAATGAGACGCATCAGCTGTGCAAGGGGTTTGTAAATAAGCCCCTGAGTTTTTTGGACTGATAAGTTTCCCATGCCTTTTCTTTTCAACAGAGTAAATACAATACCTTTGCACTGTTCATGTGAAGGTACACTGCACACTGGTTAATGTGAAGTAAAACACTGCACACTAGTTCATGTGAAGGTACACTGCACACTGGTGCATGTGAAGGTGCACTGCACGCTGTTCATTTAACGGTGCACTGCACACTGTTCATGTGAAGGTGCATTGGACATTCTTCATGTGGAGGTGCACTGCACACTTTTCATGTGAAGGTGCACTGTACTGTTCGTGTGAAGGTACACTGCGCACTGTTCATGTGGAAGTACACTGCACACTGTTAATGTGAAGATGCACTGCACACTGGTTCATGTGAAGGTGCACTGCACACTGTTCATGTGGAGGTGCACTGCACACTGTTCATGTGGAGGTGCACTGCACAGTTCACGTGAAGGTGCACTGCACATTGCTCACGTGAAGGTGCACTGCACATTTCTCACGTGAAGGGGCACTGCTTACTGTTCACATGAAGGTGCACTGCACACTGTTCACATGAAGGTGCACTGCACACTGTTCACGTGAAGGTGCACTGCACACTCTTCACGTGCAGGTGCACTGCACACTGTTCACATGAAGGTACAGTGCACTGTTTATGTGAAGGTGCACTACACACTGTTCACGTGAAGGTGCACTGCAAACTGTTCATGTGAAGGTGCACTGCACACTGTTCAAGTGAAGGTGCACTGCACACTGTTCACGTTAAGGTGCACTGCACACTGTTCACGTGAAGGTGCACTGCACACTGTTCACGTGACGGTACACTGCACTGTTCATGTGAAGGTTTATTGCACTGTTCATGTGAAGGTGCACTGCACACTGTTCACGTGATTGTGCACTGCACACTGTTCACGTGAAGGTGCACTGCACACTGTTTTGTGAAGGCACACTGCACACCACATAGAATAGACACTGGCTAGGGATTACCAGATTGATCACCATCCAAACATTGCCTGGGGATTATCAGAAGGATTATGAATCAGGCACTGCCTGTGGATTAGGAAATTGATCATGAATCTTGCTTTGTCTGGGGATTAGCAGAACAACAAAGAATCAGAAATTGGCTGGGGGTTAGGTGATTGATCACAAATTAGGCATCAACAAGAGAATAGCAGATGAATGAAGAGTCAGGCATCCGCTGAGGAATAACCATAAACACCAGATCGATCATGAAGCAGGTATTATCTGGAGATTATCCAATGGGCAACTAATCAGGTATTTGCTGAGGATTATCGAATAGGCCACTAATCAGGTATTGGCTAGGGATTATCGAATGGGCCACTAATCAGGTATTGGCTGGGGATTATCGGATGGGCCACGAATCAGGTATTGGCTGGGGATTATCGGATGGGCCACGAATCAGGCATTGGCTGGGGATTATTGGATGAGCCACGAACCAGGAATTGGCTGGGTATTCTCCAATGGGCCACAAATCAGGTATTGGCTGGGGATTATCAGATGGGCAACTAATCAGGTATAGGATGGGGATTATCGGATTGGCCACTAATTAGGTATAGGTTGGGGATTATCGGATGGGCAACTAATCTGGTATTGGCTGGGTATTATCGGATGGGCTACTAATGGGGTATTGGCTGGGGATTATCGAATGGGCCACTAATCAGGTATTGGTTTGGGATTATCGGATGGGCAACTAATCAGGTATTGGCTGGGGATTATCGGATGGGCAACTAATCAGGTATTGGCTGGGGATTATCGGATGGGCCACTAATCTGGTATTGGCTGGGGATTATCGAATGGGCCACGAATCAGGTATTGGCTGTGGATTATCGGATGGGCCACGAATCAGGTATTGGCTGTGGATTATCGGATGTGCCACGAATCAGGTATTGGCTGGGGATTATCGGATGGGCAACTAATCAGGCATTGGCTGGGGATTATCGGATGGGCCACTAATCTGGTATTGGCTGGGGATTATCGAATGGGCCACGAATCAGGTATTGGCTGTGGATTATCGGATGGGCCACGAATCAGGTATTGGCTGTGGATTATCGGATGTGCCACGAATCAGGTATTGGCTGGGGATTATCGGATGAGCCTCGAATCAGGTATTGGCTGGGGATTATCGGATCGGCCACTAATCAGGTATTGGCTGGGGATTATCAAATGGGCAACTAATCAGGTATTGACTGGAGATTATCGGATGGGCCACTAATCTTGTATTGGGTGGGGATTATCGGAAGGGCCACTAATCAGGTATTGGCTGGGGATTATCGGATGGGCAACTAATCAAGTATTGGCTGGGGATTATCGGATGGGCAACTAATCAGGTATTGGCTGGGGATTATCGGATGGGCCACTAATCTGGTATTGGCTGGGGATTATCGAATGGGCCACAAATCAGGTATTGGCTGTGGATTATCGGATGGGCCACTAATCAGGTATTGGCTGGGGATTATCGGATGGGCCACTAATCTGGTATTGGCTGGGGATTATCGAATGGGCCACGAATCAGGTATTGGCTGTGGATTATCGGATGGGCCACGAATCAGGTATTGGCTGTGGATTATCGGATGTGCCACGAATCAGGTATTGGCTGGGGATTATCGGATGAGCCTCGAATCAGGTATTGGCTGGGGATTATCGGATGGGCCACTAATCTGGTATTGGCTGGGGATTATCGAATGGGCCACAAATCAGGTATTGGCTGTGGATTATCGGATGGGCCACTAATCAGGTATTGGCTGGGGATTATCGGATGAGCCACAAATCAGGTATTGGCTGGGGATTATCGGATGGGCCACTAATCAGATATTGGCTGGGGATTATCAAATGGGCAACTAATCAGGTATTGACTGGAGATTATCGGATGGGCCACTAATCGGGTATTGGGTGGGGATTATCGGATGGGCCACTAATCAGGTATTGGCTGGGGATTATCGGATGGGCAACTAATCAGGTATAGGATAGGGATTATTGGAGGGCCACTAATCAGGTATTGGCTGGGGATTATCAGATGGGCAACTAATCAGGTATTGGCTGGGGATTATCGGATGGGTCACTAATCAGGTATTGGCTGGGGATTATCCAATGGGCCACAAATCAGGTATTGGCTGGGGATTATCAGATGGGCAACTAATCAGGTATAGGATGGGTATTATCGGATGGGCCACTAATTAGGTATTGGCTGGGGATTATCGGATGGGCAACTAATCTGGTATTGGCTGGGTATTATCGGATGGGCAACTAATCGGGTATTGGCTGGGGATTATCGGATGGGCCACTAATCAGGTATTGGTTTGGGATTATCGGATGGGCAACTAATCAGGTATTGGCTGAGGATTATCGGATGGGCAACTAATCAGGTATTGGCTGGGGATTATCGGATGGGCCACTAATCTGGTATTGGCTGGGGATTATCGAATGGGCCACTAATCTGGTATTGGCTGGGGATTATCGAATGGGCCACGAATCAGGTATTGGCTTTAGATTATCGGATGGGCCACGAATCAGGTATTGGCTGGGGATTATCGGATGAGCCACGAATCAGGTATTGGCTGGGGATTATCGGATGGGCCACTAATCAGGTATTGGCTGGGGATTATCAAATGGGCAACTAATCAGGTATTGACTGGGGATTATCGGATGGGCCACTAATCGGGTATTGGGTGGGGATTATCGGATGGGCCACTAATCAGGTATTGGCTGGGGATTATCGGATGGGCAACTAATCAGGTATTGGCTGGGGATTATCGGATGGGCCACAAATCAGGTATTGGCTTGGGATTATCGGATGGGCAACTAATCAGGTATTGGCTGCGGATTATCGGATGGGCCACTAATCAGGTATTGGCTGGGGATTATCGGAAGGGCCATTAATCAGGTATTGGCTAGGGATTATCAGATGGGCAACTAATCAGGTATTGGCTGGGGATTATCGGATGGGCCACGAATCAGGTATTGGCTAGGGATTATCGGATGGGCCACTAATCAGGTATTGGCTGGGGATTATCGAATGGGCCACAAATCAGGTATTGGCTGGGGATTATCGGATGAGCCACGAATCAGGTATTGGCCTGGGATTATCGGATGGGCCACGAATCAGGTATTGGCTAGGGATTATCGAATGGGCCACTAATCTGGTATTGGCTGGGGATTATCGAATGGGCCACGAATCAGGTATTGGCTTTAGATTATCGGATGGGCCACGAATCAGGTATTGGCTGGGGATTATCGGATGAGCCACGAATCAGGTATTGGCTGGGGATTATCGGATGGGCCACTAATCAGGTATTGGCTGGGGATTATCAGATGGGCAACTAATCAGGTATTGGCTGGGGATTATCGGATGGGCCACGAATCAGGTATTGGCTAGGGATTATCGAATGGGCCACTAATCTGGTATTGGCTGGGGATTATCGAATGGGCCACGAATCAGGTATTGGCTTTAGATTATCGGATGGGCCACGAATCAGGTATTGGCTGGGGATTATCGGATGAGCCACGAATCAGGTATTGGCTGGGGATTATCGGATGGGCCACTAATCAGGTATTGGCTGGGGATTATCAAATGGGCAACTAATCAGGTATTGACTGGGGATTATCGGATGGGCCACTAATCGGGTATTGGGTGGGGATTATCGGATGGGCCACTAATCAGGTATTGGCTGGGGATTATCGGATGGGCAACTAATCAGGTATTGGCTGGGGATTATCGGATGGGCCACAAATCAGGTATTGGCTTGGGATTATCGGATGGGCAACTAATCAGGTATTGGCTGCGGATTATCGGATGGGCCACTAATCAGGTATTGGCTGGGGATTATCGGAAGGGCCATTAATCAGGTATTGGCTAGGGATTATCAGATGGGCAACTAATCAGGTATTGGCTGGGGATTATCGGATGGGCCACGAATCAGGTATTGGCTAGGGATTATCGGATGGGCCACTAATCAGGTATTGGCTGGGGATTATCGAATGGGCCACAAATCAGGTATTGGCTGGGGATTATCGGATGAGCCACGAATCAGGTATTGGCCTGGGATTATCGGATGGGCCACTAATCAGGTATTGGCTGGGGATTATCGGATGGGTAACTAATCAGGTATTGGCTGGGGATTATCGGATGGGCCACTAATCAGGTATTGGCTGGGGATTATCGGATGGGCCACTAATCAGGTATTGGCTGGGGATTATCAGATGGGCAACTAATCAGGTATTGGCTGGGGATTATCGGATGGGCCAAGAATCAGGTATTGGCTGGGGATTATCGGATGGGCCACGAATCAGGTATTGGCTGGGGATTATCGGATGGGCAACTAATCAGGTATTGGCCGGGGATTATCGGATGGAACACAAATGAGGCATAGGCTTGGGATGAGCAGCTGGACCTCAAGTAATCCACTGTCTGGAGATTAGCAGATGGAACATGATTATAGCATTGGTTAGTAAAGAGTTTATTATTAATTAAATAAAAGGAAGGTGAGTTGCCAATAAAAAAGCAAGGACAGATCAGAAGGAAAGAATCCACTAAGAATGCAAGAACAGAAGAAATGCACAAGTGGGAGGAAACAGAGTGCAATCTGGACTAATGGCGAGTAACCCAACATATAGAAGTGTCTCTTGCCATCTAGGAATGGGCAAATCTGTGCCTGCAGTGCCTGGCTCAAATTCTCGTGACCTGCCCCACACCCTCGTGAGATGCCCCAGTGGCTGGCCAGTGCTTACCCCCTTACTCTCTGCTCCAAAGACTCCTACACTGGAACTGCAAGAACCAACCTGCATGTCCTGACATCTGCTCACGTTTTCCATACCTCTGCTAAAACTCAATATTGAAATATACAGCATTATAGGTGTCTTCTTGAGGACAGATTTCTATTTCTCAAAGAGGAAGCCCATTTAATGTTAGTACCACCTAGTGACGTTTCATTTATGTGATCACGTTTGCTTAGTATTGTAGAATGATTTCTGTACTTCCTACAATAAAACAACTAATCTTTAAATTGTATTCAATATTCAATCCTTTAATTATAAATCATTGTATAGAAACGAGGAATATGTTAAAAACATTCATTAAAATGTGATGCATTGTGTCCTTGTAATAATTAGCAGACATACCACAATAGTTTTTTGTATGTTTATTTGGACTCTACCTGGATTAGCATGTGAAGAAAAATCCAGAGGTTTATAATGACTGCAGATGATAGCCTCCCACCAGCATTCTGTCTCCCTCCGGTTCTCCTTTCTTCCTGGGAGTTCTCTCTGCCCTACAGTTTTATGAGAAGATTAGAAGAGCTTTTCCATACCTCTGCCAAAGCTCAGCCTTTGAATGTACAGCAGGAGAGGTGTCTTCTTGGAGAGAGATTTCTACTTCTCAATGTGATAGCCCCTTTAGTGTTATGGCCCCTTAGTGACTTTTCATTTCTGTGAATACTTTTGCTTAGTATAGCAGAATGTTTGCTGTAGGTCTTATACTAAAACACATATTTTTCATGATGCTATTCAATGTTTCATCATTTTATTAGAAATTATTGTATTGAACTTCAGAGTCTGTTAAACACGATAATAGCTTGTTGCATAGAGTCCCTTATTGCACTATACATTGATGTGCATGTGAAGAAAAAACAAGGGGGCATATTATCAAGACATTTATTGCCGCTTTACTGTCCGATTTTGGGCGAAAAGTGGCGATAATTTTACTGCACTATCAGCAAGGACACACTAGCGTGTGATTCTTTGCCTCAGCGCCCATTTTCATAACGCCCAACCTCGCAACACTAATTATATTCACTGTGGGCATACCTTACTAAAATACCCTGGAAAATGTTGCTAACACAACTATCTACTATCATCAATCTCGCAGCAAACCCGCGTAGTGATATGAAAAGTAGCGCTAACCGCGCTTATCGCTGGTTTCTTAACGCCTGCTTACAATCTGACTTAGCCATTATATCCTATGGGAGGTGGATGGTATGGATGAGTCCACCCTGTCCTATCTACAAGGATTTGCCTATCGCTGTGCTTTCATCACTGGATTTCCAGCGATAATCGCACATTTTTCCGCTATCGCTGTTTTTTTTACCGCCTTGGAGTTAGACGTTGATGATAACGTGCTAACTCGGCGATATAAACCAGCGCTAGATGGTGATATTCAAATATAGGTACTCCTTTTTTTCCCATGTTAACAGTGACACACCAGTGGCGCAAGGGGCTTGTAAATTAGCCCCAGACCTTCTGAATCATGAAGGTAGTCAGTGAAGACGGACTGTGGTGCTGAATCAGCAGTTGTTTGCACAGTGGTTCACTTTCCACATGATGGGCATGCCCTCCTCTGTGTGGGGCTTCCTTTGGAGTGCACGCACGTAGATTTCTTTGTGGAGAGAGCTGGAGATATGATGGGTTTCTTAAGTGGTCCTAGTATGGTACATGTTAGGAGAGACAATCCTGTTTCCCTGTTGATGAGGCGTCTAAGCTTGGCAGAGTCAAATCTTTAGAACATTTCTGAGCATGCCTCTATGGTCACTTTATGCAGCATACACGCCCTTGCTAGCTATCTGAAATTTGCATACAAGTTGTTGTTCTTCCAACCTTGCCTGGCCTGTTTTAGCAGGATGCATCCATAGTTGATCTTGGCGATTGCTACAAAGAGGATGTTTGGGACAGCATTTGAGAATGATGAATTTGAGGTCGAACAGCCTCATTCAATTTTGAAGAGGCATTCTTCTGTTAAGAGCAAGGGCATCAATCTCTTCACCTCATCTTCAAACGTTGTGGGTGAGAGTGTTTATGTAGACCTGCTAATGACATGTGACATTTTGCAGATTGCAAAAAAATGATGTGACAACATTGTCTATGGGCTAAAGGCAGGGATTCCAGCCATCGTTCAGTCACAGTGCTGATGCATGGTTGTTAGCAAAGCACAAGCTGTGAGACCACTTACATTTTGCCAAGGTGGGTAACTCTTGTCAGTGAAAGTGTTATGAAGTGGTCTGTGGTGTACTTCAGTTCTTCCAGAGCCTCATTGGTGTTGCAGCACTGATTTTCTAACCCTTCCTTACTAAAGATCATCAGGAGATGTGTCTTAGTATAATGGTTCAGAGATTTCAAGGGAATTGCTTAATCATGGTATTGGTGGATGTAGGCATGGATAGCTGAAGGAGTCCATTTTAGGAACCTCACCTCACCTCTGGCTGGTCATGGATGACATTTAGAGGTGTCCAAGTCCAAAACTAAATGTACAACTGCAAAGCTTGGCAAGTGCAAAGATCTTTGCAAAAGCGCTCCAGTGTATGAAAGATTCTTCCAAATGCACTTCAAACAGCATTTTTCTCCAAACCTCTTTTGCAAAAAGAAAACCTTCCATCTAGAAGTGTTCTGTCTGTAACCTGTTGGATGAAGTACCATGAACATGTATACACCTCTAATGATATTTAGACACTTGTCCAACCTTGTAAGTCTTGTTGTAGTTAGTGACTTTGTAATCCATTTGAGGGGTTTCTACATACAAATGTAGCAGGGGTCCATATGTAGAAATATAAGTCTGAAATAAATACTGATATTAGAAAAGGGAGTGGGAGGATGCCTGATCCATATGAGAGGAGGGAGGGAGAATGATTTGAAGCAGCTGACTTATTTCATTTTTTTTTATAACTTCCTTGGAATTCATTTATAGGGATTATTTGCTCTAGGATGACATGTCCTCTCCAAGCTGATCAGTACAAAACAAGACTGAGGACTGCCTTACTATGTGAAGCAAACTGATGAACCACCAGCACTATGGCAAGGTTTATCTTGTTTAAATAATCCAGGATGCCACACCATAAAGCACTTCACAAAGCTCTGTTGACCAACATACATATGGATTGTGTTGTTTAAGTGTGTTCCATGTGTGTATTTCGCTGGGTTTTCAAACTATGAGTCTGATTTTGACTTTGGTGGGTGGCACGCTGTCGTCAGTGTGGTGGATGACATTTCATCCAACACCCGGCAGAACCGCGCCTGCTGTATTTGGAGACGCTGTGCTGGCCTAGCCTTGATCGCTGTTGTTGTAATTCAGACAATATAAACTCAAGTATAATTAATCAGGAAGGATTTATTTAAAAGGATAAGTTAATAAATAAATAAACCCACAGAAATCAAGAGGATCCAGATGCGATGCTGTCAGGTCAAGGAACAAGGACCAACTGCAACGCATCTGGAAAAGAACCTAGAATGCGGAAGACATTACAGAATGTATAACACGAGCTGCTTAAAGGAACATAAGCACAGATACAACATCTCCCTTCCATAAACAAAACAAAATCTAATACAAATAATAATCCTTGTATTTGACAGGCATCACAATATTTCTCTTATTACAAGAATGAGAAGAATCAGGACTAAAATTACCACTTAAAATTTCATCAGAACTATTTACAGAACAATCAGAAACCTCCTGTTGTACATGACTGTTAACATCATTCCCTTCATTATCATTTAGAACATTTTGAACATTTTCCCTAGAAACTAAACCTTCTCTTAAATCTTCTTTTAAATTACCATCAAAACATAAAAATGATGTTGCTTTTGTTTTTTACTTATTATGCACCTTCTTCACAATGATCTCCTCTTGATAATGTTCAATTTTAATTACAGCACTTTTATTCCACCATCCTCTGTTTTTTATCTGAACAGATGAATTAGTGACCCAAACTACTTGTTGAGGAAGACTAAATTTAGAAACTCATTTCATAACTTTCTTCGGTTTTCTGATAATCACCCAATCACCAATCTTAAATATTTTGATATTCTTATCAGCTGTTTTAGGGGCATATTACCAACGTTAAGCGATAATTATCGCTAACGATGCTTAGCAACGACTTTTTTAACGCTAAGCATCGTCAGAAATTATCGCAGATAAACCTTGCTATTATCAAGGTTTATCGCAAATGCGATAAAAAACGGCCGCAATGCATGAATATCGCTGAAAAGTCAGCGATATTCATGCATTACCGAGCTAATGCTCTTAGCCATGTTATCCACCTCCCATTGGATAACATGGCTAAGAACTGCTCAGGGCAGGTTTTAGCGACAGCTAGGTAATAGGGAGATAATTTTATCTCCGCTTTCTTGGCTTTTAAAGCCAAAAAAGCGGAGATAAACCCCCTTGATAATATGCCCCTTAGTTTTTAATTTGTACCTCTTTTCAAAATTCTCTCGAACACAGTCATCAATTGAATTATTTTTTTAAAGAACTTCGGGGCATATTATCAAGGGGGTTTATCTCCGCTTTTTGGCTTTAAAAGCCAAGAAAGCGGAGATAAAATTATCTCCCTATTACATAGCTGTCGCTAACACCAGTTAGCGACAGCTAGTAGGAGATAGCGACCATCTTGGGCCCCACTTTGCATGTCAGTGATATTTATCACTAATGACTTGCAAAGTGGGCGTGCCAAGATGTTAGCGACAGTCGCTAACATCGCTATCTCCTATTACCAACTTTTGGAGATATTCGCGCTAGGCGCGAATATCTCCAAAAGCTAACACCTGCCCTGAGCAGTTCTTAGCCATGTTATACAATGGGAGGTGGATAACATGGCTAAGAGCATTAGCTCGGTAATGCATGAATATCGCTGACTTTTCAGCGATATTCATGCATTGCGGCCGTTTTTTATCGCATTTGCGATAAACCTTGATAATAGCAAGGTTTATCTGCGATAATTTCTGACGATGCTTAGCGTTAAAAAATTCGTTGCTAAGCATTGTTACCGATAAATATCGCTTAACGTTGGTAATATGCCCCTTCATCTTTTTTCAAAGAGAACATAGTATCACTAAATACAGGTCTTAATATGTTTTTTGCATCTCTACCTTTTAATAAAAAGAAAGGAGTAAACCCAGTAATAGAGTGCGGAGTATTAAGATAACTCCACACTTTTTCCTGAATTAATTTCCTAACATCTAAACCAGAAGATAAAGCCATTTGTATTCCTTCTTTAAAAAATGTGTTTGCCCTTTCTACTAATCCATTAGCTGAAGGAAAGTACAAGGGAGTTCTTTCATGCTTAATATTATTTTTTTTTAAAAACTCTTCAATTTTTTTTTTAAACAAAATGTGTACCATTATCAGACACAAATTTTTTGGGATAACCTTGCGTGCAAAATGTATTATCCAAAAATTTTATTACAACCGCCGTTGTAGGATAGTTTACAAAATCATACACTATCCACTTTGAATAATAATCTGTAAGTACAATTAAATATTTCATTTCACTACTTAAAATGTTATATGGCCCAGAAAAATCTATAGCCAATTTTTCCCAGGCTTGGTCTGGAAATATGTTTGTAGAAGTCGAATTTTTTGTACTCTTCCAATGTTTATTTGATAATAAACACTCTGGACATTTGTTAACAAATGTATCAACTTAAGCATCCATACTTGGCCACCAATAATAAGTCCTTAACAATTTCTTGGTACCTGACATTCCAGGATGACCTAAATGTGCTCTCTCAACTATACCATCAATAAGTACCTTTGGAGGTACAAAAAATCCACCTCTTGTCACAATATCATTCATAATTGTCAATTCAGACGACACTTGTTGAAAAGGAACCAAGTTCTTATCTAAATTCCTTAATGGTGGCCACCCATTAATGATGTATCTTTTAACTTTATTCAAAACAGCATCATTCTTGTACCCATCAATCCAGTCTTTTTCATCAAAAACACCTTTTGAATTTTCTGAAGCATCTATTGCTGAGACAACAACACATTCATCTTCTTGACTTTCACTTACACCAACTGAATCATCAACAGGTAGTCTTGATAAACAATCCGCCCTAAAATTGGCACCACCTGAAATGTGCTTCACTTCAAAATCATACTCTTGCAACTTTGTGATAATTCTAACTAATCTAGAAGAAGCAAGACCAGTACCATTTCCATTCATTAAAAATATTAAAGGCTTGTGATCAGTTAAAAGATCAAAATGACTTCCCCATAAATAACTCCTAAACTTTTCAATAGCCCATGAACAAGCTAATGCCTCTCTTTCAATCGTACTATAGTTACATTCAGCCTTGCTTAAACTCCTTGAAATAAAAGCAATGGTTTTCTCCTTCCCATTCACATTTTGCGTAAGTACACCACCTAGTCCTATTGAACATGCATCAACAGTGACAGTAGACTTTACGCCACAAGAATAAGGTTGCAAAGCTGGTGCATTCTTGAACATATCCTTAATATTTTTTAAAGAAACTTCATGTTCCTGATTCCAAACAAACTTTTCATTCTTCCTTGTCAGAAACCTGAGTGGCTCCACAGCAAAAGCATAACCATGCACGAACCGAGCATAGTATTCACTGAGTCCTAGAAAAGATCTCAGTGAATCTTTATCTTTAGGTGCCGGAGCACTAATGATTGAGTTAATAAGACTCAATTTTGGTTTGATTCCTTCTTTAGTAATGGAATGCCCCAAGTAATCTAATTCATTTACTAAAAACGTACATTTATCTCGTGAGACTGTCATACCTCTCATTTTCAAAACACAAAGTACTTTCTCAAGAATCTTATTATGTTCCTCGATACCCTTTCCAAAGATGAGAATATCATCCTGAAAAGCCTGTACCCCTTTGATGTCTCCAAATAATGAGTCCATTAGCTTCTGAAATACACTAGCTGCAGAAGCTAAACCAAATGGAAGCCTCATATATTTGAAGGCACCAAAGGGGGTTACAAAAGTGGTAAGATCTTGTGATTTTTCAGAAAGACAAACTTGATGATAAGCTGATTTTAAATCAATCAGC
Organism: Lissotriton helveticus; assembly: GCF_964261635.1. Taxonomy (NCBI): domain Eukaryota; kingdom Metazoa; phylum Chordata; class Amphibia; order Caudata; family Salamandridae; genus Lissotriton; species Lissotriton helveticus. The sequence goes on along the minus strand of NC_136069.1, from coordinate 1,694,064,192 downwards.
GAAAAATGTGTTGATTCTCCAATAGCCATAAGCATGTCTTGAATTAATGGTAATGGATGGCAATCCACAAGTATGTTTTTGTTTAAGGACCATAAATCCGCACACATACGCAACTTACCATTTTTACGCTTGGATAAAACAACTGCTGAAACCCATTCCGCAGAATCAGTATATTTTATAACTCCTTCTTTACATAGTTCATCCAGATGTTCTTTCAGCTCCTTCCTAATACTAAGCGGTACACTCCTAACCTTGTGTTTCACTGGTAACACATCATCCTTCAATTTTATCTCATGTTTAACACCCTTCACACATCCAATTCTATCTTCAAAAACTTCTTTGTGCTTATCCAGTATCACACTTATGTCACTTGAAACATTGTTGGTTGAGGAAAGTTCAACATTAGAAACAGGAATCTCTCCTAAAATTATTGGAGTATCACTGCCAGGTTTTAACATTATTCCCATTTTTCCTAAATCACGCCAACCTATAATATCTCTCCCTCTTTTGGCTACATACAATTTAGTTAAAATTGATCTTCCTAAGAGTTCTACCTTGCCATTAAAATATCCTAACATGTCAATTTTCTGTCCACCAAACGCTTTATGATTAACATCTGTTATGGAAAGATCAATATCTTTAAACTTTTTATAATAGCTATCTTCATCCAAAATTGTAATCGGCGAACCAGAATCTGCCATTACTTCCAATTTCACATTTTCTATAGATGCTAAACCAAGCGGTGCTTTGAAAGGAATTTCAGATTCAATAATATTCACATTTACTAATAAATTACTAATGTCATCTTGTATATCATCTATAGCATTAACACTTGTATGTGAAACATTTCTAGTCTTAAAATTAGTTTTACATGAGGTCTCAAAATGACCTATTTTCCTACATTTTGTACATCTTTTTCCATGTGCTGGACAAATTGGATTGTTACCAATATGGTTCTTTGAACCACAGCGATAACATATTAAGTCTTTCTTTGCATTTAAATTAACATTTCCTTTAGATTTGTAGTTATCTTGTGTTTTTGACTTGTTAGTGACGCTACATATTTCTTCTTGTGTATTTTCTGCTCCTTTAATGACTTTACTTGACATTGATGACCTCTCAATTCGAATTGCAATGTCAATTACCTCCGTTAATGTAGGATTTCTACATGCTAAAAGACGTCCTTGCACCTTTTTTGAAAAACAGTGAAAGACTAACTGATCACGCAGATATATATCAAGCATGTCCCCAAAATCACATTTGGATGCCAAGATACGTAAATTAGAAACATAGTCTTCGATGCTTTCATCCTCCAACTGCTTCCTCTTATTACAACTATGTCTCTCAACCATAATGTTTGGTTGTTCTATGAATCTTTTTTCTAATCTTTTAATAGCTTCTGTATAGTCATCCCACGGAATAAATTGTCCTGGAGGAGGTTCAGATTCTGGCATATTGTCAAAGATTTCTCTTCCTGCATCACCCAATAAACAATAAAGCACTGCTTTGTTTCTTTCTTTTGAGTAATCTTTTCCATCTATAGCAATGATATAGTTTTCAAAAGATTTAAACCATTGTTGCCATTTAACAGGTGGTTTACCTGCATTTTGTAGAAAAGGATTAATCTGGTATGGTTGAAATTGATATGCCATGTTACTCCTTGAATTGAATTAAAACGTATAAATTGCAATAAATGTATGTCTCACCTTCACGTTTTGTAAATCCTCTAAATTGTTGAATTGTAATCCATAATGTTATTTTCTTCAATATTGGTTAAGTCGCTATATTAATTGCGTATTAAATAAACTTAAAATAAAAAATATCTTGTCTCGATGTTGTAACTATGCTTCTGCGATGTTGCTACGCAAAACACATCAATCAAAATGGCCGCCACGTTGCATCATGTTAACGTGATGATGTATAACGCTTAAAAGCGTGCACACGCAATGCTCTTTAATGACGAATGTTAATCTCAAAGCTTTACTCGCGCGGCTTCTAACACGCGTTCCTGAAGCTCTGCTGCTTGAGATTCTTCACACGCGCAGCACTCGATTGAAAACAAAGCTGCTCCAGGTGCGATACTGAAGATGCTTCACACGCGTAGCACTCAAATAAAAACAACTTCGTAACGTTCATTGCTTTACGCGAAGGTAAATCAATCTTACCCTAAGTTTCCTTTCTTTCAGCGTTGCTGCAATGTAAAAGTTGAAGATTCTTCCGTTGTTTTTAAATTGATTCGCTTTGATAATATCCTCGGTGGGTTTATTTTAAAAAAATCCAAACCTTCCGATGTAAAAAAAAAAAAAAATCAATCCCAGTCCATCGTCGCCATATTTATGTTGTAATTCAGACAACATAAACTAAAGTATAATTAATCAGGAAGGATTTATTTAAAAGGATAAGTTAATAAATAAATAAACCCACAGAAATCAAGAGGATTCAGATGCGATGCTGTCAGGTCAAGGAACAAGGACCAACTGCAACGCATCTGGAAAAGAATCTAGAATGTGGAAGACATTACAGAATGTATAACACGAGCTGCTTAAAGGAACATAAGCACAGATACAAGAGCTGTGCTGTCAGAAGAACTGCTGTCATGGTGGTGCTGCACTGAAGGTGCTGCAAGTTTGGGGCACCACAGCCATCTTTCAGGAGTCTGTGCACCAAAAAATGAGAGTTTGTTATTAAATGTGCCAAAAATATTGTCCCTCACACACTGGTAGTTTCCTCCCAGGGTGTGGGATTCATTTTTCTTCGTCAAGTACTACCAGCTTTTTCCTGGCAGAGTCAGACATAATAAAGTCAGACTTGGCAGGCAGGGCACTCCACTCCATGTGTGCCAGAGTACCCTCTCTAAATCATAAACAGGGCCCTTTGGCTGTCTCCAGTACATATGGCAGTGTAAAGGTGACAGGTTATTGTTTTTCTTTTGCACTGGCACCTGTCCAATGGATGCATTGATAATAAAGTGCAGCACAGGCAGGCGTCTGGTATCCACTTTACATGGTTACTAAGGAACAGGTGTAGGCAGGGTCAACCCTCTCCTAAAGGTCTCAGGACAGACATTTGTGAGTTCTTTAGGGGTAGAATCAACCACTAAGAGGTGTGACTAAGATGTTATGGGATGAATGGAAATATACTGTGCGTCACTGCACTCTTCCTCAAGTTGTGTCTTTGATGTGAATTATTGTGTGTGTTTTATGTCTTCTGAGTGGAGTTATGCCGAAGCTTGGAAGCTTGGATAGTCTTGGTCGGATACCTCCAGTACCTCAGGACTACAATCCCAGACTGCTGCACTTCTAGAGCAGCTCAATCATTAATCAGCATTAAATTCAGAGGCCATAGGTCTCCATAAAGGTTTCCACATCAGACTGTGGAAGAACCTGAATCCATCCATCCACTGTGAATGAAGAACAGGTCCCTTGAGTCAATCCATCCTCAGAATCTGTGCTTTGCATTCTTCCACTCACCTGTGTGCACTGTCACAGGTACAAGGTCCAATGTATGTCAACCGAAACTTGTAGGATTTATCTGCAAAGGGGAAACATGCCTCTTGTACCCCAGAGCAGTTTATCAAACACCAAACATGAATATACGGAAAGATGTATCTATTGCAGTCCCATTCACTATACACTTAAAGGTTGCACAATTAACTTCCAACCTCATGGTGCCTGTAAGCCTTGGAAGTTCAAAGACATCAACAATGTAAGTAACTTGATGACGAGTTAGAAGAGCTGTGGGCTTATTTGAAAATGTTCTGTTAGCTTTTTTAAGAGCTCATTCACTCAGGTACCCTCTGGTGTATCTTAATCAGAGTGGGTTTCTCTCTCTGACTTCCATGTTTGTACACTTGGGGCCAGATTTACTAATCTTTCATGCAATGCAGCAAGACAATGCACTGTGCTATTTTACGTGAAAGGGATAGAGTAGAAATGTGCTGGATCTACTGAGATATGGTGCCCTTCTGCTCTTTTGTAGTGACAGCCCACTTCAGACAGCCACCACCAGTTGCGTGACACTTACACCATGGTGCGATGATGCCGGGTTAGGGGCAGGATTGTTTTTGTGCAGCAAGTGTCACCTTCCTGCACAAAGTCAATCCTTAGAGGCATATTCCTCTATGGGTGCCGAGAATTCAGCACACTTATAAAGAGGAAGTAACAAGGAGAAATGAAACTATTTATCCCAATTATGCCAGCCTTGGATAAGTGCACCATTGTGGCGCAAACCCACATGTCCTACCTTAAGTAAATCTGGGTTTGCATCAATATGCATGGATGGATGCACTGGAACTCCCATGCTCCACCCATGGAACTTGTTCTCAAAGCAAAGTAATGCTAGACAGCACGATGCACTGTAATGGATTGTTTTTCATTTTACTAAGCCATGCAGAGGCAAATAGGCCTTTGTTTGGCTCACAAACTCAGAAATACATTCCGCGTTGGGCAGAGTAAAATAAATACACAACACAGATGCAAATTGTTAGTAAATGTAGGCCTTGTTGTGGAGCCTGTTCTCCACCAGAAAAGCAGGCTTACACTCTCACACCACATGACGGCTTCAGAACTACAATAAAGCATTCATGGAACATTTATGCTGACAGAAGGTCAAGTCTATTCAGAAGGAATACAGGCTAGCCCTGAAGTCGCTGTTACACACATAATATATAAAATATAATATGGAACTCAGAAGCGCGAGGGTACAACAAATCTGATATTACAATACATTAGATGGTTCTGGTTCTGTGTCCTGGATCACTGTTCATCCAAGACCTCTGGCCCAAGGTCGCCCATGCAACCCTGCTACCTTGTAACTGGCCATGTTTGCCGGAGAGATACTGGAAGTCATCCATCTGGAGGAGCAAGGAAAAATAGGTCCCTGCTTTGCAACTATGGGAACGTATTACTTAGTGAGTGGCAAGGTCCTCTCTTGCAGAGCAAAATGGTGGAGCAAGCAAAGATCAAGGGCATATTAGCAAGAAGTTCGTTAAAATGATCGCCGTTTTAGCATCAGGAAACTGCTGCTAAAGCGGCGATAATGGGCTTGCTAATATGCGCTACAGAATTCCAATAGAAGCCCAGGATAGATGTCCTGCACATCTAACCTGGGCTTCTATTGGAATTCTAAAACGCATATTATCAAGCCCATTTACACCGCTTTAGCGTCAGTTTCCAGCCGCTAAAGTGGTGATCATTTTAACAAGCTTTTTGCTAATATGACACAAAGTGCTTCACTTTCAGAACATGTACAACGATGTTTATTAGATAAACAAATCACACAGAAATAGAAACACCTTTAAAAATTAAAAAAAGTTATTTTCAGAAGCAACTTTAATGCTGTTAAAAAGATAAAAGTAAATTTAGTATTTGAGTGAGAGTGAATGAGAGAAAGTGATGGACATTTGCAGAGTGAGTGAGTAACAAGTGAGTGGAAGACTTGAAGGTGAGGAATTGAGTGAGGAGAGTAAGTGGGTAAATGTAAAAGTGAAAGTGAGAGTGTTTGAGTGAGTGAGTAAATGAGTGAAAGTGAAAGTGAAGAAGGGCATCATGGAGTGTGTGAGAGAGGGTGTGAGTGAGGAACTGGGTGAGTTAGAATATGAGAGGGTGTGGGTAGTGGTATCTGCCAATTGTGGAGTTGGGCACATGCCAAGCCCTGAAAACAACCCTTTGAGATGGGTTTGCTAGAAGGGCCTAATCTCTCGCCTGGCTTCTCACCCAGTCCCAGGAGTGTAGCCAACCCTGCTGTGCATATTCTGTGTCAATGTGCAGAGAGAGTTAGGCTCACCCGTTGCCCACAATGCTGTAGAGGCTAACCCCACCACTGCGCATGTACTTTGGCGACACACTGCGATGGTTGGCCACTGGCACTGGCATGCAGTCTGGCCATGTGCCTAGCTTGTTGCAGATTGCCAGCCCCATTTTAGGAAAGCTTGTGATCTTGTGCAGTGGCAGTTTGCTGCAGGGCATACACCCAACCTGCTTTTGGTGGCAAACTGCCTCAGACCAAGGCCTTCAGTCATGTGTAGCATGGGTTGGCCACAGGACTTCTAATGAAGGCAACCTCCTTCATGCACAAGCTTGAAAAAAGGCAGAGGCACCCCAGCCACCACAGGCGGTCAACCACTGCTCCTCCTGGCTTTTAAACACCAGCATTGGGGGGGCGTGGACAAGATGGCGACCTAACCAGACGTTGGATCATGAGGCTCCCCGGCCCTGAAACATGATTCAACCCCTAAATAACGCCTTTTACCCCTCCTAAGCATCTTCATATCCCTGGTCCCGCTGGGGAAGTCAGTGGTCTCGGCTTCGGCGGGCTCCGGTCGCCTGGTCCGCCCGGATCGCTGCCCTGCCGGAGAGCCGGGTCAAGCCCGAGACTGCTCCGACTTCCCGCCCCGAGTTGCGAGTAGGCTAACCAAGTGATCCGAAGACAGGGCTCGGAGGGGAGCTTTGAAGGAGGGGTACACTAGTGGACGGTGACCGCTGGGTGCAGCCCTGCACCGGAACCCCAGAGCCGGCGGCTGAGGCACGGCTAATCGCGAAACTTCAGGCCCCGGTCTCGGGCCTACCCGGAGCGGACGCATGACTCCACGGCGTCCTTGGTGGAGCGGAGGACCCGATCTGGGGGTCCGGTGATCCGAGCTGCATCGGCCACACGAGCGCTGCCGTCAGGAGCCCGATCGGCCCCGCGGGACACCTGCTGCGGACCTTCGGCTGCGCCGGACCCACCGCAAAACTTGAGGCCCCGGCTGTGCGGCCTAACATAAGCGGAGCTTGACTGGGACTCTGAGGACCTGCCGGCGGACCTGGGGACTGGGTCGTGCCCTGTGGTGCAGCACACCCGGACTGCTACTAGCGGCTGGCGACTTTTGGGAGAGACCCCCCCTATGCGGGGCCAGGAGTGACAGCCCCTCGGGAGACCGGAGTGGGTGATTGCAGCGCCGCTGGCCACCTGCTGCAAGGACGGCCCAGATTGGGACTGGCGGAGACGGAGGACGCAGCGAGGAACTTTGCTGAATCCGGTGGCCCTCTGTGGCCGACTTTGGGCCACGGTAGGCGGGGAGTGCAGCACCTGCCCCGGGAGCCTAGTCCCCGGCTAGGGACCTGCTGGGTGGCGGCCAGAGAGATCAGCGTTCTTAGTGCGTGGGTGCGGCGCGGGCTCTGGGCCTCTCCCCTGCCGAGACCTCCCACCTTTGGCCGCAGGAGCGGGTCGGCCCACTGGTGAGCTGCAACCTGCAAGACCTGGCTCGGCCTTGTTGGCGGTGACGGCCTGGGTCGCGCCCACGGAGACCTATATCACGGCACTACAGTTGATGGGCCCGTCCAGCTGCATGGCCCTGCCTGCCCCCCTGTGACCGGAGTTGGAGGTGGCGGATCCCCTGTTGGTGGCCATAGCGGCTGATCGACAGACCCTAGCAGCCTGCGGACTGTGTTTTCACCCTGCGGGCCGGCGGGGGTGCGGTGAGTGGCTCCCCCTCTGATTATACCCCGATACCCGACGTTCCCGGGTACTTCTCCAGACAAGCTTTGTGGGTGCTGCGCCTAAGGGGGGGCCCCCTGCGCCCCGCTGGCCCCTGCTTCCCTGATTGGGCTCCTGGAGTCTGTCCATATCTCTTCAGTGCCCGGAAAAGAGATCTCCGACCCGCCTTGAGCCCCTCGGAGACCTGGAACTATGGCTAACACCAACCGCCGAGCTGGCCGCACAATACCAGACATGCTGGCTAAGAGTGTTGTGAAAGGGGACAAGGCCCGCACGCCTCCCTCGCCCACTGTCCCGGCCGATGCTTTGGTGCAGGATTATGGGAATGCCCCTATCACCAGGGCGTTCCTGGAATCCTTATTCAATACCCTGCGCGATGACTTCACAGCCTTGAAACAGGATATGGCCGGAGAGCAACGTGAACTGTGCAGAGATGTGGATGGTCTGGGCGAGAGAGTGGCGGCAGTGGAATCCGCGGATCAAGCACGCAGCGAAGAGGTTGAATTTTTGCGACAAGAGGTGCTCCAACTCCGGGAACAGCAGGTGGACCTTCAAGGGCACACAGAGGACCTTGAGAACTGTTCCCGGAGGAACAACATCCACATGCGGGGTGTTCCATTAAAAGCCGAGGGTAACATCGTATCCAGCTACCTACGGGATCTCTTACGGGAGATTCTCGGGGAGCCGGCTGACTTCGAGGTCCGTATTGACTGGGCACACAGAGCGGGGCTGGTGAGGCAGGCCTCTGCCCCTCCGCCGGACATTTTGGCGTTTCTTCCGGATTTCCCTTTGAAAGAGCGCATCCTACGAGAGGCACTCCAGAAACAGCCTCTTAGCTTCCAGGGCCATTCAGTGGCATTATTTCAGGACCTTTCGGCCATCACGCTCCAAAAACCGGAAATCCTTCCATGCAGTCACATCCTTTCTCCAAGCCAAAGGGATACTGTACTCCTGGGGACACCCATTTTGGATTATCTTCAAATGGCAGGGAGCCCTGCACCAGATGCGCTCCCTTCGTGACACCTGCGCCCTGTTGGGCATCGACTTATTGGAGGAGGACCCGCCTGGGGGAATGTCGTCACAAGGGTCACGCGGGGGGCCCTCGTCGTCACAAGCAGACGGATGGCAACGAGTGAGAAGACGCCGCCATCCTAAGAAGGGCCTCAAACCTGACCCAGAGACAGTGGCCCAAGAACAAGCTGCAGCTATCCAAGAAGTGGTGAAAGACACATCGCACCCTGATTGACATCTCAAGGTTTGGGGGTAGAAGTATTGCAATATCTTCATGCAGAGGGGGGGGGGAAGGGGCCGGGGAGCCGATGGGGCTGCTGTTGCCACATTCCACCTTCCACGTTCCTCTACGTTGCTCTACTGTAGATCTGGACTACGGGGTAGCTGATCTGGACTTGCGGCTGTCAATCCAGCGCCACATTTCCCAACATTGACTTGAACTATGGGCTACCACGAACTCGTGACCGGTCCAGGACTATTTTGTTCTTTGGGGGTTTCTCAGTTGGGGTTAGGGTGGGAGTCAGGAGGGAGTTGGGGGGGTTTGGGGGGAGTCCAGAGCTCAAGTCGTGTGCATGCACGCTGATTGCGCTTCAACGCAACTCGCTTCTTACTGTATGGGGGGGGACCCTTTACAGCCCCTGCTGAGAGCCGCCTGCGGAGCAACATGGTTTCAGCCCACAACCTCACACGCCACAATGCCTAACACCTTCACAATACTGACACTCAATGTGCGTGGGCTCAACAACCCAGTTAAGAGACGAGCGATCCTCTCTTCTCTGGAAAGTACACGCGCGGACATCTGCCTCCTCCAGGAGACGCACCTGCTGGCCCGGGATTGTCACAAGCTCCGCGCGCGGGCGTTCCCGGGCCAGTACTTCTCCTGCGGAGCCACTAAGACGACCGGAGTTGCCATTCTTGTAGCAAGACACTGTAGGGGAGAGGTCCTCCACAAAATAGCAGAGATAAGGGGTAGACTCCTGGTGCATCGTGTTGTCCTGGGTGGAGTGACCTTCATGATAGGCTCTTTATACAGTCCCAACAAGGGTCAGGAGAAATTCCTACATGCCGCCCTTACCGAAATAGAGGTGTCTCTGGACAGACACATTATAATAGGCGGGGACATGAATGTAGTCTTTGATGTTGCCTTAGACCGGTCTTCTCCACGCACTTTCAATGCTAAAGGCCTCTCGACCGACTGCACTGACAGATTGCGGGACCTTGATTTAATCGACCTGTGGCGGCGGCGACATCCGGAGGAGCGAGAATATTCTCATTATTCTGCGGCACATAAGTCGTACGCCCGCATAGACTACCTCCTAGTGACCAGCCCGGTGTGCTCTCTTACTTCGGTGGTGGATATGGGAGTCATATCCCTATCGGATCACGCCCCGGTATCTATGACCATTACCGCTCCGCCGTCCCTACCACCTTCCAGAGTGGGGCGCCTTCGGGACACGCTCTTGCATAGACAGGGTGTAGTGAAACAGATACAGGAATCCATACAGGATTTTCTACGACATAACGCGAATCCTGACACCCCGCTTGCAACCCAATGGGCCTCATTGAAAACTGTCCTTAGGGGAGTATTTATAGCGATCTCCTCAGTGGACAATCGCTTACGGGAAGAAAAGCGTGGGGATCTCACCCGGAAGGTGCGGGAACTCGAGTGCGTGAATCAGTGGACGGGAGCCCGAAGAGTCTGGAGACAGCTCAAGGTGGCGCGAGGACATCTTGCAGCCTTCGATAATGACCGGGCAGAATTTGCGGCATTGAGGTTGAGACACGCCTACTACTCGGGGGGAGATCGGTGTGGACGGTTACTGGCCAGTCAACTCCGAATAGTCCACCAACGTCAAAAGGTGAACGGACTCACGCGCGCCGATGGCTCTCCTGTGTGGGAGGATGCGCAAATAGAAGAGACATGCTGCGATTTCTATGCTGATATTTACGAGGGCACCCCCCCCGAATGTTGCTGCCGTGACCAAGTATCTGGACTCGGTCACACTCCCATCTCTGACACCCGAACAATCGGACTGGCTAGAGAGAGACATTCCCATTGAGGAGGTGCTCGCTGCCATTGCTCGACTTAAGGTGGGGAAGGCACCTGAGCCGGACGGCTATTCTCCATTCTTTTTCAAGACTTTCTGCACCGCCCTGCCGCCGTTGCTCACTCGCCTATTTACCTCATTTGCGGACCCGGGGGCCATCCCTCCAGATCTCCTGCGCGCCTTTATCTCAGTTGTTCCAAAGCCGGGCAAGGACGGTACTAAATGTGGGGCGTATCGGCCGATTTCCCTCCTTAATGTTGACCTCAAGCTCTACACCAGCATCCTCGCCACACGTCTGGCTGCCCATCTGCCGGGCTTGGTAGATTCCGACCAGGCGGGCTTTGTCCCTGACCGCCAGACAGTGGAAAATACTAAAAGGGTAACCCACCTGATCGAAAAGGCCTCCCGAATACCTGGGGAATACATGATATTGGCGGTCGATGCGGAAACTGCATTCGACCGTGTCCACTGGCCCTACCTAGAAATGGTATTAGCCAAGTTTGGGATGGGGGAGAAATTTTGTACCCTAATCTTTAACTGCTACAACAGACCCTCCGCAGTAGTGAGAGTCAATGGCTACACTTCAACCGCGTTCCCCATCGAGAGAGGGACAAGACAGGGGTGCCCTCTGTCACCACTTCTCTTCGCCCTTTATATGGAACCCCTTGCGTATCGGATCAGGCAGCGTCGGGACGCCTTGGGCATCAAGTTCGGAGGCGATCTCCATACCATTAGCCTCTACGCAGATGATGTCCTACTTACTCTTGACCATCCGCGGACAGCACTGCCAGCGTGCGTTACCGAGCTTGAGGTTTTTGACGAGGTGTCCGGCTTCAAAATGAATACGGACAAATCTATAGCACTAGACTTGTCTCTTACGGCTTCGACACAGGCTTATCTACAATCCCTCTTGGCTGTTCAATGGGCCACGGACACTGTTTCATACCTTGGAATTCAGCTCGCCCGACCCTGGCTGGGATGGTCACAGCCAACTATAATACTCTACGTGGCCGCATCCGCGGGGAGCTGGATCGGTGGAAGCATCTTCCCCTATCCTGGCTAGGTCGCTTTGCGGCGGTGAAGATGACCATCCTACCACAGGTCCTGTACCTTTTCCGGGCCCTGCCTCTCCGGCCCCCAGCAGGCTGGATACATCAAACCTAATCCAATCTAGCCAAATTTATCTGGCAAGGTCGGAAGCCCCGACTAAAGAGAACTCTCGCCACTTTAGCTCCAGAGGACGGAGGTTTGGGGGTCCCTGACCTGCATAAATACTACCAGGTGGCGCAGTTGCGCTATCTGGTGGAATGGAGTAAATGGGAGTCCGACAAGCACTGGCTCTTTCAGGACCAGGCGGTAGCGGGACGACCGTTGCAGGAGATACCATTCCTACCTCGGAGTTATAGACGTGCCAACCTCTATGCGTCCTCTATAACCCGAGTCCCCTTGGAGGTCTGGGACGCGACTAATACACTCCACGGCTTGACTACGTTCCCCTCCCCACTTACACCTTTGGTAGATAACCTGGATTTCACCCCTGGAATGGCCAAGGGAGTCTTTGCACACTGGAGACCAGCAGGTTGCCGCTTCCTGTATCAAATGTATGGCCCAGATGGGGTGCTTCCTTTCCAGCTCTTCAAACAAGAATATAACCTTCCCGAAACAGAGCGTATGAGATATTTGCAGGTGCGTCACTGGGCATTGCAGCCACAAGTACGAGATTCGGCTGCTAGGAAATTCACTCGTATGAGAAATGGCTTTTCTCGCGCACGTCCAACTCCAAGCTCATCTCTGATCTCTACAAACTGATACAGACACCAACCACACACATCTATAACCCAGGTAGGGTGCGCTGGGAAAGGGAACTGGGCAGATCCTTGAGTCATAAGGAGTGGGAGAGCATTGCATATAGGGCTAGGCGCTCTGCATACCACATGGGGCTCACCGAAACACTCACAAAAATATCACTATACTGGTACTACACCCCCAAGCGACTGTCCGAAATAGATCCTTCCAAAGATAAACTCTGCTGGAGGGGTTGTGGGCACATCGGAACTCTGGTACACATCTTGTGGGACTGCCCACTCATCCGCTCGTACTAGACACATATCCTAGATGAAGTTGACACGCACTTCCAGACAGAAATACCATGCTTTCCTGCTTATATACTGCTAGGCCTCCCCAATGCCCTAACCTACCCACTGCGCTCCCGCAGGGGCCGTCAAATGGCCATAGCCCTTGGGTCAGCTTTGCAGAACATTCTGGCGCACTGGCGTACCACCATTGTCCCTACCACCACAGGTTGGCTTCACCGGCTGTGGCATGTGTTAGGCATGGAGAATCTGTCACTCACCGTAGCAGGGAAAGGGGACCAATTTGAGGAACTCTGGCAACCTTTCAGAGCCTTACTTCTGACTGAATTTACAGAGATTACCTGCACGAAATATCTCCGGTTGTTGCGCCTAACGGCACCTGTAGCCACAAACCCTGCGACATGCGAGGCATGAGAAATTCAGACGTTGAATGTTTGCACCATGGAGAGATTGCTGGGAGCTCTGGGCTGGGCGGGGGGAGGGGGGAAGGATGGGGGTTTGGAGGGGGGGGAGCTGTGGGTGGAGGGCTGTTTTTTTCTTGGATTGTTTTGTTCTATTGTTCTCTTGATGCAGTGCATTTTGCATTTCCGTCGAGCTGGATATGGCGGTTACTGTCAGTATTACCTTGCACACTGTGCCTCAACAGCAATTGCTATCTGTATTTGGCGGGCTCACAATGCTATTTGTATTTTCTTGCACTGTCTTTCAAAATAATAAACAGATTTAAACCTAAACACCAGCATTGTGAGTTGGCAAGAGGACCTGGACTGTGGGAAAGCTCTGGGCCACAGCCTCCGTGGTGGTCATTCCCTACTGCATACAGCCTTCGACCATGAGCACCAGAGGTTAGCCACAGGGCATGCATTGCCTGTAGGGCCAGACTTATGGCCAGACCCTGCAACCGATACTCTATCGCCAGGAAACCACTGCTGCTCATGACCCTCAGCACTCAACCCAATGCAGAGGTAGTTGACGGTGTCATGCGTAGTGTGGGTTGACCTCTAATTAGGCCTTACAGCCAACCCTCTGCGACAGAAAGCCCTTGCTGCACATTGCATTTTGTGTCTAACCCTGTGCGGGGGTTATTGACGGGGCTTGGCCTCTGGTCTTCCCCGCGGGCAGCAGAGTATGACTGCAGGTCATGCCCTCCAGCCAGGCCCTGCAGTCTATCTGCAGCCTACCTCTTATGCACATACCTTTTGGCACCCATAGCGTGGGGGTTGGGAGCAGGGCCTGTCCTATGGCTAATGCTCAATACTGTAGGCCTGAGCTGGTTATGGTGAAAACCAATGATAAAAGTTATTTGCCTGATTGGTTCATTGGGAAAACTTCTCCCTAGCAAAAGGAATGACAAATGTGTGCAATTTGAATAGAGTGGCAGGTAAAATGGCTGCCAAGACTTGAGATTCCCATGAGCTGTCAGAAGTCCTGTACCTAGGATTTAGACCACATCATATGTCAGTACCAACTTTGCGCCTCACTGTATCTTGAGAACTGAAGTTCATGAGAGGGGCTTCCTCCTGGGGACCACTGTTGCTTGTTGGTTTCTCGCCACTCCACCATGCCCACATTGAAAACAACGGTACTATGCCAACAAGCCCTTCCATCTTCCCATGATGGGTCTTAGCACAATTCTGGTGGAGCACATGGAGAAGAAGTCAGATAGGAGGCAGGTATTTGGGCCCTGGCACACAGACCATCATAGAGACAGTGAAGTAGTGAAAACACCTTTTGTTGACGCAGAAAATAACTGGATTTCAGTTTGTTATTCATGCATACACATTCAACTGAAAGCAATACATGCCAATTTATGTCATAATTGTATTTAAGACATTTGAAGCATGACTGACAACCTGGCGCCTCCCCTAAGTCACAACCTGATTCAGGAGCTCCCACTAGAGTCCTAACATGCCTGCCCGGTAGTGTTGGTCCTGCCCCAGCAGTGTTCACTGCTGGTTCTTTCGTGTACGCACCACTGCACGTACCCTTATTGAACAAATGCCTCTGGAAGGCGTGCCCCTCCACCAGCCTGCTGCTTGACAGTAACCTGCAGGAAAGGGGCGTATACCTTAAGCTCAGAATAAATGTTTGTGTAGCCTCTGAAGAAGACACTGGGCCTGTTGGTGTTCATCTTCTGCCATAGCTGCAGGCAAAATATACAAATAAATATGAAAGCAAAAAAAACATAATTCAATACAGCTGATGTAGGAAGGAACTTTTTTTGTTTTTTAAAAAGGTCAATGTATGTGCTTAGGGCATACATGCATTATTCACTATGTGATATGACAAACAAAACTTGAAAACTCTTTGACTAAACATTCAAGTATGTTTTTCTCTCACCTGACAACACAGTGTACAGAATAATGGAGTATGCAAGGTTATTTATACTGCAAATATATGCTGGAAATGGGGCTCTCATTATGAAAAGTACAGCAGAGCTCTCCTTCCACATGGACAATCAGCTTTGTACAATACACATCATTCTTGCTGAAGTGTAAGTATGATTGTGCCTTAGGATAATTTATACAGCAATGTGAGGTTGATGTGATCATATATCTTCATGCCCTTGATGAAGCATTCTACAGAATGTACGGCACCCTTCGAGGTTGCCAGTGTTCAAATAAGGATGACATTGACCTACCCGGTGTCATCATCCAGATGCTAGAAGATGGGTTCCTGAACAGCAGTTCTTAAGTCACTTTGTGTGAGGAACCATTCCACTTTCTTTAGCAGTGAGAGCTGGTAGCAGGTCATCTTAATTTTGCTGGCAATAAGTTCCTTGAGGGTGAGTTTGACTGCTTGAAGCTGCGGCTACTTAGGGTTGGGCCTGGCAGGCCCCAAGACGGTTTTGTGAGTTCATCACACGTTGAGGTCGCACAACCATACACAATAATAAACTTCTTTCCTTTTAGGATTTAGAAAAAAAGACTGAGGCTGCATACATTTGAAAATGGAAAGTAAGGTCAAGAGATACTAGTTAAGTCTAACTATTCCAAATATTATGGAATAAGGCCAACCATTTAGGCTAAAAGCCAATATGACAATGCTTATCTGAAAACCAAGCTAATATCTAAGTGACTGGTTCAAACCAGGACCCATATTTGTTGTTCATAAAAGGCAAAGTTTACAAATGCAGAATGTGCCTTTCAGTGTCTCATTCACAATAGAGAGACGCTAGATGCTGATGGTCTTATCTTGCTGGTTCCATCCAGGGTTTTGTGTAGATTCATTAGGTAATGTCTGATAAACTGTGTGGGGATGTTTTTTTTAACTCTCTTTATTGAACATTGTGCATGTAAGCATCACCTTATACACATTTATATCTTTAGGTACAGCAATTAGACATATACCACAAACAATTTTCATAATGTACATAGTGCGCTTTTGTGGATATTGCAGTCTTTTATATGACAATGCATTGTTCAACTGTCTTCCGGCAATAATTCCCGAGACGGCAATGTACAAATGATCTCTCTGTATTGGTTCTACCACACACCTGTTCCCATTTCTTGGGGCACCCTCTATTTACATACATAGCCTTTTTGGCTACCATCACCCAGTCCATATCATTGCACCATTCGGTATAAGTTGGTGGATTTTGCACTCCTTAGTGTTTAGCAATATCGCGTTTCGCGACTGTCATACCCAGTGTCTCCCAGTCTTGGGTTTTACAATTGAGATCTGTGGCTTTGCATATATTAAGGAGACATCTTTAGGTTCTGGTGGTACAGGGGCCCGGCAATTTGTGTAATGGTTTTCATTATTGCCTCCCAGTACGTTCTAATTTCAGGACACTCCCATGCCGTATGGAAAAACGAGCCGGTGTCCCCACAGTTCCGCAAACAGAGATGGGTGTCAGAATTTCCTATTTTAGCTAACGTTACCCTGGAAAGATACATTCTGTGGAGTATTTTGAGCTGCACCAGTCGCAATCCGGAGGATATTGTCACCTCCCGTGAGGATTCCAGCGCTTCCTGACACTCAGTGTCATCTAATTCTCCGATGTCTTTCTGCCATTTCTCGTGGAGGGTCTGCGTGGGATCTACAACTAAGATTATTAATTAGTTTCTGGTAAGTTAGGGGGATAGCCTTTCGGTCAATTCGTTCTGTGAGCAACCTGTCCTCCAGTGGTGAGGCCCCTAGAAAAGTTGTGTCAGTGGGGATAGTGGCCATGAGTTTATGCCTGATTTGAAGGTATTGGAACATTTCAGTTGGTGCCGTGTCACATTTGTTTCATGTAGTCTTGCAAATGGGATAACTTTCCCCTAATCTCAGATATCTCCAACCCTCGAGATTCCTATCAGGTCCCATTGTTTGAACCCTTTGCAGCTGCTCAATATGCCCAATTTCCTGGTCTCCCAAAGTGGGGTTAACTGTGTTGGCTTGCCATCATTTTAAAGAGTGCTGCTCTCCCTAGTAGTGTTAAAGGGAGGGACGGTCAGTGTTTGACCTCCCTTTGTAATCATTTCAGTGGTTCTTGAAGATTTTTGTTCATAAAAATCCTCTTTATTTGCTGTAATAACAATCCCTAGATAACGGTAGCCTTCCTTCACCACTCTCACCTCGCAGCCCCTTGGCATGACTGGGCGAGGGCCATTCAAGAATTACAGAATTGACTTGCTCCAATTAATTGTGTATCCAGAGTACTTCCTATAGTACTCAAATGATGTTTAGAATTCAAGTCAGAGAGTGCACCGGTGAGGCCATTTTTATTAGAATATAATCCACTTACAATGACATCCGGTCCTCCCATTCCTTTGACCAGCGGAGTAGACAAATGATGGGGTCTATTCTCACCCAGGCTGCAGCAGTTCCAGCACAAGGGCGAAGAGGAGTGGGGACAGTGGACAACACTGTCTTGTCCCCCTCCCCAGGGAAAACGCATCAGAGAGTCTGCCGTTTGTCACCACCTGCGCCAGTGGCTTTGTATATATTAGCCATACGCAGTACCTGAATTTGGGGCCTAGCCCCATGTGCTCTAGGACTGCAAAAAGAAATGTCCATTAGATTGTATGAAAAGGCCATACGGGCATTGAGGGATAATATAATGGCTTCTTCCTGCATAATGTGTCTATATCCTAACACACCATGCAAGCAACGCAGGTTAAGCGCTGTATTTCTGCCTGGCATAAAGCCATATTGATCTGGGTGTACCAACTTAGTGAGGTGGGGGATTAGTAAATTGGTGAGTACTTTTCCTAAAATTTTGGCCTCAGCGTTGAGTAGCGAGATGGGACAGTAGGAGGAGCATTTTTGGGCTGGCTTACCTGGCTTACTGATTGTTACTATTGTTGCCATACGTTGGTCCCTGGGGAGCTCTCCCTCTTCTAAGCTAGCCCCAAACCTTTCTAGTAAGTGTGGCATTAATTTTGTGGCTGCCTTTTTATACAGTTCAATAGGGATGCCGTTTGGTCCCATGGCCTTTCCAGATTGAATACCACCTATAGCCTGTCCTATTTCCTCATTGGGATATCGCTCCCAAGTTGCTGGGTTTCTTCTGCCGGGAGCGTTGCGGTACAGATATCTCTTAGAAATCCCGCGGCCTCATTTAGTGTCGCAGTGGCCACGTATGTACGTTTTCATATTAATGGGCGAATGCATTCACCATATGCTGTAAGTTCGTAACAAGATCCCCATTATTGAGTTGCAATCCAGTCACTTATCTGTCAGCCCTTTCCCGTCTATCTAACCAGGCAAGAAGCTTAAATGCTTTGTCTCCTAGTTCCTAGATTTTGTGTCGGTTAGATGGTAAATTAACCCTGGCACCCTCCCACATGTGTTCTTTATATTCTTGTTTTTTCATGTTTACTCGGGTTGTGTTGAAGTCTGAGGGGTCCTGGGAGTGTATATTTTCTAGATCCCGCACCTCCTGCTCTAGGGCTTCTGCCATTTTAGTTTTTTCTTTGTTGTGACCGGCAATAAGGAAAACTGCTTGTTCCCTGATGACTGCCTTGTAGGCCTCTCATAGGATAAGCGGAGATGAGACAGAGTGTTCATTTTCGTGAAAATAGTGTTGAGTGGATAAAGAGAGGCCTTTCCAAATTCTGGGGGTTTTCAGATATCCTGGGTAGATGGGAAATATTTGACGCTGGGCTGGGGCAGCTAAGGTGTATTAAACTAAAATGAGGGAGCGGTGTTTTTCTTTTAAGATATTGTGGAACTAGCCCTCTCTTCAATTTGTCCTTGGGTCCATGTAAGTTCTATGAAAGAAGCTGTGGGTGCTGGCCACCTGGGGGGTGGCCTGTTGGTGTGGGTGGAGTGTGGTCAATCAGTGTGGTCATGTGTGTCATCTTCTTTCATCTAGGTGTACAAATGTGTCAGGATATTGGAGCTATGTTACAGGCGATGCCTATTGAATTGTGCTAACAACAGTATCAAACAATCGTAACTAAAAATACAATAACCATTTATTTTTTCCGCCCATCCCTCCCCACTCCCTGCCTCCCTGCATGATGGATTCAGAGCTATCTGCCTACCCAACAGTGCAGAGTGCCTGTTACCTCTTTACCGGTACCTCTGTGGGGGGGAGCATTCCCAGAAACTAAGGATGGTCGTATTTCCGATACCTCTGTGGGTGGGGGGAGCATTCCTAGAAACTAAGGGTGGGCGTAGTTGGCGGAGTACTACTACACGGAATTCCATGAAGTTGAACAAAATCTCCGTGAATTCAGCAACTTTGCTCTGTTGGACTCCAAATTAATAAAACAGAAACCGCATATAATTTTGGTAAAATAACAAGTTTCTCTGTCTTTACAATTTACATGCTAAAATGCATATAGTCATTTCACAAAAGTGAAAATGCAAATTTAGCAAGCAGTGAGAGAGGTGATGATTTTGGGATCCTCCCTAACCTAGGGAGAGAACCAAGCAGATGCTGAATGTTTTGGTGGTGGTTCCATCCTCTTAGGACCACCCCAAGCTCAGGTATGGTCAAAAACACTTTCCCAACCAAAGGCCCTGCAAAGCATTATGGGACAAGATTAGCAGTGGGCAGTGAACATTATAGTATCAAATATCAAAATAATTCTACAAAGAGCTGCAATTCAACTAGTCATTACTAGGTGTCCCTCACGAGTCAAAAGCAAAAGCATTGAAACTCTGTCATGATGCTGCAGTTCCACTAGTCGTTACTAGCTGTCCCTCATGAGTCAAATGCAAAAGCATTTGACTTGAGGGACACCTAGCACTTGAGTAGGCTGAGTCCTGCCTCCACACAAAGAGCTGTATTCTCCCTGTAGTTAGTCTGGAGCCAGGGCATGGAAGGCAGGGCACATGTGCACTTCACAGAAGCTTCCCCCACTTCAAAGGCATTGGATGGTTCTTCCTCCATATTCACATTTGAGGAGAGGAAACAAAGGGGTCCCTACGGGCCCCCCTGTGCCTTGACAGCATGTGTGCATGCCTATAGGTTCCTGTCCACCATTCCATGTCCATGCCACACAGGAACCTTGTAGTGCGGTCCCATTGCGGTGCCTTTTTCAAAGGCTCTGCAGCCTTTGATAGAGACTCAACATCTGGACCACCACTGCTCCAACAATAGTCATAAAATGGCAGGAAGTTTCTTATGCCATTAGGGATTTTCCCACACCCATGTGATTGTGTTAAATGACACTCTTCAGCCCTGCGTGATTTACTGCTGCTGGCTCCCAGAGGGAATACCATAAAAACTTGTTTGTTCCTTAGGCTTAAGATATTGAAACAAGATAAATGACAATTGCATCCAGTTCTTGAGAATGCCTCATTGAGATACCTGTGTTACACTACGGAGTAAGGTCCTGGGACGTGGAGGCAGCTGGACCAAATAATTATCAACAATAAACAGAAATTGCTGACCCCACACTTCACTCTTTACACATATATACAAAACAATTTCACAAATTACATATATACACATTATATACAATCCTCATCTATATTACACCACTTTTTGAGCACAAATAATTACTCTTTGTACGGTATTTTTCAAGTAGTGATGACTAAACATAAACAACAATAATGGACAAAGTCATGCTTAAAGAAAGATCGAATGGGACTTAAAGTGATATTTTTAGTCGAGTTCACAATCAGTGTGATTATTTTATCCTTCCTTTATGCCAAAGGAAGGATAAAATGTGTATATATGTAATTTGTGAAATTGTTTTGTATATATGTGTAAATGTGTGCTAAATGTATAGTGTTTTCTCTCATTCATGAAAATTGAAAAATCAAAAAATGAAAGTAGGAAATTAAAAGGGTAAAAATAAATATACCTAACAAACATAAGACTAGGATTTGTTTGTTACTCTTTGTATTGGAGATAAGAGTGAAGTGTGGGGTCAGCAATTTCTGTTTATTGTTGATCATTGAGATACCTGAGCATGGCTCCATGTGCATGCCTAGTGGTCATGGGAGCATGCACTGGACATGTTTGTCACCTTTGATTTTGAGAGAAGTAGCTATTCCAAGTATAGTGTGTCAATTTGGCAATCAAGGGAGGTTTCTTCTTTCTCAGGGTGATTTTTAGTTTTTAATGGGTCTTTCGCAAAATATATAATTTCTCTTCTTAGAGAAGTCAAATTGTCATTCTGTACTAGTTGAGCAATAGTAGAAAGACTAGCTAGAAAAAGTTATTTTTACCCCCCATATTGTTCATGAATGCAGAGATTCCCTAGCAAGCTTCTGGTTCCTCTGGTCTAAGCCATACAACCACCGCGCAGTCACTTCCAAGCTTGACGCATTAGGGACCATATGTATGACCGAGCCATTTTGCTATTTCCTAACTGCAACTTTTTGTGACTTCCAATTAGTAACTCACAAAATGTAATGTACTACTTTGTAATGCATTAAGAATTGCTAAAATACAGGGATGGTGGTCTGTTAGGCAAAGAAGAGAACCATGTCTGTATTAGCTTTTTCATAAAGTAACTTGAAATAAAAAATACAGCTCATTGTTCTTAAAGGAAAATGGGATGAATTTAAAAAAGAAAAATGAAACATTTCAGTTTCATTTTTTTAGAGCAGACAGTAGTCCGTGGGATCATATCCTGCTCTTTAAAAATGTTTTTGCTGCCATTCAGAAAGGAGGAGGGGGTCTCCTGGGCACCCCTTCCTGTTTGTGACTGGCTTACTGCCTACTTAAAGTAGGCAGTAAACTACGAATGCTCTGCGACTGCGTTCCATTCGGAAAACATTCATACATCCCCCTGCGACTCGTTATTAGTAAGGGACGACCTTGAGGTGTCCCCTCCAAATATCGACTTGCAAACCCTATTTTGATAGTTGGAATTAGGTTACAGAATCACAAAATAGGGTTAGTACATGCCAAAAGGCCTGATTCTCCATTTACAATTGCTAAAACCTGTCGTACATATGGCCCTTGAATTTTAAACTGCAAAGTGCACATCATTACAGCAGACCAAGGATATTAAAGGTTTTCGATGTTATCTTGAGGCAGGAGACCTGACTGTCTAGGTCTTTATTAGAGAGTGGGATGGAAAGCCCCCAATTCTTACTTGGCGGAAGTGCCTCTGACATACGGTATGAGTTTCCATATTCTAGGGAGTGGCGCCTTTGTGCCTCTTTTGGCAAGGACAACATGCACAACACGGCCTTGCATTATCTTTGTCAATCTAAAATGATTGTTGTTGTTGGAGCACAGCATGCGGAGTCTACTATAAAAAAAACTGGCAGCTTCTACCTGTGAGGGGGTTTTCATGAAAACATAGCTCACTACAGAGACTACAATATCCTTAATCAAGAGCTCAAATCAGGCTTTGCACCACGCTGCAGAGCAGAGAGTGATGCAAGGCCCCTGATCCCGACTCTGCTCCTACTTTCTGAAGGTATTGGTTCCAATATTTGGAATTGCACATTAGCTTCTCTGCAATGGTCCTACAATGGTTCACCTCCTACCTAACCAACCACCATCAACATATTCAAATGCAAACCTCTAGATCCAAGAAACTCAGCATGTCCTGTGGTGACCTAAGATAGATTTAGTCTCACCACCATCCTCAGTCTGCACAGGCAACCTAGTGGATATATAAACACTGACAGCAGGATCAAGATCCTACAATAGGTCAATGGCAAATAAGGTTACCACGCAATTTATTAGTCACAGTACACAGCAACTCAGAGTTTACCTTAATTGAATTAGAACTGGAGGTCAAAAGCTTAAAGCTAAAGCAGACAACTGAGGAGTTTTCTCTCTACACCAACAGCACAAGACAGGAACAGGTTCATGGTTGGCTATCTGATATGAACATGGGTGGCTTTGTCCTCAGCCGAGACTCAGAGTCATTTGAATAAATCCTGAACATAGATCTTTCCTTCAAGACACACATTACCAGAATGCTCTTCCACTTGAATAAGTGATACACTGTCTCCCATAAACAAACGTTGTGCTTGTCAAAAAAAGACTTTTATCAGCAGCTAGTGGTCCAGGGGGCAATTGGCTACTCTTAAATACACTTAAAAAGGATCATTTTTAAATGCAGCCCATTTTCATAAAGTCAAGTCTGAGAAAAATGAACTTGTTGAGGGAGAGCATTATTCTTTCTTTTTAATATGTTTTTTGAACAGCAAATACCTGTCCAGCTGTATGATAGTTCTTGCTGGGTGCCTACCGCCTGTGTCCATGGAGGAGTCATCATAAACCATGATAGTATTTATTTAGAGATAGAGGGATCGAGAATGGTTCCTGCAAAGCTCTGTAGACAACACATGACTCTGCTAAGGAGCCTGTGTGTGCTTGGAGGAATTTTCTAAAGGGTAATTCCACAAACGTTCATATTGAGTAGCTAGGGGAACATAGCTGGTCTATCAGCTAAATTTGATAACCATGAACAGAGGCAGTACATTAAAAGGTTCCAGATAATCTGTTTGCAGGAGACATGGGCGGTACACTGTAGTCCCTTTTATTTAGCAGGGTATAAGTGTTTCTCTGTGTCCGCCCAGAAATCAGTGTCGGGGAGGGCTTCTTATATTTGTTGATTTGCACATGGAGGGAGTGTGGACCAATTTAAACTGGACCTCAAACAATATGCAGGCTCTTGGGTTCTCTAGAAATGGGTTGAACGTGATATTGATTAATCTGTATAATGCTGCTGCAACCAAAGGGAAAGAATCCATAATACAGGAAGTAGATAACAGGCTAAGTGCTGAGACAGCCCAGAGGAAGGGGGCGGTAGTATTAATTGGTGATTTCAATTGTCATCTATGCCCTAACCTACTACCCCCCAATGAAGAGTGGTCTTGCTGCCCGGCGGAGGAAGGCCCGCATTTCGAGCATACGAGTGAGGGGATTGAAATAGGCAAGGTATTGAAAAGCAACACTTTAGAACATACTATTGATCTGGTTACTATTGGAAGGGATGGTGTTGTTACCCCAACCTTTAAAGGGAGAGGATGTAGCTAGTACATAGACTACATTGTGGTGTCTAGTTTATTTAAGGCCTTGATATTAGGGGCTGAGATTGAGTGGAATGCATTTAGCGATCACAACCCTTTAGTTCTCGAGATTAGGAACTTGCCCCCTAGAAAAGATAGGAGAGGGAAGATTGTAGGTAGTATCGAGAAGGTAACGACCAGGGAAGATGTTTGAGATGGTCTAACATTGATGGGGAGGCCTTCTATAAATCATTAATGGAAATTGGGAAAGAACCCATCGGGAGTGTTTAGACCTCTCTGTGGAGGGGCCGTTGGTGGTTAGGGCATTCGAGGCAGTGGCCCACTTAATAGACGGTCTATTAAAATCTACTACCCCTGTGAGGGCAAACACTGCCCGAGATGGTTCGACAAAGATTGCTCCCGAGCACAGAGGGATTTAAAAATTAGTCTGAAAAGCCTTCCCCATGACAAGTCTAGAATTGCGCAGTGTAGGAGCGCATACAAAAAGGCGATTAAATATAGGAAGACCTCCCTCCAATTTCAAGCCTGGGAAGATTTAAGGGACGCAGCAGAGAGAAGAGATATGACTGTGTTCTGGAAAACAATACACAAACGGTGTTTCCAGGACAATAATACTCCAGAAGAAATTGGCACAACTATCCTGCCTGAACAATGGCATGACCATTTTAAAGGCCTATACAATCACTCAGAGGAGAATAATTATAATAAAGGGGGTGTTGCCAGTGGGTTTCCTTGGTAGAATTCTCTCTGGGGGAAATTATAGTGGCCATACAGGGTTTATCACAAAACAAAGCCCCGGGTCCAGATGGCATCCCACCTGACCTCTTTTTAAGCAATGTTGAGTTATGGGCCCCTATCCTCACAAGGGTGATAAACACGGCTGTTGCAACTGGCCTCCCGCGTTCATGGTCGTCGGCAAAAATAGTTCCAATTTTTAAAAAGGGGAACAGGGACAACCCTTAGGGTTACCGACCTATCTCACTGATAGACGTGACAGCTAAAGTTCTGGGTAGAGTGGTCCTAATGCGCCTTATAGACTGGGCTGAGGAACACCGAATTATCACCAATGTCCAGTATGGATTTAGATCTGGGAGATCGATGATGGATCAGTGTCTGAACCGCTATCTCTCGGTGGCTAAGTATACTATAGCCAGTAAGGAAGCGGTATATCTAGGGTTTATGGATCTCACTGCAGCCTTTGATCACGTAAATAGAGAGAAGCTGTGGACCCTGATGACCAGTCTAGGAGTGGATCAGGGCCTGGTAAATATTTTGAGAGCTTTGCACTGGAACACCTCTTCTAATGTGCGTTTTAATTTAGAAGGGGGTACTACAGAATCCTTCCCCTGTAATAGCGGCGTTAGACAGGGATGTATTCTGGCCCCATTTCTGTTCTCCCTATATATAAACAACCTAGATCAGGCTTTAGGCAAATTAAAGGTGGATTCCCCAAGAGTAGGAACTCGACCCGTCCCAGTGCTGTTGTACGCAGATGACGCGGTACTGCTAGCCCGTACTTCTAAGGGACTTCAGTGTCTGATTGACGGGTTTGCTAGTTTCATGGACACCCTAGATCAATCGGTCAACCTGACCAAGCCCTTCGTCATGTTGGCTGGTTCCAAACCCTGCAAGAAGTTTTCCTATAAAATAGGTGTACACAAATTAGGACAGGTACAAACCTTTACCTATCTTGATGGGTTTTTAAATTTTAAAACATTAATTAAAGAGCGATGTACCAGGTTAGTGGCCTCGACCGGTGCTATAATGAACTATGGGCGTAGGCTGGGGAGGTGGTCACCGGAGAAAATTATGAATCTGTATAGCTCAATATGTTGTCCAAAAGTGACGTACGGGTCAGAAGTTTGGGGCTTTGCAAATATTCAGCAATTACAGCTGGAGGAAAATAAATATTTAAGGAAGGTGCTCAAAACCCCAAAAAGTACTTCGGCCATAAGGAACTGGGCAGGCCCTATATAGAGGATTTGGTAAAGGTTTGACCCCGCATGGCCTGGCTAAAGATTTGGACAATCCGGAGGCTGACCTGAGCAGAGACATTATTAGAGATTGCCTGAATAGGGATAAAGGAATGAGAAGCCCATGGCTAAAGTATGTGAAGACGTCCCTTGAAGGAATTGGCTGTGAGGATCTCTTCACAAATCCAGGGGAAATTATCCGCCAAGACAAATTCAGAGTTGATAGATTATTCTTGGAGCAGGTAGCCTCATGCAGAGCAGTAGTTGAAGGAGGCAATCCCACAGTCTGCGCTCACAGTTTGATCAAAACAGGGGAAGGTATGAAACCTTACTTCGCTCTCATGTATAACGCACAGGATAGATTTCTAATCACTCGTTTTAGGCTCAACCGTTTACACCATTTACTGGCCGACCCGTCAGGTTTTACTCTAAGTGTTGAGCAGAAGGGTGCCTGCGGCTGCGACAATCGGTCTCCGCAGGACACCCTTCATTTTGTATTCTTATGTCCATTTTATGCATCACCCAGGCGTAGTTTTTTAGTAGGTATTTTAAAACAGGCTAAGTTTAGACATGCTAAGGTTGCCCTATTATTCTTGCAAAGGGCCAACGTTCCCCTAACATTGTTTTGTATTATGAATTTTATAAAGGTTGCTTTAAGGCCGAGGAACACAAGAGGGTTGTGCTGATTGAATTTCCTGTTAATCATTTTAAAATCCAACTCTGTAGCGGGCACGTGATGTTTATAAATTGCATTTTTATTCTCCATTTTTAAATGTATAAATATGTACTTTTATGCTGTTTTTTTAAATACCGAATAAAGGATTATTGAATTGAATTGAATTGAGAAGCTAGTGTTATTTCCTCTGTTGAATTAGGTCACAATACATGTCAAAGCCTGGTTAAAATCATCAAATAAACAAACCTTCTGAAATATTTTTTTTTAGAGATTGTTAGCAAAGCATGACTGAGTAACGTTGATTATTTCACAACACACAACAACGCAGCAAGCCCTCCTGCTGTGCTGCTGTGCATCAAATGAAAAGAGCAGAAATGCGCTATATCTACAAGATTCGATCCAACGCAGTCCTGTCCTTTTCCCCAGCACTGGTGCACAATGGACTGCCATGCGCTGGAGAAACAACAGGTGTTTTCCTCTGTCTATATGTGCTGCACAATGCAGCACACATGGAAAAGGAATAACAAGGAAAAATATAGGTATTTTTCCTCATTGAGCCTCCCTCATGCCTCCCCTGGGGAGGCTTTACAATCTGACACATTCCCAGGTGTACAAACCTTGTAAATCTGGGAATGTGTTTGGTACCATGGTTGTTGCGTGGGAACACCCACAGCAACACCAATGGAATGATGGAACGATGGAACGACCCTTTCACGCAGAGTACTGCGTGAAAGTGGACCATACTTACAAGGCCATGAAAAATAACACAGAGTCACTTTACGGGGCTTTGTAAATATAGGCAGGCACACTGCGCCACTGGGGCATCCAAATAACTGACACACTGGTGGCACAATGGGCTTCAAAATGAGGCCCTTAGTCTGTATGAACCTCTAGCTTTTCTGACTCACCCAGCGTGTGTTCTAACAAGTGGACCTAAATGCCTTGCCTCCTGGAAGGTTCCTTAGTGTGATGAAATACTCTTTGTTACAAGTAAGGGCTTGACACTGCTGGAGAAAGGAGTTTACCCGAGGGACCCCCTTTTCATCATGGGTAACTACCATCCCAACGTGTAGGCCACATGGCTGGCCACGGGGTCAGCTGATCATTCCATATATCATTCACCCCTTTTTCTTACCATCCTAGGTGGCGAAGATCTCAACTGATCCTCCATGCTAAAGTTGGGACTCTCCACTTCCCTCCTATTTTGAGATGTACATGTGCAGTAGATTGAGCTAAACCGGCCTCTGTCTGGGGTCCCCATACATGTATGTGAGCCCATGTGCTGCATTACTGTGTTTAAAGACTGACCCTACTGGTAGCTTTTATTTGTCACTAACGACAGGGGTAACCCAATAACCCAAGGGCATCTGGGCACAATACAATAAAGTAAGAACAGGTGATGCCTACGGTATACTACTTTTTTGCTAAGTTCTAGGACAGATACTATTAATTATCCTTCCTACACACACTTAGTTGTCTAAAGAATTAAATCAAAATTAATTTTAGAAGACCAGCACCCTATATTCCTATACATGCATATTCATCAAATCAATCAATTGAAAGAAAAACTGAAAAAGTCCATTCTTGTTTTATCTTATTTAGAAAACACATACACATATAAACATTACACTAATATATACAAACATATATATACAATATTTCTACGGACATCAATTAACAACATCTAACAACAATCCAACTCAAGACAAATTATAAAAAAGACTTAAAAAATAATTCATACATAAACCAAGAACCTGATTTCTGGTTCAATTGCCCATAAATATTTCAACTCAGGGATGTTATCCAACAAATATGTCCTAACATTCCCAGTACTAAGGTCACCAACAATAAGTGTACTGGAGTTTTTTAAGGAAAAAATTATTTCTCCCTTTGTCACTATAAAAACTCTTTTTTTATATTTTATAAATTTTCCATTTAGCTTTTATTTGGATCTGGGCATGCACTGCTCTCTTCTCTTCTCCTCCCATTGGTAACATTCTAATGTGTGTCTGGTTTGTACCTGGTTTACTGTTTCTCCCCATGTGAATTGCAGAGCTGCTCTATCCCTCCACACACACTGAGACCAGGCTATCCCATTGTTATCAACAAACTCTTCATTGGAGCAGACACTTGATCTGAGTGCTCACTCAACTGCTTTCAGCATGTTTGATGTGACAGACTGTGCCCCCCCCCCATGAAAAATCTCTCCTAATATGGAAGGGACTATGAGCATCATCATTACCTAAAAAAAAAAATGTGCCTGGTGCCCTGCCCTACCCTGGCTCCAGTTTCAGAAGATGGGCTGCAGCCCTAGAAGCAGCCACATTGGCTCAGGTTTGTCTTCTGAGACATGTTTTGCTCTCATTGGACTCCTACTGACATCACATTCTTGTGACCATTTCTCTAATGTAATTATCCTATTGTCATTGGTTTCATGGAGATTCTTGGATGCTAATCAAACCCACCTCATTGGCTGTCCCCAAATTCACATTACTGAATCCAAAAACACACCATAGCCCAGAATGCTCTCACATTGAATCTTACCTGCTTTCATTGACCCTTGCACTTCTGTTTTTACTGTTCCCCTGAAGTAAGTTGTCCCTAGCAGGCTGGAAGGAGTGGCCCTGAAATTAACTGAATGTTCATCTGTTACAAAGATAACAGATGCTCCTTGACGAATTAGTCTCTCTTGTAGAAGCATCAAGGAAAAAGATGCATGACATTAATAGTGTGAACACATCCTTTAATTTTATCCATATGTTCACCAAAACTATAGGAATATAGGGGCCTATTAGCAACAACTTGCGAAAATTATCGCAAACTGCGCTTAGGACGATTTTTTTTTATCACCTCCTATCGCTGGATCTTATCGCGGAGATAGCGCGTTATTACCAACGTTTTTCTCCAATGCGATAAAAGATCCAGCGATAGTGGCGAAATCCACCAAAAACCCAAGTAAAACAGCAATACAAAATGTATGGCTAGCGTAAACCTTGCTAATAGGCAGAGGTGGATTCAGCCTTAGAATCCACCTCCCATTGAGTATAATGGCTAAAAAGTCAGGGGGCTCATTTATGAGTAATGACGCATCGCTGCGTGAAAGCAGCGATACGTCACTTCTCAGTGCGCACTCCTTTCGACATACCTGATGCGTCATATTTAATGTATGATGCATCATGTCACCAGGAGTTACAGCTATGTCAGTATTTCTGACGTATCTGTAAGCGCAAAAGTGACGCATTGCTGGAGTGTGTCACTAAAGTGACGCAACTCCAGCAATGCGTCCTTTCACATGGGGCAAGCCCCATGTGAAAGGGCCTGCGTCAGTCTTACGCCTGCTGTAAGGCAGGCGCAAGATTTTGATGCAACGGCGTCCTAGAAGTGACGCAGTGAAATCTCATAGATTTCAATGCGTCACTTTTACAAGGCTTTTTGCGGGGGAACGCCCCCCCTGCATATATTATACCTGATGCAGGTATAATGTAGCGCAGGGGTTTACTAAGTGACACATCTGCTTAGATGCGTCACTTTGTAAATAGTGCACAAAAGGAGGCATGTTTTACGCCGCCAATGCGTCACAAAAAGTGACGCATCGGAAGTGCAAAACTAACGCAAGGCCTCATAAATGAGGCCCCAGGTTTTTAGCTGGTGTAACAATTCCTGCGATAACCCGGGTTAGCGATACTTTTTATATCGCTAACTGGGCTCGGGGCTCATTGCTAATAGGTGTTAGGACTGTTAGCGGCTGTTTTTGTGGTCTTTTAGTTGGGTACGCCTACTTTGCATACCGCTGACTTGCAAAGCGGCCCCCCAAACGGTCGCTTTCACCAGAAAGCTGTCGCTAACAGCTGTTAGTGGCAGCTTGCTGATCGGGTGATAAAAATATCGCCGCTTTAGCGGCAAAAATTGCCCGGTAAAGCGCCGATATGGCCCTTGCTAATATGCCCCACTGTTTTTATCATTGTTCCATGATGCAAGCAGAACTGTGAATTCTCGCTCCAGGGATCTGAATCATTTTAAACTATACCTTTGCAACCATCAAACTCTTTTTGCCAAATTTACTTTGTCTACTTTTCTGGTCTTCAAAAACTATACCAGCCCCAAAATAACCAGATTGCTCAGAAGACTTCCCAAAGTGCTATAGGTGAAATGCCAGATGGGAAGGTAACTTACAATTAAATAAATGCTCATAATTATCTATTGAAATTATTGTGCTGATTGCACCTAAACAACTTGAATTTAACAGCATCTATAAATATATATTCACAGGGACCTTTACACTCCTTCTCTTGCCCAGTGGTGTCTCTTTCACCAGAATTCACCCTGAATACTATTTCACCCACTCTTGCACTCAAGGCACCTTCATCATTCACTACACACCTCACACCCTCCTTTACTACCTCCATAAACCCTCCTAAAATGACCAGCCCTAGACATGTCTCAAAGCAGGAAAACATTTACTTTAGAACTATTTAATGGTGGGCCACAACTGAAACACACCACTGATTGGACTAAACATACTCGCAGCAGCACAAGATTTCTTGGCACAGAGTTTTGTTGAGAACCCACCGAGTTGTCCTCTGATGATGCTAGGAGGAGCACGTATGTTCTTTCCCACTATTAAATTGGATGGCTGAACTGTTTTCGGATGATGACAGTGACTTCATGCTGGAGGCTGTTGCTGCATATTTTGCATATTCAGTCCGGTCCTAAAGGATTTCAGGGCTTTTGATGACAAACCGTTCTTACTTACAAAATTATTTTACAAATTATGCGTAACTTTTTCACCACCCAGACCTATTGACTTGAGTAAAAGTAAACAATGGATTGGCAAGTTGGATTTTTTTAAAAATTTACTTAAGAAAATGATTTTTCCATCATTTTTAAATTTGACCTGGCTCATCGTTCTTGAACTCTGCTTTCATGATGTGCCCCTTGCCTTATCTTATCCGTGCTCGGATCATGGGGGATGTCACATAGTTACTGCTTGCCTATATACCGTATTAAGTTAGCATGAGCTTATTAAATGTTTAAACGCCATTTTACCGTTTTCTGCTTCTGCACACGACACATAATTGTTGTTTTAGCTTTCAGCCTAGAAGAGCGTTGTGATTTACACAAGAATAATATGTTATTGCTATGATATCAGCTTTGCTTAGTAAACTGTGTCTGTACAGTGAGTGCTGAAGCCTTCAAGGATAACTCGACACAGTGTTATTGTGAGGTCTGATCTTCGCACCTTCCTAGACATAACATAAATGCAGCTGCTGCCAAAATCTGGCTTTAGGCGCGTTTTATATTGCTTTGCATAGAGCACACGAAACACACTTGGGGGTCGATTCCGATCCGGTAAAAAGTGCTCCGAATAGTCGTACGGAGCGTTTTTCCCCGTACGAATCGTACCTGTAGGCGTCCCCGTACGAATCAGCAAGTACGATCACAGATCAAAGCGTCACTCCGTACGACTCGTAAAAAAGACCGTACAAATCAAAAATCCATACGAATTGCAGTCGCTGACGCACCACGCAGCGTCCGTACGTAAATAGACCGTGCCATCCGACCCAGGAAGTACGATCCGTGTTGTACACACTCCGTACGGCTCTTTTGCTACGAGAGCTCTAAACTACCGTAAACCGACACTCCGGCAAGACCCGCACCCGGTACACGACAAGCAGGACATGAACGCCATCGTCCATCTCATCCCTATCCTGTACAGCCACCACCTCGTACTTAGAAACCGACGACGGCGCAGAAGGTGAGCACAACGAAGTCCAACATACCTGTACATGTAGCCAGACGGCCACATCGCCATTGCACGCTTGTAATGTCTGGGTATGTTGCGCCACACACTCCCGCACATCACTAGTGTAATACAGAGGGAGGCCGCATGTATGTCATCGACCACGGGGTACGGAACGTCACCGCACATCAGTACAGCAATACGGTGACATGGCGAACCTACGCCATCGACCACGGGGTACGGAACGTCACCGCATATCACTAGTGTAATACGGTGACAGGCCGCACCTACGTCATCGACCACGGGGTACGGAACGTCACCGCACATCAGTACAGCAATACGGTGACATGGCGAACCTACGCCATCGACCACGGGGTACGGAACGTCACCGCACATCACTAGTGTAATACGGTGACAGGCCGCACCTACGTCATCGACCACGGGGTACGGAACGTCACCGCACATCAGTACAGCAATACGGTGACATGGCGAACCTACGCCATCGACCACGGGGTACGGAACGTCACCGTACATCAGTACAGCAATACGGTGACATGGCGAACCTACGCCATCGACCACGGGGTACGGAACGTCACCGCACATCACTAGTGTAATACGGTGACAGGCCGCACCTACGTCATCGACCACGGGGTACGGAACGTCACCGCACATCACTAGTGCAATAGACGTATGGGACATACGACTGCTATATCAACGTTAGTCTAACTGCTGTATAGTAAACACATCCACCACTGCCCACCACTGCCCAGCATCAGAGTGCACACCACTGCCCAGCATCAGAGTGCCCACCACTTCCCAGCATCAGAGTGCCCACCACTGCCCAGCATCAGAGTGCCCACCACTGCCCACCACTGCCCAGCATCAGAGTGCCCACCACTGCCCAGCATCAGAGTGCCCACCACTTCCCACCACTGCCCAGCATCAGAGTGCCTACCGCTGCCCAGCATCAGAGTGCCTACCACTGCCCACCACTGCCCAGCATCAGAGTGCCCACCACTGCCCAGCATCAGAGTGCCCACCACTGCCCAGCATCAGAGTGCCCACCACTTCCCACCACTGTCCAGCATCAGAGTGCCCACCACTTCCCAGCATCAGAGTGCCCACCACTGCCCAGCATCAGAGTGCCCACCACTGCCCAGCATCAGAGTGCCCACCACTGCCCAGCACTGCCCAGCATCAGAGTGCCCACCACTGCCCAGCATCAGAGTGCCCACCACTGCCCAGCAACAGAGTGCCCACCACTTCCCACCACTGCCCAGCATCAGAGTGCCCACCACTTCCCAGCATCAGAGTGCCCACCACTGCCCAGCATCAGAGTGCCCACCACTGCCCAGCATCAGAGTGCCCACCACTGCCCAGCATCAGAGTGCCCACCACTTCCCCCCACTGCCCAGCATCAGAGTGCCCACCACTGCCCAGCATCAGAGTGCCCACCACTGCCCACCACTGCCCAGCATCAGAGTGCCCACCACTGCCCAGCATCAGAGTGCCCACCACTGCCCAGCATCAGAGTACCCACCACTTCCCACCACTGCCCAGCATCAGAGTGCCCACCACTTCCCAGCATCAGAGTGCCCACCACTGCCCAGCATCAGAGTGCCCACCACTGCCCAGCATCAGAGTGCCCACCACTGCCCAGCATCAGAGTGCCCACCACTTCGCACCACCGCCCAGCATCAGAGTGCCCACCACTGCCCAGCATCAGAGTGCCCACCACTGCCCACCACTGCCCAGCATCAGAGTGCCCACCACTGCCCAGCATCAGAGTGCCCACCACTGGCCACCACTGCCCAGCATCAGAGTGCCCACCACTTCCCACCACTGCCCAGCATCAGAGTGCCCACCACTTCCCACCACTGTCTAGCATCTGAGTGCCCACCACTGCCCAGCATCAGAGTGCCCACCACTGCCCAGCTCGTACATCAAAAACATACCATTGTCAACCTCATTACCCTCAGGGGATGGACACATTTTAGCACACCTAAATGTGAATATCACACCAGCTCCCAGGCACCCAGCAGTCACAGACATCATCACACAAACTACAAATCTGAAAAGCAAAAAATCAGCTTTATTCAGCGGAATCACAAAAGGAAAGCAAATTAGAGTCCTCGCTCATTAAAGGCCAATGGCTAGTCCAATAGAGTCTCAGCAACAGTTTGTGCCTCCATGGGTGTCATCTCACCCAAACCTGCCTGCACATGGCGTTTAATCAGCTGTGCTGACTATGGGGGCACCATCTGTGGAATCCTCCGACACCGCATGGACAGGAGAGGGAAGGACAGGTGGAGTGGGTGCAGGTGAAGTGGATTCATCCACACTGGTTGGGGCATTGCCGAAAGTAGATTCAAAAACCTGGCTGCACACCTCAGCCAGGGCGGAAAAACTACCACCTGAACCCGGGGACACATTGGGGGTGGAGGTACAGGGCTGTGAGTCTGTCCTACTGGGTGTGTGGATGCGTGTGTGAGTTGTCTCCCCTCTCCCTGTGGGTGTGCCTACTTGCCCTTGAGACTGTGTGCGTGGAGCTTTGAGCGTCTTATGGTGTGTGTGTGCGCTGGGTGTGTCTGACCTGTGGCGTGTGCGTGTATGCTGTGTAAGTATGTGAGAGGCAGAGGTGGGTGGCTCTGAAGGAGGGGGGGACAGATGCTGCTGGGTGTAGAGAGGTGCCGTCAGTGTTGATTCAATGGCAGCCACACTCCGACGCAGATCAGACATGGCTGATGACATGCCCTCGATGAACGACACCACCTGTGTCATCAGTTGTGTATGTCCATGGAGGACAGACAGCATGGATGTCTGACCTACTGCAATCTGCCGGAGTAGGTCCGCTGTCTCAGCACTGAGGGCAGCAGGGGACACAGGGGCAGGGGCTGCGGTGCCGGGAACAAAGGAGACACGGGGGCTAGCACGGACCATAGGCACACCAAGGCCTGGGAGGTTGGAGATGGGACTGGAGGAGGGGAGGGCAGCCAAAGATGAATGAGTGACCATAGCTGCATATTCCCCCCCCCTCCTGAGAGTCTGTCTCGGATTCGTCGGCATGGTAAGATGTGTCAGTCACATGTCGTCCGGCCTGCAGACTCTCCTCACACTCTGTGCCACTGCCTCCCTCTGACACCTCAAAGCAGGTGGCACTGTCGGTGTGTCCCTCTGCCTGATCCGCGCCTGTGTCTCCTCCAGATTCAGATGATGATGCTGTGAGCAAGGAGAAGAATGAAAACATATCAGTCACCTGTACACATCAGACATATCAGCTGCAAATCATTTGGCCACATTTCTCAATATGGCATGCATCATGAGTCACATGACACAGAACTCTGCATAATGACAAGTCTACTTCTGGACAAATGTCAGAGACACAACGCTCAATGTAAGGTAGGAGACAAGGTATAGGCAAGGAAAATACTTGTATGAGAGACACAGTCATGATCCACTGCCTGACAACAGGATAGCTGATGATGCATCACAGTACATTAGCCAACCCTGACACCCAAATCAAGACCTGGTCATGTTTGATTTGCTTTGACTCTGTGCCACAATCGAAAAGTCCTGGGTGAACTGCCATGTGATGCTATCCTGGGACCTGAAACAAGTGTTCCATCACCTCACACTGCCATCACAGCTTTCTACATCCAAAGTCACATTGTGTGGCAGACCATCAATACTATGTACAAAGAACATGCAACAGATGTTGAGAATATGCACACACGCACTGCCCAGTGTGAGTATGCAGAAGCCCAAAATATAGCACATTTACATTGTGCACCTGTAGCTAACACAAGATAATTAGAAAGTGTACCATGGACAAAGGCCACTGAGGCTGACTTGTGCATAAAACACTTGTTGAGACTCAAGAACAGTGCCAACATATGAAGAAGGGCAGACACAGTGCACATGTGGTGCTACATATAAGGTACCAACAGGTGTCACATACTCCCCTACAACATGATGATGTGCAAATGAAGATCCATACTGAGACATTGCACCATAGGAGTACATGTCAAAAACAAGCATTAGCCAAAGCAAACCTCTAATGTGGAGTAGGGCAAGGCATGTAAAGAAGCAGCTGCTGACAGAGGGACAATCAAATGCCAATGCATGAAGTGCCTGTCTGACCACACCACTCAAACTATGGGAGTGTGACCATGCCTTGGAGCTCTTCAGGTACCATTTCACACACACATGACTACAAACAGACAAGTACCTACCCCCTTCGTGCTGCTGTCCCTCCTGCAACTGCCTATGGAGGTCTGGGAACACCACTTCCAGGACCCGGAGCATGTTGGGGGTGAGTTGGCGGCTGCCGCCATGCCGGCGTGGAGCTTCCAGCTTCAGCTGGACTCGGGCGATGCGGCGGCTCCAGCACCGGATGTCCTGCCACCTCTTCTTTATGTTTCGGAGCCTCCTGCGAGGCCCCCCCTCTCTCCTGACAGCCCTGGCGATGTCCACCCAGATTTCACCCTTCTCATAGGCAGATACCTGTCACAAATGTAAAGTTACAGAACATCAGTATACCTGGTCCATGTTCCCAAGACACCCATATGTGCACAAAATACATGAGGACAACAGGGCATCGTATGCTACACACATTTGCGTCATTGTCCAGGAGTATGTGGCCTGTGTGCAAAAACAACTGCATTGCATGACATTGAATTTCTACAGATGACATGAGGCCCGCAAAACACTCTTTGAGCATGGCACTCACTGAACAAAATATGCTATATCTGGGTGCAATGCAGCACGTGACATGCTGTCACACACCACACTACAACAAATAACTCTCTTGTAACAACACTGTGCACCCTGGCACTCACTCACAACAACATTGCATCTATCCACTATACATACACAGTGGCTATGATGTCACACACACAACAGGTGCACACTCCAAGGTATTGCACACATCACTCACCTGATCCTCTGGTCTCCCATACAGCTTGCTGAAGTTAGGCAGGAGGGCATCCAGCAGGGCCTTGTTCTCACCATTAGTGAATGCAGGTGCCCTCTCCATGTTCAGCTAATCAGGGTCCAGAGGATTCAGAGACACCAGCTGTGGTTACCACACCAATGTTGTGCAGGCAAGTGCCCTCCCACAGCCACATGCTGCCTTATATGTGTGCTGCAGACGGTCTGTGAGTGCAAGGAGTAGTGTGTGATAGGCCACCATAATTTGCATCCTATGTTCCATCCAATCACATCACACCTAAGCCCATGACACACATATGCATGGTTTGAAAATAGAGCCAGAGCCGAACAACAACTTTCGCAACATTGTATACTTTTTGCAAACTGATTCTTCCAGGACACCTGTAGGAGTTTAAAAAAAATCCGTATCCATGACAACCTGGTTGCATTTTGAACAGTACACTGTCCCCCTAGTTGTTCCCTATGCATTTTTTAAAATTCACACCCAAGTACGGTGACATTGCCATTGCAAATGCTACACATTGAATGGTGTCACGATGCGTACACACGCACGTACCATTGGGATACGCTTAGCTCGCGTACAGCCGAAATGCGATAGGGAAACGAGGCCGACACACTCACGTACCATTGGGGTACGCTTAGCTCGCGTACAGCCGAAATGCGATAGGGAAACGAGGCCGACACACGCACGTACCATTGGGGTACGCTTAGCTCGCGTACAGCCGAAATGCGATAGGGAAACGAGGCCGACACACGCACGTACCATTGGGGTACGCTTAGCTCGCGTACAGCCGAAATGCGATAGGGAAACGAGGCCGACACACGCACGTACCATTGGGGTACGCTTAGCTCGCGTACAGCCGAAATACGATAGGGAAACGAGGCCGACACACGCACGTACCATTGGGGTACGCTTAGCTCGCGTACAGCCGAAATGC
The DNA here is from genome assembly GCF_964261635.1 of Lissotriton helveticus. NCBI lineage: Eukaryota > Metazoa > Chordata > Amphibia > Caudata > Salamandridae > Lissotriton > Lissotriton helveticus. The sequence continues at coordinate 1,694,025,899 of NC_136069.1, read as the reverse complement.
GATAGGGAAACGAGGCCGACACACGCACGTACCATTGGGGTACGCTTAGCTCGCGTACAGCCGAAATGTGATAGGGAAACGAGGCCGACACACGCACGTACCATTGGGGTACAGTGCGTCAGACATGGTCAAGTGAACGATTGTGTAGGCAGCCTCCCTGTCCACCTTCATGTCACCATTGGGAGAGTTACACCAGGAAATCACACAGCAGGGATGTAGTCTACACTCATGTCAATGATGTGGATGCATACATCAGCATGGCACACATACATCAGGATGTGCCAGGTGTGGCAGACATTGAAGAAGCACAGGGATTGTGACCCTGTGCCTCAGTTGATGTGTGAATAGCTTGCACAACATGTCATCAATCATGATGCACATGTGCATCACATGCATTCAACATTTTCAACCCGATTAACGTCACCAACATGTAGCGACGCACATGAACACTCGAATGGCCCACAATTCAGTACAGGGAACTGGCACATGATGACAGGAACATGCCCACTGTCACAGAGGTGTCATAGCCGCACAGCATGACCCTGTGTGACCACGTCATGTGTGTGCCATGTGCAACATTGTGCATGCTGTTAGCATATGCGATGAACAGGTCAGTAATGTATTACTCACCTCTGAATATCCCCACATGTCATCCTGGACATGGCAATATCCGTAATACCGTACACTTGTGTGTTGGTGTGTAAATCCTCTGGCTCTGCAAGTGTCCTTGGCGTTGTGTGTGCCCTGATGACGTTATCTGAGTAGTCATATGTCACCTCTGCGTGCACACGTCAGGTCCTCTGTTTGTTTCTCAACACCAGCGCAGGTCCGGTCTAAGTTAAAGCTTACACATTTTGTACCCTAAATCATTGTACAAACACTTCTGACCATTTAGCTTTTATTGTCATACTCAAGACCGTGCAAATAGGGATGTCACTTACAAAGCCTGGGAGGAATGAAAACGCCTCATGTTGGTGAGTGACCCTCACCATCTGTGTCTCCACGGTTTTCACGTCAGGCACAACAACAAGAGCTGCTCCAATTGCGGGGACCAGACATATGAATCCAGGTGTGATTTGTCCCACAAGCCACTCAGACTCCAGCAGTTGGCACAGCACCACAATAGCTCATGGTTGGGATGTAGGACGAGTGCATGTGTGTGGGTGAGGAGACATGTGAGCCCCTTATTAGTACATCATTCCCCATGCCAAACTCGTCAGGTAAACAAAAGAAGTCAGAGATGTGTAATTGCATTAACAAATAACCACGATGCTAGTGCAATGCTACATGGGATTAGGGTGACAGCGACCACACGGCTCCATCAGAATTGCAGCCGTCGTAGCCAGCACCACGACCTACGGTCCCAGCCCTGCATGTGACACAGGAGGAGTAAGTGTACTTCCTCATGTCCATGATGTCCCTCACCCCGCCCACTGACTCAGTGTCAGCTTCTGGCCCACCGTACCCGTCTGGGGGCAGTAGCGCCTCTGTTGATATGCCCCTGACGCCATCACTCGCTGAGTGATGGACGCAGGCGGTGCATACGTCCCAGAACCGCTGTGACAGACATGATCGGAATGTTCATCCTGGTCCCCGCTGGTTCAACTCACAACCTCACTGCCAGATCTCCCCCAGGTGTCAGCCGTGGCGCCATTCTGGGATGGTGCTGGCCCCGATACCACACACTGTACGGCTCCGCTGTGGTAACTGTGTGGCAGAACACCGCTCTTAATGCTGCTTGTGAATGTAAACATCAATGAGCCGGCCACACCTCATTACAATTGGCACAAATGAGTATTGGGAGGGTCATGAAGACCCACTGGCACGTGAGTGTCAGTCTCAAGACCACAGGACAGGTAGACTGGGGGATGCGAGTGTTGTGGACACCTAGCCAGACACTGGTGATGTCTCAACTCAAAAGATGTATTTGGATGAGTGGGCAACGTACAGTGTTGTGTTTATGTGGGCGGTCGGAACCATGGCCCTTCATCTCCCCATTGCTGCGGTGAGGACCAACTTGTCACTGAGGTCCTTCAACTACACTAACGCTACGCTGAGCCTCTGCAGGCCTATCTTGATGAAAGTACTGTATGTATATTGGCAAGCATGTACAGCCACGCAGCATGTTTGTCTGTAGATAGGCACGTTGTCAGACCCCCACTGCCCTACCCGGACTGACCATGTTCCCTGTCCTACCACCCCGTCCCAGGAAGCATCTGCATCCAGGCCTCAAAACCACAGAACACATTCCCGTTAGCTACGCTGTAGAGGGTATCCAAGAGGTACAGGCACTACGCAAATATGTCATCATCCTACCTGACTCTGGGAGTGATGTTTAGCTACTTGACATCCATCATTGCCTGCTACCCACACTCTCTGTGGGATATGTTTGTGTAACAGCTGCCAGTGTATGCGTTGTAGGTACGGGCAAAACGTGGCCACGCCCTTGTCGGATGCCAATGTACAACACTGGTTTTGTTACGGTGTGGCCTGGATAGCCACCACTCACTGGTCAGATCGATGGCACCCAGGGAGGCTAATTAGTCCTAAGCTATGTATGTATTGAAATGTGACACTTTGCTACTGCCTACTGTTCCTTACAGATATTGGTTTACAAAAGGTAAGTAACTAGTCCTTGAAAGTTCTGTGCATCTGCTGTAGGAGCATCTATGTTGTGTCCTTGCTGTGATGTCAGGGTTACTAATGTACACACACCATGCCACGTGTGTTAATGACCCGTTCACATGTGTGATGGCTTCACAGACCATCAGTGACAAATGTAATTATCATGCTGTATGATGATGGTCATGTAATTGTAACTGAAAGTACACACCGCAACATGACTAAGGCTGAAGAGTGCAAATGACGGCACATGTTGTGTGTGTGTGTGTATTGCAGTCAGCCGTCTGGATGTGCAGACAACCTCCTACTGACATTGACATGACGTGTCTCACTGACATGATACATTGTCATGCTCACTGAGACCTTTCCATCTGATCGTTTGTATGCATGTCACATCCATTCCACACACTACAGGTATTTTCCTTTACCACGGAGTAGTGTGTGGGAGCTGGCATCACTGTGTATCCCACGCCACACTCCAAATTGTCTACATTATTTGAAGCAGTGTTGCTTGTGCCATGTACATTGTTATAGTCTTATTCAGACAGTTGAAGACATTTCCTTAAAATTGTGTCTTGCAGGGCACCCCCTCTGGAAAGGCCGTTGCCTGACTTGGAAGCCATGAGGAAGCGCAACTGCATCCGTCGATATCGTTTCGGAAGACAGTTGATCAAGGAGCTGACGGGCAGGCTTGAGGCTCACCTACAACCACGCCACAGGTATCCGACTGCACTGACACCCAAGGTAAAGGTGATGGCAGCCCTCCATTTCTTTGCCACAGGTACGTTCCAATTTACCATAGCTGATGTGGGAGGGATGTCTCAGACGATGTTTAGCCGGGTTTTGGGTGATGTTTTGGATGCAATGTTGCTACACCTTGATGAATTCATTAAATTCCCTACTCCAGAAGAGTTGACAGATGTCAAGGGGGAATTCTATGCCCTGGGACGCATGCCACATGTAATTGGTGCAATTGATGGTACACATGTTACTCTTGTCCCACCACAGGCTCAGGAGCAAGCGTATCGCAACAGGAAACACTACCACTCGATAAATGCCCTGGTGGTGTGTCTTGCCAACATGATTATCTCACATGTTTGTGCACGTTATCCAGGATCGTGCCACGATGCATTCATCATGAGGCGTAGCAGGGTACCACAGATGATACTGCAGCTGCACAACCACCGGGCATGTCTAGTTGGTGAGTATACACTGTGAGCTCTGTATGTCAGTATGTCACAACTTCATGATCTGCATCATATGATTCACTCTTGTACATGATGTCAATTTGCAGGAGACGCTGGATATCCAAACATGCCGTGGCTAATGACTCCGCTACGCAACCCCAGGACAGCTGCAGACCAGCGTTACAACAATGCTCATGTGAAGACCAGGCAGGTGATCGAACGGACCTTTGGACTCCTGAAGAGCCGGTTCAGGTGCCTGGACAAGACAGGCGGAGCCCTCCAATACAGCCCACGCAACATGGCAGTGGAGAAGGCCGTGCCACTCTACCTGGATCCTGATGAGCTGGAACATCCGCCCGTTGAGGATGAAGGCCTTGGCCAGGATGCCAGTGACGAGGAGGGTGAAGATGATATCCGCGGTCACCTCATCCGCAACTTCTTTTCATGAGGGTGAGTCATTTCATCTTTTATGTAAGAGATGGACTATAGAGTTGCATGGGTAGCATGCTGTGTATGCAACAGACTGTAAGCAAGATCACTTGGATGTGTGTTGTGCTGTGTCACACGTTCAGTTGTAATGCTACACACATACGTGCTATGTGTGCACTTGGAATGTACAGGTGTCATACTACATCTGGCTATTCAACAGACATTGACAAAATGACATTATACAGAACTTGACCCCTTGTGTGCCACTCTCATCCACAGCTCGCCCTGCCTGTTGTCCGTTGGGGTACATCGTGGTCATCCTGCTACTGCTCATTATGATTGCATCGTCAGCCACATCAACGGAGCATGCTTGGACATGAGGAGAAGTCAATTTGGGTAAGGACTCATATGAGGCTGTTTAGCGTTGGTATTTGTAGAAACGTGTGGTACTTGTTCATGTGCATGTAGTGTCACCTTGCATACATGCTACACCATTATGTACCTCATGACATGTATGGCCACTCCCATGACAGGATAGTCACCCCTTCTGTCATCTGTTGTACTTTGATACTCTGGTGAATGCATCAATGTGTGTAGACATTGCCACAGCAACATTGCACATACCATGGCATGACATTGAGTCAGAGGTCACAACCACGGACTCTGTGGGGGATTGCAGCCTCACTGTGTGCATTAGAATGTGACTGGATCATCACCTCCAGCTTGTGGGCCAGTCCAGTGTGATTACCATGAAACCATGTGGTGTCGGTGTTGCCCAGTGTATGTTCCACATCTTAAGACAACTGTCCTGTGAATCAGTTAACATGGATGCATTGCCCCCTGCAGCAGTATATCATGTCACTGTCATGTCGTTACCTCAGTGCAGGTTGAGAATACTGCTACGCCAGCTTTCACAGTGAGTAGCAGTGATGTTTTGATGCACATGATGCCATGTATGTTTAGCATGACTAGGTACAAAGTGTTAAAGATGCATATGTGATTTTTGTGTTGCACCAGTGGAGTGCGGTCATTCACATGAATCTCTGGTCGCCGGCACCATTACTGTGCTATGGTAGGGTCTGATTATGTAGCTTGGATGGACATCACTTGCACTTAATATTTATTGTACCTGCATATGATGTTTAGCATTGTGATGCATACTTGACACACCAAAAGACTGGCTACAGAGTGCCTTCATTGCATGTCGATCATTAGCTTCCTCATCATATGTGATACTAACAGCTGTTGTGGTTTTGCTCAAGTTAGCCTACATGGCCCTCATGGCTAACCAATATCAGATACTGACTTTAGAGTTAGCGGTAGTTGGGTTTCCATATGTTTCCATTTGTTACTGAGGTCCACCTCATCTGTGCCTGGGAATGTGTTTATACTACATAGGTCTTTTTGCATGGGTGCACACTTGTAAGCGTTACACATGACTCTAATGGATGACAGACTGTCCCAGTTTTTATGTGTCTGTGTCACAGCATCGTATCTCATGTGATGGCATGATTAATCATCATTATTTTTCACCAGTCAGTACACTTCACAGGTGTGACTGGTACAGTGTAGCTAATGAGGTTTTTGAAGTGTCTGTGACATGAGAATGTTGTCCTAATGCGTATTTGCCTCTGTTTCAGGTCTCCCTCCCAGCAGTTCCCATCCTCTCCTTCCCTCGCCTGATCACCCTTTTGTGTCTGTCGTTTGTACTCAGACCAATGGGCTATTTGGAGGTGGAACCCTTAGAGCATCACACCACTCTGATGAAGAAAGGTACGGACAGTCCTTGACAGCCTTGTAGGTATTTGTAATGCGGCATCACAGGTGACATCATGATTAGTGTAAATTGGACTTATTGACAATGCACATGTATGTTTGTGAAAGCTCCATGGGCTCACAATGTAAATTGTCTTGTTGTGCATGACGTCTGACTCCTACAGAATATTGTGCCTGCTTGGGGCTCAACACACATGTCCTTCTAATGTGCACATATACTATTTTGAATGTAGTTACCTCATGCTTGTTATGTGTGTAACTGTATATTGACCACACGCATGGGGTGGGTGAAGGCTAGAAAACTATGTTGTGTGTGAGGTAGATGTCTTTGTTGGTGCAGTTTGGATTTGAACACACTAGCTCTTGTATACACCTGCTGACGCTGTGTGTCTTGTGCCCCACTTGACCGTAAGGGCCCTGATCCAGTGACTGTGATCTGTGGTGATTACTGTGCCATTTTGTTGTCAGTGAGCCTGAGTGAGGCAGACACTCCTGCCTTCACATCCACATGTCACTTTGTGCATTGCGGGTGCCCTTGTGTTATGTGTTTGTTTAGCAATTAGTCACACCCCTCATGCCGTCATGTCTTCACTCATTGCTGCAGCTGCATACACAGCCACCATGCAGCGCACACTATCCAGGAACACAGACACCTACAGGATGACCCTCCTTCCTTCCATCCATTAATAGAGCATGCTCCTGCCACCCTACACACAGACAACACCAGACATTCACCCTCGTGCTATCAAAATGCTTTGTACTCAGCCATAGCTGCTGCTATGCGTGTGTGTGCAACACATACTGGCACGACTATGCAGATTCACATGACATTGGGTCTACATACCACCAGGTCATGTGCCGTGTCCGACACACACACACACCTTACATAGGCACAATATTGTACAGTGTTAGCTTGTCAACACCAGTAGATCAGTAAACTGTTAGCTTACAGTCACGTGCCAGAACACAACATGCTCACACCACTTCAACATTGCTGTCACAGTCAGTCAAGTTGGCACATGGGACACACACCATGACCCTGTCTCTTTGGTGTGTTGTGATTTGGCCGTTCTGGGGTAGGTATTTGTCTGATGTGTGTCGTTGTTCTGTATGCGTTGCTCCCATTACAGTAGTATAGTACTTGTAGCTCCATAGCGGTAGGTCACCTAATCAGGTGTGCTTGTCTAGAGTGCTCCAGCCCATTGCCCACAGTCTGTCCTGCCACCGTTATCCTGTGCGGCATTAATCACATACACAGTAATGCATCATGCTGATACTAGCTCACATACCTGAGGACACAGTTGTAGGTACTCCCTACATGGACTACTACTTTTGTGACACTGACATGTACTCCTCAAAGTGACTCTCCTGGGCCTGCCTGTGCTAGCAGTATTGGGATTCAATCCCCCCTCCAGCATTGACTGTCCTACACAGGTGTGTCTTACCATCCATGTATGTAGTATGTGGAAATTTCTGACCAATGTGTATCCTCACTCAGATTCTGATCCAAGTGTGTGGACGACTGCTGTTTGTTGTATACCTTGCATTTTTGACATTTTCAGACACATATACATGAATGCTGTTTCAAAGATTACTCACCAAATGCGTATGATGTTTAGATTATTTATTGGGTGATCTTGTGCAGGAAACGTAAATAAGTGCTGTACAGAAAGGGGTGGAATCCAAAATTCACTGCTGGAGATGAGATGCCTTACAGTTTCAGTCAACAGAGTCCAGGCCACAGTGCCTGACATCATTGGGCAGACTGTGACCAGCAAGTCCATGTGGGAGAGTCTCATAGGGGATGCTGTTGCACCCAGGGGCAATATGCCAGGTCCAGTGTCCTGGGAGATGTCCATGGGCCACAGGCCCTCAACGTCTTCGCCGTGGACGACCCACCTTCCTTGGGGGACCCTCATGTGCAGGCATGGACGGTGCATGGGACGCTACGTCAGAGGGTTCCTCCTCCTCCTCCCTCTCCTCCCTCCCTGTGGCTGGTGTTGCACTTTGCCGTGATGTTGCTGGCCTTGTGACACAGGGAGGGGGCTGCATGTTGGCAGCCATCTGACGTAGCACATGGAAAATTTCCCTATGCACCATCAAGAGCTGAGCCTGGTGTGCCTCCACCCGTCCATAATGCAGGTCTTGCCTGGCTATTTGCTCTGCCTGCTGTTCTCTGACCTGGTTGAGGGCCTCCGCAAACTGGCTTACCTCCCTGGTGTCCCGCTGGTATGCCTCAAGGATGTTTGTGAGTTCAGGCATACCGGGTGCTGCAGCTGCCTGTCCAGATTCTCGCCTCCACCTCGCGCCACTCCCACCACCCTGACCCACATGAGCACGGCCTGCGCTTGTGGGCACATCCGATCGACGGGCCCCCCGAGTGCTGGGAGGGTGGAGGTTGTCACCAACCTCAGGGGAGCCCGACAAAGGGTGTCCCTCATTTTCAGACTGGCTCGATTGTGAATCATGGGCAGGGCTCTGACCTGTCTGCTGGGATGTGGTGGGAATAGGTCCGGTGGTTGGCAGAGATGTAGCTGTTACAGTTGCTGCAGGGGTTTGGGATCCAGAGGAGCCAGGTTGGTTGGGGTCATCCACAGTGCGTTGAGGGAGGGCGCTGCCGGTGGGTTCTGGGTCCTGCTGAGCCTGGGACTGGGATCCTTGGCCTCCCTGGCTGGGGGGGAGATCCGCACGTTGCCCTGTGTGTGGGAGAGACAGACACTGTTAAGGCAATATCAAGTGAAATGTGGTTTGGTTATCCATTATCAGCATCACAGTTCCACAAGCTATACATTGTTGACATTGTGCAGTTGTGTATTTAGTGGTAGAACAAACAATTGTAAGATGGGGTATTTACATTCTTCCAATCTCTTGACAATGACTGACACAGCCATTGCTGTGTCTTGTGTTGCCGGCACCACATGTGTAAAGCATTGGTAAGTTTCACGCAACATCCTGAATACGGTGAAAATTCTTATGTGTGCGTCAAGCATGCACAGAGTTTAGATGCAGCATGTTGATGTAAGAGACAGAGCAACATTATTTGGCATGTCAGCTACTACTTTGGATGTCTTTTGCTGTTCCATGCTGGCCAAACAATGCCAACACCCCTGGACCTGTACACCCACTTCTAGAGCATGGCTTTAGAACTTGGGACTTCTGTAAGACGCATCACCTTGTCAATACCCATGTCCGTGTTGGTACTTATGTGCATTCCCAAAGGTAATTTTTTAGAAAGGCACAATGGACTGGAGCTTCTGTTATGTGCATGTATGAGTTGTATGCATATTCATATGAGTGCGTGTTTTGTTGTGGTACATGGCAATTGGGACAGTGTTGCAATCCAACGCCTGTCCCCAGGGGATGAGTTTCTGTAAGGGGTGTGTACAACAGGCCATGCTATTACTTTGTTTGTGAATAGCAAGCGTCCATTGTTCATGATTTGGCTGTCCACTCATGTGGCATGCTGCCATAATCGTGGATTAGTGTTGGTGCACAGGATGTGTGACCTTGTCCCGGTGTTTGTGTTTGCAATGAGCACAGGAGGGACTTGTGCTGCCTACACCTGTGCCCATTGTGTACTACAGAGCTTTCTGAGAAGTGTGTCCTGACACAGTACAGTGTTGACAGCAAATGGTGGGTGTCTTCCAGGCACATAGCAGATGTTTGCTGGTACTTGTGAGACATCCCTTAACATTCTGCTCTATGGAGTTTGTGAGGCCTGTGCAGTGCTTGTGTGCAACTGTGTGTGTGCCCCAGGGAGGTGCGTTGAGGTGACAGAGGGACAAACACTGACTGATGGAGACAGAGGGAGTGGGAGAGGGAGTCAGAGGGAGAGGGAGAGGGAGACAGAGGGAGAGGGAGACAGAGACAGAGGCCGACCGAGGGAGAGGGAGACAGAGGGAGAGGGAGAGGGAGACAGAGGGAGAGGGAGACAGAGACAGAGGCTGACCGAGGGAGAGGGAGACAGAGGGAGAGGGAGACAGAGGGAGACAGAGGGAGAGGGAGACAGAGGGAGAGGGAGACAGAGGCCGACCGAGGGAGAGGGAGACAGAGGGAGAGGGAGACAGAGACAGAGGCCGACCGAGGGAGAGGGAGACAGAGGGAGAGGGAGACAGAGGGAGAGAGAGACAGAGGGAGAGGGAGAGGGAGACAGAGGGAGACAGAGGGAGAGGGAGACAGAGGGAGAGGGAGACAGAGGGAGAGGGAGACAGAGGGAGACGGCGAGACAGGGATGGAGACAGGTAGATTGTGCTTGCTCTCTTGCTACACTGCCTTACTTTGTCACAAAATGATGCATCTCTGTAAGGTCTGTCAGCAAATAGTAAATATTTAGAAGCTGTGGTCTAGTATCTTGTGTGATCTTTACCTATCCCTGTGCATTGGACATTATGCTTGTGTGTGTCCCTGGGACATATGGCATGAGAGCAGCCTCTTACCCTACACATTGCGCCCTATGTGCCTTCCCCTTGCAACTCTCACCATTTGGTAGTGTACTGCTTGGACTCATGGCCACCCACCCCATGCTGCTGGGCACTGTTGTTAGTCTACCCATATGACTTGTGTTTTTTGTACACTCACCAGACTCAACGGCTCCTTCTATTCCATGTACTCCCACCGCTGGCAGTAGGACCATGACCTTCTCCTCCCAGGGCTGGTATACAGGAGGTCTGCGGGAACCACCGCCTCCGGTGTGGTGTGCATTGGCGTAATCCTGTGCCATCTTCTTCTTCACCATCCTCCGCAGATCGTACCACCTGGCCTGGCATTCATCCCTGGTGCGCCTGATGGGTGCAACAGCATTGACCCGGTCTACGATCCTCTCCCACATGCGTGTTCTTTCTGCCAGGCTGGTCTGTCTGACCAATGCGCCAAACAGCTGCGGCTCGACTCTGATGACTTCATCAGTAAGTATCTCCATCTCCGGGTTAGTGAATTTTGGATTCTTGTGTGTGCTCATGGTGTGTAGTGTATGTGATTGAGGGGTTGATGGTGTGTATGAATGAGGGTGTTTGGGTCAGAATGTGAAGGGGGTGGTGTGGGTGTAGATGAGATAGGGTGTATGTGTGAAGGTATGTGTCTGCAATAGTTTGTGTGCTCTCAGTTTCCTCGCAAGAATGGGTATGTTGCAAAGGATGATGGGTTGTATGTGTGGTCCCTTTTATTGGTCAAATGGTGGGTGTGGCTTAATTTGAATTGTTGGGGTGGGTGTTATATGGGGTGGGTGTTGGTGTTGTCCTCTGTTTGGCTGTGACCAGGACATTGATTGTCAAAGGTGTGTACACAGGAGACATGTTCAGTGTGGTAGTGCGACTCGTTAGCAAGTTCCTTGTGGTCGTTTTTGTGTTGGCGTTATGTGTGCGTGTCGTACTTGTACGTACGATTGACTGGTACAGGCCGTTGGGGGGTGGGGGGGTTCGCGTAGGCTTGGCCGAGGGATGTGCGTGTCGTACTTGTACGTGCGATTGACTGGTACGGGCCGTTGGCGGGTGGGGAGGTTGGCGTCGGCTTGGCCGAGGGATGTGCGTGTCGTACTTGTACGTGCGATTGAGTGGTACGGGCCGTTGGCGGGTGGGGGGGTTCGCGTAGGCTTGGCCGAGGGATGTGCGTGTCGTACATGTACGTGCGATTGAGTGGTACGGGCCGTTGGGGGGTGGGGGGGTTCGCGTAGGCTTGGCCGAGGGATGTGCGTGTCGTACTTGTACGTGCGATTGAGTGGTATGGGCCGTTGGCGGGTGGGGGGGTTCGCGTAGGCTTGGCCGAGGGATGTGCGTGTCGTACATGTACGTGCGATTGACTGGTACGGGCCGTTGGCGGGTGGGGAGGTTGGCGTAGGCTTGGCCGAGGGATGTGCGTGTCGTACTTGTACGTGCGATTGAGTGGTACGGGCCGTTGGCGGGTGGGGAGGTTGGCGTAGGCTTGGCCGAGGGATGTGCGTGTCGTACTTGTACGTGCGATTGACTGGTACGGGCCGTTGGCGGGTGGGGGGGTTCGCGTAGGCTTGGCCGAGGGATGTGCGTGTCGTACTTGTACGTGCGATTGAGTGGTACGGGCCGTTGGCGGGTGGGGGGGTTCGCGTAGGCTTGGCCGAGGGATGTGCGTGTCGTACATGTACGTGCGATTGAGTGGTACGGGCCGTTGGGGGGTGGGGGGGTTCGCGTAGGCTTGGCCGAGGGATGTGCGTGTCGTACTTGTACGTGCGATTGAGTGGTATGGGCCGTTGGCGGGTGGGGGGGTTCGCGTAGGCTTGGCCGAGGGATGTGCGTGTCGTACATGTACGTGCGATTGACTGGTACGGGCCGTTGGCGGGTGGGGAGGTTGGCGTAGGCTTGGCCGAGGGATGTGCGTGTCGTACTTGTACGTGCGATTGAGTGGTACGGGCCGTTGGCGGGTGGGGAGGTTGGCGTAGGCTTGGCCGAGGGATGTGCGTGTCGTACTTGTACGTGCGATTGACTGGTACGGGCCGTTGGCGGGTGGGGGGGTTCGCGTAGGCTTGGCCGAGGGATGTGCGTGTCGTACTTGTACGTGCGATTGAGTGGTACGGGCCGTTGGCGGGTGGGGAGGTTGGCGTCGGCTTGGCCGAGGGATGTGCGTGTCGTACTTGTACGTGCGATTGAGTGGTACGGGCCGTTGGCGGGTGGGGGGGTTCGCGTAGGCTTGGCCGAGGGATGTGCGTGTCGTACTTGTACGTGCGATTGAGTGGTACGGGCCGTTGTGGGGTGGGGGGGTTCGCGTAGGCTTGGCCGAGGGATGTGCGTGTCGTACTTTTACGTGCGATTGAGTGGTACGGGCCGTTGGCGGGTGGGGGGGTTCGCGTAGGCTTGGCCGAGGGATGTGCGTGTTGTACATGTACGTGCGATTGACTGGTACGGGCCGTTGGGGGGTGGGGGGGTTCGCGTAGGCTTGGCCGAGGGATGTGCGTGTCGTACTTGTACGTGCAATTGACTGGTACGGGCCGTTGGCGCGTGGGGAGGTTGGCTTCGGCTTGGCCGAGGGATGTGCGTGTCGTACATGTACGCGTAGGCTTGTTGGGGGGGTGTGCGTGTAGTATGTATTGGTGGTGCTTGCAGTGTGGCAAATGTTCCGTACGAATCAATGTTGAAGCGTGAATACTTTGGCCTGTACGTATCTCGCTCAGGCCTTTCGTTCCGAATCGGAAAAGTGAGTTTGTACGGCCTGATTACGAATCGTACGGTGGTCTGCACGAGGCTTATTCGTACGGGTATACGGATGTCATTCGTACGGTTTGTAGAAAATCGTACGGAAATCAACGGAAACGGATCGGAATTCGGAGGTCGGACGGTAGTTTCCCGATCGTACGGATTTGGCTACAAATACGATTCGTATGGTGTATTATTTTACCGGATCGGAATCGGCCCCTTGATGGTGCTTCGCATGCAGAGAGCTGGTGGAAAATGATGTGATCCTCTGCCACTAGGATCTTGAGGTATGCGGCCGCCCTGCTAAAACCGAAAGAGACCTTCTTGGATATAATATAATATACTGGATAGGGAGGGTGAGAATTAGGTGTTGTTTAACCCTATTCATTTCAGCATTTTAGCATGTTGTCACCTTTTGCACTCTATGGACTAGTAACTATGCTGATAACTTTGCTTCTTATAATATGTTTGCTTGTATTATCTAAGATACTGCGTTTGAGAACAATGCATTCGTAAATAAACATTTCAAATGTACATGCGTCCTCATTTACTCCACGTTCTGGTTTGAAATGACTGTATAACGAAAGAGTGTTCATGTGTTCCACGTGACCTGAGGTATTCTAAGTTCATGTTCTGGTTTGTCGAAACATTGGGAGTTTGTAATGACCAATCAGACACTGTGGCTAGCTCGGTAAGGGGATTTTGGGTACTAAGGTGAGTTTTGGCACACCCTAATTCACTGAGGTTCCAAGTCTCTATGCACAGTTCTGTAGGAGAACGGAATCCCTGCTACATGGCGCCCATACGTTGGTGGTCTTATTTCATGACACTCGAGTAGTACACCATTCAATCCTTAACCCCTTCATTGTCGTTTCCGGAAAACGGTGGTGTCGGAAAAAACCTACCTATTGGTGAAATAGGTCTTTTCAAGCTTGAATCTTTCTAAACGGTTTCCTTGAATTACTGCCCAGTTGTGCTACAAAGTTTCCTTTTTCTTTTTACCTTTCTGTGACGTCATGGCCGCTGTAGTGGACATTCCGCAGCTTGCCGAGAAATTTGACCAGCTGGAAGCTGTATTTCCTAACACGACTGCTGGTGAAAAACACAGGATTCTGACAACTAGTTTACACAAAGACTTGGCCCCTGAAATCGGTGACTGTGAGACCTGGGGTAGAACATTTGCAGCGGTCTATGCGAGGTGTTACGGCACTCCGTCTATGGCTGTCCTGCCTACGGTCCTTACGCGTGTTCAGGATGAGCAGGGACCCGAGGCGTGTTCAGGATGAGCACGGACCTGAGGCTGCGGTTGAATTGGGTATGCCACAGATAGTGAGAAAGCGGCTTCGGAATCTGACATGGGCTCTGACCTTGCTGGACAGCACGGCGGAGATTACCATAGTGCGAGAGGCCCTGCGTCCACTACTGAAGGTGACAGCGACTAACCGTTATGTTGTAGTAGAAACAGCTGACACTAGAGTTGCTCCCCCTGACAGACTTTATGAAATTGTCCTGTTAATCGAAGGTGACATTCAGCGTACCATAAAAGGGATATTTTGGGAAAATCTTTCGTCTACGTATGACATTTTGCTTTCGAAGGCTGACTGGCCCCCACCTTTTGTTCTCGCAGCTCCGCGAGGGGAGGAGGTGATCCTCCCCAGTTTCGCGCACACAGTCTCCAAGGAGCATGCGCTGAATTTTGCAGAAGAGTGGGCTAAGGCTCTAGCGCTGGCTCTGTACCATACACACTGTGGTTGGGATCAATTTTCCCCACACCACGAGAATCCATTGCGGTCTCAGCCACAGCCTCAACCTCAATATCCCATACGACATGAAGCTAAGGCTTCCGTTGCGGAAATCCTTGACCAATTAGAGTATCAGGGAGTGATTGAAACGTGTGTGTCTCCAATGAATAACCCACTTTTTACTGTGACCAAGCCAGACGGTTCGTATCGTTTGGTTTTGGATTACCGGCATTTAAACTCGCATTGCCGTACCTGTGCAGTACAGACTACTCACAGCTCCGCCTTAGTGGATAGTCTTGTGCGTAAGCGGTTTAAGCTTGACATTTCCAACGGTTTTTATGTCCACCACTTGGATGGTCTGAATTCCCAATGGACCTCCTTTACTTGCGGCGGTGTGCAAAAAAATGTTGGCGTTTGCCTATGGGCTATAAGAATAGTCCAGGGATTTTTTCTGCCCGCATAGTCTCCCTTTTGGAGAGGGTCGACCCAGATGCATGCTCGTATGTGGATGACATTTATCTCACAGACGACGAACTTTG
The DNA here is from genome assembly GCF_964261635.1 of Lissotriton helveticus. NCBI lineage: Eukaryota > Metazoa > Chordata > Amphibia > Caudata > Salamandridae > Lissotriton > Lissotriton helveticus. The sequence continues at coordinate 1,694,010,447 of NC_136069.1, read as the reverse complement.
GGAGCATCTGTGTCGCGTTGACCGCTTAATTTGTAGCTTTGCAGACATGGGTTACAAATAACTTTGCGAAATCGCACATTGCAGAGTATAAAGTGTTGTTCCTGGGCTACGAGCTCAACAATGAAGGTAGAGGATTGGCTCCTCACTTCTTGGAGAAATTCGCACAACTGCGCGCTCCAACAACTCTGAAAAAATTACAGCCTTTACTGGGTTTTTTAAATTTCGGAAGGATATACATTCCGGAATATGCCCAGCGTATCAAGCCGTTGTATGCTTTGATATAACCAACTTTTTCCAAATCATGCTGGCTGCCTGAGCACTCAGCTCTCCTGCAATCTTTGCAGGCTGATCTGCTCGCTTCTAAATTCTTACTGACTCGTGACAACCACAGCAAGCTGGTGATAAGAATCATCCCTGGGACGGTGGGTTTCACTTACCTGACTTTTAACGAAGGAGACACAGTACCTATTGCTAACAAGTCACACTTGTACACTTCGGCTGAAATGCAATTTTCCACTGTGGAGAAAGTTTTGACGGCTGTACAGATGGCGATTCTTAAGGAACGTGCTCTTTCACAGGGAAAACGCATGTTGGTTGGTACCCCGTGTCCTGCTTTGGAGTCAGTTATGAAGGCCAGTGTACCAAATTCTAAAGCTTTGCACCCTCGGTGGATACAATGGGCTGCTTCATTGACGTCTCCGGATGTCACGTTTATTTTTTTACGCCTCTTTACGGTCGCAGGAGTACTTACAGTATGAATTTGTTCATCCAGCTCCTTTGGAGGATTTCCATTGCATCATTTACACTGATGGGTCGGCGCAGGTTGCGCATGGCTCTAAACACGCCTACGTTTCCGCATGCGCCATTGTGGTCGGTGCCATGGTGAAGGATGAGTTCAAGTCCAGAGTCGTGCACATGCAGACTCTAGGGGACTGCACCGCACAATTGCCAGAGCTTCGTGCTCTGATGCTTGCATTGGAATACGCTGATCCTAGTGTGACGACTCTTATTGTGAGTGATTCCTATTACTGTGTCCAGTCTTACAATGAAAACTTGATCTTTTGGATTCAAAATGACTTTCGTGATTCCAAGGGTAGCACAATAAAACATAAAATGATCTGCGTTCGAGTGGCTGAGCTCAAAGAGCAGTTGCCACTTGTGTTTGTAATTCATACTCTCGGCCATCAGCGTGTTGGAGTTCACGCTGTGGGTAACTCGCTTGCTGATGAGGCGGCGAAATCAGCGGTATCGACATATTTAGTTGCCGCAGTTACACGGTCCAAAAGTAAGATTGATGATGATATCTTGGTGGCTCTTGCTGCCACTGAGAAGGGAGGTGAATATCTTACGGGGTCCCCTTCAAAGTACACATGTCACTTAAGTCCCGATAAGGTTCCTTATGTGAAAATTCCTGACGTTGGGGAGAGGTTGATTCCCAACTCGGACCGCAGGCATACATTGATTACAGCGGCGCATGAAGGTGTGGCGTCTGCGCATGCGGGCATCTCGGCCACTGTATCTCAATTACAACAGCGTTTCTGGTGGCAGGGACTGTACAAACAGATGCGCGATTATGTCCTTCAATGCGACATTTGCCAGCAGTTAAGCCTTCAACTGCTGCGCGTCCGCTACAGACAGAGTTGTACATATCTAATAAACCACTAGGATGCGTTTATTTAGATCACTGCGGTCCTTTTTCTTCTGATACTGCATATAAGTATATCTTAGTCGAAGTTGATTCTTGCACACGCTTTGTCTGGGTCTGGCCCCACCGTAGCGCTGATTCAAGTACTGTCATAAGAGATTTGCGCGTCTTTGTATGGATTTTTGCCTGTGGTACCTTCCATTCGGATCAGGGTCCTGCTTTCGCCTCTAAGGCGTATAAGGATGCTATGATGTCGTTTGTGGTCCAAGTCAAGTTTTCGTCTCCATACAGACCTGAGGGTAATAGTGTAGCGGAACGAACGAACCGTGACTTAAAGCAATCATTGACAGCACGAGTTATAGGCACTGGCAGGAACTGGCTGGCCCATCTCAATGGCGTGCAGCGTGCTCTTAATAATCTCCCTAGAAGGTCTCTGGGTGGGCGGACCCCATACGAAATGCTCTTTGGTATCAAGATGTCTGTCCCAGACCTTGACGGTCTAGACTGCGTGGCCCAAGCCACAACCTTTGACATAGATGAACATTGCAATGTTTTACAGGATCTAGAAAAGACCAGAGACAGTCTTGCAAAGGAACATTTGCCCTCCACATCGGATGATGCGTTGCAGATCCCGGTAGTTGGCTGGCTACCCCAAGTTGGAGAACTGGTTCGAGAGAAGATCGATAACAAGAAAGAATTTGGTCCTTCCTATCGAGCTCCGGTTCCTGTGCTTGGCGTGAAGGGCACAAGAACAGTCATTTTACCACCACTTCCAGGTCGTAAGGAGAACAGGTTTTTCTCAATTGACAATGTCAAGATACACAGAGTTGCCGATTCTTCTTAGTATGACACCGGCTGTCTCCTGTCCTTCGATTGTGAGAAATTCTGTTTTGGCCACTGCTTCCAATCCTGAGCCAGAGGTGGCCATCGAGATGCCTATAATTTCCAGTCCTTTATTAAGTACTTTGCCTAGTAATAACGTTGATGAAATTGATTACACTTACCCGACTGACTTATCGATGCCTGATTTGCAAACACGTTTGGCCACAGAATCCAGATTTTCTTTTGACACTGTTTCGCCTAACTCAAAGAAGCCCTCACATATTGCAATTAATGCCAGTTTATTTAAAAAACACTTTTTGATTCCCCCTTGGACATATATTTGGTTGGTACTTTTTTCAATTTACCTTTTTATGTCAATTGGTTTTGTGTTTTATTTTTTTCGAATCGTCAGTGGACACTATGACGAGGAGAGAACATGCATTCGACATCTAAATGGAACTTTGACCCCCCTTTCTTCATCGCATTCAGCACACAGACTGAAAAGAGACTTGACTTTTGTTAACATCACTGCTTGGCCTGTCCTTGATGGGATTGTGTGGGATGCCGTTAAATTTCAAATCCATGGGTCTACTGAGGTTGTTAATGTCCCTAATGTGCTCAGGGTAAACATGGGGTATGTAGTTAAACAAAACATACGTTCTGATGATTGGGATATTCAGGCCGTAGAGGCATTGTTTTCTGATTTGAAATATTATGCTGCCTTTGATGCTGAAGATTTGTACTTAGAATCTGCTAATTATGGTGAATTATTTTGCTTCCAACATTTTGGCAACCATTATCTGCATAAAACTAATTCCAGAAGGAGTACTGTAAATTATACACAGTGGGAGCATTGCCCGTCTCCTTTACACGGCAGTTCGAGTACTTTTTTGAAAAAGTACTCATATTTTACTGACTTTAATCAGTCCAATCCCGCTTCTTTTTATTTTAAATTGACAGAGAAGTCCATGTCCAAGGTTAGACTTACCGATACTCAGGGCTTAATTTGTGCCGGTGCTTTCCGGTGCTTAGCACCGGCACTTAAATGTCAGGGCCGGGGCTACGCTTCCCATCTCCTTAAATGATTTCTGCAGTACAAAGTTAAGTAAATATAATCATCAGCAGCAGCTGCTGCAGCTACAGGCCCGGCCGGCGGCTGTTCGTGGTGTGTGTGACTGTGTTCGCGTTCGTTCAAACTGCTGCTCATGTGCCAGACTAGAGTCTCTGTCTCAACTGCAAGGCTCCGATTCCCGCCCGCGCGCAAGACTGCAAATGCAATCAATCATGTATGTTGTAATTTTTTATTTGCGAGTGTGCCTGGCTGTCCCGTCCGCCGGCCCGGGCGGCCCGCCCCGCGCACATTCTTGTTGATGTCAACTGATCCAGCCAGCAGCCAGGACATGGTAGCGTAGCCCGGCCGGCCCGCCCAGGCCAAGAATGATTAATTAGAGAGAGAATAATATAAAATCGTTTGCGCAGACTAATATACTGTTGTACTGGCCAGCAGCAGTGCACGGCCGTTCAGTTTCGTTTACAGGTACTGGCAGCGGTTTCGTTTTGGCGCCCAGTACTGGTGGTGCCGATGTTGTTAGTTTCGGTTTGAGTGGGTGGGCGAGCGGGCCGGGGCCGCGTTCTGAATGGTGGGGGCAGTTGGGTGGGGGAGGGGGTAGTCAACTGAGGCAGGGGCTGTACTGTGTGTGCGCGCGGTAGCGCGCGGAGCCGCAGATTTCACTTCTTGGCTCAGGCAGGCTGCCATACTGCCCTTTGCCACGCCCCAGCATAACCTGCGCAAGTGCGCAGTCACATCAGCAGGCGCTCCCCCACGCCACGGCCGACGACCACGAACGAAGGAGGGCACCCCCCCCCCCCGACGACCACGAAGTGGCAGAGAGCTGGGCCTGGGCTGCCTGTCGGCTGTCCTCGAGTCCTGTGTCCCCTGAGTCCCCGAAACTGCAAGCAGGCAGCAGCCAGTACGCACACGTCGCACAGAGAAGAGAACTGAGTAAGTACAAACACGAACACCAACCAGTTGGGCAGCCAATCAGCAATGCATGCATTCCAGTGTGTGTGTGCATCAACAAGGCACACATGAGATCAGATCACATCACGATTCACCCCAGGGCCCCCACCTGACCTGCTCATGGGACTCAATGTATTGATCTCGAGATATCTATATTGGAAAGCTGTGTGTCTCTGCAACTTGACATCAGCGAGCATACCCACAGAGCTTTACCCCAAGCCGCATAGGATTTTTTGGTGACCATAACCTGCAGTCTCTGTCCTTTATAAACATACAGGTGTTTGTGCCGACCTGCAATGTCCTGGTTAATTACATTTGGAAATAATTCATGTCTTATAACATCTGTGACCTGTCACAAAGGTACTCATTCCTTTGCTCTTACGCCTACTTTTCTGTTGACAAAACGTTTTCCTTCACACCTTCTCGTCGTCTTTGTTTTCACCTCTTTCTTGCTTTCGCCTCGACCTTTTCCCCCCTCCCAGAAGCACCTTATGCCCTTCGCTTTTACAGACGCCTTGCAGTTTTTCCTGTCCGTTGCTTACAAGTACGTTTTTCTGTAGCAACCGCGTCTTACTCTCATCAGTCTTCACCCCTCCCCCAGCACAGATTTAACAAAGGTGGCTCACGCCAGTGGCGAAGCAAAGATCGCAGAGCCATAGTGCAGTTATGCCAAATAACCCCTCCCCCCCTCCTCCCCCGCAGTCCCTTGGTTAGGTACTGAATGCAGCCATAATAGGAGTGCACAAGTCCCCTCAGACCTCTGGGTCCCGGTGCCACTGCAGCTGCTGTACCATTGAAAAGCACGCCTCTTGTTCTCACAGGAAGAAATGTACTCATTTCCTAGAAAATCGGCTAGCGGTCCCCTTTATTTGTAATAAATATGGTGAAACAAAATTTGAAGCAATTATAAAGGGCATTTATCCGTATTTAGGTATTTTTTGTTTGGCGCTGCATTCCTTCGCAGATGTATTGAATTGATACGGGTGTGGGGGGGGACAATATGGTCAAGATCACACAGTGTAACCAAGTGTACATGCCAGGACTAGAATTAAGTGCTCTTAGTTCAAAAGCCTGTCAAGTAGTCACCAAACGTGCTGCGTTGTGGTTCCGTAAATAAGTGCTTCCTTCAGCTTACTGGGTCTGGACGCTATTTATTTTATCGACGCCAGAAAGATGAAAGGCACTCCTGTCATCCTGTAACCTGTCGGTTAAAGCGCTTAGCCTCGCAGCTGACGCTCACTCCGCTGCCCTTTCTTCCTGACAGGTGAAGTGAAGAGGACAAACAGGGGTCGATGAGAGGTGATAAGAGTTGTAAACACCGCTTAGAAGTTTGCAGTGATATACAGGCGCTTGTGCAGGAGCACGCGGTGAAAGTGTCCCTTGTTACTGAGAGGCACTATCTCACTAGTTAAACGTTCGGCGCCAGACATGAAATGCCGTGTTTTTTATTCTCACTTGTGCCTTTGACCAAAACCGTGTGACCTTGGGCAGACTGGGCCGGGTGGGCCCAGGCCCCAGCACAGCCAGTATATTCTATTTTTAAAAGCACCTGCTGCCGAGTTCCTTCCTGGCCTCCAGTAATATTCAGGCATACATTCAAATGTCAAGATAACTGGTGATTAATCGTCTTCATAGAGAAAGACAAGAGTTTTGTCTAGGGGAAGTTGTGACTGCTTGTAAGGTAGTACAGATGCCAGATGGTTACTATACCTGCTGCAAAGAACGTTTACCATGCTGATCAAAAAGTGCATGCAATCATGTAAAGTAGGTCAGTGACACGTGTTACTGCTTCTGTCAGAGAGATCCTTTTGTTACTTGCTATTTGTATATATTACATCTGACGTTTAGCAGTGTCAGTTGCCGATGTGGGTGGAGCCAATATAGTAAGTGGGTGGAGCCAGAGAAACGTGGGCGTGGCCTCCGACAAACATTTGAGCACCTGCACTTCAAATTTTACAAATTAAGCACTGCCGATACTAAGTTGTTGTACTCGAAGTCATTTCTAGACAAGTTGGCTGTAGAAGGCTACGAGTTATGGAAGGAAACTATTGACCTTAAATCTGTTTGGGGTTCTAAAAGCTGGCAGGTACAAGGCACTGAGGCTTTGCACCGAGCATGTCTCATCCCAAATCATATGTTGTTTTTGAATTCTACCATTTTGCAAACAACATTCTTTGGATTGGCTACTTCTAAAAAATTAAATACACCTACAGTCCCTGATTTATAAGAATATTCTGGTTGGAGTAATATTACACAGTTTTCCATTAGGGAATTGCAATCTCTATTGCATAATTCGTCCTTTAACATATCCAGTTTGGATCCAAAAGGTTGGCTGATGTGGCACAGAAGTACTGATTCATGCCAACGTTGTTTTCTGGGTTTAGCTGATGGATTTACACAAGTCAGGCCTGATCCCCTTTTTGATACTGACCATTCTGTCACCACCTATTCAGTAGGCAAATTATGTCAGAATTGGCTTCAACATTCTACCTTGGCTGCGGGTAAACTGCATCTATCCAAGCTGACTGATGATGTGGATTTAAATGATTTCATAAAAGGCACGGCTAGTGGTAGATCTATAGGATGGATATATGCGATTTACAATGAAATCTGGAAAACATCGCAGATTGAGGCGCCTACACGCCTTAGAGTTATTGATCAAGCTATTTTAGAAAAAGTGCTTGCAGTTGTAGATAATAGTATTAACATGCTTTCTTCTCGCATTTACACATTAGATAATATAGTGTCTTCTGTTGTTGATATTGTGCAAGATGAAGTGTCTGTGTTATACCATGGTCAAAATCAATTGCGTTCCATTATGCAATTTGCATGGACCCTACAGACGCTTAAATCTGGAAAAGTGCCTTGGAATTACATGAACGTGTCCTCCAGCGCTTGCTTTCAATGTGAGATGCATCTTTTTCCATGTTACACATTGAAAGGTTGGAATCTTTACTGTTCTCTGTGGCAAAAGCCACTGCTGCAACGTGGCTTATCCACGGGTTAATCACATTACCATTTGCTTTGTTTAAATTTACAAATTGTATGTGATATATTGCGATAGGGCGATATGAACCTCTGGGTAGTTCATTTCTCCATGAAGCCTGGTCGCTTCCATTTACTTACAGATGCCTAAAAGATGGACAAGAAGTGTATCTTAAAGGTGAAGAGTGCACAGAGACACCAGATTTAGACACCAGACATTAATGTGTATACATATTCAATTACACGGTTCTTGTAACCAAGAACGGCCAAATTTAGCCTGTGTTTTGAAAGGTACTCCGGTTCCCGCAATCGTCCCCACTTTCACATTACTGGCAAACGGCAGGTATTTACTTTTAAATAACGAAGATTGTTGTGGGTTAATTAGTGGTTTTGCTTATGTGGTTACAGTGTCTGAGCGAGTGGTTTGTTGCAAAAATGTTTTGTACCGACCCCCGCATGGGAATTCAGAGGTTTCCATCTGGCCGCGAATCCCAACCTTGATGGCAGAGTTCAATGGAATGAGTAGAATAAGAGCCCTTTTGTCCCAAAAAGAAGTGGCCCTGAGTTCGGCTCGTGAAACATTTGTCCTTCACATAGCTAACACCCGAACAGAGGTGCAGGCACTATTAAATACTGACTTGCCATTGCATTTCGGTGAGCTGATTCATTCAATATTTAACGCGTCCTCCACTTCTGGCCTCGCACACTTTTTTAAGATAGTTAGCAGCGGTCTCGTGACTTCCTTTGAAAAGATATTTGGAGTAATTCCTGCTTTCTTTCATTCTACATTTTCGAGCCTATTTGGTGGATTTCCTGTATTGCTGGCGCTGGCTGCAGGCCTTCTGGTGATATTTTGTTTTATTAGAAATGGATGCCCATCCTGTGTTACATGCCGCACAGCCCCACCTGGCACTGTTTCGCAACATGATGCTTGAGTACTATGGCACGTTGCCACTTGCGACTTTAAGCGCGGCATATGGATTATCGTTTCGATTTTCCTATTTCACATGTGTCGAGCCTGTGTTACATTGCCTGAGCTGTGATTTCGAGAGGCCCTTGATTTGTATCTCTGCAAGACGTTGTATCCTGACGTCGATTTTAATTATCTGATGAGTCCCTTAGTTGCTCATGAGTTGTTTTGTTCGGACGAAAGAATTATGGCCTTGGCAGGGATGCATGGACTAATGGGTCGTTGGAACATACTCGCAGCAGCGCAAGCTTTCTTGGTGCAGAGTTTTGTTGAGAACCCACCGAGTTGTCCTCTGATGATGCTAGAGGCTCCGGTGCTGGAGGAGCACGTATGTTCTTTCCCACTATTAAATTGGATGGCTGAACTGTTTTCGGATGATGACAGTGACTTCATGCTGGAGGCTGTTGCTGCATATTTTGCATATTCAGTCCTGTCCTAAAGGCTTTCAAGGCTTTTGATGACAAACCGTTCTTACTTACAATTTTTTTTACAAATTATGCGTACATTTTTCACTACCCAGACCTATTCACTTGAGTAAAAGTGAACAATGGATTGACAAGTTGGATTTTTTTTAAAATTGACTTATGAAAATGATTTTTCCATCATTTTTAAATTTAACCTGGCTCATCGTTCTTGAACTCTGCTTTCATGATGTGCCCCTTGCCTTATCTTATCCGTGCTCGGATCATGGGGGGATGTCATATAGTTACTGCTTGCGTATATACCGTGTTAAGTTAGCATGAGCTTATTAAATGTTTAAGCGCCATTTTACCTTTTGCTGCTTCTGCACACGACACATAATTGTTGTTTTAGCATTCAGCCCAGAAGAGCGTTGTGATTTATACAAGAATAATGTGTTATTGCTCTGATATCAGCTTTGCTTAGTAAACTGTGTCTGTACAGTGAGTGCTGAAGCCGTCAAGGATAACTCGACACAGTGTTATTGTGAGGTCTGATCTTCGCACCTTCCTAGACATAACATAAATGCAGCTGCTGCCAAAATCTGGCTTCAGGCGCGTTTTATATTGCTTTGCATAGAGCACACGAAACACACTTGATGGTGCTTCGCATGCAGAGAGCTGGTGGAAGATGATGTGATCCTCTGCCACTAGGATCTTGAGGTATGGGGCCGCCCTGCCAAAACCCAAAGAGACCTTCTTAGATATTAATATAATATGCTAGTTAGGGAGGGTGAGAATTAGGTGTTGTTTAACCCTATTCATTTCAGCATTTTAGCATGTTGTCACCTTTTGCATTCTATGGACTAGTAACTATGCTGATAACTTTGCTTCTTATAATATGTTTGCTTGTATTATCTAAGATACTGCATATGAGAACAATGCATTCGTAAATAAACATTTCAAATGTGCATGCGTCCTCATTTACTCCACGTTCTGGTTTGAAATGATTGTATAATGAAAGAGTGTTCATGTGTTCCAAGTGACCTGAGGTATTCTAAGTTCATGTTCAGGTTTGTCGAAACATTATGAGTTTGTAATGACCAATGAGACACTGTAGCTAGCTCGGTAAGGGGATTTTAGGTACTAAGGTGAGTTTTGGCACACCCTAATTCACTGAGGTTCCAAGTTTCTATGCACAGTTCTGTAGGAGAACGGAATCCCTGCTACATGGAGCCCATACGTTGGTGGTCTTATTTCATGACACTCGAGGAGTACATCATTCAATCCTTAACCCCTTCATTGCCGTTTCCGGAAAACGGTGGTGTCGGAAAAAAACGTCCTATTTGTGAAATAGGTCTTTTCAAGCTTGAATCTTTCTAAATGGTTTCCTTGAATAACTGCCCAGTTGTGCTACAAAGTTTCCTTTGTCTTTTTACCTTTCTGTGACGTCATGGCCGCTGCCGTGGACATTCCGCAGCATAGTCGCATTGCCGTACGCAATCATTTGCAGAATTACAATGTCCCCGTGGATGGCATTGCCATGATAATGGTGTTGTGTGTGGAAACAGCTTACCCATACGAAATCTTTTATTCGTGGGTGACATTTCCGGCTGTGGATGCAAATTCTGGTGTGTTCCACACTTACACTCCCACGCCTGTGCCGAATGAATATACTCCGTATAGGGCACAGGAGGTACCTATAGATACTTGGCAGCATCGAGTTTAGTTTGGTGGCGCCCTCCCCCATTCTTTAACCGCTCCGAGGTTAGGTCCTTTGTCCATTCCATGTGCAAATTGGCCTGTTTTGGCTGGATTTACTCCTCATCCTCAACACGGCAATTGTACCGTTGTTGAACTTCGCAGACTAAATGTAGTCTCAATTAGCGTTATTCGGGCTTTGGTGCAATACATAACCCGTAATCATCCGGGTGGGGCCCCAGGTGGTGCGGCGCTTCCTGCGGGACAGAGCGGTATGAAGCTCAGTCCCGTGATGGTCAATGCTATGATGGGCAGGCTTCCCCAGGATAAGGATGACTTTCCTTTCTGGCTTGCCGAGAAATTTGACCAGCTGGAAGCTGTATTTCCTAACACGACTGCTAGTGAAAAACACAGGATTCTGACAATTAGTTTACCCAAAGACTTGGCCCCTGAAATCAGTGACTGTGAGACCTGGGGTAGAACATTTGCGGCGGTCTACGCGAGGTGTTATGGCACTCCGTCTATGGCTGTCCTGCCTAGGGTCCTTAAGCGTGTTCAGGATGAGCACGGACCTGAGGCTGCGGTTGAATTGGGTATGCCACAGATAGTGAGAACGCGGCTTCGGAATCTGACATGGGCTCTGACCTTGCTGGACAGTGCGGCAGAGATTACCATAGTGCAAGAGGCCCTGCGTCCACCACTAAAGGTGACAGCGACTAACCGTTATGTTGTAGTAGAAACAGCTGACACTATAGTTGCTCCCCCTGAGAGACTTTATGAAATTTTCCTGTTAATCGAAGGTGACATTCAGCGTACCATAAAAGGGATATTTTGGGAAGATCTTTTGTCTACGTATGACATTTTGCTTTCGGAGGCTGACTGGCCCACACCTTTATTTTTTCTCGCAGCTCCGCGAGGGGAGGAGGTGACCCTCCCCAGTTTCGTGCACACAGTCTCCAAGGAGCATGCGCTGAATTTTGCAGAAGAGTGGGCTAAGGCTCTAGCACCGGCTCTGTACCATACACACTGTGGTTGGGATAAAATGTCCCCACACCACGAGATTCCATTGCGGTCTCAGCAACAGCCGCAACCTCAATATCCCATACGACGTGAAGCTAAGGCTTCCGTTGCGGAAATCCTTGACCAATTTCAGTATCAGGGAGTGATTGAAACGTGTGTGTCTCCAATGAATAACCCACTTTTTACTGTGACCAAGCCAGACGGTTCGTATCGTTTGGTTTTGGATTACCGGCATTTAAACTAGCATTGCCGTACCTGTGCAGTACAGAATACTCACGGCTCTGCCTTAGTGGATAGTCTTGTGCGTAAGCGGTTTAAGCTTGACATTTCCAACGGTTTTTATGTCCACCACTTGGATGGTCTGAGTTCCCAATGGACCTCCTTTACTTGCGGCGGTGTGCATTAACAATTTTGGCGTTTGCCTATGGGCTATAAGAATAGTCCTGGGATTGTTACTGCCCGCATAGTCTCTCTTTTCGAGAGGGTCGACCCAGATGCATGCTCATATGTGGATGACATTTATCTCACAGAGAACGAACTTTGGGAGCATCTGTGTCGCGTTGACCGCTTAATTTGTAGCTTTGCAGATATTGGTTACAAATTCAACTTTGCGAAATCGCACATTGCAGAGTGTACAGTGTTGTTCCTGGGCTACGAGCTCAACAATGAAGGTAGAGGATTGGCTCCTCACTTTTTGGAGAAATGCGCACAACTGCGCGCTCCAACAACTCTGAAAAAATTACAGTCCTTAATGGGTTTTTTACATTTCGGGAGGACATACATTCCGGAATATGCCCAGCGTATCAAGCCGTTGTATGCTTTGATACAACCAACTTTTTCCAAATCATGCTGGCTGCCTGAGCACTCAGCTATCCTGCAATCTTTGCAGGCTGATCTGCTCGCTTCTAAATTCTTACTGACTCGTGACAACCACAGCAACCTGGTGATAAGAATCATCCCTGGGACGGTGGGTTTCACTTACCTGACTTTTAACGAAGGAGACACAGTACCTATTGCTTACAAGTCACACTTGTACACTTCAGTTGAAATGCGATTTTCCACTGTGGAGAAAGTTCTGACGGCTGTACAGATGGCGATTCTTAAGGAACGTGCTCTGTTCCAGGGAAAACGCATGTTGGTTGTTACCCCGTGTCCTGCTTTGGAGGCAGTTACGAAGGCCAGTGTACCAAATTCTAAAGCTTTGCACCCTCGGTGTATACAATGGGCTGCTTCATTGACGTCTCCGGATGTCACGTTTATTTTTGACGCCTCTTTACGGTCGCAGGAGTACTTACAGTATGGATTCGTTCATCCAGCTCCTTTGGCGGATTTCCATTGCATCATTTACACTGATGGGTCGGCGCAGGTTGCGCATGGCTCTAAACACGCCTACGTTTCCGCATGCGCCATTGTGGTCGGTGCCATGGTGAACGATGAGTTCAAGTCCAGAGTCGTGCACATGCAGACTCTAGGAGACTGCACCGCACAATTGGCAGAGCTTTGTGCTCTGATGCTTGCATTGGAGTACGCTGACCCTAGTGTAATGACTCTTATTGTGAGTGATTCCTATTACTGTGTCCAGTCTTCCAATGAAAACTTGTTCTTTTGGATCCAAAATTACTTTCGTGATTCCAAGGGTAGCACAATAAAACACAAATTATCTGGGTTCGAGTGGCTGAGCTCAAAGAGAAGTTACCACTTGTGTTTGTAATTCATACTCTGTTGGAGTTCACGGTGTGGGTAACTCGTTTGCTGATGAGGCGGCGAAATCAGCGGTATCGACATATTTAGTTGCCGCAGTTACACGGTCCAAAAGTAATATTGATGATGATATCTTGGTGGCTGTTGCTGCCACTGAGAAGGGAGGTAAACATCCTACGGGGTTCCCTTCGAAGTACACATGTCACTTAAGTACCGATAAGGTTCCTTATGTGAAAATTCCTGACGTTGGGGAGAGGTTGATTCCCAACTGGGACCGCAGGCAGACATTGATTACAGCGGCGCATGAAGGTGTGGCATCTGCGCATGCGGGCGTCTCGGCCACTGTATCTCAATTACAACAGCGTTTCTGGTGGTATGGACTGTACAAACAGATGCACGATTATGTCCTTCAATGCGACATTTGCCAGCAGATTAAGCCTTCAACTGCTGCGCGTCCGCCACAAACAGAGTTGTACAAATCTAATAAACCACTAGGATGCATTTATTTAGATCACTGCGGTCCTTTTTCTTCTGATACTGCATATAAGTATATCTTAGTCGCAGTTGATTCATGCACACGCTTTGTCTGGGTCTGGCCCCACCGTAGCGCTGATTCACGTACTGTCATGAGAGATTTGCGCGTCTTTGTATAGATTTTTGCCTGTGGTACCTTCCATTCGGATCAGGGTCCTGCTTTCGCCTCTAAGGCGTATAAGGATGCTATGATGTCGTTGGGGGTCCAAGTCAAGTTTTTGTCTCCATACAGAACTGAGGGTAATAGTGTAGCGGAACGAATGAACCGTGACTTAAAGCAATCATTGACAGCACGAGTTATAGGCACTGGCAGGAACTGGCTGGCCCATCTCAATGGCGTGCAGCGTGCTCTTAATATTCTCCCTAGAAGGTCTCTGGGTGGGCGGACCCCATACGAAATGCTCTTTGGTATCAAGATTTATGTCCCGGACCTTAACGGTCTAGACTGAGTGGCCCAAGCCACAACCTTTGACATAGATGAACATTGCAATGTTTTACAGGATCTAGAAAAGACCAGAGACAGTCTTGCACAGGAACATTTGCCCTCCACATCGGATGATGCGTTGCAGATCCCGGTTGTTGGCTGGCTACCCCAAGTTGGAGAACTGGTTGGAGAGAAGATCGATAACAAGAAAGAATTTGGTCCTTCCTATCGAGCTCCGGTTCTTGTGCTTGGCGTGAAGGGCACAAGAATAGTCATTTTACCACCACTTCCAGGTCGTAAGGAAAACAGGTTTATCTCAATTGACAATGTCAAGATACACAGAGTGGCCGATTCTTCTTAGTATGACACCGGCTGTCTCCTGTCATTCGATTGTGAGAAATTCTGTTTTGGCCACTGCTTCCAATCCAGAGCCAAAGGTGGCCATCGAGATGCCTACAATTTCCAGTCCTTTATTAAGTACTTTGCCTGGTACTAACGTTGATGAAATTGATTACACTTACCCGACTGACTTATCGATGCCTGATTTGCAAACACGTTTGGCCACAGAATCCAGATTTTCTTTTGACACTGTTTCGCATAACTCAAAGAAGCCCTCGCGTATTGCAATTAATGCCAGTTTATTTAAAAAACACTTTTTGATTCCCCCTTGGACATATATTTGGTTGGTACTTTTTTCAATTTACCTTTTTATGTCAATTGGTTTTGTGTTTTATTTTTTTCGAATCGTCAATGGACACTATGTCGAGGAGAGAACATGCATTCGACATCTAAATGGAACTTTGGCCCCCCTTTCCTCATCGCATTCAGCACACAGACTGAAAAGAGACTTGACTTTTGTTAACATCACTTCTTGGCCTGTCCTTGATGGGATTGTGTGGGATGCCGTTAAATTTCAAATCCATGGGTCTACTGAGGTTGTTAATGTCCCTAATGTGCTCAGGGTAAACATGGGGGATGTAGTTAAACAAAACATACGTTCTGATGATTGGGATATTCAGGCCGTAGAGGCATTGTTTTCTGATTTGAAATATTATGCTGCCTTTGATGCTGAAGATTTGTACTTAGAATCTGCTAATTATGGTGAATTATTTTGCTTCCAACATTTTGGCAACCATTATCTGCATAAAACTAATTCCAGAAGTAGTACTGTACATTATACACAGTGGGAGCATTGCCCGGCTCCTTTACAAGGCAGTTCGAGTACTTTTTTGAAAAAGTACTCATATTTTACTGACTTTAATCAGTCCAATCCCGCTTCTTTTTATTTTAAATTGACAGAGAAGTCCATGTCCAAGGTTAAACTTACCGATACTAAGTTGTTGTACTCGAAGTCATTTCTAGAAGAGTTGGCTGTAGAAGGCTACGAGTTATGGAAGGAAACTGTTGACCTTAAATCTGTTTGGGGTTCTAAAAGCTGGCAGGTACAAGGCACTGAGGCTTTGCACCGAGCATGTCTCATCCCAAATCATATGTTGTTTTTGAATTCTACCATTTCGCAAACAACATGCTTTGGATTAGCTACACCTACAGTCCCTGATTTAGAAGAATATTCTGGTTGGAGTAATATTACACAGTTTTCCATTAGGGAATTGCAAACTCTATTGCATAATTCGTCCTTTAACATATCCAGTTTGGATCCAAAAGTTTGGCTGATGTGGCACAGAAGTACTGATTCATGCCAAAGTCGTTTTCTGGGTTTAGCTGATGGATTTACACAAGTCAGGCCTGATCCCCTTTTTGATACTGACCATTCTGTCACCACCTATTCAGTAGGCAAATTATGTCAGAATTGGCTTAAAAATTCTACCTTGGCTGCGGTTAAACTGCATCTATCCAATCTGACTGATGATGTGGATTTAACTGATTTCATAAAAGGCCCGGCTAGTGGTAGATCTATAGGATGGATATATGCGATTTACAATGAAATCTGGAAAACATCACAGATTGAGGCGGGTACATGCCTTAGAGCTATTGATCAAGCTAATTTAGAAAAAGTGCTTGCAGTTGTAGATAATAGTGTTAACATGCTTTCTTCCTGCATTTACACATTAGATAATATAGTGTCTTCTGTTGTTGATATTGTGCAAGATGAAGTGTCTGTGTTATACCATGGTCAAAATCAATTGCATTCCTTTATGCAATTTGCGTGGACCCTGCAGACACTTAAATCTGGAAAAGTGCCTTGGAATTACATGAACGTGTCCTCCCTCTTTGCCCCTTTTAATTTGGCTGCCAAGCAGCGCTTGCTTTCAATGTGAGATGCATCTTTTTCCATGTTACACATTGAAAGGTTGGAATCTTTACTGTTCTCTGTGGCAGAAGCCACTGCTGCAACGTGGCTTATCCACGGGTTAATCACATTACCATTTGCTTTGTTTAAATTCACAAATTGTATGCGATATATTGCGATGGGGCGACATGAACCTCTGGGTAGTTCATTTCTCCATGAAGCCTGGTCGCTTCCATTTTTACTTACAGATGCCTAAAAGATGGACAAGAAGTGTATCTTAAAGGTGAAGAGTGCACAGAGACACCAGATCACTCATTAACGTGTATACATATTCAATTACATGGTTTTTGTAACCAAGAACGGCCAAATTTAGCCTGTGTTTTGAAAGGTACTCCGGTTCCCGCAATCGTCCCCACTTTCACATTACTGTCAAACGGCAGGTATTTACTTTTAAATAACGAAGATTGTTGTGGGTTAATTAGAGGTATTGCTTATGTGGTTACAGTGTCTGAGCGAGTGGTTTGTTGCAAAAATGTTTTGTACCACCTCCGCATGGGAACTCAGAGGTTTCCATCTGGCCGCGAATCCCAACCTTGACGGCAGAGTTCAATGGAATGAGTAGAATAAGAGCCCTTTTGTCCCAAAAAGAAGTGGCCCTGAGTTCGGCTCGTGAAACATTTGTCCTTCACGTAGCTAACACCCGCACAGAGGTGCAGACCCTATTAAATACTGACTTGCCATTGCATTTCGGTGAGCTGATTCATTCAATATTTAACGCGTCCTCCACTTCTGGCCTCGCACACTTTTTTAAGATAGTTAGCAGCGGTCTCGTGACTTCATTTGAAAAGATATTTGGAGTAATTCCTGCTTCCTTTCATTCTATATTTTCGAGCCTATTTGGTGGATTTCCTGTTTTGCTGGCGCTGGCTGCAGGCGTTCTGGTGATATTTTGTTTTATTAGAAATGGATGCCCATCCTGTGTTACACGCCGCACAGCCCCACCTGGCACTGTTTCGCAACAGGATGCTTGAGTACTATGGCACGTTGCCGCTTGCGACTTTAGGCGCGGCATATGGATTATCGTTTCGATTTTCCTATTTCACATGTGTCCAGCCTGTGTTACATTGCCTGAGCTGCGATTTCGAGTGGGCCCTTGATTTGTGTCTCTGCAAGACGTGTCTCCTGACGTCGATTTTAATCATCTGATAAGTCCCTTAGTTGCTCATGAGTTGTTTTGTTCGGACGAAAGGATATGGCCTTGGCAGCGATGCATGGACTAATGGGTCGTTCGAACATACTCGCACCAGCGCAAGATTTTTTGGCACAGAGTTTTGTTGAGAACCCACCGAGTTGTCCTCTGATGATGCTAGAGGCTCCAGTGCTGGAGGAGCACGTATGTTCTTTCCCACTATTAAATTGGATGGCTAAACTGTTTTCGGATGATGACAGTGACTTCATGCTGGAGGCTGTTACTGCATATTTTGCATATTCAGTCCTGTCCTAAAGGCTTTCAAGGCTTTTGATGTAAAACCGTTCTTACTTACAACATTTTTTTACAAATTATGCGTACATTTTTCACCACCCAGACCTATTGTCTTGAGTAAAAGTGAACAATGGATTGGCAAGTTGGATTTTTTTTTAAATTGACTTATGAAAATGATTTTTCCATCATTTTTAAATTTGACCTGGCTCATCGTTCTTGAACTCTGCTTTCATGATGTGCCCCTTGCCTTATCTTATCCGTGCTTGGATCATGGGGGGATGTCATATAGTTACTGCTTGCCAATATACCGTGTTAAGTTAGCATGAGCTTATTAAATGTTTAAACGCCATTTTACCTTTTGCTGCTTTTGCACACGACACATAATTGTTGTTTTAGCTTTCAGCCTAGAAGAGCGTTGTGATTTACATGAGAATAATATGTTATTGCTCTGATATCAGCTTTGCTTAGTAAACTGTGTCTCTACAGTGAGTGCTGAAGCCTTCAAGGATAACTCGACACAGTGTTATTGTGAGGTCTGATCTTCGCACCTTCCTAGACATAAGATAAATGCAACTGCTGCCAAAATCTGGCTTTAGGCGCGTTTTATATTGCTTTGCATAGAGCACACGAAACACACTTGATGGTGCAGAGAGCTGGTGGAATGCAGAGAGCTGGTGGAAGATGATGTGATCCTCTGCCACTAGGATCTTGAGGTATGGGGCCGCCCTGCTAAAACCCAAAGAGACCTTCTTAGATATAATATAATATACTAGATAGGGAGGGTGAGAATTAGGTGTTGTTTAATCCTATTCATTTCAGCATTTTAGCATGTGGTCACCTTTTGCATTCTATGGACTAGTAACTACGCTGATAACTTTGCTTCTTATAATATGTTTGCTTGTATTATCTAAGATACTGCGTTTGAGAACAATGCATTCGTAAATAAACATTTCAAATGTGCATGCGTCCTCATTTACTCCACATTCTGGTTTGAAATGATTGTATAACGATAGAGTGTTCATGTGTTCCACGTGAGCTGAGGTATTCTAAGTTCATGTTCTGGTTTGTCGAAACATTGGGAGTTTGTAATGACCAATGAGACACTGTAGCTAGCTCGGTAAGGGGATTTTGGGTACTAAGGTGAGTTTTGGCACACCCTAATTCACTGAGGTTCCAAGTCTCTATGCACAGTTCTGTAGGAGAACGGAATCCCTGCTACACTACCATGGTTAAAAAAAAAATGCTGGTCTATCTGCATCGTCCTTGCTCACTACAGTGACGCTGAGGTTACTTGGTAGAGATGTCACAAGTAACTCATGTAGTGAGACGATAAACATCTGTACCAAGTGACCATAATCAGCAGATGCCTGAAAGCTTGAATTCAGATCACCAGTCCTTTGAGATGCACATCACCAATGGGAAAGAAATCCCACCTGCTCATGCCAACTTTCAGTTGCTTGGCTCTAGAGTGCCTTGAGTCAGATTCCATTGACATGCGCTCACAACATAATGTAAATAAACAGAAGGGGGACGTTTCACAAAAATAAACTTAGACCAAATGTCTAAGTTGAGACCTAAAATATGTTTAGTGAGACCTGTCACTATATTGGCATGCCCAAGCTTGCCTACAACTGCTGCCAGACTTGCAAACCTGAAAAGAATATCTCATCTCTCATTTTCCATGGTCCCACAGTGGAACATGTAAATAGGGCACCAGACGCCCTGGGAGATTGAAACAAACAACATTATTGATCTCACTAATTTGCACCTTTTATCCTGCCAAGATTCAAGGCATGGAAAGCATTCATTGGCCTTCTGCATTTGCAATTAGACCTTTCCCATAAACCTCATGTTATAATACTGCAATGCAACCCAAACTAAGTTTAACAACACCCACTTTCCTGTCTTACACAGTTTATTGCCTCACACCAATATAAAGTGCATTGTTTATTATATACTTTTAATAGACCCAAAATGCCTTTTTCCAATAAGATTATGCCTGGTGTTTCTTTCTGGTCTAACCAGAATACTATAACACTTGGGAAAGAATATGCATCCGAGAAGTCCAGCACTGGAGCACAGGATGGCAAACACCTCCACGGCCACCATGCACTTCCCCCGTGTGCTCAGATACGCTGGGATGAAGGAGATCCACACACTGACAAACACCAGCATACTGAAGGTGATCAGCTTGGCCTCGTTGAAACTTCCAGGCAGATTTCTTGAGAGAAAGGCTACTATAAAGCTGACTGTGGCCAGGAGCCCCATGTATCCCAGCATGCAGTAGAAGAAGATAGAGTCCCCTTCATTACACTCAATGATAATTTTTTCTTTGTAGGCTACAATGTTCATCTCTTCAAATGGTGGTGATTTCACCAACCAAAAAAGACATATAAGAACTTGTATCAGAGAAGAGACGAGGACTATGCAGTTAGGAGTTTTCGATGCAAGCCAACGTCTTGTTTGGCCATTGGGATGTGTTGCTTTGAAGGCAATGACAACAACTATAGTCTTGGCCAAAACAGATGAGACGCTAATAGAAAATATCACTCCAAACACTGTCTGTCGGAGCATGCAGGTGAGTGTCTGAGGAAGGCCGATAAATATGAATGAGCAGAGGAAGCAGAGCATCAGGGAGGTGAGAAGAAGATAACTGAGTCCTCGATTGTTGGCTTTGACAATGGGAGTATCTTTGTACCTAATGAATACTCCTAGGACGAAACAAGTAATGAAAGTCAAGAAGACAGCAGAAATGGTAAGCGTGAGTCCCAGGGGCTCTTCAAATGAGAGAAACTCTCTCACTTTTTGGACACAATCATCATGTTTTTCATTGGACCATTGCTCATCAGGACATTTCATACATTCATCTCTCTCTGAAAATGAAATTAGGTAAAATTAATATTTGAAAATAAAACCCAGCATCATAATTCTTATTGAAAGACTTTATGAACTTCACATCTAAGCAAAAGTTTAATTAATGATTTACAGTCTGATTTGCAAACATGGAGCAACACATAGAAATATGACTGCATACAAATGACTTGTATGTTGTGAGATTGTATGGAACCAGTACAATTAGCCCTACTTTATAAGCATAAAAAATATCACATTTTCCACCAATCACCAGTTATTTTTGCTTTCCATCACTCACATTAGTAGTGAAAGGAGCACGTTAATGTCACTTACAAGCTATGTAACTGCCCTTGAAACTGATCTGATTTCAATTCCTCTCTCATAAAATATTATGAAATACATCAGTTGGTGGCATGGCTTGGTGCTGTTAAGTATGGGTGTCTTCGCCGCAGCACTCAGGAAGTTTTTCTCTGTTACCTCTAGTGAAGGTTTGGAAGAGCAGGAGATTCATGGGCAGGAAGGTCACCTCCTCATCATTCCTAACCTCAGTATTGCTCTTTTTCTTAATTTATCTGATGCAGAGACCAATTTCTCCCACATACATTCCTTACTTCTCTTCGGTGAGGGCTGTCTGTCATTGTTAGTATTGCTGAGCAACATATTTTTTTAAATGCCTCAAATATATTTCTTATCTAAAGCTGACTTTTTAATGCTGCTGCAAAGTATCTACGTGACTTTACGTAAAATACTATGTCTCATAAGCTTTTCGTAGTTGAGATATATTTGAACTACACAGCAAGTTTGAAACTGTGCTACTGTTAGTCCGCATATGGGCAAAACCTGACATTTAAAGCTGACCAATGCATTTGTTCTATCTCATTCCACATCAGAACCATATGTCCAAATAATTGAGGGGATAATCAATCAAAAATAAGAGTTGTGTATTTCTGATTTGCAGAAACCATCATTTACAACCAAAATATTTTTGAGTTCTGGTAATTGAATTAGCAAGAGGTTATAACGGGGAGGTTTATGAGGGAGAGGTGTCGCACAGTAGCCAGAATGGCTGACTCTGGAGCACAGGCCTCATGGTTGATCCCAAGAGCCGGTGACAGCTCAGCTCAGCACCATGTGACTGTGGGCAATAGCTCGCTTAATCTCCCCAATGGCCCCCAGCGCCTTAAAACCTTAACCGCATGCGTGCGGGCGGAATTCCGCTCGTACGCTGAGATATGCGAAAGCGCATGTTACGTGACGAGCTGGGCTCGTCATCAGCATAGCAGGAGGCTACCTCATGACGAGCCCAGCTCGTCATCAGCATCGAAGGGGTTAAGGGGTAATATGCTTGCGCTTCACAAATATGGATTATTATTATTATTATTAATATTAATATTAATATAACAAGATCCTCCTTAACCCAACGAGTCAAACTGTTCTGTTTCGATGGAGTTACTCATTGAGGAAATCATAGCTCTTAGACAATATGTTGCAGAAACTAAAAAAAGACTTCAAGAGAGTTACTGATGAAGATCACAAGATATACATTTAGCATGATACCTCAAGAAGAATAAAATCTACGCACATGGAAATCTTTCCTCTTATAGAACCAACGGAAGATCTGGTGAACAAATGGAGGAGAGATAATATTAGAATGTATGGGTTGCTGGAAGTTGTAGAAGGGAATGACCCACTTAAATTTTTTCTACTTATCATTCCTAGGCCACTTACCTGTGAACAGTCCTTTGACCTGTCAAAGCCCTTTCAGACCCAGCTCACATGCCTAAAGGCTCGTACCTCACTCCTTCTGCTCTCTCTCTTCTTCTGCCCACATTGACCAGCTCCTTTTCTCCTTTCTCTTTCATCCGAGCCAGGGTAATTAAACTGTGAAACTGGCCGCATCAATTCACCATGGTTGCACCTACATTTTTGATGCATTTAGAAAAAGGCCAAATTGCTAAAAGTAAATCAGCACGGGATGGTGCCAGGACTGACATTTTGAAACCAGACTAAACCTCAGGTATATTAATCACCGCAAGAGGAGTCTGATGCCTCCCTTTCAAGGTGTTCCTCCTATTCAGTTCACTTAAATTCTACTCAAACTTTGCCTATGCTCAGCCTCTTGGATTCCAGGACAAAACTGTCTGCATTTATGTGACCAAATAAATTCTGCCCCAATCTTTTAGTGTCTCCATTAAAGATCATTTTAGTCCTGATGACCCTGCTCCAAATGCTTATGTCAACCTGGCAAAACATCTAGAAATGACATATGTAGACTGCTAATTTTGATGGTGCTTCACAAGTGTGGACTTCAAAACATTCTATTGTCGCGATCAGTTACATTTATCAATGTTGTACAAAACACAAATGCACTTTTGATTCACCTTGTATTACTTTCACTGTGTCATCACTCGTTAGGAGCTCTTTTTTATATTTACTTTGTAAGTTAATATATTCATAAATGAGAGAAACGCGTAACAATTGTACTCATTTGAGAGGGTTTTCTTCTTTCCCTAAAATAAAACTATAATTCTGCCTACTGCTTACCATTGGTTTTGCACCTCCATGAGTCTTATGTTGCTTTTCATTGGTTGGCACCCTGATACATCACTTCAGAGTGAAAAACAGAAGCACCGGTCAATTACAGTTTTCTTATGCTGTAGCTGTTTCTTTTGTTCCTTTGGGGACTACTTCAATAAAGCAAGAGTGATGCTTGAAACATTGTCCGCCATAAAATGCAGGCTGTCTGCCGCTTCCCCGCTCCCTGCTGACAGCATCTCTGCTGGGGATGCTGCCTTATCTAAGGCCTGCCTTTCCAAACTCTCCCCTATACATTTCTTTTAGGTTGAACATTCAAGACCTCTTATATATACTTTATTATATACTTTTAGATTGAGCATTTAAGACCTTTTGTATATACTTTAGTATGTACTTATATGTGTATGTACTTTGTGGGCACTGGAGATCATCCCTAGGACTTGTCTGCTTCCGCTTAGAAAAGTTTTTTCTGTTCACTGCCTCTTTCTAACTGTCTTGATAGAAAACAACTAGTTTAGGTCAGTAAAATAACAGAATTGCTTTCTGCTTAGGGACTTTCTTTTTTTAGTTTTTCTGGAAAATGCCTCTAACTTTCTTGATAGAAAACGACCAGTGGTGGTCAGTAAAATACCAGAATCGTCTTATCATTCTCTAGATTCCAGTCCTTAGAAATTGTCTTCCACAAGTACCCATAGACAATAATATTTTTCTCAAATCTTGTATTTTCAGTGACATGACCAACAAAGACCCTGATTTTTTATTAAAACAGAGTTTTGGATTATACCATTTCCAGCTGAAAGGCAATATTTCTCTCCATGTCTTCCCATACCTGGCATGTCAATCAGTTTGGTGCTTACTTTCCCTCCATGTTAAAGAACAGTAGATATTTCAGCACCCAGGCTAAAGTGCTGCATAGCTAAATACATATAAATTCCCAAAGGTGAGACCAATTGCATTGCAAATGCTTGTTGGCCTTCAGCCCAATGTAACATGCTCCTAGTAGCACACCCACTTCCCTCCTGCACCTTTTCCAGGCTCCCGTCCCACCACTCTTTACTTGCTCTTCCTGCTGTGTTGCATTCCCACCTCTTCATCCAGCACCGCTGCAGCCTAACCCATTGCCCACAAGCTCTGCTCCTCTCCAGTCCCAGGACCTACAATAAAAGTGATCACTGCATGTACGCGGCACTGGCCCTCCAAATGTGTTCGTACACACATTGACCATACCTAGTGAAACCCTGCAGTACTTTTTTGCAAAACATCACAGTAGGAGCCTTCAACTGCACCCTCTGCCAGTTTACCTGCAGCAGCTAACCCACACACCCCAACTTGCAACACCATCAACACCTCAACATAACACTATCCTCTCCAGCAAACCCGCACCACAACACTGACTTACATGCATGTTTCTCAAAACACAATCTCTCAGCAAACATGCAATTGAAATCTCGGACCTACTCAGCAGCAACGCACTGGACCTCCTCTTTCTAATGGAAACCTGACTCAACTCCACATTGGCAGCCGACATCACCACTGCAATCTCAATTGGCAAAACAATTACACAATAGGACCAAAAGCCAGTAGAAGAACTCAGAATCATCTACAAAGACTCAGTCAAGTGCTCTACGTCCACTGGGACCTCCACCCCTATCATGGAACATCTACACATCAAACTTAAATTGCAAACCTTGAACAACTTCATTTGAAGCTGAAATTCTCTGAAAACTTTACCCTGAACAGAACCCCCATCTATCGACCATCCGGATCGCAAGCTATATTCGTCAGCCTCATCCAGGACTTTATAGCCCCTCTCCCCATTGACGCCAAAGCCTTCATATTCCTCAGCCACCTCAACTTCCATTCAGAAGAAAGGACCAACCCCTGCTGCACAAAACTCTTCGAAAGCCTGAACAATATTGAACTAAACCAGCACATCACAGAACCAACATGCATTGCAGGGCACACACTGGACCCCATCTTCACCACGAGCAACAGTATCAAGTAAAACTCCACCTCACTGCTCACATGGACAGACCAGTCCATCATCCACTTCCAAACCACATGCTAGTCCACGTACCAACCAGTGTCAGTCTACCCAGCTACAGCTGGGGTAAAATCTGTGAAGTAGAACTGCTCAACGTGCTCAGATCAACCTAACCCCACTGACCACCTCACTGAGGACATGACTGGATCAAGAACTATGCAGACTCCCTTGCACCCATAATCAAACCCATTAAGCAAAGAAAAAGCAACGAGCAGGCCAGTTGGTACTCAGAAGACCTTTGAAACTCCAAACGCCACTTCAAACAGCTAGAAAGAAAATGGAGAGCCAGATAGAAAATGTGTATTCAGCTTTGAAGAAGTAACAGCCTCTTTACTAATATAAACGCGCTGTTGCGGTCACGTACAGGGCTTAATGAAGTCTGTTGATTACCATCCTCCTACGTTGCGGTGTGCTAGCCTGCTAAATTTATCATGGCTGTCGTCCCTGGTCTTTTCTCCCTGCCCCCTCCATTAGGAAAAAAAGGGGTTTCCTCTCTCCCGACCCCTCTACTGTGACCCTTGATAGTGGTGATCCATGTACCATTATCAAACTTATAACTTTAAATTTCACATAGCAACATGAATTAACATTCCAATGTTGTTGAACCATTAACCGTGTGGTAGAATTCTACTTGGTTCGTGGTCTATTCTGCTAAAGCACATTATAGTTATCTCATCAACCATGGGAAAACTACAGAAAAAAACACACAATATAGAGATAGTGTTGCGCTGGAGGCTAAATCGTAAGCGCTTATACAGTCCTAATGAGCCCTATTAACAAAGCCTCCTATCCAAGAGAGCTCCAATCCCCTTTTTTAGCTTATCTGACAAGATGCCCTGTGGGAGATTTGATTTTTTAAGCGTTCTGGAGGTTCTCTCGCCAGTCCAGTTAGTCTTGGCAGGTTAGCTCTCTTCTGTCTCTGATGAATTCTCCTGTGCCTTTGTGCATTTCTGTGTGTTTCATTGACGCTTTTCTTTTGCTGATTTGGCGGTGCTGGAGTCTTTAGTGCTGTAGGCAGATACTTGTTCTTCTTCATAGGAGATCCCTAGTATTCTCACTGTCTCTTTGAACTCAGTGCCATGGTAAGATATATTGTGAGATTCAAATGCCAAGCCGAATGGGTTCGTCCATCGATTGCTTATCCGTTGCTGGTCTGAATTGTAGGTACCGGGACAACGTGGCTGGAGCTATATCTTGGAAGAGTGCACCTGTTAGTCTCTGGAAGGTAACGTTTTCCACCTTGCACGCCACTTGTTGTATAGCCTCCTTCACCGGGAATGAGTGGAGCTAAACCAATACATCTCTGGGGCACTTCTGAGGCCCCTCCTGTTGTGGTTCCACTCAGTGTACCCGGTTAATTTTCACCTTCATTGTTGCATCATTAAGCAGATCCGAGAACATTCTTTCGACAAATGCCCACAGATTCAGGCCATCCACTGTTTCCGCCAGATTATGTATCTGAATGTTGTCTCTGCGAGACCTGTTTTCAATGTCCTCGCATTTTAGGATAGTGGATTTGGAGTTGTGTCTTCATGAGGTGAGTCGCTTTTTTCATGTTGTGTGCATGCTGCTCCAGTTCTTGCACTTTGGCTTCTAGGTCCAGCCTTCTCGTGCCATTGCATTCAATACTGTTTCTTTACTGTCCGGAGTGGAACTTCAATTTGCCACCAAAAAAAGGAATTCTCTCTCTCAGGCTGTTCAGCTACTTGGCAGTCCCTTCGCAGGTTGATGTCAAGTGCCTACCTCCCATTGCACATCGTCTTTGACATATCCCCTGTTTTTTAAGGGGTTTCTCTATTTTCCCAATCTAGGCCTCCCCCCATGCCTGTGTCTTTAACTGAGGCTCCCTGCGAGCCCCCTCTAGTGTACTTCATGCTGTTTTTGCCATAATTTCCTTTCTTTTTGAGGGGGGGGGGGCTCAAGTTTTCTCTCTCTGGGCAGACTGCTTGTCCCGGTAGGCCCCCTTTTCCTGGGCTCACCCCCACAACAGTTCAATGTGCCATGTTCTCCCCACTGTATGTAGCGGCTCCCTTCATATGCTTGAGGTCATTACCTGGCGCTGATGCGGCGTATGGACTCTGCCCTTTGGCTCGTGTGTCTTTTGATGAGGTGTCGGGGATGCGTCGCTATTTCAATTTTGCCCTGAGCCCCTACGTACACATTAACCGTCTGTCTCCGATGCCAGAGGCAGGTTAGCGGATCAGATGTTGACCACCACTGGTTGTTTGCCTGCTTCGCCCATTTGCCGCTCTATGAGACCCGAACCAGCGCCATCTTGAAGTCAGGCATAGTTGGACTCCGTTTACAGGCCCTGCCCCATATATGCTTCACGGCAGATCCCGCAGCCTTTCCCATGCTCTGCTCCCCCTCCATGTATAGAGTAGCATCATTATCTCATAATAGTAAATACCAGCGTCAGTTGAGGAAATGGTGTAATTGACAGCTTTTTTGTATTCAAATTGTGGTAACTGATTTAGTACAACTAGTTTTTCTTACATTTGTACAACACATATTGTCTGGCTACAGTAGATGCTTGTGTTTCTGCTCTTATTATCACATTTCTGTCAAAACCTCTTTTCATAAATTGCCAGCAATGTTATTTGTTTCAGTTTTGTAATCATTTAGCTCATAAAAATTCATAGCTGGGGATGTTGTTAACCCAGTGTCTTGGATGTACACTATTTGCAGAGGTTGATTTTCTGTACTGTTTGCTCTGAATTCTATAGTTAGATATGTGAAATTTAAACTCAAGTAACCATTTGACCTGCTATTTTTGAGTACGTTCAATAGAGACAATATTAATATTCAACTTTATGTGGAATCCAAGAAGATTTAGTTTTTCCCCCCTCCAAATCATAAGCACATTATATATGAAATGCAACCAGATTGTCACATTGTTTTCATAATTATGTAGGTCTGGAAGTGAGGTACACTTTCTCTTAATCTACCCCTTGAACAGGGTGACATAAAAGGGAGTGAAGCCGAAACCCATTGCTGTATCACTAAACTGATGAAAAAGTATGGTCTTACAGAAACATAATTTTAGTACTCACTATATAATTTGATTTGCGCTGTTTGACTGTGTGCGAGGCTTGGAGGAAGCGACAATCATTTATTTATGAATAGTACTGAAACATATTTGTGGGAGTCTTTTTTATTGTTCTTAGCAACGTCAGTTGAAGAAGCTATCCTTTAAAGATGAATTAATGATGAGATAATCAATATAAAATAAGAATCAACTTTTCAAACCTAAATTGAAGATTATGGGACTGACTCATTAAGTTATCTTTTCAGTAATTTACATTTTTTCAATAAGTGTATTACATTTTAGATATTGAAATAATCAGAGTATATAGTTACTGAAGAGTGTAAGCTACAAGTCTCCACCCCTGCAAAGGGGACAGAGCTAAATTTACGAGTGCAAGTCACTACTGAAAAAGTAGCAGTAAGTCCAGCACCACACCATCCCATAGAACATAATGAATGTAGGGACTTTAAATAAAACCCAATAGGAAATTATGTTACATCAAAAAATGTAAAAAATATATTGGAATAGTCCATATTTATTATTTAATGCATGTAAAAAAGTTAACAACCATTTTCAAAAAATAATTATTGGATTACTTACAATTAATTCTAAACATCACTTTTAATAGTTTTTAAAGCATATTAAATTTGTATTTCTTTAAGGGGAATTTATAATTTAATTTAAATACTGAACTTTTTTATTTTATTTAACATATGTCATTTAATTATATAATATAATTCATAATAAAGAGCATAGTGTTGCAGCATTTCTTCTTTTTTTTTTGCAAAACATTTGAAATAAATATGAAATGATTTACATTCATATTTTACATAAAAATATTTTGTTACGTTAAATAAACCTTTTAATATGTCCCCATACCAATTACACTCTGAGTGCGGCCCGGGTCCCCATGCAGACCTCCTGACTTTCGCAGGCAAAGCCCTAGGCAACAGCAGCTGCTGTTTACTCAACTGAGAACTAATAATAAAAAGTGGTTAAATGTAAGGGCAAGCATTTATTTAAAGTTATGTGCAGTTAAGAAATGGAAGTGACAAAGGTGTCCAGCTCTGCTTAACATTAGGTACTCCTTCGTTTTTAAAGACATCTTTCATCAAATGTGTAAAAATATAATAAAGACTCTTTAAAACGTGTATTTCATTAACATGCAGAACCATTTCAACGTAGCAATTCAAATTATATCGGTGCATTTAGAAGGTTTTTTTTGCATAAGTGACAGTTTTCAAACATGAATGTAGCAACATTCCCCATTTCCCGTCCTGCTAACAATGCCGATAGTGAACTAATAGGCAAGTCAGTTGGCAAGTGCACCCTTAGGATAGAAAGGGTTGCTAATATACATGAACATTACAGTTTATTAAATCAAAAAGAGGGGAAATAATGTGGCCTAACAGCTAGAGCAGTCGACCTTGAAGCTGGAAACCGGGTTCGAGTCTCGGCAGGGACGCTCAACATCCTATGATTCTGGACAAATCACTTAATCGCCCTTTGCCTAATAAATATGAATAGGTCTGTATGTATATAACTGGTGCTCATGTAAAGTGCTCTGATACCTTCAGGTTGAGTTTGAGCTATATAAAACTCCAAAAAGAAAAAGAAACAGGAAAAAGAAACATAGGAGAAGGTTTTGTACAGCACACATTTTGATGCCCTCTTATATGTCTTAATGAAATAAAAGAGGGAAAGTGAAATAAAACAATTGCCTAGGATCACACAATTTGGTCAAGTGGGCAAACCAGGATTGATCATGTGTTTTCTGGGTCCACTTTGTGCAATTCAGTTCAGCCACTAGATGTGCATGCCTCATCCTAGCCTCCTCCCCTGACACCACCCTCCTGGCATTAGTGCGGGCCTCAGTCACTTTACAGACCTGTGAGGAAAGGTTTGTGAGTACCCATGGCTTCTAATGAGTATTTCAGTCTACAGGAGCCCCGGGCGGGTCAGGGGCACTAGGCACGAGGCCGCTGGGCAAAGCAGCAAACCTGCTTATTTAGTATTCATAGAGCTGTGTCAGGTACTCCCCATAATGTCCTGAAAGGGCTGATATTGCATATTTGATGTTACATGTGGTGCCCCAAGGCAAGGCAGGGGCACCACCATTAACCCCTTCCACGCTCATGACGAGCTGGGCTCGTCATGAAGTAGCCTCCTCGCACGCTCATGACGAGCCCAGCTCGTCATGAATAATGGGAATCATCAAATCTCAGCACAGGGGGGGAATACCATCAGCATTGATGTGGTTAAGCACTGAAGTGGTGTTGGGGGATGCAGTGAGTATAGAACCCCTGCAGGAATGTTTATTACATTATATTCATTAGTCTCTGGGGCCATTGAAATTCTGAACCCCAGAGAAGGTTATTATTGATTAAGTCTGTCCTAAGTTTGTCTTAAGTCTGTCTTAAGTCTGTCTTATGTCTGTCTTAAGTCTGTCCTACTACTTTGGTATTGACAGAAGGCATTTAGTAGTAGTAAAGTTAGGATTTTGTCTTAAGTTTGACTTAAGACAGACTTAAGACAGACTTAAGACAGTCTTAAGACAAACTTAAGAAAAACTTAGGACAGAGTTAAGACAGACTAAAGACAGATTTAAGACAGACTTAAGACAAAATCCTAATTTTACTACTACTAAAAGCATTTTGTGAATACCAAAAGTAGTACGTTTAGGATTTTGTCTTAAGTTAGTTCTGTGAATCAGGCCCAATATGTTTATATCTTTGTGGATATGTGCCTCTATGGACACCCATGTGTATTACTCACCTGTTATGATCTTGTTTCTTAATTTGTTGGCTTGGTAGCTGAGAGGGTGTCTTCCCTCACTTTGGGAGCTGGTACATCCTGTTCAGTTCTCGAGTATGTTGTTGTCTGCTTTACCTGTTCCTCCTTTCCTGATCATGTGTAAAGAGCTCTGATGCCCTCAAGGGTCATGTTAATGATATATACATTTTAACAATAAATACAATTAAAACAAACTCTTCCAGGTCTGGTGTGGCCTAAATAAAAGCCCAAATGTAATCAATACAATAAGGACACCAGGTGCTAAAACTCACCAGGATCACTGATCTCTCCCTGTGAACAAGGGATGCACTCAAAGCAGCAGACAGGCTGTCCTTCTCTGGGAGCCCTTCTGTATCCTGGAGGGCACTTCTCACTACAGACAGAACGTGGGATCTGCGGAAAGGGGGGAAAGACTATGTTCCTTCAATGAATCAGACCACTTAGCAGAAGTAACATCCCATGACCTTTTCCCAATTGATGGCATCATAGGCAGTGATGGCACCTGCCATTATTTTAGTTACATTGCTGACATTTATAAAAGCCTAAGGCTACGTTAAAGAACATGTATTGGGAAATGGTATGGATGTCTATTCAATGTGCAGGTACTAATGCAAACTTAACAGCACGTTATCTGAATATCAAATCGGTACCTTCTTATGAACTTTTTTGGGACTTTATCGAAAAACCATTTCATAGAAAACTATACTTTCAATTTAGGATCGGGACGCTTCCCATAAAGGCGTTTACCAGTAAATGGTCGAAAAGCATAGACGATAAATGTCCCCACTGTAAATATTTGATAGAGGATGTAGCTCATATACTGTTTGTTTGCCCTCTGTATGCTAATCCACGACGTAACTGGATAAAACCAGTGTGCCTGAACATAGGAACGCGTAGGTGCATAGAGGCACTAAGAATACTAGAATCAGATTGTACATCTTATCTGGCCATTGCTATTGCAAAATTCCTAGGCTGGTCATGGATTATACGTACTCGCACTATACAGCTGCTTGGCACAGTTTAAAGATTTTTAGTAATGATGGATTTTAACGACTTGATGTAGCTAATTTCGTAAACAACAGTACTATGTTTAATTAGTTTCTTAAATGACGTTTTTTAACTTTGTTCTAGTATTTATTGTATTGTGTAAGTTAGGATGTATAAATGCTTTTATGACTGTTGTCGAATAAAGCTTTGAAATTTGAATTTGAAAAGCCTATAATACCTGCAAAATTAGTAGACAATTGGAAATGCCTTAGGTTTGTCTTTATACAGTCTAAATCAGCATAAATAATAGCTTTTATGGTCACTGAGTTGTCTACAACAAGATTTCAACCTGTGGCTTTCAATTTGAGTTGAGTTGTCCACCTCGGAACTCTTAGTCTAAATAAAGGGGCATATTTACTAGTAAAGTGGCAAAGTATGTCTTTAAGCCAAGAAGGCTAGCGACACATCCCGTCACTTTAGAAACGCAGCGCTGCACCATCTTTACAAGAATATGGTGCAATCCTGCGTTTCTCTCTGCACTGGTGCTAAATTTAACGGCCTAGCACCAATGCAGGCACCCTGGCACCACAGTGCAAGGATAACTGGTGTAGGGGAGGATTGTTTATGTACAGGAGGCAGTCCCTTCCTGCACATAAACAATCTTTAAATGGCGTTGTGAAATGCAATTTTTTGTAAACGAGTGTTTATGTGCAGGAAAGGTCATCTTTCTGCACATAATATCAATGGGCAATTGCTGTTTCTATGTGTGCTGCATTATGCACACATAGAACAAGAACAACAAGGAGAAATTAAAAATGTCTTCGCGTTACGCTCGCTTAAGACCAGGATTTCCCTGGGTAACATTCCTATGGAACAAAAAAAACTTTAAACAGTCTACTTAAAAATCATTACTATAGAAATTAAAAGGCAACTAATCTTTAGATTGTCAGCTAGTGTTCCCAACCAGAATTTCCATAGTTCACTCCTTTGTACAGTAATCCTATTCTTGCCAGAGCTGTGCGTGGCCCTGTATGGCTTGATAAATCCAGAGTAATGTGCAAATAATTGCGTTGCATTACTCTGCCATGGGAAGGTGTTCCACGGGTGGAAAAAGGGGGTGTTCCCACACATCCACTCATGGATTGTGACGCATTCCCAGATTTACCAACAATTGCTGGTCCGTCTGGGAATGAATCAGGGTTCTACGCTTCCCCAGGGTTGGCGTAACGAGGAGAAATATCTGTATTCTACCGCACACGTAGAAAGAGGAAAAAGCCTCAGAAGTGTCCCTTCCTGCTAAAAAAACAATCTTATCTGCAACGCAGGTACCCGTGCCCCATGGCACAAGGATTTTTGTATTGGTGCTAGGCAGACAAAAGGGTACAAGCACACAGAAATGACAGGAGTATACCATATCATGTCAAATATGGCAGAGTCCTGCTCCTTCCCTTTCATGCAGCACAGCAAGGTGGCTTCTCTGCTGCGTGAAAGCTTTATAAATATGCCCCTTAGTTCATGATTCCATGCCAGTGGATGGTCCTGATCATTGCATTTTATATACAAACAGATCTCTGTAGCTTTGTGATACTTCCCAATTGCTCATGTACATTGTTGTACAGACATAGTGACATGTTATACAAAAATACATACTTGTTTTCAATATGCCCTCCTCACCTGGTTGTGGTCAGCCCATAATATGCTTGTTGTGTTGATCTGAACTTCTTTGCCTTGTTGGGAGTCGTAGCGGCCCACTTTTACCAGCCGGATGTCGTCATCGCCGAGTATCTGAACGTTGAGGATGTCGTAAGCACTAAGGGCATCGCCATTCACATCAAAATATAGTTTGGCACCATTATTAAGCGTCACATTGATTTGTCTCACATAGTGGAGAACCTAAGAGATTGGAGCATACAAATTATCTTTCACTCACTTGCATTGAAAGAGAGGTATCGATTCAGGATCATTTACAACTGATTATATAGATTTTCTGGTTGTCAATGGGGAGCTCTAGGCTGGTATTGATACAGCATGCACCTGTAGATTATTTCTGTGTTTGCATTGTTTCCGATTGGATGAGTTATACTTCCACTGCAAACGCGCCATTCCTCAATCCACTTCACCAGGTCTTGGAAATATTACTGGCAAAGTCACACCCCTTGGGGCAGGCCCGTAGCCAGGAATATTTGTTTGGGGGGATTTGGCCCCAAGCAATGACAACAACATAAGTGTGGTTCAGTGTGTTGGAAAACAAACTTTATCATTGAATTCTTTAAAAAATGTTTACATTTTGGTAAGATTATAAAGACTGCTGGAATCAGGACATGCAGTGAGAGTGGGTGTATACATTTTGGGGTAGTGTGGGAAGGGAACACAGAAGGTTTTTGGTTTGGTTAGTTGAACACAAGGACCTTATCTTTATTAACCATCACAGAAACAATAGGTTGCCAAGCACTCCCTTGCCAAATCACACAACCGGTTTACAAATGCATTCCAAATCAATATTTTGAAGGGGCGGGTACAGCATCAGTATTAATTTGCATTGCAAAATGCTATGTAATAATTGTTTGCAACCATATTTTGGGTCGTAAATCATTCTTAGGTTCCCAACTCCTAAAACGTGGTTGTAACCCATTCACAAAAGTAACTTCGTCATTTAAAGACATTTTCCCTGTTGTGAATGTAAAACAAAAGTTTGGAGTGGGAAGTGGTCTAGTGGAACTTTTAAAATGATATTTTAAATGCAACACTGTTTCTTTCAAGACAAAAGGCCTGCATTTAAAATAAAAAAAATATTGAAAATGAGAGCACAGACATGGGCATTTGCTGACAGCAGATCAGTATTGCTCTAATGACCGTCCACTGTAGTAAGTCACAATTTGCCACCTATTTCATAAAGAGTAATGGAGTAGGTCTGATTGTGCCTCACTCCAAACCCTTATTGTGCTAAACGAACTACTAGTACGTAGGTCGGTTCACCAAAAAATGTGGCTGCCACAAAAACATATTTTGTAAATTGTGTACATCTGGCCATCAGTTTCTGTCATGAATTACTAATAATAATTGCATAGTAATGTCCTTTGAAGAAGGTTGTACACATAAAATGTTTCTATTATTTTCACCCTTCCTTTTGCAAGTGGTTCACAGAGACTGGGAAACTGTTCTTCCTCCCTTAGAGCTTAATACAACATAAGAAAGAACAACAGCACTGTTGTTCCTTGGGGTCCCTCTTCTTGGGGGTAAAATAGGTATATATCCAGCAGCAAAAAACAAATTGGTCTGATGCAATGGCCTAATGTCTGCAGCTCAGAGAGGAGGTGGTCAGCACTGCCAACCGGCACCAAAATGCAGGGCTGACTTCATTCAGTTGTGTCTTTTTAGCCAACACTTTTTGGGTATTCTAGGATTTGCAGACTCATTTTTCAAATAATGTATGAGTTGTTTCATATTGTAAAGTGTTGTTGGATATAAAATGGTTTGGCAGAAGATGACAACAGTGACAGTTGACAGGTATTTGTGAGTAACTGTGAAAACGATAGACTAACTTTGTTCTAATTAGACAACTTCTATCCATGTGATGAACTAATCTCAAAGAGGCCTCAGGCTTTACTTTTGACTTGTCTACTCTTGGTGTGAATGGTCTTAAGTACCACACCTATGTATGAAATAGAAAGAAAGTTTAAAGGCATCTACTATACTTTAAGTTCAAAATGTTTCCTATTCTGCTTTGTGTTGTTTTTTGGCCCATGTGTCTAGCATTGTGTTGACATTATTGGGCTACATTCACACCCTGCAGCCCCTTGCTTCCTCCATGCCTTAAGCTAACTACCTCCACCTCAAGGGCTGGTCTCTTAATGTCCCTATTGACTTGGAGGTACAGTAGTTGAGCCTGCTGCAGATCAGCCCCTCCTTCCTCCCCCTCCTTTTAAAGGTTGCTCAGCTCACTTATTTTATCTCTCCCATCAACATGTCCCTCTCGGGCATCCAAATAAAAGGAAGAAGGATACAAGTGTCTGTCTGTGGTGTATTCCCTGTTTGTGCCGGATAGACGCGAGGGCTTGAGCCATAGTTTGGTTCCCTTCCATCTCTGTTCTCTTATTCTCCAATTCCCTACCCAATCCACCCTGGGTGAACTCCATACACTACTGTTTTGTTGGTTGATGTCACACATGGACAGACTCCTTTGTAGTTTAATAATCCCTCCAATGGAATACTCCTTTGTTTTTCTTGAGTGAACATTATACATCACTTGTTTGATGTTTCAACAGCACCTCCCATTAGATGTTCTTCTGTCTCTCCCTGATGCTTCTAGAGAGACTTTGCATAATAAGTTGAAAAACCAATCTCTGTATAAAAGACCATGCCTCAATTTTTTATACCCGTTAAGTTGGAATGCATCTATTCATATATAATAAAGAAACAACATAGCTGCTCGACTATAATAAGTTATTACAGTTGAGTTTAGACGTTAGAATGCCTGCTGCCTGCAGCCAGGAATAAAGGCCATTTAACCAATGAAAATGGTTGTTTTCTATTCCTCTTGACAAATGTTTCTAAAAAGAAAAGGTGAACAGCAATAAAGAGACATTCATGCAAAGGTGTTTATTGTTTTCCACACTGTTGGTCATTGCAAGGAAGTTAGAATGTCCACAAGTTTCCACACAGTCTGATCCACAACCATTTTACTCTGACTTGCATCAAACTTATTCTATTATGTTTTTGAAAAAATTAGTATGTGCATTTGGTGTGCTTAATTTTGCACTACAGATTCTGGTTTTATACTTCTTATCTGTAATGAACATAAAAGAGCAAGTCACCAAAGGCAAGATAACCAAACATTTTGTGCTGCTTTTGTGTCACAAAAGTGACGCAAACCTGTGCAATATTTTTTTATTAACTTTCCAGCTCAAAAATTAAGTTCCCTTTAGGAAACACAAAGAAGCCCTTAGCTGTGAATTACTCTGCAAAGGGGGGTGTTGCTAGGGTTTCAGGAGTTAAAAAGTAGAAATACTTGTATTTCTCCTAACTGTCCCACTTTGCATGTGTGCTTCACTGTAAAGGGAGCATTGCATGGGTTGTATATGTTCATTCTTATGCAACCACCCATGTTTTTTTAATGTAACACCCCATCTACTAACAATAGTAGGCTGGGTTTTGGGACAAAAATAATGCCACTATGAAATAGGTGTTAAAATAGAGAAAATATTTTGTTTCTCCTAACGTTTCCCACTTTGCACGTGTGCTGCACTACACAGCAGTGG
This sequence comes from Lissotriton helveticus, assembly GCF_964261635.1. Lineage (NCBI taxonomy): Eukaryota > Metazoa > Chordata > Amphibia > Caudata > Salamandridae > Lissotriton > Lissotriton helveticus. Next base: position 1,693,972,995 of record NC_136069.1, on the reverse strand, counting down.
GAGCATTTTAAAGTTAGTCTAAGCATAGTAGTTTTTACTGGTACTGGAAAGGTGCCCTTCCAGTACAAAACATATGCAAGACTCCTCCAGACACCCTTGCACAATGGTGCAACTGTGTGTGCACGGCGCTCTTCTGGCTGATGGTGCGTTGGTGCTAGGGAGAGGGGAGGAGAGTCCCATATATCTGTAGATACAGCACTTTTCTCCTTTCTCCTTGTCACGCGACACAGGGCAGCAACTTTAGTTGCTGTGTTGTATTATCTGGGCTCAAGGTTTTAAGATGTTTGAAGGAAAGGGGATGTTATACTTGTCCTTTAGCTTTGCTGCTCCTCTATATGGAGTCCTTGGTGACTTGCAATATCCTTATAATGTACGGCTGGGGAACTTTATTCCATTTATAATACTAATTGGTGATTTAACAACATCTCCACATACGTTGGTGAGTGCTGTATACCCTAAAAAAAACAAAAAGCAGATTTTTATGTAGCGTGAACTTGACCCTTACCGAATCGGGTATCAGAGCACTTACATAGCACCAGTTACGTTAGGACACACATACATTTTTGTCAGATTAAGTGATTTGGCCAGAACCACAGAAAGTTTGGCGTCGTTACAGAGACTCGAACCCAGATCCCCAGGTCCGAGGTCGAGCGCCCTAGCCGTTAGGCCAACTCCTCTCCCCTCCCTACTGTACCCTTGTGATGCACATCAACAGTGGATTCCATCTATAGTGCATGTAGGTGCGGCTGAGTCTCTCTCAAACCTTCTGTAACACTTATGTGCAGCTACACTCCATGTAACATGTGCCCACCATGTCATCATATTTTCATTTATTTTCTTAATATTCATTAACTTATGCAACTTTAAATCTCACAAACTCAAGCATACGGTATTGGAATGCTTTACATGAGCAATTAAAACATGGTCACATTTATGTATTTATTTTAGGCCCAGAGAGTTTGAGTGATTTGCACAGAATCACTAGATGTTGAGCCTCTCCTATCACACCTCACACTCTTCACCTAACATGTCCAATAAAGGTCACACCACAGAACCACCCTTTTGAACGTGCAGCAAGCAGTTGATACAAATTGCTTGCTTCAATATCCTTGTCACAGGTCTGAAGCAGTATATAAATAATGAAACCAAATCACCCAGCAATGTGATTAAGGCCTTGCGAGGGACAGACTCAGTGCTTTCTGAAAAACATTACAATTCAATCCAATTGTTTTCCAAAGTCCAATCAGCATTTTATGAATTTTAATATTGTGGCCCAAACCCTGGTTGTTTTTTATGCTTTCAATGTTTTTAGTGTAGCCCTGCATTGTGTTTGTAATTCTAATCTGCAGTTCATACATTCCTGAAAGTGATTCCCAGGCATGCCTGGATTTTGAATTTCCAGCTACAATACCAGTATGATCTTCTTTCTCTTACACTAGTAGAGATTGCATGTATTATACTTGTTAATTGTACAGTTCCCAGCCACTTACTAAAAGGCAAATCATGAAGGTATGAAATTGGAGTGTTTAAGTGGAAGAGGAAAGCTGATTTGTTCATCATCATAAGAAGAATACTAAACTTTTTAAAAAAATAAATTTTTAGCTTATACTCCAAATGAGAAAAATGCATGGATGTTACTGAGTATTTTTTTAAAAACTTCCTCATCGGCCCACTGCCAAGAACATTTGGGGGGGGGGGCATTCATCACGATGGGGGTGCTGGGCCCTGCTACCCCCGTGCCTACAGCCCTACTTTGGGATCAACCACTAACTTGCCAAGAAACAGAATCAGAGGGAGAAGGCAGCATGCAGCAGCAGCTTTCAAAAGAAACCTGAATGGGAGTGAAATTGCCCGGCTTCCTGACACTGACTGCTGGCCAGTAAGGTCAAGTCCTGTGAGTTAGCATGGGTGCCATGAGCCCTAATTGAAGCTGGTAACTTGGCCTCCCTGGCCCGTTGTTTGGGTTGGAAAAGCAGTGGTCTTTGGAGTGAAGTTGACTTCTCAGTCCTCTGAGCCCCAGTGCCACTTTATCTGCTGCACCATAGAGATATCTATGCTCTTGTGGTTGCCAGACTAACCCTGCTGTGCTCTGTAGTGGAACTGACTGCACCAGGTTCTGTTTTCAGCATTTGCCTCCCTCTGCCTCTCCCTAGTGATGCTGGAGAGAGTTGAAGTGTGTATGCCTCTTGTTCCTCCCTTGCCCTTAAGCAGCAGTTACATGAATGCTGTGATGATAGGGTGGGATCTGACAGTTCCCAATCCTTTTCAGACTCTTAGTCCTTGCAGGAAAGTGGGTAAGAAAGATGTGAGCCCATCACAGGTTACATGTATGCAAACTTCCATTTAATGGGAACCAGGTGGCATATATACTAAACGTTGATGAAACAAAGGACAGCAAGCAAAGCTGCTGTGCTGCTTCGTGTGGATGGGAGAGAGCCAAAGTGATTTGGGCCTCATTTACAAAGAATTGGCCGCACCACAGGTCATTTCGCTGCGCTGCCCTAAGCCAATGTGAAAGGGCAGGAATGAACCATATTAAAAGAGATATAGTGCATTCCTGTCCTTTCATTCAGCGCCGGTGCACAATTTGCAGCAGTGCGCCAAAGCAGGCACCCTTTCACCATGGTGCACAGGTGTCTGTGTTGTTGGTATGATTGTTTTTCTGCAAGAAGGGGCATCTTTCTGCACAAAAAAATCACAATAGGTGTTTTCCTCATTCTTTGTGTGCTGTAGAATGCAGCACATGTGGAAAGAGGAGAGAACAAGGAGAAATGTAAACAGTTCTCATCGTTACGCCTGCTCTGGGTAGGTGTACCTTTTTGGCGCTGCCTCATGTTTAGATGATGTTGTAAATTTGTGACAGCATCAAAATCCATGGGTGTTGAGTAGGAAAACCCACAGCAAAGCCCATGGAACACCTCCTTGACGTACAGTAAGGCCTGGCAGTGCGTTGAAAATTAGGACCTTTATATTTACAAAGATATGAAGCATCTCTGCTCTCTCCTTTCACTGGCACACTGGCGCACCTAGGGCCAACTGGCACACGTGCACCCTAATGCAAGGGTGCCTGCATTACAGGCAAGAATATTTTGTACCAGAGGTACCCCTTCCTGCACAAAAACAATCCTTAGAGACATGTTCCTCTTTCTATGTATGCGGCTGAATGCATAAAACATGGAAAGAGAGAATAATAAGGAGAAAAATATATAATTCTCCTTGTTACACTCATGGTGGAAGGCATAGTGTTTCGACGCACTCCCAGTTCTTATATTCTTCAATATTCTGGAAGCCTTTGTGTTGTCTTTGCATCATGCAACGACAACATAAAGGTAGAATAAATCTGGGCCTAAGTACCCTATTGTGACTCCTGAATCTCCCAGGGTAGAAAAGGAGTGCATTCCAAGGCCAACTTAGGGAAGGCAGTGTGTGCTAGTACCCCAAATAGCTGGTATGCAACAAAGAACACTCAATAAATCATTGCCCAGTCGATGATTTTTTGTTATAAAAAAGGAAAAGTATATTATTATACACACAATACTCAATACTGCACATTACTTTACAAATACGTACAAAAATGCAGATGATAATACCCACGATGAAGCCCACAAAATATGCATAACGAGCCCTGACCCTTTAATCATAAACTCCCACCACCTATTCTATATACAATATAATGGGGCTTCATCATCTGAAAGGCATGCCTATGGGCTATGTTAGGTCTCGCCCCACTTCAAGCATAAGTGAACAGTCACTGAAAATCCCCTCATTTGCATGCCTATGACATCAATGGGGAGCAAGCACTCTGAAGACAGGGACCTCCTGAAGTCCCATTCTGTGTAGCAGATCTGTCATCAGCCCCTCCTTGGATGCTTAAGCAATTGTTTTTATATTAATAATAATCCACATTTGTAAAGGGCGAACAATCACCCGTTAGGGTCTCTAGGTGCTGGGGGCCGTTGGGAAGATTAAGCAAGCTATTACCCAGAGTCACATGGTGCTGGACTAATCTGCCTCCGGCGCCGGGGATCGAACCATGATCCCCAGATTCCAGCGTCAGACGCACTGGCCGCGGCGCCACACCTCTCCCAATTTTGTATTTCTGAATTTTAGACCAATTATGTATTCATGGCCTGCAAAGATTGACACAGATTTTTCTAGGGCCTCATTTATGGCATTTTGGTGTAGGGCAGCAAGGCAATCTGCTGTGCTGCCCTATGCCAAAGTGAAAGGGCAGAAATGCACAGTATTTAAGCAACACAGTGCATTCCTGTCCTTTCTACCTGAACTAGTGCCACTTTGACAGCCTAGCACTACTGTAGGCTCCCTTGAGTGTGGGTGCAAGGCTGCCTCCATTGCAGACAGGATTGTTTTTGAGCAAGTTGAAGCATGCTGAAGAATGCAGCACACATGGAAAAAGGAGAAAAGAAGTAGAAATACAGACACTTTTCCTCGTTTCATCTCACCTCGTGAGGTATAGGGATTTGGGGGTTCCCCAGGTTACATCACTTTGTAAATCTAGAGCAGTGTCGAATTCCATAGGTTTTGCATGGGAAACCCCACTGCAACACCCATAGAACTCCTCCCGGGCTCAAAGTAAGGCAATGCAGCAATGTATGCAGTGTTGCCTTTCTCATGAGTTATGAGGCCACTCAAAGCCAAGCATGGTGGCTTTGCATGGCTCCATAAATCTTTATGAGAGCCTTACGTCACACATGTACTACTTTACATGCTGCAAAAGTGATACATGGCTCTCATAAATAGGAACAATAGTGTTTTGCCCCCACACTGACTCTCTGAATCGTAAAAGAGGCATCTTCAGAATCCACATGGACTATAATGCTGTGTGTTGTCACATATATTAGATTGAACGAGACACACTGTTTTACATGCTTCACCTAATCTGCATGCCACTGGATGCAAGCTTCCTGGAGTCTGGGGCAGGAGGTGGGCGGTATAGTGCCAGGAGAAATTGTAACAATGTAGAAGTAAAACTCTTGACAGTATCCAGCGAGCCCCAACCTCGAGCTTTTGTTGTTTCTACAAAACTAAACAAAAGAGTGAAAGAGCTCTTCTCCTTGTGTTACTTTTTAACCCCAGAAGCCAATGGCCTAAAGAGCAGTTCCAGTGGAATCTAGTGGCAGGTCTGGGGTCTCAGCTATAACCCCTGACAACCCCTAAGTGACATCTACGCAGTACCAGAATTTTGGTGATCAGTGGTGCATGACCACTGGATGATATCTGGGGTAAAATTATAAAAAAGAATCATTATATTTTAGCAGCCAGTACAATGGTTTCTGGTAGAAAGATTGCCAAGCATTCAGAAATTGAGAGAATCCACTTAAAACATTTGAGAAATGTCCTTTTTATTCTCAGGGAAAGCCCTAAATACAGCCCAAGTTTACATGATGACAACAATTCTCCAAAGATCAACTCTGCATTTAGGTTGTTATTACAGAGAGCTATTAATGGAGCTCAGTTTTTGGCCCAATTTTCAGGATAAAAAGTCATTTGTTATTTTTGGGATGGCTGTGGATATTGGACAGTCACGGTTAGCAATATGTGTTGAAACACATGTGCATCATATGGTAGCACAACATAGCAAGAGGGCCTCACTCCAGTGCTTAATTAGTAAAAAATGTAAGTGCCAGGGCCCTTCTCAGGACGCCTCTGCAACCTACACCTCCATTTCCCCGGCTAGCTCTGCCAGTGACAGTATCAACACAACTGCATTCCTACAAGTGTGACAAATCAGCCTACTTTAGGCCATCCAAACCTATAATAATTGCAAAAGTGGCAGATGATGTTTTATTTTAATGTATATAGATTTATTTATTTATTTATTTTTTAGTCCTCATAAGCCTCTTTAGTGGAGAGAAAAAACAATGACGATCTTCCACTTGCACATCTAGATGGGCCCCTAGATGCCTCTGCCCTCTTATGCTTTTCAGCAGTACAGGTAGGTATAGGTAGGGTAGGGGGGCAAGCTTTTTGCTTGCCCTTGGTCTCTGGCTCCCTCCTCCCTCATATGCATTTGTCTGCTTTCTCCCTCTCACTTTCCAACCAGCAGAATATGTAGATTTATTACACCCTGTTGGTGTGATTATCTCAAAATTGAACATACAGCACCCCCATGTGGTGGACTGCCACTAGAGCCGGGGCTGACAATTGCCTGCGAGTACTGAGCATCAGAAACCACCTGTTTAAATTAAGTACTGCCACACTCATGATAATGGGAAGACACACAGTGATACAGATGTCTTACAATTGTCAAATATGAGGATTCATAGGTAATATCTCTGGTGAAATAGCACATGGCAAAGTAGTAGCCAAAAGAATCTGAATAGACTTCATATTTTTTACCGCTCTGTGCCTATCCCAAAGTTAAGTTGTTAAATAGAGGTAGGTATTTCTACCTTAGAGGGACATAAATGTGAGATCCTGGGGCTCATCAATGGCATCCTAAATAGCACCCCAAATTGCATCCTCAATTATACCCATCATAATAAACAAATTGATTTTGACTTGATAAAGACTGAGGGTTGATTTTTTGTTTCATTAAGGAATAGAAGAAAAGGAAATTTGTCTGAATGGGAAAATATGTATTTCCTGGATTTCATCAATGGCCTTTCTGAAACATTAGCTAATAAGCTAAAACTGAAATAAAGCTCGGCCTTAGCCAAGTTCACCATACAAGTGGAGAGTGACTATGTGTCATATTTTGTTGTGTTATATTTGGGTATCACTCTTTTACCTGCCAAGGTTGAATGTTATTGACATCAGCACACTCTCCATTGAAGAAGAGTCCTTGTCCAGGTTTACATTTCATCAATGAATCCAAAGCGTGAGCTAATGCATAAACTGCAAGGTAGGTGTGATAGGTGGAGCCAAGATCATCCAGCTCAAACAGATGTGCTACCATTTTATGTAAAGTCAGGTTCTCAGAGCATGGTAAAGGTCTTCCATCTTTCTCTGTGTTAGTCGTTACCTGGGTAACATTAGTGTCAGGCCACTTACAGTTGAAAGCCTTCTCCCAAAAGAGTTTAATAAATGTATCACTGGGATCTCGTAAGGGATGAAGATGAGTAAGAAACTCCTCAAAGCCTGGCATATTTGTGAAGTGGAGGACTATCGCCAGGGATCCATTAAATAATGGCCAGGTCTGCCTCGGGAAGAGTCCAAGAGTCACTGTGAACGAAGCAGAGAAGGCAAAGACTTTGTCGGTCACATTCTGTGAGTAGAAGGCCTCCATCAGCATCTTTACATGGACTTCAGGGCTGTGGAGAATGATCACTTTCACACCATGCCTTTGGGAAACTTTAACAATGCTGAGTATCTTCGCTCTAGGATAGCTCAGGTGGACCTTTTCCATAAAAGCCACACATCCCCCATTTCTCTCAATCACCCTCTTCATGGATTGTCCTCCCACCATTCCCACTTCATCATCAGAGATGATCATCCCAATCCACGTCCAGCCAAAGTATCCCATTAGCCATGCCAGAGCTGTGTTCTGGAAGGTACTGCTTGGCACAGTGCGCAGAAAAGATGGAAATTGGAGCTTGTCACTTAGAGTCGAGAGCGTCGATCCATAGCTGATCTGTAGGGAGAGATCTTATTCCACACATACAATTTCTAACAGTTTGTCAGAAGCCATATACCATACAGGTCACATACATAAGCCCTCAGTCCTGCCATCCCAGTTCTGCAGGATTTCTGAAATTATAGTTGCCTCCTTACTTCCCTTGCAAGCAAGAGAAGCAAGAGACAAAGGCATGTTCAGTGTTGGATATGTGCACAGACTTAATCATACAGATTATTTCTTCCTGTGTGACAAATTCTATTTTGCTGTATTGGTGATTGTTTTGACTGTTTAATAAATATGGATATATTTGGAAAAGGTTCCCAGTCTTGATATACATTCTAACCTCTTTGTGAATTGATTGCACCAATTATAATTTTAGCTCCAGGAAATGAACACAAATGGTGGATAGGCTGTGTTACACAATTTATTCCTGGAAGGGACCAGAGGTCAAGTGAGGGTATTTTAGGAGAATTAATTTCTACCATCGACAAATGTCGTCTGACTAGTTCACAGCTACAGAAGGTTGTAATGGATAGGGCAAAGATACTCAGACCTAATAAAGACAGAAAGACTAACAGTTCATTTTTTGATAGCATTAGAGGTCGAAAATAAATCCACAAAGGTTAAATTAAAAACTGTACCACAAGGCAGAGAAGGTTGAATTGAGTTGTAGTAGGGCGGTGTAGGAAGTATACCTTTTCTGAGTAATCACCCTTTTACTGTTCCTTATATTTTTTCTGGCTTTAGAACTCTGTGCACTTTACTCCTACTAAACAGTCAAAAAGTTGCTGTGTTCCCCCTGAAAATGTGGTTAAAGGTATCTACTTCTAATAGGCATATTTAACTTGCCTATAACTTTCTAGTATATAGTACAAAGTGTACCCTGGGCCAGGAGCATCTATTGTGCCATCCGCTGCAGTGGGAGTGCAAAAATATTGTGCCTTATTTTAAAAGTGCACAACATGCACTGCGACCTGTCAAAATAAATCCTTCTGACTAGTAAAAACCTTGGGCCTGATTCACAAATGTAAACTGAAACTTTTGTTTAAGTTTCCGATTGTTTGCTAGCCACAGAGGGATATATAGCAGTATCTTTATAACTGTGGAGTCTCCGCACATAAAAAGACAACGTTTAATTAGGCCCATTTGTTTTAAATATTAAGATGTCATCCTATTTAGTCCTTGTGGTCCAAAAGGCCGGGAGCATGGTGTTTACAAGTAGGACATGTAGAATTGTTAATGTTAACATGTCCACACAGTGACTAGCACCTGAAAGCTCTTTTTCACTGTAGCAGGCTTAGAGTCCTATGCAGAAAACCAGAGTACAGATTAAAATCCCAAATCTATAACTTGGAAATGGGACCAGCTATTTTCATAGTTATTCAAAATCTAATTTGATGGTGAAGTCAGATTTATGAATAAATATTAAGGGAAAGTAGCTTCTAGAAAGTTACCTTTTCCAGTCAGATGCATTTGCTCTCCTGCTTCTCCCAACCAGTAATTAGCCTTAAATATGAGTGAAATTCCTCCTAGGAGCAATCAATAGGCAGACCTGAATGGACTGAGATGATTCAGCTGAATATGCAGGTTAGGGCTGTGGGCCTTTTTGAAGCTACAGTGGCAAATCCTGCTTGAGTGTTAATCCTGCTTGATAGGTCTGCTGGATTTACATATAACACTCAGTGCACACTTGAAAGTGGTGAGACCAGAATGCCAATATAATTCTTGTGGATCCATGGTCTGGAGGCTGAAGGACTCTGCTTTTGTTCTACGAGGCTTCAGTCTCTGGGTGTGCATATAACCCTTGTGGTACACTTGATAGGTGAATCAACAGAATGCCAAGACAATTCTTGTGGATCCACAGTCTGGATGCTGAAGGACTCTGTTATTGACCTACGTCTGTCTATGGGTTGTTGTGGGTGCAGTGTTTGCCTCAAAATGGACCTTAGAGTAGGATTACCATAGTACACTTCCCACACACATGCCCAACTTTCAAAGCCCATGTTTAGTCTGGCTGAAGACATTCACTATCTTAAAAATGCTTAAAGTGGCTTGGGTTGGGTGGGCCTAGAAGTCAATCCCACTTACTAGCTCATGCCAGGCATAAATATGGCATCTCTGGGCACCCACGTCAGAAGACTCCTAGTGCTGTGGAAGATCAGAGGAGTACCGGACCTGCTATTTGTGATCTGAAAAGAGTCCTGAAAGGACTAGGTCTGCTCACTCTTGTATCAAAGACAAAGAAGTGGACTCCAAAAGTCATAAATAAGGCTGATCTCCTTTTAAAACTAGAGGGATGCAATACTCTTCAATAAGCACTTCCCAACAACTGCCTAGCTTTGGACTAGATCCTGCTGTCTAACCTCTGCCTAACATCTTGTGAGTCTTTGAAGACTCCTGGCATGTCATATAAGGGCTTTAGAAATGTACTCCTAGTTATTTGGACCTTAAAGGATTTGCCAGAAGGTAAAATGTTTGACCAGGATGAACCTAGTTGTTGTATCTGACCCATGATCCACCTCAATTTGCACCTTTGTTCTAGTCTAACGTGACCATTGACTAACAATATTGGTTTGTGCTTTTTATACCTAAATCTTTAAAACTTCAGACATCTGGTTGCCTAATTGGATTGTTGAACAATTAAGTGTGCCTTCAGAGGATTTATTAAAGTACTCAGTTATACTATTCTCAATCACAGTTAAGTGCAAGGTTTGTTATTTGCTTGCTAATTACTTTCTTTTGACAATCTATTTTCTAACAGCGCAATTTTCATACTGTTTAGCTAATCACATAGAAATATATATATCTAGAGAGAATATATATCGCAAAGCAAGAAACAGCAAAAAACACGGGTGTGTATAAAAATAATGAATTGTATCTTTGGATTTCATAAAGGGTACTCATATGAAACAATTGCAATGAAACAAGAAGGAAACACTCTATTATTTCAACCTTCACTGTTACAATTGTATACACTTTTTCACAATCACAATCGAAAAATTTTAGGAAAGAAGTGTACAAGTCGACGTTTCGGTCTCTAAGCTTTCGTCACTGAGACCATCTTCCGGACTAAAGTGTTTAAAGTGGTTGACCCCTGAGTTCTGTTGTGAAAGAAATTCAATAGATTTGTAGATAATGGGCGTATTCACTTTGGCGATAATGTTGGACCCTGAGTGAGTAAATGTTGACCTTTCAGAAGCACGAACATACGGAAAACAGCGTGTACGCTCTGATTATTTTAAAATTCAATCTGATTAAGCGTCTTTATTTGTTGCCAGGAAAATATACAGACGTACCAGCTTGTCAATCTGTAGTCTCCTTTGTAAGTAGAGGCTGGGGAACACTCGTTAGCGCATCAATGCGCTAACAAGTGTTCTCCAGTCTCTTTGCATGTCAGCGATATTTATCGCTAATGATATGCAAAGTAGACGTTCCCGACCAACAGACTTGGTAAACAGCCGCTAACAGTCCTATCGCCTATTAGCAAGGAGGCCCTGGCCGTGGTTAGCTACGTGAAAAGTTGTTTTAACCTGGGTCATCGCCGGTTTTTTAACACCAGCTATTTTCCTGACTTGACCATTCCTGACATGGGGGATGGTTTATGCTGCCCTTCCCTCCCGCTATCGCTGGAATATATATCGCCAGATCGCTAATTGTTGCTTATACAGCGTTAGTGTGGTGATATATTCAAGTGATAGCTGGAGATAAAAAAATTCGCGCTAATCACGCTCTGCGATATTTATCGCAGTTTGTTGCTAATATGGCCCATAAGTCTGGTGACTCAGATAAAGCTGCCTCTAAGACAGACCTACACATTTGACACTTCTACAGACGTATTCACAGAACTAACCCTCCTGAGACAACAGGTTACATGGCAATTCCGGGTTCCAGCTCTTTAGTTAAATGCACACCATGCACAGCCAGTGGTTTCCTCTGAGCACACAGAACACTTCAAAAGCCACAGATCACATGGGATAAATATCCAACACTAGGGAAATAACATTTCTCACTGAGCTGAAATATGGCCATGTGAGTATTAATGTTCTTTTTACATGAAGAAAAAGACGACAGCATTTCACTTTCTGACGAGCCCATTAAATACGATCAGCCCAGATTTTGCCCCAGTGCAAATATTAAGAATATAGTATAATGGCATGGGTGTAAATCGAAGATTCTTCACTGTGACTTAATGTTTGTGAAGCCTGCCCAGATGTTTCCCGCCATCACTGTGTTGTCATAGTAACCGGTACAATTCACTCAAACTTTATCAAATATATCTATTTTTGCTGCTGGGTAATTCTCAAGGTCATTTAAACACCAACTCATTCATACATTGGGTTCTCCAGCAGTCATTTTATTTCTTGCTCCTGCCATGCATGTTGCTTACCTGAGGGAAATGGAACAGTCCTGAGATTCTGCCCAGTGGAACAGACGTGGAGGACAGTATTTCTCCCACAAGCCCTAGCGGCATTGAGTGGGGGCTGCAGTGGTACCCCGGCACTTGCTGCTGCTTCCCAGTCAGCACCTCCAGAAGCCCCTGGATGGCCCTGGTCTGGAAGGTGCAGGAGTCGAAGATCTGGAAGCCAAGTGTAATGTTTGGTAGCAGGTCAGGGGAACGATTAATTTCCTGAGTGGCGAAGACCATGGCCAGTACATCCCGATAAAACCTAATATGGAACCTGCAGGGTAAAAGCAGGATATGTTGAATGTATTCGCTTTAGGGGCATAGCTTTCAATGGTGCAGTGGGTGCAGTCACACCTGGGCCCAGAGGGATAAGGGGCCTGATTAATGCTATTTTTACTATCTAAACAGTAGTCTGGGTGACATTTCACTTGCTTGCTCTAAGGCCTGTGGCACCCTTGCTTCTCCACCCAATGCTACATGAACGGAGGTAACCTCACACAGCCCAGCCGAGTGCCACACATCATGGGTCAGACTAAAACACATTAGTCATTGCCGCATTGCCACACTGGAACATTTTATTACACAATTTGGAGCATTGCTCTGTGTTCAGCAGCAGTTCCCTTTGTGCCACAAGTGTGAAAACTGGGAAAGGCTCAGCATTTACCTGCTACCAGTGTCTGTCCCCAAGGGCAGTGATAAGTGGTCAAGGAAAGCAAAAGACAAAAAAATTGATGGACAGAATGCAGAACAAATCAAAACATTCACTCCCAGTCAAGAGATCTGGGTTAAATCCATCATTCTTTTGCTCACCATGCCACCCCTGCTTGGACCTGGCCATTTGCAAAACAGTCTTGACCCTGTGCCTCATGGGAACAGTCCAGCCTGAACTGCCAAGCCCGGTCCTCCCTGGAGTCAAGGAAATGCATTGTTCCACCAGTGAGCAGCACTCCGTCAGTGCAAGCACATTTGAACACAAGGTGGCCCTTATTCTAGTGCTTCATATGGCACCAAGTGCTATAATTTCTCGTGTGTGTGCTTACAAGGATTTTCTGCCTGGTTTGTACCGAATTTGTATCTCACATGGTGTTACACATAAGTCATGGAATGTCACACTTAAGTGCATTTAAAACATGGCACTGTCAGACATAAGCAATCTCAAGCACAGGACAACATATTCCAGTAAGGAAGTCATTCAGATGTTGGCACCAGTAAATGGCAAAAAAGGAGTTTGTGTCTGTTGCTAATGCCACAGAAATTGCATGTGGAGGGCCACGTTGTTTACATATTGCCTCTTAAGTTAAGCCTGACTGTTCTGTGCCAAGCTACCAGAAGGGGACCACAGCATAATGTAGGGTGTGTTTTGGCTTACCCTGACTAGGATTATGGTCCCTACATGTACAGGGTGCATACCTTTGACAACTAGAGACCCAATTTCTAATATTGGTGATCAGCGGTGGGGACAGGAATTGTGTTTGTGCAGTGCCGTACAGTACTATGCATACACTACCCATCCACATCCGACACCATTTCTAAAGTTTTTTTATTTTTCCCTGATTTGCATTTTGATTCTTTCTCTACATCATATCTCTGGCTTGTTCTACAACTGGAGTCAAGGAGTTTAAGCTGGCCAAGGTGGAAGATTACACAGTGGCTCAGTTGAAAAGCTTTTGCAAGCTGATAGGGGTATCTGTCGAGGGAGCCGCCAATAAGGTGAAATTTCAAAAGGCCTTGAGGGCCTGGGCAGAGTGATAAGATGAGGGAGCCTGAGAATCACCTGCATCAGTTGAGGACACCCCTGGATATGAACTCCCGTTGAGAGCAGGAAGCAGTATTGCCTCCTGTGGCCTATTCCCAGAGGAGCTGATCGAGCGGAGGGAGAAGATAGATTTAAAGCTACAGATGATCATATCCAAAATAGAGGCTCAATAGAAAAAGGCTTAGAGGGAGGCCAAACAAGGGGAGATTGACAGAGTCTTCGCAGAGAAGGAACTAATGCTGGCTCATGAACTGAGTCTAAAGGAGCTGGATATCAAGGCTTGACAGTCTGATTCCAGCAGTGATGGTGACAGCGTACATGAAGTACCTGATGGAGACAAAACGTTCCATGTACCTAATGATTTGCTGCCCAATTATGTGGTGGAAGATTACATTGATAAGTGGTTTTCTGCTTATGAGGTTGCACTCAAAGTTCACAGGGTTCCGGAGGAGCACTGGGCGGCGTGGTCTGTCAAAACACATGCCAACACTTGGGAGGGATGCACTACTGACATTAGAGGTTGGGGACCAAACCAAGTACCCTTCTATAAAGGCAATTTAAGGGCCAAATTTGGACTGACTCCTGAAAAGTATCGCCAAAGATTCTGGAAAAGTCAGAAGCTCCCCAACCAATCCTTGGTAGAATGTATTGATTTCTCCAGTAAGGCACTGAATGGCTGGGTGAGGGGCAGCAAAGTGAATGATTTTAAAGGGTTGTATCATTTGATCATGAGAGAGCACAGACTCAGTATCTATTTTACAGAGTTCTGACAGCATCTAGTTGACAGTAAGCTGGCTGAACCCAGGAAGCTTGCTTAGGAGGTAGCCTCTGAGCTAGGACCCTAGCATCAGGGTGTCCAAAAAGGTATCTTGGGGGGCACCCACAAAGGTGGTCAGGGTTCCCAGCAGTAGAAAGAGGGGGGGACTTAAAAACAAGCATCACTCAAAAGGCCCCCAAAATAATTCCCATGGGAATAGTGGTAACTAGTCCTGGATTGATCCAAAGAAGAAAGGGTTCTTCAACCATAAGACAGGGAGGTTTGTACTCCAATGTTCAGAGTACTATAAGTATGGTCAGCTAAGCTTGACTCGACATGCCCCAAAATGGTACCCCCCCTTCTGTGGGCAGACTCCAGAGTTGGCAAGTGTAGTGCTGTCGTGGAGAGGGACAAGGGGTGCAGGAAACCGGACCCTGAAATGTCTGTGGTGGAGGTACATGGGGCATATTATCAACAACTAGCGATATTTATCGCTAAATGGGCTTAGCGACATTTTTTTTATCGCCGTACATCGCCGGATTTTATCGCAGAGATAACGTGCTATTAGCAACGTTTATCTCTAAAGCAATAAAACATCCGGCGTCAGCAGCGAAATGCGTGAATATCGCTGGGAATCCAGCGATATTCAGGCATTAACGCCAATAGGGTCTTAGCCTGAATATCCACCTCCCATTGGATATACAGGCTAAGAAGTGGTCTGCGCAGGTGTTAACTTTTGGAGATATTCGCGCTTAGAGCGGATATTTTCATCGCTACGCCTGCGTTGATAATAGGCGATAGCGATAACAGGTTGGGTATGCCCACTTTGCAAGTCATTAGCGATAAATATCGCTGACATGCAAAGCGGGCCCCAAACCGCTCGCTATCGCCTCAAAGCTGTCACTAACTGATGTTAGCGACAGCTTGCTAATAGGGCAATTAAATTATTGCCGTTTTGCGGCCAAAAAGCGGCGATAATTTCATATCGCCCGCCTTGATAATATGCCCCTTGGTCTCCCTGAGGATGAGGCTCCGAGCCAACCAGGGAGGACAGTGCCGCCCTAGGTGACCTACCTGGGCTTGCAAGCTGGCAGATTGACGGCGGGCCCATCAAGAAGTAATTCTGCCAAGTGCAGAGAGAGTGCCTTACTTTTAAGGATTTGAGGTACCAGGTCTCTGCCCATGCAGCAGGAGAACTCTTTGGGTATCATCTGATATACTGGGAGAACAATTTCCTTTAAAGTGAGGCTAAGAATCATGGTGCTGGGGCAGCATGTGTGCTGACGGTATCCCAGTTTTACCAGTCCTTCCTACTGGGTTTGTTTCAAGACATTTCCCTGGCAGGACATTTGGGGCAAGATACGACCTTTACCAGGCTTGTCTCCCACTTCTATGGGCCCTGAATGAAGACAGCCTCAGATACATTCTGTAGGGCATGTCCCACCTACCAGGCCAGTGGGAAATCAGGGAAAAAGTAAAAGGCACCCCTGATACCACTACTCTGTGTTGGTATCCCATTTGAAAAGGGTGGCTATCAGCGTCATTGGACGTTTAGACCCCAAGACAGCCATGGGCAACAAGTTAGTCCTGATCTTGGTGGACCATGACACCCAATATCCAGAGACCATCCCTCCAAGATCAGTGAGTTCACCTGTGGCGGTGAGAGCTCTAATTGGTTGCCCAAGGTGATAGTTTCAGATAGAGGCATTAACATTATGTCAGCAAACATGAGGTCCATGTGGGAAGAGTGGGGCGCAACTTAAAAGTTCACCACACCCTATTCCCCCACCATATCATTGGTCTGGTTGGGAGATTCAACAAAACCTTGAAAGGCCTGATTTCGGGCCTACCTGAGCCAATGGGATATAATTAGAAAAATCCTCTTGCCATACCTTCTCTTTGCCTACAGGGAGGTGCCACAGAAAGGAGTAGGATTGAGCCCCTTTAAACTCCTTTATGGCCACCCTGTTAGAGGACCACTGAGCATTGTCAAGGAGGGGTGGAAGCAAGTTCCCAGGAACCCCCCCAGGATTTTGTCAACTACATACCGACCCTCCACAACCAGATGCACTGCTTCGGGAAGAAGGCAAAAAGTAACCTAGAGGCCAGCCAAGAGGTGATGAAACCCTGGTACGGCCCGAAGCCACACTGGTGGAATTTTATTCTGGCCAAAATGTATGGGTCATGGAACCTTAGAGCCCAGAGCTCACCAGGATGGCTGGATTGACTTATAGGAGATACAGTAGCATAAAGGGGAGGCCACCTACCTGGTGGACATCCAGACCCCCTAGTATCCACCTAAATGTCCTTAATGTGAACAGACCTAAGCCTCAATTTGAGTAGTCTGAATTGAACAGGCTCTTAGTGACAGAGGAGCAGAGGGGGGAGGAGATTGAACCTCTCCCTTGACTCCTCTCTGCACAGGGACATGATGGATGAGTTAAGACTCTCAACCTCACTGGCACACTGACCAAAGAAGGCTTTTGGTTGGTCTAGGCCCTCCTCATTCAGCTGTGCTAACACTGCCCCTATGCCGTGTTCTGAAACATCTGTCTTCACAATAAATCATTCAGAGAAGTCATGGGCCCTGAGCACAGGTACTATGCACATGGTTTCCTTGAGAAAATCAAAGACTTTCTGACAAGCCTCTGTACAGATCACCATTCTGGGCAGATTTTTAGAAGTCAGCTCAGTTAATAGGTCAACAAAGGTGACAAATTCCTTAACAAATCTTGGGTAGTAGCCTGTGAGGCATATCAAGACTCTCACTTCTGGAGTACTTTCTACTGGCTAATCCAGTAAGTGCTACCTTGTTGGGTAAATGTAAAGGGCTTTTCCTACACTGCAGCTGCGTAAAGGGCCAGAAGATTTGTCTCCAGTGACCATGTGTGCCTGTAACTTTGCCACCGCGCCAAAAGGAGCTGAGGTCCCTTGAGTGAGCTGTCCATCATAGTTGGGAAACGGCGGGAAGACGTTTGATACCGCTAAAGTGTGGTGCGGGGCTTCTAGGTGTGTCAACATGCCTCTTGTGTATAAATGGTCAGAGAGCGAGCAGGGCAGCAGGTGAGGAGAAATCAGCTTCCTGGTAACAGGAACTACACCGGGATTGTGCTCGAGAAACTCAGGGATGCAAAGACCTCCCTCCTGTATTGCAGCTAATTTTCGAGGGCAGATATGGGGTTAAAGCACATTTGCCCAGCCTCGAACGTGCTCACTAATGTTTTGGGCTGATTAAAACATTACTGAATTTGAGCTTCAACTCGGGCACCTGCTATATCTGTAAGTGCTTCCTGTTGAGGTTTATTTTTTGGCCCACAGGAAGCACTTAGAGAGTTAAGGCAGGTGCCCGATTTGAAGCTAACTTTTGTTACCATTTTAGAATGGCGCGGGCAAGCTGCCAGAGTTGAAGTTGCAACTAAGCAACTTCAACTCTGGCAGCTTGCCGGCGCCATTCTAAAATGGTTACAAAGTTAGCTTCAACTCGGGCACCTGCCTTAACTGTAAGTGCTTCCTGTTGAGGTTTAATTTTTGTGACAGGAGCCTCGTGCCAGAATGAATTCTGCCCTGCATAGTTATCCAAGAAGATGCCACTATTTTGTGCAATACCTCTACTCAACTGGAGTACTTTCTACTGGCTAATCAGTAAGTGCTACCTTGTTGGGTAAATGTATGGTGCTTTTCCTAAACTGCAGCTGTGTAAAGGGACAGAAGATTTGCCTCCAGTGACCGTGTGTGCCTGTAACTTTGGTCCCTTGAATGAGCTGGCCATCAAAAAAAAAAAATCCGCCCGTGAGCGAATTTGCGAATTTTGCGTCAATTTCACGAGATTCGTCTTTCTTGTATCTTTCGGGATCCATCTGTAGATCTTGCGGAGCATGCAGTGGGTGTTGAAGCAGGAGGAGGAGACTGCGTTGACCTGCTTGTTCATGAGAGCGTTGAGTCGAGGATGATTCCCAGGTTGCGTGCATGGTCGGTGGGTGTTGGGGCTGCCCCTAGTGCCATTGGCCACCAGGAGTCGTCCCAGGCTGAAGGATTGGAGCCGAGAATGAGAACCTCCGTCTTGTCCGAGTTCAGCTTTAGACAGCTGGTCTTCATCCAGTCGGCGACGGCCTTCATTCCTTTGTGGAGGTCGGCTTTGGCGGCGATGGGGTCCTTGGTGAGGGAGAAGATCAGCTGAGTGTCGTTGGCATAGGAGATTATGTTGAGGTCATGTTGTCAGGCTACGTGTGCGAGCAGGGCCATGTAAATGTTGAACAGCGTCTGGCTGAGGGAGGATCCCTGGGGTACGCCACAGATGATCTCGGAGGATTTGGTACGGAATGGGGGAGGCGGACGCTCTGGGTTCTGCTGGAGAGGAAGGAGGTGGCCTTGTCTCGGATCCCTGCGGCGTGGAGGCATGCGCATAGTGTGCAGTGGCAGACAGTGTCGAAGGCGGCAGAGAGGTCTAGGAGTACGAGTGCTGCGGTCTAGCCGTTGTCCAGCAGGGTCCTGATGTCGTCGGTGGTGGCGATGAGGGCAGTCTCAGTGCTGTGGTTGCTGCGAAACCCTAACTGGGAAGGGTCCAGGATTTTGTTTTCTTCGAGGTATCGGGTTAGCTGTCTGTTGACAGTTTTCTCGATGCCCTTGGCCGGGAAGTGAAGCAGAGAGATGGACCAGATGTTCTTGAGGTCTCTTGGGTCTGCCTTAGGTTTTTTGAGTAGGGCTTTGATCTCGGCGTGTTTCTAGATCTCTGGGAAGGCCGCAGTCTCAAGGGAGAGATTGATGATGTTGCGCAGATGGGGTGCGATGGAGCTGCATGCTCTGTTGAAGAAGTGGTACGGGAATGGGTCTGACAGAGAGCCGGAGTGAATTGAGCGCATGGTCTTGATGGTGTCATCGATGCTCAAGCTGGCCCAGGTTAGAAGGGGGTCATGGTTGATGGTGTATTGAGGGTCTGTTGTATTGCTACTTGTTGGGGGCTGTCTGGGTGTTGAAGCTGTCATGGATGTCTGCTATCTTGCGGTGGAAGAAGGTGACGAGGGAGTCGCATAGGGCTTGCGACGTCGGGATGTCGTTGGTGTTGAAGCTGGGGTTGGAGAGTTCCTTCACAAAGTTGAAGAGCTCCTTGCTATTGTGTGCATTGTTGTCGAGGTGGTCTTTGAAGGAGGTCCTCTTGGCTGCCCTGATAAGGTGGTGGTGATTGCGGATGGCGTCCTTGTGTGCTGCGTGGCTGTCCAGAGTTTGTTCACTGTGCCATTTCTTCTCTAGTTCCTGTCAGGAGGCTAGTAGTTCTGGGGTGAACCAGCTGGCCCTCTTGCTGGTGTCTCTGTGGGGGGGTTTCTTCAGTGGGGCGAGGGTGTTGGCGCAGTCCTCGCTCCGGCGTCTGAGGCTGTGGCCAGCTTCGTCGGTTTTGGAGGGTTCGGTGGGCGGGCTGAGAGCGAGGTTTGAGTGTAGTTAGTCTTCGGTGATTTTGCTCCAGCAGCCGTGGGGAATCTGTTGGGTGCGGTGGTGTGTGGTGGGTTTCTGGAAAGTGAAGGGGATGCAGCGGTGGTTGGTCCAGAGGAGTTTGGTGGTGTGGCTGATAGAGACGGATGGGCTTGAGGAGAAGACGGGGTTGAGCATGTGGCCGGCGGAGTGGGTGGGCGTTGTGACGAGTTGCTTCAGTCCAAAGTTGGCGAGGTTATCGATCAGGGTTGTGGAGTTGTTGTCATTGTTGTTCTCAAGGTGAAAGTTCAGGTCTCCGAGGAGGATGTAGTCGGTGGAGGTCAGGGCGTGCGTGCTGATCAAGTCGGCGATGGAGTCGCTGGACTGGGGGCGGGGTCTGGGGTTCGGTAGACGAGGGTGCCTCTGAGGGTGGAATTAGGGTCTGTGTGGATCTGGAAATGCATGTGTTTGGCGGTGCTGAGCACGTCATCGGTGGTAGTCGGGACCCTGATGCTGGTCTTGTGGTCGATGGCGATTCCTCCTCTGACTCTGTTGGTGCGGTCTCTGTGGGTGATCTTGTAGCCGTCTGGGATGGCTAAGGCGATGTCGGGTGCGGAGGAGTCGTTAAACCAGGTCTCTGTCAGGAAGGCGACGTCCGGGTATGTTGTGTCGAACAGGTCCCAGAGCTCGACGGCATGCTTGCATGCGGAGCGGGTGTTCAGTAGTATGCATCGGAGGTGGTTAGGGTCTTTCTTGGCAGGTGGTTTGTCGGCTCTGAGGCTGATGTAGCTGCAGTTCCGGCAGGTGAAGGGGCTGTGTGTGCATTTCGGGACGACATTGAAGCAGGTGTGGATCCGTCCGCAGCGGCTGGCATATATGAGGAGGTGGGTGGGAGGAGCAGCTGGGAGACGGGGGCAGCGAATGGGCAGTGGGCAGTCAGGGGGGCGGGGCTGCAGGGGACGCAGTGGTGAGGGTGGTGAGGTCAACAACAGGTAACAGAAGAAAAAGGGGCACAAAATCGAGGGTACAACGAGTGGCATAGAAGGCAAAAGGGCACAAAAAACAAGTGGAACAGAAGGTAAAAGGGGCACAGAAATGAGGGATAAACAAGTGGCTCAGAGGGCAGAAGGGCACAAAAAAACGAGACATTGGCATTCTTCACAGAGTGGAATAAGAAAATTAGCACCTGCCTCAGAAATACCTCTTTATTTTACTGCCACACAGAGTCTGGGCTTGTGTGTTTTTACCTGGCCAGCCAGCCACTTCTGCTTCTGCATCCCACTCACTTATAATCATTAAATGTGCTCCAATTAGTTCACAGTGTTCACACTGCTAAATTATACATCATCAATATATGAAAACCAAAATATGTCAAATGTATTCAGGTTTAAAGTGGGGGGTTGAGGCAGGGTTTAAATATTGAGGTGCAGGAGCAGGAACAGTATGGTTGTTGATCACACTGCAACCATGAGGGTAGAAAAAACATTTCTGTATGACTTGAAAACATCAAGGTAATGCCTGTGATAAAAAAAATAGGCTAATAATCACAGTAATGTCGCTTTCTCCTTTTCTACCTGGCTCTCTTAAAATATTATTAGGGAGCAAAATCTTTGTTGTTGTCGTCACTTCAAGAATAAGTTGCATCCTTGTTAAGTTATGTTATGTATTGCTTAGCAGTAGAGACACTCTAAAACGTAAGATCCAGCGGAAAGCAGCACCTGCCCTAGGAAAGTCAAAGTTACAAGAGCGATATAAAATGATTTGTCTTTTACTTTTGGGGAGCTAGGATTCAGTGAAAGACCCCAATTTACTGCAGAAGATCAGTGTTGCTGTTGCAAGCATGACAGCAAGATTGCTGATGCTCTCTCCATCAGTAAGCACCTTTAATCGCCAACTCACACGCAACCAAAGCGTGATCATTGTAACTTTGCATCTCTGACAACCTCAAAACAACATTGATGGAATTACCTTCCCACATGTTATTTGTCTTAGCTTTGGACAGCACTGCAGTATTTTTGAGTACGTGGCAATACTCACAGAATACACTGCATCCTACACATAAATAGGAGTCAAATATCTTTCATTATCACCCCTCTTTGCCCACTCTGTTTGTTCACATCCACCTATCTTCTGCTTTTCTCCCTTCTTTCTAACCTTCCTCTCTACTGTCTTCATGCTTTCTCTTTTATTCTTTCTTGCTTTCCTCATCACCTCCAGATGACAGCAGCATTGAGACATTGTAGCAATAAATGACATTTCAGCGCCATGCATTATTACCAATTTTTTTTACATGGGCGCACAAATGTGTAAATTGGTAGGAAAACGTTGTTAACTATAGGATCAATAGTAGTCATTCTCTGTTCCGAAAAACTAATTTCAGAGAACTGTCAGATGTCCCCATGTAGCGAGGACCCCGAGTTCAAGCATTCAAATTGCAATCTTCCATCCTTCAAGCAAACATTATGGAGGTTCTGCCACTTGTGGACTGTAGATGACACTGTTGTATCATTGCTGTTCTCGCTTTTATTGAAGTAATTTCTATTCAGTTAATTATTATACTTGTGGGAGCTGGTAAAGTCCCCCTCATGGCAGTTGGTGGAGTTATTGCTGAATTCCGCACTCCAAGCGGAGCACAGAGTGGCAAAACTCAGCAAAATCTTCTGGTGGTTAATAGTGTACCACCCACTCCTATGGAAAAGATAGAACATTTGTTTTAAACTTTACATGTTCAGGTAGTGAAACACTCTCATTTTAATTTTTCACTACTGCAAGGCTAATCTACCCAATAGAATAACATTGGAATTACCTTACTACATCTTATAAATATAACTCCAACTTGTAAAGAGAGAGACTTTTCAAGTTTAGTGTCAGGGAACCCACAATTTAAAATCACAAAATACAGCTCTGCTTGTCTGATGCTCCAGTAAGTGCATGTAGGGCCAGGTTTATAAAAGTTGTGTGTCAGGTTTGCATTCTACTTTTGTAGAGAGTACCCAACACAAAATGCTTTTCAAGATTTACAACGCGTTGATATGTAAGTAAAAGTAACTCTGTTTTGCAATACACTGGTCTATGGGTGGTACATGTGATTTTCTGTCAACCATACATGGGTTTTGATACAAGACACTCTCTACTAAGAAGAGTAGACAGTGTTTTGTACAAAAAATGAATGCCACTTGAAACACAGGTGTTAAAAAGGGAAAATGCTTTTATTTCTCCTAACCTTCCCCACTTTGCATGTGTGCTGCACTGTATAGCATGCATACAGGGAAGGAAAAGTGTTAAAGTTAGTCTGAGCATAGTATTTTGTCCTGGAAGGGTATCCCTCTGGTACAAAACCTATGGTAGATTCATGCAGACACCCTTGTACGATGGTGCAAAGGTGTGTGTGTGGTGCTCGGTTACGCAATGCAGCCGAGTAACTTTGGTGCTGCACTGTGTTGTTTGACAGATTTGTACATATGGGCATTTGAGTTTCACGCAATACCGGGGTGCTAATTGCACACCCACACATGTTGATTCTGCAGGTGCAGTGTTTGTTAGATGAGCGATTACAGCACTGTTACTAGTCAAGGACTTCGAATAGGGAGACATCATGTTAGTTACATGTGTGGTTTGACTATACAAAAACGTTTGACCTTCTGATTGCACATTTGAATATTGAAGGTTATTTGGCAGCAATACCTGTTAACATTCCAGTAACTGCTGTCTATCCATTCATTCACCCGGACATTCAAAAAATCCCCCTGTGGCTCAAGAGGCAGCCTTTTTTTTTGTTAGATGTGAAGATGTGAAAATTAATAATTTATTGAGATATTTAGATTATATATGATATGAGCAATATGTACCTGGGTAATAAAATGTGCATTTATGACACTGCTGTACACATTACTTTAACAACCCTAACAATAAAAGAAAAACAAAAGGAGAGCACAGGCACATATGTCTGGATATAGCATACTTTGACTGCCAGTGGAGGAGGGGGCAGAGATTGGTCAAAGACCATGTCCTGCAGCCAACCCCTGTTGTGTTGGCTGAAGGCTTTTTGCAAAAACAATGTATTGCCCCTAAATGGTTAGGTACACAGAGTGATCCCTGCTGCACATGTTAATAGTTTAGCAGAGCTGTGGTGAGTTATTCAGAAATGTTTCAATGCAGGTCTTAATGTGAAGCTAACACTTGTTGCCCACCACCAATATGCACTAGGAAAAGTTGTGCAGAGCAGGCTTTTCTGCCTGTAGAAGGCTAGATATATGTCCAGAATGCAGACAAAACATGAAGTTTGATAATGTACATTATAGGCCCTAGCTAAGTGTGTAACCTCAATCTATGAAGCTTGGCCTGGTGGTGATTTAATTAGTGGATCAAAGTTTCATCAGATACCAGCTTTGGACCTGGGCAGGGGGTACCCTCACTCTGTGAGGGTCACCCTGGTTGCGGTCTGCCATGTGTATGGAAAGCTGATGTGCTTCTGCCCTGGGGCTGGCATAGCAGGGCCCTCAGTCCATAAAGCGCAACCTGGTGGTGGTCTCCTGTGTGGATGGAAATCTATGCAGTACCAACTTGCCCTGATACCACAGGACCTTTCGGTCCGTGAAGCTTGGCCTGGGGTTGTTCTACCAGGTTGATGGAAGCTTGACCACCTACTGGCTTTGGCCCAGTGCAGCAGCATTCATCAGTCCCTGAATCTGCGGCTGTTTCCTGTCTTCTGGGTGAATTGAAGCTGGACAAGCAATGGCTTTGTGTGCAGCACCATGAGGCCTCTTAGTCCCTGAAGCTCAGCCTGGTTGTGGTCTACCAGGTGGATGGATGCTTGAGGTGTTACCACCTTGGCTGTCTTAGTCTCTGTGCCCAATATAACATAAGAAAGATTTAGAGAGAGGGCTCTCTTAGTGTCTGTGCCAAATATAACATAAGAAAGACTCCTAGAGAGGCTGTCTCAGTCTCTGTGCCCAATATAACACAAGAAAGACTCATAGAGAGGCTGTCTCAGTCTCTGTTTCCAATATAACATACGAATGACTCCTAGAGAGGCTGTCTCAGTCTCTGAACCCAATATAACATAAGAAAACTTCTAGAGAGGCTATTTCAGCAGCCTCTGTTCCCAATATAACATACGACAGATCCAAGAGAGGCTGTCTCAGTCTCTGTGCCCAATATAACACAAGAAAGCCTCTTAGAGAGGCTCTCCTAGTCTCTGAACCCAATATAACATAAGAAAGACTCAGAGAGAGGCTGTCTCAGTCTCTGAGCCCAATATAACATAAGAAAGACTCAGAGAGAGGCTGTCTCAGTCTCTGTGCCGAATATCACATGAGAAAGACTCAGAGAGAGGCTGTCTCAGTCTCTGTGCCCAATCTATATATATAAAAACAAATGTATGTCTGTCTGTCTCTTTGTCCTTTATGCATTACTACACCATTCATCCGATCGCCATGAAACTGTGGGAAGTTGTTGAGTACACTCCTGTGAAGGCTTCTGGCAAACATTTCTTTTAAAGATCGCCCCCCCCAGGGCCCTCATAATCTTTTGAATACTGAATTTGCAACCACAACTTTGCAACGGTACAAGACTTTTGGTATAAAAGATGATGAACAATGTCATCAAAGCTACAATTTTGAATGGGAAATTGAAGGGGGAAGATGTGCTGTTGCCACGTATTCCAATTATCCCAACAGATATACCATTTGAATTCAAACGTTTACAGTTTCCGGTGTGACTCGCATTTGCAATGACCAGCAACAAAGCACAAGGACAATCGCTGCAAGTGTGTGGACTAGATTTGGAGAATCGGTGCTTCTCACATGGACAACTGTATGTGGCCAGCTCACGCATCGGAAAACCTTCAGATTTATTTTTGTACGATGTATGTCTGTCTGTCTATTTGTCCTTTATGCATTACTACACCATTCATCCGATCGCCATGAAACTTTGGGAAGTTGTTGAGTAGACTCCCACAAATGTTTCTGGCATAATTTTTTTTTTAAGATCGGCCCCAGGGCCCTCATAATCCTTCAAAAACTGAATTTGCAACCATGACTTTGCAACGGTACAAGACTTTCGGTGAAAAAGATGCTGAACAATGTCATCGAAGCTACAATTTTGAATGGGAAATTCAAGGGGGAATATGAATTGTTGCCACGTATTCCAATGATCCCAACAGATATGCCATTTGAATTCAAACATTTACTGTTTCCGGTGCAACTCGCTTTTGCAATGACCATCGACAAAGCACAAGGACAATCGCTGCAAGTGTGTGGACTAGATTTGGAGAATCCGTGCTTCTGACATGGACAACAGTATGTGGCCAGCTCATGCTTCGGAAAACCTTCTGATTCATCCGTGTATGCACCAGACGGAAAAACAAAAAATATTGTGTATCCACAAGCACTCGAATAAATAAATAGAATTAAAACGACACTTTCAAATGTTTTCCATATTAAAATGGATAAGGTTCAATAAAAATGACACAATGTAAATGGAATGTTATCATAAAGAGTTTACTTGAATTTCCTTTCTTCTGAGATCGCAGCAACGTGCGACGGGTAAGCTAGTATGACATAAGAAAGACTCAGAGAGAGGGCTGTCTTAGTCTCTGTGCCCAATATCACATAAGAAAGACTCCTAGAGAGGCTGTCTTACTCTCTGTGCCCAATATCACATAAGAAAGACTCCTAGAGAGGATGTCTTAGTCTCTGAACCCAATATAACATAAGAAAGACTCAGAGAGAGGGCTGTCTGAGTCGCTTTGCCCAATATAACATGATAAAGACTCATAGAGAGGCTGTCTCAGTCTCTGAACCCAATATAGAATAAGCAAGACTCTGCAAGAGGCTTTCTCTGTCTGTTCATCAATGCAACTTTATGAAGACGCGGAGAGAAGCTGTCTCAGTCTCGTCATCCATTGAGAGACCCAGAGAGAGGACTGCCTTGCTATCAGCAGTAAATATAACTTACGAAAGACTGAACAGTGAAGAGATGGATATCTCTGCAGCTAATGTAACATTTGCAAGAATGAGAGCGAGAGAGGAGCACTGGATTCTGAAGCCAAAGTAGCATACAAAATACTCAGAGAGAGGAGTGTGTCTAGCCAATGTAACATACAAAATACTCGGAGAGAGGAGTATGCCTGCAGCCAAAGTAACATACACAAGACTCAGACAAGAGTTTGTCTTCAGCCAATGTAACTTACGAAGCACTCAGAGAGGACTGTGTCTTTAGCCAATGTAACTTACGAAAGGCTCAGAGAGAGAGGAGTGTGTCTTCAGCCAATGTAACATACAAAAGGCTCAGAAGAGAGAGGAGTGTGTCTTCAGACAATGTAACATACAAAAGGCTCAGAAGAGAGAGGAGTGTGTCTTCAGACAATGTAATATACAAAAGGCTCAGAGAGAGAGGAGTGTGTCTTTAGATAATGTAATATACAAAAGCCTCACAGAGAGAGGAGTATGTCTTTAGCCAATGTAATATACAAAAGCCTCAATGAGGAGTGTGTCTTTAGCCAATGTAACATACAAAGACTCAGAGAGGAGTGTATCTTTAGCCAATGTAATATACAAAAGCCTCAATGAGGAGTGTGTCTTTAACCAATGTAACATACAAAGACAGAGAGAGAGAGAGAGGAGTGTGTCTTTAGCCAATGTAATTTACAGAACACTCAGAGAGGAGTGTGTCTTTAGCCAATATAATTTACAAAATACTGAGAGAGAGAGGAGTGTGTCTGCAGTCAATGTAACATACAAAGACAGAGAGAGAGAGGAGTATGTCTTTAGCCAATGTAATATACAAAAGCCTCAGAGAGGAGTGTGTCTTTAGACAATATAATATACAAAAACCTCAGAGAGGAGTGTGTCTCCAGCCAATGTAACATACAAAGACAGAGAGAGAGAAGTATGTATTTAGCCAATGTATCTTCCAAAATACTGAGAGAGTGAGATGAGTGTGTCTGCAGTCAATGTAAGAAAAAAGGCTCAGAGAGAGAGGAGTGTGTCTACAGCCAATGTAGCTTACACAATACTGAGAGAGAGAGGAGTATGGCTTTAGCCAATGTAATATACAAAAGCCTCCACGAGGAGTGTGTCTTTAGCCAATGCAACATACAAAGACAGAGAGAGAGAGGAGTGTGTCTTTATTAAGCATGGGCGGATTTTGCGAATTGGCAATCTGCAAAATTGAGTATTTACGGATTCGTAATCCGCAAAATCCGCGAACTCTCGCGAATTTTGCGGATTCCTTTTTTTGTGTTCGCAAGTTTTTCTGCCATTTCGCAAGGGTTTTTTACCAGTTCGCAAACGCGAACTTACTTGTCGGGTGGCAACGGTCGCGACCATGTTGTTTCTACGTCTGTTTCACCACTGCCACCCTCTGTTTCACCACTGCCACCCTCTGGCTCACCCATGCCACCCTCTGGCTCACCCATGCCACCCTCTAGTTCATCACTGTAGATTATGGGGGAAAAGCACACCTGCCCTGCCTCAACTGACATGAATGAATTACGGGCTGATTAATGTGTCACTGAATTTGAACTTCCAGGCTGGCACCTGCTTCCTTATCTGTAATTGCTTTCTATTGCAGTGTAATTTTTTTAACAGGACCTTTGTTGTATACTTGTAGCTATTCTCTGAGCCTGCTGTGAGGGTCAGAGCAGGGTCATAGAATAGTTGCAAGTAGGCAAAGGAACTCTGAAGGGGCCCCTCAGGAAGCACTACAGGGAATGGTTACTAATGATAAGATTGAACTTTTGCACCTGCTGAGTGCTTTCAGTTTTGCAAAAATCCAAATATCCAGCAGCATCCACAAAAAGTAATCCCTCCAGGTCAAGATCCAAATCAAAGTGACCAGCACATGAAGAAAGCACTGGGAGGAGCCTGCTGGACATGAACAGGAAGTTGGAGACTGTGGGGCACTTCCTTTCTCCCACCCCATCCCCCAAAATGGACTCCTTGCAAAAAAAAAGTGCAGGCAAATGTCAACCTGAGGAGTTATTCTGATAAAAATCGTAATTTTCAAGGTTTGTGCTGCCTGCTGGTGGATTTCATGTGCGAAATTGCAAATTTTGCAATCTCGCAATTGCGAGATTGTCGCTGCCCGCCGCATCTACGTGTTCGCAAGTGATTACTCCAGCGAAATTGTATAGTATTCTAGTTGGCAAGTGCGACCAAGCAAAAAATCTGCTTCGCACGGATTTACGAATTTTCGGCAAGTTCGCGAGAGTTTGGGAATTGCGAATTTGCCGAAAATCCGCAAAATCCGCGAGCGGAACGGATTTTAGGCCCATGCTTAGTCTTTATCCAATGTAATATACAAAAGCCTCAGGGACGAGTGTGTATTTAGCCAATGTAACATAGAAAGACAGAGAGAGAGAGGAGTATGTCTTTAGCCAATGTAATATACAAAAGCCTCAGAGAGGAGTGTGTCTTTAGCCAATGTAACATACAATGACAGAGAGAGGAGTATGTCTTTAGCCAATGTAACATACAAAGACAGAGAGAGAGAGAGAGGAGTATGTCTTTAGCCAATGTAATATACAAAAGCCTCGGGGAGGAGTGTGTTTTCAGCCAATGTAACATAGAAAGACAGAGAGAGAGAGGAGTATGTCTTTAGCCAAAGTAAGATACAAAAGCCTCAATGAAGAGTATGGGGCACATGCATCAATGTACGATTTTGCGATTCTTAATTTGCGAAAATTACCGAATCGCAAATTAAGAATTGCAAAATGGTATGCATCATTTTTTTGGCTATTTTTTTGGGATTCGGTAAAAATCGAAATTTTTACCGAATTCCAAATAAATAGCGAATTCCTAACTGCATTTTCGCAATTCCCATTGATTTCAAAATTCGTAATTTGTTCATGCATTCCATGGGTGCGAGGGGGTCCACAGTACCCCCCCCTGCACCCCTGAAATGTATTTTTAAGTGGATGTGTTACACACACATGTCCTAAGGACATGTGTGTCTGTAACATGCAAGTTTAAAAAATGCATTTTTTTGCTTTTTTAAACATTTTCGCAAATTAACACGAGGGTCAACCTCGTGTTAATTTGCACTTCCAATTTCCAAATTCGCTATTTTTAAAAAAATGATGCATTGCATTTAAGGACTCGCACAAATGCGATTCCTTAAATGCATTCGCATTTTTTAGAAATGCTAAAAAATGTGAATTGTGCACAAAAGTTTGATGCATCCCAAAAATGGTTTTTGCATTCGCAAACGGACGATTTTTCCGATTCGCACCGTTTGCGAATGCAAAAACCAATGATGCATGTGCCCCTATGTCTTAAGCAAATATAGTATTCAAAAGCCTCAATGAGGAGTGTGTCTTTAGCCAATGTAACATACAAAAGGCTCAGAGAGAGAGGAGTATGTCTTTAGCCAATGTAATATACAAACATTTCAGAGAGGAGTGTGTCTTTAGCCAATGTAGCATACAAAAGGCTCAGAGAGAGAGGATTATCTCATTAGCCAATGTAACTTACACAATACTGAGAGAGGAGTGTGTCTGGAGTCAATGTAACATACAAAAACAGAGCGAGAGAGGAGTGTGTCTTCAGCCAATGTAACAGACAAAGACAGAAAGAGAGAGAGAGAGGAGTGTGTCTTTAGCCAATGTAACTTACAAAACCCTCAGAGAGAGAGGAGTGTGTCTTTAGCCAATGTAACTTACAAAACTCTCAGAGAGAGAGGAGTGTGTCTTCAGACAATGTAACAGACAAAGACAGAGAGAGAGAGAGAGAGAGAGAGAGAGAGAGAGAGAGAGAGAGAGAGGAGTGTGTCTTTAGCCAATGTAACTTACAAAACCCTCAGAGAGAGATGAGTGTGTCTTCAGCCAATGTAACATACAAAAGACTCAGAGAGAAATGTTTCTATAGCCAATGTAGACCACAAAAGACTCAGAGAGAGAGGAGTGTATCTTTAGCCAGTGTAATATCCAAAAGCCTCAGAGAGGAGTGTGTCTTTAGCCAATGTAACATAGAAAATGAGAGAGAGAGAGAGGAGTATGTCTTTAGCCAATGTAATATAGAAAGGCCTCAGAGAGAGAGGAGTATGTCTTTAGCCAATGTAACATAGAAAATGAGAGAGAGAGAGAGAGGAGTATGTCTTTAGCCAATGTAATATAGAAAAGCCTCAGAGAGAGAGGAGTATGTCTTTAGCCAATATAATATACAAAAGCTTCAATGGGGAGTGTGTCTTTAGCCAATGTAATATAGAAAGACAGAGAGAGAGAGGAGTATATCTTTAGCCTGTGTAATATACACACGCCTCAATGAGGAGTGTTTCTTTAGCCAATGTAACATACAAAAGGCTCAGAGAGAGAGCAGTGTGTCTTTAGCCAATATAATATACACAACTTTAGCAGAGGAGTGTGTCTTTAGCCAATGTAATATACGAAAGACTCATAAAGGAGTGTGTCTTTAGCCAATGTAACATACAAAAGGCTCAGAGAGAGAGGAATGTGTCTTTAGCCAATGTAACATAGAAAGACAGAGAGAGAGAGAGGAGTGCGTCTTTAGCCAATGTAACATACAAAAACCTCAGAGAGGAGTTTGTCTGCGGTCAATGTAACATACAAAAGGCTCAGAGAGAGAGGAGTATGTCTTCTGTAACCTGTAAACTACAAAATACTGAGAGAGAGAGGACTGTGTCTGCAGTCAATGTAACATAGAAAAAGCTCGGAGAGAGGAATGAGTCTTTAGACAATGTAATACACAATACTTCCAGAGAGGAGTGTGTCTTTAGCCAATGTAATATACACAAGCCTCAGAGAGAGAGGAGTGTGTCTTTAGCCAATGTAATATACAAAAGCCTCAGAGAGAGAGGAGTGTCTCTTTAGCCAATGTAACTTACAAAAGCCTCCACAAGGAGTGTGTCTTTAGCCAATGTAATTTACAAAATCCTCAAGGAGGAGTGTGTCTTTAGCCCATGTAATATACAAAAGCCTCAGAGAGAGAGGAGTGTGTCTTCAGCCAATGTAACATACAAAGACAGAGAGAGAGAGAGAGGAGTACATCTTTAGCCAAAGTAATATACAAAAGCCGCAATGAGGAGTGTGTCTTAAGCCAATGTAACTTACAAAAGGCTCAGCGAGAGAGGAGTGTGTCTTCAGCCAATCTAACATACAAAAGGCTCAGAGAGAGAGGAGTATGTCTTCAGCCAATGTAACTTAAAAAAGGCTCAGAGAGAGAGGAGTGTGTCTTCAGCCAATGTAACATACAAAGACAGAGAGAGAGAGAGAGAAGTGTGTCTGCAGCCAATGTCACATATAAAGACAGAGAGACAGAGAGGAGTATGTCTTTAGCCAATGTAACTTACAAAATACTGACAGAGAGAGGATTGTATCTGCAGTCAATGTAACATACAAAAGAATGAGAGAGAAAAGAGTGTGAATGCAGTCAATGTAACATAAAAAAGGCTCAGAGAGAGAGGAGTGTGTCTTTACCAATGTAACATAGAAAGACAGAGAGAGAGAGAGGAGTATGTCTTTAGCCAATGTAACACACAAAAACCTCAGAGAGGAGTTTGTCTGCAGTCAATGTAGCATACAAAAGGCTCAGAGAGGGGAATGAGTCTTTAGCCAATGTAACTTACACAATACTGAGAGAAAGAGGAGTGTGTCTGCAGTCAAAGTAACATACAAAGACAGAGCGAGAGAGGAGTATGTTTTAGCCAATGTAATATACAACACTTCCAGAGAGGAGTGTGTCTTTAGCCAATGTAATATACAAAAAAACTCAGAGAGGAGTGTGTCTGCAGTCAATGTAACATACAAAAGGCTCAGAGAGAGAGGAGTATGTCTTCAGCCACTGTAACCTACAAAATACTGAGAGAGAGAGGACTGTGTCTGCAGTCAATGTAACATAGAAAAAGCTCAGAGAGAGGAATGAGTCTTTAGACAATGTAATACACAATACTTCCAGAGAGGAGTGTGTCTTTAGCCAATGTAACTTACAAAAGCCTCCACGAGGAGTGTGTCTTTAGCCAATGTAATATACAAATGCCTCAGAGAGAGAGGAGTGTGTCTTTAGCCAATGTAACTTACAAAAGCCTCCACGAGGAGTGTGTCTTTAGCCAATGTAATATACAAAAGCCTCAGAGAGAGAGGAGTGTGTCTTTAGCCAATGTAATTTACAAAATCCTCAAGGAGGAGTGTGTCTTTAGCCAATGTGACAAAGAAAAACAGAGAGAGAGAGGAGTATGTCGTTATACAAAAGCCTCAGAGAGAGAGGTGTGTGTCTTTAGCCAGTGTAATATGCAAAAGCCTCAGAGAGAGAGGAGTGTGTCTTCAGCCAATGTAACATACAAAGACAGAGAGAGAGAGAGAGAGGAGTACGTCTTTAGCCAAAGTAATATACAAAAGCCGCAATGAGGAGTGTATCTTAAGCCAATGTAACATACAAAAGGCTCAGAGAGAGAGGAGTGTGTCTTCAGCCAATCTAACATACAAAAGGCTCAGAGAGAGAGAGAGTAGTGTGTCTGCAGCCAATGTAACATATAAAGACAGAGAGACAGAGAGGAGTATGTCTTTAGCCAATGTAACTTACAAAATACTGACAGAGAGAGGATTGTATCTGCAGTCAATGTAACATACAAAAGAATGAGAGAGAAAAGAGTGTGAATGCAGTCAATGTAACATACAAAAGGCTCAGAGAGAGAGGAGTGTGTCTTTACCAATGTAACATAGAAAGACAGAGAGAGAGAGGAGTATGTCTTTAGCCAATGTAACATACAAAAACCTCAGAGAGGAGTTTGTCTGCCGTCAATGTAGCATACAAAAGCCTCAGAGAGAGGAATGAGTCTTTACCCAATGTAACTTACACAATACTGAGAGAAAGAGGAGTGTGTCTGCAGTCAATGTAACATACAAAGACAGAGCGATAGAGGAGTATGTTTTATCCAATGTAATATAGAATACTTCCAGAGAGGAGTGTGTCTTTAGCCAATGTAACATACAAAAGGCTCAGAGAGGAGTGTGTCCGCAGTCAATGTAACATACAAAAGGCTCAGAGAGAGAGCAGTGTGTCTTTAGCCAATGTAACATAGAAAGACAGAGAGAGATAGAGAGAGAGAGAGAGAGAGAGAGAGAGAGAGAGAGAGAGAGAGAGAGAGAGAGAGAGAGAGGAGTATGTCTTTAGCCAATGTAATATACAAAACTTCCCTAGTGGAGTGTGTCTTTAGCCAATGTAATATACAGAAGACTCAGAGAGGAGTGTGTCTTCAGCCAATGTAACATACAAAAACAGAGATAGAGGGGAATATGTATTTTGCCAATGTAACTTACAAAATACTGAGAGAGAGAGAGGAGTGTGTCTGCGGTCAATGTAACATACAAGGACAGAGCGAGAGAGAGTATATTTAAGCCAATGTAATCTACAATACTTCCAGAGAGGAGTGTGTCTTTAGCCAATGTAATATACAAAAAAACTCAGAGAGGAGTGTGTCTGCAGTCAATGTAACATACAAAAGGCTCAGAGAGAGAGGAGTATGTCTTCAGCCACTGTAACCTACAAAATACTTAGAGAGAGAGGACTGTGTCTGCAGTCAATGTAACATAGAAAAAGCTCAGAGAGAGGAATGAGTCTTTAGACAATGTAATACACAATACTTCCAGAGAGGAGTGTGTCTTCAGCCAATGTAATATACAAAAGCCTCAGAGAGAGAGGAGTGTGTCTTTAGCCAATGTAACATACAAAGACAGAGAGAGAGAGAGGAGTACGTCTTTAGCCAAAGTAATATACAAAAGCCGCAATGAGGAGTGTGTCTTAAGCCAATGTAACTTACAAAAGGCTCAGTGAGAGAGGAGTGTGTCTTCAGCCAATCTAACATACAAAAGGCTCAGAGAGAGAGGAGTATGTCTTCAGCCAATGTAACTTAAAAAAGGCTCAGAGAGAGAGGAGTGTGTCTTCAGCCAATGTAACATACAAAGACAGAGAGAGAGAGAGAAGTGTGTCTGCAGCCAATGTAACAAATAAAGACAGAGAGACAGAGAGGAGTATGTCTTTAGCCAATGTAACTTACAAAATACTGACAGAGAGAGGATTGTATCTGCAGTCAATGTAACATACAAAAAAATGAGAGAGAAAAGAGTATGAATGCAGTCAATGTAACATACAAAAGGCTCAGAGAGAGAGGAGTGTGTCTTTACCAATGTAACATAGAAAGACAGAGAGAGAGAGAGGAGTATGTCTTTAGCCAATGTAACATACAAAAACCTCCGAGAGGAGTTTGTCTGCAGTCAATGTAGCATACAAAGACAGAGCGAGAGAGGAGTATGTTTTAGCCAATGTAATATAGAATACTTCCAGAGAGGAGTGTGTCTTTAGTCAATGTAACATACAAAAGGCTCAGAGAGAGAGGAGTGTGTCTTTACCAATGTAACATAGAAAGACAGAGAGAGAGAGAGGAGTATGTCTTTAGCCAATGTAACATACAAAAACCTCCGAGAGGAGTTTGTCTGCAGTCAATGTAGCATACAAAGAGAGAGCGAGAGAGGAGTATGTTTTAGCCAATGTAATATAGAATACTTCCAGAGAGGAGTGTGTCTGCAGTCAATGTAACATACAAAAGGCTCAGAGAGAGAGGAGTATGTCTTCAGCCACTGTAACCTACAAAATACTGAGAGAGAGAGGACTGTGTCTGCAGTCAATGTAACATAGAAAAAGCTCAGAGAGAGGAATGAGTTTTTAGCCAATGTAACTTAGACAATACTGAGAGAAAGAGGAGTGTGTCTGCAGTCAATGTAACATACAAAGACAGAGCGAGAGAGGAGTATGTTTTAGCCAATGTAATATAGAATACTTCCAGAGAGGAGTGTGTCTTTAGCCAATGTAACATACAAAATACTAAGAGAGAGAGGACTGTGTCTGCAGTCAATGTAACATACAAGGACAGAGCGAGAGAGAGTATGTTTAAGCCAATGTAATATACAATACTTCCAGAGAGGAGTGTGTCTTTAGCCAATGTAATATACAAAAAAACTCAGAGAGGAGTGTGTCTGCAGTCAATGTAACATACAAAAGGCTCAGAGAGAGAGGAGTATGTCTTCAGCCACTGTAACCTACAAAATACTGAGAGAGAGAGGACTGTGTCTGCAGTCAATGTAACATAGAAAAAGCTCAGATAGAGGAATGAGTCTTTAGACAATGTAATACACAATACTTCCAGAGAGGAGTGTGTCTTTAGCCAATGTAATATACAAAAGCCTCAGAGAGAGAGGAGTGTGTCTTTAGCCAATGTAACTTACAAAAGCCTCCACGAGGAGTGTGTCTTTAGCCAATGTAATTTACAAAAGCCTCAGAGAGAGAGGAGTGTGTCTTTAGCCAATGTAATTTACAAAATCCTCAAGGAGGAGTGTGTCTTTAGCCAATGTGACAAAGAAAAACAGAGAGAGAGAGGAGTATGTCGTTATACAAAAGCCTCAGAGAGAGAGGTGTGTGTCTTTAGCCAGTGTAATATACAAAAGCCTCAGAGAGAGAGGAGTGTGTCTTCAGCCAATGTAACATACAAAGACAGAGAGAGAGAGAGAGAGGAGTACGTCTTTAGCCAAAGTAATATACAAAAGCCGCAATGAGGAGTGTGTCTTAAGCCAATGTAACTTACAAAAGGCTCAGTGAGAGAGGAGTGTGTCTTCAGCCAATCTAACATACAAAAGGCTCAGAGAGAGAGGAGTATGTCTTCAGCCAATGTAACTTAAAAAAGGCTCAGAGAGAGAGGAGTGTGTCTTCAGCCAATGTAACCTACAAAGACAGAGAGAGAGAGAAGTGTGTCTGCAGCCAATGTAACAAATAAAGACAGAGAGACAGAGAGGAGTATGTCTTTAGCCAATGTAACTTACAAAATACTGACAGAGAGAGGATTGTATCTGCAGTCAATGTAACATACAAAAGAATGAGAGAGAAAAGAGTGTGAATGCAGTCAATGTAACATACAAAAGGCTCAGGGAGAGAGGAGTGTGTCTTTACCAATGTAACATAGAAAGACAGAGAGAGAGAGGAGTATGTCTTTAGCCAAAGTAACATACAAAAACCTCAGAGAGGAGTTTGTCTGCAGTCAATGTAGCATACAAAAGGCTCAGAGAGGGGAATGAGTCTTTAGCCAATGTAACTTACACAATACTGAGAGAAAGAGGACTGTGTCTGCAGTCAATGTAACATACAAGGACAGAGCGAGAGAGAGTATGTTTAAGCCAATGTAATCTACAATACTTCCAGAGAGGAGTGTGTCTGCAGTCAATGTAACATACAAGGACAGAGCGAGAGAGGAGTATGTTTTAGCCAATGTAATATAGAATACTTCCAGAGAGGAGTATGTCTTTAGCCAATGTAATATACAAAAGCCTCAATGAGGAGTGTGTCTTTAGCCAATGTAACATAGAAAGACAGAGAGAGATAGAGAGAGAGAGAGAGAGAGAGAGAGAGAGGAGTATGTCTTTAGCCAATGTAATATACAAAACTTCCCTAGTGGAGTGTGTCTTTAGCCAATGTAATATACAGAAGACTCAGAGAGGAGTGGGTCTTCAGCCAATGTAACATACAAAAACAGAGATAGAGGGGAATATGTATTTTGCCAATGTAACTTACAAAATACTGAGAGAGAGAGAGGAGTGTGTCTGCAGTCAATGTAACATAAAAAAGAATAACAGAGAGAAGAGTGTGTCTGCAGTCAATGTAACATACAAAAGGGTCAGAGAGAGAGGAGTGTGTCTTTAGCCAATGCAACATATAAAGCAGAGAGAGAGGAGTATGTCTTTAGCCAATGTAACATATAAAGACAGAAAGAAAGAAAGAGGAATATGTCATTAGGCAATGTAACATACAATAGCCTCAATGAGGAGTGTGTCTTTAGCCAATGTAACATAGGAAGACAGAGACAGGAGTATGTCTATAGCCAATGTAATACACAAAAGCCTCAGAGAGAGGGGAGTGTGTCTTCAGCCGATGTAATGTACGAAAACTGCAGAGAGGAGTGTCTTTAGCCAATGTAATATACAAAGACAGATAGAGAGAGGAGTATGTTTTAGCCAACGTAATATACAGAAGACTCAGAGAGGAGTGTGCCTTCAGCCAATGTAACATACAAAAAAGAGAGAGGGGAATATGTCTTTAGACAATGTAACTTACAAAACACTGAGAGAGAGAGGAGTGTGTCTGGAGTCAATGTAACATACAAAAGGGTCAGAGAGAGAGGAGTGTGTCTTTAGCCAATGTAACTTACAAAATACTGAGAGAGAGGAGTGTGTCTTCAGCCAACGTAACATATAAAGACAGAGAGAGAGAGAGAGGAGTATGTCTTTAGCCAATGTATTATACAAAATCCTCAATGAGGAGTGTGTTTTTAGCCAATGTAACATACAAAGACAGAGAGAGAGAGAGAGGAGTATGTCTTTAGCCAAAGTAATATACAAAAGCCGCAATGAGGAGTGTGTCTTAAGCCAATGTAACATACAAAAGGGCTCAGAGAGAGAGGAGTGTGTCTTCAGCCAATCTTTTTTTTAAGTTTAAAGACAATTTTATTGGGTATAAGAATGCAACTCGTACAAGAAATAACAACTGTGATATGAAACAACTCAAGCAAGCTAGATCATTTTATGAGAGAAAGAGGAAAGAAAGAGAGAGAAAAGGGGGGAGAGGGAAAGAAAGAAAGGCAGGGAGAAAGGGAAAGAAAAAAGGAAAAGAAAGGGCAAAAAGTCAGCAGAAGAAAATACAGTTACATTATTCAAGGCATATCACTATAAAATAAGCGTAACCATTTTAACTATAGGAAATAATGAAACGAGTCGAGAACATAAGAAAAAAAGCAAGCAAAAAACATTTCAAGGAGGTTTGGGCACTTCCTCAGTACGAGGGGAATGAAGTGTAGAAGGTGTAGCTGAGGAGTCTAAGAAAGAGGTGATAGGCAACCACAATAGATCACGTTTGATAGCAATCGTGATGGGATAAACATAAGCTCTATCCAATCTATGGTTAAAACAAACACCATACCACCAAGCCTGATATGATATGGATGAGGTATCTTTCCACGCTTTGGTGATTTGCTGGAAGGCTATCGCTAGAAGGAGATCAATAATGGCGGTGTTGAAAGGAGAGGAGGACCATATGTCGGAAAGGCTACCCAGGAAAACATTTGTATAGGAGAAAGGAAAATTAGCAGAAAAAATATTATTAATTTGCTTCCAAACCTTGGACCAAAATGCACGAACAAGGGGGCAGAGGAAAAGCATGTGTTTGAGATCCGATCTTGGTTCCATACAAGACCAGCATGTAGAGGGAATAGTGGAATTCACTTTATGTAATCGTGCAGGGGTGAGCATAAGACGATTATAGAGAAAAAATAAAGTTTGGGTAGTGTTGGCTGCTCTAGAGGATTTCCGTATTTTATTCCATATGTCTTGCCACAAGGAGGTAGAGAACGTTTCCCCTAAGTCCGATTCCCATGCTAGTTCAACGGTCGATTTATCTCGGGTAGGGGACGTTTCATGTAATTTTTTATAGATCTGCGAAGCGGAAGATGAGGATAAGAGAAAAGAGAGCGTAAGAGGAGAAGAAGAGGAAGAACAAGAGGTAGAGGAGGGAAGGGAGTCATAACCTAGTTGAACCGCAGCAGTCAAAAGAGTAAATTTAGAGAGGAAGGAAGGAGGAAGAGAGAAACGATGTTGAAGAATAGGGAAAGGAATACAAGCACCATGCTGAAAAACTTGATGCACCCAAAAAAGCCCGTGATCATACCATGCCTTCCAGAAAAGAGTCCTATTTTTGAGCTTAATAAGAGGATTATACCAAAGAGGAGATTGTAAAAAACTCGTATGGCTATCAAGGGTAGTCTGATACACTGGAAGGAAAAGTTTCCTGGAAATCTTAAGAGTAGGCAGAGACAGCTGCTTTGGGATACGGGGCAAAGAAATAAACTCTTTAAACGAAAAGGGATGAAAAAAGGTGGATTCAACATCAACCCACAAGGGAAGAGAAGTATCATCAAATAAAGTAGGAGACAGCAAGGAAACTGAGTGAGAAAGAAAAAAGGAAGTATGGTAAGAGGAAAAATCGGGAAAATTAACACCTCCCAAATGTTTGGGGCGACGAAGTTTAGAAAACGACATTCTAGCTCTTTTATTTTGCCATAAAAAACGGGACAAAATAGAATAAATAGTTTTAAAACAAGATTTGGGAAGAAGAACAGGAAGATTAGAAAGAAAAAATAAAATAATAGGAACTAGCATCATTTTAATTGAGTCTAACCTTCCCCACCAAGATAAAAATAGCGGATGCCATCGTGATGTAGAATCTGTGAGAGTAGTCTGTAAATGTTTAATATTAAGAGCCACTGTTTCTTTAATGGATGGAGCGAACCAAAGGCCTAAATATTTAATCTTAGAGGGATTCCAATGAAAAGAAGATATCAAAAAATCCGCATGAAAACAGAATTTGTTAAGGGGAAGAATCTCGCATTTATCGACATTAAGTTTATATCCTGAAACGGTTGCAAAATCGGAGACTTCAGAGAGGAATGCCGGAACAGAAACTTGAGGATTAGAAATAAAAAGAAGAATGTCATCAGCATAGGCGGATAACTTTATTTGTTTATCTCCATACGGGAAACCCGAAATATTTGCATTGAGTCGGATTTTTGTTAAGAAAGGTTCTAAAGCAAGAATAAAAAGAAGGGGTGAAAGAGGACATCCTTGACGAACTCCACGAAATAAAGGAAAGGAGGAGGAAACAAGGCCATTAGCAAAAATAAAAGATCGAGGAAAAGAATATAATAAAGAGACGTAAGAAAGAAACTGCGACCCAAAACCAAACCATTTAAGAGAGGATAAAAGGAAGGGCCAGTTAACTCTGTCAAAAGCCTTTTCAGCATCTAAAGCTATAGCAGCCAAAGAATGAGGGGAAGCATGCGATTTAGTAAGGACATCAAAAAATAAACGAGTGTTATCTGAAAGATGTCGACCTTTGATAAAGCCACACTGCTCCTTACCAATAAGTTGAGGTAAAATTTTGTCTAAACGTAAAGCTAAAATTTTTGCAAAAATTTTATAATCAAGATTAATCAAAGAAATAGGCCTATAATTTTTACATAAAGTATGATCTTTATTATCCTTGGGGAGAAGGCAAATCAATGCTTCCTGAAAAGAACCTGCAGACTGTTGGGAAGAAATAAAGAAGGAAAATAATTGAAATAACTTAGGAACAAGAAAAGCAGAGAAATGAGAATAAAATTCAATAGAGAAACCATCTGGACCTGGAGCTTTCCCCCGTTTAAGGACACGAATGGCTTCTAAAATATCTACAGACGTAATGTCTTTGTCTAGAGAGGAGAAATCTACATCAGAAACAGAAGGGGAAGGAATAGAAGATAAGTAATGATCAATGACGGAGGGGGTAGGAGGAGACTCAGGAGTGTAAAGATTCTGATAAAAAGAAGAAAATTCACCCAGTATATCTTCATCCTTATGAAGAATAGTGTTAGTGGAAGAAACAATCGATTCAATTTTGGTGCGTTCTTTCTTAACTTTAAGATAATTCGCCAACATGTTACCAGCTTTATTCTGAGAGGAATAGTACTTAGCACTGGATTTAAGTAAAATTAAATTCGCAGATTCGGTGGATACTTTATTGAAGGATAATTTAGCGGAAATAAGATTATTAAGATCAAATTGAGATTTGGAAGAGTAATATACGTGTTCCAAATGTTTAATACGAGCGGTAAGCGTAGAGATAGACTGTGCGCGTAGACGCCTCTTCTTGGCAACATAAGAAATGATGAAATCTCTAGATGCAGCTTTAAATGTGTCCCATACTAGTTGGGGGGAGGTTTGAGGGGATTCATTCTCTTTAAAGAAAAGAGAGGCGAAGTGAAGGTAGGATGTAGAGAATGTAGTGTCGAGGAGTAGGGAATTATTGAATCTCCATCGCTTAGTCCCCTTATTAGGAGGAAGTAAATCAAGCTGAAGGGAGACTGGGGCATGATCGGAGATTAAAATGGAACCTATATCTGAGTGGGTAATGAGTTGAGAAAGAGCTTTGGAAACAAAAAGATAATCTATACGGGATTGGGAAGAATGGGCTGGAGAAAAATACGTGTATTCTTGTAGGGTGGGGTTACAAAGTCGCCATGAATCAACTAGGGATCGTTGGGCAACAAAAGAGGTGAATTGAGTATGGATTGGAGACGGGGAAAATCGGGAGTGAGATCTACGATCCAGGAAAGGATCCATAATCGTGTTACAATCCCCACCAAAAATAAAATAATCATCAGTATATTGCATCGTGGAGGAGAGAATTTGTGGCCAGAACAACTTATCAGGAATGGTAGGGGCATATACATTAAAAATGGTGAGAGGAATTTTGTTGACCATTAATGAAGCAACAACCCATCTGCCCTCCGCATCATTATCTTGTTGAACAAGTTGAACATTCAAACGTTTATGAGTCAAAATAGCAACCCCATTACGTTTTCCCGTCCCCGGAGAAGCAAAGACATGACCCACCCAATTACGTCTTAGTTTAGAAACTTCAACATCTTTAACATGTATTTCTTGTAACAACACTATATCTGCTTTCAGATGAGCTAAATGAGCAAGAACACGTTGTCTCTTGATAGGAGACCCCAAACCTTTAACATTCCAAGAGACAATATTAATTGCCATTGAAAAGTTTAAAAAACATCCGAAACATATATAGAATCATGCATAAAAGTAACAGTGTAGCAAAAGAAGAAAAGGGAGAGGCAATGCAAGGAACTGCTGAAAGCTGAGAAGAAAGAAGAAAAGGAAGAGAAGAAAAGAGGAGAAGGGAGGAGAAGGAGAGGAAAAAGAGAAAAAAGAGGAAAAAGTGAATACAAAAAGAAGAGAAAAACAAAAACCAATGTGATAATAAAACACATACCATACAAATACAAGAGAACTGGGGGTGGAGGAGCCATAAAGGAAGGGAGCACAATGGACCGGAGACTCCACGGAGACGCGGCAAGGGGAGGAACCACCGGGCAAGTGAGGAGAATAAACGGAGAACAAATGGTAAGGACCACAGGACCAGCAACTAAAGGAATAGGGGAGAGAAAAAATAACAAATATGAGAACAAATTAGGAGATAAAACACATTAGCTACAGAACAATTGCACAGAACAACCAACATTAGGAAATAGAGGGAACATCACAGGAAAAAACAAGAAATGCAACAAAAATCATCATGGGTGCAGGGTGTCCATCGTTTCGGCGTGACAGGAATCCAGGAACTGCTGCAGGCGAATAGGATCTTCATAAGATGTCGTCTTGTTATTATAAGTGACCCTAAAGATGCAAGGATGAAAGAGTCCGTAGCGGGCATTGAGGGCCCGTAAAGCAGGTCTCATGTCCAAAAATCTTTTACGCCGGTCTGCAGTAGCTTTAGCATAGTCCTGAGCAAAGAACAAGTTAGATCCATTGTGTGAAATTTTTCCTTTTTGTCTGGCAGCATGAAGAACGCGAAGGAGGTCAGTATATTCTAGAAAGTACAGTATAACACCTCTAGGTTTTACCGAAGTGGATACATTTGCTGAA
Source organism: Lissotriton helveticus (assembly GCF_964261635.1). Classification (NCBI taxonomy): domain Eukaryota; kingdom Metazoa; phylum Chordata; class Amphibia; order Caudata; family Salamandridae; genus Lissotriton; species Lissotriton helveticus. The sequence goes on along the minus strand of NC_136069.1, from coordinate 1,693,929,565 downwards.
GGAGCTACTGGACCTAGACGGTGAGCACGTTGAATATTCAAAGGAGGCGAAGGTGGAATATTGAGAAGAGTGGGAAGAAAAGATTGAAAAAATGAAATTGGAGCGGACCCCTCAAGATTTTCGGCAAGGCCATAAATACGGAGGTTATTGCGCCTATTTCTATTTTCCAAATTCTCAACCTGCTGCTTGAGAGAAGCAATCTCCTTCTGCATAGTAGGAACCTGGACAATGACCGTTTGAGCTGAAGCCAGGGAATCTTCAATATCCACCACTCTCTGCTGTGTGTGCGACCAATTATCCTCAAGGCTCTGGAGGCGGGAGTTGGTCTCTGACATGTATGGCCGGAGGGCTCGAATCTCTTCCAAAAGAAGCTCCATAGAAATTGCGTTGGACATATTTGTAGGAGAAGGAGGATTCACTTTAGTCCGCTTTCCTGAGTTGGAATTCGAAGATGGAGAGACAGCTTTGGAAAGTGGCTTCATGGAGCGCGAATTAGGAGTAGTAGAGCTTTTGGTGCTAGCAGAATCAGATTGTGAATCATCAAATGAGTCCTGCAACACATTGAAGGGGTTATTATCCGCCAAAAGCGCCTGAGAGAGAGAGCGCTGCTGAGGAGGAGCATTGCGGTTTGAACGGGACGTAGCCATTGTAGTGAAGATTGGATTGAAAAAATGCACTACGTGAAAAAGGAGAGCCCAGCACAAGCAGCCGCTAAAATGAGGAGAAATATCAAGAAAAGGTCCTGAGAACTCAGCAGCAACTCAGCAAGGACGCCTGGATCCAAATGACAGCAGCAGGGAGCGAAACCAAGGGCTACAGGAAATAGGAAGAGGCCATGAGAAGCAGAATAATCCCTCGAGAGCACATTGAGGAAAACATTACAAACAAAATGGCGGCCGGAATTTGAGGATAGAAATAAACATGCTATGAAATCAGCATGAGAGGGCAAAAGCTGAGAAGTATTCAAAAAACAGCAGGAAATGTCCAAAACGCAGTGCAGAACAGAAAAAAATTCAGCATCTCAAAGAATAGGAGGAAGTCACCTCGGAAATGCGGCACATCTCGTAAAATGGCGGCCGCAGGGCGAGCGAGCCATCAGAAACTGTAGACTGAGAAATGCCGGCAATTAGGGCTGCTCGCGAGCCGGCAGACACATGGAAATGCGCCGCGTACCTTCCGACGCACTTTAGCGCTGGTCCGGCAGGCAAAGAGGAGAGAAGTCACCCGGTGAAGCTCCCGTCACCTCACGTCGCGACGGAGCTGTCCGGGATTGCGGCCATCTTCCTTGGCGCCGTAGCCACGCCCCCCCGTCTTCAGCCAATCTAACATACAAAAGGCTCAGAGAGAGAGGAGTATGTCTTCAGCCAATGTAACTTAAAAAAGGCTCAGAGAGAGAGGAGTGTGTCTTCAGCCAATGTAACATACAAATACAGAGAGAGAGAGAGTAGTGTGTCTGCAGCCAATGTAACATATAAAGACAGAGAGACAGAGAGGAGTATGTCTTTAGCCAATGTAACTTACAAAATACTGACAGAGAGAGGATTGTATCTGCAGTCAATGTCACATACAAAAGAATGAGAGAGAAAAGAGTGTGAATGCAGTCAATGTAACATACAAAAGGCTCAGAGAGAGAGGAGTGTGTCTTTACCAATGTAACATAGAAAGACAGAGAGAGAGAGAGGAGTATGTCTTTAGCCAATGTAACATACAAAAACCTCAGAGAGGAGTTTGTCTGCAGTCAATGTAGCATACAAAAGCCTCAGAGAGAGGAATGAGTCTTTAGCCAATCTAACTTACACAATACTGAGAGAGAGAGGAGTGTGTCTGCAGTCAAAGTAACATACAAAGACAGAGCGAGAGAGGAGTATGTTTTATCCAATGTAATATAGAATACTTCCAGAGAGGAGTGTGTCTTTAGCCAATGTAACATACAAAAGGCTCAGAGAGGAGTGTGTCTGCAGTCAATGTAACATACAAAAGGCTCAGAGAGAGAGCAGTATGTCTTTAGCCAATGTAATATACAAAAGCCTCAATGAGGAGTGTGTCTTTAGCCAATGTAACATAGAAAGACAGAGAGAGATAGAGAGAGAGAGAGAGAGAGAGAGAGGAGTATGTCTTTAGCCAATGTAATATACAAAACTTCCCTAGTGGAGTGTGTCTTTAGCCAATGTAATATACAGAAGACTCAGAGAGGAGTGTGTCTTTAGCCAATGTAACATAGAAAGACAGAGAGAGATAGAGAGAGAGAGAGAGAGAGAGAGAGAGAGAGAGAGGAGTATGTCTTTAGCCAATGTAATATACAAAACTTCCCTAGTGGAGTGTGTCTTCAGCCAATGTAACATACAAAAACAGAGATAGAGGGGAATATGTATTTTGCCAATGTAACTTACAAAATACTGAGAGAGAGAGAGGAGTGTGTCTGCAGTCAATGTAACATAAAAAAGAATAACAGAGAGAAGAGTGTGTCTGCAGTCAATGTAACATACAAAAGGGTCAGAGAGAGAGGAGTGTGTCTTTAGCCAATGTAACATATAAAGACAGAGAGAGAGGAGTATGTCTTTAGCCAATGTAACATATAAAGACAGAAAGAAAGAGAGAGGAATATGTCATTAGGCAATGTAACATACAATAGCCTCAATGAGGAGTGTGTCTTTAGCCAATGTAACATAGGAAGACAGAGACAGGAGTATGTCTATAGCCAATGTAATATACAAAAGCCTCAGAGAGAGGGGAGTGTGTCTTCAGCCGATGTAATGTACGAAAACTGCAGAGAGGAGTGTGTATTTAGCCAATGTAACATTGTAAGACAGAGAGAGAGGGGAGTATGTCTTTAGCCAATGTAATATACAAAAGCCTCAGAGAGGAGTGTCTTTAGCCAATGTAATATACAAAGACAGATAGAGAGAGGAGTATGTTTTAGCCAACGTAATATACAGAAGACTCAGAGAGGAGTGTGTCTTCAGCCAATGTAACATACAAAAAAGAGAGAGGGGAATATGTCTTTAGACAATGTAACTTACAAAATACTGAGAGAGAGAGGAGTGTGTCTGGAGTCAATGTAACATACAAAAGGGTCAGAGAGAGAGGAGTGTGTCTTTAGCCAATGTAACTTACAAAATACTGAGAGAGAGGAGTGTGTCTTCAGCCAACGTAACATATAAAGACAGAGAGAGAGAGAGAGGAGTATGTCTTTAGCCAATGTATTATACAAAATCCTCAATGAGGAGTGTGTTTTTAGCCAATGTAACATAGAAAGACAGAGAGAGAGAGGAGTATGTCTTTAGCCAATGTAATATACAAAATTTTCAATGAGGATTGTGTTTTTAGCCAATGGAACATAGAAAGACAGAGAGAGAGAGAGGAGTATGTCTTTAGCCAATGTAATATACAAAATGTTCAATGAGGAGTGTATCTTTAGCCAATGTAACATAGAAAGACAGAGAGAGAGGAATATGTATTTAGCCAATCTAATATACACAATTTTCAGAGAGGAGTGTGTCTGCATCCAATGTAATATACAAAGACAGAGAGAGAGAGGAGTATGTCTTAAGCCAATGTATTATACAAAATCCTCAATGAGGATTGTGTTTTTAGCCAATGGAACATAGAAAGACAGAGAGAGAGAGGAGTATGTCTTTAGCCAATGTAATATACATAATTTTCAATGAGGAGTGTATCTTTAGCCAATGTAACATAGAAAGACAGAGAGAGAGAGGAATATGTATTTAGCCAATGTAATATACAAAATTTTCAATGAGGAGTGTATCTTTAGCCAATGTAATATACAAAGACAGAGAGGGAGAGGAATATGTCTTTAGCCAATGTAATAAACAAGGCTTTCAGAGAGGAGTGTGTCTTTAGCCAATGTAACAAACAAAGACAGAGCGAGAGAGCAGTATGTTTTAGCCAATGTAATATACAAAAGCCTCAGAGAGGAGTGTCTTTACCGATGTAATACACAAAATACTCAGAGAGGAGTGTGCCTTCAGCCAATGTTACATACAAAGACAGAGAGAGAGAGAGGAGTATGTCTTTAGCCAATGTAACTTACAAAAGGCCCAGAGAGAGAAGAGTGTGTCTTTAGCCAATGTAATATACAACAGCCTCAGGGAGGAGTGTGTCTTTAGCCAATGTAAAATACAAAGACAGAGAGAGAGGGGAGTATGTCTTTAGCCAATGTAATTTAAAAAAACTTTCAGAGAGGAGTGTGTCTTTAGCCAATGTAATATACAAAAGACTCAGAGAGAAATATTTATACATGAGGAGTGTGTATTTAGCCAATGTAACATAGAAAGACAGAGCGAGAGGAGTGTGTCTTCAGCCAATGTAATATACAAAAGCCTCAGGGAGGAGTGTGTCTTTAGCCAATGTAAAATACAAAGACAGAGAGAGAGGGGAGTATGTCTTTAGCCAATGTAATATAAAAAAACTTTCAGAGAGGAGTGTGTCTTTAGCCAATGTAATATGCAAAAGACTCAGAGAGAAATATTTCTATAGCCAATGTAACTCACTAAAGACTCAGAGAGAGAGGAGATAATCTTTAGCCAATGTAATATCCAAAAGCGTCAATGAGGAGTGTGTATTTAGCCAATGTAACATAGAAAGACAGAGAGAGCGAGAGGAGTATGTCTTTAGCTAATGTAATATACACACGCCTCAATGAGGAGTGTGGCTTTAGCCAATGTAACATACAAAAGGCTCCGAGAGAGAGGAGTATGTCTTTAGCCAATGTAATATACACAACTTTGTCGCAGGGATTCTGCTCCTACACAGAACTGTGCAGAGAGACTTTGAACCTCAGTGAATTAGGGTGTGCCAAAACTCACCTCAGTATCCAAAATCCCCTACCAGACTAGCAATCAGTGTCTCATTGGTTCTTACAAAATCCCAATGTTTAGACAACCCAGAACATGGACTTAGAACACCTCAGGCAACTTAGAACACATGAACACTCTTTCGTTATGCTAACATACCAATCCAAAATGAGGAGTAAATGAAGACACGTGCAAGTTTGAAATGGTTATTTCTAATGCAGTGTTCTCAAGTGCAGTATCTTGGTAATACAAGCAAACATATTATAAGAAACAAAGTAATCAGCATAGTTACGAGTCTATAAAATACAAAGTGAGAAAGCATGTTAAAATGCTAAAGGGAAAAAGGTTAAATGGCACCTAAGTGTTACCCTCCCTCGCTAGTATATTATATTATATCTAAGAAGGTCTCTTTGGCTTTTAGAAGGGCGGCCCCATACCTCTGATCCTAGTGGAAAGGGATCACATCATCTTCCACCAGCTCTCTGCATGCGAAATTCATCAAGTGCGTGTGCAGTGTTAAACGCGTCTAAAGCCAGAGTTGGCCGCAGCTGTCTAGGACGTGCGCTGATCAGACCTCACAACAACAACTGTGTTAAAATAACCTTGAAGGCCTCGGCACTCACTGTTCAGACATAGCTTACCAAGAAAAGCTGATACAATAGCAAAACACATTATTCTCAAAGCTCTAATAACAATATGTGCCGTGTGCAGATGCAGCAGAAAGGTAAAATGGCGTTTAAACTTCTAATAAGCTCATGCTAACTTAACACAGTGTGCAGGCAAAGCATATCTATATGTCAACTTTCAGAGAGAAGTGTGTCTTTAGCCAATGTAATATACAAAAGACTCATAAAGGAGTTTGTCTTCAGCCAATGTAACACACAAAAGGCTCAGAGAGAGAGGAATGTGTCTTTAGCCAATGTAATATACACAACTTTCAGAGAGGAGTGTGGCCGATTCACAGAATGAACTTACTACTTTTGGTATTCACAGAAGTTAGGATTTTGTCTTAAATTTGTCTTAATACAAACTTAAGACAGACTTAAGACAGACTTAAGACAAAATCCTAACTTCTGTGAATACCAAAAGTAGTAAGTTAATTCTGTGAATGCCAAAAGTAGTAAGTGCATTCTGTGAATACCAAAATAGTAGTAAGTTTAGGATTGAGTTCTAAGTTCATTCTGTGAATCGGGCCCGGAGTCTTTAGCCAATGTAACATACAACGGACTCAGAGAAGAGTGTGTATGCAGCCAATGTAACATACATAAGACTCAGAGAGGAGTGAGTCTTGAGCCAATTTAACATACAAAGACAGAGAGAGAGAGGAATATGTCTTTAGCCAATGTAATATACAAAAGCCTCACAGAAAGAGGAGTGTGTCTGTAGCCAATGTAACTTACAAAAGACTAAGAGAAAGAGGAGTGTGTTTGCAGACAATGTAACATACAAATGATTCAGAAAAGAGTCTGTCTGTAGCCAATATAACATATAAAAGACTCAGGGAGAGGAGTGTGTCTGTAGCCAATGTAACTGGGAAGATGAGTTGGATTAACGGCTAGGGCGCTCGACCTCGGACCTGGGGAATCCGGTTCGAGTCTTGGTAATGTCGCTAAACCTACTGTGATTCTGGGCAAATCACTTAATCTCCCCGTGCCTAACAAAAATGAATGTGTGTCCTGGTGCTATGTAAAGCGCTCTGATACCCGGTTCAGTTCTGGTCAAGTTTGCGCTATATAAAACTCTGCAAAAAAACAAAAACCTTACAAAAGACTCAGAGAGTGTGTCTGTCATAAAAGTAACATACAAATGACTCAGAAAGGAGTGTGTTTGCAGCCAATGTGACTTCAAAACGATTCAGAGAGAGAGAAGAGTGTGTCTGCAGTCAACATAACATACAGAATACTCATAGTCAATGTAACATGCACAATTTGCACTGCAACGTGTGTCCGCAGTCATTGTAACAAGCAAATAACTTAGAGGAAAGTATCTGTAGCCATGTAACATACAAAACATTCAGAGAGAAGTGTGTCTGCAGTCAATGTAACATACAAAAGACTAAAAGGGGAGTGTGTAAGCAGTCAATGTAAGATAGAAAAGACTCAGAGAGAGAGAGAGAGAGAGAGAGTGACTACAATCAATGTAACATACAAAAGACTCAGAGAGGAGTGTGTCTGGAATTAATGGAACATACAAAAGACGCAGAGAGGAGTGTGTCTGGAATTAATTAAACATACAAAAGACTCAGAGACGAGTGTGTCTGAAATTATTGGAACATACAAAAGACTTAGGGCCATACGTAGGTAGCCAAATAACGGTCGGTAATGGAGAAATTCGATAAATTTCACCGTTACCGACCGGTAAATAGGCATGCGCGATATAGGGAACGATTCAAGAAAAAACAAACGGTAAATACCGATTCCTCATCATCGAATGGGAATTCATCGATTCATAAATACTGAATCGAATAATACCTGTCCGGAAAATACCGAATCGGCAAATAAGAAACGCTCAAAACAATAAAAGAGATGTAGGAAAATGTGTTGATTAAGAAATCGATGAAATTCGGTATTTAAGAGTCGGTAATTACCATGGATTGAAAGCAGGTGGTAACCAGGTGCAGGCCATAAAACAGGCCCCAAAATGCAACAGTGTGATCAGAATGGCAGCTTTCTACGTAATAGCAAGGCATCTTGCAGTTACCAGGAGGTGATAGCTGTGATAGGTGGGGTGTCCCGGAGCTGCCTGTCCTGTTTCTACAGGAAGTTCCTGGAGGCCATGATGCAGAGAATGCATCATTACATCAGCTTCCCATGCAGAACTGCTGAAGACCAAGACTGACTTTTACCAAATGGCACAGTTCCCACATGCCATCGGCTGTATTGCTGGCACACACATCCCAATCTGCCCACGTGCAGTCACTGAGTACATCTACAGGAACAGAAAGTCCACCCACTCCATAAATGTGCAGGTAATCTGTGATACTGCCAACATAATCACAGACATTGTGGCCAAATTCCCTGGAATCACCCACGACTCCTAGATCTTCCAGAACAATGGGATCTACACACGCCTGGCAGCGGGGGAATTCGGAGAAGGATATCTGCTAGGTAAAACACTGTGACACACCCTGATAGATACTGCAGATGTAGGTGTTGTTGTGCATGTGATTAATGGCTCTCTCTTTTCCACATAGGCGATAACGCATATGCCGTCTGCTTGTTCATCTCACTCCTTACCAGAACCCATCAATCCTGAGCGGGGGACAATACAACGTGGCACACAAATTTACACGCAACGTTGTGGAGCGCACCATTGGGCTGGTAAAAAGCAGGTTCCGCTGCCTCCACAAAAGCGGAGGCGCACGTCAGTACTCACCCCTCATCTGCTGTAAAATCATTGCAACTTGCACAATGCTGCACAATCTTGCCACTAGGAAAGGAACATCAGTAGAATTAACAGATATTGAGGATGATGATGATGAAGATGAATTTGCACACCCTGAGCCCAACACAGCAGGAGTGGCGCCAGCAACAGATGGAAGACAAAGACGGGCAGAGATCACACACAACTATTTCTAAGTAAGTAAGGAGACACAACCAATTGTTGTATGTACACAACGTACTTTTAATATCTTGGCACTATGCCAGTATACAAAGGCCCAAATGTGCCAGTCCAATTTTTGCCATCCATAAAGGAAGTCCTGGGTTACTTCACCCATTCCAGTTAAGGGAGTGTGGGCAGCATCAGTGTCTGCAGGCATGCCCACCAGTGCTGGATGCCATTGGCTGGGTATCCTCACTGGCTGTGTGGGCAGTGGCAGCCCCATGCCGTGTGCTGCTCCTCCGGGTGTCAGTAACAGGGGGGTCATGCTGCTCCTACTGGTGGTGTCCTTGCTCTTTCCCACATCCAGAGTAACAGTATTTGCTGACTGAGCAGTTAGCAGCACCTCAACTGCACTTGTCACCCTCACAAGGCCCCTGGAGACTTCACTGCTGCAGTGTGCCAGTCCCTCCTGCATGTTGATGCAGCACCTGCAGAGCAGGGAAGTGGCAGTGGCTATGCGGTTCACTGCCCTTGTGTGTTGCTCAGACCTCTGCCTCTCGCTGTGCCTTGTTGCCCTGTCCTCGTCCAGCTTGCTGCACAGCAGCAGCACTGACTGGACATGTCCCGTATGCCCGCAGCCATCTCTCATTCCCTCCGCCATTGAGCTGATGCCGTTATCAATGTTTTTCACATTTTCATTTAGGTGCTTCATCTGTCGTTGGACCGACTGGATGGCCTTCCCCTACATGCACTGCATATTTACCATACTAGCCTCCAGTCCGCAGAAGACACCACGACCCCCGCCAAGTTGGTTTGGACTGCTCTCCCTGACCCTGTGGCGTCTTGCACTGGTGTGGGTCCCCTCAGCGGTGGACTGCTGATTAGCATTGCTGTCCTCAACTGCCACGGTTGACGTGTCACCCCCCACCGTGTCTTCTGCGGAAGATTACATTTCCCGGAGTGTGCCTACAACATGCCTCCTGGTTCTTTGCACTGCAGGTGTTGTTGCAGCCGGTGATGCTACCAGTTGAGGTGAGGACAGGAGTAGTGGTGAGGCCAGCAGCTGTGGTGACGCTGGCAGGTGTGGGGAGGCCAGCAGCTGTGGTGACGCTGCCAGGTGTGGCGAGGCTGACAGTGTTGGTGATGCCGCTATTGCCTGTGTGGTGTGCCCTGCACTGGTACTCACCTCCTGTGTGCCTTCCCTCCGGGATGCACTACCTTCCTTGTCCTTTGGACGCCTGCGAGTTGTCTCGCCTGTGGACAGAAAATCATACATTAGCTCTGTGGTCCTACAGCCTTGCTTGTACAATTAAATTCTCATCTCTAAAACACTGTCGCTATTGCCTCAGCTTGCTCATCACTGATGTTTGTCACATGCCTTGTTGTTTGGTGTGTTGTCTGACATGATAGGTGTTTCACTGACTACATTTCCTATAATGCATTGCTGGTGTATACTAAAACCTGTACTGGAGTGGAGTTCACACTACCACATTGGGGAAGGGGAAAGAGAAGGTGAAGGGGAAAGGGAAGAGGAAAGGGTGTGGGTGATTGCTGTGCATGCTTCTTACCTTTTTTGATGGCAGCTCGGGCTGACCTGTCTGCATCCCCAATCCCACAGACGCTGTCTTTGCTCCTTGGTGGACTCCACTAGCTCCTCAAGCTCAGTCAGGGCAGGTGCCCTGTTCCTCCCTCCTCCTGTCTGGTTCGCTTGTTTCTGGAGCTCAGCCATTTTCCTGTTTGTCACGCTCCGGAGGTCATACCACCTCTTCTTGAGATCGTCGATGTCCCGTGGGGTCACTCCAATGGCATTCGCCTTTGTTTGTATAGCCAGCCAAATCTTCCTTTTGACAGATTCTGCCACCTGCAGGGACTGCTTGCCAAACAACTTGTGGTGTTCCTTCACTACCTCCTCCACAAGGACCTGCAGCTTCATGGTGCTAAATTTCACCTTCCTCTTTCTCTTTGCTCCTTCCCTTTCAGTGTCATTGCTTGACATCGTGCTGTTTTCCTGGAGAAAGTTTCCCAGTGTCTCAAGGGCTCTGCTCTGCTCTCCCAGCCTCTCCAGCAGCTTCAAATTGAGTGCACCTGCATGAGTGTGGTCGATTCCTGGTTGGAAGGTGGGGTGGTTGCACCGGATTGGCTGATTCCTTGATTGTTTCTTTTATTGAATTGCCAATTCGTGCCATCTCGAAAGATCTTTTCACCAGGCTCAGTAGTACTAATTGGCCCAGAGTCTCTACAGGTCACGGTGATCACATTGAACACATTTTTTCCCCCACCATATCGAAATCTATTCCCGCCCCAAATTCACCACCCTGCCCCAGAAACCCTAAGCCCGACTTTGTGGGTACTGATCTTCAAAACCTTCTCTCTTCCTGCTCCCCTAGGTCCAATGCTAACCTGACCCTGCCAAGGCAAATACATTCCATCATTCCTAACCCGAATAGAGACCCTTCCCGCAACCTGAGATGTAGCAACTCTGACAACCTCACTAGGGTGACCATCAACCAGACTTCTTCCCGCATGAATCCGCCTAGTCTCAAGTGTGTGCTATTAAATTGCAGATCAGCTAGAAAACACGCCTCTGATATCTTTGACCTCATCCAGCACAACGATTTAGATATTATCATCCTCACCGAAACTTGGCTAAATCCAGCTTCTACTCCTATTTTAGACCTCCAAGTACCTCCCACTCATGATATAGTCAGGCTTGATAGAATTCTGAAACTGGATGGTTGTCTAGCCTGTATTTAAAGGAAATCTCTCTCGATCTCTATGGTGGAGTCCTCTTCCCCCTCCTCCTGCAAATATCTCTGTCTCAACATTTCAAGTAAGAATATATCAATCTGTTAACTTCACAATTTTTACCACCCACTGGGAGATAATCTCCCTTTCATTGAGCACTTAATGGATATCGTCTCGAGCAATGTTGACTCTGCAGTATCACAAATCTTCCTAGGGGATTTCAACCTGTACTGGTCCAATCACAATGACCCAGTGTTATCCTGCCTCAAATCATTTTTTTTACATGATAATGATTTATCACAGCATTGTGACCAAACAACCCACACAAAAGGGGAAATCCTTGACCTTATCATCTCCAAGGATCAGACCATCTCCTTAGATTCCATAACACCTTCTGATTGTCCGGACCATCACAGCATCCTTTTCTATATTAACAGGGAGGTGATATTGAAGAAGGCTCAACCTGATAAATCAAAGATTCTGAAACAAGATCTCAGATCAATTAACCATGACAAACTAGCTACTCATTGTAAATCCGTCCTTGCCTCCCAAGCTGATCTGTTTAAGGTCCAATCTCTCACAGACCACTAAAATTCAAGCATCGCCAAGATCTTGGACGACATTGCCCCACTCAAGCTTAAAAATACCTCATAAAAAATTTCCAAACCATGGTCCAACAAAAACTTAAACTCTGAACGTCGCAATCTTAGAGCAGCTGAAAGATCCTAGTGTTCCAATCCTTCATCTGTTCAACTAAAACTTCTGAGAGATGTCAGAGGCCTTTACAACAAACAGATCAAGAAAGTTAAGGTTGACTACTTCAGATTACAACTAGACCAAGCGGCAAATCGCCCCAAGAAACTATTCCAACTGGTCAAACAGCAATCTGTTACTGCTCCAAGCCTCTCTGATTTGAATGACATCTTACCCTCATGCAGTGAATTTGACGCGTTCTGTTCGGCGAAATCACAACTTATCTCCATTGACCTCGCCTCTAAGAAGGCCCTATTGCCCCCTTCATTAGCTGCCTCACCCTCCGACTTCCATGAAAAGTGTTTCCCGACCGTCGTCGATGATAAGAATAATGCCTCTTGGGGCTTCTTTTCCCCTTTTAGTGAAAAAGACATTGGAAAAATTCTCCAGACTATCAATCCGTCTAACAAGTCCGGGGACCCGCTGGAAAATCAAGAGCACTCTCAGCCCCACCTGGACCAGGATTATAAACGCCTCCTTATCTCAAGGCTTGATCCCCGACTGCCTAAAAGCAGCCCAGGTCTCACCTATTCTAAATAAAAAACAACTCTGACTAATCGGATCTCAATAACTTCTGACCTGTCTCCAACATCTCCACCCTTGCGAAACTTCTTGAAAAATGTGTCTAATCCCAGCTCTGTGCTCACATTGAGAATTACCAACTTTTAGACCATCATCAATCAGGTTCCCAGAGGGGTCAGTGCACTGAATCGGCTATTGTACACATTTTTGATGACATTCTGAAAATGCTTGATAAAAACGAATCCAGCCCCCTGATCCTCCTTGACCTTTCCGCTGCATTTGATACATGACATCCACCTATGTATCTTACAAAATAGAATGGGTTTCTCGGATCAGGTGCTCCTCTGGTTCTCATCCTTCCTTCTACACAGATCTCAAAGATTCAAGCCAAACCACTCTCTCTCTCAGCCCTCCCCAGTACTTATGGGGGACCCCCAAGGATCTGCCCTTTCACCGATCCTCTTCAACCTTTTCTTGGAACCTCTCACTAATTTACTTAACTCAATGAACATTCTCTTCCACATGCATGCTGACGACACTCAACTCTACTTGAAAATGTCATCCGCGGATAACATCATCGCGCTAAATTCTATCCTCATGTCGACTCAAAATTGGTTAATGGAGAACCATCTCCTGCTCAATGCCTCCAAAACGTAATTCTTGCTCATCTCCCGCCGAACCACACCCCCAAGATCGAGCTCTGGATGCCGCACCTCACGGCTCTCAACTGTACTCTGATCATCATAGACTCAGCCAAATCGCTCGGAGTCATAGTGGACAGTCACCTGAATATGAAGACTCATATCAGCAACGCTTGTAAGGGACCCAACCACTTAATGCAGAATCTCAGATTGAACAAACCATTCGTGCCACAAAAGGATTTCAAGCTGGTTGTACAAGCTCTTGTCTTACCAAGGTTAGACTATGGCAGTGCAACTCTCTGTGGCCTTCCTAAATTTGCCCTGGCTCCACTCTCTGAACTCTGCAGCAAGACTGATTATAGGCTCCAAACGAAATGAGCACATATCCCCAGCCTTAAATCTCTCAACTGGCTACCATTTGAAGCATGAATTCAGCTAAAGATTGCAATCCTGATTCACAAAGCCTTCCACTACAATACTCCCACGTACCTAGTGCAAAAACTTGAATTATCTTGTGGGGGAGGGCATCTAGGAGCGCCTCTACTCTCCTCCTGAAACCTATCATCCTCAGCTAAAAAAGAGAACGTGTCTCTGAGCCTTCTCTGGTGCTGCCTCTCAAATATGGAACTGTCTTCCTCCGGATGTACATTTACTTTCCTCAACGACAGCCTTCAAAGTTGAAGCCAAAAGATTCTTAATGAGCAATTTTTTGCCATAAGGAGATGGGGCACCTATAAGGCGTCTATCACTTTGTTCCTCGCTCCATGGCACAACTAACAGTTACGGATGTACCCTTTGCATAATATTATACCTTATAGTTGTACCATTGTTTACTGTTTTTTTTGTTTTTTTTCCTGTTTTTCTCCTTTTCTCATTTACTATGTTTATTTCATGTTGTCCTCTCTACCAATTTATTGTAAAGCGCTCTGATATCCTTCAGGATCTTGTTCGCGCTTTATAGAACTTTATAAATAAATAAATAAATAAAAGACTAAGGGGTCCATTATGATATCGGGCGGATTGTCTCTGCCAGGCTGGCGGTAGCCAACGCCAGCCTGGCGGAGGCAATCCGCCCGATATCATCACCAGATTTCCCCCCCCCCGCCATATTAGGATGGAGGGGGGACCACGGAGGACGGAAAGACCGTCCGCTGCTTTTCCGCCCCGGTCACCTTACGGCCGAGGCGGAAAAGGAATAATATGGTGGCGGTGTCTAACAGACACCGCCAGCCATATTATGATGTCTGGTTTGTAGTGCCTTTCCGGGGCGGCGGTAAAAAATACTGAATTGTTAAGATTCGGTATTTACCGAATCAGTAAAATAGCCTCCTATTCTGGAGTCTGTTTGCAGTCAATGTAACATACAAAAGACTCGGGGAGGAGTGTTTCTGTGGCCCAAGTAACATACAAAAGACTCATAGAAAGAGAAGAGTGTATGTAGCCAAAGTAACATACACAAGGCTCAAAGAGGAGTGTGTCTGCAGCCAACGTAACATACAAAACACTCAGAGAGGAATGTGTCTGCAGTCAATGTGACATACAAAAGTCTCAGGGAGAGACAGTGTGTCTGCAGCCGATGTAACATACAAAAGACTTAGAGAGATGTGTCTGTAATAAATTTCTACTATCCCTCACAGAATATCAGCTGTGACACTTCTGCACATACTGTAATAAACTGTTAAACCTCACAGAGTACCAGTTGTGATTATTCTATACAAACTGTAATAAGCTATTACAGTAGAGTTCTGATGTCACCAGGTCTGCTGCGAGATCCAGTCGTCAAGGTGGAAGGCAGGCCAGAGAGTGTAATACAGCCACAGTTTAAACTTTTAAACAGAAAAATAGATATTTATGGCAACATGGAAATGATTTTTCACACTGTATGCCATCGCAGGAAAGATCACTGCAAGTTCCAGCACAATCTGAAGTACAGTTTAACTTGACTTACAATAAACCAATTAAAATATTATTTTCCTTGCCAAAGCATGCTAATCGTTTTTAGCTGTGTTTGATTTCTCAGTACAAGACCATGAAAGAGCAAGACCCGAGGGCCATATTTACTAATGCTTTGCACTGTGTGCATGATTTTTATGATGGAAGTCCGGCACAAAGTGCTAACTTCACATGTACCCTCTAAATCAGTATTGGTGTCGGATGGTATCCCACAGTAATGCAAAGTTGTGCTATGCACTGCTTTTTGTTCCTTTGCCTCACATGGGCTTTCCATGGGTGGTGCATGTGGATCCAAATGCAACCAACCATGGGTTTTGACACCAATCCCTATCTACAAACATAGGTAGACAGGGATTTGTGCCAAATTACACCTCGAGGCAGGCATAACGAGGAGAAATGTTTTCATTTCTTCTAATTGTTCCACCTTTGCATGTGTGCTGTATTGCACACCCCACATATAAAGTGTGAGAAGCCTTAGAGCATAGAATTCATACTGAAAATTCCCTATTCTAGTACAAAACCTATGCTTCAGAGAATACACACACCCTGGCACTATGACAAAAGAGTGTGTGTGTGTTGACATGTGGCTTCCACAACTGTGCAGGTAATGGGAAGAGAATAAGTGCACCGTTTCATAGTAGATGATGGCACATTGTTTCTCTCTCCCATTGATGCAAGGCAGCACAGAAACTTTGGTGGCTGCATTGACTTCATCAAAGAATAATCCACCAGGGCCTATGTATGTAATCTTGCAAGTGAGAAACATAATTGTATGCCCATGTACTATAAGGAATAGCATACCCTCTGCTGTACATTATAAAGTTATTGTAAGTCACTTTGGACTTTCAAGACCCTATGAAGGAACTCGTCAGCTTTCTAGGGTCTGCAAAATACTGTTCTTCACTCACAGGAACTTTTTATGCTTGCTGTAATAAACTGTTCTTACCTCTGCTAGGACATCAGGAGTGACACTTGTATACCTACTGTAATAAACAGTTCTTACCCCTCACAGGATATTAGCTGCAGCAGTTCTACAGAGACTGTGGTAAAGTGCTCTTACCCATCACAGGATATGAGCTCTATACAGACTGTTCCTACCCGCCACGGAAAGTGAGCAGTGACATCACTGTGATATTTATTAACATACAGCAATGATACTTTTATACCTACTGTAATAAACAGTTCTTACCCCTCACAGGATATCAGCTGCAACAGTTATACAGAGACTGTGGTATACTATTGTTACCTTTCACAGGATATGAGATCTATACAGACTGTTCCCACCTGTCACAGGATGTAAGTTCAGAGTCAGAGTCAAAAATACTTTATTCGATTACTTATAAATCATAAAAGTATACTATACAAATACATGATATTATGCAACCGAAAAATTTTCTTATAAAAAACATCTTGCAAGGATAATATTTAGTGTACATATAAAAGTCAGTGGCAAATACATATAGATCATCACATAGTTCACAGAATATCAAAATTAGTAGCAAATATTTCATAGTTCACAACAGCAATATTTAATCTGGTACATGGAAGTTAATTTATATTATCTGGTGCAGAGTAAACATTTACCGCAACCCCAACTGTATTAATCCGGAGTCTCTTCCGTCTAGCACGTATTGATGCAATCAAAAAATTGGCTACACAAAACATCACTAAAGGAGTTTCCATTAGTTGAAGATAAAGCAGTGCGGGTTTAAACTGTTCAAACCCCTTTTCCCTTAACAGCGGATTGATACATTTTTTCCTACTTTCCAAGAAGAAAGGGCAGAAAAACACAAAATGTATATGATCCTGATCAGAAAAATTGTCACATTCACATGGCACATTATCCTTTGGGGTACAACACTTATCATAAATGCCCAGCAGAAAATGTGCCTGATTAAATCTAAATTTTGTTAGAAGCCACCGATGATAGGGTCTAGTAACAGTAGTCAAGTAAGGTTGTATTGACATTGAAGTAATCAACAAATAGTGTGACCTTACTGTTGGCTTAATGATTTCTCTCGCTTCTCGTTCCAATTCTCAGATTTTTATAAAATTAGTTTTTACCCAGTTAATATCTTCCTTGCTCAGATTTTCCGGTTTCGAATATAATTCCGGTCGACCCAGATATACTGCTGTTGTTTTAATAAATGTCAACCACTGAATATCAGCCACTCTGTCCCGCCCCATACAATCACTAATAATCTTGTGATTCAGTGTAAGGTTGAGGTTCAGCCAAGTTCTGATCCATAATAAAAGCAGCGCCATATTTAACATATCTGCAATGTACCCTATCCCTAACTCCATGTGAGCTGCAAAGGATGATGTAGATTGGGGGAGGCGCAAGAGGGATCGCAAAAATTTGTTTTCCTCTCTCTGTATCAGAACTAGATCTTTATGGCCCCAAATTGCTGCCCCATACCTAGCTATGGCTATAGGATGTAAGTTGTGACATCACTCTGTGTGCTGTAATAAACTGTTCTTACCTCTCACAAGACATCAGTTGTAATATTTCAATATATACTGTAACTAGCAGCCCGCCCCGGCCTTGCCCGGGGCAGAAAGGGGCTGAGGGCAGCATCGCAGCAGGAGAGGCTCCGCTGAGCGGCCGTTTTGTTGGTCCTGGCCGCTTCTGCCCACACTTTGTTTCCCCCGCCCGTCCCTTGCTGCGCACCCGCGGTTGCTTGACTTACCTCATCCGCCACTCCTCCCCGTGCTGTTGTGTTTACCGCTCCACTGCTCCTCCGCTTCTCGCCGCTCCTGACCGCTTGTCCTCCGCAGTTCCTCCCCGCGCTCATGTCCTCCGCTCTTCCTGTTGCTCCTTAACGCCGCTCCTCCCAGCGCTCCCGATGTCAACACGCAGACGTCGCGGCCGGCGCTACTTTCTAGGGACTAGGGACTACTTTATTTTTATTCGCAAATGTTTTAAATAACGTATATTTTTTATTTTTATATCGCCTATGTCCTTCTGCTTGCCCTGAGGTTTTCATAGATGTCTTGGGTGTTTAGATTGGTGGTGTACTTTTCGAGTTTACCTCGCTCAAAGGACAGACTTCTCTCTTTATAATAGTAGTATAGATAAACGGGTCTTACTAGTCCCAGGATATTAGTTGTGGCAGTTCTATACTGACTGTAAATATACTATTCTTACTCTTCAAAGGATATCTTCTGTCTCATTTCTATAATGTTGTAATATACTTTTCTCACCCTTCACATGATATTGGTTTTGGCTCTTCAGTGAACGTAAGCTCAGGTGATGAGTACTCAGAATGAACAACAAACACTCCCCCTAAGAGCCTGTCTCCTTCTTGGTAATATGAATCCTGCGTCCAAGCCTGGAGATTGCAGACTGGCTCGAGACCACTTCCTCTGAAGAAGACAAGTAGGAGTAGCAATATACAGACACACATGCCCATCAAGCTTCTTGTGACTCAATGATCTCCTTCAGTTAAACATTTCAAAAAAGTTGTTTGCCTCTAATTTCCAAACCACAGCTTCTCCCCATGTTCTTTCTTCATTGGGTTTGTGCAATGTCCTTAATGTAGGTGAAGCACCAGACCTGCTAGTTGATGCTAAGCTGCTCACCTAAACCAGAGCTGTAATACATACGTGTTGGCTCTGGCCAAACAACACTAGGCATTGCCCTAAATAGTACAAGGATTTATAACATGTTCTCAACATCAGCTGTCATTCTAGACATGGGAATGAGGAAATAATAGTAATTTTAAAGATAGTTATCAGGGGCATGCCTTTTTATTTTCTAGCACTGTGGAAAGGGGTGGTTTAGAGTAATGAGTAGGTGTATTTAATTACCATGCTACAATACACTACCTGCACAGTGTACAATCCTTTTGCTAAAATATCAAGAACCGTATCAGACCTGTCAGCCTTAGGGTGCTCTTCCTCCTCTCAACTTTTTGCTTTCCCCCTCTATTTACTCTGACCTCGGTTTTGATGGCCTTAGGACTCTGAGCACTTTCCCTCTGTTAACCAGTGCTAAAGTGTATGTGCTTTCTCCTCTTAACATGGTAATATAGGCTCATGCCCACTTGGCATATTAAATGTGCTTATACGTTCCTAGTAAAATGCACTACATGTGCCCCAGACCCGTAAATGAAATCTGACTGATGGGCCTGAAGCACTGATTGTGCCCTCCACTCAGATAGCCCTTTAAACATGTCTTTGGCTTGCAGTTCCAGAGCCTGTGGGCCCGATTCACAGAACTAACTTAAGACAAAATCCTAAACTTACTACCATTTTGGTATTCACAGCAGGCACTTACTCATTTTGGTATTAACAAAAGGAACTTGCTCATTTCGGTATTTACAGAAGTTAGGACTCCTAAATGCCTTCTCTGAAAACCAAAGTCTTAAATTAGGATTTTTCTCAGTTTAGGAGTAGTAAAGTTAGGACTCCTGACTTTACTACTCCTAAACTGAGAAAAATCCTAACTTTAAGTCGTTCAGTATTCACAGAAGGCATTCAGGAGTCCTAAAGGTAGGAGTCCTAACTTTACTACTCCTAAAATGAGAGAAATCCTAATTTTAAGACTTTCGGTATACACAGAGGGCATTTAGGAGTCCTAAAGTTAGGACTCTTAACTTCTGTGAATACCGAAATGAGTAAGTGCCTTCTGTGAACACCAAAATGGTAGTAAGTTTAGGATTTTTTCTTAAGTTAGTTCTGTGAATCGGGCCCTGTGTGTGCAGTTTAGACTGCCATTTTGACCTGGAAAATAAACATTTTGCCAGGCCCAAACTTCCTCTGTAGGTCTCGCCTAGGCAGCGCATGCATGCGCTGTCTATCCGAGACATCAAGTAATTAGTATATGTGGTGAGACTCCCCCTATTGGCTTTTTATTGGTTTCTTTGCTTGTCTGCTTCAATCTCTTAGTTTTCACAGGCTAATGCACGTTTTAGTTCCTCCTTTATTGTTTTGGGGACACCTACGCAGCACAGCCTAACTACTGTAAACATGCTGCTAGTGGAATGAAGTGTATGTCTTGGAACTCTTCTGTTTTTTTCGTTGCTTGCTTATTCTGCATTGCAGTACTCAATGCACGACTGTTGTGCCCCCAACGGCATCACCCCTACTGCAACCCACCCTCAGTGTTGCCCACCGCTACCAGCCCTGTCTCCTTGTCTCCTTGTTAATTGATGCTTCCTGCCCTGCTCATTGCTTGTGTAACTTTAATTTTCTTTTTTTTTTTTTTTATTAAGTTTTTCTTGGCAGCAGACAGACAAAATGCAAGCATACATCAAAAAGAGGCATATACAGAAACTGTACAAAAGATTTTGGTTCCAGCCGTCCTTGTCAAATCAAATCGTTAGAATGAAAACTTATAAACCTAACCAGCTGGCAATTAGAGACCAAAGCTTCCGACCAAAAGATTTCCTTCTTATGCCCTTCATTTTATATAATGCAGTTTCTAAATAAAACATAGATAAGAGCTTTGTTTGCCACATTATAAAGTTGGGTGAGTCCGCGTCAAGCCAGTGAGATGTAATACATAAACGATATGTTGACATGCAGATAAATGTAAAGCCTTCTTCTTCCTCCGATCTTTGCTGATTTAACCCCTCATCATAACCAAAGATAGCTAGTGGTGCCGTTATTTTAATTGGAATACCTAAATTCCTCAACACAAAATATTCTATATCGGCAATAAACTGACCCAATTTAGGACATACGAAAAACATATGAACAGCATCAGCTTCATAGAGGCTACAGCGGTTACACATCATCCCCCGCCCAGAATTCCATTTTGCTAGCTTGCTAGGTGTATAATAAAGCTCAAATTGTGACATAAAAAGTCTGACTTATCAGGGGTCCATTCAGCAGTGCTTTACCAGCTATCTCAATGCTTTTCTCTAAATTAACACATTCTATAACCATTTTGTTTTGCCACTTAACAGCTCTAATTGCTAAATCATCTTCCAACGTCTCCACAAATAATCGATATAAAGACCCAATTTTCTGCTTGCTTTTAACTGCTTCTAACAGCCTAATCTTCTCTAATCATATCATGGATTTTGACATTTTCTGCATTCAGAAACTTCGAACCTGTAGATACTTCAAAAAATCCATACGGGGTACCTGATATTCTTTCCTTAAATACTCAAAAGAAACAAACTCATTCCCCTGCAAAACATCCCCAAACTTACAAATCCCCAGGTTATACCATCTAAACATCACCCCATCTTGAAATAATTCCGGTAAAAAAGTGCAGCCCCTCACTGGAGTATAAATATTAGTATTCGGGCAGAAAGAAACCTCTTTTCTAAATTTCTCCATATCTAATAAGCCGTTACAAAAATCTTAAATTTGTTTTTTTTGTAGTAACTAGCACCCACATGCATCATCCCGGCCGGTTGCGAATTCCAAATTGCGAAAAATAACGAATCGCAATTTGGAATTCGCAAAACGGGATGCATGAATATTTTCTAATAATATTAGCGATTCGGTAAAAATCGCATTTTTTACCGAATCGCAAATATTATGCGAATTCTAATTTGCTAATTCGCATTTCCCATTGATTCCTATGGGCCAAAAGGCCCATAGGAATCAATGGAAATTGCGAATTTGCAAATTAGAATTCGTATAATGTTCATGCATTACATGGGTGCAGGGGGGGGTCCAAAGGACCCCCCCCCTCAACCCCTGAAATTTATTTTTAAGTGGATGTTTCACACACACATGTCCTAAGGACATGTGTGTCTGTAACATGCAATTTAAAAAATGCATTTTTTTTCTTTTTTAAAAATTTTCGCAAATTAACACGATGGTCAACCTCGTGTTAATTTGCACTTCCAATTTCCAAATTCGCAATTTTTTTAAAAATTATGCATTGCATTTAAGGAATCGCACAAATGCGATTCCTTAAATGCCTTCCCATTTTTTAGAAATGCAAAAAAATGCGAATTGTGCAAAAAACTTTGATGCATCCCAAAAATGGTTTTTGCATTCGCAAACGGCCGATTTTTCCGATTCGCACCGTTTGCGAATGCAAAAACCAATGATGCATGTGCCCGTAGGTTCAATACCCCGGGTTAGACACTGCTTTGCCTCAGTGCCCAAGAGCATTTCATATATAGATGGCCTCATAAAATCCTCTGAAAACATTAAGAACCCCATATACTGCAGTAGTGCACTCCAATGGTAAAACTGGAAATATGGAATGCCCCATCCCCCTCTCTCTCTGGGTAATGCACAATACTTAAGTGCTCTCCTAGCCTGGTGGTACCCCCAAAGAAACCTTGAGCACATTCTATCTATACGAACAAAATGACCGGAAGAAATTAAAAAAGGAATAGCACGAAAGACATACAAAAATTTGGGAAAAATGAGCATTTTAATTTTCAGCGTACATTTATTTATTTAGTACATTTATTGAATGGTTCTGCGCCATATCTCTGTTTGCCTGCCTCGGCTCCTTCATGCTTCGCTTCACCTTTCTTCCCAGCTGCCCGTCGCGCACACCTATCATGGCCGGTTATCATGCTAAGGCAGACGCTACCATGTACTCGCACGGGGGGACTGCAAACACTTTGAGCGAGAGGAAAAGCCACAATTGTGCTTCTTCAATGAATAGGCAACACTTATGGTCACAGTGCCTGCGAGTTAAAGAACACTATAAAAACACAATACAAACAGCAAAGTAAACAAACCAGGCTTGGAAAACCCTCTGAGTTGGATAGCCTGGAGCTGTGTGGGCTTACGTCCCTGTGAAGGGGGGTTAATGCATGATCTGGGTAAAAAAACTGCTGCACAACAAAAGATTACAATCTTTACTACAAAGCTTATTTGCACTTAATTAGCTTGTCTTGGTTTTATTTTGCAAGTGGTGAAAACATGCTAAAGTTTATCCTACAGCAGACTTTTAGGCTCCAATCTTTTCTAAACAAATGTCAATATATTACAATATATGAACACAGTTACAAATCCAACCTGGAAGCATTATTTTTACAAAGATTAAAGCGTATTCACAGAAATCCATTGTTTTCCTTTTAACACTACTAATTGTGTTTGTGTGTAGCTTTGAACACGTAAGGCCGCTCCTCTTCAGCTTGGCTCTAGCTCAGCAAGTGGCAGGCAGGGCAGGGTGACAGTGTCGGTTTCTAGCAAGGCCGGACTGCTCTACCGCTGGGCTGGACTGGCATGGTGGAGGCTGTTTATGCAGATAGTGGGGGCCGGCTTTATTACTGGGGGATGGGCTGGCCACATTTCCTGCTTGTTCTTTTTCCTCAACGCAGTGTTGTGTGGTATGTTAGTATCCCTCGAATGCACCAGCCAGACTGTGCAGAAAGGACACAGCATCATTTTTTTTAAAAAAACATCCCACTGTACAACTAGATTCGTGTAACTGTACATCTGTACAACTAGTATCAATAAAAGTGTTTCTAGAAGTGTCCCACTCCATAACTGTCAAGTGTCCCACTCCATAACTGTCAAGTGTCCCACTCCATAACTGTCAAGTGTCCCACTCCATAACTGTCAAGTGTCCCACTCCATAACTGTCAAGTGTCCCACTCCATAACTGTCAAGTGTCCCTCTCCATAACTGTCAAGTGTCCCTCTCCATAACTGTCAAGTGTCCCACTCCATAACTGTCAAGTGTCCCACTCCATAATTGTCAGCTGTGGCTTTTGCAAGTCGAGTGATCCCCATTCAGATGCTGAGAGGAGCCATCCTGTGCATGTGCATACTGTATGGACATCTTTAGGTTGCAAGTGCCTTAACCTGTATAACCTGTCGTCTGCAAACATTGTTAACTCACACAAGCCCTCAAACGCCACCCTTCTTCAACGTTCATCTCCAAGTAACCCTACTATCTACACTATTCCGACCATCTCCTCTGTCAGAACCACGCATCCACCTAAACCCTCCAGACCACCCCCGTATAAGTACAATATCCCTATCACCCTTCATAGCCCAAGTGCCGCCGTCACCAAAACAGTCTTGACAGAGCTGCGCTGTCTGCTCCATTACTGCAGATCTGCAATAAAACACAAACTTGAAATCTCCGATACCATCACCCTTCACCATATTGACATGCTCTTCCTCACAGAGACCTGGTTCAACGATACCTATCACTATCACTATCACTATCACTATCACTATCACACTATGTTTGATCTCCTATTACCCACCGGCTATTCTATATTTAAAAATGACAGAATTGACAAAGTTGAGGCAGGTGTTACAGTCATCTTTAGAAACTCCCTTCAACTTAAGGCTTTTCCTATCAGCTCCTTCCGCTCATGTGAATGCTTATCTCCCGAGCTTCAATTACACCACCGCTCACCCCTCAGATTCCATGCCATTTACTGCCCGCCTTGTAGCGGCCCTTTATTTATGGAGGAACTCACTGACTTCATCAGCGACCAATACTCGCAAAGTGACAATCAGACCTTCCTGGGTGACTTCAATCTCCACTGGGGCTCACCGCAAGACTCTTCTACGAATTTGCTGGCCACCTTCCTTTCCGCAAAAAATCTTATCCAACACTGCCCAGAATCAACACACTCTAAGGGCTCAATCCTGGACCTTGTTATTTCTAAAGCAGACATGCTCTCTATCGCTACCCCTATTCATGTAGACTGGTCTGACCACCTCCTCATCCCATTCTGTCTTCACCTATCACACTCTATAACTCTTGGCCAACCTAAGATTGCTACCTCCTGGTTCCGTGACACTAAAAATATTGACTTTGGTTCCCTCTGTGAAACAGATTTGCTATCACTTCCAAGGCTAGACCCGAACCTAGATTTTGACGAACTCACCTCCCAATGTCTCACAGTCCTTTCAGTCGAAATCAATAACATCACTCCTCTCCAAGCAAAAAGAAAAGGCCCACTTCCTCAGCATCTTGGTTCAACAAATCCCTGTATGAAGAAAGGAAGTACCTAAGATTCCTGGAGAAACAATGGAGGCAAGCACCCTCCACCGATAATTTGGTCATGCCTCATTCAGCAAGATCCAGGTACCACAAGCACATCTTCCTTGAAAAAATGTCGCACTTCAGAATCCTCCTTGACTCAGCCAAAAATAGACCCGAAAAACTATTCGATCTCATCAAAAATCCTAACTGCTCTCCCCCAACCTCCAAGTTGGAGGATTCTACAAAGAAAGCAGCGGATTTTGCTATATTCTTTACCAAAAAAGTGAAATAACATGGATCAGGTTGTTCATCCTACCCCTCACGAGAAGCGCAAATCCTTAGCCATTTGGCAGAACTTTGACCCCATCTCTGAAGATGCCCTCCTCAATTGCATCCTTGAAACAAAGACATCCAACCATTCTCTTGAACCCCATCCCTAGTGCCATTGCCATTGACTTTTATACCCATTCTCTTTCCTATTGGACCACTCTGGTCCACCTCTCCCTCTGTCAAGGCTCCCTTCCTGTTTCCTTCAAAACTGGGCAGGTCACCCCTCTGCTTAACAAACCCACTGCTGATGCGAATTACCTCAACAACTTCCGCCCCATCACTAACCTACCCTTTCTTGCGAAGATCACAGAAAGATGTGTTGCGAAACAACTCTCTCGTCATATCAAGGACAATGGTCTTCTTGACAATCTTCAGTCCGGCTTCATCCAAAACTGCAGCACTGAAACAGCCCTGCTGCAAGTGATTGATGACTCGCTGCAGATACTCCATTCGGGGGGGGGTCATGTCTTCTAATTCTCCTTGACCTTTCTGCAGCCTTTGACACTGTCAATCACAACACTTTCCTCAACACTCTTCAACTGAGAATGGCCATGGAGGGCACTGTGCCTAAGCGGTTTGCTTCCTTCCTCTCTGATAGATCCCAAATGATCAAAATAGCGAACAGTCTTTCATCTCCTTTGGCGGTAGGTCAAGGTGTTCCTTAAGGCTCTATACTTGCTCCCACATTGTTCAATCTCTATTTAGAACCATTGGGAAATCTTCTAAGTAAATCCGGGATCCACTATCATCTATATGCAGACAACACTCAAATCTACCTCAAGGTTGCCTCCACTCCGATCTGAATCCCTCCAAAACTGAGTTCCTCCTCCTCGCCTCCTCACTTTCTCCTCCCCCGGTTCAATCATGGATGGATCAGATGAATCTACTTAACAATAAACCCATCATTGTCGACAGCGCAAAATCCCTTGGTGTCATACTCGACAAAAAATTCAATCTAATCACCCACATCAATTTCAAAGTCTGCTCAATACCAACTGCACCTTCTTTGAGGGATTCATCGCTTCTTCCCGGAGCAAGACCTTAAAACCCTGGTCCAATCGCTGGTCCTCTCCAGACTACTGCAATTCTCTTCTTACTGGCCTCCCCAAATCCCACCTGTCCCCCCTTAAATCTGTACCCCATTCAGCAGCTCGTTTCATTTTTGGGGTCAAAAGAAGCAACCACATCACACTCATGTTATCCACCCTCTGCTGGCTTCGCATCGAGGCAAGATCTATCTACAAGACTGCCTGTATCACCCACAAAGCCTTGCACTCCTCCTCTCCTCACTACCTGGCGAATAAACTGAAACTCTCTGGAGGCTCTAGACCATCACGCAATGCAGAAAATTTACTGCTTGAACACCCCACTTTCAAGAAGGAAAGATCGATGGCCCAATCCTTTTCAGGCAATGCAGTGAGAATATGGAACTCACTTTCGCCTCAGCTCCAGACCACCACCTCCTCCCAGGCCTTCAAAACTGACGTCAAAGTTCTCCTCCTTCAAAGACACTTCCAAATTTAATTCACGCCCTCTCTATAATCTGAAGGAAGTGCCTTCCCAGTGTGTTCTTGTGGTTTGAGTGTCTGTCGTTTATTGCAGTATTATGCTTCTACCTGTATTTTGTACTCTTTTGTAACATGAACACGTCACTTTTCTCTTGTAACATACTGTTTGCTACCTCTCACATTTTGTTTGCTTTTGATACCTGCACAAGTGCCACCATTGCCTACGTTATATTTGTTCTTGTGTTTTGAGTATTATACCTCCACTTGTACTTGTACGCTTTTGTAACTTGCACACATGTCACTTTTTCCTCCTGTAATGTACCGTTTGCTACCTCTTGTATTTTGTTTGCTCACAATTGTCACTTTTGCCTGATGTAAGTTAACGTTTGCTTTTGTGATTTGTTCACTTGTAATTTTCTCCTCATGTATCATTACTGTTCCTAATGTGAAGCGCTCTTACATCTTCGGGTAAAGTCCGCCCTATATAAAAACGCATAAAATAAATAAAAAATAAAAAAATAGAAAAATAAGCTGCTACTGCAATGTCAAACTTTTTTTGCAAGCTCAAGTGGAGCTATCATTTTGGCTGGATGTTAGCATCTTTATTGCTGCCTTTACTGAAGAGATAACGTGATGTCTGTTTGACCCAGCATTCCTTTAAGATCTTCCAGAACACTGAACAGAAATACTCAAAGCTGTCTGGTACTTGCTTCTTTGGCTGCTGTTAAAAGTTTCAGTAGCAAAGTTGTTTTCCGGTCCTACCCCCAGGCCTGGCTCCAGCAATGTCCCGGGGTGCCCACCTCAGTGCTCCCCATGCCATAGCAAACTTCGGCTTCGCTTCACCACCTTACATGAAGCGACTATAACGTCCCTGAAACCTATGTTTTTTTCAGTGAATTTCTAAGGTTTTTTTAAATGCTAATTTCTAACTATAACGTCCCTGAAACCTATGTTTTCTTCAGTGAATTTCCCAAAAAATTTAAATGCTAATTTCTAATTATAACGTTTCTTAAACCTATGTTTTTTTCAGTAATTTTGAATTTTTTTTGTGATATTTTGTAACTTTAATATCCTAAAAATATTTTTTGTAATTTTTTTGTGTTTGGTATTAAAAGTATATAATGTGTTCTTTTTTATTAAATAATAAAATATATTTAGAGTGGATGTATGACGTTACAACGCACACTTTTACAACGCATACCTTTACAACGCATTTTTTTACACCGCAACATCCATTACAACGCACACCATTACAACGCATACCATTACAACGAATTCTTAAAAAATACCTTTACAACGCATTCCACTACAACGCATACTACATTTACAACGCATACCATTACAACGCATTACATTACATTGCATATAAGGTAAGTGTTGGATAGTGTAGGGGTTAAAATTACTATTCTAACTCCAGGGGGTGAAACAGTAGGGAAAGTTTTGGATAGTGTAGGGGTTAAAATTACTATTCTAACTCCAGGGGGTGCAACAGTAGGGTAAGTGTTGGATGGTAAGTTTAGCGTTGTAATGGTATGCGTTGTAATGACTGCGTTGTACATGTATGCGTTGTAATGGATGTTGCGTTGTAAAAGTTTCGTTGTAATGGTAGTGCGTTGTAAAAGTTGCGTTGTAAACGCTGTATACCATTTAGAGTCGAGCCCCCATCGTGTACCTACCTCGGTGGGTTTGCGGATTCAAACCGCCATATTGGTGAAGCCGTGAAGGACGCGCATTTCAGCCAGCCCACTCCGCTTACGCTTACAGGGAAGGAACGACAACGCTACATGTCCCAGGTCTTCCCTGTAATGATCTGCTGATCACAGGTCTAGTTGTCAGCATGCCACAGCCACTCCCTCATGTCTGGTTTACACCCACACCACACCCATGCAGCACAGGCATCACAGAACGTGTCACCCTGCCAATAAAAAACGTCAGGCGCACATGCTTGACACCATTCCCATTCTCTCCCATGACTTGAAGTACACAGAGTTGGTGGCAGCTGAGGCACTTTGCCTGACACGGGCCTCCCGCCCCGTGGCGATGACTTGAGTTCCTCTGAGTTAGTGCCACCAGAGCCGAGCAGGTGTGCAGCCTGTGATGATGCGTAGGCCTCAATACACCATCCTAGCAAGAAAAGACAGGCTGTGTGTTGCCTGCCAGTGCATTCATGGCAGACTGGGGAAATGTGGTGACTGCCGTTATCTGACTGACAGACGCAGCTAACATGACTGTGTCTAGTGTTTCCTTTTTCTTGTTGAGTTTTTGTTGCACCAACTTTGCAGCTGCAGTCTCTATGGCTAGCTGTCTATTCTTTTCCTGTTCTTACCTTTTTTTGAAGAAATGTATAATGTGATCCTGTATCTCAGCCAATGGTTTTGCTTCCATTGCTACAATTCCATCCAACTTGTCCTGAACGTCATCAGGCAGTCCTTTCTTGAACATGTGGTAGAAAAGCCCACTATTCCATTCTGTTGCATTACATTTGTCTCCTAACTCCTGATGCCATATTTCCTTAATTCTTGAGATAAAGTCAATTGGGTCCTCACTCACTTGCATTGTCAGAGACATGAGGGACAAAACATCTGCAACATCTGGACATTTTATACGCAGTTTGGCCCAGACCAGTGCTCCTATTTTGTTAAATGATTCCCCATCATACTTCGTTTCAGTCATGGTGATTATGTTAACACTGACGCTTTTGAATATGTCCTCCGCTTCTTCTCCCATGATGGAGATGAGCAGACTCTTCATATCACCTATCCCTTAGTTGACACCAGCAGTGTTTTTTTCTAGGGCCGCTATCCATTTGCCAGCACTCTCCTTGAGGGGAGGGAGAAGCTTTTTGAGATTCTCTTTGTCCATTTGAGACCATAGAACATATAGGGGTGGGTCAGTGGTATTTTTATACAACAGTGGCATCTGGTGTGTTACCCCTGTGTGTCGGGAGCGGTCATATTTACTAGCATACTTCTGCCAGACCCGTAGGCCTGGACGCATATAGTCATAGTCCCAGTCATCATCCCCTGCCCCCTCCAAGATGCATTCCTCTGCAGTTTCCATGTCTTGTGGGTCAAATGTCTTGTGGGTCAAATGACCCTTCTCTAGGCCAAATATTGATTTGGGGTGCATTGGCTTTTTATCCATCAGGCCAAATTATCTGAGAAGGGATTAACATAGTAGTCTGACCCATCTCCAAGTATCACTATTTCGTTTGGTGTCAGGCCATCAGTCCATGATCGGGGCTGCTTGCTAAGAAACATAGGGTGCAAATCTCATGACCTGGTGGCACACAGGCATGCTGAACCTGAGACATCATATTCGTATGGGTGTCGGTGTGTACCTAACATTGCCAATTTTTCAGCCTCTGTTCACCTCTTCCTAACTTTCTGCATCACTCTGTCTACTGGCAGTGAGATAGGGCCCAACAAGAGTGGGTCCAGAGCGTTCCATGCTGTCTGTGGTACTGGGGGTCCAGATGGTGGCGTAAGGGCGGGTGGGGTCTGTCGTCTAAGCGCTGGTGTTCGAGGTGGGGTAGTTTGGGAGCTTTTCTGGATATAAGTTGGCTGGGCTTGTGGTACATCTGAGGTGACTGCCGTGTTGGACTGTGGTGTGGTCGGGCTTTGTGCTTCCCCAAGGAAGTTTATCAAAGGTACCTCCTGTGCCACGGTGGTTGAGGCCTCACTATTGTGCAGCACCGCTGGACCTGCAGCACTGGCTAATTCTTTGAGTGTTGGCCGGTGCTGTTTACCAAATTGGCCCATGTCATCCAGTAGTTCAGCGCGTTTATCTTTTACCTGGTCTACTCTTAACGACAACCGCCAAATGTGTGCGGTATGGCCAGTAGGGCTGGGTGAGAGTTGTTCGCATAACATATCCCCTGGCCCTTTGCCTGTTTTTTGGAATAAGTCTAGCTCTGCTTTCCATCTGCTAATGTCTGTCTCAGTGACTGCCTCAGAGGAACGCAGTTCACTATCCCTGGTTTCTTCATTGAATGTTAGCGGGTGCATTGGGGAGTGCTTTCCTTTTTGCTTGTGACCAGGAGTAACGGACAGCCACCCAGTATAGTGGGTCTGTGGATTGGAAGGAAACTGCTGTTGCTCAGGAGAGAGGAACAGGCCGTAATTTCTAATTGCTGTGTCCTGGAACTCACAATCCTCATTGAAGAATGTTGGGGCCGTGGGACAAGGCATCGGAAGCGACATGCGGGAAATGTGCTGTGAAACACTAGAAGCTCCATCGCTCTCTGAGTCCCCCTTTGACTGGCAGCCTACAGAGTTGGATGCTGGTGTGAGTTTCAGTGTAAAATGAGCATGCATTTGTCCAGATATTCCTGACACTATGGTGTGTATCATGGGGCCTCTGTTGGGGACGTATTGTGCAGTTGGTGGTGTGGTACAAGCTGCAGTATGTGGAGGGGGGTCTGGTGGGGGAGGTGAATCATCTGGGAGTGGTTGGGATCCGACAGCTGGTAGGTTATTGGTGGTAGGCTGTAAGTCTAGATTATCAGTGCAGGCGAGCTCGATGTACATGCCGATGGCATGATATGGTGGAGGAGCCGGAGGAGCTGCAGGCATGGCCGTGTGTATCATGGCAGGGTGCTCCTGTGCATTGTCTTTGAAAATATGCCAGAGATCTAAGGTAGCCTTCCTCTTCTGTAACTTGGTGCCGGAGTACTTGGTGTCTAGAAAGGTGTTAGCATGATCTAGTATAATTCTGTCAAAACTGCCTTCTGATGGCCACGGGTGGCTCATATTTTTTGTGAGTTTGTGAAGTTCTCTACAATTTTTAAGTATGCGTTGTTCCTGACCACCGAAAGTTTTCATCACGTGCTGTAGAGGCGTGGCCAAAGTGGTGTACTTTGATGTGTAGTCTTGCTGTGAAAACACACTCTATCTATGCTTTTCTTTCTCAGTGGCTGGCATTGAGATCTGGTATAAGTTCTTTTCCTACAGCCTGAAGGATGCAGAGGTATATACCATCCTGTACTTCGTGGTCCTGTGCAGGAGTGTAACCAGGGAAGCAGAGCTGTCCGCCAAAGCAGGTGTCAGCAATCTTATACTGAAGAGGTAGTATGGTGGGGCCCTCCCAACCTTCGAGTTGTAGGACAAAATATATGTGAAAGCCAGTGATTGTTTTATATGGTCGGTGGGGCCCTCCCAGCCTTCAAGTCGTAAGATAAAATATATCTGAAAGCCGGTGGTTGTTTTATATACTACTTGTGCCGGAGTACTTGGTGTCAAGGAAGGTGTTAGCATGATCCAGTATTATTCTGTCAAAATTACCTGCTGATGGCCATGGGTGGCTTACAATTTTTGGGAGTTTGTGAAGTTCTCTGCATTGTTTAAGTATGCGTTATTCCAGTCCACCGAAAGTTTTCAACACGTGCTGTAGTGGCGTGGTGTCAGGGCTGTGTCTTTCCTCTATTTAACCACACAGGAGCAGAACAACGCTAGTTCCAATGACCTTCTCAGAACCTTCCCGGCTAGGCCTTTTAACATTCCATTACAGGTAAGTTCTGAGGGGGGAAAGGGTTTGGGGACAGAGAAGAGACTGCTTCCAACGCTCTGCCTTTTCTGCAAGGTCTTCTTTTCTTCTTACTTCTTGCAGACCTGTACACAAGTAAGTTTTAGCATAAACTCAACACTTTCTTGTGATCTACTTCTCTTTTTTTATATTAGATAACATCTTACCAGGGGAACTTTGGAAGCTTGCTACGCTTCTTACTTCTCAGGTTATTTGTCTGGTTGAGATGAGAAGTTGTTTAACTTAGCTAGTTTAATTCTGTTTTCACTTGCTGCTTATGTTGGCTGGTCTTACTGCTTATGTTAGCTGGTGACTATGATGCAAGAAATAATGCGGTAAGTGTTTGCGTTTTATTCTTTCTGCCATCAAAGCAGGCATCAGCAATCTTAGACTGAAGTGTGTGTCTTGGCCAAAAGCTTGATAGTATGGTGGGGCCCTCCCAACCTTCCAGTCGTAAGATAAAAAATATGTGAAAGCCGGTGGTTGTTTTACATACTGTAGAGCTCAGTATCCTATTTGTAGGGACACTAGTGTGAGAGTGACCAGGTGCAAGCCTGAGGGAAGCAATGTGGTTACTGCAGGGGAAGGGAAAATGCACCCTATTTATGTTTCCTCAGACTAGTTATTGGAATTACTGGGATGTAGGTCGCGCACAAATTTGTCTCCTATGGCGTCAATAACGATAAGGTACATTATCATTCGTAAAGTACAGCTACTCCTTTCTGGTGTATATTCCCTCAGAAGAGAAATCAGGGAATTCAAAATTATGGCAGGAAAGGGCAGTAATAATCTTACTTAGTGGGTTCTGTGGCCACGAAGTGGTCAATGTGGTCGGTATTTCTAAGCCTGGCGATATTAGGCGAATACGTACGGAAATGTAATCCGGTGTTTTGTGCACAGAGGTGCCCAATATTCTATTTTCGAATATTGTTTGATTGATTGATTGATTGATTGAAGGATAGCGTAGAGAAGTGGACTCGGGTATTGGGGGTGAAGGTGAACCCAGAAATTCCCAAGTGGCAGAGAGGATGTCACGGATGTTTAAGGGTAGGTAGTTCATTAAAAGTGGAGTTATGGACAGCTGTAGCAGTGCCATTTACTAAATGGATAATGAAATTGATGATACGAGGAGGGGTGTTGGATATAACAGGCAGGGAAGGCGCGTTGACGGTAGCAAGGAGCGAAGGATGAA
Organism: Lissotriton helveticus; assembly: GCF_964261635.1. Taxonomy (NCBI): domain Eukaryota; kingdom Metazoa; phylum Chordata; class Amphibia; order Caudata; family Salamandridae; genus Lissotriton; species Lissotriton helveticus. The sequence continues at coordinate 1,693,896,165 of NC_136069.1, read as the reverse complement.
TACTTCCACCCCCCCTTTTGGCTGGCAGTTACAGAAGCAAATGGTAGCCAAAAAAATGTAGTGAAAGGAGGTGTTGAAGGAAGAAAAAGGTGACGTGGGAAATGAAGGCAATAGTAAGAGAGCTGTAGGTGGGGTGACCTACCTAGCAGGGTTGCAGACTGAAGGCGTGAAGAGATATGTGGGTGCAATCCAGACACCTGCTAACTGGCAGCCTTGACATTCGCCAAGTGGGTGTGAAAGTGTCAGGACAGCAACAGGGAGTGCTACTAACTGGTGGCCCTGACACTCACCTAAGGGGTGTGTGAAAGTGTCAGGACAGCAACAGGAGAGGCGGAGGCTAGGATATGAAAAGAGCTATTAGGCACTGTGGGGCATATTAACAAGGACTTTATCTCTACTTTTGACTTTAAAAGCCAAAAAAGCAGAGCTAAAACTAGTGCCCTATCAGCAACAGGGTGCTAACACGCAAACTTGCATGTTAGCACCCTTTTACTCTACGCATCCCCTTGCATCTCTGCAATGGGGGCGTTCCAGAGTAAAATAATAGGAGAAATGTAGCTAAGCGACATTTCTGATATTATCAAGGATATTGCTAACCCTGTTAGCGATAAAAAAAAGCAGCGCTAACCGCGGTTAACGCAGCTTTTTTACATCTGGTATTTTTCTGACTTAGCCATGATATCCTATCTCAGGCAGATATCATGGCTAAGTATGTCTATCCCCATCAGCAAGCAATCACCAAACCTTGTGGGATTATCGCTGTATTTCCAGAGATAATCTCACAATTGGCAGCTTGCGCTCAGAATTTTATCGCTTTGGAGATAAACGTTGCTGATAGCATGCTATCTCCGCGAAAAAATTCAGTGTTGGCCGGCGATAATTATCCTAGCGCTAAGTGTCTGGCCTTGTTAATATGCCCCTGTGTTATTAGAAGGACAAAAGGCAAGTAACAAAGCAAAGACAGTAAAACATGAAATACGAAAAACAAACATCAAACTGGACATATTAAATACAAATAAATGAGCAGGCAATAAATACGATGCATCGTGAAGAATAAAAAACGCATAGATGTGGTACAGTTACAGACCTAGATATTGAATCTCACTACGAGGGAACCCGAGATCAGAAAGCAAGAGGGAGAGAGATAGCAAACCGAGAGAGTACAGAGGAGAGAGACCACAGGAGGTGCATGGGGGAGGCGGAGATGTGAAGCCGAAGAGAATGAGCATAGAAAAAGGTAGAAACTGTGCAAGGAAGGGGAAATCAACATATATTGCAGGAGGTAGAAAGAAAGAAGAAAAGGGGTGGGTGAGACCTGAAGTTAGAAAAAAAAAGGAGAAAATGATGAATGAAAACAGCGCAGCTGAGGCAGCCGGGCTGGAAACCACAGGGAGGGAAAGGCTGGTGGAATCTGCAAAGTAATCACAAGTGACTTCTCCTTTTGGTCGCAGTAAACGGCGCAGTTACGAAAATGAGTGTCAGAAAAAGACACAACGTTTACAGATGATGTTAATGAAAGAAAATAATGTTACACCCAATCCATGCAAAACTAAGTCATGAAGAGAAGAGATGAAGACAGTAGGAAAGATTGTGAAACAATGAGAGCTGAAAGGACAAAATGGGCAGGAACAGAATGCACGCATTAAAAAGGGACCCTGAGCAAGAAAGCACAACCACGATGATGAACCCTCAATATATGAAAAATAACCATGAATAATAAGTTATACAGATGGAGGATAATGGAGTGTAAATGCAGGCAAGAAGACCAAGCCAAGTGCAAAGGTAATATAACCACAATGAAGACTATAACCACAATGAGGACTTCAACCTGCAATATAACCACAACGAGGACTTGAACCTCAAGATACAACAAAGGCCAATACAATGACACCCAGGACTTGCACCAGGGCTGGGAGTCAAAATGTGAACAGCCCAAGGCAATCACATCCACCAGGACTTGAACCTGGGCTCGAAGTCAAACCGAGAACATCAACTCTGGACTCAAACCGGGAAACCCACAAAAAATTTAACCACAAGACTTATGTAATCAAAATCGACACTGTACTTATCTGAAGCAAAAACGAGAGCAGTAACCACACACAGACATAGAGGGCGATAATCGTGGCAAGACAGACCGCTACAGGGGATCGAGGAGTCAGACAGAGAGACCCCAATACTCCCACTTCTCACAACTACACACCAGGGGCAGGAATGGGGGGAGTCGGGGGAGTTTGTGGGCAATCCGCCTAAGTGTCCTAGGTCAGCCGCAGGCAGGAACAGTCCGCACAAGGGTTTCGTGGTCGCCACCTGATGAAGGGTGAATATTTTCCTTCTGCGGTGGTCACGGGCCACATAAACACTGCTTGTCTAAAGATAATGAACACAGGTGTGAAATCAAGGTCTTACGTTGAAGTGGCACTTTTATTCATCAAGTCATTAGCACAACAGAAAGAATATATTCATCAATTCATTAGCCTTAGAAAGAATCCTAGAAATCACAATTTCAGTCAGTCATAAAAAACAATGCAAAATCCATATTATAGCGTACAAGTGCCTAGAAGGCAAACCTGAAATGAGAAAATTAACCATGCAAGAATTACAATTTCAATATATATCAAATGCAATGAATTGGGTGAGGATGAAAACCCGAGTACAAGAGAAGAGATCAAAAACAGGCCAAATGTTAATCTAGATTGGGATCTACCACCTGAGAGTAGGCTTTGAAGATCCAATGCAGATATACGGCCGGCCGGGAACTCAGGCTGTGCATGGCACTGCAGAAGAGTTCTGTGCTCAAACTGGGGTGCAGGTCTTATATACCTGTTCAATGTAGAACTGTTAAACCGCATTGACACAGGTGCCTGACCACACGCCTACAGTTGTGTTGCTAAAACCCTGAGAACACAGAAGTGGAACCATAAGAACACAAAAGTGGTATCACAGTGGGCCAAGTGTTCGAGTGGGTGGTCGGCAAAGCTTGACCACAAATTATAAACAAAGAACATTTTTAGCGTAGGTTTCTCGGAAAATGTATAAGAAAGCGGAACCTGAAACGTGTTATCATGGCAAGGTGCTGTCTTTGGTTTAGATTGAGCAAGCTTGGAAAGTTTCATAATAAAAAATGAAACAATACTTATGACTTTGCGAGAATGTACCAGCTGGTCCAGTGTGTGGGTGAGATAGGTTATTCTTGTAACTGTGGAAAGTTTCTGCGGTTGCCTCATCTGCCTCACATGGTTGCAGCGTTGGACACAAGAGAAATGCATGTTTGAGAATATTGAGGCCTAGTAGATTTTTTATTCTTGAAGAGGATAAAATGAGGCAGTGGGCTTGGGCTTATGAACAGATGCGTCAAGGGATGTGTGAGCTATCACTTACTTATTGTGTAAGGCAAGAATGGTCAATATAGCACATTTCCCAGGTTTTAGCTGGTGGGGCAAATACAGGGACCTTCATGCAGCATGGGTAGAGCAGAATGTTATGTTGGGACTTTATATGGTAAACCGGGATCCTCCGATGCGTCAGTTCCTGAGTCCTTGGGGAGGCGAAGCAACAATTCTGGTGTACGCAGGATAAGTGATGCATTAAATCTGGACTGTAGGAGGAAGTGATGTATTGATTCCAAGACGGTTATGGTCTGCAGGTGATGTGTCGGAAGACTTGCTGCACAGGTGCAATGCGTGGACATTTGGGATACGCTGGAGTTCAATGCAGCAGTGTCAAACAGCCACTGCACCGATTTCAGTCTCATGATTCATTGTTTCTTTCAACCACACAGCAGGGCCTGCATTGAAGTCGGTGCTGTGATCTCGGACTTTGGAGACTGGTGTGCAGGACGTTACATGTGGCTGATTTTCACCTGCTGCCAGGCACTGTGTAGATCTTTCTGCCTCACAGCAGCGGAGAGTGGAAATTTTTCCGGCTCTGTGGCGCAGTTTTGGAAAAACAGGTGCTGGAAGGGCGATGTATCAACCTTTTTGGTTTCTTCAACCTCTTTTAGCTCCCAGCAACAGGAACAACCTCCAGAGGCCATGAACTGGAAAAGGCACCTCCTGGCAGGTCAGAACCCACAGCAGTGAAGTTCAAAGAAGCTGGTGATGAAGTATTTGTGTCCCTGAGACTTCAGGAAGCAAGCACACACAAGCAATTGGAGACTCTTCACAAGCAGGCTCACAGCCAAGTTCCAGTCTTTTCCCTCTCCTTGGCAGAAGCAACTGCAGGCCAACTCAGCAAAGCAACACATAGAAAAGAGGCAGTACTCCTTACAGCTCTTCCACTCTTCTCCTTGGCAGAGGTTCTTCTTGTTTCCAGAAGTGATCCAAAGTATTGGGGTTTTAGGTCTACTGCTCATACACCTTTTTCTGTTTGAAGTCTTTTTTGAAAGAGTCCCTGAGCTCAGTAAAAACGAGTTCTGTCCTCCCTGGTCCAGCTTCACTACAGGAGGTGGAGTCAGCATTGTGCAGAGTAGAAACAGCCTCCTCAGGTGCTAGTTAAAACTCTTCCCACCACTCCAAATACAGAAAGGTCTGTTCAGCCTGGCTACGATCCACCCAGGAAAGGCAGGGCACGCCTTAACCCCCCATGAGACTGTCTAGAGTGAATGCAAATCCCCAACTCCTGTCCCTCCAAAACCAGGTAGTGAATACAAAAACTGGCAGAGGCACATATGGTTAACCAAAAAAAATGCCCATTTTCTAAAAGTGTCATTTTCGAACACACAATTTAAAAGCCACCTTTGCTAAACTATTTGTTATTACATTCTGAGTTTAGAGACCCTAAACTCCTAATCTCTAGCTGTTCCCAATTGAAAGTTTCACTTGTAAAGATGTTACAGTGGAGCTCCAATAATAGCTTGTTGGACAGCCAGCCCTTCAAAAGTGCAAAACGAAATACAGAGTATTTCACTATCAGGACATGTAAACACACCAGCACATGTCCTCCTTTCACTACAGTGCACCCTCCTCACCATTGGACCTACCTTAAGGGTGCCTTACATTAGGGCTTGTCAAGCAGATGTACTTGCCAGGTCAACAAGGCAGTTAAAAACTGTGTGTGCAGATACTGCAGTTGCAGGTCTGAGGCACAATTACAGGGCTACTCATGTGGGTAGCACAACCAGTGCTGCAAGCCCAATAGTAGCATCTTATTTACAGGACCTGGCAAACTCAGTGCACTTTAATAGGGACTTACCAATAAATCAAATATGGCTATCAGGGATAACCAGCAGTGGCAAAGCGCCCAAAGCATTGAAGCCAGCAACAATGAAATCCAGTACACAGTCAGAATAAAGCAGTAGGTAGAGGCAAAAAGTCAGGGGAAACCACACCAAGGACGCCGTCTAATGGGGCGATGGTTATATTTCCTGCCTAGGGGCGTGTGCTGGGTCCTGGTGATGAACATACTGGTCCCACCTTAGGGTGACTCAGAAGACATAAACAAAACATAAGAAAAGGGAGGAGCAGGGCAGTCTCTACTGTGTCCCCCTAGCAAAACTTCATCTGCAGCTGTCTGTCCCCAGTGGGCACCCAAGGCCCCCTGTGTGGCTCCCAGAGTATCTCTGATTGGAGAGGGGATTATAGGAAAGCTGAGGGGAGAAGCAGGCATTGAGGTGAGGGTCCTCTACGGACTGGGTTATAATCTATGGCCTAGCCAGTGGAAGAAAGTCCCCCTAGATGTGCATTGTCCCTGTGTGAGGCTCAAATGGCATCTGTGACAAGGGTGTGAGGGGCACTTGTTGAATTGAGGCACCCAGTGTTCCACCGCTGCCAGGAGACCAACCACCTTTCTGTCGCATTTGGGGCTGACCACAGCTCCTCCCTCCATGGGTTCTCCTATTCAGGGGCAGGTGGGGTGGTAAGGGATCTGGATGAGTGTTTCATCTGGTTAGTTCTCTCTGTCTCATCAGTGTTCAAGTGTGAGAGAAGTGGGAAGAGCTGGAGGGAGACCAACCATCCTGCTGTCACTCCAACGGCAGGGCTGCTTGTGCCCCCCTCTTTGCGGTCATCTTATGCAGGGGCAGGCTGTAGGGCAAATAATCCATTGCAAAGGTCCAGTAGGTCAGTGGGTGGTGCGGTCATCCCTCCGTGCCCTGTTCGATCTCGACAAAGAGCCCAAGTTCTACCGCAAGTCTCATTCTTGGGGGAGGGGGTAAAATCATGCTTGGCTGACCAGTCTGCAAGCTGGGACCTATCCATTGCAGCGTATGTTCCAGGCCTAGCACTGCTGCACTCTCCCGCCTTCCGATGTTGCTCTTTCCCTGCTCACCTCGAGATACTCCAACGCAAATGGGTGGGTTCGGGAGCAGCCTTCAGACAGGGCATTGTAAGGTCTAGGGATCCATTTATGACAGCCAGACACTGGATATTGGGGCTGTCTCCCTCGGGCATCCCCTCTCAAAGGAGCCTCCAGATCATGTGTCCATCTAGTTCGCTAACCAGAATTCACCCCTCATCAGGCAGCCATCTTGTTCAATGCAAGGCTTCTTATTAATATTAATATTAATATGAATTAATATTATTGGTTCCTACACTGCACAAGAACTTTTGAACTAATCACAGAGCACCTTTTATAAATCATTGTAAACAGTAGCAGTATAACATTTCCAGAAATTACTACTCATTACTTTTTACTCATGAGTGTTATGAAATAATTTGGATTTGTCCTATTCATGAAAACACAGTGAACCCAACAGAACCATTGTTTGTGTTATGCAAATGCACATATTTCACTGTCCAGATGCTCAGTAGATTCCTAATGAAATTTGGAGGGTACGAGTGCACACCCAAGATATTGATGTTGCCCTATATCTTTTAAATGTACGTTTGGCCTTGGCTTTGGCCTTGGATATGATTGACTCTTTAATACCAGCTTATACAGTATAGGGGAAGCAGCCCTCACTTTGGTTTGCATAGGCCCTAAAAGAGGTACAACTCAAAGCATGCTAGTTAGAGCATATGTTGTGCTGTTTTTACAACCAGGGGGATTTTGTGTTGAAGGACTTTATTCAAGTTCAAGTTCAAGTTCGGTATTTGTATAGCACACCACTCACCCAGAGGGTCTCAAGGCTCTTGAGGGAGGGAGAGAGCATTACTTATCGAATAGCCAGGTTTTCAGCTGCTTTCTGAAGGAGAGGTGGTTCTGTGTGAGGCGGAGGTGAGTGGGGGGAGAATTCCAGGACTTGGCTGCTAAGTAGGAGAAGGACCTTCCTCCCATGGTGGATTTATGGATGCGAGGAATTGCGGCGAGGGCTTGATTGGATGATCGAAGTTGGCGAGTGGGTGTGTAGAAGGACATTTGTGTGTTGAGGCATTCGGGTCCTATGTGGTAGAGGGCTTTGTGTGCGTGGGTGAGGAGACGGAACGTTATTCTCTTGTTGACAGGGAGCCAGTGGAGGTCTTTCAGGTGACTGGAAATGTGGGCTTGACGGGGGATGTCCAGTATGAGTCTGGCTGAGGCGTTTTGGATGCGTTGGAGTTTTTTCTGTAGTTTGGCTGTGGTTCCGGCGTAGAGGGTATTTCCATAATCCAGACGGCTAGTGACCAGTGCGTGGGTGACCGTCTTTCTTGTTTCGGTGGGGATCCAGCGGAAGATTTTTTTGAGCATGCGAAGGATGTTGAAGCATGAGGATGAGACGGCGTTGACTTGTCTGGTCATCGAGAGGGAGGAGTCCAGGATGAAGCCCAGGTTACGTGCGTGATCTGTGGGTATGGGTGCTGTACCCAGTGCCGGTGGCCACCATGAGTCGTCCCAGGCAGAGGGGGATGATCGTAGGATGAGGACTTCCGTTTTGTCCGAGTTTAGTTTTAGGCGGCTGTTCTTCATCCATTCGGCTACTTCTTTCATTCCTTCGTGTAGATTGGTTTTGGCGGTGTTTGGGTCTTTGGTGAGGGAGGGGATCAGCTGGGTGTCGTCTGCGTAGGAGATGATGTTGAGGCTGTGTTGTCATGCGATGGATGCGAGGGGGCTCATGTAAACGTTGAAGAGGGTCGGACTGAGTGAAGATCCTTGTGGTACGCCGCAGATGACTTCGGTGGCGTCTGATTTTAATGGTGGGAGGCGGACTCTCTGCGTTCTTCCGGTGAGGAACGAGGTGATCCAGTCCAAAGCTTTTCCTTGTATTCCAACGTTGCTGAGGCATTGTATGAGGGTGCTATGACCGACTGTGTCGAAGGCGGCGGAGAGGTCAAGTAGGATGAGGGCAGCTGTTTCTCCGTTGTCCAGTAACGTTCGGATGTCGTCAGTAGCTGCGATGAGGGCGGTTTCAGTGCTGTGTTTGGCTCGGAAGCCAGACTGTGAGGGGTCGAGGGAATTGTTGGATTCAAGGAAGGCGGCGAGCTGACTGTGCTTTCTCAATGACTTTGGCAGGGAATGGGAGGAGCGAGATGGGGCGGTAGTTCTTAAGTTCGGTGGGGTCTGCTGTGGGTTTCTTCAGAAGGGCGCTGAGTTCGGCATGTTTCCAGCTTTCTGGGAAGGTAGCGGAGTTGAAGGAGCAGTTGATGATATCGCGGAGATGGGGTGCGATGATGGAGTCTGCTTTGTTGAAAATGTGGTGGGGACATGGGTCGGTAGGCGATCCTGAGTGGATGGAGTTCATCAGGCGGATGGTGTCTTCAGTGGTGATTGGGTTCCAGGCGCAGAGGTTGTGAGGGTGTTGTTTAGGTTCGGGAGTGGGTGGAGTGGACTGGTCTCCGGGATGGTTTTCAAAGCTGTTATGTATGTCGGCGATTTTGTTGTGGAAGAAAGAGGATAAAGAGTCGCAGAGGTCTTGGGAGGGAGTGATGTCGTTGGTGCCGGCGGTGGGGTTGGTAAATTCTTTGACGATGTTGAATAGTTCTTTGCTGTTGTGGGCGTTGTTGTCGAGTTGATCCTTGAATGCCGATTTCTTAGTGGATCGGATCAATTGGTGGTGTTTGCGAGTGGCGTCTTTGAGGGTGGTCAGGTTGTCAGTGGTTGGGTTTTTTCTCCAGATTTTCTCGAGGGTACGACACAGCTTCTTGGATTTCTTGAGGTCATCGTTGAACCAGGGGGCTTTTTGCTATTTTGTTTGTTCTGGTGGATTTTAAAGGGTGCTAGTTCGTCAGCGCTGTGGGTGATCCATTGTGTAAGGTTGGAGGCAGCCTTGTTTGGGTCCGAAGGTGTGGCAGGAGGGTTTTCGTTAAGTGATGTGGAAAGTTGGTCGGTGGTGATTTTATTCCAGTTTCTTCGAGGAATGGGTTGTGGGGGGTTGTGGGTCGAGGTCTTTTTGTAGCTGAAGTGAACGCTGCCGTGGTCCGTTGAATGGAGAGCTGTGGTGTGATCGAAGGAGATGTATTTGCTGGAGGTTAAGATAGGGTCGAGTGTGTGTCCGGCAAGGTGGGTGGGGGTGTCGACAAGTTGTTTGAGTCCGAGATTGGCCAGGTTGTCCAGAAGGGTGGTGGTGTTGCTGTCATTGTTCCTTTCCAGGTGGAAGTTGAGGTTCCCAAGTAGGACGTAGTTCTCGGAGGTGAGGGCATGTGGGCTGACGAAGTCAGTGATATTTTCGTTGAATTGTGTGTGGGTACCTGGTGGTCTGTAGATGAGGGTACCTCTGAGTGTGGTCCTGGGGTCGGTGTGGATTTGGAAGTGAAGGTGTTCGGCGGTAGCGAGGATATCATCGGAGCTGGTCGTGATTTGGATGGTGTTCTTATGGACGATGGCGATGCCTCCTCCTGTTTGGTTGGTGCGGTCTTTACGGATGATTTTGTAAGTGTCCGGGATGGCTATGGCGATGTCGGGCGCTGATGAGGTGTTCATCCAGGTTTCTGTTATTAACTATTAGAACATTGGAATGTTGGGATCTCCATTGAAAACAATGGAGTGCTCCGGGCTTATACCAGCCATTATAAGCCCGGAGCTCCAACATTCCAATGTTTCTATGTTCACAGCTCTGGCTGTGAACAAAGGCTTCAGGGAGCCTGAGGGGATTCCAATCCCCTCACGCTCCCATAAGGCTTTGTTTTGTTAGAACATTCTACCCTCTAGTGGCAGAACATTCTAATAGCCTTATAGCCCTTCGTAGATGGGCTATACCGGTTATTAAAGTCCCTCTCCCTTGTTAAAGGCCCTCGCCTTTGGCTCGGGCCTATAACGTTGAAGAGGGCCTTTAATAGCCAGAATAGCCCTCTACGGCGGGCTATAAGTCTATATTCTGCCCGAGATAGTTAGGTTGAGAAGCTATTAGAACATTCCATCAACTGGGGTAAAATATTCTTAATTAAAAGGGAAAATGAGAAAGACAAACATTACTGGCCTAGAGAAACTCTCCTTTAGTGGAGCTCTCAACTTTAGTGTTGTAATGTGATCGTTATGTAATTCCTATTCAAAAAATGTATTTGACACAGTAATAACCAGCATCTGTGATATAACCCCACATTTCTTAAAAAGAAGAAGCTTTTACTATTCATCACTGCCTTGGTCTAATCTGTAATCCTACAACCTGTTCTATAATATATTATGTTCTTTAACCCATATATGGAATATCTAGTTACATGAGGTCTTAGGCAAAGGCACACATATAACACTACTGCAATGCCTTTAATGTTGTTCAATGCATTACTTGTTATTATAATTTTAAGCAAACAACAAACATGTTAAAGTCATGGATCATTCCATCGTACATGGAAAATGCACGTGCCGCTACTTTGTTAACCTGGAATCTTATCTCAAAACATTTATTTTATTTTAATACCTTCATCATTTTTTATTTTGAACTTTTCTATTTAGTATTTTCATTTTCTCAATTTTATATTTGTTAAGACCTTATGTACACAACAAAAAAACTACTCAAAAACAGTTCATATTTACAACAATACATTTCGGAAAATCATCATTCAAACTTTCAAACATACACCTCTCACACTATTACAACAAGCAAAAAATACGAAATTTAAATGAGTGCTGGAATACACAATATTCACAACAAAGCCATTACACAGTTAGTATTTTTAACAACAAAGCCTATTTTGTTCCAGTTTAAATGACTTTCTGTATTTGGGCTTATGAACAGTCTATGCGGTTCGAACTCGCGTTATTTAGGAGTTCTCCCAAGATCCTTTTCGGACCCGGAAGCTAACGCGACTCAGACGCGGCTTGTTTGTGCACCGAGGAGACCCTGTTATTCAATGTTCTCTGACCTGACAAGGCGGACACATATGGGGCACCGACACGGACGCTTGAGCTTTCCTTCCTAAGTGGTATTCCTGCCAGCCTAAACAAAACAATAAGCACATAATAAAATACAGCAGGACACTGGTGCATGCAACAAAATTTGTGTACACGTCAGGGGCATATTCATCCTCCTCCTGTTTTTCTGATGAAAGAGAGATTATGGTCCTGATGAGAACTCCTAAATAACGCGAGTTCAAAATGCGTAGACTGTTTATAAGCCCAATAAAATTGAAAAAATGAAAATACGAAATAGAAAAGTTCAAAATAAAAAATGATGAAGGTATTAAAATAAAATAAACAAAAAAATACAAAACATTGCGTTTTATTCGGATGTTTTGAGATAAGATTCCAGGTTAACATAGTAGCGGCACATGCATTTTCTTTTGTTTATTAAAAGCTTGTGGCAAGCTGTGCCGTTGGGAGGCCTGACCCAGTGGTGGTTTTTCGATCGTACATGGAAGGCATGCCATAGTGAGGTACTATGTTTTTTCAGTAGGAAACATTAGTCACTAGTAGAGTAGTAAAGACTGCCCACCAGTAGATTTGGAAGGAAATATGTCAGTCAACATGATCATTTAGGTGCCTTGGAAATAGAACTAACCCATAGACTTTCAAGCTCTTATTTAAGTTGTAGTTGACATTTGTGAAATGTTTCCAGTGGGAATAATCAGCAGAACTGGATTCTTAAATCATGGAACTACCACCACCCATTGGTCACAGTGTTATCTAAATAAAATCATGGAAACTAAAGCCTGGGTTTTAATATCCAGCAAGATGATTCATACACTTACCACTGCAAAGTGGTCATTAGGATTATCCCTTATATTGAGACTGTGGAGCAGAAACCCCCAATCAATAATAAAGGGACTGTTTCCAAGCCAGGGGAATGTTGTATCTCATTGGAAAAACCTGCAGTTCAGAATAGACTGAAATCCTGAGATGGAATTGGCTTTAATTGCCCTTTTATGAGGTGTAGGAGTGTGTGTGGGTGTGTGTGGATGCGTATGTGCGCACACACTTGTGGATATCTAAACAAATGTGTAGCCCTTATCTGTCAAATCCTAGAACACAAAGTTTGGGACTACTTAAGAGTGATGACAGGTGGTGTCAATGAAATAGAAAGTTAGCATTCTGATTGTTAGGAGGTAAAGTTAGAGTAGAGAACTTTGAAATCAAGTGAGTGATTGTTGCTCTAGTTGGAAGTACATGTTTAACTCTGCAAGCCAGAAATTTTTGTCTCACATGGATGAGGAGGGCATTTACAAATTTATAGAAAATTTGCCCTCAGTTAGCTTTCCTAAAATCAACCTGGCAGGACCAATACATTATTTATATTGTGACCAAACGTTTCTTTCACTCTTTCTATTTGCTCTTGTTAGAGACCCTCAGCACCAGACATTCAATGCAGTGCATTTCAATGAGCAAACATGATGGATCCTTATCACCAAAATAAAAGCCACGGTTTCGTAGTTGCCAATTTTGCCACATATGGCATCTTAAGGATGGGACTTCATTCATGTAATGCCAGTTTTATTGTGAGAGGCAAGGGTACTTCCATGGTGGTACTAAGGATGTTCTTGGCTGAGGACCAGTACCCAGACACATCTGGACAATCATAAAGGATATGAGGTGTATTCCAGTCTGACCTGGGATACCTCAGACAAGCCATGGAATGCAGAAGCCCTGCTGTCATTATTTTCTTGTGAGTCTGTACTAAAATCATGGAGTAATTTAAAAGGCTGAACTTCATCCTGGGTGCTCTGACTGCTTTGTCTATTTTCTCAAGAATGTCTGTCCAATCAGTCTCTGGATCATCAGTCTGCAGTAGTCCTTGCCATTTGGCTCTTAAGTGCAGCAATCCAGGTTGAGAGTGTAGTTTTTGCACTTTTAAGCTATAGAACTCACATATGACTCCCTTATGTGATCTCCATTGTTTCAGGTAGTGCAATATGTGGCTGTGGAGTAGTTCACCAGGAAAGGCACATGGAGACACCTAAGTAATCTTGTCAAAGAGCAAGTTTACTAGTCTGCAAATGCTCCAGCCACCATTTATAACTGTCGTTCCCAGAATCACTAGTCCAGCTGCATGAGCAGATTCTAAATGCTATGTCGCTGATCAAGGTAATCACAAAGCGTCCACAAGACAACACACATCTTCCCTCAAACACAAAGAAAATTATATTTTAAGAAAACTATTTACATTATGTTATTTATAATCAACCAGTACAGAACATAAGAGAGAGATTAAACAAAAGAAACAAAATACAAAAAATATAAATTCCAAAAATCATACAAAGCCCATACAATAGTGGGGTGACCTTTTTTTCTGCAAGATCTTCTAAAATCCACTTCAACCTTTCCTTTAAGAACTGACACTGTCATATTTTCTCTACAATTGTCCTTATCAGGCACCTCATTCTTTTTAGGTAACAAAGCAACTCCATTCAAATGCCAGATTTTACAGTCTTCTGTTTTGACCGCATTGTTTAATAACACTCAAAGGAGCAGAGAATCCTGAAAATGACATTGCCTCCTGAAGGTGTACAGATGTTAACTTAATCACCAACTTCCATCTTTACTGCAAACACTCGGGGGCAGATTTACAAGCCCCTTGTGCCACTTTTGCATCATTTTTAACATGGGAAAAGTGACGTAAATAAGCCCCTTTTCTTTCATCAACATTTCTTTCCTCACTTCCACTTTTTTCATGTATCACCACCTTCCAAGACTCATCAAACGATCACTCCATCCCTTCCTCCAACTCATCCAAGAGTTGACCAATTCACTTCTGGGGATTTCTTCTCAAAACTCCTTAAAAGGTGACTTCCCTGTAGATTGATGCGGAAACAGCCAATAAACAACTAGCCTATCATGTAATGCTTTCTTCCAACATAAACCTGTTGCTCCCTAACTGTAAAGACTATTTGATGGTTCTGTTGAGCCTCTCTACAACCATAAGACTCTTGATGATAAAGTAAGCTCTTTTTGTATTTGATTCCCAACATTTTAAGAAACTCCTCCATTTGATGTGTATGCAAATGTAAGCTGCAATCAGTCAGCAGTATCTCCAGCAACCCTTCACTGTTGAACACAGAGTTAAAAAACTTAGGGCCATATTATCAAGTCAAGTCAAGTCAAGTCAAAACCACTTTATTCGATTAATTAAAATCATAAAAGTTCACATAAAAATCACATATCATAAAATACATTAGGGTGATACAAAAATATAAAGCAAAAGACAATCTCAATTAAAACAATTTCATGATCTTTAAAAAAATCCAATAAAATTCATGTTTCAATCATTGCTGGGTATCTTAATATTCTCATCCATACAGCAACTACAAAAGAAAAAAAATTACGATATTAAAAGTTTTCCAAAATACAAAAATGTTAAAAAGCAAAGGGCAATTTCAATTAAAACAATTTCATGATCTTTAAGAAATCCCATAAAATTCATTTTTCAGTCATTGCTGGGCATCTTAATTTTCTCATCCGAACAGCAGCCACAAAGAAATTTGCAATATAAAAATATTCCAGGGGTTATCCAATAATTGCAGGTACAATAGGGCTGGTTTGACCTGTAGAAACCCCTTGCCTCTTAGAAGTGGAATTATAAACTTCTTTCTGATATCAGAATAAAAATCACAAAATAATGTAAAATGCGTAGTGTCCTGAATTGAGCTGCAGTCACAATTACAAAGTGCTGCATCCTCTGGTTTTCTCCAGCCTTGGAAATTCCCCAATGAAAGGTGAATCAGATTGAAACAGAATCTTATCAGTAACCAGCGATGGAAGGGCTTTGTTACTAACCTTAGGTAGGGCTCAATTGATGGTGATGTAATTAATAGAAAATGAGCCCTAACCAGAGGTTTTTTTAGTTCCTCACCCTCCCGTTTCTGGACCCTTGAACTCAGGAAATGTTCTTTAACCCATCTGATATCACCTTTAACAAATCCTTCCGGTGTTTCATAAATGTCTGGGCGCCCAAGTTTTATTAACATTGCCTTAATATATAAGACAGCCACTGTATATAATTAGCTCTTTCTAAAATGACACAATCTTTTAAAATCTGGCGATTTAACGAAAGTTCTGGGATCAACCATGTTTTTATCCAACAGATTAGGGGAGCCATGCTCATCAGATCGGATACATATCCCATCCCCAGCTCTTGATGGATGGCAAAAATTGGAGTCGATTGGGGGATAGACAACAGTGAGCGAAAACATTTGTTTTCAACCTTCTGTACCCCTTCCACTTGCTTATACCCCCATATTGCTGCGTCATATATCGCTATCGCCAAACATTCCGCCTTATAGATAGAAAGAATGGCATCACAGGGCTTTCCTCCTAATCTCCAGGCAAAACTAAATAGGGCTGATGAAGATCTTCCTACAGCATTTTTTTTAGCTAAAAGCTGGAGGGCCCAGGAACATCTATTATCGAACAAGACCCCCAGATATGAAAAAACCTTCACCCTTGTAACCTCTGCCCCTTTACAATAAAAGGTTCTGACTTTATTCTTGTGTAATCCCATGGTCAGAACATGCGATTTAGCATTGTTAACTACCAGATACAGAGAGTTCATAAACTCCCCAGTAGTCTCTGTAAGCCTAACCGGGTGCGGGCTAGTAGGACGCATCGTCCGCGTATAGGAGTACCGGGATGCTACTGTTGCCTATACGCGGAACGTCTAAACTAGCATCGTTCAGGATTTTATCTGTGGCATTTTTAAAGAGTGTAAAAAGTAAAGGGGCCAGGATACACCCTTGTCAAACCCCTCCGCCAGATTTAAAGTGTCTTGTGCAATTGCCCTCCTGGGTCACCCTAACGAAGGCAAACAAATCCCGGTGCAAATCCGCTAAAAAATATACCAAACAGGGGTCAATCCCTAGATCAAGCAAATGGTCCACACCCTCGATCTGTTCACCAGATCAAAGGCTGTGGATAAATCCATAAACCCCAAATAGATAGACCCCTAAGAGGCTATAGTATACCTATTTATTAATAGATACAGATTAAGGCACTGGTCCACCGTGCTTCTACCTGATCTGAATCCATATTGGAGATTGGACTGGATCTCATTTTCTGTCACCCACTCTGACACCTTAGTCAAGATCACTTTGCCCAGAATTTTAACGGAAGAATCTATTAATGAAATAGGCCTGTAGCACCTGGAATCCCCTCTCTGCCCTTTTTTGAAAACAGGGATAATGATAGAGTGGGACCATGAAACAGGAAACCCCTGGACGACACTGGAATTAAAAACATTAGTTAAAATTTTGGTCCAAAGTTTAACATAGCCCTTTTAGAGATCCGCAGGGACGCCGTCTGGACCAGGAGCCTTATTGCTTGCAGATTCATTTATTGCCCTCTCAACATCTTCCTCATTAAACACTAGTGCGGGCAAAGGAAGACTACTGGGGGGGGGCAAAAAAGGTTCAAATACCTCGTTACTCGCATAAATACCTTTGAAGTGAGTCAACCACTCATCGTCTGGGATGTTAATATCCAGTAAACCATTTTCCTCACCCGAAAGCATGGGCTATTAACAATAGCCCAATACTTTGAGCTATCCTTTAAGACTTCTTTAGACGTTAGAGCGTACCATGCCTCTGTTTTAATTTCATTTTTATGGGTCTGTATAGTTAGTTTATATTCTTTTCTAAGACTAACTATAAGGGCCTTATCCCTGGATTTAGCGTTCAGAGTTTTTACTAAATTTTGGTGGGCCCTAGAGCATTTAGAATTAAATCATCTTTTTTCTTGTTTTGGTTTAGTCCTAGAGGTAATGGTTATGTCTATAGCGACCTGTCTACATATAGCTTCAAAGGCTAAGATAATTACCCCCTCCGGGGTAGAGCAATCCGCACATTTCATGATATCATCTTTAACCTTCAAACATAAGCTATCAAGGAAGTGATCAGGGACTACTTTTGCCCATTTTAATCTCCCCTCTTGATCTTTAGTTATCACAATAATAGGCCCCTTCATATTAGCTGTAGCATCTATATGGTAAAAGCCTTTATCCAGCTCTAAGATGACCGATTATGATCACTGAAAGGAGAGCATGTGGCATTATGAAAAAATACGTGCCCTAAAAGTGCAGAGGATATAAAAATATAATCAATGATCGTCCCACTTTCCCTTGCTTTAAATGTTACAACCCTCTCACTGATATCAAACAAACCTGGCTCATAAAGGTCAGCAGATGAAAGAAGTTCTTCAAGAGCCTCCCCTTTAAGGGTATGTTCGAAGTGAGGTGGCGACGAATAAGAGGGACCATGAATTTCATTAATTCGACAATTGGAATTACACCGATGAATATTAAAATCACCCATTAGGATAATATAAACATAAGTGGTTTGCTGCGCTTTAAATGTTTCTAAAAACCGTGTCAGGTAACAAAGGTGCTCGTTGCTATACTCACTTTCCCCAGAATTATAAAAATTAATTATCAATGTTTTGGGATAATTCGAGGTAATGTGCTCGGCTATTAGGTAATTAGGAGAACCTGAGTCTAAGATCATTACAGAACCCTTTAATCTTACAGAAAAAAGGAGCATCAACCCTCCCTTAGCTCTACCCGCTGTCGTTGGGCGGGCGGGCTGAAAGCAAGATTTAAAACCGTCAACTCAGAAATTATTATCCTTGTCCCATGTCTCTTGCAGGGCTATAATATCACAATCTCTAATAAGCTTTAACCAGTTCTGTTCATCCCTTTTAGACCGGAGTCCTGCTATGTTCCAACTCATTAACCTAAATTTAACTCCCACCTCTGCAATGGTGCCATACTCAGGGGTAAGGGGTCGAGAGATAGTGACTATGGGCTCTAGTCAATCGTTCTCATCTAACCGCGACAAAGGGGAAAACTTGTTGGATAGGACTAATGTATCCTTTCTCTTTGTTACTTGACTACAAGGATCTTTGGGTGGATAAGGTACTCTAGGAGTACCCCAGTCAAAATGATTTTCCCTATTAGGGGGGCTACAGGGGGTCCGAACTAAACTCCCACATATCTGTTCTGGACGGGGTCTTAAATCTGTATGTGAGCGTCTAGAGTGGGGTAAAAGAAGCCCAATGATAAGGCCCTGATGCTTCCTACCTCCCTCTTCAGATGGGCCATATTATCAAGAAAGGACGATACATTATCACCGCTTTTATCGGTTTATTGATAATATGGCCCTAAATGACTCCATTAGTCATGAGTTCACGGACTGCCTGTACCACAGGCCACTTGGAATATAGATCAATTAGGAACACTAAGGAGGGTGTATCCAATACCTCCCTCAAAGGTCCCAACAGATCTAGGGCAATATCCTGCCAGAGTAAAGAGAACTTTAACACTAGCAGCACACTCTCAGCCACTCATCCTGCAAATCTAGACCAAACCACCAAAAAACTGATCTAATCCTTTCTCTAGTTTTTACAATGTCTAGATGTACTGTTGATGTTCTTTAAGACAATGCAATATACAAAGTTTTTAAGACATTCCAACTGTTCACTAAACACCTCTGGATTCCGCTGCACAAAATCTAACCGTCCTCTCCACCTGTTTGATTTGTACTTGTGGAAAAGAATTTGGACCTAGGAAAACACCCAATATTTGTTAACGTGGCCAACTTAAAATTCGGTCACCTTCCAACATCACATTTATCCTTCCCTCAATAGCTTTAGAAGACAGACATATCCATGACACTAAATACCCTAGCATCTCCATAGGTTTTCCTCCATAGTACCCCAGATTCACATCCATTTGTTTGAGACACACATGACCATCAAATTAATCATGATAGAATTTCCTTTAAACTATGTAAACTATGGTAAGTTTAGAACAAGAATGAAATATCATTAGGACTTCTTTACACACAATGTTGACCCAAACGTTCTGGATATCCTCCATCCCATCCCGTGACCCGCTGTATAATTTGATGATAATACACTTCCTGTGTCTCCTGTAACTTTTTCTTTGCAACACTTGCATGCCTACTATATTTTGCTAAATGTCATTTCCTAGCACTGACGGCAGGACGGCTGTTGTTATTGGCCATATGTCCAAACTGACCACACCTAAAACACTTTCTTTCTTAGTTTTCATAATTAACATGACGGCCTCCCTTTCTATCTCTTTCTAATTGTTTTCTCTCTTTTCACTTACTTCCTGAAGACAAGGTCCCATGTCCTACCAGCATTGTAGGAATGTCTGCCACTGTGTGCATAGCATTTGCCTTCTTTTAATAGAAGCTGTGTGATGTTCATGTTATGATTATTCAGACTGTTCAAGAACTGTGCTAGATCTTCCAGCTCCTTATATTCTTTTGATTTCCCATCCACTATCACCCACATTGGTGCTAACTTAATGATCCACTTATGAGGTTTGGTCATTAATGCCCTTTTAGCATTTGTTTTTACTCAGAAGTCTGCTGCAGTCTGCAGCTTGTGACATTCTTTGCCCTACACACCATGCTTTTGTGCCTCTGTTAGGGTGTGTCAGGTCTGTTTGTGATGGAGTAAGCAGACTACCATTGTTCTGTGTCTGTCTGCATTTTGTATAGATGTATTTTGGGGCTAGATCCTGTAGGCTTTTTGTCATTCTAATAATTTTATAAAGACTATCCCCATGATCTGAGGAAGGAGCTGTATCAGAAAGCCAAGAATGTTGTATTTTCCCAAACCTTACTCTGTCTTCCAGAGCAACTAGTTTTTGTTTTAAGTGCCATGGATCAGGCCCCCCCCCCTGGAGTCATCATTAGCCAGGTGTTTAAGTAAGGTCATCCGTCTCTCCACATCCTCTACTTTGTTGTGAAATAATCTCATATCAACCAATATTATCTTATTTTCCGCTGCCAGATCCAACGCGTTGGCATCTATGGAGCCCAACCAGACTCCAACTGCTGAGATTTCTATTTTTTCACGGATGTTTCTTGGGTTGGTGGACCCTTATGTCACTTGGGTCCTCCACCACTTCAGTGAAGAGCAGTTGCCAGCTGGTGTGGGAGCTGGGTTGTGTGTTGAGGGAGGTAAAACCCTACTCATGCAACAACCACAATACTAGTAAGGGTGAACAACAAACAGTCACTAATTAACTTATGCTTAACCCTCTGCTAGCTTGGCGCCAAAGTATTTCTCCAAACATTCAAGTTTAATTATCAGCAGAGGGACTGTCGTAGGTTGTACATTTCTTCCGAAAAGCAACCATGCCATCGCCATTCAGCATACCATATAGTCTTTACAGTTTAGCTTCCAATTATACCTCACATTTATACTGCCTAAATCTTAAATTTGTCTTTTTAAACCTTCAGTTTCCAAATTCTAAATTTGTACTTCATTGTTGTCAACTTCACATGTTGTCTGCTCTTTAACTGATATTTCTGGTAAAAATAGGGACGTTCTCACCGGTTCCATGACAGGTGCTATTGATTTGAGTTACATTGGAATGATGTTGCAAGAAATTTCAATGCATTGACATATCATAAACATATCAGTAGTTTAACAAAACAAACAAACAAACAAAAGCATGCAATATACAAAGTGAAGTTGAGCTCTTCATTTTTGGTCTTTTATTTGTGGTATATTTTATATTTTATATGTGGCTGCTTGAAGTGGATTGCTTTGTAGGTAATCTGTCAGACTTTGAATAGGAGTCTGCTTTGTAAGTAATCTATTGGATTTTATATAGGAGTCAATCATGTAGACCAGATAAAGGAGAAAATAAAATGAGGGAGAAAAGCAGGTATATATTTTTGTGTAAAAGGTGATTTTCAATGCTGAAGCTGTAGTGTTGAACTTGGCAAGCAGCAAAAGTATTTTTATTTCATAAGGGAAAACTTACTAGTGAGTTACCTGTTCAGCCATAGCAGTTGTCCATCGCTAGTGCTGTTTTGCTGCTAGTCTTTTCATGCAGATCTTTAGTCAGTAGGCAAGAATTCTATGAAAAGAATGCTACATTTGCTTTAAATTTCACTTGCATGCATCTTATCCATCACTGCAGACAAGCAGGGTCACACAAAAAAATATTGAATGAGAAAGGCAACAAATACAACTGGACCTTGTTAAATACCACACTAAGATCAATTCATGCAAAGGTGTTATTCCATCTTTGTTGCTCAAAAGTTGCAAATGGTGTCTATTAAACTAGCATATGATGTAAACAGCCAGTTAAGAAAAGGATCCTATGTAAACACCCACAATAAAAAACAAAGGGACTCTCCAGGATGTCACTATGCACACTACTGACCCGGAAATTAACTGCACAAAAAGTCATTTAAAGCATCTAAAGGTGAAAATCAGTAATTAAGTATATGTTAGGAGGACCACCTGCCTATCCTCCTCTGTCCTGACAGAAGATCACCCACCTTAGAAAGAGATTCCTGCTGTCAGCTCAGATCTTTTTTCAGAAATGCTATCGCCTAAACAGTATGAAAATGTTTATCAAAACTGCTGGTTTAGCCAGCCACCATATCTTAGCTTGGAGGACTTTTCCACAGGCATCAGTCAGGTAATATGGTGAGTTTCAAAATTCCATTGGGAAGAAACACACTTGTGCACAAACTGTATGTCCACTCACAATGAGGGCAACTATTACTCATGATTTGCAATGATATCCTTGATCATCACACAACTGTGGATCTCCCATCCTTCCTAGGAAAATGATACAGAATGATTCTGTCCTTTTTACCAATAAGAATCCGCAGGTATTGCTGATTTGAGGTAACACCGAACACTCATAGGGGCATATTACCAAGGCTGACGATATGAGATTATCTGCGCTTTAGCGGCCGTTTTCGGCCGCTAAGCGGTGATAATTTTATCGCCCTATTAACAGCTTGTAGGCGATAGTGAGCGATTTGGGGCCCGCATTGCATGTCAGCGATATTTATCGCTAATGACATTGAAAGTGGGCGTACCCAACCTGTTAGCGACTGAAAGCAGTCGCTAACATCGCTATCGCCTATTATCCCCGCAGGCGTAGCAATGGAAATATCTACACTAAGCGCGAATATCTCCAAAAGCTAACGCCAGCTCAGACCACTTCTTAGCCTGTATATCCAATGGGTGGTGGATATTCAGGCTAAGTCCCTATTAGCGATAATGTCTGAATATCACTGGATTTTCCAGTGATATTCACGCATTTCGCCACTATCGCCGGAAATGTTTTTGTTTTAGAGATAAGCGTTGCTAATAGCGCGTTATCTCTGCATTAAAATCCAGCAATGCGCGGCGATAAAAAAATGTCGCTAAGCTTATTTAGCGATAAATATCGCTAGTTGTTGATAATATGCCCCATTGTTTTCGGCTTTAATGTATGTGTGTATTATTTCTATGTTTTCCTATTGTCAGCATCAGTTATGTTCACTTTTAATAAACTAAATGCAGCAGCACCCTAAAAGCCATGTCCTGCTGCAATAAATTTCAGATATGTGGTTGCGCAGTTAAAATGCTAGTAATCAGCCAACTGTTTGCTTTTGTTAAGATCTGAGATTGCCACAAAGCATATTTAACTTTAGGAATAGTTAAGGAGAACCGGAATGATGAAATTCTAAAGAACTGTTTCTTGTCTTTAGGTGTCAAATCTACTGCAGTGCAGGTGGGTCCCAGCTGTATGAACAGGCAGTGACAATATTTGGTGTCTGTCTTTCGCTCTCTTGTTCCATTCCCCTTTCACTTGGTTCCTGCAGCTCAGCATAATATATATTTGCACGGCTGTCAGTGGGGTCAGGGGATTAAAATATCTCCAGTTATATCTGGTTTGCTAGGTTTTTGCAAATGTAATACACTATCAAGGACATAAGGACCTATTCAGGAAGGTAAACTTGCTAATGAGTAAATCTGCATCTGCAAGTTGACTCTTACGCTTTAAAGTAAGTTTACTACTTTTGGATATTCACCATTTACAAGAATAAAGTTGCTCAAAAGTTCATGTAACTTACTACAGTAAAAAAGGAGCAGTAGTAAGTCCAGCACCACACAAAACCATCTACTGACACCGCAACCTCTTCAAATAGAAACTAAAGAAAGGCAAGGACTTAAAATAGAGCACTATAGTGTTACATAAAACTATTCCTTTTCAACTTAAAAAAACCAGTACATTAAATTGAATGGTAAATAATGTTATTTGAACAATATAATTTCATGCTAAATATTTGAATGAACTGTCTTAATTTTTTGAAGAAAACATTTGAACTCCATTTAATTCTATTCATGCAATTTTGCAATTATTTATACATAAAAGGTAGATACAAAGATTATCTTTTAGGTGTGATTTATTAATTAATTTAATATATGTAAAGTATTTTAATAATTATGGAACAAAATTAGTTATTAGTTTAAAGTTACTACTAGTAATATGTAGTCATAGGTCTCTGTGACCAGGGCAGAGATAGCTTTATGATAAAATACAGGAAAAAATATAAAAGAATATTTTAAAAAATGCCGCAACATGAATAACTTAATTAAAATGTTGACATTTGTATTATATTCAATAAAAATAAAATGTATTTATGCTATTATTATATCATACAAAATTCCATCTAAAGTGAAAACATATCTATTATTTTATTGTGTATCAAATAATATTAAGTGATTAATTAGAAATAAGTTATATTTTGATTAAAAAAACACATTACATTATTTATTAAATATAAGAAAAGTTTAATAAACTAAGTAACATTTAAATTAGATGTTTTATTTTTAGATAAGATTTTATCGTTAAATTAATTGTATTTATATTATACTTTAAATATTCTAATTGATGTCAACATTATTCTTAAGAAGTGTTGTGTTACGTTCATACCTTCATTAATATCTATAAGAGGGTGTTCCTGTACCCGTGGCTAGTCATGTGTGATGCTAGACTTACTCCAGCTCTGAGGTGGAGTATTTTTTTTAACTGCTTTGGGGCTTTTTTTTAGCTGTAGTAATTTTAGAAGCACAGTCGGGCAATAGGAATGGACTTAGTTTTGTGAGTGAGTGCACATCCCTTAATAAACCCCTCTTACTCCTCCCTTAAGCCTCCTATTGTATCTGACACTTTCCATTTTTAGAGCCATTCACCTAAGCCTCTCACACATTTACTACTAAAATGTTTACTGATGTGTTCGGAAACTCCCTACTCGCGACAGAAATCAATGGAGAAACAAAGATAGGAGAAGTGGAGATGGAACCTTGGCGCACATGTTTTTGAATAGCATTTTGTAGTATGTTAGTAGTGCTATTGCGGTTCTACAATAAGAAGTTTGTAAATAGTCTCATAGACTATAACTTCACATATCATGTTTTCCCCCTTTTACCCCATCTTCATATAACGACCATGACGTAACATCTGCGTAAGCTGGTATAGGCGGAACGGGCACGGAGGATCCACAGCGCTCCCGCAACACTGCTTGGAACGAAGGTTTGTGGACTAAATTCTGCTGCTGAGGTGGTCCCCTCAATAAAGGTGTCTCAGATGATTTGAGGCCACTTACCAGTTCTGCTCATCTGCTTTCCATTCAGTAAATAATGTGATGACATCTGCAATAAAGAGACTATTGACAGATGTAGATGTTTGTCTTTATTTTACACTTCTTATAATTACCATCTTAATAGATACAATTGAAGTTAGTTCTAAATGTGAATTATACTGTCCTCAGAGACATTGAAGGGCATATTATCAAGCCTGGGCAATAAAATTATTGCCGCTTTATCGGCAGGAAACTTCCGATAAAGTGGCGATAATGGGCTTGATAATATGCTCTATGGAATTCCAATCGAAGCTTATGTCAGATGTCCTTCACATTTAACATGGGCTTCGATTGGAATTCCATAGAGCATATAAACACAAGCCCATTATCGCCGCTTTATCGGCAATTTCCTGCCGATAAAGCGGCGATAATTGTATCGCCCAGGCTTGATAATATGTCCCCGAGTTCTTCGGTTTGAGCACTCTTCAGACAGCCGTCTCATCAAAGGGACGCACTCTATTACCCCTCATGTCATGAGTTTCATGCCCATCCAGTACACACACAGCAGAGTCCTTTTTCTGTTTCACTTTTAACTTCCTGTAGGTTACAAAAGTGACTTTCATTCTGCATCATAATTGATTTGTTGATGCAGAGATTACATTTGCCAAAAGAGACATTTTTATGATTTAGTAGAAAAATAAAACTTGAACGTGAGGGAATTAATCTATTAAATGTATGTCATGTCCCAGTCTTTAAATTAAAAGGTTGTTCTTTGCATTCCTGAAGGCTTTAAGTTTGTTGAAGACTAATATTATTCTAAACTGTCTGCAAGGCAAATTCATGCAATAAGAAGAGTTGATTAGAGCAGACATATGCACATCAGCAGCCTTAAAGCCCTGGGCCAAACGTATTTTGAGGGCCCCTGCTCGGAACAGCTTTGAATTGATGATTCAGTTTCAGCTCTTTCATGCCCTTTTTGGCCTGGTCATTGAAATTTTACAGGCACACTCGTCCAAATTCTGAATGTGTTTACATCTAATTTTTAGGGATAGTGAGGTGTGTTTTCTTTAGTGTCACACAGTAGGGGCTTACTAATATTACAGCAAATAATCTCTGTGACATATGAATACGTGAGGTCTTCCTTTGATCTTAAAGAATGGAACATAAACACACATTTCTCTGCAAAATGTCTGTTTCAAATATCATTCTCCTTTCATTTATTTTGAAAATAGGTGAGTGTGAGAGTCATTCATTCTGTTTAAGAATGTTTCAAGGTCATCAGGGAAAGACTCTGCAGAACAGAGCTGGGTCTAACAGGGCCCCCCTTGAAAGGCTGGGGCCCTGGGCCAGAGCCCACTGTGCCCGTGCCTTAAAACGTCTCTGCGGACACATCTTAGCTAAGCTCCCAGCCGGCAGTGTACATCCTTTTCAATCCTGGCCCTATCTGATGCTTTCTGGAATACAGATTAACCCAAGGTGAGTTGAGTAGCAGCGCTGACCACATAGCTGTCAAGGGAGCTAGGGTGAGCTCTGCACAGCACATGCAAACGGTAGGTGGTATCATGGTTGACGAGAGGTGGTCTCGGCAGTAGTGGGTGACCCGGGCAGAGCAAACCTGGCTCCAGAGAGGAGCCTATCCCTTAAAATAGCTTCACGCAGTGTGAAGATGTCAGGCGGGGGGAGCAGTGATCTCAGCAGCTGTAGGAGGTGGAGCTGAATCCCAGGCAGGCCTTGGTAGTTGGGGAATGGAGGCCATCTACCTGACTGGACCACAAGGATATTTTGTGATTAAAGGTGATTTAGTAATATTCTTGTTAATAATTTTATTGTGTATTTTGTAGTATGATTTTATGGTTTTAATTAACCGAATAAAGTGAATTTGACTGACTGAATGGCCCACATTATACAGTACCTTCCCCCTGCCTCTGCCTTATGCAGCCCCAGCGGTGGCAGACCCCTAATTCACCCAGAGAGCAACAGTGGAGATGGCCGGCTTCCTGGGGACAGCTCGGAATCGTATGGGGATGCAGACCCCAAGAGGTGGTCCCGAGGGCAGTTAAAGAGAGTGGAATAGATTCCCGGGCAGACTGCAGAAATTGGGGCTGTGTGAGGCCTTTTTATGAAACTCACCGGTACTGACTAGCCCATTCCCTTGCTCTACCATAGAGCAGCCAGAGAGGTAACAGACCACGGTATTCCAGAAACCGCAGTTTGCCCCCTAACACCCAGTAAGACATTGAACCCTGGCCTTTATTGAACAGGCCCTGTGGGTGGAAGGCATGGGATAGGATTGGGAGGCTCTCCATGGATTGTTTAGGCCTCCTTGGGCTTGCTGTCAATACATAAGCCACTGGGCTTGGTCTGCGTGGTTCGTAACTTTATTCTACCTAATGTGGAGGGGGGCACAGTGATATTGACAAGTGCCCTGGATGTGGAGGGCCCCCTCCTCTGGTGGCCAATTCCTGACCTAGGATCCTGGAGCTGCCACCATCAAAACCATAGTGAGTGAAGCCGGCGCTGTACATACCTCCTACCTGTGAGGGCCGGGTGGCTCGTGGCCAGGACTGGACCACTATACTTATTGAGGGTCCTCACTCTCAGTGACAGAGTTATGGAGCCACTTGGTCCACCTCTTACAGAGGGCCAGGCGGAGCCGGACTGCCACTTCCCTGTATTGTGGTACAAGACAAACCTAGCCGGAAACAGAGCAAACTGGGCAAATATGCCAAACCACTGAAAACGGCCCAGAGCTAAGCATGGGCGGATTTTGCGGATCCACGATTCACGAATTTGCGTATTCACGGATCGTGGATCCGCAAAATCCGCGGATTTAGCGGATCGGCGGATTTGGGGGCGGGGCTTCCATGCCAGGACCATCGTGCTACTATGCAATCGCGCCGAAGGGCGCAGGGGTCCCTTGAGTGATCTGCCCATCATAGTGGGTAAATGGCGGGAAGACGGTGCACACCTCGAGTGTGTGGGCGGGGCCAAACGGACGGGGCTTCCATGCGAGTGCACATGCCTCTTGTGTGTATAAAAGGTCAGAGACTGATCACAGCAGTAGATGTAGAGACAGAAGCTCCTGGTCACATAACAGCACGGGGATTGCGCTCGTGAAGGTCAAAGATGCAAAGGCCTTTGTCCAGCGTCACAGCTGATTTTCGACGGTATATTTGGGAAGAAGGCACACCTGCCCAGCCTCCACAACGCTCACGATTGTTTTTGGGCTGATGAATGAGTCACTGAATGTAAGCTTCAACTAGGGCACGTGCTGTATTGATATCTGTAAGTGCTTCCTGTTGAGGTTTAATTTTTGTGCCAGGACCATCGTGCCAGAATGAACCCTGCCCTTCCGATTTATTCAAGAACAAGCCACCGTTTTGTGCCATACCTCTACTCAACTGGAGTACTTTCTACTGGATAATCAGTAAGTGCTACCTCGTTGGGTAAATGTATAGTGCTTTCACTACACTACAGCTGCTTAAAGTGCCAGAGAGTTGTCTACAGCGACCAGGTGTGTGTTACTATGCAATCGCGCCGAAGGGCGCAGGGGTCCCTTGAGTGATCTGCCCATCATAGTGGGTAAATGGCGGGAAGACGGTGCACACCGCGAGTGTGTGGGCGGGGCCAAACGGACGGCGCTTCCAAGCGAGTGCACATGGCTCTTGTGTGTATAAAAGGTCAGAGACTGATCAGAGCAGCAGATGTAGAGACAGAAGCTCCTGGTCACATAACAGCACGGGGATTGCGCTCGTGAAGGTCAAAGATGCAAAGGCCTTTGTCCAGCGTCACAGCTGATTTTCGACGGTATATTTGGGAAGAAGGCACACCTGCCCAGCCTCCACAACGGTACTATTCCATTCCTGGTCTGTTGTAACTAATTTACGATGGCGCCGGCAAGCTGCCAGCGCCATCCTAAAATAGTTAAAAAATTAGCTTCAACAGGAAGCTCTAATAGATTAAATAAAGCAGGCGCCCAATGACCTGCTTTATCTTATTTATTAGAGCTTCCTGTTGAAGCTAATTTAGTAACTATCTTAGGATGGCGCTGGCAGCTTGCCGGCGCCATCGTAAATTAGTTACAACAGACCAGGAATGGTTGAACTTTTGCCCCCGGAATCCGCCGCTCGCGGATTGCGAATTTTTGGCAAATTCGCGAGAGTTCGCGGATCGCGAATTTACCGAAAATTAGCAAAATCCGCGATCGGAGCGGATTTAGCGCTCATGCTTACCCAGAGCACTTGGACACAGGTAAAAGGTCACCATCACCATGGAGTCTGTGACCCCAGAACACATGGTGAATAACGCAGCCCTCCTGCTTGCCATACAGGAATCCTGGCTCAGACTTGAGTTAAAATCGGTGAGGTCAGAACTGATATCTCCCTTCTCTAGCAGGATCTACATAATACAACCTATGGTTTGTGGACTTCCCAGAGGGTGTGGAGGGAGCCTGTCCAGAGAAATCCATTGAGGCCTGGCTCTGTGGATTCCTACCGGCTGACCAGCTCTCCCACTGCTACCTCGTTGAATAGGCCCAGAGAGCATGAACCCGGCGTCCCCTTCCAGGGGCGTCCGCTGAGGGCAATCATCACCAGTTTCGTCAATTACCACAACAGAGACTTGATTCTAAGCATGGCCAGACTAAAAGTGGACACCTCATATAAGTCCTCAAAGATCCAGATTTTTATGGATTATATTAGATCAGTCCAGTCACAGCAGAAACCCTTTGAGTAAGTGTTAGAACTGCCATCCTTGGCGTTGTTTTGCCCTAACTTTATGCCTTCAGACATCCTTTTTTTGCTGCCTTCATTTTTGCTGGCCTTAGGACTCTGTGCACTTTACCACTGCTAACCGGTGCTAAAGTGCTTGTGCTCTTTCCCTATCCAATGGATATATTTAATTTAGTTCTAACTCCCTAGTAATGTGTGCTACATGTGTTCATGGTCTGTAAATTCGATACTAGTGGGCCTGCAGCAATGATTGTGCCACCCACTTAAGTAGCCCTTTAAACATGGTCAGGCCCACCATTGCAGAGTCTGTGTGTGCAGTTGTCACTGCCATATCAACCTGGCAAAATAAACCTTTTGACAGGCCAATGTCTTCCTTTTAATACATATAAGTCACCCCTAAGGTAGGCCCTAGACAGTCAGGATGGAAACTTGCAATGATACATTAAAGTTTTACATGCCCTGGTAGTGAAAAACTCTTAAATTCATTGTTTCACTCCTGCAAGCCCTATTTTTCACATAGGATAACATTGGAGTTGGGTTATTACATTTTTCCAAATAGGAAGAGATGACTGGTTTATGTATGGTGTCTCTGGAATTCTAATGTAATATCCTAACATATGGTGAAGTTGCCATTTTCTTGCCTTGGCTATTTGTTGTCTGCAGCCGGTCTCTGGTCACATTGCTGTAGATGGCAGTTGAGCTTTGTGCATTCCTACTAAGCAGTGATATGCCCATTCCATGACCTGTCCCTCTACAATTATCCTGCTCTCTGTTTTCCAGAAGACAAGTTTCAGTTTATATGAGTAAAGTGGTGTGTTGGAAAACAGCAGTTATGCCACTGATTTGAGTCCAAACTTAAGAAGATGTTGCTGACCGATCATAGCAAACTAGACACCAAGGGGCATATTATCAAGTACGGGCGTTACATTATCGCCGCTTTTATCGGCAGGAAACTGCCAATAAAGTGGAGATAATGTGCTTGATAATATGCTCTATGAATTCCAATCGAAGCCCATGTTAGATGTCTTCCCATCTAACATGGGCTTCGATTGGAATTCATAGAGCATATTATCAAGCACATTATCGCCGCTTTATCGGCAGTTTCCTGCCAATAAATGCTGTGATAATGTAACACCCGTTCTTGATAATATGCCCCCATGTTTTTCGAGCTTGTACGAAATTTTCAGACTGAATACCAAGAAGAAGAACTGCATAATAATAACATGTATAGTGTATTTCTAAAATAATATCATGGCACAAAATAAATGTGTTATGTGTGGCTGTGAAAATCAAAAGTGGCCTAAAAGTGCAGTAAGGCTAAAATAAAATAAAATAAGGGAGAAAAAAGTGGGCCCTAAAGGGAACTTACTACACAACTACAGATCTACTCTGAATGCAGTGGTCACATGATGTAATAGGCATAGAGTGGTGTGTAGAGGTGTGGTGCAGCAGCCAGGGCAGTTGACTTTGGAGCAGAGGACTCCCGGTTCGATCCCCGGCAGCAGCTCAGCTCAGCACCATGTAACTCTGGGCCATAGCTCACTTAATTTCCACAACAGCCCCCATTGCCTTGAGACACGTAAGGGTGAGTAGTTTGTGCTTTACAAATACAGATTTACAATGTGAAGTTTTATAGTTTTCAGAGTAGCATAAGGGAGGTAAAGGACCACCATTTTACAGCCTGCCAACTGTGATGGTTAGGGACACTGAGATTTTAGTCTGATTCCACAATGTGGAGACTCCGGGGCAGATTTATGATAACTGGCGCATCCCCAGGGATGCGCCAGTTTTTTTGCGCCGCTGCTCCGCCACCCATGGTGCGCCGCATTTACAATGCGGCGCACCATGGGGCAAAAACGGCACAGATGCGTGACGCATCTGTGCCGTAAAGGTGGCGCATTGCTGGAGATGCGTCGCAAGCGCGACGCAGCTCCAGTAAGGCTCGGTGGTGCCCCATCTATACAATGCTGCGTCAAGACCTACGCCTGCTTCAGCAGCATTGGCCTGAAAGTGACTGAGTGAAATCTTATAGCCACTTTTACGAGGCACACCTGCCCCGGAACACCCAACCTGCGCCGGAACGCCCACAAGTGGCGCAGGGCTTTACAACGTGACGCATCTGCCTAGATACGTCACGTTGTAAATGGGTCGTAGGGATGCGCCACGTTTATGCCGCAGTTGCGTGACGCAAACGTGGCGCATTCCCATCATAAATCTGCCCCTGTGAATTTACACACCATGGGAAGATGGTAAAATATCAGATTAAACCAAAAACATGCTAAAATACACCATATTGGAATTATGCTCCTTACTGCATTAGGAAAAATTCAAGTCTGTGAAAAGTGTGAGTGTTTAAAACAGCTATCTAATTCATCAATTAGGCATTCATATATCATTCACTTACATCTTCATTTTTAATAATTTCACTTGATTCTTTTGACTGGCAAATTTTGTTATGCATTCTCTTAGGTTGTGTTACTGTTTCTTACATATAAGGGTTTGTTCCTTGTTTTTGGGTGGCTCTGCTCTGTCCAAAGACAAATGCTACTATTGCTTCTTGATCCTTTCTCCAACTTCGCAAGACTGCTGAATTAGGGGGAACATCCTTTACAATGTGGATGTTACACCGCAGTTCCCTTACGACGCAACTTTTACAACGCAAGTTGTAACAACAAATTGCGCTGGGGGGCGCTCCAGGATAGTAAATAGTTTAATTTACTATCCAAATCCTTCCCTACTATCCATGGGGACTGGAGTTGGAATAGTAAATTAAACTATTCACTATCCTGCCCCCAACAACGCAAGTCGTGGTAACGACTTGCGTTGTAAAACATGCGTCGTAAAGTACTGCGATGTAAAACATCGCGTTGTAACGACGTACATCCCTGAATTAGCCAATGCTTGTTTTTACAAATATTTTTAAAGGTGGACTATTCCAAATCGTTTGTAATCCACAATGGATAAGTTTGTTAAATTTGACTATTTTCACTATCTTTTTAGTCTTATAAGACAAATTAAACACTTGAACCAAATTAGCCCCTACACTATATTGACGCATCTGTGTAATTCTTGATCACTGCATAGCTAAATTGTCTCTTATGCTGGATATTTTTGACACTTCCCAATGGGGATTAAACACAGCAACATCAGGATTCCTACTCATCCTGTCAACAAATGACAGCAAAAGGCTTGACAAACCGCCTGAGCATCATTCTATTGGGAGTACCCCATTAAGGAGATTTCTATTTTGCCAGGAGTATTTAAAATCATACATTCTTCCTGTTCTGGAATCCGAAAGCAACCACCATGTACAGAAAAAGAATAGACCAGTAAACTGTTTTTTGTCAGTGTGTGGTTCTCCTTTTACCTTACGCAACTGAACACAAAGGAGGTATACATTGTGGTCGTGGAGGTGGTTGCTATCCTGTGCTCTAGGGCTGGACTGCTTATTCTTTCCTTTTATAGTATGCTG
The DNA here is from genome assembly GCF_964261635.1 of Lissotriton helveticus. Lineage (NCBI taxonomy): Eukaryota > Metazoa > Chordata > Amphibia > Caudata > Salamandridae > Lissotriton > Lissotriton helveticus. The sequence continues at coordinate 1,693,863,340 of NC_136069.1, read as the reverse complement.
TTCAGATTTGACAGGAATAAAACACATATTATAAAGACAACTATTAAACAAAAAATGTATTATTATTTAAAGAAGCATGGGATAAATATTTTAGAACTACATGCATCTAACACTTCCAGGGGTCCCAGATCTTCCCCTTTTCAAGCAGGACTCCTTCACTTGCCAATCATTCTCCTAGGTTTTCCACCCAGAAGAAAATGGTAATTAAGGATGTGCTACAAACAAATGGCGTTGAAGAGGTAGTGGCTAGGGTTATCCTCCTTACAGGTACATTTAACACAAATAATTGAACAATTTGAAGAAAACCTGCCCAGGCTGTAGGTGTATTGGATACAATGAGAGCCCACTGTAGTCACTCACTAGGAAAAAACGTTGGGGCCTATTATTAACAACTAGCGATATTTATCGGTAAATGTGCTTAACGATATTTTTTTTATCGCCGGATTATATCGCAGAGATAACATGCTATTAGCAACGTTTATCTCCAAAACGATAAAATATCTGGCGATAGCGGAGAAATGCGTGAATATTGCTGAAAATCCAGCGATATTTAGGCATTATCGCTAATAGGGGCTTAACCTGAATATCCACCTCCCATTGGATATACAGGCTAAGAAGTCGTCTGAGCAGGCGTTAGGTTTTGGGGATATTCGCGCTTAGCGCAAATTTTTTCATCGCTACGCCTTTGTTGATTATAGGCGATAGCGATGTTAGCGACTGCTTTCAGTCACTTTCAGGTTGGGTACGCCCACTTTGCATGTCATTAGCGATAAATATTGCTGACATGCACAGCGGGCCCCAAACCGCTCGCTATCGCCTACAAGCTGCTGCGATAATCTCATATCGCCCGCCTTGATAAAATGCCCCTTTTTTCCTAGAGACCCCTAACCCACCAGGGTTGCACCTTAGTGGCATGCTTCATCATTGTGGTTCATCTTGATCCTCTAGGGATTGAGGCATGCTATGAGTTTGCGATTACCCAGGAGCACTTATTTGTGTATTACTTGATAAGGGTAGTGAATTGGGAGGGAGTGGGAAATAAAGTTAAAATACGTGACTAGTAGGAAAATTGTTTTATTCCTGCCCCTAGCCAGTAAAGGTTAAAATCAGGGGTTATGACTGAAGTTATGGACTTTGATGAGTCTATGTGCTTCAAAAATAAGCAGTCAACATGTTTCGAGCCCTTCCCCCATTGGCTCTTCATCAGGACTTATCGGGAACCCAGTCCCAATAGGACCACTCCCCTAAATCCTATAATAGGGACACACTGGGTGGCATGCCATCAACATGCTCCTAATATACATATGGTTACTAATGAATCGTTCTGTATTTGTAATGACGAGAAAACGAAAATTTTAAAACATCGGCTTGTCAGCTTGGCTGACAAACCCAAAACTGTCCAAAGCTATAGATATGCAACACCCTTATTGTGTGGGTGCTCAGTAAGTGAAATATGTGATCACTCCTTGCGTGTGAACGTCATCGCTCAACTCTATGGTTGTGAAATGTGACATTGTGAAATACTATTGCGTCATGGTCTTTGCCAGGGATGAGGGGCCTTTAGTCAAACCCTATCAATGAGAAAAATGTACCCAAGACTGTTAAAAAAGGTTTCAGATTTAGGCAGAGTAAAAATCTTTGTTCGAGGTCATTGCGGAAAAAGTGCCCAGTAATGTTTGCCCCTAACTTACTTCATCAAGCACGTCCTCTGCTTACTTGCCTACATGATACCCTGGAGACCGCATCCTAGCGATGTGGGTCTTCAGATGTTAATATAAACTGAGGGGTATCCTTGGAGTGCGCGCTGCCGGGAAAGTGGAAAAGACTAGACCGCTAATCAAAACCCAAAATTGCTGCTCACCTTGGCTCTACGACGGGGCCATCTTGGAAAAGTATATACAGTATCTATCGCCGTGGGAGGCAATAAGTGGCAAATAGCATTTAGTGTCAAGACTGATTTACTTACGCTGGGTCCAAACTGGGGTGTTATAGTGAGCAAATGAAAGATGGATTAAACCCAGATCTCTTGACTGGAGTGAGTGGTTGAAAAACTTCAGCACTCGGTCCATCATCTTGTGTTGCTTTGTAAAAATGGCATTTTCAGAAACATAATTACATTCCAATTCACCATAAGTTTTGATTATAAATTAGGATACCAGAGACACCAAACATGAACCAGTTATATCTTCCCATTTGGAAATTACACTTATTATGTGTAAAACTAGGCCTTACATTAGTAAAAAATTAATTCAAGAGTTTTTCACTACCAGGACAGGTAAAACTTACTAAAAGTACATGTCCTTCTTTTTAAATATATTGCACCCTGTCCCCTGGGCTTCCAGGGCCTACCCTAAGTTGAATTATATGAACTAAAAGGAAGGTTTGGTCCTGGCAAAAGTTTATTTTTCCAGGTCAAAATGGCAGCTTAAATTGCACACACAGGCTCTGCAAATACAGACCTCAGATATGTTTAAAGGGCTACTTGAGTGGGGGCACAATCAGTGCTCCAGGCCCACTAGTAGCATTTAATTTACAGACCTGGGGCACATTTAGTGCACTTTAATGGGGACTTATAAGTAAATGTAATATGTCAAATGGGTATGAGCCAATATTACCACGTTAAGAGGAGAAAGCGCTTGTTAACAGTGGTAAAGTGCTCAGAGTTCTAAGACCAGCAAAACCAAGGTCTGAAAAAATGGAGGTGGAAAGCAAAAAATTGGGTGAAGGTCTAATTCTGTTCTTGATATTTTCGCGTAGGAATGCACACTGTACAGGTGGTGTATTATAGTATAGTAATTAAATGCACCTACTCATTACTCCAAACCACCCCTCTACCCAGCTGGGAAATAAAAAGGTTTGACAACAATAACCATCTTTAAAATTACTATTATTTTCCTAATTCCCCTGGGGACCAGAAATACAGCTGAAGTTGAGAACATGTTATAAATCCTCCCGCTAGTTCAAGGCGGTGCCTAGTGTTGTTTGGCCAGAGCCAACACGTGTGTTTGGCCGCACTGGTTTAGGTGAGCAGTTTAGCATCAACTGAAAGGTCTTGGCGCTTCACCTATATTGAAGACATTGCAAAAACCCAAAGAAGAAAGAACATGGGCAGAAGATGTGGTTTGGAATTTAGAGGCAAACAACTTTTTTGAAAATTTGAACTGAAGGAGATCATTGAGTCACAAGAAGCTTGATGGGCATGTGTGTCTGTATATTGCTTCTCCTACTTGTCTTCTTCAGAGGAAGGGGTCTCGAGCCAATTTGCAATCTCCAGGCTTGGACGCAGGATTCATATTACCACGAAGGAGACCGGCTCTTAGGGGGAGTGTTCGTTGTTCATTCCGAGTACTCATCTCCCGAGCTTACATTCACCGAAGAGCCAAAACCAATATCATGTGAAGGGTGAGAAAAGTATATTACAACATTATAGAAATGAGACAGAGATGTCCTGTGAGGAGTAAGAACAGTAAATTTGGCAGTCTGCATAGAGCTGCCACAACTAATATCCTGGGTCTGGCAAGACCAGTTTATTACAGTATATGTAGAAATATTACAACTGATGTCCTGTGAGAGGTAAGAACAATTTATAACAGCACACAGAGTGTTGTTACAACTTACATCCCAAGATAGGTAGGAACAGTCTATATATTACTCATATCCTGTGATAGGTAACAGTAGTATACCACAGTCTCTGTAGAACTGTTGCATCTGATATCCTGTGAGGGGTAAGAACTGTTTATTACAGTAGGTATAAAAGTATCATTGCTGTATGTTAATAAAAATCACAGCGATGTCACTGCTCACTTTCCGTGATGGGTAGGAACAGTCGGTATAGAGCTCATATCCTGTGATGGGTAAGAGCACTTTAGCACAGTTTCTGTAGAACTGCTGCAGCTAATATCCTGTGAGGGTTAAGAACAGTTTATTACCGTAGGTATAAAAGTATCATTGCTGATGTCCTAGCACATTTAAGAACAGTTTATTACAGCACGCATATATGTTCCTGTGAGTGAAGAATGATGTTTTGCAGTCTGTAAAAAACTGGAGTTCCTTCATAAGATCTTGAAACTCTAAGGTGACTTAAAATATCCTTATAATATACGGCAGCGGGTATGCTATTCCTTATAGTACATGGGCATACCATTATCCTTCTCACTTACACGCTTTCCTCCATTGGCCCGGTTTTATTATTCACTGATGAAGGCAATGCAGCACCAAAGTTTCTGTGCTGCCCTGCGTCAAAGGGAGAGAGAAACAATTTTCCATCATTTACTATGAAATGGTGCATTTCTTTTCTTCCCATCGCCGACACACTTTTTGAAGTTACGCGTAAACACACACCCTTTTGCCATAGTGCAAGGGCATGTGCGTTTTCTGAAGCATAGGTTTTGTACTAGAAGAGGTCATTTTCAGTATGAATTCTATGATATAAGGTTTCTCACACTTTACATGTGTGGTGTACCAAGCAACACACATGCAAAGGTAAAACAATCAGGAGAAATTAAAACATTTCTCCTCTTTACACCTGCCTCGAGGAGTAATTTATCAGACATCCATGTCTACGAATGTTTGTAGATAGGAACTGGTGTCAAAACCCATGGGGCCTCATTTATGAGTCCATGCGTCACTTTTACGCCGCCGGTTCGTCACTTTTTGTGACGCACCAGCAGCGTAAATAATGTTCCTTGTTGCACCATATTTACAAAGTGACGCATCTAGGTAGATGCGTCACTTTGTAAACTCCTGCGCCACATTATACCTGCGCCAGGTATAATGTATGCAAGGGGGCGTATTTACGCAAGTAAGGGTCGTAGAAGTGACGCAGTGAAATCTATGAGATTTCACTGTGTCACTTTTAGGAAGATGTTGCGTCAAAATCTTGCGCCTGCCTCACAGCAGGCGTAAGACTGATGCAGGCCCTTTGACATGTGGCTTGCCCCATGTGAAAGGGCGCATTGCTGGAGTTGCGTCACTTTTGTGACACCCTCCAGGAATGCGTCACTTTTGCGCTTACAGATACTTCAGAAATACTGACGTATCTGTAACTCCTTGCGACATGATGCGTCATACTGTAAATATGACGCATCATTGGTGTCGCAAGGAGAGCGCAGTGAAAAGTGACGCATCGCTGTTTTCACACAGAGATGCGTCACTTTTCATAAATGAGGCCCAGGGTGTTTGCATTGGAATTCAGATGCACCACCCATGGAAATCCCCTTTGAGGTAAAGGAACACAAAGCGAGGCATAGCACAACGTAGCATTACTTTGGGATACTATCCAACGCAAATCCTGATTTGAATGAGAGAGTACATATAGCACCTTAGCACTTTGCACCAGATTTCCATGCATCCAACTGCAACGTATTTTAAAAATACTCACATGCCTGCTCTCCCATCTCTAGTGTGAGCTTGTCGTTTTTTTCTATATAGGCAAGCTCTTATCAGTGCCTGACACATTCAGTTCAGTTGCTTGCTTTCAACTCTCTAGTGAGAGTTCTTCTTTTCTTTTCAACAGTTTTTTTAATTGTTCAAATACTCTGATGTTCTACTAGTATTTTTAAATATGTGTGTACATATGTCTTTGTCTTTTTTTTTGCTTTTAAATTCTCTAGCTCCATTTGCACTCATTCTCACTAATTTTGTGTTCGGTAACATACTTTTCACATGATTTCCCTGCCCTTTTGTAACTTGTTTTTTAATGTATTTGTCTTTTTCAATTTGGTTGTCATTTCCATGTTTTTCTCCCTTTAATTTTTTCCTTTCTATTTCATGTGTTAATTTCTTACACTAAATGTAATTTTATATCACTTTCAGCCCTGATGAAGTTTTCCATGAGAGAATGAAGGGGCATATTACCAACAACTAGCGATAATTATCGCTATGTTGGTTTAGCGGCAATAATTGTATCGCCGTGTAGCGACGATTTTTATCGCTTAGGAACCTTGCTATCATCAAGATTTATCTCCTAAGCGATAAAAATCGGCCGAAATGCATGAATATCGCTGAAAAGTCAGCGATATTCATGCATTACCGAGCTAATGCTCTTAGCCATGTTATCCACCTCCCATTGTATAACATGGCTAAGAACTGCTCAGGGGCAGGTGTTAGCTTTTGGAGATATTCGCGCTTAGCGCGATTATCTCCAAAAGTTGGTAATAGGAGATGGCAATGTTAGCGACTGTTTCCAGTCGCTAACATCTTGGCACGCCCACTTTGCATGTCATTAGTGATAAATTTGTCTGATATGCAAAGCGGGGGCCAAGATGGTCGCTATCTCCTACTAGCTGTCGCTAACTGGTGTTAGCGACAGCTAGGTAATAGGGAGATAATTTTATCTCCGCTTTCTTGGCTTTTAAAGCCAAAAAAGCAGAGATAAATCCCTTGATAATATGCCCCGAAATGCGTTTGCTGAGTTCAAGGTTTCTATATCGTAAGAAAATTAGTAATTGAAAATAAAGACTTTTTGGGAAATCAACTATCATTCTCTGGACTTCAATATCCAGTGCATGCCCACCCTTTGCTATGTTGCCATAAATTTCTCCAATTCTTTTCAGAAAAAGATAGCATAAAAAGGAAAATCCAGTTCCCATCATCCTTGTTTAAAGTTTAATAAGTGTCTGTATTGCGCTGTCTCACCTGCCTTTTACCTTGACTACTGGCTCTGACAGCAGACATGGTGACATCAGAACTCTACTGTAATACATAACATGTAAGAATCACAGCTGGTATTCTGTGAGTCATTCAAGTTCATTACAGTATGTGCAGAAGTCTCACAGCTGATATTCTGTAAGTGATGACAACAGTTTATTACTGTGTCACAGCTGTTATTCTGTGAGGGATGAAAACAGTTTGTTACAGTACATACAGAAGTGCTACAGCTGATATTCTCTGTGGGATAGGAACAGTATATTACAATACCTACAGAAATGTCACCACTGATTTATTTGTGTGGGATAGCAGCAGTTTATTACAATAAGTACAGAAAAGTCAATGCTGATATTCTGTGTGGGATAGCAACAATTTATTAAACTATTAACAGAAAAGTCACAGCTGATATTCTGTGAGGGATGACAACAGTTTATTACAGTATGTACAGAAGTGTCACAGCTGATTTTCTGTGACAGATGACAAGTTTATTACAGTATGTACAGAAGTGTCACAGCTGATATTCTGTGACAGATGACAACAGTTTATTACAGTATGTACAGAAGAGTCACAGCTGATATTCTGTGACAGATGACAACGGTTTATTACAGTATGTACAGAAGTGTCACAGCTGATTTTCTGTGACAGATGACAAGTTTATTACAGTATGTACAGAAGTGTCACAGCTGATATTCTGTGACAGATGACAACAGTTTATTACAGTATGTACAGAAGTGTCACAGCTGATATTCTGTGACAGATGACAACAGTTTATTACAGTATGTACAGAAGAGTCACAGCTGATATTCTGTGACAGATGACAACGGTTTATTACAGTATGTACAGAAGTGTCACAGCTGATATTCTGTGACAGATGACAACAGTTTATTACAGTATGTACAGAAGAGTCACAGCTGATATTCTGTGACAGATGACAACGGTTTATTACAGTATGTACAGAAGAGTCACAGCTGATATTCTGTGACAGATGACAACGGTTTATTACAGTATGTATAGAAGGGTCAAAGCTGATATTCTGTGACAGATGACAACAGTTTATTACAGTGTGTACAGAAGAGTCACAGCTGATATTCTGTGACAGATGACAACCGTTTATTACAGTATGTACAGAAGTGTCACAGCTGATATTCTGTGACAGATGACAACAGTTTATTACAGTATGTACAGAAGAGTCACAGCTGATAATCTGTGACAGATGACAACAGTTTATTACAGTATGTACAGAAGTGTCACAGCTAATTTTCTGTGACAGATGACAAGTTTATTACAGTATGTACAGAAGTGTCACAGCTGATATTCTGTGACAGATGACAACAGTTTATTACAGTATGTACAGAAGTTTCACAACTGATATTCTGTGACAGATGACAACAGTTTATTACAGTACGTATAGAAGGGTCAAAGCTGTAATTCTTTGAGGGATGATGGTATTTTATTACGGCATGTACGTAGCTGTCACAGCAGATATTCTGTGGGGAGAACAACAGTTAATTACAAAATGTACGTATGTGTCACACCTATTATCCTGTGAAGACAAATAACAGCCTATCACAGCTTTACAGGTTGCAGGGCTGCACCATGACTGTTATCCTAATGGGGGCCTGAAGATATTTTTATATTCGCATAAACAAAAGGAATCCTACTGGGGTATTGGGGAAGTGTTCACCACAGTGGTATGGGAGCACTTAGTGTTATGTAAAATACCCCTCACACACCAAAAGGCCCCTTGGTGTCATGCTTCATCATAGGGGTCTTCGCACCCTTCTAATGGGATGCGGCGTGCTGCGACCTACGACTACGCGGGAGCACTTGTAGTTTTCGACTATATGTGGTGCATGTGATTGGGTATGTTTTATATGTGAGTGGTGGGTTGAGTTGAAAAAATTAAAAAGCACCTGGCTCGTGGGTGAAAAAAGTTTTATTCAAGACCCCGGGCTGGTACTATTAAAAGAAGTGAAGTGCGAGGTAAACCTGTCCTGATTATGGACAGTACCTCAGGTGTGCGTCGACATGTTTCGGAGGCAAAGCTCCTTCTTCAGGACGGGGGTACAACTTCCCCACCTTACTCACGTTTCACTATAATGTCGAAAAAATGTATTTTATGTAATTAACAAACAGTGAAAACATATATATATATAAGTGTATGTAACTTCAGGCTACTATGTGCCTACAGCGGTTTGGCTCAAGTTTATGCAAATTGCATGACCTGAGAAAAGAAAAAGAATAATGATCACCCTGGTAATTGGTAGTTCTAACAGGTGCAATCACCTGGAACAAACCATATGCTTATTAACCCTGTGTAAGAATCCTTCTGTGTTACTCTACCTCCCCTCTCCTGTTGATTTAGATATTTTTATATTAACAAGTTTTTAAAGGGCAGTAAATACAACTATCTTCATTGTCAAATGTTGTAATTATTAGTTGTTACCTGTACCCTATATGTTGGTACTCAGAATATGAACCTCGGAAGCGAGGAGCCTTTCCATGAGTCATGAGTGTTACTCAGATGTCAGCAGCAAACTCTTAACTCACTGAGCCCTCTTGACAACTTTCTGTACATCAGTGTCAGGGATGATTATAGAGGAGAGGGTAGGAGGAAAAAGGCCATCTGTCAGCTAACCTGATGACCATAGACCCCACATACCTGGCTGTTAATCTTGGTGCTCCACTAATCTAAATATTGAGCGTCTCCTTTATAGCTTTTTAGTGTAGGGAAGCAAAGCACCTTGTAGCACTGCCCCCACAGCAAAGGAAAAGGGCAGAAATGCACTGTATTTAAGCAGTAGTGTGCATTCCTGCCCTTTCTGCCAGCACCTCTCTCTAGGTCTTCCTTATGATATGTTGCTTCCAGAGACTGATACAGCCTCTATTTTAGTCTTTCTTATGTGATATTGGTTGCAGAGACTGAGACAACCTCGCTCAGACTCTTTCTAATGTTATGTTGGGTGCAGAGACAGAGACAGCCTCTCCCTGAGTCTTCTTTATGATATATTGGTTCCAGGGAATAATACAGCCTCTATTGGAGTCTTTTATATGTGAAATTGAGCGCAGAGACTTAGACAGCCTCTCTCAGAGCCTTTCCTATGTTATGTTGGGGTCAGAGACCGAGACAGCCCTCTATTTGAGTTGTTCTAAAGTGATATTGGATGCAGAGACTGAGACAGACTCTCTCTGAGTCTTTCTTATGTTATATTGAATGCAAAGACAAAGGCAGTCATTCTCAAAGTCTCTTATGTTATATTGGGCGCAGAGACTGAGAGAGCCTCTCACAGAGTCTTTCTTATGTTATATTGGGCGCAGAGACTGAGAGAGCCTCTCACAGAGTCAGTCAGTCAAATACTTTATTGCGATAACTTAATATCATACAAAGACAATGACAAATGTATAAAACAATAACACATACATTAAAAACATTTAAGAAGCAGTTTAAAAATGACAAGTTTAAAAAGAACCAGCGACGAATTAAAGAGACCAACATACACAATATTACATATTAACATCAGCCTAGCTGGTAGAAAGTGCATAGTGCTAAAGTGCAAAGGTGCATAGATACTAAGAAATATTAAAAAATATGCTAAGGGTGTCCCATGAAAAATAGTTAGAACAGGCAACTACTGACCATGTTACTTCAGTTCTAAGAATGCTGACCCAAGAGGTCAACATACTAGCTAGAATGTTAATCTGTACTACAAGGGCAAGTAGGCACATTTTTAAGTCTAATGTTCCTGCTTCTAATAGCTCTCACCAGGAAACTAGCCACATAAAACATAATCCTGGGAGTTTGTAGCATTTGTAAGTAAATAAGAGCAGGTCTGACCAAAATAAATCCTGCCTCCTTGAGTATAGGTACAAGAAACATTTTCCGAGCTTCATTATAGTGGCTACAAAACATTATAAAGTGCATGGTACTTTGCTCGGAAAAATGATCACAAGAACATGGTGGTGCCTTTTCAGGGCTGCTCCAAACAGGATAAAACCCCAAGCTAAAATGAATCAAATTAAATCGAAAACGAGTTAAGATAAACCTGTGGTAAGGATGGGTCACCACATTAAGATAATTGTCAGGACCATTGGGTATAGCCAACAATATACTGGCCCTGACACAAGGTTTCTTCAACTCAATTTCTTCCCTCTCCAAGGTTAGGAGCTCCTTCATTCCAGCTTTAATGTAAACTATATCTTTTAGCGTTAGAGAATCAGTAGCAGTATAAAATTCAGGCCTCCCTAGCTTCAAAAAGTTTTCCTTGATGTACATCAACCACCTAATCCTATGTGCGTTATCTAGTTTCATACAGTCCCTCAGTATGGTATGATTAAGAGGAATTTCTGGGTTCAGCCACAACCTCATCCAAGCAACTAAAGGAGCTGTTCTAATGAGATCTGAAATGTAGCCTTCCCCCAATTCCATGTGAACTGTGTAGGTCGGGGTTGACTGGGGGACGCCCAAAACAGATCGAAAAAATTTATTTTCCATTGTCTGTATGGGTTCCATACCCCTATAACCCCACACTGAGCCACCATATGATGCAACTGAAATGCATTTAGCTTTATATATTTTGCTGATAGCTGCAAATGGCCTACCCCCCAGTTTTTTAGAAAACCCCTGGAGGGCAGCAGATGTCCTAGCCAACATTGATGCTCTATTTATAACTTGAGGGCCCCAGCTACCATTGTCATCAAAGGTGAGACCCAGGTAGGGAAAGGAGGAAACACGTGCTAGCTTTTCCTGCCCACAAAGGAACATTTTATGGAAGGGTCTCCTAGAGGCCCTACCCATAAGCATAACCTGTGATTTTTTTGCGTTTATTTTCAGGTCAAGTGAGGCCATAAAAGATTCAAAGGCATCCAGGAGTCGTTGAAGCCCCACCCCAGTACGAGCAAGAAGAACGGCGTCATCCGCATAAAGGAGGACTGGTATCCCCTGCTCTCCTGCTCGTGGGATGTCGTTAGTAACGCCCCTAAGGGCTGGCTCCAGTGAGTTCACGTAAAGCGAAAATAACAGTGGTGCCAGGATACATCCCTGTCTTACTCCTTTTTCAGACGCAAAGACGTCTGTACACCTTCCGTTCATTGTGACTCTAACTTTAGCAGTAAGGCCAGTGTGTAAATCAGCTAATAAATTAACTATGGATCTATCCAGACCCATATCGAGTAACTTCAACCAGAGCTTGGATCTATTAACCATATCGAACGCCGAGGAAAGGTCCATGAACCCAAGGTACATGGACCCGTCCATGGCCCTGGTGTATTTCTCGATCAAGAGGTGAAGATTAAGGCACTGATCCAGGGTACTTCTTTTAGATCTGAACCCATATTGCACATTGCTCAAGATGTCATTCTCAGTAGCCCATTCATTCAATTTCACCAATATGACTCTCCCAAGAATTTTAAATGAAGAATCAATCAGCGAAATCGGTCTGTAACATGCAGGATCCTGCCTGTTTCCTTTTTTAAAAACAGGAATAATTATTGATGTTTTCCATGACTTGGGAATATTATCACGGTTTAAGGCATTAAAGACCCTGCAGAGCAATCTTGACCAAAAGTTAGGGAAGCATTTAAAGGCATCAGCAGGAACGCCATCTGGTCCTGGTGCCTTTTTCTTTAAGGTACATTCTATTGCAGATAATACTTCACAGACTTCAAAGTGCAAATAGTTCCCTAGTGAAATAGTGTTATCTTCCTGTTCCCTAGTAACAGCAATATTATGAGCTGAATAGATGTCTCTAAAATGCTTAATCCAACCCTCATCAGGAATATTAGTTTCTAAGGGGGAGTTATCCTCCCCTGTGAATAAAGGTTGGTTGACAATCCTCCAGAATTCTCCACTATTTTTTAAAATGGCTTGGTCAGTGAGTTGAGTCCAAGCTTCATCTTTAAGCTGTTTTTTCCTTAATGCAATGGCCTTTTTATAAAGTACTCTACTGTTGCTAATGAGGTCACGATCTTTTGGAACGGTTTTCAGTGCATTAAGCAATGCAGAATGTGCTTTCGAGCAACTGTGGTCGAACCATCTTTTAGGAGGTTTCGGCTTGATATTGCTAGTCACAGAAAGCCTGCCATTTATCTTCTTACATATGCTACTAAATGCAAAGATCACTTCCCCATCGTTAGAGTCGCTAGATAGACACACTCCTACCTCCTCCTCAGCTTCTAGAAGAACTTCTTGAATGAAGGGTTCTGGGATTATACTATCCCATTTCAATTTCCTTCCCTGGTCCTTAACTTTAAGCTTTTTTATCCCATAGCAAGAACCATGGTTACGCCCCAAAAGATCAGACACTACGAGGTCCATGGAGACTGGGTTATGGTCGCTAAAAATAGAAATCACAGTTCTATACATTAAAACCTTGGATAAAAAACATGCAGAAATAAAAATATAATCAATAACAGAGTCATTGTCTGAGCCCTTAAAGGTAGGGGCCCTATTCCCCCCCTCCCCACAGCTGGATTCATAAAGGTTCCATCTAGCGAGAAAGTTTTCTAAACAGCCCCCCTGTCTGTTATGTTCAAGATGGACCAATACGCCATATGGAGGGGATTCTGAGTCATCGCAAACACACATGAGTGAGCAGGGATGTATATTAAAATCCCCCAAAAAAATAATTTCAAATGCTATAACATCCTCACTATAGACTGACAGAAAATGGTCCAATCTACCAAGGCTATATGTTGTACAGTCGGCAGCATTGGAATTATAAAAATTAATAAACAAAATATTAGGAGATTCCACGCGAGACAATTCAACAATAAGACATTGCTCTGATCCTGAGTCCCTTTTCTTGAGGCTACCTTTGATATCTAATTTGAAGAGGCTTAACAGTCCTCCCCTCGCTCTTCCTGCCGTGCTAGTCACGGCAGGGATACAAAAATAGCTGTAACCATCAGGAGAAAAACAAGAATTTGTGTCCCAGGTTTCCTGCAAAGCAATGATGTCAAACCTAGTTATAAATGCCAACCAAGGTGCATTACCTACTTTGGACTTTATGCCAGCTATATTCCAGGTAAGTATACTGAAGGCTGACGCGCTATTCTCTATCTGGCTAGAATGATCTGACACACTATTCTCTATCTGGCTAGAGTGATCTAACGAGAGTCAGTCATTATGATCCAGAAAGGATAAGGGTGCAAATCGATTAGACAATAACAGGGGTTGGGCAAAAGGATTCTGACATACTCTGGGGGCGGATTGGTTTACAGTATTCAGCTGTTGTTCCCAGCCCCTTCTATAGTTTGAGTCAGAATTAATATCCCACCCGAAGGCTGGTGTTTTAGGGTAGGTGACATTCTGCTGTTCCCCATAAAAGAACTTCAATGTTAATGGTACAACAGAACCACACAGAGTCTTTCTTATGTTATATTGGCGCAGATACTGAGACAGCCTAAGTTGCCTTGATGAATAGACAGAGACAGCTTCTCTTGGAGTCTTTCTTATGTTCAATTGAAAGCAAAGACAAAGGCAGCCTCTCTCTGAGTGTTTCCTATGTTAAATTTGGTGCGGAGAATGCGACATCCTCTCTCAGAGTCTTTCTTATGTTATGATAGGCGCAGAGACTGAGACAGCCTCTCTCTGAGTCTTTCCTAAGTTACATTGAGTGCAGAGACTGAGACAGTCCTCTCACAAAGTCTTTCTTATTTTACATTGCTTGCAGAGACTGAAACAGCCTCTCTCTGAGTCTTTGTCATGTGATATTGGGTGATTAGAATGAGACAGTCCTCTCTTTGAGTCTTTCATATGTTATACCGGGTACAGAAACTGACAGAGTCTCTCTAGGAGCCTTCCCTATGTTATATTGGGAACAGAGGCTGAGACAGCCCTCTCTCTGAGTCTTTCACATGTTACAGTGGGTGCAGAGATTCAGACAGCCTCTCTCGAAATTTTACTTTTGTTATATTGGTCACAGAGAATGAGACTGCCTCTCTCTGAGTCTTTCTTATGTTATGTTGGGCGCAGAGACTGAGGCAGCCCCTCTCTCTGGGTCTTTCATATGTTACATTCGTGTTGAGACTGAGACAGCCTCGCTCAGACTCTTGCTTATGGTACATTGGGTGCAGAGACAGAGACAGCCTCTCTCTGAGTCTTTCTTATGTTATATTGGTTGCAGAGACTGCGATAACCTCTATGAATGCAGCGGACATAGAAAAATTAGGAGAAATAAAGGTATTTCTCTTTGTTGTGCTCTTGCCACTGCTCATCCCCCATTACCCCACCCCCAGTGCCATTTTCCAACTTACTGCCTCCAGCTATCCAGCCTTCCCAACACTACTTAAGAGTGGCAGCTGAGTGCCTGCGCAGCTGGTGCACCAAAGGCAAGCTTGTCTGCACCTGTGAGCACCTGGAGCATGCCCAGCACCATAAACACTGGTCCTCAGACCATCCACCTCTAATATTCCAGGAACCTCCATGCCATCAACCCCGGACCTCTACTGCCTGCCACCTCATATCACCGAAGAACACCCACGGCCTGTTCACCTGCCGCTAATGCTCCTTCGCCGGCCTCACACTCTAGACCCAACAACTGCATGACCCTCAAGAACCTGAGCAGCCCACCTCAGATGCATCCTACTCAACACCTGCTCCCTCAAAAGACATGCTTTGGAGATCTGAGATGTGCTCTACTCCAACTCCCCGACGTCCCCTTCTTTATGGAAACTTGGATGAACCCGACCTCAGCACTGGACATTGCAAGCGCCGTCTCTGAAGGCTACAAAATCATCCACAAGGACCATGTCAACCAACCGGGAGGAGACATTGTCATTGTACAAAAAAACAGCCTCCACCTCACAACTTGCTCTGATGACCCTAACACAACAAGGAACACCTCCACTTCCAGATCCAGACCAACCTGAACCCCACCCTCTGCAGCACCCTCTTCTGCAGCTCTTCCCACCCACCCTTCAGCGAAGCCATACCTGACTTCATGTTACCGATGACTGTCCATGTTTGCGGAGAAGTGAAAGAGTTACCAGTGGAAATGTAAAACATCTTCTAACAGTCCCAAGTAATGATGAAACATAGGAAATGTATCAATAACCTGGTGTCATGGTATATCTGTGACAAGAAGGAGCAAAATATAACCTGACGGGTGCAATACTCTGGGCACTATGAACAACTTCACAACATGGAAACGGTGCACAACCTTTACTACGCAGACAGTACACCCAGAGTCATTACATGAAAGGTACATTTTGCTACATTTACTTTGTGAGTCATTGCATTCCATGGTTCATTGCTTCACAGGAATGTACTAGCAAGTATTTTCCAAAGTTTTTACTCACTTTTTTTACAGCCAGATTCATCAAGCGAAATGCGCTCGCAAAAGGGCCAGATTCTCTTTGCGAGTGCAATTTTTGCATTTGGGATTCATCATCCCAAATGCAAACATCTCTAATAAAGAATTCGCAAATTTGCGAGGATTAGCATTTAAGGAATCTCTATTAGAGATTCCTTAAATGCTATTCATGAAACATTTAAAAATTGCGAATTCGCAATTTAGGACCACTATTTACCACGAAGTCAAACCTCGTGGTAAATAGCGAAAACTTAGAAAAATGCATTTAAATGCATTTTTCTAAGTTGCATGTTACACACACACATGTCCTTTGGACATGTGTGTGCACAACATCAGTGTAAATTCACATTTCAGGGGTGCTACAGGGTGTCCTTTGGACACCCCTGCACCCTTGAAATTGCATCCATATTTGCGATTAGCAAATTGCTAATCGCAAATAAGGAATAACTCCCCAGTCATTCCTATGGGCCTGTAGGCCCATAGGAATGCATGGGGGAGTTATTCCTTATTTGCGATTAGCAATTTGCTAATCGCAAATAAGGAACATGTAGGAATCGCAATATTTTTTGCAATTCCTACATGAATCCCGTTTTGCAAGTCCTTAATAGCGATTCCTTATGAATCGCTATTAAAGACTCGCAAAACGGGTCTTTGATGAATCTGGCAGTTAATCTTAATAAATGTATATGCATTTCATTAGATGGAAATATATATATATATATACATATATACATTTCTATACATATATCCATCTCTGTTTAGCTGTATATAACGGATGTACTTTGCAGGTGCATAATTATGCAAAACTACAGCAAAATGTTTATGTGGAATTACCCGAGAAGCATAACCCAGCAATTAGCTTTATTTTCCTAGCGCAAAATGCACCCTTGCATTCAAAATAGTCCAGAGGAAGGATTTTGCGTTCAGAAAATAGCATTAAATTCAACAAAACACGAATTGTCCCAAATTGCTTCAATATAAAAGAACGGGCGAAATCATATATTTTTCTGTGTACTTTCCTGAGCTAACTATAACTTGTGATGTTGCTATGTACACACAATTATTTCCATCAGTTCACTGAAAATTCTGAGACTTTATACATTGCTGAAAAACATTTACTGTATGGATGACCAACTTACATCCAGTTGACCTTCCAGAATCATTGAGAAAATAGTGTAGGCCATTATGCTCATTTTGCGAATATGAGTAAGGTACTTTAACAAATTATGGAGGTTTGTCGATAGGGCCAGGTTTGTGCATGACTATGATTAGCAAATGTATATATGTAAAGACGTTGATTTACAAATCTGTCAAATTACTTATTTAACAAAGACATCTCATTAACTAACGTAAATAACGTCCAAACCATTTTTTACCATAAATCATGGTTTAATAAGTTTCTGTCTGTATTAATGTCTACTAACATATTATGTGCCTTATGCATCTGATTACCTGTAAAAAAGAAGTATAATCGCTAAGTGTTGGTAAATTCACATATATGTTTTATGCTGTTGCTCTCATTAACACTATAGAGGAGCTAGAAAATAGGGTCATGCTGTAACAAACTTTCAAATTCAGTGATTTCATTTGTGATGTCATCAATAATGTAATTTGAGATGCCATCAATGATGTCCTCGATTATATAATTTATTACGTCCACCTGGACCACTACCAGGCTAGGCTTCACGTACTGTGGGCCCATTGTGAGGGATGGTAAAGCCTCCATTCACCAAGTAGATAACCACTACAATGAGCTTCACAGACAGAAGGACCCTGCGGTACCAACCAAAGGCATTAAGAGCTCATGCGTCCATTTACTAGGAAGAACACCATCAGGCCAAGCGTCACAGTTGAAAGGACCTAGGGGCATATTACCAACAACTAGCGATAATTATCGCTATGTTGGCTTAGCGGCAATAATTTTATCGCCGTGTTGCGGCGATTTTTATCGCTTAGGAGCCTTGCTATTATCAAGGTTTATCTCCTAAGTAAATAAAAATCTGCCGAAATGCATGAATATCGCTGTAAGTCAGCGATATTCATGCATTACCGAGCTAATGCTCTTAGCCATGTTATCCACCTCCCATTGGATAACATGGCTAAGAACTGCTCAGGGCAGGTGATAGCTTTTGGAGATATTCGCGCTTGGCGCGAATATCTCCAAAAGTTGGTAATAGGAGATAACGATGTTAGCGACTGTTTCCAGTCACTAACATCTTGGCACATGCAAAGCGGGGCCCAAGATGGTCGCTATCTCCTAATAGCTATCACTAACTGGTGTTAGCGACAGCTAGGTAATAGGGAGATAATTTTATCTCCGCTTTCTTGGCTTTTAAAGCCCAATGAGGAACAATGTTAAGCTTTCATCCACATGATAGGCCACCAGGCCAAGCTTCATGGACTCACAGCCGCCCTGTGCCCATCCCAATTAATTTGCGTGTCAAGCTTACATACTCCCAGTGGACCATCTCCAGGCCGAGTTTCAGGTCCTGAAGGTCCCTCTGTCACAGGGCCAAAGTGGCACTGCATCAAGCTCCCAAATCCTGGTTGACCACCACCAGATTGAGATTCATGGACTGAAAGGCCACTCTGCCCTAAATAGCAGCGTGTCAGGCTTCTATTTAACTAGTGGACCACTGCTAGTCTGAACTTCATAAACTGAAGAGCCCTGCTGTTCCTAGCCCAAGGAGATAGCACCAACCCTGGACCACCACCAGGTTGGGATTCATGAACCGAAGAGCTAGGCTGCACCACTCCTAAGCAAGTTGAGTGTCAAGCGTCAGACCCCCTGCTGGACCCCAACCTGGCTGAGCTTCAGAGTCTGAAGGGGCCCTGCCATGCTAGACCCAAGACAGTACCTCAAAACACATCCACCCTCACAATAGACCACCACCAGACCTATGTTCAAGGAATGAAATGCCCCACTGCACAGGGTCCAAGGTTGCAGCAGGTAACATTTCCATCCTTCTGATGGACTGTTATCAGGATGAGCTTCATTGACCGAAGGGACCCACGGTGCCAGGCCAAGGCAGTAACACCTCAAGCTTCCACCTACCTGGTGAGCCACAAGCAGGCTGAGCTTCATAGACTAAGTGGCCCCTTGGTGCTGGAAACATAGCCATAGCTTGTCCAGCTTCCATCCACACAGCAAACCACCAACACCCCAGATTCTATGACTGATGAATGCTGCTGCATTGGGCCGCAGCCAGTAAGTGATCAAGCTTCCATCAACCTGGTAGAACACCACCAGAATAAGCTTTAAGGTGGTACTGCAAGGTGGTACTGTGTCAATTTCCATCCACAGGGTAGACCATCACCAGGTTGAGGTTTATGTACGGAGGGCCCTGCTGTGCCACTCCAAGGGTGGGAGCACCAAAGCTTTCCATACACATGGAAAATCACAACCAGAGTGAGCTTCATGGACTGAGGTTGACCACTACCCCGGTCCCAAGGCGATATCCAATCAAGCTTTAATTCACTATGTAAATCAACATCAGGCCAAGCTTTATAGATTGAGGTGACCCACTGCACTAGGCCCAATAATGTACCAAATCAACCTTCATGTTTTCTCTGCATTTTGGACATAAGTCCAGCCCTCCACAGGCAGAAAATCCTGCTCCGCACAACTTTTGCTACTGCACAGCTGTGGTTGGCGACTAGTTTTAGCTTTATGTTAAGACCTGGATTGAAACATTTCTGAATAACACAGAGCAGCTTTGAAAGGCTATTGACATCTGCAGCAGAGATCACTCTGTGTACCCATCCCCTTAGGGGTAACACATCCTTTCTGCAAAAAACCTTCAGCCAACTCAGCAGGGATTGACTGCAGGACATAGTTTTTGGCCAATCTATGCACCCCTCCTCTACTGGCAGTCAATGTATGCTGTAATTAGGCATATGTGCCTGTGCTCCTATTTTGTTTTTCTTTTATTGTTAGGGTTGGTAAAGTAATGTTAACAGCACTATCACATATGCACATTTTATAACACAAATACATATTGCTCATAAAACATTCAATATAAAGATTTAAAGAAATCATTTATTTTCACATGTTACAAAAATATAAAAAGTCCTGCTGCCTCATGAGTCACATGGCCGTCTTTTGGTTGCCCAGACGAATGAATGGATACACAGCAGTTTCTTGAATGATTACAGGCATTGCTGCCAAACAATCTGTAAAGTTAAACCACACATATAACTAGCATGCTATCTCCCTTTTCAAAGTCCTTGACTAGTAATACTGCTGTAATCACTCACAGCACCTGCAGAATCAGCATTTGTGGGTGTGCAATTAGTACCCTGGTATTGTGTGAAATCAAATGCCCAGATATACAAATCTGTCACACAACACAGTGCAGCACGCAAAGTTACTATGCTGTGTTGCATAAAAGGGTGAGAGCAAGAAAGCAACATATCTACAGAGATGCTCTCTACCTGGTGCGGGTGCCTAATTCAGTTGCCGAGCACCAAACACACCTTTGCTCCATTGTGCTAGGGTGTCTGCATGAATCTGGCATTGGTTTTGTACTAGAGGGATACCCTTCCAGGACAAAATACTATGCTCAGACTAACTTTAACACTTTTCATTCTCTTTATGCATGCTGCACGGTGCAGCACACATGCAAAGTGGGAAAAGTCAGGAGAAAGTAAAGCGGTTTTCTGTTTTAACACCTGCTTTCCAATTACATTTATTTTGTTGTACAAAACACTGTCTACTCTTCTTAGTGAATAGGATTTTGTGTCAAATCCCATGTGGGGTACACAGGAACGCACATGTACCACCCATGGAACACCCCATTGGAGCAGAATAGTCCAAACAGTGCTCTGCGCTGGTTTGCGTTACTTTTTTCCCAGAAACCAATGCAAAAACCTATTTGCATTGCTGGGTTGTAAATACTATGGGGCAGATTTACAATAACTGGCGCATCCCCAGGGATGCGCCAGTTATTGTGCGCCCTAGCTCTGCCACCCATGGTGCGCCGCATTTACAATGCGGCGCACCATGGGGCAAAACAGCACAGATGCGTGACGCATCTGTGCCGTAAAGGCGGCGCATTTCTGGAGTTGTGTCGCAAGCGCGACGCAGCTCCAGAAATGCTCTTGGGGGCCCTATCTTTCCAAAGCTGCGTCAAGCCTTAAGCCTGCTTCAAGCAGGCGCAGGGTTTTGATGCAGCATTGGCCTAGAAGTGCCTGCGTGAATTCTTGTAGATTTCACGCAGGCACTTTTGCGAAGCGCAACTGCCCCGGAACAGCCACAGGTGGCGCAGGGTTTTACAACGTTACGCATCTGCCTAGGTGCGTCACGTTGTAAATGGGTTGCAGGGATGCGCCACGTTTACACCGCCATTGCGCGACGCAACGGCGGCGTAAACGTGGCGCAAGTCCGACATAAATCTGCCCCTCAGAGTTTGTTTTGGGTATGCATTATAAAAGTAACACAAACCTGACACAAACCACTTGTGAATCTGGCTCTGAATGCACTTATTTGATAATTAGACAAGCAGAGCTATATTTGTAAGGTATAGCATTCACAACAGGTGTAAAAAGTCAGAGTTCTCTGTTAAAATGTTTCATGCTGTGTGCGTCACACCGAGAGTTGGTCATTTGCCAGATCTGGCAGAAATATCTGTTTTTGAAAAAGGTCTTTCTCTAAGTATTTTGCTATCTTATGATATCATGTCAAATTATACTGTGTAAACACCTGTGCTAAATTTCAGCACAATAACTGGATGTTAGAAATTCAGGGCCCGATTCACAAGAGTAAGCTGAGACAAAATACAATATTTACGACTTTCAGTATGCACACAAAGCATTTAGTAGTAGTAACGTTAGGATTCCTAACTTTACTTACTACTACTAAACTGAGAAAAATCCTAATTTTATGACTTTCAGTATTCACAAAAGGGATTTAGTAGTAGAGAATCTGAGACTCAAAGGGAACCAGTAGATGGTGGAATGTGCTCTACAGACACCAGCTGGCACTTGACAGGTACCATGCTGGCTCCTGTGGCTCACAGAGCCTCCACCTGTTGTACCTAATGGTGACCAACTACCTACACTAGGAAGTGTTAGAAGGCATGCAGCATTTGGCACCATTTCACTATCCCCCAAGGAAACTAGGGTCACTTTTGTCTGTTCCCAAACTAACTGGGACGATTTCCTCCCTGAAAGCTACCCTTGCCAACCCTGGTGCCTGCCCACCAGTGGGGGTCTGGCCTCTTAGGACATTTGGAATCACGATTAGAGTGACCATACTTAAAGCACTCTGTACATTGAGGTACAAACCTCCCTGTCTTATGGACAAAGAACCCTTTCTTCTTTAGATCAATTTGGGACTAGTTACCATTACTACCTTGGGAATCATTTTGGTTTTTTTTTGAGTGCATCATGTTTTTAAGTTTTTCTCCCCCCTCTTTCTTCTGCGGGGAACCCTGACCACCTTTGTGGCTGTCTTCCCAGATATCTTTTTGGACACCCTGGTACTAGCTCAGAGGCTGCCTCCTCAGTAAGCTGGCAGAAATCTGTAAAACAGATACTGCGTATTTGCTCTTTCATGATCAAATGATACAACCCGATACAGTCACTTAGTTTGCTGCCCCTCACCCAGCCATTCGGTGACTTACTGGAGAAATCAACACATTATACCACTGACTGGTTGGGGAGCTTCTGGCTTGTATAGCGGTGCACTTGGTTTGAAGAGTTAGAAGTGTGTTCGTCCCAAGTGTTGGCATATGTTTCCACAGACCACCCCCCAGTGCTCCGGAGGAACTCTGTGTAGTTTGAGTGCAACTTCATGAGCAGAAAAACACCTATCAATGTCAGATCCCACCACATAATTGGCCACCAAATCCTTTGAATTATTTTTCTCCATTGGGTACTGTATGTATGCTGCCACCATAATTGTTATAATCAGACTGCCAACCCTTGATGCCCAGAACCTTTACACTAAGTCCAAGAGCCAACACTAGTTTCTTCTCTGCAAAGGCTCTGTCAGCCTCCACCTGTTTGGCCTCCTTCTCAATCTTTTTCTCTTCAGCCTCCAATTTTATTCTGATCATCTGTAGCGTTAATTCTCTCTCCTCCCTCCTACCCATCAGCTCCTCTGAGGATGAGCCACAGGAGGAGAACTGCGTTCTTCTCTCATAGGGAGCTCAAATCCAGGGGTCCAACCTCAACTGCTGCAGGTGGTTCCTCAGAAGAGCCGTGCTCAGGTTCCCTCATCTCATCCCTCTCCTGGGGGCTGGCTTCTGTCCAGGCCCTCTAGGACTTTTGATATTTCACCTTCTTGGTGGCTCCATGGGCAGGTACTCCCATCAGCTTGCAAAAGCTTTTCAACGGAGCCACTGTGTAATCTTCCACCTTGCCAGCTCAAACTCCATGACTCCAGTTGTAGAACAAGCCAGTGACATGATGTAGAGGACAAATCAACATGCAATGCAGGGAAAAATAAGAAACAATTGAAATGGTCTCGGATGTGGATGGTTAGTGTACACCTAGTTACTATATGGCACCGCACAAACACAAGTCCTATCCTCAGCGTTGATCACCAATGTTAGAAATTGGGTCTCCACCTGGCAGAGGGGATTCAGCCTGTTAAAGTAGGGACCAGAATCCTAATCAAGGTAAGTCACAACACACCTTAAATTATCATGCGCTCATCTTCAGGAAGCTTTTCACAGAGCAGTCAGGCAATATGTAAAGTATTTGTGCAACAGTTGTAGTGCAACCGCAATTTCTGTGGCATTAGCAAAAGGCACAAACCACTTTTTGGCCATTTACTGGTGCCAACATCTAAATTACTTCCTTCCTCGAATATGTTGTCCTTTGTTTAAGTTTACCTACTTGAGGCATAGCTGGCAAGTTTCAGAATGTTATGTATGCCATTGCAATGTTTTCAATTTGCTTAAGTGTGACATTCCATGCCTTATGTGTAACACTATGTGAGAAACAATTTTGATTAAAACCATGGAGAAAAATAATCCCTGTAAGCACTAATGGGAGAAATTATAGCACTTGGTGCCATACGAAGCAATAGAATATGGGCCACTTTGTGTACAAATGTGCTGATCACAAGTGGAATAATGCCACTGATTTAAGATTACCTGCATCTGCAGGGAGCCGGGACCACCCACCATCAGCCTAGTAAAACAGTGCTCACTGTCCTGAAGTTTAACCATAACAGCTGTTAATCTTTCCCATGCCCCTTATTACTGTCCGGGGGGCAGGCACTGGTAGCAGCTAAATGCTGAGCCTTTCACACTTCTGGGCACACAAAAACAACAGTTGCTGAAGACAGGGCAACACTACAAATTGTGTGCTAAAATGTTCCAGTGTGGCAATATGGCAATGGCCAACAATGTGCGTTAGTCTTACCCATGATGTGTGGCACTCGGCTGGGCTGTGTGAAGTTACCTTGATTCATATAGCACAGAGTGAAGTAGCAAGGTTGCCACAGGCCTTAGAGCAAGCAAGGGAAATGCCACCCAGACTACTGTTTGAGTAGTAAAAACAGCAGTAATCAGGCCCCTCATCCCTTTGGGCCCAGGTGCGACTGCACCTGCTGCACCATTGAAAGCTACCCCCTGAAGAGAATACAGTCAACATCTCCTGCTTTTACCCTACAGGTTCCACATTAGGTTTTATCGGGACGTACTGGCCATGGTCTTCGCCATTGAGGAAATTAATCGTTCCCCTGACCTGCTCCCAAACATTACACTTGGCTTCCAGATCTTCGACTCCTGCACCTCCCAGACCAGGGCCATCCAAGGGCTTCTG
Organism: Lissotriton helveticus; assembly: GCF_964261635.1. Classification (NCBI taxonomy): domain Eukaryota; kingdom Metazoa; phylum Chordata; class Amphibia; order Caudata; family Salamandridae; genus Lissotriton; species Lissotriton helveticus. The sequence goes on along the minus strand of NC_136069.1, from coordinate 1,693,838,606 downwards.
GAAGTGCTGACTGGGAAGCAGCAGCAAGTGCCGGGGTACCACTGCAGCCCCCACTCAATGCCGCTAGGACTTGTGGGAGAAATACTGTCCTCCACGTCTGTTCCACTGGCCAGAATCTCAGGACTGTTCCATTTCTCTCAGGTAAGCAACATGCATGGCAGGAGCAAGAAATAAAATGACTGTTGGAGACCCTAATGTATGAATGGGTTTGTGATTAAATGACCTTGAGAATTACCCAGCAGCAAAAATAGATAGATTTGATGAAGTGTGAGTGAATTGTACCGGTTACTATGACAACACAGTGATGGTGGGAAACCTCTGGGCTTGCTTCACAAAAATATACTCAAGCAAAGTTAAGTCACAGTGAAGAATCTTCGATTTGCACCCATGCTATTCTACCATATTCACAATGCTTGCACTGGGGCAAACCCGGGCCTATCACAATTAAGGGACCCATTGGAAAGAGACATTTTGCCATATTAAAGAACATTAAAAGGCACATGAGTGTATTCAGCTCGGTAGAAATGTTACTTCCCAATTGCTGGATATTTATCCCATGCAATCTGTGGCTTTTGGTGTGTTCTGGATGCTCAGAGGAAACTACTGGATGTGCATGGGGTGCAGATAACTAAAGAGCTGGAACTAAGCATGGGCGTAAAATCCGCTCCGCTCGCGGATTTTTCGGATTTTCGGCAAATCCGCAATCCGCAAACGCTCGCGAATTTGTCGAAAATCCGTGAATCCGCTCGCGGCGGATTTTTTGCTTGGTTGCGGCGCGCGGCGTGGTGCACGGCGTTCACTTTCCGTCATTTAGCGTTTGCCGAGTTGTTTTTCTTTGCGAGTGACGCGCCATTTTAGATCTTGCTGCGTGTTCCCGCGGGAGTTTGGCGCCCGCGAATACGTACTCGCGGCTTGCCACCTTGCACAGCACACCTCGCGAGAGTTCGCAATTGCGAACACGTAGTTGCGGCGGAAAGGAACAATCTCGCACTTGCGAAATAGAGATTTTGCAATTTCGCACAAGAAAATCACCAGCAAACAGGATAAACCTTCAGAAAATTATGATTTTTATCAGAATCACTCCTCAGGTTGACATTTGCATGGCCTTTTTTTTGCAAGGAGTCCATTTTGGGGGGGGGGGGGAGGAAGGAAGTGCCCCACAGTCTCCAACTTCCTGTTCCTGTCCAGCAGGCTCCTCCCAGTGCTTTGTCCATCTCCTGGTCACTTTCATTTGGATCTGGAGCTGGAAGGATTACTTTTTGTGGGTGCTGCTGGATATTTGGATTTGAGGCCTTTTTGACTGTCTTTGGATCACTTTTGGATTAGAAATCAACTTTCACAAGTAAGTTTGTTTGGGGCATTACAGTTGCTGCAAGTAAAATTTTGGAACTTTTTCAGAACATTAAATAAATTATATTGTGGGTAGCCACAGTATCCAGTAGGACCAGGGTTGGTTAGGGGTGCATGATACAACTGTTTTGTTGAATTTAAACACCATTTAGGCCATGGATGGGCTGGGATTGTGCTGTTTTTTGTCCTTTTTTTGGGCCTGCTGGTGGGGCCCTTTGCCCAGGGGTGGTGAGTGTTGCATGGGCCTAGTCTTTCTGTGGGGTGTCTTCTTAAATTTAAACATAATTGAGGCCATGGATGGGCTGGGATTGTGCTTATTGTATTGTTTTTTGTCGTTTTTGGGGGGCTGCTGGTGTGGCCTTTTGCCCAGGGGTGGTGGTGCATGGACTGAGTGTGCCTGTGGTGTGGTCTCACTCTCTTTAATGTAAACATCATGGATGGCATTGGATTGTGGTCATTTCTGGCTGTTTTTCTGTTTTTTGGGGGTGTACTGTTGATGAGGACTGGCCATGTGGGTGGTGGTGGTGGCCATCTTGAGTGCTGGCTGGTACAGGCAACATGTGCCTGGGGTGTAAGGGGCCATTTTGAGGAGAGGCAGTGTCTGAGGCCTGCACTTATTTTGCCTACTTTTCATCCATTATGCCCAGGGGTAGTGAGTGTTGCATGGGCCTAGTGTTTCTGAGGGGTGTCTTCTTGAATTTAAACACCATTGAGGCCATGGATGGGCTGGGATTGTGCTGATTTTATTGTTTTTTGTCGTTTTTTTGGGCCTGCTGGTGGGGCCCTTTGCCCAGGGGTGGTGAGTGTTGCATGGGCCTAGTCTTTCTGTGGGGTGTCTTCTTGAATTTAAACATAATAGAGGCCATGGATGGGCTGGGATTGTGCTTATTTTATTGTTTTTTGTCGTTTTTGGGGGGCTGCTGGTGTGGCCTTTTGCCCAGGGGTGGTGGTGCATGGACTGAGTGTGCCTGTGGTGTGGTCTCACTCTCTTTAATGTAAACATCATGGATGGCATTGGATTGTGGTGATTTCTGGCTGTTTTTCTGTTTTTTGGGGGTGTACTGTTGATGTGGACTGGCCATGTGGGTGGTGGTGGTGGACATCTTGAGTGCTGGCTGCTACAGGCAACATGTGCTTGGGGTGTAAGGGGCCATTTTGAGGAGAGGCAGTGCCTGAGGCCTGCACTTATTTTGCCTACTTTTCATCCATTATGCCCAGGGGTAGTGAGTGTTGCATGGGCCTAGTGTTTCTGAGGGGTGTCTTCTTGAATTTAAACACCATTGAGGCCATGGATGGGCTGGGATTGTGCTGATTTTATTGTTTTTTGTCGTTTTTTTGGGCCTGCTGGTGGGGCCCTTTGCCCAGGGGTGGTGAGTGTTGCATGGGCCTAGTCTTTCTGTGGGGTGTCTTCTTGAATTTAAACATAATTGAGGCCATGGATGGGCTGGGATTGGGCTTATTTTATTGTTTTTTGTCGTTTTTGGGGGGCTGCTGGTGTGGCCTTTTGCCCAGGGGTGGTGGGTGGTGCATGGACTGAGTGTGCCTGTGGTGTGGTCTCACTCTCTTTAATGTAAACATCATGGATGGCGTTGGATTGTGGTGATTTCTGGCTGTTTTTCTGTTTTTTGGGGGTGTACTGTTGATGTGGACTGGTCATGTGGGTGGTGGTGGTGGCCATCTTGAGTGCTGGCTGCTACAGGCAACATGTGCTTGGGGTGTAAGGGGCCATTTTGAGGAGAGGCAGTGTCTGAGGCCTGCACTTATTTTGCCTACTTTTCATCCATTATGCCCAGGGGTAGTGAGTGTTGCATGGGCCTAGTGTTTCTGAGGGGTGTCTTCTTGAATTTAAACACCATTGAGGCCATGGATGGGCTGGGATTGTGCTGATTTTATTGTTTTTGTCGTTTTTTTGGGCCTGCTGGTGGGGCCCTTTGCCCAGGGGTGGTGAGTGTTGCATGGGCCTAGTCTTTCTGTGGGGTGTCTTCTTGAATTTAAACATAATTGAGGCCATGGATGGGCTGGGATTGGGCTTATTTTATTGTTTTTTGTCGTTTTTGGGGGGCTGCTGGTGTGGCCTTTTGCCCAGGGGTGGTGGGTGGTGCATGGACTGAGTGTGCCTGTGGTGTGGTCTCACTCTCTTTAATGTAAACATCATGGATGGCGTTGGATTGTGGTGATTTCTGGCTGTTTTTCTGTTTTTTGGGGGTGTACTGTTGATGTGGACTGGTCATGTGGGTGGTGGTGGTAGCCATCTTGAGTGCTGGCTGCTACAGGCAACATGTGCTTGGGGTGTAAGGGGCCATTTTGAGGAGAGGCAGTGTCTGAGGCCTGCACTTATTTTGCCTACTTTTCATCCATTATGCCCAGGGGTAGTGAGTGTTGCATGGGCCTAGTGTTTCTGAGGGGTGTCTTCTTGAATTTAAACACCATTGAGGCCATGGATGGGCTGGGATTGTGCTGATTTTATTGTTTTTTGTCGTTTTTTTGGGCCTGCTGGTGGGGCCCTTTGCCCAGGGGTGGTGAGTGTTGCATGGGCCTAGTCTTTCTGTGGGGTGTCTTCTTGAATTTAAACATAATTGAGGCCATGGATGGGCTGGGATTGGGCTTATTTTATTGTTTTTTGTCGTTTTTGGGGGGCTGCTGGTGTGGCCTTTTGCCCAGGGGTGGTGAGTGTTGCATGGACTGAGTGTGTCTGTGGTGTGGTCTCACTCTCTTTAATGTAAACATCATGGATGGCGTTGGATTGTGGTGATTTCTGGCTGTTTTTCTGTTTTTTGGGGGTGTACTGTTGATGTGGACTGGCCATGTGGGTGGTGGTGGTGGCCATCTTGAGTGCTGGCTGGTACAGGCAACATGTGCCTGGGGTGTAAGGGGCCATTTTGAGGAGAGGCAGTGTCTGAGGCCTGCACTTATTTTGCCTACTTTTCATCCATTATGCCCAGGGGTAGTGAGTGTTGCATACTTGCATGTCCGTAGTCTTTCTGTGGGGTGTCTTCAATGTAAACATCAAGGATGGCATGGGATTGTGCTCATTTTTCTGTGTTTTGTCGAATTTTTGGGGTGTATAACTGAACTGATGTTCCTCTGTCTTCCATTGCTTTTAGGTGCACAAGAAGACTCAAGAGAACCACCAGTGCCAGGAAGAAGTCCTGCAGCGGTGTGTGCAGCATAACGTCACGTGACGTCACGTCTGGACACAGCACCCTCTGCAACTCGTGCAACTGCTGCCTGCTGACCTGCTCTGAAGAGGATGGCCCCAAAAAAAGTAACCCGTAGCTCCTCTAGCAAGAAAGGTGCCAGTAAGGAGCAGAAGAAGCAAGTTACCAAGGAGACTGGTGTGCCGCCCGCCCCTTTTTTTGGGAGTAAAAAAAAAAGTATGCCTGCAGCAGCAGCGGGATCTGCTGGGGACCAAGCTGGCAGCACCCCCCCCCGCTCCATTGGGCTCAGTGCCACCACCACCACCACGCCAACTTAAGTCCAAGCCCTTGAGTGCTGCAGAGGCAGCCAGTATAGTTCTTCAATCACCATCGACCAGTGATGTTGGCTCATCGCAAGAAAGCAGCAGCAATGTACCTCAATCAACACAGGTTGTTGTAGCTCATCTGACGAGTGTTGAACAACCACAGCCGCAACAACAATCACATGTGCAAGTACAAGCCCAAGTACATGTGGAAGGAGAGGCAGCGCAAGGAGATGCGCAAGCAGAGGTGCATGGAGGGTCACAAGTGCCCACAATAGTTGTTCCTCCCGAAGTAGGGGCACATCAGGAAATCGACAATCAAGGCGAGGTATCATTTGAGGAAGCCACTCCTCCTGATGATCCTTCATTGTCTTCCACAACCCTAGCAAGGAAGAGATCAAGGGTGGTGTCTACATCCTCTTCAAGCACACCTCCTTCTGATGATACGGATCAAACTTGGGAACCAGCACCACAGCCGTCTGAGAGTGAGGCACACCATGATCCAACAAAGGTAGTTAAGCGTAAAAGGAAGCTCGTCCAAAGTCTCATAGTTATGGAGTGTGATGAGGCTCAACAAGAAGTGGCGGATACTGCTGCTGATGAAGACTCTGCCAACGACGACCCAGTCATCATAAAGGTCACTGCAGCCCCAGCGGGCATGCAGCAAACAGACATTTTGACCCTAGCCCGAAGAGCTGCTGCGCGTGATGATGATGATGATGTTGTCGATGAGGAGGCAGTGGAAACACCACAATCATTGGAGTTAAGTAGTACACCAACTCGTCCCGCTTCCATATTTCTTTCTGGCAAGAAGAGACCTCCGTCAACCTCGACCTTAATTAGTGGCGGTGAAAGTGGAAAACGTACAAAAGTTGGGCAATCCAGATCCTCCACTTCATCTGGCATTAGCTTCATGACCACCACCACCAGTATCGCCGCCTCCTCCAGGTCCCACAGACACTTCAAGTCCCCAGTTTGGGACTTCTTTACTGTTTGTCCCAAAAATCCAAAGTTTGCCATTTGTACCCTTTGTAAGCTTGCAGTTAGTCGTGGTAAGTCAGGTACCAACTATGGTACCGGCGGCCAGAGTGGTCATCTTGAGAGAAAGCACGCTGTCAGATGGTTTGCGCACCTAGCTGCGATCAAGAAAGGCCAAAATCAAGGAAACGTTGATGTTTCATCTGATGATGACAAGCAGGAAGAAGACGTGTCAAACACTTCCCTTACACCCAGTACCCCTGTCAGCAGCACACCCAATGTGAGGCACACTAAGAGTGTTGGAGCGAGTGAGACACCAACGCACAAAAGTTCACCAGCGAGCAAAATTGGGTCAACGAAGTCATTATCAGCCCGTAAATGCTTGGTCCAGGGCAACATTAGAACAATGCTTACTTCAGACGTGCCATATGAACGCAACCACCCACTGACGCGTCTGTATAACACTAAGCTGGCTAAAATGCTAGCTGTGGACCTTCTACCTTTTTCTTTTGTAGAAGCGGTAGGTTTTCTTGAATTAGTTGCAACGCTCTGCCCTAAATGGAAGGTTCTGAGCCGGTTCTATTTTGCCAGAGTTGCGGTTCCAGCACTACATGAAGATGTGCTGCAGGCGATTGGGGCAGCTTTGCAGAAGAGTGCTGTTCACACAATACATCTGACAACAGACATGTGGACCAGTGGCCCAGGCGATGATTACATGTGCATCACTGCACACTGGGTCTCTTTTTCAGGTGTTAAAGCAAAGCTAAACGCAGGTGTTGACCCGGACCAAGTTTTCAAAGCTGCTCGGAAACATGCAACACTAGCCATGTTTGGCTTGGAGAAAAGTCACACAGCAGAAAACCTTTTGGAAGAGTTTGACAAAAAGGTCTTGACAATGCTATCCCCCCTAAAACGCAAGATTGGTTATGTTTCCACGGATAATGGCGCCAATGTAGTTAAGGCCATGTTCATTGGTGACCATGTTAGAGTGCCGTGTTTGGCGCACTGTATCAACCTGGTAGTTCAAAAATTCTTGAGTGATAAAGAGAGTCCAGCGTTCGAGGTAATGGCCACCTGCCGCAAAATGTGCAACCATTTCAGCCATTCTTTTAAGGCCCGGAAGCATCTGCGGAGACTGCTACTTCAACGTAGAATGCCAGTGAAAGCACTCATCCAGGAGGTGGCAACACGTTGGAACTCAACCTTCTACATGCTTGAGCGTCTGTATGAGCAGTATACGGTACTCGATCACTATTTCTTGACAGAGGCTACATCTCAGAAGGAGGACCTGCGGATGAGTAAGGCGCAATGGGACATAGTTAAAAGCCTGACAGACATGCTTCGTCCTTTTGAGTTCTTCACGCGTGCAGTCAGCCAGGAGGACTGTAATTTGGGAAAAGCTATCCCATTGTTGTGCATACTGGAGCACCAACTGATGGCGGTTTCTTCTGAGTTTGAAAAAGATGAAAAAAAAAAAACCATTTCATTTTGTCTGAGAAATTATTACATCGCCTACGTGGTGATGAACGTCTTCAAAACATCAACTCAGATCAGCATTACATTTGTGCTACTATTCTGGATCCACGCTACAAAAAGGCGCTGGCAGACAACACATTCTTTCCTTTCGCTGATGCAGATGTTCAAAAGTACAAACATTGGTTAGCCTGGTCAGCCAAGAGGTTTGAAAAAGAACGGCAGGTTATTGAAGGAGAAGCCAGTACATCAGCATCAGCATCAGCAGGCCATCCGCAGTCACAAGAATCCACTTCTGCACCTGTGGCTGGGGCACAAGTGACCTCTCAGCCGTTAAAGACACCGGCAACTGGATCATCTGCACCACACACAATGACAACACTAACAGTGGCTGGGGAGGAGGATTGGCTAAGTTTGATGGGGTATGGTTCTCGAAAAAATGTCACAGGCACAGCAAAAAGTAAGCAAAGTGGAGGAACAGTTGATGACCTTGAGTCGATGGTGCAGGACTATCTGAATGACTCAACAGAGGTCTTCCTTAATGATGAGCCATTGCAGTATTGGCATGGCAAAAAACAATTGTGGCCACAGCTCTTCAACCTGGCTATAAACTATTTGTCTTGCCCACTCGCAAGTGTGTCTTCTGAACGTGTTTTCAGTGCTGCTGGTGGCATTGTAACTCCCAAACGGAGCCGCCTCTCGCCCAAAAATGTGGAGCGGCTGACAATGATCAAGATGAATCAGCACCTCATACCACCAGATTACAAAGTACGAGAAAGCACGCCGCATGAAGACGAGGAGGACAGCAACGTAGATGAGGGGATTTTTTCTCTGTTCGGTGCCACTGACCTCATCCAGCCTGAATTCGCAGAGTATGATGACGAAATCTTGTTCTTATTCCCTGACACCGAGCCCTGAAAATGAGACAATCAATCAAGAACTTTCTTTTTCGTCCTTATTCACTTTTATTCCTGTGTGCTTTGTGTCTCTCTTTCTTTGTTTTGCACAGTTAATTTAATTCAAACTTTAATCACCTAATCCCAAAAACAAGACCATCATCAGAACTGTCTTCACTTGTTTGCTTATTGATTTGAAGGTGCCGCAGTCTACATTCCTCAGGTTCACAAGTTCTGAAGAACATGCTCCTCTATCCTCCTCCTCCAGACTGCGATTTCCCTCCAAGCAGAGTGCTGGATTACGCCCAATGAAGAAAGACTCAGCACTTGTGGGGGTGTTGTACTTCTTTGCGGGTGAGTTGACGGATTTGGGCCCATTGCTGTGAAGCTCTAATAATGGACAAAAGTGTTTTGGACCAAATATGAGGTGGAAATTTCTTGCCGTTTTTGCTGACTTGCTTGCCTTTGAGGTGCTCTTTGGCGGGGTTCCGGGGGTTTGTGTGTAATTTTTGGTGTCTGTCGAAGCACTGCTGCGACAGTCTAATCTTGATTGCATTTGCTTTTCAGGAAATCCGTGGTGGAAAACAGGAGTTATGATGATTGATGATGATGACCTAGCTGAACAGCGCCGCATTTGGAACGAAGGCCGAGAGATATTGTAAGTATGAGATTTAGCTTTTTCGCTGTTTGGGGGTGTTGTCGGGTGGTTTTTTGCGGGTGGGTTGGCGGGTCTTGCCTGGGGCATTCCTGGGAAGGTCTAATACCGGATAGAAGTGTTTTGGACAAAATCCATAAGGAACAGCCTTTTTTTTGCTATTTCTTCTGACATCTTGCTCAATGTAGCGTTTTGGGGGGCTTCCTGCTGTTCGTGGGTGGGTTGCGTCCGGGGTCTCTGTCGAAGCACTGCTGCGACAGTCTAATCTTGATTGCATTTGCTTTTCAGGAAATCCGTGGTGGAAAACAGGAGTTATGATGATTGATGATGATGACCTAGCTGAACAGCGCCGCATTTGGAACGAAGGCCGAGGGATATTGTAAGTATGAGATTTAGCTTTTTCGCTGTTTGGGGGTGTTGTCGGGTGGTTTTTTGCGGGTGGGTTGGCGGGTCTTGCCTGGGGCATTCCTGGGAAGGTCTAATACCGGATAGAAGTGTTTTGGACAAAATCCATAAGGAACAGCCTTTTTTTTGCCATTTCTTCAGACATCTTGCTCAATGTAGCGTTTTGGGGGGCTTCCTGCTGTTCGTGGGTGGGTTGCGGCCGGGGTCTCTGTCGAAGCACTGCTGCGACAGTCTAATCTTGATTGCATTTGCTTTTCAGGAAATCCGTGGTGGAAAACAGGAGTTATGATGATTGATGATGATGACGACCTAGCTGCACAGCGCCGCGTTTGGACCGAAGGCCGAGAGACATTGTAAGTATGAGATTTAGCTTTTTCGCTGTTTGGGGGTGTTGTGTCGGGTGTTTTTTTGCGGGTGGGTTGGCGGGTCTTGCCTGGGGCATTCCTGGGAAGGTCTAATACCGGCTAGAAGTTTGTTGGACAAAATCCATAAGGAAACACCAGTTTTGGCACTTTTTGTAAGTTAGGGTTCGTTAGGGTTAGCCCTAGCAGCAGGATCGCATGTGTTTAGGGGGGTTCTATTGCAACGCGGTTCTGTTGTTGTAGAGCACTGTTGGAGCGATGCTGGCTATGGATACTTTTGCTTGCTTGCAAGTGGTTTGAATACAATCCACGGTCTGTATTTGGGCCTACTGTTACTTTCAAAGTACGTTTTGTAACCATTTTTCTGCTAGGCATCGTTTTTGGAGATATGATTGGGGTTCTTCTACATTTTTGCGACTGGCTTTAGTAAGGGTCTTGGTGGGAGCATTGCTGGGAAGGTCAAATTTTGTTCTAAAACACAGTAGTACACCCACCTTGAGGGGAAAGATCCGCTATAATATTTTGGCCATACTTATTGATCCTTAAAAAGGTGACTCAGACAGAGCACGCAATTTCAAAAATATTGTACTGTCTATTAGGGAAATCAAAGTGTCACTTTTTGAACCACACAGCGTACATACCTTTTATTTATTTATCAGTGGTATTGTAATAGCACTTCCTGTTTTCCGTTCAATAATTACAGGCCGGGTTTCAGTCAACATCCGCCAGGCAGGCAGTGGACAGGGTGTCTCTTCTGTCAGTGGTCACCACATTGATGGACGAAGCGTCAGCTGGAATGGAGGAGTGCCGCCAATAAGAGGAATTGTTTGCTGCATGCAACTTACTTACCAAATTCAAAAGGACAACTCCAACAACATACGCAATACAGATACAGTATCCATTGTTGTCTTTTATTCTATGAGTGTGACTGCATGTGCTTACCTTTAGTTTGTAACCAAAGATTGTCTGTATCTTCAATTATTGTTTGTCCATGCTCTGCTTTTTTTTTCTTCTCTCAACAAAACCTACCCAAAAAGAAACCCCCATTCCCATCCATTTTACAAACCCTAACCCTCTTCCCCCGGGCTGTGTTGTTTTGCTTGATGTCTGACTAAAATGACATCAATAATTCCACACACTTGCTGGGGAGGATAAGGTCATAGCAGCAACAGGCTGGTGAAGGAATACGAGGATATCTTCTAGACTTACTCAGCTTCAGTACTATATCTTCTAGTAGTAGTAGCCAATGTCAAATAAATTCAACGCAAGTACTAGTTATACTTGCAAGCAAATACTTTACCATTTGTTAGGCTACATTATGGCACTGTTCTAGTGTACTGTCACCTGCTATTTTCTCGATCGTACCGTAACCGTTGTAATGCTACAGTAAGGAGGACAAACAAGGTTTCATTTTCTTTTTTTCCATAGGCATGCAACTGCCACTGTGTCACACCACTAGTACCACCGCAATGAGGAAATGTCACCCGCCCAGGATTGACAACGTTAATCCCCATTTCACCTGGAGCCAGCCCTGGGCCTAGCCCTAATTTCTAACACAAATTACAGGTAAGATAAGCGTTTGGTGGGAGGTAGTATAATGGAGTATTATTTCGGAGTAGACAAGAGATTAACGGTTGTACTACTAAAGTCCTACGACTGTTCAGGAAAACAAAGTTACTGTTACACCCCCGCCCCCCACCCACCAGACTGAAAAGCAGTAAAAAACAGGTATGGTCAGATAAAGTTGAAAAATATATTTATTTAGCCCTAACAAAATAATCTCCCTCACCCACCCTAACCCCAACGATTGTCTCTGAAACGTCCCAAAACGATCCCAACTCCCAAATCCCACCCCCCAAAAGTCTATAAAAAAAGGGCAAGGGACACTCCACTACTGGAGGGTGCTGGTGCTGGTGCATGATGCGGCATGGGCATCATACTCCTTGCGGAGGGTGGCAAGCTCGGAGCGGAGGCCCTTAACCAAGTTCTTATACCTCAGGACCTCCTGCTCCAGGTTGGACATGCGGACTCGTAGGCGGCGTTGGCGTTCCTTGCAGCTCCTGTGGGGGGCAGCTGGTATTTCGGTTGCTTGGCGGTGGCGGTCGTCTTTCTTAGCCCGGCTCGGTCCCGCTGGCTTAGTCACGGAGGAGGATGCAGTGGTCACAGTCGAGGATGTTGCCCCGCTCGACTGCGTGTCCTCCTCCTCCTCCAGGGCCACCAGCCGCCGATACTCGGCGACTGTGGCCTCCAGCCTCCGTTGCCGGGCCAATCTAGCCTGCTCCCTCCTTGTTGTTGATTTTGAAGGAGCAACTATATGAAGAAAGAAAGACATAGTCTGTAACCAATGCTCCTTATTAATAACACAAAGTGATTGAGCCGAAAGTTGGGTCACAGAGTACAAGTAGCAAATTGAAAGCACAGTACATAACTATTGAGGACAGTATCTATGTAACCTCCCACTTCTGCATCCTTGCTCTAACAGTAGTGGTAGTTTAATGAACTAATTCTACGACCACTATGGACTTCCATTACAGTCGACTATGACAGTACACCAGTCTTATTCTTATTCTTCTCTCTTGTTTAGGGAAATGGGTACGTTATCTTATGCAAGCCGGCAGAATGACATGGACACAGCACAGTGAAGTTGCACCCGAGAAAAAAAGTTGCACACCATGATGAGTGAGACAGACTTGCGTTACTGTACCGGTCCAGTACATGCAGGTGGTGAAGCTATTACTTTTCTATTACGGGTGGCACTGAGAATACTCTGTTACAAGGGCTACTGCTTAATTAATTTACCTTTCACCCTACAGTGCAAATGAGTACTAGAAAAGGAAACTGAAGAAGCTAACTAATTTGATTATCTATCACTTCACATGAGACGTATTTAATGACAGATGAGATGACTTTAGGTGCTTTGCTTAATATTGAGTGAACAGTGATACACCCACACATGAATGACGTACTACAAGTAAACTAAAGTTATTAAGAGAGGTACGGAGTGTCCACCGTAATAACCAGATATATGCTGTGAATGCAAATGCAATACAAAGTACTGCTACTATTCATGGTAGTATTGGACACATTTACAATTTCTTTTCCTTGCCTTCCCTGCACTGGAACGGACGTGCGGGTGCGGTGGTACATGCTCTTCAAGGGAACACTTACTTCACCTGGCGACCATCTACTCTCTCTAGATACACATGTGCTATCTAAGAGTCAGAGAATACCATGCTCCAGGCATCCATTCAGTCAAAGTATACGCACACATACAGTTTCTGTTTCACCCACCCAGGCTGCTGTCCTTCCACCCATCCTTGCTTCATCATTGACCCAGCCATGCACCATACCATATTCTTTCCTTCCCAGCCACCTCTGGGTCCAAGCAAACACATATCGTTCTTCTTTGCCAGCCATCATACAAGTTCGCGTCCCACTTACTTACACCCTTCTTTCGCTTTTCGTTCATCCCATCCATCACGTTCGTCTAAGAACTTATTGGGATTCTTCTCACCAAAAACTTCACAGCTAAGTCGAAGTACATTTCGAGGAGGGTACTACCTGGTTGATTTGTAATTGTAATACACCCGTGCAGAAAGCACACTATGCAGTCTTCAATCTCAATAAGTAAGGAATATATAGCTTACCTGTTTCCGCCACCACCGTTTGATCCCCCACAGGAACGTCCGCCAGCTCTTCTACCGCCACCTCCTCCCCAGAGGCCTCCGAGTCCTGGTCCAACACAGCCACCTCCGCGCTGGCCCCGTCACCAGATGTTACACCTACAAAGTACATTTAAGAATGTTAGAATACACCACTCACTGCTATATAATATTTGGTCTAGGAGAAATGTTAAAAAAACAGAATACAATGTAATAATTTGTGACTGTCTACTCCATAGTAAAAATGTCCCATTTTCCAGGGAAGGCTGTTGTCTTGCTGCACTTTTATGCACAACTGATGAATGCTTGCTTTTGATTTTTAACACGCACCACTTTTTCTCCTAACAGACAGAAGCTTGACTCCTGAGTCCTAAGAACACGTCCAGGATCAAGTTCAAACTAGGTGAGAGTTCGGCTCGACCACAAGAAATGTGTCCAATTAATCGTCAGCACTAACCACTTTTCCGTTTACAGTTAAATAGTTTTATGACAAAGTAGATTTTAATAAATGTGTTTACTTTTAATAAAGCTTTTAAACTTAAATAGACTCTGTGGTTTTTGTTCCTCTAGACTAGAGTGGATGAGCTAAAGGTTTTGGAATTTTTGCAAGCATGAGTGCCTCTGACACTTCTTGACTGTGCTGTGACTCCGTACTACTCTCTTGTCCTGCGTACGATAATCTAGAGATCATTGGGGATCTATAATCGGTGACTTCGGGAGCTGAATGACTCTGCTACACTATCTAGTCAGTAAGGAGACAGTGCATAGAGGTATTGCTGAATATAATGGGAGTCCAATGGAATTGCCAAATGTCCAATCTTAGTTAGCTACACAGACAGACTAATAAGAATAGTCTAGTAATACCACAGGGAGTCATATTCGAGGCAGGATAAGAATTTATATCCAGTCTACAAGAAGATCAAAGACCATTTAGAAAAAATCGAATGAGGAACGCTAGGAAAAAATAGGTACTGTTTATTAAAATGTAAACTTACTGGGGCCAGCAAAGGAGCCCTCGCCTGCCCGATCCTGGCCTGCATCCTCAGCACCCTCCTCCTGTGTCCTCTTGCCCTTGGGGGGAGCTGATGTACAACATGAAAGAAAGAAAAACCTGAAAACATGGATGAGATTTTTCAACCAAATCAAACATTTCAAAAGAACAATAACAACATATTTTGGAAAAATAGCAAATAGATAGACAACTATTCCACGGGATCTATCTCATGTGGTATACTACGTTATTCGTATTGCCTGATTTGCGGAACGTTGACTTAGAAAGTTCCTATGTAACTCAATAAACAGACTACTAAAGAGGTTTGCCTAGGCCTGGCACTGCAGGCAGCAGTGCGCAACATGTGACAGACAAAGTCCATCCTGCTTGCAGATCAGTGAATACTCAAACTATCAATCCACCCGCCACCACCGCCACTATTTCTTCTTATAGCCATGTGACTGTCTAAAGGAAGGACTGGACTTCAGTCTGTTGGGGCTGATTTAGAAGTCCCTTGCGGAAGTTGCGGCTGATTTTCCTCCATTGTTGCGTGCCTTTTCTGACGCAGCGGCAGAACAAAAGACTCGCCATGGTGTTGGTGCGGCGTATATATATAAAAAAAAAAAACACATATGGGCATATGGGCGATGCATCACGTTGTAAAGCCCTGCGCCATCAGGGGGCGTTCCGGCGCAAGGGAGGGCGTACCTGCGCAGGAACGAATCCTAAAAGTGGCTGAGGGAAATCTACAAGATGTCAATCAGTCACTTTTAGGACAATGATGCATGACTCAAACCCTGCGCGCTTGAAGCCGACGTACGGCTTGATGCAGCATTGGGGAGATAGGGTACCCCAGAGCATTGCTGGAGCTGCGCCATCGTTGGCACGCAACTCCAGCAATGCGCTGCCTTTACGGCACAGATGCGTAAGGCTTCTGTGACGTTTTGGGCCAATGGGGGGTGGTGGCATGGCACACAATTACTGCCGCATCCCTGCTACTTTGCAGGGATGCGCTGGTAATTGAAAATATGACCCTTACTGTCTAGCATTACGCAGTTCTTTTCTTTACAGTACACTCATACATAATTTCTCAGGCCAATGAAATGCTTCTGAACACAACATACAAAACAAAGAAGCATAGTAGCAAGCAAGGCTACTGAGAAGGAGAGCAGTGCACCTGAAATGCATAGAAGATTTTGAAATATAATTTACCTCAATGTAATCGGCAGCATTATTGCTCTTGGTAAAGAACAAAGATTTGCAAATAACAGAGCAGGATAAAACAGAGTAGTAAATGTACTACTACTACTACTCACCAAGCCCGGGGACCTCTACGCCGAGCGCGTCCAGCAAGTCCCGCTCCCGGTCCATGACATCGGTCCAGCGGTGGGTGGCCTGGTTATATGTGCGCCGGACCCCAGAGATCTTGTACATGGCCCGGCACACCTTCTCCCACCGCTTGCGACGCTCCCGGATGCCATAGCCGGTCGCGATCTTGCCGCCTCCCAGGATCGTCTTGGGGAGGCGGCGCTGGACGTGGAAGATCAGTGCCGCCACTTCCTCCGCGCTGAAGATCTCCCTCGGGACCACTTGCTCCCCCCTTAAACGCCCGCACGGGAGCCGGGCACGGGGTGCGGGACCCTTCCCATTCTCAGGGTGCTTCCCGGCTCCCTTTACCATGGTCTGGGCAGAAATAAACTTAAATGATAAAGAAGAAATAGAATAGTGAAGAAGAAAAGAAAAGAGTTTAAAAAAGTAGTTTAAAAGTAACTAAAAGCTGCAGAAAACACAAAAATATAGAGCTAGAAAAATAGAGGGATAGATAATAAGTAAAATTAGATCAAAAAAACTTCAAACAAGCAAAGGATGGCAGAGATTGAGAGAGGATAGAGAAAGCATGCCCAGAACCATAGCAATGAATGAGAAACAAGATGGCCGCGCCCGTTCACGACCGCGTGGGTAAGTTCGCGCGAGATTTTCCTTGCGAGTATGCGCAAAATTGTACTAGCGAGCAGCACACTTTGCGAGATTACACATAGCGGGCGGAAACGGAATTACGTCACGCCAACAAGATGGCCGCGCCCGTGTACGACCGATAGGGTAACTTGGCAAACGTATAGCTAGAAGCGCCTCACGAACACGCGCAAGATCACGCGAACATACACGTCGCAACAAAAACAATTTTGTATTCGCACGTATTCGCGGCTTCCGAAATCGATCTCGCACGGATTCGCGCCCCAAAAAACGCGCGAAATTGCAGAAAAAACGATTTTAGCTAAACTGAAAGCAATGAGCAGGTGCAAAAGTTCAAACTTAACATTAGTAACATTCAAGGTAGTGCTTCCTGATGGGCCCCTCCAGAGTTTGCAACTATTCTATGACCCTGCTATGACCCAAACAGCAGGCTCATAGAATAGCACCATAAAGGTCCTGTGAAAAAAAAATTTCACTGCAACAAAAAGCAAATTACAGATAAGGAAGGAAGCAGGTGCCAGCCAGACTGGAACTTTCAAAATTACTGACACATTAATGAAACACAAATTAATTGATGGCAGTTGAAGAAGGGCAGGTGTGCTTGCTTTTTTCAACCACCATAATCTACAGTGATAAATAAACCTAATAGGTGCCAGTGAGGATGTACCAGAGGGTGGCATGGGTGTCCCAGAGGGTGGCAGTGGTGAAACAGAGGGTGCTGTGAACCTGTGATGATAAACCAGACGTAGAAACAACATAGTCGCGGCCGTTGCGAGCCGAAAAGTAAGTTCGCAATTGCGAACTTGTCCCAAAATCGGCGCGAACACGCGCCAACACAAAAAACGGAAAAATCCGCAAATCCGCTAGAGTTCGCGGATCTTCGCGGATTGCGAATCCGTAAATACGCAAGTTCGCGGATTGCCAATCCGCAAAATCCGCCCATGCTTAGCTGGAACCCGGAAGTGTCCTGTAACCAGTTGTCTCATGAGGGCTAGTTCTGTGAATATGTCTGTAGAAGTCTCAGATTCGTAGGTCTGGCCTAAAGATAGCTTTATCTGAGTCACTAGACCTATGTTTTTAGAAAAAAACATAAATAAAAAGACAGAAAGAGGGCCTTTAGGTCAATCATCTCTAGCCATTGGTCTGCTCAGCTGTCATATATATTTTGCTTCCACCCACCACATCACACAGCATAGGACAATGGGTCAGCCCACTTCAGCCATTGGTTCTTCTCACTGGGAGTGAAAGCACTTTTTCTCTGCCCCTGTGCATGCCCGCCTGCAAAGTAGTGCAGTTCAGTGCGAGGGGTCCTATGCCAATGTCTTCTTTCATTTCTTTTTTTCATGTGTACAAAATTCTTTTTAGAAAATGCTTTCATTCCTTGGGAACATTGCATTCCGCTACATAGAACACTCAGCACCCTACCACCTTTTAGCTAAACTATGATTTTCTTTAATGTTTCTAGCATGCTGTCCTATAGCACAATGTTCTTGCTCGGCCCATGAAGAAGGAGCATCGCCCCAGTGCTGTAAGGCAGCAAATGAAAAATAAAATGATAATATAATAATTTTATTAATAATGTTTTATTCAATTACTCATCCACTCTGCTGAGTCTAAGGCAGGAGGGGGCATCCTCTGTGTCGTAGCATCAGCAGCAGTCAAGAAGGAGTGGTGGGCCCTGTACGTGTGCATGTGGGTATGGATGGCTGTCTTAAGAGGGCCTTACCGGCATGCGCACTTAGACCTCTCCACTCGAGCTGAGTGGCATTTAAGCCCTCTCAGACCAATCCCAGTGCTTCTTTCAGGCTGGGTAAGTGCATGAAAGCAGCATCTGGATTGGGTGGTGAGGGGAGCATAGGAGCATAGGAGCACTGGGTCGGCATCCGGCAGCGGCAGATAAGTCCTCATATGTTTTTTACTGCAGCCTGCTGCCCAGGCATCAGTGTCAGTGCTCTCTCCCTAAAACTGATATGTATGAATTGGTAATACCAATTGGCAAAGGACTTTCAGACCCTCATAAGTCCCTAGTATTTGGCATCAATAGTACCCAGGGCATTGGTGTTAAAGGGGTCACTAAGGACTGAAGCATTATTTGTGCCAACTTGAATCACCCAAATACACTACTGTCAACAG
The DNA here is from genome assembly GCF_964261635.1 of Lissotriton helveticus. Lineage (NCBI taxonomy): Eukaryota > Metazoa > Chordata > Amphibia > Caudata > Salamandridae > Lissotriton > Lissotriton helveticus. The sequence goes on along the minus strand of NC_136069.1, from coordinate 1,693,820,267 downwards.
GCCTGCTATTGCAGACTGCATGAGTAGTGCAAACTGCTCAAAATTGATTCTGCCCTCACCATGTGTGGCATAGTTAATGGACTATCTCTAGTTTATGTCAAGCACCCCTAAGGGAGGCATCTTAAAGCCCAGGAGGCAGGGTGCTTTATATTAAATGCATGGACATGAAAGGGAAAGCCTATATGTCCCTACAGTGCCAATTACAATTAACGTGCAATATAAGTGATAGGCGATCCATAGGATGACATAGGCTGGCACCTGGGCAAACCGTGGTTTGCCTGGAGGTTGGCAGTTCCTTTATGGTACTGCCTAAATATGCCATGTTTGGTATCAAACAATGCGTCTTCTCACCCCTGACAGGAATTTTGTGCCAGGAAAGAGGTGGCCTGCACTCATGCTTGCTTCCACCAGATGGGATTCTGACCTTTTGCCAGGCAGTGTGTTCATCCCCAGGAGTCAGGAACAAAAGCTTGGGGAGGAAGGAGGTCCCACCTCTTTCGTCCCAGGCTGGCTAGTGAAGTGGCATATCAAAGAGGTGAGCTTCTAAAGCAACACCACCTCTGATATGCATCCAAAAGAAGGCACAACCATACCCCTGCGCCCAAGCACCTCGGCTCCCCCAGAAGGCCATGGAAGGCTAGTCACACCTTTAGGGGGGTTTACCTGGTCTGTACAGCTGAGGAAGACTTCTGCCATGTTTTTGAAGTGGTAGAAATAGTGGGTCCTGGGTAGATAAGGTGACCTCCACCCCTACTGTGAACACTTCGGGGGCAGATTAGCTGCTGGGGCTAGTAAGGAATTCGCCATTTGCACCCACACCCCTAGTGCACCTAAATCTAGGATTTAAGATCTACCCCTGAGACCAGAACCTCAGTTCTGAACAAACTGCATCAAAGAGGACAAAGAAGACACCCACTTCTGCAACAACATGTCTTGCAAAAGAGGAATACTCTGTCCCTATGGCAACCCTCCTGGAACTGCCTGATTGAGAATCATGCTAGGCTAAATCTTGGTTCCCACACTCAGAGGAACCCCTATGAGAGCCTGAAGTTACAGGTAGCTACAACGTTCCCCGGGACCATCGGATGTCAAAGTACATTTTTTCCAAGGATGACTGCTGTGATGCCTTGTTGTTCACTAGTCAGGCAACTGACCTGTGCACTCTTTTTTGTGGTATCATCCTTTATTGCAGCATTTGAAGCAAAATGGCTTCTGTGTTTGCCGTTATGATGATGCTTTTAAGAAGGTATGTGAGTGTGCATGTGAAAATACACCCATATGCAGGCACACACATACACAGACACACACAAAAAGACACATTTGCAGCTATGAAAGTGGCTTAAGATGCAAAACCTGTACAGTATATCTGACGTATTATGTCTGACGTAGTGAGTGTATACAGATCTGTGTGTATACCACAAAATATTCTTCACATTATTGTGACCTACCTTTGAAAAATAAATTGAGTAAACCATTTTGAAGTACAAAAACAGGAGGAGAGAGCACACTGCCTGGCATACCAGCACCCAAATAGCCCTGATGCATTGTTGTAAAAGCAGTGCATGATAACACTCTCTTCAGTTGAAAGTCTTTAGTATTCATCATTGCTGGTGCAGCCAGTGCTTTGTATCTCGATATACTTATTTCAGGATTGTTGTCCTTCTTCTCTAGAGAGTAACACGTGAAGTTTGGTGGTGCTGACAATGCTTCTCACAGTCTTCTCAGGGCGCAGGTGTATCCTAGAGCTCATCAGCCCAATAACTCATTAAAGAGCCAATCCCAAAAGGAGGAGAGGGCACACTTCCTGACATACCAGCAGACAATTAGCTCAGATGCATTGTGGTAAATGCAGTGTGGGATAACACTCACTTCAGGTTTCCTGTTCATTTGTAGAATTCCCAGCTTTTTCAATTAATACATGCATGCAGTCAGTACAAAAGACAAAAAACCTTTACCTTCAAGTTAACATTACACCTTAAGGTATGGTTATGAGTGTATGTTACTGCAAAAAAAATAATCAAATACTGTTTCACGTTTCCTTGAAGTGGATATCTCGAGGGAAACAACACTGAGTAATTTGCTCCAGCACTCAGGCTGACATACATCTAGCTGGAAACACATCTCAGGGTCAGACAACAATGTCACTGTTCTGGGTCATGCGGTCCCTCCTCTATGTCCGACTGCTTCCTGAGCCCACCGGGGGCATTGGCACAGTCTGTGACCCCCCCAGTTTCTGATCACAGGGAAAATGCCACTGCTGTGGGGGATCTCCCCTCTGCAGGACAGGGGCTCCAGGCCCAGGAAATGCAGAATATGGAGCTGGTGCACAAATTAAGGGGTCCACCAATAAATTATTTTGCAAGATCAGTTTGAGTTGAGGCCCCGCTCTTGGAGGCATACAAAATAGTTGTGTTTAGTGATGTGGGCAATAGAAGGGCCAGGCCACTAGTCACTAGAGAGGCTGAAACAGAACAGCTGCATCGTGATGTAAGGTATTTGAGGACAGCCAACTGGAACACATGAAGTTGGAATTTTAGTCGCTAGCAAATATAGATGGTAGAAACCATTACATAACCATTGTGAAATGTATGTTTGAACTTTGGAACTAATCAGGACTAGTGACAGCTAGGCTTGGCAAGCAGAAACAATGAGTCAGGTGAGTACAGAGAAAGGGGTGAGCAATCAGGCACTGATTTCTGGAAACACAGGAATTCTTCTGGCATGTGCAGATCCCTTGTGTGACCTTATTTGAACATAGCAGGACTAGATGTAATGAGTAACAAAGGTGTGGGGAAGAACTCAAGTTTCTGATGTTATCAGTGACAAACAGGGAGAGAGTGAAGGTGGCAAATGTGGTACAGGAGCTTGGTCATTAATATGTGAAGAACTGGTGCACCATATTCTACTGATGATTGAGGGGGCCAGACTGTCAGGGCATATGCTTTATGATTTACATATGGAACAATTCAATTGAATCCCTATGTTGAGAAACCCAGGAGCAATGACAGTCAATATAATTGCTAATCATTCAATCAAAGGTTCTTGCAACAATACTAGCGATTCATTTACATATGCTAATAGAGGCTTGAATTTGATCAGATCAGTCTGGCTTCATACCACACAGCTCAATCTTAGGCAGCTGTAAAGATGTAAGAAGTGCATGCAGAAGTTGTGAATGATGGTGGCTCTTTCCCTACATGCAACTAATCCTTTTAATCAGTTGAGTGACCTTCCTTCCTGAGTTTGGCTCTTAAACCATTAGCTTTATGTCACAGGAGGGATATCTGATCTTATATAGCCTAGTACCTGGGAGGAAAGGATGCACGAAATACATTAGTCTATATGTTTGTTATCCTCACACATGCATTGATATACTATTGTACATCTCTCAGGTGTATAGTAAATATACTGGCTTCATTGTCAACTGGAATAAATCAGAACGGTATCTATCAATCAATCAATCAATCAATCAAGCAATCAGGATTTATATAACACAGCTTACCATCTGTGAGGGTATCCAGATGCCCTAAAATTCTCACTCCTTGTTTCAATTGCCCTTTAGCGTAGACAACATGGGCACCAAACACCTCGGTATATTGCAAGCAAGTAAGCCAAATTCCTTGAACATAAAATGTATGGAGCATTGAACAAAATTAAAAAAAACACAACAATGACCCTCACCCACTTTTTATTTTGATTGCCACTAATGTTCCCACTGAATGATGACAGAAAGAAAATCTATTGTGATGTCCAAGCTGTTTGTTATCTATATCATTCAATGCTTATATTGGACTAACATATACGCTATATCTTCTATGGCAAGTAGGCAATGATGCTGACTGCATATTGAGTCTTTCTTCTGAATACTGACTAACCCTTCATATACTTGAGTCAATCTTCCTCTTTCGAATGTTGGGAAGAATCTCATCTAGAGTGCCGTGGTTTACAAATGCTTGGCATTTATATCTCATGGAAAAATTAACTGTGACAATCAGAGACTGACTAATCCAGCATGAGAAAGTATAACATCCTTTCATACTTACATCAAAGGATTAATCTCCGGCATGTGGCAAACCTTACCCCCACAGTTGATACTTACTTCATGTTAAAGTCGATGGAGGTCTTGACCTGAATGGTTCACAGACATAATATCGACTCCACAATATCGAATGGACAAAATATCGAGTTTTAAATATCGTTTGGAGAAAATATCGACAGGACAGAATATCGACAGCCAAAATATCGTTTTTAAGGTAAGTGAAGTAATATCGACTGTAAATAATATCGAAAGTAAAAAATATCTTTTTTTATATAATATGTAATTATTTATAGTGTTTTTATGTTATAATATGTGTGAAAAGTGTCATTTTATGTTATAATTATTTTTAATTAATGATTTTTTTTAAATTATTGTGTAATTTTATTCTGTAGCGGGTTGTGGGTTTATAGGGGAATAGGGTGGGAAGTAATTTAATTATAATTAATTAAATATGTAAATTTATTAATTGGTAGTAATAATTAATTAATTGGTAATTAAATATTATATGTTAATTATTGAAAAATTAATTGGTAATTAATTTAATTTAATTGATTAATTGCTAATTATGTAAATTAAAATAATGTATTTCCTGTAGCTGGTTGTGGGTTTATAGGGGAATAGGGTGGGAAGTAATTTAATTATTATTTATTAAATATGTAAATGTATTAATTGGTAGTAATATTTAATTATTTGGTAATTACATAATATTTGTTAATTAATTAAAATGTAATTGGTAATTAATTTAATTTAATTGATTAATTGCTAATTATGTTAAATTAAAGGGGTATTTTTAGGGTTCAGGGTCCGTTTTTAGTTTTTGGGTAAAGGGGTATTTTTAGGGTTCAGGGTCAGTTTTTAGTTTTTGGGTAAAGGGGTATTTTTAGGGTTCAGGGTCAGTTTTTAGTTTTTGGGTAAAGGGGTATTTTTAGGGTTCAGGGTCAGTTTTTAGTTTTTGGGTAAAGGGGTATTTTTAGGGTTCAGGGTCAGTTTTTAGTTATTGGGTAAAGGGGTATTTTAAGGGTTCAGGGTCAGTTTTTAGTTTTTGGGTAAAGGGGTATTTTTAGGGTTCAGGGTCAGTTTTTAGTTTTTGGGTAAAGGGGTATTTTAAGGGTTCAGGGTCAGTTTTTAGTTTTTGGGTGAAGGGGTATTTTTAGGGTTCAGGGTCAGCTTTTAGTTTTCGGGTAAAGGGGTATTTTTAGGGTTCAGGGTCAGTTTTTAGTTTTTGGGTAAAGGGGTATTTTAAGGGTTCAGGGTCAGTTTTTAGTTTTTGGGTAAAGGGGTATTTTTAGGGTTCAGGGTCAGTTTTGGGTTTTTGGGTAAAGGGTTTTTTTAGGGTTCAGGGTCAGTTTTGGGGTACAGGGGTACAAGGGTACAGTGTAAAAATAAAGTAAAATTAAATTTACATTAATTGAATTTAATGAAATTATATTTAATTAAATTATATTTTAATAATTTTAAATAATTTAAATAAAAAAAAATTATTATATACTTACCAATACTTACGTTGTAATGGTAGTGCGTTGTAAAAGTTGCGTTGTAACGTCATATATCCACTGTTGCACTCTTTGCAGTGGGAATAGTAATTTTTACTCTTTTGTATTTGTACGTTAATAATATTGGCTATTATTTAATTAAATGTTGTTACTATATATATATGTTTTAAGAAATATGATTTAAAAAATATTATTTTTTTACTTTCATTAATTATTTAATTATTAAAAGTTATTTTAAGTATTGTTAATTATATTTTAGTAATGAATTTTTTATATTAATGTAATTAAACATTGTTTTTATTAAAGTCGATATTTTTTACAACTATATTTTTGTTAACGATATTTTGTACTCGATATTTTTGTACTTACCTGTTTGTACATACAAACTCGATATTTTGGTTGTAGATATTTTCTCGTCGATATTTTGGGTAGTCGATATTTTGGTAGTCGATATTATTTCAGTGATCCGACCTGAATGTATAGAAGTAGATGGATTGTTATATAGTATGGGAGTTGATGTTGGTGGCTCAATTATTTTTCTGCTGCTTTATTAAACTGCGGATACTTCAATATAATCAGGACTCCGAAGGTAAAAAAGATGCTCCCTGCATACAATACTCTGCTAAAACTGTTCATCAGGTACATTGATACCAGCCTGTAAGAAATGTTTTATTATAATGTGGGTGGACAACTGCCCTTCTCAAGGAAAAATCACAGCTCTTGTCAAGGGGAACTCTCAAAGTTGCTAAATTCGGATGACCTCAACCCCCTGGTAGCTATGGCACAGAGAAGACCAACTTAACTTAGGGCAATGTATTTATGTAGTACCAAAACATTAATAAAGACAAAATGCAAAACAATAAACATTCCTAACTGATTTAGAAAATTTGAGTCAAATTTGATAAACAAAACTACACAAAATTGACAACGATTCAATTAGGGAACCAGATATCTGAATGTTTAAAGATTTAGGTTTAAATACTGCCTAAGTGCACAAACCACCATTGATAATGGTCACGGCAGACTGACCCTAGGTACTATTTCAAGTTAACTGCGATGGAGCATGGGACAAATACACCTACCAGGTTTATTCTGGTCAAAGATTTCGCTTTCTGACATATCCCCTTAAATTTCAAATCCCCAGAGGAGTACATTTCTAAAGCCCTCACAGGTCTTCCTAGGATTCGTTAGAGACTTACAGTGTGTTGGGCCGAGGTCAAACAGCAGAGTCTAGTGCAGGTCCAGTTGCCACTAGTCAGTGAGGCAGTTTTTGGAAAAGTCCTCTTTGAGCTTGTTGTGCCCCTCATGCTCTAAAAGAAGATCAGCCATATGACATTTGGAGACTACTGCTTTGTTGTGGGTACAATAGACAGCTGACATAATCCTTTCAGTACTCTTTTCAGGTCACAAACAGAAGGTTTGGTACTCTTCTGATCTGTTTCAGGTCCAGGAGTCAGATTAAGTGGGTGCCCGCAGATGCCACATTTATACCTGGCATGAGCTAGTGAGTAGGATTGAATTCTAGGCCCACCCAATGGTGTAACATTTCTTGGGCCAACCCAACTCACGGAAGACATTTTTAAAATAGCGAATGTTTTTAGCCACACTATACATGAGCTTTGAAAGCTGGGTGTGTGTGTGGGAAGTGTAGCATGGTAATGCTACACAAAAGTCCATTTTTGAGCCAAACACTGTACCCGCAATAACTCAGAGACAGAAAAGATACATGAGAGGACACAAGCAGAGTCCTTCAGCAGCCAGACTGTGGATCCATAAGAATTGCCTTGACATTCAGGCATCTCCCCTTTTAATTGTGCCCCAAGTGTTATATGTAAATCCAGCAGAGCAGTCAAGCAGGATTGACACTCAACTAGGATTTGCCATTTTAATTAAAAAAGGAGGCCTATAGCCCCAACCTGCATATTCAGAGGAATCATCTCAGTTCATTCAGGGCAGCCTGTTGATTTGTCCTGGGAGGAATTTCACACATATTTAAGGCTAATTACTGGTTGGGAGAAGCTGGAGAGAAAATGCATAAGACAGGTAAAGGTAACTTTCTAAAAGCTACTTTTCCTCAATACTTATAAAAAAATCTAATTTCACCATCAAATTGGATTTTTAATAACTATGAAAAATGGTTTAATTATTTTTCAAGCTGATACCATTTGTAAGATTTAGTGTTGGGATTTTAATCTGCATTCTGGTTTTCTGCATACGACTCTAAACTTGCCACAGTGAAAAATTGCTTTCAGGTGCTAGTCATTGTGAGGCCATATTGACATTATAATTTCTACATATACTACTTGTAAACCACATGCACCCTGCCTCTTGGACCACAAGTACTAAATAGAGTGGCATATTAATATTTAAAATGAAGGAACTCAATTCACAAAGGTAAACGTTGTCTTTTTCTGTGCGGAAACTCCACACTCATAAATACAATGCTCTTAATCCCTTTGTGACTTGCAAAAAATCAGAAACTTAGACATAAGTGTTAGTTTACATTTGTGAATCAGGCCCATGGTTTTACAGATCAGAAGGATTTAATTTGACATGTTTTGCAATTTAAAAATCAGGCTGCAGTGGTAGACCTGAAGCCATTTTTCTGCTGCCACTGCTGGGAATGGCACAATAGACGTTCCAGGCCCTGCGTACACTTAGTGCCATATACTAGGAACTTATAGACAATTAGAAGTATATTCCTTTGACCACATTTTCTCAGCAAGAACAGGAAATGTATAACTGTTTAGTAGGGGTAAAGTGCACTGGGTTCTAAATTTAACAAAATATAAGGTACAGTGAAAGGTAAAAAATCCAGGGTGATTATGCAGAAAAGGTGCACTTCCTACACAGCCCTACTACAACTCATTTCAAACTTCTGTTCCTTGTTTCACAGTTTTTCATTTAATTTTAAATTTATTTGTGACCTCTATGCTATCTAAAAATGAATTGTTAGTCTTCCTGTCTTTATTAGGTCTGGGTATCTTTGTCCTCTCCATTACTACCTTCTGTAACTGTGAACTTGCCGGACATGACATCTGTCCAGGTCCCTTCCAAGCATGAAGTGGGCAACACAAACTACCTACTGTTTGTGTGCATTTCTTGGTGCTAAAATTGTAATTGGTGCAATCAATTCTAAATAAGTCTAGAATGTATATCAACAATCGGAATCTTTTCAAAATATAGCAATATTTAGTAAACACTCAAAACAATCACCAAAGCAACAACATAGGGCCTGATTTACAGAACTAACCTAAGACAAAATCCTAAATTTACTACCATTTTGGTATTCACAGAAGGCATTTACTAATTTTGGTATTCACAGAAGTTAGGAGTCCTAACTTTAGGACTCCTAAATGCCTTCTGTGAATAGCAAAAGTCTTAAAGTTAGGATTTTTCTCAGTTTAGGAGTCCTAAAGTTAGGAGTCCTAATTTTACTACTCCCAAACTGAGAAAAATCCTAACTTTAAGACGTTTGGTATTCACAGAAGGTATTTAGGAGTCCTAAACTTAGGGGTTCTAACTTTACTACTCCTAAACTGAGAAAAATCCTAACTTTAAGACTTTTGATATTTACAGAAGGCATTTAAGAGTCCTACAGTTAGTAGTCCTAACTTTACTACTACTAGGACTGAATCCTAACTTTAAGACTTTCGGTATTCACAGAAGGCATTTAGGAGTCCTACACTTCTGTGAATATCGAAATGAGTAAGTGCCTTCTGTTAATACCACAATGAGTAAGTGGCTTCTGTGAATACCGCAATTAGTAAGTGGCTTCTGTGAATACCAAAATGGTAGTAAGTTTAGGATTTTGTCTTAAATTAGGTCTGTGAATCTGGCCCATAGGTTTTATCACACTGGAAGAAAAATGTTGTTTGATTAAGTCTGTGCACATATCCAACACTGAAAATGCCTTTGTCTCCTGCTTCTTTTGCGTGCAAGGAAAGTAAGGAGGCACCTATAATTCCAGAAATCCTGAAGAACAGGACTGGGCTGGTAGGACTGAGGGCTTATGTATGTGAGTTATATGGCATATGGTTTTCTGACAAGCTGTTAGAAATTGTAAGTGTAAAAATAAGATCACTTGTTATCAAGATCTCTCTCCCTACAGATCAGCTATGGATCGGTGCTCTCGACTCTAAGTGACAAGCTCCAGTTTCCATCTTTTCTGCGCACCGTGCCAAGCAGTACCTTCCAAAACATTGCTCTAGCCCGGTTAATGGGATACTTTGGCTGGACGTGGATTGGGATTATCATCTCTGACGATGAAGTGGGAATGCTGGGAGGACAATCCATGAAGAGGGTGATTGAGCAAAATGGGGGTTGTGTGGCTTTTATGGAAAAAGTCCACCTGAGCTATCCTAGAGCGAAGATACTCAGCATTGTTAAAGTTTCCCAAAGGCATGATGTGAAAGTGATCATTGTCCACAGCTCTGAAGTCCACGTAAAGATGCTGATGGAGGCCTTCTACTCACAGAATGTGACCGACAAAGTCTTTGTATTCTCCGCTTCATTTACAGTGACCCTTGGACTCTTCCCGAGGCAGACCTGGCCATTATTTAATGGATCCCTGGCTATAGTCCTCCACTTCACAAATATGCCAGGCTTTAAGGAGTTTCTTACTCACCTTCATCCCTTACGAGATCCCAGTGATAAATTTATTAAACTCTTTTGGGAGAAGGCTTTCAACTGTAAGTGGCCAGACACTAATGGCACACAGGTAACGACTAACACAGAGAAAGATGGAAGGCCTTTACCATGCTCTGAGAACCAGACTTTACACAAAATGGTTACACATCTGTTTGAGTTGGATGATCTTGGCTCCACCTATCACACCTACCTTGCAGTTTATGCATTAGCTCACGCTTTGGATTCAGTGATGTCATGTAAACCTGGACAAGGACCCTTTGTCAATGGAGAATGTGCTGATGTCAATAACATTCAACCGTGGCAGGTAAAAGAGTGATACCCAAATATAACACAACAAAATATGACACATAGTCACTCTCCACATGCATGGTGAAATTGACTAAGGCCAAGCTTGATTTTAGTTTTCGCTTATAAGCTTTTTTTTCAGAAGGGCCACTGATGAAATTCAGGAAATAAATATTTTACCATTCAGTCAAATTTCCTTTTTTTTCTATTCCTTAATGAAACTAAAAATCAAACCTCCATCTTTATCATTTAAAAATCAATGTTTTTTTAATAATCGTGGGGATAATTGAGGATGCAATTTGGAGTAGTATTTACGCTTCCGTTGAGGTACCTCAGGATCTTACATTTATTTCAGACTAGGGTAAAATACCTACCTCTATTGAACAACTGAACTTTGAGGGAGGTGCAGAACTGTAAGAAAAATATGAAGACCAATAAGATTCTTTAGGTTATTCCTTTGCTGTTCTCCCGGAGGTGTTAACTATGAATCCTCATATTTGACAATTGTAAGGTATCTGCCTCACTGTGTATCTTCTTATTATCATGAGCGTGGCAGTACTTAATTTTAACAGGTGGTTTCGGGGGCTCGGAACTGGCAGTCAATTGTCAGTACCAGCTCTAGTGGAAGACCACCACATAAGGGTGGTCTATGTTTAATTTTGAGATGAGCACGACAACAGGGTGTAATAAATCTGAATACATTAAAATAGAACAGTATCTGCAACTCATGCAATTAAGAATTGCTTTCAGGCTGATACTGGCCCTGAGAAATCTCGATTGCTTCCAGTGTTACTGCCTGGAACACTTACCTTGCTCATCATTCGCAATATCTTCTATTATCTTAGACCTAATTGAATAGGCCAGACCTGTCTTCTTGTACATCCTACACTGCGCCCACTATACTCCTTGGGAGCGCAACTCCATGTAGCGACCAAACATTATTTGAGGAAACTCACCTTAATGAGCCCTGACGAAGTCCTCCATGTGAGAACGAAACGCGTTGGCTGAGTATAAAGCTCCTATTTCTTGGCAATTAACCGATTGGAAATAAAGACTTGTTTTGAAACATAATATTGATTCTCTGGACTTCATTACTTGGCTCACGCCCACCCCTTGCACTGCATTTATTATAGCTTTGGATAGCCTAGAGTAGGCTGAATTGCAACACATTTAGGATTGTAGTTGTGTTGATACTGTCATTGCACAGCTAACAGGGGCAATGGGTGGTGTAGTTTGGAGTGGCCTCCGGAGAAGGGCACTGGCACTTACATTTTTAAAAAATAAGCACTTGAGTACAGTCTTCTTGCTAGGTTGTGATACCATATGGTGCACTTGTGCTTCTACGCATATTGCTAGCCATGTCTGCCCAATATGCACAACCCTCCCAAACCAATGAATCATTTTTAGCCTAAAAAATTGGTCAGAAACTGAGCTTCATAATAGCTCTCTGTAAGAACAACCGAAATGCAAAGTTGATGTTTGGAGAATTGTTGTCATCATGTAACCTGGGGCTGGATGTAAGCTTTTCCTGATAATAAAAAGGATTGCCCAGGATTAAAGTAAATGTCTCAAAGTGTTATGTGAATCTCTTGATTTCTGAATGCTTATCAATCTTTCTCCTAGAAATCATTTTACTGACTGCATAAATATAATTATTCTTTTTACAATTGTACCCCAGACATCATCCAGTGGTCATGCACCACTGATCTCCAAACTTGTGGTACTGCATAGATGTCACTTAAGGGTTGTCAGGTGTTATAGCTGAGACCCCAGACCTGCCTCTAGATACCCCAGGAACTGCTCTTAAATCCTTTGGCTTCTGGGGTTCAAAAGATATAGAAGGAGAAGAGCTCTTACACTCTTTTGTCTAGTTATGTAGAAACAACAAAAGCTCGAGGTTAAGAGTCACTGGAGACTGTCAAGAGTTTCCCTTTACATTGTTACAATTTCTCCTGGCACCATGCTGCCCACCTTCTGCCCCAGGAAGCTTGCATCCAGTGGCATGGAGATTGGGTGAAACATGTGAAACAGTATGTCTTCTTCAATATAAAATGTGTGACAATACAGAGGGATATAGCCCATGTGGAGTCTGAAGATGCCTTTTTTTAACATTCAGAGAGAGTCAGTGTGGGGGCAAAACACTATTAGGCTTATTTATGAGAGCCTTTCATCCTTTTTGTACCAGGTACACATGGTACATGTGTGACGCAGGGCTCTCATAAAGATTTATGAAGCCACCTTGCTTGGCGTTGAGTGGACTCATAAACATGAGTAAGGCGATGCAGTGCAATTCGCTGCTTTGCCTCACTTTGAGCCCCGGAGGCGTTCCATGGGTGTTAGATTTTCCCATGCAAAACCCAAGGAATTAGATGCTGTCCCAGATTTACAAAGTGATGTAACCTGAGGAGTCTGGGGCAGAGCCAAATCCATACGCCACCTGAGGTGAGGCATAGCGAGGAGAAATATCTTGATTATTCCTTATTCTTTCCTTTTTCCATGTGTGCTGCATTCTGTAGGACACATAAACTTTCACAAAACCAATCCTGCCTGCAATGGAGGTACACTTGCACCCTGGTGCAATGGTGCCTACATTGGTGCTAGGCGGCCAAAATGGAGCCAGCACAAGTAGAAAGGACAGGAATGCGCTGTATTGCTGCCCTTTAACTTTGGCGTAGAGCAGGACAGCGAGGTGCCTTGCTGCCCTACACTAAAATGCAATACATGAGGCCCTAAGAGAATGTGCTTCAATCTTTGTGGGCCATGAATACATATAATTGGTCTACAAACAATTGCTTAAGCATCCACGGAGGGTCCGATGACAGATCTGCTACACAGAATGGAACTTCAGGAGGTTCCTGTCTTCAGAGTGCTCGCTGCATATTGATGCCATAGGCATGCAAATGAGGGGATTTTTAGTGACTGTAGTCAGCCACTGCACTGTTCACTTATGCTGAAAGTGGGATGTGACCTGACATAGTTCGGAGGCCTGTCTTTTAGATAATGACACCTCATTAAATTGTGTCTAGAATAGGTGGTGGGGGTATGTGACCAAAAGGTCAGGGCTCGATATGCATATAACATATTTTGTGCATTTCTTCATAAGTATTTTCATCTGCATTTTTTTACATATTTGTAAATTAATATGTAGTATTCAGTATTGTGTGTATAATATTACAATTTTCCTTTTTTATAAAAGAAAACAATGACTAGACAAAGATGTATTGAGTGTTCTCTGTTGCATGCAAGCAATTTGGGGTACTAGCACACACCTCCCTAAGTTGGCCTTGGAATGCACTCTTTTGCTACCCTGGGAGATTCAGGAGTCACAATAGGGTACTTGGGCACAGATTTATTCTACCTTTGTGCTGTTGTTGCGTGACGCAAAAACAACAAAATGGCTTTCATAATATTTACAAAGCCAAACAAATGGCAATTTGCACCACCTTGCTTGGCTTTTTAAAGACATGCAAAACAACATAGCTACTTGCTCTGAATTGTGTCACGTTTCAAACCGGCAGGGGTCCATAGGTGGAGCTTGGGCATTCTCACACATCCCTCAATGGTTTTTGGCGCATTCCCAGTTTTACTAAAGCAAGTAGAACTGGGAATGCGTCAAAATGCTACGCCTTCCACCACGAGTATAACAAGGAGAACTATATGTATTCCTCCTTTTTATTTTCTCTTTTCTTGTGCTCTGTATTCTGTTGCACACACACAAATAGGAAAATGTCTCTAAGGATTGTTTTTGGGCAGGAAGGGCTACCTCTGTCAAAAAATATTCTTGCTTGTAAGGCAGGCCTCTAAATCATATCCATGAGGCGACGCAATCCCACCATGCATAGCTTTGCATGGTCTCCTAGATATGGAGTAAGGGAAGGCAGTGTGAAATGCTGCCTTGCCTTACTGTATATAAAGGAGGACTCCATGGGTGGTGCTGTGGGTGTTCCTGCTCAACACGCGTGGATTATGACGCTGACACAAATTTACAACATCACCTAAACATGAGCCAGCACCAAAACCTTACACCTCCCAGAGCAGCCATAATGAGGAGAACTGTTTACATTTCTCTTTGTTTTTTTTTTACTTTCCACATGTGTTACCTTCTGCAGCACACATAGAATGAGAAAAACACCTCTTGTGATTTTTTTCCTGCAGGAAACTGCCCCTTTCTGCAGGAAAAACAATTATACCAACAACTTAGACACCTGTAAACCATGGTGCAAGGGTGCCTGCTTTGGGGCTCAGCTGCAGATTGTGCACATGTGCTGGCTGAAAGGACAGGATTGCACAGTGTCTTATAAATTTGGTGCATCCCTGTCATTTTGAATTGGAAAAGGGGAGCACAGCAAACTGACTTGTGGCGCTGCCATATGCCAATTCTTTGTAAAGGTTACAAGGATTAAGATCTTGCCCTATCATCACATCATTATTGTAATTGCTGCTTAGGGGCAAGGGAAGAGCAAGAGGTAGGCACTAGTTTGAGGCAGAGTGAGGCGAATACTTAAAACAGAACCTGTTGCAGTCAGTACCACTATGAGAGAGTGTACAACAGGGTTAGTCCGGCAAGCCCGAGAGCATAGATATCTGTGGTGCAGCAGGTAAAGTGGCATTGGGGCTCAAAGGACTGAGGGGCCAACTTCAATCCAAAGACCACGGCTTTTCCTACCCAAACAAGGGGTCAGGGAGGCCAAGTTTCCAGCTTCCATTAGGGCCCATGGCCAACTCACATGACTTGACCTTACTGGCTAGCACATTTAGGTTACATTTGAAAGAGAAAAAGCTGCTGCATGCATGCTGTCTTTGCCCTCCGGCTCTGTCTTTTGGGAAGGTAGATGATGAGCCTAAAGGGTGTGACCTTTCCAGTATAATTTCCAAAACCTGGTGAAGTAGATTGAGGAATGGCCCTGCATGTTAAATGATAGTTACCTCATGTTAACAGTGGAAGTATCCAACTCACCCACTCAGAAACAATGCAAACGCAGAAATGATCTACTCTAGAAAAGGGAGGAAATCCATCAGCAGCTCACTCCGATTCACAGGAAAGCGAATCAGTCCTGAGCAAGGCGCTGACGCAATGCCCATTCTAAGTTTATTTAAATTATTGAATGTAGCAGGCAGCTTGAAGATGTCTGTAGCAAGACTGCGAAAAAAGGGGGAGCATTCATTCTTTGGAATATTGCATGACCTTGAAATGCCGAAGTAAAGTAAATAAAATATCAAGCCTGTGGAGAACATATTAAAACAAGGTATTATCAATAACAGCCTATCGCTCCCCATTGAGGTCCATAATATAATTATGATCAGTTGTAAATGATCCTGAATCGATACCTCTCCTCCAATGCAAGTGATGAAAGACAATTTGTATGCTCCAATCTCTTAGGTTCTCCACTATGTGAGAAAAGTCAATGTGACACTTAACATCGGTGCCGACCTATATTTCGATATGAATGGCGATGCCCTTAGCGCTTACGACATCCTCAACATTCAGATACTCAGCAATGGCGACATCCGGCTGGTAAAAGTGGGCAGCTACGACTCCCAAAAAGGCGAAGAAGTGCAGGTCAACACAACGAGCATATTATGGGCTGAAGACAACCAGGTGAGGGGGCATATTGAAAACAAGTATGTATTTTTGTATAACATGTCGCTATGTCTGTACAACAATGTACATGAGCAATTGGGAGATATCACAAAGCTACAAAGATGTGTATTTATAAAAAGTGCAATGATCAGGACCATCCACTGGCATGGCATCATGAACTAAGGGGCATATTTTTGAAGCTTTCGTGCAGCACAGAAGCCACCTTGCTGTGCTGCATGAGAGGGAAAGAGCAGGAATATTCCATATTTGACATGATACGGTATACTCCTGTCATTTCCTTATGCGTGTACCCTTTTAGCTGCCTAGAGCCAATGCAGGTACCCTTGTGCCATGGTACAAGGGTAGCTGCATCGCAGATGACATTGTTTTTAGAATAGGAAGGGGCAACTCTGGGGCTCTTTCCTCTCTCTATCTGTGCTGCAGAATAAAGATATTTCTCCTTGTTACGCCAACACTGGGGAAGTGTAGAACTTGGACGCATTCCCTGGTGGACCAGCAATTGTTGGTGAATCTGGGAATATGCCCATGCTCCACCCATGGATCACTTTCCTATGGAAGAGTAATGCAATGTAATGATTTTCACATTACTCTGGATTTATCAAGCCATGCAGGACCGTGCAAGGAGGCTTGATAAATCTGACTTAGGCTTTGCATCCACCTTGCTCCCTGTGCGAGGCACACGGGTGATACTAAACCTTCATAAATATGCCCCTAAGTCTATTGTCAGAGGAAAGTGATAAACATACGCCTACACTTTATGCAGACGTCCTATCTTGATTAGACTCTCAGTAATCCCAGGAGTAGCGATGAAAATGTGTTTGTTGTGGATTGTCATAATTACTCCTGCTCTTCTACACATACTCAGGGTAGACAATCTCAAGAAGTTTAGCACCTGTCTATTTACACTACTTAGGGGCTGGTTTCGGTCCGGGTCGGAAGGGCATCGAACGTGATCCGGCTGGAAAAACTACGACCTGTATGTGTGTTTGCCGCCCGACTCGTACAGATGTGCGACCCAGCCAGTACGATGCGAGCTACGTGAAAATCACCGACTAAGTTGTTTCCGGGTCCGAACGGATCTGTACGTCTCGGTCATTAGCTGACCGTGCCATGCAATGTATGCAATTTATGACCGAGCCAGTATAATGCATGCGTCAAACAGCCAGTGTGAGCCGAAGTGTCAGGCTCGCAAAACGTCCGGGAAGTTGCCTTTGGGAGTCCGCGTCGGACCCCCTGTCACCCACAGCCCTATGACTCGGACACAGGGGGAGACCAAAGGGTCTCCCCAACACAGGCATGTATGGTGCGGATAACACCGATGCGTACCCACTGTAGGGGGCGCCCTTGAGCAAGACATACCCATTCAGTCAGTGGGAGCCCATATACGTGTCGTACAACTGGCTCCCATTGACTTCTATGGGAGTCTGACCGAACCGAGTCCGGCAGCATACAGCGGCATCGTACTCGCTCGGTCGGACTGCAGGACTCCGGCTCGGTCAGAAAACACTCCGGATCCGGCTCGGTCAGAGTGCTTCCCGACCCAATCGGAATCTGCCCCTTAATGTTTCTTTCTCTTTGCCTTGCTGCTCCTTGTTAGTTTTCATTGGACTGTCCTAAGGCTTAGGGCCTCTGTGGCACAGTTCAAGAACAATGTGGTCTTGAGATGAAGTAGCAAACCTTAAATACATATTTGCACATAATAAATAACATTTGATCAAAGGAAGTCAAATACTGTGAAATATATTCAGTTAAGTCAAAAACATAATATTGAGAGAGGTCACTTTTATTAAACACAAGTCAGTCCTTTGGCCCTTGATGCCTACAAAGCATTCAAAAGTATACAAAATAAAAAATATGGCATATAATACCCTTAACTTCAAGTATGCATAGATGCCTAATGTTGAAAGACAGACTACAAGTTTACTGTGCATAAGATTTAAAGGTACATTTAAGAAATACCAGAAGAAAGAGTTTGCCGTGGAAGCATAAGGCAAGAATAGGATTAACTGTACAAAGGAGTAAACTATGAAAATGCTGGTACTGAACACTAGCTGACAATTTGCATCTTTGACAAGACAAGAGGGTAACATTATGCATAACTTATTTAATTCGGTACTCTGCAGTACTTAAAAGAAGATTTAGAATTCTGGAGCTTTGAATGAGCTCACAATATAGACCACTGTTGAGGGCTTTATGGGTTGTTAAATGCTTTAATGCTGAGTTATAAGCCTGAGTTGAAGGCAATGGCCTATAATGAGGGAGAGAGAATTTAACAACCGGTATAGCTGAAGGAACAAGGGCTAATAGGCTATTAGAACATTGCACCCACTAAGGGTAGAATGTTCTAAATTAAACAGGGAGAAACATGAAGACAAACATTGGGTTGTTGGGGCTCCAGGCTTCTACCCGCCATTATAGGCCTTGGGCCCCTGCATTGTCTTCAAAGGAGCTCTCAACATTCTAATGTTCAAATATAGCCTTAGAGCTCACCATAGTGGGCTCCATGGCCATCAAAGGCCTCAGCGGGAGCGGGCCTTTAATGTCCGGAAGAACGTGCTATGGAGGACTATAAGGCTATTAGAACATTCCGCCCCTATAGGGCTGAATGCTCGAATTAGTCAAAACAAAGGCCTCACGGAGCCCAAGGGGGTTGAAATCCCCTTTGGCTCTGTAAGGACTTCGTTAAACATTGGCCATTACCGGCCATTATAAGCCTATTGTCTTCTCGACATTAAAATGTACTAATGAGAAATAGAACACTACAGTCCTGTAATGGGATCCTGTTTTTCACACTCTTCCACTTTTGTTTGCTGCTCAGCAGAGATTAGTATCCTTTAATTTATATAATAATTATTTTTAAGTAGAATATTTAATGTTTGTTTTGTTCTTTAGGAATGTTATCTTATGGCTGACTTTTGTGTGTTGATAAATTTCATGAGAACGCGTATATAAGCTTCTTAACCCTTCGTGGGAGCCTGTCGGGCATTGCAGCACCGGCCTGATGAGGAGCAGAGCCCAATGATGAAGCATGACATCCTTCGGGGTATGTGAGGGCAATCCATAAGAGACCTGTTCACTCCCCCTCTCCCCTCAGGAACTGCACACTCTTTTGACTTACATCTTCACTGGTTGCCACTACACACGCATATCAATTTCAAGGTTTCGTGTATTGCCTTCAAAGCTCTGGGTGCTGTGGGACAAAACTATTTAAAAAATAAATTCTTCTGGTCAGTTTCTCCTAGGCCATTGCGATCCTCACTAACTTTCAATCTTAGCGTTCCCTAGTAAGAAAGAGTCTGGTGCGGCAAAAGAAGCTTTATGTATGGGACAACCAAATGCTGGAATGCATTGTCACATCACTTAAATAATCTTAAACTTGCTCTTTAATTTGAAGATCCATATTTAGGTTGCCTTCTTGTTTTCTTCATCCCTCTGTTGTTGGACTAGTTCCAGGGTGCCTAGGGGCAAGGAAGCACTTTATAAAATGCATTTTCATTTTATTAATTTCATGCCCTGGGACCCCTTGCACAATTCTTTGAGATGGTGGAGAAAGCCTATCTCAAAAGTGAGGATGAGTAATATAGCAAAGAGCTAAATATTTTTTTAAGAATACAACAAGATCAAGCTTCTGATTAATGTGAACAGATTAATGAAACAAATGAATGAGAAGGTTAAAATCTAGGAGTAATACTCAATATTCCTAGATAACCTTGAAGAGATATTGGACTGTCTGGCTGTGAAACAGTCAGATAAACTGTGCAGTTATATCATCAAAGAAGCAATTTTTTACAGATTATTGATAAGAAGTATAAATCACAGAAGAATGCTAATTTGTGGGTCAGCAATTTTGCATCACAAATATTCTGTGTTATACCTTTTTAAACTGAAGGGAAGTGCCTGCCAGGTTGTAATTGTCCATTATGTGGTGTTTCTGATGCAGATGACCTTCATATATCCATAGACTGTACTTGAAAGAATGTTGGTCTTCTGTGACAGCTGCAATCTAACAGTTTGTGTAATAAAAGTTTGTGAGTTCCACTAAAATCATTATGCTTTGCCAAGATATTGATATCTGGTAATTGTGCCTAGAGCACATAGTAGATTTCCGAATAGAATACCTAGCAGAGGTAGACAATGTAATCAAGGATTGGAATTCTTGTTATTTGATGCATTACTGCAATAGTAAGTTGAAAAGGGAGCGTTTCTTGGAAATTCAGAGTCTGTGGTACTTTACATTCAAGTTGGACCTCTTCCTTGTTAAACTTTCCAATCGGAGAAGAAGTTTAGTTGGTCCTACAGGTTAGCGGGTGCATTAGCAGTGAAAGCATACACTCAAAGTTGAAAGGGTGTAAGGGGATAAGCTTTTTCCCCAATTGTGAAGAATCAGAGGTTGTTGTTTCCGGTAAGGGAGAGGGTTGTTGAGCTGTATTTATAAAACTTTTTTGGGATAGGTCAGGCATGGTTTCTATTAGTTCTGGAATTGGTTATGGAGGAACCCGGAATGATTCAGACATCAATAGGAATAGTGGTAGGTGTTGGAGGATCATCCATTGGTAGAGTAATTTGTGATGAACATTTATGTCCACAGAATTTCAAGAGATCCAGAGAATTTGAGGATATTTCAGACGAGCCTGCAGAGCTCCTCAATATGTGTTGTGCACATGGTGGCAGAAAAAGTTACAGGAGTACCTTGAATGTTTGAGTTGCTGGTGCCTGGAGATGGATCTCAATCTGTGGAGGTAAAAAAGGCTGTAATATTCAATGCTGTGGTCTGAATTGTTTAGAAAGGGTCTGATCTATAGAACTGTTAATTGCTATAGGTTGCAATCGTCGCAGGCCATTCTTTGGTGGCAGGAATGCCCATTGATAGAATTTCTTACGTTTGTAGAGTGATGAATGGAATGAAACTGTGGGGTCTAACTTTGTCTGAGTACCCTCCTATTGGGAAGTAAATTCGAATGTTAATCTATTTGAAGGCTAGCCTGCTAATTGATTTTGATTATTCATGCCTTGGATTGGTAGTTAGCTGCTGTACTCTGCCTTTTTTGTCTTACAAGAGTTTCTAATGTGAGGGGCCAGACTTTAGTAATAGGTATTACCAGACGTGTGTGTGTGTTTTTACTAGACCTGTGCAGTAAAGTCTCTTTGCACGGTTCCTGTAGTTTTGCAACTCCACACTCTGCTTAGACCGTGGAGTTCAGCAAAACTCTGTACTTCCCTGCAAGGTGGAGTTTACTGGTGCTCACCTCAGCCATTTGGAAATTCAAAGATGGAACCTGTGTCCAGACATAGACCCACCCAGAATCTCCAGTCGCACGCTCACACAGGACAAAGTGAAACAATGTGTGGCCTTGGTAAGGGAGAGCTAAAGGCAAGCTACCCATCCGCGTGCTCCAACTGTTCCACTTCCTACCCAACTGGCCTCCCTTAGATCCTGGATAGCATGGTGTCAGAGTAGAGTAGAGCAGAGCAGTGATTGAGAAAGTCAAATCCATGCTCTGCCTGCCCTTATAACACAATGCTGGACCCACAGTCCCTTCATGTTCTCCATGAAGCTGCCATGTACTTGACAGGCTGAGGAGCAGTGAGCCACAGGCCATGAAGGGGCAGCACTCATGGAATTTGTGATGGTTCAACAGAACTACTACTCCTGGTGAGTCTTATCTTTAGATTACCTGTCATTATCTGGTCAACAACAAAGGAGTTCCCACTGTGATGATTATGCATGCATTTATAAATGAGTTTGTATCAATAAGGAAGAGAGTTACATTATCAAACAGCCCTTGCAGGGCTTGATCAGATTTCAAATCCAATGCAGCAAGCAACAGCAGAGCTGACAATTTTGGAACAGGGGAGCCTTGAGACCCAGCGTTGGTTTAACCTGTGATTCTGATCACATCCCTTAATCTCCATGTGCCTACAAAATAATGCATGGGTGCTCAGTTATAGCACCCCACAATGAGGCACAATGTTGTGTTAGGCAGGCTGAGGCAGTCCACGGCATTACTGCTGCCTCTTCCTCCAGAGGTAAGTGGGGGAACTACATGTGCCCCCAGGGACCGTTTAAAGTGGCCCATGATGGACGGTGGCCCTGTTGTGGGCACCCAAATTTCACTTCTGGCAACCTTTTCATGGTAGTCTTCCTACCATGAAAGGCCGTCAAAAGGGATATTGTAATCCTGACTTGGATGCCTGCCTCCACACTGCTGTCATCCCGGACTACGAATCCGACCACCCCCCTGTCTGGATCACTGATCATGGCAGAGGCAGCGGTCTTTCCCCTGACGATTGTGGGTTCAACCTCCATTATGTTAATCCGGCGGCCGGACAGAGGGGTTGTTGGCAGTCAAACCACCACTGACAGCCTGTTGATGGCAGTCCGCCTGCCATCATAATCAGCCCCAATGTTCTTTGCCACTCAGTTCTGAAATAGAGGAATACCTCTTTTACCCAAAATATAAACAGTTTCACAATTGTGTTAACAAGGCAGATCCTGATGAGCGCAATACATGAATGTAAGCTTTATGAATATTGCCAGTAATCAGAAATATTTCTGCAATAACCAACCTCCTGGTTGTACCAGGCTTGGGGTCTCTACCCTCTGAATATAGGAGCCCTTCATCCCAATACACTTTATGGGCACCTTGAGCATTCCCTGCAGCCTCAGCAGCCACCTGCTGTCTGAGGGGTTCAAGAGAAGGACAGGTTAACTGAGCCTGCCCCAAGTCTGCCCTAGAAGGTCCCCCTGTCCCCAGAAACTCAACCTGATCAGGTTCAAGCTGTGCAGGGACAGTTCCTTCAGGGGTCTCTAGGTCATCTTCCTGTGAAGGCTGATCCTCACTTGTGGGCAGTTGGGAAGGCACAGCCTTTTCCCTCCTGTTCTTCTTCTTGGAAGGTGCTTGGTCCATTGTTCCAGGATCCAAGACCTGAGGTTCAGAGAGGCACTTTTTGGCCTGTGACCTGGTCACAGCAAGGACATGTGATGATATCCCTAACATCTCTGCATGAGTCCTGTACTCAACTTCTGACCATAGAGAGCTCTCCAGGTCATTGCCCAACAAACATTCAACTGGGAGATCTGCACTAACCACAACTCTTTTTAGGCCAGTTACCCCTCCCCAGGAGAAATTAACAATTGCCAAACTATGTGTCGTAGTGACATTGCTGGCATTGGTCACCAGGTAATTATCACCTGGTATGTATTGTCCAGGGCCCACAAAGTTAGGTGTCACCATAGTGACACTGGCACATGTGTCCCTGTATGCTTGAGCCACTTTTTCATTAATCAAAGGCGTCTGCCTGTACTTGCCCAGATTACTGGGGCTGACAGTAGTGGACAAATCTATTTCCACATCACAAATCAGAACAGCCTGTGTAGGGGTTCTGACTAGGCCAGACTCTCCCTCAGTTCCCAAGGTGATACCTACTACCCCCTTTTAGTTTGTGGACCAACACTGCTGACTGTACTATTCGGTGCAGGTGCCTTAGGGGCTGCAGTGTTGGGGGCTCCACCCTTTTTACACTCACTGGTCCAGTGACAGGTGTTTTTACAAGTACTACACCAGGGTTTTCTTTGACCTTCTTTCTTCTTCTTCTTCTTGGAAGTTTGGGACCCACCCTCATTATTAGTTTGGGACCCTGTTGAAGACTTCTGGTCTTTAGCTTTCTGCTCCCCACCCTTCTGGTCTGTTTTCTTTTGGTCACCACCCTGGTTCTGGTTCTGGTTCTTTTGCTTAACTCTGGTTCTAACCCATTTGTCTTCCCTCTTTCCCAATTCTTTGGGAGAGGTCAGATCTGAGTCAACCAAATGTTGATGCAACTGCTGGTTCTGACAATTATTTAAAATGTGTTCTCTCATAAGCAAATTGTACAATCCTTCATAGTCTGTAACCTTACTTCCCAGCAACCAGCCCTCCAGAGCCTTAGTGGCACATTCAACAAATTCAGACCAGTCCTGAGTCTCTGTCTTCTGGGTCTCTCTGAACATTAACCTGTACTGTTCAGTGGTTAAGCCTAACCCATCTATCAGAGCACTCTTCAGGACCAGGTAGTTTCTAGAATCCCCATCACTAACTGTGAGGAGTCTGTCTCGGCCTCTACCTTCAAAGGAGAGCCACAAGATTGCTGCCCATTGCTCTTGAGGGATCTGCTGTACTCTGCAGGCTCTCTCAAGTGTAGTCATCCATTTGTGGATATCATCCCCAGCTTTGTAGGGGGGCACAATCTTACTCATGTTTCTATTGTCATAGGACCTGTCTTTATCCTTAGGGATAGTGCTGCCACCAATGGATCCTAATCCACTCTCTATAGGCTGCCTTGCTCTAGCAAGTTTGTCTTTGGCCAGGGCAACTTCTAGTTCTTGCTTCTGGATCCTAAGCTCAGCCTCTCTCGTTTTGGCCTCATGTTCCCTTCTCTGAGGGCTAGTCAACCCCCTCCTGGAGTGACCATGAGAACCTCTAGAAGCTTGGGAGGTGTTGGATTCACTTGAGTGATTCCTCCTCCTCCTTTGCTCCTGTTAAGTCCACTTGGGGGTCTGAATGGGTTAGACCCACTTTCAGTCCAAAATAGGCTTAAGTGAGCCTGGTTAAGCCTGCTGACTAGCACCTGGCTATTTCTACCATCATCAGAATCACTTTCTTCTTCCTCCTCCTTCCTCCTCCTCATCCTCAGGCTGAGTATCTCCAGTGGTCTGGTTTTTCCTCATCTATCTGGATGACAGGGACAGGGGCATCAGTGTTATCATCTTCAGAGGGAGAGCCTCCTCCTCCAGGCCCTTTGGGGTTAGGATGGGAGGTCTTTAGAGTTTCAGACTGGTCTAAAAGCTCTCTGAGGTGTGCTGTAGTAGGGGTGGGACCCGTCTTGAGACCTCTTAAGGTACACAGCTGCCTCATTTCTTTAAAGTTTAACATAGCAAATTTGATTGGTGCCCTTGGAGGGTCACTCTCAACAGGGACAGATCCAGTGGACCCCTCTGCTCCAGACATTGCTCTAGTGTGGGTGGATATGTTGCAATCTACCTACACTGGTGTTTACCTACTAAACCTATCTAGGGGTTGTAGGCAGGGTGTGCTACTCCCTATCCTCTGCAACAACTAAGTTCAGTAGAACTTAAGTATACTAGTCTTGTTCTATATGTACCTAACAGGTACCTGTATGATCTTTCAAATGATACTCTCAAAGATTGTAATGGTAAAACAACAGCAAGCTCAAATCCCAACCGCTGCTCACCAATGTGAGAAGTTGGCCTGTTATATGATGCTCACTAGTTCTAGTGATCACCTTGTACCATGCAAAGCAACCCTTATGATCATTGGTTGTAAGTCAACCTTATAGACCAGCTATCCTAGTAGCGTGGACAAAGCAGTCAGGCTAAACTCTGTAAAGGCATGTGAAGCAAGCTGTTTTACCATACACAATCCCCTTGAATACCAAATGAAAGGACACCACACAGATATATATTGAAAATATATATATATTTATTTACTACAAATATCTCCTATACTCTTTAGGAGCACAGAAGCAAATGCGTTAAAACAAAACACAGTTTAAATATACAGAAGTTGCACAATATGGATGAGTCCTAGGGGCCACTTAAACCATATACTAAAATAGTGGTATAAGAACCACCAATGGGAAAGGAAATAGGCCTAGGGCCTGGGGAATCGCTGGAGCTGTTCGGGACTAACAGTGAAGTAGTCGGGAAAGGCCCGCGGTACTCGGGTGCAGCGCTTAAAGCACACGCATGCACCAATGCAATGTCAATGGTGCGTAAAAGTTACAAAGTTAGTGTTTTAGGAACCTTCCGACTGACCTAGAAGGACAAAACTTTAGATCTAGGCACTAGAGGTGTGTACCAGTGTAGGAACACCAGCGTTGCTGAGTTACCTCACCCACAGGAAGCGGGTGCATAGGTGCCAAGTAGTGTCAGGTTTCGTCACGCAGGTCGATGGTGACTGGAGATGAAGATGCTGCAGGCGGGTCGTCGAGGAGAGTTCCGGTGGATCGAAGGATGGATCTGAAGAGGTGAAGACCTGAAAGCAGAGGGGACAATGTTCAAAGTCACTAGCCAGTGACTATCGTGGAACCAGGATGGAACCAGGTGATGTCGGGTGCAAACAGGTGATGAGGTGCAGCTTGTCTCCGCAGCCACGTGGATACGAAGAGGTCAAGGACATCCAGGAGTCGATCACGAGCTGTTCCACAAAGTCTCTAGCTGATGGCAGTGTTGGCAACTTGATTGGAGCAAACAGGCCTTGGCTAATGCAAGCCACGCAGGAAGTGAAGAAAGCTTAGTTCTCGGACCAGCAAGGTCAGAGGGGCTGCTCCTTTTTACAGGAGCAAGGGCCAGTCTGGAGCAACCAGACCAGCAGTGTAGATTGTAGATTTCATCGACAAGATGGTCACCAGCCAACGGGCTAGTGACCGGGATAACGCGTCGAGTGGCAAAGTGCAAAAAGGCCCCACGCAGATCGTGGAGAGGCTGGGGGGCTGATCTTCGGTGCAAATGCTCTTTGGTGGTGGGGCTTCTCAAACCCCAAAGCACAGCATCGAAGGTGCCTCAGGTGCTGCGCAGTCAGCTTCTCGGTGGTCTTTCAAGATGGCCGGTCCCACGTCTCTCGATGCCTCCATGGGTCTCTTCTTTTAAGGGACTGTGGATCGGGCTGTGAGATGTCTGGGAATCCAGGTCTTGTTGGGCTCTGGGCTCGGGCTCCAGCGGGAGGCAGTGGCAAAGCAGACGTCGAGTTGCTGGTTGGTGCCTGTATTCACAGGGTGGTCACTCCTTGGCCACAAGGGAGATCTCTTCAGTCTTCTGTGCAGCAGAATGTCGAAGTCCAGTTTTCTTCTTAGTTTCAAGTCGAGTTCAGCATGATCTGAAGTCTTGGGACACAGCTCCTACTCTTATTCCAAATCTAGGGGTCGGATTACCTGCTTGGTCCCTCCTCTGGGTGGGACCAGGAAGGGGGTGGTTACACCCCCTTTCCTTTGTCCAGCTTCGCGCCAAGACTGGGGCTGGAGAGCCCCAGCACCGGTTTGGACTGGCCAATGCACAGGGACACCTTGTGTGCCCCAGGCATGTCTCATTCTATTCAGCCCTGTCCTACCCAATACACAAAACCCTGTCCGGGGTGGTGCTAGCACCTCCCAAGGCAGGAAACCCTTTGTCCAAGCCTCCCTCGCTGGAAGGACTCCCAGCAGCAGGAGGTCAGACTTGTGTCTGTGGTGGCAGCATCCATTTTGTAATGCTGAGGATCATGTTTAACTTTGTTATGTACATGTCGTGTCCCTCTAGCAGGGTGGAATGCTACCCCCGTCGCCAGAACTGGCGAGGGGGTAGTATTCCAATTTGTATGACACCTTACTCGACATGTTTTGATAAAGCCAAACCAAAGATAGCATTTAACCGCGAGGTTCATAATGCACTTAAGAGTATATGGTATGGCAGTATCATGGAACAGCTAAAGGACGTGGTTCCGAAAGCTGCAGACAGGCTCAGCTCATGCTAGAGCACCATCTCACATATTTCCAAGCACTCTGCCTCCAGGATTGATGAGGCCTTCCATAGGAGTGGCTGATAGGAACATATGTGTCCATTTTAGGTTAGATATAGACATACTATATATAAGTAAGAGGTGATTACACCGACTTACCCCAGCTGAGTGATCAGCCAGGGTGGCATAATACATGCTGCAGCCCCTGGTAGGCCTTGGAAACACCTATGCCCTGGGTACCTGGGGTACACTGTTACAGGGGCCAATAAGGTGAACCAGTTCCAATTCGTAATGCACCTAGTGTGCATTGGCATTAATTTAGAGAGAGAACAGCAGGCTGTGGGTCTGATTAGCAGGCCCACAGCCACATTAAGTCATAAACCAGTGAAGCAAAAAGCAAAAATTTGGGGTGACCATAGGATAGCAGACCCTACTCTCCTACAAACAGTAAACATATTAAGCAACTGATTTCCTTTAGCAGCATTGCATGCTGAGATCAGCTCAATGCACACAGAGTACTACAATGGATATGCTAACCCAGAGAGTTACATAAGCAGCTAGTACAAGCGACAACAGGAACTGCTGCTAAAATACTTTATTTGGACTAAGAGTCCCGATGTGGACAACTTTACTTCAAATTTAAAGTCATAAGTTCAAATCATTTTGTAGACAATTCAGCCTTTTAGTGGTCTAAGGCTGATAAGATCATTACCACTAAGTTGAGTGAGCATAAAAGCTATTATTTGTGTTGATTTAGTGTTAACAAGGACAAATCTAAGGGATTTCCAATTGTCTTCTAATTTTATGGTTATTATAGGTTTTTTAATAATTGCAGTGATGTAACTAAAATAATGACAGGTGCTATTACTGCCTGTGATACCATCAATTGCGAAAGGTCATGTGATGTCACTTCTGCTACGTGGTCTGATTCATTAAAGGAACATAGTCTTTTCCTCCTTTCCGCAGATCCCACGTTCTGTCTGTAGCGAGAAGTGCCCACCAGGATACAGAAGGGCTCCCAGAGAAGGACAGCCTGTTTGCTGCTTTGAGTGCATCCCTTGTTCACAGGGAGAGATCAGTGATCCTGGTGAGTTTTGGCAACTGGTGTACTTATTAACCCTGGGCAAAGTACTACGCTACGCTTGCGTAGTTTGCGAATTTTGCGCTACTTCGCACTACGCGCTGCACTTAGCACAGTGCAAACACGCGTAGCGGTAATTTTTTGCTTGATCGCGGTCCTCAATGTCAAGTTGGCGACCGCAAGAGAGCAAAATGACATCCCGGCGAGACTTTTTCCTTGTTCGTCATCAGCAACATCAAGTTGCCAATCGCGAGCGTGGAAAATAAACCTCCCGGCGAGATTCTCAACACGGGGGGTCAGGTTTCTGATTGTGAGTGGTTGCGTATCCTCACAACTGCTCACGATGAGAAACTACCAGTCCGAGTTGAGAAATCTACTCGAGCGGCAGAAAACAACCGCTTGCACTGTGCAAGATCCACACGGCTTGGTCGCCCCAATCACTGCTGCCGCTCCTGCCTGCCTTTGCCGCCTCCTGCCTGCAGATTCCTTCGCTCGCTGCCCGCTGCTCCTGGGAATTTCCCGCTGCTCCTGGAAATTTCCGGCTGCCCGCTGCTTCTTGGAATTTCCCGCCGCTGCCTCCCTGCGGCCCCGCCCCCCTGTGATTCCATTCGCCGTCCCGCTCCCGCCACCCAGCTGCTCCTCCCTCCCGGCTCCTTACTTATGACGCCCCCAGAGAGACCGCGCAGCGGACACGCGCAGCGGGAGCGCCGATTGAGCGCCAAAGGTGCGCCAAAGGTAAGCCCGTCTGCGCCCGTCCGCGCCTGGCCCGCGCCCAGCGCCAGGACCCCTGGCCCTCCCCGCCGAGGCAAGACGACCCGACTGACCTACGACGCCGCCACTCTCAGCGCACTCAATGCCGGCCGGACCCACGCCTGCTGCCGAGTCACCCCGAGACGCACCCACGGACCCTTCACCTGCTGCACCTGCAAGTTCACCTGCCTCAGAACCTGCCCCGCACCCGCCAAGACAAACACCAGCAGCAATCACCTCAAGTGCATCCTGATCAACACCCGCTCCGTCCACAGACACGCCGTGGAACTCTGGAACCTCCTCGACGCTACATCACCAGACGTCGCCTTCCTCACGGAAACCTGGATGAACGCCTCCTCTGCACCCGACATCGCCATCGCCATCCCGGACGGGTACAAGATCATCAGGAGGGATCGCATCAACCAGACCGGAGGTGGCATCGCCATCGTCCACAGGAACACCATCCGCATCACGACCGACGCCAACGACTCCTTCGCCGCAGCCGAACATCTCCACTTCCAGATTCACACCGACCCTAAGACGACCCTCAGAGGCACCCTCGTCTACAGACCCCCGGGACCACGCACACAATTCAGCGAAGACATCACAGACTTCATCAGCCCGCACGCCCTCCCCTCCACTGACTACATCCTCCTCGGGGACCTCAACCTCCACCTGGAGAACAACAAGGACCGCAACACCACCGCCCTGCTGGAAAACCTCGCCAACCTCGGACTCAAGCAACTGGTCAACACCCCCACCCACTACGTCGGCCACACGCTTGATCCCGTCTTCTCTTCCAGCAAGTACATCACCTTCAGCCACGCCACCGGACTCCACTGGACCGACCACAGCTGCGTCCACTTCAGCTTCAAAAGATCCACGACCCACCACCACCCGCAACAGGTACTTCACAGGAATTGGAGCAAGATCACCACAGACCAGCTCACCACCTCCCTCAGCCAGAGCCCACCCGCCAACACAACGGACCCCAACGAAGCAGCCCGCAACTTCACACAGTGGCTGACCGCCTGCGCCGACGACCTCGCGCCACTAAAGAACCCTCCCAGCAGACCCAGAAGCAAGAAGGCATCCTGGTTCACCGACAACCTCAAGGACTCCAAGAAGACCTGCCGCACCCTCGAGAAAGCCTGGCTCCTCAACCGGACGACCGACAACATGACCGCCCTCAAACACGCTACCCGCAAGCACCACCAGCTCATCCGCACCACCAAGAAGAAATCCCTGAAGGAACGACTGGACAACAACGCCCACAACAGCAAAGCGCTCTTCACTATCGTCAAGGAGTTCTCCAACCCCAGCACCGGCACCAATGACATCACTCCGTCACAAGACCTCTGTGACTCCCTCGCCTCGTTCTTCCACCGCAAGATCGCCGACATCCACAACAGCTTCGGCGCCCCACCCACGCACCCAACCGTCGAACCAATGCCCCCCACCGCCACCCTTCGCACCTGGACCACGGTGACCACCGAAGACACAGCCCGCACGATGAACACCATCCACTCCGGATCACCGACCGACCCCTGCCCACACCACGTCTTCAACAAGGCCGACTCCACCATCGCACCCCAACTCCGGAACATCATCAACGCCTCCTTCAACACCGCCACCTTCCCGGAGAGCTGGAAGCACGCCGAGATCAGCGCCCTCCTGAAGAAACCTACAGCGGACCCCACCGATCTCAAAAACTTCCGCCCCATCTCGCTCCTCCCTTTTCCTGCTAAAGTCATCGAGAAGATCGTCACCAGACAGCTGACCGCCTTCCTCGAGACGAACGGATCCCTCGACCCCTCGCAGTCCGGCTTCAGAGCCAACCACAGCACCGAGACCGCCCTCATCGCAGCCACCGACGACATCCGGACCCTGCTCGACAAGAGGGAAACAGTGGCCCTCATCCTCCTGGACCTCTCCGCTGCGTTCGACACGGTCTGCCACCGCACCCTAGTCCAGCGCCTCAGCAACATCGGTATCCAAGAGAAGGCACTGGAGTGGATCATCTCGTTCCTCGCCGGAAGAACACAAAGAGTCCGCCTCCCCCCGTTTCGCTCCGAGGCCACAGAAGTCATCTGCGGCGTCCCGCAAGGATCTTCACTCAGCCCCACCCTCTTCAACATCTACATGAAACCTCTCGCAGCCATCGCACGCCAGCACAACCTCAACATCATCTCTTACGCCGACGACACCCAGCTGATCCTCTCCCTCACCAGAGACCCCGACACCGCCAGAACCTGCCTACACGAAGGGATGAAAGACGTCGCCCAGTGGATGAAGGACAGCCGCCTGAAACTGAACTCGGACAAGACCGAAGTCCTCATCCTGGGATCTTCGCCCTTTGCCTGGGACGACTCCTGGTGGCCCCCAGCCCTGGGCACCGCACCCAAGCCAACCGACCACGCACGCAACCTGGGCTTCATCCTGGACCCCTCCCTCTCATGACCAGACAAGTCAACGCCGTCTCCTTATCGTGCTTCAACACCCTGCGTATGCTTCGCAAGATCTTCCGCTGGATCCCGACCGAGACCAGGAAGACTGTCACCCAGGCACTCGTCACCAGCCGACTTGACTACGGAAACGCCCTCTACGCCGGAACCACAGCCAAGCTACAGAAAAGACTCCAGCGCATCCAGAACGTCTCCGCCCGACTCATCCTGGATGTCCCCCGACACAGCCACATCTCCAGCCACCTGAGGAACCTGCACTGGCTCCCCGTTGACAAGAGGATCACGTTCCGGCTCCTCACCCACGCACACAAGTCTCTCCACGACCTGGGCCCCAAGTACCTCAACGACCGCCTGACCTTCTACACGTCCACCCGCCAGCTACGGTCCACCAGCCTCGCCCTCGCAGCCGTACCACACATCCGAAGAGCCACCGCCGGAGGAAGATCCTTCTCTTACCTGGCTGCCAAGACTTGGAACTCCCTCCCCATCCACCTTCGGCTGACCCAGGACCATCTCGCCATCAGGAAACAACTCAAGACCTGGCTGTTCGAGCAGTAGCATACCCCTCCCCCCAAGCGCCTTGAGACCCTCCCGGGTGAGTAGTGCGCTATACAAATGGCATGATTGATTGATTGATTGATGCGATTTGCACTGATTGAACAGTACGGACAAGCATCCGGCACAGTGCAATCAGTGCGAACAGCATTTTGCACAGTGCATTACGCAGTCTGCGCAGATAAGCCCAAGGTTAGTACTTTTTGAATGATTTAATTTGGGCTTTTATTTAGGTTCCACCAGACCTGGAAGAGTTTGCTTTAATTGTATTTATTCATATAATGTTATATAGCGTGAACATGACCCTTGAGTATATCAGATCACTAAACACATGATCAGTAAAGTAGAAATAGGTAAAACAAACAACAACATACTCTATGTGACAGAAGAGACTACCTCAAGGTTCAAGCTGATAAATCAAGAAACAAACTAAAAACAGGCCAATAATACACATGGGTGTCCATAGAGACCCATATCAAGAATGAAATACACATATTGTCAGGTCGTACAAGAAGACAGGAAAGTCCCATAGCAGATATCAGAAAACAGTTGCACTCTGAATGTGAATATATACATTTGTATTTACAGCACATCATTGTCTACTAAAGGGAAGGTGGTAAACCAGAGCTATAGTGACAGCATGTATAGATGATGGTTGAGAATATCTGTGGTGAGAAATGTGAAGGTTGATCCTCAATCTGTTGGCCTCTTTTCCAAGGTCATGTGTGATGAGTTCAGCCAAAGTGCTGAAGGTAGAGTGGTTCATGTTCTTGGGGGAAATCTGTAGCAGGATATGTCAGAGGATATGTCAGAGTGTGTTGTATTTTTTCATATAGTGACTACTAATTGCAATGTTTTAGTAATGTCTATGGACATTTGACTCTCAGAACTGGTAAGGTTTTCTGCTAAGCAAGACGGGTGTCCATGAATAGTCTGGTGATTAAGTATGCTGAGTTACAGACTCATCTAACAACTATGACACATCACCAACACCATATACTTACCTCTGAGGTCTGCTGCATATTTGTTCCTCAAGTATAAGATGTGTTATCCCACCTCTGGATATTGGCCTATCTGAAGATAGTCTATCAGGTGTCGGTTTATCACTTGCTCATTTGATTTAAGGTTTGGCTGCAGACAGCTTTAACAGAGTAAAACCTATGGGGCTTCAATTAGTTCAATAACAACAGGGCGTAATGAAAGATAGTAGCTTTGTATCAGTACACTTCAGCCATTAGCTAGCTTTTGTTTTCATACTTTGAGATTGCCTGGCTAGGCTGTCTTTCAAGACCATGGCATTTTGTGGATGTTTACCTTGTTCCATTTGTGTTCCTTTTAGACTGAAGTTGTCCTTGTGTTAGACTGCAGGTGAGCCATGATCTGTGCTTTCTTCTAATTGAAAGCCCTGCACAGTACTTTTAATTTGCTGTCATGATAAAATCATGTAAACATAGCTCAAACCACCCACAGATGTATCAAGAAGTCATGCAATGCAGGGCAGAAAGTAAAAGGGATGGAACAGAACTGCACCATATGTAATAAGATGTAGCGCTGTTCTGCTCTCTCACTGCACTGGCGCACTTTAAAAATCCATGTGCAAACGCAGACATCCTTTCACCATAGTGCATTTTTTTGAAGTATAGGTTTTGTACTGGAAGGGGTCTCTTCCTGTATACAACCTATTATTTGATATTGTCTTCCCACTTTACATATATGCTGTACAATCGTTTATATATTTATGCTGTACTAAACACATGAAAAGTGGGAAAAACAATGAGAAATGAAAAGGCTTCTCTGTGTGTGTAGGTTCTATGATAATATCAATCAAAGAACATTGGAAGGTACACCCTAGAGCTTTCAAGAAGCTAGGCACTAAGGAGCCTATTTATGAGCCAAATTGTGTCACTCTTGCACCACTCAACATGATGCAAGAGCCATGCAGTGGCGCCCCAGTAAAATAGTGGAGGGCATGTGGGAGGGGTCGTGTGGGGGTCGGGGAGGTGTTAATAATAATATATGTTAAAAAAAAAGAACTTATGTTAAGCCACCTGTTATCTCCTGCTTTGCGTCACGCCTCCTCTCCTCTTCCTGGTCCCAGCAACCCTGGGGACAGACTCCAATCCAATCCCCATGCTGCAAAGCAGTGCATACATTGGCATGAGTGGGCTGGAAAGATGCTTCGCTTAGACCAGGGAGTCTGTGGGGTTTCTCCAGCCCGGCTGTTTAATGCAGCCAGGCTGGAGAAAGTGCGCATGTGTGTTTT
The DNA here is from genome assembly GCF_964261635.1 of Lissotriton helveticus. Taxonomy (NCBI): domain Eukaryota; kingdom Metazoa; phylum Chordata; class Amphibia; order Caudata; family Salamandridae; genus Lissotriton; species Lissotriton helveticus. The sequence continues at coordinate 1,693,785,595 of NC_136069.1, read as the reverse complement.
GGCCGGCCTGAGACGACCAGCCAAACACATACGCACACATAGAAAGTGAATATAGCACTCCTCCGGCCCCCTCCCATGCCTCTGCCCCACCCCTCCTTCCAGAGCTGGCTCAGAGCCGGCAAATGAAAAATAAAACGATGCTAGAACATGATTTTGTTTTCCATTTGCTGGCGCTGGGCCAGGCAGTGGGGTGACATTTCTCCACCATTGTGGATGAGCCGCTGCTGGAGCCACGCAACCCTTAGATATGATTTATGATGCCATGCAAGGCCACCTTGCATATCCCATAATGACTCCATAAATCTAAAGTAAGGCAATGCAGTGCAAATCGCTGTGTCGCCTTACTCTGCCGTTGGAAGGAGTTCAAAGGGCGTTGCGTGGGTGTTCTTGCAACACATTACATAGTACAAGAGCAACACAAGCCAGCTCATAAAGAGACTCCTTAGTGATGAGCTTTCTCAAACCTCGAAGCTGTACCTTATTGTTCTTTGATTGATTGTTTCATGGAACCCACTCATAATTTTCCACATGCACAGGTAACTAGATGTACAAAAAAAATGTTTAGAAATGTAAGAGCTTTGGTTATTAGTTGTGAAGGATGTGAGTTTGCAATTGTTGTATTACAGGGGTGCAAGCACCCATAGTGTAGCATTTGTTTCTCTCACAGTAGCAAAGCAAGGCAGTCCAAGACCTGAGGTGTCTCCTCTAATAGCTAACAGATATCCCTGGTGAATGTCAGGTCAGGCCATAAAGAAAGGTCTTACCAATTTTCAGGCCATCGCAATTTTTGTAGTATGCATTCCAAGTCCTACTGATGGGAGGTGGTCTGGTCTAATCATCTTTTCCCTGGCATGCAGCAACACTCAATACAATATTGTCCAGTCAGTGCTTTTTCTTTTCAAAAGGTAAATTACTGTTATTACACACACACACACACACACTCACACTACTAAATACTATGAAGTGTATTAGAAACCTATACATTAGGTAGATGGAAGTACCTTTGATGACACCCTTAGATCCGATTTCATAACTAAGGGGTCCTGAACCTCATAATCACATTGCTCCCTAAAGCAACATCATAGTGTAGGGGGTTTCATTAGACATACAGCAGGCCTACTGGTTTTGTAAGGGTTTTACCACTTTAATAACAGAACCCTATTGTTAGAATTTGACATTGTATGGCTATTACAACTCATGGGGATCACATATTTAAATGCCTTTATTCTAAGTGTAAATATTGCACTCTTTATTATCTATATGGTCAATAAAGCAATTTCAAATCAAACAACCATATGCATGTGGGTGAGTGACTTTCTTCACTGTCCACAGTCCCCAGTCCACATAATGTTGTCATAGGACCAACCACAAGACTTCCTGCACTCCAGAGTTCAAGAACACAAGCTCTACTTCACAGAGGTGTTGATCAAAGGCAACCTTCTCTCGGGTTCACAATTCCAATGCCCCATACACTAATGGCTGTAATTTAATAAACAATCCTAAAGGGCTGCTATACTTCCTGCAGTCCTCCACAACACTTGTGTAATTCGTTGGGGGTGTCGCTGCCCTGGGGCACCACATTTAACATAACATACGCAATTTCAGTACTTTCAGGGCATTATGGGGCATGCTTCACACATGTTTCTGAATACTAAATAAGCACGCTTGCTGCTTTGTCCAGTGGCCTTGCGAGTGGGCTTTACTTTGTTGTGGGTGCCCCTGCACTGCCGGTAGCACCTACAGAATGAAATACTCAGTAAAAGCCATGGGTACTCACAAATATTTTCTTAGGTACCAAGAGGTTTGGTCTGTAGTGTGACTGAGGGCCACAGTGATGCCAGCAGGATGGTGTCGGGGGAGGAAGCACGGATAAAGCACATATATCTAGTGACTGAATTGAATTGCACAAATTGCAAAAATTGGCAATAGAAAACATATGATCAATCCTGGCTTACCCTCTTGACCAAATTGTGTGATCATAGGAAATGTTTGTATTTCAATTTCCCTCCTTTGTTGATTATGATACATAAGAGGACATTAAAATACATGACTTTAGGGTGTATACTATATACACCTTTCACCTGTGTTTCGTTTTCTTTTCTTTTTCTTATTTTGGAGTTTAATATAGCACAATCTCAACCAGAAGGTATCAGTTACATTACATATTGACACAATCATTTTGGAAGGCGTGGGGAGATTAAGTGATTTGCTGAGAATCACAGGATGTTGAGAGTCCATGCCGAGACTCCAACCCGGTTTCCCAGCTTCGTGGTCGACTGCTCTAGCCATTAGGCCACATTCTCACCCATATCTTTGATTTAATAAACAATAATATAATAGTAACCCTGTCCATCCAAAGAGTGCAAATAACAACTGACTCGCCGCTTAGTTCACTATCAACATTGCTATCAGGATGGGGGAGGGGGAATGTTTCTAAATTCATGTTTGAAAACTATCACTTTGAAGAAAAAAAATACTTCTCTGTGTAATGATGTAATGGAAACCAACATATTTTTATTGAATTCAAGTGACCACGCAATGATAAGAAGAGGCAATTTCATCTAGCAATTATCTTCATACAATATTTATTCAACAAAACCGGGAGGTGAAGGACAGTAAAAATAAAAGATGACATCCACATCATGTGAGAAAACTCCCATGGTGTGGGGGTTGTTCGATTTTCCATTTTTAAAAGACAAACTCTTGCTTTGGAAGATAAATATATTGCAATCATTGTAAATAGCATCAACCTTGGTACTTTTGTGATTTTCAAATACTTAACTAATAATTTACTAGTCTTTTTTTGACCTCCATAACATCTTGTACTACACTTAAAAAGAATGAACTGAATTGTGGCTTTAATTAATTTTTCCAAAGAATTTTAGGAGTTAGTAGTGTAGTTGGTGTGTTCAAATATTTTAATACTACTAATACAATATTTGGACTTACTCTATCCAATTCTAATTATAACTCCTCTTGCTGCTCATTGAAGCACTCCAGACTATATGAAGTTTATCGAGGAGTACTGAAATTAAAAAATAATTCAAATGACTGAGAAGAAATCTGGTTAGGTTGGAGTCTATTGTTGACCCTCCATCTTCTGATCCCAACAAAATAGTTGCAAAATCAAGATGAATTATAACTGGGGATTGACCTGGAAAAGGAATCACTCCAATATCAGCAAAAAGCAATTACTAAGTTAATGCCTGATTGCAAGTGTTACAGTGTTGATGCAAGCCTCCATGCCCGCACAATGCTGCAACACCGCCAAACCCATAGGCAGACCGCCCTCTGGATTACAACTGCAATCCAGGTTTGGCATCCTGCTTTGGCACTGTCACACCGGAACCTTTCAAAGGCTCATATGTGAGCTTTAGAAAGCCAGAGCTGAGGGAATGCCAAAGCATGGTGGTGCATGGCATGGACGATTTAGTATATTACAGCCTCACACCTCTGTGCCAATGCCGTGGGATCGGGAATACCCCGCCAGTTGTGGCGGTCCGATGGTATTACAACATGTGGACGGACAGCCACAATGGGTTTGGCAATCTGATGGACCACCAAACTCATAATTTAGCCCTGAGAGCATCATTTACAAGGTTTTGGTGGAAGGCAGCACCCAGGGAATGTGCTGCCCTGTGTCAAAAGAAATGGGCATGACTGCACATTCCTTGCCTTTTCCCCTACACTGGACCAAAAAGGGAAGCCATGCACCAGTGCAGGCACCCATGTGCCATTGTGCAAAGGTGTTTGTGTTTTAGGGGGTGAATATTTTGGCGCATGAAGGTGCAATCATGAGAGGTGTTTCCTCTTTCTATGTATGCTGCAAAATGCAGCGCATATACAGAGAGAAACAAATGAGGATAAATAAGGATATTTCTCATTTTTGTGCATCCCTGGAGTGCCGTTAGAATCTGATGCAGTCAAACATTTACGATTCCTCGTGAATCCAGAAATGCTTCAGATTCCATGAGGTTTGCGTGGGAACACCTACAGCAACACCCATGGAAGGTCACTTTCACACTGTGTATGTATACATCAGGCACAGCAAAGAGAGTGACAGGATAAATATATAAAAAGAGGGTAAATATTATTAATATTAAAAACAGCAAAAGGAGAATCATTGCAGAAAAAACAGTGTCTAGGATCAAATAGCAACCATCAAATAATAATAAACAGAGAGGAGTTTCACACTGTAGGAGTTTACAGATCAAAATGTTGCAACGTCCTCTCCTCTATATCCATTGAAAAACGTCTTCAGCTTAGCGGATCGTCATAAGTAGTTACCTTATTAGTACAAGTCACTTTAAAAAGACAATGGTGAAGGAGACCAAAATGTCAAGGAATTTATTTCCGTGCTCTACAGTTCCTCTCTCTCCGTTGTAGGAAAATAATAGTTTGTTGCCTGACCTTGAAATTCTTGGCCATAGTGATGACTTTTAAGTGATCAGTGTATTCAAAATATGGAAGTATCACATCCCTAAGATTGGAAAGTGATGATGTATCCCTTGCTTTGTGGAGATGTGAGTTCTCAGTATGTTTAAAGATGTTGAATTAGGGACATTTAAAGTGTTGAGAATGTTATGCTTTGTTATGTGATGTTATGCTAAGTCATTTTATGATTTGTTATGGTATGTTATGTTAAAATTCTGATGATTTACTTAACACACAAATCACCTGCCAGGCAATCCAGGAGCTTGAGCATGTGTGTAGGTGTGTGGTTCCCATAGATTTATTCGAAGAGCTACTACTTCAGTTTCTTGCAGAATTCCAAAGTGAGGAGTAGTCTCTGAAATGTTTTTTCTGAGGTTGTTCTATGCTTTTGGTGCAATGTAGGAGAATTAGCAGCCTTCTGCTCTGCTTTTGTGAATGTGGTGTGTGTGTCTGTGAGTGAGAGTGAGGCTGAGTGTAGTTGTCTGGCAGGCTGGTGACAGTGTATACTATGGAGGAGGTATGATGAGGTATGCTGGCCCAGTGTTGTGGAAGGCTTTGTACAAGGAGTTTGAATTGGCTGTGTTTATGAATGGCGAGCCAGTGGAGAGCTCTGAGATTGGATGAGGTATGGGTGTAGCTTGGGAGGTTGAGTATGGGCCTTGCAACAGCATTCTAGATGATATGACGCCTGTGTAGTAGCTGCTTGGGGATTCTGGTGTGGAGTGTGTGTTGCCGTAGTTGAGTATGCTTTTGATGAGTCCTTGTGTAATGAAGTCTCTAGTGTTCTGTGTCAGCAACTTGAAGATCTTTAATAGAATAAGTTGGATTTGGAAGGAGACAGCACGCACTGCATTCACATTTGCCGGCATGTTGAACTTGTCATCCAGGATGATTCCTAGATTTCTGGTGTAGTCATTTGGTATTGTTCCTAGCTCTGTCCTCCACCAGGTGGTGTCCCACTGGAAGATCCTGTTTCTGAAGACTAGTACTACTTCTGTCTTGTCAGAGCTATGTTTCAAGCAGTTGGATCTCATCCACTTTGCTACCAGGGCATGCAATTGGTGAAGTTGGCGATGGTGATGGTTGTCTTATCTGATACGAGAGGATGAATTGGGTGCCATCAGCGTATGAAATGAGGGTGACGCCTTGGGATCGGATGATGTTGAGAAGCGGAGTCATGTAGACATTGAACAGGGTAGGGCTGAGAGACAATCCCTGTAGGACCCTGCAAATAAGGCTCTTGGCCCCTGATGTGAAGGGTGATAATCTGACTTTTTGGGTTATTACAGTGAGAAAGGAGCAGATACTCCGATGAGTGTTGTGGAAGACAGTGTTGAATGCTCCAGAGTAGTCGAGCTGGATGAAGGCTGCTGTTTTTCCTTGGTCCAGGGTGGTCCAGATGCAGTTGATGGCTGTTATAAGAGCTGTTGCAGTGTGGTGATTTTTTCGTATTCTTGATTGAGTGATGTCCAGCAGATGGTATTGATCAAGGTGGGTTGTAAGTTGATTGTTAATGGCCTTCTCTATCACTGGGTAGGGGAGCAGGGAGATAGGATAGAAGTTGCTCATTTGGCTCTTGCCGGCCAACGGATTCTTGAGGAGGATGTTGACCACTGCATGCTTCTCGTCTTCCAGTAATGTGGAGGATGTGAAGGCGCTATGGATGAGATGGGTGAGGGGATGCTGATTGGTGATGGCCAAAGTTGACTCCTGAGTGGATGGTCTGCATGTTCATTGATGTATCTTTTCTGCTGACAGTTTTCCATTTAGTCAGGTGGCTTTCTTGGTAGGTGGTGAGCAGGTTTTTGAACAGATCACTGGGGTCTTGTTCATATATGAAGGTGCTGTAGGAGTTTGATAGGTCTTTGCAGAGTTCTTTAGAGAGGGTAATGCTGTTGACAGAGTCTGGGGATGTGGTGAAGTCCTTGAATATCGAGAAGATGTCCTTGCAGCTGCTGGAGCTCCCTTTGCTGTGTCAGCTAGTGCTCTATCCTTGGTGTCTCTTAGTTGTTAATGTGGGCGTCTGAGCGCAGCCTAGTAGGTGGTTCTATTGGTAGTTTCATAGCTGGCTCGCCATCTTCATTCTAGCTGCTTGCAGTGTCTGTGGAGTTTCTAGAGTTCTGTGAGTATCAGCTGGCCTGCTTGTTCTTTCTTCTTTGCATATTGTGTTTGATCATGGGTGGGAGGGCGTCTGCACAGTTCTTGATCCAGTTGTTGATGTTCTCGTTGAGGTTGTCAGTGAGTTAGGTTAATTTGTGCTGAAGGTATTGAACCATTCAGCTCCAGAGATTTTGCACCAGATGAAGCTGGGTAGCCTAACACTGGTGGGTGCGGTGGCTTATATGTGTTTATTTGGAAGTAGGGGATGGAGAGGTGTGTCAATGTGAGCAGTAAGGTGGAGTTGTACTTGATGATCTTGATGGTGGTGAAGATGGGGTCCAGTGTGTGCCCTGCTATGTGGTTTGGTTCTGTGACAAGCTGCGTTAGTCCTATATTGTTCAGCCTTTCGTGGAGTGCAGTGGAGCAGGGATCAGTCCTTTCTTCTAAGTGCAAGTTGAGGTGGTCAAGGAGTCTGAAGGCTTCGCAATCAATGTTGAGAGAGATGATGAAATCCTGGAAGAGGCTGGTGAAGGTAACTCACAGTCCGGGTGGTCTGTAGGCAAGGGTTCTGTTCAGGATAAAGTTTTCGGAGATTTGCAACTTGAAGTGCAGATGTTCCATAAATGGGGTGGCCCTCACTGTGGATATGAAGCACTAGATTGAGTCTTTGTAGATGACTGTGAGTTCTCCTACTGGCTTTTGGTCTGATCATGCAATCTTGTTGCCAAATGAGATTGCTGTGGCGATGATGTTGGATGCCAATGTGGAGTTGAGCCAGGTTTCCATCAGAAAGAGGTACCCAGTGCATCGCTTCCCAGAAGATCCCAGATTCAGTTGCATGTTTGCTGAGAGATCGTGTGTTGAGAAGAATGCACGTGAGTCAGTGTTAGGGTGTGGGTTTGCAGTACATATGTGGTGTTAGGTGGGGGTGGTGATGGTGTTGGAAGTGCTTGTGTGGGGTGTGTGGGTCGGCTGCTGCAGGTGAACCAGCAGTGGTTGCAGGTGAAGGCTCCTACTGTGAAGTGTGGCATGGCACAGCAGTAGGGAAGAGATGGGTGTGGTCCAGGTGGGGATGAGCGCAGTTGGGCCTGCCTTTGGCGCACCTTCAGAGTACCAGCATTGCAGATGCGCAGCAGTCACAATTAGGTAAGTCCTGGGACGGGAGAGGAGTGCACAAGCAGTGGTTAAGCTGCAGGGGCACTGGAAGAAGAGGCGGGAAGGTAATGCGCCAGAAAGAAAAAATAAAGAAGGGGAGCCTGTATGCCAAAAAAGGCACAGGAAGGGAGTGGGGGTGATGCCGGGAGCACAAAAGAGGGGACAGAGGGCCAAAAATGGGTGAAAAAGGTACAAGAAAATGAGTGAAAGATCAAAAAGTCACAAGGGGCCAAAAAGAAAGAAGCGGATAAATGGATACCAAGATTAACAAAATGAGTGAACAGAACACAAAATCATGGGGTGTGAAAGAGAAAGCAATCAGAAAACAAGTGACTGATTGAAAAAACATAACAAGCAAAGAGAACAGAAAGATGAAAGAACTTGGCAGAGGCCAAGGCTCGGATGAAGGAAAAGAGAGAACAGGAGCTGGACAAAGTGGGTAACAGAAGAAAGAGCTGAAGGAGTGAGGCAGGAGCCTTTAGACAAGTGAGCTCGGTCTGATAAGGCCTTGACTGGTCAGATAACTTCACAGGCAAGGGGAGGCTGGACCTAGGAATGAAAGATTGAAAGAATTAATGTGGGTAATTCCCGTCTACAGCTTCCAGCAAACTATACATTCTAAGATTATTTCTCATGCTTTTGTTCTCCATGATCTTCTGTTTGTTCTGTAAGGAGAAAGATTTCTGCTTGCATAGATTTTATTTTTCCTGCGGTGTCATGCAAATTATGTATCTGGTGACCTGCTTCAGTAACTCTCGTATCCATGTGAAGCAATTTCAGATCCAGAGTTTGAAGTCTTTTTTTTGTTTCATCAACATATTGTCTATGGACTCTGATTGCCTTCATGAGTAACTCTGAGGAAGCAGAGCAGTTTGGCTTGTTGGGTTAAGGAGGATCTTGTTATAACCTCTTGCTAGTAGAATTACCATGACGCACAACTACGTTGTTGTCGATGGTTGAGACAAAAAAGAAAATCTCTAAGCCAAAAAGATTCATTGTAATAACCAACTAGGCTCTTATTTTGTATAAAGTAGTGCAGATACACTGCAGAATCATTGAAGTGTCAGCTTTTGGTAAGATATATATTCGAGGTATTTGAAAAAAAGATGTTGCTCAGCAATAGTTAAGATGGCAGACATCACTCACCGAAGTAAAGGCGTAAACACAGGAGTGCAGCTTAGATAAATAGGTGTCTGCATGAGATAAATTAAGAAAAGCTCAATACTGAAGTTAAGAAGAAGGGGGAGGGCCTTCCCGCTCATGTATCTCCTGCTTTTCCAAACCTCCACTAATGGTAACGGAGAAAACGTTCCTAGGCACTGCTGAGAAGACGACCATCCTTGACAGAGCCAACCCACTCAACCAACTGATGTAATGCTTACTATTTTATGAGAGAAGATTTAAAACCAGCTAAGTTTCAAGGGCTAGCCTTTCAAAACTCATTCTCTGAAATACCCCCCTCAACAACGTAGCTATTAAGTGAAGCATTTGTTGACATTAATGTGCTCCTTTCCCTACTAATATGAGTTTAGGGAAGCGAAAAAATACGAGTTGATTGAGGGCAAATGAGATACTCTTTATGCCTATAAAGTAGGCAAATCAAACTCTAAATCAATAAATAAACTGTTGCATAAATGTAAAGGTCATACAATCTTTCAATGTGAATTATATTGCTGAAGTTCATTTTCAAACATTAATTTAATTTAATTCCTTTTTCAGAAGGAGATGAATGTATAAAATGTCCCATTGACCAATGGTCCAATGAAAAACGTGATCAATGCATCCAAAAAGTGAGAGAGTTTCTCTCATTTGAAGAACCCCTCGGACTCACACTTACCACTTCTGCTGTCTTCTTGACTTTCATTACTTGTTCTGTCCTAGGAGTCTTTCTTAGGTACAAAGACACTCCCATCGTCAAAGCCAACAATCGAGGGCTCAGTTATCTTCTTCTCACCTCCCTGATGCTCTGCTTCCTCTGCTCATTCATATTTATCGGCCTTCCTCAGACATTCACCTGCATGCTCCGACAGACGGTGTTTGGAGTGATATTTTCTATAAGCGTCTCATCTGTTTTGGCCAAGACTATAGTTGTTGTCATTGCCTTCAAATCAACACATCCCAATGGCCAAACAAGACGCTGGCTTGCATCGAAAACTCCTAACTGCACAGTCCTCATCTCTTCTCTGATACAAGTTCTTATATGTCTTTTTTGGTTGGTGAAATCACCACCATTTGCAGAGATGAACATTGTAACCTACAAAGAAAAAATTATCATTGAGTGTAATGAAGGGGACTCTATCTTCTTCTACTGCATGCTGGGATACATGGGCCTCCTGGCCATAGTCAGCTTTATAGTGGCCTTTCTTTCAAGAAATCTGCCTGGAAGTTTCAACGAGGCCAAGCTGATCACCTTCAGTATGCTGGTGTTTGTCAGTGTGTGGATCTCCTTCATCCCCGCGTACCTGAGCACACGGGGGAAGTACATGGTGGCGGTGGAGGTGTTTGCCATTCTGTGCTCCAGTGCTGGACTTCTCGGATGCATATTCTTTCCCAAGTGTTATATTATCCTAGTTAGACCAGAAAGAAACATCAGGAATAAACTTATTGGAAAAAGGCGTTTTGGGTCTATAAAAAGTGAATAATAGACAATGCACTTTATATTAGTGTGAAGCAAAAAAGTTGATAAGACAGGGAAGTGGGTGTTGTCAAAGTTGATATGGGTTGTATTGCAGTATTATCACATGAGGCTGATGGGAAATGTCAATTGTAAATTCATAAGGCCAATGAATGCTTTCAATGCCTTGAATCATGGCAGGGTTAAAGTGCAAATCAATAATGGTATTCGTTTAAATTTCCCAGGGCCTCTGGTACCCTACAGCATGTTCCAATGTGAGACAATGGAAAATCAGAGATGATATATTCTTTTCAGGTTTGCAAGTCTGGCAGCTGTTGTAGACAAACTTGCAAGTGCAAAAGAGAGATGGGCCTCACTAAAAGTATTTTAGGTCTAAACTTAGACATTTGGTCTAAGTTCACTTTTGTGAAAAGGCCCCCTTCTGTTTATTTACATTATGTTATGAGCGCATGTCAATGGAATCCGACTCAAGGCTCTATCGAGCGAAGCAACTGAAAGTTGGCATGAGCAGGTGGGATTTCTTTCCCATTGGTGATGTGCATCTCGAAGGACTGGTGATCTGAAATTCAAGCTTTCAGGCATCTGCTGATTATGGTCACTTGGTACAGATGTTTATCGTCTCGCTACATGAGTTACTTGGCATTTGTGTCATCTCTACCATGTAACCTCCATGTCACTGTAGTGAGAAAGGTCCAAGCAGATAAACCAGCACTTTCTTGAACTGTGGGAGTGTGTCCTACCTGCGTCTGAACTTTCTCCAATGGGACTGCCGCAGTCTGTTTTGCTTCTTCAATGCTTCTACTGTGCCTGTGTTGTACTCCACCTCTTTTTCTGGCTTGCCTAAGCAATGAATGTAGGTGGAGGGAGGTTGCCCCTTTGTGCGCTGATTTTAAGGAAATTTACTTTTTCATAATGTTGGATGTAGGAAAGTTAACCACTGGGTCCTGATTTTATGTCTGGTTAAGAAAAAAGTAGGGGTAGAAATACATTTCTCTTTAGTGATTGGTATTCTTTTAAAGAACAAGATTCTGTGATTTGCCCAATCTTAAGACATCATGACAATACCTGCCTTTGAAAGAGTTGGAGCTGTATTTATCAAAATTTCATACAGTGCAACAAGCCACCTTCCGGTGCTGTGTGAAAGGGAAAGGGCAGGAACACACTGTATTTAACATACACCAATGCAGGCACCCTGCATCATGGTGCAAGGGTGCCTGCGTTGCATGCAGGATTGTTTTTGTGCAAGCAGGATTTGCCTCCCTAGGTCAGAGTATCACAAGGCAGCAATTTGCACTGCCTTACGTTATTCCACATTTATCAAGCCATGCAGGACCACGCAAGGGGGCCTTCTGTGGCTTGATAAATTTGACCTTAATGTTGCGTCGTTCTTGCTCCCACACTATGATAAATCTGATCCCTGCCTGGTCAATTGTAAAATTGTAACAGAACAACAGTCCAACAAGGATTTCCATGATTTGGTAAACCATCTTTCTATTGTTATTGTCTACACTTCGGGCTGTATTTCTTGACTGAAATAAAGCAGTGGAAATTGTATATTGTTTTCTTCCTTGTTTCCATAATATGCAATTTGCGTTACCATATATTCAATGTTATTTTGAATATCAGTTTTTTCAAGCTTTTGCATTATCAATTTACCTATCTTTTACAGTTTTAAGTTATCAAAATAAAATAATATTTACACATTTCTAATTGCTAATTTCTAGATATTTCTCAAGTGTCTAGTAGTAAAGTTCTATCCAGCTGCAGAATATTACACCACCTAATACATTATCACAGGATCCTACTGACCCACCAGTCAAATGGAGACTTAGTACTTGAGATTCAATGGCTATTTAAGAGCAATGTATACATTTAGATATAGGATGGACAGAAGGAACATTCAACATTACTGTTTCACCTACGGCACCTCTGGAACACTTCTGAGCAATCGGGTTATGTTGGTGTTGGTATAGTCGTCAAAGACCGGAAATGTAGACAAAGTACATTTGGCAAGAAGAGTTTGATGGTGAAGAATGTTCCGTTTAAAATTATACGGATCCCTGGAGCGAGGATTCACAGTTCTGCTTGCATCATGGGACAGTGCTAAATACAGTATTTATATGGTTTTGGTGAACATCTGGGTAAATTTAAAGGATATGTTCATACCATTAATGTCATGCATCATTCTCCTTGTTGCTTTCACCAAGCAGCATCTATTATCTTGGTAACAAATGCAAATTCAGTTAATTTCAGGGCCTCTTCATCTAGCATGCTAGAGACAACTTACTTCAGGGGAAGAGCAAAACAGAAGTGATATGGTCAATGATAACCGGATAAGGATTCTGGGCCATGGTGTGTTTTTGGAATCACTCATTTGAATTTGGTTAAAGCCAGTGAAGTGGGTTTGATTTGCATCCCAGGATCTCTATGAAACCAATGTAGGATAATTATTTTAAAGAAAGGTTCACTAGAATTTGATGTCAGTAGGAGTCCAACAAGAGCAAAAAATGTCTTTGAAGACAAACCTGAGTCTGGCTGGGATTGGGCTCAAGGCACAGAGGGGCATATTAGCAAGAAGCTCATTAAAATTATTGCAGTTTTAGCGGCAGGAAACTGCCGCTAAAATGGAGATAATGGGCTTGCTAATATGTGTTATAGAATTCCAATAGAAGCCCAGGTTAGATGTCCTGCACATCTAAACATGGGCTTCTATTGGAATTCTATAACGCATCTTAGCAAGCCCATTGTCGCCATTTTAGCAGCAGTTTCCTGACGCTAAAATAGCAATAATTTAAATGAGGTTTTTGCTAATATGCCCCATAATTTTCATAGGTAATAATGATTCTCATAGCCCCTTCCCTATTAGAGGAGCTTTTTCATGGGGGCCACAGTGAGCACTCAGATCAAGTGTCTGCCCCATTGAATAATGTGTTGATAAGAACAAGATAGCATGGTCCCAGTGTGTATGGAGTAAGCATGGGCGTAAAATCCGTTACGCTCGCGGATTTTTCGTATTTTCGGAGAATCCGCAATCCGCGAACTCTCGCGGATGCGGCGAGAATACGCAAAATCCGCGCGAAGCGGATTTTTTGTTTGTGTTCGCACTGCTCGCGCTGCTCGCGGTCCGCGGCGCGGGCAGGAACAATCTCGCACTAGCGAAAGTACAAAAATTACTTAGTAAAGGAAGTGGCCCAGTCTCCAACTTCCTGTTCCTGTCCAGCAAGCTCCTCCCATAGGGGTGGGGTGAAGGAAGTGCCCCAGTCTCCAACTTCCTGTTCCTGTCCAGCAAGCTCCTCCATTTCCTGGCCACTTTTCGATCATTCTTGACTGGGAAGGATTACTTTTTGTGGTTGCTGCTGGATATTTGGATTTGAGGCTTTTTGGATTACTTTTGGATTCGAATTTTGATTTCACAAAGAAGTAAGTTGATGTTGTTTGTTTGTGGTGATTTTTGTGTGTGTTGTTTTTTTTCGACTTTTTTGGGGGGGAAATCTGCAAGTTCGCGAGCTGAGGATGTTTTTGCTTGTGTTCGCACTGCTCGTGTCCCGCGCAGCAACAATCTCGCACTCGCGAAATTGTAAAAATTACAATTCTGCTGCACATGAATTGAAAACCACCAGGCTTATTTATGGGTGCATGGATGATACAACTGTTTTGTTGAAATTATTTTTGTTAACATGATTCTGGCCAGGGCATGGATGACATTGGATTGTGCTGATTTTTGTGTGTTTTAGGACTTTTTGGGGTGGTGTTGGGGGCTTGCTATGGGGGTGGGGGCCATTTTATTGTCTGGTCCCGTGTGGGTGGGGGTCTAGGGGCCATTTGTAAGTTGTGTGCTTTGTGCCATAGGCCTGCACCCACTGTGCTCTGATGTCATCCATTATGCCCAGGGGGGCCCAGAATCGGTCTGTTCGCGGATTTTGTGGGTTTTTGCCACGTTCGCGCCGTGAAGCAACAATCTCGCACTCGCGAAATTGTAAAAAATGCAATTTTGCACCGGAAAACCACCAGCAGGCAGCATAAGCCTTCTGAAAATGGATGGATGGCATTGGATTGTGGTGATTTGATTTGTGTTGTGTGTTTTCACTTTTTGGAGTAGGGGTTGGGTGCTGGCTATGTTGGTGGTGGCCATTTTGAGGCATGGTCCTGGCCATGTGGATGGGGGGGTCAAGCGGCCATTTTGAAGGCAGGCAGTGAGCTTTGAGACATAGGCCTACACCCATTGTGCCTTGCTTTCACCCATTGTGCCCAGGCGGAGTCAGGGGTACATGAAAGCACAACCCTCTGTGTGTGTGCTCTCTTGGATCAATGTTAAATTCCTGTTTCCCAAAAATTTAGCAAATCCTAATTTTGAAAATTCCATATTGTGTGGTGTGCACGTGTGTATTCATAAATGCCTACTTGCTAACTGTTTATTCAAGCGCTACATATGCAACATTTATATTTACTGATGTTCCTCTGTCTTCGTTTGCGTTTAGGTGCACAAAACTACGCATCATCATCGTTGAGCATCAGTGCCAGGAAGAAGTGCTGCTGCGGCCTGTTGTTCCGACATCTAAAGAAGATGGCTCCAAAAAGAGGTGCCCGTAGGTCCTCTTCCAAGAAAGATGTCTCTACTAAGGAGAAGAAGAAGCAAGTGGCACCACTTACCAAGGCGACTGGTTGCTCAACCAAGACATTTTTTGGGCAACAACAACCAAAAAAACAAAGGCCCACCATGAGTGCTGCACAGGTAGCCTGTTTAGTTGTTGAATCACCAACGACCAGTGATGTTGGATCATCGCAAGAAAGTAGCAGCACGCCATCAACACAGGTTTTAACTCATCTCACAAGTACTATTCAACAACCAAAGCCGCAACAACAACTGCATGGGCTACTAGTACAAGCAGAAGTACATGCGCAAGGAGCTGTCCGAGAAGGAGCTGTCCGAGAAGGAGCTGTCCGAGAAGGAGCTGTCCGAGAAGGAGCTGTCCGAGAAGGAGAAGGCCGAGAAGGAGCTGTCCGAGAAGGAGCTGTCCGAGAAGGAGCTGTCCGAGAAGGAGCTGTCCGAGAAGGAGCTGTCCGAGAAGGAGAAGGCCGAGAAGGAGAAGGCCGAGAAGGAGAAGGCCGAGAAGGAGAAGGCCGAGAAGGAGCTGTCCGAGAAGGAGAAGGCCGAGAAGGAGAAGGCCGAGAAGGAGAAGGCCGAGAAGGAGAAGGCCGAGAAGGAGAAGGCCGAGAAGGAGCTGTCCGAGAAGGAGAAGGCCGAGAAGGAGAAGGCCGAGAAGGAGAAGGCCGAGAAGGAGAAGGCCGAGAAGGAGAAGGCCGAGAAGGAGAGGTCCATGGAGACTTGCAAGTAGAGGTCAGTGAAGATGGCCATGGAGCGGTGCAAGTGCCCACAATGGTTGTTCTTCCAGAAGTAGGGGCACAGGAGGAAATTGACTTTGGAGCCGGGGTATCATGTCAGGAAGACGAAGCCACTCCTCCTGATGATTCATTTTCTCCCAGCTCCCCAGCAAGGAAAAGATCAAGGAGGGTGTGTAGAAGTTCCTCTTCAAGCCCCGCTCCATCAGATGATGATCTGGATCTGGATTGGCAACCATCTCCGACGTCTGAGAGGGAGGCACACCATGAGCTGCGAAAGGTATCAAATGTTAAAAGGAAGGGCCCCGGAAAGCTCATACTTATGGATCCGAACGTCGGACTTGATGAAGTGGTGCATTCTGATGTTGTTGAAGAGGATGACAGCAATGACCTAGTCATCACACATGTCAGTCCAGCCACACCGGCCATGCAGCAGACAGACATTTACACCCTATCCCGACGTCATGCTGAGCGTGACCCTGGCGACGTGCCACTGGTAGCACCACCAAAGCAGTCAAGTAGTACCACAAGTTCAACAAAACCTACAGCTCCCATATTTTCTCCCCGGAGGGGGACTCCATCCAGCTCGACTCCCTCAAGTAAGGTTGCTGCAATAATTGCACAACCCAGTAGATGTCTGCAAGGCTCATCCACCACTGCTTCATCTGGCATTGGCAGCAGTATCACCTCGTGCGGCAAAACCAGAAGTTTCCAGTCCCCAGTTTGGAACTTTTTTAGTGTCCATGAAAAATATGATAACATAGCCGTTTGTTGCATTTGTAAGACTAGCGTTAGCCGTGGTAAGACTGGTACCAACTATGGAACCGGAGGCCAGATAGGTCATCTTGAAAGAAAGCACGCTGTCGAATGGTTTCCGCACCTAGCAAACGTCAAGGGAAAGCGATCCCAAAGGGCAAGTGGCCAAAATATACCCATAGTAGGTGTTTCATCTGAAGATGATGGGGAGGTAGAAGAAGCGTCAGACATGTGTCCGGTTGCACCCAGTACCCCTTGCAGCACCACACCCTCCGTAACACATAGCAGGCACAC
Organism: Lissotriton helveticus; assembly: GCF_964261635.1. Classification (NCBI taxonomy): domain Eukaryota; kingdom Metazoa; phylum Chordata; class Amphibia; order Caudata; family Salamandridae; genus Lissotriton; species Lissotriton helveticus. Next base: position 1,693,768,881 of record NC_136069.1, on the reverse strand, counting down.
TGAGAGTCTGGGAGACACACCAATGCGGAAAATGTCAACACTGATCAGAAGTGGGTCGAAGAAGGCATCAGCATCATCCCGTAAATTTGTCCAGCGCACCATTTCAGCCATGTTCTCCTCAGATGCGCAATTTCAACGCAACCACCCAACTGTACGCCTCTATAACACTAAGCTGGCAAAAATGCTAGCGGTGGACCTTCTCCCTTTTTCGTTTGTCGAAGGTGTGGGTTTCCTTGAACTCGTGGCAACATTGGCCCCTAAATGGAAGGTTCCTAGCCGGTACTATTTTGCCAGGGTTGCTGTTCCAGCACTACACAAAGAGGTGCTTGAGTTGGTGGGGGCAGCTTTGCAGAAGAGTGCTGTTCACACTATACACCTGACAACAGACATGTGGACCAGTTGCGCAGCCACTGATTACATGTGCATCACTGCACACTGGGTCTCTTTTTCAGGGGTTATTAAACAGATAAATGCAGGTGGTGACTTGGTCGAGATTTTTAAGGGTGCTCGTAAACATGCAACATTAGCCATGTTTGGCATGGAGAAAAGTCATACTGCAGTCAACATTTTGGCTGACTTTAACAAAAAGGTCTTGAAATGGCTGCGCCCAAGAAATTGCAAGGTTGGTTATGTTTCTACAGATAATGGCAGGAATGTAGTTAAGGCCATGGAGGACGGTTTCTATTTCAGAGTGCCGTGTTTGGCGCACTGTATCAACCTTGTTGTGCAAAATTTTTTGAAAAAAGAACTTGCAGTCGACAAAACACTGACCATCTGCAGAAGAATATGCACACATTTCAACCATTCTTTTAAGGCCCGGAAGGAGCTGAGGCGCAAGCAAAATGAACGTAGAATGACAGTGAAAGCACTTATCCAGGAGGTGGCAACACGTTGGAACTCAACCTTCTACATGCTTGAGCGTCTGCATGAGCTGTTTCCAGTAGTCAATGAGTATTTCTACAACCTGGGTGGTGATACGACAGGAATGATGCTAGCGGTGGAGCAATGGCAGCTAGTTAAAAGCCTGACAGACATGCTTCGGCCTTTTGAGGTCTTCACGCGTGACGTGAGCAGGGAGGACTGTTCTTTGAGCAAAGCTATCCCACTGTTGCTGAAGCTCGAGCACCAAGTCAAGGTGGTGTCTTCACAATTAAAGGACGTTGGAAAGAACGAAGCACATGAGTTGGCGCAGAGATTATTACAACGCCTAGTTAGCAATGAACGGCTTGTAAATATCAAGAAACAACAGCACTACATTTGTGCTACTATTCTGGATCCACGTTACAAAAAGCCATTGTTTGGCAAAGTAATAATTCCTTTTGAAACATCGGATGTTACAGAGTACAAAGGTTGGCTAGCTCAGTCAGCCATTCGTTTTGAAATAGAACGGAAGGAAACTGTAGGAGAAGACAGTACTACTAGTGAATCAGCAGGCGATCAGGCGTCCCAAAAAAGCACTTCACCATCTGTGCCTGTGGCAGAAGTGAGTGACTTTCCCTCTGAGCCGTTAACCACACCAGCAACCGTATCATCTGCACCAGGCGCATGCGATATGTCTGAAGCGAGTTGGCTAACTCAGCTAGGGTTTCCTGGTCCTAGAAAGGACACAGAAGTGCAAAGTACAGGAATCCGGGAGGACATTCTTTCAATGGTGCAGGCCTATCTGGATGACTCAACAGAGGTCAATATTACTGAGGACCCATTGGCGTATTGGCATGGGAAAAGAAAAATATGGCGAGAGCTCACCAACCTGGCTATCAATTACTTGTCTTGCCCACTCGCAAGCGTGTCTTCAGAACGTGTTTTTAGTTCTGCTGGTGGCATTGTGACTTCCAAAAGGTCCCGCCTCTTGCCCGCAAATGTGGAGCGGCTCACCTTGATAAAGATGAACCAGCACTTCATACCACCAGATTACAGAGTACGAGAATGCACGCAGGAAGAAGAGGACACCGCCCTACTCGAGGAAAGTTCTCCTCAGTTACCAGAAGTAACCCCGACTGATGATTTAGCAGAGTATGAGGACGAGTTCTGCTTCCCTGACAGCGAGTTCTGAAAATGACTCAATCATTCATTCATTAATTGTAAATAGTCCTCCTTATTCACTTTTATTCCTGTGTGTCTGTCTTTCTTTAGCAAGTGCTTCATCACATTCCCAACAAAACTGTAATCAACCAATAAAACAACAAGCCCATCAACAGAACTGTCTTGATTTTGATGCCGCAGCATTCCTCAGGTTCACAACAGTTAGTTGACAAGAACTCAGTCCTGGTCGTCTATCCTGAGTCCTCCTCCTCCAGACTCACCCTATCCATTACCCATAATGCTGATGCCTGGATTCTGCACAATGAAGAAATGAAGAAATGAAGGAGCCAGCCCTCAAACACAAATTACAGGTAAGATAAGCTTTTGGATGGGAGGTAGTATAATGGAGTATTCGGAGAGGCGAGAGAGTGACAGTGGTACTAGCAGCAAAGTCCTAGGGCTCTTGAATTAACAAAGTCTGTGACAGGCATTTACTTAGGAAAACATTTGGCCTATTGCACGTGAACGTGTAGGCGTTATATTGCTCGCTTGCCTGTCTCAGGGGTGCTGTCTCTGGGGCTTCTAGGTTTTAGGGTTGTGTCAGCACCGCTACCACATTTCTAATGTTGATTGCTTTTGATTTGCAGAAAATCCACGCCGGGAAACTCCAGTTGTGGCCCTGCTGCAGAACGCGTTAGGACTCTGTGAATTCCAGGTGGAGCCAGCCCTCAAACACAAATTACAGGTAAGATAAGCTTTTGGATGGGAGGTAGTATAATGGAGTATTCGGAGAGGCGAGAGAGTGACAGTGGTACTAGCAGCAAAGTCCTAGGGCTCTTGAATTAACAAAGTCTGTGACAGGCATTTACTTAGGAAAACATTTGGCCTATTGCACGTGAACGTGTAGGCGTTATATTGCTCGCTTGCCTGTCTCAGGGGTGCTGTCTCTGGGGCTTCTAGGTTTTAGGGTTGTGTCAGCACCGCTACCACATTTCTAATGTTGATTGCTTTTGATTTGCAGAAAATCCACGCCGGGAAACTCCAGTTGTGGCCCTGCTGCAGAACGCATTAGGACTCTGTGAATTCCAGGTGGAGCCAGCCCTCAAACACAAATTACAGGTAAGATAAGCTTTTGGATGGGAGGTAGTATAATGGAGTATTCGGAGAGGCGAGAGAGTGACAGTGGTACTAGCAGCAAAGTCCTAGGGCTCTTGAATTAACAAACTCTGTGACAGGCATTTACTTAGGAAAACATTTGGCCTATTGCACGTGAACCAACACGATGACAGTGTTCAGTTAAATGAAATTACTGCAAAACCACCACCCACCCAGCTCAAAAGTAGTAAAAAAACAGGTATGCTCAGATAAAGTTTGAAAAAGTATATTTATATCCCTAACAAAATAATCTCCCGCAAGACCCTCCCTAACCCCAACAAATAGTCCTCAAAAGTCCCCAAAAAACCCAACTCCCAATTCCCACCCCCCAAAAGTCTCAAAAAAAGGGGCAAGGGACACTCTAGGGATGCAAGCTGGTAAGTTTGGCCTCCAGGGCATCATGCTTTAGGGCCAGGGCATCATATTTTTCTTGGAGGATGGCTTGCTCTAGGCGGAGGCCCTCCACCACATTTTGAAATTTGTGCCATTTCTGGACCTCCGCCTCTAGGTCTGACACTCTGTGGAGTGCACGGCGCAAGCGACCTTTAACAGTGCTGCGAGGTGCAGCTTTTGCTGCTCGGCGGTGGCGTCTTCCGGCACGGCTCCGGTTCGCTGGAGCACTGTGCTTACCGGCAGAACGTGGGGTAACAGAGGAGGATGTAGACGATGTTAAGTTGGATGCACTGGAGTGCGTGTCATCCCCCTCGAGTTCCACCAGTCGCCGATATTCGGCAACAGTTGCTTCCAGCCTCCGTTGCCGGGCCAGTACAGCCAGCATACTCCTCGTTGGTTTGGAGGTTTTAGTATTGCCAACTATATGAAGAAAGAAAGACATAATCTGTAAGCAATGCTCTTTAGGAATATGATTAACACAAAATGATTCAGCAGGAAGTTGTGTCACAGTACAACTAGCAACTAGCCAGGGCAGTACAAAACTATTCAGGCCAGTATCATGGGCGTCCGCAGGGCGGGGCGCTTGAATCACCATTTCCCTTCCCACAACTCACTTGTATCCTTGGTTTGGTGCTCTTTCATATGAAAGAGATGTGGCAGAAGTGAGTGATTTTTCCTCTGAGCCGTTAACCACACCAGCAACCGTATCATCTGCACCAGGCCCAGGCGATATGTCTGTTTCCCTCCCTCTCTCTCTCTCTCTCTCTCTCTCTCTCTCTCTCTCTCTGTCTCCCTCTTTCTGTCTCCCTTTGTCTCCCTCTACCTCGCTGTCTCTCTCTCTCTGTCTCCCTCCCTCACCCTCCCTCTGGCTCCCTCCCTCTCTATCTCTCCTTCTGTCTTCCTCTCTCTCTGTCTCTGCCTCTATCTGTCTTTCGGTCCCAGCCTGCTGTAATTACCATATTGTAATTTGTCACTGGGCCACCACTGGATACACATCATATCCTATCTAAGAGTCAGATAGTACCATGATCCAGCTTACCTGTACTCGCCACCGCCACTGTCTCCTTCCTCACAGTCTGTACTTCTTCTTGGTCCGACTCCTCTAGCGCCGCCTCCTCCCCAGATTGACCCTCGGACTCCGAGTCAATGATGACCACATCCGAGCTGGCCCCGCCACCAGATGTTCCACCTACAAAGTAGATTTAAGAATGTTAGATTACACCACTCCACTAGTATTTGGTCTATGAATGAAAAAATGTGAAAACAACTGAAAAATTAATTGACTGTCTACTCTAGTCTAAGGTAAATGTCCCTCCTTCCAGGGAAAGCTGTTGTCTTGCTTAATTTTTTTGTCACAATTGATGAATGCTTGCTTAATTTTAACACACATTATTTTTCTCTGAACAGACAGAAACTGGACTTCTAAGGACAAGAGGAACATCAACTTGAAACCAGGTGAAAGCTCGGCTCGACCACAAGAAATTTCTACCAATCCAGTACTCATCAACTCTGCACCAAGCACTTTTCCATTTCCAACTAACTTTATTTTAATATATGTGTTTACTTAAAATTTTAATAAAGCTTTTAAACTTGAATTGACTCTGTAGTTTTTCCTCCAGAGAGTCCAGACTAGAGTGACTGAGCGAAAACTTTTGCAATTTTTGGAAGGAGGAATCTGTGCTGCTGACACTACCAGGTTTATTTATACAGTGTGCCAAACACGCCACTCTGAAATATTATTACTCTGGTCTTTGGTGTCCATAGTTCGGTTTGTGGAGAATTGTCCCTGCAACAGTAGGATTATTGATTTTGCTCCTATCTAAACACTATTTCGAAACAATTAAATTAGGAATGCTTGGACAACAATAGGTCCTCTATATTTAAATGAAAACTTACTGGGGCCAGCAAAGGAGCACTCGCCGCCCTGGCCTGCATCCTCCTCCTTTGGAGCCACTGCTGCATCAGATTTTTCGGTCCGCTTGCCCCTGGGCGGACCTGACGTACAACATGAAAGAAATAACAGAAAACATTGATGATTGCTGCTTGCCGATGTCCTTGTCAACCAAATCAAACATTTAGAAAGAACAAGAACCTACTATTTCATCCAAAAAGAGGGCTACAAAGGAAGGACTGCACCTGAGCCTCTACTCTAGGGGCAGATTTACAAGCCCCTTGCAGCTCTTCTGCTCCATTCTTGCGTCAATTTTGTGACGCAGCGCCACAAGAGAGGCGCCATGGTCTGGCGTATATTAACAACGTGACGCATATGGGAGATGCATCCCATTCTAAAACCCTGCGCCATTAGGGAGCATTCCATCGCAAGGGATGGCGTTCCTGCGCAGGAACGCATGCTAAAAGTGGCTATGGGGAATATATAAAATTTCAATCAGTCATTTAGGACAATGATGCGTCACTGAAACCCTGCGCCTGCATGAAGCAGACTTACGGCTTGACGCAGCATTGCTGGAGCTGCGCCATCGTTGCAACGCAACTCCATCAAAGAGCCGCCTTTACGGCACCGATGCGTAACGCTTCGGTGACGTTTTGGGACCATGGTGTGCCGCATTGTAAATACGGCGCACCATGGGTGGTGCTGCCGTGCCACACACTTTGCAGGGATGCGCAGGTAATTGCTAATCTGACACTTACGGGCATACTTACGAGTTCTGAGCTGGACACCTCCAGATGTGCACCAGAACAAATACGTAACGCAAAACTAACCTTGCGTCACGGCAGATGCGCCGCTATTACAATGCGGCAAACCCTGGCGCAAGGGTAGGCAGATGCGTAACGCATCTCGTGACGAAATAGGGGCGCATCTCTAGAGTCGCTTCGCGGGCGCAATGCAACTATAGCAGTGCTCAGGGCTGCCCAATACTCTACATACCGCATCAGTCCTTACGCCTGCTTCAAGCAAGCAGGCATAAAGAATTGACATATCAGCGTCGCGGAAGTGCCTGCGTTAAATCTTGTAGATTTCACGCAGGCACTTTTGCGAGGCACACATCTGCCTGACCGGCACCACCCACCCCCCACTCCCCCCCTGTGTGGGAACGCACCCATTGAGGCGCAGGCCCAGGCATTCACGTGGCGCATCTCCTTAGATGCATCACGTTGTACATGACTCGCAGGGATGCGCCACGTTTACGTCGCTGTGCGTCAGGTAAGGCAGTGTAAACGTGGAACAAGGGGCTTGTAAATCTGCCCCTTTGTGTCTAGCATTACGCAGTTCTGTAAAATACACTCATACTCAGCCCAATTAAATGAACACAAAATAGATAACAAATAAGCAGTGGCACCGGCACAGAGAAGGAGAACAGTGCACCTGAAATGCACAGAAGATTTTGAAATATTAATGAAAAAATTGCTACTACTACTCACCAAGACCGGGGACCTCCACTCCCAGCACGTCTAGCAGGTCACGCTCTCGGTCAAGGATGTCGGTCCAGCGGTGGGTGACCTGATTGTAGGTGCGCTGGACCCCCGTGATCTTAAAAAGGGCCCGGCACACCTGCCCCCACCGCTTCCGTCGCTCCTGGCTGTTGGTGTAACCAGCAGCAATCCTGCCGCCTGCCACGATGGTCCTGGGGAGACGGCGCTGCACGTAAAAAACAAGTGCGCCCACCTCCTCAGGGCTGAAAATCTCCCGGGGCACCACCATTTCCGCCCTCAATCGACCACACGGGAGCCGGGCACGGGCTGCGGTGCCCGTCTTGGGCAGCTTCACAGCTGTCTTGACCATGTTCTGGGCAGGTGTGAGCAGTAAAGAAGAGACAAAATGAAAAAGAATAAGAGTAGGGAAGAAGGAAAGTAAAAGTTTTAAAAAGTAGTTCAAAAGTAAACAAAAATAGCCTAAAACACAAAAATATAGATCTAGAAAAATACAGGGATAGAAAATAAGTTAAATAGATCAAAAAAATTGTAAAACAAGCAAAGGATGGCAGAGATATAGAGAGGATAGAAACACCATACCCAGACACATAGGAATGAATGAAAAACAAGATGGCGGCCCGATCACGTGCGCGTAAGTAAGTTCGCACGCGATTTCTCTCGCGAACTCGTGCGAACTTGTATTCGCAAGGCGCGAGTCGGGCGAGATTACACTTAGCGGGCGGAAACGGAAATACGTCACGCAAACAAAATGGCGGCGCCCATACTCAACCTTGAGGTAACTCGCACGAGTTCGCGGCCTCCACGGGCCAGTTCGCACTACGACGCGCCCCGCGAATAGGGCGAAATTACCGAAAAACGAGTTTTGCAAAAGCAAAACGAACGAGCAGGTGCAAAAGTTCGAGCTCATCATTTGTAACCATTTACCTGTAGTGCTTCCTGAAGGGGCCCTCCAGAATCCGGTTGCCTACTTGCAACTATTGTGTGACCCTGCTCTGACAGTCACAGAATAGTTACAAGTATGCCATTGCATCCTGTTAAAAAAAATTATTTACTTTGCATTTGCAACAAAAAGGAAAGGGAGCAGACAAGCAGGTGCCAGCCTTCATTAATGTCAGTTGGGGCAGGGCAGGTGTTGTTGTTTGCAAAACTTAAGGCACTTAGCAGGTGTTTGTTCACTCAGTGGTCAATCAGAGGGTGTTGTGATGACACTGAGGGTGGCATGGGTGTGCCAGCCAGAGGGTGGCATGGGTGAACCAGAGTGCCAGTGTTGACAGAGGATGGCAGTGCTTTGCTTTGCCCCAATAATGTACACTGGTGAACTAGAGGGTGATGTGATGACACAGAGGGTGACATGGGTGAGCCAGAGGGTGGCATGGGTGACCAAAGAGAGTGCCAGTGGTGACAGAGGGTGGCAGTGATGAAGAAAGCTTAGCAAACAGGCTGGGCACGTACAAACAACAAGTTCGCTAAACTGGCGACCCGACAAGTAAGTTCGCAATTTGCGAAATAGTACAAAACCCTCGCGAACTTGCAGAAACCCGTGCGAACACACACACCCCCAAAAAATCCGCGAATCCGCGAGAATTCGCGGATTTCGCGTATTTTCGCAATCCACGAATACGCAAATCCGCAAATTCGCGGATTGCGAATCCGCAAAATCCGCCCATGCTTAGTATGGAGGGAAAGAGCAACTCTGGAATGCACAAGGGGAGAAACAGTAAATTCGGTACAAACCAGACACACAGCAGCATGTTGTTAATGTGAGGAGAAGAGGACTGAGCAATGCAGGGAGTCCCTAGAGGCAAATACAAATAAAAGCTACCAGCAGGGTCCAGTCTCTAAAACACAGTAATGCAGCACCATTGTCTCTCATACGTGCATAGGGACCCCAGACAGAGTCAGGCTCAGCTCAATCTGCTGCAGTTGTACATCTCTTAACCCCTTCAGTGCTCATGATGAGCTCAGCTCGTCATGAGGTGCACCTCTCGTGTGCTCATGACGAGCTGAGCATTTCTATTACGGCACAGCAGAGGAATATCTCAAGCAGCCAAGGTGTTAATAGAAGGTTAGTGAAGAGTTCCAGTCTCAAGACTATGCACCAGTTTAGCAAGGAGGATCAGTAAAGATCTTAGACACCTAGGGCCCTTACTAACTAACGGAACTAACTTAAGACACAATCCTAAACTTACTACTTTTGGTATTCACAGAAGTTAGGATTGTGTCTTAAGTTTGTCTTAAAACAGACTTAAGACAGACTTAGGTTAGGATTCTGTCTTAAGTCTGTCTTAAGACAAACTTAAGACAAAATCCTAACTTCTGTGAAGACCAAAAGTAGTAAGTTTAGGATTTTGTCTTAAGTTAGTTCTGTGAATCGGGCCCCTAGGGTGGTAAGAAAAAGGTGTGCATAATGTATGGAATCATCAATTACCCCATGTGGCCAGCCATGTGGCCTACACATTGGGATGGTAGTTACCCATGATGAAACAGGGGTCCCTAGGGTTATCCCCATTCTCAAGTAGTGTCAAGCCCTTACTTGTAACAAAATCTGATTCATTACACTCGGGCACCTTCCAGGAGGTCCATTCAAGTCCCCTTGTTAGAACACACACTCGGTGAGTGAGAGAAGCTGGCGGTTGATACAGACTAAGGGCCTCATTTAGAAGCCGCTGTGCCACCCGTGTGTCAGTTATTTGGACACACCAGCGTACAGTGTGCCTGCCTATATTTTCAAGGCCAAGTAACGTCACTCTGCGTGGCTTTTCATGGTCCCCTACCATGCAGTACTCTGCGTGAAAGGGTCGTTCAATGGGTTTTGCTGTGGGCAACACCCATGGAACCTGACACATTCCCAGACTTACAAGGTTTTGTAAGCCTGGGAATGTGTCAGATTCTAAAGCCTCCCCAGGAGAGGCATAAGGGAGATGCACCAAGGAGAAATACCTTTATTTCTCCTTGTTAGTCCTTTTTCTATGTGTTCTGCATTCTGCAGCACATATACAAAGAGGAAACACCTATTGTGAATGTTTTTGTGCAGGAAGGGGAACCTTCCTGCACAAAAACAATCACCCCAATAACGCAGGCACCCCAGCAGCATGCCTACATTGGAGCCTGGCAGCCTATTGTACACCAGCACAGGTGCAAAGGACAGGAATGTGCCAGGTCTTGTCGATACAGCGCATTCCTTCCCTTTTCTATTGACGCACAGCAGGACAGCAGAAAGGCTTGCTTAGATGGTGTGCACCCAAATATTGTAAATTAGGGCCTAAGGAGGGAAGGCATTCAGGTACCCTTGATGAACACACACTGGGTGAGTCAGAGAAGCTGGATGTTCCTACAGACTAAGGAGGCAAGGCATTCAGGTACCCTTGCTGAACACACACTGGGTGAGTCAGAGAAGCTGGATGTTCCTACAGACTAAGGAGGCAAGGCATTCAGGTACCCTTGCTGAACACACACTGGGTGAGTCAGAGAAGCTGGAGGTTCATACAGACTAAGGAGGTGAGGCATTCAGGTACCCTTGCTGAACACACACTGGGTGAGTCAGAGAAGCTGGAGGTTCATACACACTAAGGAGGGGAGGCATTCAGGTCCAGCATTCAGGTCCCCTTGTTAGAATACACATTGGAGTTTATCACAGACTGGATGAATGATGCTGCCTCAGTCACTGCATATGTGCCTTAGAAAGCTCTTTGCCATTGCAATTGGTAAAACCCACTTTTAAAATATAAAACTGAGAGAGAATCACTGCAATATTGAATATTGATGGAAGAAAATATAAAGCTAACAACAAACACCAGCCGAAGTATTTTTAAGTGTTCTTGGAATATATAATTCATAAACCAAATTCGTAATGTATAATATTGATATATATTTATTAAGGTGTTAGCAGCCTTCTAGAGTACTGAAAGGATCAGCAAACTCTAAAAAAACATGTATTTCAGAAGCTTTGTTTATTTGATTATTTTAAGCAGGCTTGGACATGTACTGTAACTTTATTCAACAGAGAAATTAACAGGAGCCTTTGGGAAATTCCGCGTCGCACACACAGCCTCCTTAGCAGAGTTGAGGGCTGGCTACAGAGTTTGCAGGAACTGTTCCCTGCTCCCTCTATCTCTTAATAAATATCAGCATGGTTTATGATAACTCCTCCACTGGGCCATAGGCACCCAGCAAGAACTATCATTCAGCTGGACAGGTATTTGTTATTAGAACATTGGAGTGTTGGGAGCTCCGTTGAAAACAATGGAGTGCTCTGGGCTTATAATGGCTGGTAGAAGCCTGGAGCTCCAACATTCCAATGTTTCTTTGTTCACAGCTCTGGCTGTGAACAAAGGCTTCAGGGAGCCTGAGGGGATTCCAATCCCCTCACGCTCCCATAAGGCATTGTTTTATTTTTTAGACATTCTACCTTCTAGTGACAGAATGTTCTAATAGCCTTATAGCCCTTCATAGCTGGGCTATACCGGCTATTAAAGTCCCTCTCCCTTGTTAAACGCTGGAGAGGGCCTTAAATAGCCGGTATAGCCCTCTACGGCGGGCTATAAGGCTATATTCAAAACACATACTAAAAAGGGGAAATGAATGCTCTCCCTGAACAAGATCATTTTTCCTAGACCTGACTTATAGAAAATGGACTTCATTTAACACTTATCCTTTTTAAGTATATTTATGAATAGCAAATTGCCCCATGGACCACTAGCTGCTCTTAAACATTCTTTCACATTCACAAAGTTTGTTTCTGAAGACAGAAAATCACCTATTCAAGTTGAAGAGTGTTTTCATGCTGTTCTGGAATGTGTGTCTTGAAGGAGAGGTCTATATTCAGGATACATTCAAATGACTCTGGGTCTTAGCTGGGGATGAAGCCATCCATGGTCGTGTTAGATCGATGAACCTGTTCCTGTCTTGTGCTGTCTTTGAACAGGGAAAACTCTGTTGGTGCCTGCTTGAGCTTTAAGCTGTTGACCTCCAGTTCTAATTTAATTAAGGCAAACTCTGAGTCGCTGTGTACCGTGACTAATAAATTGTGAGGTAACCTTATCTGTCCTATTCGAGGATCATGATGCTGTTGTCAGTGTTTATATATCCATTAAGTATTGAGTGCTAAACTGATTGATATGCACTTGATCATGCCAGGCCCCCACTAGAGCAGCTACACACAGGCTACACAGGCCTTTGGAGACAGTGCAAAGAGCAAACTGCGGACTGGTGTCTGGTCTGGCTGGGCCAGTGACCTCAGTGGTTGCCTCAGTGGTTTCCTGAGCAGTGCTAAATAGGCAAACAAAATTAGCAGGTAACTTCAAAATTGGGTGAACCTGACAACATATTTTGACAAACAACCTGTACTATCAGGGAGGCAAACGATCATTGCAATACCCTCCGCATAGAGCTGGTGTCTAATACCAGGACTGTGGTGCTGTTAATAACTCCAAAACTACACCTAAGACACAATCAACTTTTACCAAAGGTTGTTTAAAAAAAAAGTAAAAAACGGATTCTGAAAAAACTATGAGGGCAGGGCGAGAGAGAGACATCTTTCTATCAATAAAAAAACCTCAAGGTTCAACCACAAAGAACAATAAAGCAAAAGCAGAGGAATTGGCAAAGCCTTTAATATCCCCAGTGTAAAGAATGTTTGCAAAATCTGTCAGTATACCAAGCAAAGAATCAGCAGGTGCAATGTTATCCCACCCCGAGGAACAGGAGGGATGGGATCATCTACCATCACCTATCTCACCATCTACTCCCATGGGGAAAACAAATTCAAAGAATGGTCAAACCAATATTAACAGAAGGGTCAATACAGGGCCCATAATTCTAACCGGGGCCCAGCCGTATCAAGAATGCAAAAAACATATGGCTCAATCATGGGGGTCTATTATGGACTAGGAACTCCTGACAAATTGAGTTCACTCATTACAGCAGGATAAATATTCAATCTAGAGAGCAGTTTCAGAGCACTGGAGCTCACCAACTAATTGAGGTACAAGTAAAATTCAATATGCAACACTTAAACCTTATTAAACAGTGGAAATACGTCAATTGAAAGTACAATGCATACACCGATTTGTATAGCAACGTCGCCTAGTTTACAAAATATCACAATAAATGAGTTATCGGGAGGAAAAAATCAAGGCCTGAAGGGAGCCAAATCGCATATTATGGTGGTTCAAACACCGGAATATAGGTTCCCACACAGTAAAGACAATATAAAAAATCACCCAACAGCAGAAAGTGAATCCCTCAATAATATTCTGGTAAAGGACACGCTTTGCCAAAACCCTGATAGCAATCATCCAATAGGTTTAACCGATTCAGGAACAATATGGGATATTTTCTTTAAAACATCTTAACTCACACTTGAAGCACTGAACTATCAATCAAACAAGATGGATGCCCAAGTGGACTTGTTTAACATCATAGCAAAAACAACATCAAGAATTGATCAAAAACTAGCTAATCTGTACACACTAATAACAGGAGCTCGATTATATGCATCTACATTAAATGCAGACTCCGCCTGTGGTCCAACAATCGACAAACTGGCATCAATCCTGGAAGTGCTTTCTTCTCTTATCGAAGACTTAGAGATACAATCAGCCCAAATATTGGGTAGTAGAATATCTGCGACAACCAAACACATCATCAAAGAAAAAGTACCAAAAAAGGGCTGTACAAATACAAATACAAAAATAAATACAGACCCACTAACTATTAATCAACTGATAGCCAAAAGTCAGATAAGGAAGATAAACACAAAAGATCCAACCAGCACTACAGAGTCAAAGCTGTCATGACTAAGTATTGGCGCAAAATCCGCTCCTTCGCGAAATTTGTGAATTTTCAGCAATTTCGCGATCCGCAAATCTCGCAAAATTGCCCAAAAATTTGCGAATTCGAGAGCAGGCAGATTTCTTTTTTTTGGCCCCAGGAAGCACAGTTAAGGCAGGTGCTCGAGTTGAAGCTAACTTTGTAACCATTTTAGAATGGTGCCGGCAAGCTGCCAGAGTGCTTGCTGGTGCCATTCTAAAATGGTTACAAAGTTACTCTGTAAGTGCTTCCTATGGGTCAAAAATTAAACCTCAACAGGAAGCACTTACAGATGTAAATAAAGCAGGTGCCCGAGTTGAGGCTCAAATTCAGTAACGTTTTAATCAGCCAAAAACATTAGTGAGTACGGTCGAGGCTGGGCAAGTGTGCTTTAACCCCATATCTGCCTCGAAAATTATCTGTAATATCCGAGGAAGGTCTTTGCATCCCTGAGTTTCTCGAGCGCAATCCCCGTTCCTGTGACCAGGAGGCTGCTTTCTCCTCATCTGCTGCCCTGCTCACTTTCTGACCCTTAATACACAAGGCATGTGAACACGCATAGACGCCCCACACCACACACTAGCGGTATCAAACGTCTTCCCGCCCTTTCCCAACTTTGATGGACAGCTCACTCAAGGACCTCGGTGCCTTTTGGTGCTGTGGCAAAGTTACAGGCACACATGGTCAGTGGAGACAAATCGTTTGGCCCTACGCAACTGCAGTGTAAGAAAAGCACTATACATTTACCCAACGAGGTAGCACTTACTGGACTAGCCAGTAGTACTCCAGTTGAGTAGAGGTATTGCTCAAAACGGTGGCATTTACGTGGATAACTATGCAGGGCAGGATTAATTCTGGCACGAGTCTCCTGTCACAAAAATTAAACCTCAACAGGAAGCACAGATATAAATTTAGCAGGTGCCTGAGTTGAAGCTCAAATTCAGTAACGTTTTAATCACCCCAAAACATTAGTGAGCACAGTCGAGGCTGGGCAAGTGTGCTTTAATCCGATATCTGCCATCAAAAATTAGCTGTAATACTCAAGGGAGGTCTTTGCATCCCTGAGTTTCTCGAGCGCAATCCCCGTTCCTGTGACCAGGAGGCTGCTTTCTCCTCATCTGCTACCCTGCTCACTTTCTGACCCTTTATACACAAGGCATGTGAACACGCATAGAAGCCCCGCACCACACACTAGCGGTATCAAATGTCTTCCCGCCCTTTCCCAATCCCAACTATGATGGACAGCTCACTCAAAGGACCTCGGCGCATTTTGGCACACATGGTCAGTGGAGACAAATCTTCTGGCCCTTTGCGCAGCTGCAGTGTAGGAAAAGCACTATACATTTACCCAACGAGGTAGCCCTTACTGATTAGCCAGTAGAAAGTACTCCAGTTGAGTAGATGGAAAACGCAAACAAATCTGCGAATTCGTGGACTTTTTTGCGATTTCGCGCAAATTTGCGGACCGCAGATCCGCAAAATTCGCCCATACTTAGTCATGACGTATAAAGAAAATTCTTCAAAAACAATTGAAGTGCCAAAAGACCACACAAATCAGAAGGAGCTAGGTTCAGCCTATAAACATCCCAACTGTCCACTGTCCCTGGCTCACCGTATCGCGTTAATCAAAATGGTAGTACTGCCACAATTGTTATATCTTTTTAGTAACATACTGATTCCGCTCACCCAGCATTTTCTTAATACTGTGCGTTATTTGCTCCTTAAGCTTGTCGGGGGGGGGGGAACAGTCCCAGGTGTCTTGGAACACAATTACCATGGACTACAAACATGGGGGTTTCTGCCTACCTGACTTATATTTGTATTACTTATGCGCACATGCACAATATGTGCACTATTGAATCGGTGTGCATGAATTCGTCCTCCATGTAGCGATAGAGGACAGAGACGCTCACCCTGTCCCTTTTGGGTTCATGCTGATACACTCTAAGAGACAGACCCCCGCACAGAAATTAACACAGTTGACGCCACAATAAAGGCATGTCAGGCATTGGGCCGCATGGCCCGCAAACTACCATTGTACTCTCCTCTCTTACCTATTGCATTCCACTCGGATTTATCGGTGACACATGAGACTGGTCCCATACGCGCCTTTCACCAGGTAGGAATATTTAAAATGCAAAACCTGTTTCCCGAGGGCTACATACAGAATGAAACATCACTCTTTACATTCCTCTTTCACAGGATAAAAAAAATCACTACAAAATCATTACCACACCTTCCCTTTAAAACCCGTACCACTGCAAACACTACACACCCTGCTTACCGGACCAACACAGTGCAACCTTCTCACTAAGCTATATCGCGCTGCTAAGGAAGAGAGACCACAGCCTCACAACCAAAACTTAGAATCATGGGGCCTCATTTATGAAAAGTGACTCATCGCTGCGTGAAAACAGTGATGCGTCACTTTTCACTGCGCACTCCTTGCGACACCAATGATGCGCCATATTTACAGTATGACGCATCATGGTGCAAGGAGTTACAGATACGTAAATATTTCTGACGTATCTGTATGGCGCAAAAGTGACGCATTGCTGGGGTGTGTCACAAAAGTGACGCAACTCCAGCAATGTGTCCTTTCACATAGGGCAAGCCCCATGTGAAAGACCTGCGTCAGTCTTACGCCTGCTGTGAGGCAGGCGTAAAAAATTGACGCATTTGCGTCCTAGAAGTGGCGCAGTGAAATCTTATAGATTTCACTGCGTCACTTCTACAACCCTTTCTTCCGTCAGAACGCCCCCCTGCATAATAATAATAATATCCACATTTGTAAAGCGCACAATCACCCGTTAGGGTCTCTAGGCGCTGGGGGCCGTCGGGAAGATTAAGCAAGCTATTGCCCAGAGTCACATAGTGCTGGGCTAATCTGCCGCCGGGGATCGAACCGTGATCCCCAGATTCCGGAGCCAATCGCCCTGGCGGTGGCGCCACACCTCTTCCGCATTATACCTGGAGCAGGTATAATGTGGCGCAGGGGTTTACAAAGTGACGCATCTACCTAGATGCGTCACTTTGTAAATATGGTGCAACAAGGCACATTTGTTACGCTGCTGGTGCGTCATAAAAAGTGACGCACCAGCTCATCTGGACCCACCTTTGTCACTACCAGACTGTTGTCAGCTCACAGAGGCCCTAACCTCGAATAGTAATCTCCGCATAATACATTAAAAATATCTACATCAAGTGTACCATACTCCCAGTAAAATATTTAAATATGGTCTGCGGGACAACGACCTATGAAAGCGATGCGGTGCGGCAGGCGCTGACTGTTGGCACTTGTCCTGGGAGTGCCCCAAAGTTGCACTTTTCTGGGTGGGGGTGATCCAAACATTATCCAAAATGGTTGACCTAGAGTTGCAATGTTCCCCACATGTTTGTTTGCTGGGATTGGTGCCCTCTGTTAAGGGGGTCATGGGTAAACTAGTGAAAGTAGCTCTACTAATGGCCAGAAGGCAAGTGGCAATGACTTGGAAGAGCACAGCTTTGTCAACGACTGCACAATGGCTTCATGACTTGGCAATTTGCAGAGACCGGTTGGTTCTCTACGCGGAGGAACTCCCTTCCTCACCTAGACCTATGGATATATGGGAACCATTATTACAATATGTACGGACCGTATCAACTGATGAGCCCCCGGATAACACTTTACACTAACTCTATGGGGCCTCATTTATGAGAAATGCCGCATCGCTGCGTGAAAGCAGCGATGCGTCACTTCTCAGTGCGCACTCCTTGCGACATTCCTGATGTGTCATATTTGATGTATGACGCATCATGTCGCAAGGAGTTACAGATACGTCAGTATTTCTGACGTATCTGTAGGCGTAAAAGTGACACATTGCTGGAGTGTGTCACAAAAGTGAAGCAACTCCAGCAATGCGTCCTTTCACATGGGGCAAGCCCCATGTGAAAGGGCCTGCGTCAGTCTTACGCCTGCTGTGAGGCAGGCGCAAGATTTTGACGCAACGGCGCCCTAAAAGTGACGCAGTGAAATCTCATAGATTTCACTGCGTCACTTCTACGACCCTTCCTTGCGTCAACACGCCCCCCTTGCATACATTATACCTGGCGCAGGTATAATGTGGCGCAGGGGTTTACAAAGTGACGCATCTACCTAGATGCGTCACTTTGTAAATATGGTGCAACAAGGTGCATTTTTTACGCCACTGGTGCGTCACAAAAAGTGACGCACCGGCAGTGTAAAAGTGACGTTCAGCCTCATAAATGAGGCCCCTGGTGTATATGATAGTGCGCATGATACTCTATTATTCCTTGCAGTTATAATTGCATGACATTCACTTGATTTACATGCTTTTTGCCATGTGCTGTTACACTGTTTTTCAGATTTGTATATGATCATTGATGCTATCCGTGTATAATGTACATGCTCACCTAAAAGCTCAATAAACAAAATGTGTATCCTTTGTCTGCTGTAATGATATGCACTTTGGAGTTTAGAATCATAGGACCATATGTACGGCAGGTTTTAGCAATTGCAAATGGAGAATCAGGCATTTTGGCATGTACTAGCCATATTTTGTGAGTCAGTAACCTAATACTGACTCACAAAATAGGGTTTGCGTGTCGGTATTTGGAAGGGACGCACCAATGTCGTCCATTCCTAATAACGAGTCGCAAGGAGATACATGAATCTTTTCCGACTCGAATGCAGTTGCAAAACATTCACACTTTACTGCCTACTTCAAGTAGGCAGTCAGCCAGTCACAAACAGGAAGGGGTGCCCAGGAGACCCCACCTCTTTTCTGAATGATAGCAAACACATTTTTCAAGAGCAGGACGTGATCCCACTGACCACTAGCTGCTCTTAAAAAATGAAACTGAAATGTTTCATTTTTCTTTTTGAAACACATGCCATAAGTTGCTTTATTAAAAAGCAAGCACAGAAATGGTGGTCTGCTTTCCTCAACAGGCAACCATCCCTGTGTTTTTAGCGATTCTCAATGGGTCAAAAATTAGTACATTGCGTTTTGTTAGTTCCTAATTGCAAAGTCGCAAAAAGTCGCAGTTAGGATGTCGCAAAACGGCCCAGTCATTCATGTGGTCCCTAATGCTTCAAGCTTGGAAGTGACTGCCTGGTGGTTGTATGGCTTGGACCAGAGGAGCTAGAAGCTTGCTAGGGAGTCTCTGCATTCCTGAACAATGTGGGAGTTAGAAATGACTTTTCTGCCGTTTGGAAAATCTTCAGAAGATCATCTAGCTAGTCTTGCTACTGTTGCCCAAGTAGAACAGAATGACAATGTGACTTCTCTGAGAAGAGAAACTATGGGCCATATGTATCAAGCAAATTCGCATTAGCAAAGGCCGGAATGTATTACGCAAAATGTGGTGCAAAATAAGGAATCGCAAAATTTGAGATTCCTTATTTTGCGATTGCATTTAAGGAATCGCAAAATTTGCGATTTCTTAAATGCAATGTATGATGCAAAAAAAATTGCTAATTGTCCCTAAGGAATAGCAAATTACCACCAACTTCAAGTTGGTGGTAATTTGTGAATTTCTTGAAAAATGCCAATTTTGGCATTTTTCAAAGTGCCATGTGATGCACATACATGCCCTTAGGGCATGTATGTGCACCACATGTGCACCCATGCTTATTTCAGGGGTGCAACAGGGTGTCCTTTGGACACCCCTGCACCCTTGAAATTATTCTCAATTTGCGATTAGCAAATTGCGAATCGCAAATTGAGAATAATTTCGCATTCATTCCTATGGGCCTCCTGGCCCGTAGAAATGAATGGGAAATTATTCCTTAATTGCGATTAGCAATTTGCTAATCGCAATTAAGGAATTTTAAGAAATCGCAAAAAAATAGCGAATTTCTACATACATACCATTTTGCAATTTCTAAATAGCGATTCCTTAAAAATCACTATTTAGATATCGCAAAAGGGTATGTTGATACATCTGGCCCTATAACTTATGCGAAAGACTCATTAAAAGCTAAAAGGCACCCTGAGTAAAAAGAAACCTCCCTGGATTGCAAAAGTGACACACTATGCTTGGAATATCTACCTCGCTCAAAATCCAAGGTGACAAATGTGTTCAGTGCACATTCCTATGACCACTGCGCATGCACAGGCAACCCCGCTCAGGTATCTCAATGAGGCATTCTCAAGAACAGGATGCAATGGTCATTTCTCGTGTTTCAATATCTTAAGTCCAAGGTATGAACAGCTGCTTATGGTATTCCCTTTGGCAGTCAGCAGCAGTAAATCATGCAGGGCTGAAGAGTGTCATTTAACAAAATCACATTGAATGAGGGAAAGTCCTTAATGGCATGAGAAAGTTCCCAACAACTCTAAGGACCCGATTATGACTTTTGACGGAGCGGTGGTGCAGCGGCTTAGATGTGGTGTCTTTTTTAAAGGCAGCGTAGCCTTTGCAAAAGCCACGGCAATTGGACTGCACTACAAGGTTCCTGCACAGCATAGACTCGAAATGGACAGGAACCTATGTGCATGCACATGGGGGGGCACATGTTAAGCCACATGAGATCGAGGCTCAAGGGGGCCCTGCAGGGTCCCTTTGTTTCCTCTCCTCCAAGCTATACATGGAGGAAGAACTGATCCAATGCCTTTGAAGTGGTGAAAACATCTAGAGGCTTTCATTTGAAGTGCACATGTGCCCTGCCTTGCTTGCCCTGGCTCCAAACTAACTACAGGGAGATTGCAGCCCTTTGTGTGGAGGCAGGACTCAGTCTATTCAAGTCTAAGTAGGGCTGTTGCCAGTTTCTTGATCCCATCAAGCCAGTGATGGCCCATCAAGGCACACCTCTATTGTGTGTGGCTGTCTAGGAGGAATACACCAAGGAAAACTGTCAACTACATACAGTATTGTGGCCCAAAGACAGGCTGCGGACATCAAATGGCTAAGGCAGGAAAATGCTAACTTTCTAAAAGGATTTTTTCAAAATTGTAATCTAAAACCCAACTTTACCATAACATGATTTTTCCATTATAATTCTAAAGACACCAAACATGAATGGTTTCCCTGTTCCAATTTGGAAGTTCCAGCTTTTAAAATGTAATATGGTAAATCTGTTGTAAACCTATGGAAGGGATTGGCCCTGTAGTAGTGAAGAATTATTTAAAGAAGCTTTCACAATCAGGACATGTAATACTCAAATGTACATGTCCACAGTTTTAAATACATTGTACCCTGCCCTCTGAACTGTCGAAGGCCAACTCTAGGGGTGATTTATATGTATTAAAAAGAAGAGTTTGGGCCTGGTAAAGGTTTACATCTCTTCAATCCCCATCCACACACAGTCTATCAGGCATTACCTGATGAACCTACACAAAACCCTGGAAGGACCCAGCAAGAGAAACCCATGAGCATCTTGCATCTCTATTGTAAATGAGACATGGAAGGCACATTCTGTATTTGTAAAATTGCCTTTCAAATATCTCATTTAAGCATATTTTCTGAACACTAAATATGGGTCCTGCTTTGATACAGACACTCAGGGCCCGATACACAGAATGAACTTAAGACTCAATCCTAAACTTACTACTATTTTGGTATTCACAGAATGCACTTACTACTTTTGGCATTCCCAGAATGCACTTACTATTTTTTGGCATTCACAGAAGTTAGGATGTTGTCTTAAGTTTGTCTTAAGACAGACTTAAGACAGACTTAAAACAGACTTAAGACAAAATCCTAACTTCTGTGAATACCAAAAGTAGTAAGTTCATTCTGGGAATGCCAAAAGTAGTAAGTCCATTCTCTGAATACCAAAATAGTAGTAAGCTTAGGATTGAGTCTTAAGTTCATTCTGTGAATCGGGCCCAGAGATATTAGCTTGCTTGTCAGATAAGAATTGTCATGTAGACGTTTATATAAATGCTTGGTCTTGATCCATATTACTTGGAACACTTTGATTTAATTTGTATCTCTTGATCCTTATTTTCCATATTCAAATGTATGTAGCTTTATTCTTTTTTTCGAAATTCTAAAAGAAAAGCAGTTTAATATATTGGGTGATTGTGCGACCTCAACTTGTGATGAACTTTCACAACCATCTTGGGGCCTGCCAGGCTCAACCCTAAGTAGCTGTGGCTTCAAGCAGGCAAGCTTGTCAAAGGAATCAGTGCAAAGCATTTAGAGGTATCAAAACAGTAGAAGAAACAAGAAAGAAACACGAGATAAAGAACATATGACACCAATTAATAAAAATAGCTCTTATTTTCTGATTTTTTAGACACCAAACCTCCTAACCTAACAAAATCCACCAGAGGGTTTGGGTTCCATAGATAAAAATGTTTTAAGCAAAGCCCAAACCAATGCTTTTCATTTTAATCGGAAACAAGCATTGGCAACTACAGGTTATTTGGTAAAATGTTAAAAGCCTTTGTATAGTTGTATTTGGTTACTCCTGCCCGCTTTGGGCGACCAGCTCCAGAAGAGAATAAGTCACAAGGGCCAGAAAGGCCTGGCAGGACAGTGACCTTGGAGTCCAATAAGTCTCCAGTCCAGTTACAGGCTCTAGGGTTGAACCACCGCAGACATCAATGGAGAGGTCCTGATCCAATCGATATAGAATGTTGAAGATGCTGAACTGCTGGCGGGGCTATTCCCGACGCCAACCCTCAGTCCACCAACACATTGGAGGGATTCTGGTCACATGTCCCTTGAAGTCCAGTTGAAGTCCAGCCAAATACCAGATGCCACTGGCCTACTGGTCTATGGCTATAATGAACCCAACATTTTAAACTGACACCAGAGTCCATTCTGAATGACGAAAACTTCCTCGGATGTCTCTCTTGGGTCCACCGGATTAGTGTGTAAATTTTGAGGGTTGGCACTTGGTCTCCCAGGCCTCACTTTAGTGATCAGTGACAGGCAAGCTATTGCACTCAACTTTTGAGACCCTACAGCTGTAACCAAATGGCTCTTGGTATTTTTTCTTCTGTCTGGGGCTTGAGGACAACTATTTCTTAAGCCGTGCACAATAGGTACAGACCTTTCTGGGAAAGCACAAGGACCAGCAGGTGCAGCCCACTCTTTGGTGCAGCTTCTCTTTGACAGCTCCATGGAATTGTAGGACAGTCCTTCTTCTCCACAATAGCTTCAAGATTTTAGAGCCAAGTGAAAAAAATATTTTGGGAGTCTCTGTGTGGAAAACTCTGAATTGTATGTCATTTTGCTAGTTCATGCCTTATTTGGGCTAACAATATTTAATGATATGGTAAAGGATAAAATATAGATATAAACAGAGGAAAGTTATAGAGAGAAATGTTACTTTCCCAAGGGTCCACTTGGAAGATGGGGGCCCTTGTAGTGTAGTTCCTATATTCCCAATAGGCTCTGCGCATTGGAATAACATAAACGATAGTTTAGACGTAGGATTTAGGTCGACTAGGTCTCTATTGAATATGTTAGACTTAATTATGAATGCCAGCGAGCTCAGAGGTCACTAGAAACTTTCTCGAGTAAACAGGAAGGTGTTAAATTTCCTGAATAGACAAGAAGGGAGTAGTTTCTGACAACCGCATAAACATGACAACTTTGCTCCCTCCAGAATAAGGAGTATATCTCCAGAGTCGCGGAAACAATAGATAACTATTTCACTCAGTCAATCGTGCATGCTTAGTTTCACCAGAAGCGCAGAGAAATAGAGAGACGGGCGTTTTTAATAAAAGCAGTTATTTATTGAACAGTCTTCTTTCTCATGCAAGAGAAGTGAGTTGCCACAATTGCAATACTTGTTATAAAGTAAAGTGCGTACAGTAAAAGGAGTATTATAAAATAATACTGTAAAAGCATGGTATGGTTTCTAAGCCATACGGTGTTTAAAATAGATAAAATATATACATAGATAAAACCATGACTAAACGTACTCAACTGGTGCTTCTAAGATACACCTACCCCGGTATACCTAACCTAAGCCTAGTACGTGGGAAGGAGTAAGTGAGCTGCAGTTTAAGTTAAGATAGTTTTTGCCAAGAATCTGAATCAAGAATTCTCTAAGGGTCTAATCAGCTCCGTACCTTGTTTATAGAATGAAGGAGGTCTTGCATCTCTCTCTCAAGACTGGATCTCCCAGCAACCCGCAAGGGTGACCAGAAAACACTGGAGCTGGATTTCTCGGCAGGAGAAAAGACAGCGTCTCTCTCAGTGCGTCAATGGGAGGGTCGGCTTCCTTCGGCACTTGCCACAGCAGGGCGTCAGGCAAGTAGATAGCTGATCTGCTCCAAACCACCGTGTCTTTTGCTAGGGCAGATGCTAGTATATTTATACCTGGAAGGTGCCGAGTTTGACGTAAGGTTGGACATAAGACGTCACTAAGAACTCGCAGTTCTTTTAGGACTCCAGGAGTTCTAGGACAAATCAATACAGAAGCAGGGGGAATTTCCAGGCTGCTGGAGGCTTGGTTTGTTTGAGAACGCGTTGTGCTTTCTAGGAGTCTATGGGAGTAGCTTTGCCGTATTTGGACTGCATGGGCCATGACTTAATATGGATATGATTCTTATGCGTTTATAAGGATATGATTTGTTATAACCACATAAGGGCATAAATCGGGAATATTTAAATAGGGTCCTAGATACGTTTACAAAACCCACTCCACGTATAATGTCCATCTTTACTAAATACTAAGAAATTGTAAACAAATGACTATGCATGTGTTTTCCATCCCACCCTAAAATACATAAAATGCATTTGAAATGGTATATACACAAAGAAATTAGTAATATACTGTACGTTTTCAAGAAGTGGTATCATTCAGATAATGCATATATAGTACGTTGAAATATTGGCTGAATGAATCACGAAAATTACATTTATGAAATGGCTCTTAATACAGAAAAGAAAGTCGAGACCATTTCATCACATATTTATACAAGATTGTACATGTGCTAGAGGCTAAATCAAAATATTGTCTCTAGAGTTCCAAAATAGAAATCTTGTTCTCTAAGAATAGTTCTACTTTAAGCAGAGTATCATGTGCCAAAAAAAAGTCAATATTTTGGGAACGGGGAAAAATAATTTTGCTTTCAGGGCAAAAAACAGTTCCACAGTTTTTTAGGAGTTTCTGTTTTTCAAAATTGTAGGTCAAATTCAGAGTTCAGGGAACGCTATGTGCTCAAAAGTTATTCTCGTTGTTAGGAGAGAACATTAACTCAGATAGGCTGGCAAAGAAGTTGTCTACAACAGTAGGTGAAAGTTGGACCAGGTCCGAAAAAGTAGAAATAGTGCAGATATGAGAAGCATTGCTGTCATCGGTGTTCAGATCAGCAATGGTCTCAGAAGGTTGTACCTGTGTGCCGCTTTCATCTCGTACCCCACCGTCACCTAATCGTAATGGTGAGATCTCAACGAATGCCGTCATCAGTATAGGTAGCCGCTGGGGACAATGCGTTGCATGAGCCGCTACCGAACCAAGCAAAGTATCGATATCCAAAGGTACTGCTGATGGTAGTGTGAGACAGACATCCAACACGCATTCTTCTTGCCAGATTGGTCTGAATGAAAGAAAGCAGGTAGGATTCAGATCTCTTAGCCGAGCCAAGCCGAGTTCCTTTCTCGGTATCTCATCGCTAGGATCGTTTCATCCATGGTAGCCTGAGTTTTGTTTGTGGCTGGATTTGCCATATCGGAGCAGAAGGAACAAAAATAAAATTCCTGCTACGAGTCCCAAGACGAGAGGCAGGCCGCCAAACACAGAGTGCACTAAATTTGGGAAGATGCTCAGGACTGCTTCAAAGGGTGCTAATAGTCCCAAAGAATTTGTCTTAAATACATGTGCAATGCCACTGGTATCAGACATGTTTAAAATTTGACCTAACATTTCTACGAAATGCACGGGGCAATTTGTTGATAATAATGCATGTATCTCTGCCGCTGTCCTTGCAACTTGCAGATCATACGTCTCTCTAGACGAGGTTAAAGGCACAGTTGTTTGTAAAAGAATGGATTTCATTCTGCTTAAAGTATCAATTTGAATAGAAGAGATATTCAGAGAAGGCCATATCGTCGCCTCCTTGTCTGGTTTGCTGTTTGGATACAATACTTGCATACAGCAAGTGACCATGGAAGTTACACTGAGGAGATAGGCCCTTCCTGGCACCATGCCACAACAGCTGTGGTCACCTATTATAATGTAACTGCAGTTGGAAAGTTGTCTGAAAAAAGGCTCTATCTGTGTAGCCGGGGTGCCGTGCAGGTGGCATGAAAGGTTATTTGATGAACCTTCGCAGGCTCCATGCAAGTTAATTCCTTGTCACAGAAGTGTACCGCTTAGAGATTTTTTGCAGTTATTACCACTAAGAAATTCCTCTTTTTTCCGCCCACTGTAACATTTATGTGTATAAGGTAGATTCCAGGTCGACTTGATGTAACCTTCACCCAACCTTTCATACAGGCCTGCTGGTATATGCTTTTGGCAATATTGAAACTGAAAAGTCGTTATCGGAATTGTAATTATGCCATGTATTATTCATTCAATGACGGGTCTTTCAGAGACTGTCAATGGCAATTTTTCTAGTTTTTCAATGCTCAGCACCGTATAGTCTGCTCCTTTTTGTGGCAAAGAGATTTGTTTATCAGTAAGGTTAAAGATAGAAAATAATGACGTTGTGTTGATTAGACGCCATGGCACGTATCCTGAACGGAGGTTTTGTAACGTCCAGCCTAACTGTACAATAGAACGTAATTGGGACTGGCCATGTTGTAACATTAGCATATCCTGTTCTATTATATCAATAGCAGATGATACAATGCTGTCCAGTGAATAAATTCTGGAGGACAGAGTCGTTAACCCATTGTCTACTACAGACAGTGATTTTCCCAAATTAATACGATCAATTTCTCGTATTTTTTCAGCAGTTTCAATTTGCGTTACTTTCCAAGCTTCGTTGTAAGCAGCGTATATACCGGCGTATATGAAACGTTTTTGACGCTGTTTGCGAGGACCCAATATGAAATCTCGCAAGTCAGCACCTTCTTGAAATAAAGTCAAGTGTTGCTTAATTTCAGGCAGTGTGGATTTCTTTAGCCATTCGAGGCATAGTTTCCCTACACTGTACGTTGTCATTATCCCTGGATGTTGTCTCTGGGAATATCTTGTGTCTGGCCTGTTCTGTTTGAACCCCTGTCTTTTATTCAGGAATCTATCTTGACAGTTATTAGTGTCTGTGGCCATATCAACCATTTTCTCCAATCAGGCTTAGTTCTGTTTTGTTGTAAAATATGGGATACGTCTATTACCGCATCTGTAGAGCTATTACTATCAGGTATGGGCTTTGGTATAGACGGTTTGGTTAAGTCCTTTATCTTGGCTAGGCCAAGACAGGTTGTTTGTTGAATGGTGTCATTCAGGACAATTATTTGTTCTGGGATCATGCAGGCTCTGAATAATGATTGTACCTGCCAATCTTTTGTACCCCAGATGGTTTTTGTTTCATTGTTGTTTTTCAAAAATTCAAAACCAAATGTAGACATTTTTTCATAACATTTTGTGGAATATATCAATTTAGTGTTTGTCAACATGTTTTTCATTCCTGTCTTATTTAACATTTTAAAATAAAACATTTCTGGATCAGTGATGTTAAACCCTGAGAAGTATGGGAATTTCTCATAAAATGTTTTTGAGCTGCCTTTTGGCGGTGTTGGACAATGTTCCCATTGATTATAAGTAAAAACATTTCTAGGATTAGCAGATTTATGCAAATAGTGATGCCCATAAAGATTAAAGCAATACATTTCTTCATAGTTTGATGAGCCTTCTAAATAATCATGTTCTGTAAATTTTGCTGACATTTCTAAATCTGACATCATATTATTAATATTTTCAAAGTCCCAATCATCAGAGAAAGTACTAGGTGATACAAAGTCACTTAATGAAACCTTGAACTGATGTGGATATCTCAACAGTTCATGATCGTAATCAGTAGCGTCCCATGCTACACCACCAGGTATAGGAATGGCTGTGATGTTTACGGATGATAGTTCTCTTTTTTCAATGTGAGAAGATCTGTAAGGCTTTAGGACCAAGTTGATGTTCTGACTTGCTGTGCCCATTGTACCATATTTTCCATCAATCATTCTTCCCAAGCTTAAAACCAAAATGAGCCAGAGTAGGAGGAAAAGTACACCTAACACAATCCATAATTCATTCCATGGTGAAATCAGATATGTTTCTTTGAGTTGATGAAAGAGTTCAGTCATTTTTTCTTTGAAAGTTTTAGTTGCTGACGTTTCTTCATGTTCACATGGATCTTCAGAAAAGTCATCGAAATTGATGAAGTAGCCAGATGCAGTTCTGTCAATTGTTGGAATTGCTTCCAGATTTTCATTAATCTTTGCATTTGTATAGTCAGAGGCTACATCATTGTAGATTGGTGTTTCTTGACGAACTGTTGCAATTTGGTTTTCAAGAGGCACAAGTTCCATGGCTTTGTTGCATAGTCCTTTTTTATTCACTGTAGGTTTATCAAATGTGATTAGTCTTTCAGTTAGAACCTCTTGAATTGTAGCAAGGTTTGGTCTTCTGCTACTTCTTGGAAGTTCACTGGGCCTACTACTTATTATTGGCCACATGTTTGTGGTTTTACCAGGTGATTGATACAACTCTGTTCTCCTTTTTACCAGCAAGGGGAGGTAGTACTACTGATCTTGTTCCGCTGATAGCTAAGACAGGTACTGCTTTTCTGTAAGAAGGCCCAAATTCCTTCTTCACCGCGATCTTTTTTCTGACCAGATCCCCTATCTTTGGAATCCAGACAGGTCTTGCTGGGACAGGTGGTTTTTCTTCAGGGGCCGTTAGCTTTAGCTTTGTGTTACATAGACTTCTTTTTGTTTCATTTAAGGCCTGTAAAACAGCCAAATGATCTTTGATATCAAAGGTTTTTTGTTCTACCACTGAAGTCTGACTATCAAGATCTTCGATTATCATTCTAGTACCAAACAAAAGTTCATACGGAATCATTCCATCCAGAGAATGTCTTGGCAGAATATTAAGACTACGTTTGACACTTTTAGATGTTTGACCCACCCATCACCTGAAGCTAATACCCTCGCTGTTATAGATTGCTTTATATCACGTTTTTTTCTCTCCACTACCGCATTTCCCTCAGGATGGAATGGACTAGAGTACCGCAATGTAATGCCCAAGCTGGCCATAGCCTCCTTGTAAGCTTGAGAGCTAAACGCAGGACCCTGGTCAGAATGTAGCTTGCCAATTGCGTATGTGCCGATAAAGACTCGCAAATCTTTTATAACAGTTATGGCGTCAGCCGAGCACTGGGGCCACATCTAAATGATTCTCGTCTTAATATTTATGGGATCTTATTTTTCCGTGTGGATGTCTGCGTGTAGATATCCTAATGCTGCCTAATAGACGTGTCTGGGCTGGTATCTGGTCCGGTTCACAACTGCGATCTCTGTTGCAGTCCTGACAATCCATTGCAAAGTTATAAATTTGCATGCTCATCCCCGGCCACCACTATTGTGATTGTAATTCTATTATAGATTTCAAGATCTCTTGGCGCCTCAGACCCATTCCCATGTGAGCTTCTTGAATCAAGTAAGCCCTCCGGTTCGTGCTTGGAATTAATCTGTCCCCCACTCCAGGGATTCGATCAAAAGGAACGGAGCTCGCATCAATTATGTATGTATTGTCGAGTGGATAGTTGAGAGGTAATGCTGCATAGTCCCCTCTTAATGAGGCTTTTACTGCCAGCATGGTTTCTCCATCTATTTGTTTTTTAGAACGCTTTTTTGTAGCTACGGAAGCCGGTTGAACCGCTGCCGTTCTGGCTCTGTTAGCCAAGGAATTCCCTGCAACGTGAACGCCATCACGTTGAAGACTCTGCGTATGTATCACGTGAGTCTTTCGTAGTTCTTTCTGTAAATGAACTACTTGTTCCCATAGTTTTTTATGCTTTATTGTGACACCTGTCTCATCTTTGTAACCGTTTTCAATTCAGGTCTGCATGAATTCGTTGTAAGACTGGACGCAATAATAGGAATCGCACACTATTAGTGTGGGGAATTCGCAATCGGCATTCTCAAGCGCCATCTTTAAAGATCTTATTTCAGCTCGCTGAGCTGTACAGTTTCTGAGTGATTCAGTTTTAGTGACCATCAGTCTGAATTTACCTAAGCGCCAGCGACCTTTAACAATCGCGCATGCTGCATTGTAAACTTGTTTTTCCACAACGTAGTGTTGTGCAAATCTGTCCGTGTAAATTACACAGGTGTACTGTTCGAGAGGCAGAATTTCGATTGACAGAGGACATTCATGTTCGTATTCTAGATGTTCAAATGCGTGTTTCACGTCTGTTGCAGCAAGAGAATTTTCCCATTGTATCCATTTTGGAACTAAAGCTTTAGCATTTGGAATGCTTGGTCTTGTTACTGCCTCAAGGGCTGATATTGCTGTTAAAACAGATATGCTCTTCCCTTGGGCTAGGCCTCTTTCTTTTGCTACAGCAGTTTGAACCGCAGTCAGAATTTTTTCAGTAGAACTGAATTTCATTTCAGCTTGTGTGTCCAAGTGTGATTTATAAGCTATTGGTACAGTTTCTCCCTCATTAGAGGTTAGGTACGTAAATCCGCATATTCCTGGGAAGACTCGGATTACAAGGTTGCGTTCATTTGCGCGTGTTTGCAGTTTTGTTTTAGTTAACAAGTCTAATTGTATTGATCTTAAAATTTTTGTGTGTTTCTGAGTCCAATTGATTGGTTTGAAATCAGGTTTTATTATTTCGTAGAGAGATTTAACCCTCTCTACATAATTTAGAATGTAAGTTCTTACGAAATTCAGGAAACCTAGAATTGATTGTAAGTTTTTCAGCGTTTTTGGAGCTTGGAGTACTGCACACTTCTCTAAGAAGTTGTCTGCCAGGCTTTTGCCTTCACTTGATAATTCATATCCTAAAAATAGGACAGTGAGGTGGGCAATTCGGGACTTTTTAAAGTTGAATATGTACCCTTCAGATGCGAACCCAAGTATAATGGTGTTCACTCGTCTCAAGTGTGTCTCCAGGTCATAGTCTGTAAGATAGATGTCATCTCATCATCATACATTTGTAGTAATTCTGTTACCCTGGCTGAAAATAATCCTGGGCTGTTCTTGCATCCCTGTGGGAGACAACAGAATTGCCTTTGGTCCCCCATACTTGAGAAAGCGGTCAAATACCTGCTTTCTGGTGCTATGTTTTGACAAAAGAAACCATTTGAGATATCTAATGTTGTTTTATATTTTTTGCGCACGATGTTATTCATTAGTGCTGCACTGTGTGAGTTTTGTACTGCAAATGTTTTGCAGAAGGAGTTTAGGTGTCTGTAGTCCAAAACTAGACAATATGAATCGTCTGAATTGGAGACAGGAAACAAAGGATTGTTCAGTTGTGAGGTGCATGTTTCAATCACCCCCTGATATTCAAGTTGATCTAAGATCTCCCTGACTTGTTTTTTAGCTTCTTGCTTAACACGATACTGCCTCTGTGCAGTAGGTTGATTTTTTAACTGAATTTTATGGTGAGGAGAATCCTCATCCCATCCTACATGATTGTTATATAATGCAGGTGCTTGGGCCACAGCCCATTTTCTAGCATATGTCTATTTTTTATGAATTGGAATGTGATTTGAGAAGGCAGGCATAATCAGTTCTTCGCCATGTGGGCACTCCCTGATAAACTCTGATGGCAAGTCTTTCTCTGCTAGCAGGATATCATAGCCTTTCGATAGGTTCTCCCAAAAGAGACTTCTTATTTTTCTAGTTTTGTCCCCCTCTATGCGTTATGTTATTTCATATAATTTATGGGGCATACTAACTCTGGTGTCTGCAGTTTCCACCTGAATGTATTCATTCATGTCCACTGTCTCCAGAAGATTCATGAGGATCTTGCGAGCTATGGTCACTTCTGCTGCGCTGTCTAGCATTGTCTGGGTGCATTCTCCATTCTTGAGTTGTGTCCTCGGAATCCTCAGCATGTTTTATTTTAATACTGGCTACCTTCTTTTTTGGAAATTGTAATTTTTTACTTTGATGAGCAGTTTCCTTGTCTTTGGACTTGACGCGCTCTTCTTTGTGTTCTTACCGTCCTCTTCTTTCCGATTTCTGTGAGGAAGTCTGAAAAGATCGAGAGGGACGTGTATCATTATCTTGATATCTGCCAGGTTTTCTTAAATTATTCCTATTTCTAATGTTGTATCTTTTTTCAGAGGGCTCCATTTGTGGAGACCTGCCCCCCAGTTCTGGAGATCTATTTCTCCGTTGGGGAGACCTTCCCCTGGACTGGAACTGTTTTTCTCTGGGAGTACTTTGTTTATTACCCTCCCACTTCTTTTTTTGAGTAATGAGATTATTTTTAATGAAGCTCTTTTCAGGATTTTCAGTTAGTTGTGGTTTTAGTGGTTTCCCACCCAACCTATCTCTACCTAATTCTTCATAGGATTTTTCAATTATTCCGGCAAGTTCGAAAGGTTGTTCTGCTATATCTGTTTCTTTCAATTTTTGGCGACAGGTTGTACCGTCAATTGTCAATTGAACTAATTGTCTATATGCTTTTGTTAATTCTTTTGCAAAACAGATGATGGACCGAATGCAGAACAATGTCATACATTCACCCCAGTACAAAGATCTGGGCCTAAATCCATCGTTTTTTTGCTCACCATGCCTTTCCAGTTTGAACCCAGCCATATGAAAATCAGTCTTGACCCTGTGCCCCATGGGAACAGTCCTGCCCGAACTGCTAAGCCAGGTCCTCCCTGGACTGGAAACAAGCATCCAAGGACCGGTTTCGGGCGTTCAGCCCTCTTCAGCCTGTATAGCTTGACTCCAGTGGCATGGAGAGCACGGGACTCACGTCTGAGCATACCCGTCCCACTTGGGGTGACAAATGCACTGGAGTCAAGCTATCCTGGCTTTGTCACCCCGAGTGGGATGGGTATGCTCAGACGTGAGTCCCATGCTCTCCACACCACTGGAGTCAAGCTATCCTGGCTGAAGACGGCTGATAGCCAGAAACCGGTCCTAGGATGCTTGATTCCGGTTCAGGAAAGACATGGCTTGGCAGTTCGGGCTGGACTGTTCCCATGAGGCACAGGGTCAAGGCTGATTGGCATGTGGCCATTAAGCATGGGCGGATTTTGCGGATTCACGATCCGCGGATTTGCGGATTTACAGACCGTGGATCCGCAAAATCCGTGGATTTTGCAGATTTGCGGATCTGCGGATTTCCAGCGACCATGTGTTTGTTACTAATACTATGCAATTGCCCTGAGGGGTGCAGGGGTCCCTTGGGTGAGCTGTCCATCATAGTGGGTCAATGGCGGGAAGACGGTGCACACCGCGAGAGTGTGGGCGGGGCTTCCATGCAAGTGCACATGCCTCTTGTGTGTATAAAAGGTCTGAGACCGATCAGAGCAGTAGATGAAGAGACAGAAGCTCCTGGTCACAGGAACAGCAAAGGGATTGCGCTTGTGAAAGTCAAGGATACAAAGGCCTCTATCCAGCATCACAGCTGATTTTCGACGGTAGATTTGGGAAGAAAGCACACCAAAGGGCATGGTGTAACTATTTTACGATGGCGCCGGCAAGCTGCCAGTGCCATCCTAAAATAGTTACTAAATTAGCTTCAACAGGAAGCTCTAATAGATCAAATAAAGCAGGTGCTCGAGCACCTGCTTTATTTAATCTATTAGAGCTTCCTGTTGAAGCTAACTTAGTAACTATTTTAGGATGGCGCTGGCAGCTTGCCGGCGCCATCGTAAAATAGTTACAACAGGCCAGGCTTCAACTTTTGCCCCCGGATCCACTGCTCGCAGATTTGCGAATTCTCTGTAAATTTTCGGTAAAAGTTCGTGGATCGCGAATTTACCGAAAATTCGCAAAATCCGCGAGCGGAACGGATTTTGCGCTCATGGTTAGTGGCCATGTCTGAACTGGGGTGGTGTGCAGTGCAAAAAACTATGGAATTAGGCCCAGATCTCTGTACTGGGCTGAATGTATGACATTGTTCTGCATTCTGTCCATCAATTGTTGTTTTTGTATTTGTCACCCCGAGTGGGATGGGTATGCTCAGACGTGAGTCCCATGCTCTCCACACCACTGGAGTCAAGCTATCCTGGCTGAAGACGGCTGATAGCCAGAAACTGGTCCTAGGATGCTGGATTCCGGTCCAGGAAAGACATGGCTTGGCAGTTCGGGCTGGACATTTCCCATGAGGCACAGGGTCAAGGCTGATTTGCATGTGGCCATGTCTGAACTGGGGTGGTGTGGAGTGCAAAAAACGATGGATTTAGGCCCGGATCTCTGCACTGGGCTGAATGTATGACATTGTTCTGCATTCTATCCATCAATTGTTGTTTTTGTATTTGTCACCCCGAGTGGGATGGGTATGCTCAGACGTTAGTCCCATGCTCTCCACACCACTGGAGTCAAGCTATCCATGGCTGAAGACGGCTGATAGCCAGAAACCGGTCCTAGGATGCTTGATTCTGGTCCAGGAAAGACATGGCTTGGCAGTTCGGGCTGGACATTTCCCATGAGGCACAGGGTCAAGGCTGATTTGCATGTGGCCATGTCTGAACTGGGGTGGTGTGGAGTGCAAAAAAACGATGGATTTAGGCCCAGATCTCTGTACTGGGGTGAATGTATGACATTGTTCTGCATTCTGTCCATCAATGGTTGTTTTTGTATTTGTCACCCTGAGTGGGATGGGTATGCTCAGACGTGAGTCCCATGCTCTCCACACCACTGGAGTCAAGCTATCCTGGCTGAAGACGGCTGATAGCCAGAAACCGGTCCTAGGATGCTTGATTCCGGTCCAGGAAAGACATGGCTTGGCAGTTCGGGCTGGACATTTCCCATGAGGCACAGGGTCAAGGCTGATTTGCATGTGGCCATGTCTGAACTGGGGTGGTGTGGAGTACAAAAAAACGATGGATTTATGCCCAGATCTCTGTACTGGGGTGAATGTATGACATTGTTCTGCATTCTGTCCATCAATTGTTGTTTTTGTATTTGTCACCCCGAGTGGGATGGGTATGCTCAGACGTGAGTCCCATGCTTGCCACACCACTGGAGTCAAGCTATCCTGGCTGAAGACGGCTGATAGCCAGAAACTGGTCCTAGGATGCTTGATTCCGGTCCAGGAAAGACATGGCTTGGCAGTTCGGGCTGGACTGTTCCCATGAGGCACAGGGTCATGGCTGATTTGCATGTGGCCATGTCTGAACTGGGGTGGTGTGGAGTGCAAAAAACGATGGATTTAGGCCCGGATCTCTGCACTGGGCTGAATGTATGACATTGTTCTGCATTCTATCCATCAATTGTTGTTTTTGTATTTGTCACCCCGAGTGGGATGGGTATGCTCAGACGTTAGTCCCATGCTCTCCACACCACTGGAGTCAAGCTATCCATGGCTGAAGACGGCTGATAGCCAGAAACCGGTCCTAGGATGCTTGATTCTGGTCCAGGAAAGACATGGCTTGGCAGTTCGGGCTGGACATTTCCCATGAGGCACAGGGTCAAGGCTGATTTGCATGTGGCCATGTCTGAACTGGGGTGGTGTGGAGTGCAAAAAAACGATGGATTTAGGCCCAGATCTCTGTACTGGGGTGAATGTATGACATTGTTCTGCATTCTGTCCATCAATGGTTGTTTTTGTATTTGTCACCCTGAGTGGGATGGGTATGCTCAGACGTGAGTCCCATGCTCTCCACACCACTGGAGTCAAGCTATCCTGGCTGAAGACGGCTGATAGCCAGAAACCGGTCCTAGGATGCTTGATTCCGGTCCAGGAAAGACATGGCTTGGCAGTTCGGGCTGGACATTTCCCATGAGGCACAGGGTCAAGGCTGATTTGCATGTGGCCATGTCTGAACTGGGGTGGTGTGGAGTACAAAAAAACGATGGATTTATGCCCAGATCTCTGTACTGGGGTGAATGTATGACATTGTTCTGCATTCTGTCCATCAATTGTTGTTTTTGTATTTGTCACCCCGAGTGGGATGGGTATGCTCAGACGTGAGTCCCATGCTTGCCACACCACTGGAGTCAAGCTATCCTGGCTGAAGACGGCTGATAGCCAGAAACTGGTCCTAGGATGCTTGATTCCGGTCCAGGAAAGACATGGCTTGGCAGTTCGGGCTGGACTGTTCCCATGAGGCACAGGGTCATGGCTGATTTGCATGTGGCCATGTCTGAACTGGGGTGGTGTGGAGTGCAAAAAACGATGGATGTAGGCCCAGATCTCTGTACTGGGCTGAATGTATGACATTGTTCTGCATTCTGTCCATCAATTGTTGTTTTTGTATTTGTCACCCCGAGTGGGATGGGTATGCTCAGACGTTAGTCCCATGCTCTCCACACCACTGGAGTCAAGCTATCCTGGCTGAAGACGTCTGATAGCCAGAAACCGGTCCTAGGAAGCTTGATTCCGGTCCAGGAAAGACATGGCTTGGCAGTTCGGGCTGGACATTTCCCATGAGGCACAGGGTCAAGGCTGATTTGCATGTAGCCATGTCTGAACTGGGGTGGTGTGGAGTGCAAAAAAACAATGGATTTAGGCCCAGATCTCTGTACTGGGGTGAATGTATGACATTGTTCTGCATTCTGTCCATCAATTGTTGTTTTTGTATTTGTCACCCCGAGTGGGATGGGTATGCTCAGACGTTAGTCCCATGCTCTCCACACCACTGGAGTCAAGCTATCCTGGCTGAAGACGGCTGATAGCCAGAAATCGGTCCTAGGATGCTTGATTCCGGTCCAGGAAAGACATGGCTTGGCAGTTCGGGCTGTACATTTCCCATGAGGCACAGGGTCAAGGTTTATTTGCATGTGGCCATGTCTGAACTGGGGTGGTGTGGAGTGCACAAAAACTATGTATTTAGGCCCAGATCTCTGTACTGGGGTGAATGTATGACATTGTTCTGCATTCTGTCCATCAATTGTTGTTTTTGTATTTGTTAATTCTTTTAGCTTAACTAAAAGTTCTCCGCTTGACATTCCTTCAATGTCAGGATGTGGTGTATAGCCGGCTAGAACCGGCCATGTTGCTCCGGGTCTACCTAGTGGACCGAGCCAGGTGAATTGATTTTGATGTTTTAGGGCGCCATTAAACCAGAGCTGGTGCTCTTGGTACGTTAGTGGAATTTCAATGTCCTCGAAAAGGACGTATTCCATTGGAGATTCCTCTATTTTGTAGTAGTGGAACTCGTGTGTCACAGCATGTGCTGCTGGAATGTGTATCCAGGAATAGAACACATCTGTCTGCTGATATTCATGGGCCTCTACCACAAATATGACCGTACCACCTCTTGATGATACTTCATTATTTTTAAGTTTGTAAGTTACACTCTTCTTTACATTGACTGGGATGATTATAGCCTCCGGGTCATCTTGATAGACTTGTGTCCTCCGCTAAAAGTTGAGTTGCTAACGCTTCTCTTTCTCTTTCCTCTTCACCTTCCGACATTTTGCTGACAGAAAGTTTGCAGAGCAAGTTTCAAGGAAACAAAGATTAGGTGTACAATATTTTGGAACACTGTATCCTTCAACGTTGACTAAACCAAAAACTAATACATAGGAATCTCTTCCTACTAAGTTTTGGCGGATATTAACCTTTCACCCACTCCAGACGTCTATTGGAGTATTTACGGTAAAAAGGGGTCTATGTGAAAAGCACGACTGAGTTACTCTAGTATCTGCGTTAAATTATCGCCTTACCAAACGTTGGGCGCCATGTAGTGTAGTTCCTATATTCCCAATAGGCTCTACGCATTGGAATGACATAAACGATAGTTTAGACGTAGGACTTAGGTCGACTAGGTCTCTATTGAATATGTTAGACTTAATTATGAATGCCAGCTAGCTCAGAGGTCACTAGAAACCTTCTCGAGTAAGCAGGAAGGTGTGAATTTTCCTGAATAGACAAGAAGGGATTAGTTTCTGACAACCGCATAAACATGACAACTTTGCTCCCTCCAGAATAAGGAGTATATCTCCAGAGTCGCGTAAACAATATATACTATTTCACTCAGTCAATCGTGCATGCTTAGTTTCACCAGAAGCGCAGAGAAATAGAGAGATGGGTGTTTTCAATAAAAGAGGTTATTTATTGAACAGTCTTCTTCCTCATGCAAGAGAAGTGAGTTGTCACAATTGCAATACTTGTTATAAAGTAAAGTGCATACAGTAAAAGGAGTATTATGAAATAATACTGTAAAAGCATGGTATGGTTTCTAAGCCATACAGTGTTTAAAAAAGATAAAATATATGCATAGTTAAAACCATGACTAAACGTACTCAACTGGTGCTTCTAAGATACGCCTACCCTGGTGTACCTAACCTAAGCCTAGTACGTGGGAAGGAGTAAGTGAGCTGCAGTTTAAGTTAAGATAGTTTTTGCCAAGAATCTGAATCAAGAATTCTCTACGGGTCTAATCAGCTCCGTACCTTGTTTATAGAATGAAGTAGGTCTTGTATCTCTCTCTCAGAACTCAATCTGCCAGCAACCCGCAAGGGTGACTGGAAAACACTGGAGCTGTATTTCTCTGCAGGAGAAAAGACAGCGTCTCTCTCAGTGCGTCAATGGGAGGGTCGGCTTCCTTTGGCACTTGCCACAGCAGGGCGTCAGGCAAGTAGATAGCTGATCTGCTCCAAACCACCGTGTCTTTTGCTAGGGCAGATGCTGGTATATTTATACCTGGAAGGTGCCGAGTTTGACGTAAGGTTGAACATAAGACGTCACTAAGAACTCGCAGTTCTTTTAGGACTCCAGGAGTTCTAGGACAAATCAATACAGAAGCAGGGGGAATTCCCAGGCTGCTGGAGGGTTGGTTTGTTTGAGAACGCGTTGTGCTTTCTAGGAGTCTATGGGAGTAGCCTTTCCGTATTTGGATTGCATTGAATATGACTTATTATGGATATGATTCTTATGCCTTTATAAGGATATGATTTGTTATAACCACATAAGGGCATAAATCGGGAATATTTAAATAGGGTCCTAGATACGTTTACAACACCCTGGGCAATTTCCTTCTTTGCTCATGCCTTAAAACTTTTCTGTTTCTTTGGTCCTCTTTAAAGAGCGGACATGACCTGAGGCCTGAGTGCCAGGTGTGCCACTTTTAAGTCCAAACTTTGCCCTCAGGCTTCCTGGTCCCCTCCCTCCTGATGAGGACTTCCTGAAAAGTGTGGCATGTAGCTATGCCAGAGTGCAATATTTTGCCCACTCCAAGGATGGGGGACCCCTCTCTTGGTGTGTGGAGGTGGCAGCCCACCCTAGAGGTGTTGCTATCTGAGGACTACATGCCCAGAGGAAATCTGGTTTGGTGATTGTTTCCCCCTCTCTGTCCCAGACACAAACCTGTCTACCAGAAGCCCACTATTTGCCCTTTAAAGGACGCTTCCTGATGGACTCTGGCCATTTGTGCTCGCACCCTGTTTGGCTCACAATGATGTATTCAGCTGCACCACAGAGCAAATTAAAACAACCTGTCCCTTGCTTGATATTTGTTCCTAAGATATAAAGCATTTGGTGCTACCCTCTGGTGGGTCAATTTTTGGCTCAGAAATTCCTTTTGCATGTGAACGTTGGTCAGTTCTGCCACTCTCCCTACTGTGCATTGCGCTGTGAGCACCTACATTAATCAATAATTACTCTGGGCCTGTGAATGCTTGTTTTTTTTTTAACACAGTCCATAAATATCTTAATGTTTCTTTGTCAGGTCAGGTAGGCTTTGGGTATTTTAATGAAATGTGTTTATTGATCAATATATTTAGCTTCAGTTCTTTTTACTCCTTTCTGCCAGCATACATCATCGTCTTGCCTTATTATAATAATTACATATGATATCCACTCATTATTTGAAATTGCCCTATTATCCTCTGGTGGGAAAGAACATGCTTGGAATATGTAAACATAGCATTAAAGTTACAGAGTTCATAATTCTCCTGTTGAAAAAACACCATCTGACCCTGGACACATGTAATAAAAACTCCTGCCAGGGAGAGAAGGTGCATAGTGCTGTTTGATGCAGAGCCAGCACGTGAGCATTGACACATGCATTGCTACTGGTGTATACTTACCCCAAGTGTTAAACAACATACAGCACAGGACACAAAACATAGGAGGTAGCAGCCTTGAAAGAAGTTTAACTTTAGAAGATGTCTACCTCTAAATATCTGCTGAAGAGGGCCTGGGCTCAGCTCTCAGTGTAGATTCTCTGCTACACAGGCACAGTGCCACTCCCAGTGCTCCACAGACAGTCAAGCACTCCATGCAATGGGTGGCTGGACCTTTCAAGTGATTGTCCTGCTGGTCTGTGCCAGAGTGAGGGCTCTGGTGCCAGCCTGCAAGCTGCAGACATTGAAACTCAACTCCTTCTTCCATGATGGAGACATCATCCTGGGAG
The DNA here is from genome assembly GCF_964261635.1 of Lissotriton helveticus. Taxonomy (NCBI): domain Eukaryota; kingdom Metazoa; phylum Chordata; class Amphibia; order Caudata; family Salamandridae; genus Lissotriton; species Lissotriton helveticus. Next base: position 1,693,728,696 of record NC_136069.1, on the reverse strand, counting down.
GTGTGTTCCTGGTTTACTCTGAGTACACTTCCCCTGAGCTCACATTCAAGGAAGTGCCACAACCTATATCCTGCAAAGGGTAAGAGCACTTTACTATATCATGTACATAAATGTGGTAACAGATATCCTGTGAGAGGCCATAATAGTGTATTGCATTGCAGAATAAACTAAGTCATCGCAGCTAATATCTTGGGCTATGTGCCTCTAACAGTTTGTGTAGAAACGTCAGACCTGATATCCTATGGTAGGTGAGAATAGTGTATTGCGGTGCAGATAGAAGTGTCAGAACTCATATAATGTGATGAATATGAAATGTATATTACTGTATGTATGTAAGTATCCCTGCTGATATCCTGTGAGTGGTAAAACAGTTTATCACAGTATGTACAGAAGTGTCACAGCTGATATCCTATGAGGGGTAAGAACAGTTTATCACAGTATGTACAGAAGTGTCACAGCTGATATCCTGTGAGGGGTAAGAACAGATTATCACAGTATGTACTGAAATGTCACAGCTGATATCCTATGACGGGTAAGAACAGTTTATCACAGTATGTATAGAAATGTCACAGCTGATATCCTGGGTTGAAGAAGAAAACTTTATTGCAGTTTTTAAAGATTCTCATCAGATATCTTGTGAAGGGTAGGACCAATGTATTATGGTATGCATGTAGGTGCTGCAGCTACTGCCCAATTAAGGTACAAAAACTGTTTTTACAGTATGTGAGATGTCACAGCTGATATCCTATGTAGAGTAAGACTTGTCTATTGCATATCTATATGTCATAGTGTCACAGCAGAGAATTATGAGAAGTGGGGCAGGAGTCTGATACTATATATTTCAAGTAGCACTAGCCAGGGTTGTCCATGCTCACCTTCGCTATTCGCATTGTATATTGACACCTTTTTAGGAAAGCTGGAGATGAACTTGTGTGTCATTACTAATCAGGTGGCATATAAGGTCCTCGCATACATGGACGGCATCACAGTGATAACTACTGACCCATCAGCAGGACCTCCCAACATTGTGGATCTAGCTAGACAGTTGGGGCATGCTCAGGGTATTACGTAAATGAGGAGGAATCCCAAGCACGGAGGGAGTGGGATCAATGACCAGAGGGCAGTGGCCGATGCGGTGTACCTTGGCGTTACACTCACAGTAGCCCTGGATAAACTGGTGGAATTTACTATGGCATCATTATAAGGCACTATTAAACAAGTTCTGGATAGAAGGAACCACTTAAGCTTGTGTTATTTGGAACGTGCAACGTGTTGTCACCATCTTGCCATAGGTGCTATATATTTTTACGACTGTTCCTTTGGAAAACAGCTTATTGTGGCTGTCCAATCTGCAAAGTCCAAGTTTTAGCTTTCTATCCGGCATCAGATTTTGCAAAGTCAGTGCGGCAGATGGTCAACACTAATTCTACATTCTACTACTTGGCCTACATGTTGCAACATATGGAGAGGTTAATCTTGGGTTGCTCAGGTGGGGTCAACATGGCAGAAAATCCAACAATATCTGGATTGATTCTGGGGATTGAAGCTAAAGGATACCTTAAAAAAAAGTATAGGATATAAGCTCTGGGTTCTGGTCAAGCAGGAATTGAGTAGGGCACAAGTCATAACAAAATAAGTGGGGGGACTAACCTCATTGGCTGTATGCAAGTGACATCATGGCATCTGACATCACGGCGCATGACATCACGGCGCGTGACATCGCATGTGACATCTCAGGAATTGACGTCACAGGAAGTGGCATCACAAGATTTGACATCACATCTTAACCCCTCACATATATGTTTATTATGTCTATCACTGGTACATTTGAGCGCATTTTGAGTAAACATGCAAGCCCTCCTGATTTAGGCAGAAGATTCACACTTTTGTAAGCTACACATAAAACAATGTTGCCGTTTGTCAGCAGAAAGCTACCTTTACTCAAGGATTGAACAAACTAACTCTCCCGCCAGCCTCCATAACCAGGCATATTATTCTATAGGCAGCACATTTCTATGTGATTGTTTTATCTGCCTGCACTCTCTGGAGGTGAGACCACTCTCCTATGCAGTGTATTATTATCAGCCTTACCCACCTACACTCCTTTTAGGGACTGAGGCTAATTTTTCGCCAACAGACCATGACCCAAAGCAAGAGAGAAAGACAGAAAGGAAAGATAGGAAAACAACCTGCAATAATAGACAATTTTAGAGTAGTGAAGGAAGACGGATATGGCAAACTTGGCATTCATTAATAGGACCCTAAGAGAAAGTTTGGGACTCTGCGTTTATGTTTTAACAAATTACACACTGTGCCCCTCCAAAATGTCACCTCCACATTTAGCAGCAGACATATCTAATTTTCTTATTGTTGTCATAATTGTATCTAAACCACCCTCACATTTACCAGCATAACCTGACAGCTCACCCTGTAACTAGCACCACCAGACTGACCACACAAAGAATGGACCATGCATTTCAAAGTAAGAGTTATCAGTTCCTCATTAAAATAAGTGTAAGCTTCACTGTCTCCAAGGATGAACAGGAAATGGTGACAAAGATAACTCACAAGAAAAAGGCACATGCAATTCCAGCCCCAACTAGCACGTTCAAGAAAGAGTTGGCAATCCAGAGGAAATATTACTAATTTGCATAGAAAATCTACCCAAGTGGGGAGATGTAGAAACAGTGAGAGACACCACTAACTATCACCAGTTATCAGAATTTACACTAGATTTTGCTTGCTAATAAGACCTCTGCATATTCTAGACATGTTACACTGACAACATGTTGCAGAAGAGACAGCCTACTTGATATACTTGTTTTCAGTAACTCTGACCTGTGGGCTCACCTATTCACTGTAACCTCATCCTGAAGGAGCCAGCCATAGGTAAGCATATATGATCTTTCGTTTCATAGACAGCATAACTCTGAGTCATATCAGACTCCCAGACCCAAGAGCATCATAACAATAAAGCAACCCTGTCTTATTGTGTTATAATGCACTATATTGCAAACTTTGCAACATTGCTGCTGTAGGTATGTGCAAGAATGGCAAAAAATAAAACCATCCATACCTCGGCATGGGAACAACTTGACAAAATATAACACAGCCATATCCAGGGCTCTCCCTCAAATTTCCAGATTTTCAAAAATGCACCTTATCTTTCTTTCAGGGAAAACATGTTCATCAACATTTAGTAATTTGAACTAGTAAATAAAGCACACAATTTCAAATGTTTGAAAATCATTTGTTCTTGTGGTGTGACAAATTTAGATACTTCTGCACAAAACTGAAATATATTATGCAATAGAGGAGCAACCAGTATTGTGCTAAGCAGTCCTTATTTGAAGTGAAAAGTGAACAGTAGTGTCTTCATCCTAAACCCACGCTTCAACATAATATGCCAAAACAAAGCATTAACTTTTCCTGTAAAACAGGAGACATAAAGATATGTCCATGTAATGGCTAAAATATACAATGTGAAAGCAGAAAAGCTGGGATCAATCCTGGCTTTCTGGCTTCACCAAAGTCTGTGATCCTAGGCAAATCTCTCTTGTGTTTGATTTAATAGGCTGTAATGTTGTACCATGTATAATAACAGTCTAGGATGTGGGAAAAAGAAGGAACCACATAGGTGCACAGCCAGGAAGAGGGGTGTGATGAATGTTTGACTACAAGTTCCTCCTGACTCCTAACCCTCATGGAGCTCTAAATAAGATGTTACTAAAGAAATGCTAAGATAGCGACCAAATGGGTCCATGTGTATGGTATGTATGAGTTTGGTGAATGAAAGTTTCACAATTGAATGCAAACAAATAAGATTCCACTGGGATCCTTGTAAGGTCCTGATGAAAGACAACTAGCCTGTTGAGGCATCGGTGTGATGGCTGAAACATGTTGAGCCAGGGGTACAGAGGATATTAATTTGCTCACTGCTTCCCCTCCTGTTTGTAACTATGTGACGGTGCCCTTTGCTACTAAAATGTAACCCTTAGGACACCCTAAACTATTTAAAATCTAGGGTTCTACCCAATAAACAAAGAGGTTCCTTGGCAACCAAGATTGAACAGATCCAGATACACTAGGCATCTGGACAACGACTCTGTGAGATGGCCTTCATGTTCCTTCTAGCCATTTATTGGGACGACCCACACATCCTAATGGTGAGTTAGTAAGTCAGAGTAATTAGTTAGGATTCACAATTTAGTGGATCAATGATTAATGTCTTAATTGGTCATTTTGTCGTTCATTACCACTCAGAGCCCAGGCAATCATGGAAACTATCTCTCAAATATGTTCCAGTTTCAATGTGTTAAGCCATTTTGCATTAAAGATTTGGTTGAATAAACGGTCCCTACCCGACAGCCCCACTGGAGAAGAGTGCTTGAGTTATAAAGGTTGCTTCTGTATCCGTGTTCATGCCTCTAAAGTGAAATATTCATAGTAGAGCACTTTAACATCAACCTAAGTGCCTCTGTCATTTTTTGATGATAAATTATATTTCATCGTTGCTGTGAAAGAAAAATGTCCTATTGTGTGCACTATAAATCTTTTCCCTGCCTAGATTGTATGCTCAATCACAACCACTCATAAAATTCAAAGCCTGTGAGTAATTTTTCAAAACGCATCAGGGGAGAAATCTATTTCTCCCAAATAATGAAATTAGTAATGCATTCCTTGGAAATGTCTCCAACACTTGCTGTTTAAAGTCACACGCTACCTTCAGCAACCTTTCAACAAGTCAGTGAGGCCAATTCACAAAGGTAAAGTTAGATCAAAAGTCTAACTTAGACCAAATGTCTAACTTTATTTGCAGTAACTTACCTTTGTTAATACTGAAAGTAGCAAAGTTGGACTTTTGTTCTAAGTTTGACTTGTGGCCTTTGTGAATCAGGCCCAATGTGTCTACCACTACCTTTAATAGAAATTGTGTGGGTGGGAAGAAGAGAAGCAAAACAGGAGAGTACTGAGAAGACAAAGGAAAATGTAGGGGGAGGCAAATATTGTAGCAGGAAAGAAGATATTTGGTCTTCTGGAGTAAGCCCTCAGGTTTACAATGTAGAAATCAACAAAGTACAGTCCAGTTTCATGGACTGGGGCACTAGCAGGAGAATTTGATGCTTCAATCTCAGCCTCTTCAACTGTCATTGCTGAACTTGAAACACATAAAACACTTACATATCAGCACTTTTGCGAAACTAAAGTTTTGTCAAGAGAACAGAAACATGAAGACAGATACACACCAAGAACAAAGAACAATCACACATCAACACTTTGCAGAGACCAGAGAAACAGGTAGAGCCATAAACACCCTGGGAATACACCACTTGAATATCAGCGCTTTCCAGGACCACAGCTACAGAAATCCACAGGAAGGGGCAGAGAGTCACTAAGTACATGGAACACTCACACATCATCAGTTGCTTGAGGCAAGAGGCTGAAGGTAAATGTGGAGGCAAACCAAGCACCAGGTACCAGAGCAAAGAATGTTGGGGAGATCAGGAGAGTAGATAGAAGCAGGGAGAGAGTTAACATTCTGATAAGATTTTTTCAAGTTTATAGAGTCCACTGACCTTCTAGTTGACTTGCTCCTTTCATGGCGCAGCTCCTCCTGGTAGCTGCTCCTGCCCCATTGCTGCTGCTGATCCTCTGGTCAGGACATTGAGGACCTCCTTTACACGCAGCCTCCTGCCTGTGCATCATTCCTGGTGGTCCGGTGGTAGAGCATCACTGCTCTGCTGCAAGGCTGCCCCACTGTCTCTCTTTTCTGCTTGTTCTACTTCCCACCTTTACTTTAGCTTTTTCCCTGATTCAGCTTCTTGCCTTTATCCTGCTTTTTGCCTTTTAGATTTTCTTCTTGTTTTCCACTGCGCTCGCCCCTGTTGCTTTGAATTCCTTAAGGCCCGCACCCTCCAGTGACCCTTACCACTCTCCCTTTGCCCTCCTCCCAGCTGTCCAGCACCCCTGCAGCACTACTTAATAAAGGCCAATGCATACTGCAAGCCAGTATGCGCCCGTCTAGCCTGGACTATGCCCACTGCCATGGACACTGATTCTCGGACCCTCCCTCGATATAATGCATGCACCCTCCCCGCCCTCAACACAGGATGCCATTCCGACTGCCACCTTTCTGCTCCGAAGGACATCAAACGACCCTTCTCATGCCAGAACTCCAGCCATGCCTCCACCCATGCCAACACACAAGCTCCTCTCGCCGCTCAGCTAACAAACAGCGAACCACACTGGCTCAACTGCATCCTCCTCAACACATACTCCCTCCACAAACACACCACAGAAATCTGGGACCTCCTCGACTCCATTGTGCCAGAGATCCCCTTCCTCACGGAAACCTGTTCCACCCCCAGCTCAGGCCCAGACATCGCCACCACCATCCCCGATGGATATCCCATGACCATAACACTGCATCCCTTCTGGAACAGCTCAACCACATTGGAATGATACAGCTTCACCTTTCCCACCATGCACGACCTTTCCCACCTTCCCCCATCACAGCTAGAACAAGATCACTTCTCAATCAATCAGGGTTGGTAAAGCGCAGCTTCTCACGCACAAGGGCCTCAAGGTTCCAGGGGAGAGGCGGCTTAGTTGAGTGCTGGGGTCATCCAAAGATCCAGGTCTTAGGTCCTTCCTGAACCGGTGCAGTGTGTGGGCTTGCCTGGTGTGGAGAGGGAGAAGGATTTTCCTACAGTTCTGGCCTTGTAGATCAGAGGGACGGTCGCCAGAGAGAGGTCTGCTGATCAGAGGTACCTTTTGTGTACGTGAAAGGAGAGGCGGTTGTTCAGGTATGTTGGTCTGGTGTTCTGAAGGGCTTGTATGCATGGGCGAGGAGTTTGAAGGTTATTCTTATTTTGACTGTAAGCCAGTGAAGATTGTGGAAGTGTTGCGTCATGTGGCTGCAGACAGACACTAATTGAAATAAATTAATCAGTATTTACCTCGGTTACTTCCCAAACTGGAGTACCCCTGAAAATGCAATGCCGTGTTCTTGTGATATCTTCTCCACCCAGAACACAATGCATTTTCTGATGTTCTGTGGTCATTACACGGAATTAAGGGCGAAATTTTTGATCCCCATTTTAAAGGAGGCTGGGTTTATTCAAGTCAGGCCAGCTCTTCTGTTTCTACAATTATTGCAGACCCCTAGGATCATGTTTCACGTTGCCAGCTTTTTAGTTGGTGCTGTTAGGATTAAGAACAGGAATATGATTAATAACTCTTAAATGATGTATTGTATAGGGATGTAATTGAGTATTAGGCTTACACAATGATAATGTTTACAGAACAAAAGTGAGCTGTGGGTATCTATCACGTATGATGTTTTGTATTTTCTCAAAAGATGACCTCATTTTATGAATTTTTATGATCTTTTAAAGGTATTTTTTTAACTATTGATACATTTTTTACTGTGTATTATTAATTCTGATTTTATCTTGTATATCTTAGGTATTGTAGTATATGTAAACTTTGTATAGTATTATTGTCTTTTTATGATATTGATTTATCGAAATAAAGTATTTTGACTGACTGACTGACAGTATTTAGTATATGCTCAAAAAAACGGACAAGAAGTGACATGTTCCATGCCCTGCAGAATTAGAAGGCAGCTAAGAAGAGTGATGATGTTGAAAACAAATGGTGCGTCATGGGCGGGCTAAAAGTCCCTTATTATAATTTTTCTATTTAGACACAATAGGTGGTTACCAAGCGACAGTGCCTGCAGGCTCGACATAAAAAGTATGCTTTAGCAAAGCAAACATGTCTGACTTGCTAACACATGCAAGCACAGACATGACTAATTATTGATTGCTCTCTTTAAAGCCTGACTTACTGGCTTTGGCAATGTTTGTTCACAAAAGAAATCATCTAGTCTGCAAAATGGTTATCTGGATTCATGGGATTATGCAGAATGCTTAGGAGTGAGATAAAATCACTAATGTCAAGCACTTCCCAGAGTTCAATGTAAAGAATTGCAGGCCTTCCTTTAGTCAATCCTGTAGGGTACATCATCGACGCCTTGCAGGGAAGCTGCTTGTTGGATGTGGCCTAGAAGCAGGATTTACTCACAATCCGGCACTAAATTGTTTCTTTCAATGGATATAAAACCTATGAAATATATAACCTATGCTTCTATTGATTGTTTCAAAGAGAAGTAAGAGGTCTGTTATTGATATCTGGTGAACAATGTGGTCTTACATTGAAGCAGCCTTGGCTGTGGCTCCAGGGAGCCAGCTAACATTAGTAGAGACAAACTTCTTTGAAGTTTCTTGAGGTACCCTGGGCTGGAAGCTTGGACAATTTTAATAGTTCAATTATAGAAAATATGAGGACATTTCTGGGATGTCAATCTAATTGTGGGGCTGCTGAAGGTTCAAGGCTGGACCTGTATCTCATTACTTTGAAGAGTTGACTGCATCAGTTGCAAGCTTTGTCTATTTTCAGGTTGGCCAAGTCATTTTGGTGTATTTTTTGCACATTATTTTCAAGTCTTGAACGGGATTTGTGATCTTTTTGGGAAGCTGTTGCAGTCAATACCAGGCGTGCGACACCCATTGGCCAGAATGGGCTTCAGACCCCCCCCCCCCATCAGCCTCCGTTGACTGAGCTGCCCAGGCTGGAGTTGGCACCTGCTAGCCTGACCAACAAGTAGGGTGTCCAACCATCCGTAAATTTCACGGACCACCCATGATTTGGATTTATCATCCGTTTTCCGTGATGATCCCTTTTACATACACCTTTTGGGGCATATTACCAACCAATAGAGATAATTTTTGTCTCTAACTTGTTTAGAGACAAAAATTATCGCCGCACATCGGCGATTTTTATCGCAGATAAACTTTGCTATTAGCAAGGTTTATCGCAAATGCGATAAAAAACGGCCGCAATGCATGAATATCGCTGAAAACTCAGCGATATTCATGCATTATCGAGCAAATGCTCGTAGCCATGTTATCCACCTCCCATTGGATAACATGGCTAAGAACTGCTCAGGGGCAGGTGTTAGCTTTTGGAGATATTCGTGCTTAGCGTGAATATCTCCAAAAGTTGGTAATAGGAGATAGCGATGTTAGCGACTGTTTCCAGTCGCTAACATCTTGACACGCCCACTTTGCATGTCATTAGTGATACATTTCACTGACATGCAAAGCGGGCCCCAAGATGGTCGCTATCTCCTATTAGCTGTCGCTAACTGGTGTTAGCGACTGCTAGGTAATAGGGAGATAATTTTATCTCCGCTTTCTTGGCTTTTAAAGCCAAAAAAGCGGAGATAAGCCCCCTTGATAATATGCCCCTTTGTCCTTCGTTTTGGGCACTGGGGAACAGCTGTTCCCCCTGTGAGAAGCCGCATCTCCCTCATGGGGCAGCTTTGCACTCATCCTCTGAGCCCAAGAGCAGCCCCACCCACCCATTGTCATCCAGTCTGCGGCGGATTGTCACGTACAGAATGACGATGGGCCCACCTGGGCTGTGAAAGCATGCAGTGGCGTCCTCCTGCCTCGGTCTAGGGCAGGGCATTCTGTTTTAACAGTACATTAAGAAAAATGTTGCAGCTCACGAAATGAAAGAAATGTACAGAATCCAGTTCATATCAAGAATCCAGCGAAGGAAGCTAAAAAGAAGTAGTTATGGGTCTTTCTCGGTCTCATCATTTTCGAACTGAAGCTTTGTCAGTATTATATACAATGAAGCCATAGTTGCTGCTTTTTTATTTTAGGCAACTAACAACTATTGACAATGCCAATAGTCCTGGCTTGTTGTTGGTGTGATGTATTATGTATCTGGATGCAACATCAGAAGTAGAAAAATACCAGTCGGGGAGCACACTATGGTAAGCACAGATTGTTAGCTAACTGTTTTAAGCCAAGCCCCTAATTACATCAGACATGCCTTTTGGAGAGACCCCCACGTTTTTACAACCCACTCAAAGCCCTGGAAACAACACAATGTCACAGTCACCTCAGGTCCCGGCATTGGGCATCTTGCATGACTCATGACTTCCAAGTTTTCAGATTGCTTATGTGCAGGGGCAAAGTGAACCCTCCGCTGCCCCTGGTTTGCTTTGGGAACCACAGCAGGGTGGAGTTCCTGATGGGCCTCTTCTCTTTGCAACCGTGAAGACAAAGGCTCAGCTCATATGAAAAGGTGGATAAGAAAGTAAGTGAAGGAATGGGTAAATGGGTGGACAATTGTGCGAAGGGATGAATGAAAGAGTGAAAGAGAGAATGGATGGATAATGAGAGAAAGGATGGATGGATGAGTGAGTTGAAGGATGCATGAGAGAAAGGATGAATAAATATGTGTATGGGTAGAATGGTGGATGTATGGGTGGAATGGTGGATGTATGGGTAAAAGGGTGAATGGATGTTTAAAAGGGGTGGATGGATGGGTAAAAGGGTGGATGGATGAGTGAAAGAATGGATAGGGGCGTGAAAGGGTGGATAATGGGCGAGTGAATGAGCGGATGGATGAGTGAAATGATTGATGGATTCATGAATTGATAAGTAAAAGGGTGAATGGATAGATGGATGAGTGAGAGGGTGGATTTAAGGATGGATGAGTGAGTGAAAAGGAGGATGGATGGACAAACGGATTGATGAATAAGTGAAAGGGTGGATGGATGAGAGAATGGATGGATGGACGAGTTATAAGGTCAATGGATGAATTCATGAGTGGATGAGTGGATGGATGTGAAAAGGACGGCTAAGTGTAAGGGGAATGGAGAGAGAAAGAGAGACTGGATGGATGAGTGAAAGTATAGATGGATGATTGACAGAATAGATGGGTGAATGGGTGTATGGATGAGTTAAAAGAAGGATGAATGAGTGAAAGAATGCATAGATGAATGAAAGGGAGGGTGGATGAGTGAGTGAAATGGTGAATGGATGTATGAGTGAGTGGGCGAATGGATGGATGGATGAGTATGTGAAAGGACGGTTGGATGGGTGAGCGGATAAATGGCTAGATGGATGAGTGAATGGATGAATGGGCAAATTGATGGCTAGATGATGGATGAATGAGTGAAAGGGTAGCTAGTGGGATGGATGAGTGAAATAATGGATGGAAGGATAGATGATGGATAGCTTTGGAAATGGTTGAATAGGTTTTGATATGGATAGGCATACAGATGGAAGGACAAAATGAATGGTGAAAGACTGAATAATAGATGAAAGAATGAATGGATGCCATTCCCCTGAGTGACTTAACCCTCCATCCCAAACAGACACATGATGTCAGGCAGCAAGCACAGAGCTCGGGCTTGAAATGCTCCTTCTGCTGCCATAAAGCAGAAACGAATCCCTTGTATGGCACGGAGGTACCACAAGAGACATTCCAGTGGTGTGCCACTGGGCGGGGCTGCTCTCATGCCACCCAGAAACAGAACAAGCAGCTACCACCTCCCCCTAAGCCATGAGAGATGCATGAGGGCACAGCTCTGTGCACCACTTCTGCAGGGAAAGGCAGGCCAGACAACATAACCTGCACTTGCAGACAACAGCACCAATGTGACTGAGTGCCTTACACCACACATGTATTTTCTTTTTAAATTTTGCACCTCTAAGAAAATTGTGCCTGGGGCAACCAGCCCTGTGGCCCCACCCATACTACGCCACTGCCTACCAGTATGGAAGAAATCTGACTCTTGTAGCTCTCAATGTCTTAAGTAACATTTCCTATATGTTGACTTTCACATTTATGAGTCATTGTCTCTCTATAATATGTGTGTGATGTAATGCACTCTGACACCCTGCCATACATATTTTGGATGGGTAGCTCTCATTTTGATTTAGATGCCACGCAAAACCACCTTGCATGGTTTGAGTAGCCTCATAAATCATGACTAAGGCGATGCAGCGGAAATCGCTGCTTCGCCTTACCCTGCACCCCAGAGGCAACAAAGAGAGACACAAGGATCACCATGGGCACAAATGGCAAGCTGCATTGAGTATGGTGTATGGTGGTGCCTCAGCCGGGCAGCCAGCGGCTCCATTGCGATAGCAAAAAGGAGAAGGTACAGCGGATATCCCAGCCAGGTGCCACGAGATATAGGGAAGGCGGGTAACACAATGCCTTTGAGACTGAGGCACGTTGTTGGGGAGGAATATTGGAGGGCAAATATTTTTAATATTTAGGACTGATTCCTAATCGAACACATATATCAAGTATTGAAAGCTTTAGTGGCATCAAGGAATACAGCCACCGCAGGTATCAAGGGGTGGATCTCCTGGATAGTAGCAAAAAAAGTGTGCAGATTGGGTGAAGTGACTCACCCAGGACTGAAACCACACTGGTCGGGTGCAGAACTATGGGGAGGAGAGGGAGCAATCCCATCGCAATGAGCTTTGTCCAGGTTAATCCCAAATAGGGGTCAATGAGAATCGCATGTGAGTGGGTCCTTGTCTGATTTCAGAATTCTGATGATTAGGGCCTCCCTGAGTTTAGGAGGAAGTACCCCTCATTCAAGGGACTCATTATATATGTAGATGAGATGCTGTGTGAGCAGTGGGACATATTCTTTGTAGAACCCAGCCAGGAGGCCACCTAGATCCGGGGCCTTGTCCACAGGGAGGGCAGGGATTACCCCAATCACTTCCTCCACAGAGAAGGGCTCTTCTAAATAGCTACGGTGGCCACCATCTAGCCAGAGCAGCAGAATGGAGTAAAAAATAGTGGTCAAATCAGGATGAATGGAGTTCTGGGTAATGGCTTATATGGAAGAGTAGAAGGACAACAACTGCGGTCTGGCCCACTGCCATGTCGCCATTCTGTTTATGGAGGTTGCTAATATAATCACTGACTCAAGGTCTCTTAAGAAGGCTGGCAATTGTTTTACCCACCTGGTCAACCTCACTATAGCGCTGAGCACAGGATTCCTTTCCCAGGCAATGTGGCTCCTTAGCGGCCGGCTCTTCAAACTCGGCCACCTTATCCCTAATTGTTCCCAGTGTCTCCTGCTTATTGTCAACAAAGAAGTTCTGTTCTAACTTGTGGATTTCACATTCAAGGTTGCAGAGGTCACCTCACAATGACTGTAGAATCCCCGCTTGTTTTGCGATACACTCTGATCGAATAACTGTTTTAAATGCCTCCCAAAGATTGGAAGGGGACTGAACTGTGCCTTCATTCTGCGCAAAGTATTCTGTTACCACAGCATGGATTGCCTCACGAAATACCTGGTCACGCATCAATCCCACCAGGGACCGCCAGCTCAATGCCCTCCTGGGGACTCCAGGCAGCGCAAGCTTAAGTAACACTGGAGAGTGATCGGATAGTGATCTTGACAGGTGAGCTAATTCAGAGACCCCTGCCAGGACATCTTTTGAAACTAGCCAATAGTCAATTCTGGACCACATAGGACCAACCAATGAGACACAGGTACCCTCACTTAAGTATGCATGTCTATGGCGCCACACGTCTACAAGCCCCTAGTCCTCAATGATGCTTTGTAGTTGTACTGCTGCCCAGGGAGAAGGGATACCGATCGCCCTCAATCTATCTTTATCCAGGTCTGGGATAACGTTAAAGTCCCCACCCCAAAAGATCACACCAAGTCCTAATGTGTCTATGAAATGCCAAACCTCAACAAAGATTTCAGAGTTTTCTATATTAGGCCCATAAACCGATAGCAGTCTGTAATATCTTAATAAATATGTTCACATGTCTTCCTCTACTCCACCAGTGGAACTCTGTAAATATGATGTCATTTAGAATGTTATGACCTGATTCATCACAGTTGGTCTTGGGCTGAGCATCTAGCCAGACGCTCCTGGTGGGGTTTTTGTATATGTGTAACTTGTCCTAATAAATCTACTTAAAAGCTACCTTCAGTCTGGACCCAAGTTACTACACAGTCGGATTGGGAGACCACCTAGGATGCCTGGGGATTGCTGAATAATTTACTTGTGCCACACAGTAGACCCTTCCTCACAAGTGTTGCAACCCCCTGACATAGTTTGAATAACCTGCTATGTGCTTCTCCCCAATCCACCTTGCCCTCAATCACGTGCAGTTGTTGTCAGCAGAGTGCAATTCCTGCAGGAAGCATACATCCGCTCCCTGTCGATTGAGATAAGTCACCACCAGCCTCACTTTTCTACTATCATTGAGGTCCCGGACATTCCAAGTAATAGCTTTCAGTGTGGTCACATTCACCTCCGTTGCACCCAATACTTCCATAGAAATCCAGCATTCACATCATATGCATACCGTTCAAGGGCACATCGTGCTGGGAGGCCTGCAAGGAGAAAAGAGAGAGGGGCATGGAGATATGGAAAAGTAAAAAGCCATAGAAACAACATACATATTCCAAATACAACCACTCTGTCCCACTCCAACCCCCCAGCCAAGCCGATTAGCGCCCCCAACAAAGCCTACAGATGCCATTAAAGAATAATCAGAGGGGAAACACTAGGGGCCCCGTTTTTCCCAGCATGGGAATCAGGGTGACCGGTCGAGAAGTAGGAGGCCGGAGAGCCCCAGCTTCCCATAAAGCAGATACATCGAAGGGGACTATTACAAAGCAGTGCAGAAAAGTCAAGTAGGTGAGTCCAAACAATTGTGTAAGAGGACGGAAAGGACCCGATTAACAAAAGTCAGTGATAGGAGTGGACCAAGGCGGCCACAGTCATACATCCGTCATTGTCACTGAGGTGGTCCTCTCCAACTACCACCTCATTCTGGTGCGGCAGTCACCAAGCCGGGCGAAGGCCACAATAAACTTGCCAGCTGATTTAAGATCTGTGAAGTATGAGTTCTTCCCAGCATGGAAAATATGCAGTCTTGCGGGATAAAGGAGAGAATACATGCCACCGGGACTGCCATGGTGAAGTCTGGGTAAAATGAAACGGTATTGCAGTGGAACTTGATTTCTTGCAAGCCTGGCGTGGCAAATGAGTGATGATTGGCCTGGCTGGGGCTCCAGGAGGGAGCACAGGCCAAGCACCCTGTGTGCTCTCTCAACAATGCAGACCGCCAAGAGAGAGTACCCGGACATGGTTTTCAGCATCTCCTCAACGTAATCCTCAATTTGGGACAATGCATTGGGGCCAGGGACACCAATAATGTTGTTTCTCCTTGATTGTTCCTCAAGATCTTCATTCTTGCTTTTGATTACTTTGAAAACCTTTTCCATGTTTAACAATGACCTCATCAATCTCAAGCTTGGAAGTGCTCTGCTCCACTTGACCAATTCCCTCCTTGTGACTGGAGACAGAGCAAAATGCATTTCTATTGCAAACTATGGCTCGGGGTTTTTAGAGAAGCAACGGACATCCAAATAGTTGAGAAAAATTCTTAGGAAACTTGCTATCGGTGCCACAATTCACGCCATCAAACATAATTCATCAAGAGACTGGGATAGGCTTTGTGGCTGACTTAATTGCAATGGCACATTTACTAAAATGGATTGCAACTAGGTTAAACCCTGAACACGAAATGAATCACGAAATCATGAGAGATTGTTTAGCTTTAGACCGAGCTAGTAGTATTCCTTGGTTGAGTCATGTAATAAGGCTGGCAGAGAAATTGGCACGACCTGAAATATTTAACTCCCCAGATAAATTAGTAAAGGGAGACATGCAGTGGGTTAAGAAATCTTATATATATATGGCACTCATGGAGAGAGATGAAAGGGAGTTGGTAAAACCAACGGTACATGCCCAACAATTGTTAAAAACGTCTTGGGCAATTGAACGTTACTTAAATGTGGTAACCAATTCTAACCATTGCTTCCTCCTAGTAAGATTTAGGCTGAACCAGTTACATTTTCTACTTGCCGAACCACCAGGATGGAGAAGGGTGGAGGACTTGGGAGTCTGTACATGTGATAATTTCTCCACCCAGGACGCACTTCACTTTGTTTTATTCTGTGAGCACCTGTTGCATAGTTGGAAACGTTTTATTCTCCCAATTTTAACTCCTTGCGTGCTCCCGTCGGCTGTTGGCCAACGGGAGCACTACCTTCCTAGTGCTTCCGACGGAGCCCCGCCCACCCTTTAGAACGCCTGCACCGTGGCAGAAAAAATGCCGTGGTTAAGGCGTTAAAGGGCAAAGGAGTTTTTATAGGCAAAACCAGCGCTCATATATTTACAGATGTTGTCCAATATCTGGGAGTATCCTCACAGCAGCAGTTAGAATAAGGAGGAACAAAGTGAGAGTGATTCCCATGATCTAGCTCATAATGATTAATTTTTAACAATTGGGTTTTAACGTTGTATTTTAAACTGTTTGTCTTCCTTGAGTATGTAACCAGTACAATATTACTAACTAATGTCATATTATTTTTAACCAATTTGTGTAGAATGCTTTTATGGTTTTAAATAACTGAATAAAGTGCTTTTGACTGACTGACTGGAGACCTTATCCCTGAGTCTGTCTAGCCAATCAACCATAGTGTTGATTTTCTGATTTATGGTTGTTAAGCATTGTTTGAGGTCGTGGAATATGTCACGGATTTTCATTTTAGGTCGGGATTATGCATTTCCAGTGGGCTTGGGTGGGTCTTCCATCAGTGGGTCAGCACCCTTGGGGGTTGGTGCTGGTCAAAGGACAATTTGGCCTGGCAGGCATCCGGCTTCCCCATCTCTCCCGAGTACTGCTGATTTCCACAATAGTGTGCTAACAGAATGTCCCTCAGGTGCCCCACCCCCTTGTGCCCCAAGTGGGCATAGCCACCCCAATTCACAGGCTCCACAGGCGCCTCCTAGTCCCTTCAGCACAGTCCCAAGATGGTGCAAATTTTCAGTACCGGTGGTCTCAAACGGGGAAGTGCCCTTCTGCAGGTCCCTCCTGGATTCTCTAATGCCGACGGGGAGGTCTCAGACATATAATCTTCCAGCGCAGCCCCTGTAAATTAGATGATTAGGAGCCCTGGGTTACCCCTGTAGCCACCACATCCCAGAGGGCGCACAGGTATCATAAAACTGCCAGTCACAGAGAGGGATGCCTCCACGTTATTTCAAGCACTGATGTCTCAGCATGTAGTGTCCTTGGAGGGCGTGCCTATGCTCGCTGAACTGGCCCACACACTTGAGGTCCTCACGGGAGATGGCGAGAGAAAAAAGGCCCCCAGAGAGAAACTAAGGGTCCTGAAGTTTAAATCCACCCCTGCACAGATCGGTTCTCAGACCCCCCCCTGATTGCAGATCACTTCAGCTTCCCTGCTCTTGCTCAGGGGAGAGCGACTCCTGTCCCAGCCAGGCTGAGTTGTGGATCTGGCAGCAACGCGCAGGGATCCGCCCCCTCCTGCTGCCATGGTCCAGTCTCCTCCAGCACCAATGCTTTATCGTGGGGGGGCCTTCAACACGTACCCAGTCCAGTTCCCCCCAGGCCTTACTTCTCACCTGAAGCACCGCACAAGGGCATGCCGGTCGCCATTTCTTACCAAGAGTTCACTGCACTTCAGCCTAGCTGCTTGCTCCTAGGCCCCCAGAGGCAGCGGGCTCACTTGTCCACCATCTTAGGGAGGCCACTCGGGTCTCGATCGACTGTCACCACCAGCGCTTCCCTCAAAGCTGTGCAGCCCCCTGCCAGGCCCCCTCAAACCTGCCGGTCAGTACTTCGTCAAACAGGGCTGCCACGCATGTCCCACCTCGCCCCCTTTGGACAGTCAAGACTGCCAATTTGGCACACCACCACCAAGCTATTCCTCAGGAGGCACCACACAAAGAGCCTGCATGCCGGAAAGCCCTGCCTCACGGCAGCTTCAGCACGGTCAGGCAGTCCAGGTCAAGCACCTCAGGCCAGTTACTACGTCTTCACCAGGCCACCACCATGGCTGCAGTCGAGCCCTTGTCCAACTCACACCTTTGAGAGGCACACGTCTGACTCACGGGCAGCAGGTATGTGCTCAGGGTAATAGGGACAGCTTTCCCACAAAGATGGGTTGTATAGTTATGCTGCAAAAGACGGATTCTGGCGGATTGTCCAACCAGCCTGCAGAGCCTCTCAGAGGGGCAGTCATCTTGCAGCCAGCCTCTTTAGGGCCCGGGGTCCCAGAGCTGTTGAGAGCCTGCTATGCTCCTGAAGCTCAAATCAGGAGATCAGCAGACTAGCCCTTTGAGTCCTTCAGGGGTCTTGTGTTCAAAATTGGATCCGGGTCCAGTTCTTCCACTCAAGGCAAGAGGGTAGCAGGTCAGCACAATAATTCATTCAGAGTGGCAGTCCAGCAGAGTGACACTCCTGTCAGTAGCTAAGCAGTCCTTCTTCCGGGCAGAGTATCCACAGGTTTAGTGGTGTACTGAGGAAGTGGTGTCTGAGGTCCAGTACTCAAACTCAAGTGGTGCCTTTGAAGAGGGGGGACTTTACAGAGATGCCTTTAAATTGCACAGATGTCCTCCATTCCTGCCCTGGCTCAAGACCCATTACAGGGAGTTATGCAGCACAATGTATAGGGGCAATACACAACCTATTGAGGTGCAAGTGAGGCTATTCCCAGTTCCTCCATCTCATCCTGCCAAGATTGCCCATCAAGTCACACCTAAACTCCCAGAGACAGGCAGCAGGTGCAAAATGGCTAAAGTAAGAAAATGTCACCTTTCTAAAAGTTACATTTTCAGAATTATAATTCAAAATCTGACTTCTCCATAAATTGTGATTTTAAATTGCGATTCCATAGACACCAACTTTGAATCTGTTATATAGTCCCATTTGGAAATTACTATTAGAAAATGATGTAATAAGGTTATCCTACAGGAAATATAGACCTTGCATGAGTGAATACAAATTTCCTGGCAAGACCAGGGCGCAGGAGCAACCACCATGCCCAGAACGGGCTGCACAAATCCCTACGCCGACATACACAACAGCACGAGGGTCTGGGGACCTTGGTAGGGGTCTGGGGTCCCAGCCACCGAGGCTCAGCTATATATCAGTGTAGGCTGGGATGTGGTAAGAGAAGGTGGGGAGGCCTCTGGAATGACCAGCAGAGGGACACAGGCCATTGTATTGAGAAGCGTGGGCGGAGCCAACAGCGGATAGATTCCAAGTGAGGACTAGCTGGTCATGGGACTAAGTCCGTCAGTGTGGGAGGTGATCCGGAAGGGCCGCAAATAACTGGAGGAGAGGGCCCTATGAGGAGAAGACGGATGGGTGCACTGGTCCAAGGGAGAAAGAGAGCACTAGAGAGGCCGGCTCTAACAAGCTTAGAATGGGCCAACGGGCTGCGCAGAGAAAGGCTTCCTTGGCATAGTCCAGTGGCGCCTAACCCAGTGGAGAAAGGGAAACTGAGATCCTGCCCATGGCGCAGGTCAAAGAGGGAGGCGGACAGGTGGGAGCCCCAGCAAGCCCATCCCAGAGAGAAGAGGCAGGCCCATGTGAGACAAACGGAAGGAGGGTTGTCGGCCCATATATAACACTTGCCCGAGCGGGCCTGAAGTTCATATGACGGAACTGCAGTAGGCACTGGTGGGAGAAGGTCCAATGTGACAGACGGAAGCACAGTCAAAGGACAGCCCGAAAAGCCAGGAGGTGAGGCGGGGTTCCCCCACAGGAGGAATCTCAGTGGACTGCTGAGGCGAGGCCTAGAGAGATTGACCTGAACTTCCCGGGACCTGAACAGAGGAAGGCACAAGAAGGAGCCAGAGTCTGGGGAGTTGGGAGAAGCTGACCACCGCCCCACAAGAGTGAAATGGCGGAAAGTGCTGAAAGCGGCAGGTGAACATGGCAGAGCCTGAGAGTGGTGGGGTCGGGCAGCAGGACCCCGCTCTCATTAACCAGCTAGGACCTGTGACTCCGGGTGCTAAGGAGGAAGTTGACGCCGTGGGGTTGGAAGGGGCCCTGACTGATGGCGCAGCAGAGATATGACCCACGCAACCTGCTGGGAAGATTGGCGACCTGAGAGTCAAACGGGACTGACTTCATTGCCCCATTGGCCTGAACGGAGTGCTCGCAACAGCACAAGGGGTGCCTACTAGAGCAATGTAATCATAGATGGCCAAGAAGGGAGGCTCAATTAAGGGCTTGCTGATGAAGCTACCGGGCTCCCATGAGGAGGAGCCCAAGGGGGAGGGCAAGCAGGGCCACTTGACCTGCGATGGAGGAGCTGCAGTCAGCAGTTATGCAATCGTATCTGGAGTCATAATTCTCAGATTCACAAATGAGCTACAAGCCATCGGAAAGGAAGTCACAGATATAGGCGACAGGTTGGATGCCCTAGAGGGAAGAGAGACCTCCCAGGATGAAAAGATCGAACAATTGCAACAGGACATTATCCAATTGTCAATCCAGCAAATACACTTGCAAGCCCATGCAGAAGACTTGCAAAACTGCTCCCTGAGAAATAATATACGAATATGATATGCACTGTGGGAGCCGGATGATATAGACTATATGGCAGCCCTGTTTGCTCAGATCCTGGGAGACACACCGGCGTCGGAGATCTGATTAGATAGGACCCTCAGAGTGGGCCGATGGAGCCTCGGCACCCCCGTTCACTTGACATTTATACACGTGTTCACAGCTACTCCCTAAAACAACTAATCCTAAGAGTAGCCTGGATATAACTGTCCGTCACATTTCAAGGCCAAAATTGACATTTATTGCAAGATTTTGTGGCTACCATCCTCCAGAAGAGGAGGGAGTTTAGCCCTGTCACAACCTTCCAGTGAGATAATAAAGTATCCTACTCCTGGGGACACCCCTTCTGTATGATCTTCCGCTGGCAGGACCAACTTTATCAGCTTGCTCCTTGGCTGCGGCTTGCAAGCTGCTACAGATTGATTTCCAGGTTGATGGGGAAACTGAGAGTGCATATGGGAGCCCAGAAATCCGAAAACCACTGGAGATGGAGGCAGACACCGTCTGGGAGGAGGGTCCGGCCCCCCTGACCAGGCGGCTATAGCTTTAAAGAGGTAGGCACTGCTTGAGAAGCTCCTAAATGGCTCGGCAGCTAATGATACCACTTGAGACATTGCACCTTGCTTTGGGGGTGTTGTCAGGGGGACAGGCGACAGGCGGCTGTGACGGAAGGAGCTGGTGAATCTGTGGAGGACTTAGTCGCAACCCCTCACGGACACTATACCACTGATCAGGGAATGGATCCCACCTTTCCTTCCCTGACTCAGGGACTTTGGGTGTTAACTGTTTTTGTAGGGAGGATTGTGTGTGGGTGCCTAGCACGAAGTTTTAGCTATTATATATCCAAACACTTGATGCAACTGCAGCCTTACAATGCTCGGGAGGGAGTGGGAGGGAGTGGGAGAGGAGGGTGATTCAACAGCAGGTTTGCAAAGTTCCTGTAGCCCCCATGGCATCATTTACAAATGGTCTAAGGGTCCTGACTCTGAATTTTAAGGGCTTGAATAACCCGGTTAAGAGGAGGGCCATCCTGTCATATCTAGAACACTATTCAACACAAAAGAGGGGCGAGGGTCAAGTCAGTTTATACTCTACCACCCCAGACCCCAAAGAAACACTGTATGTACACACAAGGGGGGTGTATATAGTGGGTAACAAACAAAGATCAAATTCAACAAACAGAGACAGCCCCAATAGGGCAAATCACTCTATTTGAAAAAACTGCCCTCACTCACATACCAAAGTATGTGACATGCTTCATCATCGGGGCTGCTTACAATACGCCCTGGTGTAGCCACACACAGGGCGGAGCATAAGGGAGGGGGAAAAAATAATAAAATACTCTCAACAACACGTATGGTCAAGACAGAGAGACATAAACAACATATAACACAGATCATGGTGAAAGCCGGGCGAGCACCAAATGACCACCACTGAAAAGTGCGACGAAAGGTGCAGTTAGGAAAAGTGATTAAAACTGATTAAGGGTGGCAACCAGAACACAACCTTTATTAAGCTTTTCTTGACACCCCTATCAGGATTAAAAAAGGGAAAAGGATGGGAAAAAAGCCTCAACGAGATAATTAGGAATCTCAAGGGTTCCCTCCTACCACTGCCAGAGTCAACATGTTTCGACCGCTCTGTATGTGCCCATCGGGTCACTCCGGTCTTCTTCAGGACCGTCGCATTCAGTGCCACTCTGGGTTTCTCCGTACTTCGGATAATGATACCCCAGGGGTGAGGTAGGCCTGCTAGATCGGTACCCTTCCCTTGATCTGTGTGGAGAAGGTTCCCTCAAATGCGGGAGAACATTCACTGTAGTAGTGAAAGAGAAGATAGTACAGACACTCTCAGTGATCACATATACTAACTATCATTCTCTTTATATTATGTCTCTAAAGAGTAAAAACCCATTGATAACCCCTATCTGATGCTGAGCTAAAAACCTGGTAACAAATAATACCATAAATCCTGCTCAAATAAGTGTAATCGCTTGCACCTATTTAACCTGATAAATATAGGATGCAAGCCCATTAACAAGTTCATTGTCTCACATTTTGCGTAGTCAATCGCATCTCAAAACTAGCCCCTTCGATGTTCATGGGGCCGTCATTATATTCCAACCTACTACTTATCCTGTCTTATTGTCCCCACTCCAAAAGAGTGTACATATAATTGTGCACTTACCGAGTTCATACTATTAACAAACTCGAACTGCTGTCCGGTGGAGCGGACGCCAAAGAACACAATCTGGAATGAAAAGGAATGTGTACATATCTAGAACACTCACATGCAGATGATTGTCTTTGTTGAGAGACACATCTTCAGTCCAGAGATTGGCATAGGCTCAAATCTGGACCGTTCCCCCAACAGTACTTTCCTCTCTACCACAGAAGGCAGTTGAAGTGGCGATGTTATTTTCATTATCCTTTTGTGGGAAGGTGTGTCTGAAAATAGCAGAAATGAAAGGCTGCCTTCTGGGTTATCAAATCCACTTAGGTTCTCTCTCTATAGTACTGGGATCCATCTATGCCCCCAACGAGGGACAGGAACAGTTTCATGGGGCAGTGGTGGATATGATGGCTACGCAGGACCACTGGGTGGTGGTTGGGGGAGGCTTGAATATGGTATTCCACAATTATCTAGATCACTTGATACACAGGCATGGGTTGGTGGGGGTTATTAGTCCTGGGGGCCCTCTGGTTACAGGAGATTGGCTTGTGAGACCTATGGAGGGCAGCACATTTGCCAGGTTAACTTACTTTCTAGGCTCTCGCGAGGGACTTGTGGCATTGCGCATGGTGGAAATTGAACCTCGCTCTCTGTCAGACCATTCTGCGGTCCTGTTGGACCTTACCCTCCCACTGCACAAATAGACATCCCGCACCTTGCGACTTAGCAAAGCACAAGAGGTGATCAAGCAACTTGAGAGGGGGATTTGTGAATAGCTAGCAGTCAACAACACAACCGACTTGTCAATTGCCATGATCTGGAACGCCATGAAAGTGGTTTTGAGGGGGAAATTTATCGCTGTGGCAGCAGCAGATAACAAAGTGTTGCGGGATAAATGCACACAAGTATAACAACAGGTACGGTAACTGGAGCACATACACCACCACACTGGGGCTCCCAAGGTGTGGCGGAAGCTGGAAGCGGCTAGGAAACAACTGGTAGGTTTAGATCTAGATAGCAGTGAATATTTCATTTTACGTCTCAAACACTCCTTTTATGTGAGAGGAAATAAGTGTGGCAGGATGCTGGCAAATAAACTTAAAGGGCTGCAGCCAGCCAATGCGGTCAACACACTGTTGTAGCTGGAGGACTTTTTTCTGGCTTGGTGTTGGTGGTTTTAGGACTCTGAGCACTTTATCACTGCCATCCAGTGTTCAAGTGCATGTGCTCTCTATGGAAAACTTTGTGAGATTGGTCTACACCTGTTTGGCATATTAAATTTGCCTATCAGTGGCTTGTAAAGTGGTATCTCATCAACCCGGGGCCAGTAAATTAAATGCTGCTGGTGGGCTTGCAGTGTTGCTTGTCCCACCCACCAATGTAGCCTTTCAAACCTGTCTCAGGCTTCTGCCATTGCAGGGGCTGTGCGTGCAGTTTACTGCCACTGTGATGTGGCACATAAAGTGGTTGCCACATCTGTGTTAATAAAATCAGCAAGCAGGAAGGTTATAGTTGATGGTTTATTAACAAGCAGCACAGCAACAGGAGATGACAGCCAGCCAGCGCAGAGCAGTCCAGTAAGATAACTGACTCTGAAGGCTAGTAGAACATAGGGGTTCCAATGGAACTATAAGCAACTAAAACATAACAAGGAGCATTTAAAGATACAGTGATAATATGCAATAATGAAAATGTAACACATCTCCCCCAATAGGAAAAAGAAGAAGAGAAATAAAAATGCAAAAGAATGAGGAAAGAAAAGAAAGTAGAAAACCAAGTAAGAAAACAGAACTAATAAACAAAATCAGAAAATCTAGTAGGAACAGATATGGGACGAGAAGAAGACTTAACTCTAGAAGCAATAGAATCACAGCACTTGTGTGGTGGAACAGAAACAGAATTATTGTGAACAGAATTATTGTGAAAATCAGGACATTTTGCAGGACATTTTGCAACACGTCTAATGTTCCATAATTTGCCATCCCGTGTAATCACACTGTTAGTGAAAAGCTTAACAACCTTCATGGGCTTACCAAACTTAGCTGAACACTTGGTAAGGAAACCAGGCTTCCTAATTCTGATCCAGTCACCTACAGATAAATTGGAAGTTTTAGCATTCCACTTACTGTCATACAACTCTTTAGATTTAGCCTGTTTATCTGCAATCTTGTGAGCAACATCATTAATGACTACCTCAGAAAAAGGTTTACCAGCACATTTCTCTTTGATCCACCAAGGACAGATATTAGAGGCAGGATCGCGTCATTTAAGAAGACGGAAAGGACTAACTTCAGTGGTTGAATGTGGGGTTATGCGATACAACCATAGTTTTTCTCTCAAAATATTTTTCCAATCTGATCCAGATTTAATTACGTCAGAAACGAAACCCTTTAATATCCTGTTGAAACGCTCAACTAAACCATTTTCATGAGGTTCATAAACAGACACAGTTTGATGAAAAATATTCTGTCGTTTAAGAAAATTCCCCATTTCTAAAGAAGTCAACTGGACCCCATTATCAGAGACAAGGGTTGAAGGGCAACCTTCTCTAGAAAACACTTCTTTAAAAAACTCAATCACATTTGATGTAGAAGCTGTAGAAACGAATTTGACCTCAGGCCATTTAGAGTGGTAATCGATGAGAACCAAAGCATAACGTGAGTCAGAAGGTAAACACATAAAAGGACCAGAAATATCAAACGCTATTTTTTTCCAAGGATCAGCAGGCCAAGGTGTAGTTTTCAACGGAGGAACATTAACTTTTAATATTTTCTCACTCCCCATACAAACTGAACACTCTCTGACCTTACGATCAACCATGCGATCCAAACCTGGCCACTAAAAATAGTTCCTTATCAAACGCTTCATTGCAGACATACCTGGATGCATTCTGTGAGCTAAATTTAAAATAACACCTTGCATTAGAAAAGGAGGGACACATTTTCCAGATTTGCAGACAAGATTGTTCTCTAACTCTAACTCATCATACACTTTAAACATGGGCATGAAATCCTCAGTTAAATTTTTCTTGTCAGGCCAACCTTCTAAAATATATTTCTTAATGGTCTGTAAAGAAAGATCTTGTTTATCTGCAAGAGACCAAGATTCCTCAGAAATATCCTCAAACGTGCCTAACAACACATCTTGTAAGGATGTGACCACATCACTATCATCAAGAATATCGTTTGAGGACATTTGGCAAGGAAGACGAGACATAAAGTCTGCAATTACATTTTTTTTTCCAGGGACATATTCTGGTGTAAAACAGTACTCTTGTAGTCTAGAAGTCAATCTGGCAATACGTGCAGTTGAATTCCAGCCACCACCTGGAGAAAGGATATTCACAAGGGGTTTGTGATCCGTTTTTAAGATACATTTACTACCCGACACATAGTTCCTGAAATGTTCAATTGCCCAAACGCACGCTAAAAGTTCTTTTTCTATGACAGCATATCTGCGTTCACTATCATTCAAAGTTCGTGATGCAAAACAAACATTCCATTCCTCTTTTCCAGATCTCTGAGATAAAACAGATCCAATTCCGTACATGCTTGCATCAACAGTGATAATACAAGTCTTGTTTAAACAGAAAGGTTTAAGTGTTGGGGCATTTAAAATTTCCAATTTTATATTTTCAAAAGCAGCCTGCTGTTCAGTACCCCATATAAACACATTACTTTGTCTGAGTAGTTTCCTAAGCGGCTCCATTTTCGCTGCAAAATTATTTACAAATTTGCTATAGTACTCACACATGCCTGCGAAGGAAAGTAACTGTTCCTTGTTGGATGGAGGAGGAGCGTTGCTAATACCCTCAACATTTGATTTCTTAGGTACAACACCATCACCGGATAATGTGTGACCCAGATATTCTACAGAATCCTGAAACAGTTTACACTTATTAGACTTAAGTGTTAGACCACTTTTCCTCAATTTCTCACAGACACAACGCAAATGCGAAACATGTTCTTTGGTGTTGGCAGAATAAATAAGGATATCGTACTGGAAACACTTGACAAAGTTATCAACGTCCCTGAAAATATTAAACATAACCCTTTGAAAGACAGAGGCTGCAGATGCCAAGCCAAACGGCATCCTAGTGTATTGATACAGACCCTGAGGAGTAATAAATGCGGTAAGACACTTAGAATCTTCAGTCAAAGGGATTTGATGATATGCAGACCTCAAATCGAGGGTGGAGAAAACTTTTGCTCCCTCCAACATGGATACAACCTCATTTATGTTGGGAAGAGGGTGACAATCCACAATAATGGCTGTGTTAAGGGCTCTTAGGTCGACACACATCCTCAAACTTTTGTCAGGTTTCCTCACCAAAACAATGGGAGAAACCCATTCTGCAGACTCAATGGGTTCAATAATACCTTCTGAAACTAAGTCATCTACATTTTTCTTAAGTTCTTCTCTGACATTTATTGGTACTCCCCTTAACCTCTGTTTAACTGGAATAATACCCACTTTGAGTTTTATCTGATGTGAAAAATTTTGTATCATACCCAACCTGTCAGAAAAAACGTCCTCAAATTCTGATTTAACCATGTCAGCCTTTCTTTGAGACACTATTAAAGAGACATTGTCACCTTCAAACGTGGGATGCAAAGAAATAGGGTCTTTAGAGCGTGGATTAAGAATTATTCCAAATTTCCACTTGTCTTTCCAACCTACAACATTAACACCTTTTACTGCCACATATAATTTTACATTGACACACCTAGATCTAAAAGTAAGATCAACTAGAAAAAATCCTAACATGTCAATCCTAGTACCATTAAAACTCAAAGGAGAGACATCAGGTGATATAATGTTGTTCAAATCCAGCACTGAACCTAAGCGTTCCTCAAAATAGTCTTTAGTAACTATTGTCCACGGGGAACCTGAATCTGCCATAAGATACATTTTTGAACCCAAAACAAACATCTCACAAACGGGCTTTTTAATGGAACACTGCTCCAAACATTCATTGACACAACTAATATCATCAGAAAGATACACAACAAAACCTTTATTATCGTCAGAAGAACACGAAGCAGACGCTCAAGAGCAATTGCACCTTTTAACACTATCTTCAGAAGCATAAGCTACCTTGTTCCTAGTATTCTGCACAAATTTTCTCCCATCTCTACATACGGTGAAAAAGTGACCCAGTCTGCCACATTTTCTACATTCCTTGTTGATAGCAGGACAGCCAGCATACGAAGCAAAATGTCCTTTACTTCCACACTTATAACAAGTAACATTTTTGTCATTTTTGTCATTGCCCTGAACTGTTCGCTTTTGAAAAATGTTGTGGAACATGCGAATTTTCAGAAGTTTGAGTATCTATCTGTTTAACCAAACAAACTTCATCAAGAGAAGTATCATATTTTTGCTCTGAATGTTTTTTAACAGTTAACATCCATTTTTCTGATTGCTCTAAAGATTTAGCTATAGAAATTGCTTCTGATAATTTTGGATCACCCAACTCCCATAAAAGTTCTTGAGTTTTCTTATTTTTTACATGAACAATAATCTGATCTCTTAACATTTCATCACCCATGTTACCGAAATTACAATGTATAGACAATGATCTTAGTGCAGTGATGAAATCATCAAAAGATTCCAAATCATGTTGTGCACGTGTATAAAACGTATACCTATTTAAGGCAATATTTGACACAGGTTTAAATCTTTTTTCTATTCTAATTAATGCTTCTTTATATACATTTGAACCATCACCCTCCCCCTCTGCTGGTGCGATGGGTGGCAATGCTCTGAATATCATCTGTCCTTCAGAACCTAAGCAATGTAGCAAAATACTTTTTTTCCTTTCGGAACCCATACGTTCACCATCGATGGCCTTCATATAATTGAAGAATTCCTCCTTCCACCGTGTCCAAGGAATGGGAGGATCGCCTTTATTTTGTAGAAATTTCTCCGGTGGGTCAAACTGCATGTTTGGTAAGATGATGAATGAATAGATTTAAAATTAAAAGTTGACTTCCAATGGTGTTATTAAGTTAAAAAAAAAATCAGTAAATGGCCCAGAATGAAACTGTCACTAAAATGAAAATAAGGCTTGGTGTTTTAAATACTGATGTTCCAAATAGTTTAAATAAAGTTAGCTTTGAAAGACAGAAATGAATTTCAAAAGTGCAGCAAACTTACTCCGTATTCCGCTGGAATAATATTAAGTATTTTTTAAATTACTAGCGAAAAGAAAACAAAAATATACAGGAAGATTTGTGGAAAGGCGGCGCTTTCAAACGCCGGCACTCGCGATTATTCCGGTTACCGTGGAAACCGGTATCAACAAAATGGCCGCCAGATGCGTGATGACGCGATGCGCATTCAGGTGATGGGCACGCACAGATGATTGACGTGATGACGGTTAGCGTGTCGTTTCTCCGTGCATGGGCTGTGAATGCTTACGTTCTGGAAGAGTCTCCCGGTGCAGCAGAATGTTCAAGCAGGGTCCGCGAGTCTTCAGGTACAGCCGCAATTGAAAATAAACAAAGTCTTGAAGGGTTACGATCTTCTCAAAATTGTAAAAATAGCTTCACTCACTGTTGGTAGAAACAAATTTTCCGGGATTTTCGGTGGCAGTTGAAAGTTGAGGCAGGCAAAACAAGTCTATACTCCACGAAGATGCCACAAGTACAATTAAAATTCACACAGGAAAAATGTTGAAAATAGTCAAAATTCAGTTCTACTCCTGTGCTGCTTGGTAGAAGGTTCACCTCGTCGCCAAAATTTGTAATAAAATCAGCAAGCAGGAAGGTTATAGTTGAAGGTTTATTAACAAGCAGCACAGCAACAGGAGATGACATCCAGCCAGCGCAGAGCAGTCCAGTAAGATAACTGACTCTGAAGGCTAGTAGAAGATAGGGGTTCCAATGGAACTATAAGCAACTAAAACATAACAAGGAGCATTTAAAGATACAGTGATAATATGCCATAATGAAAATGTAACACTGTGACTCTCCTTTTACTACATATGAGACACCCCTAAGGTAGGCCCTAGCTAGCCCTATGGACAGGATGCGCTGTAGGTAAAAGGTAGGACATGTGCCTTAACTGTATGGCATGTTCTGGTAGTGACAAACAGCCTATGTGGTTTCACTACTGTGAGGCTGCCCTCTCATAGTAATGCATTGGGGATTCCCTGATATGTGTTTCAGTTGTAATTCCTTACAAGAGAGGAGTAGCGTGATCAGGTTTGGTATGTTTGAATTAGTGGCAATAAATGCTGCATAATGGTGTTTGCTGATTTGTTATCACTATTTTTCAAATGCCACTTTTAGAAGTGGGCATTTCTCTGTTGTATACGTCTTTGTGCCTGCCTGTTGTGTATTGCATGTCTGGCTCTGGATGACAGGGGCTGAGGAGGTGCACTGTCTCTAGAGGGGCTGGGTGAGTCAGCGCTAGGCTGAATAGTCCTGATCTGCATTTGGAGTAATGGGAGGAGTAGCACCTGGACCTGAACAGGACTGTGCCTGCCTTACACAATGCTGGCTCCGCCCCCCCTGTAGTGTGTTTGGTGCCAGAGCCTACACTAACAATGGAGACTGTTGTGCAGAACTGGTTAGGACTAGGTCCAAGGCCCAGTGCCAGGGCAGAACAAAGACACCTGGGAATATAAAGATTGGGGCTGTGACCCCATATGTGCTGAAATTTACTTACTTGGATCTGAAGGAAGGACACTCCCAGGAAGTACCACCGTGGGACCCAGCTGCTGTCCTCTGCAGGGAAGCCCTGCATGCTGGCCTGCCTGTGCCCAGCTCTGCCCTTGTGAGTTTCAGGAAAAGAGCACTGCCTCCTCCCTGGTTTTTCCCTCAGGTGGGAGGAAGGCTGAGCGCTTTATGGATTGTGGCCTCTAACCCAGCGCTGGTGATTGCCCTGCTTTCCCTGCATGCTAGGGTCAAGTGCAGGTGGGGGTGGTTTACTCCTCTTGGGGGCCAAGGTGATTTTGGTTTGGAGAAGTGCTGTGTTTTGCAGCAAGGTTGTTCCTAAGGAACACGGGGCACCTCTTGGGCATCGAAAACTAAAGGCAGTCACTCATCAGCCGAGCAAACGCTGCCGGAGCTGTGAGTGTTGCCCAGCAACCGATTGGATGGCAGAGCTGGAAGTCAGGTGGAAGAGCCTGGTCGTGGGGGGGCTGCTGGGGGAAGGAAGAGAGCCCCACATGTTTTCTGAGATTGGAGGAGGACAGAGCCAAATAGGACTGCATTCCCAAAAGTGAGCTTGCTTGTGAGTAGGGCTGTCAGGTGCGGTTGAGCCAGAGGCTCGCGGGCTCTTTCATTACCCAACGAGACAGAGATCGCACCGCACCAAGGCAAAGGGAGCAACCACTGAGGCCAGTGCAGCCCAATCCGAGTCCTTGGAGCTGGAGGTTGCACAGGCATTGCTAGGCAACCAGCGTGGCTGCCGGAAACCCATGGCGGGCCATGCAAAGGCAGCAGGGACCCCTTCTCCGAGACAGAGGGTAGAGGCACTTTAGGTGCCCGGGTGCAGCCGCTGTGCGATAGCGGGATACGGCCTGCATTAAAGCAGTAGGAGGTTGCAAGAAGGAGCTGGGAATGCACAGCTCCATTGGCCTCGCATGGCAGTTGCCCCGTGTTGTAGTGGACAGCTGCCCTGAGCAAGTCGGGTGAGTCGGATCACACGCAGGGGGGCCTGGAGAGGTCGCCCCATTGAGGAAGGGCTGCCTACCCCTCCCACACTATTGAAACTTCCTCATAGTTGTAGGAGGGCAGGTGCCCTGAAGCTTACACAGGGACGGAGACAGTGGCTGCATATGGCAATGAATTGGTGATTCCTGTTTTCTGGTTGCTTTTCCCCACCTGCTATAGTTTGTGCCCTGATGTTAGGGCTGCATCCCCTCAGTAAGTATGCATCCATAGGTACTGGGCAGTAATGGTGGTGACATACCTACTGATGGCCTGAGGTTTCCAATATGCACACAGTAATAATGTGAAAAATATGTATGCAGAATATGTGGTTCGATGCCATACTGTGATGTGTTATGCGCTGATGTGATTATGTTTACATGGCCAGGGTTGCCCCTCCTGTACAGTGAGGGGTTGTGTTAATAACATTTACACGCTGCAAGGGTTTACTATGGTGCACTGCTGCTAATGTAATGCATAATGTGTATTCCTCGGTGTGATCGTACCAGTAGTTACTGCTGACCCCTACTGTAAGGTTTATGCCTAAGGTTTGATGCTAATTGATATGACCGTGGCCCAATTGGCCTAAGTGATTTATGCAGATCCCTATAAAGTCATGACAAGTGCCTGTTGGCACAGTGTATATATGTGATTATGTTCTAATGTATTTTTATGCAAAATACAGAGGCTATTATTTATGTAACCTTGTGTAAAGTTTCTTTTGTGGTGTGCCTAGCCTACTGTGTCACTGTTATGGGGGTGTTGTGCAAACACTTTACACATTATCTCTGGGATAAGCCTGATTGCTCTGTAAAGCTACCAAGGGATGAGCAGGGATTATCTTCAGCATGTAACTCCCTTGCCCTGACTAGAGTGGTGGCTTCTGCTTGGCTTAGGCGCATGCCCTACCTAACCAGAAATACCATTTCTAAAATCTATGGCAGCGGTGGGATAGGACTTGCTTTGTGCCGTTCCACAGTGACGCATGGTTGCACTACAAATTCCATTTAGACAAAATCATGTTTTTGGGGATTTCTCCTGATGATTTTTTGTATTTCTCCTCAAAAGTGGTATTTTTGAATTGTGTACTCCTGTTGCAGCTCTTCCACCTAGGTCTCCTGTGTTTCACGTGTGTCTTACTGCCATGCCAAAATAGAATCTACCTTTCTGTACTGTGATCTGTTAAAATACAGTATGAGGGAGTTCTATGAAGAGAGAGACATAGCAGTGAGTTGGTCAGACACTTCAGAAAATCCTGCTCTAATGGAAGGAGGATGAATGGAGACTTGAGTACTATAAGGGGAAGGGTGCCTAGTCTGCACACCAAGAGGGTGGTGGTCTGACAGTGGCCATGAAGAGTCTGCACAGGAGGAAGGAAATGACAGGGCAGGGATACCGTAAAGAGGAAGTCCCTTGCTGGGTCTAGTGCCGGGGACAGGGCCCCACCCCCTTTTCTGTCCCCTGAATAGTTGGTGGACATTAGGGAACAAAGGGAGCATCAACTGGCTTTGGAGTGGCTCAGTTTGGAGCATGCCAAGGCGAAAGCACAGCTGGGTGAGGAGGAGAAAAAGGCCTTGTTGGCTCAGAAGTTGAGTCTCAAGGAGCGGGTCCTTGAAGAGAAAACTGAGGTTGAGAGATCCTTAGTTAAGGACAGGATGATGGAGGCAGAGAGGGCCTTTGCCAAAGAAAAGCTAACTCTTGAGGATATGTCCCCTGAGTGTAGTTTAAGTGGTCTGGATTCACCAGAGAAGGTGGGGTCCAGTAGTGGCAGCAAAAGAGAGCCCAGTGTAGGAAGTCCCTCTCCCAGATCCCTGAGCATGGTAACTAGTTCCCAGAAAGAGGATGTCACAACTGAAGGGTACAGGTTGAGGTTATGTGGGCAGTAGGACACTGTCTCACCAGACTAGGGGGGAGTTTGTGGATGAGTGTTGTGATGCACTGGAAGGTTGAGTGATGGGTAGCACAGCAAACAATTCTCAAGGGCTGAATATCAGAGAGCACATGTTCCGTTGTTGTCTTTCAGGGTTACGCTAACACCTGTTGGTGTTTGAGTTCTCTGATCCAAGGTAGCTTGCACAGAAAGCAGACCTCTGGTGAGTGCCAGAGGGTCTGAGAAGGCATTTGGGAGTAACCCTGAGGGGAGCGGCTCAGGAATTTCCCAACCAAGAGTGTTGGGAAAGGTACATAGTAGCCCAGATAAGTCCTGGTGTAGTGGGAGGGGTGTAGGGACTCACGTCCTGTCTCTGTAGAGAAGGAGTGAGAATGAGATGCGTCCCAAGTTGCCCAAAACCCAGTCTCAGGGCCTGGAGGGTTCCTTCGGGGAACACCAGGTGGGGAGCCTAGGCTGTACTGGTACCCCATCCGTTGAGGGGGATCTCCTAGTGTCAGGAGAACTTGGAGCATTGGTAAGCAGAGCTCCATCAGTTCTGGTGTCTATCTGTGTTGCTCCTTAGTGGAAGGTACCGGAGTCCAGATGGAGGGTGAGAGGGGGAGAGAGTACCCAGTGGGAGAACCAAAGGGTCAGGGACCAGCCTTAAGGGCTTAGCCTTCCAGTGGCGGCTGATATTAATGGGCTAAGTAGGCGTTGCTCTCCCAGCTTCTGAGCGGAGACAAAAGGGAGACAATTAAGTAAACACCATTTAAATGGCATGCCCAGTGTTCACTGCTTGGAGCTCCACTTCTAATCTACCTATCAAACATTTTTAATATCGTTGTTTTTTTGTGAGGTCGCCAGATCGGACCTTCGGACGAGAGTCCCCTCCTCTACGCATGTGCTGAACTGGGCGAGGATAATTCCTCAGCCTGGAGGCACAAGCGAGGAGAGTGACATCAGCCTGATGGGCATTGCAGCACCAAGCAACATTGAATAGGTTTCGAATGGGGTGCTGCTGACGTGGCCCAGGGCGCAGTCAGCAGAGCCTCATTCGCATTCAGGGGAAGGGGTGGGGCTGGTCGACAGCAACACAGTGCAGTGGGTGGCAACGATTGCAGCACACCCTTCGCACGTTTTATTGGATAATGTAAACAGGGTGCGTCGGTTATGATTGAGTTCAGCTCTTCTTCCTAATTCTGGAATTATCAGCACGTGTACGTGTGTTGGCTTTATGGTGCATGGCACAATATACACCATCAATCAAGCTGCTCCAGTCCCGACTCCTGACCTAAAAAGACACAACTACAGACACGAGTTGGAAAAAGAAAGGCTGCGCTTGCAGCCTTGGTAAACGAGCACTCAGCATAAGGGAATTCAAGAAAACGCTGGTAAGAGATAAACATCGTAGTATCAAGCGAAATAAGGGGCATATTAGCAAGATCCTCGTTAAAATGATCGCCGTTTTATCCGCAGGCAACTGCAGTTAAAACAGCAATAATGGGCTTGCTAATATGCGTTATAGAATTCCAATAAAAGCCCAGGTTAGATGTGCCGGACATCTAACCCAAGTCATCAGCTGAATGCCCACCCAGGGTGGGGGGCGGGTTGGGCATGTTGGGTGGGTGTTGGGGGGGAGTTCACTTAAATGTTGCAGTAATGTTAGCTGGAGCTAAAAGTTGATGCCAAGCTGGCAGAGTACATTTAAACATAAAAGTACATGTCCAACCTTTTAAATATACTGCACCCTGCCCTTGGAGCTGTCTAGGGCTTACCTTAGGGGTGACTTACATGTATTAAAAAGTGAAAGTTTGGGGCTGGCAAGAGGTCTGTGTTGGCAGGATGACGTGGCAGATCAACTACAAACACAGGTTCTGCAATGGAAAATCTAAGACATGTTTAAAGGGCTACTTAAGTGGGTGGTGCAATCAGTTCTGCAGGCCTAATAGTAGCATTTAATTTGCTGGCCCTTGGCAAATGCAGTGCCGCCCTACTAGTGGCTTAAATAAATTAACTATGCAATTGGGTATTTCATAGCCTTTCATTATTGACGTTATAATTGTGTG
This sequence comes from Lissotriton helveticus, assembly GCF_964261635.1. Classification (NCBI taxonomy): domain Eukaryota; kingdom Metazoa; phylum Chordata; class Amphibia; order Caudata; family Salamandridae; genus Lissotriton; species Lissotriton helveticus. The sequence goes on along the minus strand of NC_136069.1, from coordinate 1,693,693,615 downwards.
CAATCTTATCTGTACGTGTGTTATTCAGCTGACACTACCCTGATGTGTACTATGACTACATCTGAAATGAATTGAAAAAAAAATCAATGCTTACAGGGACGTTATAGTTTAGAAACAGAATTGTGAAAAAAGTTTGAAATTCACTGAAAAAAAACAAAGGTTATAGGGATGTTACAGTTAGGCTCAGTTTTCACTCATACAAAACTAGTGAAATTCAGAAAGTTAAAGGTACCTGAGCTAACTATTTATTTATTTATTTTTATTTTTGGCATTTGTACAGCGCTCTGTTACCCGTAGGTGTCCTGGCGCTAAGTGTTACTCCTGAGATAGAGGCAGGTTCGGGAATCAGATGGTGAACAACCATGTCTTTAAAGATTTTCTAAAGGCCACCAGTTTTCTGAGTGCGAACGTCATCTAATGGAGCCGAGGAAGCAAAACACGCAGAGTGCAGCCGCGGACTGAGAGACGCAGGCCTGTTCGGGAGGAGTACCGATTTACAAATAAGAGAAATCGGAAAAAGATAAAGATAATTACATGAGCCCATGCCTGTTTTACGTCAGGAGGATCCTTCCTTTTATGAAGACCACGACAAGAATCTTTCCAACTTTGATTGAATTTGGACATGATAATTATTGGACAACCGACATTGTGCTTTGGAATTGAGAGTCACGCTTGATTTTTAAGAAGATAAGGACTAATCCCTCAAGGTCCTGAAGAGAATGCGTCGACCTTCTTCCTTTTTTCAGGCCAATCCTGTAACAATTGTATTGTACTATATTGAGGTTGTAAGAAGTATTGATGGCCTGAGATATCAATGTAGATCATTTAAAAAAAAAAAAAAAACTATAATAGCACCCCACCGCATTGACTAATAAGTGGTTCGTGTGAACCCAGGTGAAGCTATTCACATTTTTTCTTTCTTTCCTTCTTTTTTGATTTTTTCCAACACCCCCATTTCCTTTGATTGTGAGATGAATGCACAGGACGGTTGTAGTGACCTATGGATAGACGATGAATGTGATGTGTGATTGTACCCCCAATTTTCCTTAAACAATCCTTCTCTTTATGTTTCCAAAACATTCACTTTTTCACGTCAAAACGGACTATAGATTTTAAATATTCCCTCTCCTCTAATGAATTTTTTTTTTCTAGAAATGGATTGAGATCATGTTGCTTTGAAAAACTTGAGAATGTTGAAAAAATAAAAAGATTAATACAGCCATAATTGATTGTGTGATGATGCTACAATTGTTTAAGTCATTGTGCATTTAGATTGGTTTAACCAGACAGCAGTACTGGCAATTTGTTGTGTTGAGAACCAGTTTTCTGAGGGCGTGGGGCAAGGTATTCCAAGCTTTGGCTGCGCCCAGCACAAAGCTTCTGCCTCCCCACCGTGCCCTCTTAAAACGAGGCATCACGATCAACCCCATGTCAGCTGATCTAAGATTTCTCATCGGACGGTACAAATAAAAGTGTCGCCGAAAGAATAGAGGTCCCTTGCCTTGTAAGAACTTGAATACTAGGCATAGGGCCTTAAAGAGAATTCTCTTTCGTATTGGAAGCCAGTGCAACTTGACCAGCTCCTGAGACACGGAAACAAATTTAGGGATCCCCAAAATGAGCCTTGCAGCCGCGTTTTGAAGTACCTGCAATTTCTTAAGTACCCCCTGTTGGGCACAAAGAAATAAACCATTGCAGTAATCCAACTTTGCCATGACCAGCGTTGTGACCACTGTTTTCCTGTCACTGTCAGGGATAATTGGAAGAATCTTGCGGATGGATTTAAGCAGGCAAGCCACCGAGGAGGATAAAGCACTGACCTGGGGACGGAAGATAAGTTGATCATCGATCAACACCCCCAGATTTTTCACCTTCGCTACTGGGGTGGGGGCCTTGCCCATCTGGTCTGGCCACCAGCTTGGGCTCCAGAAGTTGGTGTTTGAACCAAACACTATAACTTCAGTTTTAGCCGAGTTCAATTTAAGGCAGTTAACTGCCATCCAGTTCCCCACTGCCAGCATACATTCCTGGAAATTCCTAGCTACTTCTTCTTCCTTCCCTGGTAATACCGACACCGCAATCTGGGTGTCGTCTGCATAGGATGTGAGATCAAACCCTTGTGCCCGGATTACTGGCGCCAATGAGCTAACATAAACGTTAAACAACGTAGGGCTCAAGGACGAACCCTAAGGAACGCCGCAGGGCAGGACAAAGGGTTTTGACTCATAGGCTCCCAAGGCCACCTTCTGGACTCTGCCGGACAGGAAGGCTTTAAGTGTGTCAAGCGCTTTCCCTTGGACTCCGCGGGCCTTCAAATGGTCAAGTAGAATCCCATGGTGGACCGTATCGAAGGCCGCGGAGAGGTCCAGCAGCACCAGGGCAGCCCTCCCGCATCGGTCACCGCTCTGATCTCCTCAGTTGTTTTAATGAGGGCGGATTCCGTGCTATGGTAAGGTTTAAAACCATGTTGAGAGGGGTCCAAGGATTGAGTGGCATCGAGGAAGGAGCTTAATTGGGCGTTCAACGCCTTTTCTATTAGTTTAGCTGGTAATGGGAGCCTTGATATTGGGTGATAGCTATTTGGATCCCTAATATCCAGGTTAGGTTTCTTTAGTAGATGCAAAATTGATGCCTGTTTCCAACAGGCTGGAAAACCTCCTGTCCCAAGCATTATGTTGAAAACAGTCACCAGCGATGGAACTATCAGATCTGGGGCCATTTTCATCACAGCCACCGGACACGGGTCTGAAGGAGCACCTGATTTTGCTGCTAACAATAGCCGCCTAATTTCTTCGCCATTTACTGGCGAAAAGCTATCAAGATTATGTCCTAAAGATGACTGCATAACAATTTCTGAGGGGGCCACCAGGCTATTCAACCTCTCCTGACTAGAGAAGGCTTTAAAAATCGTCTCCACCTTACTTTGAAAGAAACTGGCAAGATCTTCACATAATTCAGAACTTGCAGAAATGGCCACGGGTGCCGGGTCAGCCAGAGCTGCCACCGTCGTAAACAGTTCCTTCGCCGAGTTCTTAGCCAAGTTTATGCCGTTGGTATAGAATTCTTGTTTTGCCTTACCCACCGTTTTTTTATATATTAGGAGACTTTGTTTCAGACGACTTCTGTCACTTTCCCTATATTCCTTCTGCCAGACCCTTTCCAATTTTTTACATTCCAGCTTGTGATTTCTTAATTCCTCCGAGAACCACGGCGCTGAAGGCCGTGCTCTAGCCAGGAGGCGTAGTTTGGGTGGGGCAAGGAAATTACAGGCTTTGTCAATCCAACTAGTGAGGGCGAGCGCCGCCGCTTCCACCTCTAATGGAAGGGGCTCCTTTGAGGAGAGCAAACAATCTTCTAATGTGCTACCCTCAATTTTGTTCCAGACCCTGCATACCCTGGCTGTTTTTGGTGGGCACCCCCCACCTTGGGATTTAGGCACCGAGATGGCAAATAGCAGCGCCCTGTGATCGGACAAGGTGAGTGGAAGAGATTTAGTAAAGCCCAGAGTGGGGTGGTTCGAGAAAATCCCGTCTAGGGTATGTCCGGCGTTATGTGTGGGACCACTAACCAATTGTTTAAGCTCAACCCCCTCCATCAGGTCAATAAGTGTGTAGGTATCTGCATCCATGGGGTTTTCTAGATGGAAGTTGAAATCTCCCAGGACCGTAAAGTCCTTGGAGCATAGTCCCTCCTCCAGAATACTTCCCACAGAGCTCAGAAAGATGGTTTTAGAACCAGGGGGTCTATAAACTAAACATCCCTTAAATGACTGATGGTTGCCTAAGGTAAAGTTAAAAGCTACCGCTTCACAGCCGTCCACCGTTAACGGGTGAAAGAGAGCGTTAAGAGAGTCATGATAGATCACTGCCAAACCTCCACCTTTCCTCAATGGCTGGTCCCTCGTAAAAGTAAGGTAACCAGGGGGAGTGGCTTTAATTAAGTCCGGGCCGGAAGCAGCGTCCGTCCACGATACAACTTATGCCCCTGCAATGCACTGCTTATGACCTCACATATTATATCACTGATGACATCTCCAATGACCACTGATGAAATCATCCAATGAAAGAAATTGTTTCATAAACATTTTGGAGACTTGGGGCCATATGTATCAAAAAAGAGTTTTGCGATTCTCAAATTGTGATTTTTGGCAAATCGCAATTTAGGGAATCACAAAATGCAATTACATATTACTTATTTCCGAATCACCAATTGAGATTCCCAAATAAGGAATACCTTCCCATTCATTCCTATCGGCTAGTAGGCCCATAGGAATGAATTGGAAGACATTCTCATTGTGCGATTACCAGTTAGAGATTCACAATTGAGAATGCAATTTCAAGGTTGCAAGGGTGCCAAAAGGACACCCTCTTGCACCACTGAAATATCCATGTGTGCACTTTTTGCGCAGATACATACCCTAGGGGCATGTATGTGTGCCATATGGCACTTTTAAAAAATCAAAAAAGTATTTTTTTAAAGAAAATCGCAAATTACCACCAACTTCAAGTTGGTGGTAATTTGCAATTCCTTAAGGCCAAATAGCAAATTTCTGGAGCTTCCAGAATGCATTTAAGGAATCGCAATTTGCAATTCCTTAATTGCATTAGCAAAATAGAGAATCGCAAATTTTGCGATTCTCTATTTTGCGATGGCCTTTTTCCCAAAAGGCTTTTTCCCATATGCAAATGGGAAAAAGGCTTGATACATATGGCCCTTAAAGACATATACTAAGCAACTGCATACATTAAATCACTATCGTTTCTGTTCTACTGAATGGTAATAATTGTACCAAAGGTCATCTAAGTGGCTGTGTGATTGTGTGAGTGGCTGTCCACGTGGCTGTATGAGTGTGTGTGTTCCTGCATGGGTGAATAAGTGAGTGCCTGATTAGCTGTATGGGTGAGCGAGTTGCTATGGGAAGTGGCTGTATTGGTGAGGGAGTGTGTGTGTGAGTTGCTCTAAAGGTGGGTGAGTGGCTGTGTGAGTGGCTGTATGGGTGAGTAAATGGGTACATGACTGCTGAAGGCTAGGTGAGTGGCTATGTGAGTACCTTTATGGGTAAGTGAGTGGGCTTGTAGGTGGCTGCATGGGTGGCTGAGAGGCTCTGTGAGTAGCTCTATGGGTGGGTGAGTGACTGTGTTAGTGGCTCTACAGTTGGGTATGTGAGATCCTATGTGGGGCACTGAGTGGCTGTGTGTAGGAAGCTGGCTCTCTATATAGAGTATGAAAACGAAGTACATTGTGCAGAGAGTCCAGTGAGTCTCTTATTAGTTTCCAGAATCAAAAGTAGATAATATTAACACACTGTTTTTGGTAGTGTGGGCCAGCAGTTAGGCTTATCAGAGGGTATTGTTAAGCATGTGTTATACTCCCAGAGGCAATAAATGAGGCACCCACAAGAATAAATATGAGACCAATTTGCAAAACTAATATAGGATTTTTGTACGTATACTGGACAGTACTTTTAAAGTTATGAATGTTTATAGTTAGCAAAATAGCTCACTTTTATAATCAATTACGGACCGCTTAAGTCAATACAGAAAAAGACAAAAATGTGAATAAAATTGTACAGTCAACTTTCAAGGTTAACCTATTGGATTTCGGCATGGACATGCTCAATGTTCCACCAACGGATTCTTAGGAGCATCCCTGATTTGGGTGGGAGCAGGGTGTGGCGGTCGTTGGTAGGTGGTGCACTATGGGAGATGGGACCACTCAAAAACACTCTGCACAAAGGGACTTAGAGGTACGTTTGAGGGTACCCACTCCAAGGAGTAGGTTGCAGGGGCCTCAGAACCATGGGAGCACTGCTTGATCTTCATAGCCGGAGCTGGTCAGGCTGGATGCAGAGCGTATAGGTCAGAGGGCAGCATCCATCAAGATGTCCTCTTGGTCTTGAGCAGGCAACTTCGAGACGCAATTTTGAGCCAGCAGGACTACTCAAGAAAGGAGTCTCAGGGAACTTGATGGTTGCTTGCCTCCTGGGTAGTTGGAGTCCAGAGGGAACTTTTTGTCTCAGTGCAGGTTGCAAGAGGAGGTATTGGTACAGCACAGCTCTGGTAGGTCCTGGCGTCCCCAAACTTGGTGGTGCACAGATTTGACCCTTCAGAGCGGGTGTGCTACTTTTGGTCTAGCTTTTGTGTCGAAGTCACCGGGGAGCAGCACTTTGGTAAGTGTGGAGTCTGCTTTTTGGTGTCTGCTGGTATTAGGGGAGCAGAGCCGCTGCTCCAAGGGAGATTCTTTGGCAATTTGTCAAAGACTGGTGGTACCCTGGGGTTCTTGGAGTCCTCAGAGTTACAAGGCGAGGCAGCACACCACATTTATCAAGTCCTTCAGCCAGCAGGCAGGGTTTGGCACCAATTTCTCGACAGCAGGGCTTCAGTTCTCCAGTATCAGCTCCTTTTGCTCGATTTCTTCTTCGTGTCAATTGAATCTGAGGTTCAAGGTCTAGAGATGCCACTTAAATGCTACATTAAGGGGCATTAATAAGGGATTTGGGTAGTAGCCAATGGGCTGCCTACCTTTAGGGTATCTACACCCTCCAAGTGACCACTTCCCGTGGGAGGCACACTAGGCTGCCCCGATAGGTTGTTTTCCAACCATCTCACGATGGTGGATTTTCAAAAGTAGTGTGTACATCACTTGCCACACCTTAGGGGTGGTGCTGGCTGAATGTGGACACTCTTCCTCATCCAACTAATTTTCCAGCCTGTCCTCCAAACAAACGTGGAGCAGGACATGGCGGTTGGCATCCCCCATCATCTGGGGAAGACTAGGTTGCACTTCAAAGGTGGCACCACCATTGAAGCTTCCTGCTCCGGAAGACCGTTCCAGCTTTGAGGAGGTGAGAAGCACCTCTGCCGAGCAGGCTTTGTTTCATGTCTCTGAGAGCATGCGTTCTCATCCCATGAGGTCAGAAGCATCTCTGAGAGAACTTTGAAGGTCAAGGGTAGTCATTATCATTAGGAGGAGTGGCTTTGAGCTGAATACATCTGTGAGGTTTGTGAGAGAGAGAGAGTGGGCTTTGAAAGATGATCATTCTGAGATTCTATGAGAAGGGGTGGACCTAAAAGGAAAATCAAGCTTAGTGTTATCCATACGCTGTCCGATCTTTCATTTTCTTTTCTGTCTATGGAGCGTTATTGTCAGTGGAGCATTTAGAGTACCTGGGTGCTGTAGTCTTTTAGAAGGGTGTTATTGTCAAACATGAACCTGGAAGAACGAGACTTGAAGCCATACACTAGGTTGTCACTGGAGAGGTGTTTATAGGATCTGAGGGTTGGGGGATCTGTTTTGGGTTGATTTTTCTTTGTTGGTTGGAGCCTGACAAGAGAGGTGGGAGGAAGTTCCTGATTCTAGTGGCACTTTCCAAAAATGACTGGTTCATGTATCACTCTTATTTAAAATTGGGGGGCTCCAGGCAAGGGATTGAGTTTTTCCTAAAACCATTCTGGCACTAAAATATTAACATTTTCAGTTACGTACATGGACAAAGAGGAGTAAAGTGCCTGTGTATGGTGCAGGCAGTTTTAAATTTGGCTATCACCTCTACAGGCAACCATTCACGTGAAGACAGGCTAAGTGTGGTGTGGTCACAATACTTGTGACCAAAAACAAAGCAGTCTGTCTCAATTAGAAAGGCTGTGTGTGACCCGAAGTGAGCTGTGGGTATGCCTTCGAGAAGTGAGATCCTTTTGTCAAGTCTAGAGAGAATCAACATCTGTTCAAATGATTTTAAGTCCTGGTATGGGATCCCCTACTGCAGACGTACCCGCAACCCCTTGCTCTTGGCCATTGCTGTGATTTGATTCTGGAGGTTCACTTGACTGTCAAGGGTTAAGCCAAATGATTTGATATTTGAGCAATGGAGGGTTGGTACTCCAAGGCAGGGAAGAGTACAAACCCTTCTTGTACAAATAGGTTGGATTTAATCAGAGACATAATAATATATTCTGTTTCCCATTTTTCACTACTTGAGAGTAGCTAGTCAGATAGGAAATAAACCAGTCAAGGCTACACTTTCAATGCCCATTCATATTTCCACGAAGCTTATAAGAGTGTGGTGGTTTAGCATGTAAAATGCAGCGGATAGATCAAGGACAAGAAGAAGGCATGAGTTTTTAGTGCTGTAGCCTTATCTGTAGCCAGATTAGAGAGTGTCATCAAAGAGGTTGATTGCGTGGATATGACACAACAGTTGGGGGGCTTCACATCTTTCAATCATGTTGCCCTAGAAGGAACGGGTGGAGACTGGAGTAAAGTTGTTAATGTCATCTGTGAAAAGTAATTAAAAATTCCTCAATGACTCACAAAGTGAGTGTATTCAAAGTAATATAATTTTAGCCAATATGCCAGTGGGTAGAAACAGCCGTTACAAATGTTATCTGGTCATGAGTAGATATATTGTTTTACAAACATCACTCTTCAGCTTGCTGTTTGCTGTCAAGATTACGTGTCCTCACAGGTAACCCAGACACGAAGAGGCTGGATATATTGGTCCAGAAAGGCCGATCAAGTGTTCTCGCGTCAGTGAAGAAAAACTTCTAATTCTTTGGGTTAGAATAGTAGAAGTAATTGATAATCCCAAAAACGGGGAAATCTGAAACTGGATTTTAGTCACCAGGTGTTTCCTCATTCGTACTCTGGTTATTGGAATTTAAAAAGGAACAAAATCGGTTTAGTTGTATTGTGTCCCCCATCCAAATCAATAGGACATCATCGATATATCGTCCCCAATATGTAGCATGGTCAGTCAGATGTTCTGGACATTGTCCCCAGATGTAAAATTTTTCAAGCCATCCAACAAAGAGATTTGCATAGGCAGGAGAAAATTTCGACCCCATGGCAACCCCTTGCTAGCTCATCCGACATTGGCAGTGGAACCACCATCAGAAAGTTGACCTCCCCAGTTTAGGACTTCTTTTCGGTTAGCAAGAAGGAGGTGAAGATTGCCATATACTCTATGTGTGGAGCAAGTGTTAGTCGGGGTAGCTTGGTACAAACTATGGTACCGGGGGGGCAAACAACCCATTTGAGAAAGCACCATATGATGCAGTGGGAGGGGTACCTTATTGGCCAAAAAACTGCAAGTGTTTTTGGTGAAGGGGTGAAAGACTGGACAGGGTATCTGATGTTATCACAGTAGAAGGTGAAGAAGAGGACGAAATGTTCATTAGGCAAAGCAACCCTGTCCCCAGCAGTGCATTAGTATCATCCACATTAGCAACATCACAATTGCTTGCACAAGACTCAGGTCGAGACACCACGGAAAGCGAGTTCAGTGACTGCCGGGCAGAAACACACATTGAGCCTAACAACGTCTTCTCTCAAGAAGTCACCTCATTTAGTCGCAGAAGAAAAGAAAAAAATGGATACTATTCCTGGCATGTTTAGGCAGGAGGGGCAGTATGAAGGCAACCACCCAGAGGTACATCTGTACAATGCCAAGCTGGCTAAAATGTTAGTGCTGGGCCTTCTCCCTGTTTCCTTTGAGGAAGGGTTGGGTTTTCTGAATTTGTGGCAGCCATCTGCCTGGAATGGAAGGTTCCCAGCCAATCCTATTTTGTCAGAGTTGTTGGAATTGCTTTGACAAGCTTTGCAGCAGAGAGCTGTTCACACTATCCAACTGATGACAGACATGTGGACCAGTTGCCAAGACACTGATTACATGTGGATCACTGCACACTGGATCTTATTTGTGGGCGTTAGAGAAAAGATATCTGCAGGTGTTGACACAGATGGCATTTTTAATGGTGCTCAGAAGCATTCAAATGTAGCCATGTTCACCATTGAGAAATCTCATACTGCTTCAAACATTTTTGGAAGACTTGAACAACATGTTTTTTAAATTACTTCGACCAAGAGTGCTTAAGATTGGATTTATTGCCATGGACAATGGCAGTAATATAGTAAAGGCCATGGCAGATGGTGGCTATCTGAGGGTCCTGAGTTTGGCACGCTGCACCAACATCCCTGTACTGGACTTTCTCAAAAAACAAGACCAAGTATGCAACTTACCGTCCTCCTGCTGAAGAATATGCAATCATTTCAGACATTTAGTCATGAATGATCATCACATCATGCATGAGCTGATAGGCTAAGTAATATTGGTATTATTGCTGATGATGAATTGATGATCATGACAGTTATGAGTTCGATCAGCCCTCTACTGAGTTACATGTGGCCCCTTTTGTGTGATTTTTGGTTGTTGTAAAATTGCCCTCACCTAATTGTTCACACACCATGCATAAAAATGAAAGACTCCAAAAAGGACAATTCTTCTCTGTTCTCTTGCACTGCCTCTGAGTCCTCTCGGTACACTCCTTATGAAGTTTAACTTCTTTCTGCTTGAACACGGAGGCAGGGAGAAACCCACCCATGTTAATACTCTCCCACTTTTGGAAACAACAGGTTATGTAAAGGTGGGTATGTAAACTACTCTCTTTGGTTAATTGCTTCAATGAAGTACGTCTTTGCATTTGTGTCATTGTTGACATCTGCTGGACAGGTTGTAGGAGTTGTCTGGTTGCAGTTTCATACATCTTCATTCCTTTCCTCTTGGATCTGATGGCTCAGAGCAGGAATAAAGGTGTCACTATCCATCTGCAGTTGCAGAAAGGAAGAGGAGCTGGTAACATCAGCAAGGAACTATGGAAGGGTCCTGGACTCATCTGATTGGACAATGCATATTGTTAAACTGTTTGACTTTTTCCCTAAGGGTCATGGGGAATTAAGTATTTTGCTGTTGTTTATTTATTGGCTGCTGTTGAATAAAATGTAGAAAGAACATATTTAACCTCTCCTCTGTGTTGTTAAAAGAATTGAAACTTCCCATTACAATAGCTAAGAAATTCTTCATTCTTATTGTTGTAGAAGATCAAGGTACTTTTAGACTTGAATTACTGGAACCTGAAGTCATAGTTTGAACAAGCAAGAATAATTAAAATTGATATAGAAAGGACAGACAAAAGTAAACTATTGAGCCACCAAAGCTGGCACTGAAATGCACTTCTCTTTGGGTGGGTGCCCAAAGGTAATCAAGCAAAATGGCAGAACTCACAGTGCCAAAGAGCCAGTGGATGAAGAAGTTTGACCCATTGATCCTGTGGTGTATGCTGTGGTGGGTGGAAGCAAAATGTGAATGACACCTGAACAGACCAATGCATGAACAGATTTGATGCAATGATTTTTTTGTTTGTGTGATGCTGATGAAGTGGCATTTGCGCCACATCTAAAAATGGAGCAGCAGACTAAGAAACGGAGCAATAGAAGAAGTGGCTATTTTCAAGGAGTCTTTGACAGCACCATTGTAGAAAATATCTAGCAGTGAGGTACCTTTGACTTATAAGTTTCTTTATTTATTTGTAGTTGTCTTACAGCTCTGTGTCACCAGATGGCCACAGTAGTTTTGGGGGAGGAGGGTCAATCAAGGGTCAGAGAATTACTAATAGAAATTCTGGTAGTTAGGAATTGTTAGACCAGACATCCTTGGCATGGCTTCTCCTCACTTTCTGCCTTCTGACCTCCTGTTTTGACTGCTGTGCTGACATTATTTACTCTGGTTTTAGGACTCCAAGCACTTTAACACTGATAACAAGTGCTAAAGTGCATGTGCTGTTAATCTTAAACATAATTAACAACAAGGGGTGGTGATGGACAGAGTCTCTGAATTAAGCAGAAAACTCTCACCCAGTCAAGAGATCAGGGCTAGATCCAACACCGTTTTTTAGCTCACTGCATCATCCCAGTTTCAGAACCTGGCTGTATGCAAATTAGTCTGTTCCTGTCCCATGATGGGAACAGGGCAAACCAAACTACAAAGCCAATTCTTACACTGGAAAGGAAACAAGCTACCGGGGACCGGTTTCTGGCATACAGCCAGGTTCTGAAACTGGGATGGTGCAATGAGCTAAAAAACGGTGTTGGATCTAGCCCTGATCTCTTGACTGGGTGAGAGTACTCTGCTTAATTCAGAGACTCTGTCCATCACCACCCCTTGTTGTTAATCTTAAACATGGCAATATTGGTTTATCCAAAATTGGTGTATATAATTTACTTATATAACCCTAGTAACATTGACTGCCTAAGCAGAGGGCCTTTATATTAAATGCTACTAGTAGGTCTGCAGCACTGATTATACCACCCACTTAAGTAGCACTTTAAACATGTCTGAGGCCTGCTATTGCAGAGCCTGGGTGCATAGCTGCCAATGGTTCAGTTTTTGCCGGGACAGTCCTGGCAAGTTGGAGACTGTCCCGGGTAATTCACTATCCTGGGACAGTCCAGGCAATTGCACTTCCAGCCCTATTATTTGCAATCCACGGTGTGGCAGTGGGATATCAATTCACCTAGCCACTTGCAATCAGATCTATACACTGTGCTGGACAGCAGTTTTGTTCATGGTGACAAAAAACACATTTAATCATTTGGTCAACCTTGAATGGCCAACATAAGGATACTGCTTTATAAATATGTACCCAGTCTAGTGATTCTTTTGGTTACATCTGCTATGCTCATTGCTGGGATGTCCCCGCAGATCTTGCAAGATGATAAAAATTATATGAGGCTTTCGAAGAGTCAGTGCTACAAAGTGCCCATGGAAATGTTTTTCAAATGTTGCCAACTGTGTGTGTGCGGTTTTATACTGCAATGTCGACCTGGCAAGTTAACCTACTTGCATGCCAAAACCTTCTTTTTTTATTACATATAGGTCACCCCAAGGGCAGGCTGCAGTGTCCTTAAAAAGTGGGACATATACTTTTAAGCTTTACATTTGCTTTTTACTACTGCAAGGCCTGTCTCATAACAGTGGGACTAACTTATGACATTTTTAAGTCCAGTTTCCAATTGGGAAAAGATAGGGACACCAAATGCAGTGTCTCTGGCATCACAATTTAAAAATACATCCCATGTAAAAGTTGGTTTATAAATTGTAGTTCTGAAAATGTCACTTTCAGATGGTTGGCAGTTTCTTACGTGAACTGTTTGGGGCTTTTCGACCAATCGCAGAAATACATGTCTGGGGTGGGTAACAGCTGGCTTCCTGCATTCCCCCTGGACAGCCACACACAAAGAAAGGGTAGGTGTGACTGCCTAGTCATCTGCATGTTGATGGGTCATCTTAAGCAGGAGGGAAGAGAGGAGCTGGCACTCTGCACCTGAGATGGATGGGTCCTGGCCCCACACAAAGGATTGCATACCCTCCTACAGTGAATCAGGAGCCAGGGCAGGAAAGGCAGATTCTTGCGCACTTTAAAGCATCTCCTTGAAGTCTCCCTACTTCAAAGGCCAAATTGTGTATAAGCACTGGGCTGTGACTCCACCAACTAAAAACACTGCTGTAACTAAGGACATTCTTCCAGAAAGAAGAGCTGCTGTGCTGTGGAAGGGACTTCTACTTTGCTAAATATTTTTGCTGAATTGGCCTGCTAGCTGCTGATTGCCGTGATTGAAGTGAGAAGGTCTTTATCAGCGCTCTGCATCCTTGAATATAAGTTTATCCAAAGGCATATTGGCTTGCCTCCTGTTGCTGAAGTCTCAGGGATATCAAAGACCTCAACTTTCATCTTCAACACAGCATCTGGAGTTTACTTGCCTTAAGTCTTGCTTTGCCAAGTGGTACCAATCCATTCCAAACCCCTTGAAAATGATCTTAAAGTGCTGCATCTGACAAGAACCTGTGCGTCCACATTGTAGAGCCAATTAGGCCAAACGCATTGCCTGCTGCAAGATATGGATCAACACTACATCGCCGCTACGAGCTCTGGGGCCAGCGCATCACACTTGGCACTGCTGAATCACCTCCTGAATGACCGCATCAGGAACCAATGCATCACTGCAACAGTGTGGAGAAGATCCCACATCGCCTCCAGCAAGAAATAACCCAGCACTTTGCTTTCGGAGATGCCGCATTACAGACTGACTCATCGCCACTATTGCATGGCGGGGACACTGTTCGGAGCCTGACGCCGCCATGAGGGAAACGGCACCAGGCGTTTGCAGCTGCTTGCTACTCACCGCCCACCGCACGCTGTAGTACCGGCCAGCGGACTACAGCTCCCAGCAGCCCAAGGGAGGTTGTGACGCTCCAGCACACGCACGGAGGCGCCATAAGACCGCCGAGCGCTCTTGGGGGACACTGTTCGGAGCCTAACACCGCCGTGAGGGAAACGGCACCAGGCGTTTGCAGCCGCTTGCTACTCACCGCCCACCGCACGCTGTAGTCCCGACCAGCGGACTACAGCTCCCAGCAGCCCAAGAGAGGTTGTGACGCTCCAGCACACGCCCGGAGGCGCCATAAGACCACTGAGCGCCGAGCGCTCTTGGGGAACACTGTTCGGAGCCTGACGCCGCCGTGAGGGAAACGGCACCAATCGTTTGCAGCCGCCTGCTACTCACCGCCCACCGCACGCTGTAGTCCCGGCCAGCGGACTACAGCTCCCAGCAGCCCAAGGGAGGTTGTGACACTCCAGCACGCACCCAGAGGCGCCATAAGACCACCAAACGCCTCCCGCCCCGCGGGACGCGCGCGGGCGGTGCCGGACTAAGCCCGGGCAAAGGGCGGGCCGTCTGTGGCAGACCAAGGCAGGGCTGGGCCATAGACTTTGGTGCTGGATTCAGAGGTGACCTCTCCATTCCACTCCCTACAAACACAGTGAGACCCCACAATATACCTGGTTTTAGTTTAATTGCTGAGATAAGCTTAAATAAGAGTATCTTTACAGTGACGAGTGTGGAAGGTGCATATATTGTGTTATATATTTGACTTGTATTGTGGTTCCCCCTATTGTAGCTTGTACTATGTCGAAACATAGTGTTCTACCTGTTTCTGGTACCTTGGATAACTACCTGGTCAAGGTGGTTAATAAAATAAATAGTGACAGACGACAATCTTTAGGTTTAAGCTGCGACCCTTTACCACCTACCATGTGTAATTAATCCCGAAGTTTCTGATAGGGAAACATCTGAACATGTTGAGCTGGACGTTTCGTTAGATACAGCGGTACAGCTTCCGACGAGCCCTGTCCCGAGAGTGGTTAGAGCATGCCGAAAAACACAGTCGAAACGTATGGGCACCCGCTCCATAAGAAAAGAAACGGTTACACCTATCAAAAATCTAGAAAAGGAGGATGATGTAGCAGTGGGACCTAGCACTGTAAAACTGGATGATGAACAGCTCAACCAGTTAGCTAGTTTCATTGACTTAAAGATTAAGGGTATTATTAAACCTTTAGTAGCAAAACTTGATCGGATGTCTGCTGAGGTAAATAGACTAGGTGGACTCTTGAACAAGTACATGGACGCAGCAGGGGGTGCTACTGTTTCCACTAAGGATAGCAGTACAAATTTAGTTGCGCCTCCTGTGTGTGTTGCCAGTCTCACAGAGAATTCGGTCCCCTCAGCAACACCTCAAAGCTTGGCACCAAGTATCTCCATTTCGGTGCCAAAAGTTACTGGAGCCATGAGTGAGAAACAGGGTCCTCGGGGGCCAGCAGGGAGTATAAGTCCACAAACACAGCCCCATAAGAAGAGAGAGTTACCACTAAATTTACCAGTTGAGGCTTGCCCCTACACGATAATTCTCGCAAATGTCCCGAAAATTAAGGTGGGTCAAAACGAACACTGGACCTCATTAAAAAATAAAACCCTTTATTATTTGTCAAACAAAACAGATCTGGGTAATCATCTGGAAAATACTATTAAGATGGTCAGAAGGGTCCCTTGGGTGGGTAAGACTAAAAAAAGCCTAGAGGGTGACTGTGTCGTCATCAGCTTTAGATCCCCCAGGCTGGTTGACGACATATTGGGACAGGCAGGGTCAGCCAGAATTCAAAATGATTACGTGAACTTACTCCCATTGGGCTTCTTTTATCCTCCACACCAGAATAGACAAATGAATAGCGATTTATATAAAGGGAGACTGCCATATGATTTTTCCGTCCCCGTTTTAAACAGATTTGATAATCTCTCAAGTTTGGGTGAAAACGAGTGACTAGGGAGCCAAACTACTAATACCACCCCTGTCGCTGCAGTTAGTGCCCCCAGTGATGCGACAACAGTTAATGCTAAAGGTCCACGGGACACCGTGATAAAGCTGGTAACTTGGAATGTTGCTGGCCTTAAAAACGACCCAGCTTGGAGAGAGTTCATTAGCATGGGCGATATTATTGGACTACAGGAAACCTGGGATACAGGTAATATACTGAGTCTGGATGGTTATTCTCGTTATTCCATCCCCGCAGTTCAATCTAACATGGGGAGGGCGAAGGGTGGCATGGTCACCTTAATTTCGGCTACCATTCCTGGTACTCACACTCAACTAGACACTGGTTCACGAAATAGCTTGGCAGTACAAATCTGCTTGAGTGCGGTGGGAACGATTTTAATTGTCAATTTTTATAACTCTTTTGATAGAGTCACCGCGACCGATCACTTGGCCACATTAAATTTGTTCCTAGCAGATTATAAGGAGGTTAATAAAACTCATTGCTTCTTTATAATCATGGGAGACTTTAGTATTCATGGATGTCCGGATGAGTGCCTGTCCTTAGACCAATTAGGACCAGCAGAACTAGGGGACACTCACTTCGAACACTCTGTACAGGGTGGTCTTCTTGAGACAATCCTGGCAGATAATGGTCTGATGCTCCCAATAATGTTGGACAAGGAGATACCAACTTTTAAGGGGAATTGTTGTCATTCTGTTATCGATTATATCTTCATTAGTTCAACATTAGGGGATAGGATACAGGGATATCTGCCTGTGTGGTCACATTTTAGTGACCATAATTCAGTGATCCTCAGTGTTTCGGATCTGATTGTGAAATATACGATAGATCAGAATAGAACGGGCAAATCAGATATTCGTCCGACAGATCAGGCCCGTAGACTTAGATGGAGTAGAATCATACCTGGAGACTTCCATGCTAACTTAATATCTAAAGTAGGACTTGAGTTGGAAACATGTTTGAACTCGGAAGCAGGGAAGGAGGAGGTTTTAGAGGCATATTTAACAATCTGTACCCAGGTTTCTGCAGACCTTTCACAAATGGGGAAAGTTAAGGACCCTGCCGAGCTGGGGTGGTTTGATCATAACTGCTCGTCAGCTAACCAAAAACTAAAAGCCGCACTGAATTGTAAACCTGTGAACAGGGCTACTGTGGCCCTATTAAGGAAAAGTTATAAGAAAGCCCTGGATACGAGAAGACGGGAGATCAGGGAGGCGGCCCGGGAAGAACTGACCTCCGTAGATGTGCTCAGGAATAGTGTTAAATTCTGGGCTGTCGTAAACAAACTTTTTTTCTGCGATTCCTGCAACGACAAATTAGATTGTGGTATTCAGGAACAGGCGTGATGTGCACATTTTAAGTCAGTCTATGAAGGGGAACATCTGGGAGTGGGCTTTACATCCACCACCATTTCAGATCCCTATACTTTAACGGTCACAGAGCTAGAGGTGGCAGACGCAATCGGGAAGATGACTAGAAATAAGGCGATGGGTCCCGACGGCGTTCCTGCCGACCTCTTTAAATCAGACGTCAAGATTTGGTCTAGAGTTTTAACTAATGTTTTTAATCGGGTCTGTTTGGCGGGTATACCGGACACTTGGTCCAAATCGGTCATCGTACCCATCTTTAAGAAGGGAAAGAGGGGGGATCCTAGCTGTTATCGCCCTATCTCCCTCATTGATGCTGCAGTGAAGGTGTTAGGGCGAGTGGTCCTTAGTAAAGTAACATCTTGGCTGGAGGACACAGATACCCTTTCATGCCTACCATATGGCTTCAGGAAAGGTCGAGGCACTATAGATCAGTATCTCAACCTTCAACTGTTAATAGGGAAATACACTATTGCTAAAAGGGGCACCCTGTACTTTGCATTTATGGACCTTTCCTCGGCCTTTGACCGAGTGAATAGGTCCAAACTCTGGGAATTGCTCCTCAAGTTAGAGGTTGATAAAAATATTGTGTATTTTCTTGCTGACTTACACAGGGATCTTACGGCTACAGTTAGGTATGATCGCTTGGGTAACAGCACGGGTAAAATTGGGATCTTTAATGGAGTTAGGCAGGGCTGTATTTTAGCCCCTTACTTTTCACCCTTTACATTAACGACCTAGGTGCTGTTCTAACCGAGGCGTGTAAAGACATACCAAAGGCTGGCAAAATGTCTATTCCGGCACTACTTTATGCCGATGATGCCGCCTTAATAGCACGCACAGCAGTGGGGTTGCAACGTCTTTTAAATGTATTTACTTCTTTAATGAAGGCGCTGGATCTCAGTGTAAATTTTCCTAAATCTCATGTAATGATTGTGGATAGTAAACCAAAAAAAATCAAGACTATGAACTGTGAAGGGAATGTTTTATCTAGGGTTACAAGATTTCCTTACCTGGGGGTGATCTTTGCTGAGAACTCTACTTGGTTGCCCCAGTTGGCTGCCAAACGTAATGCCTTTGCTAGGTCTATTTTGGCTGTCTTGGATTTCGCCCGTAAACTGGGTGTGAAGCCTATAGAGGCAGTGTTGAAAACTTATGAGGCCAAGTGTACATCAATAGCCATGTATGGAGCGGACCTGTGGGGGCTAAAAAGTGTAAAAGCCTTGCAGGTGGCTGAGGACAAATTTTTGAAATCTATGTTATGTGTCCCCCAGTCTACACCTGGATATATTGTTCACCAAGAGTGTGGGGTTGACTACTTGGAAGATCGCACAGCCTTAGCACCGCTACTGAAATGGATTTCTATTTGGCTGAACCAGGATCTAGAACTGAATCATGAGATCCTGAGGGACTGTTTAGCATTGGAGCATGGCCACTCTGTCCCCTGGTTGAATTACATAAAAAAATTAGCAACTAGATTGGGCCGACCGGAACTGTTTAATTCCCCAAACAAGTTGCTGAAAGGGGACATAAAATGGGCCAAAGAGACATATAAACAATTGGCATATTTGGCAAGAGTAGAAAATGAACTATGCAAACCAACAGTAAGGGCTCATCAATTGTTAACAACCACTAGTGGCATAGAACCTTATTTGAGAATCGTCAATAACATGAATCATCGATTTTTATTGACCAAGATTAGATTGAACAAATTTCACCTTCTCCTTACAGAACGACCAGATTGGACTAAGGACTCGGAACTGGAGATTTGTTCTTGTGACGGTTTCTCTATCAAAGATACTATGCATTTTATCTTTTTTTGTAAGCGTTTATGCCCTATCCGTAAAAAGTATATAATTCCCCTCATTAAAGACAAGGGTTTTAGACAAGTTAAACCTGCCCTTTTATATTTACAGCTGTTGTCAAATGTATGGGAGATTTTTAATATAGCACATTTTTTGACAATAGCTTTGAGATTGAGGAGGAAAATTAACTGGATACATTGTACATAGCTATGCATTTAGGACCCAGGAGTCAGTGTCGTATTTCTTATAAGGTGCTTTTTTGTGCTGGTTTTACTGTTTTTATTAGTATTTATAATGTATATTTTTTCTTTTAAACATATATGAATTTGCCGTGAATGGACTATTAATCAATGTATTATATCTTTTTTAACTTAATGTCTTGACCCTGATGAATTTTGGAGTATACTTTTAAGGTTTTTGTTATGAACCGAATAAAGTATTTTTGACTGACTGACTGGCATTGAGAAATCTGGGCATAACCTCAACTGCACGGAGAGCATTGATGCATTGTACCCCGCGTTTTGTTCTGTGACAAGGGATTAAGGTACTTTGCAAGCAGGCCCTGCGTGGGTCCTGTAGCTGACTAATGTTCCATCATAGTTTGCCTAAACTCTTGAATTTGTCCTGGTTCTACTTGACCCTGTTTACTTTTAACTGCTATTTTTGTCATGTTTTTCTTGTTTTTTTCAGAATATGCTAATCAATTTACTAAACTTGTGTGGAGTCTTTTTGTGGTGTTTTCATCGTGTTACGGTTTACTGTATTGCACAAATACTTTACGCATTGCCTCTTAAGTTAAGCCAGCCTGCTCTGTGCCAGACTACCAAAGGGTGAGCAGGGTTAGGTTTTTCTGTGTTTCTGACTTACCTTGACTAGGTTTGCAACTCCTGCTTGAAGAGGGTGTATACTCTTCCAACCAGAAACCTAATTTCCAGCAAGAGTCCAATTTAATGTGAAATTAAGACCCATGTTCGTTACTCTTCATCTATCACCCCTTTCTCAAGTGTTTTTCAGCAGCACAACTACTTTCTGTTTGCCATGACTTTGTGTCTCTACAGTTACACTAATGTGTATGCAGAAAGCAATCCCACAAATGTTAATTGAGATATTTTGTTTCCACTTTCCAGAAAATATGGGGTATACATACTGATATGAAACTGTTGTTGAAAATAAAATTAATGAAAGTGTTGATTGTCCAGTGTTACATTTGAAAGGTGTAACATTCACAATAGATGAACACAAGATCCATTACACCAAAGACCATGATGTGTGCACATCTCAGGAAGACACTTTAGTCTTCCCACTCAAACTACCTGAGATCCGCATCTGTAGCAACCTACCATCCCACTGTGGTCTTTGTCTCAATGTCTGTTGAGTATGTAATAGCTATTCAACTTGCCTGTGTATGAGTCAAAATATGTTCCTTTACCTGATATCAATCACATACTCTTTTGACCCCACAGGTTTACCTTTCGATATTACCGGGACCTGCTGGCCATGCTTTTTGCCATTGATGAAATTAATCACACCCCTGACCTGTTATCAAACATTACCCTGGGTTTCCGGATCTTTGATTCCTGCACATCTCAAAATAGGGCCATTCATGGGCTCTTACAAGTGCTCTCAGGGAAGTCTGACCCAATGCCGGGGTATAATTGCAATTCAAAATCAATGCCAGTAGGATTTGTTGGAGAATTGCTTTCATCCACATCTATTCCACTAGCCAGAATTGCAGGACCTTTCCATTTCCCAGTGGTAAGCAGGGTGCATGGAGCAGCTGAATACATAATTATGGCTGGATAGAATAATGGTGGCTGATACAACTCAAACAGAGGACTACAGAGGACTTGCAGAAAACTATATGGATGTTCAAGTGCAGACCTTCTAAGATGTCAACATTTGTAAGGCAAATGACAATCTAGTTTCTAACCAGGCTATACAACACCGAATCTACAATACTACAACTTGAGGATACAAATACAAATTGGCTCCAGTGACTGCTGGACTTGACATTGGCTTGTGACACCATAAATCATGACCTTGTCAAACATACTCTAAAAAAAAGAATTAGGGGGCATATTACCAAGGGCCTTATCGCCGCTTTAGCGGGAATTTTTCCCGCTAAAGCGGCGATAATTTAATCGCTCTATTACCTAGCTGTCGCTAACATCAGTTAGCGACTGCTAATAGGCGATAGCGGGCATTTAGGGGCCCACTTTGCATGTCAGCGATAATTATCGCTAATGACATGCAAAGTGGGCGTGCCAAGATGTTAGCGACTGAAAACAGTCGCTAACATCGCTATACCCTATTGCCAACTTTTGGAAATATTCGCGCTAGGCGCGATTATCTCCAAAAGCTAACGCCTGCCCAGAGCAGTTCTTAGCCATGTTATCCAATGGGAGGTGGATAACATGCTAAGAGCATTTGCTCGCTAATGCATGAATATCGCTGACTTTTCAGCGATATTCATGCATTGCGGCCGATTTTTATCGCTTAGGAGATAAACCTTGATAATATCAAGGCTCCTAAGCGATAAAAATCTTCGGAGCGCGGCGTTATAATTTTGCTCGCTAACCAAGCTAAGTGATAATTATCGCTATAGCTTGGTAATATGCCCCTAGGTCCTTCTACACCTGTTGCCTCAAGAGGGAGGTTCTACAGGGAGCAGATGCAAGAAATGTCCACTTCCATTTGTCCATTGAAATTATTTCAGTGAAGCACAGCTTTGTTTGTCTTAGGTCCTCATGTTACCTCCATTCATTGAACATTTCATAGGCCAAACAGGTCTCTGGCATTTCCAGACTTCAACCAAAAAGTGTGAGAGAGAATTTCTAGAATGGGCTGGAGTTACCACCCACCAGTACTATAGAAGGTCCTTTAATTCTTCAGTGGAGATGGAAAGCTCTCTCTCCTCTTCAGATCCATGAATCTCCTTAGAAGTGGATACATAGCCATTCATTGGTGATCTCTCCTAAGCCAATCCTGTTAAAATCATACTGCTTCACAAGCAGCTGTGCATCAAAGTGACATGCTTCACATTTAGGGGACAAGCTATGTGACAGGACGACTTTCTCAAAGTTCCAGGCAACCAAAATGGGAAACAGAGATTCCCTTTCTCAGTTGTACGGAGCTCTCCTCTGCTCACCAGCTCCAGCTATTGCCCTTCACCTATCAGTACCAATTGATCCAGGCCTCCTGTTGTGTCACCTCCACTGAGTCTGGAGCAATCAATTCCAGTGAATGGATTATGAGCTGCAGGGCAGGTCATAGAACTGGTGGTGCCCGGTGCGACTGTATTTTTTGGACCCCCCCATGACCTCCTGCTCCCCTGATTCCCTCACTACCACCTTCCAACTGTGTCAATTTTCTATGCATAGGCACTCTCTCAAATGCATTTCATTAGTTGTATAGCGCTACTCACACTAGTGTCTGGCGTCAGAGCACTTTCCATCACACACAGACGGGAAACATCCTATACCACGCGGATTTTACTCCGCGTGGCCTTTACAACGCGTCCCTTACAACGCAAGTCGTTACCACGACTTGCGCTGGAGGGCGCTAAAGGATTAAAAATAGTAAATTTACTATCCCAACACCTTCCCTAGTGTCCACGGGGACTGGTGTTAGAATAGTAAATTATACTATTCGAAATCCGCGCCCCCAACGCAAGTCGTGGTAACGACTTGCGTTGTAAGGGACGCGGTGTAAAGGGATGCGTTGTGACGGTACGCGTTGTACCGTCATACATCCCACACAGACATTATACAGAGATGAGGAATCATACATGCCTAAATCAGTCCACAGGAAATGCTGCATAACGCAATGAGGATTACGAGATGTAGGAATCACATGTTATCCACACTAGTGGCCAGAATTTTTTAAGTGTGCTTGGTCTGGAGAAGTACAAACTCAGGATTTAAAGCTTTGACTTGGCTTTAGTAATAAAAACCCAAACAAGCATTTTTAGCAGCCTTAGACTAATGAAAGACTGGGGAAAAACCTACTCCATGTAGCTCTTTGATGAAAGTTCATTGGTCACTGTGCTATATTAGGATTGCAACTTATGAGCTGCAAGTAACTAAATGATCTCTGTCACAAAAGCAGTAACCCACTGAGCTATCACATAAAATGCAGTTCTGTGATCTGCATGGTGGACTTTTTTTGCAGCAGGCACATTCACATTCTGAATTACTTTATGATGAGTCCGAATTGTCACTAGACAAAACTCCTTCACTCTCCAGCAGGGACAATAATCACCACAGTTATACTGACATGTTCATTGTCACCTGAAAACTTTTGGACACACAAGGAACTCTGTAGTAGGTGCTTTTAAACCCGTAAGTTATTTTGATTATTTTCAAACGCAGCGTACACCAAGGTCAGCGCCAGGTGTGGTTGCACTGGTCACGCCGCCCTAAAGCCGGCCCTGATGACCTGGAGAGCCCTGTTCATAAACTGATGTCCCAACAGCCAGCACTACATGCTGTTCAACCAAGTCCTGGTCATTTGAAACAACAGCTAGCAGGCACAAAATAACAGGTGTCAATGAAGTGGGATCACAGTCAAAAGAGAGGCTGTCTTTTTTAGTGCACTTAAGCAGAATTCAGGCAGAATATATTAATTTTCCAGAAGTTTTCTAAACTTCATGGGGAATGGGATATTGCAGGAAGGGGTATCTGTACACTGTAATTCGACATTGATTATACATTTGTGACAAAGTGATCAATTTACATAGTGGGAATATGCCCTGCTAAAGGAACAGATAGACAAAGTATAGCAATTATATAACCTAATATAGATGCTGTGCTTTAGGAGTCTGTTAGTCAATTATTTCCTTTACTTCTACATTCCAAACCTGTACTCTGTGAAAATGTTGTACAATTGTGATGCTGCAGTAACGATGGTCCTTCTTTTTAACAGAGCCCACATGGGAAGGCCTGCTAAGGTCAGAAGGCCAGCTGTCCAGAGCATTAGAGGGATGGCTATACATTGAGACACAAATGTTTATGAGAGAAGCACAGTCTGCCGTGTAGCCAATACATCTGTTCCTAGAAGTGAAAACTTGTAAAGAGAATGTGCTTGGAAATATTCCCAAAATATTGTGACACATTTAATTAGTGCCTTAAAAGATGCCACATGGTTTCATCTCATTTGAGATCTCTCCTTTTGGAAGTGGGTGTAATATACTCTGTTTAACAACTACACGTGTCACCCTTCTCCTCATCCCTGGTCTTGTGTGTGACTAAGTACCTCATTATAATAGTGGCAGTTGGACCGCTCACAGCCCTTTGGTCTCACTGCTGTATAATGATACTAGCGGTCAGACCCATATCCATTGGACACAAGTCTGTCGCCTCCGCCAGGATCATAGATCCCGATGGGAGGTGGTCGGATGAGCTTCCCAGCATGACAACAGTGCCAAGGCAGGTACCAGCATTGGGATTACAATGTCATTTCCGTCAGCCTTTTCATGGTGGGAACTCCGACATCTCCAGAGAGTTGGAGCCCACCTCTCCAGGCACTGTTGAATTTGCACTTTGTTCCATGCATGACATGGTGCATGGTACACAATGCACAGACATGTCAGAGGAGCTGCATGATGGCTGCATCTACTATGGCCCTTTTCTATGGCTGTGGCATGCCTCTGCTGTGGTCAAAATGGATCTCATATTCAACAGTGACAGACCCTAAGTATGGAACTCCATCCTCAGATCACAGCTCAACATTTCCTAAATGGCCAACACTTCACATAGCTGCAAACAGACATTCCCAGCTCCTACCCGCACTAGGTGAATTGGAAACACCACTGAGACCATCTACTCCAAAGTCATAGTCGTGATACAAGCCATCAACGGCAATCTAGAGTCCTTTGATGCCCTCTTCCCATCCCTCTGAACAGCCCCCCAGCACACACTCCTCCCCTGCCCACCCCTCCTCCTCTCCTCAAAGAACCGGACCCACCAGCAGAACTTACCCACCATTCCGATGCTTCCTAATAACAACACCCGCCCTGCGCCTAGAGACATTGCCCTTAAAACTAACAGAGAAAACAAGGCCCCACCACTACCACCCTCCGGGAATCACCCTCACCCGTCCCCTGCCTTACAACCCCCTTCCCACTTCAAATGACTTTAACACTCACTCTATAACCCCAACCAACTTCCGAGACCCACATACAATAAAACAACTACACCACAACATGACTCCCATTACCCTACACTCACGGCCCTGCCGAGAACCCACATGGACAACACTCCCTCAAAAAGGCAACCCAACAATGTGAGGCTCTCCCCCTCCAGATTTAACATACCCACCCAGAACACCCTCACCGACATAGAGACTGGGCTGTGACTCACCCTTTTAGAAACCCAGATAACAACTATAATACAGGGTCTTAGCTAAATCCCATTCAACCTCGCTGCGCCCCACTCAGCCTCACCACAGCCCCATCTTCCCTACCTGCACACAACAAAGACATCCCAAGGCTTCCCACCAGAGATGGATCTCTACCCCCTTCCTAATCAGACACAGAGACCCAAAAGAACTAGAGATGCAATGGCTGAGAGTGAAGCGGCAGACCTTGCTTCCTCGTACAACAATACTATTACTGTCTTCCTCCAATCCAACATTCAGGTGATCACCGGACTGGGAAGAGACCAGGTCCTTCCAAAATCCCGAGACCCCCCGCCACCAGCATTATCATCCCCACGGCCCCCATATGAAGAAAACCAAAACAGAGACAACCCCCACCACCTGCACGCTCACTAATTGCAGATCAGCCACCAAACATGCCACAGAGCTAGCGGAATCCATTCTCACCCACGACATAGACGTAGCATTCATCATCGAGACTTGTCTAAATGACTCCTCCCTACTACTCTCAGATGCTCTTGTCCCCCCAGGCTTTCCAATCACCAACAAAGACGGTAAAGACCAAAGAGGTGGAGGCATAGCAATCATCCACAAAAACAATATCTCAGTGACAGGAAGAGGCTCCTTCAACTACATAACTTTCGAATGCCTAACCGCCAACATTAACACTAGCAACAACAAAACTCTAATCTGACACCTCATCTACCACCCCCCAGGCAATGTCACCACATTCACTGAACACCTGTTGGACCTGATTGCCCTCTGCTATCTCCCAAATGCGAACAACTTAATTCTGGGCAACCTCAACCTACACTGGAATGAAGAACAAAACCTGCTAATCCAGAACCTGAATGAGTTGCTACACAGCAACAACCTTACCCAACACTGCACAGAGGAAACTCACAACAAAGGAGCAATCTTAGATGCCATATTCGCCCAACGCGATATTGTCATAATAGACCAAACTCTACCAGTGGATTGGTCTGACCACCACTTAATCTTATTCCACCTCACTCTTCCGATCACACTCCAACCCCTTACACAAGACCCTCCCACATGGACTAGAAACTTTACGCAGATTAACATTACTGACCTAGAGGAAATGCTCAACTCCCTCCTCCCCACCCCCACAGTTGATCTTTCCACAACAGAACTCATTGCCCATTACACCACAACCATGACATCCATTCTAGACCAAGCAGCCCCCCTAAAACTAAAACAGGAATATCTCATCCAGATCTTTGTTCAACAAGGACATAAACAACAAAAGGAGACAACTTAGAGCTACAGAAAGACTATGGAGGATAATCCCTTTCACAAGCCTACACAAGCAACTCAAAGCAGCTCGAAGCTAGTACAAAAAACACATCAGCAGCAAAAAATCCACCTTTTTCAGCTCCGCCCTGGACAGCGCAAAAAACAGACCCAACAAACTGTTTAAAATCATCAAGCAACAAACCTCCAAAACTTACCTGCTAAAAGTTTGCCAACTTGTTCGAAGAAAAAATCACCAAGATTGAGCTCTCACTGGACGTCAACGTCAACCCCTCCTGCAAAAGCTTGCCCCCAGTGAAAATAGACAGCACATGGAAGCACCGCACAAAAACATGGAAGTCCTTCACCCCATCCAGGAAGCCGAAATCCTCAAGCTGATCTCCACCTCCAAACCCGCCTCTCTCGTCCTTGAACCTACAACCACCCAATTGACCAAAAAACTGAAACTCTCCATAGCCCCGTTCTGCTGCAAGATCATAAACAGCTCCCTGAGAACTGGCGTCATACCAGAATGCCTCAAAGTTGGCAAAGTCACGCCACTATTAAAAAAACAGGCTTTGACTCCAAGGACCTAAAAACCTTCAGATGCGTCTCCAATCTCCCTTTCCTATCGAAAATCCTCGAAAAATGTGTTCTCTTACAACTGACACAGCGCATGGACAACATCAACCTTCTTGATTACCACCAATCAGGTTTCAGAAAAGGCTATAGCACCGAGACAGCGATCCTTGACATCACAGTCGATATCCACAAATCCCTCGACACCGACAAATGGTGCCTACACATTCTCCTGGTCCTATCGGCAGCCTTTGACACGGTTAACCACCAACTACTCATCAAGGCTTTACAAGAAAGGTTAGATGCTGATGAGGTGGTCCTACGCTGGTTCATCTTCCTACATAGTCACTTGCAAAGGATAAAACTCAAAAACTACACCCAGTCAACAGGTACGTCCCCTCATGGCTAAGTGCTCTCACCACAACTGTTCAACATATACATGGAACCTCTCACCACCATACTGAAAAATGCCAACATCCCTTTCCACCTACATGCAGATGACACCCAAATCTACCAAGAAACCTCCTCCATAGACGAGATTCACAGACTAAATGACACTCTAAAAGAATTCCAACACTGGCTGTCTCTAAATCACTTAAAACTCATCCAAGACAAAAGTGAGATCCTCCTCATTTCCAACAAAGAGGAGAACCATCAAATTGCAGAATGGTTAAAAGCTATGGATGCTCTCAATGGTAATCTCACTCTGGCAAAGTCCGTAAAATCATTAGGAATCACCCTAGACCCAAAACTCGACATGATCAAACACATTAAAAACTCAGCAAAGAGTGCCTTCCTCAATTTGAAGCTACTCAACAAAAGCAAACCATTAATCCCAAACAATGACCTCAAACAAGCCACCCAATCACTGGTGCTATCCAGACTTGACTATGGTAATGCAACTCTCACTGGTACAACAAAATATCACCTAGCTCCCCATAAAACTTCTCTCAACGCAGCAGCCAGAATGGTCACTGGAATTAGGAAGTATGATCAAAATTCACCAGCACTCAGAAAACTAAAACGGCTTCCAGTCGAACTACGTGCCAGCTTCAGAACTGCCTGCCTCATGCAAAAAGCCCTGCACACTGGAAAACCTGACTACCTGACCGCCAAACTGAAGAGGGCTGGTCAGACAAGAAACCTCAGGAGCTCCACTACCCTACTTCTCATCCCTATGAAAACACGCAAACAAAAAACGGCTGCACAGTCATTCGCCGGAAACGCGCCCAAAATCTGGAACTCCATCCCAGCAGATATCAGAATGATCTTTTTCTTCACAAAATAAAAAAAAAACACTTAAAAACCCTCTTCCTCAACCGCTCACTCCCGAATGGATAGCCACCGCCTGAACGTAAATCCCTGCTCGTAGTTCCTCCCTGACATCGTTTCACAAAGACCTACCTCATCCTTGCCCTTTGACCCATTCCTGCTCCTCCCTCTCCCTAAGAGGTTCAACCCAAGACAACGTGCACTCAATGAGGTTATCTCAGGCCTCTCGTTCTACCTCAATGCTGCACCGCACACTTGGACTTCCGAACCATTATGTACAATCACTGCTCTATTGTACGACTCTTACAAAAAAACTGTTGTAAAGCGCTCAGATACCCCCGGGTCCGGCCAGCGCTATATAAAACTCCATAATAAATAAACATAAAAATAAGTATTGCTGAATCCCAACGCCAACTCGGCAGTCACATCAAAATATGGCAGTCAGACCACCTGCATGCTTGTCTGCGGTCAGCTGACTGCTGCAATAGTGTCCAGCGGTCCGACTGACCACCATTGTAATCAGCCCCATAAAGTATCAGAGTACATGGCTTAATTAATTTGCAAACTCTAGACAAGTTCCAACTACATGTCAGTGCTGTGCTGTGAACAGAGCTATCATAACCCAACAGTTGGCCCAGTTGGAGCCCCACTTGAGTGTCATCTGCCAGAAGTATTTTGCTGATGAGGGGCCAATTACCCCTGTACATTTAGTAGATTTTGTGTCTTTTTAACTAACATTCGTGCAGTTATTCTTTAGAATATCTCACATGTAAGTCAAAGTTGGACCTGAAGTTAGCCCAGGTTAAGTTAGCAATCAGGCAATATTAACGTATTCTGTAAAGCATATAGGGCTAGTCACAACAGGACAATGCCATCTGTCTAGTTAGGAAATAGAGGGATGAAATCTCATAGAGGTCAATACCAAAACCATCATCTACTAATGTCTTCTGGGCCTGCTGGTATGCCTCAGTGCAGTGACAAAGAATCAATTAAATGCCCAGGTGCTTAGTGTGAAACTGCATAATTTCGAGGGAGCCCCAGCCAAAATTTAGTAAATGGAAACCTAATTGGTTTCCATTCAAACATCCACTAACCTAGGTACAAAGAGCCTGGAAACGAGGCTAGGCTGGTAGGTCTCATTAAATCCACATAAGTAAAAAAATCAAAATTACAAAAAATCTTCCTTAGTCTCAGGTCAACAAACCAAGGTAGGATGAACAGAAGCAGATTGCATCTCTAATCATGGGATTTTGCCAGGACTTCACTGTCCAGGCTATATACCAGAATAACCAGAGTGGTTTTGGGGGGTAGAGGGCAGTTTAATTCATACATGCTGCTAGAAACTGATTGTGTGAAATTAAATCAAATCTTCTTAAAATCCCTTTCACAATAGATCAGCTATGGATCAATGGTCCCCACGCTGAGCGACAAGCTACAGTTTCCATCTTTTCTACGCACAGTGCCAAGCAACACATTCCAGATGATGGCCTTAGCACAGTTAATGAGATTTTTCGGCTGGACATGGATTGGGATGATCGTCTCCGATGATGACCTGGGAATGTTGGGGGGACAATCCTTAAAAGGATTGATTGAGAAAAATGGGGGTTGTGTTGCATTCATGGAAAAAGTCCATTTAAGCTACTCTATGGCCAAGATCACCAAAGTTGTTGAAATTGCCAAGAGACATACTGTGAAAGTAATCATTGTTCACTGCCCTGAGCCCCATCTGAAGAAGGTCATGGAGGTCTTCTTTGCTCTGAATGTGACAGATAAATTCTTTGTCTTCTCTGCATCCTTTACATTTTCTCATGCACTCTTTCCCAGGCACACCTGGCCACTCTTAAATGGATCTCTACAACTAATCCTCCATTTCTCAAAGATGCCCGGGTTTGAGTGGTTTCTTTCCCACCTAAATCCATTGCAAGACTCCAATGATGAATTTATTAAACTCTTCTGGGAGAAAGCTTTCAACTGCAAGTGGCCAGGATCTAACACAACTGAGGAAATGATGGCAATGAACAACTATGGAGTCCAAGTTTCTTGCTCAGAGAACCAGACATTAGATAAAATGGCATCTTTTCTTTTTGAATTAAATGATCTCGTAGTCTCCTTCCGTACCTACCTCGCAGTCTATGCCCTTGCCCATGCTATGAACTCATTGATATCCTGTAAACCTGGACAAGGACCGTTCATTAATAGTGGTTGTGCTGATATCAATAACTTTCAACCTTGGCAGGTAAATAAAGCATGAACATCGCAATAGGTCATGAATGACAATGTCTCAGATTCATGGTTTATGCGACTCATGATATGTGTTCATATTGATGGGTCTTTCAACTGCAGCATTATTACATTTTTTCTTGAAACCTAATTATTGGCATCCTAGCTCTAGTGAAAAACTCCATTGTTGAATTATATGTCAGTTTACTATCTGTGAAAATTCTCAGATTTTTGTTTCACTAATAACGTTGGCACCGTTTCAACAATCTTCACGAAAAAATCCAATAAAAGTAGCTCATCCACCATCCTAGAAAGTTCGAGTGTGCTCTATCAACTGGGGGCCTGAGAAAAAAGAACCCAAAACAATGTATCCCTTTGCTGATTCTCATAGGAAACATAGGGAGTCAGTCCCCTTGTTGTTAAAGTAAAAAATACATGAAACTGTAAAAGGGGAGGGCAGTTGTGCCCTGATCCACTTCTAGTTATGGGGGGTGTCAAAGAGGACCCACCATCTAGCTGGATCACCCAGGATGCACACTGACTCCCGTGGCACTACTGCAGGATTATACAAAAAACGAAATTATGAAAAAATCCTGTGGGCATAAATGATGAACAGTCCACTCCCTCCAGACACTTAAACCCCTTCAGGTGGCTAAACCCCTACAATACACATTCTTAGCTCTGTACTGTATCCTTTGCAGTTAGGCGGCATCTTATTTGCAATCGATGAGACATGAGTGACCAAGCCACTATAATGCACAGCAGTATTCATGAAAATCCCACTCCCTCCAGACACCCAAGCCTCCTTTGGTGTTAAAGTGCCTACTAAGCACAACCTTCACCCTGTGCAGAATTGTTCTGGAGAGCCCACTCCCTCCAGACACCGACCCCCTTATGTGGCCAAGCCCAACCTACACCCAGCATTTGCTCTGTAGAAAAGGCTTTATGAAGAGCCCACTCCCTCCAGACACCCAAGCCTCCTTTGGTGTTAAAGTGCCTACTAAGCACAACCTTCACCCTGTGCAGAATTGTTCTGGAGAGCCCACTTCCTCCAGACACCGACCCCCTTATGTGGCCAAGCCCAACCTACACCCAGCCTTTGCTTCATAGAAAAGGCGTTATGAAGAGCCCCTTGCTTCCAGACTCCAAAGTTCCCTTAGGTGGTCAAGCCCCTACCCCACAAATCCATCGCCCTGTCACTCAATCAATCAATCAATCAATCAATCAGAGTACTTGTAAAGCACGCTACTTACCCGTGAGGGTCCCAAGGCGCTGAGGGGAAGGGGGGTGCTGCTACTGCTCGAAGAGCCAGGTCTTGAGGTGTCTTCTGAAGGCGAGTAGGTCTTGGGTCCGCCGTAGGTGGGTAGGGAGGGTGTTCCTGGTCTTGGCGGTGAGGTAGGAGAAGTATCTGCCACCGGAGGATGTTCGTTGGATGCGGGGGACAGCAGCGAGGCTGGCGGAGCAGAGCTGGCGGGTGGGGGTGTGGAAGCTGAGTCTGCTGTTCAGGTAGGCTGGTACGGGGTTGTGGAGTGCTTTGTGTGCGTGGGTGAGGAGCTTGAAGGTGATCCTCTTGTCGACGGGGAGCCAGTGTAGGTCTCTCAGGTGGGGGGTGATGTGGCTGTGGCAGGGGACTTTGACGATCAGTCGGGCGGAGGCGTTTCTGATGCGTTGTAGTCGTCGTAGGTGTTTGGCAGGGATTTCTGTGTAGAGTGCGTTTCCGTAGTCCAGTCTGCTGCTGACGAGGGCCTGTGTCACCGTTCTTCTTGTTTCAGTCGGGATCCACTTGTAGATCTCACAGAGCATGCAGAGGGTGTTGTAGCAGGAGAATGAGACACCTTTACCTGCTGAGACATGGAGAGGGAGGAGTCGAGGATGAATCCTAGATTGCGTGCATGGTTGGTGGGTTTTGGTGCTGTTCCCAGTGAGTTCGGCCACCAGGAGTCGTCCCAGGCTGAGGGGATGGGTCCGAGGATGAGGACCTCCGTCTTGTCCGAGTTCAGCTTCAGACGGCTTCTCCTCATCCTATTGGCGATGGCTTTCATTCCCTCATGGAAGTTGGGTTTGTTGGTGTGTGGGTCCTTGGAGAGGGAGAGGATGAGCTGGGTGTCGTCAGCGTAGGAGATGATATTGAGGTTGTGTAATGGCGGGCCACTTGTGCGAGGGGGGGGCATGTAGACGTTGAACAGCGTTGGGCTGAGGGATGAGCCCTGGGGGACGCTGCAGATGATGTTGGTGCCTTCGGATCGGAAGGGTGGGAGGCGGACACTGGGTTCTGCCGGAGAGGAAGTACGTGGTCCAGTCTGTTTGATTCAATGGCAGAGCGTGTCGAAGGCGGCTGACAGGTCCAGGAGGATGAGGGCTGATGTTTCGTCGTTGTCTAGTTGTCCACAACTTTTCACAGAGAGGCTATACCTCCAGACATTCAAGTCCCCTTAGGGGGTCATGCGCCAACTAAACATAGCCTTTGCCCTGTGTACAACTCTTGACAGACAGCCCACTTACTCTAGAACTCAGGGCCCCTTAAGTATCAAACCTCTATTAAGCTCAGCATTTGCAATGTCCTAAACCCTTTGCAAGTAGGTGGTGTCTTGTGGCCAATCAACCAGACATGAGTGGAAATCCCCTGCTCCTCATGGTCTTTGCTCAGTATATAATTATTACGGACAGGCCAGCTTCTTTAGACAGCAAAGCTGACTGAAGCCTGTTGACGTGCCCTTAGGTGTGTGTAAAAGCATCAGGGTTACTCTGATGCATTTTCACACACCCTTTTGAGAGGGAGATAGGGGTATAATGTTTTTCATAAAAGAAAAAGTTAAATAGGTCCCACTGTACTCCCATGGTGTTGGTTAAACACCCCCAAAATACCCAGTATGGTACGATGGTACTCCCATGGTACTAATAAGATTATATATAAAAGGAGTTGAATTGAAATAATTTCCATAAATGAGAGGAATGTGTGTGTTGTGTTGTATGAACTGGAAAGACCAGAACTGCACCATATGTACAAAGACCTGGCACAGCCCTACTCTCTGCATGTGCTGGCACACTTTCGGCTGCCATGTGCCAATGCAGGCATCCTTCAGGCATCCTTGCGTCATAGTGCAATGGTGTCTGCATTATTGTCAGGATAACTTTTGTGCAGAAAGGGGTCTCTTACTGATTAAAAAAAAAATGCTGTAAGGCAGTTTCCTCTGAATATATATGTTCTGCAAAATGCAGCACACATTCAAGAGGAAATATTTCTTCTTGTTACGCCAGCCTCATGAAGGCATTTGCTTTTGGTGCAAACACCTGTCTAAATGTCTTTGTAGATATGGGACTAACACATAACGTAATTTGAGTTGATTATTTAAATACCAACCAGACTTTTTTTGTTGGATCTGCATTAAAAAAGTATGCTAAAACTGAAGCAAAATCTGTGTTAATCTGGTTGAAATCAATAGTAGTAAATATTTGCTTTTCACTTGCAACTATAACAATAGACTTAACTTTTATTATTATGTCTAAACTGTTATAGCAGATTAGCTGCTGGGCCTTCCCACCACCCGAGTGCTGATCACTTTTGAGCTATTTTCTGTAGTTCTCCAGAACTGTTTTTCCACATAAGGTATCCACCCCAGGTTTGCAGCCTTTTTGCACAACATAAGTGATATTCTAAAGGTACCCAGGGTTGCAGGGTTCCCTGGAAGTAACTGGTAAAATATAGCAATATCTTGCGTTTTCTGAAAGAAATAGGAGAAAACTGCTCCGGATTAAAGTGTCTGTGTTTTTCTTTCTAAAAATAGCATCAACAAACAGTTTGTTGTGCTAATCTTTCCACCTCCCTATCGATCAGGAACATGCAAAGATGAATAAAAAGAACCTACCTTTGTACCACAATGTTTGCATTTTTCAGCGGGAGCAGATTGTTTCCAATTTTTGGTGCTCTAAAACTACTTCCAGTTTGTGCTAGAAACCAGTGTGGAACCAATGGGTGATCCAGGACATCTGTAGATTTCCGAGAAGTAGACATAATTCCAAATTCAGCAAGGGGTCATATGTGTAGAGGTTTTTGCAAAAAAGATAATTGTTGAAATGTCCATCTGTAACTCCTTGTGACAATAGCTGACTTACAAAAGCAATTTACCATTGTGCCAGCTAGACCCTCTGGTTTTGGGGTGAAATAGTGTTTGTAGGTTCTCCAAGAACCCCAGATGCTCAGAGCCAACAACTGAGCTGCACCGTACAGTGGTTTATCATTGTATACAAAGTATTGGTTATCGATGAAACATATGTATTTCTGAAATGGGCACATGATATGGAGTTTAGGAGTTCTGGTTATTTGCGCATTTCTGAATTTCTTGATACCACAATGAATGAATTATTTAGAGGGTATTTTTCAAAATGTCTTCTTTCTTACCCACTGGCTTACATTTTAAAGGCACAAATGCAGCAAAATCCAATTGGAATTAGCAAACGGTCCACTATTTTATGCTGTTGTTGTAACAAGTTTGATTTCGATATAGTTGATATCTTAAAAAGCAATACAGACACGTAGACATTTAAAAAAGATAGTACATGAAGATAAATATACAGTTCATGATATGATGTCATATACATAAAAACAGTCTTTAAAAATGGATTTTAAGCAATGTACAAAAACCTCCTAGATCTAATGCGCCATGTCCATCCCAGATACTTTGCCAGGCCACAAGCAAACAGGGCCGAGAATCTGATTTTAAAATTCGTAGGGCCTCCTTATGTGATCTAGTGCCGAGCTCTCTGCAAAGTGGCTTCAGCCATCTGCGACGTGGGGCTGCATATGCCGAGCATTCTAACAGTAAATGGGAGACTGACTCTGTTCTGTTAGTACAAAAGGGGCAGAATGGTGTTGACTGCGCCGGAACCTTCCAGTTAGCAGTTAATTGACCCACTGGATGTAGGCCTACCCTGAACTTAAAGTAAAGGGCCCTGTCCCAGGAATTTAGGATAGTATTAAAGTAAGTCTCACAAAAATGCACACCTTCACCATAAGGAATTCAACTGTGGACTTACACAAGTTGGCCCTGCTATTTCTGCCATCAGAGACCCAACCCCAATATAACCTCTTCAAGACAATCTTGGGCGGAGCAGATCTGCTGATCCAAGCATCTTCAAGGCCCAAGTCAGTGAGGAGGCGCTTAACTTCCCTCAGCCAACGGATCTTAGACCAACCAGGTAGTGAGAGAACTTCCTTTAGGCCCTCTGCAAAACCAGACAGTTCTGGCACTCTCCAAATGCATGACCACAAGAGAAGAGGGCGCAGCCTTGCCTGGTCGCTGATGGGCCGAGTGCCCATATCCAGAAGAAGTGGGAGAGTTGGAGTACTATAAGGGAGGCCCATAAGATCTTTGTGGAACTTATTTTCTGCGCGAGACAAATGGTCCACATTCTGCACACCCCATAGTTCAGCCCCATACAAAGCTGCGCTAACCCCTCTTGCCCTGTAGATGTCAAGTACTGGTGCGATGGGTTTGAGGGGTGAAGCATGTTGTTCCTTGAGAAGAGCCCCCACCACTCTCTTATGGGTCAGCAGCATCTTCTGTAGATGGCATTGCCAACTCATAGAGTCACAAAGGCGAATACCAAGGTAATCGAATTCCCTAACCCTTCAAGTGGAACTGATTTCAGGATAGGGGGGGGAACAGTCTTCTTTGGGGGATTTAGAACCAGGAACTTCGTTTTCCCTGCATTAATAATTAGCCCCTTTAAATCGCAAAAGATCTTAAAACTCGTTAAGAGACTCTGCAGGCCTGCTGGGGTTTTGGAGATCAGGAGGGTATCATCTGCAAATAGGAGGGTGGGAATTTTTCTGCCCGCCAGGGAAGGTGCATCTGCTGGATGTTGTAGCAAATGCTCCACCACTCCGTTAACATACAATGAGAACAGAGTGGGGGCTAATACACATCCCTGGCGGACACCTCTATTTACAGGGATACGCTGGGTTTTCTGTCCCTGGTTACCCCACCTGATCTGCGCAAAGTTGTCTTCGTGCAGTTTTATCAGCAAGTTAAGGAGGTAATGGGAAATACCCAGTGCATCAAGTACACTCCAGAGTTGGTTACGTGGGACCAGGTCAAAGGCAGTCCGGAGATCTATAAAAGCAAGGTACAGTCTGCCTTTGCCCAGTACAACCACTTTCCAGAATAGCATCATAAGTCGGAAAGATTGTTCGATAGTCCCCATACCAGTTCTAAAGCCGGCCTGGAAGTCTGAGAGGATTTGCTTCTCCTCTACCCACTGTAAGATTCTTCCTAGGATCATTTTGCCTGCCACCTTCTGCATGGAATCGAGGAGGCTTATAGGGCGGTAATTAGCAG
This sequence comes from Lissotriton helveticus, assembly GCF_964261635.1. NCBI lineage: Eukaryota > Metazoa > Chordata > Amphibia > Caudata > Salamandridae > Lissotriton > Lissotriton helveticus. Next base: position 1,693,656,398 of record NC_136069.1, on the reverse strand, counting down.
GGTCATCCCGACTTCCCTTCTTAAAAATCGGGACGACCTCTGCGCCCTTCCATGAGTCCGGGAAAGTCCCCCCAGCCATGCCCGAGTTCAGTAGGGAAGCAATCAATTTCCCCCATTCATCTGGGTTAGCCCGAAGCAGGTCCCCAGGAAGGCCGCCAGGACCCGCTGCCTTGTTTAAAACAAGGCACTTGACCATCCCCGCTACTTCCTTAGGTGAACAAGGTATTACCACATTGGGCTCTGTGGATGCTATTGGGGGCTGTTCCAATGGGGTAGCGGCAGGATCCACAGACAATGTATAAAGCTTGGAGAAGTGGTCAAACCACACTCCCCCAGCTATATTACATGTGATCAGAGAATCTACGGGTTTATCCCTAGCTCTTAACAGGTCCCAGAATGCCTTCGAATCCTTCCTGGAACTAGCCACCTTTAGGTCATTCCAGAACTGATTCTCATGTTCGATCCTTGCTTTAGATAGAACCTTCCTGTAGTTCCTCCTGGCAAGACTAATCAAAATGCCCTCCTTGGTTTTCACGGCTTGGATTAATTCCCTTTTGGCAGCACGGCAGGCAGGGGAGAACCAGCCGGTGTTACCCATCGGTCCCCCTCTTGCATTGCCCCTTGCACCCACAGATCGGACCAAGAACAATTCACCTAGCATTTTAGTGGTCTTGGAAAACAAAATTGGAACATCAGACTGGTTGAGACCAGGGAAATCTAGGCGCAACATAGTGTTAGACATTATGGAATTTGCTTCCAGGATCTTTCCCTCATTGGCTGCAACTTTATTCCATTTCAAGCGCCTGCCACAATTGGAGGGGCGGACTTCGTGTGATGCTTTCCAAATATGTGGGGATGAAACCGGAATCGCACCCATCCAGGAGGTAGACAAGGTCAGAGCTAGGGGGTTGTGGTCACTATCAATAGATGGTAGGACCACCATGTCAATCAAGAAGGCCCATATCCTATAATTCAAAAGAATATAATCAATATGTGAGGAGTGGCCCACTCTATTAAATGTATGCGCCCCAGAGGAGTCTGATTTTGATCTACCATTGGCTACTCTGAGGCCATGTTCCAGGCAGAGGGCATTAAGATCAATGGCTCTTTGGGTCCAGCTTTTAATGGGCGGTAAAGTGAGGGGGGGTATGCCTCTCCTAACATCATCTTCCCTGGAACCAAGGATGTCATCACTAGTAAGGGGTTCAAATGTACAATTGAAATCCCCAGCTAGGATGACAAGTGAATCAGCACTACAAGAGCCTAGTTCCTCCTCAATGCCTGTGAGATGGAGCATAGATGTACCGGCCCTTGATCCTCTAACACAGATATTGAAAATTTCGAGCTTCCATCCCCCTGTTGTCCCTCTCATAAGTAGTCTCTGCAGGTCAGGTGATTTGGTCGGTAAGGACTTGATGGTCAATCCCAGTGAAACCCTAGCCCAGATTAACAGGCCGCCAGACGGGCGGCCTTTCCCTCCCGGCGGTTGGGACGCCGGTACAAAGTAGGTGGTATAACCCACCTTGTAGCGTGGTTCCAAACACCAGGTTTCCTGAAATAAACATATCTCGAAGGATTCAACAAAGGAATTCCATTCGGGTATGTCGATATTCTGTGCGAGGCCCGCTATGTTGCAACTGATCATCTTTAGGACAGAGCCTCCAGGTCTATCCGACCGTGGAATAGAATCAGTCACTGGAGGGTCAAGGGTAGAACTAGGAACCCTGAGCATGGGCATGGATATATGTTCTGCCTCGGAAAAGTCCGACGAGCGCGGGGCTAGTTCCTGCCCCGCAGTTGGTATTGATAGTGTATTGAAACCGCTACCAGAAATCCCTTCAATACAACTTTCCACAACCAATGGAAGTGCCGCCGGAGGAGATGGGTCAACAAGGGGCAAGATGCGTGGCTCGTGCACAACCATTAGTGGAGGAGAACACATCACACCCCGTTCAATCATTAATGCCAGGCCCTTCTTGATGCTGGTAAACTTCAGGGATGGGTCAGGATCTAGGGAGCTGGATACCCACCCCCCCTGCACTCAAATCTACAGTTAGAGGTGGGTTGCTCACTCCCACAATACACAATATTGATGTGGGTACAGTGCCAATTGTAGGAGGTGAACTTTCACAACGAGCTTTCCTCGGGGTGAGTCAATCCACTTCTTCAAGGCAACCAAACCTATTAAAGGTTGGCGCCCCGTTCCACCCATTTTGGCTTCCCTGCCAAGGATCTACAACCCCCCCCCCGGGCATAATGTCTAGGCAATGACCAATTTCCCCCGTGATTGGGACGTGGCCGTGGTGGGTAAAAGAAAGTGAGGGGTCTGACTACAATAGTCGAATACCCACCATAACTGTTCCATGAACATATATGGTGTGCCGTTTTCGGGTCATCAAAGGAGACAACAATACAATCGCCTGGAATGGATTTGTGGGAAGGGCCTATCCAAGGTACCCTTCGCACCATTAAGATTTTGCTTCTAAGGTGATTGGGTAGCGGCCTATTTTCATTTAGCCAGTGGGTAACCTTATTCCTTAATGACCAAAAGTTTTCTTGGTGATAGTTACCAGTTTCAGGTACTCCGGCTAACACTACAACATATGGCCCTGCATCAGGAGGAAGATCTATGAAACCCTCGCGATGATTCTCTGTGGAACGGGGCACCTGTGGATTTGACTGATGGACCTTAGCTTCTTTTGCCCTCGGAGGAGCAACTTCTTTAAGGGGTGGTAAAGATTGTATGGTCAGTTATTTAGATGCCTTTGCTAGAGGTTTGGTTGCATTAGGAGCGAGAGACTTAGAGCGAGGTTTGGGTATTGGTTTGGCTAAGGGAAGTGTTGGTGGAGTAGGAATAGGTGCCGGTGCAATAATATCGAGTGCTGATTTGTCTAGAAGTTGAAGGTTGTCCCTAGGATTGTTGGTAGTAAGGACTGTCTTTTATTGTTTTTCCGCAGGATTCGGTCCTTCATGGTCCTGAGGAGATTCCCCAACATTAAGGGGCATCGAAACGCGTCGACCCTTTGTCTTGTTGTTCAGGCCAATCCAACTAATTAAGTGCTTGTAATTTCATGCAAATTGTAAAAATGTTGATGGCCTGTGAGTGCCTTTGATTAAAATGGCATTTGAAAATGTTTAAACAACTTTATTAATACCCCACCCCTTAAATCAATAATAGATTTTGTTTCTAAGTGAGGATATTAAACGCTTTCTCTTTCTCTTTCTGTTTTTGCACTTTTCTTCACGGGTGTGTCTGACATAGTGTGTAAGGTTCCTAGTATGACTGTGGTATGTTTTTTGAGTTCTTTTTTGGATTTTGTTTACCGAATGCCGGATGACTGAAGAGTTTGTATAATTGAACATTGTGACACCTTTCACTTTACGTATCTACAATTTTTCGACACTTGCACATAGAATTTTAACTCCCACCCCTCCCTGTGTGCATTGGACTATTGACGAATTATGTCAAAAACAAGTTAAAAAAATTAAAATATTAAATTGTTTCCTTTTACTAAAAAACAAAAATTAAACTGATTGAATCTGACATTGGTTTGTCCTTTGTATATGCTAATAGTTTAATTTCGTAGCATAAAAAGATAGGCTGACTCATTTTGCAGTACTGGCAGTTGTTTTGTTTACACTTAGAGTGGCGCAGCCTTACTGCGCTTTAGCCAAACCCTTTTGTTGTTCCGGTGCAATAATATCAGCACTGGGTGGAGTATTGGGGTTTATTACTTCTAGCCTAAGATTTGCCAATGCTAAAATGCTACTTTTTACCTCGAACAGGTGGTTTTCAATTTGCGCTAACCTAATTTCTAGAGGGGTTAAAAGCTTTTTTAGCGTTTCCCATACAATCTTCAAGAATTCCTCATCACTACCCTCTACCTCACATACTGGTACCCCACCCATTGTAGCGCTAATTTGTGAGACGTGCACTCCTACTGTAACAACTGGTGTAACCTCATCCACATTCGGGTTCGGGTTAGTTTTTGAGTCGCTACAATGTTCCTGAGCTGGTACTTCAACCCCACATCCTACAGGGGGCTTTCTGCCATTAAAATATTGGGCATTTGCAACTTTGGCCTTCTTCCTGGAGTAGGCAGATGTAATCTTGCGCTTCCGTTTTAGGACAGTTCCCTCTTTAATAGCACACAATTTACCCCCAGACGCCATACTTGTTTTAGGGCTAAGCTCAGTAGGTGCCCCTATTTCTAAATCAGTTACGTTTAGGGGTGAGCTCAGGTTAGTTGGTGGGTGGGCTGGACCTGATATACTTGGTTGCGTGGGTGGAATGGTGTCTGTTGTACAATGGATGTCTGCCTTAGTGATGATAGCTACTGGGGCAGTCAAACGCTCGGGAGTTTTAGCCGTTGCAATGTGGCCTAAAGATGATTTTCTAGACAAGGCTAGGTCCTGGGACATTCTTCTAGCTGCCTCCAGCTCTATGGAAACTCTATGTTGGATTTTAGAAATTTCCGAGTCTATGACAGTGTTAGTCATGGTTATGAAATCATCAAGAGTACCATTCAAGAGCTTCCCTCCTTTGGCTGTCCTGCTTCGGCTTTCTCGCGTGCACATTGTTATTAAGGTCTCCCCACAAGTTGGTAAAAACAGAAGTCAGTAACTGGGGACCAGGGCCATAACCAAGGGGGGAGGCCCGGTCCGGTCTTACTCGGTCTCTAACGGCCTCAATCGGCCCCGCCCTTAGCCCGGGCTTCGCTCCGCGCTTCGTGCCACGCGCGTCCCGAGTGCGCGGGTTTGCGTCAGTTTATGAACGTGTTCTTTGGGGGCGTGGCTACCGGGGAGAGCGGGCCAGGTGTGTCCAATTGGCCTTGCAGGCACTCCTGGTCAATGGAGTCCCTGCCCTTGACGCTCGCAGCCCCGTTGAGCCAACACAGCCCACGCTCACTTTCTCCGTGAAGCGGGACCCGCGGAGCGGGTCCGGCGAACTGTGACGGTGACAGGAGGTAGGAGGTTGCGCAGAGCAGAAAGGCAGAGTCGGTGCAAATCAGGAATGCCTCTGTCCCAGCACACGGAACAGAGAGCAAGCAGGTCCCACAGTTGTGCAGAGAAACGCTGCTAATCACGGGTCCGGTTCGTTGGGGGCGTGGCTACCGGGGAGAGCGGGCCAGGTGTGTCCAATTGGCCTTGCAGGGTCTCCTGGTCAATGGAGTCCCTGCCCTTGATGCTCACAGCCCCGTTGAGCCAACACAGCCCACGCTCACTTTCTCCGTGAAGCGGGACCCGCGGAGCGGGTCCGGCGAACTGTGCCGGTGACAGGAGGTAGGAGGTTACGCAGAGCAGAAAGGCAGAATCGGTGCAAATCAGGAATGCCTCTGTTCCAGCACACGGAACAGAGAGCAAGCAGGTCCCTATTTTATGCATCCACAGATCTCAGAATAAAAATGATATCTCACTTGTGTGGGTGGGCCTAATTCCTGCAACAGGAAATGGCCCAAAACACATCATGGATGTGCAACTTTTTCCACTTAAACCTGAACCTTTTTTTGCTAAGTGGGTAACTGTGGATTTTGGGTCCTAGCTCAGCTGGCTCTTATGGAACCAAGCAAACTTGCACATTTTTGAAAACTAGACACCTGGGGGAATCTAAGGTGGGGTAACTTGCGTGGCTTTCACAGTTTATTTTACCCAAATTTCCTTGCAAATCTGAACCTTCGACTAATAAAACACATTTTTATTCCTCACATTTCTGTGAAGGAAAGTTCTTTAACCTGTCGGGAGCCACCACCCTTCATTCACCTGGCTTTTCCCTAAGTCTCCTAAAACAAATGGTACCTTGCTTGTATGGGCGGGCCTAGTACCCGCAAGAGGAAATGGCCCAAAACACACAAGTGGGTTGTGTTTTTATCGGCACAAGTGGGGAAATATGTGGATTCCTTTGGATTCAAGACGTATTAATCACAGAAATTAGAGGAAACGGTGTGGCAGAGTTTGAGGTTTGCAGAGCAATGTGGCTAAGAAAACATCATGGGATCTACACAAATCACATCACCCGAACTTCCCTGGTTGTCTCGTTTTCAAAAATGTCTGTGATGTTAGGTTTGAAAGGGTGGTGCCACAGCGCAGCCCTAAATACAGCACCTGCCCCTACTGCTTATCTCTCATCTTATTTTCTATCTTATCTCTGATACTGCCTCAGAGCTGTTCTCCATATCCGAGTTAGGGCCTGGGCAACAGTCATTCACCGAGATGCCATCTCTGCTGACTGGCTACAACTGTCCTTCTATAACATTGTACTACGTAGAAGGTAGAAGTATTGTTCTAAATCAGTTAATGGGTGTGTGCATGCAAGATGTGTGTAAAAGTAAATAAACAAAGAGTTACTTATCTTATCTTGCATAACACACATTCGTTTTTTACATTAAACCAATCTATCAAAAATTCATTACAACATCTAATTGGCAAAATTGACATTATGGTTAACCTGAAAGTTACTTTTAACTTTACATAACAGAAAAAAAAATCACATTAAAAACAGTAGAAATTCAGTGAATACAAAATTAAGGGTAAAGTGATGCTGCAGTTAGGAAGGGAAAGATAACCTTAACTCACATTAAAGAAGAACTTTGAAAATTCACAAAAAAAGGAAAAGTAAAAGACACATTATAGTTAGACGACAATGAGAGTCATAGAGTGATTTCTTTTTAAATTAAACCCCACTCAAATGTTATAATTATAGATCAGCAAGCTACCGATACCTTGTGCCAAAGCAATGCATTGTTTACGACTTCATACACTACAACAATCATATGTTCAATCACCTCATTGATGGCATTGCAAATAACATCCTTGATGCCATTATGATGACATCATGGATAACATCACCCACCCAACCATTCAATTTATTCAACAAACCAGTGCAGCCTTTCAAATATTTAAATAGGTACTAAATGGCACAGAATAACAGGAAGCATAAATTACATGAACTTATTTACTTAAATAAAATAGTTATTCTGTCGCCCACTCCTCAGACACCTAAACCTCATTAGAAAGCCAAGCCTCTACTATCCACACTGTTGACCCTGTGCAGGACTCTTAAGGGCGAGCCGCCTCCCTCTAGACACCTAAGCCCCTTTATGTGGTTGGTTGAACCCCTGTGTGCACAGCTTCTGTCATTTACAGAAAGAGCTCTTTATGGAGAGCCCGCTCCCTCTAGACACCCAAGCCCCTTTATGTGGTTGGTTGAACCCCTGTGTGCACAGCTTCTGTCATTTATAGAAAGAACTCTTTATGGAGAGCCCGCTCCCTCAAGACACCCAAGCCCCTTTATGTGGTTGGTTGAACCCCTGTGTGCACAGCTTCTGTCATTTACAGAAAGAGCTCTTTATGGAGAGCCCGCTCCCTCTAGACACCCAAGCCCCTTTATGTGGTTGGTTGAACCCCTGTGTGAACAGCTTCTGTCATTTACAGAAAGAGCTCTTTATGGAGAGCCCGCTCCCTCAAGACACCCAAGCCCCTTTATGTGGTTGGTTGAACCCCTGTGTGCACAGCTTCTGTCATTTACAGAAAGAGCTCTTTATGGAGAGCCCGCTCCCTCAAGACACCCAAGCCCCTTTATGTGGTTGGTTGAACCCCTGTGTGCACAGCTTCTGTCATTTACAGAAAGAGCTCTTTATGGAGAGCCCACTCCCTCAGGACACCCAAGCCCCTTTATGTGGTTGGTTGAACCCCTGTGTGCACAGCTTCTGTCATTTACAGAAAGAGCTCTTTATGGAGAGCCCACTCCCTCAAGACACCCAAGCCCCTTTATGTGGTTGGTTGAACCCCTGTGTGTACAGCTTCTGTCATTTACAGAAAGAGCTCTTTATGGAGAGCCCGCTCCCTCAAGACACCCAAGCCCCTTAATGTGGTTGGTTGAACCCCTGTGTGCACAGCTTCTGTCATTTACAGAAAGAGCTCTTTATGGAGAGCCCGCTCCCTCAAGACACCCAAGCCCCTTTATGTGGTTGGTTGAACCCCTGTGTGCACAGCTTCTGTCATTTACAGAAAGAGCTCTTTATGGAGAGCCCGCTCCCTCAAGACACCCAAGCCCCTTAATGTGGTTGGCTGAACCCCTGTGTGCACAGCTTCTGTCATTTACAGAAATAACTCTTTATGGAGAGCCCGCTCCCTCAAGTCACCCAAGCCCCTTAATGTGGTTGGTTGAACCCCTGTGTGTACAGCTTCTGTCATTTACAGAAAGAGCTCTTTATGGAGCGCCCGCTCCCTCAAGACACCCAAGCCCCTTTATGTGGTTGGTTGAACCCCTGTGTGCACAGCTTCTGTCATTTACAGAAAGAGCTCTTTATGGAGAGCCCGCTCCCTCAAGACACCCAAGCCCCTTTATGTGGTTGGTTGAACCCCTGTGTGTACAGCTTCTGTCATTTATAGAAAGAACTCTTTATGGAGAGCCCGCTCCCTCAAGACACCCAAGCCCCTTTATGTGGTTGGTTGAACCCCTGTGTGCACAGCTTCTGTCATTTACAGAAAGAGCTCTTTATGGAGAGCCCGCTCCCTCAAGACACCCAAGCCCCTTAATGTGGTTGGTTGAACCCCTATGTGTACAGCTTCTGTCATTTACAGAAAGAGCTCTTTATGGAGAGCCCGCTCCCTCAAGACACCCAAGCCCCTTTATGTGGTTGGTTGAACCCCTGTGTGCACAGCTTCTGTCATTTACAGAAAGAGCTCTTTATGGAGAGCCCGCTCCCTCAAGACACCCAAGCCCCTTAATGTGGTTGGTTGAACCCCTGTGTGCACAGCTTCTGTCATTTACAGAAAGAGCTCTTTATGGAGAGCCCGCTCCCTCAAGACACCCAAGCCCCTTTATGTGGTTGGTTGAACCCCTGTGTGCACAGCTTCTGTCATTTACAGAAAGAGCTCTTTATGGAGAGCCCGCACAGCTTCTGTCATTTACAGAAAGAGCTCTTTATGGAGAGCCCGCTCCCTCAAGACACCCAAGCCCCTTTATGTGGTTGGTTGAACCCCTGTGTGTACAGCTTCTGTCATTTATAGAAAGAACTCTTTATGGAGAGCCCGCTCCCTCATGACACCCAAGCCCCTTTATGTGGTTGGTTGAACCCCTGTGTGCACAGCTTCTGTCATTTACAGAAAGAGCTCTTTATGGAGAGCCCGCTCCCTCAAGACACCCAAGCCCCTTAATGTGGTTGGTTGAACCCCTATGTGTACATCTTCTGTCATTTACAGAAAGAGCTCTTTATGGAGAGCCCGCTCCCTCAAGACACCCAAGCCCCTTTATGTGGTTGGTTGAACCCCTGTGTGCACAGCTTCTGTCATTTACAGAAAGAGCTCTTTATGGAGAGCCCGCTCCCTCAAGACACCCAAGCCCCTTTATGTGGTTGGTTGAACCCCTGTGTGCACAGCTTCTGTCATTTACAGAAAGAGCTCTTTATGGAGAGCCCGCTCCCTCAAGACACCCAAGCCCCTTTATGTGGTTGGTTGAACCCCTGTGTGCACAGCTTCTGTCATTTACAGAAAGAGCTCTTTATGGAGAGCCCGCTCCCTAAAGACACCCAAGCCCCTTAATGTGGTTGGTTGAACCCCTGTGTGTACAGCTTCTGTCATTTATAGAAAGAACTCTTTATGGAGAGCCCGCTCCCTCAAGACACCCAAGCCCCTTTATGTGGTTGGTTGAACCCCTGTGTGCACAGCTTCTGTCATTTACAGAAAGAGCTCTTTATGGAGAGCCCGCTCCCTCAAGACACCCAAGCCCCTTTATGTGGTTGGTTGAACCCCTGTGTGCACAGCTTCTGTCATTTACAGAAAGAGCTCTTTATGGAGAGCCCGCACAGCTTCTGTCATTTACAGAAAGAGCTCTTTATGGAGAGCCCGCTCCCTCAAGACACCCAAGCCCCTTTATGTGGTTGGTTGAACCCCTGTGTGCACAGCTTCTGTCATTTACAGAAAGAGCTCTTTATGGAGAGCCCGCTCCCTCAAGACACCCAAGCCCCTTTATGTGGTTGGTTGAACCCCTGTGTGCACAGCTTCTGTCATTTACAGAAAGAGCTCTTTATGGAGAGCCCACTCCCTAAAGACACCCAAGCCCCTTAATGTGGTTGGTTGAACCCCTGTGTGTACAGCTTCTGTCATTTATAGAAAGAACTCTTTATGGAGAGCCCGCTCCCTCAAGACACCCAAGCCCCTTTATGTGGTTGGTTGAACCCCTGTGTGCACAGCTTCTGTCATTTACAGAAAGAGCTCTTTATGGAGAGCCCGCTCCCTCAAGACACCCAAGCCCCTTTATGTGGTTGGTTGAACCCCTGTGTGTACAGCTTCTGTCATTTATAGAAAGAACTCTTTATGGAGAGCCCGCTCCCTCAAGACACCCAAGCCCCTTTATGTGGTTGGTTGAACCCCTGTGTGAACAGCTTCTGTCATTTACAGAAAGAGCTCTTTATGGAGAGCCCGCTCCCTCAAGACACCCAAGCCCCTTTATGTGGTTGGTTGAACCCCTGTGTGCACAGCTTCTGTCATTTACAGAAAGAGCTCTTTATGGAGAGCCCGCTCCCTCAAGACACCCAAGCCCCTTTATGTGGTTGGTTGAACCCCTGTGTGCACAGCTTCTGTCATTTACAGAAAGAGCTCTTTATGGAGAGCCCGCTCCCTCAAGACACCCAAGCCCCTTTATGTGGTTGGTTGAACCCCTGTGTGCACAGCTTCTGTCATTTACAGAAAGAGCTCTTTATGGAGAGCCCACTCCCTAAAGACACCCAAGCCCCTTAATGTGGTTGGTTGAACCCCTGTGTGTACAGCTTCTGTCATTTATAGAAAGAACTCTTTATGGAGAGCCCGCTCCCTCAAGACACCCAAGCCCCTTTATGTGGTTGGTTGAACCCCTGTGTGCACAGCTTCTGTCATTTACAGAAAGAGCTCTTTATGGAGAGCCCGCTCCCTCAAGACACCCAAGCCCCTTTATGTGGTTGGTTGAACCCCTGTGTGTACAGCTTCTGTCATTTACAGAAAGAACTCTTTATGGAGAGCCCGCTCCCTCAAGACACCCAAGCCCCTTTATGTGGTTGGTTGAACCCCTGTGTGAACAGCTTCTGTCATTTACAGAAAGAGCTCTTTATGGAGAGCCCGCTCCCTCAAGACACCCAAGCCCCTTTATGTGGTTGGTTGAACCCCTGTGTGAACAGCTTCTGTCATTTACAGAAAGAGCTCTTTGTGGAGAGCCCGCTCCCTCAAGACACCCAAGCCCCTTTATGTGGTTGGTTGAACCGCTGTGTGTACAGCTTCTGTCATTTACAGAAAGAACTCTTTATGGAGAGCCCGCTCCCTCTAGACACCCAAGCCCCTTTATGTGGTTGGTTGAACCCCTATGTGTACAGCTTCTGTCATTTACAGAAAGAGCTCTTTATGGAGAGCCCGCTCCCTCAAGACACCCAAGCCCCTTTATGTGGTTGGTTGAACCCCTGTGTGCACAGCTTCTGTCATTTACAGAAAGAGCTCTTTATGGAGAGCCCGCTCCCTCAAGACACCAAAGCCCCTTAATGTGGTTGGTTGAACCCCTGTGTGCACAGCTTCTGTCATTTACAGAAAGAGCTCTTTATGGAGAGCCCGCACAGCTTCTGTCATTTACAGAAAGAGCTCTTTATGGAGAGCCCGCACAGCTTCTGTCATTTACAGAAAGAGCTCTTTATGGAGAGCCCGCTCCCTCAAGACACCCAAGCCCCTTTATGTGGTTGGTTGAACCCCTGTGTGCACAGCTTCTGTCATTTACAGAAAGAGCTCTTTATGGAGAGCCCGCTCCCTCAAGACACCCAAGCCCCTTTATGTGGTTGGTTGAACCCCTGTGTGCACAGCTTCTGTCATTTATAGAAAGAGCTCTTTATGGAGAGCCCGCTCCCTCAAGACACCCAAGCCCCTTTATGTGGTTGGTTGAACCCCTGTGTGTACAGCTTCTGTCATTTACAGAAAGAGCTCTTTATGGAGAGCCCGCTCCCTCAGGACACCCAAGCCCCTTTAGGAGGCCAATCATGTTGGAAGAACTTATGCTCATTAGCAGTAAAAAAGGTATCTACATATTGTGCTCTATATAATGGTTAGTAAATACCTTTCAGTTTGATAAGTGTGTACCAAACTGCCATCCTCTTGTATGAGGTCATCAGTGATGTCACCACTTATATCATCATTGATGTCATACACTAAAATGATATGTCTTACTTTGTCACAGAAATGGAAGATGTGGGAGTGCCTCACTGTATGTCACTCCTTAGCCTTTTAGAGGTCTGTTTCAAGCTCTCTGCATCATAAAGGTTATAGAAGGTCAGCTTCACCGTTGAGAGGAAATGAGGGGGCAGACAGTGCCATGACCCTAGAGATAGTAAGGAGTGTCCATGTGCTAGGGAGTCTACAAGGGCAGTCCTCTGTAGTGTTCTCACTGCCACTATCCAGGTGCTAGAAATTGCCTAATCACTGATAAAACGGCCACATGTACATGAGGCTTTTATGGTTGCAAATGGACGATTCACAGAATTATTGTGTTTGCAAATGCAAAAATACTTTTTCACATGTATAAAGCACTATTTGCAATTCCGAAACCTATTACTGAATCAAAAATTTGGTTTGTGATTCGGTATTACGAAGGGGTGTGTTAAGGGCGTCCCTTCTTAATACCGAATCACAGTGGTTTGTGTGAATGTTTCACACACGAAATTTGGTCTCAAAACATTCACATTTTATCACATACATCAAGTAGATTGTAACCCATTCGCAAATAAGAAGGGTCTCCAAGGGACTCCTACTCCTTTGTGAAAAGTTTTTAAAACATTTTTTAAGAGCAGGCAGTAGTCCCATGGGTAATTGTGTAATCTTAAAAAACTTTTCATTTTGTTTTTGAAATGCATTCTGTTTTTTGAGGAAAACAGGCTGCATTTAGAAAAAGATTGCTTTATTTAAAAGAATTCAAAGACATGGTGGTCTGCTGACCCCAGCAGGTCACCATCCCGGTGAATTTAGTGATTCCCAAAAGGTGGCAAACCGAAAACTACGGCATTAATATTCATGATGTAGGACTATTTGCGATCCAGTGGGAATCGTAAAATGTGTCAAAGACACAAGGTGTTTACGATTATCAAATAGCAAATCATTAAAATTTGCGATATGGTAATCGTAAATGATTACCTTGTTACACAAGGCCCTAAGTTTCTAATTTGTTGCTGAATAGTTCCTCTTTTGATCTTCTGATGGAGGGTAAAGCCTTTGGCACTGTACATATTCTGCAGCCTCTCTCAATTTGCTTATCACCATCAACGCAGTATTGCCTTTCAGAGCCATTTCCAAAGCAACTCCTTATTGAAGGAGTTGATTTAGATTTAAACTATCAGAATACAGTGAAACAAGATTAGTCAATACGTTTATCTTTACAGCAATGTTTTTCTTTAGAAAAGTATTTTATTACACATAGAAAACTAGATGTCTCTCCCACCATTCTAGCCAGAGATACAATCTCAAAGGATAGTACAGTGTTTAGGCACTAAACACCACTAACACAGTTGACATGGGGATCTAAGGCCAATGTTATGCAATAGACAGTGTTCACAAAGACATCTAATGGCTGTGCACTTCAGGGAGTCCAAAATTAACACTCCTTGTAAAAGGATGGGATCATCAAAAGGGGCAGCAAAGCAGTTATGCAATGCTACACTTAAAAGGCTAGAAATTCTTGTTACTACAGATCAAACGGAAATACAGTCAATATGACTACCAGTGATTTTGTTTTAGTTACTGATGGAAGAATGTTAATAAGGGTGTGGGGCACCTTTTAGAAAACCTTCTCTGGTGCTGTGAACTACCCCCGCCCACAGAGTGAAACACCTTCTAAACTTGACAAACAAATATAATTTCTTCTCAAGGTACAAGGGTGGTGTATAATGGCCCATGATCTGTGCTATGGCATGGTGGACTGGAATCCAACTAGTGCTATCACTCCTGAGTTATCATTTGGGTGTACTAGCTGGTCTAGGTGCTAGTACTCCTAGAAACCCACTTAGATGGTTGAAATTGTTGCAGGCCTGTAGCTCAAAAGCAAACAATCACCACTAGGACATTCTGTTGGTGGGACAGGAGTGTGAAAACTATACAAGCCCTGGGGTAGTGATGGGTTGGGAGGCTTTAAAAAACAATGTTTCCAGATCAGAAGGACCTAGAGCCAACATGTGCATAGTTCCACAATCCCTGCAAACTTCTCCTGGTAGAACTGCATTCCCATTCCATGAGGTGAAGTCAAAATAGCGTTGAAGGTGTTTTGACACTATTGAAAGGTGACTACAGGCTTTTCTGTGCCCTTAGGAAGAGGCAGGGATGAAGACACCTTATCCTTGCAAGAGTAATAGGTAACATATCTTCTGCTTGGCTCAATGTTGTGCAACAGTTGACGAATCCTGAGTATTGATCTGTGTCGACCCTTTGTTCCTTGGGCAGGTGTAATCTAGCTTCTGTTTATCACAGGTTTTCTCAGTAAACTGAGGTTTCTTCACTAGACTGAAAGCCACTCCTCCTGAGAACCTCAGAAGATGGAGTCAGGCTTTTCCCTCAGGTAGGCTCATCTTTCTCCTCCCACAGGCCAAATGCAGCAATGGTTTCACCTGGTTCGACTCAGATTTCTGCCTATTATGACATTTTCCTATGTCTGGACCATAGGCTCTTCTTAACATGTCTTCATTGGTTCAGAGAATATCCTTGAAAACTGTGCTATTCAAGGCACTAAATAGTTTTGGCCAGACCTGGGCAAGATGATAATGTGCAACCTTTGGGTCTTAGGGTACTACCCCAACCCTGGAGGGGCATGACCACCATATGATCAGGGCATGGAGGTATAATGTTGATGGTAGCCTTTACTGAGCCAGGTAAAGTGGGCCAACGAGAATTTGTCAGCCTTAGAGGAGGCCAAACACCAAAGGAAGTCAGGTGACAGCAGGATTGGTATAGTGATTAGTATCACTCTGTCCATGGAAATGTGGTGAATTCAAAGGGGCTTCTATATAGCTCAAACATCAAGAGAGGTAAGTGTAATGAGTAGCAGGCGCTAGAGGGATGTAAAGCGTCCAGACTCCCAGGTCCAGTGGGGACCTTGGGCAGCCTCACACAAATCCAGCTCCCATGTTGTCACTCACCAGACACTGGAGGCTAGTGGAAACTACCGTTCACTCAGGCAATCAGGCGCACTAACTCACTCTTGACACGCTCTCCAGATACATGGGTATTATCTCTTTATATCTATAAAGTAGGCAAAGGGCCTAGCGCACATGGAGCTGTGTCAATATCTGCACAGGGGAAGGCAGAAGGATTAGCTGTTGTCACTGTTTTAAAAAGAGGGTACCCCACCTCAAAGTCCAGCTCTAGGACCCCATAACCTGCCTAATTTGTGAATACATTGCTTCAAATATACACTATGGACTTATGCCTCCTCCCCACCTCTGAACAATATTTAGTCTGTACCTGACTCAGCAGTTTTGAGAATTCCTCTGGTTTTCCAGTGGTGGTTACAACATGTCAGAGGGACTCTGTGTCTGTCTTCCAATCTCTCAGGTACTCCACTGTGTGAAGAACATCAACGTCACGCTCGATATTGGTGAATACATCAATTTTGATGTGAACGGAGATCCTGTGAGTGCTTTTGACATCGCCAATGTGCAGGTATTTGATGATGATGACATCCGACTGATAAATGTGGGCGGATTTGATTCCCAGCAAGGTGAAGAAGTGCATGTCAACACAAAGAACATACTGTGGGCCAACAGCAAGCAGGTGAGGAGGGTTTTTCACATAAATTCATTGGTATGGAAGACATCTTTGCATGTACATTAATGAAAATGTATATGACCTTTAAAGAAGGATCACAAAAGCATGAATGTATACATTACCTCTCGGTTCATCTGCAGAATCTTAGTTCTGAGATATCTAAGGAGGAATGCTTTCCGGGAGGCAGCTACCATCTCTCATTGACGGGAAGAGAGACTTATGCTTTTCTAGAAGTGGCTTTCTTCCAATAACCTACTCACAGACCTTCTGGGTACACATTTTTCTGAGCTTCCTCCAGAGATGATTGCCCTGTCCCTGCTGTGCAGGTGTTTTTAATTTATGTATTGTCCGTATGGTATTATGAGAATTGTGTTTCCCATTTTGTGTGCTGTAGGTGGAGAGCATGGGTAGTAGAAAGTGTGATAGTTTGTTCTACACCACTCCGTCCATGCTTGTATAATCGTGCAACAGGTGTTTGGGACTTTGTAAACCTTCTCCACCAAGATCCTTTAGCCAGGGAGGAGAATATAAATACAGCCAGCATCTCTCATCTGAAAATTGGCAAAAGGAGGCAACTTGGCATTTAGAGAGTGTAAAAAAACATCATTATGCCCATCCCTTCTCAAGAAAAAGAGGTGGTCCCTCTCCCTCGTATTGAATTTGAGGAGATGATATCTGACCTAGTGGCTGAAGCTTTTGCCATAGGGACCACGGATGATTGTCCTTTTAAACAACGGGTGTCTGAGCAAGGCCCTGATAAGGTGGCCCTTGCCTAATCAGATTAAAGGCGGTCATGTGTCACATGTGATGCTCTCAGGCAGTTGTGTTTATTTAACAATTGCCTTGGCATTTGTGATGTTTTGCGTATTCATGTAATGGGAAAGTTCCAACTACTGGTCCCAGAATGTAAAGTGAGCTTGGTTAAAAAAGCAGAATCAGACACATATCTTGGTCACACATCATGCTGGGTCACTAGACATTCTTTAGTGTTGGGTTGTTCACACTTTGTACCCAAGGCCCTGTACAGATGGAATGACTTGATAACCTACTGGTAATATTCATAATTCTAAGTCCTATTTTTCCTTGACCCAGTCCTTAATCATGAGGTTAGGTAACCAATCCCAGGACAGGAAAACAAAACAGGAAATGCTACTAAGTCATACCCAGCTCCACTGGGAACTACAAGAGCATAGCCCTCCCTCAATATTTCCTGTAATACCAAGCCCCTGAATATTGGGCCACATGACACGCAGGGTGGGTAGGTACGAATAAGTGGGTCAAAGATGATCAGGACTAAGAGTAATGAAGATTACCCGTAAGTAACCAAGCCCCACTTCCTCATCACAGTCCTTAACCTCGAGGTGTACCAAAGCCGTGTACAGGCACCTGGATAAATAACACTCAAGAGATCCAGACATACTGCAACACCAAGTGATTTAATGTCAAGATTCACTTTCAAAATAAGAACCAGCAATATTCACTCCACCCTCAATACTGCATGTAATATACCATAGGCAAAATGTTAAAGACCTTGCTGTGGAAAAGTAAATTTTGCCATGTTGTATGTGCCTACGTGTTCCCCATGTTATGTTATATGTGCATGATCGATATGCATGTATTCCCCTCTGATCGATTAAAGACACAATTATAGTTGTGTCCATCTCTAGTATGCCAGTTTCCAGTCCTCGTGAATACAACGAATATTAGGCCTATGTAAACCTACGTTGCCACATTTTACAGTGTGCACGTTAAATTCATTGAATTGTCCCCGTTTCTAGGCCTCAAAAGGGCCCGGACTCAGATTCAGCTCCTATCTCCTGAACCCTCTCCGAGGAGCGATACAGCCCCCACCTGCATCCCTGACCCTTAGCTTACTTCTTGCCACGCAGTGCCCGGCTCGGCCTGGCTCTGCCTCCCAGTCTGCCAAGAGTATGTTATGTTTCTATGCCTGGGTACATGTCGCTCTGACACTCCAGACTTTAGTCTCCTCTCCTAGCGCAGAAGTCATAGCCCCCAGTTTTCCCTGGTAACACGTCATTGCCAGTTTACGCGCACCACTAGGTTAGAGGTCCCAGCTGCTCAGGTAGCCCCCTCTATGTTTCCGCCCCTTTTATGACATATTCTGTTACGTTTGCATCACATGTCTATGTATACGCCCTGTACACGCCTTCTTGTTACTTCATTTAGTCCTTATCTTTCGCGACTGCTACGAAACCACGCCTACTGCTACGCCTACTGTATTGAATGTAATGTATTTGTTTAACTATAAATATTGTGCACTGTTATTAAAAGCTAGCCAATTCCCAGATCCTGCCCCCGGCAGCTGCCATCCTATTCCCATGCAGGCTGTCCTGTTCCTGTCCTTTATGCCTGATTAAAGCCTGTAAACTCCAGCTACCTCGAATCTTGACTCTTATTTATTGAGCTATCTGTTTATATGAGTATCCCGAAAAATAGAACCGGTAATTAATTATTTATTTACCACATAATGGCGCCCGAATAGGTACTTGCCCTTTCCCCACGCGCCGGAGAAGCCACGCAGACCCCCTGATCCTCTGCAGCCGTGACGGAACCATACCGTGCACGTGCAGATATTTCTGCTTCAAGTATCCCTCAGGCCCACGGAGGAGACGGAGGTTGCGGTCCAGCGTCCAGACGAGGCGGTGGAGGAACGCGGCGAGTCCCGACCAGAGCCCAAGCCGAGAGTCCAAGGTCCGAGGTATCCAGAGGCCCACCTGTAACTGAAGTCCGAAGTTCGTCCGTCCGTCGTCGTAGCAGTCCAGTCCAGTCCGAGGCCTTCCGTTCTTGCTGCCCGGTGAGTACCGTTGCTGGGGTAGTATCTAGACAGGGTCAATTGATTTGTCTCTGGTCCGTGGGTTTGGGTACACAGATCCAACACGAAGTGTCCACCTAGGTGGATGCGGGTCCTGACGTGTCTCTTTATGGGACCGGTAAGTTTCGTACTGTTTTAGCAGTGCATCTAGTCATTCTAGTAAGTTTCTGTTCCAGTAAGTTCTGTTCTCGAGAAATTCATGTGTTCTGTTTTCAGTATTCCAGGTAGTATTCTGTTCGAACTGTTATTATAAATGTTATTTCATGTGTTTTCAATGTCGTGGTATGAGTGATTTGTTTTCTTAGTTATTATTGTGTTTATCGTGTATTGTAGTGTGTCCAGACTCCAGTCTAAATTATGCCTCTGTTCTCGAAATTACGTCAGTTAAGAACTAGAAAAGGTCTGCTCGAGGAAGCAGTTCCTGTCCCGCCTAGGGACAGTCCAGGTCATTTTATGTATCATAAGCATGGCATAAGTGCCATATTATATCTAGACTTATGGGTGGAGTACACCAAGGAATTAGAAGAGAAATATAGATGCCCCGTGTCAGGTACATGGGATGCCGAGTGTATCATGCGAGTAGAAGAAGCATTATGGAAAAAGAAAGCCAGACAGTCCCAGAAAGATGCCATCGAGTTATGGCGCAAAGAATCTCATAAAAGAACAGAAAAAGAAATCAGAAAGACAGAATTAAGTAGGGAATCCTCAGAAAAAGCCCAAGAAAGGGAATTAGTCGAAATAGGTGAACGAGTTAAAGCCGAACAGTCAGACAGACAGAGAAATGCTCTTATTAAGGGTATGTATCCTCTTCTTGCCGAGGGCTTGCCAAAAGCAACCCCGGAAGCACCATGTAATTTTCCGCCGCCATTAGTTCCGATTAAGCTACGTCACAAACCGACCGCAGCTGATATTTTTCTCTCGTCCTATTTGGACGACACAGTCCCAGAATATGCAAATCCAGTTCCGCCTGCTCCTGTAAATAATGTAATTCCTGTTCCTCCAGCCACCGGGGCACCTGTTACAGCACCTGTTACGGTACCCCGGTCCAGCCTATAGTACAAGTACCCGCTACATCAGTCACTCTGCCCGCCCGTACAATACCCGTCGACGATTCCAGTTTAGGAGCCGCGGGGGGAGATCCTCCTCGTACCCCGCCCCAACACAAACGTGTGACACTACTTGAGTTACATGAACGTGCGTTACAGCGTACGCCCAAACAGCAGTCCGTTGCAGATATCAAGCGAGCCCTTACCGAATGCCGTTATGATCCAGTCCCAGGCGATAATGATATGGTTATATATTCATTGCGTGTAAGACGGGTGACCGAGTACTTGGACACCCTACCGAATATGAAAGAAGACCTAGACAGAATATATCGTTTCATCCGTACAGGAGTAGATCCAGAAAGTATTGGTGAAGCCATGTCTCAAAGGAAAGCCGAGACTCAGCTCATGCTATTAAAGTTTCTAATTAATTGTTTAATAAGGGAACAAGATTATCCAACTAAAGATCCGACCGAAATGAAAGTCCTGACAAGGTGGAGTGATCATATAGCCGAGGGAAGACACAAGACACTAGGTAGTATAGACAGTATGTACAAGAAAATTCGTAAGGAAATAATAAAGTTACACGAGAAACGCAAAGCAGCACAAGTAAGCGAGAAAGAAGACAACTCTTCTACTGAAGAGGTAGACGACGAGAATCCCACCAGAATAGCGTATGTAGGTAGTACTAGACTTCCCGACCGGCATTCACGCCTAGATCACAAGAAAGTTTTTCCTTCTCCAGCACCAGAACAAGGTTCTCTTGAGCATGTATTTCAAGCCACCGATCACATTCTGAAATCACGAATCGGTTATAGTGAACTTAGTACCATGCATGAACAAGAATTAGCCCGATCAGCAGTCCGATGGACTACTGATTCTACCACTTTTCCAGACGAAATAGTGGCACAAATGTTTCTGAAATTGCCCCCAGCCGAGCAGCGACTGGTGGGTATGTATATGATTCAGCACCTCCTTACACTGTATGAGGGTCAGCATTCTGATCCAGGTCCGTTACATGATGTTCTGAACGAGTTACTCCAATATAGATGGAGAGGTTTAGGTACCGAATTAATTAGCGTCATTCTAGAACAGCGCCACAAATATAGAACGTTTCTGAATCCGCATTTTGTTCACGTCTCACCTCCAGAAAGTAAATCATTTTACATAGATAGACAGCATCCGTTACGAGAAGTACATCCAGTTAGGACAACGGGTGGTGAAATGCAACGAGTATTTGTTTACACCCCTATCACCAAGATGGAACTCTTAGAGATGAAGAAATTAATTCCCTGTCATGACAAAGATCCAGCAGGGTTCCATCGAGAATTAAAAGACATGCTCCGTATGGGAGAATACACGTATCCTGATATCATTAAAATGTTAAAGGTTCTGTTGCCCGCAGGGGTATATGAAAAACTCAAGGAAAAAGAATGGGAGGTGGGAGAGAAAAAGATTGATTGGACAGCTCTAGAAGCTGAAGATAATATACGAGTACCAGGTACCGGTCTTGGGGACAAATGTAAAGAATTGCCCGAGTTATTGATTCAGGTTTTGCCAAGGTTACTAGCCACGAAAAAGGAAGATTGGGATGCAATCTCAGCATGTAAACAGAAACAGGATGAAGACACTAGTGATTTCTATTCTAGATTTGAAAAATGTTTTATTATTAACAGTGGTCTGAAGACAAGTAGTGAGTCGTACCCTCATCTTTTTGTTACCAAACTAGTCGAGAATTCAAGTCCACAAGTTAAAAATCGAGCATTGAAAGTCGAAAGTACCTGGCAAGCTAATACCCCGTCACAAATGCTCCAGATGCTCCAGTATCACCAGAATAGAATCAGGGAAGAGCAAGAACACGAAAGGAGACGTATGAAAGATACGAAAATGAAAGTATTAGTTGCACAATCTGTTCCACAAGACAGTCAGAAGAGGGGTCCGAATCAAGCCAGTCATCCTGCAGCTCCCGTTAAAGGGACTTGCAATTATTGTAAACAGCCAGGTCATTTTATAAACGAGTGTGCAGTTCTGAAACACAACATAGCTACTGGTAAGACTAAAGAAAGACCCCGTCCGCCTAGACAAGAACAAGTTTTACAGACTTCTCAGTCACCACAGAATGCACAACAGACAGTTCCAGCACCGCAGCCTATCGCTGCAACACAGCATGTTACACAGCAAATGTACCAGTATGCTCAGTCAGAGTATCCAGAGTATCAACAGTATTCATGAAACAGCCTAGAGAGGGAGGTAGGCTTGCCTCTCATCGAGATACCTGTAGATCAAGAGGGTCCCTATGTACACAGTCAAGTATTAGGGAAAGACAGAAAGTTTTTGATTGATACAGGGGCAAGGAGGACTACTATCAGTCATGACGAGGTTCCAGGGGCTCCGCTCTCAGGCTCTAGAAATGTTTCCCTTGGTTTTTCAGGAAAGCCTATTGTTAATGAAATTTCAAAACCAGTTTCCCTAGAAGTTGGTCCATTGTCCCGAACTACCGATTTGTTACTTACGAAGTCATGTCCAGAAAATTTGTTAGGTATTAAAACACTAAAGGAATTAGGTGCAGTAATTTGTTGTTCCCCAGAAGGAGTCCGATTGTTTTTGAGAGACTTTAAAGGTCACTATGTATTACGCGATTTTGATCCCAGATTGTTGAATGTCCCGCAGCATTTATGGGCGCAAGGTCCAACTGATGTAGGTTTTATGCAAATCACACCCCATCGTGTGACTCTCAAACAAGGTATAGTTTTACCACGAATCAGACAGTACAGATTGCCGCCTGAGGCTGTAGCAGCCTTATCAAAAATTATTGACGAGCTCATTGCTCAAGGAGTGGTTGTAGAAACTGACTCCAATATATGTAATTCTCCTATCATTCCGGTCCTGAAACGTACTGATCCCAATGCACCTCCAGTATATCGATTAGTGATTGACCTTCGAGAGCTTAATAAATGTATCATACCCCAGTATCCAGTAGTCCCCGATATTTCATCCCCATTGACAGCCATTGATTCTGAAGCTACATTTTTCACTGTTATCGACCTCAAGAATGCATTTTTCAGTGTCCCCATTCATCCAGACAGCCAGTACCTTTTTGGTTTTTGTTTAAATGGAAGGAGCTATAAATTCACACGAGCTCCTCAAGGTTTCACAGAAAGTCCTAGTATTTACAGTCAAGCACTTAAGAGACAACTAGACAATATTCACATGCCAACTGACACTGCCCTGCTCCAGTATGTCGATGATCTACTGATCACAGCCCGTTCTGAACGTGACTGCGAGCGTGCATCACTTACCGTTCTGTATTTCCTGGCCGAGCAGGGGCACAAGGTGTCCCCTTCCAAATTACAATTCTGTGTCCAGCAAGTGATCTACTTAGGCCACTTACTGTCCAAGTGGGGTAGGCAGTTGACACCAGACCGTATCCAGTTAATAGCGAGTCTTCCACATCCCAAGACACAGAAGGAGGTACGAGCTTTTATTGGCCTCACTTCTTATTGCAGACAATGGATTCCTCAGTATGCATTTCTAGCCAAGCCACTGATACAGTTAACGACACAGGAGGCAGCCGTATCGACTGTCCTCCCTTGGACCCAGGAACATACACTTGTTTTTAATGAATTAAAGAAAGCCTTATGCCAAGCACCTGTTCTAGCTACACCGAACTACAGTAAGCCTTTTACACTTTTTGTCACAGAACGTGATGGTACTGCATTATCTGTTCTCACACAAGATCAAGCCGGACAGTACAAGCCCTGTGCTTATTTTTCGAGCACATTAGATCCAGTAGCCCAGGCTCTGCCTGCGTGCCTCAAGTCAGTTGCAGCCACAGCTCTAGCAATCAGACAAAGTGATTCCATAGTATTAGGACACTCCCTGACAGTACAAGTTCCACATTCCGTGGAAGTTCTTTTAAACCGAACACAGACTCAACACTTGACAATTGCACGTTTAACAGGTTATGAACTGACACTGTTCCAGCCACACATAGAAATCAGACGCTGCAACGTTCTAAATCCTGCTACACTGTTACGGTCAGTTACTTCATATCCTGCCACACATGACTGTGTGGAAGTTGTTAACACTATGACTAAGCCAAGACAAGACCTGACAGACATTGCATTACCTAATCCCGACCTGACACTTTATGTGGATGGTTCATGTATGAGAACTAGTACAGGAGAACTAGTAGCCGCGTATGCAGTGACTACTGAAATTGAAGTTATAGAAACACACCGTATCGACACCCTGTCTGCTCAAGCAGCAGAGCTAGTCGCTCTGACCCAAGCCTGCATACGTGCCAAGAACCTGAAAGTAAACATATACACAGATTCACGTTACGCATTCGGAGTCGTACACGACTTTGGAGTGCTCTGGCAGGAGAGAGGTTTCATGACTTCTCATGGAACCAAGATTCAGCATGGTCTCCTCATTCAAGCTCTGTTAGATGCAATACATTTACCGACAGCTATCGCTATCATGAAGTGCAAAGCACATACGAAAGTTACTGACATTATTTCCCAAGGTAACGATCTAGCAGATCGAACAGCTAAGCTTACAGCTCAGACTCTAGACATTTCAGTTAACACAACACAGACATTCAATCCAGATCAGACTACTTGTATGACAGTTAAGGACCCTACACAAGATGTCATAGACATACAGTTACATGCTACTCCTGAGGAAATCAAGAAATGGTCCGAACAAGGAGGGGTCCAGACAGATCAAGGATGGTTGACGAAGGGAAAAGCCACATGGTTTCTCCCCGACTCTATGGTTCAAGTCATTATTAATACCGCACATAGTCCAGCACATCTAGGAGAAAAAGCTATGTTAGACAGTATTCAGAACCTTTGGTTCAACAAGCACTTACGAGCTGCAGCCAAGCAGAAAGTCCGTACCTGTATGATATGTTGTCAGTTCAATCCAGGTAAAAGTGTCCCGGTGGAACAAGGTGGATTCCAACCTCCTGACCACCCTTTTGAAGTCCTCCAGATGGATTACATTCAGATGGAGCGATGTCGAGGTTTTAAGTATGTCCTCGTAGTTGTATGCGCTTTGTCCAGGTGGACAGAAGCATATCCAGTTCCAGATTATACAGCCGCGACCACTGCCAGGCAGTTGGTTCGTGAATTCTTTCCCCGCTATGGACTCCCTAGGGTCGTGTATTCTGATAACGGCCAGCCATTCTCATCTGAGTTAATGAAACATGTTTCCCTTTTGTTAGGGTACCAGTGGAAGTTCCATTGTGTGCGCCATCCTGAAGCAGCCGGTCTCGTAGAGAGACATAATCAGACCCTGAAAATCCGTATTGCCAAGACATGTAAAGAGAAAGGTGTAGACTTGCTAGTTGCCCTGCCAGTAGCCCTATTTTTTATGCGGATGGTTGCGCATTCCAGATCAGGTCTGTCCCCGTACGAGGTCATATTCGGCCGCCCCCCAAATATGTGGGGTACACCTAGACCACGCAGTATTACAGATGTTTCCAGTAATATGCTGACAGATTACCTAGCTTCCTTGATGTCTGCCCTACACTCTTGTCGTTCACAGGTTGCCGCCGCATTTCCAGACAACACCGAAGTAAAACCGCATGAGGTCATTCCAGGCGACCTTGTCCTCGTCAGGAACTTTGATCGTTCAAGCCCGCTGGAGCCTCGTTGGAAGGAGCCGCGACTTGTTCTCCTGACCACCCGCACGGCCGTGAAGTTGGAGGGCCGCAAGGGGTGGGTCCATCTGTCCCATATAAAGAAGTTCCATGGAGTTCGAGAAAAGACATTTTCAAAGGACTGTTCCATTTCTAAAGACTGCCTGAAACCAGACTCTGATCTGAATCCTGAACTGAAAGTTCCTCTGTTAGAGAAAACTCCGCAACAGGAGTATAAGTTAAAGCTTCGGTCTAGTAAAATAAGTCAGCCAGTTTAATTGTCTAAGTCCCTCTCGGGTGAAACGGTTAGACAGGTCCCTGACATGTATGAGATAGACCCCCATAGTGAGAGAGTTAGTCAAAACTCTATAAGATGTATCGTTTTTCTAAGTTTCTTATTGTTTCTAAGTTTAATGGTTACCTGCACAAGTTATGCATTACATTTATGTTTTCCAAGTTCACATGCAAACAAGTTTTCTAATGTTACAGTAGAGCACACATTTAGTGATCTGCCTCCTCACGAGCTATCCTATCGTCTTGCTATGCGCAATAATACATTTATTAGAATGTTACACTATTCACACCAGACCAGCAATGCTACTAATTGTTGGGTGTGTGGTCGGCTCCCCCCTTTCCAGACACCGAAGGGAGTTCTGCCACTCTTTCCTTATCCGTTCTCACATAATGGTTCGTGTGGAGCATGGTCCACTTTAACGTCATCCTCCAATGATATGTCCCTTCTGAACAGAACATGTTTTCCAGACAAGCAAGGTCTCTCCCATAGAACAGGGTTAGATCTAGAAAATGAAGTATATGATTTGGGTAATTATTCTTCGAATTTTATGGTCCTGAATGTTCAGTCTGATATTACTCCAGATTTACCTGCTATTTCAGTACTACCAGTCAAAGGCAAATTATGTGTCAGAAAGAATGGTTCCGCACATGTAGGACATAGTGATTGTACTACTATTGTCGAGTATAGTGACAGTGGGAAATCTATTTTCAAAGCCTCACGTCATTCTTATTTTGTTTGTGGTCAGACCGCATATGTTCGTCTGCCCCTCGATTGGGATGGAACATGTTACATTGCCTTCCTACTGCCACCAGTTTTTCTAGCCCCATCTGATTATCACAGAAACACACATCTAGTACACGTCAGACCTAGAAGGGAGATCGAGTCCCCAATTGTCGATCAAACTGAAACTACTCTAGAACAATATCAAGATTTTAATAAAGGTTTCTTCTTCTTTATAGGACCTGTCCAGAATAGTAAGTTAATACGTAGGTTAACCAGAACCCTTGAAGCAGTAGTGAATGAGACTACTTCTGCTCTAGGTAACTTAACTGAAGAGCAATCTGCTATGAGATTTGTCGTGCTCCAAAATCGTCTCGTTCTTGACGTCATACTGGCCGATAGAGGAGGAGCATGTAGAGTCATCGGATCTAGTTGCTGCATTTTCATTCCTAATAACGCGCCGTCTGTTTATTCAGCTATAACCAGACTTCATAAAATTGCCCATCAGTTACACCAGAATCCAGGCACCTGGACATGGTCCGGTTGGCTCTGGAGTATTATATCTGCCTGGGGATGGAAAGTATTGTCATTTCTAGGTATTGCAGTAATGATTATATTCAGTTGCTGCCTCTGTATACAATGTGGCCCTGCGATTTGCGGCATTTGTGCTACCTCTTGTATTCCTAGTCCTAAGTCCCGTTCCAAGACAATTCGAGACGAGCAAATGATGCTATATGAAATGATAGATGGTATCATGAATATTGATGTTTCCTGATGGAAACATAGGGCACAAGGAGGGAATGTGGAAAAGTAAATTTTGTCATGTTGTATGTGCCTACGTGTTCCCCATGTTATGTTATATGTGCATGATCGATATGCATGTATTCCCCTCTGATCGATTAAAGACACAATTATAGTTGTGTCCATCTCTAGTATGCCAGTTTCCAGTCCTCGTGAATACAACGAATATTAGGCCTATGTAAACCTACGTTGCCACATTTTACAGTGTGCACGTTAAATTCATTGAATTGTCCCCGTTTCTAGGCCTCAAAAGGGCCCGGACTCAGATTCAGCTCCTGTCTCCTGAACCCTCTCCGAGGAGCGATACAGCCCCCACCTGCATCCCTGACCCTTAGCTTACTTCTTGCCACGCAGTGCCCGGCTCGGCCTGGCTCTGCCTCCCAGTCTGCCAAGAGTATGTTATGTTTCTAGTTATCAGTCCAACCCTCCTTCTCTGCATTCCTGAGCTACTGAATCGCATCAATAGTTTCCGTCATGGTCTAGCCTTTATGTCTCCATGTAAGAGAAATACTGTATTAATATTCATAGAATATTCCTCACACACGCACTACATATAGAATAATGCATGCACCAGTCTTATAGTCTGTTAGCCTTTGCCCTGATAACTTTTGGATTCTATCAACATGTACTCTAAACACCAGATACCAGATATGCCTGGGTACATGTCGCTCTGACACTCCAGACTTTAGTCTCCTCTCCTAGCGCAGAAGTCATAGCCCCCAGTTTTCCCTGGTAACACGTCATTGCCAGTTTACGCGCACCACTAGGTTAGAGGTCCCAGCTGCTCAGGTAGCCCCCTCTATGTTTCCGCCCCTTTTATGACATATTCTGTTACGTTTGCATCACATGTCTATGTATACGCCCTGTACACGCCTTCTTGTTACTTCATTTAGTCCTTATCTTTCGCGACTGCTACGAAACCACGCCTACTGCTACGCCTACTGTATTGAATGTAATGTATTTGTTTAACTATAAATATTGTGCACTGTTATTAAAAGCTAGCCAATTCCCAGATCCTGCCCCCGGCAGCTGCCATCCTATTCCCATGCAGGCTGTCCTGTTCCTGTCCTTTATGCCTGATTAAAGCCTGTAAACTCCAGCTACCTCGAATCTTGACTCTTATTTATTGAGCTATCTGTTTATATGAGTATACCGAAAAATAGAACCGGTAATTAATTATTTATTTACCACATTGCAACAGTTCATGTATCCTATAATGCTTTACAAAAGTGTGTTCTGAAGCCTAAGTTACAGCCCTACAAATCTCCTCCAAAGCTACCCCTCAAAGTCCAGCCCAAGAAGCACCTATACTCCTTGTGGGATGGCCCAGTGGATCAGCAGGTTTAGGCCGATGAGTGCTGGTATATGCCAAGGCAGTAGTCTGTTTGACCAAGCAACTCAACGTGATCTTGAATGACTTCTTCTCCTTCCCTTTAACGCCAAACGTGATAACTAAAGAATTAGATTTCCTGTAGTCTGCAGATTTGTCAAGGTACACCAAGATAGAATGTTTAAAAGCAAATGCAACCTACACTTCTCTTCAGTAGAGGCGTTTGGAAAGAAAGCGTGAAGAATCAGACCTTGAGAAACATAGAACTTCGACATAGTAAGGCAGACATTTCACCCAACCGACAGGCAGATGTGACAATCAATCAATCAATCAATCAATCATGCCATTTGTATTGCGCACTACTCACCCGGGAGGGTCTCAAGGCGCTTGGGGGAGGGGTATGCTACTGCTCGAACAGCCAGGTCTTGAGTTGTTTCCTGAAGGCGAGATGGTCCTGGGTCAGCCGAAGGTGGATGGGGAGGGAGTTCCAAGTCTTGGCAGCCAGGTAAGAGAAGGATCTTCCTCCGGCGGTGGCTCTTCGGATGCGTGGAACGGCTGCGAGGGCGAGGCTGGTGGACCGTAGCTGGCGGGTGGGCGTGTAGAAGGTCAGGCGGTCGTTGAGGTACTTGGGGCCCAGGTTGTGGAGAGACTTGTGTGCGTGGGTGAGGAGCCGGAACGTTATCCTCTTGTCGATGGGGAGCCAGTGCAGGTTCCTCAGGTGGCTGGAGATGTGGCTGCGTCGGGGGACATCCAAGATGAGTCGGGCGGAGGTGTTCTGGATGCGCTGGAGTCTTTTCTGTAGCTTGGCTGTGGTTCCGGCGTAGAGGGCGTTTCCGTAGTCCAGTCGGCTGGTGACTAGTGCCTGGGTGACAGTCTTCCTGGTCTCGGTCGGGATCCAGCGGAAGATCTTGCGAAGCATACGCAGGGTGTTGAAGCACGATGAGGAGACGGCGTTGACTTGTCTGGTCATCGAGAGGGAGGGGTCCAGGATGAAGCCCAGGTTGCGTGCGTGGTCGGTTGGTGCAGTGCCCAGGGCTGGGGGCCACCAGGAGTCGTCCCAGGCGGAGGGCGAAGATCCCAGGATGAGGACTTCCGTCTTGTCCGAGTTCAGTTTCAGGCGGCTGTCCTTCATCCACTCGGCGACGTCTTTCATCCCTTCGTGTAGGCAGGTTCTGGCGGTGTCGGGGTCTCTGGTGAGGGAGAGGATCAGCTGGGTGTCGTCGGCGTAAGAGATAATGTTAAGGTTGTGCTGGCGTGCGATGGCTGCGAGAGGTTTCATGTAGATGTTGAAGAGGGTGGGGCTAAGTGGAGATCCTTGCGGGACGCCGCAGATGACTTCGGTGGCCTCGGAGCGAAACGGGGGGAGGCGGACTCTTTGTGTTCTTCCGGCGAGGAACGAGATGATCCACTCCAGTGCCTTCTCTTGGATACCGATGTTGCTGAGGTGCTGGACTAGGGTGCGGTGGCAGACCGTGTCGAACGCAGCGGAGAGGTCCAGGAGGATGAGGGCCACTGTTTCCCCCTTGTCGAGCAAGGTCCGGATGTCGTCAGTGGCTGCGATGAGGGCAGTCTCGGTGCTGTGGTTGGCTCTGAAGCCGGACTGCGAGGGGTCAAGGGATCCGTTCGTCTCGAGGAAGGCAGTCAGCTGTCTGTTGACGATCTTCTCGATGACTTTAGCAGGAAAAGGGAGGAGCGAGATGGGGCAGAAGTTTTTGAGATCGGTGGGGTCCGCTGTAGGTTTCTTCAGGAGGGCGCTGATCTCGGCGTGCTTCCAGCTCTCCGGGAAGGTGTCGGTGTTGAAGGAGGCGTTGATGATGTTCCGGAGTTCGGGTGCGATGGTGGAGTCGGCCTTGTTGAAGACGTGGTGTGGGCAGGGGTCGGTCGGTGATCCGGAGTGGATGGTGTTCATCATGCGGGCTGTGTCTTCGGTGGTCACCGTGGTCCAGGTGCGAAGGGTGGCGGTGGGGGGCGTTGGTTCGACGGTTGGGATCCGTGGGTGGGGCGCCGAAGCTGTTGTGGATGTCGGCGATCTTGCGGTGGAAGAACGAGGCGAGGGAGTCGCAGAGATCTTCAATCAATCAATCAATCAGGTCATTTATAGAGCGCACTACTCACCCGTAGGGTCTCAAGGCGCTGGGTGGGGGGGGGTGCCATTACTGCTCGAACAGCCAGGTCTTGAGCTTCTTCCTGAAGGAGAGGTGGTCTTGGGTCAGGCGCAGGTCGGTCGGGAGTGAGTTCCAGGTCTTGGCGGCCAGGTAGGAGAAGGACCTTCCTCCTGTTGTTGCTCTTCGGATGCGGGGGACGGCGGCGAGGGCGTGGTTGGTTGATCTGAGGAGGCGCTTGGGAGTGTAGAAGTTGATCCGGTTGTTGAGGTAGCTCGGGCCTTGGTCGTGTAGGGCTTTGTGCGCGTGGGTGAGGAGACGGAAGGTGATTCTCTTGTTGATCGGGAGCCAGTGCAGATCTCTCAGGTGTCCGGAGATGTGGCTGCGTCGGGGGATGTCGAGGATGAGTCTGGCTGAGGCGTTCTGGATCCGCTGGAGTCTCTTCTGGAGCTTGGCGGTGGTTCCGGCGTAGAGGGCGTTGCCGTAGTCCAGTCAGCTGGTGACGAGGGCCTGGGTGACCGTCTGCCTTGTCTCGGTGGGGATCCACCGGAAGATCTTACGTAGCATGCGCAGGATGTTGAAGCAAGACGAGGAGACGGCGTTTACTTGTCTGGTCATGGAGAGGGAGGAGTCCAGGATGAAGCCCAGGTTGCGTGCGTGGTCCGTTGGTTTGGGTGCGGTGCCTAGGGCGGGGGGCCACCAGGAGTCGTCCCAGGCGGAGGGCGAGGAGCCCAGGATGAGGACCTCCGTCTTGTCCGAGTTCAGTTTCAGGCGGCTGGTCGTCATCCATTCGGCTACATCTCTCATCCCTTCGTGCAGGTTGGCTCTGGCGGCGGCGGGGTCGTTGGTCAGGGAGAGGATCAGCTGGGTGTCGTCGGCGTAGGAGATTATGTTGAGGTTGTGTTGGCGTACGATGGCCGCGAGGGGGCTCATGTAGACGTTGAAGAGGGTGGGGCTCAGTGAGGATCCTTGAGGGACGCCGCAGATGACTTTGGTGGCCTCTGACTTGTACGGTGGTAGGCGGACTCTCTGTGTTCTTCCGTCGAGGAAGGAGGTGATCCATTCCAGTGCCTTGTCCTGGATTCCGATGTTGCCGAGGCGCTGTACTAGGGTGCGGTGGCAGACAGTGTCGAAAGCCGCGGAGAGGTCCAGGAGGATGAGGGCCGCTGTTTCTCCGTTGTCCATCAGGGTTCGAAGGTCATCGGTGGCAGCGATGAGGGCGGTCTCGGTGCTGTGGTTCGCTCGGAAGCCAGACTGTGAGGGGTCGAGGGATCCATTCGTCTCGAGGAAGGCGGCCAGCTGTTTGTTGACGGTCTTCTCGATGACTTTGGCCGGGAACGGGAGGAGCGAGATGGGACGGTAGTTCTTGAGGTCGGTGGGGTCTGCTGTGGGTTTCTTGAGGAGAGCGCTGAGTTCGGCGTGCTTCCAGCTCTCAGGGAAGGTGGCGGTGTCGAAGGAGGTGTTGATGATGTCCCGCAGGTGGGGTGCGATGACAGCGTCGGCCTTGTTGAAGACGTGGTGAGGGCAGGGGTCAGTCGGAGATCCGGAATGGATGGAGTTCATTGTGCGGATGGTGTCTTCGGTGCTGATGGGAGTCCAGGTGCGGAGGGTGGTGGTGGGTGGCATTATTGCGGTTGTGGCTTGCGTTGGTTTGTTGCTGAAGCTGTTGTGTATGTCCGTGATCTTGTTGTGGAAGTAGGACGCGAGGGAGTTGCAGAGGTCTTGCGACGGGGTGATGTCATTGTTTCCGGCGTTGGGGTTGGAGAGCTCTTTCACGATGTTGAAGAGTTCCTTGCAGTTGTGTGCGTTGTTGTCCAGTCGGTCCTTGTATGTATTTTTCTTGGTGGCGCGGATCAGTTGGTGGTGTTTCCGGGTGGCGAGCTTGAGGGTGGTCATGTTGTCCGTAGTTGGTTCCCTTCTCCAGACTTTCTCGAGGGCTCGACAGTTCTTCTTGGAGCTCTTGAGTTTGTCGGTGAACCATGGTGTTTTTCTGCTGCAGGGTCTGCTGGGTGGGGTTCTCAGAGGGGCGAGTTCGTCCGCGCAGTTGTTGATCCACTTCGTGAGGTTGTCGGCGGCCTGGCTTGGGTTCGCTGAGCTGGCGGGAGGGTGCTGGTTCAGGGAAGCGGTGAGCTGGTCGGCTGTGATCTTGTTCCAGCTTCTTCGGGCAACCTGTTGCTGGTGGTGGTGGATCGTCGTTCTTCTGAAGGTGAAGTGGACGCAGCTGTGGTCCGTCCAGTGGAGTCCTGTTGCGTGGCTGAAGGTGACGTCTTTGCTAGATGAGAAGACGGCGTCGAGTGTGTGTCCGGCGAGGTGGGTGGGGGTGGACACCAGCTGCTTGAGTCCGAGGTTGGCGAGGTTGTCGAGCAGGCTGATGGTGTTGCGGTCGCTGTTGTTCTCCAGGTGGAAGTTGAGGTCCCCCAGGAGGATGTAGTCGGCGGAGGGAAGGGCATGCGGGCTGACGAAGTCGGCGATGTCCTCGCTGAATCGTGTGCGTGGCCCCGGGGGTCGGTAGATCAGGGTGCCTCTGAGGGTGGTGTTCGGGTTGGTGTGGATCTGGAAGTGCAGGTGTTCAGCGGTGGTTAGGGTGTCGTCGGTGTTGGTCGTGATGCGGATGGTGTCTCTGTGGATGATGGCGATGCCTCCTCCCGTCTGGTTGGCGGTGCGGTCTCTCCGGATGATCTTGTAGCCCTCTGGGATGGCGATGGCGATGTCGGGGGCTGAGGAGGCGTTCATCCAGGTTTCGGTGAGGAAGGCAACGTCAGGGGCGGTGGTGTCGAGGAGGTTCCAGAGTTCGATGGCGTGTCTGTGGACGGAGCGGGTGTTGAGCAGGATGCACTTGAGGTGGTTGCTGCTGGTGTTCGGCTTGGCGGGTGCAGGGAAGGTCCGGATGCAGGTGAACTTACAGGCGTGGCAGCTGAAGGGTCCGTGGGTGTGCTTCGGGGCGGCTCGGTGACATCCTGGGATGCGGCCGGTGTTGAGTGCGATGAGATCGGCGGCGTTGTAGGTTCGTCGGGTCGGTTTCCGTCGGTGGGGGCCAGGGGTCCTGGCGCTGGTCGCGATCCGGTCGCGGACGGGCGCAGACGGGCTTACCTTTGGCGCGCCTTCGGCGCACAATCGGCGCGCCCGCTGCGCGTCAACGCTGCGCGTTCGCACGGTCGCCATTTAAGGCGAAGTGCACGGGTGGGCGGAGCAGCTGGGAGGCGGGAGCGGGGAGGGAACAGAAGGAAAAAAGGGGCGGGGTCGGCGGTGGTGGCGGGAAGCGGGGGGCGGCGAGGAAGGCGGGAAATACGAAGGCGAGCGGGCAGCGACTACGGGGGAAACAAGCACAAATGACAATCAATAACACGCTAACACGGGCAGAGCTACGTACTACAAGCACAAAAGAAGGTCAAAATAACACTTAGCACTGGCAAAAACAACGAGGGGAAAAAACAGGCACAAAGGATTGTAAAAACAGAACAGAGCAGAGCAACGACAGCAGGGTCAGCCGGCAGCGCGGCTGGCAGCGAGGCAGAGGGCACAGCAGGGGGGCACACGCAGCAGCTGGTGGCCGTGCGGCGCGGGGGTGTCCCACAAGTGGGTCACACTCACCTGTGTCGCACGGTCGCCTTTTAAGGCCAAGTGCGCGGGTGGGCGGAGCAGCTGGGAGGCGGGAGCGGGGAGGGAACAGAAGGAAAAAAGGGGCGGGGTCGGCGGTGGTGGCGGGAAGCGGGGGGCGGCGAGGAAGGCGGGAAATACGAAGGTGAGCGGGCAGCGACTACGGGGGAAACAAGCACAAATGACAATCAATAACACGCTAACACGGGCAGAGCTACGTACTACAAGCACAAAAGAAGGTCAAAATAACACTTAGCACTGGCAAAAACAACGAGGGGAAAAAACAGGCACAAAGGATTGTAAAAACAGAACAGAGCAGAGCAACGACAGCAGGGTCAGCCGGCAGCGCGGCTGGCAGCGAGGCAGAGGGCACAGCAGGGGGGCACACGCAGCAGCTGGTGGCCGTGCGGCGCGGGGGTGTCCCACAAGTGGGTCACACTCACCTGTGTCGCACGGTCGCCTTTTAAGGCCAAGTGCGCGGGTGGGCGGAGCAGCTGGGAGGCGGGAGCGGGGAGGGAACAGAAGGAAAAAAGGGGCGGGGTCGGCGGTGGTGGCGGGAAGTGGGGGGCGGCGAGGAAGGCGGGAAATACGAAGGCGAGCGGGCAGCGACTACGGGGGAAACAAGCACAAATGACAATCAATAACACGCTAACACGGGCAGAGCTACGTACTACAAGCACAAAAGAAGGTCAAAATAACACTTAGCACTGGCAAAAACAACGAGGGGAAAAAACAGGCACAAAGGATTGTAAAAACAGAACAGAGCAGAGCAACGACAGCAGGGTCAGCCGGCAGCGCGGCTGGCAGCGAGGCAGAGGGCACAGCAGGGGGGCACACGCAGCAGCTGGTGGCCGTGCGGCGCGGGGGTGTCCCACAAGTGGGACAGAGTGATGTCGTTGGTGCCGGTGCTGGGGTTGGAGAACTCCTTGACGATAGTGAAGAGCTCTTTGCTGTCGTGGGCGTTGTTGTCCAGTCGTTCCTTCAGGGATTTCTTCTTGGTGGTGCGGAGGAGCTGGTGGTGACAGCCACCAAGAATGAGACCTTTAAAAAAAAAGGAATTTATGGTCCTTCCCATCCAAAGGTTTGAAAGGAGGGTTTTGAACAGCCTTCAAAACCAAAGGAAGGTCCTAGAAGGCAAAGTAGATTTCACCGAAGGGCAAGAGATGGCAAAGCTTAGGAATAACTTAGAAACCAATGGAACAGCCCATTGGCCAGGTCATGCTTCACTTGGAAGGCATTTATTGTACACCATTGTGACTTCAAGGTTGAGAGATAAAAACTTGTATGAAACCCATCCAATAGAAACTGGGGGGTTTGAAGAGACAGAACAGTCCACTGAAGAGAACCCTTGAGCAGAACACCAAAAATCAAAGACTTTCAAGTGTTTTACATTGGAAGCAAGTAGACGATTGTCTACATTTCTGAACAACATCAATAATATGAGGTGGTAGACCTTGTTCCTCCAGCCCCATTTTTTCAACCCCCAAACCAAGAGGGAAAGACAACAAATGCCAGAGAGAGAGGAACGAGCCATGGAGAACCCCTGACATTGCTCTTCAGAAGAGGGAACCAACTGCATCTGGGCCTGTAATGAACCACCACAATTATTTGGGCCTTCTCCCACTAAATCTTGCACAACAGCCTCAGGATCACCAAAATTAAAGGAAGGCAAAGAGAAGCTTCTGTGGCCAATCTACCGTTAGTGCATCCACACCCCAACCTCCCTCCTCGGGGGACCTGGAGCAAAACCTCTGGACAAGCACAGTGCACTTGCAGGCAAACAGATCCAGAAAGGGGAGGCCAAACCTCCGAAGAATGTCCCTGAAGATGGGCCTTGTCAGCTGTAAATCCTGGGAAGGGGGAAGTTCTGACTCAAAGTGTCTGCCACCATGTTATCCAGACCCTTGATGTGAATAGCTGTCAATGAAAGTAGATGAGTTTCTGCTCACAGACCCAGAGTGCAGGCCAACTCGTACAGTGATCGACATCGTGTACTTCCCTGATGATTGATATACTCCACCATATATGTATTGCCTGATCTTACCAGCAAATGCCGGTGGAACGGGGGATAGCGGAAATGACAAAAAGGAAGGAGAACTGTCATTAATTCTCTCCAATTTGATGACCTCTGTTGTTCTGCCACAGATAATTTTGCTCCAGCTGAGATTATACCAATAAAGCTCCCCAGCCCACAGTACTCGCATTTGTTGTCACCACCATTGGCATCATCATTCCCATGCAAATGTTGTCCTTGGGCATCCACCACTGCAGAGAAAGTTTGACATCCAAAGGAAAAGGAACAAGTAAGTGTGTGTCCGTGATTAACAGGGCTCCCTGGGAAATCAAATGATACATCAGTGGTCTTATATGAAACCTCACCCATGGGATTGTAAAAACAGTTGCCACTTTATGACCCTAAATCTTTAATCATTGAAACAGGGAGGCGGAATTGCTGTCCATTATGGCCCTCAGCAACACCTGGAGTTGCGACATCCTGTTCAGTGGATTAAACACCTTGCCCAGTTGGATGTTGAAACATGCCCTAATATACTGAAGATCTTTGGAGGATGTCAAAGGCAAATGATGGTGGAGGATAAAAAAAAACAAAGCTTGGACGAAACAGTAGTCCAAATAAGGGATTATCGAAACTACCTTGAGATGAAGATGCGTCACCAGGAGGGCCTCCATCTTTGTGAAGAGCCTTGGAGAGGATCTGAGGCCAAACAGGAGCACCCTGAACTGCCAATCTTTGCCTCAAACACAGAAACAAAGGAATTTCTGATGTCCAATGCTCATCGGGATATGTAGGCAAGCATCAATCAAATTCAATATGGCTGACCATGTACTCGGTTCTATCAACAGATTTCTCTTCTGCAGGGTTTCCATTTTGAAGTTGATTTTCTTCACAGATTTGTTAAAAAATGTCTGTGATGTCGCTGACCATGTCATGAGTTATGTAATATGTAAGGTCAAAAGCAGTGTATTGGAGCTCGAGCAGCACTGTAACTAAAACGGGTGAATTTCACTGTGTTTTTATGAGTGACACCTGCGCCTAACTATAATATCCCTGTAACCTCTCGTTTTTTCAGTGATTTTCGAAGGTTTTCTTATTCCATTTCCTAATTTTAATGTCCCTGTAATCTTTGTTTTTCAGTTAATTTCCGTGTTTTTTTAAAGTAGTAGTTACATTTTCAAAGTGGTGGAGAAAGGGAGAGGGTCCTTTGACCAGCTCCCAGGAATCCCTCTGTGTAAATATAAAGGTAAATCCAGTGGGGCAGATTTATGTTAACTGGCGCATCCCCAGGGATTCGCCAGTTAATGTGCGCCACAGTGCGCCACTGCTCCGCCACCCATAGTGCGCCGCATTTACAATGCGGCGCACCATGGTGCAAGGCAGTGAAGATGCGTGACGCATCTCTCGGCGTACGGGCGGCGCATTGCAGGAGTCATGTCGCAAGTGCGACATGACTCCTGCAATGCACAGGGGCCACCTCTTCAATGCATGTTGCGTCACCCTTACGCCTGCTTCAAGCAGGTGTAAGGAATTGACGTAGAAAGTGACTGAGTGAAATCTCATAGATTTCACTCAGCCACTTTTAGGAGGCGTTCCTGCGCAGGAACGCCCCCCCCCTGCGCAGGAACGCCTCCTTATCGCGCAAGGCTTTCCAACATGACGCATCTCCTAGATGTGTCACGTTGTAAATAGGGCGCATTGTTTGCGCCGCCGTTGCGTCACATTAAGTGACGCAATTGCGGCGCAAAGAGGCGCAGGGGCCTCATAAATCTGCCCCAGTATTTGTAAAGCGCACAGCTACCAGGAGGCATCCCGGCGCTCGGGGCCGTCGGGAAGAATTAAGCAAGCTATTGCCCAGAGTCACATGGTGCTGGGCTGACCTGCCTCCGGTGCCAGGGATCGGACTGTGATCCCCAGCGTCCGGTGTCAGTCACCCTGGCCACAGCGCCACACCTCGTCCCTGTGTAGGACTCTTAGGAGGTACCCGGATGGCTTTTTGGCCCCCAGGGTCCTTCTGGGGTAAAGTGGACTTCATCTCCCAACCAGTATTGCGCTACAAGCCTCGTTTGCAAAGTGGTTGAGAAAGGGGGTATGGTGAGTGAAGATCTCTTAGCGATAATGCTGTGTGGGACTTACGGGAGGTAACAGGAGAGGCAGTTGGCCCCAAGGGACATCCTTGGTGGCCAACTACCCCTCCTGTTACCTCCAGTAAGTCCCACATAGAAGGATCGCTGAAAGGTTGTGGGCGGTTACTAACACTTTCTCCACCACTCTGGAAATGTGCCTCCTAGTACACCTCTAGTTGAAGCAGGGTTGCTAACAGGTTTTTGGTGACCACGCTCTTTTCTCTACCACTTTGTAAACGTGCCTCCTGCCGTACGTGGCTCTGAGGGTCCATGGGGTCCAACTACCCTTCCTGTTACCTCCAGGCATCACCTGTTAACTGCTTCTGCTGTTTACCGTGTCGCTGGCTGAGGGTGCGCCTCTCCGAGGGATCCTGCTCTCATTGTTTGACTCCTAACCTCTGGGGGCTTTCCTGACCTCGCCGGACCCGCTTCGCGGGTCCCGCAGCGCTTGGACATCTGGGGCTGTTGACTGTGGAGAGTTTGCGGCGGAGGAGCGGGCAGGCAGAGGAGCCGGCGGGGCTGCGAGCACAGGCAGGGACTCCAGTATCCAGGAGCCCCTGCGCGCCCATTGCTCACACCTGGGCTGCTCTCCCCGCTGGCCACGCCCCCCGCTTCGGTGCTAGAAAACTGGGTTGTGTCCATTGTCCCGTGGATCACCTGTTAACTGCTTCTGCTGTTTATCGTGTCGCTGGCTGAGGGTGCGCCTCTCCGAGGGATCCTGCTCTCATTGTTTGACTCCTAACCTCTGGGGGCTTTCCTGACCTCGCCGGACCCGCTTCGCGGGTCCCGCAGCGCTTGGACATCTGGGGCTGTTGACTGTGGAGAGTTTGCGGCGGAGGAGCGGGCAGGCAGAGGAGCCGGCGGGGCTGCGAGCACAGGCAGGGACTCCAGTATCCAGGAGCCCCTGCGCGCCCATTGCTCACACCTGGGCTGCTCTCCCCGCTGGCCACACCCCCCTGTCCACCAACCCACGATAGCCACTACTAGTGTATAAAACGGACCTTAGTTCCCGCGGCGCGGGAGCGCGCGGGAGGGTGCCGGGAGAAGCCCGGGACAAGGGCGGGACCGTTTGAGGCCTAAGAGGACTGGCCTGGCCCACCCCCCTTGGTTTGTGTCATTGTGCCTCCACATCGATACTAGTGAGTACACTTCTGGAACTGTAACTACCACACATCATGTGCTCTCGGGGTAGTCGCAGCAAGACTGCACTGGGATTGAGCAAGCCAAATGGGACCTTGGATGATTTTCTTGTGAAAACAAATCTGGCAATTGACGCCGAAATTACCAAAATGCAGAAGAGGGTTTCAATTGAGCTAGATGCTGCACGCAGGCTTTCTCAAACTTTTGCAAACTCCAAAAAATCTTCTTTGGGAAAAATTGCGTCTGCTGCATCCCCCCAACATGCCTCACGCCCTCTTCCTTTGATAATTCACGCTGATATCCATCATCCTTCCCCTTCTTCTCTACTCCCACCAGAGCCCACCTTTATCTTTACCTCCATGCCCTCTAAACCTGCTGAGGGACATGTGCCCACTGGACCTGGAATCACTATCACTCGGCCGGACATCTCCACCCCTGCCCCCCCCTCCTCTGTAGTAAAAAGGAAAAATTTAGATGGCCCAGCCCTGAAAAAGAAAAATTATGCAAGATCTGCTTACGCCCGCAAAAAAGCAAAAATTGCAAGGCAGCAGTTTTTCAATCACAGAAGAACACTGCCCAATACAGGGGAGCTCACACAAACATCAAACTCAGTCATCCAGCTAACAGGGGGTGATAGTGAACACAACCATTCTAACATCACTCTCGCCCCTGCTTTAGAGCACCTCCCTGTTTGTAGAGAGAACTTAATAGGGGGAGGGCAACACGAGCTAGGGAGGGATACGGACAAGGCGGGTGACGATGAAGACTTTCTCAAAACAGTCTGGGTTACTTTAAAACAACTATTGTCACCTTTTGAATTAAGACTGTCACGTATTGAGAATCATCTCCTTGAGATGGATAAGACCTTAGTATCCCTGGCCACTCTTAGCCTAAAACAACTGGAGGCCACATATCCCCGTATCGCTGAGGGTGTCCCCCAGGAAAGCAATGATGGCATCCAATCGGCTCTGGACCCTAACGCTGGCATCCAACCGGCTCCAGACCCTAACGCTGCCTCCCCTGTTCTTCAAACTTTGCTCCCACCACTACCAAAACCTACCCCAATTCCCAAACCTCGGACAATTCCAAACGTTTCTGTTCCCCCTACATCAAACCCATTAAAATCAGACATAAAACCCCCCAATAAACAGATACAGCCCAAAACTATTCCTAGGGCAGCCCATAAGTCGAGTAAGATTACCAACCCTCTTCCTCAGTGTATTGTCAACCAACATCAAAGTCACCAGAATTTTCGTGGGGGCTACATTGATCTCCCCCCTGATGCCGGGCCCTATGTTGTCATCCTGGCTGGGGTACCTTCACTTGATCCTCATTCGGTGGAGACCCAGTGGTCTCTAAAGAATAAGGTGATCCACTGGTTAAACCTCAATAGGCAGCTCTCTAACACCATATCATAACAATTCGTAGGGGAGGGTCCGAGGGATGTGATTTAACGACCCTACTGGCTAATACCCCCTATATAGCTACATCAAAAACAACAGAGCCAGTAGGTCGGAGAATGCTGAGATAGAAGAAACGACACTGATGGGAGGGCACAGATGGATTAACTATGGTGCCTAGAAAGAAAAAGGGGGGGGAAAGGGACCTGTCAACAAAAGCTGATTAAGTCCTATCAGCCCACCTACTGGCGGAGCCTCATCATGTAGGACTTCCCAACCTCGGACAGTGTGCAATCGCCCTGTGTATATTAGCAATGCAACACTGGACCAGGGTACGTTTATCGCAGTTGTTCGTACAAAAGGTAGGGCTGATATGTGCAGTGCAAAAAAATTAAATCAAGTGAAGTGTACTAAAATGACTATCAAGGCAAACAAAGACCTTTAATAGTGTTCGCCTGGACGTCAGATTAAAAGATAGTGAGGGGACAGTGTGAAAGAATCACTGTCTGACTTGCTTGGAAAAAATCCAACACGATCTGTATAGGGCCAACATGTTTCTGCCTTTATGTAAAAAATCACTGGCATTCGTCAGGGCCAAGCTCATATATGCTACTGCATAACCACTATCATATGTGGTGAAATAATGGAAAAACAAATTTATCAACAGATAGAATAAGTGTGGTCAATTAAGACCATCCTACCGCATCTTCTTTATATTGCAAAATTTAATGCAACAGATCTTCCCTGTGTAAAAAGAAAAAAGAAAAAACAAAGAAGAAAACACCATGTAGATATTATTCATACAAAATCCTCAATATTCAAATGTTATACACGTAATACATGAGGTGTATGACTGTACCCAACCAGTGCCAATTCCCCTCAACTCAGACTGGGCCATCCCTAATTTTGGATAGCCACATTCACAGTGCATTACGTCACCACCAGTCAATCAGTATCCCAAAAAATTTTTTGATTAACACTTACCCATCAATATGTGGGAAGTAAGCCTCACCTCACCCGGCAACTGCTCGGACGTGTAAGGCACCGCTCTAAACAAATAAACACAATCTCTTCAATAGATAATTGCTTAAAGGATAAGACCTTAGTGTATAGTTCAACAAAACCCAAACTGTTTTCTAATCTGTCAAACACCTATCCCCACCAGTGTCCCTGATGGCGGCATAAAACGACTTGGAATCGTAACCTATTTACAAATTTACAAAGAACATGAATGGCTGCCCAATGGTAATAATCTGGCACCTATTCTGTATCTCAATCCATGAATAAATGACTTGCTGCTAGCCAAAACGTTCTCTCAGCACTCAAACCAACTGGTCCAACCTTACCTGTCCGTCGGTACCTTGCGGCAGAATCACGAGCCGAAGGGGAGGCACCGGCGGACAGGCGGACCGTTTATTTATACTGTGGTAAAGTGAATGATTGTCTACAGCTGGTCCGTTCGACCGTAGATCCACACATACGCGCTGCATGGACACTACATAGCACGCATGCGCACATGCCATTTAGTTGTGTGCCACGCGACTGGTCCGCTATTCTATCTCAATGCAGACTAAGTGCGCATGGGCTGACACGGGCACTAACCCCCGCGCATGCGCAGTGGATTTACTACTAAACACTGATCTCCGCGAGTCAGCGCTAGCGCTGTACAAGGAGCCCCGCGGCTCAAATGTTGTTAACGTTTGTCCCTTATAGATAAACCCATCTGTAGTTGCCCATCACTGAAGACCAGCTCTAGCATGAGGCTCCAGTCTATTGTGAATTCTACTTTAGGCAGCACGTATTTACCCCTGAGTGGCTATGTGGTAGTACCCATAGGAGAGATCGATTTTAGACCTGCCCTCAAATAATTAATTCCTACTATTCT
This sequence comes from Lissotriton helveticus, assembly GCF_964261635.1. NCBI lineage: Eukaryota > Metazoa > Chordata > Amphibia > Caudata > Salamandridae > Lissotriton > Lissotriton helveticus. The sequence goes on along the minus strand of NC_136069.1, from coordinate 1,693,613,706 downwards.
TCTGTCAATAATGAATAGTTATGCAGAGTTCATCACCTCACCACCTAAGCACTCACCATGTCAAGCACTAGATACAAGAAGTGAAACAGTAGGTCATAGTAGACATTAATATACAATGCAGAAAACTACCTTGTCGCACTGTTGATAATTAAGAAATCAATGTTGTGATGCTTATCAAAACATGAGATCGAGTTAGAGGGATAGTATGCAGAAAAATAAGCCACTATTCGCTGCAGCGCCCAGTAGGCAGAATAGTTACCCCCAATAAGGGTGCCGAAATTTCCACGAATAGATACACCATATCGTGACAACAAAAAGCACCTACAGGCAAATGTTAGCACTCAAATAGACAACCATGGAATATTGTCATTCAGCCCGTTAACGTCAGATTTCAATCTAAAAATCCATCGTTGTTCCTTGACAAAGAGGAAACGAGTGACATCGGTGATGTGTGACGGAATGTGTGGCTGTTCAAGCACAACCCAGAACAAATCCTCTGCTTTGTGTGATGCTTCCAAAAAATGATTGGTTAGGCCTGTTGATTGCTTCCTGCATCGGATTGTGCTTTTATGCTCGCTGATGCGAGACTTGATCATTCTCGTTGTGTGACCCACATACTGTTTATTACAAGGACAGGTGATCAAGTATATCAATTTGTCTGAATTGCAATTTGTATGTTTAGTGAGCCTCCATGGTCTATTGGTGCCAATGTCTACTGTCAGGGTCTTCTCAGCCACACATTCCGTCACACATCACCGATGTCACTCGTTTCCTCTTTGTCAAGGAACAACGATGGATTTTTAGATTGAAATCTGACGTTAACGGGCTGAATGACAATATTCCATGGTTGTCTATTTGAGTGCTAACATTTGCCTGTAGGTGCTTTTTGTTGTCACGATATGGTGTATCTATTCGTGGAAATTTCAGCACCCTTATTGGGGGTAACTATTCTGCCTACTGGGCGCTGCAGCGAATAGTGGCTTATTTTTCTGCATACTATCCCTCTAACTCGATCTCATGTTTTGATAAGCATCACAACATTGATTTCTTAATTATCAACAGTGCGACAAGGTAGTTTTCTGCATTGTATATTAATGTCTACTATGACCTACTGTTTCACTTCTTGTATCTAGTGCTTGACATGGTGAGTGCTTAGGTGGTGAGGTGATGAACTCTGCATAACTATTCATTATTGACAGAAGAATAGTAGGAATTAATTATTTGAGGGCAGGTCTAAAATCGATCTCTCCTATGGGTACTACCACATAGCCACTCAGGGGTAAATACGTGCTGCCTAAAGTAGAATTCACAATAGACTGGAGCCTCATGCTAGAGCTGGTCTTCAGTGATGGGCAACTACAGATGGGTTTATCTATAAGGGACAAACGTTAACAACATTTGAGCCGCGGGGCTCCTTGTACAGCGCTAGCGCTGACTCGCGGAGATCAGTGTTTAGTAGTAAATCCACTGCGCATGCGCGGGGGTTAGTGCCCGTGTCAGCCCATGCGCACTTAGTCTGCATTGAGATAGAATAGCGGACCAGTCGCGTGGCACACAACTAAATGGCATGTGCGCATGCGTGCTATGTAGTGTCCATGCAGCGCGTATGTGTGGATCTACGGTCGAACGGACCAGCTGTAGACAATCATTCACTTTACCACAGTATAAATAAACGGTCCGCCTGTCCGCCGGTGCCTCCCCTTCGGCTCGTGATTCTGCCGCAAGGTACCGACGGACAGGTAAGGTTGGACCAGTTGGTTTGAGTGCTGAGAGAACGTTTTGGCTAGCAGCAAGTCATTTATTCATGGATTGAGATACAGAATAGGTGCCAGATTATTACCATTGGGCAGCCATTCATGTTCTTTGTAAATTTGTAAATAGGTTACGATTCCAAGTCGTTTTATGCCGCCATCAGGGACACTGGTGGGGATAGGTGTTTGACAGATTAGAAAACAGTTTGGGTTTTGTTGAACTATACACTAAGGTCTTATCCTTTAAGCAATTATCTATTGAAGAGATTGTGTTTATTTGTTTAGAGCGGTGCCTTACACGTCCGAGCAGTTGCCGGGTGAGGTGAGGCTTACTTCCCACATATTGATGGGTAAGTGTTAATCAAAAAATTTTGGGGGATACTGATTGACTGGTGGTGACGTAATGCACTGTGAATGTGGCTATCCAAAATTAGGGATGGCCCAGTCTGAGTTGAGGGGAATTGGCACTGGTTGGGTACAGTCATACACCTCATGTATTACGTGTATAACATTTGAATATTGAGGATTTTGTATGAATAATATCTACATGGTGTTTTCTTCTTTGTTTTTTCTTTTTTCTTTTTACACAGGGAAGATCTGTTGCATTAAATTTTGCAATATAAAGAAGATGCGGTAGGATGGTCTTAATTGACCACACTTATTCTATCTGTTGATAAATTTGTTTTTCCATTATTTCACCACATATGATAGTGGTTATGCAGTAGCATATATGAGCTTGGCCCTGACGAATGCCAGTGATTTTTTACATAAAGGCAGAAACATGTTGGCCCTATACAGATCGTGTTGGATTTTTTCCAAGCAAGTCAGACAGTGATTCTTTCACACTGTCCCCTCACTATCTTTTAATCTGACGTCCAGGCGAACACTATTAAAGGTCTTTGTTTGCCTTGATAGTCATTTTAGTACACTTCACTTGATTTAATTTTTTTGCACTGCACATATCAGCCCTACCTTTTGTACGAACAACTGCGATAACCGTACCCTGGTCCAGTGTTGCATTGCTAATATACACAGGGCGATTGCACACTGTCCGAGGTTGGGAAGTCCTACATGATGAGGCTCCGCCAGTAGGTGGGCTGATAGGACTTAATCAGCTTTTGTTGACAGGTCCCTTTCCCCCCCCTTTTTCTTTCTAGGCACCATAGTTAATCCATCTGTGCCCTCCCATCAGTGTCGTTTCTTCTATCTCAGCATTCTCCGACCTACTGGCTCTGTTGTTTTTGATGTAGCTCTCTAACACCTCCAGGAGCGGGGTCCTAATGGTCAGGCGAGTCCCCTGGGTGGGTCGCACTCATAAATCCATACCTGGAGACTGTATTGTGGTCTCATTTGCAGACCCCCATACAGCCCAACTTATCACCACATGGGATCCATATGTTACTGACCAATCTATCGTCACCAGACCCCTTACCTTCTTTTACCCTCCTAAACAGACTGCAGAGTTACCTGGGGCCTGGTCTATAGCCCACAATCACAGATGGAAAGGTCAGGGGCACGGATGGCAACTCACTAACAACTGGTGGGAAGGAGTACCTACTAGGAATAGGTTTGAATGCCTAGACCAGGTGGATTGACTGGGAACTACTGTTCCTTCATCCCCTTTTAGTACCCATAACCACACAATGGATGCCATTAAGAACGATAAATTATTGCCCATTAACAAAAATTCAATCCTAATGGGGGTAGATCAGTCCCGCCCTGAACAGCATGCCCCTCCTGTACAGGTCACACAACAGATAGAGATGGCACACTCCCTAGATCCGAAAGATATAATGGGGAACGAGGGTCAACTTTATCAGAAAAACAGAAACTCAACGCACTCTCTCCTATCCTGGAATGTAGCAGGCTTGGGTAGTAAGATCACCCACAAACCTTGGTTGGAGATTGTGAAGAAGTATGCCATTCTTTGTCTGCAAGAAACCTGGCTTATGGAGGAAACTCACATCCAGGGCTACCGAACATTTCACTCACCCGCTGTTCCATCACCCCAGGGTCGCAATAAAGGGGGCCTGTGCATATACATCTCGAATGTAGGGGACGTAAAAGTATATAATTTTCATTCTGATCAGTATTTCCAAATTATTTTATTTAAATGGGGCACCACACAAAAGGTGATACTAGTAAATTTTTATAATAACATGCCACCTAAGGAAGTGGAATTGATCTTGAATAAAATGATTCACCATATTCACAAACTGAGAGATCAAAGCACGGGGGACCACGTAGTACTGTGGGTGGGAGATTTCAATTGTGCCATCTGTCCGTCTTCTGAGTTAGGTTTGTGCGGCCTTTCAGACCTCGGGGAGGATGGTCCTTTTCACTTCTCACACACCAATCTGGGGACTCTCCTTAACAACATCATATTCTCTTTTGACCTCACTTTTATCAACCAGGCATGTTCTCCCCCGGTTCCCTTTGCCCCAACATATATTGGAAGAGGCTGTGAAACTACAATGCACTAATATCGCCCACTAATCCCAACTTTATAACTTTTTGGGAGATTGGGGATGACCCAATAAGCGATCATTATCCTATCACCTTTGGGGTAAGGTTGACAGAGGGGATAGCAAAGGAATCTAGCGGGGCTCTTTATCCACTTGAGGTAACCCTAACAAAGATCAATGGGTATGTAATAAAATGGGAGAAAATGAATCCTACAACTTTCTTCCAGAATTTCATATCGTCTTGCTCTACAGACATATTTGTCTGTTTAGAAGAAGACACTGACCCAAAGGCCATCATGGCTGCTTTCTCTAATATCCAGCAATACATAAAAGACGCACTAACTAGGAGTCACAAAGAGAATGGGAAGCACAAAAACGGGTGGTTTGACTCCAGGTGTACAGCTGCTCTGAAAAAACTAAAGAAAGCTCTATCTGCTATCCCAAAAGACAGGGTTCAAATTTGCCATGCGAGACGAGAGTATAAGCAGGCAATTAACCAGCGCAGGGCGAAAATGAAAATGGAGGCCTGGGAAGCCCTGGGTGAAGCCGCTAGGAACAAGGACACCAATCTTTTTTGGAAAGTTATAAGATCTGTATATAGCCCAAAAGATAGTGACAATTCCATAGACGTAGCAATTACGGCAGAGCTCTGGGTAGAACATTATGGCAACCTTTATACCAACAGCCAGGGTGACACCCAGAATCAACAAAAGGCGACTTCATCCTTGGATGAAACAACGGAGGATTACCCGTTAAGTGCCTTCTCAGCACCCCCCTATCCAATTGAATTGGTTTTTACCACTCTAGAAGTGGAAGATGCCCTTAGGGAAAGCCCGTCAGGGAAAGCTCCCGGCCCTGATCAGACACCAGTGGACGTCTATAAATCAAATCTGGTTTTCTGGGTTCCATTGTTAACCAACGTTTTAAATATGGGAAACAAATGTGGCTTTATTAATACCTGGTCAGATGCAATCGTAGTGCCCGTCTTTAAAAAGGGGAACAGGGACGATCCTGCTTGCTACCGTCCAATATCGCTATTGGACGGACTCATGAAAATTGCAGGAAGGATCGTCCTTAAGAGGATTCAGTACTGGGAAGCAGAGAAAAAGGTCATCTCGGAGCTCCAATATGGGTTCCGAAAGGGACTGGGGACACAGGAACAATGCTTAAACCTGTCTTTACTGGTCTCTAAATACACTGAGGCCAAGAAAGGGGACCTGTTCGTTACCTTTGTTGACCTTAGCTCCGCATTTGATTGTGTGGACCATGCGCAGCTCTGGTCAACATTGGAACACATTGGGGTGGATCCAATCATTATCATATTCATAAAAGAATTATACAGAGAGGCCGGGGCAAGAGTGAGGTTCGGGACCCAGGGGCAATGTACTCAAAAATTTGCCATAAACAGAGGGGTTAGGCAAGGCTGTATACTTGCGCCCCTGCTGTTTAGTTTTTATATAAATTCCATCGCAGAGAATTTAATAAACTTGCCAAGTGATTACCCAGCTGTCAATGGTAGGCCTGTACCCATTCTCTTATATGCCGATGACGCAGCAATTATGTCTAGGACAAAGTTGGGCTTGCAAAGAGCTGTAACAGAATTTTCATCCTACATGGGTAAAAGAAACCTGAGGGTGAATATCTCTAAGACTTTCTCCATGTCCTGCTCCCAAAAAAACAAGACACCACAATGCTCAATATACTTGGAGCAGCAAAAAATTGCGATCACGGACACCTTCTGCTACCTGGGCGTTGTTTTTAATAGGAGAGGAAGGTGGAAACATGCAGTATCTGCTAGGAAACTTGCCTTCAACCGCGCTATAGGGGCCCTACGAACCTTTGCAGCCAAAATTGGGGGTAAACCGATCGCTGAGATGTTACAGATCTACCGGGCAAAGTGTATAGCGACGGCCACCTATGGAGCGGGTTTATGGGGCTTCGAGAATGTGTCCTCACTACAAACTTGCGAGAACATTTTTATCTGCTACTTACTAGGCGTGCACAAAACCACTTCGACTTTTAAGATCCACATTGAGGCTGGCCTCAAATACCTTAGTGACATTATAAAGTTATCACCCTGTCTGCTTTGGCATAAAATTTGGACTACCGTGGAATGCCAATTGAATAGAGAGCTTATCAAAGACTGTTTGACTTTGGATGGTGTATCAAAGGTTAAATGGCTACAATACGTTCAGACAATGTTCTCTAATATTGGACACCCCGAATTTTATGATGATCCAGAGTCTTTAGAATCCCTGTCTAGGCCGGCTCTCAAAAAACTTTTAATTACACACCTAGAAAGTGCCAGATGGAACACTGAGAAACTTAAAAATACCACCCTGAGCTACCAGCAAATTACCCCCACTGAAGGCCTTCAACTTTATCTCAGGACTGAAACTGCACCCTACCCTCGCATGCTCCTTACTAGGTTGCGCTTAGGGATTTTCTTTCGCATGATCACTTTCCCAAAACAGAATGATTGGGCCTCTTTGAACTTAATTTGCCCATGCGATGATCATTCAGCACAGAGTAATATCCATATCATGTTCTTTTGTAACCTGTACACCACCCCGAGGAAACTGTTCCTTTTACCACTACTCAAACGCTGGGGGATAAGAACATGTAAATCTGCATATTTGAAATTACTCTTGCTGGATGAGGAGTACGTCATTTTTGTTGTTTCTCGCTTTCTAATGTCAGTGATGAAATACAGAAACTCAATGACTTAAGCTTTACACGCTTAAATTAACTGAACACTGCAAAATGAGGCCTTCCGTTCAAATGTCTATCACAGACTTTTAATTTTCGGAAAAATGTTTTATATACTTCCTGCTTACGTGAAAACTGTTTTTAGATTTATGGTATAAACTGTACTTGTACGCTTTTATGATTTTTTGATAAATCGAATAAAGCTTATTTTACTTACTTACTTACTTACTTACCTCCAGGCATGCTGTTTCCCCACAAGCTGAGCAACGTTTGCGTTGGTTAAGGCAGTCAGCATTCTAGCTCTCTGAGCAAGCAGAGAGAGGAACTGAGAGGATTGCTGCAGGAAGGTCCTGGATGCATTGTGATAAGTTGGACTAGGGTTGCGGGGGGGTTAGATTTTAGGGGAGTGGGTTTAGGGTTCAGGGCTGGGGGTAGGGGTAGGGTTCGGAGCAGCTTTTAGGATATGGGGCTGAGTTTTAGGGATCTGGGCAGGTAGGGAGGGTGCAGTTTTCAGGGCATGGCACAGTTTTCAGTGTTCATAGCGGGGCTGGTGCGGTTGAAGTACTGTTTATGGGCCAGGGACTGGTTTTAGGGCTACGGTTAGAGGGTCAGGGTAGTTAACAGGGATGTGGTGGGTAGACTACAAAGCAGGAGGGCTGAATTTCAGGCCTCGGGCAGGGGGGGGCTCTTCTGGGATCTTTACCACAGGTATTACTTTACTAAACATGCCTTTACATTGAAATTCGTTGTAAAGGCATGCATGGTAAAGACGCTGTCATTGTAAAGGCTGCGTGGTTAAGGCATGCGTGGTTTAGGCTTGGGTGGTTGTGTCATACAACTGACAGTCCCCATGCTGAAATTTGATTGACTGCCAACGCTTCAACCATATAGTGTTGGTAGTCATCTTTGGGATCGGCTTCTGCAGAGTCCCAAGTAAAGTTAAAAAATAGAAAGGGGCAAGGTAGGAAGAGAGGGACTTTTGGGAGAAATGTTTGCCATGAATACAGGAAGGGGTCATGAATCAGCAGTAACATTTTTTTAAAACCAAGCACAGTCTTCTGCACTTGTTTTAATTATAGCCCCTGGGTAGGCCATATCCCAGGGGCATACTATAAAAATAGTAGGGGGTACACAGGCCCCCCCTCCTAGGGCTTCCGAAAGCCCAAGAGACGTATCCTCACCAGGGCCCATATGTATAAATTAATTCGGGGGCCCATGCGGCCTACCTGCAGACCCTGGGACCACCACCCCCTGGGGCACTTCTCAAATTTGTGTACAGGCACCCCAAGGACAACCACCCCCACATGCAAATATGATGAAATAAATACAGGGAGGCCCAAACTGCCCCCAGGGCCCCAGGGACCACCACTTTCCTGGAGCACATTTCGGTAAATAAATGAGGGTAACCACTTGGCTACCCTACAGCCCCAGGGACCACCACCTTCCCAGGGCTTATTAATTCAATGGCAGGAGGCCATGCAGCCCCACTCATGGAGCTATGGATGGCCCTGGAGACCGCCAACCCCCAGGACCAGCTCCTGCTACCTCCGAGGTTCCTACCCTCAGGAGTTAGCTGTTTGCTTTTGCTTGGTGGGAGCTGACTGCCCCGGGGTGGAGGGCCTCACAGCCCTCATCCTATATTTAATGAAGGCCAGGCCCCAGGGAATGCGGTCCCTTGGGCCACAATTGTCCCAGGGAGGAGGGCCTTTATAGATGGGCCTCGTAGGATGGGGTCCCCACCTCTGAAATCGGCCCTGGCAGCCTCGCCCTCTACACATTGAAATTATATATTTTTAAAGGCCAGGCCCCAGAGATGGGGTCAGCAATGTCTGAAATCGGCCCTCGGAGAGGGACACCGCATCCCCCCTCACCCATTTAAGTTTACATATTTTCAATGGCCGGGCCCTGGAGGATGGGTTCCTCAGCTGTAATCAGTCCAGGGTGGGGGCGGGGCAGGGCAGCTTCTCTCCCAATTAAGTTATGACCGGACCTCGGGGATTGGGGGCCCCAGAGCTGTATGTGACAAGGGAGGGGGGACGTGATTGACATGTTTTTATTTTTGATATTAACCATCACTGGTGAGAGGTCTAGTGTGTTGGGTCCATGTATGATGTGTGATTATGTCGTTCAACTTCAACATGTCACTATCATGGCCAGTGGTAGTGATAAACGAAATGCGAAATGGCAGCTGGTGTGTTTGATTTCACAATGAAGTTAATGTAGATCGTTTTTGATGGAGTACTGTCACCTTGTATTGGCACTCTGGAAAAGTCCTCACTAGGGTTCTGATCCTTCCCTAGATGATGCACAATGGTATAATTGTACTCTTGCAACCACAGTCCCCATTGGTCAATTCGAGGAGGCATCATGGCCTTTGGATTGCCACATATGGTCGGTAAAGCTTGATGATCAGTTACCAGCGTGAAATGTTTTCTTTACCAGAATAAATGGAAATGTTCACAAGCCCATGCTACGGCTAAATGTTCTTTTTCAGGTTGTGAGTAAGCATGTTCTGATTGAGGCAGACTTCTAATTCCATATGCCACAATATGCCTTCAAACATTCAGGTGTCCACTGTTCTGTGCAAGAATAGTGCCTAACCCATCTGGGCTGGCGTCAACAACAACCTCTGTATGATACTTTGGATTGAAATAGCATTCTCAATGGCTTATTTGATTTTCTTAAAAAGTATTTCACAATTAAATGACACATTCTTTTTTGTCAAGCCTCTCAACAGAGCACCTAGAGTGGCCAAGTCTTTCATGTATCTTGAACAATAGCTGGCTATGCCAAGAAATTAATGTACCATAGAAACTTTTGGGGGGGGCAGCATTTTACCACTCGTATCTTTGCAGGATCTGGTCTCATACCCCCATAGGTAAAAATTTGGCCACAGAATTTTAGCATTTTCTTATGGAATTCACATTTGTCAAACCTGTTCCAGCAAGCAAACAACGCACTTGTGAGATAGCTTTGTCTTGCTCTTTTTGTGCAGCTCCAATAAACAATATATAATCACCATAAATGAACATATTCATGACAGACTGTATGATACACTGATAACACACCAAAACTCAATCTTTTGTATCAAAACAGACTAACATGTCTTTGAATTCCAAGGTGAGAGAAGATGTTAGCACCAATTAATTGTGGTATCATTTCAGCAATATGTGGACCCGGATCTTCTTCTAGTTCAATTGTCTTGTTTGCCTGATGCAAGTCAACACATATGCGTACAGATCCTTCTCTGTCCTTTTTAGGCACTACCACTATGGGAGAAATCCATGGCATTGCACCAGTGGAATGCTCAAACATATCATTCTTACTAACAATTCAAGTTCTTTTTCAACAGCTTCTTGAAAATGAAAAGCAAATTGTCTATTTCTTTGAGCAACAGGACGGAAGTCCTCATTAAAATGAAATGCTACTTTCATATTCTTAAGGTTTCCCAGAATCATGAAACAACAAATGGAACTGACTGACTATTTTGTGATGATCATTCATGTTGTAGTTCACAGAAATAAGTCCCATATCATCAGATGTAATGAAACTTAGTAGTCAGGCACTTGACGCTGTCCTTGAAGGACATGGATGGGTGCTTGCATCTTCGTTTTCTTGTGTTTAATTGTCACCATAAATGAATCCTGACTTTTTAAGGACAACGATGCAGCACATGTGTACACTTTGGTATTAGATGGTGTAAGTTGCATTAATGGAGATATTTAATTTAACTTCTCTTAAGGCATAATGTTTATCGATGCACCTCTCTCAATAATGAAAGGTATCAAAGAACTGTCTATTTTCAGTGTAATCTTTGGACAATGTTTTAATGACTTTATTGCTCAGTTGGGATTTAGATTTTTCTTGGACTGACATTTTTCTTAACAAGCAGCCAAACAAACATACGCACGCTCCTCTGAAGCGAACACTCACATAGCACCATCATTTTCTTAACTTTTACTTGCTAATGATACAGAAGAACTGTTTGATGATGATTTAGATCACAGTTGACTTTCTTAACTGAAACAGATGCAGGATGATAAAATATGCTTTGCTGGAAGCCAATTTTTAAGGGTAGCCGTTCAATCCAGAAGCTCTATGCACTTTGATCAAGCACACAGCACTTTATTTGAAATGCTTTTATAGATGTTATCACAGGATACCCAGATTTTTACTAAATGGAATGTAAATGTGATTTTAGGTTTAGAATCTGTTTTATATTGCATTACATTATATTATACTATTGTTGTATTTGGTCCTTTTATGGCTGAATGTTCAGCTAAATAAAGTTGATCTGATTCTGATTCTGACTTCGTTCAGTGTTGATTTGTCTAAACTTATTCTGGAATGTTCTGGTGACCATCTTGTCTTTACGTCATGATGCACTTACTTTTTTCTTCGCTTTACAGACAGTCACAAAATGGTTCCACATTCCATACCCTTTTCATATCTTTCCTATGGCGGGACTATTACCTTTGTGCGGATATGGAAGTCCACGTCTTCAACAGAACTCCATTTTACATATAGACTTCAAAGTGTCCTTTAGTCTTGTTTCAGCTTAATTTTCACACTATGATGATGTCATTCTGGGCACCTCTGGCCTCCTTGTCAGTAGCTTGTCTGTCAGCACACTCTTTATCTCGTGCGGCCATCAACACTCATTCCAGATTAAGAGTTTTTCTCAGTATGCGTCTTCTAAATTTGTAAAGAATCCGTCAATAACTCTCAAATTCAATGCTTCTTCATCATTACATCCATTTAACTTACAATGTTTGATGAGTGTGTCAAATCTTTCCATGAATTCATCAGTGGTCTCAACAGCTTTCTGGCATTCTTAGTTGAAGATGTATTGCTCGTAATCAACCTATGGGATTGGATTAAACTTGTGATTCAGTACTTCTTTAATCTGACAATATGTGACTTCTTCGTCAGCTCGCAGCATTTTCTTTATGACGTCAAAGGGTGCTTCACGGCGGGCTGTTTCACAACAAATAGTCTTTCCATTCCTGATTGTACAAAATTCATTACCTTTTATTTAAAAAATGTTTTTTTTCTTTTCCATATAGTCAACATATTCTCATAATTTTATACCATTGTGTAATTTTTTTGTTCAAAACAACAAATAGTGTAGACATGTACAGTTAATGACAATTGTCAATTTGTTAGAAACATTTCATGTTTCACATAAACCAACAACATATTATTTACAAAATAAATACACAGAAAGACATAGAAAATTACTATATAAAGTCATGCATGTAACCGATCAGGACACTCTTGCACAGGCAACACACTCACACAAAGTCAACAATCCTAGGGAAACGTCTGCTTTTCCATATGTCAAACACTGATGGCAGTACTGTGGATTGACTAAATTTTCCACTATTGTGCTGTCTTTAGGAGTTTTCCCACATACGGTCAAAGCACGTTTCGGTGGATGTACATTACCCCCACCTTCATCAGAACCACTGTTAGTAGTTCGCTTTTCAAATGTGTGGACAGGGGTTTGCCATGAAATAATGAAAAAGATTTGATGGTGCATTTACGGAAGGAACTGCCTGGGTAAACTAAGTCAAAAATTAGTTCAATTATAATGAATGGCATCCTTTGGTGCAAAATACTTTACAGGTGCTCTCCTCTGTAACCCAAAAGGTGATCAACATGCTGTGCATTTTTATCTGTATTTACCCTGTAGTGCCTTTAAGGGTGCTAAAAAGTACTTTTCCAAGCCACAAGCCTGAGTAAAGAAAATGAAAAAAAAGGTAAGAGAAAGTGTGGAAAAGGAAAAAGAGGGAAAAGGGTGGGAAGAGAGAAAGAGTGGAGAGAAGAAAAGCAAAAAGAAAAGTGTGAAAGGAAACAAAAAGAAAGAAAAAGGAAAAAAGAAAAGAAGATATCTATCGTCTGGCACCTTATTTTACAGAGAAGGGAGTCTTTGCTCCAATAGGTACATGTCTGTGGCTCGCAGATTGCAGGTAATAGTGATGTGATGTGTTGCAAGACAGATGGTTCCTTATTACTCTGATGTGGAATGAGCTTTATGTTATACCTGTATCCAGCTCTGTAAGCCAACATTAATGGAATAAGCTCTCTGAATTTCAATGTAGTTTACATTACCATTAATGCTGTTGGGGACATATTAAGAGATGTAATATTATTGTTGTCCCTGGGCCTATATTACACATACTTGCAGTTAGGTGTCCTCGCTTACATGCCTCTTAAGATCGTGGTTTGTGTGGAACCTCTCTCATAGGTTTCTTTGTGGCACCCAAAAATGAATAATGCATCGCCCCAGGCTATACTTGTAAGTATAGCGAAAACAGATAAAGATTGATGGCCTCTCCCTGGAGTTAATTGGGATCTGATATTCTCAATTGGTACCCCCAGGGGAAATCCTACTAAGGTGTGCACTGGCACCATCCACAGTGGGACTTCCTCAACAAAATTGATGTATCGACTTCTGCAATATATGTAGTCCCTAAAACACACATTATTCTCCCCACAGATTTCTCCCACTCTCCCCCATCTAAGAAGCAAAATGTGCACTTGTACAAACAGGCCAGACCTAAGAACTTAAACAGTGCACTATTCAGTGTTGCACCAACATCAAAAATCTCAATTTCAATATCTAAATTCTGATTATTGAGGTTTAATTAGTAGCAAAAGAGTATTTAATAATAGGCATTACACAAACACACTTGTGATAAAAAAACTTTTGTTACATCATTGCTGAAAGTTCTACTCCGCATTTACTCCTTTTCGTGTATGACTTTCTCTGTTTCTCATCCTGCGATGTACCCATTGTGTGATGTATTTCAGTAGCACCGGTGTCTTTGTCCTGCAGATCCCACGCTCTGTCTGCAGTGAGGAGTGCCTTCCTGGGTACAGAAGAGCTGGCATTGAAGGACAACCTGTCTGCTGCTTTGACTGTGTCCACTGTGCACAGGGGGAAATCTCTGTCCCTGGTGAGTTTTGAAGCCTGTAATTCTTTCAATAACATGATTCAAACTTATATGAATGGCCTTGATATGACACATTCCTTGAGAAAATGAAAAATGAATTGGGAACAGACACATCTATGCAAGCAATGTTCCATGCTGGTTACATGTGAAAGACATTGATGCTTACAAAAGCAATAGGATGGTTGCAATGGTAGGGTAAAGGCTTTTCTTCACTCAGAGAAAGTTAATTTGGTAGGACACGTCCTCTGTTGATGCATTCGCTACCAAAAAGGCAGGAGTCAATGTTGAATATGGAGTATTTGTTGCAAGAAGAGAAGCAAGGGGAAAACACATTAAGTTGAAATATGGGCAACAAGACCTTGATGTGTGTTTGAAGGCAGACACCATTGATAAGGATGAGAAGGGATTCTGTCAGATTCAGAGAACTGAGAAGACTTTGGGCAGCATTTCCAGCACCCCCAAAATGACATTTTTCACCCTAATGATAAAGGAATGAATCCAGAAACAAGTGTTTGGAGTTACACAGCATAGCCTGCACCAACAAGAGTGAAAAATTAAAGACTACCACTGAAGTAAGTGTTATTATGCACTGCATTTACCATGATGCATTGGGAGCAAATTGAGTACTGGGACGTAAGGCAGAGTACCACTAACCTACTTATGTTTGAGAAAGCTCCCTTGAGCTACTGAGCTGATGTTGATGTACCTGTACCCAGTGACTGGAACAGAGCCTGTAGAAGACTTTGGCAGAATTTACAGCTACACCAAAATGGCCTGTTGCTCTATGCTGATGAAGGAAGGAGTCCAGAAACATGAGTCTAACGATATACAGGACAGCCTGTGCCAACAAGGGTGACAAATTAAAGACTACTACTGAAGTAAGTGTTATCAAGCAATGCATTTCCCATGATGCATTGGGGAACATTGAGTGCTGGGGTGTGAGGCAGTGTGCTCCCACTCACCTGCTGCTCAGCTAATTGTTTACAGAAATTGCATATTTCTGTGTTTTTGCAGACTATCTTGATTTTTTTCTTGAGGATTGATCCAAAATGTGCGACCTTCAAGCCTGTTAAAATTAAAGATAAACCAATTAGCAAGACACACATCTTTACTTACTAGGAGTTCCTTTTAATAGATCTGGTAGTTGGCACCACCTATTGGCTATTCAGAGACAGCAATATTCTAGGCCTGTGGATGCTGTGTGCAATTTTTCTTCCAAACTAGGCTCCACGCTTTTTAAGGTCATGCTTGATATTTACCCCAGGAGATGTCTTTCCATTGCAAGGAATCTGGGGGCATATTATCAACAAATAGCGACATTGATTGCTAAGTAGGGTTAGCGGCAATTTTTTTATCGCCGCGCATCACAGGATTTAATCGCTGAGATAACGTGCTATTTAGCAACGTTTATCTCAAAAGCGATAAAATTCCCGGCGATAACGGCAAAATCCGTGAATAACGCTGAGGATACGGCGATATTCACGCATTATGGCTAACTGGGTCTTTGCCATTATATCCACCTCCCATTGGATAGAAAGGGTAAGAACTGGTCTGAGAAGGTGTTTTGGAGATATTCGCGCTTAGCGCAAACATTTCCATTGCTATGCCTGCCTTGGTAATAGGCAATAGCGACGTTAGTGACTGCTTTCAGTCGCTAACAGGTTGGGTACGCCCACTTTGCAATGTCATTAGGGTTAAATATTGCTGACATGCAAAGCGGGCCCCAAACCGCTCGCTATCGCCTCAAAGCTGTCGCTAACTGCTGTTAGCAACAGCTTGCTAATAGGACGATATAATTATCGCTAAACCGGTGATAATTTCCTATCGCCCCCCCTTGTTAATATGCCCCCAAGTGAGGATCTGGGTTATGTTGACAAGGCAAATTTGCAAAGGTATGGGAACGGGTATTGTAGGTACCTGCTCTCCTCATCTCCTAGCTCATCTATGTTCATTTGTCGTGAAGAGCATGGGCTGCCGCATACTGAAGATTCAATCACACTCTGCCCATTAGTGCTTTGGATCTTAATTTGGGACAAACTTGGGACTCAGCTGGATAGATTACTAATTTCAAAATGTTCCTCTCTAGTTGGTGCTCTAAAGGTCCTCTGGTCCCAATGTATTAAATTAGTAAGTGCTGAACTTGGGCCTGGCCTTTTTTTAATCCTGGCACTGTCATAACAAAAAGCTTAAACCTTCGTTCCATGCCCTTCAATGGGGACATAGAGAGGAACCTGAACTTCTGAAACAGTCAGCGTGGTTGTATGTTCTTTTAAAAACTGTTCCTAACATTGAACCCTGTCTCTTTGGCGTGAAGTACACCTATTTATTTTAATTTTATTTATTTATTTATTTAAACTTGGATTGCGCGCAGCTACCCTCAATGGGTTTCCTGGCGCCAGGGATAGATTAATAGAAAGAAAACAAGCAAAAGGCCCAAACCAGAACAAAACAGTGCAGAGGGATCAATTAAACAGAAGGGTCTTCAGTTTTTTTCGAAAAGGGAGGAGATCAGTCTCGGCTTTCAGGGCCGGCGGAAGAGCAATCCACATCTTTGGACCAAGATAAGAAAACGAGCGGCCGCCCATTTTGGCCAGTTTAATTCTGGGGACCAAGAAATTGCCACTAGTGGAAGATCTTAAAGTACGACCAGGCTTATAGACTTGAACCAGGTTCTGCAGGTATTTAGGGGCAGAACCCTGCCGGATTTTAAAAAGAAGGCATAAGGTTTTAAATGTTACACGGTTTGGGACCTTAAGCCAATGAAGGTCACGCAGAGCCTGAGCTGCAGAAGATCTCCGGGGTACATTGCACAGTAAACGAGCTGACGAGTTTTGCACCACCAGAAACTTATTTATTGTGGCCTTATCGGCCCCAAGATAAAGCACATTCCCATAGTCAATGCGGGAGATCACAAGAGCCTGGACGACAGTTCTCCGAGTAGAGCAAGGTAGCATCCATAGGATCTTCTGCAGCCATCTTAAGGTGGAGAAACAGATTGCAGCGACCTTTGTTACCTGCTGTCTCATAGAGAGCCTATCGTCGATGAGGAAACCGAGGTTGCGGGCTACGGGGGCTGGATGCGGCAGAGGACCCATATCACAGGGCCAATGCCGAGGGCCCCACAGATCTTTATTCTTGCCCAAGATGACAACCTCCTGGGTAAGTACTGGCACATCTTAGGCTGGGCTGTGGGCACCTTTTTAAAAATAATTTTTCCTTTGGGCTGAGGTGTTTTCCACCCTGTTCATGTGATGCTATTACTCTCCAGTATACAATGCAGATGGGTTGGGTTTATAAATGTTGTCTTTATATCCGTAAAAACTCTTTGAAAAATGTTTCCTAAATCTCAGCATTTACTCAGTTGACCAGCCTTTGTTCATCTTCATATGTCAGCAAATGAAGTTACATGTTCAGCCTTCTCAATGATCTTTGTGGTGTTATTAGATTGAGAAAGAAAATATCTGTATAATGATTGTGTATTCTCTGTACGTTTTTGCTGTTTTACATGTGTATGCAACTTGTGCTTTTATATCTTTTATCGGTATGGTTTTAATTAACTGAATGAAGATAATTAAAAGGAAAGAGATGAAGTTACAGTGATCGACTTGTAATCGAATGAGTGTCTGTGCCCAAAGCTCTGCTCAGAAGTCAGTGCCCTCTGTTATTACATGCTGGCAAGTGGAATACCAAGGCTGCATAACCATGAACCCACCACATGACTCTTTAATCCACTGCCAGACACTCTTTGCCTGTATAACTTACTCTTGTAGGTTCCTGCTGTCTCCCCCTTTCCTCATTATTTCCCCTTTGTATGTTTTCTCCCTCTTACTATCAGATAATGTCTGCTCAAGAAAAATAAAAAAACTTAAAATAGTAACATAAAAAACAAGCCGACTCACCCAACTGTAATGATCTATATGATATCAATTTGATTTCTTGGTGCCAGTCGGGGAATAGGGTACAACCCTCCTTCTAATGGCCCAAAACTGGCCCAGGAATTTTGCAGTTGCCAAGCATAGAATGGTCTTGCATCTGTCTTTAAAATATGTAGGGCGTCTTTGTGGCTATATGTCTCAAGTTGTCTACATACTGGTGTCAGCCATTTCCTTCTGGGTCTAGCATAGGCGGCACTAGAAAAAAAGACAAGGGCTATAGATTTGTTAGTGATACCAAAGGGGATAATGGATGGAGTGTTTGAACAAATCAAACACTCACCCCCAGTCAACTGATCTGGGTTTAATCTATCACAATTCTTTAGCTCACTCCACCACAATTCAGACATGGCCATATGCAAATCAGTCTGACCCTGTGCCTCATGGGAACAGTTCAGCCCAAACTGCCAAGCCATGTCTTCCCTGGACCGGAAACAAGCATCCTGGGACCGGTTTCTGTCTAATAAGCCATCATCAGCCAGATTAGCTTGAATCCAGTGGCAAAGTGAGCAAAGGACCCACGTCTGGGCATACCCTGCTAACTTAGGGCGAACAAAGCGATACCAAAGGGGATGATGGACGGAGCGTTTGAACAAATCAAACACGCACCCCCAGTCAACTGATCTGGGTTTAATCCATCATCATTCTTTAGCTCACTCCACCAATCATGTGTTTTTCTCAACTGTGAGGCTTACTTCTCCTATAGGATAACATTGGGTACATTATTACAGTTGATAAGTGTTAACATTTGATTGGGAACAGATGGGAACTCATATTTGATGTATTAGAACATGTTATTTACACTGTATTTAATAGTAAAGTCTTATTTGAAAATGCCACTTTTAGAATGTTGTTATTTTTTTTGCCCTATTTGGTGCCTGCAATTAGGCTTTGGCTGTAAATTCTGCTCTGCTCACGGAATTTGCGGACTTTTGGCAATTCCACATTCCAAGGAGAACGGGGAATTGCCGGAAATTCCGCGATCCGTGTTGTAGCAGAATTTATTCCTTGTTTGTGCTTTCAAAATGCATGTTTGCAAGCGCGTTAGTGACTTACCAAGATCCTTGTGTTCGCCGACGAGTTTTCCTATCCGTTCGCTTGTGCCACGAGATTTTGGTAGCTGGCTGTGCGATCCCATGAGAGTGTGCAATCGTGAACACATCATTTGGACTCACCATAGAAATCCGAGGTTGCGAAGAGGAAACACGCTTCACGAGCTGGTGGGTCAAGTGAAACAAGATGGCCGCGCCAATTGGTGACCGCATGGGCAAGTTTGCGAGATATTTCCCCTGACCACGCAAACAGTGTCCCCGAACAGGAAAAACGCATCACAAACGGGCAAAGCAAGCAATTCTATGTGCTCGCAGAATTCTGCTTTGCTCGGGGAGATTTTTTACAGTTTCGCTGAACTTTGTGTAACGCGACTACGCAAGTTCCGCCCACCCCTACCTGCAACCTGTTCATGGGTCACATGACTGTGTGAAGTTGGCAGTTGGTCTTCGGGTATAGTTGGCAGATGGGCTTTGCAAATTTTCCATGGGCAGACACAAAATAGAGGGATTAGGTGTCCCTGGATTGGTCATTACTAGCAGGACTGGGTAGGGCTGAGCACATCCCCACTTGCAAAAAAATAGACCGTGCCCTACCTTAACACAATTTACGTCACACTAGTCAATTCAGCCTTTAGCCAGGCTGGAGCCAGGCCAGCGAGGCAGGCAATTCCAAGCACTTCAAAGAAACTTTTCCAACTTCATAGGAGGCATCAGGTATAAAACTAAAACCCTCAGACTCACTCTTCAGCACACTTCTGGACTTGTAAGACTCAGAAGGAGAACTGTTGTGCTACTCTGTTGCATGTGGGAGCGCCCGCTGCCCTGCTACTTTGCTTCCCTGCTGCCCTCCCGTCTGATAGCGAATGACTGGGCCTAGATCTTGAACCCAGAGCCACCAGAGTGACTACAAGGGCTAGTTGGCTATCCTCCTGATGAGAGCTTCAACTATTTTCACTGCACCTCGACTCTGCCTGCTGTGAGTACTAACCCCCCAAGTGGTGCCCCTCCAGTCCTGGAATTTTGGAAGGGCTGTTAGAGGTGCCTTTCCAGCCCAACTATAGTCCCCCCACATCTGGTGCAATGCAACGCAAGGCCCACAACGCTTTGCATCTGCTCATTGGAACCGACGCAGCACAACACAGTTAAACACAAGACCTCACATTGCAGTCTTCGCAGTTCCTCATCAGAACTGGTGCAATGCGATACCAGACCTTGCATCGCAGCCGCAAGCCAAAGACATAAGGTACCATACTCAGCGGGCATAACTTAATCCTTATATCTTGCTGGCACTCCAATGCGGTCAGCCTCAACTTGGGACTTTGCCCTGGTCTGGCGCAATCAGATAACGCCAGTTGGCACTTCGTGCTTTTAAGCACTACTTTTACCTAAACCTTTACAATTGCATATATCCTGTTCTACTGATTGGGTTTTTGTTATTTTGGTCGTAAATAATTTTTTTAAATGTATGGTATGTATCTTAATTGGTAAGGGAT
This sequence comes from Lissotriton helveticus, assembly GCF_964261635.1. NCBI lineage: Eukaryota > Metazoa > Chordata > Amphibia > Caudata > Salamandridae > Lissotriton > Lissotriton helveticus. The sequence continues at coordinate 1,693,593,345 of NC_136069.1, read as the reverse complement.
TTTTCTTTTGTTGTGTTTTCACGTCATTGCTATTTGCATGCAGAATAAATCCTTTACACATTGCCTCTAAGTGAAGCCAAATTGCTTTTTTGGCCAGCTACCACAGGATAATTTAGTGAGTCTATTGTTTTAATAAAATTATTTTTCCCTATGCGTAAGGTTCTTGTTTTGGCTAAGAATACATTTTTGATATTAACTATATACTTGAACTTCATCAATCTGATCAATTCAGTTAAGAGATCTGTATTAGACTCTGTTATATTTATGCATTTACTATAAATGATATGAACCAAATAGTACAACATTTTCAGCTCAGTTCAGTGTGGAAAAACTTTATTTCGGTCGATGTGACCATAAAAGTAAATACAGAATACAATACATTCCATTAAAAAAAAGATAAAAAAGTAAAAAGGATCCTTCCATCTTACACGAAAGCATACACATAATCTTTATATTTCATAAAACAGTCTGCGGCGACACATTTCCAGATTTGTTGGCCTCATTGAAGTGCATGTACAAAATATGTGCAATTACGAGGAAAGGATTACCAAGAGGGTCAAACAAGAGGTACACGTGCTAATTGTGGCTGCAGGAATAAAATTGGTTTTGGACAATATTAAAATGCTTTAGTGAAGTCATAGGGTGGTAGGTTCGGAGGGATAATCTCACAAGCCACCCTGTATACATATGCAAGGAACGATAAACACTTAGGGGCATATTACCAACAAGTAGCGATATTTATCGCTAGATAGTCTTAGCGACAATTTTATTATCGCTGCCTATCGCTGTATATGTTAGCGGAGAAAACATGCTATTAGCAACGGTTTTCTCCATTGTGCTAAAATATCCAGCGATAGTGGCGAAATGCGTGAATATCGCTGAGAATACGGCGATATTCAGGCATTAGAGACTAAATGCTCTTAGCCATGTTATCCACCTCCCATTGGATAACATGGCTAAGAACTGGCCTGAGCAGGTTTTTGGCGATTGCGGGAATATTTCCATCGCTACGCCTGCCTTGCTAATAGGCAATAGCGACGTTAGCGACTGCTTTCAGTCGCTAACTGGTTGGGTACGCCCACTTTGCATGTCATTAGCGATAAATATCGCTGACATGTAAAGCGGGTCCCAAACCACTCGCTATCGCCTAAAAGCTGTCGCTAACATCAGTCAGCGACAGCTTGCTAATAGAGCGATAGAATTAACGCCGCTTAGCAGCCGAAAACGGCCGCTAAACTGGCGATAATTGCCTATCGCCACCCTTGGTAATATGCCCCTAAGTTAGATACCCTTTGGGACATAAAAGCTTTAAAATTTAGAGACAATCTCTATCGGGTGGGGACAGTATTACATTATGGGGGACTTTAAAATTGAGTTAGACCACTGCACGAGGGGACAATGTGTGCGCAGCATTGATATCTGATTTAAGTGTATCCAACGCCTATGCAACATTGAGATTAAAAATTGGGATACGGCGAATGCAATGGGCGTGCAAGTGTCAATTTTCAGGACTCTAAAGGACTCCCCACAGTGCATGGACACTAGATGCCTGCACAACTGGGTAAGCCAGCGCTGCCTCGCTGGCTTGTAGCCTGGGCAAAAAAGAGAATATGAAGCTCTGACTGTTCCTCACAGTTACAGGCAGGGCACCCTCGCAAATCTGTCTTTGACCATTTACATGAAAAGACACAAAGAGGCAGGGTACCATATCTGAACTAGACATAAGGTTTCCTTGCTAGGGGAGGTTGGATATCATCCAGGAAGAGTTTAATGATGTCTACTTCATTCATTAGCAGAACATTGGTAGTCAAGTGTCCTAAGTTTGAGCTCACTTCGCTAGCTGCAATTTTGGTCATATGGTACATTTTTTACTAGTTCAGTGCGTGAGATGAAAGGGCATGGTTCCTCTGGGTTACTCCAAAGACTGGGCTTTCCCAGCCCGCCGCATTCATCCTTGGTATGTGTAAACCAAGGGATTTTATCTACACCCAGGAATTCCATTACCTCTTTTATTTCTGATCGATAGGGTGCCAATTCCGGCGTCACTCACAGTCTACGCCAAAAGATTAGGGGTCTGACACCAATTTCAACCCTTAGGGTCTCCTTGTTAGACAGTAATCTTAAGGAATGCCCTTCTTATAGACTGCTTTCTGAAATGCACACCACTACACACATAGGTAGTGAGGGCAGTTTGTGCTAGTTTAGCAGGCTTTCTTCTTTGCCCATTTGGGTGTTAATGAATAGCTGAGGATCATGTCCACATCAGTTCAGTTGCATGGAGGAAGTGCTGGGATGTGTATCACTTGCACTGACTGTCTGTCACACCCACAACATGTTACTTTTCTCTTTAAACAAAGGACCTGCATGTTGTGTGAGGAAGTAGACACATATCTGTGAACAATGCATGTCACAAACCTCTGACTACCCTTTGCAAATCAACCTTTGAAAAATGTTACTTTACATACAGGAAAGTTAAATGCATACCATATTATTGTAATAGCAATTTTAGATACATTTCCATGTAAATATTCATACTGTTGGTGGTTTTCAAAACAATGTGACATGGGCATGGAGTCAACCCTCCTGGAGCAATTCTTGTCCTCATTGAGGAACGCATTGGTTGGCACAATTTCAATGTTCTAGTTTCTTATGTGAGTAATTATGTACCACTTAGATGTATTATTGATGGTTGCCCTGCAATTACAATGTGGTCTACTCTATAGACAGAGACAGTCTAGAAACATAACATCATTTCATTATTTCTTCAGGCAGAGATGAATGTATGAGATGTCCTGACGACAAATGGTCGAATGAAAAACATGATCATTGCGTCCTAAAAGTGACTGAATTCCTCTCGTTTGAAGAGCCCCTGGGACTCACACTCACCATATTTGCTGCATTCTTGACTTTCATCACTTCTTTGGTCCTTGGAGTCTTCATTAAATACAGAGACACTCCCATCGTCAAAGCCAACAACCGTGGTCTCAGTTACCTTCTTCTTGCCTCCCTCATGCTCTGCTTCCTCTGCTCGATTATATTTGTCAGTCGTCCTCACAAGCTCACCTGCATGCTCCGACAGACGGTCTTTGGGGTGATTTTTTCTGTCAGTGTCGCCTCTGTTTTGGCTAAAACCATCGTAGTTGTCATTGTCTTCAAAGCAACAAATCCCAGCAGCTCTGCGAGGAAGTGGCTGGGATCAAAGACACCAACGTGCATAGTCTCCATCTCTATTTTGATGCAAGTTGTTATTTGTGTTGTTTGGCTGGTGAAATCACCTCCTTTTGCAGAGCTAAACATGGTGTCTTATAAGGAAAAAATTATTGTTGAGTGTAATGAAGGGGACACCATCTTCTTCTACTGCATGCTGGGATACATGGGGCTCCTGGCCACAGTCAGCTTTATTGTGGCCTTTCTCTCAAGGAACCTGCCTGGAACCTTCAACGAGGCCAAGCTGATCACCTTCAGTATGCTGTTGTTTGTCAGTGTGTGGATCTCCTTCATCCCTGCGTACCTGAGCACACGGGGGAAGTACATGGTGGCTGTAGAGGTGTTTGCCATCATGTGCTCTGGTGCAGGACTGCTCGGCTGTATATTCTTTCCAAAATGCTATATAATTTTGCGGAGGCCTGAAATAAACACTAGACGCAATCTTATTGGTAAAAAAACACAATTTGTTTCTTTCAGAAATTAATAGAACCATAGGTACCCAGAAATAGCGTAATGGAATAAATAAGTGCATTTGTCCACACAGAGTTATCCTGTCTGATTATAAATTCAAGAAATGGGAAATAATTAACACCAAACACACAATATTATATGTTGGACCATGACAGGGTTAAACATCCAAAAGAATTAGATCAATATTCTTTCAAGTTCACTTGACTAACAAATACATTGAGACACCGGCGATAAAGGTGGAACATTGCCACAACAATAGCAAGAGAGCCTGCACTGTTCCGCTTCTGACAAGAAAGCTGTAGGGTGTCTATATCTATTGTCCTCAGCCACAGAACCTGTAGGGTGACTATATACTCCTCCCCCAGTTACAGAGCCTGTAGAGTACTATATCCATTCTTATCAGCCACAGAACCTGTAGAGTGCCTTTATTCATCCTTCCGAGCAGAAAAGAGGAAGTAAGAAGGCAGGAAGCCTGCACTGACCCTCTCTGCCAAGAAACCTGTGGGGCGCCTATATTCATCCTCCTCAGCCATAGAATGTGTAGAGAGCCTACATCTATCCTCCTCAGTCAAAGAAGCTCTAGGGTTCCCATATCCATCCTCCTCATCCACAGAACATGTAGGGTCCTATATCCATCCTCCTCAGGCACACAGCCTAAAGGATAATACTGATTCTCCTCAGTCACACAACCAGTAGGGTGTCTATATCCATCCTTCTCAGCCAGGGATCACAAGAATGCAGGCAGCCTGCACTGACCATCTCCGCCAAGAAACCTGTAGGGTGCCTATATCCATCCACCTCAGCTGCAGAACCTGTAGGTTGTCTATATTCATCCTCCTCAGACACAGAACCTGTAGGGTGCTATATCCATCCTCCTCAGCCACAGAACCTGTAGGGTGCTATATCCATCCTCCTCAGCCACAGAACCTGTAGGTTGTCTATATTCATCCTCCTCAGACACAGAACCTGTAGGTTGTCTATATTCATCCTCCTCAGACACAGAACCTGTAGGTTGTCTATATTCATCCTCCTCAGCCACAGAACCTGTAGGGTGCTATATCCATCCTCCTCAGCCACAGAACCTGTAGGGTGCTATATCCATCCTCCTCAGCCACAGAACCTGTAGGGTGCTATATCCATCCTCCTCAGCCACAGAACCTGTAGGGTGCTATATCCATCCTCCTCAGCCACAGAACCTGTAGGGTGCTATATCCATCCTCCTCAGACACAGAACCTGTAGGGTGTCTTTATTCATTCTCCCAAGCCAGATGATGAAGGAACGAGCCTGCCCGTCAAGAAACCTGTAGGGTGGCTATATCTATCTTCCTCACCCGCGGAACCTGTAGGGTATCTATATCCATCCATATCAGCTGTAGAACCTCAGCCAGATGAGCAGCAGAGGGCAGTGAGCTTTCACACCTCTGATAAGGGCATCCTATTTACTGGAGGAAGTTGTCCTTATTGTGGAGCCAAATGAAACTTCCTGCTAGCTCAACATATTTACTTTTAAAATCACAGTGAAACACTAGCCCTAAAATATCAGTTCCGAATTGACTTGGTACTATCACTAGGGCATTAAGTGAGATGAAACACATTTAGAGAGGGTTCAAAAAGGTGCATGGCCTATATATTTAAGGGAGTGGCTTAAACAAGAAAACTAAATTACTCTGATTGCGATGATGTGCCACCTGACAGGTATGCTAGTTCCTTTGAAGTTTTGTGATTGAATCCACATTTATAACATGACATCTGACTACAACCAACCAGGACTATTGGCTTTGTCAATGGGTCTTGGCTTTTTAAGATAAATGAGTAACAATAATGATTTTGTTGTAAATAACATTGAAAGTTGACTGGTGCCATGGTGGTAAATAATAATGAAATTGTGATTGTAGAAGAGCAGCTGGGGCTACAAATAAAACCTTGTTTAAGGTAACTATACACAGCTCTCTCATTCCAGGCAATTGCAGGGACAATAGTGTTTGTAGTATTGACACACTTGCACTACTAAGCAGGTTGACCATGACAAAAAGAACTGGATCCAACTATTCCTGGGATACTTGGGGGCAGTAGTGGGCAAATAATCTGATCTGACATGTAATACCTTCAACCAGTTAAAAGGAAGAGGATCCTGAAAAAAACGATCAAAATTGGGCTTTAAGAAAATGCACAAAGCTGTGACCTGAGCTAATACCCCAGTTGACGCTGAACTAAAGGTGAGAATTTGCTATGGTGTGGACAAAAATAAGGTAAACATACCTTCATGGACATTGACTGCCAATCTGGAAGATCAGAAAGTCGTTATAGAGTCAATCTGCGCTAAATTTTTTTAATCCAGTACTCACTGCCTTAAAAGGGATCGAGCTAATATTAAAGGATATTAGTGTGCAATTAACTGATCTGAATGTTAGAGTCAACGGAAAACCAAAACAGGGGGCATCATGTCCTAATAGTTTGAACAGTCCTGCTTGTGAGCAAGTAACTCCTGGCGGACCTCAAGAGGCTCCATGTAGAATTCAATCAGTCAATACCCCTGTATCCCTGCCCTCCCTACTATTTATTTACCACCAGAGGCCTCCCCACTGGTCTTTGTTCAGAAACTAACACATGCGATACCAAAAGGGATGATGGACGGAGCGCTAGAGCAAATCAAACACTCACCCCCAGTCAACTGATCTGGGTTTAATCCATCATCATTCTTTAGCTTACTCCACCACCCCAGTTCAGACATGCCCATATGCAATCAGTCTGACCCTGTGCCTCATGGGAACAGTCCAGCCCGAACTGCCAAGTGACTATAATCCTCAAACAATTTACCTAAAATTGGGACTAACATCTTGCACAACTGCACAACTTTCACCAGTAGCAGAGTGCTCTATAAACCTGGGTCTCAGGCGTAGGTGGGGGGAGGTAGACTCAGGAGAGCTACTAAGACAGTTGGCCGGTGGATGCATTTGTGAAATTGACTCCTCCCTAGGCGACGGCGTCTCCTCATTAAGAGCGGTAGATTCATACCTAGAAATGTGTAGGCAAATATCAGAGTTGCTAACATACACAGCACCTAAAGGTCCAACTGAGGCAACACAGTGTTTTGATAATCACTGCACAAGGTATACCAAAACTCACAGATTTACTGAAAGCTCTACCCAGAGACAATGAGAACAATCACTCCTGTCAAGGCACATACAAGGCTACGCTTGCTGAAACAAAAGCAAGCATAAACACGGAGGCAAGGGAGCATCGTCCAATCCTAACATGGGACAAGGTGCTGGGGATCCATCAGTCACTCATCGAATTGGATGAAGTCACCAACTAACAAAGTTCCTGGGCCAGATAGTTTGCCTGTCAATTTGTTTAAAAATAATATTAAGCTATGGGACCTGAAGGACTGGACTTTTTAACAGTACCAGCGGTGCCAGGGAACAACACCTATAACCTTCATGGGATACCTGTTTCGGCGCACAAACTACAGAGACACGGGACACTTCCTTCGGCGTCAAAGATTCAAGGTTTATTTACTGCAGGGAACACAGAAGTCACAACAAGTACAACACGTGCAACTTGGGGAGAATGCTTCAAATTGGTTCTGTGGAGCGCTCCTTTTATACAGAATTTACTCATAGGACAACATGGTACACAAAAGTTTACAACCTGGTTCCCATAATTATCCCCAAGAGGGGTCGCTTTGGTCACTTTGGTACACATAAGGTCCGGAACATAAGTGCGGAAACATTTGGCGGTTCCCAACTGTAAAAACCCATCTTCCCAACATTAGTGAATTCCAATCGGCAGTAAAACAGATCGAAATAGGGACAAAGACAGGTGCAGAGGAAGATGGAGACAGTGGGAGATCGAAAAGGGTGTAAAAGGGGAGGTATCGGGAAACACGAGATACAGGCATCAAAGGGACGTGCCTAATGAGATGCACGGCTGAGACAATAAACCGGCACGGCAGAAGCGGGGCCATCTGCCTTACAGTATCATCCCCCTCATCGTAAAAGATACTTACAAAGAACATGTGTCTTCCACAAATATCTTGAGAGTCCCAGGGTAACGAAGCGGACAGTGTCCGTTCGCTGGCTACTTGAGGGCAAGAGACAAAATGGATGCCGTATCTAAGATGGAACCCGTGGGTACAGATGAAAAACCCACATATCAAACGAACGGTTTAAGTTAGCACAGCGAAACTGCGCATACTTACTAAACTCGTCATTTGCGGTTCTTAGATACCAGACTCGACCATATTCGTGCGAGTCGAAAACATCACTTACAATTGTCACGGAACCTCAGACGCTCCTTTTGCCCTCATGTAGGCAAGCACTAGTCGGAATCATATTCGATATTCATCAGACCCTCGAGATGTTGCTGTAGCATAGCTCTGTCCAACCGAGACCCTTTGGTAACAGGTGGCTGTCTCATACACGTTGTAGCACAGAGGCCACATAAGGCAGGACCGCACTGCACGCAAAGGCAACACATGAACAGGAACGCTACAACGACTCCAATGATCATCAGAATCTTCCAACCCCAAGTCGACATCAGGCCCCAAAACCATCCAAGTAGCGTCCAATCCCCTACATCCACGTGTATGGATTCGGAGATCTTATGCAACTTCGAGATGGCTTGATAGACAGTCGGAGCGTTATCAGGAATGAAAATACAGCAGCTCGAATGGATCACCTTACATACCCCACCTCGATCTGCTAAGATCACGTCTAAAACCATACGGTTTTGTAACGTCATAAGTCTATCCGCCTGAAGTTCTGTGGTGATATTACCAAGGGCACTGGCAGTAATATTAGCTGTCGATTCTACCACTCGAGTCAACTGTCTCAGGTTCCTACTATTAACCATAGGTCCCCAAAATGGGAGGAAACCCTTGAAAAAGTCTCCTGCCTCTTGACCGGCAGTATCCTCTTCGCTAATTACGCCTCTCACAACTCTAGTTTTGTGATAATCTGCATCTACAGTAAACGTCGGAGGCAACAAGTTTGCGATAAAACATGAGCCCATGAAGTCAGAGGGCAACCATGCATACGCACGATCATGACAAATAAAGTATGTACCCTTGGCAGCCAAAAACACAGGGGACGAGACCATTGGCAAAATATAATTTTCAGTGCAAGCACTCTCTCCAAGTCGGGCTTTCGATCTACGGCCGCGACCTATTAAACAAAAATTACCAATGTGGGGTACGACCCATATCGGAGGCGAGCTTTTAAGCTGTTTTTCACCAGTGAATACACTATATTCGCCTCTACTTAGGACCCTATAGGCTTGTACCTCTTCTTCAGGGATAAGCGAGGGATCATAGATATCGCTATCTAAATCCTCTATTGCTATAGACAAAGGTTTTTGGTACGAGGTAGGACCAGAGTAGGGGGAACGTGGTTCTCGAATGGGGTGGAAACCCAGTGCGCTTTGAAACATTGTTTGAAATGCTCGAGCAGACCCTTGGGAGCTATACGGTAACACCAGATATGGAATTCCCTTATCCGTAGTATGCGGCATCAACCCACACACCCAACAATTAGTAGTGTTAACCACTAACTGATGCTGATGAAGGAGCTGAATAAAGGAATTGTTGCGGAATTCTGCACGTCTAGCCTGCTCGTGTTCAGGTAAGATGTGAAAAGAATGAGGAGAAACAGTGGAGGTGAGTTTAAGGTCAGGGGTAGGAGTAGGTATGATAGAAGGCAAGAAATAAGACATCGTGTAATACACTCCACCCGCCAATAACGCAGAAACAGTCACAAACAGTACGAATATTTGGAACACAAAACATTTGGTACGACTGAGTTGCTGCAGCTTGAATCTTTGTGCTTGAGCTCTTTCCAAGTCCATCAGCTTTGAAAATGCCATTCCCTATGACCGTCCGCAACGTTTCTTGACGCACTTCGTTCTGTGTAGCAATAGTCAATTCCTAGGAGTTCCCAGGAACCGACGGTCTTTAACCTAGCGTCAAGACCTACTAACCAGGAGGAAGTACGCGCGCGGCCCTACGGCCTTCATTTCACAAATATATATATATATGTGAAAACAATGTCTCTCAGCTGTGGAAACAAAAAGTGTAAGGAACGAAGCTCAATGAATATGTACAAAATAATTACAATAGTATGAGTGTTCAAACTGATCATGGAAAACGGGATAATGCACTTGTCAAGGGACAGAACGGGGTCTTTTATTAGTCTTTAGTGCTGGGTCGCAAAAAGTATCGGGTTTTCCCAGGACGTGTCTGTTCGTTAAACAAAAGATCCGTCGAAGGGACAACGCCCTGTTGATCAGCTGAATGTTCTGGTCTTGAGTCTTCTGATGACAAGTGTTCAACAATGCCTTTTTGCTGCACTGAGGATTCTCCGACAGGTTGTGCGTCGTTGAAAGGTACAAACGCCGGCAATCCTTCGGTTTCAGTTGATGCACTGCCTTTCCTCACCCACGAGTCTGCTGGCAATGGGATGGGGACTTTCTTGGTATGGGTGGCATGCACCCAATTCTTCCGCCCCTCGAGACGAACTGCAGTTCTCGTGGCAAGGAGGACCTGATAGGGTCCAGTGAACCTGGGATCCAAATTGTTCTTGCGCGAAAAGTTTCGCGTTACCACCCAATCTCCGGGCTGGAGCTGGTGGCCTGGACCCTCCGTCTGCGTCGGCAATGCTTCGTGAACCTGTTGGTGAATTAACCTCAGTTTAGCAGTCAAGTCATGAAGATAATCGATCAACATTGGATACTCAAGATCACAAAAGGCACCCGGTCTAGGGACCCCCCAAACATTGGCAGGGCGACCGAACACTATTTCATAGGGACTGAGCCCTACTCGGGAGTGTACAGTTGCCCTTGTTGACAGCAATGCTAAGGGTAAAGCGTCAGGCCATGAAAGACCTGTCGTAGCCTGAATCTTTGCTAGTTTTAGTTTAAGGGTGCCATTGTACCCTTCAACCAAACCAGCTGACTGAGGATGATTGGCACTATGGAATTTCTGATTAATTCCAAGGCCCTTGCACACACTCTTCATCACACTCCCCACAAACTCACTTCCGTTGTCTGACCACACAATTCTAGGCATTCCATACCGAGGAAAGTATTCCTTCAGTAGGATTTTCGCAGTGGACAAAGCAGTATTGTCTTTGAGAGGATAGGCCTCAATCCATCGGGAGAATGCGCAAACAACAACTAAAACGTATTTCAAGTTATTGCATCGCTCCATATGGATGTAGTCCAATTGGATCACCTCAAAGGGACATGAAGGGGGAGCAAAACTACCAGGAGGAGTTGGGGTTCCCTTACCAGGATTGTACAACATACATACCATACAATTCTTAACCAAGCGTTCAGCACATTTCGTAATACCATCATTCTTCCACACAGGAAACAGCAATTTACAGATACCTTTCGCGCTAATATGTGCTAACCCATGTGCCATAGTCACAACAGCCAGCACATACGCATCAGGCAACATCCATCTTTTCTGTTCCGATAAGTCAATCCAACAACCATTCGCATCCAACTTTCCCTTACTTTCTTTCCACTTCGCCTTTTCAGTCTCGGTGGCCTTATTCTGAATTGCTTTCACACTCTCGATAGTGTTTTCACACATACTTGATTCTGCAGGCCACCTAACCGAACTCGTCACATACATTCGAGTGCTAAGGTTCCGGGCAGTCTCCTTAGCAGTCTCATCCGCAAACGCATTACCACGACCAACATCATCCGTCACCTTACGATGCGCACTACATTTAACAATCGCCACTTGCTTAGGCAACGTAAGTGCATCCAAAAGATCATTTACAAGCTGGCCATGTTGAATCTTCGTACCATGTGACGTAAGGAATCCTCTCTCTCTCCACAGTCGTCCAAAACTATGTGCCACACCAAACGCATACTGGCTATCTGTAAACACATTCACCCGTTTATCTTTAGACAACACACACGCTCTCGTCAAAGCAATTAACTCAGCAGCCTGAGCCGAATTCTGACTTAACCTTGCGTTTTCCACAATCGTTCTCAATGTAACTACAGCATACGCAGTTGTTACATCACCATTCGGTAACTTGAAACAGGAACCATCCACATAAATGTAAATGTACAGGAATTTATATAGCGCAAATCACCGAGCGGTTTCTAAGCGCTTGCTTAGGGAACCCGTCCTGGTATTCCCCTGTGAGATAACCCCGGCAGGGTATCCGCAAGGTGAAAGCCAGGCATCCCGCCGCGAGGGGCCGTTGTGGAGATTAAGCAAGCTATTGCCCAGAGTCGCAGAGTGTGAACCCGTGAATCGAGTAGGCACTGGAGCGAGAATTGTCGAGTCCATGGACATTTTAGGACTCAAGACCCCACCGAGACGGGAATTGAACCCTGGTCCCGGGCTGACCTCTGCTTCCAGGTCTGCCTCCTCTAACCAGTGAGCCACACATATAAAGTACCATCGGGATCTGTCAATGGAGTATCTTTTAGGTCAATACGACCCTTGGTTTCCTCTTCAGTTCTGAGATAGCAGTCATGTACTGCTTCACCACTTGATTCTGTGTCGATCGGCAGCAATGTTGCTGGATTCAACACATTACATCGTTTTATCCGTATATGACTGGCCAGCAACGTCAATTCATCGAACATCTCTTTGGGATTTTGGCACAGTCATTCGGGAAATCGCTGCAATTCTCTCTGGGGTCAACCTTCTCCCTTCTTTTGACAATAAGTGACCTAGATAGGTAACTTCTTGACAACAATACTGTAGCTTTGAAGGCGATACCTTGTGGTGTAAGTCATGTAGATAGTGCAATAATGATACTGTAGCCGTTTTGCAAATAGTTTCTGTATCAGCTGCCACTAAAAGATCATCAACGTATTGAATCAAAGCTGCACCTTTAGGTAATACAAAGGCATCAAGCTGACCTTTAAGTGCTTGGCTGTAGATTGACGGACTCTCACAGTAGCCCTGTGGAGCGCGTTTTAGCCTAAAACTGCGACCTCCTAATGAAAATCCGAATAGGTCTCTGCTTTCCTCTGCAATTGGGATGCTAAAGAAAGCATTCTTTAGATCGATCACTGTGAACCAGGAGGCAGATGCCGGAATCATTGTTAATAAAGCCGTAATGTCAGGGACCACGGGAAATTGTGGAACCACTATTTTATTTACCTCTCTCAAATCTATAACGAAACGGTACACAGGAGGTTTAGTTGGGTCAGTTCGTTTCAGAATTGGCAATACAGGGCTATTACATACATTTCCACGAGTTTCTTCAACAACACCCTTTCCAATGAGATCATAAACAATTGCTAACAGCGCTCGTTCGCCCTCGAGAGAAATACGATATTGAGGTAAACGCGGTAATCGCGCATTTGGTTTCAATTGAATCACATAGGGTGGAATGTCTAACAGGCCCACGTCATTGGGACCTGTGGCCCATAAGGACGCAGGGAGGGAACTCAATTCCGGTGGGAATTTATCAACCGATAAATACATGGGAGAGATCACTCTCCGTCCCAATGTAAGCTCCACTCCTTCGGGGGAACAATACAATGTTGCATATAATCGTTTCAACAAATCCAGGCCCAAAAGATTTTCACCACAACCTGTAGATAGAATCAGTGGAGCGGTTAGCTCACGGGGTCCAATCATAAGAGGCAAAGGATTAGAGACTGGGTTACTAACAGGGGCGCCAGAGAATCCAACGGAAACATTCGTTAAGCCAGACAAAGGTGCGCCAGGGAGTTTTGAATGCATGATGGAACTTTTTGTCGCACCAGTGTCTAACAGAAAAGGCTCAACTACACCTGATGTAGCCACTGCAACGTAAGGCCCACTCTGATCAACCGGAACTGACACTACTCCCTCTCTTTGTCGTTGGCTGTCCTAGTAATGGTCATTTACAACAGTTTCATGCTCTGCATAATAATCATCAACATTATACTGTGCAGATCGAACTGACCCCGCATTTCGCTGGTCAAAGTAATAATTTACATCCGATTGATTTTGATGACGATCAATCTGATTGTGGAATGAACCACGACCTCTACCACGAGGTGCCTGTTGAGGACCACCACCACGGTTTCCACGTGTCGACACACCATTCAGACGGTCCCGTAAGGCAAGACAATCATATTTTAGGTGTCCCTCTTTCCTACAATATGCGCACTGATTATACCCAAGTGAAGATCTGGAATCAAAGTTGTCAGAGCGCGGCTGTGTCCTATCGAGCTGTGCTCGTGGTCAATACTGTTGTTGCGAATCATTTTGGTTTGATCGTGGAGGGTATGCTTGCTGCAACAAAACCTTCGTTTTGAGCTCCTTAGTTTTCTTTTCTACACGATCACTTTCTTCCTTTTCCCTATTCTCATAATACTGAGCCGTTGCTAGTATTTGCGCAGGGGTTGAAACTGCCCACGCACTTTCTGAATTCTTCAATTTGTTGCTTAGTTCAGGCAACAAATTCGACACGAATTTGTCAACGAATAACCGCTGGCCTCCCTCAGCGCCCATGTCCTGGCCGCTGTGGTCGACAAACGCTTCCTCAAACCTTGTAAAGAAATCTGAGACACTCTCGTCTTTCTTTTGCTTACAAGCTGATAACTTATCCCAGTTCACCTTCATCGCTGGCATGAGAGTTTTCATGAGCGTAATGATTTTCTGAGGCAAATCCAAAATCAGCTGTTCAGGCTTGGCCCCACCGACTTGTAATGCATCAGCTGCTAGCAGTGCAGCCCAATCACCCCCTAATTCAACTGCGTGGTTGGCTTGACGAATTTTAGCCCAAACTGGTTGCGGTACCACATTGCCAAACAACATGTCGATGTCGGCAATATTCATAATAGTAGCTTCCACCAGTTGTGATAACTCCTTATAATAACCAGCCGGATTTTTACGCGGATCGGGTAAGGATTGCTTCACTTGCAAAACTTCTGATCGTTTCCATAGAAGATGTATCCACACCCTTCGAAAATGCGGTAGCACCACAGGGTTACCCTGCGGATCTCCAGGCACCCACAGTGGCGGGACTTCTCTCATAGGATACTGACCAGGAACCGCTTTCCAGTTCTCAGTGGTATCATCTAATGACACCCGAGAATGTGCTGTGGGTCTGAATGCTAATAAGCGTTCCACGGCACGTCGTACATCGTCTCCTATAATCATACCGTTTGAAAAGTGACTCTGAAGTTCAATTATGTCGGACGGTACATTATCTACATCATCATTATACCATTCTTCCCTCAAAAAGTTACACATCTCCTCAAATACGAATCTCTGCGTAGGCTCATTAAACTGAGAAAACGTATCAAAGACTACACGTGGAGTGTAATTAGCAGGATGTCTTATCCACCTATGTGCCATTGTTACTAACGTCTCTTTCTCCCTACCACTAGGGATCTGACTCCGTCTCTGAGGAGTTTCAGATAAATTAGACGAAAATAACGGACCAGAAAGAGGTGAATAAAGAGTAGCAACAGAGTTAGGAACACGCTTACGAACAGAAGGAGAAAGAAAAACAGGGGCAACAACACTGGAGGTGAAGGAAGGCATAGTAGGAACGGACAAGATAGTTGGAGTAGCAGAAACAACAGTCTGCGAAGGTACAGGTACAGGAGCAGTAGGAACAAGAACAGGTGGTGAAACAAACGTAGGGTTAACAGCGGGCTGGCCCGCAGCCGCTGGAGCAACAAGAGGAACAACAGGGGGAGCTACAGGAGCAGTAGCACCCTGTACATAAGGAGGTGGTGATTTCATCAAGTATGACAGCAAGGAATCCTCCTTCAAATCTTCTTCTTTCTTTTCTAATTTATTCGGTAAAACTGGGTAACATTTATCTATTTTCATGTGATGCAATCTAGTAGCGATTTCCATGTCTTTTCCTTCTTTGTCTTGTCTACATTCTTTTATAGCTTGCATTACAGGAACAAACTCTTGTTTTTGATCCTTTTTAAGTTGTTTGATTTCTTTCTGCTTGGCCTCTTTACGCCATATCCGAAAGGAATCAAACATAGCTGGCCTAGCTTTCTTTAAAAATAATTTAGCCTCAAGATTATCTAAAATCGAAAGTTCAAAAGTTCCATGTGGTGGCCATCTAAGGTCACCGTCTTTCTTTGTATAGCGGACCCAGTAATCATTATATATTATAGGACCCACCCCATGTCGACTATAAAGATCATGTATCGGAGTTCCAACTGGAGGTATCGGACACGAGTCCTCCAACCGGGAATCCATTGCGCAACATTTGAAAATACGAAACAAATCACTATGGCTAGGCATCGTGCACACTAACCTAGTATCAAACTTCAAGGATTACCGAAGCAATAAAACCTCGTGTAAGTCAAAACCCTCGGTTTTTGGCAATTGCAACTGTCAAATAATACTAAGGACCAATACTAAGAACCACAAATGCAATGGAACCATGCAATACAACAAAGCCTTAAGGCTATCACAAAGCTCGGAGAGCTAACCACAAAGCCTGAGGAGGCTATTACAAAGCTCAGTGAGCTATTACCACAAAGCCTTAAAGGCTAACCACAAAGCTTTCAAAAGCTAGAACAACCACTAAGGACTGGGAGCGACCCACAAATACTTAACTCAGAACTTCAATGGCGTCACCAGGAAGGCCCGTCTGTCGTCTCGCTTGTACATAAGGTCTACGCCGGGCGTCGAAGACAGGTCGACAGTCAGGGCATCGGTCCGTCGCAGCCGTCAGGAGGCGGGAATCTTCGCAGGGAAAAACTTCGGGCCACTTATTTCGACAACAGGATCGATGAAGCGGGGTGCACCTTCCCTCGGAGATTTCACACGAAGTTCCTCACGATCATCAGGCTTTGGACCGGTACCGCTGAAGTCGCCCCACGTTGGGCGCCAACTGAAGGACTGGACTTTTTAACAGTACCAGCGGTGCCAGGGAACAACACCTATAACCTTCATGGGATACCTGTTTCGGCGCACAAACTACAGAGACACGGGACACTTCCTTCGGCGTCAAAGATTCAAGGTTTATTTACTGCAGGGAACACAGAAGTCACAACAAGTACAACACGTGCAACTTGGGGAGACTGCTTCAAATTGGTTCTGTGGAGCGCTCCTTTTATACAGAATTTACTCATAGGACAACATGGTACACAAAAGTTTACAACCTGGTTCCCATAATTATCCCCCAGAGGGGTCGCTTTGGTCACTTTGGTACACATAAGGTCCGGAACATAAGTGCGGAAACATTTGGCGGTTCCCAACTGTAAAAACCCATCTTCCCAACATTAGTGAATTCCAATCGGCAGTAAAACAGATCGAAATAGGGACAAAGACAGGTGCAGAGGAAGATGGAGACAGTGGGAGATCGAAAAGGGTGTAAAAGGGGAGGTATCGGGAAACACGAGATACAGGCATCAAAGGGACGTGCCTAATGAGATGCACGGCTGAGACAATAAACCGGCACGGCAGAAGCGGGGCCATCTGCCTTACAGTATCATCCCCCTCATCGTAAAAGATACTTACAAAGAACATGTGTCTTCCACAAATATCTTGAGAGTCCCAGGGTAACGAAGCGGACAGTGTCCGTTCGCTGGCTACTTGAGGGCAAGAGACAAAATGGATGCCCTATCTAAGATGGAACCCGTGGGTACAGATGAAAAACCCACATATCAAACGAACGGTTTAAGTTAGCACAGCGAAACTGCGCATACTTACTAAACTCGTCATTTGCGGTTCTTAGATACCAGACTCGACCATATTCGTGCGAGTCGAAAACATCACTTACAATTGTCACGGAACCTCAGACCCTTACTAGTTAACATCTTATATAGCTCTATTCAGCTCGGGTAACCATAGTCCTGGTGCAGTGCCATTATAGTCCCAATCTTTACAAAAAAGTGACGGAGGGGATCCCAAATGCTATCAACAGATTTCACTCAGCAATAGTGTTGGGCAGGATACTACTGCAGCACCTGGAGAATTGGATAACTGATAATGAGATCTTAACAACAGCTTAATTTGGAGTTATGAGGGGATTAGAAACAATTGACTAAAGCCTTAACCTCGCCCTCATCCACTGGAACAGTATGTTTGGGTCAAGAAAGGATTGCTATACCTTGCCATCATGGACCTAAGCTCAGCTTTTGACATTGTCGACAAAGGTAAACTCTGGGTCAAATTACTGGACTTGGGAGTGGAGGTGGGTTGGTGCATATCCTAAGTAAATTACAGGAGAATTTTGATGGTTGCTTTTGGTATGGTATTAATGGCGAGTGCACCCCTTATTCCAAAATAAGCAAGGGAGTACGTCAAGGCTATGCCCTTGCCTCTTTGCACTTTAGTATATACACAAATGACTTGGAGAAATATATGGGAAATATTGTAGAAGATTCCCTAGGGCAGAGACAAGAGCCATTCCCATATTAATGAACATGGACAACTGTGTCCTTATGTCAAGAACAGCGATGGGATTACTGACATTGCTGGAGGGATTTGTTTCATTTATGGGATTTCTGCGGCTGCAAACTAACAGAACTACGGCATTTACCATGATCTACGGCTGCTCTAAAAGGAAGATGAGGCCATTCCATATACAGGAAAAAAGGTTGGGGAATGTGAGCACATACACGTACTCGGGGTACCCTTTGTTGAGAGCTGTAATTGGAGACATCTGGTTTGGGTCAGATGCCTACACATGGAACAAAATATTGGTGATATATATAAGTTTGCCAAGAAATTAGGTTTCTCCCCCAGTTGGTGTGCTGCTAAATATATATAAGGCTAGATGCATTAATAATAATAATAATAATAATAATAGTAAAATTTATAAAGCGCATGGTTACGCCACTCGGCGTGTCCCCACGCTAGGTGAGAGGGAGTAGACTGAGGCGACAGCAGGAACTGCCTTGCGCTAAGAAGAGAACAGGTGGGTTTTTAACAGCTTTCTGAACTTAGTTTCAGAGCATTCTAGCCTCAGGGGGATCGGCAGTCTATTCCAGTTTTGAGCAGCTAGAAACCGGAAGGAACGACCACCCATTTTAACCTTCTTTATCTTGGGGATTACCAGCTGTCCCATCCCGCTGAATCTAAGAGATCTGCTAGGAACATACTTGGTAACTAAGTCTCTTAGGTATGCCGGGCCCTCGCCATGAACAATACGGTGGCATATGACAAACATTTTGAACAGTACTCTTTGCTTAACTGGGAGCCAATGCAATGAGTCAAGTGCCTTCTTTGAAGCCGCTCTCCTGGGCTGCATGAGAGCCAACCGAGAGGCGGCATTCTGTAGAACCTGTAATCTCCCAAGGCCTTTTGCAGTGGCTCCCAGGTAGAGTACGTTCCCATAGTCAAGGCGAGCCGTAATTAGTGCGTATATCAACGTCTTCATAGCGCCTAATGGGAGAAGATCCAGCGTTTTTCGTAGTTTTGTTAATACGCCAAAACATTTCCCCACAACTCATCGAATGTGACCATCATACGAGACAGTAGGATCAACCCAAATCCCCAGGTTTTTTGCCTCAGTGCAAGGGGTAGGGATAGGACCCAGACTCGGAGGCCACCATTCCGAGGTCCAGCTAGAGTTGTTGCCTCCCACCACCAGCACCTCCGTCTTGCTGCCGTTCAATTTCAGGCAGTTCTTGTCCATCCAGGAGGCAAGCTCCTGCATACAGTCTCTGAAATTGGAAGCCGCAACCCTAGGCGCCTGGGATAGGGAGATCAGTAGCTGGGTGTCATCAGCATAAGAGACTACATCTACTCCGAAGCCCTGCACAATCTCCACCAAAGGAGACATGTATAAATTGAACAGGGAGGGACTAAGGGCAGAGCCCTGGGGAACTCCCTGCTCCAATTTAGTGTCTTCAGAGTAGTGTACACCCTGCCTGACCTGTAAACTGCACCCAATTAGAAAAGATTTTAGCCATATCAGGGCCGCACCTAAGACGCCACCCTTGTTCAGACACTGTAGCAAGGTGTAGTGTGACACAGTATCGAACGCGGCATTTAGATCTAGCATAATCAGTGCCATGGTGTGTCCCGCGTCTGCCCCCCATTATAGCAGCCACCTATAGATCAGAGATTTGGGGAACACACAAGCCGGCTTCATTACAGTTTTCTGAAAATAAATTTGTACGGAAACTTCTACGCCTACCCAGGTCTTACCTGAATCCATCTGCCATTACGAGTTGGGCCTTGCTCCTGTAAGAGATCTAGTTTTGCTAGCTCCATTACTGTTGTGGATATCAGTTTGGAACCACCCAGAAGCAGTCTTGACCAAGATCCTAATCAATGACTAGATAAAATTAGACAAGGCAAGCAGTATTGACTGGCTGGAATATATCGAAACTCAACAGACTTTTATAGTGCGGCTTGAACTTTTTAACAACCCCTTGTGTATCTCTATGCAGATGGAAGTCCTGGTTAAGAGAGAATGGTTGGACCATTTATTTTTATTTATTTATTTTATGTTCTTGTAAAGCGCCTGAATAGACCCCCGAAGGGGTATCTCCGCGCTGTTGCTGCAAAGGGAGTGTTTTGGATAGGTATGTTATGATGATGGTACTCAGACAAGAGAGGCATTAATTACTGGGATACAAGTATGTTTTTAAGGTTTTCCGAAAGATCTGGTGACTGGTAAGTGATCTTAGTTCGGGAGGCAAAGAATTCCAGAGTACTGGTCCAGCATAGGCCAGCGCACGGCCACCTTGTCTGGTCTTCTTTACTCTGGGTACCTGCAGTAACTGCTGGTTACTGGAGCGTAGAGAGCGCCCGGGGGTATAGGGCTGGAACATTTCCGTCAAATATTTAGGGCCTTCCCCTATCATACTCTTGTGGATGGTGCATAAGGTTTTAAACTGGACTCGTTTCCTCACTGGGAGCCAGTGGAGTCTGATCAGCAGGGGACAGGAGGGAGTCCTCGGAGGAACGTTCAGGACAATCCTTGCTGCTGTATTTTGGATTACCTGTAGTTTGTTAAGTTGTCCCTCGTTTGCTCCAAGGAGCAAACCGTTACAGTAATCCACCCTGCTGATGACAAGAGCCTGCACTAGCGTTTTCCTGTGATGGTCCGGTAAGTAGGGGAAGACTCGTCTTAACATCCCAATAGCCCGAAAGCAGGTACCGGCAACTTGATTTACATGATCTTTAAATGTGAGTTGCTGATCAAGTAACACTCCCAAGTTCCTAACCGTACTCTTGGGGATGGGGACAGGGCCTAACTCTAAGGGCCACCAGTCAGATGACCAGTGTATTGCCGCTTGCCCGAACAGCATAACCTCAGTTTTCCCTACGTTACACTGCAGATAATTTGATGACATCCATTCTGCAATGGCTCTCATGCCATCTGCGAAAGATCTTTTTATTGCAGGTGTAAGGTTTTTGAAGGGAAAAAGGAGTTGGGTGTTGTCAGCGTACGACACCTGGGTGAACCCGAAAGATCTTGCTAAGTTGGCTAGGGGGGCCACATACACGTTGAAAAGCGTGGGGCTCAAACAAGAGCCTTGTGGCACTCCCTTGTTGAGCTCCCTGTGGATGGATTTATGGGAGCCCAGCCTAATTTCTTGGGATCGGCCAGATAGAAAGCTCTCCATCCATGCCAGAGCCCCTCCCTCCACGCCTACCTCCCTAAGGCGGTTGAGAAGCACCACGTGAGACACCGTATCAAAAGCGGCGGAAAGATCCAACAGCACCAGAATCATAGAGCTGCCGTCATACAGTGCCATTTTGATGTTATTGGTCACTGTTTGAAGGGCTGATTCTGTGCTGTGGTTTGGCCTGAACCCAGATTGTGAGGAGTCCAGGCCATCCATCGCTTCAAGATGCTGGGAAAGATGGGTGTTCACGTGCCTCTCCGCAACCTTGCCGATGTAGGGTAGGAGAGAGATAGGTCGTAAGTTGGAGAGGTCCGTCCATGGAGATGCCGCTTTTTTTCTTATCGGGTTCACCACCGCCTTTTTCCAGTCTGCTGGGACCTGGCCTTTCATAAGGGAGGTGTTAATCACTTCCAGTATGGGGGATCCCAGGAGAGAAATCAGAGGGCCAACCATTTTGGCAGGAATGAGGTCGTTGGGAGATCCTGATTTAATATGACTGCAGAGGGAGAGAAGCTCTGTATTGTCAATTGGAGGGAAGGATATCAGAGGAAGTTTATTGTATAGTAGCGGGGTCTGAGGAGGACATTTGTTGGTCTTATTTGTGATATTATTATTAACTGCTACTATTCTTTCGTAAATAGTATTTATTTTGTCCTCAAAGAATAGTGAAACTTCATCGCATAGGACCTGCGAAAAGTCGTTGGAGCTCTCACATGCAGTTGGTTTTATAAAATTCTGCAAAATTTTGAAGAGCTCCTTAGAGCAGTTACCCGCTTCTGCTATCTGTTGCGTTAGGTGTTGTTTCCTAGCTAGCTTTATATTTTTATAGTACTCTGATTGGGCGTCTAGGAAAACTACACGGCTATCCTCAGTTTTCCTTTTCCTTCATGCCTTCTCAGCTCGTCTGCATTTTTGTTTCCCTGCTCTCAATTCATGGGTATACCAACTTTCTTGCTTAGACGCAGGATACTGCTTATGCCGCTATAAAGGAGCTAAAATGTCAATGGCTTGCTTAATGGAGACATTAAGCTTAGCTAATGCCATATCTGCTGTGTCTGTTGCCAGAATATCAGGACATGTCCAGACTTCCTGTACTTTATTGGCAGTCACTTTGTGCCATTGTCGTCGCTAGATAGGGGGGAGAGGAGCACTTTTAACAGGTTTTGTTGGAGTCAGTAATAGAAATTCTAACATGGAGTGATCTGTCCATGATATCTCCTTTGCCTGGGAGCAGATTACTTTGGCACAGTTGCAAAAGAGTAGATCAAGCATATGTCCTCCTTTATGGGTGGATCCATGGTTTTGTAGTTCTAGACCTAGGTTAAAAAGGTCCGTAATCAGAGCAGTAGATTCAGACAGTGTTGGCAGATCTACATGCGTATTAAAATCTCCCAGGAGAATAAAATCTTCTTTGGATTTGAGATGGGGAGCTAAGATTTCCTGGAGAGTAAGCGCAAAATTAGGGTTTGGTCCCGGAGGCCGGTAAACCAAAGCACCTTTCCAGGTGATATGGCTGGTTGAGGTGATTTTAAAAATCATAATTTCTAACTGTGAGTGTAGATGTTGTTCTATTATTGTGATTATTATGTAGTCCTTGTGTATTATTGCCAGGCCACCTCCTGTTTTAATTTCTCTGTCTAAGTGTTTGATCTTATATCCGGATGGGATCCCCATTGCTATAGCTGAAATAGTATGGGGTTTCATCCATGTTTCGGTGAGAAAACATATGTCCGGCTGAGTGGTGTTAATTAAATCCCAGACCTGGTGTTGGTGTCTGGGTAGCGATCGCACATTTAAAAGGAAGCTCTTCAGGCCCAGTGGGAGCGCATTTTGGTCGGGTGGAAGTGTACTGTTGTCGGAGAAACGCCGACATTTGATGAAGAAAACAGAGGAGGTGGATTCTAGCAAACCTTTAGTCAGAGCATATGAAATGTCAGAAACAACCAGAACTATGGAACCATATCTGCCCACTATTCTGAGTTCCAACCGTTACGACATGGTCAGATTCCTCCTCCGTCCGTCACATCTATTAGTGGCTTATCCATCTACAGCTAGATATAAACAGGATCCATTAGCCTGTCCTTGCGAATCAGTCTCGGCTCAACCGCAGTTGCATTTTTTATTATTTTGTGGGCTTTACAAAAGGATCAGGAAGGCACTGCTCATCCCCTTGCTGAGGTCCCTGAAGATAAAGCAATGCAGGCCTGCTTTGCTGTCCCTACAGTTACTACAAACAGACATGGTCTGCTTTACTGTTTATAATTATAATTCTTCGTCAGTCAGAGTACTGAAGCTGATGGGAATATAATTGCCAGTCATCAACATCAACTGGTCCACCAGAGCCCACTCCTGTATCTGTTTTCCTGACTATGGGGCAGGTTTACAATAAACTAGCACAGTGCGGTGCTGCAAATCATTGTGCTGCACTGTGTTACTTTGGAAGCATAGGGAGGCAAAATATGAACAACAACATGTTGCATCTGTGTGCTTCCCCCTGCGCTGCCACACAAACTGCTACAAGGATGCCTGCGTCACAGGATGATTGTTTATTTTCGGAAAGGATTCCCTTCCTGCACATAAATAGTCAGATTTGTGTTTTACAACTTCTATGTGTGGTGCATTAGCACACATGGAACTTGTAAAACGTCTATTTGAAGGGTTGTTTATGTGCAGGAAGGGACACTTTCCTGTACATAAACAATCACCAGAGATGATTATCTCTCTCTATGTGTGCTGCAGAATGCAAAAAGCATAGAAAGAGGAAAATATTTTAGGGGAAATGATTACATTTCTCCTCGATGCGCCTCCTTTGGAGAGGCGCAGCATTCAGACCCATTTCCATATTTAAGCTTTATTGTAAATCTGGAAATGTGTCTGTTCCATAGGTGATGCATGGGAACACCCACAGCAACACCCATGGAAAGCCCTGCGTGACTTTTCGTGTCCTTGTAAATATGAAAAACAACAAAGGGAAGATGCCAATACTGATATGTTCTTTTAGCAAAATCTTTTCTCAAAGATACAGACAACAGTTCAATACCCGGAGGGGCTATTCAATAGCTGTTTATTCAAAATTATTACAAAAAATGAAGTGTTAGCAGTGTATTGTTTGCAATTTCTAGGATTTGCCCTATAATATTATAGGTGACCAGCCATTTCTCCAACTGGCTTACTTATTTCTAGTTTGTGTGTATTTTATGGATGTTTGAATGAAAGTGGATTGAATGCAATATGTCTGATGAGTGATGATATGGTTGAAGTTTTTTACTGCTTTTTTGTCCTAATTTTCATTGCTGGATAAGAATATAACCCGAAATGGCTCACTAAAGTATAAATTGTGTTCATTTTGAATAATTTTGAATAAACAGCTATTGAATAGCCCCTCCGGGTATTGAACTGTTGTCTCTATCTTTGAGAAAAGATTTTGCTTAAAGAACATACCAGTATTGGCATCTTCCCTTTGTTGTTTTGCTTTTGAGGCTCAGCCTTACTGATTAGAGCCAGCCCTATTTGTTATTACTTGTAGACATGAGGCAGAAAAATGCCAAAAAGTGACGCACCATTGGATGCACTGACCTTAAGATTGCACCTCAATCTGGGAACATTCCGTTCTCTAGATCACGTGACCAGGGTAGCGAGCTTTAAACACTACACATTTTGCAAAGCACGCACACTTTATAATTGAATTCATTATATCATGCACAATATCCTACTTATGTTGCAATATTAGCACATATTCCTTTTATTCATGATATTGATTGTGTTTGCTGCATTTAGGAGAACTGTACGGACTCTGTAGACGCATCTCAGACCTAACGAGTGCCGAACATAACTTATATTGCATCAGTGTCTAGGCATTTTATTGTGTACACCAACATTACAAGCATCTGCACTCATTGCATTACATGAACTTGTAATATTTATTGTGATGAATTCTGTGGTTTTCCTATTTTATATCTATTTTAATCATGTTTGTTTTTATGACAATATTTTGTATTACATGCTTTTATGATTTAACTTAAATCGAATAAAGCTTGTTTTTGAAAAAAACTAATTGCAAGACTGAGAATTAAATATTATTGGGCTTGTGAAAGGAGTAGTGTTGTTCAGAGTGTGTCAATCACTCCCATTATAGTCACTTAGTCCAAAATGTACGCCCTTTTCCTCTCCACACCTTGTCCATCTGCATATCTTACACCCCATCTCTTCCCTCTTCTGCACCCTCTTTTCACTCTCTTCTGAATGCACTTCCTCACATCTCCTTCACTGCACCATACTCAAACAAGCAAAGCTCAGATTCACCTGTAAGTAATGAGTTTTCTTTTACTGTTCTGTGTCCGTATTTTGGCAACTGTGTACCTCCTTCACACATATTGGCACTGTCTCACAATTGCATATAGAATATGCAACCACTTCCCTGTACACTCTGACAGGAGACAAAAGACTGGGGGGTATATTATCAAGGGGTTTATCTCCGCTTTTTTGGCTTTAAAAGCCAAGAAAGCGGAGATAAAATGATCTCCCTATTACCAAGCTGTCGCTAACACCAGTTAGTGACCGCTAGTAGGAGATAGCGACCATCTTGGGCCCCGCTTTGCATGTCAGTGATATTTATCACTAATGACATGCAAAGTGGGCGTGCCAAGATGTTAGCGACTGGAAACAGTCGCTAACATCGCTATCTCCTATTACCAACTTTTGGAGATATTCGCGCTAAGCGCGAATATCTCCAAAAGCTAACACCTGCCCTGAGCAGTTCTTCACCATGTTATCCAATGGGAGGTGGATAACATGGCTAAGAGCATTTGCTCGATAATGCATGAATATCGCTGACTTTTCAGCGATATGCATGCATTGCGGCCGTTTTTTATCGCATTTGCGATAAACCTTGCTAATAGCAAGGTTTATCTGCGATAAAAATCGCCGATGTGCGGCGATAATTTTTGTCTCTAAACAAGTTAGAGACAAAAATTATCGCTAGTTGTTGGTAATATGCCCCTGGATGACTATGTATTCTGAGCACTTTTAAGAACCACTGACAATAAGGAGACCACCACTGCTTGAAACCTCAACCGCAGAGCTATCAATCGTGGCCCGTTATAAACACCTGGAAAGTGTGCCCTATACAAGGGTAGAATGCTACTCAAAAAATGAAGAAACATAATATCCTGGAGAAGGCTAATAGTATTAGGGAATGCAAGATGAAGTAAATTGTGAAATATAAGCAGAACTAAAGTGCTGAAATGGATTACCATAGTGTGTTTTACAATAATAGTTTAGAAATTCATGAGTGTTATCTGCCGGTAAAGTTAAGGACATAAATACAGAGCCTCCTAGGGAGCTGTTTGAATGTCTGTTGTTATTTACTATGGGGTCTTAGACTCTGAGGGACCCGGCCCACTTAAAGTCCTGACTACCACTGACAGCAGGGATGGACCCTGGTCTCCGAGTGCTCCTGAATCTGAAAAATACCATCAATAATTGGGGGATCCTGAGATATTTATGAGCTGCAGACATCAGAAGCCCACCTTCCAGCAGCAGAGACTCCACTGAGGAGGGTCTGAAGGGGGTGATTAGGGACAGTAGACAGGGGAAGAAGACTGGAAACAATAGGGCCAGTTAGTAATCCCTGCAACTACAGTCCAATAATTACAACACCACATTCATGTGTTCAGATCAGATACATAAAGAGGGAAGCCATGTTCCTCACTCCATCACTTACATCAAGCATTAAACCTGCAGTCATCTGTTCCAATGCTCTGAAGGAGTCCTGCCTGTAACTCAGCACACATGTTTCTCAGTTATACATTAGATTCAAGGTTACACTGGCATCATCTGACGGCTCATATTTTTGTGTCCTCCTCCGCAGACCTTGATGCCGCAGGTCTGAATTATAAATGCGAAAGCTCACTGCACCAGGCTTTATTTCAAAGTTCACTTTGGGTTATAGCAAACTAAAATGTTGATTCTTGTATTTATGTTCTTTCATTCAAACATGTTATGCTCTCACTCAATATATCCGGGGGGAGGGGGTGGGGGGGCTGCACAAGGGGAAGATGCCATTCAGAGACACAATTGAACAACCTAGATATACATCTTGCCAGAAGTGCCAAAATCAAGTGAAGACCTTGCTGAGAAAATAGAAAAAGCCATCAAAATCATACCGTAGTACACATAATAAAAATCAATGCTTGACAGGGCACTCTTGTGAGGCCAAAGCGAACACAGACAATTGCACAGACATGCACAGATGTATGACATACAGTGCCAAAAACAACTATTATCAGGCAGTGCATCACTGAGTCATCATAAGGGACAAATGGGCAACTTCGATGGCATGGGACTGCACTTTACACTAGGCACACAATAACTGCATCCTATGCTAGGTACACAGTAGCTGCACCTAGTACGAGGCACATACTAATTGCATTTTATACTAGGCACACAGTAACTGCATCTCATGCTAGGTACACAATAACTGAATCGTATGCTATGCACACAGTAACTGCAACCGATGCTGGGCACACAGTAACTGCATCTTATGCCATGCACACAGTAACTGCATCTTATGCCATGCACACAGTAACTGCATCTTATGCTGGGCACACAGTAACTGCATCTTATGCCATGCACACAGTAACTGCATCTTATGCCATGCACACAGTAACTGCATCTTATGCCATGCACACAGTAACTGCATCTTATGCTGGGCACACAGTAACTGCACTTTATGCTAGGCAGACATTAACTACCGCTGTAGGTGTGCCCATTGTCGTGGTGTCTAATAAAATTCAAGGTGGAAACCCTGAATGGTTTGTAATACTCATGCATCCTGAGTCTAAAGATGCCAATTGTGTAGAAAGATTTGCACTCGACCCCCCTCTGAGGCATCAATAAACCTTCCTTGTGGAGGTAGCGGACTGGAAACCTTGTTTGGGGCTAACTGCGTGGAAATGCCGTTGGGAAAATCACTGCCTGGCTGGGAAGAAGATACCCCCCTCTGGTGGAGTCCTGCCAGTCTCCTTGGGCCTTGCCAGTTATACCAGCCTGGTGAGTGGCCCCTGCCTCCCACGGCCCACGCAAAAAGGCCAGTCTGGAACACCTTCTTGAGATTAGATTGTGCTTTGTCTTGTACTAATACAAAGGGGGCCCCCTGTAAAAGATACGGGCAGACGTCAGGGGAAAAATTACACTACTGCAGGGGAGAAAGTCCACCCTAGCGGATCTGAAAGTGGCCCAAGAAGGGTCCAACATAAATTAACAAACAACAAGGAACTCACCAAGGGGTAACAGAGAGGTCACACGGTACACAAAATATTAAATAAGAAAGTACGAAATCTTTATTTTCTTTTTATCATATAAGTCTCATCCAAAATATTCCATATCCTGATACATTTATAGATTAATTCATAAAAAATACTTCAATAAATACATAATACAATCACCCCACAAAACCTCTCAACAGACACACACATCCTTCTCTTTCAGTCACACTCAAACATTCGCTAATATGCCAGACACAAATTACACATTCCTCAACGTAATCCCCAGAGTGACAGCAATAACGAATGGATCCTGCAGGATCTTCATAGCAAATTGCCAGAGGGTCCAAGTTGTTGAAACAGGATCCAGGACACACGTAAAGCCAACGCGCGTTTCGGTGCTCAGCCTAGATCAACAGACACACCTTCATCAGGGCTCTCACGCTGAGGTAGTGGGGGACACAGCACATAGGAAAATACCCTGTGGCCAATTTGTCATCAACAAAAAATATTTTTTTCATTTTAGAATACACACCCTCATGAACTGTTGCACAATTTTTCAATTTATTCTTCCCATCAATTAAATCAAACATGATTTTCCTTCAATTAAATGTACATAAATGGTTCCACATATTATTAGTTCAGTCATATTACCCCTTGGTGAGTTCCTTGTTGTTTGTTAATTTATGTTGGACCCTTCTTGGGCCACTTTCTGATCCGCTAGGGTGGACTTTCTCCCCTGCAGTAGTGTGCTTTGTCTTGTGACATACTCAGAGATGTCCCTAACAAATTTGTCTCCGAAGATGCCCCTCAACTAAGGGGCCGGCATCAGCTGAAGCAAGTTCTGTGAGGTTAGTGTCCATGAGCACAAGAGATTTCTGTCTCTCAGAAGACATTGCGCAGTTGGTATTGCCCAGTAGGCATATAGCCGATTGGGGCCACCCTGCCAGGATATCATGGTCAATTTGGGAACCAGTTTTCTTAGCCATCAGGGCCCTTTACAGATTTTTGGTGAGCGGCCCGTGTGATCTACCATCTTATGTTGGCAACCACTCCAAGCGAGGTCAATGCCCTTCTTCAGATCTTTGCATTTTTTTTGAGTAAAGTCAATATTCTAGGGTCAATCTCCGGAGTTTCTGCAAACTTTTCAGTTAAATGTGGTCCAGGACGCTCCACCCTGAGGTGTTTATAAACTACTTTGTCAAACCCTTTTAGTAGCTTATCAAAAAGATCATGTGACGGAGTACAATCAGATGATGTTGGGTGGATGATGTACTCTGGGTTAAAGCTGAAGAAATTAGCAGAGTATAATGAAGGTGCTGGAGGAGTGGTATAGGTGGGCTTTTTGAGTGATGTAATATATGACGTCATCAGCAGTGCATTGCGGGGACGCACGTATAATGGTTACATTTCATAGGTTTTGTAGAAGTGAAATGTCAGCCTAAGGCTAACGTTCCTGTAACCTGTGTTTTTTTCTGTGAATTTCCAAGTATTTTTTAAACTTCTAATACCTAACTATTACATCCCTGAAACATGTGGTTTTTCCAGTGAATAGATATATGAAATAGGACAATCAATCAATCAGTCAATCACAGAACTTGTAAAGCGCGCTACTTACCCGTGAGGGTCTCAAGGCACTGCGAGGGGGGTGGGGAGGTGGCTGCTGCTACTGCTCAAAGAGCCAGGTCTTGAGAAGTTTCCTGACGGTGAGCAGGTCCTGGGTCTGCCGCAGGTGGGTGGGGAGGGTGTTCCAGGTATTGGCAGCGAGGAAGGAGAAGGATCTGCCTCCGGAGGTGGTACGCTGGATTCGTGGGACGTCGGCGAGGGCGAGGCTGGCAGAGCGGAGCTCGCGGGCGGGGGTGTAGAAGTTGAGTCTGGTGTTTAGGTAGGCTGGTCCGGAGTTGTGGAGTGCTTTGTGAGCGTGGGTGAGGAGCTTGAAGGTGATCCTCTTGTTGATGTGGAGCCAGTGAAGGTCTCTGAGGTGGGGGGTGATGTGGCTGCGTCGGGTGAGGTTGAGGATCAGACAGGCCGAGGGGTTCTGGATTCGTTGTAGTCGCTGTAGGTGTTTGGTCGGGATTCCCGCGTAGAGTGTGTTGCCTTAGTCCAGCTGGCTGCTGACGAGGGCTTGCGCCACTGCTCTTCTGGTTTTGATCGGGGTCCACTTGTAGACCATGTGTTGTAGCAGGAGGAGGAGACGGCGCTGACCTGCTTGGACATGGAGAGGGAGGAGTCGAGGATGACTTCCAAGTTGCCCGCGTGGTCCGTGGGCGTTGGTGCTGCTCCTAGCACTATCGGCCACCAGGAGTCGTCCCAGGCAGACGGGGTGGGGCCGAGGATGAGGACTTCCGTCTTGTCTGAGTTCAGCTTCAGACGGCTGCTCCTCATCCACTCGGCGACGGCCTTCATTCCTTTGTGCAGGTTGGTTTTGGCGGTGTGTGGGTCCTTGGTGAGGGAGAGGATGAGCTGGGTGTCGTCGGCGTAGGAGTTGATGTTCAGGTCATGTTGGCAGGCAACTTGAGCAAGGGGGGCCATGTAGATGTTTAATAGCGTCAGGCTGAGGGATGATCCCTGGGGTACGCCGCAGATGAGTTTGGTAGTTTTGGAATGGTGGGGTGGGAGGCGGACCCTCTGGGTTCTGTTGGAGAGGAAAGTGGTGGTCCAGTCCAGAGCTTTTTCCCGAATTCCGGCTTCTTTGAGGCGTGTTCTTAGTGTGTGGTGGCAAACCGTGTCGAAGGCAGCTGACAGTTCCAGGAGGATGAGGTTTCGCTGTTGTCTAGTTGGCATCGGATGTCATCTGTGGTGGCGATGAGGGCTGTCTCGGTGCTGTGGTTCCGTCTGAATCCGGATTGCGACGGGTCTAGGATGTTGTTGTCCTCGAGGTGGTGGGTCAGCTGTATGTTGGCAATTTTCCCAATGACCTTCGCCGGGAAGGGAAGCAGGGATCTTTGGGGTCTGCCTTGGGCTTCTTGAGGAGGGCATTGATTTCGGCATGCTTTCAGCTTTCCGGGAATGTTGCTGAGTCGAAGGAGATGTTGATGACCTTTTGTAGTTGGCGTGCCATGGGGGCGTCTGCTTTGTTGAACATGTGGTGTGGGCAGGGGTCTGCTGGTGATCCCGAGTGGATGGAGTTCATGATCGTTCGTGTCTCGTCGTTGACGTGGGCCCAGGATGTCAGCTGGCAGGTGCAGGTGGTGTTCGGGGTGGGGTCAGTCGTGGTTGGGGCTTGCGGTGCGTTGAAGCTGTCGTGGATGTCTATGATCTTGCTGTGGTAGAAAGTGGCCAGTGAGTCGCACAGTTCTTGCGAAGGTGGGATGTCGTTGGTGTTGGCGCTGGGGTTGGAGAGTTCCTTGACGATGCTGAAGAGCTCTTTGCAATTGTGTCAGTTGTTGTCCAGGCGGGCTTTGAAGGAGGATCTCTTGGTTGTTCTGATGAGTTGGTGGTGTCTGCGAATGGCGTCCTTGTGGGCAGTGTGGTTGTCTGACGTGCGGTCTTGGAGCCATATTTTTCTAGCATTCGGCATGAATGTTTGGAGGACTGGAGTTCTTTGGTGAACCAGGCGGCTTTCTTGATGGAGTGGTTGATGGAGGGCATCTTTAGCGGGGCTAGGGTGTTGGGGCAGTCTTCGATCCACTGCCTGAGGCTTCGGGCGGCGGTGTCAGGATCAGTGGGGTCGGTTGGAGGGTTCAGGGCAAGGGCGGAGGTCAGTTGGTTCTCGGTGATTTTGCTCCAGCATCGGCGAGGTAGTTGTTGAGCGTGGTGGTGCGTGGTTGTCTTTTCGAATGTGAAGTGGATGCATTGGTGGTCAGACCAGTGGATTTCGGTGATGTGGTTGAAGGCGATGTGGGTGCTTGTGCAGAAGATGGGGTCGAGCGTGTGGCCGGCGGCGTGGGTGGGTTCGGTGACGAGGTGTTGGAGGCCGAGGTTGGCAAGTTTGTCAATCAGGGTGGCGGAGTTGGTGTTGTTGTTGTATTCGAGGTGGTAGTTCAGGTCCCCAAGGAGGATGTAGTCCATGGAGGTGAGTGCGTGGGTGCTGGCGAGGTCGGCGATGGAGTCGCTGAACAGGGCCCGCGGTCCGGGAGGTCTGTAGATGAGTGTTTCTCTGAGGGTGGTGTTGGGGTTGGTGTGGATCCGAAAGTTAAGGTGTTGGGGGAGTTGAGAGAGTCGTCTGCGAGGGTGTGGACCTGGAGCGTGGCCTTGTGGACGATGGCTATTCCTCCTCCGATTCCATTTGTGCGATCACTGAGGGTGATCTTGTAGCCGTCCGGGATGGCTATGGCGATATCCGGTGCTGAGGAGTCGTTCCACCAGGTCTCGGTCAGGAATGCCACGTCTGGTGCCGTTGTGACGAGTAGGTCCCAGAGCTCGACAGCGTGCTTGCATGCGGAGCGGGTGTTGAGGAGTATGCAGCAAAGGTGGTTGGGTCCGGTCCTTGGAGGCTTGGTGGATCTGTCACAGGAGAAATTGCAGGTGTGGCAGGAGAAGGGTCCGTGGGTGCGTCCGGGCAGCCTGGAAGCAGCGGCGGTCCTGGCCGGTGTTAAGGGGGAGGAGGGCATTGGCGTCATATCGGAGTCTGGCTTTGCGGTGGGTGCGGCGTCCACGAGTTCTGGCGTGGGGGGGTCCAGGCGCGGACGAGCGCAGATGGGCTTGCCTTTGGCGCGCCAGCGGCGCGCCCACTGCGCGCGTCCGCTGCGCTTCCGCGCGGCTTCCTCCATAAGAGGCGATGTGGGAGGGAGGAGCAGCTGGGGGGCGGGAGCGGGAGCGGGGTGGCCAAAGGGCGTGGGGGACGGGATACAGAAAACAAAGGGGGTGGAGCCGCAGGAGTGCAGCGGTGGGAACCGGGGAGCGGGGGGGGAGGACGTTGGGGTTATATCGGAGTCTGGCGTTGCGGTGAGTGTGGGGTCCACGGGTTCTGGCGTGGAGGGGTCCAGGCGTGGACGGGCGCAGATGGGCTTGCCTTTGGCGTGCCAGTGGCACGCCCGCTGCTCGCGTCCGCTGCGCTTCCGCGCGGCGTCCTCCATAAGAGGCGAAGTGGGAGGGAGGATCAGCTTGGAGGCGGGAGCGGGGTGGCCAATGGGTGTGGGGGACGGGGCGGGATACAGAAGGCAAAGGGGGTGGGGCCGCAGGAGTGCAGCGGCGGGAAGCGGAAAGGCAAGCCCATCTGCGCCCGTCCGCGCCTGGACCCCCCCCAACGCTACAAAAATGAAATGACAATGCAAATAGATGAGAAAATAAAAATACAGTGAGAGGCACAGCAGTCACCAGATCGCGGCATCAGGAGCACACCAGTGGTGAACTCTCCTCAGCGACAGCAGGGGCTGGAGTCACGGGCACACAGGTGGAGCCGTGCGGCGTGGGGAGCGACCTGACCTGCGAACAGGGTCAAGGGTCAAAAATGTTGTTCACCATATGTGATACAGGCAGAACATTTAACTTTTTAAGGTATTTCCCGTCTACACCATGATGGGAACAGGAGAAGCCCATGCAACATTATAGTTGTTATATTACATTATGTTAAGAATTCTGAAAATACAATATATATTAAAGTTATCAGTTTAATAATTGTTTTAAACTAGGTATATGTAAATATATTTTTGTATTAATATATATTTGTGGTTACATTAATAAATTAGCGCAATTGTTAAATGTGTTTTAATATACATTAAATCTTTTTCATTTAATAATGTTACTATTTAATGTATTTAATATTTAAATTTGTATGTATTTTAAAAAACAATATTCAATACAGCAATATTAATGATAACAAATTGTTTTTGCAATATGTTTGCACTTACCAATTATAAGTATAGGATGACGTTATTTTTGACTAAGATAATTTGGTAGGGCGAAATATTGAGAAGAGATATTTTGTCAGTGAACCTATATGGTGTAAATGATAGTTCACAGCACAATGTATCAGATGAAGTGACACTTCCTGTGTCCAACCTGCTGGGGTGGTCGACCTCGGAGCTGGTTTACACCAGAACATGGGTTTCTATTGGACTTCTCTGGAATTCTCAAGAGCCTATTATCAAGCCCATTATCGCCGTTTTCGCGACAGTTTCCTGTTGCTAAAGTGGCCATAATTTTAACGCCGTCCTTGTAAATATGCCCCTTACTGCTTATGCTGGCTTGTGTAGGGGCGTTACCATTTCTCTAAAGTTTTTTTTGATTTTCAACTTCTTTCTTCTTTTAGCAGATCATTTATCAACTTATCTACCTTTAGTAATGTTATGTCATCAGTATAAAATAATAGTTTCTAAGTTCTAGGTATTTTTCCAGTTTTTAGTAGTATAGTTTGATTCACATGCACAATTTTCCACCGCCTACTCCCTGTTTACAGGATCCTACTGATCCACCAGTGAGGAGGAGAGTTTGGTCTAGAGATTCAGGGCCTTGCACCGCCCCAACGTCACTTTTTGTGATGTTCCTTGGCACAGAAGCCTGCTCCATATTTACGTGGCAGCATTAAGCCACATTTTAGGTCGAGCCTAAGTCAGCGTGCATGCACTTCCCTGCGAGACTTGCTGTCGTTGAGTATGGAAAGTAAGCCCCGCCCACTCTCTGCCCATATTTTCATTGGCTTGTGTCTTTGGGGCATATTACCAAGCATGAGCGAAAAATATCGCTCAGCTTGGTTAGCGGCCAAAATTATATCGCCGAGCATCGCCTAGTTTCATTGCTTAGGAGCCTTGATATTATCAAGGTTTATCTCCTAAGCGATAAAAATCCGAAATGCATGAATATCGCTGAAAAGTCAGCGATATTCATGCTTTACTGAGCAAATGCTCTTAGCCATGTTATCCACCTTCCATTGGAGAACATGGCTAAGAACTGCACTGGGCAGGCGTTAGCTTTCGGAGATAATCGCGCTTAGCGCGATTATTTCCAAAAGTTGGTAATAGGGGATAGCGATGTTAGCGACTGTTTCCAGTCGCTAACATCTTGGCACGCCCACTTTGCATGTCATTAGCGATAAATATCACTGACATGCAAAGTGGGGCCCTAAATGCCCACTATCGCCTATTAGCTGTCGCTAACTGGTGTTAGCGACAGCTAGGTAATAGGGCGATGAAATTATCGGCGCTTTAGCAGGAAAAATTCCCGCTAAAGCGTCGATAAGGTCCTTGGTAATATGCCCCTTTGTCCTTTGTAAATGGTGGCTTCTTATTCAGTAATTGGCTTGTTAGTCCCTCCGTAGTACAGCCATGTCTTAATTTGTCACCTCCAATGGCTACTGGCCCTTTTACTTCGGTTGTTCCACAGTACATCTTTTTAAGTCCGTAAGCACTACTTTCTTCAATGTGTTTTTACTAATACAGCTCTTCCGTGGATGTGCAGAAGTCACTGTGAGAACATGCAATGCTCGCTCCCTGGGCCATATATTGAAAACCTTCTTAAGATAACACAATAGTGGACTCTTTTGAGATTAAATCAATTCAGAGATTTACAGTGTATGTCATATGAAGAAACGGAAGTTTACTGAGGATTGGTATCTGTGTGCGAGTGTGTTGCTTGTATGAGAGTGTATTGATTGGTGAGAGTGACTGCTTGATGGTTGTTTGTGGGGTCATATGCATGAATCTATAACATTATTTTTCATTTTTTTCTTTTGTGCTTTATCTGTAAATAATATCATTTTGTTTTTGTGAAATATAAAATGTTTTCTACCAACTCGATGTTTGGAATTAATTGTTCATGTCTGTACAGATTGATCTCTTAAGAAAAGTAACAAAACAATATCAAAATATAAAGAAATATTAGAAAATGCTGATCATATATGAAAAAATCTTTAAATAAAAATGTATGAATTGGAATAATTGTTGTTAAAAAGACTTTATGCTGTGGAACTGCCTGGTCGAAGAGCCTTTTGTTGGCCACTAGATAACCAATATAGGTCTGACAAGAGTATTTTATAGTAATTGCTATTGTATTTTCTCTCACTCTTGAACCTCAAAGTACACATAGGGGGTACCTTCTTTGATATGTTAATTTTTAACCTTCCAAGGCTACTGGCCCTGTTACTTCGGTTGTTACGTAGTACATCTTTTTAAGTCTGTAGGCACTACGGGGCATATTACCAACAACTAGCGATAATTTTTGTCTCTAACTTGTTTAGAGACAAAAATTATCGCCGCACATCGGCGATTTTTATCGCAGATAAACCTTGCTATTAGCAAGGTTTATCGCAAATGCGATAAAAAACGGCTGCAATGCATGAATATCGCTGAAAAGTCAGCGATATTCATGCATTATCGAGCAAATGCTGTTAGCCATGTTATCCACCTCCCATTAGATAACATGGTGAAGAACTGTTCAGGGCAGGTGTTAGCTTTTGGAGATATTCGCGCTTAGCGCGAATATCTCCAAAAGTTGGTAATAGGAGATAGCGATGTTAGCGACTGTTTCCAGTCGCTAACATCTTGGCACGCCCACTTTGCATGTCATTAGTGATAAATATCACTGACATGCAAAGCGGGGCCCAAGATGGTCGCTATCTCCTATTAGCTGTCACTAACTGGTGTTAGCGACAGCTTGGTAATAGGGAGATAATTTTATCTCCGCTTTCTTGGCTTTTAAAGCCAAAAAAGCGGAGATAAACCCCCTTGATAATATGCCCCTACTTTCTTTAATGAGTTTTTACTACTGCAGGCACAATACGCTTTCCTGGCGATGCGCGCTTTCATTTTACAAGCAGCCTGTCACTTATTTAACCTGCGCTTTCCATTTCATTCCGAGTGCGAAGCGATGTGCGTGTCTGGTGTGAGCAGCAGCTCTACCGCGGATGTGCAGAGGTTGCTGTGAGAACATTCACTGCTCGCTTCTTGGGCCATATAGAGCTGCTTCACCCTCCCTCCCGCTCATTTCAATTATGATCTCAACAGGTTTTTTTTGTGATCCTGTGCTTTTAGTTTCATGGGGTCCACACGCCTTTCTTTATAAGTGGCTCACCATATTAACTTAGTGGGTTTTTTCATAAAACGCCCCATGCTGCACTTTAACATTATTTTAACTATGCTCCCCCCCTCCTCGCTACACGGAAACCGCACAAAGCAGGCGCCATGTTAATTAAACAAATCTGCAACACCATTGCTCCCACTCCCTCCCCATCTATTTCCTCTGTGTGCCTTCTTTTTAACCGAACAAATGGCCATATTATCAAGAAAAGGCGTTACATTATCGCAGCTTTTATCGGCAGGAAACTGCGGATAAAGCGGCGATAATGGGCTTGATAATATGCTCTATGAATTCCAATCGTAGCCCATGTTAGATGTGACATGGGCTACGATTGGAATTCATAGAGCATATTATCAAGCCCATTATCGCCGCTTTAGCGGCAGTTTCCTGCCGATAAAAGCGGCGATAATGTAACACCTTTTCTTGATAATATGCCCCACAGTGTCTGCTTTAAAGTGTTTCCTTTTTTTTACTTTCATTTTATTTCTATATTAGGGCAGCCCTCACCCTCAAGTATTCTGTCCTCTGCTGCTGCAGCACACACATGGCTTCTGCTTCCTTGCGGTGATAGGGGCAGGGAACGGGAGTGCTGCAGTGGAGGCGATGGGCTGGTAGTGGCAGAAGCACCAGGGGCATCATTTATGAGGCCTTGCGTCACTTTTACGCCACTGGTGCGTCACCTTTTGTGACACACCAGTGGAGTAAAAAATATGCTTTGTTGCACCATATTTACAAAGTGACGCATCTAGGTAGATGCATCACTTTTTAAACCCCTGCGCTACATTATACCTGCGCCAGGTATAATGTATGCAAGGGGGCGTATTGACGCAAGAAAGGGTCGTAGAAGTGACGCAGTGAAATCTATGAGATTTCACTGCGCCACTTCTAGGACACAAATGCGTCAAAATCTTACGCCTGCCTCACAGCAGGCGTAACACTGACGCAGGCCCTTTCACACGGGGCTTGCCCCATGTGAAAGGCCGCATTGCAAGAGTTGCGTCACTTTTGTGATACACTCCAGCAATGCGTCACTTTTGCGCCTACAGATACGTAAAAAATACTGACGTATCTGTAACTCCTTGCGCCATGATGTGTCATATCAAAAATATGATGCATCATTGGTGTCGCAAGGAGGGCGCAGTGAAAAGTGACGCATCGGTGTTCTCACACAGCAATGCGTCACTTTTCATAAATGAGGCCCCAGGAACTTAGTCTAAAAGTCCTGTCTGTGTGGGGGCTACTTGGTCTTTATGTCTGCCATGGTCTGACTCTTTGTGGGGCAATGGTTCTTCAGCGCTTCCTATCTGAAGACACTGGAGCTAGGGCAAATTGCCAGTTGGCCCTAGGAGTCTGGGACTATCCGAGCGGTGTCCCATAGGGAGTTGAATGAACCGTGGCTTCAGGGGAGTATGGGGAAGCTGCTGCGGCCATTTGCCTTTGTATTGCGCACTGTACATTGGAGACAGTTGGGCACGGCTTATGGTGAGGGCTTTAACATGACTTGTACGTGATGTGAGTTGGAGGACCACATGATTTTAGGGTCAGCTTCGGCTTTAGGGTAAGTCTGTCTCTGAGGAGTCCTCAGCAGTTCCCATTCTCATGTATCATGTGATCAACCTCAGTGGACTGTTCTTCTGTGGAGTCTTGTCAGCGGAAGCGGTCCAAACAAAGCAGATGCTGTAGCTCTCGAGCCCCCTTTACTTCTGCCCCTGGCTGGGGGATGGTGGAGATCAGAGCCTCATTACATGCTTGGCCATTATGCCACACAATTCAACAGCATACCACATACTTGTATGCAACAACATACCACTCAACCACATAAAATGCCATTCCACATAATTACACTCTGACACACAATCCCACTCCACATAATTCCAATACACTTAATGCCACATAATTACTATCCACATATTTCCATTACACAAATCCACCGCACAGAATTCCACAACTAACAATGCCAAACCAAATAATTCCATTCCATTTCACTCCACATCACATACATACACTCCAATCCAAAACACAAGAGTAAAACACTTTCTCATTTACAGCGCCAATACCTCGGACTCTCACAAATGCAAGAACAATTTGCATTGCAAATGCTTGTTTTGGCCTAATGTTGCCTCTTAAATATGTCTCCCTTTAACACAGTTTAAAGGGGGCCTTATTTACAAGGCAGCGTTAAGCTACGTTAAGTGGCTTAACACCGCCTCGTAAATAAGGAAAAGCCCCTATTGCCAGAGGAACAT
The DNA here is from genome assembly GCF_964261635.1 of Lissotriton helveticus. Classification (NCBI taxonomy): domain Eukaryota; kingdom Metazoa; phylum Chordata; class Amphibia; order Caudata; family Salamandridae; genus Lissotriton; species Lissotriton helveticus. The sequence goes on along the minus strand of NC_136069.1, from coordinate 1,693,553,672 downwards.
CTTGAAAATTGATGTTCCGGTGGTTATAGGGTATTTTAGTGGTTAACTTAATGACTAATCAGCGATCGATTAGTTACAGGTTGTAGGTCCAAAAATGTACAAGTACATCTACTAAGCCTTTTAGACTTTTCAGAAGAATTGAAACCTCACAAGATAATGGCAGAAGGATGGATATACCTGTGTCTACCACACACACCCCTATAGTTGTTGCTTGTAGAGAAAACACTCCAAGCGAGAAGAGCTGGTAACAGAAGGGATCACCTTAACTAACACTTCACAGGTGTTTAGGCCAAACAATGGCTTGTTCCAGTTGTGGCACACCATGATAAATGTCTAATGCAGAGATGTGTCCTGTTTTGGGACACGTCTGGGGATATGTAGAAAGGTTGGAATATTTAGCAGGATTTACTGAGTTGGGAAAGGAGGGAGCAAGGTGTTTAGTGTATGATGAAGATTCACGTGTGGATGCCTTGAGTGCAAGAGTGGGCGAAATGCTATTGAAAGTGAATTGTGGTGAAACAGATAGCACTCTGCAAGAGAAAGAGTGTAAAGGTGCCCGTGTATACATATTTATTGATGGTGTTAATCCAGTCGGTTTAGGTGCAATCATCACAATTATTTCATTAGATAATTATGAGTGTTGATTTAGTAGTAGGTTTTCTTATGTTCTGGAATTTTATCTATTGCACTTTGGGAAGACCCCTGAGAAATGTGGGTATTTTGGGGTTTGAAGAAGATCAAAAACTATAAACAAAGTGCATTTAGCAAGAATACATTTGATGGTGGAATCAAGTTCAATTTAAAATAATACAGATACCTGGAGCGAGGATTCAAGTTTATGTTGTTGAAGAACATGCCATGTAACAAAGACAAGAACTCCCAAATCTCCATTTTCAACGAAATTTAAAATAATTGATGTATAGAAGGATGTTGTAGACCAACCGTGTAAAAATTCTACTAATGATTTTACGTGTTTATATAAGTATGCAGTAGTACTATTTAAATGTCATTGGTGTCATGGTTTTTGTTTTTAAAAGACCGATCACTTCAATAAATATATCTTTGTTGTAAAATCAGAGCTAAATACAGTATTCATATGGTTTTGGTGAACATATGGGTTGCTTGCTACCCCTGTGCTGCCGCTGCCCCTGCGCTGCTTGCTGCCCCTGTCCCTGTGCTGCTTGCTGCCCCTGCGCTGCCTGCTGCCCCTGTGCTGCCTGCTGCCCCTGCAGACAACTTCTTTGATGCTCATTAGGCCAACATTTACTGGTATCCTATTGTAAACACACTGTATAAGGCCTTAGTATAGATGAAAACAATCCTCAGATTGAAGTTCCTGTTGGCATATCATCACAGAATGGGCATGAACACAGTCTCATTAGCAGAGCTGAGTGTTGTATGCAGAGCCCTGCAGGAACATTCCCCGATCCCCATAGGTCTTCATAAATACAACCATGGTTTATGGTAACTCCTTCATAGACACAGGCCTTAGCTACTCCTCATGAACTATCATACAGCTGGACAGGTATTGTTACTCAAAATAGATTAAAAAGGAAAAATAAAACTGTCCCTTGGACGAGAAAACTTAAAGAAAATGGGCTGTGTTTGAAAAAAACATCTTTAAGTTAATTTAAGAGTAGTCAATTGCCCCCTGGTCGACTAACTCTTCTTAAAAGTATTTTCACATTCACAAAAGTTTGTTTCTGGAAGACAGTGTATCACTTTTTAAAGTAGAAAGTGTTATCACGAGGTTCTGACAATGTGTGTCTTTAAGGAGAGGTCTATGTTCAGGATAAATTCAAATAACTCTGAGTGTAAGCTGGGGATGAAGCCACCGATGTTCATGTCAGAGAGCCAAGCATGAGCCTATCCCTTTCTTGTAAACAGAGAAAACTCTGCTTTTGTCGGCTTGAGCTTTAAGCTTTTGACCCACAGTTCTAATTTGATTAAGTCAAACTCTAAGTTGCTGTGTGTCTTATCTAATACATTGTGAGGTAACCTTATCTGTCATAGACCTATTAGAGGATCCTGATGCTCTTGTCCACTGTGTTGGCTGTAGAGATTGAGGAGGGTGAACAGACTGAATCCATGTCAGGTCACCACAGGACACGCGGAGTCCTTGCATCACTCTCCGTTCCATAGAGATTCATGAAGCCTGATTTGAGCTCCTGATTAAGGATATTGCAGTCTCTGTAGTGAGCTATGAATATATCAATGCATGCTGTGCTATAACAGGGACTACTATTTTGGATTGACAAAGACAATGCGAGGTCTGCATAGCCCTGTTGTGCATATAGCCCCTTTCTTTGCACACTATACTCTGTGCTGGCAGCATGTCTGCCAAAAGAGGCACAAGGTTACCACCCCTACAAGGCAAACGTTCATACTGTGTGTCAGGGGAATGTCTGCTAAGTGAGAACTGGAGGCTATCCATCCCAATCCCTAATAAAGACCTACACAGTCAGTTTCCTGATTCAAGGTAACATCCGAAACATTTGACATCTTTGCTCTGCTGTAATGATGCGCACTTTGCAGTTAAGAATCCAAGGACCATATGTACGACAGGTTTTAGTGGTTGCAAACGGAGAATCAACAAACACTAAAGAGCCTTTTGGCATGTACTAACCCTATTTTGTGAGTCGGTAACCTATTACCAACTCGCAAAAAAGAATTTTGTGAGTCAGTATTAGGAAGGGACGTGCTAAGGGCATCCCTGCCTAATAACAAGTTGCAGTGGGATGTATGAATGTTTTCTGAATGGAATGGAGTTGTAAAGCATTCCCAGTTGCTAAGTCCTAAGGGACCGCTTCCCTTTTGTGAATGGTACCAAATACATTTTTCGAGGGCAGGCAGCGGTCCCACGGACCACTGCCTGATCTTGAAAAATGAAACTGAAACATTTCATTGTTCTTTGCGCATCCCATTTTCCTTGAAAGAAAACAGCCTATATTTTAAAAAAAGTTGCTTTATTAAAAAGCAAACACAGACATGATGGTCTGCTGTCCTTGTCTACTTAGCGATTCTCAATGGGTCACAAATTGTGATCTACCTCATGAATATTGATGAGGTAGGTCAATTGCGACCCCATTGGGAATATCTAAATGTGTTGAAGACACACTAGTGCATCGCATTTTGCGAGTCACAAATGCCGCAATTAGGAACTCACAAAATGGCTCGGTCGTACATGTGGCTCCTAATGCTTCAAGCTTGGAAGTGGCTCCCTGGTGGTTGTATGGCTTGGACTAGGGGAATTGGCAATAATGTCTCAACCGGTTTCAATGAGAAAGGCAAATATACATGTATGTACAAGACATTACAAGAAGGAAAGAGGGACACTCGAGGAACCAGAAGCTTGCCAGTGAATCTCTGCATTCCTTAACAATGTGGAGTATAAAAGAACTTCTCTACCATTTGGAACATTTTCAGAAGATCATCTAGTTAGTCTTGCTATGGTTGCCCAAGGAGTACAGAAGGACAATTTGACTTCTCTGAGAAGAGAAACTATAACTTTTGCGACAGACCCATTACAAGCTAAAAGGCACCCTGAAAATGAAGAAACCTCCCTGGATTGCCAAAGTGACCCACTATTCTTGGAATATCTACCACTCTCAAAACCCAAGGTGACAAACATATCAGTGCATGCTCCTATGACCACTACGTATGCACAGGGAGCGCTGCTCAGGTATCTCATTGAAGCATTCTCAAGAACTGGATGCATTGGTCATTTCTCTTTTTTCAATATCGTAAGTCGAACAACTGCTTATGGTATTCTCTTTGGCAGTCAGTAGTAGTAAATCACTCAGGGCTGTAGAATGTCATTCAACGGAATCACATGGCATGTGGAAAAACCCTAATGGCATAAGAAACGTCCTGTCAACTCAAAAACAAGTCTTCAAAGTAGCAGAATTAGGGCAGGAAGTATAGAGTTAGGTTGCAGTGGAAGGGCCAAAATAAAGTGAAAACACCACACAAAAAAATGCATCCCTCATCAGTTTAGAAAAATAGAGTCATTTTTCTTTTTTTTTTAAAACAAGACCAAAACGACAAAATCTAGTTTGTGGTTTCAGAGATAAGCAATTTAATTTTTTTAGTGAAAATAGTGCCAAAGAGCACAAAGTGCCAACTGTGGATATCTGGTTGCACCAAACCGGTACAAAGTCACACGTTCAGGCTGACCACGATGGCACACCAGGTTGGCTCGCTGACCGGAGTACCTTAAATCCTGGTCTGCAGAGCACTGCGGGGTTCCGCATCGTAGATGGGCTGCTCAGCCAAAGCCATGCATTAGTTCCCAGGAGATGGCAGGCTACCATCAACAGGGATGCAGGGGCATGGGCCATTGCTCAGTGACAGTTCAGATGAGGTTGCCGGCTGCAAGGTGATGCACAATCCTTGAGATTGGGAAGATCCACATGGCAGAGGCAATACATCTGTTCTACTTAGGGTTGTGCTGTGCAGCAGAAGAAATAGGTCAGTTCTGCTGAGTCCACGAAGGCTGCTTAGAGCACCTTAGGCGCACTTGCAAGGTACCGACTGGGGTGGGACTCACAGATGGCAGAGTCCAGGTGCTGGTGCAAGGTTATTGGCGCCTTTGGTCCCTTAGACTCTAGTCAGGAGGACGGCCAACTAGCCCTCGAAGTCACTCTGGTGGTCCAGGGTTCAACAGATGCAAGTAGCATTCCTTTCGGTAGCACAGCAGCCCTTCTTCCCGGCAGAGTATCCACAGGTCTAGAAGTGTACTGAGGAGCTGGTGTCTGATGTCCATTAGTTATTACCAGTTCCGCCTTTGAAGGGGGGGAAGCTTCCAGAGGCCTTCATTTGAAGTGCACAGGTGCCCTGCCTTCCTTGCCCTGGCGGCAACCTAACTACAGGGAGCATGCAGCTATTTGTATGGAAGAACTAGCACTTGTCACTTGCACCGTCACTTGTTCTCTGTGTCACGAGCACAATGTGCACCAAGTCCTTTTGGGTTGCCTTTGCAATTGATGCCCACAGAGCTGATATAACTGTTTTGTATAAATTGTTATTTCAAATACTTGATGCCATGATTACTTTTGCAAAACGTACTACAAGTGTCCCTCTTTACTTCTTTTAATGTCTTGACAATACATTTGTATTTGTCTTTCTCATTGAAACCGGTTGAGACGTTGTTGCTAGTTCTTGCCTACTTACCCAGCTCTCAACCTGGTCTACGGGTTTTACTCCTGTTGCCATTTACTACGCTATTTGTATGGAGGCAGGACTCGTACTATTCAAGTGTAAGTAGGGCTGTGGCCAGTCTCTCTCTCCCATCCTGCCAGTGATGGCCCATTCAGGCCCACTACGTTCTCTATTGTGTGTGGCTGTCTAGGAGGAATACACAAAGTGAGCTACATACAGTATTGTGACCCACAGACAGGCTGCAGATACCAAATAGCTGGCAGGAAAATGGCAACTTTCTAAAAGTAACTTTTTCAAAATTGCAATCTAAAATCCAACTTTGCCATTAGAGAGGATTTTCTATTAGAATTTCAAAGACACCATACATAAATGGGTTACTTGTTCCCATTTCCCATTTGGAAGTTACAGCTTATTACAAGTAATAAGGTAACTCCAATGAAATCCTATGGCAGAAGAGTAGTGAAAAATGAATTAAGGAATTTGTCAACACTTGGACATGTAAAACTTAAAAGTACATGTTCAGTGTTCTAAACACCATGCACCTTGCCCTCTGAGTTGTCCAAGACCTACTTTGGGGGTGACTTATATGTATTAGAAAGGAAGGTTTGGGCCTGGTAACATTACACAGCAGGCCATGATTGGGACTGCGACACTGCCAGCTTCGTCTCCTTGGGTCGTGGTACAGTCCACGAATCCCCAGCGGTGCCTCCCTCTTCTCGGGTGTGTCATGGTAGTGCAACGCAACCCACAGTTACTGTCCCAGCTTCACAGGTGCATTCCACGATGCCTCTTTCTTTTCTTAGTCAAGCATATTGCAGCTCTACACGGTGGCCCATTAAGAAACATTTTGTATGATACGAATACCGCAGCTCCACTTCTGGAACTGCAACTTCGAGTGATATAATCATTGAGAATAATACACATACCTTTTTATCAAATACAAATCCTGATTTCTATTCTGCTCTTTGGGCCATTCTGTTGTCTTCTTCCCATGATTCCTTTCCCATAGAGCCTTGGGAAGGTTTTTGTTTTATCACTCAAAGATGGCGATCTTTCCTATTCTTTGCATTTTCTTTTCCCTTTTCAAGATGGCAACCTCTTATTTCCTGTTACATCACTTTCTGTCAATGGATATATAAGGGTTTGGATCCTTCATCCCTTGTGTTGCAATATTCCTTGCTCCTGCTAGTGTGTCTTCGATTCTGTTGGGGATCTTTGCTCCTGCTTGATATATTTTTGCTCTCTGTTGGCGCACTTTTGTTTCCCGTTGGAGCTTCCTGTTCTAGATTGTATTCTTTGAATCCTTCTACTCCTATTTGAAATTCTTGCCTTCTATTCTTCACTGCTTCCTGGTGTTTGCACTTATTTGTGGGTTATTTCCTTCCTTTCTATTTCTGGAGTCTCTGCCCTCAACAGAGGTTTTCCCTACAGGGTTTTTTTCCTCTTCGGTCTCCTTTTGGAAGGCACAGTCTGCTCTGGCTTTCCATTGTCTGCAGCACCGTGGCTACCAGAGAGGGTCGGACAGACCAGAAGCCACAAGAACGGAAATTGAGCATCTCTTCAACATGTCAGAACTGGTAAGAAAATGATAAGTTGTGACAGGTAAAGGTTTACAGCCCACATGCATCATTGTTGGTATTTGCGATTCCTAAATTGCGAAAATTAAGGAATCGCAATTTAGAAATCGCAAATACCTATGCATTAACAATTTGCAAATATTTTTGCGATTTCTTAATTTTCCTTAATTGCGATTCACAATTTGCGAATCGCAATTAAGGAAACCCTTCCCATTGATTCCTATGGGCCTTTTGGCATTAACATTTTGCGATTTTTGTTTTGCGAATCGCAATTTGTTAATGCATTTCAAGGGTGCTGAGGGGGGTCCAAAGGACCACCCCCTGCACCCTTGAAAAGTTTTTTTAAGTGCAAGTTTCACACACACATGTCCAAAGGACATGTGTGTGTGTAACATGACACTTTCAAAAATGCTTTTTTGAGCATTTTTGAAAGATTTCGCAAATTAACATGAGGGTCAACCTCGTGTTAATTTGCTCCTCCTATTTGCGAATTCGCATTTTTTAAAACATTCATGCATTGCATTTAAGGAATCACAAAAATGTGATTCCTTAAATGCAATCGCATTTTTAGAAATCGCAAAAAATGGCGATTTCTAAAAAATTGTTTAATGCATCCCAAAAAGTGATTTTGGAATCACAAACGGCAGAATTTTGCGATTCGCACCGTTTGCGACTCCAAAATCGCTTGATGCATGTGGGCCTACATCTCTTCAAACTCTATCCTCACACAGTCTAATTGGCATTACCTGATGAACCTACGTAAACCCCTGGAAGGACCCATCAAAAGAAGACCATCAGGATCTAGCATCTATGTATTGTGTATCAGACACTGAAAGGCACCTTCTCCATCTCGAGACTTTTCATTAAAATTTTCACACTTGAGAATAATTTCTGAACAACAAATATGGGCCCTGGTTTGATACAGCCAAAGACTGGCCATCAGACAGGAATTGTCATGTTGACTTTTATATAAATCGTTGGTCTTATTTCATATTATTTGGATCACTTAAACTTAAATTGTATCTCTTGACATTAACTTTTAATTTTCATATTTTAAGTGGTTTTATTCTTTTTTCTAAATCCTAAAAAAAAGCAGTGTATTATATTGTGTGGGTCCTCAATGTGTGATAAACTCACAAAACAGTCTTGGGGCCTGTCAGACTCAACCCCAGGTAGCTGTGGTTTCAAGCTTTCAAACTTTTCAAAGGAACGAGTGCAAAGCATTTAGAAGTATCAAAACAGTTGACGAACCAGAAGGAAGAAACTCAAGACAAACAAAATCCACCACCAATTTATAAAAATAGCTCCTAATTTATGAACTATTAGACACCAAAACTAACAAAGTCCATCAGAAGGTTCCAGAGATATACATTATTAAGCAAAGCATATATCACTGCTTTTCAATCAAATTGCAAACAAGCATTGGTAACTTTGGTTGCTTGGAAAAAAGTTGAAAACCTTTGTATAGTTGTATTTGGTTACTCCAGCCCGTTTTGGGTGACCACATCCAGAAGAGAATAAGTCACATAGACCAGAAAGGCTTGGCTGGACCTTGGAGTCAAATAAGTCTCCAGTTCATTGAAGCAAGCCGGGCCAAAGACGGCTGTAATGCCAGAAGCCGGTCCCCGGAAGCTTGTTTCCTTTCCAGTAAAGAATTGGCTTGGTAGTTTGGTCTGCCCTGTTCCCATGATGCACTGGGCCAGGGTCAGACTAATTTGCATGTAGCCAGGTTCTGAACTGGAATGGTGCAGTGAGCTAAAAAACGGTGATGGATCAAGCCCTGATCTTTTGACTGGGTAGGAGTGTTCTGCTTAATTCAGATACTCTGTCCATCACCACCCCCCTATGGGTGAACAGCCGTAGACATCAATGGAGATGTTCTGATGCAAGGGATACAGAATGCTGAAGATGCTAAACCGGTGGTGGAGATATTGCTGGGTCCAACCCTCAGTCCACCAACACAGTGTAGTGACTTTGGTCACAGGGGTCAATGTCCCTCGAAGTCCGGTTGAAGTCCAGCCAAAAAACAGTTGTCAATTTTTGGGTGACGAAAACTATCTCCTACAACTCTCCTGGGTCCAGCAGATTCTGGTGCAAATTTTGAAGGTTGGGACTCGGTCTCCAAGACTGCACTTCGGTGGGCAGGGGCTGTCAAGCGATTGCTTGGCTACCACTCGCCAAGGCAGCTTCTTGGCTTCGGTGACTCTACAGCTGTAACCAACTGACTCTTGGTATTTTTTCTTCTTTCTGGTGCTGGGAGACAACTAATCCCCAAGCAGTGCCCCACAGGCACAGTCCTTTCTTGGCTAGTATAAGGACGAGCAGGTGCAGCCCACTCTTTGGTGCAGCCTCTCTTTGCCAGCTCCTGGGAACAGCAGGACAGTCCTTCTTCCCCATGATATCTTGAATATTTTGGGTCCTTGTGTAAAAAATACTTTGGGACCCCCTGTTTGGAAAAAACTCTGAGTTGTATTAGTCTTTTTGCTAATTCAAGCCTTATTTTGTCAAACAATATTGAGCATGTTAAAGGTTAAAATACACAGAAGAGAGTTGGAGAGAAATTTCACTTTTCCATGGGGCCACTTGGAAGGTGGGGTGCCTGGAAAATTACCTACTTTGCTCAGGCTGTAAAACTTCTCTGTCTCTTTGGTACTCTCTGAAGTGCAGACATGACCTGAGGTCTGGCTACCAGGTGTGCCACTTTGAAGTTCAGACTTTGCCCTTGGGCTACCAGGTTCCCCCTCCCACCTGATGAGGACTTCCTGCAAAGTGTGACATATAGCTATCCCAGAGTGCAATATTTTACCCATTCCCAAGATGGCAGGACCCCTCTCTCTCTGTGTGCAGGTGGCAACCCACACTAGAGGTGTGGCTACCTGAGGACTAAATGTCCGGGGGGAACTGATTTGGTGATTGTTTCTCCCTGTCTGTCCCCGACGCAAACCTATTTACCAGAACAAAGGAGCGGCTCCACTATTTGCACTTCAAATGCAGCTTCACCTTGGTAGCTGGCCTTTTGGGCTTGCCTCCTGTTTAGCACAACAATTATGTCTCCAGCTGCACCACAGTACAAATTAAAACAATCTGTCACATGCTTGATATTTGTATCCAAGATACAAGGCATTTGGTGCTGCCCTCAGGTCAAATTTTGGCACAAAAATTCCTTTAGCAAGTGAAAGGTGGTCAGTTCTGCCATTCACTCTACTTTCCTTTGCATTACGAACGCCCGCATTAATCAACTGTAACTCTGGATTAGTGAATGCTTGTTTTTTAACTCAGTCAAAAAATATCTAAATGTTTACTTGGCCAAGCCAGGTAGGCTTTGGGTATTTTAGTGAAACTTGTTTATTGATCCATATATTTAACTCCAGTTCTTTTTATTCCTCTCTGTCAGCATACATTGTAGTCTTACTTTATTATAATAATTACATATAGTGCCTGCTCATTATTGGAAATCCCCCTATTCCCCTGTGATGGGAAAGAAGATGCTTGGAAAGTGTAAACATAGTATTACAATTACAGAGTTCAGAAATCCTTTGTAGAACAAAAGTCAGCTGATCCTGGGCGCATGTAATAAAAACTCCTTCCAGGGAGGGAATGTGCATAGTGTTGTTTGACACAGAGTCAGCACGAGGGCATTGTTCCGTACACCTATACTGGTGTACACTCACCCAAGTGCCTAAACTACATACACTGCAGTTACTCCTTTGGAATTCAGAGGGAAAATGTCTACCTTTAAATATCTGCTGAAGAGGCTATGGGCTCAGCGCCCAGTGTAGATGACCTGCTTCACAGGCACAGTGCCACTCCCAGTGCTCCACAGAGAGTCCAGCACTTCACGGAATGGGTGGCTGGGCCTGTAGAGTGATTGTCCTGCTGGTCTGTGCCAGAGTGAGGGCTCTGCTGCCAGCCTGCAGGCTGCAGACACTGAAACTCAACTCCTTCGTCCGGGATGGAGACCTCATCCTGGGAGGTGTGCTCCTGGTTCACTCTGAGTACACTTCACCTGAGCTCACATTCAAGGAAGTGCCACAACCTATATCCTGCAAAGGGTAAGAGCACTTTACTATATCATGTACATAAATGTGCAAGCAGATATCCTGTGAGAGGCCAGAACAGTGTATTGCATTGCAGATTATATTAAGTAATCTCAGCTAATATCCTATTCTTTGTGCCTCTAACAGTTTGTGTAGAACCGTCAGAGCTGATATACTACAAGAGGTGAGCTCATATCATGTGATGAATATGAAATGTTTATTACAGAATGTGTGGAAGTGTCCCTGCTGATAACTTGTGAGCGGTAATAGCAGTTTATCACAGTATGTACAGTATGTACAGAAGTGTCACAGCTGATATCCTGAGGTGAGGGAGAAGACTTTTTTGCAGTTTTTAAACTATCTTGTGAAGGGTAAGACCACTTTCTTGTCAATCAATCAATCAATCAATCACATAATTTGTAAAGCGCACTACATACCCGGTAGGGTTTCAAGGTGCTGGGGGGGTGCGCTGTTACTGGTCGAAGAACCAGGTCTTGAGTTGTCTCCTGAAGGTGTTTGGTTTGTCGCAGGTCGAGGGGGAGGGTGTTCCAGGTCTTGGCGGTGCAATGGAAAAAGGACCTGCCTCCGGAAGTGGTTCTCCGGATGCGTGGGACCGCGGCCAAGGCGTGGTCAGCGGAGCTGAGATTCCTGTTGGGTACGTAGAAGGAGAGTTGACTGTTGAGATAGGCTGGGACGGTTTTGTGGAGTGCTTTGTGTGCGTGGATCAGGAGCTTGAAGGAGATTCTTTTGTCGACAGGGAGCTAGTGCAGGTTCCTCAGGTGAGGGGTGATGTGGTCGCGGCATGTGGAAGCATGTAGGTTCCACAGCTACTGTCCAATACATGTGCAAAAACAGATTTGACAATAAGTGGGATGTGTTACAGCTGACATCCAATGTAGAGTAAGACTTTTCTATTCCATATATTTATATGTCATATTGTCACAGCTGAGATCTGTGAGGAGTGTGGCAGGAGTCTGATATTATATATTATATTATACATATTTCAAGAGACCCTAGGCAGGGCGTTCTATGCTCCCATTCACTGTTTACATTGCATATTGACCTCTTTATAGGATAGCTGGAGATGAACTTGCATATTAAACCTCTCATTACCAATCAGGGGAAATACAAGGTCCTCGCACACATTGGCAACATTGTGGTTGTAACTACTGACAGTAGTTATGAAATTGTAGATCTAGCTACACAGTGGGGGGCACACTCAGGGTATAATCTAATCTTGGACAAAACACAAGCACAGAGGGTGTGGGATTTAATGATCCTGCGCAGTGGCTGATGCGGTGTATCTTGGTGTTAAACTCACTGGAACCCTGGATAAGCTGGTGGAATTTAATATGACACCATTATTAGGCATGATCTGGATAGAACTAACCATTTACACCGGTGTTATTTGGATGGTGCAATGAGTTGAAAATGACCATCTTGCCAAAGGTGCTAAATATTTTTAGGGCTGTTCCATTGGAAACCAGTAAATTGTGGCTGTCTGCAAAATGCGTGTTCTAGCTTTCTGTGGGTGTATTGGGAACCAAGGAGGGCGGCCAAATGTGATTTTGCCAAGGCAGCGAAGTAGATGGTCGGTCCCTAATTTTACATTCTTCTACTAGGCCTGCATGTTACTATGTATGGTGATATTAATCTCAGGCTTCTCAAGTGGGGTCAACATGGTAGTAAAACCAACTACATATAAATTCCCAGAATTGATTCTGGGAAGTGGAGCTAACGGATGCCTTGATAAAAATGTATAGCATATACGCTCTGAGTTCATGAATTGAGGATCCCCAAAACTTATATACACCTATGATAGCTCCATCAGTTCTCACATTTGTTTCTCAGGATGCAATCATGGCTGGATGGGCATAGAAGGACCTTACAGTATTGGGCGACTTGTATTTTAATGGCCAACTCTGCTCCTTTACTGACCTGCAAGAGGCTTTTGGATTGGCATTAGGGTTATTTTTTTTTATTTCCTCAGTTGTGAGACTTTCTTTTTAAAAACATAAAGGTTGCAAAGGCAGTGGTCAGGATCCCCTTAGGTGAGGTGATAATGCGGGAGGATAGGATTTGCTCAATATATGTTCTATTGATACAAGATTTACCAGATGATCTAGAGCTGCATATTTCAAAATGGGAGGCTAGATTTGTCTGGTGTGGAGGGGCTCCATGTCGATTTAGGCAGATGGGTGCTGTTGATTGCTAATTTGAAAAGTCAAAAACAACAGTTGATGGACAGAATGCAGAACAATGTCATACATTCACCCCAGTACAGAGATCTGGGCCGAAATCCATTGTTTTTTTGCACTCCACACCCCCCAGTTCAAACATGGCCATATGCAAATCAGCCTTGACCCTGTGCCTCATGGGAACAGTCCAGCCTGAACTACCAAGCCATGTCTTTCCTGGACCGGAATCAAGCATCCTAGGACCGGTTTCTGGCTACCAGCCGTCCCTTGCTCACTTTGCCACTGGATTTAGGCAAGCCTGGCTGAAGACTGCTGTAATGCCAGATACCGGTCCTAGGAAGCTTGTTTCCGGTCCAGGGAAGGCATGGCTTGGCAGTTCGGGTTGGACTGTTCCCATGAGGCACAGGGTCAGACTGATTTGCATATGGCCATGTCTGAACTGGGGTGGCAGAGTGGGCTAAAGAACGGTGATAGATCAAACCCAGATCTGTTGACTGGGTGTGAGTGTTTGATTGGTTCAGATGCTCCGTCCATCACCACCCCCTTTTGTACCGCTGAATTTTGAAAAGTCAGCACTTCAAGATGATTTTCCACCTATACCACACCCCGGCTAAGGTGACAAAGTGGGGTGGCAGGTATGGTGGCAGATATAATAGATGTGGCTCTGAACATGCTAAAATCATTCATATGTTTTATTCATATCCCAACCTAGATTTATGTTTGCAGGAGATTGGGAGTCTTTGGGGGCTAATTATTGATGGGCAGGTCCAAGTTAACCCATAGCTGATAATCTTGGGGAGTGACTGATAGCATAGAGAACAATGATGAACTAAGGCGAGATGCATATTTAATATGTGTTTCTATGGAGCCTGCTTGCCTATGCATGGCCACAGAAAGATGGCTAAATCCAGACCCCCAAACATTTTTATTGTGATGGTCAAGATTATTAGCAATATACCATTATGAAATCTCCCAGTATAAGTGAGAAGGGCGTAAGAAACAGCATTGGGGCATGATAACTACCTGGAAGGAAGGGTACGCAAAGAAGAAGTGAAGGGGGTGAGGCCAACAATTGTGGTCAGTTATGTGCTACCCTTATCCCTTATTTGCTGCCATCTGTTTTTCTTTTTTTTTTGTAAACACCCAGGTGTGTCTAATTTCTCCCATTGCTGTTGATTTATGGTTTTTGAAACAGCATGGCATATATTTATGTAATTTTGCTTCATTATTGTCTTATAACTTCATTATGCATTTGCACTTTATAAATCCAATGGTATTCTGGGGGTGATGGAAATGGGGCTTTAACGTAAACATACTTGTGCTGCTGTGACTCTGCACTTTACATTTTAGAATAATGACATGTAGGGGCATATTTACAAGAAAGTGCAGAAGAGTGTCATTGAGCCAAGAAGGCTAACGACATGCTTCGTCACTTTATAAATGCAGAGCTGCATCATGGTTACTAGAATATAGTGCAGCCCTGCTTTTCCCCCGTGCTGGCACTAAATTTAGCTGCCTAGCGCCAAGGCAGGCACCCTTGCACAATAGTGCAAGGGTGCCTGTGTTGAGGGGAAGATTGTTTATGTGCAGGAAGGTCCTCTTCCTGCACATAAAAAATCTTGAAATCACGTTTTGTGACTTCTATGTGTGCAGCTTAATGCAGCACACACAGTTGCAAAGCTGCGTTTTTTTAAAATGATTGTTTATGTGCAGCAAGAGTCACCTTCCTGCACATAAACATTCATTGGCATTTTTCAGTTTCTGTGGGTGCTTCCCAAAGCAGCACACATTGAAACAGCAAAAAAGAGGAGAAATAAAGCCTTTCTCCTCGTTTCACCTATTTAAGACTGGGTTCTCCCTGGTCCTATTTTTAGCGCTGCCTCCTGTTTACACTGGTCTTGTAAATAGGGGGCAGCATCAAAACCAATGCCCATTGCCCACCCCTTTCATGCTAAGTGTAGAGTGAAAGGGGGCCTTATTTACAAGGCAGTGTTAAGCTGCATTAAGTAGCTTACACTGCCTATTAAATAAGGCACAGCTCCTATCGCCATCACAACGTCACTAAAAGTGACATTCCGGTGGCAACAGGGGCTTGTAAATAGGCTGTAGTATTAGATCAAGAATTGGGGGTGGGAGGGCCCATTGCTGCTGCTGCATATGATGTTTATTCTCACAGTATGGATTGGTGTTTTATACTAATGTGTTTTGTGTCTGCTGCTGTTACTTTGTTGATCTGATGGTGTCTTTAAATTCTTTGCCCTCATTGGTTGACTTACTTATAGTAAAGCCATGACCCCTGGGTACTCTAGGTCTTATGGCCTCTTGAGTATGGAAGGTCTTTGTTTTCAGAATAGGCACCTGCACTTCAGATTCAGAAATGAGAACCAGTGTTTGGCCCAGGGTGCGGCACGTGTTTGGCCCAGGGTGCGGCACGTGTTTGACCCAGGGTGCGGCACGAGTTTGGCCCAGGGTGCAGCACGTGTTTGGCCCAGGGTGCAGCACGTGTTTGGCCCAGGGTGCAGCACGTGTTTGGCCCAGGGTGCGGCACGTGTTTGGCCCAGGGTGCAGCACGTGTTTGGCCCAGGGTGCAGCACGTGTTTGGCCCAGGGTGCAGCACGTTTTTCTAATGATCAGTTATGTGCCTCGGTTGGGTTGGGGTGGTAAGGTTAGAGGTTCAGCCTTAGTATAATTTGTCTTGAGAATGCAGTTGACTATTTTGCAATGAATTGAACTGTCTGCTTTGTATAACCTTTAATTACAAGGTAAACTCAATAAAAACATTTTTTTTTTTTAAAAAGGAAATTTTGTGTAGGTTAAGACCAATGTATTATGGTATTCATGTAAGTGCTACAGCTACTGTCCAATAAAGGTGAAACAACTGTTTTACATTATGAGAGATGTGTCACAGCTGATATCCTATGTAGAGGAAGACAATGTTATTACATATCGATGTGTCATGGTGTCACAGCTGAGATCTGTGAGGAGTAAGACTACTTTAGTATAGTATTAAATGAAGTCCTTTACAGGGGTGAGATCAGTTTATTACATTGTATCACATCTGATAGTCTATAAGAGGTAAGAACAGTTTATTACAGATGTGCAGACAAAACAAGGCAGGTGAATCAATATGATACCAGGGGCCTCATTTATGAGAAATGACGCATCGCTGCGTGAAAGCAGCGATGCGTCACTTCTCAGTGCGCCCTCCTTGCGTCATGATTGATGCGTCATATCTACAGTATGACGCATCATGGCGCAAAAGTGACGCATTGCTGGAGTGTGTCACAAAAGTGATGCAACTCCAGCAATGTGTCCTTTCACATGGAGCAAGCCCCATGTGAAAGGGCCTGCGTCAATCTTACGTCTGCTGTGAGGCAGGCGTAAGAAATTGACGCATTTGTGTCCTAGAAGTGGCGCAGTGAAATCACATAGATTTCACTGCGTCACTTCTACGACCCTTTCTTGCGTCAATACGCCCCCCTTGCATACATTATACCTGGCGCAGGTATAATGTGGCGCAGGGGTTTACAAAGTGACGCATCTACCTAGATGCGTCACTTTGTAAATATGGCGCAACAAGGCGCATTTTTTACGCCACTGGTGCGTCACAAAACGTGACGCACCAATGGCGTAAAAGTGATGCACAGCCTCATAAATGAGGCCCTAGGAGTGCAGTGGGACTGAGTTAACACAAAATGTAAAGTCATATGAGCACCAAGTGAAGTACCACGGTGGGTGCAGTTTACATGGTCCTCTCTGAGCCTGGAAAGGCTGTATTTATCTAAGTCACCATGTGACACTGTTAATAACTATTAAGAAGTATAAATCACATTCTTCTAATTTCAGGTACAAAAACATGGAAATATTTTTTCATCATCACTGTGACAAGCAGACTGTCACACATTAAGCGCTGACTCTTTTGTGTGACATGCAGGCTGTGGAGACATCACTCTCTCTGTGTCTCTCACATACAACGTTAGCTGCAGAGACTGCCCTCTCTGAGACTCTCTTGAGCCAGATTGACTGCAGAGAGCACCCTCTCAGAGTCATGTACCTTACAATGGGTGCAGAGACCTCTCTCTCTCTCTCAGGGTCTCTTTTGAGACTTGTTAAATTCAGAGACATTGCTCTGTATTTGATAAAGAAATGGTGGGCGCTGCAGAAAACGTTGCTTTTCACACTGTGTAATTAAAAAAAAACACAAGGATGCGCTGTATTTACAAGAATACGGTGTACCCCTGTGTTCGGTGTACCCCTGTGTTTTCCATTGCGCTGGTGCTAAAAAAACTGCCTAGTGCCAACACAGACACCCTTGCACCATGGAGCATGGAGCAAGAATCATTCCCTGCATCTGTGTTGCAGGGAATGATTCTTTGTGTGCAAGAAGGGACACCTTCTTGCACATGGAGAATCTTTAAAGGCGATTTGCTCCTTTAATGTGTGCTGTTGAAGACAGTATACATAGAAAGAGCAAAAAACATGGAGAAATACAAGTATTTCTCCTCGTGGCACCCATCTAACACTGCTTTTGCATGGTGTTAGTTTTTGACACTGCCTCAGATTTACACATCCTTGTAAATCTGGGGCACCGTCACAAAGCAATGGGTGTTGTGGTGAAACGCCCATAGGAACACCCATTGCAAGCCCCTTTCATGCAGAAAACTGCTTGTAGACTAAATACAAAGCGGCGTTAAGCCACGCAAAGTGCTTTATGCCACTTTATAAATATGGCACAAGGCATTGCGCCATGGGCACGTCAAAAAAGTGACATTCCGCTGGTGCAATCCCCTTGTAAATATGCCCCAGAGTCTCCCATAAGTTGACTGCGGACACTGCACTCTTTCACTCTCTCAGATGATTCATAGGTCGCAGTGACTGCATTCGTACAGTCTCACGTACTACTTAATTTGAAAATGAATTGCTTCCGGTGCCCAAATCTCACCTCCAAAGCATGCGGGCAGCGCTGTTAAATGTCAGTGTGACGCGCACCAAGGCTGGAAGACCTGAATCCTCTGTAATCCACCACCCAGACACTCCCTGACTCTTTATCCTACTTTTGTTGGCCCTTGGTTCTCCCTTTCTAATGGGCTTTCCATCTGTCTTTTGCCATCTTTTCGATTTGTTTGTTTTCCTTCTCTTGCCCCGGTAAATATCTGATCCAGAAAAATAGGTCCCAGTCTCCAAAAAAGTGTCATGGCCCAAAACACCCACCACCGGCTCAAATAAAACACTGGTCCCATATGGGCCAGCCCAATTGCTGTCATCTGACTGTCTCATGCGCCACATTTGCTGCAAAGAGCACTATCTCTGGCGTTCTCATGGGTCACAAATGTACAGCAAACCTGCCCCCTGTCTGGGTCCCTCTCCCGGCCGACCATCTACTGTCTTCAGACCCTTTCTTTGACTCTCCTAAGTGACACATGGAGAAGTGTGGCTCAATGGTTAGAGCGGCAGAGTGGAGAAGTGTGGCAGACCCTGATGCAATAGTCTGGCCGGGACCAGGGTTCAATTCCCCGCCTCGGCGGGTCTTGGGCTCAAAATTCCACGGACCTGATAATTCTCGCCTCGGTGCCTATTCCAATCATGGAGTCCCACTCTGCAACTCTGGACGATAGCTTGCTTAATCTCCAACGGCCCCCACAACGCTAAGGATGCCTGGCCTCCACCTTGGGGGTGCCCAGGAGTGGACACCTCACAGGGAAAGCCAGGATGGGTTCCACAGCGGTATTCGTACAAGCGCCTTGAGACCCTTGCGGGTGAGTAGTGCGCTATACAAGTATCAATTTACATTTTTTTTTACGTGACTGCACTGATGTCCCTGTCTCTCATTCTCTCAGATGCCACATTGACTAAAGAGTCCACCATCTCTGAGTCTGAAGAACAACCAGTGCAAAAGTTCTAAAAACTTTGGTTAGGCAGTATGCAAGTGACATCATGGCATCTGACATCATGGTGCATGACATCACGGCACGTGACATCACAAGAAATGAGGTCACATGAAGTGGCATCAGGAGAAGTGACATCAGATCTTAAGCCTCCACATATATGTTCGACAGGTCTATCATGAGTACATTTGAGCAAATGTTGAGTATAAACGCAAATCCTCCTGATTGAGGCAGAAGATCCACACTTTTGAAAGCTATGTATAAAACAACGTTACTTTTTGCCAGCGTAAAGCTGCCTCAACTCAAGGCTTGAACACATTAACTCTACCTTCCAGCAAACTTAACCGGGCATAATATTCCATATGCAGCACATTTCCAAATAGATATGATTGTTTTAGCTGCCTGCACTCCCTTGAGGTTAGACCACTCTCCTATGTGAAGTATTCTTATCAGCCTTACCCACCTGTACTCATTTTAGGAGATTGAGGCAAATTTTTCGCCAAAAGGCCATGACCCAAACCAAGAGAGAAAGACAGAAAGGGAAGAAAGGAGAGAGATAAGAAAACAATGATGAAGGCAGACAAGGGGATAGAAGAACCTGCAAGAGTAGGGTAGTGAAAGAAAAAGGTTATGGCAACCTTGGCATTCAGCAATAGGACCCTTAGGAAAAGTTTGGGACTCTGCATATATGTTTTTACAAATTACACACTGTGACCCCACCCCCAAATGTCACCTCCACATTTAGCAGCAGGCATCTGTCATGTACCTAATGTTGGCATACTTGTATCAAAACACCCTCACGTTTACCAACACAACCTGACAGCTCACCCTGTAATCAGTAGCACAAGAATGCTCACACAAAGAATGGACTATACATTTCAAAGTATGAGTTATCAGTTCCGCATCAAAATAAGTGTAAGCTGCACAGTATCCAAGCATGAAATAGAAATGGTGACAAAGGAAACTCACAAGTAAAAGGCACATGCAATTCCAGCCCCATCCAGCACTTTCAAGAAAGTGTTGGCCCTCCAGAGGAAATATTACTAGTTAGCATAGAAAATCTACCCAAGTGGGGAGATGTAGGAACAGTGAGAGACACCACTAACTATCACCAGTTATCAGATCTATACTAGACTTTGCTTGCTAATAAGACCTCTGCATATTCTAGACATGTTACACTGCCAACACGGTGCACCAGAGATGGCCTACTTGACCTACTTGGTTTACAATAAGTCTAACCTGTGGTCTAACCTATTCACTGTAACCTCATCCTGAAGGAGCCAGTCCTAGGTAAGCTCACACGATCTTTCCTAACGCTGAATTACATCAGTTTCCAAGACCTAATAGCATCGTAAAAATAAACGAACTGTGTGTTACTGTGTTATAATACAATACATTGCAAACTTTTCGAAGTTGCTGCAGCAGGTAAGTGTGCGACGGGCAAGAAACAAAACAACCAATACCTCAGCATGCTAACAACTTGGCAAAATTTACAACAGCCATTTCCAGGGCTCTCAAATTTCCAGAGTTACAAAAATGCAACATGTCTTCCTTTCAAGGAAAACATGCTCTTCAACATTTAGTGATTGATACTGGTAAATAAAGTACACCATTGCAAATGTTTGGAAATTGATTTTTGTTGTGGTGTGACAGATTTAGCCCTTATTTGAAGTGAAAAGTTAACAGTAGCGTCATCTGCCTGCCACCAACGTTTCAATCTAATTTGCCAAAAATTTAAGAAAAGCATTAACCTTTGATGTAAAACAGGAGAAATAAAGATATGTCCATCTAAAGGTTAAAATGACCAATGTGAAAACAGAAAAGAATACAGGTGTGCATTATAGCGCCGGGACACTCTTTGAGTAGCCGTGCGCTATATAAGACAGATATAACATAACATAACATAACAAAACCCGGGATCAATCCTGGCTTTCCGGCTTCACCAAGTTCTGTGATCCTGGGCAAATGTCTCTTGTGTTTGATTAAAAGGCTATAATGTTGCACCATGTATACTAAGAATCTAGGATGCAGGGAAAGAAGGAACCACATATGTTTACAGCCAGGAAGAGGCATTTGATTAAAGTTTGACTATGTGGTCCACCTGCCTCTTTACCCTCACGGAGCTCTAAATAGAACTCTACTAAAGAAATGCTAACTTTGCGACCAAATGAGTCTGTATGTATGGCATGTATGAGTATGGTAAATGGAAGTTTCAAGATTGAATAGAAACAGATAGGATACCAATGAGATCCTTGTGAGGTCCTGATAAAAGCCAACTACCGCATTTAGGCATTGGTGTGATGGCTGAAACATGATGTCCCAGGACTACAGAGGATATTCATTCCCTTAGTCCATCCCCACCTATTTATAATTCTGTCAGGGAGCCCTTTGAAAATGAAATTAGCCCTTAGGACACACTAGACTATTTCAAATCTAGGATCCCACCCAATACCCAAAGAGCTTACCGGGCAACCAAGGTTGAACCTGTCCAGATACATTAGGTATCGGGACGAGGACTCTGAAATGGCCTTCATGTTCCTTCTAGCCATTTATTGGGACTGACTAACACGTCCTAATGGGTGGGTTAGTGAGTCAGAGTAATTTGCTATGATCCACAATTTTGTGGATCAATGATTAATGTCCTACTTGGTCATTTTGTCCGTCATTACCAATCAGAGCTCAGGCAGCCATGGAAACCATCTCACACATGGGTTCCAGTTTCAAATGTGTGAGGCTAATCTGTATGAAAAAGTTGGGTTTATATTCATTCCCTATCCTACATCACCACTGGAGAAGAGTGCTTGAGTAATAACGGTTGCTTCTTTCTCCTCGTTCATGCCTCTAAGGTGAAATATTCATAGTAGAACACTTTAAGCGTAACTTTTATAATTCATTATATTTCATTTCTGCTGTAAAAAATGTTACATTGTGTGTACTATAAATTGTTTTCCTGCCTGTACCGCTAATCAGAACCCCTCAAAAAAGCCAACACCTGCGAGTAATTTTTCAAAAAATTGAAATTAGTTATACATTCATTGGAAAGGTCTTCAAACCTTGTTGTTCAAAGTCACACACTAGCTCCAGCTAAATTCCAACCAAAAAAAAGGTAAATTGGCCCAATTCACAAAGATAATGTTAGACCAAAAGTCTAACTTAGACCAAAAGTCTAACTTTACTCATAGTAACTTACCTTTGTGAGTAGTAAAGTTAGACTTTTGGCCTTTGTGAATCAGGCCCAATGTGTCTAGCACTACCTTTAAGGGAAATTGAGTGGGTGGGAAGAATGGGAAAAAACAGGGGAGACCGCAGAAGACTAAGGAAAGGACTAAGGAAAATGTAGGGTGATCCAAATAATGTAGCATCAAAGGAAATATTTGGTGTTCTGAAGTAAGCCCTCAGGTGCACTATGTAGACGAAACAAGGTACAGCCCACTGGGAGCACCACCAGGAGAAGTAGATAGTTCTGTCTCAATCTCTCCAACTGTCATTGCTGAAATTGAAACTCATACAGCAGTCACAGATCAGCACTTTCGCGAAACTAAAGTTGTGTAAAGAGAACAGAAACACAGAGAGATGCACACCAACAACAAAGAACAATCACACATCAGCACTTTCCAGAGACTAAAGCTACAACTAAAGAAATGGGGGGGAGCCATACACACCCAGGAGAAACAGCACTTGCACTTCAGCGCTTTCCAGGACCACTGTTACAGAAAGACACAGGAACAGGCAGAGGATCACCAAGTACATGGAGCACTTACACATCACCAGTTGTGAGAGACAAGAGGCTGAAGGTACATGGAAAGGCACACCAAGCACCAGGTACCAGAAAAAAGCATGTTAGGGCGGTCAGGAGAGATCAAACAAGGGCAGATAGAAACAGGGGGAGACTTCAAAGACTATATAAGAGTTTACAAGTTAATTGCATCAACTGGCCTTCTAGTGGAGTTGCTCCTTTCACTGCGCAATGCCACCTGGTAGCTGCCGCTGCCCCCGTTGCAGCTGCTGATCCTCTGCTCAGGAATTCAAAGCCCTCCTCCATCTGCAGGCTCCTGCCTGCACCTCATCCCTGGTGGTCCAGTATTAGAGCGTCACTGCTCTGAAGCTGGGCTGCCCCTCTGTCTCTCTTTTCTGCTTTTTCTGCTTCTGCGTTTATTTCAGCTTTTTTTCCCTCTCTCTGCTTTATTTGGCTTTTTCCTTTTCCTTTTCCCTTTCTTTCTTTTTTTTTTTACTGCAGCGATCCCCCATGGCCCCACCACCCTCCAGAGACTCTTCCCGCTCATGCGTTTCCTGCCTCCCAGCTGTCCAGACTTGCCCCCACAGTACTACTTAATGGTGGCAGCTGCACAGTAAAGGTGCAGTACACCAACCTTCTAGTGGATTTGCTCCTTTCACAGCGCAGCTCTGCCTGGTAGCTACTGCTGCCCCTGTTGCTAACCCTTTGGTCAGGAGGTCGAGGCCCTCCTCCACCCAAAGGCTCCATTCCTGCGCCATTCCTGCGCCTCATCCCTGGTGGTCTAGTAGGAGAGCATCACTGTTGCTGCGTTGCCCCTCTGTCTCTCTTTTCTGCTGTTTCTAATTTATTCTTTATTTCTTTTTGTTCCCTGATTCTGCTTCTTGCCTTTATTTCCTTTTGCCTTTTCTTCTCTTTTTTGCCACCTTTGCCCATGCGATCCCTGTCCAGTGACCCTTTCCGCATTTCCTGCTTCCCAGCTGTCCAGTACCTACCACAGCACTGCTTAACGGCAGACGCAGTCTGCCACATGCACTAAAGGTGCACTAAAGCCAAGCCCGTCTGTACCCGTTCCCGCCTGGACCACACCCAGCACCACATACCCTAGTTCTCGGACTCTCCATCGATATGACGCCTGCACCCTCATTGCCCTAAACACAGGACACCACACTGATTGCCAGATCGTGGCGCTGAAGGACACTCATGGACTCTTCTCATGCTGGAACTTCACCCACACCAACATACCAGCTCCTCTCGCCGCTCAGCTGACCAACTGCACACCCAACCGCCTCAACATGCGCTCTGTCCACAAACAATCCACATGAATCTGAGATCACTGCTTTGTCTCTAATGCAATAAAATGCAAACACCAAAATCCACAGGGCTAAACCAGGTCTGCAAGGTACACAACACAACACACACAGCAAAGGACAACACACACCTAAAAATAGAAATACCCCCCAAAAACACATTTTGAAATTCAATCCAATGCCATCCATGCCCTAAATGATGTTTGAAATAGATGCAACACACACCAATGAAACAGTTGCTTCATCATGCACCCACCCATGACTAGCTCTGGGCCTACAGGCTACCCACAACAATAAAAAAAAAAAAAAATGATGATAGCTACCAAAATTGTAGTTGCAGAAACTGCAATGCCCCAATCAAACAAACAACAAACCAACTTACTTGTAAAATATCAAATTCAAAAGTCCTCAAATCCAGTGATAATTATGCAGCAGGCACAAAGAGTGATCCTTCCAACTCAGAGGAAGAATGAACAGGAGATGGACAAAGCACTGGGAGGAGCCTGCTGGACAGGAACAGGAAGTATGAGACTCTGTGATACTTCCTCCCTCTCCCGCAAAATGTATTTTATTTTTAAAAGGGACTCCTTGCACAAAAAAAAAGACAGCCAAACGTCAACCTGAGAAGTTTTGTTCATCCAAATCATCATTTACAGAAGGTTTTATGCTGCTCGAGATATTATTCTTCTCCAGATTGAAAATTCTGTTTGTTTTGGATCGTCAGCTTCACCAAACTTCCGCCGGATGTCGGATGGCGCGTCCAAATGACGTGTTCGAGATCGCACGCTCTCTCTCGCAGTGGTGAATGACTTGTTTGCAATCGCAGACTCTGCAGTGTCTGATGGCTCAGCAAATGACGTGTTCGCCATCGCAAACTCTTGACGGATAGCGCGACCGGCTACCAACATTTCGTGGCACACGCGAACGGATAGGAAAACTTGTCTGCGAATGCAGGGATCCCAGTAAGTCGACCGTGCACGCAAGAACGCATTTTTAAGCGCAAGCATGAAAAAAATCTCCGCTATGATGCGGATCACGTACATTTTGACATTTCCGTGTTCTCCGCTGAACGCGAAAATGCCTACATTTTGCAAAATAGGCGAGCGGAATGGAATTTGCCACCAAGCCTTAAACAAGATCCAGTAATCCAAAACCATGATGTGTGCACAATACAGTAATCACTTCTCCCTAGCATCCACATCTGTAGTAACCTGTCATCACACCGTGGTCTTTGTCTCAATATCTGTTGAGTATGTTATAGCTATTCAATTTGCCTGTGTATGAGTGAAAATATTTTCCTTTACCTGATATCATCAATCACATACTTTCTTTTGTCCCACAGGTTTACTATTCGATATTATCGAGACCTGCTGGCCATGCTTTTTGCCATTGAGGAAATTAATCACACCCCTGACCTGCTGTCAAACATTACTTTGGGTTTCCGGATCTTCGATTCCTGCACATCTCAAAATAGGGCCATTCATGGGCTCTTAGAAGTGCTCTCAGGGAAGTCTGACCCAATTCCAGGGTACAACTGCAATTTAAAATCAATACCAGTGGGACTTGTTGGTGAAATGCTGTCGTCCACATCTATTCCACTAGCCAGAGTTTCAGGACCTTTCCATTTCCCAGTGGTAAGCAGGGTGCATGGACCAGCTGAATACATACATATGACTGGATAGAATAATGGTGGCTGATACAACCCAAACAGAGGACTACAGAGGACTTGCAGTTCACTACAGAGCTCTCTTTTGTAGAAAACGATATGGCTGTTCAAGTGTAGACCTTCTTAGAAGCCAATTTGTAAGCAAAATGTCAATATAGTTTCTAACTAGGCTATACAACACCAAATCTACAACATTAAAACTTGAGGATACAAATGAAAATTGGCTCCAATGACAGTAGGACTTGCCGTTGGCTTTTGACGGATACATCATGACCTCGTCATACGTACTCGGAAATTAAAAAAAATACTTCTTCTTCCACACCTGTCTCCTCAAGAGGGAGGTTCCACAGGGAGCAAATGTGAGAAATATCCGCGTCCAATTATACATTGAAATTATTTCAGTCAGGCAACAGATTCCTCTGCCATAGGTTCTTAGGCCACCTCCATTCATTGAATGTTTCATAAGCCAAACAGGTCTCAGAAGTGTCCAAACTGGAACCAAAATGGGTGAGAGAGAATTTCTAGACTGGGCTGGAGGTATCACTCACAATTACTATAGAAGGTTCTTCAGTAGAGATGGAAATCTCTTCCTCTCCTCTTCAGATCCATGGAGTTGGCTAAACAGCCATTCATTGATTATCACTCCTAAGCCATACCTGTTAAAATCATACTGCTTCACAACCAGCTGTGGGTCAAAGTGACAAGCTTCATATTTTGGGGTCAAGCTATGTGACAGCACAACTATCTCTAAGTTCCAGGCAACCAAAATATGAAACAGTGATTCCCTGTCTGAGATGTATGGAGCTCTCCTCTGCTCACCAGGTCAAGCCATTGCCCTTCCCCTATAAGTGACCAATTGATCCAGGCCTCCTGTTGTATATGACTCCACTGAGTCTGGAGCAATCAATTCCAATGAATGGATTATGAGCTGCAGGGCCGGTCTCAGAACTGGTGGTGCCCGGTGCTACTGTCTTATTTGGAGCTCCCCATGACCCCCTTATCCACTGATTCCCTCTCTACCACCTTCCAACAGTGCCCCTTTTCTATCCATAGTCACTCTCTCACATGCTACTCACACCAGTGTTGGGTGTCAGAGTGCTTTACATCACACACACATTATATAGATATGAGGAAACATACATGTGTAACATACATGTGTATATTAGTTTATTGGAAATGTTGCATAACGCAAAGAGGTTTACAACATGTAGGAATCACATGTTATCCATACTAGTGCCCTGTATATTTTAATAGTTCTTGGTTTATGTTATGTTATGTTATGGATTATTTATATAGCGCCTATCACCGCCGGTTTCTAAGCGCTTAACAGAAAAAACATAACACACTGGTAACCAAAAAACCCTCAGTAGTTTTGCCGCCTAAACTTTAATAAATGCCTTTCTGAATAGATGGGTTTTTAGTTTTTTTCTGAAGGATAATAGCTGGAATTCCTCCGTCAGGATAGGCGGGAGCTCATTCCAGAGTTGCGGGAGAAGCACAGACAGGGCCCTGCCTCCTCTGGTTTTTAGTTTGAACCTAGGTTGGGTCAGATTGGAGGTTGTTCCTGAGCGCAAAGATCTTCCAGGAATATACCTCTTCAAACGTTGCTTAAAGTACTCTGGGGCTTTCCCAAAGAGTACCTTATGGGCCACGCAGAGACATTTAAACTGGACTCGAAATTTCACTGGAAGCCAGTGCAGCTTTTGAAGCAGGGGGGTTATATGCGAGTTTCTAGGCAGGGAGTAGATCAGCCTAGCTGCATCATTCTGAACCACTTGCAGCTTCCTCAACAGCTTCCGTGGCAAGCCAAGATATAGGGCGTTGCCATAATCAAGTCTTGAGATAACTGTGGCAGATACGATTGATTGCAGGGTGGAGGCAGATAAGATGGGAACTAGCTTTCGCAGTTGCCTCAACACACCTATGCAGGATCCGACAACAGCAGAGACTTGAGGGGCCATTGAGAGATCTGTATCGATCCTTAATCCCAGGCTTTTTACCACAGTACCAGGAGAAGGAGTAGTTCCCAGCTCAGGAGGCCAATACAGGTCATTCCAGGGATCCTCTTTATTGCTGATCACCAGCACCTCCGTTTTATCAGCATTCACTTTCAACAGATTGTTAGTCATCCAGTTGACCGTGAAGCTGAGTAGACTCCTTACTGATTCCTGGGCCTCTCTAGTGTCATCCAACTGGACCAGTAGCTGGGTGTCGTCTGCGTAATTGAAACCTTCACAGTTCATACGCATGAGCTCCTCCACCAACGGTTGTAAATAGATATTAAAAAGCAGGGGGGATAGAGCTGACCCATGGGGCACCCCCAGGCCACCTCACTGATCCCGGACAGCTGGTCTCCTAACTGCACTCTCTGGGTTCGACCCGACAGGAAGGATTCTAGCCACTTTAGCACCTGGCCTGAGATCCCCAATTTCGCGACCCGGTCCAGCAAGATGGTGTGGCTTACCGTATCGAAAGCCGCCGATAAGTTTAAGAGAATCAGGGCGCATGGCTGTTTATTATCAGCCCTGACTCTCAGCTCATCGGCGATCGAGGCCATGACTAATTCTGTGCTATGTTGAGGCCGAAACCCAGCCTGTCTGGCATGAAGGAGATGGTATTCCTCGAGATGGCCGGCTAGAGTGCTGAGAACATGCTTTTCCAGGATCTTACTTAGAAATGGTAACTGCGAGATAGGCCTGTAGTTTTTTAAGGCTTTCGCGTCCGTTCCTGCTTTCTTTAGAAGTGGGGAGACCCTGGCTTCTTTTATCTGAGTTGGCAGATAACCTGTATTCAGTGAGTTATTCAGTAAACTCAACACCTGGAGCTGGATGCCTGGCAAGGCCATTTTAAAAATTTTAGGGGGACATGGATCAATATTTGAGCCTGACTTGATCTGTCCGACAAGTTCCGCTAGGCATTTGTCATCTATAGGGGGGAAACTGTTCAAAGTCATAGGTGGTACCTGAACAGTCTGTCTAGGCAGCATGGTTGGAGCTGGCCGTGTCTTAGAGAAGCAGACACTAAGGATTTAAATCTTACAGAAGCATTTGAGTTGACCTCAGTAATTAAAATGTATTTCTACTCAAACAAACATTTTTAACAACATTAGAATAATGAAAGACGGGGGAAAACATAACATTCTAATCTATTCCAAGCAGATCTTTGAAGACAGGTCTTTGTGACTGTGTTATATTTGGATTGCAAATTGTGAACTGCATGTTACTAATGGATGTCTATCACAAAAGCAGTAACCCACTGAGCTATCACATAAAATATAGTTCATGGCGGATGTTCTTTACAGCAGGCACATTAACCCTCTATGGTACTTTACAATGAGTCAAAATTGTCACTAGACACAACTTCATCACTCTCCAGCAGGAACAATAATCACCACAGTTATCTTGACATTTTTATTGTTCCCTGAAAACTGATGGACACACAAGGAACTCTGCAGCAGGTACTTTTAAACCCGAAAGATATTTCTATGATTTCCAGACACAGCTCCCACCAAAGTCATCGCCAGGTGTGCTTGTACCGCCCTAAAGCCGGCCCTGATAACATGGAAATCCCTGTTCATACACTGATGTCCCAATAGGCAGCACCACAGGCTCTTCAACTCAGTTCTGGTCAATTGAAACAGCATCTGGCAGGCATAAAATAAAAGGTGTGAATGAAGTGGGATCACAGTCAGAAGAGAGGCTGTCTTTCTTAGTGCACTTCAGCAGAATCAAGGTTGGAATACTTTCATTTCTCAAATTGTAATGGGGAATGGGAAATAAACATTAACATTGCATGAAAGGTATGAGTACACTGGAATTCAGCATTGAGAATGCATTCCCATCAAAAGTGATCAATTTACACAGTGGGAACATGCCCTGCTAAAGGAACAGCTGGACAAAATGTGTAATCTAATTTATGTGATATGATCTAGGAGTCTTTAAGTCAATTATTTCCTACACTTCTACACCCCACACCTGTGTTCTGTGGAAATATTGAACAGTTTTGATGCTGGAGTGAGGATGGTTCTCCTTTTTAACAGAGCCCACATGGGGAGGCCTGCTTGGCAGGCCAATGTCAATCTAAGGTCAGCTGTCCAGAGCATTAGAGGGATGACTTTACAGTGAGACACAAATGTTTATGAGAGAAGCAGAGTCTGTCATGTAGCCAATACATCTGTTCCTAGAAATAAAAACTTGGAAAGAGAATGTTGTAATGTAGTTCCTATATTCCCAATAGGCTCTGCGCATTGGTATAATATGCACTATAGATTTGACATAGGACTGAGGTCAGTATGTCTCTATCGAGTATATTAAACTTAATTGTGTGTGAGCCAGCAAAATCAGAGCTCACTAGAAACTTTCTCGAATAAACAAGAAGGGATTTGTCTCTGACAACCGCATAAACATGACAACTTTGTTTCCCCTAGAACCGGAACAATATCTTCAGAGTCGTGGAAACAATAGATAAGTATTTCACCCTAAGTCAACCGTGCATGCGTAGTTTCTACAGAGTTGCACAGAAATAGTGAGACGGGCGTTTCAATAAAAGGGGTTTATTGAACATTCTTATTTCTCATGCAAGAGATATGAACTGCTACACTCGTTAGGCAGAATGTGAAGTATAATGCGTACAGCGTGAACTTTAAAATACAATAATACTGTAATAACATTGTCTGTTGCTATGAGATATATAAAAATACATACATAAATAACACAGGCTAAAATACTCAACTGGTGCATCTAAAATACACCTATCCCAATGTATCTAACCTAGGTCTAGTACCAGGGAAGTAGTATGTGCTGTTTAGTTGTAGTTTTAGTTCTGCCAAAAATTGCCAAAGGTTTCTCTAGGTTCTAATCAGCTCCATACCTTAGAATGAGAGAGGTTGGTATCTCTTTCCCTGGACTCGATCTTCCAACACCGTGCAAGGGGAGTTAGAAGCACTGGAGCTGGATTCTCAGCAGGAGGACGACAGCGTCTAGTCAGTGCGTCAGCTGGAGAGTTGGCTTCCTTCGGCACTTGCTGTAGCGAGCTGCGTCGTGCAAGTAGGTAGTCGAAGTGCACCGAACCACACCGTGCTTTGCTATAGCAAGTGAAGGTATATTTATACTTTAGGTGTTTAGGAATGCCAGTATTGACGTAAAAGTCAGGCATATGAATGTCATGAATGAACCCCTAAGGAATAGATGTTCATACATAATAAATGAGTTCTTAGAGAAATCAATATTCAGCTCAAGAGTCTGGTTTTCCAGGAAATCGTTCTGACGTAGATGAATGGATGGAAGAAGCCATGCCTGTATTTGGGTAGTACAGGCTATGTGTAAATAAGGACTGGATTTATATGCCTATATAAGGGCAATGTGAATTGTACCTATATAAGGGCATAAATCAGGAAAATGCATACAGAATCCAA
The DNA here is from genome assembly GCF_964261635.1 of Lissotriton helveticus. Classification (NCBI taxonomy): domain Eukaryota; kingdom Metazoa; phylum Chordata; class Amphibia; order Caudata; family Salamandridae; genus Lissotriton; species Lissotriton helveticus. The sequence continues at coordinate 1,693,522,693 of NC_136069.1, read as the reverse complement.
ATCGATACACAACAATGTGCTTGGAAAGAATTCTCTCAGTTAGGAAGTGGGTGTAATCTACTAGCCTCTGTTTAACCGCTTCAGCGCTACCGCGAATTCCCGCCGTGCGCTGAAATTTCAAAAATGGCTTGTTTGTGACAAAGCCAGCTCGTCATGCGCGCAGCGCAGGTAACGCCCATGACGAGCTGGCTTTGTCACCCGCGCTGAAGGGGTTAACACCTACACATGTGACACTTCACCTCATCACTGGTACTGAAGGCCTGTCATACATTACTGAATAGGAGCACTGGGAATGGTATGGTAGGTCTAGTACCACTACAGATGTTAGTGACAACTTTATATCAACAGCTTAAAGCACTAGAGAACATAACTCATTTCGCCGACTAATGTATAGATCATTACATTCACTATATTTTGAATGTATTATGTCACATCATCAATTTAAAAGGAACCAATTTCTCTAATGCAAAAGCCATGCCTTTTTATATAAAGACAACCTCAGTTAATCCAAGTGTGTCTAACATCCACCATCACTCTCTAATAGATGTTAAGGTCAATGGTGGATGTTAGATTACTCTTACAGAGGGGAGGCATAACTTTATTGCAATGGAACCATCTCGTTGTGTGACGAAGGGCCATATTCTGTAAAGCACATAGGACAATGCCATCTGCCTGGGTAGGACATAGCGGAGTGAAATCACATAGAGGACAATAACAAGGCCCTCATCTACTGACGTCCTTTGGGCATGCTGGCATGCCTCAGTGCAGTGACAGCATCAAATAAAAGCCCAGGTGCTCAGTCTGAAACTGCTTCATGTCGTGGAAGCACCTGCCAAACATTAGTAAATGAGAACCTAATTATCTTCCTGTTCAAAGATCTCCCACTAACCTAGATACCAAGAGCTTGAAAAAAGTAAAAAAAATAGGAGTCCTAACGAGGCTGGGCTGGTAGGTCTCATTAAAACTACATAAGTAAAGAAATCTAAATTACAGAATGATTTCCTTAGTCTCAGCTCAGCAAACTGAGGTGACGTGAACACTAGCAGATTGCATCTCTAATCACAGGATTGTGTCAGGATGTCACTGTTCAAACTGTACAGAAGAATAGACCTATGACCTTCTTGATACCTGGGGAAAGTCGCCACAGGGACTAGATATTTTTAACAGTTGTAATTTGCTAAGGGTATACAAATAAGACATCCGCTGCATGTTTACCCTTTTTTAATTCAATCACCACTTGGCACGCACTTTTTTACCCTCATTGGGCCCCTACCATACACACCCGCAGGCATCATCCAGCAGTCCTAAAAAGATCTCCGATAAAGAGACCCTTCAGGGCATTTGTAGGGAAATGCAGCGCTGTCCCGATGATGAACCATGGCACCCCTTGGGGTGTGTGAGGGCAAAAGAGGACAAAATATGTTTTTTCACTTCATCGGTGGGTCCCTTTTACCTAGGATACTTTTTTGATTCTTATTTTTCTCCCTCTTCCTTTTAAATATACGGGTGACTATTCGCACCCTTATGCATGGGTGACTGTTTGCACCCTGCATTCAGGAACAGTGTCCTTTGTTGGTTTTGATATTGACACAAGGAGCTTGGACACTGGACTTTATTCAGCTCCTGGGTCCACCCTCTCTCTCTTGTTTTGATATACACTAGAATGACCAGAGTTGTTTGGGAGGGGAGGAGTACAGGGCAGTTTAATTCATACATCCTGTTAAAAATTGATTGTGTGAAATGAAAACACCTCTTAAAATTCCTTCTACTGCAGATCAGCTATGGATCATTTCTCTCTACGCTAAGCGATAAGCTACAGTTTCCATCTTTGCTGCGCACAGTGCCAAGCAACACCTTCCAGATGCCTGCCTTGGCACAGCTAATGAGATTCTTCGGCTGGACATGGATTGGGATAAATGTAAATGTAGTATACTTGTAAAGCGCACAGCTGCCCGAGCAACGGGGCGTCCCGGCGCTGTATAACTCTGGGGAACCCGTCCTGGCTTTCCCTGTGGGATGGTCCCTTGCTGGGAGTCCCCAAGGTGGAGCCAGGCATCCCCGGAATTGGTGGGGCCGTTGTGGAGATTAGGCAAGCTAATGCCCAGAGTTGCCGAGTGGAACCCCTGATTATAGTAAGCACCGAAGCGAGAATTATCGAGTCCGCTGACCAAGGTCCACGACCCTGCCGCGTCGGGAATTGAACCCTGGTCCCGGGCTGACTTCTGCTCTCAGGCCTGCCGCCTCTAACCAGTGAGCCACACTACTCCACATGATCATCTCTGACGATGAGCTGGGAATGGTGGGGGGACAGTCCTTAAAAGGATTGATTGAAAAGAATGGGGGTTGTGTTGCATTCATGGAAAAAGTCCATCTAAGCTACTCTACTGCGAAAATCACCAACGTTGTTGAAATTGCCAAGAGAGATTCTGCGAAAGTAATCATTGTTCACAGCCCAGAGGTCCATATGAAGAAGGTCATGGAGGTCTTCTTTGCACTGAATGTGACAGAAAAAGTCTTTGTCTTCTCTGCATCCTTCACATTTACTCATGCACTCTTCCCCAGGCAAACCTGGCCACTCTTCAATGGATCTCTAGCACTAATCCTCCATTTCTCAAAGATGCCCGGGTTTGAGTGGTTTCTTTCCACCTTAATCCATTGCAAGATTCCAATATTGAATTTATTAAACTCTTCTGGGAGGAAGCTTTCAACTGCAAGTGGCCAGGATCTAACACAACTGAGAAAATGACAGCGATGGAGAACAATGGAATACAGGGTTCTTGCAATGAGAACCAGACATTAGATATAATGGCAGCTTTTCTTTTTGAATTTTATGATCTTAGCTTCTCCTACCACACCTACCTCGCAGTCTATGCCCTTGCCCATGCAATGAACTCATTGATATCCTGTAAACCTGGACAAGGACCGTTCCTGAATAGTGATTGTGCTGATATCAATAACTTTCAACCTTGGCAGGTAAATAAGTGATAAGCGTATACATTGCTATAGGTCATGAATGTCTTAATGTCTCAGTTTTATAGCTTATGCGACTCATGATATTTATTCATAGTGATGGGTCTTTCAACAGCAGCGTTCATAGATTTCTGCTTGAAATCTCATACTTGGCATCCTAGCTTTAGTTACAACTCCACTAGTGAACTAAATGTCAGTTTTCTATCAGTGAAAATTCTCACATCGTTGTTTCCCTAATAACTTTGGCACCATTTAATCTTCAAAAAAGTTTCCTAAAAGGTAACTCATCACCATTCTGGAAAGTTTCAAGGTGCTCTGTCAAGTTGGGGCCTGAGAAAAAGGAACCCAAAACAAGTTATCTGTGTACAGTTTCTCATAGAAAACAGAGGGAGTCAGTCCACATGTTGTTGAAGTAAAAAATAAAGTAACTGTAAAGGGGCAGAACAGTTGTAGAATGACTCACTTATATTTATGGTGGGGTTCAAAGAGGGCCCACCATCTTGCTTGATCACACGCGGCCCACACTGAGTCTCGTGGCACTCCTGCAGGATTATGAAAAAAATTATGAAAAAGACCTGTGAGCATAAGTGATGGACAGTCCACTCCCTCCAAATAGTCAAGCCCTATCATGTGGCCAAGCCCGTACTGTGCACATTCTTTGCTCTGTGCTGGATCCTGTGCAGTTAGGCGGCATCTAATCTACAATCAATGAGACATAAGTGCCCAGGCCGCTATAATGCAAGCCATCACTTTGCACATAAGTTTTCATGGAGACCTCAATCCTCCCAGACACCCAAGCCTCCTTTGGTGGTCAAAGCCCTACTAAGCACAACCTTCAACCTGTGGAGAATTGATCAAGGAGCGTCCACTCCTCCTCCAGACAGCTTTGTCCCCTTATGTGGCTAAGCCCCAACTACACCCAGCCTTCACTCTGTGGAAAAGACTTTATGGATAGCCCATTTGTTCCAGACAGCAAAGCCCCCCTTAGGTGGTCAAGCCACTACCCCACACATCCCTCGCCCTGTGCAGAACTTGTCACAGAGAGCCTATTACCTCTAGACACCCAAGTCCCCTCAGGTGGTCATGCTCCTACTGCACATAGCCTTTCGCCCCGTGTACAACTCTTGATGGAGAGCCCACTTAATCTAGCCCCTTAGGTGGTAAACCTCTATTACTCTCAGCATTTGCACTGAACCCTTTGCAAGAAGATGGGCTCTTGTGGCCAATCAATCGGGCATGGGTGAAAAACCCCTGCTGCTCCTGGTCTTTGCTCTGCATAAAACTCATTACAGACAGGCCAGTTTCTTTAGAGAGCAAAACTGACATAAGCCCACTGAAGCGCCCTTGGGTGTGACACCCTCAGCATTGCTCTGATGCTTTTTTAAATATATTTTTGAGAGGGAGGTTGGGGTAAAATAAAAGTTGGATTTTTCTCAATGTACTTCCATGGTACTAGTTAAATACCCCCAAAAAGGGATGTATGACATTAAAACGCATGCTTTTACCATGCATGCCTTTACAACGCAGTTTTTACAACGCATGCTGTTACAACGTATAACGCTTAGGGGTGCTGGATAGTGAATAGTTTAATTTACTATTCCAACTCCAGTCCCCGTGGATAGTAGGGAAGGTGTTGGATAGTAAATTAAATCTATTCCCTATCCTAGAGCGCCCCCAGCGCAATGCGTTGTAATGACATGCGTTGTAATAGTTGCGTCGTAAAGGCACTGTGTGGTAAAAGTTACGTTGTAAAGGATGTTTTCCCCCAAAAAGGGATATTTACCCAGAGCAGTATCATGGCCCGCCTATGCTACTAATAAGATAAACTATAAAGAGAGTTGAATTGAAATAATTTCCATAAATGGGAGGAGTGCATGTTTTGTGTTGTAAGACTCGGCAGAGTCGTACTCTCAGCATGCACAAGCACACTTTCGGCAGCAATGTGCCAATGCAGGCATCCTTGCATCATAGTGTAAATATGTCTGTGTTATTGTTAGGATACTTTTTTAGCAGAAAGGGGTCCCTTACTGATCAACTGATGATTTCCTCTGAATAAGTATGTTGTGCAAAATGCAGCACACATTCAAGTGAAAATAAAAACAGGAGAAATAAGAATATTTCTTCTTGTTACTCCAGGGTTCGGTTTTGGCGCAAATACATGTCTAAATGTCTTTGTAGATATGGATTTGACTAAAAATCCATGAATGAATGAACAGAAAAACCCATACAGCACTCAATTCAATTCAAAAATACTTTATTCGGTTAAAAAAGCAAAAATAACCATAAAAGTAGCATGAAGAAAATACAGTTTACAGGGTAGTCATGTGTTCATTATTTAAAATACATATGTGCAACATAGAGATTAATTCATTTAGATCGATTTACGACATTTAAAAACAGATTTAAAAAATTCACCTAATGAGGCTACCATAAAAACAGTTTCCATTTTCTGGCACTCTAAAAACGCTAAGCGACATCTGTGTATATTTAAGTCTTTGAGAATAGGGATGATAAGTTTCTTTCGAAAGAAAATATAAAATTTACAAAAAAATAAAATATGTATATCAGACTGTGGGGAAACATCATCACATGGGCAAAAGGATAGTTCTTTCGACCAACAATTCATCACAGGAAAAGATAAGACCCTAAAAACAATGTTGAGTCTAAACAGGGTTAAAAGGAAATGTTCATGATTAGGCATATACAATGATAAATATGGCTGTAGTTTCTCTCCACATAAAATGTCCTGGTGAGCAGAAACAGTCTTTTTTCTCGCCTCCTCTAAGTGTCTTTTGTCCCTGAGATAGGCAATGCACACATTTTTCAGATCTCTTCTCGATATGTATGCCATTGTTGGTGGGTCCTCAAAGTATTGGGCACAATTTACTTCCTTGAGAAAGTTCTTGACATAACATATCCATTTAAAATCATTGATATTGTCTAATGCTAAAATGTCCTTTAGAATAGCCCGGTTAACCACACATTCATCATTTGTCCACACCCTATGCCAAAGAAGAATTGGCTGAATCCTAATCGTATCAGTAACGTAAATTACTCCCAATTCAACATGGCATATCATAGTTGCAGTACTTTCAGGCACGGACAAGATGTGACGTAAAAATTTATTTTCCATGATTTGGATTGAACTGATATTTGAGTAACCCCACAAGCCTGATCCATAGGTGGCTACAGATAAACAAGTTGCCCTATAAATAGTTAAAATTTCTTTTATGGGTTTTTTCCCTAATTTTCTCATAAAACATTGTAAGGCCATAATAGTTTTGGAAAACAACAGGGATCTAGCATGGATTGCACTAGTCCATGAGCCACTTTCGTGAAACAGAATTCCCAAATAAGGGAAGGTGGAGGTCTTTTCTAGGGGATTGGAATTTATAAAAATGGGTTTCAAATGCTTGCTTGATCTTGGCTCACAATACATGGACAAGGTTTTTGAACAGTTGATTTTAAAATCTAAGCCAAGCATGAAACTATTAAAAGAAGTAACCAAGATTTGTAGCGCCATTGGGGTTCGTGCCATCAAAACAGCATCGTCAGCGTACATCAAGGCAGGGACAGGCCTTCCACCCACCATAGGCATGTCCCTACCCTCCTGCACGAGACGTTTCTCCAAGCCATTTATATATAGCAAAAATAAAAAGGGGGCTAAAACGCACCCTTGGCGTACACCCCGACCAATCCCAATTTGTCTACTACATTCTCCATCTTTCCCAAAACGCACACTTGCAGTGGCCCCGGAATATAGATCTCGCAAGAAGCATATAATGGCATTGTCTACCCCCAACTCGGCCATGATTGACCACAATTTATTGTGTGAGACACAATCAAAAGCTGACGATAAGTCAACAAAGGTGAGGTATAGACGTTGTTTTTTAACCCTTATATACTTCTGTTGCAGGATAAACAAATTCAGTCCTTGCTCTATAGTCCCTAAGCCCCTTTGAAACCCAAATTGAAAATCGCTTAACACCCCATTCTCTTCTGACCAGATTCGCAACTTATCTAAAACCACTCTCCCCAAAATTTTTATAGAGGAGTCCAATAAAGAAATTGGCCTATAGCACATGCAATTCTGCCTGTCACCTTTCTTAAAGATTGGGACTATAATCGATGTAAACCAGGTAGGAACTAAACCTTTTGACAAAGCAACATTAAAAAGCTGGACAAGCAAGGGCCCCCATAATTCGATGTTGGCCTCATAGAGGTCTGCTGGTATACCATCTGGTCCAGCCGCCTTACCCCCTTTAGTTGCCTTCAAGCTCGCGAGAACTTCAGGAAGGGTTACGACCAAGACTTTAGATGTATCTAAATTAGGGAATGTAAAGTCCTGGCCAGTATCGAGGACTGGTTCCACAGCCCTGTAAAGGGAGGAAAAGTGCGCCACCCACTCATCTTCTGGGATGGCGATTTCCATGCGAGCCTTTTTTTCATATAGGAGGGGGGTATTAATGACCCTCCAGAAAGCTGTCGGATCCTTTAATTGTGACGCCTCGCATAAATCATCCAAGCCTCCCTTCTTATGGCGGCCTTCCTGTCCTTCAGTACTATGTTATAGTCCCTCCTCAAGATTCTAATTTGGGTTACATCCCGTGGTCTTTTATGGATCGCATGTCTAAGCTTTGATAGGGCTTTAGTACATTTCTTATCGAACCATTTTCTATTGGGCTTTAGGGAGTTTTTCTTTGCAACCCACAATGCCTCCTTAATTGCAGTAGAAATAATATAAAAATGATTTAAAATTTCATTACTCTCGGCGTGCTCGTTCAAGCAGATCAAAAAACTACTCATACACTTATTCAGTAATTTAGACAAAAAATCAACCGGGACCACTCTACTCCATTTAAGGCTATATCCATTTTGGGTACCTAATTTCACATCCTGCGCCTTATTATTGGAACCTGCTACATGATCTAATGCAGGGAATAGGTTCTCCATTTTTAGTACCTGTGGGTAGTGGTCACTTAATGGTAAGTGCATGATACTAGAGCTGATCAATCTGCCCGCCGAGCTATTTGTACAGAGACTAAAATCAATGATAGTTGAAGCCCCCCGCCCCACGAATGTTGGAACAAATGGCATTGTGTGGTGGGCTAGCTCATTTGTAAACCCAAGATCAAAATTAAAAATCATCTCATTTAATGAATCACCTAGAAGGGTATGTTCAAAATGCGTCAAGTTAATATCCTGTTCCAACATCAGGCCGCAAATACCCTTCTGACCCTTTTTACACAAAGTACAATTAAAATCACCCCCCCATAATACCATGACTTCACCCTTTTTTGTCTCAAATTCATTCTGTATGTCTGCAGTTATAGTAACAAATACATCCTTAATCATGCTACTTAGACAGTTATTGTAAAAATTAAAAAGAACAAACGTTGGACCCTTCCTTGTGTCTATAACTATTTTCTGGTAGTAACTGGATCCAGGAGAAAAAGAGATTTTGTCAGAGACTAGCAGGTTCGATATATACACAGACAATCCCCCCTTTGGTCTTCCGTGTGCTCCCCCCATCGCAGGTGTAAAATAAGTTCTATAACCATTAAGGTGTATTGGTGCGGTGGTCCAGGTTTCTTGTAAGGCTAATATGCCAACATCGGCAATTACATCACACCAGGACGGATTAGAAATGTTCTGCTTTAGACCTGCCACATTCCAAAAAACCACCTTGCAATAGTCTTCTATAGGTGACTCTTCTACGATAGCTCCAGTTTGACTACCCTGACTCCCTTGTATAATCTCATCCGCCCCATGGATTTCGTGTGTCTCAACATGAAGTTCTTGTATCTCGACGTACCCCAAGGATTTTATAGGCCCCAGATCTACAGGTTTAATTGTTTTTGAAACCTCTTCTTTTAACTTGGGGAGTCAATCCACTGCTTCCAAACACTCAAACCGGTTGGAACACGGAAAGATCGGGGGAAATTGTAGGTTGCCTAGCCATCCTGGGTCAAAACTCTGTGGTCGGTAGTAAGGGGACCTTGATCTATGTTTCACTACATTCCAACCATCCTCATCTCTCCCTCCCCCTTGTATGTTATAATGGTTACTATCAGGAGCCCAACCCTTGTTACCCCCTTGGTATCTATTGTCCCTAGTCCAACTCCACCTATTGTCAGGGTGTTCGCCCTCAGGATAAAAATAGGATAGTGCCCTAGCCGTAACAGAAAGACCATGATTTCTAGGGGGTCTTGTAGTAATATATTTAGCAGTTAGTGGGTTCTCAAATGTTATTACCACACAATCGCCGTATGTCCTTTTTTTATTATACCCAATCCATGGGGCCCTTTCAACCATCAGAATATTACTTTTGATAGCTGGCGGGAGAGGGTAATTATCATTCAGCCAATGGATGGTTTTGTTTACAAGTCCCCCATTATTTTCATTTGAATTTTCATTTAATTGAGGGACTCCTGTAAGAACCACAACATACGGTGCAGCTTTTGGGGGTAAGTGTATATTTCTACGCACCTCCCTTTTTTCTGGGTTATCTTTATCTTGTTGTAATTTAAGAGTTTGTGGGACTGGCACTACATTGTCAATCGGGGCAGGAGTTTTAGGGGTTGGTATGGTTTTTGGCAATGGATTCGTGGTAGTAGCATTTTTAGCAGCTGGTAGTGGCCTAGTCATTTGATTTTTTGCAGGTGGAACTTTATTATCCAAATTAAAGCTAGGGGCACTTATATCTTTATGGATATTTTTTAATATAGTTTCCAAGGTTCGAGGAGAGTCTTTAGCATTTCAAAGATGTTATTATTAGCCATAATTAGGCTACTACTGTCCTCGCTACCTCCAGCTTGATTCTTAACTGCGCCGCTTAATTCCAAAATATCCTCCAAGCTGCTATCTAAAACAGTTTCATCTGGGAGACTTAATGGTAGGCCAACGGTGGACTGATGGCCTGCCCTGTTTTCACTACTATGGGCAAGTGGATAGGTGCTCACATTCAAAGGCGCAGGTTCTAAAATGGTCAGGTCTTGATTCTTGCTAGTATGTGCTTTTCTCCCTTTGCTCGTGTTAGGTTTAACAGTTTTTTGAATGTTAGTCTTCTGTTTAGGGATCGCCCCCTCTTTCATACCCCTATGAAGTAAATCACTAGCCATAGTTAGAGTTTCAGTCTCCTTTTCAGCTGAAGTGCTGGCCACTAACAAAGATAGATTAGGAGTTGCCTCCAGATCCTCCTGGGAACCTGGAGCATTATGACCCCTATCGTTCTGTGCATTTCCTAGATTTTCCGAAACAGATACACTATTAGGAGTGCGAGCTTGAGCAATAAGACCTAAAGAAGAGCGTCTAGCTGCGGCTAAATCCTGGGACACCCTTCGATCCATAATTATAATCCCTTCATCGATTAAAGCATTGGTACGAACAATGAAATCGTCCAGGGTACCAGTCAGTTTCTTTACCCCCGCAGCAGCCCTGCTTCTAGTTTCTGGGCAACTCATGGCAGACCCTGCGAGTACCCGGAAATAAGGCAAAGGGTAATCTTAGAGAATACGACAGCCAGTCTCAAAAATGTCAATGTCCTGTAAGGTCACAATAGCGAGTGAAATGGGTGGGTAGCCTACTTACAGTTCAGATGTCACCCAGTCCATGAGCAAGTGGCTATCAGGCAGAGTTTCTGGCCCAGGCCAGGCTCCTCAGGCCTCTGAGGGCCACAGAGGGCCCGCCCTTTGCCCGGGCTTAGCCCCGCGCTGTGCCCCGCTCGCGTCCCGCTTCGCGGAGGGGGCGTTGGTGTTTTAAGCACCTCCGGGCGCCTACATACGCGTCACAACTGCGCGTCCCCGCTAAGGCTCCTGGGGGTTGAAGTCCCCTCGCTCTGCTGACCGCGTTGGTGGTGATGGAGGGCGGCAGCAGAGTGGAGTCAGCTCCTGGACCCGCTGGACCGCTGGCGGACTCAATCTCCGCCTTCACAAGGTAGCGTCACCTCCTGCTTCTCCTCAAGTAAATGATTAGGGCTCCCAGGGCACTCCGGGCGCGCTGGTGTTTTAAGCACCTCCGGGCGCCTACATACGCGTCACAACTGCGCGTCCCCGCTAAGGCTCCTGGGGGTTGAAGTCCCCTCGCTCTGCTGACCGCGTTGGTGGTGATGGAGGGCGGCAGCAGAGTGGAGTCAGCTCCTGGACCCGCTGGACCGCTGGCGGACTCAATCTCTGCCTTCACAAGGTAGCGTCACCTCCTGCTTCTCCTCAAGTAAATGATTAGGGCTCCCAGGGCACTCCGGGCGCGCTGGTGTTTTAAGCACCTCCGGGCGCCTACATACGCGTCACAACTGCGCGTCCCCGCTAAGGCTCCTGGGGGTTGAAGTCCCCTCGCTCTGCTGACCGCGTTGGTGGTGATGGAGGGCGGCAGCAGAGTGGAGTCAGCTCCTGGACCCGCTGGACCGCTGGCGGACTCAATCTCCGCCTTCACAAGGTAGCGTCACCTCCTGCTTCTCCTCAAATAAATGATTAGGGCTCCAAGGAACATCCTGTTGATGCAAAGTAAAGCATTCCATTACTTTTGTTTCAACCAACTCAAACAAAATTTGAGTTGGTTAATAAATACCAACCAGACTTTTTTGTTGGATCTGCATTAAAAAAGTAAATTAAAACTGAAACAAAACCTCTTAAATCTGGTTGAAAACAGTACTAATAAATATTTGATTTTCACTCATAACTATAACAATAGACTTACCTTTTATAATTATATGTACACTGCTACAGCAGGTTAACTGCTGGGCCTCCAACACCCCTCCACCCCCGCCTCCCACCAATCCCCAGCCCTTTTTGGGCTATTTCCGGTAGTTTTCGCTTCGAGCCCCATAACATTTTTCCCACCCCATGTTTGCAACCTTTTTGGCCAACGTACTGGGATTCTAAATCCAGTGTTTGCAGATTTCCCTGGAAAGGGCTAGTAAAATATAGCAAAATGTGGAATTTTCTGAAAAAAACTGGAAAAAACTGCTTCTGAGAGAAGTGGCAGTTTTTTGCCTAAAAACAGCATCAACAAACAGTTTGGTGGGCTGAAATCACCATCTTCCTATTGATTAGGTACATGCAGAGTTGAATCAAAAACCTACTTCTATACCACAGTTTTAGCATCTTTCAAACAGGGAGATCATTTTTCCTAATTTTTGTGCTCTCAACCCACTTCCAGTAGGTGATCCAGGACAGCTATAGATTTCTGAGAAGTAGACACAATTCCAAATTCCTTAAGGGGTATTTTGTTTAGAGGTTTTTACAAAGACAATACCTGTTGAAATAAGGAAATACTGAAAATGTGTAGGAAAAAATGTTACATGTGAAAATGATTTCTTCTTGTGACAGTTGCTGATTTACAAAAGAAATATACCATTAAGTCAGCTAGACCCTTCTGGTTGTGGGGTTATATAGGGTTTGTAGCTTCTGCAGTAACCTAAGATGCCCAGAACTTGTGTGGGTGGGCCTAGTTCCTGCAACAGGAAATGGCCAAAAACACAACATGGATACGCAACTTTTTTCCACCTAAAACTAAACCTTTTTTTGCTAAGTGGATAGCTGGCCCTAGCGCAGCCGGCACCTATGGAAACCAAGAAAACTTGCCCATTTTTGAAAACTAGGCACCATGGGGAATCCAAGATGGAGTGACGTGTGTGACTTTCACTTTTTTATTTACGCAGTACTCCTTGCAAATCTCAAACTTTGACTAATAAAACACATTTATTTTCCACATATTTCTGTGAGGGAAAGTTCTGGAATCTTTGGGGACCTACAAACGCTCGTTCATCCGGCATTTACCCAAGTCTCCTAAAACAAATGGTACCTTCGGATTTTACTGAAATGGAAGGAAATTGTATAATTTTAGGCAGAGTTTGAGGTTTGTAGAGTAATGTGGTTAGGAAAACCTCATTGGATCCACATACAAATACACCACCCTGAACTCCCCTGGTTGTCTAGTTTTCAAAAATGTCTGTGGCTTGTAGGTTTGAAGGGGTGGTGCCACAGCAGGGCCCTAAATACAACACCTACCCTTACTGCTTATCTCTCATCTTATTTCCTATCTTATCTCTGATACTGCCTCATAGCTGTCCTCCATATCCTGAGTTAGGGTCTGGGCAGCAGTCATCCACTGAGATGCCATCTCTGTTGACTGGCTAAAACCGTCCTTCTGAAACACTGTCCTATGAAGAAGGCAGAAGTATTGTTCTAAATCAGTTGGTGGGTATGTGACATGTGTGTAAAAGTTCCAGAATCTACAGGTTCTTCAAAGACACCACAAAAATACACAGTATTAATTCACACATACCCCACATCATAATATACATGTATCATGTCCTATGCAAAGGTTTATTGTGAGGGGAGCTCCTTGGCACTTCCCAGTATAAAACTAATTCCTAGAAGCCGCAACTCAGCCTTTGACCACAAGTAGTACACATTCACATAGCAGTCCCTGCAACTTTGTGCGCAGGCGTGCTACTTGTGAAATCACTCCTATCATCACGGTCACTGGAATCATACGGCTGGACAGAAACTAATCATAGGACAGGGTTGACGGAATTATTTGGCAAGAAAGGGTAAATTATGCATCATTATGCAGCACATTTTCTGATAGTCTTACATCATTCATTATTTTCTGAAATGAAAACATGATAATACTGCCTGGGTAAAGATTTCACCTCATTATCATCAGAATACCAACCAAACACAGAAATAAGCAACTGAAAGATGACCAGTCAACTTTGTGCAGGGTATTCCACTACATACAAATACTTAGCCACATCTTTATTTTTCTAATGTTGCCACATATAGGGGCTGATTCTGATCTGGGTCGGAAAGCACTCCCGCTGAGCCGGATCCGGAGTGTTTTCTGACCAAGCCTGTCCTGAAGTCCGACCGAGCGAGTATGATGCGGCTGCATGCTGCCGGACTCGGTTCGGTGGGACTCCCATAGAAGTCAATAAGAGCCGGTCGTACAACGTGGACATGAGCTCCCATTGACTGAATTGGTACGTCTCGCACAAGGGCGCAGTGGGTACACATCAGTGCCATCCGCACCATACATGCCTGTGTTCGGGAGACCCTTGGGTCTCCCCCTGTGTCTGAGTCGTGAGGCTGCGGGTGACAGGGGGTCCGACGCGGACCCCCAAAGGCAACTTCCTGGACGATTTGCGAGCCAGAAAGTTCGGCTCGCACCAGCTGTCCGATACGTGCATCATACTGGCTCGGTCATAAATCGCATCCATTGCACGGCACGGTTTACTTACAGATGAGACGTACGGAGCGGTTCGGACCCAGAAAGGACTCGGTCAGTGAATTTCACGTTGCTCGCATCATACTTGCTCGCTCGTACAGCTGTACGAGTCAGGCGGTAAACACGCGTACAGCTCATACTTTACCCGGCCGGATCACGTTCGGTACCCTCCTGAGCGAGATCGTAATCGGCCCCTTAGTGTGGCTTTTTATAAATAAATGTATGCATGTTTTTTCTGGGGAAGAGGGGCCCAATTGCCCCACCAGAGAAAATACATTAATGAAATGTTTTTTCAAGAGGAGCCCTCAAGGGGGTCAACTCTTGTCTTCAGGGCCAACCTCACCTATATTTCTCTTATATTCTTTTGGGGATGTGTGTTTTCCAGGGAAAACACATGTTCCTGGAAAGCAATGAGGGCCCAAATAGGTGTCAGCCCATATGTCAGGAGTGCCAAGCCCCTGACATTTTTACTCAATTTTTCTATTAATTATTTTTCTTACCTCCTCCAGGGGTGCAATTGCAACCACCAAGGAAAAAACACATTAAAAAAAGTATGTCACCGCAAGGGCTAACCCCAAATCACTTTTCCCTGGTGGTCTAGTGGGTTTTCCTGGCAATGGATCTCATGCACAATCCACAGCCATGAAATGGTTTCAGGGAAGCCTCTCTGGAAACAAGAGAATCTCCCCTTTCTAATTAGACCTCACTGAAAATAGAGGAGGTCTTTTAGGCATTCTTTGCCCCTAGGGGTGGGAGAGAGCATTACCTGCTTTTGTTTACCACTCTGATGAAGAATCTGTGAAGTCAATGTCCCTCACGGCGTGCTGATGTCAAATAACAGCAGGGGAGGTGGCTGACAGAGAAGCAATTCCAAATCTCCCCCACTGTTTAAAAAGAAAAAAGAATCCTCTGGTGCAAGCACTGGAGGATCCTTTTCTGCTCTCCCCAGGGTTGGCCATTGGTCGACACCCACACATAGAGGGATAAGAAACACACTTAACAAATAACATAACATGTTTAATTGTTTAAACCAGATAGCAGTTTTTGCAAGACCTGTTTATTTTTCATTTATTTAAGAATATTTTAGTTTTTTTTCAAAATATTCATGTAAATTCAAATTAAACTCAGAAGAAAGGGCATCAGATCTTGGAGTTTCACAAAATCTACTTTTTCCATTCTGGTGTTTGATAACTAACTTATGTCAGGACAACATGCCCTGTTTACTAACAACCACTACTGCGTTGTACTTTCCACAACAAAAGCCCATGTTTGTAAGCAGTGATAATGTTGGGTTGGCACTGGAGGACTTATGATGGGACATTGTTCACAGGAGCAGTGGAGGGTGCAGAGGTGGAGATGGACGCTTCCTGGCACCACGCTGCTGCTCTGCTCTTGCAGAGCATGTGGGATGCACTACCCTCATGTGCTTCCACAATCCCCTAGTACTTTTTCGCAGTCCTGCATGAGAAGTCCTTCCCACATATGCAACAGGTAACAATTGTCATTATGACCTTCTCCCTTGAAGGGACACTGAAGAATTGCCACACAAGTAGCTCCTAGATGGGCGGTGGGGTTTCTTGCTGGTGTTCCTCTTCAAAGATTTTTCTTCCCTTTCATGATGCCATTTTGAATGAAATTTCCACAGCAATTTGAGAAAATAGAGAAAAAGCAGAATGGTCAGCACAAGATGTGTTAACAGACGATAGCTAATCACAAATGAGGCTGAAAGGTGGGTAGTGCATGTAAATTGAGTAAGAAAGCGATGACAACCAATCACATGTCTTTCAATGTGTGCGTCGTAGGTATTGAGGTACTCCTGTGGGACCGCAACACCCAAAAATGAGGCAATTTCACAAAAAGACTCAAGAGATCCTCATTAAGTAACAATCTTTATTACTTGGCTAAATTAGAAAAGTTCTAGCCTCAACCTTAATTAAAAATCACTCTTTGATACTAAACACCGATGTTTAAAATTTCTTGTGGGTGTCAAGAACTCCCCTGGGACACAGACCCGGAAGTAAAACCCTCATGAAACTTCTGCAGGGACCTTCAATTGCTTGTGAGTGTCCCACACAAGTACTAGGGGTAAGACCCTGGAAAGTGACAAAAAAGTACAAAGCAAAACACACATTCATTTTTAACATTTAATCATGCTATCAAAAATTCACTACAATATCTAAAGGCAAAATTGACATTATGGTTAACTTGAAAGCTACTTTTTACTTTACATTAAAAAAAACTAAATATTCACATAAAAAAACTACAAGGTAGGTTAAAGTGAAGTTGTATTTAGGTAGGGAAAGATAACTTAAAGTTACATAAAAAACCTTTGAAAACTAACTAAAAAAAGGTAAAGTCAAAGAGATGTTATAGTTAGATGACATTGAGAGTCACAGAGTGCTCTTAATAAATTAAAACCCACTGAAATTTAACAAATATAGTTCAGCATGCTGTATTTATCTTGTGCCAACGCTATGCATCACACATATGTTCAATCACCTCTTTGATGGCATCTCAAATAACATCCTCGATGACATCATGATGACATCGTGGATGACATCATCAAACCAACCAATATATTACTCAACAAACCAGTACACTCTTTCAAATATGTAAATAGGTACTAAATGGTGCAGAATAATGTGAAGCATAAACTCCATGAACATATTTACTTACATAAAATAGTTATACTGTCGCCCACTCCCTCAGACACCTAAGCTGTACTAGAAGACCAAGCCTCTACCATGCACACTGTTGACCCTGTGCTGGGCTCTTCAGGGATAGAGCACTCCCTCCAGAACCCAAGCCTCTCGATGTGGTTGGTTGAACCCCTTTGTGCACAGCCTTTGTCATTTACAGAAAGAGCTCTTTATGGAGAGCCCACTCCCTCAAGACACGCCAGCCTCTTTATGAGGCCAATCATGTTGGAAGAAAGTATACACATTAGCAGTAAAAAAGGTATCTATATATTGTGCTCTAGATAATGGTTACTAAATACCTTTCAATTTGATAAGTGTATACCAAACTGTCACACTCTTGGATGAGGTCATCAGTGATGTCATCAGTTATATCATCATTGATGTCATACACTAAAATGATATGTCTTACTTTGTCACAGAAATGGAAGATATGGGCGTGCCTCACTCCTTAGCCTTTTAGAGGTTTAGTTCAAGCTCTCTGCATCTTAAAGGTTCTGGAAGGTCAGCTTCACCTTTGAGAGGAAATGCTGAGTAAGAGAGTGCCATAACCCTACAAATAGCAGGGAGTGTCCAAGGTCTACAAGGCCAGTCCTCTGTAGTGTTCTCACTGCCACTGTCCAGGTGCTAGAAATTGCCTAGTCACTGAACAAACGGCCATATGTACAAGAGGCTTTTGTGGTCGCAAATGGGCGATTTACAGAATTTTCCAGTTTGCAAATGCAAAAAGGCTTTTTCCCATGTACAAAGCCCTATTTGTAATTCAGAAATCTATTACTGTATCATACATTTGGTTTGCGATTCGGTATTAGGAAGGGGTGTGTTAAGGGCGTCTCCTAATACCAAATCACTGTGGTATGTGTGAATGTTTTGCACCCAAAATTCCGTCACAAATCATTTGAATGTTATCACATAATTCAAGTAGGTGGTAGCCCACTTCCAAATGTGAAGGGTCTCCAAGGGATCCCTACTCCTTTGTGAATATTTGGAAAAACATTTTTTAATAGCAGGCATTTGTCCAACAGGCAACTGTATACTCTTAAAAAACTTTTCATTTTCTTTTTGAAGCACATTTAGTTTTTTAAGGAAAACTGGCTGCATTTGTTTTTAGTGTTTCCCAATAGGTCGCAAACTAAGAACTACTGCATTAACTCCTTTGGTGCATCGGACGGCCGGTTGGCCATCCAACGCACCAGTGCTCATGTGCGTAGGATGGCCCCTGGCCGTCCTCACACATGGCATTTGAAATCCCTCTGGTGCTGGTATCATGGCATTTGAAATTCCTCTCGTGCGGGTAGCGGAGGGATTTGTTTTCCCCCTAACAGCCTCAGGAGCTGGGGAAGAGCTACCCCAGCTCCCGAGGCTGTCTGTGTGGTTTCCCTGCAATGACGATCAGCATGCATGTCGGGCTGTCATAATTGCTGTAAAACCGAAACTGTTGGAGGATCCACGCAAGCCATACCTCCCTGGACTCCCCAAGGTGTCTAGTTTTCAGAAATGTGTGGGTTTGGTAGGTTTCCCTAGATAACCACCAATCCTGGGGTCAAAAGCCCAGATGACCCCCCTGGCATAACCAGGTTGTTTTGTGAAAGGCCACCCTCACAAGTGAGGTTTCATTTTTATCGGAAATCCCAAAACCCTGGGTACCTTTAAAATCCCTATGATGTGGGAAGAAAAGTGCACACATTTTGGCATAGATACCTTATGTGGATAAAAAGTTATAGGGACCTAAGCGCGATCTAAACCAAATAGCCCCAAAAAAAGGCTTTGCACAGGGGGGGAAAAGGCATAGCAGCGGAAGGGTTTATTTTCATGATGTAGGTCTATTTGCGACCCACTGGGTATCGCAAATTGCAAAAATGTACAAAGACAGAAAGGGGTAAATTTTAAATAACTGCCGCTAACTAGCCATAGCATTAGTTAGCAGCAGTTTTCTTAACGCAGCCTATCACCAAAAACTATTGACCTGTTAGCAATATAGTTACAATACATCACTACATGGCAATAGTTTCAGGTAGCCACAGTGAAATCTGCTGCTAACACTAGCATCAAGGCGCACAAATTCTGACATTAGCGGGAGAAATCTGACAAAAGGCCTATTTGCCGGTTAGTCAACAGAACTTCAACTTCTCTTGAGCCACAAATAGCCAATAAGTCCACCTCCAATGAAAAAAAATAAAAACAAAACAATGGAATGTGGAATGGAGCTGCCAGGGACAAGTGCAGCACAGATCAGCAAATTCCCCAAACCCCCCAACAGCCAGGATAACCAGCAAGAGTCCCAGGAGAAGATGAAATGCAGATTAAGGGCTATATGCATGAAAAGAGGGACATTGCTTTGGAAAATCTGCAGCCAAAATCTTGAAAGAGTGTACAGTCCCTGGGGCCCAGAGGCCTCACTGTGCCTGCGTCTGGGACCCAGAGTGGGATGCGGAGGTGCTTTGGAGTTGCTGGACCATGGCGGTAGATATGGAGGCCACGGCGATCACCCTTACCTGGTGGTGAAGTCTCCCAGGTCACATGGAGACACTTTGCTGACCTGTGTGAGAAGCCCCTTGAAGCTGTGAATGGTAGAGACATTCCTGCACACCAACATAGGGAGGTCTGTATTACATACCACGCACCACCACTACACCAGGGTGCACAGAGGGGTTTATCAATGGTAGGCCGTGCCTCTCTGCATCACAGGCTGCACCAAACTTGTGTGGCGGGAGCACTGCAACTTCACACAAAAGGGGGCCCTGTTGCATCACCTGTAACAGGAGGTTACCCAGCGGACCTGGCGGCAACTGCTGTACCCAGGCTTGCAAAATCACACCTGGCTGAGGCTCCTGCTGGCTGAGTCACAGATTTGAAGCGAGTGCAGCAGATTGCGGCACAGTGTTAATGTCCAGATGAGGATGATGGGGCGCATAGCAGAGGCCTGGGATCCATGTCGGTCCCAGGCCTAGCGCCTGTGGGTGACTCACCCCCAGTGGCAGCTCTCCCACCATGGTGAAAGAGCATCACCCACCTGCCTTCAAGCAGTGCAAGAAAGAAGAAACATAACATGATGATAACCTTCTGATATCTCATGCTATGTTTCCTTTACAGGCTTGAGGGTGGGAGGGGCTGTTCTACTCATGGAGCAGGGCAGGGGCAGAGTGGTATGCTCACTCAAGTGCACAATGACTGCTTGGTTGGCCATTCAGGCCACCCAAAGCAGTCATGTGCCATTCACTGCATTGTGAATATGCCCACCCCTCCAAACCCTGTCTGAACGCCTTGCCACAGAGCTCAAGAACAATCTGCAGTGTTGTGATTTGTGTAGGGGAGGGAGCCTGGCTGCCTGCTTCCTGTTCCTGGAAGCAGACTCAGGAGAGCAGGAGAACAGAAGACGCGGGACTCAGCCACAAGGTAAGACTTAAAAAATATTTATAACCCTTGTTCCCCATGTATCCCCGCCCCCTCCATTGTCCTTGCCCATGTTTCCCACCTCCCAGCCGCCCAGTCACCCTGAGGCACTACTTAATGGCGGCCACTGTGCGGCCATGCGCAGAAGGTGTACCACTGGTGCACCAAAGGCAAGCCCACCTGTGTCTGGCTGCCCCTGGGCCGTACCCAGCACCAAGGACCCTTTTCCCCCCACTATACCACCAGCACCCTCCTTGCCATCAGCCCTGGATGTCATACTGCCTGCCATCAAGCATCATGGCAGAATTTCCTTGAATCCTGTGCCTTCTTAAACTGCAAACGTACCTTCTGCCACATCAACACACCAGCGCTTCGTTCTGCCCAGTCAACCAACAGCTCAGCCGACCAGCTCAGCTGCATCCTCCTCAACGTGCAGTCCCTCCACAAATATGCAACAGAAATCTCGGACCTCCATGATGCCACCTCTTCAGACATTGTCATGTTCACGAAAACCTGGACCAACCTGTGCTTCAGAATGGACATCGCCATCACCATCCACGACGGCTACAAATTCACCCACAGGGACCACCCGAGCACCCTAGAGGGGACATTGCCTTTGTCTAAAAAAGCACACTATGACTGACCTAGCACTCTAATGACTCGACGGCTACCATGGAACACCTCCACTTCCAGAGCCAGACCAACCACAACCCCACACTCCGTGGCAACCTCATCTACAAGCCCCCGGCCCATGAACCTCCATTCACCAATGCCATTGAAGACCTCATCACACCCCAGGCTCTCCTATCCACTACCTACATCCTACTCGCACACCTCAACTTCCACCTGGATAACCCCAGTGAACAACGCACCACCCTCCTAGAGAACCTTGTCAACATTGTAATTAAGCAGCTAGTCACCGCACCAACCCACCTATCTGGACACACACTTGATCCCGTCTTAAACACCAGCGGAAACTTCAACTACAGCCACACCACCATACTCTCCTGGACCGAAAATCATAGTATACATCACACCTTCACCATGCCCACCGTACACCACCACCATCATTGCTCCCCCAGCCACAGCTGGATCAAGGCCATCAAAGAACTTTTCACCAACTCTCTCAGCACCACCACTATGCTAACGCTTACAGCCACAAACACTGCAGTACGTAAACTCCACCAATGGAACTCCTAGTGCGCCAACACCCTGGCAGCTCCTCCGTGTCAGTGGAATGAGCATCTGGGGGTCGCTGGCCACTGGGCAAGGTGACAGCAGACACCCTGGATGCCAAACTAGACTCTGTACAAAGGGACTCATCTAGGCATATGCATGGCCTTGTGAACCCCTATGCCACATTATACATGCATCACGTAGGATGTATGCAGGGTGGGTTTTCCCACACAACAAAGACTTGTAGGAGTGGTGCAGTGATCAGGAAATTTCCTAGGATGCCATCGCCACCTGCCTCATTACACCTGCCTCATGGCGGGCGTAGGGGTAAGGCAATGCCATAGGGATAGGCCTGCCCCATGCATTGCAGGAGTTGCATCATGCTTGTGACAAAATTGCTGACATATCTGTAAATCCTTGCGACATGGAGCTCCAAAGAGTACATTTGTCACATCCATGGTGTCGCAAGGAGGGCCCAGTGAAAAGTGTGCCAACGCTTTTCTGCTGCAGCAATGCAACACTTTTCATGAATTAGGCCCAGAACTGCACCCTAACTTATTGTGGGGTGCATTACTGAGCATTTGATTTGGTGCAGGGTAGCGTGGCAATATTCTTTGCTGTGCTGTCCAGCATCAAATCCTCTGAAATTAGGCCCCAAGTGTTTGCACCAATTTTAAGACCAGCTTTATTCTGGTCTTAAAAACAGCCTAATACTGAACTTACAGGCAGTTTTTAGGTTTTGCACCATTAAATGAATTCCTTGTAAATATTGCAAAGTGGGATTAGCATCAGTTTTTTCACAGGAACGCCCACCTTGCATCTCATTTTCGTTAACTCTCGGCTTACAGAAATGGCAATCTTTAAAATTTACGTTTTCACCAGAAAAGTACTGCTAACTCCAGTTAGTTGCAGCTTGTAAATAGGGTGATAAAAATGTGCCACCATAACATCAAAAAATGTATGCTACTGCAGTGTTAAGGCTGTGTACGTGTGCCCAAAGGTATTTACCAAATAGCAAATCACAAAAAGTAACTATTTGGAAATTATTAAACGATTACCTTTTTACACATGACCCTAAGATTCTGATTTGTTGCTGAATAGTTCCTCCTTTTATCTTGTGATAGAGGTTTAAGCCGTTGGCACTGTACATATTCTGCAGCCTCTCTCCATTCGCTTATCACCATCTTGTACATAGTCTTATGCATATGAGCAGCATTTATTCATTGGTATCAGGTTAGCCAGAGACTCGTGCCCAATGATCCTCAGCAATTGCCAAAAATTTTCACTGCTTTGGTTGCTTCTGAGTTACATTAAAGGATTAATGCATAATGTAGGCTCTTTTCTTGTAATGAAATTCAGATGACAGGAGGATTAGTGGAATGATTATGATCACTCCTTCCAGGGAAATGTGGTGAATTCGAAGGGGCTTCTACATACCTCCAACATTAAGAGAGGTAAGTGTAATGATGGTCAGGTGGTGAAGAGATGTAAAATGTGCAGACTCCCAGGTCCAGTGGGGACCTTGGGCAGCCTCACATAAATCCAGCTCCCATGTTGTCACTCACCAGACACTGGAGTCTAATGGAAACTACTGTTCACTCAGCCAATCATGCGCACAAACTCACTCTGGACCATGTTCTTCAAATAAATGTGTATGATCTCTTTATATCAATAAAGTTGGCAAAGTGCCTAGCTCACATGGAGCTGTGTCAAGCTCTGCACAGGGGAAGGCAGAAGGATTAGCTGTCGTCACTGTCTTAAAAAGAGGGTGCCTCACCTCAAAGTCCAGCTTTAAGACCCAATAACATGCCTAATTAGTGAATACATCGTCTGGTATGATGCCATCCCCACACCTCCATCCAAGAACTGGCCGGACAAAGCTGTTTTGAGAATTTTTCAAATTTTACAGCAGTGGTGACATGTCAGAGAGACTCTGTGTCTGTCTTCCAATCTCTCAGGTCCTCCACTATGTGAAGAATGTCAACATCACGCTCGATATAGGTGGTGACATACATTTTGATGTAAACGGAGATCCTGTGAGCGCTTTTGACATCGCCAATGTGCAGGTATTTGATGATGACGACATTCGACTGATAAATGTGGGCGGATTCGATTCCCAACAAGGTGAAGAATTGCATGTCAACCCAAAGAACATCCTATGGGCCAACAACAACCAGGTGAGGAGGGTTTTTCATGTAAGTTAATTGGCATGGACATCTTGCCATGTATATCAATGAAAATGTATAAGAGTTTAAAAGAAGGATCACAAATCATCAACGTATATATTACTTCTTGGTTCATCTGCATCATCTTAGCCTGAGAAATATGAGGAGGCATGCTTTCCATGAGGCAGCTACCATCTCTTATTGATGGGAAGAGAGACTCATAGAAGTCTTCCATTTCTAACCCCCTTTCCAATAACCTACTGGCAGACCTTCTAGATACACATTTGTCTATCCTTCCTCCAGAGATGATTGCCCTGTCCCTGATGTGCAGGTGTGTTTAATGTATATATTGTCAATATGGTATTATGAAAACTGTGTCTCCTGTCTTGTGTGTTGTAGGTGGAGAGAATGGCTAGTGGAAATTGTGGTGGTTTGTTCTATACCACCCATGCTTGCATAATGGTGGGATAGGTGTTTGGGACTTTGTAAAACTTCTCTACCAAGATGTGTTATCCATCTGAACATTGACAAAAAGAGGTAACTTGGCATTTAGAGAGTGTCAAAAAACAGCATCATGCTTCCATTGCCCGTCACTCCTCAAGAGGAAGAGGTAGTCCCTTTCTCTAGTACTGAATTTCAGGAGAAAATCTCTGAACTGGTGGCTGCAGCTTCTGCCATAGGGCCCACAGATGCTCGTCCTTTTAAACAAAGGGTTTCTGAGCAAGGACCTGATGAGGTGGCCCTTGCCTATTCAGATTAAAGGAGGTCATATGTCAATTGTGATGCTCTCAGGCAGTTGTTTATTTTGAACACTTGCTTTGGCATTCAGGATGTTTTTGTATATTCATGTAATGGGAAAGCCAGTCCTTAATCATGAGGTTAGTTACCCAATCCCTGGACAGGACAGGAAAAAACCCAGGAAATTCTACTGAGCCTCATCCATCTCCACTGGGAAGTACAAGAGTATAGCCCTCCCCCAATAGTTCCTGTAATACCTAGCCCCTGAACAAAAGGCCACACCACAGGCAGGGTGGGTAGGTACGAATGAGTGGGCTGAGGATGAGTATGACTAAGAATAATGAAGATTTCAAGTAAGTAACTATGTTCAGCCAAATAAAGTTGATCTGATTCTGATTCTAACTTCATTCAGTGTTATTTTGTCTTAACTGATGTTACCTTGTGAGTGTGAGTCGAACAATGCTTCGGAAACGTTCTGGTGGCCATTTCCTGTTCACTTTGTGATGCACTTACTTTTTCCTTTGCTTTTCAGACAGTCTCAAACTGGTTCTCCTACACACATCTGTCCATTGACGGGACATTCACATTTGTGCAGATATGCAAATCCATGTTTTTAACAAAACTTAACTTTACACATTGACATCACTGTGACCTTTAGTGTTTTGTTTCGGCTTGATTTTTAAACTATGACTAATTTACTCTGGGCACCTCGGGCCTCCTTGTCAGTAGCTTTTCTGTTAGCACACTCGTTAGCTCTGGCAGCCATCAACACTAGCTCAAGATTAAGGGTTTTTCTCAGCATTCATCTTCTGAATGAATCTGAAAATAATCTGTCAATAACTCTCAAATACATAGCTTCTTCATCATTACATTAATTGAAGTTACAATGCTTGATGAGTGTGTCAAATACTTCAATGAATTCAACAGTGGTCTCACCAACTTTATGGCATTCTTAGTTGAAGATGTATCGCTCTTAATCAACATATGGTATTGGATTAAATTTGAGATTCTGTACTGCTTTAATCTGACAACATGTGACTTCTTCGTCAGTTTACAGCATTTTCTTTATGACTTCCTTTACAACACAACCAGCAAGTTTTTTGAGATACTTGATAATCATTTTCCTATCAGTCTCTTCAAGGACATCAAATGTATCTATCCAAATAATCCATCTATTGCCAAGATGATGCTTTTTGGTAATATCAAATGGTCATTGATTATCAGGAAAGCAGCAGCGTTGTAGACCAGTGTGGAACTCGAGAGTAGAGTGTTCCCAGACACCGTTGTTTGCTCACTAATCCAGAAATGTTATAGTCTGCGGGCTTCTGGATAATTTTTAATGACAGCTGGAAATGTGACTTCCCACTTGGTCTCCATCACAAGAACAGCCATTCACTTTTGTGTGGCTTACAGCGCTGTTCTGAGCTTCGCTCAGCCGTCTTTGTGGCAAACGACGTTGGGTATGGATGGCTAAGTAAACACAACCCTTGTGCTTATGTTTGGGTCATGGATGTAGCTTATGTAAGAACTTGGGTTATCTTCTAGAACCACCTCACTGAGTGCTGTGGTGTCATTCATCTCCTTAATATATACAGGAAGCCACCTATTTATTTGTTTCCGAAGGTCAATTTGCACTTGCTGCCACCTCCTTGGTTGAAATTTATGTGCAATAATGTTGCTGTCTTCAACTAATTTGCAGTGGGTGGAGTTGTGCTTTAACTCCACATGCGTTAAATGTCAGGTCTGTACTTCAACTGCAACACACTTGGCACGCACGAGCAGTTCGCTTGGAGCACAGCATACCTCTGAGAGAGCACTGTCGATCTTCAGGTTACCTATTCTCTATCTCCTCACCAGTAGTAGCGTCTACTCCAGCCTGGGTACCCGCCAATGACTAAACCAAACAATGAGCTTAGTATTACATGTGTTTATGCGTCTGTGTGTAAATGCAAATCAACATTCTTAAAAAACCTTCACTGCATTCTACTCTAACGCTAACATCACAGTTCTACAGAGTCCGTCAGGAACGAAAAGGGTTCTGTAATTGCTAATCTGCATGACTCTATACTCTGGATGAAACTGTAGAAGCCCCGAGGGTCAAATGGCCTTGATTTCACCTCTGCTTTCTGGGGTCACAAATTAATGATCCTCTCCCAAACAATCTAGTCTAGAAGGCAGGAATATAGTGGAAGATACTTGAGCCTTTTCATGTCAAACTCGCTGGATCTCTTTCCTTTGTGTCAAAAAGAGCTCCACAATATTTTCAGAGTGGAAAACTCCCTTTCGTGGCCGAGGCAGGGGCTACTATCTATGACAAGGTGTATATCCCCCACTTGTAAGTACTTCTATACCTATATGTATTGATTAAGGTTAAATGCTATGTATGTAATGAGCACGTTCCGCTGAACCATGCCACAGCATTTTTTAGAAATGTCACCCTTTTTGTGAAATGAACGATGCTGAATGAAGTACAAGCATGTTCGTCAACTCACACCTCATCATAGTTACTTCATGAGTCCTGTTCCAAGAACAAACAACAATCCTGAAAGCCTGTGTACACCTCCACACTCCTGTTGACATTTTCCTCCTTTGGTTCTTTAAGGCTTAGCAGCGTCTAGTTCATAAAAGATAGATTCTGTAAATTAAAGAAATGCATATTCAATCATGCTCCAATATCTTCCAGAACATCTTTGCTTCAGAGAAACTCCACCTCCAAAACTTCCTGTTCTTCCTCCAGATCTATCGCAAGGAATCCCGTCTCTCTTGACCAGGAGGGTAGTGATTCTGATTTCTAAAGACCAAATAAGTCTGAGATGTTATCCAATCATTTTTTGGTTCCAAAAATGGATGAAAGTTATAGACCTACCGTGTATTTTAAAGAGGTCAACTAATATGTTTCAGACACACTCATCAAGATTGTCTACCAGTAACTCTAGACTTGATAGATGCCATGTTTCATATTCCTGTTTGTCATGATAGTCAGCAGTTCGGAGATTCAGAGTGGATTCCTACCTTTACCAGTTCAGGATCCTTCCCTACAGTCTGGAATGCACTCCATTAGTCCTTGTGAAGATATTTGCACCTGTATTGGCTTCTTAACAACTTGAAGGTGTTCCAATGTACTCCTGTGTTGATTGACTGGTTAATTCCTGCCCA
Organism: Lissotriton helveticus; assembly: GCF_964261635.1. Lineage (NCBI taxonomy): Eukaryota > Metazoa > Chordata > Amphibia > Caudata > Salamandridae > Lissotriton > Lissotriton helveticus. Next base: position 1,693,495,170 of record NC_136069.1, on the reverse strand, counting down.
TGTGTTTGTAAGGCACAATCAGACCACTTATAAGGTTGTTTTCTTCTGGAACTTAAATTTCTTCTGAACTTGGAGAAACCTCACTTGATGGTGGCTCAGGGTGTTGCATCAGCAAACACTGCTGTGGTTCATTGGGCTCACTTGAGTCTGAAGCATAGATAAATCACTTCCCATATCATGGAACACATACAAAGGAGCATTCTGTTATCCCTTTGATTCCATTATTCCTCCCCACAGATGCCAGACAATGGGGTAGGGACCTAGGATCAACATTTTCAGAGTTGTTGATCCCAGAGGGAAAGTCTTTAGTTCTCAAATTAGAGGGAGCTCCCAAGGATCCATTGAGCTCTCTTAGGGTTTTCTCCTCCTCTTCAAGGCCAAGCAGTCCTAGTTAGGACTGACAGCCGGGTAAGAAAGGCCTAGATCAGCTGCCAGGGAGGGAACAAAACATCTAATTTTAGAGCGAGTGGCTCAATTCATCTGTTCATTGAACGAAAAGCACCTTTTGTCTTTTCAAGCCTCTTGTCATCCCCTAGTGTGGCCAGACAGTATTTCAGCATATCTGGCTTATTCAATAACCAGAGTCATTCTATCATCTTTAGAAGTGTTTCAGCTACTAAAAGCCTCAGAGGATCAGTCTTGACTAGACCTCTATGCCTCTGAGGACATCACTCTTCTTCTGCAGTTCTGTTTGGAGGTTTGATGTCAGAAAGCCTGCGAGTAGTAGTCGTGTCCCTTGTTGGGCCTCCACAAAGACTGTTTGCATTGCCTTCCCTTCCCCTCTTCCAAAGGGTGTAGAATAAGATTTGGGAAAGATTGCATCTGTGATCTCTATAGCCCCTTATTGGCTGTGACTCCACTGGTTCCTGAGTCTTCTACATATGTCAGTAGAGCCTTCCAATGAATCCTCCTCCCCTACAGTAACCAGCCTCTCCCGTTGGTCTATTCTCTGCCTTCACTTCATGGCTTAGAAGACGATGATCTAGGGATACAGTCCCATGGCTGCTCTACAGCTGCAGTGTTAAACATTCAAATGTCTTGGAGGTGCTGTAGTGTGGCCTGCATTGTAAAACAATGGTTACATTTGGAATCCTGGTGTCAGCAGAATAGCCATTTAAATCCCAGGTCATATGATCCCTTATTTTAATCTTGGATTTCCATTGGAATGTCTTTTTCAACAGTTTGCCTCCTTCCACGCCAAGGGCCAAATGGACAGTGATTCATTGTTTTGAGGGAATACAGAGTTCAGTAGGGGCACTTATCAATGCACACACTGAATCTCTCTCTCCGTCATTCATTCTCTTCTCTCTCTCTCTCTTGTTCTCTCTTTCTCCCCTCTCATCAATGAAGAAAAACATGCACTTATACAAACATGCCAGACCCAATAGATTAATCAATGCACCATTCAGAATTGCACCAACATCTAAAATCTCAATTATAATTATTACATTCTGATTGTGGAGGTTTAATTACTAGCAAAAGAGTATTTAATATTAGGCATTACACAAATATACGTGTGATTATAAAACAAATACCTTTGTGACATCATTGCTGAATGTTCTACTCCGCATTTACTCCTTTTCTTGTATGACTTTCTCTGTTCCTCATCCTGCAATGTACCTGTTGTGTGACGTGTTTCAGTGGCACCGGTGTCTTTGTCCTGCAGATCCCACGCTCTGTCTGCAGTGAGGAGTGCCTTCCTGGGTACAGAAGAGCTGGCATTGAAGGACAACCTGTCTGCTGCTTTGACTGTGTCCCCTGTGCTCAGGGGGAAATCTCTGTTAATGGTGAGTTTTAGAGCATGTAATACTTTCAATAAAACTATTCAAATATGTAAGAATTTCCTTGATGTACCAACTTCCTTGAGAAATGAAAGATGAATTTGGAAAAGATACATCTCTGCAAGCAAGTTTCCATGCTAGTTATATGTGTAAGAGGTGTTGCTCATAATAGCAATAGTATGGTTGTTACGGGGGGTGAAGGCTTTTAGTAATTCATAGAAAGTTGATTTAGTAGGACACGTCTTCTGTTGATGCATTCACAACCAGAAAGGCTGGGGTCAATATTGAATATGGAGGATTTGGTGATGAAAGAGAAGCAAGGGGATACCCATTAGGTTGAAATAGGGGCAAAAAGACCTTAACTTGTGTTTGAAGGCAGATGCCATTGATAGGGATGAGAACAGATTTTTTCAGATTCAGAGAACTGAGAAGACTTTGGGCAGCATTCCCAGCCCCCCAAAAATGTCTTTTGCTCCTTACTGATGAAAGAATGAATCCATACACATCTGTCCAGAGTTACACAGCATACGCTGCACCAAAAATGGTGACAAATTAAAGACTACTACTGAAGTAATTATCATCCACTGCATTTACCATGATACATTGGGGAAAATTGAGAGCTGGAATGGGAGGCAATGTGCTTCCAAACTATTTCTGTTTGAAAAAGCTCCTTTGAGCTACTGAGCTGATGTTGATGCACATGCACCCAGTGAGTGGAACACAGACCGTAGAAAACTGTGGCAGCATTTCCAGCATCACCAAAATGGCTTTTTGCTCTATGCTGATAAAGAATGAATCCAGAAACACACGTCTAGAGTTACACAGCACAGACTGCACCAACAAGGGTGATACATTATAGACTACAACTGAAGTAAGTGTTATCATGCACTGCATTTTTCATGATGCATTGGGGCAAATTGAGTGCTGGGATGTGAGGCAGTGTGCTCCAACCCACCTGCTGCTCTGCTAATGGTTTACAGAAATTGCTGAATTTCTGTGTGTTGGCAGACCATCTTGATTTTTTTCTTGAGGATTGATCCAAAATGTGCGACCTTCAAGTCATTTAAAATTAAAGTTAAACCAATTAGCAAGGTACACATCTTTACTTACTAGAAGCCCCTTACAATAGATCTGGTAGTTGGGACCATCTATTGGTTATTCAGAGACAGCAATATTCTAGGCCTATAGATGCTGTGTTCAATTGTTCTTCCAAACTATGCTCTACAATTCTTAGAGTCATGATTGATATTTACCCTAGTAAATGTCTTTCCGTTGCAAGGAATCAGCTGAGGATCTGGGGTTTTGTTGACAAGACTATTTTGCAAAGGTAGGGTAACGAGTATTGTAGGTACCTGCTCACCTCATCTCCTAGTTCATCTATGTTCATTTGTCGTGAAGAGCATGGGCTGCCTCATACTGAAGATTCGATCACACTCTGCCCATTAGTGCTTTGGACCTTAATTTGGGACAAACTTCGGACCCAGCTGGATAGATTACTAATTTCAAAATGTTCCTCTCTAGATGGTGCCCTTAAGATCCGGTGGTCACAATGTATTGAATTAGTAAGTGCTGAACTTGTCCCTGGCCTTTTATTAAATCCTATGTTACAGCAAACAAATGATGGATGGAATGCTGACAATGCAAACATTCTCCCACAGTCAAAATATCTGGGCCCAATCCATCATTCTTTTGCCCACTACGACACCCCAGTCTTGACCCTGTGCCCCATGGGAACATTCCAGACCGAACTGCCAGGCCAGGTCCTCCCTGGACCAGAACCAAGCATCCTGTGACCGGTTTCAGGGTATGTCACCCTTCTTCAGCCAGGCTAGCTTGAATTCAGGGGCACAAAGAGCAAGGGACCCACATCTGGGCATACCCATCCTACTTAGGGCGAAAAGTGTTACAGCAAACAAATGATGGACGGAATCCTGGCAATGCAAACATTCTCCCCCAGTCAAAAGGTCTGGGTTAAATCCATTGTTCTTTTGTCCACTATGCCACCCCAGTTTGGACCCAGCCATATGCAAATCAGTCTTGACCCTGTGCCCCATGGGAACAGTCCAGACCTAACTGCCCAGCCAGGTCCTCCCTGGACTGGAAACAAGCATCCTGGGAACGGTTTCAGGGTATGTCACCCTTCTTCAGTCAGGCTAGCACATTTTAGGCTGGGACATGGGCACCTTTTTATAAGTTTTCCTGTCCATGTGATGCTGTTTCTGTCTAGTCTGCACTTCAATTGGGTTGGGTTTCTAAGTGTTGTCTTTATATTTGTGAACACTCTTTTAAACCACTTCTTAAATCTCTGCATTTATTCAATTGACCAGCCTTTGTTCATCTTCATATGTCATTAAATGAGGTTACCTGTACAGCCTTCTCAATGATCTTAGTGGTGTTATTAGATTAAAAAAAGAAAATATCTGTATAATGATTGTGTATTCTCTGTATGTTTTTTGCTGTTTTATAATTTTATGCTGCTTATGCTTTTATATTTTTTATCGGTATGGAATGATGATAATTATAGGGAAGAGAAGAAAGGTTACTGTGATTAATTTGTAATAGAATGAGTATTGGTGCCCAAAGCTCAGCTCAGAAGCCAGCGTTTGAGCCAATAAATATTGCCGTGTGGAATACCAGGACTGCAAAGACTTGAATCCACCTCATGACTCTTTAATCCACTGTCAGACACTCCCTGCCCCTTTATGGCACTCTTACAGGTTCCTTCTGTCTCCCACAGAGGCTTTTTCCAGTTTTTCTTTTCCTCATTCTTTTCCAATAGTTCAGTACAATTCACCAAGTATCACTTGTGCAGAGTCTGCATTTTACAGCTCTCTGAAATCCATCACTTGCCTGACAAGTTCCAGTTTCCTGCCCCTTATTAAAATATTTCAGTGGTTAACATTTAGATGACATATCAAGCTAACATTTGCAAAGCCAATACTTCTTGCTTCTCCTGAAGTAAATATGCATAAAGAGTAAACTGAGGTCCTGAATACATAATAAGTGAGTGGGGGCATGTATTTGTTTTTGAAAGGGTGAATGATGGAAGTGGGAATTGAAAGGGTGAATGGGTGAGTGAGTGGATGGATGTAGATAAGAGATAAGGGAGACGGCGATATTGTGAACTACACCTTATTTCTTGCAGCTGGCAGTCAAGCCATAGAAAAACTATGAGACTGAGAATCTTGGGAGATAAGTGAGTAGTGCAAGAGGTAAGAATGAAGTTGGTAAGGTGAAGGTTATGAATAATGAGCCTGATCCACAAAGGTAAACTAAGGCAAATTCTAACTTTATGACTTTTGGTAACCACACAGGGTATTTACGAGTAGTGAAGTTAGACTTTTGTAGCAGTAAAACTTCAATTTTGTCTAAAAGTCTAACTTTGCTACTCGTAAATGCCCGTCGCGAATAATGAAAGTCATAAAGTTAGCCTTTTGTCTCAGTTTACCTTTGTGAATCAGGATCTCTGAGTGTAATATGAGTGATATGAGTGGTGTGAGTGGTGATAAAGATGTGACTATTGAAAGCGGAGTGTGTCTTATGATGCACTGAGTGAGGACCCAAATCATATTACACTGACCCCTTGTTTTTAACAGGTCCACACATGAAATCATCAGAACCCTATATGTTGTGTGTCTAACGCCTCCATCTCTGGTGCACCTCAAAAGTGGATTCAATCATTTTTGTCAGACAGATCCCAAGTAATTCAGAAGGGCCTTTCACATCAGAAGTTAGACCCGCCCTTGAGGAGTTCCTCAAGGGTCAACATTAGCGCCTCTTTTATTCAATTTTATCTCCTTTCACTGGTCTGTCTGATTTTAAGTATTTAATTTAATTTTATGCAGTAGGTACCAATGTCTTTCAAATGCTGGAAATGATCAAGCAAATGCCAATGATCTTTTTTCCTTTGCCTCTGACAAAACCACGCTCACGTGTGCCTCTTTTATTCCCCGACCAGGCACAGACATCGAAAATTAATTCATCGCATTTTCATCCCATAACTAGCAATAGAAATGATATGTGACAGAAACTGACAACTAGACAGTGTGAGTTTCATCAGGTTCCAGACTTTATCATGAGAAGGATGGAGAGGACCTTTAAGAGATACAGATTACATAACTTTGCAGGTGGTATATTCCAGAAAACAAGCAGTGCAGGAAAATAGGGGTGTCTTAGACCTATCAGCCTTATGGTGATCTTCCCCAAACGTTTTTTTCTTCACCCTCCTATTTTTCAGAATTTCTTTGCTGGACTTAGGACTATCTGCACTTCACCACTGCTAGCCAGTGCTGAAGTCCTGGTGCTCACCCCCAAAACATGGTAAAATTGGCTTACACCTGATTGGTGTGTTTTATTTACTTTACTTATAAGTGCCTTGTGAAGTGGTTGTAGGAATGTAGGATCTGCTTTTATGGTTACCTACATTTTTTGTCTGGTGCTAAGCTGATATTGTCTAGTCTGACTAGGATCCTGCTAATCAGGACCCCCGTGTCTCTGCTTTCTCTTTTAAATTGTTGTGGTCAGAACTTAGGTACATCCCAGATTGAAAACTGGGGTACACTTATCAGTTCCTAGTATATGGTACCAAGGTACCCAGGGCATAGGTACCCCAGAGGTCCCCCATGGACTGAAGCACGCATTATGCCACCCATGGAAGATCATTCAAAATACAACTACAGAACTGCCATTGCAGGATGTGTAAGCTAGTGATAGGACCACATACCACAGATATAGGTTTCCTATATCTAGGGTAATTGCACTTAAAACCTATAAGTCGTCACCCATATAGCAGGCCTTTTCATTCCTGAAAGCAGGGTGTTTGGTGCTAAGTGTGAATGTGCCCCTGCATGAGGATAACAATACAGTCTACGGAGTCCATTCTCCAGGGTTGTGAAGCAGCCATATGCCATATAGAGGGGCACTGCATATTTACGCGATGACCATCTTTAAATTGGCTGCAACAAATCCTACCATGGTTGGTATCAAGTGGGATATGGTGTGGAAGCACTGGAAGAGCCCTCCACTCTCAGTGTGCCCAGTGCCAGTCTTCTAGACCAGGACAGCACAACAGGGCTGCTGCCGACCAGAGATACGATTCTGCCCTCCTGCTGCTGAGCCAAACTCGAGAAGGGGAAAGCAGACCAATAGCTATCCTGTCACAGGCAGTAGTGACCACCTCCAAGAAAGGATTTAGTGTATTGCGGCTGGGTGGATGTGCCTGCCAGGGGTACCAACTCTGCATGAAGGGCACATTTGGTGCCTCCTTGCATAGTCCAGTTCAGTTCAAACCAGCTCTGGCACAGAACTGGACAAAGGACATGGGAGTAACCTCCCCCCTGTCCAAAACCTCGCATGGGAGGGTCCCCTGAATCATCCCAACCCTTTTCTTAGGATACTTAATGGGTTACCTGTGGGTGGGTCCATAGATTAATCGTGGAACATGATTCAATTCAGACACCACTTCAACTTCTACCATGTGGGCACTATAGACTTCGCTGGACTTTCTTTGGGCTCAACTTTGTCTCCCTATCAGTCTGCTGCATTGTCTGTACCTCTACACCATACAGGAACCTTCCAAGGTGTGTAGGCTTCCAAAACACCTGAAGGAATCTCCCTTGAGTGAAGGAGTCACTTCCATGCACTCACAGGCACCACAACTAAGCTGACCGCTCTGCTGAGCCTGAGCTCCTACAGACTCTGAAAGGTTTTGCAACACTGGTGATAACTTTCCACAGCTCTCGAGGCCTGCCTTGCCCTCTCACCAAGTTTGTGGCCAGTATCCCTCATTAGAGCCTCAGGAACCACACCCCTGTGCACCATGTTGACTTGCAGTTGCAAGGGCTTGTAGGTTTCTTTCTTCCAAGATCTTATGGCTCCAAGTAGCCACAACTTCAAGCATCTCCAATGACCAAAGTCTTTGTCTGCATCACATCATTTGCACCATGGCCTGAATCTTTGGCTGAGCTGCACAAGGTCCTTTGTGTCCTGTTGAGGGTCACCGTTGCTTCTTTTGGGCTCCCTTGATTGCTCAGGGCTTGCCCTGACTCCCCTGCTTGTGGTGAGTCTCCTGGACCTTTCTGGTCCCGACATTGTACCATCTTCGACTTCTATGTTGTTTGCAGTTGCCAAAGCCTGTTGGTACTTCTGCTGGACACGACCCTCAACTCGCGACATCTGACGCTGGACAGCTCATGCATGCCTCCTGGTCTTCCTCAGCGTCACCTGGTCCGCACAGCTGCATAATCAAGGTCACCATCAACTCTCCTGAAAACTCCTGACATTGGCAGGCATTCGTTTTCTAGATCTCCTTGTCAGTCATGAGTGACATAAACTCTGTCCTGTCTGTTTAAAGGTACCTTTAAACTAGAATCCACCTTTGGATTCCACCGGACACTTTCTCCTTCTCCAGCAGCTGCACTTTCCTTATGTCCTCCATTGGGTTCAACAGTGGTGTCCGACACCACTTCACACCTATGCACCTGGCTTCCCTGGTGTAGGTAACATGGGTACTAGGGTATCCACGGGTCTGGCGGCTCTCAAACCTTCTATCTTCCACAGGGTTTCTTCAGGGTCCACTGGGAAAGGTACTTAATATTTAAAATTCACTGCAACTTAAACATTGATTTATACGGAGAATGCGGTCATGTTCCCAACCTGCACACGATCTCTGTGGGGCTCTTAGTCTCTCACCTTGGGTAGTCCCTTGGGGCCCCAGCACTTCTACATCCTCCCGACATTATCTTGACCCGAGTCGTGGTTCTTATACAACTTTCTTAGTAGATGGTTTGGTCCCACCAACGCCCACTGTGTATTTTGTGCTATTTACGGGATTTCTATGCAAAGTATTGTGTGCATTGTGCATATCTCCAGGTAGGAGATATGTGTTAGAAAGTATTATATATTAAATACATATTTTTATAATTACCTTGTGTGTTTTTTTCACCTAATCAGTACCTCTAAGATTGTATTCTGGTAAAAAAAGCTACTTTACACTCCTTCTGGAGGCTGCTCTCCACAACTTCCACACAGAGCGCTTTCTATGGTTGTCTAAGTCCTCCTAAATCCCCATAATGGTTGTCTGGACTGGTGCAGGGTGTCCACTTACATATGTGTTCATCATATACCAGGCCAGCCTTTCACAGTTGTATATCATATACTTGGGGCATGTAAATTCTACTAGTGGGCATGCAGCATTTATTGTTCCACCCACTTAAGTCGCCTCTTGACACTTCACAAGTCTTCCATTGCAGCCTGTATTCAGTTTAAAACTGCGAATTCGATTTAGCAAAATAACCCCCATGCCAAACCTTAAACTCACCTTTATTACACATGTCACCCCTAACATAGGGCGGAGTACATTTCAATTAAAAGGCTGGACATGTACTTTTACGTTGTACATGTCCTGTAGCGACAAAACCAACCAATGTGTTTTTCTCAACAGTGAGGCCTACTTCTCCCATAGGATAACATTGGGCTACATTATTACAGTTAATAAGTGGTAAGGTTTCATTTGGAATAGGTAGGAAGTCATATTTGATGTCTGAGAAATTTCAATGTGAACTCTATTTAATGGTAAAGTCACATTTTAAGTTACAATTTTGAAAATGACACTTTTAGAAAGTTGGCATTTTCTTGCCCTATTTGGTGCCTGCAACCGGTTCCTGGGTCACATGATTGAGTGTAGTTGGCAGTTGGGCTTTGGGTGTAGTTGGCAGATGGCCATTGTAAATTCTTCATGGGCAGATAGACAATAGAGGGAGTAGGTGTGTCTGGATTGGACATCACTAGCAGGATGGGTCAGGGCTGAGCACATCCCCACTTGCAAAGCAATAGATTGTGCCCTACCTTCACACAATTAACGTCACACTAGTCAATTCAGCCTGCAGACAGGCTGGCCAGGGAGGCAGGCAATTCCAAGCACTTCAAAGAAACTTTTCCAAATTCAAAGATGGCATCATGTATAAAAATAGGATCCTCATACTCACTCTTCAGTACACTTCTGGATCTGTGTAAGACTCAGAAGATAGACTGTTGTGCTACTCAGTTGCTTGTGGGACATCCCACTGTCCTGCTACTCTGCTTCCCTGCTGCCCTGCTGCCTGAATGAAAAGGCCTGGACCTGGGCCACCAGAGTGACTACAAGGGCTAGCTGGCTGGCCACCTGATGAGAGCTCCACTATTTTGATTGCATCTGGACTCTGCCTGCTGTGAATACTAACCCCCCCAAGTGGTTGCCCCTCCAGGGCCCCTCCAGTCCTGGACTTTGGAAAGGGGGATAGAGGTGCCTTGCCAGCCCAACTATGCCCCCCCCCCAATCTTGTATGAAGCATTGCAAAGGGCCACAAAGTTTTGTATCTGCTCATTGTAACTGACTCATTGCGACGCAGTTGAACGCAAGACCTCACATCGTAGTCCTAGCAGTTCCTCATCAGAACGGACACAATGCGATGCCAGACCTTGCATCATAGCCGCGAGCCAGCTGTCCTAATATGGATCAGTGAGAGGTTTCAAAGTGTTTATGTCTGACTGGTCATCACTAGACTTCTGGCCAAAAGGACTTTGCCATGCAGCCCACCCTCCTCCCTACTGCAGTCAAACAGCAGGCCCGCCCCGTTCTGTCACTCGGTTCTGAATGGGTGGATAAAAAAAAATGGTAAGAAATTCTATTGATTGTCATTATATTTTTAATCTCTGGGGCCTTTTATAGGCATTTTGTACAGTGGGGAGAGACTCCTCTGCTCAAATGGAGGAGCCGCCCCAGTGTTGTGGGCTGACCCAGAAAGTGAACAACACTTCAACAAAGCAATAGAAGGAGGGGGCTGAAGAAAGCACATTTAAGTATGTATGTATGTATGTTTATATTACTAATGTTGTTAATATTGTTATTAATAGCGGTTATTAGGCTTTATTTGTGTTTGGTAGGGAGGTAAAGATGTCTCTACATTAGATCTAAAGACAGATAAATGTCTAATGACTTTTAATAAGGAGGAGCTAGAAACAATATTATATTTCTTACAGATTAAAAGAACCTCCTCACTACAGGGATTGTGATCAATTTAAAATGACACGTGTAGTATGTGGTAGAAGGCGTAGGCAGGAACAACTGCTACTGAAAACTTCAGTCTCAGGTGTCATGAAAGCAGAGACAAGAACAGAGATTTCTTTTTAGGTCTTAGCTACGGACAGCTTTAGCTTTTGTAAAGAGATATATTGGGGCTCATTGACCAAAAGTCTAAGAGGCAGATTTAAAAGGCACTTGCGCCACAGCGGCGTAAATGTGGTGCATCCCTGCAACTCATTTACAATGTGACGCATCTACGCAGATGCGTCACGTTGTAAAGCCCTGCACCACATGTGGGCGTTCCGGCGCAGGTTGGGCGTTCTGGGGCAGGTAAGTGCCTGCATGCAATCTACAAGATTTCACGCAGGCACTTGTGCGATGCTGCTACGTCAATTCCTTATGCCTGCTTGAAGCAGGCGTACGGAGTGATGCAGCATGTTAAGTATAGGGCACACCCGAGCATTGCTGGAGTCGCGTTGTGCTTGCGACTCGACTCCAGCGAAGCGTCGCCCTTATGTCACGAGATGCGTCACGCATCTGCCTACCCTTGCGCAACTGCGCGCCGCCGAGGCGCAAGGGTAGTTCTGCGTGACGCATTTGTTCTGGCGCATCCCTGCTGATTTGCAGAGATGCGCCAGAACTCATACATATGCCCCTTAGTTTACAACTTCACATACGTAAGTTACGAGTAGTATCTTTACATTCGCAGTCGGGACGAAATCTCCACCCCAAGTGAGGCTATACCATTCTGCACCCGATTGTACTCTTCAAGTGGTCAGTTCTTTTTCTAATTGTTTCTATTGAATTGGAGAGGTCAACATTAGTATTTTATGTTGTGGTGATTTCTGTTTACATTTTAAAATAGGAACTAAAACATCAATGAATCAGACTGAAATCATCCTTCTAAATTACTCAATTGCTCTGCAATCATTATAATTCACGAAATTGTGTATGATATTAAAATGATCAGTGCTTTTAATTAAATATTTTCAAACAAATAGCAGACACCTATTTAGTTCATGTCCTTTGTGTCTCTTAATTATCACTGTACAAGGATTAATAAGACAATATAAAATTGTTTTATACATATCTTTGATTCAATACAATTAATTCAATACAATTATTATTCCCTATGCATCTGGTTCTTGTTTTGGCTAAGCATACATTTTTGTTATTTACGATATACTTCATCTTCATCAAACTGATTAATTCAGTTAAGAGATCTAAACCATACTCTGGTATATTGATTCATTTGCTATAAATATTATATACCAAATGTTGCTATTTTTTTCCCCTAGGGTCTCTTTGTAAGACAGTAATCTTAGGGAACGCTCTTCTTAAAGACTGCTTTCTGAAATGCACACCAGTACACACATAGGTGGTGAGGGCAGCATGTGCTAGCTTAGCAGGCTTTCTTACTCTGCCCATTTGGGTGCTGGAAACTAATGAATAGCTGAGGATCATGTCCACATCAGATTGCTGGGATGTGTATAACTTGCACTGACTGTGTCACACCCACAACATGTAACTTTTCTCTATAAACATGGGACCTGCATGTTGTGTGAAGAAATAGGTACATATCTGTGAACCTGATAATATATGTCACAAACCTCTGACTATCCTTTGCAAATCAAGTTTAAATAAAAGGTACTTTAAATCCAGGAAAGTTAAATGCATACCATATTATTGTAATAGCAAATCAAGATACTTCTGTATGCAAATATTCTAAAAGGAAGCCAACCCTCCTGGAGCCATTCTTGGCCGTAAGGAATAACCACCATTTCAAAGTTCTAGCTTCTTATGTGAGTAATTATGTACGGCTTGGATGTATTATTGATGGTTCTCATGCAATTACAATGTTTTCTACTCTATAGACATGGACTGTCTAGAAACATAACATCATTTCATTATTTCTTCAGGCAAAGATGATTGTGTGAAATGTCCTGGCGACAAATGGTCCAATGAGAAACATGATGATTGCATCCTAAAAGTGACTGAATTCCTCTCGTTTGAAGAGCCCCTGGGACTCACACTCACCATATTTGCTGCCTTCTTGACTTTCATCACTTCTTTGGTCCTTGGAGTCTTCATTAAATACAGAGACACTCCCATCGTCAGAGCCAACAACCGTGGTCTCAGTTACCTTCTTCTTGCCTCCCTCATGCTCTGCTTCCTCTGTTCGATTATATTTGTGTGTCGTCCTCACAAGCTCACCTGCATGCTCCGACAGACAGTCTTTGGGGTGATATTTTCTGTCAGCGTCGCCTCTGTTTTGGCTAAAACCATCGTAGTTGTCATTGTCTTCAAGGCAACAAATCCCAGCAGCTCTGCAAGGAAGTGGCTTGGATCAAAGACACCAACATGCATAGTCTCTATCTCTTCTTTGATGCAAGTTGTTATCTGTGTTGTTTGGCTGGTTAGATCTCCTCCTTTTGCAGAGCTAAACATGGTGTCTTATCAGGAAAAAATGATTGTTGAGTGCAATGAAGGGGGCACCATCTTCTTCTACTGCATGCTGGGATACATGGGCCTCCTGGCCACAGTCAGCTTTGTAGTTGCCTTTCTCTCAAGGAACCTGCCTGGAAGCTTCAATGAGGCTAAGCTGATCACCTTCAGTATGCTGGTGTTTGTCAGTGTGTGGGTTTCCTTCCTCCCAGCATACCTGAGCACACGGGGGAAGTATATGGTGGCCGTAGAGGTGTTTGCCATCCTGTGCTCCAGTGCTGGACTCCTCGGATGGTATATTCTTTCCAAAATGCTATATAATTTTGAGGAGGCCTGAAATAAACACTAGACGCAATCTTATTGGTAAAAAAAATAATGTGTTTCTTTCAAAAGTGAATAGAACCACAGGTCCTCCAAAATGATGGCATGGGATAAATGGATGCATTTGTCCACACAGAGTTAGCTTGTCTAATTCTAAATTCAAGAAATGGGATATAAATAATACCAAACACATAATATCATATATTGGACCATGACAGGGCTACATGTCCAAAAGAATGAGATCAATAATCTTGGAAGTTTACTTGACTAACAAACTCATTGAGCCACAGGCGATGAAGGAGAAAAATTGTCACAACAATAGCAGAAGAGCCTGCACTGCCCCTCTCCGCCAAGAAACATGTAGGGTGTCTATATCCATCCTCCGCAGCCACAGGACCTGTTGGGTGTCTATATCCATCCTCCTCAGCCACAGAACCTGTAGGGTCTCTTTATTCATCCTCCTGAACCAGAGGATCAAGGAAGGAGGCAGGGCGCTTGCACTGACCCTCTCCTCCAAGAACCCTGTAGGGTGCCTATACCCATCCTCATCAGCTACATAACTTGTAGGGTGTCTACATCCATACTCCTCAGCCACCGAACCTGCTGGGTGTCCATATCCATCCTCCTCAGCCACAGAACCTATAGGGTGCTAAATCCATGTGCCTCGGCCACAGAACCTGTAGGGTGCTATATCCATCCTCCCAGCCACAGAACCTGTAGGGTGTCTATATCCATCCTCCCAGCCACAGAACCTGTAGGGTGCTATATCCATCCTCCCAGCCACAGAACCTGTAGGGTGTCTATATCCATCCTCCTCAGCCACAGAACTTATAGGGTACTAAATCCATGCTCCTTGGCCCCAGAACCTGTAGGGTGTCCATATCCATCCTCCTCAGCCAGTGGATCACAAGAAGAAGGAGAGCCTGCACTGACCCTCTCTGCCCCGAAACCTGTAGGGTGCCAATATCCATTGGGCTCCTGAGCCCAATGGAGTGTCTGTTGATTTGTTAAAAAAACTATCAAGCTATGGGCACCCTTACTAGTTAACATCTTAAATAGCGCTCTCCGGTCCGGGTCGCTAAAGTCCTAGTCCAGTGCAATTTTAGTCCCAATCTTTAAAAAAGGTTAGAGAGGGGATCCAAAATGCTATCGGACAATTCCTATTATAGACAGCACAGCAAAAGTGTTAAGCAAGACACTACTGGAGCACCTGCAGAATTGAGCAACTGATAAGGAGATTTTAGCAACAGCTCAATTTGGGTTTAGTAGGGGATTAGGAACAATTGACCAATGCCTTAACCTCTCTGTCATCCATGGCAAGTATGTGTGGCCCAAGAAATGATTGCTATGCCTTGGCTAAACTCTTGGTCAAATTGCTGGACTTGGGAGTGAAGGCCGGGTTGGTGCATATCCTAAGTAACAACAGGAGGAAGTTGAAGGTCGTGTTTGGTACGGTATTAACAGGGACTGCAACCCTTTTTTCATAACAAGCAAGGGAGCATGTCAAGGGAATGTTCTGCCTCATCTCTCTTTAGTATATACATCAATGACTTGGAGAAATACTTGGGAAATATTGTGGCAGATCCCCCTAGGGCAGGGACGAGAGCCATTCCCATATTAATGTACATGGACTTCTGTGTCCTTATGTCAAGAACAGCAATGGGACTGCAGAGGTTGCTGGAGGGATTTGTTGCATTTATGGGATCTCTAGGGCTGCAAAAACACAAAACTCACTTACCATGATCTGTGGCCACCCTAAACGGAAGATGAGACCATGCCATATCCAGGGAACAAGGCTGAAGACTGTGAGCACATTCACATACCTGGGGGCACCCTTTGATGAGACTTACAATTGGAAACATCTGGCACAAGTCAGATGCCTACACATGGAGCAAAATGTGGGTGAAAAATATACATTTGCCAAGAAATTAGGTTCCTTCCCAGTGGGTGTGCTGCTTAATATATATAAGGCTAGATGTGTTACAGCAGCCACCTATGGAGCATGATTTGGGGAACACACAAACCCTCTTCATAACAGGTAGCTGAAAAAAGAATTACGGAAGATTATACGCATAACCAAGTCCTTACCTGCATTCATCTGCCATGAAGAGTTGGGCTTTGTTCATGTAAGAGATCTAGTTTTGCTAGCTCCGTTAATGTTGTGGATATCAGATTGGAACTGGCTGGAAGCTGTCTTCACCAAGGACATAATCAATGACTGTATGAAACTAGACAAGGCAAATAGTATTGACCGGCTGGAATATGTCAAGACTCAACTTACTAATATAGTGAGGCATGAACTTTTTAACAACCCCTCGTGTAGCTCTAGGCAGATGAAAACCCTGGTTAAGAGAGAATGATTGCACTATATGATGAAGAAAAGAGAGGAGATTGTTTCTAGCAAAAGTTTAGCTCAAGCATAAGACATGTTAGTAACAACCAGAACTATGAAACCATATCTGCTCACTATACCGAGTTCCCATCGTTACTACATGGTTATATTTCGCCTTAGCATGGTACATCTATATAACCCTGGGCGTAGCAGGCATAGCGCCTCTTGCTGTATTTCCACAGAGTTTGAAAAAAACTCCCTGGAAATACGCTAGGCTTCCCCCTCCCTAATTCTTTAAAAATTATAAAAGAAGCCTTTTACCTGTGTGTCTGCCGCCTCCCCTGCCTGGCTGCTCTCTTCCTCATCGCATCCTTCTGAAATTAAAAAAACACTGTGTTGTACATCTTGCACGTGCAACGTAGGGTGTTTTTATTAAAGAATTTGGGATGGGCGAGGGAGAGGCTAACTCTTCTCCACCATCTCAGATTTGAGGACCACCTGAAAAAACTCACTGGAATCTGCTTTTCCACCCTCAAAACCCTGCGCAGATTTCTCCCTCTGCTCCCGAGAGAGGCCAAGGAGACGGTCATTCGCGCTCTCATACTATCCAGATTGGATTATGCGAATGCCCTCTACTGCGGACTCCCAGCCTATTTGATCCACCGCCTCCAGGTAATTCAAAATGCCGCGGTTAGGCTGCTGTTCAACATACCCAGAAGATCTAGTGTCCGTCAACCCCTCAGAGATCTTCACTGGCTCCCAGTTGCTCAAAGGATCTTATTTAAGATCCTCGTGCTAGCATACCGAGCACTTCATCAAACGGGTCCAGCTTATCTGAGAAAAAGATTTTCCCTTTATGTTCCCAATCGCCCTCTTAGATCAAGCAACCTCCACCAAATGACTGTGCCAAAGTTTAAATATAGCAGGCTCGGCGGCCAATCCATCTCCGTCAGAGCAGCGAGAGCTTGGAATACTCTTCCGCTTCTTCTGAGAACATCCCCATCCATCATGGCGTTCAGGAAAGGCCTTAAAACCCACCTTTTTACCATCACTGCCTAATGGATGTCTCTCTAACTCCGCATGTAATATGATCTGTCTCCCTTTTCTCTCGCGCCAGGATACTATACTTTTTAGTAATAGAGCGCGCTACAAAAGCCTCTATAATATAATAATTGAGGTGGAGTTTTGCCTACCTCCATGTTCGCAACGGAGCACAGAGTAGGCAAAGCTCCGCAAACTCCGCTGACGGAGCGGAGTTACCCTCCCAGGGTTACATCTATAAGTTGCTGATCCATCTACAGCTAGATGTGACCAGGATCTTATAGCCTGTCCTTGTGACTTGGTCTCTACTCAATTGCAGTTTCATTTTATCTTCTTTTGTGGGCTATAAAAAAGGATTAGTAAGGCATTGCTGAGGCCTCTGAAGATAACGCAGTGCAAAACCTCTCTGCTGTATCTACAATTACTACAAACAGACATGGTCTGCTTTGCTGTTTATAAGTATATTTCATCATCTGTCAGAGTACGGAAGGTGGGGAAAAATAATTGACAGTCATCATCCTATACTGGTCCACCAGGGCCCATTAGTGTATCGGTTTTCCTCACTTAGGGGCCGATTAGGATCGCGGTGAATCCGCATCCTCCAGGCCGGCGGAAGCCACCGCCGGCCCGGAGGATGCGGATTCACCGCTGCAGAGACTCCAAAGACCCACCGCCAGATTAGGGTGGCTGGTGGGTCAGGAAGACCGTCCGCCGCTTTTCCGCTGCGGTCGCCTTCCGACCGCGGCGGAAAAGCTCTGATATGGTGGCGGTGTCTATCAGACACCGCCAGCCATATTAGGATGGGGCAGAAGACATGCTTTTCCGCGGCGGCTGTTCTGCCGTGGAAAAGCATGTGGTCTTTCATTTTTGGGGGCTCGTTGCGAGCCCCCAGGGTGTTGGGGGGTGGGGGGTGCACATAGGGGGTACCTATGGTACCCCCCTACATATGCATGCACAAAGCGGCAGGCACCGCATGGTGCCTGCCGCTTTGTGCATGCATATGCAAAGCATGCACTTTTAACCTTGCGGCGGGCGCTGCTTCAAGCAGCACCCGCCGCGATGTTAAACTTAGGGTATGTGACCGCCAGGGTGGCGGTCACATCATAATCTGCATGGAGGGAATGCCGCAGCCCCTGCGGACGTTCCGTCCTGCTCGAGGGTGGCGGACGGACGCGGGTCCATCCGCCATCCTAATAGGCCCCTATGTTTGGAACCCATTGGATGCACAGGCCTTAAGACTGCACCTCAATCTGGGAATGATCGGTTCTCTAGATAACATGACCAGGGTAGCTATCTTTAAACACTAAACAATGCTTCACAATTTGCATAGCACCTGCACTTTATTATATACTTCAATATATCATGCACAATGTCCTACTTACGTTGCAATATTAGCACATATTCCTTTTATTCATGATATTGATTGTGTTTGCTGTATTTACGTGAAGTGTACAGACTCTGTAAATGCACTTCAAAGCTAGCGAGTGCTGAAAATAACTTATATCGCATCACTGTCTAGGCATTTTATTGTGTACACCTACATTACAAGCATCTATACTCATTGTATTGAACAAAGTGTAATATTTATTCTGAAGAATTCTATGTTTTTTTATAGGTATTTTAATCATGCTTTTATGACAATATTTTATATAATTCTGAAATTTCAAGGCTGGGAATTAAATATTACTTGGCTTGTGAAAGGACTAGTGGTGTTCAGAGTGTGTCAATCACTTCCATTATTTTCACTTTGTCAGACATGTATGCCCTTTTCCTCTCCACACCTTGTCCATCTGCATATCTTACACCCCATCTTTTTCCTCTTCTGCACCCTCTTTTTACTCTCTTCTGAATGCACTCCTCACATCTCCTTCACTTAACCACACCCAAGCACCCAACTCTCCCATTCACATTTAAGTACTGAATTTTCTTTTACTGTTGCTGTGTCAGTATTTTGAGAACTGTCACCTCCTTCTCACATATTAGCCCTGAATCATAATTGCATCTACAACATGCAATCACTTACCTGTAAACTCTGAAAGGAGACCAAAGACTGGATGACTATTTATTCTGAACACCTTTAAGACCCACAGACAAGCACTGTGGACACCCTGGACTACCTTCAGTTTCAACTCCAGAGCTCTTAATCATTGCCCGATATAAACACCTGTTTCATGACAAAACCTGTCTCCCAATTCCTCTGGACCTTTCATCTGCATTTGACACAGTTAACCATGAGAAGTTATTTATTCAGTTCAATAACAGGATGAGTTTAGGGAGAACCATTCTCGAATGGTTAAAATACTTCTTACTGAGCCGCACTCAAAGATTCTTAGTTAATCGAAATCTATCCTCTCCTTCCCCAATTACAATTGGAGTCCCGCGAGGCTCAACTCTCTGCCAACTCTTTTTAGCTCTTTCTGGAACGTTCAACTGAAATTCTATGTAACACCACCATCTCTTTCCATATATATGCAGGTCACACAGATCAACATCAAAGTTTCATCCCCAGAAGAGATCAACACAATGAACGAGGTTCTAAAGCTGTGCAATGGCTAGCTAGCAACCAGCTCAAACGTAATGCACAAAAAACTGAATTATTACAAATTTTCTCTCATAAGGGCTCCACTGAGATACTGTAATGGACCAACTAGATCACTGCGCTGAACTGCACCATGATCATAGTGAACTCATCTAAATCACTAGGAATAACGCTGGACAAGAATCTGAACATGCATGCCCACATCAACAACCTGGATAAAAACACCAGGTTTAGCCTGAGCCACCTTAGAAAGCTAAAAGCGTTCCCGGATATGTCTGACCTCAAAAAGGCAGTACAGGTATTATTTATCTCTAGGATCAAACATAGATGCACAACCCTCTCTGGTCTGCCCAATATCTCAATGGCTCCCCTAAAAACCTGTCTCACCACAAACGCAAGACTCTTAACAGGTTAAAAAAAATTCAACCACATCTCTACGCACCTGAAGACTCTGAACTTGCTTTCTTACGAAGCCAGAATCCAATACGAACTGGCCAGTATCACACACAAAGCGCTACACTCTAAGTCACCTTCGTGCCAGGGATCTCACGCTGAATCCACTCTTTTTCTGGAAGAACAAAACTTACAACAGATCTTTCTCTGGGGCTGCACTTAGAATCTGGAACGTTCTGCCACCAATCATCAGAAGAATAACAATGCTGCCAAGATTGAAGAAGAAGTAGGGGCATTTGTATCAACCAAATTTTTAGTCACAAATGCTGCGAATCGCAAAAAACAGCATTTGCAATAAAAATTTCGCAAGTTCAGATGTATGAGGCACAATCGCATCGCAAAATACTTACGTTGCGGAAAAATAACATCTGCGAATATCCTTGTGATTTCCTAGATTGCGATTCTCTCTGTTAGCGAAATTCGCACAAAGGAAATCGCAATTTAGGAAATCGCAAGGAAATGTAACAAAAATTCGCAAATTGCTATTTGGTCAAAATCGCAAATTAAGAAATCGCAATTACCACCAAGTGCATGCAGATGGTAATCAGTGGCAAGGTATTTAAAGCAGCCCACAATGCAATTGAAACTTCCACAATTGCAGCACTATATGTGATAGCCAGGAGGCTGCGTAATCGGGCTACTGAACAGAGGAGAATGAGACAGGAACATATTTTCAGGCTGCGCATCACTCTGTTCCAGCAGACTGAAGAGGACATCCATGACAAGTACGGACTGCCCCCACAGACCATACTGGACCTGATTGAGGAGATCAAACCCTTTTTGGAACACCCAACGCTCAGGACCCAAACAATTTCCACCCATGTGCAGGTCCTGTGCTCATTGCACCTCCTGGCCTAAGGGAGTTTTCAAGGAGTCATAGCAGAGGTTGGCGGGGTGTCACAGAGTGCCCTATCATGCTTTTTCCATGTCTTTCTAGATGCAATGCTACAAAGGCTATCACATCATATATACTTCCCTAGCACCCAACAGGCATTACAGCAAACAAAACTTGACTTTTACCAGATTGCACTTTTCCCCCACGTCATTGGCTGCATTGATGGGACCCATGTCGCCCTCACACCCCCAGCAGCAACTGAATATGTGTGCAGAAACCGTAAATGCTACCATTCACTGAATGTACAGATTGTGTGCAATGCTAAGTATATTATCAATGCAAAAACAACAATTGATGGACAGAATGCAGAACAATGTCATACATTCACCCCAGTACAGAGATCTGGGCCTAAATCCATCGTTTTTTGCACTGCACACCACGCCAGGTCAGACATGGCCATATGCAAATCAGCCTTGACCCTGTGCCTCATGGGAACAGTCCAGCCCGTACTGCCAAGCCATGTCTTTCCTGGACCGGAATCAAGCATCCAAGGACCGGTTTCTGGCTATCAGCCTACATCAGCCTGAATAGCTTGACTCCAGTGGTGTGGAGAGCATGGGACTCACGTCTGGCAATACCCATCCCACTCGGGGTGACAAATGCAAAAACAACAATTGATGGACAGAATGCAGAACAATGTCATACATTCGCCCCAGTACAGAGATCTGGGCCTAAATCCATCGTTTTTTTGCACTCCACACCACCCCAGGTCAGACATGGCCATATGCAAATCAGCCTTGACCCTGTGCCTCATGGGAACAGTCCAGCCCGAACTGCCAAGCCATGTCTTTCCTGGACCGGAATCAAGCATCCAAGGAAGCTTGTTTCCGGTCTAGGGAAGACATGGCTTGGCAGTTCGGGCTGGACTGTTCCCATGAGGCACAGGGTCAGACTGATTTGCATATAGCCATGTCTGAACTGGGGTGGCAGAGTGGGCTAAAGAACGGTGATGGATTAAACCCAGATCTTTTGACTGTGTGTGAGTGTTTGTTTGATTCAGATGTTCCGTCCATCACCACCCCCTTTTGTACCGCTTTTGGCCGCCATAAGTGTGGCAGGGTATGCTCAGACGTGAGTCCCTTGCTCACTTTGCCACTGGATTCAAGCAAGCCGGGCTGAAGACGGCTGGAATGCCAGAAACTGGTCCTCGGAAGCTTGTTTCCGGTCCAGGGAAGACATGGCTTGGCAGTTCGGGCTGGACTGTTCCCATGAGGCACAGGGTCAGACTGATTTGCATATAGCCATGTCTGAACTGGGGTGGCAGAGTGGGCTAAAGAACGGTGATGGATTAAACCCAGATCTTTTGACTGGGTGTGAGTGTTTGATTGATTCAGATGCTCCCTCCTTCACCACCCCCTTAAGTATATTATCAATGACATTGTACCAAAATACCCTGGCAGCACACCAACGCCTTCATTTTTAGACATAGTGGGATACACAGACGTCTGAGTGCTGGAGAGTTTGGAGAGGGATACCTGCTAGGTAAATGAATGGCACACATCCATCCATCCAATACATCTCTTAGGGGGAGACATTGACTTACCTATTATTTGTATCCTTGCAGGTGACAGTGCCTATGCAGTGCAGGACTTCACCCTGACCCCGTACCTGGATCCAGCCAATGCACTTGGAATCCTAAAGAGCTGGTTCTGGTGCCTGCATAAAGGTGGAGGCGCACTGCAATACAGCCCTGAGACATGCTGTAAAATCTTAGCAAGCTGCGCAATGCTCCATATCATGGTTATGAGTAAAGGCACCACAATTGATGTGACCGACACAGACACATCGGATGACGATTGCCAACCTCCCCCTGGCAGAGCAGCAGCAGGAGTTGGCGCAGCTGCCGGACGTCAGAGACGGACTGAGATCACACAAACTACTTCTAGGTAAAAAATGAGGATGAAGAGCCAAAATGATGTTTGAAATATGTGATGTGTTTATTCACACTTCACAAAGATTAACTGTTCCTGTACCCAGCACATGTTATGCACACAGTGCAGGTACTCCTCAAGAATTTTGTTGGGTTGCCTCACCCTTTGCCACAAATGTATTAATGTGCAGTTCACCTCCTTCAGTGACGGATTGGTGCTGGTCAGTGTCCGGCCTGAGTGCCTTCCGTTGTGTGCCTAGTTACTGCACCTTGTCTGCCACTGCAACATCGTCCATCAGGCAATGTAGGTGCGTTGCTACTCCTACTTGAGGTCTCTTCACTCTCCCCAGAGACCATGAGTGTGCTGCCACCTGAGTGGGCGGTTTGCATTTGTTCCACTGCACTGGTGACCTGTTCCAGCCCTCTTGCAATGACCACCTGGACCAGCTCCAGTACGGCCGCTCCACCACGCTCCTCCTGTGCTTCAGCTGCGACGATCCCTGGTATCGCTGTAACGCACTAAAAACTAAACTGCTGCTGCATTTGTATTTTGGCGCCTCTGCTGATTACCTGGCTCTCTCTGCGCTTTTGGAATCATTATTGCCGCATTTGTAAAGCGCCTTTGGTCAGATTGTGATATATTTGCATAGCGCTTTTGGTGAGACTGTGCTGTAGTAACATAGCGCTTTAGGACAGATTGTGCTATATTTGCATAGCGCTTTTGGTGAGACTGTGCTGTAGTAACATAGCGCTTTAGGACAGATTGTGCTATATTTGCATAGCGCTTTTGGTGAGACTGTGCTGTATTAACATAGCGCTTTAGGACAGATTGTGCTTACTCGCTGTATTTCTGCTATTGTTACCCCTGTCTGCCTACCACTCGGACCCTCCATTTTGTTGTTGTTGACCTCCCCAGGCCCGCCCCTCAGCCACACTACCGCCTCCCTGCTGCCCCTCCCACCCACGTTCATCGAGCCTTCCTCTCCCCCAGCCTGATTGTGACCACCTGGACCAGCTCCAGTACGGCCGCTCCACCACGCTCCTCCTGTGCTTCAGCTGCGACGATCCCTGGTATCGCTGTAACGCACTAAAAACTAAACTGCTGCTGCATTTGTATTTTGGCGCCTCTGCTGATTACCTGGCTCTCTCTGCGCTTTTGGAATCATTATTGCCGCATTTGTAAAGCGCCTTTGGTCAGATTGTGATATATTTGCATAGCGCTTTTGGTGAGACTGTGCTGTAGTAACATAGCGCTTTAGGACAGATTGTGCTATATTTGCATAGCGCTTTTGGTGAGACTGTGCTGTAGTAACATAGCGCTTTAGGACAGATTGTGCTATATTTGCATAGCGCTTTTGGTGAGACTGTGCTGTATTAACATAGCGCTTTAGGACAGATTGTGCTTACTCGCTGTATTTCTGCTATTGTTACCCCTGTCTGCCTACCACTCGGACCCTCCATTTTGTTGTTGTTGACCTCCCCAGGCCCGCCCCTCAGCCACACTACCGCCTCCCTGCTGCCCCTCCCACGCTCCGCCCCCTCCACTGTCCATTAATGTCAGATGTCCCAACGCGCAGCGTCCACGCCGAAGGTGCGCCAAAGGTAAGCCCGTCTACGCCCGTCCGCGCCAGGACCGCGCCCAGTGCCAGACCCCCTGCCCCTCACGCTCCCCAGCCCCCCCGCATTACCTATGATGCCGCCTCCCTCCTAGCCCTTGACCCCGGCCGCGCCCCCTCCTGCGTCCAAGCCGCTCCTGGACACACCCATGGACCTTTCTCATGCTACTACTGCAGATTCAGCGGAACCGAAAACATCTCCGCTACGACCACAACACAGATTCCTGACCCCAACCACCTACAATGCATCCTTCTCAACACCCGCTCGGTCCACAGGCACGCCATTGACCTTTGGAACCTACTAGACACCATCTCTCCTGACGTCGCCTTCCTAACGGAAACATGGATGAACGCTTCCTCCGCCCCTGACATCGCCATCGCTATCCCTGATGACTATAAGATCACACGCAAGGACCGCACTGACCACACAGGAGGAGGAATCGCTATCGTCCATAAGAAATCAATCCGCATCTCAACCAGCTCTGACGCCAACCTCGCCAACTCTGAACACCTCCACTTCCAGATCCACATCGACCCCAAGACCACACT
This sequence comes from Lissotriton helveticus, assembly GCF_964261635.1. Classification (NCBI taxonomy): domain Eukaryota; kingdom Metazoa; phylum Chordata; class Amphibia; order Caudata; family Salamandridae; genus Lissotriton; species Lissotriton helveticus. The sequence continues at coordinate 1,693,470,267 of NC_136069.1, read as the reverse complement.
CAGAGGCACCCTCCTCTACAGACCACCAGGACCCCGCGCAAAATTCAGTGAAGACATCACGGACTTCATCACCCCACACGCGCTCCCCTCCAAAGACTACATCCTCCTGGGAGACCTCAACTTCCACCTTGAGAAGATCAACGACCGCAACACCGCCACCCTCTTAGACAACCTCGCCAACCTCGGACTTAAACAACTAGTCACTTCCCCCACCCACATCGCAGGTCACACACTCGACCCCATCTTCACCTCCAGCAACCATGTCTCCTTCAGACACACTACGGATCTCCTCTGGACTGACCACAGCTGCGTTCACTTCACCTACAACAAGCCGAAACCCATCATCCTCCTCCAACCTACTCTACAAAGAAACTGGAACAAAATCACCACGGAGCAGATCTCCACATCACTCCTTCAAACCTCCCCAGCCCTCTCTTCTAACACCAACGAAGCCGCCTCCAACCTCACCCTTTGGTTATCCAACACCGCCGACACCTTAGCACCACTGAAAAAACGTCAACACAAACTTGGCATCAAGAAGGCCTCATGGTTCAACGATGACCTCAAGAAGTCCAAGAAACTGTGCCGATCCCTTGAAAAGGCCTGGAAAAAAGACCCATCCACCAGCACCAAGGACGCCTTCAAAAGCGCCATCCGTACTCACCACCAACTGATCCGAAAAGCCAAGAAAACAGCATTCAAGGATCGACTTGACAACAACGCCCACAATAGCAAGGAACTTTTCAACATCGTCAAGGAATTTTCCAACCCCTCGGCCAACTCCAACGACATCACCCCCTCTCAAACCCTCTGCGATTCCCTAGCCTCTTTTTTCCACAACAAGATTGCTGACATCCACAACAGCTTTGACAACCAACCCGGAAGCCAACCCACCCTACCATCAGCTGACCATCTTCCCCCCGTTAACACCCTTAACGCCTGGAACCCAATCTCCACTGAGGACACCATCCGCCTGATGAATTCCATCCACTCTGGATCCCCCACAGACCCATGCCCTCACCACATCTTCAACAAAGCAGACTCCGTCATAGCTCCGCACCTCCGAGACGTCATCAACTGCTCCTTCAACTCCGCTACCTTCCCAGAAGACTGGAAACACGCTGAACTCACCGCCCTTCTGAAAAAACCAACAGCAGACCCCACCGAACTCAAAAACTACCGCCCCATCTCGCTTCTTCCATTCCCGGCCAAAGTCATCGAGAAAGCTGTCAACAACCAGCTCGCCGCCTTCCTCGAAGCCAACAAATCACTCGACCCCTCACAATCTGGCTTCCGAACCAAACACAGCACTGAGACCGCCCTCATCGCAGCAACAGACGACATTCGAACTCTACTGGACAATGGAGACACAGTCGCCCTCATCCTCCTCGACCTCTCTGCAGCCTTCGACACAGTCTGCCACAGCACCCTGTTACAACGCCTCAGAAACATCGGAATCCAAGGAAAGGCACTGGAATGGATCACCTCGTTCCTCACCGGAAGAACCCAGAGAGTACGCCTCCCACCATTCAAGTCCGAGGCCTCTGAAATCATCTGCGGCGTACCACAAGGATCCTCACTCAGTCCCACCCTCTTCAACGTATACATGAGCCCCCTCGCGGCTATCGCCCGCCAACACAACCTCAACATCATCTCTTACGCGGATGACACTCAACTGATACTATCTCTCACCAAGGACCCCAGCACCGCCAAAAATAACCTACACGAAGGAATGAAAGAAGTCGCCGAATGGATGAAACAAAGCCGTCTGAAACTGAACTCAGACAAAACAGAAGTCCTCATCTTAGGTACATCCCCCTCTGCATGGGACGACTCCTGGTGGCCGGAAGCCCTCGGAAATGCACCCATCCCGACAGACCATGCACGGAACCTTGGCGTCATCCTGGATTCGTCACTCTCAATGAACAGACAAGTCAGCGCCGTATCCTCTTCCTGCTTTAACATTCTTCGCATGCTCAGAAAAACATTTCGCTGGATCCCCACCGAAACAAGGAAAACAGTCACCCACGCTCTAGTCACGAGCCGACTGGACTATGGAAACACCCTCTACGCAGGTACTACCGCAAAACTCCAGAAGAAACTCCAACGAATCCAAAACGCCTCAGCCAGGCTCATACTAGACATCCCACGCAACGAACACATCTCTGGTCACCTTAAAGACCTCCACTGGCTACCCGTCAATAAAAGGATTACTTTCCGACTGCTTACCCACGCACACAAATCACTCTACGACATCGGACCAGATTGCCTCAACTCTCGACTGTCCTTCTACACCCCCTCCCGCCAACTTCGCTCTTCCAACCAAGCCTTCGCCACTGTACCTCGCATCAACAAGACCACCATGGGAGGCAGATCCTTCTCATACCTGGCTGCCAAAACATGGAACTCACTCCCCGCTTACCTTCGCCTCACCCAGAATCACCCAGCGTTCAGAAAGCAGCTTAAAACGTGGATATTTGACAAATAATCCTCCTCCCCTTCCTAAGCGCCTTGAAACCCTCTGGGTATGTAGTGCGCTATATAAATTTTATGACTTGACTTGACTTGACTGGCAGCAGTGTAACATTTGCAGCTGCATTGTAATGCTGCGACGGGGTGAAGTTGCTGGTGGTGGTACAGAGGCGGTAGTAGTTGTGAAGGCGTGCATTGGCACGTTGGGCAGCCCTGTCCCTGGCGTCTTGATTTTGTGTCAGTGTGTCACATAGGTCACGTATGGCACCTGCCAGGGCGATGATGCCCTCCGTCATGTAGCGCTGATATTTGTTGAGAGTGCTCAGCTGCTTATTAATGGAGCGCAATGATTTCTGTTGCAGGCGCTGTACTTCAAGCATGTTGTTTTCCAGACCTGCAAAAACTGTATGCTCCTCTTTGGTGGCAGTGCTGCTCCTGGGCCTTGACCTCCGTGTTTCCATTGTTGCCACACTGATTTGTGGTGTTTACTGTGTACAGATGTGTGACACACCCTGCCTTAACTCTCTGTCCTCACTCCCCTGTGGCATCTAAGTCATCCTCCAATGGAGGCAGTGGGGGCACATGTGTGCGCTTCCTGCGCATGATGGTTGTGTGCTGTGACTCTTCACTCGAATCCCCATCATCAGACTGGTCCAAAGGATTTTGTACATCATCTCCCTCTGCACTGTCATCAAGTGCCCTGGATTGTGCTGTGGAGGTAAAGGGGGACACATGAATTTCTGTCTTTGTCTGCATTTTGGACTCAATAAAGTTTCTAAGATTTGTTTTGTCTGACTTCTGACACAGTCTTATTCCCTCATCAGTAACCCACATTTTGCACATGATTTCCTAAGTGTCATGGACACACTATCCTACATCCAACTACAACTCCCGTGATGCATTGCTGTGTGTGCTGTAAGAAGTGGACCGGATTGACATGTGTTGTTTCTATTTATTACATTCTAGACAGTGTGCATGCTAAGGGGATGTGTGCAGAAATATTTGCCATGCATTTTACCTTGACTGCTGGATGCAGGGTCGGAGCGGTCGATGTCAGCCACACCGCTTACACTCTCAGGCAGGAGAGTGGACTCCACAAGCTCTTCATGGGATGTTGGCTGTGCTGATGTGGATGTTCCTTCTCCGGTCTTGTTTGACTCCTTTAGTCTGGCTGCCACCCTCTCCTTAGACCTTTGGCGCATATCGTACCACCTCTTGCGCAGTTCTTCAATGGTACGATGAGTCACACCCACAACATTGACTTTCTCTTGTCCAACCAAATTGTTCCTTGTTTCTAGGACTTTCAAAGTTGTTGTCAGTTTAGGAGTCCTAAAGTTCGGACTCCTAACTTTACTACTCCCAAACTGAGAGAAATCCTGCTTTTAAGAGTTTCAGTATGCACAGAAGGCATTTAGGAATCCTAAAGTTAGGAGTCCTAACTTTACTACTTCTAAACTGAGAATATCCTAATTTGAAGACTTTCGATATTCACAGAAGGCATTTATGAGTACTAAAGTTAGGACTCCTAACTTCTGTGAATACCGAAATGAGTAAATACAAAAATGGTAGTAAGTTTAGGATTTTGTCTTAAGTTAGTTCTGTGAATCAGGCCCACGGTGACCTAATTCTATACTAGGCACACAGTAAATGCACCTCAGGCCAGCCACACATTAAGAGCATCTTTTTCTAGGCACACAAAAACTACATCCTTTTCTAGGCACAGAGTAACTGCATCTTATACTAGGCACACAGTAACAGCATCTTATACTAGATAGACAGTCACTTCATCTTATACTAGACACAGAGTGTCTGCATCTTATACAAGGCACACAGTAACTTCATCCTATACTATCCATGCAGTAAGTACATCTTATACTAGTCACACAATAACTGCATCTTCTATTATGCCCATAGTAATTGCATCTTCTACTAGGCATGCAATAACTGAATGTTATACTAGACCCACAGTAACTGCATCTTCTACTAAGGACACAGTAACTTCATCCTACACTAGGCACACATTCACTGCAGCTTATACTAGGGACACAATAACTTCATCTTATGCTAGACACAGTAACATCATCCCACATTAGGCACACAGCAACAGCAGCTTATCCTAGGCACACAGTAACTATATCTTATAGTAGGCACACTTTAACTTCACCCTGTACTAGGCAAACAGTAAATGCATTTTATGCTATGACCACAGTACCTGTATCTTACGCTAGACACACAGTTCATCCTGTATTAGGCACACAGTAACTGTATCTTATTCTCGGCAATGAGTAATTGTATATTATGCTAGGCACACAGTAACCACATCCTATGATTGGAACAGAGTAACTGCATCCTATGCTAGGCACACAGTAACTGAATTCTATATGAGACACACAGAAGAAGCACCTTATACTTGGTGTGCAGTAACTGCATCTTATACTCGGCACACAATAACTGTATCTTATGTTAGGCACACAGTAACTGTGTCCTGTACTTGGCAAACAGTAACTGTACCTTGTACTAGGCACAAAGTAACAAAACCTTGTACTAAGCACATAGTAATTGCATCATGTACTCATCACACAGTGACTGCCTCTTATACTAGGCAGACAGTAACTCTATCTTATGCTAGGTACACAGTAACTGTACCTTGTGCTTGGAACATAGTAACTGCAATGTATAGTCAGCACACAGTAACTATGCTAGCCACACAGTAACTGTATCTTATGCTTGGAACACAGTACCTGCAACGTACAGTCAGCACACAGTAACCAGATGGTATACTGGGCACACAGTAACTGCATCTAATACTCAGCAAACAGTAACTGCAGCCTATGCTAGGCACTCAGTAATTGCATATTCTGCTAGTCACACATTAAGTAAATGCTATGATAGGCACACAGTAACTACTTCCTATGCTGGACACACAGTAGCTGTCTTTTATACTAGGCACACAGTAACTGCATCTTGTACTAGACACACAGTAACATTATCCTATATTAGGGACACAGTAACTATATCTTATGCTAAGCACACAGTAAAGGGATCTCATGCTAAGCATGCAAGAACTGCATTTTTGTTTTGTGCCATGCAGTTTGGAGAAAAAATAGAAATGGATAGATAGGCATCTTTGAGGTACAGACAGATCTTCCAATCCCTTTCCTGCAACAAGGCTGCTAGAAGATGGATACCCTTCATGTTGAAGCGTCTGTATGTGATGAAATAGTGTAACTGTCCCAGATTCAGAAACAACCTATGTCCACCCCTTCTTTTTTGTACTAAGAAAATGTTGCTGCAAAAGACCGCAAGATGGGGCTTGCAATAGGTAACCAACAGCTTCTGCAGCAATTCTTCAAGTTCTGGGTCTATAAAAGTGAACATTTGAACAGAAAAATGTTGCTGCTAAGGGGGTCCTCATGGCAGGGTGTCTAATAAAATTCCAGGTGGAAAACCTGAATGGTTTGTAATACCCATGCATCCTGAGTCTAAAAACTCCAATTGTATAGAAAGATTTGCACTTGACCCCCCTCTGAGGCATCAATATAACCCTTACCTGAGAAAGTAGCAGACTAGAAACCTTGTCTGGGACCACCGATGTGGAAACACTATTGGGAAAATTGCATTCCGGCTGAGAAGAAGATACCTCCCTCTGGTGGAGTCCTGCTAGTCTCCTCGGGCCTTGGTAGTAATATCAGCCTGGTGAGCATCCCCTACCTCTCACGGCCCGAGCAATAGGGCCAGTCTGGAAAACCTTTATGAGATTAGATTGTGCTTTTTCTTGTGATGTGAATGTGTTGACATACTTAGAGATGTCCCTAATGGGGGGCGTGGCTTAAGCGCCGATTCGACATGGCGGCTCCTGTCTGAGTTCCGCATTGACGCAGGACTTTGCTTCATTTTAAGAGCCTCGGCTGGCGGCTTTCTCACCCGCAAACTGGTGACATGGCTCCGTGAAGGTGAGGTGAGCCTTTTCAAGCTCCTGCTCCAGTTTTGAGCCCCTTCATTACGGCGGTGAGTTTCCTCACAGAAAATTGCGGGCACCCACCATTTTGTTTGTGGCGCTCGCGTTCCTCATGATATCGGCCCGTTTTTCTTCAAGATTCATTGGATAAAACATGCTTCTGGACCTCTTCTCTTTAAAATGACAGTCACTAATATTAATACCTTCACAATGCTCAGCCAGGTTAATGAACCCCTTTTTTACTGTGTCACACCTGTTCACTTGCCAGCATTTATTTTATTATGCAAAACTTGTTATATTTAAGTGATCTACTGAAGAAAGATTACGGCTGCCCCATTATTGGTCAGTAATTGATCAATGTGGCAATATACAACAAACAGAGCTTAAATACAGGATCACCACCACTTCAAAGAACAACATTTACTCAGTGATCACGCCATTTTGTATTGAGAGACTTGACTTTCTCCTTCTCTATCTGTTTTCAGATGTGTCTGTGCTCAGACAGTGCCTCTTTTATTTCATACTGCTTGAAGAATGGTTGGGCATTGACTGTCTGTCATATAAAAGTGCTCCCATACATTTTTCTTCAATATTTTCTGTGGCAGTGACACAACTACTCCTCTCTACTAAGAGACTACTGGGGTATTTTTTATGCTATCCTTCAGGTTCTCCTGCTTCTACTACTGCTCAATATTTTTACTATAAGGTGTGACACATGCTAAGGATTAGGATAATATAATTTCCTCATCCTTATAAGAAATACTTTTTCTATTCTATATTTTTGAGGCATATTCACCCAGCGCTGTGCATACATTGATTATTTCAGCGTTTCACTATGGCTAGTGATCCTTATGCTGTCAGATCTTCTTCCTCCAGCGCAAAACCAAAAAAGGCACAAGAATGACTCGCCTTCTCCTACTCTCTCCTCACAAAATTCAGTCCTGGGCTCTATATTAGATGAAATTTGCAGCCTTCAACCTTTCATGGCCACTACCAATGAAAAGCTAAAACAAATTGAGGATGGATGGATTGTCAAGGAGTCCAAGGTTTTTTGAACTTGAACAAAGAGTAAGTGACTTACAAGATGTTTTTCAAAGATTCTATCATTAGAACAAGAAATTCATAATTAAAAATACACAGGGAGGATCTTGAAAATCAAAATTGAAGGAATAATCTACGCCTTTCCATTCCATTCCATTTACCATTTGTATAGCGCACTACTCACCCAGCGGGTCTCAAGGCGCTTGAGGGAGGGGGGTATTTTATTTATCGAATATCCAAGTTTTTAGTTGTTTTCTGAAGGAGAGGTGGTTATGTGTGAGGCGGAGCTCGGTGGGTAGAGAATTCCAGGTTTTGGCCGCTAAGTAGGAGAAGGATCTTCCCCCTATGGTGGATCTATGGATGCGTGGAATTGCGGCGAGGGCTTGGTTGGACGATCGTAGTTGGCGGGTGGGGGTGTAGAAGGACAGGCGTGTGTTGAGGCATTCGGGTCCAAGGTCGTAGAGGGCTTTGTGTGCGTGGGTGAGGAGACGAAACGTTATTCTCTTATTGACGGGGAGCCAGTGGAGGTCTTTCAGGTGGCCGGAAATGTGAGCTTGGAGGGGGATGTCTAGTATGAGTCTGGCTGAGGCGTTTTGGATGCGTTGGAGTTTTTTCTGTAGTTTGGCTGTGGTTCCGGCGTAAAGGGTGTTTCCGCAGTCCAGTCGGCTTGTGACCAGTGCGTGGGTGACCGTCTTTCTTGTTTCGGTGGGGATCCAACGGAAGTTTTTTTTGAGCATACGTAGGATGTTGAAGCATGATGATGAGATGGCGTTGACTTGTCTGGTCATAGAGAGGGAGGAGTCAAGGATGAAGCCCAGGTTACGTGCGTGGTCCGTAGGTATGGGTGCGTTTCCCAGGGCCGGTGGCCACCATGAGTCGTCCCAGGTGGAGGGGGATGATCCTAAGATGAGGACTTCCGTTTTGTCCGAGTTCAGTTTTAAACGGCTGTTCTTCATCCACTCGGCTACTTCCTTCATCCCTTCGTGAAGGTTGGTTTTAGCGGTGTTTGGGTCTTTGGTGAGGGAGAGGATCAGCTGGGTGTCGTCTGCGTAGGAGATGATGTTGAGGTTGTGTTGGCGCGCGATGGATGCGAGGGGACTCATGTATACGTTGAAGAGGGTGGGACTGAGTGATGATCCTTGTGGTACGCTGCAGGTGACTTCGGTGACCTCTGATCTAAAAGGGGGGAGGCGGACTCTCTGGGTTCTTCCGGCGAGGAACGAGATGATCCAGTCCAATGCTTTTCCTTGTATTCCGATGTTGCTGAGGCGTTGTATAAGGGTGCTATGATAGACTGTATCGAAGGCTGCGGAGAGGTCAAGTAGTATGAGGGCAGCTGTTTCTCCGTTGTCCAGTAGTGTTCGAATGTCGTCTGTTGCTGCGATGAGGGCGGTCTCGGTGCTGTGTTTGGCTCTGAAGCCGGACTGTGAAGGGTCGAGGGATTTGTTGGATTCGAGGAAGGCGGCGAGTTGACTGTTGACGGCTTTCTCAATGACTTTGGCAGGGAATGGGAGGAGCGAGATGGGGCGGTAGTTCTTAAGTTCAGTAGGATCTGCTGTCGGTTTCTTCAGGAGGGCGCTGAGTTCGGCGTGTTTCCAGCTTCCCGGGAAAGTGGCGGAGTTGAGGGAGCAGTTGATGACGTCTCGGAGATGGGGTGCGATAATAGAGTCTGCTTTGTTGAAAATGTGGTGGGGACATGGGTCGGTTGGCGATCCTGAGTGGATGGAGTTCATCAGGCGGATGGTGTCTTCAGTGGTGATTAGGTTCCAGGCGCAAAGTTTGTTGGAGGGGGGTTTTAGTTCGGAGGTGGGTGGGGTGGACTGGTCTCCGGACTGGTTATCAAAGCTGTTATGTATGTCAGCGATTTTGTTGTGGAAGAATGAGGCAAGGGAGTCGCAGAGGTCTTGGGAGGGAGTGATGTCATTGGTGCCGGCGGTGGGGTTGGTAAATTCTTTGACTATGTTGAATAGTTCCTTGCTGTTGTGGGCATTGTTGTCGAGTCGATCCTTGATTGCAGATTTCTTGGTGGATCGGATCAGCTGGTGGTGTTTGTGGATGGCGTTTTTGAAGCTGGCCAGGTTATCAGTGGTTGGGTTTTTTCTCCAGGTTTTCTCGAGGGTGCGACAGAACTTCTTGGATTTCTTAAGGTCATCGTTGAACCAGGGGGCTTTTTTGCTACCTTGCTTGATTTGGTGTTTTTTCAAGGGGGCTAGTTCGTCAGCGATGTGGGTGATCCAATGTGTGAGGTTGATGGCTTCAAGGTTTGGGTCCGATGATTTTGCAGGAGGGTTTTGGTGAAGCGATGTGAATAGTTGGTCGGTGTTAATTTTGTTCCAGTTTCTGCGGGGAATTGGTTGTGGGTGGTTGTGGGTCGTAGTTTTATTGTAGTTGAAGTGAACGCAGCTGTGGTCTGTCCAATGGAGAGCTGTGGTGTTATTGAAGGAGATGTGCTTGCTGGAGGTGAAGATTGGGTCGAGCGTGTGCCCGGCATAGTGGGTGGGGGTGTTAGCAAGTTGTTTGAGTCCGAGATTGGCGAGGTTGTCAAGAAGGGTGGTGGTGTTGCTGTCGTTGTTCTTTTCCAGGTGGAAGTTGAGGTCTCCCAGTAGAATGTATTCCTCGGAGGGAAGGGCGTGTGGGCTGATGAAGTCAGTGATGTCTTTGCTGAATTGTGTGCGGGGTCCTGGTGGCCTGTAAATGAGGGTGCCTCCGAGTGTGGTCTTGGGGTCGGTGTGGATCTGGAAGTGAAGGTGTTCGGCTGTTGCGAGGTTATCGTCGGAACTGGTCGCGATGCGAATGGTGTTCTTATGGATGATGGCGATGCCTCCTCCTGTTTGGTTGATGCGGTCCTTTCGGATGATCTTTTAGCCGTCCGGGATGGCTATGGTGATGTCGGGTGCTGATGAGGCGTTCATCCAGGTTTCTGTAAGAAAGGCGACGTCCGGTGATGTGGTGTTGAGTAGGTTCCAGAGGTCAATGGCATGTCTGTGGACCGAGCGGGTGTTGAGCAGGATGCACTTCAGGTGGTTAGCGTCAGAGCTCTGTTTGGAGTTTGTGGATTTGGTGTGGGTCTTGATGCAGTCGAACTTGCCGGAGTGGCAGGTGAAGGGTCCATGGGTGTGTCCTGGGGCGGCTTGGTAGCAGTTTGTTGGACGGCCGGGGTTAAGGGCTGAGAGGGTTGCGGCGTCGTACGATATGTGGGTGGGGTGGGCTTTGTGGGGTCCAGGGGGTCTGGCGCTGGGCGCGGTCCAGGCGCGGACAGGCGTAGACGGGCTTAACTTTGTCGCGCCTTTGGCGCGCATGGGGCGCGTCCGCTGCGCGTGGACGCTACGCGCGAATGCACCTTTACGGTCTTCCGGAAAATATTGAAGGGTCAGATATGGTTTTATTCCTACAGAAATTATTTCCTGAACTTTTAGATATTCAACCTTCTGAATCTCCCCTCAACATACAGAGAGTGCATCGCCTTTGTCGTCTTCATCCTACTTCAAATAAGCCTTGGGGAATCATAATGCTTTTCTTGGAATTCGCCGAGCTTATGCATGTACTGAAGGCCATAAGGCTTAAAAGTCGTCTCAAATGGACAGGCCATGATATCTTCATATCCCAGGATATTTTCAATGCAACGAATGCTCGACGTAAAGAATTTCTTGTCCTACATCCTCAGATGAGACAATATTCAATATGGAATTCTACATCCATGCCTTTGTAAAATTACATATGAAGGACGCTCACTTTCATTTGATGATCCTGGCAAACTGAAACTTTTTCTCCATAATATTTCCTCCCGTGGAAGAGATACAAATATTTGACTATTCTTATAGTACAATGTTTGTTAATATGGTTCTAAAAATTGTACTTTGTTAAAATTCTAGGATTAGTCACGTTTTGCTTTCTTATTTACGTGGTTCTCACTTCATTTATTATCTTATTAATTATGAGGTTCTCATTTCATATGTCTTTTATCACCGTTATTTATGTCTTTCGGCATTACTATGCCCTTCCCCACTCGGTCATTCTCTTCTTCACAGATCTGGACTATCCCTTGATCTGTCTTCTTTTTTCTTTCCTCCGCTTCTTCCTCCTCTCCTTTCTTTCTTATCATTTTATACCTATCTTTTTCCTTCTTGGTTGTGCTGTATGTCCGTCTTGTTTCATGGTAGATGTTTTACTTTGAACAAAATGTTTTGCTCATCATATAATAAACATTGTATTTTCTCAGTTTTCCTTGTTATTTATGCAGTTTCGTGTTCCTGTTTCCTCTTGTATCCCCTAACCCAACATCATGCTTAATGCGGTCTCATGGAATGTACGTGGTTTAGGTCATCCTGTCAAACGGCAAAAGCTATTGTCTCATTTAGCTAAACTTAACAACCAAGTTGATTTTTTACTGAAAACCCATTGCAATGATCTAGAGTCTCTTAAACGCAAACGCCAATGGGTTAATCAAATTGTTTTTTCTCCTGCTATAGATCGTCATGGTGGTGTTGCTATACTTTTTCATAAATCACTTAATGCCCAAATATTATCATCCGAATGTGATCCTTATGGTCGTTGGGTGCTGTTTGATACTATCATCAACAAAATGCGAATTACTTTTTTCAATATTTATGGGCCGGTTAAACCAGATCAGGCATTTTGGCAATCTATAAAAATGAAACTATTAACTATATCTAATGTTATTGTTGTGGTTGGTGGTGACTTTAATAATTGGTTGGATTCTTTTTCAGACAGAAATTCCAAATGTAAATTTAAACCAGACAAAACTCACAAATCATTCCAATCTGCCATTTCATCTTGTCCTTTCTTTGATTCATTGAAGACATGTAATCCTGATACCTCAGAATTTACTTTATTTTCTCCTGTACACCATACAAGGTCTCATATTGATTACATTTTAATTTCCAAATCATTATTGCCTTGTCTCCACTCATCAGAAATTGGTTCTATTTTTATTTCTGACCATGCTCCCATATCTACTTTTATCGATCTATCCATCACCACATGCAAACAAGGCCGATGGCGATTTAACAATCACCTTTTATCAGATTGTACTTTTATTTCAGAAGCCACCTCCTTTATTAATGAATTTTTTGTAATAGATATCACTTTAGACACCTCAATACATAATAATTGGGATGCCTTTAAACATCCTTTAGAGCTTTCACTTTTTTGCTTATTCTTCAAAGAAAAGAAAGTTAATGAATGGCAAACATAAAGAAACCCTAACACTAATCAAAACTTGGGAACACAAGTATTTTTCTTCCAAATCCCCCTCTTCACTACAAGAGTTAATTAAAGCTAAATCCACCCTAAATAAAATCGCCACTGTAGACGCCTGTAACATCCTTCTTAAGGGTAAATTGAAATTTCACAGAGGCCAAAACAAAGCAGGAAAAATGCTAGTGAATTACTTAAAAATCTAATCAGATTATAAAACCATTGGCCCTATTCATGCAGAAACGAACAATACACTCCCCTATCAATCAATCAATCAGAACACTTGTAAAGAGCGCTACTTACCCGTGAGTGTCTCAAGGCGCTGAGGGGAGGGGGTGCCGCTACTGCTCGAAGAGCCAGTTCTTGAGAAGTCTTCTGAAGGTGAGTAGGTCTTGGGTCTGACGTAGGTGGGTAGGGAGGGTGTTTCAGGTCTTGGCGGCGAGATAGGAGAAGGATCTGCTGCCGGAGGTTGTTAGTTGGATGCGGGGGACATCGGCGAGGCCAGGCTGGTGGAGCGGAGCTGTCGGGTCGGGGTGTAGAAGTTGAGTCTGCAGTTCAGGTAGGCTGGCCCTGCGATGTGGAGTGCTTTGTGTGCGTGGGTGAGGAGCTTGAAGGTGATCCTCTTGTTGACGGGGAGCCAGTGTAGGTCTCTCAGGTGGGGGGTGATGTGGCTGCGGCGGGGGACGTTGACGTTCAGTCGGGCGGAGGCGTTTTGGGTGCGTTGTGTGCGTTTGCATGCGGAGGGGATTGTAGCAGGAGGAGGAGACGGCATTGACCTGTTTAGGCATGGAGAGGGGGGAGTCAAGGACGAATCCTAGGTTGCGTGCATGGTCGGTGGGTGTCGGTGCTGTTCGCAGTGTGGTCGGCCACCAGGAGTCGTCCTAGGCTGAGGGGATGGGTCTGAGGATGAGGACCTCTGTCTTGTCCGAGTTCAGCTTCAGACGGCTGTTCTGCATCCAGTCGGTGACGGCCTTCATTCCCTCATGGAGGTTGGTTTTAGCGGTGTGCGGGTCCTTGGTAAGGGAGAGGATGAGCTGGGTGTTGTCTGCATTGGAGATGATGTTGAGGTCGTGTTGGCGGGCCACTTATGCGATCAACATGTAGATGCTGAAGGATGAGCCCTGGGGGACGCCGCAGATGATGTCGGCGGCCTCGGATCGGAAGGGCGGGAGGCGGATGCTCTGGGTTCTGCCGGAGAGGAAGGACGTGGTCAGTCGAGGGCCTTCTCTTGGATTCTGGCTTCTAGGAGGCGTATCTTTAGAGTGCGATGGCAGACCGTGTCAAAGGCGGCTGACAGGTCCAGGAAGATGAGGGCTGATGTTTCGCCGTTATCTAGCTGGCGCCTGATGTCGGGGGGGCGTTGATTTTGGCGTGTTTCCAGCTCTCCGGGAATATTGCTGTTTCAAAGGAGATGTTGATGATCTTCCGTAGTTGGGGTGCGATGGCAGTGTCTGCTTTGTTGAATATGTGGCACAGGTCTGATGGAGATCATGAGTGGATGGAGTTCATGACCTTGCGTGTCTCGTCGTAGTCAACGTTGGACCAGGAGGTCAGGTGGTTGTCGCTGGTGGTGTTCACAGGGGGGTGGGGTCTGGCGGAGTAAGGGCGGTCATGGTGTTGAAGCTGTCATGGATGTCAGCGATCTTGCGGTTGAACAAGATGGCTAGTCAGTTGCATAGTTCTTGTGAATGACGTATGTCATTGGCGTTGGCGCTGGGAAGTTCTTTTACGATGCTGAAGAGCTCTCTGCTGTCCTGTGCGTTGGTATTCAGACGGTCTTTGAAGGAGGATCTCTTCACTATTCTAATGAGGTGGTGATGTTTGATAGTGGCGTCCTTGTGGGCTGCGCATTTTTCCGAAGTGTGTACGTGGAGCCATATCTTCTCCAGTTTCTGGCAGGCGTGTTTGCCGTTTGCAGCTCGTTGGTGAACCAGGTGGCTCTCTTGCTGGTGTGGTTGTTGGTCAGTTTCTTGAGTGGGGCGAGGGTGTTGGCGCAGTCGTCGATCCACTGTCTGAGGTTGTGGGCTGCGTCATCTGGGTTGGTGGGATCAGTGTGTGGGTTCTGGGCGAGAGTGGTGATCAGCTGGTCTTTGGTGACTTTGCTCCAGCAGCGGCGAGGCAGCTGTTGGGTGCGGTGGTGCGTGGTTGGTTTGTTGAAGGTAAAAAGGATGCAGCGGTGGTCTGTCCAGTGGAGTTCAGTGGTGTGGTGGAAGGCGATATGAGTGCCTGTGGAGAAGATGGGGTCCAGTGTGTGGCCAGAAGCATGGGTGGGTGAGACCGAGGTTGGCGAGCAGGGTGGCAGAGTTTGCATCGTTGTTATTCTCAAGGTGAAAATTCAGGTCCCCAAGGAGGATGTGGTCTGTGGAGGCGAGTGCGTGGGTGCTGGCGAGGTCGGCGATGGAGTCGCTGAATTGTGCTTGGGGTCCGGGTGGTCTGAGATGAGTGTTCCTCTGAGGATGGTGGTGGGGTCGGTGTGGATCCAGAAGTGCAGGTGTTCGGCGGTGTTAATCGTGTCATCTGCGTGGGTGGTGACCTTGAGTATAGACTTGAGGACGATGGCTATTCCTCCTCCCATTCTGTTGGTGCGATCCCTGCGGGTGATCTTGTAGCCTTCCGGGATGGCTATGGCGATGTCGGCTGCCGAGGAGTTGTTCCACCAGGTCTCGGTCAGGAAGACCACGTCTGGGGCGGAGATGTCGAGCAGGTCCCAGAGCTCAGTGGCGTGTTTGGGTGCGGAGCTGGTGTTGAGGAGTATGCATCGGAGGTGTTTGGGTCCGATCCTTGGAGGTTTGGTGGTTCTGTCGCAGGTGAAGCAGCAGGTGTGGCAGGTGAAAGGTCCGTGAGTCCGTTTCGGTGTGGCTTGGAAGCAGGTGTCGTCTCAGCCGGCGTTGAGTGCGTAGAGGGTGCTGGCGTTGTAGTGGAGTCTGGTGTTGTGGCTTTCGCAGGGTCCAGGCGTTATGGCGTTGGGCGTGCTCCGGGCACGGACGGGCGCAGACAAGCTTGCCTTTTGAGCGCGTTTGGCCTACGTAAGAGGAGGAAAGGGAGGGAGGTGCAGCTGGGAGGTGGGAGAGGGGTGTCCAATGGGGAACAGGGGGGTGGGCCTCAGGGAGACAGCGGCAGGAGTGAGGGAGCAGGAAACGGCAGCGGCAGGTAGGCAGGCGCAACGAGGCAGCTGGCGGCTGTGTGGTGGCGTGGGGAGCGACCTGCCTGCTTCTGATTCTGATATTATTAGTACATTTCAATCATATTATAATCTCCTATACACAGAAACTACTAATCCCTCCAAAGAAGACTTCATATCTTTTTTCCAAAATATTCCTAAACCTACATCTCGCCCAGATATCTTTTTGCCATTAGTGGAGGATATTTAACTTCAAGAAATATCTGATGCCCTCGAATCTTTGAAGAAATCGAAGGCTCTAGGCTCTGATGGCTTTTCAGTCGAATTATTTTAAGCCTTTTTCTTAATTTTTGCACCTAAATCATTAGAGCTTTTTAATTCATTCATAGCCAAATCTAAGGCCTGTGGTTGTTTTATAAAAGCCCTTATTATTGTTATTCCTAAACCAGATAAAGGCCCTTCCTTCTGCAAAAATGTTCGTCCTATATCACTAATAAATTATGATTGCAAATTTTTTTCTGAAATGTTGGCCTCCCATTTGGAGAAAGTTATCCCTCTTCTCCTTAACTCAGATCAAGCTGGCATTGTCAGAGGACGTTTAGCCTCTCATAATGCCAGAATGTTTTCCAATGTTCTCACTCTTGGTAAAAAATATCCCTCTCCCCTAGCTGCATTATCTTTGGATGCAGAAAAAGCCTTTGATCGAATTAATTCGGAATTCATGTTACACACCTTACAATGATTTGGATTTGGCCCAAAGTTTATTTCATATATCAAATTATTATATGAAGATCCAAAAGCATGTGTTTTTGTTAATGGTCTTTTTCCCCCATATTTTTCTCTGCAAAGAGGTACACATAAAGGGTGCCCCCTTTCACCATTACTTTTCTTGTTATGTTTGGAACCCTTTCTTGAACGTATTAGAAATAACCCTCTTATCACTGGTTTTACTTTGAAATCCCACCAAATTAAACTTTCTGTATATGCAGAGGATGTTCTTATTTATATGTCTAATCCTGTTACTTCTCTACCCCCATTTTTACATGAAATCTCATAATTTTCTAATGTTTCAGGCTATAAACTTAGGGCCATATTATCAAGCAAGGGCGATACATTATCGCCGCTTTTATCGGCAGGAAACTGCTGCTAAAGCGGCGATAATGGGCTTGAGAATATGCACTTGTGAATTCCCATAGAAGATCAAGTTCTGGTGTTAACCTGGGCTTCTATGGGAATTCACAAGTGCATATTCTCAAGCCCATTATCGCCGCTTTAGCGGCAATTTCCTGCCGATAAAAGCGGCGATAATGTATCACCCTTGCTTGATAATATGGCCCCTGATTTCTCCAAGACTGAGATTTTACCTTTAAACTTCTCATGTTAAAGACATATGTTTGATTCTACCAATTTTTCAAAAAATTAAATACTTAGGCACATGGTTCGCCTCTAATATTCGTGATACACTGACTATCCCATAAATTTACTGCTCCAAAATTTAAGATTACCAATTTGTTGTCCTCTTGGTCCCCTTTATTTCGATCTTGATGGGGCACTTTTGATACAATTAAAATGATGATTGTTCCACAGAAACTTTTCACATTGTCAATGTAACCATTCAAAGTTCCCAATTATTATTTCACACAGATTATCTCTACATGTACTAAGTTTCTTTGGAATAATAGACATACACGCAGGGCCGGACTGAGAACCAAAACAGGCCCTGGCAAAGAGCTGGGCCGCCCCCTGGGGGTGCGACCGAGCTCTTTCCCAGGGCCAGTTTTAGTCCGATTGTGTTACAGGGACGATTTTGCAGCTATGCTGCAAAAACGGCCCTGTAACAAAAACGGCCCCCAGGGGCCAAAAATCAGCCCCTACCCTTGCGGCGCACCGGGGGATTGCCCGGTGCCCGCATTGGCCAGTCCGGGCCTGCATGCACGCATTGCCTTAGCCAAGTTACGTCGTGCCAAAACTGAGGGAGGTGTCAGATTCCCTGATTTTAAATTATATCAAACTGCTTTTTGATCCATCAATTTTATGCTATGTCTAAAGATTATCAGGATTTACCTAAACCTTCTTGGGTTATTGTTGAATGTTCATTGCTACATGATTTTTCGTTACAGGATATTGTTTTTATGACTAATTGTACTTTTATTTCCAAATATCCAATTTTGAAATATTCTCAACATCCTCTACATACACTTTTCTTTAAGAATTTTGATAAAAATCAATGTTTCCTCGCCTCCTCATTATGGTATAATAAACACATCAAATTTCGTCACAAATCATTTTACTACAAACATTGGAAAGAAAAGCGTATTTTTCATGTCAATCAAATGATTGTCAATAATATGATTTTACCTTTTCATCACTTGCAAGAGACCTTTAATTTACCTGATTCATGTATTCAGCAATATAACATTTTAGCTCCAACACTCCAGAATTTTACTTCTCAGTTAGTTCCAACCTGTTTCACACGTGATACACCCTTATACCAAATTTCTTCTGACACTATTCCCAGTCCCTCGTTTATCTATAAAACTTTAACTATAACTAATTGCCCATGGAATAAATCAAATATTGAGCTAGAATGGGAACAGGACCTATCCCAAACACTCTCTGTTTCTCAATGGGTCAAGTTTTGGCAAAAACTTTCCAAGACATCCAAAGCTGCAAATATCACACAATCCTTATATTTTATTTACAATAGAGTCGTTGTTAGCCCCCTACTTTTACATAAGTTTAACCAGTCAATCTCAACATCCTGTTGGTCATGTCTCACTGCTGAAGGTTCTTTAATACATTTACTTTACTACTGTGCTTTCTGCGGAAAACTGTTTGGTTAAAATATATATTGATTTTTTTTATAGTATTCAATTTAACATCCACTATGTATTTTTAGGTACTATGTCGCCTTATTTTGATTAAACTAACTATAAATCAATACTATTTGATCTCTTTATTGCCGTAGCTTTTAAGGTTATATTAACATGTTGGAAAGACAACTCTAAGTTATCCTTTTTACTCTGGTGGAATTTAATTTGTTATGAACATTAAATTGCTTTGGTGCCTAATGCTTCAATTCATTTACAAATTAAATCTGATTAATTATGGCTACCGTTTACAACGTATCTATCCATGACTTCACCTTCTACTTATCTTCTCTCTCAATATCCGATAGTGTATATTTCTTTTCCCTTCTTTCCTTTCCTTTTCTCTATCTCCTTCTCTTCCTATCTCTCTTCATCCCTTTTACCTTTTCCTCTCTCTTTTTTATAAAAATCTTTTTTCTTATATTGTATATCCTCTCATATTTTCACAGGTTCTCAATATACCTGTACAGAGTACAGTACTGTTTTTATTATGTGTTATTTATCAGTCAATTTTAGGAGTATCAATACAAGTGTTATACAATATCTTGATCTTATATTTTTTTATTTACTTATTTGCATATGTTATTGATGTATAATTGTATACTCGTATCTTCATCTGAACGGAAGATTATATTTGTATCCCTGTGTTATTTATCTTAACAAAAAGTGATTTAACAAAAAAAAAGAGATGTCCCTAACAAATTTGTCTCTGAAGAAATGCCCCTCGGCTAAGGGACAGACATCAGCTAAAGCAAGTTCCGCGAGGATAGTGTCCATGTGCAAAACAAGAGATTACTGCCTCTCAGTTGGCACTGCCCAGTAGGTATATAGCCTGTTGGGCCCACCTTGCCAGGATATCAGGGTCAATTAGGGAACTAGTTTTCTAGGCCATCAGGGCCTTTTCCAGAATTTTTACGAGCGGCCCGAGTGATATAGAATCTTATCTTGGCACCCCTGTCACGCAAGGTGATGCCCTTCAGATCCTTTGCATATTTGTTTAAAAAAGTCAACATTTTAGGGTTGATCTCTGGGGGTTTTGCAAACTTGTGAGGTAAATCTGGTCCTGGACATACCAACCTGTTTACTTACCTCGTTGCCAAACCCTTTTAGTAGCTTATCAAAATGATCATGTGACAGGGTGGGATCCCAAACAGAGGAGCTAGGGTTGACGGCCCAGAAACTTATGCCATCAGGAGGTAACAGACCTTCCAGGAGCAAATCAGACTTTCTTTTGAAATCGGCTCACTTCTGCAAGAAAAAGACGTATGACCGAGCATTCTCAGGAGCAGCACCAAGAATCTGGAATGCACTCCCACCAAACATCAGAAGAATTACATCCATTGCAACCTCCAAAAAGGAAGCAAAATCGTACTAAATGAGCAAATTTCTTCCATAAGGACCTTAGGGGAGGCCTGCTATCCTTAACCTGCCCAAAGTTATTAATGAATGTATATATGTCTATGTGCTATACCGAAGTGTAAAACATTATGACAGATGAAACACTATTTTAAAAGCTATGTCACTCCAGACTGGATCATGAACAAAGATGATCATGTATATTAACTGCGCCTGACAACTGTATATTGAATGTATATATGTCTATATGCTAAACTGAAGTATGAAACATTAACGACTGATGAAACTCTACTGTAAAGCGCTCTGACACCCTACACTGGGTCATGTTCGCGCTATAGAAAATACTAAATAAATAAATAAATAAATAAAGAAGACACTGGAGGAGTGGCAGAGGTGGACTTTTTGTCCTTCTTTCTGCATTTAGGCACATTATCCCAGTCAGAATGGGTGGAGTCTATACGAGCAGAATAGGTATCGTTGTCATCCTTACACTTGGACCATGACCTTTTAGAGGTGGACGGGACCAAACAATACCCATGATCGTCAAGAAAACCCTGGACAGATTAGATACGGCATCCAAGTAGGGCTACTCGGATGACTTAGTTTTTGCTTTGCGAGGCTGATTAGCATTGTCTCCCACATCTGCTGGTGCAGTCTACCAATCAAAATGTTGCCACTTGGCAAAGCACTCTAATTGGGCTGTAATGGATTTCAAAGCGGCCATCAAAGCCTGATTAACTGTGAGCGATACAGCAGTCTCAAGTGCCCTGCTGACGGACACCTGCACTGAAGCATCCAAGGCATCAACCACATTATCTCCCAAGAAGTTCACTTGCTCCTCCTCATAGTAGGATTCATACTCCTCCTTCTCAAAAGGCACCAAATCATTCATGTTGGAACTTATGTGGTCAGTAACCAAGACTTATTCTTAGGATAACAGTAAGGGGGGGCAACACCAAGTACAGAGGGTCTAATTAAAGATGAGGCTTCTCAGCAACAGCTGTACCTCAAATAATTGCAGCCCACCTGAAGTTAGTTAGGAAAACAAAATGGGCATCAGGAGAGCCAAACCAGGATAGAGCGTGCACTTTGCTCATAGAAAAGGCAAATTGCTCTGTTCTTACAGCCCGTGCTGGCAACAATGACACAATGTGATTTGATCAATCAATGCGGTGCCGATTGTCAGAGAAAGACGTCTGCAAAGAGGAGATAGAAAGCGGACAGTAAATAGCCCAATTCGACCCCAAAACCACCCGAATGAAGCTGAACTGGGCTACGTGAATCCGCGGCACTCACACGTGGGCCAGATTACTAGGGGAGTCACTGAGATGAAAATAGTGGTCACAAAGAACCGCAGGGAGGTTCCACTGGGCAGACCGGTCAAAATAATACTGGCACATAAGCATCATCAGAGCGCATGCACATACTCCCTCCCGGTGGTGAGAAGCCAGGGCAGTGAGAGGCATGGTGCGGAGGTGCCCAGCACAGATTACCCTGAATATTATGCACTAAATTAAAAAACTTTTATTGCAACAGTGAGCGCATTCAATAACATTCAATGAAAGGTCAATTAAATGTCAATCTAAGAAATGCATTGAACAGAACTTGCATCCTAACAGTGAAAACATTAAATAACACTCAAAAAATATTAATCTACAAAATGCATTGAATAGACAGAGGCACTAATCTTGACTGCTGAGCAGCAAAGACAAAAGTCTCAAGATGGTTCTATATGTACTTATAACGGCTACTGGGCCATGATTGGGGGTTAGGAGCAAAGTATTGTGGAATATGTAGGGCCTCATTTATGAAAAGTGACGCATCGCGTCACTTTTCACTGCGCCATCCTAGCGAGACCAATGATGCGTCATATTTACAGTATGACGCAACATGTCGCAAGGACTTACAGATACGTATCTGTAAGCGCAAAAGTGACACATTGCTGGAGTGTGTCACAAAAGTGATGCAACTCCAGCCATGTGTCCTTTCACATGGGGAAAGCCCCATGTGAAAGGGCTTGCGTCAGTCTTACGCCTGCTGTGAGGCAGGTGCAAGATTTTGACGCAACAGCATCCTAGAAGTGACGCAGTGAAATCTCATAGATTTCACTGCGTCACTATTACGAGGCTTTTTGCGGGGGAACGCCCCCCTGCATACATTATACCTGGCGCAGCTATAATGTAGCGCAGGGGTTTACAAAGTGTTGCATCTGCTTAGATGCGTCACTTTGTAAATAGTGCGCAACAGGAGGCATGTTTTACGCCGCCGATGCGACACAAAAAGTGACGCATCGGAAGCGCAAAACTGACGCAAGGCCTCATAAATGAGGCCCATAGTGTTCCTCATAAATGAAGCCCATAGTGTTTATGATATGTAAAACGTTTTCTCATTAGCAGGTGTATTTTTGCAGTAAAGGAAGGGTAGCATTATCGGAGCTTCCGGTCCTGACACAGATTTGCAAGGTGTATCCAGACGCAGTTCAAGGGGGTGATTTGGGGGGTGATTTGTTCTTCAGCATGGAAACAGAGATTGAGGGCTCCAATGGCCTGTATTCTGCAGGCATGCACATGGTGACCACTAGAGGGCAGCAAACAATAAGAACACAACAAAACTGCAATGCCACACATACAGAGAAGCATGCCTAAAACAAAATAGGTGGCTCTGACCTTTTTTTCATTGCAGATTTATATAGTGCGAACTCGACCCGAAGGTATTGGAGCGCTTTACATGAGCATCAGTTACGTTACACAAGGACACATTTGATAGAGCGCACTGTGCTTTAAAATTTGTAAGTGGTGCATTATACTTATGAGCAAACTGCACTCATCTGTATTCAATGTGTGGCTGTACTTCGTGCATATTAAAATGAAGTTTATGTATCATCATATGAAAATCTGTGAACTGAAATCATGACGTGATTTACAGAACTGATTAATATTTTGTGTGTATTTAGAGAAATCATGTAATTGTGCATATATATGTAGATCAAAAGTATGTAGATGTATTCACTGTTATAAAATTCATATAAAGGACTGTGTAAAGAGTGCATATTAAAGGATGTTTTAAGTTAGCCAGAATCGTTGGCCTGACTTTCGTTCCTTCAAGGTTTAATTCCTCCTCTTTTACTCTTAGGGTCAGGAGCTAATTCACATGTATGTGTGTAGAAGGTTTTCTTTTCACCCCTACTGCAGGTGCCGGAATTTGACCTTGTTAATTTACATTTAAGAAGATACATGGGAGGAAAGAAATGTCTTTGAGGTTTTCGGACAAGAGAAAAGGGAGGACACCTTCCATGCCTTGAGAAACTTGGGAACCAAGGTCGGAGGACAGAGCGGTGAAATTAATTGGATTTTGTGGAAAGATACTGAAGAAGGTGTTCACTGAACAATGTACCATGTGACCCATCAGGGGTGCAAGTTTGCCTTTTTAGGTCGAGCCTAGAGCAGCACATGCGCTGCTCTAGGAAAAAGCAAAACACCCAAGATGATGGACGGAATGTTGCACAATGGCAAAACATTCACCCCCCGTCACAGATCTGGGTTTAATCCATCGTTATTTTGCTCATCAAGCCACCCCGGTTCAGACATGGCCACATGCAAATCAGTCTTGACCCTGTGACTCATGGGAACAGTCCAGCCCGAACTGCCAAGCCCTGTCTTCCCTGGATTGCAATCAAGCATCCTAGGACTGGTTTCTGGCTATCAGCCGTCTGCAGCCAGGATAGCTTGACACCAGTGGCTTAGTGAGCACGGGACCCACGTCTGGGCATATCCTTCCCACATAGGGTGAACAGCAAAACACACAAGATAATGGACGGAATGTTGCACAATGGCAAAACATTCACCCCCAGTCACAGATCTGGGTTTAATCCATCGTTATTTTGCTCAACAAGCCACCCCAGTTCAAACATGGCCATATGCAAATCAGTCTTGACCCTGTGCCTCATGGGAACAGTCCAGCCCGAAATGCCAAGCCAAGTCTTCCCTGGATCAGAATCAAGCATCCTAGGACCGGTTTCTGGCTATCAGCCGTCTTCAGCCAGGATAGCTTGACTCCAGTGGTGTGGAGAGCATGGGACTCACGTCTGAGCATACCCATCCCATTTATGGTAGCAAGCCTCAGCCAGGCCTACTGGTGCAAGGGATTCACCCTTCTCTGCTTAGAGTCCTTAGACCAATAGAAAGAAGTTGGCACAGAAACTGGAATAGAAAAGACGGAGTTTATTAAACCTCATGAGGTGGAACTACATTCACACAACACCCTTCGGTAGAGTATGAGGTAGCACACTGACTAGAAGGAGCTTATAGAATTCCAATAGAAGCCTAGATTAGATGTCCTGCACATCTAACCTGGGCTTCTATTGGAATTCTAAAAACTCATATTAGCAAACCCATTATCACTGTTTTAGCAGCAGTTTCCTGCTGCTAAAACGGCAATAATTTTAACGAGGTTCTTGCTAATATACCCTAAAGTTCTCACAGACATGGGCTCGTTGGCCTTTGGGAACAATACAGAGGATTTAGCTTACTCTGAAATGTACACAGATTCGCTCCTTCCGAAGGTAGGAGTATGCGCATTTCCAGGGTGGAAATGAGGATGGAGCTTCCCCTTATTTAAAGAGGGGGGAGTGGTGTAGAAAAATTGGCTTTTTTCGTCGACGATATTCTAGTGTGAAGAATCAAGGAAATTAAACGTTAAATGTATAGGTTATTAATTTCTGATAATGTCCGCCTGCATGGCGATGGGGCTGTTGATTTTGCTACACCTCGGGCATGAGATGTTGGACTCTCGCACCAGAGGCCCCTGGATGCCAGCAGCTGTGTGGCATTGCAGCATTGTTGACTTGACACTGGGGCCAGAGTGGAGCTCCTCCAACCCTCACACATCCCTGCCCTCTGAGTTGTCCGAGAAGGACAGAAGAGGTCTGTAATATCATAGGCAAAATGGGCTGTGCGGCCTTGTGAGGTACAGCTGGCTACGATTTACCGATGGGACCTGGTAGATTGGGGTCTGGGATAAACAAGCATTTGCAATGCAACCGGTCTCGCCTTTGGAACTTTATATGTATTTAGCTTTGCAGCACATTAGCCTGGGTAATGAAACATCTACTGTTCTTTAACATGGAGGGAAAGTAAGTACCAAACTGAGTGTCACTCGCGGTATGGGAACACATTGGAGAGAAATATTGCCTTTACAGGAAATGGTATAGTTCGAAGCTCTTTTTTTAATATAAAATCAGGGCCATCGGTGGTCACATCACTGAAAATAAAAAAAAATTGAAAATGATCATTGTCTACGGGTGCATGTAGAAGACCATTTCTATGGACTAGAATCTAGAGAATGCTAAAGTGATTATGGTATTTTACTGACCTTTGCTGGTCGTTTTCAATCAAGAAAGGTAAATAAAGGCAGTTGCCAGAAAAATAAAAAAGTAATTTTCTTAGCAGAAAGCAATTCTGGTATTTTACTTACCTTTTCTGGTATTTTCCTATCAAGACAGTTAATTAGAGGCAGTTGAACAATCAGGGAGCAATTCTGGTATTTTACTTACCTTGCTAGTCATTTTCTATCAAGACAGTTAAATAGAGACAGTTGAACAGAAAAAAAGTTCCTAAGAGGAAGAAGACAAGTCCTAGAATTGATCTCCAGAGCCCAGAAAGTACATGCACATATACGTTTATATAGTAAAGTATATACAAGAGGTCTTGAATGATAGGCCTAGAAATGATGACATGAGTCTCTGACTAGTGCTGTGATGCAGAATTGGTGCTCTGGCAGTGGGATGTGAATGCTAACTTCAAGCTGTCTCCTCATTTTCTCCTTTTCAACGTGCTTCTTGGTGGCACTTTTAGTGAATTCATGGGGTTAGCTCTGTGTATAGCAATCTGCCAATCCTTTCTATCAAGCTGATCTGAACGCAAGGAAGAACAAGCTTTGGCATAGCCAATAGTTCTCGCCTTGGGACCTTATAAGTGTTTATTCCATGCAACAGTTGATGTAGTTGCACCAATAATATAGTGCTGCATAACTGAATACTTATAAGGTCACAAAGGCGAGACCTTTTAGCTATGCCAATGCTTGTTGTATTAGGTACAGGGACAGATCTGGAGAAATTCTGCTTTTGATTGAGGAAGGAGAGCATCTTAGAACTAGCTCTGTAGCTTTAAGCTACTTGACCCATTTGACGTGAGTGCACTTCTTTGGAAGTCAACACGTGCTGACACCTTTGGGGAACTTACTAGGAAGGGAGGAAAAGGGATGCCACTTTAGAAGTAGAGTAGGGACAGATTATTCTAAATTCAGAAATACAAATGAAAAGAGATTTGGACACAGCATCTATACTCTGCTGTATTCTTATTTTGGAATATATCATTATATGCCTATTTTGTTGTATGTACTATATTCGTAGATTGAGCTCTGTATTAGTTTTCACATATCTTTATACTCTGATTTTGAGTTGTGTCTATACTTTGTTGATTCTGGCTTTGTAATAAACCTACAAAAGCTAAATTCGGAGTTTGTGGTTATTGGATACGGATGGGGTAAATTGTATAATTGGTAAAGTGTATTCTTTCCGCCAGACTTTTTAGCAGGCAATAAAAGACCATCGGCCGAAGATTCTCAAGTGAAATTTGGCCTTATCACATTCATATTTTGGTAAGCGCAGAGAGATGAAGTGATTTGAGCAGAATCACAGGATGCTGAAACCCGGTTCCCCAGCTCCAAAGTTGGCAGCTCTAGCCATAAGGCTACATCCTCTCCTCTTGGTAAATATCAGTTAGCCAGGGACGGACCAAGGAGGAACTGTAAAATAGTTGGGGCCTATATTTCACCATCCCTAAATGCCAGAGCACAGCGCTACACATCTCATGCGCACCAAAGGATAACGTCACACTCTAATGCGGATGGTCACAGGGCCCACGTGAATGTTGTCATGGTCTTAAAGCCTTAAGTAGAGGCAATAAAGTAGACCAATACCTTTAACATGGAGGAAATTCTAGTGGTGTGAAGTCACTTCCTATGACATTATAGTATACGGTAAGTGGCATCATGTATAGGCACATTACTCCCTGAACTAATCGTGGCCAAGAACAACACTAAGGTCGCAAGCACTGGAGTGAGGATGACCCAACACTAAATATACCAAACACTACAAAGAAGCAGCTACTTGTAATGAAGGACAATTCCACAAGCACCCTCTGTCATGAAGCTCCCAGAGGGCTGATTTGGCTAAAGTACTCATAAAGTGCTCTGTGGTACCAAAAGGATGTTGTGGTGCTAGAAAACAGAAATTGAATCACCAGTGCCAATGTTTAACTAGATATGTGTTCACTACTTCCTGAATAAGACTGATGGAAATCAGACAAGGAGACAGCAACAAAAAGTTTGAAAGTGTAGCAGTGAGGACTAAGAAAGAACTCCCAACAATCTGAGCCTCAAAACAGAAGGAATTCTGAGCAAGTGACATGAATATAGCAAATGGCTGAAGTAGGCTGACCACTTCCCTATGATACATGGTGGTGCCGGTGGGAAAAAACATGAATGACAAAACAGCAGACGAATGGATGAAGTCTGCCTGAAAACTCCTACAATTAACTATGCAATATGCATAACTTTAGTAAAATCAAAAGGGGTATGCAGACAAAATATAGAAATTAAAATATCGATATACAATAATATCGATGTTTTAATTTCGATAGTATAGAATATCGATGTCCAAAATATCGACAGACAGAATATCGTTTTTTTAAGGTATGTATCTTACTAATATCGAATTTTACTAATATCGAAATTTTGTTTAGTGTTATGTATTTTATTATGTTGTTTATATGTTTGTTAAACATGTTTTGTAATGTATGTTTGAAAATTTGTAATTTAATAATAATTAATTAATTAATATATGTTTGTAAATATTTTTAATTAATAATTAATTGGTAATGAATTAATATTAATTAGTTAATTAATTAATATAATTTTGCACACATTTTAATTAATAATTAATTGGTAATTAATTAATATGAATTTGTTAATTACATTAATTAGAGTAATTTTTTTATATATAATTTTTTGTTTTTGTTAATTAATTAATTGGGAAAAAATTATATTAATTAGTAAATTAAATTAATTACAGCTAATGTGCTAATATATTTAATTTATTGTTATTGTTAATTAATAATTAATTGGTAATTAAATTATTTAGAGATAATGTGCTAATATATTTAATGTGTTGTTATTGTTAATTAATAATTAATTGGTAATTAATTAATAATTAATTGGTAATTAATTAATATTAATTATATAATTAAATTATTTAGAGTTAATGTGCTAATATATTTAATTTTTTGTTATTGTTAAATAATAATTAATTGGTCATTAATAATTATTAAGTGATTAAATGATATGATGTATTTATGTGTAGTGGGTTGTGTGTTTATAGGGGGATAGGGTGTGATATAATTAAATGTAATTAATTAAAGAGATTGTATTTTGTTTTGGTATTTATTGTTAATTAATTAGTAATTAATATGTGTTATTTAGTTCATTTTTAATTACATCAATTTAGTAATATTAATTGTTATTAATTGATTAATTTAAATTTATATTAATTGTATTTTTTATATGTGTAGTGTGTTGTGTGTTAAAGGGGGAGTAGTGTGGGAATTAATTTTTACCCCCATGCCAGCCAACGCTTTCCCTACTGTTGCACCCTCTGGAGTGGGAATAGTAATTTAAACCCTTACGCTATCCAACGCTTTCCCTACTGTTGCACCCTCTGGAGTGGGAATAGTAATTTTTACCCCTACGCTATCCAACGGGGAAACAACCTTTACAACGCAACTTTTACAACGCACTACCATTACAACGAAATTTTTACAACGCAGAAACCATTACAACGCATGTGTTTACAACGCATGTTTTTACAACGCAGGTACCTTTACAACGCATACCATTATAACATAAGTATAGGTAAGTATATAATTATATTTTAAATTTTATATGTTTTAGTTTTTTTAAGGGGTATTTTTAGGGTTCAGGGTCAGTTTTCAGTTTTTGGGTAAAAGGGTATTTTTAGTGTTCAGGGTCAGTTTTCAGTTTTTGGGTAAAGGGGTATTTTTAGGGTTCAGGGTCAGTTTTCAGTTTTTGGGTAAAGGGGTATTTTTAGGGTTCAGGGTCAGTTTTCAGTTTTTGGGTAAAGGGGTATTTTTAGGGTTCAGGGTCAGTTTTCAGTTTTTGGGTAAAGGGGTATTTTTAGGGCCCAGGGTCAGTTTTCAGTTTTTGGGTAAAGAGGTATTTTTAGGGTTCAGGGTCAGTTTTCAGTTTTTGGGTAAAAGGGTATTTTTAGGGTTCAGGGTCAGTTTTCAGTTTTTGGGTAAAGGGGTATTTTTAGGGTTCAGGGTCAGTTTTCAGTTTTTGGGTAAAGGGGTATTTTTAGGGCTCAGGGTCAGTTTTCAGTTTTTGGGTAAAGGGGTATTTTTAGGGTTCAGGGTCAGTTTTCAGTTTTTGGGTAAAAGGGTATTTTTAGGGTTCAGGGTCAGTTTTCAGTTTTTGGGTTAAGGGGTATTTTTAGGGTTCAGGGTCAGTTTTCAGTTTTTGGGTAAAGGAGTATTTTTAGGGTTCAGGTTCAGTTTTCAGTTTTTGGGTAAAGGGGTATTTTTAGGGTTCAGGGTCAGTTTTGGGTTTTTGGGTAAAGGGGTATTTTTAGGGTTCAGGGTCAGTTTTGGGTTTTTGGGTAAAAGGGTATTTTTAGGGTTCAGGGTCAGTTTTGGGTTTTTGGGTAAAGGGGTATTTTTAGGGTTCAGGGTCAGTTTTGGGTTTTTGGGTACAGGGGTATTTTTAGGGTTCAGGGTCAGTTTTGGGTTTTTGGGGTACAGCGGTACAGGGTAAAAATAAAATAAAATTTACTTTAAATTAAATCAATTAAAAAAAAAATTACATTAAATTATATTAAATTAAATTATATTATTTTCAATTTTTTTTAATTAAAAAAAGTAATATATACACACCAATACTTACGTTGTAATGGTATGCGTTGTAAAGGTACCTGCGTTGTAAAAACATGCGTTGTAAATACATGCGTTTTAATAGTTTTTGCGTTAATTTATATGTAGAGTTTTTAATTTATTTTAAATGTATATGTATTAGTTTAAATTTTTTAATTATGTTTTAATGTTTTTATTTAATATTTGTAAAATTATATGTATTTTAAAAATTATTTTTACATTATTATTAATACATTTAAAAAAACGATATTTTTTATTTCGATATTTTTGTACTACGATATTGATTTTTCGATATTTTTGTACTTACCTTTATGACGATATGATTCCGATATTTTTGATTTCGATATTTTTGTCTCGATATTTTTGTATATAGATATTCTGTCTTTCGATATTATGTCATAGATTCATCAAAAGGTCTTGGCTGACACCAAACCTGAAAAGCCAATCGGTTTGTTGTTAATGCTAATGCTTTTTTGTAATGTTTTTGCAAATCTTTATTACAAATAGAGATGGTTGGAAAGATAGATAAATAAAGATGCTTACATAAAAGCAGTAGAGTGGGTTGAACAGATTGGTAGAGACAACAGGAAATAAGAGAAGGTTGCATAGATAGAGAGGGAATGGGAAGTTAGATAGATACATAGTTAGACAGAAAGACAGAAAGATAGATAGATAGATAGATAGATAGATAGATAGATAGACAGACAGACAGACAGACAGACAGACAGACTGACAGACAGACAGATAGACAGATAGACAGACAGACAGACAGACAGACAGACGGACGGACGGACGGACGGACGGACGGACGGACGGACGGACGGACGGACGGACGGACGGACGGACAGACAGACAGACAGACAGACAGACAGACAGACAGACAGACAGATAGATAGATAGATAGATATTGGAATAAATGTAACAGCTTCAATTATTACTATAATAGTAAAATGTATAACTAAGCAGGATATACAAGAGCACTGAAAGCAAACTAAAAAGCCATTCAAGTAGGACATACAGATGGTTTGCAAGTATAATTATAGACCTCAGTTACAATACATACCAGAATGACATGCAGGAGTACAGTTAATAATGCACTTCAGTGCATGCTCAATAAAAAGAGGAAATTTCACACATAGCAATTTTCAAATGGCAGTCGGATAAACACAGGCCACTCTAAAAAAGAATTTACAACACAATTAGCCAAATACAGAAACTGATACAGCTGGAAAGAGGACCTGGTAGAAAGTGGCATGTTAGCACAAAGGCAACACTAAAGAACTATTAAAGTAAACACAAAAACACAAGCAAAGATTGGAACTACCTTATGTGCAGATGAATACCTTTTGAAAAAATTCAGGGGCATATTACCAACAAATAGCGTTATTTATCGCTAAGTAGGGTTAGCGGCAATATTTTTATCGCCTCGCATCACCGTTTTTTATCGCTGAGATAACTTGCTATTAGCAAGGTTTAGCTCAAAAGCGATGAAATCAGGCGGAATGCGTGAATATCGCTGACAATAAAGAGATATTCACGCATTAGCGACGAAATGCTCTTAGCCATGTTATCCTCCTCCCATTGGATAACATGGCTAAGAACTGGTATGAGCAGGCGTTAGTTTTTGGCGATAGAGGGAATATTTCCATCGCTACGCCTGCCTTGCTAATAGGCGATAGCGACATCTAACAGGTTGCGTACGCTCACTTTGCATGTCATTAGCCATAAATATCGCTGACATGCAAAGCGGGCCCCAAACCGCTCGCTATCGCCTAAAAGCTGTCGCTAAAATCAGTTAGCGACAGCTTGCTAATAGAGCGATAAAATTATGACCGCTTAGCGGACGAAAACGGCCACTAAACCGGCGATAATTGCCTATCGCCACCCTTGGTAATATGCCCCTCAGTTACTAAAAGTGAAGTTAGCCAATGAATGAGTAAGCAGACCCACTGCCCCCATAATGTATGCTGTAGTGGGCAGAAGCAAAATGTAAATGGCACAAAAAAAGACCAAGAGATGGAGAGGTATTGCTGAAAGTCTCTTCAAGTAATATTTTTGACATATCATTTTTGTAAAATCTAAAATTCTGAGCAAACACCAGACCTAAAAAATGTTTGCTGAGGCTGATGTCCTGGGGGGATTACATACCACTTACTGGACATTGACAGATCAGAGCCCCCGAAGATGCTCTGGAAACAAACTGTGTGCAGCGTGTTGCGGCTGATCTGCCCTGCCACCATATGATATTGGCACCTCATGAGTGACTGTGCGAAGGGAGCTGCTATCATGTGATAGATGTTGGCACTGTGTGAGATGGAAGGTTTAATGCTTCGATCATCTCCCACAATGCAATGTAACATAAAAGACAGAGGGGCATATTATCAAGGGCATTATCGCCGCTTTAGCTGGACTTTTTCCTGCGAAAGCGGCAATAATTTTATCGCCCTCTTAGCAAGCTGTAGCTAACAACAGTTAGCGACAGCTTGTAGGTGATAGCGACTGGTTTGGGGCCTGCTTTGCATGTCAGCATTATTTATTGCTAATGACATGCAAAGTGGGCATACCCAACCTGTTAGCGACTGAAAGCAGTCGCTAACATCACTATCGCCTATTATCAACGCAGGCGAAGCGATAAAAAAAATTGCGCAAAGCGCAAATATCGCCAAAACCTAATGCCTACTCAGACCACTTCTTAATCTGTATATTCCAATGGGAGGTGGATATTCAGGTTAAGACTCTATTGGCGATGATGCCTGAATATCGCTGGATTTTCAGCAATAGTCACGCATTGAGCCGCTATCGCTTGATATTCTATCGCATTTGAGATAAATGTTGCTAATAGCACGTTATCTCTGCGATAAAATCCGGCAATGCGCAGCGATAAAAAAATATCGGTAAGCTCATTTAGCGATAAATATCGCTAGTTGTTGGTAATATGCTCCAGAGTTATTTACTTAGCACTGTAAAAGGCATTGGTAAGGTTACTAAAATGCAATGTATTGTGTGTTTGCCCCGACCAGTAAACAAGAACCAGCACACACTTATTTACGGGAGCCAGTTGAGTTTGGTGTGGATCTGTTTAATAAAGGATGGTCAAGAAGGTCTATCATTCATTGAGCAGCTGTTGTTTGGACCAACGGGAGTCTTTTCATGTGATTGTTTTGGGAGTCACAGGTAGAAAGAGTCGTTACAGTCAAGGCTGGAAGAAATAAGTACAAACTAATGATTTGCAATAGTCATGAGAATCAAGATGTAGGTGGCAGCAATGTCATTAATTTTGGTAAATGTCGTAAGATTCTTAGGAACAGAACTCGGAGACTTGTGATCTATAAAACTTGCAGTGGAAGCTGCTACCCGATGGGGTACTTGGTCCGCATCTGGGGGTCTATGGGAGACAGACAGGCAGTGTAAGAATGATTTCCGTGTCATTTATGCAGTAAAAGAGAAAAGGGTCCTGAGACATAGTATATACGCGATGGATGCATTAACATACTTTCTCAATTTTTTGCCCTCAAACAACATCTCACTCACATGTTCAACTAATCAATCTCTTGCTCATTTGAGTACTCAGTTGCTAACATACACAAGCTCACTTCCATAGTCACTCATTTTTGTTTTTTGACTTGCTTCCTCGCACTTACTAACCAAATTGTTCACTAATGTGCAACCGCTCTCCTGCTTGCTCACTCACTCATGCACACTCACTATCACACTCACTCATTTACCCACTTGTTTTCTCTTCCTATCTTCCACTTACACTCATGTGACATATACACCCAACTTTTCAATGCATCCCACACATTTCCATTGACTGAATGCAGTTAAATATGAGATGCCAGAGATAACCAAGCTTTACCAAAGTGGACAATATTAGCAGCACCAAAGGCCTTGAGTTGGAAGACAGATGTATTCTGGATACTGGTATGCACCATCCATAGTGCTGAGGGATGGAAAAGAGACACAGCAGATACTTGTGACAGCATGCACTTGATTTCCTTTGGAGCTAAAGGTACGCGCAACACAGTTTTGGAAACTTCGAAAGGTACAGGAAAGCTTGCTCATCTCTTGATTATGCTTGCTTCCGTTGTCCATGGTGGCTCACAGAAGAGCAGCTCTGAGTAGTATGTCATTGACTCAAGTCAACTGGAGATCCCCCATGAAAGTTGAGTCAACATTGCAGGCCCCTTATCCACCAGATAGCGACGGAGTAGGAACAAAATGCTACAGGCTGATATGTTTGTGTTAGAACCAGAGTCAGTAAACTTGTGTCTCATGTAGGCCTGCGCGGTAAATTCCGTTCTGCTCAAGGAATTGGTGGAATTTGGGTAATTTTGCATTCCGCGGAGATCGCGAAATTGCCCAAAATTCTGCATTCCGCGACTTCACATATATGTTTTGTTTGTTCGCGTTCTCAAATGTGTGTTTGCGAGATATTTCCCCCCGAGCATGCAAACAGTGATTGCGAACAGTAAAAAAGCATTGCGACCAAGCAATTCCACGTGTTCGTGGAATTTCTGCGTGTTCACAGATATTTTATACCGTTTCACGGAAATTTGCATAACACGATTAAGCAAATTCCACCCACCTCTAGTCTCATGGTGCCCAGATCACAGGCTTCAAGCTGATTGTGGCCCTCAGCTGCACTCACAGCAGGTCAAAGCAGTCAATGGTGTTACAGATTGTATGATGGCCATGGACTCATGAAGCTTGGAGAAGATGCCCACGGAGGGTGAGTAAGACCCACATATTGTACACAGCTTCCACGGTGGGGATGGTGAAAGACTGAGGATGAAAAGTTGTACAGCCCCTCAGCTGGAAGAAGTAGGGCCCTGTCCCTCTGTAGAGTGTCAGCGAGTGTGTCATGTGTTGGGAGACCAGCATTGTTAGGTGAGGTAAAGTGTATCTCTCACCCTCTGGAAAGAGAGCCAAACGAAAACAGGTTTTCTAGAGTCTATCCTTTGTCTAACAAAGAGTACATGTGAGAGATGAAGAGTGGAAAACCAGATGTGTAGCCTGGACTGGTAAAAAGGAAGTGCAGAAAGAAAAAGAGGGATGTGACTCCAAATATGAGAAGCTCTAAGGTTTTATGGAACTTCAGGAAGTCTTAGAGCATGCAACTGTCATGGCCGAGCACCACTTCCCTGTGTACTCTTGGACAACATAGATTTTTTGTGGACTCTAGTTCTCCACTGTTTGACTATAGGACATGAAATACATATATTCAAAAGAGGTGTGTTCTTCAGAGCTTTCTTACCTCCTACTGCTGGTAGCCCCAGTGTAAGAAGAAACTGTGGACAACAGTTTCAATTCAAAGTTAATTGTTTGATTACTAAAAACCACAACAAAATGTTAAAAACCATGTAATTCATATACACAAAGAACAACGTTTAAAAAACCCAGGTTGATACAGAAGCAATACAATAATCTTACTTAAAAATGGGTTATAGTTAAGAGTGTCCAAGTGTTGAGATTATTACCCATAGAGTCAAGGGCTTGGGTAACTAAACAGCCATAGCTTCACTTTAAAAAAGAAGAGGCAACAAAACACAAGATTACTTCTGACTCTAACAAAGCCTGGGCAAGTCCGTTGGAACCAGGAGCTCCATCTGACCTACCTTTCCTGATTATCCGAGCAATGGTATTTCTTTACACTCCTGGTGTTGTCAGCATCTCCATTGGTGGGTCATTTTGCACCTCCATTCTCACAATTATTGATTTATCCAGAACGTCTTCGACTGAAATGATGGGCCCGGTGTTACCTATGCAGCAGGCTTCAGTGTGTGCACTCGGACTCAGATGAAGGATGGGGGCTAGGATGGTCCATCCTGCTTAGATGTTCACTGAAGTGATTAGATAAAAACTGGGTCCATTCTTAAGCACTTATGTTTGCGCTGCCATGTCCTCTGCCTCCTAATGGGCCTCTATTCACAGGGGACCAGAACAACTTTGTGTTGCACTTCCTTCTAGAGAAGAGTAACTTCAGCCAGAACTGGTAGGACGCTGTTTGTTTGTCCCTGTGTATGGATGACTTGAAAGCTTTTTGAGCTTGCTGATGATTATTGAATAAGGTTGCATTTCCTGGGCTTTTCTTAGCCTGACGTAGGGACAAATTTCTTAGCTTTTTTGTCGCAGGTGAAATGCGAAGTTGTGGCGTATTGTGCCAGGTACAAGTTTTGGATGTAAATTCGTTGATTAATCTGTTTACAAGAGCCTCCCAGCCTTTGATGGTGGGTACATCTTTTTCACTCCATAAGCGTAGAAAAACACTGCATTTCTTCATGACAGAGGAGGCGGCACTGGACGTCCATTTCATTCTCCTTAAGTTCTCTGAGTGGTATCCCGATATCGTGTGTGCAATTGCCTGATGGTGAGGAATGTTGGAAGATAACGTTATTATTTGGGGTCGAGGGTCGCTCTCCCCCTGTACTGCAATGTAATGGCACTCGATTAAGGGAAACAGTGAAATGCTTCCCTTAATGTAAGGTCCAGGAATGAGTGGGTCCCGCTGTTAGTTCTGATCCAGTCAGGGGGAGTGTCCATGGGTGAGCGACCGTTCAATACAATGTAGCATATTCTTCTGAATTGGAGGACAGCGTATTCACCTGATTTAGAAGTTCTGAGTCCTAAAGATAATGTTTGTGTGGGAAGATGTGGGGGAACCGCTGGAACCGCTGGAAAGATGATCCCAAGATCCTCAAACAGGTTATGGAAAAGGTTTGTATTAAAGTCCCCAGAAATTAATAGGATGTACTGCCGTATTCGCTTAAAATGTTACAAAGAATTTCAGTCAGACGATCCAATTTCAATTTTTTCTCAGTGGTGCATGGAGAGATGTAAACATTGAGCGGAAGCAACTGGCTATCTGAAGTAGGACTTTCAACCACCATGCCAGCAACCCAGTCAACTTCAAATTTTAGCTGTTTGATGCATGGACAACAGTTTTGAAATAGAACTCCGGCTAGCTGTACTAACACTGTGTAAACTGCAGCAACCCTCCTGAGTACATCATCCTAATGCATTAACCATGAGATTTTGTAACCTGATAAGGTTATATCTTGGCACACGAATTGTAATTTTTAGATTACTCCATATCTAGAACTGTATGTAGAAGCGTTGGTCATGGTTAGATGCAACTTAAAGGCTGGGCTTTTAGTTTATGTTTTCCAAGATAACACTTGTGCACTTGCTCCTTAGAGAACTGAAACTTATTGTAATGTATAACTAATCCAGGAGCTTCTATGGGTTGCTATAAATGTGAGTGCTATGGGAATCCAGGAATCTTCTCTCCTTGGCAAATGCAGAGAAGGGATTCAGCCCAGATTTCTGTGGTCACAGCATTTTAATACATACATATTCCAAATGCACACTATAGAAGTATTCTTAAGCATAACAAAGAGGCAACAGAACAGCAGATTCTAAGATGCACAAGGGTAGCAGTGCAGTGAACATAGACAACAGGTTCGCCCTACTCACAGTAGTTACCATAAGGGAATCAGTTGTACTACAAATGTTTTGCAAGCTCACTTTCATCTCTGGTACACACAGTCAGACAAAGACTACCTTATGCAAATCGGTACTGACCTGCTTCTCTTGGAAACAATCCATCCTGAATCACCAGGTGAGGCACCCTCTTGAAAGGAACACAACCAAAAGGAACACAAGCAATTTGTTTTTTAAAATTATGTTTTCGGTGCAAGTTGTGAGTTTTGTAGGGGTGTATGGTGGGGAGTAATTTATTTAGTATTATTTAATCAATATTTTTTTGATCATCATTTATAAATAATATTATTTTTTTAAAGCTCAAATATTTATGTAAATGGTTTAATATACTAAGGGCCTGATTCTCATGTTGTTCAAAAAACATTCCAACCGAATCGGTTCTGGAATGCCTACCGAAAGACTCAGCTTAGGGGAGTCCGACCGAGCGATGTGGATGCATCTGGATGCTTCCAGATATGAGTTGGTCAGACTCCCATTGACTTCTATCAGAGCCTGTGTTCTGAACGAGAACACAGGTTCCAATTGAAGAATGGGGTGGCTGCGGAAAACCTTGTACCCTGTGGCTGGCACCCCATGGTGCCTGCCACACTGTGCATGATTGGAAAGAGAGGTCCCTTGGGTACCCCCACAGACCCGAATTGGAGGGCCTCATGTGAAGGGGGCCGACTATAGGCCCCCAAAGACCGATATCGGCAGCTGATTATTTCTGGAGAAACCGATTTGGAACGATTGTCTGAATCGATCATCGTTCTTACTCGCTCTGAAACCTGGGTCCATGGAGCTTTGAGATTCGGCTCCAAAAGACTCGACCTGCACAAATGCCTTCCTGAACCAATTCGGTCAGCCTTAACAGTTTCCAAGCATCAGAATCAGTCAGTGTGTCCAATTCAGTCAGAAACAAGGGTTCCGGATCAGTTTCGTGAAACACAAATTCTATTAAGAGCCCTTCCAAACGACATCGGAATCAGGCCATTAAGTTTTTTGTTTTGGGATGTGTGTTGGAGTTTTTGTATGTGTAAAGGGTTATAGGAAATTATTTATACTAAATAATAAAAAAGTGAATTCATAATAATTATAGAAATGAAAAATATTTATGTGAAATATGTACATGAAATATTTTTAATTTTATATATTTGGTCTGAGTTGTAGAAGTTATAGGAGTAAATGGTGAGAAGTTAATTTAATATTATTGATTTACTGTTACTTATTAATAATAAATGTTTCATTAGGACTCAATGATTAAAATGTTGAAAAAAGTAATGTTTGAATTCAAATTTTTGGTGTGAGACTAAGTGGTTGGGTGGTAATTAACTACAATTACATTAATTTATAAATATATATGTAACATGTGTAAATAATATATTTAACATAACATTTTTAGATATGTGTTGAATTCTTTGTTAAAGTTTAGGGTAAAATGTAAACAAAGTTATAACAAATGTAAATGTAAGTACTTATTTTATTAATATTATTTTATTTATTATTGTATGTGTTAATTGTGTTTTGTTTTCAAATTAAATAATGTTTTAGTTGTTAGTTGTTGGGAATATATTTTTGTGTTTTAATTATATTAATATTTGTAGGTATTTATGATATGTATTTAAGATTGTAATATATTTTTATTTTATTTATTTTTAATATACAATGTATTTTAATTGTTTATTATGCTTTTAAAATTATTTTATATTGTTCAAGAGATTTTGTTGGTTTTTAATGTGGCAATCCAACACTTTCCATATTGTCGCACTCATTGGAGTTGGAGTAGTAAATTTTACTCCTCCACAATCCAACACTTTCTCTACTGCTGCACTTATTGGAGTGGGAATGGTGGTCCCCAATGGACCCCCTAGAGCCAAGGGGTTTTCATCCCCAACCTAATAGTACACTAGGAGACGCGTTTGTAGATTGGTGGAGAAAGGAGGCGTAGTCACCAAAAATCTCTCAGCAACTCACTGTGTGGGACATTCTTGAGGTAACAGGAGGGGTAGTTGGCACCCAAGGACCCTCAATATTCAAGGGGACATCATGCCCCTACTAGTGGTGTGCCAGGAGGCGAGGTTGCAGAGTGGTGGAGAAAGGGGGTGTGGCCTCCTACCAGGTCTCAGCAATCCTGCTGTGTGGGATGTTACTGGAGGTAACATTAGGGGAACTACCACTCCTGTTATCTCCAGTAAGTACCAAACAGCTGGATTGCTAAGAGGTCTTCAGAGGCCCAGCCCCCTTTCTCTACCACTCTGCAAACGTAACTACTTGTTGAAAAACCATAGAAATTCACTGAAAAAAAGGTTACAAGGACATTATAGTTAAGGAATTAGCATTTAAAAAACCTTAGAACTTTACTGAAAAAATTACAGGTTACAGGAACGTGTTAGTTATGCTGACATTTCACTCGTACAAAAGTAGAGAAATTCAGCAGTTATAGTTAGCTGAGTTAACTATGATTCATGCCCCTGCAATTCACTGCTGATGATGTCACATATTACATCACTGATGCCATGATCAGTGATATCACTGATGACATCATTGATGACATCTCAAATGAGATAAGCAGGTGCCCTTTGGACTGCCTTCTCCAAGAATTGTTTTTAAAAATTCACTAAGTGGAATGGGTCTTTTAGGGACCCCTTTTGATTTGCGAATAGGTTACTATCTCATTGGAGGCGTTGTTTTTTGCTTGCAAACAATAATACAATCAATAAGAAACACATCTTTAGAAGGGATACCTAAGCACACCCCTTCCAAACATCGATTAGTATTGTTTTCCTAAACACATTTAAGAATTAGGAAAATCTTTTCTGAATCATTAAATAGACTTAGTACATGTCTGAAAAGGTTTTAGAGTTTGCAAACCCTCTGATTTGCCAAATCAGGATATTTATTATTGCTAAAACCCTTTGTACATCTGGCCCATATTTTTTCTGTTGGGCAAGTGACAGCCTGTGGCTGATTCACAAAGCTCTTTGAGCATGTTGCTGTATCTTAATTTTACTTGTGCAAAAACACAGATCAGAACCTCAAAGTTTTCGATCCTCATGATAAGGGTTAGTTAAAGTTTGCAGTTACCACTCAGAGTGACAAAGGCCTTCACTAGGGGTAGTCGTTGTAGAAAAAAGTTCCCAAAAATGTGTTTTCTCTGAAAGTGAAATAGAAACAAATGAACTCTTAAATAATATGGCATTCACAAGGGCTCTTCACCACTCTGGAGACTGCTCTTCAGGCACGTCCTCAACTTTTGCTCATGGACAGTACAGCTATGACTTTGAAACCGACTGCCCTCCTCCTCCTGACTCTCTTACTAATTTCCCCCTCTAGTCTACTGTCCTGTTCAGCCTTCCTTTCCCTTTCTTTCTGTTCTCCCCACTCTTCCTTCCCCTGCCCCCTGAACACCTGGCTGAACGATGGCAAGAATTCCCTGCTCTGTACATATGTAATATATGTAATCCTGAGTGAATTTGCAATTTGTATACATTTTTTCTCTAACAACTAGGATATGTGGTAGTCCTTTGTACGTACTACCATTCCTTTGTGATTTTAGAGTTTATCTATTTGTATCTCTTCCTTGAGTGACTTTACAACTTGTACATTTGCAATGTTTCCCTCCTTTCACTCCACTTGTATATATAACTCTAACCAATAGTATTGTGTAGTATACTTTTGTACTTACTACCATTCCTAAGGGATTGTAGAGTTTATCTGTTTGTATCTTTTCCTTGAGTGACTTTACAACTTGTACATTTGCAATTTTTCCAGTTGATATCTCCTATGTAACTCATATAATCCAAAGTCCTAATGTAACGCAACTGGTTCTTTTGTAAAGCGCTCTGACACCTTCGGGTAATGTTCGAGCTATATAAAATCGCAATAAATAAACACATGAAATAAAAATACGCATTTACCTCTGTTAAGAGCTGGAGTGCGTTCCTTTTCAAGGTGCTACAGGTCCACAGATGTACTGTGTGTTGGCTGGTATTTCCACTGGAAACCTGAGATTTGTGTAGAATTCCAAAAATATTTCTAATAAGTTATTTAAATCATCAAACACCCGCAAATATCTGACAGATGTTGGTAGAGGTCTTTAAAGTGTAGATTTGTTACTGTTTATTGACTCTGGCCCGCTCATAGAGGTGGAACTTTGGTGCTTTAAGGAGCGGACGCTCTTTCCCCTGCTCTGACCGTTGAAGGTCTGCTGAGGCTTGCACAGGCGTGGACCAGCTCGGCGACTGCGGGACTGCGAGGATCAGGAATCTTAGTGGTTGCACACCTGGTGCCTCTTCCCGCAGCCCGCCCGTCTGCCTGCAGTGCTTAAAACCTCTCGCGGCCCCCGCTGCGCGGGAGCCGCTCGCAGAGGTGGAACTTTGGTGCTTGAAGGAACGGACGCTCTTTCCACTGCTCTGACCGTGGAAGGTCTGCTGAGGCTTGCACATGCGTGGACCAGCTCGGCGACTGCGGGAATGCAAGGACCAGGAATCTTAGCGGTTGCACACCTGGTGCCTCTACCAGCAGCCCACCTGCCTACCTGCAGTGCTTAAAACCTCTTGCGGCCCCCGCTCCACGGGTGCCGCTCGTAGAGGTGGAACTTTGATGCTTTAAGGAACGGACGCACTTTCCCCTGCTCTGACCGTGGAAGGTCTGCTGAGGCTTGCACAGGCGTGGACCAGCTCGGCGACTGCGGGACTGCGAGGACCAGGAATCTTAGCGGTTGCACACCTGGTGCCTCTTCCCGCAGCCCGCCCGCCCATTGGTGTAATATATTCACGCCCCATATACGCAACGCGGGACGCGCGCGGGCGAAGCTCGGGCCAAGGGCGGGCCTGTTTAAGCCCGTTAAAGACCGGACCGGGCCCCCCTCTTTTGTTTATAATTGAGTAAATTGTATGCATGCTCGTGTGCCAATATATTTACATATATGTTATTATATCTGAATTGTGTATATATATATTGTGGCTGCATTCAAGTATGTCTACTCGTGGTAGCTGGAGTAAAACTGCTGCGGAGGGGGCTAAATTAACTGCCACCTTAGATAATTTTATAATACGGGCAAATTCAGTAATGAATCAGGGCATTACCCTTATGGAACGCAGGGTGTCCCAAGACTTAGCATTTGCAAAAAGATCATCAATGGGGCACCTAGCGGCGGCTCGCTCCCCTGAACCTACAAAGAGAATTGACCTGTTAGAAATTCACGCAGAGATGCATAGTATTCCGCCTGGGGGAGATCAGTCATCCTCCCTTTCACTATTAGACTCACTGCTACATTCAGATTTAGATTTGGAAAAGACCCCGTTACTCATTTTGGATTGTTCACAAGAGGAAATGAGTACCAGCTTATCTAGGGAGAGGAGGGAGGATGCAATACCTAAAAAGATAGGTATTAACACGACTATCTCAGGGGCATAAAAGTCTAAAGCAGCTAAACTTAAGGGCTCTCGTAATTTACCCAACAAGCAGGGGATGGCCCAAGTACATCTTAGTAAGAAAGGGAGCGAACCGCCACCAACACAAGCTGTAAAAGTGGTTTCGGATTCTAGTGGCGCAGAGGTTTTAGTAAGCACAGACGTGGAATTCAAGGACGATTCCGATGGTCAATTTTTTGCAAAAATGGGGAAATTATTTAAAACCCTCCTGGGACCACTAGAAACTAGATTAGCGCACATTGAAAAGCACCTTAATGAATTGCATAACTTTATCAAGAACCCAGTGAACCCCGGGACAAAAAAGATAGTGAATAAACCCCCTAATGCAGGTTTACCAATTAAAAAATCCCTAGCACCAGCACAAAAAGAAACTCCCAACCTAGTATCCGTAATGGAGAAGAAAGCAGCCGATAGACCCCCTGGCCCAACTCAGCAATCTAGGAGGGAGGAGAATTTTTCTAATACCCCTGTTGTTCACCCTAAAAAACAATGCGAAATGAGGGCTGTAGAGGGCAGACTTGCTGTGAATTTGCCCCCGAGGCGAATCTATATGTAATAGGCATGACAGGGGTACCTGAATTGGAAGAGTTTGTAGAGGAACCAACTTGGTCCCTAAAGAACAAAGTTTCCCATTGGCTTAAGAGTAATCGTCCCCTACCATCCCATATGTCCAGCAAGATTTTAATGGTACGCAGGGTTCCATGGGTAGGGCAAGACAGGAAGTCAATAAAAGGGGACTGTGTGCTGGTTAACTTCGAGGATCGACGTACAGTTGATCATATTTGCACATGGAAAACACTAACCAGTGAAGCAGGGTTAGAAACTAAACGGCTATCATACTTCTACCAACCCAGTAATTATCAAGGTTACGTAAATGGAGGGAATTGGGGCAATGTAGGACATCAAGAGTGTGGAGGATATCCAAATAGGAATCAATCACATATGGAAAATTGGAGGGGGATTCCCACCGCTAATAGGTACAGCTGCCTTGAGATGGTGGATTGACTGGAAACGATGTCTGGGAGCTCAGATGAGTGTAGAAGGAGGTTGATTAAGCAAAACACGATTGAGAGTAGGGCTGCCCATCCTACAATTAATTTATCATTTGAGCAAAGTTTGGATGAGCTGGGTGGATAACCTCACCACTGGTAGTGCATCAGTAAAGGAGAAGGTCCACAACGTTATTAGTGGAATTACTTCTGCCCATGGAGATGCGGACAGTAAGCCCCATCTTTCAACGGACTTAAGTGACCTGTTGGGGGATCCTGGAAAACCTTTAGAATCTAAAACACAGGATAATGGTAGTCCATGCAGACTGAATCACAGGGAATTTAACCCTCCTGTCTTAGAATATAGCGGGACTATCAAGTAAAGTTAAGGACCCCACATTCCTGACATTTGTAGATAATTTTAATGTCATTTATCTACAGGAATGTTAGGAACAACAGGAGATACATATAAATGGATATCGCACATTCTTTACAGCAGCAAAACAGACTAGATGGGATAGGAACTCAGGTGGCCTTTTAATTTTTATATCAAATATGTTGAATATGGCGGTAAAACACTAAGTACAGGAGGAGACTATTACCAGCTACTCCTACTGAAGGTGGGTGGAAAACAACAGGTCCTCTTGATTAATTTGTACAATAACAT
Source organism: Lissotriton helveticus (assembly GCF_964261635.1). NCBI lineage: Eukaryota > Metazoa > Chordata > Amphibia > Caudata > Salamandridae > Lissotriton > Lissotriton helveticus. The sequence goes on along the minus strand of NC_136069.1, from coordinate 1,693,425,661 downwards.
CCCTAAGGATGATGTTGATAGGGTTATGATGGATTTAAATAATATTCCCCATTTTCAGCAGGACTCTGGGCAATCAGAGACGTGTGTCATTCTGATGGGTGACTTTAATTGTCACCTATGTCCTCATAGTGAGTTTGGCGCATGTGGGTTGGTTGATCTTAAGGGAGACCCCTGTGGAGAAGTGTGGCTCAATGGTTAGAGCGGCAGACCCTGATGCAGAGGTCCAGCCCGGGACCAGGGTTAAATTCCCGCCTCGGCGGGTCTTGGGCTCAATTTCCTCAGACCTGATAATTCTAGCCTTGGTGCCTATTCTAATCATGGGTACCACTCTGCAACTCTGAGCAATAGCTTGCTTAATCTCCACAACGGCCCCAACAACGCTAGGATGCCTGGCTTCACCTTGGGGGTGCCCAGGAGTGGGCTCTTCACAGGGAAAAGCCAGGAAGGGTTCCACAGCGGTATTCGTACAAGCGCCGAGATTCCCCAGCTGGGGTCGATTCATGCACTATACAAGTACTACATTTACATTTTGATTCACTTTGAGCACTCTAAGATTGGGAATATATTTAATAATTTGATTTATGAATGGGATTTAGGATTCACCAATGAGCTTTGCAACCCTCAGGTTGCTTTTCAACCTACCTTTAACGGACGGGGACACAGGTCAGTGATCGACTTTACATTAGTAACAACAAGTTACCATCGTTGTGTTCTGAGTTTCACAACCGAGGATAACGCAATGAGCGATCACTTCCCGATTAAATCGTACTGAATAGATTACATATATGGGCCAAAGAAGTTAATGCCCTTTCCAAATTCCAGTATGGTTTCACGTCTGGCTTAGGCACTGTCGAACAAGGACTTAACTTGGCCATGATCATGGGAAAGTATGTAGTGGCCAAAAAGGGAAACTTATTTATGACCTTTGTAGACCTGAGCTCAGCGTTCGACTGCTTGAGTCATGAAGTGATGTGGGATACTCTAAAAGATATTGGTATCGACCCTATTATCCTTAATTTTTATAAAAGAATTGTATAGAGGGGCAGGGGCAAAGGTGCGTTTCGGTAAAAATGGAGAATGCACAGCTAAATTTCCATTAATGAAAGGTGTACAGCAGGGTTGCATCCTGGCACCCTTTTTATTTAATCTGTACATAAATAGTGTGGCAGCTTTCTTAATCAACCAAGATTTGGATTACCCTCGAATTGAAGGTGCTTCGGTACCAATTCTCTTGTACGCAGATGATGCGGTTATAATGGCGAGGACCCAAGTAAGCCCCCAGATGTCGTTGACTAGTTTCGCAGAATACATGGGCGCAAGAGGCTTAACAATTAATACTGGGAAAACCTTTACCATGTGCTGCTCATCTAAAATGAATATACCTTGTAACACTTTTTTAAAACAGTCAATGATAGGACTTACCAATACCTTTTCATACTTAGGGATTGTTTTTAATAAAAAAAAGGCACATGTACTATAGCTGTAACTACAAGGACATTGGCTTTTTCTCGTTCTATTGGAGCTGTAAAACAGTTTGCAAATAAACTGGGGGGCAGGCCGGCACGCATTCTGCTGAATATATATAAGGCTAAATGCGTGTCGACCGCCATATATGGGGCGGGTATCTGGGGGGTTGGAGATTGCTCAGAAATTCAAACATGTGAAAATGCTTTTCTGAAATATCTGTTAGCCGTCCCAAGATCCACCTCCACTTATGTATGTCACAAGGAGCTTGCCTTGCTCTATATATCAGATTTAGTTAAGGCTTCTCCAGTTTTGCTATGGCACAAAGTGTGGTCATCTACTGAAACTGAGTTTAATAGGGCCATTATACAGGATTGTGTCAAACATCACGGGGCAAAAAACATACATTGGCTTAGATATGTAAAGGCTTTTTTAACAGACATAGGCCACCCTGAGCTTTACAATGATCCATCCACAGTAGTTTCTATCTCCAGAAAAGCACTGAAGGTGGCTTGTCTTGAATACTTGGAGGATCAAAGCTGGCAGGCAGAGGGGAAGAAGGTGTCTGTCATTCAACACCAATATTTATTGCAGGGCCCAGGTATGCAGATGTATTTGTCACCCAATCAGTCTAGTTATAGTAGAATGTTGTTAGCACGTTTGTGAACTGGTACTTTCTTTAGGCTGGTTACCTTCCCAGTCATAAATGACTGGTCAAAAAACTCAATACCATGCCCCTGTGATGACTCCTCTTTGCAATCATCCATACACTGTATCCTATTTTGTAAATTGTATTCGTACAGTAGGAAGAGATATTTGCTACTCTTGATAAAAGTTTGGGGATTGCGACAATGTAGACCTGCCTTTTATAAGATTCAACTATTACAAGATGAAATGTCCATAACTGCGTCTCCATGTTTTGAAAATGTATCATCAGATGCAGATCTTCAATAATTTGAATTTTATTGAACCGCATAGAGAATTGCTCTGTTGATTAAATTAATTCATCACTGAATCTTATTGTACGTATGTATTTTTATGTGCTTTTATGATTTTTTATGGAATCGAATAAAGCTATCTTTTGACTTTTTTTGACTCTGGCCCTTATTGCTAACATTGGGTGCTATCTAAGCACTAAATACCTGACATAAACATAATACCTGCAGTGTGAGTAAAATAGAGAGCAGAGTGTTCACTTTTCTTCGAAAGAGCAGAACTACATTGAGGTGTAACGCAGACCCTCGAAGCCTCTGTGTTGCAAAAGGGGCCCCAACACTTCAGGGGACCCCACACATCCCAAGGCCAATGAGCATTTGTGAGATACAAGAGACTCTGGGGCACCTCATCACATTCAGAAGAGGACCTGATTCTGCTTTGCGCCAATGATTCCCATCACAACCACACTTCATTTGGGAGACATCCAGAGTGCCAACCTGGACCTCATGGAAAGTGAGTGACCACTGCGCGGTGGAGAAATGCAGGCAGCAGCAGGTCTAAGCACCTCTCATGAAACCAAGCACAGAGCCCTAGACATCAACTACGATGGGCTCCTTCCCTCTGCTCTGCTAGAAACATGGACGGTCACCTGTAAGTGGGTGCTTCTCAGCTCGCCGAAAGTGGCTCACTCTGGGACTACAGCTGTGCTGGCTTTGGCCATACCTTGAGTAGGGGATTCAGAAAGAAGATCTTGTTCTTTTCGGTGGAGGCTCAACCTCTGTGACAGGTGATGATGTTGGATTTCAGTTAAGCGGATTAAATTAGAGCAGTATCACTGACTCGCCATCTGGCCTGAAATAACTTGGCTAGTTGGCTTTGCTCTTCTTCAAGCCAGACACATTTGAGTTGCACTGATTGCAGATAGTAACTGTTACTTAGCTTAATTTTGGTCATTACATCCAGTTTTAAAAACTGAGGGGGTCAGCAGATCTGCTGGGTGTCAAACCTTCATCCACATGACATAGATCCCCTCCATGATGCGCTTGTCTGCAAAGTACAAAATGCACCATGGATGATTTCTTGTGAGAGGCTGTGGGTTTGAGTGGGAAGACTTTGGCACTGTTGGTAAATGGGATAAGTATAACCTGAGTTCGGAATTTTAAAAAGAAAAAAAAAGAGTGCATTTCACTCTTGCAAAACGATAACGTTGAGGTCAATACGAAAACAAACTAGTAACACTAGGTAACTTGCAGGTTGAGTCCAGTGGAAACCACTGTGGGGTAAGGTGAAGGGGGGGCCAAGACCAGGCTACAACAGTCGGTCAAATTTTACCTAGATTGTGGGGCCTTGATGCAGAGTTGTCCTGGCTATTGCTGGTGCTGAACATGTGAGCTGGAGGTGGTGGTTTTGCTGCTTGTATGGTGCGGGTGAGGAAAGGGATGCAAAAACTCAACATCTGAGCCATTGAGGCAGCTGGTTGACAATGATGTGAGAGTCCCTAAAGGAGCAGCATCAAACAAATGTAGTGGTAGCCTGAATGTCCACCAACAAGCCTTGGCAGTAGCAAACGTGGTCATCGCACCCCACCTACGGGACATCATCAACACCTCCTTCGACACCGCCACCTTCCCGGAGAGCTGGAAACACGCGGAACTCAGCGCTCTACTGAAGAAACCTACAGCGGACCCCACCGAACTCAAGAACTACCGTCCCATCTCGCTCCTCCCGTTCCCGGCCAAAGTCATCGAAAAGACCGTCAACAAACAGCTGGCCGCCTTCCTCGAGACGAATGGATCCCTCGACCCCTCACAGTCTGGCTTCCGAGCCAACCACAGCACCGAGACCGCCCTCATCGCTGCCACCGATGACATCCGAACCCTGATGGACAACGGAGAAACAGCGGCCCTCATCCTCCTAGACCTCTCCGCGGCGTTCGACACTGTCTGCCACCGCACCCTAGTACAGCGCCTCGGCAACATCGGAATCCAGGAGAAGGCACTGGAATGGATCACCTCCTTCCTCGAAGGAAGAACACAGAGAGTCCGCCTACCACCGTACAAGTCAGAGGCCACCGAAGTCATCTGCGGCGTCCCCCAAGGATCCTCGCTGAGCCCCACCCTCTTCAACGTCTACATGAGCCCCCTCGCGGCCATCGCACGCCAACACAACCTCAACATAATCTCCTACGCCGACGACACCCAGCTGATCCTCTCCCTGACCAACGACCCCGCCGCCGCCAGAACCAACCTGCATGAAGCGATGAAAGATGTAGCCGAGTGGATGACGACCAGCCGCCTGAAACTGAACTCAGACAAGACGGAGGTCCTCATCCTGGGCTCCTCGCCATCCGCCTGGGACGACTCCTGGTGGCCCCCCGCCCTGGGCACCGCACCCAAGCCAACGGACCACGCACGCAACCTGGGCTTCATCCTGGACTCCTCCCTCTCCATGACCAGACAAGTCAACGCCGTCTCCTCATCATGCTTCAACATCCTACGCATGCTACGGAAGATCTTCTGGTGGATCCCCACCGAGACCAGGAAGACCGTCACCCAGGCCCTCGTCACCAGCCGACTGGACTACGGCAACGCCCTCTACGCCGGAACCACCGCCAAGCTCCAGAAGAGACTCCAGCGGATCCAGAACGCCTCAGCCAGACTCATCCTTGACCTCCCACGAAACAGCCACATCTCTGGACATCTGAGGGATCTACACTGGCTCCCTGTCAAGAAAAGAATCACCTTCCGGCTCCTCACCCACGCACACAAAGCCCTACACGACCAAGGCCCGAGCTACCTCAACAACCGAATCAACTTCTACGCTCCCAAGCGCCACCTCAGATCAACCAGCCACGCCCTCGCCGATGTCCCACGCATCCGAAGAGCGACAACAGGAGGAAGGTCCTTCTCCTACCTGGCCGCCAAGACCTGGAACTCCCTCCCGACCGACCTGCGCCTGACCCAAGACCACCTCGCCTTCAGAAAGAAGCTCAAGACCTGGCTGTTCGAGCAGTAACGGCACCCCCCCCCCTAGCGCCTTGAGACCCTTCGGGTGAGTAGTGCGCTATATAAATGTCTTGATTGATTGATTGAAACACAGCTGTTAGAATTCGGATTTCGAGGTTAGTAGAGATATGCTCCCTGGGCAAGTAGGAACCACAATCCTTGTCATGGGAAGAAAGATACACATCCTAAATTAACCTATGCTCACCCTCTGGTATCTTGGTACAGTCCAGTTAGACTTACAAAGCAATTTGTAAAGTATTTGGGAAAGCAGTAACACAGTGAAAATGTTATCTGCCTGATTACGATCTTGGCGGACAGAGTTACTCAGTCACAAACATAACAGGTATCCCGTCCGCCAAACTACAATTTCCTTATCTTCTATGGAAATCTCCGGCAGACCTAATTACGTTTATCACGTTTGTGATGGAGCATCCCATCTACCAAGATCATAATCAGGCCCTAAATGTAAAAATAGTGCTTAAAAGCAGTAAGCATCTGAAGGGTTGATTGGTCATGCTGGACTGGGACAACGTCAAGAGTTCAGGCATCAGCAATGGAACATGGGCCGGATACCAGACCCATGGAGGGCCGGCTGAGCTAAAATACCTTAATCCTGGTCACAAACAAGGAGATGTGGTTGTAGCCAAGCAATTTCTCGGACTCAATACCGCAGCTGAGGTTTTCTCCATGCAACGGTGATGTTGCACTCGTTCTGAAGGGAAGCAGCAGTTCAGAGATGCATTGGGTCTGAAGCCGATTCAGCCAATGTCTCTAAGCAGGAGAAGGAATGCATTTATCGTCTCTCGCTGTTGTGGCAGTAATGCAACGGTTCCGTTGGTGATGTGCCGGTTACAAGTGCGATACGCCACTCTGTTCCCGCAACAGTGGCAACACGTCGGTTCTGCTTGTTGTAGCAAAGTATGCATTGGTTCTGCTGGAGAAAGCACCTGGGTTCACTTCCAATGAACCAGGCACAGGAGCAGGGTTAAAGACGTTGATGTCCCTGAGCCTTTGTTAGAACAGGACGCTAGTCAGCTAGCCCTTGCAGTCACTATTTGTCAATTGATGGAGATCCAATCAGAAAGAGCAGCAGAATGCAGAAAGTACATAAAGGCATAATTCTTCCAGAGCAGCAGTCCAGCAGTGTAGCAGTCCTTAGCACAGCAGTTCTCCTTCTTGGCAAGTTGCCTTCAGGTCCAGAGTGTACTAGGTTAGTAGGGGCAGAGGTCCAGTACTTATACCTAGTTGTGCATTTGAAGTAGGGGTGACTTCAAAGAAGGTTCATTGAAGTGCAGAAGTGGCCATGCAGCCTGCTGTATGTGGGCAGAGCCCAGCCTATTCAGCTGTAAGTGTGAGGCTGTATCCAGTTCCTCCCTTACGTTCTCCAAGGAAGATGCATGGAGTCATGCCCAACCTTCCTTTGTGTGGGACTGTCTAGAGTGAATAAACAAAATTAACTGTCCCTCATTCCAGTCAGTGATCAGAGACGGGCAGCAGACACCAAATGGCTTTGAGCAGAAAAATGTCCAAGTCTCTAAAGGTGGCATTTTCATAATAGCAACTACAAATCCAATGTTATCATTAAAAAGGATTTGCCATTACCATTCCAGAGGTACTAAACATGACAACTAGACCTTCTCTCAATTAGGAACTACAGCTTATTAAATGTATTAATGAATCCCCCAATGTTAACCTATTGGTAAGGGTAGGTCTTTCAGTGTTCAAAAAAGAGATTGAAGTTTTACACTACCTAGACATGTAAAACTCAAATGTACATGTCCTACCGTTCATTTACACCGCTGTCTGTCCTATGAGCACAAACAGTGCTGCAAGATCACTAGTAGTATTTAATTTACAGGCTCTGGGCGCATGTAGTGCACTGCACTAGAGACGTACAGCTAAATTAAATGTGACAATTGTGGATATATCAATTAAACTATGTTTTAGGAGAGAAGCACATGCACTTTAGCACTGTTTGGCATTGGCAAAGTGTTCAGAGTCCTAATGCCAACAAAATGATTAGAAAACATACAGAGCACTTTACAAGTCTTATACATTAACATGAACATTACTGATATATATGAAAAAACAGTGGTTAGACCTTGCCTATTCAGGGTGAGAGCAAAGTTGAGTTGGAGCAGTTTGCACCGTTCTTGCAGTTTGTTTTTACTGACCTGCTGTCATTTCTTTACTTGGATCAATCAGGGGGGCACAATCAGTGCTGCACGCCCTGGTGAACCCGCTTAACTCCCACACCTTGGTTACCACGGATACCACTTAACAGGGACTTATAAGGATTTTAAAGTCCTTGCCAATTCGGGATACCAATTCACATACATTATATTTAGGGAAAGAGCAGTGGCACTGGGGCCTGTTTAGCGGGCTCCAATGCACTTTCAGAGATGTATCTATGAGCAATCAGGAAAAACGTATGGGGGTGACCATACAAAATTGACACTTTCCTACAGTATTCATCTCGACCGCCATACCCGCAGCAGTGCTGGTGCACTTATGCAGTAGCCATTGTGCTCCTTGCGGCTTTACTACGTCCGAGTCATGATTACCTTCCCGGTTAACTAAGATACCGAAGAATTACAGTCGAGGTTTACACCCGATCAACCAGACAGCCGACTATAGCTGCCTCAACCACGTAGAATATTCTACGGATGGCCACACTGTTACTACTAAATGTAACAAAAAGGCTTAAAATTACTATTCGTGTCCAAGACAACAATAATGCCAACTCTTGTCCTGATGATGATGCCTCTATCCTAATAGGCATCGAAACATCGTCGACTTTTAACCCCATATGCAAAGTATTTATGTAAAACTTAATAATGCAATGGTGTGGTTTTTTGTACACTTTAAGTCTGCTTTACTGAGGTACAAGTGCGCAGATGGATTCTTTTGCCTTGTTTACACTGCTTCTTTGTTGTTGTGTCTTGTATGTTGAGGGTCACGGCTGTGCCCGCTTGACATCTTTTCTAAGAAACACTTTTACTTGCAATTAATGAAAAATAAAAATCCTGTCCGGACGGACAGAAGACATACTACTTATTAAGTGTATGGTCATTGTTCTTTGTGTATCATTTACATATAGGGACCACTGTTTTTTGTAATATGTAATGCCCAAGGTCCCTATGCTATACCTTAAGGGTTCCCTTGTTCTGTTGAAACGGGAAGAAACACTACAACATTGTTTTCAGGTTTTTCTGCCCATCCGTATAGAGTTAATCATCGTTTGTTTTACTGTAACCTATGAAAATATTATTGCACTGCCTTAGTTTTGTGAATCTAATGTAAATCTTTTTTCCATTCAAAGGGATTTTATTAAAATTAAAATAATATATAATAAAATAAACATACACATGGGAAGATAGGTATTCACAAGACAACAATTAAAGAATTATTAACAATATAAACTATTGTTAAGTATAAGAGTGATTAATTATGAAAAGAATATTGAAAAAAATAAGAGATGAGGGGGAAAATGTGACAAAATTAAACACACTTTGTTGAATATGAAGGGGATCATCAAGTATATTTTTTTAAATATCTAAAACTGTATCAGAAACAGTAATATCATTAGATAAATGTTTATTATGACAAGTGTCACTGTAAGTAAATAATTTTCAGTTCCTTAAGAAAATTGAACTCTTGTAAAAGATATAAAAACTAGTTAAAAGTAATAAAATAAATACAATTTCACAGCAACTTGTATAGTTCTTAAATTGTGGAATCTAATTCATGTTTTTCATGTATCTTGGAAATAAAAGAGATTACAGGAGATGATACAAAGTCTCTTTTAACTGTGAGGGTAATAGGTAATTCAAATATGCTGCCAAGTCTGTGGTTGTAACATACCCCAAATTACTAGTATTGAAAATCAATGTTAAAACTATTTGTTCAAGTCTTTGTGATGTGTTGAAAAATGTTTGTAACACAATGTCTAATATACCAGTGTTAAAAGAACAATTGCATTCTCCTGACACATTTCCTAGAACAATGTTAACATAGCTAAAATGTACATTAGATTTAAAGAATCAATTCACGTGTAAAAAGAATTTATATAAAAATGAGAAACGTCTAAACAATTATGTATTTAAAAATAACCAACTTCATATTACAAAATAAATACGTTTGCATTATGCTAACTGCACAAGATGATTTTAGCACTATTTGCCACATTTGATTACATACAGAGGTAGACCAAGATAAGCTTAAATCTTGCTCCCAGTATAATTATTTAAAGTGGGTGACTGCACAGCTTTTTTGTTCCTGACCATCAGCGCAAGTTATTAGTGAAAATAAAAAATGGCAGCCATACCATGGAAGAAAAATCCCATTGTGTGGGGGGCCTTTGTATTACATTTACAAGAAAATGCCGCTTTGGATGATAAGCCTGTGTCTTCTTACATGATTTTCAAAAGGTTAGCTAATAATTTCCCAGTCCTATTTTGACCTACATAACATCTTACGAAAAAAGGAGGAGACAACGTCATTAGAATGTTTCTTAAACTGAAATTTGGCTTTAAATAATTTTAGTGTGTTCCAATTTATTTTATACAACTAATAATATTTTTTAGCTTATTCAAGGCAATACCATTATAAAATATCTATCTGCTGATTAAAGTATCCCAGACACTTTACAGTGACAGTTTCACAGATCGGTGCGAAGTGCACCTGAATGACGACCCCGGTAGCCCATTCCGCATGCTCACTTTATTCTATTTTGCACCATGACATCACAGTTTTGTTTGTTTTTTAGGTATAATTCATTTTCTTTTTTGTGTTACTCTGTTGGGAGGGTAGATGGAAGCTCAGAACCATGGGCCTGAAAGAGCTATGTTATGAGGATGCTGTTTTCTATATCTATGAGGCCGATTACGATGGCAGGCAGACAAAGTCAGCCTGCCATCTCAGCTGCAAAAGGTACCACCCGCCATAGGTGCGGCAGTTCCACCATACGAATTAGGATGCGCTCGCCAGTGTGGCGTATCATGTATTTTAACATTCTGGCAGGTGACGGCACCCGCCACAATGTTAAAATACATGTTGTGCTTTTGTACGTACAATGTGACAGGCACTGTGTGGTGCCTGCCACCTTGCACATGCAAATGCAGGGGCGTACCATAGGTACGGCCCACATGCAACACCCACCCCCCACCCTCTGGGGGTCCCGCAACGGGCCCCCATAGGCATTCTTCACCTGTCTTTTTATGGTGGGATGTCCGCCGAAAAAGACAGGCATCGTAATGCCCATGGCAGTGCCTGCACGGCACCGCCGCCATAGCCCACGGTCCTTTTCTGCCCGCCTTGCGGGACCCCGGTGGACGGTCTCTCCGTCCACCACAGTACCATTCCCATTCCCACCACCATCCTAATTTGGCGGTGGGGATATTCAATTCGATGGCGGGTGGTCCGCCACCACCGGGCCGGTGGTCCTCACCGCCGGCCCGGCGGTGGCGGACTTCCTGCCATCGTAATCGCCCCCATAGTTCCTTCACCACGGACCTTGTGGAAAAGCTGTAACCTTCATGAGCAAACTGTACATCCAGGCTGAATGTTTTTGTGACTGATGTTGCCTATGTAATGCTTTTTTTTGCACTCTCCGGAGAACATTTTTCAATAAACAGATTTTGAAAAAAAACATCCCTGACTATATGATGCGTATCCACTAGATTTGAAAATAAAAAAGCTTTCGAATGACTGTGAAAAATACAGAACAGATCGGAGGGTGTTGTTGAATCTCCAACTTCTGACCAGGGTACTATGTGAAATATATGTTCGCAACATATGTGTGAAATCAATATCAGTTATAACTGGGACATGATCTTAAGGAGGAATTGCTAAAATGAAGCACAAAGTAATTGCTGAGTTAATATTTTGTTGAGGAAAATATAATCTATTCTGGCTTGTGAGTTATGAACAGCAGAGGAAAAGGTGAAATCTCATTTATCAATTAATAAGCGATCTTTGATTCACAGCCTTTGAAAATAGTTTTGCACAGCATTAGGAATGTGTTTGACTTTAGAATTCCTACTATTAAGATAGTCTATTATCTGGTTGCAATTAACACCATAGATTATACAATCCTCTAAATAATCCATTAGGAAACAAGTCTCTCACCAAAAGTTTGTTTTCAGACTAGGTCGGACCCTATCCGTTAAACAACGTGATAGGGATTTTATCAATGCATAATTTCTCAATCACCCATCTTCCCTCATTTTCCTGAGAAATTAATTTGATAACCTAATATTTTAAACATAAAGGACTTGATTACGATCTTGGTGTACAGAGTTACTCCATCACAAATGTGACAGATATCCCGTCCACCACATTTCGATTCCATAACATCCTATGGAACTTGTATTAGAACATTGGAATGTTGGGAGCTCCATTGAAAACAATGGAGTGCTCCGGGCTTATAATGGCTGGTATAAGCCTGCAGCTCCAACATTCCAATGATTCTTTGTTCACAGCTCTGGCTGTGAACAAAGGCTTCAGGAAACCTGAGGGGATTCCAATCCCCTCACGCTCCCAAAATAGTTTTTTTTTCTTGTTAGAACATTCGGCCCTGTGGCAGAATGTTGGCAGAATGTTCTAATTGCCTTATAGCCCTTCGTAGCTGGACTATACCGGCTATTAAAGTCCCTCTCCCTTGTTAAAGGCCCTCGCCTTCGGCTCGGGTCCTTTAACACTGGAGAGGGCCTTTAATAGCCGGTATAGCCCTCTACGGCGGGCTATAAGGCTATAATATGGTGGTTGGAATATCTGTCATATTTGTGATAGAGTACCCCATCCACAAAGATCATAATGAGGCTCAAAGTAAATAAAGTAAGAAATGTAAAATAAACAGGAAGACCACACACTAACGAATTAGATAAATATGTTGTTAATACAGCCATAATGAGAAATTAGCAAATACAAAATACTGAAGAAGATACTACCATGTATGTAAATAAAGAAAAGAAAAACACAAAGATTTTGAGAAGAAATTAAAAAGGGAAAACATATGAATTAAAAGGTCTTATTTACAAGCCACTTGCACTGCCGGTACATGACATTTTCACATATGAAAAGTGACACACAGGCGTGCAATAAAAAAGAAACAGACAGGAACCAGGAAAATAAAAGCACACCCATGATGAAGACAGACATTTGAGGGTTGTCTTACCATATAATGAAGACACCAAATCATCACTCTAGTATATCCAGAGACCATGTCACTCCAGTTTAGATCCAGCCATATGCAGATCAGTCTGACCCTGTGCCTCATGGGAACAGTCCAGAACGAGCTGCCAAGCCAAGTCCTCCCTGGACCAGAAACAAGCATCCTAGGACCGGTTTCAGGGCAGCACCCCTCCTCAGCCAGGCTAGCTTGATTCCAGTTGCACCAAAAACTGTCCCAGGATGCTTGTTACCGGTCCAGGGAGGACCTTGCTAGGCAGTTCCGTCTGGACAGTTCCCTTGAGGCACAGGGTCAAGACTGATTTGCATATAGCTAGGTCTAAACTGGGGTGGCATAGTGAGCAAAAGAACAGTGAATTTAACCCAGATCTCTTGACTGGGGGAGAATGTTTGATTTGCTCTGCATTCCATCCACTACCTGTGTGTATTTTTTGTAAAGACGCTTAGAACATTTTGCAGTATCATTGTAAAGTCAGTTCTAGAGTAATACATATATTTGAGGCATTTAAAAGAGGATATGTGTTGCTGCAATACTTAAGAGGTAGGACATCTCACCCCGAACTGAAGGGAGAGTGCGTTTGGGAGAAACTGGCCACTGCACGAGATACAGTGAGAAAAAACTCAATACGGAAAGCTAAGGAAAAGGTGGGCTCTTCCCAGGAATCCCTGTTTTTCCCAGCCTTCACCAGTGGTAATAGAGGAAAGCTCATCAGAGCGCTGAGGAGCATCAACAGAAGATGACCATCCTCTACAGGGCCAAGCCACGACACCATCTGAGGTAAATAATAATCTATTATGAGAGGAGAATTGAAATAAGCCCACATGCAAGGACTAGTCTCTTTGAAGCCCATTCTCTGAAATGACCTGATATGCTCTCCAGCAGCAGCGAAGCAAGCAGTTGGCAAGTGAAGCATTTGTTGACATTCACACACTCCTTTCCCTACTAATGCAGGTGCTGGGAAGAAATAAGTAACAGGTGATTAGGGGCAAATCAAGCACTCTTTATGCTTAGAAAGTAGGGTTGCCATTGGTTTCACTGACTCTATGCAGTTCCCACAGCATACAGGTAATTCTTGTGGGTGCACACATCTGTGATATGCAGTTTAGCTACATCTATGCGAATTAAACCCTGAAACAATGATTACAATGTTGCTTAAATGTGAAGGTCATAAAGTATTTTAATATGAATCATATTACAGAAGTTCATTTTCAAATATGTATTCAATGTTTTTCAGATGGAGATCAATGTATAAACCATCCTGATGACCAATGGTCCAATGACAAGCATGATCATTGCATCCAAATAATGAGGCATTTTCTTTCATTTGAAGAACCCCTGGGACTCACACTTTCCACTTCTGCTGTCTTCCTGACTTTCATTACTTGTTCTGTCCTAGGAGTCTTTCTTAGGTACAAAGATACTCCCATCGTCAAAGCCAACAATCGAGGACTCAGTTATCTTCTTCTCACCTCTGTGACTCACCTGCATGCTCCGACAGACATTGTTTTGAGTCATTGTTTCCATGGGTGTCTCATCTCTTTGGCCAAATTTATAGTTGTTGTCATTGCCTTCAAATCAACACATCCCAACACCCAAGCAAGACGTTGGCTTGCATCGAAAACTCCTAACTGCACAGCCTTCATCTCTTCACTTATACAAATTCTTATATGTCTTTTTTGGCTATGGAGATTACCTCCTTTTGCAAAGGTGAAAATCCTACCCTACAAATAAACATGTATAATCAAGTGTAACGAGGGAGACACCATCTTCTTCTACTGCATGCTGGGATACATGGGACTCCTGGCCACAGTCAGCTTTATTGTAACCTTTTTCTCAAGGAATCTCCCTGGAAGTTTCAACAAGGCCAAGCTGATCTCCTTCAGTATGGTGGTGTTTGTCAGTAAGTGGATCTCCTTCATCCCGGCGTACCTGAGCACACGGGGGAAGTACATGGTGGCCGTGGAGGTGTTTGCTATCCTGTGCTCCAGCGCTGGACTACTTTTTGATCTTTGGCTGATAGCGCACTCTGCACTTTATCTAGATAGTCTAATAACTAGGATTTATGTCCTATGCACTTTAGAAAAATTGTGCTTGAAATAATGCTGCTAAACACATGTTCTATTTATATATTGTTGCTAGTTTAATGGTGATCCCAGCACACGTATATTGAATTAGACAAAGCCATAGAAATAGACATGATTCTGTGGATACGGACATTGATGATATCTTGCACTATTTCTTGTCAAAGTGTTTTTATCAAGGAAAACATAGTATTGTTACTTCATTTTAATTTTGACCATGTACGTAATTATGTGTGTACTTTTATGGATAATGCAATATCCGAATAAAGGTTATTTTGATTTAATTGATTTGCTGGGGTGTATAGTCATAGCCAAGTGCTATATCATTCTGATTTGGCCAGAATGAAACACCAGTCATAATCTGATTGGCAAAAGGCATTTTAGTTCTATTAAAAGTGAATAATTGACAATGTACTTCAAATTTGTTAGAGGCAACAAACTGGGTAAACCACCCGAGGTGGATGTGTCCAAACTAATGAGCTAATGAGATAAATGTTTTTGTTTAAATGTCCAAAGGCAACTCTACTAGTTTCATCATGGCTCAATGCAAAAAAGCAGATATTTTCTTTAGGTTCACAGGTCTGGCTGTTGCTGTGGCAGGCCTCAGAGCACCACAGTGGTGCTGTGTCTCATTAAAGGTATTTTGATGTGACATTCATACTACCATATTTACTACTTTTTGTGCAACCGTGGGCCTGCCTCTGTCGAGGCAGAGCAACTATGCAGGGCAGTGGACATAAAGCGCTTTACGAAATGGGGCACAACATGGGGAGTGACAAGTGAGGCTTCATGACATTGATAATTGGCACGTGAGCCACACGTGATGAGTGCACGACCGTGAAATCTGAGACAAGCAATGGAATCTTGGCATGAGCGGGTCATCTGTTTCTTCCTCGTGCTGTGTTAATCAAGAGTGCTGGAATACTGCAAACAAACATTTAGGCATCTGCTGCTTATGGTCACTTGGTACCACTGTATATCGCTTCCCTACAAAAGCAACTTGGCACGTGGTACTTGTCTACCGAGTAAGCCCCACGTCACTGTGGTGAACAAGGTCGATGCAGATAAACCAGCACAGTTTTGAATTTCTGGGAGTGTGCCTTACCTGCCTATGAACTCTCTCCATTGGAACTCCCACTGCCTGTTTTAGCTTCTTCTGTACCTTCTTGTTCTGGCTTGTGTAAACAATGCCGATAGCTGGAGGGGAGTTATCATTTACTTAACCTTTTTTGATTTTCAACTTTTTTCTACCTTTTGCAAATCATTTATCAACTTATCTACCTGTAGTATTTTTTATCATTTGTATAAAATACTACTTACACATTTCTAAGTTCTAGGTATTTCTCCAGTTTTTAGTAATATATGGGCAGGTTTGCAAGCCCCATGCGCCACTTTTGCGTCACTTTTCCCATGTTAAAAGTGACGCAAAAGTGGCGCAAGGGGCTTGTAAATCTGCCCCATAGTTCCTATCACATGCAGAATGGTCCACCACCTGGCCCCTTGTTTACAGGGTCCTACTGATCCACCAGTGAAGAGGGGAGTTTGGTCTGGAGATTCAATGCTTATTTAGGAGCAATCCTTGTTTTTAGATGTGGGACTGACAGAAAGAGAACTCAACTTTTTTACTAGTTAGGAACTGAAGGACAAATTGTTTTCGAGCATTTACCTGTTCTGTCTGCCTAAACAAGTGGGAGATGTCGAAGAGTTCCCAGTAGCTGCTACACAACTATTGGAGTATTTTGAAGGGTGACCCAATGTGTTAGCTTATAGTAAAGGTTTTTTGCTTGTGTTTGTGGTTCTAAGAAATCTATAAATACTTGGGCGACTAACTTAAAGACACAAGCATGTAATGATGAATTTGAGTGTTTAACTGCATGACTAATCAGCAATTGAGTAGTTACAGGTTGAAGTTCCAAAAATGTAAGGGGCTTATTTACAAGACCCTTACACCACTTTTGCGTCATATTTAACATGGGAAAAGTGACGCAAAACTGGCATAAGGGGCTTGTAAATCTGCCCCTATGAGTACATCTACTAAGCCTTTTAGACCTTTCAGAAGTATTGAAAACTCACAAGAAAATTCCAGAAGGATGGATAAACCTGTGTCTACAACACACACTCGTATAGTTGGTGTTGGTAGAGAACAGACTCCATGCGACTAGAGCAGGGTAACACAAAGCATCAAGTTAACAAACACTTCACAAGAGTTTAGGCTAAACATTGGCTTGTTTCAATTGCGGCACATCATAATAAATACCTAATGAACAGAATTGTCCTGGTTTGGGACACACCTGGAGGATATGTGCAAAGGTTGGCCATTTCTAGCAGGATTTATAGAGTTGGGAAAGGAGGGAGCAAGGCGTTTAGGGATAGATGTAGGTAATTCTATTTTACCACTTCTTAAATACCGAATTTTACCGATTCGGTATTTAAGAAGTGGTAAAATAGGGGGGGGGGGTGTAGGTATTTCTGAATCGGTAAATACAGAATCGTTAAGATTCGGTATTTACCGATTCTGTAAATACCGATTCGGTAATGCCCATTGATTCCTATACAGGCATGTGTGCCATGTGGCACACAGACATGCCCTAATGGCATGTCTGTCTGCCACATGGCATAGGTGTGCACACCTGGATTCGGTATTTTACCACCCAATTGAATTGGGTGGTAAAATCCGTTACCGACCGGTATTTGGGCTCCTACATCCGGCTCTTAGTGAATGATGAAGACACACTTGTGGATGCCTTGTGTGCAAAAGTGGGTGAAATGCTGTTGCAAATACATTCTGTTGAAACAGATAACAATGGGCAAGAGAGGGAGTGTAAAGGTCCTGGTGTATAAATATTTATTGTTGGTGCTAATTTTAGTAGGTCTAGGTACAATAAACACAATCATTTCAGTAGATAATTATGAGCGTTGATTTGTATAAGGCCCTAGCAATAGAGGAAAACCATCCTCAGATTGAAGTTCCTGTTGGCAGACCATCACCGAATGGACATGAACACAGGCTCCTTAGCAGAGCTGAGTGTTATCTGCAGAGCATTGCAGGAGCCATTCCCCAATCCCCTTATGTCTTAAGAAATACCATCATGGTTTATGGTAACTCCTTCATGGACACAGCCCTTAGGTACTCCTCATGAACTATCATACAGCTGGACAGGTATTTGTTATTCAGAACAGATTAGAAAAGAAAAAGGAAACTGTCTCTTTGGACAAGATACTTTTCCCAGACTTAAAGAAAATGGGCTACATTTAATATAAAATCCTGTTTAAGTATATTTAAGAGTTACCAAGTGCCCCCAGGACCACTACCTTCTCTTACACATCTTTTTTTCACATTCACACAGTTGGTTTGTGAAAGGGAGTGTATTTTTTAAGTGGACAAGCAATATCACGGGGTTCTGACAATGTGTGTCTTGAAGGAGAGGTCTATGTTCAAGATAAATTCAAATGACTCTGAGTCTTAGCTGGGGATGAAGCCATCCATGTTCATGCCAGATAGCCAAGCATGACCCTGTCCCTGTCTTGTGTTGTCGGTGAATAGAGAAAACTCTGTTGTTGTCGGCTTCAGCTTAAGCTTTTGACTTTCCAGTTCTGATTTGATTAAGGTAAACTCTGCGTCGCTGAATGTCTTGACTAATAAATTATGTGTCATAGACCTAGTTTTGTTTCGTTTCATAATCTTTATTCAAATTCCAAGAATTCATAAAAGCATATATACAGTTAGCACAATTATCATAAAATCCATACAAAATTAATTAAATCATAAGGGCATAATTATAAAAATGTATATACAGAGAGAAGACTCAGGTATTGTCCATCAATTAGATCATGAGGGCATAGTTATACAGATTAATCTACAAAGAAAAAGACTCAGGCATTGTCCATCATTTTACGTGCTCGGACAGCGATTCTCAAGTAAGTGCTGGTGCGACAGATTATTTCCTCATTGTCCAAGGAAAGCAGCAATTGATATGATTCCTCCAAAGTAATTGGTCTATATTTTTTAAAAAGGGGAATTAAAAGCCATTTTACATATTTCAAATAAAACTTGCAAATGAAGAAAAAGTGCAAATCATAATACCAACATGAGTAAGTGCCTTCTGTGAACACCAAAATGGTAGTAAGTTTAGGATTTTGTCTTAAGTTAGTTCTGTGAATCGGGCCCATAGTCATTTTTTTTAAAAAAAAATTTAAACAAGACCAAAACAACAAAATCCAATTTGTTAATGCAGAGATATGCAATTTTAAATGTGTTAGTGAAAATAGCTTCAAAAAGCACAAAGCGACTACTATGGATATTGGTTGAACCGGACAGGGGCAAAGTCACAAGTTCAGGCTGACCATGATAGTATGCCAGTTATGCCCGCTGAACAAGAGTACCTTAAATCCTGGTTTGCAGAGCACTGTCAGGTTCTGAATCAAAGATGGCTGTGCAGCCGAAACCAAGCGTCAGTACCGAGGAGCTTCTCATGCAAGTTGTATGATGATTCTCTTTTTTATTAATCAACTTGTACAAAAACATCAGCCAACGTGTTTACTGCAGAGGTCGATTTACGCTGGTCTGCACTCCATTTAAAGTGCACTAGTCTGGGTGGATATTCTTCACCAACATCTGTTAGTTCATTAATTGAACTTGCACGCCGATTACTGGTCCATGGCTATCATACCATATGCACCTGGTATTTTTATTCATCTACACATTGGATAGCCTTTACCAGCTTGCTCCAGCTTGGCTTGGATGATTACTGTGATACTCGGAAAAGAAGCCAGGTGGCAACTTTAGTTCAGGATATTTCTTACAACCAGGCCAAAACCAAGGGAATTGGGTGTCAGTTTGAATCAACATTGCCCTGAAGAAGTCCTATGTAGAAAGGACGAAATGCTTTGGCTGATGTTTTTGTACAAATTGATTAATAAAGAAGAGACACATCATACAACTTGCATACAAAGCGACTTTCTTCTTTGATTATGATTTCCGTAAAAATTATGGACAATAAGACTTTAAGTGGTAGTGCAGTTTCAATTTAGTTTTTCATTGATCATATTCCCTGTGAAAGGGAAGTGCTTCTGAACAGGGGGCACATTTGTGAAATTGCACACAAATATTTTTTTACTATCTACAAATAATTGGGTGATTTACGGCACTGGGGCTGCACAGTTGCTTTATGGTCCACTGTCAGTTTCTCGAGTCTTTTAAGTACAGAGTAGCTGTCAGGCTGCAATGCACGGCCCAGCATTGTCCTTGAGGATCCCATCAACTAGGGCTTGTGATGCAAAGCCCAGCGTTGAGGAGCTGCGAGGCTTGTGATGTGGAGTACAGCATCATCGTTGAGGTTGCCGTCAATAGGCATGTGAGGGCCTGCGCCATTGCTCAGAGACAGTTGGGATGAGACTGCAGGCTGCGAAGTGATGTGGATTCCTTGCGATGGGGAAGATCCAAACAGCAGAAGTGATACGTAGTCCACTCAGGGTTGTGCCAAGCAGCATAGGGTTCTGCTGAGTCCACATTAGGCCCACTTCCAAGCCTCCAGGACTGGGATGACACAAATTTACAGGAAGGGACTCACAGATGGCAGAGTGCAGGTGCAGCTGCAAGGTTGTTGGTGCCTTCTGTCCCTGAGACTTTGGTCAGGAGGCCAGCTAACTAACCCTTAGAGTCACTCTGGTTCAACAAATTCATGTCCAGTCCTCACTCAGGCAAGAGGGTAGCATGGAGCAGGTCAGCATCGCAGGGCAGCAGTTCTTCAGAGCAGCAGGTCAGCAGAGTGGCACTCCTTTCAGTCGCACAAGAGAGTTTCTTCCTGGCAGAATATCTACAGGTACAGAAGTATACTTAAGAGTTGGTGTCTGAAGTCCATTATTTATCCCCAGTTCTGCCTTTGAAGTGGAGGAAGTTTCTCTTGGCTTTCATTTGAAATGCACAGGTGCTCTGCCTTCCTTGCCCTGGCTCCAGGCTAACTACAGGGGACATGCACCCCTGTGTGTGGAGGAAGGACTCTGCTTATTCAAGTGTAACTAGGGCTGTGGCCAGTTTATCTCTCCCATCCTGCCAGTGATGGCTTATCCAGGCACACCTACGCTCTCTATTTTATGTGGCTGTCTAAGAGCAGTATACAAAGACCAACTGTCAACTACACACAGTCTTATTACCCATGTTAGATTTAAAATTCCCTTTCCTATAATGCCTCTGTCGTGCTGTTTCAGGTTAGCAGTGTGTGGCTAAAATACATGCATTTGTATTCACGTTATGCAACCCACTGAGTTATCCTTGCAACATGTAAGCTTTAGTTTGCTAGTGTGCATCCATTTTAAATTTTGCAATCCACATTAGATTGTGCCTGTGTTGGGCCTTGGTGCTCATATTGCTTACCTCAGTAGAACACTGTGTTTTGTTATTATTTCTCCTGCTGTTTAAGGCTGTTTCCTTGACTTGCTAATGAATAAGGTATTCTGCCATCACATGACTAGCTGAATGTGTAGCTTCTGCCCCACCTTGGGAGATGATGAAATCTAGCACTGTGGCCTTGTATTCCTGATAGCATGTTCCAATTGGCATTTATTAGCTCATCTCTCAGTGCTCCATTGTTCAGGTCCAGCTCAAGGTGTTTGAGATGTCTGGGAAGCTCCTTTTACCTACTGTGACATGTTGAGAAGTCAGTCTCCTCAGCATCCATCTTAAGTGGCAGGTCAGACTAGGGCTCTGCAGAGAACTACCAATAAAGCCTGTTTATATTCACTACTGTCTGACAGACTCTTCACTTGAGAAGGAGGCAGTTGGTTATATATATAACCCACGGGGACCTCAGAGGGAAACGTCCTTCAGTTGGCACCCGAACAGGGTCCCCACGAAAGGGCCCCCTCACCCAAAACCGGGTCGCAGGGGAAGGGATGGTGTCTGGTCTGTTGGGCGTATCAGGGCCCCTCACATACAACACCAAGCTTTGTTTTCGCAGCTGCTTCGCCTTCCTGATTGGACGGATCCTTGTCTAGTGACCTTTGGCTAGTGTTCATCTTGGGTGAATAAAGCTGCATCCGATGACTCCCCTGGGTCCAGCAGACTTGGGTACAAATTTTGAGCATTGGGACTCGGTCTACCAGGCTGCACTTCGGTGGACAGCGACGGTCAAGAGATTGTTTGGCTACCACTCGTAAAGGAAGCCTTCTTCAGCTTTTGTGGCATTACAGCTGTAACAGGGAGCCAGACTACTGACTATTGGTGGTTTTTCTTCTCTCTGGGGCTTGGGGGTGACTTTTTCTTAAGCAGTGGACCACAGGCACAGTCCACTCTTTGATGCAGCCTATCTTTGCCAGCTCCTGGGAACAGCAGGGAAGCCCTTCTTCCCATGATATCTTAAATAGAATGGGGCCCCATGCAAAATATATTTTGGAACCCATTGTGTGGAAAATATTGAATTGCATTAGTCCTTTTGCTAATTCAAGCCTTATTTTGTCTAACAATAATACATGATATGTTAAAGGTTAAAATAGGGAAATACACAGAAGAGAACTAGAGAGTAATTTCAATTTCCCAGGGGCCCACATGGAAGGTAGAGGCCCTGGAAAAGTACTAACTTTGCTCATGCATTAAAATATCTGTTTCTTTGCTCCACTCTAAAGTTCAGGCGTGACCTGAGGTCTGAGTGGCAGCTGTGCCACTTTTAAGTCCAAACTTTGCTCTCAGGCTACTAGGTCCCCATCCGCCTGATGAGGACTGCTTGCAAATTGTGGCATATAGCTATCCCATAGTGCAATATTTTGCACATTCCCAAGATGGCAGGACCACTTTCTTGATGTGTGGAGGAGGTGGGCTACCCTATAGGTGTGGCTACCTGAGGACTACAAGGCCACAGGAAAACTGGTTGGGTGATTTTTACCCCCTGTCTGTCCCGACGCAAATCTGTCTACCAGAACAAAACAGCAGCTCCACTATTTGCCCTTCAAACACAGCTTTCAGTTGGCAGATGTAATTTTAAGCTTGCATCGTATATGGTTCAACAATGATGTCTTTAGCTGCACCACAGTACACATTAAAATAATGTGTTCCTTGTTTGATATTTGTACCCAAGATACAAGGCATTTGCTGCCGCCTCCAGGTCAATTTTTGGCACAAATATTCCTTTTGCATATGAAAGTTGGTCAGTTCTGTCATTCTCCCTACTTTGCATTGCGAGCGCCCACATTGATCAAAAGTAACTCTAGGCCAGTGAATGCCTGTGTTTTAACTCTGTCCAAAAATATCTGAATGTTACTTGGTCAGGCCAGGTAGGCTTTGGGTATTTTAATGAAATATGTTTTTTGATTCATATATTTAGCTCCAGGCCTCTTTACTCCACTCGGTCAGAATACATTGTAGTCTTACTTTATTATTATAATAATTACATATAGTACCTACTCATTATCGGAAATCACCCTATTTCCCTGTGATGGGAAAGAAGATGCTTGGAAGGTGTAAGTATAGCAATTAAAATTACAGAGTTCATAAATTCCTTGTAGAATAAACAGCAGCTGATCCTGGACGCATGTAATAAAAACCCCTGCCAGGGAGAGAAGGTGCATAGAGTTGCTTGACACAGAGCCAGCACAAGGGCATTGAAACGTACATTGCTACTGTTGTCTACTCACCCCAAGTGTCAAACTACATACAGTGTAGGGCACACACTGAGGAAGAAGCAGCTTTGAAAGAAGCTCTACTTTGGAATTCAGAGGGCAGATGTCCACCTTTAAATATCTGCTGAAGAGGATCTGGGCTCACCCTGTGTAGATGACCTGCTTCACAGGCTCAGAGTCACTCCCTGTGCAGATTATCAGCATCACAGGCACAGAGTCCCTCCCAGTGCAGATTCTCTGCTTCACAGGTACAGAGTCACTCCCTGTGCAGATTCTCTGCTTCACAGAGTCCCTCCCAGTGCTCCATAGACAGTCCATCAGTCCAATCAATGGGTGGCTGGGCCTGTAGAGTGCTTGTCCTACTGGTCTGTGCCAGAGTGAGGGCTCTGCTGCCAGCCTGCAAGCTGCAGACATTGAAACTCAACTCCTTTGTCCGCGATGGAGACCTCATCCTGGGAGGCGTGCTCCTGGTTCACTCTGAGTACACTTCCCCTGAGCTCACATTCAAGGAAGTGCCACAGCCTATATCCTGCAAAGGGTAAGAGCAGTTTATTATGTCATGTGCATAAATGTGCTAGCAGATATCCTGGGAGAGGCCAGAACAGTTGATTGCATTACAGTATGAAAAGAGTCATCTTACCTGATATCCTATGAAGGTGTAAGAACTATTTTGACACTTTGGGAAGAAACATCACAGCTGATATCCTGTGAGATGTATGAACATTTTATTACTGTGCGGATATAGGTATATCAAGTAATGAATATGAATAGCTTATTACAGTATAGAAGTGCCACAGCTGATATCCTTTTAGGGATAAGAACACTTTACCACAGCATATATACCCATGTCACAACCTATTTCCTGTGATGGGGGAGAACTGTTTATTAGAGTATATATAGAAGTGTCACCACTGATATCCTGTGAGGGTAAGAACACTTTACTGCAGTATGTATAGAAGTATCACAGCTAATCTCCTGTGAGGAGTAAGAATATGTTGTTACAGTACACATAGAAGGGTAACAACTGATATCCTGTGAAAGTAAGATCAGTTTATTACTATATGTATGGAAGTCGCAGCTGATGAACTGGGGCGAGGAAGAAGACTGTATTGCTGTTTTTAAACTTTACCATCAGATAGCTTGTGAAGGGTAAGACCAATTTATTACAGTATGCATGTAAGTGCTACAGCTACCCAATGAAGGTGTAAAAACTGTATTTACAATATGGGAGATGTGACACAGCTGATATCCTATGTAGAGTAATACTTTTCTATTACATATCTATATGTCATAGTATCACAGCTGAGATCTGTGAGCCCTATTAATATTATATTATAGAATGAATAGAAGTCATCTCTCTGACAGCAGGTTGGCTGCAGAGATAGCCACTCAACTTCTCTCAAGCTGCACATGGGCCAGAGGGATGAAGAGACCAAAGCAACAGATTTCTCACCCCAAAGTGACAGCTCCCTTAGACCACAGTTACACCTCCCTCAGACCACACCAGCAGCTCCCTCAGACCACAGTGACAGCTCCGTTTAGACCACAGTGACACCTCACCCAGAACACAGATATACCTCTCTCAGACCACAGTGACAGCTCTCTCAGACACAGCTGCCTCAGACCACAGCTCTCCTTGGGACTATGTGACAGCCTCCAATTCGATATGAGCAGTTGGTTGTTCTCAGTGACCCCCCCCCGACAATGCATCTACTCACACTGTGCTGCCAAGGGTGTTACACAGGGAATGACTAACCTCTCATAACATTACCACCACTGCTGCCTAAGACCATTCCCCTCATCTCCTATACATCCACACCTCAACGCACAAACTCATCCATCCAGGCGATCATTGTCACATTCATCCATAAATATATCAAGTTAAAGAAACATTGACAAGCCAATGGGACTTTTGCATACAAGATATTTTGACTTTGGGCATGTTCTTAGCCATGTTTTATAGCAGCCTAACTGCTCTGCAGCATTGCCAAAAGTGTTTTTAGGCAATATTTGTGATATTATCAGTGATATCAACAAAAATAAAAACAGCCTGCAGACCCTAAAACTGATCTACAAACAGTCATAAAACCAGGCAACACACTGACCAGTCAGAACATACTAGCTATAGGGTGCACCCTGGGTTACAACATTACCAGTAACATGTGCATACACTGAACTGTAACAGTTTTTAGCAACACTGCAGGACAAGGCCACATGGGTATACCCACTTTTGAGAGGTAAAGTGCTTTTGGTGACCAGTGTCATGAAGCACAGGTGGTCCATGCAGACTGCCACGCCAGCACACTCACACTCACTTAGCACCACTACACACCAGACACTTGAATTGTGGTGCCACTGATTCCAAACAGGTCAATAGATAAGACTCCGCAGTCCCTGTGGCTCCAAGCCTCCCGCCACCCTCCAGCTCATCCCCACTGTCCCAGACACCCTGGATGGAAGTTCACCAGCCACTCCCTCCGGACGCAAGGCCACTCTTGACTGAGGTCATACTTCATCTGGGTCTCCAGAAAGCAGGTGAGGATAGACAGTAAGCATAAACAAGAGGTATACCTAAACAAAGGGGGTCTTGGTGCCACTCAGGAAGTTCACCAACAAGTTGTGAAGCAGAAACGGGGTGCACGGGGGCCTTCTGGCACCAGTCCAGTTCTGCGAAGCACAGTGAGATTACATAGTCTCTTGACCTGCTCCCAAACCTTCTCAGAAGTGTCATCCAGCCTAGTCAATTCCTCTTACTCCTACCTGTTAACATGAAAACAAATTGGAAGGGCCAGATGGGGAGTAGGCAGTTAATCCACAGTGATGGGACTAGTAAGGGAGCAAGCAGTGAATGGAGAACAACATGCAGGGGAGCCTCTCGGCTCGAGGAGGCACCCCATCAGTTACATGTTGATTCTGGCTGTGCACCTTTGAGATGAGTCACATCAAAAGCTTCATGTTACACAAAGTAGACTTGCAATTCTGTACGGCCTGAAAAAGAGGCACTATGCTAAGCACACATTGATGTCACTTGCACCAGATGATTCCGGTCACACTAACAGGCACAAGTTCAGCATAACCCCAGGAGGTAGAATGAGGGTGCATCCCCCACCACCGAGGCTCACAACCTGTGAATTGAACACCACAAGCAATGAGCATGCAGTTGGCATGGAGCATGAGAGAAATGCGGCACAGACGACGCGGTGGAGCACTTTGTATCACGCAAATAGTAAATCCGCTCACCACCAACAAGATGCTTTTGTGTGCCATGGTCCCTTCAGTACAGGAACCCTTTCGCTGCAGGTGTCGGCAACTTCTGGATCTCCCCACTAGGCACTCCAGTCTCCAGGCAGAATTATATAGTTACGAGCTAATATCATGTGTTTCAGCTTTCAGCAGTCGATGTGGGCACTTAGAGGGCACTGCTCTCCAGAAGTCATTGTAAGATGGCGTGGGCCCCTCATAGGAGATCTTTTATATCCCTGAGATCTCTGAGAGAACAGGAGACCATCCAACTGCTCCTTGGCATCCCAATTCATGGTGCCACACATCAGCAGGTAGTCGGCCCAGGCCAACCCCTATTCAGGAATACACACAGTACTTTCCTTTGGCAGTCATCCTATATATGCACAACAGAGTCCTCCAGCAATGTACACCATGCAGACCAGGTTTCCCTGGTACTGCCTCCTTACAAGCGCAAAACGGATCTCTCCCCTTGGCAACGTGGCACTGGGTAGTTATACCCAATTGGGCCTTTGAAGTAGAGAGAAGGTTCAAAGGTTATTATTTGAGGACACAGATGTGTTCCCTAAATTTCTCTCATGTCTTCCATGAAGCCACAGAATACAGATCTCTATCTTTATGGGGGCTTGACCTGGCCCCAGAGGCCAGGTGTCACAATTTCTGCCCGCCATATATTCTGCTAGATCCACAAATGGCAGAAGTCGGCAATCTAAAATTGAATGCGCAATAGTTTAAGGTTGTCACTAGGGAATGCCCAGTTGTGCTCCCCCGGCCTCCGGTGTTGATTGACACAGAGTTTGATGCATAAAAATGTCCACTTTCCACAGGTGGCATTTCCACTTATGCCAAGTCCACTGGTATTCGGACAAAATATCGAAATTAAAATATCGTCAGACAGAAATATTGAGTTGAAACAGTCATACAGAAATATTGTGTGCAAGAATATCAATTTTAAGGTAAGGTATATTGATTTTAACACTATCAAAATAATGAATATCGTTTACAAAAATATAGATGTTGTAATAATTTAGTTTTGTCATTATTTCGACGTATTTTAGTATATATTTTAATTGTATATGTGATCATTTGTTTATATAATTTTTGCTAATGTTTTTAATATTGTTTTTAAATTGCTAGTAGTTTTGAAATGTAGTTTCAAGATTTTTAGTATTTTGTATTTCCATAGCAGGTTTTGGGGTTTATAGGGGTACAGGGTGGGAAGTAACATCATTAATAATTCATTGTAATTAATATTAAAGATTTGATTGATAGGTATTTATGCTAAGTGTATAATAATTGTTCTTGAAGTTAAGTTTCAGGTCTCCCAGAGGATACATTGGGACTGACATATTACATTTTATAAGTACAGTTTCCAATTTGAGAAATATAAGTAAAACAACATTTAGTGTCTCTGAAATCACAACTTACATATAAAGCTCATGGTGAAGTTGGTTTTGAAATTGAAGTTCTGAAAATGCCACTTTTAGAAAGTTGAAGAGACATGAGAGCTTGCACTCCTTCTCTTGAAAAGATGCCATCCTTAAACGTTTTCATATGATTGCGTGCTACCAGCAATATGCAGATCGCCCAAAACCACAAAAACGTATAATTGAAAAAAACAAACACTGTCCTCGTGCTCTTATGCTGGTACACTGCGCTAAGTGAGAACGACTCCTTCCAATGAATCATGTTCCTTCACGTAATCAACAGTAATCTTTTGAATCAATATGATTTTCTCACTCCTTGTTACTATTGAATTCTTAATATTCTTCACCACAACTGAGACAGTAAGATGCAATCTGTAGTCTTTATTTAGACATTCCAAATACATATTGTATGCATTTTAAGCTTCGTACAGGATTACGCACAAATTGATCTCTGTGTAAAATGAGCACGAAATAAATTGTCCCAATACATTTCGAGTCTATTGGGCTCTTCGTCAGGGGAATCCAAAACATAAAATTGAACAGCCTTGAATCTAAGTTTCTCCAGGGGCTTGTTGGCTTGCCTCATGTGGCTGAAGTATCAGGGATATTAAGGATGGCCCCTTTCATCTTCAACACAGCACTTACACATTACTTGCTGTAAGTCTTGATCTGTCAAATGGTGCAAATCCAGCCCATCGCCCTTGGAAGTGAGCTTAAAGTGCTGCTTCTGACAAGAACCTGAGCTTCAAAATTATAGCGCCAATGTGAACGTACACATTGTGTGCTGCAAGATCAGGATTGACGCTACATTGCTGTTGCGAGGTCTAGGACCTGCGCATTACACTCATCAAGGCTGCATTGCCTACTGAATCAACCTATTAGGAACTACTCCATCCAGCCATAACAAGGAGATCACCCGTTAATCCTAACCTCCAGTTAGGATTAACCCGGCTTATCACCTTTGATGCATTGCCACTACTGCTTGAAGGAATTTGGTGGAGCATCAATTGTGTGGTGATCATCAATTTATCGCACCCCGTGTTTCACCCTGTGACAAGGGATTAAGGTACTTTGCTCAGCGGGCCCTGCGTGGCTCCTGTAGCTGGCATGCATTCCATCACAGGTTGCCTGAACTCTTGACTTTGTCCCGGCCCAGCAAGACCCTGTTTACCCCCTTAAGCACTATTTATTTCTAAGTACTGTTTTGACCCTCTTTCTTTTAATTCATATCTTGACTTCTAAGATTTGGAGGTTTTTTTTTTTGTTCTTATTGTGTTCAGATTATACTAATGTATTTTTCTAAACTGGTGTGGAGTCTTTTTGTGGTTTTGTTACAGTGTTACTGTTTGCTGTGTTGCACAAATACTTTACTCAATACCTCTTAATTTAAGCTGGCCTGCTCTGTGCCAAGCTATTGTCATATAGAAATGCTTTGCCTTCACACTGTGTTAAGTTAGCATGAGCTTATTAGGAATTTAAACGCCATTTTACCTTTCTGCTGCTTCTGCACACGACACATAATTGTTACTTTAGCTTTGAGCCTAGTACAATGTTTTGCTTCACACGAGAATAATATGTTGTTGCTCTGATATCAGCTTTGCTTGGTGAGCTGTGTCTGTACAGTGAGTGCCGAGGCCTTCAAGGATATCTTAACACAGTGGTGGTTGTGAGGTCTGATCTTCGCACGTTCTAGACATAACATACATGCAGCTGCAGCCAAATTCTGGCTTTAGGCGCCTTTAATATTGCACTGCACAGAGAATACACACACTTGATGGTGCTTGGCATGCAGAGAGCTGGTGGAAGATGATGTGATCCCTTACCACAAGGATCTGAGGTATGGGGCTGCCCTGCTAAAACCCAAAGAGACCTTCTTAGATATAATATAATATACTAGCAAGGGAGGGTGAGAATTAGGTGTCTTTTAGCCTTCTTTCCTCTAGCATTTTAACATTCTTTCACCCTTCGTATTCTATGGACTAGTAACTATGCTGATTACTCTGTTTCTTATAATATGTTTGCTTGTGTTAGCTAAGATACTGCGCTTGAGTACACTGCATTAGAAAATAAACATTTCAAATGTGCACGCGTCTTCATTTACTCCTTGTTCTCGATTGAAATTATTGTATAACGAAAGAGTGTTCATTTGTTCCACGTTACCTGAGGTGTTCTAAGTCCATGTTCTGGTTTGTTTAAACATTGGGAGTTTGTAAGAACCAATGAGACACTGTAGCTAGTCTGGTAGGGGATTTTGGGTACTAAGGTGAGTTTTGGCACACTCTAATTCACTGAGGTTCCAAGTCTCTATGCACAGTTCTGTATGAGAACGGAATCCCTGCGACACTATCAGAGAGTGAGCACAGGTTAAGGTTTGCTGTCCATCTGACTCACCGTTACTAGGAATGTGGTTCTTGCTTGGACAGGGTGTTTCCTCTGCCAACCAGAAACCCAATTTCTATCAGGAGTCAAATTAAGATCCATATTTGCTACTCTTCATTCGTCGTCCCTATATTCATGTGTTTTCAGCAGCAGCAAAACTTCCTGTTTGCAATGACTTAGTGCCTCTACTGTAACACTAATGTGTATGCAGAAAAACAATTCCACACAAGTTAATTGAAAGATTACATGTTCCCTCTACCCTACAAAAGGTAGGGTATCCCTGACATATTTTGATGCAAAATTATCTGTATTGTTTGGTGAAAATAAAATTGATGAAACTGTTAGGTGGCCAGTGTTAAATTTGAAAGGTGTAACATTCACATTAAATGAACACAAGATCCATTGCCCCAATGACCATGATGTTTGCACATAACAGGAAGGCACTTTAGTATTTCGCAATAAACTGCCCAAGAACTACATCTGTAGCAACCTAGCATCACACCATGGTCTTTGTCTCAATGCCTTTTGATTATGTTATGGATATTCAATGTGCCTGTATATAAGTCGACATATTTGCTATTATCTGATGTCATCAATCACGTACTCTTTTGACCCCACAGGTTTACCATTCGATATTACCGAGACCTGCTGGCCATGCTTTTTGCCATTGAGGAAATTAATCGTACGCCCGACCTGTTACCAAACATTACATTGGGTTTCCGGATCTTCGATACCTGTGCATCCCAAAATAGAGCCCTTCAAGGGCTCTTAGAAGAGCTCTCAGGGAAGTCTGACCCAATGCCAGGGTACAACTGCAATTTAAAATCAATACCAGTAGGACTTCTTGGAGAAGTGCTGTCATCCACATCTATTTCACTAGCCAGAATTTCAGGACCTCTCCATTTCCCAGTGGTAAGCAGGGTGCATGGAGAAGCTGAATACACAATTATATGACATGATAGATTATTGATGGCTCACACAACCTAAACAGAGGACTTGCAGTTAACTAAAGAGCTCCATTGTATTGCAACCTATGTGGATGTTCAAGTGTAGACCTTCTTAGAAGCCAACACTTTGTAAGGCAAATATTAATCCAGTTTCTAACCAGGCTATACAATACCAAATGTACAATACTAAGGGCCCGATTACGATGCAGGCAAGAAGGGCTCAGACTGTCAATTGAGTCCTCCTCCCCACATCATAAACACTGATTCGGATTCCCTTCCAACCGAACCATTTCGATGGGCCCGGTTGGAAGGTAATCTGAATCAGTCTTCTGAATGGTTTACAGCAGACTCTGAGAGCCTGTCCGACATTCGGAAGGTCCGTAGAAATACCCCAGCCGGCTCTTTCTGGCTGAGGGATTACAATGAATGTTTCCCTCTGCCTTTTTGAGCCGGCCTTTGCAGCACAAAAAGGCATTGGAAAACAGCTTTTGGGGTCCCTAGCTGGGCCCCCATGTGTGCAAGGTCCCTGAAGGGCGGCCTAGAAGGTGCCTGCCACTGGGTGCATGGCTGAACTGCACCCATGCCCTTTGCTATGAGAGCATGCATTCTGTTCGGAATGCATGCTCTCATAGCAAAGTATAGGATTGCGACCGAACAAGTTTCAGGCGCATCCTAATTCCTGGTCTGGAACCAACGACTGGAGGACGTTTGATTCTAGTTCCAGAATGATGCTGGACGGACTCTGATTCGTTCGGCATCATAATTGGGCCCTAAAGCTTGAGGATACAACTGAAAATTGGTTCCAATTACTGCTGGACTTTCTGTTGGCTTTTGACACCATAAATCAGGACCTCTTCATACATACTCTAAAATAAAGAATTAACTACTTTTACTTCTACACCTGTCACCTCAAGAGAGAGGTTCCACAGGAAGCAAATGTGAGAACTGTCCACTTCTAATCGTCCCTTGAATGTATTTATTCAGGCAACATCTTCCTGTGTCTTAGGTTCTTATGCTACCTCCATTCATGGAAGGTTTCATAAGCCAAACAGGCCTCTGGTGTGAATAGACTTGAACCAAAATGTGTGAGAGAGTTTCTGGACTAGGTTGGAGATACCGCTCACCAGCACTATAGAAGATGTTCTTGAATTCTTCATAACATACGGAAACCTCTCTCTCCTCTTCAGATTCATGGGTCTACTAGGAGTTGGATTGTGATTAATCTTGAGCTATTCCTGTTAAAATGTTCTAGGTGTGACACACTTCATATTATGGGGGCATTCTATGTGACAGCACAACTGTCTCAGAGTTCCAGGCAACCAAAATGCAAAACAGTGATTCCCTGTCTCAGATATAGGGAGCTCTCCTTTGCTCACCAGCTTCAGCCATTGCCCTTGCCCTATAAGTGACCAATTGATCCAGGCCTCCTGGGGTTCCTGACTCCACTAAGTTTCGAGGGATCAATTCCAATGAATTGATTACTTGCTGCAAGGCTGGCTTTAGCACTGGTGGTGCCGATGGCAACAGTCTTTTTTGCCACCCCCATGACTTCCTTCTCCACTGATTCCCTCACTACCACCCTTCAACAGTACCCCATATCTATCCATAGCCCCTTTCTCACATGCATTTCATTTGTTTTATAGTGCTACTCATACCAGTGTTAGGTGTCAGAGCGCTTTACAACTCACACTCACATTATACAGAAATGAGGAATCATACGTGCGTAAATCAGTCTATAGGAAATGTTGCATAACACAGTGAAGATTACAAGATTGCAAGATTACAAGATGTAGGAATTACATGTTATCCATACTAGTAGGCAGTATGTTTCAAGAGTGCTTGGTGTGGGAAAAGCATACATTCAGGATTTAGAACTTACTGCAGTGTTTAGGTTGACTGTTGTGATAAAAATGTATTATACCCAAATATTGTTTTTTTTAGCAACATTAGAATAATGAAAGACTGGGGGAAAAATGCAGCACATTGATGACAGTTCATTGGTCAAGGCGCGACAATGAGAACACACAGATAGAGTATCACACGAAAAAAGTTTCTTCCTCTTTCATCCTCTACAAGGAACAGTAACTCCCTTTGTGTACTGGTTACTTTTTTGGAGTAAGGGTCACTGGACCTAATAATCAGCTCCAAGAGCCCCCGCTCCATAAATAGGATAGCTTTACAATCAGGAAGATTAAACATATACTGTAGAGCATATAGGGCTAGTCACCACAGGACAATGCCATGCATCTGGGTACGAAATAGAGGACAATGGCAAGGCCCTCTTCTACAAAAATGTATTGGGCCCGCTGGCATTGCACAATGCAGTGACAGAGCATCAATTAAAGGCCAAGCTGCTTAGAGCGTAACTGCATTATGTCTTAGAAGTTCCTGTCAAACTTTAGTAAATGGGAGCCTAATTCTGCTCCCATTCAAAGATCTCCCAATAACCTAGGTACAAACAGCCTGGAAACAGTAAAGAAGTTGGAGTCCTAATGAAGCTGGGCTGGTAGATCTGAATAAATCTACATGAGTAACAAAAATCTAAATTACAAAACGTCTTCCTTAGTCTCAGGTCAACAAATCAAGGTGAGCTCAAAAGAAGAAGATTGTATCTCTAATCAGATGATTGTGCCAGGACTTCACTGTCCAGGTTGTATACCAGAATACCCAGAGTTGTTGTGGGGGGTAGAGGGCTGTTTAATTCATACGTTATTAGAAACAGATTGTGTAAAATGAAATCAAATCTTCTTAAAATTCCTTTCACTGCAGATCAGCTACGGATCACTGCTCTCCACGCTGAGCGACAAGACACAGTTTCCATCTTTTCTGCGCACAGTGCCAAGCAACACCTTCCAGATGCCTGCCTTGGCACAGCTAATGAGATTCTTTGGCTGGACATGGATTGGGTTGATCATCTCTGACGATGAGCTGGGAATGTTGGGAGGACAATCTTTAAAAAGATTGATTGAGAAGAATGAGGGTTGTGTTGCATTCATGGAAAAAATCCATCTAAGCTACTCTACAGCCAAGCTTGCCAAGGTTATTGAAATTGCCAAGAGACATACTGTGAAAGTAATCATTGTTCACAGCCCTGAGGTCCATATGAAGAAGGTCATGGAGGTCTTCTTTGCACTGAATGTGATGGATAAAGTCTTTGTCTTCTCTGCATCCTTCACATTTTCTCATGCACTCTTCCCCAGGAACACCTGGACACTCTTCAATGGATCTCTAATACTGAACCTCCATTTCTCACAAATGCCAGGCTTTGAGTGGTTTCTTACCAACCTAAATCCATTGCAAGATTCCAATATTGAATTTATTAAACTCTTCTGGGAGGAAGCTTTCAACTGCAAGTGGCCGGGATCTAACACAACTGAGATAATGACGGAGATGGAGAACAGTGGAATCCAGGTTTCTTGCTCAGAGAACCAGACATTACATAAAATGGCAGCTTTTCTTTTTGAATTTAATGATCTCAGTGTCTCATACCACATCTACCAGGCAGTTTATGCCCTTGCCCATGCAATGAACTCATTGATATCCTGTAAACCTGGACAAGGACCATTCAGTAATAGTGGTTGTGCTGATATCAATAACTTTCAGCCTTGGCAGGTAAATAAGTGATAAGCATATTTATCGCAATAGATCATGAATGTCTTAATGTCTCCGTTTTATAGCTTATGTGAGTCATGATATTTACTCATAGGGATGGGCCTTTAAACAGCAATGATATTATTAAGGTTTTGCTTGAAATCTAATTCTTGGCATCCTAGCTTTAGTAAAAATTTCCACTGTCAAAATACATGTAAGTTTACTATCTGTGAAAATTGTCAAATATTTGTTTCACTAATAACTTTGGCACCATCTGATGAATCTTCCACCTTTCTGGAAAGTTTCAGGGTGCTCCATCAAGTAGGGGCCTGAGAAAAAGAAACCCAAAACAAGTTATCCCTGTGCAATTTCTCATAGGTATTTAAGAAATTGCTAGACCAATTGAACTAAGTTTGTTCTCCATTACAAGACACATGGGGCATATTTACAAGCCCCCATCACCACTGGAGCATCATGTTTTTGACGTTCCAGTGGAGTAGAGCCATTTCCTATATTTACAAGTTTGCGCTAAGCCACTTAACGTGTCTTATCACCACCTTGCAAATATGCTCTTTTCGCCGCAGTCCTCTGTGGCAAAGCGGCATACAATGGGTATTGCTGTGGGCTTTTTGATGCTGCCCCTGATTTAAAAAGCTGAGGCAGCTCCAAAAACCTAACACCATGGATTAAATTGGGTTAGAATGGCGATATGGGGAGAAAATATTAATTTCTCCTCGTTCTTGCCTCTTTCCATGTATGATGCATGCACATAGAAGGTGCAAATTGCTAATATTCGTTGTTTATGTGCATAAAGGTATCCGTTTGTGTACATAAACAATTGCCCCTGCAGTGCAGGCACTCTTGCAACATGGCAGCAGGGTGCCTGCGCTGAGGCTAGCCAGCTTTTTTTGCACCAGCGCTAGGGGAAAAACAGGGATGGACAGTATTCTTAGAGTGTGGCCCTGCTGATTTGATGCAGCTCCGCACTCCGACATTGTTTTGTGAATATGCCCCAGCAAGTCAGTGCCTGTGTTCTTAAAGTAAAATGAAACAGTAAAGGGGCAGGGTAGTTCTGCCATGGCACTCTTGTAGTTATGCTGGGTGTCAAAGAGGGCCCACCTTCTCTCTGGGACACACATGGCCCACACTGACCCTTGTGGTGTTCCAGCAGGATTATGAAAAAAACAACATTATAAAAAAGGTCATGTTGGCATAAGTGATGAACAATCCACTTCCTCTAGACACTCAAGCCCCAAAAGGTGTCAACGTTCCTGCTACGCACATTCTCTGTTTTGTACTTGGCCCTTTTCAGTTAGGAAACCTCCTATTTACAGTACATGAAACACGAGTGACCAAGCCCCTATAAAGCACAGCCATTGCTTTGTACAGAAGTCTTCATGACCCAGTCCCTCCAGACACCCAAGACTCCTTCAGTGGCCGAGCCCCTACTAAGCACACCCTTCACTCTGGGCAAAATTATTCACAGAGACCACTCCCTCCAGACACCCAAGTCCCCTTACATGGCCATGCCCCAAATACAGCAAGCCATTGCTTTGTGGGGAAACCTTTATGGAGAACCCCCTTTTCCAGATACCAAAGGCCCCTTAGGTGCTCAATCCCCTACCCCACACATCCTTCGCCCAGTGCAAGACTTTCACAGAGAGCCCAATCCCTCCAGACACCCAAGCCCCTATATGTGGTTGGTTGAACCCCTGCCATACACAGCCTTTGACATGTACAGAACTCTTCATGGAGAGCCCACTCCAAGACACGCTAGCCTCTTTAGGAGGCCAATCATGTTGGAAGCACTTATACACATTAGTAGCACACAAGGTATCTAAAAAATGTGCTCTAGATAATGGCTACTAAATACCTTTCAGCTTGATAAGTTTGTACCAAACTGTCACACTCTTCGATGAGGTCATCAGTGATGTTATCACTTATATCATTATTGATGACATGCACTAAAACTATATGTTTTCCTTTGTCTTAGAAAGATGTTGCTGTGCCCCATAAAATGTCACTCCTCAGCCTTTTAAAGGTCTAGTTCAAGCTCTCTGCATAACAAAGGTTCTAGTAGGTCAGCGTCACCTTTGAGAGGAAATGCTGGGGCAGACAGTGTCATGACCCTACAGATAGCAGGGAGTGTCAATGATCTAGAGAGTCTACAATGCCAGTCCTCTGCGGTGTTCTCACTGTCACTGTCCAGGTGCTAGAAATGACCTAGTCACTGAACAAAGGGCCACATGTACAACAGCTTTCTGTGGTCGCAAACTGACCTATTCTCAGAATCTGCCCATTTGCGAATGTTAAAAGACTTTTTCGCATGTACAAGCCCTAATTGCAATTCAGAAACATATTACTGAATAGAAAATTGGGTTTGTGATTTGATATTACAAAGGGGCATGTTAAGGGTGTCACTTCCTAATCCCAAATCACAGTGGTATGTGTGAATATTTTGCTACCGAAATGTAGTTGCAAAACATTTGCATTTTACCACATACTTCAAGTAGGTGGTAACCCATTCGCAAATGGGAAGAGTGCCTAGGATGTTTTTAAGAGCGGGCAGTGGCCCCGTTTTCTTTTATGAAATTCATACTGCATTTTACAAAAAAAACAGATTGCTTTATTCAAAAGAAATCACAGACGTGGAGAAGTGTGGCTCACCGGTTGAGGATGCAGACCCGGACTCAGAGGTCAGACCTGGGACCAGGGTTCAATTCCCGATGCGGCAGGGTCTTGAGCTCAAAAATGTCCACGGACTCGATAATTCTCGCCTCAGTGCCTACTCGAATCATGGGTTCACACTCTGCGATTCTGGGCAATAGCTTGCTTAATCTCCACAACGGCCCCACCGCGATGGGATGCCTGGCTTTCACCTTGGGGATGCCCAGTAGGGGTTATCTCGCAGGGAAAAGCCAGGATGGGTTCCCAAAGCAAGCGCCTTGAGACCTTACGGTGAAGGGGGCTATATAAGAACATATGATTTACGATTTATTTACATGGTCTGCGGACCCCAGGAGTTTACCATCTATGTGAATTTAGCGATTCCCAATTGGTTGCACACCAAGAACTACAGCTTTAATATTCATGAGGTAGCTCTATTTGCGACCCACTGGGAATCATACAATTTGTCAAAGGCACATTTCTACATTAGTGTTTGCCATGACGAAATAGCAAATTGCTAGAATTTGGTAATTGAAAATGATTACCTTTGCACATGTGGCCCTAAGATTCTTATTTGCAGCTGAATAGCTCTTTTTTATCTTATGATTTTGGCACTGTATATATTCTGCAGCCTCTCTCCATTTGCTCAT
Organism: Lissotriton helveticus; assembly: GCF_964261635.1. Lineage (NCBI taxonomy): Eukaryota > Metazoa > Chordata > Amphibia > Caudata > Salamandridae > Lissotriton > Lissotriton helveticus. Next base: position 1,693,387,472 of record NC_136069.1, on the reverse strand, counting down.
CACCATCTTGTGTATAGTCTTATGCATATGAGCTGCATGTATTAATTGGTATCAGGTTAGCCAGAGACTGGTGTGCAATGATCTACACAAGTTGCCAATCAATGTGATAACCTTTTCCGTGTGTGCCAGGGCAGGAAGGGTTAGTGGGCTCTAATTGTGACTATCAGAGTTGTTGACAAGTGATGTCCGAAGATCACAATACTGTTGACCCCAAATGGAATAGCCAAGTATTGCTTTTTAGAACCTGCCTTTTTCAAGGCATTGTGGTCAAGCAGCTCAAGGCTTATTGAAGGAGATAATTTAGATTTAGACACTCAGAATACAGTGAAACTAGATTAGTCAATGAGCTTAAAACTACATCAATGTTTTACTTTAGAAAACTATTTTCTTACACATAGAAAAAATATAATACACATAAAATGGTGACCGGCAAAGAAAACCAGATGTATCTCCAACCATTCTAGCTAGAGGTACAATCTCAAAGGTAGTGCGGCTTTTAGGCACTAAAAAACACTAACACAGTTAACTTGGGGGCACAAAACCAAAGTTATACAATTAAGGGTTTTAACAAAGATGTCTATTGGCTCCGCACTTCAGTGGAGTCACAAATTATCACTCCTTGCAAAAGGATAGGATAACCAAAGAGGGGAACCAACGCAGTCATGCAATGCTACACTTAAAGGGCTAGAGATTCTTGCTACTACTGTTCAAAGGGAAATACAATCAATATGACTTGCAGTGATTTGGTTTTAGTTAATGATGGAGGAATGTTAACAAGGGTGTTGTGCACCTTTTACAAAACTTACCGTGGTGCTGTGAACCACCCCTGTCCAATAAGTGAAGCTCCATCCAAACAACAATTTCTTCTGAAGATACAAGAATGGTGTCCAGTGACCCATTATATGTGCGATGCCACAGTCATCTGGAATCCCACTAGTCCAGTCATTACTGAGCTAGCATTAGGGTGCACTAACTAGTCGGGATGCTAGAACTCCTAAATGTCTCCAGATCAGAAGGACCTAGAGCCAAAAGGTGCAGAGTTCCATAATCCCATCAACCTCCTCCTCGTAGGACCTCATTCCCATTCAATGAGGTGAAGTCAAGACAATGTTCGAGATGTTTTGGCACTATTGAAATGTGCATACAGGCTTCCTGCACCATTATAGAACAGACAGGGATGAAGAAGACGTATCCTTGCAAGAGTGATAGACGACAGATCTTCCACTGGGCCTCAGTGTTATGCAACAGTTGACACATCCTGGGTCTTGGGCTGTTTCAACCTTGTGTTCCTGGAGCAGGTGTAATCTAACTGCTGCTTATCACAGGTTCTCTCATTCAACTGGGGAGCTCACACTTGACTGGGAGCCATTCACTCCTACTGCAAAGATGGTCTCAGGCTTTTCCCTTAGGCTGGCTCATCTTCCTCCTCGCATAGATCAAATGCAGCCAGAGTCAACTGGCTCAGCCCGGATTTCTTCCTATTGTGAGAGAGTCCTATGTCCGGACCATAGGTTCTCCTCAATAGGTCCTCATTGGTTGACAGAAAATCTTTGGAAAACTGCTATTCAAGGCACTAAATCGTTTTGGCCAGACCTGGCCAGTGGGATATTGTGCAGCCTTTGAGTCTTTGGGTACTACTTCAATCCTGGAGGGGCATGGCCACTATGTGATCAGGGCATAGAGGTATCATGTTGATGGTAGCCTTTACTGACCCCGGTAAAGTGGTTCCTGTGAAAATGTGCGTCAGCCTTAGATGAGGCCCAAAACCAAAGGAATTCAGAAGACAGCAGGATTAGTGGAATGGCTAGTATCACTCTATCCAGGGAAAATAGGAGACTTCACAAGGGGCTTCTACATCCTGTCAAGTTCCTTTTCTGAGATCACATCATGCTGCTTGTCTAGGAGCCCCATTCCATTTCTACTGGATGATCACTGTAGAGCTGCCGTACTGTTTGATGCAGTGCTGGTGAAGAGACATGCTCTGTTAAATTGCTCCGCACTGCGGAATGGGGAGCCACAACCCAATATTGCCCCAGCTCCCCCTTCTAGGAGGTCTTGGTGCTCTCAATATTTCATTCTGCAGGCCGTTTTCCTCCACAGAAAAAGCAGGCATGGCAAGAATATGTTGTGCTGAGCCTTGGAGGCTGGAAGACTGCGCAAGGCTGAAAACTTGGCAGCTGTTCTCCACGGCAAAAGAGCTACATGCAGAGTTGTGCAGGGTGCTGCAAATCAGGTGTAAGTGGCGGTGAAGCCCTGATAGCAGCTCTGTTCTGTGGCTGGATCTTCACTGGAGTTCAGAAATGCAGAGTGTTAGGAGTAACATCCATGTAGGGGTAGGGTTAAGAGGGCAGAATCATATAAGGTATGCATTAGGCAGCAATAAAAGGAAGCAGCATTTGCAGTTACGGAAGCAGCCCTCCTAGGGGCAGGGTGCAGCTTGCTACTGTTCTTACTGTGCCTGTCTCGCCCTGCCCCCGACTCATTCAACCCACACTGAGACACTTTCAATTTTTGACGGGATTCAATATTAAAAGTAACCAGTTTTGTCAACAAGGAGATAGTTATCACGCTACCAAAACAGGAAAATATTTTGGCCAGATGAAGCGTCTCAAAGCATGAGAAGGGGTTATCAAGTGCCACACCTCTGGTCAAGGTGTGCAGAACAGCTAAAGCAGCTCAAGCTTGACAAAATCAGTTGGGACTTAGCAGTCGGCTAATTTAGAGGATGACCTTGAGGGCAGCAGCCCAAATCTAAGCGTGATGGCAAACCGGATTCAGAAAGAAGGTGTCTTTCCGGGTAGACTATTGTAAACCCCTAACGGAAAAAAAAACATCTCTACAAAAGAAGAAGAAGAATCCTGTAGACCAGGGTGAGCCTCCCTCAATAGAGCCAGAAACAGACTTGTCACAAGAAAATACAGAATACATTCTACAAGACACAGTGCCAGAGGTGAAACATTTAAATTCGCCAGGGCATACCCACTGTTTGGAACCAGAGGAGCCAAGATATCGACATTGAGGAAGATAGACAATCTCTATCAAGGAAAGAATTGGGTCTAGTATACGAGACACAATTGACAAAAGTGGTCCTAGCTTCCCTAATATAGATGAATCTCACTAGGTAATCTGCTGCAGCTCCCGTGGGAGAAATGAATCCAATTATTGAAGCTGTTGCAATAAACCTGCTTATGACATCTCCAGATACTTGCTGCGACTACAACCTGCAGTCTCAAGTGTATAGTCAAATCAAATTTTGACCATATCTAGAGGAGACATGATGCAAGTAATCCTGGGTGAGATTAGAGAGTTAAAAATGCTCAGGAAAAGTTTCACAGAGAAGGAAAATGTCAGCTTGATAAAATTAATGACAATATAACACAGCTTAATCAAAGACTAACACTTGCAGAGCAGCGTATCTCTGACGTGGAAGAGGCGAAGAAAAAATAGGAAGCATTTTGGATCAAGTATAGCTAAGAGCTTGAAGATACTCAGATCAAGCTTGATGAGTTTGAAAATCATTCCAGGTGATTGAATTTACACTTTGTGGGCATCCCAGAAGGGCAGGAAGTGGGCCAAGACCTCATAAATGTTATTTCTTATCTGATCCAGTAATATGTCCTACCAGCAGAGCTGCACAACAAAAAGTGGCACTCAATTCTGAGGGCCCATCGAGTCCCTTTTCAGCAACAGACTAACACAACATATCCATGTGCATTCCTCATCAATTTTGGTGACTTTTGAACAAAGGAGTCAATCATTGCAGCTGCTTTTAAATCAAGAGGCTTTCAGACAACCAAGACATATCATTTAAGAAAATTTTCCATCTTACCGACATGTCCGCCATGGCGGTAAGATGGTGACTTGAATTCAAGTCAAAGCTGGGTCAGATTAAGAGTCAGGGAAAGCAGGCGGCTATAGTGTAGCAGTCAAAACTGAAAGTCCTGTTTAGACCAATTCCATATTGCACTCAGTTAAGCAGGCAAAGGAGATGTTCTGGCAGTCTAATAATGGGGGGGGGTCAAGTGAAGAAATTGAACAGGGAATTACTGGAAACTCTAGCTACGGTATTATTTTGATCTCTCAGGTAGAGTTACGGATCGGGTGGTTCCACGGAGGCGAATCCCGGAAGAGCACAAATAGGAAGGGGGATAAGTGGGCCCCTTCTTTCTTGCTCGAGTTTTTTAGGGGTCACTAAGGGTTTTCTCGGTGGGCACTGCGGTTGGGACTGGGAGCAAATAGGCAAAAAGTCACTCAGGGCTTTCAGGTGGACAGTCAGGGTGGGGAGGGGAGCACGTTTGCAAAATGTAAAAATGAGCAGAGTCAGGTCGAATAGTATTCAGCTGACAAATTGAACAATAGGATTTATGATGGAGTGTCAATATCTGGATGGAAATCCACAAATCATGACGATATCTCTGGAGAAACACAAATGTCAAATTGTTTCATGTAATGTTCATGGGCTAACTAACAAAAGAAAATATTGTAGTATGTTTGGGTGTCTTTCTTCATTTGCATCAGAATTCATCTTTCGACAAGAGACCCATCTTCAAAGCAAAACGCAAAAGCTCTCAATCCTCTCCAGGTACTTTCCCGCATTTTTTGCATCTGCTCAGGCTACGGTCAGGGGTGTTGCAATATTGTTAGAGAATAGTATTGATTGGGAAATCAGAGACGTAATCAGAGATCCACAATGCAGATGGATCTGGGTCACAGCTTCAATGAAAGGGTTAGAGCTAAATTTGATTAATTATTATTGTCCAATTAGTGACAATATTGATCCTCTCACTCAGCTTTATGAAATGGCTATGGGACAGTAGGCCCATTGATTTTAGAGGTGATTTTAACTTGGTTCAAGATTTGATCAATGATACGTCAAATAAAAAAAAAAAACTGCAAAAACCGAAGATGAGAAAAATAAATCATGCTTTTAAGGCCAGTTATCAGTATGCATTATTCTCACAGAGATTTAATACTGCTTCACGTATTGAGGTTTTCTTTTTTATATTCGCAACTAAAGAGAGGGCCATCTGACATACGGGCCAACCCTTTGTCTGACCACTCTTTCATATCGGTAGTAGCAGAGCTCGATTTAAGAAAAAGGGATGGACCAAGCTGGCAGCTTTAACGATCCTTGCATTCCAATCCACATTGGGTAAAAGAAAAAAACACAGTAAGTTCTAAAGTTTTTGCTATAATGCACGTAACAGCTTTTCTGTTCTCTTTCTGGCAGGCTTTTAAGGCAATATTAAAAGAAAGAATCATTGCGACGTGCGAGCTCGCGATACAAGATGGCCGCCGCCTCGCGAGCTCTGGCGCTTCTGGCCTGTTTTTGACATGCATACGCCGCTTTTTAGCCAGTTTGTGGCGAAAATTAGGTCACTTATGAGAGGAAGCCAATACCTATGGAAGGAGGTGAATTTGGTTCATTTTGGTGGACGAAAGCACGTTTCTCTGCCTCCAGCTCTGCTTCAAGGTACAGCCAGATTTGTCAGTCAGGGGGGCGGAGCAATCCTTCAGGAAAGGGCCTGGCTTGGGCCTAGCCACTCCCATAGCCCATTATAGCTGCTGCATCAGCTCTCATAGTGATTTTTTCACTGCTGCCTTATATCTCTGCTCTTTCTTTCTACTTTTTTACGATTTTTTTGACTATTGTTATAACAACAAAATGGAGAATAAAAATTCTATTCACACTAAAAGAAGGCAGCAGGTTTCAACTCCACCAATTAAATCAAAGGCAGTAGAGTCATCAGAACCTTCACTATCCTTAATTTTAGAGGCAATTCAAGCACTTCGCATTAACACAGATTCTATAGCCTCAGAGATTAAAAATGTACAAAAGAAAATGGTGAGTTTGTCAATGAAAATCTCTGATAATGCAATTAAAATACAGGATAATAAGACCAAGATTGAAACTTTTAACCCACTTGATGCGAAAATATCACCAATGTCTACACGCCTTCTAGATATGGAAAATCGCAACAGACAATACAACTTACGCATTTTTTATTTGCCAGAAGATGTTGAGGGAAAAAACTCAAATTTACGTCAGTTTTTGGATCAACATTCACAGCATTCCATGGATGCACATGACTCTAATACTTGATTACAGCTAACAGCATGTGTTCTGACATACTAATGGTATATTATCACATAGGGCTCCAAGGGTTCCGGTCATGCTTGTAGAGAGTATGTGAGTTTTGTTTTTGATCTGTATGTACTATGTTTGTTGTTTTCTCCTTGTTTTAGTTTCTTCCTGTCCTTTTACTAGTTCTGGAGTTACTGTTTTCTTTTATCATTTCTCTATTTCTTCTTCTCCTCTTCTGGATTTTTATATTTTTTCTATCTCTTTATTATGGCTAATATTCACAACATTAAAGTAATTTCATTAAATGTTAAAGGATTACGTCATCCAGTAAACGCACCACAATTTTAGATTACTTAGGTAGTTGTAAGGCAGATATCTGTTTTGTTCAAGAGACTCATATAGATGACAAAATCTTAAATGATATGAAAAAAAGTGGGTGGATACTATTCATTTGTCGCCTGCTAATGGTAAGAAAAATGGTGTAGCTATTTTCTTTGCAAAGAAATTACATTGTCAAGTTTTGAGTAAAACTTCGGATGCAGATGGAAGATGTATAATAGTTAAAATTAAAGTTCATGATTCAGTCATATTTTTACTTAATGTTTATGGCCCTACTGCAGATGATCCTGTTTTTTGGTCTATTACCAGCGAGGTCCTAAAGTTGGGTAAAGTTCCTTACATTTTTGGAGGCGATTTCAATGTTATTGCTGACCCATTATTAGATAGATTATCGCCCTCCTAAGGTTTTTCATGCTTTTAAATCATTGTTCATACCACCAGGTTAATTGATATTGGGCCCATTAGGATGTTGGGCGGATTGACCCTGCCAGGCTGGCGGTAGCCACCGCCAGCCTGGCGGGGGCAATCCGTCCGGCATTCTCACTCGTTTTCACACCGCCGTATTAGTATGGCGGGGGGGACCTCGGCGAACGGAAAGATCGTCCGCCGCTTTTCCGCCCCGGTCGCCTTACGGCCGGGGCGGAAAAGGAATAATATGGTGGCTGTGTCTATCAGACATCGCCAGCCATATTATGATGGGCATTTTACAATGCCGCCATGGAAAGGCACGCGGTCTTCACTTTGGGGCCCCCTGCGGGCCCCCAAAGTGAAGGAGGGGTGGGGGGTTCACACAGGGGGGTACCTGTGGTACCCCTCTGCATTTGCATATAGAATGCGGTAGCACCGCGCGGCGCCTGCTGCATTGTGTATGCAAATGCATACATGCATTTATGGCATTGTGGCGGGCGGTGCAGAGAGCACCGCCTGCCACAATGTTATAAATGCAGGATGCGGCTGCCACTGTTGCGGCCGCATCCTAATACCACCCTCGGGACCCCCTCCCTTATGGCGGACAGCCCCAATCCCGGTCAGGATGGCGGGCGGGCAAAGTCCGCCCGCCATCCTAATGACCCCTAGGTGTTTGATTTCCCTGCAAAAAAAAGTTTTACTTTTCCAACCCAAATAATTCACATTCTAGGATTGATAATTTTTTAATTTCCACACAATTAATCCAATCTGTAACTAATCCCAAGATTGGTAATATTGACCTATCAGATCATGCCTTGATTTCTTTTGTTCTGAATTTATCTTCCACTTTTACAAAACAAACTAGATGGCGTATGAATACTGGAATTGTTCTTAATGAACATAATACGCCAAAAATGTTAAATGCCATTCAAGATTATTTTTTACTGAACCCTGAAGATTCCACTTTTATGGCTTCTTTAAAGCCTATATTAGGGGTGTAACTATTTCTATTATGGCCTACAAAAATAAAACATTCAATGCGTATATCAAAAATTTGAAAAAACTAATTGCGAAATCTGAAAGACTTTTTATTACGTCCAATGATCCTCAATTCAGAGTCAAACTACAAAAGTTTCTATATGAATTTAATTCATTCCTTAGTAAAAGAGCTGGCATTCAACTATCCAATTCTAAAGCTAAATTTTGTTTTAATGCCAATAGATCTGGGAAACATTTAGCTAATTATTTACGTGAAAGAAGATAAGACCTCAATTCATGGCCCTAATGGCAAAATTGCACTATCTTACAACGATATTGTTAAAGAATTTTTAGATTTTTATTCTACACTATATAACAAGCCAGATTTTCATGATGCCTCCTTACTTTAGTCTTTCTTAACTACTTGTGATTTGCCTAAAATTTCACAATCAAATAGGATTGGGCTAGATTTACCCATTACTCCAGATGAAATGTTAGCAGCCATAAAATCTCTTTAAAAAAATAAGTCTCCTGGCCCGACGGTATACCAGCTGGGTTTTAATTAGAGTTCCAATCCATGTCCGCCATAAAAGCAACATTAACATTAAATAGTAACTTTATCTTAAATTAAATTAAAGATAAAACATCCAAATGGTCTTCACTTTATCTCTCTTAGTGGGGTAGAATGAACTTCATTAAAATGACTATTGCTCCTAAACATTTGTATACCCTTGCTATGATACCAACCCAATTTTCATTAAAATTATATAAAGATATTGATAGACTTCTTTGTACTGGTTATAAAAAACTAAAAATACCTAAATGTAATGCTGGATTTGGCTTGTCTGACTTTTTTCTATATCATAAAGCATTTATATTGAAACAAAGTTCTATATGTTTTAATCTTTCCTCTTTTAAAAATCCTCCTACTTGGCTTCATATAGGGCAATCTCTTGTAACCCCTTTTTCATTACCCACCTTGCTAACAATGTCTAACAAATCCACAGTTTTACAACAATCGGTTATTAGACTGACTTAAGTTAGTATTTTGTCCTAAGTCTGTCTTAAGTCTCTCTTACGTCTGTCTTAAGTTTGTCTTAAATCTGTTTTAAATCTGTCTTAAGTCTGTCTTAAATCTGTCTCAAGTTTGTCTTAAGTTTGGCTTAAGTCAAACGTAAGACAAAATCCTAACTTTACTACTAATAAATGCCTTCTGTGAATACCAAAAGTAGTACGTTTAGGATTTTGTCTTAAGTTAGTTCTGTGAATCGGCCCCTTTGCCTTTAAGGCTAACCAGTACAAAGAACGCTTCCTGCAGATATCGAATTTGGAGGCAGCACTAAATAATGCAGCTGAAGACTGGGTGTGGAACTCTGGAATAGAGCCAGTGTAAGGTTTAATAACATTAGCAAAACAAAGCCTAAGGGATTTTTTTTATTTTGGAGAATATCAACAAATCTAACATGTATCAACAAAAAAATATGAAGAAAATCAACATATTGACAAGTTTTTGGCTTGGTCTACTAAGATCAAAAGTGAAAAGGCTTCGATCAAATCTATTGAGAATCCTGACACTGGAGAATTAAGAATAGAAGAGGATGAGATAGCCAACATGTTTTTGTAGTATTATAGAGACATCTATCAAACACAATATAGTGTCCCAAGGCCTAACATTGTTCAATATTATTCCACTATTCATCTCCCAACCCTATCCAATTCACAGTCTCAGTCACTTAGGAAGTTCAAACACCTGCATAAATTGTAGAGGCATTAAACACAATGCCAAATTATAAAGCACGTGGAAATGATGGGCTCCTTTCTTCAGTGAACAGGTGCCTTTTTTAGCAGATCTTTTTACTCATATCAAAGAGGAAGGGGAGGTCCCTTCAACCTTTCAAGAATCCACAGTTATTTCAGTTTTCAGAAAAGACAAAAACCCGCAATCGGTCAATCCATATAGACAGTTGAGTTTATTTAATGATGAAAATGATGATGATTTAATCTTGTACCTTCAGCCTGATCGGTCTAATACCAACTGCACAATCCAGATGATAACAGACTTTACAAGAATAGTAGGGTATAAGATAAATCCAACTAAAGCAGAAATATTGCTTTTTAATGTACTAGCCTCTGATCTCCCAATTCTATTTCAACCTTCAGCAAGGAAGTTGTCCTCAATAAGGTATCTTAGGACATTAGTGACCAATAATGTCTCAAGTCTTTTCCCTTTAAATAATGATGAAAAATGCTGCAAGAAAATAAAGGTAATGCTTGAGAGGTGGTCAGTACTTCCCTTAGCAGTAATTGGGCGTGTTTCATTGTTCTTTTTCCTCTTTTCCAATATCCCAATAAAAATCCACAAAAGTTTTTGTTCAGGAACTAGATGCAGCTTTTAGAAGTGTTATCTGGAATAAAAAGTCATCCATGGTGCAGCTGGGGGTTTTACAACTTTCAAAGTCACAATGAGGGTTGCCGCTCCCAATTTGCAAAGATATTATCAGGCCACTTTGTTGGATTCTCTCTCCAGATACTCAAAGGGGTGTAAAGCTCTAGATACATTTTTGATTAATAAAATGATTCAGGAATCTGAAATCAGCCTACCAGGTTTTATAAAAGTCGTGAAAGTATCAAAAAAAGTAGATATACATTTTTATGGGATATTTTCAGGGTGGATGAATGGTCGAAGCAAACTCTACAAGATGCATTTTGATGGTTCATCATTGTTGTTGCATGTGGGTAGTTACCTGGGCTTTCCTTACCAGATGGTTGAGATTTTGGAACATCATAGGTTTTAAGACGTATGCCAACTTCTTTGTTCGAGGCAAATATATCACCTGGGAAGAATAATTATTGAGGAGTGGTCAGCAATGCATACCTCATTTTCTAAGCTTTCACCAGATCACACATTTCTGCAGGCCACAATCAGAGGTTAGAGCAATGACCATCATGGAATTAGCAGGGCTTTGGTAAAGAGCAGATTGCTCGGTATAGGGGATTGGTATGGAGTACTGCTAGATCTCCCAACCCCGCTGAACGTAAGGAGTTTCCTTTTCAGGGTAGGAGAGAAAATACAATCAATCACAGAGAAATTGGAATGCTACTGCCAAGATAGGTGATAAATCCCTCCGGGCAGCACACTTTAAAAGAATGGCATTCTCGTCTAGATGGATGGCATATTATACCCCGGAAATGTTACATAAAATGTATCCAGAGATCTTGAATGATTGCTTTCGCAGTAAACAACAAGGTGAAGGAGGCTGATTCCACTCACTTTATTCCAGCTCTCACCTTCCTGATTTCTGGGAGATGTTCGTTAAGGCAATCATCCATGCTATCAAGGCAGTAATAGCCGCATAGGCTACTCTCGCATTATTTGGCATCTCTAAAAGGAGCCATCAATTGGCAAAAGTCCAACAATGCTTCAACTCAATAGCTTTGACGATTGCGCATTTTTTATCCTACACTTCTGGAAGACTGCCAAGGTCCTGATGGGGGAAAAAATCTGATAAGAGGCCATGGTTATAAGTCGATAGTGCTATAATTGCTCTGAGTCTAAATCTGATGTATCTTTGCACTGCACTCCAATGCACAATATTTATATGCAAATGCACTTTATTCATAATGTACTTATTGTTAAGAATGAATATATTTTATGAAGAAGGTTTTGCCAAATACAAAATAGGCTGAGTAGGAAGATGAGAATGGGACAAGGAGTAAAGAGAGATATAAGAAGGGGAAAGGAATAAATTATAGGAAGGGAAGGAAAAACAATGTAAGGTAAATATCTTTTGCAATAGGTACTTCAGAGTAGCACGTTTGCACTTTAATTGCTATTTGCACATGCTTTTCTTAAGAGTCAGTAGTGTTTGTCTAGGGAACAGAAGATCTCAACCTGTTTTTTTGCTTTTCCATTTGTTTTTGTTAATATCGCACTTCGCACTTTGAGTGAATGTGTTTGCTTCTTGTCATTTTTGAGTAATATGTCTGCATTTTTGCATATTTTAATTGATAATCCTACTTATTTCTCTAAAGTTGACAATGGTGCCTGTTTTTGGAGCAGGACAGGCGTGCTAAACCGGGCTATACCTACAATATTGCACTTTGCACTTTAAATGTTGATTGCACTTTGGACTCTTCCAACCCCATATTGAGAATTTCTCTTTATGTCCAGCTTGGTATTTGGTTTGTATTTGATTGCATTGAATTGGAAGAGGATTTTCTTTCCTCTCTTTCGCTCTCAGTTTAAACAACTACTCAATTCATGTATTTCTGTTTTCTGCTCAATAAAAATATTTTTTTTCAAAGGGGCTTCTACATACCTCCCACATCAAAGGAGGTAAGTGAAACGAATGGCTGGAAGTAAAGGGATGTAAAGCGTGCAGGCTCCCAAGTCCTTGGGTAGCCTCACTCAAATCCAGCTCCCATGTGGTCACTCACCAGACATGGGAGTCTAGTGGAAACTACCGTTCACTCATGTAACCATGCGCACAAACTCAATTTGTACAACGTTCTTCAAATACATGTATATTATCTCTTTATGTCTATAAAGTGGGCATAGTGCCTAGCTCACATGGAGCCGTGTAAACTCTGCACAGGGAAGGCATTAGGATTAGCTGTCATCACTGTCTTAAAAAGAGGGTGCCCCGCCTCAAAATCCAGCTCTAGGACCCCATAACCTGCCTAATTAGTGAATACATTGCTTAAAATATACACTGTGAATCTATGCGTCCTCCCCACCTCTGAATAACAATCAGTCTGTTATGGTGCCCTGCCCATACCTCCATCCAAAAGCTGACCTGACTCAGCAGTTTTGAGAATTCTTCTAGTTCTCCAGTGGTGGTTACAACATGTCAGAGAGACTCTGTGTCTGTCTTACAATCTCTCAGGTCCTCCACTATGTGAAGAACATCAACGTGACGCTCGATATTGGTGGTGACATACATTTTGATGTGAACGGAGATCCTTTGAGCGATTTTGACATCGCCAATTTGCAGGTGTTTGATGGTGATGACATCCAGCTGATAAATGTGGGCTTCTACCGCTCCCAACAAGGTGAAGAAGTGCATGTGAACACAAAGAACATACTGTGGGCCGACAACAACCAGGTGAGGACGCTTTATTTCTCATATGCTCATCGGTATAGAAGATATCTTGCCATGTACAATAATGAAAATGTAAATGAACCTTAAAGAATAGGAGTGACTTTCTTCCCTTTCGAACCCCCTTTCCAATAACCCACCCTCTAACCTTCTGGATACACTTTTATCTGTGTCTCCTCCAGAAATAACTGCCCTGCCCTTGCTGTGCAGGTGTGTTTAATGTTTGTATTGTCAAAATGGTATTATGAGGACTGTGTCTCCCAGATCATGTCGAGTAGGGGAGAGCATGGCTAGTGGAAAGTGTGGTGGTCTGTTATACGTTAGTTATTAATGAATCTGTAATGACAGATCACAGAACCTTACCAAAGGAAAGGGCTTCCACTAAGTGTGCGAAACAATGCCTGAATTTAAGAAGAGAAAATTATCTTCTTGAGTCCCCTCACTCACCAAGAGCTGCCCCTATGTGACATGCTTCATTATTGGGGCCATCCCAGACAGCTACTGTCTGGGGCGTGCTGCAACTTGCGGAACTACGTAGGAGCACCTTTTGTGAAAAAATATGTAGTGCAGTGTTTGGGGGAGTGGTGATGGTGATGCTAAAAATACCTAGTGAGCGATTAATGTATTCCTGCTCCTAGTTGGTATGGATAAATAGTAGGGAAGAAGTGTAACTGTTATGTGCATACTATCCCAAGTATTTGGTCGACATGTTTTGAGATGTCCCCTAAACCTCTTCTTCAGGACCACATGGGGACCAGCCCCATGCGTACCACTCCGTGAGAAAAAAAATCCTATACTAAAGAAGAAATAATATAATAACGAACAGATGCACACCTAATGTGTGAGCACCAAAATTAAACACATCCGGTTGAAATCAGACTCATAGTATTTCTGTTTTGGCAACGCTGTGCCTCATGGATTGCCAGTGTGGAGGGGCTTGTAGTAACCTTGGCTCAGCACTCCTCAGTCAATGACACCTACTCGTACCCGGGCTACACTATCCCTGTCCATGCTTGCTTAATAGCAGGATAGGTATTTGGGACTTTGCAAACCTTCCCTACTGAGATGCTTTATGCAGGGAGGAGAAGATAAAGCCAGTCTGCTCCTCCTATTTGAACAATGACAAGAGGTGGCAACTTGTGATTTAGGGAGTGTCAAGAAACCACATCATGCCTCCATGGCCCTATCCCTGCTCAAGAGGAAGAAGTGGTCCTTCTCCCTCATACCACATTTCAGGAGATGATCTGTGACCTAGTGGTTGCAGCTGCTGCCATAGGGACCACCGATGCTCATCCTATTCAAATGTGGTTTTCTGAGCAAGGCCCTGAAAAGGTAGCCCTTGCCTGATCAGATTGCAGGAGCTCATATTACACATGTGATGCTCTCAGGTAGTTGTTTATATTTAACACTTGCTTTGGCATTCAGGATGTTTTAGGCGTATTCATGTAATGGGAAAGTTCCAACAGATGGAATGACCCAATTACTTACTGGTAATATTTATTACTCTAAGTCCTACTCATCGACGACCCAGTCTTTAACCATGAGGTTAGTTGTCCAATCCCAGGACAGGAAACAATTCAGGAAATGCTACTAAGCCACACCCACAATTACTGGGAACAAGAGCATAGCTCTCTCCAGTACATCCTAAAATACCAGCTCCTGAACAAAAGGCCGTACCACAGGGAGGGTGGGTAGCTACAAATGACTGGGTGGAGGACAAGCAAGACTAAGAATAATGAAGATTCGAAGTAAGTAATCAGGGCATTACCTCTATGTCCATTGTCCTCAACCCAGTCCTTAACCACAAGGTATGCCAAAGCAGTGTATAGGCCTTTTGATAAATAACACTGAAGAGATCCAGAAATACTGTAAGACTAAGTGATTTAATGTCAAGAATCCCTTGAAGAATAAGAACCATCAAACATCAAGACAAAACTGGTTGTAATACACCACAGCCGAAATTCTGGCATCCATGCAACAGTTCATGTAACCTGTAATGCTGTACAAAAGTGTGTTCCGAACCCCAAGCTCTAGCCCTACAAATCTCCTCCAAAGTGACCCCTTGAAGTCCAGCCCAAGAAGCTGCTATACTCCTTGTGGAACAGCCCTGTAGATCAGCAGGTTTAGGCAGATGAGTGCTGGTATATGCCAATGCAATAGTCTCTTTGACCCAGCGGGTCAACGTGATCTTGAATGCCTTCTTCCCCTTCCCTGCAACACTAAACAAGATGAATAGGGAATTAAACTTCCTGTAGTCTTTAGATCAGTCAAAGTAAACTAAGAGGGCATGTTTCACATCCAGCAAATGCAACCTATTTTGCTCCTCAGTAGAGGGCTTTATTTAGTCAATTAGTATCGCAAGTGAATCACTCCCAAAGGAGCATCTCGGCACTGTGCTGCACAAAAGAAGGAGAACATCTAAAATAGGTAAGTCTTAAGCCCCTTCTTGAGGGAAGGGAAGTCAGGGTAGGAGAGAAGGCCAAAAGGCAGTTTGTTCCAATGGTAGGGGGCAGTGTAGGTCAACATCTGCCCCAATATCTTGAGGTGAGGATGCCCGGAATCACCAAAATAGCCTTGTTGGATGATCTCAAACATCTAGAAGGATGATACGGATGATGGAAGATAAGATTGCTTTGATTTAATGAGAGCTTTGTGTGTCAAACAGCAAAGTTTAAAGATGACACGCTTCCTGATAGGCAACCTACGAAGCTTTCTAAGGATCGAAAGAAGGCGAGCGAAAGGAAGGCTACAGATTAGTTGCACAGCTGCATTCTGAACCACCTGCTGTTTTGACAGCAGGGTATCATTTAATGAGGTCAGCAAGGCGTTCCCATGGTCTAGGCGACTGGTGATAAGTGCCTGGACGAGAGTCTTCCTAGTGGTGTCAGGATGCCAGGGCAGGGCTTTTTTTTAGAATACTCAAGGTAGCAAAACATGTGACTTAATATTTCATGGAGAGTTATTGATCCAGCCTTGTGACAGGATTTTTGACTACCTGATTAGGTGTAGTAGCCATACCAAGTTGTGTGGGACACCAATCGGCTGACCATATCTTGGCGGCCGGACCAAAAGTATGATCTCTGTCTTGTCGCTGTTAAGTTGGAGACAGTTATAACTGGTCTAGATGGCAACTTCCATCATGCCGTTTGTGAATTTACTCTTCACTTTGTCAGAATCAGGATCAAAGCAAGACAGTAGTTGCGTGTCATCTACATATGGCATGATCTTTACACCGCAGGCTCTAATGATTCCAGCCAATGGAGCCACATAGATGTAAAACAAAGTAGGTATCTGGCACAATCTCTGGGGGTCCCCTTGTCCATATGCATTAGTCACGACTGGCTTTTGAAAGAAAGCGGGAGGAATCCAATCTTCAGAAACATGGAGCTTCAACATCACCCTAGGAAGGAAAGATGGATCAGGATGAAGAACCACAGCATCATCAAGGAAAGAAAGAAAAGGAGGATGACAGAGTAATGTTAATGTTATGGTAATTTGTATAGCGCGCGGCTGCCCCAGCAAAGGGGCGTCCCGGCGCTGCGAGCAGACAAAATGCAGAGAGTTAGAGGCGCAGAAAAGAGGAAGAATTATTGGAAAAGATGAGTTTTGAGGGCCTTTGTAAAGGCTAAAAGATCCTGTATACCACGGATAGCTTCAGGCAGGCTATTCCATAACTTGGCAGCAAGAAAGCTGAAGGAACGGCCTCCCATTCTGGCAAGTCTGGTACGGGGTATGATCGCAAGATGTTGTCCCTCTGAGCGGAGCGATCTCCTAGGAATGTACTCTGACAGGAGGGGGCGCAACATTGGGGGAGAAGCGGTTTTAAGGATTTTAAAGGCTAAACACAATGCCTTGAACTGGATCCTTTTGCCCACTGGGAGCCAGTGCAGTTTTTTTCAGGACTCTGGATACCGAGGAATGGCGAGGGAGACCTACCAGAGCCCTGGCTGCCGCATTCTGGACTCTCTGTAGTCTGGTTGTTTCAGCCAGGTTTGCCCCCAGTAAGAGAGAACTGGCATAGTCCAGCCTAGAAAGAATGGTCGCCTGGACAATTAGTTGGCGAGTGCGGCAGTCAAAGAACTTCAAAATAGGTCTGATGTTACGTAAGATGCCAAAGCACGTGGCAGCCACTTTTTTAGTGTGGTGAGTGAACTTTAAAGCAGAGTCCACCCAGACTCCCAGATTTTTCACACATTCCTTAGGCTTGGGAGGTTGGCCTAAAACATCAGGCCACCAGTTGTCTCCCCAGGACGAGATGTTTTTCCCCAGGAGCAGTATCTCTGTTTTCCCGGCGTTTAGTTGGAGGAAATTCGCCGTCATCCAGTTGGTGATGTCAGTGAGTGTCTGTTTAAAGTGGTGAGCCTCCAGACCACCGTTGTCATTAAGAGCCACCACCAACTGGGTATCATCTGCATAGGATACCAATGCTAGTCCGTTTCTTCTAGCCACCTCCGCCAGAGGGCGGACATAAATATTGAACAGGGTAGGGCTCAGGGAAGAACCCTGCGGCACTCCCTGTCCAATGCTGTGCTCCTTGGAGATGTAAGGGGGGGTAGAGACTCTAAACGACCTGTTAGACAGGAAGTCTCTAATCCATCCCAAAGCAATCCCTGGGACTCCAATTTCCTCCAGTCTCGTCAAGAGGACCTTGTGTGACACCGTATCGAAGGCAGCACTAAGTTTCAACAGGACCAGTGCTGCAGTTCCTCCGGTGTCAAGAATGGTACGGAGGTCCTCTGAAACACTGAGCAAGGCTGTCTCGGTGCTGTGACCAGCTCTAAACCCGTGTTGGGAGTCATCCAGAATGTTATTTGCAAGAAGGAAATCGGACAGAATGTTATTGACATGTGCCTCGATGATTTTGGCGGGCCAGGGAAGCAAAGAGATGGGCCTGAAGTTCTCAGGAAGCGAAGGATCTAAGGTGGGGGAAACCCACGCCTGCTTACATTTGGAAGGAACTCTGGCGGTGGAGAGAGACAGGTTGATAATGTCTCGGATGTGTTCTGTGATAAGTTCGTGGGCTACACAGAAAGTATCTGGTTTTAAGGGATCTGCAGGGGATCCAGATTTTATTTTCTTACCAATAGTTTGGAAACTCTCTCGCTCAAGTGTAGGAAGGGAGGAGAGAGAAGGCATGGTAGGGTCAAAAATGGCCGATGGCTGCGGACATTTTGGAAAGGTGTCATAGATTTTCTTTATCTTATCGATGAAGAAATTAGCCAGGTTATTGCAAAAGTCAGGAGAGGTGGTAATAGTGTTGACAGGTTTTTTTGAGGTGAGGTCTTTTAGAATTTTAAATACAGATTTCGAGGTGTTAGAGCTATTGCCAATTTCATTGGCATAATATGTCGCTCTTGTCCTAGAGACCTTACGGTGGTAACTTTTTTGGAGCAGGATATAGTCCTGTTTGAGGTTGGCATCATAGTGTTTCCTCCAACCCCTCTCCGCCTTTTTACATTCCTTTTTTAGAGTTGCTAATTCAGAGTTATACCATGGACTAGCTGTGTGGGTGCGGGTCTTGGTCCATCTGGCAGGGATCAGGGTGTCGAGTGTCTGGGTGATCCAGAGACAGAACTGGTTATACCCTACGTCCGGGTCTTCACTTGAGGGTGGGGGGTTCAAAACCAGCAAGTTGTGTAGGTCTTCCAGGCGGAGTTTTCTCCAGGGCCGTTTCTGAACTAATGGAGTGGGCACCGCTGCCGGGCTCGAGTTGCAAGAGATAGACAGTGTTACTAGATGGTGGTCTGTCCAGGTCATGGGTATAGGCAGGCCTGCAGATCCACTAGTAATGTTGGAGAAGATGGGATAGAGAAGGTGTCCTGCTCTGTGGGTGGGGCCAGTTACAAGTTGGTTCAGTTGAAAGGCCGCGAGATCCGCAAGAAAGGTGGCAACTTTAGGCTCGGTGTCTCTATCAAGATGTAAATTGAGATCACCTATGATCGTAAAATTAGCCGATTTGATAATGTTGGTGCCCAAATATTGTAAGAGTGAATTCATGAAGGGGGCGTCTGCACCAGGGGGTCTATAAATTACAAGGCCAGTAGCACAGAACTGTGAGTTGGCTTTGATCGAGAAGCGGGCGCTTTCGCTGCCCTTAATATCCACTTTGATCAATTGGCAGTCGATATGAGATTTAATTATGAGCGCTAACCCTCCCCCTCTCGTGCTTCTGTTCACCGTGTGTATGGTATAGCCCGCAGGAGTCGCTAGGTTACAGACCGAGTCCATACCATCAAGGAGCCACGTCTCGGTCATGAACAGAGCATCAAGAGAGTGATCAGTTAAGAGGTCATAAATATCTAAGTGATGTTTCTGCAAAGATCTAACGTTAAGATGACCTAGCCTGAAAGTATTGTTCTGGGGCGGTTTAAGTTTAGTTTTTATAGAGGAGCAGAGTTGGGAGGGAGATAGAAGGGGATGGGATATATGGGCTGGGTTACGTCTAGCACAAGAGCAGGTGAAGTGCTGATGTCCCAACAACTCTGCTTTAGAATAGCGCATCTTACCGCCTAAATAACAGATGACAGAGACAGAATGCCTGGCGCCTGGCGCTACCTTAGCGCGGACGGGCGCAGACGGGCAGCTCTTTGGCCGGTCTTCGGCTGGGCTGCGCGCGATCGCTGCGCGCTCGTGGTGCTGCGAGGGCTAAATAGCCTCGAGGAAAATGAGCACTAGAGCGCTAACCGCTCTGCGTGCAAGCCGACCGGAAGTGCCTGCCAGCCCCTACGAAGAGTTGCAGGGAGGCGTCACAAGCAATCAGTGATGGCGTGTGGTGCAGGGGGGTATTTGATTTTTAAAACACACTTTGGAAAACACAATTTTAGCAAGTACAAATTGCAAATAGAAAATATAAGATGCACTTTAAAATCACAGCGCTCATTTTTCTTACTGCCCAGGTCAGTCGCCAAACGGGTCGGAGACACTGCCACTGTCTCCTTCCCGCAGCGCGCTGCAGCCCCTGCTCAGCCTAAATAGCCTCGAGGAAAATGAGCACTAGACCGCTAACCGCTCTGCGTGCAAGCCGACCGGAAGTTCCTGCCAGCCCCTACGAAGAGTTGCAGGGAGGCGTCACAAGCAATCAATGATGGCGTGTGGTGCAGGGGGGTATTTGATTTTTAAAACACACTTTGGAAAACACAATTTTAGCAAGTACAAATTGCAAACAGAAAATATAAGATGCACTTTAAAATCACAGCGCTAATTTTTCTTACTGCCCAGGTCAGTCGCCAAACGGGTCGGAGACACTGCCACTGTCTCCTTCCCGCAGCGCGCTGCAGCCCCTGCTCAGCCTAAATAGCCTCGAGGAAAATGAGCACTAGAGCGCTAACCGCTCTGCGTGCAAGCCGACCGGAAGTGCCTGCCAGCCCCTACGAAGAGTTGCAGGGAGGCGTCACAAGCAATCAGTGATGGCGTGTGGTGCAGGGGGGTATTTGATTTTTAAAACACACTTTGGAAAACACAATTTTAGCAAGTACAAATTGCAAACAGAAAATATAAGATGCACTTTAAAATCACAGCGCTAATTTTTCTTACTGCTCGGGTCAGTCGCCAAACGGGTCGGAGACACTGCCACTGTCTCCTTCCCGCAGCGCGCTGCAGCCCCTGCTCAGCCTAAATAGCCTCGAGGAAAATGAGCACTAGAGCGCTAACCGCTCTGCGTGCAAGCCGACCGGAAGTGCCTGCCAGCCCCTACGAAGAGTTGCAGGGAGGCGTCACAAGCAATCAGTGATGGCGTGTGGTGCAGGGGGGTAGTTCACCCAACCGACTGGCAGAAGTGGCAGCCTCCATGAATAAGACCTTAAAAGAAAGTAAGTTGAGGTCCACCACATCCAGAGGTTTGAAAGGAGGGTTTGCTAAGTCTTCAAAACCAAGGGAAGGTCATAAGAAGGAAAAGTAGCTTTTGCTGAAGAGAAAGAGATAGCAAAGCACTTCAATACCCTAAAAAGCAATTGAACTTCCCCATTGACCAGGTTATGCTTCACATGGAGGTCTTAATTGCATACAATTGTGACTTCAAGGTTGAGAGAGAAAAACTCTTATGAAACCCATCCAATAGAAACTGGAGAATAGAAAAGACAGAACAGTCCACCACACACTGGGGCAGAACACCAGTAATCAAACACTTTCAAGTGTTTGAAATAGGAAGCAACAGTAGAATATTGTCTTCAAATCTGAACAACATCAATAATTTCAGGGGGTAGACCTTGTTCCTCCAGACTCATCCTTTCAACCTCCAAACCAAGAAGAAAATACGATAAAGCCAGAAAGTGAGAAAGGAACCAGGGATAGCCCCTGGCAATGTGCTTCAGAAGCGGGAACAGACTGCGCCTGGGCCAGTAAGGAACCACCACAATTACTTGGCCCTACTCCCACTGAATCTTGCACAACACCCTCTGGATCACCGGAATTGGAGGGAAAGCAAAGAGAAGCTTCCGGGGCCAAACCAAGGTCAGTGCATGCACACCACAAGCTCCCTCCTCTAGGGACCTGGAGCAAAACTTCAGAAGAAGGGCACTGTGCTTGGAGCCAAACAGATCCAGAAAGGGGAAGCTAAACCTCCCGTGAATGTCCCTGCAGATGGTCCTTGTTAGCTGTAAATCCTGGGTCAGGGGGAAATTTCCTTCTCAAAGTGTCTGCTACCACGAAATCCAGACCCCATTGAATCAGAGTGCAGGCAACTCGTTCAGTGATCGACAACAGGTACTCCCCCAATAATTGATATACCCCTCCATCACTGTGTTGTCTGATCCTACCAACAACTGATAATGAAACAGGGAATAGCAGCATTGACAAATAGCTCAGAAAACTGCCCTTAATGCTTTCCTATTTGATGACCTCAGTTGTTCTGCCACAGACCATTTTGCTCGAGCTGAGGAAACCCTAATGCTGCTCCCCAGCCCAGAGTACTCACATCCTTTGTCACCACCACTTGCTGGTCTGGGCACATCACCATTCCCTTGCAAAGGTTGTCCTTGAACATCCACCACTGCCGATAAAGTATGACATCCAGGGGAATGTGTTCCAGTAAGTTCATATCCTTGATTGAAAGGGCCCACTGGGAATTCAGATGATACAGCAGTGTCCTCACATAAAGCCTTGCCCATGGGACTGTAAAAACAGTTGCCACCATAATACCCTGAATCTTTAACTATTGAAACAGAGGAGGCAGATTCGCTGCCCATGAGGGTCCCCAACAAACCCTGGCGTCGCAATATCCTGTCCAGTGGAGGAAACACCTTACCCAGCTCAGTCTTGAACTGTGCCCCAATGTACTGAAGATCCTGGGATGAGAGAAGATTACATTTTGGCAAATTCAGGAGGAATCCATGATGATTTAGTGTAGCTATGGTCAAAGACAAATGATGGTGATGGTCAAAAGGGGTGACACTTGGACTAACCAATCATCCAGTTAAGGGAATTGAAGCACCCTTGAGATGAAGTTGTGCCACCAGGAAGCCATCATCTTTGTGAAGACACTCAGATAGGATCTGAGTCCAAACAGGCGTAGCCTGAACTGCCAATGTTTTCCCCAAACACAGAACCGGAGGAATTTCAGTTGTCTATCTATTTCTAATATCTGTGTGCACCTACACTTAGGGTTTGTGCGCCAGGCAAGCAAAGTACCAGCCTTGTTATGTTCCGTATGCATCCTTGGCATATACTCTCTATAGTAAAACGTACACAATTTCTCTATATCTACAGCTGCCTGCTCCCTGGCTTCACAGTTCTTTCTCATGTTTATCATCCGGATGTATGACGTTACAACGCATACTTTTACCACGCATACCTTTACAATGCTGTTTTTACCACGCATACCATTACAACGCATAGCGCTTAGAGGTGCTGGATAGTGGTAAGTATAATTTTCTATTCCAACTCCAGTCCCCGTGGACACTAGGGAAGGTGTTGGATAGAAAATTAAACTTATTACTTACCCTAGAGCGCCCCCCAGCGCAATGCGTTGTAATGGTATGCGTGGTAATGCCTGCATTGTAATGGTAGTGCGTTGTAAAAATTTCGTTGTAAACGTTACATACCTTATCAACCTCTTACACAAGGGTAAGTCTAATCCCTACTGTCTCTGCTATACAGTACCCATGTATAATAACCTTAAATGCATCCCACTCTGTCAGAGGGGTCACAGTAATAGCCTCATTTTTCTTAAAATAATTTACCACTGCTGTTCCAATAACATCACAGAACACTGGATCTTCCAATGTCTCCATGCGGAGACACCAGTCTGGTATTCGTGTCAGTTCTCTATTCCACCCCACTGATAGTGGTCAGAGATTGTTCTGCATAAATACTCCACATTTCGGACTTCACTATGTACTGCAGAATGGCACAAAAATGTATCCAATTGCACATGCAGATCATGCAGCCCAGAAAAGAATGAATAATCCATATTTTCTGGGTTCATACACCTCCACGACTCCAATAACCTCCATCTTTGTTTCCAATTCTAAGTTGCCTAGCCACCTGATGGACTGATGAATCCCTCAGGGTTGGGTGCAATCTATGTCTGTCTGGATCAGCAAAACAATTAAAATCTCCTCCTGTGAAGATATTCTGTGTCACATATGGTGCCAATATCCATGACAATCCCTGAAGAAACCCATCCTAATCTGAGTTAGGAAAATAAACCCCCACTATATTGTAGTCTCGCCGAGCCAAGTACCCCAACACCATCACATACCTTCCTTCTGGATCATTTCATTCACCTGTTTTCTGAAAAGGCGCACCATGCCGAACCCATATCAAAACCTTCCTTTGCGAAAGTAGAGCAGCAGAGTGGCGGTCTTTTCAGAAGCATAGCAGTGTTTCTCTCAGGCAAATTATCCACTGGTCCTGGAGTGAACAGAAGATTTTATGTTTAAGTCCAATATTTATGCCCAGTTGTGCCTTTGAAATAGAAGACAAGCTTCTAGAGGTTTCCCATTGAAGTTCCCAGGAATACTGCCTCTCCTGTCCTGGCTCCAGACGAACTACAGGGGGTTTGGAGCCATTTGTGTGGGGGCAGGACACATCCTATTCAAGTGTGCGTAGGGCTGGGCCAAGCTACTCCCTCCCATCCTGCCAGTGAAGGCCCATTCAGGAGCACCTACGCTCTCTATTGTGTGTGGCTGTCTAGGAGGAATACACAAAGCTCAACTGTCAGCTACAGTCAGTCATGTGACCCTGGTAGAGGCTACTGGCCCTAAATAGCAATGGGGAGTTTGGCCCAGCTAGGAACAAGGGTAGGGTGGGGGCAGAAATGTGTACACATATAGGGAAACCCAACCCTTGTGGCGATTAAATGCTTATCTTGAATTAACGCTAGGATCAAACAATAATTTTCTAATGAAATTTTCTTTTGAAAAAGATTCAAAACCTTTTTTACAAGTCACAATACAAGGACACAGTGTAATCAAAGAACATTAATCTACTACAAAGTTTAAACCATATCAAATTCTTTACACACAACACTACAAATACCACATTTAACAAAACAATTTAAAGCAAAAACAACAAATGGCAAAAAACAAAGAGCACTTTATTTTGGGATGTGTAACAATTCTGCATACTACTGTGTCTTGCACACAAACATGTGTTGCTCCTACTACACCTTCAAGCTACCACATCCTTGGAGTATAGGGGAACATCAGGAGATTCCTAAAGGGTTCTGATGACGGGGTGTCTCTAATTATGGCGACACCCGCAGGGGGAAAGAAAATCAATTCAATACTCCTCAATGTTTGACGAATTGCCAATGTGTTTCGAGTCCCGGGCAATAAGTACAGGAGCTCTCATCAGGGCTTCTTAATTTTAAATGGATGGTGTTGTCTGTAACAAGCATACAAATATGCAAAAAGGGGTCATGATTCAGTCATTCTCAGGGCTCCCACCCCACTGAATATTCTGACAATATATAAAATGTAAATGATAGCTGATCTAGAGAGCTGGTAGACAATGCTTCCAGTCGATTTTCAGTTGGGAGATTAACGCAGCCGATGCTGTTGAAAACAGAGTCAACTCGCTCCATAGCATTTTTGTTATTATACCCCGCGTGTTTGTGAGGGCATTAATTGCCAAATAGCCTACCTTATTTATCTCTTATGTAAGCGAATAAATGTCATTTTTTTGAGGGGGTACACTGCATCAATGGACCTACAAAATAGACTATGTTTTACTCATATTGTTTTTTATTTTTGACGTATCTTTTGCTAGCGGGGCACGCACTCAATGCAGTGTTCAGCTTCCTTGTTAAGCGAGCCCTCCAAACATCTTTCTGGTACTACCGGAAAGGAATGAGAATAAACATGCAATTGATGTGTGTAGCCCCTTATTGGATGTGACTCCACAAGTTCCTGAGCCTTCAATATATGTCAGTAGTGTCTTCCAATAAATCTTCCGCCCCAAGAGTAACCAGCCTCTCCCCTTTGGCTATTCTCTGCCTTCACGTCATGGCTTAGAAGTTGATGATTTAGGGTTACAGTCCCAGGGGTGTTCTAGAGCTTCAAACTTAAACATTCAATAGTCTAAGAGGATCAATAGAATATCCTTTTATGTAAAACAATGGTTACAGTTTGAATCCTGGTGTCAGCAGGAGAGTCATTTAAATTCCAGGCCATATGATCCCTTATTTTAATCTTCTACGTCAGGGGCCAAAAGGACAGCAGTTCACTCTTTTGAGAGAATGCATAGTTCAGTAGGGGCATCAGTCCATGCACTTACTGAATCTCTCCCTACCTCATTCACCTCTCCTCTCCCTCTCTCCCGCTCTCTCTCTCCCCCTCTTTTCACCCATCAAAGAAGAAAAACATGCACTTTGACAAACAGGCCAGACCTAATAATTTGATCAATGCACCAACATCTGAAATCTCAATTCTAATTTCTAAATTCTGATTGTAGAGGTTTCATTGCTAGCAAGAGTATTCAATAATAGACATTACACAAAAGTACTTGAGATTTTTTTAAATAAACCTTTTGTGACATCATTGCTGAATGTTCCACTATGCATGTACTCCTTTTCTTGTATGACTTTCTCTGTTCCTCATCCTGCCATGTACCCATCGTGTGACGTATTTCAGTAGCACCAGTGTCTTTGTCCTGCAGATCCCACGCTCTGTCTGCAGGGAGGAGTGCCTTCCTGGGTACAGAAGAACTGGCATTGAAGGACAACCTGTCTGCTGCTTTGACTGTGTCCCCTGTGCTCAGGGGGAAATCTCTGTCACTGGTGAGTTTTGGAGGATGTAAATATTTCAACAAAACCATGCAAAGATGTATAAATGTCCTTGATGTATCAAATTTCTTGAGAAAATGAAAGATAAATTTGAAAAAGATACATCTCTGCAAGCAATTGTTCGTGCTAGTTACATGTGTAAGGGGTTGGTGCCTACAAAAGCAATAGGGTGGTGTAAAGGTTTTTATTCAATCAGAGAAAGTTGATCTGGTAGGACACGTCTTCTGTTGATGCATTCGCTACCAGAAGAGCAGGGGTCAATGTTGAATATGACAGATTTGGTGCTGAAAGAGAAGCAAGGGGAAACCTCATTCAATTGGAATGATAGAGCGCGCAGGGACCAACCAGCTCAGTTTACCATACTCACCTGGGCCCATAAAAACATTCACACTTTGAATTAGTAGTCCCACCTAACTAATTACTAATTTAATCACCCTTTCAGTGCTGTGGGTCCTTTTAGGACTTATACCTGTAAACCATGGCTTACCAATCCTTGTCACCTGTGCTATAAGTCCTAGGGATCAAAAAGGGAGTTGAGTTTAAATAGGCAGTATTTAAAACACATTTGCTTTTCCTGTAATAAACCACAGACTCGGGGAAAATTTTAAAACCTTTATCTATGAGAGATTTTCTGAGTCAAATTGATAAGCCAAAATCTCGTGACTATGAATTTTACAAGCACGAATATAACCAGTAGGACATAGAGTTTGTAAGAAATCACAGTAACACTTTTAGACATTGGTACCTGGGAAGGTTGAGAAAAGGAAATAGCACAAGGACATACCACATAGATTATATTTACCTAGATAGGTGCAATGACCAATCCTGGTCACAGTCTGGGACAAAAAATACCAGGGCCAGGCTCCTGACTATTCAAGTGCCCACGGGACAAGACAGGTGCAGAACAGGACAGGTGACCTCAGCTAAGTGCAACACCAGCGTCACACCCCTCTCTCTAGCATAAGCCAATTAGTACCCTGACTTGGTATTCAATGCTTCTGACAGAGTGCTCTGCCAGCACCTCTTCTTTCGATTGCCTATTGAGTGTGCTGGGTCAGTGACAGGTCAGCTATATGGAAAAGTCAGACACATTACTCTATCTAAACCTACCTTATATATACCATTTCAAGGGCAATGTACCACCCCTAAATGTTTCAAATCTATGTGTTTCCTTTCAGTAATTGGTTGGAAAGACGAGGAGAGGTCATCACTCCATACTGAGATGAGATCATCTAAATTGACTTGAATTGATCAAGTTCATACCCACAATTTACTTTCTCACGTTTTTATTCCGCCCACTAATATTGGCATACATATGATATGCATTGTATTTGTTTGAGTCTTCTTGCTTCCTCTTTAGAGGTCAGTAGAGCAGGTACCCGGGAACATCGTGGGTAAGAAGGGTGTTGGCAGCCATTCAATGCCAATGACTGCATGATTTGCAGGCGCGGCTTATTCAATATGGAGTTTTTGTTTCATATAAGGCCTGTAATACGAGCCAGTAACAAAGTCAAAGAAAGACACATTAGAATACAAAAATAAATTAATGCGCTGTATAGCACTTATCTCTACTCTAACCCCATTACTGTATTTTAACTTTTGTATTTATGATTAAGCAAGACGAACAAGCTTAGTATAAGCAGGAGCATAAGCATTAGCATGTGAGATTTGAAGCAGCCATTTCTGGCACTAGTGCCCAGAAGCAAAGATTTGCCACCAAGCAGA
Organism: Lissotriton helveticus; assembly: GCF_964261635.1. Classification (NCBI taxonomy): domain Eukaryota; kingdom Metazoa; phylum Chordata; class Amphibia; order Caudata; family Salamandridae; genus Lissotriton; species Lissotriton helveticus. The sequence goes on along the minus strand of NC_136069.1, from coordinate 1,693,359,616 downwards.
AAAGACGTCACACCACGTGAGTGTGGCAGACACATGCGCAGTGAAATTCCCGCATTGCAGCGGCCATTTTAATGCATTAGAGTTACTGTTAGTAAAAGCACATATGCGAGCGTCCCTTAGATACTAGAAATGTCGTGAACTGCAATTATTAGTTAACAAAACATATTGGTTAATATATTACAGGGTATTTCGAGAGGGTTGAGTACAAGCAAGTTTCTGGACGTATGAAACCATGCTCCATCAGGGATATGAGCAACAAGACCTTGATTTGTGTTTAAAAGGCAGCCGCCATTGATAGGGATGAGAAGGGATTTTGTCAGATTCAGGGACCTTGGAAGACTTTGGGCAGCATGTCTAGCACCCCCAAAATGAATTTTTGCACCATACTGATGAAAGAATTAATCCAGAAACACGTGTCCATAGTTACACAGCATAGGCTGCACCAACACGGGTGAGCAAATAAAGACACCAACTGAAGCAAGTGTTATCATGAACTGCATTCACCTTGAAGCATTGGGGCAAAATGAGTGCTGGGATGTGAGGCACTGTGCGCCCAACCTACTTCTGTTTGAAAAGGCTCCCTTGAGCTACTGTTATAAAATAATGGGGTGACCCATACTAGTCCCAGGACCTGGGTAATGCTCGTTATAGAAAACAAGTCCTGGACTAATTGCCTTAGGAAGGTACTCATTAAGTCAAAATCTATGAACATGATACACATAGAACTCAAGTTACATCATAAGTGTACCCCAGTTGTTTTTCAATTCAATTAAGTATATTCTCAAAAAGACACACAAGCACCATAAATAGCTTCAATTGTGACTGTTCAATCTCACAGTTATTATAACAGAACACTGTAGGGAACATTTCAAAACAGAAAAGAGGGTTGCTCCAGGGGGGGGGTTTGTGGAAAAAGGATTGTGCTCGTGAGAATAGAACAGATGTATAGGGAGGGAAATCAGAGAGTAGTTAAAACAATCAATTACACATAGTCATGTCCTTAGTAAACGGGTTGTGGTTTACAGTAGCACTAGTTTTACAATGGGGCCTGTATATCATGGATTCTAAAGTACTTTTCTGGTTCTTGATGTTGTACGGAGTATAGTCTTCTGTACAGAGGTAGGGATGGGGTGAAATAGGATACAGGCCCAATAGGGGGAAGTGTTGACGTTTCGGCCCTGGAGCATAGAGGCTGGTTTGTATACTCTGCAGGTGGGTATTCCTCAGGACGGGGGAGAGGGAACAACCTGTGTCAAGGCGAAGTCAGGGTTACAGCCCCTCAGGTGGTGATCCGCGTAGTTGTAGTGGTGATTTAGAATAGGTATTGAATACAATGTGTAGTTTTCAGGACAGCAGTGTCGATTGAATCCTAACACTGGTGGATTAAGGCATCTTAGTAAGCCTCAATAGGGCAGTCCCGGTGATCAGCACTGTACTCCTCCAGTCTAAACACTAGATACTGAGCTGATGAACTTGTGTTGATGCACCTGTGCCCAGTGAGTGGTACAGAGACCGACTTTGGGCAGCATTTCCGGCACTCCAAACTGACTTGTTGCTCTATGCGGATGAAGGAATGAGTCCAGAAACACAAGTCTAGAGTTACACAGCAGAGCCCCTCTAACAAGGGTGAAAAATAAATACAAAGAGGCAAACTGAGTGCTGGGATGTGAGGCAGTGTACTCCAACGCACCTGCCGCTCTACTAATAGTTTACATAAATTGCATATTTCAGTGTTTTTGCAGACCATCTTGATTTTTTCCTCGATGATTGATCCAAAATGTGCGACCTTCAAGCCATTTAAAAATTAAGATAAACCAATTCGCAAAGTACAAATCTTTACTTAGTAGGAGTCCCTTTCAATAGATCTGGTAGTTGGCACCACCTATTAGCCATTCAGGGACAGCTGTGATAAATTTTTCTTCCAAACTAGGCTCCACACTTCTTAAGGTCAAGCTTGATATTTACCTTATAAAATGTCTTTCCATTGCAAGGATTCAGGTGAGGATCTGGGGTTATTGAGACGAGGCAAATGTTCAAATGGAGTAGAACGGATATTGTAGGTTCCTGCTTCCTCACCTCCTAGTTCAGCTATTTTAATTTGTCTTGAAGAGCTTGGTGTGCAGTATACTAACAATACTATCACACTCTGCCCATAAATGCTGTGGACCTTAACTTGGGACAAACTTAAAACCCAGCTGAATAGATTATTAATTTTGGAATGTTCCTCTCTAGAATGTGCCCTGGAGGTCCTGTGGTCACAATGTATTAAATTAATGAGTGTTGAACCTGGGGAACCTGGCCTTTTTTAAAAAGGCCAGTCATAAAAAAAGAAAAGTGTTGGGTTCAATCTTAATTCCTTGGTCTTCGATGGGCAAATAGGAAGGAACTTGAACTTCTGAAACAATCAGTCTCATTGTATGTTCTTTTAAAAACTGTTCCTAATATTAAGCCCTGCCTCTATAGGGTGAAGTACACCTATCCCAGGTAAGTACTGGGACATTTTAGGCTGGGACATAGGCCCCTTTTTATAAGTTTCCCTTGGGGTTGAGATTTTCCCACCCGGTGCAGGTGATGTTGTTTCTGTAGTACACTGCAGTTGGGCTAGGTTCATACATTTTGGGCCTCAATGAAAGGAATTAACGCAGAGTATGCCGCAAGCCATTTGGCTGCACCACACTGCGCTAATTCTGAAGCACAGGGATGCATCATAAGCACAACAATATAATGGATTCCTTTGCTCTCCACTGCACTGGCGCACAATTTGCTGCCATGCGCTGATGCATGCACCCTTGCAATATAGGGCAAGGGTGCCTGCGTTGAGGGGAATGGATGTTTATGTGCAGGAGGATGTCCCTTCCTGCACATAAACAATCTGAAATGGTGTTTTGAAAGTTCTATGTGTGTTTTTATTGCAGCACACATTGAAGTAGAAAACGTTATTTTTTATGACTGTTTATGTTGAGGAAGGGACACTTTCCTGCACATAAACAATCACACGCAGTGATTTCCTTGTTTAATGTGTGCTGCAGAATGCTGCACGCATAGAAAGAGGAAAAAAACGAAGAGAAATGAAAACATTTCTCCTTGTTGTGCCCTGGGGAGGCGTAGCATTCTGATGCATTTCCAGGTTTATGATGTCTTAGAAATCTGGAAATGTTGCAGGAGCAACGGGTGTTGCATGAGAACACCCACAGCATCACCCATGGCACGCCCCTTTCATGCAAAGTGTTGCTTGTAAAGGGGCCATATTTACAATGACACGAAAATATGGGGCAGCAGGTGGCACTGCCAGTGATCACAAAAAGTGGCACATCAGCGGCGCAAGGGGCTTGCAAATAAGCCCCTCTATCCTCATCATCCGGAAACACTATTTGCAACCAATTCTTAAACCTCTGCATTTACTCGGTTAACCAGCCCTTCTTCATATTCACATATCATCAAATGAAGTTACCTGTTCAGCCTTCTCAAATGATCTTAGTGATATTATTAGATTAAGAAAGAAATTAGCTGTATCTGTGTATTTTCTGTATGTTTTTGCTATTTTATTTTTTCATGCCACTGGTGCTTCTATATTTTTTACCACCATGGTTTCAATTAACTGAATGAAGATAATTAACGGGAAGAGATGAACTGTTACAGTTATTCATTTGTAGTAGAATGAGTGTTGGTGCCCAAAGCTCTGCTCAGAAGCCAGCGTCCGGTGCTGCCAAATATTGGCACTCAGCCTCATGACTCTTTAATCCACCGCCAGACAATCATTGCCTCTTTAATTCACTCTTGCGGGTTCCAGCTGTCACCCTCTGAGGCTTTTTTCAGTTTTTCTTTTCCTCATTCTTTCCCCTCAGTGTGTTTTTCTCTCTCTGGCTCTGGGGAAATGTCTGCTCAGGAACAATAAGTGCTGGTCCCCCAAAATGAGTGCTGGTGGTCTCCACTGACAACAATCTGCTCAAATTAATCACTGATCATGTTATATTAGTTCATTACAATTCAGTAATATATCACTTCTGCGGGGTCTGCACTTTCCAGCTCTAAAAAATCCATCAGTGGCCTGACAAGGGCCAGTTTCATGTCCTTTAATAATATCAGTGGTTAACATTTAGATGACATATCACACTAAAATTTGCAAGACCAATAGTTCTAACTTTTCTAGAAGTAAATATACATGAAAACTGTAACTGAGAGCATTAATCCATAATAAGTGAGTGAGGGCGTGTATTTGTTTTTGAAAAGGTGAATGGTGGGAGTGGGAATTGAAAGACTGAATGGGAGCGTGAGTGGATCGATAGAATTAGACATGTTACAGAAAATCTAATAGGCTGAGACTCCTGGAAGGAATATGAGTAGTGCGAGTGGTAATAAAGAATTTGTTAAGGTGAAGGTTTGAAATAATGGGCCCAATTCACAAAGGTAAACTGAGATGAAAGTCTAACTGTATGACTTTCGGTATTCACAAAGGGCATTTACGAGTAGTAGACTTTGACTTTTGTCTTAGTTTAGCTTAAGTTTTGGTCTTAAGTTTAACTGAGACCAAAATTGAGGCAAAAGTCTAACTTTGATACTCGTAAATGCCCTTTTTGAATATCGAAATGCGTAAAGTTAATTATTCGTCTAAGTTTATTTTTGTGTGTAATATGTGTGATATGATGACTGGTGTGAGTGGTAATAAAGATGTGACTATTCAAAGCACTGTGGAGGAACCTGATACTACTAGACTTACCCATGGCTTTTAACAGGTCCACGCATGAAATCATCAGAGCCCTATCTGCTGCACGTCTTAATCCTCCAGCTCTTGTTCACCTCCAACGTAGATTCAATCATTTCTGACTGACAAATCCCAAGTAATTCAGAAGGGCCTTTCACCTCAAAAGTCAGACCTGTCCTTGAGGAGTTTCTCAAGGGTCATCATTATTGCCACTTTTATTTAATTTTATCTCCTTTCACTGGCCTGCCTGCTTTAAGTTATACTTGAACAAAGTTTATGACTTGATTACTCCGAGGTAGTTACAATACAGGGGTATAACCCAGATATTCCACCGGGACCAGCGTGATTGACAGTACAGAAGAAAATTGGTCCCAGTGGGCCAATTTAATACAACACAAATATTTATGGACCAGCATCCATTGAATTACTTATGCTATGAACTTCTGCTCAATATTGTTTATTCATATTGATCATCAATCTGAATGTTCAAAATCCAGCAAACATCTGGAACATATGTATACAACAGTGCCCCAAATGTGTAGAGGGGAGAAGGGGAAGACTTGCGTGGGAAATGAGGGTTAAATGGGAGAGGAGAGGGAGTGACAATACATACACCAACAATATTATTTACAAAGAAAAGGTTTGTCCAACATGACCATATATGAACAAATTAGCACCCATTATGTCGTTAAATAGGTACAGTGAAAAAGCACTGTTGACCACACTGCCGTACAAACAACAAAATGTTGACGCTTTTGGTGTCACAAATCATCCTCTGAGGGAAATCGCTTTCTCGTGTTTTTGCCGTCAGCAATGTCTCTCTGGTATTGCACGATACTCTTTTGGGGGCCCATTGATTACTTGGAGTCATCTGAGTTTAAAGCCTTATAAATCTAAAACCATGCTCACCTGCTCCTCTTTTATTCCATAACCAGGAACCGACATCGGAAATTAATTCATCACTTTTTATCCATTTCGATCCCATACCTAGCAATAGAAAGGATATGTGACAGAAACTGAGAATTAGATAGTATGAGTTTCATCAGGTGCGGAGCTTTCTCATGAGAAGGATGGAGAGGACCTTTAAAAGATTAAGGGCCAGATGTATGACCTGCAAAATAGCGCATCGCAAATTGGGAGTCATTTGCGACTTGCAATTTGCACTGTGCTATTTTGCATGTACATCAGTGTGTTTTACACTGCTTGCGATTCCCAATGGGGTCGCAAATTGTGCGGCTCCTGAATGTTAATGAGCCTCTCGCAATTAGCGAGTCCATTGAGAATGGCTGGCCCACCCAGGGATGGTGGCCTGCTGGGCTTGGCAGACCACCATGTCTGAGACTGCTTTTTTATTAAAGCAGTTCTTTTTTTAATGCATCCCATTTTTTTTAAAGGGAAACGGGATGCACTTAAAAAAGAAAACTGAACTTTTCAGTTTCATTTTTTTAAGGGCAGACAGTGGTCTCTGGGACCACTGCCTGCTCTTAAAAATATTTTCCAACATACTCACAAAGGGGACTCGATCCCCTTTGTGAGTGGTTTACCACCTACTTGAAGTAGGTGGTAAACTGTGAGTGTTTTGCACCCACAAATGTGGTCGCAAAACACTAGTACATAGCATGTTGACCCACTATTAGGAAGGGATGCCCCTTCCTAATAGCGAGAGTCGCAAATGTACATGCTATTACTCTTTTTTGAGGCCGCAAACGGGAGATTCTCCCGTTTGCAGCTGCAAAAAAGGGACATACATCTTGCCCATAGTTAACAATCATTTTGCAGAGTCCAAACTAGTCATCTGAGAGTCCTTGCTTACAAGTGGCAATATGCAAAGAAGCCAAAATACGTCAGAAGTGCAAGTCCAGTTCAGGCTTAAGTGTAACAAGGGCAAAACAAAATGGCTGAGTTCAAACAACATGGCATTTTAATTAAATGTAAATTAATTTGACATGCATCTTGAAAGGTGGTTAAATAAGTTTGCAGGTGGTAGATTTAAAAAAACAAGCAGTGCAGCAAAATAGTTCAGCAAACTTTGGCAGTGCAGAGTAGTAGTGTGTTAGACCTGCCAGCATTAGGGTGGTCTTTCCCCAGACTTTTTGCCTTCAGCCTCCTATTTTTCTGAATTTCTTTATGCTGGCCTTAGGACTATCTGCACTTCACCAGTGCTAACCAGGTTTAAAGTTCTTGTGCTCACTTCTAAAAACATCATAAAATTGTCTTACACCTGATTGGCATGTTTAATTTACTTAAGTTCTAAGTCCCTATTAGAGTGACATACCACATACCTAGGGCATATGAGTGCTACTAGAGAACATGCAGCACGTATTGTCATACCCACTTAAGTAGCCGCTTTAAAACAAGTCCCAAGTCTGGCATTGCAGCCTGAATGCAGTTTAAAACTGTCAATTTGACTTGACTAAAATAACCCCCTTGGAAAACTTTAAACCTACCTTTTATTACACATAAGTCACCCGTAACATAGGCCATAGGCAACCCATAGGGGAGAGTATATTTCAATTGAAAGTTTGGACATGTACTTTTGAGTAAAGTTAACGAAAAAAAACACAAATGTGAGGCTTACTTCTCCAATAGGATGACATTAGGCTAAATTTTTACAGTTAATAAGCGGTAACGTTTGATCGGGTACAGGTAGGAACCTCATATTTGGTGTCCGAGAAATCGTAATTTAAATTCTCTTTAATGGTAAAGTTATATTTTAAGTTTAACAATTTTGGCTTCCACAAAAGTAAACTTAGATCAAATGTCTAAGTTTATGACTTTCGGTACTTACAACAGTAAACTTAGGTCAAAGTCTAAGTTTACACCTTTCGGTATTCACAAAGGTAAGTTACAAGTAGTATCTTTACATCTGCAGTCGGGCGGAATCTCCACCCTAAGTGCAGAGATCTCACTCTGTACCTGGATTGTACTCTCCAAGTGATCAGTTCTTTTTGTATTCTGTTCTATACAATAGGAGAGGTCAAAATATGTTTTATGCCCTGGTGATGGCTCTTTACATTTTAAAATAAGGAACCAAAACATCAATGAATCAGACTGAAATCATCCTTCTAAATTACTAAACTGCTCTGTAATTATTATAATTCACAAAATAGTGTATCATGATAAATTGATCAGTGTATTTAATGAAAGATTTGAAAGTGATCCAGCGCCCCTAAGGGAAAACTGTCTCACCAACGCTACCCAACTCCACAATACTCACCATTAATCATAAATCACTCACAAGGCCCATATGCCAACGAGACAAATTTTGGGCGACTGAATCATGTGACCTAATTAAACAGAACTATTCACAAACTATTTACAATTTTATATACATCTGCAGTTTATCATTTCCTACCATGGTTTTAATCATATTTCATTTTAATTAAGTCACTTAGGTAAATGGATCAGCTGATGGTAACTAGACCATGAATAAACAAGACCAGCTTGTCGTTTCAAAATCAAATTTTATTAACTTAATTATTCAGGAAATAGCATTTTATTAAGAATCTTTATTTTATTAGCAAAAATGCAAGCAGCTTTATTACGGAGAAAACATATTAGACCGACACTTTAAAGGCAAATCAATTAGCATGAATTAGAAATTAACTGTTTCCATTCCCTAAATTCTATTTCCCTGTCTAAAACTCGCTCCACCTTAAAGGAAAATCATTAAAGTCTGCTATCCTTACGTGCGCCAAAGAGTCCAACAGCACGTCATGCCCTTCAGGAATCGGAAAGCGAGAAGCGCACTCCTGCCCATGGGGCCAGGTTTTATACCTTTCAAACTAGCTAATCTTCTCTAAAATGAACACATTTCTTTGCCATCCAGTGTCCGCATTGGCTAACTTAAGTCAGCACCTGTGGTGTCATCACCATTCTCCAAGCCTACATCGGGCTTCCTTAAAATGTTACTTTCATTTGAGCTACAGTACACGACTTCCTTGGCTTGGCAAGCTTTGCCGCTTCCTGTGCTTGAATCTTTCTCTCCAAGAGCACGTTTAGCACAGTTTATTTGAATTTGCAAAAACTTGTCAACGTGGTAAAAGTTTTCACTTCCATGCAGGGCTCTTTCTGGACAGGACTCGAAAACGCCATCTTTTCAATGTGCCTTTTAGGCCTCACTCAAAAACTATTATTTAAACAACCACAAGACATCAATTAATTAGAGAATTGAGACCCATTCTGTTACCCACCCCCTTTGCTAATTATTAACCCATTAATTTATGTTACTTAGCTGTGCACACAAAGCTGCATTTCATATCTACCTTCTTCTTTTAGGCCGCAGGATTCTCCACGAGCTTATGCCACATAAAGACGTAAAGACATAACATAAGCACACATAATACGCACATGCCATTAATTAAACAACCGCATTTAATACTGACAAAGACAATAGACAAAGTTAGTTTATTATTTTATACACACTTGCTTTTGCAACAAAGAGCACATGCATTAGTCCCTCGTGTTTCTTGTGTATATGCATTTTAAAACTAAGTTGGTTAATACTTTTCCTCACAAACTAGTTAATACGGTTACTGTTTTATGGAAGTTTAACTTTGCGAGTTAGAACAAAATATCATTCTGAACCTCGCTCCATCAACTCCCTCATCTGGTGATTTCAAAATCACCCAACTACACCCACAATTTTAGCAAAAATGTTATAAACCCTTGAACATGTTTTGGACAATCACCCTATTAGTGTTTCTAAACTTTCGATTCAGCTGTTTGTTTGTAACTCTCATATTGTGACCTACAAAACTCTTCTAATTCTATTTCTTTTTCTTGTTCTTTTCTAAGTTGTAAATAATTTTCTTCTCCCTTAGATACTTCTTTCTTTTGTATAACATGCAACTAATTTTTAGCAGAAATATCACAAAAACTATAACTAATAAAGGACACAATATTTTGCCTAAAATTGAACTACCAATCTCTTGAAACCAGTTTTTGATTGCTGCAAATCTTTTGCTCAAACGTTCTGAAAAATCTTCATCTTCTAAAGGTACAATTTCTGTATGTAATTCTGTAATGTTTTTGATATACATCTCAATATTTTGACTCTTGTCTGGAATATATTCACAGCAATGCTGTACATGTAATATTCCACAAACTCCTCCTTCTTTAGCTAAAAGAATGTCAAGAACAAGACGGTTCTGCATAACCATCGATCTCATGGCAATAAGTTCAGTATCAACTGATTGAAATCCACTAGCAGCAGTATCAGTAGACAATCTGTCAACAATCGTAGACATTTTTCTGATTTTAACTGCATTCAGGGTTATACCCACCAAAGGTATTACTGCACCAAAAATATCTCCCAAAATTTCTGAAAAACTTTCCCTTTTGAATCTACTCAGATGATTGCTAATTTCAAATGAACCCTTTACATTTCTATCTACATGAAAAATCTTTGGGAAAACTAAACCAACATAACAGGTCCCATACCAGTGGTCTGGGAGATTGTAGTAGGCCTTGTTTCCGCACACAAAATAATTTTCAGGAAAAATTGGATCTTTACCACCTTTAAATCCCCAACCACCTAAGATTTGATAAGTGTCTTCACATTGACTAGCACCTACAAAATAATTATCAAATAGAGTATTATCTCTCCGAATACAAAGCTTTCCACTAACAGGTTTATCTATGTGAATAGCAACATTTTCAGTTCTACCATTTAGCTTCTCATCTTCAATCTGCCAAAACTTAGATTTGGTTTGTTTCAGCATTTCGTTTCGTTTATAAATTGCCCTTCTCTCTTCAACCAAGTTTAAGAAAGATTTCTCTTCAGTTCTCAATTAACAAGTTAAATTATTTCTAAAAGCATACTCATAAGTAAGTTCATTAGTTACAATGAAAAATTCCCTCATCTGTTTAGCATGTTTATGTTTATTCAAGCTTTTGTCAACTTTTAAGTTTGCAAAAATGTCATCATAGTTAGAATAATAGTACTCCAAACGACCTGTCTGATAAAATAAACTAGCTATAACACTACAAGTGATGCCATAAGTAAGGGGAAGCATATTATAGGTAACCCCCTCAGAAACAGAAGCGGGTAGTTTCACACAAATATAACGATCTTTGACATCCATAACTGTAACATATTCAGATAAAAGTCTTGAAAAAGTATTACTAGAAAAATCACCAACAGATCTACCTTGATGGATCTCTGGTTTGTGCTCAATAACTCTGTTAGACTTGTAATTATGTACTGCTGAATGTATTATTAATGACTCCCTTGCAACTACAATGTGGTCTACTCCATAGACAGAGACTGTCTTCAAATATAACATTGTTTCATTATTTCTTCAGGCAGAGATGAATGTATGAAATGTCCGGACGACAAATGGTCCAATGAAAATCATGATCACTGCATCCAAAAAGTGACTGAATTCCTCTCGTTTGAAGAGCCCCTGGGACTCACCCTCACCATATTTGCCGTCTTTTTAACATTGATCACTTCTCTGGTCCTTGGAGTCTTCATTAAATACAGAGACACTCCCATCGTCAAAGCCAACAACCGTGGTCTCAGTTACCTTCTTCTTGCCTCCCTCATGCTCTGCTTCCTCTGCTCAATCATATTTGTCTGTCGTCCTCAAAAGCTCACCTGCATGCTCCGACAGACAGTCTTTGGGGTGATATTTTCTGTCAGTGTTGCCTCTGTTTTGGCTAAAACTATTGTAGTTGTCATTGTCTTCAAGGCAACAAATCCCAGCAGCTCTGCGAGGAAGTGGTTGGGATCAAAGACACCAACGTGCATAGTCTTCGTCTCTTCTTTGATTCAAATTGTTATTTGTGTTGTTTGGCTGGTGAAATCACCTCCTTTTGCAGAGCTAAACATGGTGTCTTATAAGGAAAAATTAATTGTTCAATGTAATGAAGGGGGTGCCATCTTCTTCTACTGCATGCTGGGATACATGGGTCTCCTGGCCACAGTCAGCTTTGTAGTTGCCTTTGTCTCAAGGAATCTGCCTGGAAGCTTCAATGAGGCCAAGCTCATTACCTTCAGTATGCTGGTGTTTGTCAGTGTGTGGCTCTCTTTCCTCCCAGCATACCTGAGCACACGGGGGAAGTATATGGTGGCCGTAGAGGTGTTTGCAATCCTGTGCTCCAGTGCTGGACTGCTCGGGTGTATATTCTTTCCAAAATGCTATATTATTTTGAGGAGGCCTGAAATAAACACTAGACACAATCTTATTGGTAAAAAAAAAACATTTGTTTCTCTCAAAAGTAAATAGAACTACAGTTACCCCAAAATAATGTAAAGGAATAAACAGGGCGATTAAACAGGTGCATGTGCCCACACAGTTTTATCCAGTCTGGTTCTAAATTCAAGAAATGGGAAATAACTTATACCAATCAATCAATCAGGCGTTTGTTAAGTGCGACTACTCACCCATAAGAGTCTCAAGGCGCTGGGAGTGGGGGAGGGGTGCAGGCTTCAATACCAAATGCATAATATCATATCTTGGACCATGACAGGAAGAATGAGATCAATAATGTTTGAAGTTCACTTGGGTAACAAACACATTCGAGACACAGGCGACAAAGGAGAAATCTTATTACGGCAATAGCAGGTGAGCCTGCACTGACCCTTTCTGCCAAGAACCTGAAGGGTACCTATATCCATCCTCCTCAGTCTCAGAACCTGTAGGGTGCTATATCCATCTTCCTCAGCCTGATGGGCACCAGTGAGCAGTGAGCCTTCACACCCCTGTTAGGACCATCTTATTTACTGGAGGAAATGGTCCTTACTGTGGAGCCATATGAACCTTCCTGCTAGCTCATATTTGCTAAATAAATTCACTTTTTTTAAGTCAAAGTGAGACCCTACCCTTAAAAGATCAGTTCACAATTGCCCTGGTACTGTCACTAGGGCTTTAAGTGAGATGAAAAGCATTTGGAGAGGTTTCAAAAAGAGGAATGGCCTATGTATTCAGGGAGTCGCTTAAACAAGTAAACTAAACCACCCAACAGGCATGTTGGTTCCTCTGAGCTTTTAGTGATTGCATCCACATATATAACCCATCTGACTTTCACCTACAACCATCCAGAACTAATGATTTTGTCTGTGGGTGTTAACTATTTAAGATCAATGAGTAACAATAATGATTTTGTTGTAAATAATTTTGAGAGTGTTTCAATTCTGGAATTGCGAGATTGTGAAATAGATATTACTGGTCTTGTGAAAGAAGTAGTGATGTTTAGAGTGTGTAAATCAATCCAGGTATATTCATCACTTTGTTAGACATATATACCATTTTCCTCTCTCATCTTGTCCATCTGCATATATTACACCCCATCTCTTTCCTGTTCTGCACCCTTTTTTCACTCTCTCCTGAATGCACTTCCTCACATTTCCTTCACTTCACCACCCCCAAACACACAACACACCCACTCACCTATAAGTACTGAATTTTCTTTTACCGTTGCCGTGTCAGTATTTTGATAACTGTGTACCTCCTTCGCACACATTGGCACTGTCTCACAATTGCATATAGAATATGCAACCTGCCCTGCACACTCAGCAAGAAGACCAAAGACTGGATGACTATGTATTCTGAACACCTTTCTGACCCACTGACCGGCACTGCGGAGACCTAGCACTGCATTAAACCTCAAATCCAGAGCTCTCAATCGTTGCATGTTATAATCAGCTGGAAATGACATTAAAGTAGAGAGTCTTTTGATGCAAAAAAAACAAAGAAAACAGCAACATAATATCCTGGAGAAAGTTAATATTATTAGGGAATGCAAGGTTAAGGAAAATTTTAAACAAAAGCAAAACTAAATCAATGAAAATGTTTAGCATAATGTGTTTTGCATTCATTCTTTAGAAATTGATCAGTGTTATTTGCCGGTAAAGTTAAGGACATGAACGCAGAGGCACATAGGGAGCTGTTTCATTGCCTGTTGTTAAATACTATGAGGTCTTAGACTTGGAGGGACCCGGCCCACCTAAAGTCCTGACTACCACTGACTGCAGTGGTGGGCCCTGGTCTCCGAGTGCTCCTGACTTTGAAAAATACCATCAATGATTGGGGGATCCTGAGATATTTATTCGCTGTGAACATCAGAAGCCCACCTTCCAGCAGCACAGACTCCACTGAGGAGGGTCTGAAGGGGGTGGGATTGGGGACGGTAGACAGGGGAAGAAGACTTGGAACAATAGGGCAAGTTTGTAGGTCCTGAACTACATTCCAGTACTGTTCCTTTATCAATTCGTGAAATCGAGTATTAAACCCAAAGTCGTCTGTTCCACCGCTCTGAAGGAGTCCTGCCTGTAACTCAGCACACATGTTTCTCAGTTATACTTTAGGCTCAAGGTTACACTGGCATCATCTGACTGCTCATTTTTGTGTCCTCCTCTGCAGACCGTGCTGCCTCATGTCTGAATTATACATGTGAAAGCTCAGCGCATCAGGCGTTATTTCAAAGTTCACTTTAGGACATAGCAAACTAAAATATAGCTGATTCAAATGATTCTTGTATTCATGTTCTTTCATTCAAACATGCTATGCTCTCCCTCAATATGGCATGGGGAAGGGGCTGCACAAAGTGAAGATGCCATTCAGAGACACAACTGAACAACATAGATATGCATCTTGCCGGAAGTGCCAAAATCAAGTGAAGATCTCGCTGAGAAAAGAGAAAAAGCCATCAAACCATACCGTAGTACACATAATAAAAATCAATGCTTGAGAGGGCTCACTTGTGAGATCAAAAGGAACACACACATTTGCACAGACCTCCACTATGCATTACATACAATGCCAAACATCAACCAATATCAGGCAATGAATCACTGAGTAGAAAAATGGGCAACCACTATGGCATGGGACTGCATTTATTACTATGCACTCAGTAACTGCATCTTATGCTAGGCACACAGTAATTACATCCTATTCTAGGCACACAATAACTCCGTCTTATGCTAGACAAACAGTGAATGCATCTTGTACTAGGCACACAGTAACTGCACATTATGATAGGCAAAAGTAACTGTACCTTGTACTAAGCACATAGTAACTCCATCCTGTACCAGACACACACTAACTTCATCCTAAGCTAGGCACACAGTAACTGCCCCTTCCACTAGGCACACAGTACCCGTATTCTATTCTCACCATACAGTAAACTTAACTTAAACTCGGAACAATGTAACCATTTGATACCTAGCAAACAGTAACTGTATAATATACTCGGCACACATTAACTGCATCCTATGCTAGGCAAACGGTAACTGCATTTTATGCTAGTCACACAGTGAATGCATCTTGTACTAGGTACACAGTAACTGCACCTTATGATAGGATATCATATGTACGTGGATGACACGCAGCTGTATATCAAGGTGACATTGACAGAACACATAAAAACTATGAACCAAGCCCTTACGAGAATCCGCCAATGGCTAACCTTGAACCACCTGAAGCTAAACCCGCAGAAAACTGAATTCTTACTGATTACACCTCAGAAAAGTACATTCAAGTTAGCAGAATGGTCCAATATTATCACTGCTTTAAATTGTACCCCAAAGATAGTCTACTCCACTAAATATTTGGGAATTACTCTTGACAAAAATCTGAACATGATTGCACATATCAACACAATGGCAAAGAACACAAGCTACCTGCCCAAACTAAAACCATTCCTAAATAAAACAGATCTTAAAACAGCAGTCCAGGCACTGGTCATTTCCAGGATAGAATATGGGTGCACTACACTGGCAGGTCTTCCCAAGGTCACAACAGCCCCTTAGAAGGCATGTCTTAATGCAGTCACAAGACTGATATCGGGATCCCAAAAATTAGACCATATCTCCCCACACTTGAAAATGATCAACTGGCTACCCTTCAAAGCAAGAATTCACTTCAAGTTAACCTGCATCACGCATAATGCATTGTACCATAAAACGCCAGTTTACCTTGCCCAGAAAATTACGCAGTCAGGAGGAAACCGAAGCACCAGGAGCAAAGATGATCTACTTCTGAAACCAGTTCATTTTTGTAAGGAAAATAACTTATGACCGAGCGTTCTTTGGGGCAGCACCACGAATTTGGAACGCACTCCCCCCTAGCATTAGAATTCCATCCATCACAGCATTAGAAAAAGAAGCAAACTCATTCTATGTGAGAACATTTCTACAATAGGACCTTGCAGCAGTACCTATGGATACAATCTTTCCATGTTTGCTTCCAGTCATCCGCCAGCCTCTCACTTCCCACACATGAGCGGGTATATATGTAGCACATGTGGTGGTGGGATTTAATGCGCTTTGATACTAACTCAATTGTTGATCGGTATCTATGTTTATATGCTTCCCTGAAGTGTACTGTTGTAAAAAGTTTGTGATTTGCAATTTATGGTTGTAAATGGTTCTAATGTTGAAATACTTCTGTAAAGCGCTCTGATACCCCTTGCAGGGTCATGTTCGCGCTATAGAAAACTCTAAATAAAATGAAATAAGCACACATTAACTGTCCCCTGTACTAGGCACTCAGTAACTGTACCTTGTACTAAGCATAAACTAATTGCACCTTCCGCTAGGAACACAGTACCCGTATTCTATTATCACCATACAGTAAACTCAACTTAAACTCCGAACACTGTAACCATATTTTATACCTAGGAAACAGTAACTGCATCTTATAATAGGCACACAGTAACTTCATTTTCAGCTAGGAACACAGTAACTGCATATTATTCTAGGCACATAGTAACTGCATCCTATGCTTGGAAAACAATAACTGCATCTTATACTAGGCACACAGTAACTGTGGCTTGTACTAGGCACATAGTAACTGCATCTTCTACAAGGCACACAGTAACTGCATCTTATGTAAGGCAAAGAGTATCTCAATACCGTGTTAGGCACACAGTAACTGCATGTTCTACTAGACACGCAGCAACTTCATCGTAGGCACACAGTGAAAGCATCTTATACTAGGCACACAATAACTGCATCCTGTACTAAGCACATATTTACTGCACCTTGTACTAGGCACAAAGTACCAAAACCTTGTTGTTGTAATACTTTATTTCGGCCATAGGCCATAAAAGGTTTACAGTTAAACAAGATTAAAATGTTTCCACATCCAACTGTACATCATTCATGATGTGTTTATATTCAGTACATATAACATAGATGACTTTCCTATATGCATTTCAGACCAAGGTATTCAATCAAACCAGGACACAACACCAGGCAAGGACCTCCCATGGTCCGCCATGCCTGGAGGAAAAGTAAGTGCTTGTCCTTTTGCCCATCATTTGATCTTGTGTTGAGGAAGACCATACTTTGTGGAATGCGTAATAACTTTTGTTTTAGTTGAAACCACTAAAATGCATATGTATATAAAAAATCGACTGAAATTAATTAATGCAATAGATGATATAAAATATGTACTTTAATGTGCTTCAAAATAGATGTATATTGTTTACTGCAAACCCAGACATTACAATTTCACAATTTCATAATTTCAGCCCCATCTTGCTCCATGCAAATCCTCCTGCTAATAAGTCTTTAGATATAGCAAATATTGAGTATGGTGCTGTGTTGCAGCACTCTTAGGGCGTCTTGATGTTTGCTGAACCCTAGCCTGTTGCACAATGTGCAAAACCATTTCTTCCTTGCCCTGGTATATGCCGGGGAAAAGAAGAGGATATGCACAATGTTTTCAATTATGCCTAAAGTGCATGAAGTGCAGAAAGCTCCCCCTGGATTTCCCATTTTGCTGTACAGCTCTTGGTCTGAAGAATTGCATAGCGAAATTTCAGGTACAAGATTCTTGCCAGGATGGCTGGATAATATCAAGAAACTCTTAATGGCATTGGCTAGGTTTAACATTATGAAATTGCACCGTTAATGTCCCCAAAGTGGGGTCCCGGTGGAGTGCATTTAAGACATATGCCCAATATACTTGCTTCAGGCGACTCTTGGAGCCTTGCACCAACTGCTCTGGCTCTGTCCACTAAGAAAGAAGATCGAATTCTGCAAGCCATTTAGTGACATGTCTAAGCCAAGGGAAGGTTAAGCATCTGTCAAGGACTAGGAGTTCTTTGATGCCCTCTCTATGGACCCCAGGTCTGGCGTACTCCATAGCATAATCCAGTAGAGAAATGGGCATAAAACTGCGATTTGCTCTACCCGTTTTATATTTAGGTTGTGGAACATTGGGATTAATGTTGTTGTCAATGGTAGCCCCAGGATCCTTCTCACAAACTTATTCTCCCCAGCAGCTGCCTGTGCTTTGTGTTTATAGATCTCTAACACGTATAGTAGATACCCAGTAACCTCTCCTTATGCTTGGCACACAGTAACTGCATCTTATACTAGGCACACAGTAACGGCGTCATGTACTAGGCACATAGTAACTGCATCTTATACTAGGTTCACAGTACCATTGTCATATACTAAGCACATAGTATCTGCATCGTATACTAGGCACATAGTAACTGCATCTTATTCAAGGCACCCTGTTACTTCATACGGTCTTAGGCACACCGTAACTGCATGTTCTACTAGACGCGCAGGAACTTCATTCTAAGCACACAGTAAAAGCATCTTATGGAAGGCACACAGTAACTGGATCCTGTACTAGGCACACATTTACTGCACCTTGTACTAGGCATACAGTAACAACACCTTGTACTAAGCACACTATAACTACATCTTGTACAAGGCACACAGTAACTGCATCTTGTTCCTTGTACAAGATGTCTTTTTGTAGGCCCACATTAAGTTCATCCTATGCTAGCCATACAGTAACTGCATCTTGTAATAGGCACTCAAAACCTTATCCCATACTAGGTAACTGCATCTTCTTCTTGGAAAGCAGGAACTTCATTTTATACTAGGCGCATATTAACTGCATCTAATACTAGACATGCAGTAACTTTATTCTATACTTCACATAGTAACTGTATCTTATACTAGGCACACAAAACCAAATCCTAAACAAGGCACGAAGAAACTGAATCTTCTGCTAGGCACACCGTTATTGCACCTTCAAATAGTCATGCAGTGTCCTCCTCCTATTCCAGACCTAGTAACTGCATCTTATACTACAGATGCAGAAACGTCATACTATGCTAGGCATGCAGTAACTGTAATTTATACTTGACACTGAATAACTGCATCTTTTACTAGGCTCCCATTAACTGCATCTTATACTAGCACACAGTAACTTGCTATTCTAGGCAAACAGTAACTGCATCTGATGATAGACACAGAGTAACTACATCCTATATTAGGCACACAGTAACATCCTCTTATTCTAGGCACACAGTAACTGCATCTTGTCCTAGACATGCTGTAACTGCATCCTATACTAGGCACACAGTAACTGCATCTTATGCTAGACACACAGTAACTATATTTTATACTAGGCACACAAAAACTGCATCTTATACTCTGCACAAAGTAACTGCATCTTATACTAGGCACACAGCATCTTCATCCTATACTAGGCACTCAGAAACAGTATCTTAAATTAGGCACTCAATAACTGCATCTTATGCTAGGCACACATTAACTGCATATTTTACTAGGCACACAGTAACTGCATCTTATACTAGGCATTCAGTAACTCTATTCTATGAAAGGCACAGAGTAACTACACCTCATACCAGGCATACAGTAACGGCATCTTCTATTAGGCACACAGTAACTGCATCTTATACTAGGCACACCGTAGTGTTATCCTATACTAGGCACACAGTAACTGTATCCTATTCTAGACACACAATAAGTACATCTTATGGTGGTAACACACACAAATAACTGCATATTCTACCAGGCACACAGTAACTGCATCTTATTCTAGGCACCAAATAACTTCATACTATTCTAGGTACACTGTAACTGCATCTTATTCTAGTCACACAGTTAGAGCATCCTGTACTAGGCAATTTTACACTAGGCACACAGTAATTAATGGCATCTTTTATTAGGATCACAGTAACTTAATTCTATACTAGGCACTCGGTAAATGCACCTTAGGCCAGGCACATAGTACCTGCATCTTTTTCTAGGCACACACAAACTGCATCTTTTTCTATGCACAGAGTAACTGCATCTTATACTAGGCACACAGTAACTGCATCCTGTACTAGGCAGACAGTAGATGCATTTTATGCTATGACCACAGTAAATGTATCTTATGCTAGACACACAGTTCATCCTGTATTAGGCACACAGTAACCACATCCTATGATTGGAACAGAGTAACTGCATCCTATGCTAGGCACACAGCAACTGAATTCTATATGAGGCACACAAAAGAGGAACCTTACACTCAGCACACAGTAACTGTATCTTATGTTAGCTACACGGTAACTGCGTCCTGTACTTGGCACATAGTAACTGCACCTTGTACTAGGCATAATGTAACAAAACCTTGTACTAAACACATAGTAATTGCATCTTGTACTCATCACACAGCAACTGCTTCTTATACTAGGCAGACAGTAACTCTATCCTTTGCTAGGCACACAGTAACTGCATCTTATGCTTGGAACACAGTAACTGCAACTTATAGTCAGCACACAGTAACCGGATTTTATACTCGGCACACAGCAACTCCATCTAATACTCAGCAAACAGTAATTGCATCTTATGCTAGTCACACATTAACCAAATTCTATGATTGGTACACAGTAACTACTTCCTGTGCTGCATCGGTATACAACCTTTAGAACGCAACTTTTACAACGCACTACCATTACAACGAAACTTTTACAACGCAAATACTATTACAACGCATGTATTTACAACGCATGTTTTTACAACGCAGGTACCTTTACAACGCATACCATTACAACATAAGTATTGGTAAGTATATAATTATATTTAAAATGTTATATGTTTTTTTTTTAAAGGGGTATTTTTAGGGTTCAGGGTCAGTTTTGGGTTTTTGGGTAAAGGGGTATTTTTAGGGTTCAGGGTCAGTTTTAGGTTTTTGGGTAAAGGGGTATTTTTAGGGTTCTGGGTCAGTTTTGGGTTTTTGGGTAAAGGGGTATTTTTAGGGTTCAGGGTCAGTTTTGGGTTTTTGGGTAAAGGGGTATTTTTAGGGTTCAGGGTCAGTTTTGGGTTTTTGGGTAAAGGGCATTTTTAGGGTTCAGGGTCAGTTTTGGGTTTTTGGGTAAAGGGGTATTTTTAGGGTTCAGGGTCAGTTTTGGGTTTTTGGGTAAAGGGGTATTTTTAGGGTTCAGGGTCAGTTTTGGGTTTTTGGGTAAAGGGGTATTTTTAGGGTTCAGGGTCAGTTTTAGGTTTTTGGGTAAAGGGGTATTTTTAGGGTTCAGGGTCAGTTTTGGGTTTTGGGGTAAAGGGGTATTTTTAGGGTTCAGGGTCAGTTTTGGGTTTTTGGGTAAAGGGGTATTTTTAGGGTTCAGGGTCAGTTTTGGGTTTTTGGGGTACAGGGGTGTTTTTAGGGTTCAGGGTCAGTTTGGGGTTTTGGGGTAAAGGGGTATTTTTAGGGTTCAGGGTCAGTTTTGGGTTTTTGGGGTACAGGGGTACAGGGTAAAAATAAAGAATAATTAAATTTAAATTAAATTAAATTAATTAAATTAAATTAAATTAAATTAAATTACATTAAATTACATTACATTAAATTATATTAATTTCAATTAATTTACAAATAAAAAATTAATATATACTTACCAATACTTACGTTGTAATGGTATGCGTTGTAAAGGTACCTGCATTGTAAAAACATGCGTTGTAAATACATGCGTTGTAATAGTATTTGCGTTGTAAAAGTTTTGTTGTAACGGTATGCGTTGTAAAAGTATGCGTTGTAACGTCATACATCCGCTGGATCCACAGTAGCTGCATTTTACACTAGGCACACAGTAACTGCATCTTGTACTAGACACACAGAAACGTTATCCTATATTAGGGACACAGTAACTATATCTTATGCTAAGCACACATAAGAGGATCTCATGCTAGGTACACAACAATTGCATTTTGTTTTGTGAAACACAGTTTGGAGAATAGGAATGGATAGATAGGCATCTTTGGGTCCAGACGGACCATCCAATCCTTTCCTGCAATAAGTCTGCTAGAAGATGGATATCCTTCATCTTGAAGTGTCTGCATGTGATGAAGTAGTTTAACTGTGTCAGATTTAGAACCAACCTGTGTCCACCCCTTCTTTTTTGTACTAAAAAATAAGTTACTGCAAAACCCACAGGATGGGGATTGCAATAGGAAACCAATCGCTTCTGCAGCAATTCCTCCAGTTCGGGGTCTATAAAAGTGGACACTGGTACAGAAGATGTCACTTCTGAGGGGGTCCCATGGCAGGGTGTCTATTAAAATTCTAGGTGGAAACCCTGAATGGTTTGTAGTACCCATGCATCCTGAGCCTACACACTACAATTGTGTAGAAAGATTTGCACTCGACCCCCCTCTGAGGCATCAATAACCCTTACCTGAGGAGGTAGTAGACTAGAAACCTTGTCTGGGACCACCTATGTGGAAACACCGTTGGGAAAATCGCTTCCTGAGTGGGAAGAAGATATCTCCCTTTGGTGGAGTCCTGCCAGTCACCTTGGGCCTTGATAGTACTATTGGCCTGGTGAGCATCCTCTACCTCTCATGGCCTGAGCAAAAAGGCGAGTCTGGAAAACCATCTTGAGATTATATTGTGCTTTTTCTTGTGATGTGAACGTGATGATCCAACTTGGAGATTTCCTAAACAAATGTGTCTCTGAAGAGATGCCCCTCAGCTAAGGGACTGGCATCAGCTGAATCAAGTTCTGAGAGGTTAGTGTTCATGTTCAAACCAGGAGATTACTGTCTCTCAGAAAACATAGCCCAGTTGGCACTGCCCAGTAGGCATATAGCCTGTTGGGCCCACCTTGCCAGGATATCAGGGTCAATTAGGGAACTAGTTGTCTTGGCCATCAGGGCCTTTTTCAGAATATTTGTGAGCGGCCCAAGTGATCTAGCATCTTATCTGGGCAACCTTGTCAAGCGAGGTTGATGTCCTTCTTTGGATCCTTTGCATATTTTTTTAGAAAAGTAAACATTATAGGGTCGATCTCTGGGGTTTCTGCAAACTTGTTTGGTAAAACTGGTCCTGGACACTCCACCCTGAGGTTCTTTACAGAATGATCATGTTACAGGGTGCGAGTCCAAACAGATGATCTTGGGTGGACGATGTCCTCTGGGTTAAATCTGAAGGGATAAGCAGAATATAAAGAAGGCACTGGTGCAGTGGCAGAGGTGGACTTTTTGTCCTTCTTTCTGCATTTAGGCACATTATCGTGGTCAGAATGGGTGGAGTCTATATGCACAGAATAGGTATCGTTGTCATCCTTACACTTGGACCATGACCTTTTAGAGGTGGACGGGACCAAACAATGCCCATGATCGTCAAGAGAACCCTGGGACAGATCAGATACGGCATCCCTGTATGGCCATTCAGATGACTTGGTTTTTGCTTTGCGAGGCTGATTAGCATTGTATCCCACATCTGCTGGTGCAGTCTACCGATCAAAAGCTTGCCACTTGGCAAAGCACT
The DNA here is from genome assembly GCF_964261635.1 of Lissotriton helveticus. NCBI lineage: Eukaryota > Metazoa > Chordata > Amphibia > Caudata > Salamandridae > Lissotriton > Lissotriton helveticus. The sequence goes on along the minus strand of NC_136069.1, from coordinate 1,693,336,387 downwards.
CTAATTGGGCTGTAATGGATTTCAAAGCAGCCACCAAAGCCTGATTAACTGTGAGCGATACAGCAGTCTCAAGTGCCCTGCTGACAGACACCTGCACTGAAGCATCCAAGGCATCAACCAAATTATCTCCCAAGAAGTTCACTTGTTCCTCTTCAAAGTAGGATTCATACTCCTCCTTCTCAAAAGGCACCAAATCATTTATATTGGGACTTATGTGGTCAGTAATCAAGTCTAATTCTTAGGATAACAGTAAGGGGGAGCCAACACCAAGTACAGAGGGTCTAATTAAAGATGAGGCTTCTCAGCAACAGCTGTAACTCAAATGATTGCAGCCCACCTAAAGTTCGTTAGGAAAACAAGTGGGGGTCAGGAGAGCCAAACCAGGATAGAGCGTGCACTTTGCTCACAAAAAAGGCAAATTGCTCTGTTCTTACAGCCCGACCTGGCAACAATGACACAATGTGATTTGATCAATCAATGCGGTGCCAATTGTCAGAGAAAGACGTCTGCAAAGAGGAGATAGAAAGCGGACAGTAAATAGCCCAATTCAACCCCAAAACAACCCGAACTGGGCTACACGCAACCGCCACACTCACACATGGGCCAGGTGACTAGGGGAGTCACTACGATGAAAATAGTGGTCACAAAGAACCGCAGGGAGTTTCCACTGGGCAGACAGGTTAAAATAATACTGGCACGTAAGCATCATCAGAGCGCGTGCACGTACTCCCTGCCGGTCGTGTGAGCCAGGGCAGTGAGAGGCATGGTGCGGAGGCACCCAGCACAGATTACCCTGAATATTATGCACTAAATGAATAGAACTTGAACCCTAACAGTGAAAACATTCAATAACACTCAATAAAATATTGATCTACAAATTGCATTGAATAGACAGAGGCATTAATCTTGACTGCTGAGCAGAAAATAGAGAGTTCTCAAATTGGTTTTCTATGTACTTATAACGGCTACTGGGCCATGATTGGTGGTTAGGAGCAGCAAAGTATCATGGGATATGTAGTGTTTATGATATGACAAACGTTTTTTCATTAGCAGCTGTATACATGCACATGATGGCCGTTAGAGGGCAGCACACAATAAGGAAACAACAAAACTGCAATGCCACACATACAGTGCAGTATGCCTAAAACAAAATAGGTGGCTCTGTCCTTTTTTTAATTGCAGATTTATATAGTGCGAACTCGACCCGAAGGTATTGGAGCGCTTTACATGAGCACCAGTTCATTACACACGGATTCATTTGAGAGAGCGCACTGTGCTTTAAAATTTGTAAGTGGTGCATTATACTCATGAATGAACTGCACTCGTATATATACAATGTGTAGTTGAACTTCGTGCATATTAAAATGAAGTTTACATATCTTTGTATGAAAACCTGTGAAGTAAAATCATGACGTGATTTACAGAACTGATTAATATTTTGTGTGTATTTAGAGAAATGATGTAATTGTACACGCATGTGTTGATCAAAAGTAACCAGATGTATTCACTGTTAAAAGATTCATATAAATGCCTGTATAACAAGTGCATATTAAAGGATGTTTTTAGTTAGCCAGAATCGTAGGCCTGACTTTCGGTCCTTCAAGGTTTCATTTCTCCTCATTTGCTCTTAAGGTCAGGAGCTAATAAAAATGTATGTGTGTAGAAGGTTTTCCTTTCACCCCTTCTGCAGGTGCAGGAATTTGACCTTGTTAATTTAGATTTAAGAAGATACATGGGAGGAAAGAAATATCTTTGAGGCGCTCGGACAATAGTAAAAGGGAGCACACTTTCCGTGACTGGAGAAACTTGGGAACCAAGGTCGGGGGACAGAGCGGTGAAATTAATTGGACTTTGTGGAAAGTTACTGAAGAAGGTGTTCACTGAACAATGTACCATGTGGCCCGTCAGGGGTGTAACTTAGCCTTTTTGGATTAGGTACAGCGATAGATCTGGAGAACTTCTGCTTTTGACTGAGGAAGAGAGCTTCTTAGCTACTTGACCCATTTGACGTGAGTGCACTTCTTTGGAAGTCAACACGTGCTGACACCTTTGGGGCACTTACTAGGAAGGGAGGAAAAGGGATGCCACTTTAAAAGTAGAGTAGGGACAGATTATTCTAAGATCGCAAATACAAATGAAAAGAGATTTGGACTCAGCATCTATACTCTGCTGTGTTCTTATTTTGGAATTTATCATTTTATGCCTATTTTGTCGTATGGACCTTACGGCTGCCTTCGATACCCTATCTCCCCAGGTCTTAACATCACGTCTGGGGGAGATTGGGGTCCGGGGGGCAGCCCTGAGTCTGCTCTCCTCCTTTTTAGATCATAGGGAGCAGAGGGTAATGCTGGGAAAATTTCTATCTCCATCCCTGTCTGTGCATTGTGGGGTCCCTCAAGGGTCGGCGCTTAGTCCCACCCTTTTTAACATCTATGTGACCCCCCTTGCCAGACTTATTAGATCTTTTGGGATGGAGGTAGTCTCCTACGCGGACGACACTCAGATCCTCGTGTCTCTCTCCCAGTCAACAGAGCTGACGGCCTCCAGATTCAGATCTTGCATGGAGGCCGTCGGCCAGTGGATGATTTATAATTCACTAAAATTGAACGGGGAGAAGACCGAGGTGATGGTGTTCGGCGGAAGGGAAGACATTTGGTCCTTGGAGTGGTGGCCTGACTCGCTTGGTTCCTGCCCTAAACCCACCTCCTCGGCTAAGAATCTTGGGGTGATGATTGACCCTACGCTTGATATGCACCAACAGGTCAGCAGGACGGTATCTACCTGCTGGGGTATAATCCATGTTCTTAGGAAAATCAGGAACTACCTCTCCCTGCAGGCAAGAAGGCAACTGGCTGTCGCCCTTGCAGGTAGTCCAGAATGCGGCAGCCAGGTTTGTTCTTGATCTTCCCCGACGCTCTTCGGCAACGTTGGCTAGAAAGCAGCTTCATTGGCTGCCGATAAAGGAGCGCGTTGTTTTTAAGTCCATGTGTATGGTCTATAAGGCCTTGGCAAAAAGTAGCCCTACAGGCATTAGATCCATCTTGACCTATTACAATCCTGGCAGGAACCTTCGCTCCTCCAACCATTTTCTTCTTCATGTCCCTCGCACTCGGAAAGCCAGATGGGGTGGCAGGGCTTTCTCCATCTTGGCTCCTAACTGGTGGAACGACCTCCCATTGGAGCTCAGGTCCCTCCCCTCTCTGCAAACTTTTAGAGCTGCTCTTAAAACCCGTCTCTTTGTTCAAGCATATAATTTAAGCGCATGAGTGCTAGCTTTCTGATCCTCTTTGTTAGGCGCCTTGACACCTTCGGGTTTTAGTTTGCGCGGTACAAGATGCATAATAAATAAATAAATAAATATTCATAGATTGCGCTCTGTATTAGTTTTCATATATCTTTACACTCTGATTTTGAGGTGGGTCTATATTTTGTTATTTCTGGCTTTGTAATAAATCTACAAAAGTTCAATTTGGAGTTCATGGTTATTAGATACGGATGAGAGAGAAATTGTACAATTGGTAAAGTGTATTCTTCCCTCCACACTTTTTAGCAGGCAATAAAAGACCATCGGCCGGAGATTCTCAAGTGAAATTAGGGGGTGAAATTGGGCCTTATCACATTCATATTTTGGTAGGTGTGGGGAGATGAAGTGATTTGCCCAGAATCACAGGATGTTGAGCCAACAGCGAGGGTCAAACCCGGTTCCCCAGCTCCAAAGTCGGCAGCTCTAGCAGTAAGGCTACAACCTCTCCCCTTTGTAAATACCGGGTAGCCAGGGACGTACCAAGGAGGAACTGTTAAATAGTCGGGGCCTACAGCTCACCATCCCTAAATGCCATCCCTAAATGCCAGAGAACAGCATTACACATCTGATGCGCACCAAAGGATAAGGTCACACTCTAATGCGGAAGGTCACAGGGCCCACGTGAATGTTGTCATGGTCTCGAAGCTGTAAGTAGAGGCAATAAAGTAGACTAATACCTTTCACATGAAGGATGTTCTAGTGGTGTGAAGTCACTTCCTATGACATCATTTTACGGTAAGTGGCATCATTGCATAGGCCCATTACTCCCTGAACTAATCATTTTAGGACTTCACCCTGCTCACACCAGAGAAAACAGTCATCTTGTGGACAAGAACAACACTGAGTTCGCAAGCACTGGAGTGGAGGATGACCCAACACTACATATACCAAACACTACAAAGAAGCAGCTACTTGGAGTGAAGGACAATTCCACAAGCACCCTCTGTCATGAATCTCACAGAGGACTGATTCGGTTAAAGTATTCATAGAGAGCTCTGTGGTACCAGAAGGATGTTGTGGCACCAGAAGAAGAAATTGAATCACCAGTGCCAACATTTAAATAGATATGTTTTTACTACTTCCTGAATAAGACTGATGGAAATCAGACAAGGAGACAGCAGCAGGAGGTTTGAAAGTGTAGCAGTGAGGACTAAGAAAGAACTCCCAACAATCTGAGCCTCAAAAAGGAAGGAATTCTGAGCATGTGACATGCTCACTTGCATAGTCACTTACTTTCAGTTTGTTACTTGCTTCCTCTGACTTACTAACCAAATTGTTCACTAATGCGCAATCACTCTCCTGTTTGCTCACTCACTCACGCACGCTCACTATCACGCTCCCTCATTTAACCACTTGTTTTCTCTCCCTATCTTCCACTTCCACTTGTGACATCCACACCCAACTTTTCAATGCATCCCACACATTGGCTGAATGCAGTTAAATATAAGATGCCAGAGATAACCAAGCTTTACCAAAGGGGACAGCATTAGCAGCACCAAAGACATTGAGTTGGAAGACAGATGTATTCTGGACACTGGTATGCACCATCCGTAGTGCTGAGGGATGGAAAAGAGACACAGCAGATACTTGTGGCAGCATGCACTTGATTTCCTTTGGAGCTAAAGGTACGCGCAACACAGTTTTGGAAACTTGGAAAGGGAAAGGAGACCTTGGTCTTCTCTAGATTCTGCTTGCTTCCGGTGTCCATGGTGGCTCACAGAAGAGCAGCTCTGAGTTGTATATCATTGACTCAAGTCAACTGGAGATCCCCCATGAAAGATGAGTCAACATTGCTGGCCCGCTATCCACCAGAAAGCGACGTACGAGGAAACAAATGCTACAGGTTGAGATGTTTGTGTAACAAGCAACCAGAGGCAGTAAGCTTGTGTCTCATGGTGCCCAGATCGCAGGCTGCAATCTGATTTTGGCCCTCAACTGCACTCAAAGCAGGTCATGGCCGTCAATGGTGTTACAGATTGTGTGATGACCAAGGACTCATGAAGCTTGGGGAAGATTCCCACGGAGGGTGAGTAAGACCCACATATTGTACACAGCTTCCACAGTGGGGCTGGTGAAAGACTGAGGATGAAGAGTTGTACAGCCCCCCAGCTGGAGGAAAGTAGGACAAACAAGGATTAACTCAGAGCAGTTTTTGGGTTCTGCGCCTCTGTAGAGTGTCAGCGAGTGTGTCATGGGTTGGGAGACCAAAGCAAACACAAGGAGATGATGGACGGAGCGCTGAAACTTTTCAAACACTCACCCCCAGTCACAGATCTGGGTTGAACCCATCATTGTTCTTTAGCTCACTTGCGTTGGGAGATCAGCATTCTTAGGAGAGGTAAAGTGTCTCTCTCACCCTCTGGAAATGGAGCCAGACGAAGGCAGGTATTCTAGAGTCCATCCTGTGTCCAACAAAGGGAACGTGTGAGAGATGGAGAGTGAACAACCAGTTGTGTACCGTGGTCTGGTAATACGGAAGCGCAGAAAGAAAAATATGAGAAGCTCTAAGGTTTTATGGAACTTCAGGAAGTCTTAGAGCATGCAACTGTCATGGCCGAGCACCACTTCCCTGTGTACTCTTGGACAACATAGAATTCTTGTGAGCTCTAGTTCTCCACTGTTTGACTATAGGACATGCAAGACATAGATTGGAAAGGGATGTGTTCTTCAGAGCTTTCTTACCTCCTGCTGCTGGTAGCCCCAGTGTAAGAAGAAACTTTGGACAACAGTTTCAATTGAAAGTTTATTGTTTTATTACTAAAAACTATAACAAAATGTTAAAAAGCATGTAATTCATATATACAAAGAACAAAAAATAATGTTTATGCAGAAGCAATGTAATAATCTTACTTTAAAATGGGTTATAGTTAAGAATGTCCAAGTGTTGAGATTATTGCCTATAGAGTTCGAGGGCTTAGGTAACTAAACAGTTGTAGCTTTACTTTAAAAATCTAAGAGGATGCAACAAAATATAAGAAGGTATTTACTAATAATTGACAGTTGAAAACAATGTTCAGGTGGGCCACGCGGGATGAGCAAGAGTTTGTTAAGTGGTTTTAAGCCGTCAAAGTGACACAACCAGGCAGCAGAAGATTTTCAGCACTGCTTTTCCCCAGCAATTTAGCTGCTCTGCTGACAAATTTAGTGAACCAGATGTTCAACTTTGTATTTTCTGAGCTCATAGCAGCTAATATTGCCTGACGATGTGCGAGGTCCAAATTTATTCCACTGCTCCCTTAATAGAATCGTTCTGTCATTGAGCAAAGTGGGGCATGTGCAGGCTATATGACCCATGCTTTCAGAGTGGTAGCGGCACACCCTGCATTTGGTACTGACACAGGGGCACCGCCATTCTGGCAGATGCGCTAAAAAAGGCAATTTGCCCAACCTTAGGGCCATAAACTTTAGCTTCCAGAAAAGTGAAAACATGCTTGATAAATAAGATGACTCATCCTCTGGTTTGAGGTCAGAAATAACGGCCCAGTCATGTTTCCTTCTAGAAAGTTTTGTCCTGTCGGAATGAAAAGCCCATAGACAGACAGTGTGCTTGATTATGGTCTTTAATGCCTGTTGAGACATGTTTGTTCTCCAATATTCCTTGACTCCGAGTAACGGTAAGGAGTGGGCCAGATGGTGCCAATGTATTTGACTAGATTAGATATTTTGTTCCAAAGTTTGGCCTCCAAACTACCTTCCCGGAAGTTGCCCAGTCTGTTACAGAGCTTGATAAACGCACCTGCCTCGACGCCATGATTTATTTATTTATGCGACTTATATAGCGCGCAAATACCCTGGGGTGTCTCGGCGCTTGCGGAGTAAATCAGAAGAGAGACGCTGAGTGTGGGGACTACTGGTTGAATAGCCAAGTTTTGAATTGTTTCCTGAAAGTCATAAGTTTGGGACTGGTTTTGATGTGGAGTGGAAGGGTGTTCCAGAGTCTGGCCGTAGCAACTATGAAACGTCGGTCTCCCCAGGAGGATTTCTTGGTGCTTGGGACCGGAAGTAGATGGGCAGTGGAGGAGCGCAGTGGTCTGTTAGGGGCGTATAGGCATAGTTAATGTTTTAAAACTTCTGGTCCAGTGTTGTTGATCGCCTTGTATGCAATGCATAATGCTTTGAATTTGGTGCGGCTTCTGATAGGCAATCAGTGAAGTTGGCGTATGACAGGTGAAATTGATTTGAACTTGGGGGTGCTGGATAGAATTCTGGCTGCTGCGTTTTGAACCAACTGTAGCTTCTTTAGGACTTTCTCTTGGGCATTCAACAGGAGTGCGTTACAGTAATCAATTTTTGAAAGAATTAGTTTGGACATCAAGGTTTTACCTGCGGCGGGGGGGAGAAAAGGCAAATGTTTCTTTATCTTTTTTACGGTGTAGAAGGAAGAGGAGACGACCACATTGGCGTGATGGATGAAAAAGAGCTTATCGTCGAACAGGACCCCCAAGTTCCGACCTTGGTGATGGGTTCTGGTGGGGGCCCAGCTCGTGAGGCCACCAGTTGGGGTAGCACCCTGGGGTGAGGGTGCCAAAGGTCATTACCTCTGTCTTATCGAATTAAGTTTTAAGCAGTTGCTCGTCGTCCAGGAGCTGATGTCTAAAATTCCCTCCTGGAATCTGGACGCAACTGTTCCACCATCATTGTGAACTGCTAGCACCAGTTGGGTGTCATCGGCCTATGAAGTTAGCCTCGTCCCATGTGTTTTGATGACCCTGGCCAATCCGACACATAGATGTTAAATAAGGTCGGACTTAGTGAGGATCCTTGGGGCACACCACATGGGATAGCAAATTCTGGGGAGTAGAAGTCGCCTAGTTTTACTGATTGGGTGCGATGAGCCAGAAATGAGGCTAGAAGGGCCCTGGCCGTTAGGTTGATGCCTATGGAGGATGCATGGTCGATGAGGGTGGCGTGATCGACCGTGTCAAAGGCAGCGGACAGGTCCAATTGTATCGGGACTGCTGTGTCGCCTTGATCTAGGATCATCCTGATCTCGTCAGTTGCCTTGATACGGGCTGTTTCCATTCCGTGACCCTTCCTGAACCCAAATTGAGGGTCATCCAGGAGGTGATTGTGATTGATGAATTCGGATAATTGCCTGTTCAATAGTTTTTCAAAATTTTTCGATGGAAATGGTAGACAGGCAATAGGTCTGTAATTTTTCGAGTCTGCGGGGACGAGATTGTGTTTTTTCAAGAGGGGTTTGATAATGGCCTTTTTCCAAACTGAGAGATAAGAGCCTGTGAGGAACTTTGAGTTACAGATACTGGTAAGAGAGGGAGTTATTGATTCAGGGATGAGTTTTAAGATGGAAGGGGGACAAGGGTCAAGAGGCAATCCTGATCTAATAGAGGAGATTAACTCTGATATCTGCTCTGGTGAGACCTGGTTGAATTTAGGAAAAGTAGTGGAGGTGATGTTAATGGGAGTGTGGTGGTTTGTGGGTTCGGGGTTGTCCTGGGAGGAAAAAGTGGAGTAGATGGTAGTGACTTTGTCTGCAAAGAAGTTGGCAAGGGAGTTGCAGAGGCTTTGGAAGATGTCAGTATTTGGGCAGGTAGGAGGGTTGGATAGTTTGTTTACTACCTGGAACAACTCTTTGGAAGAGTTTTGAGCTGAATCTATTTGTGTTAGGTAAAAGTTCTTTTTCCCTGTGATGACGAGCTCCTTGTATTTGGCTAAAGTGTCCTTGTATATCTGTTTGTCCTAGGTGTTGTAGTTTTTGCGCCAGTGTCTGTCTAAATTTATGCTGTGTTGCCTTTGTAGTCTTAGGGGTCCATTAGGATAGAGGGCGGATTGCCCTCGCCAGGCTGGCGGTAGCCACGGAAAGGCATGCGGTCTTCACTCTGGGGGGCCCCTGCGGGCCACCAGAGTGAAGGAGGGGGGTATTGCACATGGGGGGTACCACAGGTACCCCCCTTCATTTGCATTAAAAAAGTGGCAGGCAACGCGCGGTTAATGCAAATGCAGAAATGCATTTCGAGCATTGTAGCGGGCGGTGCTGAGAGCACGTCCCGCCACAATGCTAGAAATGCAGGATGTGCCCGCCACTGTGGCGGGCACATCCTAATGCTAACGTCGGGACCCCCCGCCCTTAAGGCGGGCGGTCCCATTTACCGATAGGGTGGCGGGCAATGCCCGCCCGCCATCCTAATGGACCCCTTAGTGTCTCTGAGAACCAAGGTGCGAGGGGTGATCCGATTAGTGGAGATGTTCTTGGGTGGTGCCAGGGCGCTAAAGGCGCTGTGTAGCCATTGGGAGACGGGAGAAAATTCATCATACAACTTGCATAAGAAGCGACTTTCTTCTTTGAATCAGATCTCCGCAAAGATTAATGGACAATGATTTCTTAATTAATCAATCAATCAATCAATCAATCATGTTATTTATAAAACGCACTACATACTCGTGAGGGTCTCAAGGCACTGGAGTGGGAGGGGATGCTTCTACTGTTCGAAGTGCCAGGTCTTGAGAAGTCTCCTGAAGGTTAGGAGGTCTTCGGTCTGCGGCAGGTGGATGGGGAGGGTGTTCCATGTCTTGGCGGCGAGGTGGGAGAATGATCTGCCGCCGGCGGTCACTCTTCGGATCCGGGGGACGGTGGCGAGGGCACCGTCTTCAGAGCGGAGCTGGCGGTGGGGATGTAGAGGCTGAGTTGGCTATTGAGGTACGCTGGTCCAGTGTTGTGGAGTGCCTTGTGTGCGTGGGTGAGGAGCTTGAAGGTTATCCTCTTGTTGATGGGGAGCCAGTGCAGGTCTCTCAGGTGGGGTGTGATGTGGCTGCGGGGAGTGATGTCGAGGATCAGGCAGGCCGAGGCGTTCTGGATGCGTTGAAGCCGTTTCAGGAGTTTGGCCAGGGCTCCTGCGTAGAGTGTGTTGCCGTAGTCCAGTCTACTGCTGACGAGGGCCTGGGTGACCTTCCTTCTCGTTTCAGTGAGGATCCACTTGAAGATCCTGCAAAGCATGCGGATGGTGTTAAGCAGGAGGAGGAGACGGCGTTGACCTGCTTGATCATGAAGCGGGTGGAGTTGAGGAGAACCCCTAGGTTGCGGGCGTGGTCAGTGGGTGTAGGGGGTGCTCCTAGTGCAGTCGGCCACCAGGAGTCGTCCCGGACTGAGGTGGTGGGTCCGAGGATGAGGACCTCCATCTTGTCCGAGTTCAGCTTCAGTCGGCTGTTTCTCATCCAGTCGGCAATGGCCTGCATTTCTTCGTCGAGGTTGGTTTTGGCGGTGTGGGGTCTTCGGTGAGGGAGAGGATCAGCTGGGTGTCATTGGCGTCGGAGTTGATGTTGAGGTCGTGTCGTTGTGCTACATGGGCGAGCATTGCCATGTAGACGTTGAACAGTGTTGGGCTAAGGGATGAACCTTGGGGGATGCTGCAGATGATCTCGGTGGGTTTGGAGCAGAAGGGGGGGGGGGGGGGGAGACACTCTTAGTTCTTCCGGAGAGGAAGGAGGTGGTCCAGTCCAGGGCCTTCTCTTGGATTCCGGCGTGTGGTTGAAGTAGACGTGGGTGCTTGCTGAGAAGATGGGGTCAAGCGTGTGGCTGGCGTAGTGGGTGGGTGTTGTGATGAGTTGTCTGAGTCCGAGGTTGATGAGGCTGTCGATCAGAGTGGAAGAGTTGGGGTCATTGTTGTTCTCGAAGTGGAAGTTCAGGTCCCCGAGGAGGATGTAGTCCGTGGAGGTGAGGACGTGTGTGCTGATGAAGTCGGCGATGGAGTCGCTGAACTGCGGTCGGGGACCGGGGGGTCTGTAGATGAGGGTGCCTCTGAGGGTGGTGTTGGGGTCGTGTGGATCTGGAAGTGCAGGTGTTCGGCGGTGCTGAGGGTGTCGTCGGTGTTGGTTGATACTTTGAGAGTGTTCCTGTGGATGATGGTGATTCCTCCTCCTACTCCGTTGGTGCGGTCCTTGCGGGTAATCTTGTGGCCTTCCAGGATGGCTATGGCAATGTCAGGTACCGAGGAGGGTTTCAGCCAAGTTTCTGTCAGGAAGGCGACATCTGGGGCGTTGGTGTCGAGTAGGTCCCAGAGTTCGGCGGCGTGTTTTCGGGTGGAGCGGATGTTCAGCAGGATGCATCTGAGGAAGTTGGGTTCCTTTTTGGGCGTGTTGGCGGGCCGGATGCTGGTGAAGCTGCAGTTCCAGCAGGAGAAGGGTCCTTGGATGCGTTTCGGGGTGGCCTGGTAGCAGGTGCGAGATCATCCGACGTTGAGTGCGCGGAGAGTGCTGGAGTCGTAGCTGAGGCGGGCGTTGTGGTTTGTGTGCGGGAGCCAGGGGATCTGGTGCTGGGTGGGGTCCAAGTCCACTTTGGCGCCTCCTGCCGCACGCGTCCACTGCGCGACCTCCATATGAGGGGCTGTGGGAGGGAGGAGCAGCTGGGAGCGAGGTGGCGAATGGGTTTAGAGGCGTGTGGGGCCGCAGGGGAGCAGCGGCGGGACGCTAAAGGGAGGAGTGGGTGGGGGTCACAGAAGGCAAGGGACAACAAGAGAAGGGGGCACAAGGGAGAATAACAGGGACATAATACCAGCAGTGGGGACACAGAGAAATAGTCAGAAGAAAAATGAGGCAGGTAGTACAGAGGCGAACTGAAATAAAATCAAAGAGCAGATGAGATACCGGTCAAAGGATGACAGCAGCAGCGGTGCTCAGGTCACACATGGGGCTGCGTGGCAGTGAGGGGAGCAACCTGCCTGGTGACAGGGTCAAGGGTCACTCTCTCTACCGCTGCGTGGCCTCCATATGAGGAGCTGTGGGAGTGAGGAGCAGTAGGGGGGCGGGAGCGGGGTGGGGAATGAGTATGGATGGGGATGGCTGCAGGGGAGCAGCAGCAGGAAGCTAAGGGGGGAGCGGGTGGGGGTCAAAGAAGGCAAAGAACAACAAGAGATGGGGACACAAGGGAGAAAAACGGGCACAAAATACCAGCAGTGGGGACACAGAGAAATAGTCAGAAGAAAAAAAAAGCAAGGAGTACAGAGGCAAACTGAAATAAAATAAAAGAGCAGGCGAGATACCGGTCAATGGGCGACAGCAGCAGCGGTGCTCAGGTCACACAGGGGGCTGCATGGCAGGGAGAGGAGCGACCTGCCTGGTGACAGTGTCAAGAGTCGCTCTCTCTACCGCTGCGCGGCCTCCATATGAGGGGCTGTGGGAGGGAGGAGCAGCTGGGAGGCGGGAGCGGGGTGTCGAATGGGTTTGGAATGGGGCGGGCCGCAGGGGAGCAGCGGCGGGAAGCTAAGGGGGGAGCGGGTGGGGTTCACAGAAGGCAAGGGACAACAAGAGAAGGGGGCACAAGGGAGAAAAACAGGCACAAAATACCAGCAGGGGTGGCACAGAGAAATAGTCAGAAGAAAAACGAGGCAGGCGGTACAGAGGCGAACTGAAATAAAATCAAAGAGCAGGCGAGATACCGGTCAACGGGCGACAGCAGCAGTGGTGCTCAGGTCACACAGGGAGCTGTGTGGCGGTGAGGGGAGCAACCTGCCTGGTGACAGGGTCGAGGGTCGCTCGGTCTACCGCTGCGCGGCCTCCATATGAGGGGCTGTGGGAGGGAGGAGCCGCTGGGAGCCGGGAGCCGGTGTCAAATGGGTTTGGAGGGGGGCGAGCTGCAGGGTAGCAGTGGCGGGGCTCTGGTCACACAACGGGCTGCATGGAGGTGAGGGGAGCGACCTCCTGGTAGCAGGTAGGTCGCTCTTCAGGACTTTAAGTGGTGTTGCAGTTCCAATTTAGCTTTTTCATTTCTCATATTCCCTGTGGGAGGGAAGTGCTTCTGGAGAGGGGGCACATTTGTAAACTTGCACACCATTTTTTTTTTACTATCTACAAATAATTGTATGATTTACGGCACTGGTGCTGCACAGTTGTTTTATGATCCACTGTCCATTTCTTGAGTCTTCTAAGTACCGAGAAGCTGTCAGGCTATGATGGAAGGTCCAGCGTAGGCCTTGAGGACCCATCAACTAGGGCTTGTGATGCAAAGCCCTGCATTGAGGAGCTGCGAGGCATGTGATGTAGAGTAGAGCATCATTGTTGAGGCTGCCGTAAACAGGCATGTGAGGGCCTGCACCATTGCTCAGTGACAGTTGGGATGAGACTGCAGGCTGCGAAATGATGTGGAGTCCTTGCGATGGGGAAGATCCACACAGCAGAAGTGATACGTATTCCACTCAGGGTTGTGCCAAGCATCATTGGGAATGAGTTGGTTCTGCTGCATCCACATTAGGCCCACTTCCAAGGTTCCAGGACTGGGATGGCACCAATTGGAAGGGTGTGACTCACAGATGGCAGAGTGCAGGTGCAGCTACAATGTTGTTGGCACCTTCTTTCCCTGAGACTTTGGTCGGGAGGCCAACTAACCAGCCCTTGAAGCCAATCTGGTGGCCCTGGGTTCAAGATATGTTTGTCCAGTCCTCACTCAGGCAAGAGGGCAGCAAGTAGCAGGTCAGCACAGCAGGGCAGCAGTTCTGCAGAGCAGCAGTCCAGCAGGGTGGCATTCCTTTCAGTCGCACAGTCCTTCTTCCTGGCATACTATCCACAGGTACAGAAGTGAACTTGAGAGGTCCATTATGTATCCCTAGTTCTGCCTTTAAAGTGGAGGCAGCTTCTATAGGCTTTCATTTGAAATGCACAGGTGCACAGCCCTCCTTGCCCTGGCTCCAGACTAACTACAGGGGGCCTGCACCCCTGTGTGTGGAGGCATGACTCAGCTTATTCAAGTGTAAGTAGGGCTATGTCCAGTTTCTCTCTCCCATCCTGCTATTTTATATGGCTGTCTAAGAGGAATACACAAAGACCAACTGGCAACTACACACAGTCTTCCTACCCAAAGACTGGCTGCAGACACCAAATGGCTAAGGCAGGAAAATGTCAACTTTCTAAAAGTAACATTTTCAAAACTATAATCTAAAATACAGCTTCACCATAAGAGAGGATTTTACATTGCAATTCTAAAAACACCATACATGAATGCATTACCTTTTCCCATTTTCTAGTTGGGAGTTACAGATTATTAAATGTAATTAGGTAAACCAATGGAATCCAATGGAAGATGTAGGCCTTGCAGTAGTGAAAAACAAATGAAAGAAATTCCCCATACCAGGACATGTAAAACTTAAAAGTATATGTCCAATGTTTTAAATATATTGCACCCTGTCCTCTGAAATGTCCCAGGCCTACTCTAGGGATGAAATATATATATTAAATATATGTATTAAAAAGGACAGTGTTGGGCCTGGTCAAGGTTTACGTCTCTTCAAACCCCATCCCCAAACAGTCAATCAGGCGTTACCTGAAGAACCTACGCAAACCCCTGAAAGGACCCAGCAAGAGAAGACCATCAACTTCTAGTATCTCTGTAGACACTGAATAAAACCCTCTGCATCTCAAGACTTTGCCTTTGAAATTTTTCTCTTCAGCAGAACAAAAAGTATGGGGCCAGGTTTGACAGAGCCACAGAGATGTTTGCTTGCCCGTCATATAAGAAGCGTCATATAGACTTTTATTTAAATGTTTGGCCTTGTTCCATATTATTTGGAATACTTAGAGTAAACTTGTATCTCTTAACCCTTTCTTTCCATATTCAAAGTGTGATAAACTCACAAAACCATCATGGGGACAGTCAGAACCAACCCTAATTAGCTGTGGCTTCAAGCAGTCAAGCTTGTCAAAGGAAAAACTGCAAATCATTTAGAAATGTCAAAACAGCCGAAGAAACAGAAGACAAAGAAAATCCAACACCAATTTATAAAAATAGCTCCTATTTTAAGAATTTGATGGCACAAATGCTAACAAAATCCATCAGAGGGTTCCAGAGATATAAAGTATTAAGCAAATAGTAAAATACTCCTTTTCATTCAAATCATTCAAATCACAAAGAAGCATTGAAAAATATGGTTACTTGCGAAAAATTTGAAAAGCTTTGTATAGTTGTGTTTTGTTCCTCCATCCCGCTTTGCACGACCAGCTGCAGAAGAGAGCAAGTCACAGGAGCCAGAGAAGCTACGCAGGACAGTTACCTTGGAGTCACACAAGTCTCCAGGCCAGTTACAGTCTCTATGGGTGACCTGCCATAGACATCAATGGAGTGGTCCTGATGCAAGGGATACAGATAGCTGAAGAGGCTGTACCGGTGCTGGGGTTCTTCTTAAGGCAAACTCTCAGTCCATAAACACAGTGGAGTGACTTTGGTCACAGGGGTGAATGTCTCTCAAAGTCTGGTTGAAGTCTAGCCAGCAACCAATTGCCACTGACCTACTGGTCTCCAGATATAATGAATCCAGCAGTTTCCTTGAATTGAGCCTAGTGTTTGTCTTGGGTGAATAAAGCTGCGTCCGATGACTCTCCTAGGTCCAGGAGACTCGGGTACACATTTTGAGCATTAGGACTTGGTCTACCAGGCTGCACTTCAGTGGACAGCAGCAGTCAAGCGATTGTTTGGCTACCACTCGCAAAGGAAGCTTTCTTCAGCTTTTGTGGCCTCACAGCTGTAACATTAAGCCAACCTACTGCCTCTTGGAGGTTCTTTCTCTCTCTGGGGCTCAGGAATGACTTTTCCTTAAGCAGTGGACCACAGGCACAGCATTACTAAGTTTGGGGTTTCTTTGTCCGTTTCACTGTTGCCCAGATCGGGGGTATGTGTCGACACTGTTTCCTCTAAACCGGAAGCACTAGCATGACCCGGATACACTAACGGAATTAGTTAGCTCATGCCGTATGCAAATGCACGTTTGGAACAGCATTGAAATGCGACCATCAATGGCGGCTTGTTACAGATCGAACGAGGCGTCTGAGTGACCGGGCCACCCGTTTTTTTTAAATAAGCAGGTATTTTTATGTAAAATTAACACGCAATGTTCTTGCTCTTCTATACAAGAGTTCTAACTTAAATGGGAGAATACTTTAAATTGATATGCTTTTCTCAGTTGTTTCTTTATTACATCGGTTTTAGGCTGCTGGTGGCCTTGCATTTATGGTGAACGGGATTACGAAGTAACTCGCTACACTTTCTATAGTTTTTTAAGCGCACGGATATTGGCGCCTGGGATTTATTGCCCGTGTTTTAAGGCCATGATAGCCAGGTAATATTTGCCTAATCATTCTGCCTTACTATAGTGCTTTAGACTATAAGTTGTTGTATTATGCTATCCTCAGGAGACACCCTGCTCGTTTTAATTATCTCTATGCCTTTAGAACATAGTGTAGTATGAGTAGTGACCATTCATGACTCTTGTTACTCCTATATTGCTAATATACTGTAAAGATGCCAGGGGGCCCCCCCAGGAACGACAGGACACCGTGATCAGTGGCATGCTGTATATATTGTGTACTCTCCCAGAGAGCGCCAAGCCGGTGCAACTGTGCTCCGAGACTCGCGCCAAATTCCTACTCTGCGCGCGCATCCTAAAGATGGCCGCCAGCACGTCGCGTCATGACCAGACGTGCATACACTAGAACGTGAACTCTACATATCTCCCTTTTTTCCAAACAGTGAAAGATGTAACTTATAGTCCGCCGTTCATATCAAAGTCTCGAAACCTGGCTGGTCTCACCACTGTTCTTCCTCTGCAGGTCAGTCTTACCGGGGTAGCCATGGACTCTCTCTCAGGAGTCTCTGGGCTACCTCCCCTATCATTCTGCGCGGCCTAGCTCTCCGCCGATTTACTCCTGTTCATCTCTCTCTCCGCTCCGGGGCTACTTCCGTCGTCTTGCTCCTCACTGACTTCTTCATTCCCCAAGTCCATCTCTCCGTCCAATCATTCATCTCCTGCCTCGGGCTCCTCCGCACTTTCCAGGTCTTATCCCCCTTTGTTCCACTGTAGTACTTTGTTGCATCTCGCCATGCGGTCCTGAGACCACATGCTCTTTCATACACCTTCTTCACCTGCAGGGGTTTACTATATTTGCTATCCCCTTTCCTTTGCATTGTTGCCAACTTGACTCGTACCCATTCTCCTTCCTCTAGTCCGGTATCCTTCACGCTCCTTCGCCTGTTGTAGTGCTTTGCGTAGACGGCCTGTGCCTTCTCCAAGTTCGCCTGAACAACTACAGGGGACCATTTGCTCATTATGGTTTTCTCTTTCCATACTCGGTTGTCCTTCGTGAAGGGGTCACGTCCCCTCAAGATTTGGAAGGGACTATATCCAGTTCCTGTGGGAGTAATTCTGTACGCCCATATCATTTGCCAGATTTCTTTCTCCCAGTCTTTGTTATTAGATATCGCTGCTTGCACGGATCCCATCACCACACGGTTGAACAGTTCAACTAGTCTGTTCCCTCCCGGGTGATAGATCGATGTGTGTTTGGAGAGAATGCCATTTCTTTCTATGAAGCTGATCCATTTGTCTGAGGTGAACTGAGGGCCATTATCACTCAGGATGGATTTTGGAATGCCCTCTCTCACGAATGTGTCGCTCAAAAACCTTAATATCATCTCTGTGTCCATTACTTCCTCCACCTTCACCTCCGGCCATTTCGAGTATCTATCCATGAGGACACACACATACTTTTGAATGCCTTGTCCATCCAAGATGGGACCCAATATGTCTATGGGCAACTCCTCTCATGGGTTCTGTGGAGGATCAAATCTTCCCAGCGCCGGGCGCAGTGGCTTGAGTGTCTTGTCTGCTCCCTGGCACTGTGGGCAATCTCTGACATACCGTTCCGCTCTTAGGTCCATATCTGGCCACCAGTAGCCTTGCTTAGTCCTTAGTTTCATCTTGCCTATCCCCAAGTGGCCTTCATGGAGTATCGCCAGTAGTTTGGGAACTATGCCGGCTGGGGGAATGACCTTGTCCCCCTATAAACAAACACTCCTTGGTCGTCCACAGATAGTTCTTCCCTGACTTCATAGTACATCTTTAGATTTTCACTGATGCGTTTTTTCTCTGGCCATCCTTGTACTATGTTCGTTTTCACTTCCTGTATGGCTGGGTCCTCGTTGAATGCTTCCTTCCACTCCTGGTTGCTTATGACCTTCTCTTGGTCCTTCGTCAGGGCCACCATCTCTTCTCCGCCTGCCTGGTCATCTCCTCCGGGTTCCATGGCTGCCGCCCTGCTTAGATAATCTGCCACTTTGTTCCAACTGCCAGGGATGTACTCCACATCATACCTGAATTCCAGTAGTTTTAATGTCATTTTTGAGATCCTGGGGGTGGCGCTCGCATGCCCACTGGAGGTTAGGATTTTCACTAGGGGCTTGTGGTCTGTCTTTAACTGAAATTGTGTGCCCCACAAGAATTGTCTGAATCTCGTCATTGCCCACACTACAGCCAGCATCTCCTTTTCAATGACGCTGTATTTTCTTTCTGTGTCGCTCAAGGTACGAGATGCAAAACTTAGCGTGTCCATTACCCCTTGTCCTCGATCTTGCATCAACACCGCACCCAAGCCTTTATCGCTGGCATCCGTTGTGAGTGCGGTTTTTCCCTGAGGGTCGGATCCTTGCCAGGGTATTGCACCTACCACATCTTTCTTTATGCTCTCAAATTCCCCTTGTGCTTCCTCAGTCCAGCAGAACACCGAGCTCTCTCTTGTTAACTTCCTCATGTGGTGCGTCTTTGTTGCGAAATGCTGCATGAATTTACTATAGTACTCGGCCATTCCTAAGAAAGACCTGACGTCTTCCTTGCTGGTGGGTGGAGGTGCTTCGCAAATCGCCTTCACGTTGTCCGCCTTGGGGGTGATCCCTTGTACTCCGATTTCATGCCTTAGGTAGGTCACTGATTCCATGACCAGGCGGCACTTCTCCCACTCCGCCGTGAGGCCTTTCTCTTCTAACACTCTTAGCACTTTGGTCAGTTTGGCGTCGTGGTCTAGTTTGTCTCGTCCCATCACTAGGATGTCATCCTGGAAATACTGGATGCCGTCTATATTCTTGAACAGCTGGTGCATCAATTTCTGGAACACCGCTGCCGCCGATGCCAGTCCATACGTCCGAATTGGTAGCACCCGAAGGGGGTAATGAATGAAGTCAACCTCCTGCTCTCCGGGTGTAATGCAATTTGATGGTATCCTGAGGTCAAATCAATGGTAGAGTACCACTTGACCCCTCTCGTCTTGGCCAGCATTTCTTCGATTCTTGGTAAGGGAAACGTCTCTACCACGATGTTCTTATTTAACTCGCGTAGGTCCACGCATAGCCTGACCCTTCCGCTGGGTTTCATGACCACTACCAATGGCGCCAGCCACTCAGCGCACGTGATTGGTTCAATGATTCCTTGTCTTTCTAATCCTTGCAGTTCTTCTTGTACCGCCTCTCTGACTGCAAGAGGTACATTTCTCACCTTGTGAGACACTGGTATGGCACCTGCCTTGAGTATGATTTTGTGTGCAAACTTCTCAAGCTTTCCCACCGGACCTCCAAATACTTTGGGGTACTCTTCCTTCCACTTGTCCAGGTTCGGCCATACCTCCGGTTCGGTGAGGAGGATCTGCTTCTTACCTCCAGGGTCCAGTTTGATGCACAGGTCGCCCTGGTCTAACCATCCTAGCACCGATGGTCCCCTTTCGGATATGTACAATTTGCAGTTGGCGGTGCTTCCTCTGAATTCAAATTTAAGCGGTCGGAATCCCAACATGGGTATGCGATCTCCGTTGTACGTGACCGGCATTATGTCTAGCTTCTCCAGGTCTGGGCCCAAATGTGGTTGAAGGTTTGGAACGTGTCATATTTACACGTGGATGCCAATTTCCTCAACGCCGCCACATACTCTTCCCCTGACTCCCCTGGTCGTTGCTTTCAGTGCTGAAAGTTGTACCTGTCAATTGAAACACAAACCGCCAGTTTGTAATGTTTGTTCAATTCCTCAATTGCGTGGGCATACATGTCGTCATCTGTGCTCTCTCGTTGTTTGGGCACTAGATTCTTGAAGATCCTGAGCCCCTCTGGGCCCAGATTATGTAACAGTATTCGCCTCTTTCTTTTGCTTGAAAACTTTTCCTCGTGCTCGTCTTCTAACACCTCAATGAAGTTGTCGATATAGTCTCTCCAATCCTCCCATCTCATGAGTGGTTCTCCTGGCTTGGGTAAAAATTGCACAGGGGCCATCGCAGACGCTGCTTGCGCACACATCTTTTCGGGTTTTTCCGTGGGCGGGGTGCTGCTGTGGCTTTTGGGGCTGCCTGGTGCACTATCCTCTTCTAGCTTCTCTATTTTTGGCTGGGGGATCTCTGTGACTGCCCCTTTGCTCTTCCCATAGGTCGCCAGTGCTCCTGCCCTTGATAGGTTGGTGTAGAGGGGTGTTTAGGGTCGTCTGCCCCTC
This sequence comes from Lissotriton helveticus, assembly GCF_964261635.1. Taxonomy (NCBI): domain Eukaryota; kingdom Metazoa; phylum Chordata; class Amphibia; order Caudata; family Salamandridae; genus Lissotriton; species Lissotriton helveticus. Next base: position 1,693,315,843 of record NC_136069.1, on the reverse strand, counting down.
TGCAAGCTCTTATATTACTTCCTCTATGCTCCAATTAACTCCCCCAGTGTGCCTGTAGGCTCTGCCGCGCTCTCAGGAGTCCACTTGCCTGTATGTGGTGGCTGCTTACAAGTAGGTGATTCTCGTGATGCATATGGCCCTTGGTTTCTGTTTTGTGGTCTATCTGCTGTCCAGTTCGGTTTTTTTTTCAGTTTTTTTTTTTCTCCTTTATGTCCTCATCCCATCCTTGTCGCCATTGTAAAGATGCCAGGGGGCCCCCCCAGGAACGACAGGACACCGTGATCAGTGGCAAGCTGTATTTATTGTGTACTCTCCCAGAGAGTGCCGAGCCGGTGCAACTGTGCTCCGAGACTCGCGCCAAATTCCTACTCTGCGCGTGCATCCTAAAGATGGCCGCCAGCACGTCACGTCATGACGCGCCGTGCATACACTAGAACGTAAACTCTACATATACGACCACTGTGCAGTTTTTTATCGTATGTACATCAAATCTGGTATTAAAGATATGCATATAAGAAATAGGGATATGGATTTATGGCGTAAGACATATGTGTGTGAGATAATACTATCACCCTGATGGGGGACACACACCATAAAAAAGGTTATATTTTCGTTTTTAGAAACATTTTAAGAAATAAGGAAGATTCAATGTCTTATGTTGAGTCATGCCCTCTAAGGTAGTAATGAATATAAGGTGTATCTCATTCTATATTCCAGATTTAATATTGATGACTACCGTGGCGCAATATTGGGTAGTCTTGACTCTGTGAGGCTATCTGTGGAAGTTACTACTGTCTAAAAAAAGTGTGTGACATAAGGATGTTTTTATCTTATTTTGAGCATATGAGTTTGGTGCATATTAGAACAGTGCTCTTTTTTGTTTCTTTACCCCAAACGTAGATCATCAGATAACCATATAACGGTATCGCGGTGACATGTTTGGATATCTGGATGTTCTGTGTGACCCCTTTTGAGGTAATAACACGTTGACTATTATCTATATCAATTAGCCAATAGATAATCATGTCCAATACTGCCACATAATAAGGGAGCAGTAATATCTACATGTCCTTTGACAGTATTGATCAGAATAATGCTTAATAATAAATAGAGCAGGGGTATGTTAGTATCATTCCTTGAATGGGTAATAAGTACCATGGAGGTACACATACATTGATCCAGTCTAACGATGTTTATATGGACTTTATGAAATGCAATGCGATCAAAAAGTTGAACATGTGTATGAATGTGAGTAGGGTGATAAAGTTTGGAGCTCTGAGGCTTTGTAAAAATACAATTCTGGTTTTATAAAAAAAATGTCTGTTTATATGTAATTTCATAAATATGTATCTTATACTGTGTATTGTTTTTATATTTCAGATATTTAATGTATTTGTGGGATTCATATAATCCATCCTGAAGAAGGTGTTGGCTCTTTAAAATATATGCCCACCGAAACGCGTCGATGCAATCCCTGAGTAGGGATACGCTAAGTCTGTGAAACAACAACTCTAACCAAGATAGTCTTACATGCATTAGAGTTGGATTTTATGTTGGACTATTGTATCTGCCTCAGTTTAATAGGAATCATACTTTCCTTCTTTCTGTTTCCCACTTGTGTATATTTTTTACATGTACTATTGCATTAATTTTTATGAAATTATATTGTGTATTATGTTTTTAACTTATATCTGAATAAACTGTACATCTTGTATGAAGTTACTATATTTTTATATTTTTCTCTTTGCTCCTCTTTGAAGTGAATGTTGTGGATATAAATGTGGATGCTGTGGAAAATTTACCCCAAGGGGAGATTTTGTTTTGACACTTGTTAACAGAAGGACCAGCAGGTGCAGCCAACTCTTTGATGCACCCTCTCTTTGCCAGCTCCTGGGAACCGCAGGGAAGTCCTCCTTCTCATGATAACTTAAAGGTTTTGGGGCCCCATGCAAAATTTGGGGCATATTAGCAAGCGACATCGATAATTATCGCTGATCGCTGCTGGAGTGAGGAAAAGCGGCGCTAATTTCATATCGCCCGCCCTGCTAATATGGCCCTATATTTTTGAACCCACTGTTTGGAAAACATTGAATTGCCTTAGTCTTTTTGCTAATCCAAGCCTTATTTTGCTAACAATATTAAATGATGTGTTAAAGGTTAAACTACAGAAATACACAGAAGAGAGGCAGAGAGAAATTTCAATGTCCCGGGGGCCCACATGGAAGGTGGGGGCACTGGAAAAGTACCAACTTTGCTCATGCCTTAAAACATCTTTTCTTTGCTCCTCTATAAAGTGCAGGCGTGACCTGAGGTCTGAGTGGCAGCTGTGCCACTTTTAAGTCCAAAATTTGCCCTCAGGCTACCTGGTCTCCCTACTTTGCATTGCAATGCGAGCTCCCACATTAATCAATAGTAACTCTAGGCCAGTGAATGCTTGTTTTTTAACTCAGTCCAAAAATATCTGAATGTTACTTGGTCAGGCCAGGTAGAATTTGAGTATTTTAATGAAATATGTTTATTGATTCATATATTTAGCTCCAGGCCTCTTTACTCCTCTAGGTCAGAATACATTGTAGTCTTTCTTCATTATTATAATAATTACATATGGTACCTACTCATTATCAGAAATCACCCTATTTCCCTGTGATGGGAAAGAAGAAGCCTGGAAGGTGTAAGTATAGCAATTAAAATTACAGAGTTCATAAATCCCTTGTAGAATAAACAGCAGCTGATCCTGGACGCATGTAATAAAAAACCCTGCCAGGGAGAGAAGGTGTATAGTGTTGCTTGATGCAGAGCCAGCACAAGGGCATTGACATATACATTGCTACTGTTGTCTACTCACCCTAAATATTAAACTACATACAGTGCAGGGCACACACCGAGGAGAAGCAGCCTTGAAAGAAGCTCTACTTTGGAATTCAGAGGGAAGATGTCCACCTTTAAATATCTGCTGAAGAGGATCTGGGCTCAGCTCCCCATGTAGATGACCTGCTTTATTAGCGCAGAGTCATTCCCAGTGCAGATTCTCTGCTTCACATACACAGAGTCACTCACTTTGTAGATTCTCTGCTTCACAGAGTCAACCCCAGTGCTCCACAGACAGCCCAGCAGTCCAATCAATGGGTGGCTGGGCCTGTAGAGTGATTGTCCTACTGGTCTGTGCCAGAGTGAGGGCTCTGATGCCAGCCTGCAAGCTGCAGACATTGAAACTCAACTCTTTTGTCCGCGATGGAGACCTCATCCTGGGAGGCGTGCTCCTGGTTCACTCTGAGTACACTTCTCCTGAGCTCACATTCAAGGAAGTGCCACAACCTATATCCTGCAAAGGGTAAGAGCAGTTTGTTATGTCATGGCAATAAATGTGCTAGCAGATATCCTGTGAGAGGCCAGACAGTTGATTGTAATTCAGTATGAAAATAATCATCTCAACTGATATCCTGTGAACGTGTAAGAACTATTTTGGCATTTTGGGAAGAAACATCACAGCTGATATCCTGTGAGAGGTAAGAAAATGTTATTACAGTGCGGATATAGGTATATCATGTATTGAATATGAATAGCTTATTACAGTATGTATAGAAGTGCCACAGCTGACATCCTGTGAGGGATAAGAACACTTTACCACATTATGCATACCCATGTCACAACCCATATCCTGTGATGGGTGAGATCAGTTTATTAGAGTATATATAGAAGTGTCACCACTAATATCCTGTGAGGGTAAGAACAATTTATTGCAGTATGTATAGAAGTGTCACAGCTGATCTCCTGTGAGGAGTAAGAACATTTTGTTACGGTACATATAGAAGGTTAACAACTGATATCCTGTGAGTGTAAGATCAGTTTATTACAGTATGTATGGAAGTCACAGCTGATGAACTTGGGCGAGGAAGAAGACTGTATTGCAGCTTTTAGAGTTCGTCATGAGATATCTTGTGAAGGGTAGGACCAATTTAATGTTGTAAGCATGTAAGTGCTGCAGCTACTGTCCAATGAAGGTGTAAAAACTGTATTTACGATATAGGAGCTGTGTCACAGCTGATATCCTATATAGAGTAAGACTTTTCTATAACATATCTATATGTCATAGTGTCACAGCTGAGATCTGTGAACCCTAATAATATTTTGTTATAGTATTAATTGAAGTCATCTCTCTGAGCCTGGAAAGTAAACGCAGGGCAGATTTTTTATTTATGTCACCATGTGTCACTGTAAATAAACTATTAGAAAAATGCATGCATTATAATTCACAGTCTTCCAATTTCATGTACAAAAACATGTAAATATTTCACTGTGACAAGCACCCTGTCACAAATTAAGCTCTGGCCCCACCCCCACTCTACTTCTCTCAAGCTCCACCTGGCCCAATGGTATGAAGAGACCACTGAATCAGCTTTCTCACACCACAGTGACAGCTCCCTTAGACCACAGTGACACCTCCCTCAAACCACAGTGACAGCTCCCCCAGAATACAGATATACCTCCCTCAGACCACAGTTACAGCTCCCTCAGACCACAGTTACAATTTCCTTAGATCACAGTGACAGATCTCTCAGACTACTGTAACAGCTCCCTCTGACCAGAGTGACGACTCTCTTAGACCACAGAGGCAGATTCTTCAGACCAGAGTGACAGCCCCCTCGAGCCACAATGACAGCTCCCTCAGACCACACTGACAGCTCTTTTGGACCACAGAGACAGCTCCCTCAGACCACGAAGATAGTTCCATCAGACCACAGTGACAGCTCCCTCAGACCACAGAATCAGATCTTCAGACCACAGTGACAGCTCCCTCAGTCTACAGCCACCAGTTTGCCCAATCTCATTGACAGAGTTCCTCTGGACTATGTGACAGCCTCCAATGAGATATGAGCAGTGGGTTGTGTTCAGTGACCCCCCCACAAGGCATCTACTCCCACTGTGCTGCCAAGGGTGGTGTTACACTGGGAATGACTAACCTCTCATAACATGTCCACCACTGCTGCCTAAGACCTGACCATTCCACCCATCTCCTATCCATCCATACCTCGACACACACACTGATCCATCCAGGCGACCAGTGTCACATTCATCCATACATATATTAAGTTAAAGAAACATTGAGAAGCCGAGGGTCTTTCGCATACAAGATCTTTTGACTTTGGGCATGTTTTTAGCCATGTTTTATAGCAGCCTACCTGCTCTGCAGCATGGCAAAAAGTGTTTTTAAAAAGTGCTATGACGCTAAATAGCTGTTTTGTAAGACATGGGAGACCACGTGCATTTGTACTTGTTGTAGGCAATCTTTGTGATATTATCAGTAAAATCAAAAAAAATTAAAATAGCCTGCAGACCATAAAAGAGATCTACAAACAGTCATAAAACCAGGCAACACACTGACCAGTTAGAACACATTAGCTTTAGAGTGCACCATGGGTTACAACATTATCGGTAACATGTACCTACACCCAACTATAACAACTTTTAGCAACACTGCGGCACAAGACCACAAGGGTATACCCACTGTTGAGCGGAAAAGTGCTTTTGGTGACCAGTGTCTTGAAGCACAGGTGGTCCACACAGACTGCCACTCCCGCACACTCACACTTACTTAGCACCACTACGCAATGTGACAGGTACCAGCGCGATCCATATGGACACTTACACAAACATACACACCTGACATTCGAATGCAGTACCACTGATACCAAACAGGTCAATAGATAACACTCCGCAGACCCCGTGGCTCTAAGCCTCCCGCCACCCTCCACTGTCCCAGTCACCCTGTATGGAAATTCACCAGCCTCCCCCTCCAGACACTAGGCCACTCATGACTGAGGTCATACCTCATCTGGGTCTCCAGAAAGCAGGTGAGGATGCACAGTAAGCATAAACAAGAGGTAAACGTAAACAAAGGGGTTCTTGGTGCCACTCAGTGAGTTCACCAACAAGTTGCAAAGCAGAAACGGGCTAAGAGCAGCAATTTGATACAAACGGGGGTCCACGAGGGCCTTCTGGCACCAGTCCAGTTCTGCGAAGCACAGTGAGGTTACACAGTTTCTTGACCTACTCCCAAACCTTCTCAGATGTGTCCCTCTGGCCTAGTCAATTCCTCTTACTCCTAATTTGGCAACATGAAGACTTCAGAAGGGTCAGATGGGGAGAAGGCAGTTGATCCACAGTGATGGGGTTTGTAGGGAACAAGCTGTGAATGGGGAACAACATGGAGTGGAGCCTCTCGGCTCGAGGAGGCACCCCATCAGTTACACATTGATTCAGGCTGTGCCCTGGCAATCTGGGTGCAGGATCAGGTGCACCTTGGAGATGAGTCGCACCAAAAGCTTCAAGTTACATGAAGTAGACTTGCAATTCTGTACCTCCCTGAAAAAGAGGCAATATGCTAAGCACACATTGAAGTCACGTGCACCAGGTGATTCCCATCACACTAGCAGGCGTCAGTTCTGCAAAGCCTCATGAGGTAGAATAAGGGTGCATCCCCCACCACCGAGGCTCACAACCTGTGAATCAAGCAATGAGCATGCAGCTGGCATGGAGCACAAGAGAAATGCGGCACAGTCGACGAAGCAGGCCACTTTGTAGCTGCAAATGGTGAATCCTCTCACCACCAACAAGATGCTTATGTGTGTCATGGTCCCTTCAGCACAGCATTAAACACTTTTTATTAGTGGCATTTCCACTTATGCCAAGTCCAGCGGTATTTGGACTAAATATCAAAATAAAAATATTGTCAGACATAAATATCGAGTTAATATTTATTACCTTTTTAATATTTATTCTTTTATTGATATTTAATTATGTTAAATGTATAATGACTTTTTTAAAGCTTTCTTTCAGGTGTGGGTTGTGGGTTTTGTAGGGTTATAGGCTGGGAAGTAAATTCATTCTAATTAAGTATTATTTAGGGCTCGATTACGATGTTGGTTGGAGTTGCCTCTGACCAACACCGTCGCAGTCTCGGGACCGACCGACCTCCTGTTGGCGGTCCCAACACTGCAATTACAATGTAACAGCATACTCCCATTCCTCTATGGGAGTTTCTGCTGTGGCGTACCAGAAACTGGAGATTCTGTTCATCTCTGCACCACATAGCAGGCCCCTCAATGTGCGTGCCACACGGTGCAGGAATTAACCTCTACCCCGAACCGTCTGCATTGTAATGCAGCAGTCAGAACTGAAACCGCAATGGGGCTCGGAAAGCCTCCATCATGTAGTAGTAGTAGGCTTTCCGAGCCTGATCGTAACAAGGTTCTTAATGTTTATTTAATATTAATAACTTGTTTGCTAATTAATTATGTAAATTGTGTAATACTTTTTTTTGGTGTGCGTTTTTGTTTTGTAGGGGTAAAGGTTTTTTTTTAATTTCTCTATTGTTATTTCAAAAATATAGTCAAGGTTCACATACAAACCTATGTCCCACAGGGGGCATTATTTATTCAACATTTCGATACAAAAATAGGGATAATTCTGTTATAGATTCTCCCTCTGTAGATTCATTTCACATCTTACGTCTATTGTCCAATAACTTTTCAACCCTTTAAACTCCTCCCCTACCAGGTCTTACCTAATCGAGTACAAAATACCTTTAAATTAGTCTCTGGGTATCCCCATGCCCTATATCCTGACTGTGGGTTGTAGCCCTAGTATGATGTTCTTTGTCTTGTAATGTGTGACTGGGATGCGGGGTATGCTCCTCTATCACCTGTATCATCACCCCCATGCCAACAAATCTTCTGGGAGCTTATCATCCTTTCTAGTATTTCACATATGCGCCTCCTCAGCCATTGCCCATTCCTTTAAATCTGTATTCCATTTGTCCAGCTGCGGCCCCTGTTGGGTCAACCAATGGATCATTATACTTCTCTTAGCTGTTGAAAGCCCCAGAATCAAGAATTCCCTGCTCGTCTTGCATTTAGGGTTCCTGGGGATCAGTCAGAGGAGACAAGTGCTTATCTCCAGGGCTATTTTTCACCCTGTTACTCTACTCAATTTCTCTAGGATGGCTGTCCAATAAGCTTGTATTATTTGACAAGTCCACACCATATGTACGAAACCTGCTTGTATATAATGACATCAGGGGCACTTTGGATCCCTAGATCCATTAATGGCATGTGAACTATATTGTATTGTATTTGTTTTAATCTATTACATACTGACACCTTACGGATGCCTTCGTGAATTCTTTCCTAGTCACTTTTCGTCATCTCATGTGGACTAACCACTTTTTTTTCTCCCCTACTTTAACTCTTGGGCACTGTGTCGGTGAGTGACAAGTTTCTGGCACCCCGCCATGGCAATCATAGTGACCAAGGTATGAGTGTGCCCTGGGGCTCCTAGAAATGTCAGCCATAGTTGCCGAGCCATAGCTGCTATTTTTGCAAATTGCAGAAATTTCCCCGTCCCCAACTCAAATGCATCCATTGCCTCCTGGTAGGTAATAAACCTATTCACAGAATATAGGTCCGTCAACATCAAACGGCCCCCCTCCTTTAATTTTTCAGGTGACATTATTTGCTCTATGTGGGCCAATTCTTGCATGGTCCAGATATCTGCCTCTGGCGCGTTTGGCCTTTCTTTAAAAAGTCTCTTAATTACTCTATTCCATATTTTAGCAATTAGCCCTATCAGTGGAGGGTACCTTTCCTGGTGTGTTCCACCCAATAAAGCCTCTGTGTTTATTCTCAGGAGTGGTTTCCTTAGATCTCAGCCAGCCCAATGTGTATATTATAAGCAAGGGGGGTGGTCAGATAAGTATAGAGCCAATATTCAGTTATCTGCTCCATTCTGAATGAAGAAATAGTCCAATCTACTATATGTATTAGTCGCATGTGTGTGACAAGAATACACTCTTTGATAGGGGTTACGATGATGGCAGATATCCACAAGGTTGTAGTTTAAGAGCATCTGGCACATGGCTTCTCTTGCTTTAGGTTTGGCCTCTAATCTGGCGGGTGTCCAAGGATCGTCCCCAGAAATAAGCCATCATCGCTGTTTGGGGCATCCATATTTATCAAGCACCATTTCATCCATCAAGTGTCCCTTCTACCACCACATATCTTCCTGATGGGTCTAAACAAGATGTTACTGATCTGTATACTCAGACCTCTGCCCCACATCTACCACCCACCCCTCCCTAGATCCCTTCCCACAACTTAATAATCAACAAATGTAGTCAATAAGTCTCAAAAACAAATCTCTGATATACGGCCAAACTGTCAGGCACTGCGCCACCCCATCTAACTGGCGGTCTAGCAAGGCTGCTTCAGTGCACCACAGTTGGAGTGTCTGATCTTTAGATTGGCAGAACAGTGTCTCACCACATCAGTGACAGTCTATGTCCCCTAGATTTCTAGGGGTGGGGTCCCCTCCCAATTAACCTGTACCATGGTCAACTCTCCTTAGTTTCCAGTTCTGTACCTACTGTTCCAGTGCCCATAACTACCAGCGATTCAGTCCCCAGTCTTGTCGTAAAATATCGTAAGAGCCTGCATCGGTTTGGCTGGGGTTGCCCTCTGGTTCTGATTGAGTTTCTTGGACTAAACATAGTAGGGAAAACCAGTTCTGCATTGTAATCCCCTCCACCTCAGTCTGTAGGGTACCATTTGGACCCACCAGGATACGTTCCATCTGTGATGAGTCCTGCAGCCTGGATCGTTTTCTCTGGTGTTGTGACGCTGACTCCTTTGTCGATCACAACTTTTCCTCTGTTCTCGCCAGCCTTGGTTTTGGTGCTGTCCAGCCAGGCCCAACAAGTGCTTCCAGTCCATAGCCTCCTGCAGAGTATTATAAAAATTACCTCTATCCTCTGTTGTATGCGGAGCCGAGCTGGAAATATTATACTGTACTTGATATTGAGCTTTATCAATCTTCTTTTGAATACTAGAAAGTCATTCCTTCAATCTTCAACTTTTTTGGTGCAGTCATGGTAAATATGAATGCCTCGATCTTCAAACCTAGGTAGACCATTTGTGCGAACAAATTGCAAGATTATATCCCTGTCTCTGAAGTTGAACAAACGAGCAATCAGAGCTCTGAATGGTGACCCTGGGCTCAGTGTTGGACCGAGGGAACGATAGGCCCTTTCTATGGCAAACATTTTGGAGAGCCTGATATTCGGAAAAGTTGATCCGATCCAGTTTTTCAGGAAAAAGTCTGTCGCAAGACCCTCTGTATTCTCCGGAAATCCCAAAAATCAGAGGTTGTTACTCCTCCACCTCACTTCTGCATCATCTGCTCTATCTTTCAGATGGGTGGATTGTTCCTGAAGTGAGGTCACTGTCACACGGAGTCACCAGACTTCCTCCTGCAGCGTGCCTAGATCCCCTTCTGTGGCCGTAACTCGGTCTGCCACTTTTCTTAGATCTGGACGCAGGTGGTTGATAACCATGGTCATACTATCCATTTTTTACTCTATCGCCACTTAAGAATCTCTTATAGCCTCCAAAATATCTGTTTTATCTCACACCACAGATCCCTGATGCAATGATTGTTCAGGATCCGGTCTGTTGTGTTCAGAGGAAGTCGGGCCCGGCACCCTATGCTGCATTATCTTGTTGGCTTGTGCTCCTCTTGTCGGCTTGTCTTTTCCCATATTTTAAACTAGTAGTGGTAGTTCAATGTCCACCTATTTCTTTTGCCTGTAGCGCAAGGTCCAGCAGGGCGTCAGGTAGGGACTCGAGGAGGGAAATCACCAGCTGTCTTTTATGTGCCAACTATTACTCCTATTGGCACTCTTGGTGTTGATCTTAACGGATCCTTAAAAGAACCAATATCTCTGGAATCAGTCCATTCCGCCTCCTCCAAACTTTTCTCACCAATCTAAGGGATCCACACGCTGTTGAGCGTCCACTGATTATTTGCTATTTCACAATGTGCTATCTCAGGTCAAGACCAATGGTCATCACAATCACAGTAGCTATGTCTGGGCCAGGCTGTCCCCACATGTCCTACCGGGACGCACGTTCTTTTATCCCAGTCTTCTTCTACTAACTGGGGTCTGTACTATATTGCCCCCTAGGCCTCCATGCTCTTGAAAATGCCCCAGTAGGTGGGCAGGTATGCAGGTATCCTCCCCCAGCCGGAACATTGCAGCCTCTCTGTCCAGGTCTAGCCCCGTCGCTGATATGGGCCCAGCCTTATCACCACAAACGGCTACCTGGTCAGGATAACCGGTGGGGCTGGATGTAACTCACCCGCTACCTTTCCGGGCCTCACGTATGGTGTATGTCTGGCCACAGATCTCCCCTTATTAAGTTACAGACTAGGTCGCCACGTATTCAAAGTGCTTTAGGAGGCGTTGGGTCTGCCTCCAAACTGGCGGCCCCCCATCCCGTGATCCAGTCCTTGCCTCACCATTGATGCGGACATCCTCACCATGCCACCACAAGCTGTGACTCTTGACTCGTTGTCAGGATTACCAGTGAGGTTGAATGCACTGATCTCCCAGCAACACCGGGGCTCATGTGAATTGCGTGTCAGTGTTTCAGGACTTGTCAGGACCGAGTGATCTCTGGCAGCCCCTTGCCACCAGACCTTTGTCCTCAGAGCCCCCAAACAGAGCATCGAGGATAACGGCCCTATCTCTGACAGGGGTCTCACCATTGGATCTCTGCGGTTCGGCCTATTCAAAGATCTCCGAATCCCCGGCAAGGGCCGGGGCCACCATCTTCCAGTCAGGCAGGCCGCCGCAACTCAGGATTTCTTAGAGACATTTTCCCTGGTTATGGACTCTTACGGCTCTCAAGTTCGGAGTCGCTCGGGTCAGGGAAGGTAAACTATGTCAGTAGATTCTGGTATAATTAAAGTTCCGCCTGGATTCCTGCAGGATTTTACCCAAAGGGGCAGGAGCTTAACAGGAATGTAACTAGCTGGCCATGCTGTCAGGCCACGCCCCCTTGTAGGGGTAAAGGTTGTGTAGGAATTTAACTACAATAATTATTAAATAATCTAAATTAATAATAATTATTTTAATGGTTATTAATTATGAAAAGTTTGTAAATAAGGTATTGTTTAAGGTATATATTAGGTGTGAGGTGTTGCATTTGCAGGTGTAAAGAGTAGGTAGTTAATTAAATACAACTAATGTATTATTAGTCAATTAGTAATAATAAAGGGCCTAATTATGATGTTGGACGGACTTATGTCTGCCCGACACCGCGATTACTGTGCAAACGCACATGGTGCAGTCGCATACTCCCATTTGTCTATGGGAGGTTGTATTGCGGCTGTAAACCGTCCGAATCACAAGCTCCCATAGACAAATTGGAGAATCTGTTCATCCCCGCACTGTGTGGCAAACACCTCAGGGTGCCTGCCACATGGTGCAGGGTTTAGGAGGGGGGCACCATAGGTGCCCCCTCAGCCCCCAACAGGAGACAGCAGGGTGAAGGGGACCTGCTAGGGCCCCCCAATGTCGCTTTCAAACAGCCTTCCCATGCCGGAAAGCCCGACATGGAAAGCCTGTTGGAAACCGACATCATAATCCATATGGAGGAACTGCCGTCCATAGGGATTACGGGCACGCCTTTGACTGGCCAATGGCCCCTTGAGCCCATTGGAATCAAACCGGAATGACCAGCCAGTTTCACTATTGACCGCCTGCATCGTAATGCGGCAGTCGAAACTGAAATAGCAATGAGAAGCTCATCAAAATTAGGCTTTAAATGGTTTATTGATAATTATGTAAATTATGCTATTGAGATTTTTTAAATGTATATATTAAGTGTGGGTTGTTCGTTTTGCACGAATAAATGGTGAAAAGGTAATTATATATATTAATATTTTAATATTCGTTAATTATTTCATTTCTATAGATATTTAATTATGTAAAATGTGTAAATATCATAATTTTATGAATACATTTTAGATGTTTGTTGGCTACTTTACAGAGGTATAGGGTTGAACGTTTATTAAGTAATAACAAAATAGTTCATTATTTTGTATGATGTTATTTATTATTGTATGTGTTAATTGTGTTGCTCTTTTTTACTTGTAAATAACATTGTATTTTATGGCTGTTGTTTTGAGAATATGGTTTGGTATTTCAATTAAAATATTTGTATTAATTTATGATATGTATTAAACACATATATATATATTGATATTGTATATTTAAGTATTTATATTTTTTATTATTGAGTATAGTTTTTAAATAATTAAATTTTCTTGAAGTGAATAGTCTATGTCTAATGTTGCACTGACTGAAGTGGAAACAGAAAATTTTACCCCTCCATAATCCAAAATGTACTCTACTGTTGAAGGGACTGGACTGGGATTAGTACATTTTACCCCTCTGCAACCCAATAATTTCCTTACTTTTCCGCTGACTGGAGTGGGAATAGTAAATTTTACCCCTCCACAACCCTAAACTGTCCCTACCGTTCCACTGACTGCAGTGGGAATAGTATTTTTTACCACTCCACGATCCAACATTTTCTCTACTGTTCAATTTATTGGAGTGGGAAGAGTACATTTTACCCTTCCAAAATCCAACACTTTACCTAGTGTTCCACTAATTATTCGAACAGCCCACAGGCCACGCCCACTGACGTGAGGCCACGCCCCTTTCTCCTTAAAGCCGTGCTGAGTACAAGCCCAGCTGAGACTACCGACACTCCTGAGGCGGATGCCGGGAGAGGGTATACACCTGTTACAACGCATTTTTTACAACGCAATACTGTTACAACGCATCTTTTACAACGCAAATACTATTACAACGCATACATTTACAACTCATACTGTTACAACGCAGATACTGTTACAACGCATGTACTTTTACAACGCATTTTGTATGATATGTGTATAGTTAATGAAGGCTATTATTGTCAATATATTTGAGTAATATATATGTATATTTAATTTAAATTTGTTAAAAATATTTTTAAAATATATTATTTTTATAAATATTTTGAGTATTAATTTGGGTATTAAAAAAATAATTAAAATATGTAAAAATTATTTCATTATTTTATTGTATTTATAAATATAATTATAATTTATTGTTATTAGTAAATAATATAGTAAATGTTAATTGAGTATAAATATAGTTATGTGAAATATCAAATATTATTAATAATAATTAATGTGAGTATTAATTTGGGTATTATTGAACTAAATTAAATATGTAAAAATTTATTTTAGAATATATTGTTTTTATAAATACTTTGAGTATTAATTTGTGTATTAAATAATTAATAAAAATATGTAAAAAATAAATAATTATTTTATTATATTCTATGTTATTTATATTTTATTATATTTATAATTTTAATTTATTATTAATAGTAATTAATATGGTAAATGTTAATTGAGAATAAATATAGTTATGTGAAATATAACATATTATTAATAATAAATAATGTGAGTATTAATTTGGGTATTAAAAAAATAATTAAAATATGTAAAAATTAATTAATATTTTTATTGTATGTATACTTATTTTGATTATTAATTTGGCTATTATAATATTAATTTAAATATGTAAAAATTAGTCAATAATATATTTGTTTTAATTTATAAGATATTTATATTATTAAGTTAATAATAATAAAATTGAGTATTATTTTGAGTATTATATAACTAATTTATATATGTAAAAAAAATTAAATAAATATATTGTATTTAAAATTATTAAATTTATTGTATGTATAATTATTTGGAGTATTAATTTTGGTATTATACAATATAATAGTAATAAATCCATTTATTTAAAAATGATAATAGATTATATTTAAAAAAATTAAATTGTGAATTAAAGAAACAGATTAATATTTTATACGTTTATAAATAGAATATATTTTAAAATAATATATTTGTGAAAAATTATTATAATATTATGGTTCCCACGGTTTAACATTGTTTTCAATGGATACATTTGTCCTTCATTTATTTTCATGATACCTTGATATATGTATAGCGGTCCGGAATTAAAGCAAAGTAAAGTAATAGAAAGAAAGAGAAAATAACAGAAAAGAAAGAAGAAAACAGGTAAGAAAAGAAAGTACAATTTTTACATGAAAATAGTTATGAAAATATACAATGCATTAATTAAATAAAAACGAACAAACTGTGTTTTAGTAAGTAAAAATTTTATTTTCTTATTCAAGAAATATATTAAAATAAACTTCTATTTTTTTAAATTTTAATGTATATTTTTGAACATTTTTAATATTCATGTAAAAATATAAAAAAAATAACTTTATTGTAAATAATCGCTTAAATATAAATGTACAGTAGTCCCTTGTTTATTGTTGCAGCATATCCTGACGTCATTACGTTTACGCGAGCGTCATCGGCCATTTTGTGGAGTACCGGAGCAGGAAGCAGCAGGAAGCAGCAGGACGCTGATCTACGTTCAGGTAGGAAAACATTTAAATATTAAATAATATTGTAAATCAAATAAAGATTATCATTTATTTTAAGGATAAGTTAAGTAGAGGTTGCTCGAATTGAAAAAAATGTTCTTAAAACAACATGTCGCTACTCTTATTTTTAGAATATGCCTATGTTGGGTCGGAGGGCGTGGGGAAGATCGGTAATTAGATTAATGAAATAATTAGTTCTATGAAATGATGTAAAAGTGTTTTATATTGTAATTAATATACAATAAATATAATTATGTATGCAATGTATTTAAATGCATTTTCGAGTGAAATTAAAGTTTAGAAAAAAAGAGTTTGACAAAGTTAGTGTCACGTAATTGTTGATGAAATATTATTCAAATGTAAACAGTGATATTTCCAATGTTTTATTCGTTCTTTTTTAAAAAAATAATGTTTTTGTTGGACATTCAAAATATTGTGATATTTGCAAAAAAGTGATATTATGATTGGTTATATTGTTTGCCATTAATTTTTATTTAAAAATTTTTGATTATAATTCTGCTTGCTTTATTATATTTAAAGGCAGAATTAATGTTCACCGTTATTATAAAAATAAGGTGAAGTGTATATTTATGGTTTTTGTTGGAGTTACTATATTTGGATTGAGAATATCAGGTTACATTGGATTTTAACATTGAAAAGGCCAGATTGTGTTTCGCTTTTTGAAGAAAAGAAAGGAGATTAATATATGTATGATTTATTTTCGTGTCTATAATAACATTTAGCACATATTTGTAATTTCATGGAAATATCACTATTTTGCTTAAAAAAATAGTTTTATCAACAATTTTATGATGTAGTTTTGAAAGAACAGTTTTGAAAGTTATTAAAAATGCATTTATTACATTTGCAAAGTAATTTCTAATTAATTAGTAATATTGTCACAAAATTAGGGTAGCAAATATTTAATTTGCAATTTTTAAAAAAATTATATTAAATTTTTTTTTAAAAAAAGTGATTCATGTAAGGGGTTTATTTACAAATTGTTGGTAAAAAATTACTAAAAAAAAAAAATAAAATGACCCAACATCAAATTTAGAAATTTTTTTAAGTAAAAAGGTTTAATGCCAATTTAAATTAGAGAGTACATTTAGATAAAAGCAGGAAAGTAATGTGAATAACAGTTTAAAAAGTAAGGATGTTAGCAAGATTCTCAAGGTAATCTAGAGCCACACACAACGAAAATTGTTGTAAAAGTCCCAATAGTCGTTCAGACATATCCTTAGTTCTTTGAGTAATCCGTGAGTTTAGACTACCTGTGAGAGTTTGTGATAGTCTCATTTCTTGAAAGCTTTGCTCCTTCTTCAAAGTTTCAAGAAATGAATAGAAATTAGGGTGGGGTTTTCCAATTAAATGATTGAAGGAGTTATGCCATCCCTCAATGGCATTATTTGTTTTAGCCTCTCCCTGTAGGCAACTCGAATAACAGTTCCACCACTCCACATGGAAACGTGGCTTCCTCCTGCGACCCGATCTGCCTAGGTGTCCAATCCATGTGTCTTCCATATAATTTAGAATTGGTGCCAATTTGTCTTCGTTTGTTAAATAATAATCAGATTCTGTAATAGCAGTGTAGTACTCGTCTACACTTTCGGGAGGGACAAAACAAAGAGCTGTTAATTTTTTTAATTCTACTTGAAGTTTGCTGTCTGTTGAGTATTCTGTAACTAAGGGTGTTTTCTGTAATTTACGCCAGAATGCCTGGGAAAAGTGGAAAAAACACCCTTGAATTTGGGTATCCGTGTACATTTTGGTGATCACATTAATCATGCTCAATTCAAAATCCATTATTATTTTCCTAGGGCTTTGCTTAGTTATAGATTTTATCACAGCTAAAAATTCTGTGTAAGTTGCAGAAGTCTTATCAGGCAGCAAACTATACACTAGGGGTATTACACTGTTGTTAATTTTTGCGTGGATAGTATAAATTTGGGTGAATGGATGGGGCGTGCTTTTAAACGTCCCATCCATCATCCAAATTTCACTAGTTTCAAGCTTTACAAGGTTACGTGGAGTACTAAATATTAAAATACGCTTTAGAGGGTTTTCGTTATCATGCAGTAGGAAAGGTTCATTAGCAAAAGAAATTGTAAGTTCGTGAGGAATATTGATATCAGAAAAACTATGTGGCGTATTTACTTGAGTATTACTTGCCTGCTTTTGACGTTGTATAATTCTACGCAAATTATGAATAGTTGGAATATTACTAGCAACATGAGTAGGGACATGTTGTGCAACCTGTCTCAAAATAGATCCTGTGGATTCATTGGAGGTGCTTGCAATAGCTTTCATTTCATTAACTGTTTCTCTAATATCAACTTCCATTGCAGAGGCAGAGTGGTTATGGTCAGTTGTTCTTACAATAATATCATTGACCGTAACCGCTCTGCCGCTGCAACGAGTTGTATGGTATTGCACGCATCTCCAATGAATCCGTGGATTACTTAACCTATCCTTACAATAAATGTAACCTGCATGATTAAGTAGTTGGTTTCCTTTCCTGGAAGAGATATATTTAGCTGTTGGATGTGTAGACATTTCCTGAAAAGAGAGAAAAAAAATATTAAGTTTGTGAATAAAAAAAATTTTCCCCTAGATTTGTATGTACTTTTCCTATTGCACCACTATTATTATTGTATAACTCTTTATTATTCTGCATTTTCTTATATATAACTTTTATATAGAATTAGAATAATAAATAATACATTTACTCTAAGCAAAACTTTTTCTACTGCAGTATTTACCCGGTGTTGGATTTAATATTTTACACTTCAAGATTATTTAGCACTTTTCCTATTAATGCACTTACATTGTGTTGGAATAGTAATTTACACCTGTGGATTATCCAGCACTTTCCCTAGTGCTGCACTTACCAGAAGTTGGAATAGTAATAATTTATACCTCTAGATTTTCCAGCACTTTCCTTACTGCTGCACTTACAGGGAGTTGGAATAGTAATTTACACTTTAAGATTATTCTGCACTTTCACCACTGCTGCACTTACATGGAGTTGGAATACTAATTTACACCTTAAGCCTATCCTGCACTTTCTCTACTGCACCACTTACCTGGAGTTGGAATAGTTATCAGCACCTTTACACTATCCTGCATTTATTTGTATTCATGCTTTATTAATATGTGTATAATGAAAACTGATTTTCACTTACTTTTTGAATTGGATCTTTTCTTTGCTGAGATGGGTTTCTGATATTGTTTTTGGTTATAGTTGATCTTTTTGAAGATCTTGCTGGGTTGTGTCCTTTAAAAAGAAATGTTTTGTTAAAAATGTGTGACTTATAACTTGTGAAGAAAGTGACTTTTTACTTCCTTAAAGTTTAGATGTTTTTAAATTCAAGAAACATAGAAATAATGCACAATTTTAGAATTATATTATTGGAAATATACTTTTGGTCTGCACTTTACCTACTGCTGCACTTACCCGGAGTTGGAATATTATTTTACAGGTTTCTTGACTATCTAGCACTTTCCCTACTTTTGCACTTACCCGGAGTTGGAATAGTAATTTACACCTCTACACTATCCTGCACTTTCCCTACTGCAGCAATTACCTGGAGTAGGAATACTAATTTACACCTCGACACTTAACTGCAATTTAATTACTGCAGCACTTACCCGGAGTAAGAATAGTAATTTACACCTTGGAACTATGCTGCACTTTACCTACTGCTGCACTTACTTGAAGTAGAAATAGTAATAATTTACACTTCAAGATAATTTAGCACATTTCCTACTGCTGCACTTACATCGAGTTGGAATAGTAATTTACACCTATGGATTATCCAGCACTTTCCCTAGTGCTGCACTTACCAGAAGTTGGAATAGTAATAATTTATACCTCTAGATTTTCCAGCACTTTCCTTACTGCTGCACTTACAGGGAGTTGGAATAGTAATTTACACTTTAAGATTATTCTGCACTTTCACCACTGCTGCACTTACATGGAGTTGGAATACTAATTTACACCTTAAGCCTATCCTGCACTTTCTCTACTGCACCACTTACCTGGAGTTGGAATAGTTATCAGTACCTTTACACTATCCTGCATTTATTTGTATTCATGCTTTATTCATATGTGTATAATGAAAACTGATTTTCACTTACTTTTTGAATTGGATCTTTTCTTTGCTGAGATGGGTTTCTGATATTGTTTTTGGTTATAGTTGATCTTTTTGAAGATCTTGCTGGGTTGTGTCCTTTAAAAAGAAATGTTTTATTAAAAATGTGTGACTTATAACTTGTGAAGAAAGTGACTTTTTACTTCCTTAAAGTTTAGATGTTTTTAAATTCAAGAAACATAGAAATAATGCACAATTTTAGAATTATATTATTGGAAATATACTTTTGGTCTGCACTTTACCTACTGCTGCACTTACCCGGAGTTGGAATATTATTTTACAGGTTTCTTGACTATCTAGCACTTTCCCGACTTTTGCACTTACCCGGAGTTGGAATAGTAATTTACACCTCTACACTATCCTGCACTTTCCCTACTGCTGCACTTACCCGGAGTAGGAATACTAATTTACACCTCAACACTTAACTGCACTTTCATTACTGCAGCACTTACCCGGAGTAAGAATAGTAATTTACACATGTGGACTATGCTGCACTTTCCCTACTGCTGCACTTACTTGAAGTAGAAATAGTAATAAATTACACTTCAAGATAATTTAGCACTTTTCCTACTGCTGCACTTACATCGAATTGGAATAGTAATTTACACCTATGGATTATCCAGCACTTTCCCTAGTGCTGCACTTACCAGAAGTTGGAATAGTAATAATTTACACCTCTAGATTTTCCAGCACTTTCCCTACTGCTGCACTTACAGGGAGTTGGAATAGTAATTTACACCTGTGGATTATCCAGCACTTTCCCCACTGCTGCACTTACATGGAGTTGGAATACTAATTTACACCTTAAGCCTATCCTGCACTTTCTCTACTGCACCACTTACCTGGAGTTGGAATAGTTATCAGCACCTTTACACTATCCTGCATTTATTTGTATTCATGCTTTATTCATATGTGTATAATGAAAACTGATTTTCACTTACTTTTTGAATTGGATCTTTTCTTTGCTGAGATGGGTTTCTGATATTGTTTTTGGTTATAGTTGATCTTTTTGAAGATATTGCTGGGTTGTGTCTTTTTAAAAGAAATGTTTTGTTAAAAATGTGTTATTTATAACTTGTGAAGAAAGTGACTTTTTACTGCCTTAAAGTTTAAATGTTTTTAAATTCAAGAAACATAGAAATAATGCACAATTTTAGAATTATATTATTGGAAATATACTTTTGATCTGCACTTTATCTACTGCTGCACTTACCCGGAGTTGGAATAGTAATTTACACATCTACACTATCATGCACTTTCCCTACTGCAGCACTTACCCGGAGTAGGAATACTAAAATAACAACAAAGTTAACTGCACTTTCATTACTGCAAAACTTACCTGGAGTAAGAATAGTAATTTACACCTGTGGATTATCCAGCACTTTCCCTACTGCTGCACTTAATTGAAGTAGAAATAGTAATAATTTACACCTCTAGATTTTCCAGCACTTTCCCTACTGCTGCACTTACAGGGAGTTGGAATAGTAATTTACACTTTAAGATTATCCTGCACTTTCCCTACTGCAGCACTTACACGGAGTTGGAATAGTAATTTACACCTCTACACTATCCTGCACTTTCCCTACTGCTGCACTTACCCGGAGTAGGAATACTAATTTACACCTCGACACTTAACTGCACTTTCATTACTGCAGCACTTACCCGGAGTAAGAATAGTAATTTACACCTGTGGACTATGCTGCACTTTCCCTACTGCTGCACTTACTTGAAGTAGAAATAGTAATAATTTACACTTCAAGATAATTTAGCACTTTTCCTACTGCTGCACTTACATCGAGTTGGAATAGTAATTTACACCTATGGATTATCCAGCACTCTACCTAGTGCTGCACTTACCAGAAGTTGGAATAGTAATAATTTACACCTCTAGATTTTCCAGCACTTTCCCTACTGCTGCACTTACAGGGAGTTGGAATAGTAATTTATACCTGTGGATTATCCAGCACTTTCCCCACTGCTGCACTTACATGGAGTTGAAATACTAATTTACACCTTAAAAATATCCTGCACTTTCTCTACTGCACCACTTACCTGGAGTTGGAATAGTTATCAGTACCTTTACACTATCCTGCATTTATTTGTATTCAATCTTTATTTATATGTGTATAATGAAAACTGATTTTCACTTACTTTTTGAATTGGATCTTTTCTTTGCTGAGATGGGTTTCTGATATTGTTTTTGTTTATAGAAGATCTTTTTGAAGATCCTGCTGGGTTGTGTCCTTTAAAAAGAAATGTTTTGTTAAAAAATGTGTGACTTATAACTTGTGAAGAAAGTGACTTTTTACTTCCTTAAAGTTTAGATGTTTTAAAATTTCAGAAACATAGAAATAATGCACAATTTTAGATTTATATTATTGGAAATATACTTTTGGTCTGCACTTTACCTACTGCTGCACTTACCCGGAGTTGGAATATTATTTTACAGGTTTCTTGACTATCTAGCACTTTCCTTACTTTTGCACTTACCTGGAGTTGGAATACTATTTTACACCTCTAGAGTATCCTGCACTTTTCTTAATGCAGCACTAACATGGAGTAGGATTATTATTTTACAGGTTTTTTAAAATATCTAGCACTTTCTCTACTGCTGCACTTACATTGAGTTGGAATAGTAATTTACACCTGTGAATTATCCAGCACTTTCCCTAGTGCTGCACTTACCAGAAGTTGGAATAGTAATAATTTACACCTCTAGATTTTCCAGCACTTTCCCTACTGCTGCACTTACAGGGAGTTGGAATAGTAATTTACACTTTAAGATTATTCAGCACTTTCCCTACTGCTGCACTTACATGGAGTTTGAATACTAATTTACACCTATAGAGTATACTGCACTTTTCTTAACGCAGCACTTACATGGAGTTGGAATAATAATTTATAGGTTTCTTGACTATCTAGCACTTTCTCTACTGTTGCACTTACCCGGAGTTGGAATAGTAATTTACACCTCTACACTATCCTGCACTTTCTCTACTGCAGCACTTACTCGGAGTAGGAATACTAATTTACACCTCGACACTTAACTGCACTTTCATTATTGCAGCACTTACCCGGAGTAGGAATAGTAATTTACACCTCTAGATTTTCCTGCACTTTCCCTACTGCTACACTTACAAGGAGCTGGAATAGAAATTTACACTTTAAGATTATCCAGCACTTTCCCTACTGCAGCACTTACATGGAGGTGGAATATTAATTTACACCTCTAGTGTATCCTGCACTTTTCTTACTGCAGCAATTAAATAAAGTTGGAATAGTTATTACTAGCTTTACACTAATCTGCATATATTTGTATTCATGCTTTATTCATATGTGTATAATGGAAACTGATTTTCACTTACTTTTCGAATTGGATCTTTTCTTTCCTGAGATGGGTTTCTGATATTGTTTGTGGTTTTAGTAGATCTTTTAGAAGATCTTGCTGAGATGTGTCCTTAAAAAAAAAATGTTTGGTAAAAAATGTGTGAATTATAACTTGTGAAGAAAGTGACTTTTTACTTCCTTAAAGTGTAGATGTTTTTTAATTCAAGAAACATAGAATTAATGCACTATTTTAGAATAATATTTTCCATTTCAACTGGATTTATATTTGCTTAAAAATGCTGTATTTAGTTTGTCACGAAAATATTTTTATTACCTTTTTTAAAGATGTCGATAAACTTTTTTGGGGCAGTTATGATCCGGAATGTAATTTAGAAGTAAAATTTCTGTCAAAAAAAATTATAATATTTATTCTTAATGCAACCTTTTTTGAGTAATGCATGATAAAGTCGTTTAATGAATAATGATGATGTACCTTCTTCTAAGTTTGAAAAACGGTTCGTTTTTTCCAAAAGAAATGTTATATCCTAGGTCTCACGTTTTCCTTGGATTGGAAGTGATTTCTATGAGTAATATAAAAAATAAGTATTAATTATTTATTATCGTATTTAAAATAAACGGAGTTTTATTTTTCCACTCATTTAAATTCCCAGTAATATTTTCGTAACATCTAATTAAAATTTAAATAAAAAGGATAGTTACTAATATTTTAATTCAGATTCATTTTTAAAAAAAATATATATTTTGTTCACGTTTTCGATAAACGTTACTTACTTGTTAATCGTTTTATTCAGTTGCTCAGTAGCTCAGTCAGTCTAACTGATATGAAAGGGTGAAAAGGTCAGATGTTCAGATTTCACGTCTGCTCTCTCGGGTAGTTGAGAATCAACTAGTTTCAAAATGGTGTCTGGCTACTATTTATAAGTTTGGTTTAGTAACTCAGTTTTATTCATAAAAATATGCGCTACAATTGGGTTTTAATTTTACATTTATTTCTGTGTAAACGTATAATTTAAACATTATTTATAAGTAATTTACATAGCGTTATATCAGCCGTTTTGGCATCCATTTTGGATAATGTGTTGTGGTATTTATTAATTGAAATAATAGTAGGACTACATAAATTACAATACCTATTCAAAATGGCGTCCATGAATTATATATATCTGGTTGTAATATTAAAAAAATACATATTGTGTACATTATTAAAATTTCGTTTGTTTTAGTTGTAAAAAATGTAATTACGAAAAATGATATAATTTTAACACGAGGAGTATTAATGTAAGTACTCGAGTATTAAATGTAATACTCGAGTATTAATTTATTAAATAATTAATTAGGATTCGTAATAATATGGTAGTTTTTCTTACCGATTTTTAATACACTTCCCCACCCAAAACCCCTATTTTCCCTGCATCCCGTGCCAGGTTTTATTTTACAAAAAAAAAAATATATATTTATTTATGCGTTGTAATGGTATACGTTGTTATATATTGCGTTGTAATGGTATTTTTGCTAAATAAGTACTATTTTGCGTTGTTATAGTACTCGTTGTAAAAACATGCGTTGTAACAGTATTCGCGCTGTAAAAAATGCGTTATAACGGTATGCGTTGTAAAAATACGCGTTGTAACATCATATATCCCCGGGAGAGAGACACTCAAAATTTTAAAACATTGCTAATTCTCATTTAATGTTTTTACCTGTACACTTGTAACTTTCTGGGCACTTTGCACTTTATTTCCCATCTGGCTAATCCCGCACAGCGGATGCAAGCGCTGTCGCGGGCTGGAATCTCATTCATTGCCGCCATTATTCGAACAGCCCACAGGCCACGCCCACGGACGTGAGGCCACGCCCCTTTCTCCGCATTCTATAAAAATGTGTATATCTCGGACGCGCAGCGGGCGCGCCTAAGGCAAGCCCATCTGCACCCGTCCGCGCCCTGATGGGCCCCAGGGCACGCCATGCTATAGGGCAGATTACCTACTCCCGTGAAGAGCTGCTGGCCACCAATAACGGCCAGGGCCACCTGTATGAGCCATCACGCAATCGAGCCCAGAGATTGGGGCTCCTAGTCAACCGCTCCACCCTTCTTGATACCGCCATTACGACCTCTGTCGGCCCCATTACTCATACAGCGTCTGACTCTTGCCCCCATTCCATGTCGATAGCCTATCTAAACACCCGCTCCATGGTGAAACACAACCTGGACCTCCTTCTTTTACTAGGCGAGGACATCTCGACATTCTCTTACTCACCAAGACTTGGCTCACCCAAGACTCTGCCCCAGATATCATAGCAGCACTGCCACCCAACTACCGTATCATTCACGCTGATCGTGGATCCGGCAAACCTGGCGGGGGAGTGGCAGCAATCTTCCGTCACGACCAGAGCGTCACCGCCCTGACTTGCCTGAATCTCTCAGACACTGAAAATTTGGTTCTAAAAATTGATACTTCCTACACAACTATGGCATGCGTCCTTCTGTACAGACCCCTAACAACATGCCGTCCTTCCCTTTAGCGCTCAGTGAACAAATTGCCAACCTAGCCATTGATCATGCTAGGATTCTACTTGTGGGGGACCTTAAGTACTGGTTCAACGATCCTCTGGAGGGCCCTCAGTCGCGTGAACTCACTGAGCTTCTTACAAATCTAAACTACGAACAACATGTACGATCACCAACTCAATCAATCAATCAATCAATCAATCATGCCATTTGTATAGCGCACTACTCACCCGGGAGGGTCTCAAGGCGCTTGGGAGGAGGGGTATGCTACTGCTCGAACAGCCAGGTCTTGAGTTGTTTCCTGAAGGCGAGATGGTCCTGGGTCAGCCGAAGGTGGATGGGGAGGGAGTTCCAAGTTTTGGCAGCCAGGTAAGAGAAGGATCTTCCTCCGGCGGTGGCTCTTCGGATGTGTGGTATGGCTGCAAGGGCGAGGCTGGTGGACCGTAGCTGGCGGGTGGGCGTGTAGAAGGTCAGGCGGTCGTTGAGGTACTTGGGGACCAGGTCGTGGAGAGACTTGTGTGCGTGGGTGAGGAGCCGGAACGTGATCCTCTTGTCGACGGGGAGCCAGTGCAGGTTCCTCAGGTGGCTGGAGATGTGGCTGTGTCGAGGGACATCCAGGATGAGTCGGGCGGAGGCGTTCTGGATGTGCTGGAGTCTTTTCTGTAGCTTGGCTGTGGTTCCGGCGTAGAGAGCGTTTCTGTAGTCCAGTCGGCTGGTGACGAGTGCCTGGGTGACAGTCTTCCTGGTCTCGGTCGGGATCCAGCGGAAGATCTTGCGAAGCATACGCAGGGTGTTGAAGCACGATAAGGAGACGGCGTTGACTTGTCTGGTCATCGAGAGGGAGGGGTCCAGGATGAAGCCCAGGTTGCTTGCGTGGTCGGTTGGCTTGGGTGCGGTGCCCAGGGCTGGGGGCCACCAGGAGTCGTCCCAGGCGGAGGGCGAAGATCCCAGGATGAGGACTTCCATCTTGTCCGAGTTCAGTTTCAGACGGCTGTCCTTCATCCACTCTGCGACGTCTTTCATCCCTTCGTGTAGGCAGGTTCTGGCGTGTCGGGGTCTCTGGTGAGGGAGAGGATCAGCTGGGTGTCGTCGGCGTAAGAGATGATGTTGAGGTTGTGCTGGCGTGCGATGGCTGCGAGAGGTTTCATGTAGATGTTGAAGAGGGTGGGGCTGAGTGAAGATCCTTGCGGGACGCCGCAGATGACTTCGGTGGCCTCGGAGCGAAACGGGGGGAGGCGGACTCTTTGTGTTCTTCCGGCGAGGAACGAGGTGATCCACTCCAGTGCCTTCTCTTGGATACCGATGTTGCTGAGGCGCTGGACTAGGGTGCGGTGGCAGACCGTGTCGAACACAGCGGAGAGGTCCAAGAGGATGAGGGCCACTGTTTCCCCCTTGTCGAGCAGGGTCCGGATGTCGTCGGTGGCTGCGATGAGGGCGGTCTCGGTGCTGTGGTTGGCTCTGAAGCCGGACTGCGAGGGGTCGAGGGATCCGTTCGTCTTGAGGAAGGCGGTCAGCTGTCTGTTGACGATCTTCTTGATGACTTTATCAGTAAAAGGGAGGAGCGAGATGGGGCGGAGGTTTTTGAGATCGGTGGGGTCCGCTGTAGGTTTCTTCAGGAGGGCGCTGATCTCGGCGTGCTTCCAGCTCTCCGGGAAGGTGGCGGTGTTGAAGGAGGCGTTGATTATGTTCCGGAGTTGGGGTGCGATGGTGGAGTCGGCCTTGTTGAAGACGTGGTGTGGGCAGGGGTCGGTCGGTGATCCGGAG
This sequence comes from Lissotriton helveticus, assembly GCF_964261635.1. Classification (NCBI taxonomy): domain Eukaryota; kingdom Metazoa; phylum Chordata; class Amphibia; order Caudata; family Salamandridae; genus Lissotriton; species Lissotriton helveticus. The sequence goes on along the minus strand of NC_136069.1, from coordinate 1,693,288,706 downwards.
TATCTGTAAACTGTAAAGGCCACATTTTGGACCAGGTCTGGACCAACTCTCTTTTAGTTACGACCCCGGTCACCTTTCCGTGTCTATGGTCGGATCATTTCCTTATCAAATTTAATCTCATCCATCCCCCTAAAAAGTCCACCGTTACAGCTACGGGTGGGAGAGCTAGGAACTGGAATTCCCTAGATAGGCTGGAATTCCTACAAACTCTTGCCACTTCCATTCCCTCCCATAACTTTGATATCAATATAGCAGAAAACAGTCTTTCTCTTTGGCTGCAATCAGCCAGCGACGTCCATGCTCCATACAAGACGATCAAACTGGCCCGGCGCGCCGATGCCCAAAAATGGTTCTCTCCTGACTTAAAAGCAAAACAACTTGCCCTTCGACAACTTGAGCGATGCTGGCGTCATAACTACGTCCCTGACGCTAACATTTGATACATTTCTGCCAGGAAGAACTACATGAAATCTATTCTAGTTACTAAAACTGCTTACTTTTCCTCCAGTATAGCCAACTCAACCAACAAATCTAAGGACATCTTCTCTATTCTGAATGAATTAACCAACCTTGACAATGTCCGACCCAGTTTGCCCCCAACCCAGGCTCTCTGTAACTCACTGAACGTTTTTTTTACAGAGAAAATCACGGCCATCAAAGCCAGTATTCCACAAACCTCAAGTCCTCTCCTTTCAGTTCCAAGCCCAACACTATCGACTTATTTAGCAGGTTCCCTCCCATCACCCCAGAATAATTTCAGGAATTACTGGTAAGAGTAAAATATGGCGCCCCATCTGACAGATGTCCTCCTTATATCTTGAAAGACTGCCTATCAGTTATTCCGGCTCTGGCTCCCGCTTGTACCCTTTTAAACAACTCTTTGGCCACTGGACTAGTCCCCCTCGCATTCAAAGAAGCTATTGTAATACCCCTCCTGAAGAAACCGGGCGCAGACCCGACCTGCAATGCAAACTATCATCCAATCTCCCTTCTTCCCTTTCTTGCAAAGGTGTTGGAGGCTCATGTTGCCAACTGCCTGTCCAACTTCATTGAGACATCAAACTGCCTTGATCCACATCAGGCGGGCTTTCGCCCAGCCCATTCAACGGAGGCGGTGGTAGTGGCAGTAATGGACACCTTTAGGGACTGTGCAGACAATCGCATCCCACAGGCTCTAGTGCTCATGGACTTGTCAGCTGAATTTGACACGGTCGATCACACCATCTTGATCGACCGTGTCTCTCAGGCTGGCATCCGGGCACGGCAGCCAGCTGGCTGAAGTCCTTTCTAGTAGACCGCTCCCAGGCAGTTCAACTGGGCAACTTAGTGGGCATCAAGCAAGCCATCACATGTGGTGTAACCTCTACATCTTCCCTTTAATCCAACCTCTTAGAGACAAACAGGTAACGGTGCTGAATTACGCGGACGACCTACAGCTCCTATTTACAATTGACAACTCAGACACGTCCATCTCCTTCTTTCAATCTACAATGAGGTTCATCCAAGCTTGGATGAACCAAAATCATTTGAAATTGAACCCAGGAAAAACCGAGCTGGTCCTGACTGGGGACAGCGCTAAATACTGGGGCCCACATTATTGGCCAACAGAAATGGGCCAAGCTCCGATCCCTTCATCATCGGGAAAGACGCTTGGCATCACCTTAAACAGCAACCTCTCTCTTGAAACGCAAGTATGCCAAGTGGTCTCCAAGTGCCTCTTCCAAATGAGAAAAATCCAGAAGGTCCGCCGCCTTCTGACCCACGAAGCCCTGATACAGGTGGTGATCGCAACCGTGATCTCTCACATAGACTACGCCAACTCGATATATCTGGGCCTTCCCCAGTTCCTTCTGAAACGACTTCAGATGGTGCAGAATCAGGCAGGAAGACTGATTTTAAACCAGCCTAGATGGCATTCTGCCACCCCCCTTCTGAAAACACTTCACTGGCTCCCGGTTGCCCAACGCTGTACCTTCAAAGTCAGTTGCATGATCTTTAAAGCACTCTACTGCAAAAGCCCTAAATTCATCACAAAATCATTATAAAGTATGCCCCGTCCCGAAGCCTTCGCTCGGCTCACCAATGCCTTCTACAAATTCCATCCTTTAAACGAAAACGCTCGGGCGGCTGCAGATTTGGCACTTTGGCACCTCGTCTGTGGAATGCCCTCCCCCTTGAGATCCGGCTATGCCCCAACCTCATGTCATTCAGGAAATCCCTAAAGACCTGGCTTTACCAACAAGCTTACTACTAAATCCGCAGGCTTCCAATTCTGACTGTTCTCTGTCTCTACAGCGCCAGGAAACCAACCGGTGTCAGTGCGCTATACAAGCCATTGTTAACATAACATAACATAACTAATTGGATTGGGAATAGTAAATTTTACACCTCTTGATGCACTGCGTGGGGAGGGAGTAGTATATTTTTAACCCTACTTATGCCAACACTTTCCCTACTGTTGTATAAATTAGAATGGGTAGAGTATATGTATTATTTGTAGAATGCTACAGTTTTGTTTCTATTGTTTGCATTTTTAATATTATATGTTTATGTATTTCAAATGATAACAATTATAATTATTAAGTGTTTATAATATATAATATATTTTTAGTAAATTTAAATTGTTTATGTAGTTTACTTTTTCATTTGTAATTAAATTGGTATTTTTTATGTTTTATGTTATTGGGTATATGTGTATATGTATATATGTATTTCTTATATTACTGCACTTCAAATACATTATTACATTATAATATAAATGTAAAATATTATTTTAATTAGATGTATGTAAATAAATATATATATATATATAAATGTATCTCTATGTTTTCTTTTTGTAAATAAGTATAATAGTTATATTTATTTAAAAAATAATTATATATATTCAATTTGAATTATTTTACTGATACTTTTTATGTATTTAATGTTTAATATATTTATATATTTACTGAAAAAACCCTAGGTTTCAGGGACGTTATAGTTAGTTGGACATTTCACTAGTACAAAACCAGAGAAATTCTAACGTTATAGTTACTAGTGCTAACTATAACTCGTGCCCCCGCAATGCACTGCTGATGACATCTCAAATGACATCAACTTTGACATCCTCCAATGAATGTGTGTTTCTGTAAAGTTAAACTATATTTTATACATAATAATGCCAAGGTGTATTGAAGAATGAGTTGGTTTAGAATGGAGGGGTGAATGATTTAATAGGTATGTGACTGACTATAAGTTAATGATTAAATGTGCCTTACTGAATGCATGGGGTTAGTGACGAAAATGTGCGAATGTCTGTATCAGTCTCACAGTTGTTGTGTAATCTGCTGCATGGGTTGACGATTAGGTACATGGCTGTCTATATTGGTTACTTATTGGTTGCATGAGTATCTGTATGGGTGCCTCAGTGTTTGTGTGCGTGGATGGGTGGGCAGTGTGTGACTTTCTGCCTACAGGTGTCAGTGGATAATTTACTGGGTGTATGGGTTTACTAGTGCATGTGGAAATAGCTGTATAGGTGAGTGAGTGTGTGTATCAGTGTGTTAGTGAGTGAATGTATGTCTCACTGGTATATGTGTGAATAACTACACATGTGAATGGCAGTATATGTGAGTGTTTGAGCATATAAATGACCAGGTTTTGGAGCTCCTTGATTTGTCGGCCGCCTTTGACATGGTCGACCATGATATTCTGGTCGACCGTGTCAGGGAGGCTGGCATTCGGGTAACGCCCTTGACTGGGTCCGCTCCTTTCTGAGCAACCGCCGCCAGGCGGTCCGGCTTTCTCAGTTTTCTGCTGATAGGGTCGGACTGACATGTGGCATCCCGCAGGGTTCCTCCTTATCCCCCCTCCTTTTTAATTTATACCTGACCCCCCTTATTCGTTCCCTGCGAGGTAGCCATGTCACCGCGTTTAACTACGCGGATGACATTCAGCTGGTCTTTAATATCAACTCCTCGGACCAGTCCATTAACGATTTTCAGTCTACCCTTTGTCACATTAGTGACTGGATGGGGGTCAACAACGTCAAGCTTAACCCCGACAAGACAGAGTAGGTTCTTGTCAGGGGAGCTGCCAACCTATGGAAATCCACCTTTTGGCCTGTGAGGTTGGGTCCTCCCCCGCAGTCCAGTCGAGTCAGCAAAAAGTTTGGGGGTTATCATCAGTAGCGACCTCACGATGAATCCCCTGATCAATGCTGTAGTCTCCTCCAGTTTTTTTCAGTTGCGGAAAATTCGAAAGATTGCTCGTTTTCTGGCCACTGAGGTCCTTACCCTGGTGCTGCTAGATTTAGTCATCTCGAGGGTAGACTATGCTAATTCCCTCTATGTGGGCATTCCGGCCTACCAACTGAAGAGGCTGCAAATTGTTCAGAATCAGGCCGCACGCCTTATTTACCACTAACCTAAGCACCAACAAATCCGTCCTCTGTTAAAATCCCTCCACTGGCTTCCCGTTTCTGAGCGTTGTAAATTCAAACTAGGTTGTATTATTTTTATGTCCCTGGCCGGAATGGGCCCGTCTTTTATTTCTTCACTACTGCACTCATATGTCCCCTCACGCAACCTCCGTTCCTCCCACCTGGCCCTACTCAAGGTCCCGGGTTTTAAACGTAAGAAACAGGGAGGACTGAGATTCTCATTTCTTGCTCCTTCCCTCTGGAATACACTTCCTTTAGGCATAAGGCTTGCTTCCCCCTATACTCGTTTTAGGTCCCTCCTCAAAACTCATTTGTTCTGTAATGCCTACAATTAACGCTCTTCGCCCCGCGGACTGTTTGCCTCTTCATGCTCGAGCGCCAAGTAACCGCCAGGTGTTAGTTGCGCTTTATAAATACTTTTTACATTACATTACATTACATATGTGAGAGTGAGTAATTGTGAGAGTGGCACTATAAATGAGTGTGTGCTTATGTCAGTGATTGTATAAGAGAGTAAGTATAAGTTAGTATCTGTATGAATAGGTTGAATAGTGAATGTATAACTGTATAGGTGAGTAAATGGCAGTGTAATTGATTATTTACATGTCTAGCTAGGTGTGTCAATAACTCTATGGATGAGTGATGGTGTATGAGTACATATAATAGTGCTGTATTGATGAGTGACTGCATGTATGAGTAACTGTATGGGTGAATAAATGAATGTGTGTGTATAGCTAGGAATTAGTCAGTGGGTGCATAGTAACTGCTATTGATTTGTCTATGGTTTTTAAAATGGTAGTCTGTATTTTAGAGCGGGTGTATCAAAGGTTATATTAGGGTGTGAGGAGGTGCATCAAATTATGACATGAATGATGTCATCAGTGATGTCATCAGTGATGTCATTTGAGATGTCATCAGTGAAGTCATTTTTGATTACACTGACCATGGCATGAGTGATGTAATATGTGACGTCATAAGCAGTGCATTACGGGGGCGCAAGTTATAGTTAGCTCCACTAACTATAACACTCAAAATTCTCTGGTTTTGTACAACTAAAATGTCCAACTAACTATAACGTCCCTGAAACCTATTGGTTTTTCAGTGAATTTCTAAGGTTTTTTAAATGCTAATTTCTATCTATAACGTCCCTGAAACCTATGGTTTCTTAAGTGAATTTCAAAGTAACGTCCCTGAAATCTATGGTTTTTCAGTGAATTTTAAATGCTAATTTCTAATTAAAATGTTCATTAAACCTATAGTTTGTTCACTCATTTTAAATTATCAGTCCATTCTCAACCTGGTGAAAACATCCGATATTGCCATTTTTCCAGCAATAGCTTACGCATAAAATAATCGCCACAAATGAGAGCAAACTAACGCTAATAATATGTAGAGTAGGCGTTCCAGTGAGTGGCTTATTACGTCACTTTTAATATGAGAAAAAGTGATGTTCTGGTGGTGCAAGGGCTTGTAAGTAAGCCACTACGCATTTAGTGCAATAAGTATCCACTGCAGCCTTATTGCTGTGAGCTCCATTACCACCAGATTTTCTGCGTACATGAGGCAATTATTGTGCCTATCTCCTACCTTTGGAGAATAACTATGCGTATCGCATAATGTCTGGGGGAGTTCTGCAATAAACAAACTAAACAGCAGGGGTGCTAAAATGCATCCCTGTCTCAAGCCGTTCTCATTCCAAATTTCCTAGTCATGCTTCCAAGCTCATCAAGGACAATCTGGACCCAGTTACCACTATGGAGATTCCTCATCAGACCCAAGAGGGCTCCAGATATCTTCCACTGCTGTGGTTTATGCCATAGTGTAACTCTATATACCCTGTTGAAAGCTGCTCGGAAGTCAATGAAGCAGCAGCAAAGGCCACCTACTGACTCCATGGACGTCCTTGCAGGTCCCGACAGTGTGAAACAGTGGTCCATCCTAGAATGTTTCTGCCTAAATCCTCCTTGCTCCGGTGGGATCAATCCAGCATCTAAGGCTCAGACCGCTAGATGTTTTGACAGTGTTTGGGCATAGAGTTTGGATGGGATATCTAAAAGAATAATCACTTGATAATTAGGAGGCTGGTCCATTTTGCCCTTTTCATGAATGGGCCCCCTATAGCTCGTTTCCAAAACTCTGGGCAAGAACCAGTCAATGATACCCATTGAAAGAACCCGCTCAAAATGTATCCCATTTCCCTGTTTTTTTTTAAATATTACACCTGGAAGGCCATATAAGCGGCCTGCCCTAGAGGATCTCATGTTTTAAATTATTTCAAACAGGATTATTGCTGTCTGTGCATTAGTAATCGCTTCAGTATTTACTTGAAAACTGGCCTACGCCACTGACATATTCTCAGGGCTTCCACCCCTATGTAAGGAGGCGATAAAAACAAAACAATCTTCCTTGCTTATTTGGGCCTCAAGAGAAGATGTTGACGAGAAGGTTACTAGTTACCAGAACCATTTACAATCCATGTCAACCATAGTAGCTAGTATTGGCTCCCAAATTAACTTACAGTACTCTATCTTTTATGAGTGTATAGATTTAATTAAGCACTTTTTGTGTCCATTATTGCTGTTCTTAGACTGGTACTACTTGGATTTAATTTTGAGTGGCAGAGACTACTGTTTGCCATCCTTCTACACTCCCAACATTCATCGTCTAACCACAAATACCTCTTACCTTTTAGATTATTAGTTAGGTGCACACCCACTTTTGCTAGCTTAAACTGGGCTAATAATTGCTTTATAAACCTACAATACCACTCCAGTGTCTCTTGGCCTACTTCCAAGCAGAAAGGTTAAAATTCGACTAAGGAAAGGGGGCACCCCAGCAGCCAGGTGTCCTGGAGTAATAAAATGGAATTATTCATCAAAATCTCTCAATGATTTTCCATTTCTATAAATGTTTTGAATCCATGAATTTTCGTACCAGGACACAAACCTGACGAGGATGTCCTGTCTCCTATAAACCAATCTCATCTGCCCCTTCAAACACTCCACGAGGGAAAGTAGCAATCCTGGGTGTTTTAGAAGGATTAACTCTCTCTTCTCTGGGGGACATGTCCCGAGTACTGTGATCACGTTCCCTCTTTGACTCATCAATCTACAAACTGTGGGACATATTTTGATTTTATCTCTATCATTGGAGAAAGTTATAGCAACTATTTATATTGCAAGCCATCATGTTCCCACCAACTCCTCTCAACAACTGATCCATGTTTTACACCTTGAGGCCCAGAGAAATAGACATGGTTCTGTTCTAACCCACCATGTTCACTTAAAAACTGTGCTAACTGCACAGAGACTAATGCCGTTTGCCGCCAGGGCTGGACCTGCAGCTTCCACTAAGTTCTTTGCCGCATTTATCTTTTAATGTTGGCAAATACATTTAGCAGTTTTGACCTGTTGAGGGGTTGGCTAACTGCCTTGCTCCTGTTCATTCTAGATTGTGCCTTCAGAAATAACACATGAGGTCTCATCTGCATGCAATTATCGCCAATCTGAGCTAAGGCAACACTATTGGGACCTGCAAATAATGTTCTTTTAGTAGACTCAGTACTTATACCCACAGAGTTTGGAGAAGAACTACCCCAGGAAACTTTAGTGTTTTTGGCAATCCTAATATTCCTAGCATTTTTGCAGTGTTTACTGCCAATAACCACATGTATCACTGTTATGTATTCTTTGCTTTTCCTTCTCCAATTCCACAAACACTTTGCCTGTTTCGCCAAACCTTTCTTGCCCGATTGCACCCCAGCCAGTTTTTTTCAATTTGTGTTTTTTTCACTGTATTGGGGGCGGCCCTTGAGGTTAAGGACTCAACAGATTGGCTTGGAAGAGATATATCATATGACTTCAAATGGTCCTTAAAACTTCTAACATCCCTCCTTTTTTGATCTCTCTTTCTGCCCTCTAACCACAGTGAAGTAACAGTACACCTAAATACAATCCTTTTTTCCCCAAATACACTTCCTCTTCTCAGGACTAGATAGGGACATCTTGAAGCAAAGATCACACATTTATGAAATCAGTAGGGAGATTTATCTCATCTTGGGAAATGGACAATGGGCCATATTTGTCAATACCACCCTTTGGTGCTTCTCCTTCAGAAACATATTTAGCTCCATCCTTTAAAGATTTACTAATGGTTTCCTGCAGTTGGATAAGCTTAACATTTTGAGTGTTATTTAAGAGCAGAGCTTTTAACAGTCCCTGGAAAGTTACTTGCTGTAAAGAAAGAAGATTTAACATTGACAGATCTTGGGCAAAATCGTTAACATTTCCCAGGGAGTTATTGGAGTAAATCTCATTTCTTAATTCAGGTTTGTCTTGTTTGTCTTCATCAGTACTCCTCATGGGACCGACAGTGGATTCCTCAAGCTCCTCATGCTCAGCAAAAGATGCTGCAGATTGCTTACCGATTCAATCAATGCTAAACCAATCCCAGCTCCTGTCAAATGTATTGGGGACGATGATGATCTTGGGGTCTAGGTCCAGGAACCCTCCCTCTGGGCTTTGACCCCTTCTTTCATATTGGAGAGACCTAACAAATCCAGGCCCCAGAGCCTTGACCAGAACACTCAGGCAAGGAACATAAATGATCTACTTCACTCTCCTTAACCATTGGCAAAACAGCAACATCAGAATCACCTAGTGGACAAAACATCTCCCAAAAGTTGTTTTTTATCTAAAGCATCTAGGGGAAGAGAATCAAAAAGGGGAAATCTATTTTCAGTATTTTCAGCATCAACGTCGATTTTACTTTTGCTTTTTACCTCTCCTCTTCAATCGGTCAAGGTCTTAGGCTTGGGCTTCTGACTTTGAAGTGCCTTGCAACAAAATCTCATAAGGAAGATGGTAGTCCACCAACCAGCCTGATAGATGTCTGCCTGTGCCTTAAAACCTGAGTCTTATTTGCTTCTTAAGAGGAAGTGCCAGAATTAGTAATAGATATGATAGGTTCAGGCGAGGGAGTACTTACTGATGAACCTACAGTTGTTTGCAACCCCGGATCCATCACAGAAATAAATGACTTGTCCAAATGAGCTCGGGTTATTAAAGGCGAAGCACCATCATTAGACCCCACTTGAAGGCATACCTGAGCCACAGCCAAATGGGCAACCATGCTCTCCTGATAACCTCCAACAACAACATCAACACCACTTTTGATGGAGCATTTAAATGGATCACCGCCACTATTGACGAAGGTAGAATGAAGAGATAAGCTAGAAGTGTTTGTGACCCCAGCACCTTCCTTCATACAGTCCAGCATGTTAAGGCCTCCTTTCTCAGAAGGAGAAGTGGCAGCAAGTTCTATCATGTCAGGTGTTGATTTTCCTTGCAGCTGGTGGCGTTTAACACCCACCTCCTAGTAGCTCTTTACCTGCACGTATTTCAACTCTCACTGCAAATTGCAACAATCTGCCCTGTTTGCACTTCTGCTGCCACTTCCATTCCACCTAGATCTCAGCACACATTCTGCCATAAATGGCCTGCTCATTTCCACAGATTATGAGGTGAATTATGAGGTAAAAAACAAGGTTTTCCTTAGATTTTCCACATAGTCTAGCTGAAGCACAAATCCCAAGTATTTGCCTGACAAAGCAGCAAATATTGTCAGTCTTATCAATCCAGCTGCTCCTGATCTGATGTATGACACTAGAGGACACAGGAGGACACAAGGAGGGGAATATCAGGCAGAGCCACAGGGTACATGCTGCTCCTACTCACTAGAATGGCTGCTTCCACACCAGGGCTACCTGAACTGAAATCATCAATGTGCCCCCCTCCACTAGTTATCAGTAACTCTCACTAGTTTTCAGTGGTTCCGCTGATTTCCCTCATCACTTCACCTCCATGTTGCACTTATTAGGGCGGGATGAGGAATTTTGTGAAACACCACTCAACTTTGTTTGGCATCACTCGGTTCAACTTGGGACATTTGGGCTGATTAGGGTCACTTGCCGTTTCTCTTAAGGGGAGGGGCCGCTCCCAAGAGGGGGCAAAGAACAAAATCCCCCTATGCGTCGACCTCCACGTGACAACCTACACCACAACCAATCACTGGCTTGACCTTGTCTCCTGGGGGCCTCACCGATCCTCCTTGGCACACATGAACCAGCACTATGAACTGAACCCATCATGTCACAGTCCACAAGCCACTCAACCCTCCTCAGTCAGGCGAGAAATGCGTAATGAGCGGATTCCTCCTGCAGCCTGCAGTGAGCAGTGTTCCTATAACAAGCAGCCTCCTCAACAAGCAGCATCCTCTCTCAATGAACAGTGTCCTCTCATCAGCAGCATCTTCAACAAGCAGCGTCCTCAACAAGCAACATCCTCTCTCACTGAGCAGTGTCCTCTCATCAGCAGCATCTTCAACAAGCAGCGTCCTCAACAAGCAACATCCTCTCTCAATGAGCAGAGTCCTCTCATCAGTAGCATCTTCAACAAGCAGCGTCCTCTCACAACAAGTCTAGTAGCATCCGTCAATGAGCAGCGTCCTCTCAATGAACAGTATCCTTCCTCATCACCTAGTGTTGGAAGGATCTCAGTCTCTAATGTCATGGAAGATTACAAGGAATGCTGGATAGTCCCAGGTATTTAGGGAAAGCCTGCGGCCCTCCTCTCCATGGCATAGGCAGATAGCACCATCCAGCATTATAGGTCCGCATGGGGTCGATGGCTGTGCTGGTGTATGAACCCCATGGGGAACAGAAAATATCCACATCCTAATCTTCCTTGCATCTTTGACATTGGAAGAACTTGCTTATAGGTCTATCAATACCTTCAGGTCAGTGATATCCACTGGCCATTTGCTGGTTGATGTTCACCCAGTTGGGGAATATCCCTTGGAGAGGAAGCATTATAAGAGCATATGCCTTTCCCTTCCTCCGGAACCCAGATTTTCAGTTTTGTGGGACGTTAACATGGTTCATATTTTGTTCTTGTCTTGGCAATCCAATAAGTATCTCTCACACAAGGAGCTTTCAGCCAGGCTAGCTACTCTTCCCTGCCTCATCTCATTCAGGCATATCTCGGACATCAGAGCCCTGGACTTAACGTGTAGAGTATTTACTCAGGAACTTTTCAAATATCATGATGTACAAAATCTTGGTTGGTTACTTACCCTCTTTTTCCAGATTGCCCTAAGCTGCGTGTTGCCAGATGTGTAAAGAGGTTACGAGTCTATGATGGTAGACATCCATCTCCATGGAGAGAGACAGTTAACCACTTGGATGCTAATGACAAGGGTAACTCGTCATGGAGTGCCCATTCATTTCAATGAAAATTACATTAGGACCTTGGACATGCCATAGCATCCAAGTTGATAACCCTAAAGACACCATTCACAGCAGTCTCTTTGCCTCGCATTGCCCGATGGGTCAGTTGGGCCATTTATTAAGCCGGCATTGATACCAAGATATTTGGATCACATTCCGTCAGCGGAGCTATGGCGTCAAAAGCATTCTCTCTTGGGGCCCGTATGGAGCATATCCGCAATGTGACGGACTGGTCTTCATACTCTACCTTTACATGGTTCTATTTCAAGTCATTCCTGAGTATTGCTTCACTGGTGGTGGGTAAGCGTTGAACCAGTGTAATCTTCACCTCTGGCCCTGACATAGGTTTCAACATTTTCTAGCTATCATAAAGGAAAGGACCCAGATGCCAGGATTAACCCCTCCTTGGAAACAATAGGTTACACAAAGGTGAGTATATATTTTACTCTCTTTTTGTTACTTGGAGTCATAAGGTTCTTCTTTACATTTGAATCATTGTTGACCTTTGCTGGACAAGTTGTAAGAATGTTCTGGTTACAGTCTCGTACATATTCGTTCTTTTCTTCTAGAATCTGATGATTTGAAGCAGGAATAAAGATGTAATTATCTGTCTGCAGTCGTAGGAAGAAAAAGGAGGTGGCAACATCAATAAGGGACTAGGGTGGAGTCCTAGCCTAATCTGATTGGACAATGCAAATGGCAGAACTATTTTACTTTTCCCCTAAGTGTTTTAGAAAGTGAAGTCTTTTGTTGTTGTTTATCTAATGGCTGCTGTTGAATAGGGCCCTGGCCTAATCTGATTGCACAATGCATATGGTTGAACTGTTCAACTTTTTCTCCAAGCGTTATGAGAGATTAAGGGCCATATTCTCAAGGAGTTATCACCGAGTTATCGGCAATTTATCGCAACCAAAGTCATGGTAAAATTATCACCCCATTCACAAGCTGGTACTAACAGTCCATAGCACCAGTTCACCTGCAATAGAATCCAAAAAAACATTGCCACAGATGACCCCGGCAACTATTACTACTGTAATGCAGAGTAGGTGTTCCTGTGCCAAAAGCCGCGACAACACCTCTCCGCAACATTCTCAACGACCAGCCAGATAGGCAATAAGAACACAAAACATGCATTAAGGCTCATTAGCAGCAGGAAAATAACACCTGCTCTGACCCGGTGTAAAGTCAGACGACAGCATGCACCACAAAAGGGAGCCGGACCCAGAGCAACACCTGAAGGGCAACAGATGCCATAGAGCCAACGATCATGCAGAGCAGAGCCCCAACAGGGCCACAACACCCACCGCCACCACACCCCATCACCCCTCCCCCAGACCAACACTGAGGCTGCGCAGACAAAGACAGCGACCCTCAGAAAATGCACCAACCTCACAGACCCAACCCCAGAGAATGTCATTGCCCACTACATGCTCGAAGGGACAACCATCCTCCGCATCCTGACCAACATTGCCCACAGGCTGACTGTGCCAACAGAGCGGGCAACCAACATCCAATCTCAGACAAAGCTGCTGCCTGTGCCGCACGTGTCGGACTCTGATACCCTCCAACCAACAACTGCATGAGACGGAGGAGTCACACAGCCAGCCCAATTAAAAGACCCTCACAACGGCCATGGATGACACCACCAGCTTGGTACCCCACTGTCTATACTTCCCCCACACTGTGCAGGAACAGCTGGAGACCAAGCAAGGCATCAACACCACAGCTGGCTTCCCGCAACACTGCACACAATAACCGCAACAGAAAGCGCATGTATCACACCAATGTGCAGGCAATAGTGGACCACCAGGGAATCACCACCAATGCCGATGCCAACCACCCAGGCAGTGTGCATGATTCATACATCTTCTGCCAGTTCATCATTAACCCGCGCTATATCAATGGCATCCACAGAAATGCACCCCTCGTTGGCAAATACCAAATGAACACAACACACACTTCAACTCCACAATCATGCAACTCACAGCACTGGAAATGCACATGACACAAGCTCACATGCAACATGCCGAAAAACGTGCCCACCTACCAGACACGACAGCACAACTCACTCAGGGAACCGGGCCCAGCCATGTACATCAGCCATCAACGGCATGGCACCTCAGCCACACAATAGCAGAATGTGGGAAGAGGTGAGGACCAGGCATGTGTGAAGGAGGCAAGTGAACGATGAAGAAGAATGTACAGAATGCCAAGTGTGGCGTGGATGTGCTGGCCACTCTGCAGTATTCAGACCACAGACAGATCCATGTCGACATACACTCCTGGTGTTTGAAGTGTACTGGACAGTGGAAGCAACCATGTCACCCCAGCCAGTGTGGAAGAATTCAGAAATGTAGCTTCGTAATTCCCCCCGTAAGCTCTGGGCATTGTCCTCTTCTGGAATGGCCAACGTCTCTGCCAAGGCGGCGCTGTCACCCCGCCACGAGGCTAATGCTGTAGCTGTGATCCTGCGATTCTGTGCGCCTGTGGCAGCCCAGGCTGAGGGTGCCCGAAGCAGTCTTGCCCGCCCCTTCGCACCCAGCCCTCAATGTTCACCTGCCAACACCTCTCCACCTTTTTAACTAGGCAGTTTACCCACGGAATTAAATTAGTTTAGGACTAACTGACCTATTTTAACTCACTCACCCCTACATCTACACTCACTAGGCCCCTCACCCCCACTGCACCCACCGGCAGGAACAAAAGATCCCCAATAAAGAGCCCCGGTTTCGGGTGCCCGTCAGGTATTGCAGCGCCGACCTGACGAGGGGCAGGCTCAAATGATGAAGCATGACACCTAGCTTGCTGGGTGTGTGAGAGCCCTAGTTCCGAAAGGAGAATTCCCCCTCCTTCATGCACACGCCAGTGGTCTCTTTTGAGACCCTTGTACCGGTTCCTATTACCCATTTTAACTACTAGAGAGGAACTCCGTACCATTCTTTGCAATAAACCTGCCAACACTGGCATGTGTCAAAGAGGGCCCACCACGTGCCGGAGCAGGCTCCAAGGCCGAGGCCTGTGACCGTGGCAGCCTCCTTAGACCATCAACGCCTCTGCAACACAGGCCCGCAGTACTCCTTTCACGTTGACGTACTTCACCGGCAGACACAAAGGACAAGTAGGTCACACATTTGAAACTGAGTCTTGATTACACCATGGCAGAGAACAGTAATTGTGGCAGAGTCTATGTCACTATACTCCCTTTGATTAGTGGCGCCTCCTAGTCTATGCATTGCATTACAACCACAAGTGCATGTGGGCCCACGCGGACTTTGACCCTCAGCCTATGCTGCGCTACAGTAGGCCACACAATTGGAACTGAGCATCGATTTTTCAAAAGCAGAGTACATATCATTGCACACAAGGAGAGGCGTAAGAGGACGAAGCGTTGCAGTAGTGAGGAAAAAAAGATCATTGTTACGGAGGTGATCGTACACTACCAGCAACTGCCCTGGTGTCACTAACTTTGTGCACCTCTAGCATATGACATGAGGCAGTGGTCCACTGCTGACCGCTGCCTCTGGCCTGCACTGCTGTCCAGTAGGTCACAGAGTCTTGATTTAGCAATGGCGGAGTTCATATCAGTGTACCGGCATCATCGCAGACTGCATTCCCTCTCAGTCCCAGTGCCTATAAGTCTGTACCCCAATATTCATGGACACACTCTGGTTGAACTTTGGTGCCGTCTGGGTCTATGGACTAGGGGGTAGTTTTCATCCTCATTTTGCCACCAATTCGCCGCCTCCCATTTGGTGGCAAAAACGAGGCTGTAGCATTCCACTGCTCAATTTGCTGATTCCGGACAACTTCTGCCCTCTGCATCATCCCCTGGAGGATACCTTCCACTGTCCCCTGCAACCCTCAGCCACATTCACCTAGGACATCGATGAGGACCAGCTCAGTCCACGTGGCCCTACCTCAGTGAACCGCAAGTTACCCTCCATTGGCAGTGCGCCTGTGTCCTGGCTGTAGTGAATCCGGGGCCACTAACTGTGTAGCTCAAGTCAGGGACATTTCTTCTGAGATATTGGATGTTCTCTGAGACGATGGCCTTGGGGTCATCAACGCCATGTGTCTGTGGCCCTGCGCAGTGCACTGCCTCCAGCCTCAACTGCGGTCCATCAGGGCTCACACATCAAATCGAGTCCCGACCGACCCGGATGATGCATGATCGCACGAGGCACATGCCACCACCGCCAGGACTACCTCCAACCGCCATCTGCCAGAATCAAAACAGTGGTCCTGACAGACTAACGGAGTTGCTCAAACCTGTCATGGAGGCCATCCTTTGCCTGATACCCTGCTCAGCACTCCAGGTGCCACTAACTCAGTGCAACGCAAGCCATCTTCCGTTACTGATTGAGTTTTGTGCTGTGGAGAGGTTACGCAGCAATGTCACCTCAGTCAGTGTAGGAGACCTGGGATGACGATGACGAAGATGATGCTAGTGTAACCTACCCCACTGCAGCTGCATCAGGACTATCCTGAAGGGTCCCAATCCTAGATAATCCATTCACATGTGCATGCTCAGCTTTAGTGCCCCAACCTCAGTGCAATGCAATTCTCTGACACTTATGTTTGCATGTTGGGTGTCCTCTGTACTTGCTCCGTATACCACCATGATGCTTCGCAGTTGTTCATGTCATGCTGGT
This sequence comes from Lissotriton helveticus, assembly GCF_964261635.1. Lineage (NCBI taxonomy): Eukaryota > Metazoa > Chordata > Amphibia > Caudata > Salamandridae > Lissotriton > Lissotriton helveticus. Next base: position 1,693,272,349 of record NC_136069.1, on the reverse strand, counting down.
GTTTTCTGTTTCCTTTGTAATGGTGTTCACTGTACAAGTTGTTACCAGCATCCAACCACTCCGTGTGTGCTGGCTCACACTCACCCCACACCCATCCAGCTTAGGCGTCACTGTACATGTGACCCTGCCAATAAAGGGGCAGTGCGCACGTGCCCGTAGCCAGTTCCATGTACTATCTGCGTGTGTCTGTATGGTTATGATGTCTGCATGTGGGCCCAGACCCTTCAAGATTACTATGTGCTGTGTACAGTGGATGCAACCATGTCACCGCAGGCAGCGGGTAAAACCTTGGACATGTAGCTTTGTCGTCCCCACTCAATACGTAAGAGTAGTGGGCTGGGCCGCCATACCCAGGTCCAGCGCAGGTGTGTGGCTGATCATAGCAGGGCTCTGGGCGTGGTTCAGTACAGGAAAGGTGCAAATGCATATGTCTCTGTCACAGTGCGGGTCTCCTTTGTGGTGTGTAGGTAGTCTCTGAAGAGAATTAGACACCCACATATGTGATCTCGATCGTCTTTCATGTGTTCGGACCCCACCCGCACCTGTTCAGCCACCTCCTATGGCATTCTGACACCTGGCATTATGATGCCATGTGTGGCTTGGTGAAGTGTTGGGAGCCAGGCGTGGTGGCAATTGCTTCCTGCTGTGTGGTCTGTGCAGGGAATGGGCCCTCCTCTATGTAGCTTGGTTTCCCTGCTCCTGGGAGTGGTTTGCCTAGGATGTCCATGAGCTGCTGCAGGGCATCGATGTAAAGGTTTTGGTGGTCCTCTCCAGCATCACTGACGAGCTGTGTGAACTGCTCTACTGGTGTTCCTGTGTGCCCCTCTGAAATGTGAAGGGGAGATGCATGTTGACATTGTGTTGTGTTGGCGCATTGTTCATGGTTACATGCAGACTGTATGACAGTGTACATGTTGACTATTTGGGAGGTGCTGGATTTTGATGGTGGACAGTGTACATTTGGACTACAGGACAGATGTGGAGTTGTACGTGTACATTTCCATCTCAAGGATTCCTACTCTGTCAGATGTAGTTGGCCTGTTTCAATGCATGTATGGACCCAGTTGTATCCTCTGTTCTGCGGTGGCAGAGTTGCACATTGTACCCTATTGTCGTCGATGTGGATGTGCTGTTGTTGCTATGTGCGTGTGCTGCAGAGTGCCAAGGGTATCAGGGGCATGATCCAGGCTCATTGTGGGTGCAGTGTGCTAGACATTGTTGTGCATGTGTGCCATTGTTCCCATCTCCCCCTGTCTCCCCTGTCCCTGGTCATTCCTCACCTTTTTGATGTCGTGGCAGGTCCTATCGAGCTGTATCCGGACTCCCAGCTCCTTGCACGATCTCCACACTGATAACTGTGGCCTCCAGCTCCTCCTGTTGTGCAGGACTCACACCTCCTGTTGCCGTAGCTGCCTTCCTGTTGGCAGATGCTTTATGTCTGGTTTAGATTTTGCATCATGTCAGTGCCTCTTGGCCTCCTCCACTGGCCTCCTCAACACTCCAACTGCATTCAGAGTAGTGTAATTGTGGGTCAGTTGCTGGGGGTGTTCTTTCACCTCTGTGAAGCTGGTCTGGTTTGCCTGTGGACTGCACCCCGTCTTCCTCTCCCTCTTCTCGTTGGCCTACCCCTACCCCGTTATTCCTTGCTAGTAGTCTGTGGGGCTTGTGGGGTTCACATTGGCCTCTGCACTCAGTCAGGTTGCATCCATGTTTCTACTCACGTTGGCTTGTTTTTGCTGTGTTGTGTTTGTAGCTTTTATAGTGCATTTTCCAGCCAGAACCATGGGGTGTGCAGGCCTGCCGCTGGGTTTCACTGCTTTTCGTATCACCATTGGCCTCATTGCAAGTTTTCTTGCGTTCGTGTTTCGCATTTTTGTGGCGTAGTGTTGATTTTAATGCTGTCATTTGACGCGTTATCTGGAGACTATCCCATGGTACCGCCGTGTTGTGAATACTTAGGTAACACAGCGTAATTTTCCTGCGATGGACTGCCATGTAGAAGGTTACATTAAGTTACTTTTGAGATGGTTATCACACGTTCTTATGAATATGCCCCTAAGTATTTTGTTGTTGTTTATCTAATCGCTGCTGTTGAATACAGTGTGGAAGGAACAGTCTAATCCTCTCCTCCTTGATAAAATTGAAACTTTCTGTTACAATAGCTAGCACATTTTCATTCTTATTGCTGTAGAATATCAAGGTAATTTCGGACTTCAATTATTGGAAACTGAACTCATAGCTTAAACAAGCAAGGACAATTAAAAAGGAAATAGAAAGGACTGAAAACAACTTTGCAAAGTAAAGTATTGAGTCACCAACCCTGGCACTGAAATGCACTTCTCTTTGGGTGGGTGTGCCAATGTAATCAAGCAAAATGACATCAATTACAGGGCCTCTGACCCCACCAGAACATTGCTGAGACTTAGGACATTCTGCCAGGAAGAAGAGCTGCTGCGCTGTAGGAGAACTCCCACTCCATTAATTTGCTTTGTTGTGTTGGCCTGCTGCCTGCACATTGCTGTTCAGTTGGAGGGACTGACAATTTGCTAAATTATATTGCTGTGTTGGCCTCCTGCCTCCTGCCTGGAAGTGAGAAGGACTAGATCTGCTCTCTACACCTTGAATCTAAGTTTCTCCCAGGGCTTGTTTGCTTGCCTCATGTTGCTGAAGTCTCAAGGATGTTAAGAATGCCACCTTTTATCTTCAACACAGCACTTAGACTTTACTTGCTGTAAGTATTGCTCTGCCAAATGGTGTCAATCCAGCCCAGGGTCCTTGGAAGTGAGCTTAAAGTGCTGCATCTGACAAGAAGCTGCGCTTCAAAATGGTAGCGCCAATGTGAACCTACATATTGTGTGCTGCAAGATCAGGATTGAGGCTACATCATTGTTGCGAGGTCTGGGACCGGCGCATCACAATTATCAAAGCTGCATTGCCTCCGGAATCAACCCATTAGGAACTTATACATCCAGCTATAATGTGGAGAAGATTACCCCTTTGCCTCCAGTGTGGATTAACTCAGCTCATCACCTTCAGAACAGTCGCACTCTGCAATCTGTGCATTGCACAGCTTTGATGCATTGCCACTACTGCTTGAAGAAATTCGGTGGAACATCAACTCTATGGTGAACATCGATTCATCGCACCCCGCATTTCATTCTGTGACAAGGGATTAAGATACTTTGCTCATCGGGCCCTGCCTGGGTCCTGTAGCTGGCATGCACTCCATCACAGGTTGCTTGAACTCTTGACTTTGTCTCGGTCCAGCGAGACCCTGTTTACCCCCTTAAGCACTATTTATTTCTAAGTACTATTTTCACACTCATTTATTTTCAATTCATATATTGACTTCTACAATTTGGAGTTTTGTTTTTTTGTTCTTATTTTGTTCAGAATATACTAATCTATTTTTCTAAACTGGTGTGGAGTCTTTTTGTGGTGATTTCACTGTGTTACTGTTGGCTGTGTTGCACAAATACTTTACACAATATCTCTTAATTTAAGCTGGCCTGTTCTGTGCCAAGCTACCAGAGAGTGAGCACAGGTTATGTTTTGCTGTCTATCTGACTTACCGTGACTAGGAATGTGGTTCTTGCTTGGACAGGGTGTATACCCTGCCAACCGGAAACCCAATTTCTATCAGGATTCCAAATAAGATCCATATTCGCAATTCTTCATTTGTCAACCCTATATTCATGTGTTTTCAGCAACAGCACAACTTCCTGTTTGCCATGACTTTGTGCCTCTACTGTAACACTAATCTGTATGCACAAAAACAATCCCACACAAGTTATTTGAAATATCACATTTTCCCTCTACCCAGCAAAATGTAGGGTACCCCTTACATATTTTGATACAATATGATCTGAAATGCTTGGTGAAAATAACATTGATAAAATGTTTAGGTGGCCAGTGTTAAATTTGAAAGGTGTAACATTCACAATAAATGAAAACAAGATCCATTGCCCCAATGACCATGATGTTTGCACATCACAGGAAGACACTTTAGTCTTCCACAATAAGCTGCCCAAGAGCTTCATCTGTAGCAACCTAACAGCACACCATGGCCTTTGTCTCAATGCCCTTTGATTATGTTATAGATATTCAATTTGCCTGTGTATGAGCCGACATATTTGCTATTACCTGATGTCATCAATCTCGTATTCTTTTGACCCCACAGGTTTATCATTCGATATTACCGAGACCTGCTGGCCATGCTTTTTGCCATTGAGGAAATTAATCGCACGCCCGACTTGTTGTCAAACATTACGTTGGGTTTCCGGATTGTCGATACCTGCGCATCTCAAAGTAGAGCCATTCAAGGGCTCTTAGAAGAGCTCTCAGGGAAGTCTGACCCAATGCCGGGGTACAACTGCAATTTAAAATCAATACCAGTAGGACTTGTTGGAGAAATGCTGTCATCCACATCTATTTCACTATCCAGAATTTCAGGACCTTTCCATTTCCCAGTGGTAAGCAGGGTGCATGGAGCAGCTGAATACATAATTATAGGACAAGATAGATTATTGATGGCTCACACAACCCAAACAGAGGACTTGCAGTTCATCATCATTTCATAACTTTATTTCGATTTCACAAAGAAATCATAAAAGTATACATCAATATAAAACACCAGCTACAATAAAACCATTGCAGTTCACTAAAGAGCTCCATTTTATAGCAATCTATGTGGATGTTCAAATGTAGACCTTCTTAGAAGCCAACATGTAACGGATTATGGACCATTATGTATGTCCTTTAGGGACATATACCGGACCTGTATATATGTCCATGAGGGACATATACCAAGCTACAGAGGGGGACATAATATCCCCTAGAGCAGCACAATACACTTTGTTTTAACAATGACAGAGGGATCCCCCTAATAAATAGTACCCACTCTCCCTCCAGGAATTTTTTAACACACAACTTTAGACTTAACTGCCACTTACACCCATGCACCCAAACGGCTTCTCAGCAAAAGATCTCCGATAAAGAGACCCTTCGGGGGACCCGTAGGGTGTGTGAGGGCATTAAAATGAGGACACACTGTCCCCCACAGCAGGAGTAGCACACAAAAACAAGTTTCTTCCTCTTTTATCCTCTACAAGTGACTCCCTTTGTCGACTTGTTACTTTTTGGGAACAAGGGTCACTGGACCTAATAATCAGCTCCTAGTGCCCCCTCTCTATACATAGGATAGCTTAATAATCAGGCAGGTTAACCATATACTGGAGTCCTAACAAGGCTGGACTGGTAGGTCTCATTAAATCCACATGAGTAACAAAAATCAAAAATACAAAAAGTCTTCCTTATTCAACTAACCAAGGTGAGATCAAAAGAATCACAGGATTTTGCCTTTTCTTCACTGTCCAGGCTGTAAACCAGAATACCCAGAGTTGTTGTTGGGGGTAGAGGGCAGTTTAATTCACACATGTTGTTAGAAACTGATTGTGTGAAATGAAATCAAATCTTAACATTCCTTCCACTACAGATCAGCTATGGATCATTTCTCTCTACGCTAAGCGACAAGCTACAGTTTCCATCTTTTCTGCGCACAGTGCCAAGCAACACCTTTCAGATGATGGTCTTGGCACAGTTAATGAAATTCTTCGGCTGGACATGGATTGGGATGATCATCTCTGACGATGAGCTGGGAATGGTGGGGGGACAATCCTTAAAAGGATTGATTGAGAAGAATGGGGGTTGTGTTGCATTCATGGAAAAAATCCATCTAAGCTACTCTACAGCCAAGCTCGCCAAGGTTATTGAAATCGCCAAGAGACATACTGTGAAAGTAATCATTGTTCACAGCCCTGAGGTCCACATGAAGAAGGTCATGGAGGTCTTCTTTGCACTGAATGTGATGGATAAAGTCTTTGTCTTCTCTGCATCCTTCACATTTTCTCATGCACTGTTCCCCAGGCACACCTGGACACTCTTCAATGGATCTCTAATACTGAACCTCCATTTCTCACAGATGCCAGGCTTTGAGTGGTTTCTTACCAACCTAAATCCATTGCAAGATTCCAATATTGAATTTATTAAACTCTTCTGGGAGGAAGCCTTCAACTGCAAGTGGCCAGGATCTAACACAACTGAGATAATGACGGAGATGGAGAACAGTGGAATCCAGGTTTCTTGCTCAGAGAACCAGACATTACATACAATGGGAGCTTTTCTATTTGAATTTAATGATCTCAGTATGTCATACCACATCTACAAGGCAGTGTATGCCCTTGCCCATGCTGTGAACTCATTGATATCCTGTAAACCTGGACAAGGACCATTCATTCATAGTGATTGTGCTGATATGAATAACTTTCAACCTTGGCAGGTAAATAAGTGATAAGAATATCTATCGCAATAGGTCATGAATGTCTTAATGTCTCCATTTATAGCTTATGTGAGTCTTGATATTTACTATGGGTCTTTAAACAGCAGTGTTATTATTAAGCTTTGCTTAAAATCTAATTCTTGGCATCCTAGCTTTAGTGAAAATTTCCACTATCAAATTACATGTCAGTTTACTATCAGTGAAAATTGTCAAATGTTTGTTTCACTAATAACTTTGGCACCGTTTGATGAATCTTCTCGAACATTCAAAAAATGAAGTTCATCCACCTTTCTGGAAAGTTTAAGTGTGGAGGAATGTTAAGAAGGGTGTGGTGCACCTTTTACAAAACTTACCCTGGTGCTGTGATCTACCCCTGTCCAATAAGTGAAGCTCCATCCAAATTTGACAAACAACTATTTCTTCTGAAGATACAAGAATGATGTCCAGTGACCCATTATATGTGCGATGCCACAGTCAACTGGAATCTCACTAGTCCAGCCATTACTGAGCTAGCAGTAGGGTGCACTAACTAGTCGGGATGCTAGAACTCCTAAATGTCTCCAGATCAGAAGGACCTAGAGCCAAAAGGTGCAGAGTTCCATAATCCCATCGACCTTCTCGTCGTAGGACCTCATTCCCATTCCATGAGGTGAAGTCAAGACAATGTTCAATATATTTTGGCACTATTGAAAGGTGCATACAGGCTTCCTGCACCATTATAGAACAGACAGGGATGAAGAAGACGTATCCTTGCAAGAGTGATAGAAGACAGATCTTCCACTGGGCCTCAGTGTTATGCAACAGTTGACACATCCTGAGTATTGCACTGTTTCAACCTTGTGTTCCTGGAGCAGGTGTAATCTAACTGCTGTTTATCACAGGTTCTCTAGGTCAACTGGGGTCCCCCACACTTGACTGGGAGCCAATAACTCCTCCTGAGAAGATGGTGTCAGGCTTTTCCCTTAGGCTGGCTCTTCTTTCTCCTCACATAAATCAATTGTAGCCATTGTCAACTGGCTCTGCCCAAATTTCTGCCTATTGTGAAAGAGTCCTATGTTCGGACCATAGGTTCTCCTCAATAGGTCCTCATTGGTTATCAGAAAATCCTTGGAAAACTGTGCTATTTAAGGCACTAAATAGTTTGGGCCAGACCTGGCCAATGGGATATGATGCAGCCTTTGAGTCTTTGGGTACTACTCCAATCCTGGAGGGGCATGACCATTATGTGATCAGGGCATAGGGGTATCATGTTGATGGTAGTCTTTACTGACCCAGGTAAAGTGGCTTCTGTAAAAATGTGTGTCAGCCTTAGACGAGGCCAGAAACCAAAGGAATTCAGATGACAACAGGATTAGTGGAATGGCTAGTATCACTCTATCCAGGGAAAAGTGTTGACTTCAAGGGGCTTCTACGTCCCGTCATGCTCCTTGTCTGAGATCACATCATGCTCCTTGTCTAAGATCCCATCATGCTACTCGTCTAGGAGCCCCCTTCCATTTTCACTTTGAAGATCACTGTAGAGCTGCTGCTCTGTTTGATGCAGTGCTAGTGAAGAGACATGCTCTGTTAAATTGCTCCGCACTGTGGAATGGGGAGACACAACCCAATCTTGCCCAGCTCCTGCTTCTAGAAGGTCTTGGTGCCTTTTCCCTCTATAGAAAAATCAGGCATGGGTAGTCTATGCTATGCTGAGCCTTGGAGGCTGGAAGACTGCGCGAGGCTGGAAATTTGGCAGCTGCTCCGCACGACAAAGGAGCTTCGTGCAAAGTTGTGCAGGGTGCTGCGAAGCAGCTGTAAGTGGCTGTGAAGCCCTGGTAGCAGCTCTGCTCTGTGGCTGGATCTTCACTGGAGTTCAAAAATACAGATTGCTAGGAGTAACATCCGGGTAGGGCGATGGTTAAGAGGGCGGAATCATATAAGGTATGCATTAGGCAGCAATAAAAGGAAGCGGCATTGGAGGTTACGGAAGCGCCCTCCTAGGGGCAGGGTGCGGCTTGCTATTGACTTACTGTGCCCATCTCGACCTGCCACCCACCCCTTCAACCCACACAGAGACACTTTTTAAATTTTGAAGGGATTCAATATCAAAAGTAACCAGTATCGTCAACAATGAGGTAGTTATCATGCTACCAAAACAGGAAAATATTTTGGCCAGATGAAGTGTCTCGCAGCATGAGAAGGGGCTGGTAAGTGCCACACCCAGGTCAAGGTTTCCAGTGTGAATCAGGATGGCTCGCCGTATTCTGAAAGAAGGGGTCTTTCTAGGAAGACTATTGTGAACCCCAAACAAAATAAATCAACATGTCTACAAAAGAAGAAGAAGAATCTTGTAGACTTGGGCGAGCCTTTCTCAATAGAGCCAGAAACAGACTAGTCATAAGAAAATACAGAATACATTCTAAAAGACATAGTGCCAGATGTGAAACATTTAAATTGTCCAGGGCAAAACCCCCCTCAGCCACTGTTTGGGCCCAAATGAGCCAAGATATCTACATTGAGGAAGATACACAATCTCTATCAGAGAAAGAATTTGGTCTGGGATATGAGACACAGTTAAATCCCACTAGTGAATCTGCTGCAGCTCCTGTGGAAGAAATGAATCTCATTATTGAAGCTGTTGCAATATACCTGCCAATTAACATCTCCAGGTACTTGCAGCGACTACAAACCGCAGTCTCAAGTGTCTAGTCAAATCGATCTTTGACCAGATCTAGAGGAGACATGGTGCAAGTAATCCTGGGTGAGATTAGAGAGTTAAAAATGCTCAGAAAAAGGTTCACAGAAAAGTAAAATGTCAGTATGATAAAAATTAATGACAATATAACACAGCTTAATCAATGGCTAACACTTACAGAGCAGCGCATCTCTGACATGGAAGAGGCGAAGAAAAAATACAAGGTATTTCAGATCAAGTATAGCCAAGAGCTGGAAGATACTCAGATCAAGCTTGATAAGTTCAAAAATCGGTCCAGGCGATTGAATTTACACTTTGTGGGCATCCCAGAAGGGCAGGAAGTGGGCCAAGACCCTATCAATTTAATCTCGGATCTGATCCAGTAATATGTCCTAGCAGCGGAGGGGCACAACAAAGAGTGGCACTCAATTATAAGGTCCCATCGAGTCCCTTTTTAGCAATAAACTAACACAAACTATCCATGTGCATTCTTCATCAATTTTGGTGACTTTTGAACAAAGGAATCAATCATTGCAGCTTCTTTTAAATCAAGAGGCTTCCCGACAACTAAGAAGTATCATTTAAAAACATTTTCAGACATGTCAGCCATGGCCGTAAAACGGCAGCTTGAATTCAAGCCAATGCTGGGTCAGTTTAAGAGTCAGGGAATGCAGGCGGATATCGTGCAGCAGTAAAAGCTGAAAGTTCTTGTTAAAGCCAGGTCCATATTGCACTCAATTCAGCAAGCAAAGGACATGTTCTGGCAATCTACTAATGTGGGGCTCAATCTAAGAAATTGAAAAGAGGATTACTGGAAACTCTAGCTATGGTATAATTTTTTTCTCTCAGGTAGATTTAGGGATTGGGTGGTTCCACAGAGGTCAATTCTGGAAGAGCACAAATAGGAAGGGAGGTAAGTAGGCCCCTTCTTTCTTGCTGTTTTTTGTAGGGGTCAAGGGTTTTCTGGGTGGGCACTGGGGTTGGGACGGGGAGCACATAGGCAAAAAGTCACTAAGGTATTTCAGGGAGGTCAACCAGGGTGGGCAGGGGAGCACTTTTGCAAAATGTAAAAATGAGCAGAATCTGGTTGAATAGCATTCAGCTGACAAATTCAACAATAGGATTTATGATGGAGTGTCAATGATAGGAGGCAAATCAACAAATCATGATGATGTCTCTGGAGAAACAAAAATGCCAAATTGTTTCATGTAATGTTAATGGGCTAACTAACAAAAGAAAATATCGTAGTATGATTGGGTGTCTTTCTTCATTTGCATCAGAGGTTGTCTTTCTACAAGAGACCCATCTTAAAAGCAAAACGCTAAAGCTCTTGATCTTCCCCAGGAACTGTTCTGCATTTTTTGCATCAACTTAGGCTGCGGTCAGGGGTGTTGCAATATTCTTAGGGAATAGCATTGATTGGGAAAACAGGGACGTGATCAGAGATCCACAAGGCAGATGGATCAGGGTCACAGCTGCAATGAAAGAGTTAGGCTAATATTTGATTAATTATTATTGTCCAATTAGTGACAATATTGATTCTCTCACTCAGATTTATGAAATGGTTATGGGGCAGTAGGCCCATTGAGATTTAGAGGTGATTTTAACTTGGTTCAAGATTTGATCAAAGATACGTCAAATACAAATCAAAAACAGCAAAAACGAAAGATGAAAAAAATAATACATGCGTTTAAGGATAGTTATAAGTTGCTGAATTCCTGGAGAGAAGTCCATCCCAATCTCAAACGGTATACATGCTTCTCACAGAGATTTAATACTGCTTCACGTATCGAGTTTTTCTATTTTCTATTCGAAACTAAAGAGAGGATCATCTGACATACGGGCCAACCCTTTGTCTGACCACTCTTTCATGTCAGTAGTAGCAGAGCTCGATGTAAGAAAAAGTGATGGACCAAGATGGCAGCTTTATAGATCCTTACTTTCCAATCCACAATGGGTGAAGGAAACAAACAGTTCATTCAAGCGTTTTTTGCTATAAAACATGCAACTGCTTTTCTGTTCTCTAACTGGCAGGTTTTTAAAGCAACATTAAAGGGTAGAATCATTGCCTGTAATGCTAACCAGTACAAAGAATGCTTCCTCCAGGTATTGGATTTTCAGGCAGCACTAAATAATGCATCTGAAGATCCAGTGAGGAACTCTGTAATAGAGGCAGTGTAAGGTTCAATAACATCAGCGAAACAAAGCCTAAGGATTATTTAATTTTTTTAGAGAATATCAACAAATCTAACATGTATCAACAAAACACATATGAAAAAAAATCAACATGTTGGCAAGTTTTTTGGCTGAGTCCACTAAGATCAAAAGTGAAAATGCTTCGATCAAATCTATTGAGAATCCTGACACCAGGCAATCGGTAATAGAACAGGATAAGATAGCCAACATGTTTTTGTAGTATTATAGAGCCATCTATCAAACACAATATAGTGTCCAAGGACTGCCATTGCTCAATATTATTCCACTATTCATCTCTCAACCCTATCCAAGTCACAGTCTCAGTCCCTTAGGAAGTTCATAACACTTCCAGAAAAATTTTAGAGGCATTAAACACAATGCCAAATGCTAAAACACGTGTACATGATGGGCTCCTTTCTTCCGAGAACAGGTGCCTTTTTTAGCAGATCTTTTCAATGATATCAAAGAGGAAGGAGAGGTCCCTTCAACCTTACAAGAATGCACAATTATTTCATTTTTAAAGAAAGACAAAAACCCACCAACGGTCAATTGATATAAACAGTTTAGTTTATTTAACACAGACTATATGATGAGTATGATGATGATATAATCTTGTACCTTCAGCCTGATTGGTCGAATACCGAATGCACAATCCAGATGATAACAGACAAGAATAGTAGGGTATAAGATAAATCCAACTAAAGCAAAGTACTGGTTTTTAATGTACTAGCCTCTGATCTCCCTATACTATTTTAACCTTCAGCAAGGAAGTTGTCCACAATAAGGTATCTTAGGACATTAGTGACCAATAATGTCTCAAGTCTTTTCCCTTTAAATTATGATAAAAAATGCTGCAAAAAAATAAAGGTAATGCTTGAGAGGTGGTCACTACTTCCCCTAGCAATAATTGGGCGTGTTTCAATGATTAAAACGATGGTGCCTCCATTGATCTTTTTCCTTTTTTACAATATCCCAATGAAATTCCCCAAATGTTTTTGCAGGAATTAGATGCAGCCTTTAGAAGTGTTATCTGGAATAAAAAGTCATCCATGATGCAGCTGGGGGTCTTACAACTTTCAAAGTCACAAGGAGGGCTGGCAAACGCCCAATATGCAAAGATATTATCAGGCCACTTTGTTGGATTCTCTCTCAGCATACTCAAAGGGGTGTAAAGCTCTAGATACATTTTTGATTAATAAAATGATTCAGGAATCTGAAATCAGCCTACCAGGTTTTATAAAAGTCGTGAAAGTATCAAAAAAAGTAGATATACATTTTTATGGGATATTTTTTGGGTGGATGAATGGTCTAAGCAAACTCTACAAGATGCCTTTTGATGGTTCATCATTGTTGTTGCATGTGGGTAGTTACATGGGCTTTCCTTTTTTGGAACTCCATAGGTTTTAAGACGTATGCCGACTTCTTTGTTCGAGGCAAATATATCACCTGGGAAGAATAATTATTGAGGAGTGGTCAGCAATGCCTACCCAATTTTCTAAGCTTTCACCAGATCACACATTTTCTGCAGGCCACAATCAGAGGTTAGAGCAATGACCATCATGGAATTAGCAGGGCTTTGTTAAAGAGCAGATTGCTTGGTATAGGGAATTGGTATAGAGTACTGCTAGATCTCCCAACCCCGCTGAACTTAAGCAGTTTCCTTTCCAGGATAGGAGAAAAATTACTATCAATCACAGAGGGATTGGAATGCTACTGCCAAGAAAGGGGATACATCCCTTGGGGTAGCACATTTTAAAAGAATGTCATTCTCATCTAGATGGATGGCATATTATGCCCGGAAATGTTACTTAAAATGTTTCCAGAGGTCTTGAATGATTGCTTTTGCTGTAAACAACAAGGTGAAGGAGGCTGCCTCCGAACATTTTATTCCAGCTCTCATCTTGCTGATTTCTGGGAGATATTCTTTAAGGCAATCATCCATGCTATCAAGGCAGAGATCTTGATGGGCCCTCTAAAAGGAGCAATCAATTGGCAAAAGTCCAACAATGCTTCATCTCAATAGCTTTGACGATTACGCATTCTTTTATCCTAAAGTTCTGGAAGACTGCCAAGGTCCTAACAATCCAGGAGTTGAAGGTTAAAGTGGTTTGTACCATGACATTTGAGGAAGCATAGGCAAAGCGTGTGGGAGGACTTAAAAGGTGTAATGCCATTTGTCAATATTGTGGAGAAGATCCTGCATGGGGCTAAGGCGCTATTTGGTTCCTAATTAGCCATATTAATGGCTAATTAGGACCCTAGCTTTGATTGCTAATGGAAGAAAATCTGACAAAAGGCTATGGTAGGAGTGGATTGGGCTATTATTATAGAGTCTAAATCTGATTGTATCTTTGAACTGCACTCCGTTGCCCAATATTTATATGTTAATGCACTTTATTCATAAGGCTCTTATTGTTAAGAATGAATGTATTTTATGAAGAATATTTTTTTGCCAAATACAAAATGGGCTAAGTGGGAAGATGAGAATGGGACAAGGAGTAAAGAGAGAGATAAGAAGGGTAAAGGAATGAATGATGGGAAGGGAAGGAAAAACAATGTACAATCAATATCTTTTGAAATTGGTACTTCAGAGTAGCACGTTTGCATTTTAATTGGTATTTGCACATGCTTTTTTAAGAGTCAGTAGTGTTTGTCTAGGGAACAGAGGCTCTCAACCTGTTTTTTTTGCATTTCCATTTGTTTTCGTTTATATCGCACTTCGCACTTTGAGTGAATGTGTTTGGGTCTTGTCATTTCTGAGTAATATGTCTGCATTTTTGCATCTTTTAATTGTTAATCCTATATATTTCTCTAAAGATGACAATAGTGCCTGTTTTTTTAGCAGAACAGTTGTTCTAAACCGGGGGATACCTACAATATTGCACTTTGCACTTTAAATGTTGATTGCACTTTGCACTCTTCCAACCCCTTATTGAGAATTTCTCTTTATATACAACTTGGTAATTGATTTGTATTTTTTGCATTGATTTGGAATAGGATTTGCTTTCCTCTCTTTCGCTCTCATTTTAAACAACTACTCAATGTATTTATTTTGGTTTTCTTCTCAATAATTGTTTTTTAAAAGGGGCTTCTACAGACCTCCCACATCAACAGAGGTAAGTGTACCGAGTGGCTGGACATAAAGGGATGTAAAGCGTGCAGGCTCCCAGGTCCAGCTGGGACCTTGGGCAGCCTCATGCAAATCCTTCTCCAATGTTGTCACTCACCAGACACTGGAGTTTAGTGCAAACTACCGTTCACTCAGCCAATCATGCGCACAAACTCACTCTGGACCACGTTCTTCAAATACATATGTATTATTTCTTTATAGCTATAAAGTGGTCATAGGGCTTGTTGGACTTGGCCATTTTTGCAGGGTCAGCCCTGAACTTTTTGCCTTCCTCCTGTATTTTGTCTGACCTGTTTTTGTTGGTTTTATGACTCTGGGCACTTTACAACTGCTGATCAGTGCTAAAAATGCATATGGTCTCCCTATTGTAAATTGATGTATGGATTAGTGACTCCATAATTGGTTGGTTTGGTTCACTTGTCAGACCCTAGTATAGTGCACTGAGTGTGCCCGGGTCTTGTAAATCAAATGCTGCTGGTGGGCTTGCAGCACTGGCTGTGCCACCCACAGAAGCAGCCTGTAAAAGTGTGTCTCAGGTCTGCCATTGCAGAGCCTGTGTGCAGTCTGGTATTGCCATGTTGATTGGGCAAGTGTACCCACTTGCCAGTCCCTACACCTTCCCAATTCTGCATATTAGTCACCCCTGTGGGAGGCCCAAGTGCAGGTACATTGTAAGTAAAAGGTAGGACAAGCCCTGATGTGTGTGGCATGTCCTAATAGTGAATTACAGCCATTTTTGCTTTTCACTATTACAAGGCGCTCTGTTCCCCGTAGGCCAGAATGGGCAGTTTGATTATCACAGCTTATAATCCTAACTGACTCAGGGAACCAGGTAGAAATTCAATTTGAGTATGCTTGAACTCGGAATGATAAAATACATCTTTTAGTGAAGTTAACATTCTGTGCTTGAAAATACCACTTTTAGAAAGTAGGTATTTTCTTGTCTAACCATCCAAGCCTGCCTTTGCTAGGTTGTGTATTCCTTTTCTGGAGTTTGAGTGACAGGGCCTGGGGGAGTCCAGGAGACAGGGTGAGTCAACACAGGGCTGAATAGAGAGATCAGCATGTAGATGGGTGGGAGAAGTTGCACCTGACACCTAAATAGGGCTGTGCCTTCCCTCCACAATGCTGGCTCCACCTCCTGTGGTGCGTCTGATGTCCCTGACCTACACTGTGAAAGGAAAGAAGGAGCCTTGTCAACAAAGTGCTCCAGGACTGACCATAACTGTTTTGTACTAAGCAAAGGCCTCTCTGCCTTCAGAGAACAAAGAGAAAATGAGTATAGAAGAGGGGACCCAGACCCTTGAACTTTAGATCACTTTTGGGAAACAAGAAGAAACCTTTGCTGAGGAGAGGAACTAGAGAGACTGAGGAGCGACTATCCCTAAGCGTGAGGGATTGGCCTCCAGTGGTTGCCTGACTTCCAAAGAGAGGGGAAAGGACATAGTGCTACTTTCATTCAACTTGTGAAGTATCTCCAAATGCTTGAGCTAGAGTTTGCCTCCTGTTGTAGTCTGAGGGACAACATACTTCACCAACCAGCTCCCCAAGTGCTTTTGGAAGTGCCTGCAGTTGTGTTGGACTTTCTGAAGGACTGCGTGTCGCAAGGAGCTCGAAGCGTGACTCACGATGAAGAAGAGCGACAACTGCCGCAGCCACTGTCATCGCAGCACTGAAGGAGGGTGTCGCCGCTGCCGCTTCACAATGCAGAAGTGGCTTGCATCGCTGGAGAAGAGGATCGACCTCGCACCAGACACCGCCACATCATCGGAGATGCGTTTCACCACCGCAGCCGCTGTTGTCGCATCGCTGAAGAAGGGTGTCACCACCTCAGCTGTCGCATCACATCGCCAAAGCGCCTCGCATTGCCGGAGAAGATGATGCCGCCGCATCACCGGAAAGCATCTTGTAGGGCCTGTCGCGGCTCATAAGAACCGTTGAGTCGCCGCACTGCCGTTGGTCATGCATGCATCATGTCGCATCAAGAAGAAGATGCCATTTTGTTCATGGCACCGTATCTTCATTGCATCACGGTGCTGCTGGTAGCATCGCCAGGGAAGTGCGGTAAGAAACCAACACATTACCTCCCCACGCCGAGAAGAACTGACTCATCCCCTACGCATCAGTAGGGACCCGGCGCATCACCATTCTTGCGTGTAAGGAACCAACGCATCACCTTCCCTGCAACACTTTCGCTGTATAGCGTTACTCATCCAAAGGTACATTGAACTCAAAGTGTTGCATTTGACATCTTATGAGAACTAGGCTAATTCTACCCGGTTAAAGTACATTATTGTGGATTTTTGTTGTTTGTGGTCTTGTGTTTAGTCTATATAAACAATACTTATTTTTATACTACAACTTGTGTGGTGTCCATCTGTAGTGTTGTCATTGGGTTACTGTAAGTGTTCACAAATGCCTTACACACTGCCTCTGAGATAAGTCTGTCTGCTCGTGCCAAGCTACCAAGGGGGGTGAGTAGGGGTTATTTTAGGAGTTTACCCCTTTACCCTGACTAGACACAAGGGTCCCTATTTGATCAAAGGTACCTACCTCTGCCAACTAGGGACCCCCAAATCTAACAGGGCCTAGCTCTCATGGAGCTGTGTAAACTCTGCAAAGAGGGTGCCCACCGCAATATCCAACTCTAGGACCCCATAACCTGCCAAATTAGTGAATATATTACTTAAAATATACATTGTGGACCTACGCTTCTTCCCTACCTCTAAACAACAATCAGTCTGTTATGGGGCCCTCATCATACCTACATTCAAGAGCTTACCTGACTCAGCAGTTTTGAAAATTCTTCTCATTTTCCAGTGGTGGTTACAACATGTCAGAGGGACTATGTGTCTGTCTTCCAATCTCTCAGGTCCTCCACTATGTGAAGAATATCAATGTGACGCTCGCTATTGGTGGTGACATACATTTTGATGTGAACGGAGATCCTTTGAGCGATTTTGACATCGCTAATTTGCAGGTATTTGATGATGATGACATCCGGCTGATAAATGTGGGCTTCTACGACTCCCAACAAGGTGAAGAAGTGCATATCAACACAAAGAACATACTGTGGGCCAACAACAACCAGGTGAGGAGGGTTTATTTCTCATATGCTTATCGGTATAGATGATATCTTGCCACATACAATAATGACAATGTATATCAACCTTAAAGAATAGGAGTGATTTTCTTCCCTTTCTAGCCCCCTTTCCAATAACCCACCCTCAAACCTTCTGGATACACCTTTATCTGTGTCTCCTCCGGAGATAACTGTCCTGTCCTTGCTGTGCAGGTTTGTTTAATGTTTGTATTGTCAAAATGGTATTATGAGGACTGTGTCTCCCAGATCGTGTGGAGTAGGTGGAGAGCATGGCTAGTGGAAAGTTTGGCGGTCTGTTCTACACCACCCCTGTCCATGCTTGCTTAATGGCAGGATAGGTATTTGGGATTTTGCAAACCTTCCCCACTGAGATGCTTTAGTGTCAAGAAACCACATCATTCCTCCATGGCCCTATCCCTCCTCAAGAGGAAGAAATGGTCCCTCTTCCCCCCATACTGCAATTCAGAAGATGATCTGTGACCTAGTGGTTGCAACTGCCTACCATAGGGACCACTGATGCTCGTCCTTCTAAACAGTGTGTTTCCGAGGACGGCCCTGATAAGGTAGCCCTTGCCTCATCAGATTACAGGATATAATTCACATGTGATGCTCTCAGGTAGTTGTTTATTTTTAACACTTGCTTTGGCATTCAGGATGTTTTTAGTGTAATAATGTAATGGGAAAGTTCCAACAGAAGAAATTACACAATTACGTACTGGTTATTACTCTTAGTCCTGCTCATCATCGGCCTAGTCCTTAGCCATGAAGTTAGTTACCCAATCCCAGGACAGGAAACAATTCAGAAAATGCTACTAAGCCACACCCACCTCTACAGGGAACAAGAGCATAGCCCTCTCCAGTACTTCCTGAAATACCAAGCTCCCTAACAAAAGGCTGCCCCACAGAGCGGGTGGGTAGCTATGAATGACAAGCAGGACTAAGAGTAATGAAAATTACCAATAGGTAATCAGGTCATTACCTCTATGTCACTTGTCCTCAACCCAGTCCTTAATAATAATAATAATAATAATAATAATAATAATAATAATAATGGGGTTTATAAAGTGCCTGGTGACGCCTTCTCGGCGTGTCCCCGCGCTATGGAGATGAGAAGGTGCAGTGTATGATAAGCTCCGCTCTATAGCTTGTAGAGGTGGGTTTTTAAGAGTTTTCTAAACTTAGCTTCTGTTTCTACTAGCCTAAGGCCAACAGGAAGACGATTCCAGTTATTGGCAGCTAGCACTCTGAAAGAACTGCCTCCCAGCTTAGGTTTTTTTACACGGGGGATCCTCAGTAGGCCAGTGCCCTTTGAGCGAAGTGCCCTGCTTGGCTCGTAGATATGGACAAGGTCCTGAAGATACTGCGGAGCCCTTTGCCATATAATCCTGTGGCACATTAGGAGTGCTTTAAACAGGATTCTCTTCCTGATAGGGAGCCAGTGCAGAGCAGCAAGAGCGGGTTTAGATGCAGCTCTTTTAGGGAGTTTTAAGACCAAACGTGCTGCAGTGTTTTGGAGTACCTGCATCCATCCCAGGCTTTTTTCAGTAGTGCCTAAAAATAGCACATTACCATAATCTATACGGGAAGTTACCAAGGCTTGAGTCATGGTCCGTCTGGCCTCCAACGGAAGTAGATCCAGGGTGCGGTTGAGAGTTTTTAGCACCCCAAAGCATTTTCCCACTAATCTATGAATGTGACCATCATAGGATAGTTTGTGATCGACCCATATACCCAGATTTTTTTGCCTCTTTACAGGGGGAGGGTATAGGGCCTAGGCAAGTTGGCCACCAATCAACCGTCCAGCTAGAATCATTCCCTCCGATTACCATTACCTCCGTCTTGGAGCCGTTAAGCTTCAAGCAGTGCGAGTTCATCCATCTTGCTAGGTCCTGCATGCAGGCCTTGAAGTTAGCTGCAGCACTAGTTGGGGCTTGGGACAGGGAGATCAGCAGTTGGGTGTCGTCGGCGTACGAGACTAATTCTACACCGTACGTCTGCACCACATCCGCTAGGGGGGCCATATATAAGTTGAACAGAGTGGGGCTCAGGGCAGAGCCCTGAGGCACCCCTTGCTCTAGGGCTATCGTATCCGATATACAAGAGCCCCACTGGACCTGAAAGCTCCGATCTGTGAGAAACACTTTTAGCCAGCCTAGCGCTGATTCAGTGGCACCTGCTTTGTTTAGACATTGTAGCAAGATGGAGTGTGCTACAGTGTCAAACGCTGCACTAAGGTCCAGCATAATCAGTGCCATGGTGTGTCCGGCATCTGCCACTTGTCTCAAGGTCTCAGTCGCTCTCAGGAGGGCGGTCTCCATAGTGTAGCCCGACCTAAAGCCAGACTGAGAGGCGTGTAGAAGGTTGTTCTTCTCTAGATGAGACATTAACTGACTGTTGGCCACTTTCTCTGCCACCTTGGCTAAGTACGGTAGCAAGGAAATTGGTCTTAGGTTTTCAAGAGTTTCATGGCTGACATTAGGTTTCTTTTTGATGGGGAAAACAATTGCTTTTTTCCAATCTTCGAGGAGTCTGGCCGAAGCAAAGGAGACCTGGAGCACATGCCTAATATACGGCTCCAGTCTGGGGCAGCTAGTCTCCCCTGACTAGTGGGCCACTTTTGCCAATGCAATTCTTCTCCTACATGTTCCCAATATAAGAGAAACCAACAAAGAATCAATTTCCCTAAACACTCTACATGGTATCACCATGGGCAATGTTGTGAAGATGTAAAGTAATCGAGACACCACCATTTTTGCTACTGCTATTCATCCTGACACTGACAGCGGCAGCTTTCTCCAAACATCTACACTTTGCTCTAACTCTCTAATCGCCACAACAATGTTACTTTAAAATAAATCAATGGGAGCATAGTATAATCTTACTCACAGATATTTTAGGTATGTTCGCATACTTCTGTAATGGGAACAAATATGATTTATTACAGCTGTTGCATAACCCTGAGGCTTGCCCAAACCAATCTAAGAGGTTCATGGCATGCTGCAAATCAACATTAGCATCTTTGAGAAATAACAACATATCATCTCCATATAATGCTGAAAAATGTTGCTCAGACGCACCTCCAAACCCCGTATACCCCTCCTGTTCTCACCCAACTTGCAAGTGGCTTTATAGCAATTGCAAATAATAATGGCGAGAGCTGGCACCCTTGTCGAGGTGCCAGCTAACCCACGCAATAAATTGGTTTCTCAATCCCATTTTACTGAGCACTTCAGAAAGGAAATCTCAACGTAAACTATTAAATGCCTTTTAAATGCTGCAATCACTCCTTTTTCCTTCTCTGTAAAATCAGATTCCACAATCACCAATACCCTCCTAATATTATGAGCTGCATTACTTCCCAGAATGAACCTAGACTAGTCTGTATGTATTAACTTTGACATTAATGGAGATCTGCGCATTGCCAATACTCTAGTAAATATCTTATAATTTAGATTTAGCATAGAAAGTAGGCAATAAGTCCATAGTACTTCAGAGGCCCTTACTGGCTTTAACAATAGGATCACTATTGCTTCTGCAGTTGTCTGGAGCAACCGCCCCACGTACGGGCTGGCAAGAAAAGATTAACTAGTCTTGGTGTCAATTTTCCCATTTATGTCAAATAAAATTCCACAGGGAACCCATCCATTCCAGGGACTTTTCCTCTTGCCAGATGCTTTATGGTAGCCTTGACCTCTTGAATTGTTACCTCCCATACCCAGGTCTTTGTTTCTCCTCCACTGTCATCTTAGGCAATTCTACTGGCTCTAAAAACTCATTAATAAAACATGGTACCTGCATAGAATTTACTAAATCTTTTATTGATGGCTTCCTGTGTATAGACGTGTGAACCCTCCTCAGAATCCATTTCCAATATCTGTGCACCCCTACACATAGGGGTTGTGAGCCAGGCCAGCTAAGTACCAGCCTTGTCATGCTCTGCATGCATCCTTTTCATATACTCTCTATAATTGAAACTACAAAATTTCTCTATATCTACAGCTGCCTGCTCCCTGGCTTCACAGCTCTTTCTCATGTTTATCAATCTCTTTTATGAGGGTGTGTCTAGTCCCTACTATCTCTGCTACACAGTACCCATTTATAGAAACATTACACACATCCCACTCTCTCAGAGGGGACATAGTAATAGCCACATTTATCTTACAATATGGTATTCGTGTCCGTTCTTTATTCCACCCCACTGATAGTAAAAAAGTATTATGATCGGAGATTGTTCTGCATAAATACTCCACATTTTCGACTTCACTATGCACTACAGGATAGCACAAAAATGTATTCTTTCGCACATGCAGATCATGCAGTCCGGAAAAGTATGAATAATCCATATTTTCTGGGTGTATACACCTCCACGACTCCAATAACCTTCATCTTTGTTTCAAATTCAAAGATGGCTAGCCACCCTATGCACTGATCACTGTTCTCTGAATTCTGAAAACCCTAAGCATTGCACAATAACAAGTGCCTCTAGGGAGCCATGCCCATTCAGCCGGAGTATGGTAAGGGTAATGTATGTAGCTGGTGTTGAATTTAGCACACTGTCATAATATCTTACTAAAACATGGGGCCATATTATCAAGAAAGGGCGATACATTATCGCCGCTTTTATCGGCAGGAAACTGCCGCTAAAGCGGCGATAATGGGCTTGATAATATGCCCTTGTGAATTCCCATAGAAGCCCAGGTTAACACCAGAACCTGGGCTCCTATGGGAATTCACAAGGACATATGATCAAGCCAATCATAGCCGCTTTAGCGGCAGTTTCCTGCCGATAAAAGCGGCGATAATGTATCGCCTTTTGTTGATAATATGGCCCATGGTGTGGTACCCTCTGCTATTTACAGACAACACATTTTTCCATTGCAATTACCAATACATTCTACTAACAGAACTATACAGCGCATGAATAATAATTTATGGAAATTGGATTTCTGTGAGCATTTGTCATTTGTGCATCACCAGGAGTCAGTATTTATCTTGCCCCTATTAACATCTTTGTTTTCGTCACACTTTAGAATTAGACGAAAACTCTTAATTTGTTGTTTCCTGTTTATTTATTTTGAAATATTTGTACAGTTCAATTAAAGGTATTTAGATCTAGGGCTGTGTTAGAAGTAAACAACATCTTACAGCAGTTTCTTTCACACCAACCAAATTACCAGATAAATTTCACTTTACAAAATCCACACACTTCTCAGTAAGCAGATAAACATTAACACCAGTCTCAATGTTAAGATAAAAAGCAGCAGTTTCTCAGAAGACTGACATTTTACCTCTGTCTTTGAACCACAAAATTTACAAATAAAAACACTCTTAAAAGTAATCTTTAAGTTCAGTTTGGAACTCCTGAATGGGTGTTAGATCACCTATCGGGGTTCAAGGGGCTATATCAGTTGGGTCCCTCTCTCTCTGGACAACGGTGCATTGCATCGGCTCCAACACTGGTAGCCATGCCCCTGTAAAGTTTTTAAGTTTTTATTTTTTTATGACACGGAACTCCTGCGGAGGTCTATATAATTATACTACTACAGATAGATTGAAAATGCATTTCCTCCGATAAATAATTTTCCTATATATATATATAAACATCCTTAAAAGTTCTTACCATGCATGCTGTACAAACTGCAGGAGAAAATAAACAATCTTGTAAAACAACAAAGTGAAGAGTGCAGCATATGAAGTGCAAGTAGAAGCAGCACATTCCTGAAAAATATTACAACACACATATATCCTAGATGTGGAGAAGTAAAAATATTACGACATGAGAAATAACATTATATTCCTAGGAGAAACCCGGAAAAGTTTTTAAAAATAGATAGATCATGTTACAAATCATTTCATTTTGGGGGGACAAAATAAATGAATGGGCAGAATGAATGTTAAATTTAAGGAATTATCAGCCAGATTCATCAAAGGAAATTCGACTTGCAAAGGGCCAGATTCTGAGAATCTGGCCCTTTGCAAGCGCAATTTATGCATTTGGGATTCATCATCCCAAATGCAAAAATCGTAAATTGCGAAATCGCTAAATTGCGAGGAATTGCATTTAAGGAATCTCTATTTGAGATTCCTTAAATGCAATTCATGAACCATTTTAGAATTACGAAATCGCAATTTTTGGCCTCTTTTTACCGCGAAGTCTGACTTCGTGGTAAATAGCGAAAACTTAGAACTATGCACTTTAGTGCATTTTTCTAAGTTGTATGTTACACACACACATGTCCTTTGGACATGTGTGTGCGCAACACCAGTGTCAATCACCATTTCAGGGGTGCTACAGGGTGTCCTTTGGACACCCCTGGCACCCTTGAAATTGCATCCTTATTTACGATTAGCAAAAGGTCCATAGGAATGAATGGGGAGTCATTCCTTATTTGTGATTAGCAATTTGCTAATCGCAAATAAGGAAGCTGTAGAAATCGCAATTATTTTTGCGATTTCTACATGAATCCCGTTTTGCGAGTCTTTAATAGCGATTCCTTAATAATCGCTATTAAGGACTCGCAAAACGGGACATTGATGAATCTGGCCAAAAGGCCGTAAACAATAGTGCCTCACCTTTTGCAACTACGGACACACAAATAGCACATGATTACTATCTTGAACTTGTAGGTGACACACCTTACAAATTCTCTCCTTTTTCTGAATTTTGACCCAAATAGCAGGAACTTCTCGTAAGGGCAGCAAATGGAGTCACAACAAGTGCATTCGCCTTCTGACCCCATAAGGTAAGTTCCAGGTTAAGTAAGACTGGTGTTTGTTCCTCAAAGCACTCCCACAGACCACCTCATTTTGCGACTTGGGTTGACTTAAGGCAATATTTCTAATCGAGCTAATGGTGGGCACAGAACTCTTTATATACAATTTCAATGTGGGCTTTCACATGGGGAAATAGATGTTCGATCTAAGCCCAAATGCATCATTAGCTTGCTCAAGGGACCTAAATGGTACCTAAAAACTGTCAACTGTTCTTTCAGCTTAAGGAACATTTCAAGCCGACTCTCAGGGCAGCTCTAAGTGTTCCCATCACCCCCTGGAGGAGAGAATTGCCCCAACTCAAATCTGCTGCCAATGAAGAGATATATGAGGAGACTAAGCCAAATTCAAGGACGTCCTTGGGGGCCAACTACCCCTCCTGTTACCTCCAGTAAGTCCCACATGGCAGGATTGCAGAGAGGCTGCCGGATGCTACGCCCACTTTCTCAACCACTCTGAAAATGTACCTCCTAGTACACTACAAGTTTGGGGATGTAGTCCTCTTGGCTCCTGAGTTTCCTTGGGGGGCAACTACCCCTCCATTTATCTCAGTGAGTCCCACACAGCAGGATTGCTGAGAGGTTTTCAGTTGACATGCCCCCTTTCTCCACCACTTTGCAAATGTGCCTACTGACGCACTTGGCTCTTGAGGGTCCATGTGGACTAAGTAACCCTCCTGTTACCTCAACGCATGCTGTTTCCCCACAAGCTGAGCAACGTTTGCATTTGTGTGGTTAAGGCAGAAGACGTTTTAGAATTCTAAGCACCACAATATTTCAGATGGGCGACATCACTTTTGTGACTGAGGCTGGGAACTACTATCTATGACAATTTCTTATATCCCCCTGATGAGTATTACTCTGACTATCTGTAATAATTAAGGTTGCTATGTATATAATGAGCATTTCTCAGAGGCTTCAGGGGATTTTCTGGTAACTCTAGACTCGAAAGATGCCACAGTTCATATTCCTGTTTGTCAAGATCTGGGCGATCTCTAACCTTTACTATACTGATATACTTCTGTTCAATAAAACCCATTGAAACCAACTAATATTATTAGTGTTGTATAATCTCAATTTTGTTATATATATATATTTTATTTAAACTAGCAAAGGTTTTCTAATTTAGTAATGTGGGATGCACATAGGTGAGCTACTCAGAGGTACTTGGAGAGCTACATTAGCTCAAACACTATAGGCTGGCGACCCGTGGGATAGTTAGCAGTTCTGAGATTCGGAATGGGTTCCCACAATTACCAGATCAGGGTCCTTTCCCATGGGTCTGGCTTGCACTCCTTGAGACTTTGTGAAGATATTTGCATCTGTATTGGCTTGAAGAGGTTTCAATTTACTCTTATGTTCATTGGCTGGTTAATTACAGCCCATTTGTTTGTAAGGCACAATCGGACTACCTGAAATGTTCTTCTGGAGCTGAAATATCTTCCAAACTTGGAGAAATCTCACTTTATGATAGCTCAGACACATCAGTTCATCTGAGCCTTGCTCAAGATCAACTTGGATTTTGTCTTCCTGCCAGAGAACATACATTGACTTCTCCAAACTCAACTTCAGAGATTAATGAACTTTATTTTAGATTCTGGCAGGGACTGGTTATGAGTCCAGGGTCTTGCATCAGAAACCACTGCTGTGGCTCTTTGACCTCACTTGAATCTGAAGCATAGATAAATAACTTCCTATATCATTGGACACCGGATTCACAGGGTTATGAAGTCTTGATTCTATTGACTCCAGCATTTCCCAAGCCCTAAAGTAGCTGTTGATTCTTGAACATCTACAAAGGAGTATTCTTGAATCCTTTTGATTCCATTATTCCTCCCCACAGATGCCAGACACTGGTCTGGAATCCAGAATTGAGATTTTCAGAGTTGTTGGTCCCAGAGGGAAAGTCTTCAATTCTCAAATTAGAGGGAGCTCTATTAGGGTTTGCTCCTCTTCATCAAGGCAAGGCAGTCCTATTCAGGACTGACAGCTGGGTAAGAAAGGTCTAGATCAACTGTCAGGTGGGAACAAAGGGGCATATTGGCAAGAACCGCGTTAAAATTATCGCCGTTTTAGCGACAGGAAACTGCTGCTAAAACGGCGATCATGGGCTTGCTAATATGCATAATAGAATTCCAATAGAAGCCCAGGTTAGATGTGCAGGACATCTAACCTGGGCTTCTATTGGAATTCTATAATGCATATTAGCAAGCCATTATCACCGTATTAGCTGCAGTTTCCTGCCGCAAAAATGGCAATAATTTTAACGAAGTTCTGGCTAATATGCCCCACAGCATCTAGAGAGGGTGGCTCAATTTAGACAGAAAGATGAGAGGAAAAAGACGGTTGAGGACTCTCTGGACATGGAACTATGCTGAAACTTACTCGACTGAAAAAACGGACTCGGAAATGCTTGATACGTTAGACATAACATTGTTTGATCTATATTAATTCTTTACCCGAAGCCCTGCGAAGCCCTTTCTAGGGCGAAACGTGTTGGCTGTGCCTACTTGGCAAAGAGATTTAAGGAATGTTAATGCTAATGTTAAAGTATTTATGAAGCACATGGCTGCCCCAGCAACGGGGAGTCCCAGCACGAAGATGAGCACCAAGAGAGACATCAGCACAAAGAATATTACATTCGAGAGAATAGCCAAGTCTTCACCAGTCTTCTAACAGTGAGGTGGTCAGGGACCACCCCATCCGAATGTGAATAGGGAGAGAGAATAAAGAATATTATTGCCTCTCATCTTTCTGTCTCAACTGTATTT
Source organism: Lissotriton helveticus (assembly GCF_964261635.1). NCBI lineage: Eukaryota > Metazoa > Chordata > Amphibia > Caudata > Salamandridae > Lissotriton > Lissotriton helveticus. The sequence continues at coordinate 1,693,245,368 of NC_136069.1, read as the reverse complement.
AATCTATGACCCTGTGGTTGCTGCTTGTTTGAGGTGGGCAATATGTGTGCTGTAATACAGAAGTGACTAGATTGGGTGATGCAGTTTCTTGATCCATTCTGCCATTCTCTGCCTCAAACAGGTGGCTCAATTCATCTGTTTGAGGGCAGAAAAGCACCTTTTGTCTTTTCAAGCCTCTCATCATACTGATTGTGAACCAGGCAGGGTTTAACCTCATCCGGGCTATTCACTTCTTAGGTTCATTCTATCCTTCTTTAGAAGTGTTTCAGCTACAAAAAGCCCCTTGGCCAGCCTTGACTTGATCTCTCTGCCTCAGAGGACATCCCCCTTCTTTTGCAGTTCAGTTCAGATGTGTGTTGTCAGAAAGCCTGGGAGTAGAAACAATGTCCCAGGTTTGGTCTCCACAAAGACTATGTGCATTGCCTTCCTGTCCCCTCTTCCAAAGGGTGCTGAAGAAGACTTAGGAAAGATTTCACCTGTGATCTTGATAGCGCCTTATTGGCTGTGACTCTACTGGTTCCTGAGCCTTCAATATATGTCAGTAGTGCCTTCCAATGAATCTTCAAACCATACAGTAACCAGCCTCTCCCCTTGGGCTATTCTCTGCCTTCACTTCATGGCTTAGAAGTTGACAATTTAGGGTTACAGTCCCAGGGAGGTTCTAGAGCTTCAAGTTTAAACATTCAAGTAATGTAGCCTTCTATGTAAAACAATGGTTACAGTTTGAATCCTGGTGTCAGCAGGAGAGTCATTTAAATTCCAGATCCCTTATTTTATTCTTCTATGCCAGGGGCCAAATGGACAGCAGTTCACTCTTTTGAGAGAATGCATAGTTCAGTAGGGGCATCACTCCATGCACTTACTGAATCTCTCCCTCTCTCATTCATTCTCTCCTCTCTCTCCCGCTCTCTATCTCTCTTCCCCCCTCTTTTCACCCATCAAAGAAAGAAAACATGCACTTTAACAAACAGGCCAGGCTTAATAACTTGAGCAATGGACTATTCAGTGGTGCACCAACATCTGAAATCTCAATTTTAATTTCTAAATTCTGATTGGTGGAGAGGTTAAATTGCTAGCAGGATTATTCAATATAGACATTACACAAAAGTACTTGAGATGTTTTTAAATAAACCTTTTGTGACATCATTGCTGAATGTTCCACTATGCATTTACTCTTTTTCTTGTGTGACTTTCTCTGTTCCTCATCCTGCAAAGTACCTGTTGTGTGACGTATTTCAGTAGCACCAGTGTCTTTGTCCTGCAGATCCCACACTCTGTCTGCAGTGAGGAGTGCCTTCCTGGGTACAGAAGAGCTGGCATTGAAGGACAACCTGTCTGCTGCTTTGACTGTGTCCCCTGTGCTCAGGGGGAAATCTCTGTCCCTGGTGAGTTTTGGAGGATGTAATTATTTCAATAAAACCATGCAAAGATGTATGAATTTCCTTGATGTATCAAATTTCTTGAGAAAATGAAAGATGAATTTGAAAAAGATACATCTCTGCAAGCAATTGTCCGTGCTAGTTACATGTGTAACAGGTTGGTGCCTACAAAAGCAATAGTGTGGTTGTAAAGGTGGAGTAAAGGTTTTTATTCATTAAGAGAAAGTTAATCTGGTAGGACACGTCTTCTGTTGATGCACTCACTACCAGAAAGGCAGGGGTCAATGTGGAATATGACAGATTTGGTGCTGAAAGAGAAGCAAGGGAAAACCCATTACATTGGAATATGGGCAACAAGACCTTGGTTTGTGTTTAAAAGGCAGCCGCCATTGATAGGTATGAGAAGGGATTTTGTCATATTCAGGGACCTTGGAAGACTTTGGGCAGCATCTCTAGCACCACCAAAATGACTTTTTGCTCCATACTGATGAAGGAATTAATCCAGAAACACTTGTCCATAGTTACACTCCATAGCCTGCACCAACACGGATGAGCAATTAAAGAAACCAACTGAAGCAAGTGTTATCATGAACTGCCTTTACCAGGAAGCATTGGGGCAAATTGAGTGATGTGATGTGAGGCAGTGTGCGCCCAACTTACCTCTGTTTGAAAAGGCTCCCTTGAGCTACTATTACAAAATATTGGGGTGACCCATACTAGTCCAAGGACCTGGGTAATGCTCGATATGGAAAACAATTGTCCTGGACTAATTGCCTTAGGAAGGTATTCATTAAGTCAAAATCTATGAACATGATACACATAGAACTCAAGTTACATCATAAGTGTACCCCAGTAGTTTCTCAATTCAATTAAGTATATCCTCAAAAAGACTCACAAGCACCATAAATAGCTTCAATCGTTACTGATTAATCTCACATTTATTATACAGATCACTGTAGGGAATGTTTCAAAACAGAAAAGAGGGTTGCTCCAGGGGGAGTGTGGAAAAAGGATTGTGCTCGTGAGAATAGAACAGATGTATAGGGAGGGAAATCAGAGAGTAGTTAAAACAATCAATTACCCATAGTAATGTCCTTTGTAAACTGGCTGTGGTTTACTGTAGCACCAGTTTAACAATGGGACCTGTCTCTTATGGATTCGAAAGTACTTTTCTGGTTATTGATGTTGTACAGAGTATAGTCTTCTGTAAAGAGGTAGGGATGGGGTGAAGTTGGGTACAGGCCCAGTAGGGGGAAGTGTTGACGTTTCGACCGTGGCACATTGAAGATGGTTTGTATCCTCTGCAGGCGGGTCTTCCTCAGGACAGGGTGATGAGACAACCTGTATGAAGGCAAAGTGAGGGTTAAAGCCCCTCAGATGGCGGTCCGCATCGTTTTAGCTGTGATTTAGAATAGGTATTGAATACAATGTGTAGTTTTCAGGACAATGCTGTCGATTGAATCCTAACACTGGCGGATTAAGGCATCTTAGTAAGCCTCCATAGCGCAATCCCGATGATCAGCACTGTACTCCTCCAGTCAAGATACTAGGTACTGAGCTGATGAACTTGTTTTGATGCACCTGTGCCCTATGAGTGGTACAGAGACCGACTTTGGGCAGCATTTCCTGCCCTCCAAAATGACTTGTTGCTCTATCCTGATGAAGGAATCAGTCTAGAAACACAAGTCTAGAGTTACACAGCACAGCCTCCTCTAACAAGGGTGAAAAATGAATGCATTGAGGCAAACTGAGTGCTGGGATGTGAGGCAGTGTACTCCCACGCACCTGCTGCTCTGCTAATGGTTTACATAGATTGCATATTTCTGTGTTTTTGCAGACCATATTGATTTATTCCTTGAGGATTTATTCAAAATGTGCTACCTTCAAACCATTTAAAATTTAAGATAAACCAATTAGCAAAGTACACATCTTTACTTACTAGGAGTTCCTTTCAATAGATCTGGTAATTGGCACCACCAATTAGCCATTCAGGGACTGCGATATTCTAAGCTTATGGATGCTGTGTTCAATAATTTTTCTTTAAAACTAGGCTCCACACTTCTAAAGGTCAAGCTTGATATTTACCTTATTAAATGTCTTTCCATTGCAAGGAATCAGGTGAGGATCTGGGGTTATCGAGACATGTCACATTTGCAAATGGAGTAGAACGGGTATTGTAGGTTCCTGCTTCTTCACCTCCTAGTTCATCGATTTTAATTTGTCTTGAAGAGCTTGGTCTGCAGTATACTGACGATACTATCACTCTCTGCCCATTACTGCTGTGGACCTTAACTTGGGACAAACTTAGAACCCAGCTGAATAGATTATTCATTTTGGAATGTTCCTCTCTAGATGGTGCCCTGAAGGTCCTGTGGTCACTATGTATTAAATTAATGAGTGTTCAACTTGGGAAACCTGGCCTTTTTCTTTTAATCCTGGCACTGTCATAAAAAAGATAAGTGTTGGGGTAAATCTTAATTCCTTGCACTTCGATGGGCAAATAGGAAGGAACTTGAACTTCTGAAGCAATCAGTCTCATTGTATGTTCTTATAAAAACTGTTCCTAATATTGAGCCCTGCCTCTATAGGGTAAAGTACACCTATCCCAGGTAAGTACTGGGACATTTTAGGCTGGGACATAGGCACCTTTTTATAAGTTTCCCTTGGGGTTGAGATTTTCCCACCCTGTGCATGTGATGCTGTTTCTGTTATGTTATGTTATGTTAAATTAAATTTATTAAGCGCACGTACGCCCATAGGCTTCATGGCGCTGTTGGAGGATTTGCAAAGACATAACATATAACAGAGAGAGCCCAAATTAACTATGGGTAGGCTTGCCTAAAAAGCCAAGTTTTGAAAGCCTGTCTGAAAGCCAACAAGTCTTCATGAAGTCTCAATGACAGAGGCAGAGAGTTCCAAAGGGAGGAGGCCAAGAAGTGAAAAGAACCGCCTCCCTGGCGTTGTTTCCTAATGCGAGGCACCACCAACAAGTTCTTTTGACCTGAGCGTAGAGTACGAGAGGGGGTGTAACTCACAAGCAGGCTGCTAATAAATCCAGCGCCCTCACCTTGTAGAGCCCTAAAGATAATGCATCCAGCTTTAAAAGTTGCTCTCTGCGCTACTGGCAACCAGTGGAGACTGTCCAGACCCGGCCTGATGGACTGCCATTTGGGACTCTTACAGATCAGCCTGGCCGCTTGGTTCTGAACCAGTTGAAGTCTTTTGAGCTGCCCAACTGGAAGACCCAGATACAAACTGTTGGAATAGTCCAGACGGGACAGCACGAGAGCGATGATAACTTGGATCAGAGCAGGGTGAGTTAGTAGGTGGGCAATCTTCTTGATCTTACGGAGTTGGAAGAAACTTGAAGATACCACAGTCCCTACCTGACTTTTAAGCGAAAGATCTTCGTTAAAAGTAACCCCTAGGCTTTTTACTGTTTGGGACTTGGTTGGAGGATTTCCCATTTCTGGAGGCCAAAAATGTGGCCCCCAGTACAGTTCACTCTTCCCAGGCAAAATCAATTCAGTTTTGCCTGGGTTGAGTTTCAGGTGATTTAGGCTCATCCATCTCTGGATGTGGACCATGGCCTCCCGAAATTCGGTGGCAGCACCAGGGGAGTCCAGACGGAAGATCAATTGCAGATCATCTGCATAGTTGAAAATTAAAGCTCTAAACTTTCTTAATGAAAACAACAAAGGGCGTAAATACAAATTAAATAAAAGTGGGGACAGGGACGATCCCTGAGGATCTGTCCAGTCTACACTGCAGTTGGGTTAGGTTCATACAGTTTGGGCCTCAATGAAAGGAATTAACACAGAGAGGTGCCGCAAGCCATTTCGCTGCACCACGCTGCATTAATTCTGAAGCACAGGGATGCATCTTATCTACCACAATATGATGGATCCCTTTGCTCTCACCTGCACTGGCGCACAATTTGCTGCCATGCGCTGATGCAGGCACCCTTGCAACATAGGGCAAGGGTGCTTGCGTTGAGGGGAATGGATGTTTATGTGCAGGAAAGTGTCTCTTCCTGCACATAAACAATCTGAAATGGTGTTTTGAAACTTCTATGTGTGCTTTTTGATGTAGCACACATAGAAGTAGAAAACTTTATTTTTTTTAATGATTGGTTATATGGCTCTGATATTAAACATTTGGCCATTGTTCCCAAAGTCAATCGAGCCCGGAGCGGGGGTTGCCTTTTTTCTGTCATCACTGCGAAATGCTGGAATCAGCTGCCAGACGGTATCCGACTCGAGGCCAATCATCTCTTATTCCGTAAACGTCTTAAAACCCTGTTGTTTTCATGCTATTCCCTACACATGCAGTTTAGGCTGTCTTTAGCTCTGGGAAGCCTTTGCTAGCCATGCACTTTATAAGTGTTAAAAAAAAAGGTAGGGACACCTTCCTGCACATAAACACACACAAGCTGTGATTTCCTCATTCAACGTGTGCTGCAGAATGCAACACGCATAGAAAGAGGAAAAAAACTAGGAAAAAAGAAAACATTTCTCCTGGCTGTGACTTGGGGAGGTGTCACATTCTGATGCATTTCCAGGTTTATCATGTCTTGTAAATCTGGAAATGCTGCAGGAGCAGCGGGTGTTGCATTGGAACATCCATGGCACGCCCCTTTCACACAAAAGTGTTTCATGTAAAGGGGCCATATTTACAATGAAATGAAAAGCCACACAGGGCAGCTTTATCTGTCCTTGTAAGCATGGGGCAATAGGTTGCGCCGCCAGTGTGGGCTTGCAAATAAGGCCCTCTGTCTTTATATTTGGAAACACTATTTGAAACCACTTCTTAAATCTCTGCATTTACTCATTTGACCAGCCCGTGTTCATCATTATATGCCATCAAATAAAGTTAATAAACATAGAGAATCCACCCATGTAAGATAGGTTTAAAACGGCGAAAGAAGGTTTGGAATGGTATGTATTTCCTACAATGGTGGGAATCACATAGTGTTCTTTAAATACCCCTTACACACCATAAGGGCCCTTGGTGTCATGCTTCATCATAGGGATCTTCGCGTCCCTCTACGGAACGCGGCGTGCTACGAACCAGCAAATACGCAAGAGCACTGATGTAATCGCTATGTGTGGTGTGTGAGGGTAGTGAGAGATAGGGTCATAAGTGAATGGTGAGTGTTAAAAAATACTTGGCAAGGTCGCGCACTGCTTCAGCAGCGCTTGCGCTCTTAACGCTAATACTGTTTTTAAAACTTACCGTTTTACCATTTGCTTTATTTTCTGTTCTGTGTACCCTGTTTTTAAACTGGGCCCTTTACTTGCACCATAATCGTTGGAACACCGCCATTTGAGCGGGTCCGGTACTTGGGGCGGGTCGCCTTGTATTTTCGCCGCCATACTGTAGTGGTGTAGGCGTTTGGCAGGCGAGAGGATCGGCGGGCGCTCTACTGCGCAGGCGCCACTGTCAGACAGCTTCTTAAGGCGAGTCTCAGCATTGCCCGGCCTGACAAGGTCGCGCACTGCTTCAGCAGCGCTTGGGCTCTTAACGCTAATACTGTTTTTTAAAACTTCCCGTTTTACCATTTGCTTTATTTTCTGTTGTGTGTACCCTGTTTTTAAACTGGGCCCTTTACTTGCACCATAATCGTTGGAACACCGCCATTTGAGCGGGTCCGGTACTTGGGGCGGGTCGCCTTGTATTTTCGCCGCCATACTGTAGTGGTGTAGGTGTTTGGCAGGCGAGAGGATCGGCGGGCGCTCTACTGCGCAGGCGCCACTGTCAGACAACTTCTTAAAGCTCCTCCCCTAGCGCAGCGGGATCGCGCAGTGGGGGCGCCGTCGCTTAGCCGGAGTCGTGCCAGAGTCTTGCCCGTCTGCGCCCGTCCGCGCTAAGGCCGTGCGGGGCACTGCGGGTAGCTGGGCTTTGGCAGACTTTACGTCTTTTTGTGTGCTGGCATGCTGACTTATTCCAGAGAGAGCTTATACTCCATTGACCAGGTTAGTCATAGGTGTTATCTCCCGCCTGTTCATCCGCTCTGTGGCCCGTATCGGTGCCGCTGCGATAGTTGGGCGCTTGACTCACCGGGGTCTATCCTCCGGAAGGCTTCACTAGTCGCCCACCGCCTTAAGGGCTCGTTGCCCTTTCTGCGGGTTTTAAATCTGAATGTCAGATCGGCATTGAAACATCATCAAAACATCTACGATCTAATTGAGGACGAAGCCCCGGATGTTTTGGCCATTACTGAAACTTGGCTTCAGGACGCGGATGTAGCTATTTCCAATCTCGCATGTCCCCCTGATTATTCTATGTTCACTTTGAATAGATCTTCCAGAGGTGGCGGTATAGCTCTTATAGTCAGGTCTTGTTTTACCTGCGTATGGAGTGGCCTTAACATTGCCGGGTGTGAAAGTGCCTCTTATAAGATCTCAGTCAGCCCTGAGTTTACGCTCTCTGGGATGGTGGTGTACCGTCCGCCGGGTAGCGATGTGGTATTCAGAAATTCTTTCCCCGATGCTGTTGGCACGCTGGTTACAGGGTGTGCCAATTATTCCATCCTGGGTGATCTGAACCTACATTTTGACACCCCTTCCAACTTGACGGTACGCAGCATTTCCGCTGACCTAGAGGCCTGCCAGCTTTTTCAGTTGATCTCTCAGCCTACTCATATAGGGGGACATACTCTCGACCCCTTCTTCACCAATCTACCGGAGACTAAAATTACATCTATTTCTCCGTTAGCTTGGATCGACCATTTCCTGGTGACTATTCAGTGTCCTATCCCTACGACCCCCGCCATCCCTTCGGCGAGACGGGTACCCAGGAGGCTCTGGAACAAACTCAGGCTAGAAGACTTCCATCGCCTTCTAGCGGAAGACCCGCTGGGCCCACTGAAAGGCGCGGAAGAGGGTTACGACCTCTTTTGCTCTTGGATTACCAGGGCTCTCGACACTCTGATTCCCATCATATTGAGTAAAATTAGTACTAGAGAGTCGAGTCCCTGGTACGACAGTACCCTACGTGCCTTGAAGGGAGTCTGTAGACGGGCGGAAAGAGCATGGCGGAAGACGTATGGGGCTGATTTAAAAGCTACATATGCTATTTCCGTCAAAACCTATCACCGGGCTATCTGTCGAGCCCGAGCGGCATATTATGCTGCAGAAATTCGTAATAGCTCAAACCCGTCGAAGACCATCTTTAAGGCCGTGAAAGATCTTGTGGCGAAGCGGACTTCCTCTGTGGCTGTGAGTTCCATTTCCCACTGTGAATCCCTTGCTTCATACTTTTTGGGAAAAGTCCAAGCAATTTATCGGGCATTCCCTAGCACGGGGATCGATCCGGGAAGCTCTAATGGGACGTTACATCAGTCCACCCTGCTCTCTTTTCCCCCTCTCTCTCCGGAGGGATTTGACAAACTTGCTTTGCAAGTTAAATCTGGCTCTCCATCTGACCCAGTAAGACCGGCTCTCTTTAGAGATCAGGCTTTTATGGGACGCTCTGTTGTGTGCTTCCTAGTCAACCTCTCCTTGGAGTCGGGGGTGGTTCCAACTAAGTGGAAGCAGGCGGTGGTGTCCCCTATAATCAAGAAGCCTTCCTTGGACCCGTCTAGACCTGAAAGCTATCATCCCATCTCGCTGCTGCCCTGGCCGGCGAAGATAACAGAGGCCCATGTCAACCGGGCCCTGTCAGAATATCTCGCCCGAACCAACGTCCTTGATTCCACACAAAACGGCTTCCGTGCTGGGCACAGCACGGAGACCGCTCTTCTTGTGATGGTGGAACATCTCCGTGCGGCGTTGGATGCTGGTCAGACGGCGGCGCTGATATTGTTAGACCTCAGCGCCGCCTTCGATACGGTCTCCCACAGTATCCTCCTGCATCGGCTCGAGGAGATTGGTGTCGGCGGCCAGGCCCTGCAGTGGTTCCGCTCCTTCCTCGGCAATCGTTCCTTCTGTGTTGCCATTCCTCCCTTCAAGTCCAATTTCCAGCCACTGGCCATGGGGGTTCCGCAGGGATCCTCGCTGAGCCCCACGTTGTTTAATCTGTACGTGAGACCGCTGGCTGATGTCGCCAGGCAGTGGGGCCTAACTTTGGTCTCATATGCCGACGACACTCAGCTGGCTGTCACTCTCAGCGGGGATGCGGAAGTAGATGCCCCCAGGTTTCAGGATGGACTGAAGGCGGTGGCTAGCTGGTTGACGGGGAACTGTCTCCAGCTGAATGCCACCAAGACAGAGGTTATGATTGTCGGTAGGGGAGTGGAGCTCTGGGGTGACCAATGGTGGCCACTAGAGCTGGGACCAACCCCGACTCCGGTGTCGGAGTTGAAAAACTTGGGAGTCTGGTTGGACGATGGTCTCACCTTCGTAGGACACACTAAAAAAATAGCTGCCTGCTGTTTTGGTCTGTTGAGAGGCTTAAGACCTGTCCTCAAATACTTTGACGCCCCGACCAGACAGCTAGTGATCCAGGCCACTGTTATCTCTCGCCTGGATTACGCGAGTTCTCTTCTGGCTGGGGCTAATCAGGCTGAGCTTACTCGCCTGCAACGGGTACAAAACGCTGCGGCTAGAGCGATTGTCGGCCTGCCCAGATTTTGCTCGGTGGCGAGTGTCCTTCGCTCCTTACACTGGCTCCCAGTGAGGAAGCGTATTCTCTTTAAGGTCCTATGCTTGACCTTTAAGATTTTGAGAGGCATAGGCCCTGAAATCTTGTCCCGCTTCCTTTCCTTCTATGTTCCCACTCGCACCCTTCGCTCCCAAGGCCAGGCCTTTGTTGTAGTCCCTAGATACAGGCTCTGCCGTATGGGGGGACGCTCCTTCAGTGTAAAAGCGGCATTAGCTTGGAACTCTCTTCCGGTGGAAGTTCGTCTGCTGGAGGATCTCATGGCTTTCCGGAAAGCCTTGAAAACTTTCTTGTTCTAGTTGCCCCTTTCAGTTTCCAGCCTGTTTTGATGTGCTTTTCATTTAGAGTGGTCCCTTTTTAGTATTCCGCTTCCTTCTGTTGTGTTGTGTTCCTCCTTGTCAAATGCGCCAGGACGCTCCTTAGCTGGAGTAGCTGTGCGCACAACAAAAAACAATAACATAACATAACATGTGAGGGCTAAAAATAATTTTAATATACCTCTGTGCTGGTATTGTTAAAAAAGGTGTGGTGGAGGTTTTGTGTAATTAATGTACATAACCTCCTGTGTGCGTCAACTTGTTTCGAAGCCTAAAGCTTCTTCTTCAGGACGGGTGCACAGATCCCTACCCTACTTACATGTAATATTGTAATACTGCCTAAACACAAATACTATTATGTGTAGAATAAAGACTTATGTGCCTACTATGGTACTCGGCCTGGAACAAGGTGATAACTTCAAATTCAATTTGCTAAAATGAAGCCAATGGCATCACGAGCCTGTGAAGAAAACGGAGTGGACCCCGTGCTCAATTGTATTGTATTGTATTGTAATTGCATTTATATAGCGCTTACTATCTCTGACGAGGCGTCAAAACACTTTTTCGGCTAGTAGCACGCTACTCCGGGACCTATAGAGGATTTGTGTTGAATTAGTATAGTGAAACATGCAAGTACATTTTAAGTGGTGGAGAGGTTAGTCAGTTATTTGGATTTGGAATGATAGCAGAAGGATAGAGGAGGACAAAGGTTTGTATTTATATAGCACTTGTTAACGCACGCTATTCAGGAAGCCTACAAAGGATTAGTGGTGAATTAATATGGTGAAATATGAAGTAATTTCAGTGTTGGACATTAGTCAGTTACTTGGAGTGAGAAGGATAGCGGAGGGATAAAAGGGGAAGAAAGATAAGCATTTATATAGCACTTGTTACCCCTGATGGGTGTTGAATCACTTTTCTGGCGAGTAGAACGCCACTCCGGAACCCCTAAAGGATTACTGTTAAAAATTAGTATAGTAAAAAAGAAATATGAAGTAATTTGAGTAGTGGATATGTTATTCAGTTATTTGGGTAGTATATTAGCATAGTTTAATATGGAATTTGAGAAGTGAACATGTTAGTCTATTAATTTCGATTGAAAAGGATAGTGGAGGGATAAAAGAGTGAAAGATTATTTTTTTTATTTTTTTTATTAGGTCTTAGCAATAGGAGGAGGCTTTTGGATGAGTAAAAAGGAGCTTTGGAGGGGAGGACTCAGAGGAAAGAGCTTAGAAAGGTTTGTTTTAGGGGATCGGTATAGTAAAAGAGGTGTCAGATGATGCAAGGAGGGGTAGAGTAGGAGAGAGTCTGGAAAGGGGTATTTTGGCAGTCATAGTAGTGGTATGGGGTTTGGGATAAATGAGAGAGTGGATGTAGAGGAGATATTGATAGATGTATAGGATGAGAGATAGGGTAGTGCATTGAAAGGAGTAGTAGAAGAAGTTTGAGATGAGTCAGATATGTTGGGCTAGAAGATATATTGAGCGAAGTATAGGCTGCGAAATAGGGTAGTGCATTGGAAATGCTAAATTAGTAGAAAGTGATAAATATATAGATCCATAATTACATTGAAAGTATATAGATACATAAAGGAGGTAAGAATATGTAGATTACATATATTGATAGAGGCACAAGATGAGAAATAGGGTAGTGCATTGGATATGCTTTTTCAGGAGAAAAGTAACAGACACACAGATCCAAGTACATGGAAGGTACATAGATGCACAATGGAAGTATGTACATGTAGACGAAAGATGATTTTTTTTGTTTGTTTTTGTTTCTCTCAACAACATAATTATTTTACATGTTTATACAAAGTAATACACAAAGATAGGTACATATCTATAGTGAAAAAAAATGCTCGTATACAGAGGGATATGCTGTAAATTTCTGTTTGCGTATGGTGCTTATGTGGGGAAGAGCCAAATCTTGAGTAGTTTTTTGAAGATAAGGTAGTTGTCGGTGGACCTTATGTTGAGGGGTAAAGAGTTCCATAGTTTGGCTGCTTGAACAGAGAAGGATCTGCCACCCATGGTTTTTTTCTTGTATGGTGGGATTTTAAGGTGAGATGCTCCTTTAGAGTGGAGGTACCTTTGTTGAATTTGTTTGGTGATTTTATTCCTGGCGAAGAGCGGTCACATTCCATGTATTGCTTTGTGGGTGATACAAAGCATCTTGAACGTGGATCTTCCGGCAACCGGTAACCAATGCAGGGCTTTCAAGGCAGGGGAGATGTGGCTCGCGGTTTGATATGGAAGAGTAGTCTGGCAGCCGAGTTCTGAATCCGTTGTAGTCTTTACATGGTCGTTAAGGTGATCCATGGTAGAGGCTATTGGCGTAATCGAGTTTGGACAGAACAAGGGAGATGGTAGCTTGGGCCTTGTGTGGAAATCCCAAATGAGGGAAAATGCGTCGCAGTGTTTTTATAGATGCAAAGCTTGATCTTGCTAGTTTGTCCACTTTGGCATTCATCGACAGCTTGGAGTACATGGTCATTCCGAGGTTTCTTACTTCCTTCGATACTTTAGGCAGTGATCCAAGTTCATCAGGCAATGCGGCAAGCGGGTTGTAATGTTTCCAATCGCCACATGTGAGTATTTCAGTTTTTGAAGCATTCAATTTGAGATGGCTCCAGGTCATCCACTGATCCACGGCTCTGAGAGAGCTGAAAATTGATGATTGTCCAATGTCTTTGGGGCTTTCCTGTTGAAGGAGTATTTGCATGTCATCTGCATAGTTATAGAACGTGAGGTGAAATGTATTGATCAGTACTGGTAATGACTACATGTAGATGTTGAAAAGCATGGGTGAGATGATAGAACCTTGAGGGACCCCTGATTTTGTAGAGTATAGTTTAGACAAGAAAGGTGGGGTATGGATGACATTAGTTCTGTTTCGAAGGTAGGACACTATCCAGTCTAAAGCAGTTCCCTCTATGCCGGCTTCATAGAGTCTTTGTTTCAGGGTGTCATGGTCAACCGTGTCAAAGGCAGCTGAGAGGTCCAAGAGGAGTAGCGCAGCAACCCCGTTGCGGTCAACTGTATTCTTTAGGTCATCACAAATGGCAAGGAGGGCAGATGAAGTGCCTTTTCCTGGACGGAATCATGTTTGGAAGTCTGAAAGTATGTCATTCTCTTCAATGAATTGTGACATCTGGGTGAAAGCTGCTCTTTCTATCAGTTTGCCCAGGAACAGTCCATTTGTAATGGGTCTGTAGTTGTCAGGGTTCAGCGGGTCCAAGTTTGTTTTCTTCAGTAAAGGGCGTATGTATGACTTTTGGAGTTCTTCTGGAAACATTCCAGTAGTTAAGGAACTGTTGATGATTATTGTTACTGGAGTGGCAGCAGAGGTTGTTAAAAGAATTGTCTTGAAAGTTTGTGGCGGAAAGGGGTCAGAAGGGCTGCCGGCAGGCCTGCTTGCTTTGACCAGGTCCATAAATTCATTGTGTGAGATGTGTTGGAAGGAACGGAGAGGCTTGATTAGAGCATTCTTGGATTGTTGTTTTGGACAAGGGTTAGTGCTGCTGCTTTGTTTCTGTTTTAAGTACGATTCCAATGTGTCTGCTTTGTCCGTATAATGATTTGCCAGTTTGTCTGTGAAATCTTGAGTAACAGGATGAGTTCCTTCTAGGCAATTTGGTTTCCGAAATTCATTGAGTATTTTATAGAATTCTTTATTTGCACATTTAGCGTTTTGAATTCTGTCTGAATAGTACCTTTTCTTAGATTTTTTGACAGCAGACTTGTATAATCTGTTCATTTTCTGTAGGTGAAGTTTGTCTTGTTTGGCGTTTGTTTTGAGCCAGGTACATTGCAGCTTTCTAATTTGTTGTTTTAAGTCTTTTATTTCTATGTTTCTCCAAGGTGCTTTTTTTCTTTTGTTCTGTTGTGTGGTTTTGAGTGGTATTAGGATGTCAAAAGCTTCCTGTAGCCACTCATATAGATTTTGAACAGAATTTATGCATTCCAGATTTGTACTGGATGTTAGTTGTGTTTCCAAGTGTCCAAATTGAGTTTGTTCCACGGCCGATGGGTGGATGGATATAAAGTAGTTTTAGGTGAGTCGCTTAGCATTGTTTTATGTTGGAAGGCAAGCAAGTGGTGGTCTGACCATGTGACTGGAGTTATAGTTTTAAAGGTAACTAGTTCAGTATTAGCAAAAATGATATCTAGGCTATGTCCAGCGGTGTGTGTCGGATTGTGGACAATCTGATGCAGGTTCAATGTGTCTAGGTCGTTGATTATAGTTTTTGGATGGGTCATATTGGGTTTATCAAACCAAATGTTAAGGTCACCCAGAATGCATAGGTTGGAGTGTATTGTTATCAGGTTTGAAACTGTGTCTAGAAGTGCGTCTGGGAATGTGCCTTGCTAAGTTGAGGTCTGTAAGGCGCAGGACGTTACAGGAGGAAGACGGTGTAGGATTGCATCTTGTTAGAAGAGCCTCACAATTCTTTATGGAGATGTTGTCAATTTTAGTGATAGGTATTGTTTGCCTGAATACAACAGCTAGACCACCACCTTTTTTGGCTATACGATTTTGGGTGATTAGTTGATAATCTAGAGGAATGGCTTCATGTAGGACTTGGGCCATATCTTCTCCCAACCATGATTTGGTTATGAATAGTATGTCTGGTTTTGCATCGGTGAGAAGGTCGTAGATATGATGCTTGTTTTTAGAGAGGGATCGAGCATTTCTTAGTAGACAGTATAGTGAGTGGTCTTTGGTGATAATGGGACTTTGTTTGCTAGAAGAGTGATCAGTATTGTGGGGTTTGTAGCGGGTGTGTTTTTAGTGCTGGTATTGGCTGTATTAGGATAGCAATGGTGTAGCTGCTACAAACGTTCCTTCTGCTGCTCCGTGTTAATGAAGTTACCTGTTTAGCCTTCTCAAATGATCTTAGTGATGTTATTAGATTAAGGAAGAAATTATTTGTATATGTATATTTTCTGTATGTTTTTGCTATTTTATATATTCATGCTACTTGTGCTTCTTTATTTTTTACCACCGTGGTTTCAATTAACTGAATGAAGATAATTAAAGGGAAGAGATGAACAGTTACAGTTACGGTTACAGTGATTAATTTGTAGTAGAATGAGTGTTGGTGCCCAAAGCTCTGATCAAAAGCCAATATTGGGTGCTACTAAATATTGGCATGCGGAATGCCAAGGCTGCATAGCCCTGAATCGGTATACAACCTTTACCACGCAACTTTTACCACGACCTACCTTTACCACGCAACTTTTACAACGCAGGACCCTTTACCACGCATACCATTACAACGCTGGTATTTACAACGCAGGTACCTTTACAACGCATACCATTACATTGTAAGTATTGGTAAGTATATAATTTTATTTAAAATATTTTAGGTTTGGGTTTTGGGTAAATGGGTATTTTTAGGGTTCAGGGTCAGTTTTCAGTTTTTGGGTAAATGGGTATTTTTAGGGTTTAGGGTCAGTTTTCAGTTTTTGGGTAAAGGGGTATTTTTAGGGTTTAGGGTCAGTTTTCAGTTTTTGGGTGCAGGGGTATTTTTAGGGTTCAGGGTCAGTTTTCAGTTTTTGGGGTACAGGGGTATTTTTAGGGTTCAGGGTCAGTTTTCAGTTTTTGGGGTGCAGGGGTATTTTTAGGGTTCAGGGTCAGTTTTCAGTTTTTGGGGTACAGGGGTATTTTTAGGGTTCAGGGTCAGTTTTCAGTTTTTGGGGTGCAGGGGTATTTTTAGGGTTCAGGGTCAGTTTTCAGTTTTTGGGGTACAGGGGTATTTTTAGGGTTCAGGGCTGGGTTTGGGGATTCAGGGGTATTTTTAGGTTTTAGGGCTGGGTTTGGGTTTTGGGGTACAGGGGTATTTTTAACATATATATTTAAACATTAATAAATAAATATTAATATAAATAATTAAAATATTAAATATTAAAATAATAATTTATTAATTTAAAAAAATATTATTAATAATTAAATTATTTTACCATATTATTTACTTACCTATAATTACGTTGTAATGGTATGCGTTGTAATAGTACCTGCGTTGTAAATACCAGCGTTGTAATGGTCTGCGTGGTAAAGGATCCTGCGTTGTAAAAAATGCGTGGTAATGGTCTGCGTGGTAAAAGACCGCGTGGTAACGTCATATATCCCCCTGAATCCACCTCATGACTCTTTAATCCATCGCCAGATGCTCCTTGCCTCTTTAACTCACTCTTGCAGGTTCCAGGAGTCTCCCTCTGTGGCTTTTTTCTGTTTTAATTTCCTCATTCTTTCCCCTTTGTGCGTTTCTCTCTCTCTCTGGCTCTGTGGAAATGTCTGCTCAGGAAAAATAAGTGCTGGTCCCCACAAATGAGTGCTGGTGGTTTCCACCGACAACAATCTGCTCAAATTAATCACTGATCACTTTACATTAGTTCATTACAATTCAGTAATATATCACTTCTGCATGGTCTGCACTTTCCTGCTCTCTGAAATCCATCACTTGTCTGACAAGGGCCAGTTTCATGTAATTTATTATCATGTTTTAGTGGTTAATATTTAGATGACGTATCACACTAAAATTTGCAAGACCAATAGTTCTAGCTTTTCTAGAAGTAAATATGCATGGAAACTGTAACTGAGAGCATTAATCCATAATAAGTGAGTGAGGGCGTGTATTTGTTTTTGAAATGGTGAATGGTGGGAGTGGGAATTTAAAGACTGAATGGGTGAGGGAGTGGATTGATAGAATTTGACACGTTACCAAAAATCTAGTAGGCTGAGACTCTTTGAAGGACTATGAGTAGTGCGAGTGGTAATAATGAATTTGGTACGGTGAAGGTTTTAAATAATGTGCCCAATTCACAAAAGTAAACTGAGATGAAAGTCTAACTTTATGACTTTCAATATTCTCAAAGGGCATTTACCAGTAGTAAACTTTGACTTTTGTCTCAGTCAAACTTAAGTTTATGTCTTAAGTTTAACTGAGACCAAAACTGAGGCAGTAGTCTAACTTTAATACTCGTAAATGCCCTTTTTGAATATCCAAATTAGCAAAGTTAGATTTTTGTCTCAGTTTATTTTTGTATGTAATATGAGTGATATGACTGGTGTGAGTGGTGATAAAGATGTGACAATTGAAAGCGGAGAGGAGGAACCTGATACTACTAGACATACCCATGGCTTTTAACAGGTCAACACATAAAATCATCAGAGCCCTATCTGCTGCCTGTCTTAATCCTCCATCTCTGGTTCACCTCCAAAGTAGATTCAATAATTTCTGTCTGACAGGTCCCAAGTAATTCAGAAGGGCATTTCACCTCAAAAGTTAGACCCGTCCTTGGGGAGTTCCTCAAGCGCCATCATTATTGCAACTTTTATTCAATTTTATCTCCTTTGACTGGCCTGCCTGCTTTGAGGTATACGTATTTCATTTACTTTTATGCAGTAGGGACCAACTTCTTTCTAATATTGGAAACCAAGAACATTACCATAGTCTTTTTCCTCTTGTTGCCTTGAACGAAGTTTATGACTTGATTACTCTGAGGTAGTTACAACAAAAGGGAATAATCCATGATATGCCACGGGGCCCCTAGTGATTGACAGTACAGAAGAAAAATTGTCCCAGTGGGACAATTTTAAACAACACAAATATTTATGCAACTGCATCCATTGAACTACTTATGCTATGAACTTGTGCTCAATATTGTTTATTCATATCGAACATCAATTGTAATGTTCAAAATCTAGCAAACATCTGGAACATATATATACCACAGTGCCCCGAATGTGTAGATGGGAGAAGGGGAAGACTTGCGTGGGAAATGAGGGTTAAATGGGAGAGGAGAGGGAGTGACAATGTATACATCAACAACATTCTTTACAAAGAAAAGGTTTGTCCAACATGACCATATATGAACAAATTAGCAGCCAATATGTCGCTGGCATAGAAACAACAAAATCTTAACGTTTCGACCTCAGCCATACGTAGGTACAAAGGGGTCTTCATCAGGGCTGTAAAGGGGTACCTGAGAATTAAACAAAGAAATTTACTCAGGATTCAATATCATTTATAATGCATGCACTAGGTATAAAAGGGAAAACTAAAATACCGTGAACCACCAATGTATGAGTGGTTGAAATGATAATAGTGAGCCCGTGGCCTCCTAGTTCAGAGAACGGGCAGATGGCAACCTAAATAAGAGGGTTGATCGCCATCAGTTATTTAGAAAAAGGAAATAATATGGAGTAATATAGGTATATACAAAGCATATCATATAATTTTTACAGACTTACTTCTTATAGGGTTAATTTTAATTTCAATTATGTACCTTTCGAATACAAGGAGCCAAATTAAATACGAGGGTTCCGAAATATTGTGAAGGGTAAACAAACAGGGGACCAAAGATATAGCACAACTCTTAACCACAGTATAAGAATTTAAAAAGTTAAACAAACAAAACAGTTAAAGTTTGACTTGTTAACTCGTGAAATAGAGCTGCCATCGTCACGTGGTAGTAAAATTCCAAAAGGCCTCCAAAGAGTCAAGCTTCTAAAGAAACAGATGGACAGACATTGATAACTCCTATGTTCAAAATTTCCCTTGTTCTAAAATACAACGGGTAACATTAGGTCTCAAATTCCTCAAACTGAAGTGCATCCATTCAATGCATCATAAACGGAGCACTGAAAGAGAGATGCCTGTAATACTTGATGGTACAAAAGGGGGCGGTGATGGACGGAGCATCTGAGCCAATCAAACACTCACACCCTGTCAAAAGATCTGGGTTTAATCCATCACCGTTCTTTAGCCCACTCTGCCACCCCAGTTCAGACATGGCCATATGCAAATCAGTCTGACCCTGTGCCTCATGGGAACAGTCCAGCCCAAACTGCCAAGCCATGCCTTCCCTGGACCGGAAACAATCTTCCTAGGACTGGTTTCTGGCATGTCAGCCGTCTTCAGCCAGGCTTGCTTGAATCCAGTGGCAAAGTGAGCAAGGGACTCACGTCTGAGCATACCCTGCCAACCCTGCCAACTTATGGCGAACAAAGTGGTACAAAATGGTGATGGATTAACCCCTTCCATGCTCATGACGGAACGGTTCCGTCATGAGCTACGGTTGAGCTGTGCTCATGACGGAACCGTTCCGTCACGACCACACCCGTTTTTAATACGGCCCAGCACCGGAGGGGGAATCGCGGTCGCACTGAAAAGGTTAAACCCAGATCTGTTGACTGGGTGTGAGTGTTTGATTGGTTCAGATGCTCCGTCCATCACCACCCCCTTTTGTACCGCTTTGTTCGCCATAAGTCGGCAGGGTATGCTCAGACGTGAGTCCCTTGCTCACTTTGCCACTGGATTCAAGCAAGCCTGGCTGAAGACGGCTGAAATGCCAGAAACCTGTCCTAGGAAGCTTGTTTCCGGTCCGGGGAAGACATGGCTTGGCAGTTCGGGCTGGACTGTTCCCATGAGGCACAGGGTCAGGCTGATTTGCATATGGCCATGTCTGAACAGGGATGGCAGAGTGGGCTACAGAACGGTGATGGATTAAACCCAGATATGTTGACTGGGTGTGAGTGTTTGATTAGTTCAGATGCTCCATCCATCACCACCCCCTTTTGTACCGCTTTTTAATACTTGGTGGCATGAATCTCATCTGATGAATTACAATTAGTGAAAGATTTTATTTGCATGTTGTTTATAGATGAATTGTTTCCTTTGGCCAGTCATTTTGCAAGCCTTACGATGGCGGTGATATGATTGCATGATGAAAGACTGGTGTAAGGAATCATAGGGTCTGTTTCCAGGGATTTCCCTTCTGGCTTATATTGTCTAACGTACTCTGTTCTCTGGAACTAGTAAATGTAAATGTAAATGTCAAGGTATTTGTAGAGCACACTGCCACCAAGCGGTTTCCTGGCGCTATTACTCATACTGCTGTGGAACCCTTCCTGGCTTTCCCTGTGAAGTGTCCACTCCTGGGCACCCCCAGGGTGAAGCCAGGCATCCCAGCGCTGTTGGGGCCGTTGTGGAGATTAAGCAAGCTATTGCCCAGAGTTGCAGAGTGGGACCCATGATTAGAATAGGCCCCGAGGCGAGAATTATCAGGTCTGAGGAAATTGAGCCCAAGACCCGCAAAGGCGGGAATTGAACCCTGGTCCCTGACCAGAACTCTGCATCAGGGTCTGCCTCTCTAACCATTGAGCCACACTCCACCACAAGGAGTGGGGTCAACTCTCTTCCCTTAACACTTATGGTGGCCAAGAGGTGTAGGGAGACCCCACATCGAATGAATGGATGGTTCATTTGGAGGATCCAGAAGAGACCGTACCACATGGTCTCACACATACTTGCTTTTTTTTAATGAGTGCTTAGGTGGATCCTGTAATTCTAAATCATCTGAAATTAGGCCCCAATGTCGATTAATGATTTTCTTGATTGCATGACTCCGAGTACAGAATGTTGTGACACAAATCATCGATTTCTTGTGTTTTTGCAGTCAGCAATGTTTCTCTGAGATTGAAGGATGCCTTTTGCGGGCCTGTTGATTACTTTGAGTCATCTGAATTTAAAGCCTTATAAATCTAAAACCATGCTCACATGTTCCTCTTTTATTCCACAACCAGGAAGAGACAGCGAAAATTAACTAACCACTTTTTATCCATGTGGATCCCATACCTAGCAATAGAAAGAAAATGTGACAGAAACTGAGAATTAGATAGTATTACTTTCATCAGGTGCAAAGCTTGCTCATGAGAAGGATGAAGAGGACCTTTAAGAGATAAGGGGCCAGATGAACGACCTGCAAAATAGCGGCTCGCAAATTGCGGGTGATTTGCGACTTGCATTTTGCACTGCACTCTTTTGCATATACAACAGTGTGTTTTACACTGTTTGAGGTTCCCAATGGGGTTGCAAATTGTGAGGTCTCTGAATATTAACTAGCCTATCACAATTTGTGAGCCCATCAAGAATAGCTGTCCTTCCCAGGGATGGTGGCCTGCTGGTCTCAGCAGACCACTATGTCTGGGACTGCCAAAACGCGATGCATTTAAAAAAGAAAACTGAACCTTTTCAGTTTCATTTTTTAAGGGCAGGCAGTGGCCTCTGGGACCACTGCCTGCTCTTAAAAAATATTTTCTAACATACTCACAAAGGGGATTCCTTCCCCTTTGTGAGTGGTTTACCGCCTACTTTAAGTAGGAATGGACGCCCTTTCCTAACAGCAAGAGTCGTAAATGCTATTTAGCATTTCTACATGCTATTACTCTTTTTAGCGGCCCAAACGGGAGGTTCTCCCATTTGCAGCTGCAAAAAAGGGTGTTACATCTGGTCCATAGTTTACAATCATTTGGCAGAGTCCGAACCAGTCATGTGTGAGTCCTTGCTCACAAGTACCAATATGAAAAGTAGCTAAAATACGTCAGAAGTGCAAGTACAGTTCAGGTCTAAATATAACAAAGGCAATAACAAAATGGCTGAGTTACAACAACATGGGATTTTAATTAAATGTCATTTAATTTGACATGCATCCTGAAAGGCGATAAAATAAGTTTGCAGGTGGTAGATTTTAAAACACAGGCAGTGCAGAAAAATAGTTCAGCAAACTTTGGCAGTGCAGAATATAAGTGTGTTAGACCTGTCAGCCTTTTTATGCATGTATTTTAAAGGTTTTATATAGCGCTGGCTGTACCCAAGAGTATCAGAGTGCTTTACAGGATGTGGAAATACAGAATAGAAGAAAAACTGTAGTACATTGAGGTAAAAAGGCAGGGAAAATTGAAATGTAAGAACTTTTTTTATTTTATAGAGTGGGTAGAAAAACTAGGAAGACCTAAATCAAACAACAAATCGGAGATAGAAGAACTGGAAGACAGTAAAGATTAGATAGTGTGTGAGAAGGGGGCAGGCGAGATAAAGAAGGACAATTGTGAAGGGTGCACGGTAAGAGGAAAGCAGATGAAAGAAAGTGGGGGTAGGGGGGAGGTTGTGATACTATAAGTAAAGGAGACCAATATTGACAATGTAAGGGGGAAGAATTAGTATCCACTGCCAATATATTAAGTACCCCAGTATTTAAGGAGCAGCTTGAGGTCTTTTTTGAAGCAAGGGTAGGAAGGGTTGCAACGTAGATCTTTAGTATGGACATTCCATATGGAGGGCGCGTTTCCAGAGGAAGATCAAGACTGTGTTGATTTCTTTTTTAACAAAGGAGGGACAAGGACAAGAGCGTTAGTGCTCCACATTGTTCTAGCACAGCCCGCTTTGTGGAGTTTGTCAGAGAGGTAAGATGGGGTATTTTGATGGAGGGCTTTGTGCGTGATGCAGGCGGTCTTGTAGGTGGATCTGCCTTCAATCGAAAGCCATTTAAGGTTTTTTGAGAACGAGGTAGATATGATCATAATGCTTACAGTCAATAATAAACCTGGCAGCAATGTTAAGGACGGATTTGATAGGGGCTAGGTGGACTTTAGGAGTAGCAGCAAGAATGGCGTTACCGTAATCAATTCTAGACAGGACCAATGATTGTACAACTGATTTAAAGTCATCTGCAGGAATAAAGGGTTTGATTTTTTTAAGATTGTGTAGTGTGAAGAGAGCACCTTTGGCCGAATTTTGTATGTGGGGTGTAAGACTGTGGCTCTGGTCGACGCTGATGCCGAGGGATTTGACTGAGTTAGAGATAGCGAGAGAGCAGTTAAGAGCTTTGATGTCAGAGATCCAGTGTTGAATAGGGAGCGAGTTGCTCTTAGTAGAAAATAGAATGATTTCTGTTTTTGTAGGGTTTTTTTGAGGTGGTTGTGATGGAACCACAATTGAATCTTAGTCAGGGCATCGTTAAGATATAAGACGTCGTCATGGGATCTGATCCTGTAGTAAAGTTGAGTGTCATCGGCATAGAGGTGGTAACTGATTTTTGCTTGTTTAAGAATAAGGGTGAGGGGTTCCATGAAGAGGTTGAATAGAGTGGGAGAGAGAATAGAGCCCTGGGTGACTGGCAGAGGATTAGAGAGGCAAACGTTGACTTTAATTTGTTGTGCTCTATTTTGGAAATAGGAGGTGAACCACCTGAGAACAGCACTGTCAAAGCCGAAACGTTTTTGGAGAATATTGAGTAAAGTGACATGGTTACGGTATCAAAGGCAGCAGAGAGGTCTAGAAGAATGAGAAGGGAAGATTCACCCTTGTCTAGGGATCGATGGATGTCATCAACAATGTTGACCATTGCTGTTTCAGTGCTACAGTCCTTTCTAAAACCTGATTGTAAAGCGTCCAAGAGGCTGAATGAGTTGATTTATTTGTCCAACTGGAGAAGGGCACATTTTTCCAGGGCCTTTGATGAGAAAGGAAGGTCAGAAATAGGGCGCAGGTTATTTAAGTCAATGGGTTCGGACGTAGCATTTTTGATGTTGGGGGTAATTTGGCTTAGTTGGAGGGATGCGGGGACACTACCAGTGGCCAGGGAGGAGTTGATGATAGTGGTACAATATGGGGAGATGATGTGTTTTAGTTCTTGTAAAAGATAAGCCGGGAAGGGATCTCTAGTATGTAATGATGGTTTAAGCTTGGGGATAATGTTGAGAACATCTCGTTCAGAAGCTGGGCAAAAATTATTCCAGGATGCATTGTTTTTTAGCTGGAGGATGGTGAAGTAAGGTTCAGAAGGGGTGAGAGAGAGGGGGAGTTGGGCAGAATCAGGGGGGATAGGAGAGGATGGAGACACGGGGGAATCTTATGGAGGGGAGGTTGATTATGTGGTGGGGCGTTAAGACAAAGGATTGATTACTCTTAGTGACTTTATCTGAGAAGAAGCTAGCAATTTCTTCACATCTTTCAACCGTAGTCAGTAGTTTGGGGGGCTGAGGTAGTTTGGTTGTTGACAATGTTAAATAGTTCCCTGGGTCGATTTCTGCCTGGTCAACTTCAGAATGGAGGAAGGAAACTTTTTCATTTAAGAAGTGTTTTTTGTAGTTGGCTCTTGCAGCTCTGAGGAGGACAACATTAGCGAGGCAAGGCTGTTGCCTCCAAATGGGTTAAGTCTGCCTGAGAGCTCGTCTCTCATTGTTAAGGTCAGTATTGAACCAGGATTTGGAGGGTTTATTTTTTTGTACTTTTAATTTGGCTTGGGCAATTTGGTCAAGGACTTCACTGATAGAATTGTTGTAATGTTCTGTAAGGCCAGTGGTACTTTGGGAGAGAGGGGAAAGCTGTAGACAAGCTTTTATTGATGACTCCAGCTCGCCTGGAGGAATAAGGTGAAGATTTCTGGTAAGCTTCTTTTGTTTGATGGTGTTAGTGGGAGGGAGGCACTGAGCTATTGATCCTGAAGAGGATGAGTTGGTGGTCGGACCAGTTAATGGGGAAATTGTGGAAGAGAGAAACCATATTCTTGCTACTGATAATAGGTTCAAGGGTGGCACCTTTGGAGTGCTTTGGAGAATTACAGAGTTGTTTCAAGTCACTGATGTCAAGTAAGTCAATAATGTGATTAACCAAGGGGTCGTGATTTTTGTTCAAGTGGAGGTTAAAGTCCCAGAGGAAGAGGTTTCTAGATTTGGAAATCGATAATTGTATAAAAAGATCAGACAACTCTTCAGCAAAGGAGAGAGGGTCGCCGGGGGCGGTGGTAGATATTACATAGGCAGAGAGGGGGGAACCCTGTACTGTAAGTTCAGCATCAAGTTATTCAAAAGTGGTAAGGTCAGGGTTCAAAAGTGGGGAGGTCAGGTAAGAGTTGAAGGTCTTCTTTGTAAATTATAGCGAGGCCCCCACCAATTTTATCAAGCCTGTCTTTTCTGAGAATGGAATAACCAGGAGGAGAATGCAGGTCAAGGATTGATGAGGAGCGGGAATTGAGCCAGGTTTCCGTCAGAAAGGCAATGTCAGTGCATTCACTGAGGATGGTTTCAGCAATTTCTGTTGCATTACAAAATGCTGATCGGCAGTTTACCAGGATGAAATTGAGGGGTTTAGGGTCATTTTGTTTTGTGGAGGAACAGGAGTGTATAGTAGTGAGTTGCTGAGGGGGTCTGGGCGAGACTGGGGAGGACAGGATACTACTTATTCCCAGGATCACTGGGATAGATGAATGAGTTGTGGGAGAGTTCGTGGTCGAGGTGGAGAGGGGGTAGACTTTTATTAGGAGAAATATTCACTTGGTTATAGAGTGCGGGGTACGTTTGTGGGGGGTCTAAGGGATACGTGTGATAGGAAGGATACGTTGTGGAGAGGGAGTTGATCTCATTTCTGAGAGAAGAGAGTTCTAACATGAGGGTTGAGAGGTGGAGTTCAATGTTGAGGAGTGATTGGGTAAGAAGTGAGATAGGAAAGGGGGCTAGGAGATCGGGTGGGAGGGGGTAATGGTCCCTGTTGGTCAGGGGTACAGGTTTGTGGTATGGAAAAGGTGGTTAACCAGGCACAGAGAAGACAGAGGTGATGAGGTTGTAGGGTAGAGTCAGAGTTGAAGGGTGTGAGAGGGCATTCCCAGGAGTCAACTGGGATTCATGAGAGGAAAAGGGGGCAAGAGAGGGGTATTGGGTGCTACTAGTTGGATCATGGGGGGTTGGTTAGCAGAAGTGATTGGAGTTATTGGTGGAGCCGTTGGGGGATCACAAGGAGGTGTTACATGAGGAGGGGGAAGCTTTGTGTGGCTAAGGGGGAAGTAGAAGTGTTATGAATAGGTAACAAGATTGTAGATATTCAAGGAGCCGATCGGGATGGGGTACCAGAGGGTGGTGGGTTTGGGAGGCGGAGGGAGTTGAGAGAATTACAGGAGGAGGGTGGATGCTGATGCAGACGTGGGAAAGAACATTTGAGAATTCATTAAAAGATTGTGAGTCAGGGAATGGCTGAGCAGGGATAAGGGTGTGAGGAGACAAAAAAGTATCTTGCTATTGGGAGGCTGGGAGGTTAGTGGAAAGTGTAGGTAGAAGGTGTTGGCATAAGGAGCTCAAGTGTTGTTCAAAAATGGTGAGGTGGTTTTCGGAGGCTTGAATAAGGATATTTCCTGATTTGAATATAGAGATATCGATTTCACCAGGAAATGTGGAGGAAGGAGGAGTGGAAAGTTTCAGACCATAAGGAATTTTGCTGGAATTAGTGATAGGAAGGTGGCGGAGAAAGATGTTTTTCCATTTAAAAGGGCGTTTGGTGAAGAAGATATAGTTTGTTTCTATGATGGAGGTTAGGTTAAGGTAGTTGTCAACAAATAACGTTTCTTGGTGTCGTATTAAAAGTATGTGTTTAAAGTTTTTCTTACTGTTTTTGGAAAGGTTTGAGTGGTAAAGGATGGACCAAGAGTGAGGGCCATGCCTAGTGATGGGTGAGTCTAGCGTCATGAGAGTATGGTTGAGGGGAGGCATGATGAATCAACTATACTAGTCAGGGGGTGCAAGGGGAAGACGAGCTGGCAGTAGATTGGGGTGGATCATGGTAGGGTAGGGGAATAGGAGAGCGGAGTGAGGCGGGGTAATGTCAGTGAAAGGTAAAATCTCGAAGTGATAGTGGTGGCTGAGCAAAGTGGTAGTTAGAGTGAGAGGCCTTAGGGGGGAAAGTGGGAGAAGGGGGAGATTCCAGGGGAAGTGGCAGTAGACAGGGTCAATATTAAGAGAAAGGGGAGAATGGAAGGTAGGACCAGCAGGGAGAAAAAGGGAGAGAACGAGACTGAGGAGAATAATAATGAAAACGAAATCTGTGAAACAATAGGAATAGACAAGTCAATGAGGAACAAGAAGGTGGGAGTGTAAGTGCAGCTGTACGTCTTTTTCGGTGATATACTATGTAACATTCAGAAAAAAAAATTTAAGATTTCACATTACAACCATAAAAAAGATAAAGTGAGGTAGACCATTATTAGTGCAAGCAGAGCAAAGATAAATAATAATACAAAAAAAACCTTGGGGTGGTCCCTTGAGAACAGGTCCCAAGTCTGTCATTGCAGCCTGAATGCAGTTTAAAACTGCCAATTTGACTTGACTGAAATAACCCCATTGCCAAACCTTAAACCTACTTTTTATTACACATCAGTCACCCCTAACATAGGCCCTAGGAATCCCATAGATCATAGTCTATTTCAAATAAAAGTTCGGACATGCACTTTTGAGTAAAGGTAACGAAAAAAACAACAAATGTTAGGCTTACTTCTCCGATAGGATAACATTGGGCCACATTTTTACAGTTAATAAGTGGTAACGTTTGATTGGGAACAGGCTGGAACCTCATATTTGGTGTCCGATAAATTGTAACCTAAATTCTCTTTAATGTTAAAGTTATATTTTAAGTTTAAGACTTTTGGCTTCCACAAAGGTAAACTTATATCAAAAGTCTAAGTTTATGACTTTTGGTATTTAGAAAGGTAAACTTAGGTCAAAGTCTAAGTTGACGACTTTCGGTATTCCCCACGATAAGTTACAAGTAGTATCTTTACGTTTGCAGTCAGGGCGGAATCTCCACTGTAAGTGCGGCGATCCCATTCTGCACCCGGATTGTACTCTCCAAGTGATCAGTTCTTTTTGTAATCTGTTCTAAACAATAGGAGAGGTCAAAAATATGCTTTATGTCCTGGTGTTGGTTCTTTACATTTTAAAATAAAGAACCTAAACATGAACGAATCAGACTGAAATCATCCTTCTAAATTACTCAACTGCTCTGTACTTATTATAATTCACAAAATAGTGTATCATGTAAAATGATCAGTGCATTTAATGAAAGATTTGCCAGCAAAGAGCAGACACCTACTTTGCTTCTGTCCTTGGTGAGTCTCTTAATTATCACTGCACAAGGGTTATTTTAACAATATACAATTGTTTTATACAAATCTTTGTTTCAGTAAAATGACTAAGCATACAGTTCTTATACTGGCTAAGCATACAGTTTTTATATTCACGATATATTTCAACTTCATAAAACGATTAATTCTGTTAAGAGATCTGTTTTAGACTCTGGTATATTTATTCATTTGCTACAAAAAAAGATATATAAGACTTTGCAATATTTTCTCTTAGGTTCTCCTTTTTAGAAAATAATCTTAAGGAATGCTCTTCCTAAAGACTGTGTTCTGAAATGCACACCAGTACACATATAGGTGGTGAGGGCAGCGTGTGG
Source organism: Lissotriton helveticus (assembly GCF_964261635.1). Lineage (NCBI taxonomy): Eukaryota > Metazoa > Chordata > Amphibia > Caudata > Salamandridae > Lissotriton > Lissotriton helveticus. The sequence continues at coordinate 1,693,217,001 of NC_136069.1, read as the reverse complement.
TAGTTTAGCAGGCTTTCTTACTTTGCCTATGTGTTTGCAGGGAGCTAATGAGTGGTCAAGGGTCATGTACACATCATATCTGTTGCATGGAGGAAGTGCTGGGATGTGTATCACTTACACTGACTGTGTGCCACACACACAGCATGTTAATTTTCTCCACAAATGACCTTTAGGTTGTGTGAGGAAGTAGATACATATCTGTGAACTGTATAGTTTATGCCACAAAAGTCTGTCTACCCTTTCCTAACTAAGCTTTAAATAAATGGTACTGTACATACAGGAAAGTTAAATGCATACCATATTATCGTAATTGCAATTTAAGATACATTTACACTCAAATATTTTAAATTGTATGTATTCATTCAGTCAGTGGTTATCAAAACAATCTGCCATAGAGCCAGCCCACCTGGAGTTATTCTTGCCCTTAATGAATAGCACATTGGTTGCCACTATTTCAAAAGTTCTAGGTTCTTATGTGAGTAATTATGTACTGCTGAAATGTATTATTGACGGCTCCCCTGCAATTACAATGTGGTATTATTTTATTATTTCTTCAGGCAGAGATGAATGTATGAAATGTCCTGATGACAAATGGTCCAATGAAAATCATGATCACTGCATCCAAAAAGTGACTGAATTCCTCTCGTTTGAAGAGCCCCTGGGACTCACCCTCACCATAGTTGCTGCCTTTTTAACTTTGATCACTTCTTTGGTCCTTGGAGTCTTTATTAAATACAGAGACACTCCCATCGTCAAAGCCAACAACCGTGGTCTCAGTTACCTTCTTCTTGCCTCCCTCATGCTCTGCTTCCTCTGTTCGATTATATTTGTCGGTCGTCCTCACAAGCTCACCTGCATGCTCCGACAGACGGTCTTTGGGGTGATATTTTCTGTCAGCGTCGCCTCTGTTTTGGCTAAAACCATCGTAGTTGTCATTGTCTTTAAGGCAACAAATCCCAGCAGCTCTGCGAGGAAGTGGCTGGGATCAAAGACACCAACGTGCATAGTCTTCGTCTCTTCTTTGATTCAAGTTGTTATCTGTGTTATTTGGCTGGTGAGATCACCTCCTTTTCAAGAGCTAAACATTGTGTCTTATAAGGAAAAAATTATTGTTCAGTGTAATGAAGGAGGCACCATCTTCTTCTACTGCATGCTGGGATACATGGGCCTCCTGGCCACAGTCAGCTTTGTAGTTGCCTTTGTCTCAAGGAATCTACCCGGAAGCTTCAACGAGGCCAAGCTGATCACCTTCAGTATGCTGGTGTTTGTCAGTGTGTGGATCTCTTTCCTCCCAGCATACTTGAGCACACGGGGAAAGTACATGGTGGCCGTGGAGGTGTTTGCCATCCTGTGCTCCAGTGCTGGACTGCTCGGGTGTATATTCTTTCCAAAATGCTATATTATTTTGAGGAGGCCTGAAATAAACACTAGACACAATCTTATTGGTAAAAATAAAACATTTGTTTCTTTCAAAAGTTAATAGAACCACAGGTACCCCAAAATAGTGTAATGGAATAAACAGGTCGATAAAAAACAGGTGCATGTGCCCACACAGTGTTATCCTGTCTGATTCTAAATTCAAGAAATGGGAAATAACTTATACCAATCAATCAATCAATCAATCAGGCGTTTGTTAAGCGCAAATACTCACCCTTAAGGTCTCAAGGCACTGGGGGTGGGGTGCATTCTTCAATACCAAAAGCGTAATATTATATCTTGGACCATGACAGTGTTAAACATCCAAAATAATGAGATCAATAATGTTTGTTGATCACTTGGCTAACAAACACATTCGAGACACAGGCGACAAAGGTGAAAGAATATTATGACAATAGCAGGTGAGCTTGCACTGACCCTTTCTGCCAAGAACCGGAAGGGTACCTATATCCATCTTCCTCAGCCACAGAACCGGAAGGGTACCTATATCCATCCTCCTCAGCCACAGAACCTTGAGGGTACCTATATCCATCCTCCTCAGCCACAGACCCTGTAGGGTGCTATATCCATCCTCCTCAGCCAGATGTGCACCAGTGAGCAGTGAACCTTCACACCCCTGTTAATGCCATCTTATTTACTGGAGGAAATGGTCCTTATTGTGGAGCCAAATGAACCTTCCTGCTAGCTCATATGTGCTAAATATATTCACTTTAAAAAAAATTCAAAGTCACTTCACAATTGACCAGCTACTATCACTAGGGCTTTAAGTGAGGTAAAAAACGCGTGGAAAGGGTTCAAAAAGGGGAATGGCCAATGAAGGGAGTTGCTTAAACAAGTAAACTAAACCGTTCAAGAGGCATGTTGGTTCCTCTGAGCTTTTAGTGATTGCAACGTGAAACATAAGCAAACTAAATTGCTGAAATGGATTAACATAATGTGTTTTACATTCATTGTTTAGAAATTCATGAGTGTTATTTTCCAGTAAAGTTCAGGACATGAATGCAGAGGCTAAGAGGGAGCTGTTTCAATGTCCATTGTTAATTACTATGGGGTCTTAAACTCTGAGGGACCCGGCCCACCTAAAGCCATGGCTACCACCGACAGCACTGGTGAGACCTGGTCTCCGGGTGCTCCTGACTCTGAAAAATACCATCAATGATTGGTGGATCCTGAGATATTTATGTGCTGTGGACATCAAAAGCCCACCTTCCAGCAGCAGAGACTCCACTGAGGAGGGACTGAAGGGGGGTGGCATTAGGGACAGTTGACAGGGGAAGAAGAACTGGAAAATAGGGCAAGTTAGTAATTCCTGCAACTACAGTCCAATAACTACAACTCCACATTCATGTGTTCAGATAAGATGCCTAAAGAGGAAAGCCATGTTCCTTTATCAATTCCTGAAATCAAGCAGGAAACCTGCAGTCGTCTGTTCCAATTCTCTGAGTTCTCTGAAGGAGTCCTACCTGTAACTCAGCACACTTGTCTCCTCAGTATACTTTAGGCTCAAGGTTACACTGGCATCATCTGACAGCTAACATTTGTGTGTCCTCCTCCGTAGACCTTGATACCTCACCTCTGAATTATAAATGCGAAAGCTCTGTGCATCATGTGTTATTTTAAAGTTCACGTTAGGTTATAGCAAACTAAAACGCATTGCTGGTTTTTTATTTCATCTGTTTGGGATTGACCTGCCATCTCACCTACTGCTCGCGGAACCCGCTCCGCGGGTCCCGCAGCGTTTGGAGTTGTTGTTTGCAGCCTGCTGAAGGGAAAGACGAGGGAAGTGTTTCACGGGGCTGCGAGCGAGTGCGAGCGATCACCAGGGACTGCATTTCCCAGGAGCGCCCGCCAGCCCTGAGCAGCAACACCTGGGCCGCTCTCCCCGACCCCTCCTACCCCTTCCACCTATTGTGTGCACACTCCATATTAGCCTCCAGTACTCCCGCAGCGCGGGAGAGCGCGCGGGAGAAGCCCGGGACAAGGGCGGGACCGTCTGTGGCCGTCCGGGGCCGCTGGAGGCCGGGCTGGGCCACGGGATTGTCATTTGTATTTAAAAGCGTATGTCATTTTAATTATTTATTTGTATAGTTGCCCATCGCCTTGCCGCTGCTAGCTCTGTTTTAAAGTATCATAAAGGGGTAGTTATTGTATTCCCCCTCTACTCCTGTTTATTCCACTGTTTGATATGAGTCACTCAGCCCCCCCTGGTGTGGGTAGTTTTCCACTTGGCCCCCTTGACAAATTCTTTAAAAAAACAACCAAGGATGTGGATAGGGATCTTCTCCTTGCCGAAAGAAGAGCGGTACGACGACGCTCAATTGAGCAATTGAAGAGAAGCCAATTGCCCTTTCCATCAGACTCAAATCTTACTCAGGCCACGGATGTCCGAGGGCTGAGCTCGATTGAGGACGATGGTACAGATATAAACCAAACCCCTAACATATTTAGGTTTCCTACTATCTCGCCGCCTTGTGACAGTGCAACTTGTGGTGATCAGCTAGCCTGTATTCCTATTGATCACTCGAGTTTTGTGGATGTAAATATTCTAGATAGCCAACCCAGGGATCAGGGGTCTTGTTCCACGTTCCCCAACCCACCACTGGTCTGTATTGAATCCAGTGTGAACTTATCATTGAAGGGTGTGGGCGATGCCGTTATTGGGCCTGATGATGATAAGAGGGTGGTATGTTCTCCACCGAGGAAAAGAAGGAGAAAGGGTGGGGTAAAAAGGAAAGGCCAAAATCGCCGAACTGTAATAACCCCCCCACCAACTGTTATCCCAGAACAACTAATCCCCCATCATACAGAGTTACTGACACCAGAAATACAAACCCTGCCTATTCCGGACCTAGCTCCTGAAGGACTCAGTGAGGCGTCTCGTGTCTTCATAGAGAAGCTCTTTAAGTCCTATATGTTACCTTTGTTAGAGCGGGTTAGGGTTGTGAGTGAAAAATTGGATTGTCTATTGGTGTCCCCTGAGTTAATACAGCCTTCCACCTCTGTTAAGGGCAAGGGTGCTCCCATCAACACCCATACTGCTAAACCCGTGACAGGTACTACAAATACTAAAACCAGCAAACCCCCAAATAGTGCAACTAATGCAGCCACTATTCCAACTAAAGTGTCGGCTGTGGCTGTCAAACCTCCAAGACCAGCCAGCTCGGCCAAAGCGAACCCTAGGGCAGTTGTTAGTAAACTCCCGCAACAGGGAACTGTGAAACAGACAAAGAAAGGGGAGGGTGCACTGGCTCCCACTATTGGTAATCCCCACAAACCCCCATTTAAGAGGCATAATGTGGATTTGCCGCCGGACTCTATAAACTTTGTTATCGTAATGACGGGGGTGCCACCTGTCTCGGAAGGGGATCGGGAAAACATTGATAGCTTAAAAAACAAAGTCATCTTTTGGCTAAAAACTAATAGACCCCTTCCAGCACATCTTAATGGGGACATAGTCTCGGTCAGAAGATGTCAATGGGTGGGGGTTCGCCCAAAGGATATAGAGGGTGATATAGTTATTATCAACTTTAGGGACAATAGAGTAGTTTCTTACATCTCTGATTGGTTTGTAGGGAAACATGAGGGAGGGGTTTCTACTAGGAATCTTAGTTACTTTTATCCTGAGACCCTGATTAATCCAACTGATCGACCCCATGTCTCAAATACCAAAAGCCTCCTTAAATGGTCCAATTTTACTTCCAGATATCATGGACCACAAATTAATCCTGAGGAACGGTATCGTTCCTACACCCAATCTACTTACAACTGTCCCCCGCAAACACCGGGTTGGGCTAAAATTAAACTTCAACCCCCCGGCCCATCAGTGTTAACAAATAACTTTGTCACTAATAATCCTCTGTTCCCCACAGTTCCATTCAATCACGTATTTCCGCAGGTCCAACAACCACCTAACTATTACCCAGTTTACCCAAATTTAACTAGTTTCAACCCAAAAGATCATTGGAATATACCGCTGAGGAACCTTTATGATCCCCTATCAGGGTTAGCATCAAACGATTGACCAGTATTGTGGTCAGGGGACGATGTAATTCATAAGGTTTACTTGGGAGGGGGGGCGGCTCCCCTTAACCCTTCTAATAACTCTGGAAGTTCTGTTGCCCATCCATGTAACCTTACGAAGGGGAATTTGAGTAACCAACTGGAGACGGGCACACTGGATTTGTCACCGACCCCTTTGCTACCAACGAATGTTATCAGAGTTGGTGCAAATCATCCCCCATGTCCTCAAGTTGGGTCTGCTGGGTTGTTGATGTTGGGTACAAGTCTTGCTGCACTTGGGCACGAAGAAACTTCCCCACTGTCTAATGCTTCCAACGTGTCTGAGAATACTAACCGATGTGAACAAATGTACAATAAGGGAACTGTTATGGGAAGTTGGAATATTGCAGGGTTAGTACCTCGTACATGTATCCCTGATTGGGTAGAGTTTATCTTGCTAGGAGATATTTGGTGTTTTCAGGAAACCTGGGCAATTTCTCCAGTGTATCTCCCCGGTTTTTTGAATTTCTATAAACCTGCGACTAAAGGCCTAAGAGGTCGGGCTATGGGTGGCCTTACAACTTGGGTTCGTCAAGCTGCAGGTGTAACTGTCAATGAAATTTTTATTGATTGTTTAGACTTTTTGATAGTTAGCATCCGAACAGCCCGTGGGTTGGATATATTGTTGATCAATGTTTATGCTAGGGGTATGACGGGTGGCAGAGTCGTAGACACCCTTGCTTGCTTAGATGAGTTTTTAAGTTCTAATGTAACGACTTTCGGTCTTCACAGAAGGCATTTAGGAGTCCTAAAGTTAGGAGTCCTAACTTTACTACTTCTAAATTTAGAAAAATCCTAATTTTAAGACTTTCGGTATTCACAGAAGGCATTTAGGAGTCCTAAAGTTAGCAGTCTTAACTTTACTACTCCTAAACTGAGAAAAATCCTAACTTTAGGACTTTCGGTATTCACAGATGGCATTTAGGAGTCCTAAAGTTAGGATTTCTAACTTCTGTGAATACCGAAATGAGTAAGTGCCTTCTGTTAATACGAAAATGGTAGTAAGTTTAGGATTTTGTCTTAAGTTAGTTCTGTGAATCGGGCCCTTACATTATACGATCTATCATCCCAGGAGTCTAAAAGACAATTTACCATACAGTCAACTGCTGAGAGTGCAACACAATTGTGTACGGAAGGAAGACTTCGTAATCCAAGCTGACATATTATGTGAACAACTACAGAAAAGAGGCTATCCAAAGAAGATGCTCAAACACTTTACTAAGCGAGCCTGGTACACACCCAGAGAGGAGTTGGCCCACACACCAACAAATTCAAAAAGATTATTTTGAGCAACTGGCATTTACTTACAAATCGACCATGTCAGTTTGAAAAACCTCTATCGCTTTAAAACGCAACAAAAGTATCAGCTAACAAATCATTAGTGCCGATCTGCGAAAGACTAGAGTACAGCCAGACTTACGAGCAATGTGGAATTTAGCGCCTGTAGTGGGCCACCGCAAGTGTGGCTCTTGTTTCTCCTGCAGTAACACCATGGAGGGCTCTGAGTTTGTGTTCAATAATGTGAAATGGAAGCACACACAGAGTTTACAAACTGCAAAACCCGCAACGTGCTATACGCAATCACATGCCCTTGCCCCAAAGTATATATCGGCAAAACCACACAGCAAGTTCACCTCAGAATGACACAACACAAGTCAAGGATTAAACAAAGAATTTTAACAGCATCTATGGTCCCTCACTTTGTCGAAAATCTCCATTCTGAAAAAGACTTTGTGTGGACAGTGTTATCCGCTATAAAATCTCCTCTGAGGGGTGGTGACATTGATGCTCTGTTGAATAAGAAAGAAACATACCTGATTATGAAATTTGACTGTGTAGCAGATGGTCTGAATGAGTTGCCATAGGCCCTCTAAGTTGTAAGCTCTGGGTCCCCCGTGAAAAAACTACAGAAGCCACGAATCATTTAGACTAGAGAAATATATTCACTTCATTGTATAACTCTATAAAAAAGGAGGCCACCATCTGTACCTTCATGACTCCAGATGCTCTTTACAATATTTGAAATTTAGGCATTTGCATTGCATTCAAGTTGTGACAAAATGGGGACCGCTAAAATAAACAAGCATTTGCAATACAATAGGTCTCGCATTAGGAAAGTTTGAGCTATTGGTATTGTAAATGACAATTTTTGTATTCATGTGTTGGTTTTGAAAATAGTGAAATTAATAGGTTTGACTTTCGCAAATGTGACACCTATAGCATTTGTAATGCAATATGTGTTGTATTTACGTGAATTACATGTACTGATATTACAAATAACAATGGCTTTGATTTTTTTTTAATAATTACTACCTAAATAAAAGTAATTGTAATTTATAATGGCAATAGCTTAAACTTTTGTAAATAACTTTTGTGAAGAATATGTTGTGTATTTTATTGTGACGAAAATCCAAGAATAGAAGTGAAATATTAACATCTTTTTGTGATATTTGTAATAAAGCTTGAAAAATTAAGAGAACATATTTGAACCAGTTGTTGTTGAATGGATGCACAGATTGATGATGTGGTGGCGCTGAGTGATGCTGTGGCGTTCGGTGATGCTGTGGTAGTGTATAGTGATGTTGTGGTGCCGCTGAATGATGTTGTGGTCCCAATGACAGCGTCTTTCTTAAGCTGCCGATCTATGTTTTATCTATCTACTGCCAACATAAGAAGGAGCAAATATTAGGGTAGGGCAACACCGCTTTGATGCTCAAGTACATCTTTACTCAAGGAAAAGCTTCTTTAAGAGATGCCATATGCATCTGGTTATAATTCAGGAAGTTTGCTCACTGACACCAATGGCGCTGTACAGAGTTTGGACTTCAGAGAGTCGGAGGAAATGACGTCTGCCAGCGAATCAGCGATGCCAGTGCAATGGAATCAGAAGAATGATGATATGGTTGGAAGTTGGTTCTGTCAGGGTATGGAAGGTGACACTAAAGTTACTCATTTCCTTGAGCTAAAGATACCTTGCACTGTCTTGTGAGCTGAGATGGACCTTCTAAATGAGGCAAGAAGTGTGCAAGCACCTGCACTTAGCAACAAGGCCAGTGATGTGAGACTAAAGCATCACGTGATACACATAGATCTGGCAATACAAAGAAGGTTGTGAGAGAAAGGATGAAATCAGAAAAGGAATGTGTCAAATAAGAAAGCGCATCTGACAATCTAACACACGCACCAGTTAAATTGATCAGAATTTGAGATTTCTATTTGTACTTGTCACTACTGCTGTGATTATTTCTGGGTTAGATGTAAGAGTAGTTTTTCTACCACTCTGAGCACTGCTGGGGCCGCCGATCACCAGCTCACCGCAGGCGTCAGCTCACTGCCTCCCATCACCTGTAGAAAGTGATTTACAGGCTGCTTGAGCCATCTGCGTCATACAACGGGGGCTCATCAGGGCACCTCTGAAGTACAAATCGGCCGGGCGGCGGCTTAAAGGTGTCCTCCAGGTGGCTGGGCCTTCGGACGGGCAGTGCTGTCCTGCAGCTAAATCCACATGGGAGGGTCCTGTCCACCCCAAGAGCCCGGCCTGTCAATACAGCTGCTGAGCCCAATCACAACACGGCTTAGGCGAGATTCGTTTATTACTGGCGAGGTTAAGTAATTGTCACGAGATAAAGAAAGCAAAGCAGGCACGTCTGGTTCGGGTGAGCCAAGTGGGGTGGGCTCTTGAGGCGCCATTTCTGGAGATAGGTTTCAACCTACATTTCTCATTTCGTAACTTCTGAGAACTTAACTTAAATAAAAAGGTACTAGGGGAGGAGTACAATCGCCCACCATTGCACTTTTGGAAGATCTCCTAAGGCAACGGGCGAGAAAATCTTGCATTATGGTGGCGGGTGATCTAAATTGCACGTTCGAGCCCCTAGGCCTTGACGACATGTTAGGCATAGAAGAGGAGGACGCGAGGAAGGGGATTCCGGCCCTGGCTCTGCCCCCCATTAAAAAGTGGTCGCAAGTGGCATTGCAGATCAACGCACTCAATTTGGAATTCGATCTGAGGGCGGTAAATGGGAGGTCCAAATCTGATCTGAAGGGCGCACACACATACAATAGGCCCAACCATACGTCGAGAATATATTATATTCTTCTCGACGTATGTTTATGGAGCACCCTGAGGGACATGGAGATTATCCAGAGCATTGAGAGTGATCACAATCTTCTCTCTCTTGTCTTGTCTTCGGAGTGGCTAAGGGGTAAGGTTGGGTCTCAACAATCACTGTTGGCACCCAACCTCCAGACTATCAGTGTATCTAACTGTGGGAGGCGGTTAAAATGGCCTAAAATTGCCCTGTCCAGTGAGAAATTAACTGCCATAGGGGCCCTGCTGGCTGCAGCCCAGAGCAATTTGGGCTCATTGCTTAGTGCACCTAAGGAGGCCACGCAGGTCTTTTCTGGCCTAATTGGGGCACTGAGCAAGCTCTTCATCTCGCCTAGCAGTGCCTCGGTATGACTAACAGGAATAAATCCTGGACCAGACAGGGATGGTATACGACCAAATGCAGGACCTTCAAAAAGGCCTTGATAGGGGCTGTTAAATCTAAATCCCCATTAGCAGTTAGAGCAGCAAGGAAGGACTATTCTTTCACCATAAAGGCAGCAAAAAGGGAGTGGGAGGAGAAGTTTTGGGAAGATCTTTTGGCTGCAAGCAAGGGAAAGGATGCAAGGGGCTTCTGGAGTTTGATCAGAAATAGGAATAGGCCAGATGTTTCGCTGGTTACATGTAACATCCCTGCCTAGCTCTGGTACATTCACTTCAAGGCCCTGTATTCTCAACCTGAAGGGGACCTTAGTGAGTCCTTTTCCTGGGAGGATGACATAATGGTTAGTGGCATTGATGACTTTACTGAGAGGGGGGTGGAGGCTGTAATCGAGTCTCTGGTCCCTTTAAAAGCTGCGGGGCCGGATGGGTTACCCGGCGACTTGCTTCGTGCCAATCCCAAGGAATGGGGTCAATTGATCGCTACATTATTAAATGCAATCATGAAGGGCGCACTAGTACCTGATTCCTGGAAGGGGGCGGAGGTTGTCCCGATATTCAAAAAGGGGTGTCGGGACAACCCCGCTAACTACAGGCCCATCAGCCTCATTGACTCTTCCCAAAAGGTGGCAGGGAAGGTGATTTTGGGGAGGGTCCTTCAATGGGCAGATGATCACAAAATACGTTTTAACTTCCAGGCGGGAATCCGTTCAGGTACGGGGACGATCGAACAGGCCTTTAGGCTGATGCTCATGTACTGAAAGGTGGTGGTGCTGGGCAAGGGCAGTCTTTATTTGGCCTTTATTGACCTGAAGACTGCCTTTGACCTAGTACCTAGGGAGGAGCTGAGGAGGGTTTTGAAGGGGCTGGGGCTGCCCCCATACATCCTGTCGCTTCTGATTAAAGTTCATTCAGACAATTATGTACAGGTGCGGTGGGGCAAGAATGGGGAGAAAACCAACAGGATTCCAGTGTGTAGGGGTGTCCGCCAGGGATGTGTGTTGGCTCCCACACTATTCTCATTGTATGTGAATGGTGTGGTTGAGCACCTGCTTAAGGAACCAGCAGATGCTCCGTCCCTGGCGGGCACTCGGATCCCCACCCTGCTCTTTGCTGACCATACCCTGCTCATTGCAAAGACACCCCAGGGTCTCCAAAAGCTCCTCACCCGCTTCCAGGAGTTCTGCTCCCTTAGGGGCCTGTAAATTAATGTCGATAAGACCAAATTCCTGACTATGAATCCTCCCAAAAAGCTAGGGCCCCCTCCGGTTCTAAATACTGTTCCCCTGGAGAGGGTCCGTGAGTTTGACTATTTGGGGATTCGCCTCAGCAATTCTATGAGCTGGACCCCTCATATCCAAAAGATGTTGCTTAGCCACAAAAGGGTGACTGGTGCCCTACTCAGGGAACACCGCTCATCCCCCAAACATTGTATCTCCCCGGCTATAGATATATACAAAGCTAGAGGGGTCGCTGCCGCACTGTATGGGGCGGAGTTGTGGGGCACCACAAACCAAGTCAGAAAGCAAATTCTTGAAAGAACTCTTGGTTCTCCCATTGAGCACTCCGACAGTCCCAGTGCTTCTCGACTTGGGCTGCAAACCAATCGTGGACCAGGCGCGGTTACGGCCTCTGCTTTTTTGGGCCCGCTTGTGGAGGGTCCCAGAACTAGCCTCTTATGCAGCAGGTCTGTCTGAGGTAATTGCAATGGAGGGATGGCATCGAATTAAATGGCTAAGGGACGTTAAGAGCCTACTGGTGGAGCTGGGTTTAGAAGAATCATGGGTTACTCGTTCTGCTCCTCCAAAAGCCACCCTGAAGAAGCTATATTGGGACTGGATAGCCTCTAAACTCATTCGCAATCCTCGCCACTGCAACTCGACCGCAGCATTCCTGAGAATTAAAGACGTGGTTGCATTTGAGCCTTACCTGGATCTAATCTCCATCCCACTGGACAGGGCTCTCTATTTTAAACTCAGAGTGGGCACCCTCCCCTTGGGCAACTTGGTGTCCAGGTGGAGATCTTTATCTTCCCAGTCCTCATCCTTCTGTGCTATGTGCTCTACATGGGTGGAGACGGTGGCACATTTTTTCTTGGAATGTCCGGACTATCATGCTCCAAGGAGGCGCTGGCTAAAACCATTGTGCAGGCTCCTAGGTACACAACAGCATCTGGTGGCCCTCCGCATTTTATTGACTGATACATCCCCCTCCATTGTTTGAGGTGTTTCAAAGTTTTAAAATGGGCATGGGTGATTCGTGCCAAAAGGCTTGCCATTTCAATTTAATTCTCTTTTTAACTATTTACTGTATTATACTTGATTATTTTAAAACTCACATTTGTATGTTACTATAGGCCTTGAGAATGTATGTTTGTATGTATTGCTTTTAAGATATTTACGTATCGAAATAAAGCTTTTACAACAACAAAACATAAAAAACGTAGGGGCAGATTAACAAGCCCCTTGCGCCACTTTTGACTCACTTTTAACATAGGAAAAGTGACGCAAAAGTGGCGTTAGAGGCTTGTAAATCTACCCCCACGCTTTTGAGTTCTCAGAAGTTAGGAAGTGAGAAATGTGCCACTGAATTCGATGAGTGTTCTGCAGTTGATGGGACCCTTCGGCAGCCACCCTTATCAGTACGTTTTTCAGGAAGTTTAGCTGATTTCAGAGATTAGCCTAAGCTCTGAGTCCGAGTGACATTACCTTCAAAGTATCATCTTTAAATCTGCCGCGGTCTGGCTGCAATTCAAACACGTGAGTGACAACTGCAGGGCTGAGCAGCGAGCGTTTAACTCTTAGTCATCTTAGCGCCTAGATAATGTATATTATAACTCCTATAAGTATTTCTTGAAATATGATAACTCTTACTTGGTTTTAAACTGAAGACTGCAATGTTACCCAGGGCCGGGTGTCTCTATAGTCCATTTTAGTAAAATCGTACTTTCGAAAAACAAATTGTTGGTAAATACCATCACGAAAACTATATGTGTCATTTAAATTCTATTTATGGAACGCTTTGAAAAAAAGAAGAATGACAGAACAATTATGCATCATAAGAATGTCACTCCTGTCCTTGTACATAAACATGCTTCGGAAATAAAACATCATAGGTGATAAAATTCTTAAGAATAACTTTCTATTTTTATTATTACTGAAGGAACACTTTTTTGCTTTGTGCGGAGAGTGGTGACCAAAGCACAATCAAAGAGCAGAGAGTTGCAGACAACCTTGTCGCAGAGGGCAGGGTTGGGGCAGGCCGAGGAGGTACTTGTGGGGCCTTACATGAGGTCAAAATCTTTTTCCCCTCTCTGCAGGTAATTGCGCACCAGCGAGCTTAGAAACACTGGACTTGTTATAGAAGCATCTAAAATAAAGTTTAATTTACATGTAACAAGAACTGGTTGTCGTGTACTAGAAGCCCGCAGTGTCGTTGCGCTTTCATCTTGACTAGTCCATTGTCACTTGAAATAACCGATTGGGCCATGAATGCAGTAATATTCTACATACACATCCAAGCCCACTCAAGCAGGAGTTTTCTTTTCCTGCTGAGTTTCGCCCGGGGGGGAGGCCTCTCTTACTCCTGGAACAGACTCGGTTTGCCTGTGGCCGCCATGTCCGACAGGCGAGGGGGAATCGGGGTGTGGCGAGGCGGTGTCCAGACGCCCTAATGAGATTTGGAAGCTGCCGAGCAATGGGCTAGCGTTTATGCAGACTCCTTGTGTGGGAGGATTTTTTTTTTTTTTTTTTTAAGAGTTGGAAGTGTTCAATGGAGAAGATGCGGATGCAATATTGAGGAATAAAGATTACAAAAGGAAAGAAAGAACTCGGGCCCTAACGTTTTAGGACTACGGGTGAAGTGGGCAGAGCAAAAACTAATGTGCAGAGCTCCGTACCTGGCAGAAAAAGCTCAAACTTCTAGTATGGCGCGAGGACAGCTGAGCAGTCGGAAGTGTGTGTATGTGCGCGATTGAGAGAGGCTGACTTGCTGGGAATGTGGGACAGGAGATGTGCACATCGCAGGGCTGTACGTGTGCGCACACATGCTGAAATCGTCAACGGCCCTGCGCATGCCCATCCCCTGTCCAACATTCCCAGCAAGTGGATAACAAAAGATCTTTCACTGGACGCAGCGCTTCGCACTGTTAACACGAGCTTGACCTAAAAAGTGGCCCACTGCCTCACCAGGAAGCATAAGTAGCATAATGGGGTTTATCTCGATCTGCCAGCAACAGAGTTTGCACCCCACAAGTAATGGACAGCCATTATGGTTCATGTACTATGTGAAATAAATCGAGCGTCCAATTTGGTGCTCTCTAGTAATTACATGCCCCATAATACACCAAAAAATATATGTCATATCCTAAACGTTTGTCCGACATTCAGCAGTGTTTATTGTAATTAAATTGGCCCAGCTACAAAGCTTCAACGTTATAATGATTTTGAATAAATAAAATCTAGCAACGGTAGCCAATTGAGTACTTTGGTGGAGCGTTGAGTAAAACTACATGCCCCATAATACATCAGTACGAAAAGAACGCCAACTTCTGGTCGTTGATTGCATACCAGAATCGCGCAGCGCGATGACTGACTGCTAATGATGGACCGCCTCGGATGTCGGACTTCGCTTTAATACAGTAAGTCTATCTTGGAGCGTTCGTGGCATATAGCTATCAGCGAGTAGAAGCGCTGTACGCGTTACACGGCAGAAAACTAACGAGGGCTTTGTTTTCCCCTTTCTTCCGTATCTTCTCCTTCTGGCCTGCATCATCCTAGGCGTACAGATACAAACCAGCAAAGTGCAACCCTCAAGCACTCGAACATGCATTCTAACGCACAATAGTAAGTGTAAACTCCAAGGGCCCGATTCACAGAATGAACTTAAGACTCAATCCTAAACTTACTACTATTTTGGTATTCACAGAATGGATTTACTACTTTTGGCAATCACAGAAGTTAGGATTTTGTCTTAAGTCTGTCTTAAGTCTGTCTTAAGTCTGTTTTAAGACAAACTTAAGACAAAATCCTAACTTCTGTAAATACCAAAAGTAGTAAGTTCATTTGGTGAATGCCAAAAGTAGTAAGTGCATTCTGTGAATACCAAAATAGTAGTAAGTTTAAGATTGAGTCTTAAGTTCATTCTGTGAATCGGGCCCCAACATTCTAACAGTTTTTGGGTCATTTAAATTTATAAACAACAGTGAGAGTTGTAACTCGGGCTGCATTGTTTGTTTAGGGTGGATCGAGGTAAAAGTGAATGAAGTAGCTGGAAACCATATAACCTACACAAGCGAAAGCGAGCCTCAGGCGTTCCCCACTCCATCTGTTAAAAAGTAAGTGTTTTACATTAGCATTCAAAGCAGCTCACTAGAAACTTCAAAAGAAATAGTGTCCTATAAGTTAACAGGATTTGTCCTTGAAGGTTTTAGATCCCACCCGCAAGAGGTCCAATCCACATTCACCACTGTGAAGCGATCTCATGAACTTAAGGTACTTGATTTTCTTATTCCCAATAAGTAAAAAAGTTGTAGAAGAAGAGTTGGGTCTAGATTTTAATTAGTCCTTTTAACTTCATGTTCCAGGTTACACCGTGCCCCAGTGCCCTGATGATAATCACGCAAGTCATCGTAGGGATTAGAAACGCGTCAGCCTTTTCAATATTCCTGTTACATAGGGCGTTTAATCAACCCTACACTCCAAAATGAGGGTGCACAATGGTTTATGCACCCGGTAGGAGTTAGGAAGAATTGCCCATGTAGCCTTAAGGAACTCCTAATAATCACCTATTGTTAGGCGAATTGATACCTTGTGTTTTTTAAATTGTGTCAGCTGGTGTAATACCGTCAGAATTAATTGGATGAATCTTGTTTGCATTTTTGTATTATTATTTTTTGCACTGTATAATATTGTCACATTGCCTTATTAATGTAATTTGCATAAAAATTACCTTTGGTGGATGCTAGATGTATTGACTCTCAGACAAAAATGTCGAATGTACTTTCTATATGTCTTTTAAAAAAATGTAAACGGTTGACATTGAACATATGAACCTTATGGTCATTGTTTCTTTTTCTGCACAAAATAAAAAAGCGGTTAAATATACTAACCAGGTACTCTTTGTTTAATAAAGCAGGCACACAGGAACAGGATCTTATCCTAGGCACACAATAACTGCATCCTATGCTTGGGCCACAGAATATGTATCTTGTACTAGGCACACAGTACCGTCATCCTAAACTAGGCACAGAGTAACTGCACCTTACACTAGGCACACAGTACCCATATTTTTTTATTGCCATACACTAACCCCAACTTAAACTCAGCACCCTGTAACCATATTTTATACTTGGGAGACAGTAACTGTATTATGTTCTAGGTACACCAAAACTGCATCCTTATTCTAGGCACAGAACTGCATCTTATGCTAAGCACACAGTAAATGCACCTTGGACTAGGCACACATTGACTGCACCTTGTACTAGGCACACAATAACTGCATCTTATGCTAGGCACACCGTAACTGCATCTTATGCTAGGCACACAGTAAGTGCATCTTATGCTAGACACACAGGGCTCGATTCACAGAACTAACTTAAGACAAAATCCTAAAATTACTACTTTTGGTATTCACAGAAGTTAGGATTTTGTCTTAAGTTTGTCTTAAGACAAACTTAAGACAGCCTTAAGACAGACGTAAGTTTGGATTTTGTCTTAAGTCTGTCTTAAGTCTGTCTTAAGACAAACTTAAGACAAAATCCTAACTTCTGTGAATACCAAAAGTAGTAAGTTTAGGATTTTGTCTTAAATTAGTTCTGTGAATCGGGCCCACAGTAACTGCATCCTGTGCTAGGCACACATTAACTGCACTTTGCACTAGGCACACACCAACTGCACCTTGCACTAGGCTCACCGTGATTGCGTCTTATGCTAGGACCACAGTAACTGCACCTTATGCTAAGCACACATTAACTGCAGTTTGTACTAGGCACACAGTCACTGCATCTTATGCTGGACACACAGTAAATGCATCCTATGCTAGGCACACAATAACGGCATCTTAAACTAGGCACACAGCAACTGCATGTTGTAGTAGGAGCACAGGACCTTCATACTAAACTAGGCACACAGTAACTGCACCTTACACTAGTCATACAGTACCTGTATATTATTCCCGCCAACTTTAACTCGGCACACTGTGACCATATTTTATACTTGGCAAACAGTAATGGTAACTTCTACTAGGTACACAGTAAATGCATCCTATTCTTGGCACACAATAACTGCATCATATGCTAGGCATACAGTAAATGCATCTTGTACTAGGCACATAGTAACTGCATCTTACAGTAGGTACACAGTAACTGCATCCTATGCTAGGCACACAATAACTGCAACTTATGCTAGGCACTCAGTTAATGCATCTTGTACAAGGCACACTGCAACTGCACCTTTTGTTAGGCACACATTAACTGCAACTTGTACTAGGCACACAGTAACTGCATCTTACATGACACACACAGTAACTGCATCTTATGCTAGGGACACAATAAACACATCTTGCACTATGCACATAGTAACTGCACCTCATGCTAGGCACACATTAACTGCACCTTGTACGAGACACACAGTAACTGCATCTTATGCTAGGCACACAGTAAGTGCAACTCATGCTGGTTCTACAGTAACAGCATCCTATGCTAGGCAAAAAATAACTCCATCATATGCTAGGCACACTATAACTATAACTTATGCTACTCACACAATAACTGCAGACTGTGCTTGGCACACAGTAACTGCATCCTTTCTTTGGCACACAGTAACTGCATCCTATGCTAGGCACTCATTAACTGCATCTTATGCTAGGCACACAGTACCTTCATACTCTACTAGGCACAGAGTAACCGCATTTTATGCTAGCATACGTAACTAGACCTTGTACTAGGCATACAGTAACTGCATCTTGCACTAAGCACATAGCAACTGCATCGTGTACTAGGCACACAGTGACTTCATCCTATACTATACACACATTTACAGCATTTTAATCTAAGTACACAGTACCCATATCTTTTGCTAGGCACACAGAACTGCAACGTATGTGAGGCACACAGAAACTGCATCTCACAGTAGGTACATGATAACTGTATACAATGCTAAGCACACAATAACTGCTTCTTATGCTGGGTACACAGTAAATGCATCTTGTACTAGGCACAGGTAACTGCACCTTGGACTATGAATACAGTAACTGTATCTTATATGAGGCACACAGTAACTGCATATTATGCTAGGTACAGAGTAACTGCATCCTATGCTAGGCACAGAATAAATTCATCTTATTCTAGGCCCACAATGAATGCATATTGCACTAGGCACACAGTAACTGCAACTTAGGCTACGCACACATTAGCTAAAGCTTGTACAAGACACACAGTAACTGCATCTTATGTTAGGCACACAGTAACTGCATCTTATGCTAGGTATACAGTAACGGTACAAAAGGGGGTGGTGATGGACGGAGCATCAGAACCAATCAAACACTCACACCCAGTGTCTAACCCAGGGTGCTGTGGAGTGCAAAAAAACGATGGATTTAGGCCCAGATCCTTGTACTGGGATGAATGTATGACATTGTTCTACATTCTGTCCATCAACTGTGTTTTTTGCAATTTTCACCCCGAGTGGGCTGGGTATGCTCAGACGTGAGTCCCAGGCTCTCCACACAACTGGATTGAAGCTATCCAGGCAGAATGAAGGCTGATAGCCAGAAACCGGTCCTTGGATGCTTGATTCCGGTCTGGGAAAGACATGGCTTGGTAGTTCGGACTGGACTGTTCCCATGAGGCTCTGGGTCAGAGCTGATTTGCATATAGCCAGTGTCTAACCCAGGGTGGTGTGGAGTGCAAAAAAACGATGGATTTAGGCCCAGATCCTTGTACTGGGGTGAATGTATGACATTGTTCTACATTCTGTCCATCAACTGTGTTTTTTGCAGGTATACAGTAACAGCATCCTATGCTAGGCGCACATTAACTCCATTGTATGCTAGACACACAGAAAAACAACGTATGCTACTCACACAATAACTGCAGAGTATGCTTGGCACACAGTAACTGCATCCAATGCTAGGCACTCAGTAACTGCATCTTATGCTAGGAACACAATACCTTCATACTCTTCAATGCACAGAGTAACCACATCTTATGCTAGGTACACAGTAACTACACCTTGTACTAGGCACATAGTAACTGCACCTTGTAGCAAGCACATAGGGGCCGATTCACAGAACTAATCTGAGATAAAATCCTAAAGTTACTACTTTTGGTATTCACAGAAGGCATTTAGTAGTAGTAAAGTCAAGACTCTTAACTTTACTACTATTAAACTGAGATAAACTCCTAAACATACTACTTTAGGTATTTGCATTTAGTAGTTGTAGCTTCATCCTCTACCAGGCAGAGACTAACTGCACCTTGTACTAAGCACACAGTAAATGCACCTTGTACTAAGCACAGAGTAATTTTGTCTCATACTATGCACACAGTAGCTGCATCTTAAACTAGGCATGCAGTTACTGCGTCTTATACTCAGCACACAGTAAGTGCATCTTATACTCGGCGCTCAGTAACTGCATTGTATACTCAGCACACAGTAACTGCCTGTTTTCCAAGCAGAGGTTTTCACTTTCAGCAGTATTTCAGCCACACATTGAGAAAAAAGCAAACATCATTCTTGAATTAGCTGTACAGCAAAACTGCTTAACATTGTGCAGCATATGAAACAGAACATTAACTATACAATAAAAGATTGATTGATTGAAGTGAAGACCTGCTCATTTATAAAAGAATACCACTGTGTGCAGTGAGGAAAGCTCACAAAAGCTCCCGTGGAAGTTACACACCCCAATATGAAGATCAGCAGTGCAGGGCCCCCAACACAAGATGGAAGCCCACCCTGCGGAGGGGGTGCAGCTAAAACTTTGTTAGCCATGTGATGACAGCTATTCACCAGAGGACTGAAGTGTTGGCTAGAAATGCAATTAAACTGTCACTAAGAAGTGCAGGGGGTGAAGAGGAAGGCTGTGCCTTCAAACAAAGGCTCTTCTCACGACTAGCTGGTCAAGCATACACCTTCAGTGCAAAGCAGGAACAGGGATGGTTGGTAAGGTGTTGTAAATAGATTTATCTCCTTTAGGTTGCTCAGCCAGAATGAGTGAGATGTCTGCGTGGAATGTTGGTGTGCGTGATGTCAGAGTGAATAGAATGTGTGTGTGCCTGGTGTGTGTGGAGAATGTCAGTTGGTGAGTGAGGGCTGAGCAACATCCATCAAGCTCCTGGTGGGACCTAATACATATCTTATTGAAACCAACTAATAAACATCTTACTTGGATTATTTACCTGGCTACCATCTACTTTATATCAACATTTACCTACAACATAAGGCCTAGCATCTTTTTATATCTGAGGCTCCCAAAATGGCTAGAGAGTTCAACAAACCTCACTTGAGTTTGCTGCAAACAGAGTTGAATGGGGGACACAATGAAAACATGAATACTGAGTTAACCATCGACAACAGCCCCAATGCAAAATTTGACACCACTGCCATTTGTTCACACCAATGCATTCCAACTTTATTTCTTTTTTGCATTTTGCAAGTTTGCAGATTAATAGCACATCCAGAAAAGGTATTTGTGACATGGGACAGAACTGGTGTGTCTTGTCTGATGTTCTTAATCCTAGAATTAGGATGTGGCTTTTGTAGGATGCTTAGAGAGGGTCTGGGCTGCTAAGGTCTATCTTTGTGTGCTGCCTGTTCTCCAACAAGTCATGTGGCTTGAGTCCTAACAAGAACTTCTCCAAACAGGGCCAGGTGTGAGATGGTCAGTAAGCAGGCTTCAAAATATGTCCACCCCTGAGCAGGCAGAGGTCCACAATTCCATCAAATATAGCAACCACTCAGGCCCTGAACTGCTTCTGAAACTCCAGTAACCTTTGGAACGAGTCTCTACCTGGGCAGTGGTGATTGGACGAATGGTTTGAAGTTGCATGATTGTTTTCAAACACAATACAATTTGGACTATTGTGGCACTTTAAGCCTTTATTGAGAAATAAAGACACGAGGGGATAAGGTGTGTTTGAAAAATACCTGTTTTCATCCAGAACGTCATTAGAAGTAACATAGTTTTACTACATCTGGGATTACCGGACAGGACACAGTTTTTTATATGGCAAATAAGCACTGTGTAATTAATGGGCAAAAACATGCAAAAACATATGCACTAATTTAATCTCAGCCCTGCCTGTTCTTTTCTCCATTGCATTCAATAAACGTGTAATTGGACCACGGCGGTGGGTGATGTTCAGCAGTCATTAAATTGGTAAAATAACCATTCCATTATTTCAGAAGACAATATATTTCAAGCAAGTTTATGCAATGTATTTATTTTTCATACAGAATTGCCTAATTTCTATAATATGGTTTTATAAACGTTGTACTGTACATACCCAGAAGTGGTGTATGAGCACACAAGCTGTGCTCCCCAATGACTGTGAGTTGCAACCTGGAGTAGTTCAAGGGAGTGATTTGTTGCTCTGCTTGGAAACAGAGAACAAGGGCTCTAATGACTTGTAATCAGCAGACATGTGCACGGTGACCACCAGAGGGCAGCATATAATAGGGAAAAAAAGATGTGCTATACCACACGCACTGAGAAGCATGACTAAAACAAAATGCCACACCCACTGAGAAGCATGACTAAAACAAAAGGCCACACCCACTGAGAAGCATGACTAAAACAAAATGCCACACCCACTGAGAAGCCTTCCGAAAAGGAAATAAGCGGCTTGGTCCATGTGTAAATAATGGGTACTCAGGGACGCACCAAGGAGGAACCTGTAGTATCCTGCTGGACATGTTCTAGTGTTTGGGCATGGATAGTTACCAGCCACTCCCTTGGGGGCTGCCCTTTACACGCACCCCACATCCATCGAACACAGGCGTCACCAGTAAGGCCACCCTGACAATAAAAGAGCCGGAGTCCACCTGCTCTTGGCCAGATACCAGTAACCATACTACTTTGATCCATTATTTCTAAGTATGTGGGCCTAGAACCCACTCATTTACCATGGTGATTGTTGGGGGGGCAGATTGCACACCAGGTAGCACGTGGTGTATAATGAGGGGGGGTACATGCTCTAATAAGGCACTGGCAGACAGTGTGAGGGTTGGGCGAGGCTGGCCTCGAGCGCACAGTCCCCTTTTAATTACTCGCCTCGGGCACTCCTGGCCCGAGCGCGTGAATGCGGTCCATCCGTCTCACACCAGGACACAAACACTGAAATGTTAGCATATTACATCCCATCTTAACACAGTCTCTTGTCTTTCTTTTCACTGACTGGGTGGTGACTATCCAGCTGGCATACAAAGTCTTTGAGGCGGGAGCTCAGGCAGGGTTTCTTTGCCGTCCATACTGGGGCTGTTGTTTGCTATCTTCAGTTTGACCCTCTGGCCTTGAGGATGTCAGGCTGGCTGCTTGATGGGTCTCCTCCGACCCTTGGAGGCATGTATCCCGTGGGGTGCTCGGGTGATCCATCTCCTTGCTCTCTTGGCTTCGTTAAGGGCCTGTTTTCTTCATTTGTGGTTGGGAGAGCCTCTTCTACTTCCTTGAACCATGAGATGTTTGTTGTAAATTCATACTTAAATGAAATTTAAGAGATTTCGGAAGCCTAAAAAGAATCTGAGGCTCTTAATCCGAAGGAAAGACCCAGAACCTGGACACCTGGTTAAGAACTAACTTTTGGACTGAAAGAAGTCTAGATCCAAATTTTCTTCGGGAGTATTCTCCCAGAACTGTTCTACCTTCAAAATAGTGATTATATTCAATGGACAAATATTATTGGAGAAAGTGAACTCTCTATTTCTGTTTTTGGTGGCCACAATGATGGAGCGTAGAGAGTTGACTGGTTCTTCATTTTTGTCAATTTAATGGGAGAAGGTGGTCATAGTGATCTTCATCTTATTTCACTTCTTGATCCTGATTTTTTTCTCCCTGTTCTGGAAGTTCATGAGGTCTTCGACCTCCTAAGTGTTATACGTTTTCTTCTTCGTGTTTTCCATGCTTTATCTTCTTATGTGTTTGAGGTTTTCATATGTGTTTTGTTTGTAAGGGGGGAAGATGTGTTGTAAATTCATACTTAGCTCTATATGGCTTCTTGGTGTCTTTAAACCTTTCTTTGTGTTTCTATCTTCTTACCTAGCTGTGTTCTATCTGGTGTGTGGGGATTCTAGCCTTGGCAGTTGTTCTGGTCAGCTGTGAGGTTTACTGCTCTGCTGTTTATCTTATTCCTTGTAACTTAATAAATCCAACTTAACTACTGGAAGACGTGTCTTGTTACCTACTTAATTTATGTACAACAATGTTCCTGGTTACAGTCTCTCCTTCCTTCTCAGTGGTGATCATAGTCCCCTTAACTCCAGTCACGGTCCAGTGGCCTTGTTCATAAGGGGTCCGGAATTTCGCTCCCGGTCTCCAGTCCTTTATTATTACTAGGTTACCTTGTTGTAGATCACGGAGCCGGACTCGTCTCCTGTGGCTGGCAGCTAGATGTTGTCTCTCCCTTCGTTCCAGGGCATTGCCCTTGTTATAGTGCGGAGGGGCCCACCTGGGGCAGACAGAGATGGTATCTCGGTGTGGGCCGATGAGCATAAGTGCCCAAGGAGCGTGGTGAGTGGTGCTGGGTAGCGTACTCCTGTAATCAATGAAAAATAGTTGTTAGTGACCCTCAGGGTCTACATCCTCAGCCACAGCAATGCATAAGGCCTTGTTGAGAGTCCGCATGAAGCTTTCGATTTTTCCATTGGCTTGTGGCCATTGGTTGGGTGATGCAGTGGTGCCGCACCCCATGGAGTTGCTTGAAATTGCGGAATTCTCTTCCCTGGAGTGGGGGCCCATTGTCGCTCTTGATCTCTCCCGGGCACCCAAAGATCGCAACTGTTGTCTCCAGCACAGGGGCGACTCGGGAGAATGCGATGGCACTGATGATGTATTTTGAGTAACTATCCATCAGGACCAGGGTTTCCCAGCCATCAGGAAAGCTCCCAAAGTCAATGCTCACTCTCTCCCATGGGGCCTTGCCATGCTCTTCCATCTGAACTGGCGCTGGCCGCTCTGATGCACTAGTCAGTTGGCACGCCAGGCATCTTCTCACCATCTCTTCGACCCGCATGTCCAATCCAAGGAACCAGACTTTCTCTTACATTCTGGCCTTCCTCATGTGATGGTGTAGGACCGCTGGGACTGACAATGAGGGACACTCGCAATAATATTCCATCTTGGGTTGCACTTAATTTGTTGCATATCTTCCACATCTTGGTGACATATTCCCTGTCTAGCCCTGCCCAATGAATGGCCGTCTGCAGGAAACGATGCCAGTTGCCTCCTTGTACAGTGTTGCGCACCTTGGTGATGACTGGGTCCCCTTCAGCTGCTGTTATGATGTCTGCTAGGGTCAGTACCTTAGGGCACAGAATTATCGAAATAATATTAATGTGGGCTTCGGTTGCCTCCATGTCCTGCGACTCTTCTTGGAGCTCCTGTGGGGCAGAGTGTCGAGAGAGAAACTTGTCTGGATTTT
Organism: Lissotriton helveticus; assembly: GCF_964261635.1. Lineage (NCBI taxonomy): Eukaryota > Metazoa > Chordata > Amphibia > Caudata > Salamandridae > Lissotriton > Lissotriton helveticus. Next base: position 1,693,192,381 of record NC_136069.1, on the reverse strand, counting down.
TCTCGCCAGGCCGGTACACCACTTCCATCTCATACTGCTGTAATCAGATGGCCCATCACTCGATCCTTGGGGGTCGGTGGGGGGCCGACCCTCGGAATAGGGGTACAAGTGGCTAGTGGTCCATGATGACCTTGTCCAGCTGGCCGCAGTTATACAAGTGAAAATGCCGGCAACCATACCGAATGGCCAGGGCTTCTACTCCATTTGCGCATATCGGGCTTCGTGGGGAAGAGAGTCTTGCTGGCATAGGCCAACTTCTGGGCTCCTGCTCGAGCACCGCCCCCCGGCCTACTGGGCTGGCATCCACACTTGCAGGGTTAAAATACACCAGGGTGGTGTGGTCGAGAAGCGCACCCTTGATTCTTTGGAAAGCTGCCTCTTCCTGTTGTTCCCACCTCCACATGGCGTTGGAGCGAGTGAGGTTCCGGAGAGGTTCTGCACTGGTGGCCAGATCCGGAATTAACTGACCACAGTACATGGCCATCCCAAGGGGCAGTAGAGTAGTAGCAAGGAGCAAGCAGGGGTGGTGTTAGAGTCATTGTCAATGCCGTTCAAGAGCTAAAATAGCAGAAGCAACAGCAGTTATGGATGGAGGAGTTTTGGAAGAGGCTCTTTGTGCTAGAAAAGCAGGGATTCATCAGGTCTTGGTTCATATGAATTAACACAGTTACTTCAACAGAAGATTAGCTTGGGAGCTGCTAGCCTTGATGTGGGAACTCTAGCCGAGCCCTCCCTGCTCCCAAAATAAAAACGCATGGAAAATCTAAACTGAGAAGAGTTGACAGACCCCGTTTACTTCACATACTTTACATAGTGCAAATGCATTAAATTGCTTCACATGAGCATCAGGTTCCATTACTCAAGATCAGATGAGACTTTTTTTTAGGAAAGGCGAGATGAAGATATTTGTCTATAATCACAGGGTGTAGTAGATTCTACTACATCTTACTACATTTGTGACTCAAAACCAAGTCTTGCAGTTCCGAAGTCAGCAGCTCTGCACATTAGCTCACGTCTCTTTGGTGATGCTGCGTGTCCTGGCGCTGCACGTCAGGGAGCACAGTAGAGAAGATGCAGAGATGATGTCTAAGAATTTATGATTAAACAACTACCACTTAAATAATGAGGGGCAGATTTACAAGAACTGGCGCATCCCTGCATAATAGCAGGGATGCATCAGTAAAGATGTGACATGCAGGAATACCCTGGCGCCACCACAGATGCAGCGCATTGACAATGCGACGCACCTTGGCACAAAGATATCCAGATGGGTGTCGTATCTTCTGGCATAAGGGCAGCGCATTGCTGGAGCTGTGTCGCAAGCGCGAGGCAACTCCAGCAATGCTCTGGGCCGTCCAATACCTAACATGCTGCGTCACTCCATCGCCTTCTTCAAGCATACGTAAGGCTTTTATGCAGCATCGACGTAAAAGTGACTCAGTGAAATTGTGTTGATTTCACTGCGTCACTTTTACATTGCTTCCTTGCAACAGAACGCCCACCCTGCATACATTATACCTGGTGCAGGTACAATGTAGTGCAGGGCTTTACAACGTGACGCATCTCACTAGATGCGTCACGTTGTTAATCTGTTGCATTATGGCGCACTGCCTGACTGTGGTTGTTTTTAATTTTCCTTCCCTATGCAGGTTGCTCAAATGAAATGGGATCAACAAAAGTGAAATTATGCTCACTGGATTTTTTACAAATATTAATCGGTTAAGGTTGACTGGCCGGCATGTTTTACTTGTGCTTTCGAAAATATGTTTCCTAGGTGATAACCTTTTATGTACCTGGCTGACCTCATTGAAAGGCATGAAGATAAAAATGTGTCAAGGTCCACGGCCGTGATACTCTTGTGTGGTGCTCTGGGTATTCACTTGGTACTGGGGTCCCCCCTGTATGTTTATGCAAATCTGTAGTGCCTCACTAAAGCTGATGTTAAAATATGTGGAAGTAATATTACGCTATTTACATCACACACCATTTTGGATGTCAGGTGACGTAAAAATGCACAAAAATAGGGAGGGGGCGTGGGGACTCGTGGACGCGAAATGTGCAACAAGGCCCTCATTCCAAGTTTATGGGAATTTCCAATGCGGCAATGGTGTGTCCAAAATGGGATTCCAGCCTATCAACAACTGGAAAGGGAATCGTTTTGGAAATGGTTCTTACTACATCTAAGGAGTAGTGGTTAGGGAGGTCGTGGGTCATGTGCAGGTCGTTGTTTAGGATTCGTTGTTAAGCCCACTCGTTGTTAGGAGTTTGTTATTAAGGTGGTTTCCCGATGGCTGAACCTGCAGCATACAAGTCATAGGCATCACTAGGCGCAGTGGGAGGATGTTGTGATAGGACTGCAATGAAAATAGAAAAGGCGCTCTGAGCGAAAACAGATCTCGAAGCAACTGCGCATGCGCTGTCTCAAGTGAGACCCAAACATGCCTGACATGAAGTGTGCAGGGGTAGAGGACGGTAAAATGAAATCAATCACATTTAGCGCTCCCTTATTTAAGTCCCCTGTGTACTTTAAATAGTTCTCAGGTGACCCTTAGCATGAAACATATCAGAGGATGAATCTGCCCCTTTATAGCTGACAGCCGCAGACTAAAAGAGGGGCTACATGTGGCAAACTTAGGAAATGTATGTACTAGAACAGACACTAATAACAGACTCCCCCCCCCAAGATATTGTAACATAGATTTGCACATTTAGCTGTACAAAAATTAAAATTTTGCATCATTATTGAAGCATTTTAATTCACTGAAACTGTTTTAGATGAGTATTCCACTTCAAATTGGCATGTTTAAAGTGTCTGAGTGTACTTGATTGCTATACTAAGACTCTGAGGGCCAGATGTAGGTAATCCCAGATTACCGATTCTTAAATACCGAATCATACCGATTCGGTATTTAAAGAACTGGCAATCGGGATGTAGGTATTTATACTGAGTCAATTACCGAATCGGTATTTACCGATGCGGTAAAATTACCAAATTTACAAGGGGGACAGGGTGTCACTTTGACACCCTGTTGCACCCCTGATTCTGGCTTGTGTGCAATGTGACACACATACACTCCCTTAGGGCATGTATGTGTGCCATATGGCACCGGTGTACTTGCACAGATGTGCATATACACAGAAATTCATTATTTACCACCAAGTATTATTTGGTGGTAAATAACGAATTCCTAAGGGCCTGTGGCACTGTTTTCAGTGCCACCTACATCTGGATTTACAGAATCGGTAAATTTACCGAATCGGTATTTTACCAAATCGGTAAATATACAGAATCTGTAACTTTACCGATTCTGTAAATTTAGGCCCCCTACATCTCAAAATCCAAATACCGGTCGGTAACGGCCGAAATCGGCCGTTACCGACCGGTATTTGGCGACCTACATCTGGCCCTGAGTCTTGTAATGGCTGCCTTTGCTATGTGAAGGCTGTCTTCAAGGATTCTTTGTCCACAGGCTGGTTTTGAAGAAGCTGCGGATGTTGCAATGCAGAGTTCTATGTTGACATGTGTGGTAATGACTTTTAGAAGAGGAAAGGGGGAGATTCTAAAAAATATATTGGTGAGAACGTATTTCCCCATAGCCTTCTACTGAAGTAGAGCACGTTCAGGTGGGGATACAGCCAAAAATCAGGAGTCTTAAAAAGGTCTACTGGCAAAAAATGTTTTACCTAGGCAAATTACTCCCTTAACTAATCTTTGTAAAGCTTGCATCCTGCTCATACCAGAGGAAACAGGCATCTCATAGCTGAGAATAACACAGTGGTGACAGGCACTGGAGTGGGGGGTTACCCAACACTAAACCAACTAAACAATACAGAGAAGCAGCTAACTGAAGTGGAGGACAATGCCACAAGACACCTCTGTTGTGAAGCACCCAGAGGCCTGATTCCACAGGAGCTGGATAATAATGAATGAATGGAAAGTATTCATAAAATGCTTTGTTGTGCCTGAAGGATGTTGTGGCACTAGAAAAAGAAATCCAATCACCTGTGCCAAAGTTTAAATAGATATGTTTCAACAACTTCCGGATAAAAGATTGATGGAAACCAGGTGAGAAGGCAGCAGGAAGTTCGAACATTTGTGGTCAAGACTGAGATCTCCCACAACCTGAGTCTGAGAGGGTCTTTGCGGGGGAGGGGTTGAAGATGTGGACTTCAGCTGCAAATACCCAGAATCTATGGTAATGATCACACAATGGCAGATGCAAAGTGCTTTAACGCCTTCCCTGCGCTGCGAATTCCGCCACGGCGCAGGAGGGGCTAGGGGGTGGGCGTGGTGCTCCCATACTTATGACGGCACCACGCCATCATGAGTCACGGGCGGTGTGGGCTCATGACGGCCTGGAGCCGTCATGACCCCGCCCACTCACTAATTCGCCCGCACAGGCTGGGATTAGTGCCATGTGGGGGGAGCGGCAGCAGCATGACGGCGTGGAGCCGCCATGAGCATGCAACGGGTTAAACGTAGATTCCTGTGAGGAGGGGGAGGACCCTAATAGGAAGGACGCAGGCCTCATGCTAAGAGCTGTCTCAGAGGCTGTTCTAGCCCCTTCCACCCACTTACCTCCCCCCTTCAAAAAACACTGGCATTGGTAAGCCAATAGGTCCGTTGCTGGAGAGAACCCTTTAGTTTTGGCAATTCTTATTTTTTTTCTGCCATAGTTTTTGCAAAATATTATTGTTGGGGAAGCTACTAGGTCCTCATCAATCTAAACAAAATGTTGACGTAAGACATAATAGAATTTACTCTTAAAAATAGCACATATTACCATAGTGGTCTCTGGCACTGCAGGGAACTACTTTACATGAGAATGTGCTCCTTGTGAAAGGGCAGAATGCCAAGACTGACATTGAAGACAGCCTATGGTTGTAGTATTCTGACCCACTTCTCCATGATGCATAGGGTAGCGGATGGACGAAAATATGAATGACACAACAACAACTTATAGACTCAATCTAACTGAAAACCCCAACAAGTAACTTTGTTACACACATACCCATAGTAAAATCAAAAGGTCTTGACTAACACCAAACCTAGAAAAGCCAATTGGTTTGGTGTTGGCTGCAAGTCTCTTGCCTTACTAATGATTTATTTTGAATGCTTCTGGAACTCATTATGACAATTAGATTGGGGTGGTTGAAAAGATAGGTAAAGAGATAGGTAGATAGAGCGGGAACCATGAGAATGTTGCATAGATAGGGATGGCTAGATAGATAGATAGATAGATAGATAGATAGATAGATAGATAGATAGATAGATAGATAGATAGATAGATAGATAGATAGATAGATAGATAGATAGATAGATAGATAGAGAGAGAGGGAGAGAGATAGATAGATAGATAGATAGATAGATAGATAGATAGATAGATAGATAGATAGATAGATAGATAGATAGATAGATAGATAGATAGATAGATAGATAGATAGATAGATAGATAGATAGATAGATAGATAGATAGATAGATAGATAGATAGATAGATAGATAGATAGATAGATAGAGAGAGAGGGAGATAGATAGATAGATAGATAGATAGATAGATAGATAGATAGATAGATAGATAGATAGATAGATAGATAGATAGATAGATAGATAGATAGATAGATAGATAGATAGATAGATAGATAGATAGATAGATAGATAGATAGATAGGGAGATAGATAGATAGATAGATAGATAGATAGATAGATAGATAGATAGATAGATGGATAGATAGATAGATAGATAGATAGATAGATAGATAGATAGATAGATAGATAGATAGATAGATAGATAGATAGATAGATAGATAGATAGATAGATAGATAGATAGATAGATAGATAGATAGATAGATAGATAGATAGATAGATAGATAGATAGACAGACACAGACAGATAGATAGACAGCAAAATCAGAAGAAATGTCACAGCTTCAATTAGTGATATAATAGTTAAATGTCATAAGCCTCCACAAACTACTTAACTATTTTACCGGGTTCATGGAGGGACAGGATCTAAAAATAAACCAGCCTAAATCCAAACAAGGACATGTGGACCTTCAAATATGAAATCCAGGGGCATATTATCAAGAACGGCGATAAAATGATCGCCGCTTTAGTGGCAGGAATCTGTCACTAAAGCGGCGATAATGGGCTTGATAAAACGCCCTTGTGAATTCCCATAGCAGCTAGGGTGACCAACCGTCCGTAAATTTCACGGACAGTCCGTAATTTTGGCAGTCTGTCCGTTGTCCGTGAAGGATTCTTTAACGGACGCCATTTGTCCGTAATTTTAACCGGGTGCAGCTTCCACCCACCTCCCTCTTTGACTCCGATGCTGTTCCGAAGCTCAGACACCCCGCAGCATTGGAGAGGCACAGCGGGATGGCAACCCTCACACCTTCAGCCCGTGATGAGCTGTTAAGAGGCGCTTGAAGGCGACTGAGGGGCGGGCAGCTTTAGGAGCCGCGGCATCGATTCAGATGCATACAGCCCTGAATGCGTCATGTCTCTGCAATTTAGATGGGCTCACACATTCCCTTTCTGCCCAGGGCCCCAAACATCCTAGACTCGGCCAGATTACACCGCTCGGTTCTTCAAACATGCAGTCTATAATGTCATAAAATTAAGAAATGGCACAATCGCACCCACACTGATTAACAAAGTATGGAAGACAATCAGTTCAATCAGTTATCTTAGAGTATCTCCTGTAAGTACTGTAACTCACAGTGGGGGATGGCATTTTGGACAGAGAACCTGTCGTCTTGTTGTCTTGTGCAGGAGTGGGCGAGGAGCCCAAAATGATACTAGAATACTGCATTCCCACCCCTGTGCCCACCCTGGTGGATCCTGTTCCCCCCGCCTGTGATGGCTCCTATCCCCCCCTGTGATGGCTTCTGTCCCCCCCCCGCCTGTGGTGGATCCTATCTCCGCCCTGGGTGACTTCTTTCCCAGTCCTGGAACGGCTCCTGCAGCGAGGGTGAAGTTCCTGATGCGCCTCTTCTCAATTAATATGGAAAGGTGGGCGAGTGAGTAAGTGAAGGGATGGGTGGATGGCTGAATGAATTAGCGAAAGGGTGATGAATGAAAGATTGAATAAATGGATAATGAGAGAGGATGGATGTAGTGATGAGTGAGGGGAAGGAGAGATGATAGAAAATGTAAATAGCTGGATGTATGTTTGGAAGGGTAGCTGGATGATGGATGATGGATGAGTGGAAGGATGGATGGATGAGGGGATGGATGGATGGATGGAGGGGAAGGATGGATGAGGGGAAGGATAAATGGATGGGAAGGATGGATGGGTGAGGGGAAGGATGGATGATGGATGGATGGATGGATGAGGGTAAGGATGGATGGATGAGGGGAAGGATGGATTGATTAGGGGAAGGAAGGATGGATTGATGAGGGGAAGGATGGATGAGGGGAAGGATGGATGGATTATGAGTGGGTGGGTGAAAGGATGGATGGATGGATGATGAGTGGGTGGGTGAAAGGATGGATGAGTGGGTGGGTGGATGGTGGGTGGGTGAAAGGATGGATGAGTGGATTGGATGGTGGGTGGGTGGGTGGGTGGGTGAAAGGATGGATGAGTGGGTGGGTGGGTGGATGGGAGGTGGGTGAGTGGATGGTGGGTGGGTGAAAGGATGCATGAGTGGATTGGATGGTGGGTGGGTGAAAAAATGGATGGGTGGGTGGATGGTGGGTGGGTGGATGGATGGTTGGGTGGGTGGATAAGGGGTGGTTGGGTGGATGAGTGAAATGATTGATGGATTGATAAGTACAAGGGTAAATGAATGTACATATGAGTGAAAGGGTGGATGTAAGGATGAATGAGTGAGTGAAAGGGAGGGTAGATGGACAAAAGAATGAATAGATGTGTGAAGGAGTGAAATGATAGATGGATGAGTGATAGGGTCAATGGATGGATTCATGAGTGGATGAGTAGATGGATGGATGGGTGGGTGGATGGATGGGTGGAAGGAAGGATGGCTAAGTGAAAGGGTCGATGGAGAGAGAAAGGGAGGATGGATGGATGACTAAAAGAGTGGATGGGTGGAAGGATTAGTAAGAGAAAGGATGGCTGGATTTGTGAAAGGGTAAATGGCTGGATGGATGGATGGATGGGTGGATGGATAGGATGAAGAGTGGATGGATAAGTGTACAGATGGATAGGGTGAAAGGGTGGATGGATGGATAATGGATGGATGAGTGAAAGGATGGATGAAGGGATGGATGAGTGAAATGATAGATGGAAGGATACATGATGGATAGGTTTGCAAATGGTTGAATATGTTTGGATATGGATGGACTTAATTATATACTATTGCGCGACCTCTAATGCGTCTGTAAAACTTACCTATTGTCCTGAAGTTTTGTCCTGAATTTTGACCTCCTGTCCTGAATTTGTGTCCTGAATTTTGACCCTTTGTCCTGAATTTTTACACTCGCCGTCCTGAATTTGCACCAATGCCAGTTGGTCACCCTAATAGCAGCCCAGGTTAACATCAGAACTTGGGCTTCTATGGGAATTCACAAGGACATATTATCAAGCCCATTATCGCCGCTTTAGCAGCAGTTCCTGATAATATGCCCCCAGTCTTTTAGCATGTAGGGACCACGCTTATAATGGCTGACATGTTTTATTATTTGGGGATTACTTTGAATTCTAATGTAAGCTGGAAAGCACATACCCAAATGAAAACCCAACAAATGGGAAGAAATACAGAAGCCATTGTTCATTTTTCATGCATGCTAAACTAAAAACCTCTGCCATGGTTGATTACTTTATTTGAAACAAAATGCTTCTCAGCTGCTATTTATGTGGGGGGGAGTATGGAGGCATTATCATTCAGACACTCTCCAACGTAAACAAAACAGCTATGTACATAAGATGTTGCCTGCTCCCAAAAATATAGCAAATTTCATTTGTCATGAAGAAGTGGCTGTATCATTTTTAGAGGATCAAATAAAAATGGTGGCACTTTTGCTCTGGTTGAAATGTTGGCTACATCTTGAGGTGAGGTTGACAAGACAGTGTATATCTGATTGCTTGTCACTTCAAAACAAGTCTAAATACCTTGGCTGGCATATGTTAAAACAGGCTTTGCTAACCTAGGTCTCCAGGAAATGCTCACTGTACAATCTCTAAGTAATGGTCTTGCAAAAGACATAGTAATGTTGTGCTTCATGGGATTTTGTGTCATTGGAAGATTATGTAAGATTCTGAATATGAAGGTGGTGGGAGCATATATCCACATTGTGACAGGTAATAGCCGTGTGTTGAATTGAAAACCCTTGTAATTGTTTGCCTCAATCTCGGTTTAGATGTCATCTTATACATTTTAATGTGGCCTTCCCCACTCAATCTACCTGCCACCATGTCATCGGAATCATTTAACTAGACAATGCACATTTCACTGCATCCTATGTTGTCCCCTGTGTGCCAGCCCAAGATAAATATTCTTAAAACCTTTACTGCACTCAGCTGGTTTTAAAAATGATTTGCCTGCAATGGAATTTTTACAAAGGCTAATCTCGGTTGACATTTGTATTAGAATATTGAACTTTAATAAGGATGCAATGAAAATAAGAAACCGTTATCAACACCTAAAACTTTAAAACAAAACTATTGCTCCGTTCTTTAAGATTTTAATGAGATGTAGTTTTACATTATTTTGACATTTTATTGGATTTGTCTTATGTTTTCACATATTATATAATTTTATAATGTTATATTTTTAAGTGTTGAATAAAGATTTTGAGCTAAACTGAACTATATATAAGCATGACATACAAGAACACTGAAAGCATACTAGAAAGCCATTCTAGTAGAACATACAGATTTAACTGTTTTGCAAGGATCGTTATAGTCCTCAGTTAAAATACATACCAGAATGCAATGCAGAAGTGCAGTTAATAAAGCAATTCAGTACATTCATATTAAAAAGAGGATAACTTCATACATAACAATATCAAATGGACACTTTCTGCTATGCTCTGAAATAGCAGCAGTCAGGTAAACAAATGCCTAAAAACAGTGGTAGCCTGATACAGGAACTGATGAAGCTGGAATGTGCTCTGCAATCACAGCAAAAATGTAAAGACCTGGTAGAAAGTGGCCTGTTAGCACAAAGGCAACAATAAAATAGTAAAGTAAGCACAAAAACATAGGCACCAAAGGGAACTATTTTATGTGCGGATGCATCACTTAAGGAAAAATGCTGTTACTCAAAGTGAAGCGAGCCAATAAGTCGACGGACCCACTGCCCCATAATGTATGCTCCAGCGGACGGAAGCAAAATGTGAATGGCACAACAACAGACCAATGCATGAAGAGAGCTTGCTGGAAGCCTCATTGTTAGATTTCGGGGTCTCTAGTTGGCACAGGTACGTACTTGTGACAAATAGGGACCCTTGCCTCTAGTTAGAGTAAGGGGGTATACTCCTAAAATAACCCCTACTCACCCCCTTGGTAGCTTGGCACAAGCAGACAGGCTTACCTCAGAGGCAGTGTGTGAAGCATTTGTGACCACATACAGTAATCAAGTGACAACACTACAGATGGACACCACACAGGTTTTATATCAAAAATAAGTTTTCTTTAGATAGATTTAACACAAGACCATAAACATCAAAAATCCATGATACTGAACTTAAAATGGTAGTTTTAGCTTAGCTCGGTTCAGTTCTTCAAATGCGACACTCTGACTCAATGTACCTTACGATGCGTTACGCTTCCACAACAAAAGTGTTGCAGCAATGGAAATGCGGCAAAGTTCCGGTGCAAAGAAATAAAGACGTGAAGATCTTCCAGATGCGGCACGCTTCGCCAATGATGCGAGAAGTCTCGATTCGATGCGTCAGCTGCAGCGGCGACACCCTTGTTCCACGATGCGATGACAACAGCTTAGGCTGCAACACTCTCCTCTGACGTTGCGAGACGCTTCCGCACAATGCGACAACTACAGCAGCGGCATTCAAGATGCGACTGCACCAGCTCCGATGGCGGCACACTTCTCGTGGATGCGAGGTGCTTTTCTTGATGCGGTGCAATATTACAGCTACAGCGGCGACATCCAAGATGCGGCTGCAGCAGCAGCGACGGCGACACACTTCCTCTTTGTTGCGAGATGCTTCTCTCGATGCGGTGCAATACGACAGCTACAGCTGCAACATCCAAGATGCGATGGCAGCAGCAGCAACGGCGACACGCTTCCTCTTCGTTGCGAGATGCTTCTCCCGATGCAGTGCAAGACGACAGCTACAGCGGCGACATCCAGGATGCAGCAGCAGCAGCGACGGCGACACGCTTCTACCTCTTGAGTAGCGCTTCCAGCTCCTTGCGGCACGTAGTCCCTCAGAAGGCCCCAAACAGCAGCAGGCACTTCCCAAGGAACTTTGGGGAGCTGGGGGTTGAAGTTTGTTGTCCCTGAGACTTCAGCAGGAGGCAAGCTCTGTTCCAAGCCCTTGGAGATCCTTACAAGTTGATGAAAGTACACAAAGTCCCTTTCTCCTCTCTTTGGCAGTCAGGCAACCACTGCAGGCCAATCCCCCAAGCAGCATTTCAGCTTAGGGATAGTCTCTCCTCAGTTTCGTTTGGTTCCACTCCTCAGCAAAAGTGATCTAAATTCTTGGGATCAGGGTCACAATACTTATACCCCAAAATCCTTTGTCCTCTGAGGGCAGAGGGGCCTTTGCCTAGTCCAAACCAGTTCTGGAGCACTCTGTTTACATGACTCTTTCTTTCCTTTCACAGTGCAGGGCAGAAACATCGGATGCCCCACAGAAGGTGGAGCCAGCATTGTGGAGGGAAGGCACACCCCTGGAGCACTCTGTTGACATGAGTCCTTCTCGCCTTTCACAGTGCAGGACAGAGACATCAGACGCACCACAGGGGGTGGAGCCAGCATTGTGGAAGGCAGGCACAGCCCTGTTCAGGTCCCAGGTGCAACTCCTCCCGGTTGTATTTCGTTACAATGCATACTTTTACAGCGCATGCCATTACAACACATTTTTTACAACCCAACATCCATTACAACGCATACCATTACAACCCATGCCATTACAACGAATTTCCATAAATTACCACAAAAACGCTATCACTGACCTGGGTGCTGTGCTGGAGGAGGACCCACGGTGAAGCCTGCCCTCCAACCCTCGGGATACCGCTGTTTACCGCTGCAGCTCGCCGCACCCGCTTAGCGGGTGCCGCTTCGCGGTTGACAGAGAGGGGCGCTGCTGATTGGGCGCTGCTGCTTGGGTGCTCTGAATTCAAGGGAGCAGGACTTGACAACTACAAAGGGCGTGTGCTAGCAGGGACTCGAAAGACCAGGAGTCCCTGCGCTGCTCAGGTGTGCACGGCCGCGCCCCCAGCGAGACACGTCCCACCGCCTGCAACGCCCTCTACTTTACAGCTCGCCTAACGCTTAGCGGGACGCCGAGCGAAGCCCGGGCAAAGGGCAGGTAGTCTGTGGCAGTCAGTGGCTGTCAAAGGCTGGGTTGGGCCACCCCCCTGTCAACTGCTACCTTTTTGAGCTAAGTTAGTTGTCTCCTGGTTGGGGGTTTAGCTGCCTTAATGTCTACCCGTTCAGGGAAAGCGCTGAGGGGTGGGGGTGAGGGGGCTACAGGGTGCACTACGATAGGTACGATGGATAAATTCATCACTAGAGTAGCTGCTGTAATCGAAAAAGAGATTGTGATGACGGAGCATCGCCTCTCACAAGACTTCTTTCCATCAAGACGCTCCTCGCTAGGAGCGGCTGCACAAGCACTGTCTCCTACTTTCACCCTTCCTACCCCCCTCTCCCTGTGATTATGTCTGAGCAGCCACGGCTTGCTGCAATAGGGGATAGTATCGACAGGTTGGAAAGTCTGGTAGTGCAACCACCATCCCCTAGTCCCTGCCCTGTAGTCTCGGGTCTATGTTCTTTGGCGCTGCCAAGCCCCTCCACCAGCCAGGTCTGTCAGCTATCCACCCAAGTCCTGTCCCCGGCCTTGAACCAGGCGTGCTTGGCTCATGACTCCTTGGTTCGCACCAAAAGGAAGAAGGCTGCGATCTCACGGAAGGCCAGTTTTACATCGCTTCATAAGCGTCCAAGGAAGCATGCACCGAATGGTCCTGGTTCTATAATTAGCTGTGGTTCTGCCATGCAGACCTCTGTCTTGGTGAGAGGTAATGACCCATTGGGAGTGGGGGTTGATGTTGAGCAGTCCCACCCCACCGCTAGTGGCTTACCAGTAGCATCACAGGAGCTGCCTCCCCTAAAGCTTTTCGAGAACCTGGTTAAGTCCCTTTTGGTCCCGCTCGTTGAGCAAGTTAGGGGTTTGGGGGAAAGGCTAGACAGGTTTGAGCAGACCACCCTAGACAACTTTTTCTCCACAAAAACACTCCAGACTAGAGCTAGAGAAGACAGTTTGGTTGGGAATGATGGAAAGGGAGCTATAGAGGGCTCAACCCAGGCTAAACAACCGGCAACGACTTAACCCATTGTAGCAGTAGGCAGGTCACGTCTACTGTTCTCGCAGGTCCTGCAATTGTCCAACCGGGAACTATTATTCACACTGCCCAGGTGCATGCTAGTGCCACCCAGCCATCAAAGAACCCAAAAATTAAACCAGGCCAAATGAGGTTGCCAGTAGGTGGGAACCAACCCAAGCCAATACCACCATCTCAGTCCTCGACTGATGCTAGGGGAGCCGGCCCAGTTGCAAAGATAAGAACAGCAACGAGCCACTTAAAAGCTCCTCCCTTAGCGGTCCCAGCTCAGAAGACGGCCCCAAAATGTCTGCCAGTAAATCTTCCCCCAGAGTGCCACCCCTACGTTGCTGTCCTCGTTAATGTCCCCATCTTGAAGGATGCCCAGTTGGAAACCCACCAGGCCCTCAAGAATAAAACCATGCACTGGCTAAAAGCCAATAAACCCCTACCCAGCGGTGTGGATGGCCTAATTCTTGGAGTGCGTAGGGTGGGTTGGGTAGGACAGGGTAAAAAATTACGTGAAGGCGATTGCGCGGTTGTTAACTTTCAAGATACCAGAGTTGCCCATGCAATCTGCAATTCCAATCAGGCTGTGGGTGGTCCTGGTATTGATGTGGTGGACTTAACCTATTTCTACCCGCGGCCAGTTACGAACCACCAGGGCCTATCTAATGTGGTTACCCACCAAAACAACTTTGATGGCCAATGGTACCCTGGGACGCCCCAGTTCCAGCCGCATGCAGTCTGGCCAAGGTTGGGTCGGGGTCCTATGGGGTACTGACTTGCTGATTCCCTCGGGGAGACTAGGGGGGATCTCACATCTGACGGGGCTCCCTCTTCCTCTCGAACACTGCTTAGCCCCCCCTACCACCACAGGAAAGCATGCAGTCCCTGTGGCGAGACGGGAAACAAGTAATTGGCAGGACATTAGAGGAGATGATAGTGGCCCCCCCATCCGGATCATGGTAGACATGGGCGGTGATGTCGTGTCCAGTAGTGTTACAGCTGTGACGGACCCATTCTTTAGGGTTCTCAGTTGGAACGTGGCTGGGCTAGACAGGAAATTGGCCTTGCCCGACTGGAACAGCCTTGTGGAGGACTACTCCATCTGTGTGTTCCAGGAGACTTGGAGCAGGGAGCCCACCCACAAGGTGAGTTATTCATCCCACTCAATTCCTGCTGTTTACCCAGAATCAGGCAGGGGACGTCCCTCGGGAGGCCTCCTCATTTGGGTGGCCTCGTCCCTTAATTGTAGGGTAGAGGAGCACCAAACTAACTGTCCGGATCTCCTAAATATTACTCTAAAAAATCCCAGGGGGTGTGTCATTTTAAACATTTTTAACATTTATGCTTGGGGCACAAAGGGAGGTAGGCAATCGCCCACTATAGCTCTCTTAGAGAGCCTACTTAGGTCGTCCCCCCATAAATCATGTACCCTGGTCGCGGGTGACTTCAACTGTACGTTCGAGCCTCTTGGCTCTGACGTCACTCTTGAACAGGAGGAGGAAGATCAGAGGAGGGGGATACCGGCCCTAGAGCTAACCCCTATTAAGAGATGGACGGAAGTTGCCCTTCAGATCAACTTTCTCACTATGGAGTTCGACCTGAGGTCCCTTAATGGCAGGACTAGATCTGATAGAGTGGGCGCCCATACGTTTAATAGGCCTAACAATACGTCAAGAATTGACTACATTCTGCTAGACGCTCACTTATGGAGCGCGGTGGAAGATATGGAAATTATATCGTCCATCGAGAGTGATCACAATCTCCTCTCTCTTGTCTTGACTCCTTGGTGGTTGGTGGGCACAGGGGGCTCTTCTCTACGCACCATCGCTCCCGGGGAAACAGTTGTTTCCAACTGTGGCAGACGGCTGAAATGGGCTAAGCTCACACTTTCGGAAGAGAAGGTGACCATCATAACGCAGCTTTTAGCCGCAGTCGTCGACCTTTTGGATCCCCCCGAGGGAGGGCCGGCGGAGGTGTCAGGTGTATTTTGTGACCTGACACTGGCCATTAGCAATCTATTTATTGTCCAATCTAGACACACGGGGGCAAAGAAACAACTAAGGAAAAGACAGGGATGGTACAATCATAAATGTAGGGACACAAAGGCATTCCTTATTGATGCTGTGAAATCCAAGTCCCAAATAAGGACTAGAGAGGCCAGGAGGCTCTACTCCCATTGCATAAAAACCGCAAAAAAAGAGTGGGAGGATAATTTTTGGCGGGATCTCCTGGTCGCTAGTCGAGGGAAGGATGCCAAGGGATTTTGGAACCTGGTGGTCTCGAGGAACCGTCCCGATGACACACTGAGGACATGTACGATTCCAGCCCAGACGTGGTTTAACCACTTTAGGGCCCTATATTCAGCAGTAGAAGGGCCTCTTATGAGCCATTTTCCCTTCCCCCATTCTCATTGGATGGTGCCACAGACCTCTTTACTGAACAAGAGGTCCTGAATGTTATTAAATCCTTAGTACCCCTGAAAGCAGCTGGCCCTGATGGGCTCCCAGGGGACCTTCTCCGAGCTTACCCGAGCGAATGGGGTAAATTGGTTTCTGTGCTTTTAAACGCCATCCTGGAGGGAGGCCCTGTCCCTGAGTCTTGGAAAGGGGCAGAGATTGTCCCAATTTTTAAAAAGGGCTGTAGGGATTACCCAGGGAACTACAGGCTGATAAGCCTGATAGACTCAACTCAGAAGGTGGCAGGTAAAGCGATCCTGGGGAGGATTCTCCACTGGGTCGACGAGAACCACATATTGTCTGACTATCAGGCAGGTTTTCGCTCTGGTACGGGAACTATTGAGCAAGTGTTCAGATTGATGCTCCTACATTGGAAGGTTGTGGAGCTAGGCAAACGTAGTCTTTATTTGGCTTTTATCGACTTAAAGACTGCCTTTGACCTGGTTCCTAGGGAGGAACTATGGAGGGTTCTGCAGGGTCTTGGGCTGCCCCCCTACATTCTGTCGCTTCTTATCAAACTACACACTGACAACTATGCACAGGTACGGTGGGGCCTGAGTGGGGAAAAGACCGATAGGATCCCGGTCCTTAGGGGCGTCCGACAGGGATGTGTTTTAGCTCCCACACTATTTTCCTTGTACGTAAATGGTGTGGTAGAGCACCTGCTCGACAAACCGGCAGAAGCACCCTCCCTGGGGGGTGCGCGGATTCCTACCCTGTTGTTTGCGGACGACACTTTGCTCATCACTAAAACTCCCCAAGGCCTGCCGAAACTCTTGAACCGCTTCCAGGATTTTTGCTCAAAAAGAGGGCTGGTCACAAATGTGGATAAAACTAAATATTTGATCATGCACCCTCCACGGAAACTTGGTCGTCCCCCAGTCCTGAACTCTGTCCCCCTTGAGAGAGTTTCTGAATTCGAATATTTGGGAATTCGCATGAGTGATACTATGAGCTGGTCACCCCACATTAACAAAATGATCCTTAGTCACAAAAGGGTGGGGGGAGCACTGCTAAGGGAGTATCGTAACTCATCAAAACAATGTGTTGCCCCCGTAATTGACATTTACAAAGCCAGAGCTGTCACGGCATCATTATACGGGGCGAAGTTATGGGGCCTTGGAAATTTGGAGGTTCTATCTAAGGCAGAGAACAAATTTCTGAAGGATATTTTGACCATTCCCCTCAGTACTCCAACAGTCCCGGTACTACTGGATGTGGGATGTAAATCTATTATGGACCAGGCTCGCCTTCGGCCCCTTCTTCTATGGGCACGCCTGTGGAGGGTCCCAGAACTGAAAACCTATGCGGGTGGACTGTCAGAGGTAATGGGAATGGGTGGTTGGCACAAAATCAAGTGGTTAAGGGACAATAAAAATGTTTTGAGGGAATTGGGGTTGGGGTCTTGTTGGACTACAAAATCAGCTCCACCAAAGGTAACCCTAAAAAAACTTTACTGGGAGTGGGTCTCTGCCCAGCTGATCAGCAACCCACGTCACTGCAATTCCACCGCAGCCTATCTGAAAATTAGGGACGTGGTTGCCTTCGAGCCCTATTTGGATTTGATCACAATTCCTGCAGATCGGGCACTTTACATCAAATTTAGAGTGGGTACTTTACCCCTAGGAGACCTACTCTCAAGATGGAACATGCCTGCGCAGGCTTCACCCTATTGTGCCCTCTGCTCCACTAGACTTGAAACGGTGGCACATTTCCTTTTTGAGTGCCCCGATTATTCCCGCCCAAGACATCGTTGGCTTAAACCTCTTTGTAGACAACTGGGAACCCGCCAGCACATGGTGGCGCTACGCATTTTACTATCAGACACTTCTTCCCCAATAGTTTGTGGCGTTGCGAAATTTTTAAAATGGGCTTGGCTGATTCGCTTGAAGAGACTTTCCATCTCAATTTAATTCTTCTTTTAACTAATTTATTTTTTGTATTAGTGGTACTTCTTTTTTAAATTGTTCTTAACTTGAATTAGTCTTTTTGTATTTACGATGTGCTGTTTTATACCTATGTGTAATGCTTTTATGATACCTGCATATCGAAATAATGCTATCAACCAACCAACCATAAACTACCATTACAACGCATTCCATTGCAATGCATACTACCTTTACAACGCATACCATTACAACGCATAATTGGTAAGTATTGGATAGTACAGGGGTATAAATTACTATTCTAACTCCAGGGGGGGGGCAACAGTAGGGTGGGTGTTGGATAGTGTAGGGGTAAAAATTACTATTCTAACTCCAGGGGGTGCAACAGTAGGGTAGGTGTTGGATAGTGTAGGGGTAAAAATTACTCTTCTAACTCCAGGGGGTGCCACAGTAGGGTAAGTGTTGGATAGTGTAGGGTACTATGTGTTGTAATGGTATGCGTTGTAATGGTATGCATTGTAATGGTATGCGTTGTAATGGTATGCGTTGTAGTGTCATGCGTTGTAATGGTTGCGTTGTAATGACATGCTTTGTAATGGATGTTGCGCTGTAAACGTTTTGTTGTAATGGAAGTGCGTTGTAAAAGTTGCTTTGTAAACGTTGTTCCCCCTCCTCCCACTCATCTACATGCAGATGGCTCTATTCACCACTGGGCTGACTCATCCTGTCTCCTGGAATCCCCCAGCCCTGTCACTCAAATTCCAGACAAGGAATACACAAACTAGCAGAGGCAGGCTTGGATAGTTAGTCAAGAAAATACCTACTTTCTAAAAGTGGTATTTTCAAACACAGAATATTAAAACCAACTTCACC
This sequence comes from Lissotriton helveticus, assembly GCF_964261635.1. Lineage (NCBI taxonomy): Eukaryota > Metazoa > Chordata > Amphibia > Caudata > Salamandridae > Lissotriton > Lissotriton helveticus. The sequence goes on along the minus strand of NC_136069.1, from coordinate 1,693,173,685 downwards.
AACTTCACTTCACTTCACTTCAAATGTATTTTATCATTCTGAGTTCAGGCATACAAAACTTGAATTTCTACCATGTTCCCTGAGTCAGTTAGGATTATTAAATGTAATAATCTAACTGCCAATTCTGGCCTATGGGGAACAGGTAGCCTTGCAATAGTGAAAAACTAAAATGGCTGTATTTCACTATTAGGTCATACCACACACACCAGGGCATGTCCTACCTTATACTTACAATGCACGCTGCCCTTGGGCCTACCATAGGGGTGTCTGATATGAAGAAAAGGGAAGGTTTAGGGACTGGCAAGTGGGTGCAAGTGCCCAGTCAACATGGCAGTACCAGACTGCACACAGGCTCTGCAATGGCAGAACTGAGGCAACATTTTACAGGCTGCTTCTGTGGGTGGCACAACCAGTGTTGCATGCCCACCTGTAGTATTTGGATTTACAAGCCCTGGGCACACTCAGTGCACTGTACTAGGGACTGACAAGTAAACCAAACAAGTCAATCATAGAATCACTAATCCATACATCAATTTACAATAGGGAGAGCATATGCACTTTAGCACTGATCAGCAGTGGTAAAGTGCCCAGAGTCATAAAACCAACAAAAACAGGTCAGACAAAATAGAGGAGAAGGCAAAGGATGACCCTGCAAAAAGGGCCAGGTCCAACACTCTTCAAGTAAGTATTTTGTACATATAATTTAAATCAAAAGGTCTGAACTAACGGCAGACCTAAAAGAAAGTTTGATGAGGGTGGCGCTCAAGGTGTTTTTATTCCCCTAAATGGACATTGCCTGCTCAGATTCCCTAAAAATGCTCTGGGGACCAACTCTGTGCAGTGGTTTCCAGCTTGTGATGTTGTCCCTTCACGGAGTGACCGTGTGAAGGGAGCCAATATCATGTGACACATTGTGGCGCTGTGTGAGTTGGAAGGTCTGTGGCTTCTGTCAATCCCCACAATGCAAAATAGCATGAAAAACAGAATAATTTACTACACACTGTAAAAGCTAGTGTGATGGCACTAAACTGCACAGTGCAGTGTGGTTTTCCTGACCATAAGTAAATAAGGGTCGGCACGCAGTTCCTCACAGGGAGCCAATGGAGCTTGGCGCAGATCTGCTGAATAGGGAAACACCTGGGAAGGTCTAACATGGACTTACCAGCTGTAGTTTGAATACATTGGAGTCTTTTTATAAAAACATTTGGGTCTCAGAAGTAGAAAGAGTTGCTACAGTCGAGATTGGCAGAAATAACTGTGCAAACAAATGTTTTGCAATACTCAGAAGAGAGGAATGAAAGAACCTTTGCCAGAGTTCTGAGATTCAAGACGCAGGGGGCAGCAATAGAATTAATTTGGATAAATATGGTAAGATTCTAAGGAGACATCTCAATCTTTCCTGCATTTAAATTGGGGTACTTGTTTCTGATCCGGGGGTGTAAGAGACAGTCGGGAAGTGGGAGAATGATTTCCTTGACATCCATGTAGGAAAAGAAAGAAGAGACCTGCGAAATAGTTTATAGGCAACAGATGCACTAATATACCCTCTCAATTATTTGTCCTTACACGACAACTCACTCACTGACATATTCAACTGCTCTCTCTTTTGCTTATTTGAGTACTTAGGGGCAGATTTACAAGGAGCTGACACATCTGCATAGACTATGGATGCACTGTATTTACAATAGAGTGATTCATGGCGCAAGGATTAACAGATGCGTCAGAATTTATGACGCATCTGTTAGCGCAAAAGTGATGCATTGCTGGAGTTGCTCATGAACATGATGAAACTCCAGCAATGGGCCACAACAGATGGGTGAGCCCCATTCAAAAAGCCCTGAGTCATTCCTTATGCCTGGTCTGAGCAGGCGTAGAGATTTTGATGCAGTGAAGGCGTAGAGTGATGCAGTAAAACATTTTAGATTTCACTGCATCCGTTCTATATGGCTTTTTGCGTGGGAATGTCCACCCTGCAAACATTATACATGATGCACGTATAATGTGACATAGGGTTTTAAATTGGCTGCAGTTTTTACACCGCCGCTGAGTCACAAAAGTGACGTAAAGGCAGGAAAAAAATGACGCAAGGGGCTTGTTAATCTGCCCCTCTGTTGCTAGCTCACTCAAGCTCACTTACATAGTGACTTGCTTACTCAGTTTGTCTTTTTTGCTTGCTTCCTCTAACTTACCAACCAAATTGCTCACTCATGCAAAGACACTCACTTGCTTGCTCACTCTTGCACACTTACTTTCTCGCTCACTCATTTTGTCTCTTCCCTACTTGTTTTCTCCCCCTCTTATCCACTTCTACTCATGTGACATCTCCACACTAGTTTTTAATGCATCCCACACATTTCCATTGGCTGAATGCAGTTAAATATAAGATGCAAGAGATAACCAAGCTTTCCCAAAGTGGACAGCATCATCAGCACCAAACACCTTGGGTAGGAAGACCGACGTCCTCTGGGCAACGGCATGTACCATCCGTAGTGCTGAAGGATGGATGAGAGACACAGCAGACACGTCTGGCAGCATGCACTTGATTTTTATTGAAGCTAAGGGTAAGCGTGACACAGTTTTGGGAACTGGGAAAGGGAAAGGAGACATTGGTCATCTCTTGATTGTATCTTGCTTCCTGTGTCCATGCTGACCTATAGAAAAGCATCTCCGGGTAGTACGTCGTTTACTCAAGTCAACTGTAGATCCCCCACAAACGGTGAGTCATCATTGCTGGCCCACTATCTACCAGATAGTGTGGATGAGGAAGAAAAGGCTACATGTTTGTTTAAGAACCCGAGGGAGAAAGCATTTATAAGCTTTTGTCTCATGGAGTCCTGCTAACAGGATTCAAGCTGACTGAGGTACACGGCGGCACTCACAGCAGGTCATGGCCATCAATGGCATTATAGATTGTGTGAAGACCAAGGACCCATGAAGCTTGGAGGAGATGGCCACGGAGGGTGAGTAAGACCCTCATATTGTACACAGCTTCCACTGTGGTGATGGTGATAGAGTGAGGCTGAAGAGTTGTACAGCCCCCGAGTTGGAGGAATTGAGGCAAACAAGGATTAACTTGGAATTGAGTTGGGACTTGTGCCTCTGGAAAGTGACAGCGACACTCGGTGGAAAGAACAGAGAGCTGAGGTAAAGTGTCTTTCTCAACCTGTGGAAAGGGAGGCAGAAAAGGGCAGATATTCTTGGGCCCGTCCTCTGTCCTACAAAGGGTACATGGGATGGATGTTGAGTGATAAAAGAGAGGTGTAGGCTGGCCTTGTAATAAGGAAGTGAAGAAAGACAGAAGGAGATGTCACTCCAAATATGAGAAGCTCTAAGGGTATATGGGACTTTAGGAGCATGCAACTGTCAGGGCCAAGCACCACTTCTCTGTGTTCTCCTGGACAAAGCAGAATTCTTGTTGTTTCAGCTCTCCCCTGTTTGGCTATGGGACACGCAAGGCATATGTTGGAAAGGGATGTCTTTTTGCGATCTTTCTTACCTCCTGCTACTGGCTGCCCCAATGTAACAACAAGCTGTGGACAACAGTTCTCAAGTAGAACTCCAGGCAGCTGTACTAACACCATGTTACCTGCAGCAACTCTCCTGATTACTTCATCCTAATGCATTAACCATAAGGTTTTGAAGCTTGTTGGGATTGTTATACAAATTATAATTTTTGGAAATAACACTGTATGTAGAACTGTATGTAGAAGCGTTGGCCATGTTTAGATACAACCAAAAGATAGGGGCTCTTAGTTTTTGTTTCCCAAGGTCCCACTCTTGCACCTACTCCTTAGAGAACTGACACTAATGGTAATGTAACCATAAATCAGGAGCTTCCATGGGTTGCTATAAATGTGAAAGCAGTGGGAGTCCAGAAATCTTCTCTCCTTGGCAAATGCAGAGAAGAGATTCAGCCCAGATTTCTGTGGACACAGCATTTAAATAAATATATATTGCCAAATGCAGAATACATAAGTATTCAACATCACAAATACACAGCAGAGCAGCGGATTCTAAGAATCACAAGGGTAGCAGTGCAGTAAACCATCTCTGCTAGACAACAGGTCAGCCATACACACTACCACAGTGATTACCTGTAGGGAATCTGTTCTCCTACAAATGTTGTACACGTTTACTTTCCATATGCTGTGTCAGTTGTTTCACTGCTGCACTGGCAGGATATCTTTTCTTTCCACAAGGCAGTAGTCTTGCATTATGTAGGTAGGTAGGTAGGTAGAAGTTCTTTATTCGGTAAAAAATGTCATCATAAAAGTATGCAATTTATACAGTACAATTAAAAGATAAAAAACAAGAACCCATCAATCCTTATATACATACAACATTACATACTACCCAATTCTAAAATCATTAAAATATACATTTAAAACGAATGCAAGAGAGCCATAAAAACTTCCTACCAGGGGGCCATCTGGCAGTTAGGTTGTATTGGGGTGGGCTTGACCCTCCTCATACGTGTCTGCCATGCACTAACCAAGTATTTAGCTACCCCACACACCATGTTAGATAACAATTGGTTCTGTCGGGGATTGAACAATTTTTGGCTACACAACGTGTATTTCTTATAACTTTTCTCATTTAGTTATACCTAGACTTATTTGTATATGAAAATCACACACCACACATTTTGAAATATCAAAAAAGAGAAAGGTTCTGATTCAACAATCCCTTTATACAAATTAATTTCTAACATTTAAAAAGGCAGTCCATACATTAGAATTACAAAGCCAAGTGCATAAGTGAATAAATTGTGATCACGTGGTTTAAGTGTATAATACAATAAAACAATTTAAAGCTAAAGTTAAAAGGAATATAGGTCCAAGATTAGTTTCACTTTTCACAGACAGTACAATTATTTCTGTTTTTCTGCTGTGATACAACAGGGACCAATTCGTGAATTTACGTCGACGTTTCGACCCAGGGGGTGCGGTGCTGTCTTATTAGCGACCAGTTCGGGTCTTCATCAGGACGGAAGGAAGAAGGGACAACCTAAAATTAAAAAGGTGTGCCTGTTTTAGTGTGGGGTGTGTGAAATTAACAAGTCGGTGATAACAAACTCTGTTGAATTGCTCACCTGGAGTTTCTTTTTTGGGGGGGGTTTGGGGCGTCCTATTTCTGCCTCAACGTAGATAATTCTTGCGTTCTAACGTTGTTTCTGTAAGTTATTAATACCATTCAGTATCCCATATTTTAGCGGTTAACTTACAATTAAACTTAAACTTAAAGGTCCCGCTAGACACGTACCTCACGGTTTTGTCACCGGCCGGTGTACAAATCAATTCGTGAAGTTGCAGATCAGATGCTATCTTTTGGGTTTCTCAAGACGTTGGATCTGTAATTTATGCAAGCAATACTCAGTGGTCTATTCACATAGATAATTAGGTCATGGTACGTAGATCCAAATCCACACGTACCTTTTTATGTGAGACGACACCTTGAGGTGAAACTTTCTAGTCCGTGGTGCCGCAGCCGCGATCACCTAGACAGAAAGTTATTTCCGCATTAATTACTTACTCTATTTTAATGAAGTTTTTAAGAACGGGATCGTTTTTAAGAGGTCCTAGGCAAACTACCAGTTCGCCTGAATTAACACTTACACTTACTTAGTGGACAGTAACAGCACACGTCTGTCTGGGAACCGCGAGGCAATCCTTACTCTCTGCTCGCATCCATTCGGTTACGGCAGGTTTGCGTGTAGCGCGTCTATAGACCATTCACGGTGCCGCAGCCTAGCGTTTAGTCCAATGGGTGTCTGAAACGCACCGCGTCATCGTTTCAACCTCTCAACCTATTCATGTAGGTGGTTACACCTGACGTGTGAGAGGCTGCATTGCACTCTGGTAATTGTATGCGTGGTTGACTCGAGGACATAAAAACGGCCGCGATGTCTAGTAGTAATCAATCAGGAGCAGTATGCGGAGGTAGTATATTACACACATACATGCCCTATAATTTACATTTTATACATGTTGTATACTTTCCCGGACAATCTGGTCAAATCTGACATGTCATTACAAACCTAGGAGTATCTTGCACACATACCAGCCCCATAATTTACATTTTATACATTTTATATGCTTTTCAGGACAGTCTGATCAAGAGCCATTTCATTACAATCCTTGGGTGTTAGCATTATCTATAAGTGCTTCACATCTTCAATGAAAATACAATTGTTTTCAGTCAATTTAGTTGGCGACATATTTGAACCTATTCAAGCCAATACAAACCCCATGTTCTATGTTTCATACATATTGTATGTTTTTGGACAGCTTGGTCAGGAGACATTTAATTACTAACCAAGGATGTTAGCATTATCTAAAGGCATACATGCTTCACATATTTAGTGGACATACAAAAGCTTTCGGTTAATTATAGTGGCAGCACATTAGGACACATTTCATTTGTATTTGGTTAGTGGCAGTATACCCACAAGCAAGGTTCACGTTTTTATGTTAACAACTTAAACCGTATTTCAGACTAACATGGTAACTGTTTACAAGCAGTTGACATAACCCAGGGGCAAAGTTACAGTCTACTCATTTGCATACAAGTCTCTTCCTGACTGTTCAGTCCATTGGCCACTGAGTCTAAGATATGTATCCAGAGACACTCTTTATAATTCAGTAGGGAGGCCATGTCACCTCCTCTTTGATGTAACTCGATCTTTTCTAAGACCCACCATTCTAGCTGCTCATGTGTATGGTTGGACTTGTTGTAATGTTCAACGAGGGGGGCACCTTGAACTTTGCACCTAATTCTACTCTGATGTTGCAAGATCCTATTTTTGATGCGTTGAGTGGTTTGGCCTACATACATCCTTTGACAGGGACATCTAATGGCATAGATCAGATTTTGGCTGTTACAGTTTGTGAAGTTCTTTGCTGTATAGATCCTATTACCATGACTGAATGAATTGCCTATTTTAGTATATTTACATGCTTTACAGCTCCCACACCTATGGTGTCCAGTGATGACAACTGGCTCCTGATGTCTGTATTCGTTGGTGTATCCAAGAATGATGAGACTACAATGTCTTTTATGTTTTTAGCCCTCTTGTATGCACACATTGGGGTTTCCTCTATTCCAATCTCTGGTCCTACCAGGTTCCAGTACTTTTTAATTATTTTGTTGATGTCATGACTCCGTGTATTAAAGGTAGTCACACAGATTAATCTTTCCTGTGCCTGAGGTTTCTCCACTGGTTCAAGCAATGTTTCCCTTGGTCTATACCAAGCCCTTTTGCGCGCTCTATTCAGTAGGCCCTTTGGATATCCTCTGTCGCGTAGTTTCATGATCAGGATGTCTGTTTCTTTAAAATAGTCTCCTCGCTTGGTACAATTTCTACGTATACGCAGAAACTGTCCGTACGGTAAATTGTCCCGCAGGTTTCTTGGATGATGGGAATTATATCGTAATAATGTATTACGATCTGTTGGTTTTTTATATAAATTCATTGTTATCTTGTCATCATCTCTCTCAAATTTCAGATCCAAAAACGGCAATGATTCTCGATTCCATGTCATCGCAAATTGGATGTCCGTCGAGCACTCATTCAGCCAGATCAGGAAGGTATTCAGGTGTTCTTCAGTTCCATTCCAGATCATGATCACATCGTCTATATACCTATTCCACTTTGTGATGCAGTTGGAATATGGATTGGTCTCGGGGTAGATGTATTTCCACTCGAAGTCATTCATATATAGGTTGGCCAGGCTAGGAGCATAGCCGGCGCCCATCGCCACTCCCTTGCATTGGACGTAGAACTGTTTTTGAAACATAAAGTAGTTCTTTGTCATTGCTATTTGTAACAGGTCAATCAGGAAGTCCGTAGGTACCCAGTGTGGAGCCTTCCTGGTGTTGAGTGTCTTCTTTATTACCTCTATTGCCTCTTGCTGTGGTATACTTGTATATAGAGAACATACGTCTAGCGTCACAAACAGTTGTTCCTGATTGAGCGGAAGGTCTTCAAAGATTTGAATTGTGTGGGTAGTGTCTCTGAGGTATGCACTAGTTTCCAGGACAAATGGTTGGAGAAATTTGTCCAGATATTGATTTATGGGCACCAAAATTGATCCACATCCAGACACAATAGGTCTTCCAGGTGGGTTGGTTAAATCTTTATGAATCTTTGGTATTGTATATATAGTTGGAATTCTGGGGTGTTGGTTATTCAGGAATCGAAATTCAGGATCTGTTAGGAAACCATTTTCCATACCTTGAGTGGTAAGATCTTTTATTAGTTTTGCAATCTCCTTTGTTGGATCTCCTGGAATTTTGGTATAGCTATCCTCGCAGCGTAATTGGCGGAGAATTTCAGATATATAGTTCACTCTATTTTGTACAACAACAGCACCCCCTTTATCAGCTGTTTTTATTACAATTGATTGATTATTTTTGAGATTCGTAAGGGCTTGTCTTTCTTCTTTGGTGATGTTGTGTTTGATATATTTAGGTTCTTATATATCAAACACAACATCACCAAAGAAGAAAGACAAGCCCTTACGAATCTCAAAAATAATCAATCAATTGTAATAAAAACAGCTGATAAAGGGGGTGCTGTTGTTGTACAAAATAGAGTGAACTATATATCTGAAATTCTCCGCCAATTACGCTGCGAGGATAGCTATACCAAAATTCCAGGAGATCCAACAAAGGAGATTGCAAAACTAATAAAAGATCTTACCACTCAAGGTATGGAAAATGGTTTCCTAACAGATCCTGAATTTCGATTTCTGAATAACCAACACCCCAGAATTCCAACTATATATACAATACCAAAGATTCATAAAGATTTAACCAACCCACCTGGAAGACCTATTGTGTCTGGATGTGGATCAATTTTGGAGCCCATAAATCAATATCTGGACAAATTTCTCCAACCATTTGTCCTGGAAACTAGTGCATACCTCAGAGACACTACCCACACAATTCAAATCTTTGAAGACCTTCCGCTCAATCAGGAACAACTGTTTGTGACGCTAGACGTATGTTCTCTATATACAAGTATACCACAGCAAGAGGCAATAGAGGTAATAAAGAAGACACTCAACACCAGGGAGGCTCCACACTGGGTACCTACGGACTTCCTGATTGACCTGTTACAAATAGCAATGACAAAGAACTACTTTATGTTTCAAAAACAGTTCTACGTCCAATGCAAGGGTGTGGCGATGGGCGCCGGCTATGCTCCTAGCCTGGCGAACCTATATATGAATGACTTCGAGTGGAAATACATCTACCCCGAGACCAATCCATATTCCAACTGCATCACAAAGTGGAATAGGTATATAGACGATGTGATCATGATCTGGAATGGAACTGAAGAACACCTGAATACCTTCCTGATCTGGCTGAATGAGTGCTCGACGGACATCCAATTTACGATGACATGGAATCGAGAATCATTGCCGTTTTTGGATCTGAAATTTGAGAGAGATGATGACAAGATAACAATGAATTTATATAAAAAACCAACAGATCGTAATACATTATTACGATATAATTCCCATCATCCAAGAAACCTGCGGGACAATTTACCGTACGGACAGTTTCTGCGTATACGTAGAAATTGTACCAAGCGAGGAGACTATTTTAAAGAAACAGACATCCTGATCATGAAACTACGCGACAGAGGATATCCAAAGGGCCTACTGAATAGAGCGCGCAAAAGGGCTTGGTATAGACCAAGGGAAACATTGCTTGAACCAGTGGAGAAACCTCAGGCACAGGAAAGATTAATCTGTGTGACTACCTTTAATACACGGAGTCATGACATCAACAAAATAATTAAAAAGTACTGGAACCTGGTAGGACCAGAGATTGGAATAGAGGAAACCCCAATGTGTGCATACAAGAGGGCTAAAAACATAAAAGACATTGTAGTCTCATCATTCTTGGATACACCAACTAATACAGACATCAGGAGCCAGTTGTCATTGCCACCCATCACTGGACACCATAGGTGTGGGAGCTGTAAAGCATGTAAATATACTAAAATAGGCAATTCATTCAGTCATGGTAATAGGATCTATACAGCAAAGAACTTCACAAACTGTAACAGCCAAAATCTGATCTATGCCATTAGATGTCCCTGTCAAAGGATGTATGTAGGCCAAACCACTCAACGCATCAAAAATAGGATCTTGCAACATCAGAGTAGAATTAGGTGCAAAGTTCAAGGTGCCCCCCTCGTTGAACATTACAACAAGTCCAACCATACACATGAGCAGCTAGAATGGTGGGTCTTAGAAAAGATCGAGTTACATCAAAGAGGAGGTGACATGGCCTCCCTACTGAATTATAAAGAGTGTCTCTGGATACATATCTTAGACTCAGTGGCCAATGGACTGAACAGTCAGGAAGAGACTTGTATGCAAATGAGTAGACTGTAACTTTGCCCCTGGGTTATGTCAACTGCTTGTAAACAGTTACCATGTTAGTCTGAAATACGGTTTAAGTTGTTAACATAAAAACGTGAACCTTGCTTGTGGGTATACTGCCACTAACCAAATACAAATGAAATGTGTCCTAATGTGCTGCCACTATAATTAACCGAAAGCTTTTGTATGTCCACTAAATATGTGAAGCATGTATGCCTTTAGATAATGCTAACATCCTTGGTTAGTAATTAAATGTCTCCTGACCAAGCTGTCCAAAAACATACAATATGTATGAAACATAGAACATGGGGTTTGTATTGGCTTGAATAGGTTCAAATATGTCGCCAACTAAATTGACTGAAAACAATTGTATTTTCATTGAAGATGTGAAGCACTTATAGATAATGCTAACACCCAAGGATTGTAATGAAATGGCTCTTGATCAGACTGTCCTGAAAAGCATATAAAATGTATAAAATGTAAATTATGGGGCTGGTATGTGTGCAAGATACTCCTAGGTTTGTAATGACATGTCAGATTTGACCAGATTGTCCGGGAAAGTATACAACATGTATAAAATGTAAATTATAGGGCATGTATGTGTGTAATATACTACCTCCGCATACTGCTCCTGATTGATTACTACTAGACATCGCGGCCGTTTTTATGTCCTCGAGTCAACCACGCATACAATTACCAGAGTGCAATGCAGCCTCTCACACGTCAGGTGTAACCACCTACATGAATAGGTTGAGAGGTTGAAACGATGACGCGGTGCGTTTCAGACACCCATTGGACTAAACGCTAGGCTGCGGCACCGTGAATGGTCTATAGACGCGCTACATGCAAACCTGCCGTAACCGAATGGATGCGAGCAGAGAGTAAGGATTGCCTCGCGGTTCCCAGACAGACGTGTGCTGTTACTGTCCACTAAGTAAGTGTAAGTGTTAATTCAGGCGAACTGGTAGTTTGCCTAGGACCGCTTAAAAACGATCCCGTTCTTAAAAACTTCATTAAAATAGAGTAAGTAATTAATGCGGAAATAACTTTCTGTCTAGGTGATCGCGGCTGCGGCACCACGGACTAGAAAGTTTCACCTCAAGGTGGCGTCTCACATAAAAAGGTACGTGTGGATTTGGATCTACGTACCATGACCTAATTATCTATGTGAATAGACCACTGAGTATTGCTTGCATAAATTACAGATCCAACGTCTTGAGAAACCCAAAAGATAGCATCTGATCTGCAACTTCACGAATTGATTTGTACACCGGCCGGTGACAAAACCGTGAGGTACGTGTCTAGCGGGACCTTTAAGTTTAAGTTTAATTGTAAGTTAACCGCTAAAATATGGGATACTGAATGGTATTAATAACTTACAGAAACAACGTTAGAACGCAAGAATTATCTACGTTGAGGCAGAAATAGGACGCCCCAAACCCCCCCCAAAAAAGAAACTCCAGGTGAGCAATTCAACAGAGTTTGTTATCACCGACTTGTTAATTTCACACACCCCACACTAAAACAGGCACACCTTTTTAATTTTAGGTTGTCCCTTCTTCCTTCCGTCCTGATGAAGACCCGAACTGGTCGCTAATAAGACAGCACCGCACCCCCTGGGTCGAAACGTCGACGTAAATTCACGAATTGGCCCCTGTTGTATCACAGCAGAAAAACTGAAATAATTGTACTGTCTGTGAAAAGTGAAACTAATCTTGGACCTATATTCCTTTTAACTTTAGCTTTAAATTGTTTCATTGTATTATACACTTAAACCACGTGATCACAATTTATTCACTTATGCACTTGGCTTTGTAATTCTAATGTATGGACGGCCTTTTTAAATGTTAGAAATTAATTTGTATAAAGGGATTGTTGAATCAGAACCTTTCTCTTTTTTGATATTTCAAAATGTGTGGTGTGTGATTTTCATATACAAATAAGTCTAGGTATAACTAAATGAGAAAAGTTATAAGAAATACACGTTGTGTAGCCAAAAATTGTTCAATCCCCGACAGAACCAATTGTTATCTAACATTGTGTACCCAGGTTCTGAGGGTTACTGGGTTACCCCATTACAAGTAATGGACCCCACACACCATGGCAGTAGAAGACGTGTCGGTGCAGAGGACCCGTAGGGCCATTTTATGACATCTGCATAATGGTTTTAACCATATCTTCCTGGCAACCCTGTATGCCGGGCAGGCGAAGAGAAAATGCGCCACAGACTCGTTAGGGGCTGCACAGCTTGGGTAGGCTTTCGAAAGACCACCAAGATTATTCCACCCGGAGGTGAAATCATTCACTGGGAGGGTCCCGAGCCTAAGTTTGTGATCTATCCAAGGGTTTCCCTATGAAGTCTAGAAAGGGTTCAAGTTTCCTTGTCCATTTGTTCTCGAGAAACCGCTCAGAAAGAGGACCCCCTGCATCTCTGCATATGGCCACCTCCTGGACCCAGTCCCAATAGAGCTTCTTGATCACTAACTTGGGAGGCGGTGTTTGGCTTATCCATGATTCACTCAAGCCCAATTGTACAACCAACTGCCTCAGATTGCACAGCCACTTAATCTTATTACCCGTATTAAGCAGAATAAGTTCATCTAAAGCTGCTGCATAGTTATGGAGCTCCCAGGTCCTTCTCAGTCGCACCCAAAAAAGTAGTGGGCACAAGCGCACTATGTCTTTAAGGGGTCGCCTACCCAAATCTAGCCGTAGTGGGATCAGCGGGGTAGAAGCTGGGAGGGCCACCAAATCTCTCATAAATGTGTTTTCGGATATAACTAAATCCGTTGTGTTCTCGAACCCCCACAGCTCGGATCCGTATAGGGCAGCCGGTAATACTTGGCCTTCATAGATTGCGAGAGTCGGTGCCACGGGTTTGCTCATTGACTCCCGCTGTTCCCTCAAAACCACCCCTGAGACTCTTTTGTGATTTAATAACATTTTGGCCAAGTGATCTTTCCAATTCATCCAGCTATTTACCCTAACACCCAAATAGTCGAAGGAATCTACCATCTCCAAAGGGACACCATTAAGCAAAACATTATTCCTAAATCTGTTGAAGGGTGAGATGGCCATAAGCTTTGTTTTAGAAGTGTTGATGGTGAGGCCTCTATCAGTGCAAAACGCACTAAAACGGTCCAAGAGCTTTTGAAGGCCTGTGGGGGATTTGGAGATCAAGATGGTATCATCCGCGAAGAGTAGGGTAGGTGTTTTTTCCCCCGCCAGGGATGGCGCATCTGCCGCTTCCTCCCTCAGATGGTCCACCACACCATTCACAAAGAGGGAGAACAGGGTCGGCGCCATAACACATCCCTGGCGGACTCCACTCCTCACGGGCACCCTCTCTGTCAGATGTCCCTGGGTGCCCCATCTAATCCTCGCATAATTCCCCTCGTGGAGCTTCACAATAAATCCCAAAAGTGGCCCTGGGAAACCCATCTCCTCCAGGATATCCCACAGCCTTGCACGAGGGACCAGGTCGAACGCCGTTTTGAGATTTATGAATGCCAGGTAAAGACTACCCTTGTTAATGGTCACAGCCTTCCAATAGATCGCAAAAAAGCGGAAGACCTGGTCCATAATGCCCACCTTCTGTCGAAACCCTGCTTGGAAATGAGAAAGGACATGCTCCTCTTCCATCCATACACCCACCCTGGAGATGATGACCCTGCCAACCACCTTCTGGATCACGTCTATCAGACTGATCGGCCTGTAATTGGCAGGGTCATCTCTAGCGCCCTTTTTATACACAGTTACCACCTCTGCTCCCTTCCACGAGTCTGGCACAGGGTTACCCTTGGAGATCAGATTCATTATTAATGTAATGAGTCTGGCCCAGGTTACAGGTTTGTCCAAAAGTAGGTCCCCTGGTATCCCATCAGGGCCAGCTGCCTTCCTTGGGGTCAGATGTCTAATGGCCAATAATACCTCAGAGGGCTGAAATAGTTCCTCAAACACAAGTGGAGATTGGGCCCTAATATCGGGGTCTGAGGGAGGTGGAGATATCACTTCTATCCCGCCATACAGTGCAGAGAAGTGGGAATACCATTGTTGTTCTGTTATGTGGTTGGCGATAGGTGTCGTGGTTTGCTGCCTAGCCTTGTTGATCACTTCCCAGAACAGCGTGGCATTCTTCCTATTGGCTGCGAATTTAAGATCCTGCCAAAATTTTTCCTCCCACTCTCGTTTGGCCAACACTAATACCTTCGCATAATCCTTCCTTGCCACTCTAACTAGTGAGGGATTCTTTTTAAGCAGGGCAACTGTTAACTCCTTCCTTTTTACCTTGCACTGGTCCAAATACCACGGGTTGCTGGATTTGGCCAGTTTACTGTTCCCTCTACCCCTTTTACCCTGGATTGAAAAGTATTGTCCTACTTCCTCTATTGCGTTTTTATAAGCCAAGGAGAAGGACGGCCCCTGGACACTACCATTTTCCAGTTCAAGATCTTCCAGCTCTACAGTCAGATCTGCTACGTGCGCCCTAATCCTCTCAAGATTTCCTTCCTGGAATTGAATCTTATCCCATTTCAGCCTGCGATTGCCATTATAGGGGAGTACCTCGTTGGTTGCCCTCAAGGGGGCTTTAATCCCACTTCCCTTGGATTTACCCCACCTTAGCTTCATACATAAGTAATTGTGGTCGCTGTCCTGCGAAGGTACTACCTCCATGTCTATTAGATCGCGCCACAATGTAACATCCAATAAGATGTAGTCTATTGTTGACGGGCCATTAAGCCTGTTGAAGGTCATCGCTCCAGCGTGGTCAGAGGTTGTCCTGCCATTTAGCGTTCTTAAATTGAATTCCATGGTCAGGGCATTGATCTGAATTGCCCTTGCTGACCATTTTCTGATTGGGGCTAATGACAGGGCTGGAATAGACCATCTAGAATCCTCCTCCTCTATGCCTAGGGGATCGTCCCTACTTAGGGGTTCGAATGTACGATTAAAATCCCCTCCCACTATGTTTTTAGATGTTGGGGGGCATTTGGCTAATACCTGTTCTAAGGTCGCCAATGTGTATGAGGTCAGATCCCCCGGAGTCCCTCTAGAATAAATATTAAATAGATCTATCCTACTCCCCTTAATGTGCCCTGCGAATGAAAGGTGTAAAATATCCCTACTCGCAGATTTGTGGGTGGTGACATCCCAGTTCAATCCAATTTTTACCCATACATGTAGACCTTCCGCCGGTCTGCCCTTCCCGCAGCTTGATGCGGGCAGGAAAAAGGTTGCATAACCGTATTTGTGCACTGGGAGCAGGCTCCAGGTTTCTTGGAACATGCATACATCAAACTCCTCGATAAACGCATTCCATTCTGGTAGGACCATCTTTTTTTTTAACCCAGCCACATTCCAAGATAGCAAATGGATAACCCTGTGGCCTGTAGTGAGCTGGTCAGGGGTAACCCCATTATTCCCACCCTGTGCACAGGAAATAGGCTCGCCAATAGCTTCTAAAGAGCTAGTTAAATTTGGGGGTAAACTGCTATCATCATTGCCCCCCAAGGACTTTATTTGTGTGGTAGTTATGATCCCACTGCTATCAGAATTGCTGGCAGATATAGAATCCACTTTCCCATTATCAGGGTTATTAGCAGCTATAGGAACCACTTTCCCCTTATTTAAGAGACTTGGTGATTTTGAATGTCAATTGACCATATCCAGGCAGCTAAACCTGTTTATGATCGGAAAGCCACCCCAATTATCCCTGGAAGCTGGCTCTGTGGTTGGCTGCTCCCCCCACGGCCCCCATTCCTGACCCCGAACTCGATGGCCTGCTTTATACCAATTTCTATCAACTGCATGGTCCCGAGTGAGGCCACTCCTAGGGGGGTGAAAGAAGGAAAGTCGCCTAGTAGCTATACCCTCGAGCCTATCTTGAGTGTCCCATGAATAAATATGGGCAGCAGTATAAGGGTCCGCAAAATTAATCAGCACACAATCACCCTGAACAGTTTTCCTCTGATGGCCCAGCCATGACACCCTCCGCACAGCCAAAATCTTGCTTAGACGATGCGGGGGTAAAGGCCGGTTTTGGTTACGCCAATGTCGGACCTTGTTGAGTAACGACCAATTAGCTTCCTCCCCAGGAACCTCCAATTCCGGGACCCCCGTCATAACCACCACATAGGGTGTTGCCTATGGGGGGAGGTTCACCACTCTTCCTCTTGCCGGCTCTCCATCATTTTTATTACCCTTTGGTTGCGTGGTGCGTGCCCTGGGTGGAGTGGCCCCCTCACCAGGTGGGTTGGCAGATGTGTTGATTTTATCATTCTTTTCAACTGTCTTCACAGGGACTGCGGCTGGTTTGGAGTTGGTGTTCACCACGAGTGGTGGAGGATTTTTGGGAGCTTGTACTGTGGGTTTGTTACTATTTGGTTTGGTACCCTCTGCTTTTTGGACCCCAGGTGGTCTTTGATTTTTAGGCATGGTACAGAGATCAGCTAGTTGTTTTCCAATGTAGGATAATTTTTCCTCGATAGGAGAGAGGTAAGATTTAAAAAGCTCTTCTATCTTCGTTAAGAGTTGGATTTCGGCTGCCTCCCCACTGGCACTTTCCCTAACCAGGCTAATTGAACCTTCTAAGTTCCCTATACTCCCAGCCTCAATTATAACATCATTGTCATGAGGGTCGTGATCTATATGTGGTTTTTGTGCGGGGGCCCTAATTATCTTTTTCTGATGTCGTCCCCTTCCCCTCGCTTTTTTTGTCTTCCATACTTTGGGGATAGCGCCCTCCCTCCTGCCCCTCAATTTGGTGGTGCTCTGGTCTTCCTGGGTGATACTGGTAACTAAATCTGGTGTTTTTTCCAAGTCGGTGCTTATTTGAGTGTCACATGATAGGTGAGACACTGAAAGGTCTACCTTATTGGGGAGACTACATCTATTGACATGAACATCTGCCTGGATATCTATAAGACCCACAGCCCTAGATTGTTCGGGGGTCTTAGCCGTTGCAAGGTGGCCCAAGGACGATCTTTTTTTAGCCAAGGCAAGGTCTTGGGACACCCTGCGCTCCATTAGTGTAATCCCTTGGTCTATGAAAGTATTGGCCCTTATGATAAAGTTGTCCAAGGTGCCCGTTGATAGGATCCCCCCCGCCGCTCTTTTACTTCTACTCCCACGGGTAGACATTATTTTCCAAAAGAGGTCACTAGGCTATACAATGAGTGACTGTATCCAAATGTAAAATATGAAATGTACATACATGCAGCCACTCAGCCAACCGGGGGTAAGAGTAGGAGTTAGGGAGGGGGCCCGGCCCGGGCTCAAACGGGCTTCAACGGACCCGCCCTTGGCCCGGGCTTTGCCCGGGCTCGTCCCGTGCACGTACCGCAAGGCGCGTACATTGGGCGTGTTTTTATAAACCTGGAGGGGTGGCGGGAAGAGTCCCAGGTGCGCTCGATCTCCTGTGCGCACTGCCGCCTGGGACTCGCAGTCCCGCACCCACCACGGAACAAGGTTCTCTCTGGCCGAATCAAGGGTCCACAATCCCGGTGTCTCTGGAAAGTCTCAGTTGGTCCGATTCACCACATTCGCCAAGATAAAATCCCAAGTGACGGCTTGCGAGCTGCTCCCGCTGAGCGGGGGCTGCGAGCCGTGATAAGGAGCCGGGAGGAGGGGGGCGGGAAGAGTCCCAGGTGCGCTCGATCTCCTGTGCGCACTGCCGCCTGGGACTCGCAGTCCCGCACCCACCACGGAACAAGGTTCTCTCAGGCCGAATCAAGGGTCCACAATCCCAGTGTCTCTGGAAAGTCTCAGTTGGTCCGATTCACCACATTCGCCAAGATAAAATCCCAAGTGACGGCTTGCATTATGTGGTTGTAAAGTGTAGTCACAGCATTGCAGATTTGCTAAAGCAGTAAGTATTGGAGGTTGAGGGGTGGTAGTAGTTTTGAGTCCAGAGGTATTGTGATGTGTCTAAAGGTATTTGAAAGACAATGGTTGTGAACTGTGCCTAAAGGAGCATGAGCCTTGTCATTGCTTGTGGTAGGGGCCAGTTGGCAGAAGCACACAGGCTAGGCACCTACATTGTCTTGGCAGTGGTTCAAATTCTCAAAACTGAGCAACAATCCTGAACCCAGCAACAGGAAGAAGCAAAGTCCAAGACCATGCTTCAAGAAGATGAGGGCCAGCCTCATGGGCAAAGTTTAAATACATTAAACTAACAAGAGGTGATTAGAAGAATACTTGCAAAAGCATACATCGCTGGCAATCACACAACAAGTCACTCTGGCCACTGTGCTACTCCAGACAAAGGCCTACCTTATGCAGATCAGAAATGACCTGCTTCTCATGGGAACAGTATATCATGAACCAGGTGAGGCCCTTGCTAGTAAGGAACACAAGCAGCCCCAGACTGGTTTCAGCTAGGCCTAGGTAACATTTTAATTATACTGGAGTAATCGGAGTAGTTTTGGAAATTCCACATTACTCTTGTGATTCCAAATTATCGAAATTACATGATTATCTGCTTGAGTAATAAAGAATGTTTTTGAGGCAAACATCCTACAGCAGGAGGACGGGAGCAACAAACTTAGTGTGCATGAGCGACTCCTGGCTGCGCTGTTCATGTACTGTTGCGCTTATTCTATTGTCTTTAGAGCAAAATTCATCCTCTGATCCACTTTGGACACAAGGGTGCATTTTGTGCTAAGAAAATAGTGCTCAATGTTAACCCTGGGTGGGTAACCCTGCTCAGCCGGCGGAGTTTGCGGAGATTTGCCTACTCTGTGCTCCGTTGCGAATGCGGAGGTAGCCAAAACTCCCCCTCTGTGGCGGAGCGGACTTAGCTGCTCCCTTCCACCTCCCAAATTCTTAAAAATTATTAAAAAAGGCACTTACCCAGGCCGACCATACGCCCTCTGTTCTCCACGCCTGCCTAGAGGAAGTCACAAAATGGATGAGCCTATCCGACTTAAAACGTAATGGTGACAAAACAGAGATGATGCTACTTAGCAACCAGTTAAAATGTATTTATAATACTATGTGGGCAGCATGTATGGGACCGGTGCCCATCCCAATAGAGATAAAAAGTGTGGGTATCTGGCTGGCCCAAGATCTCTCATTTAAAACCCAAGCCAGAAAAACCGCTGCACAATGGTATGGCATGTTAGAACTGATCCACAGAGTGCTGCCACTACTACTGGACCAAGCCAAAAAAACGCTGGTCCAGGCACTCGTCTTTTATAGGATAGGCTATGGCAATGCCCTTTATTTGGGTACCCCTAACCCTGTCATTGCAAAACTGCAGATTATACAAAACTCAGCTGCAAGACTTCTCAAGGATACCCAGAACCGATGTTCAGCAAAGCCAGCACTCCGCAAGCTACATTGGTTACTGGTGCAGGAAGGAATTAATTTCAAGGCCCTGTGTGTTGCCCATAAATCCCTAGGAGGAAAGTGATGCCCGATCTTCAAATCCATGATCTGCCCTTACAAGGCCACTAGAAGTCTACGCTCGGATGAGATGTACCTTGTAGTGGTACCAAGGATCAAGAAGGCCAGAAGTGGTGCCCGGTGTTTTTCGTACAATGCCTCCAAACTGTGGAATGGCCTGCCGCTGCATCTGTGCAGACAACCCAACCATCTAGCATTCCGGAAACAACTTAAAACCTGTCTCTTTCTGTAGAAGGCAGGTCCCACTCTAGTGTCCAATACAGCACTGGGATGCCCCTGGGTAGCCATGCGCTATATAAATTTCCTTCTATTCTGTTCTATTCTATTCTATTCTTCTTACCTGCGTGCCTGCTACCTCCCCTGCCAGGTCGCTCTCCTTCCTGCTCCTCTTGCGTCTGTCTTCATTGAAAATAACACCATGTTGTGTGTCTTGCACATGCATATGCTCACGCGCAAGATGTGAGATGTAGTGTTTTTTCAATGAAGAGGGATGCGAGGAGAGCACCGATGCAGGGAAAACGGCAGACATGCATGTAAGTGCCTTCTTTTATCATTTTTAAAGAATTTGGGAGGGGGAGGGAGCGCAGCGGACTCTACGGAGTTTTTTCCAAACTCCGTGGAGCTATGCTTAGAGGCACTACGCCAGCTCCGCCCACCCTTACTCAAGGTTGGATTACGCTCCTCGAGTAATTACTAGTAACTACTCATAATTTTATGGTAACCACCCATAATTACACTGGAGGCAAATATGCAAGTTATACCCAACCCTAAACCCAGCCTTGTTAAACATTGAGACATAGGTATAGCTTGAATGCTGTGGCACAGACAGCATTAGACCCATGTCTGAGCATATCCTTCATCAGCTGGGGCATTACATCAAAAACACAAAAGGTGATAGGAGGGACATTTTCTAAGTGTGTAACCTACTGGCAATCGCTCAGGGTAGCATTAATTCAAAGTTAAAACACTACAGATCCGAAGATGGACACTGCAATCTTATGGGATCTCAAGTCTTGTGCAGATTTTTTCAGGGTTGCAAGTTTTGTAAGATTTGCATTGCAAGCTCCTTGTAATGTATGTGCTCACATGATACTGCCATGGCCTGCAGCAGGGCCAACTGTGGATCCATGGGTGCAGTGTTCAACAGCTGGAGGTCCACTGTGTATATGGCTTAGGGCTCCCACAGGGCAAAAGAAGAGTTCTGCACTGGAAAGGATCACATGTGTCTGACCATGAGAGCAAAGAGCTAGGCTAGCAAGGAGGAGATTGAGAACAGAAGAGTAGAACAGTCTGGGAGCCTCATTTATGAGCCCTTGCGTCACTTTTACGCCGCCGGTGCGTCACTTTTTGTGACGCACCAGCAGCGTAAAAAATGTGCCTTGTTGCACCATATTTACAAAGTGACGCATCTACCTAGATGCGTCACTTTGTAAACCCCTGCGCTACATTATACCTACGCCAGGTATAATGTATGCAGGGGGGGCCTTCTGACGCAAGACAGGGTCATAGAAGTGACGCAGTGAAATCTATAAGATTTCACTGCATCACTTCTAGGACACAAATGCGTCAATTTCTTACGCCTGCCTCACAGCAGGCGTAAGACTGACGCAGTCCCTTTCACATTGGGCTTGCCCCATGTGAAAGGACACATTGCTGGAGTTGCGTCACTTTTGTGACACACTCCAGCAATGCGTCACTTTTGCGCCATACAGATACGTCAGAAATACTGACGTATCTGTAACTCCTTGCGCCATGATGCGTCATACTGTAAATATGACGCATCATTGGTCTCGCATGGAGGGCGCAGTGAAAAGTGACGCATCGCTGTTTTCACGCAGCGATGCGTCACTTTTCATAAATGAGGCCCCGGGCGTTTTAGTCGGGGCAATCAAGAGTGAGGGTAGTGTTAAAGTAGGCTTGTCTGATGAGAGGTAAGAGATTTAAGCAGATACAGGGACTCGCTTGTAGCAAGTGAGGAAAAAGAAAGATGCAGAAATTATGGAAGGAGATAGGAGACATAGGTCTCTGCCAGGTAAAAAGGGGAAGAGGTCAGACTTGGGAGGAAATTAGACAGGTGTTAAGGGAAGAGGCTCTATATTGGTGCAGAGAGGCCATCAAGGAATTCATCCCAGCATCATGAGACTATGGCTGAAGTTCCAGCCCTGGACAGAATGGGCCAGGGGCAGGAAGAGAGGGAGGCACAGCACCCAGAGAGATGATCATGAATTTACAAGCAGGAGATGAAGGCTGCATATAGCGAGATGGAAACAACAAGGTGAAAGAGAGTCTTGCAAAACATTTCTAAACAAATGTTTGGCATTGTTTAAGGACATGAATGCTCTCATGCAAATACTTACTGTAATAAAAGGGGTTACTGATTGAGGAGGTGAAACCCCTACTCCAGCAGCAATCACAATCCTTGTCAGGGTGAAGTCACAAGCAAACCCCAAATTAACCTGTGCTCATCCCTCTGGTAGCTTGGCACAGACCAGTCAGGTTTCACTGAGAGGCATTGAGTAAAGTATTTATGCAGCACTTCAAACGGTAATAAACAAAACACAAGAAAAATTCCATACCAAATTGGAAGAATAGAGTCAGCCTTAATAAATAATAGAAGATCAAAATGATAAAAAATCCAATCAGTACAACTGGAGACATACAATTTAAAAGATTTCAATTGAATATAGTGCCACAAAAGCACCGAAAACCAACTGTGGTTAGCTGGAACAAATGCCTAGATGCATCATTGAGAATTGCGAATCATTCATTATAATTTTTTGCAGAGAATGTATTATACTCCCGAAAACCTCACAGACAATGACCGATGTGAGAGATGCGGGGCAGAGGGCGCAGGTTTTCTGCACCTGGCATGGACTTGTCCAAGGGTGTTTGATTACTGGACACAGGTTCATGCGGCATTGCAGAAGATGGTGGCCACTCGGTTTGATAAAGACCCTCTCATAATGCTTTTGGGGTATACACTACACATACCCAAGATACACAGGAAATTTTTAGACACTGCATTGTTGCTGGCGACACGTAGGGTGGCCTGTAGATGGGGACGTGGCCGTGCCCCGAAATTTAAGGAATGGCTCACAGATCTGTTATATTGTCAGGAGCAGAATACGATATATGCTGATACACAACCACTACATAGTAGAGCCAGGGACATATGGGGCCCGCTAAGGGACTATTTATTGGCCACTGTCGATTCCTCCGATGATGGGTTGCGGGATGCTGGAGATGTGGCATTGGAAGTGATTGCAGGAGGATTATGAGTCACTGTACTGCTGGGTACCTCCTGCGGCATGCCTATATCATTGCTCGGAAGAATAGGGATGGGACATTCATGATGAGTGATGGTGTCATATTGATTACAGGAAGTTCTGCCGATGTTGCACATCGCATGCTGCACATCGCATGGTCTACTATGATCTGCTTGTATGGTGTATGGTGCGAGTCGCATTTTTCGGCCGTTTGCGAATGCAATTGCCAAATTTTGGATGCATCATGCTTTTCGCAATTTTAGGAATTGCAACCATGTTGCGATTTCTAAAATTGCGATTGCATTTAAGAAATCGCAATTTGAGATTTCTGAAATGCAATGCATGATTATTTTTAAATTGCGAATTCGCAATTTGGAAGGGGTAAATTAACATGAAGTTGAACTTCATGCTAATTTACCCAAAACTTTCCAACATGCACACGTTACATATTTGAAACTTTTAATTTACACACACACATGTCCTTGGGGCATGTGTGTGTGTAAATGGATCTTAATGTTAAATTTCAGGGGTGCAGGGATGGGTTCTTTGGACCCCCTCCTGCACCCTTGAAATTGCATTCACATTTTGCGATTCGCAAAATGAAATTCGCAAAATTGGAATGCCTTCCCATTCATTCCTATGGGCCTTTTGGCCCAAAGGAATCAATGGGAAGGGTTTCCTTAATTGCGATTCGCAAATTGTGAATCGCAATTAAGGAAAAATACCGAATCGCAAAAAAATAGCACATTTTTCATGCATTGCCATTTGCGATTTCTAAATTGCGATTCCTTAATTTTCGCAATTTAGGAATCGCAAACGGCAACAATGATGCATCTACCCGAAAGTCACTAGTTCCGGCCGACAGTGATTGAGTGCAGGGCGGCTACAGGGACCCAATTAGGCCTACTGAACAAGAGTACCTTAAATCTGGGTTGCAGAGTGTTGTGTGGTTCCATGGCAAGAATGCGTCACGCAGCCGAGTCGATGCAAGGTCCTGGGTGGAAATGCAAGACAGTGATGCAAGGTTGCGCATCGTCGGTCAAAGTGACCAACGATAAGGGGGCTTGCTATGTGAAGTCTGTTGTCAAGGATGCTTTGTGCACAGGCTGGTTCTGAAGAAGCTGCGGATGTTGCAATGCAGAGTTTTAAGTTGACGTTGAGGATACCATTGATGAGAGGTTTGTGATTAGAGTGCCTGTGTCGAGATGCGCCGCGTAGCTGTGTTTCCAATGAGACTGTGGACTGCGAAGATGATGGTAAGTCCTGGCTTTTGGAAAGTCTACACAGCAAAGACTATGCAGCATTTGTGCGCAGGGTTGTGCCACAGAGTAAGGAAGATGCTTCAGTTCTGCTGGGTCCAAGATGAGCTGGCACAGCACATTAAGGCTCACTTCTAAGGGTTCAGTACTGGGATTGCACCACTTGGCATGGTAGAACTCACAATTGCAGAGTCCAGGTGCTGGTTACAGGAGACCAGGGGTGTAGCTTCAAGGGGGTATTTTGGGTGTTACAGCCCCCATAATAATTGTATATTTTGATAAATAGTTGGGTACAGGTGAAGTGTCTGTCAGATTTTACCTGGGATATTTTAATGCTCCCACTGACAAAAACACAGACACACTCTCACTCATCTCTGTTTTGAAAGTCCTCAGAATGTTTGTTATTTTACAAAAAAATGTGTTTTACTCACTTAGTACTACTATCAATACGCATTCTTCTCCCTTTCCACTGTCTCTTATGTCCTGCTTGTTGTATGATGTATTTTAACATTATATGTCACAATGTTTGTTGGGAAATCTGACCCCACCACCCCCCCAACCTTACTGACCAAGCTATGCACCTGCAGGAGACCTAGCCCTTGGAGTCACTCTGGTGGTCCTGGTTACAGGTTGCAGGTCCAGTGCTTCTCACCCAGGCAAGAGGGCAGCAGGGTAGCAGGTCGGCAAAGCAGAGCAGCAATTCTTAAGTGCAGAAACCCAGCAGAGTGCAAGTCTTTCAGCAGCACAGCAGTCCTTTTCCTAGCGGAGTCTTTCTCAGGTCCAGAAGAGCGCTCCAGACTTGGTGTCTGAGGTTCAATATTTATACCTGGTGCCCTCATTGAAATGGGAAAAGCTTCCAGAGTATTCCCTTTCATCTGTTCAAGTTTCCTGCCTCTCCTGCACTGGCTCCAGACTAACTATAGAGAGAATACAATCATTTGTGTGAAGACAAGACACAGCCTATTCAGGTATAAGTGGGGCTGTGTGCCCATCTTCCCCACCATACTGCCAGTGATGGCCCATCCAGGCACACCAAAGTTCTCTATTGTGTGTGGCTGTCTGGAATGAATACACAAAGAGAAACTGTTAGCTACACCTAGTAATGTGAATCAGAAACAGGCTGCAGGTATTAAATGGCTGCAGCAGGAAAAGGCAAACTTTCTAAAAGAGGCATTTTCAAATTTGTAATTGGTAATACGAATTTATCATAAAAGAGGATATTTCATTACAGTTCCAAATACATCAAGCATAAACTGTTTACCTATTCCCATTTGGAATCTATCCTTGCTAACTGTACTAAGGTAACCCCAATGCAATTCTATGTGAGAGGTAGGTCTTGCCATAGTGAAAAATAAATGTAAACGTTTGTGGCTATCAGGACATCTAATACATAAAAGTACATGCCCTAAATTTTCAACACTTTGTACCCTGGCATGTGGAATATTTAGGTCCTACCCTACGGGTGACATATATTAAGAAAGAATGTTTAGGCCTTGTAAAAGGCTGATTTTTAAATGGCTATATCAACCTATCTGCACAAAGGCTGCAATCGCAGGACCGAGACAGGGTTGCAAGACTACTTATGTGGGTTGTACAACACGTGCTGCAGGCACACTAGTTTATATAAGGCAACAACGTATCAACCGGAAATCACATAAAAAGACAGGTACAATATATGACAAATCAATGTCAAGTACATGGAAAAAGGGAGACCTCAAGAATTCAAGGAAAGACCAAAGCGTTGGTCAGTATATTTGGAGAAAAAACAGTAGTTGTATCAGTACGACATTACATTACATTATTTAAATGGTAACCCAGAGTACCCTGTGCACAATAGTACTTGTGAAGAAGTAAACGGCGCAGGGGGACAAGTGTAATAAGTGAAAACTTGCTACACTTGTCACTCTGCGTCGTTTACGCCTTCATAAGCACTATTGTGCACAGGATACCTTGGGGTTACCATTTAAATAATGTAATGTAATGTAGTGTAAATTCTTGAGGTCTCTGTTTTTCCATGTACTTGACATTGATTTGTCTTGTATTGTACCTTTTTCGTGATTTCCGGTATAGACATTGTTGCCTTATATAATGTAATTACCCGGTCTCAACTAGACCATCAGGTTTTTCTCCTGTTGTTTTCCTCTTGCAGGTCCACTAGTAGCATTTAATTTATAGGCCCGGGTACATGTAGTGCCAGTTTATTAAGGACTTATAAGTAAATGAAATATGCCAACTGGGGATATGCCAATGTTACTATGTTTTGAGAAGTGAGCACACGCACTTTAGCACTGGTAGTCCCAAGGCCAACTAAACCGAGATCAGATAAATATAGAAAAGTAAGGCAAAATGTTTGGTGTAATACCATCCTATGGCTGACAGGTCTAAAACTTAGACATTTTGGAGGCCTTTCTTGAATGGATACGGTGATTACTGGAAATCATCCAACAAAATAATAAATGCATGTGTGTATGTATATGGTGTTTCTATAGCACAAACCCACCCAAAAGGAAGCTGGGAGCTGTATATGGTCAAAGGCAAGCTAAAAGTCAATGAGTAAAAGGAGAGGGAGTTGAATTACTTACAGTTATTGCATTGTGATGTAATACTCTTTAAAGAGGTGAGTATTCAACTCTTTCCTAAACTGGAACAAAATTGGGACGGCCCTGATGGATAGCGAGATGCTCTTCTTATCCTGCAGTATGATAATGTTTTGGTTGTGCGTGTGCTGAGCATCACCAGAGATAGTGAGTGTTTACTACCTATGAAGTATCTGCTTCCCTCGATGCTCTGAGCGATACTGAATGTGTGCAAGTGAACTTTCACTAACATCTCCCATGAGAGTTGCATTAGGCTCAGGAAGATGTCTTTCATGCGCCTTTAGCACACTTTTTGTGCTAAATCCAACTCCTTGCAGGTTGTGGATGTGAGTTGACACAGGGGGTCAGAGGATGCCTCGAAACCTAGATTCCTTTAAAAGAGTGGGTATATTTACCTTTGAAGCTAAGGTAAATATGCTTGGGAAGACCATCATAAGTTACCTAAAGAGGACGTCCAAAACTACTTGGGATGTTGTTTTTTTAGCACACATGGTGCTCCGTGACAACGTGGCATATATCCCATCCGCCGCTATATGCAGTGCTGTCGCTGTAATTCATTTGCTCTGTCTTTGTCTTTAGGGAACTACGGTGCAGTATTCCAAATTTCTGATTTATATAGTTTGCCCATTCCTGCACGTATGTTAGAGTGTTCCTTGGCCAATTCAATTTGTTTATTGTTTACCAAAATTTGTTTGAGCTGTGATTTCTTGCGTTGTGTAATAGTTTTACCCAGAAGTTATCTGCACTTGTTCTTTTGTTCTCCTACAGCTTTTTTTTAATAACGTTTTCTCCTTTCTTGAAATGCTTCCCATGCAGCGTCCTTACTATTTTTTGTTTGTAGTGATCCAGCGCGGCTCTAAACAAAACCTGCAAACCATCACCGTATTTCCCAGGAGCTATCCCACACTACTCGTCGGTGGGGCCCATAACACCGCTAGTCATTCATGCACACAAAATCACCCTGCTCCTAGGATAAGTGAAAACTAGAGGAAGAGATGCTGGATTTTAGAGGAGTGTCTTATTTCATTCTAAAAATCTTATACACTATGTACATCTGCAGTTTATCAATATTACCATGGTTTTAGTCTTAAGAAACATTAAAACACCCACCATTTGGTCAATGGATCAGCTACTAAAAGTTAACTAATGGACAGCAAGACCAGCTTAATTCTCCATTTATTTAATTTTTATTTAGAATCAGTTCTCCTAGCATGACCTTATTTTATTTAGCCTTACTTCAATACTCACTGAAACATTTAATAACCTGGAGAGAAAGAGAAAAATTCAAACAGTTACATTTATTAACAGAATAGTTCAGAAACATAAGTTAGATAATATTACCAAGATTCCAGTAAATGGACATCAGAGTTAGGACAGCAATGTTCTCAAAAACCACCTCTCTATTCTTTCTTGATGTTCACCACCCATCCGGACTCAGCATCAATCAAAAGTTAAAGTCAAGAAACATTTCAAAGTCTTTGCACCATAGTAAAGTTTGTCAGTCCGGCAGCATGTCGTGGTGCGAAAATAAAATAAAAAACAAGCTTTTTCCTTACTTCCAAACGTCCTCTTTTATACCCTTTTTTCCTAACTTATCTGTCTCCCACTATTCTGACTACCCGTCTCAGTGAGATGGGTGTGGATGGGCCCGCCCTGAGCCTTCTAACCTCCTTTCTTAGTCAGCGTGAACAAAGGGTCAAATTGGGCCTCTTCCTCTCCTCCGTAGGGAATTTGTATATTATTTCATGAAAACTTGGTTACATCTGAGTATGAAGGTGTTTCATATTTGTTCTGTTTTTGTGGCATATTGCTCGACACTTATGGAATTGATCAGACCTTTGCACTGGGCTGTAAAATGTTTGGGCTTCATGGGATAATTGTAATGCATATAGTATTGACATTACAACTTCGTACTTTGTATCAGTTCCAGCCCTGAGGAAGCCGTAGGGCTACCCTCTATCACAGCGAAACGCATTGGCATAAGTGATTGGAGGAACTGTTGATATTAAAAGAAGAAAAACAAGAGCCCAACTGATTATTGTTTGCTTTGTTGTATGATAACTGTAATTTCTAGTATATAAGACGTGTGCTCCAAAAAATGGTTAATAGTTGATCAATCCTTTGATTGAGTTTTAGGGAGGTAGGGTGTTCTCTTCCCCTTTTTGTATGCACCACACTCTACTGTATTAAACTAGACTGAAGTGTGATTACTATATGAGAGCCTATATATCCTCTGCACCCAACCAAGTGACTCTAAATTAGGGTGGGCAGCTCTGTAGGCACTTTTGAAATAATCAAAATGAGTGATATTTTAGACAGGGATAGACTGACAGCAGAATTATTTGACAACCTTTGTAAAGGGAGACCTGTCAGTGAAGCTGTCAGGAGTGGCAAGCAACAAAAAGATAAGGGATTGCGCAATACATTTGTTAGACTAGAAAAACTGAAACAGTCTGAGATGTCTAAGTAGTGGGACGGAGCGACCTTAAATCAATCAATCAATCAATCAATCAATTTATCAATCAATCATTTGTAAAGCGTACTACATACCCGCGAGGGTCTCAAGGCACTGGGGGGGCACTACTGATCGAACAGCCAGGCCTTGAGTATCCTCCTGAAGGTCAGCAGTCTTGGGTCTGTTGTAGGCTCAGTGGGAGGGTGTTCGATGCCTTGGCGGCGAGGTGGGAGAATGATCTCCCACCGGTGGTTGTTCTTTGAATGGGCGGGACGGTGGCGAGTGAGAGGTCGACGGAGCGTAGCTGGTGGTTGGGATATAGAAGGAGAGCCGTCTGTTGAGGTAGCCTGGGCCGGTCTTGTGGAGTGCCTTGTGTGGGTGGGTGAGGAGCTTGAAGGATATCCTCTTGTTGACGGGGAGCCAGTGCAGGTTTCTCAGGTAGGGGTGATGTGGCCGTCATGTGGTACGTTGAGGATCAGTCGTGCTGAGGCGTTTTGGATGTGTTGTAGTAATTTGATGAGCTTGGTCGGGGCTCCCTTGTAGAGGGCGTTTCTGTAGTCGAGTCTGCTGCTGACGAGGGTCTGGATGATTGTCTTTCTTGTATCTGCCAGGATCCATCCGTAGATCTTGCAGAGCATGCAGAGGGTGTTGAAGCAGGAGGAGGACACGGTGGTGAGGGAGAGGATCAGCTGAGCAGTATATCAAGCTTAATAGAATTCCCAGAGGCCTCCGTTCGCAGATCATAGCTACTTATGATGATTTATTAGGTGTATGAGAAAGAACTGACATCCAGTTTGATGAAATTGATTGAGATCTTATTAGAGAATGCAGACAGGAAAGTGACAAAACTGCAAACTGAGATTGCGCAGCTAGAAGGTGAAATCACAGCTCTTAACTTGCTGGAACCCACGGCTAAAAGCTATAAAATCTTGAAAGGAATCTTATCCAATCATCAGAATGACATAAAACAAAGAAAAGCTCGCAAACTGAAGCGTGATGAGATCGATTAAAATAGTGGGAGAGTGTTTACTTTCTTGAAAAAATATGACTATCTTATCCAGACAGATAAAACTAAGCCACTGCCGGAACCATTATACACTAGTTCTAACAGTACCTCCTTGAGCACTGTACCAACTAGTGACAGTGACACAGAAGGTGCGTCTGGCTCAATTATAAGACAACTACACCCTTTGGGGAACTCCTCCTTTTTACAAGAGGTAAATCGCATAAAGAGGGGGAACCGAGAGCAGGCGAGAGAACAGGGGCTATAAAAAAACCAGAAGGGGAAAAAAGAGAGGCAGCAGGAGGAGACAGGGCAGGGATGAAAACAAGGTCCTAGGACAACAAGGATTGATTACTGAGATGGACAAAGAGGTGGAGGTGGTGAACCTATCGGATTGTGTACTTACGGAGAATATGATAACTTTGCTGAAGAAGGGTTTGGGATTTTGTCCTAACTTCAAAGGTGACATGTGTGATAATAAGATTGATCTGTTTAAATTTATTAGACTAAAACAGAAAAATATTTTGCACTGAATCCAAAGCAAAATAAAGAGACAACTACACAAATATGCAGTACAGTGTCTAATTTATTAGCCATTGGTGATATCCAGGACACGTCACCCTTCTCTCGATTCCCGAGTTGGAGGAGAACCCAGTGACCGTTGCCAAGGTTTTGGAAGACCTAGATATTAGACCAGACTTAACAATATCAAGTGGACTTAAGACCAAGTCCAGATGGTTTCCCAACTTAACCAGTGGAAATAATATGGAAATATTTCATCCTCTAGTCATCAATGATATTTTGTGCAGGGAATTTGTATATTATTTAATGAAAACATGGCTACATCTGAGTATGAAGGTGTTTAATATTTGTTCTGTTTTTATGGCATATTGCTCAACACTTATGGAATTGATTAGACCTTTGCACTGGGTTGTAATCCCTGTAAGAAATTGGGTTACTGGCTGAGGGGGAGGGTGAACCCTTCTCAAGCAGCAACCACAGTTCTTGTAAGGGTGAAGCACAATCCAACCCTAAATTAACCTGTGTTCAACCCTCTGGTAGCTTGGCACAGAGCAGTCAGGCTTAACTTTAGAGGCATTGTGTAAAGTATTTGTGCAACACTTCAACAGTAATAAAGTGAAAACACCAAACATAAAACGATCTCATACCGGTTTAGAAAAATTGAGTCAATGACAAAATCCAATTTGTTTATTCGTTAATGCAGAGAAATACAATTTTAAAAGTTTTAGTGAACATAGCTCTAAAAAGCACAACGCGCCAGCTATGGATATCTGGTTGCATCAGTCACGAGTTCAGACCGGCCAAAATGGTGAGCCAGTTAGGCAAGCTGAACAAGAGCACCTTAAATCCTGGTTTGCAGAGCATTGTGAGGTTCCGCATAGAAGATGGGCTGTGCAGCTGAATCCATGTATCAGTTTCGAGGAGCTGGCAGGCTGTGATGCAAGCTTCAGCGTCATCCTCGAGGATTCCATCGACAAAAGATTGTGATGCGAAGTCCAGCGATGTGTTTGATGGGAATCCAGTCTCATTGTGGAGGCTGCTTTCAACAGGGATGCAAGGGCCTGAGCAATTGCTGAGCAGCAGGTCCGATCAGGCTGGGGGCTGCGAGGTGATGCAGAGTCCTTCCTTTGGGGAAGATCCACAAAGCATAGGCGATATGTCTGTTCTATTTGGGGTTGTGCCACGCAGCGCAGTAGATGAGTAGGTTCTGCTCGGTGCACCTTAGGCCCACTTCCAAGGCTAAGGCAGGATAATGGCAACTTTCTAAAAGTAACATTTTCTAAATTGTTATCTCAAATCTAAATTTACCATAAAAGAGGATTTTAATTTGCAGTTCCAATGACACCATACATGAATGTGTTACATGTTCCCTTTTCCCATTTGGATGCTGAATCTTATTAAATGTGATTAGCTAAATCCACTGTAATCCTATGGAAGAGGTAGGCCTTCCAGTAGTGAAAAACAAATAAAAACATTCTTTACTACCAGGACATGTAAATATAAAAGTACATGTCAATGTTTTAAATATATTGCACCCTGCCCTCTGAGCTGTCCAAGGCCTAGTCTAGGGATGACTTATATGTATTAAAAAGGAAAGTTTGGGCCTGGTCAAGGTTTACGTCTCGTCAAGCCCCATCCCCACACAGAGTATCAGGCATTAACTGATGAACCTACGCAAACCCCTGGAAGGACCCAGCAAGAGAAGACCATCAGCTTATAGAAACCGGTCCTCGGAAGCTTGTTTCTGGTCCAGGGAAGGCATGGCTTGGCAGTTCGGGCTGGACTGTTCCCATAAGGCACAGGGTCAGACTGATTTGCATATGGCCATGTCTGAACTGGGGTGGCAGAGTGTGCTAAACGGTGATGGATTAAACCCAGATCTGCTGACTGCGTGTGAGTGTTTTATTGGTTCAGATGCTCCGTCCATCACCACCCCCTTTTGTACCACTTTGTTTGCCATAAGTTGGCAGGGTATGCTCAGACGTGAGTCCTTTGATCACTTTGCCACTGGATTCAAGCAAGCCAGGCTGAAGACGGCTGAAATGCCAGAAACCGGTCCTCGGAAGCTTGTTTCCGGTCAAGGGAAGGCATGGCTTGGCAGTTCGGGCTGGACTGTTCCTATGAGGCACAGGGTCAGACTGATTTGCAAATGGCCATGTCTGAACTGGGGTGGCAGAGTGGGCTAAAGAACGGTGATGGATTAAACCCAGATCTGTTGACAGGGTGTGAGTGTTTGATTGGTTCAGATGCTCCGTCCATCACCACCCCCTTTTGAACCAATTTGTTTGCCATAAATTGGCAGGGTATGCTCAGACGTGAGTCCCTCACTCACTTTGCCACTGGATTCAAGCAAGCCGGGCTGAAGATGGCTGAAATGCCAGAAACCGGTCCTCTGAAGCTTGTTTCCGGTCCAGCGAAGGCATGGCTTGGCAGTTCGGGCTGGACTGTTCCCATGAGGCACAGGGTCAGACTGATTTGCATATGGCCATGTCTGAACTGAAGTGGCTGAGTCGGCTAAAGAACGGTGATGCATTAAACCCAGATCTGCTGACTGGGTGTGAGTGTTTGATTGGTTCAGATGCTCCGTCCATCACCACCCCCTTTTGTACCACTTTGTACGCCATATGTTGGCAGGGTATTCTCAGACGTGAGTCCCTTGCTCACTTTGCCACTGGATTCAAGCAAGCCGGGCTGAAGACGGCTGAAATGCCCGAAACCGGTCCTCGGAAGCTTGTTTCTGGTCCAGGGAAGGCATGGCTTGGCAGTTCGGGCTGGACTGTTCCCATGAGGCACAGGTTCAGACTGATTTGCATATGGCCATGTCTGAACTCGGGTGGCAGAGTGGGCTAAAGAACGGTGATGGATTAAACCCAGATCTTTTGACTGGGCGTGAGTGTTTTATTGGTTCAGTTGCTCCGTCCATCACCTCCCCCTTTTGTACCACTTTGTTCGCCATAAGTTGGCAGGGTATGCTCAGACGTGAGTCCCTTGCTCACTTTGCCACTGGATTCAAGCAAGCCGGGCTGAAGACGGCTGAAATGCCAGAAACCGGTGCTCGGAAGCTTGTTTCCGGTCCAGGGAAGGCATGGCTTGGCAGTTCGGGCTGGGCTGTTCCCATGAGGCACAGGGTCAGACTGATTTGCAAATGGCCATGTCTGAACTCGGGTGGCAGAGTGGGCTAAAGAACGGCGATGGATTAAACCCAGATATGTTATCTGGGTGTGAGTGTTTGATTGGTTCAGATGCCCCGTCCATCACCACTCCCTTTTGTACCACTTTGTTTGCCATAAGTTGCCAGGGTATGCTCAGACGTGAGTCCCTTGCTCACTTTGCCACTGGATTCAAGCAAGCCGGGCTGAAGACAGCTGAAATGCCAGAAACCGGTCCTGGGAAGCTTGTTTCCGGTCCAGGGAAGGTATGGCTTGGCAGTTCGGGCTGGACTGTTCCCATGAGGCACAGGGTCAGACTGATTTGCATATGGCCATGTCTGAACTGGGGTGGCAGAGTGGGCTAAAGAACGGTGATGGATTAAACCCAGATCTGTTGACTGGGTGTGAGTGTTTGAATGGTTCAGATGCTCCGTCCATCACCACCCCCTTTTGTACCTCTATGGGCTAACCGCCATAGGCATCAGTGGAGTGGTCCTGATGCCAGGGATACAGATAGCTGAAGATGCTGAACCTGTGGTGGGATTCTTCCTGGGGCATTCTCCCAGTCCACGAACATACTGTAGTGACTTTGGTCACAGGGGTCAATGTCCCTCAAAGTCTGGTTGAAGACCAGCCAACAAACAGTTGCCACTGACCTACTGGTCTCCGGTGATAATGAAACCAGTGGTTCCCTTGAACTGAGGCTAGTGTCCATCTTGGGTGAAGAAAGCTGCCTCCGACGACTATCTTAGTTCCAGCAGACTCAGGTACAAATTTTGAGCATTGGGACTTGGTCTCCTAGGCTGCACTTTGGTGTTAAATGACGGTAACATGATTGTTTGGTTACCACTCACAAAGGCAGCCTTTTTCAGCTTTTGTGGCCTTACAGCTGTAACAAGAAACCAGCCTACTGACTCTTGGTGGTTCTTCTTCTCTCTGGGGCTCGGTATGACTTTTCCTCAAGTAGTGGACCACAGGCACAATCCTTTCTTTGCTAGCACAAGGACCAGCAGGTGCAGCCCACTCTTTGGTGCAGCCCCTGTTTGCCAGCCTCAGGGAACAGCAGGGAAGTCCTCGTTTCACATGATATCTTAAAGATTTTCGGGTCCCATGCAAAAATTATTATCGGAGTCCCTTTGAATTGTATTAGTCTTTTTGATAATTCAAGCCTTATGTTGTCTCACAATATTGAATGATAGGTTAAAGTTTAAAAAACAGAAATACACAGAAGAGAGTTAAAGAGAAATGTCGATTTCCTAGGGGTCCACTTTGAAGGTGGGGGCCCTGAATAATTTCCCACTTTGCTCATGCCTTAAAACGTCTCTGTATCTTTGCTCCCCTAAAATGCAGACATGATCTGAGTGCCAGCAGTGCCACTTTTTTATTTAAGTTTAATATGCTTTATTGAATCATAAAAGTCAATTACATACATTAAAGGCCTAAAAGAAAACATCAGAATATAAAAATAACTATTAAACATAATGGAGTAGGCAACAGAATCATAGTAGAAAGCTATTTACATTTTAGGGAAAATAGGGGGTGGGAGAGAAGGGGAAGGGAACAGGAGGGGGTACAAAATGTATTAATAGGTACTAGATAACTGCTAAAACATTATGCTCCTAAGAATTATACAATATAAGACCAAATTAACCGTTGAAATAAGAGCTCTATCTAATAGTAAAAGTAGAGGAAAAAATATATCATAGAGGAAGGGATCCAAGGGGTATGGAAATTTTCAGAACGGCATTGAGAAACGTTATTAATAGAAACTGTATTCATAGAAACTGTATTCAAATAATTAGTTAATGGCAGCCAAAAAACATCTCTATTTACATGTAGATTACAGTGGGATGCATAAACAACATCTAACCTATAATATTGGCATACAGTAGTCCACCATGACTTAAGTGAGAGTTTGGTCAAACATTTCCAGTTCATCGTAATTTGTTGAAACGCTAAAGCCAACATGAGATCAAATAAATGTTTGTCCGGGGATGGCAAAGAAATAGATTCTGATAGACTACTCAAAAAAAGAATAATATTGGACATGGGAGTGTGGATCTGAAAAATGGTAGATAAACAAGCCCATATTTGTGTCCAAAAAGAAATTACAGGGGGACATGAAAAAAGGAGATGTGAAAGGTCTACTGAAGGAGAATCACAGGACCAGCATTTCTTATCATTTATGTGTGTGAAATTAGCTATAGAAGTAGGAGTGAAATATAATCTGTGATATAAATAAAACATGGATTGAGTGGCAGAAGCAGATTTTGAAATCTTTAGCGATTGAGCCCAAATCTTATTCCATAAATCAGTGCTCCAGTGGGAGTCAAAATCAGATTCCTAAGCAAGTTCAATCTTAGTTGTATCACGTTCTGGGTTTGTGGTGAAGAAAAATGTATACATTAAGAAGGCTTTTGGAATTTATGTCAATATTTTTAATACTGAGTCCTGAGTGACTGAAGATTCATCAGAGGGAAGGGAATAAAAAGTACTTAGAAGTAATTCCATTAGTATGGAAAATGTATATAAAAAAGAATGAGGACATTTAAATGTAGTCTGAAATACAGGAAAAGAACAAGGAGAGGTACCATCGAACAGATCTTTAACCCAAGTAATACCCCTTATTCTCCATGAGGACCACTATAAAGGTCTATTATTAATAGTTATAAGACGATTATGCCACAGAGGAGAGTGCAAGAAAGCATTCCTGGATATCATTTTTGGTTGAGAATGAGATCCTAACAAGGAGCACGTGTGTTTAAAGAGTGGAAGGAATGTGAGGGCATTTTTAGCAGTAAAAGAAAGAACTTCCTTGGTGGAGAAACGGGTGAGTAAATAACGCTCAATATTAACCCATAAAGGAGTAAAAGGAGAGGATTCCTTGAGAAGACAATAGGAGGCTTGTTTTAAACTGAAAACCTTGTGATATAATCGAAAATCTGGAAAATGTACCCCACCTAAACGTCTTGGTTTCCTAAGATGAGTTAAGGAAATTCTAGATTTTTTGTTTTTCCATAGAAATTTAGAAAGAAGAGAGTCAATTTTTTTGAAGAAGGTAACAGGGATATGTATTGGAATCATTGAATAATAGTATAATAGAATGGGAGTAATCATCATCTTAATAGAGTTGAGTCGGCCCCACCAGGAGAGAAAGACAGGATTCCAGGAAGTGAAGAGTTTAAAGATACGGTCCAAGGCTACATCTAAGTTTATTTCACTGATTTGGTAATAGAATTTGAAAACCAAATGCCAAGATATTTGATTTTAGAGCTGTTCCAATGAAAGCCAGCGGGCTGAAACTGCTGCTTGAGGCAGAATTTAGTAATTGGTAAGATTTCTGTTGCATCAGAGTTAATTTTATAACCTGATACCACAGAAAAATCAGATATCTCTTGTAATAATGAAGGGATAGAAGAATCTCGGTTGGAAATAAAAAGCAAAATATCATCATCTCGGTTGGAAATTAAAAGCAAAATATCATCAGCATAAGCCGATAGTTTTAGATGGTGATCCCCATATGGAAAAGCAAAAACAGAAGGGTTTTGACGAATGCGAGAAAGAAAAGGTTCAAGAGGAAGAACAAACAAAAGAGGGCATAATGGACATCCCTGTCTAACACCACGATGAAGTGAGAAACGTTGCGAGATTTGACCGTTAACGATAGTAGAAGCAGAAGGGGTAGAGTAGAGGAGAGAAATAAGAGAAATTAATTTAGTACCAAAACCATGCCATCAAAGGGATTTCAATAAAAAGGACTAATCTACTCTATCAAATGCTTTTTCTGCATCAATGGAGATCGCTGCGAGAGGGAAAGATAAAGAAGAGGCTTTGTTGAGAACATTGAAAAATAGACGAGAGTTGTCAGAGGTTAGCCTACCTTTAACGAATCCACATTGCTCGGACAAATTAAATGAGGAAGAAAGGATTCAAGTCGTAGAGCTAAAAGTTTAGCATACATTTTATAATCAACATTTATTAACGAGATAGGGTGGAATTTTTGCAAAATTTGATGTCTTTGTCATCTTTATAGATAAGACAGATAGAGGCTTCTAGAAATGTGCCACTTGCTGCTCCCGCGGAACAGAAATGTTGGAAAAGGTTAAAAAGTTTTGGTAATAGCAAATTAGAAAAATGAAGATAAAATTCTACAGAAAAGCCATCAGGGCCGAGGGATTTATTTTTCTTTAAAGATTTCAAAGAGGAGGATATTTCCTGTAATGAAAGATCTGTGTTTAAAGAGAAGAAATCTATATCAGAACATGAGGGAGGGGAATAGTATGAAGATAGTCATCGATAAGTGAATCTGGTGGGGGTGACTCAGGAGTATATAAGACGCTATAAAATTTAGTAAATTCGACTAATATGTCCTGATCTTTGAAAAGAAGTTTACCATCAGTTGAGTGAATGCATTCAATTAATGTCTTTTCTTTCCTAGATTTCTAATAATTAGCAAGAAGTGAGCCAACTTTATTTTGCCCGTTCTTGATAATATGCCCCAAAGTTTATTATAAAACCGTGATCTGTTGCTTTAAAGCTATACCATATCGTAACAGGAGATGTAGAGGGATCGTTATTAATAGAAAAAAAATCTTCAGCAAAGGATATAAAAGGGGGGGAAAAATTTGGAACCTGTAAGATAATTATTAAATCTTCATCTAGATG
This sequence comes from Lissotriton helveticus, assembly GCF_964261635.1. Lineage (NCBI taxonomy): Eukaryota > Metazoa > Chordata > Amphibia > Caudata > Salamandridae > Lissotriton > Lissotriton helveticus. The sequence goes on along the minus strand of NC_136069.1, from coordinate 1,693,134,967 downwards.
TTTTAGAGCAGGGAGGAAGTAAATCAAAGTCAGCAATTACTGGAGCATGATCTGAAATCAAAATGGGCTCAATCGAGGAAGAAATGAGGTTCTGGGACAAGGATTTTGAGAGAAAGATGTAATCAATCCGGGATAGAGATCCATGTGGAGGGCAAAAGAAGGAGAATTCTGATTGGTCTGGATTGCATAGCCACCAGGCCTCCACTAATTGAGTCTGTGCAATAGTATGAAGAAATTGTTTGTGTTTTATGGGGAATAAAATGTACCTAGGACTTGCGATCAATAATAGGGTCTATAACTTGATTGCAATCGCCACCTAATATAAAATATAAAAAATTCTTCTTTATGTTGAAAAAACTTTTCTGTGATGGCAGGCCAAAAAGTGGGATCAGGTTGAGTTGGACCATAAATGTTAAACACAGTGAGAGGGACATTATTAATTAGTAATATGACTAGAATCCACCTACCATCGGAGTCAATATCTTGCTTTACAACAGAGCATTTCAACTTTTTATGACATAGTATAACAACCCCAATACTGAGCCAACCCAATTACACTTAAGGTAGAGAGTTTCAGCCTCAGATAAGTGAGTTTCTTGGAGCAAAACTAAATTAGGTTTATATGAGGCCAAATGTGAAATAATTATCTGCCTCTTTATAGGCTTATTAAAACATTTCACGTTCCATGTGATAACTCTGAATGGAAAATATTAACATCATGTAACAATAGTATAAACGGTAAAAATTGAAAAATACAAATGAGCATAAAATAACAAATAGTTATGTAATGAAAGGAAAGTCAGACAGAAAAAGAAAGGAAAAGAATGAATCCAGTAGAAAAAGGGAAGGAAGCAGGAGAAGAGGAAGAATGGAAAGAGAAAAGAGAAGCAAGAGGAGACAGTACATATCCAACAAGGATGACTGAAAAAACATACCTGAAGGGAGCAAAAAAGATACAATGGGGCGGAGCCGACACATGAAACGATGAGACGCCTGAACTTGGGGAGTCCAGACCGCATTGGGATGAGGGAGAAAAAGGGAATGAATAATGTGGATTTGAAAGTACACAAATGAGCCTGTAGGGATATAAGAGAAGCAAATATTTAACATTAAAAAATTAAGTAATTACAGAGGATATTACATGACTAACAAACAAATGACAAAAAATATGACAGAACAAGAACCATATAAGAAAGTTGAATGAACAATTCATGAAACTACGAATGAACAATGGTAGAGGAAATAATAAAAATAACTAAGACACTGAAAAAGGTATACTTGGACAAGTAGTTAACTCATGGAAGGGTCCACGGAATCTGACGTGACTGTGAAATTCAGGAGAGTCATCCAACAGAGGTACCAGCAGTGTCCATATCACTAGTAGTATAAGAATTAATGAATTTCCTAAGCTTCGCAGGACCTTGAAAGGACCGGGTTTCATTCTGAAAAGTCACTTTAAATATTCAGGGATGAAAAAGTCCATATCTAGCACCAATAGAGCGTAAGGGTGGTTGAAGATTCAGGAACTCCTTTCTTCCGGCTGCTGCAGCATTAGATACATCTTGAGAGAGATATACCCTCTGACCAAGCCGAGAAATTTGTCGTTTGGCTCTAGCTGCAGAAAGGACTGAGAGCAGATCAGTATATTTCAAAACTAGAATAATGACTCCTCTTGGCCTGACTGGAGATGTAGAGCTTAAAGAATGTGGGCCAAGTCTGTGGGCTCTCTGAATGCTAAGGGATGTAGAAGAAGGCATATCCAAGAGCTTTGGCAAGAAGGAAGAAAAGAAGGAGACAGGGTCATTATCTTTGATAGCTTCAGGTAATCCATAAATACGTAGATTATTCCTTCTATTCCTGTTTTTCAAATATTCAGTATGCTGTCAAAGATTACGTACTTCATGATCAGAAGTAGAAAGCCTTTGAGAATCAACTTGGACCATTGAAAGTTGCTGTTCCATTGAAGAAACCCTGGTTTCCATTGTAGACCACTTTACCTCCAAGAATTGCATCTTACTGTTAGTTTCCTCTACAAAGGGACGTAAAGCGTGAATTATCTCCAATAACAGCTCCAAGGAGATGGGAGATGACGGCTTGTCAGGAGAGGGATGGTCATGTTTTAGACGTTTAAAAGACGAAGAAGGAGAAGTTTTTGTAGTGGTGGACTGTGAAGAAGAATGACTATTATAAGGAACACCTGCCATTGTTTCTGCTGTAAGGAATGAAGTTAGTACCGAAGAAGGAGAATGTGTAGATGAAGAGGAGTTCTTTTTAGATACAAAGACAAACTGAGGTTTGTGCAATCTTTCCATAAATAGAGATTACTCAGATAACATAGAGCACTTCCTAAAACATCAGCAGCAGCTTGCAGAAGTTATAAATAGGATAATGTAGAACTGTCTCTTGAGGTAACCAAAATATCCATGAGTACTTGTTCAAAAATATGACAAGAAGAAACATGTGCAGAAATAATCAAAAAAGATGGTCATGGAAGTTCTAAAAGCGCCATCATGACATAAAGCTTGCTGTGTACATCAGGACACTGCATTTAAAACATAGCAACCTCTTTAGAAAAAACAAAATGTTGGATGTTCTGAGGTGAGGAGATTATCATATATAATGACCACAGCCACCTAGTAGAGAGGGAAGAGAAATCCACACTGTAGCCAAGCTTGCTGCAATTTGATTAAAAATAGTTGTTCATTCATGAAGATTAAGTAGATAAATAAGAGTGGCACTTCATGCTCGATGTTATGTGTTAGCCGGTAGCCACCGAAAATGACGGACACGCTGTAGAGAAACTATCAGCGATAAAAAGAAACATGAGTGCTGTGCACTGCAGCCTAAAAATCATCTCACAAGGGTCCTGGCATGTTCCGATGTAGATGCTGGCGATTTTCGGGCAAAAATGAGTATAGGAAGCGCACCTTCGGATCTCAAAAGAAACCCAATGCTGCGGGTCATCTTGACCGGAGCCATAGCAACGCCCCAGCAGTGCCACTTTTAAGTTCAAACTTTGCCTTTGGGCTACCAGGTCCCTACGCGCCTGATAAGGGCTTCCTGGAAAGTGTGGCATATAGCTATCGTAGAGGGCAATATTTTGCGCACTCCCAATATGGCAAGACCCCTCTCTCTGTGTGTGGAGGACTACACTCCCACAGGAAAACTGGTTTGGTGATTGTTTCTTCCTGTCTGTCCCCGATGCAAACATGTCTATCAGACCGAAAGAGAAGCTTCACTATTTGCCCTTCAAAGGCAGCATCCTTTTGGTAGCTGGCCTTTTAGGCTTGCATCTTGTTTGGTTCAACAATGATGTCTTCAGCTGCACCCCAGAAAAAATTAAAACAATCTGACCCTTGTTTGATATTTGTACCCACGATAAAATGCATTTGCTGCTGCTTCCAGGTCACTTTTTGGCACAAAGATTCATTTTGCATATGAAAGTTGGTCAGTTCTGCCACTCTCCCTACTGTGCATTGCGTTGTGAGCGCCTACATTAATCAATAGTAACTCCAGGCCAGTGAATGCCTGTTTTTGAACTCATTCCAAAAATATCTGAATTTACTTGGTCAGGCCAGGTAGGCTTTGGGTATTTTAATTACATTTGTTTATTGATCCATATATTTGGTTCAAGTTCTCTTTACTCTTCTCTGTCAGCATACATTGTAGCCTTACTTTATTATAATAATTATATATGGTACCTACTCATTATTTGAAATCACCCTATTTCCGTGTGATGGGAAAGAACATGCTTGGAAGGTGTAAACATAGCATTAAAATTGCAGAGTTCATAAATCCCTTGTGTAATAACGGTCAGCTGCTCCTGGACTCATGTAATAAAAAAACCTGCCAGGGAGAGAAGGTGCATAGGGTTGTTTGATACAGAGCCAGCAAGAGGGCATTGATTATTTCATTGCTACTGGTGCCTACTCACCCCGAGTATTAAACTATACAGTGCAGGGCACACAACACAGGAGGAAGCAGCCTTGAGAGAAGCTCTACTTTGAAATTCAGCGGGAAGATGTCCACCTTTAAATATCTGCTGAAGAGGATCTGGGCTCAGCTCCCCATGTAGATGACCTGCTTATCAGGTGCAGAGTCACTCCCTGTGCAGATTATCAGCATCACAGGCACAGAGTCACTCCCTGTGCTGATTCTCTGCTTCACAGGCACAGTGTCACTCCCTGTGCAGATTCTCTGCTTCATATTCACAGTGCCACTCCCGGTGCTCCACAGACAGTCCAGCAGTCCATTCAATGGGTGGCTGGGCCTGTAGAGTGATTGTCCTGCTGGTCTTTTCCAGAGTGAGGGCTCTGCTGCCAGCCTGCAAGCTACAGACATCGAAACTTAACTCCTTCGTCCACGATGGAGACCTCATCGTGGGAGGCGTGCTCCTGGTTCACTCTGAGTACACTTCTCCTGAGCTCACATTCAAGGAAGTGCCACAACCTATATCCTGCAAAGGGTAAGAGTACTTTACTATGTCATGTGCACAATATAGTGTGAGAAGCCAGAACAGTTTATTGCATTGCGGTATGAATAGAATCATCATAGCTGATAGCCTGTAAAGGTGTAAGAACTATTTTGACAGTTTGAGTAGAAACGGCACAGCTGATATCCTGTGAGTGGTAAGAACAGTTTATTACTGTGTGGATAGAGGTGTCAAAGCTCATTTCATGTGATGAATATAAATAGCTTATTACAGTATTTACAGAAGTGTCACAGCTGACATCGTGTAAGGGATAAGAACACTTTACCACAGCATATTTAGAAGTGTCACAACTCATGTCCTGTGAGGGTAAGAACAGTTCATTAAAGTGGTTATAGAACTGTCACAGCTGATATTCTGTGAGGGGTAACAACAGTTTATTACAGTATGTATAAAAGTATCACAAATGATGTCCTGTGAGGGGTAAGAACATATTATTACACGATGTATAGAAGTGTCACAACTGACATCCTGTGAGGGGTGGCAAGAATGTGTTACAGTATGCATGGAAGTAATACAGCTGATGTCCTGTGTGGGGTAAGAACAATTTATTGCATTATGTATAGAAGTATCACAGATGATGTCCTGGGGCGAAGGAGAAGACTTTATTGTCATTTTTAAAATTTCACATCATGTGAAGGGTAAGACCAATTAATTATGGTATTCATGTACCTGCTACATCTACTGTCAAATGAGGGTGCAACAACTGTATTTACAATATGTGAGATGTATCACAGCTGATATCATATGTAAAGTACGACTTTTCTATTACATATCTATTTGTCATAGTGTCACAGCTGAGATCTGTGGGGCATAATAATATTTTAATATAGAATTAATAAAAGCCATGTCTCTGAGCCTAGTAAAAGCAGGGCAGCATTTATCCAAGTCACCATGGGTTACTGTTAACGAACTATTAGAAATATGCATGCATAATAAATCACATTCTTCCAATTTCATGTACAAAAACATGAAAATATTTTTCAATTATCACTGTGACAAGCACACTGTCACAAATTAAGCTCTGACTCTTTTATGTGACACACAGGTTGCAGAATCATCACTCTCTCAGTGTCTATTGTATGGAATATTGGCTGCAGAGACTCCCTCTCTGAGTCTCTCTTGAGCCACATCGACCTCAGGGAGCGTACTCTCAGTGTCTCATTCCTTACATTGGCTGCAGAGACCACTATTTCTCAGGGTCCCTTCTGCGACTCATTAACTTCAGAGAGATCCCTCTTACAGAGTCTCCCATAAGTTGTATTGACCACTGAGTCTGCACTATTTGACTCTCCCAGGAGATCCATTGGTTGCAGGAACTGCACTCAATCAGTCTCATTCACTTCTTAATTTGTAAATGAATTAGTTAAGCTGCCTAATTCTGCACTCAGAAGCCCGTGGCCGGTGCTACTAAATGACAGCGTGCCGAACACCAAGGCGGGTAGCCCTGAATCCACCTCATACCTCTTTAATCCACCACCAGACCCCAGACAACCCCTGCCCCTTTATTCTACCTGTGTAGACCCCTGCATTCCCTCTTCCTGATGGTTTTCCTGTCTCTCTTTCTCAATCTTTCTGATTTGTGTGTTTTTCCTTCTCTTGCTCCGACAAATATCTGATCGGGAAAAATAAGTCCCAGTCCCCCCAAAGAAGTGCAGATGGCCCACACCAGCAACCACCACCACAAATTAAACACTGGTCTCATATGGGCCACCTCAATTGCTGAGATCTGACTGTCTCATACGCCACATTTGCTGCAAAGACCATTATCTCTGGGTTACTTGTATGTCCCAATGGCCGGCGAGTCTGAACTCTGCCTGAGTCCCTATCACACCATCTGCGGACCCCCACTTAAATCCCTGTCTCTCACTCTCTCTGATGTCACATCAGCTGCAGATACCACTGTCTCTGAGTCTGGACTACAAAACATTGGTTGTGCAGACTACCAACTCCCTGAGAATGGGTTAGTATACTTTGGCAGCAGTGACACAGTCTCCGAGGCTAGCTTAATACACACTGGCAGCAGAGACACCCTCTCTGACCCTGTCAAACAGCAGGTTGGCTGCAGAGATGCCCCACTCTACTTCTCCCAAGCTCCACATGGGCCAGAGGGATGAAGAGTCCAAAGCAACAGCTTTCTCACACCAGAGTGACACCTCCCTCAGACCACACCAGCAACTCTCTCACACCACAGCAAAGCTCCCTCAGACCACAGTGACAGCTCCCTCAGAACAAAGATATGCCTCCCTCAGACCACAATGACAGCTCCCTCAGACCACAGTTACAACTTCCTTAGATCACAGTGACAGCCCCCTTGGGCCAAAGTGACAGCTCCCTCAGACCACACTATGAGCTCTCTCAGACCACAGTGACAGCTCCTTCAGACCATAAAGACAGCTCCCTCAGACCACAGTGACAGCTCTCTTAGACTACAGAGACAGCTCCCTCAGTTGACAGAGACAGCTCCCACAGACCACTGAGACAGCTCCCTCACGCCACAGTGACAGCTCCTCAGTCTACAGACACCACTTTCCCCGTTCTCATATACAGCTATATGACAGCCTCCAATTAGAGATGAGTAGGGGTTGTGCTTTGTGACCCTTCTGCAATGCTTCAGGTCACACTGTGCTGCCACGGGTGTTACACTGGGAATTATTAACCTCTCAAAACATTACCACCACAGCTGCCCAAGACCAGACCATTCCACCCATCTCCTATCCATCCACACCTCGACGCACACACTCACCAATCCAGGCAATCATTGTCATGTTCATCCAAAAATACACCAAGTTGAAGATACATTGGCAAGGCAACAGTTCTTTCCCGTGCAAGATCTTTTGACTTTGGGCATGTTCTTAGCCATGTTCTATAGCAGCCTACCTGCTCTGCAGCATTGCTAAAAGAGTAAAGAAAAGTGCTATGAATCTGTATAGATGTTTTATAAGACATGGGAGCCCACATGCATTTATGCTTGTTGTCGGCAATATTTGTGATATTATCAGCGAAATCAACAAAAATAAAAACAGCCTGTAGGCCATAAATCGATCTACAACCAGTCATGAAACAGGCCAAGCACTGACCAGTTAGATAACACATGCTATAAGGTGCACCCTGGGTTACAACAATATCAGTAATATGTACATACACAGAATTATAACACTTTTAGCACCACCGCTGGAGTAGCCATGCAGGTATACCCACTGTTGAGAGGTAAAATGCTTTTGGTGACCCTTGTTATGAAGCACAGGTGGTCCACAGACTGCCACTCCCGCACACTCTTGCTCACTTTACACCACTACGCAATGTGCAGGTACCAGCTTGGTCCGTACGGACACTTTCACACACACTTTCACACACATACAGACCTGACACCCTAGAAAGCAGGTGGGGATAGACAGTAAGCATAAACTAGAGTTAGACGTAAACAAAGGGGTTCTTGGCGCCACACAGGAAGTTCACAAACAAGTTGGGAAGCAGAAACAGGCTAAGAGCAACACACTGTTACAAACAGGGTTCCACCAGAGCCTTCTGGCACCAGCCCATTTCTGCGAAGCACAGGGGGGTCACACAGTCTCTTGACCTGCTCCCGAACCTTCTCGGAAGCATCCCTTCAGCCTAGTCAATTTCTCTTACTCCTACCTGGAACCATGAAGACTTTGGAAGGGCCAGAACGGGAGAAGGCAGTAGGCCCACAGTGATGGGGCCATTGAGGGAGCAAGCAGTGAATGGGGAACAACATGCTGGGGTGTCTCCCGGCTTGAGGAAGCACCATGTCGGTTACACATTGATTCGGGTTGTGCCCCAGAAATCTGGGCACATAGTCAGGTGGGTGACGAGATGAGTCGCACCAACCCCTTCATGTTACATGAAGTAGAGTTGCAATTCTGTACCTCCCTGGAAATGAGACGCTATGTTAAGCACACCATGATGTCAGTTGCATTAGACGATTCCGGTCACACTAGCAGGCGCAAAGCCTCCTGGGTTAGAATGAGACTCTACAATGGGTGCATCCCCCAACATTGAGGGTCACAACCTGTGAAGGGAACACCAGATACAATGCGCATGCAGTTGTCATGGAGCAAGAGAGAAATGAGGCACAGTCAATGAACCAGTGAATCTGCTCACCACCAACAAGTTGTTTATGCGTACAGAGGTCCTTTCAGTACAGGAACCACTTTGCCACATATGTGGACTATTTCTTGAGCTCCGGTCTCCAGGCACAATTCAATAGTTCCAAGCTCACATTGTGCTGTTCAGTTTTCAGCAGGCGATGTGGGAACTTAGAGGGCACCGCTCTCAAGATGTCACTGTTAGATGGTGTGGGCCCCTCGTAGGAGATCTTTTATATCCCTGAGATCTCTGAGAGAACAGGAGACCAGCCAACTGGTCCCTGGGATCCCACTTAAGGGTGCCACACATCAGCAAGTCATCTGCCCAGGCCAGCAACTATTCAGGAAGGCATGAAGTCCTTTCCGCAGGCAGTTATCCTCCATGTGCATAACAGAGTACTCCACCATGCAGACCAAGTGGATCTCTCCCCTTGGCAGGTGGCACTGTGTAGTTATACCACATTCGGCCTTTGAAGTTGGAGGAAGTTTAAAGGGTATTCCTTTGAACCATGGATGTGTACCCTGGCTTTCTATCTCGCCTGTCACGAGGCCACGGAATGCAGATCTCTATCTTTATGGGGGCATGATCTGGCCCAAGAGGCAAGGTGTCACAATCTCTGTCAACCATATATTTCACTACACCCGCAAATGTCAGAGGTCGGTATTAAAATGAATCCAGTGAAATGTCATGAATAAACTCAATTCATTGCAGCACGGTGGAGGAAGACCCATCCATGCAGACTCCAGGTATATCTTTTAAAACCAACAGTAGAATACAGTATTTCTCAACAGTTAGAACATTGGAACCTTACTGAAATAATAACATGTCGCATGCAGGGCCATGCGACCACATAACATATACATTTAAAGAGAACTTGCACAAAATAATACATACAATGTAATATATCTTCCTTATAAACAAAAAGAAAAACCAAAAACAGGAAAACACTATTTACATGAAGTCATTATATTTTTTTCAGAACCTGTAATACGTCTTGAATTTTTGACCCTATGAGCAACAGAATCATTACTGTCAAGATTGACATCTGTACACAAATTACCTTTAAATGAGGAATTTAAACGGGGACCTTTAGCCAACGTTTTGACATTCCAAATGTTACCATCTTGTGTCATTACACTATTAGCGACTTTTTTTTAACTGTATGGCTGTACAAAACTTGTCGGCACCTTTATTTACAAAACCAGGTTTGAGAATTATCACCCAATCTCCTATTTGAAAAGAATGTGGCCTAGTCTTCCATTTGTTATCATACCAAGTCTTGGTTTTTAAATGTTTAATTTCTACTCGTTTAGCAACATCACTTATACACTCTTTTTCACAACTAAAATTGTGTGATTTCTCTCTTAACCACCATGGAAAAACTTTGGATGCAGGATTCCTACCTTTAAAAAGTTTAAATGGACTCACTAAGGTGGTAGTGTGAGGTGTGATCCGATAAATTCATAAACGTTCTCTGAGAGCACTCACCCAATTAGACCCTGATTTAAGAGAATCAACAACAAAACGTTTGAGTACTCGGTTAAAACGTTCCACCTGACCATTTTCATGTGGTTCATAAAGAGTCGTGAATCTGTGAATGATAGTATATTCCTTGAGAAATTCTACCATCTCAGACGAAGTTAATTGAACACCATCATCAGTAATTAATATTGATGGACAACCTTCTCGAGTAAAAAATTATTAAAAGAAATTGATTACTGCACATGTCGTAGCCTTAGGAACAAATATTTACTTCAGGCCACTTTGAATGATAATCAATCATTACTAAAGCATATCGTACAGATTCTGGCAACGCATGGAATGGACCTGAGATATAAAAAAAAAAAAATTGCCATGGTTCAGTAGGCCATTTGACAACTTTTAATGGTGGAACATGTGGCTTTGGCATTCTTTCACTTGAAACACAATCCAAACACTCTCTGACTACTCTATCAACAAATTTGTCAATACCAGGCCACCAAAAATAACTTCTGACTAAGTGTTTCATGGAAGAAATACCAGGATGGGTTTTGTGTGCCATTTGCCATAAAACGTCATGCATACCTTCCTTAGGAATGCATTTGCCCGATTTAAAAACAAAATCACTTTCTAACTTTAATTCTTCCAAAACATTGATAAAGGGTAACAGATCAGGTCTTAACACATTCCTTTTAGGCCAACCATGCATGATGCACTTTTTAACTCACACCATTTATCATCTTTTCATTCATTATCACGCCAAAATTCTTCAGTTATATCTTGTAAATTATCTCGCAGTCTATCTTCAATGGTCAGCACAAACACATGCTCTTTAATAACATTGACTTTGTATTGATCACACAGTAGACGTGATAGAAAATCAGCTGTGACTTTTCTTTCCAGGTACATATGATGGAGCAGATTTCATCTGCAGTCATGCATTGTTTTATTTTTTGTGCTTCAGACAGGCTGCATTTAAATTGCCACGCACATTTTGGTGCAGGTTAAAAACATGGCACATGAAAAACATGAAAAGTGAGGCCTATTCACTTCAGACTGAAAATGCTTTTGCTGAATTAAATTAACATGTGTTTTTTTGCAATGTAGAGAAAAAGTGGCCTTTTTACCTTTGAAGATTTTTAATAGAATGTGTTTCTCTCTTCCCAGCACATCCATGTAAACTAAATGTATTATTCCTGTCTTAATAGACTTTGACTTGTTGCATATTTTGATAAACATTTTCAGTTAATAACACCTCTTTTTATAATGTGTGTGAATTAATAATGCACTTGGGACACATAATGGACTGATTTACATGAAATTAATATTATCTTTGTGTTTGTTTTATTTTTGGGGCCTACACAAAACATGGCTGCCTGTGAATCCATCAAGGCTTTGACTTTCAATTTAATGAGAAGGGAGCATGCGCAGACTGTGGCAGTTTTCCTCATGACAAGAACAGCGTGAACTGCACATTCTTGTCATTCTGCCAATGTACCAGTTAGTTAAAAGTATCCATCTACTGCGCTGAGAAGGAAGAAGGATGAATTAGATTGAAACATTTTTCCTAGTAAATGTTGCAAATGTTTATAAATGTATTTATTCATGTATGCTTCTTTTGTTAGGACTAGTGAAGTCAGGTTTTTAGAATGAGTCAGGGAAGTGTGACCTCATGCCTTTATGACTGACCAATCACGTAAGGTTCTCCTGAAAAATGTTACATCTTTGTGTACTCTGCCAATAATTATGGTATAAATACTGTCCTCTCTGGATGGGAGCCGCCACTTCTTTTTTCTCAGCTCAGCTGGCTTCTATGGGTTAGGTACGAGAAACGTCCCGGGAGATTGCTGAAGGGCGGGCTTGCGTCCGAGGAGTGTCAGGGGGAGGTTTCTTGCTTCCACGTCATATCTTGGCACTTCACGCCACATTCCTTTGAGGCCTGTGAAGGGCGGGCTGCTTTCCTCTTTAGACACAGACAGACAGAGAGTGCAGTGGATCAGGATAGGATTAGAAGCTAATATGTTTTGACTAATTAATTAGGTCTGAAAAGATTTATTTGATTTATGCATTTATTTCTCTTAATAGCACATTTTTGCAAACTATTTAAGTACTGATTAGCTTTGCAAGACTATTTTTCTTAGAAACTCTTTAAGACTTTTTCGCCACATTTTTCATAACTACATGTAATGCTTATATGCAGACTGTAATGTGTTCTGTATTATTGATATTTTTCCTGTTTTCCAAATTCTGTAACCTGATTGATATTTTACTAATGAATAAAGGGTCAGAGAAAAATTAACTTTTTGACTAGAAAATAAAACCCTTTAAAATAATCAACAACTCTCTTTATTGGCTTACAATAATAATTGCATTTTGACTGTTCATCTTTATTTAAATTTCTCCTGATGGTAATACATGGTGTGAAGGGCCCAACACCTTTTGAGCGGTAAAATAGAGGTAGCATGAGGGTTTTGCATTGAGAAACTACCAGAAGAAATTACCGCTCTCTATCAGTTTTTGGTAAGCAGAGGATGGTCATTATTGATTAGTTTGGTGATTAGTAATTATTGATTTCACCATCAACTACTCAACTAATGGATCATTGACCTTAAGAGGGAAATAAAATAATTGCCCAAGTTAGATAAATGTCCAAGTCCTGATTCCTGACTCCAATGCTCAGAACCTGAAGACTGGCAAAGCAGTACTGGCAGGTGATGCAAGAAGAGGTGTGAGTATCAATAGGGTTGTGAAATGTTGTTAATATGCTAGCATGTTTTTTGAAGTGTTGAAAATATTACGTTTTTTTGCTATTGGTGAAATTTAGCTCATTTTGAATTGATGGTGTTATTGATTATATTGGTAATTTCATAGGACATACTTTTTTGGTTATTGATTACATGTTTTAACTCTTCATGTTTAGTTAGTGTCTTGTTCTTTGTTGTCTGGAACACGCAGGTATGCACACCTGTGGAATCCCGGGAAGGAATAGCGGGTGGTAAATGGAAGCCACACTGCACTGAGGTTACTCGTCTGTTGGAATAGCACTGAGAAGCTAGGTAGGGCTGGCAGTGTTAAATTAGGGACTATTTTCTGTGTGAGTGATTAATAGCAAAGAGTTCGCTGGTGAAACTTTGGTCTGATATCACCTAGAAAGGGTCACACCAAAGGAGTAGCAGGTTCTTCTGAGCTTGATTGATAGCAAAAGGGTTCGCTGGTGAAACTTTGGCCTAAGATATATCTTGAAGGATAAGTCCAAAGGAGTAGCAGGTTCTTCTGAGCTTGATTGACAGCAAAAGGGTTCGCTGGTGAAACTTTGGCCTAAGATATATCCTGAAGGATAAGTCCAAAGGAGTAGCAGGTTCTTCTGAGCTTGAGTGAAAGGTAAGCGGAAGGGATTTACCTGTAGTGTTTGAAGAGTAAACGGAAAGTCTTACTTTGTGAAGGGTAAGCGGAATGTGTTACTCGCAGTGAATATAAATCTATCCTTTATTTAGCACAACAGACAGAGTAGCGAATGTATTTATGTTGTTACTAACAGAGTTATTGATTAAGAGAAATATTGCAGTAAGATTTTGTGGAGGGTCAGTGGTAGGAGTAAAACTGACTGAAATTTAGATTGACAGCTTGGAGAAAAGAAATTGCATTGAACTATTGCAAAAATGAAACTGTTTGAAGGTTTAAAGAAGCTGTTAGGAGGTAAAGTGAAAAATTCGTTTTTTATTGGTGATGCTCCTGAAGGAACACCTGTGCATTTTATGTCTACCAGTTTGGGACAAAACACATGTATGTGGGTTCAACAATGGTGCAAGATTACTGAAAAAGAGGGTGCTTTGAGGTTTCCAAAAGATGGTACTTTTGAATTGCAAATCATTGACAAATTAAGGGAAGTGTTATGTGAAATAAAGACACAATCTAAAGCTGCACAATTTGAGGCCTTAAGCATGTGGGAAAAGACAGCAAGAGAGAAAGCATGTGAGGATAAAAAGGTAAAGCATCAGATACAGGAGAAGGGAATTAATGCTGAAAAAGAGCTTCAAATAAATAATAATTCAGGGGATGAAATAATGGATGCATTGTTAACTGAGTGTCCACCACTTAATGTGGTTCCCATGAAAAATACTGAAAATAGTGCACCAGTAAATACTACAGGGGCTACTGTTTCTGTTGAACAGAGAGAAATACAGACTGAGAGAACTGTGCAGACATTTTATATTGAACCATTACCTGTTGATTCAGTACTGACAGTGATACCTCCAGGTGTTACTGCTTTAAATGTGCCTGATTTAGTCCAAGAATTGCAAACTGCAGACGCACAGATAATGCCTAGAAAAATTATGACTGTCCCAATTAATATGGTCCCTACTGAAAAGGTTGAAAGAGCTGCAGAAAAAGTGATTATAGAAGGGTTTATTTCAGAAACTCAGAACACACAGATTATTGAACATAAATTACCCCAAGCACTGAAAGGTGAGGGGAAAATGATATTTACAACATCTGCAGCCCAGGATAAAATAAATATATTTGAAAATTGGATTTTTCAAACCTGCTTAGAGGAAGCAGCAGTGATTAAAAATATAGAGAACATGGGAGAACATATTAACACAGGCCCTGAAAAAGAGAAACAGCTTAGTATTTTAAATGGAACATGTGAACATGGAGAAATTAACAATCTCTGCTGTTTAAATCATGAAAATGTGAACCAGTGTCAGGAAAAAGAATTCATTTCCCTGAGTATGGAAACAGTTGCATGTGCATTAACTACACATAATGGACTGACAGATCTGGCACAAAAATATGAAACTGATGTTTCAGGAAGTTTTCCATTTCAGAAAAGTTTCAGGGTACACATGGATGATGAAGCAAATGAGGAAATGTGTTCTTCAGGAATGCATTTGCACATTGCAGAAATAAAATATATTTTCAATTGCAATGGGTTTGAGAAATTAGGAGACAAGTGGGCAAGAAAACATGAGAAGAAACCACCAGACCTAGAAAGGAAAATGGATAAGGAAAAGAAGCCACCAGATATAGTTGAGAAAAATAATAAGCAGAATGAGGGAGAAGCTTTTGCTTACTCATTGAGAGAAAAGGTGGGAGAAATGTATGTTCATATGCCACAGAATAAAAGTGAACTTGCAGCATTTCTGAACACATTCCCACAACTGAGAGACAGACTTGTGCTGTGGTACCCACAAGTTGATGGATTTGATGACTTTTTAAAAGAGTTGTGCATTAATTTGGAAATGTTCTTTTATATTGCCATGCTGACTAAATTGTGCTTTGAATCTAAAGTTGTTGTTCAAGGGCCAAGTGAAGAGACAATGAAAAGGGTTTGCATGAATGCACCATCATTTTCTGTTGTTATGGAGGAAAATATAGCAGTGATTTATTTCCTAAAGGGCAGAGTGCTAGCAAAGGATGTTGATTGGGTACAGATTAAAAGAACACAGGATGGAAGTAAAGGTGTTTTGGTTTGTGCAAACTCAGGTATGGATGTTGTACTGCTGGAAAATGTGTCCTTTTGCCATCTTTATAACAGATTTGAGCATTGGAAGAAGAAAACTAAATTTAAACATGATGCACAAAAACATGGAGAAATGCAGGTGCAAAATATGCCAGTTAAGCAAATGCAAATGTCAGTTCAGAAACAGGTACCAATGGCAGGAATTTTTCAAGCACAGATGGTCCCACAAAATATGGAAAATGCTAACATTAATTTAAATAGGTTGTCCAGAGCAAATGGGAATTATTTCCTGAGAAAAAATCAGAATCCAGTTCAACAGGTTGCTCTTTTTGCAAATGAGAATTTTAACACTCACAGTTCTGAATTTACCAATTCCATTGTGAGGGCAGTGGAAAGTCCAGATTTAGTTGCAGGAGTTTTAAAAAAAAGAAATTACAAACCAAGTATTAGAAAATTGTGCACCAAAATTAGGCCCATTTGAGGAAGATTGCAAAACTGTTGTCTGTGACTCAGGCCTAGCAGGAAAAC
Source organism: Lissotriton helveticus (assembly GCF_964261635.1). Taxonomy (NCBI): domain Eukaryota; kingdom Metazoa; phylum Chordata; class Amphibia; order Caudata; family Salamandridae; genus Lissotriton; species Lissotriton helveticus. The sequence continues at coordinate 1,693,118,897 of NC_136069.1, read as the reverse complement.
AATTATTTTGCAAATTAAGCAGCACAGATTACTATACACCAGATAATGCTATTTTTCAGATTCCTGATGAGGATGTACATTTTAAAATGGCCCAACAAGAGACAGTTGTAGCATTGTTTTCAGAAAAGACAGTTGAAAAATTACCTTCTGCTTTGGAAAAAATATTAAACACAGAAATAAGAGAGTTCACAGAGAAGGATGCCAGGCTAATAAAATGTGCTGAACATGTCTTATTAAAATTTGAACCAGATGACATGTATTCAGGAACACAATCAGTTGCAGGAATTTTACCAATAAAAGGATTTTTGATGGAACTGATTGGAAGTTTGTGTAACTTTCTGATCATAGGTTCACAAAAAATAAATGAAAAGAACAGAATAGTGCAGGAGATTAAAAGCATATTTTTTCCATGTTGTCCTGTGGTACCGAATCCAGCCAATATATTTTTTCACATTCCATGTGGTGAAGAATGGCTTATTTTTATTGATTTTTGCCAAGTTCATGTCACAGTGCCATTGCATGAGAATAGTCAGGAGTACTGTCAAAAAGAAGATGAATGTCTGGGACACAAAATTGGAAAGGGAGGTAGAAAGGTGTCACCAGAGAGGGTGGAAATAATTTCCAAGATGAATTCACCTCAAATTCAGAAAGAAGTCAGGAAATTTTTGGGAATGGTTAGCTGCTGTAGAGAGTGGTTACTAAACCTTTCCCTAGTGGCTAAGCCTTTACTGAGGCTGACACACTCAGGTGTGTCTGATCCGCTTCCATTGGACAACAACTGCACAAAAGCATTCCTAGAGTTGAAAGAGAAAAAATGGCGCGCCCCAGCACTAGGAATGAAAGTTTATTTGAAAGAAAATACACTAATTTGCAGTGAGAGGGAGGGCTGCGCTCTCTCATTGCTTATTCAAAAAGATGAATGTTTTCAAAGGTCTGTGATGTATTGCCCAATGGCCTTTGACCCTAACTTCACAGAAATGTCAGCAAATGGATTGGATTGTGATGAAACTGAAAATGAGTGTCTAAATATCATGAAAATATGCATAAAGCCAAATTCAGACTTGAAGGATGAACATCTGAGTCAGCCCAACAATGTCCATTTTGTAGATGGCCCAAGTTTGAAAGGTCACACATTAAAAGCAGCACATGCTGTGCTCCTTATACATGATGTTGTCAAAGCTTCATGGCTTTTAGTAATTACCCCAGCCCAAAATTCGAAATTGATTGCCCTTACCATAACATGCAGTATATCTGCTCAATTGGGAGTCACTGTTGTCATGGGAGAGAGAAATGCTAATTCAGTTGCACAAAATTGTGTTCTGTTAGCATATACATTCTATGGAATCTTCACAGTTAAGTTTAAAGAGGCTCAAGAAAATGTTTTTGAAGCAGCACAACAGGGTTGTATCAGAACTGTTTTTGAGAAAAATGACAACTGCAAAGTGACAAATGTGTTATTGCAAAGACTGATGCCCAGGTATAAATTGCCAGTTTCTCTGAAATCAGATCATAATGTGGTCTCAAAGATAATGAGTGCAGAACAACAGATTGGACAAGAAATGGATTGTAGCTATCTGCCTGAAGTGTCACGCATAATAAAGCAAAACAATGGCAGCACAGAGTTACCTTTTGCAAAAGACTGTTTTTCAGCATTACCAAAGTGGCTTGAAAATGCATATGCAAATGCACTTGTGGAAAACACTGAGGAGAACACTAGCCATTGCTGTGTAGGTCTGGTTGATGTACAGTGTGCAGTTTCTCACCAGATTGCAGCTGCTACACAAGATCTGCATAATGGATGGTGCAACGGTTTTGATCTGAGAGATGTTGTGGTGAAACATCTGAATCTGATCAAAGTGAAAATAAGAGTGAAAGGCCTTGGTTGAAAAAGTGCAAAGGATTGATGGTGCTCTGTCAGAGTTTCTCAGCACCTAAGTAGTCCAATTTGCATGGAAAGTATGAGCCATACTGATGACAAGCTGATGACAATGAGTAAAGAAATGCTGAAACTGTCCTGTTGAATTCCTTTTTTATTATTTTAGTTACTTATTTTAAAGAAGACTAACTGTTCCAAGATGCTACTTACAGATCTCTGCACTAAAACATTTGAGCTTGGCTATATATGATCTGATTACAGACCAAACTTGTGTTTGCCTTAGAAATAGAAGTAACATTCTTATATGCTCAGCTTTTGCAATTGTCACTTGTGAAATGAAATGTGTGATTAATTATAAATCATTTTATTATGATTTGAATTATCAAGAGGGTGGATTGATGGAGCAGATTTCATCTGCAGTCATGCATTGTTTTATTTTTTGTGCTTCAGACAGGCTGCATTTAAATTGCCACGCACATTTTGGTGCAGGTTAAAAACATGGCACATGAAAAACATGAAAAGTGAGGCCTATTCACTTCAGACTGAAAATGCTTTTGCTGAATTAAATTAACATGTGTTTTTTTGCAATGTAGAGAAAAAGTGGCCTTTTTACCTTTGAAGATTTTTAATAGAATGTGTTTCTCTCTTCCCAGCACATCCATGTAAACTAAATGTATTATTCCTGTCTTAATAGACTTTGACTTGTTGCATATTTTGATAAACATTTTCAGTTAATAACACCTCTTTTTATAATGTGTGTGAATTAATAATGCACTTGGGACACATAATGGACTGATTTACATGAAATTAATATTATCTTTGTGTTTGTTTTATTTTTGGGGCCTACACAAAACATGGCTGCCTGTGAATCCATCAAGGCTTTGACTTTCAATTTAATGAGAAGGGAGCATGCGCAGACTGTGGCAGTTTTCCTCATGACAAGAACAGCGTGAACTGCACATTCTTGTCATTCTGCCAATGTACCAGTTAGTTAAAAGTATCCATCTACTGCTGAGAAGGAAGAAGGATGAATTAGATTGAAACATTTTTCCTAGTAAATGTTGCAAATGTTTATAAATGTATTTATTCATGTATGCTTCTTTTGTTAGGACTAGTGAAGTCAGGTTTTTAGAATGAGTCAGGGAAGTGTGACCTCATGCCTTTATGACTGACCAATCACGTAAGGTTCTCCTGAAAAATGTTACATCTTTGTGTACTCTGCCAATAATTATGGTATAAATACTGTCCTCTCTGGATGGGAGCCGCCACTTCTTTTTTCTCAGCTCAGCTGGCTTCTATGGGTTAGGTACGAGAAACGTCCCGGGAGATTGCTGAAGGGCGGGCTTGCGTCCGAGGAGTGTCAGGGGGAGGTTTCTTGCTTCCACGTCATATCTTGGCACTTCACGCCACATTCCTTTGAGGCCTGTGAAGGGCGGGCTGCTTTCCTCTTTAGACACAGACAGACAGAGAGTGCAGTGGATCAGGATAGGATTAGAAGCTAATATGTTTTGACTAATTAATTAGGTCTGAAAAGATTTATTTGATTTATGCATTTATTTCTCTTAATAGCACATTTTTGCAAACTATTTAAGTACTGATTAGCTTTGCAAGACTATTTTTCTTAGAAACTCTTTAAGACTTTTGCGCCACATTTTTCATAACTACATGTAATGCTTATATGCAGACTGTAATGTGTTCTGTATTATTGATATTTTTCCTGTTTTCCAAATTCTGTAACCTGATTGATATTTTACTAATGAATAAAGGGTCAGAGAAAAATTAACTTTTTGACTAGAAAATAAAACCCTTTAAAATAATCAACAACTCTCTTTATTGGCTTACAATAATAATTGCATTTTGACTGTTCATCTTTATTTAAATTTCTCCTGATGGTAATACATGGTGTGAAGGGCCCAACACCTTTTGAGCGGTAAAATAGAGGTAGCATGAGGGTTTTGCATTGAGAAACTACCAGAAGAAATTACCGCTCTCTATCACATAAACTGTATTAAAGTTATATTCCTGTAGTTTGGAAGTTAATCTGGCATTTCTGGCTGTTGAATTCCAACCCCCTCCAGCCGATAAAATATTGACAATGGCTTATGATCTGTCCTAAGAGTAAATTATGTACCCCACACATATAATCTATAGTGTTTTATAGCCCAGACACAGGCTATAAGTTCCCTCTCTATTACTGCATACTTGCGTTCACACTCATTCAACGTTCTGGAAGCAAAAGCCACATTCCACTCTTCCTTTCCTTCTTTCTGTGAGAGAACACCTCCTAAGCCGTACAGGCTGGCATCAACCGTAATGACACATTCTTTGTTGATGCGAAAAGGTTTGAGAGTAGGAGGGTTGATTATATTATTCTTTAGAGCTTCAAACGAAGCTTTTTGTACATCAGTCCACTCATACTTGACACCTTGTCTCAACAGTTTCTGTAGAGGTTCCATTTTTGTGGCAAAACCCTCAACAAACTTGCTGTAATACTCACACATACCAGCAAACGAAAGAAGTTGGTCTCTGTTATTTGGTGCTGGAGCATTGATAATTGCTTCTACATTAGACTTCTTTGGAATAAGACCATTTCCAGATAAAGTATGACCTAAATATTCAACTGATTTCTTAAATAATTTGCACTTGTGTGCTTTAAGGGTCAAACCATTTTGTTCTAACCTGCCACATACTTCTTGTAAATGTCTCTCATTTTCCTCAGTATCCTTAGAATACAGCAAAATATCAGTTCAGTTCAGTAAATCTTTATTTCGAAGAATAAAAATTCCTCATAAAAACACATTTCATTATAAAATGTCATTAAATATCATTACATTTCCTTCCTGAACTTCTTATGTTAAAAACAACAATTACAAAGAGAGGATATAATTCCCGAGGCAGGTATAATTTTATAAAACAAATTCATTTCTTGTATTCCTGAATCTTACTGCTACTTTTAAAAAGCTTAAAATGGCGCATAGGGTGTGGGAATCAGTAGCTTTCTGTAAAAACAACAATGCAGTTTTTGTTTGGCGGAATTTCTGTTTCTTTAAAATGTCTACCAAAAACAATCGTCTAGGATTACTATAAAAAGGACATAAAAGTATAAAATGAAGGGTGTCCTGCGGAGACCTATTGTCGCAGCCGCAGGCACCCTTCTGCTCAATTGTTACAGTAAAACCAGCAGGGTAGGCTAAAATGTTTGGTAACCAATTGAGCCTAAAACGGCACATTAAAAAACGATCATTTTGGCTATACATCAGAAACAGATATGGTACCATTCCCTCCCCGTTTCTTACAAGATCATAGGCCGCTAATGATTTCTTTGCCAGGCCACGACTTCTTCTATCGGAGGCAAATTTTTCTAAAAGCAATTTTTTCACCTTCAGTTTACAGCTATATACAATAGAAGAGGGATCATTAAAAGTTGGCACTGGTCAATACTTGTTAGAGAGTCTTTCACATATTTCAACCAAGGGATTTGTAGGGCCTTGTCTCTTTGTAAACAGTCTGTGACTATTTCCCTGGTCAGGGCTGCCTCCGGATTGGTCCAAATTCTCATCCATGCCATGATTGGCCTTAGTTTAACAATGTCAGAGATATATGGCATCCCCAGTTCATCATGGGCAATTTCTACAGGGATGGTTTGCGGGATTTTTAAAATTCTTTGAAATAATTTATCTTCATGCTGTTGGAGTTGCTTACAGTCCCTGAAGCCCCAAACCTCAGCACCATACAAGGCCTTTGCTGTGCTGATTGAGCCATAAAGTGCCATTATCTGTTCTGGGCACCAACGTCCCAATCTCCGGGCGAAGCTCGAGATGGCCCCATTAGAGGAGACAAGCTTGGTGCAATGGGCCTCAAGCAGGTGATTAAACTGCATGTCCCCGTCCATTAACAGCCCTAGATAGGGAAAGGTCTTTACTTTCCCCAGGGTGTGTGACCCAATTTTGAACACGCTCTTGCTGGCGGGTTTTTTGCCAGCTACCATGACAAAAGATTTTGTTAGATTGACAGACAGGTCCAAGTCTCCCATGAACTGAACTCAACAAATCCGTCCACCAAGAGTTGCAAAGCCCTTGGGGTCCTGGCCAGCAGGACCGCGTCATCCGCGTACAATAGTACTGGGACATGACGCGGTCCTACTTTAGGAGAGTCAGCTTCAAGAGCAATAAGGGCACTCTCTAGGGCATTAATGTAAAGGGAGAAAAGAAAAGGGGCTAATATGCACCCTTGTCTTACTCCCCCTGAACATAAAAATTGATCGGTTTGCCCCCCCCTCTGGGCTGAAGCAGACCTTGGCCGTGGTGTTCCAGTGCAGCTCTTTCAGGATGTTAATCAGCCCCTCCTCTATCCCTAGGTTAAGCATCATGGACCACAGTTTAGACCTATTGACATTGTCAAAGGCCGCCGCTAGGTCCATAAATGCCATGTAGACCATGCCCCTGCCTGCTTTCGTATACTTAACTGTCAAAAGATACAAATTTAGGCACTGGTCACTGCCCTTCCTGAACCCATATTGTATTTCAGCCAAGATATGGTGTTCCTCAGTCCACTCCATAAGCCTGTTTAAAATCACTCGCCCCAGAATTTTAGCAGAAACATCAATAAGCGAGATCGGCCTATAACATTTAGGATCATCCCTGGATCCTTTTTTAAATATCGGTACAATCAGTGCAGTGGACCAGGAACGTGGTAGGCCGGATTTAATGGCTACATTTAAGACCCTTGTTAAGATTGGTGCCCATAAGTTTAAATTACTTCTATATAGATCCGGTGGAGTACCATCTGGACCAGGGGCCTTGTTTGGGGTCAACCCGCTGATTGCATTTGTTATCTCCACTAGCGAGAGGGAGATTTTGTCACTCCGTGTGCCCTGCCATTCGCCCTCCTGGATTGCTAGGTGTAACTTATTATATAGCCCTTGGAAGTGATTGACCCATTGCTCTGGGAGAATGTTACTGCTAATCACCGGGGCAGAATTCTCGTTGAAACAGGGCCGATTTACAATTCTCCAGAATTCAGCAAAATCCCTGTTTTTTCCCGCCTCTCTCAGGTCTGCCCACACTTCTGCCTGTAGCAGCTTCTTCCGCTCTTTTACTTTGGTTCTATAATTTAATCTGCAAGAAGCCACTTCTGTCTTATTCCTTGGTTTAACTTTAAGACAAGCTTTTAGATCCCTTAGGGCTTTGGAGCAGCTCTTGTCGAACCAACGTGGGTTCTTCTGCTCTTTCCTTGGGCCTTTGACTTTCAGCATTTTATCCACTCTGTTTGTGAGGATTGTGAAGGATTCCATTAATTCTTGACCTTCCTTCAGGGGGTTCAAACAGTCTTCTATCTCTTTTCTACCATTTTGGACAAGCGATTTATAAAACTCGTCAGAGTTTACCCTTGCCCACTTGAGACGCCTACCCTGATCTGTTGGCTGGAGGCTAATTCCCCCCCCCTTTGGATTTGCCCCCCCACATACATCTTTAATTTCTAGAACAAGAGGGTTATGGTCACTAAAGGGACTCCATTTAGTTTTGACCCTGGCAATTCTGTTTTTAGCAAAGGAGGATATTAGTATATAATCTATTATAGTAGAACTCCCTCTGCCTTTGAAGGTTGGAACATATGTACCTTCTGCCTCTGGGGCTATTAGGTCCATCGTGTGTGCTAATGAATGGGCTTCTAACATTGCGTTTAATTGTATGCCCTCCTGGTTATGTTCCCAATGGGGTCCCTCATTAAGGGGGCAGGTGTCCCAATATAGATGATCCTGAAGCAGGTCAGGGCAGAGATGACAGTTAAAGTCGCCCAATACTATTGTCATTGGTACCCCCCCTCCCTTCTTCAACTCAGCCTCATGTGTGAGTTTCTCATCTAATTCACTGAGTGCGCCATTTATTCCCTTTATGGGTCCGGGGTTGTAAAAATTGAAAAACTGTACCCTCAGCCCTCTACTCTGGAATATTGCGGTTTGCAGGGTATGTGATGACCAGGATGGAACAGTCCATTTCCCTTCCAGTGTTAGATCGACATAGAGCGCCAACCCTCCTCTCGCTCTTCTCGCCCTGCCTTTTTGTGCGGGCACAAAAAAGCACTTATAGCCCTCTACTTGATATAATGCTGCATTGACTGCCCATGTCTCTTGAAATGCCAGGATATGATATCCCTGTATCTCATTACTCCATTCAGGGTTATCAAATTTGCCTGCTAAACCCGCTACATTCCATGTCAGGATGTTCACTATTCGTATATGTGCTTCCCCACTGTTTGTATCCCCTAAAACAGGGTTTGAATTTTTGTTGCCAGCTCTCGCTATTTCTGTTGTATTATTGTTTAGATTTTCTGCCGTGTATTGGGTGCCTTCGCATCCCTCCGCTTCCGCCCCTCTAGCCAGCGTTGCAACCTTGTCTCCCTTATCCTTCTCAGCTTCCCTTAGTCAGTCATTTTCATCCATGGATTGTAAGGGGCTGTATCTATTTGTCCATTGGGGCCCTCCCTGGTGTGCTGTAGTTTGCACGCCGTACTCCATGGGCCTAGGACCCGGTCCATCTATGAATCTGTTCCTTCCCGGGAAGTGAAAGTTTGTTTGGCGTGTAACCAATTTCCTGGGATAGAAGTATGCTAGTGACAGGGTCCTTATTGTGCTGGTGGCGTTTCTATTGTCATTAGCTAATATATACTCCACAAGATTCGGATCCCTGAAATTGGCGATAATACAATTCCCCTCTATTTCTTTCTTTCTGGTTCCCACCCATTGTACTTTCCTTAGATGTAAAATCTCCCCCCCTCTTCCACCCTGTAAAGGTCTATGAATGTTTAGCCAGGTTGTAATTTTTTGTTTTAATTCTGTGAAAGTTTCTCTCTGCCCCCGTCCTAGCCCTGGGACTCCCGTGAAGATAACGACAAAAGGGCTTGCTTCCGGGGGTAGGTTTACACATGGGAGTGGGCCTTGTGCTCTAGTATTATACTCAGTAAGATATTGTTGGTTTTTTGCCTGGTGTGAGGTGCCGGTGTTATCTGGCTGCCTTGGCCCTCCCACGCCCTGTCTTTGAGTATTATTTCTATCCGAATTTCCATGTGTGTTGGTACTCCCGCCCCTGGCGGCAGTTGTCCCTTCAGTCGCAGCATGCACCTGAGCAATGGTGCATTGTTCATGGCTAACGCAGTTATTAGATGATACTGGTCGTTGGGCTGGGACGTTATTTAATGAGGTCCCCTTAGCATTTTGTGTGGGTGTTGGGGATTCCCTTGCCTTGCTCTGTCTTTGTAGTTCGCTAGCTGTTTTATCTATCTTACTCATTAGTGGTTTAATTAAACTAGTAATAAATGTCTCCAGGTGCCTTTGTAGCTCTAGAATTATAGGGTCAAGCCACCTCGGGGGAATTGGGGCAGCTTTGGGTTCTATTATTAGGACTTCATCCTCTATATCTTTGGGCTTACTACACTTATTGATCTTTTTCTTCGCCCTTGTTTGTCTGTTTCTGTTATGGCGTTTTTTAGTAGGTAGTTTCGTTGTTACGTTTGTTTCTATGTTTATGGATGCTTGGTCCTCTACTGCTACTTGTGCACAGGGGATAGTGTCTAGTGAGTTTTCACGGCTCCCTTCAGGTGATATATCAACTTGGGTTTCATCCTCAATTAAAGTTGGTGTCAGTGGCAGGGAGGTTAAGGTCATTGATATGCGTCTCTCTGCACGCTCAATGTCCCCTGCGACCTTTTTTAACATTAAATCAATGACGGTGGGAGTGGCTTTATGGGTGGATACATCACCAGGCCCTGGGCCGGGGTTCTTTGGTTTAAGAGGGGTTCCTACTTTGCTCTTAGTCGAGCGGGTTTTAGGTTTAGTTGCCATAGTTTTTCAGGTTACAGTGTCAGTATTGTGTTCCTTCTTCCTGTTTTGTATAGAACAGTTTGGACAAAAATAGAAACAAAACAATAGCAATAATCTGTCTGATTTCCCCCCTAACAGTTGTTAGGCTTCCGTGTCAGTCTTAATGAATTTGACTGGGCCCTCACACTCTTTGGCGAACAGCTTTTACAGTACCTTTCAGCAGAACCACGGGATGTGGCCCGTCCCGTCCCTGGTCGTCCCCGGACGGCCACAGACGGCCCGCCCTTTGCTGTGCTTGGCCCGGCGACGCCCGCGCGCGTCCCGCGACGCGGGGGCCGAGCCGGTGATTTCAAACGCCTCCGGGCGCGTGATTGGCGGTGGCGGCTGATGGCAATGCCGCTGAGGAGTCTGGGGCTGGTAGTTCCTCCCCTCCACTCTGCCGCCGCTGTGTTGGTGTAGCGGCGGCGGGAGGGAGGACAGCCAGGGCTAGCGGTCAGGCAGGTGAGAGGACGATGCGCCAAGTCCCCCAAGCAGGTCAGAATGGCCCCCGCTCCACCGGGGCCGAGCCGGTGATTTCAAACGCCTCCGGGTGCGTGATTGGCGGTGGCGGCTGGTGGCAATGCCGCTGAGGAGTCTGGGGCTGGTAGTTCCTCCCCTCCACTCGGCCGCCGCTGTGTTGGTGTAGCGGCGGCGGGAGGGAGGACAGCCGAGGCTAGCGGTCAGGCAGGTGAGAGGACGATGCGCCAAGTCCCCCAAGCAGGTCAGAATGGCCCCCGCTCCACCGGGGCCGAGCCGGTGATTTCAAACGCCTCCGGGCGCGTGATTCGCGGTGGCGGCTGGTGGCAATGCCACTGAGGAGTCTGGGGCTGGTAGTTCCTCCCCTCCACTCGGCGGCCGCTGTGTTTGTGTAGCGGCGGCGGGAGGGAGGACAGCCGAGGCTAGCGGTCAGGCAGGTGAGAGGACGATGCGCCAAGTCCCCCAAGCAGGTCAGAATGGCCCCCGCTCCACCGGGGCCGAGCCGGTGATTTCAAACGCCTCCGGGTGCGTGATTGGCGGTGGCGGCTGGTGGCAATGCCGCTGAGGAGTCTGGGGCTGGTAGTTCCTCCCCTCCACTCGGCGGCCGCTGTGTTGGTGTAGAGGTGGCGGGAGGGAGGACAGCCGAGGCTAGCGGTCAGGCAGGTGAGAGGACGATGCGCCAAGTCCCCCAAGCAGGTCAGAATGGCCCCCAGCAAAATATCATCCTGAAAGCATTTTACATAATTGTCAACATCTCTGAAAATGTGGAACATAACCCTTTGGAAAACTGATGCGGCTGATGCCAGTCCAAAAGGCATGAGAGTGTATTGAAATAAATCTTGTGGGGTAATAAAGGCTGTGTACTTTCTGAAATCTTCAGTGAGTTCTATCTAGTGGTAAACCGATCTGAGATTGAGTGTGGAAAATACTTGCGCACCATCTAAAAGAGACACCAACTCATTTATGTTAGGTGAAGGATGGCAGTCTATAATTATGTTGAAATTTAGCGCCCGTAAGTCTACACATACCCTCAATTTATGATCAGGTTTGCCTACCAAAACTATTGGAGACACCCATTCCGAAAACTCTATGGGTTTAATGATACCCTCCTTAGATAGATCACCTAACATTGATTTAAGTTCTTCTCTGATGTTAATGGGGACACCCCTCAATTTTTGTACCACTGGTGTGTAATTTTTTTTTAATACAATTTTATGTGGGAAATCTTTAGGTTTGCCTAACTTGTCACAAAATACATTTCCAAAATGTTTTATAAGAGTACTTTCTTTACTGGTTTGTGACAAGCTGTCCTCAACAACAGTGACAGTGTCCATTAAACAATCATCACATAGTGAAACCGGTTCTTTGCAATGAGAATTCAGAATGATTCCCAATTTCCACTGATCGTACCATCCTAAAACATTTACACCTTTCTGCAAAATATATAGTTTAATTTCCGCCTTTCTATGTTGGAACTGTAATTCTACCTGAAAAAAAACCATAACCTCAATTTTTGTACCACAACAACTTTCAGCAACATCATCTGATTGTAGCAACAAATCAAATGAAATAGAATCAGCCAACGTTTCAGCATAGTACTGATGAGAAATAATAGTTCATGGTGACCCAGAATCGACCATGAGTACAACATCGATACCACCAACCTGAAATGTGCATTTGGGTGATCTCATTCATACTTGAGTGTACAAAACCTTTGCCAGTACTGGTTGTGGCTTCTCTAATTGTGTTTATGTTATCTTCTACTAAAGAAGATACAGCTCCTCTCCTTTCAAGTTGTGGTCGTCTATCTCTACACATGTTGCTGAAATGACCTACTCTTTTACAAATTTTACACTCTCTTTTTAAAGCAGGACAACCTGGAAATGAAGCATAGTGAGATTTGTCGTCACATCTGTATGTAACATGCACGATAATTATTAAACCCTTCATTTCTTCCTTGAGTTGTATTCTGTTTAAACTTATTGACATTATATCTTCCTATATTTCGTGTAATCTCTTGTTTGGGTTCAATTTTGTGTCTAATCGCACAAATTTCTTCATCAGTTGACTTTTTTCTGTGTTTTGTCTGATAGATTCCATCCACAAATCAGATTGTTCTTGGGCTTTGGTCATAGCTATAGTTTCATTTAGATAGAGATCACCCATGACCCATAATGTATCTTGATTCTTCTTGCATTTAACATGAACTATAATATGATCACGTATCATCTCATCAGTCATGGTGCCGAAATTACAATGAACACTCAGAGTCCTCAATGCTGTTAGAAAGTCATCAAATGATTCATCATCTTTTTGTTTTCTTGTATAAAATCGACTATCCTAATTGCATGCACAATCATTTATGGCTGTCGCTGGGGAATGCCCAAATGTGCTCCCCCAGCCTCTTGTGTTGACCGGCACCCAAAGAGTTTGATGCATAGAAATGTTTACTTTCCATAAGTATACATTGCTTTCCTTACACCTGGTACAGTTGGAGAGGTTTTCACGTGCTTTTGTACCGGTTTTCCCAGCGGGTGCCATACGTGGCTTACCACGTTTGTTTTGAGCTTTCGCCACAGAAGTCTGGTAAGTGGTGCTTACGTTCTCTTTATTTTAGTATATGAAGCACCTACGTTTGTAGTAGGAACATGTTTGTGAGACTACGTATTACTTTGCTTAACAGTTTGAGTCACTGCTGAAAAGTAGGGGGGGCTTCCTCCATGCAATATTTACTTGGGACATGAATAATCTGAGTGGGCGCTGTCCGGGCTCACCGCGCTCCATCTCTGATTTTGAACTGTAGGCTTGGGTAGTGAAGTTAACCATTTTTGCTATGCACACTTGTAGCAGCATTGGCGTTTAGTGGGGATACGTTTGAGTAACTCTGTTCTATTTTCATTCTAGCCTCGCAGAGAGGAGGGGGAGCATTTTCTGGACCACAGTTCGAAATCCACATTCTCCTCACTTCAGTTGGCAGCGGGGTGAGAGCAGGAGGGGGTCCGATCCGCTACGTCGGAGTCCCGCAGCCCGCAGATATCTGCTGCGTATCATAGGGCGAGATTCTTGTAATGGAGTTGGCCCTCACCTCGTGTAGATCCTTGGACTCAATTAGGTGACGAGCCCGCCCTGAGCTCTACAGTTCAGTCCGCAGCAGTCGATTTTCAGCTCGTTGTTTCACAGCCATCAAGATGCCTCGGGACATCAGCAGGATCCTGCAGCTCTACCGCATTGATCCCGGCAGGGGCACAATTTATCAGTGGTAAGTATTGTCGGTCCGGATCTTTGGAGCCTCAGCTGCAAGCAGCCATCTTGGTCGCACCCCCTCCAGCTCCTCCTAGGTTGGTTACTTACCCTTTTTTTCAGATTCACCTAAACTGGTTGTTGCAAGATGTGTAAAAAGTTATGAATCTATGACAGTGGACATGATGATGATAATGATGTAGTTATAAAGCGCACAAAACCCTGAGGTGTCCCAGTGGGGAGAGACAGTTACTGAAAGCCATTAAGAAACCCTTCAAGGCAGTCTCTTTGATTCCCATCGCCAGATGGGTCAGTTGGGCCAAGCATGACGAAAGCACTGATACCAAGATATTTGGAGCACATTCAGTCAGGGGGAGCTAAGGCGCCTAAAGCATTCTCTCTTGGGGTCCGAATGGAGGATATCCTCAATGCAGCAAACTAGTCTTCAGGCTCTACCTTTCAGTGGTTCTATTCCAAGCCCGTCCTGAGTATTGCTTCTCTGGTGGTGGATAAGTGTTGAGCTTGCGTAATCCTTGCCATAGAGTCCCGACATAGAATTGGACATTTCCTAACTATCATAAAGGAACATTTCAATTTTATTAAGGACACACAGGCAAGGATGAACATGTCCTTGGAGATGACAGTTTACGCAAACAAGGGTATATTATTTTACTATCTTTAGTTAATTGGAGTCACAAGGTTCTTCTTTGCATTTGCGACATTATTGATCTGTGCTGGACAAGTTGTAGGAAGTCTATGGTTACAGTTTCATACATCTTCATTAAAACTTTCCATTCCCATAGCTAGGAAATATTCATTCCTATTGGTGTAGAAGATCGTGGTACTATTAGACTTTACTTACTGGAACCTGAAGGAATAGCTTAAACAAGCAATGAAAATTAAAAAGGAAATAGGAAGGACAGAAAAAAACATTTGCAAAGTAAAATATTGAGTCACCAACCCTGAATTCTCAAAGAAAGGTACCCACTTAACATACTTTGTAGGTCCAGGAGCCAGGGGAAAAGACCAGGGGGAAAGATCAAAGAAATTAACATGTACAAATGCTCCTGTTAGACCTGTATCTATTTATCTAGAGGCCAGCACAAGGCTAAAATTGGGCAGTGCCCCAAAAATCTGTCTAACAATACTGTAATTTCCAAGAATATATAACTTTTTATTAATCTTTTTGTTTTTTCTTTTTAATCCTTATAGCAATTCTTTTGATAAAAATATCAACACAATCATAATGAAGAAATCTTTCATAAACAAATAACAAGTGACATATGCAAATGGTATTAGTTACAGATAAAATACATAAATAAACACATGAGTTTAATCCTGATCATTCAAACAACAAGAAACAGAGCCCCCCATCATATGTCCTCACATCAAACACCCTCACCCCTCATGCCACACTATCACAAGCAGAACACTCAAACCCTTTCTCAATATTCTCACACAACAAAAATATGCAAAAATATATAAAGGGAACGCTTAATATTTCACTGGCATACACCAATAACAGTAATAGTGGGCTGAATAAATCACAGTTTTCATCCACTTTGGTGTTGTCTTAAGAGGGTTCCCAGAAGTCTGGCCAACACACATTTCAGTGGGCTTAAATAGCTGCCATCTTCATCAGGACCACTCTTTAAGACTACTTTCAGGTGATTGGAGTAGGGGAAATCTGTGGGTAAATACACAAACAATGCACTGATTTGTTCAAGAAAATTAATAAAAAAACAATTTTGGCACAAGTGTATGTTCCGTGGGTGCTCCAGTGAGGAAGATACTGAGACCTACCACCTGTCAAAAACATGCTCCAAGCTGATAGAGTGGGGGTTCCTGCACATGCGTGTCACCTGACATATTTTCCCAAAAAAAGAGCCAGTTAAAGCAGAATAAAGTAAAAAACCAGATCAGAAAGGTCACGCATGGCTCATTGTGCTACCGTAATAGTGAGAGGAGAAATTATAAGTAGGATTAAGGAGAGATACACAAGGACGGGAAAGATGACATTCCAAGATATGACTTTATACTTTTAAATCAAGGTAACTGACTTCGTCAATGCCCCATGATTGCCTGTATGTTGGTCTTATACTTTGACAGGGGCAAAATGGGTAAGAATCATCACTTGAAGACTGTTGAGCCTGATCACGCAAACAGGTGCTGCTGGGGTCCCGCTAGTGGTAGATGGAAGGCAATTGATTTTGTACGTCTGTGGGCCTTCTCTGAGGGGCAACAAAAAACAATGAGAAATGAAGGTGCTACATGGCTATAATTCTATGGCAGGACAGGAGGCTCAGATTATGCTTTTTCCATTTCTTTACTACAGACAGCAGCCAATAGTAATACAGTAAAGAAAAAACAGAAACTACAACACCCATGAACACCTGGGCTACCATAGAGACTGTATCCCTATATAAACCGGATAGAGGATATCACTTCTTCTTTCTTTGCTGCTTCGCAGCCGAGTTAAGTTTTCCATCTCTTTCATGCTTTATGTATGCTTGGTTACTGTTTATGCTATTTAATAACTGTACCGCTTAGCGCTTGCTTAATTGCGCTTTGTTACTGTTTGTTTCACTTGCGCTCGCTCGGCGCTCACCTGTTCTGTTGTTTGTATTTTGCCGGTACTGTTAATGCTCTGTTCCGCCGCTCCGGCTTGCGGCACTTAGGGTTCTGAGAGCGCGGGTCGCCTCTCGTTATACTCGGGTGCTCTGTGCCCGTGTTTTGCTCCGGTGGAGTGGGAACAGGGTTCTGGAGGTCGCGCGCTTCAGTCGCGCGACTCTCCTTCCTGAATTTGTGCAGGCGGGCTTCTGCGCATGCGCAGAAGCCCTCTATGACGCTCCGCTTGTATTGCGGTAACAGACACGCCTGAGGCGGCGTTTTTGAAGAAGCCTTTCGCCCACAGCCTGCCAGGGAGCCCCAAACTGACGCCCCGGCCCAGTTAAGAGTGGGGGTTGGAAAATTCATAGAGGCTTTTAGCCTAGAGTGGCGTATTCTTTTGCAAGCCGGTTCCCTCCACGTTTTAATCATTATTAATTGCTTCAGGGCTTGCTTGGGGTTTTTCTGTCACTCCCCCTGTGTGGTTGCATTTTATTTTGGCCACTGACGTTCTCCTCTGTGGGCTTTCAGAGAGAATTTAATATTCTTTATTGATCATTTTGCTATTTATTTTGTGCATATTTCACCATGGCTGAGTATGGTGAAGAGGAGGACGACTATTATGAGGTCGACAATGACCAGGAGTCCTTTTAGGACACATTGGTGACCGCCCTTGACCAGGGGGTGCAACAATCAGTTAAAACGGCGCTGGTTCGCGCTATAGGACCTCTCAAACGTCATTTGACGGATTATGCCACCCAGCAGGGTTGGCTTCCTTCTACCTCATCGAAGAAAACGAATAAATCTCCCAAAAATCCACATGCTCAAGATTTTTCTAAATTGGCAAAAACTCTACAATCGACCAGTATTTCTACAAAATCTGCTAAGGCGTCTCGTACTCCTGAAGTCACGGATGATTCCTCTTCTTCTTCTTCAGACCCTTATGTACCTCCCCCTGCCAAAAAAGCCCGGAAGGAGCACTATGTGGACGCTGCATCCAGACCTCAAGTGTTAACTTTTGAACCGGCGGACATTGTCCACCCTAACTCTAAATCCTGGCTCCCTTTCATTGAAGTTGCTGAATATGTTCAGGACCATATCAGAGAACCATTTGATCAAGAGGTGCGCACTCGTCTGGGCTCAGAATGTCCCCGACCAGATTTGGCAGACAAGCTAGCTTGTACTCCAGAGGTGGATCCCACAATTCTAACTTACCTCAAGAAGTTTACCAAAGATCCCTCTAAGGGTATTGATCGTTCCTGGCGTTAATGCCAGGATAAGCTTCTGGATTTACTTGGTCCTCTGACCAAATTGCTGGATCTGGGGTATCTCGCAAAGGATTCTAATTCTTCTATTGACCCTGATGATTTGATTGGTTGGGCTCAGCGAGCAGTATGCATGTTGGGAAACGCCAATTGTGCTCTGTCCACGGAGCGTCGGCGGTCCATTCTTTTGAAGATGGATCCGAATTTGACGGAATTGGCCTCTTCGGAATGGGGTCATTTGGCTCAGGGTCTGCTGTTCGGACAGCCTTTTCTTAAAGAGCTAACAAAGTTCGTAGCAACTTTCAGTGGCCTGGATAAGGCGCAGAATTCTCTTCGACGGGCTTTCCGTCCGGTTTTTGGGCGGGCCGGACGTTCTAGGGGACGTTCGTTCGGCCGAGGTTCTGGCCAGCAGCGTGGCAACCAGTCCCAACAGGGAGGTAATCAGTCCTCTTCCAACTCAGGTTCAAAGGCAAATTTTTACCCCTCCCGCAAAGGTCGTGGGCAAGGCAATAAAGGAGGATATGGCAGAAATCAAGGAGGACGACAGGAGTACTCCAATTCAGGTGAGAATAATTCCTTATTCAGAGGTTGTTCTGGGGGGCAGACTGCGTTTTTTTCTAGAGAACTGGCGCATGATCTCCAGCGATGATTGGGTGTTGCAAACGGTTCAGGGATACAGAATAGAGTTTTACAGCTCCCCCTGTCAGTCTCGTCTTCCTACTCCCCTTCATTTTTCCCATCAAAATCAAAAGATCCTCTCCGAGGAAATCACATCTCTTCTAGCAAAAGGGGCTGTAGTTCGAACAACACGCCATCCTCAGGGGTTTGTGAGCAACGTCTTCCTAGTGCAGAAGAGAGGGGGCGGAGCACGATTAGTTCTCAATCTCCGGGACTTCAACGGCGGGGTGGTCTATCGCCACTTCAATATGGAAGGCATCCATCTACTCAGGGATCTTCTTCGCGAAGGCGACTGGATGGTTCGCCTCGATTTGAAGGACGCGTACTTGTCGGTCCCAATGTTTCAACCACATCGCAGGTATCTCCAGTTTCAGTGGCTGGGGATATGGTACGAGTACACGGTACTCCCATTCGGCCTCTCGTCAGCACCTTGGTGCTTCACGAAGCTTTTTCGGCCGGTTGTGGAATTTCTGAGGGCGCGCGGTGTTCATCTAATAATTTACCTCGACGACATTCTTCTGATGGCTCAATGTCCGATTCAGTTGCAAACACACTTGCATTGGACGTTAGACCTTTTGCAATCTCTCGGATTTCTAGTGAATCCTCAAAAAATCTCTTTTGCTTCCCACTCAGTCGATCGAGTTCTTGGGATTTCTGGTGGATTCGATCTCTTGTCAGCTCCTTCTGCCATCCCAGAAGATCAGGTCCATCAAGAGGGAGTTGAAATCACTCTTGTCCGAACAGAGTGTGTCGTTGAGATCGATTGCTCGGATTGTCGGCCTTGTGGCGTCCTCCATTCAGGCAATTTTTCCGGGTCCATTGCATTACCGGGCCCTTCAACGGCTCAAGATCAGACATTTACAGAAGGGACTGAGTTATTCCGATCTGGTTCCTCTTTTGGAGGAAGCCACATCAGAGATGCTATGGTGGCTTCAACACATGGAAGCTTGGAACGGGAAAGCCCTCTTCGGGTCTACCCCGGATGCCGTTCTGGAATCGGATGCCAGTCTTCGGGGCTGGGGAGCCCGTTGCGGGTCGGTGACGACGGGAGGTCGTTGGTCTTGCGAGGAACTGGATCTTCATATCAATTGTCTGGAGCTCCTGGCGGGCTCATTTGCGATCCGTTGTCTTGCCCCGCAAGCGACAAATTGTTGCATACTTCTCCGCATGGACAACATTTCTGCGGTTTGGTACGTCAACAAACTAGGGGGGATGAGATCGAGACTCTTGGCGGAGATTGCCAAAGATTTCTGGCATTATTGCCTCCAGCGGAAGATCACTCTTATTGCGGAGTATCTCCCGGGTTGCGACAATCAGGTGGCCGATTGGCACTCTCGCCATCTGCTGGATTTCAGCGACTGGACACTTCAAACCAGGGTGTTTCAGAGTCTCTCCCGCATTTGGGGTCGTCCGTTGATAGATCTGTTCGCTTCCTGCCTCAATGCTCAACTGCCCAAGTTTTACAGTTGGCGTCCGGATCCGGAGGCTCTGGCCACGGATGCCTTTCTGCAGCACTGGCCTCATCACCTCTGTTATGCGTTTCCCCCGTTCGCAATGATTCCGCGGGTGTTGGTTCGGACAAAGCTCTTTCTGTCGGAAATCATTCTGATAACTCCTCTGTGGAGGGCTCAAGCTTGGTTTCCGGATCTGATGGAGATGAGTTGCTCGACGCCGCTCCTTCTTCCTCAGAAAAAGAACCTGTTGTTGGATCCCCTGCTCAACCCTCATCCTCTAATTCTGTCCGGTTGGTCGCGTGGCGGATTTCGGGGAACGCTGGCAGATCTCAGGATTATCTGGAGACGCTGCAAAGTTTATCGGAGAGGCCTGGGCCCCCAATACCCACAAGCGTTATGTCTCCGCTTGGGGACGATGGGGTAGCTGGTGTTCTGAACGGGATTTGGATCCCGCTTCAGCAGATGTTACTGTAGTGGTGAATTTTCTCGCTTCTCTGGCCTCTTCAGGTCTTGCTTACAGGACGGTCAATTCTTTTCGCTCTGCGATTTCGGCGGGCCATGACATGGTTGATGGGAAACCTGTGGGGGAACATCCCTTACCCCCACATGCATCAAGCATTTTTGTAGTCGCAAACGGTGCGATTCCTTAAAATCGGCCGTTTGCGAATGCAAAAGTGCTTTTTGGGATGCATGAAGCAATTTTAGAATTCGTAACATGTGTGCGAATTCTAAAATTGCAGGTGCTTTTAAGAAGTCGCAGATTTGCGATTTCTTAAAAGCAATGCATCATTTTTTTAAAAAGTGAAAATTCGCAAATAGGGTGCCAAATTTACCGAGTGGTTGAACCACTCGGTAAATTTGGAAAAAGTGTGTAAAATGTTGAAAATGTTTTTTTTTCACCATTCATGTTACGGACACACATGTCCTTAGGACATGTGTGTGTGCAAAATGATGCGAAAAATACATTTCAGGGGTGCATGGGGGGGTCCTTTGGACCCCCCCATGCACCCATGAAATTTTCTAAGTGCCACTCGCAATTTCCATTGACTCCTATGGGCCTTTTGGCCCATAGGAATCAATGGGAATTGCGAAAATTAAGTTAAGAAATCGGTATTTCTTTGGGATTCGGTAAAAATTGCGATTTTTACCGAATCCCAAAAGAATACCGAAAATATTGATGCATATCATTTTGCATTTCTTAATTTGCAATTCCTTATTTTTCGCAAATTAAGAAATGCAAAAAGTCACAATGATGCATGTGGGGGTTGATTTCTAAACTTCTACGGGGTGTCAGGCTGGTACAACCGCCTTGTCCCAAGTATGTGACTCTCTGGGATGTCTCCATTGTTTTACGTTTTCTGGAGTCTTGGCCTGCTAACGCTTCCTTGTCCCGGAAACAGTAATCAGCAAAGTTGACAATGCTTTTATGTTTGGTATCCTGCAAGCGGGTTTCGGATGTTCGGGCCTTAGACTTGGCGGGTCGATCATTCCCTCCGGACGGAGTCACTTTCACCATCTCTAGGCGTACTAAATGTAATACCTCCTCTGTCACGTATCCTGCTTTTCCGCAGAATTCTAAATTATGTGTTGTACAATGCATAAAGGATTATGAGGTGAGTACAGCTCCTTTTCGGCAGAACTTGTCTGGTCAGTTATTGATTGCTTTACAAAAGCCCTTTAAGCCTGTGGCGCCTGCTACCTTGGCGCGCTGGGTGCGTTGGCTTATGTCTGAAGCTGGAATTGATGTCTCCATTTTCGGAGCCCATTCTGCTCGGGGAGCCATGGTATCTAAAGCCTTTTCCGTTGGAGTGACTTTGACTGAGATTATGAAGGCCGCTGATTGGTCTTCCGATTCTGTTTTCAAAACATTTTATTTCAAGCCAATTGTTGATATTGTTTCTGTTGTGGTGGCTCGGCTTTGAACAAGCATAATCTGAGCCTCCTGTCCTGCCATAGAATTAAAAATTTGCAAACATTTGTGACAAGAATTTTCGATTCTATTAAGGACACAGAGGCGAGGATTATCCCACCCATATATTTTATCTGCATATTTTTACTGTATGCTTGTATATGTTATGACATTGTTCTGGTTTCTTTTACTGCAATGTTTCTTCCCTACCCTTAATACCTTGGAGTTCCTTGGTTTTGGGATGGTGTGTTACAGCTCTGATTTTCTTTCAGGATCTGATCAGAAGTGAGGATGTTCTGCGGTCCATTCTGTTTTTTCTTTGGCCTTCGCTGTTGGTTTCCAGACTTGTAGCTGTTTGCTGAGTCTTCCGACTATTTGGTGCCTTGGATTTCCTTCACCTGTTTCGCCTTCCTTTGGACTTGGGATGTCTCCTGCTGGATGGCTCCGGATCACTTGAGTTGACTTTTGACTTTTTTCTGATTAACTGTTACGCAAAGAAAGAGGAAGTGATATCCTCTATCCGGTTTATATAGGGATACAGTCTCTATGGTAGCCCAGGTGTTCATGGGTGTTGTAGTTTCTGTTTTTTCTTTACTGTATTACTATTGGCTGCTGTCTGTAGTAAAGAAATGGAAAAAGCATAATCCTCGCCTCCGTGTCCTTAATAGAATTGAAAATTCTTGTCACGAATGTTTGCAAATTTTTAATTGATGTGTATGCTACATTGCTATCCCAGATGATATGGGCCTGGGTTAGTCCTCGGCGGTAGATGTAAAGTCAGGGCCTTCTAGTTACGCCTGGTATTCTCCGTTAACATATCTGTGTGAGCCTGTTAAAGAGATGAGCGGGCATGCTATGCTAGATCATATATATATAAGCTGTGTCATGAGCAGCAGGCGGCTAGTGTCAGACAAGGACCCCAGTACAGCATGGGCTCTACATGGGCATCCTTGTAGTTGAGCTCAGCCCCCTCCACATATTGCCTTCCCGAACTGAAATGTCTGCTTTTTAAAGGCTTAAGCACGGTGACCCACCTACATCGGGGTTGCATGGGCAATACCTAACGGCTACGTGGTGCACATATTACCGCAAGGTGATGGCCAGCATAAATGAAGGACCATGATCTAAAAAAATTAAACAAAACAACTGTAAAGAACTTGGTGTCTGTAACTGCGTACTGCAAAGTACTTTTACCTACCCAAAATGTTTCTTGAATGGTAAATAGCCATCACAGTGAAATACACCACCCTACCCCCATGCTCTGCTAAGTCAAATCACATGCGACCCTGATTTGCTCATGTGAAACATTGTAGTTGCACCTTATATCTTGTATCGGTCAAAAATAGCGTCCATTATTACTTTCTTAGATCCTAATATAGGGGCGTGGTGGGCGGGGGATCACCGTTCAAATGGTCTGGCCCTGCCTACACTGACAAAGCCTGCACCAGTATTGGCACCAAGGCGGGTGCCATCTTTAAATGGTGTAAGGTGCCAGATACCGTACCTCTCCAGAATGCTAAGTTTTGATCACTTATTTAGTGCACGTTTATGTAGGTTTTTTTGGGGAGAAGAGTTGGCCTAACGGCTAAGGCGCTTGACCTCGGACCTGGGGATCTGGGTTCAAGTCTCGGTAACGACGCCAAAAACTCGAGTCTCGGTAACGATGCCAAAACCTACTGTGATTCTGGGTAAATCACTTCATCTCCCCGTGCCTAAAAATGAAGAAAAAAAATGTGTCCTCATGTAACGTAACTGGTGCTATGTAAAGTGCTCTGATACCTGATTCGGTTCGGGTCTAGTTCGCGCTATATAATATATATATATATATATAAAAAAAAAAAAGAAATCGAATCTAGGGATAACGTTAGTGTGATATTGACATAATCCTAAATTGTTAGTTAGCTCTAAGCACCTGTACTGTCTGAGAGAGACACGCGCCATCTTGAAATGGGCTAGTATCTACACAGTTGGACTGGAGGATAAGGGAATCCCTTGTGAGAGGTGCAGCAATGTGTGTTGTAGCTCAGTGGCTATGCAGAGTCCCTTTAATATAGAATGCCCGGGGAGTAGCACATCAATGGGCAAAGTCCAAGCTCTCTATAGGTGTCTAACACAAAAGAAAAGATCGTACTGCAGGAGTGCCAGTATGATTGTCTGGCAAGATATTTTTTAAATCAGAACATCAAGTCAAATATGAAATGGGCAACAATACTCATTAGCGGGCATGTTACAAGGACTCTACCAAAATGGCAAGTTCTACCATCAAAACCATAGAGGGAAGGATGTACAGTATATGACCTGCAACCCTGTGTGTGCTATAACTGTTGCAGGCTAGAGAAAATATTGATACATGATATGAAAATATATCAACAAATGACCATGTGTTGTCTTATGTTATGTTCCATATGATCTCCTCATTCAAATATTCTTAATCCAACTAGCGCTAAGACACCTTCGGGTAATGTACACTCTATAAAATGATCTTCATTCATTCACAGTGTTGAGGGTGAAAATCCAGAAAGTCTCTCTCTGCGATTTTTTCTAAAATGAGCCATTTCAGTTCGTCATCAAAATGATTAATTTCGCAATAGTGTTGAGCCAAAGGTGCTTGGAGTCTGGTTGTTTTAATGGCGGATTTGTGTTCAGCAAACCGGGTGCAAAATTCTCTTCCTGTTTCACCTACATATCCCAGGCCACATGGGCAGAGGATAAGGTGGACTACATTAGTACTTCTGTAGTTTGTCATATCATGCAGTTGTCCTGTTCTAGTTCCATATTCCCATTTGGTGGTTGTTATAGCTGAATCACAGGCATGGCATATTTTCCTTTCACTATTATGGTAGCACAATGACCCACAGTTTCCTTTAATTGGTGGAAGACCATCTAAGGACTTCTGTTGTTGCCCCTGGTTGTTACTATCCTACTGTTGACTAACTTGTCCTTGAGATCAGAGTTTCTCCTATAGGCAAGAATGGGTTTCTGCAGTTGTTCGTCCTCAGGGTTGATATTCAAAATGATCCAGTTCTTTTCAAGGACTCTTTTTAATCTTAAAGTTAATGTTGGAGTGATTAACAACGCATACTAGCCTGTCTTGTTTTGGATGGGTATGACCCTGGAGCAATGCATCCCTTTTGTAATATCTTACTTGTTTGAAAGTTTGTCTCACCAGCCATTTAGGACAACGTCTGGCCAAGAGCCTATTCTGCAGTTGATCACCATGTGTGATGTATTCCTTAATGTTGGTGCAATTGCGTCTGATTCTTAAAAATTCACCAAAAGGAATACTATCCTTCTGAAAGTTAGGATGAAAGCTATAATGTTCTGAGGTGGTATTTTTCGCAGTTGGTTTTCTAAAAAGGCTCACTTGCAGCACATCATCTTAGCCTATAATCCATTTATCTAGAAATTCAGCGTTTTCTTTACTTTAGTTTGCTGTGAATTTTAAATTCACATCCCTGAGATTCAGCCATGAAATGAAATGAAAGAATACATTGTCAATACATCTGTGTGAACACTGGACGTTCTCTAAGTAGGGTGCCATTTCATTAAAGATGCGTTTACGTTCGTATTTGCCCATATAAATATTGGCTATACTAGGGGCACAAGAGGCCCCCATGCTGGTCTCCTTGATCTGTTGATACATGATGTCATTGAATTCGAGAAAGTTGTTGTGTAGCTCTATATCCAAACATTCCAAAATGAATTGATCAGTGCGATCTCCAGGTGTTCTAGCCAACAGAGCTGCCACAGACTCTAGGGCTTGTCCTTGGGGTATGTTTGTATATATATCGCCTCAATGTTGAGGCTATCAAGAAACTGGTGGTCTTTATTGTAGGGTGTGTTCCCAATTTTGGCTATCATGTCCCCTGTATCTCTTATATAGGACTCGTACTGTTAGGTCAGTGGACATAAGAAAACATGTAAATATTTAGTGAGCGGTTCAGTGCTGGAGTTAATGGATGATGTAATGGGACGTAATGGAGGATTAAGTATATCTTTGTGAATTTTGGGAACTCCTTAAATGACAGGTGTCACTGGGTCGATTTTATTTAGAAAGTCTCATTCCTTTCTGCAGATGTTACCGTCCGTAACAGCTTTTTGAGTAGTATTCCCTATATGTGTTTTCAATAAGTCTAGAACAGTATTCTTCACCATTTTACAGTGTTCTGGGACTTGAAGCATGGTTATAATTTTGGCCATATATTTTTGAGTATCCATGACCACCATATCCCCAGATTTATCCCAAGGTTTGATGGTGATATTGTTGTTGTTTAGTAGTTGTATTAAGAGCTACCATTTCCTGCTCTGTCTGATTGTGCTTGGCTGGTGGGGAATATTTGGTAACTCTTGTAGGTCTCTGATAACTGCCTTCTCAAAGACATTCACTTCGGGCCTCCCATTTCCAATCTTGGAGTGAATTTGGATGTGGGTCTGCAACCCGATGCATTATTCTCCTGTTCTAGCTTATTGTTCTGCTGAAAGAATTTCTTAAGTCTGACATTTCGTAGAACAGAAAAGCCTTCTTGATTTAGTCTAAATGTGTTGTTATGGTTAATGGTTACAAATAGAGACCCTCACCAAGGAGGGTACATTCCTCTTTCTTTCGTGAGTTGCTGTGTCGAGAAAAAAAAATCGGAATAGTATCATCACTCATAATGTAGGAGTCACCAACCTTGGCACTGAAATGCACTTCTCTTTGGGTGGGTGCGCAAATGTAATTAGAACATTGGAATGTTGGGAGGTCCATTGAAAACAATGGAGTAGCTCTGGGCTTATAATGGCTGGTATAAGCCTGGAGCACCAACATTCCAATGTTTCTTTGTTCACAGCTCTGGCTGTGAACAAAGGCTTCAGGGAACCTGAGGGGATTCCAATCCCCTCAGGCTCCCAAAAGACTTTATTTTTTTGTTAGAATATTCTGTCCTCTAGTGACAGAATGTTCTAATAGCCTTATAGCCCTTCGTAGATGGGCTATACCGCTATTAAAGTCCCTCTCCCTTGTTAAAGGCCCTCACCTTCTGCTCAGGGCCTTTAACGCTGGAGAGGGCCTTTAATAGCCGGTATAGCCCTCTACGGCGGGCTATAAGGCTATATTAAGCAAAATGAAATCACTCACAATGAAAAAGAGCCAGTGGATGAAGACATCTGACCCATAGATTCTGTGGTGTAAGTTGTGTTGGGTGCAAACAATATGTGAATGACACTTGAACAGACAAATGCATGAAGAGACTTGATGCAATGAATTTTTTTTATTGTGTGATCCTGATGAAGTGGCCTCTGAGCTGATGGAGCGAGATAGAAAACAGAAATCTGTTTAAACCCGTGAAGTCACACTTCCATAAATAAATTAATAATGCTAACAATTTGTGCTGTGTGTGTGCTAATTCAATCTAGTTTAAAGTTGCATACACAAAAGACATGTGGGAAACTAACATGTGTGCTCATAAATGTGCATTATGTTGCATTCTTATGTATGTGAAAAATAATAAATTAATCTTATCTATTGTCATATCATAACTAATAGCAGCTGTTTTTAAAATAATGGCATGTGCTTATTTTGCTTCCCTTGTCTATGTGATGTAATTTCTACTATTCTAGGTGCACATAAGGTTTTATGGATTCATGAAGACTGGTAGATATAAAATGCTGCTTTATTTGTGCTTTACTGCTAGGTAATTTAGACTAATGGGTTAATTATTAGCAATGATGGGAGGCAACAGAACAAACTGTATTTCTTTCATTAATTATTCTTTGTGTTTGTTTATATAATAGTTTTACAAATGAAGCTTAGAGATGGCTGCAGGAAAATAGTACACTTTTAAAAGTGGCGCAGGAGAGGTGGCGCAGAAAAATTGACGCTCATTGAAAAGAGGTCTATTGATGAAAATGGCTCAAGTGAAAATAATTCTGAGAAGGATGGAAAAGGCCTCTGAGCTTTTATTTTGAAAGGTTTTGGAATGAACTGCTAAAAAGATGACTCTTTGGAGAAATTTGCTAACGTGCCACGGGAGTTTAGAGCGGACAGGCTCAAGGTTGAAAGGAAGCTTTCGCTACAAAATGTAGCAGCCTAAGGAAGAACTGCCAAGACTTCTAAATGAACAATGAACTAGTGAATTTGCCCGGGCATGTAAGAAGGAGGTGTCACAGTTTACTGTGGTACGAGGTGGCTCAGCCAATGGAGAACTAGAATTCGTCTGCTGGAATGTGAAAAATAGTTAGCTCAGCTTAATTTAGGGTATAAGAATAGGTTCAGAGAACACATAGTTGGCTTACGCTCGAGAAATCTGGAGGACGATGTTATGCTGATGGACTTTACACGTGAGGACAGGAGTTTTTATTAATTACTTTATTACTAGGTGATGAGGGTAGAGACAGAGAGATAGTTAGGATTTTGGAAAATGCTTAATTTTACTTATTCCTGCTAATGAATAATAATTCTTGATTTATGCTCTTTTTATTAATACTGAATAAATCTTTCTTTATGACATTTTCTAATGCTTGCTTAATAAAATACCAAAACCTAAGTTTTCCTAGATGTGTTTAAATAAACTTTCTAAAATGACAAGCTGGTCTTGATTATTGTAGATAGTTTTAAACAACATATTTAGATCTTATCACCTCAAGATTCAGTCGCTCTATTGTTGATATGGGCCTAGTGTTGTATTGTAAGTTTGGTGGTAGTAGATAGTGTTATTTGTGCAAAATTTTAGTGAGAGCGCTGGATCAATTACATGGTAGCCATCGGACGGTTTATATATGTTGTTTTTGACATACATGTTACATGCATGATACTTATATGTTGGTAAAATCATAGGATTAAGTTTTAACACATGTTGAGTTTGTTTATTTTGTGCTATGTGTGTACCGGTACAAAAACTGTGTGATGAGAAGGTAGTCATGCAGAATATCTGATCTGTTTCTGTGATATCGCCGAGTATCACTGTTGGTATCGCCGTGTACCAGAGGTGTTGTCGCCGTGCAACACAGTGTTGTCGCCGTGCAACACAGTTTTAGGGCTAGGTGTGAATCTTGTATAGTGAGGGTTATCTAAGAAATTAGAGCAGCATGAGAATAGGGACAAAGCGCCTTCCATAAAACTCACTGTGATAAGAGTATTAGGTATATTCAAGCTTGAATGAAGGGTAGAGTAATGTCGGTGCATGATTACCTATAAACAGGTTAGAGTCCTGTAAGGGTACATGTTTTATATCTATAAACAGGTTAGAGTCCTGTACGGATAACGTCGTTATTTTGCTAACGGTGCATGATTTCTATAAACAGGTGAGAGTCCTGTACGGATTTCATGTGTGTTTGAAGTTAGGGAATTTTCAGTGTGAAAGTGCGAGTTTGGTTTGTAATTTATGTTCAAGTGGAACTTTCGAACTGTCACTTCGCGGTGCGTTCAGAGGAAAACGAGTTCATAATTTTACGTGTTAGAAGGGTGGGGTAAGAGTTGCTCTACTGACAATTGAAAATTATCCTTAGTGAGAATAGCGCCGACTATTCCGAAGTGTGGATACTTGAATGTATGTAAACTATCCTAATTAGAGAAACAGACAGATGAGTTTCGTTTTATGTATTCACTAAAATGTACCAAAAGTAAGGTACTTAGGAATGTTCTAGGTAAAGTCTGTACCATTCTAAGACTTTTTATGATGTTGTGCAGTGTTTAAATACATTTAAAAGCTCTGCACGCTAATAAAATTCAATTCAAAAGTGTTCAGCATAGTTGAAAAGTATAAAAAGGTGAACTGTGCTATTTTAAAACATTCAGGAGCATTTTAGAATGTTCTGTGTTATTTAGGTTATAATTAAGGTATTCCACGTTGTTAAACATTTTTAAAAGTAAATTACAATGTTTAAGTAAGTAAAAAGTGATCAGTATTAATTTTATAAACATTCCTCGCTTTAAATATAATAATAAATTGTTCTCCGTAGTTTAAAACGATTAAAATGTGCCCCGATCGAAAATTGTAAGGGAGGGGCTGGTTTTGCGAGTGAGAACGTGTGGGGAGAGCCTGAAACCGCAGCTGCAGTCTGCGTCAGAACAACCGCGCTCTGATAGGCTGAAAGTTCCGGCGTGTCATAGAAAAGTTGCCCCCTGATTGGCTAAAACGTCGTGAAAAGCAGCTTTATGATTGGCTGTAGAGCGTTTCTGTGTTGTGTTCAATTTTGACTAATGTGAGTCACCATTGGCTGTTGAGAAATTTATATTTAGTAAATGTCCCCAAGTTAATAACATAAGTAAGGAGCATGTCCTAGTGGATAAGCTATCTACATGAACTGATGCCCGATATATTGCGAAAATAGAAAAAAATGACCGTTTTGATTTTCTTCATTACAACCACGCTGTTGTTTTAAAGAAAAGCGTGTCATAAAAGTAGTGCGCTTTGTTGAAATATATTTAGTGAGGGAGGGGCCATTTGTCGAGTAAGCAGCGAAGGAGAGAACTGCAGGCCACAGCGGCTGCCTACGTCACAGCCGCCGCGCTCCCATTGGATAGAGTGCCGTAGCATCATAACAGGGCTGCTCCCTGATTGGTTAAAGTGTCACAGTGGAACTGTGCTGTGATTTGTGGACAGCGCTCCAATGTTTAGAATAGTTCCCTGTCGAAAATGTTAAAGTTGAGTGTCCGTTTTGATTCCCTTTCATATTGCGCTATTATGTATATTTGAAGCGCGAAGGGAGAACGCTTAGATCTGAAGCGGCTGGGTGTGTTAAAGCCGCCGCGCTGTCATTGGTTAGAACGCCGTCGCGTCATGGGTAAAGCCGCGCTCTGATTGGGCAAGGCTTCGTTCCGTGTCTTAGTCAGAGGAGCTGGGTTCTGATTGGGCGAGGCTTCGTGGGTAGATGTCCCCGTATTAAATGATTGTTGTTGCTTATGGTGGGTGGTCTCGAGATGTGTACTGGCCTCGGGCGCTGCATATACAGAGTGGAGCGCATGTGGAGGGAAACTGACTGCGGCTGTAAAGAGTGCTCGTCATAGAGGGAGACGCCCTTGTTTGGGCGCGTCATAGCAGGGCAGCACACCCATTGGCTAATGACGCGCAGCGTCACACAAGGGCCGCGACCTCATTGGATAAGGCTTCGTGAATCGCGCTGGGATTGGGCAAGGCTCTCCCAAGTGTCACGGAGGAGCTAGCTGTGACGTGCAGTCACGTGTGAGGAGCCGCGACCTAATTGGTCAGAGCTTCGTGTTTTGTTATGCGCTGGATTCTGAAGCGATGGTGAAATCGCGCTACGAATGATGAATTTAAATTTCCATTAGGAGGCTTGGTTGAGGGAGGTTTGTTTGCTGTTGCTCGAGAAGAGCAGTATTCTGATTGGCTCAGACGACGCAGCGTCATAGAAAGGGCGCAACCGGATTGGTTGAGGCTCAGAGGGTATTGTGGTTGGCTAAGTGTTTTAGCAGAAGTGCAATGATTGGTTGAGGCGATCCCAATGACTGATGCACACTGTTTACTTCTGTTCCGATGCTAGTGCTTAGAGTTTCGAAGTTTTTAATTAATAGTTTGTATCATAGTAATACATGTTAAAACAAAGGCTACATTGTGACTAACTGAGCATTGTAGTAAACACACGCTGATTGGCCAAAACACTTGTGCTGATGCACATTGTTTACTTTCTATCGAGTGTTTCATTTCTTATGCTGGTAATGCTCAGAGACTTATTTTAATAACTGATTGATTCTAATTTTAGCCATAATATTTAAAAGAAAAGTTATATTACAGCAAGCAGTTATCTTGATTAGTTAACAATAATAGCTAAGGTAATTAGAGCTTATTAAATAAAAGATAAATAATAAATAATTATCTATAATATTGTAAATTAAATACAGGTTATACCAGAAACAGTAAAACATTGTGTCACAAAACGAAATGTGATAATGATATATAATTAATGTTTAAGGGGTAAAAGGTTATTTACAAGCAAGACATTATATTTGGATTAAGGCAAAACAAGTCAGGTTTTCTTTTTCCACAGGTATACGTTGCAGAAGGTGTGTAAGTGTAAATTAAGTACATTTAAAACACATGTGATTATATGTTGGTATTATTGTTATAAATAAATATTTTGCATTGCTATTGTGTTTTTGCAAATTGATATTTTTCTTTCCAGGTTTATAAAATTTTAGTGATACAGGTAAATTAGGAGATATATTAAATTGACCAAATTATAAGGTTTTCTACACCTGATAGTGTTAAATTAATTAATTAATTGATCAGCAAGCGCTGCAAGGCAAATTTAAAGAGTACATTTACCAAATTAATTAAAGAAAATGTCTTCTTTGTACAAGAAAATGAAAAAGGTTGTTGCTAAATGTGAGAGTAAATTAAAGATTCCCAAATTAGCGAAAATAAATAATAAAGGTGTCAGAGTAGAAAATGTTGATCAGTGTACAATTGATGTTGTAAATATGGATCAGAACAGAAATTCAAGAAGACCCCCGGAGCAGATTAATGCAACGCCAAAGGTGTCAGATCAGATTGATAAAGTGTCAGCTCAAACTTCTTCTAAAATTGATGCGACAGAAAAGCATGATGAAATGCTTAGTACTTCTGGAATTTATATTCCTGATCATGTGAATTCATCAAATGATTTAAAGGAGTCTATGAAAATTATGGAAACAGAGATAGTCCCTACACTTAGAAAAGATGAAAGTATTCCCGTAGTTTTAAAGGTCTCATTGACTGAAAAGGTTTATTCTATTGTACTTGAAATTGAATTAGTAGGGATTACAACTCAGCAAGAAACAGAGATGACTTCAGTTCTGGTAAGTGAGAAGTCTGACATTGACCTAATTGAATTAACACAGTCTGATGAGTCAAAATTATGGTCAAAGAAAAAGGAGATTGAGATAAATGAGTTGAATGAACAGCTACAAATACAGCGACAGGTAATGGTTCAGCAGAATGACATAGCTTCACTGCCATTACAAATTTTTGTTAATGAACAGACAGAGAAAACAGATACAGGATTAAATAAAGAACAGGAAAACAGTCCAAAAGGATTAAATGCACTTCCAGCATATTGGAATGAAAATGATGGTCTTTTGAGTGAAGACATCAAAGTAAAGGACACAATTGATCAACAGATTGAAACTTTGACTTCTGCAGGTTCACTTTTCAGAAATGCAAATTTAATAAAAAGATTGATTGATAACATTCAATTGACAGAAAGGTTTGATGTCGTGATATGTGCAGCATACAAAAAGAATGATGAACATGCTTTGAGTTCACTAATACTAACATCTGTAGTTGAAACATGGCAGGTAGTCAAAGACTTACAAGATGAAGCAACTCATGAGGAGAAAAACACATGGTTGAGAAACACATGGTTGAGTGCAGATTTTAGACAGCGAGATGAGGATGAGATTTGGTTACACAGAGATGACAGAGTAGTTTTACCAAATAGCATAATTACTGACATGGACAGTATGTACCATAAAATTGCAGAATTTCTTTACCAGAGGTGTCTGACTTGTCTGCAAGTGAACACAATTAAGAGAACAATTGTGAGATTGGAAACAGAATTTCAAGAGAGTGGTTCATTGACCAGATTACAAATGGATTTCTGTGAGATGGCACTGCATGATAAACTGTGCTACATTTTTGTGATTATCTGTTTGATTACAAAATGGTTTGAAACATTTCAGATGCGACATGATGATAAAATTACTGTTGTAAATTTAGCAGATGGCAGAAAACATATTGAAAACAGACTGCTCCATTGTACAGATAGAATAGAAATTTCAGATGTTGAAGAGCATGAGAATGTTACTATAAAAGACAGAGATGCAAAAATGTGCCTAGCTGCAGGTACAAAGTGGACAGATATCCTTCCACTTGTTTTGATGTTTCTGAGAAACACTACTGATAAAAAGACAGATTTAAGTCCACGTGATATTATGATGGACAAGGTCATGAGACAGACATTCATACCAGAGAAAAGAATGATGACTATCAATGATAGCATCAATTTGGAGAACTGCAGGAATTTATCAGATGAAATGATCTCTGTGTTTGATGAAGATGAAACTGAAGTGCAAACAAGAGAAAAAGAGCAAGTATTTGATCTGTTACCAGGTAAAAGGATCAGGAAAAAGGTTCGTCTAAAAAGAAATTCTCTAGTGCCAAGGTGGCAGAAAAGGAGGTCAGTCAGTCTTGTCACAATAAATGCAGAGAAGTGCAAAAGACTGAAGAGGTGGATTGACACTGGCCATACTTTTCGTGTAACTACACCTGAAAATCCTGATGAGAATAGTGTCACAATTGATGATTCAGATTCTGAAGAAGAGCCTGAAGAGAATCCAGATCTTGAAGATCGACAGGTTGGTCGACATCTGGAGAGTTTGACTGAAAAACAAGCCTTGAATGAAGAAGACTTGAAAGTTGTGACTGAAGACTCAGAAAATGATGGAAATCTGCCAGAAAAAGAAGCAGAAGAAGAATGTGATCAGATTGTGATTCAAGACCAGGAGAGTATTGAAAAGCAGAAAAGTAGCTCTGAAAGCAGGAACAGGAATTCTGAAACTGGGAAGTTGAAGGTAATTGAAGAAGAAAATGAATTGCCAAGTACCAGCTACAAAGATGACGTTCCTAACGGAGTGAAGCTGCCGAGTAAAGAAGTGCCTAAGTCTGAAGTTGAAATATCTGACACTGAAACTGATGAGAATGATGAAGATTTTCAAATAAGAAAATTCAGAAAAGGAGCTTGGAGAACAGAATGTAATGTGACCAAGCAAAAGAAGAAATTTCTAAGAAAAAGTGATAACTGGCCAGAAGAAATTGAAGGCCTAAAATTCAAATTGAGATACAGATCAAAGAAACAGATTGATGAAAAATCAAGTCAAAAAGATTCTGAAAAGAAAAGTAAGGCAGGAAAGAAAATAGAAGTGATACCTGTAATGGAGGTAAATAGTCACAGTCAAAAAGAGATTGAAAACAAAAGTGACAATGATTGAAGTGCATACCTGTTAAATTTTAGGTTTTCTGTTTTTGGCATAAGGCTGAAGAAAATGTGTTAGATGACACAAGGTCGAAGAAAAACTGTTTAGTTGAAGAGAACTTATTTGTGACATAAGGTCGAAGAAATCTTGTTTAGGGTTTGAAAAAAAAAAAAAATTGAAAAAGAGGGGTGTTAGAAATTTTTAGAAAATTTAGGTAACATTTTTAAATTTTTTGTTTTATTTTTCTTTGCAAGCTTAATGAAAATACATTCAACAAGCTCAAGATGCTTAATTTTAAATAAATGTTGTAAGATGTCTCTGATATATATGCTCCTAATAATTCTGCTTTGGTTAATTAAGGTTACTTTTCCTTTAGAAATTAACAAAGAGAAGTTTAAGGTCAATAGGACAAGCAAAGTTTCAGCTAGTCAAGACAAACATAGTATAATACTGACATTTTATTAGTTATAGTTTTTGCAACACATTTATTGAAGCTTAGTTGTATGTTACACAAGAGAAAGAAATAGAACTAGAGGGGTTTCTTAAAACTCAGTATGAGAATTGTAGATAAACTGATGAGATAAGTCTCTAGAAATACTAATACAGGTGAAATTGAATCATGTTCATCTTAGATACAATTTTTGCTAAATTTTGAGTGGTGGTGTGGTGATTTGTTAATCACCAGATGAGGGAGTTGATGGAGCGAGATAGAAAACAGAAATCTGTTTAAACCCGTGAAGTCACACTTCCATAAATAAATTAATAATGCTAACAATTTGTGCTGTGTGTGTGCTAATTCAATCTAGTTTAAAGTTGCATACACAAAAGACATGTGGGAAACTAACATGTGTGCTCATAAATGTGCATTATGTTGCATTCTTATGTATGTGAAAAATAATAAATTAATCTTATCTATTGTCATATCATAACTAATAGCAGCTGTTTTTAAAATAATGGCATGTGCTTATTTTGCTTCCCTTGTCTATGTGATGTCATTTCTACTATTCTAGGTGCACATAAGGTTTTATGGATTCATGAAGACTGGTAGATATAAAATGCTGCTTTATTTGTGCTTTACTGCTAGGTAATTTAGACTAATGGGTTAATTATTAGCAATGATGGGAGGCAACAGAACAAACTGTATTTCTTTCATTAATTATTCTTTGTGTTTGTTTATATAATAGTTTTACAAATGAAGCTTAGAGATGGCTGCAGGAAAATAGTACACTTTTAAAAGTGGCGCAGGAGAGGTGGCGCAGAAAAATTGACGCTCATTGAAAAGAGGTCTATTGATGAAAATGGCTCAAGTGAAAATAATTCTGAGAAGGATGGAAAAGGCCTCTGAGCTTTTATTTTGAAAGGTTTTGGAATGAACTGCTAAAAAGATGACTCTTTGGAGAAATTTGCTAACGTGCCACGGGAGTTTAGAGCGGACAGGCTCAAGGTTGAAAGGTAGCAGCCTAAGGAAGAACTGCCAAGACTTCTAAATGAACAATGAACTAGTGAATTTGCCCGGGCATGTAAGAAGGAGGTGTCACAGTTTACTGTGGTACGAGGTGGCTCAGCCAATGGAGAACTAGAATTCGTCTGCTGGAATGTGAAAAATAGTTAGCTCAGCTTAATTTAGGGTATAAGAATAGGTTCAGAGAACACATAGTTGGCTTACGCTCGAGAAATCTGGAGGACGATGTTATGCTGATGGACTTTACACGTGAGGACAGGAGTTTTTATTAATTACTTTATTACTAGGTGATGAGGGTAGAGACAGAGAGATAGTTAGGATTTTGGAAAATGCTTAATTTTACTTATTCCTGCTAATGAATAATAATTCTTGATTTATGCTCTTTTTATTAATACTGAATAAATCTTTCTTTATGACATTTTCTAATGCTTGCTTAATAAAATACCAAAACCTAAGTTTTCCTAGATGTGTTTAAATAAACTTTCTAAAATGACAAGCTGGTCTTGATTATTGTAGATAGTTTTAAACAACATATTTAGATCTTATCACCTCAAGATTCAGTCGCTCTATTGTTGATATGGGCCTAGTGTTGTATTGTAAGTTTGTTGGTAGTAGATAGTGTTA
Organism: Lissotriton helveticus; assembly: GCF_964261635.1. Lineage (NCBI taxonomy): Eukaryota > Metazoa > Chordata > Amphibia > Caudata > Salamandridae > Lissotriton > Lissotriton helveticus. The sequence goes on along the minus strand of NC_136069.1, from coordinate 1,693,082,498 downwards.
TTTGTGCAAAATTTTAGTGAGAGCGCTGGATCAGAGCCATACCTAAAAATGTAACTGCAGACCAAGACACGGAGCACCAGGAGAAGTGGCTATTTTCAAAGAGTATTTTACAGCACGCTTTGTAGGAAATTTCAAGCCGTGAGAAACATTTGCTGTACGAATTTCTTTATTTAGGCATCATTTTTATACATTGCATGTGTCACCAGATGACATGAGTGGTACTGGGGGGGTCAGCTGAGGGTCAGAAAAGTACCAGTAAAAATTCTGATAATTAGGAATTGTTAGACCTGGCATCCTTGGCATGGGTTCCCCTCACGTTTTGCCTTCTGACCCCCTGTTTTTGACAGTTTTATTAACTTTGTTTTTGCTGGTTTTAGGACTCTGAGCACTTTACCACTGTTAACCATTCCTGAAGTGCGCGTGTTCTTTATCCAAAACATGGTAACATTGGTTTGTGCACAATTGGTATATATAATTCACTTATAAGTCCGTAGTAAAGTGCACTACCTGTGCCTAGGGCCTGTAAATTCAATACTACTAGTGGGCCTGCAACACTGATTGTGCCACCCACTTAAGTTGCACTTTAAACATGTCTCAGGCCTGCCATTGCAGAGCATGTGTGTGCAGTTTTAAAAAGGCATGTCAACTAGGCTGCCAGGCCCAAACCGTCCTTATTACATAGGGCTGTCCTAAGGTAGAAAGTGGACAGCCCATGGGAAGGGCGAGGTGTATTTAGAAAAGTGGGACATGTACTTTTATGCTTTACATGTCTTGGTAGTGAAATACTCTTAAATTCATTTTTCATTACTGCAAGGCCTATCTCTCCCTAGGATAACATTGGGACTGGCTTATTACATTTTATAAGTACAGTTTCCAATTGGGAAAAGGTAGGGAAACCAAATTGAATGTCTCTGAAATCACAATTTACAAATACAACTTATGGTGAAGTTCGTTTTTAAATTGTAGTTCTGAAAATTACACTTTTAGAAAGTTGACATTTTCTTAGTAAATCCATTTGGTGCTTTTCTGTCTGTCTCAGAAATACACGTCTGGGGTGAGTGACAGCTGGTTTCCTGCATTCCCTCTGGACAGCCATACGCAAAGGAAGGGTAGGTGTGACTGTCTAGTTTTCTGCATGTGTATGAGTCATCCGGAGCTTGAGGGATGGGAGGAGCTGATACTCTGCATACGAAAGGACTGTCTACTGCACCCACACAAAGGATTGCATACCCTCCTGGAGTCCGTCAGGGGACAGGGCAAGCAAGGCAGTGACTTGTACACTTCAATGCACCTCTCTGAGGTCTCCCTACTACAAAGGCCAAATGGGGTATAAGCACTGGGCCTCTGACTCCACCAACTCAGAACACTGCTGAAAGTAAGTTCTGCCAGGAAGAAGAGCTGCTGTGCTATAAGAGAACTGACACTCTGCTAATTTACGTTGCTGTGTTGGTCTGCTGCCTGCAAATTGCTGTGCTGTAGGAGGGACTGTGACTTTTCTAAAAATTCTTTGCTATTCTTTGCTATGTTTAGCAACATCACTTATACACTCTTTTTCACAACTAAAATTGTGTGATTTCTCTCTTAACCACCATGGAAAAACTTTGGATGCAGGATTCCTACCTTTAAAAAGTTTAAATGGACTCACTAAGGTGGTAGTGTGAGGTGTGATCCGATAAATTCATAAACGTTCTCTGAGAGCACTCACCCAATTAGACCCTGATTTAAGAGAATCAACAACAAAACGTTTGAGTACTCGGTTAAAACGTTCCACCTGACCATTTTCATGTGGTTCATAAAGAGTCGTGAATCTGTGAATGATAATATATTTCTTGAGAAATTCTGCCATCTCAGACGAAGTTAATTGAACACCATCATCAGTAATTAATATTGATGGACAACCTTCTCGAGTAAAAAATTATTAAAAGAAATTGATTACTGCACATGTCATAGCCTTAGGAACAAATATTTACTTCAGGCCACTTTGAATGATAATCAATCATTACTAAAGCATATCGTACAGATTCTGGCAACGCATGGAATGGACCTGAGATATAAAAAAAAAAAAATTGCCATGGTTCAGTAGGCCATTTGACAACTTTTAATGGTGGAACATGTGGCTTTGGCATTCTTTCACTTGAAACAAAATCCAAACACTCTCTGACTACTCTATCAACAAATTTGTCAATACCAGGCCACCAAAAATAACTTCTGACTAAGTGTTTCATGGAAGAAATACCAGGATGGGTTTTGTGTGCCATTTGCAATAAAACGTCATGCATACCTTCCTTAGGAATGCATTTGCCCGATTTAAAAACAAAATCACTTTCTAACTCTAATTCTTCCAAAACATTGATAAAGGGTAACAGATCAGGTCTTAACACATTCCTTTTAGGCCAACCATGCATGATGCACTTTTTAACTCACGCCATTTATCATCTTTTCATTCATTATCACGCCAAAATTCTTCAGTTATATCTTGAAAATTATCTCACAGTCTATCTTCAATGGTCAGCACAAACACATGCTCTTTAATAACATTGACTTTGTATTGATCACACAGTAGACGTGATAGAAAATCAGCTGTGACTTTTCTTTCCAGGTACATAAACTGTATTAAAGTTATATTCCTGTAGTTTGGAAGTTAATCTGGCATTTCTGGCTGTTGAATTCCAACCCCCTCCAGCCGATAAAATATTGACAATGGCTTATGATCTGTCCTAAGAGTAAACTATGTACCCCACACATATAATCTATAGTGTTTTATAGCCCAGACACAGGCTATAAGTTCCCTCTCTATTACTGCATACTTGCGTTCACACTCATTCAACGTTCTGGAAGCAAAAGCCACATTCCACTCTTCCTTTCCTTCTTTCTGTGAGAGAACACCTCCTAAGCCGTACAGGCTGGCATCAACCGTAATGACACATTCTTTGTTGATGCGAAAAGGTTTGAGAGTAGGAGAGTTGATTATATTATTCTTTAGAGCTTCAAACGAAGCTTTTTGTACATCAGTCCACTCATACTTGACACCTTGTCTCAACAGTTTCTGTAGAGGTTCCATTTTTGTGGCAAAACCCTCAACAAACTTGCTGTAATACTCACACATACCAGCAAACGAAAGAAGTTGGTCTCTGTTATTTGGTGCTGGAGCGTTGATAATTGCTTCTACATTAGACTTCTTTGGAATAAGAACATTTCCAGATAAAGTATGACCTAAATATTCAACTGATTTCTTAAATAATTTGCACTTGTGTGCTTTAAGGGTCAAACCATTTTGTTCTAACCTGCCACATACTTCTTGTAAATGTCTCTCATTTTCCTCAGTATCCTTAGAATACAGCAAAATATCAGTTCAGTTCAGTAAATCTTTATTTCGAAGAATAAAAATTCCTCATAAAAACACATTTCATTATAAAATGTCATTAAATATCATTACATTTCCTTCCTGAACTTCTTATGTTAAAAACAACAATTACAAAGAGAGGATATAATTCCCGAGGCAGGTATAATTTTATAAAACAAATTCATTTCTTGTATTCCTGAATCTTACTGCTACTTTTAAAAAGCTTAAAATGGCGCATAGGGTGTGGGGATCAGTAGCTTTCTGTAAAAACAACAATGCAGTTTTTGTTTGGCGGAATTTCTGTTTCTTTAAAATGTCTACCAAAAACAATCGTCTAGGATTACTATAAAAAGGACATAAAAGTATAAAATGAAGGGTGTCCTGCGGAGACCTATTGTCGCAGCCGCAGGCACCCTTCTGCTCAATTGTTACAGTAAAACCAGCAGGGTAGGCTAAAATGTTTGGTAACCAATTGAGCCTAAAACGGCACATTAAAAAACGATCATTTTGGCTATACATCAGAAACAGATATGGTACCATTCCCTCCCCGTTTCTTACAAGATCATAGGCTGCTAATGATTTCTTTGCCAGGCCACGACTTCTTCTATCGGAGGCAAATTTTTCTAAAAGCAATTTTTTCACCTTCAGTTTACAGCTATATACAATAGAAGAGGGATCATTAAAAGTTGGCACTGGTCAATACTTGTTAGAGAGTCTTTCACATATTTCAACCAAGGGATTTGTAGGGCCTTGTCTCTTTGTAAACAGTCTGTGACTATTTCCCTGGTCAGGGCTGCCTCCGGATTGGTCCAAATTCTCATCCATGCCATGATTGGCCTTAGTTTAACAATGTCAGAGATATATGGCATCCCCAGTTCATCATGGGCAATTTCTGCAGGGATGGTTTGCTGGATTTTTAAAATTCTTCGAAATAATTTATCTTCATGCTGTTGGAGTTGCTTACAGTCCCTGAAGCCCCAAACCTCAGCACCATACAAGGCCTTTGCTGTGCTGATTGAGCCATAAAGTGCCATTATCTGTTCTGGGCACCAACGTCCCAATCTCCGGGCGAAGCTCGAGATGGCCCCATTAGAGGAGACAAGCTTGGTGCAATGGGCCTCAAGCAGGTGTTTAAACTGCATGTCCCCGTCCATTAACAGCCCCAGATAGGGAAAGGTCTTTACTTTGCCCAGGGTGTGTGACCCAATTTTGAACACGCTCTTGCTGGCGGGTTTTTTGCCAGCTACCATGACAAAAGATTTTGTTAGATTGACAGACAGGTCCAAGTCCCCCATGAACTCAACAAATCCGTCCACCAAGAGTTGCAAAGCCCTTGGGGTCCTGGCCAGCAGGACCGCGTCATCCGCGTACAATAGTACTAGGACATGACGCGGTCCTACTTTAGGAGAGTCAGCTTCAAGAGCAATAAGGGCACTCTCTAGGGCATTAATGTAAAGGGAGAAAAGAAAAGGGGCTAATATGCACCCTTGTCTTACTCCCCCTGAACATAAAAATTGATCGGTTTGCCCCCCCTCTGGGCTGAAGCGGACCTTGGCCGTGGTGTTCCAGTGCAGCTCTTTCAGGATGTTAATCAGCCCCTCCTCTATCCCTAGGTTAAGCATCATGGACCACAGTTTAGACCTATTGACATTGTCACAGGCCGCCGCTAGGTCCATAAATGCCATGTAGACCATGCCCCTGCCTGCTTTCGTATACTTAGCTGTCAAAAGATACAAATTTAGGCACTGGTCACTGCCCTTCCTGAACCCATATTGTATTTCAGCCAAGATATGATGTTCCTCAGTCCACTCCATAAGCCTGTTTAAAATCACTCGCCCCAGAATTTTAGCAGAAACATCAATAAGCGAGATCGGCCTATAACATTTAGGATCATCCCTGGATCCTTTTTTAAATATCGGTACAATCAGTGCCGTGGACCAGGAACGTGGTAGGCCGCATTTAATGGCTACATTTAAGACCCTTGTTAAGATTGGTGCCCATAAGTTTAAATTACTTCTATATAGATCCGGTGGAGTACCATCTGGACCAGGGGCCTTGTTTGGGGTCAACCCGCTGATTGCATTTGTTATCTCCACTAGCGAGAGGGAGATTTTGTGACTCCGTGTGCCCTGCCATTCGCCCTCCTGGATTGCTAGGTGTAACTTATTATATAGCCCTTGGAAGTGATTGACCCATTGCTCTGGGAGAATGTTACTGCTAATCACCGGGGCAGAATTCTCGTTGAAACAGGGCCGATTTACAATTCTCCAGAATTCAGCAAAATCCCTGTTTTTTCCCGCCTCTCTCAGGTCTGCCCACACTTCTGCCTGTAGCAGCTTCTTCCGCTCTTTTACTTTGGTTCTATAATTTAATCTGCAAGAAGCCACTTCTGTCTTATTCCTTGGTTTAACTTTAAGACAAGCTTTTAGATCCCTTAGGGCTTTGGAGCAGCTCTTGTCGAACCAACGTGGGTTCTTCTGCTCTTTCCTTGGGCCTTTGACTTTCAGCATTTTATCCACTCTGTTTGTGAGGATTGTGAAGGATTCCATTAATTCTTGACCTTCCTTCAGGGGGTTCAAACAGTCTTCTATCTCTTTTCTACCATTTTGGACAAGCGATTTATAAAACTCGTCAGAGTTTACCCTTGCCCACTTGAGACGCCTACCCTGATCTGTTGGCTGGAGGCTAATTCCCCCCCCTTTGGATTTGCCCCCCCACATACATCTTTAATTTCTAGAACAAGAGGGTTATGGTCACTAAAGGGACTCCATTTAGTTTTGACCCTGGCAATTCTGTTTTTAGCAAAGGAGGATATTAGTATATAATCTATTATAGTAGAACTCCCTCTGCCTTTGAAGGTTGGAACATATGTACCTTCTGCCTCTGGGGTTATTAGGTCCATCGTGTGTGCTAATGAATGGGCTTCTAACATTGCGTTTAATTGTATGCCCTCCTGGTTATGTTCCCAATGGGGTCCCTCATTAATGGGGCAGGTGTCCCAATATAGATGATCCTGAAGCAGGTCAGGTCAGAGATGACAGTTAAAGTCGCCCAATACTATTGTCATTGGTACCCCCCCTCCCTTCTTCAACTCAGCCTCATGTGTGAGTTTCTCATCTAATTCACTGAGTGCGCCATTTATTCCCTTTATGGGTCCGGGGTTGTAAAAATTGAAAAACTGTACCCTCAGCCCTCTACTCTGGAATATTGCGGTTTGCAGGGTATGTGATGACCAGGATGGAACAGTCCATTTCCCTTCCAGTGTTAGATCGACATAGAGCGCCAACCCTCCTCTCGCTCTTCCCGCCCTGCCTTTTTGTGCGGGCACAAAAAAGCACTTATAGCCCTCTATTTGATATAATGCTGCATTGACTGCCCATGTCTCTTGAAATGCCAGGATATGATATCCCTGTATCTCATTCCTCCATTCAGGGTTATCAAATTTGCCTGCTAAACCCGCTACATTCCATGTCAGGATGTTCACTATTCGTATATGTGCTTCCCCACTGTTTGTATCCCCTAAAACAGGGTTTGAATTTTTGTTGCCAGCTCTCGCTATTTCTGTTGTATTATTGTTTAGATTTTCTGCCGTGTATTGGGTGCCTTCGCATCCCTCCGCTTCCGCCCCTCTAGCCAGCGTTGCAACCTTGTCTCACTTATCCTTCTTAGCTTCCCTTAGTCAGTCATTTTCATCCATGGATTGTAAGGGGCTATATCTATTTGTCCATTGGGGCCCTCCCTGGTGTGCTGTAGTTTGCACGCCGTACTCCATGGGCCTAGGACCCGGTCCATCTATGAATCTGTTCCTTCCCGGGAAGTGAAAGTTTGTTTGGCGTGTAACCAATTTCCTGGGATAGAAGTATGCTAGTGACAGGGTCCTTATTGTGCTGGTGGTGTTTCTATTGTCATTAGCTAATATATACTCCACAAGATTCAGATCCCTGAAATTGGCGATAATACAATTCCCCTCTATTTCTTTCTTTCTGGTTCCCACCCATTGTACTCTCCTTAGATGTAAAATCTCCCCCCCTCTTCCACCCTGTAAAGGTCTATGAATATTTAGCCAGGTTGTAATTTTTTGTTTTAATTCTGTGAAAGTTTCTCTCTGCCCCCGTCCTAGCCCTGGGACTCCCGTGAAGATAACGACAAAAGGGCTTGCTTCCGGGGGTAGGTTTACACATGGGAGTGGGCCTTGTGCTCTAGTATTATACTCAGTAAGATATTGTTGGTTTTTTGCCTGGTGTGAGGTGCCGGTGTTATCTGGCTGCCTTGGCCCTCCCACGCCCTGTCTTTGAGTATTATTTCTATCCGAATTTCCATGTGTGTTGGTACTCCCGCCCCTGTCGGCAGTTGCCCCTTCAGTCGCAGCATGCACCTGAGCAATGGTGCATTGTTCATGGCTAACGCAGTTATTAGATGATACTGGTCGTTGGGCTGGGACGTTATTTAATGAGGTCCCCTTAGCATTTTGTGTGGGTGTTTGGGATTCCCTTGCCTTGCCCTGTCTTTGTAGTTCGCTAGCTGTTTTATCTATCTTACTCATTAGTGGTTTAATTAAACTAGTAATAAATGTCTCCAGGTGCCTTTGTAGCTCTAGAATTATAGGGTCAAGCCACCTCGGGGGAATTGGGGCAGCTTTGGGTTCTATTATTAGGACTTCATCCTCTATATCTTTGGGCTTACTACACTTATTGATCTTTTTCTTCGCCCTTGTTTGTCTGTTTCTGTTATGGCGTTTTTTAGTAGGTAGTTTCGTTGTTACGTTTGTTTCTATGTTTATGGATGCTTGGTCCTCTACTGCTACTTGTGCACAGGGGATAGTGTCTAGTGAGTTTTCACGGCTCCCTTCAGGTGATATATCAACTTGGGTTTCATACTCAATTAAAGTTGGTGTCAGTGGCAGGGAGGTTAAGGTCATTGATATGCGTCTCTCTGCACGCTCAATGTCCCCTGCGACCTTTTTTAACATTAAATCAATGATGGTGGGAGTGGCTTTATGGGTGGATACATCACCAGGCCCTGGGCCGGGGTTCTTTGGTTTAAGAGGGGTTCCTACTTTGCTCTTAGTCGAGCGGGTTTTAGGTTTAGTTGCCATAGTTTTTCAGGTTACAGTGTCAGTATTGTGTTCCTTCTTCCTGTTTTGTATAGAACAGTTTGGACAAAAATAGTAAACAAAACAATAGCAATAATCTGTCTGATTTCCCCCCTAACAGTTGTTAGGTTTCCGTGTCAGTCTTAATGAATTTGACTGGGCCCTCACACTCTTTGGCGAACAGCTTTTACAGTACCTTTCAGCAGAACCACGGGATGTGGCCCGTCCCGTCCCTGGTCGTCCCCGGACGGCCACAGACGGCCCGCCCTTTGCCGTGCTTGGCCCGGCGACGCCCGCGCGCGTCCCGCGATGCGGGGGCCGAGCCGGTGATTTCAAACGCCTCCGGGCGCGTGATTGGCGGTGGCGGCTGATGGCAATGCCGCTGAGGAGTCTGGGGCTGGTAGTTCCTCCCCTCCACTCGGCCGCCGCTGTGTTGGTGTAGCGGCGGCGGGAGGGAGGACAGCCGGGGCTAGCGGTCAGGCAGGTGAGAGGACGATGCGCCAAGTCCCCCAAGCAGGTCAGAATGGCCCCCGCTCCCCCGGGGCCGAGCCGGTGATTTCAAACGCCTCCGGGTGCGTGATTGGCGGTGGCGGCTGGTGGCAATGCCGCTAAGGAGTCTGGGGCTGGTAGTTCCTCCCCTCCACTCGGCCGCCGCTGTGTTGGTGTAGCGGCGGCGGGAGGGAGGACAGCCGAGGCTAGCGGTCAGGCAGGTGAGAGGACGATGCGCCAAGTCCCCCAAGCAGGTCAGAATGGCCCCCACTCCACCGGGGCCGAGCCGGTGATTTCAAACGCCTCCGGGCCCGTGATTGGCGGTGGCGGCTGGTGGCAATGCCACTGAGGAGTCTGGGGCTGGTAGTTCCTCCCCTCCACTCGGCGGCCGCTGTGTTTGTGTAGCGGCGGCGGGAGGGAGGACAGCCGAGGCTAGCGGTCAGGCAGGTGAGAGGACGATGCGCCAAGTCCCCCAAGCAGGTCAGAATGGCCCCCGCTCCACCGGGGCCGAGCCGGTGATTTCAAACGCCTCCGGGTGCGTGATTGGCGGTGGCGGCTGGTGGCAATGCCGCTGAGGAGTCTGGGGCTGGTAGTTCCTCCCCTCCACTCGGCGGCCGCTGTGTTGGTGTAGCGGCGGCGGGAGGGAGGACAGCCGAGGCTAGCGGTCAGGCAGGTGAGAGGACGATGCGCCAAGTCCCCCAAGCAGGTCAGAATGGCCCCCGCTCCACCGGGGCCGAGCCGGTGATTTCAAACGCCTCCGGGTGCGTGATTGGCGGTGGCGGCTGGTGGCAATGCCGCTAAGGAGTCTGGGGCTGGTAGTTCCTCCCCTCCACTCGGCCGCCGCTGTGTTGGTGTAGCGGCGGCGGGAGGGAGGACAGCCGAGGCTAGCGGTCAGGCAGGTGAGAGGACGATGCGCCAAGTCCCCCAAGCAGGTCAGAATGGCCCCCACTCCACCGGGGCCGAGCCGGTGATTTCAAACGCCTCCGGGCCCGTGATTGGCGGTGGCGGCTGGTGGCAATGCCACTGAGGAGTCTGGGGCTGGTAGTTCCTCCCCTCCACTCGGCGGCCGCTGTGTTTGTGTAGCGGCGGCGGGAGGGAGGACAGCCGAGGCTAGCGGTCAGGCAGGTGAGAGGACGATGCGCCAAGTCCCCCAAGCAGGTCAGAATGGCCCCCGCTCCACCGGGGCCGAGCCGGTGATTTCAAACGCCTCCGGGTGCGTGATTGGCGGTGGCGGCTGGTGGCAATGCCGCTGAGGAGTCTGGGGCTGGTAGTTCCTCCCCTCCACTCGGCGGCCGCTGTGTTGGTGTAGCGGCGGCGGGAGGGAGGACAGCCGAGGCTAGCGGTCAGGCAGGTGAGAGGACGATGCGCCAAGTCCCCCAAGCAGGTCAGAATGGCCCCCGCTCCACCGGGGCCGAGCCGGTGATTTCAAACGCCTCCGGGTGCGTGATTGGCGGTGGCGGCTGGTGGCAATGCCGCTGAGGAGTCTGGGGCTGGTAGTTCCTCCCCTCCACTCGGCGGCCGCTGTGTTGGTGTAGCGGCGGCGGGAGGGAGGACAGCCGAGGCTAGCGGTCAGGCAGGTGAGAGGACGATGCGCCAAGTCCCCCAAGCAGGTCAGAATGGCCCCCAGCAAAATATCATCCTGAAAGCATTTTACATAATTGTCAACATCTCTGAAAATGTGGAACATAACCCTTTGGAAAACTGATGCGGCTGATGCCAGTCCAAAAGGCATGAGAGTGTATTGAAATAAATCTTGTGGGGTAATAAAGGCTGTGTACTTTCTGAAATCTTCAGTGAGTTCTATCTAGTGGTAAACCGATCTGAGATTGAGTGTGGAAAATACTTGCGCACCATCTAAAAGAGACACCAACTCATTTATGTTAGGTGAAGGATGGCAGTCTATAATTATGTTGAAATTTAGCGCCCGTAAGTCTACACATACCCTCAATTTATGATCAGGTTTGCCTACCAAAACTATTGGAGACACCCATTCCGAAAACTCTATGGATTTAATGATACCCTCCTTAGATAGATCACCTAACATTGATTTAAGTTCTTCTCTGATGTTAATGGGGACACCTCTCAATTTTTGTACCACTGGTGTGTAATTTTTTTTTAATACAATTTTATGTGAGAAATCTTTAGGTTTGCCTAACTTGCCACAAAATACATTTCCAAAATGTTTTATAAGAGTACTTTCTTTACTGGTTTGTGACAAGCTGTCCTCAACAACAGTGACAGTGTCCATTAAACAATCATCACATAGTGAAACCGGTTCTTTGCAATGAGAATTCAGAATGATTCCCAATTTCCACTGATCGTACCATCCTAAAACATTTACACCTTTCTGCAAAATATATAGTTTAATTTCCGCCTTTCTATGTTGGAACTGTAATTCTACCTGAAAAAAAAAACATAACCTCAATTTTTGTACCACAACAACTTTCAGCAACATCATCTGATTGTAGCAACAAATCAAATGAAATAGAATCAGCCAACGTTTCAACATAGTACTGATGAGAAATAATAGTTCATGGTGACCCAGAATCGACCATGAGTACAACATCGATACCACCAACCTGAAATGTGCATTTGGGTGATCTCATTCATACTTGAGTGTACAAAACCTTTGTCAGTACTGGTTGTGGCTTCTCTAATTGTGTTTATGTTATCTTCTACTAAAGAAGATACAGCTCCTCTCCTTTCAAGTTGTGGTCGTCTATCTCTACACATGTTGCTGAAATGACCTACTCTTTTACAAATTTTACACTCTCTTTTTAAAGCAGGACAACCTGGAAAAGAAGCATAGTGAGATTTGTCGTCACATCTGTATGTAACATGCACGATAATTATTAAACCCTTCATTTCTTCCTTGAGTAGTATTCTGTTTAAACTTATTGACATTATATCTTCCTATATTTCGTGTAATCTCTTGTTTGGGTTCAATTTTGTGTCTAATCGCACAAATTTCTTCATCAGTTGACTTTTTTCTGTGTTTTGTCTGATAGATTCCATCAACAAATCAGATTGTTCTTGGGCTTTGGTCATAGCTATAGTTTCATTTAGATAGAGATCACCCATGACCCATAATGTATCTTGAATCTTCTTGCATTTAACATGAACTATAATATGATCACGTATCATCTCATCAGTCATGGTGCCGAAATTACAATGAACACTCAGAGTCCTCAATGCTGTTAGAAAGTCATCAAATGATTCATCATCTTTTTGTTTTCTTGTATAAAATCGACTATCCTAATTGCATGCACAATCGTTTATGGCTGTCGCTGGGGAATGCCCAAATGTGCTCCCCCAGCCTCTTGTGTTGACCGGCACCCAAAGAGTTTGGTGCATAGAAATGTTTACTTTCCATAAGTATACATTGCTTTCCTTACACCTGGTACAGTTGGAGAGGTTTTCACGTGCTTTCGTACCGGTTTTCCCAGCGGGTGCCATACGTGGCTTACCACGTTTGTTTTGAGCTTTCGCCACAGAAGTCTGGTAAGTGGTGCTTACGTTCTCTTTATTTTAGTATATGAAGCACCTACGTTTGTAGTAGGAACATGTTTGTGAGACTACGTATTACTTTGCTTAACAGTTTGAGTCACTGCTGAAAAGTAGGGGGGGCTTCCTCCATGCAATATTTACTTGGGACATGAATAATCTGAGTGGGCGCTGTCCGGGCTCACCGCGCTCCATCTCTGATTTTGAACTGTAGGCTTGGGTAGTGAAGTTAACCATTTTTGCTATGCACACTTGTAGCAGCATTGGCGTTTAGTGGGGATACGTTTGAGTAACTCTGTTCTATTTTCATTCTAGCCTCGCAGAGAGGAGAGGGGGCATTTTCTGGGCCACAGTTCAAAATCCACATTCTCCTCACTTCAGTTGGCAGCGGGGTGAGAGCAGGAGGGGGTCCGATCCGCTACGTCGGAGTCCCGCAGCCCGCAGATATCTGCTGCGTATCATAGGGCGAGATTCTTGTAATGGAGTTGGCCCTCACCTCGTGTAGATCCTTGGACTCAATTAGGTGACGAGCCCGCCCTGAGCTCTACAGTTCAGTCCGCAGCAGTCGATTTTCAGCTCGTTGTTTCATAGCCATCAAGATGCCTCGGGACATCAGCAGGATCCTGCAGCTCTACCGCATTGATCCCGGCAGGGGCACAATTTATCAGTGGTAAGTATTGTCGGTCCGGATCTTTGGAGCCTCAGCTGCAAGCAGCCATCTTGGACGCACCCCCTCCAGCTCCTCCTAGGTTGGTTACTTACCCTTTTTTTCAGATTCACCTAAACTGGTTGTTGCAAGATGTGTAAAAAGTTATGAATCTATGACAGTGGACATGATGATGATAATGATGTAGTTATAAAGCGCACAAAACCCTGAGGTGTCCCAGTGGAGAGAGACAGTTACTGAAAGCCATTAAGAAACCCTTCAAGGCAGTCTCTTTGATTCCCATCGCCAGATGGGTCAGTTGGGCCAAGCATGAAGAAAGCACTGATACCAAGATATTTGGAGCACATTCAGTCAGTGGGAGCTAAGGCGCCTAAAGCATTCTCTCTTGGGGTCCGAATGGAGGATATCCTCAATGCAGCAAACTAGTCTTCAGGCTCTACCTTTCAGTGGTTCTATTCCAAGCCCGTCCTGAGTATTGCTTCTCTGGTGGTGGATAAGTGTTGAGCTTGCGTAATCCTTGCCATAGAGTCCCGACATAGAATTGGACATTTCCTAACTATCATAAAAGAACATTTCAATTTTATTAAGGACACACAGGCAAGGATGAACATGTCCTTGGAGATGACAGTTTACACAAACAAGGGTATATTATTTTACTATCTTTAGTTAATTGGAGTCACAAGGTTCTTCTTTGCATTTGCGACATTATTGATCAGTGCTGGACAAGTTGTAGGAAGTCTATGGTTACAGTTTCATACATCTTCATTAAAAATTTCCATTCCCATAGCTAGGAAATATTCATTCCTATTGGTGTAGAAGATCATGGTACTATTAGACTTTACTTACTGGAACCTGAAGGAATAGCTTAAACAAGCAATGAAAATTAAAAAGGAAATAGGAAGGACAGAAAAAAACATTTGCAAAGTAAAATATTGAGTCACCAACCCTGAATTCTCAAAGAAAGGTACCCACTTAACATACTTTGTAGGTCCAGGAGCCAGGGGAAAAGACCAGGGGGAAAGATCAAAGAAATTAACATGTACAAATGCTCCTGTTAGACCTGTATCTATTTATCTAGAGGCCAGCACAAGGCTAAAATTGGGCAGTGCCCCAAAAATCTGTCTAACAATACTGTAATTTCCAAGAATATATAACTTTTTATTAATCTTTTTGTTTTTTCTTTTTAATCCTTATAGCAATTCTTTTGATAAAAATATCAACACAATCATAATGAAGAAATCTTTCATAAACAAATAACAAGTGACATATGCAAATGGTATTAGTTACAGATAAAATACATAAATAAACACATGAGTTTAATCCTGATCATTCAAACAACAAGAAACAGAGCCCCCCATCATATGTCCTCACATCAAACACCCTCACTTCTCATGCCACACTATCACAAGCAGAACACTCAAACCCTTTCTCAATATTCTCACACAACAAAAATATGCAAAAATATATAAAGGGAACGCTTAATATTTCACTGGCATACACCAATAACAGTAATAGTGGGCTGAATAAATCACAGTTTTCATCCACTTTGGTGTTGTCTTAAGAGGGTTCCCAGAAGTCTGGCCAACACACATTTCAGTGGGCTTAAATAGCTGCCATCTTCATCAGGACCACTCTTTAAGACTACTTTCAGGTGATTGGAGTAGGGGGAATCTGTGGGTAAATACACAAACAATGCACTGATTTGTTCAAGAAAATTAATAAAAAAACAATTTTGGCACAAGTGTATGTTCCGTGTGTGCTCCAGTGAGGAAGATACTGAGACCTACCACTTGTCAAAAACATGCTCCAAGCTGATAGAGTGGGGGTTCCTGCACATGCGTGTCACCTGACATATTTTCCCAAAAAAAGAGCCAGTTAAAGCAGAATAAAGTAAAAAACCAGATCAGAAAGGTCACGCATGGCTCATTGTGCTACCGTAATAGTGAGAGGAGAAATTATAAGTAGGATTAAGGAGAGATACACAAGGACGGGAAAGATGACATTCCAAGATATGACTTTATACTTTTAAATCAAGGTAACTGACTTCGTCAATGCCCCATGATTGCCTGTATGTTGGTCTTATACTTTGACAGGGGCAAAATGGGTAAGAATCATCACTTGAAGACTGTTGAGCCTGATCACGCAAACAGGTGCTGCTGGGGTCCCGCTAGTGGTAGATGGAAGGCAATTGATTTTGTACGTCTGTGGGCCTTCTCTGAGGGGCAACAAAAAACAATGAGAAATGAAGGTGCTACATGGCTATAATTCTATGGCAGGACAGGAGGCTCAGATTATGCTTTTTCCATTTCTTTACTACAGACAGCAGCCAATAGTAATACAGTAAAGAAAAAACAGAAACTACAACACCCATGAACACCTGGGCTACCATAGAGACTGTATCCCTATATAAACCGGATAGAGGATATCACTTCTTCTTTCTTTGCTGCTTCGCAGCCGAGTTAAGTTTTCCATCTCTTTCATGCTTTATGTATGCTTGGTTACTGTTTATGCTATTTAATAACTGTACCGCTTAGCGCTTGCTTAATTGCGCTTTGTTACTGTTTGTTTCACTTGCGCTCGCTCGGCGCTCACCTGTTCTGTTGTTTGTATTTTGCCGGTACTGTTAATGCTCTGTTCCGCCGCTCCGGCTTGCGGCGCTTAGGGTTCTGAGAGCGCAGGTCGCCTCTCGTTATACTCAGGCGCTCTGTGCCCGTGTTTTGCTCCGGTGGAGTGGGAACGGGGTTCTGGAGGTCGCGCGCTTCAGTCGCGCGACTCTCCTTCCTGAATTTGTGCAGGCGGGCTTCTGCGCATGCGCAGAAGCCCTCTATGACGCTCCGCTTGTATTGCGGTAACAGACACGCCTGAGGCGGCGTTTTTGAAGAAGCCTTTCGCCCACAGCCTGCCAGGGAGCCCCAAACTGACGCCCCTGCCCAGTTAAGAGTGGGGGTTGGAAAATTCATAGAGGCTTTTAGCCTAGAGTGGTGTATTCTTTTGCAAGCCGGTTCCCTCCACGTTTTAGTCATTATTAATTGCTTCAGGGCTTGCTTGGGGTTTTTCTGTCACTCCCCCTGTGTGGTTGCATTTTATTTTGGCCACTGACGTTCTCCTCTGTGGGCTTTCAGAGAGAATTTAATATTCTTTATTGATCATTTTGCTATTTATTTTGTGCATATTTCACCATGGCTGAGTATGGTGAAGAGGAGGATGACTATTATGAGGTCGACAATGACCAGGAGTCCTTTTAGGACACATTGGTGACCGCCCTTGACCAGGGGGTGCAACAATCAGTTAAAACGGCGCTGGTTCGCGCTATAGGACCTCTCAAACGTCATTTGACGGATTATGCCACCCAGCAGGGTTGGCTTCCTTCTACCTCATCGAAGAAAACGAATAAATCTCCCAAAAATCCACATGCTCAAGATTTTTCTAAATTGGCAAAAACTCCACAATCGACCAGTATTTCTACAAAATCTGCTAAGGCGTCTCGTACTCCTGAAGTCACGGATGATTCCTCTTCTTCTTCTTCAGACCCTTATGTACCTCCCCCTGCCAAAAAAGCCCGGAAGGAGCACTATGTGGACGCTGCATCCAGACCTCAAGTGTTAACTTTTGAACGGGCGGACATTGTCCACCCTAACTCTAAATCCTGGCTCCCTTTCATTGAAGTTGCTGAATATGTTCAGGACCATATCAGAGAACCATTTGATCAAGAGGTGCGCACTCGTCTGCGCTCAGAATGTCCCCGACCAGATTTGGCAGACAAGCTAGCTTGTACTCCAGAGGTGGATCCCACAATTCTAACTTACCTCAAGAAGTTTACCAAAGATCCCTCTAAGGGTATTGATCGTTCCTGGCGTATATGCCAGGATAAGCTTCTGGATTTACTTGGTCCTCTGACCAAATTGCTGATTCTGGGGTATCTCGCAAAGGATTCTAATTCTTCTATTGACCCTGATGATTTGATTGGTTGGGCTCAGCGAGCAGTATGCATGTTGGGAAACGCCAATTGTGCTCTGTCCACGGAGCGTCGGCGGTCCATTCTTTTGAAGATGGATCCGAATTTGACGGAATTGGCCTCTTCGGAATGGGGTCATTTGGCTCAGGGTCTGCTGTTCGGACAGCCTTTTCTTAAAGAGCTAACAAAGTTCGTAGCAACTTTCAGTGGCCTGGATAAGGCGCAGAATTCTCTTCGACGGGCTTTCCGTCCGGTTTTTGGGCAGACCGGACGTTCTAGGGGACGTTCGTTCGGCCAAGGTTGTGGCCAGCAGCGTGGCAACCAGTCCCAACAGGGAGGTAATCAGTCCTCTTCCAACTCAGGTTCAAAGGCAAATTTTTACCCCTCCCGCAAAGGTCGTGGGCAAGGCAATAAAGGAGGATATGCCAGAAATCAAGGAGGACGACAGGAGTACTCCAATTCAGGTGAGAATAATTCCTTATTCAGAGGTTGTTCTGGGGGGCAGACTGCGTTTTTTTCTAGAGAACTGGCGCATGATCTCCAGCGATGATTGGGTGTTGCAAACGGTTCAGGGATACAGAATAGAGTTTTACAGCTCCCCCTGTCAGTCTCGTCTTCCTACTCCCCTTCATTTTTCCCATCAAAATCAAAAGATCCTCTCCGAGGAAATCCCATCTCTTCTAGCAAAAGGGGCTGTAGTTCGAACAACACGCCATCCTCAGGGGTTTGTGAGCAACGTCTTCCTAGTGCAGAAGAGAGGGGGCGGAGCACGATTAGTTCTCAATCTCCGGGACTTCAACGGCGGGGTGGTCTATCGCCACTTCAATATGGAAGGCATCCATCTACTCAGGGATCTTCTTCGCGAAGGCGACTGGATGGTTCGCCTGGATTTGAAGGACGCGACTTGTCGGTCCCAATGTTTCAACCACATCGCAGGTATCTCCAGTTTCAGTGGTTGGGGATATGGTACGAGTACACGGTACTCCCATTCGGCCTCTCGTCAGCACCTTGGTGCTTCACGAAGCTTTTTCGGCCGGTTGTGGAATTTCTGAGGGCGCGCGGTGTTCATCTAATAATTTACCTCGACGACATTCTTCTGATGGCTCAATGTCCGATTCAGTTGCAAACACACTTGCATTGGACGGTAGACCTTTTGCAATCTCTCGGATTTCTAGTGAATCCTCAAAAAATCTCTTTTGCTTCCCACTCAGTCGATCGAGTTCTTGGGATTTCTGGTGGATTCGATCTCTTGTCAGCTCCTTCTGCCATCCCAGAAGATCAGGTCCATCAAGAGGGAGTTGAAATCACTCTTGTCCGAACAGAGTGTGTCGTTGAGATCGATCGCTCGGATTTTCGGCCTTGTGGCGTCCTCCATTCAGGCAATTTTTCCGGGTCCATTGCATTACCGGGCCCTTCAACGGCTCAAGATCAGACATTTACAGAAGGGACTGAGTTATTCCGATCTGGTTCCTCTTTCGGAGGAAGCCACATCAGAGATGCTATGGTGGCTTCAACACATGGAAGCTTGGAACGGGAAAGCCCTGTTCGGGTCTACCCCGGATGTCGTTCTGGAATCGGATGCCAGTCTTCAGGGCTGGGGAGCCCGTTGCGGGTCGGTGACGACGGGAGGTCGTTGGTCTTGCGAGGAACTGGATCTTCATATCAATTGTCTGGAGCTCCTGGCGGGCTCATTTGCGATCCGTTGTCTTGCCCCGCAAGCGACAAATTGTTGCATACTTCTCCGCATGGACAACATTTCTGCGGTTTGGTACGTCAACAAACTAAGGGGGATGAGATCGAGACTCTTGGCAGAGATCGCCAAAGATTTCTGGCATTATTGCCTCCAGCGGAAGATCACTCTTATTGCGGAGTATCTCCCGGGTTGCGACAATCAGGTGGCCGATTGGCACTCTCGCCATCTGCTGGATTTCAGCGACTGGACGCTTCACGCCAGGGTGTTTCAGAGTCTCTCCCGCATTTGGAGTCGTCCGTTGATAGATCTGTTCGCTTCCTGCCTCAATGCTCAACTGCCCAAGTTTTACAGTTGGCGTCCGGATCCGGAGGCTCTGGCCACGGATGCCTTTCTGCAGCACTGGCCTCATCACCTCTGTTATGCGTTTCCCCCGTTCGCAATGATTCCGCGGGTGTTGGCTCGGACAAAGCTCTTTCTGTCGGAAATCATTCTGATAACTCCTCTGTGGAGGGCTCAAGCTTGGTTTCCGGATCTGATGGAGATGAGTTGCTCGACGCCGCTCCTTCTTCCTCAGAAAAAGAACCTGTTGTTGGATCCCCTGCTCAACCCTCATCCTCTAATTCTGTCCGGTTGGTCGCGTGGCGGATTTCGGGGAACGCTGGCAGATCTCAGGATTATCTGGAGACGCTGCAAAGTTTATCGGAGAGGCCTGGGCCCCCAATACCCACAAGCGTTATGTCTCCGCTTGGGGACGATGGGGTAGCTGGTGTTCTGAACGGGATTTGGATCCCGCTTCAGCAGATGTTACTGTAGTGGTGAACTTTCTCGCTTCTCTGGCCTCTTCAGGTCTTGCTTACAGGACGGTCAATTCTTTTCGCTCTGCGATTTCGGCGGGCCATGACATGGTTGATGGGAAACCTGTGGGGGAACATCCCTTAATTTCTAAACTTCTACGGGGTGTCAGGCTGGTACAACCGCCTTGTCCCAAGTATGTGACTCTCTGGGATGTCTCCATTGTTTTACGTTTCCTGGAGTCTTGGCCTGCTAACGCTTCCTTGTCCCGGAAACAGTTATCAGCAAAGTTGACAATGCTTTTATGTTTGGTATCTTGCAAGCGGGTTTCGGATGTTCGGGCCTTAGACTTGGCGGGTCGATCATTCCCTCCGGACGGAGTCACTTTCACCATCTCTAGGCGTACTAAATGTAATACCTCCTCTGTCACGTATCCTGCTTTTCCGCAGAATTCAAAATTATGTGTTGTACAATGCATAAAGGATTATGAGGTGAGTACAGCTCCTTTTCGGCAGAACTTGTCTGGTCAGTTATTGATTGCTTTACAAAAGCCCTTTAAGCCTGTGGCGCCTGCTACCTTGGCGCGCTGGGTGCGTTGGCTTATGTCTGAAGCTGGAATTGATGTCTCCATTTTCGGAGCCCATTCTGCTCGGGGAGCCATGGCATCTAAAGCCTTTTCCGTTGGAGTGACTTTGACTGAGATTATGAAGGCCGCTGATTGGTCTTCCGATTCTGTTTTTAAAACATTTTATTTCAAGCCAATTGTTGATATTGCTTCTGTTGTGGTGGCTCGGCTTTGAACAAGCATAATCTGAGCCTCCTGTCCTGCCATAGAATTAAAAATTTGCAAACATTCGTGACAAGAATTTTCGATTCTATTAAGGACACAGAGGCGAGGATTATCCCACCCATATATTTTATCTGCATATTTTTACTGTATGCTTGTATATGTTATGACATTGTTCTGGTTTCTTTTACTGCAATGTTTCTTCCCTACCCTTAATACCTTGGAGTTCCTTGGTTTTGGGATGGTGTGTTACAGCTCTGATTTTCTTTCAGGATCTGATCAGAAGTGAGGATGTTCTGCGGTCCATTCTGTTTTTTCTTTGGCCTTCGCTGTTGGTTTCCAGACTTGTAGCTGTTTGCTGAGTCTTCCGACTATTTGGTGCCTTGGATTTCCTTCACCTGTTTCGCCTTCCTTTGGACTTGGGATGTCTCCTGCTGGATGGCTCCGGATCACTTGAGTTCACTTTTGACTTTTTTCTGATTAACTGTTACGCAAAGAAAGAGGAAGTGATATCCTCTATCCGGTTTATATAGGGATACTGTCTCTATGGTAGCCCAGGTGTTCATGGGTGTTGTAGTTTCTGTTTTTTCTTTACTGTATTACTATTGGCTGCTGTCTGTAGTAAAGAAATGGAAAAAGCATAATCCTCGCCTCCGTGTCCTTAATAGAATTGAAAATTCTTGTCACGAATGTTTGCAAATTTTTAATTGATGTGTATGCTACATTGCTATCCCAGATGATATGGGCCTGGGTTAGTCCTCGGCGGTAGATGTAAAGTCAGGGCCGTCTAGTTACGCCTGGTATTCTCCGTTAACATATCTGTGTGAGCCTGTTAAAGAGATGAGCGGTCATGCTATGCTAGATCATATATATATAAGCTGTGTCATGAGCAGCAGGCGGCTAGTGTCAGACAAGGACCCCAGTACAGCATGGGCTCTACATGGGCTCTGTGTAGTTGAGCTCAGCACCCTCCACATATTGCCTTCCCGAACTGAAATGTCTGCTTTTTAAAGGCTTAAGCACGGTGACCCACCTACATCGGGGTTGCATGGGCAATACCTAACGGCTACCTGGTGCACATATTACCGCAAGGTGATGGCCAGCATAAATGAAGGACCATGATCTAAAAAAATTTAACAAAACAACTGTAAAGAACTTGGTGTCTGTAACTGCGTACTGCAAAGTACTTTTACCTACCCAAAATGTTTCTTGAATGGTAAATAGCCATCACAGTGAAATACACCACCCTACCCCCATGCTCTGCTAAGTCAAATCACATGCGACCCTGATTTTTGCTCATGTGAAACATTGTAGTTGCACCTTATATCTTGTATCGGTCAAAAATAGCGTCCATTATTACTTTCTTAGATCCTAATATAGGGGCGTGGTGGGCGGGGGATCACCGTTCAAATGGTCTGGCCCTGCCTACACTGACGAAGCCTGCACAAGTATTGGCACCAAGGCGGGTGCCATCTTTAAATGGTGTAAGGTGCCAGATACCGTACCTCTCCAGAATGCTAAGTTTTGATCACTTATTTAGTGCACGTTTATGTAAGTTTTTTTGGGGAGAAGAGTTGGCCTAACGGCTAAGGCGCTTGACCTCGGACCTGGGGATCTGGGTTCGAGTCTCGGTAACGACGCCAAAAACTCGAGTCTCGGTAACGATGCCAAAACCTACTGTGATTCTGGGTAAATCACTTCATCTCCCCGTGCCTAAAAATGAAGAAAAAAAATGTGTCCTCATGTAACGTAACTGGTGCTATGTAAAGTGCTCTGATACCTGATTCGGTTCGGGTCTAGTTCGCGCTATATAATATATATATATATATAAAAAAAAAAAGAAATCGAATCTAGGGATAACGTTAGTGTGATATTGACATAATCCTAAATTGTTAGTTAGCTCTAAGCACCTGTACTGTCTGAGAGAGACACGCGCCATCTTGAAATGGGCTAGTATCTACACAGTTGGACTGGAGGATAAGGGAATCCCTTGTGGGAGGTGCAGCAATGTGTGTTGTAGCTCAGTGGCTATGCAGAGTCCCTTTAATATAGAATGCCCGGGGAGTAGCACATCAATGGGCAAAGTCTAAGCTCTCTATAGGTGTCTAACACAAAAGAAAAGATCGTACTGCAGGAGTGCCAGTATGATTGTCTGGCAAGATATTTTTTAAATCAGAACATCAAGTCAAATATGAAATGGGCAACAATACTCATTAGCGGGCATGTTACAAGGACTCTACCAAAATGGCAAGTTCTACCATCAAAACCATAGAGGGAAGGATGTACAGTATATGACCTGCAACCCTGTGTGTGCTATAACTGTTGCAGGCTAGAGAAAATATTGATACATGATATGAAAATATATCAACAAATGACCATGTGTTGTCCTATGTTATGTTCCATATGATCTCCTCATTCAAATATTCTTAATCCAACTAGCGCTAAGACACCTTCGGGTAATGTACACTCTATAAAATGATCTTCATTCATTCACAGTGTTGAGGGTGAAAATCCAGAAAGTCTCTCTCTGCGATTTTTTCTAAAATGAGCCATTTCAGTTCGTCTTCAAAATGATTAATTTCGCAATAGTGTTGAGCCAAAGGTGCTTGGAGTCTGGTTGTTTTAATGGCGGATTTGTGTTCAGCAAACCGGGTGCAAAATTCTCTTCCTGTTTCACCTACATATCCCAGGCCACATGGGCAGAGGATAAGGTGGACTACATTAGTACTTCTGTAGTTTGTCATATCATGCAGTTGTCCTGTTCTAGTTCCATATTCCCATTTGGTGGTTGTTATAGCTGAATCACAGGCATGGCATATTTTCCTTTCACTATTATGGTAGCACAATGACCCACAATTTCCTTTAATTGGTGGAAGACCATCTAAGGACTTCTGTTGTTGCCCCTGGTTGTTACTATCCTACTGTTGACTAACTTGTCCTTGAGATCAGAGTTTCTCCTATAGGCAAGAATGGGTTTCTGCAGTTGTTCGTCCTCAGGGTTGATATTCAAAATGATCCAGTTCTTTTCAAGGACTCTTTTTAATCTTAAAGTTAATGTTGGAGTGATTAACAACGCATACTAGCCTGTCTTGTTTTGGATGGGTATGACCCTGGAGCAATGCATCCCTTTTATAATATCTTACTTGTCTGAAAGTTTGTCTCACCAGCCATTTAGGACAACGTCTGGCCAAGAGCCTATTCTGCAGTTGATCACCATGTGTGATGTATTCCTTAATGTTGGTGCAATTGCGTCTGATTCTTAAAAATTCACCAAAAGGAATACTATCCTTCTGAAAGTTAGGATGAAAGCTATAATGTTCTGAGGTGGTATTTTTCGCAGTTGGTTTTCTAAAAAGGCTCACTTGCAGCACATCATCTTAGCCTATAATCCATTTATCTAGAAATTCAGCGTTTTCTTTACTTTAGTTTGCTGTGAATTTTAAATTCACATCCCTGAGATTCAGCCATGAAATGAAATGAAAGAATACATTGTCAATACATCTGTGTGAACACTGGACGTTCTCTAAGTAGGGTGCCATTTCATTAAAGATGCGTTTACGTTCGTATTTGCCCATATAAATATTGGCTATACTAGGGGCACAAGAGGCCCCCATGCTGGTCTCCTTGATCTGTTGATACATGATGTCATTGAATTCGAGAAAGTTGTTGTGTAGCTCTATATCCAAACATTCCAAAATGAATTGATCAGTGCGATCTCCAGGTGTTCTAGCCAACAGAGCTGCCACAGACTCTAGGGCTTGTCCTTGGGGTATGTTTGTATATATATCGCCTCAATGTTGAGGCTATCAAGAAACTGGTGGTCTTTATTGTAGGGTGTGTTCCCAATTTTGGCTATCATGTCCCCTGTATCTCTTATATAGGACTCGTACTGTTAGATCAGTGGACATAAGATAACATGTAAATATTTAGTGAGCGGTTCAGTGCTGGAGTTAATGGATGATGTAATGGGACGTAATGGAGGATTAAGTATATCTTTGTGAATTTTGGGAACTCCTTAAATGACAGGTGTCACTGGGTCGATTTTATTTAGAAAGTCTCATTCCTTTCTGCAGATGTTACCGTCCGTAACAGCTTTTTGAGTAGTATTCCCTATATGTGTTTTCAATAAGTCTAGAACAGTATTCTTCACCCTTTTACAGTGTTCTGGGACTTGAAGCATGGTTATAATTTTGGCCATATATTTTTGAGTATCCATGACCACCATATCCCCAGATTTATCCCAAGGTTTGATGGTGATATTGTTGTTGTTTAGTAGTTGTATTAAGAGCTACCATTTCCTGCTCTGTCTGATTGTGCTTGGCTGGTGGGGAATATTTGGTAACTCTTGTAGGTCTCTGATAACTGCCTTCTCAAAGACATTCACTTCGGGCCTCCCATTTCCAATCTTGGAGTGAATTTGGATGTGGGTCTGCAACCCGATGCATTATTCTCCTGTTCTAGCTTATTGTTCTGCTGAAAGAATTTCTTAAGTCTGACCTTTCGTAGAACAGAAAAGCCTTCTTGATTTAGTCTAAATGTGTTGTTATGGTTAATGGTTACAAAAGAGAGACCCTCACCAAGGAGGGTACATTCCTCTTTCTTTCGTGAGTTGCTGTGTCGAGAAAAAAAAATCGGAATAGTATCATCACTCATAATGTAGGAGTCACCAACCTTGGCACTGAAATGCACTTCTCTTTGGGTGGGTGCGCAAATGTAATTAGAACATTGGAATGTTGGGAGGTCCATTGAAAACAATGGAGTGCTCTGGGCTTATAATGGCTGGTATAAGCCTGGAGCTCCAACATTCCAATGTTTCTTTGTTCACAGCTCTGGCTGTGAACAAAGGCTTCAGGGAACCTGAGGGGATTCCAATCCCCTCAGGCTCCCAAAAGACTTTATTTTTTTGTTAGAATATTCTGTCCTCTAGTGACAGAATGTTCTAATAGCCTTATAGCCCTTCGTAGATGGGCTATACCGCTATGAAAGTCCCTCTCCCTTGTTAAAGGCCCTCACCTTCTGCTCAGGGCCTTTAACGCTGGAGAGGGCCTTTAATAGCCGGTATAGCCCTCTACGGCGGGCTATAAGGCTATATTAAGCAAAATGAAATCACTCACAATGAAAAAGAGCCAGTGGATGAAGACATCTGACCCATAGATTCTGTGGTGTAAGTTGTGTTGGGTGCAAACAATATGTGAATGACACTTGAACAGACAAATGCACGAAGAGACTTGATGCAATTAATTTTTTTTATTGTGTGATCCTGATGAAGTGGCCTCTGAGCCATACCTAAAAATGTAACTGCAGACCAAGACACGGAGCACCAGGAGAAGTGGCTATTTTCAAAGAGTATTTTACAGCACGCTTTGTAGGAAATTTCAAGCCGTGAGAAACATTTGCTGTACGAATTTCTTTATTTAGGCATCATTTTTATACATTGCATGTGTCACCAGATGACATGAGTGGTACTGGGGGGGTCAGCTGAGGGTCAGAAAAGTACCAGTAAAAATTCTGATAATTAGGAATTGTTAGACCTGGCATCCTTGGCATGGGTTCCCCTCACGTTTTGCCTTCTAACCCCCTGTTTTTGACAGTTTTATTAACTTTGTTTTTGCTGGTTTTGGGACTCTGAGCACTTTACCACTGTTAACCATTCCTGAAGTGCGCGTGCTCTTTATCCAAAACATGGTAACATTGGTTTGTGCACAATTGGTATATATAATTCACTTATAAGTCCGTAGTAAAGTGCACTACCTGTGCCTAGGGCCTGTAAATTCAATACTACTAGTGGGCCTGCAACACTGATTGTGCCACCCACTTAAGTTGCACTTTAAACATGTCTCAGGCCTGCCATTGCAGAGCATGTGTGTGCAGTTTTAAAAAGGCATGTCAACTAGGCTGCCAGGCCCAAACCGTCCTTATTACATAGGGCTGTCCTAAGGTAGAAAGTGGACAGCCCATGGGAAGGGCGAGGTGTATTTAGAAAAGTGGGACATGTACTTTTATGCTTTACATGTCTTGGTAGTGAAATACTCTTAAATTCATTTTTCATTACTGCAAGGCCTATCTCTCCCTAGGATAACATTGGGACTGGCTTATTACATTTTATAAGTACAGTTTCCAATTGGGAAAAGGTAGGGAAACCAAATTGAATGTCTCTGAAATCACAATTTACAAATACAACTTATGGTGAAGTTCGTTTTTAAATTGTAGTTCTGAAAATTACACTTTTAGAAAGTTGACATTTTCTTAGTAAATCCATTTGGTGCTTTTCTGTCTGTCTCAGAAATACACGTTTGGGGTGAGTGACAGCTGGTTTCCTGCATTCCCTCTGGACAGCCATACGCAAAGGAAGGGTAGGTGTGACTGTCTAGTATTCTGCATGTGTATGAGTCATCCGGAGCTTGAGGGAAGGGAGGAGCTGATACTCTGCATACGAAAGGACTGTCTACTGCACCCACACAAAGGATTGCATACCCTCCTGGAGTCCGTCAGGGGACAGGGCAAGCAAGGCAGTGACTTGTACACTTCAATGCACCTCTCCGAGGTCTCCCTACTACAAAGGCCAAATGGGGTATAAGCACTGGGCCTCTGACTCCACCAACTCAGAACACTGCTGAAAGTAAGTTCTGCCAGGAAGAAGAGCTGCTGTGCTATAAGAGAACTGACACTCTGCTAATTTACGTTGCTGTGTTGGTCTGCTGCCTGCAAATTGCTGTGCTGTAGGAGGGACTGTGACTTTTCTAAAAATTCTTTGCTATGTTGGCCTCCTGCCTTTAACCTGCAAGTGAGAAGGACTGGACCTGCACTCTACATCCTTGAATCTAAGTTTCTCCAAGGGCTTGTTGTCTTTCCTCTTGTTGCTGAAGTCTCAGTGATATTAAAGACGTCACCTTTTTTCTTCAATGCTGCACCTGTACTTTAATTGCTGTAATTCTTGCTCGGCCAAGTGGTGCCAATCCAGAATCCAGCCCAGGGCCCTTGGAAGTGAGCTTAAAGTGCTGCATCTGCAAAGAACCTACACATCAAAATCATAGCGCCGATCTGAACCTACAGAGTGCCTTCTGCATGATCGGGATCAACGCTACATCATTGCTGCGGGGTCTGGGACCGGCGCATCACACTCATCACTGCCGCATTCCCTCCGGAATCACTGCATTAGGAATCAAAACATCACTGCTATAGCGTGGAGAAGATCGTTGCATCCCCTCCAGCGTGGATTAACCCAACTCATCACCTTCGGAACCGCTGAATTCTGGAATCTGCACTTTGTCTACAGCATCAAAGCATTGCCACTACTGCGTGACAAAATTCAACTGAACATCAACACATGGGAAGCATTGATACATCGCACCCCGTATTTCATTCTGCGACAAGGGATTAAGGTACTTTGCTCAGCGGGACTTGTGTGGGTCCTGTAGCTGGCCTGTGCTCCATCACAGGTCACCTGAGCTCTTGACTTTGTCTCAGTCCAGCGATAAACCAGTTCATCCCCTTAAGCACTCTTTACTTCTAAGCGCTATTTTGACACTCATTGTTTTCAAATACATATCTTAACTTTTACGATTTGGAGTTTTGTTGTTTTGGTCTTGTTTTGTTCAGAATATACTAATCTATTTTTCTAACCTGGTGTGGAGTCTTTTTGTGGTGTTTTCACTGTGTTACTGTTTGCTGTGTTGCACAAATTCTTTACACAATACCTCCTAATTTAAGCTGGCCTGCTCTGTGCCAAGCTACCAGAGGGTGAGCACAGGTTAAGTTTTGCTGTGTATCTGACTTACCCTGCCAACCAGGAACCTAGGGCCAGATGTATGAAGCTCAAATGGGTTCGCAAACGGCGTTTACGAACTCATTTGAGCAAAATTGTATGTATGTAGCAAATTTCAGTGCAAAATAAGGAATCGCAAATTTGCGATTCCTTTTTGTTGCGATTGCATTTAAGGAATCGCTAAATTTGCTATTCCTTAAATGCAATGTATGAAGCAAAAAAAATTTGCTAATTGTCCCTAAGGAATCGCAAATTACCATCAACTTCAAATTGTTGGTAATTTGCGAATTTCGTGAAAAATGCCCATTTTTGCATTTTTCAAAGTGCCATGTGATGCACATACATGCCCTTAGGCCATGTATGTGCACCACATGTGCACCCATGCTTATTTCATGGGTGCAACAGCGTGTCCTTTGGACACCCCTGCACCCTTGAAATTATTCTCAATTTGCGATTAGCAAATTGCGCCTCGGAAATTGAGAATAATTTCACATTCATTCCTATGGGCCTCCTGGCCCATAGAAATGAATGGGAAATGATTCCTTAATTGCGATTAGCAATTTGCTAATCACAATTAAGGAATATTAAGAAATCGCTAAAAAATAGCGAATTTCTACATACATACCATTTTGCAATTCTCAAATAGCGATTCCTTAAAAATCGCTATTTGAGAATCACAAAAGTGTATCTTGATACATCTGGCCCCTAATTTCTAACAGGAGTCCAATTTAATGTGAGATTAAGATCCATCTTCGCTACTCTTCATTCATCGCCCCTATATTCATGTGTTTTCAGGAGCAGCACTACTTCCTGTTTGCCATGACTTTGTGCCTCTACTGTATCACTAATGTGTATGAAGAAAAGAAATCCCACACATGTTAATTGCAAGATTACATTTTTCTGCTACTCATCAAAATATTTTGATATACAATGATCTGAAATTTTTGTTGGAAATAAAATTTATGAAATTGTAAGGCGGCCAGAGTTACATTTAAAAGGTGTAACATTCAATATAAATGAACACAAGATCCATTGCCCCAAAGGCCATGATGTGTGCACATCACAGGAAGACACTTTAGTCTTCCCAATTAAACTTTCCAACAGCCACATCTGTATCGACCTAGCATCACACCATGGTCTTTGTCTGAATGCCATTGATTATGTTATAGATCTTCACTTTGCCTGTGTATGAGTTGAAATATTTGCCATTACTTGATGTCTTCAATCATGTACTCTTTTGACCCCACAGGTTTAATATTCGATATTACCGAGACCTGCTGGCCATGCTTTTTGCCATTGAGGAAATTAATCACAACCCCGACCTGTTATCAAATATTACGTTGGGTTTCCGGATCTTCGATACCTGTGCATCTCAAAATAGGGCCATTCGAGGGCTTTTAGAAGTGCTCTCAGGAAAGTCTGACCGAATGCCAGGGTACAACTGCAATTTAAAATCAATACCAGTAGGACTTGTTGGAGAGGTGCTGTCATCCACATCTATTTCACTAGCCAGAATTTCAGGACCTTTCCATTTCCCAGTGGTAAGCAGGGTGCATGGAGCAGTTGAATACATAATTATATGACAGGATAGATTAATGGTGGCTGATACAACCCAAACATAGGACTTGCAGTTCACTGCAGATCTCCCTTTTGTAGAAAACTATGTGGATGTTCAAGTGTAGACCTTCTTAGAAGTCAGCAATTAGTAAGGCAAATTTCTAACCAGGTTATACAACACCAAGTGTAGCGGGAATTCCGTTCTCCTACAGAACTGTGCATAGTGATTTGGAACCTCAGTGAATTAGGATGACCCAAAATCCACCTCAGTACCCAAGATCCCCTTACCAAGCTAGCTACAGTGTCTCATTGGTCATAACAAACTCCCAATATTTAGACAAACCAGAACATGAACTTATAATACCTCAGGTAACGTGGAACACATGAACACTCTTTCGTTATATAATCATTTCAAACCAGAATGTGGAGTAAATGAGGACACGTGCACATTTGAAATATTTATTTACTAATGCTGTTTTCTCAAACGCAGTATCTTAGATAATACAAGGAAACATATTATCAGAAGCAAAGTTATCAGCATAGTTACTAGTCCATAAAAGGCAAACGGTGACAACATACTAAAATGCTGAAATGAATAGGGTTAACAACACCTAATTCTCACCCTCCCTAACTAGCATATTATATTAATATCTAAGAAGGTCTCTTTGGGTTTTAGCAGGGCGGCCACATACCTCTGATCCTAGTGGAAAGGGATCACATCATCTTCCACCAGCTCTCTGCATGCGAACCGCATCAAGTGTGTGTTATGTGTGCTCTATGAAAAGCAATATAAAACGCGCCTAAAGCCAGATTTTGGCAGCAGCTGCATTTATGTTATGTCTAGGAAGGTGCGAAGAGCAGACCTCACAACAATACTGTATCGAGTTATCCTTGAGGCTTCAGCACTCACTGTACAGACATAGTTTACCAAGCAAAGCTTATATCAGAGCAATAACATATTATTCTCATGTAAATCACAACGCTCTTCTAGGCTGAAAGCTAAAACAACAATTATGTGTCGTGTGCAGAAGCAGCAAAAGGAAAAATGGCATGTAAACATTTAATAAGCTCATGCTAACTTAACACGGTATATAGGTAAGCAGTAACTATATGACACAAGTCTACACCATTAAAACTTGAGGATACAAATGAAAATTGCTTCCAAAGACTGCTGGACTTGGTGTTGGCTTTTGACACCATAAATCATGACTTCATACTCTAAAATAAAGAATTAACTGCTTCTATTTCTCCACCTGTCACTTCAAGAGGGAGGTTCCACAGGGAGAAAATGTGATAGATGTCCACTTCCATGTCCTCTTCCAATTGTCCATTAAAATGATTTCAGTCAGGTAACATCTTCCTTTGCCTTAGGTTCCTATGCCACCTCCATTCATTGAAGGTTTCCTAAGCCAAACAGGTCTCTGGTGTGAACAGACTTGAACCAAAATGTGTGAGTGAGAATTTCTGGACTGGGCTGGAGATACCGCTCACCAGTACTATAGAAGGTGTCCTTGAATTTTTCATTACAGACGGAAAGCTCTCTCTTCTCTTCAGAATCATGGCTCTCCTAGAAGTTGGCTTCTGATTAATCCTGAGCTATTCCTGTTTAAATGAATCGATTACGTGCTGCAGGCCCGGCGTTAGCACTGGTGGTGCCGGGGCAACAGTCTTTTTTGCCACCCCGCATGAATTCCTTCTCCACGCATTTCCTCAATACCACCCTCCAACAGTGCTCCTTATCTATCCATAGACCCTCTTATATTCATTCAGTGTAGGGTATCAGAGAGCTTTACCTCACACACACATTAAACAGAGATGAGGAATCATAAGTGTGTAAATCAGTCCATATGAAATATTGCATAACACAATGAAGATTACAAGAAGTAGGAATCACATGCCATCCATACTAGTAGCCAGTATATTTTAAGAGTTCTTGGTCTGGAGAAGCACAAACTCAGGATGTGAAACCTACCACAGTGTTTTGGTTGTCTTGAGAAATAAAAATGTATTTCTACCCAAACAAACATTTTTAGCAACATTAGAATATTGAAATACTGAGTGGAAAATAAAATAACGTTCTAACCTATTGCAGGCAGCTCTTTGACGACAGTTCATTGATCACTATGCTATATTAGGATTGTAACTTATGAACTACAAGTAACAAAAGGATCTCTGTCACAAAAGCAGTATCCCACTGAACTATCCACATAATATACAGTTCTGTGAACTGCATGGTGGATGTTCATTTCAGCATGCACATTAACCCTCTGCGTTACTTTATGATGATTCAAAACTGCCACTAGACAAATCTCCATCTATCTCCAGCAGGAACAATAATCACTAGTTATCTTGACATATTTATTGTTGCCTGAAACTGCTAGAAACTCTGCAGCAAGTGCTTTCTCCTGACCGTTTCAATAACTGCTGGCGGTCCGACCACCGCCCATTGCAATCAGCCCCTAAAAGTATCATTGCTCATGGCTTGCTTTATAAACCCTGCACAAGTTCCTATACATGACAGTGCTGTGTTATGAACAGAGCTATCATTGCCCAACAGTTGCCCTACTGAGGCCCTCTTGAATATCACCTGGTAAGGTGCTGCCAGAAGTCTGTTGCTGATGAGGGGCCAATTCCCCCTATATTTGGGTGATTTTCAGCTACATTTTGTGTCTTTTAACTAATTTTCAAACAGTTATTCTTTAGAAAATCACAAATTTGAAGCACAGTAGTACCTGCAGTTGGTCCAGATTAGGTTAACAATCAGGCAGATTAAACATATTCTGTGGAGCAATTAGGGCTCGTCACCAGTGGACATTGTCATCCATATGGGTAGGTAATAGAGGGATTAAATCTCCGCGGACAATGGCAAGGCCCTCTTCTACAAAAATCTATTTTTGCCCGCTGGCATGACACAATGCAGTGACAGCGCATCAATTAAAGGACGAGGTGCTTAGAGCGAAACTGCATTATGTCTTAGAAGCACCTGTCAAACTTTAGTAAATTGGAGCCTAATCCTGCTTCCATTCAAAGATCTCCCAATAACCTAGGTAAAAAGAGCCTGGAAACAGTAAAGAAGTAGGAGTCCTAACGAGGCTAGGCTGGTAGGTCTCATTAAATCCACATGAGTAACAGAAATCAAAATGACAAAATGTCTACCTTAGTCTCAGCTCAGCAAACCAAGGTGAGCTGAACAGAAGCAGATGGCATCTCTAATCACAGGATTTTGCCAGGACTTCACTGTTCAGGCTGTACACCAGGATACCCAGAATAAACAGAGTTGTTTGGGGGGGCTAGAGGGCAGTTTAATTCATAGATTCTGTTAGAAACTGATTATGTGAAATGAAAACAAATCTTCTTAAAATCCCTTTCACAACAGATCAGCTATGGATCACTGCTCTCCACGCTGAGCGACAAGTTACAGTTTCCATCTTTTCTACGCACAGTGCCAAGCAACACCTTGCAGATCATGTCCTTGGCACAGTTAATGAGATTCTTAGGCTGGACATGGATTGGGATGATCGTCTCTGATGATGAGCTGGGAATGGTAGGGGGACAATCCTTAAAAAGATTGATTGAGAAGAATGGGGGCTGTGTTGCATTCATGGAAAAAGTCCATCTAAGCTACTCTACGGCCAAGATCACCAATGTTGTTGAAATTGCCAAGAGACATACTGTGAAAGTAATCATTGTTAACAGCCCTGAAGTCCATCTGAAGAAGGTCACGGAGGTTTTTTTTGCACTGAATGTGACAGATAAAATATTTGTCTTCGCTGCATCCTTCACATTTTCTCATGAACTCTTCCCCAGGAACACCTGGACACTCTTCAATGGATCTCTAGCACTGGTCCTCCATTTCTCAAAAATGCCCGCATTTGAGTGGTTTCTTTCCCACCTTAATCCCTTGCAAGGATCCAATATTGAATTTATTAAACTCTTCTGGGAGAAAGCTTTCAACTGCAAGTGGCCAGGATCTAACACAACTGAGATAATGACAGTGATGGAGAACAATGAAATCCAAGTTTCTTGCTCAGAGAACCAGACATTACATAAAATGGCAACTTCTCTTTTTGAATTTAATGATCTCACTGCCTCATACCACATCTACCTGGCAGTTTATGCCCTTGCACATGCCATAAACTCATTGATATCCTGTACACCTGGACAAGGACCATTCCTTAATAGTGATTGCGCTGATATCAATACTTTTCAACCTTGGCAGGTAACTCAGTGAGAATTGTATGTATGGCAATAGGTCATAAATGTCTGAATGTCTCAGTTTAATAGCGTATGGGACTCATGATATTTGTTCATAGTGATGGGTCCTTCAACAGCAGCGTTATAATTAAGGTTTTGCTTAAAATCTAATTGTTGGCATCCTAGCTTCAGTGAAAAACTCCACTGTCGAATTACATGTCTTTTTACTATCAGTGAAAATTGTCAAATTTTTGTTTCACTAATACATTTGGCACTGTTTGACAAATGTTCATGAAACTTTCCAAAAAAGAAGTTCATCCCCCTTCCTGGAAGCTTCAGGGTGCTCTGTCAAGTGGGGGCCTGAGAAAACGAAACCAAAACAAGTTATCCCAGTGCAATTTCTCATAGGAATTTTAGGAAGTATTTCAGAAAAAAATGGCTGGAACAAATTAAACTTAATTTGGCCTCCATGACAAGACACAGAAGCCCCATTCACCACCGGAGCATCACTTTGTTGACACTCCGGCATCGTAGCTCCATTTCCTATATTTACAAGGTGGCACTAAGCCACTTAATATGGCTTAACGACTCCTTGTAAGTATGCCCCTTTCTGCTGCTGTTCCTTTCCGTACATAAACAATCGCCCCTACAGTGCAGGCACCCTTGCATCATGACAGCTGGGTGCCTGCTCTCACACTAGAGAGCATTTTTTATACCAGCGCTAGTGAAAACACAGGGAAACACCATATTCTAGTGTTTTTAAAATGTCAGACTGTGGCGCTGCTGAATTTGGGACAGGTCCCTGCTCCAAAATGTTTTTGTAAATATGTCCCCGGGAGTCAGTGCCCATGTTGTTGAAGTAGAAAAAAATTAAACTGTAGAGGGGAAGTGGAGTTTTACCATGACCCCCTTAGAGTTATGTGTGGTGTCAAAGAGAGAGCCCACTACCTCCAGACACCGAATCCTTCTTTGCTGGTCAAGCCCCCTAGTAAGCACAACCATTCACCTTGTGCAGCATTGTTTATGGAGAGCCCACTCCCTCCAGACACCCAAGCCACCTTACGTGGCCAGTCCTCAACTACACCAAGATTTCACTCTGTGGAGAAGCCTTTAAGGAGAGCCCACTCCCTACAGACACCAAAACCCCCTTCGGTGGTTAATTCCCAACCCCAAACAACTTCGCTTTGTGCAGAGCTTTTCACAGAGGGCCTACTCCCTCCAGACACCCAACCCCCTGTATGTGGTTGGTTGAACCCTTGCTATGCACACCCTTTGACATATACATAACTCTTCATGGAGAACCCACTCCTTCAAGACACGCTAGCCTCTTTAGGAGGCCAATCATGTTGAAAGCACTCATACACATTAGTAGCATACAAAGTAACTACGAAATGTGCTCTAGATAATGGTTACTAAATACCTTTCAGCTTGATAAGTGTGTACCAAACTGTCACACTCTTGGTTGAGGTCATCAGTGATGTCATCACTTATATCATCATTTATGTCAATCACTAAAACTATATGTCATCCATTGTCAAAGAAATGGAAGATATTAGTGTGCTTCATTGTATGTCACTCCTTAGACCTTTGGAGGTCTAGTTCAAGTTCTCTGCATCATAAAGGTTCTAGAATGTCAGCAGGAAATACTGGGGCAGACAGTGTCATGACCACACAGATAGCAGGGAGTGTCCATGGTCTACAAGGCCAGTCCTCCGTAGTGTTCTCACTGCCACTGTCCAGGTGCTAGAAATTGCCTATTCACTGAATAAAGCACACCATGGACAACGGCTTTTTGTGGTCACAAATGGAATGCAAAAAGGTGTTTTCAAATGTATAAAGCCCTATTTGCAATTCAGAAACCTATTACTGAATGGCAAATTGGACATGGTATTCAATATTTTGAAGGGACGTGTTAAGGGCATCACTTTCTAATCCAGAATCACAGTGGTATGTGTGAATATTTTGCACCCAAATTGTGGTTGCAAAACATATGCATTTTACCACATACTTCAAGTGGGTGGTAACCCATTCACATATAGGAAGGGGTTTTTTAAGAGTTGCCAGTGGTGCTGTTTTCCTTTAAGGAATGCATACTCCATAAAAAAAAGCAGTTTGCTTTATTTAAAAGAAATCACAAAAGTGGTGGACTGCTGGTCTGCAGGTCACCATCCCTATGAATTTAGCAATTCCCAATCAGTTGCAAACCCAGAACTGCTGCATTAATATTCATGAGGTAGGTCTATTTGCGACCCACTGGGAATCAAACAATGTGTCAAACACACATTTCTACATTGGTGTTTGTGATGACCTAATAGCGAATCGCAAAAATTTGCTATTTGGTAATCGCAAACTATTACCTTTGTACATGTGGCCCTAAGATTCTAATTTGCAGCTGAATTGCTCCTCTTTTTATCTTGTGATTGAGAATTTTGGTTTTGCCACTGTGCTTATACTGCAGCCTCTCTCCATTTGCTTATCACCATCTTCTGTATATTCTTAAGCATATGAGCTGTGTTTACTAATTGGTATCAGGTTAGCTAGACACTGGTGTCCAATGATCTCCACAATTTGCAAGTCAATGTGATAACCTTTTCCTTGTGTGCCGGGGCTGTCAAGGGTTACTGGGCTCCAATTGTGACTATGAGAGTTGTTGACAAGTGGTGTGCTAAGATCACAATACTGTTAATCCCAAATGGAATAGCAAGTATTGTTTTTCAGAACCAGACTTTTTCGAGCAATTGTGGTCGAGCACCTCAAGGCTAATTGAAGGAGATAATTTAGACACTCAGAATATAGTGAAACAAGATTAGTCAATAAGCTTACATCTACATCAATGTTTTACTTTAGAAAAGCATTTTATTACACATCTGAAACATATAATAAACATAAACGAGGATAGACAAAGAAAACCAGATGTCTCTCCAACCATTCTAGCCGGAGATACCACGTCAAACGATAAGTCAGCTTTTTAGGCACCAAACACAGTTAACATGGGGATCCAAAGTCAAAGTTATACAATGGGCAGTGTTCACAAAGACGCCAATGGCTCTGCCTTTCAGCGAAGTCCAAAATTAACCCTCCTCGCAAAAGGATGGGATAACCGAACAGGGGCACCAAAGCCGTCATGCAATGCTACACTTAAACGGCTAGATATTCTTGTTACTATGGTTCAGAGGGAAATACTGTCAATATGACTATCAGTGATTTGACTTTAATTACTGATGGAGGAATGTTAACAAGGGTGTGGTGCACCTTTTACATAGCTTGCCCTGGTGCTGCGAACTACCCCTGCCCATTGAATGAAGCTCCATGCAAACTTGACAAACAACAATTTCTTCTCAAGGTACAATGATGGAGTCCAGTGATCAATGATCTGTGCGATGGTACAGGTTTACTGGAATCCAACTAGTCTAGTCACTACTGAGCTAGCATTAGGTTGTTCTAGCTAGTGTACGTGCTAGTCTTCCTAGAAACCCACTTAGATGGTTCAAATGGTTGCTGGCATGTATCTTAAACTATCCAGTCATCACTAGGAAATTCTGGTGGTGGGACACCAACAGAATGTTGGTACCAGCAAAGGAATGTGAAAACTATACAAGCCCTGGTTTAGAGATGGGGGTGGGAGGCTTTAAAAAGCAAAGTCTGCAGATCAGAAGGACCTAGTGCCAAAATGTGCATAGTATCATAATACCTCCAACCTTCTCCTGGTAGTATTACATTCCCATTCCATGAGGTGAAGTCAAGATAATGTTCAAGATGTTTTGGCACAATTGAAAGTTGCATACAGACTTTATACACCATTAGGGAAGAGCAGGGATGAAGAAGACTTATCCTTGCAAGAGTGATAGGAGATATATCTTCTGCTGGGCCTCAAGTTATGCAGCAGTTGACAAATCCTGAGTATTAGGCTGTGTCAACCTGTGTTCCTGGAGCAGGTGCAATCTAACTGCTGTTTATCACAGGTTCTCTCAGTCAGCTGGGGTCTACTCACTTGCCTGAGAGCCAATCACTCCTCAGGCAGGCACGTTGTTCTCCTCGCACAGACCAAATGCAGCCATGGTCAACTGGCTCAGCCCAGAGTTCTGCCTATTGTGACAGAGTCCTATGTCTGGACTATAGGTTCTTCTCAATAGGTCTTCAATGTTTGATAGAAAATCCTTGGAAAACTGTGCTATTCAAGGCACTAAATGGTTTTGGCCAGACCTTGCCAATGGGATATTGTGCAACCTTTGAGTCTTGGGGTACTACTCCAATCCTGAAGGGGCATAAGCATTATGTGAGCAGGGCATAGAGGTGTCATGTTGATGGTAGCATTTATTGAGCCGGGTAAACTGGGCCAAGTGAGAATGTATGTCAGCCTTAGATGAGGCCTTAAGCCAAAGGAATTCATATGACAGCAGGATTCGTGGAGTGGGTATATTACACTGGCCAAGGAAATATTATGACTTCAGAGGGGCTTCTACATACCTCCCACATCAACAGAGGTACGTGTAATGAGTGGCAGGAGGTAAAGGGAAGTAAAGTGTACAGGCTCCCACGTTGTCCCTCACCAGACACTGTAGTCCAGTGGAAACTACCATTCACTCTGCCAATCATGCTTACAAACTCACTCTGGACATGGAGCTGTGTCAACTCTGCACAGGGGAAGGCAGAAGGATTAGCTGTAGTCACTGTCTTAAAAAGAGGGTGCTCCACCTCAAATTCTAGCTCTAGGGCCCCTGCCCTAATTAGCATTAGTTAGTGAATACATTGCTTAAAATATACATTGTGGACCTACACTTCTCCCCTACCTCTGAACAACAATCAGTCTGTTTTGGTGCCCTCCCTACACCTCCATCCAAGAACTGACATGACTCAACAGTTTTTAAAATTCTTCTCATTTTCCAGTGATGGTTCCAACATATCAGAGGGACTCTATGTCTGTATTCCAATCTCTCAGGTCCTCCACTATGTAAAGAACATCAACGTGACGCTAAATATTGGTCGTGACATGAATTTTGATGTGAACGGAGATCCTGTGAGCGCTTTTGACATCACCAATATGCAGGTATTTGATGATGACGGCATCCGACTGATAAATGTGGGCTCCTTCGACTCCCAACAAGGTGAAGAAGTGCATGTCAACACAAAGAACATACTATGGGGCAACAACAACCAGGTGAGGAGGGTTTATTTCACATATGTTCATTGGGATAGAAGACACCTTGCCTTGCCATGCACAATAATGACAATGTATATGAATTTTAAAGAATGATCACAGAGGCGCAACGTGTACATTGCCACTTGGTTTGTCTGCAGTATCTCATTCCTCACATATATGAAGAGGCATGTTTTACATGAAGCACCTACCATCTCTCATTGTTGGGAAGAAAGACTTATGTTCTTCCTATAAAAACTTATGTTCAACCTAGGAGTGTCTTTCTTCCCTTTCTAACCTCCTTTCCAATAACCTAACTTAAAACCTTCGATATACACCTGTATCTGTGTGTCCTCCGTAGACAACTGCCCTACCCCTGCTGTGCAGGTGTGTTTAATGTTTGTATTGTCAATAAGGAATTATGAGGACTGTGTCTCCCAGCTTATGTGCTCTACGTGTACGTGCAATGTGTGGTGGTATGTTCTACAACACCCTTGTCCATGCTTCCATAATGGCGGGACGGGTGTTTGGGACTTATAAATATTCCCCACTAAGATGCTTTAGGCATGGAGGAGAAGATAAAGACAGTCTGCCCCTCTCATCTGAACATTGGCAAGATGTAAAAACTTGCCATTTAGGGAGTGTCAAGAAGCAACATCATACCTACATGTCCCTATCCCTCCTCAAGAGGAAGAAGTGGTCCCTCTCCATCATACTGAATTTCAGGAGATGATATGTGACCTAGTGGTTGCAGCTGTTGCCATAGGGCCCACAGATGCTCATCTTTCCAAACAGCAGGTTTCCAAGCAAGGCCCTGATAAGGTGGCCCTAACGTAATCAAATTGCAGGAGCTCATATGTCACATGTGATGATCTCAGGCAGTAGTTTATTTGTAACATTTGGCTTGGCATTCGCTATGTTTTTAGCATATTCATGTAATTGGAAAGTTCCAACTACTAGGCACAGTATGTAGTAAAGTGAGCTTGGTTATACAAAGCAGGTTCAGATACATATCTTGGTCACAAACCACACTGTATCAAAAGGCAGTCTAAATGGTTGAGTTGTTCCTACTCTGTACCCGAGGCCCTGTACAGATGGAATTTACTCGTCCTCAACCGAGTACTTAACCATGATGTTAGTTACCCAATCCCAGGACATGCACCAAAACAGGAAATTCTACTAAGCCACACCCACCTCTACTGGGAACAACAAGAGCATAACCCTCCCCAGTACTTCCTATAATTCTAAGCTCCTGAACAAAAGGCCGCATCACAGGTTAGGGTGGTTGGGTACGAATGACTTGGTCGAGAACAAGGAGGACTAGGAGTAATGAAGATTACCAGTAAGTAATGGGGGCATTACCTCTATGTCCCTCATTTTAAATCCAGTCCTTAACCACGAGGTATGCCAAAGCATAATATAGGCCTTTTGATAATTAACACTCAAGAGATCCAGACATACTTCAACACCAAGGGATTTAATGTCAATAACCCCTTGAAGAATAACAACCAGCAAACATCACTCCACCCTCAAGTCAATATGGATTGTAATACACCAAGGCCAAAATGCTGGCTTCAATGCAAATGTTCGTGTAACCTGTAATGCTTTACAAAAGTGTGCCCCTGAGCCCAAGTTCCAGCACTCCAAATCTATCCCAAAGGGACCCCTTGAAGTTCATTCCAAGAAGCCGCTCTACTCCATGTGGAACAGCCCTGCAGCAGGTTTAGGCAGGTGAGTGCTGGTATATGCCACGGCAACAATCTCTTTGACCCAGTGACTCAATGTGATGTTTGATGCTTTTTTCCCCTTCCCTTCAACACCAAACATGATGAATAGAGAATTAGACTTCCTGTAGTCTTTAGCTCTGTCAAGGTAAACCAAGAGAGCATATTTAACATCCAGCAAATGCAAACTACATTCCTTCATAGTAGAGGGGCTTATTTATTTTATTTAGTCACTTGAAATGGCACGTTGTGGAAAATTAGTACGGTTTGGTAAACATTATCTACGCCATCTTGCCTTTTCCCCTGATGCCACACTTTTTGTCATACGCACCCGCCATTTTAGGTGCCTCGATCAGAACCACCCTCTGCACGCCACTGGCCCCCAGCACGGCCCTTCGCCCTCACAAACCCCCCACGCACTGGCCACCCCCCTGCTCTCACATGCCTTGGGTCATAAACCCCTCTTCAGCGCAGCTCTGCCTCAGAACCCCATCCTGTTCCCAGTGCGACACCTCCCTTCATTCCTTTCATGGTCCCAGGCCCTTTGATACAAACCCCCTTTCCTGCGTGCCCGTTTGTCTTCCTCGTTCCCAGGCCGCCACCTGGCCCTGCGGATACTGTTTATTGCCCCCCCCGTACAGTAGGAAGCTTCCCCCATTAAAGGACCCTCGAATTGATCATAGCCCCCACCCTATGATATCCGATCAACCCCACACATTCCGTGAATCGGCGGGATGTCCAGCTGCGCGATAATCAT
The DNA here is from genome assembly GCF_964261635.1 of Lissotriton helveticus. Taxonomy (NCBI): domain Eukaryota; kingdom Metazoa; phylum Chordata; class Amphibia; order Caudata; family Salamandridae; genus Lissotriton; species Lissotriton helveticus. The sequence goes on along the minus strand of NC_136069.1, from coordinate 1,693,041,042 downwards.
CACCTATTGTGACCGGGGTGGGGACTTCAACTGTAAATGTGTGTGGGAACGGGCCTGAAGGGGAGATTCTGAGGATGTCCTTTCATACTTCAAAGCATTGCAAGAATGTGTTACCTGCAATAAAGATCACAAAACTGTGTATAAGAGGCCAGGCCTCAGAGATGCGGTTAGAGCACCTCGTGACAATACTGGCTGTCTGAACTGATGTGTTCTCCTCCGGAGAGAATAAACCTTGTTTCCTGCCTTCCAGTCTCCAGCGCCTGCCTCTTTATTGATTAATATTTTGTGGGTTAAAGAGGCGATACCGCCGGGCAAATATTGGTTGTCCTTGACCTGTTTTTACAATTGGCATCCCAAGCGTGGGGCCCATCAGCGACACGTGGATCCAGTGGGAGAGGTCCTGACGACAGAGTGAACGACTGCAACGATCGGGAGAGCTCTTGCCCAATAGACCCTCGTCTGGCAGCCGATCATCCGAACTTCACTGGTTCCGAACAGACCTCTCTCGAGTGATCTACGGTCCTGACTGGGAACCATCAGGAGTGCCGCGAGGAATACGAGGAAAAGAGGACGATCGGGCGCTGGATTCGGAAGATAAGAAACTGGATAAGAAACGAATTGCGAAATGATTGTTTAATTGTTCGGAAAATACTAGTATTACTCTTTGTTGACATGTTTGGAGATTCACTGTCTGCAAACGGAGAAACAACAGGCTCTCTCTCTTTGCAAACAGTGAAGGATAGGTAACACAGCCAGTGTGCCTATCTTTCTCCCCCACTGATTGATTGTTTTGAACTCTCGGGAGATTTCCCTCTCCCACACTGATTAATTGTTTTTGACCCCGAACTACTGTTCGCGGATTGTTTTCTGGAGATTCTCTGTCTGCAAACAGGAAAGAACAGGTTCCTCTTTGCAGATAGTGAAAGGGTAGAGGACGCAGACCTTTTGCGGGCCTACTAATTCTCCCCACTGATTGTTTATTGACTGTTTGATATTGGTTCATGAGGTATTCACTGCCTGCAAACAACGTAGAATAGAAATATTCTGTCTAGTCTTTGCACGCAGTGATAAGATAGGCAGTGCTGACTTTGGTCCTCGTTGTGAGCCGTCATGTCTGTCTTCTCCCCACTGATTGGTAGTTGGTTCAGCCCGGACCGTTTATTAGAGGTGGACCATCTAGCTCCGCTGGAAGGCACCCCTAATAAAGACATGTTCACAAAGTATGGATTAGTTACCATAGCCTATAGTAAGCTGTGGCACAAGTATACCAAAGAAAATCAAGAGAAACAGTGGCCACTGATAGGATCCTTCGATCTTGGTAAAATAGAAACGTTAGAAATAGCCCTTTGTAGTAATAAGACAACGCCTATTATGCTCGACAGTCTCGGTATGTGGCGCAAAGAAGCAATGCAACAAAAGAAAAGAGACGAAGTCAGAGTAGGTAAAGGAATATATCGACAGGACAACCCCAAGACACAACGACCCGAAAGTAATCCCCCGACACTACGCACAGGACGACCAGACTTAGGGCAAAGCCAATGTGCTTTTTGTAAATATTCCGGGCACTGGAAAGCCCAATGCCCGACTCTACTGAACGAGGGTAAGAGCAGAGGGCCGACAGAAATAACAGGCCGGCAGAAAGGGAAAAGGCGTAAGACAAAGATGAATAAGACTGACACGGACAGGCCAGATAGAACCACCACGTTTGATTATGCCCGATGGCACAGATTTCGCCAGACCGATTTCAGCGACATGTTTGAGTCCTCATAGATCGAACAACGCTAAGACGAGAAACCCAGTCTAGCTCTAAGTTACCCGGTGACGAACCCCGTACTACTGCTACTGTTCCCTAACACAAAAAAGCCACCCTTTTCGGATAACCTACAGAAACAATACACAGAGTAGTCTCGGACAGATTAGTATACATTCCATTAATGAACTCAAACTTCGAGTGCAATGGGACTGATTACTCTCTGTTGCCCCCCCACTCTGTGAAAAAAAAAAAAAGAGCAATTACAGGCCTGCATAGACAACCCCCCATTACCCAGACATGCCTGTCCAAACAAAATACCTACCCCCACTCCGGAAGTTCCCGAAATGCCGCAGGTCACCGATCACGCCCATCCGGAAGGTGAAACACACAGCACGTGTGGGGCGGGGCCTGCTGACAGCCATCGATCGAAAAGATCGCCAGTGGGATGTCCAGGAGGCACCACGGGCCCAGCATGAAATGGCCGTCCCATCCTCTTCTTCGTGGGGTGGCGTCCCCCGGGCCACGAGTAGGGAGGGGGCGGATGCAGATGACCCCCTCCCTCGTATCTCCTGGTCCGCCCATCACAAATACCTCAGCTGAAATTGGTACAGGGTGGGCTGGGAGGGAGAGGCGACGCGAACGAGCCTCTCCCACCTCCCCGGATAGGAGGTTTCCCAGCCTCCGGCCCGGCGCCGAAATCCTCCAGCCGGGCGGCGCCCATACTTGCGCAGCACAGGACATGCAACGGCGGCGCCCATACTTGCGCAGCACAGGACATGCACCGCAGGCGGCCATACTTCCGCAGCACGGGACATGGGATGGCGCCGGCCATACTTGCGCAGCACAAGACATACGATGGCCCTCAAGTGTACTTGTGGAGCACGGGATGTGGGGTGGCCATCATGTATGCCCGTGAGAAGGGGCGGCGTGGGGTGCACTGGGAGAGGGAGGCGGCTCGAACGAGTCTCCCTCGCCCCCCCAGGTGGGGGCGCCACAGCTGCACCCTAGCCGAATGTCCTACTCCTACGGCACGGTGTTCCATTTTTTTCACCCCAAAAGGTCTCTTCCACTCTTGCAGACTCGACGAAGGGCGGCTGCTGCAGGGTCTCAAAATGGCGTCTGGGCCCCCTGGAAGGCGGGTCTAGGCCGCTAGAGTAACTTTGACCAGCAATGTAACTCGGACGCTTGCCCACCGGGGCACGAGCCCCCACCTCCGACAGCATCCCCACAGCCTTGAAGATTCTACAAAAGTCCCCGGAGCCCTCGGCCCCTGCAGGCTTCCGGTGAGGAACAACTGCCTTGGTCACTAACGAAATAACCACGACATAGCCACCCCTTCTGTTAGCACGAGTTTTTTTGAACAGCCGAAAAGGACTCTGGTCCAACCGCCGGTTGTGGGAAACATTTTGTCCCTGATGCTACTTCCGGACTAACCCGGCCCCGCCCAAAATGGCGCTGGTGTCAATAAGAACTTACGAACACCTCGTGGTGTTTTTAGCTAATAAGACTTGATGTTCTGAGATATGTATATGATCCTTTGTACACTTGACGAAAAAGAGGGAGGGTTCACTCGACGAACATGTAAAAGGATCCCGTGAAAAATGTTGGTTTCAATGTACGATTTATTATGATATTATTGTAACTGATACATAACCTCGCTTGTGACACACGCCCACGGTATGCATTAAGGAAATTTGATTGCAACTAGTCTGACTGTGCTTCCAATTATGAAATGAATGCCCCTTGATCCCTCACCTATTGATAGACCTTTTTAGTTTCCTGCAAATGACTAAATAAACCCTTTTAAATGTTTTTAATGCTGCAAAATACCCCCCCCTTACTGTACGTGCTTCAGCCATCGCCGTGTCCGGCCAAATACGATTGCACTCTCATATCTACATGCTGAACGATTGTGCAAATAAAGGTTTTCCAAACTATGAACAGGTATTGCATGCTTTTTTTAAAATATGGGATCAGCGGGAGAGTTTTTCTGTGCACCCTGCTTTGCTCTCTTTTTAAGGTTATTAGAAGATGGTTGCTCAGCCCCGGATGGAGGATCGAATCTAAGACACGATACTCTGCCTCCAAGTATGCGACTGGCTCAGGAACTAACGCATGGAGAAGGACCTCGACTTCTGAGGACGGGTAAAGTGAAGCGGTGTAAATGATAGAATGTTATAAAGGTACGGCACTCAAAGGTACTAGGGAACAGAGTTGGCCGAAGAGCTGATATGCCTTAGAACATCACAGCGTTGGAAAAGATTTAAGGACCCCGATAGCTAGATACATCTACCAACTAGATACCTCGCACTAAGTGCCCCTGATTTTTAACGTTTCCCTACACACGGCCTATAAGGACACACTGCCCCCCCCCCCCCTCCTTCAGAAACCAAGACCCCAGGGATTCTATCCCGAGGAGATAAGACGAGTATGTGGTAAGTAAAGGACTTTCGTGCCCATGCATTTGATATGCTCGAATGTTGTCCCCCTCCCTTCCCCTCTTTTCCTCCCTCTACAGGTTACAGTGGAATCACGACTGAGGTATGGTGAAGATCTGAAGCCTCGCCATGTCTGATACATGAAGCGGACTAACGCTGCAAGGTGGCACCTAAGCACACCCACAAACTGCTCTTGTAACGAAAGAACCAATAAGTTGTATGATATGATGAAACACGATCACCCCTAATCCGTGTTGCGTGAATGGGCACATGTCACGTATGTCTGAAACTATGAGAAAATGTTTTTATGCGACTGAAGCGTTGACTTAACTAGTCAAAGGACCGAGAGTGCGAGAAGTGCGACACAATGGTGCCTTTTACTCAATGCATGTCCCCTGTACCCGGCCTAATGCTCGTCCGTCCCAAACTGCATGCTTTCGAAATTGTAACACAGACCCGTAATGTCTCATGTTGTGTAATGCGCTGAATAGCCTATCTTAATACACGGCCACTCCCCATGTCGCACGTGTACTATTTAGCCTATTGTTGCACATCTCTCTCTCTCTCTCTCTCTCTCTCTCTCTCTCTCTCTCTCTCCTCCACACTCTCACTCTTCCGAACGACTAGCACCTAATTGGCAAACCGCCACCCCTGGTGCACCACCCAATTGGCTCCAAATACCGCAAGTATTTGCACAAAATTTGTCTTAAATAAAATCACCTTGATGCCGTGTCACTACCTCTCCTTTCTGCTAAATATTGATGAAACCTAGAATTGGCCAAAAAGGAAAGGACAGGTAAGACGACTGAGGTTCCCTAATCTGACCCGTAATAAGGGAACTACATGTCAGTGGCTTCTATGATAAAAAAAAAAAAAAAATGCCTCAGATAACGCGACCTTCCCCGTCCCGAATTGTCTCAATACCCAAACAGTAAAAGTGATCGAAACATCCCCATCTTCCCAGAACGCCTTCAGTTTTGTATCAGCTGCCCCGGACGAGAGTTTTAAAAATGTCCCTCACCCCCGGTTGTAAGAGATGGGTCGACTTACGACTAACACAGGCCAGCCATTGTTCCTAGAAATGATTTGTTGATGAGCAAGCTACAGAGTTTAGAATTCGAGAAATGTCACTGAACGCTTACCAACTGAACTGTGGCCTTCTGCTAGATAACGCCCTCATGACACAAAGCAAGACGATAGTCCCTCACCACAGTTTGCTATGTTCCTAGTTGTTTTCCATAAGACCCCGGTTTTTAATGAAGTAGTCAGGTTGTAAGAGACTATGTAGGAATTAGAATGATGTTTGCAAAGTTAAGATTAGACCGAAATGAAGAAATTGTTGCAATAAACCCTGTTAAAAGTAAAATGTTTAGCTGAAAAGTAGGATGCATTGATAGAATGGAAAATTGTTTAGCCTATGTTCGTTCCTCAGAAAGATACCTATCAGACCATGGTGAAAGCATGTTGCACTTTTTCGAAAAATATAAAGCCCTGGAGAACGGTATAGCTTCGTAAGGCTCGTACTAGGAAAGTGGGTCTCTGCCAGAAGAACTGACGTAACTGTAATAAACAAAATGCAATGAATAGGTACCAGATCTCGTACCACGACAATGAATGTAACACCAACAAACACCAAAGAAATAGTTACGAAGGAAAGTTATAGGAAATCCAGCAAGCCCATCATCAATTATTTATATATTGGTTGTGAACCCCAATGTAACGGATGTTTCTCATTTGCTTGGAGCTGGGAGAGAAATAGACTTATGTGATTACCTTCCTCTGCCAATTCTCTAAAGACTGTCTTTTCAAACTCATTTAAGGGTACCACTGTCGGAGGAGAGAGAGACCGGATGTGGGAGCACGCGGCCTGACTACAGATCGTGGAACATCTGCGACATTGGCCAAGGCGAGACCGCAACAGTAAGGAGTCGCAAGACGAGGCACTGTTTCCAACAAAATGAGAGGAAAGGGCTGACCTGATGCCCCTGCTCGATGATCAACATGTGCCGAAAAGTCCCCGCTCTCTGAACTCGGTCATGGGCCCGCCTACCTAAAATTTTCCGTCCCCCTGGTCTGTTCCCGATCTGGCCCTGCTCCATCCCCTTTTCCTCCGACCTACCCTAAGGACTACTCACACACCCCCTTCTTCCACCTGAACTCTTTGACAATCGACTCAAAAGGACACAGGGCGAAAAGGACCTTTTTGACCAGGAAAGCGAGGAAAAGGTCATGCCCTGCAACGCGGGACCTAGAATAGAGCTGGACACATAGCTCCACCGCAGGTGCTCCACAGTGCCAACAGAAGACGACAAAGAATGCTGAGAACTCACTAATAATGGTCCATGACCATAGGACTTCCCCTTCGAACAATGACACCCCTGATTATCGATTTTACTACGTCTCATTTCTCTCCCAGCCACCATTGTATTGATTGTGCTCCAACCGAATGCGAAAAGAACTTACATATGTAATAACCTATAAGTTCATATTCCGAATGACTATAAGCATCTATGAAATGTACTCAACGCTCTCACTACAGAATCGTTTTTGTCCGATATTGCATTACTATGACTTTCCTGCAAACGAGCTTATCGATAGGCCCGCCTCCTAAGACGAAAGATTTTAAATGTAATGTTTATAGCTCCTTCACCTGGGCTCCTACTTCTTTACTTATGACCGCCGCAGTAGACATGGATAGGAAATAGGCCAGCAAGATGTCTTGGAAATGTTAAAGGGAGGACTGTGGAAAATTAGTACGGTTTGGTAAACATTATCTACGCCATCTTGCCTTTTCCCCTGATGCCACACTTTTTGTCATACGCACCCGCCATTTTAGGTGCCTCAATCAGAACCACCCTCTGCACACCACTGGCCCCCAGCACAGCCCTTCGCCCTCACAAACCCCCCACGCACTGGCCACCCCCCCGCTCTCACATGCCTTGGGTCATAAACCCCTCTTCAGCGCAGCTCTGCCTCAGAACCCCATCCTGTTCCCAGCGCGACACCTCCCTTCATTCCTTTCATGGTCCCAGGCCCTTTGATACAAACCCCCTTTCCTGCGTGCCCGTTTGTCTTCCTCGTTCCCAGGCCGCCACCTGGCCCTGCGGATACTGTTTATTGCCCCCCCCCGTACAGTAGGAAGCTTCCCCCATTAAAGGACCCTCGAATTGATCAAAGCCCCCACCCTATGATATCCGATCAACCCCACACATTCCGTGAATCGGCGGAATGTCCAGCTGCGCGATAATCATCACCTATTGTGACCGGGGTGGGGACTTCAACTGTAAATGTGTGTGGGAACGGGCCTGAAGGGGAGATTCCGAGGATGTCCTTTCATACTTCAAAGCATTGCAAGAATGTGTTACCTGCAATAAAGATCACAAAACTGTGTATAAGAGGCCAGGCCTCAGAGATGCGGTTAGAGCACCTCGTGACGATACTGGCTGTCTGAACTGATGTGTTCTCCTCCGGAGAGAATAAACCTTGTTTCCTGCCTTCCAGTCTCCAGCGCCTGCCTCTTCATTGATTAATATTTTGTGGGTTAAAGAGGCGATACCGCCGGGCAAATATTGGTTGTCCTTGACCTGTTTTTACAACGTGAATCACTCCTAAAGGAGCATCTAGGTGCTGTGCTGCACGAGAGAAGGAGAAAATCTAAAGTAGCCAAGTCTTAAGCCCCTTCTTGAAGGAAGGGAAGTTAGGGCAGGAGCGAAGGCCAAAAGGGAGTTTGTTCCAATGGTAGGGCGCAGTGTAGGAAAATGATCTGCCCCACATCTTGAGGTACAGATGCAAGGAATCACCAAAAACAACTTGTCTGACAATCGCAGACATCTAAAAGGAAGATAAGGATTTAGCCGAGATGAAAGATAAGCTTGCTGCAATTTAAAGAGATCTTTGTGTGTCAAACAGCAAAGTTTAACGATGGCACGCTTCCTAATAAGCAACCATTGAAGCTTTCAAATGATCGGAGAAGAAGGTGAGCAAAAGGAAGGCTACAGATTAATTAAGCGGCAGTACTCTGGGCCACCTGCAGTTTTGACAGCAGGGTATCATTAACTGAGGACAGCAAGGCGTCCCCATGGTCCAGGTGACTGGTAATAAGAGCCTGGACAAGAGTCTTCCTAGCGGTGTCGGGAAGCCAGTGTAGGGCTTTGTTTAGCAAAACATGTGCCGCAGGTGAAGCCGACTTGATCTTTCATGGATCGTGATTGATTCAGCTTTGTGACAAGATGTTTTAGTACCAGCGTATGTGTAGGAGCCATACCAAGATGTGTGGGCCACCAATCGGCTGACTATATCTCCGGGGCCTTATCAAAAAGGATGATCTCTGTCTTGTTGCTGTTTGTAAGAAATGGGGTTACCAAATCTGCAGGGGGGTTGCATGGACCAGAGCGGGCAGGCCAAACTTCGTAGGACGGGTGTAAAGCACACACGCAGTACCCACAGACGACACACCAGGCACACCACAAAAAGAGACACGACACCGCCTCTGGTTGGAAAAAAGAAGTAGTTTAGTAGTATCTCCAACCTGCAAGGAAAAAATGCAAAACAGTGGTAATCACAACAAGGCGCTAGGTAGCGCCCGGGAGGGGATGCCCAGGGGGGAATTATTTACAAGGTAATTGGGAACAAGGCTGAAACGGTAAATAAGACCAAATTGTCCAGCTGAAATATAAAAAGGTTAGCACTTGGCATGTAACATCAGCGATATCAATAAGAGGGAGGAAAATACTAGGCGTAGGAGCCCATTATGCGTAAAATCAAACATTAGGGGTAAGAACCCACAATAGCTGGCATTGGCGCCTCCTGCAAGAATATGAATCACCCTCCATTAACATCAGACAGGAACACCTGTAATAAAACAGCAAGGTTTCTTCCACCATCAACCGGTGGGAACTACGCGTCCGGCAGGGCCAGCTCAGGCCTTAATCCTTGGTAGTAGGCTGTAATTTACAAAATACAACATCAAGCATAAACCCCCATCAGGCATTATAATTTCAGCATAACGCCTGTAAGGGGAAACATCATAGCCTCCCAGCATCAAATAACAGGCGGGTATAACCATAGGACCATTCGGCCGCCTTCGCAAGAGCCACAGGTCATGCAGAACCCCAGCGCTGTAGCCTTAGGGAAAAGACCTGGAGAACATGACTCATTAGCCCCCAACCCGCAACAAAAACACCAGGCAGTACATTGGAGTCAATAACATTAGCCACAGGGGGTACCCTTAAGATAGACTCGGCCCACATTTAACCTGGGGCATGAATCCTTGGCATGAGCAGGTAACTTTCAGTAGGCAACCATATGCACCCCTATTCTTCTAGGCTCCCTTAGACATTTCCTTCACCAGGCTTCCGTAATAACTGGGGACCTCATCGCAACCCATACAGCAGGGACCTATATCTGCAATGAGGGATGATGCTCTCCACCCCGAAATATTCAATAAGGGCAACTTGCTTGCTCCCGAGTTGTCTGGTAGGGCAGTTAGGTGCAGGAAAGTCAGGGCAGTTCAATACTTCTGGAGCCCCAGTTGCAGGTGCCCTCTGCCAGACGGGGCACCTGATAAGGTAAAGCAGTCCCTGGGGGCGGGCACCGGCAATGTACCCCGTTGCCCTCTCCAGCCCTCCACACAGTCTGAATAAGGCCCCACTCACCGGGCTCCTTGGGATGTCTCCTCATCTCCTGCAGAGGTCGCAGGCCTTTCCCCGAGCTCCGGCACTCTTCCTGCTTCACCCGGGCCCCTTCTCTCTCACGGCGGCCTCCCCACTCCGGGGCGGGGGCACTCACCGGCTCACCAGCACCATTGTGGCTCCCTCTTCACCACGGGAGCCCCGCAATACTGTCAGGTTGCTTCTGCAGCCCGCGGGGGCGCTGTCTCCGCTTTCTCCGGCGGCTTCAGGCAGCTGCCTCCATTCCCGCAGGGCTCTGTTCTTAGCCGGGATTCCCGCCGGCCCTCCTTCGCACGAACGGGGCTCCCTCCTCGCCACGGTAGCCCCGCGACACCGCCGGCTGGCTTCTTCCGGCCCCCTCGGGCTCCCGAGCGGCAACCAATCACTGCGCGGCGGCTGGGGGGCGCGGCCAGTGACGTCGCGCCTCCCCTGTCACGTGATGCAGGCCCTGTCAGCTTCAGGGCCTAGCGCGGTCCTCTCCTCACTCCCGCGGCCCTCTCCTGGTGCCGTGGGGCCGCCGCGACGATGCCCACAGCAGTGGGGGGGTCCCTCAAATGCGGTGGTGAGATCGGCGGCAACAAGGGGTAGGTTCCCTCTTATTTAATTATTTCGATCGCCGAAAGCGCGCCAAAACGCAGGGTAGGCTCCTGCAGCGCTGTTCCCGGCCCTCTGCTCCTCTCCTCGGGCCACACAACTTCCAGGGCCCTGGGGCTCCAAGGGGCACAGTGCTTTCGGTGCCCACGGCCCTTGAAGGGCCAGCAGCGCTTCAGGGGCCACAACAGTCTCAGCAACACAGCAGTTCCTTTGGGGCATGCTCCTCATACAGCGCTTCTGCAGCACAGTACTTCCCCGGGGGCCACAGCTTCATGAGGATAGCGCTTGACAGGCACACATCGACGGGGGGGGCGACAGTCCCAGCAGCTGGCCCAGGGGTCTCCGGGTAACTCTCCTCACCTCCTGGGGGGATCCTGTCCTCAGCACTCCTTCCCTTTCAGGGCGCTTCTTCACGCAGCGCTGGCGTGGTGTAAGGTCCCACCCAGTGTCAGGGACCTAGGGGTGGCCCTCCTTCGTCAGGGGCCCGGGGGATAGCAGAGGGACTGTTGTCAATGAAAGGAGATGAGTTTCTGCCACCGACCCATAGTGCAGGCCAACTCGTTCAGTGATGGACAACAGGTACTCCTCTGATGATTGATATACCCCACCATCACTGGGTTGTCTGATCTTACCAGCACACGGCAGCGGAACAGGGAATAGAGGAAACAACAAAGAGCATGGAGAGCTGCCTTTAATTCTTTCCAATTTGATGACCTCCTCTGTTCTGCCACAGGCCGTTTTGCTTGAGCTGAGAGTGTCCCCAATGATGCTCCCTAGCCCACAGTACTCACAAAGGTTTGTCCTTGAGCCTCCACCATCTCTGAAAAAGTTTGACATCCAGGGGAATGGCAACCAATAAGTTCATGTCCTTGATTGACAGGACCCCGGGAGAAATCAGATGATACAGCAGTGGCCTCATATAAAGCCTCACCTATGGGACTGTAAAAATAGTTGTGAGCATATGACCCTGAATCTTCAAACATTGAAACAGGGAGGCAGATTCGCTGTCCATGAGGGTCCTTAACAACCCCTGGAGTCATTTAATCTTGTCCAGTGGAAGAAACACCTCGCTCAGTAGGGTGTAAAATTGTGCCCCAATGTACTGAAGATCCTGAGAGGGGGAAGATGACATTTTGGCTGATTCAGTTGGAATCTATAATGATTTAGTGTAGCAATGGTCAAAGACAAATTATGGTGGAGGATTGAGATGGATGAAGCGTTGACCAACCAAACATCCAGATCAGGGAATATTGAAACCCCCATGAGATGAAAATGTGCCACCTTGGGGGTCATCATCTTTGTGAAGACCCTTGGAGAGGATCTGAGGCCAAACAGGAACACCCTGAACTGCCAATGTTTGCCCTAGACACAGAACAGGAGGAATTTCTGGTGTCCGGTGCATATCAGGTTATGTAGGTAAGCATGCATCTAATCCAACGTGGCTAACTAAGTATTTGGTTTTATCAACGGAATGATCTTCTATAGGGTTTACATTTTGAAGGGAGTTTTCTTCTCGGATGTGTTCAATATTTTGAAATATATCGCAATCCGAAACCCTCCGTTGGCTTTAGGGATCGGAAATAGAGGGTTTGAGGGGTGCAGGGCCCAGCTCACAGGCCCATGTGGCGGTAACACCTCACAGCAGGTCCCCTCACGTTCCTGTCCCAGCTCTGTGTGTGTCTATGGTGGCACATCCCCCTTACTTGTACCCTCCTCCCAGTCAGTGCCAGAACCTTCTAGAATGTTAGGGGCAAACTGGTCTAAACTGGCTCAAGGGGAGGGGTTGAGCACCCTGGGTGCCAGGCTTCCCTCCAAGAACTAGGGGTGGCTGGGTAATAATATCTAGACCGCTGACCTACGGCAGTCAGGTGGCAAAACCCATGGCCATGGCATCCATTTTTAATACAGAACATTTCAGTCAGGTGCATTTCTAAAATGGGGGAATATTTCCTGCACACCATTTAGTGACATTACAATTTAAGACAGGGCAACTCTTACCTCTCATGGCCTAAACAATAATCGTTACCATAGGGGAGACATCCTAGACAAGGGGGTCAAAAGCGAAAAATTTCAGGGGGAAAGGGCCAAGTCCAGCACTGTTTATTTGGAGAAAGTTGTTACACATCCAAACAGCGACTTTCATCATGCAGTTTGCAAATTTACTCTTCACTATGTCAGAATCAAGACCAAAGGAGGACAGCAGTTGAGTGTCGTCTGCATATGACATGATCTCTACACGGCAGGCTCTAACAATTCAAGCCAATGGTGCCATAAAAATGTTCGCAATAAAAATGTTAAACAAAGTGGGGCTCAGGCACATTCTCTGGGGGCCCCCCTTGTTCATATTCATCAGTCATGACTGGGTTTGGAAAGAAAGTGGGAAGAATCAGATCTTGAGAACCATGGAACTTCTACATCACCTCTGGAAGTACGGATGGATCAGGATGAAGAACCACAGCATCATCGAGAAAAGAAAGAAAAGGAGGATGACAGAGTAAGGCAGACAATTCACCCAACCAATGGAAAGAAGTGACTGCCACCAAGAATAAGACCTTAAAATAAAGGAATTTGAGGTCCACTGCGTCCATAGGTTTGAAATGATGGTTTTGCAAAGTCTTCAAAACAACGGGAAAATCATAAGAAGGAAAAGTAGCTTTTACCGAATGGCAAGAGATAGCAAAGCTCTTGAATAACCTAAGAAACAATTGAACTGGCCCAATGTCTTAATTGCATACCATTGTGACTTCAAAGTTGAGAGAGAAAAACTTTTATGAAACTCATCCAATAGAAATTGTAGAATAGAAGAGACAGAACAGTCCAATGAAGAGAACCCTTAAGCAGAACACCAGGAATCAATGACTTGTAAGTGTTTGAAATAGAAAGCAAGAGTAGATGAGTGTCTAGAAATCTGAACAACATCACTATTTTGAGGGGTAGACCTTGTTCCTACAGCCTTATATTATTAACCTTTACACCAAGATGTAAAGACGACAAATTCGTAGAGAGCGGAAAGAACCATGGAGTGCCTCTGGCCTTGCGCTTCAGAAGAGGGAAGCAAATGCATCTGGGCCAGTAAGGAACCACCACAATTACTTGGGCCTTCTCTGGCTGAATCTTTCACAAAAGCCCCTGGGTCACCGGAATTGGAGGGAAAGCAGAGAGAAGCTTCTGGGGCCAATCCAAGGTTAGTGCATCCACACCCCAACCTCCCTCCTCCAAAGGCCTTGTGCAAAACTTCGGGTGAAGCACAATGCGCTTGAAGGAAAACAGATCCAGAAAGAGGAGGCCAAAACTCTAGAGAAAGTCCCTGAAGATGGGCCTTGTCAGCTGTAAATCCTGGTAAGAGGGAAACCTCTGACTCAAAGTGTCTGCCACCAAGTTACCCAGACCCTTGAAGTGAACTGTTGTCAATGAAAGGAGATGAGTTTCTGCCACCGACCCATAGTGCAGGCCAACTCGTTCAGTGATGGACAACAGGTACTCCTCTGATGATTGATATACCCCACCTTCACTGGGTTGTCTGATCTTACCAGCACACGGCAGTGGAACAGGGAATAGAGGAAACAACAAAGAGCATGGAAAGCTGCCATTAATTCTTTCCAATTTGATGACCTCCGCTGTTCTGCCACAGGCCATTTTCTCGAGCTGAGAGTGTCCCCAATGATGCTCCCTAGCCCACAGCACTCACATCTGTTGTCTCCACCCCTTGCCAGTCTGGGCGAATCACCATTCCCTTGCAAAGGTTTGTCCTTGAGCATCCACCATTTCTGAAAAAGTTTGACATCCAGGGGAATGGCAACCAATAAGTTCATGTCCTTGATTGACAGGACCCCGGGAGAAATCAGATGATACAGCAGTGGCCTCATATAAAGCCTCACCTAGAGGACTGTAAAAATAGTTGCGACCATATGACCCTGAATCTTCAAACATTGAAACAGGGAGGCAGATTCGCTGTCCATGAGGGTCCTTAACAACCCCTGGAGTCACATCATCCTGTCCAGTGGAAGAAACACCTCGCCCAGTAGGGTGTAAAATTGTGCCCCAATGTACTGAAGATCCTGAGAGGGTGGAGATGACATTTTGGCAGATTCAGTAGGAATCCATGATGATTTAGTGTAGCAATGGTCAAAGACAAGTTATGGTGGAGGATTGAGATGGATCAAGCGTTTACCAACCAAACATCCAGATCAGGGAATATTGAAACCCCCTTGAGATGAAAATGGGCCACCTTGGGGGTCATCATCTTTGTGAAGACCCTTGGAGAGGATCTGAGGCCAAACAGGAACACCCTGATCTGCCAATGTTTGCCCTAGACACAGAACAGGAGGAATTGCTGGTGTCCGGTGCATATCGGGTTATGTAGGTAAGCATGCATCTAATCCAACGTGGCTAACTAGGCATTTGGTTTTATCAACCGAATGATCTTCTATAGGGTTTACATTTTGAAGGGAGTTTTCTTCACGGATGTGTTCAATATTTTGAAATATATCGCAATCCGAAAACCTCTGTTGGCTTTAGGGATCAGAAATAGAATTGAGGAGGGGCATTAGTCCATGCACTCACAGAATCTCTCTCTCCCTCATTCATTCTCTCCTTTCTCTTTCTCTTGTTCTCTCTCTCCATCAAAGAAGAAAAATGTGAGCTTGTACAAACAGTCCAAATGTGATAGCTTAATCAATGCAACATTTAGTATTGCACCAACATCTAAAATATCAATTCCAATTTCTAAATTCTAGATTGTGGATGGTTAATTACTAGCAAAAGAATATTTAATAATAGGCATTAAGTTAATCATCAAAACTTTATCCGACAGTTAAGTCATGAAAGTATATACATTAAAAAGCATTCAATAAAATTAAATCCAAATCTAAAAATCACATTTAAGACCAATTATATAAATATCTAAAGTTCAATTAAATTCCATTGACAACTATTGAATACTATTTTAAGAATTTTTAGAATAAAATCTTTTACATAGTTAAAAAGAACATTACTACCTTAATTCAGTAAATTATTTAGTGCAATGGGATGTAATTAAAAGGAAAAAAGGGAGAAACTACTAAGAGGCTACCAATGCCAGGGGAGCCCATGCCCCTCTGCTGATACATAACCCTGGAATCACAAAAAAGCATCATGGTGCTAAAAAATATCACAGAGGGCGAGCTACTAACTATCCTTAGACAACGTTTTTGAGCGAATTGTCCATGCCCAATTCAGGAACTTCGCTACAGCTATAGCAATGGGTGGGGTAGGATCTGAGCTTAGAATTCGCAAGGCCTCAGCATGCCTTCTAATGCCCATTAATTTGCAGATTGACTTAATCCCCTTACTTCGTGGTGCGGCATATAATGGGCAGAAGAACAATATATGACTTGCTGATTCCTGCTGGTCCAGGCACCTAGAACATCTATCGTAAGCTACTCCTACCCAGTTACCAGTAAATGACCTTAGTGGAAGAGTGCCCACCCTGAGTTGAAAGTACAGTTTGCGATCATAGGGCTTTTTAATGCAATCCCAGTACTTCTCTAGCTCGGGACGGGACTTAAAGTCAAGGAATCATCCGGTAGGGTGGGTGGAAAGACCTGTTGAACATACTGCTGAGAGAACCATTTCCCAATATCTTCCCTTCAAGATTTTTTTAGAAGGGAAGTCTGCATTTAATGGATTATCCCATAGTTCTGTCAAACACAACTTCGCTAACAAGGATCTGATCTCCATTAACCATTTGATTTTATGAAAGGAGTCAATTTTGATAATATCCGAGAGACCCTGGGCGTAATGTGAGAGTTGCTCTGTACACCATACTCTACGCCAATACAATAAAGGGCGAAGTTTAGCCAAGTCTTCCACTGATTTCCTGCCAAGGTCTAATAAAAGTGGTCTCAGAGGGGTACTTTGCGGAACACTAGTAATTTTGCATAAAAACGCGTTCTCCACCATGGTCAGGCACTATAGGTTTTCAAACCCCCATAGTTCGGCACCATATAGGGCCGAACTCAATACCTTCAAGCCATAAATGTCAAGTACAGGGCTAACCGGTTTATTTAAAGAGGTTTTGAATTTAGTTAGAACGATCCCTGATTGCTGTTGATGCTTTAGAACAGCCAGGTCAAGTTGGCTATTCCAGCGCATACAAAAGGGGATGATGGACGGAGCGTTTGAGCAAATCAAACACTCACCCCCAGTCAACTGATCTGGGTTTAATCCATCACCATTCTTTAGCCCACTCAGCCACCCCATTTCAGACATGGCTATATGCAAATCAGTCTGACCCTGTGCCTCATGGGAACAGTCCAGCCCGAACTGCCAAGCCATGTCTTTCATGGACCGGAAACAAGCATCCTGGGACCGGTTTCGGATTCATAATCCTCATCAGCCAGGCTATCTTGAATCCAGTGGCCAAGTGAGCAAGGGACTCATGTCTGAGCATACCCTGCCACACTTAGGGCGAACAAAGCGATACAAAAGGGGATGATGGACGGAGCGTTTGAGCAAATCAAACACTCACCCCCAGTCAACTGATCTGGGTTTAATCCATCACCATTCTTTAGCCCACTCAGCCACCCCATTTCAGACATGGCTATATGCAAATCAGTCTGACCCTGTGCCTCGCGGGAACAGTCCAGCCCGAACTGCCAAGCCATGTCTTCCATGGACCGGAAACAAGCATCCTGGGACCGGTTTCGGATTCATAATCCTCATCAGCCAGGCTATCTTGAATCCAGTGGCCAAGTGAGCAAGGGACTCATGTCTGAGCATACCCTGCCACACTTAGGGCGAACAAAGCGATACAAAAGGGGATGATGGACGGAGCGTTTGAGCAAATCAAACACTCACCCCCAGTCAACTGATCTGGGTTTAATCCATCACCATTCTTTAGCCCACTCAGCCACCCCATTTCAGACATGGCTATATGCAAATCAGTCTGACCCTGTGCCTCATGGGAACAGTCCAGCCCGAACTGCCAAGCCATGTCTTCCATGGACCGGAAACAAGCATCCTGGGACCGGTTTCGGATTCATAATCCTCATCAGCCAGGCTATCTTGAATCCAGTGGCCAAGTGAGCAAGGGACTCATGTCTGAGCATACCCTGCCACACTCAGGGCGAACAAAGCGATACAAAAGGGGATGATGGACGGAGCGTTTGAGCAAATCAAACACTCACCCCCAGTCAACTGATCTGGGTTTAATCCATCACCATTCTTTAGCCCAACAAGCCACCCCATTTCAGACATGGCTATATGCAAATCAGTCTGACCCTGTGCCTCATGGGAACAGTCCAGCCCGAACTGCCAAGCCATGTCTTCCATGGACCGGAAACAAGCATCCTGGGACCGGTTTCGGATTCATAATCCTCATCAGCCAGGCTATCTTGAATCCAGTGGCCAAGTGAGCAAGGGACTCATGTCTGAGCATACCCTGCCACACTTAGGGCGAACAAAGCGATACAAAAGGGGATGATGGACGGAGCGTTTGAGCAAATCAAACACTCACCCCCAGTCAACTGATCTGGGTTTAATCCATCACCATTCTTTAGCCCACTCAGCCACCCCATTTCAGACATGGCTATATGCAAATCAGTCTGACCCTGTGCCTCATGGGAACAGTCCAGCCCGAACTGCCAAGCCATGTCTTCCATGGACCCGAAACAAGCATCCTGGGACCGGTTTCGGATTCATAATCCTCATCAGCCAGGCTATCTTGAATCCAGTGGCCAAGTGAGCAAGGGACTCATGTCTGAGCATACCCTGCCACACTTAGGGCGAACAAAGCGATACAAAAGGGGATGATGGACGGAGCGTTTGAGCAAATCAAACACTCACCCCCAGTCAACTGATCTGGGTTTAATCCATCACCATTCTTTAGCCCACTCAGCCACCCCATTTCAGACATGGCTATATGCAAATCAGTCTGACCCTGTGCCTCATGGGAACAGTCCAGCCCGAACTGCCAAGCCATGTCTTCCATGGACCGGAAACAAGCATCCTGGGACCGGTTTCGGATTCATAATCCTCATCAGCCAGGCTATCTTGAATCCAGTGGCCAAGTGAGCAAGGGACTCATGTCTGAGCATACCCTGCCACACTTAGGGCGAACAAAGCGATACAAAAGGGGATGATGGACGGAGCGTTTGAGCAAATCAAACACTCACCCCCAGTCAACTGATCTGGGTTTAATCCATCACCATTCTTTAGCCCACTCAGCCACCCCATTTCAGACATGGCTATATGCAAATCAGTCTGACCCTGTGCCTCATGGGAACAGTCCAGCCCGAACTGCCAAGCCATGTCTTCCATGGACCGGAAACAAGCATCCTGGGACCGGTTTCGGATTCATAATCCTCATCAGCCAGGCTATCTTGAATCCAGTGGCCAAGTGAGCAAGGGACTCATGTCTGAGCATACCCTGCCACACTTAGGGCGAACAAAGCGATACAAAAGGGGATGATGGACGGAGCGTTTGAGCAAATCAAACACTCACCCCCAGTCAACTGATCTGGGTTTAATCCATCACCATTCTTTAGCCCACTCAGCCACCCCATTTCAGACATGGCTATATGCAAATCAGTCTGACCCTGTGCCTCATGGGAACAGTCCAGCCCGAACTGCCAAGCCATGTCTTCCATGGACCGGAAACAAGCATCCTGGGACCGGTTTCGGATTCATAATCCTCATCAGCCAGGCTATCTTGAATCCAGTGGCCAAGTGAGCAAGGGACTCATGTCTGAGCATACCCTGCCACACTTAGGGCGAACAAAGCGATACAAAAGGGGATGATGGACGGAGCGTTTGAGCAAATCAAACACTCACCCCCAGTCAACTGATCTGGGTTTAATCCATCACCATTCTTTAGCCCACTCAGCCACCCCATTTCAGACATGGCTATCTGCAAATCAGTCTGACCCTGTGCCTCATGGGAACAGTCCAGCCCGAACTGCCAAGCCATGTCTTCCATGGACCGGAAACAAGCATCCTGGGACCGGTTTCGGATTCATAATCCTCATCAGCCAGGCTATCTTGAATCCAGTGGCCAAGTGAGCAAGGGACTCATGTCTGAGCATACCCTGCCACACTTAGGGCGAACAAAGCGATACAAAAGGGGATGATGGACGGAGCGTTTGAGCAAATCAAACACTCACCCCCAGTCAACTGATCTGGGTTTAATCCATCACCATTCTTTAGCCCACTCAGCCACCCCATTTCAGACATGGCTATATGCAAATCAGTCTGACCCTGTGCCTCATGGGAACAGTCCAGCCCGAACTGCCAAGCCATGTCTTCCATGGACCGGAAACAAGCATCCTGGGACCGGTTTCGGATTCATAATCCTCATCAGCCAGGCTATCTTGAATCCAGTGGCCAAGTGAGCAAGGGACTCATGTCTGAGCATACCCTGCCACACTTAGGGCGAACAAAGCGATACAAAAGGGGATGATGGACGGAGCGTTTGAGCAAATCAAACACTCACCCCCAGTCAACTGATCTGGGTTTAATCCATCACCATTCTTTAGCCCACTCAGCCACCCCATTTCAGACATGGCTATATGCAAATCAGTCTGACCCTGTGCCTCATGGGAACAGTCCAGCCCGAACTGCCAAGCCATGTCTTCCATGGACCGGAAACAAGCATCCTGGGACCGGTTTCGGATTCATAATCCTCATCAGCCAGGCTATCTTGAATCCAGTGGCCAAGTGAGCAAGGGACTCATGTCTGAGCATACCCTGCCACACTTAGGGCGAACAAAGCGATACAAAAGGAGATGATAGACGGAGCGTTTGAGCAAATCAAACACTCACCCCCAGTCAACTGATCTGGGTTTAATCCATCACCATTCTTTAGCCCACTCAGCCACCCCATTTCAGACATGGCTATATGCAAATCAGTCTGACCCTGTGCCTCATGGGAACAGTCCAGCCCGAACTGCCAAGCCATGTCTTCCATGGACCGGAAACAAGCATCCTGGGACCGGTTTCGGATTCATAATCCTCATCAGCCAGGCTATCTTGAATCCAGTGGCCAAGTGAGCAAGGGACTCATGTCTGAGCATACCCTGCCACACTTAGGGCGAACAAAGCGATACAAAAGGGGATGATGGACGGAGCGTTTGAGCAAATCAAACACTCACCCCCAGTCAACTGATCTGGGTTTAATCCATCACCATTCTTTAGCCCACTCAGCCACCCCATTTCAGACATGGCTATATGCAAATCAGTCTGACCCTGTGCCTCATGGGAACAGTCCAGCCCGAACTGCCAAGCCATGTCTTCCATGGACCGGAAACAAGCATCCTGGGACCGGTTTCGGATTCATAATCCTCATCAGCCAGGCTATCTTGAATCCAGTGGCCAAGTGAGCAAGGGACTCATGTCTGAGCATACCCTGCCACACTTAGGGCGAACAAAGCGATACAAAAGGGGATGATGGACGGAGCGTTTGAGCAAATCAAACACTCACCCCCAGTCAACTGATCTGGGTTTAATCCATCACCATTCTTTAGCCCACTCAGCCACCCCATTTCAGACATGGCTATATGCAAATCAGTCTGACCCTGTGCCTCATGGGAACAGTCCAGCCCGAACTGCCAAGCCATGTCTTCCATGGACCGGAAACAAGCATCCTGGGACCGGTTTCGGATTCATAATCCTCATCAGCCAGGCTATCTTGAATCCAGTGGCCAAGTGAGCAAGGGACTCATGTCTGAGCATACCCTGCCACACTTAGGGCGAACAAAGCGATACAAAAGGGGATGATGGACGGAGCGTTTGAGCAAATCAAACACTCACCCCCAGTCAACTGATCTGGGTTTAATCCATCACCATTCTTTAGCCCACTCAGCCACCCCATTTCAGACATGGCTATATGCAAATCAGTCTGACCCTGTGCCTCATGGGAACAGTCCAGCCCGAACTGCCAAGCCATGTCTTCCATGGACCGGAAACAAGCATCCTGGGACCGGTTTCGGATTCATAATCCTCATCAGCCAGGCTATCTTGAATCCAGTGGCCAAGTGAGCAAGGGACTCATGTCTGAGCATACCCTGCCACACTTAGGGCGAACAAAGCGATACAAAAGGGGATGATGGACGGAGCGTTTGAGCAAATCAAACACTCACCCCCAGTCAACCGATCTGGGTTTAATCCATCACCATTCTTTAGCCCACTCAGCCACCCCATTTCAGACATGGCTATATGCAAATCAGTCTGACCCTGTGCCTCATGGGAACAGTCCAGCCCGAACTGCCAAGCCATGTCTTCCATGGACCGGAAACAAGCATCCTGGGACCGGTTTCGGATTCATAATCCTCATCAGCCAGGCTATCTTGAATCCAGTGGCCAAGTGAGCAAGGGACTCATGTCTGAGCATACCCTGCCACACTTAGGGCGAACAAAGCGATACAAAAGGGGATGATGGACGGAGCGTTTGAGCAAATCAAACACTCACCCCCAGTCAACTGATCTGGGTTTAATCCATCACCATTCTTTAGCCCACTCAGCCACCCCATTTCAGACATGGCTATATGCAAATCAGTCTGACCCTGTGCCTCATGGGAACAGTCCAGCCCGAACTGCCAAGCCATGTCTTCCATGGACCGGAAACAAGCATCCTGGGACCGGTTTCGGATTCATAATCCTCATCAGCCAGGCTATCTTGAATCCAGTGGCCAAGTGAGCAAGGGACTCATGTCTGAGCATACCCTGCCACACTTAGGGCGAACAAAGCGATACAAAAGGGGATGATGGACGGAGCGTTTGAGCAAATCAAACACTCACCCCCGTCAACTGATCTGGGTTTAATCCATCACCATTCTTTAGCCCACTCAGCCACCCCATTTCAGACATGGCTATATGCAAATCAGTCTGACCCTGTGCCTCATGGGAACAGTCCAGCCCGAACTGCCAAGCCATGTCTTCCATGGACCGGAAACAAGCATCCTGGGACCGGTTTCGGATTCATAATCCTCATCAGCCAGGCTATCTTGAATCCAGTGGCCAAGTGAGCAAGGGACTCATGTCTGAGCATACCCTGCCACACTTAGGGCGAACAAAGCGATACAAAAGGGGATGATGGACGGAGCGTTTGAGCAAATCAAACACTCACCCCCAGTCAACTGATCTGGGTTTAATCCATCACCATTCTTTAGCCCACTCAGCCACCCCATTTCAGACATGGCTATATGCAAATCAGTCTGACCCTGTGCCTCATGGGAACAGTCCAGCCCGAACTGCCAAGCCATGTCTTCCATGGACCGGAAACAAGCATCCTGGGACCGGTTTCGGATTCATAATCCTCATCAGCCAGGCTATCTTGAATCCAGTGGCCAAGTGAGCAAGGGACTCATGTCCGAGCATACCCTCCAGCGCATATCCTTTTGCATGGTAACGCCTAAATAGGTAACGGCGTTAACCTGCTCCAGGGGGAGTTTATTCATGTGTATACTACCTCTAAACGATTTATGTTCGTTAAAGGACATAAATTTAGTCTTGGCAGTATTTATTTCCAGACCGCGTAGAAGACAGAATTCTTCAAACCGCTGAAGGGCCTTCTGGAGGCAACTCGGAGTTTTAGAGATAATCAGCGTATCGTCCGCAAACATGAGGATTGGAATAAGAATGCCTGCCAGCACCGGAGCATCCATGGGGGCCATGGCAAGGTAATCTTCCACCTCGTTGATGAAGAGCGAGAACAGGGTGGGGGCCATTACACATCCCTGGCGCACTTCCCTATCACTGGGGAAGGTTTCTCTCACCTCACCATATGACCCCCAACGGACCCTGGCAAAATTATCCTCATGCAAGCGAACGATCAAGGTCAACAACTCCGGGTCATCCCCAACTCACCCAAGACCTGCCATAATTTACCACGCGGTACTAGGTCAAAAGCTTCCCTCAGATCAACGAACACAGCGTACAGGGCCCCTTTCTCTGAAACCACTGTCTTCCAGTAGAGGGTAATAAAGCGAAATACTTGATTGATCATACTTGTTAGGGGGCGAAAACCAGCCTGCAGTGGACTCAAAATATTAATATCTTCAATCCAAGTCTGCATCTTACTCAAGACCAATCTACCCATGATCTTCTGCATCGAATCGATGAGGCTAATTGGCCTGTAATTACCTGCAACAGACTTGTCTCCCTTTTTGAACACCGGGATGATTTCCGCCCCCTTCCTCGGGCAATTGCATTTGCTAGGTAGGCAATATATAATCGCCAAGATTGCTTATCATTTAGAAAAACGTCAACAGGAATACAATCCATTCCCGGAGCTCTACCCTCAATTATTGCATCTAACGCCTTGTCAATTGCTTCTAAATTAAAAGCCACCTCTACATAATATGTGCAAGAAAATCTATCATGGCTCACTTCCCTGCTTGTGCTGGCGTACTGTGGTTTGAAGTACTCGACCCATTGATGCTGAGCAACATTATTTTGGGGGCGTTACGGGCATCCTCCCCTATCCCATTTGAATATATCCCAAAAGGATTTTGGGTTCTTGGCCAAACATGCTTCTTTAAGTTCCTGCCACTTACACTCATCCCATTGCTTTTTTGCCTCCAACTGGGTTTTCCGATAGCAGCCCCGTGCTGCTCTAACATCACTTGGAACCCCCATTCCTAGGGTGAACCGTAACTTAGCCCGTGCTTGCCGACAAGCCTCATTGTACCAACCATCAGGTTTATTGGATATTTTGCGTCTACCAGTACCCGACTTACAAAAATACGTTTTTAGCTGAGCAAAAAGTTTGCTATGGACAACAATCATATAAGTATGAAAATCATCAGTAATAACTCTAGACCCCAATTCTATTAATTAATTATGCATGTCATTTTTAATAGAACCCAGGGTTTCAGGTTGTTCAATACCCTTACTCCATTTAAGATGGCATATATCATTAGCAAGGTTAAGATCAGGCATTAAACAAACGTACTTGTGATTTTTTTAAATAGACGTTGTGTGACATTATTGCTGAAAATTCCAATCAACATTTCCTCCTTTTTTCTATGACTTTCTCTGTTTCTCATCCTGCAATGTACCTGTTGTGTGACATATTTCAGTAGCACTGGTGTGTTTGTCCTGCAGATCCCACACTCTGTCTGCAGTGAGGTGTGCCTTCCTGGGTACAGAAGAGCTGGCATTGAAGGACAACCTGTCTGCTGCTATGACTGTGTCCCCTGTGCTCAGGGGGAAATCTCTGTCCCTGGTGAGTTTTGGAGGATGTAATTCTTTCAATAAAACCACTCAAACATGTATAAATTTCCTTGATGTACCTAATTTCTTGAGAAAATGAAAAATGAACTGGGAAAATATACACTTCTGCACGCATTCATCCATGCTGCTTACATGTCTAAGGTGTTGGTGCTTACAAAAGCAATTGTGTGGTTGTAAAGGTGGGAAAAAAAGGCTTTTATTCATTCAGAGAAAGCTAATTTGGTAGGATATGTCTTCTGGTGATGCACTCGCTACCAGAAACGATGTTGTTAAGCCAAGAAGGCTAACAACCTGCTTCATCACTTTAGAAATGCAGGGCAGCACCATATTTACTAGAATATGGTGCAGCCCTGTGTTTCCCGCTGAGTTTGCACTAACTTTAGCTGCCTTGCACCAACGCAGGCACCCTTGCACAGTAGAGCAATTAAAAGGTTTGACATGTACTTTCAAGTTTTACATGACATGGTAGCGAAAAAAAACACAAATTTGTTTTTATCTACTGTGAGGCCTACCTCTGCCATAGGATAACATTTAGCTACATTATTACAGTTAAAAAGTTGTAATGTTTGATTGGGAACAGGTAAGAAAGTCATATTTGGTGTCTGAAAAATTGTAATTTATACTTTCTTTAATGGTAAAGTCATATTTTAAGTTACAATTTTCAAATTGGCACTTTTAGAAAGTTGGCATTTTCTTTCCCTAACTATTTGGTGACTGTAACCTGTTCATGGGTCACATGATTTTGTATAGCTGACTGTTTGGCTTGGGTGTTGTTGGCAGTTGGGCTTTGTAAATTCTTTACAGAGAGGCACACAATAGAAAGATTAGGTGTGCCTGAATTGGCCATCACTTGCAGGATACGGGCAGGGCTCGGCACATTCCCACTTGCAAAGCAATATGTTGTGCCCTGCCTTCACATAACGAACATGACACTAGTCCATTCAGCCTGCAGCCAGGCTGGAGCCAATTCAGGGAGGCAGGCTATTCCAAACACTTCAAAGAAACTATTCCTATCTCAAGGAAGGCATCAGGTATAAAAAAATAAGACCCTCAGACTCACTCGTCAGTACACTTCTAGACCTATGTAAGAACCACAAGAAGGACTGTTGTACTGTTGTGTAGCATTTTAGAATCCAAGCGTAATTTACCGATTCATGTCCTTATATAGGTATAATTCACATTGCCCTTATATAGACATAGAAATCATACCCATATTTAGACATAACCCATCCAGTCCAAATACAGGCATGGCTAATTTCACTTGTTCCAAAAAGCCACAGCAATTTCTTGGAAAACTCGGCATCAGCAGTCAGGGACATCCCCTTGCTTGAATATTGATTTGTCCTAGAAATCATGGAGTTTTCAAAGAACTACCATTCCCTTGGGGTTCTTTGGTGACGTTATTATGTCCGACTTTACGTCAAACTAGGCACCTTCAAGGTATAAATATGCCTACACTTGCCCTAGCAAACACACAGTGGTTCGTAGCAGCTCGACTATCTACTTGCCTGATGCACCTCACTACAGCAAGTGCCGAAGGAAGCCGACCCTCCAGCTGACGCACTGATCGAGAAGCTGTCCTTACTCTCTCTGAGAATCCAGCTCCAGTGTTTCCAAGCTCCTCTCGCGCGGGTGTTGGGAAATCGAGTCTGAGACAGAGATACCAGACCTCCTTCATTCTAAAACCAAGTTACATAGCTGATTGTACCATAAGAGAAATCTTGGTTAGATTCTTGGCAAAGAAACTAAACCTATGCTACACCTCACTTACTTCTTCCCTCATACTAGAATTAGGTTAGTTACATCGGGGTAGGCGTATTTTAGAAGCACCAGTTGAGTACTTTTTAGCCTTTGTTATTTATGTATGTATTTATCTATGGTTTAGAAACCATGCAATGGTTTTACAGTATTATTATACTCTTCTTACTGTAGGCATTATACTTTGCAACCAGTATAACAATTGTAGGAGTTCACTTTACTTGCTTGAGAAAGAAGACTGTTCAATAAATCCTTCAATTGAGAACGCCTGTCTCTCTATTTCTCTGCACCTCTGATGAAATGAAGCATGCACGATTGACTGAGTAAAATATCTATCTATTGTTTCCACGACTCTTTTAAGATCAGTTTTATTCTTGGTGAAACAAAGTTGTTCGATAGAGACCCAGTCGACCTAAGTCCCACGTCAAATATATAGGATATGTTATTCCGATGCACGGAGCCTATTGGGAATATAGGAACTACACTACAGTACTACTCTGTTGCAAGTAGGACAGTCCAGCCGCCCTGCTACTCTGCTTCCCTGCTTATCTATTGTCTGAATGAGAAAGACTGGACCTTCATCTTGAACCCAGGGCCACCAGAGTGACTAGAAGAGCTAGTTGGCTGGCCTTCTGATGAGAGCTCCAACAATCTTGACTGTACCTGGACTCGGCATGCTGTGAGTACTACCCACACAAGTGTTGCCCCTCAAGCCCTTGACCTTTGAAAGGGGGGATAGAGGTACCTTGCCAGCCCAGCTATGGTCCCTAAAATCTGGTGAGAAGCAACACAAAGCATCACAAAGCTTTACAGCTGCTCATCAGAACCGAAGTAGCGTGACACAGTTGAATGCAAGACCTCACATCGCAGCTCCTCATCGGAACTTACAAAGAGGCAAAGACATAAGGTAACATACTCAATAGGCTTAACTTGACCCTTATACCCGGCCTGCACTCCATTGTGGTCAGCCTCAACTTGTGACTTTGTCCTTGTCTGGCGTTACCAGATAACCCCAGTTGGGGTTTCATGCTTTTCAGCACTATTATACCTAAATCTATTTGATTGCATACATCCGGTTCTACTGATTAGATTTTTGTTATTTTGGTCTTGAAAAATGTATTGGAATGTATGCTATTTATATAAATTGGTTTGAGATTTCTCTTGGGTTGTGTTTTCACTTCATTGCTGTTTGCATGCAGCATAAATCATTTACACATTGCCTCTAAGTGAAGCCTGACTGCTTTTTTTGGAAGCTACCGCAGGTTAATTTAGTGACTTTAGTGGTTCACAGTGAAGGGCATTGTGACTGATGCTTGAGCTGGTTTTACCCACATCAACTAACAACAACATTTCTCACAGGACGACTGCAGGTGGAAAGACCAGTATGCTATTGACAGTACTGCACATGGCACCAGAAGGGACAACAACACAGGATACAAGTGCAAGCAAAAGATAATACAGGAACTTCTGATTAACTAGATAGGACCATCACAGAGGAGTTTAATCAGGGGTCCTTTCTCTGGGTCCCGTGAATGTTTACACCCACTCTTCATTTAAATACATTTTTAAAGAATAAACAGAAGGATGTGTCCTCTGCTTTCGTATGCTTCTCGATAGCATGTCTTCTTAATTCTGATGTTCTTAAGTTAGAAACAATGAAAGACCCTGCAAACCTTTTGGTCCCAGGACCCATCAAAGATGTTCATGGCTTCAGATAATAAATATGCTGTGCAAAACCAAAAATATGAAGACTTTCTTCAGAATTTTTCACAAGAATCGGAAATTCAAAGCTAAAGCTGAAGAAAAAGGAAGAAAATAAAATGTTGCCTTACCTACAGGCTGTCATTCTATATTGCCAATAAAGCAGTACATAAACATTCATTACTGACCGTTTTAATCAACTGCGTGGTCAACTCACACTCAAGGGTGAAAACAGACACCTACATTTCACAGTCAAAAGTAAATACTTTCCCCCAAAGTTCCTGACACCCTAAACAACAAATGGCTCTCCTTACGACTCACCAAAACATGAATGGCACAGCCATCAAGAAGATAAATAAAACAGCTGACCTATTGCTGCATTATCAGAATGGTTAGATAATGCCAAAGTCAGTACAAACTCCTGCTTAACCAAGGGTCAAACGTGGTTTGTACAGAGTTTACCACACCCTGTAATTACTAAGGGGGTTTATCTCCACTTTTTTGGCTTTAAAAGCCAAGAAAGCAGAGATAAAATTATCTCCCTATTACGTAGCTGTCGCTAACACCAGTTAGCGACAGCTAGTAGGAGATAGCTACCATCTTGGGCCCCACTTTGCATGTCAGTGATATTTATCACTAATGACATGCAGAGTGGGCGTGCCAAGATGTTAGCGACTGGAAACAGTCGCTATCATCGCTATCTCCTATTACCAACTTTTGGAGATATTCGCACTAAGCGCGATTATCTCCAAAAGCTAACACCTGCCCTGAGCAGTTCTTAGCCATGTTATCCAATGGTAGGTGGATAACATGGCTAAGAGCATTAGCTTGGTAATGCATTAATATCGCTGACTTTTCAGCGATATTCATGCATTTCGGCCGATTTTTATCGCATAGGAGATAAACCTTGATAATAGCAAGGTTCCTAAGCGATAAAAATCGCCGCAGCTCGGCGATAAAAATATTGCCGCTAAGCCAACATAGCGATAATTATAGCTAGTTGTTGGTAATATGCCCCTAAGTTCCATAACATCCATTAACCCCACAATCTTTCCCAGGTACACATTATTAGCTCAAACCTGTTCCTATATAAGTGGACATGCAGGATTTGGTGCCAAAAACACTAAAATCAGCATTTGTTCCCATTCTGAGAGGCTAAGCTTGTTATGTTATGTTATGTTAAGACTAAATTTGTAGAGCGCACAGCTACTCAGAAGAGTATCCCGGCGCTGATATAGAAATATGCAGAGGCCAAAGAAGGAGCATCAGTCTCAGGGTGGACGGCCATTATAATGCTTGTTGGAATAGCCATGTTTTCAATTGTTTACATTGTGCTCGTGGCCTGCCTCAGCGAAAGAGGCAGCTTGTTCCAGAATCTAGCCACTAGCACTTGAAAAGAACGTCTGCCGCGGCGGACTCTAAGACACTTAGAGATAACAATTAAGTGTTGGTATGCTGATCTAAAGGATCTGCCAGGCACGCAGTAAGAAACTCTTCTACGGATGTAATGTGCCCCTATGACATGTAGAGCTTTAAAGGCAAGGACAAGTGCTTTGAAAAGTATTCTGCATCGGACAGGCAGCCAATGCAGCTTCTTTAGGTGATGGGAGATCCGGTCTCTGGGTGCGAGTCTCAGGACTGCTCTAGCTGCAGCATTCTGTCCCACCTGCAGTCTATTAAGCTTAGGCTCCGGGAGGCCCAGATAGAGGACGTTGGCATAGTCCACTTTGGAGGTGATAAGGGCCTGAATGACCATTTGTCTTTGCGAGGTCGGTAATAGGAAGAGAAACCTATGTAGCATTTTCAAGAAGCCGAAGCATGTGCCCACCACTGACTGTAGTAGGCCACAGCTATTGCACCCAATGTATTATGATCTCTCAGCTATCAGATTTCATCTGGTGTGTTAATTATCCCCAGAGCAGTCCTAATCAGGAACTATGTATGCTGTTACTTTTGCGGCTCGTAGCACTATAGAGGGGGGCAAATAGTTGGGTGACCAATATTAAAGAAAATAAATAAAAAGGCCATTATCTGCATGAAGGTTCTCATCACTCCAGTTCGGTTTTCATCTGCTTGGCACTGCCTCCAGTGCAGGACCCTCAACAACTCACCTAACTTATCCTGATGCTGCTCTCATCAGCATGAAAGTAGTGCCATGATTGAGAGTGGGGTCCCTCTCTGCACTCCTGTGTGCACTGGAGGCCTGTGCTTGGTTTAACCCAGTTGTCTTAAGACAGCTGTGTTAGAGGTTTCAAAGTGTGCATGTCTGGCCGGCCATCGCAAGATGGGTGGTCAAAGGGACATGCATACTTTGAACTGCCCAGGCAGCCCACCCTTCTCCCTGCTACTGTCGAGTAGCAGGCCCGCCCCGTCCTGGCACTCAGACCAGGATAGGTGGATGAAGAAATAAAATGATGATCAATTCCGTTTATTAGCATTCATTTTTCATCTCTGGGACTTTTCTTAGGCATTTTGGTTAGTGGGATGACACTCCTTCGCCAAAACGGAGGAGCCGCCCCAGTGTTGTTTTCTGACCCAGAACTGCCACTGAAAACTCCAGTCATAAGTATCATGAAAGCAGAAACAAGAACAGAGATTCCTTCTTAGGTCTTCGCTACAGACAGCTTTACCTGTTGTAAGAAGACACATTGGGACCAATTCACAAAAACAAACTCAGAGCAAAAGTCCAAGGTTAATGGTAAGTTACAAGTAGTGGACCCGATTCACAAAAATAAACTGAGCCGAAAGTCTATCTTTACGACTTTTGGTATTTACAAAGGGCATTTATGAGTAATAAAGTTAGACTTTGTCTAAGTTAGGGCTCAGTTAAACTTAAGACCAAAACATAAGTTTAACTGAGACAAAAGTCTAACTTTACTACCTGTAAATGACCTTTGTGAATACCGAAAGTTGTAAAGTTAGATTTTTGTCTCAGTTTACCTTTATGCCTCGGGACCAGTATCTTTTCATCCGCAATTGTGGTGGAATCTCGACCCCAAGAGCCCCATTAGGATGGCGTGTGGATCACCCCCACCAGGCAGGCGCCGGCCCATCGGGGGTGATCCGCCTGCCATCCTTGCAGCAAAGACCCCCCGCTATATTACAATTGCTGGGGGTTCTGCGGCGGACGGAAAGAACGTCTGCTGCTTTTCCACCCAGTCGAAGAGTCGACTGGGCGGAAAAGGGTTCAAAATGGTGGCGATGTCTGAAAGACACCGCCAGCCATATTACAATGTGGCCGTGAACATGCCTCTCCGTGGCAGAATTAACGCCACGGAAAGGCATGCAGAGTCTGCTTGCGGGGGACTCCTGGGGTTTGGGGGGGCACCTGCCTTTCAATGAGCAACTTGGCAGGCACCGTGTGGTGCCTGTCACGTTGTGCATTGAAAGCACATCCTGCCTTTGTGGCATTGTGGCGGGAGGTGCTTTCTACACCGCCCGCCACAATGTTGTAGATGCACCATGCACCCACCAGTGTGGCGGGTGCATCCTAATTGGGAGTGGGGGACTGCAGCACCCTAAGCGGGCGGTCCCATTTCCCGAGGGTATGGCAGGCGGACAAAATCTGCCCGCCATACTAATGGGGCCCCAAGTGTGGAGATCCCACTATGCACCTGATCGTACTCTCCAAGTGATCATTTCTTTTTATAATTGATTCTATAGAATAGGAGAGGTCAAATATATGTTTAATGTCCTGTGATGGCTCTCTACATTTTAAAATAAAGAACCAAAACCTCAATGAATCAGGCTGAAATTGTCCTTCTAAATTACTCAATTGCTCTGTAATCATTTTGATTCACAAAAGTGTGTATCATGTTAAAATGATCAGTGTTTTAATGACATTTTGTCCCAGCAAAAAGCAGAGACCTATTTTGTTCCTGTTTTCTGTGTGCCTCTTATTTTATCACTGCACAAGGATTCATTTTACAATATACAATATTTTTATAAAAAATCTTTGATTCGATAAAATGAATATTCCCTAGGCACATTGTTCTTGGTTTGGCTAAGCATATTGTAATGATATTCACGATATACTTCAACTTCATCAAACTGATTAATTTTGTTAAGAGATCTGTGTTAGACTCCGGTATGTTGATTATTTTGCGATAAATAACATATACCACATTTTGCAATATTCTCTCTTAGTTTCTCTTTATTAGACAGTATCTAAGGGAACACTCTTCTTAACCTCTTCCATGCTCATGACGAGCTGACCTCGTCATGAGCCACGGCGCTCCGGTGCTCATGACGAGGTCAGCTCGCCATGAGCCGTCGAACGCTCACACGCGGGGATATTTCCCCTGCTGTGCTGAGCGTTCCCTGGCAGGTAATGCACCTGTGACAAGCTGAGCTTTTGCGTTTGCTCAGGTTCTCAGAGAGGAGTCTAATATTCCCTCTTTTAAATTTGGAGGGTGGGAAAGGCAAGTAGCCCTCTACGCAGACGACATTCTTATTTTTACATATGACCCTGACCTAGCGTTTCCTACATTTATTAAGAGAGCGGAGGAGTTCGGCAAGGTCTTGGGTTACGAGGTAAACGCACATAAAACTGAAATAATGGCCAGGAATAGCACTAATACACAACTCGACGTAGCTTTCTCCATGCGATATCTCTGAATTAGAATTATCCAGGAGGTTGGCAAAATCGCGGAAAACAACATAGATCGGGTCTCTAAAGAATGTCAGAAACAGTTAAAGTCTTGGGCCTACCTCCCCTTATCCATCTTGGGGAGAATACATTTAGTGAAGATGTCGATTCTCCCTAAATATACATTCTTTTTTAATACCATCCCCTTGGCCTTTGATACTAAACAGCTATATAAATGTCAACGGGAGATTAATTCCTTCATTTGGAAATATAGAGCCACTAGATTAGCGTGGAAGAAGTTATGCCGGAGGAGGGAAAAAGGAGGGCTGGCACTACCTGACCTGCAATATTATGCATGGGCCTTTAAGCTCTCGCACTCTAGAATGCTTTTGAAAACACCCTCTAATACATCGAGAGAAGGAATGTTTTGGGCCATGCTAGAAGGTGCTGATCTACCAACTGATGGTTTCCTGTTTAAGTTCGGGGACCAACATTTTTTTAAAACAGTAAAATTAAAAATTCTCCAATCTTTGGCCAGAGCTTGGTCATTAATCAGAAAAATAGGGCTTTGCTACTTTTCAAATCTTGCACCTTTGTAGGACTCTTCAGGTACACCAAACTTGTCTTCAGGACAGTCTGGCAATTCCCGTGAAGGACGCCGGGATTTTGAGGTGGGGAGACTTGCTGGCAGGGGGCTTAATGTTGTCTTGGGAAGAGTTACGGGAGAGAGTAGGCCCCGGCCTATCAAGGTTTAAACATATGCAGCTTAATAGTTGGGCTTTGGCTCTGTGTAGAAAAAGTGTCCCCCTGGGGAAAGTTAGTAACTTGGAAAATCAGCTGGTGGTAAGGCCAGGGGGTGGCAAAAAGGTTTCACTTTGGTATTGAATGATTTTGGAGGAGATAGATGGGGATTTCAAACTTCCCGATGAGTTGGGCTTTCAATGCAAGCAATTGTGGATGTATTCATTCACCCTTCTGCATAAAATAGTTAAACCAACATGGCTGAGGTGCAATGACCTCTTCACGGCACATCATGCTTATCTCTCTCCCTTAAAACTATCACAATTCCAGCCAGGGAAAACATGTAACAAATGCGACTTGCCAGAAGCATCTGACGTGCAAAATGCTAACTCTCCACTCTTGAGGCGGAAGCCGGGAGGAAAGAGGCACGTAGTGAATTGATGCTCTAAGCTAATTGTCGATTTTATGATTTTTAGCCTGCATAAACTGTGTATTCTGGCTAACAGCCGATTTTAAACCTGTATAGCTTTTAAATTTGTATTGTGACTGATCGTCGATTTAAAGACTTTTAAGCTCATAATATCTGTAATTTACGCACTGTGCATGCGCTTGATAAACACCTACCTCAGACCCCTGCTGGACCCCCCTGCAGCCGTTTAAGGCGCTGCTAAGGGGCAGAAAAACCAAGCAAACAGCCGCCATCTTGGGGGAGGTGTGAGGGGAGCGCTGCTGCTGCCTGGCCACGCCCACTCACGTCCACTCTGCCATTAAATGTCTGGCCCTCACAGGAGGCGCAGCGGACGGGCGCAGCGGGCGTGCCGGAAGCGCGCCAAAGGCGTGCCAAAGGCAAGCCCGTCTGTGCCCATCCGTGACCGACCGGGACTAGGGGCAGGAGCCCCTGTGGGTTTCTGCCTCCGGAAAAGCTATAGCTCCTTAGAACTACGTCCCCCTTTAGAAAATCCCTGTCTGCATAACCTAAACATAAACAATGAAGAGAAAAAGTGTGCACACTGCTCCTACACGGTTAATAGACAAATGGGGTCGAGACACAAAGGGAAGATACTGAATCTTGCCCTCCTAAATTGTCGCTCCCTAGGTATACACAAGATGGAGGTACACGACTACCTAATGGATGGTCGGGTAGATGCTCTCTTCCTCACGGAAACATGGCTGAACACCTCTTCGGCACCAGATATATTGGCGGCCCTCCCACCGGGCTATGACATCAAAAGAATAGACAGGTCAAAGGGAAAAGGGGGAGGAATCGCTATAATTCACAAACAAGATCTGGTCTGCACTTTAGAGGGAAGGGATCTTGCTAGCAGCGAAACTGGCTTCTTCTCCATCTCAGTGCACCAGGGGTACTGTATTAGGGGCTACCTGATATACCGCCCCTGGGTCCTGGAGCCACTTTTTCCACCTAACTGATGGAAACCCTTACGCTCTCTGCTCTAAAACATGAAAGACTCCTCCTCCTAGGCGATCTAAACTATCATTTTGACGACCCCAAGGAACAATGAAGCCCAGGAAATTAAACAGGAGCTAGCCGGCATCCAGATGATGCTTAAATCAGAAAAACCCACTCACTGTCAGGGCCATCTCCTTGATCCTATCTTTGCCAACTGGGATACCCTAACCATTGATCCACCCACTCCGGTAATATGGTCTGACCACTTCATAGTCACTTTCCGGGTGACGGTACCGGACAATGGATCACATAAGGAACCCATCCCCACTAATAAACGAAGGAAATGGGCAAAATTCTCCACAGAGGCCTTTAATAAAATCATAACATTAGGAGGCCCCCCCGAAGGCAAAGATACAGAATCCGCCTGCTTACAATTGAATCAACGAATCCTAAAAGCGCTAGATTACACAGCACCATGGACTCATAAGGCTCCGGTAAGAAGTTCTAAATCCGCCCCCTGGTTCAACACCGACCTCCGAGACCAAAAAGCAAAATGTAAAAGCTTCGAGAGGAAATGGCGGAAACATTACCTCGAGACAGAAAGAGCTGATTATAAGAATAGTCTTAAGACATACCACGCACTCATTCGAAATACTAATAAATCCTACTTCTGTACGAGAATCAAAGACGCCGACAACTCCATGAAGGAAATGTTCCTAGTATATAGGGAACTCTCTGATCTCACCCTACTTTCAACCCCCATGATGGGATCAGCTAAAACGTGCAACCTAATAGCCGAGTTCTTTGCAAGCAAAGTGGACAAAATCTACGCAGGCTTCCCAGACAAGGTCAGAGTAGGCAGGGGACAGGAAGACAACTCCATACAGATACAGGAGAATAACTGCCTCTCAGCATTCCTAGTACCTTCTAAGGAAACTATATGCTGCATAGCAAACAGTATTAAATCAGGATCGCCGAGCTATCCTGCAACCCCTAAAAGACTCCATAGCAGCATAACCATCCTGGA
This sequence comes from Lissotriton helveticus, assembly GCF_964261635.1. NCBI lineage: Eukaryota > Metazoa > Chordata > Amphibia > Caudata > Salamandridae > Lissotriton > Lissotriton helveticus. The sequence continues at coordinate 1,693,005,157 of NC_136069.1, read as the reverse complement.
GCCTTACATTAGTCATCTCCTGGCTCTCTCTTTTAGTACAGGACAAGTCCCCATCTCATGGAAAAAAGCGAAGGTCCTTCCCTTGAGGAAAAAACCTAATATCTGAATAGAAAAACTGGACAACCTCCGACCTATCTCCCTACTCCCCTACTTTGCAAAAATTGCTGAGAAAGCTGTGAACAAACAGCTCTCAGCATTTGCTGAAATCAATGGACTTCTCTACCCCTCACAGTCGGGATTTCGAGCTCTTCACTCGACCGAGTCGGCCCTGCTGTCTTCAACAGAAGCCCTACGAAGATATGCTGATAAGGGCCAGACGGCGGCACTGATTCTCCTCGATCTCAGTGCCGCTTTCGACACTGTAGCTCACCACACATTGCTACAGGGAGGAGTGAGAGGAAAAGCTTGGGAATGGATGCAATCATTCCTAACTGATCGAACCTTCCAGGTCGCCCAGGGCCAGTTTAAGTCCAAAGAAATAAAACTTAATCAGGGAGTGCCACAAGGCTCCAGTCTCAGCCCCACTCTTTTTAATCTTTATGTGGCCCCCGTAGGAGGAATCACAGACACATACGGGGTTCAGATAGTATCGTATGCTGACGATACGCAAATGATTGTAACCCTAACGCAACCAGAGAAGCAAAGCGCTACCAACTTTGCGTCCTGTATGCAGAAGGTGGCACTATGGATGGCAGACAACTGCCTCCGCCTAAATGGTAACAAGACGGAGGTACTGATCATAGGTAAATCCCCATCAGTATGGACCTCAGCATGGTGGCCGGAAGAACTGGGTGAACTGCCCACACCAAGCAATTTAGTAAAGAACTTAGGGGTCTGGCTAGACAAAAATCTAACGCTCGACCACCAAACCAAACAAGTGGCAGGCACCTGTTTTGGGATATTACGGGTCCTTAAGAAAACGCTGGACCTTATGCCCATACCAGTACGCCAGACCCTAGTCCATAGCCTTATAACATCCAGGCTAGACTATAGAAACGTACTGTATCTAGGGGCCAATGAAAAAAGCCTCTCAAGATTTCAACGAATACAAAACGCAGCGGCCCGCTTGATCCTACAACTACCCAGAAGAACATCATCAAAAAAAGCTCTGAAAACCCTCCACTGGCTCCCGATCAGGGAACGGGTGACTTTTAAAGCCCTATGTGTAGGACATCGCATCCTACATGGCAGAGGTCCAAGATATCTACATGGCCTTCTGAAATGGTACGAACCCACCCGCCAGCTGAGATCATGCGGCACAGGGCAAGTACAAGTCCCGAAGGTCCACACAGCCAAAATGGGTGGAAAATCTTTCAGAGTCAAGACTGCAAAGACATGGAACCAGCTGCCAGTAAAACTGCGTACAGAACCATCGGAGCCACAATTCAGAAAAGACCTGAAAACAATCCTCTTCCCCAAAGACTAAAACCAGAAAGAAGTGTGAACGACTGGTAACAACTATTAGCATTTACAGCGCGGGGACACACTTGCTAGTGTAACCATGCGCTTTACAAAATACTAATAAATAAATAAATAAATAAATATGTTTAAAGACTGTCCTCCTATTTGTCTTTTTTGGGAGGAAGTGAAGGTGTCGCTGGACTCTATTCCTAATACTTAATTGAATATTACGCTTCCATTAATTATTTTTGGCATTGATGAAAATATTTTCGGCCATGCAAGATCTTCTATTTTTTACACAATCCTTTTGGCAAGAAGACACATTTGCAAGTTTTGGGTAGACACTGCTGCACCAACACACTCAGGCTGCCTGACGCCCTATATGAACTATCTAGAGTGGACTTGGCCAGTTCTTGCAGCAAATAAAACTAGCATTTTGGGACTTATTGGTACAGTGGAGATAGGATTCAGGGTTTTTTTTTTTTTTTTTTTTTCCGGGTCCTATGATTATTTCTAATCTACTCCATGGACCTTTGTAACGGGTTCCCCAGGTCATTATCATGGTCCAGCAGGTTGTAAGATACCTCGATGGAGTAATCTAGCTAGCCCTCTATCTTTCTTTTGGATGCTTCCTCCGCCAATTATTCACTCATGTCCTAGTTTGAGGAACAACTCAGATTCCTGGGTTTGTCTACTTAAGACACGTAAGGTGGTCGGTGTTTCCTAAAAGAGGGTAAAGGCAAATGACGAAAAAATATAAAAATAAAACAAATAAATAAATAACAACAATCAATGCTACACACTTGTGAGACCAAACGGTTAACACAGAATTGCACCGACATGCACTATGTATGACATAAGGTGTCAAACATCAAATAATATCAGGCAGTGCATGGGACTGCCCCTTCTGCTAGGCATACAGTAACTGCATCTTATGCTAGGTTCACAGTAACTGCATCTTATGCTAGGCACAGAGTAACTTCTTCTTATGATATGCACAAAGTAACTTCATCCTGTGCTAGGCACGCAGTAACTGTATCTTATAAGAGGCACACAGTAAGTGCATATTTTACTGAGCACACAGTAAGTGAAGTTTACGCTAGACACGCAGTAAACACATCTTATGCTAGGCACAGAGTAACTTCAACCTGTACTAGGGACGCAGTAACTGTATCTTATACTAGGCACACAGTAACTGCATCTTATACTGGGCACACAGTAACTGCATCTTATGCTAGACACATAGTAAACATATATTATGCTAGGCATGCAGAAACTGCATTTTATGCTAGGGACAGAGTGGAGGTAAGCGAACTACAAAAAGGGAGCCCAGTGATGACGCTCACACGTTTTTAGACTTGGCAGAGAACCAACGTATACCGCCTTACGACCTTACTAAATGTGATTGAGGGCTTCTTATTACAAAGTTGCTAGTCCTGGTTACTCAGGTCGAGTGATTCATTCCCTATTTGATTTTGGATATTATGACAAGGAAGCTGAATGAATCGCAACTCCTTTCTTCTCCCCCCCCCATTGATTTATGGTCTTATTATGTATACACAGTAAATGCAAATAATACTAAGTACCCAGGAATCACATCTTATAATAGGCACGCTGTAACTGCATCTTTTACTCACCACACAGTAACTGAATTTTATGCTAGACACACAGGGCCCGATTCACAGAACTAACTTAAAACAAAATCCTAAACTTATTACTTTTGGTATTCACAGAAGGCATTTAGTAGTAGTAAAGTTAGGATTTTGTCTTAAGTGTGACTTAAGACAAACTTAAGACAGACTTAAGACAGACTTAAGACAGACCTAAGACGAACTTAAGATAGACTTAAGACAAACTTAAGACAAACTTAAGACAGACTTAAGACAGACTTAAGACAGACTTAGGTTAGGATTTTGTCTTAAGTCTGTCTTAAGTCTGTCTTAAGTCTGTCTTAAGTCTGTCTTAAGTTTGTCTTAAGTCAAACTTAAGACAAAATCCTAACTTTACTACTACTAAATGCCTTCTGTGAATACCAAAAGTTGTAAGTTTAGGATTTTATCTTAAGTTAGTTCTGTCAATCGGCCCCACAGTAACTGCATCTTCTGCTAGGCACTAAGTAACTGCATCATACGCTGGGCACAGAGTAGCTGCATCTTACACTTGGCACAAAGTAACTGCATCTTAAACTAGGCACGCAGTAACTGCAACTCATGCTTGCTGCACAGTAACTGCATCTAATGATAAGCACACTATAGCTACATCTTATGCTAGGCACTCCATAACTGTATCTTATGCTAGGAACAAAGTAATTGCATGGAATGCTAGTCACACTGTAACAGTGTGCAATGCTTCGCAAACAATAGGCACACAGTAATTACATTTTATGCTAGGCACACAGTAAGTGAATTTTATACTAGACCCACAGTTACTGCATCATGTGCTAGGCACACAATAACTACATTTTCTGCTATTTATTTTATTTTATTATTTTATGTAGTTTGTAGAGCGCGCAGCTACCCCCGAAGGGGTGTCCCGGCGCTAAAATCCAGAGTTTACCAAGGGAGAGGGGGAGTGAAGCTATGCACATATTAACTGAATCATATGTTAGGCACACAGTAACTTCATCTTATACTTTGCACAAAGTAACTGTATCTTATACTAGGCATGCAATAATTGCATCTTATGCTTGGCATGCAGTAACTGCATCTTTTGCTAGGCACACTGTAACTGCATCCTATGCTAGGCAAACAGTAGCTACAAACTATGCTAGGCACACAGTAATTGAGTCATATGCTTGGCACACAGCAACTGCATTTTATACTCGACACACACTAACTGCATCTTAAACTTTACACACAGTAACTGCATCTTAGGCTAGGCACGTTGTAACTGCATCCTGTGCTTGGCACACAGTAAATTAATCTTATGCTAGGCCCTCAGTAACTGCATCCTACACTCGGCATGCAGGAATTGCATCTTATACTAGGCACATAGTAATTGCATTTTGTACTTGCCACATAGTAACTGAATGTAATACTAGGCACACAGTAACTGCATCTTATGCTAGGCACACAATAACTGCATTTTATGTTAAGCACACAGTAACTACATCCTGTGCTAGGCACACAGTAACTGCATATTCTGCTAGACACACAGTAACTGCATCTTATGCTTGTCACCGATTACTGCATCTTATACTTGTCACAGAGTAAATGCATCATAAACTAGGCATGCAGTAACTGTTTCTTATGCTAGGCACACATTAACTGCATCTTATGCTAGGCAAAGAGTAACTGCATCCTATGCTAGGCACCTAGTAGCCTCAAACTATTGTAGGCACACGGTAATTACATCCGCTCTTTGGCACACACTAGGTGCACACTATGCTAGGCTCACAGTAACTGCATCTTATGCTAGTCACATAGTAACCAAATCATATGCTAGGCACAGAGTAACTGCTTCTTATGCTAGGCACAGAGTAACTGCATTTTTAACCAATCACACAGTAACTGCAACTTTCGCTAGTCATATAGTAACTGCATCTTGTGTGAAGCACAAACTAACTAAATTATGCTAGTCACACATTAACTGCATCTTATGCTAGGCAAAGAGTAACTGCATCCTATGTTAGGCACCTAGTAGCTGCAAACTATTGTAGGCACACAGGTAATTACATCCGCTGCTTGGCACACACTAAGTGCACACTATGCTGGTCTCACAGTAACTGCATCCAATGCTATTCACACAGTAACTAAATCATATGCTAGGCACAGAGTAACTGCTTCTTATGCTAGGCACAGAGTAACTGCAACTTTTGCTAGTCACATAGTAACTGCATCTTGTGTGAAGCACAAACTAACTATATTATTCTAGTCACACAGTAATAAATATTATGCTAGGCACACAGTAACTGTACCTTCTACTAGGCACACAGTAACTGTATCTTATACTAGGCACACAGTAACTGCATCTTGTACTTGCCAGACAATAAGTGAATTTTCTGCTAGGAACAGCAACTGCATCTTATGATAGGCACAAATAAACTGTATGCTATGCTTGGCAAACAGTAACTGCATCCTATGCTAGGCACAACTTCTGCATCTTATGCTAGGCGCACAGTAACTTCATCCTATGCTTGGCACATAGCAACTGCATCTTATACTTGGCACACAATAACTGCATTGCATGTTAGGCACGGAGTAACTTCAACTTATGTTTGGCACACAATAACTGTAACTTATACTAGGCGGTCAGTAAGTGCATCTTATACTCGGCACACAGTAACTGCATTTTGTAATAGGCTCACACTAACTGCATCTTATTCTGGGCACACAGTAACAGCATCTTATCATCGGAACACAGTAACAACATCTAATGCTAGGCACACAGTAACTGCATGTTATACTGGGCACACAGTGACTGTGTTGTGTGCTTGGTAAACAGTAGCTGCATCTTATGCTAGGCACAGAGTAACTGCATATTGTGCCAATCACACGGTAACTACATCGTGTGATAGGCAGACAGAAACTATTCAATGCTAGTCACACAGTAAATGCATCTTATACTAGGCACACACTATAATGCGTCTTATGCTTGGCAAACAGTAGCTGCAAAATATGCCAGTCACATTGTAACTGCATTTTATGCTAGGCACACAGTAACTGCATCATATGCCAGGCACAAAGTAACTGCATCCTATGCTAGGCAAATGGTATATGCATCTTATGCTATGCACAAGTTACTGCATCTTATGCTAGGCGAACAGTAACTGCATCCTATGCTTGGCACGGGGGAACTACATCTTATGCTCGAGACACAGTAACTGCATCTTATGATTGGCACACAGTAATTTTATCTTATGCTAGGCACTCAGTAACTGCATCTTACTCTAGGCACACAGTAACTTGAACCCGTCTGCGGGTTTTCATGATTCTGATTTAGTTCAAGCGCAAGTGTCACGCACTCAAAATGCATGTTCGGCCATCAATAATCCCTTTGCAGTAATTTGAGAGTTTTCATGATTCCATGATGACCAGAACTTGGAGAGTCATGACACCACCCCACGGCTTCATGTTGAAGAGCTGGTGTTGGTAGAAACACTTTTTTTTGATGGTATAATATTCCCTCTATCACTTCTCTGCCAGGGTGTTCCTTTATCCAATTTTCTTGATCGAACTGAGCAGAGACTTGTTGTATTTGTTCCAACCATGAAACATCTAAGATGTTGATGTTTTTCAAAAATGTTTGTTTTCTCCAATAAAAAAGGAGGTTCATTTGGTTTCTCTGTATCTAAAGTGGGCCAGGAAAGAGCGTCAGCCTTTCTGTTCTTTCGCCCGGGTCAGAAAGTGATCACGAAGGAGAAATCTGCGATAAACAAGGACAAGCGTAATTGCCAGGGCATGAGCGCTTTGACTGATTTCAAGTACTGTAAGTTCTTGTGGTCTGTGTACACAGTGACTGGATGTTTTTTGCCCATAAGATAATGTCTCCACTCCTGAAAAGCGGCCTTGACAGCCAATAGTTCTTTCTCAAAGATGGTATAATTCATTTCAGTCTCTGCAAGTTTTCAGGAGAAAAAAGCCGCTGGGTGGAGCTGCCCTATGTCTGGGTGTATTTGAGATAATATAGCACCTAGAGCAATATTCGAGGCATCGACTTCTGGATAGAAGGGTTGGTTTGAGTCAGGGTGCAAAGAATAGGTGCAGACGTAAAGGCCTCTTTGAGATGTTAAAAAGCCTGCTCCACTTCCGGACTCCACAAGAATTTTTGACCTTTGCGAAGGAGAGTGGTGATGGGGGAAACCACTTTTGGGAAGTCTGTGATGAAGTGCCGACAGAAATTGGCGAAGAAAGCCTTGGATATCTTTCACGCAATTGGGTGCTGGCCATTGTGTAATTGTGTACCTTGGTGTAATTCACAGCCAAACCTTCAGGTGAAATAACACATCCCAAAAAGTGCACTGTAGTGACATGAAAGGCATATTTTTCCATATCGGCGAATAGTTGGTTTTCGTGTAATGCCTGTAATACTGTTTGCACATGTTCAATATGTTCGTAAAGGGAGGGCGGAAAGATCAAAATGTCAGCAATGTACACTATTACAAAATATCCCAAAACTCTTATAGAACGCTGTTTACCAAGTGCTGGAAGGCGGCCGGGGAGTTGCATAGACCAAATGGCATCACCCAGTACTCAAAAAGCCCAACATTGGTCGTCTTCCACTCATCACCTTTTCTCATCCTTACCAAATGATATGCTCCACGTGAATCCAGTTTGGTGAAAATGGTGGTGGACTGCACTTGATCCATCATGGAGGCGATGAGTGATAAAGGGTCTCAGTTCTGAATGGTAACCTTGTTTAAGGCTCGATAGTCGATGCAAGGACAGAGGTCCCCTTCCTTCTTGGGAACAAAGAAAAGGGTAGAGGAGGCCGGTGATTTAGAATGGCGTATAAATCCATTAGCCAGATATTTGTCTAGGTATATTTTCACGAAGTCGTTCCCCATTTCCATCAAGGCTTAATAACGGCTACAAGGAACCCACCCCCCTAGTTCTAGATCAATGTAACAGTCAAATTCCTGATGAGGGGGAAAAGTTTCTGCTTTTTGATCATCGAAAACATGAGCAAAGTCTTGATAATCATTTGGCATTTGCAGTCCAGTAAGGGTTGTGGCGATTACTTGCTTTTGAGATGATAAAGTGGTGGTGGTATGGGGTGCAGAAACTTGACGTACACAAAACCTAGAGCAGTTCTCGGACATAAAGGTGACGGTCCGTTTACACCAGTCTACGGTGGGGTTTTACCAGCCATGGGATGCCTAAAATAACACCTTACTAGGGGGCATCTATTAAATTCAGTTGGCAGTGTTCTTCATGCCATGTAATTATTTCAATGACCAAGGAGGTTGTGCTATGAGAAAGGGGCACAGAGGATTACGGGGAACCGTCAACAGCACAGACTTGTTCGATTATGTTTTTTCTCGTCACAGGAATTTGGTGAGTGCAAGTAAATCCCCAATCACAGAAGTTTCCTGTGGCCCCTGAATCAATCATAACTAGCACACTCTGGAGATAAAAATTGGGACCAGATAAGGATACAATTAAAGTGACATGGGTGGTGGCAATCTGGTTGGTTTTGGCCCCAGGACCCATCCAGTAGTATGGTACTCTCCAATCTTTCTTAGGTTTTGTGTTGCAGTTTTCACAGAGTGACCACTTAGGCCACAATGCAGGCTAAGATTTTTGCACCATCTTTTCTCCTTTTGGTCTTGGAAAAGGGTAGGTTGAACCGACCCGATCTGCCTGGGTTCTCTGCTATCCATTATCGCATTGTGGAATAGTCAGGAGTCAGTACGGGGCAAAGGTGGGGGTACTCTGTTCTTGGCACGTTTCTTCTCTCCTCGTCGTTCCGCCAACCGATGGTCTAATTGAAGAACCAGGTTTATGAGCGCATCACAGTCTCGAGGGCGGTCGACCACCTGAGCCAGCATATATTTGAGTTCATCACACAATCCTGTGTAGAATAATGACGCTCTTTTGTGTTCCAGCCAGTGGGCCTTTACCACCAGTCTGTTTTATTGTGCAATGTAAACAAGGAGATCTCTGTTCCCTTGGTGAAGAACCAGTAGTTCATTGTCTACTTTGTGTATGGAGGTTCATCGGTTGAAAATGCACCTGAGATCATGTTCAAATTGCTCAAAGGAATACAACATAGGATCATCAATGGCCGCAAGGGATGTGGACCAGGCTGCCACATCATATGTGTATAAAACCTAGGCATTCTATAACAACATAGAGGAAAAATGGGATCACAATAAGCGAGAACAAACAAGACACAACTTTGTTAAAAATTAAATTATTTTTAATCTACACATATATATAAAGAAAACAATTCATATCATACAAATGTGACCAAAATCAGTAATACATAATCGGTCATATAAAAATTCATAAACAGTTTAAAACCAAAACAATCAATCTAAAAACAACAAGTGGCATTAATAGGTGTCTACGCGCGTTTCGGCGTCAAACAAAACGCCTTCTTCAGGAGCCACGTATATTTTCTAAACGTTAGCAGGCGCTGCTTTTCATGACCAATCAATGGTATGTTGACGGTTTGACTTTACAGAGCACAATTGCGCTATCTTGATACAACTATCTCAGTTTGCACCAATTAAAGAACTTAAACAACCATTTATTTTCGAATTTATATTCTACACGATCAAATCTGCAACAACTATGAATTAGTTCTTCCTTATGTTAATGTCTCCTGTTCGTATTCTTTCCACTGATATTCACATTAATATATTGGTAATCCTTATGCTTTCATCAGAGGCGGCCAATTTATGCTCTATTCAATGGAGTTATGATGTCCTTTAGATCGGGTACCACGAACAATGATTTTTCAGGTTAGAGATATAAAGACTTCGGTTGCTCCATCGGAAACTGTCATAGATTTGGAGCGGAAAAAATCCTCTGTCAAAGCTGATCGCTGCTCGGTAGGTTCTGGGCAGTCGAGTCGAGATGGGACCTTCTGTGAACCTAAAACGGCGGATAACCGACAGCGTCCTCTTGGCGGTTGAAAATGACGACCATGACAGGCTGCCACATCCCCAGATAGATAAGAGAGAATAAAGGCTACTCTAGACTCAGGTGTTGGAAATGCAGCTGGTCTACAAAACAAATGTCATTTACATTGTGTAAGAAAAACATGTAATTTCTGAGGATCCCCTTGATAGCCCTCAGGTGGTGCCAAAGGAACCGCTATTGGCTGGCATGCCTGTAAGTAAGAGGTATAAGTTCTTCCCATAGGAAAGTGAAGTCCTGAGTCAGCTCCCCCATTCTGTACTCGATCTAACTTTTGGGACATCCATATTACATGAGACTGCAAGGTTTGGTTCCCTACACGCGCCAACTCTACCTGTCATTGGAGAGCCTTCAAGGTGTTAAGAGCAGAAAAGTCAAAAGATCCGGATGCCATGCTGCCTGGGCGGGACAAGAAAACTCTTCTTTTTGTTTTAAGGGGCTTCGCATTCTATCAGGAAATAATCTGGGAAGATGAACGTTGGAACACGCAGAGGCAGCTGGACCCCAACAATCCCCAAATAACCATCCGACGAACACTGAACCAGAGACACCAGTGCTCATCCGATAATCTTAAGGGAAGGGGGTTTGAGAACAAACAATAAAGTAAAATGAATAGTTAAAATAAAAAGCTAAAATAAGGAAAGAAACAACTAGTGTGCGTTTGTGCCCGTAGAGAAGCAAACTCTGGGTCACAGAACAATCTGGGACATCTGTTCTAAAGCTAGGAATGAGTATGGAGACCAGCTCCTGCAGCAGTAGTAAAAGATATCAAAAAGAAAACAAATAATCAATGACATAAATCATGAATAAACTTCTGCAAAGGAAATGATTAGAATAAATCAGAACTGCACTCACACCATATGGCGCCAAAAATAAATACACACTCAAACAATATTGTACCAACGAAGATTACACATAAGCACATCATACATTCTTATTTCAATGAGATAAGACATAATCTGTATCCTTCCGCTGAAATATGTCCAAGGCTTGAGAGCATTACCAAGACCTTCTTTCAGCGAGAAAAAAAAGAGACGTAACAGGGTAACTATAAACACTGAAATAATAATATACACTTCTATCAGTTAGAACTATGCATGGAAGTATATAAATGATATAAGGAGGAAACAACCAAAATCCAGGCAAAGTAGCATAAAGTAAGCTGAGCTGGAACAAGAGGGAACTGTGATATAGGAAACTAAGTCAGGAAGTCTACGACTGTGAACAGTTTCATGCGCAGTTACTCAAGATCAGAAATGAGCTGGGAGTCAAAACAATGGAAGTCCACTGAGCACAAGAGTGAAATGTAGCCCAAAAAAGGATTTAGACTTATCTGCTTGTAGCAGCAGCAAGGATTGAACAGGACTCGTCCGACCAGCACCTGCAGAGAAGAGCCGTCGCATCGCAGGATCTTCAACAGGAAACTCAATGCGAAGCACTGAAGACAAGCCAGGCTGATGAGTCATGTAGGCTGCTGAGTCATGGAGGTTGCTGAGCCATGGGGACTTGTTAAGACTTGTTGAGTCTCGGAGATTGCTGAGTCATGGAGGTTGCTGAGACATAGAGGCTGCTGTGTCATGGAGGATTGTTGAGTCATGGAGGCTGCTGAGTCATGGAGGCTGCTGAGTCATGAAGGTTACTGAGTCACGGAGGCTTTGTTGAGTCACAGAGACTGCTGAGTCGAGCTCTGGCATGGCCTGAGAAACATAGATAAGGAAACACTACCACATACTGAGCAGAGAATTAAAGAAATATAAGTTCGCTTTTCTTGCTCGGGGAACATGGGGAGTGAAAGAACACCATCCGCATCTCGACCAACTCCGAAGACACCCTCACAGCCGCCGAACATCTCCACTTCCAGATACACACTGACCCCAAGACCACACTCAGAGGCACCCTCATCTACAGACCCCCAGGACCGCGCACACAATTCAGCGAAGACATCGCAGACTTCATCAGCCCACACGCCCTCCCCTCCGCTGACTACATCCTCCTGGGGGACCTCAACTTTCACCTGGAGCACAACAACGACAACAACACCAACACACTACTGGACAACCTCGCCAACCTCGGACTCAAGCAACTGGTGAACACCCCCACCCACTACGCCGGACACACGCTCGACCCAATCTTCTCCTCGAGCAAGCACATCTCCTTCAACCACTCCACCGGACTCCACTGGACAGACCACAGCTTCGTCCACTTCAGCTTCAGAAAGACCACGACTCACCACCACCCGCAACAGGTTCCCCGTAGGAGCTGGACCAGCTCACCACATCACTGAACCAGAACCCTCCCGCCAGATCAACGGACCCCAACCAAGCAGCCCTCAACCTCGCACAGTGGATCACCAACTGCGCCGACAACCTCGCACCACTGAAAACCCATCCCAACAGGCCCGGAAGCAAGAAAGCCCCGTGGTTCAAGGACGACCTAAAGAACTCCAAGAAGAACTGCTGCACCCTCGAGAAAGCCTGGCGAAAGAACCCGTGCACAGACAACATGACCGCCCTCAAGTACACCACCCACAAACCCCACCAGCTGATCCACACCACCAAGAAGACAGCATTCAAGGAACGACTAGACAACAACGCACACAACAGCAAGGAGCTCTTCAGCATCGTCAAAGAGCTCTCCAACCCCAGCGCCGGAAACAACAACGTCACCCCTTCTCAAGACCTCTGCGACTCACTCGCCACGTTCTTCCACAGCAAGATCGCAGACATACACAACAGCTTTGACGAACAGACCACGCACCCCACCACAGAACCGACGCCTCCCACCACCACCCTCCGCGACTGGACCCCAGTCAACACAGAAGACACCATCCACACGATGAACACCATCCACTCAGGATCACCAACCGGTCCATGCCCTCACCACGTCTTCAACAAGGCCGACTCCGTCATCGCACCCCAACTCTGGGACATCATCAACTGCTCCTTCTACACCGCCACCTTCCCGGAGAGCTGGAAACATGCCGAACTCAGCGCCCTCCTGGAGAAACCATCAGCAGACCCCACCTACCTCAAGAACTACCGCCCCGTCTCGCTTCTCCAGTTTCCGGCCAAAGTCATCGAGAAGACCGTCAACAGACAGCTGGCCGCCTTCCTCGAGACGAACGGATCCCTCGACCACTCACAGTCCGGCTTCTGAGCCAATCACAGCACCGATACTGCCCTCATCGCAGCCACCGACGACATCCGAACCCTGCTCGACAACAGGGAAGCAGCGGCCCTCATCCTCCTGGACCTCTCCGCAGCATTCGATACTGTCTGCCACCGCACCCTAGTACAACGCCTCAGCAACGTCAGAATCCAAGAGAAGGCACTGGTGTGGATCATCTCGTACCTCGCCGGATGAACCCAGAGAGTCCGCCTCCCCCCGTTCAGATCTGAGGCCAGCAAAGTCATCTGCGGCGTACCACAAGGATCATCAATCAGCCCCACCCTCTTCAACGTGTACATGAGCCCCCTCGCAGCCATCGCACGCCAACACAGCCTCAACATCATCTCCTACGCCGACGACACCCAGCTGATCCTCTCCCTCACCAACGACCCCGCCACCGCCAGAACCAACCTGCACGAAGGGATGAAAGAAGTAGCCGAGTGGATGAAGAACAGCCGCTTGAAACTGAACTCAGACAAGACGGAAGTCCTAATCCTTGGATCATCACCATCTGCCTGGGACGACTCCTGGTGGCCCCCGGCCCTAGGCAGCGCACCCAAACCAACGGACCACGCACGCAACCTGGGCGTCATCCTTGACTCCTCCCTGTCAATGACCAGACAAGTCAACGCCGTCTCGTCTTCATGTTTCAACATCCTACGCATGCTCCGAAAGAACTTCCGATGGATCCCCACCGAAACCAGGAAGACGGTCACCCAGGCACTTGTCACCAGCCGACTGGATTACGGAAACACCCTCTACACCGGAACCACAGCAAAACTGCAGAAAAGACTCCAACGCATCCAGAACGCCTCCACACGACTCATCCAGGACATCCCCCGCCACAGCCACATCTCCGGACACCTGAAAGACCTGCACTGGCTCCCCGTCAGCAAAATAATCACTTTCCGCCTCCTCACCCACGCACACAAAGCCCTCCACGACCGAGGCCCCAGGTACCTTAACAACCGCCTGACCTTCTACACTCCCACCCGCCAACTACGATTGACCAGCCACGCCCTCGCCGTCGTTCCACGCATCCGAAGAGCCACCATGGGAGGAAGATCCTTCTCCTACCTGGCTGCCAAGACCTGGACCTCCCTCCCCATCCACCTCCGTCTTACCCAAGATCACCTCTCCTTCAGGAAGCAACTCAAGACCTGGCTGTTCGAGCAGTAGCGGACCCCCCCCCCCCCCCCAAGCGCCTTGAGACCCTCCGGGTGAGTAGCGCGCTATACAAATTTCCTGATTGATTGATTAAAAGAGGGGACGAGCTGAGGGCGAGAGGCATGTGTTGAGAACCTGCTAGGAGCCACCACCTGACAGGCAGTTTTCCTAGGTAAGATGTAAGTGAGTGAAATGCACCTAGTGCCCTGGGGTTCACCCTGATTAGTTCTCCCACTACTGCTGGAGTAAAGAAGGCGGTGGGCAGTCCAATGGAACCTGACACCAGGCAGCAAGCAACGCAGAGGGTATATCAAACCACTCAAACCCTAAATGACCCTAACTCCACCTAATCCATCATTCAGCAATTCTAGGGCAAAAATCAAGAGGACTTGACAAAATCACAGGCATGCAGGATTAACAAAACCCCTCTCGCACTCCAACAAACCATGCATTACAACAAGAACAGCAATTGTGTCTACAAGATACTCATGATAAATGTTTCTAAATTAAAACAGGGGGACAGAGAAGATGAAGACTTTTTAAATAATAAAGTAGTCCACTGGATTAGCCATAGGCGTCACTGTTTATCTGTCCTAGGATCAGACATAATTAAAGCGGAAAGGCTCTAGTTCGAAACCGGCAATCTGGACAATATAAAACTAACCTTTCAGTCCAAGTTAAGTTTAGACAGTCTGATAGGTCTAGATTTATGCACACACGACCTGGTGGTATCTAGAATCTGATTTTAGCCTTACAACATTTTACTCAAAAGAACAATAAACCCTCAGTAGTTCATTTTCAACCTGAAATTTTAGATCAAGCTGTCTGACGATTGAAGAAGTGGAACACCCAAAAAATGGTCTGATTTTACAAATCACAGTCCCGATAGTATCTGCAATCCCATAATGGCTGGCCAACCAATAACAAATTACACACAGAGGCATAACAAGACACCTATGGGCATTGCACACTAAGGAAATATTCCCCTGGAACAAGCTCTTAACAAACATCCAGGGGGCATTAGGATAATCATTTGGAATGTTGCTGGACTAAAACAAAAACTCTTAGATCCCAGCTGGCAAGAATACATAGCAAACTTTGATCTTTGCCTATTCCAAGAAACCTGGCTAATTGAACCCCCCTTTAAATCAGGATACAGGACCTTTTGAATAGAAGTCCTACCCTCTAAAAAGGGAAGACCCTCTGGTGGGTTGGTCATATGGGTAAAAATCAATACGAATCTAACCATAGAAGTGCTGAGTACTAATTCTCCAGACATAGTTGAATTAATGCTGAGATCCACATATAAGATCAACCTTGATGTTTTTAACATTTATATAAGGCTGACGCTGCTCTTGAAAGAATCGCCAATAATACACAAGTTGGATGCGGCCCTGGATTCCATAGATTCTGAGATAATTGTCCTCTTGGGGGGGACTTTAACTGCTGTTACAAACCCATACTAGGGCTAGAAACAGTTTTTGAGGATGAAAATCTGGCTAGAGGAACCCCCACAATTAACACAAATCGCCCAGTGCCTTGTTCCATGTCAGCAATGCAACTAGTTCACTTCATTGCAGAAGGAGGGCTGAGGGCTTGTAATGGCCGGCTGCCCTCTGACACCCAATCCTTTAGTAGGGGCATGCCCAAATCCAGAATAGACTACAACCTGTTGAGTACAATACACTAGTGATACATCGAGGACTTTAAGGAATACAGCAGAGAAGGGATTGACAATTTCCCACTATGTCTTTATCTGACTGGAAGTCTGATCACTACTCAATCTACTGCAGATAAGAACACTCCCTCGCAACTCCCGGTAAGCAATGATCACAGATCAATCAAATGGTCATCCGTTGTTGACCAAACTGAGCCCCTTACTTGCATCTATAATGCGTTCTGTGACATCTTCACCCCCTAAGCAGAGGCACATCCAGACCACACACCCACCAGGCAAATAAATTACCATTTAGACGAGAATATTAAGACCTCTCTAGAGAAACCCTATAAACCAGACTTAAATCAAGGATGCAAGAAATTTAAAAATGTCCCCTGGTTCAATAAAGACTGCTCTCTAGTCAAATGGAGATTATTAGTGGCTCTTAAAGATACAAACATGACACAAATCAAGCAGCTAAGGCTAGGTTATAACATGGCGCAAAAGACAGCATTAAAAAGCTGGGAAGATGCTAATTGGGATGACCTCATACCTGCAGCCAAAACAAATGACCACTTCTTATTCTGAAGGATAGTAGCACATGGCCACAAAAAGGGCAGAACTGGCAGAGATTACTTTTTGGATATCTTAACATGGACAAGCCACTTCTTAGACCTTTATTCAAAGACCCCTGAGCCTGATACGATGCCGAGCGTGCCTGAAGAGTGTCCCATGGACAAACCATCAAGTCACATTATCCAATTTAGTATTGATGACACCATTCTGGCCATAGGAACCATCAAACTAGGAAAGATAGCAGGCTCAAATTAAAATACATGGGGATCTCCTGAGACACACCCCAGAGATCTGGCACCATACATAAACATTTTAAGCAATGCACTGGCATCAGGGGCATCCACCCCAGAGTCATGGAGGGGAAGCAAAATCATCCCTATTCACAAGAAGGGTAGGAAAGATGATCCAGCCAATTATAGGCCAACCAACCTAATAGCTGTCCTTCAAAAGGTTTATATGAGGCAAACCCTGAACAAACTAAATGATTGGATATTAGACAATGACTTAATCTCACCATAACAAGCAGGTTTCAGGCCCAAGACAAGCATGATCGATCAAGTCTTTAGACTCACATGCGTAGCCGGGATATGTGTAAAAGTTAAGGCCGGCACCTATATGTTGCGTTCATAGATTTGAAAGCAGCATTCGATTTGGCCTATGGGAAACAATAAGGCAACATGGAGTCCTAGAGGAGATTCTGTCTCAGATAGTCAGGCTCCATCAAGACAATTTTTCCAAAGTGCGCTGCGGCCCTGGAGGGGAAACCACAGAAGCCATCCCTGTCAGGAGGGGGTGAGACAGAGTTGTGTCTTGGTCCCCACCCTCTTTTTATTAATTATCTTGCCTAGAAATTTGCCGAAATGCATTTGCAACTTGCCAAAAGTGTGGGGCTCACACATGCACTTTTGCAGATGACACAAACTTACTATCTCAGACTCCTGGAGGGCTCAACACATTGTTAGACTGCTTCAGCAATTACTGTAGAACAAAGGGCCTAGAAATCAATCACACCAAGATTAAGTACATGGCCATTAGACTGGACAAAACCTTCAACATCAAACTAGTCTTGGATGATACATCACTAGACTGTGTATCTAATTTTTGTTACCTGGAAGCCACATATAAACAAGACCAAGACAATTTTAATGCTAAACACAAGACCAATTGTCAGGAGACAACATGCAACAGAGTCCAAGGTAATCTCACCGGCTTGGGAGGTTTACAGATATAGAGCCCAATCCTGTGCACTTTATGGGTCTGAACTATGGGGTGGAAAACATCTTACCCAATGAACAGCTGTGGAAGTCAAGGCCATGCAAATGTTTGCAGTACTTCCTCAAAATACCCAACTGCTCCCCTTATTTTATGACATTGGTATTAAGGAACTAGCAAATATGTGGCCTCTACTCTACTGGGTCAGAATTTGGACCACTGAGGAATTACCTGTACCCAGGAATGGCCTGAGAGAGCTGCTGGATTTGGACTTCCCACTCACATTCCCCAGGGTTATCCATGCACGACATTGGCTTTTTATATTGGACTTGAGCAGGTTTGGGTTAAACCCTAGTACATTAACAACAGATGCAAAAAAAGAAACAAACACATCTATTGGAACTTTATCTTAAACAGGTCCACATTAAACTGTGCAGTGGGAAGACTTACAATAACATTTTTATCATTCAAGCTGACTCCAAGCTTTGAATTATTCTAGGACAAAATGCAGCCACAGCTAGCCAAAACCCTCTACCTGAAATTCAGATAGGAAATCCTTCAGATCAACGCAATCGCAGCAAAGGGGTCATGCCACCAAGCAGTAGGGCCAGACACCAAATGCCCCCTATGTCTTTGAGACTCCGAGGAAGACATTGCACACATAATATTCTTCTGCCCATGATATGCCAGCCTCAGAAGGAAATGGATAAAGCCGCATGTGAGAATGATGACTAGAAAACACCTCGAGGCTCTAAGAATACTAAAAACAGATAGCTCACAAACATTTGTCTTCGGAGTCAGCAGATTTTTACTTGGGGTGGGCTGTCTACGGATATAGAGAGGGTTGAAGCTCTAATTTCTGTACTTCACACATGCATATTATGTTAGAGTAACTCATGTACATTACATTCCCTAACTGCCCATATTATGATGATGATGATTAAGTTTTATTTTTTCACTAAATAGTTTTATGTGTTCTATCATAACACATTGCTTGGGTTGTTTTAACTGCTCATCATGCACACACACTTTGCTAATCCACTTTTAAACTATGATAGAGAAGGCAGAGGTTGATCAATTTTAAATCCCATGGAATTGCTCCTAGGTAACTTTACTGAAACAAACTATTTCGGTTGATGTGTCTGTTCATCATGCATATGCACTTTATCTAACCTATCTGCAAACATGGATCGCAAAGACAGACCTAAAACATGGCATCCTTTATGCATGTTTTGCACATATTATTCAAAAACACACGCATAATGGGACTATTGAAGTGACAATTGTTTTATGTAATTATTGTGTCTTACTGCATTTTACTGTATTTTATTCTAAACAAACTTTTTATGATCTTTTATGGTTCTTTGAACAGAAATAAAGATGGAATTGAATTGAACTGCATGTTATGCTAAGCACACAGTATAATGTGTCCTATGCTTCGCAAACAGTAGATGCAAAATATGCTCGTCACACAGTAACTACATTTTATGATAGGCACACAATAACTGTATCTTAATCCAAGCACACAGTAATCTTGTGCTGGGCACACAGTAATTGCATCTTATACCTGGCACACAGTAATTGTATCATGTACTTGGCAAGCAGCATGATATGCTAGGCACTCAGTAACTGCATCTTACGCTCGGTACCCAGTAAATGCATTTTATACTATGCACACAGTACCTGAACCTTATACTAGGCATACAGGAGTGCATCGCATGCTAGGGACACAGTAACAGCATCTTATACTTGGCACACAGTAACTGCATTTTGTATTAGACTCACACTAACTGCATCGTATTCTAGGCACACAGTACCTGCATCATATGATAGACACACAGTAATAGTATCTTATGCTAGGCACGCAGTAACTGCATCTTATGCTAGGCACATGATAAGTACATCTTATACTTGGCACAAAGTAACTGCATCTCAAACTAGGCATGCTGTAACTGCATGTTATGCTCAGGAGGCAGTAACTGCATAATATGCTAGGAGCACATTAACTGCATCTTATGCTGGGCACACATTAACTGAATCTTATGCTAGGCACACAGTAACTGCATCCTATGGGGGGACGCAGTAATTACACCAACACTTGGCACACAGTAAGTGCAAACTATTCTTGGCACACAGTAACTACATCTTATGTTAGGCACACAGTAATTGCATCTTTTACTTGGTACAAGTAAATGCATCTTGTACTTAGCAAGCAGTAACTGCATATTATGCTAGGCATACAGTAACTGCATCTTATGCTAGGTACACAGTAAATGCATTTTATACTAGGCACACAGTAACTGCATTCTATGCTAGACACAGATTAGCCTAAAGCTATGATAGGCACAGACTAATTGGATCCCATGATTGGCACACAGTAGGTGCGAAGTATGTGAGGCAGACAGGGGCTGCATCGTATGCTAGGCACCCAGTAACTGTGCCTTATCCTCAACACAAGGTAACTGAATCTTATGCTAGGCACATAGTAACTGCAGTTTATGCTAGGCAAAGAGTAACTGCATATTGTGCTAGGCACACAATCGCTGCATCTTGTGCTAAGCACACATTAACTGCATCTTATGGTATTCACACAGTCACTGTATATTATACTAGTCACAGAGTAACTGCATATTTTGCTAGACCCAGAGTATCTGCATCTTACGCGAGACACACAGTAACTAGCAAACTATTCTAGGCACAGAGTAACTGCATTCTATGCTAGGCACACAGTAACTGCATCTTAAACTAGGCACACAGTAACTGCCTCTTATACTAGGCACTGTGGGCCAGATTCACAAAATTAAGGTCTTCTTAAGACCCAAACTTAAGTTTAACTGAGACAAAATCCTAACTTTTCTGACTTTTGTTATTTCCAAAGGGTGCTTAGGAGTACTAAAGTTACTTACATAGTTGCTTGCTCACTCATTTTCAGTTTTTTACTTGCTTTCTCTGACTTACCAACCTAACTGTTCACTTGAAGAGCAGTTCTGAGTAGTATGTCATTGACTCAAGTCAAGTGGAGATCCCCCACAAAAGGTGAGTCAACTTTGCTGGCCCGCCATCCACCAGACAGCAGCGAAGAAGGAAGAAAACACAACAGACAGACAGAAACATTTGTAAGCTTGTGCCTCACGGTATCCAGATAACAGACATTAAGCTGACTGTGGCACTCAGCTGCACTCACAGCAGGTCACGGCCATCAATGGCATTACAGATTGTGTGATGACCAAGGACTCATGAAGCTTGGGGAAGATGGCCAACGGGGGTGAGTAAGACCCACATATTGTACACAGCGTCCACAATTGTGATGGTGAAAGATTGAGGATGAAGGGTTGTACAGCCCCCTAGCTAGAGGAACTAAGACGAACAAGGATTAACTTGTAGCAGAGTTGGGTCCTGCGCCTCTATAGAGTGACAGTCAGTGTGTCACCTGTCCGGAAACCAGCATTGTTACACTTGGAGGAAGGAACAGAGAGGTGAAGTAAAGTGACTTTCTCACCCTCTGGAAAGGGAGCCACAAGAAGGCAGATATTCTAGAGTCCATCCTCTGTCTGACAAAGGGTACATGCGAGAGATGGAGAGTGAAGAATTTAATGTGTAGCCTAGTCTGCTATTCTGGAAGTGCAGAAAGACAGAAGAGGCATGTGACTATAAAGATAGGATGAGACGCTCTAAGCTTATATGGGGCTTTAGGAAGTCTTAGGGCATGTGATTGTCAGGCTCGAGCACCACTTTCCTGTGTACTTCTGGACAGCATAGAATACCTGTGGACGTCAGCTCTCCTCTGTTTGACTATGGGACGCAAGGGGCATACATTGGAAAGGGATGTCTTCTTGAGATCTTTCTTACCTCCTGCTGCTAGTAGCCCAAGAGCCCTAGTGTAGCAACAAGCTGTGGACACCAGATCTCAAGTAGAGCTCCAGCTAGCTGTACTAACAATGTGTAACCTGCAGCAAGTCTCCTGGTTACTTCATTTTTTGTTTCTGGAGTTTTATATAGCACAAACTTGACCCGAAGGTATCAGAACACTTTATATGAGCACCAGTTGCTTTACAGACGGGCACATTCATTTTTTGTTAGGTATGGGGAGATTAGGTGATTTGCCCAGAATCACAGGATGTTGACCGTCCCTACCAAGGCTTGAACCCGGTTCCCCAGTGTCAGGGTTGACCATTCTCTCCATTAGGCCGCATCCTCTCCCCAATCTTCATTTTAATGCATTAGCCATGAGGGTTTGCAGTTTTATGGGTTTACATCTTGGCATGTAAATTATAATTTTTGAAAATAACACTGTATCTAGAACTGTATGTAGAAACGTTGGTCATATATAGGTTCAACCAAAAGACAGGGGCTCTCAGTTTATGTTTCCAAAGGTCTCACTCAAGCACTTGCTCCTTAGAGAACTGAAATTTATGGCAATCTAACCCTAATCCACGAGCTTTCATGGGTTGCTATAGATGTGAAAGCAGTGGCAGTCCAGAAATCTTCTCTCCTTGACAAATGCAGAGAAGGGATTCAGCCCAGACTTCTGTGAACACAGCATTTTGTTAAATATATATTACCAAATGCAGAATACAGAAGTATTCAACATCACAAAGAGGCAACAGAGCAGCAGATTCTAAGAAGCACAAGAGTGGTATTGTGATGTGTCCAAATATATGCCAAAGACAATGCTGTAGAACTGTGCCTAAAGGAGGATGAGCCTTGGCACTGCTTGTGGTTGGGGCTGGTTGGGCAGAAACACACACGTGGTGAACTAACCTTGTCTTGGCAGCGGTGCAACATCTCAAAACAGAGCAACAATCCTGAACCCAGCAGCAGGAAGAAGCAACGTCAAAGATCAGGCTTCAAGAAGATGAGAGCCAACCTCCTGGACAAAGTTTAAATGCATTAAACGTGCAAGAGGTGATGAAAAGAATACTTGCAAATAGCAAAACATACTGGCAATCACACAACCAGGCATTCTGGCCACTGTGCTGCTCCAGACAAGGGCCTACCTTATGCAACCGCATGGGAACAGTCTAGCCTGAACCACCAGGCAATGCCCCTGCTAGAAAGGAACACAAAAAGCCCCAGACTGGTTTCAGCTAGGCATAGGTAAAATTGAAATGACTATGGAGTAATTGGAGTAGTTTTGTAATTTCCACATTACTCTTGTGATGCAAAATTACCAACATTATGAGATTATACCTGCTTGAGTAATTAAGAATATTTTGGGGAAAATATCCTACCGCAGAAGGACTTGGACAACAAACATAGACAGCACAAGTGACTCCTGGCGGCTGCTGTTCATGTCCTGTTGCACTTATTGCTTTTGTCTAAGTGCAAAATGCATCCTCTTCTCCACTTTGAACAGAGGGGTGCATTTGTGCTTAGAAATAGTGCTCATGGTTGAATTCCACTCCATGAGTAATTACAAGTAACTGCTCATACTTTTATGGTAACTACGCATAATTACTCTAGTGGCAATTATGCGAGTTATGCAAACCCTAATTTCAACCTTGTTAGACACTGATACTGAGGCATACCTTGGATGCTGTCACACAGCAAGCATCGAACCCATATGTGATCAAATCCTTCATCATCTGGGGCATTACATCAAAAAAACAACAGGTGATTGCAGGGAGATTTTTAAATTGTGTAAACCACTGGCAATCTATATGGGTAGCATTAACTAAAATAGCATTATTTCAAAGTTGAAATACTACAGATCCTTAGATAGACGCTGCACTCTTATGGAATTTCAAGTCTGGTGCAAATCTTCCCAAGATTGCAAGTTTGGTAATATGTGCATTGCAAGCTCCTGTTAGTTTGTGCTCACATGATACTGCCATGGCCTGCAGCAGGGCCAACTGAGGGTCCATGGGTGCTGTGTTCAAGAGCTGGAGGTCCACTGTTTGTATGGTTTAGGGCTAACACAGGGCAAAAGTGAAGTTCAGTATAGGGAGGAAGTGCATAAGGCCGGCTATGAGAGCACCGAGCTAGTCTATCAAGGAGGAGGTTGAGAGCAGAAGAGTAGAACAGTCTGTGTATAATAGTGCAGGGCAATCAAGTGTGAGGGTAAGGTTAAAGGAGGCTTGTACATATGAGAAGTAAGAGAGTTAAGGAGATAAGGGGGCAGGGTTGGAGCACACGGGGAAAAACGAAAGATGTGGAAAGTATGGAGGAGATAGGAAATGTAGGTCTCTGCTAGGTAAAAAGGGGGAGAGGTCAGGCTCAGGAGGAAATTAGACAGGTGTAATGGGAAGAAGCTCTATATTGGTGCAGAGAGGCCATCAAGGAATTCACCACAGCATCATGAGACTATGACTGAAGTGCTGGCCCAGGGCAGACTGAGCCAAGGGACAGGAAGAGAGGGAGGCAGAGCACCCAGAGAGAGGATAATGAATGCAGAGGCAGGAGATGGAGGCTGCATGTTGCGACATGGAGACAACAAGGTAAAAGAGAACTTTGCAAGACATTCCTGAACATAGGTTTGGCATTGCTTAAGTACATGAATGCCTTTATGCAAATATTTACTCTGAGAAATGGTGTTACAGTTTGAGGGGGGTGAAACCCTACTCTAGCAGCAATCACAATCCTTGTCCGGGTGAATTCACAAGTAAATCCCAAATTAACCTGTGCGAATCCCTTGGCACAGACCTCTCAGGCTTAACTTGGAGACAATGTGTAAAGTGTGCCTGTAGCACTTCAAGCAGTAATACCGTGAAAATACTACTTAAAAGAACTCCCTCACCAATTTTGTAAAATAGAGTCAGCTTAAAAGGTAAAGTAAGACCAAAATTATAAAAACTGAATCAGTAGAACAGGAGATGTACAAATTTAATGATTTCAGTGAATATAGCACCAAGTACCAATGGTGGTTATCTGGGGCCAGATGTAGGTAGAATAGATTTACCGATTCTTAATTACCGAAAATTACTGAATTTTACCGATTCGGTAATTAATAATTGGTAAATCTGAGGGGTGGATATGTTGGTATTCCAGATGTGCTGGAATAACGAATCGGAAAAATTCGGTATTTACCGATTCGGTAAATACCGAATCGGTCATGCCCATTCATTCCTATGGGCTTTGAAGCCCATAGGAATGAATGGGGCATTACCGATTCGGTATTTACCGATTCGGTAAATACCGATTTTCACAAGGGTGCAGGGGGTGTCACTTTGACACCCTCTGGCCCCCCCAAAACAGGCTCGGGTGCCATGTGGCAGGCATACATGCCCTAAGGGCAGGTCTGCCTGTCACATGGCATAGGTGTGCATGCACACATGTGCATGCACACCGGAATCGGTATTTTACCATCAAATTGGATTTGATGATAAAATACCGATTCGGTAAGGCCTCTGGGACTCAGAAGAGTCCCACCTACATTTGGGTGCCTCAGAATCGGTAAATTTACCGTATTGATATTTTACCGATTCGGTAAAAATACCGATTCGGTAATTTTACCGAATCGGTAAAAAAATGCCCCCTACATACCTGTCACCCATTTACCGATCGGTAACGGCCGAATTCGGCCGTTACCGGTCGGTAAATGGCCTGAAACGGCCACCTACATCTGGCCCCTGGTTATCAATTTCTAGATTCCTGAACTGAGAGAGCATATCTCCCTTTGAAATTAAGGTACACATGCTGGGGAAGACTGCCCTAGGTACCCTAAACAGCACTTCAAAAAACACAAAAGGCTTCAGTTTGTGCCACACAAGTTCCTCTGAGACAACATGACCTAAGTTATGTCTAGTGTTATGTTATTTGGCAAATAGAACATCTAACTAGTTCTGAAGGTGGATAGATTGTCAAGCAGGACATAATCAACCCCACGTTTTTCTAAAGTAGATAAAGCTCGCCTTTTGAAGTGGTGTGCCATGGAAGGTATGCATCTCCATGCACAGCCTTTAAAAGGTGGAAACTGGGAAAGCTCAACCGCAGTCAATTTCTCAAAACTTCACTTTTGTATGGTACAACAGACATGGCGCTGGGAAGAGTAACAACGAGTCTCTTGCCTCTTTCCTTGCTTACGGCAGACTCTGTGATGGCGTCATCGAGTCTTTCTTGCTGTTAAAGGAATCTGGTTGGCTTCTGCAGCTATGATGGTCTAATGGTATGCATTTGTAAAAGCTTCATATTTGATGCTCTTTAGCAAATACATAACACTTTAATAGAGGCTGTAAAGCCAACTCAGGTACATACTATCAGCAATATTTTGTATGACAATGTACAATCATTAGATCACAGCACAGTGTGTAAGGGATAGTTCCAAGCATATATTATGAGGATATATCATAGCACAAGGTATAAGTAACAGTTTGAAGAAAAAGTATAAGGTATAGCATATGGTGTAAGTGATAGTTCACAGCACAATGTATCAGATGAAGTGATACTGCCCGCGTCCAAGAATAACGCTGTAGCACATACAAGAATGAATGCAGTAGAACTTTGTGAAGAATGTTATGATATGCTTTGAGTGGGAAGGTATGTTTAAAACCATGTCCTGCGGGTTATAAAGAAGCATAAACACCCATATTTATTGCACATAGGACAATATGCATATGCGTTAATCATTCAACATAAACATATGGGCTCTGTGTGCTAACAATATATTCAGTAAAAGAGGTCGCAATTTGTGCCCCAACTTTTACTGAACGCCTTGGTATTTTTTGTACTGACCTATGTGCTAATAGTTGGGTTCACACAATATTGAATCGTAGTGGGTCACAATAGTCACTACCACATGAATATTAAAGAGATAGGTCACCAATCGTGACTCACTATAATCCTCTGCTATCACATGCGGTCAGCAGGCTGCCATGTCTGCTATTGCTTTTAAGTAAAGCCATCATGTTTTTTAATGCATAATGCCCATTTTTCTTAAAACAAAATGGGATAGCCTTAAACAATAGAAAATGTAAAGTTTTACAAACTTTTTTTAAACCAGGCAGTGGTGCATGAGCTCAGCAGACTTCCATGTTTGTGATTGCTTTTTAATATTTCTTTTTATCCAGTCCCTGTTCCTAAAAGAAAAATGAGATACATTAAAATGAAAAAATGTAAACGTTTGCAAAAAAATGTAACAAGCAGCAGCTATTCCATGGCTGCCTTCTTCTAAAAAGTTTTTTTTAAACATTCTTAAAGGGGAATTCGTACTTTAGAGACACCTTCCGATTTGCGAAAAGGTTACTATCTCATTTGAGATAATGAATTTCGGTTGAAAAACATTAATACATACCATAAGAAACCAGTGTTTGGAAGGGATCCCGTAAAACTCCCCTTCCAAATATCGATTAGTAATGTTTTCTTAAAACACATTTAAGAATTCAGAAAACCTTTTCTGAATATTAAGTCAACATAGTATATTTCAAAAAGTACCTTTAGCATTTACAAACCCTCTGATTTTCCAAATTAAGGAATTTGCGAATGCTAAAACCCTTTGTACATTTGAGCAATATTTTTTCAATTTGACAAGTGACATGGCCTGATTCACAATGCTCTCTGCGCATGTGAGTGTATGTTAATCTCACTTGTCCAAAAAAACCTGAACTGAGGCCAGAGGATGTTTGATCGTCATTGTCAGAGTGAACAGAAGTTTGAAGTTGTCACTCAGCCTCCCAAAGGCCTTCACAATGGGTTGTAGTTATAGGAAAAGGTTCAGAATTTTTTTTCCCCAGAAAGTGATACACAGAACCTTACTGGGAAGCAAAACCGGCCCTGACAAAGTGCTCGACCAGCCGCCCCCCCCCCCGGGGGTTGGGGGTGCGGCCGAGCTCTTTGCCGGGGCCAGTTTTGGGCGGATTTTGTTAGAGGACCGATTTTGCAGCCCAAAACCGGCCCCCACCTGTGCGGCACACCGGGGGATTGCCCGGTGCCCGCTACGGCCAGTCCGGCCCTGGTGAAACAGGACATGTGGCTGCAACAAATGAACTCTTACATTCTTAGGTATTCACAAGAGCTCTTTACCACTCTGAAGTGCATACATATTTAGTTCTGTTAAGAGCTGGAGTAAGCCCCTTTTCTAGGTGGGAGACGTCCACTGAAGTACTACTGGTTGACTGGTAATACCACTGAAAACCTGAGATTTGTGTAGCTTTCAACAAATATTTCTAGATTTGTTACTCTTTATTGACTCTGGCACTTAGTGCTTAGACTGGGTGGTATCTACGCACCAAACACCTGCCACATCAACACAATACCTGCAGTTTGAGGAAAATAGAAAGCAGAGTTTTCACTTTTCATCTGGAGAGCAGAAGTCCATTGAGGCATAACACAGACCCCTGCAGCCTATGTGTGGTGGAAGGGGTCCCAACACTCCAAGGGACCCTAGAAAACCCAAGGGTAATCAGTATTTGTGAGATAACAGACCCTCGGACCTCTCATTACATTATTTTGTTGTATGTCACTGATGCCCATCACAACCACATTTCACTTGAGAGACATCCAGAGGGTGCCAACCTGGACCTGGTGGGAAGTGAAAACTCAGTTTTTGAGGTCTGTTAAGCTACAAAATAGTATAAATTGATTAATGAGTATAAATCTCAAGTAGTTTTTATTCGCAAAAACACCAAATATTTTTGTTAAAGCCAACACGTATTACATGACAACATGACACTTTATCAGGGCTAAAAGATACATGTTACTGTACCAATGCTGTTGATAGTACACAGCAAGAATTGCTAATATTCATATACAAAAGAATTGTTTTTTTTAATGTAATGAAAGAACAGAAAATATATATTCATTCACCAAAGATGGTGAACAAAAAAATAGAAGATCAATATTCACGAAGATATGTGAATCAAAACGTATACACAAGGTAATAGAGAAATAACAAAATGGGATAAAAAAGTGCAAAACAGAGTGATAATCAGTTGTGGAGTTGTTTTGCTAAGACAGTGAGGGGATAGGTCTAGAGGTAGACGGGTGGGTGCATATCATGTCCCTGTATGCAGATGACCTGCTGATTTATTTAAGGGAAGCTATGGTGGGCACCGACTCATCCCTAAAGCTCCTGGAGAGCTTATCAGGTCTATGGGGTCGATAAAAACAAGATGTACTTATTCTTGGTGGCTGGACCCCTGCCTAGCCTTGCGGCCCTGCCTGCTGACCTTAACTGGGCACCGCGCTCCTTTAAATATCAGGGCATCCATATTTTTCACTCTATTGAGGATTTGAGAGAAGGGAACGTAGATAGAGCACTTCGATCACTCCAGTCATGTGTGCTTTTTTGGCACTCTGCAACTGCCTATCATGGCCAGGATTTCCCTGACTCAATGGTCATGCTACCTCGTCTTTTATACTTTTTTGTCAACCTTCTTGTTTTGATACCCGCAGGGTGGTTCCGATTGCCAGACTCCTTGCTGTGGGACCTGATATGGGGGGATGGGCAAAGGAGAGTGTCGCTGAGGACACTACAGCGCCCTATGTCGGAAGGTGGCCTGGGGGTACCAAATTTTGAGCTCTATCTATTAGCCGCTCAGCTGCAATGGTTTGCACAATGGCTAGAACATGGAGGGAGCCTTTCTGATGGAGCCCAGCACATACCCTAGTGTATTGTTGGCTCAGTTGTTGGACCCTGTGATCATTGTCCCATAACGCTTGACAAAATACAGCCTTGCAAAGCTGGGAATGATGTCTGGCCGAATTGACTGAGTCCGCAATGTATACCCCTATGTTGCCATTAGTAGGCTTACCAAAAGGAGACCCAAAAATGATATTTATGGCAGAACAATAGACTCTCTGGAGGGAGGCAGGGTTAGAGACTGTAGGTGACTGTTATCAGGAAAACACACTAATCTCTTTTGAGGAGCTGGTGGATAGTTATGATCTCCCCATAGGTCAGTTCCTACAATATGAGGCCCTGATAGGCCTTTTTGTGCAGCTATTGGGAATGGGTTAGGGAGGAACTGGACACACATCATGTAGTGCACTCAATGATTACCCTGGGCGCTGCCAGACACCAGGTGAAGGAGTTTTATACCACCTTGCTCGCTGCTTCCCTCACTGTGCTACAAGCGTTAGGAGTGAAATGGGAAAGGATCGAAGATAGAGAATTTACAGATGCAGAACGGGACACAGTTCAACAATTCTATGCAGATCGACCATAATACACGTCTGAAATATACACAATTTAAGTTTGTGCATATGACCTACATGACTCCCCACCGCCTCCACATCACATATGGAGGGCAACTGTGAAAGTGCCCAAGATGTGACCTTATCGATGCCAACTTCATACATATGACTTGGGGCTGTACAATACTACGCACATTCTAGTACGCAATTCTATCTAAGATTAATGCTGCCTTGGGACAAGGGTTGACCGCCACGGTGGAGGTCTGTCTATTAGGACTCTCCCCCCACCCACACAAGCTTAAAGTCTGGAAAAGGCTAATAGACCTAGCCATGGGACTAGCTAAAAGAAGGATAGCACTGAGCTGGAAATATGCCACTGGGCCACAGGTTTCAAGCTGGAATCGCGATGTAAGTTACTGGGCTGGAGCTGAAGGTAGGTCATTGAGCTGGGAAGAATTGAGGGGAGTATGGAAGCACCCAATAGCCAAATAATGGAAAGAGTCACTGCTAGCTTGGGGAAACCCGGCATAGACAAGCAGTGACGGAGAGGGAAGTGGGAATGCTTCTGATTTTTAGGAAATGACCGAAATGCTCGACCACAGCAGCCTAACTACGGTGACCTATCTGTACGGAAGATGCCGCCTTTAGCCGCTTAACCACGGTTGATTGAGTGGGTGGGGCCGCGTCGGCCAACGGACGTGCACAGCAGTACGGAGGTAGTGCTCGTGACAGCCATTGGCGGACAGGCGCAGCAAAAGGGTTATAGCGGATGCATAAGATATGAGCGATAAGGTGGGGCCGGATATAACATATGATAATTTTAAAGAACAATGGTTCGAGGTGGGCCGTAAGAGGTCCTTAGAGGGAAAAAGAGCGAGTATTTAATAAGTCGCTAGGGAGCAATGGTAGTAGGTAAGGATAAGAGTTTTTTTATTTTTACTCTTTTCTCTTAACGATATACATAAATATATATACTGTATTGCAGGTGCTCAGGTGAATAATACGGTGCAGAACGTGACATAAGTGATCAAAGTGAACGGACTGTCACACAACAACAAGGATAAAAACACACAACAATTATATACAATAGAACAAGTGAAATTCCTTGGGTAGGTCGACGGCGTTTCGATCTATATTGTTTTAGATCTTCATCAGGACAGTTGAGCCTCCTGAAACTACAAGAATTTCAATTACACTCTGTTTCCTGTATGTGTACTTTACTGGCATTCCTACATGTTTGCTTTAATATGCCATTGTTTGGGTGCTCCCGGGAAGGTAAGAAATTAGACTTAAAATAAATTAAATGAAATGGATTCTACAGCATGCACATGTGCTTATTACTATACATGCGTTTTTTGAAGGAATAATAAGGGGGTTATGTGATTTAACCTCACCCTAGTGCGTGGCGCTTATGCAGACACAAGTTATATATAAGCGCATGCATTTACGTAATTGGTTTGTCACAATTTTAAAATGTACCTTAGTGCGTGGCGCTCATGCAGATACAGGTTGTATGTAAGCGCATGCATTTCAGTAATTGGTTTGTCACAATATTAAAATGTACCTTGCCGGTGGGTAGGGCAAGGGTAGTCATTCGTACAATACAGCTGGTTGGGTGTCGCTTTTTTCCAAAGAATCTGCAGGTAATGTAAATTATATATGGGCTTCCGCTGCCCGACAACAACAATTTAAGAGCAGTTACCCTAAGTAAACTACCTTAGAAACACATATACACCACTCTCTTGCACACGTTTTAGATAGTAGTTTGGTTTTAACGTTAATCCCTTAAACATAGGTTACATTGCTGGGCCCTGGTCTGGAGCTGGAGGCCCCCCAATTAGAAGAGGCTGGAGAATATGAGAAATTCTAGAAGAATAAATGAATGTGAAATAATGGTGAACCAATACTCTAATATCATAGCCCTGCAAAATGTACTGCAGAAACAAAACATTAACAATTATCATCTAAAGCCAGAAACAACTTAATATGTATATGTCAAATATAATACGATGTATGTAATGAAGGAACGCTATATAAGTGTAAACTAAAGTACTGAAATATAAAATGTCAATAAAATATGTTTTAAACAAACAACATATGTTTAGAGTGATACAGGTACTGTTTTACGTCAATAACAGCAGTCATTTGTTAAAGGTAGATTTCTGGGGAAAAATCTTGATTGGATATCATTTAAGACTGCAAATCAAAATCTATTATAATGATCACAATTAAAGAAAAATAATCACATGCTTTTAAACCATAACAATGTAAAGTTAATCATGATGTGCAGACATCAGTGCAGCCCTATGTTTACAGTGTTGTTTAATACAGCTCAGACGTGCAAATCTTAAGAAACAGTACCGCTATACCTAAACAAAAAAATCACTACATTGTAAGATGATTTATATTAACTCAAGAAAAATTCTTTATAAGCAATAGTCCCCTGTGCATTATCATGAGACAAGATTGGGATAAAAGGTGACCAAGTCAAGTTCAAACTAAGTGGGGATGAAAAATACACAGTGTTACTATGACAAAGCGATAACTGATGCAACCCTCTTTATTTGTCACCGATCTGTTGTGAATGAGAAAGGTGCTGTGTTAGATTACCTGATCTATACACACAGAATATATACTTAGGGTCCAGTGTATGCTCATAGTGTGATTGTTTTATTCATCTCCAAAGCGATGATCAATTATGTCACCTGGAACGAAATGAAAAGGACCTCCTAAAAGTATTGTAAGCAAGGTATAAAGGAAATACTGGTTCTTACACAAGGGTAAAAGGGCTAACATTAAATGAATTATGGGTACATGATAGGGTGCTACATAGAGTAAGGAACGGACACATATTGAGTAAAAAAAGAAATCTTCATAGCTGTGTGTCTACATGAGGCAAATGCAGAAAATGTGCCAACTGAGAGTAAATACTTCCACCTTGTCTATACTATTGTGTATATGTTTCATGAAATCTGGTGATACCTGAAATCAATATATAGGTAGCTCACATTTTACGCATGTACAGGATTTTGACATTTTAAACGCTGCCCTTCCCTATGGGGTTCTTTTGGATGCTTGTACATTAGTCACTGACATAGGGGGAACAGGTGATGGCACACAAATGAGGGGATGGCACTGTTTTTTGGTGTCAGGAAACAGAATATAAAATTGTGCAAGATAACTGGGCAAGATGATTTTGCAGCCTTGAAGAAGCCCAGGAAGACAAAACACGTGGCAGCTGTGGTGTTTATGGACGATATTGTATAAGGAATTTTCTTCTGAAGTAAAAAAGAGTGAAGTACGGTGCTTTTTGTACTGGATTCAACTACTGGAAGAGTGGAACTTGACAAAGAAATGAACTAACTAATAACAAACTGGACTGTGTGTGCTTGATTGCTAAATATTGTGTTCAGATAGGAGGTCTGTATTTTTTAGTAAATGCGGTCGATTTGCACCAAAGATGGCAGGGTGCAGGCAGCACAATAGCACCACTGAGTGAAAAGACATTTGTTACTGCTGTTTTGATTTTTTCCTTTGTTTCTTTACAGCCGTTAAAGAGAGGTAGATGTGCAGACACCAGGCTTAGCCACTATATGCTAGGTCTTGATCACGATATAGGTGGGTGTGAAACCAAGAATCCCTTAGGAAAGAGCCAACCTCATTACCTGATAGGAGAGAATGAAGGACCCCGCCTTGGTTACAAGTTGAACACCCTGCAAGGGATGTCAGTCCGCTGCGTGTTGAAGCCTCAGCGTGCAGGGACCTCCATGTCACTGTCAGCGTAGAAGCTTCTTCTCTAGTTACCTAGTGAAGGTGCAGCACTTTTATACCATAAACGGTAGCCTCTGGGCTCTCCCACAATCAATATGTTGTGAGTATGATTATATAGATGAACCTAAATCAATATTTGTAACTATCCAAAATAGCCATGTCACCCGAGGAGGAAGATAGCGATGAGTTTTGTACAGAGTATGTTAATCCTGTTATGTACATCATGTGCAGGGGATTTAAGAAATGAAGCTAAGAATCCTCATGCACCACAAATGAAGCTAGTTTCAAGGAAACCAATCAACATTTATCCTGCACATAACCAGCTAAAAGGTAATTGGTAGAAACATTATGCAGAGCAAGGTAGGACAAATGTAGGTAAAAGGTTGGTTCGCTACTTAGGCTTAGGTTAGGAAACATAACACTGGCAATGACTGTGTGGGTGCCAATACTTCAACAGTGTCTATTGAAGACAGCATAGAACCCCCCTAACTAACTTCAACACCTTTATATACAATTATAAGGAGTAAGCTGCAGGTCACTACAAAAAGGAAGATGGTGCCCACATCCTTCACTGACAAGGTTAGCTACCCCTAGCCAATCCTTGCTTAACATGAAGACTATGAATACGGTTTAGAGAGCCCTCCTAAATTCCATCATTAAAGATCATTGTAATGGACTGTTTGCGAAGTTGGACATGTTTCTAAAGGACTTGCAAGAGGATATACTCACCATGTTTAAACAGGGAATAGTGAAAATTCTGTCATCCCTTGTCTACACTGGGCTCATCAGTCCACAGTGGTTATCCAAAAGCTGAAACAGTCAACGTAAATTTAAGGCCCATGGATATCATGTCCATTACCACATTATCATCTGGGGCTTCGAGCTACTTGGCTGAAAATCCATCCAGCAGACTATGACATGTGGAAATAGCAGGCTCCTCACTTTCTTATCCCACCCCATACATTAATAATTGGCAACTACCTTTATCTGCCGGCTCTGGTTTATGGTAAATCCAGACTTGGCAGATTACTTTTCATCTGAGATCCTGACCGTGAGGAGACTCAAAAGTGGCATTGGAGCAATAATTACCCTCAGGAAGTGTGTCATCATACATTTTAGAAATCTATGGCTGCTGGGGAAAACCCTTGCAGCAATGAAACATGCCTGAATCAGGGCTCTTCCTCTGGGTTTCATCTACAAACCTACCTGCACCCTGGGTCAGGTGTGACAAGGTTTTGCACAGGGCAAGCGAAACACCATAGAGTCAACCCAGGCATCTTCAATCTCTTTGCATAACCATTTCTCCCCTTTGATTATTTTTAAGGACAACAGTTGATGCTCATTCTCCTTCCATTCCCAAAAATGTCATGCCTTCACTAGACCGTTTTTTTAAATAGCCCTTAAAGCTGAAATAACATCAGGGGCCAATATAATGCTTTGTAATTTCCAATTTGTTATCTTGGAATATTGCCATAGTGTGCTCTAAGCTATCCAATGAAGACTGGTTGGGATTCATAAAGGATTTTGATCTAATATGTCTGCAAGAGACTTGGGGCCAGATATACAAAAGCTTTTTGCATTTCTTAACTAGCCAAATTGTAATTTTTGCCTTTTAAGAGATGCAAAACAGCCTTTCCAAACGTACAATGGCAGTTAGGGAATCACAAAATGCGATTTCTACCCAGTAGAAATCGCATTTTACGATTCCCTAAATAGGAAATCACAAATAGGGATTCCCTATTTGTGATTTCCTAAGCACATGTACCAAACATTCCCTAATTGTGAAATGGGCATTTAGCAAATGCTATTACCATCGACTCCAAGTCGATGGAAATCATGTACAATTTAAAAAAAGCAGCCCTAAATATTTTTTTTAAGTTTCATAAAGCGCATCCTTAGGGCGTATGTGCACTTTACATGTCAACCACATTTTTGGGGGGGGCACCAAGGAGGGCCTTAGGTTCATAGGCACCCTTGGTCTTACATTTCCTAATTTGTGATTTCCTATTAGGAAATAGGCATTGGACGCATTTCATATTGATGGTTTTCTGTATTTTGTAATCCTGCATTACCTTCCACAAGTGGGCGGGTAAGAGAGAACTATTTTGACTTTTTTTAAGATCCCTAATCTTAAAGTTAAGTCCCTATTATTGTTCCCTTCGTTCTAGTTATTAATGCCGTCTTGGTTTGGATCAGTTGATTTTTTGGATTATTAACTTTTATCATAACGTGTGTGATCATCATTATTATTATTATTATTACCACTTATAGAGTGCGCGGCTACCCCCAACGGGGGTGTCCGGCGTTGGCAGCAGTAGGAGAGGGAGGCTGGTAGATTCATGGAAGGCTAAATAGTCAGGTTTTCAGAGCCTTCCTAAACAGTCTCTCTGTCTTGGCTTTCCTGATATGTATTGGCATGATGTTCCAGAGTGCAGCTGTTTTTACAGTGAACGAACAACCGCCGAAACGTGTTTTTTTACAACGAGGAACTGAGAAAATTTTCTGATGGTTGGATCTCAGGGATCTGGTCTGGGTGCATTTCTGTACTCTACCTTTGAGGTACTTGAGACCTCTCTCTGTCAAAGCCCTGCGTGCTATGGTTAATGCTTTGAACTCTATTCTTCTCTTTACTGGGAGGCAGTGAAGGCTCCGCAGGTGAGGGGAGATGTGATGACGGAGTGGGATGTTCCTAATCAACCTTTGAATAATCTGTAGTTTCCTAATTAGATATGCGGGGAGGCCCAGATAAAGACGTTGCTCCGACGTTGTGGCTATGTTGGATTTCTACCGTGAATTTTAAAAACTAACGGCATTGCCTAGTGTGGGTAGGTGATTTTAATTGTACTTTATGTGAATATAGTCATTTGCAGGCTTGTGATCTGGAAAAGACAGATGGCCAGGTAATGGCCCTTTTCAAGCACTCCAACTATATGGATTCATTAAATAAGATAATTTATTCCAAGGTCCTCCTGTTTGGGAGCGAGTGTTGTGCGGATCCTTTAAAGTCATTTCCGACTTTTATAGGAGGTAGAAAACATAGTAATAACTGTTATATTGGTTGCAAATGAATTTAACTCTTTAGTCTCAGAATCAAAAATGATCCCAACTGTATAAGTGACCATAACCCCCTTGCAATATTTTTTAAAGTATAGCAGCCTAAAGTAGTTGACAATTTGAAAGTGGCAACAATTGCATTTTCTTTCAATAAAGGTTTCTGAATAAGATGGGATTCCGGGTTGCTGGAGTCTGTAGTTTCTGAAAACGTTGGCGCAATAAATAAATGTCTATCTGCTGATATCCCCCGTGATTGATAATAGAAGCTTTTGCCACAGTCTTTTTCTTAATTTCTCAATTGTTAATCTAGAAACACAGTCCATCCAACCATCTCCCACAGTTTAATGCATCATGTTCAAAAGCTCATAATCAATTGAAGGTAGCATTAAACTGTGTCCCAAAAGTTAGGGAGAACATGAATTGTCCGATTTTTGCATAAGGACCTCCCTTTAAGATAGACTGTTTACTTCCAGCCAAGACTTGGGTTGCACACTTTCACAAGTATTTAAAACTCCCACCTTGTCTTGTATTCAAAAGGAAAATGAAGTACTTTCTGTCAAAGACATGGATATGTGGTGGGTATGTTATTTTTTGCAATGGAACTATTTGGGTTTAGAGCGGGTATGGGTTTTTGGAGTGGTGAGTAACCCTGGGCGTAGTTCGCAGAGCCGCACTCCGCGGAGCTACGCGAAGACGCACTTGCACTCCGCGACCTACGCGTAGCTCCGCGGACATGCGTAGTTGCTTGCTAGACCCGTTCGCGTGCCGTTTTTCGTCTTCGGGAGCGCGGTGCGCGTGTTCGGGGCGCTGCCTGCATGCTCGAGATGGCTAGCGCGCTAAGTTACCCAAGAGGTTTGTCCCGCCCGCTTGCGTTCCCTTATTTCCTGTTCCGGGTCACAAGTAACTTGTTCGCGTTGTGCAAGACATGTTCGGGAACTCATCTTCTCGTTCGCACTACAAAAGTGCGTGATCGCGCTAAATATCGCGCGAACTTACCCAGGCGGTCGCGACGGGCGGAGCCATCTTGGATTTCACACTCTGGCTATGGTTTTGGGCCTACTTTAGCATCTAGCTCCTATCTCTTCAATCCTGGTCTTTTCACCCACTTTTTCAAACTTTCTTTAGTTATTACCTATCTCTCTCTGTGCCTAGGTTTATATTTTTCATTTTATTTCTACTTTTACAACTTTTTTTCAACTTTTCTCTTGTTTTATATTACTTCCTTTTTTTACCTTGCTTCTTCTTTCCCCTACCTTTTTGTCTTGAACTATTCTTCTCCCCTCCACCCAGAACCATGGTGAAGGGTGCCAGCAGCATCGGCGGCTCAAAGGGCAAGGTGGCTGTGCCCAAAAAAACCCGGCTGCCTTGCGGCAGAATGCGCCCCGCAGGAGTGACGGCCCGCCAACTTTTTGGGGAGGAGGAGGTGGCTGCCCTGGTCTTTTTTATCCAGCGCCACCTCCCCTTGACCTTGGCAGCAGGCGGCAGGCCCGGCTCCGGCTACCGTATTGAAGAGCATCTCCGGCGGTGGGCGAAGGTGCGCCGGGCAGTCTTCCGCTGCTCCGGTATCCGGCGTACCCACCATCAGCTGTCCCACCGCTGGGCCGACATTTTGGACCGGGAGCAGGACCTGTTGGACCTGCTTGGTGTCGAGGTTGTGGGTCTTGGTGAGTGGCTACCCAAAAAAAAAAAGTGTGTGTATATATATATATATATATATATATATATAGTAGTATAAATATTGTTATTGTATCTTTCTAAATCTTGGCTGAATAAGTAACGCGATGACTGTTGCTCCTAGTTACATTTCCGATGTATTCCGTTATATCTACTGTAATTGTATGACACTGTTCTTCTTCACTGACTCTTGCGTGTTGTTACAACTTGGCGCTAGCTGTTGCTGTTTATTGATGTGACGTTTTCTTTATTGTAGAGAACTGAAGTTAGTTAATGCTATTAATAGAGTCTTGTCCTTCCTTTGTCCGTCAGTGAAATAGCGGTGGATGGATAATTGTACGTAGTTTGCATATTGTAGCATTTTTTTCACGGGCTTCTCTTCTGCATGAATCCTCCTCTGGCAATGAATGCTAAAGTTACTTTGTTCTTCTTACCTCAGCCAGGGCCGGCTTTAGGCATGTGCAAGCTGGGCAACTGCACAGGGCCACCAAACTTCAGGGGCCACCACACCAATATATATCCTTAATTTAATAATCCTCTGAGGATGGATACATATTTGCGTGGCGGCCCCTGGCAGGGATTTGGTGCCTCCGGCTCTGTTTCACTTCCAAACACCCTGACTCCCCCTCTTCACTGGCCTCCGTCCTCCGCCCCGACCTCCTCTTCCGGGGCCCCCTACCTACGCTCCCTGCCCAGGACCACCATGAGCCTAGAGCCACCCCTGCCTCAGCCCTCCATAGAACTGATGTAGTTTGTTTAATGAGTGGGTAGGCTTGGCAGCAGTAGCATTCAGTCAGTAGCAGAACAAAATATGATGCAACGAACGTACAATTTCGTGTATGCACAAAGTTTCTGCATGTCTCCTCTTTGTGATCTATGCATTTTGCTGGCAAAAATGAAAAAGAAATGACTACTCACAGATAATTGATTACCCCATTCTTGAATCTTGAATCGGTGGTGTTGTTCAGGTGTTACTGCCTCTGTGTTACTTAGTAATCTGCAATCAGAATGTTTATGGAACATTTGATTTGTTTTCTCCAAGTATACAGTCAGTGAATCCTGCAAGGCAGTAGTCGTTTGGTAGATCAATGTTTGTTTCTTTTAATGTTCTAGCAGTGGTTTTTGATTTGAAATGATGTCTATGTTTCACAGCACTCAATGTTTTTCTCTTTGTTTATTATTTCTTACATGAACCACAGAACCCAGGGGCAAGCAGAAGGCTGGGACCGAGTCGGCGGGTGAACCACCACAGGCACAGAGCTCCTCTACTGAGGATCCTGCTGCTGTCCCCAGTAAGTCCAACAGTGCTTTCTTTTGGAACAATGATATTTCCCTAACTTTGTAACGGAGCTTTTTTTTTTTCAACCGATTAATTACATTTACTTCCTAAAGAAATTTTGACTCTTTAGTTAAGGTATTAATCTTTTCCATAAATATGTGATAAAAATTAGAATTGCTGTAGGCACAGGGTCCACTCCTGTCTTATGCTTTTTCCTCTGTAATGTCTCTGCTTTGGCAATTGACACCAACCAAGTATGCATCCAGATGTTGATCTAGTATTTTGTAAACGTTAGTATACCACTAGTAGTCTTGTGGGAATTCTATCTTCTATGGAGTCATATACATATTACAAACTATGCATGCACCAGAAAATTGGATGTTGGTGCTGATAGGCAGGTTGGACCTTACTTACACCTCAGTCACAGAACTCTGAGGAACCCACAATTCACTGAACGACAACCTATATGGGCTCAGTCATTGGTCAATTATTCAATTATCACACTCCTGAACCCCAATACCAAGATGCCCAATGCTTTTATTACTCAATCCATAACCTAAGTAACCCCTTTTTGCTCACTCACTCGTGTAAGTCTACAAGACAACAGACACTGAAAATAAACTTCAGAGTCAAAGTGGTACTTCAAAAGCTTTATTTTGTTAGAAGTAAGTAAGTAACATCAATGTTTTTAAGTTGTTCCGTGAAATACATCGAGGGGCCCACCAGAAAAAATCCAGAGTTAAAAAAGGCTGAATAAAGTAATCAACATTTGTACAGCTACTAGTGCACGATAGGGAAGTGTGGGAAATGTCGGAGACCCCTCACCATTGAACGTATACTGGTTACATATGCCTCTTTTTGGTAAGCTCTGGAAATGTCAGCTTCGTAGAAGGAAATCTTCTCATCTGCCGAAAATGAATGACAAAAGTGGTGCACGTTAGACAGTATGAAATACATTTAGGCAAGTTTTATGCAGCCATGCTAAAAAAAAGTTGTAACCTGTAAGCAAACTCGATTCCACAATCCACATACAAAACGTAAATACGGGCCCTTTTATTTTCCAACCTCTTCAGGTGTATGCATTGAACAATCATGTTGCCTCAAAGGCGTCTTCTACTGCGCAACAAGCTGCGAGGTAGCATGCGCAAAATTGGATACATTGATGTACAAAGGTTTCATAGTTCACTTCAAATTTCCAAGGACTAGAGTAGCAGTACAGATGAGATGAGCTTGGGTACCATACCATAACAAATGAATGCTAATATGTGTAGTGACTCTGCTGTACTATGCAATGTGGACTACTACTGATTACGTACGTTGTACTTAACTGTTTTGCAGAACTCCATTCTTGGTGAACAAGTACAATGGGGGCTGTGCATCCATCTAAAAAGGTGTACTTATTTTTATAGGTGCAGAACCCGTACCATCCACCAGTGCCGACGGGGACAGCGGCGCAGCGTCAGCGATCCCGGAGGGGACAGGAGGATCAGAGGCACCTACACCAGCACCAGCAGCAGTGGGGGAGGAGCCAACAGCGGTGGGCGATGGTAAGTTACATTCAATAGTGATCCGCATTACTTGGTGGGAGGGGAAAACTTCCTCACTTACTCTGAGAATTAAGAACTTGAAGTTCTACTGGACAATATATGACGCCACCTTTACTTGTCATTACCGTGCTTAGCATTACCACTACAGTAATGCAGGTGGCTGATAGCAGTCGGATGCATGGGTTGTTGTTGAAGCATGGAAAGGAGAAAACACAGCTGCCTGCGTGGTTGGGAGACACACCCAATATCGGTGGTTAGTGGATAGTCTCAGCAGCAGTGGTGTTTTGGTCAAACCCAAAGGCAAGGGAAGGAGGGGACGACTGGATGCATGGGTCGTTGCTGGTGAAACACAAACCAAATAATGTTTGTTGCGCGAAATAAAGAATGATAGTCTCTACTAGACATTTACTACTAGGTGCCCCCTGTTAATTAATGTTAGTTTGAGACTGTTCCCGCCTTCCCGGAAGCAGAGTATATAATATAAAACGAGATATCAAAAAGACAGGTGTTCGTTCGTATGTGTGTGACCGTTGAAGTACACCCAAGCTACTAGGGCAGGCATAATGCCGTGCCAAAAAGTCCAACAAATAAATTATATAGGCCATAGAATGTTCAAGATAGATGCAACACAATTTTTTGTACTCAGCTTGCTTGCTAGTGCTACTGTGCCACTATGTGTTGAATCAATTTTGTGTTCTTGATTTGCTGGGATTTTGGATTACAACAATTCTGTTTCTTTCTTTATAGTTACTCCTTCAAAACGAACAAGGAAGGAGTTGGCAGTCCGGGCCCGGCAGCGGAAACTGCAGGCCATTGTTGAGG
Source organism: Lissotriton helveticus (assembly GCF_964261635.1). Lineage (NCBI taxonomy): Eukaryota > Metazoa > Chordata > Amphibia > Caudata > Salamandridae > Lissotriton > Lissotriton helveticus. Next base: position 1,692,963,175 of record NC_136069.1, on the reverse strand, counting down.
CCTACCGCCGGCTGGTGGCTCAGGCCGAGGAGGAGGAGGAGGAGGCGGCGGCAGCAGCTGCTGCCTCTTCCAATGCCCCGGCCCCCAAGCCTGCAGGAGTACGTCGCCGTGGTCAGACAGCCGCCCGCCGCTGAATTTTTACATCATCGGCGGCCCCCCCACAACATGCATGCCAATGTAGGTGCCGGGAATTTCAACAAAAGATTCTCCGCCGGGTAGCGAGGCTTGAGGAGGAGCGGGTGAAGCTTGAGGATGGAATAGAGGAGCGGGTGAAGCTCATTGTGGACAAACATCTGAAAGCCCGCCGGCTTTGAGATGGACCCTGTTTGTTTGCCCCTTTTTCAATCCTTTTGTTGGTGGGTGGGATTTGGGTGTTGGGGTTTACATTTAACTTTGAAATTTGGTTGGGGTTAGGGGAGGGTAGGGACAGCTGGGGGGTAAGATTTCATATATATTTTATTTTTGTATCATCTTTCTTTATATTATGTTAAAATAAAAATGAGACACAAAATTATTTTCCAAAGAAAACATTTGAAGTTCATTTGTGTTTGTTGGGGGGGTGGAGGGGGGACTGTTTCACCAAATAATGTACGTTGTGCAACATCGCAACGTTTAATTGGCCATGCAGGTCAGGGGACAGTGCTTTCGAATAAAAAAATATATTGGCCACATCTTTAACATGCAGACAGATAGATGCGGTAAACCCTCACCGAGTTATATTTGTAGTATTAGAAGAACTACCAGTCTGTCTTGCGTTATACCTCACAGCAAACTTATCTTACCTGTGATTGCTGATGATGAAGTGGGCTGCATTTGTTTCCCAAGACAATGGATAAGAATCTGTTGTTCTGAACTTCTGTGATAGTAGTAGTAGACAGACCCTGCCAGTAGCATTTTGAGACAAAAAGAAAGAGGCAGTCATTTGCGTGATAGACAATGTGGGGGTAGTATAAGTATTAAGTACAGTACATTACACGACTGACCCAATACAATTTTGCAACTGCTAAACTGAAACAAAACAATGGTTTTGGGGACTGGAAAGTAAGTGCAAGAGAAGATAAGAAGTTCAACTGTAGTTGTAGTACTCACGTCAACGTCAAGCTTTTCTAAATCATAATGCTGTAAACTTAAACCCAAACAATGCCGCCAATTCATTACGTATTCGTTGTTTGATGGTAATGGTAAATTATTTGGCATTATACACAGAGCTTGAGTTGGGAAGCAGAAGAAGATCCCGGCCATGCCTTGTGGAAATTACACTATTGTTGCTTTCACCACATCTGCCCCAGCAAGCGCGTGATCAAATTGTTGGTGTATATTTAATGTAACAAACATCTCACCTCAATGAAACCACGCAGCCCGGGGGAAGAGGGTTAGGGTTTGTTGAATGGATAGGTACGGGGGTTTTGGGAAAGGTTTGAGAAAGAAAAACAGTACGCATGTAGACAACAAAAGCAAAACAATGAAGACGATGATTTATGATGTTGAATTTGATCCACTAGCCAATGAATGTAAGGAATAAACGTAGAAACAGTATACGCTGAATATCATTCTTGGTTTCCCGCCATCCAATTGCTTGATGATGATGATTAGTGGTAATGGTGAGTAGATGCTCATAGTATAATAGCAGTGGGTGAAAAACGTCCAGCCTGTGTGGATTGAAAAAGAAAAGGCAAATACAAAAGAATGTGAATGACCTAAACAAAGTGTATTTGAAATACAGTGAAGATCAAAAAAATAATACAAGCGGAGTAGTCGTAAAGAGAGGACTTTCAGACTGAGGCGGCTTCGATACAATATGTTATGTATAAGTCTACTAGTTGCACATCATTATTAATCTAGAAGTACAAGAAAAGATAGGAGCCAGCACAGAACAGACCCACGACACAGGGTCGCCAGTAACACAAACTGCATTTACCTAACAATTTGACTGAGCCAGAGAAAGGGGCATAAAAATTAAAAAAGCAACCTAGCGTTTTCAAAATTAATCAACAAAATCAATGCCTCATTCTCAGTCACCAATCATACCACTATTGTACTGTACCACTGCACAGTGCACACACATGAAGTAGCCTGGGTCTACTGTGCTGTGCCTCTTATTTGTATTTACCTTGTATTCCACTCCAAGAAACATCGTACATCAATCAGCTCAGATCCAACTGCCTGACAGCGTGCAAAGATATGTGTGGTGTCACCATCATTATCAGGTGTGGCACGTCTAGTCCAACAGCAACAGCAACTCAGTCTACTCTGTAGTGAGTGACTACGAATGATAAATTAAGTCCTGACTGCGCCTGTAGTAGTAGAATCACAAGTGCGTAAATAAATTTTATATTATTAAATAACATGGAAAAATTGGCCATCACATCACGTGAGTCTGAAGTTACTAGTATACTTCAATTCCATGCACATTTGCTCAGAGTCAGCTAAACATCCTATGCAATGCATTGCATCATTCATTTAATATACCTGTCTTGCTCTTGTCTTTCACTGTCAGATGATTGATCACAGATGCTGCCGAGCCTTTTAAAAGTAATGACGACGAGTCACAACAAGTTGACTTCAGTTGTGGATGCCTGCTCAAGTATTGACACTGAAGAGTCGTCTATGAATGCCTGCAGACAGAGGTGGTAGCCTTAAGAGTAAGACAGTGATGAGTTGCAGATTTCAAATGATATAGAGGATGGCTGTAGTCATGACTGTACGGTTCACTTGTTATGGAGGGACTGTTAGAGGCTACATTATTGTACTATACTCCATCTACAACATCCAATGTATGGCTGGCAAGATGGAATTGTATTGACTTGAGTGGGAGTCAAGAAGATGGAGCAAGACTCTGAGGAGTGCTGCAGTCAACAAATGCACAGGCGTGCAACTCCAGTAGGTAAATAAAAAGATACAGTGAAAATAAATGCACAGGCGTGCAACTCCAGTAGGTACATAAAAAGAATCAGTGGTGGGGATGGATTTGGTTGTGGTTTTTATTTGTAGTTTAGCACCAGAAAGCCATTGTTAATAAGAAAATAACACAAATAAAGGAAGGGAGAAAGTAACAATTTAAAAGCCTAGTTGTCAGGGAAGAGGAGCTCGTCCTCAAACTCTGTGCGTTCGGACAGAAGTAGGTCATGTAACCCAGTAGTGAGGAGGTCTTCGGACTCGCTTTCTTCATCCTGCTCTGATTCACGTACTTTATAGTCTGGTGGTATGAAGTGTTGATTCATTTTTATCATTGTCAGCCTCTCCACGCTTTTGGGGGAGAGACTAGTCCTTTTCGATGTCACAATGGCACGAGCAGCACTGAAAACCCGCTCAGAAGAGACACTGGCTACAGGACAAGCCAGATACTTTATCGCCAGCCTGCTCATCACTGGCCACTGTCTCCTTCTTTCATACCAATAGACCAATGGGCTTTGCTCCATGAACACCTCTGTTGTGTCATCCAGATAGGCCTGAACCATCCGCTCAGTGTTCATTGGGGCTCGGCTTTGCTGGTCCTCTTTTCCCTTTGCAACAGCAACGGACTTACCCATCCCTTTCTGTAGAAAAAAAGCAGTTATGCTTTTGGTTGGGTCTGCTGAATCAGATCGTGTAGGTGCTGCTTTTGGTACTGTTGGTGCCTGCTGGAAAGCAGACGCACTGCTCTCATGCTCTGAAGAACTTGCGTCAGGAGTACTTTGACTGGCCTGGGCTGGCACTGGCAGGCCTTTAAGTAACAGCCGTTCAGTTTCTAAATCATTAGCTTCCGCAGCTATGGAAGTTTTGTACTTGGCAACATCCTCATCTGAAAAAGGAATTACTGCGCTACTGCTGACAAATATTTTGTACCGTGGATCCAACATTGTTGCAGTTATGTAATGTTCACCTGACACAATCATTTGAAGCCTTGCGTTTACAGATAAGCGGTTGGCTAAGGCCTTGGCCAAGGTATATGCATTAACTTTTTGTTCGTCACCTTCGTATGTTTCACAGACCTCCTTCAACTGTTGCTCAAGCATGTACAACAATGGGATGGCTTGGCCCATAGTACAGTCCTCCCTGCTAACTGCACGTGTGAAGATCTCAAAGGGTAGTAGCATCTCTGTGATGCATTTAATGAGGTCCCACTGCCACATCTCAATGGTCAGGGCTTTAAGATTAACACTAGGATCCCCTAATCTTCTTGACCTGACATAAGCATTCAGTGGTATGTACTGCTCAAAGAGACGCTCAAGCATGAAATAAGTAGAGTTCCAACGTGTTGGGACCTCCTGGATCAGTGCTTTGACTGGCAATTTATGCTCACGCTGAATGACCCGTAGCAGCTTACGTCCTTTAAAAGAATGGTTAAAGTGCGTGCATATTCTTCTGCAGATGGTCAGTATGTTGCTGACTTTGGCTTCAGTTTTCAGAAAGTCTTGCACGACTAAGTTAATGCAGTGTGCCAAACAGGGTACCCTGAAATAATGTCCTTCTCTCATTGCCTTCACTACATTACTGCCATTGTCGGTGGCAACACAACCAATCTTAAGGCCTCTTGGTTTCAGCCATTCAAAGACCTTGGTGTTAAACTCAGACAAAATGTTTTCAGCAGTATGACTTTTCTCCATAGCAAACATGGCTACAGTTGCATGTCTGCGCGTATCATTAAAAATCCCAGCAACGTCAAGGAGGCCTGAAGTTAACTTGTCTTTAACACCTACAAAAGAGATCCAGTGTGCGGTGATGCACATGAAATCTGTAGCATCGCAACTGCTCCACATGTCTGTTGTCAGGTGGATACAATGGACAACACTCTGTTGTAAGGCTTTCCCAATCAATTCCAGCACGTCGTGGTGTAGTGCTGGAACAGCAACTCGGGCAAAATAGTAGCGACTGGGAACGTTCCATTTTGGGCAGAGGGTTGCCACTAATTCCCGAAATCCCACAGCCTCAACAAATGAAAATGGGAGAAGGTCCAGTGCCAACATTTTTGCAAGTTTCACATTGTACAAACGTGCTATTGGGTGGTTCCGCTTGTACTTTCCCTCCTGCCTAAACATGCTAGTAATGGTACGCTGCTTTGTATTTCTTTCAGTTATGCTAGACGGACCACCTTGCATCGCAGACTTTGAACTCCTTGGTGTCTCCAGCTGACTCTGGTGCCACTGAGAAGTTGCTGATGCGGAGGATGTGGACTTTACCACTCCAGTGCTGGCGACAGGGCTCATTTGTGTACCACTCCCAGATAGAAGGTCATCGTCTCCCTCTTCTTCTACCTCCTGGTCAACCATGAGTGGACCTTGTAGCACTGTATCCCCACCAACACCAGTGCTCACATTTTTTAAGCTTGCAAGGTGGTTCTCCCACCTGATTAAGTGTGTTTTTTTCAAATGGGTCGTTTGGCCTCCAGTACCATAGTTTGTACCAATCTTACCACGACTAACATTGACATGACAAATGGTGCATACAGCAATGTTCTCCTGAACTGGGTGAACCGTAAAGAAGTCCCACACTGGGGAGGTAAACTTTTGTCTCCTGCCATAGGAAGAGGAGGACCCACTTCCAATGACGGATGGACTGGAGGATTGTTGAATTTCCCTATGTGACAGCTCAGTCCTAGTACTGCCACTACCTCCTTCTGTTGAAGTGGCGCTTCTGCTGGATGTCGGATGCTGCCGGGCCTTCGCTGATGAAAAAATGGGAGCTGGTGTTACTTTGGGTGCTGAGTGTGTAGGAGTTATGCGTGCTACCTGCTCATCACTAATCGCAGCATTTCTGGATAGGGTGAAAATGTTGGTCTCTACATCCTCTGCACCAGGAATAACGCTCGTGATGATGACAGTGTCAGACCCGTCTTTATCACCAGCAGTATCCTGCTCACCTACATCGACCTCCATAAGTTCAAGCCTTGCTGGAAACTTCCTTTTTCCTAGCCTGGTCTTGGGATGTCTCTCCTTTGAATGCTCAGATAGTTGTGGCTGCCAATCCTTATCAAGGTCATCGGAAGGGATGCTTGGCGAAGAACTCGATGCACTAACCCTCCTTTCCCTTGGTGAATTGAAAGACAATAGATCACCTCCAGAAGTGGCTTCCTCTTCTTCTTGCTCGGAATGAGGCTCTACTTCCTGAACTGCCCCGACTTCGGGAGGAACAACTACTACTATTGCGTGCGGAGATGGTGGTTGTTGTTCTTGAGGAAGTACTATCGCGGGCTGTGGTTCTTCAACAACTACTATTGTGGGATTTGGTTGTTGTTGTTGAACAACTCCAATTGCGGGCGGTGGTTGTGGTTGTTCAACAACTGTTGCGGGCGGTGGTTGTGGTTGTTCAACAACTGTTGCGGGAAGTGGTTGTGGGTGAACAACTCCTATTGCGGGCGGTGGTTGTGGTTGTTGAACATCTACTGCTGGCGGTGGTTGTTGAGCACTTCCATCTTGCGTGGATTGTGTACTACTTTGAGACAGCGATAAGTTTAGTTCAGGCTCAGTATCACTGCTTGCAAACATTAGGCTGGCTACCTCTTCGACCCTCATCATGTGCTTGGCCCTGGGTTGGTGGGTTGCCCCCACTAATGCGGGTGTGCTGGTCCCAGCTTGCACCCCAGACACCGCTGCTGCAGGCGTACCTTTTGGGGTCCCAAAAAAGGTTTTGGGGTCCATACCAGACCTAAGTGACACTTCCTTCTTCTGTTCCTTCTTCTCAGCAACTTTCTTGGTGGTGGAGGACCTGGTAGCTTTCTTAGGGCCCATCTTCTTCTGATGTCAGCACACAGTAGCACAAATTGCAGAGATGTCTGGTCAGATGAGTCACACACCACACGTGGCGTACAACTGAAGGATGTCCGTCTGGCAGTAGAACGGGCGATGGATGAAAAAACAACCAGCACCTCCTCAGTCTTTTTTTGTGCACCTACAAGCAAAGAAGGCAGAACAACATCAGTCAAACAAGCAGTAAGCCAACATGAACAATTGAAAGACACACAGGCCAATGTATAAAAGACAAAACAGAAGACTAATACTACCAGTCCAGCACCACAGCTCCAAGCCACATGAAGTCCAGAAAGAACCAATAAAGTCAAGCAGGCCTATATATACCAATATGGACAGAAAAAGGAGGATGCCTGCTGCACATGACAGGTTAATGCAAGGAATAAAAATACCCCATGGCTAAGAGGTTGTAAACCCACACCGCAAAAACACATACAAAGGCATACATTTATTAATACACCCCTGACCAGACAACACATTTTGGAATGCAATGCCATACACACATGCCCTAATGATGTTAATTGAATACACCGAATGGAAACAGCTACATAAAGGCAGCACCCCCGCTAACTACTACCTCTGGGACTCTGGCCTACTGTCAGATCAGACCAAAAGCTGGGAGGCCAATGATAAATGCACAAATGAAGTACCTACAAAATGGCCACCACCACATGGCCTGGACAACCCCAGCAACATGAAAAGAAAGAGAAAAGAGAAGACAGACAATAAATGCCTATGGGAAAGGGACAATGCTTTGTTTTGCTTCACAAAGTAGCTGCACCGCTGCCCACGTGGTCAGCCCACCCACAAACCAGAAGACAGACACAGGAATTGTTCCAGGCTCCAAAAACTACAACCAAATGACAACTTCAGTTTTTTTGGGTGCACAAGAAACACATGCAACATTTTCGAGAAACTTTTATGCAACTCGGGACATATTGTTCGCGAGAATGCAAAATCGGCGTGTTCGGCAGCGCGAATGGAATAAAACGTCGTTATCGCGTTCCCGAGCAAGTACATTGAGCGCGCGAACAAGACAAAAAATGTAATGTCGCGAGTCAAGAGTTGATTAACTTTAATGCACCTATGGCTATGAGTAGTAGTACCTCTGCCCTACTGCCAGAATAGTCAAAAACCTTGGATGCCTATGGCAAAAGCACAAAGGAAGGACACACAAAATGGCCGCCACCATAGGGCCTGGCCACCAACAACAACATGGAAAAATCACAAAGGATGTATACACAAAATGGCCTCCAACACATGGCCTGGCCACCAACAACAACATGGCAAAATCACAAAGGAAGCATACACAAAATGGCCGCCACCACATGGCCTGGCCACCAACAACAACATGAAAAGAAAGAGAAGGCAGACAATAATGCCTATGGCAAAGGGACAATGCTTTGCTTCACAAAATGGACACACCACACCACCGCCCAAATTGGTCACCCCACCCATAAACAAGAAATCATTACATAGAGGACAGAAAATGGAAGTGGTCCATGCTCCAAAAAGAGAAAACTACAACCAAATGACAACATAACATAAATGAGGACTTTTTGTAGCACAAGAAACACATTAAACATTTTCGGCGTGTTCGGCAGCGCGAATGGAATAAAACGTCGTTTTCGCGTTCCCGAGCAAGTACATTGAGTGCGCGAACAAGACAAAAAATGTAAGGTCACGTTCTCACACTGTGCGAAGTTACCAAAACTACCGAAGCTGTATTCCTAGGGTTATCTAATGGCAGAAATTGACAGAGTATTTAAACACACCCAAAACCTGAAATACCCCACACATAAAAATAAGATTTTCTACATCAATCCAAGCCATCCATGATGTTCAAATTAAGGGTACACCACAAAAACAGTTGATTAACTTTCATGACCCTATGAGTAGTACCTCTGGCCTACTGGCAGAGTAGGCCACAAGGTTGGAGGCCTATGGCAAGATCAAAGTGGCTGGAAACATAAAATGGCCGCCAACACATGGCCAGGCCAACCACAGAAAGTTAATACAATGAACTCAAGCATGCCTACACACTAACTACATGGAGTACTAGGGTCAGCTATTGGCTTAAAAAATAAAAACAATTTTAAATTCCACAAACAGAAATTCCACAACAGACATTGCTATTGCATAATGAACATAATCCAATGCCATCCATGATGTTTGTTTACAAACTGGAATAAAAATGTAAACACAGACTACAGAAACATGATTGGACCCATGGGTACCTCTCTATGTAGCCTGGATGAAATTTAAAAAAAAAATACAAGTTGGGACCTCATAAAAGTACAGGCCTCCATCAATAATTTAATTCCAGGATTGAATACTGTAGTTAAAAAAAAATCAAATCAAACAAACACAAGTCTACATCATACTCTCTCATACATTACACAAACTTACTTGAAAAAGAGAATTCCAAATCCAAAAGTCCTCAATAAATCCAAGAAAAATCAGTAATGCAGCCAACACACACAGAAAGTGATCCTTCCAGCTCAAAATCCAAAGGAAAGTGAGCACCACATGGACAAAGCACTGGGAGGAGCCTGGTGGACAGGAACAGGAAGTTGTAAACTCAAGGGCCCTTCCTCCATCCTCCTTACTCTTCAAAACAAGAGTATAAACAAAAAGAGGACTCCTTCCCCCCAAAAAATACAGCCAAAGGTACAACTTTAAGGTTTTTTTTCATTTTTTTGCTAGCCAAAATGGTAATTTATTATGGTTTTAACATGCTCGCGAGTTATTCTGTGCAAGAATGCAGTTTCTGCGTGTTTGGCAACTCGATCTTACCAACAAGCATCCTCGCGCATACTTATGATGCTATCGCGCATCCAAATGACGTTATCGCGTTCGCACAGTCGCACGGGATTGTGCGAGAGTGTTTACAAACATGGTGGCACACGCGACAAAGAAAAAGCGAACGCAGAACCAAGGTAAGCCATTGCCGCGCACGCGATAATGTTATTCAGCGCGCGAGAACTACGCTACGCACCGGATCGTGGAATAATCGACAGCTTTGCGTTCTCCGTGGAACGCGGAGTTGCCGAAACTCCGCAAGCTCCGCGAACGGAGCGTAGTTCTTCGCCCAGGGTTAGTGGTGAGGTATTTCTTAGGGTTCAGGGTTGGTATGAGTTTAAGGGTGGGAAGGGATATTTTAGGGTTTAGGGTGGGTATGAGTTTTTGGTTGGAATGGGATTTTTTAGGTTTTAGAGTGGGTATGGGTTTTGGAGTTCGTAAGGAATTTGTTTTTGGGTGGGAACGGAATTTTTAGGGTTTAGTGTAGGTATGGGTTTTTGGGTGGCAAGGGAATTTTTAGGGTTTTGGGTGGGTATGGGATTTTGGGCGGTAAAGCTAATATACTTTAGGGTGGCAAGTGAATTTTTAGGATTCAGGTTGGGCGTGGGTTTTTGAGTGTTAAGGAATTTTTTAGGCTCATGGTGTGAATGGGTTTTATAGGTAGCGTACAGGGTAGGTGTGGGATTTTCAGTGGCAAGGGATTTTGTAGGTTTTACTGTGTGGCAGGTAAAAAAAATAAGGTTTACTGTGGGATTTTGGGCGGTAAAGCTAATATGCTTTAGGGTGGCAAGTGAATTTTTAGGATTCAGGTTGGGCGTGGGTTTTTGAGTGTTAAGGAATTTTTTAGGCTTCATGGTGTGAATGGGTTTTATAGGTAGCGTACAGGGTAGGTGTGGGATTTTCAGTGGCAAGGGATTTTGTAGGTTTTACTGTGTGGCAGGTAAAAAAATAAGGTTTACTGTGGGTGTCGGTTTTTGGGTGACAAGGGATTTTTTGGTGTTTTTGGGGGTATGGGTATTTGGATGGTAAAGGATTATTTAGGGTGCGCATGGCTAATGGGTGGCAAGGAAACTTTTGGGGTTTAGGGTTGGTATAGGTTTTTGACTTGTGATGAATCTTTTAGGGTTTAGGGTTTGTATGGGGTTTTGGGTGGCAAAGGATTTTTTAGGGTAGAGGGTGGGTATGGGTTTTTTGGGTGGCAAGGGAATTTTTAGGGTTTAGCATGTGTAAAGGTTTGTGGATGGCAGGGGATTTTTTAGGGTTTGGGCTGGGTATGGGTTTTTGGGTTGGAATAGATTTTTTAGGGATTAGGGTGTTATGGGCTTTTACGTGGTAAGGGATTTCTCAAGGGTTAGCGTGGTAAATTAATTTTTGGGGATTTCGTTGGTTGTAGGTTTTTGAGTGTTAAGTGATTTGTTAAGGTTTAGGGTGGGTATAGGTTTTATGGGGGCAATGGAATTTTTTGCATTTAGGGTGGGTGTGGGATTTTCAGTGGCAAGGGATTTTGTTGGGTTTATTGTGTGTAAGCATTGTTGGGTGGTAGGGGAATTTTTAAGGGTTTGATGTGTGTGTGTTTTTGGGGTCAATTGAAATGTTATGGTTTAGGATGCATATGGGTGTTTGGGTCATAAGGACTTTTTTGTAATTAGGGTGGGTGTGTATTTTTGTCTAGTAAGGTATTTTTAGGATTTAGTGTGATTTTTTTGGGTGGTATGTGAATTTTTAAGCTTTAAGGTGGGAATGGATTTTGGTATGACAATGGAATTTTTAGAGTTTGAGGTGGGTATGTGTTTTTGGTTGATAAGGAATTTTTAGTGTTTAGGGTGGGTATGTTCTTTTGGGTTGCAATGGATTTTATAGGGTTTAAGGTGGGTATCGGTTTTGTGTGGCAAGGGATCTTTTAGGCTTTAGGTTGGGTATGGGTTTTTGGGTAGTAATGATGTTTTTAAGGTTTAGCTTTTGTAAGGGTTTTTGGGTGGCAAGGGATTTTTTAGGGTTTAGGGTGGGTATGGGTTCTTGGGTTGCAATCGATTTTTAGGGATTAGGGTAGGTATGGGTTTTTAGGTGGTAAGGGATTTCTTAGGGTTTGGGGTGGGTATGGGTTTTTGGAAAGCAAGATAATTTTTAAGGTTTACGGTGGGTATGGGTTTTTGGGTTGCAAGGGAATTTTTAAGGTTTAGAATGGGTGTGGATTTTTGGGGGCAAGGGAAATTTTATGGGTTTGAGTGTGCATGAGTTTTGTGGTGATCAGGGTATTTTTAGGGTTTAGGTTGGGTATTGGCTTTTGGGTGGCAAGATTATTTTGGGGGGTTTCAATGTTTTGGCTTTCTGGGTAGTAATGTTTTTTTGAGGGTTTAGTTTGGGAATGGATTTTTGGGTGGCAACTGAATTTTTATGGGTTTAGGGTGGGTATGGGTTTTTGGATGGCAAGGGATTTTACAAAGGTTAGGGTGGGCATAGGTTTTTGGGTGGCTAGGGATTTGTTTGGGGTTAGAGTGGAAAGGGAATTTTTAGGGGTTAGTTGGATATTGGTTATTGGATGGACAGGGAATTTTTTGTGTTTTTAAATTGCCTATATCTTTTGCGACAGTTGACAAATTTTCACAAAAGTTTCCCCATAAAATGTGCCTGTGACTGTAGCTGCAAATTGAAAGTTTTGGGGACATGAAAAATGCAGAGTTAAAAAAAAGTGTGTTCCCTTAGTTAATTACCTAGAGTCCTACAGCCGGAACCGCTAGACAGAATTACACAAAATTTGCAAGAAAGGTAGATTCTATTCTGAAAACCACGCTTTTTCCTATTTGGTGTAAATTCATTTAGTAGTTTTAGAGATATTATAGGAAATCAAATTTGTATATCTGGGTATATGTGGTAGTTTTGTGGTACCTCAGTATATATGTTTAAAAATCATAAACATTTAGAAAACACTAAAAATCACTGGATGATTTAATCAGTGATGTCATTTGAGATGTCATCAATGATGTCATGAGTAATGCCACTGACCATGTCATGAGTGATCTAATATGTTAGATAATAAGCAGTGCATTGTGGGGCCATAAAGTATCTCAGGTAACTGTAACTGCTGAATTTCTCTGGTTTTGTGTGAGTCAAGTTTAGGCCTAACTATAATGTTCCTGTAACTTTGCTTTTTTCAGAAATGTTCTAACTATTTTTAAAGTTAAGTAAGATGCCCCTTGCAATGCACAGTGGGGTGGTTAGACGCAAGGCCTCGCCTGTTATTGTGCTAACCTCACTCGAGCTTGCTGCTCCTGTTCCCTCATTGCTATCCATTGTGCAAGTCCATGAGCCTGTTGCCTCATTGCAGCTGTTTGTGGCTATTGTCCGGCCCCTGCCCTTCCTGCTTGCCCTAAACAGTTAGCTTGCAGCCCCATCCACATAATCCAACCTTCTGTTATCTGAGTCCATGCACAAGCCCCCCGCTCCTGGCCTGCATAGTCTGATGTGTTCTTACTACCCTCCATTAAGCTTGATGTCCATGCCCACTCTTCCTCCCATCTGTTGCCCCATTCTATGCCTCATTTCCCTCATGCTTAGCATCTGTTCTTAGCTTGCTGCCCCTACTCTCCTTCCACTTGCCCTCTGATGTATGTGTGCATGCCCCTGCTCCCTCCTTTCTGCCCATCATATTCCATGGACCTGCTGCACTCCTATGGCTCCACTCCACCTGCCTAGCATGGTCATATTGTTGCCACCTGTCCCTGTCACCTCTACCCTGCCTGGCCAAGTTCCATGCCCTATGCCCTCTTTCCTGTCATTGATGGTCCATTTTGCTGGCGCTCAGCTCTGCCCGCCATGCTCTGTTTTTCTGCAACTGTTCCTCCTGTCTGCCTCGCTTGGTCTGTTGTGAAGCCCCTTCCCCTGCCCTCTTTGGTGTGTGTCCAGCCTTAACCCTCCCTTCTGTCTACGATGGTCCTTTGTGCATATCCCTGTTCGCTCCCTCTTGCCAGCCATGTCTGTTGTTCTGACACTAACCGTCCTGCTTGCCTTGCAAGGTCTTCTATGCTGCCACTGAGACTTCAACTGACAGCTAAACTGACGTGTTGAATCCATCTCAGCCACAGCCTGATGCCTTGCTCTGCTGAAGGATTGTCTACTTCCCAAAAAGTCAGAAGGTAACTGAACCTGGTCCCTGAATTCGACTCATGCGCAATTGGGGTTGGCATTAACTTTTGACTTTGATCTGTTATAGAGTGACCAGATTTCTGTGTTGGGGCTTTGTGCTTATTCGACACAAAAAACTTCGAAAACTTTGAAAAATCATATCTCTGGCTTCTTAAATTAGATTTTTGCTGTTTTAGTGTCTATTATCTCTTTAACTTTTTCTCCATGTTTATGAATTGGAGAGGGATTTAAATTATGGTATGTTTTTTTCTTTTAAGCTGTTTCGGTATAGATATTTTTTTACAAATGAGTCCTAGGCTAAATCTGTCTGCTCTGTGCTACTGCTACAAAGGGTCGAAGTCATGTTCAAATTATTGATATATAATTTTACAAACAAGGACATACCTGCTGCCCCGGAGGCGCTACTAAAGCACAGACGCTCCCTCGGTGGAGCGGGGGGACACTTTACAGACGAGGACATACCTGCTGCCCCTGCTGACCTGCACAGTTGCTCCTGGGTCCCTCATGCTGTAAGCCTCCTCGCCGCTGTCCTACACCATCGTGCGGCAGGAGACTACAGCTCCCAGCGAGCTCCGCGGACACTTCCGGTTTTCCGCCCTCAGTGCGCCCGGAGGCGCTACTAAAGCACAGATGCTCCCTCGGTGGAGCGGGGGGACACTTTACAAACATGGACATATGTGGTATCTATGGTTTTGAGTTTTAGAGTTTTAGATTATCTATATTCTCCACTTGTCTCTATTGTTTAGAATGCCCCTTGGTGTTCTATCCTTCATGTTCTCTCTAGTGTCAGTTATTGCCTGACTGCTGTTTCTAGCTGACGTGCTCCATGTATGCTGTGAAGGAAACTATATTAAAGAACCTTCATTCTTCACCAGTCTTCTCTCCGCCTTTCATTGAAGACAGGTCAGGTAAAAATGACAAAAGCGCTGAAAGGTAACGAGGAAATCGTTGAAAAAATGTTGTTAAGCTTCAGACGATGAGAAATGAAGGTCTAGATGAAACGAGCGTAAGAAACTGACTGTGCATGCAAATTAGGTTGACTTGTGTGAACTACCAAAATGGAGGCACGTTGGAAGAATCAACGTCAGATGTGTCACTCCGTCATGGATTGAGCGGAAGATTGTGACGAAGGAAGCTGACTGGGAGGAGGAGACGAAGATGGCACGGAGAGAAGACTCAGCGGTGTACGTTCGATGGAATGCTCAAGCATTGACTCGCTCGAGCAACAGGAACGTGGAGTCTTTGTGGCGCTCGAGCGGAAAATCGCTCGAGAAATTGAAGTGCGCAACGAGGATTTGGTGGCGCTGGCAGGGTAAGAAATGTCACAAAATAAAAGTATCATACGACCTTATGAAATCGAAGAGCGCTTCCGTGGTAAATAGTTCAGGCGCAGAATGAATAGTTGAGGAGGCCTCCCAGTGCTTCAATAAATGCTGGGGATGTGAAGGAGAAATCCCAAACGTCGCCAAATGTTATTTCCTGTCTTCAATGAAAGGCGGAGAGAAGACTGGTGAAGAATGAAGGTTCTTTAATATAGTTTCCTTCACAGCATACATGGAGCACGTCAGCTAGAAACAGCAGTCAGGCAATAACTGACACTAGAGAGAACATGAAGGATAGAACACCAAGGGGCATTCTAAACAATAGAGACAAGTGGAGAATATAGATAATCTAAAACTCTAAAACTCAAAACCATAGATACCACAACATACCTGCTGCCCCTGCTGACCTGCACAGTTGCTCCTGGGTCCCTCATGCTGTAAGCCTCCTCGCCGCTGTCCTACACCATCGTGCGGCAGGAGACTACAGCTCCCAGCGAGCTTTGCGGACACTTTCGGTTTTCCGCCCTCAGTGCGCCCGGAGGCGCTACTAAAGCACAGACACTCCCTCCGCGTCGCCTCTGTGGCCCTTAGAGGCCAGAGGAGGTCGGGTCGGGACACTCATCTTGGTCGGTCTCCCGGGACTATTAACATGAATTGAGGTATGCCCAATCAGAGACTAACCATCTAGAGTGTAATAACGATTGTCCTTGTTTACTGTCATTCTGTACCTTTTTAGTCTACCTAGATACTCACTGGTCCTGTACTAGGAGTGTGTAGCTGGGACCCAAGCTTGTTGCACCATGACCACCAAAGGGCCATCAAACCAATCCGCCTCTCAAGGAGGGTCATTCAAGGGGACATTGGACCTATATTTAACTAGGGTGTCCTCGGCTTTTGAGACAATTGAACACAGCCTATCCAAAGACACCATATGTTACGAACGATCCCCCCATCCTTAACCGACTCGCCAAACACTTTACTTCAGAGGGAATTAAATGCTATTTGCAACACCAGGTATATACCCATAGAACAGGGAATTGAACAAACAGGTTCCCCATCATGCCCTATGGGTATCGGAAGCCCCCAGCCCAGTAACCTGGATCAACCTAATAAAAGCCCAGTGGAGACTCCCACAGTAATAACAGAAAAATGTACCCCTCAGGGGATAGCACACCCTCAGGCCCCTACCCAGAGTTCAAAACGCAAGGGTATTAAACTCAAGGGAAAACCAGCTAAATTCCAAAAAATTAACTTAAGCTCCCTTCTGGTTACTGCCACCATCACCCCCGAGACACCCAAAGAATGTCAAATACTGGAAACCCCTATACTCCTTTTACCATCTATTTTGTTGGCCAACTTTGAAGAATTGGTTAAAACCCTATTATCCCCGCTTATTGACAGGATAGAGAGAATTGGGGAAAAGCTCTCAATAATAGATGAAAACACCAAGCCAACCAAGTTAAACAACCAATCCCAGAGAGTAGTTGCCTTAAAAATGTCTGACTCCACTGTACACAGCAAAATTGCTCAGATTAAGCCACCATATCCTGTACCAGCAGTCTCTAAAAATAAGGAGGTAGTCAAAGAACCGACAATGGCCCTTAGCTCTGTCCCCCGAGCTGGGTGGTCGAAAGTAGGCAAACGTTCTGAGGGGTTAGCTGCGAGTAATGAATCCATAAACTTACCACCAGAGGCAGCACCTTACGTGTGTGTCCTCTCGGGAGTCCCTGAGCTCACTACCGGAAAAATTGAAGGACACCAGGACCTTAAAAACAAAGTCCAGTTTTGGATGACAAAGAACAGACCGCTTCCATCCAATATTAACGGGACAATCCTAAATGTGAGAAGGGTGGGGTGGATAGGCTCCCGTCCCAAGAACACAGCGGGAGATCCGGTTATTGTTAACTTCCGGGATAACCAGGTCGTCCCTTATTTGCGAAGCTGGGAGCCACAAAGAGAAGATGGGCCTATAACAACACTTGAACTGTGCGATTTTTACCCTAGACCTGCGTATTCACCAATTAAAAGGTGGAGTGTGGAGGGATGCCACCGGGGGGTAGAAGGGGGCCTGCATCATTTAGTTACCAGCAGATACCCATCTATAATTATCAGAACCTACTCCCTGGCTCAGATTTATTACTCTGATAGTACAAGGATAATGCTCCCACCAATTCTGTATTGTTTGATTGGAAGGAAAACTGAAGTACTTTTATTTTAAATTCTACTGTTATTCTAATGTTAATGCTTTTTTTGTAGTTTGTATCCTTTGATGGGTAATAACTTTAACCGCATAAAGTACCTTTGATTGATTGATATTGATCCTGCTTCATGCACTTTAGATTTTGTACCTTCTAAAGCCCTTGTGATTCGATCCCTCGTAATCATAACCATACTATGCTGCTATGAGTTTATTGTTTACATTTAGAGTTATGTTATAATCTATGCACTTTAAACCTCACTTTGTGAAACTCCGGTGTTACTCTTAACCCCAATTATTAGAAGTTGTAATGTGTTTAATGTTTAGGGAAGTTTTATTAATCATGCACCGTACACTTTAGATCTTGTACCTTCTAAGCCCATGTGATTTGATCCCTTGTAATCATAACCATGCTATGCTGCTATGAGTCTATTGTTTACATCTAGAGTTATGTTATAATCTATGCACTTTAAATTGCACTTTGTAAATCTCTGGTGTTACTCTTAACTCTTATTATGTAAAGCTGCAATGTGTTTAATGTTCACATTAAGAGAACCGATGTAACATAGGACGAATAATGGAAATTTGTAACTGTATGCCCTTTTAACATGTATGTTGATTTATATCAATTTTAAACTGTCATGTGTTATAAATTGTGCTTTTATGGTTATATGTCCCAACCGAATAAAGCTGTAAAAAAAAAACAAAAAAAAAACTGAACCTAGTAAGGAATAGTGCCATTATTAATTGTAGGGGACCACCATACATTTCAACTAATAATGCACTTTCTCACACTCATCTAAATCTGAAGAGAAGAACTAAATTATAGTTTGGACAATATTCTGCTGTCCAGAAATCCTAAAGAGGCAAAGAAATAGTCATACATACACAGGGGCACAGACATTGTGAAAGAGGGTGATGTACATACTAGACAAATACATTTGGAAGCCTCTGTGATTCATGCAGGCAAGATTATAAGGGGTTTGGTCAACTGTGGGTAACAGAAAGAAGAAGATATCTTCCCAGAAACAATGCCAGCCATTATAAATTGGTTATTGATAGTGCACAGTATCTTCCTTAGGGAAAAGTAAGAGTTCATGCCTCTCATCCTTTTCATGTGTAAACTAAGCATGGCGTCATTCCAACCTAAATCTTCCTACTACTATATGCTTGCTGTAGGAAAAAGAGAGATTGGACAGGAAGGTAGAGAGTACAACACTGTAATGCATGCAGATGAGATAGGGTGAAGCACAGACATGGACATCACTGTTTCAATCACCAGCCACACAGTGCCAGAAAGCAAAGACTGTTGCCTTGACAAGGGTCAGACACTAGAGAGCTGGTGCCCTATACTCTTCAAGCTCTATCCCCACACAGCCCATCAGCCATTATCTGTTAAATCTGTGCAAGTGTCAGAAAGAACCCAGCTAGAAAAGACCATCAGCATCTAACATCTCCGTGATATGAGTCAGACACTGAAAGTCACCATCTGCAACTAGAGATTTTGCTTTATAGATTTCGCACTTGAGCATATTTTTTGAACAACAACTATGGAGCCTGGTTTGACACAGCCACAGAGATTTTAGCTTGGCAATCAGATAAGAATTGTCATATAGGGCCTGAATTAGATCTCAGCGGACATGTTACTTTGTCACAACAGTGATGGATATCCTGTCCGTCGAAATCTAATTTCCATTATATCCCATGGGATTATATTTTGGGGGAAGGGATAGCCATCACCAATATGAACGAGTACCCGTCTGCCAAAAACGAAATCTTGAGTCTTACTTTCCATTTTCAAATTTATGTAGTTTTATTCATTTTTGTAAATCCTCAATACTATCAGTGAGCAAAGTAGTTTATTATATTGAGTGGTCGTTTGACCTCACCATGTGATAAACTCAGATAAACGCCTTTAGTCCTGCCACGCTGCTTTGCAAAACCTTAGCTCAAACCTTGGTAGCTGCGTTCAAGCTGTTAAGCATGTCAAAGGAACAAGTACAAAGCATTTAGAAGAGTCAAAACAGTTAAAGAAATAGGAGAAAGAAACACACTAAAAAGAAAATCTGACACCAATTTAGAAAAATAGCTCTTATTTTATGTATTTTTTTAAACTGAAACTAACAAAATCCACCAGAGGGTTCCAGAGATATAATCCAGAGATATAATGTATTAAGCAAAATATAAAACACTACTTTTTATTGAAATCGTAAACAAGCATTGGCAACTACAATTACTTGGGCGGTTTTTTTTTTAAATCTTTGTAAAATTGTGTTTGGTTATTTCAGCCTACTTTGGGCCACCAGCTCCTGAGAAAAATAAGTCACAGTGGCCTGAAAGCCTTGGCAGGACAGTAACCTAGAAGTCAAATAAGTCTCCAGTCCAGTTCCATGCTCTATAGTTGAACCACTGTAGATATCTTTGGACTGGTCTTGATGCAAGTGATACATAATTCTGAAGGTGCTGAACCAGTGGAGGAGTTGTTCCTGGGGCCAACTCTCAGACCACGCGCACATTGAGGCAACTTTGGTCACAAGGGTCAACGTCCCTCAAATCCGTTTGAAGTCCAGCCAAAGTTCATTTGCCAGTCCTCTACTGGTCTCCTCTAAAAATTAAACTAGCAGTGTCCTTGAACTGAGGCTGGTGTCCATCTTGGGTGACCAAACCACGTCACAACACCTCTCCCTGGTCCAGCAGACTTGGGTGCAACTTTGAAGAGTTGGAACTTGGTCTCCCAGGCTGCACTTCAGTGGTTAGTGGCAGTCAAGCAATGGTATAGCTAACAATCGCCATGGCAGGATTCTTCAGCTTTTGGGGCCTTGCAGCTAATACAGGAAGCCAACCTACTGAATCTTAGTGGTTCTTCTTCTCTCTGGGGCTTGGGATGACTTTTCCTCAAGCAGTGCACCACAGGCACTCTCTTCTCTTTGTTAGCACAAGGATTGGGAGGTGCAGTCCAGTCTTTAGTGGACCCTCTCTTTGCCAGGTCCAGGAAACAGCAGGGCAGTCCTTCTTCCCCATGCTATCCTAATGATGTTGGGGCCTGTGCCAACAATATTTTGGGAGCCCCTGTTTGGGATAACTTGAAATTGTATTCGTCTTTTTTGCAATTTAAAGCCTATGTTGAATGATACATTAAAGGTTCAAATACAGCAGTACACAGAAGTGAGTTAGAGAGAAATTCCACTTTCCCTGTGGGCCACTTGGAAGTTGGTGGCCCTGGGCAATTACCCACTTTGCTCATGCCTTAAAACCGCATTGTTTCTTTGTATTTATCTAAAGTGCAGACATGATCTGAGGTCTGGGGGCCTGGTGTACTACTTTTAAGCCCAAGGTTTGACCTCTTTGGAAGCAGTGACTACTAGCCAGTTGGCTACCAGGTCCCCTCCCACCTGACGAGGACACTCCGCAAAGTGTAGCATCTAGCTATCCAAAGATGCAATATTTTGCTCACTCCCACAATGGCAGAACCTGTCTCTCAGTGTGGCACTTTGTCGCCCACCTTAGAGATCTCTGTACCAAATGCAAACTTGTTTACCAGAAATAAAAATCAGCTCCACTATTTGCCCTTCAAAGGCAGCTTTCCCTTGGAAGCGGGCCATTTGTGCTCACACCCTGTTTGGGGCAACAACGATATCTTGAGCTGAACCACAGCACAAATTAAAACAATCTGTCCCATCCTTGATATTTGTACCCAAGATACCAAGAAATTGGTGGTGCGCTCAGGTCATTTTTTGGCACAAAAATTCCTTTCAGCATATGAAAGTTGGTCTGTACTGCTATTCGCTCTAGTTTGCTCTGGGTTGCAAGTGCCCACATTAATCAAATGTAAATATGGGGCAGTGAATGCCTGTTTTCAACTAAGTTCAAAAATATCCCTTGAACATTAGTTGGTCAAGCCAGGTAGACTTTGGTAATTTTTGTAAAAATTGCTTATAGATCTATATATTTAGCCTCGGTATTCTTTACTCCTGTCTGTGAGCTACATTGTGGACTTAATTTTTTATAATAATTACATATTGTACCTACTTATTATATGAAATCCCCCTATTCCCCTGTGACGGGAAAGAAGATGATTGAAAAGTGTAAACATAGCATTACAATTTCAGAGTTGATAAATCCCTTGTGGAATAAAAGTCAGCTGATCCTAGACGCATGTGATAAAAACTCCTGCCAGGTAGAGAAGGTGCATAGTGTAGCTAGCACAAGGGCATTGGCATGTACACTGCTACTGGTGTCTTCTCGCCCCAAGTGCTTAAACTACATACAGTGCGTGGCAAAAAATCTAGGAGGAAGCTGCTTTGAAAGAAGTTCTACTTTGGAATTCAGAGGAGAGAAGTCTAGCTCTAAATATCTGCTGAGGAGGATCTGGGCTAAGCTCCCAATGTAGATCACCTCGTTCACAGGCACAGTCACTCCCAATGTCCCACAGGCACCAAGCCCAGCAGTTTATGGAATGGGTGGTTGGGTCTGTACAGTGATTGTCCTTCTGGTCTGTGCCAGAGTGGGGGCTCTCCTGCCAGTCTGCAAGCTGCAGACATTGAAACTCAACTCCTTCTTCCGGGATGGAGACCTCATCCTGGGAGGTGTGTTCCTGGTTCACTCTGAGTACACTTCCCCTGAGCTCACATTCAAGGAGGTGCCACAACCTATATCCTGCAAAGGGTAAGAGCACTGTACTTTATCATGTGAATGAACGTGAAATCAGATGTCATGTGAGAGACCACAATAGTTTATTACATTGCCGTATGAATACAATCATCTCTATTGATATCTTATGAAGATGTATAAATGTCACAGCTGCTATCCAATGAGAGGTAAGAAGTGTTTATTACAATATGTTCAGTATAGAAGTGTCACAGCAGGTATCCTGTGAGGAACAAGAACAATTTATTACAGTATGTATAGGAGTGTCACAGCTGACATCCTATGAGGGGTAAGAACAGTTTAATACAGTATGTATAGGAGTGTATCAGGTGACACCCTGTAACTGGTAAGAACAGTTTATAACAGTATGTATAAAAGTGTCACATCTGATATCCTGTGAGGGGTAAGAACAGATTATTACAGTATGTATACAAATGTTACCGCTGAAACCATATGAGTATAAGAACAGTTTATTTCAGTATGTATAAAAGTGGCACAGGTATATCCTGTGAGTGTAAGATCAGTTTAGTACTGTATGTATAGAAGTGTCACAGCTGATATCCTATGAGTGGTATCAACAGTTTACTACAGTATGTATAGAAGTATCACAGCTGATATCCTTGAGGGAGTAGACTTTATTGCTGCTTTTAAAGTTTCTCATCAGATCTCTTGTGATGGGTAAGACCAATTTATTATAGTATTCATGTAAGTGCTACAGCTACTGTCCAAAGAAGGCATATGAGCAGTTTTTTTCCAGTGTGTGTAGTTGTGTCACAGCTGATATATATGTAGAGTAATACTTTTTTAAGACATACCTGTGTGTCATCATGTCTACAGCTGAGATCCTGTGAGAAGTAGGAATATTGTATTATAGTATTAATAGATGTCCTCAGAAGGGTGAAATCAGTGTATCACTTTGTGTCACATCTGATATTCTATAAGAGGTAAGAACAATTTATTACAGATATACGGAAAAAAATATTGCATACCAAGCACAATATTATTAGGAGTCCAGTGGGACCTAGTTAGTACATAATGTAAAGTCATATGAGTCACCAAGTGAATTCCTATGGTGGGTGCTAATTACATGATCATTTGAGTCTGGAAAGTAAAAGTAGGGCAGTATTCATATAAGTCACCATGCGTTACAGCTAATAAACCATTGTAAATGAACATGCATGATGAATCACATTCTTCCAATATTATGCAAAAAACATTGACATGTTTTTCTGTCAGCAGAATGACAAGCATACCCTCACACATTTACCTCTGACTCTCTTGTGTGACACAAGGCTGCAGACATCACTTTGTCTGCATCTCTCATCCAAAATATTCACTGCAGGGACTGCCCTCTCCAAGAGGTTTATTTATGAGAGGCGTATGCTGCTAGAGCGTCACTTTTTTTGCTGCTCTGGCAGTGGAAGGCTCTCAATAATATCTATGATGTGACACAAAGCCACTGTGCTTAGCTTTACATGGCCTCATAGATATTGATTAAGGCAAGGCAGTGGTGTGTGCTGTATTGCTTTACTCTGTGTCAAAGAAGAGTTCCATGGGCATTGTGGTGGGTGTTCTTAGGTACCACCCACGGATTTTGACACTGCACCAGATTTCCAAAAATCACATAAACCTGGTGCAGCACCAAACACTTACATCTCACCAGAACACACCTAACAAGGAAAAACATGTTCATTTATTTCTCCTAATTATTTCCTCTATGCCTGCCTCTCAGGATTGTTTTCTGTGCAGGAAGATGTCCCTTTTACACAAAAACAATCCTGTCAACAACACAGACACCAATGCACTGTGGTGCAAGGGTAACTGCGTTTGCGATATTTTCTGAGACCCAAGCTTTAGATTTGGGTCATCTGGGTACCCTCAGCACCACTTCCAAGATTCTATCAGCCGCTTGGTGGTTCAAGACTCACTCAGCTGGGCCCAGGTGTGGGTTCAAGATCACTGGAGCCTTTTTTGTTGCTGCGGCCCTGATCAGTAGGCCAGCCTACTAACCCTTTGAGTCCCTTTAGAAATTCTGAATCAGGGGCCAGCCAACTATTCCTTGGAGTCACTCTGAAAGTCCTGGATTCAAGCAGAGATGCAGTTCCCAATCAGCAGGGTAGTCCTCTGAGGGTACAAGGTAGGCTTCACTTAGAAGGGCAGTCCTTTTGGAGCAGGAGAGAAGTCTTCTAAAGTACACAGCAGGCTATAGGAAGCAGGACATTCCTCTGAGACTCCTTTTGCAGGGAGATAATTGAACTGCAGAGTGTGCCTGAGAGTCTTATTTTAATACCTGGTGTCAGTTTTGAAGTGAAAGAAACTTCTGGATTTTTTTCTCACCACAGAAGTGTCCAGCATTTCTCACCTAGTGTGCAGTTCTTTGTGTGTGTGTTAAGGCAGCTCATTTGAAGTGCAGGTAGGGCTGTGCACAGGTCCGCCTTCCCATCCTGCCAGATTGGCCCACTCTGCCACCACTCAGTCTCCCTGTTGTGTGGCTGTCTGGAAGGAATACACGAAAACCAACTTCCAATTACACCTAGTCATCTGATTCAGGAACATGCTGAAGGCACCAAATGGCTAGCACAGGAAAATACCAATTTTCTAAAAATACTATGAGGTTATGATACATAAGCACAATCATAATATAGAGGGTTAGATAATAGCAGAGCGCGAAGGAACCACTAACACACTGATTCCAGTGTAACTTTATTGCTTAAAAAATCCATAAAATATACTACACTGGAATCGGTGTTTTAGTGATTCCTTCACGCTCTGCCATTATCTAAACCTCTATATTATGATTGTGCTCATGTTTCATAACCTCATAGTATATCATTCCACAGGAATCACTGTTTTTCCTATATAAGTAATCCCCTGGTTCCTTAGTGGGTAGGGTTCCCCTGTTTCTCTTGAACTTTCTAAACATTTCATTTTCAGAATTGTAAAATCCAACTTTGTCATTGAAGAGGATATTAAATTACCATTTCTAATACACCAAACATGACTGATCTTCCTGTTCCCAGACAAAAGTTATTACTTATTAAATGTAATGAGGTAACCTCCTATGGTAGAGGTAGGCCTCACAGTAGTAAAACATTACTTTAGGAATCCTTCACTACCAGGACATACACAACTTAAAAGTACACATGTTTGGAGACTACCCCAGGGGTCACCTATATGAATTAAAAAGAGAGTCTTAGACTTAGACTTAAAAGATTTGTTGACAAGTTGAACTGGCAGTTTACCACTGCACTACAGGCTGCAAATGACAGGGCTGAGACATGTTTGAAAGACCTCTTAAGTGTTTGGCACAATACATGCTGCAGGTCTACAAGAAGCATTTAATTTACAGGCCCAGAGTATATGGTATACTAACGGTGTGCAAGCAAATCTTGTATGCAAATCAGGTGTAAGGCAATTTTACCATGTTTTATGGAGGGAGCACTTCAGCACTGGTTAGCAGTGGTAATGTGCATAGAGTCTTAAGGGTGTCACATAGGAATTCAGCAAAACAGGAGAGGAGAAGTTTAATCGTTTAAGGACAGACCACACTGAGGCTAAGAGGTCTAACAGGGACTGTGTGCCTGCAGCTGTTCTCAGCATCGGAGATTGGGGCTGCTCATGGAACTGCTTTGTATGAGCTCGAAGGATGCCTCTCTTTAACTTGTTTTGAGAGGTACCTTGGAGTGTTCATCCCTGGGGTGACTTTGAGTATATTTGAGTGTCTGCACCCTTTCAATCGGAGCAAGGAGAATGATTTAAAACATTTTATTACAAGCATTTTTCACAAACATAGTAGATACAAATAAAATAACATTAAATTATATCACCATACAATGCAATATTTATTTTAAAAAATAACTATTGCAGATAATTTTAATAACAGGAAAGTGCTTTTCAGCAGACTGGCATTTTCCCAACAGGTATGGAAGTCATGTTCATGTTTAATCTACATCACAGGGAAATATGATCATTGATATAGAAGATCAAGGTTCTGCTGGACTTGGGGGGCGCTAGAGGGCGCACTTGCGGAATGGCTGCCTGAACCCGCAGCTCCCGCTCCTTGGTCTTGATCCTACTTAAATCCTACGCCACGGGGTGCCAAATCGATCCCAGACGACCGGATTCTGCACCGGAGGGGTGCCCTCTGCACTCGTTCCGAGTTTGAAATGCCTGCGAGCCCTGGCGCCGGAGTTACAGGCTGCTGAAAAATGCCCGGCACTTGCTCTGGAGCAATTTGAGGCGGACACACGGGCATTGTTTCTACGCGAGCCCGAGGCCTGCCACGAGGCTCCCAGGCCGTACCGCGACCTCGCCTTCCTGATCCTTGCTGAGACGGCGGGCGGAGGGGGCTGTGAAGGTAGGCGGCCGCAGCGGACACTCGCCTTGGGTCTCCCCCCCCCTCTCTCCCCAGCCGTCACCTTGCTGGTCCCGTGGGGAGGGTGCTCCTGTTGTAACGCCTGCTGCCACGGCTCCTCAAGACCGACGCACCTGCCGCCCATAGCGCTGCGGACCCGGACTTGCGCGGCGCTATCCGCCGGGGCTGTAGACCAGGGGCTGTGGTTGCCCCCTGCTGTGCAAAGTCCCGCTGTCGCCACCCGCAACACCCGCATAGGGAGCGCTGTGCATGATTGGTGGCCAGACACGTTGGGGGCCATACTTACGAGACACAGACACCATTCCGGGTGGTGCCGACCGGTGAGTCGTGACGCCCCGCCGCTGTGCTGGCAATCCGCTCCCTTGGATCCTACTCTGCAGCCCGCCCTGAATGCTGACCCATATATTGCCTGGGGTCCACGCAGCGAGTGCGTGACGTTGCAGCCGGTTGCCCAGGCCTGGACATACTGCCATTACTACTGAGCGGTTGGTCACCGCGCGGCGCCACTGTTGAGCACGACCATATTGCGACACCTGGACACGCGCCAAACCCGACACCCACCTACCTGCTGCTGGCTGGTACTTACCTGCGGTGTGCTACCATCCCTCGGCTTTGGCGTCTTACCTCACTCCGGTCACTGTCATGGGGCGACCTGAGACTCGCCAGCCGAAGTTGAGCTTCGACAACACCCGCAAGAACGCCACGTCGACACAGATGAACCCGGGACCCAGCGCACCGCCTCCGCAGCCTGCACCGCCTTCTGCACCTGCTGCGGACCTTACCAGCCTGATACAGGAGATGCGTCAAGGCTTCGCCACCGTAGTGGAGAAGGTAGATGGCGTCACGGCTCGACTGGACGCCCTGGTTCACAAGGTAGATCGCCATGAAGAGCGCCTCACAACTGCGGAACAGAGAATCTCTGACAACACCGATGCCGCCATGACCCACACGACACGGCTGGCAAGAATGGACAATCTCCTCCGCATCATAGCGGCAAAGAATGAGGACTTGGAAGCGCGCAGCCGCCGGAATAACATTCGCATTACCAATGTGCCGGAGTCCACTGCCACGGGCAGGATGGAGTTATATGTGGAGAAATTGCTCAAGGGCTCAATTGGAGAAGAAGTTTTCTCGTCCCAATTCATCGTGGAGAGGGCCCACCGCTCCCTGGCACCCGTACCCCAGCCTGGCCTGCCACCGAGACCTATAATCGCTCGACTTCTGAATTATCGCGATCGCGATGCGGCCCTCAGAGCTGCCCGGACTCAGAAATCATTGCGGTATGAAGGCATCACATTCTCCATCTATCCCGACTTCACGCCGATGGTTCAAGATGAACGGCGCAAGTTTCTTCCAGTGAAAAAAAAACTGCGGGATGCCCAAATAGACTATGCCCTCTTATATCCTGCGAAGCTTAGAGTTACCCACCAGGGCAAACAGCGTTTCTTCACTAACCCGCAAAAAGCTGAGGACTTCCTAAAGACGATCCGAAGAGCGCGCAGGGATGACCATATGCCTGCGGACGAACAGGAGAATGCTGATCTACCTCCAGAGCACCGTGAAGACTGATGGACCTATCGTACTTTGAACTGCATGAGCATCATACCGACCTACCAGCTGGCAACGGCTCACCACACGTGGGCTGGAGAGATACGGAAGCGGCAAACTGTCTGGACCTTGCACCCCAGTGGTAACGTATACCAAGGACCACTCTTTCGGCCCTAGACTCCACCGAGGGCGGTACAGTTCTGGAGCTATGGGCCGGATAGTGGCAGTGCGCACTTTCTGATGTACCCCTATCGGGTGTTCCCCATTGACTTGTTGTTTCTTTGGCTGTTTGCCACGTCACAGTTGGGGGGGGGGGGTTTGGGGGAGGGGTCACGTTAGGGGGATCCATGGCTACTGGCATGTTTGGGATGCTGGGGTGGGTGGGGGGGTGTTAGATTTCATGAGGTTGCAACTGCATAGGCTGTGTAATTATTTGCTGACTTGGTGTGTGGTTTGGGCCTGCGGAGGCGGATATGGACTCAAGTTTTGGCCCCTTTGGGCATTTCCGCCTCTACTGTCACTATGTCCATGGCTGCTCTTAACACAACTGCGCGACTGACATGTTTGTCTTGGAACGTCCGGGGGTTGAACGATGCCAAAAAATGCAGGAATGTCATTGCTTACTTAAACAGACATCATGTACAGATTGTCATGCTGCAGGAGACACATATGCCCATGGGTAGGGCCACATCTTTCGCATTGAAATGGGCTGGTGCCCGCGTTTTTTCCTCCTATTCGTCTTATGCGAGGGGTGTGGCGATTCTCGTTGCCCGTGGCGTACCTTTCCACCGCTTTGGGGAGGAGGTGGACGGGGAGGGGCGGTATGTTTTGCTATGGGGTAGGTTGGGGCATGACACCTATTTATTTGTCTCAATGTATGCACCGAATGTTGACTCACCTGCCTTTTTTTCCACACTGTGGGGTAGAATTGTCTCCATTGGGGCACGACACATCGTCTGGGGTGGTGATTTTAATCTGGCACTGGCGCCCCACCTAGACAGAGCTGATGGGGTCTGCTCCTACAAGCCGCGTGCCAGGGAAGCTTTGGAGGGTGTGGTGGAGGAGGGTGGACTGTTTGATGCCTGGAGACACCTACATCCCATAGGTCGAGAGGGCACACATTTCACATCTCACACCGGGACATGGGCGCGCTTAGATTACTTTCTGGTCACCCGAGATATTACCAGGGGACTATTAGGAGTTGACCACTTGCCCAGAACCTACTCAGACCACAGCCCTGTTAGGTTGCAGTTCCAGACCCCTGGGTGGGACAGTCCGAGACCGCAGTGGAGGTTAGGCCCCGATGTGCTCCTTGACGATCTCTTTCGCATTGAGTTGGGGGAGGAGATCAGAGATTTCTTCCCTAGAAACAGGGGCTCGGTCGAGTCGGTTGAGCACATATGGGAGGCTTTCAAGGTCACTATCAGGGGGTTCTGCATCTCCAAAAGCCACGGAGTACTACGAGATATCTTGCGTACCATCACCACACTGGAGGGGGAGCTGAGGGACCTAGAGCTACGAATGGCGGCGGATACTGACCCCCGCCTACAGGTAACCTTTAGGGAGACATTGTCCAAATACGAGGAAGAGGCTGCCAGGGAAGCGAAGTACCGGGGCAAACACTGGGTGGCCCGGAGATATTGTGAGGGGGATAGGCCTGGGAAAGTACTAGCTGCACTCACACGTGTACCACGAGAACACAACACTATCTTAGAACTTACCGATGCGACTGGTGCCACTATTAGAGACTCAGATGCGATACTCACTGCTTTCACAGCACACTACTCGACATTATACACATCCACAGCAGAGGCGGACGCACCATATGCCGAATACCTAAACGACGTAGCATTTGCTGGCTCAGCGACGGGGACAGGGAGTTCCTAGCAGTGCCTTTCGAACTGGACGAGGTTCGCGAGGCCATCATGTCCCTCAAAAATGGTAAGGCTCCGGGGCTTGATGGCATTCCGGCCGAATTTTACAAAGCCTATATCGATGTAATGGCTCCCGTGCTCAGTGAAGTCTTTACCGAATCCCTAACTGATGGGAGACTACCCTGCTCTATGCGCGAGGTAGTTATCACCTCCCTCCTGAAGCCGGGTAAGGAGCCCACCTCCTGTGACTCCTACCGTCCACTTTCCCTTCTAAATTGCGATGTCAAGATCCTAGCCAAGATTCTGGCTACACGTCTCTCGCTGCTCATGACCAGAATTGTCCTACCCGACCAATCTGGATTTGTGGCGGGCAGATCCACGTCCCATAATCTCCGCACCCTTTTCTCCCTGCTCCGCACGGTCCACCCTGACGTCCCAGTGGCGGCGGTGTTCCTTGACGCCACCAAGGCGTTCGACTCTGTCGAATGGCCCTACCTCTTCTCGGTCTTAGCCAGTATGGGGTTCCCTACACTGTTCTTGGCCTGGGTGCGCCTCCTATACACGGACCCTACGGCAAGAGTACTAATAAATGGAACGCTGTCACAACCCATGAGCCTTACAAGAGGCACCCGTCAGGGATGCCCGCTCTCACCTCTTCTATTTGCCATTGCGGTCGAACCTCTGGCCTGTCGCCTGCGTCAATTACACCGAGAAGGAGCGATACAATGCCTGCAGCGGCAAATTGATGTGTCCCTCTATGCAGATGACATCACGCTGTACGTTAAATATCCGTCCCTACACCTCAATCCCCTGCTTCGTGAATTTGTCCTTTTCGGAGGGCTGTCTGGTGTTCACATCAATTGGTCCAAATCGCAATTCTTTCCTCTTACTGACGCGGTACACGACTTCCCCCTAGATTATCCACTGGTATGGTGCCGAGATGATCTTCGCTATTTGGGGATCCGTATCGCTCGGGACAAGGATGAGACACTCCGATCTAACTATGGAATGGCCGTGACCAAATTGACTGCCTCTGTCGATAGATGGATCACGCTGCCACTCTCCATGGCTGGAAGGGCCTCCCTCATAAAAATGGTGATACTGCCCCGCTTCCTGTACCTTTTCCTAAATATCCCCTATTACCCTGGTGCCTTCTTCTTCAAGACACTCCGCACAGAACTGCGCAGACTCTTTTGGGGTGGCAAATCTCCCAGATTAAAGTGGTCAACGCTGACCCTTCCCTATGACCAGGGAGGGTTTGATGTCCCCGATTTTGAAACGTACTATTTGAGCGCACAGGCACATTTTGCCTATCACTGGATGGCTCCCACTCCCTTCATGCCGCATATAGCAGTGGAGGATTGGATAGTGCACCCACTCCCGCTGAATGGCCTGCTGCACTGTCCCGAGACTTCCATCGACACTGCAGATACCTCGGTATCCTGCACATTGGATGCATGGCGCCGCATCGCTCGGCGATTATTGTGCGTACTGCCCTACTCCCCCGAGCTACCGCTTACCTATCACCCGCGGCTTTCCTTGTTGTCGGAGCTGGGGTTCCAGCGGCTATGTGACAAGCTTCTTATCACCCGCTGGGGAGATCTGTTCCGTGATGGTCATTTTAAATCGGCTGACCTTTTCTTCAAAACGCACGAACGTACACCCCTTGATCTATTTTACTATGTGCAGCTGCGAGCCGGGATGCGGGACATCCTACCTGATTACCCTGATGAGCCGACGACCCTGCCGCCACTACACTTCCTTCTGGGGTCGCAGGATGGGTCCCATTTGGTCTCTGGGCTCTACCGCCAAATCCGAAGTGCTGCCCCATTGCAAGCCTCTGCTGCCCGCCTGCACTGGTCTGCGGAGCTTGGACTGGAGCTTTCGGATGATCAGTGGAAACACTGCTGTGCATTAACCTCCCGCATTTCTGCCAGTTGCAGACTAAAAATTATACATTACAAATTTCTTCAGAGAATATACTACACGCCGGTCCGGAAGCATAGATTTGGGCTGGCCGATGATGATCGCTGTGAGCGTTGTCGTGCAGAACATGCTGATTTTCTTCATCTGGCGTGGTCCTGCCCCCAGATTGCCGACTACTGGCGACAGGTCCTCGAAGCCGTTGCGGAGATGGTAGACGGGGAAATTCCTGCAGACCCACTGGTAGCCGTCCTCGGATACACCAAGCAGCTGCCCAGAGAATACAGAAAATTCATTGACATGGCACTGCTTCTGGCCAAAAGGCGTGTTGCTTGCCGTTGGAGCAGGGGCAGAGCGCCCAAGTTCAAGGACTGGCTGACTGACTTAACATACTGCCAGGACCAACATACCACCTTTGCTGAACTGCTGCCTCTTTTGTGCCGACCCAAGGACGTTTGGGATCCACTGGTACACTACTTGCTTAAGCGCTCAAACGACGATTTGCAGTCGGATGACGAGCCTGCCACTCCCCAGCGCCATTGACTTTTTTCCCATACATGTCCTGCGATCTCGGGACGGCTTCACAGACTCCCCTCATCGGACATAGATCACTGCCCCCGTAGATTCCCCGTAGAGTGAACTGCCCTATCTGGGCGGGAGTGCCCTATCTCCCCTGTCCGTGCCTACACGTCCCCATCGCCACCACGCCGCGGGATCGCCTCATCTGGCGAGCCGTGTCCTTCGTGCCCCATGGCTTCTAAGACTGACACCCCACGGACACCAACGGCCCATGAGAATGAGCACTGGACGCATCATTACCCACGCCGCGCCTCCGGCTGAGACCACTAAAATACACCATTGACACACATTTTCACTGCACAGTCATGCACCACCTCTTAGTTGTAACCTGGTTGGGGAGTTTCTTGGTTCTTGTTATGCAATCTACCAAACAGCAGTGAGAGCCTTCTCTCGCTCAAAAAAAAAGCCTGTTCGACTGCTGCTCATCCTAGCTTGGCCTACGCCGTAGGACACAGAGGTTGCGCTGTTTCAAATTTTGATATGCCGTCGGGCCCCCGGGATGCCGACAAACAGGCTGTGTATTGCACTTCCTCTTTCGCCGCCGGCCTCCGGGTTGTAGGCGATCCAAGCTGTGTATTTTACTATGTTTTGTTTTTTTCTCAATAAAGCAGATTTGAAAACTAAAAAAAAAAAAAAAAAAAAAAAAAAAGGTTCTGCTGGACTTGAATTACTGTATCTAAAGAAATAGCTTAAACAAGCAAGGATATTTAAAAAGGACATGGAAAGGAAGGAAAAAAAACCTTTCCAAAGTAAAGTATTGAGTCATCAACCCTGACATTGAAATGCACTTCTCTGTAGAGGTGCAAGTGTAATCAAACAAAATGACATCCCTCACAGTACAAAAGAGCCATTGGGTGAAGAAGTCTGGTTAGATGACATTGATTACATGGTGTATGTTGTGGTGGGTGGAAGCAAAATGGGAATGGCACTTGAACAGTCAAATGCATGAAGAGGGTTAATGCAAAGAGATTGTATGTAGTTATTTTATTCATATTTATGAATGATTTTTATTCATTGTGTGATGCTGACAAAGCGGCCTCTGAGCCACACCTACAAATTTAACTGTAGGCTAAGACACGGGGCCCCAGGAGAAGAGAACATTTTCAAAGCATTTTTGGCAGCACTCTTTGTAGGAAATACCTAGCAGTGATTTACCTTCGATTTATACACTTATTTATTTGTAGTTTTTATACAGCGCTATGTTCCAGAATGGCCACAGTGGCACAAATGGGGTCAGTCAAGAGTCAGAGAATTACCAGTGGAAATTCAGGTAGTTAGGAGTCCAATTTATTGTGGGATTAAGATTCATCTACGCTACTCTCCATTTACCACCCCCTTTATTGATGTGTTTTCTGCATCAGCACTACTTCCTGTTTGCCATTACTTTGTGCCTCTACTGTAACACTACTGTGTATGCAGAAAAACAATCCCACACATGTTAACTAAGAGATTATTTTCCCGCTACCCAGAAGCAACATGTAGGATGCACTTTTCACATATTGCTACAAACTGATCTGAAACTTTTGTTGAAACAAAATTGATGAAAGTGTCAGATGGCCAGAGCTCCATTTAACATTTGTAATATTCACAATTATTGAACACAAGATCCATTGCCCCAAAGACCATGATGTGTTCACATCACAGGAAGGCACTTCAGTGTTCTACATTAAACTGCCCAGCAGCCACATCTGTAGCAACTTAACATCACACTGGGGTCTTTGTCTCAATGCCTGCTGAGTATGTGTTAGTATTCTATTTGCTTGTGTAGGAGTTGAAATATTTTCCATTACCTGATGTCATCAATCATGTTCTCTTTTTACCCCACAGGTTTGCTATTCGCTTTTACCGGGACCTGCTGGCCATGCTTTTTGCCATTGAGGAAATTAATCAGACTCCTAACCTGTTATCGAACACTACCTTGGGTTTCCAGATCTTCGATTCCTGCACATCTCAAAATAGGGCCATTCAAGGGCTCTTAGAAGTGCTCTCTGGGACGTCACAGCCAGTGCCGGGGTACAACTGCAATTTAAAATCAATACCAGTAGGACTTGTTGGAGACATTCTGTCATCCACATCTGTACCACTAGCCAGAATTTCAGGACCTTTCCATTTCCCCATGGTAAGCAGGGTGCATGGAGTAGCTGAATACATAATGTTATAACAGAATAGATTAATGGTGGCTGATCTAACCCAAACAGAGAACTTGCAGTTCACCACAGAGCTCGATTTCATAGAAAACTATATAGATGTTCAAGTGTAGACCTTCTTGGAAGCCAACGATTTCTAAGGCATTTACAACACTAAAACAGGATGATACAAAGAAAATTGGCTCCTACGACTGCTGGACTAGCCATTGGCTTCTGACACCATAAACCATGACCACTTCATACATTCCCTCAAATAAAGAACTACTGCTACACCTTTCTCCTTAAGAGGAAGGTTCCACAGGAAGCAAATGGGAGAAATGTCCAGATCCACTTGTCCCCTGGAATTATTTTTGTCAGGCAACAACTTCCGCTGCCTTAGATTCTTAGACTACCTCTATTCATTTATAAAACAGACTTGAACCAAAATGTGGGAGGCAGAATTTCTAGATCAGGCTGGAGATACCAATCAACAGTACTATAGAAGGTGTCCTTGAATTCTTTAGTAGCGATGGAAAGCTTTCTCTCCTCTTCAGATCCATCGATCTTTTTGGAGATGGGTAAACAGCCATTTATTAGTCATCACTCCTAAGCCAATCTTGTTGAAAATTAAAATGATAGTGTTTCACAACCAAGGGCCTCATTACGATGTCAATGGGAAAGCAATCCGACTGACTCCGTGTCGGAATTGTTTCTGACCGACGCAGATTTGGGGAGTCCGACTGACCGATTACGATGGTTTCGAACACCATTTGGTCAGACTTCCACTGAGCTTGTGTTACGACCAACAACACAGGATCCTTTTCATAAAAGGGGTGGTTGCAGAAAACCTTGCACCCTGTGGTGGGTACCCCATGGTACCTGCCACACAATGCTTGGTTAGAAAGAGGGAGCCCATTGGTACCCCCATGGGCCTCAAGGTGAAGGGAGGTTCTGCTACAGGCCCCCAAAGTCAGATTATGACAGCCATTCTGTGTCGGACAAACTGAGTCGGAAAGGCTGTCAGAATCCAATATCGTAATCGCTCAGTCTGAAACATGGTCCGTAGAGATGTACGTGTCGGCTCCACACACTTTAAAACAATTAATCAACTATTAATAATTAATAATTACATTAAAATTATAAACTATTAATGGTTATATTATTTTAAGCGGAGGGGTAAAAATTACTATTCCCACTCCAATCAGTGCGACAGTAGGGAAAGTGTTGTATTACAGAGGGGTAACAATTAACATTCTCCCTCCAGGAAGTTCAAAATTAAAAACAAACAAAATCTTAACAACAACAAAAGTATTTTAAAACTAAATAAATAAATATATAAATATATAAATATAATTATGTATAACATTTAAATTCTAATATATTAATTATTAAATATTAAAAAGAAAACATGTTAAATACATATGACAAATACATACACATATTATATTAAATTAAAAAAAATAAACTTTCAAGCAAATAAATATTTTCAATTAGAAATTATTAAGAAAAAAGTATCAATTAATAAATAAATTTCTATTCTTTATTTCCTACCCTATAACACCACACAATTCACAACCCACATCTAAATTATTGTTAAAAGTATACTTGCATAATTAACATGTTTATCAATAAAAGAAATATTATTAAATAAAAAACAAATTAAAACTCATAAAAATTAACTGCCTTCCCAAAATTTACCCATATAACTCCACAACACACAGTTAAAATTAAAGTGTAAAAACATTATACAATTAAAAATTATTTCCATATTTAATTTTCAATAAATTAATTAATATGAATTAATACCGAATTAATACTTAATTAAACATAAATTACTTTACCCCTATAAACCCCACACCCTGCACATCAATTAATTTCACAATTTCTGTAATTAATTTACAATCATTTTATTAATCTAAATTAACAACTAATTATTAATTCAACATAAATTACTTCCCAACCTTTACCCATAAAAACCCCACAACCCACTCCTAAAATTAATTACACAATTTCCATAATCAATTTTCAATCAATTAATTAATATAAATTAATCATTTAATATGAATTAACAGCCAAATAATAATTAATGAGTAATTACAAATAAATCACTTCCCACAAAGAACACTATACAATCTCAATTAAATGAATATTAATAAAAAAAAGATATTCATTAATTCATAATAATTAATTGATTTTCCACCCTATTCTCCTACAAACCCACACGTCGCTATGTAACTCAAAAAAGCAAAAATGTAATTATAATAAATTTGATACCTACAAAAATATAACACATATATTAAAAAACATAAACAATATTTATACAGAAAACATTCAACACAAACATGTAAAATATAAACTAAAATTCATAACACTAATTAAAAAATGTATATTTTAAACAACTATATTTTTGCAAACGATATTATTGACTTCAATATTTTTGAAAACTCTATATTTGGGTCAGTCGACATTTCCAACTCAATATTTGGATGTATGTCATCACAACGCATGCTTATACTATGCATGCCTTTACAACGCAGGTTTTACAACGCAAGTCGTTACAACGACTTGCGTTGGGGGGCGCTGGATAGTGGAATAGTTTAATTTACTATTCCAACTCCAGTCCCCGTGGATAGTAGGTAAGGTTTTGGATAGTAAATTAAACTATTCCCTATCCTACAGCGCCCTCCAGCGCAAGTCGTTGTAATGACTTGCGTTGTAAATCCTGCGTTGTAATGGTAGTGCGTTGTAAAAGTTGCGTTGTGATGGATGTTTCCCCAATATTTTGTCTGAATACCATTTTAAGCCTATCCTGGAGATGATTGAGCTTTTTAAACTTAATAATACTGGAATGTTGCCTTTCAAACCCACAGCGTTAGAATTATTCATAAAGTAGTTTTTACTAAGCATGGGCGGATTTTGCGGATTCGCAATCCGCAAATTTGCGTATTTGCGTATTTGCGGATTGCGAAAATCCGCAAAATCCGCGAATTCTCGCGGATTTGCGTATTTTTTTGGGGGGTGTGTGTTCGCACGGGTTTCTGCAAGTTCGCGAGGGTTTTGTACAATTTCGCAAATTGCAAACTTACTTGTCGGGTCGCCAGTTTTGCGAACTTGTTGTTTCTACGTGCCCAGTCTGTTTGCAAGGCTTTCTTCATCACTGCCACCCTCTGTCACCACTGGCACTCTCTTTGGTCACCCATGCCACCCTCTGGCTCACCCATGTCACCCTCTGTGTCATCACAGCACCCTCTGGTTCACCAGTGTACATTATTGGGGCAAAGCAAAGCACTGCCATCCTCTGTCAACACTGGCACTCTGGTTCACCCATGCCACCCTCTGGCTGGCACACCCATGCCACCCTCGGTGTCATCACAGCACCCTCTGATTGACTAGTGAGTGTACATTATTGTGGCAAAGCCAAGCACACCTGCACTAAGTTTTGCAAACAACAACACCTGCCCTGCCCCAACTGACATTAATGAAGGCTGGCACCTGCTTGTCTGCTCCCTTTCCTTTTTGTTGCAATAACAGGATGCAATGGCATACTTGTAACTATTCTGTGACTGTCAGAGCAGGGTCACACAATAGTTGCAAGTAGGCAACCGGATTCTGGAGGGCCCCTTCAGGAAGCACTACAGGTAAATGGTTACAAATGATGAGCTCGAACTTTTGCACCTGCTCGTTGGTTTTGCTTTTGCAAAACTCGTTTTTCGGTAATTTCGCCCTATTCGCGAGGCGCGGCGTCGTGCAAACTCGACCGTGGAAGCCGCGAACTCGTGCGAGTTACCCCAAGGTTGAGTATGGGCGCCGCCATTTTGTTTGCGTGACGTATTTCCGTTTCCGCCCGCTATGTGTAATCTCGCGCAATGAGAGCCTTGCGAATGCAAGTTCGCACGAGTTCGCGAGAGAAATCGCGTGCGAACTTACTTACACGCACGTGTTCGGGCCGCCATCTTGTTTTTCATTCATGTGTCTGGGCATGGTGTTTCTATCCTCTGTATATCTCTGCCATCCTTTGCTTGTTTTAATATTTTTTTGATCTATTTAACTTTTTTTCTATCCCTCTATTTTTCTAGATCTATATTTTTGTGTTTTAGGCTACTTTTGTTTACTTTTCAACTACTTTTTTAAACTTTTATTTCCTTCTTCCCTACTCTTATTCTTTTTCATTTTGTCTCTTCTTTACTGCTAACACCTGCCCAGAACATGGTCAAGACAGCTGTCAAGCTGCCCAAGACGGGCACCGCAGCCCGTGCCCGGCTCCCGTGTGGTCGCTTGAGGGCGGAAATGGTGGTGCCCCGGGAGATCTTCAGCCCTGAGGAGGTGGGCGCACTTGTTTTTTATGTGCAGCGCCGTCTCCCCAGGACCATCGCGGCAGGCGGCAGGATCGCTGCTGGTTATACCAACAGCCAGGAGCGACGGAAGCGGTGGGGGCAGGTGTGCCGGGCCCTTTTTAAGATCACGGGGTCCAGCGCACCTACAGCGCACCTACAATCAAGTGACCCACCGCTTGACCGATATCCTGGACCGAGAGCGTGACCTGCTAGACGTGCTGAGAGTGGAGGTCCCCGGGCTTGGTGAGTAGTAGTAGCAATTTTTTCATCACTCACTACTCTGTTTTTTCTCCTGCTCTGTGTGACTGTGTTATATTGCAAATGTTTGCTTTAATTTTTTTACAAAGAGCAATAATGCTGCTGATTACATTGATAAGAGAGGTAAATTAATATTTCAAAATCTTCTGTGCATTTCAGGTGCACTGTTCTCCTTCTCTGTGGCGGTGCCACTGCTTATTTGTTTTCTATTTTGTGTTCATTTAATTGGGCTGAGTAATGTATGAGTGTATTTTACAGAACTGCGTAATGCTAGACACAAAGGGGCAGATTTACAAGCCCCTTGTTCCACGTTTACGCTGCCTTACCTGACGCACAGCGACGTAAACGTGGCGCATCCCTGCGAGTCATGTACAACGTGATCCATCTAAGGAGATGCGCCACGTTAAGGTCTGGGCCTGCGCCACAATGGGTGCGTTCCCACGCAAGGGGGGGGGGTGGCGGTCAGGCAGCTGTGCGCCTCGCAAAAGTGCCTGCGTGAAATCTACAAGATTTAACGCAGGCACTTCCGCGACGCTGCTATGTCAATTCTTTATGCCCGCTTGCTTGAAGCAGGCGTAAGGACTGATGCGGTATGTTGAGTATTGGGCAGCCCTGAGCATTGCTATAGATGCGCCCCTCTTTCTTCACGAGATGCGTCACGCATCTGCCTACCCTTGCGCCAGGGTTTGCCGCATTGTAATAGCGGCGCATCTGCCGTGACGCAAGGTTAGTTTTGCGTTACGCATTTGTTCTGGTGCACATCTGGAGGTGTCCAGCTCAGAACTCGTAAGTATACCCCTAAGTGTCAGATTAGCAATTACCTGCGCATCCCTGCAAAGTGTGCGGCACGCAGCACCACCCATGGTGCGCCGTATTTACAATGCGGCACACCATGGTC
This sequence comes from Lissotriton helveticus, assembly GCF_964261635.1. Lineage (NCBI taxonomy): Eukaryota > Metazoa > Chordata > Amphibia > Caudata > Salamandridae > Lissotriton > Lissotriton helveticus. The sequence continues at coordinate 1,692,923,424 of NC_136069.1, read as the reverse complement.
CCAAAACGTCACCAAAGCGTTATGCATCGGTGCCGTAAAGGCGGCTCATTGATGGAGTTGCGTTGCAACGATGGCGCAGCTCCAGCAATGCTGCGTCAAGCCGTAAGTCTGCTTCATGCAGGCGCAGGGTTTCAGTGACGCATCATTGTCCTAAATGACTGATTGAAATTTTATATATTCCCCATAGCCACTTTTAGCATGCGTTCCTGCGCAGGAACGCCCTCCCTTGCGCTGGAACGCTCCCTAATGGCGCAGGGCTTTAGAATGGGATGCATCTCCCATATGCGTAACGTTGTTAATATACGCCACACCATGGCGCCTCTCATGTTGTGGCGCTGCGTCACAAAATTGACGCAAGAATGGAGCAAAAGTGCTGCAAGGGGCTTGTAAATCTGCCCCTAGAGTAGAGGCTCAGGTGCAGTCCTTCCTTTGTAGCCCTCATTTTGGATGAAATAGTTGGTTCTTGTTCTTTCTAAATGTTTGATTTGGTTGACAAGGACATCGGCAAGCAGCAATCATCAATGTTTTCTGTTCATTCTTTCATGTTGTACGTCAGGTCCGCCCAGGGGCAAGCGGACCGAAAAATCGGATGCAGTGGCTCCAAAGGAGGAGGATGCAGGCCAGGGCGGCGAGTGCTCCTTTGCTGGCCCCAGTAAGTTTTCATTTAAATATAGAGGACCTATTGTTGTCCAAGCGTTCCTAATTTAATTGTTTCGAAATAGTGTTTAGATAGGAGCAAAATCAATAATCCTACTGTTGCAGGGACAATTCTCCACAAACCGAACTATGGACACCAAAGACCAGAGTAATAATATTTCAGAGTGGCGTGTTTGGGACACTGTATAAACCTGGTAGTGTCAGCGGCACGGACTCCTCCTTGCAAAAATTGCAAAACTTTTCGCTCAGTCACTCTAGTCTGGAGGACCAAAAACCACAGAGTCTATTCAAGTTTAAAAGCTTTATTAAAAGTTTAAGTAAACACATATATTAAAATAAAGTTAGTTGGAAATGGAAAAGTGCTTGGTGCTGAGTTGATGAGTAATGGAACACATTTCTTGTGGTCGAGCCGAGCTTTCACCTGGTTTGAAGTTGATGTTGCTCTTGTCCTTAGAAGTCCAGTTTCTGTCTGTTCAGAGAAAAATGGTGTGTGTTAAAATTAAGCAAGCATTCAACAATTGTGACAAAAAAGTGAAGCAAGACAACAGCCTTCCCTGGAAGGAGGGACATTTTTACTTTAGACTAGAGTAGACAGTCAATTAATTTTTCTGTTGTTTTCACATTTTTTCATTCATAGACCAAATACTAGTGAGTGGTGTAATCTAACATTCTTAAATCTACTTTGTAGGTGGAACATCTGGTGGCGGGGCCAGCTCGATGTGGTGGTGATCATTGACTCTGAGTCCGAGGATCAATCTGGGGAGGAGGCGGCGCTAGAGGAGTCGGACCAAGAAGTACAGACTGTGAGGAAGGAGACAGTGGCGGTGGCGAGTACAGGTAAGCTGGATCATGGTACTATCTGACTCTTAGATAGGATATGATGTGTATCCAGTGGTGGCCCAGTGACAAATTACAATATGGTAATTACAGCAGGCTGGGACCGACAGACAGATAGAGGCAGAGACAGAGAGAGAGGAAGACAGAAGGAGAGAGAGAGAGGGAGGGAGCCAGAGGGAGGGTGAGGGAGGGAGACAGAGAGAGAGAGACAGCGAGGTAGAGGGAGACACAGGGAGACATAAAGAGGGAGACAGAGAGAGAGAGAGAGAGAGGGAAAAAGACATATCGCCTGGGCTTCTGCCAGATCTCTTTCATATGAAAGAGCATCAAACCAAGGATACAAGTGAGTTGTGCGAAGGGAAATGGTGATTCAAGCGCCCCCCCTTGCCCCTCCCTGCAGACGCCCATGATACTGGCCTGAATAGTTTTGTACTGCGCTGGCTAGTTGCTAGTTGTACTGTGACACAACTTCCTGCTGAATTATTTTGTGTTAATCATATTCTTAAAGAGCATTGGTTACATATTATGTCTTTCTTTCTTCATATAGTTGGCAATACTAAAACCTCAAAACCGACGAGGAGTATGCTGGCTGTACTGGCCCGGCAACGGAGGCTGGAAGCAACTGTTGCCGAATATCGGCGGCTGGTGGAACTGGAGGGGGACGACACGCACTCCAGTGCATCAAATCTAACATCTACATCCTCCTCCGTGACCCCATGTTCTGCCGGTAAGCGCAGTGCTCTAGCGAACCGGAGCCGTGCTGGAAGACACCACCGCCGAGCAGCAAAGGCTGCACCTCACAGTACTGTTAAGGCTCGCTTGCGCCGTGCACTCCGCAGAGTGTCCGACCTAGAGGCGGAGGTCCAGAAATGGAACGAGTATCAGAATGTGGTGGAGGGCCTCCGCTTAGATCACGCCACCCTCCAGGAGAAGTATGATGCCCTGGCCCTAAGGCATGATGCCCTGGAGGCCAAACTCAACACCCTGCATCCCTAGAGTGTCCTTTGCCCCTTTTGTAGAGACTTTTGGGGGGTGGAAATTGGGAGTTGGGTTTTTTGGGGACTTTTGAAGGACTATTTATTTGTTGGGGTTAGGGAGGGTCTTGCGGGAGATTATTTTGTTAGGGATATAAATATACTTTTTCAAACTTTATCTGAGCATACCTGTTTTTTTACTACGTTTGAGCTTGGTGGGTGGTGGTTTTGCAGTAAGTTCATTTAACTGAACACTGTCATCGTGTTGGTTCACGTGCAATAGGCCAAATGTTTTCCAAAGTAAATGCCTGTCACAGAGTTTGTTAATTCAAGAGCCCTAGGACTTTACTGCACTCAGCACTGCCCGCCACAATCGCAGGAAGGCATGCAGTGCACTTCCATGCACAGCATGGCAGGCACCCCGCGGTGCCTGTCGTGCTGTGCATGGAACTGCTGGGGGGTACGCACCCCCCACCCCCCTGGAGTCCATGGGGGGACTCTGCATGCCTTTCTGTTGCGTCATAGCCACCACGGAAAGGCATTCAAAAAGTCCCAGCCTAATATGGCTGGCGGTGTCTGATAGACACCACCACCATAGAACCCTTTTCCGTCCGGTCGCAAAGCGACCGGGGCGGAAAAGCGGCAGACGGTCTTTCCATCCGCCGCGGACCCCCCAGCTATACTAATATGGCGGGGGTCATTCCGGGACGGATGGCGGGCGGATCGCCCCCACCAGGCCGGCAGTGGCTACTGCCGGCCTGGCGGGGGCGATCCGCCCACCATCCTAATGGGCCCCTTGGTGTGACTTGGCCTAATTGGAGTGAGTCAGGTACGCAGCCTGATACGAGAGAGGCATTGATGATTTTTGTTCGAATCAGGAAGATGATATGGTTGATATTTGGTACTTAGGGATCGGTACTGTGGGTTTAAGCTTTAAGTTCGGGATTATTTTGAAGACTTCTCCTTCTGTCATAGGTGTAAAGTTTGTCCACTTAGCATTGTTTTTCAGTTGTAGGAGTTTATTATTGTCTTTGGTTTATCTTGGGATACTGTGGTCCTTGGTTGAGTCTTAGGTCAGCGGTTTCCATGGTGCCTTGTGTGTCAATGGAGCAGGCAGGCTGGGATGTCAGACTTGTGCCATGGATAAGAGGTCATTCAATTTTTGCAACTTTGCCAGTGAAGAAGTTGGATATTGAACATTGTGCGATCATCAGTGGGTGTTTGATGGAATGGACTTTGATTCCAGTTAGTCCAGGTTAGGTTAGCAATCAGGACAAATTTAACATACTCTGTATTGCATATAGGGCTAGTCACTGCAGGACAATGCCATCCATCTGGGTAGGAAATAGAGGGATGAAATCTCATAGAGGACAATACCAAGGCCCCAATGCAGTGAGAGAGTATCAATTAAAGGCCCAGGTGCTTAGTGAGAAAGTACATTATGTAGTGCAAGCACCTGTGCAAACTATAGTAAATGGGAATGTAATCCTCTTCCCATTCAAAGGTCTCCCACTAGCCTGGGTTCAAAGAGCCTGGAAACAGTAATGAACCAGGAGTCCTAACGAGGTTGGGCTGGTAGGTCTTATTAAACCCACGTAAGTAAAAATGTCAAAATTGTAAAATGTCTTCCTTAGTCTCAGATCAGAAAACCAAGGAAAGATGACAGTCTGGAAATAATGAGTAGAAGCAGAATGCATTGCTAATCACAGGATTTTACCAGGACTTCACTATCCAGGCTGTACATCAGAATATCCAGATTTCTTTGGGGAGATGGGGCAGTTTAATGTATATATGCTGTTAGTCCTGATTGAGTGAAATGAAATCCCTTTCTCTACAGATCAGCTATGGATCACTGCTCTCCACGCTGAGTGACAAGACACAGTTTCCATCTTTTCTGCGCACGGTGCCAAGCAACACCTTCCAGATCATTGCCTTGGCACAGTTAATGAAATTCTTCAGCTGGACATGGATTGGTATGATCATCTCTGACGATGACGTGGGAATGTTGGGGGGACAATCCATAAAAAGATTAATTGAGAAGAATGGGGGTTGTGTTGCATTCATGGAAAAAGTACATCTAAGCTACTCCACGGCCAAGATCACCAATGTTGTTGAAATTGCCAAGAGACATACTGTGAAAGTAATCATTGTTCACAGCCCCGAGGTCCATTTGAAGAAGGTCATGGAGGTCTTCTTTGCTCTGAATGTGACAGATAAAGTCTTTGTCTTCTCCGCATCCTTCACAATGACTCTTGGACTCTTCTCCAGGCACACCTGGACACTCTTCAATGGATCTCTGGCACTAGTCCTCCATTTCTCACAGATGCCAGGCTTTGAGTGGTTTCTTACCCACCTAAATCCATTGCAAGATTCCAGTGATGAATTTATGAAACTCTTCTGGGAGGAAGCTTTCAGCTGCAAGTGGCCAGGATCTAACACAACTAAGATAATGACGGCGATGGAGAACAATGGAATCCAGGTTTCTTGCTCAGAGAACCAGACATTACATAAAATGGCAGCTTTTCTTTTTGAATTAAATGATCTCAGTTTCTCCTACCACACCTACCTCGCAGTTCATGCCTTTGCCCATGCTATGAACTCATTGATATCCTGTAAACCTGGACAAGGACCGTTCATTAATAGTGATTGTGCTGATATCAATAACTTTCAACCTTGGCAGGTAAATAAGTAGTGAGAGTATATATCGTAATAGGTCATAAATGCCTTAATGTCTCAGTTTTATAGCTTAGTCATGATATTTGAGTCATGATATTTGTTCACATTGATGGGTCTTTCAACAGCAGCGTAATCAAAATCTTAGCTTGAAATTTAGCTCTGGGCATCCTATCTTTATTGAGAAACTCCACTGTGGATATACATGTCTGTTTATAATCAGTAAACATTCTTACATTTTTATTTTACTAATGACTTTGGCACAGTTTAATGAACTTTCATAAAATATAACCCAAAATAAGGTCATCACCTTTCTGAAAACTTTCAGGGTGATTCGTCCAGCGAGGGCCTGAAAAAAAGAGGGGGCGGGAGGCAAAACAAGTTTTTCCTGGGCAATTTTTCATTGGAATTTAAGGAATCATTTCAGCTAAAAAAAGATAATCAGAATGACCTCACATTTGGCAGAACGTTGGATCTTTACTCAAAAACATGATTTGTGTAATTTGGTGTGAATCTGTTAAGCCGTTGTTGGGAAATTAAGGCTCAATATATATTGTGAGTTGGTCCTGTGGGAGACCAGCAATACTCCGGCAGGACCACACATTTTAAAACGTGTGGGCCTCATTTATGAAAAGTGACGCATTGCTGCATTAAAACAACGTTTCACTTTTCATTGCGCCCTCCTTGCTGCATGCTGGATGTGTCATTTTTACAGTATGAAGCATCATGTAGCAAGGAGTTACATAGTCACGCACCTCCATCAATGGGTCATTTCACATGGGCAAGTCCCATTTCAAATGTGCCTGCATCAGTCCTACGCCTACTGTGAGGCAGGCGTAAGATATTGACGCCTTTGCACCCTAGAAGTGACGCAGTGAAATCTCATTGATTTCACTGCGTCACTTCTATGAGGCTTACTTGCGTCAGAACACCCCCCCTGCATTCATTATACCTGGTGCAGGTATAATGTGGTGCAGGAGTTTACAAAGTGACGCATCTACCTAGATGCAACACTTTGTAAATATGATGCAACATGGCGCATTTTTTACCCTGCTGGTGTGTTACAAAAAGTGACGTACCTGCGGCGCAAAAGTGACGGTAGGGCTCACAAATGAGCCCCTGTTTGACTGGGAGGGCATTTTTTCCATTTGCCTGTTCGTACCAGGCCCATGGAACAGAGGAATCTCATTTTCTGGCTGCAACACATACAAAGATCCTGAGACATCCATTACAATACATGGAGACCTGGTCCTGTGTTGTGAAATTTTAAAATAAATGAAGTAATGAGGGGGCGGGCAGTGGTACCATGAATGTCTTATAGTTTTTAGGGCCCCTTAGTTGCAAGCCGCTATTAACAGACGAAATGCTTACATTTCTCAGTGCTTTTCCAAATGTCCATACGTGTTGCACTGTGCAGCGCGTATGCAAAGGGGGAAAAGCTTTGCATTGTGTCTAGCCACAGTATTTTGCACAGGAAAAGTACCCTTCCTGTTCAAAACATATGCTACACTCATGCACACACCCTAGCCCTACAGTACTAATGGTGCACAGCAGCTGAAATCAGCGCCAGCGCAAGGGAAAGGGAAGGAGAGAGCCATATCTCTGAAGATATGATGCTCTCCACTCCCTCCCTGTCGCACAATGCAGCGCAGCCTCGCGGGGGCCGCGCTGCATGTTTTTTTGTAAATCTTCCTCTAAATGTTTCTATTTTAAAACCAAGAACGTGGCTCCAGCAAGAACCTGTTTGTGTGTATTTTTTACATGTATTGTAACGTGGTTTACATTTTTCGAAATATTTATAGAAATTTAAATTAAACTCAGAAAAAAGGACATCAGAACTTGGAGATTCAAAAAAGCTATTTTTTCCCATACTGATGTTTGATGACTAACTTATTTTTGGCCAACATGCCTTGTTTACTGATGATCACTAATGCATTGCACTTTGCACAATATTGGTAAGCAAAAATTATGTTGGGTTGGCACTGGAGGACTTAAGATGGGACACTGTTCATAGATGCAATGGAGGGTCCAGAGGTGGAGGTGGATGCCTCCTGGGCCTGGCATCACACTGATGCTCCACTCTCACAGAGCATGTGGGATGCACCATTCTCATGTGCTTCCTCAACTCCAAGGAGTTTTTTGAAGCACTGCGTAAGTAGTCCTTTGCACATATGCAGCAGGTAACAATTTTCGCAGTGACTTTCTTCTTCCCTGGCGGGAAACTGAAGAATTGCCACATAAGTAACTCCTTGATGGGTGGTGGAGTTTTTTGCTGCTGCTGCTATCTCTCTGTCTTTCCAACCCTCTTGTGATGCCATTTTAGGTAAAATTCCCACAAAATGTGGGAAAACAGAGAAACAACAGCAGGGTTCAGCACAAGATGCTTTAACTGCCAAAAGCGAATCTCAAAAGAAGTTGGAAGGGAGGGAACTTCATGTAAATCGAGAAAGACACTGATGTTAACCCATCAAATGGTTTTCAATGTGTGTCATAGGTATTGCGGTACTCCTGCGGGACCGCAACAACAAAAAGCGAGACAATTTCATATAAAAACTCAAGGGAGCCTCATTTATTGATGATCATCATTAATTGACTCAATTAGAATAGCATTCAAGTGGTTGTGGGTCCCGCAACATTAGTACAAGCATACCGCAGGACCCTGGAAAGTGAAAACAATACAATGCATAACACACATTAATTTTCATCAATAAAGAATACTATCAAAGTTTCACTACAAAATCTAAAGGCAAAATTGACCTCATGGGTAACTTTGAAAGTAGCTTTTACTTTACGTAAAAAAACTAAAAATTCACATCATAATAACCCCTAGACATTCACATAAGAAAACAAAAACTTAAAGAAGCGTTATAGTTATAGTTAGATGACAATGAGAGTTAATGAGTTATTTTTTAAACTCAAAACGCACAGAAATGTGCCTAATACAATTCAGTGAGCTGACTATAACTTGTGTCCCCTCAATACACTGCTTATGACCTCACATACTACATCACTCATGATATGTTCAATTACCTAACTGATGACATCTCAATGACACCACTGATGACATCACTGGTGATATCATGAATGAAATCATTCACCCACCCCGCTCAATTTACTCAACAAACCAGTACAGCATTTCCAACATGTTCATAGGTACTAGATGGTACAAAATAACGTGAAACATAAACTACGTTAACATATGTGCTTATATACAATAGTTATACTGTACCCACTCCCTTAGACACTTGAGGCCCATTAGGAGGCCAAGCCTCTACAATGCACATTGTTGACACTGTGCACAAGTCTCCTTAGAGAGACCACTTGTCTCAGATACACAGACACCATTATGTGGCCAAATCACTACCACACACAGACTTCATCCTTTGCACAACTCCTCACTGAGATTCCACTCCCTTCAGACACCCAAGAACCTTAATGTGGTAAAATCCCTACTATGCACAACCTTTGACATGTACAGTAGTCTTCATGGAGAGCTTACTCCCTCAACACATATAAGCCACTTTAAGAGGCCAAGCATGTTGAAAGTATGTATTCTCATTCTCATTTGCAGCACAAAAGGTATCTAAAATTTGATCTAGATAAAGGTCACTAGATACCTTGCAGTTTGATAATCGTACATCAAACTGTCACACTCATTGGGTGATGTTATTGTGATGTCATCAGTGATATCATCAATGATGTCATACACTAGCATTATATGCTTTCCTTTGTCACAGACATGAAAGATTTTAGTATGCCTCACTGTATGTCACTCCTTAGCCTTTTGAAGGTCTAGTCCAAGTTATCTGCATTAGAAAGGTTCTAGTAGGTCAGATTCACCTATGTCCATGAACAAGAGAGTCTACAAGGGCAGTCCTCTGCAGCGTTCTTACTGACCACTATACGTTGCCTAATCACTGTTGTAAGATTCACATTTACAGCAGAATAGCTCATATTTGTATCTTGCAATGGAGGTTTAAGCCTTTGGCACTGTACATATTCAATCAAATAATCAATTGGTAGATTTGTATAGCGCTAGGTGTCACTCGTGAGGGTATCCAGGTGCTGGATACTCTTTGCAGCTTCTATCCATTTGCTCATCACCATCCTGTGTATAGCAATATGAATATGAGCTGCATTTATTAACTGCAAAACACACAAGATGATCAACAGAATGTTGCACATTGGCAAAACATTCACCCTCAGTGACAGATCTGGGTTTAATCCATCTTTATTTTGCTCACCACGCCACCCCTGTTCAGACATGGCCATATGCAAATCAGTCTTGACCCTGTGCCACATGGGAACAGTCCCTGGTTGAGTAGCATGCGGTTGTCTGCTGTGGTTGCTGCTAAATCCGGACTGGGCAGTATCTAGGATGGAGTTCTCTTTGATGAAGGCAGTCAGCTAGGCATTTACGAGTCTCTCAGTGACTTTCGCTGCGAAGGGGAGGAGAGAGATGGGCCGGTAGTTTTTCAGGTCCGCAGGGTCGGCCATTGGTTGCTTGAGGAGGGGTTTAAGGCAGCTCCACCCACTTCCAGTCATCTGGGAGGATGCCTGATTTGAAGAAGTCATTGATGGTCCATCTTAGTTTGGGTGCGATGGTGTCCCTTTGGATTATGTGCGGTGGGCAGTGGTCCGTTTGGGCTCCTGAGTGGGTTTTCGTCATGGTCGCGGGATGTGCTCCACAGTGGTGGGGTCCCAGATCATGAGGGTAGGCTTGTCGGCGGAGGTGGGGATGGGGGTGGTGTCCGGCATCTGTTCGCTGAAGTTGTCGTAGAGTACCTTGATCTTCAAATGGAAGTAGGAGCTGAGCTTGTCGCAAAGTTCCTGGGAATGAGTGACGTCCATGGCTTCACTGGGGGTTTAGCAAACTGCTGTATGACGGTGAACAGTTCCTTGGCGTTGGTCTGGACTTTGTCTCTTATGAAGGGCCCTTGGGTGTCTCCTATGCTCTTGTAGTATTCCTTCAGGGCGCACCCGTGGTTGTTCCGTGCCTCCATGGTTTTGTGGTTTCTCCAAGTTTTCTTTGGGCATATGCAGGAGTGTCTGGCTTCTTGTAGTTCTGTGGTGAACCAGGTGGCGTTGTTTGGAGCGGTGGCAGAGGGGTGCAAGCTTGTCATGGCAGCAGGAGATCCAGCGGTGAAATTCTATGGCTGCGGAGTTGGTGTCGGTTGTTGGGCTGGGGTGTATAGGAGCAGAGTGGCATTGAGGAGTTCCTCTGTGACCTTGCTCCAGTTCCGTTGTGGCGGGCACAGGCGGGTTTGTGTGCAGTGGTTTTGTTGAATGTAAAATGGATGCAGTGGTGGTCCGTCCAGAGTGGTTGGGTGGTGTGGCTGAAGCAGATGTTTGTCCCTCCTGGAAGATGGGTTTGAGGGTGTGTTCAGCTCTGTGGGTGGGCGTGTTGACCAGCTGCTTCAGTCTGAGGTTGGCAAGGTTGTCGAGGAGAGTGGAGGAGTCGGGGGAATTGCAGTTGGCAAGGTGGAAGTTTAGGTCCCTGAGTAGAATGTAGTCCGTGGAGGTGATGGCGTGGGGTGCTGCAAGCTCAGCGATGGTCCTTGCGGACTGGGTGCGTGGTCCTGGGGCTGGGCTGGATCTGGAAGCGGAGGTGTTCCGTGTTAGAGTTACTGATGGAAGAAAATTGAAAAGGGTTTGGTGAAATATTTACAAAAACTTGCCCTGATGCTGCAATTCACCCCTGCCCAAAGAAGGAGGCAATGTCCAAACTTGATAAACAACATCACTTTCTTCTCAAGGTACATGTATGGTATGCAGTGGCACATGATCTGTGCTACAGCACAGTCTACTGAAATCTCACTAGTCCAGTCACTACTCAGCTAGCATTAGCTTGTATTAGCGTGTATAGGTGCAAGCATACCTATAAACCCACCAATTAGATGGTTCAATTAGTTGTGGGCCTACAGCATAAACCCTAAAACTTACTCTTAAGGAATTCTTGTAGTGGGGGACCAGGGGAATGTTGGCACCCAACACAGGAATTTGAAAATGTTCTAAGTCCTGGGGTGGTCACAGGGGAGGGTTTAAAAAGCAATATTTAAAGGTCAAATGGAACTACAGCTACATTTCTAATAGTTCCAGAATCCTGCAGCCTTCTCCTGTTAGGCCTGAATTCCCATTCTATGAGGTGAAGTCAGAATAATCCTCAAGATTTGTTGGCACTATTGAAAGGTGCATACAGGCTTCCTGGACCATTGGAGCATGGCTGAAGAATACTTCCACTTGCAAGATTTATAGGTGACGTATCTTCCGCTGGGCCTCAATGTTAAACAAAGTTGACAAATCCTGAATAGTGGGGATGCAACAACTTCTGTTCCTTGAGCAAGTGTAATCTAACTTCTGTTTCTCAGCGGTCCCCTTAGTCAGCTGGGCTCTGCACTCAGCTGGGAGCTAATCACTCCTCCTGAGAAAATGGATTGCAGCTTTTTTCTCAGGCAGGTCTGTCTTTCTCCTTGCACATGTTAAATGCAGCAGTGGTTTCCTCTGGCTCAGCCCAGATTTCTGCTTATTCTGGAAAGTGGTGGAAACTGCCAGATTCCTAAGTCTGCACCACAAATCCTTGGGAAACTGTGCTAGTCAAGGTGCTCAATAGTTATGACTAGACCTGGCTGATGGGATATTGTGCAACTTTTCAGTCTTAGGGTACTATGCTGATCATAGAGAACGTTGCACAAAGGTATATTGGTTGATAGCAATTGACCTTGAGCCAGGTAAAGCATGTCCAGCGAAAATGTATGTGTGCCGTAGATGAGGACAGAACCCATATCTGATGACAGCAGGATTAGTGGAGTGAGTAATATCAACAATATCAAAGGAAAATGTAGTGACTTCAAAGGGGTTAATACATTCATCCCTCACCAAAGATGTATTTGAATGTAAAACTTGCAGGGTTCCAAGTCTACCATCAATCTGAGGCAACCTCACACTAAGCCATCCCCCATGCTGTCAATCACCTGATACCTCAGTCATATTTATTAAGCGTTCCTGCAAAGCAGAGCAGCAAGCAAAGTTGATGTGCTTCACTGCGTGAATGGGAAGGAGCTAAACAGCATTACAGGTGGTGTTGTTTTTCTGCAGAAAGGGATACTCTCCCAGACAAAAACAATCCATGGAGGCATATTTATTGTTCCATGTGTGCTGTAGAATCCAGCACATATTGAAATGGAATGTAACAAGGAAAAATAAAAATATTTCTCCTCACTACTCCTCTGTCAGGTGGGTGCACCATTTGTGGTGCAAGCCCAGGATTACAAGTCGTTATAAATCTGAGTTTGTGTCAAAATACATTGGTGAAAAATTGAAAATACCCATGAACCACCCATGTAATGTCTACCTGACACAAATTTGCACAAAGCAGTTCATGCATCACTTTGTATTTGCTATACAACTTAAAGACACATAAATCTACTTTGTATGCCTTAGTAAGTGCCAAAAAGGATCTCGTGCCAGGGCTGTGCCACAAAATTGAAGCAACCCTAATGCACAAACATACAAGATCAGGACCCTCAAGTCTAATGGGAGCAACCATTCAAGTAGCGAATTCTACAATCTCAATCAGGTCCAGGTTTTACAAGTACATCTGCAAGTACACTTTACATCTATGAAGAGGGGCAAAAGAACCCATTCAAAAGGGAACTGGGCTGAAGTTTGCACAGGGAAAGGCTGTAGGCATAGCCGTGGTCACTCTCTAAAAAAGAGGATGCAATGTGGGTGACCTCTCCACCTCCACATCCTGCTCTAGTGTCTCATAACCATCTACATGGGAGAATGGCCACTGGGTGAGGTTGTTTGTAATATTCACTGCAGGAACAAGCATTGGCAATGCTAATAGTTCAGGTGTATGAAGGCACTGTCAAACTAGACCTAAAATACATGTTCTTTAATGACTGCCCTCCTCCCATCTGTGCTGCTGCCAGAGAGAAACACTGCAAATCATGTAGTGATCTAAAACACTTGAATAGCATGATAATGGCGTATGTGTGCCTCTAAACGTTCAGGTTCAGGAAGCTGGATAAATAGTGATCACAGCCGTGGCAGGGGGCAATCACTTTTTTGCGGAAATACACAGGGTCCGCCCAATCACAAGATGTACTTCTGGTTCCCAACATGCCAAAGCACCTCTCACCTGCTGATTCTCACATGATTGTCTGGTGACTGCTGCACTGTCATGCCAAACCATAAAAATGCAGCCTTACCCAGAAAAAAGATACAAGTCAGCAAGTCTCTCCAGACCCATGTAGAGGACTTTTGTCTCAACAGATGAGCATTCTCCCATTTAAATGTCTTACTTACAGTTCTAAATATGTCCTAGAAATGATGCCTAATCAGTGAATAAATTGCATAAAATATAGTATTGTGAGCATGTTACTTGTTCCTCCCGACCTCTGAACAACAATCAGTCAGTTATGGTGCCCACTCCACACCTCCATCCAAGAACAGATCTGACTCAGCACTCAACAGTTCTTCTAATTTTCCAGTGGTTCTTTCAACATGTCAAAGAGACTATCTTTCTGTGTTCTAATCCCTCAGGTTCTCCACTATGTGAAGAACATAAACGTCACGCTGGATACAGGGGCGGACATATACTTTGATGTGAATGGAGATCCTGTGAACGCTCTTGACATCTTCAGTGTGCAGGTATTTGATGACAATGACATCCGGCTGATAAATGTGGGCAAGTTCGACTCCCTACAAGGTGAAGAAGTGCATGTCAATGCCAAGAGCATATTGTGGTCCAACAATAACCAGGTGAGGAGGGTTTATTTCACATATTGTTATCTGTATGGAAGACATGTTGCCATTTTACTTTACATAAAATGTGCCCCATGCACCTCACCAACCACACTGACTTCCAAAAATATTTCAAACACCTCAGCCCAGCATGATTCCTACTTGCAGACAACCCGCGCATATATGGAACTAGATCTGGAGGTTGTACCTCCTCATACCACACTCCTAAAGCCTGGAAAGATCACCCCCAGATCAACCTCCTCTGTTCATGAATTCAGGTATGGAGCTGAAGACCTGGCTCTTCACTTAGTCCCCCAGGTAAGTTCTGCAGTATACACATACACATAACATAACATGTACCATAACAACAAGACAGATGAACTCTAAGGAAGGTGCATGGTTATGATTAACTGAAACATAAGAAGCAGACCACCATCAGTACATTTCCTCCTCATCTGTCTTAAGCATCCCAGACCTGTGTACATAAGGAGCCATGACTTCCAGGAGAAAATTACCCTCAATCAAAGAGCTTGAGTAAGAGGACAGGAGTAAGGTGTAAGGGGGGAAACTTAAACGTAAGATGCAAGGGTTCCGATGGAAGGTAAAGATTATTGGGTTAAATATATGGAGTTATGGGTAAAGGGATAGGTGTTTGAGGGCTTATGGGAAGGGGCTTGTGTAGGGGGGAAAAGAGTTTGTGAGTATGTTATTGGTGGGGGTTTAAGAGTAAAGAGTTAATGGTAAAAAGGTATAGGGCAAGGAAGTAAGAGGTTAGGGATGTAAAGGTAAAGAAGTAAGTGTAAGGAGCAGAGGGTAAGTGCTATGGTTTAGGATAAAGGGTTTATATGAAGTGCTAAGGGTTAGGGGTTAAGCGTAGGAGTAAAAGGTTAACGTAGTAGGTTACGGACAAGCAGTAAGATTACAGGGATAAAACTAGGAGTAAGGAGTAATACATTAAAGATAAAGATAAGGGGCAAGGTTAAGAGTAAGGAGTTGAGGGTAAGGTACGGGTAAGGGGTTAAGATTAGTGAGTAAGCAAGCAGTTGTAAACAAGTGAGGGTAAGCCAAATGGTAACCTGACCTTGTGAATAGACCTTTCCTTGTGTCTTTCTCAATCCCTAACCCTCTCCATAGTGGCCTCTTCCTGCTCTTTGTTTTGTTTTACCTCCTTTCCATTGAAAGCTTTTTCCCCTGTGCCCCCTCTCTCTTCCCTACAGTCTACTGTCTTTCTTGCTCCTTGGTTAAACTGAATTGCAGCTATTTTTAAATCCTGCTACTCCTGTACCTTTGTGAAAGAAGCTGTGGCTGGCTGTGAGTGTGCACGTTTGTTTTGGGATCTCTTTTTTTTTATTTTTTATTTTATTAATTTTTGTGGCAGAGGTAAATTACATAAGCAAATACAATTGCAACAATAGAAAAAAAGTGAAGAAGAGAAAGAAAAAAACAATTAATAGCACCCAATAAAACACTAAGGCACATACAAATTCATTAGAATACTTCTGCAGATGGGAGACCCCTCCCCCCATATCACATAATCAAATAACTAACACTTAATACATAAATAGCTTTTTCAAATCCAAGTTTCAATCGGGGACTATAATTTTTGAGCAAAGGTCTTTCTTTTCCGCCCCTTAAATTTATAGACAGCCTTTTCCATCCTGTATATATTTAACAGTTTAAATTGCCAATGACTAAAAGTTGGGGGGTCCTTATCTAGCCACCGTGAAGTTATGCAAGATCGAAATACTGCCATAGTTTTAAATAAAAAAACCTTCTTCTGCTGCTGACAGCACTTCAGATTCAGTTTGAATTCCGAAAATTATAAGTACAGATGATAAGATCACATTAGTATTCATCACAATATTTAGAAATTCTTGAACTTTAGATACAAATTGCATCAATTTCGGGCAACAAAAAAACATATGGTTTAGATCAGCTGCAAAGAACCCACAGCGACTACAGTTTGTACCCTTTAGTGCTTTCCACTTTGCAAGTTTTAAAGGTGTATAATACAGGTCTAAGGCAGACATAAAATGCTGACTTTTAAGAGAGCCATTAACTAAGACCCTATTACATATCTCAAAAGCCCTAGAGACATATATTCCCTTAATTCCCAAGCTTTTTTGTCACTTCTCCGCATAAAAGACTAAATCATCTTGCATCCTGTCTAGCAACAGTTGGTATACGACACCGATTCGATTTTTCTTTCTGCAACTCTGTAGGACATCTTTTGTCTGCATTAAGTCAATATGTAATAAATTATTGGTTTCCAGAAAGCTACGAATCTGCAAGAATTTAAAAAAATCACCCCTTATAAGTCCAAATTTTTCCTGTAGTTCTGCAAATGAAACAAGAGATCCATTTTGATATAATTGCCCCAACAAATAAACCTGCGAGACTTGCCATCGATGCATAGCGGGATCCGCGAAGATCCCAGAAAGAGGACTATTCCCATAAAGCGGAGTGTAATAATTGAGCTTTGGTAAAAGATGAAACTTCTTATTTATTTGTTTCCATATCTGAAATACGATATCATTATCTTAAACTTTGTTTTTTTATAATAGCTCGGTTCTAAAAATTTCACCAGGCATTGTCGCGCCTCCTCCCCCAGCAGCATTTCATATATAGATGGTGTCATAAATGTTTCTAGACTAAAATCATGAAATAATAGAATCCCCATGAGTTTAAGTATGACTGCCCAATAATAAAGTCGGAAGCTCGGTATTCCCAGGCCTCCGCGCAGTTTCGGCAAAATACACCACTTTAAAGATCTTCTGGTACGATGGTAGCCCCATAAAAACCTAGATACCATTCGATCTATTTTATTAAAAAGGGACGAAGGAAAGAAAAGTGGTATAGTGCAAAAAAAATAAAGAAATTTGGGAAAAATCAACATTTTCACCACATTTGTACGGCCATAAAGTGACAAGTGCAAATTATTTAGCCTTTCTAATGTCCTATTTGTAGAAATTAACAAGGGTCCAAATTTAGCCCAACTATGTCCTCCACCTTGGCCGAAATAGTTACTCCAAGGTATGTGCCTGTGGGAGCTAGAGCTATACCTGTCGGTTGACCGACAGATGAGTGTAAAATTTGAGTTTTAGAGATGTTGAGCTTATATCCTGATAGTGCACCAAACTCCTGTGCAATTTCTATAATTTTGGGTATAGCTAAAGCAGCATCTGAGGTCACAATGGCAACATCGTCTGCATAGGCAAAAACCTTATGATCAACATTATGCACTTTTACTGGTGGAATCCCTGTTTCTTTAATACGTTTATTCAAATATGGCTCTATATAGAGTGCAAACAGTAAAGGGGAACAGGGACAGCCCTGCCTTGTCCCCCTGGTGATCGAGAAAGAATCAGAGATTTCTATACCTATACGAATCGCTCCTTTAGGACTAAATTTAGAGCGCCTGTATGGCCATAATAAATTCTAGCAGAAGACCCTTCCAGGCCAGAACAGACCACAGGAATCTCCAGTAAACCCTGTCAAAAGCTTTTTCAGCATCTAGCAGGATAACCCCGACTGGAGATTCCGTGGCCTGTGCCCAGTCTAACAATGTAATGACACGCCTTATATGATCTGTCGTGTCTCTGTTCTTGATAAAACCATGCTGAATCTCAGATACTAAATCAGGCATCATATTGTTTAATCTGTCGGCCAGAATTTTTGAGAAAATCTTACTGTCTGATGTGATAAGGGATATTGGTCGGTATGAACCTAGTTCTTTAGGATCCTTACCTTTCTTACTAAATACTACGATTGTAGCCATGGACCATGAACTAGGTGGGTTCCCTTGGAAAGCTTGATGGAATATCTTAAGTAGCTCTGGTTTGAGCATATTCCTATAGGTGCGATAAAATTCAAGAGGGATTTGGTCTGGCCCCATTGCTTTCCCAGCGTCAAGACTAAGAATTGCATTTTCAATCTCCTCCCATATAATAGGAGCTGATAAAAGAGCTCTGTCATCTTCGATCAGCGGTGTATTTTCGATATACCTCAAATAGTCCATTGGATCACTAGCTTTATTAATTTCGTTATTGGTGTCGTTATATAATACCTTATAAAAACAACTGAATGCCTTTAGTATCCCTGCTTTAGTCTCCTGAAATACTCCATCTAAGTCCTTAATTCCCACTATTTCATTTAACGTTGCTTTCTGTCTGAGCCGTTGAGCTAAAATCCTCCCTGTCTGCTCACTGTATTCATAACACTCAGCTCTGTGTTGTTTATATTTAACCGCTACCTGGTCTGCTACATATGAATACAAAATAGACCGCTCAATAACTAAAAGTCGCTGGGCCTCCTCAGAGCCTTGCCTGTCTCTAAGGGCAGAAGCAAGATTAACTTCAGCCTCCCGGACTTTATCTAATCTATCTTTAAAATCGGCTTGGCTCTTCTTACGTTTGAAATTGGAATAACTGATTGTTTCCCCCCGCACAATAGACTTAAAAGTATCCCAGACAACTCGTGTTGAGGCCGTCCCATTGTTCCGCTCAAAAAAATACCTAATTATTCCAGCCATAAATTGAAGATATTCTTCATCAAGTAGTAAATTTCTTTGAAATGACCACTGTATATTAGGTCTACCACATTTAGAAGGTAAAAATAATTCAATTTTAACTGGATTGTGGTTGGAGACCAGTTGTGGTAACACCTCAACCTTCACGTTCTCCATAAACGAAGAGGAAACAAAAAAATAATCTAAGCGGACAAACTTTCGATGAGGGGTCGAAAAAAAAGTATAGCCTGGGTCATTAGCTTGCAATTTATACCATACATCCACTAGCCCTTTTCCTAGTACTAGTTCTCTTAGAGCTCTATAAGTCCTCTTTTTACGACCAATATATTTCCTCTCAGACCTAATATTCCAATTCGCTTCGATGTGAATATTCAAATCCCCACATAGGATTATAGGCTGAGGCCAAGTTGAAATTTCTGCATTAACAATATTAAAAACTTCGTTATCGTCCAAATTGGGGCCATAGATACAGCAAACAGTAAATTTATGCCCTTTCACGACTAATTCCACAAGGCCCCATCTACCCCATTTATCCGCTAAAGTTCTAAGACATTTCCCCACCCCTTTCTTCATACAGATTGCAATGCCTCTTTTAACACCGATTTGTTTAGAGGTGACTAGAAGTTCAAGCCCCAGATTTTTTAAAAGGGCTCGTTTATCCCAGGGAACAAGAAATCAACACCTAAAAAACTGTATTATTCTACGAAGAATCCCTACTTTTTTCGGGTCATTGAGGCCATTGATATTCAAGGTACAACATTTTATTTTCTTATCCATCCTGTAGCAATAACCAGAAAGGACCAAAGAAATCAACAAAACGTTTTGGGATCTCTTTTCATGTCAGCTATACTTTGTACGGGTTGTTGGTGTATCGCCCGCCAGAAACCTCTAAAGAGTTCAGGGGGGCACTGATTGAGGCAGTTAGCTCTCTGTCTTTGAAGCCTGACAATTTCAGCATTATTGGTGATTTAAATCTTAATTTGGACAATCTGCGTGATGCGGATATAGGTAATTTTCTAGATGGCCTTGCTGCCCTTCAGCTAACTTAATTTATTTCAGCCTCTACCCATCCTGCAGGTCATTTGCTTGACCCAGTTTTTTCTAACCTCTCCGCTCTCACTGTGGGCACTCCCATCCCGATGAGCTGGACCGATCATTTCCTGGTTCCCATGACACTCCCGGGGGTAGAGCCCTCTCAGAGGGTTGCTCAGTAGATGATACTTAAACGTCCTTGGCACAAACTGAACTCAGGCCAATTTCATACCCTCCTCACCACGCATCCCCTCTGTATGCCGGATGACCCTGATGCAGCCAATAAAGCTCTAACTGACTGGGTTTGGTGGCCTTTTGATAAACTCATCCCTGAAAAGAGGTTTAAATGCCGCAGCAGTAAATCCAGCCCTTGGTACAACAGCAAACTTGCTACAATCCGGAAAGCCTGTAAGAGGTTGGAACAGGCATGCAGACAGGACTATGACCCTGCCCTGAAGGTGCAGTATCAGGCTGCAATTAAGAACTATCACAGGGCCATTCAGAATGAAAATGGTTCTTTCTTTGCTGACAAAATCAGTACTAGCAGCAATCCAGTGAAAAGTATTTTTTCAATGCTAAAAGATCTCAAAACAGTAGGGTCTCCCACTGCACCCTTGATCTTGTCGGATCAGCAGTGCGAGGATCTGGCAATCTTTTTTATTAAGAAGATGGATAACATCTGCACGACCTTCCCCCCTGCTTTGATTAGATCTGGCCCTGACCATAGACCTCTCTCTATTTCTACATGCACTGTCCTCCCCCTATCTATCCCGATTAGATGCATACACTATGTATTAAGGTTAAATCTGCGTCCCATGCTGATCCTCTTAAGCCTGAACAATTCCTAAAATCGTTGTCTCCTCTACTCGCTCCTTTGTTTCAACTGATACATTTTTCTATGGCTAAGGCTGTTGTCCCCAGGGCTTGGAAAACAAGCCATGGTGGTCCCTTTGTCAAAAAAAACACTCTTTGGATGCCACCAAACTGGAGAATTTCTGGCCCATCCCTCTCTTGTCATGATGGCCAAGCACATCAAGTCCCACATCAACTCCTTTTTGACTAGACACCTGAAACGCAACAACTTGCTTGATTCCTCTCAGAATGGTTTTCACCCAGGCCACAGCATGGAGACTGCTTTCCTAGCTGTGACTGAACACCTGAGAGTGGCTTTGGATGCCGGACACACCTTAGCATTAATTCTATCAGATCTCAGCACCACGTTTGACACAGTGTCTCATCAGATCCTGCTGCAACGGTTGGAGGAGGCTGGCATCGATGGCTTGGCCCTGGGTTGGTTCGCCTCCTTCCCTTCTGAGAGAACCTTCCAGGTGTCGACTCTCCCTTTTACCTCCCGGTCACACGCCATCAAACAAGAGGTTCCTCAGGGTTCGGCTCTGAGCCCTACATTATTCAACCTATATGTTCAACCTTTAGCAGCGGTGGCTAGGAGTAGAGGACTTATGGTGGTATCATTTGCTGATGATACTCAGCTGGTAGTAGCACTCTCTGAAGACTGCATGCAGGATGCTCTCAAATTTAAGAGCGATCTTGCTGCTGTCGCAGGGTGGATGACTACGAACTGTCTTCAGCTTAACGCTAGCAAAGCTGAGATCTTTCTAGTAGGGATAGATCCCGATCTGTGCAGTGAGAGGTGGTGGCTGTCAACCTTGGGCTGAGCTCCTGCCCCCAAACAGGTGGTTAAAAACCTGGGTGTATGGGTGGACTCAGCCCTCAGCTTTCAGGTCCAAACTAAAAAAGTTGCTGGGACCTGCTTTGGTGTCCTACGTGGGCTTAAACCACTGTTGGGCTTTTTTGATCCTATGGTCCAGCAGATTATCAACCAGGCATCCATCATGTCTAGGCTGGATTATGCCAGCTCTCTCTACCTTGGGGTGATTAAGGCGGAAATCCTTCATCGTCAAAGGGTCCGCTGGGGCTACCGGCCTACTTTGTGAGGAGCATGTTCATTCCGGGGGTGCTCCAGCCACTTGTTTGTGCCCCATCAACATCTTAGCTGGGTGGGGCTTCCATGACATTTTGTCGGAGAGTCAGGCACAGAGATAATCAAAGGTTCCGACTCTTACCAAGGATGTCCCACCCAGCAGAGCGTTGCATCTGTAGGACTTGTGGGAGTTAAATGCCATGAACTTAGTTTTTAGAGTGTTAATGACTAGCCCCCGGGTATCACAAAAGAGTTGGAACCCATTGAGTCATTCTAGTAACAGCCCAATTGTGTCAGCCCTGACTGGACACCTATGTATCAGAGGAGAACACCCATCTTCTGCAGTTCTCTTCAAAAGTTTGATGTCAGAAAGTCTGGGGTGGATTCATGTCGCTGGTTTGGCCTCTGGGAAGAATGTTTGCATTCCCCCCCCCCCCCTTCATTCCAAGGGTGCAGAAGAAGATTTGGGAAAGATTGCATCTGTGATCTTGATACCCCTCAATGGCTGTGACATTCCTGGTTCTTGAGCCTTCTACATATGTCAATTGTGCTTTTGTTCTCCTTCCAGTAAATCCTCCTCCCTTATAGTAAACAGCCTCTCATCTTGGGCTATTTTCTGCCTTCATTTCATGGCTTGGCGATTGACAATCTAGAGTTACGCCCCCAGGGTGTTCTAGAGATGCAAGGTTAAACATTCATCAGTATAGGAGGTCATGTTCTATGGCTTGGTATCTAAAACATTAGGGACATTTTTAATCCTGATATCAGCAGAAGAAGAGTCATGTATGTCCCAGGTCATAGGATCCCTTATTTTAATCTTGGATATCCATTGTGAGGGCATTTTTAACAGTTTTCCTCCTTTCACATTGGGGACCAAATGGACAGTGGTACACAGTTTAGAGGGAGGCATGGGGAATCACTGACTGCATCTATCCATGCACGTACTGAATCTCTCTCTCTCTCTCTATCTCTCTTTCTCTCTCTTTCTCTCTCTGTTGCTCTCTCTTCCCCCATCAACAAAGAAAAATGTTCACTAGTAAAAACAGGCCAGATGTAATACCTTAATCAATGCACCATTTAGTGTTGGACCAAAGTCTAAACCCTCAATTCTAATTTCTAAATTCTAGTTGTGAAGGGTTATTTACTAGCAAACATGAATATAATAATGGCTACTACCCAAAAGTATTTGCAAGTTTGATAAATAGACCTTTTGTGACACCATTCTTGCAAGTTCTACTCAGCATTTACTCCTTTCTTGCATGACTTTTTCTGGTCCTTATTCTGCAGAGCACCCATTGTTTGATGCATTTAAGTACCACTGGTGTCTTTGTCCTTCAGATCCCACACTCGGTCTGCAGTGAGGAGTGCCTTCCTGGGTACAGAAGAGCAGGCAGGGAAGGACAGCCCGTTTGCTGCTTTGACTGTGTTCCATGTGCTCAGGGGGAAATCTCTGTCCCTGGTGAGTTTCAGAGCATGAAAATCTTTCGAGAAACTATTTAAACAAGTATGTATTTCCTTGATTTGGCACACCCCTTGAGAACACATGAAAAAATACATTGGGAAAAAATGTATCTCTGCAAGTATTTGTACAAGTTGGCCACATGTGCAAGTGTGGGTGCTTACATAAGCAATAGTGTGGTGGAAAAGACAGAGGATCTAGGCTTTTATCTACCAGAGAAGGTTAATGCAGCACACATAGAAGGAGCAGAAAACTGGGATAATTAAAAGAATTTCTCCTTTTTACATCACTTTTACTCCTTCCCTGGAAAGGAGTTAGTTTTTGGCACTGCCTCAGATTCATGAATACTTGTATATATGGGGCAGTGTCAAAAAGCCATGGGCTTTGCATAGGGAAACCCACAGCAACACCTAAGACACAATTCTTGGACGCAGAGTACTGCCTGAAAGAGGGCCATATATACAAGGCCGTATAAAGCCACATGAAGTGGCTTTGTGTGGGTTTGTAAATAAAGGCCAGCACACACCGGCACTGAAGCATAAAAAAGTGACGCTCCGGTGGCACTAGGGGCTTGTAAATATGCCCCAGAGCTGTCCTTATCCGGAACAGACACAAGTTGGTGCCTGCACTCCTCCTTACTACATTCTTCTAGATTGACTGACCCACCCTTCTACAGGCTTCAAGCACTCCATTCGGGATCTCCACCACCCTGGAGCTTCCCTACGCACTTCACAAAGGTTTTCCTAATTAAGATCCGTTGAGACGTTAACCCACCGACCCATGGATTTCGGAGTTTTCCCAACAGCATTGTGGATTTCGTAAGGAGGAGGAAGGTGCACCAGAGACAAAGTCATTAAGCTTCAAATGTATCCCCAAAAATATTATCCTTTATTGTAGTTGTTGTTAAAATTGGACATCAGCCAACGCGTTTCGTTCCAAATGGATCTTCGTCAGGGCTTAGGTATAGTAATATCAATCCAATCGTTCTAAATTTGTGGGTCAATAATTCCCAAGGTCAACAACAGGTAAACAGGGTCCGCTAGTTATAGAAGTGTTCGGCTTGTCAATAGTATAATCGTCCAAGCTTGGTGGCCCAAAGTATTGGCCTATATTACGATTCTTAAGCGTCCCACAATCATCCAAATTACAAGGCCCAAAAAATTGGCCAAATCCTCCACATCCACATGAATGTAGTAACATGCAGGATGATAAATCTCAGCGTCCTGTATTTTCCAAGGCCAATGTAGTGGCCAATAATCCCAGTCGATGTCGACGTGCTGGATAAAAGTCCCTTGTCCGGAAATTCGAACCATTATGGATTTCATTATCACTTACTCTTAACTAGACCAGACGGGTCGGAATTATCACCGGTGGAGAGATTCCTCTATGGCATCAACGTTTCCTTGACAGCCCTGAAGAAGTCACGGAATACTTTCCATGTTGGCTGGTTGTCCTTTGTCCTTTTGCTATTGAGATTAAAACTATAAACATTTACTATTCGAGTGAACTTTGAGTACAACTCTTCAAATGCTCGAAACATAAACAAACATTGTCTTTACTGTATAAACGTGTGCCCAAGACTTGGTTTTTCATTCCCCAGAGTCTGTTCCAGGCAATTCTACAAATAGTAATGGTGGGGAATCAATCGATTTCTGTGAAACCAGACAGCCCTTGGATTTTACTAGACTATCTAACTATTATGGTGGATATTCAGAATTCATGTTCTGGAAATAATAAATTACTAAGAAGATGAAAGATGACTCAAAAAAACATGCATTGCTTGAGCACCATCAACAATTGTATGCCTTTCTGCTTAATCTTGGGCCTTTCTAGAAATCTGGCTATTGCGAATGCTTTGTAATTCCATTCTTGAGCCTGTAAGGGCAAACATTCATTTGTATTTTTAATGGCTTTATTTTTTGTATGCATAAAGTTACATGTTTTGCTAAAACACGAGAGGGAGCTCAATACTAACAGAATAAAATTGATTGTATGAAGTAGATTGAATAAATAATGCATTAAAGATACATAGATATATGCATTGGTGCGCATGACTAATGTGCTCAGTTCTTTTTTTATTATTCCAAGAGATGTTATAGAATAGGAGAGGTTCAAAATATGTTTAATTTCTTGGTGGAGGCTCTTTACATTGTAAAGTAAGGAAACAAAACGTCAATGAATCAGACTAAAATCATCCTTCTAAATTACTCAATTGCTATGGAATCATTATATTTCACAACACTTTGTAACATGTTAAGATGATCAGTCTTCTTAATGAAATATTTGCCAGCAAATAGCTAGCTCAATATTGCTCCTGTCAACTGTGTGTCTCTTTCTTACCACTGCACAAAGTTTATTTTAACAATATCCAATTATTTTATAAAATTTTGTTTCAAAACAATTATTATTCCCCATGTATACTACTTGTATTTTGAAACTGGCTAAACATATAGTTTTGATATTCATGATAACCCTCAACTTCATAAAAACTAATGTATTCAGTTAAGAGATCTGTTTTAGACTCTGGTATATCAATTCCATATATACCATATACCATATTTTACCATATACCATATTTTGCAATGTTTTCCCTTAGGGTCTCCTTGTTAGACAGTAATCTTTCCCATCACACCCACAACATGTTACTTTTCTCTATAAACAAAGGACATTTATGTTGTATGAGGGAATATGTACATATATGTGAACTGTATAATGTATGTCACAAACCTCTGACTACCCTAAATTATGTTTTAAATAAATGGTACTTTACTGACAGGAAAGTTAAAGGCATACTATATTATTACAATAGCAATATAAGATGCATTTACAAATATTATAAAAGGTAATTATTCATACTGTGATCAAAATGATCTGGCATGGAGCCAGCCCTCCTGGAGTCGTTTTGGGCCTTAATGAACAGCACATTGGTTGCCACTATTTCAATTATCTAGATTCGTATGTGAGTAATTATGTATGGCTGAAATATATTATTGATGGTTCCCCTGCAATTACAATGTGGTCTACTCAATAGACAGAGACTGTCTCCAAAAATAACATAATTTCATTTTTTCTGCAGGCAGTGATGAATGTATGAGATGTCCTGATGACAAATGGTCCAATGATAAACATGATCATTGTGTCCTAAAAGTGACTGAATTCCTCTCATTTGAAGATCCCCTGGGACTCACCCTCACCATATTTGCTGCCTTCTTGACTTTCATCACTTCTTTGGTCCTTGGAGTCTTCATTAAATACAGAGACACTCCCATCGTCAAAGCCAATAACCGTGGTCTCAGTTACCTTCTTCTTGTCTCCCTAATGCTCTGCTTCCTCTGCTCGATTATTTTTGTCTGTCGTCCTCACAAGCTCACCTGCTTGCTCCGACAGACAGTCTTTGGGGTGATATTTTCTGTCAGTGTTTCATCTGTTTTGGCTAAAACCATAGTAGTTGTCATTGTCTTCAAAGCAACAAATCCCAGCAGCTCTGCGAGGCAGTGGCTGGGATCAAAGACACCAACATGCATAGTCGTCATCTCTTCTTTGATTCAAGTTGTTATCTGTGTTGTTTGGCTGGTGAAATCACCTCCTTTTTCTGAGCTGAACATTGTGTCTTATAAGGAAAAAATGATTGTTGAGTGTAATGAAGGAGGCACCATCTTCTTTTACTGCATGCTGGGATACATGGGCTTCCTGGCCACAGTCAGCTTCATTGTGGCATTTCTCTCGAGGAATCTACCTGGAAGCTTCAACGAGGCGAAGCTTATCACCTTCAGTATGCTGGTATTTGTCAGTGTGTGGATCTCCTTCATCCCAGCGTACCTGAGCACACGAGGGAAGTACATGGTGGCCGTAGAGGTGTTTGCCATCCTTTGCTCCGGTGCTGGACTGCTCGGATGTATATTCTTCCCAAAGTGTTATATTATTTTGATGAGACCAGAAATAAACACTAGACGCAATCTAATTGGTAAAAAAACGTTTGTTTCTTTTAAAAGTGAATAGACTTACAGGTACCCGGAAATAGTGTAATGGAATAAACAGGCAAATGCACACAGGTGCATGTGTCCAATCTCAGTTATCTTGCCTGATTCTAAATACAGGAAATGCAAAAAAGCTAATACCAAATGCATACTATTATATCCTGGAACATGACAGGGTTAAACTTCCAAAATAATGAGAACCTGTTGGGTGCTATATCCCTTCTCCTCAGCCACAAAACCTTGACGGTGCCTATATACATCCTCCTCAGCCACAGAAACTGTGGGTGCTATATCCATTCTCCTCAGCCACAGAACCTGTTGGGTGTTATATCTGTCCTCCTCTTCCACATAACCTAAAGGGTGCCTATATCCATCCTCCTCAGCCACAGAACCTGTAGGGTGTTTATGAATCAATCAAGTGTTTGTAAAGCGTGGCTACTCACCCGTGATGGTCTCAAGGTGCTGCTCAATCCTCCTAAGCCGCAGAACCTGTAGGGTACAATATCCATGCTCCTCAGCCAGAGGAGCAGCAGAAGGCAGTGAGTCTTCACACACTTGAAAACGGTATCCTATTTGCTGGTGGAATTTGTCCTTATTGTGGATCCAAATAAACCTTCTTGCTAGCTCAACATTTTCACTTTTGAAGTCACAGTAAAACCTTGCACCTAAAAGACCAGTCCCCAATTGACCTGGTACTAACACCAGATCACCTGGGCTTCCAGGGAGATAAAAAGAATTGGAGGGGGGGGGGGGGGGTCAAGAAGGTGCAGGACCTATGCATTTGAAGGAGTGGCCCAAACAAGTAAACTAAATTTTTCTAATTCCCATGATATTCCACCCGACAGATATGTTGGTTCGTCTGAGCTTTATTTGATTGCATCCACATATATAACACAACATCTAACTTAACCTAAAACCAACCAGGACTAATGGATTTGACAATGGGTATTATCAGTTTAAGATAAATGAGTAGCAATAATAATTTTGTTGTAAATAATATTGAAAGTGAATTAAATATTACTGGTCTTGTGAAAGGAGGAGTGGGGTTCAGAATATGTCAATCACTCTCTGTTTTTCTCTCTACATCTTGTCAACTTGCATATCTTACACCTCATCTCTTTCCTCTTCTGCATCCACTTTTCACTCTCACCCAAATGCACTTTCTCACATCTCATTCTCTTCAGCACCCTCAAACACACCACAGATCCACTCACATGTTAGGACTGAGTTTTCTTTTACTTTTGCCTTGTCAATATTTTGACAACTGTGTACCTCCTTCACACATATTGTCACTGAATAACTATTGCATCTAGAATACATAACTATTGCCCAGTACGCTCTGCAGAGACGCCAATGGCTGGATGACTATGTATTCTGAACACCTTTGTGACCCACTGACATGTATTATGGAGACCTCCAGTTTCAACTCCAGAGCTGTCAACTGTAGCCTGTTATGAACACCTGGAAATGATTTAAAGTACGCCCTATACAATAGTAATATGCTGCTAAAAAAAAAAAGAAACATAATATCCTGGAGAAGGCTAAAATATTAAGAAATGCAAGATTAAAAGAAATTTGAAATATAAGCTGAACTAAAGAGATGAAATGGATTAGCATAATGTGTTTTTTATTCATTGTTTAGAAATTGATGAATTGTATTTGCTAGTAAAGTTAAGGACATGAACACAGACCCTAATACGAAGCTGTTTTGATATCCATTGTTATTTACTATGGGGCCTTAGACTCGGAGGGGTGTGGCCCTCCTAAACCACTGACTACCACTGACAGCAGGGATGGACCCTGGTCTCCAGGTGCTCCTGACTCTGAAAAATACCATCAATGAGTGGTGGAACCTGATATATTTATGAGCTGCACACATCAGAAGCCAACCTTCCAGCAGCACAGACCCCTCCTAGGAGGGTACAGCAGCTCAGACGGACTGAACGAATGGCTTGAGGTAGGGTACAGAGGGAGACCTGGAACAATATGGTATTTGAGGAATTCCTGCAACTACTGTCAAAAATGTACAACCGCATACTGTGATAGGCACACAGTAACTGCATCTTATGCTAGGCACATAGTAACTGAATCATGTGTTTGGCACGTAGTAGATGCACCTTATACTAGGCACATACGACCTTCATTTTGTACTTGGCACATAGTAAATACATCTTATACTTGGCACCCAGTGCCTTCACATAATGCTAGGCACACAGTAACTTCATCTTATGCTATGGGCACATATCTAGATCTTATGCTATACACGCAGAAACTGTGCATTATGCTAGGCACGCAGTAAGTACATCCTATGCTAGGCACACAGTAACTACATTTTATACTTGGCACACAGTAGCTACATCCTATGTTAGGCACACAGTAACTGCGTCTTATGCTAAGCACACAGTAACTGTTGCCTATGCTTGGCAGACAGTAACTGCATTTTATGCTAGGCATACTGTAACTACATCCTGTGCTAGGCACTCAGTAACTGCATCCAATGCGTGGCACATAGTAACTGTACCTTCTGCTTGGAACACAGTATTTGCGTCTTATGCTAGGCACACAGTAATTGCATCTTATCCTACAAACACGGTAGCTGAATCCTGTGCTAAGCACACAGTAACTGCATTCAAGGCTCGGCACACATTTACTGCCTTCTTAAACTAGGCACACAGTAACTGCATCTTATCCTAAGCACACAGTAGCCGCATTTAAGGCTAGGCACTCAGTAACTGCTTCCCATGCTCGGCACAGAGTAACTGCAACTTATGCTAGGCACATTGTAACTACATCATATGCTAGGCACACAGTAACTGCATCTTAAACTAGACACATATGAACTGCAAATTATGTTAGGCATACTGTAGCTGCATCCTATGCTAGTCATACAGTTACTATATCCTGTGCTAGGCACACTGTAACTGCATCTTATAATAGGCACACCGTAACTGTATATTATACAAGCCACACAGTAAATGCATATTATACTGGGCACCCAGTAACTGTATCTTACGCTAGGCATGCAAAAACTGCATCTTATGCTAGGCACACTGAAGCTGCTTCTCATGCCAGGCACACTGTAACTGCATCCGATGCTTGGCAGAAAGTTTCAGCATTCTAATACTAGGCACACAGTAACTGCATCCTATGCTAGGCACACAATAGCCGTGTCTTAGGCTAGGCACTTGGTAACTTCCTCCTATGCTAAGCACACAGTAGATGCTTCCTATTCGTGTCACACAGTATCTGCATCTTATATGAGGCACACAGTAACTGCATCTTAATCTAGGCACACAGTGACTGCAGTGGTGGGCCCTGCTCTCCGGGTGCATAGGGTCTGGGGACTTTCTCAATTTACAATCAGTCTAACATTGACTTTTAGGCCGTTCAGTGGATGCAATAACATGCTTCCATGAGTCCTTTTTTGGTAAGGAATGCAAACCTTTGTCTTTGGAGTGATAAATTAATCTTTTGGATGAGGAATCCAGTTGGACCTCCACCTTGCATAGACACAATGAGGCCACTAGTTAACGTGCCCGGATGTACGGCATGGGGCGTGCATGATCACTGCATATACTGTGTTTGCTGTGTCCTGATTGGCAAAGTGTTCCTAACATCATGTGCCATCTGACTGTAGAGTGTTTTTGGAATGTGCGCCTTCCCCCAGTCATGTGTGCTTTATTGGGGCCAATCTCCCTTGACCATTGTGGTGTTGCTGCGACTATCTGTGGTATTGATCTGGGGTTCCCGTTGGCGCATTTGTCTGTCGGCTACGTGCCACCCCACCTGTGATCTGTCTATCAGTGACCTTCGGCCTGGGACTCAGAGCCTGCCTCACTACGTATTTCTGAGTTGGGTCAACGTGGAGTTTACAGTGGTTGAATTTGTCAATAAAGATGTGATTACGTTTTTGTACATGAATATATTGGTATTCACATTGACATTGGTTTTCAATATTAACACCTGGATGGTAACAGTTGATGTTCACCTCTGGAGACTCACAATCTGATGCCATGAAAAGGAACATGGTCATCCTCAGCAGATTACTATTAAATCAAGACATCTACAATCCTGTATCCCATTGTAGGGGAACGTTTGAGTAAAGATATAGGCCCAGTCCTGGTACTTGTGAATGTAACCGTACAATACAACGAAATACCGGAAATGGAAAACATGCTTTACAGTTCAGTTTTATGTGCATCTTCTCAGTAACCACTGCGTTTTGATAGTTTGATTTGTCTTCATAACAGTGTCAAATGATTGCGTATCCTGTTTGTGATGAGAAGCAAAAGGCCAGGCACCTACAGAATCTGCTGCCCAAACTCCATTGATAATAGTGATAGTAGTGTGAAGCGTGCCCGGCATGCTTTCTGGTGCAGGTGCCAGTCTGTGGCATAGGTCTACTTTGCAGTACTACTGTGCTGTAACTGAGTATTGATACATTGTCACCATTAATGAAATATTAACAAATGAGCAGAACACTAACAATGTTGCTCATCTGGCTCTTAACCGCTTCAGCGCGGCGCAGATTCCTGCGCTGTGCTGAACGTTCCATTGGGCTTATGGAACCATGATGGAACGGTTCCGTCATGAGCACAGCTCAACCGACGCTCATGACGGAACCGTTCCGTCATGAGCATGGAAGGGGTTAACCAAATTATGGGTTGCACAGGCCACTATTGAGTATTTTTTAATGTTAGGATTTCAGAGTCTTCTCCACTAACTAATCTCATAATCATGCAACCATGGGTTGTTACATTTGGTTAGGAGGCACTAATGCTCATAACAAATGAGACAACCATGCTTAGCAGTAGACAAAAGGGGCGTAGTTGTCATTATGGATCACTTATGCTGCGTTCACAAATCAATCCAGTACTTGAGGCAAAATCAATATATGGCAAATTTGTTGCAATGTGGCGCATTGTTTACAACGCCGCTCTGTCACAGAAGCGACACAACGGCAGCATAAATGTGTCGCCAGGGGCTTGTAGATCTGCCCCACAGACATTTTAGATTTACATTGGTTAAACTGATTGGACTGATTTACAGAATAAAATGTACTGAATCAGGCATGACTTAGGGAAATATATTTTATCATGCAATGTTATTTTTGTAATGCATCAGAACTACAATCAACAGAGAATTAGCACTTCCCATCTATGTCAAGGAAAAAACGAATATTTCCCCCTTACAGCCATTATGGTGATAAGTGCTTCTTGATAGCAAATGTTCTGAACATCTCTAATGAACAGTAGGAATGTAGAAATCATGCCTTTGAACAGTTGGACATTTCTTATAGAAACCATTCTTTGTAAAATCATTCTTATTTAAAATCTATGCTTACTCTAAAATGTTAAACGTTTAATAGAAGGACCATGTTTAGTAAAGGAATAGCTCTGTGAAACTCAAGCAATATAATGTCATAGTCTCTGATAAACAGTTAACCGGAAAAGTCATTACATTTCTTTTTATGTTGCATAATTGTATTGAGAAGTGGATGTCAGTTTATAAACAGTACATTAAAGTCATTACATTTCAAACACAGTAGACAACTCTGAATGTATGATTATTGTTTTTATCCTGGAGGAGGAAATATACAGGGGCAGCACCCTTTCACACTTACAAGAGTTGAGAGAAGATTATGAACACCTGACTTGCAGCATAATAACCAGCATACATGCACTACATAATAACATGGTTAAGCTGCTAGTTAAAGGCCTAGCAGTGAAGGAGATAGGTAAATATAAGGTAAAGGACACTACATATATGAATATAATAGGAAATATTTGTTCTATACTTCAATAGAATCTGGAGGCAAAGAAGAGGAGTGCACATTATTCAATACAAACACAAATAACGCTGAGCTAGGTCGTCCAGAAAATATATATAAAGTCGTTGTGGTGACAGTTTAATGCAGTGATACGGCAGATAATATGTAGGTAACTACACTGAACAGTTGAAGATATTTAGCTTTGTTTTCATTTATTTTTATTACATATTCTTTCTTGCAAGCCAAAGCCTCTCACTGTGATCAACTGAGTAGAATTAATTTGTCCTTTCAAGGTAGAGGCCTTTAGCAGTCATTTCATTGGGACGTTGGAGGTGAACTAGGCCATGGCATTTAATAAGAAATAAAAGTAATCATAAACTATAACACTGCAGTTCTGTGAGTTATGTTAGTTCTCAGAGCATACCCCTGGGGTTGAAGTAATTGGGTTGAAGTAACCTGACTGCAGGATGGCCCCTGCTTATAATTCACTTGTCACATATCAGGGCCGCATTTATGAGGTTTTGCCATAGTGCAGCCTCGCAAGCCTTCCTGTGGTGCTGCCTTATGGCAAGAGAAAAAGGCAGGAATACGCTGTATCTATGAGATATGGCACACACCTGCCCTTTTATCCTGAGCTGACTCACAATTGGCTGCCGTACACCAACGCAGGCACCTTTGCACCATGGTGCTTGCGTTGCAGGAATGATCTCCTGCACAAAAACAATCACAAGAGACGTTTTCCTCTTTCTATGTGTGCTGCAAAATGCAGAACACATAGAAAGAAGAAAATATGGAGAAATAAAGATATATCTCCTCTTTGTGCCTCCCTTACGTCTCCCCCGGCAAGGTTTAAGTTCTTAGCGCTGCCTCAGAGTTATGATTTCTTGTAAATCTGGGGCAACATCCATTGCATGCCCCTTTAACGCAGAAAACAGTTTTAAAGGGAAAAATATTTACGAGGCAGCATTAAGCCAATAAATAAGGCCCTCAATCTTTGAATGCAGATGTTTACTGGTGACAGATATTAACATGTCAGATGGGTTCTGCTGCATTGAGACCTAAAGTTCCTGAAGGAGAGAAGCAGTAACAGAAGAAGGATTCAAAAAGTATGCAAGTTACTTGGATACTCTCCCTGCTGGACAGGGATGAGAGAAAAACGGGCCATCTCATGCTAATTTTATTTGGGGTGAGTCGAGAATATTGAAGCGTCATAATATCGTGACCAGCACATCAAGGAACAACAAAGGTACATTTCTATGGATTTTCTAGTGCACATATAGGTGCTTCTGTGGTACATCGTCAAGTTACTTAGATGTGGGATCAAGAGCAGTAAATCCAAACCTCCTTTTGTGCACGTATCTCTTAGGTTATTTTGTCCTCAATCTTCTGCTCACGATATTGTGTTGCAATGATATTCTACTTTCAGTATTCCCTACCAAAATCATCATATTCTGAATTCAGCGTTGGACAAATCCTGCTGTAAGTGTGGATTCTGGGGGGCTATGAGGGTGACTGTCTCCACTGGACTAAGCATTCATGAAGTGTTCTGTTCTGACTTGAGCTGAACTCTCTCTGGTCAGTCCCCGCCACTATGAACAGTTCCGACATAGTCACTGCGCCGGGATCAAATCAATAAATGGCACACACCTTACACAAAATACATGCTCCAGAAGCAGATAACATCTCTAGAACAATATTTAGATCTGATCATGAGCTTAATGTATCAAATGTAGATTGAGCACTTTACCCTTAGGTCCCTTCAATGCAAACTGGTGGATCATAACCTGCTCTTTGTGTGTCTGTAAAGACAATGTTAGAGAAGAGGAGAAACATGATCTACTGTTTAGTTCCTTCAGAAAAATCCGGAGAAGTTTGTATTTAAAACCCTATTTGAAAATCTTGCAAAGGGGGGCATTACCCCATGAACAACATACATAGTTAAGTAAGGTTCAATTCTGAACAGCTTGATGTACACATGGGTTTCAGTACTTTCCTGGGCAGATACAAAGGAAGCAGGGCAATGCCTTTATGTCATCTATGTATAGAAGGTTATTACACTCCATGAGGTTTAAGTCTTGCACATTTGCAATTTAAGGACTGCTGGCTGTTTTGCTACTAGAAAAATATTTGCATTTTATGAATATTTAAAATATATCCTTTTTTATTTACATGGAAAGCATATATTTGTATATTCATTTGGGAATCATGTTTGCTTATGGAATTATGTCTTTTTATTACTCTGTAATTGTGATGAACATCACTCTAATGTATGCAATCATTTTTGGGATGATTAATGTTTGATGGTGGTGCATAAAAAGGATTAAGATTCTTTTGTTGACACAATTGTTACAGTCAGGACATTTAAATATCTGAAAGCTCTGAATGTCTTACCTAGAGGTAGGCATGAGGCTGCAATGGGATACATGGTTCTTCAGACACACAGAAAAGGTCTATCTCTCTCTGCTTTGATGATAGTTTGGGAGGAATTGACTCTTCAAAGCCAGTTGGCGCAGTATTGTGTGCCATTAGGGGTTATGAACTTGTATACATTGTAGTGATGTTCCATGCCCTCCATGCAATTGATACTAATCAGAGTGTGGGGCAAGATGTTTTCAGTCTTTGAATGATGATGGCCTGACAAATAGCACTAGAGATGGCCAGGACTTTACTATCATACATCAGGCATCCTTGCGGAGGCCTTGTGGAGACCTTCAATTTGCAGGATGCACAGTGTGCCATGGGTGCTATTGCACAGGGGAAAGCCCCTGGACCATATGGTATCCCCGGGGATATCTATCTCTCTGATGAAGCAAAGTGGGATGAGTACATTTTGTTATTGAGCAACGGTGTAGGCAAGGGAGCGCCAGTCTCAAATTCCCAGAAAGGCGCTGAGGTGGTACCCATAAAAAAAAAGGAGATCATTGCCAGTCATCTGGCTACAGACCAAATAGCCTGATTGACTTGATACAGAAGGTTTTTTACCGGGTTGTTTTAGACAAAGTTTGCTTATGGGTTGAAGAAGGGCAAATACTTGCCCCCTTCCAAGCAGGCTTCACGGAAACAATTAGGACCATGGACCAGGTATTCCATTTCGTCTTATTATATTGGAAAAAGGTGCTAATCAGCAAAGGCCTTTGTCAATTTGAAGTCTGCATTTGTTTTGCAAAAGCTGAGGTAGGTACGAAGGCTGATGGGAATGCCCCCATATACTATCAATCATTGTCCAGCTCCATGATGACCCCCATGCCAGTGCTCATTGGAGAGAACAGGGGCAGATTATGAATCCAACTCTGATTAGGAAGGAAGTCCGCAGGGTTTTGTACTTACCCCTACACTGCTCTCCCTTTATTTCAATGAAGTGGTGCATTTTCTCTCGGCTTTACTCTTGGATACCCCATCTCTGGCCAATGTGAAGGTACCCGCTCTGCTTTTTGCTGATGACACCCTTCTTGTGCCTCAAACACCCAAAGGGCTGCAAACTCTGCTAGCACGCTTGGAGGAGTTTTGTTCTTTGAGAGGTCTTGAGGTTAACTCAGCCAAGGCTAAATGTATGTTGCCAAATCAGCATGAATCATAGAGAGAAAATGTACTTGGGAGGTGAAGAATTTTAACAGGTGGACGTTTTTGTGTATTTGGCGATGAAATTGTCATCAGCCGTACAAAAGGGGGTGGTGATGGACGGAGCATCTGAACCAATCAAACACTCACACCCAGTCAACAGATCTGAGTTTAATCCATCACCGTTCTTTAGCCCACTCTGCCACCCCAGTTCAGACATGGCCATATGCAGTCTGACCCTATGCCTCATGGGAACAGTCCAGCACGAACTGCCTAGCCATGCCTTCCCTGGACCGGAAACAAGCTTCCTTGGACCGGTTTCTGGCATTTCAGCCGTCTTCAGCCAGGCTTGCTTGAATCCAGTGGCAAAGTGAGCAAGGGACTCACGTCTGAGCATACCCTGCCAACTTATGGCGAACAAAGCGGTACAAAACGGGGTGGCGATGGACGGCTTCGCTCCCCGGTCCACCACAGCTGGTGCTGTTTGTGTGGAGGTAGACAGCGTGGCACATAGGGTGCTGGTATCCTCACTTCCGGGGGCATTTTACACAAGGCCATCTTGGCTGAGGTTGACGGTCTAGTCTTGCACTAGGACCGAGCCCAGCCTACTACTTAAAGCACCTATGGCGATGACGCGCAGCGGACGCACGCAGCGGGCGCGCCAAAGGTAAGCCCGTCTGCACCCGTCCGCGCTCCGGCCTAGGGCCAGCAATAATGCCCGTTTAGAAACAACCCTCGACTATAGTAGGGATTTCCTATTATCCCTAAACACCAAAACCTGTGCATGCCAGCACTTACTAGACTTAGTTTCCTGGGAGGGCCTGGTCAGCTGTTTAATTTGTAAAAAATCCTTTCCTTTCACGCAAATAATAGCAGTCACAGGCCCTCGTAAAGGGCTGCGTGGGAGGCTCATAAACGGAAGGTCAATGTCTAAACATGCGCTGCACATTTTTTATCTGATAACTGAAAGCGATCTGGAGTGTCTCTTTATTACAGACTTGGTTGAAAATATGGAGTAATCCAGGTATAGTGCACGCCCTGCCCCCAGGTTACCTTATACAAAGGGGCAGACAGACTGGAACAACGGGGTGGAGGCCTTGCAATTATCCACAGAGATACCTGGAAATGCTCCATAAATGAGCTCCCGGACATCAAAGGAGCAGAATGCGCTGGTTTCCGCATTAAGGTTAATGACTCCTTAACCTTTGCAGGAGCATTCGTTTATCGTCCGCCAGGTCTGAATAAGGAGTTCCTGGAAAGCATTGGGGAAGCACTTAGTAATTTGGCCCTTAGATTCTCCAATTTTACACTACTCGGGGATGTCAATCTTCATTTGGATTCCCCTACAGATCCGGCAGCCATTTCATTTAAAGATACAATGGGTGTACTAGGTCTCCCATTACCCACACTGAATACAACACATAGGGCAGGGCATATCTTAGATTGTATTTGCTCAAATTTAGCTACGCTCGAAGTAATCCCTCCTATTGTCCAGACATCACTCACTGATCCCTTTTAACTTTTTACTAGATGGGGGAGCCACGGGCAAACACTTATGGAAAGTCTCGCAGTCTAGAAATGCGGGCTGGAAAACAATTATTGGGCGACCTTATCTGGTTACGATAGCTAGCGAATGCAGGCCTTCAATGACAGGAATTCCTCTAATAGACAATAACCGCTTTGGGAAGGGGATGGCTACTCTTAAGGAGAAATCTGGTCATGTTAATGCCAGGAATAGGTCAAACCTAAATAGGCCATCCGCCCCCTGGTTTAACCACACACTGAAAGAAAAACAAGGAGAGGTGCGTGCATTTGAACGTAGGTGGCGAAAAAACTACCAAGATGAGGAACGCTGTAGATATAAAACAGCAAGAAGACAATATCATGCACTGATTAATGAGGCTAAAACTAATTTCTACATGGCAGCAATAGAAGCGGCTAATATTAAACAAAAATTGATTTTTAAGATTGTGAATGGTATTAATAACCCAAAAGTACTGCTGCAGGAAATTCCCCCGTCTGAAAAACTCTGCAACACCATAGCAGACTTTTTCGAACAAAAAGTACAGGTACTTACCAAAGGCTTTGTCGCCCCTAACACACTAATAGCAGAAGAAAGGAGCTTGTTAAGCTCAGATTTTGTCAATATGACCACTTTTCGACCTATCAGTCTGGAGGAAACCCGCCAGCCCATATTGGCGATCAAGTCAGGATCACCGTTTGATCCGTGTCTCCCCACTCTTCTTCAAGCCCTTGTGGACACAGTAAGCCCTGTAATCAATAACATTGTAAACGCATCGCTAGCCACTGCAATTATTCCTATAGAATGGAAACTTGCGGCGGTTAAGCCTTTGTAGAAAAAGCAACTAGAAGACCCTACCACTGTGTCTAACCTCCGTCCCATCTCGTTGCTTCCCGTGTTATGCAAACTGACAGAAACGTTTGTGAATAGACAGCTTTCAAAGTTCCTTTAGGAAAATAACGCCTGGCACCCGAATCAATCGGGTTTCAGAGCCCAACACTAGACAGAATCGGCCCTCCTGTTTACTACACACACTATACGTACTGCTATGGATCAGGGTAAGAAGGCTGTCCTGATTTTATTACATCTGTCGGCAGCCTTCGACACGGTCTCACATGCCATCTTGATAGACCGGCTAGCAACATCTGGCATAGCAGGAGACGTACTGGAGTGGATTAAGAACTTTCTGAGTGCACGGCGGCAAGTGGTTACCCTTGGTGACTTCTGTTCAGAGGAAAAAACACTCATGTCAGGAGTTCCTCAGAGATCTAGCTTGAGCCCGACGCTCTTTAATGTTTACACTACCCCTCTGATTAGGCTGATATCGTCCTTTAGGATGGATGTTATCGCGTATGCGGACGATACGCAGCTTATCCTAGTCCTCGATAAAGACACTGTTGGGGTTCAAGGGGGCCTGGTTCCTTCTGTCCAGTTCCCCGTTAGCGTTTTTTCTGAAAAGTGCCAAGTGCATATGCGAATTTATGGACGCTCCCTAGAGCTCGCTTTAAAAGGGGGCTGCCAACAGGAAACAGGTGCTTGGTTTCTTTATTGGTCCCTTGCCGTGTGTTTCCTGTTCCTGTGGTTCTACCTTGTTTCCCTTCCTTCGAGCTCCTTTCCAACGGTCTTTTCTAGTGCTGGGTTTTGATCCTCTTTTTTTTCCCCTGCTCCCTTGTTTTCCTATTCCCTTGGGCATTTCTGAACCCTTTATTTGGGACCTGTTTTTGATCTTCGGTGACGTTCTGGGATTCGTGGCTGCGTTTCCTTTGAGTTCTAACGTCCCGTTATTATCCCTTTTTTGTATCCAAACCATCTTGTTATACGCTGTGTTTGGGTGGTTTCACGAAGGAGCTGAATAACGGCCGTTTTTGTGCTACCTTCGTGTTCTTTTTTAGATCCCAGGTTTTTTTTGGGTGTCTTTCGTATTCCCTTTGATGCCATTTTTCCCCTGTCCTTTTTTGTCCTAAGAATTATGAATTCCACCCCCTCAGTCATTCTCGGTGTTCCCGAGGGGGCGTGGTTGGTCTGGGGTTACGCAAGAAACAAACAATACGATTGCAGTGGAAGAATTCCTGTTTCGTATCAAGCCACTCCCGTTTGTTATCTGGGGTAAGCAGGGAGGTCGGTGGTTCGTGGGTGTACTTGGCACTGGTAATAGTAGTAGGGGTGTGTTTAATCTTGTCTCCTTCTTTTATTTTAGCGGTCTCGTCTGTGTCAAGCTGTCAGCTGCCGAGAAGCCAGAGGAGACGAGTTGTGTTCCCCAAGACCTTGGGTTCCCTTGTTATGTTACCCACCTTCTCCCGGTGTCGTGTTCTCCACCATCCGTTTTGATTGCGGGTGTTGGGCGTCACGGTGAGGGTAGAGGATTGGGACGTTCTTCACTTCTGCGGTGTTGGGACGGTCGGCATCGGAACAGAAAACCAAGCTCACGAATTAACACACCGCCCGAGTGAAGAATGGTTGAGGAGGCAGCGGGGGGGCTTCTTCGATGCAGGAAATCATGCAGGCTTTAGCGCACATAGAGGGTGAAGTCCAATCCCTGCGTCTGGAGAACCAGGAGTTACGAGGGACACTGAGTGAGGTGAAGGAAAGCACTAAAAGAAGAG
Source organism: Lissotriton helveticus (assembly GCF_964261635.1). Classification (NCBI taxonomy): domain Eukaryota; kingdom Metazoa; phylum Chordata; class Amphibia; order Caudata; family Salamandridae; genus Lissotriton; species Lissotriton helveticus. The sequence continues at coordinate 1,692,883,144 of NC_136069.1, read as the reverse complement.
GGAGGGATCCCTCAGTTAAGGCTAAGCTACCATTGATTCAACCAGCCACATTTCATTATGAGAGGAGTGGGGGGCAGAGTGGGTCTCCTTCTCCTTTGTCCGTTACAGTGAACACTCCCGTGTCGGTGCCTCTAGCAGCTCCAGAGAGGTTTTCCGGGGATAGTAGCAGATATGCTATATTTATGTACCAGTGCCATTTGCACTTTATGTGTCGATCAACCGCCTTTCCTGACGACACTACTAAAGTAGCATTTGTGATCTCATATCTTTCGGGTACTGCAGTTAGTTGGGCGGTCCCCTTGGTGGAAAATAATGACGCTGTGTTGAATAGTTTCCCGGCCTTTAAGAACCAGATGCATAGTCTGTTTGCTGAGCATGCTTTTATGCAGGCAAGCGATGTTGAATTGTTAAAGCTCCGGCAGGGTAAGCAGGATCTTTTGGGTTATGTGGCTACTTTCAATCGCCTAGTAGCAGAGACACAATGGCCCATGGCAAAAAGAACCTCTTTGTTTTATCAGGGCTTGTGCGAGGACTTAAAAGATATAGTCTCTCAGGTTGTAGACCCCCTGAAGATTGTGTTGAGTTCATCGATTTGGTTGTCAAACTCAACCATCGTATGAGTGAAAGAAAAGGGGCAAAGATCAGGTTTCACCCCCCAAGGACAACTGTAACCAAGAGGAGAAACATCTACGGCAGTATTTGGATGAGATGTTAAAGAATGGGTTTATTCGGCCTTCTTCTTCGCCTGTGTCTTCCTCCATATTTTTTATACCGAAGAAGGAGGGTGATCTTCGCGCTTGCGTAGACTACAGAGCGTTGAATAAGGTCACAATAAAGAACAAGTACCCAATACCTCTTATACCGGTGTTGTTAGACCAGCTGCGACATGCCAAGGTGTTTACAAAGCTTGATTAAAGAGGTGCTTACCATCTCGTTCGCATCCGTGAGGGCGACCAATGGAAAACGGCGTTCCGTACTAAGTTTGGTTTGTTTGAATATTGTGTTATGCCTTTTGGTTTGTGTAATGCCCCTGCCGCTTTTCAGTTTTTTATAAATTAGGTTTTGCGTGAGTTTTTGGATGTCAGTGTGATTGTTTACATTGATGATATTTTGTTTTTTTCCCCGTCCTTTGAGGAACATGATGCTCATGTTTCGCAGGTTTTGTCTAAGTTGTTGGAACACCGTTTATTTGTCAAGCTGGATAAATGCACTTTCGGTGCGACACATATTGACTTTTTGGGATTCCTGATATCTGCGGATGGTATAAAGATGGATCCCCGGAAGATCGAAGCTATAGTTAACTGGCCCATACCCGCATGTGTTCAGGATATACAGGTGCTACTTGGTTTCGCCGACTTCTACAGGCGTTTTATCAGTCATTTCTCTGACATTGTTTCACCTATGACTTCATTGTTGAAGAAGGGAGTGGTGTTTGAGTGGACGCCTGCGGCACAGTTGGCTTTGGAAAGATTGATTGGGCTTTTTACATCTGCTCCTGTGTTGATGCATCCTGATACTGCTCTTCCGTTTTATGTAGAGGCAGATGCGTCCCAGCTAGCCGTTGGGGGCGTGTTGTCTCAGCGTGACAATGAATCTGGGTTGATACATCCAATAGCGTACTTTTCAAAGAAACTATTACCTGCTGAGCAAAATTATACGATTGCTGAAAGGGAAATATTGGCCATAAAGTTGTCTTTTGAGGAATGGCGCCATTACCTTTGGGGGGCTCGTCACCCCATCACCATCTATACGGATCACAAGAACTTGGAGTTTTTCCGGTCCGCTAGGGCTTTAACTCCCAGACAGATGAGATGGGTGCTATTCTTCAATGAATATGATTTTACCATCACGTATAGGCCAGCTGCTCAACAAGGGAAATCTGACGCATTATCTCGGATTTATGCGGATCTGTCACAAAGAAACAAGACGGAGGAGTCCTGTTTTATGATTCCTGGTGATAAGATAGTTGGTTGTGCTTCCATGGACGATTTCATGGTTAAAGTGCAGGATGAACTGAAGCAGTTAGATCTGGCTCCGTGGCTGTCAGAACCTGGAATCATGTTAAAGGATGGGTTATTGTATCAGGCAAAGAAGTTGTTTGTGCCCCCTGAATTGCGTACACTGGTTCTTACATATTGTCATTCATCGTCCTTGGTTGGGCATCCGCGGTTCAATAAGAGCAAAGAGATGTGTATGCGTTTGTTTTGGTGGAAGTCTCTGGCCCATGATGTACAGGTATTTGTGGCCTCATGCCCGGTGTGTGCTGTTAGTAAGTCCTCGCACATGTCTCCGTCTGGGTTGTTGCTCCCATTGCCAGTGCCTCCTTCCCCCTGGCATACAGTCAGTATGGACTTTGTGACCGATTTGCCACTTGATTCAGGGTTTACGGCCATTTTAGTTGTTGTGGATTTATTCACAAAAATGGCTCACTTTGTTCCCTTGCCAGGGTTACCTACATCTAGAGAATTGGCTGATGTGTTTATGGCCCAAGTGATCCGACTGCATGGGGTTCCTACTGCCATCGTTTCAGATAGAGGGGCACAGTTTGTTTCACATTTTTGGACTGCCCTGTGTCGATCATTAAAGATGGAAGTACGTTTGTCAACAGCTTACCATCCACAAAGCGACGGGCAAACAGAACGTACCAATCAAACCATGGAGCAGTATTTGCGCTGTTTGCTAACGTCACTGACGGGCAGTTGGGTACAAGCCCTTCCTGTGGCTGAGTTTGCATATAATAACAGCATGCACTCAGCTTTAGGCATGTCTCCGTTTTATTGTTCAATGGGGTTCCATCCCAACACCATTCCTATTCAGCCATCTGAGAGGGTACCAGCAGTGGATTCCCTGAGTAGGGGTTTGATTGAAATCTGGAAGAAAGCCCAACAGCATTTATTTGAGTCCAAGAAAGCCATGAAAGAACAGGCAGATAGGCATAGACGGCCAGCTCCTCTGTATGCAGTTGGGGATAGGGTTTGGCTATCAACGAAGAATCTGAAGTTGCCAGGACCAAGAAAATTACAGCCTCAGTTTGTAGGTCCCTTTCCTGTGCAGAAGGTGGTGAATCCAGTTGCGATCAGGTTGGCTTTACCGGCTGAGTATGGTATTCATCCTGTATTTCACACCTCTTTGTTGAAGCCATACATCACCACTTCTCAAGAGTTGCCACCTCCTCCTCCCGTTTTAATAGATGATAACGTGGAGTAAGAGGTTAAAACTGTTATGAATTCCAAGCGGATGAAGGGACGGCTGTATTACCTAATTGACTGTAAGGGTTATCCCCCAGAGGACCGTTCTTGTGTTCCGGCAAGTAGGGTTCATGCTGCCCGGTTAGTTCGTCTGTTTCATCGCCTGCACCCTGGGAAGCCAAGGCCTGTAGGGAGGCTTTCGGGAGGGGGTACTGTTGGGGTTCAAGGGGGCCTGGTTCCTTCTGTCTAGTTCCCCGTTAGCGGTTTTTCTGAAAAGTGCCAAGTGCATATGCAAATTTATGGACGCTCCCCAGAGCTCGCTTTAAAAGGGGGCTGCCAACAGGAAACAGGTGCTTGGTTTCTTTATTGGTCCCTTGCCGTGTGTTTCCTGTTCCTGTGGTTCTACCTTGTTTCCCTTCCTTCGAGCTCCTTTCCAGCGGTCTTTTCTAGTGCTGGGTTTTGATCCCCTTTTTTTTCCCCTGCTCCCTTGTTTTCCTATTCCCTTGGGCATTTCTGAACCCTTTATTGGGGACCTGTTTTTGATCTTCGTGACATTCTGGGATTCGCGGCTGCGTTTCCTTTGAGTTCTAACGTCCCGTTATTATCCCTTTTTTGTATCCAAACCATCTTGTTATACGCTGTGTTTGGGTGGTTTCACGAAGGAGCTGAATAACGGCCGTTTTTGTGCTACCTTCGTGTTCTTTTTTAGATTCCAGGTTTTTTTTGGGTGTCTTTCCTATTCCCTTTGATGCCATTTTTCCCCTGTCCTTTTTTGTCCTAAGAATTGTGAATTCCACCCCCTTAGTCATTCTCGGTGTTTCCCGAGGGGGCGTGGTTGGTCTGGGGTTACGCAAGAAACAAACAATACGATTGCAGTGGAAGAATTCCTGTTTCGTATCAAGCCACTCCCGTTTGTTATCTGGGGTAAGCAGGGAGGTCGGTGGTTCGTGTGTGTACTTGCCACTGGTAATAGTAGTAGGGGTGTGTTTAATCTTTTCTCATTCTTTCATTTTAGCGGTCTCATCTGTGTCAAGCTGTCAGCTGCCGAGAAGCCAGAGGAGACGAGTTGTGTTCCCCAAGACCTTGGGTTCCCTTGTTTTGTTACCCACCTTCTCCCGGTGTCGTGTTCTCCACCATCCGTTTTGATTGCGGGTGTTGGGGGTCACGGTGAGGGTAGAGGATTGGGACGTTCTTCACTCCTGCGGTGTTGGGCCGGTCGGCATCGGAACAGACACTAAGGACTGGGAAGAAAATCTTAAATGCTGCCTGACAGCCACCTCTGAATGGATGGGTAGGAACCATTTGAAGTGCAATACGGGAAAAACGGAAATTCTGCCGCTGGGCCCACAAAATGACTTTATCACTAAACAGTGGTGGCCGAAAGATGCGGAGGTACCGCCAAACACGACTAATGCGGCACGTAACTTAGGCATCAAGTTTGATGCCTCTCTGTCGTTTAAACAACAGGCGCTGTCAGTAGCAGGTACCCGTTTTAATGTCATCAAGAGCTTAAGAACATTTTTTGATTTACTCCCACTATCAGCCAGGAAAATGGTAGCAGTCGCCCTCGTAACATCGAGACTCGACTACTGTAATAGTCAATATGCGGGAACCAACAAGGCTGTTATACACAAGCTGCAAATGGTGCAGCATGCAGCCGCCAGGCTGGTTCTGAAGTGGCCAAAGACATCCTGAGCGACTACCGCATTGAACACTCTCCACTGGCTACCAATTGTCAAACGAGTGTTGTTTAAAGTCCTGGTAATCACCTTTAGGGCCTTTCATTCACGAGGACCAAAGGACATACAAAAGTGGCTTTCTCGATACCATCCATCACGCACCCTTAGATCCTCCAATGCCAATTTGTTGGCTTTCCCAACTTTTAGACTAATTTCGAGGGGAGGCAAATCCCTGCCAGTTCTAGGTTCCAAAGCATGGAATAAACTCCCCCCACATCTCCGTGCTATTGACCGGTAAGCTGAGTTCAGAAAAGCACTGAAGACCTGGATATTTAGTCTCCCTGACATGTGCGCTAGAGCCCTAATATGAGTACCCTGGCCATACTATTGAAAGCAGCCAGACCAGACTCTACATCAGTTCTGGTCTGTGTCGGCGCCAAGATGCTCCTTGGAGTGACAGTCGCACGGTATAAAAACCAACTTACATTACATTAAGATATAGGATTACAATATCAAATTGTCACTGCACTTAAAACCTATAAGATACCCCTAGAGCAGGCCTTTACAATCCGGAAGGCAGGGTGCTTGGTTCTAAGTGAGAGGGTGTGCCTGCATGAGCAGAACACCCCTGCAGCCTACGTAGTCCATTCTCCCAGGTTGTCAGTGAAGCAGCCATATACAAAATATAATGGGGCATTGCACGAGCGTGTGATGACCAACTTTAAAACAGCTGAAGCTAACCCTATCGTGTTTGGTATCAAACATGTTGGAATCATACCACACACCGGTGACCGATCTGGGAGATATGGTTCCGCCCCTCAGAAGCGAGCTTCAATGGGTCCCTGGTGTTCCCAGTACCAGACTTCTAACTCCAGACAGCACAAAATGGTTGCTGCCGACTCAGAGACACATTTCTGCCCTCCTGCTGCTGAGCCAAGTTCAAACAGGGGAAGGCAGAACAATAGGCATCCTGTCACAGGGAGGTGTGACCACCTCCCAGACAGGATATGGTGTATTAGGGCTTGGTGGGTGCGCTTGCCAGTGACTGAAAGTCTGCGTGCATAGTCTAGTTAAAACCAGTCCTTTGAGCTGTTGGCTCGCGCTCTGGCACAAAACTGGACCAAGGATATGGTATTAACCTCCCCGTGTGCAGACCCTCCCATGGGAGGGTCACCTGAATCTTTCCAACCCTCTACCATGGGTGCTTAAGGGCTTGCCTGGCAGTAGGACCTTAGATTCGTTGTAGAGAAGATTTTAACCTGAAACCACTGCACTTCAACCATCTGGGCACTCTGGACTTCTTCAGAATTTGTTTGAGCCTAACTCCATCTCCCTCTCAGTCTGCTACATCGTCTGTGGATATGCACCCACAAGATGTGTGCGGGACCTGTGGAGCATCAAAGACTACTGGAGATAATCTCCCTTGGAGTGAAGGAGTCACTCCCCTCCATTCGCAGGCACTGCAACACACTGATCGGACTGCTGATCCTGAGCTCCTATGGACTCCAAAGGGTCCAGCAACACATCCCTGAAGGCCAGAGCTGCCCTCTCACCAAGTTTGAGGTCAGATTCCACATGGGGATATGCAATACCCTAACCCCTGTGCACTGCAAACTTTTGCAAGTGCACGTTCTTGTTGGCAATTGTTTATCAAGTGCATTGAGATCCGAGTAGCCCCAACCTCTGGCTTCTTTCTGCTCAAAGATCTTGATTCACATCACACAGAGTGCTCCTTGGCTTGCTGTTTTGTGAAGCTGCTCGAGGTCCTCTTGTGACTCCTGTGCCTCCAGCCTGTGGGTTCATTTGAGGGTCAACTTGACTTTTCTTGGGCTCCCCTGGTTGCTCCAGGTTTGCCCTCTCTCTTCAGTGTGTGGTGAGTCTCCTGGACCTTGCTGATCCAAACCGTACACCTCCTCGACCTTCTGCGTGGGTTGCCAAGGCTTGTTTGTGCTCCCGCCGGACACCAACTCCTCAGTACTCTACATCCTTCATGGGGCAGCTCGCATCCGGCTCCTGGTCATCCTCAACATCGCCTGATCCCTGAAGCTGCAGAGTTAAGTTCACCATCAACTATCCTGAGGCACTCGACATCAGTGGGCATTCATATACCGAGCCTCTGGTCACTCCTAAGTGACCCAGACTCTGTCCCCTCTGCTTTTAGGTACTCCACAACAAGAATTCACGTTTGGATTCAAACGGACATTCTTCTCCCTTCCAGACCCGCACCGCACTGGACTCGCACCGGTGCTGCCGGATCCATCCGATACACCAGACCTGCATCGGGCCCCTGGATCACCTACCTCCCCTGGGCTCACGTGGGCTGTTGGGCCGACCTCCCCCTCTCCCTCGGAGACTCTGAGGTGTGGGAGGTGGCACTCCTTCGGACCGGGCTGTAGCAGGATGCAACGCCCAGTGTGCGGATCCCACGGACGATCGTGCTGGTGAAGGTGAAGGTGGGCAGAGCTGCGGAGTGAGGTGCAGGTGTAAGCCATTCCAGCCCGCCCTTAATTGGAAGACTGAGGGTAAGGAAAAGCCTTCCAGCAGCGGCCCTTCTTCAAAGTCCTCCATTGGGTTCGACAGTGGTTTCCGACACCACTTCACACCTATGCACCAGGCTTCCCTGGGTTAGGTAACGTGGGTACTTAAGTATCCATGGGTCAGGTGGCTCTCCAACCTTCTGTCTTCCACAGGGTTTCTTGGTAGCCCACAGGGAAGGGTCCTTAATCTCTAAAACTCTAACTGCGACTTTCACATAGAGTTGCACTGATTACGCAGTTGTGTTAGAACACTGCACCTGTCCTCCATGGGGTCCCTATCCACTCACCTTGGGTGTTTCCTTGTGGTCCCAGTTTTTCTAGTCCTCTCGATATCGTCCTGACTCGAGTCATGGTTCTTATATCACTTTCTTTGAATATGGTTTGGTCCCCCATGGTGCCCACTGTGTATTCGTGCTATTTACTGTTGTTTCTTTGCTTAAGTATTGTGTGCTTTGTGTCTATCTCTGTGTAGGAATACTGTAACGTACTAGATAGTGTTATATAATAAATACATATTTTTATAACCATTGTGTGGTTATCTTTTCAATTAATCTACACTATAAGATTGAATTCTGGTAAAACAAGCTGCTTTACACTCCTTCAAGACTTAGCCTGAAGGCTGCTCTCCACAGCTACCACTTAGATAGCTTTCTAAGGTTGTCTGAGACCTCTTAAATCACCTTTAGAGTTGTCTGCACATGTGCAGGGTGTCCACTTTAATTAGTGGACAGCATATACCAGGCCAGCAAGAGGTTTACCGTAAAATGGTCATCTCAATCTGAATCCTCATTGATTGGCCAGAACAGTAAAAAGCATAAAGAAAATATTGCCCATGTGCTATTCGTTTGTATGACTTATATACATCCAAGACAGGCATGCATTCTGGAACTGGTTTCGGGGTGTCAACCCTCATCAGCCAGGCTAGCTTGGGTCCAGTAACATAGCGAGCACAGGACCCATGTCTGGGCATACCCTTCCCACTTAGGGCAACTATTTAGGCCAAGACCTCTGTACCGGGGGGAATATTTGATGTTGTTCAGCATGCTGCCCATCAATTCTTCTTTTTGCCTTTGTCACCCTGAGTGGGAAGGGTAGGCCCAAACGTGGATGCTATGCTTGCCATACCACTGGAGTTAAGCTAGCCTGGCTGATGATGGGTGATACCCTGAAACAGGTCCCAGGATGCTTGTTTCTGGTCCAGAGAGGTTCTAGCCTGGCAGTTCGGCCTGGACTGATCCCATGGAGAGAACGGTCAAGACTGATTTGCATATAGCTGAGTCCAAACTGGAATGGCATGGTGAGCAAAAAACCTATGGGTTTAGGCTCAGATCTCTGCATGGGTCTGAAAGTTAGACATTGTTCAGCATTTCGCCCATCAATTGGAGTTATTGTACTTATGGTTGGAGCCATTGTGTGATAAAGCCAAAAGTTTTGTTAGCTGTGGCTAACAGTAAGAACACAGGATCCAGAGATATACCTAGAAGTGAAGACCATCTGAGCTCCAGACAAGTTCACAAACTCTGAATGATCTTGCCACCATCCGACTGCAGATTAAGAAGTGTCAAAATTAAAAAAACAGGGCAACTACCTTTTCTAGCTATAAATCCAGTATCTGGAACAATATCCCATTTCCATAAGGACTTCCCCAGAGCAGGTCCAATTTCAGAAAGAGTTCAAGGCTCACATCTTTTAAGAGAACAACATCACAATGCATTATTATCCACACACCCAGCTACCTCTCCTATCACCTGTTGGCATTATCCTTGTTGTTGACCCTGCACAGTCCTCGGCTGCCTTTTGGCTAAGTTTGCGCTATAGAAATTACCATATATATACATTCATGCATACATTCATACCTATATACATGTATACATACATATATACATACATTCATCCATACATACATAAATAAATACATGATGGTAGGTTCCTTGCTGAAGGATTGATGGAGACACACTACTCCAGTAGCACAAACTATTCATGCTTAAAAGATTGTTTGCTAATATGGTTTTAAGATGAGAAGCTTTGTCTGACTGATGGATCCACTATGTGCAAACATTCAAAGGCAGGGTTCCTGCAGCCTGTATCCAAAGTCTGTACAACATGGCTAGTAATAAAGTCTTTTTACTAAAGAATTTAGATAGACTGATCAGAGGAGTGGAAGGGAATTCCAGTTTAATTTGGAGAATGTGTGATTTTTCCCACCTTTGCACAGCTGGCCAGATCTTTTTCTTCAGTCTGATCAACACTGATTCCATGTGTACTGAAGGTGGGCTCACACACAGATGCCATTTGAGGATTTTATGAAGTTTGATCAAATTTCTGTGCACACTGTGTAAGCAGATTTTTAACCACTAATTTACAAAGCAACTGCATCTGGCCTTGTCATGTCCACACGCAGACGGCATGCTGACTGGCATAGCCAGTGATTACTTTGTAAAGGTTTGACACTCAAAAACAAACCTATGAAAATCAATTGGTGCATATGATTTTAAGAGTTCAATTGGTAGGTAATGCACTGCGACGGAGAAGTGTCAGAAATGGTCGTGAAAATTTAATGCGGACAACATATCCCCTGAAGAAGGGCCTAGCCCAAAATGCATCTTGATGTTTAAAGTCTTGAAGTAGATCATTTATTTGTAAATAGAACTGAACACACTTGGAATGATTTTAGTCAAATTGTCATTCAAATGAATTAAACTTGAAGAACCTATGCATGATTTTGCAAGTTTTATTTCTCAGAGAAACCTTTTTGAACAATTTGGCGTACATCACAAATCAGGGACAAAAGTGGTGGACAAAGGTTGAGGATGACAAACGTATTCATGTAGTAATTTTAAGAGTTCTATACATCTTCCTGTAAGACTTTAATCTGTACCTGCATCTCTTCTCCAGTGGGAGATCTTGGAAGGTTCACATTTCTATATTTAGGCACCTAGTCCTCCCAGATATGCCCATCTTCCCAAGGGTGATGTAATAATGGTAATCAAGGGAACCTTTCCCAGTTAGACCGCAGCTTGTCACTCTGGGTGGAAAATGAAGGGTTGCAAGGGTGCCATTTTACAAGATGGTAGGGTTGGAAATTACAATGCGTGTCATGCCCTTGTGACAGCGGGCATCATCTGGCCTTGGGTAGAGATTATAAAGACCTCTTGCTCATTCATGGAGGTGGCTACAAGACTTGTGTTCCTGAAGTCCCCAGCTACTGATGTTCTTTTATGTTGTAGCATGTCAATGCCATGATCCTGGACGTAATAGCAGCAGAGAGTTCCACAACACTCCTTCAAGGAGATTCTCAACAATACATCATCTTATAATCAGCAACTTTCTGAGTAGCAGAATTTGTGTTGCAGGATTAAATCTCTCCAGAACCTGCATCTGTCAACTGCTGGATAGAAGTAGGCTAAAAAAAAAATCCCCTTGAAAAATATGTTCTGCTAATTGTTTGAACATTGTTGAAGGGCTCACCCCCTTATCATTGTGATCTCATTCGCCCAGATCCTTGAGGTAGTCCCTTCTATGGGTCTAAGCATCTGTCTAGTAATTCTCCTCTTCTTGTGTGTTGGTGAGGCCGCACCACAGCCGGCGTGTAAACTACAGGGCTGGAAGCAGAAAGTCTATCCCCGGGACGGAGATGTGCTCATCGGCGGAATGTTTGTTGTCGACTCAGAATTTAATGTCCCCATACCCACATACGAAGAGGAACCGCGCCCCATAACATGTGACGGGTAAGATCATTGTATCATATTACTATCTACAGCAGATGTCCTTTTGCGCCAAGATGCTCCATGACGTGAGCTTATTTCTGTAGAGTGATATCCTGTGAAGATCATTTATGAATATTAATGTAGGTATAAAAGTTTCACATTTGATACACTTTAACAAATACATAACACTTTAACAGAGGATGTAAATCATATATTTGTTTGTATCACAATGTACAATGAATAGTTCCTAGCATATACTGTAAGGATAGGTTCACAGAACAAGGTATAAGTAATAATATGTTGCAACATTTGTATGGTATGGTTCATAGACAGTGGTGTAATTTCACAGCACAATGTACTGGGTGAAGTGACATTGCCATGTTCAAGAATAACGTAGAATACTTACAGCCTGATTATGATCTTGGCAGACAGGGTTACTCCATCACAAATGTGACGGATATCCCTATTGGCAAATTACAATCCCATTATATCCTATTGAACTTGTGATATAGCGCACAGGAGGTGCCATCACCAAGATAGTACTCAAGCCCTTAATCTGTGTGAGAAGTGTTATGCTCTGAGTGACAAAGTATGTTTCAAACCATGTCCTGTGGGTTATAAAGAAGCAGAAATACACACATTTGTGGCACATATATCTATATGCATATCTGTTAAACCTCAAACATAAACCCAAGCCAATTTTCATTGGTTGTGTTGGTTTGCAATTAGTTATTAAGTTGTTAAGTTCATAAATTTCAGAAATGTAGTCTGAATCTACCGTTTGATGAATGTTTGAGTATTATATCTGAGGACACCATGTGCAAACAATGTAATGCGTAAAAGAGGTCGCAATTTGGGCACCAACATTTCTAGAATGCATTGATTTTTTCATACCGACCTATGTGCTAATAGCTTGGATCACATAATATTGAATTAGTGGGTCGCACTTCGAACTACCACATGAATATGAAAGAGATAGGTCACAAATCGTGACTCAGTATGATTCGCTGCCATCACATGGTAGGTGGCCTGCCATAGTCAGCAGACCACCATGTTTGTGATTGCTTTTAAGTAAAGACATCATGTTTTTAATGCATCATGCCCATTTTCCTTACAGAACAACTGGAGGTGCTCAAAAAAAAAGAAATTGATAAGTTTTACAAAAAAACTTTTACATTGGTCAGTGGTCCATCAGGTCATCAGACTACCATGTAGGTGATTGCTTTTCAAGAAAGCAATCTCCCTTTTTTTATTCAGTCCATTTTCCTAAATTGAAAGTGAAATGCATTGAAAAAAAAATGAAAACATTTACAAAAATATTTAATGGGTAATCAGCTGTCCCGTGGACTGACTTCTCCAAATAAATTAGTTTTTTAAACATACACAAAAGGGAATGGGTCCTTTAGGGCCCCCTTCTGATTTGCGAATAAGTTACTATCTCATTTGATGCGTTGAATTTTGGTTGCAAATCATTAATACATACCAGAAGAAACCAGTATTAGAAAGGGATCCCTTAACATGCCATGCAAATATCAATTAGTAATGGCTTCCTAAACACATGTAAGAATTCAGAAAACCTTTTTCTGAATAGTTAAATCGACGTAGTGAAAAAGTTTTCGAATCTGCAAACCCCTTGATTTACCAAATTAGGGGATTAGCTACTACTAAAACCCTTTGGACATCTGGCCCAACCTGTTAAACTCCACAGGAGGCATGGCTCTTAGTACACCTGTGTTCTTCTTAGTCTTACTTGTGCAAGAAAGTAGATCTGAGGCCAGAAACTCCTCAAACCTCAGAATCAGGATGAATGGAGGGTTCAAGTTGCCACTCAGTCTTGCGAAGTCCTTTACCAGCGGTCATATTTGTAGGAAACGGTTCCAAAAAATGTGTTTTCCTATAATTGGAAATAGAAAATGTGGCAAAAACAAATGAACTCCTAAGATCTATGGTACTCATAATGGCTCTTCACCACTCTAGAGTACATACACATTTACTTCTGTTAAGAGCTGGAGTAAGTTTCTTTCCAATGTGGGAAAGGTCCACTGAAGTCCTAGTGGTTGACTGGTTCTTATGTGCAGAAGGTCTTCCTTCCTGCACATAAAACATCATTAAATAATGACAATTTGCTGCTTCTATGTGTGCTGCAGAATAACAACTTGCCAAGCGCGGATTGTTTATGCCCAGGGGCGGTCTGTGTTGGCGCCAGTCTGCTAGTTTTAGCACCAATGCTGTGGAAAACACAGTGGTGCACTGTAGTATTGTAAATATGGTGCAAACCTGCATTTTGGAAATGTCGGAGTGCGTCACTGCCAAATTTGGCGCAGCTCCGCGCTCTGCCATATTCTTGTACATACGCACCTGGGTTTTTTCGCTTTTTATCTGAAGAGAAGAATGCCGGGGTGTACCACAATCTTCTGCTCCCTCTGTGGGTCAGAGGGGCCTCCAACACTCCAGTGGGACCCCATTCTGCCCATGGGCAAGGAGTATCTGTGAGATACAAGAAACGGCCAGTCATCGCATTCAGCAGTGGGGGCATAATCTTGCTTTATGCCACTGATGCCCATCACTACCGCACGTCACTTGGGAGACATCCAGAGGGCGCCAACCTGGACCTGGTGGTAACTGAAGGGCTTATTTATGGGATATTGGCCTATGGCAGCAAAGCAAGTCATCTCGCTGCACTGCCCTACGCCAAAGTGAAAAGGCAGGAATGGAACACATTTAAGCAATACAATGCATTTTTGTACTGTCTGCCTGCACTGGGGCATTTCAGCAGCATAGTGCCAATGTAGGCACCATTGTATCATTAGCAACAGTCCTGTGCACATGTACAGAGTAGAATTAAACAGTGTAGAGGTAATTACAACACCTAGAACAAAAATTCCACGTTGATTTCTTAGGTTCTTTAATATGTCAAATCACAACAAACAACCAGACGACACGTGTTTCGTCAGAGAAACAGTGTACTCTGACTCTTCAGGGCTGGAAATGATACAAAAGAACTCACTTAGCACAAATAAACATGATAATGTCAGGTGAACAACTTACTAGGCATCACCCAATACTCGTGGAAACCACATTCACAATTCAAGCCTAATACTAAAACAACGGAGGCGTCATAAGGAAATAACCTATACTGCCACCAATATCACATTCACAAGTCCAAAACGGGTAATGAAAAAAAAATAGGGGAAAATGCAAAGGAGCGCTCACCAGGGTGGCGGTGATACTTCCAAACCGTCACCCACGCTGAGAGGTTGAGTAATTCTACTCTGTACGTGTGCACAGGACTGTTGCTAATGTTGTGTGTGGTTGGTTTTTCCGCCACAAAGAAAGGGGTTAGTAGGATCGCCCCTCTCCTGTAAGCACCATAACCAAATAGCTTGTATTAGATTTACCTACGTGAATATGCAGAGCGCCTTCATCTCCTACATACTAAAACCCTAATCTCTAGCAGCACCCTTGTATCATGGTGCAACGGTGCCTTTGTTGCATTTAGGATTGGTTTTATGCAGGAAGCGGCACCTTCCCTCACAAAAACAATGCATAGAGCTGCAGCACACATGGAAAGAGGGAAAATCAGGAATAAATAAGCATTTCTCCTCATTACACCTCACCTCGGGAGGCGTACAGATTTGGTGCTTCCCCCGGTTAACATCACTTTGTAAATCCTGTGCAGCATCAAATTCAATGGGTGTTGCATGGAAAAATCCACCCCCATTCCATGGGATGCCTCCTGGGTGCAGAGTAAGGTGGTGCAGTGTTTTGTGCTGTGTCGCTTTACTCATGGTTTATGAGGCCACTCAAAGCCATGCAGGGTGGCCTTACGTGGCTTCATAAATCTAAATGACAGTCATGTGTCACTCATGTACCACTTTCTGTGGTGCAAAAGTGATGCCGGGCTCTTATAAATAAGCCCCTGAGTACCCACTGTGCAGCGAAGAGATGCTGGAGGCAGTAGTCTGAGCATCTCTCATGGGACCGAGCACGGAGCCCCGAACATTGACTGCCCATGGACTCCGGCTCTGCTGGAAGCTACAGCGGTTACCAGAAGTGGGTGATTCTCAGCTGGAGGAGAATGACTCAGCATGATACTGACTGTGCTGGCTGTGACAACACCTTGAGTAGGGGAATCAGAACTCTTGACAGAAGAGCTGGTTATTTTAGGTGGTTGTGGACCTCTTGGGTGGGTGATGATGTTAGGTTTCAGTTCAGCTAAGTTTCAGTTCAGGGTGTTATCACTAACTCACCATCTGGTCTGATACAACATAACTGGTTTGATTTGCTATTGTAAAAGCCACACATATGTTATTGACATGCATTGCAGATAGTAACTGTTACCTATCTCAATGTTGGTCATTTCGTCCACTTTAAAAAGCTGGGGCGGTCAGCAGATGTAGTGGATGTGAAACGTTTGGTCACCTGGCACAGATCACTCCCGCAGATCCACTTGTCTGCGCAGCATGACATAATGTGCATTTATAAAGTGTACATTCAACCACAATGGACTCTTGGCATTAAATAACAGATATATATTGTTACCCAACTCGATGGACCTTCATGTATTGATTTTAGAAGGATGAAATGCTGAGTGGATTTGCCAGGATGTGAACCTGTGACCATGAGGTCAAGCACAAGCCCCTTCAGTGGATACATTAGTCCACTAAGCCACCAGACCCGGCTAATTGAAGACATGGATGATGTCTTGAGAGAAGATGTATGCATAAGGGGGAAGTTATTGGCATTGTTGTTCGAAGCCCAGGGTTCTTGTGGGGTGTTGATTTGTTTTGAGGAACTCTTTAGGACTTGCGCATCTACAGCTCATGGCCTGACACACACTGCATTGTATTGTCAGTTTCAAAGCAAGTGGGAGCAAAGGTTTTGACCAAAAGGACGCTGGCAGACACAACCCGTTACAGATTGGGAGTACATTTAAAGTTGACATCGTATAGTGCAAGACTCTACTTACCTTGTAAAAAAATACAAATATATGTATGGGTTTGTTTTCTTGGGTTTGCTACCTTACCTTTGGTATCATATGTTCATGTTACTGATATTTAGGTCTATAAAGAGAGAGTTTAGTCAACCTCTCATTATTTGCTTTGCTACAGTTATGTGATCAGATGTTTAACACAAAAAGATTATGGGGCATATTATCAAGGGGGTTTATCTCCGCTTTTTGGCTTTAAAAGCCAAGAAATCGGAGATAAAATTATCTCCCTATTACCTAGCTGTCGCTAACACCAGTTAGCGACAGCTAGTAGGAGATAGCAACCATCTTGGGCCCCACTTTGCATGTCAGTGAAATTTATCACTAATGACATGCAAAGTGGGCGTGCCAAGATGTTAGCGACTGGAAACAGTTGCTAACATCGCTATCTCCTAATACCAATTTATGGAGATATTCGCGCTAACCGCGAATATCTCCAAAAGCTAACACATGCCCTGAGCAGTTCTTAGCCATGTTATCCAATGGGAGGTGGATAACATGGCTAAGAGCATTAGCTCGGTAACGCATGAATATCGCGGACTTTTCAGCGATATTCATGCATTGCGGCCGTTTTTTATCGCATGTGCGATAAACCTTGGTAATAACAAGGTTTATCTGCGATAAAAATCGCCGCAGCACAGCGGTAAATTTTCATCTCTAACCAAGCAATAGCGATAATTATCGCTATTGCTTGGTAATATGCCCCTATGTTATTACACTCTCAGCCAAAATGGCCACCAGCAAGCCTCTCTTGGTCAAACAATGCAGACATTGAGTGATAACACCAAGGAATTATCCATTGGCAGGTTTAGTTCTGCAACCTATTGGGGCTTTACATTTTTTGAAAGCCAAGCGAAAACAACATTCCTGATTTAGTGAGGACTCACCGTCTCTGGTATCTACACACCTCACAAGAACTGTGGCTAAACAACTAGCTTGAAGGGCTTGTCTCAGCTGAAAGGGCTTGTCTCAGCTTGAAGGGCTTGTCTCAGCTGAAAGGGCTTGTCTCAGCTTGAAGGGCTTGTCTCAGCTGAAAGGGCTTGTCTCAGCTGAAAGGGCTTGTCTCAGCTTAAAGGACTTGTATCAGCTGAAAGGGCTTGTCTCAGCTTAAAGGACTTGTATCAGCTGTTATTGGCTTACCCAGCTTCATCAGATTGTTTCTAGTCTAGTGAAAGGGCTGTGGGTTGCCATTGTTTTTCTTCTTTTGGGATGTTGCTCTATCCCCGAGGTATGAAGTGAACTTGTTTTCCATCTTCGAGGGACTGGACACCAACTCTCTTCCATGTCTCACTTGATCCATCGTAGGCTTGGACTGGACAGAGCCATAGGGGCAACTGGACAGAGATTGGATGAGAGAGTTCACAACTGATGTGGAATACTCAGTGGAATGTATTTTGTTAACAATGATTTCAATTACAATCCAGAAATGTATCAAGACATTGTTATTGTTATTGTTAGGTTCGGTTTATATAGCGCCAACTCACCGGCAGGTCTCAAGGCGCTCATGACCGAAGGACAGACAACTGTTTAGCAGCTTAGAGGATCGGTCGCCTTGTGCAGATTACGGTGACCCCAAGGCCTCCCTGAATAAAAGTGTTGTTAATGATTTCCTGAAGCGTAGGAGGTTAACTTCTTTACGAAGGGATTCAGGTAGTCTGTTCCAGATTTGAGGAACTAGAACTGAGAACGATCTCCCACCCTTCGTAGCTAGTTTAAACCGTGGGCAGACTAACAACATTCTTTGTAGGCTGGTATAGTGGCTAGAAGAAAGGTGCCCAAGTACAGGTGCTTTAAAATGAATTAAGCTCTGCTTAAAATGGAGAATCTTTTTTCTGTTAAGTTATTTTAAGATCAGGCAGAAAGGCTAATTTTGCTGGACAAAAATAAACTCTCCTGTTACCTGGTTTCATCTTAGTATTTTAACAGTATCCCCTCAGACTGTGCCCTGAAGCTGGTGAACTTAAATTTAATTTAGCAGAAATACTTCTTTGCTCCCACATCTTCCCCGGCATCCATTTTGACTCTCAGTGCAAAACCTGCCATCCTCAAAGAAACTGTCTGTAGATACTAATCAGATGCTGCCTCTCAGTTTTAAAGTCTAGTTCATCAATTTGCTGGAAGATTTCCATGAACCACATGGAATGCTGTGGATCTGGCCCCAAACCTCTTCCAGGAATGTCCGGCACACCCGGGTTCTTTGTGCACCCCTCCTAGGTCAGGGCCATGCATGTGTAGTTGTAGGCACACTCAGGGTGTCACATGTGTTCGTCTATGGCTCTCCCCACTTTCCACATTAACGTGTTGCATTGAGTGTTTCTAAAGTGCATCTAAACACATTACAGTTCTCATCATTTTAGGAATCCTCCCAGATGTGTCCCCTTTCTGCTCTCACCTATCATCCTCTCTCGCGGTTTCCCAATGTGCTGACTTGATGACAGCTATCCTAATGTCTGCCTTCGCTACTGTCGGACTACACTACTGTCTGACTTTATTACTGTCTGTCTATTCTAATGTCTGCTTTCGGTACTGTCTGACTACACTA
This sequence comes from Lissotriton helveticus, assembly GCF_964261635.1. Lineage (NCBI taxonomy): Eukaryota > Metazoa > Chordata > Amphibia > Caudata > Salamandridae > Lissotriton > Lissotriton helveticus. The sequence continues at coordinate 1,692,864,501 of NC_136069.1, read as the reverse complement.
CTGACTACAGTCTGACTACACTACTGTGTGACTTCATTACTGTCCGTCTATTCTAATGTCTGACTTCGATACTGTCTGACTACACTACTGACTACAGTCTGACTACACTACTGTCTGACTTCATTACTGTCCGTCTATTCTAATGTCTGACTTTGATACTGTCTGATTACACTACTGCCTGGCATCACTACTGTCTTACAACTTTACAGACTACACTACAGTCTGACTACTCTACTGTCTGACTGTTCTACTGCCTGACTACACTACTGTCTGACTACTTTACAGACTACACTACTGTCCAACTACACTACTGTCTAACTACTCTACTAACAAACTTCACTACTGTCTAACTATACTATTGTCTGACAACAACACTTTCTAACTATCCTGCTGTCTGACTACACTACTGTATAACTTCACTACTAACTACACTGCTGTCTTATTACTCTACTGCCTGACTTCACTACTATCTAAAATACTCTACTGTCTGCCTTTGCTACTGTCAGATTGCACTACTGTCTCATTACTCTGATGTCTGACTACTCTACTGTCTGACTACTCTCCTGTCTAAATACATTACTGTCGATCTACAATACAGTCTGACTTCATTGCAGTCCATCTATTCTAATGTCTCCCTTCCCTACTGTCTGACTACACTACTGACTACAGTCTGAATACACTACAGCCTGACTTCTACACTGCCTGACTACAAGCTGACTAGTCTGACTACACTACTGTCTGACTTAATTCCTGTCCGTATATTCTAATGTCTGACTTCAATACTGTCTGACTACACTACTGACTACAGTCTGGCTACACTACTGTCTGACTTCATTACTGTCCGTCTATTCTAATGTCCAACTTCAATACTGTCTGACTACATGCTGACCACAGTCTGACTACACTGCTATCTGGCTTCATTACTGTCTGTCTACTATAATGTCTGACTTCAATACTATCTGACTACCCTACTGACTACCGTCTAACTACACTACTGTGTGACTTCATTACTGTCCGTCTATTCTAATGTCTTTTTTAATGTATTTATGTTTTTATTTATTTTGACAGAGGGTACACAAAAAGAAAATATAAGTCCAATAAAGAGGAGCAATTTTGATGAGTACTAATATTGTTATCAAATCATATTTACCAATGCATAATAACTAATTAAACATAATAGCAAAACAGTTACATATGCGCACATATCTGCATAAAGTAAACCCCTCTGTATTATTCAAAATATTTCCATACACATAAAAGTTATTGCATTAACCTTATAGTTCTTGATTTTGCTAGTGCCCGTTCTCTTTCGTAGATATCTTTCATTATGATGATCCAATTGATATGAGAAGGAGATTTGAGCAAGATCCATTCCCTCGCAATACAAAGCCTAGCAGCAACTATTGCGATAGATATGATGCTCGTAGCAGCAGTCCTGTCGCAAACCTTATATCTCAACATGATCTGTTTAGTAGTAAAGTCTAGGTTACATCCCAGACATTGTCCTATATATCTTATAATATTCCCCCAATACTCAGACAGTATTGGACAAGTAGAGAATATATGTAAGATGTCTGCAGCACGTAGACCACACTTAGAACAGAGGGTTTTGTCTCCCCCAACCCCACCTAATCTCAGTGATTGTTGCTGCCACTTGCTGATTCTCACAGGAGTGTAATATAAGAGACACATTGTTCGAAATTGTTGCAGTTTCAGATTATTTGAATGAATAGAATTATTTAAAGTGCCCAACGCTACAATTATCTCAGCTGCATCAACATTTGTGCTAAGTATTTAACTCCATTTGTCAGCTAAGTGTCCAGTGTCAGTGTTTCCTTAATTACAGAGCTGAGTATATACTGAGCCTCTTCTAGCTTTGAGCGAGAGATTAAGTATATGGTTCAGTGCTCTTGTGAGTGTGGAAGCTGCGATGAACACTGTTTCAAAAAGTAATCTCTAATTTGTAAGTATTTTTACAAAAAGCTGGTGGGGAAGTCCATTTGATGTTTGTAAAGTCAAAAAAGTATTAAAGCCATTCTGGTCATAATTGACCTAATTTTACAATTCCATAGTTTGCCCATCTGTTTGCAGTATAATCATGAACTATACTAGGGAGAGAAGGAATATTCCATAGTTTAATGTATGTATGTTGTTTGAGATCACTAACCGTAAGTGAAGAACATTCAAGTATTTCGTGCCCTATGCAAACCATATCTCTCATAGTCTTGAAGCGGACTCTCTTATAATAATTAGGATCATTAAAATTTTATAAAGAAAAATGTGGCTATTCGTGCCGAGTGCCATTACAATGCCGTAATACGGCGTTTTATCAGTTAATAAACTTTGTAATTGGTTTGTAAAGCTGCCCACTAATAAAGGTTAAAATCAGGAAGTTGTAGGCCTCCTTAATGATAAGGAAATTTTAGATAGCAAATAGCTCGACGTGCCTGTTTATAGCCCCAAATAAAGCTACTAATAGCTCCCTCTAATTTCTGAAAAAAACGATTCGGGACCCGTAGAGGAATAGCTTGAAACAAATACAAAAATTTAAACAGGATCGTCATCTTAATTATATTCATTCTACCAATAATAGTTATAGGAAGGTTATTCTACTTTTTACATTTTTGAATAACTGTCTGAAGTAGTGTTTCATAGTTAAGTCTCTCTATATTTTCAACTCTAGTGAAGATCCTAATCCCCAAGTATGCTACTACTGTGCGTCCACCGATTATAGATGTTGTCGGGTTTAAATTTTGAAGAACTTGTGTTTTATGTGGATTTAATTTGCATCCTGAAATTGGACAATAAATACTTGCTTCTTCCTGAATAACAATTAATGCTTTAGCTGGATCCGAAGTAAATACTGCAATGTCATCCGTGTCTGCGATTGCTTTAGGTTGATAGTTTCCATTTATGAATGGGGTAATATGAGAGTTCTGATTAGGTGTTTTAATGAACGGCTCCATGTATAGTGCAAATAGTAATGGGGAAAGTGGACATCCCTGCCGGGTGACACGTTGTATCATAAATGGAGCTGACTGCAGGTCACCATATATAAGCTTTGCTTGTAGGTTGATATACAGTGCATGGATCCATTTTAGAAACCTAGGTGGTATACCGTTATTACCCAATATCCTCCATAGCGCATCCCATGCTACCCTGTCAAATGCTTTTTCAGCGTCTAACAAGATCATGCCTACCTTGCGAGATGTCTTGTTAGCGATGTCAAATGATGTAATAGCTGTGTTGACATGTGCAGTAGTATCCCTACCCAAAATAAAGCCATGTTGGTGTTCTGAGACTAATCTGGGCATTAAAGGAGCCAGATGATTAGCCAAAACTCTGGAATACATTTTAGCATCAGAAATAACAAGGAGTATTGGGCTATATGACCCGCAATCATCTGCTACCTTCCCTTTTTTGAGAAAAAAAATTATATCTGTCATATCCTAAGATTTAGGTGTTTCCATGTGTTCCCCAATCTGGTGTATAACTATGCATAATAACTGCAGAATAATATTATTAAATGCTTTATAATGTCTGACTTCGATACTGTTTGACTACACTACTGACTACAGTCTGACTACACTACTGTCTAACTTCATTACTGTCCATCTATTCTAATGTCTGACTTCAATACTGGCTGACTACATGCTGACTACAGTCTTACTACACTACTGTCTGACTTCATTACTGTCCGTCTATACTAATGTCTAACTTCAATACTGTCTGACTACACAACTGACTACAGTCTGACTACACTACTGTCTGACTTCATTACTGTCCAGCTATTCTAATGTCTGACTTCGATACTGTCTGACTACACTACTAACTGCACTTCATTACTGTCTGTCTATTCTAATATCTGACTGCACTGCTGACTACAGTCTGACTACACTACTGTCTGACTTCATTACTGTCCGTCTATTCTAATGTCTGACTTCGATACTGTCTGTCTACACTACTGACTACAGTCTGACTACACTACTGTCTAACTTCATTACTGTCCATCTATTCAAATGTCTGGCTTAGATGCTGTCTGACTACACTACTGTCTAGAATCACTACTGTCTTACTACTTTACAGACTACACTACTGTAGGACTAATATACAGTCTGACTGCGCTACTGCCTGACTACACTACTGTCTGACTACTTTACAGACTACACTACTGTTCAATGACACCACTGTCTAACTACACTACTGTCTAACTACTCTACTGACTAACTTCACTACTGTCTAAATACACTACAGTCCGAGTACACCACTTTCTAACTACCCTGCTGTCTGATTACACTACCGTATAACTTCAATACTAACTACACTACTGTCTGATTACTCTACTGCCTGACTTCACTACTGTCTAAATACACTACTGTCTGCCTTTGCTACTGTCAGACTACACTACTGTCTCACTACTCTGCTGTCTGACTACTCTACTGTCTGATTGCTCTCCTATCAAATACATTACTGTATGTCTACTCTACTGTCTCACTTACCTACTGTCTAACTACACCCCTGTCTGACTACTCGATGGTCTGACTACACTTCTGTCTGATTAAAATAGTCTGACTAATCCACTGTCTGACTTCGCTACTGTCTATCTACACTACACTCTGACTTCACTAATGCCCCACTACCCTACTGTCTGACTTTACTACTGTCCAACTACACTACTGTCTGACTACTCTACTGTCTGACTACTCTATGGTCTGACTAAACTACTGTCTGATTTCAATACTATCTAGCTACACTAATGTCTAACTACACTACTGTCTAACTATGCCACTCTCTGACTGTGCTACTGTCTACCTACACTACTGCCCAACTTCACTAATGCCCAACTACACTATTGTCAGACTACTCTCATGAATGACTAATCTACTGTCTGACTATACTACTATTTGATTACTCTACTGTGTGACTACTCTACTGTCTGACTACTCTGCTGTCTGACAACCCTACTGTGTGACTTGACTATTGTCTGTCTACTCTACTTTCTGACTTGACTATTGTATGGCTACTCTACTGTCTGGCTACACTAATGTCTATCTCCATTACTTTCCCACTACTCTGATGTGTGACTACTGTACTGTCTGACTTCACTACTGTCTGACTACTCTTCTGCCTGACTACATTACTCTCTAACTACACTACTGTCTGAACACTCTACTGTCTGACTATACTACTGTCTGATTATTCTACTGTTTGACTACTCCACTGTCTGACTACACTACTGACTACAGTCTGACTACACTACTGTCTGACTTGATTACTGTCCGTCTTTTCTAATGTCAGACTACACTACTGTCTCACTACTCTACTGTCTGACTTCTCTACTGTCTGACTACTCTCCTATCTAAATACATTACTGTCAGTCTACACTACTGTCTGACATCATTACTGTCCATCTATTCTAATGTCTGCCCTCGCTACTGTCTAAATACGCTGCTGTCTGCCTTTGCTACTGTCAGACTACACTACTGTCTCACTCCTCTGCTGTCTGACTACTGTACTGTCTGACTGCTCTCATATCTAACTACATTACTGTTATGTTATTATGTTATGTTATGTTAAAATTACTTATAAAGCGCACTTACACCAAGCGGTTTCATGGTGCTAGGGACGGGGAGCAGCAGTGAGTGGTGACGGAAGCTTACTCATATGCCTGAGCGAACAGAAGGGTTCTGTCTACTCTACTATCTGACTTCCTCACTGTCTAACTACACTCCTGTCTGACTACTCGACGGTCTGACTACACTACTGTCTGACTTAAATACTATCTAGTTACACTACTGTCTGACTATTCCACTGTTTGACTTCACTACTGTCTATCTACTCTACTCTCCGACTTCACTAATGCTCCACTACACTATTGTCTGACTTTACTACTGTCCAACTACACTACTGTCTGACTACTCTATGTCTGACTACTCTATGGTCTGACTACACTACTCTCCGATTTCAATACTATCTAGCTACACTATTGTCTAATTACACTACTGTCTAATTATACTACTGTCTAACTATGCCACTGTCTGACTTTACTACTGTTTACCTACACTACTGCTCGACTTCACTAATGCCCCACTACACTTTGTCTGTCTGGTCTTCTGAATTACTACACTACTGTCTAACTACACTACTGTCTGAATACTCTACTGTCTGACTATACTACTGTCTGATTACTCTAATGTTTGACTACTCTGCTGTCTGACTACTCTACTGTCTGAATACTCTGCTGTCTGGCTTCTCCACTGTGTGACTTGACTATTGTCTGTCTACTCTACTGTCTGACTTGACTACTATCTGACTACTCTACTGTCTGACTACACTAATGTCTATCTATACTACTGTCCCACTACTCTGCTGTTACTACAGTACTGTCGGACTTCACTACTGTCTAACTATTCTTCTGCCTGACTACATTACAGTCTAACTACACTACTGTCTGAACACTCTACTGCGTGACTTTACTACTGTCTGATTACTCCACTGTTTGACTACTCTACTGTCTGACTACTCTAATGTCTGACTTCACTACTGGCTGACTACTCTGATGTCTGAATACTCTACTGTGTGATTTCACTACTGTCTGTCTACTCTACTGCCTGACTACACTACTGTCTATCCACACTACTGCCTCAACTACACTACTGTCCCACTACTCTGCTGTGTGACTAAAGTAATGTCTGACTTCACGCCTGTCTGACTACTCTTCTCCCTGACTACATTACTGTTTAACTACACTACTGTCTGAACACACTACTGTCTGACTACACTACTGTCTGATTACTCTACTGTCTGACTTGACTACTATCTGACTACACTTCTGTCTGCCTACACTATTCTCTGACTACACTACTGTGTCACAACTCTACTGTCTGGCTATATTACTGACTGTCTTCAATACAGTCTTACTACTCTACTGTGTGACTACACTACAATCTGACGTCTGCCTTCTTTTTGGACTACTGAATATAAGTAGTTTTTCTGAAGCATCGTCTGAGCTCTCTGCTAATCCCAGGGGTGTCTCTGTGTCCATTCTCCCTCTCCTTGGTGTAGGCCTACCTACGTCTGCCTACATTGAAGCAGAGATTGAGGGGCACAGAAGAGGGGGTCAAGCCTCTCATCCGGCCAGATTCTTGCTTCCCCTAATCTGTGCAAATGATGTGTCAGAGGGCTCTGATGTAGACATGTGAATAAATGTACACATGTTAAAGATTCATGTGCTATGGTGTTGTGTGTTATTTATGAATGTGGTTCATACACAGTCACAATCATTCTGACATACTGCAGATTAAAGACCTGATTTAGATCTAGGCAGACAAGTTACTCCATCACAACGGTGACAAGTATCCCATCCACTGAAATATAAATCCCATTAGAACATTGGAATGTTGGGAGCTCCATTGTAGACAATGGAATGCTCCGTGCTTCTACGGGCTGGTAGAAGCCTGCAGAGCAACATTCCAATGTTGTTTTCAGAGGCCTCTCGGAGCCCGAGGGAATTTTAACCCCTCAAACTCCGAGAGGCCTTTTTTTTATTTGTTGGACCATTCTGCCCTCTAGTTGCATAATGTTCTAATAGCCTTATAGCCCTTCGTAGCTGGGCGATGTATCTGCTGTGGTCAGGAGGTGGTAGGAGAGGCTGTGAGGTAGTGTTTGGTAAGTGATGGAAGCGAGACAAAAAGAAGCCAAAGATGCAGAACGTGTACGAGGTAAGGCCGGGAAGAGGATATTATGATGGAAAGGAGGGATTGGAGTATAAAACATTAGAGATGATAGGGAGAAGTAAAGATGAAGCATTACGGCTGCCTCGGTTCTCATAGATGAATAAAGAGGGGCAGGAAATCAGTTGAGGGGTGGACGGTTGATAGGATTGTAGTGTCCACAGTGAAACATTAGATATGATGAACAAGGAATACACTGGAAGTGGTGATATGAAGGGAAGGGGTAGAAAGATAACTTGGAGGCGAGTGAGAAGAGAAGTTGAGATGGAGGGTCAAAGGTTGGGTAGGAGATGAAAATTGAGGAAGAGATTTTAGGTTTGGAGGGTTGGGTGATCTGCCAGGTCAGGTGGGAGCAGGAGGGAAGGGTTATCCCAGGGTACCACCCTTCAGTCTAATTCTTAGTTAGAGGTGTAGTTTGCATCTCTCACACTAGATATGGGTGTGGTCTTCTAGGTTTGTTGTTATCTGTCCTATCCAATTTTTGCTCAGTGACATGAAGGTTTGCTTGAAATACCCTTCCTCTGTGGATGATATGCAGTCCCTATGAGGTAGACTCACATTTGGTCAGTGCTTGTGGGGCAGATGTATTTGCCATTTGTGACATTCTAGGACCTTCATGTGTTGATCTGAGATCATGCTGAGTGTGGTTATGGTATACTCAGGGTTGTGCATGTGTTTCTAAGTGGCATCTCTTTGGTTTAAACTCTTGTGGTGTACTATCCGATGGTTGACTGGGAACCCAAGATCACTCTTCCATGAGATAGAAGCATGCAGTCTCATTTTGTTTGCAGTTTATATAGTGTTGTGAAATATTTTTATTGACAGCTCTTCGTAGTAAACCAGTGATTGACTGTGGAACTCCTGACATAGATGTCGAGTGGTGCGCATCAAGAATAGGGATCTACTGCCTCACAACGATGAGTACAGCTGTATGAACAATATGTGTGGCTTGTGCTTGAGCACATCAGTTCACAGAGGCAAGCAAGTCAAAAAAGCAGTAAAAGTTTCTTCTGTGAAAGTGCAGGAGAACAGTGACCCTTCGATGCACCACTGGTGATAATTGAATAAGCGAGTGTCTTGTGGATGTGCAAAGTGTGCGAACACAATAACAGCTGAAAGGAGTCCAGTACATATAATTATCATGTGTGTATGAGTCCAGGGACTGAGTGTTAGCAACCGCCGAGCATGCAGGGTTGTGTTGTCTCTGGTCAGTGGGAGAGACAGTTCGTGTTCAAGGGGGTTGCTTGTCTGTTTTGGTTTCCACTGTGAGCAGAAAGGTTTCCAAAATGTACTTCCCATCGGGGACCCACCGCTCATTCGCATCAACCTGAGCGTGTGCGTCTCAGCTCTAGTCCAAGTGAGCATGTCCTGCAGCCATCATTGAGTGTCTGGAGGGAATATAGTATGTCACAACGCATGCTATTACATCGCATACTATTTCAATGCAGTCGTTACAACAACTGCGTTGTTAGTAGGCAATACCTTTACAATGCAAATTATTACAACGACTTGCTGTAGGGGGAGCGCTGGACTTAGGAATAGTAACATTTACTATTCCTACTCCAGTTTTTGCAACAGGAGGGAAGGTGTTGCATTTCATATCCAATACCTAAGCACACCCTACAGTAAGTTGTTCTAATGACTTGCGATGTAAAGGTATTGCGTACTAACAACGCGGTTGTTGTAACAACCGTGTTGTAAAAGCACTGCATTGTAACAACAGCATTTTAAATGATGTTTCTGATCTGGGGGTGCTGGGGATTTCCATGCCATTGATATGCTGTGATTTAATAATACAAAACACAGGTCTAGGAAACGGTGTTCACTTGGGAGCGCTGCCCCAGTAGGCTTGATTCAGGTCTGCGTTGACATGTCAGCAGTCAGAGCAGTTTTCTTTGTCTACATATTTTTTATCACTGTGCAGAAGAAGTCTGGGTTACGAAATTTGCATCTGGGGCAGTCTGGGGTGAGTGCCGGAAACATGTGTTGGATGCGGGAAGGGGAGAGGTAAGCCTAGTCATGAAGTTGAAATGTGTGTGGCGAAATCAGGGATTTTTGAGACACCGTTTTTGGTGATTGGATGGCTCAGGTCCAGCCCCCATCTGTCAGCATCTCATACCAGTGGGCACTCACCCTCACCTTGTGGTCGGGAGGCATGGTATGAAGCACTGTGTATAATACTATGATGGCATGGCGGGTGCAAGTAGCAGATTAATAGGCATGTAGTATCAGTGAAACGGGGGGTTTAGAGTCGCCTGCATTCCACGTCTCCCGAATTACATTTCATAGCACCATGTGTATAAGGAACTGTCTACTACTTAAGCCGGAAATGTCCACCAGTCCTGAAGCGCCAGGTGGGTGTCATCATTGTACAGGTCACCCATCAATGTGAGGTCCCCCATGTTCCAGGGAGCCGGATAGCCGGATCAGGCAATTGTGCTATTTTGCGTAGTGCATGCAAGCCCCAAATAACACTTGCTGGGCAAATGGAAGCACAGCACCTTTGGAGTGTACATACCTGCGCCAGCAAGTGCGCACCACAGTCAGCTGTCTGAACTTGCAGCATGCATTTGATGCTGAATCGGACATCATGTGTAGGTGCTCACATCCTTCAATGTTGCACTCACTAAGACAGTCTTGGGGTGGTGCGTGTTGCATGGCCAGGCCATCAGCCACTGCAACTGTGCAGCGGCATAATATAACTCATAATGGGGTGCCCCCAATCCACCCTCGGTTAATGGGCATTGTATTGTATTTAAAGTGACCCGGCACTGTCCTGAGTCCCATATCAGTTCCAGCAGTAGTCTGTTCAGGCCAGAGCCTGGAACGACCTTCCGCTCCACCACAAACAGATAACATTGATCCCTATCTTTGCAAGAAACCTCAAAACCTGGCTCCACGACAGACCCCTTCCTTGGTGGTCTGGAAACTACAAACCCCCCCACACCTCCCAGCACCTTGAGACCCTTCCGTGTGAGTAGTCAGGCTTAACAAACACCTGATTTGATTTGATTTGATTTGTTCTGCACCCGGAAAAAACTCTTTCGGAGCAGAAGTTGGAGGGCCACAAAAAAATACAACAGTTGGGGAGAACCAGCAGTTTAGATATATCCACCTGAGCTGGCGGCGACAGTGAAAGCAAACGCCAGAAGGGAAGAGAAAGCTGCAAGGAGTCCACAGCCCTGTCAAGATTGCCTTCATGGAGGTAATTCTCAGCATGGTATATTTGTATACCTAGATATTTAAAAGAATCATAGCACCCCCCCCCCCAGGTGAGTCCCCACTGTGTCCTCCCGCTTCGCAATCAGTCTGTGCACTAGAGAGAATATCCAGAACTTTTCCAAGTTCACGCACATCCCCGAGATCTCACAGAACATGTCCAACATTTCCATAAAGTCCAGGAGTGATTTATCCGGATCCCGGATGAAGATTAAGGCGTGGTCAGCATAGAGCACTAAGATGTGGTGCTTATTCCGTTCTCAGATGCCCCCTCCTCTGCTCGCGACGGAGTTTATTAACCAGAGGTTCCATGACTATTGCGAACAAGGGTGGGGATAGAGGACATCCCTGTCCACCCTGTATGAAATTACGTATGCCCCATCTTCACACCCAGCTTGTGTTTAGCATACAGTGTATGAATCCATCCCAAAAATCCTGGTCCGAACCTGATCACGGGACTGAGTATATTTCAGTTTGTGGATAGTTTCCATGCATGCTCCACTCAGTGCAGTTTTCTTCTCTTTCTTTGACCACGTGGTTTCCTGACAGCTTTTCAAGAATACCTTAAGGTTGGGCAATGCCAAATCTACACCCCCTGAAATCTAGCCTTTCATGATCACTGCAAGGGGGTCTTTGAATGTTTACGCCTATATGTTGGTTTCTGATGTGAAGGTCATGTGATTTATCAGTGTTTTACTGCAGTACTGTGGCACTATAAGTATCTTCAAGAAGGCTTCTGGATATTTTTTTAATAGTTCCTTCTCGGATTGTTTGTGACACTTTTATAATGCAAGGTATTTCTTTTTTAATTTCATACCCTCGAAGTTTGCACTATGTGTCATGTCTCTACATGAATGTCTTCTCCTGTTTCCATTTGTTTGATATCTCAAATAATTCTTGATTACTCTAGATGTTTCCCATTTAAGTGTATTGCTTCTTTTTTTTAACTACTTTAATGGGCTCCTTATCCCCTTTCTGCCCTTTTTTTCTGTACTTCTTTTGTTTTTCTTTATCTATTTATTTTTACTGTGTTTGCAGTCTGTTGTTTTTCAAATACTATGACATATATTTCCTCAGTTTATCTGCTAATGATTTTGTTTAATTGCTTTGTGAATGTGTTTATCATGCACCTGTTTCAGTTTTGTTGCAAGTGTTGACTGCACTAATTCGACACTCTGTTTCTCTGCATTTTTATAATCCATGTGGGTCTTCTAGTGTCATTTAATCTCACTGCCCCAGTCTTCTTTTTACCTTTCTGCTGATCCCTTGGTGATTTCCTATTTGTTTGTCACTTGGGCCTAGCCACCCTACCCTTTTCTCACTCTCTTGTAACACTGTATTTCTGTAGTATGTGGTCCTGCAAGAGCTGAGGTGGTAACTATCCCATTTGATTATCTTCAGGGCTTTTGATACAAGATTGCCCTCGGAATGTTTTTGGTTATCTCTTCAGCTTATGTTTAATATTTTGCTCCCTTTCCATGCTAAGGCACAGTGCTTCTTGATATCTTATTTTGAGATAGTTTTTTTGTTCTGATTCACTGTACATGTAATCCTTCAGCAGAGATCACTCATAGGAAGCTGGGGTCAGCATCTTTTTTACTATCTCATTGACTCTCCAAAACGCAAAGGAATGTTTTCCCCCATTCCCTCTCTTGCCTCCTTATGATTAGCCCTCTTGAACCCACATCTTCTTGTGATAAATTTGAGGCAGTGAAATATGTGGCAGCTTTTCAGTGAGCTACTGTCTATGGTTCATTGCATAGTTTTATCTGTACTGGACCACATCTTGGCTCTGTCCTTCTCCTGCACTCACCTTCCTGACTCCTGAGAGGGGTAGCAGCTGCCACATTCAGTTGCAGATGCACTCCACAGGTGAGTGATGCAGAAGTTGAACAGGACAAACAACTTTGGTGAGCTGCATGGGTGAGTGGGAATGGATTCTATTAGTGTTGACCATAGGACTTAGTAATGCGGCAAACCGTTATTCAGAGATTCTGGCTACAATGAGATCAGATGAGCCACCATCTACTATCAGACACTTTGTTTCACTTGTGCCAGCATCTCTCAGATAGCAGCTGTCTTGTTTCAACTGTGCCAGCATCCCTCAGTTAGCACTTATCTTGTTTCACCCTTGCAAGCATCTCTCAGATAGCACTTATCTTGCTTCACCCTTGTCAGCATCTCTCAGATAGCACTTATCTTGTTTCACCCTTCTCAGCATCTCTCAGATGGCAGATCTTGTTTCACCGGTGCCAGCATCTCTCACATATAAGTTGTCTAGTTTTACCTGTGCCAGCATGTGGGAGAAGGCAGTTATATTTTGTCATCCTTGTATACATCTCTCAGACAGCAGCTATCTTGTCTCACCAATGTCAGTAGCTTATTTCACCCATTCCGGCATCTCTCAGATGGCAGCCATCTTGTTTCACCCAGGCCAGCATCTCTCATATGGCAGCCATCTTGTTTCACCAGGGCCAGCATCTCTCAGATGGCAGCCATCTTGTTTCACCAGGCCCAGCATCTCTCAGATGGCAGCCATAGTGTTTCACCCGTGCCAGAGTCATTCAGATAGCAGCAGTAATGTTTCCCCCGTGCCAGTATCTCTCAGATGGCAGGCAGCTTGTTTCACCTGTGCCAACATCTCTTAGACAGCAGCTATCTTGTCTCACCCATGCCAGTATCTTATTTCACCCACGCCAGCATCTCTCAGATAACAGCCATCTTATTTCACCCGGGCCAGCATCTCTCAGATGGCAGCCATCTTGTTTTACCGGGGCCAGCATCTCTCAGATAGCAGGCATCATGTTTCACCTGTGCCAGTGTCACTCAGATGGCAGGCATCTTGTTTCACCTGTGCCAGTATCTTTCAGACAGCAGCTATCTTGTCTCACCCATGCCAGTATCTTGTTTCACCCAGGCCAGCATAGCCAAGACGACAGCCATCTTGTTTTACCTGTGCAAGCATCTCTCAGATGACACCTATCTTGTTGTAACTGTGCCAGCATCTCTCGGATGGCAGTCATCTAGTTTCACCCGGGCCAGCATTTCTCAGATGGCAGCCATCTTGTTTGGCCTGTGCCAGTATCTCTCAGATGCAGCCATCTTATTTCTCCTGTGCCAGTATCTTGCCATCTCTCAGATGGCGGCCATCTTGTTACACTTGTGCCAGTATTTTGTTTCACCCGGGCATGCATCTCCCAGATGGCAGCCATCTTGTTTGGACTGTGCCAGTATCTCTCAGATGCAGCTGTCTTATTTCTCCTGTGCCAGTATCTTGCCATCTTGTTACACTGTGCCAGTATCTTGTTTCACCCGGGCAAGCATCTCCCAGATGGCAGCCGTCTTCTTTCACTCGTGCCAGTATCTTGTTTCTCCCATTGCAGCATCTTTCAGGTGGCAGCAATCTTGTTTCTCCTATTCCAGCATCTCTCAGATGGCAGCCTTCTTGTTTCACTTGTATCTCGTTTGACCTTTGCCAGTATCTCTCAGAAGCAGCCATCTTATTTCTCCTGTGCCAGTATCTTGCCATCTCTCAGATGGCAGCTGTCTTGTTTCACTCATGCCAGTATCTTGTTTCTCCCATGCCAGCATCTCTCAGACGGCAGCCATCTTGTTTCATTTGTGCGAGTATCTAGTTTGACCTGTGCCAGTATCTCTCAGATGCTACCATGTTATTTCTCCTGTGCCAGTATCTTGCCATCTCTCAGATGGCAGCCATCTTGTTTCACTCGTGCCAGTATCTTGTTTCTCGCATGCCAGCATCTCTCAGATGGCAGCTATCTTGTTTCACTTGTGCCAGTATCTTGTTTGACCTGTGCCAGATTCTCTCAGATGCAGTTATCTTGTTTCACTCGTGTTCTGTCCAGGGGCTCCTGGTGTCTGATCCGTTCTGGAGTCTTCTGCCCAAAAGGGATTTCTGTGAGGGATATTGCTCATGATGATCCTTAATTTCCCTCATCTAGAGGGGATATTTGGAGGTCTTTGACGTCCCTGGAGAGGCGTGGGTCAGGAGTTGAAGACCGTAGAGTGTCACCCACATACAGGGACTGGGATGATATTATCTTTGAATTTTTTCTTGTGTTCCATCTCTGGGATCTGTAGAGGTCATTAGCAGGCATTACAGGCCATTTATACATTAATAAACAGAAGCATATTCAAGCTGTTATGGAAAGCCTGGGTTTTTAAACTTGCAATAAAGCATCACATTTTGTGCCTGAAAATAACTTACAAAGAATATGTAACTATCTGTAAGAGTACCAGGTAGATATAAATGTTGATGATATTTGTCCTCAATTAACCACCTTTTCCAGGCACAGAACTTGTATTTGGAAAATACACAGATTTTAGCTATGTGCCTGTCCTCCGCTCCTAATATTTATATCCAGGCCCACCTAATTCTGTATGTAATACCTCGACATGGACACTCAGCAGGTAATTGGCCATATGCAAGTTCCTTACCAGTAAAGAACTACATGATTAGATGGATGGGTGGACAAATGGTCTTATGTTGAGGATGGGGTATGTCTTCTTATGTACAATAGAAGTGAGTTTCCTTTTATTATCCTACAGGCACCGCTTCTCTTCCCTACAGGTTCCACATTCGCTATTACCGGGACGTGCTGGCCATGGTTTTTGCCACTGAGGAAATTAACCAAAATGCAGACTTGTTGCCAAACATCACCCTTGGATTCTGGATCCTGGACACATGCATGTCCCAGAGCCGGACACTCCGAGGCATCTTCGAGCTGCTCTCTGGGGAGAAGGGACCAGTTCCTGGGTACAGATGTGGCTCAGGCTCTGTAGCTGCCGGTGTTATTGGGGAATTAATGTCATCCATCTCTGTGCCAATGGCCAGGATTCTGGGACTCTACAACTTCCCACAGGTAAGCCTCGACAAAGCCTCAGATCATGTATTTGTATGTCCCTGCATTTATGAGTGCTGACCAGGTCAAGAGTTATGGGGGCGCTTTACATGAAACAGCAACGATACATGGTGGAGTTCTATTAATATCAGGATCCCTTCACCAGAAACTCAAGAAAAGGGCAGTGTTTGCTACTGCTGGGTGAGAAATGTCTAAAAGAGAAACATTGGAAGTCTTGGGGTGAGTAGAAGGACTGTCACTTTTAGCCTTGTAAACTTGTCTAGTATTCTTCATTTGCTACCACTGTGCGTACTAAAAGGAACTGTCAGTGCATTGCATAGGTATGTCTGATTCCTGAGTGTCTTTGCTTGGTTAGTTAAGCAGCAGAAGTTGAGGTGGATTCTGACTTCGAGTGGTCGCTATTGGCACTTTGTCAGGTCTACGGAAGTTTGATTACTCTTTTTTAGCTACAGGGACAACCTGATCTGCTGTATGGACTGCACTTTACATTGAGCCTCAGTTGATTTAGGGAAGCCATTTTCTCCGTGTAGTAGAAGCAGGGCATTTCCTACCAAGCTCAGGCCTATGGGAGGGTTGGTGTGAGAAAATGCCCTTTTTTGTTTGGTCAAACCTTTTCCTGGACTATATTGCTTGTCAATGGATTTGGAAATCTGGAGCACTGCCGCCCGGCACCCAGAGTATGTGCTTTATCAATTAAAACCTTGTTAAATTAGTTAAAACCCCTGATTAGCATATTTAACTTACATCCCTAGTATATGGTATCCCGTATACCCAGGGCCTGTAAGTTAAATGTCACTGATGGACTGTGGCACCCATGTTGTCACCACTAAAGTGACAGTTCAAACCTAGTCTAAAGGACTGACCCTACAGCCTGAATGTATAGTTCTAAAACTGCAACTTCAATCTTGCCAAGTAAACTTTTTTCCAAGGCCAAAACCTTCTGTTTTAATAGTTACATGTTACCCTTACACAGACCCTAAACACCCATAGGGCAAAGTGCATGATATTTAAAAAGTAGGACAGGTGTCTTCAAATTGTATATGTCCTGGCAGTGGAAAATCTCCAAAGTAATTTTTCACTGTTGCAAGGCTGGCTCTCTCATCGAAAAGCACTGGCTCACATTATAACACCTTATAATACATAGCTTCAGTTTGGGAACAGATGGAAGCATGATTATTGGACTCAAAATTAAAATAAAATCTAATCTAGTTGTCAATTCATATTTTAAACTACTATTTTGGAAATGGCACTTTCAAAAAGCCAACATTTCCCTCCTCTGGCAAAATGTGCCTCTCTGGCAGTGTTCAGTGTCCTCTGATTGTCCCCTGTGGTGAGATCTGTAACGTTCCCAGACAGTGGACGAAAAACTAGGCTGTGGAGAGATCTTTTTCCCCTAACAGGATGGGCATGTAGGTTGTGCCCAGCGACTTAATTAAACTTTGGAAGGTGCCTACCCTGTCACAAGTAGATGTAACTCATAACCAGCCTTTGCCATTCATTGCCCTGATAGCCAACTCATACAAGTTGCGTTGGGAGATGGACTACCCTCAGAACTGGTTTAGAGTGACCACAAGGTGGGGTTTGCCTATTATACTAGCCACACCATTGGGCCCACTGAGCTCTGCAGAGGGGAAGAAAGGTTCTGCCATATTGGTTTTAGTGGAGAGTGACACTGTGGGTTAGTTCACAGTAAACACACAGGAAGTGTTGCAAAAGTGGGTAAGGGCACTCTTGGGAACTTTTACCCTGTTGATTAGAGAGTGGCCGTAGTTTGTTCCACTCACAGACTGGCATTAGGCATAAAAGTGGCACCCTCAGTACCCTCTTTGAAACACCTCTAGACCCTTGGAAGACAGAAGAAAGACTGCACCTGCTGTGGAACCTGGGGAAAGAAACCCCAAGGGCTGAATCTTCTCTCCACCTGTACCTAGTACAGAAGACTGGACTCCAAGGACTAGTTGGCAAGCGTTCTCTTCTGCTCCAGTCCAGCTTCAAGAACCCGAAATCTCTGTGTGGCCTAGCTGACCATTTTCCACTGAATTTGTCCCAGACTCTGCTGGTGGCTTCTGAGAGATTAGACACAGGATTCTTTCATGCCCTGCTGAAAGGATCCCGGCTTTCTAGAAATGTTACTATGTCCGAATGTCTCCAGGACCAGTGCCAAGCAGCACCCCAAAGACGATGCCTTCCTTCACCTGCATTGAGTTTTCCTTCCTTCGATGTTAGGCGCCTCGAACATTCAACAAGAGCTGGGGCCCCCACTGAGGTCCTGGATTTCAGCTGGCTGCCATTGAGAAGTCCCTTTTCTGATCTATCCTGCACCCGACCTGCCAACAACCTCATAGACAATTACTTTTCTCCAGAAAAATCACTAAGTCATAAGGTAAATGTTTCACCAAGCAAGTGGACCTCACTCGGCTGAATTAACTGACCTACTTTTGGGGCTACACATCAGCCAGCACATCACCTCCGCTACACACATCAAAGGGCATATATTAGACCAGGTATGGTCCACAAACCTGACTATGACAGACTTAGGTGTAACTCCTTGTATCTGGTCAAGTCACTACCTTATTAAATTCTCCATAAATAACCTTGCCAAACTTAAAATTCCCCAACCTGACCCTGGATACTTTAGGAGCTGGAACACCATCGACAAATGTCAATTTCTCGAAACTCTGGCCAATAAAATCCCCATCACCCAGTCCTTCATAGATGAGAGGGAGATAAACTCGTCGGACTGGCTCTTGACAGCCAGCAATAAACATGCTCGCTTAGGAAAATACAACGAGCAAGCCGCCACGGAGCCCAGAAATGGTTTTCCACCGACTTAAAAGAATTAAAACTTGCTCTGGGGCCAGCAGAAAGGAAATGGAGAAGCAAATACTCACCTGACGACAAAAACACCTATTTAACAGCCCTTAGAACTTACAAAAAAAACGATTCTGACTGCAAAGGCCGTATACTTCTCACTTAAAATCCTCACCTCAAAAAACCGATCAAAGGACATCTTCTCAATAATCAATGATCTATCAAACCCTGACAGAGTGGCTTTAAAAACCACACCTTTGCAACCCCTATACAACTCCCTAAATAACGTCTTCATTGACAAAATAAAATTATTAAAGCAAGCATCCCCATATGCACAAAGCCCACTTGCCAAACGAAACCTAAAAACACACAAAGGCTAGAACAGTTCCCAATGATAAGCCAAGAAGTTTTCACAGACCTTATGACCAAAGTAAAATCTGGCTCTCCTAGAGACTGCTGCCCCCCCTTGAATCCTAAAGGAAGCTTTCACAGCCTGCCCAGACCCAGCCATGGCCCTCTTAAACAAATCACTATCCCAGGGCTACGTACCTGATACCTTCAAAGAGGCATCTGTTAATCACCCTCTTGAAAAAACCAGGAGCTGATCTTGGAACTCTCACCAATTACCGACCCATCTCACTGCTTCCTTATCTGGCCAAACTACTCGAAGTCATTCATCAGAAAGGAGGGAAGAGGAATCAAAGTCCATTCAGTTCCCCTGAATCGAATCTATAGCAATCAAAAGTGGGAATGGACACTGGTATCTACCATAACCATTGGTTAAGTTTGAAAACCCTCATAGACGCTTTGATTTAGACGATGCGGTGTATCTTTTTGTCCGCCCCATTATCTAGCGTCATGGCGTAGTCATCGGGTAGTCAAATGACGTGCTGTGTGCCTGCCTCGCCCGAGGCAACCTCTGGTAACTGTAGAAGTGTCCATGAATTTCAGGGACAACAGCAGAGGAATAAAGAATAGAGCAGTCAAAAATGGGGGGTTGGTTAAAAAACAGTGTCACACCAAAAACCAAAATTTATTTTAAAGAGGTGAGCACTGAATGTTAAAAATTACTATGGTATATTAGATAATCGAGTTACTGGATTACCATATGCGTCGACATGTTTCAGCTCTCCTGGGCCCAACAGGGTCTGTGGAGCTTTCGTCAGGACAATACAAAAAAGAACTAAGGAGGTAGTACTCACACAACTTGTGTAAATTTTCAATTATTGTATGAGACTCTCATACTGAAATTCCTGCAGTGTGGGAACAAAATCAACATTATACTTCTCAATGAGGAAGTTACATTAACAAATAGCACACATACACACAATCCTTGTAATTTACAAGAAAACAAACGTCCAATAATTAGCGAACACTTGTTTTGGCGTGCACAGCATTGTGAGCACATTAGCAGAAGTAGAGCTGAGAAGAGGAGAATAAAGGGGTCCAAGTCTGTACACTTATAGTCACTATTGGGCAAAATTCAAAGCATCACCTGTGAACACAGGGACTAAACTCATAAAGCATGCACTGGTCCTAATAAGTCTCTTTTGGGCATGTCACTATTTTCCATTCATTATTCACAGTGTGGCACATACACAAACACATATGGCATAAATTACATTAATTACAGATTTCTACAAATAATGAGCAAACGTTCGTATACACTATGTTTGTGCATTTGGTAAATATGTGCTGTGTTAATATTGTGGAAATTCATAGCGTAAATACGCTGTGCAACATGTTATGTCACCAAACTTCAAAGGCACAGAGTGCAGTGTATTCGCGTTTAAGATTAAAGACTCATTAGCATGGCATATAAGCGTTGACAAATATATGCGGTGCTGTAGAAATCTTAAAACAGCATAACTAAAAATACATCATGTCCCTTACGCCTCATATATTATACCGTGAGCAGTCGTCTAATGGTTAGCATTCAGCATTTTCGTTTATTTAAAGAAATCAATTACTGAAATGCACCCTATCTCGTACACCTCATGAATGTTGAATTGAGTGAAGTTATTTTCAAACAGCAAGCAGCATTTTAACAAAATAAATACCTTCGGTATGAAAGAATTTCTCCTCATTAGGGTGCAGAGAGCCGCAGTTAAAGTGGTCCGTGCTGGGGTAGATAAAAAACAAACAAACAATGTACAGGCTCTTAACATCCCATGAAGCCTTAACAGAACGGGGAATCTAAACTAGAAAACGCCATTCTTACCCACGTGTAGGAGAGTATTAGCTCCTTGTGCTGACTCTGCCCCTGGTGAGGAGGGGTGGCTTTCCTTCACATCTATAACCTCAGGTGTAAAAATAGATAAGGGGTTCATGGTAGGTTACGAAAATACCAGAAAGATGGCGCTTTTAAGGAGCAGGATGTACACATCACGGTCAATATCTCGCCTTCCATTGATGTCAAAAAAACATTCCCCCTTCGTAAATAGCTATATTGTGTTCAGATCTGATTAATAGAAGAATACTAATAATACAGTATTCTGATCCAATTGAACATCGGGAATATTTCTGTGAAAATAATAACAGTGCGTCACGGCATAAATGTTATATGAAGACTTCATCATTATAGGTATAACTAGAGAACATTGCGTGTATAAACTCTCAAACAGACAGATGTTAGGAAAGATGTATGATCCTGTCTAAGTCAGAACATCAAGAGAGTGATATACAACAGGTATAGTTCCAGGCTGGTAAATTGCCCCAAAACAACTTATATACCAGAATAAAGGCGATAAATACTTACTGATCATTATTTCACGTTGCGGATTTCAATATGTCCCTTTGTTTTATGAAACGATGATGGGAGATATTCAGTACTAGATCAATAGAAATGGTGCCATGGGATATTGTCATTCATCCCTGATATATGGGTTCTGAGACGATTCACCCATCTTTGTTCCTTTTCGAACATTGTTATTTTTATCATGGAGCATTTCCAAAACGGTACATCTGAGATCATCACATGAGTGTCCTGCTTCTACAAAATGTGTACAGAGCTTTGTAGTGCTTTTCCTTAGTCTTACGTTGCTCCTATGTTCTCCTATTCGTACTTTCACCTTCCTACAGGTCATGCCTACGTATTTCTGTTGGCATGGGCATGTAACTAGATAGACCACATGAGTGGAGTTACAATTCGTGTGCTGTCTTTGGGTCCAGACCAAATCCTCAGTCAGTTGTAATGTTTTGGTTGAGGTAGTGAATTTGCAAACCCCACATGTTCCGCAAGGGTAATGTCTAGTTACAGGGGCCATATTAACATCTCTGATGGTAGTTTTCATCGGTTTTTTCCTGGGGCGTGTATGAACTAGCACATCCCTGAGATTTTTGGTCCTCCTGTTGGCGAATCTTGGCTTTGGGCAATTGAAAGTGCCTGATGTAATGATCTGCCAGTTCTTCCTTATCAGTTTTTGAACTTCGTAGGTTGCCGGACAGAAGGTGGTAATACAAGTTACAAGATCTTTTATTGGTTCCTTTTGGTGACTTTGTAGAGGCATTCACGAGGCTGATTTTTTGCTCGTTTCTTACACTTTGCAATTACCAATGGAGTGTAGTCTCTAGCTCGTAGTTTGTTACTTAGGACTGTTGCTTGTTGTTTATAGTCACTTTCTTTGCTACAGTTACGTTTATGACGTAAGAACTGACTGTATGGAAGATTGTCTCTGAGAGGTCGGGGGGAAAACTCAGATATGACAAGAGACTATTCTTAGCTGTAGGCTTGGTGTAAGTCTTGGTCTCTAATTTCCCATTCTCAGGAAAAATTGTTAGATCCAAAAAATCAATTCTTTGATTGCTTGCAGTGAAAGTGAACTTGAGCCAGCGATCTTTGGGTTTTAACCACTCCATGAACGTGGTCAGATTTGAGTTGATGTCCGAGATAAGCAAAATATCGTCGATATAACGTTTCCAGTATAAAATACTGGAAACGTACGGATTGTCATTATGCAGGACGAATTTTTGTTCAAATTGGCTAAACGTACAGTCCAGCTACCGAAGGAGCGAAGGCGCTGCCCATGGAGGTTCCATGGCACTGTAAAAAGAGTTGGCCATTGTATTCGAAATAGTTCTCTTTTAAGGCCAACCGACAGCATTCCAGGATGAAGTGGCGAGGGGTCTGATGTGGCCACTCTTCCAGAAAGAGTAGATCTTCAAGCATTTGCATTGTATCATCTTGTGGCAGGCTCGTATACAATGATTTGACATCTAATCCCACTAGGATCATTGTATTGGGGTCGAAATCTCAGTCGGCTAACTGTAACAAGAGTCCCGAGTGTCCTTAAGATACGTCGGAGTTCCCTGAACCAGAGGTTTCAGATACTCATCTGCAAACTTCGAAAGGGGCTCCAAGAGCGAACCAATACCCGAGACTATCGGTGCACGCCAAAACAAGTGTTCGCTAATTATTGGACGTTTGTTTTCTTGTAAATTACAAGGATTGTGTGTATGTGTGCTATTTGTTAATGTAACTTCCTCATTGAGAAGTATAATGTTGATTTTGTTCCCACACTGCAGGAATTTCAGTATGAGAGTCTCATACAATAATTGAAAATGTACACAAGTTGTGTGAGTACTACCTCTTTAGTTCTTTTTTGTATTGTCCTGACGAAATCTCCACAGACCCTGTTGGGCCCAGGAGAGCTGAAACATGTCGACGCATATGGTAATCCAGTAACTCGATTATCTAATATACCATAGTAATTTTTAACATTCAGTGCTCACCTCTTTAAAATAAATTTTGGTTTTAGGTGTGACACTGTTTTTTAACCAACCCCCCATTTTTGACTGCTCTATTCTTTATTCCTCTGCTGTTGTCCCTGAAATTCCTGGACACTTCTACAGTTACCAGAGGTTGCCTCGGGCGAGGCAGGCACACAGGCATTTGACTACCCGATGACTACGCCATGACGCTAGATAAGGATGTGACCGACAGGGTGGCGGTCACATCCTCTATTTTTAACATTGCGGCGGGTGGAGCTTCAAGCTGCACCCGCCGCAATGTTAAAAATGCATGCACAGCAGTTGCGTGCACAAAGCGGCAGGCACCGCGCAGTGCCTGCCGCTTTGTTCACGCAAATGCAGGGGGGATGTGCACCCTCCACCCCCCCTTCACCCAGGGGGCCCGCAACTGGCCCCCGAAGGCAATCTCCGTATGTTTTTCCACGGCGGCTTTTAGCATACTTTCTACGCGATCATAATATGGCTGGCGGTGTCTGATAGACACCGCCAGCCATGTTATTGCTTTTCCGCCGTGGTCGGAAGGCGACCGCGGTGGAAAAGCTGCGGACTGAAAAATTATCCCCCATCCATGCTAATCTGGCGGGGGGTCTTTTTCAGTCCACAGCGGATTTCCCGCAATCCTAATGAGCCCCATGGTCTGGCAAATTTACAATGATGTAATTTGTCTGTGGTTATGAAATCAACTGCAATGGTCAGAACAGGTGTAAACTCATTTAGTGTGTGACTGGAGTGTGGTTACATAATTGTTTTACAGAATGATCAGCTTTCAAAGCAGCAGTAGAATAGTGCCTTTCCATTTCAGGTGCTTTGCAGCAATTTCAAGACCTTTTTAAAGCTTCTTCTTGCATAAATGGATGTAAATTCTGATGATTGTCGATTATTGCCATGGACTTCATTGATTGATTTTGCTGGTTTTAAAATGTCACTTTAATTGCCACACAATTAGTGGTTGAATGTTTTCAGTACGCTGAAACCATAAAAATATCATAACTAATTAATCTGAAAACTTGGCAGCTTCGCGTCGAGCTCAGAGTGAGAGAATCATGCCCTCTTTGTTTCAGTGAAGCGCTTGATAGATATAACAATGGATCTGGACCTGCGGCAATGGCAGAGACTATGGGGCCAATTCACAGAACTAACTTAAGACAAACTCCTAAACTTACTGCTTTTGGTATTCACAGAAGTTAGGATTTTGTCTTAAGTCTGTCTTAAGACAAACTTAAGACAAAATCCTAACTTCTGTGAATACCAAAGTAGTAAGTTTAGGATTTTGTCTTAAGTTAGTTCTGTGAATCGGGCCCAGTACCCTGATATGGATCTTGATGGTGGCAGAATGGCGGAATAAATAGCTGGATGGATGAGAGAGTGAATGGATAGGTGGATGAACATGTGAAAGGATGGCAGAGGTAAGACATGGATGGATGGCAGCATAAAGCAATGGATAGATAGGTAAATGGACAGGTAAAATAATGGCAGAGTAAAGGTATTATTGGATAGATGAATGAATGGATAGGTGGATAGGCAGGTGAAAGGTTGACAGATTAAAATTAAGGATGGATGGATGGATGGATGAGTGCATGGAATGAGTTAATTTATGTTAGAGTGGATGAATGAGTGAATTGATGACAGAGTAGACGGATGGCTGAATGGATGCCAGAGTGGCTAGATGGATGGATCATGAATGGCTAGATGGATGGCTGAGTGGGTAGATGAATGACACAGTGGATAGATGGATGATGATGGATGGCTAGATGGATGTTTGAGTTAGTATATAGATGGAAGAGTGGATGGGTAGATGGCAGGGAGGATAAATGGAAGAGTAAATGGATGGATGGTAGAGTCGATAATGGATGGGTGGCAGAGTGGATAATGGATGGATGGCAGAATGGAGAGAAGGATCACAGAGTAGGTGGATGGATGAATGGATAGATGCATGGCAGAGTGGATGGATGGAAAAGTGGATGGATGGATGGCATACTGGATAGATGGAAGGCTTGATGGATGTAATGAGGAAAAATAACGGAAAAAATAATGAATGACTGATGCAATGTAAAGGTGAAATAGTGGATATCAAAAGGTGGTCGGGTGAAAGGATGCTTGGATGGAGGAGGCAAGGGAGCTCAGTTAGGGTGCATTGGGTTCACTTACTTGGTGCCATCAAAACTTTAGTACCAAATCAGGGAGTATGTTCATTTTCTGTCTACTCTCTAACGGCAAAATTGGACTTGCTAATATGTGTTATAGAATTCCAATAGAAGGTTAGATGTGCAAGACATCAGCTGCAGAATGGAGGAGACCATGACAACATATCCAGATATTCACACTCTGAACTGACAGACACGTACTAAGAGCCTTGT
The DNA here is from genome assembly GCF_964261635.1 of Lissotriton helveticus. Lineage (NCBI taxonomy): Eukaryota > Metazoa > Chordata > Amphibia > Caudata > Salamandridae > Lissotriton > Lissotriton helveticus. Next base: position 1,692,838,749 of record NC_136069.1, on the reverse strand, counting down.
GTCCACATCCCAAAGCACAAAAATGCTAAAGGATTAAGGAGCTCAAAAGGCAACCAAAGGCACATGAAAGCAGCACCCCCACCAGACACCATGGGGGAAAATCACAGGGCCTTGATCCTCACCCCAGCAGGCCCAGCCAAGGAGAAAACCCACCAGGCACCAAAAAACCAGAGAGAACCTGAGCCAACACCCCTAAACGAGTTAGGCTCAGGTGGAACGGCCACCAGCGTGAAAAAACAGGCAACAGCAGCCCAAAGTCCTAAAGGAAGTCCTGAGAGGCAGAAGATGGACACAGACTGGCCCAAAGCAAAAGTAGCGGCAGCAGAATCCCACCAAAGATCCGCCTCAACCTGTAGACCTTATGCATAGGCAAAGTGCATGTTCACACATGGGCATCTTGATGCTGAATAACAGAAGTGTATTGTTATCCCACTCAATGATACTCCTTTAATCAACCACAGAAGAATGAAAGGCTGAGTGCACCCACTGGGGTTTGAACCTGTGACGATGTGGTTAAACACAGGCCTCTACAGTGGAAGCATTAGTCCACCAAGCCACCATAACCAGCTTTGGGAAAGACCAACAGTGGTAACGCAAACAAAAAACAGGAAATGCAGTGGGTATGCAGCCAGGACGACCTGGAGAAGCCACGCAAAGGACCAAAAACATGCAGACAAGGGAGACTTCTTGCATAGGACCACCAGAACATATGCCATAAATCGGCCCAGAGTGGAGAAGTCACTAACCGGAACCTTAAAAAAAAAAGAATCCAGATAGCGGGTCAAAGAAGGAACCTTAAAAAAAAGAAATCCAGATAGCGGGTCGAAAAAGAAGACCATTGGGCACTCTGCCACTGGTAGTGGGACTCGAACCCTCACAATTAAGGGGCTGGCGAGACAAAAGGCTCAAGACCTTGCCTATGAGTGACAGCTCCCAATTGTACAGTCCTCCAACATCTTCAACGTTGGCCTGGAGTAGCAGCCCAACAAGCCGTGAGTGCAGAACCATCAGCAAGGCCCCAGAGGAACAACCCAGGGCACTGGTCTTCCAATTGGAAAGGGAGTTGTGCTAAAAGCACAATTGCAAAAGGACCAAGCCCCATGAAACGGGGCACTGAAAGTCAAAAATGTGTCTGCCGCATTCCCGGCAGCCGCATACACAAAAGACACAGCCCCTGGAGACAAAGTGCTGCCAGAACTACTGAGCACTTGACTCCCCCCCCCCCACGGACCACAGGAAATGCACCTTGCCCCAGCCAAGCACATGCACTGGGAGCATAGTCCCAGGGGGTCCATAGAGCACAGAAAAGACCCACCTCGGGAAGTGCAATGCGGCAGAGACATGAAACAAACAAAAATGGAATACATGTACAAAAGAACAGAAAACCAGCGCTTTCTTCCCCCCTTCATTTGTCTCTGGAGAGGGAAACAAGCAGGCATAGAGATGGGTGGGAGGGGGCTTTATTCTGTGGAAATACAAAAAATACTAGCATGTTAGACTGCCTGTGTGGAGGCAGGACAGCCTCATATTGTAATGACTGGGATGAGGAGGACCTATGGAGGGGTGATCAATGCTCAAAGGTGGGGGCGTAGGCTGTTCCCTCCCTGGTCATCCCCATGATACCATGTTTGTAAGTGAGAAATAATATATTTTTAGCTTGCTCAGAAATTCACCATCACCTGAGTCCTTGAAGTGCGTGGTCTGTGATGCTTGCTGCTGAAAGTTTATTCTTCACTTTGCTTACTTCCTATTTTTTTCATTTATCATACTTCTGTTTTACTGAATTTTAATGTTTTTATTGGCTAACTGTAATGAATCATTCAAGTGTTTACGTTTAGGTACATAGGCAGTGGAAGTTACATTCTTAAATGTATGAAGTATGTTATCCTTTACACTTGCAATCCCATCAAGTGTGGAGGAAAGCCTTGGGCGTAGCCTGCTACTGAAATGAAAATCACAATCTTTGTGCATGACTACAGATGTTTGAGTTATGAGAAAAGGCACATATTTTCTTCTGCTCCTCTTAATTGTCATTGAAAGGCAATATATTTTTATCACCTGTGGAGTAAGCAAGCAATTGGACAGAATGATTGAAAACAACAGTCAATATCCTCCATTCAAACTCTATGGAACTCAACTTATCGCATATGATAAAATCTGAGAACGAGGAGTTAAAAATGTATTGGTTGCGATAAATATTGCCTATTATAATTTTGGGGAATAACAGTAGAAATGGTTAGCTATCTGAAACTAAAACCCTATCAGATCTGCAATACGGATTTAGGAAAGGCAGAGGCACCATCTATCAATGCCTCAATCTACACCTTTTAGTTGGGAAGTACACCGTGGCCAAGAAAGGTACACTCTATCTGGCGTTCATGGACCTTTCCTCAGCCTTTGACCAAGTGAATAGGTACAAATTATGGGTCATGCTTCTCAAACTAGGTGTAGATAAAAATATTGTGCATTTCCTTCCTGATTTGCACAGGGATTTGACTGCCACTGTGAGATATGATCAAAGGGACAACTGCACTCAGGGAATACGTATTGCCAACGAGGATAAGCAGGGGTGCATTTTGGCCCCTCTACTTTTCTCCCGTTACATTAATAATTTGGATCAAGCTTTAGGGGAAGTATGTAAAGACATTCCGCGTGCAGGGGAACAGCTGATCTCGGCACTCCTCTACGCGGATGATGCCGCCCTTCTAGCACGAACTGCAGTTGGGTTACAACTTCTTTCAAACTCCTTTGCTGCTTTTATGAAATCCCTGGACTTAAGTGTCAACTTTTCTAAATATCATATCATGATAATTGGCCTTAAACCTAAAAGGGTTAAAACTCTCCCTTGTGAGGGTAATGTGCTTACCAGGGTCTGAACCTTTCCTTAGTTAGGTACCACATTTGATGATCAGGGTACTTGGACCCCGCAAATACATGCTAAAAGAAATGTCCTGGCCATATCTACATCAGCAGTCCTGGGTTTTGCACGCAGGCCAGGGGCCAGACCTATGCAAGCTCTGTTAAAAATATATGGAGCGAAATTCAAGTTGTTGAAAACAAGTTTTTGAGAAATCTTTTATCTGTCTCACAATCCACTTCAGCCAATATTATCCATCAGGAGACTGGAGTTGTTTGTTTGGAAGATTTAATTGCTACTGCACCTCTGCTGAAATGGATCTCAACGTGGTTAAACCCTGAATTAGAGCTGAACCGTGAAGTCTTGAGAGATTGCCTGGCCCTATATCAAGCAAATCGTATCCCCTGGTTGAGTTATGTCCATAGGCTGGCAGTGAAATTGGGATGGCCAGAGATATTTAACTCGCCAGACAAGCTAGTAAAAGGTGATTTGAAATTGGCGAAGGAATCCTATCTGTTGATGGCTTCTATGGACAGAGAAGAAAGGGAGTTGGTAAAACCAACCGTAAGAGCTCACCAATTGTTAAAAACATCTTGTGCAATTGAACCATACCTGAATGTTGTTACAAATCCCAACCACCGCTTTCTCCTTGTAAGATTCCGGTTGAACCAACTTCACTTCCTTCTTGCTGATCCCCCGGAATGGAGGAGTTTGGAGGAAATGGGGATTTGTTCTTGTGGCAATTTTTCTATCCAGGACTTTATCTGTTTTGTGAGCACTTTTTGCACATTAAGAAGCGTTTTATTTTCCCAATCTTGGAACTATCTCATCAATGTTTTTATATATATTCAAGCCTAGATATCGAAGAACTGAACTTATCTGGGCTCCTGCTACGGGCTCGGGGTCATTCCAGGCCATAATATCTGTCTTGTCTTCATTGACTTCATAACCTGATACTGCTCCAAACTCTTTAGCCAACATAATTACTGTTGGGAACGCCGATCGTAGCTCTGATGTAAAAATAAGAAGATCATCCGCGTATAGGGCGACCTTTCTCTCCCATCCCTCAAACTCAAAAGACTTGATGTTGCTATTGTCTCGGATCTTTTGAGCAAAAGGCTCTATATAGAAATCAAACAAGAGGGAGGAGAGGGGGCAGCCCTGGCGGGTACCCCGAGTGATGTTAAATGGGTCTGATAGTTCTCCATTGACAAGTATAGATGCTGATGGATTTTTATACAGGAGTTTAACTGCACGTCTAAATTTGTTGCCAAAATTAAATTTTTTTAAGACCTTCGATAGATACACCCAATTAACTCTATCGAAGTCCTTGGTGGCATCTAAAGTCATTACAGCTAGAGGTAATGATGTCACCGTCGCCATGTCGATAGCACCTATAAGATCATAGGTCAACTCAAACAGCTGACGCCCCCTTACAAACCCCTTTTGATCTGTTTGCAAGATGTTTGCTGCTACCGCCCCCAACCTATTTGCAAGCACAGAGGTGAAAAATTTATAATCTGTATTTAGAATTGAGATTGGTCTGTAAGACCCACAATTTAATGCTGATTTTCCTGGTTTTAGGATCAGTGTAATTGATGCATTATCCCATGATTTGGGAGGGGGCATACCTTCAAGAAGGATCTTATTAAAAAGCTCAGTCAAAAATGGGATAATCGTTGGAATCAAAACCTTATAGATTTCAGATGGCAATCCATCAGGTCCTGATGCCCTGCCTTTTTTACTATTGGCTACAGCTATCCTGACTTCCTCTTGTGAGATAGGATTTTCCAGATTATTACTTTGTTCTGATGTTAAAACAGGAAGAGAAACATCCGCGAGCCAATCTACAGCCTGCTTTGGCTCTACATTATTATCCTCAAAATAGATATTACTGAAGATGTCACGAAACGTTCTCCTAATATCTAAATCAGTAGAAAATGTATTACCATCAGACCTGATAGAGTTAATATTATTCCGCACCAAGTCGGTCTTAGTTTTCCATGCCAGCAATTTGCCTGCACCTTCGCCGTATTCAAAATGTGCCAACTTACTGGCTTCCCATCTCTCTTGAACCCTAGCATTTAATATCGAGCTTAACTCTCCTTTCAAGATGGTCATTTTATTCTGCTTCTCCTGAACCGTAGTGGTGCAGGCATCAGGGTACCTAGAAATATCTGCTTGAAGATTGGCCAGCTCTAGTTCCAATGAGGTCACTGCTTCTCTATAGGTTCTGTTCTTATATGATACTTTGCTTTTTATCTGACCTCTTAAAAAAGCCTTAAGTGTATCCCATATAACACTAGGAGAAGCAGATCCCATATTTTCATCCAGAAAAAATTGGACCTCTATCTTTAGGGCATCAGTGATGTTAGTTGATAACAGTAATGATCGATCAAATGACCAATTATTTGATTGATTTTTCGGAAACCCCTCCAAATCTAAAAGGATTGCCGCATGGTCTGAGAGATGAAACGGAAGGTGGGATACAGATTTAACCAGGTGAACTAAGGATTGACTAATCAGGATGAAATCGATTCGAGATTGGTGATGAAACCTATAATTTCTAAAAGTTATACCTCTTTGTTGTCCATGCTTTGTTCTCCAGATATCGTTATATCCTAGCTGCTTCATATTCTCTTGCAAATATGCCCTAGTTTTGGACAGAACTTTAGCTCTATTAGACGGAGATTTGTCCACTAAGGGATCTAGGACTATGTTAAAATCACCTGCTAGGATAATTGGGTCAGGCGACGAATATAGATGTGAAAAGACAGTCTTCAAAGCTGTTGGATCGTCTTGATTTGGGCCATAGTATCCCACTATAGTTATTTGAGCCCCATATATTATAGCTGACACTATTGCCCATCGTCCTCCTGGATCTACAAGATTCGAAAGCAGTCTCGCTTTAATGGATTTTCTAAATAAAATTGCCACACCTCTAGTGTGTGTTGCTTGTGACGTCGCTATGCAAACATCAATCCATCTGTTCCTCTTAATCAATATCTGTATTTCTGGTTCAGTCAAATGTGTCTCCTGGAGTACTATAATCTGCGCACTCGAGTCTCGAAGATATTGCATGATGTTATTTTTCCTGGGACTAGTCCGCAAACCATTAGTATTCCAGGAGAGAATAGACAATTTACTCATCTCTTCATTACTGTTATTCCCACAAAGAGAATAAAGAAACATCTATAGACCATGCGACCAGACAAAAAGAAGATTCTAGCTGAGACATATCCTAACGAAAACCACTTCACATCAAAAACCAAATTACCACAAAAAAGAGGACTCTTTTTTAGTTTTTTCCCCTGCAACCCCCTTCTTGACCCACCCTCCCCTCCTGGAAAACCCTTGTCTTACCTATCTGGAAAACCAGAAGATGGCACTCTATTGTGAACTCCCTGTCTATTTACAGTCGGTTAGATAAAAGCAATAAAAAAAACAAAGGAATGTAAGCGGGAAGAGGTAAAACTTCATGCCCTTACTTAAATCCTCTTAGATTAGAAGAGATGTGTGGTGCACTGCTTTACTGCTTTAATTATATAACAACTACCTAACTTCATCCCGTTTTCTTATTTCTTTCATTTTACTTTTTCCATACCTATACCTGTGCATCCCTTTTTTTTTTCTCCCCCTTTTTTTTTTCCTTCTTTCTCATTTTTAGTTTTCAAATTTTCTTTCTCGTCTTCCCTTTTATCTTTAAATACTGAACAATTTCGCCAAATTGTCTCAGAAAAAAAAAGATATCCTCTATTTACCTGCTCCTTTCTCCCTGCCTATAGTAAGCAGTAGTTCATCAGCTGCCTGCACTGATCTTATGTTGTGCATGGTGTTATTATGCATAATTCTCAGTGCAGCGGGAAAAACCAATTGAGCAACTGCGCCATAGCTCCTAAAAGCCTCAAGCCTTTTTCCAAATTCCCATTGTCTGTCAAGTGTAGACCTAGACAGATCTGATCTCACTTGAAAACTAAACCCTCTTGCACTGACAGTTTTCTGCTTTAACGCAAGATTTAGGATGGTTTCCTTGATGGAATATGTGAGAAAATTAACCAAAATCTTTCTGGGCTTGGTTCTTTGGGGATTCTTCTTAATGGGCACTCTATGAATACGCTGGATGTCTCGAGCTAATTCCTCCTCAGTCTGGTCTAATCTTAGCGCCTCCTTCAATAACGAGATAATATATTGCTTGAGATCTGAGCCTTCCTTTTCCTCAGGAATATTCATTATGCGCAGATTATTCCTTCGGGCGTTGTTCTCCAGCATCTCCATACGTTCTGACAGAATTTGATCCTCTTTCCTAAGAGTGACAATATTCAACTTAGCCTCTTCGAGGTGCAGGGACAAGCCTGTCACTCTATCTTCTAGCGTTTCTGTTCTCATCGATAAGTCACTTAGTTTTTTGTCTAAACTCTCACAGTAGCATCTAATGTCTGCTTGATTAGCAGCTGAGGTTTCAAACCCTTTTTTTATATCTACCGATAGAGAGGTAAACATCTCCTGAAAAGACGTCTGTAAGGTAGTGATCAAATCTGTGTTTGTGTTAATAGGTAGATTAACACTAGGCAATGGAGGTGAACTATCTGATGTAGTTGCTGATGTAATTGCTATAGTCTCTTGTGTAGATCTCTGAAGGTCCAAGCTAGCTACTGAGGCTAACATGGGAGGCGGACCCAGTGGGGGTGCCAAAACTAAAGCCGGTGATGAGAGGTGACTTAATGAACCAGCAGATGAATCCTCCATCACTCTTTCTGTATTAGCAACCTGATCGTCGCTCTCTTCCACTCCAGTTCCCTGGTTCATGGAGCATTCCGCGCCCTCTGCCATCACGTTTAACAGGTTGTCAGCCTTGCCAGCCCTATCAGGCTTGTTTAGCAGATCCTCGGAACTCATCAGACTCTCAAGACCAATATTTTCTTCTGGTACCTTTTCAAGCCTGTCCGGTAATAGTACTACTTGTGGTACCGCCTTAAAATAGGACCTCAGTGATGGAGTTATTTTGGATACTGAGACAACGTTTTGACTCTTAGACCCTTTGGCCTCCCCTGGCTGATTTACGCATATAAACACGTTTCGCTTTAACCTGCCCAGTCAGGTAAGAGGAGAGCTTCTTCTTACTACCACAGGAGTAATCTAAGGTAGAAGTATCACTTCCCTCAGACTCCACTATTTTTATCGCAGATTCACCCTTACATCCAATCTTATTTACATAGTCTGGTGTAAGCGAGCACAAGTCAGCAGCGGGGGTTGAAATGTTATCTCGGGACAGCGATTTTTTACTCCTCCCCCTGCTCAGCTACCCCTTACTAACCTTCTGTTTGCTACCTCTCAGATTGTAGGTTGCATCTGATCCGTTTACTCCGTTTCCGTTTCCGCAGTTATCACCTCCTCCACCTTCACCTTGCTCATGAAGTAGTTTTGCCTCTCCTACCTTCGGCGTCTGTAGGAAGGTGGCTACCTGACTATGGTTACCCCAGATTTTTTGCCTGTGTTTAGCTGGTTTGACTTAGTTGACCTGGTTCCCTGCTAATCAGGGCCCCAGGCCATCTGCTCTCTCTGTAAAATGGATTCCATGTACCCTAGGTACATACCACAATTGGAAATGGACTCCTTGTCAGCCCCTGTATAATGCACTATAGGTGCCCAGGGCATAGGGGCCACCAAGGCCTACCAGGGACTGCAGCATATCTTTTGCCACCCCTGGCTGGTTCTTAAATTGACACAACTGGCTGATCACTCAGCTGGGGTAAGGTGGTGTAATCACCCCTTACTTAGATATAGTATACCTATATCTAAACCTATATCTGGACACATATAAACCTGTGAGCCACTCCTATGGAAGGCCTCATCAATCCTGGAGGCAGAGTGCGCGGTTTAATGTGAGATGGAGCTCTAGCATGAGCTGAGCCTGTCTGCAGCTGTCGGGAACAACTCCCTAAGCTGTTTCAGGATAATGCCATACCATATACTCTTAAGTGCCTTATAATCCTCGCGGTTATATAGCAACTCTGGTTTGGCTTTATCAAAACATGTCGTGTAAGGTGTCATACGATTTGGAATACTATCCCCTCGCCAGTTCTGGCGACGGGGATAGCATTCCACCCCTCTAGAGGGGTAAGACATGTTGCTTTGCTTAAATGCGGTTAATTTCTAAAAGGACCTTAGATCCACAAAATGGATGCCTCTGCCACAGAAAAGAGTCTGACCCCCTGAAGCTGACCGAAACTCAGCCAAATGGGGCCTGGACAAAGGGTTTCCTGTCGCAGGGGGGTGTTACCACCCTCCAGACAGGAGATAGTGGATTGTAGCAGGGAGGTTTGAAAGAAACCAGACACTGCTTGGGGCGCACAAGGCTGCCCCTTGCATAATCCGGCCAAACCGGTTCTGGGGCACTCCAGCCCTCGTGCCAGGGCGGCCTGGATCAAAGGAAGGGGGTGTATCCACCCACTTCCTGGGTCCCACCCATAGGAGGGGACCTAGCAGGTAATCCAGCCCCCAAAATTAGCATAAGACTGGGAGCAGTGCCAATGCACTGCAGATTATCCTGATGAAACATAAGAAACGAAACTCTGGACCCTTCGACATCCTACTCAACGTAGAAGCCCGAAGAATCTCCCTTGTGGTCAAGGAGTGACCACCCTGTGCAAACAGGCACCATCCAGCCATCGACGTCTACTTTGTTGCAGTTCCCACCGGAACTCGAGCGACAGAGATCGAGGAGATCAAGCTTGCCTGCTTTCCAACAGCCCGATCCACAGTCCCTGCAGAGCTGAGACCCGTGGAGGCGACCGGAAGCGTGGGGCACGCCATGTTGAATTGACCACGAGACGCTGACCGTGCAGCCCACGAGTGACCCTCGAAGCTGTACACCGGGGTTTGAGAAGCCCCAACCCTGAGCCACTCTTGCACCGAATCTCACCCCTCTACACTCATCGAGTGCTGCGTGGGGCCCTTCTGCTACTTTTGGCTCAACGCGTTGGCCCGGTCACTTGCCAGCCGGCTAGTGGCCCCTGTGCCGACGAAAACTTGAAATCGACCTGCGAATCTGGTTGCTCCAGATCTGCACCAGCTCCCCTGAAAAGGAGCCCCCACTCTGACCCTCCTGGTTCGAGTGAGAAGCAATCTCCCGGTTCCGCGTGGATTGCTTTTGCCAAGTGTTGTTTGCTCCAATCCTGAAGCCGACAGCGCCGACGGCGAGAGCCTGCGTGGGACAGATCGTGACCTGTTCCTGGACGTCGTAGATGCCCCAGAGCCCACGTGACAGCGGAGAGAAGCTCCTCGACAACGACCTGATTGCGCTCGACATTGCCTGGTTCCGTCCTGGTTCCACCCTGGTCACTGCTGAGTGACCCAGACTCTGTCCCCTCTGCTTTCAGGTACTTTTCGACTCGAGTCCACCCTTGGACTCCACCGGATACTTCTCTTTCACCCTGCCTGCAGCCCTTTCAGCTTCAAGCACCAAGAGCCTGCGTGACGAAACCCGACTCAACTTCGACCCTGTGCACCCGCTTCCTGTGGGTGAGGTAACTTTGCTCCGCCGGTGTTCCCACACTGGTACACATCTCTAGGGTCTGTGTCTTAAGTTTTGTTCCTCTAGGTTCAGCGGAAGTGTCCTTAAACTTTAACTTTGCAACTTTTACGCACCATTGGTTAACATTGGTGCATGCGTGCGCTTTCCGCACTGCTCCCGAATCCCGTGGGCCTCTCCCAACTTCAGCACTGCTTGTCCCGACTGCTCCCAGCGATTCCCTAGGCCCTAGGCCTAACCACTGTTCGATTGGTATCTCTTATACCACTTGTTTAGTATATGGTTTGAGTGGCCACCCGCCCTCATCCATAATTGTGCAACTTTGTATGTTTAAACTGTGCTTTTGATTTAACGCTTGTGCCCCTTTATTCATAAAGAATACTGGGGATTGTTTTAGTAATAAATACATATATTTTTATAATATATACTTGTGTGGTGTCCTTTCATTTGATATTACAGGATTGTATGTGGTAAAACAGCTCGCTTAACACAACCTCTTAAGTTAAGCCTTTAGGCTGCTTAGTCCATGCTACCCCTAGGATAGCTTGTCTAACAAGGTTGACTTACAACCTGACACCATAAGGGATTGTTTGGTCTGATAATAGGTGGTTCCAGAATTGGAAACATCACCTATCAGGCCAACTTCTCACATTGGTGAGCAGCGGTGCGGATTTGAGCTTGCTGTTGTTTTACCATTGCAATCTTTTATCAAATTGAAAGATCACATCAAGTACCTCTAGGTACATATAAAATCAAAAGCTTAGCATACTTAAGTTCTACTGAACTTAGTAGTTGTAGATAAAAGGGATTAGCACACCCTGACTACAACTCACTAGCAAGGTACAGTAGGAAAACACTTAGTGTAGGTAGGTGCATCACTTACACCACACTAGAGTCATGTCTGACACAGGAAAAGCCTCAGGGTCTGCTCCTGTGACAGTTGACCTTACCAAGGCAACTTCCAGCTATGACAAACTAATCCGAAAGGACTTGATTGCCTTGTGCATATCAAGAGGGTTAAAAAGGGGCAGAAGTCCCACCTGTCCTATCCTGATAGCCATTCTAGAGCAGGATGACTTAGAGAAGGGAAATGAACCTCCCTTAGAATCAGGAGAAGGAGTGAACCCCCCTGTAACTGATACCACTCCAGAGGACGAAGAAGAAGAGGAAGAAGAGGAGGAGGAGGAGGACTCAGATGTAGAGGACCCAGAGAATCAGGATCAGAGGGGTAGCCAGGTCCAAGTTGCCAGGCTTAACCAGGCCAACTTAGACCTACTGGGGAATGGAGAGGGCCAGCACCTCCCCAGATCCCACCATGTCATTCTCCCAGGCAACAGAAGAGTGAGATCTCCCTCAGGGGACTCTCATATTTCTAGTGCCTCAAGAGAATCTCAGAGAGGCATGGCTGCTTCTCAAAAGCTAGAGCATAGGACCAGAATGAGGGCTGTCAAACTCCAAATAGAGAGGGAGGAGGTAGCCTTGGCTCAAGCTAGACTTGCCTTGGCAAGAGAGCAGAAATTGTGTGGCTTAGATGCCACTGGTGGCAGCAATATTCCTAAAGAGAAACCCAGGTCCTATGATAGTAGAAACCTGACAAAGATTGTGCCCCCCTACAAGGAAGGGGATGACATCCACAAGTGGATAACTGCTCTTGAGAGAGCCTGCATGGTACAGCAGGTTCCTGAGGAACAGTGGGCAGCAATCTTATGGTACTCCTTTTCAGAGAAAGGGAGAGATAAGCTCCTCACTGTCAGACATGAGGATGCAAACAATTACAAAGTCCTGAAGAGTGTCCTAATAGATGGGTTTGGCTTAACCACTGAACAGTACAGGTTGAAGTTCAGAGACACCCAGAAGACACAGACACAGGATTGGACTGATTTTGTAGATTGTGCTACTAAGGCTCTGGAGGGTTGGCTACATGGCAGCAAAGTACATGACTTTACAGGATTGTATAGTTTGATTATGAGGGAGCAGATCCTAAGTAATTGTCAGAACCAGCTCTTACACCAGCACCTGGTGGACTCTGATCTGACCTCTCCCCAAGAATTGGGAAAGAAGGCAGACAAGTGGGTCAGAACCAGGATTAGGCCTAAGAATCAGGACAGTAACCAGAAGAAGGAGTCTACCAAGCCTCAAGATAAGGGTGGGGATAAAAATAAAGAAAAGACTTCCCCAGGGCCCCAAAACTCCAAGAATGGGGGTGGGTCCCAAGACACTTCTTCAACTGAGAAAAAGCCTTATTGTTATGCCTGTAAACAGGTTGGGCATTACAAAACAGACAACTGTTGTCCCAAGAATAACAATAAAGAGAATATACCTCCAAAGCCAGCTCCACCACCTCCTGATACTGTCAGCAGTAATCCCCCAGGAAGTGGGAGCACACCCAGGAATCTGGGTGGGTTTACTTTTGGAGCTCAGGTGGACCCTGGCCTATCCAGGTCCCCATCACCCAATGATCTTGTTTATGAGACTGGCATGGGGTTTGCCAACTTCTCTGATTGCCCAAATACTTTGAGCAAATATAGACAAGAACCCATCATCAATGGTTTGAAAGTTGAAGCTTTTAGAGACACAGGGGCTAGCATCACCATGATGGCTGATGGTATAGTCCCCTCTAAGCAACTTTTACCTGGTGCCACATACCAGGTAACAAACATTGATGGCATCAAAACAAATCATCCCATGGCAGTAGTAAGTCTCAGCTGGGGAGGTGTCATTGGCCCAAAGAGAGTGGCAGTGTCATCAAACTTGCCTGTAGACTGCCTACTTGGTAATGATTTGGAAATCTCAGCCTGGGCTGAGGTTGAACAGGAAATCCATTCTAGAATGGTAAATTCCAATGGAAAGGTTAGTGGGGCTGTAATGGCTACAGCCCCAATCCAAGATGTCCTTCCTGAAAAGGTTGGTAGGGCTGAGAAACTCTCTGCCCCATCTTTAGCAAAAGCTCTTCCTGAACAGAATAGCAAAGCTGTTATGATAACAGCAGAAACCCAAACTGAGTCTCCTCCTGAAAAGGTTGGTGGGGCTGTGATGGCCACAGCCCCAACTCAAACTGATATGTGCGTTGTGAAGCCTGAAATGATGGATAACTCCACACAAACTGAGAGCATGGAGGAGGAAGAGAAATCTCCCCCTCGCCAGACTTTAGGACAGGATCAGCCTCCTCAGGGAACTGATCTTACCCCTGATGAAGGAACTGCCCCAGAGGTTGTTAGGCCTGGCCTGACAGAGCCTCTGATGGCGGTGGACCCTTCTCAGGTGGGACCCAGTCTGGAGCAGGTAACCTGCCCCTCTCTCCCTTGCCTTAGCCAGCCCAGGGCTGCAGAGGACAAGAAGGACAGTGAGACCCAGAGGGCCCTCTGTCAAATAAAGCACCCCCATCAACAGATTAGGGGCACCAAAACTAGTAGCCCTAGTGAGGTGAAAACTTTAAAAACTCCTGAGGGAGCCCCCTTAAAAACAGTTAGGGACCTCCCACAGAACGAGTCTGTTGGGCACAGCCAAACCTGGGACCCAAAGGGCCCAAACCTGAACTGTCCCCCCAGCAAGCCAAACAGAGGGACCCAGCCTCCAGCTTTAGGTAGCCAGAGGTTGACCCTGAGAGCACAGTGCAACTCAGTTAAAGAAAGAAAGGCACACATGGTGGAAGATAATTGGAGGAAGCTGAGCCCTAAATTAATAGAGCCTCACTTCAGTACTCCATATCCAAACCAGCCTTTAACTTTGCATAAACACACCCAAGGTAGTGATTCCCTATGGTGGAGACCCTCTAATACCCCAAGGGTGAGGGACTGCTTAGTGGACCATGAGACAGGGGGTACCCATGCTAGTGCAGGTACTTCCTTATATGGCCACTCAGGCAATATAGGCTTACCTGGCCAAGGATAGCCTTATCTCCTTTCGTTTGGGGGGGGGGGGGTTGTGTAGGAAGGTGGCTACCTGACTATGGTTACCCCAGATTTTTTGCCTGTGTTTAGCTGGTTTTTTGACTTAGTTGACCTGGTTCCCTGCTAATCAGGGCCCCAGGCCATCTGCTCTCTCTGTAAAATGGATTCCATGTACCCTAGGTACATACCACAATTGGAAATGGACTCCTTGTCAGCCCCTGTATAATGCACTATAGGTGCCCAGGGCATAGGGGCCACCAAGGCCTACCAGGGACTGCAGCATATCTTTTGCCACCCCTGGGTGGTTCTTAAATTGACACAACTGGCTGATCACTCAGCTGGGGTAAGGTGGTGTAATCACCCCTTACTTAGATATAGTATACCTATATCTAAACCTATATCTGGACACATATAAACCTGTGAGCCACTCCTATGGAAGGCCTCATCAATCCTGGAGGCAGAGTGCGCGGTTTAATGTGAGATGGAGCTCTAGCATGAGCTGAGCCTGTCTGCAGCTGTCGGGAACAACTCCCTAAGCTGTTTCAGGATAATGCCATACCATATACTCTTAAGTGCCTTATAATCCTCGCGGTTATATAGCAACTCTGGTTTGGCTTTATCAAAACATGTCGTGTAAGGTGTCATACGATTTGGAATACTATCCCCTCGCCAGTTCTGGCGACGGGGATAGCATTCCACCCCTCTAGAGGGGTAAGACATGTTGCTTTGCTTAAATGCGGTTAATTTCTAAAAGGACCTTAGATCCACAAAATGGATGCCTCTGCCACAGACAAGAGTCTGACCCCCTGAAGCTGACCGAAACTCAGCCAAATGGGGCCTGGACAAAGGGTTTCCTGTCGCAGGGGGGTGTTACCACCCTCCAGACAGGAGATAGTGGATTGTAGCAGGGAGGTTTGAAAGAAACCAGACACTGCTTGGGGCGCACAAGGCTGCCCCTTGCATAATCTGGCCAAACCGGTTCTGGGGCACTCCAGCCCTCGTGCCAGGGCGGCCTGGATCAAAGGAAGGGGGTGTATCCACCCACTTCCTGGGTCCCACCCATAGGAGGGGACCTAGCAGGTAATCCAGCCCCCAAAATTAGTATAAGACTGGGAGCAGTGCCAATGCACTGCAGATTATCCTGATGAAACATAAGAAACGAAACTCTGGACCCTTCGACATCCTACTCGACGTAGAAGCCCGAAGAATCTCCCTTGTGGTCAAGGAGTGACCACCCTGTGCAAACAGGCACCATCCAGCCATCGACGTCTACTTTGTTGCAGTTCCCGCCGGAACTCGAGCGACAGAGATCGACGAGATCAAGCTTGCCTGCTTTCCAACAGCCCGATCCACAGTCCCTGAAGAGCTGAGACCTGTGGAGGCGACCGGAAGCGTGGGGCACGCCATCTTGAATTGACCACGAGACGCTGACCGTGCAGCCCACGAGTGACCCTCGAAGCTGTACACCGGGGTTTATTCACAACAAAGAAGGGGATTGAGGCTTTGAAGGCCGCACCAATAGTCAAGTTCCTAACGTTAATCAAAGTCTGGGTGCAACTGGTCTAGGATACAACCCCCTAGATCCCAAAATAGAACAAATAAAAGATTATTTGTTCTGTAAATCTAATTTCATAAATTGACCTCGCACACCAAAAAAGTTATATAATAAACACAGTATCAATGTTCAATCTACATTCGTATTGTGAAAAAGGACAAGATTGAAACCGTTCTCCCAAGAAATTTGTTCAAGTCAATTTTCTTCGTTTTATTCTTTCTTTATTTGTTCAAACACTCGCAGATAAAAATAGCCAACGCGTTTCGTCCGAAACCGGACTTCTTCAGGGCTACATTTAAAAAGATACAAAAATATTGAAATATTGACTTGAACAAATTTCTTGGGAGAACGGTTTCAATCTTGTCCTTTTTCACAATACGAATGTAGATTGAACATTGATACTGTGTTTATTATATAACTTTTTTGGTGTGCGAGGTCAATTTATGAAATTACACCGGGGTTTAAGAAGCCCCAACCCTGAGCCACTCTTGCACCGAAGCTCACCCCTCTACACTCATCGAGTGCTGCGTGGGGCCCTTCTGCTACTTTTGGCTCAACGCATTGGCTCGGTCACTTGCCAGCCAGCTAGTGGCCCCTGTGCCAACGAAAACTTGAAATCGACCTGCGAATCTGGTTGCTCCAGATCTGCACCAGCTCCCCTGAAAAGGAGCCCCCACTCTGACCCTCCTGGTTCGAGTGAGAAGCAATCTCCCGGTTCCGCGTGGATTGCTTTTGCCAAGTGTTGTTTGCTCCAATCCTGAAGCCGA
This sequence comes from Lissotriton helveticus, assembly GCF_964261635.1. Taxonomy (NCBI): domain Eukaryota; kingdom Metazoa; phylum Chordata; class Amphibia; order Caudata; family Salamandridae; genus Lissotriton; species Lissotriton helveticus. The sequence continues at coordinate 1,692,822,149 of NC_136069.1, read as the reverse complement.
CAGCGCCGACGGCGAGAGCCTGCGTGGGACAGATCGTGACCTGCTCCTGGACGTCGTAGATGCCCCAGAGCCCACGTGACAGCGGAGAGAAGCTCCTCGACAACGACCTGATTGCGCCCGACATTGCCTGGTTCCGTCCTGGTTCCACCCTGGTCACTGCTGAGTGACCCAGACTCTGTCCCCTCTGCTTTCAGGTACTTTTCGACTCGAGTCCACCCTTGGACTCCACCGGATACTTCTCTTTCACCCCGCCTGCAGCCCTTTCAGCTTCAAGCACCAAGAGCCTGCGTGACGAAACCCGACTCAACTTCGACCCTGTGCACCCGCTTCCTGTGGGTGAGGTAACTTTGCTCCGCCGGTGTTCCCACACTGGTACACATCTCTAGGGTCTGTGTCTTAAGTTTTGTTCCTCTAGGTTCAGCGGAAGTGTCCTTAAACTTTAACTTTGCAACTTTTACGCACCATTGGTTAACATTGGTGCATGCGTGCGCTTTCCGCACTGCTCCCGAATCCCGTGGGCCTCTCCCAACTTCAGCACTGCTTGTCCCGACTGCTCCCAGCGATTCCCTAGGCCCTAGGCCTAACCACTGTTCGATTGGTATCTCTTATACCACTTGTTTAGTATATGGTTTGAGTGGCCACCCGCCCTCATCCATAATTGTGCAACTTTGTATGTTTAAACTGTGCTTTTGATTTAACGCATGTGCCCCTTTATTCATAAAGAATACTGGGGATTGTTTTAGTAATAAATACATATATTTTTATAATATATACTTGTGTGGTGTCCTTTCATTTGATATTACAGGATTGTATGTGGTAAAACAGCTCGCTTAACACGACCTCTTAAGTTAAGCCTTTAGGCTGCTTAGTCCATGCTACCCCTAGGATAGCTTGTCTAACAAGGTTGACTTACAACCTGACACCATAAGGGATTGTTTGGTCTGATAATAGGTGGTTCCAGAATTGGAAACATCACCTATCAGGCCAACTTCTCACAGCGTCCTTTCGCCGGCCGTCACCACCTCCGTGATGGCAGCAACCCCCCTGCGTCCAAGTAGAAAGCCCCGGGTACGTCGCCCTCGTCGGAGCTCCAGGGCGGCCAAACTCCACACCAAGCCGCCGGGCAGTCCCAAAGCACACCCAGGGCGTGCGACGACTATTTCCTCACCCACCAGAGCTCTCTCATTAACAGCAGCAGCAGTAGCAGTAGTGTACACGGGTGAAGCCTTCTCAGCAACTACAGCAGCGGTGCCTGCAGGTAGACACGCCCCCTTACCCATCGAGCGTTTTTACAGTGAAGACGGGTGAAAAGGAGACGAAAAAAACACCGATTTTGTTTTAGTTGCCGCTCACCAGGGTCCAGGATCTCAGCTCAAATAGCATATTTGGCTGAAAACCGCATCGAAAACCGACCTAATTTCGGAGATATTAGCGAAAACGGGAGTTCTCAAGCAGAGTGCCGCAGCGGCTCAAGCGGCCGCCGCCATGTTTTCCCAATCTTAAAGGATAAAGGTTTCTTGTAAGTTAAACCAGCTGCTATCTAAAGTTTGTGAGACCTTTAGTGTAGATAGCTTTCTTACTGCAGCAGTTAGATTAAGGAGGAAAACAATGAAAAGGTAACTGATTTTTATGAATTAGCTTGAATCAATTACCTTAAAATATGTTTTAAATAAAATGGATCTGAGATTTTTTGTAATTAATTGCTTTTGATATGTACTTAATGTTTGACATTTTTACTGTGAATTATTGTTTTAATAATTCAAATTTATGTATAGTATGGTTTTATGGTTTTTACATTAACCGAATAAAGTATTTTCTGTCTGACTGACAGTAGAAGTGTTGTGTTTACTGTAGTGGAGTACTTACTGCACCAAAATCCACATGTCCTGGTAAATAGCAGACCTTTAATTCTTGTCAAATATTGACAAAGTGTGCAACATTTGTCACTCCTGGTAATTATCGGGTGCAATAAACATCCTACCACTTATAGTTATGATCCCTGTACAAACAGGCATTTGTAATTCAACAGGTCAGTCATAATCAGGCCCCCCAATGCATGTAAGCATATAGGATGTGTTGAAACTAGAAAGGTGGTCAATGTTGTCCTCTGATCACTTCTATTCAGTTGCTCTTACTGAAATACCAATGGAAGTACTCTGAAGATATATATATTTCTATCTGTACAGATCAGCTATGGATCCACACTCTCCACTCTGAGTGACAAGCTCCAGTTCCCGTCTTTCCTCCGTACTGTGCCTGGCAACACTTTTCAGAACGTTGCCCTAGCACGGCTGATTGCACATTTTGGTTGGACATGGATGGGAATGGTCATTTCTGATGATGATGTTGGGGTGCAGGGCTCACAGGACTTAAAAAGGGGCATTGAAGGGCATGGGGGATGTGTGGCATTTATTGAGAAGATACATCTTAGTTACCCCCCAGAAAAAATACTCAGGGTTGTTGAAATGATCAGAGGATATCCTGTGAAGGTGGTCATCGTCCACAGCCCTGAAGCTCACACCAAGGCCTTCATGGAGACACTGTCAGCACAGAAAGTGACAGACAAAGTTTGGATCTTCTCTGCATCCTTCACCATGACTCCAGGACTTTTCACTAAGGAGACATGGAAACTATTCAACGGGACCATAGGACTGTCACCCCATGCTGCGGACATGCCAGACTTCGTACAATCTCTTTACAAATTGCACCCCTATAAGTCACCCAATGATATAATGATGCCAGTCTTTTGGGAGAAGGTTTTTAATTGCAGGATAGCTGATTCCCGAGGGATAGAAATCATTGGTACTGAAGGGAAGACAGCAGGCCTGGTGCTTTGCCCGGAAAATTTAACTTTGCATGATATAGATACTTCATTTTTTGAGCTCTATGATCTCAGTTACACCTATCACACTTACCTGGCAGTGTATGCGTTTGCCAATGCATTGGATTCCCTGGCATCATGCCCACCTGACCATGGGCCTTTTCTGAATGGAACATGTGCCAACATCAACAATATAAAACCATGGCAGGTAACCATTGTACATCTTGTATTGTATATACAGTATGTCGCACACATCATGGGCTCCATGACTTGATGACCTGAATTGTTTCATGCGTTGTTGCATAAACTAAGACTTTGGTGTCGTTCTACAAGGTTTGCTTTCCCACCCATGGGGGACATAAATGGGCTTCATTCAATGCACCAACAATGAATGTGGAACACAGATTTTTGGAGCTCCGTAGAACCCCACCCAATACATTTATTAACTATAAATATTGCTTTTGGGTTGCTAATAATCCCTGTAACAGGATCAGGGGCACTGTGGTAACAGAAACAAACCTATTGTGTAATTCCCAGTGTCTCACACACACACACATTACTAAAAACTAAAACTAAAAAGACTAGACATTTTTACCTAAAGCATTTATTTCAACAAGACAAACCTGTTTCCCAGCACATCTGAAATAACTAAATAGGATATCATAAAAACAGCAAGAAGGCATGTTGTAAGCAGCGAGAATAAAATGAACATTTCTAACATGGTATAAATGTCATCTAAAAAACCTGACACCCTAAAACCTATTTCTATGTGCTCCGCTAAGAGTTATTGGAGCAACTTGCAGTCTAGAGTTTCTTAGGGAGAAACAACACATTGCATAACTTGTTGACAGGAAGGGCTGTTGTTATCAGTGGAGGTGTGAAGGCAGTGTTCCCTGCGAATGGCAAACATGCATTGTAGTTACAACTATTACCCCAAAGGCAGCTAACACTGCTGCAATGGAGGTAAACATCTCAAGACAGGCTGCAGAGTCTTATAAGTACATGGGCTTCTATTTATTTTAAATTACTTTGCACTACACGACATAGGCTGACATTACAGTGCCTGGATACTGTCTTCATAACATGAAAGAGAGCACGCTGGTATGCTGACTTTCAAATCATTCAAGGGTCAGTCAAGGAAAGAGTTGATAAAGTAATTAAATACATGCCATATTACCTCAGCTCAGTTACAACGACAACAGAGTGTGTTTATGAAAACCAGCAAACGGGATCTTGGTACATATTTACAAAATGCCTTCCAGCTTTTCATGCATCTTGATGTGTTCAGTGCAAATCTATGACAAAATATCGACTACAAAAATATCGAGGTACAAAAACATCGCAACAAAAATATCGAGGACATTAATATCGGGATCCTATCTCTAACAAGGTAAGTACAAAAATATCGAAAAAAATATATCGATGGTAAAAAATATAGTTTTTTTAAAAAATATCGTTTTTTAATTTAAATAAAATGTAATATTAGCAAAATAATACTTATAAATATAATAAACATAGTTAAAAATATATTATAATATTTAAAATTAATAAATAATGTAATAAAAACTAATAATAATACAAATATAATACATAGTATATACTTAATTAATATTAACTCTAAAATAATTATTTTAATAAGTTATAAATAAATGAAAATATAATAAATTACAAATAAATTTATATACATAAAATAATAATATAAATTACAATTAATACAAATGTAAAACTAATTAAAAAATTAATTACATTTTGGATAGCGTACAGGTAAAAATTACTATTCCCACTCCAGAGAGCGCAACAGTAGGGAAAGGGTTGGATAGCGTAGGGGTAATAAGTACTATTCCAACTCCAGAGAGCGCAACAGTAGGGAAAGTGTTGGATAGCGTAGGGGTAAAAATTACTATTCCTACTCCAAAGAGCGCAACAGTAGGGAAAGGGTTGGATAGCGTAGGGGTAAAAAATAATATTACCACTCCAGAGAGTGCAACAGTAGGGAAAGGGTTGGATAGAGCAGGGTAATAATTACTATTCCAACTCCAGAGAGCGCAACAGTAGGGAAAGTGTTGGATAGCGTAGGAGTAACAATTACTATTCCCACTCCAGAGAGCGCAACAGTAGGGAAAGTGTTGGATAGCGTAGGGGTAAAAATTACTATTCCAACTCCAAAGAGCGCAACAGTAGGGAAAGGCTTGGATAGCGTAGGGGTAAAAATTAATATTCCCACTCCAGAGAGTGCAACAGTAGGGAAAGTGTTGGATAGCGTAGGGGTAAAAATTACTATTCCCACTCCAGAGAGTGCAACAGTAGGGAAAGGGTTGGATAGCGTAGGGATAAAAATGACTATTCCCATCCAGAGAGCGCAACAGTAGGGAAAGGGTTGGATAGCGTAGGGGTAATAATTACTATTCCAACTCCAGAGAGCGCAACAGTAGGGAAAGTGTTGGATAGCGTAGGGGTAAAAATTACTATTCCCACTCCAGAGAGGGCAACAGTAGGGAAAGTGTTGGATAGCGTAGGGGTAAAAATTACTATTCCCACTCCAGAGAGTGCAACAGTAGGGAAAGGGTTGGATAGCGTAGGGGTAATAATTACTATTCCAACTCCAGAGAGTGAAACAGTAGAGAACATATTTATCAATTAATCAATTAATTACAATTATTTACCAATTAATTAAAAATAATTACCAATTAATAAATATTAATTTATAATTCCTACTAATTAATAATTAATTTAACATAATTAAATTACTTCCCGCCCTATTCCCCTGTAAACCCACAACTCGCTACAGAACATATTTATCAATTAATCAATTAATTAAAATTAATTACCAATTAATTAAAAATAATTACCAATTAATAAATATTAGTTTACAATTCCTACTAATTATTAATTAATTTAACATAATTAAATTACTTCCCACCCTATTCCCCTATAAACCCACAACCCGCTACAGAACATATTTATCAATTAATCAATTAATTAAAATTAATTACCAATTATTTAAAAATAATTACCAATTAATAAATATTAATTTACAATTCCTACCAATTAATAATTAATTTAAAATAATTAAATTACTTCCCACCCTATTCCCCTATAAACCCACAACCCGCTACAGTACTAAAATACAAAATGTAATTAAATTACATAAAAATAAATTGAAAACATAATAAATACATCATAATATACACAAAAATAATTTAAAAATCGATATTAGTAACATCGAAATTATTTACATCGATATTACTGACATCGATATTTAAAACTTCGATATTACTAATATCGATATTAAATTTATCGATATTACTTTCCTTCTATATTTTGTCCCATCGATATTTAAACTTCGATATAATTGTATATCGATATTTAAATATCGATATTTTGTCTGCATACCGTTCAGTGCTTAAATGCACACGCTTTTCATCTGAAACTACTCTAGGGGCATATTTACTAAGATTTTATGCGTGTTTTCAATACTAACATGACATAAATCTAAGCAAAATCTTGTTTTGCCAATTTACTTTCCAGCATAAAACCTGTTTTACCCTAGCAACTCACTTGAATGTAACGCAAACCAGTGCATGGCTCTGCTTTGCATTACTTAAAGCCAAGGGGGTGTTCCATGGGTGTGCAAGGGCGTTCCCATGCAGCCACCCTAGATTTTTTACCTAACCCGAATTAATGAAAAAAGTAGACAAGTTTTAAGGCAAAAACTGCACCCATTTGAAATAGGAGATATCAAGGAGAAATGCTTTAATTTCTCCTTTCTCTTCTGACTTTGCATGTTTGCTGCACTGTACAGCACCCATACAAAGTGTGAAAAGGTTTACATTTAGTCTAAGTATGGTGTTTTGTATTGGTAAGGTATCCTTCCTGTACAAGACGTATGCTAGACTCACAGAGACACCCTTGCTATGGTGCAGAGGTGTGTGAATGGCCCACGCTGCACATTTCTGCATCGGCGTTAGTGAGAGGGGAGGAGAGTGCCATATTTCTGTAAATAAGGAGTTCTCCTGCTCTCTCCTCCTCACGCAGTGCAGCTGTTGCAGCTGCTGTACTCTGCTGCTAGATGTCTCTCCTACTTTGTATTCTGTGTCCCAACTCTCCTTTCTCTTTCTCCATCCCCACTCTATATCCACCCTGCAACAATGGGGCCCCTAACAAATGATCAGCCCTGGAAATCGGATTGGACAGTGCATACTAGATGCACATGAAATGAAATTGGGATTTATAACGCGCACTAATACCACATACGCTCAGGTAGCCACAGTCTTTAGCAAAGCCCACTGTTTTCTGTGTTAAAGTGGGTTTACTAAACTCTCCAGACAAACACACATCCCTCCAACACATGGAGCCTGTGGGGGGAGGGACGACAGCATTCTAGACATAGCTAGGCCCCTAACTGCAGAGAGTACACAGAGAGGCCTATAAAGAAATATGAGAAGACTACGGTCTTCAACTGGTTGTTACTCCTTTTTTTAAACAGAGACACCATAATAGGAAGCCCTGTTAAGGTATCCCCAATTAATTGATTAAATATATCAAATCTTAACTGAAAAAAGTTTTAAGTTAACATGTTTATTTTAATTTAGCTATATTAGATTGTGTTTCTATGTTTAATTTAACAAAATTATTATATTGTTTTTACAGGCAATGGGATATATTGGAGAATGAGAGGGTAGTTGTTTTGATATTATTAAAATATGATTAGTGAACTAGCAACATATGTAACATGTAGCAAGTTGTTAACTAACATAATTTACTTTTTATGTTTAAAGGGATCTTACTTATTTTGAAAATGGTTTATTTAATAATTAGAAAATATTTAATTCTGATATATTTGTAAACATATTTTGATGATATATACTCAACACCCTTACCTGAGAGTGGGCAGTGTCACGCTGATAGCACACATCCATTATGTACTTTCACACCCCTACTTGACAATGGGCAGTGTCACGGTGATACCTCACACCTACTATATACTCCAACACCACTACCTGACAATGGGCAGTGTCACGGTGATACCTCACACCTACTATATACTCCAACACCACTACCTGACAATGGGCAGTGTCACGGTGATACCTCACACCTACTATATACTCCAACACCACTACCTGACAATGGGCAGTGTCACGGTGATACCTCACACCTACTATATACTCCAACACCACTACCTGACAATGGGCAGCGTCACAGTGATATCAAACACCCATTATACACTCCAAAACCCCTACTTGACAATGGGCAGTGTCACGGTGATACCTCACACCTACTATATACTCCAACACCACTACCTGACAATGGGCAGTGTCACTGTGATAGCACACACCCATAATATACTCCAACACCACTACCTGACAATGGGCAGCGTCACAGTGATATCAAACACCCATTATACACTCCAAAACCCCTACATGACAATGGGCAGTGTCACAGTAGAACTACAGACTCATTATATACTCCAAAACCCTTGGATGCTTGGATGCTTGATTCCGGTCCAGGAAAGACATGGCTTGGCAGTTCGGGCTGGACTGTGCCCATGAGGCACAGGGTCAAGGCTGATTTTCATATGGCCATGTCTGACCTGGGGTGGTGTGGAGTACAAAAAAACGATGGATTTAGGCCCAGATCTCTGTACTGGGGTGAATGTATGACATTGTTCTGCATTCTGTCCATCAATTGTTGTTTTTGCATTAATGGTTAGAGCGGCAGACCCTGATGCAGAGGTCTAGCCCGGGACCAGGGTTCAATGCCCCGCCTTTGCGGGTCTTGGGCTCAAAACTTTCCACGGACCTGATAATTCTCGCCTCGGTGCCTATTCCAATCATGGAGTCCCACTCTGCAACTCTGGGCAATAGCTTGCTTAATCTCCACAACGGCCCCCACAACGCTAAGGATGCCTGGCCTCCACCTTGAGGGTGCCCAGAAGTGGACACCTCACAGGGAAAGCTAGGATGGGTTCCACAGCGGTATTCATACAAGCGCCTTGAGACCCTTGCGGGTCAGTAGTGCGCTATACAAGTATCAATTTACATTACCTGACAATTGGCAGAGCCATGGTGATACCACACATCCCGTATATACTTAAACACCCCGACCGTACAATGGGTAGTGTCACAGTGATACCACTGCCCCCATCATATACTTAACACCCCTACCTGACAATGGGAAGTGTCACAGTGACACCACACACCCATTATATACTCCAACACCACTACCTGACAATAGGCAGTGTCACTGTGATACCACACACCCATAACATACTCCAACACCTGACAATGGAAAGTGTCACAGTGACACCACACACCCATTATATACTCCAACACCCCTACCTGACAGTGGGCAGTGTCACAATGATACCGCACACCCATTATGTATTCCAACACATCTACCTGGCAATGGGCAGTGTCATGGTGAGGCCACGCACCCATTATACATTTTAACTGCAGGCAGGCAATCTAGAATAGTTCACCCCACTACTCCTGAAGCTACCCAGCTGCCTTCAGCCACCCTAGCTCCCCCTAGTTCCACCAGCTCCCCCAGGTCCCCTAACTCCCCCTTACCCCCCAGCTTCACCCAGCTTGTTTTGAGCTTTAGAACTATCAGTTCCAACAATATATCCAACTTATTCTGAAACTGGATCTTCATCTGCATTTGTCTCAACCAGAAAGCCATTAAAAGTCTTAAATACGAGGATATTAGCAATATTTCACAAACTGAGGTGGTGACTGCCTTCGAGAGAGCACCACACTTAAAGGTACTATTCGCTGGCCATTATACAAGACTTTTGGCCAGATGTACGACTTTTTGTATTGGTTGTTAATGAGAAATTGGTCAGTTTGTGACAACTATATACGTCTGTGCAATGTGCAAACCTTATTTTGTGAGTCGGTAACTTATTCCCGACTTGCAAAATAGGGTTTGAGACTCGCTATTAGGAACGGGCATGCCAAGGGTGTTCCTTCCTAAAAGTGAGTCGTACTTCTATGTAAGAATGTTTTGCGACTGTAATCACTGTTGCAAAACACTCACAGTTTACCACTTATTTCAAGCAGGTGGTAAGCCACTCCAAAACGGAAAGAGGTTCCCTGGGGAAATATTTTTTAAGAGCAGGCAGTGGTCCCACGGAAAACTGCCTACTCTTAAGAAATGAAACAGAAACATTACTTTTTTTTAAACTGCTATTTTTAAAAAGCCATCACAGACATGGTGATCTGCTGACCCCAGCAGGACACCATCCCTGTGAGTGCTGGCCGTTCTCAATGGGGTCTGAGACACTGTTGTACATTCCATTTTGCGAGTGGCAAAACATTGCAATTCCGAATCGCAAACTGGAAGGGTCGTACATCTGGCCGTTAATTACTAAAGATCATTGCATTTGACGACTTATCTAAAGTGAAATGCAGGCAAACAGGTTTTAAAAAAATATATATATGAAACTCAACATAGTGAAATAACAGAAGAGGTTAATTAATTTCTTTCTTTTTCAAAATGGAAAATAAAGTTACATAGTATTAACTAAAAAACAGTCAAAAGGTCCATTTTACATTTCACATGTCACACCTACTGCGAGCTCTGGTGTTGCAGCAACAAAGCTTGAATCCTGGAACCTCTGGTTCTGCTTTCACCATCACAAGAATGGACTTACAGCTCCCGGCAGGGAAGATGTATTTTGCTAAAATCCTATGTCTGCCTCAAGATGAACTACTTGACATGCTGCCACTTGAGAGCCCGCTAGCCTGCATGCATGTGGGTGTGTGAGGTGGTTGAGCCTATGGCAGCACCTCTGTGTAGATTGGTACCTGATGGTGTCAATAGGAGCCTGTGTGTGTGTGTGTATTGTCTGTGTGAAAGTGTGCCAATATGTGTGTTGCCTGTGTGCATTGTTGCCTGTATATGTTTGTCCACAGCTGGCCGCTTGTTTGTTTGTTTGTCTTTGTGTTACAGGATGCCCGCTGTTGTCCAGCTTGTCGCCATGTATCTCTCAATGTTGCTAGCCTTTGTGCATACACCATATAAAGGGAAAATCTATTAACTTTGTTAGAGTTTGTCACACACGGATGGCTAACTTTACTCTTGTCTGGCACCATTTATAACTCGGAGGTCCTATTATTTGCAATTTGTGAACAATGGTCAATATTAAGATTAGTTTCCCTTGAGTCAGGGGGTGGGACCACCACCCTAGAGCCCTCCAAACGCATACCCCCTTCATTGATTACTTATAGCCCTTGGTCTGAAAACTCCCCTTCGGTCAATATGAAAAACCCACCCACCCATGCCCGGCAATCTTTGCACAGCTAGAAAGATGAAACCAGCAAAGGTAGCAAACCTTGGTTCTCAGACTCACTCACAATTCTCACAATATATTGTTGCTCTAGCTATGAAACATGCAGGCCCTCATTTACTATATTTTGTGATAGACAGCTGTATTTTATATTGGTAATATTGCTGTTGTGTGTTTTCTCGAAGTGTCGGGCAACCGGATAGGTTCTATCTTTGTTAGTGATGGTCCTGAGATGTTGCAATATACGTTTCTGCACAGGTAGCATGGTACTACATACATATACGTTTGAGCATTGGCATTTCAGCATATAAACTACAAAACCACCCTTGCATGTAATTCTCCCTTTCACCTTAAGTCTTTTGTTGAACGGTGTAGCAATCTGGGTTAGATTCTCTCCATATTGGCAGGCTTTGCAGCGGGTGTATTTAATTCAGACTTCCTTGCTTGTCAAACATGTCTGTTGTGGTATAGTTGTTTTAAACTCACTGCTTGCGAGCTGGTCTTGTATCAATCTTGCTCTTGCAAAACAGATTTGAGGGTGACTAGGTATATCCTGTCCTATTGCTGAGTGATTTTTGATTTTATGCCAATACTCCAAACAATGCCATACTTGTGTTATTATTCTGTCTTTTATGCTTGCAGACGGAAATGAATTGTATAAATAATCATAAAATCCAATATGGCACTTATCGCGAACAAGGGAGTGCTGAGCCCTTGTGTGGAGTGGAATCTGGGGGCTCAGTGGACTAATGCATCCACTGCAGAGGTCTTTGTTCAACCTCATGGTCATAAGTTCACATCCTGGCATGTCCACTCAGCCTTTCATCCTTCTGGGGTCGATAAAATAAATTCTATTGAGTTGGGTAACAATACACACCTGTTATTTAAAACTAAGAGTCCCTTGTGGGTGAACGTGCACTTTATAAATACACGTTATGTCATGCCGCACAGCGTACTGCGCAGACAAGTGGATCTGCAGGAGTTATCTGTGCCAGGTGGTTGAAGGTTTGACACCCAGTAAATCTGCTGACCCTAGCAGATCCAGAAAGCACAAGATGCTGCACTATGCTTCATATTGAAGTCTGTCAAAACCAAAATGTCACCCAGGACCAGAGAATTCTGCAAACACAGGGGCCATATTATCAAGAACGGCGATAACATTAGAACATTAGAACCTGGGCTTCTATGGGAATTCACAAGGGCATATTATCAAGTCCCTTGTGCCGCTTTAGCCGCAGTTTCCTACCGCTAAAGCAGCAATAATGTTATCGCCGTTCTTGATAATATGGCCCACAGTCAGTTTCCAACATGTTTCATGTTTTTGGTCCTTTGCCTGGCTTCTCCAGGTCGTCCTGGCGCCAACTTATTGGGCCCTGTTCATAAAAGTAAACTTACACTTTTGTGTAAGTTTACTGCTTTTCGGTATTCCCAAAGGTATAAACTTAGAACAAAAGTCTAATTTTATTAGTAGTAAATTACCTTTGTGAATACCAAAAACTAGTCAAGTTAGACATTTGATCTAAGTTAGACTTTGTGAATACCGAAAAGTAGTAAACTTGCACAAAAGTGTAAGTTTAACTTTGTGAATCAGGCACAATAAGAGGTGGAATCAAAAGGCAGACAGCCCTCCACATCCTTCTAATCAAATCCCCTCAGCCGTTTCAGGGCCCCATAAAACAAAATACAATACCTGAGGATGCAGACATTTCTAGGAGCTCACAGATGAGATAGCTGCACCGAGAAACACTTTATGTCCTATTTTTAGAGGCTCCTGCTGTGACTTTCACGTGAAATCTGTTTTTACCGCTTGCCTGTCCTTCCCTCTCCAGGTCCTCCACTATGTGAAAAAGAATCGGTTCCGGGTAAACGGTGAAGAGATATTTTTCGACAAGAACGGTGACGCGCCAGGGGCCTATGACATCCTCAACGCACAGATATTCCAGGCTGATGACATCCGGCTGGTGAAAGTGGGTCAGTTTGACCCCCGAGCCCCTGCAGGCAATGACATCATCATCAACATGAGCGCCATCTTGTGGGGACACGGCTCTAACCAGGTAAGGCATCGGTATCTGTGCAAAGCAGTAACATTCAGGTGATATATTGAGATTTGCTGCTGAAATGCAGTTTTGTATACACATACCTATCTTCTCTTCCTCCTCTGGACTTACTTCAATGTGGTGGTATAGACAAGACAAGGTCTTTGATCAGACGTACATCATTCTGTTGAAAAACATCTTGAGGAAACCCTTTCTCTGAGAAACATTCTTTACAGGCCCAGGCGAGATTTATCAAACCTCACAAGGGCACCTTGCAAGGCCCTGAAAGCCTTGATGAAAGTAGAGTAACACAATGCAATGCTAATCGCTGCGTTGCGTTACTCTGCCCCAGGGAGGCGTTCCATGGGCGGAGCATGGGTGTTCCAATGCATAGACTTATGGGAATGTATGACGGTACAACGCGTGCTTTTACAACGCGTACCGTTACGACGCAGGTTTTACAATGCAAGTCGTCATTGGGGGGCGCTGGATAGGGAATAGTTTAATTAACTATTCCAACTCTAGTCCCCGTGGATAGTAGGGAAGGTGTTGGATAGTAAATTAAACTATTACCTATCCTAGAGCGCCCTCCAACGAAAGTCGTTGTAATGACTTTCGTTGTTGAACCTGCGTCGTAACGGTACCTCGTTGTAAAAGTTCAGTTGTAAAGGACGTTCCCTGACTTATAGATATTGGTGCATTCCCAGATTTACCTTTAGTGGTAGACCTGGGAATGCGCCAAAATGCTACGCCTCTCCTCGTTTTTTTACTCTATCTATGTGTGCTGCACATATAGAATTAGGAAACTGCCTCTCAGGATTGTTTTTGTGCAGGAAGGTGTTCCTTCCTGCACAAAAACAATTCTCCTGCAACGCAGGCAGACTTGCACCATGGTGGAAGTGTGCCTGCATTGGCCCCAGGCAGCTAAATGTGCGCCAGCACCAGGAAAGGACAGGAATGAGTAGCATAAGGGTAAATACAGCAGCATATGCCGGCCCTTCCCCACAGGGCAGCAAGGTGGATTGCTGCGATGCACTGTGTGAAATATTGATTTATCTGCCCCACAGTTCCTCAATTTTTTAAGAGAATCTAATTTAGAAATGGTTGAATTCAGCCTACTGAATTTCTTTCATGTAGAAAATATTTCTATAACTCTGCTTTTCCCCAACATCTCTCAGTTACTTGGTTCTCTGTTACCAGGGTAGACCCCCCCACACACTTCCATCGATCCAGTAATCATGTTTGTATTCTCTGAAACCCTATTCTAATGTTATCTATTCTCTTCTTGGTCCACAGCCATCTCCCCCACCCAGTTCCCCCTTCATTTCTCCTTTCCTTTCTCCTTCCTTCTTCCTGCCTCTCCAAGCAAGGCTCACAATACCCCCGTTAGTGTGTATCTTATGCTGAAAATGTTCTGCGGGTCAGACAGTGTTGTGCATATTGTTTCAGCACCCCCAGTGGCCTGGTCTGTGTTCTTCAAATATGCAGGTAGAAACAAGGACATATGAGAGTTATTGCAAAAGTCTCCTGCCTCCTGTGTGAACCTCTTCTCTATAGTGTCCAACAGAAGGTGAAGAAACTCCCTGCTTGACCACACCTGCTTGCCGTAGCCCCAATTACACTTACTCATGATGGATTACTTACCTTCTAAGTTGGAGTAAATTTCCAACTTTGTTAATATTTAAAGCATATTCCAGGAGTATTTGTGAGGTTTTGGGAGTGCCCCAGATTCCTACTTTTACACTTGACATCTCCACACACAGATCTGTACACAAACACATTTCCTGCCAGGCATGTCCATTGTGCGCCTACAAACATCTTTCCATGAGCAAAGCTGGTGATGGCTCACAACATCTTTGAAAAACAAAATATCAAATTTAGCCATCAAAATACATCAGGTCTTCTCAAATTCGTCCTCCTTGGAGTTCAAACGCATACGCATATTGCATGCTGGTCTGGTGGCTTAGTTGACCAGTGAGCCCACTGTCGGGGACAGTGCTCGACCACATGGTCACAGTTTTGAATCAGAGTGGGTCCACTCAGCCTTTCATCCTTCTGAGGTTGATCAAATAAGTACAACTGAGTTGGGTAATAATAAACATCTGTTATTCTGGCCAATATACCCTCCTGGGTGAACATCTACTTTACAACATACACATGTTAAGTGGTAATTGGAATGCATTGTGTTCCAAAATAAGCAAAAGACAAATGGATAGTGAAGCGAAGAAAGGATGGGAGTGGACGGAGGAAGTCCTGCACCAGGTGGAATGGAGAGATGAGATCACACCTCCATGAACGTGTCCAGCAACAGTGAAACCTAAAGTCTGTGAAAATCTTCTGAATAGGCCTCATGTTTGAGCACTAAATTCCTACAGTGGAAGAAACTTCTCTGAGGTGGCCAATCTGCTTGGGCTTCTTATGCATACATAAGGTGATCTGTCACATGTGAATAACCCAAATATCCCTGTGTTGGTCATTGGAAGTTCACAAATGACAAATATCCCTATCTCTTCTGCAAGGTTCTGTATGGATTGTTTCTGGGGAAGGGAAGTTGCAAGAGTCTGTTTGTTGGTTGTTGTTCCAAAACTAAACCAAAGTCTTGTTAGAGGTCCAGCAAAGACCCCCTCCACGGCCCGCAGTGTGCAGCGGTATCAATGCTGAATACTTTGCTATTTGTCTGCATCTCTGTTTAGTTCCAAAGTCTCTGCTTTTCCAACACAATGAAATTCCTCATTCAGGTGTCTCTTTGGAACATTGAATAATAATGATGTAGGTGTAATCCCTGATCTCACCCGTGAAACCATGAATGGCGAATTGAACCTGACTCAGGACTAGACTGAAGGATTAAGTTGCTCAGTGAAACTGACACCTTCTCGTTTCACCGGATGGGAGAAAGCAAATAAAGCAGAATAATTCTGGTGGGAGATCGGATTACAATAATCATTTCCAATCAAGGACCTTCTCATGATGTTCTGTCACTGCTCTACACCACAACTAACATAAAGAATGAGTAATAATGTCAGAACAACGTCACATCATCATTGATCACGTGATCCACTATAAACACCGTCGTGCAGACCGCCAGGGCGACAGGTAAGTCCAGAGGTCAGGGGTTGCATGCAGAGGAGGTGAGCTGCACAGGTAACAGAGAATATATGGACCCAGATAAGGCTACTGATCTTTCTGTGACAACTTTCTGCCTCCCCTGTTTGCCTTCCCTCTGTGTCTCTGTTCATACCGGTTGTATGATAGATCCACAAATGCCTTTCCCCTTCATGCTTTATAACGTGGGCTTTAATTCAAATGTATTGTTACCATACGTTCCTTTAGCTCACAAGTTATTACAACAATGTACCTTAGGGAAGCGCTGGACTTTCGAATAGTATAATTTACTACTCCAACTCCAGTCTGTGTAACAGTAAAGAAGGTGTGGGACTTTAAATCCAGCACCAGTCCAACAAAACATTCCCCAAAGCAAGTTGATGTAACGACATGCGTGCTAAAGGAATGTGTGGTAACCACATGGTTGATGCAGTGCCCGCATAGTAAAAGTACTACGTGGTTTAGACTATGTAGTAAAGGGTGTTTCCCCAGATTGTCTGAGACCATTTCCACTGATGCTGTCTTGGTTCCTGCTTCACCTTTCACTATGTCTTTGATCAATGCATTCTCTGCCCTTCCTACAGTTTCACTCTCTGTGGTCTTTACTTTCAATTCCATGTCAATCGTGCCTTTGGGTCTCACACTCATCGGCCTTCACTACCATTCCACCAGATCCAACTCTCATCTGTAACCTTAATTTTAAAGCTTTAAATTTCTCCGGCAGATCCCCCGCTCTGTCTGCAGTGAGAGTTGTCCCCCTGGGTACAGAAAGGCTGCCAGAGAGGGAGAGCCTGTGTGCTGCTTCGACTGTGTCCCCTGCTCCCAGGGAGAAATCAGTAATGATACTGGTAAGTGCTATGAGTCAGTTGTCCAGGAACTAGGGAACTCAAAGATGACGAGTCAATTTCTGTTAAAAGTGTTGTCTCTGATCAGACATTGGGTTATTCATTGGGGAGGCTGTGAGTCCTACCTGAAATCTTATCAGGTAAAACACACAGGGGCATATTCACAAGCCCATACCACCACCACAATGTCACTTTCAGTGAATTTGTGGTGGCGATAGGGGCCGCGTCTTATTCACAAGGCAGCATTAAGCCACTTAAGCTGTGTTTAGCGTAAAAGGGGCGTGCAGTGGGTGTTGTGGTGGGCGTTCCACCGCAACACTCATTGATATTTACGCTGCCCCCATTCACAAGGCCAGCGTAAATAGGAGCTAACACCAAACTTAAGACCAGGAAAACCTAGGTCTTAAGTTGGCAATAAAAGGAGAAATGCTTTATTTCTCCTCGTGTTTGCATGTTCCATGTGTGCTGCCTTGCGCAGCATACATGGAAAATGCAAAATGCAATGGTTTGTTTATGTACAGGAATGTGTCCTTTCCTGTACATAGACCAAACTTTTTTTTAAAAATGCTATTTCGTAACTTACATGTATACTGCATGAAGCAGCACACATGTAAGTTACAAACTGGCATTTTAGGTTTCTTTATGAGCAGGAAGGGACACCTTCTTGTACATACACAAACCTCCCTGCTTGCAGGCTCCCCTGCACTTTGGTGCAAGGGGGCCTGCGTTGGCGCTACGTTGTGAAACTTAGCGCCATCGCGGGGGGAAAAGCAAGGCTGCACCATGTCCTTGTGAATATGGTGCAGCCTTGCTTTTCCGAAGTGGCAGAGAAAGGTGTGAAGCCAAAAAGGCTAACGCCTCTCTTGGCAACTTACTTGTGAATATCCCCTACAGTTTCAAAAATGTTATTCTATCCTTAACCCTAGGTGCTATGGCCAAGAGAAGCCATCTTTAACTTAGGATAATGTATCAAGTATTTAACAGTGACAAAACAGTCAAAAAGTCAATACACAACACCAGAGAATTCCCACAACTATTTCTAAAAATGAAAAAAGTAATCAGAAAAATGACACTTAATGACTAAAATGTAATGGGGGGGGATATGGCTTTAAAATTTACTGGAAAAAATATCCATAAAAATTAAAGCATCTACCGGAAACCACTGCAGCTGTTGACCAGGACCTAGGTGTAATACCAGGCTGACCACGAAGATTTGCAGGTCAGATACACCAAGCAGGCTCTCAAGTTCAACCTTTTATCTTCTGATTTAGTCTTTTGTGTAGATGCTGAAATATGCCAACAGGGCTAGCTTAAAAGATGTATCCAAAGGTGTCCCTTCAAATCCAGGGAAGCACTGGGAAAAATCCCGCTGAAGCCATTTGTTTTGTAGGGAAATGCTCAGGGAGGAAAAATGTACCTTTCGTGGCCGATGAAGTCACCTCATTGGGTGGATACTGTTTGCACCTTGACCCGGTCAAAACTTCAACCTTTGGACTTAGAGGCTGATTTAGAGTTAGGCAGGAGGGTCCTTCCTTGCAATGTTGATGGTGTACCCTCTCCACCACACTCTCAGTCTGCATGTCCAGTTTACAGGTGAGCATACCACCAGGTTTATGCCAAAGAAATTTACTCCATAGGCATAAAGCTTCCTCTAATGAGGGAGTAGGGGCATTCAGAAGGAAGCTATTCAACCGTCCATCGTATTTGGGAGATATATATATGTATATATATGTACACATATATGAGATCGCCATATATTCTAACAGTGAGGTAGAGTGAAAAACTGAAACATGATTCCCACACCATCCTAAAAAGATCCAGTGTTATAGGGGTCATTAGTTTTTTTTTTCAAAAGAAAACTCCTGCTTTGAGAGTTTGTTTTGGAAAATAAAAACTTTGGAAAGTTTGACGGCCGTCCATCATGTTTAATGGAGCCACCCTTCAAACGTTTCCTACATTGACAGGAACCACAGTTACAGTAGTTCCTGTCAATTTATAAAGATGTATGTAGGGCTGGCAGAGATATTGGTGGGTAGAGTAAAGGCAGGGTGGTAGATGTTATGTCCTCCGTCACACTAGCTGCCTTTACTCCATTCGTATCAGAAACTTTTTCAGAGGGCCACGTGGCAAGCAGGAATTACTGGGCCCAACGTGGTGGTTGAGGCTTTTACTTCTGATGTGCCGGGGCCAGTCTACAATGGACTCTGAGCAACTGGGACAAGTACCCCTTCAACACTTTACTCTCAGTGGTAGCGCGGGTTGGACAGACCAATGCTTCTCAGGGAGGAGGTAGATGTAAGGTGAGTATAGACTCATCCAGCAAACCCAATAAAGGATTCTCCAGTCAAATACTTGCTTTTATGTAACTAATACAAAGTAAAGTACAACACACCACAAATAAATACATAGGGCCTTCTTGAGTTGGCCCACTACCTAAATCATCATCTGTAATCTGCTTTATTTGCATGTGTTTTGCCTGCTCAATGAAAGTGGTAGAGAGAAGCTGGAGTGAAATCATTCAGTGGGACAAGGACCGGACTGCGCTGCTACGGATATTGTAGTGCAACATAGCACAAGACTAGCTGCTGGATCACCATTCAGCATGGCTTTGATCTTGCCTTCACCAAGGCTCATCCAGTAAGTTTCACTACCTCAAGTGTCTCTAGATGAGGCGCTAGATTTACCAACATGATCCCTCGTGTTCTTCTCTGTCTTGGAGATGAAGACAGTCAAGGCGTTTAGTGCTTGAATCAAGCTGCAAAGTAACAGGTGGTGTTGAGGATGAAAGAGGGGGATTGGTGGCTGAACAAAGGCCACCTAGCGTGTGTATGTTCATTATACAAAAGAAAGATGCCACCAGTGGCTGGTGTCACTGACCTAGTCAACAAGTCATTGGTTGATTGTCAGAATATTAAGTTAAAAAATATCAACCTACAAAAATAATACCTGCAGGCTACTGATTACCTCTAAGTCGTCAAGGAAAATATATACGGGGATGAATGAATGTACCATTTTGAACTCTGCTTCCACGTACGTATATCATCAAGGTACATAGATGTGAATTTAATAGTTCAACTATATTTACCATTATATATGTTTTTAGGATATTTTACCGTGCAACATTCACCATTGCCTGTTTTACACTGGTGTTTATTGAGTAATGAGTTTTATTTTAATCTACTTTTTGTTTTCTTTGTTAAATGCCCTCTGCTTCCTCTCTCTCTGTGTAGGGCTAGAGCAGCAAGTTGAGCCTTGTGGCAGATGGGGGCGTGATGCGACCCTCATGTATTAGGCAGCGTACCTACCTTCTGTGATGCTCTGTATTTTGTATATATTTACAGTAGAACCCCCCGCCCCACACCCCAGGTAATCCATTTTCCCTTCCTTGTTGGAAACGTTCCCTATACATAACGCCCACTGGAAACCTTTTGCAGCTGCACTGCCCAAGCATTACACCATCTGCTTTTGCTGCACTATTTTTGAGGTGGTGCTGTGCAAGCAGTGAAATGTCCCGAAGCGACTGGTACAAGACAGGAAGGTTGCATACCATATATACTTCACACAACAATGTCGTTGTAGTCAAGATTTTGGAGTTGATTGTTTTATAAGTTAATATTAAAACTTTGAATTTCTGGTGATACTGTGATCTTTTAGCATTTTAGGGATGAGTTTGCTGAGCAAGTGACTTTTGCCCTGAGGCGGAAAGGTACTGCTGGTTATGTTATGTTATGTTATGGTATTCGTTTTGTAAAGCGCACAGCTGCCCCAGCAAAGGGGCGTCCTGGCGCTGCCACATGAAGAAACGATAACAATGTAGGCCAGCCTAAGAGGAACTGATAGGTAAAGACTAGGGTGAAGGGAACAAGAAGGTCTTAATAGCCTTTCTGAAGGACGAAGGACAATCGATAGCGCGGATATGTACCGGAAGGGAATTCCACTGCTGCAGGGACGAATGGCACATATAGAAATGTTTTACTCAAGTTGGCCATGTGTGCTTGTAAAGGACAGAGGTGATTTAACAAACCAGACCCAGTTAACAATTACACACAGTTTGTTGTTTAAGGTATGTCATTACTAAGTCACAAATATTTTTTTTTGCTAGACACAACTGACTGTACAAAGTGTCCTGATGACCAGTGGTCCAATGAAAGACGCGATGGCTGCATCCCTAAAGTGTTTGAGTTCCTATCTTACGAAGAGCCCCTGGGTTTAACACTCAGCACCTCAGCAACGTTATGTACATTGTTAGCTGTTTCAGTTCTTTGTATCTTCATCAAGTATCGAGAGACTCCCATTGTCAAAGCCAATAACCGTGAGCTCAGCTATATTCTTCTCCTAGCCCTTATGTTTTGCTTCCTCTGCTCCTTCATCTTCATCGGCCGTCCCAGGAAGATCACCTGTATGCTTCGACAGATCATCTTCGGGATTGTGTTTTCTATCAGTGTCTCTTCTGTTCTAGCCAAAACTATCATTGTTGTCATTGCCTTTAAAGCAACTAATCCCAACAGCCCAGCCAGAAAGTGGCTGGGATCAAAGACACCAAACTCTATAGTTTTCTCTTGTTCTTTACTACAAGTTCTTATCTGCGTGGTTTGGTTGGTGAGATCCTCTCCATTTCCAGAACAAAATTTGAAGTCTTACAATGAAAAGATCATTTTTCAATGTAATGAAGGTGATAATATGTTTTTCTACTGCATGCTGGGATACATGGGCCTCCTGGCCTTGGTCAGCTTTATTGTGGCCTTTCTCTCAAGGAATCTGCCTGGAAGCTTCAACGAGGCCAAGCTGATCACCTTCAGTATGCTGGTGTTTGTCAGTGTGTGGATCTCTTTCATCCCAGCATACTTGAGCACACAAGGGAAGTACATGGTGGCCGTGGAGGTGTTTGCCATCCTGTGCTCTAGTGCTGGACTGCTGGGGTGTATATTCTTTCCAAAGTGTTATATTATTCTGGTGAGACCTGAAAGAAACACCCGGGACTATCTTGTAGGAAAATCTAAGTCTGTTGGCAAGAAATAATCAAAAATTACAAAATCAAGAAATTTTCTATTTTATGCTGTGGTTTTTGATACCATACTGATTAAATATCATCCTTCATCACTTAGTGCCACAATAACTCCTTCACGTTTACTAAGAGACAATATCTTGCACTCTAGACATGGTGTTAGTAGGTTACATGGCTAAAATAGGCAACAACACAAATATAATGTGCAGTTTTCTATAGGTAATATGGATAGAAATATTGTATGTAGCAAACTATCTGACTCGTAAGTGGAAATGTATGATGCCATGAATTATGACACTTTCTAACACCTTATAACTTTCTTCGCCATGTTCTGTACAACTGGAAAACCAAATGCAGTAATTTGTTTATAAAAAATGATTGTGTTTTGAATTCTGGGTGTTTCTTCATTGGATGCAAAGTTCAATTACGTTACTCGTAACACTTAGGAGCGTCATTATAATGTCGGGCAGAAAGCCTCTGACCTAGTGGTCACAGGCTTTCTGCCCGACATGGTAGGTTTAAAGTGTAACTGCTGTGTTAAGATGAGGGTGGTCGAAGTAAAAAATGAGGGGGGTATTCCAACATGGTTCCGAAAGGCTCAAGTAGCCCATTAGTGCGTCAGGCAGATCACGTAATCTCTTATTGACGATGACTCTGCCGTCGAGATTATGATGTCAGTTTCCCACAGCCATTTCATGTAGGTTTTCCAATATGGAGAGGCTGTCAGAAAGCAACATTGGGGGCCTTGTAGAGCCCACGTCCCCCCTGCCCCTTTGCTGTCAGAATCGCTGACCTGAGGTCGAGCAGTTCCTTTCCACAACAGTGTCCAGAAGTAGGGTCCTTAGTATTGTTTTCTATTCCAATGTAAAAGTTATATATTTTTCCTTGTTTAAAAAGTAACATAAAAGCTTTCTCTTATGACTAATATTTTGGCAGCCACCGCACTAATGGCAGTAATGTTATGGCCATCATGTCTGACTTATCCCACTCCCTACAGTGGTATATTCTACGTTTGTGCTTCCCTATGTGGATGAAAATGTAATAATATTAAAACCAGCGACATTTACACCATCATAATAATCCCCTAAAAGAGGATTTGCTAAAAAGTATGCCACACCTAATCGATTCTATAATATCATAAATATATAGCGTTCTACAAAGCAGGAGCTGAATTCACATTTGTTGGATGAATGAGTAATTGCAGGAAATGTTGTGATTTCAAACTCTCTTTCATCAACAGGCAGGTAAATACATTAGTCAGAAGGTATCCTAAGAGCACTAGGCTATTCTGTTTTAGTTTTAAAACTCTTATAACTGATAAAACCAAATGAAAGGAAACTAGCCCTCATCAGTGTAAACAGATAAACATTGATACAAAGCTGCACAAACACAAACTAAAATGGAATTCAAAGAAAGGAAAGTGTGAGAGAACAAGTTATTTTTATTTCTTGCTGAAGGGGCCAACACAATGTAACTTTTGGAAGAATGTAGTTCTTTCACTGATTGGTACAGTGGCGGGGCCATAAGAATCTTGGTCATTTGTACTATCACATTTACACTCAGACAAGAATGGTAAAACATTTGCTTCCCTTTTCCAACAAGTCAGTATTGATAGAAGGTCACCTGCCAAACACCCCAGGGTTTAAACATCCAATGCAAGGTGCAGGGGCAGGACCCTGTGAAAGACTGCTGTCACCATTCACATGGAATAATGCGAAAGCATGACAGAAGACTTTCAACATACTAACACATTCAGAGATGCAAGGTGTCCCAGTATTATCTTTGATACATTCAGCGAATCCTGACGTTTTGCCAAAATGCATGCTCGGGTTTTTGAGCCCATAGTTACAATGTTAACAGCAACATTTCAAGACCAGAATGCAAAGTGTCTGTTGGAAGGCCAAGGCTGATTTAAAGAGAGGCATTTGCCATGGGGACACTTGACAGCTATGACTGTCCAGACAACAACAGCACCACTTTAGTGTAGTCAGGCAAAGAGTGCAGAAAAGCAGTGGTGAGCATGCTTAAAGCATTTAGTTTCATGCCCATTGGAATGCAGGGCTACAAACTAATTTGGTGCAATTCAATATTTTAAATGGTACACAAGGTACTATGCTGTTGACTAGTTTCACCCCACTTACAATGTTGTAATATGCAGTAAAGAGTAAGAGAATGCCCCCAACTGTGTCAAGAAATTTGTTTATCAAAACATTTGATTATAGTATTATATCAGTCGTTCTTTATTAGTCCTGTAAACCAGTGAGAGTACTGATAGCATTAGTGTGAAAGGCATTGAGAAGTGAGAGTGAGCATGAGATGCGAGTGTCAGTAGGAGTGCAAAATGCAGTCTTTCTATGCTGGAAAACAGTTTAGCACAAGTCCATTAGAAACACTGCCAAAGAAAGACGGTAAACAGCCTTACACTTACTTTAAATTAAATATGTGCTTTATATGTGCTTTATAAAATTCACTGCAAAAAACAACATGTTTTATAAACACTGGGAAAATACTGTGTTTGTCTACTTTGGGGGTTGGCACCTAAATAAACACTGATAAGCACTGATTTCAAGAGGTTTGGAACACACTGATAAAACACCCCTGAAATCCCAAAAACCTAAACACCGAAAACAGGACCACCTATACCTATAAACCTTGTATTTAATATGTTGAAATTATGGGTGATTTTCAAACCTTCTTGACCAGGATTACAGATTTCCTTTCTAGAATTCCTCTCACTCCTAACAATCATGTAGGAAAGCAGAGATTCTGAATCATTACATCAGCTGCCAATCACAGGATGTACCTATTGAAAGGACGTTGCTAAGAAGTGCTTTGAGAATGTGCATGGCACGCCATGAATGCGCAGCGATGAAATAAAAGTACACCAGGTTATATTGAGTCAATTCAAGTTTGCTGAATGTGGGGAATCCATTAAAAAGTGTGGTACCTGACCTTATTCAGAGATAGGAGAACCACTGGATTTCTGATGGCGGAGCCTCACCTATCTTACCTGTTGGAAAGCTCTGACCTTACGACTCATTAGAGCTAGGCGACCATCACTTGATTTTACTGGGTCGCCAAGTGAGTTATGGCAATTTCAAAGCACAAAATATAATTAAAGGCCCCATACACGGTGCTAAAACTCCTTAGCCATCAGGTTTGTTTTCGTTTCCAAAAAACAACTCCCACTTTGGAAGTTAGTTTTAAAAAAATTAAAAATGTTACTAAGCAACAAAACAAACCACTTTGTGCAAGGTAAAGTTCTCTTCAACATAGAAGGGGGACTGGTAGGGCTTGTTAACGGGGTCCAGCACACGTGCCCAGTCAATCTGTTCCAAGAAGAGTCTGCTGTTCCCCTAAGGTAGAGAAAAAAAAGTGTGCAGAAGCTGAAGGGGGGGAATCCTCCCTTTCAGAACTAGAGTCCTCACACACCCAGCATGCTAGGTGTCATGCTTCATCATATGGACTTGTTCCTCATCGGGTCGGTGCTGCGATACCCAATAGGCACCCATAAAGGGGCTCTTTGGCGGAGATCTTTTGTTCCTTGCCGTATGATGCTGTATGTGTGAGGGCCCTAAAAGACAGTGTAGATGTGACTTTAGTGGGTGATGTTTAAAAAAGGTTAGATAATCCAAATAAAGTCTTTATTGGGGTGGTTATCTGCCTTATTGAAAGAAAAGCAGTGTGGCCGCTTGCTGGTATGTGGTACAGTGAAGCTAAGCTCAACTCTTATGATGTGGTCGACATGTTTCATGCATGGCGGTCAATACTGATCCATTAAATTTCATCAGGACCTAAGTGCCAAAAAAACTATCTACACGTAATGGTGGGTGGAGAAGTTCCTACCTACCACTTTTGGTGTCCGTGGGCAAGATGTCTCGGCAATCCTAGTTGTAGCCTAAAGGGGGGGATGACAAGAAAGCAAAAGCAAAGTTACTACATACACATGTCTAGAAGACAAATCATATCATCCTAACAGCCTCAAAAAGATTCTTGTCCATCTAGAATGTGCACAGGGGTCGCGTGATGCACCCCTAACTATTGAAACATAGAGTGATTTAAAAGAATGATTTCAAAGATTAACTGGATTAAAATAACAGCTAGAAGAGAGACATGTGGTAAAAGTATGAGATCAATCACTAGGGGAGAGAGTCAGTAGTGACGCTCACTCCATTCAGTCTTTTCAGCTCTAGACACCCAAGTGTTGGTGTCCTGTAGAGTTAGAAGTAAGGCGAATAAACAACAAGATAACCATCTTCAATGTACCAACCCCATATTGGAGCACGGTCCAACTTGGTGTCCCAAAGAGGGGGAGAGAGAGTATGGGTCCAGCTAGTCACGCCTCCCCCACCACAGATATCGTGTGACCCGGCCAGCCATAGTGGTGCAATGGTGGTCCGTTGTGATGCCCGCTGGCACACTACCAGACCGGCTGGGATGGTTGCCCGCCTAGACCCAGGTCTGTCCGCAATTGCCACCAATAGGTCACCAATGTCCCGAGCCACACATGCATCAGCTGTAGGGGCTGAGATGGTGTGTGGTAACCACAGCTCCAGCCAGAGTGGAACTGCACGGTCCGAGAACCACTGCCGTCAGTCTTACGGTTGTGTCCACAAAATGCACACTCACCTGTCCGATGAGAACGTGCGCTTGTAGCCTACCCAGCGCCGAGCCGAAAAGCCAGTAACTGTGACGGATACCATCCGGATAGCGCTTATCAGTATTCCTCATTTCCTACAGCCCATTGCATAGACGTCCGGCATCGCGTCATTTCATCTCGCGTGGTGTAGGGGGAGCCTCAGCACTCTAAGTGACCCAGGACAACATGGCGGCCATCCTAGAGTATAGGGATATAATGTGTATGATAATAATAATGGCCATCAGTTGACTGTTGCCCATATCCTACCAGGTCAAAATATTGAATCATGTGGTGAGCCCAACACCAGTTGTGCACCATATCAGAATAACACAAGGTACACATAGTTCTAGTTACTCTATCCCCGAAAATTCAACATATGTACGGCACACAGGTGTGCAAGAGCCAGCTCAAATCGTACACTTGTGACAATGGGTGAGAGCACCCATGTGCTCGTGCAGTACAGTATGTGTGTGTGTATCGGACAAGGGATCCATATAATCCAAAGGCTATGTACCAGACAGGGTATCCATATAATTCTATGGGCATGTACCAGTTATGTATTCATCGGAATGTCAGTTGACAAATATAATTGGTGTAATTATCATAGCTCTACCCCCCCAATCCCCACACTGGAACGTCACCCACTATCAAGATCGCTCCCAATCAAGTTGCCCTCATCATGGAACAAATGCGTCCAGGAGGGGCCCCCGGCCCGAATGGGTTACCAACAAAGATATATAAAGCTTCGACTCACAAGTGGGCAGCCCTCTTGGCCCCCCTATTTGAGACATGCAGAATTGGCGGACCCATTCCTGACTCTCGCGAGGTTCTTTTCTTGTCCCTATCCACAAAAAAGGTCAGCGATCTAATCCCGATAACTACCGGATGATTGCACTCCTTGATTTCGATGGGAATGCTTATGCAAGCGTCTTATTACAAGAACTGACCAGTTGGGTGGAAGACCATAAATTATTACCTTTTATGCAAACTGGCTTTCAAAAGGGCTGCCACATTGAGGACAATCTGGTTTGCTTAGCCCACATGATTGAGGTTACACTTGCAACAAAGGGAAAATCGCTGTACTTGAGATTGATCAATTTCCAAAAGGCATTTGATAACGTTGTCCGCCCCAGGCTCTGGGAGAAATTGTTCAAATGTGGTATTCCACAGACCCTACTGAATGCCATTATTGCTCTGTACTCCGATACTTGGGTCAAAATAAAAGTCTCCGCTGGCTGGTCTACAACCAACAAAATCATGAGCAACAGAGGCCTAAAGCAGGGATGCATTTTGGCCCCTTTATTCTTTAATTTGTACCTCAAAGACTGGGAGTGGCTGGCCCGCTCTCAAGCTTTCCCGCCAAGAATCGCATCTGTTAAAATACAGTCAATGCAATACGCAGATGATACGATTCTCCTTGATCAAACTCAGGTGGGCCTTCAACAACTTTTTGATTCCATGGCAACATATTGTGAAATGAATGCTCTGAAGGTTTATATCTCTAAAACCAAGGTGATGATAGTCTTGAGAAGTCGAGCAAGACAGCGCCCCTGGTACATCGCTGGGAAACCTTTAGAGGTAGTCACCACATATAAATATCTTGGAGTCTGGATAGACCACAAAGGGAGCCCGGGTCTGCAAATCGCTGCAATGCAAAGTGTGGCTCACAGCCTGGAGGGGGCCTTCCTACGAACCAAGAAAGCTCTCCATTCTCCAGACTTCACCCCGTTAATTATAGTGATATATGCCAAATTACTATCCACAATAGCCTTTGGCCCCACTACTTTTAAAGACAAAATGTTCACTTGGTTGGACAGAATGCACTCAGTCTGTTTCCGCAGAGTATTTCACCTACCTAATTCGACCTCTCATGCCCAAATCCGTATGGAGCTCTGCTTGTTCTCCCAACATTGGATTATGAAAGCAAGATTCATTGCCTACTTTGCAAAAACCAAAATGGCTCACCCCTCCACACTAAAGAGTTGCATCTGGTAACTGTTAAATAACCCCAGCACTTCCTGGAATAAGTTTTTAACATTCTGCTTGGACGCATTAGAAGCTATTGATCTATGGGCAAGCTCGCTGCTGAGGAAAAGTAATTTTTTTCGAACAATAATCATTTCACCAGGACTCCATTGCATTCTCATTGCCATCTCCTGTCAAACACTTCCACACAAGACACCTGGTCATTTTCTGTCGATACACGAACAAACGCCAAAAAATGACATGACAACAGCCATCTTGCAGCCTGCATTTCTCGCGCACCCAACCCCCAGTTCATAACAATTCACAGGAAGGCTACAAGACAATCATGCCTTGCGCAAAGGATTCTTCCTCTCCTGCTCCTAGCCTGATAAAACATCCTTGACACCACTATCAGGTCATCTGGACAATGGTCTGCCTGCCGAACTTTCATCCAGACAATTGGAGAATGGCTCATAAATCCGGGGCTTTTGATCAAGGGAACTGGGCAAAGAAACCTGAGGAAACCAAGCCCCGATCAAAGCAGAACTAACATTTGACTGTGTACCTTGCCTTGACCAGGTCGCTAACTACAAACACCACCTGGATCCAGCTAATCAACGACAAACACTGCCCTGATCGAACAATGGACTAACAGCCACATGAAGGTAATAAGAAATGTATAAAAGGCATGTAAGCTACCGAGTGAAGTAGCAGCCTCCTTTGCATTCTCTCTTGACTCGCTTGAGACTCCACAGCCCGAGCTATTGCAAATAAATCTGGGTTCCTCCTTCAGACGAAGGCTCCTGTGTCTCCTTTTTATTTAAGTATACAGAGTATGGAAGACTAGGACGGTCCCCCATCGCCGAGACTCAGTGAGTGGGTTAATCCGGTTCTTCACTGCCCATAGGGATTGCCGCCAAAGCTCTGACCAAACAGGCTAAGATACTCTCAGTGAAACACGATGCATTATCCGTGAAAAAGCTATCACATGGCAGCTGGGCGTCAAAACTTTATGATCTAAAAACCCTACCACACTATCTGTCATCCTCCATGAACCCTACCACACTATCTGTCATCCTCCATGAACCCTACCACACTATCTGTCATCCTCCATGAAGCCATCAGTGAAACACCAGTTATTGAGACTACACTTTGGACTATTCCCCCTGGTGGCGTACAAATATGGACGGAGGTACAAGGCAGATATTTCCTCTCAGTGCCGCTTTTGCAACAACGGGGAAGAAAACTTAACACATGTCTTCTGCATCTGTAGAACTTTACTCCCCCTTCGAACTTTTTGGTTGCTCCCCATCTGGAGAATTCTTAATGTGCGGACATGCCAAGAAGCCTTAGAGGAGTGTATGAAGGCGGACTCAGCTCAGATGGCCGCCCGATTTGTAAAATTTATGAGTAAGATTAACTCAATTTTACCGGCAGATACCACCTATGTACCCCTGCTGTGTCAGATATGAATTTTCTTTCCTTTTTCTTTTAAACTGAGAGCAAAAAGTTTTTTTTATGTTCCTTTTTGTATGAATTGCAATGATTTTAATTAATTGTGCAAATAAATATATCTATCTATCCAAATTTATGGAACATGAGGCAAATAGGTGGTCCCACTGGTGCACAGTCAAAATATCGACTACAAAATATCGACTGGACACAATATCGAGTTTTAAATATCGAATGGACAAAATATCGACTGGACAGAATATAGACATCAAAAATATCGTTTTTAAGGTAAGTAATGTAATATCGAATGTTAAAAATAAAGACATTGAAAATATCGAAGTATATAATATAGGTTAATAAAATTATCTAATTTTTGATAATATTGAATTTTTTATTGTGATTTTTATGTTATTATGTGTGTTAAAAGTGTGTATTTATGTTATAAATAATTTTAATTATTGAAATTTTTATTTTTTAATTTTTGCGTAATTTAATTCTGTAGCGAGTTGTGGGTTTATAGGGGAATAGGGTGGGAAGTAATTTAATTATAATTAATTAAATATGTAAATGTATTTATTGTTATTCATTTTTAATTATTTGTTAATTCATTTATATTTGGTAATTATTCAATTCAATTTATTTTATTATGTTTTAGCTCTCAAAAGAGGGCCACATAAAACAAAATACAACAAATACAAATACACATTATTCAAAGAATGAAATGACAACTACAACACTTTCCACATACAAGAAAATCAACGTCACAGACCTCCATATTTCATCAATAAATAGCTAAAAAACATTTAAAAAAGTTAAAAATATTGAAGCAAAACATTTCATTTGGAGGAGTATATAATGCCTGTAAAAAAGAATTCATATTAAGGATACCCAATTCCAGACATATTGGTTTTATCCACTTCAACCGAAGTGGACGCAATACATGGCAAATGAACAATATATGGGAACGATACTGCACAGATATATTACAAAAATTACATTTAGAAGAAGACCCATACCATTTTGCCATAGGATTGTTCAGGGGTAACAAGTCTTGCCTTAAAAGAAACCAGAATCTCCGAATGCCATGGGGTAAATTCCAGGCGACATAGGGTTGGGCAAGCTTCATAGAGTATGAGTTAACAAGGAGATCACCTCCCCTCTTTGCTTGCATAGACTTTTTATCCAACATGAAACATAAATCCCATGACGCCTGTTTCAAAAAGGATTTTAACTGGTAAGGAGAGATAGTAAAAAGAGTACTCTCTTCTAATTCAAGAAGTGCCACAGCCTATCTGAAGTTCTTAACAATTTTAAATTACCCAACAATTCCCTTTTAAGAAGGAATCTCAAAGACCCCATTTCATTGGCTAGCAACCCATCGAACCAAAGCTGATAGGCCCTGCGCTCAGCTGCTACGGAGCCCGAATTCCATTCTGCATGCTGCCACAGAACAGGCCGGGTTAAGCGATGTAATATACCTTAATACTTTTCCTTCTACTTTCTGCAGAAAGCCCCAATGCTTTATGTCGACCAGTTCCATTCCATACAGGAGAGTTGGAGGAATTTTTGCCCTAAAACCTCCAATAAATAAGCAAAATGTCTTCTCCCTGTGGCGGAGTAAAGGGCACTCAGACTTTTGCTTTGGGATCTGGCTTTACGAGAATTATTATCAATATGAGGCTTCTCACTCAAGTTAGCGGAAATTATTTTTCCTAAAAAGGTATATGTCTTAACCACCTCCAGTTTCTGACCACCTAATGCCCAACCAAAATTCTCAGATTCAGATTTTTTCTTCCCTGTAATGCACATAATTTTACTTTTTGAGGCATTTATCCTCATGTAATGAGACTCTGCAAACAGATGTAGAGCCTGCAAGCGATTGGCCAAACCCTTGGGAGTTAGGTCCTGGATAAGAATGTCGTCTGCATATAGTAGGCAGGAAATGGAAGATCCCCCCACTACCGGGGCTATGCCAACACAAGATGAAATTGTAGCAGGTAGATCAGCAATATACAGGGAGAAAAGTAGGGGTGCAAGAAGGCAGCCTTGTTTTAATCCATTAATGGAGGGGATAACCTGTGATAAACCCCTTTCTCCTCCTTGTAAAACTCGGCACCAAGTGTCCGTATGTAGGGATCGCACCAGATCTAGTAGGGGAGGAGGCATGCCCAAATCAAACAATTTTCTCCACAGCAAGGGACGGTCAACTTTGTCAAATGCTGTGGAGAAATCAATGAAAGCCGCATACACTCCCCCCCGCACTCTTACATATTTGTCCGTAATAACCTGAAGGGCTGTAAGGTTATCCAATGTGCCATGACCCTTACGGAAGCCAGTTTGTTCAAGGGGTAATATCCGATTCAGATCAACCCAATCTGTTATTAAAGAAAGGAGACATTTGGCAAAGACTTTACCAATTGCATCAAGCAGGGCTATCTGGCGGTAATTCATTGGATTATCCCTATCGCCCTTTTTAAACAGAGGGACCAATATGCTCCCCTTCCAAGAAGATGGTATAATTTTGCTAATGAAACAAGATCTAAATAGAGGAAAAAGAATCTAACTCCATGAGATAGGATCTTGCTTCAATACTGAGATGGGAAGTTCATCAGGCCCCATTGCTCCAGAGGAGCGCATATCCCTGATGGCCAAATCAATGGATTTCTCCGAGGGGGAATCAACAGGAAACTCATCTTCTTTAATAAACTCCTTATAATCTACCATTGCAGTATTCCCAGCATACAAGCTGGAAATGTAGATGACCCAAGATAATTCAGCAATGGAAATGGGGAGGGAGGTAACTCTTACTCCACAATCCTCGCCAATGAGAGACCAAAATTGTCTTATTTTGCCATATACAGCGGCCTCCCGAAGTTGTATCCAGAGTGAGTCTTCTTTTTCTTTTCTGAATTTCTTCCTAATTCTGTTTCTCCTTCTTTTTAGCAAGCATATTTTCTTATTTCTTTCGATAGTTCTGCACAAAAATTTTTCCCGCACCAATTTATTTATTTCCTTATTTAGGAGGAAAATGGGCCTGGGAACACAGTAATTAATTAACTTTTAATTGGCAATTAATTTTAATTAATTGATTAATTGCTAATTATGGTAATTTTACTAATTTATTTTCTGTAGCGGGTTGTGGGTTTATAGGGGATTTGGGTGGCAAGTAATTTATTTATCATTAAATAAATATGCTAACATATTTATTGGTATTGTTTTAGAATTAATTGTTAATTAATTTTTTATGGGTAATTAATTAAATTAGATTTGCTAATTAATTTTATTTAACTGATTAATTGCTAATTATGTTAATTTAATAATTTATTTTCTGTAGTCGGTTGTGGGTTTATAGGGGAATAGGATGGGAAGTAATTTATTTATAATTAATTAAATAACATTTTTTTTTTAATTCTATTTAATTTGAATTTATTGTAAATTAATTTTTAAATGGTAAATTATTCATTGTTAATTTGTAATTAATTTGTATTAATAGTTAAATAATTGTAATAATTAAATTTAATTTGTAATTTTAATTGATTAATTATTATATTATATTAAATTCGTAATTACTTTTAATTAATTTTTGATAGATATTAATTTATATTTATTGAAATAATATATGAAGTATTTAATGTCCCTACTGTTGCACTCTCTGGAGTGGGAATAGTAATTTTTACCTCTACGCTATCCAACGCTTTCCCTACTGTTGCACTCACTGGAGTGGGAATAGTAATTTTTACCCTTACGCTATCCAACGCTTTCCTCACTGTTGCACCCACTGGAGTGGGAATAGTAATTTTTACTGCTATGCTATCCAACGCTTTCCCTACTGTTGCACTCTTTGGAGTTTGAATAGTAATTTTTATCCCTACGCTATCCAACGCTTTCCCTACTGTTGCACTCTTTGGAGTTTGAATAGTAATTTTTACCCCTACGCTATCCAACGCTTTCCCTACTGTTGCACCCACTGGAGTGGTAACTGCTACAGTGGAGGTTTTTGTTCCCAGGCTTCAGGAGGACAATGATAAGTGACTTGTTGGAGGAGAGGCTAAGGGGGCCCATCCGGTCAGACTCCTTGAAGGCATTGAGGAGGGAATTCACCACCTCAGTTAGTTCCACTTGTACAATTCATCCAGGACGCTGTCCTCCATGGGGTCCTTATGGTATGTAAGGTTAGAGATGGCTTCTGCTATCTCCTCCTTAGTGACCTCTCCCTGGAGTAATTCCATTCCACTCTCTGTGAGGCTGGGTAATTGGACCTTCTTGAAGGTCGAAACAATCTGCACCAGATCCGGGACCGTGTCGGGGGAGTAGGAGACCTGGTAATAAGAAGTGAATTTTTTCTGGGTGACTGACAAGGCCCCCGCATTAAGTTTGTATGGATGTAGCGATGCTGCCAAAAGCCTGTCCACCTTTACTATGTACTCATACTGTTTGCACTACAATCTTTGGAGCACATATTCAACTTTGGAGGTAAAGAGAGTACTGAGCTCCATGTGGGCCTCCTGGAGGCTATGCTTAGCAGCATCCGAGGGATGGGCTGTGTAGACGCGCATGAGACGATCTATGTCCCCCTCCACCCTTTGCTGCTGTGCCTCTCTTTGTTTATTGAATATAGCCGCATCCCTTATCAGATGGCCCCTGATGGTCAGCTTTGACGCTGCCCACTGGTCTGAGCCAAGTCCATCGACCCTATGTTATGCTCTAGGTTGGTGCAGACATGAGATTTGAGCTTCGCAAGGCCCAGGTCAGCCAAGAAATGGATCGGGACTTCATCCAAGAGCAGGCCTTCCAGGATGAAGGTGCCCGTTCATGATAGGGAGCATGGATTGGGCCACATGGAAGAAGTCCAACCTGGAGTGGGTGCCGTACACCGGTGAGATATAGGTGTATTTTTTGTCTGTGGGATACAAGAGGTGCCACATGTCAAGGAGGACGCGGTCAACCAAAGGTCGACAAGGAGGGTCTGGTGCACCTTATTGGCCGAGAGAGGGCCAGTACACTCCAAGATCACAGCCCAAGCCAGATTCCGTTTGACCCCTATAGGCAAATTGGTGGCGTCAACCTCAGACAGAGGAGGCTGAAGAGCAAGAGCCATGCGGCAACCAGAGGACCAGGCCGATGCCATACCACTCCCCCCCTGTTCACGGTATACCCCATGGAAGCCACCAGTGAGCAGTCCTGGTAGATGCTGCAGAAGGTGGCAGGCTGTTGGACGGGTGCCTACATCATTCACAGTCAGGTGCTCATTTGCTATCATGAACTGCGACCTCGCTGGGGCATGGTCCTGGGGCACCTGCGGGCCCCTCTGTCCTTGCAATCAGGCAAACATGACTGTCTCTCCAGCGCCCCATTCATGAAAGGTTTTGCTGGGGTCGATCAGCCACTCAGCAGCCATGTGAACAGACAGAGGGGGAATGATTTGTCCAATGCTCTGCTGCCCCTCCCGGTTGGGGTTTAGTGGATCACCCCAGCCCTTTCCTCACTGCTCCACCCCACTACTATGTGCAGTTATCCTAATGGCGGCCTCCGCGATGCAAACCATTCGGGTGGTAGGGCTTCAGGAGATGAAAAGGTGATGAGCATGTGAAGTAAGTTAATCCTTTTTCTGATTGTATAGGTTCTGTTAGGTTCATCTGTTGGGCTCACAGGGAGAGGATTGCATAGATTTGGAGCTACGGTTACAGTCAGGGGCACCATTAAATGCTTAGCTACACTTAGCCTGACTAAAGGCCTTAACTGAAATGTATTTTGCTATGCCATTTTGTTCTTTACCTTTGTAGATGTGTTTTCAAGGTTTCATTAGCTGGAGAAAAGGAGTATTTTTGTTTGTACTCGTTTCTTGATAGTAAGGCCTGAGATGAGACATCTCGTCAAGAATCGTGAAGAACTATTGAGCAGGTGATGCCTCCTATTCATCGCCTATCAGAAACGAAGAATGTCAGCTCATGAGCAATGAGTAAAACCAATGCTTAATTTGAGTTGGTGGTTGCCGGTCGAGCGCACTGGCACTGGTTAGTAGCATGTCTGATTCTTGCTTTGAACGAGGGTCACACTTTTTCAGTTTAAGAAGATTTTATTTTGTTTAAATAAAGTTCAATACAAAGGTAATGCAATAGTACATTAGAACCAAGATACACATTTGAGGCAAAGAAAAAACTATGAAATAAACGGTTCATTAGAAGAGAGGAAATGAAAAAGAAAGGAAAAGCAAAAAGAGAGAAGGAGAGTAAGAAAAAAGAGGGGAGAGAGAAAAAAGGAAAGAAGAAAGAAGAAGAAAGGAGAAGGGAGGTTAAAAACATTGTATATATAGGCTCAGTTATCAAAGAGAGGGGGGTGATGAAAGGTAATTGGAGAAGGGGGGCCAAAGAAGATCAGATTTAACTTTAGAAGAGACAGATGAGGAGGAAGCAATAGCAATTCTATGTTCATCACAAAGTTCCACCATGTAAGAACAGATAGTTTAGAATTATCCTTCCAACAAGATAAAATTACTTTAAACGCAATCGCAATAAAAAGATCCAGTAATCTAACACTAGAAGGAGCAATATCTATATCAACTGAAGCAGAACCTAAAAACACAGTCAAAAATGACAAGGGAACAGAACATTGAAATATACGCATGCAAAGATCCCAAACCGAGTTCCAAAAAGCTAAAACAGAGGGACATTCATAAAGTTGATGTTTGAGGGTACCAGTGAGCGAAGAACATGACCAGCATAAAGTAGAAGAAGAAGGTGAGAACTTGGCAATACTAAGAGGGGTGAGAATGGATCTATGGTAAATAAAATATAATGATTGGGTAATACGGGCTGCAACAGAAGTCTTAAACAATTTGCTCCACATACCATCCCATTCATCAACAGATAAAGATACAGACAAATAAGATTCCCAAGCAAGTTCAGTAGCTGACTTAGGCCATTCCACAACATTCGAAGACAACATTCTATAAACAAGGGCAGCCTTGGGTTGTTGAAGGGAAAATATAGGATAAAGAGGGGAAGAAGGAGAGAATGTTGGTAGAGTGACAGCGGAAGGAAAGGTTGATAAGTATGAAGTGATAGCATTAGTAATAATCATATATTCCTTGAGAAAAGACAAGGGTAACTTATACAAAACTTGTAGCTCAGAAAAAGAAATAATGGCATTATTGGCGAAGAACTGATGCACAAAAACAATGTCCTTTTCTTTCCAGTATTTGTAATAGAAAGACCTGCCCTTATATTTGAGAAATTTGTTGTACCAGACACAAGAAGACAAAAAACATTGGAGTGGAGATAAATCCTTAGCAAATATATCATGCAATAAAGTTTGTGAATATTTTAAAACTGTGTGCTTCGATAAAAACGAGCAGTTAGACATAAAGACAGTATGTTGAAATGAAAAACCTTGTAACAATGATCGTTCAAAGGTAACCCATTTAGGAATCGGGGAGTCATGAAAGTCAAAAGCTAAAGAAAAGGATTGCTTAATGAGGAAGGCTGAGTGATAGAGTTTAAAATTAGGGAAGCGAACCTTGCCTTCCGATTTAGGACGTATGAGCTTATGTAAGGCAATGCGAGGGTGCTTGTTGTTCCACAAAAATTTGGAGCAAATGGAATTTAAGCGAGTAAAATAAATGTTTGGAATTTTCATGGGAAGCATTGATACAGTATTGAATATATGGGGTGTAATCATCATTTTGATGGTGTCCAGTCTACCCCACCATGATAAGAATAAAGGGGACCAACTTTGAAGAAGAGATTGAACTTTCTGAGTAAGGGACATGAATGTGGCTTTAAGAGTATCATTAAGGGAAGGTGAGAACCAAATGCCCAGGTATTTAATTTTAGAGGGACACCATGCAAAGTCAGTAGAGGCAAACATGTATTGGTAACAAATAGAGTTTAATGGTAATACTTCAGTTTTAGATAAATTGAGTTTATACCCAGAGATTGAGGAGTAAGGGAGGACTTCGTCTAGAAAAGGGGGAAGGGACGTGACAGGATTAGACATGTACACTAAAATATCATCAGCATAAGCAGACAATTTAGTTTCAACAGAGGAAATTTTAAAACCAGTTATCTGGGGATTAGAACGAATTCGCTCAAGAAAGGGCTCAAGGCAGAGTATGAAAAGTAACGGGGATAAGGGACACCCTTGTCTCGTTCCTCTACCTAATGGAAAGAATCTAGAAAATTGGTTATTGGCAAAAATGCTGGCACGGGGAGCTGAGTAGAGGAGTTTGACCAAGGAAATAAAAGAGGGACCAAAACCAAACCAATGCAAAGTGCGAAACATAAAATGCCAGTTAATGCGGTCGAAAGCCTTTTCCACATCTAGGGATAAGGCAGCTAGAGGGGCTTTAAGGTTTTTGCTATGGGAAATAACATTAGCGAACATTCGGGCATTATCAGCAGCTAGTCGGCCTTTAACAAAACCAACTTGGTCCGTTTTAACTAAGAGTGGGATAATAGAGTCAAGGCGGGATGCGAGGATTTTGGCAAAAATTTTACAATCATAATTGATTAAGGAAATAGGGCGATAGTTTTTACATTGGGAATGGTCCTTATCCGGTTTGGGAATTATGAC
Organism: Lissotriton helveticus; assembly: GCF_964261635.1. NCBI lineage: Eukaryota > Metazoa > Chordata > Amphibia > Caudata > Salamandridae > Lissotriton > Lissotriton helveticus. Next base: position 1,692,783,423 of record NC_136069.1, on the reverse strand, counting down.
GATGAGGGCATCCAAGTAAGAGCCAGAAGCCTTAGCATCAGCAATGAAAGAGGTAAACAATTGTAGCAATTTAGGCACAAAAATAGTATGGAGGGCAGAATAAAACTCAATTGGCAATCCATCTGGGCCAGGGGCCTTTGATTTTTTGAGGGAGTGGATGGCCAGAAGAATTTCTTGAGATGTGATATCCTTTTCTAATTGAGCAAATTCATCAGGGAGTGTAGGGGGTGAGGGGAGACTGCCAAAGAAAGAGGATACATTTTGATCTGTGGGGTGAGTATCATCAGTATAAAGATTATGATAATAGGTATGGAAGACCTCTGCAATATCTTCGTCAGAGGTAACTAATGAATTCGTAGAGTCATTCAGGATAGGGCCCACAGCTTTACGCTCAGACTTGATTTTTAGGTAGTTTGCCAACATTTTACCAGCCTTATTCTGACCTCCATGAAACTTAGACTTAATTTTCAATAAAGTATTACATGCTTCCGTTGTGGCTATTTTATTCAGATCGGATTTCGCTTTTATAAGATTATGAAGGGCAGCAGAGTCTTTAGATGAGAAATACAAATGTTCCAGCTTCTTAATGGAGGTAAGTTGTTCAGAGTATTTAGATGTATTAAGTTTCTTCTTTTTGGAAACATACGAGATTCTAAAAGCTCTCAAGGCAGCCTTGAAGGCATCCCAATTGTCAGGAACTGATGTGTCCGTAGGAACATTAAAAGTAAAAAATTCAGCTATAAACTTCTGAACCTCCTTTATAAAGACAGCATCTGACAGAAGGAAGGTGTTGAATTTCCAACGGCTGAATTTGGAAGAGGTAAGAGTAAGATCAAGGGTTACAAAGACGGGGGCATGGTCAGAGATAAAAATAGAACCAATTTCAGATGTATGCAATGTGGGGAGGAGAGATTTGCTGACTAAAATATAATCAATCCTAGATCTAGTATGATGCACATTGGAATAAAACGTGTATTCCAAAGTATCAGGATTACACGTTTTCCACACATCATATAAGGGACGGGAGGATATGGCAGATTGGAAACATTTATGGGTTTTGTCAGGACGGAATTTAGTAGAAGAGAGCCTATCAGAAAAGGGATCCAACCATTGGTTAAAATCACCAGAAATAACAATATTGGGACAGTCAATAGAGGAAATGAGAACTTTAACCTCATTCCAAAATTCAGGAGAAGGGCGAGTAGGGCCGTAGATGTTAAGAAAAACCAGCGTTTTGTTTTGGATAACAACCTTAGCCAGAACCCAGCGACCTTCAGTATCAGCTTTGGAAGAGAGAATTTGGGCACATAAACCTTTGTGAAATAAAATTGCAACACCTCCCTTGTTGTTAACAGCAGGAGAATAAACTACTTGGCCCACCCATTGTCTCTTGAGTTTAGAGGATTCAGAATCTGTACAGTGGGTCTCTTGAAGAAAGGCAACCTGTGAATTAAGCTTAGATAAATGTGACAATACCTTTTGACGCTTGACGGGGTGACCCAGACCACGAACGTTCCACGAGACAAAATTACACATGATGGGCGGTGAGGAGGGGGGTGAACATCCGGGGCGAACACACTGCAGGGGGTTGACTAAAATAAAAGAAATAAGAAACACAAACATTAGAGAGAAAAATAACATTCGAGAAAAGTACATTAATTCGAAAAAACATGCCAAAAAGTGCCAAATACGAACTAACAAGGAACAGAAAGCAAAAATCAAGGAATAGAACAATCAAAAAAGAAAGGGAAGAGATAGAGATGTTGAACAAAAATACATACTGGTAGAACAAGAAAAGAGATACTAGAAGGAGGAAAGAAAAGAGATAGAAGAAGGACGAGGAAAAAGTGGACAGATCGAGGCAAGAATGCCAGATCTGAGAAGAAAGAAAACACCAAGACATCTGGAGCGAGGAGACGCCGAAGGAGAAGCAAAACCCCTAAGAGCGTCAGGCGAGAAATAGAGAAAAGCCAGGGACGGCACGACAGAATGAAGGAGAACATGTTGAGGCTAGGAACAGTTGAACAATACAACAGAGAGCTGGCAAAAAAGGAGAAAACAAAAGATGCCTATAGGGGGCATCAGGTGGTAACATCCATTGTAGGAGTAGAAGCAAATTGCAGATATTCGTGCAGCTTCTGAGGATCATCAAAGGTGCGAGTACGACCATTATGAGTGATTTTACAGAGGCGAGGGTGTAGAATTCCATATTGAATGTTTAACTGTCTCATCTGAGGGCGGAGATTCAAGAATTCCTTGCGTCGAGCATTGGTGGCATTTGACAGGTCTTGAGAGATATAGATGTTATGACCCGACCACACAAGGCGACGTTTGAGCCTGGCAGCTTTTAGAACAGTCATTAATTCAGTGAACTCGAGGAAAAGAAGGATGATACCCCGAGGTTTTGAGGAATTAGATGTAGGACGACCAAGACGATGAGCACGCTGGATGTTTAGTGGATGAGCATTTGGTTGAAGGTCTAGCAGTTCATGCAGGAGGCGACGAATGAAAGACACCATGTCAGACCCCTCAAGATTCTCCGGAACTCCGTAAATACGCAGGTTGTTTCTACGATTGCGATTTTCAAGGTCCTCTGTGTGTAGTTTGAGCTGTTGTATTTCCTTTTCCAGGAGGGGTATCTTAGTAGAGACATCCTGAATATCACTAACACGCTGTTCCAGATTCAAGACCTTGCCTTCCATAACAACCCACCTCTCTTCAATCTGCTTGAGTTTCTCATTGGTAGCAGACATAAAGGGTTGTAGACCCCGAACCTCCTCTAAGATGGAGTCCAGAATAGGATTCTGGGAGGTGCGAATCGGAGAGGGGGGATCATTCTTAAGGCGCTTGGGTGTGGTTCCTGTGTTCGACGACTTTAAGCTGCCCGTTACGTGCGTCATTATTCCAAGATAGGGGCACACCAAGAACACAGAAGAAAATGAGTAAAAGGATATTGATTGTGAAGAGGTAGTCCAAAAAAGTCACCAAGCGTGAAGAAAAACTTCAAAAATGAAGGGTAAAATGACTCAGATACCCTACTTCAGAACCTCAAGGTTAACCTCATACAAGTGTAATGAGAAAATATAATGCAGTCAGACTCCGCAAACTGACAGGGTGAAGAAATCCACAAGAAATGATGAAAACATAGTAACCGCAAAGCGTTCATGAAAAAACTGAGGGGCAGGAACTAATTTTGAAGAACTACATTGCGGCGGTTGAAAGAAGTATGAACCCAATACTCCCTTGCAACACAATTTGGGAAATGGCGGTCGTCACTCATGCAGGTGGAAAATCCATATTTAGAAAAAATCAGTCATATAGGGAGGAGCCATTAGCTAGAGTACGCCATACCTTATGCAGGGTTGCCAATAAGGTGAAGCATGAAGCAATACCAGTTCTGGGCGCAGCCTGAGGAAACGGTAATTTTTTGAGGAGAGACGCGTTCGCGGCAGCTCAAAATGGCGGCCGCCCGCGTCCCGACATCGGCGTAGGAGACAGGGCTCGCAGGACCGCAGAAACAACGTTTGGAGCCTCAACCTCGGAAGCAAACGTGGCCGTAGAGGTTCCGCCGCATAAACACGCGTAATTCCAGCCTCAAATACAAAGAAAGCCGTCCAAAATCACCTCGGGAGTTCGCAGCTCTCCAGAGCTCACGGGAAAGCCGCCATCTGGCTTCGGCGCGTATGCCACGCCCCCGAGGGTCACACTTTTAATATAATATATGTACTTTTTTCCGGATCTGGTGGGTTAGTGGACTAATGCCTCCACTGTAGAGGTCTGTGTTTGATCCCATGGTAACAGGTTCAAATCCAGGCGGGTCCACTCAGAATTTTATCCTTCTGAGGTCGATAAAATGAGTACCAGTGAGTTGGGTAACAATAAACATCTGTTATTCAGCACCAAGATACCTTTCATGAAATGTGTGCTTTACAAATGCACATGTTATTTTATACAAGCGAAAGGATTTTTTTTCCATCTGCTTGCTTTATTAAACCTTTGAAATGCCTTTCTCCTTTCACTTTTTCCTGCGCCCTTTTCAGAGTGCTATTAGTTTCAAGTTAAGAATCTCATCACATTTTCATTATAGACAGACATAAACACGTCTATAGTTTAATAGCTTAATAAAATAGCAGCGGTTTGTTAGAAAAGGTCACTCTTTCCTAAAGGTTGAATTATGCCCTACAATTGACTTCACAGCTTCTGTTTGAACAGCGGTTCTTTAAAGTGGAAGTAAGGGCCATGTCCTGCTTTCCTGAATCTTTTTCCTAGATATGACACAATGCTGAGTGTTGCACCTCCACTGCTTAGTTCTCGCCTGTAATCTCCTGTTATTCATGGAATAAATGGCTAACACAAAGCAGACAAACATTGGCATAGCCAATAGGTCTCGCCTTTGCGACCTTATAAGTGTTTAGCTGTGCAGCACATTATCCAGTTTGCTGTGCCACCCTGAATTGAAGAGCTATACAATTGCTGCATACTGTGTACCCTTTATAAGTAGTAGCTGTATGGAGATGGTCTGGTTTAGTTAGGACATTATTTGAATGTGGAGTTGTACACTTTGGGACCGATTACGATGTCATTCCGGAAACTCTTCCGACTGATTCGGATTCTGAATGGTTTCTGACCGAATTGGGTTCTAGGAGTACAACTGAATGATTATGATGCTTCCGAACATCGTCCGGTCGGACTCACACAACTCCCATTGACAAAAGGGGTTAATGGAGAAAGCCTATCACCCTGTGGCGGGCACCCCATGGTGCCTTCCACGCTGTGCATGCATTGGCACCCCCACTGGCCCGATTCTGTGGGCCCCGGAGGAAGGGGGGCCTGCCACGGGCCCCCCAAAGTCAGAGTCCAACAGCAGATTCGTGTTGGAACAACCAATTCGGAAAGGCTGTACGAATCTGACATCCTAATCACTCCACTGGAAATCCGGTCTGTAGACCGCTACGATTCGGCTCCGACCGACTCGGTTACTCCCAATGCCTTTTGGAACCGAGTCAGACAGTCCGAACGCTTTCCAGCCATCATAATCAGTAATTTGGAAAAGTGTTCAAGTCAGTCGGAAAGGCGGGTTCTGAATTGGATGCAGTATGGTGCCTTTAAGATTGATATTGTAATCGACCCAATACAGCTGGCCAACCCATCATGTACACTTACAGTGTGTCCACCACTCCTCCTCCTGCTCCTCCGTGAGCAGAGCATCCCCACCCCACCCCAAAAACTGCTTCATGTTATCATTTTATTTTATTTTTCATTTTTACTCTGCTGAAAAGCAGTGGGATGACGTTACACTCTGCCTTAGCGGAGGAGCCACTACTGGAACCAGGGGCTACCGGGGAGGAGGTGTGAGGTAGGAGGTACAGAGGCAGAAGGTTCAAGTCCTTGTGTTAAGGCACCGAGTTGTACAGGTAGGAAGGGCCAGTTGTTGTGAGGCTGAGAGGTACACCCGTAGAGGGTCCAAATCCCTCCTATTACAAAGAGGAACCGAGATAGGATGGTCTCAGACCCTGTATTGATGCAGAGATGTACCAAGGAAAAGGGGGTCCTATTCCCTATACTGAGGCGGAGAGGTACGCAGATTGAATGGGCCCAGATCCAGTACTGAGGCAGAGAGGTACACAGGTATGATGGGCCTGGGCCCTGTACAGGCGCAGAGAGGTGCACTGAGAGGGTGGGTCCTGGCTGTGTACTGAGGCCGAGACGTACACATGTAGAGGGTCCTAATCCATCTTATTACAAAGAAGTACCCAGTTAGGATGGTCCTAGGCCCTGGATTGAGGCAGAGAGGTACACAGGAAAGGGGGTCCTAATCCCTGCACTGAGGCAGAGAGGTACACAGGTAGGATGGGCCCCGGTCACGTACTCAGGGAGATTGGTACACAGGTATGAAGGGCCCTGTACTGAGGCAGGAATGGACACAGGTAGGGTGGGCCCAGTCCCTGTACTGAGGCAGAGAGGTACACAGGTATGATGGGCTTGGACCCTATACTGACACAGAGAGGTGTCCGGGCAGGATGGCCCTGTACTGAGGCAGGAATGGACACAGGTAGGGTGGGCCCAGTCCCTGTACTGAGGCAGAGAGGTACACAGGTATGATGGGCTTGGACCCTATACTGACACAGAGAGGTGTCCGGGCAGGATGGCCCTGTACTGAGGCAGGAATGGACACAGATAGGGTGGGCCCAGACCCCGTACTGAGGTAGAGAGGTACACTGGTAGGATGGATGGTCCCAGACCTGCTTTGAGGCAGGGAGATGTGGAAGTATAATGGTCATTGGTTCTGTATTAAGGCAGAGAGGTACACAGGCAGGTTTGTTCCCAGCCCTATGCTGATGCACTGAACCACCTGAGCACGGAGTCTGCGCCACTGGTATCTGTGTCTCATAAAGGAGCTCAGTGACACTAAGCGTGAGCCACTGGCATCTGTGAACCAAAGAACAGCTCAGTGGCCCAATCCCTAGGCCTCTCAGTCAGCCTGAGTCACAGGCTCGAGGCGTGAGCCACTGGTATCTGTGTAACTCATGAAAGTAAAACCTGCTGGTCACCATCAAAGGCCACCAGAAGCTATCTGCCCTACTGAGGTAGGACATCCTGTGAGCTTCAGAAGGTCGCGGAAGGATGAACTCTTCCAGAGAGACTTTTGCTACGCTGACCAATGACCCATTACTCTACTATATTTCGGTCAAATATGCAACCATAAAAGTACAAAGGGCCATATTATAAAATAAGATCATTAATCAACACAGCACATCATTTTGTATGTAAATATCATAGCAGCACACAGCTCAACTCCTCCAGCAATTTGCACAGACTACAGGTGATGTCTCCTCACCTCTGTGAGGCTGGCTGTCATGCAGACACCAGCCCTGGTCTCACAGCAGCCCTATGAGAACTCTACTCTGAAGAGCATTCCTTCCTTTGGTCTGTGAGGCAGCACAGAAGTGAAAAAAGAGGGGTGAACTTAGGTCCCAGAGTTATACCTCTTTCCTGGATAGAGGATGTTGATATACTGTTTAAAGTTCTCAAACTGCTTAGAGGTGGCTCCAGTTTCATGTGTTATTGTGTGGCTATTGTGCAGGCGCAGCCTCTGTGCAAGTTGGTTCTCACAGCAGACACCGAGGATGCTGGCTCCAATCAGGGGAATCCAAAACAAGATTACACTCAAGTATGTAGACTGTCATCAGCTCTTCAGAGGCACCATCATGGACAGACAATAGGACAGGGCCTGCTTAGAAACTTCCTCAGCCTTAGCAACAAAATCTGCTAACCTACCACTTCTCACCAAGAAATGGCAGTGCTCAGGAACAATCTACTTGGAAAATCCTTGCGACAAGGTTCTCATAGAAAATTTAAGGAAAACCCTGTCTCCATCCTCCCTCACTTCAGTGTCTTGGTTTCCACCATCCAGGCACAGAAATGCTGTCAATCTACTTCCACTGTATGGGAGCCTGAATCCACCCCCCATCTTGTGCCAAGCTTGACTAGGGTAAATCCAAAATGGATTGCACTGGTTCCAGCATTCGGACTTTCACCCCACATGAAATGTACCTGCCATATATGTGCCGCACATCCATCAAACGAACAGGCACTCGACACACAACGTGATCGCAGAGCAAAGGTCTGGGTGTTACATATAAGCAAAATGTTAGATGAATGTGGCCAGTATGTCGCACTTCCTCTTAAAGCACAAAAAGAGATCTGTTTAGGACAATCAATCAACAAAAATTGATTGGCTGGCACTACGCCATCATGCTGATAACCCAGGACATGGACAGTCAATCTATGAAAATAAAGAGGGTGCCTTTGGTTTGCCGTTCATAGTCATAGAACAAGTCCTGGACCTTGGCTCTACAATAGACATGCCTAGGACTCATCTGTCAAGCTAGACTACATTGTTAGCTGGGTCAACTAAGGTCAGGATACTGGTTTCACACACAGGCAGGTCCCTCAGGTAGTGGACATGTATGCAGCTCTGTGTGTGTGGTACTAGAAGCCTCTCACAAGGTGGATAAGTCCTCAGTGCCTCCTGAGAAGAATGTGTAGCCCCTCTCATGCTGCAGAACAATCCTCGGACCAGAAAGAGTCCATAGTTGAACCAAGACACCGCCTCCAGTCGTTTTGTTCTTGGCTTCTCAGTGGTATCTATAATTGGTGCTTGTTTGTGGCACTGGTATTATGTGGTAGCCTCAATTTTTAGGTTATGCCTGCACAGCACTTGCACAGTGCTTGTGAAATCTATTGTATTTAATATACACCTTAAAAGGGGCTTACATTCTGCCTCCTTGTTTTCCTTGCTTTTCATTGGTTCTTGTGCTTGTCACTTACTTTTCCTCAAATTCTATTGGCTGCAACATACTGTTTCCTGAATTAACCAATGTTTGTTCTTGCGTGCTTTTCTTATCAGTTTCCCGTTGTCGAAGTACTGTTTCCATCTGCTTCTGGGGCACTTGTTTTTAAATGTTTTACCTGCACAGAAATGTTTTGCATGCACAGTGCTTGCGCTGTGCTTATTTACCTAATCTCCCTTGTACAGCGTGTTTACATAAGCATTCTCATCCTGGCTGCACACATTTCGAGTGTGTATGCCGGCTCTGTTTTTTTTCCTTTAATTCATTATTAAACAAGGCTCGGAACACTTCGTGCTTCAATCCTACTGTTGTGGGTGTATGCGTTTTCTGGCGCTGTACATGGAATACACCACTTTATATCAAATAGCTCAATTAGTGAGGTGCTCTCGAGGGGGAGATACACCCTGCTCCTCCCAATTATCAATCAAATGATTGAAACATTAATAAACCAAAATCAAGGCAGATGCATAACACAATCAAATCTGCAGTTCATCATTATCTTGTAAACAAAGCACAATACTGAAATTCTTGTTCTTTTTGTTCCTTTATTTCTTTTTAACCTTGCGCCAACGCGTTTCGTCGCAACGGGAGTGTATCCCTTATGACTTCCTCAGGGCTTCTAGGCTTTAGGTGCTAATCACAAGGGATCCTCCTGTTATCGTGTACAATTCTGGAGGATTGATACAGCCTGCTGCTTATCTCGTGCTTCAAGCCTCGCTTTCAGCCCTAAGTCCGCCCTCTGCAAAGCCTCAAAGTGATTTGCTATTGGTGTAATTTACTATGTACAATAGACTGAGTTAATAACTAAGTTAAGATCTTCTTTTAACCCTATTTATTTAGGTAAGATGGGTACGTTGCTACTGGCGGACCCTGGCAAAATCATATGCCATGTACTCTATATGTGTCACTATGGATTGAATGGCAGCACTTTGTGAGGAATCCCCTGTTCATTTGTGACCTTGACCCCCTCTGTAAATCGTTCTTTTTATCAATTTTCCATCCTTATGTAGTGAGGGATTAGAACATTGGAATGTTGGAAGCTCCATTGAAAACAATGGAGTGCTCCGGGCTTATAATGGCTGGTATAAGCCTGGAGCTGCACATTCCAATGCTTCTTTGGCTGTGAACAAAGGCTTCAGGGAGCCTGAGGGGATTTGAATCCCCTTGCACTCCCTGAAGGCTTTGTTTTATTTGTGATAACATTCTGCCCTCTAGTGGCAAAATGTACTAATAGCCTTATAGCCCTTCGCAGGAGGGCTATACCAGCTATTAAAGTTCCGCTGCCTTGTTAAAGTCCCTCGCCGCTGCAGCGGGCCTTTAATAGCCGGTATAGCCCTGCTACGGAGGGCTATAAGGCTATAGTAATTTAGCTTACTTATGTAGTATTGACAATTGCAGGCTGTGACTGAAGTAGGCACAGCGTTTTCATTTCGCACATGCGTACTTTATCATAATTAATGCCTTGAGAAATGCATGGTAAATTTATTTATTTTTCTATTTTTTCAAATGAATCCCTGAATTGGTTGTTACTGTTATACTAACGTAGTAAAATAAAGATATTCTCTGTGTGACTACATCGATGCAGTGTGTTTTCTGGTTCCTTTGGAGATCAGTGAAAACATAAACGCTGTCCATGCGTCTGGATGTCTTGTATCCCTGATAGTATGGTGCCTTGTTCTCTTCATCTGTCTGACGGATGGCACATTAAGCACATCAGTCAATGTCAAGGTAAGAGAGAAGACCCCTCGTGTTCCAGGGAACAGGGTACTAAAGTGACCAAACAAGTCTAAAAAATAGCTCATGCATAAGGCAAAAGATTATGCTTCTGGTGACTAGTCCCTTAGATTAAAGATTGTGAATTCCATGGGGAGGCACTAGACAAGCTTTGGTGATAGTGAAGCAACACCACTTTGACTCCTATGTACTATGTGAGGGTTTTTGTACAAGTGATGATAAAAAGGTGGACTCAATATACACGCCTATATCCATAGGGCCAATGACTAAACTCTAATGGAAGACTTGGGGTTAAATTGGGGGATAGAACTCTAAGGATGGATAACCATACAAGTATGAAGCATGTATAAAAAAAATTTTAAAAACATTGTTTGGTGTCATGTGTTTTCTGCAGAATAATGGTCATATCACATGAACGAAGAGTTGAGGCCACAGTAATGTACCCGAGGTGGGAAATCCACCCTAGGCTAGTAACATGGATACCGAGGGTAATTCCAAAGTAACATTAAAGGGAGGCCTCTATAAGGTGTCTCAAGGAGAAAAATGGTCCCTATGCCACAAATGTAGATGCAAATGGTATCGATGAATGGTTAAGATTTGCCTGATATATAGATACAGTGTCTTGTACTGATAGATATCTTTCTAATACACAGAAGGATACCACTTATGTGAAAGTGAGGACCCGGCTATTAATTGTCCTGATGAAGGTGTGACCCCATCCATGGTACCTACACCGAAACGCGTCGATGCACAGAAAGATAGAGAATCCAAATAAAGCCTAGAAGATACCAACTATATGTAAATTTAACAACTGTGGTATGAATATATGAATTGAGTAAGGCTATTGGATCCCACAAATTGGTAGAAATAACATTCGAGCGAGTATAGTTACTGGGGTGTTTCTGATATTTTGTATATTTGGTGTTATTGAAAACCATTGTATTGTAATGTATACGCACTTTACCAAGGTTTTTTATGTATTTTTAATTGAAAAAATGTTTTTCATGTATTTTTACTTTTTATGAAATGTTTGCTTACATTGTATGCTTTCAGAACTATTGTTTTTTCTGAAATTGTAATTCTGAAATATTTTGTATCTATTTTAATAAAAAGACTGTAACGTTAGACTTTGGTCTTTGGCCTGCCCCTTGACAATTTGTATTTGGGTGTCTTGGATACAGAATAATTTGTCCTATATATTCTGTGATCTTTATAATTATTCCAGGGATATTTTTTAGACTTGTTTGGTCACATTAAGCACATCATACAGAGGTGTATGAAGGTTGTGTGTGCCTGCTCAGAGAGGTGTGTGTCGCTAAACGTGTGCTGACCTCCAGCACTTGTTAGCACTGTTTGGGCACAGGTCCCAGCTCATTAGTACTGGATCAACACCCAAATATAGCAATAAACAACAAGAAAGGTGACCAGTCAACCTTTGCAAAGCGCACTCCTCATCAACACATGTGATTGCATTTTCAGTGACCCTTAAACAAGGCTAGAAATGTTTTTTTTTTATCCGCTGATTATGCATCTGATGATGGAATGTGTGGCAAATGCAGCAAATCCATGATCGTGTGAAAAACGCTTTCACTGAACATATTGCTTTTCTCAATGAACACATCATAACACTTTTATTACATTCCAGTAACTTATATTGCACAACTTCTCCCCAAGCTAAAATTTACAGCCAAAACAAATGTATTACTAATCACAAAGGTGAAATCTAATGCATTTATCAATGCTTGTTCCTTTAGGGATCTTGACAGAGCTGACCTCACTGGTTTTTCAAGATCTCCCTAACACATCCGGTGGCTGGGAAGGTCAGTCCCCATCACACTTGGCCGGTGTCTGATCCGTGAACTTCTTGACACGTCACCAAACCTTGATCTCTAACCAACCTCTCACTCACTCATTGCAAGTGTTGACTCAGGTTCAGAACCAAGGAGTCTGCACAGTTACAACACAATATAATTGCATGAATAAAAGTAACTCTCTGTCTGGTCCATAAGATGTTGTATCACAGATCCTAACTACCTTTCATGCCCTGACACCATACTGTCTGCCTGACGCCTATATTCGGTTCCCACCACCCTCTCTCAGAGTTAGCGCAGACATAAAATCTGCTCCCCCAGAAATACAATAGATTGCCATAGAGGTACAAACCTTGCACAATGGTGCAAGGGTGCCTGCTTTGCGGGGATGATTATTTTTGTACAAGAAGGGAAACCTCTCTGTAAAAAAATAATCACAGGAGGCTTTTCCTTCTTTCCAAATCTGCTGCAGAATCCGGCGGACATAGAATAAGGAAAAACGAGGAGAAATAAAGATATTTCTCCCCGTCGCGCCTCGTAAGCTTTTGGCGCTGCCTTAGATTTACGATTTCTCGTAAATCTGGGGCAGTGTCAAAAGGCCATGAATGTTGTTGGGATCGCCCCCAGCAACACCCATTGCACGCCCCTTTAACGCAGAAAACAGCGTTAAAGGGACTGATATTTATCAGGCAGCAGTAGGCCCAAAACAGTGGCTTAGTGCTGCCTGCTAACTATCACGCAGGCTTCTGCGCCACGGAACGTCACAAAAAGTGACGCTCCGATGGCGCAAGGGTTTAGTGCAATTCAAGGTATAAACTGTTCACACAGAGGTACAAACTTTTCCTTCTAGGTATAAACTATTCCTGCAGAGGTATGAGCTGTTCCTGTAGTAGCATAAACTTCTCCTGCAGAGGTATAAACTGTTCCTACAGAGAGGAACAAACTATCCTTCAGAGATAGCAACTGTTCATGTAGAGGTACAAAGTGCTCCACAGAGGTATAAACTGTTCATGCAGAGGTACGGGCTACTCCTACAGATGTACAAACTGTTACCGTAGAGGACTAAACAGACGGGGCCTCATTTATGAGGCCTTGCGTGAGTTTTGCGCTTCCAATGCGTCACTTTTTGTGACGCATCGGCGGCGTAAAACATGCCTTCTGTTGCGCACTATTTACAAAGTGACGCATCTAAGCAGATGCGTCACTTTGTAAACCCCTGCACTACATTATACCTGCATCAGGTATAAAGTATGCAGGGGGGCGTTCCCCCGCAAAAAGCCTCGTAATAGTGACGCAGTGAAATCTATGAGATGTCACTGCGTCACTTTTAGGACGCTGTTGCGTCAAAATCTTGCGCCTGCCTCACAGCAGGCGTAAGACTGAGGCAGGCCCTTTCACATGGGGCTTTCCCCATGTGAAAGGACGCATTGCTGGAGTTGCGTCACTTTTGTGACACACCCCAGCAATGCGTGACTTTTGCGCTTACAGGTACGTCAGAAATACTGAAGCATCTGTAACTCCTTGCGACATGATGCGTCATACATTAAATATGACGCATCAGGAATGTCGCAAGGAGAGCGCACTGAGAAGTGACACATTGCTGCTTTCACGCAGCGATGCGTCATTTCTCATAAATGAGGCCCCATGAATACGGGGGGATCGGGAGGCTTGAGACATGCGTTTGACACAGAGCATGGATATGTGTGTGTGGACGCACAGGTGCGTCATGTGTGTGTGTTCTTCTAGAAGGACTAGGCCCTGGATGTGCATAAACACACGTGGGCCTCATTTACGAAAAGTGACGCATCGCTGCGTGAAAAAAGCGATGCGTCACTTTTCACTGCGCCCTCCTTGCGACATCAATGATGCGTCATATTTACAGTATGACGCATCATCTCGCAATGAGTTACAGATACGTCAGTATTTCTGACGTATCTGTTGGCGTAAAAGTGACGCATTGCTGGAGTATGTCAAAAAAGTGACGCAACTCCTGCAATGCATCCTTTCACATGGGGCAAGCCCCATGTGAAAGGACTTACGTCAGTCTTACGCCTGCTGTGAGGCAGGCGTAAGAAATTTACGCATTTGTGTCCTAGAAGTGACGCAGTGAAATCTTATAGATTTCACTGCGTCACCTCTAAGACCCTTTCTTGCGTCAATACGCCCCCCTTGCATGCATTATCCCTGGCGCAGGTATAATGTGGCGCAGGGGTTTACAAAGTGACGCATCTACCTAGATCCGTCACTTTGTAAATATGGCGCAACAAGGCACATTTTTTACGCCACTGGGGCGGCGTAAAAGTGACGCACAGCCTCATAAATGAGGCCCACAGGAGTTTTTTGCGTGTGTTTCTCTAGAAGGGATGACGCCATGTGTGTGACACAGGTGCGTCATACATATGTTACTGTAGAAGGGACGAGGGTCTGGGATGTGGACAAAGACGCAGGTGCGACATGCGTGTTGCTTATATTTTAGCAGGAAGGAGATGTGACTGAACACAGGTGTTTCATGCATTTGTGTTATTCTAGAAGGGACGAGGCCCGGGACCTCTATAAACAGGCGCGTCATGCGTGTTTTTAAAAAATATTTTAGAAGTTAAGAGGCCATGTGTATGAACCCACAGGTGAATCGTGCATGTGTTCTATTCTGGAAGGGAGGAGGCCATGTGTTTGTACAGGTGCGTCATACGTGTGTTACTGTAGAAGGGCGAGGGTCTGGGACGTGGACACACACACACAGGTGTGACATGCGTGTTTCTTTTATTTCGAGAATGAAGGCGGCCCTGAGTGTGGACACCGATGCCTGATGCGTGTGCGGTGCTCTAGCAGGGCCGAGGCCGTGTGCACGGACACACAGATCCCCCGTCCCTTGGCCTGACCCTCACACACACATTGAAGTTTATTTCCCACCGAGGGAGGCCCTGGGAGCGTCACAGGGGCCGAGGGAGGGAGCTGAACACACCTGAACTGAGGAAGAAAGGGGCGGGGCATCTCTTCTCATCTTCGGAAGCGCCAATTAATGTAATGACAGACTTCCACCCCCTCTCGAGGGGGCGTGTCCGCCTCAGCGAGGCCCCTCTGTCCGGGGCGGGGCGGATGGGCGGGAGGGCCTCTCTGCTGGGAGCTGGGGCCTCGTGCTAATGTGACGCTGTGTGATGATGAGTCTCAGGTGAGTTCAAGGTGTCAGTGAATAGTGATTACCCGGCCCCGCCCCCCAGGTGCGCTGCTTCCTGCCCCCACCCTCCGGCCCCGCCCCGCAGGTGCCCCCACCCTGTCATTATCCCGGCAGAGGCCCTAATGAAGCCTCAGCCGCGGGGGATGCTCGGGAGGGAGGGGTGAGAGGCTCCTGGAGGGAGGGGGAGATGCACGGAGAGCAGGTGCATGAACCCTCCTCGGAGAGGCCCGGGGCGGGCAGGCGCGGAGCTCCCTGCCCCTGCTCTCATGGGCACCTCGGCTGAGACACACAATCTGCAGTAGGACCGTCTTTAGCACGGCTGGCGCCCTGTGCCACAATGTTAGTTGTCGCCCCCCACCCCAATGACCACCTCCCCCTCGGATTCTCTCAATAGCACCCTTTCACAGTGACCAAGTGTCCATAACCGCTCTCTCTCAAATAAATTGAATTAGTTATATAGCGCTACTCTTACCAGTAAAGGATGTCAGAGCACTTTGCATCACACACACATTACGCAGAGACAATTAAACATATGTGTGTATATAAGCTTATAGGAAATGTTACATAACCCAAAGGACTAAAAGGGTAGGAGTCACGCGTCATCCATACTAGTAGGCAATATAGTTTGGGAGTGTTTGGTGTGGAGAAGCACAAACTTAGAGTCGAAAAAGAAACATCAAAGTTAAGAGTTTTCTTTAATAATAAGAATCGATTTCTACCCAAATTCACCCTTTTTGCAAAAATAATCCATGCTCTAATGTATACTTTGCAGTGTGTATGCAGCTCTATGATGAAAGGTAATACCTCACTGTTCTATTTTAGTATTTTAAATTATAAATTGCAAGTAACAAAAGGATGGCTCTTTTAAAAGCAGTAACTTGCTGATCTATTTACATTACATGCACTCTGTAATATCCACAGTACACGTTCTTTGCTGCAGGCATATTAACCCTCTGCACTACCTTCACATAAGTCAAAACATCAACTATACAAAACTCCAATCTCTCTCCCGGAAGAACATTAATCACAGGATTTAACTTGACATTTTTGTGAGGCATGGTAATTGCCGGAGGAAAGGAAAGAGGCAGCAGGTGCTTTAAAAACATAATAAACTTACAAACACGGCGTCCCCAGGAAGCCAGCACCTGGTGCGGTGGCACCGGTCGCACCGCCCTAGAGTCGGCTCTGATCTACAGCGCGATGCACGGGACCTGCTGTAGTGTATGAACACAGGCTACAACAAAACACAAAACACACCTACATTTGCAATGAGCGACAGCTGCCAGATGACAAATGCTCCAAAACAAAAACAAAATGTGTACCCGCTGGTTATTGCAAATGGTGGATCACCAACAAAACGAATGTATCACTTCTAGTGCACTGGTGCAAACAATGTAACAATGCTGTGGAACCGGTTCAAGCAATGTAGTACTGCTGGTGCACCAGTCCAACCAACGTAACACTGCTGTGGCACCTATAGAAACAGCATAAAGCTGCTGGGGCATCGGTGCAACAAGTGTAACACTGCTGGGACACTGGAGCAACCAATAATACACTGCTGGGGTACTGGTGCACCCTTTGGAACAAGGTGGGGCACTGAGGCAACCAATGAAACCCTGCTGGGGCACCTGTGCAACCTGTGTAACAAGTTGGGGCACTGGTGCAATCCATGAAACAATGCCAAGACACTGGAGCAACCAATGTAACAAATATAACTGCTGTGGCACCAAGGCAACCAAAGTAACACTGCTGGGGCACAGGTGCAAGCAATGTAACACTTGTGGGGTACCGGTGTCAACAATGTAACACTGCTGATACACGGGTGCAACCAATGTAACATTATTAACCGACAGGTGGAACCAGTGTAACACTGCTGGTGCACCGGTGCAAACAACAATACACTGCTGGGACGCTAGTGCAACTAATGTAAAACCGCTGGGGCATTGGTACAACCAATGTAACACTGCTGGGGCGCCGGTGCAACCAACATAAAACCAATGGGGCGCCGGTACAACCAATGTAACACTGCTGGGGCGCCGGTGCAACCAATATAAAACCAATGGGGCGCCGGTACAACCAATGTAACACTGCTGGGGCGCCGGTGCAACCAATATAAAACCAATGGGGCGCCGGTACAACCAATGTAACACTGCTGGGGGCGCCGGTGCAACCAATATAAAACAGCTGGGGCACCGGTACAACCAATGTAACACTGCTGGGACGTTGGTGCAACCAATGTAAAACCGATGGAGCACCGGTACAACCAATATAACACTGCTGGGGCGCTGGTGCAACCAATGTAAAACCAATGGGGCACCGGTACAACCAGTGTAACACTGCTGGGGTGCCAGTGCAACCAATGTAAAACCGATGGAGCACCGGTACAACCAATGTAACACTGCGCGGGCGCCGTTGCAACCAATATAAAACCGCTGGGGCACAGGTACAACCAATGTAACACTGCTGGGGCACCGGCGCAACCAATGTAACACTGCTGGGACACACGTGCAACCAATGTAAAACCACGGGGCACTGATGCAACCAATGTAACACTGCTCAGGCACTAGTGGAACCAATGTAACACTGGTGGGGGTTCAGTGCAACAAATATAACACTGTTGGGGCACCAGTGCAACCAATGCATCACTGCTGGGGCATGGGTGCAACCAATCTAACCCTGCTGGGGCTCGGTGCAACCTTTGTAACACTGCTGGGGCACCGGTGGAACCAATGTAACACAGCTGGTGCAGCAGGGCAACCACAGTAACCCTGCAGGGGCACCAGTGAAACCAATTCAACACTGATGGGGCACCAGTGCAACCAGTGTAACACTGATGGGACTCCAGAGCATCAAATGTAACACTGATGTAGCACCAGGGCAACCAGTGAAAACAATATAACACTGCTGGGGCACCAGTGCAACTAACATAATACTGCTGGGGCACCAGTGCAACAAACGTAGCACTGCTGAGGCACCATTGGAACCAATATAACCCTGCTAGGGCTTCAGTGAAACCAATTTAGCACTGCTGGGGCATCAGGGCAACAAATGTAACACCTGTTGGGCACCTGTGTAACCAATATATCACTGCTGGGGCATCGGAGCAGCCAATCCTACCCTGCCGGGGAACCGGTGCAACCATTGTTACACTGCTGGGGCAACTGTGGAACCAATGTAACATGGCTGGGGCACTGGGGCAAACAAAGTAACCCTGCAGAGGCACCGGTGCAACCCCTTCTACACTGGTAGGGCACCAATTCAACTAATCTAACACCATTGGAGCACCAGTGCAACCAATGTAACAGAACTGGGACAACAGCGCAAGCAATGAAATACTGCGGGGGCACTGGTGCAACCAATGTAACACCACTGGGGCACCGGTTCAACCAAAGTAACACTGCTGGGACATTTGTGGCACCAATGTAACACTGCTGGGGTACCAGTGCAATCAATGTAGCACTGCTGGTGCATCGGTGCAAACAACGTAACAGTGCTTGTGCACTGATGCAATCAGTGTAAGACTGCAGGGACATTGTTGCAAACAATGTAACAATGCTGGAGCAGTGGTGCAACCAATTTAGCACTGCTGATGCACCTATGCAATCAGTGCATCACTGCTGGGACACCAGTGCAACCAATGTTACACTGCTGGTGCACAGATGCAACCAACTTACCACTACTATAGAACTGGTGCAACCAATGTAGCACTGCTAATGCACCGGTGCAATTAATGTACCACTGCTGGGGCACCAGTGCAAACAATGTAACAAAGCTGCTGCACAGGTGCAATCAGTGTAACACTGCTGCGGCACAGCGCAACAAATGTAATACTGCTGGGGCACTGGTGCAACCAATATAAAAGTGCTGGGGAACCAGTGCAACCTATGAAACATTGTAGGTGCACTGGGGCAACAAATGTAACACTGCTGGTGCACCAGCGCAACCAATGTAAAACTACAACCGCACAGGTGGAACCAGTGTAACACTGTGGGGGCACCGGTGCAACCAACAAAACAGTGCTGAAACACGGGTGCAAACAAAGTAAAACTACTGGGGCATTGGTACAACCAATGTAGCACTGCTGAGGCTCTGGTGGAAGCAAAGTAACACTGCTGGACCACTGGTGAATCTAGTGTAACACTGTTGGGGTACCAGTGCAACCAATGTAACAATGCTGAGGCACTAATGGAACCAATGGCACACAGCTGGGACACTGGTTCAACTAATGTAATACTGCTGGGCACCGGTACAACCAATGTAACACTGCTGATGCCCCGGGTTAACAAGTGTAACACTGCTAGAGCACCAGTGCAACAAATGTAACACTGCTGTGACAACAATGCATCCAACGTAACACTGCTGAGGCACTGGTGCACCACCGTAACACTGCTGGGGCACCAATGCTACTGGTGTAACACTGCTTGGGCACCGGTGCAACCAATGTAACACTGCTGGGGCACTGTTTCAACCAGCATAATACTGCTGTGGCACCGTTACGACCAATGTAACACTGCTAGGGCACCGGTGCAACCAATACAACACTGATGGGGCACCGGTGGAACCAATGAAACACTGCTGGGTCACCAGTGCAACCAACGTAACACTGCTGAAGCACTGTAGCACCAACGTTATGCTGCTGGGCCACCTGTTCAACCAACATAGCAATGCTGGGGCACCGGAACAACCAATATAAAACAGCTGACAAACTGATGAATCCAATGCAACACTACTGGTGCACTGCTGCAACCAATGCAAGACTGCTGGGGTACCAGTGGAACCAAAGTAACACTGCTGGGGCACTGGTTTAACCAATTAAACACTACTGGGGCATCAGTGCAACTAATGTAACACTGCTGAGGGACCGGTGCACCAACATAACAATGCTGAGGCACTGGTGAAACCAACGTAATAGCGGAGGCACAACTGTGCAACCAGTGTAAAACTGCTGGGGTGCTGGTGCAACCAAGCTAACACTGCTGTGGCACTAAGGCAACCAAAGTAATGCTGCTGAGACACTGGTGCAACCAATGTAACACTGCTGTAGCACCAAGGCAACCAAAGTAGCACTGCTGAGACACTGGAGCAACCAATGTAACAAATATAACACTGCTGGGGCACGGGTGCAACAACTGCAACACTGCTGGGGCACAGGTGCAACAACTGCAACACTACTGGGGCATGGGTGCAACCAATGTAACACTTGTGGAGTTCCGGTGCCACCAATGTAACACTGCTAATGCACTGGTGCAACCTATGTAACATTGCCAGCTGACAGGTGGAACCAGTGTAACACTGCTGGGGCTCAGGTGCACACAACAATACACTGCTAGGACACTAGTGCAACCAATGTAAACCGCTGGGGCACCGGTGCAACCAATGTAACACTGCTTAGGCACTATTGGAACCAATGCAACATTGCTGGGGCACCAGTGGAACCAATGTAACACTTCTGGGGGTTCAGTGCAACCAATGTAACACTGCTGAGGCACCGGGGCAGGGCGACAAATATAACACTGTTGGGGCACCAGTGCAACAAATGCATCACTGCTGGGCATGGGTGATGCCAATCTAACCCTGCGGGGACCCGGTGCAACCATTGTAACACTGCTGGGGCAATGAAACATTGCAGGTGCACTGGTGCAATAAATATAACACTGCTGGTGCACCAGTACAACCAATGTAGCATGCCTGATGTACCAGTGCAACCAGTGTAAACCTACTAATGCACAGGTGGAAGCAGTGTAACACTGCTGGGGCACGGGTGCAACCAACAAAACACTGATGGAACACGGGTGCAACTAATGTAAAATTACTGGGGCACCGGTGCAACCAATGTAACACATGTGAGGCTCCGGTGGAACCAAGGTAACACTGCTGGGCCACTGATGCAACTAGTGTAACACTTCTGGGGTACCAGTGCAACCAACGTAACAGTGCTGAGGCACTAGTGAAATCAATGCAACACTGCTGATGCACTCCTTCAACCAGTGTAACACTGCTGGGGCACCGATACGACCAACTTATCACTACTGGGGAACCTGTGCCACCAATGAATCGAAGCTGGGGCACTGGCCCAACCAATGTAACACTGCTGAGGCACCGGTGCACCACCGTAACACTGCTGGGGCACCGGTGCTACCAGTGTAACACTGCTGGGGCAACGGTGCAACCAATGTAACACTGCTGGGGCACCTGTGGAACCAATGTAGCGCAGCCAGTGCACTGGGGCAACCAAAGTAACACTACTGGGGGCACCAGTGCAACCAGTATAACACTGATGGTGCACCAGCGCATCAAATGTAACACTGGTGTAGCACCAGGGCAACCAGTGAAAACAATATAACACTGCTGGGGCACCTCTGCAACAAACGTAGCACTGCTGAGGCACCATTGGAACCAATATAACACTGGTGGGGTTTCAGTGAAACCAATTTAGCACTGCTGGGGTGCCAGGGCAACAAATGTAACACTTTTGGGGCACCTGTGCAACCAATGCATTACTGCTGGGGCATTGGAGCAGCCAATCTAACCCTACTGTGGAACTAGTGCAACCATTGTTACACTGCTGGGGCAACTGTGGAACCAATGTAACATGGCTGGGGCACCGGGGCAAACAAAGTAACCCTTCAGAGGCATTAGTGCAACCAGTTCTGCACTGCTAGGGCACCAATGCAACTAATATTATTTATTTTATTTATTTATTTATTTATAAAATTTCTATAGCGCGCAAATACCTTCCGGTGTCTCGGCGCTATAGCTTACAGACTGCAAAAGGGTTCCTATTGGGAGTTTACTGATTAAAAAGCCAGGTTTTAAGATGCTTTCGGAATGTTAGCAGTGATGGGCTAAGTTTAATGTAGGGAGGGAGCAGGTACCACAGTTTAGAAGCGGCAACCACAAAGCGTTTGTCTCCCCATGTGACTTTATTTTGTGTGTGGGATTTGAAGCTGTTGGGCTGCAGATGAACATAATGTTCGACTAGGCGTGTAAACACAAATAGCCTTTTTTTTAAATTCTGGTCCAATGTTGTTCAATGCCTTATATGTGATACACAAGGCCTTAAACTTCGTACGGCTTCTAACCGGCAACCAATGTAGTTGACGAATGATGGGAGAAATATTACACTATTGGAGCACCAGTGCAACCAATGTAACAGAGCTGGGGCACCAGCGCAAGCAATGAAATACTGCTGGGGCACTGGTGCAACCAAAGTAACACTGCTTGAACATTTGTGGAACCAATGTAACACTGCTGGGGTACCAGTGCAACCAATGTAGCACTGCTGGTACACCGGTGCAACCAATGTAATAATGCTGGGGCACCAGTGCAACCAATGTTACACTGCTGGTGCACAGATGCAATCAATTTACCACTTCTATAGAACTGGTGCAACCAATGTAGCACTGCTTATGCACCGGTGCAATCAATGTTACCCTGCTGGGGCACCAGTGCAACCAATGTAACAATGCTGCTGCACAGGTGCAATCAGTGTAACACTGCTGGGGAACTGGTGCAGCCAACTTAACACTGCTGCTGCACTGGTGCAATCAATGTAACAATACTGGCCACTGGTGCAACAATGTACTACTGCACAACGCAACAGATGTAATACTGCTGGGGCACTGGTGCAAACATCATCATCATCATCATATAATCTTTATTTCGGTTCCAGATAAAACCATAAAAGATGCATCAACTATTTACATGTGCAATCGATTTATACAAATAACAATTTTTAACATTTTAAAAAACCAAAAAGAAGGAGATAGTTCAAAATATGGTAAGGGGAGGTAATCCAATTCAGTTGTGCATTTACCAACCAACAAATTCCATTAAAATATTTAAATAATTAAAACCTAGACATACTTTTTTTAAGAACAACAATACATTTAAAGCTTAGGCATTGTATCTTAGCCTAACTATGCCTATACATGATTTTATAAAATTCTAATTTTTTTTGCATTGGCATACCACTTCAATTAATTTCAAATAAGAAAATTAGCATTAAACCATAGGCTTTTTGTGCAAATTTATAGTCTCAAACCAACTTTTGCTCTTATGAGGCTCACGTTAAATAGAAACCTACTAACACTGAAAACAATTTTTTGAGATGTATCAGTTTTCAGTATTCTTTCTGTCTCGATACAGACTCTAATATTCAGATTGCGACAAATGGGTTTAATCCATTTGTTTCTTGGTTTGCCATATGCCGGGCAGAAGAATACTACGTGTGAGTCGTTTTCTTTGGGTGCATTTCGACATAAATCACAAAATTCATGGCTAATTCTGTCGTTGTTTATTGCTCAGTTTGATGTGTTGGTATTGATGTTCAATACACCATATCTAAACCTCATATACAGGGCCTTAGCCAGTGGTGGGCGTATCTCATCCATAAAAGTTTCAAACCTGGCTATTCCCTTGAATAGAAGAAACTTTGTTGTCAATGTGCCGTTACCGGCACAATGTAACACATCATCTGAATATAAATCCAAAAAGTAGTTTTTAACAATTTTTTGCTGGACATGGTCAGCTCTGTCGCAGCTTCCCAAAAGTTCTTCAAACCTAGTTTCTCGAACCAAAACAAGACATGTTGTATCCACGAAGTGCCCCTACTTTTATCAATTTCTAGGCTATCCTGCAGTCCCTCCTTGTAACGGACTAATTCAGGAGTTGACCACAGTCGTACCCAAAACAATAGGGGCCTTAACACAGCATGATTGTCCGTGCGTTTAACATTTAAATCCATTTGAATAGGTGTTAATGGTGTTCTAACTGGCAACCCCAGTACTCGCCTAATGAATTTATTGTCACCTAGTTCAAAACTCCTTTTCCAGTGTGGTCCCCAGACTTTGGCGTCATATAACGAAGCAGCTTGTACTTTGTGTTTAAAGACTTCCAGGGCAGGAGTTACTGCCTTTGAGACACTGCTCCCGTGCATTTTTATTATAGGGAACGAATTTAGAAGCTGGACAATTTGTTTTTTTCCAGCTGCTGTTTCCAAGACAACTTTGTGTCCAGCATTAGCCCCAGATAATTAACATTTTGTACGTATTCTAGTTTTTGGCCTCTAATAGCTAAATTCTTTTTTAAAGACTTGTGTGGATTTATTGCCATATAATTTGTTTATTTTAAAGTTTATGTTAAAGTATTATTAGTATTATTATTATTATTATTATTATTATTATTATTATTATTATTATTATTATTATTTTGCCAGAATTTATTTCAAGGCCCTTTTCATTGCAATATGTATTAAAAGAATTCAATAAAGCTTGTAAACCTTTGGGGGTTTCCGATATCAGTATGGTGTCGTCAGCAAATAGGAGAGCTGGCACGAAATCTCCGCCCAATTTAGGTGAATCATGTGCACATCCTTGTAAGTAACTCGGAGTATCATTAACGTAAAGCGAAAATAATGTAGGTGCCAACACGCACCCCTGGCGTACACCCGTTCTTCTCGGGATTGCCTTTGTTAATTCACCCCTCGGACCCCATCTTACTTTTGCGAAGTTTCCTTCGTGCAATCGTATTATTTGTGTCAGGAGCTCAACAGGGATGCCTAGATGTTTCAAGTCCTCCCAAAGCAGATTTCGGAGTACAAGGTCAAAAGCAGCCCTTCGATCTACGAATGCAATATACAAATGGCCCTTTTTTATATTTCCATATTTCCAGCATAAACATAAAAATCTAAAAACCTGATCGATTGTACTCGTTTGTATTCTGAATCCTGGTGCAATCAATATAAAAGTGCTAGGGAATCAGTGCCACCTATGAAACATTGCAGGTGCACTGGAGCAACCAATGTAACACTGCTGATGTACCGGTGCAACCAATGTAAAACTACTAATGCACAGGTGGAACAAGTGTAACACTGCTGTGGCACCGATGCAACCAACACAACACTGCTGGAACACTGGTGAAACCAATGGAAATTTACTGGGGCACTGGCGCAACCAATGTAACACTGCTGGGGCACTGGTGCAACCAATGTAACACTGCTGGGGCACTGTTTTAACCAGTATTATACTGCTGTGGCACGTTACAACCAATGTAACACTCCTGGGGCACCGGTGCAACCAATGCAACACTGATAGGGCACCAGTGCAACCAATGCAACACTGATGGGCCACCATTGGAACCAATGAAACACTGCTGAGTCACCAGTGCAACCAACATAACACTGTTGAAGCACCAGGGCACCAACGTAATCCTGCTCGGGCACCGGTTCAACCAACATAACACTGCTGGGGCACCAGAAAGACCAATTAAACACTGCTGACAAACTGATGAATCCAATGCAACACTGCTGGGGCACCGCTGCAACCAGTGCAAGACTGCTGGGACACCAGTGGAACCAATGTAATAATGCTGGGGCACTGGTTTAACCAATGAAACACTACTTGGGCACCAGTGCAACTAACGTAACATTGCTGAAGGACCGGTGCACCAACATAACAATGCTGGGACACTGGTGCAACCAATATAGCACCGCTGTGGCATCAGTACAGCTAATGCTGACAAACTGATGAATCCAATGTAACACTGCTGGTGCACCGCTGCAACCAACTTAACAATGCTGGGGTACCATTGCTGCCAGTGTAACACTGCTGAAGCACCGGTGCAAACAATGTAACACTGTTGGGCACTGTTTCAACCAACGTAACACTGCTGTGGCAGCGTTACAACCAATGTAACACTGCAAATGCAACGATGCAACCATTGTTACACTGCTGGGGCACCGCTGCAACCAATATAACACTGATTGAAAATCAGTGCAACCATCATAGCACTGCTGCAGCACCAATGCAATCAATGCAACACTGCTGGGGCACTGGTGGAACCATTGCGACACTGCTGGGACACAGGGACAACTATTGCAACACTGCTGGCGCACCGGTAGAAGCATTGTATCCCTATTGGGGCACCCGTGCAAACAATGAAATGGTGCTGGGGCAGCATTGCAACAAATGTAACACTGCTGGGGCACCTGTGCAAGCAAGACAACACTGCTGGGGCACCGGTGATACCAATGTAACACTACTGGGACACCAGCGCAAACAGTAAAATGGTGCTGGTGTACCAGTGCAACCAATATAACACTGCTGGGAAACCAGTGCAACCAACATAGCAATGCTGGGGCACCGGTTCAACCAACGTAGCACTGCTGGGGCACCGTTGCAACCAATATAACACTGGTAGGGCACCGGTGCAACCAATGTAACACTGCTGGGAAACCAGTGCAACCAATGTAACACTGCTGGGGCACCAGTGCAACCATTGTAACACTACTGAAGCGCCTCTGCAATCAGTGTCACACTGCTAGGGCACCGGTGCAACCAATATAACACTGCTGGGAAACCAGTGCAACCAATGTAGAACTACTAGTGTTCTGGGGCAGTGAATGTAACACTGCTGAGGAACTGGTGCAAATAATGTAGTACTCCCGCTGCACTGGTGTAAACAAGGTAGCACTGCTGGTGCACCGGTGCAACACTGTTGATGCACTGGTGCTACCAGTATAACACTGCTGGGCACCAGTGTGACTAAGGTAGAACTTCTGGGGAAGGGGTGCAACCAACGTAACATTGCTGCTGCACTAGTGCAACCAATGTAACATTGCTGCTTTAGCTGGGAAATCAGTGCAGCCAATATAACACTGCTGGGGCATGAGTGCAACCAAAGTAACACTGCTGGGGCTTTGGTGCAACCAATGTAACACTGCTGGAAAACCAGTGGAATCAACGTTCCCCTGCTGGGATACTGGTGCATCCAACGTAACACTGCTGGGTTACCGGTACAGCCAACGTAACACTGCTTGGGCACCGGTGCAACCAATGTAACAATGCTGTGGGGCACTGGTGCAACCAATTTTACACTGCTGCCTCACCAGTGCAACCACAGTAACACTGCTGGGGAACCGGTGACATCAATGTAGTACTGCTGGTGCTCCTGTACAACAAATGTAACACTGCTGGGGGACTGGTGCAACCAATGTAAGACTACTGGCGCACCAATTCAATCAGTGTAACACTGATGGGGCACCAGTGCAACCAATATAGCACTGGTGGGGAACATGCAACCAATGTAACACTGCTGGGGCACTGATGCAACCAATATAACACTACTGACATACTGGTGCAATCAGGGTAACACTGCTGGGGCACCTGTGCAACCAATATAACACTACTGGGATACCAGTGCAACCAATGTAGCACTACTGGTGCACCGGTGTATCAACGTAACACTGCTGAGGAACCAGTGCAAATAATGTAGCACTGCTGGTTCACCAGCGCAACCAATGTAACACTGCTGGTGCACTGATGCAACTAATGTAACACTGTTGATTCACCAGTGCAACCAATATAACACTGCTTGTGCACTGGTGCAACCAATGTAACACTTACACACTGGTTCTACCAGGGTAACACTGCTGGGGAACAGGTCCAACCAATGTAAAACTGCTTGGGCACCAGTGCAACCAATGTATGTCTGCTGGGGCACCGGTGTGACTAATGTAACACCATTGGTGAACTAGTGCAACCAACGTAACACTGCTGCTGCACCGGTGCAATCGATGTAACACTGCTGCAAATTTGACCTTTGTTGTATTAACAGAACTATTTTCTACATTGTAAAGGTTTTAAATACCCATGT
Organism: Lissotriton helveticus; assembly: GCF_964261635.1. Taxonomy (NCBI): domain Eukaryota; kingdom Metazoa; phylum Chordata; class Amphibia; order Caudata; family Salamandridae; genus Lissotriton; species Lissotriton helveticus. Next base: position 1,692,755,695 of record NC_136069.1, on the reverse strand, counting down.
AAAAAAAAGCAGTACTTACTTACAATGTAACACTGCTGGGGAACCAGTGCAATCAATGTAGCACTGCTGGTGCACCGGTGCAGCCAATACAACACTACTGGGTACCTGTGGAACCAATGTAAAACTGCGGGGGCACTGGTGCAATCGATGCAACAAAGCTTGGGCACCGGTGCACCCAAAGCAAGACTGCTTGGGCACTGCATCAACCAATGCAACAGTGCTGGGGCACTGGTGGAACAATGCAACACTGCTGGGGCACCAGTGAAACCAATGCATAACTGCTGGGGTATTGGTGTAACCAACATAACACTGCTGGGGTACCGGTGCAGCCAACGTAACACTGCTTGGGCACCGGAGCAACCAATGTAGCACTGCTGCTGGGGCACTGGTGCAACCAATGTAACACAACTGATGCACCGGTGCAATCAGTGTAACACTGCTAGGGCACCAGTACAACCAATATAACACTGCTGGGAAACCAGTGCAACCAAGATAGCTCTGCTTGTGCACTGGTGTAACCAACGTAACACTGCTGGGGAACCAGTGCAACCAATATAGCACTGCCGGTGCACCGGTGCAGCCAATGTAACACTGACACACTGGTGCACCGGCGCTACAGTGTAACATTTCTAGGCACCAGTGCAACCAATTTAATACTGCTGGGGCACCGGTGCAACTATCGTACTACTGCTGGGGCACTGGTACAACTAAAGTAACACTGCTGGGGAACCGGTGCAACCAATTTAACACTGCTGCCTCACAGGTGCAACCAATGTAACACTGCCGTGGAACCGGTGCAATCAATGTAGCACAGCTGGTGCACCGTTGCAACCAATATAACACTGCTGGGGCACCAGAGCAACTACTTTAACTATGCTGGGCAACCAGTGCAATGAATTTAGCACTGCTGGTGCACCAGTGCAACCAACATAACAATGCTGGTGTACTGGTACAACCAATGTAACACTGCTGGTGCACCGGTGCAATCAATGTAACTCTGCTGCTGCGCTGGTGCAACCAGTGTATCGCTGATGGGGCACAGTTGCAACCAATGTAACATTGCTGGGCCACCATTGAAACAGTGTAACACTGCTGGGGCACCGGTGCAACCAGTGTAACACTTCTGTTTGGCGACTGGCCATTTGTGGTCTTCTAATTGGGCGAATAGGGCTGTCTCCCTCCAGTCTTCTTCCTCGGTCCAATGTTATTTTATTAAGTCCTCCATATAGGGGTAGTCATTACCCAGAACCAGGGCCTCGGATAACTTAGGGATGAGTCCTATGTTAAGGGATACTGGTTTGACTGATGACTCATGTTGGAAGCTTACTTCCGGGGTTGCATAGGATTTGTTGTCTCTGTGCACATTCTGAATGTTTACAATTCCAGTAGTGTGTTGTACTCCTCTCGTCTTAGCCTGGTGTTGCATTACTCTTTGGAGGCACCCTGTGTCTATCAAGGCCTCCCGAGGTTCCACGTTGATCGGTACTTGTTGGTGATAGGGTGGGGACTTTTGCCCCTCTGGTGAACATAAAAAGGACCTTGTTAACCCCACTTCCATGGGCTCTTCCTTTTGGGTTTATATCCGGGCAATATGGCCAAACATTCCATAGTGAAAGCACCACAGTGCAGTGCTAGCTGGAAGTCTACAAACAACATGAGCAAAAGAAGCAGTTACAGCATCTGGAAATGTCTGTCGGAAAATGAAGGCTCTGCAGAATCTCATCAACCACTATCAATTGTAGGTCAAGCTATGAAAACTCTGCAGCGCTATGTGGAGTTCCACAAGAGGGTAGAGTTGTTCGCCACACCCGTTCGCATGATGTTTTTATCATACGCAATGCGAAGTGCATTCTCGTGCTGGAAATCGCACTCGAATAGTAGTACACGGTTCGCAAGGGCACAGCCTTTTTGTTTTTTGCTTTGTTTATGGTGCTGGGACATACTTAGTAATCCCTCCTAATCTGTTTAATCCTACCCCTCTGAAACCTATCTACCACTCATTTTTATTTATTAACTTACCCTGTGACTTTGTGTTTTTGTTATTTTACATTTTTAATTTGTTTTGTGTTTATTTGCTTAGCTTTTGTACTTTTGTACATTTTGCTTTACTTCCTCATTTTTTTCCTTCTTTCCTTCTTTTTCCTTTCTGTTTCTTGTCTTCCCCCCACCCAGCAACACAGCAGAGTGGGGGAGCATCAGCACCAGGCCTGCCCGAACCACCCAGGGCACCAGCACCTTCCAATCGGCTACACTGTGACGGGGTGCAGCCTGTGCCATTTCATCTTAGGTGGAGGTGGCTGTGCTAGTTTTTTACGTGCAGCACCACTTCACCTCCACTCTAATAGCAGACGGCAGGCCTGGAAGTGGCTACGGCCTCGGGGAGTGTCGGCAGCACTGGGAGAGTGTATGCCGAGCTCTGCGCCACAGTTCAGCGGTCTGGCGCACACAACAGCTGATGCAACGGTGGGCTGACCTCCTAGATAAGGATCAGGACCTGCTTGACCTGCTTGTAATGGAGCCTGCGTGTAGGAGGGGAGATCAGATTTAGAAATTTTAGAAATTTAGAAACATTCAATGTTACTGCGATTGCTTCCCCCCATCAAAATATTTTTGGGGAGATAACTGTACTAATAACCTTTTTTTATTTTGTTTATTTCTTACATCAGCATCTGGGGCAAAAGGGATACCAGGGAGGCTAGTGAGGGAGCTGGACATTCCTCGACGAGTACCACTGGAGATGGTTCTGCTGGCCCCAGTAAGTCCTCCATTTGTTAATATTATTATTTCCACAACCTTTACATTATTTTTCCTTTTTATTGTGCCTGTCTTGCCATTTTTTTCCAGCTCGTCTTAATTTTGTTTCCTAAATTTTCCTTATCCTAACATGATCCGATCTACTCATTTTATATATTTCAAGTTTCTGTACTTGACTTCAAACTGCCTGCACTAGTCTGTATGTGAATTCCTTTCTTCTGCTTTGTCAGTATACTCACTCAGTAAGCTTTCCTTTTCCCCGTTTATATTTTGTGGACAGGTGGTACTCTAAGACTCCGAGAACCCACTTTAGGTCAGGAACTCTGCTGTGAAGATTCCATGCCCAAGTAGGGTATTCTATGCAAGTTTGTTGAAAAGGCTTTCTTTTTCTTGCTTAAACAGTAAAACAAGAGAGTGGCCATGGTCATGGTGGACCCCCCAATGTTGTGTATGTATTATATCATACAGTATAGTATTCAAGCAGTTAGTTGACAGTGAAAACCAATCAAAAGCAGATCTGGTGGCTGATGCTCCTGTTCCTGTTGTTGCTGGTGTTCTTGTGTTGGTTTTGGCTGCTGTGAGCCAATAGCTCTGACCTCAGACTCTGGAGTTGAAGGCTGCACTGCAGAACGTATGCTCTGGAGGAGTGGGCCTCTAATTACCAGCCTTTCTTTTTCTAGATCGCTGGCTTGCTCAGCAATCTGCGTCTTATAGTTTGAAACATACATGTATGAAAAAATTTAAGTTGCCAGTAATTGTACTGTGGATCAAGCATTATGGCGCAAATGTAATGTTTGGCTGACACAGTGCCTCTTTGCACACTTGTACTAACAGATAAGTGAAGGATAAGCTTTAAACCAACTCATGCACATCTTTTTTTTCATCCACAACTGCGTACATTTCATAAACCTCCTTTAGCTGCTCCTGTAGCATTTGCAACAACATGATATCTTGCCCCATGGTACTGTCCTCCTTGATGACTTCCTGTATGAAAACCTCAAAAGGGAGCAACATCTCTGTCTGGCATTTGACCAGGCCCCATTGGTCCATCTCAGAGATCATGCCTTTCACAGATGCATCCCCTCTTTGCATGACATATTCATTAATTGGTCTGCACTGCTCAAACAGACACTGCAACATGTAATAAGTCGAGTTCCAACATATTGGCACCTCCTGAATGAGAGCTTTAACTGACACTCTGTTATGAAGCTGAATGACCCTCAACTGCTTCTGGGTTTAAAAGAATGGCTGAAATGAGTGCAGATTCTTCTGCAAGTGGACAGTAAGGTGCTTGAGAAAGTCAGGTACAATTATGTTGATGCAGTGTGCAAAACACAGAACCCTGAAGTAGCCACCTGCTGCCATGCCCATAATAATCTTACTGTCATTGTCCGTGTCAGCAAATCCAATGTTAAGCCCTCTTGGTTGCAGCCATTCAAAGATCTTTTCATTAAAGTCATCCAAGCTGTTTGTAGCAGTATGGGATTTCTCCATGGCAAGCATGGGTACTGTTGCATACTGCAGAGCATCATTAAAAATGTTGGCAGTGTCATCACTCAAAGATATAATTTCTCGAGCGCGCACCCAAGATAGTCGCGTGAGCTCAGAGCTCCCGGACCTTCGCCACCTCCATCGACTATCCTGCAACTAATCCTGATTTGGACGACGGGCTTTTGTAGTCGAGAACCTGCTGACCACTTATCCGTTTGCGAATTTCGATTTGGTCTCCGGGAACCGAATATATGGATTTTTGAATAATTGCGGCCTGCTCCATGGCACTGCCCCGGGCTTGCCTACTCTGCCAGCCGGGTAGTAATTGAATAACAACGGCCTGCGCTACCCTCCCTTGCCCGGTCTTCTACTTTCAGTTTCGATTCTGACGAGCCTACGTCATTGACCTTGCCTTGGTCGCCCTGGTTGCTTGCTCCACTCAACTATTCGCAACATCGCTCGGAGATCCGGACTTTCTTGCTCTTTGCCTAGTGACTGGTCCTCACTTTATTCTCTGAGCTTCTGCGGGCACATCGAGTGTAGCCATTTTCACTAGGTCTCAGAATACCCTCCGGGGCACACGACCTAAGATGGCCACCAAGCCTGAAGCAGAGAGACGCAAGACCAGACCGGCAGCTCGAGGAGGTTCTGTCCAATCCAACGTCATGGACCGATATACCCTCACTAAGAGCTCTCCGAGCGGAATGGCTAAACCCCCGGCCGGCATTGAGGACGAATCCCTGCTGGGTGATGACCCGTCGTTGAAAGACGTCATGTGCGCCATTGCCGGGATGAAGGCCGCGATGGGACAACAGTATGAGGCCCTAACCCACAAGCTGGACACTGTTGCCATAGATGTCAATCTGATCAGGGCGGATCTCGCAAAAACCAATGAAAAGGTCAAGTCTCTCGATCTGAAGACTACTAGTCTTACCACCGACGTCTCTGACCTACAGACGGAGGTCGGTAATCTGAGATCCGCCCGTGACTATCTCTCCCGTCGCTTGGACGATTTTGAGGGCCGAGCACGACGGAACAACGTCCGACTGGTCGGTGTCCCGGAGAAGACGGAATCGTCAGCTGTGGACCTACTGGTGGAGGACCTTATCCTCAATCATTTAGCGCCCAAGGGCCTGAGCAAGTTTTTTGCAGTAGAACGGGCCCACCGTGTCCCGGGTGGCCCGCCCAAGCTGGGTGCCTCTCCGCGCCCCATCATTGCGCGGATTTTCAACTTTCGTGACAGAGATGTGATACTGCAGGCTTCCCGCACATCAGGCCCCACGGAATATGAGAACGCTGCGGTCAGCTTTTACCCGGACTTCACCCAACAAGTCCAGAAGCAGCGGCTGGGATTTCAAGGAGTGAAGAAGAGACTGAGAGACAGGGACATGAAATATGCCATGCTTTTCCCGGTTCGATTGCGTATCGTCCACAACGATAGAACATTTTTCTTTGACCATCCTGAAGCGGCTAATGACTGGTTGGACTCGCTGCCTACGGGACGAGGGCGATTTGAACAATTGGAATCTTCCGGTGGAGCGGAGGGCGGCCCGACGGAGCAGGAATAGGGAGCGACATCGGCTCCCGGACCAACGTTTTGACTTTCGGCAGTGGTTCGATGCTATACTGATAATGATTGCTACTCCATTGTCTTACTGGGGTGTGGGTGAGGGGCGGGTGAGACTTCCTCCTCTGGGGTTCTTTTCGTAGATTAGTTGTATGTTAGGGCGACAGGCACGCTGCGAGTTGGGGTGGCTTTTGAGTCTAACGCAGGGGTGCGGGGTGGGGGTATGATGTTGTTCTGGGGGGTTGAGAAGGTCAGGGATGTGTTTCTTTGTTTTTTTCAAGGCATAATGCTGATGATCTTCTGTGTTGTGGTGTCGCGGCTGGTGTGGGGGGGGACTTGGGGTGGAATCTGGGATGGGGGTAGGGGACTACGGATACTATGTTGGAACGTACATGGTCTGGGAGACAGAATTAAGCGGGGAGTGGTCTTGCAGTTACTGAGACGCTTGTCCCCTGATGTGGTTTTGCTTCAGGAGACGCACTTGCTGGGAAATACCTGCCACGCCATGAATAGGCGTGGCTATCGTCTCATTGCACACTCAGGTTTCACTTCTGGCTCCAGAGGGGTGGGCATTCTAATCCGGACCTCCCTCCCCCTCGCTGTTGACGACATTATACTTGATGATAGAGGGCGGTACGCCGCCATTGTGGGGCATTGGGAGGGTAGGGTGGTTACATTATTTTCTGTTTACATACCCCCAGGTCTTCAAACTACGACCTATGCAGATCTGGGAAGAGTGATTCTGGGCGTCCCCGAGGGTTTGCTTGTAGTCGGGGGAGACTTTAATTCCGTAGTATCTGGGATGTGTGATCGTTACCCTCCCCGAGTTCTCGCTAAGTTCCAATCCTGGCTTGGGGACTTCATGGAGGCGCTGGGGCTGACCGATTGTTGGTGCTTACATCATCCTGGGCAACAACAGTATACCTTTCACTCTGGAGCCCACGGCAGCCTTTCGAGATTGAATTATGTTTTGATGCCCTCCTCCCAGGCTTCTCGTATAGGGGAGGTGAAACATCTTGCCAGGGGTATTTCGGATCATTCCCCGCTGTGGTTGGTTGTGAACGCACATGGGGGATCGGAGGGTCGAGTGGCCCCGATCAACCCATGGTGCCTCCGTGATCCTAAGATTAGAGCGGAACTACTTAAGACAATTGATCAATACTTTGCCGAAAATGTGGGGTCAGTATCCTCCTCTGTCTCCTTGTGGGAGGCGTACAAAACTGTAATTCGGGGACAGGCCCTCTCGTCGATTGGCAATGTTAAGAGCTGTAGACGAGAGGAGGTTGTTCGTCTTGAGACTGAAATTACCGTTCTTGAGGGAGAGTTTGATGCTGGGGTCTCCCCTGAGAGGCTTCATCTGTTGGACCTAAAACAACATGAGTACAGAGCTCTGGTGACTGATGCAGCGAAGGAGATGAGTCGTGAACAGCAGGGACGTATGTATGATGTGGGAGATAAGGCTGGGAAGTTGCTTGCTTGGTTGGATAGGAGAGAATGCGCGAGTCGAGTGGTTCCTGTTATAGTTGACGCGAATGGTGAAAGTATCACGGACCCTGCTGGGATTGTTGAGAGGTTCGCCGATTATTTTCGGGTAGTGTACTCCCCTGTGTCCGATAGACCGGAGCAGGACTCCCACATGCTTTTACGCGATATCTCGCTGCCATGCTTGTCTGATTCAGAGAGGGACCTGCTGGAAGCTCCGCCCACGGCGGATGAAGTTGCGACCGCTATCCGTTCGATCCGCTCCGGGAAGGCCTCGGGCCCTAATGGACTCCCTATAGAACTCTACAAGCTCCGTCCGGATGTGCTGGCACCATATATGAGATCTATGTTTTTGGAATCACTGGCAGAAGGGTTTCTTCCTCCTGACCAGAGATTTGCTTCCATAGTGGTTATTCATAAAGAGGGTAAGCCACGTGACCGCTGCGAATCATACAGGCCTATTTCCCTAATAAATGCTGAACCCAAGATCCTGGCCAAAGTTCTTGCTAATCGTCTGGTGACTGTTATAAGCAATCTGGTTCATCCAGACCAGTACGGATTTATACCACAGCGCAATACGGCACTTAATCTTCGGCACCTGCATGGAGTCCTCGCGCGAGCGGGGACATTGAGAGAGTCGGCCATCTTGGCGTCTTTGGACGCCACCATGGCGTTTGACACGATTGAATGGCCCTATCTTTGGGCGGTCCTTTCCAAATTCGGGTTTGGGCCCACCTTTATCCGTTGGGTTCGATTGCTTTATGCTGATCCTTTAGCCCAGGTAGTGGTGAATGGACGTGTCTCGGCCCCCTTTGCTCTCGGTAGAGGTACGCGCCAGGGCTGTCCTCTGTCCCCACTCTTGTTTGCCCTTGCTTTAGAGCCACTGGCGGCTTGGCTATGATGGGAACCATCCATGAAGGGCATTTGATGGTCTCCGGAATTTGAAGACCGTGTATCTCTGTATGCAGATGATATCCTTTTGTACCTCACATCGCCCCGAAAGTCGTTAATCGTCCTTTTCGATGTTTTGACTTCTTTCCGTAAGAATTCCGGCTTAGTTATAAATTGGTCTAAATCTTGCGTTTATGTTCTCTCCGGTGATGCTCCTCTCCTGCCCCGTGATTGTCCTATTCCGGTGGTACTAGATGGTTTCAAATATCTGGGAATCTTTGTCACCTTGGACCCCACACTTCGGTATGAACGCAATCTGCTGCCCCTTCTCAGACGCCTTCGGGCAGATGTCGGGACTTGGAGCAGACTACCCCTTTCTCTCTTGGGACGAGCTGCGTTGTTTAAGATGATGTCACTCCCCCGATTCCTTTATGCGCTTCAAAACACGCTTGATGTTGTGCCAGCGGAATATTTTCGTGAGATTGAGAGTCTACAGCGGCAATTGTTATGGGGGGGCCGTCCTCGCATCGCCCTCTCGAAGCTTACACTCCCTTGGTACGATGGCGGCATCGCTCTCCCGGACATTCGTTGCTATTACTTGGCCTCTCAATTGGGGGCCATCAACCATGGCACCTACACTCCCCCACTACATCCGGCTTTTGCGATGGACAGATGGTTGCTACCCGGTGGGGACTACAATAGGGCTCTGTATGCGAAATCAGCTGGCGAAACTGTTACGGGCCCCACCAAAACAGCAGTGCAGGTGTGGCGTAGAGCTACGGCGGCCACGGGATGGGCCGACAGGCCGACCCGGGCTACCCCACTATATGCTTCGGATAAACTGGGCTCCCTTTGGCAATCGAAGGGATTTGATCAGTGGGACATGATCGGGATCAGTAGGGTAGATGACGTATGGCTCAAGGGCAGGGTCAAGACGTTTGAGGAATTGAAAGTTGAGTATGGGCTGAATGATAGGGAATTCTTCAGATATGCGCAAGTCCGGCATGCGGTCTTGTCTGTTTTTCCACTAGGCTCGGACGTGCCGGAGGCATCCCCGCTCGAGGATCGGATTCTGGATGGTCACGTTCCTGATAGCACGATCTTGCTAATTTATAAAAAGTTGATCAATACCAGGACTGATCTACTAGATGTTGTGGACCAGAGATAGTCTAGAACTCGATGATGAGGACTGGCAGTCCGCAATTTCTTCCCCGAAGGAAGTGGCTATCCCGGCACGTCTTCGGTTCGTCCAACTAAAAATTTTGCATCGGGTGTATGTGACTGGCCCACGTCTGGTTCGAATGGGATTTTCTATAGATGGATTGTGCAGGCGCGATGCGGTATGGTGGCTACGTTCCTTCATATTATCTGGGAATGCCCTGCTGTGATACGTTATTGGAACCGCGTGCATGAAGTAATGAGTGAGGTCACGGGAGTGCGATTAATGCCTGAAGCGCGAAGATGCTTGTTGAATGTCTGGGAGCCGAATGACTACAATCAAGCGCAGCTCCGCTGGGCGACCTTGGGCAATATGGTTGCCAAGCGTGATATTGCCCAATTGTGGGGCGCTCAGAAGCCTCCGACACTTCTGGGGTGGACACAAAACATGGATTGGTGCATGTTTCGAGAAAAAACTGTGTATGTTTCCCGTGGCAAACCAGGCAAGTGGAACGCATACCGTGGAGATATATGTACTCCCCCAATGTCGGAATTTGATGCTGATTTGTCTTCCTCCCAACCTGACGTTTCCTCCGCAGGAATATAGTTGTTTAGTATATATTTTGGTCTCCTTTCCCCCCCCCTCTCCCCCCCCCCCCCAATTATTGATTGCACTACTGCTTGATTCCTCTATATACCCCCCCACGGGCCACGTGATGACACGTTTTAATGTACTGCCTTGTTTTGTATTGTTCTTTTGTTTTCTTGTTTTAAAATTAATAAAAAGTTTTCACCAAAAAAAAGATATAATTTCTCTAACACCCACAAAAGAAATCCATTGTGCAGTGATGCACATGTAATCATTGGCCTGGCGTCTGGTCCACATGTCTGTCATCAGTTGGATAGTGTGAAAAGCACTCTTCTGCAAAGCTGGTCCAAGCAAATCCAGCACATTGTGATTTAGGGCTGGAACAGCAACTGGCAAAATAAGAACGGCTGGGAACCTTCCACTTTGGGCAGATGGCTGCACCAAATTCTAGAAAACCCACCCCTTCCACAAAAGTAAAAGGGAGGAGGCCCAGAGCTAAAATTTTAGCCAGATTTGCAATGTACAAACGTTGAGTGGTTGAGTTCGTACTGCCCCTCTTGTCTAAATATGATGACAGGAATAGTAGCCTGGATTTTTTACATTTCTGGTACCACTAAGGCAGGCAACTTCTTCTTGAGACTGAAAGCAGAAGGTGGTAGGCTCAATGTGCATCTCAGCGGGGCATTCACTATATTCTCTTGCCTTGGTTTCTCAACCTGACTCTGGTGCCATTGTTATGTTGCTGATGTGAGCGATACTAATGCACTGCTGAGGACAGGGCTGTTTTGCGTAATGAAAATGTCACTCTCTTCTTCACCTTCCATCGTGATCAGAGCAGATTCAGATTCCCTGCTCTCACCACCTTCACCAATACCACTTGCAGTTTTTTTGCTAAGGTACGCCTCCCAGCGGATTGTGTGGTGATTTCTCAACTGGGTTGTTTGGCCTCCTATACCATATTTTAGCCTACCCCAATGATCACCTTCTCCGCACATGGAGCACATGGCAGCTCCTTGTTGCTAACTGTACAGAAGTCCCAAACTTGGGAGACCCACTTTCTGACAATGGTGCCACTGCCAATGTCAGAAGAAGTGGCTGTGGGTGGGTGTTTTGACATTTGCCTCCATGCAGTGCCTACTTATACTGAGGTGGTTGCGGATGTAGGTTGGTGCCGGGGCCTTTACGATATGGAAGCTGGTGAGGGTGTTGGTGGTGTCTGTGCCATATCCCTCAGAGCAGGTTGAGATGGGGTAATGTTGGTATCACTGCAAAGCTTTCTCAACAAGGAGAAAGCGACTCTGAGCACAACATGGGGGACCCAATGGTCTTATTCCATCAAACCAAAATGTAAATCGCCAGGTAAAAGAAAAAAGTTCATCTGAAGTTCAAGTTTTTTATTCAACCAAAGGTTTAAAGATGTTGATTCATCAATCAAAAAGAAATGTATTCAAAAACGTGTCTCCATCATTGAGAACAGTTTAAATGATGATCACATATCCCGATGCATTTCGGGCAACGCCCTTCTTCAGGGGATTACTCTACAAAACAATCCAAAATAAAGACTGTTCAAATATGTATAAAATCATATGTATAAAATCAGGTAAATACATAATGGTGCTCATAGGTGATCGAAGTAAGTAAAGTGGCAGGTACCACAAAGAGAAAACAAACCATTAGCCAAAGTAACCACACTCCAAGCAGTGTAGAAAGAATTGTGCAATGTCAGGAACACGAAAATAAGTAATCACCAGTAATAGCGTGCTGTGTTCAGAAAGCTAAAACAAGTAACTGTGTGCCAAAGTCGTATATGTGAATCAAGAAAACGCGCATCGTTTACACCAAGAGTCGAAGAAATCAATAAAACCGCTTCGTGAGTGCCGCATGCAAAGTCAACAGTCTAGTGGAGTCCCGTAGAGGGTACTTACAGACACGTGAAACAGTTCAAGCTCCGCGGTGTGCCGCAGAGACAAAGTTCAGCCAGAAAGGACGCTAGTCCACAGGTTAATGGCGAGAAGGTGTAAGCAACATAGAAAAAAGACTGATTCTCAAAAATAGAAACAAACGATAGACACAGAAGAATAGTAGTCTGAAAAGTATCGCCATGAAGAAACGGGATAGAGTTCAGAGAAAAGACCCACCAAATTAGAAGTGCGAAAAACCAGATAGAACATAAAAATGAGTGCAAATTAAAAATAGAATTAAGAGGTGTGAAAGTAACAAGTAACTGCAAGGAATAGAATATTACAGGTAACATAGAAATTCCATCCGGTCATTAAGCCCGTGGGGCACCATGGTGGACATGAATCGGATCCAAAAGTTCTCTCTTTTGAGAAGGGTATTCTTGTTGTTCAAAGTAACCTTGACTTGTTCCAATATAAGGAATTTCAATTGTGCCACACCGTGTCTGTTTTCATTGAAATGGTTTGCCACACTGGATTTCTGGTTGTGAGTGCGAATGTTACTTTTATGTTCAAGGATTCTAACCCGAATCTTTCTCTCAGTATGTCCAACGTAACATTTCCCACAAGGGCATTTCAACATATATATGACATTGCTGCTATTACAGGTAGCATTAACACGCAGTTTAATCATGTGTCCTTTCATCGGATGATGGGTGGTGTTACCCGGAATGCAATTGTTACAATTGCTACAATTGTAACAGGGTTTGAGTCCCGTTTAGGAGGAGACGGTAATAGTAGGGTTGGGTTGACTTAGTATTTCTTTCAGATTTCTGCCATGAGTAAATGCAAACATGGGAGGTTGTCTGAATAGTCCTTGGAAATCATGTTCCATAGCAAGAATAGGCCAATGTTTACGGATGATGTATTGAAATTTGTTGGATATCTTCGAATGTTTGGAGACCACGACCATGCGATCAGTGTGTTGCTTAGGTTTAGGTTTGAGAAGTTCACTCCTGCAAGTTTTTTCTGTTCTTTCTACAGCTAAGTCCAGGATAGGGGTAGGATATCCCCGAGCCTTAAGTCTCTCCAAGGTAAGTTTCATTTGTTTCTTGCTTTCTTGTTCATTAGAAACAATGCGTTTGACACGAAGAAGTTGAGCATAAGGTAAGTTGTTTTTTAGACCTGTACGATGAAAACTTTTATAGTGTAGTCTTGAATTCCTGTCAGTGGGTTTCCTGAAGATAGTAGTGAACCACTCACCTGGTTCTCTATGAATTTCTACATCCAGGTAATGAACACATTTCTCACTGTATTCCCAAGTAAATTGAATTCTCTCGTTGAAGGTGTTCCATGTGTTAAGAAAGTTAACTAAATTGTCAACTGATCCACTCCATAACAAAAACACATCGTCTATGTATCGAAGATACAATTTTCCATGTTGAAGCCAGCTATTTTGACAAACAATGTAGGACTCCTCGAATAGTTTCATGTAAATGTTGGCGTAGCAAGGAGCTGCTGAATTTCCCATGGCGGTGCCATTCAATTGTAGTATCCATTTGTCCAGTACAGTGAAGTAACTGTGATACAGTGTAAACATGGTGAGTTGCATTAGAAAAACTTTTAGATCGGGATCTAAATCAGATGCAGCCAACACTTGTTCGATGGCTTCTATACCTCCCTCCCTAATGTTGGTATCCTCTGCACTAGCATCCATGATGACTGGGTTGTCGTCATCCTCCCCTTATTCATCCATCACTCTTTGGCTTCTAGGAACCTTCCTTTTCCCTATCCTCTCCTGGCTTGTCTCAGACTGCGGTGGCATCCACGTGGAGTCTTGATCATCAGAAGGGGGTCTTGGAGAAAAAGATGGTGAAGTACCCTTCCTTTGTCTTGCTGGAGATCTGGAAGACAATGGATTCCTGAAAGAGGGGCTTCTTCTACTTCCTCAGTACGAAGCTCAATCTCCTAAACTGCTCCTACTTTGAGAGGCACTACTATTACTGGCTGCAGCTGTTGTTGTCCACTTCTGGGTTTCCTGCAATGATTGGGTGCTACTTTGTAAAACAGATAAGTCCAGAGATAAGACCATTTCAACGTTACTGCTCATCAGCACCAGACATGGGTTTGGGCCTAGGTTAGGGTGGGTTCGCTGATGTGGGCTGCTGCTATTATCTTGCTGCCCAAAGGCCAGTGCTGCAGGCATAAGTTTGCTGGAAAAGGCTCTGGCCAGCATGACAGTGGGAGAATTCATCTTTTTGTCCTCCCAACTGTGCGTTTTCTTGGGAGAACCTTTCTTTGGGGCAATCTTGAAGCTGTGAGTTGGCAGTAGCACTGAGCTAGACAAGCTGTAGAAACAGCTGCGTTGTGTGGTCATGTGTCACGTCATGCACAGGACTTTTGTCTGGCAGTATTATGAGTGATGTTGTCTCTTGTGCACCTAAGAGCAAACAAGGAAGAACATCAGTGAAACGTGGCATTGTTGCTGTTGAATTAGTAGCATCATTTAGTATGGTTACTTAAATTATAAATAATTAATAATACTGTGTATTCGGTATCCATTCGAAAAACCATATCAACATAAACTTTCACCACGTACACTTATGAAAGATAAGAAAGACCAACAACACACAGATGTAACAGTTTGTTGTATGCGCATCAATTTGGGAATGGGATGTGGCATTCAGGGAAGTGGAGCTGACAGCAGAAAACTGCCAATGGAATAATCCTTAAAAATTAATGCGGTTGTGCGACTGTGCAGCACCAATAGCACATGGGATTGATGCTGTATGTTAGGAAAATGGGAAAAAGAACATTAAAATTAAAAAATAAAAATTAAAAAATGATTTAAATTTTTTTACAAAAATTGGACAATTAGAAAAATAAAAAATAAATAGATTTTTTTAAGTTGAAAACATTGCAAACAAATAAAAAACTAACAAAGATTTTTTTTTTAAAAAGGACAAAATTAAAATTCTATAAAAATTTTTGTGAAAAAAAAGAGAAAATATAATTGCTGATGTGTTAGGGGAAGGGGCTACTACTACCATGAGAATTGATTTAGAAACCAACTGGGATTTGGGCAGCAAAGAGTGATGCAGAAGAATTGTTTTAATAGTATGTAATACTATATAAAACACTGTTCATACAGTACATTAAGTATGAGCTTTGAGCTACTAGGCTTCACGCATAAGACACAAAATGGCCACTGTCCACATGGTCAAACAGCAAGCAAGGAGGCATGGCCAGAAACAAAGAACACATGCAGGCCTATGGAAAAAGGACTCTGGCTGGCTACACAAAAGGGCCACATACCACATGGTCAAGCCTCAAGCAAGGAGGCATTGCCACAAAGAAAGAATGCATGCAGGCCTATGGAAAAAGCACAGTGACTGCCTACACAAAATGGCCACCATCCATATGGTCACTACTGTAACAGCCATAAAAAAAGCATGGGCAGAAACAAAGAACACATGCAGGCCTTTGGCAAAAGCACAGTGGCTGCCTACACAAAATGGCCGCCAGCCACAAGGACACAACAACAAACAAGAGGCATGGAAAACAAAGAACACGTGAAGGTTTATGGGCTCTGCCCATATAAAATGGTCCATGTCCACATGGCATGGGTAACAAAGATAAATGGTGGCCTAAGGCAAGCACACTTACACACTGGGCAGAAAAATGAGGCATGGTAACACAAAGAACACAGCAATAATTCAGCAATGCCAACAATGAATATTAACTGAGGGAACATTTTTACAATGACACACATCCTCCATCTCCATAGACATCACCCCACCTATAAACTGTTTACAGAAAAAAACTGTGAAATACCACAACAAATAACATATTTTATATTTTAATCCAATGCCATCCATGGTGTAATGATGCTTCAATTCAACAGACACCACAGAAACAGTTATTCCATGCACCCATGACTAGTACTGGGCCTACTGACAGGCCTATTGGCAGACCAGGCCACATAGTGAATTAAATGAATATAGCAAATATATATGTTTTTAAATGGAGAAAATGTATTAAACAGTGCAAAGAAGAAAGGTTAAATGCAACACATAACAAGGCCCTTCTGAAACCGCAGGCCACCACCACCACAATACATTTTAAAAATTTAATAAAAACACAAATAAATCCTGGCGTATGCCCTCCATCAAGCAACAAAACCCTTACATAACAATTTTTTAACTTACTTGTGAAATCTCAAATACAAAGTCATTAAATCCAATGGTATATATGCACGAGACACAGAGAGTAATCTTTCCAGCTCCAAATCCAAATGAAAATTGACCAGGAGATGGTCAAGCACTGGGAGAAGCCTGCTGGACAGGAACAGGGGCACTTAACTTCCTGTTGTAAAAAAAGTTAATAAAAGAGGACACCTCACATTAAAAACCAACGTGAACGGTCCATTTAAGAAGGTTTTCAAGTCCAAATTGTGAGGTAGCGCGGGCAAAATAGGAATGGATGGGAACCTTTCATTTCGGGCAAAAAACCCACCCCTTCCACAAAAGAAATAGGGAGGAGGCCCAGAGCTAACAGTTTAGCCAGCTTTGCAGTGTACAAACGTGCAGCTGGGTGGTTGAGTTCGTACTGCCCCTTTTGCCTAAACATGACAGGAATAGAAGCCTGGATTTTTTTGGTACCACTAATGCAGGCAACTTCTTCTTGAGACTGAAAGCAGAAGGTGGTACGCTCAATGTGCATCTTAGCGTGGCATTCACTATATTCTCTTGCCTTGGTGTCGCAACCTGACTCTGGTGCCCTTGTTATGTTGCTGATGTGGGCTATACTAATGCACTGCTGGGGACAGGGCTGTTTTGCGTAATGAAAATGTCACCCTTTTCTTCACCTTCCATCGTGATCAGAGCAGATTCAGGTTCCCTGCTCTCACCACCTTCACCAATACCACTTGCATTTTGAGGAGATTGATCTGCTTCTCGAGGAGAGAATCTTCCCCAGTTGGCAGCCCCGGTTGATCACACTTACTCGGGCTCAAGTATGTCACAAAGAAGATTTGTGGGAGCTCACAGGCTGCTAGGAAATGTTGTGGGTGCTCACAAGAGGCTAGAAAATGCGGTGTGCACTTGAGAGCAGCTGGCACGTCATCCCAAGCATGCAAATCAACATTTCGAGTGCACCAATTAAAAAAACTCTGCTCTGTTGCGGTGTGCGGAGTTTATCGGTAACTCCACATTCTCTGCGGAATGCACAGTTGCTGAATTCTGCAAACTTAGTGAGCAGATCACAGTTTTACATCCAGGCCTACTGTAGATCTAGAGCTGGTCAAAATGCGTCTCAAATAATTATTCATGGAAGTGGCAGGAAAGGCTTTGATTAAACTACAGTGGCGCAAGTATGACCAGGGAGAAAAAACTATTTCCTCCTGGCTGCACAATTGAGTCATTGTTAATCCCAACTCATTAACCTGGTAGTTTGTGAGGCAAATGGCACACGACTGACACACCAGCTCGATATCGCTGAGAGCTTTTCTTCATACTACTCACTACTATATACATAGAAGGCACAGGCCACGCCAAATCAAATGCCCGGAATGGAAAGAGACTAAAGCAAACAGACGAACGAATGAATGAATACGCACTTATATAGCGCATGGCTACCCGTGGGGCATCCCAGACCAGATGCTCATTGAGGGTACTCTCAAGCCGCTCCTGGTACTCAAGGAGGAGTTACTCCTCCCCTCCCTTGTGGAAGATGGCTGGAAGTACCAAGATTCAGAGCCTTCGAAATATCATCAATTAGCTCACTGCCTATGCACAGCTCTCTGTGCCCAACCAATGAAGCTCCAGATATTGCCCTTCCTGCAATATCTGTGGATCTGGAGCCAGTTCGGAGGAGTAGTTTCAGACCTCTTTGGAGTTCTCATCAGAGCCCCACAGTCCGGATTCACTCTTAGTCAAACCAGATTAATTTGGCCGACCAAGCGGAATTGTTATTGTTATTGTTATTGTTACCTTGGTTTATATAGCGCCAGCTCACCAACTGGTCTCAAGGCGCTCCGAACCAAAGAAAACCACACTTTATTCTTACTCACAGGATACTCAAAGCAGATTATAAGTTAACCACTATGTCCAAAGGCCTCTCTAAACAGGAGCGTTTTCAGCTGTTTTCTGAAGCGAAGGAGATTCGGCTCCTTACGCAAAGACACAGGTAGCTTATTCCATAGCAGTGGGGTAAGTATGGAAAAGGATCTGCCTCCTTTTGTGACTAAGTTGAAACGGGGACAAGTCATCAGTAAGGCATCAGATGATCTTAAGGTTCGTTTCGGATTGTAAGGCATTAAACGATCCTTGATGTAGCCAGGGGCTTGCCCATGGATTGCCTTGTGTGCGATACATAGGCTCTTAAATTCTACCCTCTGCTTCACGGGAAGCCAGTGGAGCTTGGACAATAAGGGGGAGGCATGGTATCTTCTCGGAAGTTTAAAAATTAGGCGTGCAGCGTCGTTCAAAACGACCTGCAATCTATGGATCAAGTTCTTTGGTAGACCTAAGTATAAAACATTACCATAGTCCAGTCTTGATAATATTGTGGCCGAAACCACTGTCCGAAGCATAGATTCGGATAGGAGAGGGACTAGTCTACGCAATTGCCTAATTAGGCCGGTGCAGATACCCACAACTGCAGAAATCTGGGTGACCATTGACAAGTCCTTGTCAACCTTTATACCCAGACTTTTCACATTTGGCTTTGGCAATGGGGTAGGGCCAAGTTCTTTTGGCCAAAACAGATCTCCCCAAGGTGAAATGCCGGTTGACACCACCAAAACCTCAGTTTTCTCAGGGTTGATTTTCAGCAGATTGTACCTCATCCAACTGACTGTGTATTTAAGTACCTCCTGTGTATGCAGTTGTGCTGCTTTAGAATTCTCAATGCTAAAGAGTAATTGGGTGTCGTCAGCGTAGTTAAACACCCGACACCCCATCTGTACCAAGGATTCAATAAGGGGTTGCAGATAAAGATTAAAAAGTAACGGAGATAATGCGGATCCCTGCGGAACCCCACAGTTCAGCCTACCCAACTCCGAAGTCTCCTCTCCCAATTGAATCCTCTGCTGCCTCCCTGTCAAAAAGGACTCAAGCCATTTATAGGCTGTGTCCTTTATTCCAAAGTTTGCCAGTCTATCCAAGAGCAGATCATGGCTGACAGTATCGAATGCCGCTGACAAATCTAAAAGTATCAGGGCACTCGGTTTCCTACTGTCAGCCATGTCCCTGAGCTCATCCAGCACCGAGAGCATCACCAGCTCGGTGCTGTGATGTGCCCGAAAACCTGCTTGACGTCCCTGGAGAAGATTGTGTGATTCCAGGAATGTGGACATCGATTGTAACACGTGCTGCTCAAGAATTTTGGACATAAACGGCAGCTGAGAAATAGGTCGATAATTTTTCAAATTTGTATGTTCAGCTCCAGGTTTTTTCAGCAGGGGTCGTACCCGGGCTTCTTTAAGCTTCATTGGGAGATAGCCCGTTTGTAGTGAGCTATTTAGAAAGGAAGCAGTATGGTCTGACATCAAGGCTAATGCTCCTCGAAACACAGTTGGAGGACATGGATCTGCCGGTGAGCCTGATTTTATAGAGGACATGAGATGTTCAAGCCTCCTAACATCCAACACAGGAAAAGTTGAGATGGTACAATCCTGCGGTACTTTGATCAACTGTGGTGCGTAAAGGCCACCCACCGTGTTGCTCTTGATCTCAGAAAGTATATTCTCAACTTTATCTAAAAAATAATGTTGGAATGTGTCACACTCAATGTTTGTAACCGCCTTCGTTGGTTTCTTTGTCAGTTCTGACAGAATACTAAAGGTTTCTTTCTGCACGTTATGTGCCCGCCTAATGCGGATATCAAGGTATTCCGCTTTTGCCCCCAATAGCCTTTTCTTATAATCTCTTGAGAGGGTTTTATATTGTTCTCTATCAGATTCCTCCTTGGATTTCCTCCATCTCCTTTCCATCCCACGAAGCTTTTTCCTAAATTCTCTCAAAGGGGGGGTATACCAAGGTGCCCCCTTTCCCAGACCCTTTGCTCGTTGTAATTTCTCTGGGGCTATCTGATCAATTGCCTGGGAGATAGTCTGGATTAAGTCCATATAGTCCTCATCTAAATTTCCACTAAGCGGAACAAGGTGTTGCGGGAGAGTATCCGACAACGCTTGTGAATTAACACTCCTCCATTGGCGTACTCGCTTCAATTTTGGAGCTTGACTGGGTGGTTTCCCACTAATGGGAATAGTACAGTAAATAAAGAAATGATCTGACCAAGGACACGATAAAACACTGTCTATAGTGACCTCAAGATCTGAGGTCCAGATCAGATCGAGCGTATGTCCTTTAATATGAGTGGGACATTTAACTAGCTGTGTCAGGCCGATTGCGGACATAACTTCCTCCAATTGTCGAGTTACTGATACTTTAGGGGATTTTTCCCAATGTAGGTTAAAATCACCTGTAACCACCACTTTTTGGTATCTTGAGCAGATATCAGATATTACGGGGCAAAAGAGATCATTAAAAGCAGGTGAGGAGTTAGGGGGATGATAGATGGTGAGAATCACCCAACAAGAGTTTTCGAAAGTAAACTTGACGCCAAGTATATCGGCCAGGTCTATCGAGTCTGCCATCAGATTTTCCATTGTCAACTGCCTTTTGAAGAAGATTGCAACTCCTCCCCCTCGCAAGTTATTAGCTCGATTTTGCCAGATAACATCATATTCACTAGGCAGGGCGGCCACAATGTCTGGGGCTGAGTCATTATCTAACCAGGTCTCAGTTAAGGTTAGGATATCGATATCACCATCTTGGAGAAGAGTAAAGATATCCAGATGGTGTTTATGCAGAGATCTCGTATTCAGACTAACCACTTTCAATTTATGTTTCCGACAATAGGGCATAGTATCAGGAGGTCTCAAAAGATGCAGCACTTTCAGTCTCTCAATTACATTCGCCTCTAGCCTCACCTTATTTGCAGTAAGCAGATGCAACTGATCCGCATTATAGGTGTAGTTTTGGCCAAGAGTCCTGGCCCCTGCGCCCGACCGTGCGCGGACGGGCGCAGACGGGCTGGACTCTGGCGTGACTCCGGCGTGCTCACGCTGCACGCGAACGCTACGCGTAAGCATGGCCGCCTTAAGTAGATGTTACAGCACTAGCGCGCTAACCACAATGGCGCCGCCGAACGTGCACTAGTTACCCCCAAGATGGCGCAGATATTTGGTGAAAGTGAGCAGGACCCGCCAAATGCGGTGATTGTACCAATTATAGAGCAAGTGAGGGCCAGTAACGCCGCTAAAACCAAGGGTAAGATTAAACAAGTTAAACTGAGATAGAAAAAACGGGTAATTTAAAAATTCGAGTCTATGCGCGAATAGTTAAGAAAATTGTAGGTCTCAACGCGACCTGACCGCAGCCTGATTCAGAGCGCTGCTTTCAGAGATGAGTGCGCGTTTACCTGGTCAAGCCCTGAGCTTCTGTCCTCGCTCGCCTTAAGTAGATGTTACAGCACTAGCGCGCTAACCACAATGGCGCAGCCGAACGTGCACTAGTTACCCCCAAGATGGCGCAGATATTTGGTGAAAGTGAGCAGGACCCGCCAAATGCGGTGATTGTACCAATTATAGAGCAAGTGAGGGCCAGTAACGCCGCTAAAAACAAGGGTAAGATTAAACAAGTTAAACTGAGATAGAAAAAACGGGTAATTTAAAAATTCGAGTCTATGCGCGAATAGTTAAGAAAATTGTAGGTCTCAACGCGACCTGACCGCAGCCTGATTCAGAGCGCTGCTTTCAGAGATGAGTGCGCGTTTACCTGGTCAAGCCCTGAGCTTCTGTCCTCGCTCGCCTTAAGTAGATGTTACAGCACTAGCGCGCTAACCACAATGGCGCCGCCGAACGTGCACTAGTTACCCCCAAGATGGCGCAGATATTTGGTGAAAGTGAGCAGGACCCGCCAAATGCGGTGATTGTACCAATTATAGAGCAAGTGAGGGCCAGTAACGCCGCTAAAAACAAGGGTAAGATTAAACAAGTTAAACTGAGATAGAAAAGACGGGTAATTTAAAAATTCGAGTCTATGCGCGAATAGTTAAGAAAATTGTAGGTCTCAACGCGACCTGACCGCAGCCTGATTCAGAGCGCTGCTTTCAGAGATGAGTGCGCGTTTACCTGGTCAAGGAATACGGTTGAAGATTAAAGGACATTGCTCCTTGACCATGATAAAGTCCTTAGTGAATCAAAATTGAAATTTCTGTGTTTCAAGATCCTTTATGAGTGACATTGGACTCTGTGGAATTTGTGCCAAAACTGCTTTTGTCCCATGATCTCAGCTGGAGGTGTAACAGTGATAATTGTGATCTCTACTATTTTCTATGGCCCTACTCGGACCTACAACTGTACTGAGCATCAGTATAACTACACCTGGAATGCAGTTGTCACTTCTTGGTCCACCCCAAATGGCCCAATCGGGATTCTTCATTAAAAAAGTCATTGTATTTGCATGATTAATGATTGATTAAAACCTTTGCAAATATACAGTTAAAAAGAGGAATTGTCTCTGCAAAAAGACAATAGTACTTATTTCCTAATCGAGAATTCCATTCTGCTGTATATGCAGACTGAAACAGAATCACATTTCTACATTGAGAACAAACATGCACGGTCAAAAATAAGGAGTACATTTTAGCGAACAGTAAAATCAATATAAAAACAGATGCTCCGTCCATCGCCACCCCCTTTTGTACCACTTTGTTCGCCATAAGTTGGCAGGGTATGCTCAGACGTGAGTCCCTTGCTCGCTTTGCCACTGGATTCAAGGAAGCCGGGCTGAAGACGGCTGAAATGCCAGAAACCGGTCCTCGGAAACTTGTTTGCGGTCCAGGGAAGGCATGGCTTGGCAGTTCGGGCTGGACTGTTCCCATGAAGCACAGGGTCAGACTGATTTGCATATGGCCATGTCTGAACTGGGGTGGCAGAGTGGGCTAAAGAACGGTGATGGATTAAACCCAGATCTGACTGGGTGTGAGTGTTTGATTGGTTCAGATGCTCTGTCCATCACCACCCCCCTTTTGTACTGCAATACCTGACTGGCACCCATAGCAGGGCTCTTTGGGGGAGATCTTTCGTTCCTTGCTGTATAAGTGCTGTGGGTGTAAGGTTCCTAGTATGTGTAGATGTCAAAGTGATGTGTGCAGATTTAAACAGGGGTGGGATTCCTCTAAATGACTTTATTCAGGGAGGACCCTAGCCTGATTAAAAAGAATATAGGAGAGGCGAAAATCTGGCTACAATGTGCATCCCGGTTGCAGGGGAGCGGGGTAGGTCAACCACTGGGCTTCTTCTTGGAGCAGAAACAACATTACATGTGTCTTTTTTCTGCTGCAATTGATAAAGCACGACCTTACAGAGTTCAGGTTGGCTTCTTACCAGTGGATAATACTCATGTAGAACCACTGTATGGTAAGTAGTTGCACACATTATGAGTAATTTGTAGATAGTTCACACACGGTCCTGAGGAATCGCCACAGATCATTCGAGACTACCAGGTGAGAAACATGTCGACCACCTAGGAGTAGAGAGCATTTCCGACACATTGTAGCCAGATTGTCCCCTCTCCTAAATTCTTTTTAATCAGGCTAGGGTCCTCCCTGAATAAAGTCATTTAGAGGAATCCCACCCCTGTTTTAATCTGCACACTTCACTTTGACATCTACACAGATATTTCTCATTTATGACTTTGGTAAACCCTGTGCTTAGATAGGGCTGAGGTGATGTCTTGGAGTACCTGGGAAGGATGAATCAACCATGTGCTCTGCCTGTCAGTGTTGTTTTTTTTATCTAACAGGGAGATTCGCTTGATGTTGGACTGAGTGGAGCTCGCGGAGTTTCACTCTGTGGAATTTCGCAGAGTTACCAAAAGCTCTGACGAATTCAGCCGAGACCCACGAGCGGGCGGAGTATTGAGATGATAATGTAAAGACAGCACAACGTGTGAAAAAATGTAAGAGTTAAGGAAAAGAACACAATCTATGAAACTTTCCATGGAAGTACTACAGCGGTGAAATGACTGAGAACGTTCATCAGACGAGGTTGAAAGAAGATCGAGTGAAATAATCAGACACTGAATTGCCTATGAAGATTAGTGGTGAAGAATTTCTATACAAACTGACAGGAAACACGAAGAGACAACGAAGAGAGGATGCAATGTATATTAAGGTCTGTAACTACTCTGGCTGGGGAATGTTTTTCAAACACAGGGACGTACTCATCGGTTTTAAAGGTTCAATCCCTGCTGTGCAATATGGCTTTTAAAACCCACAGAGGGAGAAAGGCATGTGACTAGCCAAGTCCTTTACATGCATTGGTCAAGTAATGAAAAAAAAACAGGCAAAAAACTATTCAAAAGGTGTGGCAAATGTAAAGATATACACATTTATACGGTAGCAAGCTACTGTGTGGCGTAATCAAGAAAAGGACTGTTGCCTTAGTATGAGAAGATAGTACGCTTTTATCGACATCCATGCGCATTTGTTTCCAGGAAAGGACGCTATTCAAAGAGGGAGCCCCGGACGAGCCCCGGACAAGGTAAGTGCTTTAAAATAGTTTTATTCAGGGTAGTTGCTTAAATAATGTATCTAGGGGAGGGCGGGAGGGAGGCGGGTGGCGGCCGACTCGGCTACGCACACGGAGTGGGCGTAGTGTTGCCGGCTACGCTGTCTACGCAAAATGCGTAGAAGGCAACACTACGCCTACTCCGTGGGCGTAGCCGAATCGGACGCCCAGGGTTAATGTTTTGTCCCAAATTTTTGTCCTGAATTTTGACCTTCTGTCCTGAATTTCTGTCCTGAATTTTGACCCTTTGTCCTGAATTTTTACACTGACCGTCCTGAATTTGCACCCTGCCAGTTGGTAACCCTAGCCCCCAAAATCCTTAAAATTTCCCTTGTTGTAGGCCGTAGGTTTAGACCAGACCAGAGCGTGTGTTTGGCCTGCCATGTATTATTGCCTTCACTCATGCTTTTCTCGCTGTGGCCAGCAGGGGTCGCCGCTGCTCCACGCCACCTACTGATGTTAGCTCGGGATTGTGTATGTGCACCTACAGTCCAAGCAAGCGCTGTGCGGCTCTCCCTAAACACTGTCGGTGGGCTCCAGCCAATGAGCTGAAAGGAAGCAGGGTTAACAACAGAGGTTTAAGTCGCCCAAGGGCAATGAGTTGGCGAGCCAAGAAATTAACAAGGGGCCCGATTCACAGAAGATCTGAGACAAAATCTTAACTTGACCACTCCTAAATGCCTTTTGTGAATACCGAAAGTCGTAAAGTTAGGAGTTTGTCCCATATTACTTTTGTGAATCGTGCCCCGGGAGAGCTGAGCCATAACTGAGCCAAGGGTCCGGCTCGGATCTTGGAGCCCGTGCACGAGCCGAGCCGTGAAAGTATTTCCTAGGAAAGTCATACAACAAACCACATAAAATATGATAACATCTTTTCAAAATTCAAAAAAGTGTATTTCTTTAACATATAGAAGCTTTGACATTAATAGGACAAATTATAGCACTGCACTGAACGCACTAATAAAAGTGATAAACATATTTGAAAGTGCTTTCATAAGCGCTAATGAAAAAAATATTTGCAGGCTACGATCACAGAATTTGAGCCGAGAAGCTGCCCTTCATCCAGGTTTTCTGGATTCACCACGTACAAACCAGCCAGTCAATGGGTATGTATATATTAAGGCTTTGTTTTTAACTCCTAGTGCATTTTTTCAGCAGTTTTTGAAATGTAGAGAGAACTTGCCCTGCAGGTAATGGAGTGCTTTACTTGAGAACCAGATACATTACACACGGCCTTATGCAATGTTTATAGGCATGGGGTGATTATAGTGATTTGAAACACTGTAGAATGCAGCACACATGCACAGTTGGACACATAGGGAGAAATGAAACATGTATCCGCACTATGCCTGCCTCCAGGAGTCATACGTTTGTGGCTCGAATCCATGTGCATGAATATTTGTAGATAAGAATTTGCATCAAAACATATACGTGGTAGATTGAACTCCCTTGTACCACAGATGGAAGCCTCTTGATGTAAAGAAATGCAAAGCAGCACACAGCACAACTTTGTGTTACTTTGGGGAGCTTTCCACTGTGAATCCTGGCTTGTGTTGAATAGTAAATCCCACCCAGTACTTTGCACCGGGTTTGTGTCACCAGAGAGATGCAGATTTGGAGCAAAGGATTAGTAATTCAGGTCCATTGGCTCACATCGTGAGACAGGCACCGAGAGACTCTCATACGCTTCATACTGGCACCATTGAAACGCTTAGGCTTGGATAGTAATATAGATAATGAAACAAAGCTGCACAATAAGACACATGTCAACATTTATCTGTGGAAAGAAAGGGGCCCACCACCTGACCCAGATATTAAAGCACTCCATAAGGAAGGAGGGGTAGTTCATGCATATGGCTTCACAGCGGAGAGACTGCTCTATCAAGATAAATGGTTGTTGTGTTACGTGCCCAAGTGACACCAAGGGCACAACAATTAAAAACAAGGATTGGCAAAACCAACAGATCTCGTTTTAGTATGGTAACATGCAAACAAGGCATTCACAAATGCTATTTGCATGCATTAGCTGATTAAAGTCAGACCACTTGGCTTTGGCATGACAGGGAGTCTGAGGGGTGAGCAACACAATCTGCCTCCCACAAGATGTTACTAAGTGTCCCCAGAGTGAGTAGCCTACGCCTGCAGTACCACATGCTGTTTCTAGGTGTCCCAAGAGTGAGTAGCCTACGCCTGCAGTACCACATGCTGTTTCTAGGTGTCCCCAGAGTGAGTAGCCTACGCCTGCAGTACCACATGCTGTTTCTAGGTGTCCCCAGAGTGAGTAGCCTACGCCTGCAGTACCACATGCTGTTTCTAGGTGTCCCAAGAGTGAGTAGCCTACGCCTGCAGTACCACATGCTGTTTCTAGGTGTCCCCAGAGTGAGTAGCCTACGCCTGCAGTACCACATGCTGTTTCTAGGTGTCCCAAGAGTGAGTAGCCTACGCCTGCAGTACCACATGTTGTTTCTAGGTGTCCCAAGAGTGAGTAGCCTACGCCTGCAGTACCACATGCTGTTTCTAGGTGTCCCAAGAGTGAGTAGCCTACGCCTGCAGTACCACATGTTGTTTCTAGGTGTCCCAAGAGTGAGTAGCCTACGCCTGCAGTACCACATGCTGTTTCTAGGTGTCCCAAGAGTGAGTAGCCTACGCCTGCAGTACCACATGCTGTTTCTAGGTGTCCCAAGAGTGAGTAGCCTACGCCTGCAGTACCACATGTTGTTTCTAGGTGTCCCAAGAGTGAGTAGCCTACGCCTGCAGTACCACATGCTGTTTCTAGGTGTCCCAAGAGTGAGTAGCCTACGCCTGCAGTACCACATGCTGTTTCTAGGTGTCCCAAGAGTGAGTAGCCTACGCCTGCAGTACCACATGTTGTTTCTAGGTGTCCCAAGAGTGAGTAGCCTACGCCTGCAGTACCACATGCTGTTTCTAGGTGTCCCCAGAGTGAGTAGCCTACGCCTGCAGTACCACATGCTGTTTCTAGGTGTCCCAAGAGTGAGTAGTCCACACTTGCAGTACCACATGCTGTTTCTAGGTGTCCCAAGAGTGAGTAGTCCACACTTGCAGTACCACATGATGTTACTAGATTTCCCAGGCATGAGCAGGTCACGCCTTCAGTACTACGTGCTGTTTTTAGGTGTCCCAGGAATGAGTATTAGTTTAGTTTAGATTTATGAATTTATAGTGCGCAGCAGATACCCAAAAAGGGTTTCCCGGCGCAGAGGATGGGTCGGAGATGGAGCCATGTAGTACTAGGGTCAATATTTGTCAAATATCCAAGTTTTCAAAGATTTGCGAAACTGTGTGTAATTCGTTTCATTTCGAAGAGTTGTGGGTAAGGAATTCCAAGTGGAGGGACCAAGGAAGGCAAAAGACCTACCGCCCATCCAGGCAAGTTTGAATTTGGGAACAATGAACCTTCCTTGTGTGGCGGAGTACAAGTTCCGGGGGGGGGGGAATAGGGGCTGACTAAGGATTGAAGATAGCGAGGGGCGCAGCCTGACTTAATTTTGTGCATAAGACTCAAGGCCTTGAATTTGATTCTGTTTTCTATTTTGAGCCAGTCCAGTTTACTTCTATATTTCGAGATGGAGGAGAACTTTTGGGCTCCACATAAAAGTCTGACAGTTGGCATTTTGAGCCATTTGTGATCTGTGGACTACAGTTTTGTTTGCTCCCAGGTAAAGAACATTTCCGTAGTCCAGTCTAGATGTTATTAAAGCATTGACTACAGTTTTCCTGGTAGATTCCGGTAGCATCCAGCAGATTTTCCTTATCCATCTGAGGATGGTGAAACAGGTTGCCGTTACTTTGATAGATTGAGAATGCATGCCGAGAGAGTCATCAATGATGATGCCCAGATTTTTCACGTGAGAGGAGGGTTGCGGGAAGTTGCCCATTTTCATCGGCCAGTGTGTGGGATTCCATAGATTTTTTTGATTGCCCAGTAATAGAATCTCCGTTTTGTCCCAGTTTAGTTTTAATTTTTTTTCCTGCATCCAGCATGCTATTTTGAGGCTGGTTGGATCGTCCGTTTTATGTGAGTATCCACCCCTGAAGTACCACATGCTGTTACTGGGTGTCCCCAGAGTGAGTAGCTCACACATTTGATTCTGAATGATGATTCTAGTTGTTCCAGGAGTGAGTGGAACACACACAAGCTCTAGCACATAATGTTACTAGAGTCGCAATAGTGAGTATTCGATGCCTGCAGTACCACATGATGTTACACGGTGTCCTGAGAGGGAGTATCCAATCTCTGCAGTACCACAAGCTGTTACTAGTTGTCCTGAGAGTGAGTAGCCCATGCTGTAAGTATCACATACGGTTACTAGGTTTTCAGAGGGTGAGTATCCCATGTCTTCAGAATCGCATGCTGTTACTAGGTGTCCAGATAGTGAGTATCCCACGCTTGCAGTACCACATGCTGTTATTAGGTTTCCCTAGTCTGAGTAGCTCAAGCCTTCAGTACCGCAAGATATTACTAGGTGTCACAAGATTGAGTAGCCCCGCTTTCAGTACTACATGCTGTTTCTAGGTGTCCCAGGAGTGAGTATCCCACACCTGCGGTACCAAATGCTGTTACTATGTGTCCGAGAGTGAGTAGGTCACAATTTCAGTACTACATGCTAATACTAGTACAAGGAGTAAGTAGATCACACCAGATGTACCACATAATGCTAATAGGGTTCCAAGAGTGAAGAGCCCCTACCTGCAATACCACAACCTGTCATAAGGTGTCCTGAGAGAGTAGCCCATGCCTGCAGTACTACAAAATGTTTATAAATTGGCTCGAGAGAGAGAGTAGCCAACTCCTGCAGTACCATTTGTTGTTATTAAGTGTCCCAGGAGTGACTAGCTCCTGCCTGCAGTACTACATGTTGTTTCTAGGTGTTACAGGGGTGAGTAGCGCACACCTGCAGTACCACTTGCTGTTATTAGGTGTCCTGAGATTGAGTAGCCCATTCCTGCAGTACAACAACATGTTATTAGGAGTCCTAAGAGTGTTCCGCATTCCTGCCGTACCACATTATGTTGCTAGGTGTCCCGAGAGAGAGTAAATAGCCCATGCCTGTCGCATTTGACCAGAACAAAGTCAAAGTTTGAGGCTGAAAGCAATGGACCGCGGGTCAGATACAATGAGTGGGAGGGAAAGTCTTATTTTTAGCTTCGGATTTAGTTGTTTTTTTGGATTTGTAGTCAATGACGGCAGCTTGGTTCAGTGTGAAGCCGTGGTGAAATACTAGGAATCTTGAGCTTTCAGTGGGATCCAGGCTGGATTGCGGTTCGACATCGGCAGCTTGATTCTCTATGACGAGTCGGTCAACTTATGGAGCTTTTTTGAAATTTTTTCCAAAGAACTCCAAACTTCTGGAACTTATTCTAGGAGGTCATTTTGGGGTTCCAAAGTGTCTACAACACCAATGCAAGCTTCCAGAAGCTCTGAGCTGCTCCTTGGCATATCAGGTCTACATTTCTCAAAATGCACCTAGCCAAATCCTTAAAAATCTACTGGACGCCATCGAGCTTGTTTCTTCTTGGTGGAGATGATAGAGGTGGAGATCTTTAAACCTGTTGCTTTCCGTGAGTCCACTCCTTCAACTTTCCAAACAAGGCAAAGTTTTTTGGGCTGAAGACCAAAGTGTACAGAAGGTGCAGTCGTTATGAGTGCAGTCCTCTCTTGTGCAGTCCAAGGGTCCAGCAGGGTAGTCCTTCTTCTTTTGGTAGTTTCAAGGCAGGGATCTGAATTGCTGGGCAGCTCTCCCATATTTATTCAGTATTACTGGGTGACAAGCGGCAGGGGGCCCCTGAACACTGGGGTGCAGGGTGCCATCCAGAAGTATGACAGCTTCCTCCAAAGTGTGACATATTCTTCTCTCGGCTACACTGTACTTTAAGAAAATGGAGTAACTTTCTCCTAGTGGTTAAGATCTGGCTAAGCGAACCTACTGGTGTGGCTAACCTTCCAGGCCCACTAATTCATTTATTGGTGTTCCTGTCTGGCTAGGGTTGTAGGATGTGGGGGTGAATCTGTGTCCTGTCCAAATTGTCATTCCCTCTTTGATGACCAGTTTGTCTACTCCATCCCCATTTTGCCTTTTGCTCTGCAACTGGCAAATCTCCTCCCACCAGATGTTCCTTGTCTTTATGCAGGCCACTTCACACCTCATCATAGCAGTTTGACTCAGCCTGCCAAAGGCTGGCCAATCAGGAGAGGCTGCTAGACAGATGGATTTTAGCACAACAGAATAGCACATTCAATAACTTATTTTCTGTAATAGCTGTAATAAATCTAACCTGGGCAAGTTGTTGGATTTATCATAACATCTTTGAAAAATATTTTTGCTCACTCTTGTCAATAGTTGTATGTTGTTAAATTATTCCCAAGTTAGCCTACGGAGCCAACGTGGTACTTAGGGGGAAAATGAAATTAGCATTTTTCCTTCACCAGGGCGTATAAAACATCTTTTAATATGTCCCTGCTTATAGCTACAAGGCACCTACTCCTAGGGCACCTAGCTGAGACCATAGGAGTGACATATTAAAAAATAAGGTATTTCATTACTTCAGAAGTACCTTTAATTTCGAAGGGGAATTTGCAAATACTTTCAATTTCAAAGCAGCCTTCAAAGGAGGGCTGATTTTTAAAATGATAGAAGGCAACACAGCAGTGCACTCTTAAGTCCAATAAATCTACTGGGCCTCCAAACCTATATGCCCTACCATATACTAGGGACTTATAGGTAGTTTGTCAGTACCAATTGTAATGATACTTAATTACCATGTACCTTTTTACACAGTGCACATACTCTGGGTCTGGTTAGCCGAGCCGAGGGCACAATCAGAGTCAGGAACCTGTATTTAGTACTCAAAATGGGGGCAAACGTGAGGGCAAACTGCAAAAAGGTTTCCCACGCAATCCCTTCTTCCAGAAGCCAACAGATCAGGAGACTCAGCCCAACCCTGGGAGAGTTTTCATGGTCTGTCAGGCAAGTAAGAAAGAAAAGAAACCAGGCTGTACAATTGCAAAGCTAACTCTGCCTTACATCCTGCTGCCAAGGTCACTTCCTCTGTGAAACCTAATAATCTCTACAGTAACAGGACCCATTTTAAACTGAAACTTAATCACAGCTTTTTCATTTTCTTTCACCCCTTTTTAGCTTGGGCGGTGAGGTGCCTGCCTCCTCTAGCCTTGATGTTGCTAGGGCAACATCTTGCTTCGCCACAGAGATTACACAACACATGAGCAACCCCACCATGGCCAACAGGGTCAGAGGGGCTAACTTACATTTGGCTATCGGGTGTGCCTCCCATGCCAAGCACAGTGCTGCCACAGATTCCAGTACCCATCAGAGGTTACTGACAGCTGTCTGCACCAGAACCATAACCTCAGCTCACCACTGATAGGTGACTGAGCTGCACTAGGGGCACCTGTGGGTTACTGGATCTTCTCTTGCTGTTTAGATTGGACGGTACCATATCCTTGTGTTGCGGACAACCGTCTTCCACTCTCCCTTCTGTCAGGGAAGGGGGTCACCCTCCTCCTTGACATCTTCCTGAATGCTCAGGACTTTCTTCTGGTCAGCTTAAGTCTCACAAGTGCCAACCTTGGGTTTCTCCCTTACTGGGACAGAAGACCCGTAGCTCACTTGCACCCTCATAGGAGTGGCTTACCTTTCTTTTTTTTCCCTTCCTTCTGGGATCCCTGTCTCCTAACTGTAGGGACTTTGAGTTGGGGAGCTCTGGGCGACTGCCCCACTTGGGATAAGAACAACCTCTGGGAAGTTCTTGCCCTGGAGACAATATAAGGCGAGGTCAGAGCAGTTTACCACCTTATACCAGTTGAAGGTACCCTCATTTTCTAGGGGGACTAAGGTTACAGGTTTGGTTGCGACCTCATCTGTGGTTACCCTGACTCTTTTTTTCTCTCCATTTACATACATGTCTGTGGGCACCAACAAATCACTATCTAGGGTGTGGTCAGGTTTGTGACAGGGATTCCGTTCAACTGAATGGAGTGAAAGAGCATACTACCATCCTCAGGGCTTACCATCTGGACCTGTTTCTCAGCACAAAGCTATGAGGGCCTCCTCCTCTGAGGTGTCCATATCTATGGCTACACTGGACAGGCTAGTGCTAACCACTTTCTTGGAAGAGGTGGGGAAATGACCTGACTGCTGACAGTCATAGTACACCCTTTTGTCCAAGTATCTTTTTTAGCCAGAGTCTACTAACTCTGCTTATCAGAGAGGGGGTGAGATCTACTCTGCTCCTTTTCAGAGTTCTGGAGTACTAAGGGAGTCGCTATGGTGGGCTTACTACCTCCCTCCTTTTGCTTTTGTGGGCTTACCTCCCCCATTCTTGAAGTCTTCCCCCTTTGATTTCTTGATTACTCTAGTTTGCACTAATTCATCATCTTTTGCAGTCAGCTCTCTGGGGCTAGAACACTTTGAATTCACTAGATGCTGGTGTAAATCTTCCGAGAGGCAAGTAGCCAATATGTGCTCCTTCATGAACAAATTATAGAGTCTCTCGTAGGTACCTATCTGGTGTCACGAGCCATTCCTCTGAACACCGGGAAGTCCAGATGGGGTGACGATGGAACATAACTCTCGCTAAGGACCTTTTTTTGGTAGTAATGAATGGTATCCACTGCTCCTGTGAAAGTTCCCATGGGGAAGGGGGAATGGGAGTGAGAGACAAAGAAAGAAGCAGATCCCACAGGCTCTGCATATCTCTCAGGACACTGGACTGCCTTGGCTGATGGTGATGCTCTTGACCTCTTTAAAGAACAAGTTATGTTAATACACAATTGTTAAGTGAAAACAGATATGGAGTAATTACTTTTGCTAACTGGATAACTGATTACACTTTTAAAACAGTCTTTGAGGATCTCATTGGCAAATGTGACACAGGGTTCTTTTAGCTGATTAAGCAAAAGTTCAGTGCTGGTCCAAACCAAACCTGGTCTTGTTGAATGCAGAGTTCTTTATATTTACAATGAAACTGTCTTAACAAATCTTAAAGGAAGTTTTGTCTATCGAGCATAAAGATGTCTTTTTCAAAACGAATGTGAAAGATAAGCGCTTCCAGGACTGTATGCAAGACTCAATACACTCGTGTCCAACTATCTATCTGTTTTTTACACATTAATAAGGATTCCCAAAACTCATGAACTGCCCTATAATGTGTTTTGTTACAATGTTTCAAACTCTTGTGCTGTTCCTACTGTGCCTGCCTTTTAGAAAAGAAATTGGTTAACCCGAAAGTCGGTTGAGATCTGATCGTCAGGTGGTTGTTCCGTCACGAGTTATTCTTGTTTTTTTCTTTCCTGCTTTGTCTTTGTCTGTAGGAAGATTGAGTCAGCATTGTGACGAGGTGCACAGGTGAAAGAAGAGCAGTAGCGGCTGCAAGAAGGTGAGCAGGATTTGAAGAAGGAGAAGTCTGGAGCTTAGGTGAGTGGTTTTGGGCGACGAGGCCAAGCGTTTTTTCCTGAGCCTGGGGGATTTAAATGAAATGAAATACCAGCATTTGTAAAGTGCACAGCTACCTCCGGAGAGGTGTACCGGTGCTGGGGACCGTTGGGAAGATTAAGCAAGCTATTGCTCAGAGTTACATGGTGCTGGGCTGGCTTGCCACTGGTGCCAGGGATTGAACCGTGAACCCCGTGGTCGGGAGTCAGACACCCTGGCCGCTGCGCCACACCTCTTCCAATAGATAGTATGTGTGAAGTGTGGTGCTAATGAGTCATCAAAAATTAGATTAGGGCCGGCAGGAACCAAGCAGCAAGTCATCAGTAATTACTACTCAGTGAGTCATCCGCAATTACCAGCAGGAAACAATTAGTGAGTGATAAGCACTTACTCCCATTTTAGGGAATCAGTGACCGGTACAATGACATTTGAGTGTTTTATAAGAACTTTTCTTTTTTCAAAGGTCAAGAGCCATCGTAGGGGCAACAAAAGCACTAGTGAAAAAGGCTCAAACCTACTTGAGTGTTCTGATGGGGCCTACCCTGACTGTATTTCGGGCTAAACTACTCCCCTCAATTGCTTACGGTAGTAAGGCAACGCGGGGAAGAGATGCAAAGGAACCGGACAACACGCATTCAGCCTTCCGCCCTATACATCACCTGCTCAAATAAGGCTTGAGTTTGGCCTCCAATGGCAAGATGTAGCTAGGTATGGCACTTATATCATCTGCTTGTATAGGATTGGAAGTGCCACCACAAACACGTTAAACTATCTGCTGTGGCAGGATATACAGCACAGGAAGCACTCCCAAGCCAGAATTAACCTTCAGTTAGCCCTAGAATCTACCAAACTCACAGAACTATGGGATGCGCAAATTGGCTATCCCAACTTCAAAAAATTGGTCTGGAAAACCTTAAATCAAATTTCTTTGGTGGAGGACAAAGAAAGTTTCTCAAACAGATAGCATGCCTGGATGACCCTTAACTCCTATAAATCACTGGCTCCACAACCATTTTTCAACCAGGGTTACCCGAAGTCCATAAAAATGAATCTTCTGAGGTATAGGATGGGAATCTTTCCGTGTGCTCAGCATTTTCCACCATGGTTAAGGACACTAGCACAAGAGCTGTGCAGGTTGTGCAAACCCAAACAAGGTGACATACTACATCTAATCTACTTATGCACAGAACTGCACCACGCACAGCAACAGTTTCTTAAAGTACCCTTCAAACAGAAAGGCATCCGCACCAAGAGGCAAGCTAAACCCAGAAAATACACAACTAAACTGCAGACTGGTAAAATTCCTCATGCTGGCTGAACAAAAAATGCCCAAAACAACAAAAACGGAACCAGGCCTTGGTACTGCAGTACACTGCTCACAAGAACATGTCCCAAACCAGACCACTATAAGGACATAATGCAGCAGTAAAGAGCTAATTCTCGCATCTAGTGGAGAAAATTTGATGTGCAAAAATAAATTAATGGCTGGTCCTAAGGAACATGAGACTGCAATTTATAGTAACCAGTTATATAAGGACAAATATAATGTCTACAGTTAGTTTTGATTTTAATTGGTGAAGATTTACCCAAAAATGGGTCTTAATTAGGTTTTAATCTGAAGATAGCCTTTTATAATTTAATAAACGCATTGAAAATGGAGGAAATCATACATACACTGTTAAAATTGTTATATATGTTTTTGAATTTTATGCAGTAATATTGCAATGGTTTTAAGTAAATATATACTGGAAATAAAGAAACTGAAAACTGATAATAGAGTACACACTACCATTGATATTAGAGAATTCCTACTCCAAATAATATCTTTATAGGGGAGGAGGCCACATTAGGGACAATGACAGGACCGAACAATGTAACAGGACAACTGGATCATGACAGTCGCCCCTCCCAAAGGATGTATGACAGGGTTGGGCTTCGTGGGGGGTTAGGCATGAAATTGTTTTAATAAACAAGGGGCGTGAACAAAAGATGCGGGCTCCCAAGAGTATTCCCATGAGTCATATCCTTTCAAAGCAATCTAATAATATAAACGTCGCTGTATCCTTCGTGCATCAATAATGCATTGTACTTCATATTCAAGATTAACCTTACTGAAATTGGAAGAAAAGTTAAATCAGGTTGAGTAGCGGGGTTATGGGGTTTTAAAAGGAAAACATGGTGTACTGGATGGATATTTTATTTGGGGGTAAATCCAACTTCACAGAAACTAGGTTAAGTATTTTTAGGATGGGAAATGGGCCAATTAATTTAGGTTGTAATTTCTGTGATCCTTCTAATTTAATATTTCATGTTGATAACCAGACTAAATCCCCTACCTTGTATGAAGGGGTAGCACTACAATGTTTACCTGCCTGAGAATTTATAGTCTGCTTAGCTTTTGTTAACCAATGTTTAGCCTTTTTCTTGGATCTCTTGTAGAGCAGAAACTAGTGATGTGTCTGGGATAATCTGTAGTGCCCTAGGGGTATAACCAGTAAGGAAATAAAATGACGAGCAGTTTGTAGCTGGGTGTACGCTGTTACTGTAGACTAATTCGGCCAGAGGGAGGACTACTTCTCATTGACTGTTGGTGGAGACTAAAAGGCAATGTAGGGTTTGTTCCAAATTTTGATTTACCCTTTCAGTTTGTCCATCAGATCTGGGATGGTAGGCTGAAGAGAGGGTAACATCAATCATTAAGAGTTTGCAAAGTGCTTTCCAAAATCAAGAAGTGAATTGTACCCTTTGGTGGGAGATAAACTTGGCAGGAAGTACATGCCCCATTACTTGGGTCAGACAGTTGAGTGTTGTTAGTTGTTTCAGCCATTCCTCAATAATGAGTGGCTGAGTGGGTGGAGCAATTAGAAGGAATTCGGTCTTGAGGGTGTTTAGTTTGAGGTGGTTAACAGCAAGCCAGGATTGGGTTGCTTGTAGAATTGAATTAAGGGATCTGGTGTCTTCAGGGGAGGAGATGTTTAGGTACAATTTGGTGTCATCCACATACATATGATAATGAATGTTGAATGAGCCCAGAATTTTGGTGAGAGGCTTCATGAACAGGTTAAAGAGTGGGTGAGTGGTGTACCCATGAGAAGGTTGTAGATTAAATCTCTGCTTATTGTGCCAGGGATGTGGTGGTATGGGAAGCGACTGTAAAGGACTCCCTGGTGTCTGATACGTGCAGATTTGTTTCATGCACAAGTAGGGCATGCAGTTATGTTGCGGGTTATTTAGATGACCACAGCTTATTGCTGATCAGAGAATGACGATAGTCTGTAAGATCTTTTTTCTATATTTTTTAGGAACTGTGTATTCATACTGCCTTAAAAGTTTTTGTGTTTATCAAACTGGATATACCTTTCGACAGCAAATACTGCACTCACCAACAGGATAATTATCTTTGAGGTGATATTACATACATTCACATCCAGTTTTATTCACATTTGGTGGTAGGTCTATTGCATCACAAGAAAATAGGATATTTTTTTCTCACACTGCTCGGCTGTTTTTAGTTACACTATGTATTCTTCCCACATATTTTAATCCATTTTCTGAGTCTCATACTTGGCTCACCTTTTAAAATGCACTCTCCCCTGTGCAATGATTTCTTAATTCACTTGTTTATTCTTATTCTTGGACATGTATGGCATCGCATAAAGCTATTAATTTTTAGATTGAATATGTCGAGGACTGAAGGAAGCTTCTTGTCTAACAAAATGCATGTTGAGGGCTAAGAAAAATATATGTATGAAATGCAAACACTGTTTGGAATGGAACATCTACAATAGCTGTTGCATATATATTCCTCTGCAGCCCTGCGGGCGAAACGCGCGTCGGCTGCTGCTGTGTCTTCACTTGTCTTGGAAATAAAAATGAAATGACCTGATTTTGGAGTATGGCTGAAATATTCTTTGAAGCCTTGTTCTTGGGACTGTATATCAAGGACTCATTGGAAACCTATCACAAGGGAGTTGTTCCCATTACTTTCGCCATTGAGAAGTGTATACTGTTATGCCATTGGATTACAGTTATAGTGATTGAGTGTCCTCTGGTGCAGTGTGGTTAATCTTTGCTCTGGACCTCAAAGGTCTTGAGATCAGTTTTTACCCTGGTGGATATTAAGACGCCATTTGGAGCACCTCTTACAATTTGAAGCTAAAAATTGCTTGTAGACTTGTCATAGCATGTGCAGACCGAATAGCAAACCCACATCTTTTCTCTTTGTTTTAACAACACATACATCCAGGAATTCTGGCAGGACTTCATTAACAAAATATTGGAAATCCGCGGAGGCATTACACAGGCCAAAGGGCATAACAGTGTAATCAAACAGCCCGAACTTAGTTTGGAACGCCGTTTTCCAATCATCACTCTCTTTGACCTGTGTTAGATAGTATGCCCCGCAGAGGTCTAGCTTAGTGTAAATAGTTGAATGTTTTATCTTGTCTAAGAACATGGTAATGACTGGTAAAGAATATTCGTTTTATATTGTGGCTTCGTTTACGGTCCTATAATCATTGCAAGCTCTTAACTCTCTAGACTTTTTTGGCAGAAAAAGCAGAGGCGAGGAGATTGGAGTTGAGGAATGACGAATAAAACCTTAATGTAAGAGTTCATGTAGTATTTATTCAAGTATTGACTCTCAGGTTCTGTGAGTGCATATACCCTACTGCAGGACAAGGGAGTTCTGGAAATTAAATCTATGTGTCAACCAAAAGATCGGTGGGGCGTTAGCTGAGTTGCCTTTACAGGGTTGAAGACATCACAGTAATCCTGATAGACACTAGGCAATTCTGGGGTTGTGTCAGTTGTTGAGGTTGCCACACAATGTAGAGGTGAAACCTCTGTAGCTTCTTGGTAGTAAGTACTTTGGCAATATTAGAAACCTAATGTCACCATTCAAAGTACCCAGTCAATCTTAGGGTTACGACAAGACAACCCGGGTTCTCCCAGGATAGCCCCAAAAGCTGGAGTGTCAAAAAGACACAGTTTTAAAATGTATGAGCCAGGAAGACAGTTATGACCCATCTACTGCTCACACAGGCTCAGATTCAGTTTTGGAAATTGTAGGAATTTCAAGTTTCCTCAGCTAGTTTCTGGCTGTGGGTGCAGGATGGGGGGGAGTGAGCCTGTGTCCTGCCCTAACTATCATTCCCTCTGCTGCCTTTTGCTCTGCAGTTTTCAGATACCCTCCCACCAGATGTCCTTCGGCTCTATGAGGCTACCTCTCTTCTCATCGGAGCAGTTTAGCTCAGCCTGTCAAAGGCCGGCTAATCAGGAGAAGCTTCTAGAGGGTTTGTTTTTAGCACAACAGAAAAGCAAGTTCTATAAATATTTTTGTAATAGTTATAATAAATCTAACCTTGACAAGCTGTTGAATGTATCTAACTATTCTTTTAAGTCTTTGAAATATATTTCTAGCTCACTCCTGTAAATAGTTATACTTTATTAAATGATTTCCATTTAGCCTATGGAGTCAATGTAGTACTATGGGCAAAACGAAATTGGCAGATTTTCCCTCGACAGGGCATATAAGGCATGTTTTAATTTGTCACTGCTTATGGTTACAAGGCACCCTACACCTGGGGCACCTAGGCGAGAGCTTAGGGGTGACTTTTATGCAGAAAATGAGGTAGTTAACTACTTTGGAAGTACCTTTCATACAATGTCAAATTTGCATATAATCTCAATTTAAAGGCAGCCTGTAAAGCAAGGCTAACTTTTAAAATGACATCAGGCAACACAGCAGTGCACACTTACGTCCATTAAATCTACAGGGCTTCTAAACCTATATGCCCTACCTTATACTAGGAACTTACAGGTAGGTTGTTAGTACCAATTGTAATTATACCTAATTACCATGTACCTTTTACACAGGGTATTAAAGTTTGTGGCCAAGCACTGCCTCTATATGTTTTCCTGAATGTAATACGTCTTTATCGTGCATACCAAGGTATCGCTCCCCGCCTGGAGCGTAGTCAATGATTGGTTGGTAGCAGTTGTATACCAATATACAACTGTCCCCCTGGGCAAAGGTATTATGCTGACAAAAAATCCAGCTCTTTTAAAAAATAATATGATTATTTACAATCGTTGGTAGATATTCAATTTTATTTATTTGAATTTCCGAATCAATTATATGTTCATTTCATAAAAGTTCGAGTTTCTTTCAAAAAATGATATACATCCAATGCATTTCAGTGATAACTCCACCTTCATCAGGGATCCATCTGCAAGTAACAAACGACAAGTGCTAAGCATACTGTTTACTGACCGTTCTACTAACAACTGAATTAAAGTAAAGAATACTTATATGAAATACCACCCATGCCTATATTTTGGGAAACCAAACACAGTTCATTATCCAGCGTCTATGACAATTATAATTACTCTATGTATGATACCATTTCACTCATAATGCCGAAGTTCACCTAAAACGCTATGTTTAGGAACTCTCTTTCTACGAGATGTAACATAACTCTCTGACCAACAAGTAATACCCTGCTTTTACCGGCATGGTAATGTGAACTACACTATATGCCGTCAACTTTTCCATAGATTTAATTCGCTATGGGATGTATCTTAACGGTTCTCAATCACCGTTATACAAAACTTTCGTACGTTAGCGCTCTGCTCTTACCTGTTCTCGCTGTACTCTTATCTTCTAGGTGCTGCTGCGGTTACGCGCTACTGACGGTACCAGATTTGAGTTGAAATGAAAAGTTCTAAGCATGCGTGTTGTTACGTATGACGTATCAAGGGTACGCGCTGGTGTGTTTTTTTGCACTGTCTGCCGATAACTTTATGAACTGCTTCGCTGGTGTTCTAGTGTGTGTTAATAACAGGGTTGCTCTGTATGTCATAAAAAATAAATAATAAACAATAAATGTCTCAATCCTCACTGACTATTCTCGATCTGGAAAATTAAGAGGAACAATATAAACCTTCTGGTGCTACGTGACGTGCCCACGGAATTAACCGCCCTTAAGGCTTCTATTAGCGTTATGTTGTAATTTCACAATGAACATGTAATATGCACAGATATTACGTTACATTTATAAATAGCACAAGAATTCAGTCCTGTCGTTTAACCCATGAGGTTTCAGGCTGTTCAAATGAAAAATCCAATGATTCTCACGTTTTAACAAGTTGTTTTTGTTGGTGACTCCTTCTTTTCTATCCACTTGCTCTAAAATGCATGCCCTTAGTTGACTGATGTTGTGTTTTTTCTCCAAAAAATGTGTTGCCACTGTGGATTTCAATGAGCCTGTCCTTATGTTACTCTTGTGCTCAGTCAGTCTTGTTTTAAGTTTCCTCTCTGTGTGGCCCAGGGTGGTGTGGAGTGCAAAAAAACGATGGATTTAGGCCCAGATCCTTGTACTGGGGTGAATGTATGACATTGTTCTACATTCTGTCCATCAACTGTGTTTTTTGCAATTTTCACCCCGAGTGGGCTGGGTATGCTCAGACGTGAGTCCCAGGCTCTCCACACCACTGGAGTCAAGCTATCCAGGCTGATGAAGGCTGATAGCCAGAAACCGGTCCTTGGATGCTTGATTCCGGTCTGGGAAAGACATGGCTTGGTAGTTCGGACTGGACTGTTCCCATGAGGCACAGGGTCAGAGCTGATTTGCATATAGCCAGTGTCTAACCCAGGGTGGTGTGGAGTGCAAAAAAACGATGGATTTAGGCCCAGATCCTTGTACTGGGGTGAATGTATGACATTGTTCTACATTCTGTCCATCAACTGTGTTTTTTGCAATTTTCACCCCGAGTGGGCTGGGTATGCTCAGACGTGAGTCCCAGGCTCTCCACCCCACTGGAGTCAAGCTATCCAGGCTGATGAAGGCTGATAGCCAGAAACCGGTCCTTGGATGCTTGATTCCGGTCTGGGAAAGACATGGCATGGTAGTTCGGACTGGACTGTTCCCATGAGGCACAGGGTCAGAGCTGATTTGCATATAGCCAGTGTCTAACCCAGGGTGGTGTGGAGTGCAAAAAAACGATGGATTTAGGCCCAGATCCTTGTACTGGGGTGAATATATAACATTGTTCTACATTCTGTCCATCAACTGTGTTTTTTGCAATTTTCACCCCGAGTGGGCTGGGTATGCTCAGACGTGAGTCCCAGGCTCTCCACACCACTGGAGTCAAGCTATCCAGGCTGATGAAGGCTGATAGCCAGAAACCGGTCCTTGGATGCTTGATTCCGGTCTGGGAAAGACATGGCTTGGTAGTTCGGACTGGACTGTTCCCATGAGGCACAGGGTCAGAGCTGATTTGCATATAGCCAGTGTCTAACCCAGGGTGGTGTGGAGTGCAAAAAAAACGATGGATTTAGGCCCAGATCCTTGTACTGGGGTGAATGTATGACATTGTTCTACACTCTGTCCATCAACTGTGTTTTTTGCAATTTTCACCCCGAGTGGGCTGGGTATGCTCAGACGTGAGTCCCAGGCTCTCCACACCACTGGAGTCAAGCTATCCAGGCTGATGAAGGCTGATAGCCAGAAACCGGTCCTTGGATGCTTGATTCCGGTCTGGGAAAGACATGGCTTGGTAGTTCGGACTGGACTGTTCTCATGAGGCACAGGGTCAGAGCTGATTTGCATATAGCCAGTGTCTAACCCAGGGTGGTGTGGAGTGCAAAAAAACGATGGATTTAGGCCCAGATCCTTGTACTGGGGTGAATGTATGACATTGTTCTACATTCTGTCCATCAACTGTGTTTTTTGCAATTTTCACCCCGAGTGGGCTGGGTATGCTCAGACGTGAGTCCCAGGCTCTCCACACCACTGGAGTCAAGCTATCCAGGCTGATGAAGGCTGATAGCCAGAAACCGGTCCTTGGATGCTTGATTCCGGTCTGGGAAAGACATGGCTTGGTAGTTCGGACTGGACTGTTCCCATGAGGCACAGGGTCAGAGCTGATTTGCATATAGCCAGTGTCTAACCCAGGGTGGTGTGGAGTGCAAAAAAACGATGGATTTAGGCCCAGATCCTTGTACTGGGGTGAATGTATGACATTGTTCTACATTCTGTCCATCAACTGTGTTTTTTGCAATTTTCACCCCGAGTGGGCTGGGTATGCTCAGACGTGAGTCCCAGGCTCTCCACACCACTGGAGTCAAGCTATCCAGGCTGATGAAGGCTGATAGCCAGAAACCGGTCCTTGGATGCTTGATTCCGGTCTGGGAAAGACATGGCTTGGTAGTTCGGACTGGACTGTTCCCATGAGGCACAGGGTCAGAGCTGATTTGCATATAGCCAGTGTCTAACCCAGGGTGGTGTGGAGTGCAAAAAAACGATGGATTTAGGCCCAGATCCTTGTACTGGGGTGAATGTATGACATTGTTCTACATTCTGTCCATCAACTGTGTTTTTTGCAATTTTCACCCCGAGTGGGCTGGGTATGCTCAGACGTGAGTCCCAGGCTCTCCACACCA
Source organism: Lissotriton helveticus (assembly GCF_964261635.1). Taxonomy (NCBI): domain Eukaryota; kingdom Metazoa; phylum Chordata; class Amphibia; order Caudata; family Salamandridae; genus Lissotriton; species Lissotriton helveticus. Next base: position 1,692,712,310 of record NC_136069.1, on the reverse strand, counting down.
CTGGAGTCAAGCTATCCAGGCTGATGAAGGCTGATAGCCAGAAACCGGTCCTTGGATGCTTGATTCCGGTCTGGGAAAGACATGGCTTGGTAGTTCGGACTGGACTGTTCCCATGAGGCACAGGGTCAGAGCTGATTTGCATATAGCCAGTGTCTAACCCAGGGTGGTGTGGAGTGCAAAAAAACGATGGATTTAGGCCCAGATCCTTGTACTGGGGTGAATGTATGACATTGTTCTACATTCTGTCCATCAACTGTGTTTTTTGCAATTTTCACCCCGAGTGGGCTGGGTATGCTCAGACGTGAGTCCCAGGCTCTCCACACCACTGGAGTCAAGCTATCCAGGCTGATGAAGGCTGATAGCCAGAAACCGGTCCTTGGATGCTTGATTCCGGTCTGGGAAAGACATGGCTTGGTAATTCGGACTGGACTGTTCCCATGAGGCACAGGGTCAGAGCTGATTTGCATATAGCCAGTGTCTAACCCAGGGTGGTGTGGAGTGCAAAAAAACGATGGATTTGGGCCCAGATCCTTGTACTGGGGTGAATGTATGACATTGTTCTACATTCTGTCCATCAACTGTGTTTTTTGCAATTTTCACCCCGAGTGGGCTGGGTATGCTCAGACGTGAGTCCCAGGCTCTCCACACCACTGGAGTCAAGCTATCCAGGCTGATGAAGGCTGATAGCCAGAAACCGGTCCTTGGATGCTTGATTCCGGTCTGGGAAAGACATGGCTTGGTAGTTCGGACTGGACTGTTCCCATGAGGCACAGGGTCAGAGCTGATTTGCATATAGCCAGTGTCTAACCCAGGGTGGTGTGGAGTGCAAAAAAACGATGGATTTAGGCCCAGATCCTTGTACTGGGGTGAATGTATGACATTGTTCTACATTCTGTCCATCAACTGTGTTTTTTGCAATTTTCACCCCGAGTGGGCTGGGTATGCTCAGACGTGAGTCCCAGGCTCTCCACACCACTGGAGTCAAGCTATCCAGGCTGATGAAGGCTGATAGCCAGAAACCGGTCCTTGGATGCTTGATTCCGGTCTGGGAAAGACATGGCTTGGTAGTTCGGACTGGACTGTTCCCATGAGGCACAGGGTCAGAGCTGATTTGCATATAGCCAGTGTCTAACCCAGGGTGGTGTGGAGTGCAAAAAAACGATGGATTTAGGCCCAGATCCTTGTACTGGGGTGAATGTATGACATTGTTCTACATTCTGTCCATCAACTGTGTTTTTTGCAATTTTCACCCCGAGTGGGCTGGGTATGCTCAGACGTGAGTCCCAGGCTCTCCACACCACTGGAGTCAAGCTATCCAGGCTGATGAAGGCTGATAGCCAGAAACCGGTCCTTGGATGCTTGATTCCGGTCTGGGAAAGACATGGCTTGGTAGTTCGGACTGGACTGTTCCCAGGAGGCACAGGGTCAGAGCTGATTTGCATATAGCCAGTGTCTAACCCAGGGTGGTGTGGAGTGCAAAAAAACAATGGATTTAGGCCCAGATCCTTGTACTGGGGTGAATGTATGACATTGTTCTACATTCTGTCCATCAACTGTGTTTTTTTGCATTTTGAAATTACAACATAACTCTAAAAGAAGCCTTAAGGGCGGTTAATTCCGTGGACACGTCATGTAGCACCAGAAGGTTTATATTGTTCCTCTTAATTTTCCAGATCGAGAATAGTCAGTGAGGGTTGAGGCATTTATTGTTTATTATTTATTTTTTATGACACACAGAGCAACCTTGTTATTAAAACACACTAGAACACCAGCGAAGCAGTTCATAAAGTTATCGGCAGACAGTGCAAAAAAACACACCAGCGCGTACCCTTGAAACGTCATACGTAAGAACACGCATGAGTAGAACTTTTCATTTCAACTCAAATCTGGTACCGTCAGTAGCGCGTAACCGCAGCAGCACCTAGAAGATAAGAGTAAAGCGAGAACAGGTAAGAGCAGAGCGCTAACATACGAACGTTTTGTATAACGGTGATTGAGAACCGTTAAGATACACCCCATAGCGAATTAAATCTATGGAAAAGTTGATGGCATATAGTGTAGTTCACATTACCATGCCGGTAAAAGCAGGGTATTTGTTGTTGGTCAGAGAGTTATGTTACATCTCGTAGAAAGAGAGTTCCTAAACATAGCGTTTTAGGTGAACTTCGGCATTATGAGTGAAATGGTATCATACATAGAGTAATTATAATTGTCATAGACGCTGGATAATGAACTGTGTTTGGTTTCCCAAAATATAGGCATGGGTGGTATTACATATAAGTATTCTTTACTTTAATTCAGTTGTTAGTAGAACGGTCAGTAAACAGTATGCTTAGTACTTGTCGTTTGTTACTTGCAGATGGATCCCTGATGAAGGTGGATTTATCACCGAAATGCATTGGATGTATATAATTTTTTGAAAGAAACTTGAACTTTGATGAAATGAACAAATAATTGATTCGGAAATTCAATGAAATAAAATTGAATATCTACCAACGATTGTGAATAATCATATTATTTTTTAAAAGAGCTGGATTTTTTGTCAGCATAATACCTGTGCCCAGGGGGACAGTTGTATATTGGTATATAACTGCTACCAACCAACCTTTTACACAGGGCACAGGCCCTGGTTCTAGTTAGCCAAGCCCAAGGCACAATCAAAGTCTGAAAACCAACATTTAGTAGTCAGAATCGGGGCAAAGAGGGGGGACACTGCAAAATGCCCTGATTCCCCACCAAGGCCCTGGAATATGGAATAATCGATTGTAGTGATTGTCAGGGTCGTCTGTCATGGCAGGCCGAAATCGTAAAATACCCCAGTGCACATTCAACTCTGCAACCACATCATACAATTCTGCCTTTTGTGCCATTTACAATCTGGCTAGCATCAGGGGCACAGTACAGAATCAATTCTGACATAGGGGATGATGCGCTAAAAATGCGGGACCCAAATTAATCTTGTCTTCTAACCTTTCTTGACGTATCTTCCGAATTCGACAAGGTTGAACATGACAACTTACTAGATCTCCTGAGGCATGGAATAGTCTTATCAGGATCCAGCCAAAACTGGTTCACCTCATTTCACCAAATAGATCTCAAAGATTCAAAGTCAATTAGTACCTATAAAAGTCCATCCCTGTCATTCTAGGATTCCCACTGGGCTCTTAACTCTCACCCACTCTTTAACCTGTTCATGGAGCCTCTCACCGAAATTCTGGGCTCATCCAACAATTATTATCATATGTATGTGGATGACACCAAATTGTACCTAAATGTCTCTTCCCCTGAAGACATCAGATCCCCTAATTCAATTCTACAAACAACCCAATCCTGGCTTGCAGTTAACCACCTCAAACTCAACCCCCTCATGACCAAATTCCTTCTAATCGCTCCACCCATCCAGTCGCTCATTATTGAGGAATGGCTAGAACAACTAACAGCACTCATTGGTCGGCCCCAAGTAATAGACTCAGTGAGATGTCTGGAAATAACTCTCAATAAAAACCTTAACATGCAGAAGCATGTCAGTGCCGCAACCAAAGAAGCAAACCTACAATTGAGCATCTTGAGGACGTTAAAACACTTCCTCCCCCCAATGACTTCAAATCTGAATAAAATGGCTGTATGCTGTTTTGGGTTGATTAGAGCCTTGAGAAAGATTCTTCCATTACTGCCCGCCTCGGCTAGAACATTAGTACTGCAGAGCGCAATTTTAAATCGCCTTGACTATTGTAGTGACCTGTTTTTGGACTCTCCTAAATATTTGATCCAACGTTTGCACCGGGTTCAAAACATGGTGGCAAGATTAGCTTTGGCTAAACCGTGAGATTCTTCTGCATCATAATGCATGGCAGAGCTACACTGGCTGCCAGTGTTGCAAAGAGTATAGTTTAAGTCCTTGTGTATAGTGTTCAAGGCCTTGCATGGCTTGGGACCGAAACCTCTGCAATAAAAATTACTTTGGTACATCCCCACTCGACATCTCCGCTCCTCTTCGGCCGGTCTGGCGAAAGTTCCTAGGTTTAATAGGGTCAGACTGGGTGGATGTGCTTTCAGCATTGCTGCAGCAAGGCTGTGGAATGAGCTGCCACCTAGTATCAGACAATGTAATTCCCTGCTGCTGTTCAGGAAAAGGATTAAGACATGGTTGTTTCTTAGAATTTGACTCTGTCCTCCGAGTACTGCCCATTCCCTCTGTTGCCTCTTTGATTAATATTGGTCCTCTAACTTACATATTGCAGCACCAGGGTACCCGTGGGGTGTTTGTTGCACTTAATATTATATACATACATACATATATACAAGTACACGCCCTAGTAATCCCTAGGCTAGATTATGGTAGTGTAGCTCATTGCAGTCTGCCCAGGTCTACAACAGCTTCTCTAAGAGCCTGCCTTAATTCGGCCGCTAAGCTCATCACAGGATCTACAAGAAACTGCCCCATCTCCCATTATCTCATTATTCTCAATTGGCTCACCTGTGAAGCAATAAAAAATTGCTTAGATTACCCATAAAGCCATTCACTTCAATACCCCGTGATATCTGGCTCAGACATTGATGCTCTCTGATGGCGATAAATCTTCCAGAAGCTCCAGCACTCTATTGCTTAAACCACAGAGATTCTCCAAAAAGAAAACATACAACCAAGCCTTCACCGGGATCACACGAGGATCTGGAACTCACTGCACCCATAAACCAGATTAAATTCCCTCAACTGCCTCCTTCAAGAAAGAAGTGAAGTCTCATTTTACTTCTGGAAAATCCTCTGTGCGAATATTGTCTTAAAGTTAGACTTTTGTTTCAGTTTGCCTTTGTGAATCGGGCCCTATATATTTTTTATTTAATCTGTGGTATTTAGTAGAGTGTGTCTAATAAAAGTAATCACTATTTTTTAAAAGCACTGATTGGACAATTATTTATTTTACTAGCCCTTACCACCTCATTTTGTGTAGGATTTGAACTGCTCTGCTTCAGTACCGTGAGAAAGTCAAGTGGTACAATTGGGGACATATTACTTGTGAAGGACTCATATCTTTCACAACTGATAACCCAGGGGCATATTAGCAAGCGGCAGCGATAATTATCGGTGACTGCTGCTAGCGTGAGGAATTCTATTGCCCGCTATCGCAGGCGATAATCTCCATGGTAGAGTTGTAGTAACAACGCTTAACGCCATGGAGATAAAAATCCCAGCAATAGCGGGGATTATCGCTGTTTTCAATGGAATATCGCTGGTTTTCCAGCGATATTCCATTGAAAATGGCGATAACCTTGCTGATAGGGCAGGGCAATTTTAGCCATGTAATCCACCTCCCATTGGAATACATGGCTAAGTCAGGTCACAAGCAGGCGTTAGGAAAGTAGCGTTAACTGTGGTTAGCGCTACTTTTCCTAACACTCTGCTTGTGAGCGTGCAGCTTGATAATAGGAGAAATGTCGCTTAGCGACATGTCTCCTATTATTTTGCCCTGGAACGCCCACTTTGCATCTCATTAGAGATGCAAAGCTGGGCGTTGTGGAAAAGGGCGCTAAATCAGCAAAACACGCGATAGCGTGTCGTTGCTGGTAAGGCGATTAAATTATCGCTGCTTTTTGGCCAAAAACAGCAGCAAAAGCTGCGATATTTTCATATCGCCCTCCTTGCTAATATGACCCCCAATTCTTACAGCTGCTTTATCTGTATGTGATTGCATTTCTGAATTCAGGGCTTTTTCCAATTGTTGGCTCTCTAATATTTTCCTTATCTTTTTGTGGGCCATCTATCCCTTCTTCCTCTTACATTTTCCCTCTGCTTTTGTTTATATTCCTCTCTCTTATTTGGTGCCATTTTTGCTGTTGTCTTTACCTGTTTCCTCCCCTTCACATATAGTCTTTGGGCTTGATTCACAAAGGTAAACGTACACCATTCTTGGAGCTTACTATTTTTTTGTGCTATTTACAAACGTACAGTAGTAAGATTACAACTCCACAGTGGTGGCGGAGAACTCTGCACATAAAAAGATGGGCCTGTCCTATCTTTTTATGTGCAGAGCTCTCCGCTCGACTTTGGACTCTCTACAGTTGGGAACTTACTAATAATGTGTAGCTTGTAAATAGCAAAAAAATTGCAATTTTACTCAAAAATGTAAGTTTACCTTTGTGTAGCAGGCCCTTAGACTTTTGTGTGTAGCACTTTTTCTGCAGAGTTGTTTTTCAAATTGTGTTTTAAAAATACTTTACTTTATAAAAGGGTTACAATTGAAGTAATCCTTTTATGATACAGACCATTCTATTCCACCTAACTAAATTATAAACACATCTTGTGTTTTTTTTAGGAAACAAACTGTAATGACCAGAAGTCCAAGAAACTCAAAAGACTCAAAATACAATATTGGTTTAGTAGATAATCCAAATCAAATTCCTGGCCAGCTTCTCATTTATACTTTTTAGCTATAGTTAATGTTAACTATCAAATTTCCTGTTCGAAGATTAATTTGAGTAAAACAGATGTTCCATCTATTATCAAGCTATGTTTATGTCACATGCTTGATGACTCTAATTTTATTTGGAATTCTAGAACAATAAAATATAATGGAATTTGGTTCATATCTACTCTCAAAAATATTATTTATCTCACACTTTCTGCTTTAGAGGATAAACTATCTGAGTTGATTTCTTTATTTATTCATTCTGGCAGGGCAGGCTAGATTCTATAAAAAAGATGATTGTTTCCACTATATTGTATGCCCAATCTTCTCTTCTATGGAAACTATCTTGCACATTGCTACTCATTTCCACATGATTTGTCCTCAATATCTTTGAAAAAATAAAACTTCCAGAATTAGTTTTTTCAAAACCTCAAAGTACTAACACTGAAGGTTTCTGGATTCCCAAACATATCCAACCTCTTTCCTTGTTCATCAGGCTTGTTGTCTATTACACAACAATTATTTTGTACTTCTACCTCCTTAGGTAATTACGAAAAATTCAGTGATGCCTTATTTTTCATTCAAAGAAATTCTCCATATGTCAAATTGGTCCCTTGTCAAGAGATTTCCTATTTGACGTTATCCTTTTGCTGAAACTTTACCTATGTCATTCATTGTTAGCTTCTTCCATATTGTATAAGATCATGAAAAATAACAACAATTTCCTTTTCTGGAAACAAATAATTTTTTTGTGGTAAAACCTTTTCCTCATTTTCACACCTAAGACTGGGGACCTGATTAGGATCTATGCAGACAGGGTTGCTCCGTCACAAACATGATGGATATTAATCTCGCCGTATTACAATTCCATTATATCCTTGTATTATGGGGACAGGATAGCTGACACATTTGTGACAGAGTATCCCATCCGCCAAGAATGTAATCAGGCCCTACGTTTTATTACCAACATCCTTTAACATGGACTATAGTATTCTCAAATATGTAGTTCGACAAGGTCTTGTGCATAGTCACACCACCGATGTTGCAGGTTTGCCATCTCATAGACTTCATAACCTCTTTTTGACAAACCCTACAAACCCATTCTCCCATTCTTAAAGTTGCCTCAATTTACACAGTGATTCATCAGCCTAAAGTGATCAGATCTAAGCTGCATGTTGCAGTTCTTTTCTTGAGAGTACATCTGTTATACTATGCTTCATTCATTGCTATGTTCCTATGACAGATTGCATATGCTCTCGCTCTTTCCTTACCTTCTCCCATTTGTTTCTATTTCTTTTCCTTTCGGTTTTCCTTCTTCCTTCATCTCCTAGATCATTTTCTTCCCATATCTGTTAGGCCCATTAGAATTTAGACAAACTGTTCTCACTTTGCTTGACATAAAAAAATTCTCCTTTTTAATGCCAGACTCAAAAAGGTATTATTTTTTGGTGTAAAGGCCTGTCCACAAATTTTAGTAGATAGAGCTTTGCATCAAAAACAGAAGGTGGCTGCATAGGTGGCCATGTACCCCCCATCTTGATGCAAAGCAATGAAAGGATTTTCCCTGGAAAGTAAATCCCCAAAATTAGTTTTTGCCTATTTACATCACCTTTTTAATGTTGTTAAATCTTCACCTTTGTCTTCCCCCAACTGGCATGCAGTGAAGTCCTTCTTAACCGAATGTCAGCTGAGGCTGAGTTCTGGGCCAGGAATGCCTAGACAGCTTGGCTCCCTAACAGTAGTGATGAGACCTTCAGCATGTTCACAATAAAATCTTGGGCATATGCTGTGGACAAACTAGTCCATGTTACCTTACATGTTACTGTAATGGAGTGAGGTATGATGTTATGACACATTTTATGCTGTCATGTTCACAACTAGCAGTTCCTGCACAGTGAAACTTTAATTTTGGCCCTCAATACTTCAGCTGGCTGAACCTTTGAGAAATACATTGGCATATCAAAACATAAACTGAGCTAAGAAATTTTGTCAGTAGTACACTTTTGACACTGCACAGGTATAGCATTGGTTAAACAACACCACCACTGCTCAAGTCAGGTTTGTGTTAAAAATGTAATGGAGTCCCAATCCAAAGTCTTTGTAAAGCTGGGCCTTAATGTACCATCCCAAACGGTCTGTAGAACAATTATTGTTCGGTTTCTTGTGTACCATGGTACTCAGTGGAAGATTCCACTAATGTGAAATGAACAGGAAACACACAGTGAAGGTTGTGACCCTGTTGTACTAGCACGCACCCCCTATATTAGCCGCCTCAGCTTCATTACTCCAGCAACCTCGGTGAGTCCAAAATGCAGCTACTCAACTTATTTACCAAACATCTAATTATTCACATATTTCATCTGCATTGCTACAGCTTTACTGGCTCTCTGTGCGAAAAAGTCACCTGATCTCTTGGCTAGGAAATTTTAATTTTGATTCCTCTGTCATTCACAGTGTGTAATTGTATTATTTAAAGTCATTAAGCTTCAGTGAGCAAGCACTTTTTTACAGCACAGTACTACAGACCATAGACAGAGATGAAGGGGAAGGTATGAGGTGCACGTCATTGCACATTTTTCATAGGTTAGCTTTTATTGTAGCAATTTCACTACTTCCCCCTTCTAGAATAACAGTACATTGTATTAGTATAAAATGCATCTTTGTTGCACACATGTAATGAGATGCTTTATTATCAAGACCAACTCTTTCTTGTTGAGCATGTTTGACAAATACAGCATCTGAAAGAGGCAATAGGTTGCTGGGCATCTGTAAGTGAAATGGTGCTATCTATGCACTAATATTTGTTGGAACTTTCACTACAAGTTTCAATTCAGTAACACATGTAGCATGTCTGGCCACAAGTGCACTCAGACACTGCAATGATCTGTGAAACATAACACAGGAATATCTGGAACCAGACATTTGTACCTTATCAAGTATAACTAAGGTTTACAGTTTTCAGTTAAAACTGATTATAACCACCAACACACCATCAACAGGAATATTTATTTTTAAATAGAAACTGGAAAACAACAGTTTTTGCTGGACTGTTACTGCTTTGACCGTTCTAGTGTCAAATAGTGTAAGTGTAGCCATTAATTTTAAGCACCTTTCAATTATGGATGTTCCTTATATGACCCACTATGGCTATGGTAACCAACTTAATAAGCCTGTGTGACCTTCTGCAAGATCCTCAGAACCATTGAACCTTATTACACACCAGTTTAGCTCACTGTTCACTACATGTTGCTGCATAGTTGCCATCAGGTTCACAACTTAATGCTAAGCAGTGTCTCAGTACAGTGACATTATAGTTAGATGAAATTATAAGGTAAAAGGTAACATTTTAAACTAAAAAACAGAAATTCACCAGTTGGAGTTCACTGAATAAGCTATAACTTGTGCCACTGCCATGCACAGTATTGTTATTAAAGATGTAATTTCATATGTCATAAGATATATTATCAATTATTTCATAGAGCATTTCAAGAGTGATGAATTATGTGAGGTCATAAGCAGTGCATGGTGAGGGCATGAGGTATAGTTTCTTCAGATAAATATAACTGTTTTGAGGTTCAGTGGTTATTTGAGTTTAACCTTTTTTTGGGGTGATTTGTAATGTTTTTCTAGCAAGCATAACGTAAGATTTTATTACCATGTGTAACTATGCAAACCCCGCCATATATGGTAAAAAACAGTGTGCAGTGCAGGTTTACACAGGCCTGGCCTGTGGCCAGGTCCTGTGCTCCATCCCCTGTGGGTGTCCTACCCCCTGCTGCACACTGACTTTGGCCTTGTCTGTACTCAACCTCTTCCATGTGCAGCAAAACACCTGCCACCCATGAACCTTTTTTTTATTCAGCAGGACTCTTACAAGAGCCCCCCCTTTTTTCTTGGTTCCCCTTGATGAATCACCCTAATACTTTCCAGGAAGGAGCTGAGTTGCGGGATGAACAGGCCCCCAGCCAGGCCTTTCGGTCAACCCTGCACAACGCATGGCCAACTGCCATGCACTGCCCTAGATTGGCTGCCCACGGGGCTTGGGCACAGGGCCTGACCACAGAGATGGTATAGTTACCTATGGTAATACAATATTGTTTTATGGTAAAAAAGAAACCTAGAAATTCACTGAAAAAAACAAAGGTTAAAGTGAGGTTATAGTTAACTTTGGTAATATTATCTTACTTTACATTGAAAAAACTCCATAGCAATTCACAGAAAAAACAAAGAGTAAAGTGACATTATAATTAGGTGAAAATTACAGTTTTAAGATAGCATTTACAACAAAATGAGTGGCACCTAAGTACAGAGTGAACAGTTTCTCAGTGTAAGGTGAAAGGTGTCTGAGTGCAGTTTGAATTATGTTTGAATGCAAGAGTGAGAAAAGTCTACATGACTGCCAGGTGTCCCAGGTCCATGCATGATATGCTTCTCTAGTCCAATTTTTTGCCTTTGAATTCTGTTACGTGTAGTCCTGTGTGTAAAGGTGTAAACAAGACTACAAATCCCTGAATTCAAAGAAAAGACCTTGACTGGAGCAGCAAATAACACCCAGATTTGGGAAACTTGGCAGAGCTGGGTCTAATTGCATGATAAACAGCGTGCGAGTGTTCAGGATGAGTAGAATATTGGTATAGGGTGAGAGGTGTGTGAGTACAGGGTGAGAGGTCTATGAGTGCAGTGTGAGATATGTGAGTGGACGATGAGAGGTATGTGAGCACTGCGTGTGTGTGTGGAGTGTGACGTGTTTGAGGACAGGGTGAGTGGTGGGTGAGCGGTGGATGAGCGCAGGGTGAGCAGTGGGTGAGTGTAATGCAGAGTATCTGGTGAGTGAGAGGTTTATGCATCCATGGTATGCTTTTGTGAGTTCAGAGTAAGGAGTGTGTGAGTGGTGTTTCTGTGTGAATTTCTGATTGAGTGTCATGTCTCTATAAGTGCACAGTGAATGGTGTGCTGAAGTGAATGCAGAGTGAAGGGGAAGCTTTTGTGAGTGCAGCGTGAGAGGTATGTGAGTGGAAGGTGAGAGGTGTGTGAGCGGTGTGTGTGTGTGTGTGTGCAGTGAGAGGTGTGTGAGTGTAGGGTGAGAGGCGGGGGATCACAGGGTGAGTGCAGAGTGAATTGTGTCTGACTGCACGGTGAGCAAGGTCTAATTCCATGGTGAGTATTCCACAAGTGTGCATGTGGGTGCAGGGTGAGAGGTGTGCGAGTGCAGTGTGAGGGGTATGAGAGTGGAAGGTGAGAGGTGTGTGTATGCAGGTTGAGAGGAACATGAGGGCAGGATGAGTAGTGGATGGGTGCAGGGTGATTTTGTAACATACCCTCTAAGTAGCTTAAATGTAAGTACAGTGGAAGTGATGGGCAAGAAATGTGTGAGTCTACTGTGTGCAGTTTGTGAGTTTCTTTGTGATTGCATGGTGTGGGTCAATGTTCTATAGGAGCTCAGTGAGTGGAGCGCCCTTGTGACTGTAGAGTGAGTGGCGTGCTTCTGTGAGTGGAGGGTGAAGCAGATTAAACCCAAACCTACTGGCATTGTAAATGCTTGCTCTACTTCATAATTTACTAATAAAACTACAGAAATAAGTTCAAAAACAGCTGAACTGACCAGGGGTTTGAGTGTGATAGCCCAGCTGCCCAAATGTATTTTTCTTTCCATATGCCCTTGCTTGAAAAAAATGATATAATGTATCCCAGCACAATACCACTTTGACTTTGTTACGACAATGTCTTGATAGAGGACAGTAGTGTATCCTCAAACTATAAAAAACTTTTTGGACTCGATCCAGTCATAAATCATTGTGACTAAACCTAAAAGAGGGTCCCTGATCAAAGTACAGTTAAGTATTGAATTGTTTTTTTCAATCACTGACAACAAAATTCCCTTCCAGCAGTTAATTGATAAGGATTGTAACACAACCTGAGCAAATTTGTCACCTCTTTGATACATGATAACAGCCATGATCAGATAAAAGGGTGCCAACTAACATTGTGCTGGGCACCGTTTTATCCTTTAGAGCAAGGAAATATTTTTTGGTTTAATAACATAAGTGATGTATAGAACAGATGATGCATTATGTGGCAAGTTTGGAAAATTAATATTTACACGGAAAGAACTGTGGGTGCATAACCATGGTTTACCGGTTGCCCTGTTATATTATGTTATGTTATGTTATTTTATTTTGTAACGCACACAGCTACTCCAAAGAGTGTCCTGGTGCGGACCTTGAGGGATCAGCAGGGTAAACATTAGACAAACAGATAGGTTTTCAGATGTTTTTTAAAAACCAAAGGATCTTGGATGTTACGTAATGCGAAAGGAAGTGCAATCCAGGCCGAAGCAGCTTTCCGGGCCAAAGAACAACAGCCCATCCTGTGGTGAAAAAAAATGGGGAACCTAGACTAAAAGTTGATTTGAGGAGCGCATTAGTCTTGGAGGGGTATAGAAGGAGAACCGCTTTTGCAAATAGGAAGGGCCCTGACCATAGATGGCACGGTGGGCGATAACTATGGATTTGAACTTAACCCGATCAGCCACAGGAAGCCAGTGTAGAGAGCGCAGGTGTTGTCTCACGCTGCTCCTGATAGGAATGTCAGGAAGAAGCCTGGCAGATGCATTTTGGACTACCTGGAGTTTATTCAGCAAGTAACCAGGGATGTCAACGAGCAGTGCGTTGGCATAGTCCAGCTGTGAAAGGATAAGCCACGGGTAACCGTTTCTTTCCCAGCCCTGGGAAAAAGAGGGAGACATTTCCTTAAAGTTTTAAGAAGTCCGAAGCAGTTGCCAGCCAGCTTCTTCACCTGAGTAGAAAAAGAGAGATTCTCCTCAAAACACACCACCAGGTTCTTAACTGGGTTTCCTTTGGATGTCGGGAAAGGAAACTCGGATGGCCAGTGCTTTTCTCTAAAGTTGGGGGGGACTTTTCCATAGAGAAGAATCTCTGACTTCTCTTCATTGCACTTGAGTTGAGCGGCGGACAGCCACTTAAAAACAGAAGACAGGCAATGCTGCCCTATACATGTAAAGCAACCTCTTATCTGACCTTTCTAATTTCCACACTGGTAATTACTCAAGAGTACACATTTCCCCATAGACAGAGTTTCATTACAAAAACTGATTTCTTTTTAGTTGTTTTATTTATCAAAACATTTATATTTTTTTATATTAGATATATATATAATTTGTATATATTTTCATAAAAATGTTTACACGTAGAGACAATTTCATAAGAGCATTTGAATTGAAAAACAATTGAATAGTCAAGCTTCTTATTTTTGAAAACTCAGTTTTGAAAAATTCAAATTTGAAAACCCCCCATACCACACCATCATCCTTTCATTCTCACCTTACATTCTACTCTTACACACTATCAATCAAACCATACAAAAGGTGTGAGTTAGGAGTGAATGTAACTTTGCGACTGAGTGAATCAGAGGGGCTGATAATAAGTGAGAATGAGTGACTGAGAGTAAGAGTGGGAAAGTGTGAGACAGAGTGATTGTGAGTGTGTAAGTGAGAGTAAGAGGACGTGCAATAGTGTGAGTGAGAATGAAGGAATGTTAGTGAGTGAAAATGAGTGAGAGCAAGTATGAGTGAGTAAGAATGAGTTTGAGTGAAGAAGTATAAATGAGCATGAGTGAGGATGTGGTGTTCTGCTTGCAAGCCTAGCTTTGGCTCTGGTACATTAACGGTCATTTCTTCCCCACTGAAACTCCCTAGAAGAGGCTTGGCTCATTTGCTGTGCTTGCTCCAATTTCAGGTAAGTGTTACATCTCACCTTTTTCAAAGATCACATCAGCACCTAAATATAAGTAGCAACTAAAATAGACATTTGTGTTGTGTTGTTTAATTAATCACACAGTTATCATGAAACGTAAGTTATTGTAATGTCATAAGGGTTATGGTCGTGTGACATCACTTTCTGGGAAGATTCCAGGTCAGAGGCAATTTCTTGTGATGTCATTAAGATGAAGGGATGTCTAATGTAATATCTGATGAGCCAGACATTTGAGTAAATTGATGACCATGGCTACCGTTATGGGAGACACAGGGGGATATTTATTAAAAAGTCACACAAAGCAACACATCAAGACAACTTGCCGTGCTGCGATGCGTGACAGGGAAAGAACAGAACTGCACCATATCTACTAAGATATGATGTATTCCTGATCTTTACCTGCGCTGGTGCACTGAATGCTTCCTGCTGCGAATGCAGGTGCACTGGCACCATGATGCAAATAACCCTGCGTTACAGATAGGAATGTGTTGTGCAGGAAGGTATACCGTCCTGCACAAAAACAATCCTTTGAGGCATTTTCCTCTTTCTTCCTAGAAAGAGTAAATAATGAGAAGAAACACAGATATTTCTCCTTGGTCCGCCTCTGTTGCAATCCCAGGTTTACTAACCTTAGTAAATCTGGGAATGCAACAAAATCCATGGGTGAATGTGTGGGAACACTCATGCTCCGCCTATGGAATGCCTTCCCAGCGCAAAGCAACGCAAGGCAGCAATTTTCCCAACTTTGGGTTACTCTGGATTTACTAAGCCATGCAGAGCCACTCAAGAGTAACACAAGCCCTTTGTAAACCTGGACCTCAGTTCTTCTGATGGTCAAAATGTGATCTTGTTGAGCAATGCTACATCTGGGACTTAAGAACCCTTCACAGTTCTCAGCACATGCATTTAAGCAGCTGATACCTCCCTGAACCGGTATCTCAGTCTATAGTGAATGCATGGATCATCTAGAAGTGGGAACAGTGTTTGCTCTGTGTTTAAATGCTTGTAGCTACTAGCCAGCAACATTTCAGAATGTCCGAGGCAACTGCTCAAAGAGAAAGTAAGTGTTTCAAAGTAAGTTTTCAAACAATATTGGAATTAACTGTCATAGGAATCAATGAGAATAGCTCATCTGCTTGATATTGTTCTCTTATTTTTAACACATATGTTCAGTCCCCACAGCTTCTGTGAAGTGGCAGATTAAAAGAATGATAAGAGATCCTTCAATTGCTCCCAGAGGCAGTATCTTGGATAATGCTCTTTATATGATGGGCTGATCAGCACTTGCCCTGGTCATTATATTACGCATTGTAATTTTCCAAAATGTAGTTATTACACAAAATACAGGCATTAGACAGCAGCTGGGTGATCAAACAGCTCCAGGGATGTATGATAAGGCGGGGAGAATGTCACCTTGGAGGTTAATCTAAACAAAGGTATCCCTTGAGAGTGATTTAGTATAAATTTCCTTAACTTGGAGCATCCTTGACACTGTGAAGTAGCATTGCCAAATGCCAGTGATGCATGATCAGCCACAAACATGCGTTCAAGGCTATGAATAGCGCTCTCTTCTCAGAGGTAGGATTTGGCTAGTTTTGGAGACGTCTACAACCTTGATGTCCCTGTTATTACTCTCAAGTTGTAACACATTGAAACACCAGTCTGTCTTATGGTACTTGATGAGAGGCCATTTCTGCACAGTAGCTTTGGTTGGAGCTCCTGGTTCCCTTGGCACTAGGCATCAGTCAGGCCCCTGGTGCTTGATGAGGTCCATTTTTGAACTGTAGCTCTGTTTGAATTTCTAGATTCAATGGCACTGGGCATGATGCTGGTCCTTCTCTTTGATGTCACAAAGGGCTCAGTGGACCTTGCTTGTAGGCTCCAGAGCGGGAAACAGGACAGCTACTCACACGATGGAGATCTTGTCATCGGGGGAGTGTTTGTCGTTCACTCACAGTTCACTTTCAACGAGCCCTCGTTCACAGAAAAGCCTCAAGCAGTTGTCTGTGAAGCGTAAGATCCACTTATTATTTTCATGTCATGTTATATTATATTATGTTATATTATATTACGTTATGTTGCATTGTGTTATGTTGTGTTAAGGTATGTTGTGTTATATTGTGTTGTGCTGTTAAGTTATTTTAGTTCTGTAATGGGTAGTGTTTGCCAATTAATTTAATGCTGGTGTAAGTGTCCTTTGATGTAACTGATATTAGCTTACAGAGCTGTTCCATTTGCATTGCACTTTAGTGTCTTTTTCTAGGTGTTGAGGATAGGGGTGTTCAACGGTGTTCAACATTGGGAATCCTACCGTAAAGAGGCACCTATGAGGTTGCAGCTGTTGTGGATGTTATGAGAGGTGCATAGTCCCATTAGAAGAGCTGCTACAAGCTGGGAGGGGATTGGGCCTGCTACATCTACCAAATCCAAGATGAGGTTCTTTGGTCATATGGATGTGTGAGGGTGCTATAAATGCAATTGTGTGTGTGGTTTAATGTACTTTGGTGATGTTGTCTACTTTTTTGTCCTGTCCTCTTGTTTATAATATAGGTTGAAGAGTACTACCTACCTGAACGTGTGCTGTGGTGTTTAAGGCATTTTCTGTGATTGTGTGAATAGAGGCTTGTGTTGATTTTCTGAGTGGTATGTTTGTATTGATGAACATTCTCCTGATGACGATGTCAAGTAATATTATTCAATTGTTTTGTGCAACTTTCACTGTTTCAAGTGGCTTCTTGAAGTAGGTGATTTATATGTGTTCTAACTTACAGTCACTGCATTGAGTAGTATGGCGGTGTGTATTGTTTTTAGTGTGGGCCATGTGTTGGGCTGGTGCAGTTCAGTATTTAATTGTCTGATGGCTGTAGAATGGTTGATGTGGAGCTTGTGATGTCAGGAGGGAACACAACGAGATTCCAGAGTTCCCCTCTGAAAATAAACCCTACAGTTCCGGGAAGAAACCTTCTCATTGCCATTTGAGAAAGGTGTTGATCAAATACAAAGTTTTCACTTTGTTCATCAATATGATACAAACATCTCTGATGTACAGCAGGTCATGAGTTCTTCCAAGCATGTTAGAAGATGCACAAATCCTGATAACATGACGCCATGAGCACACCTGGGTGGTGTCTCAAGTGTTTGTGTTTCGTGGCATTCTTAACCATGTTACCTAAAGAAGGAGAAGCAACAGCATGTATTTCCAGATGCATGTTTGATAAGTCCTTTGGATAATCATAAAACGTTGAAGAGCTTCAATTTCTTTAATTAAGCCTATCTAGACGAACTCCATCTAGAGGTCCTTCACTCATCTCCCACCCGTCTTCACATTCCCCTCAAGATTCTATAATCCCCACAAACATTCTTATTGCAACTTTCCGAGTGCCTATGTTTACCTGCCACCATTCCTCAATAACAACCCAAAAAAACACAATAGAGCAAAACCCCTCTATATACATCATAAAAGAAAGTAACTGTACTACACAACATGTCAAACATAACGTCCAAATGACCCACCTATCTGATCACGCATAATTCTTCAAATAACCAGGCTTTATTGTAACATGGGAACTCTTCCTCACTGTGGGCCGAGAAATTAGATGTCTTCATCAAAGTCCTCCTACATTGACAACTGTGGTTTCAGTGCAGTGTGACAAGTATTTTCAGTGTCCAAGCAAGAAGAGGATCATTTAACAAATCTACTTACATTTCAAATTCCTTTATCCTCTGTTTTGACCACATTCTTAAACAATATAATCACCTTTAAGGATTTAGTGAACTTGGAATAATGTATTCTTGACATTGAGATTTTTATTTTGACCCAATCAACAACACTCACCTCAGTTTTCATACCTCTTTTTCAATCATCAACCTTGCACTTTATTTCCAGCATTTTGCTTCTCTCTTTGTGTGTCACCTCCTCCCCACACAATATCTGTCTCCCAGGTTAGCCTCACCTTTTATTAACCCAACTCAGACTCATCAAACAGCAGGGTTTTCTACCTTTAAAAAGTTCAGAAGAATATCTACCAGATGTAGAGGGTGGAGCTAATCTGTACACTCTTACTTTCTCCTTCAGCTCCTCTGCCCAACTCTTACCACAAATCACAGCATGCTGATTGGTCTCCTTTAACATTTTATTAAACCTCTCAATCATCCCATTAGCCGTAGAGTGGTAAAGGAATGTCTTCGTATGCATTATCCCTTCATTCACCAAAAATTCCTGCATTTTCCTTGAAGTTGCACCCCAATATCTGTCAGCAAGGATAATGTACATCCTTTCCTACCAAACAACTCGTACAGAAAATGGATGACATCATGTGTCTCAATAGAGAATTTGCAATTTTCACTTCCAACCACCAAGCATACATATCAATGCAGTTCATTATGTATTGATCCACCCTGGATAGCCGTATGTGAGCCACAATAGCCAGTGCTATTTTTCCTAGGGGCCAGAAGGCAACTTTTGTAAACTGTACATTTCAAGATCTTATCACTACTTAAACACTGACCACAACCCCATACCATTCTATCACCCATCAAATCCATGCCAGGCCCCCAATAGTCCCTATGGATTTTATTCAAGACAGGAGGCTACCATTATGCCTTAATCTTTTATTTGCCACTCATACAGCACCTTTAAAGAACTTTACAAACATTAAACTTCAATCTAGAACCATACCTCTAATTCCATAAGTTATACCTTCTTAGAGCCCTCATCCTCTTTTAACCCCTTGTGTGCTGGCCATCCAACCTCACGGTGGGTGTGTGCGTAGGACGGCCGGGGGCCGTTTGAACCCCACCCACTCATTAATTCACCAGCACCGCGGGGGAATGTACGCAGTGCGCAAGTGGTTAAATGATGTGCCTGGAAAGAGTAGAACCTAATATTTATAGTGGTATATGAAATGTGTGTGTGTTCACAAATTAGTTCTTATTTAAGATGTGTTTAACTATGGGTTAAGTTTCTAATTTATAGAAGCAGGATATAGTTGTAATAGGTTTTAGAAGGATGTTCTGTTTAAAATGTGTATTTTTCAAATGTTATGCTTTTTAATACCTATTTTGAGTCTATCTGGAGACCAATGCATATATGTAGAGCTTGTCATTTATTTATAGACCTTTTAGAAAGTTTTCTGTAAAGTTGAATGATTACCGGCAGTTGGTGATGCTGGGGGCTTCGGCGCGAAGTCACCAAGCGGGAAGCAAGCACAGAGCGTAACAAGGTGTGAGCGCTGGCTGATTTAACTTGAGTGTCCGCTTTCTAGTGGTGCAGATCGTCTTTCATGAGCGCTTGGTGCCCGCTGATAAATGAAGCGGAGAGGTACGCGCTGCAGCAGCTGAAGACAGCATGCGCCGGTAGTGTAGCAAAAAAAGGAAAGCATTAAGTTTTAGTTTTGCAAGTGATCTCGTGTTTTTGGGTGCCAACTTGGATTGGTCAGATTTTGGGGACAATACTGGTAAATGCGTTAGAGCTCTGTAAAAGATCGTTTGAAAAAGAGAACAATAAATTATTTGTTGGTCTAGTGGACAATGCGCACAAGGTTAGAGGAGAGCATTTTTGGGATAAAGATTTTTCATTGTATGTTAAAGGTTTTGCATTGTATGTTAGTGGTAAGTTAGTGTAGTATATTGTGTGGATTATAAGGTTTGTTGTAGTTATTAGTAGTTTGTTACAGCATATAATTTTTGTATACTTGGGTTTAGATATGGGTTCAGAGCAGGGAAGGAGTTTAGAGATCAATGGATCAAAGATTAGTGAGGAAGTTATTAGGAAATTGATTCAGCATGAAATGAACGTTAAGAAGACTAAAACAGTATTTTAAAGAATAAGAAATGGAAGGGCATGAAGTCAGGGGTACGAAATTTACTCCTTGTAAAAGGAGAAGGCAATTAGAGGTGAGAAATGTGGTAAGAAGATGACAAAAAGAGCAAACATCCTCAGTAACCCATCAACCACAACCAACAACCAAGTGATCACCTTACGGGAACAACTCAGCACACAATAACCACTACCCTGATGAAATCAGCTAACTCATGGGCTCCCACTGAACCCTGCCCCCATTGGCTCTTCAGCCTCGGAAGCAACTAGATCAGCCACCAACTCACCTCTATCCTAAATGCCTCCATAACCACAACAACTTTCACTGATGCTTGGAAGCACACCTAGGTCAGACCCCTCCTCATGAAACCATCTGCAGACCCCAAAGATCCACAGAACTGCTGTCTGTTCAACCTCTTCCGGTTCCCCACCAAAGTCCTAGAGAAGACCATCAACACCCAACTCACCGAACATTTGGAAAGAAACAATGTACTGGACCCATCCCAATCAGGGAGCACAGAGGCAATCCTCATCACAACAACAGGTGGCACCTGAGTGCTACTCATCAAAGGATAAAGGGCCTACCTCAACCTCCTGGACCTCTCCACAGCTTTCAATACCGTCTCACACCATACACTCATCAAGTGTCTTTTTGCGAAATCTGAGTCACAGACAATGCCCTCAAATGAATGGTGTCCTTTCTAACTGGACGCACCCAGAGAGTACGCCTCCCCCTTCACCTCAGAGCCCACCCTTTTCAAACATCTACATAACACCAATCACAGACATCATCACAGCACACAAAATTAACACTCACTTTAAGCAAATGCACCCAGACAAAGACAAACTTCCACAAATACATGAAGAATGTAGCAACATGGATGAAAGACAACTGCTTTAAGATAAACATGGACAAGATGAAAGTCCTGATCTTTGGCAGACACACCACCCTCTGGGTCGACTCAGGGTGGCCAATGGAGCTCGGACACACCCCTTCCCTGAAAGACCCCACATGCAACTTAGCATCGTACTAGACAGCAAACTCTCCATGAGGCACCAAGTCAACAACATCACATCAGCCTGCTTCAAAACCCTCCGAATGCTATGAAAAATCTTCTGGTGACTCCCCACCAGCACCAGGAAAACAATGACATAATCCCTCATCTCCAGACGACTTGAATACAGCAATGTACTCTATGCCTGTACAACCTCTGAACTCATGCAAAGAGTCCAGACCATTGAAGAACACAGAAGCCAGTCTGATCTTCAACCTGTCCAAGAGAACGCACATCACCCAAAACCTCAAAGACCTCTACTAGCTCCCCGTCGATTAGATTTGCCAGTTCAATTTCCTGACCCTCGCCAACAAAGCCCTCCACAACATTGGAGCACACTGCATGAACCCCCCCCTGACCTTCCACCAACCCCCAGAAACCTGCTCTCCGTATACCTCACCCTCGCACAGATGCCACACATTTGTTGCACCGGAGGATGCTCCTTTTCTCACCTCACCGTTAAAGCCTGGAACACTGTCCCTCTCAAACTACGCACCTCATACTCACTCAGCCTCTTCAGGAAAGGACTCAAGACCTGTCTCTTCAACTGAGACTGGCACCAGGGCACCTGGATACCCCACAGGGTGATAAGCAGTGCTTTACAAAAGCTATTTGATTGATTGATTGAAACTTTTGAAAGACATAACTTTGTTAAGAAAAGGAAATGATGGATTGAATTCCATCAATACTAAAGTTGTCTGTTGCCACACAGAATGTAATTTAATTTTTAATTTGAATATTTGTAGGGCACAGCGAATCATCCCCTAGGGGATCTCTCGGCGCCTGGGAGGCAGAATGCCAGATGGCTAGTGCTCTAACAAAACTGCCACGTTTTGAGAAGCTTCTTGAATTGTGACAGGTTAGGAGCAGCTTTTGACTGATAGATCTAAGGAGGCGCCCTGTGGAGTACCATTGCAGCTTCTCGGTTAAATATGTCGGTCCGTGTCCTTCCAGGGCTTTGAATACCAGGCATAGGAGTTTAAAAATTGATCTTTTCCTCATAGGAAGCCAATGAAGGTGCCATACTAGAACCACTGATGGAGTTTGTGAGGGCTTGTTTAGGGCCAGGCGCCCTGCTGTGTTTTGTACACCCTGCAGCCTTGATAACAGATCTTCTCTGATCCCTACCAGTAGGAAGTTCTCATAGTCGAGTCTACTGACTAGAAGCGCCTGAATGAGAACTTTCCTGGTGTGGAGGGGGATCCAGGGAAAGACCTTTCTCAGCATGCGCATTGTGCCAAAGCACTTGTCCGAGGTGATTTTTACGTGCTCCTCCATGGAGAGTTTGTCGTCAATCTCCCCACCCAGGTCCTTAGCACATTTTTGGGGAATGGGAGCTTCCCCTAATTCTTCTGGCCACCACTCCGTGGACCATACCTCCTCAGCTTTCCCGAATAGAAAGATCTCAGTTTTACTAGAGTTCAGTTGTAAAACGTTCTTGCTCATCCAGGTTGCAGTATTTAGCATGCAGCTCTTAAATTTTTCTCAGGTCAGGGCAGGGTTTTTGCCTATGGGGACTACTACCGTGTGTCTTCTGCATTGGAGATTGTATGGAACCCACACGATCTAATGATTGGGGTCAGCGGGGAGACATAAATATTAAACAGGGTGTGACTTAGGATGGATCCTGTGGTACCTCCTTGTTCACCACTGTCGTTTGAGATACAAATGTGTCCATTTGTACACATTGTGTTCTTTCTGTCAGGAAGCTGTGTATCCAGTAAAAGGCCGGGCCTCTGACACCAATCCCTCGCAGTTTATCCAGATGTCCACTGTGATAGATGGTGGCAAAGGCTGCTGACAGATCCAGGAGAACTAATTTAGCGGGGGTTCCTTCATCCAGTAGCATCCTTATCCTTATTGAGTCTGTAACCTCTGTTAAAGCAGATTCCGTGCTCTGATGATCAGTTCAGTGCTGAGTTTGAAAATTCAGAGGAGACAAGTTCTAAGGATGTACTAAAAAATCCTCTAGGTGAGGAAATATTTTCTCTATACAATATTAGGCGCCCAAGGATTGGTGATTGGTGGCTGATGGAGCATGTAAGTAAATTTGTAAATTCATTAAGGAATGGATGTGGAAACCATGAGATGAAGAGGTGAGTAGAGTGCTGAAACCTGGGAGCTGGGTGCTCAAGGCCAGGTATTTATGAGAACGTTTGCTGCACCAAATTTAGAACCGAATACGATTTGTTCTTATCACGTTTGGGCAGAAACCCAGGGAAAGGTCTGGAACAATCATTAAAGCTGTGTCAATATAAGATACTGGATGTCCTTGGTCCATTGGCAAAGATATTTGATTTGGCAAAAGAGACTCATGTCAATGAGCATACAGGGGATTTGGAGTTACTCAAGGATGGAGTCAGAGAGCTATAATTATGTTGGGTAATCCATATGCAGGATTAATGGAAGAAAGGAGGAAAGCCATTTTAATGAAGATCAGGCTCAAGTTGGGGGATATGGCAGTGTCATATAGCTACTGTATATCTTTATAATGTGTTAAGTTAGCATAGGCTCATTAAATGTTTAAACGCCATTTTTCCTTTTGCTGCTTCTGCACACGACACTTAATTGTTGATTTAGCTTTCAACCCAGTAGTTCGTTGTGGTTTACATGAGAATAATATGTTATTACTCTGATATCAGCTTTGCTTAATAAACTATGTCTGTACAGAGAGTGCTGAAGTTTAAGGACAACACGATACAGATTTGTTATGAGGTCTGATCTTCGCGCCTTCATAGACATAACATAAGTGCCACTTCTACCAACTTTGGGCTTGAGGCGGGTTTTATATTGCTTTGCTTAAGGCACACAAACACACTTGATGCGGTTCGCATGCAGAGAGAGCTGGTGTATGCTGATGTGATCCCTTCAATCTAGGATCCTGAGGTATGGGCCCACCCTAATTCAACCCAAAGAGACCTTCTTAGCTATTAATATAATATGCGAGTTAGGGAGGGTGAGAAATAAGTGTTGTTAACCCTTATTAATTTACAGCATGGTAACATGCTGTCACCGTTCGCTTTCTATGGACTAGTAACTATGCTTGTAACTTTGTTTCTGATAATATGTTTACTTGTATTATCTAAGATACTGCGCCTGAGAAGACGGCATTAGTAAATAAACATTTCAAATGCTCACGTGTTCTTCTTTACTCCATGTTCTGGTTTGTAATGATTGTATAACGAAAGAGTGCTCATGTGTTCCACGTAACCTGAGGTTTGTGAGTTCATGTTCTGGTTTGTCTAAACATTGGGAGTTGGTTATGACCAATGAGACACTGTAGCTAGCTCGGTAAGGGGTTTGTTGGGTACTAAGGTGAGTTTTGGGTCACCCTAATTCGCTGAGGTTCCAATCCTCTGTGCACAGTTCTGTGGGAGAACAGAAACCCTGCTACATGGTGCCCGTACGTTGGTGGTCTTATATCATGGCACTCGAGTAGTATATCATTCAATCCTTAACCCCTTCACTGTCGTTTCCGGAAAACGGTGGTGTCGGTGAAACCTACCTGTTTTTTTAAATAGGTCTTTTTCAAGCTTGAATCTTTCTAAACGGTTTCCTTGAATTACTACCCAGTTGTGCTACAAAGTTGGCTTTGTTTTTCAGTAGTTCCGGTGAAATCATGGCTGTGGCTGTGGCCATTGCGCAGCATAGTCGCATTGTGGTGCGCACCCATCAACAGACATACCAGGTCCCGTAGGAGTGCATGGCTGTGATTTTAGTGGTGTGTGCAGATCCGGCGTACCCGTTCGAACTGTTTTACTCATGGGTAACGTTTCCGGCAGTGGACGCTACTTCTGGTGTGTTCCACTCCTACACACCCTCCCCTGTACCGGCTGAATATACACCGTACAGGGCACTGGAAATACCTATTGATCATTGGCAGCATCGCGTTTGGTTTGATGGCGCCCTCCCCCACTCTTTATCCGCTGCGAGGTTAGGTCCTTTATCCATTCCAGGCACGATTTGGCCTGCTTTGGGTGGCATTACCCCGCACCCGAATCACGGAGCTTGTACCCTTGCGGAAGTTCGCAGGCTACACGTTGTCTCGATTGCTGTGATTCGTGCCTTAGTGCAATACATAGGTCGGCATCTCCTGGGAGGTCCCCAGGGGGGTGCGGCCGTTCAAACGGAACGTGGCGGTTTAAGGCTCAATCCGGTTATGGTCAATTCGGTTTTTGGTCAGCGTCCCGTTGATAACGATGACTTCCCTTTCTGGCTTGCCGAGAAGTTTGACCAACTGGAGGCTGTGTTTCCGAATTCTACTCCTGCTGATAAACATAGAATGTTGACGATTACTTTACCAAAGGATTTAACTCCTGAGCACGTTGACTGTGAAAGCTGGGGAAAGACTTTTGCGGCTGTTTATACGAGGTGTTTCGGCACCCCGTCTATGTCCGCACTGCCTGAGATCGTTAAGCGTGTTCAGGATGATCACGGACCGGAGGCAGCGGTTGAATTGGGTATGCGCCTGTGTGGTTCTTTTGAGATAGTAAGCGATCTCATACTCTCCAATATTAAAGGAGATGCGGTGAACTTTCAGGTGTCGAATGCTTTGGCTGCTCTGCCCGATGCCGATAAACCCAGACAGTTAGCGAAGATAGTTGTGGCCGCATATAAAACTATTGGCCGCACAAGTAGGGGTCTGAAATATTTTTCAGTTAAGGAGAAAAAACAACCACAAGGACAGTCTGCTGCGGCAGATGTCCAACCCAAGTCCAAAAAACAAAATTGGCCTAAAAAACAGACACAGGGGAAGCAACAAAAGCAGACTCAGGATTCTTATCCTGCACCACAAGTTCCTGCGCCGACAGAAAAAGTTTATGATTTGCGCGATCGCGCGATGATTAAATCACCTGATCGATTTCAGGTTTCTGATCAACGCTCTCCTCGTTCCTTTCAGGACTCATTGGCCCCGAAGACCGGTGGAGGAGGAGGCGGTAGGGGACGTGGTGGCCAACAGGGACGTGGCCAGCCCCGCCAGACTGACGGCGCAGCAAAGCAGGAGGATTCTACGCCGAAGAGACCGCAGTTTGCGAAAAAGAAAGTCGAAGCATTAACAGTGCATCGATATGCCACAGATAGTGAGAACGCGGCTTCGGAATCTGACGTGGGCTCTGACCTTGCTGGACAGCGCGGCGGAGATTACCATAGTCAGAGAGGCGCTGCGTCCACTACTGAGGGTGACAGCGACTGATGTCTACGTTGTAATTGAAACAGCAGACACGAGACTTGCTCCCCCTGAGCGACTTTATGAAATTGTCCTGTTAATTGAAGGTGACATACAGCGTACTGTAAAAGGGGTGTTTTGGGAAAATCTTTCGTCTACATATGATATTTTGCTTTCGGAGGCTGACTGGCCCCCACCTTTTGTGTTCGCGGCGCCGCGAGGGGAGGAGGTAATCCTTCCCAGTTTCGCGAACACTGTCTCGAAAGAGCATGCGCAGCATTTTGCAGAAGAGTGGGCTCGGGCTCTTGCACCGGCTCTGTACCGTAACCAATGTGGTTGGGATAAATTGTCTCCTTGCAAAGAAATTCCGTTGCGGTCTCAGCCGCAGCCTCAACCTCAATATCCCCTTCAGCGCGAAGCAAAATCTTCTGTCGCGGAAATCCTTGAACAATTGGAATATCAGGGAGTTATTGAAACATGTGTGTCACCGATGAATAACCCTCTTTTTACTTTGACCAAGCCTGACGGTTCATATCGTTTGGTATTGGATTACCGGCATTTAAACTCGCATTGCCGTAACTGTGCAGTACAGAATACTCACGGCTCTGCCCTAGTGGATAGTCTAGTGCGTAAGCGTTTTAAAACAACGCTTGACATTTCCAACGGTTTCTATGCCCATAGGTTGGATAGCTTCAGCTCCCAATGGACCAGTTTTAAATGCGCTGGGGTCCAAAAACAATTCCGGCGTCTCCCAATGGGCTATAAGAATAGTCCAGGTATATTTACAGCACGCATAGTCTCCCTTTTGGAGAGGATCGACCCAGATGCTTGCTCGTATGTGGATGACATCTATCTCACAGACGACGAAATTTGGATGCATCTGTGTCGAGTAAATTCAATAATTTGTAACTTTGCAGATATGGGTTACAAATTTTACTTTGCAAAATCGCACATTGCTGAGTACACAGTGTTGTTCCTGGGCTATGAGCTCAACAATGAAGGTAGAGGATTAGCTCCTCACTTCTTGGAGAAATGCGCTCAGTTGCGCGCTCCTACAACACTGAAAAAATTACAGTCTTTACTGGGCTTTTTAAATTTCGGAAGGACATACATTCCGGAATATGCCCAGCGTATCAAGCCTTTGTATGCTCTGATACAACCTACATTTTCTAAATCATGCTGGCTGCCTGAGCATTCAGCCATCTTGCAGTCCTTGCAGGCTGATCTGCTCGCTTCTAAATTCTTACTGACTCGTGATAACCACACAAACCTGGTGATAAGAATTGTCCCTGGGACAGTGGGTTTCACGTACCTCACTTTTAATGAAGGAGACACAGTACCTATTGCTTACAAGTCGCACTTGTACACTTCGGCTGAAATGCGGTTTCCCACTGTGGAAAAGGTTTTAACAGCTGTGCAGATGGCGATTCTTAAGGAACGAGCTCTGTCACAGGGGAAACGCATGTTGGTTGTAACACCCTGTCCTCATTTGGAGGCAGTCACGAAAGCCAGTGTACCAAATTCAAAAGCTTTGCACCCTCGGTGGATTCAATGGGCTGCGTCCTTGACGTCCACGAATGTCACGTTTATTTTTGACGCCTCATTGCGGTCGCAAGAGTACTTGCAGTATGAGTTCGTTCATCCTGCTCCTCTGGCTATGCGACCTTTGGAGGACTTCCATTGCATCATTTACACTGATGGCTCGGCGCAGGTTGCGCATGGCTCTAAACATGCCTACTATTCCGCATGCGCCATTGTGGTCGGTGCTATGTTGGACGATGAGTTAATTTCCAGGGAAGTGCACACGTTGCCACTGGGCGATTGCACCGCACAATTAGCAGAGCTTCGCGCTCTCTTACTAGCGTTGGAGTACGCTGATCCTAGTGTTACTACTCTTATTGTAAGTGATTCCTACTACTGTGTCCAGTCTTACAATGAAAACTTGTTCTTTTGGATTCAGAATGACTTTCGTGATTCCAAGGGTAGCACAATAAAACACAAGTTGATCTGGGTTCGAGTGGCTGAACTTAAGGCTAAGTTGCCGCTCGTTTATGTGATTCATACTCTCTGCACCAGCCTGTTGGGGTTCACGCTGTCGGTAACTCGCTTGCTGATGAGGCAGCGAAATCAGCAGTGTCTACATACTTAGTTGCAGCAGTTACTAGGTCCAAAACTAAGATTGATAGTGACATCTTGGCGGCTGTTGCTGCCACTGAGAAGGGAGGTAAACATCCTAAGGGGTTCCCTTCAAAGTACACTTACCACTTAAGTCCCGAAAAGGTTCCTTTTGTGAAAATTCCAGATGTTGGAGAACGTTTGATTCCCAACTCGGATCGCAGGGCTGACTTGATTACAGCGGCACATGAAGGTGTGGCGTCTGCGCATGCGGGCGTCTCGGCCACTGTAACTCAATTACAACCACGCTTCTGGTGGCGGGGACTGTACAAACAGACGCGTGATTATGTCCTTCTTTGTAACATTTGCCAGCAGATTAAGCCTTCGACTGCAACGCGTCCGCCACAGACACAGTTGTACATTTCTAATAAACCACTAGGTTGTGTTTATTTGGATCACTGCGGTCCTTTTTCATCTGATACTGTGTATAAGTACATCTTAGTAGCAGTTGATTCATGCACACGCTTTGTGTGGGTATGGCCCCATCGCAGCGCTGATTCACGGACTGTCATTAGAGATTTGCGTGTCTTTGTAGGGATTTTTGCCTGTGGTACCTTCCATTTGGATCAGGGTCCGGCTTTCGCCTCTAAGGCGTATAAGGATGCCATGACTTCGTTGGGAGTCCAAGTCAAGTTTTCGTCTCCCTACAGACCTGAGGGTAACAGTGTAGTGGAGCGAATGAACCGTGATTTAAAGCAATCTTTGACAGCTCGAGTTATAGGCACTGGCAGAAACTGGCTGACCCACCTCAATGGCGTGCAGCGTGCGCTTAATAATCTCCCTAGAAGGTCTCTGGGTGGGCGGACCCCATACGAAATGCTCTTTGGCATCAAGATGTACGTCCCTGACCTTGACGGTCTAGACTGTGTGGTTCGCGCCACTTCCTTTGATGCAGATGAACATTGCAATGTTTTACAGAATCTACAAAAGACCAGAGACAGTCTTGCAAAGGAACATTTGCCCTCCACGTCGGATGTTGCGTTGCAGATCCCGGTAGTCGGCTGGCTACCCCAAGTTGGAGAACTGGTTCGTGAGAAGATCGATAACAAGAAAGAATTTGGTCCTTCCTATCGGGCTCCGGTTCCAGTGCTTGGAGTGAAGGGCACAAGAACAGTCGTATTACCACCACTTCCTGGTCGTAAGGAAAACAGGTTTATTTCAATTGACAATGTCAAGATACATAGAGTGGCCGATTCTTCTTAGCATGACACCGGCTGTTTCCTGTCCTTCCATTGTGAGAAATTCAGTTTTTCCCACTGCTTCTAATCATGAAACTGAAGTAGCCATTGAATTACCTGCAATTTCCAGTCCTTTATTAAGTACTTTGCCCGGTACAGTCCATGATGAAATTGACTATACTTACCCCACTGACTTGTACATGCCTGACCTGCAAGCAGGTTTGGCCACAGAATCCAGATTTTCATTTGACTCTGTCTCCAATGCCTCGAAGAAACCTTCACGTTTTGCAGTTTATGCTAGCTTATTTAAAAAACATTTTTTAATTCCCCCTTGGACATATATTTGGCTGGTGCTTTTTTCGATATATCTTTTTATGTCAATTGGTTTTGTATTTTATTTTTTCCGATTGGTAAATGGACACTATGTCGAGGAAAGAACATGCATACGCCATATCAATGGAACTTTGGCCCCCCTTTCCTCATCGCATTCTGCACATAGCCCGAGAAGAGACTTGACATTTGTTAACATCACTGCTTGGCCTGTCCTTGATGGGATAGTGTGGGATGCCGTTCGATTTCAAATTCATGGCCCTACGGAGGTTGTTAATGTCCCTAATGTGCTTAGAGTTAATATGGGGGATGTGGTGAAACGAAACATACGTTCTGATGATTGGGATGTTCAGGCCGTAGAGTCTTTGTTTTCTGATTTGAAATACTATGCTGCCTTTGATGCTGAAGATTTATATTTAGAATCTGCTAATTATGGTGATTTGTTTTGCTTTCAACATTTTGGCAATCACTTCTTGCATAAAACAACATCCAGAAGGAGTACTGTGAATTATACACAATGGGAGCATTGTCCGGCTCCTATACAAGGCAGTTCAAGTACTTTTTTGAAAAAGTACACATATTTTACTGACTTCAATCAGTCTAATCCCGAGTCCTTTTATTTCAAAATGACACAGAAGCCTATGTCCAAGGTTAGACTTACCGATACCAAGCTATTATATTCGAAGTCCTTTCTTGATCAGCTAGCTGTTGGCGGTTATGAATTATGGAAGGAAACTATTGACCTAAAATCAGTTTGGGGTTCTAAAAACTGGCAGGTACAAGGCTCTGAGGCTTTGCACCGTGCATGTCTCATCCCGAATCAGATTTTGTTTTTGAATTCTACTATTTCACAAACGACATGCTTTGGATTGGCTACTGCTAAAAAACTAAATTTTCCTTCTATCCCCGAGTTAGAGGAATATTCAGGCTGGAGTAATTATACTCAATTCTCGATTAGGGACTTACAGACCCTATTGCTGAATTCTTCCTTTAACATATCCTTATAGACCCTAAAGGTTGGCTAGTGTGGCACAAGAGTGCTGATTCTTGCCAGCGCCGTTTTCTGGGTTTGTCTGATGGCTTTGCTCAGGTTAAACCAGATTCACGTTTTGAAACTGAGCATTCTGTCACAACTTACTCTGTGGGTAAATTATGTCAAACATGGCTGAAACATTCTAAATTATCTGCAGTTAAATGACATCTTGCAAAACTAAATGATGATATAGATTTAAATGATTTCATAAAAGGCCCGGCTAGTGGTAGGTCGAAAAGATGGATATATGCTGTCTACAATGAAATCTGGAAAACATCACAGATTGAGGCAGCAACACGACTTAGGGCTATAGATCAAGCGAATCTAGAGAAAGTGCTTGCAGTGGTAGACAATAGTATTAACATGCTATCTTCTCGCATTTACACTTTAGATAACATTGTGTCTTCTGTAGTGGATATTGTGCATGATGAAGTATCTGTGTTGTACCATGGTCAGAATCAATTACGTTCTATCATGCAATTTGCATGGACTCTGCAAACGCTTAAATCTGGCAAGGTGCCATGGAGCTACATGAATGTTTCCTCTCTCTTTGCCCCCTTTAATTTGACTGACAAACAACGCTTGCTTTCTATGCGTGATGCTTCTTTTTCTATGTTACATATTGAGAAGTTGGAGTCCTTGCCTTTTTCTGTGGCAGAGGCCTCAGCTGCAACGTGGCTTATCCACGGTCTGATAACATTACCTTTTGCTTTGTAAAAATTTACTAACTGTATGAAATATGTTGCCATAGGTCGCTATGAGCCTTTGGGTAGTGGTTTTCTCCATGAAGTGTGGTCCCTTCCATTCGCTTATAGATGTTTGAAGGACGGCCAGGAAGTTTATCTGCATGGGGAGGAATGTACAGAAACTCCAGATCACTCGTTAATGTGTAGGCACATACAATTACACGGTTCTTGCAACCAGGACCGACCAAACTTGGCCTGTGTTTTAAAAGGCACTCCTGTACCAGCAATTACCCCGACTTTTACCTTGTTGGGGAACGGGAGTTATTTACTTTTGAATAATGAAGATTGTTGCGGGTTAATTAAAGGTGTAGCTTATGTGGTAACAGTAAGTGAACGTGTCGTTTGCTGCAGAAATGTCCTGTACCCACCCACACATGAAAATAGGGAGGTTTACATTTGGCCACGCATACCAACCTTGAAGGCAGAGTTCAATGGCATGACTAGACTGAGGGCTCTATTGTCCCAGAAAGAAGTGGCCTTGAGTTCGGCTCGGGAAACTTTCGTGCTTCACATAGCTAACACTCGGACCGAGGTTCAGGCCCTTTTAAATACTGATTTACCGTTGCATTTTGGCGAAATGATACATTCTATCTTTAACGCGTCCTCACCATCTGGGCTAGCGCATTTTTTCAAAACAGTTAGCAGCGGCCTTGTGACTTCATTTGAAAAAATATTTGGAGTGATCCCTAGTTTTTTCATTCCATTTTTTCGAGTCTGTTTGGTGGATTCCCGGTTTTACTGGCACTAGCGGCAGGCGTCCTAATTGTACTTTGCTTCCTTAAATATGGATACCCCACATGTGGAAGAAGCCGCCCAGCCCCTGCTGCCGCTGTTTCGCAACCGGATGCTTGAATATTTTGGCACACTGCCGCTTGCGATTTTGAGCACGGCATATGGATTATCGTTTCGATTTTCCTACTTCACCTGTGTCCAACCTGTGTTTCACTGCCTGAGTTGTGATTTTGATTGGGCCATTGATTTGTGTCTCTGCGGACCGGTTTCTCCTGACGTCGATTTTAATCAGCTGATGAGTCCTATCACTACTCACGAGTTGGTTTGTTCTGACGAAAGGATTATGGCCTTAGCAGCGGTGCATGGACTAATGGGTCCCTGGGGCTTATTCGCAGCAGCGCGGGATTTCTTGGAACTGAGCTTTATTGAAAACCCACCGAGTTGTCCTCTGATGGTAATAGAGGCTCCGATACTTGGGGAGCACGTATGTTCTTTTCCACTTTTGAATTGGATGGCTGAACTGTTTTCGGATGAAGACGGTGATTTCATGCTGGAGGATGTTGCTGCATATTTTGCTTATACGGTCTTGTCCTAAAAACTTTTCCATGGTTTAAGTCCAGCCATTTGACTTTCAGCTTACACCTTTTGCGAGTTTTAGTACATTGATTAATTTCCCAGACCTATTGACTTGAGCAAAATATTACATTTTTTTACAGTAGTTTCAAGTCTCGCAGTTCTTGAACTCTGCTTTCATGAAGTTGCCCTTATCTTATCTTATCTTATCCGTCCTCGGATCAAGGGGGGGTGTCATATAGCTACTGTATATCTTTATAATGTGTTAAGTTAGCATAGGCTCATTAAATGTTTAAACGCCATTTTTCCTTTTGCTGCTTCTGCACACGACACTTAATTGTTGATTTAGCTTTCAACCCAGTAGTTCGTTGTGGTTTACATGAGAATAATATGTTATTACTCTGATATCAGCTTTGCTTAATAAACTATGTCTGTACAGAGAGTGCTGAAGCTTCAGGAACAACACGATACAGATTTGTTATGCGGTCTGATCTTCGCGCCTTCATAGACATAACATAAGTGCCACTTCTGCCAACTTTGGGCTTGAGGCGGGTTTTATATTGCTTTGCTTAAGGCACACAAACACACTTGATGCGGTTCGCATGCAGAGAGAGCTGGTGTATGCTGATGTGATCCCTTCAATCTAGGATCCTGAGGTATGGGCCCGCCCTAATTCAACCCAAAGAGACCTTCTTAGCTATTAATATAATATGCGAGTTAGGGAGGGTGACAAATAAGTGTTGTTAACCCTTATTAATTTACAGCATAGTAACATGCTGTCACCGTTCGCTTTCTATGGACTAGTAACTATGCTTGTAACTTTGCTTCTGATAATATGTTTACTTGTATTATCTAAGATACTGTGCCTGAGAAGACGGCATTAGTAAATAAACATTTCAAATGCTCACGTGTTCTTCTTTACTCCATGTTCTGGTTTGTAATGATTGTATAACGAAAGAGTGCTCATGTGTTCCACATAACCTGAGGTTTGTGAGTTCATGTTCTGGTTTGTCTAAACATTGGGAGTTGGTTATGACCAATGAGACACTGTAGCTAGCTCGGTAAGGGGTGTGTTGGGTACTAAGGTGAGTTTTGGGTCACCCTAATTTGCTGAGGTTCCAATCCCCTGTGCACAGTTCTGTGGGAGAACAGAAACCCTGCTACAGCAGAGAAGTTGCCCAGTGCAGTTCCACAGGGCTTTTGTTTGGGGAGGGCTTAGTTAAAAGCCTAGGAAATATGTTGCCATATTTACAGCCTTAGATAATGCACACGTGAATATGAGGATGGTATTTAGAGGGAGTGTTCTTGGAAGGGCCAGTGATGCACACAGATGGCAACTTAGAGGTGTCCTCTGACAACCTACCACTACTAGTGTATTCTCTGACTAGTCTTAGCCAGCCTGCCACCACCAGACATGTTTCTGGCCTCATGAGGTGAGAGCCTTCACTCTCAGAGGAACAATGACTCCTCAGGGCAGAGGTGCTTCACACCTCCTCCAGGCCAGAATTGCATTTCATGGTGGTAAGCTTCAGAGGCAATGCCGCCTTTGAAATGCAACCAAGGCGTCTACAAATAGTGGAAAACGTCCTGCTCCACTTTTGGACTGGTGGCAAAATTAGTTATATTTGAGACGTGTTCACATTATTATAATTATTATCATTAATATTCTGCTTATAGAGCGCCTGGTTACTCCAACGGAGTGTCCCCACGCTAGAACACCAACAACACCTCACCAGCAGGCGTGAACCTCCCACCCTCCCTCCCTCCAACTGAGTCCCCAGAAGACCAGGTAAAGGCCTACTTTCGGCCCCCCAGTGGGTGCTTGAAGAGCCAAGCTTTTAGGTTTTTTACGTAAAAAAGTCTCCGACAGGCATGTCCTTAAATCAACAGGAAGGTCATTCCAGGCCTCAGCCGCAAGGAAAACAAAGGAGCACCCTCCACCCCGTACCTTCTGCACCTTAGGCACAATCATCTTAGCCTTGCCCAAGGAACTTAGATGACAAGCAGGTCTATGTGCGGTGAGAAGGGGGCGCAAAAATCGTTGCCCTTTCTTGTTGAAGATCCTGTGGACAAAACCCAAGGCCTTAAAAGTGACCCTAGCCTGTATGAGGAGCCAATTTAATTTCCTCAAGGCCTCCCCACCGAGGCCCGCCAAGGAATATTCAGAGTTAACCAAGCTGCAGCATTCTGAACCTTATTTATTTATTTATTTTTGCAATTTTTAAAGCGCTACAATTACCCGTTATTATTATTATATTTATATATATAATTAGCAGGTACGAACAAGGCAGAACTCTTGCGGCTGCAACGAGTGCAGAATGCCGCCGCAAGAGCGGTACTAGGGTTGCCTAAACGTTGTTCAGCATCCAAAGCATTGCAATCACTCCATTGGTTGCCTGTGGCTCGCCGGATCGAGTTTAAGGTGCTTTGCCTAGCTTTTAAAATTTTGAAGGGTATGGCTCCACCTATTTTGATGAACTTACTGACCCCTTACGTTCCCTCTCGATCCTTGAGGTCGATGGGGCAGAATTTGTCTGTTGTCCCTCGCTTTCTGCTGAGCAGGATGGGCGGCCGCTCATTCCGAGTAGTGGCGGCGAAATTGTGGAACGCACTTCCCAGTGAAATTCGAGCTATGGAGGACTTACTCCTATTTAGACGCGCCATTAAAACTTTTCTTTTTAACTAAATTCTTCTGGACTCAGGCGCGCTCTGTGATGTTGTGTTGACCTTTCTTTGGCGCCAGGACGCCCCTTTGCTGGGGTAGCTGTGCGCGGTACAAAAACTAATAACATAACATAACATAACCCATAGGTGTCTCGGCGCTGAAGCTAAATCTAAATAAACCAGTGATTAAATCGAAGGGACAATAGTAAAAGGATCTAAGTATCGTGTCGATGAGAAAACAGCCAAGTCTTTAGCTGCTTTCTAAAAACTATTAAAGATGGACTGGTCTTTATGTTGTCTGCAAGATGTTCAGATTGCTTGTGGTCACCCCTAAGTACAGGATGTTGCAATAATCTAGGCAGGATGTAACAAGGGCCTGTACAATGGTTCGTTGGGCATCTAGTGGAAGTAAGTCAAAGATTTATTGCAGGATTTTAAGAATGCAAACCCAGGCATCTCCAACTAGTGGAGAATGTCCTGCTCCACTTTTGGCAGGAGGACTGGTGGTAAAATTTGTTATTTGAAGAGATGTGCCCACATTCAGCCAGCACCACCCCTTGTGGAGGGAAGGTGATGTAGACCCCACTTTTCACATTCCTCCATCTTGTGTTGGAGCGAATCAGTCAACCAGGGTCAGGATTATGCCCACTTTCCAACAGAAGTTGTCTTATGAGGATGTATTCGCCCTAAAGGTAGGTAGCCCATTGCACCCCTTGACCCTGAGCTTTAGAGTTGATGTACCTACAAGGAAAAGGAAAAAAGAAGAGCTGCTGAAACTTGAGAATTGAGTGCCTGCTGTGGACTTTGTTGCAAAACCTTGCCTGCTGCTGCAAAACTCAACCATTATGGCGAGTTGCCTTGTTTTGATGTTGTGAGGACTCTACGAACCCCAGAGGACCTCCAGCCCTTTGAAAATCACCCACAAACTCCCTTGGAGCGGAGAAGCTACTCCCCTGCAGTACGCAGGCACCAACTTTGCAGAGTCCACCCTATCAACTGTGCAGGTAACCAGCCCGACCAATGCTGCGGCCAACAAGGAGTAGGTACCCTTGTTCTGGGAGGTCAGATCTGTCTCCCCACTGAGTCCGAAGACACCAGGACCTACCAGAGACAAGTGTACCAATCCCCAGGGTTCTGAACCGCCTGTGGCCAACACTGACTGAAAGAATCTACTCCGGACACCAACATCCCAGGAAGCAAGCACCCATTGGGGGACGTTGGAACCCCTGAGACCCACTCTGAGAGTAGCCCAGCTGTCCTGAAATTGTCCCTTCAGCCTGCTTCTCCCTAACCGCGATGGCACAGACCCCAGCTGACCAACCTGCTCTGCACCCAGTCAGCCTGGCCTGGGTACTCCCATGCTCCAGTGGCCCTTGTGACCTGAGCCTCAATTTGGGAGCCCTAGGACTTGCCTTCAAGTCCCCTTGTGCAGCCTGGTTTTAGGTTGCCCCCATTCTTCAAAGCGCACCAGCTACCAACGTCTTCAGCACCCTGCTCCAAGCCGAACCCGGGACTCTACTGATGATCTGCTGGTGGAACTTTGGACCTTGACCTTCTGCTACACTAAACCTCAAAGGTGAACCCCTGGAACTGACTGTACGATTTTCGTTTTTGTATTTTCTCCCATAGGAAATCCTTGTGCATAATTGCACACAATATTGAACTATTTTTCGAACTTTGATAATTAATAAGAAAATAGGTACTTACCTGTGAACGAAGTTCTATGTCAGAAAAATTATATAAAAAGAAGTATTCATTTTTGTATTGGTCTCAGATTTATTCTTGAATGTCTGTCTCATGTATTGCCTCTGTGAGTACAACAAATGCTTAGCACTACCCTCCGATAAGCCTAACTGCTCACCCACACTATCACAAATAGAACATTAGTATTATCTACTTGCGCCTCTATATACCAATCTGGGACTTACTGGACTTTCTGCACAGAGTACTTCATATCAGTACACTATATAGAGAGCTATGTAATTTACTGACTGGACACTGATGTTGTATAGCCCTCTTGAAGTTTAAGAATAGTTACTGATTGCTAGTTCTTGCTACTCTGTATTGTCTGTATGCTAATCTAGTATTTAAAGAGATTCATTTGGAGTGCACTGCTATTGTGACCCTTGCTTACATGTTGTTAAAGTGCTCTCTTTTTGTTAATTATCACAAACGTACCGGTCGTTATTGAAACAATGGCACTGCTTTCTACTCTAGGTTCTACACGCGATATTATCGGGATGTTCTGGCCATGAGTTTTGCCACAGAAGAAGTCAATGAAAGTTCAGAATTATTACCCAACATCACCCTGGGCTTCCGGATCTTTGACTCCTGCATGTCTGAGAGCCGAGCCATCCAGGGGGTCTTGGAGCTTCTCACAGGAAGATCGGGGCCGGTTCCTGGATATTGTTGTGAGAAGCAACCACCACTGGCTGGGGTAATTGGGGAAACAATGTCCTCTTTGACTGTCCCTATGGCCAGGATTATGGGTGTCTTCAACTACCCCCAGGTAATACCACATTATGAAGCTTGAGCCCTGCACTGCAAAGAACTCAAAGGATTAACGTTAATATTGTACATTACTCCCTATGGAGCATCACTTTTTGTGTTGCCCTGGTGTTAGCGCCTATAGTGACAGCCAAAACCCTTGGTAGTATTTCTGAATTATTCTATAGACTACAGTCCAGCATTTTGGTCATAGGAGTTTGCAGAGTTCCTGCACTGTTCGACCATATGGATAATCCAATGAGTATATGACATGCATTAGTACTGACTCACATGCCTGTTACATAAACTCAATGTATCTGCCATATTCAATCATGTATGGAAAGAAATTGCTGATGCCGATTTTTTGTATGTGTTTATCTTAAAAATCAATTAAAAGATAATTAAAAAAAACAGATGGGTAATGGGTGTCCGCCATAAGCCAGAAAGGGCCAGATTCATACCAGAATTTTTAATCCCAGAATTTATTGAATTTATTTATGGCTTGTAAATGTATATGGAAAAAACCTTATATTGATCTGTTGTTTGACATTCTATACATTTCTGGATAATTGATTTTATCCATTGATCATGTGACGCTTTTCCTACTGGAATATGGATATCATAATTAAGGCTCTCATGCTTTTGTTTTTACTGATTTTTAATAGAAATACGGACAGGAAACATTGTATTACCTGTCTGTATTTATTTTTAAAAGTGAAAAAATACTGTAAACTGTAATTCTTGTGAGTGACACACCATGCTTTCTTTTACGAATTTCTGGCTATTAGCTGAGCAGATATACAGCATGGGCAGTTAAAAAACAGGATGAGATTTCCTTTAAAATAGGCATATGTAAACATATATATGAAGAATAATAGTAATATGTACCTTTGGGTGTCATGTTTTGATACATTTGGCTGCTTAATTCGCGTAGGTTCATCAGTTAAAAAAAATTGGAAATGTACCATTTTACGACTCCATTTATTCTCAAAACACAAAATAAATATGGCTAAATAGCAATAAGATGGCCAAAAAAATATTATGGATAAATAGAAACAGAAATAAATACCATAATAACGGGACACCTAATCTTAATACCCTAGATGAGTGCTGACAACAGAATCAATACCCAGTGTTCCATTGAAAGTTTGAAGACCTCTGCTCTAAGTTAAGCCTGACAGCTTTTGCCTCGAGCTACCAAAGGATTAGGAACAGGTTAATTTTGGTTTGCTTGTGTTTTCCTGGCAAAAATAGTAGTTGCTCCTTTAGTAGGTATTCATCCCTAAACAAGAAAATCCAATTAACTACACTTGTCAGGTCCATTTCCCCAGCTATTTTTCCATGACAATAAGGGAGATAGCACCTCTGGTCCTGGGGAGAACCATGGTAATCCTGGGTGCTAGTTGATGTTAATGTTCTTCAGTCTGTTCTTGCAGTGGTATTAGGTGGCTTCACCTTCCAGCTTGGCATTATTCCAGCATCACAGCCTCATGTCCAATGTCATCTCAAGTGTCTTTTCTTTGTGAAGACTTTTGTAAGTGGAGTTGAAAGGTATTAGATGCCAGTCCTAGAGTGCAACATCATCATTGTGCTTAGATCCATCACAACCAGGAAGTGTTGGGAGCCATTTTGAGACTCAGACTCAGCATAGTCCCAAAACAAAAGTTAAAAATAACGAAATGGGGCAGGGTAGGAATACCCTGACCCCAAAGGCATGGTGCTGGGGTCCCTCAGAGACCCTGCCTGGGTCAAAAAGCATTTTTATCAAAGAATGTCAGCAAAAATCACACAGAATTGCTAATTCCAATATTTTGTTTT
Organism: Lissotriton helveticus; assembly: GCF_964261635.1. Lineage (NCBI taxonomy): Eukaryota > Metazoa > Chordata > Amphibia > Caudata > Salamandridae > Lissotriton > Lissotriton helveticus. The sequence goes on along the minus strand of NC_136069.1, from coordinate 1,692,672,355 downwards.
AAACTTTCTGCCAACCCTCTTGCACTTTGGGAAGATGGCAACTTTAAATGATCTATGAAAAGACTGTCCCTGGGAGCCTTAGCTCCTCCCCGAAAAGATACAGTCGCCTCGTCCCTTACCGCCAAAACCTCAAAGAGCAGCCCATCCTGGGGTTAGCTCCAGAACTTCGGCTTTTCCCAGCTGAGATGTGAGGAGTTAATAAGCATATGCACACAGGACAAAAAGAAACTCTTGTAGCATCATATTTTCTCCCCACCCCTTCATTTCCTAGGAACTGGGTCAATCAGTGTTAATGGCTCTAATGCGTGTGTAGAGTTTTGATCCTGCTCCTGACCAGAAAAGTAAATACCTTGGCCCAGTAAGGGGGGAGTTGGGCAGAGGCCTGGCATATGATTATTAGCTGAGCCAAGGCATTATGACAATTCTCAAAGTGCTATATTAAGAGTAGTTATGACAATAGTGACTGCGGGTCTGTATTCAGGATGCATGTTTACCCTAAGATTGATACCTCACTGGACTCTGTAGGCCTAAGTTGGGTGAAACTGCAGTTTGGTGTAGATTTTGCCTTTAATGTTTGACAATGTTTAGGTAACGTGGACTTTCTGTAAGCACTACAGACCTCCTTTATACATGCCCCCTCACATTGTAAGGCTCATCCCATGTCAGTATCAATCCTTGTGTGTTTGAGTACACTACTCTCCCATTTCACTACAATAATGGTAAATACATTTTCTATAAATGTGAACATAACGTGGACTGGTTCATTTTTCATGAAGTCTCTTACTGATTCAATTTTAAAACTCATGAAAGAGGCTGCTGGCTTCAAGTAGGATGCTGGATGACAATTTGCTTTGCTGATCCAGATTGAAAAATAAACATTAAAATGATTATTCATGCCATTTATGCTTTCCTGTACTACATAAATAATTTATACTTTCTTGTAATATTTAAATATGTTTTTTGACAGATCAGCCACTCATCTGTCCTCTCCACCCTGAGTGATAAACACCAGTTCCCATCATTTCTACGTACTGTGCCTGGGAACACGTTGCAGAACATCGCTCTAGCACAGCTGATGGGACACTTTGGTTGGACATGGGTGGGAATGGTCGTCTCGGATGATGAGGTTGGTTTAAAGGGAGGCCAGGACTTAAGAAAGGCCATAGAGGAAAATGGTGCATGTGTTGCTTTTGTGGAGCGGATCCACCTCCTGTACTCCAGGGAGAAGATCCTCCAGGTTGTAGAAATGATCCAGAGACAGTCTGTGAAGGTGATCATTGTTCACAGCCCTGAGGTGCACAGCAAGGTGTTTTTAGAAACTCTATATGCAGAGAATGTGACTGAGAGAGTGTGGGTGTTCTCTGCCTCCTTTGCTATAACCCCTGGACTCTTTCCAAGAGACACCTGGAAAATATTTAATGGGACTATAGGGCTTGTGCCCTACACAGAGAGCCTGCCAGGCTTTGAGGCCTATCTTTTACGTCTTCGCCCTTCACAAGGTCATGGGGACATCCTTAGTGAAACCTTCTGGGAAAACGTGTTTGGCTGCAGATGGCCTGAGGCCAATGGAACTGCCAAGGTGGCCACACTGAAGCAGGGCGCCTCAGACAAACTCTGTTCTGGAAGAGAGTCCCTGAATAAACTAGCCTTATCGACCTTTGAACTGAGTGACCTGAGCTACACGTACCACAGTTACCTAGCCCTTTACGCCTATGCTCATGCCATCCATTCACTGATATCATGCCAGCCAGGACAAGGTCCTTTTAGAAATGGGACGTGTGCTGACATCACTCACATGCAACCATGGCAGGTAACAACCAGTAAAGTTGAATAAATCATATACTCACAGCAGCCCTGAAGCATGACAATGAAAGATTCAGATGTCTGACATCCCTTGACTAAATTCATGCTTTGTTTATTCTGTGCAAGTCTTGCCCCACAGCTTAGCATGATGCAGCGGTCCTGTCTTTGACAGAACTTTCAACTGCTGTTGGTGCATTATGCTGATTGTGTCTCCACAAGCGACTGTGTGCACGTGTGAGTGTGTGTATGCATGTGTATCTGCATTTGTGTGTGAGTAAGTGAATTTAAGTGAAGCTTACTACCCTTTCACTCATTCACCTATGCCCTCACTCACTAAGTCACACAATGGCTTAGCCATTGACTCATGCATTTGCATATGCACTCCATTATCTAACCGTTTGATACAATCATGCCAAAAAAAAACAATACAATCATCCATCTTCTTACTTATATATTATCAATCAATCCAATTGCCTACCCACCCCTCTTCTCTACACCAACCCCAACCCCAAACCACCCATCACCTCTTCATTCATTCGCCTATTTCTCTATTCACCCACTCACCTATCTACTCGATCACTCCCAACAAATCATCTATTCACCCTGACACTCGTCCATCTACCCCAACTCAACTAACTTCTTAACAACCAATCCACTCGGACATCCATTACATTAACCAATTATATAATTACCCATAGTTCCACTAAATGATCCGTTCAGCTAGTCATCCATCCATTCAGCCATATGAGTCGGCAGTAAACTTGTAAAGAGCAGTATGTGCTGTCATCCTTAGAGGTGGAGTTTTTCACACCTCATACATCTGGTCACCTATCAATAGAATTATGATAGTGGGAAAAGTCACAAAAAGTATACTAACTTTAGAGAGGCTAAATTTTTCACAGGGCTAAGTAGCAGCTTCGCCCAGTGTATTTTCTGCAACTGGAACCTGCTCTGGAACAAACAGAAATTATCCTATTTGTATCACATCAGATTAGATTAGACGTTCAATGCCTATATATGAATTCAGCGACAGGGCTTTCAGTATGCCAAAGTAACACAAATCTGGTGGTTTACATTGAGCTTTTCTCGCAAGAGCAAAGTTAATGCAGGCAAAACAACAAAACTGTTGCTAGCCAACATGTGAACCAATTCCACACAGGCCTTCTCTTTTAAAGGTCTGAAAAGGAGCTGTTAGAACTGGCACCTTGGTGTGGGTCTCCCTTCCATGTTTTGCTGTTGCCTCATGTGTTTTTGCTGGTGATAGATGCGTTGGGCACTGTGCCACTGCAGTCCAGTGCCACAGTGAAAGTGCTCCCTATTGTAAATTGATGTATGGATTAGTGACTCCATGATTGGCTGATTTGGTTTACTTGTCAGACCCTAGTACAGTGCACTGAATGTGCCCAGGGCTGGTAAATCCAAATGCTGCTGGTGGGCTTTTAGCACTAGTTGTGCCACCCACAGAAGCAGCCTTGTAAAATGCGTCTCAGGTCCGGCGTAGCAGAGCTTGTGTGCAGTCTGGTACTGCCATGCTTACTGGGCAAGTGCACCCACTTGCCAGTCCCTAAACCTTCCATTTTCTTCATATCAGACACCCTATGGTAGGCCCAAGGGCAGGGTGCATAGTAAGTGTAAGGTAAGACACGCCCTGATGTGTATGGCATGTCCTAATTATGAATTACAGCCATTTTCGTTTTTCACTATTGCAATTCTACCTGTTCCCCATAGGCCAGAATGGGCAGTTTGATTATTACATCTTATACTCATAACTGACTCAGGGAACTAGGTAGAAATTTGCGTTTAGTATGCCTGAGCGACCTTTGACCCTGTCATCAGGCAGGTCGCTCCCCTCACCGCCACGCAGCCCCCTGTGTGACCGGTGATCACTACTGAGCTTGTTCTGCTAAGGTATCCTTTGTTTTTTTCCAGTGCCCTTTTACTTCTGTTCACCTGTGACCTGTGATCGCTGCTTGGCTTGTTCTGCTACTGTATCCTTTGTTTTGTTCCAGTGCCCTTTTACTTTTGTTCCCCTAGGCCCGTTTGTGCCTCTGTGCCCCCTCTCTTCTCCCCCGCCTTCCGTGTCCCCCTGCCGTTTTCCCGCCGCAGCATCCCTGCAGCCCCGCCCCCCTGTCCCCCTTTGGCCGCCCTGCTCCCACCTCCCAGCTGCTCCTCCCTCCCTCTACCCATCATATGGAGGCCACGCAGCGGTAGAGAGTGCGACCTTTGACCCTGTCACCAGGCAGGTCGCTCCCCTCACCGCCACGCAGCCCCCTGTGAGACCTGTGATCGCTACTGAGCTTGTTCTGATATGGTATCCTTTGTTTTGTTCCAGTGCCCTTTTACTTCTGCTCACCTGTGACCTGTGATCGATACTTGGCTTGTTCTGCTACTGTATCCTTTGTTTTGTTCCAGTACCCTTTTGCTTTTGTTCCCCTGTGCCCGTTTCTGCCCCTGTGCCCCCTCTCTACTCCCCCGCCTTCCGTGTCCCCCTGCCGTTTTCCCGCCACTGCGTTGCTGCGGCCCCGCCCCCCTTTCCCCCATTGGCCGCCCGCTCCCACCTCCCAGCTGCTCCTCCCTCCCTCTACTCCTCGAATGGAGGCCGCGCAGCGGTAGAGACAGCAACATTTGACCCTGTCACCAGGCAAGTCGCTCCCCTCACCACCACGCAGCCCCCTGTGTGACCTGTGATCGCTACTGAGCTTGTTCTGCTACGGTATCCTTTGTTTTGTTCCAGTACCCTTTTACCTGTTGTTCCCCTGTGACCTGTGATCGCTACTTGGCTTGTTCTGCTACTGTATCCTTTGTTTTGTTCCAGTGCCCTTTTACTTTTGTTCCCCTGTGCCCCCTCGCTTCTCCCCCGCCTTTCGTGTCCCCCTGCCGTTTTCCCGCCGCTGCGTCCTGCGGCCCCGCTCCCCTGTCCCCCATTGGCTGCCCCGCTCCCACCTCCCAGCTGCTCCTCCCTCCCTCTACCCCTCTTATGGAGGCCGCACAGTGGTAGAGAGAGTGACCTTTGACCATGTCACCAGGCAAGTCGCTCCCCTCACCGCCACGCAGCCCCCGTGTGACCTCTGATCGCTACTGAGCTTGTTCTGCTACGGTATCCTTAGTTTTGTTCCAGTGCCCTTTTACTTCTGTTCTCCTGTGATCTGTAATCGCTACTTGGCTTGTTCTGCTACTGTATCCTTTGTTTTGTTCCAGTGCCCTTTTACATTTGTTCCCCTGTGCCCGTTTCTGTCCCTGTGCCCCCTCTCCTCTCCCCCGCCTTCCGTGTCCCCCTGCTGTTTTCCCACAGCTGTGTCCCTGCGGCCCCGCCCCCCTGTCCCCTATTGGCCGCCCCTCTCCCACCTCCCAGCTGCTCCTCTCTCCCGCTACCCCTCATATGTAGGCCGCGCAGCAGGCGCGCCGCTGGCGTGCCGAAGTCACGCCAAAGGCAAGCCCATCTGTGCCTGGACCACGCCCAGCACCAGAACCCCTGGACCCCGCGCCCCCCCAACACCAGACTACACTACGACTCCAACACCCTCCACGCACTCAACAGCGTACGAGACCACCCCTGCTACCGGGCCACCCCGAAGCGCACCCAAGGGCCCTTCGCCTGCCGGAACTGCAGATTCACCAACATCCAGACCACCATACCACTAACCAGAGAACCCAACCACCTCCGCTGCATCCTCCTCAACACCCGCTCCGCTCACAAGCACGTCATCAAACTCTGGGACCTCCTACACTCCACCGCCCCGATGTGGCCTTCCTGACGGAGACTTTGCTGAACCCCACCTCAGCACCAGATATCGCCATAGCCATCCCACAGGGCTACAAGATCTCCCGCAGAGACCGCACCATCGGAGTGGGAGGGGGAATTGCCATCATCCACAAAGACACCATCAGAATCTCAACCAACACCGACGACACCCTCACCTCTGCCGCGCACATGCACTTCCAGATCCACACCGACCCCAACATGACCCTCCGAGGAACACTCGTCTACAGACCACCCGGACCAAGACCACAGTTCAGCGACACCATCGCCGACCTCGTCTGCACCCACGCCCTCACCTCCACGGACTACATCCTCCTTGGGGACCTGAACTTCCACCTCGAGAATAACAACAATGCCAACTCCACCCTGATAGACAACCTCGCCAACCTCGGACTCAAACAGCTCGTGATGACACCCTCCCATTCCGCCGGACACACGCTGGACCCCATCTTCTCCACAAGCCCCCACGTCTCCTTCAACCACACCACCGAACACCACTGGACCGACCACAGATGCGTCCACTTCACCTTCAGGAAACCCACCACACACCACCGCACCCAACAGCTGCCACGCCGCTGCTGGGGCAGGGTCACCAAGGACCAACTGACTACCACCCTCGCCCTGAGACCACCCGCCGACCCCATCGACCCGACACCGCCGCGACCAACCTCAAGCAGTGGATCAACAACTGCGCCAACACCCTCGCCCCTCTCAAGACCTCCGCAACCAACCACACCAACAAAAAAGCCACCTGGTTCACCAAAGACCTCCGGATCTCCAAGCGCACCAGTCGGAAGCTGGATAAGAAATGGCTCCACGACTGAACACCAGACAGCCACACAGCCCACAAGAACGCCACCCGCAAACACCACCAACTCATCAGGACCGCCAAGAGGATCGCCTTCAAGGACCGCCTTGACAACAATGCACACAACTCCAAGGAGCTCTTCAGCATCGTGAAAGAACTCTCCAACCCCAGCTCCAACACCAACGACATACCACCATCACAAGACCAGTGCGACTCCCTGGCCACCTTCTTTCACCGCAAGATCACCGACATTCACGACAGCTTCAACTATGAGACCCCCGCACTACCACAGAGTCCACCACCACCGCGACCACTACCCGCACCAACCGCCTGACCGCCTGGTCCAACGTCAGCGATAAAGACACCATCAAAACCATGAACTCCATTCACTCCGGATCCCCATCTGACCCCTGCCCTCACCAAGTCTTCAACAAAGCCAGCACAACCATCGCTCCCCACCACCGGAAAACTATCAACAGCTCCTTCGAGACAGCAACCTTCCCGGAAAGCTGGAAGCACGCCGAGATCAACGCTCTTCTGAAGAAACCCAAGGCGGACCCCAAGGACCTCAAGAACTTCGGGCCCATCTCCCTGCTCCCGTTCCCGGCGAAAGTGACAGAGAAGATTGTCAACAAACAGCTAACCCGCTACCTCGAGGACAACAACATTCTGGACCCTTCCCAATCCGGCTTTCGCAGCAACCAAAGCACCGAGATCGCCCTCATCGCCGCCACTGACAACATCAGGATCCTAATGGACAAAGGAGAAACAGCTGCCCTCATCCTCCTGGACCTATCAGCAGCCTTTGACTCAGTCTGCCACCGCACCCTATCAGCATGCCTCCATGACGCCTGAATTCAAGAGAAGGCCCCTGCCTGGACCACATCCTTCATCTACGGCGGAACCCAGAGCGTCCGCCTCCCACCCTATCGCTCAAAAACCACCGAGATCATCTGCGGCGTCCCACACGGATCCTCCCTCAGCCTGACGCTGTTCAATATCTACATGACACCGCTCGCCCACGTCACACGTCAACATAACTTTAACATCATCTCTTACACCAACGACACTCAGCTAATCATATTCCTCACCGAAGACCCCCCACACTGCCAAAGCCAACCTCCACAGAGGAATGAAGGCCGTAGCCAACCGGATGAAGGACAGCAGACTGAAGCTGAACTCAGACAAAACGGAGGTCCTCATTCTCGACCCACCCCATCAGCCTGGGATGACTCTAGGTGGCCCACATCGTTCGGCACAGCCCCCGGAACCCACAGACCACGCACGCAACCTGGGGGTCATCCTCGACTCCACCCTCTCCATGACCAGGCAAGTCAACACCGTCTCTGCATCCTGCTTCAACACCCTCCGAATGCTCCTCAGAATCTTCAAGTGGATCCCTCCCGACACGAGAAAAAACGTCACCCAGTCCCTCGTCACCAGCAGACTCGATTACGGGAACGCCCTTTACTCAGGAACAACTACCAAGCTCCTGAGACGAATACAATGAATCCAGAATGCCTCGGCACATCTGATCCTCGACGTCCCTGACACAGCTACATCACACCCCACCTGAGAGGCCTACACTGGCTCCCCGTCAACAAGAGGATCACCTTCAAACTCCTCATCCACGCACACAAAACACTGCACAACACCGGACCTACATACCTCAGCAACCCTCTCAGCTTCCACATCCCCACCCGAAGCTTCGGCTCAGCCAACCTCGCCCTCGCCACAGTTCCTCGTATCCAAAAAAACACTGCCGGCGGCAGATCCTTCTTCTACCTCGCCGCCAAGACCTGGAACGCTCTCCCTACCAGCCTACGGCAGACTCAGGACCTGCTGGCCTTCAGAAGACTACTCAAGACCTGGCTCTTCGATCAGTAGCAATCCCCCCCCTCCCCCAGTGCCTTGAGACCCTCACGGGTATGTAGCGCGCTTTAGAAATTCAATGATTGATCTTAGAATGATAAAATACATCTTTTAGTGGAGTTGGTTTTAACATTCTGTGTTTGAAAATACCTCTTTTAGAAAGTAGGTATTTTCTTGTCTAACCATCCAAGCCTGCCTCTGCTAGGTTGTGTATCTCTGATAGGTTGTGTATTCCTTGTCTGGAGTTTGAGTGACAGGGGCTGGGGTATTCCAGGAAACAGGGTGAGTCAGCACAGGGCTGAATAGAGAGTTCTACATGTAGATGGGTGGGAATAGTTGCACCTGGGACCTGAATAGGGCTGTGCCTTCGCTCCACAATGCTGGCTCCACCTCCTGTGGTGCGTCTGATGTCTCTGCCCTGCACTGTGAAAGGAAAGAAGGAGTCATGTAAACAGAGTGCTCCAGGACTGACCAGAACTGGTTTGGACTAGACAAAGGCCTCTCTGCCTGCAGCGAACAAAGAGAAATTGTGTATTAAAGAGGGGACCCAGAACTTAAAATCACTACTGGGAAATAAGAAGAAACCTTTGCTGAGGAGAGGAACCAAAGAGACTGAGGAGAGACTATCCCTAAGCTGAAGTGCTGCTTGGGGGATTGGCTTGCAGTGGTTGCCTGACTTCCAAAGAAAGGAGAGAGGAACTTTGTGTGTACTTTCTGCAACTTGTGAAGGATCTCCAAGGGCTTGAGTAAGAGCTTGCCTCCTGCTGAAGTCTCAGGGACAACAGATTTCAACAACCAGCTCCCCAAGAGATCTTTGGAAGTGCCTGCAGTTGTGTTGGGCTTTCTGGAGGACTGCGTGTCGCAAGGAGCTGAAAGCGCATCTCACGAGGAAGAGGCGTGTCGCCGCCGCAGCCGCTGCCGTCGCATCACTGAACAAGGGTGTCGCCGATGTACCTGTCACATCGCAGAAGCGCCTCGCATCACCGGAGAAGCGTGTCGCCGCCGCAGCCGCTGCCGTCGCATCACTGAACAAGGGTGTCGCCGCTGCAGCTGTTGCATCCCATCACAGAAGCATCTCGCATCACCAAAGAAGAGTGTCACCACCGCAGCCACTGCCGTCGCATCACTGAACAAGGAAGACGCCACTGTAGCTGATGCACCACATCGCAGAAGTGTCTCGCATCACCAGAGAAGAGTGCCACAGCCGCTGTCATAGCATCACTGAACAAGGGTGTCGCTGCTGCAATTGTCTCATCGCCTCGCCAGAGCAACCCGCATCACCGGAGAAGCATGTTGCAGGGCCTATCAGGGCTTAGAAGAATAGTTGAGTCGCCGCGCGGTTGTCGGGCATGCACGCATCGTATCGCATCAAGGAGAAGATGCCATCTTTGCTTTCATCACACCGGATCTTCATCGCCTCATGTTATTGCGAGCCGCATCACCACGGACGAGCAGTAAGAAATCGATGTATCACCGTCCCTACGTGTAAGGGACCAACGCATCACCTTCCCTGCAACACTTTCATTGTATAGCGTTACGCATCCAAAGGTACATTGAAATCAAAGTGCCGCATTTTTACATCTAAAGAGAACTAAGCTGATTCTACCATTTTACGTACAGTATTGTGGATTTTTTTCATTTGTGGTCTTGTGATAAGTCTATATAAATAATACTTATTTTTTGTATAAAACCTGTGTGGTGTTCATCTGTAGTGTTGTCACTCGGTTACTGTATGTGTTCACAAATGCTTTACCAACTGCCTCTTAGATAAGCCTGTCTGCTTGTGCCAAGCTACCAAGGGGGTTATCAGGAGTTATTTTAGGAGGTTACCCCTTACCCTGACTAGACACAAGGGTCCCTATTTGACACAGGTACCTACCTATGCCAACTAGAGACCCCCAAATCTAACCGGAGCCCATTATTTCATTATTGTCATTTTGTAATGCTAAGTGTTGCACACTCAATATGTTTGCCACCTTCTTATAAGTACTTTGTTGAGAGTTGTATACTTGAACTCAAATGACCATGTTCTTAATATTTGGTACTTAAGAGACAGAGAATCATTTTCATAAAGTTCAGTTTACATGTAATTATTCTCCATTTCCCCACCACTTCTCATTGTTACTCTCGCATTTACTAATAAAACTTTTATGTGTATGGAGCTCTGGTGCCCTAGGGTAGAAATTGCTCAACAGAAAAGACAGATGAGGCACAGGCAGAGATCTCCAGCTGGAGGTTTATGAATTGATTTTCGATGGCATACAGATTAGGGACTGTCTCGAGGCTGTTTTCGAGTGGTTCCGTTGTCAGGGTCTTAAATGCAACTCCGACAAATCGGAGTTGCTTTTCTTTGGCTGCACTCCTGATTCCAACTGGAAGGCCTGGTGACCACAGGATATGTTTCCCCCGGACACTGCCTCCGTGAAGGCAAAGAACCTAGGAATTCTGATCGATTGTGACCTATCCTTTCGGCCCCATGTCATCGGGCTCTCAGGGAAATGCTTCGGCATTCTCAGGATGCTTAGGACATTTCTTCCTTTGCTGTCACTTCACCACTAAAGAACCATCGTGCAGGCGTTAATAGGGTCGCGTTTAGACTATGCGAACGCCCTCTATCTGGGCCTACCCAAATATCTTTTGACCCGCCTGCAAGTAGTGCAGAATTCTGCGGCCCGAGCTATTTTCGGACTCTCGAGACGGGCCAACGCTGCTGAGCTATTAAAAGCTTTGCATTGGTTGCCCATCTCTAAGAGGATCCTCTTTAAAAGCCTCACTCTGGTTTTTAAAGCCCTTCATGGTATTGGGTCCAAGTACATCGGGAAACGTTTTTCCTTTTACCTGCCTAGCAGGGCTTTACGTTCTGCTTCATTGGCTAAAGTGGCTGTGCCTATCATTAAGCGCTCCAGAACTGGAGGCCGGGCTTTTCGTTACCTGGCATCGCGGGGCTGGAATGAGCTCCCTTTGGCTTTAAGAAGGGCAAGTAATCTTCTTGTTTTCAGGAAGGAATTAAAGACTTGGCTCTTTTCTGTATAGGGTTTCTTTCTGGCTTTTTTTTTTCTTTCAGCTTTTAGTTGTTATGTTTGTTACTCTGCATAAGTCCTCTTCGCCAAAGCGCCGGGATGCTCCTTTGGAGTAGCCGTGCGCTCTAGAAGAAATAAATAACATAACATAACATAACATAACAATTGCATTTGGAGTATGTAAAATTCACAGAAAAAGAGAAAGTGATGCTGTAGTTAGGCATGGTAATAAGAGCTTAGCTTATGTTCAACAATCTCAGAAATTCACTGAAAAAAACAAAGTTTTGGGGTGGGTACACAGGCTTTGCCCAAGGGGAGACAGGTTTTACCTTCTTCATCAAAGCACAGCCGCACTGTGGGATTGGTTGGTGTGGGACACAAAGGAAATGCTGCCAAAGTGAGTAGGGTTACTGTTACCCTTTTGGTTAAGGAGGGGTCAGGAGTCACCCCCTTAGCTTAGAGCCAGGCATAAGTGTAGCACAAAAACAATCCTGGGAAGATTTTTCCTCTTTCTGCGTGAGCTACAGAATGCAGCACACATGGAAAGAGGAAAAGATAAGTAACAATAAAGTTATTTCTCCTTATTCTCTTCCCCTGGGGAGGCATAAGATTTTGGTGCATCCCCAGGTTTATATGGTCTTGTAAATTTGGAGCTGCATCAAAATCCATGGGTGTTGTGGAGAAGTGTGGCTCACTGGTTAGAGGAGGCAGACCTGGAAGCAGAGGTCAGCCCGGGACCAGGGTTCAATCCCCGGCTCGACGGGGTCTTGAGTCGTAAAATGTCCATGGACTCGACAATTCTCGCTCCGGTGCCTACTCAATTCACGGGTTCACACTCTGCGACTCTGGGCAATAGCTTGCTTAATCTCCACAACGGCCCCTCGCGGTGGGATGCCTGGCTTTCACCTTGCGGATACCCTGCCGGGGTCATCTCACAGGGAAATACCAGGACGGGTTCCCTAAGCAAGCGCTTAGAAACCGCTTGGTGATTTGCGCTATATAAATTCCTGTACATTTACATTTGTTGTGTGGCAACACCCACCTCATTGCCCATGGAATGCCTCCCTAGTGCAGGTTAAGGCAACTCAGTGATTTGCGCTGCATTTCATTCCTCCACATGTATTAGGCCTTTCAAAGCCATGTAAAGAGGCTTTGCTCGGCCTCATAAATATGATTTTGTGGTTTGCCGTGCCAGAGCATCACAAAAAGTGCACCAGGGGCTTATAAACATGCCCCTTATTCTCTTGCTGAAAAGTTTCTTAAGGGAACTATCTTGACTAAAATAACAGATGAGTCATAATAAAATATTTCAGATCTAGCACAGAATTATCATTTCTGACAACCACGACCAGTTGACAGGGGTTGGTAATTAACGACTTTCAGCACTTTTTGAATTCAAAATTTAACACAATTTATATCTACAGTTATACTTACTGGATTTGTGTTATTTTGATTATTAAAATTAACTCTGTTCTTTCGAGTTTGCTCTGTGCTGTAGCTACCAGGAGGTTGCGCTCAGGTTAATTTAGTGACTTTAGGGGTCCACCTGACAAGAATTGTGATTATTAATTTAGGTCAGTAGGTACACCCCTCAACTAATACTCTCATTTTCACCCCTCTCCCCCACTAAGCACAGATGTTTGCCACCAACAGAGGTGGGCTGGCTTCAAAGCCCGATTTCTGGCTAGGCCACGTGTCTAACCCACATCACCTCCCACTGGTGGCCTTCTTCACTCAAGCTGTCTGTTGTGGGGAGTTGGGTGCAGGGCCTGTGCCATGGCCAACCCCCTACTGCACAGATGCTTTTGGCCATGCACAGAGGAGATTTGGTCACAGGTCCTGTGGGAATCCTACTGCTCCCGCCTGTGGCCAACCCCTGTGGGCAGCAAATATTTTTGATAAATACACTAGAGAAATAACTTGTACAAAGTTAGACTATACAGTGTGTGGACTCGCACAGCCGGGTAATCTGAAGTTATGCTTTTGTTTGAGTTTGTGGCGTGCTGCTGAGGTATCGCTGTCTGTTCCTAACAGCGTAGTATCAAATGACTATTACAAAGCACCTCCAACGCTTGGGTTTGGTCCTCAGTGCACAGCTGCAAGAAAGCCGATAGCTTTTTTATTAGTTCATAAATTGAAAACCAATATTTGTTTGCCAAGCAAAGTTGCTTTTTATTTTTCTTTTCAAATCATTTTTTCATGATCGCTGCATATCTTATGCTTTCATATTGCAAATAATCCAATACATGCTCTCAAGGGTTTAAATCACCGTAACATTTATTCCCAATGCATTTCGGGCGATCATTGCGCCCTACATCAGGGGATAATTCTAAAAGTAAAGAAAGGTATGAATATCAATAATCTATCTAATTTCATGTTACCTATTCTAAGGTCGGTGCTGTTAGAGTGACTGTCATGCTACATGCTGCAATTCTGTGGAGTGAAAATTGACGTGGCTCGCACATGCTCTATCTGGTCTGGTATATGTGCACCTTTGTTAATGTTTGTAATCATGCGGTGCATCGGTAAATTAAAAAAGTTTTCCTCGACAGTTGTTAGTCTGAATTCATAGGTGGGTCTGGTGACCGTGCATCCCTGGTTGATGGCCGTGATTATGGTGAAGTGCTATTAGTTGTGAAGTGGTTGCAAAAAAAAAGTGTTTGGCTCGCTAATGCAAGTTATTAAAGTTAGAGCGTGATTGTAAACATGCGGAAACTTACACGGTGAAAACCAAATTCCGAAGAGATCTATAAGACAAAAGTGTGGGCATACGGAAACGTTAATCCGATGCTGCAAAGAAGTTAGATACCGTCGGTCCCCCCGTTAGGAAGGTACTTACTTGGATTGTTAGTAGTACTTCTTATATTTCAAGTGCGACGTGCTCTGTGTTCGGCGAAATTGTGTGAAGTGTAAAGTCGAGAGCGTTTTCTGAATGTGTGCTCGTTAGTAAGTGGTAAAAAGAAACAATGGACTAGTGTGATGGTCCCAACTATGGGCGCCATCTTAAGCTGGTTTGAAAGGAACATTGTCGAGGGTAGTGCCCGTTGTGAGGTGCTAAAGTTGTTAACTATGCCGGTATTCACTAGGGTGTTTATAAATACACTTGTTTGAACAATTGTACAATTGACATTGCAATGACCTGATACATAAACAGTAAAAATAATAATTGGTAAACGTCTGTTCCAGATATGTTGTAGTTCTGTGATCAAAGATAACAAGAAAATTCAATTCTGTCGTTGAACCCGTTTGGCTGCATCGTGCTCATATATCGGATCCAGTAGTTTTCTCTCTTCAATAAGGTATTCTTATTGTTCATTCCTGGTTTAATGACTTCTAAGATGAGGAATTTTAGTTGTGCCATGGAAAGGCTCTTTTCCAGAAAGTGCAATGCCACTGTAGATTTCATGTTTTTAGTCCTGATATTGCTTTTGTGCTCTAATATTCTCACACGTATCTTCCCCTCTATGTGCCCCACATAGCTGGATCCACATGGGCATTTTAACATGTAGATTACATTGGCAGTATTGCACGTGGCATTTGCTTTTAATCTGATTTTTGTGCCTTTCATGGGATGGTGAGTGAAATTGCCCGGGATGATGTTATGGCAATTACTGCAATTATGGCATGGTACTAAGCCTTTGTATGTCACTGTGGTTGGACTCTCCTTAGTTCTAGTCAGCATTTCTTTGAGGTTCCGGCCTCTAGTGTATGCGAATATTGGGTTTTGATCAAACAGACCTTTAAAGTCCGGTTCTTCGCTTAGTAATGGCCAGTGTTTTAAAATGATGTTTCTGAATTTGGGACTGATGATGGCATATTTGGAGACTACTACCATTCTTTGGTTTTCTTTCTTCTCTTTGATGGACAACAGGTCCTTTCTGTTGATAGATTTACAGCGTTCTTCTGCTTTGTTCAAAACTTCGGTGGGGTATCCTCTGCTTTTGAATCTGTTAGGCATGATTCTCATCTCTTGTTGACTTGTGACGGGTGAGGAAACAATGCGCTTAACTCTGAGGAGTTGAGAGAATGGCAGGTTGAGTTTCAATCCGGATCTGTGAAAGCTGTTGTAATGCAACAGTGAATTGCGATCTGTAGTTTTACGGTACAGTGTGGTGGCTATGCTTCCATTTCTCTGTTGTATTTCTACATCTAAGAAGTGAATGAGTTCTTTGTTGATGGCCCATGTAAATTGAATGCGTTCGTCTATTTTATTCTTGTTGTCAAGAAATGTTTGTAACGATTGACAGGTAAATATTTGCAAACTATGCAAGGGTATGTGGCACAAACTTGAGTGCTGAAAGAAAACATTCTTTATTATTACATTGTTTAGGAGGAGAAGGGCAAGACGTTTTGGAATATTTACCGGAACTCACTGCATCTGAACAAAGAAACTTAAACGAGTATGAAATAGCTATTGAACAGTTAGATTGACATTATCTTCCCAGGTTAAGCACCATAATGGAAAGATACCATTTTGGTTTAAGAGGGCAAAAAAAGGATGAGTCAGTAGAAGACTATGTTTCTGCGTTAAGGAAATTAGCCTCATCTTGTAAGTTTGGTCAGACCTTGGAATAAAGGATAAGGGATCAATTTGTTTTAAAATGTGCACATGACAGCATTCGGAAAGAACTATGGCTAAAGGATGAACCACCATTGGAAGAAGTACTAGTAATAGCGAAACAGGTTGAACATATGACTAAATGTGTGGATGAATTAAAAGGAGAAAAAGAAAAGATGACGGAAACAGAAAAGAAGAATGAACCTAAAGTTGAAGAAGTAGTGTGTCAAGTAAAAAAAGAAGAAATAATAACTATGGAAAAAAATGATACTGGAGTGAATAGTTTTAATGCAAATCTTAACAATGCTAATAAGTTTTCTTGTTTTAGATGTGGGAATATTGGTCATTTGACTAACTCTCCCAATTGTCCTGCGCTGAAATCCATATGTAATAATTGTGGTAGGAGGGGACATTTTTCAAAATGCTGTAGAACTAAAGTTAATAAGAGGGAGAATATGAATAGGAAATGGTCCCAACCTCAGGTGAAGAGTGTGACTTTCCAAATCAATGGAGGCCCATTGGAACATCCTTCACACTTGGTAAAAGTCGATAATACTATGATTGAATTCAAATTTGATTCATGCTCCCAGATTACCATGATTGATGAAGCGTTGTTATATAGGAACTTTGGAAAAAATGTTAAACTCTTTAAAAGTGATATTTTACCCTTAGGATATGGAAAGAAACCCATAAAAATATTAGTTTATTTTTTGGCTACTATTGAGTTGGGAAGTCGCATCATTCCTGGTAAAATATATGTAGCCAAACAAGGCGATTCTTTACTTAGTTGCAGAGATCAACGGGATTTAGGAGTCAAACTCAATCCCAATGCGTCTCCTCAAGTGCAAATACAAGAGGTGGGTGACTTGTCAGAAATGTTTGCAGAAAAATTTCCGAGTGTATTTAATGAAATGTTAGGTTGTTTAAAAGGGTACAAACATTGTATAAGATTGAAGAAGAATGCTGTTCCCATAGTAGCTAAAGTAAGAAGAATTCCTTTAGCTGAACAAGAAAAAGTGCAGAAAGAGATTGACAAGTTGATAGAGAACAAAATTATAGAACCTGTAGAAGCCACAGAATGGTTGGCTCCCATTGTTATAGCTAAGAAGCCAACTGGCGAAATTCGCTTATGCATTAATTTACGAGCTTTGAATAAGGAGGTGGTGGTAGACAGATTTCCTTTGCCCAATATAGATGAAATGGTAGGGACGTTAGAAGGTGCTAGATACTTCACCACCTTAGACTTGGCTTCTGCCTACCACCAGGTGGAACTAGATACTTCTTGCCAAGATCTGACAGCTTTTATTACCCCCATGGGCACATTCAAATTTAAAAGAATGCCTTTTGGATTAATATCAGCTGCCTCTGTATTTCAACGCATAATGGCATCTATTCTTAAAGGTCTTCAAGGTGTGAAATGTTACCAAGATGATTTATTCATTTATGGAACTAACATGGTACAGCATAATGAACGTGTGTGTGATGTATTGAAAAGGTTAAGTAAAGCTGGTCTGTCACTTAAGAAAGAAAAGTGTAAATTTGGTTTAGAGGAAGTGAATTACCTTGGACACTGTATAAAGAGTGAAGGTGTTTTCCCAAAATTGGATTTAGTTACATCTATTGATAATATGGCCGAGACAATTAATAAAGAGGAGTTGCTCTCTTTTCTTGGCATGGTGGAGTTTTACGGAAAATTTATTGTACATTTTGCAGATAAAACTAAAAATATGAGAAGGCTTACTGCGAGGAGTGTTATTTTTGAGTGGTCAAATGAGTGCAGGAAAGAATTTGAGGAGATTAAAGAGGAGTTAAAAAAAGCTCCATGTCTTCAGGCATTTGTTCCAGGGTTGCCGACGTATGTATTTACTGATGCGAGTGATAAAGGTCTTGGGGCGGTATTAGTACAAAATATACATGGAAATGATTCTCTAATTGCGTGTGCCTCAAGATGTCTTCGAGGACCAGAACTTAATTACTCAGTTATTGAGAAGGAGTCTTTAGCTATTTTCTGGGCTCTTAAAAAATGTAAAAATCTGATTTGGGGTACCAAATTTGTTGTTAAGTCGGATCATAAACCATTGAAGGTAGTTTTTTGCAAGAAGGGTTTAGATTCTATCTCTTCCAGGATTAGGAGGTGGATTATCTCTTTGCAGGAATTTGATTTTGAGGTACAGTACTTACCAGGTGTTTCTAATAAGGCAGCAGACTGTTTTTCAAGACTAGTGAAAGGTGATGATCTATGTTCTGAGGAGGTGTTTGTAGAGGAGGATGATCTTCTCAATGTTTGTGAAGTTACAGACGGTGTTGTGGGAAAAGATGAGTGGAAGAATGAACTATTAAAGGATGCTGAGTTAGTTAAAGTGTTGTCCATGCTGAGGGAAAACAAGCGTTTAGATAAGCCTTGGTCTCTTGTCTCTGAGGAATTGTCTATAACTGATGACATGTTAACACGAGGTTTGAGACTCATACCACCCTCTACTTTAAGGAAAAAATTATTGGTACATGCGCACACTGGTCATTTAGGTATTGTAAAAACTAAGGAGATGTTACGTACTCAATTTTGGTGGCCTGGTATGGACTTGGAGATTGAACGTATGGTTAGAGAATGTCCTGAATGTTGTGCCAGTGACAAGATTCTTAAAACCAAGCAAATGCCCATGGTTTGTAGGAGTTTACCTAATCATCCCTGGGATGAGTTAGCCATTGATATTTTGGGTCCTCTTACTGGTGTCTCCGACACTCCTTATTTGATTGTGTTAATTGATTTATATTCGCGCTGGATTGAAGTGAGTGCTGTTAGTGACATAACATCTGATTCTGTCATAAAGTTCTTGTCTGAAATTTTTAAGAGCGAAAGCTTTCCCAACAGTATTTTATCTGACAATGGTCCTCAATTTTGTTCTAGTGTATTTGACTCTTACCTTAATAAATGTGGCATCGCTCACAAGCGTTCGTCATTATATCATCCCGAAACCAATGGTGCTGTTGAGAGGGTCAATAGAACATTAAAAGAATGCATTCAGCTTGCAAGAGCCAATGGTTTAAATTGGAACGAGGCTCTCAAGGAAAGGATTGATGCTTATCGTTGTTCCCCTCACTCTACCACTGGTAGATCTCCCTTTGAACTATTTAAGGGAAGAATTCCCAACACCATGTGGTGTCCTGGTTGGATGGATCTGAATAAAGGGTTTGTAGATAACCACATTGGTGCTTGGAGGGAGAGGGAGCTAGAAAAACAGACATGCAGGAAAATGTATTTTGATGACAAGAAATGTGTTCAGTTTCAGGAGGTTAGGATAGGTGATCTTGTCAAAATAAAAGCACCTGTTGGAAGGAAATATTGGTCTAAGTACACCAATGTTAGACCTGTCATCAAAGTTTTTGGTAATGCTATAAAAACACAAGATGGCAGGATTTGGAATAAAAGTCGGGTGGTTGTGGTTAGATCAAAGAATGATGTTCAAAATGACTTAGACACTGACGGGGACATCAGTGGCCCTGTTAATATCTCTTTATCTCGTTCTAGCTATCCTTCTGCTGGTCGAGTGAGGAGTCAAAGATTACGCAGAGCTCCTTCTTATATGAAGGATTATGTGTGTTCTTCCTAAGGATTATGTGTAATCTCCCTCTGTTTCTATTTTTTGTAATAATAAGTTATTCTCTTATTTCTTTTCATGTTTCTTATTTTGTTTACTGTTGTTGTAAGGAAGGGAGATGTGTAATGACTAGCTTTGCATGTTCTCTGTGCCTGTGCTTCTATTTGGAATATAGATCTCTGCGTATCTAAGATTCTCTGCATCAAGAATGTTGAGAGTTCATTCTTGGCAGTTGGAGCTGGAGCTGTTTGTGGATGAGGCGAATAAATCTTACCTGAATCACATCTGGACTTGTCTTCTTTTCTTCATGTAGAAAACACTACAACAGGTACCAGACCATAGTATAAAAATGTCGTCTAAAGTTAGACTATGCCAGCCTGAAGCTTCAGTAGACTACTCAACATTAGCCATCATGCATTTGCTTCCGTGATATTGTTTTTCCCTTGATGAGATGTGAAAAATCCTCCCAGAGCAGAGATACTGGCTTCAGCCTTTTGGCAAGAAGATCTGGGTGACTCATCCTCTCTCAGGAAATTTATATAGGGAGTGTGCAGTAAGTTTATTTACTTGAAAGAGTCCAAAATGAGACCTCCCCATTCCTATTTAGCTCCTAAATTGAGACCTAAAGAAGAGGGCTTCATCGATCTGAGGGTTAGCCCATACCCATTCCAGTGGCAGTGGGAGCTAGCCCCAGGACCGGTTTGGTGTTGTTGAGGAGGATGGACCCTCCTCATTTGTCTAGACACATCCCTGGGTTGACCACCAATCTCCACCTAGGGTCACAAGTTTCTGTCATCTTGATTTTCCCTGAAAATGTTGCACTGAGGGATGGTCTGCAGTAAGCAAAATGCATGTGCTGCAAACATTGTTCTTGGGAACTTTTTGCCCATTGGTTAGGAAATCACTGCCACCCACTGACTATAGAATTTTCCTGAATTGGCACCTCACACCAGCATCTCAGAACAGATCTGGGCCCGAAAAAGAACAACAATTGGACTTCCTGGCCATTACCTTTGTGGAAACTTGTACCCAGGGCTAAGAAGGTGACTCCAAGGGTCAGACGGCTAATCTCCTGTGGTGCTAAATGGACAAAAAAGCTACAAAAATGTGACCAGTTAAAAGGACTTGGACTTTATTGTGCTGGGAGCCTGTGGACCCTGCTCCAGGTGCTATTTCAGAGGCATTCAGAGTTTCTGAAAAGCCCAAGAGGAGCTATTCCAAATATTTGGCAAAGTTGGGACTATGAACATTTTTGACCTATGAAGGACTAGGAATAACCACCCAAGTCTCCCTGCTCAAACCACAACCTTGGCAGGAAATAAAATTATGTTGGTCCTGCTCAGAACTTTTTGCTGACTGAAAGAAGACTTCCTTGCGCCTTTGTGGCTAAGGCACCAAGCATTGGTGCGACCTGCCTGCCAACAGCTTCCAGTCTTGTCCTGCTGAAGGTTTCTGAGCACTAAAAAAGAGGCTAGTTTCAATGTTGAACTATTGACTGGATGAAGGATTGAAAAATATTCTGCCAACACAAGTATTCCACTGGTTACAAAATTTAGAGTTTCTTCTGTCAAAACCAATAGCTTCATCATGACCTCAAGCCAAGGTTATCTAACTTTGAGTGGACCTCATTGGCTGCAGCTTTTAATCTTGCCCCTGTGGAAGATTCTTAATTTCTAAAAGATGATGAAGTCAGTAGGTTAAACCTTTGACAGGGATGACCTGCTTGATGTACCCAACGTCAGTTCCCTTGATGCTGGCTTGAAACAATAGTTCCACCCAGTCAATGATAAACAGTGACTTTTGATTGGTGCTTTCCTTTTTCTTGTCACCTTTGGCCTAAAAAATCATATCTCAAGTTTCCCTGATTGGAATATAATTATGTTTATGCCGTTTTTCTAATTACAGTTTCCACTACATTTAGCAATTGGTTGTGGGATTTGTATAGTGTTATGTTTTAACCTTTTCATTATTTTGGTACTCGTGAATACTTTTATTTATCTTAAGCCTATCAGCTCATGATAAAGCTGCCATGGATTGAGACAATGTTCATTTACTTAACTTCTATATTTGACCTCACAGGTTTTTGGACTTATTATTTGGGAAGTACTCATGCCCCAACTAAACCCATTTCTTACAGGTATTATAGCAAACATCAATATTTTAAAAATGTAACTAAGGATAAAATTAATGAAAACCATGTAATTATATTTTACAACTGATAAGAAAATGAATTACACTAACATTTAAAATAATAGGTTTTTGCTAAACCATTTCAGCTGATTTGGATGATGTTGAATAAAGGATTCTAGCCCTCAGGGAAGCATTTTACACAAGAGTACAAAGAATGGTATGAGGGTTCAGCAGAATGCAGTCATTTTATCAGCAAAGGAGCAAAGAAGGTAGGCACTCTCAACAGGATATCCTCTACAACCACCACTATCAACATTAACACCAAAGAGTGCGCAGAACAAGGAAACTAGAAAGCACTAATGAGAGAAAAATGCAAAATATTGAGGAACATAAAGTATCAAACCTGGCAATGTTAAATTAATTGAAGCAGTTGTACATAGGTGCTTTGTCTAATATCCCTACACATTTGAAGTGTAATATGTATTGCAGTTCATATATATTGCTTCTTATATGATTGTTGTTGAGGGTGTGGGATGGCAGTTAGTTTCATATAATTGGCTTTTTTTAAAATATTTGGATAGTTTGAGAGCAGTTTACTTTTATAAATTTACTGTGTATTTTAGTGTTAGGAATAGATTTTAGAATTAGAGAGGGGATGGGATAGGATTTATTTTTTGGAAACTATGTAATAACATTTAATTCGTTACAAGTTAAAATATGTGTTTTAGATAATTCTTTGTAGATTAGATTATTTAAAAAATACTTAAAATATATATCATTATAACATACTTATATAATTATTTGTTTCAAATATTTAAATTTAATATAAAAATAAAATAATTGAATACTAAAAATCTCTACACATTTTCGATTATTGTAATGTAAACACACACATTTACATTATTATTATTAAAAACAAAATAAGGAACCATTTTACTAAATTTAAGAACATACTGAAGAGTCTCTTAAATGTGAGCACTTACATTACATGTTTTACATGGTTTGATATTTACAATGCAACTTATGCATATTTGAATAAATTACTCCAGCTTTAGGGCCAGATGTAGGTAGACAAATACCGGTCGGTAACGGCCGAAAATACAGAATTTCAGCTGTTACCAACCGGTATTAGGATTTTGAGATGTAGGGTCACAAAAATACCGATTCGCTAAATACGAGTCGGTAATTTTACCCAATCGGTAATTTTACAGATTCGATAATGTTACCGATTCGGTAATTATACAGAATCGGTAATTTTATCGAATCGGTAATTTTACCGAATCGGTAAATAGGAAATGCTGAAAAATTAATTTTGAGATGTAGGTAACTTCCAAAATACCGAAATTCGGTATTTAAGAGTCGGTATTTACCATGGATTGAAAGCAGGTGGTAACCAGGTGCAGGCTATAAAAAAGGGCCCAAAATGCAACAGTGTGACCAGAATGGCGGCATTCTACATGATAGCAAGGCGGCTACGGCTACAGGCAGCAGGAGAGAGGGTCTGGATAAGGGAGGAGCAAGTCTACAGGCAGAGGATAACGCTATTTCAACTAACTGACCCAAAGATATTGAAAAGGTATAGGCTACACCCCCACACCATCCTGGACTTGATCAGGGACCTGCACCCACTTTTGGAGCACCCAACCCCAAGGGCGCATGCCATACCACCCCATGTGCAGGTGCTGTGTAGCCTACACCTGCTTGCATCTGGGAGTTACCAGAGTGTGATTGCTGCGGTAGGTGGGGTGTCCCAGAGCTGCCTGTCCCGTTTCTTCAGGAAGTTCCTAGAGGCCATGATGCAGAGAATGCATCATTACATCAGCTTCCCTGAAACCATGCGGAACTACTCAAGACCAAGACTGACTTTTATCAAATTGCCCATTTCCCACACGTCATCGGCTTTATTGATGGTACCCACATCCCAATATGCCCACCTGCTGCCACAGAGTACATTTACAGAAAGAGGAAGTCAACCCACACAATCAATGTACAGGTAATCTGTGATGCCAAGTAAGCATGGGCGGATTTTGCGGATTCGCAATCCGCGAATTTGCGGATTTGCGTATTTGCGGATTGCGAAAATCCGCAAATTCCGCGAATTCTCGCGGATTTGCGGATTTTTTTGGGGGGGGTGTGTTCGCACGGGTTTCTGCAAGTTCGCGAGGGTTTTGTACAATTTCGCAAATTGCGAACTTACTTGTCGGGTCGCCAGTTTTGCGAACTTGTTGTTTCTACGTGCCCAGCCTGTTTGCAAGGCTTTCTTCATCACTGCCACCCTCTGTCACCACTGGCACTCTCTTTGGTCACCCATGCCACCCTCTGGCTCACCCATGTCACCCTCTGTGTCATCACAGCACCCTCTGGTTCACCAGTGTACATTATTGGGGCAAAGCAAAGCACTGCCATCCTCTGTCAACACTGGCACTCTGGTTCACCCATGCCACCCTCTGGCTGGCACACCCATGCCACCCTCGGTGTCATCACAACACCCTCTGATTGACCAGTGAGTGTACATTATTGAGGCAAAGCAAAGCACACCTGCAAAGTGCTTTAAGTTATGCAAACCGCAACACCTGCCCTGCCTCAACTGACATTAATGAAGGCTGGCACCTGCTTGTCTGCTCCCTTTCCTTTTTGTTGCATTGTTAAAATTTTTTAACAGGATGCAATGACATACTTGTAACTATTTTGTGACTGTCAGAGCAGGGTCACACAATAGTTGCAAGTAGGCAACCGGATTCTGGAGGGCCCCTTCAGGAAGCACTACAGGGAAATGGTTACAAATGATGAGCTCGAACTTTTGCACCTGCTCGTTGGTTTTGCTTTTGCAAAACTCGTTTTTCGGTAATTTCGCCCTATTCGCGAGGCGCGACGTCGTGCGAAATCGATCGTGTAAGCCGCGAACTCGTGCGAGTTACCCCAAGGTTTTGTACTTTCGCGAGTGCGAGATTGTTGCTGCCCGCGCCGCGGGCCGCGAGCAGTGCGAACACAAGCAAAAAATCCGCTTCGCGCGGATTTGCGTATTCTCGCCACATCCGCGAGAGTTCGCGGATTGCGGATTTTCCGAAAATACGTAAAATCCGCGAGCGTAACGGATTTTACGCCCATGCTTAATGCCAAGTACATTATCACGGACATAGGGGCCAAGTTCCCAGGAAGTACCCACGACTCCTACATCTATCAGAACAGTGGGATCTACACACGCCTGACAGCGGGGGAATTCGGAGAAGGACACCTGCTAGGTAAAACACTGTGTGACACTCCCTTGATACATATTGCAGATGTATGTGTATGTGTGCATGTGAGTAATGACTTTCTCATTTTAAAATAGGAGATAGTGCATAAGCCGTCCGCTCTTTCATCCTGACACCCTACCTCAACCCTTCAACCCCCAGCCGGAGACGATACAACGTGGCACACAAATCAACTAGGAACATTGTGGAGCGCACCTTTGGGCTGTTAAAAAGCAGGTTCCGCTGCCTCCACAAAAGTGGAGGGGCACGGCAGTACTCACCAATCATCTGCTGTAAGATGATTGCAACTTGTGCAATGTTGCACAACCTTGCTACTAAGAAGGGCACCGAGGTGGAATTGAGCGACTATGAGGACCATGATGATGAACATGCACTGCCTGAACCCAACACAGCAGGAGTTGCAACACCAACAGATGGCAGACACAGACGGGCAGAGATTACACGCAACTACTTTTAAGTTAGTAAAGAGACACAGACAGGTGGAGTATGCACCCAACGTAGTTTAATATTTGGCACTATGCAGGTACTCAAAAGCACAAATGTGCAACACAAATATCATCCATTTAATAATGGTAGTCCTGGGTCACTCCCCCATTTATTGTACAAGTCATTTACGCCCACGCCTACCAGTGCCAGATGTAAGTGGCTGGCTCTCTTTACTGTGTGTTTGGGCTGTTGGCTCACCATGGTGCCTGCAGCTCCTCCGTGTCTCAACAACAAGGGGGCTTGTCATGCTGCTCCTACTGGTGCTTTCCTCACTTTCCGGTACATCCAAAGCCGCAGTTTGTGCTGTCTGTGCATTAATCAGTACCTCTACAGCACTGGTCACCCTAGCAATGCCCCTAGACACCTCATTGCTGTTGTGTGTAAGTCCCTCTTGTATGTTGATGCATCGTCTGCATAGCAGGGAAGTGGCTATGGCCAGGCGGTTCATTGCCTTACTTTGTTGCTGCGCATGCTGCCTCTCCTTGCGCCTTGCTAACATGTCCTGGTCCAGCTTACTGCACAGAAGCTGCACCGATTGTGTCATGTCCCGCATCCCTCCTTGTTCACATCAACCAGTTCTCTGATGCCCTTCCCTATGTCTTCCATATTTGTGTTCCGGTTCCTCATCTGGCGTTGCACAGACTGGATGGCCTTCCCCTGCATCCTTTGAATCTTGACCGTGCTACCCTCCAGCCCACGGAAGACACTGGGACCCTCCACATGTGCTGCAACACTGCTATCTCTAGGCCTGCGGCGTCTGGTACCTGTACAGGCACCCTCTGCACTGGACTGCTGTGTGGCAGTGCTTCCGTCCCCAGCTAAGGTTTGAATAACATCCCCCTCCATGTCACCTTCTGATGACTCCATTTGGACTAGTGGGGCAACTACTTGCCTCTTGCTCTTTTGTGATGCAGGTGTTGTCAGAGGCAGTGACACAGGCAGTTCAGGTGAGGACAGGGCAGAGGGGGTCCTAAACGTTCTGGGGATGCCTGCAGATGTGGAGACATTTCAAGGTCTTGGGATGGTGGCTGTATTGTTGGTGCACCTGTGTCCTCTGTGACATTCTCTGCACTTGTGGCTGCCTCCTGGCTGTCATCCCTCTCTGGTGCCGTGCCTTCCTTCTCCCTGGTACGCCTGCGAGATGTCTCGCCTGTGGACATATAAGCATACATTAGCTCTGTGCTCCTGCCTCACAGCCTCTACAATTAAATGATTCACACTGTAACACTGTACATGTTGCCTGCGCTTGATTATGTCTGATATGATTTGCCTAACTTGTTGCTTGTTGTGCTGTATGACATGGTGTTTCATTTAATGACTACATTTCCCATAATCCATTGCTCCTGTATAGTGCTACCTCTACTGGACTGGGGTTAACTTTGCCACATAGGGAAAAGGGAAGGTGATGGGGTGGGGGTGATTGCTGTGCATGCGACTTACCTTTTCTGGTGGCAGCTCTGGCTGAGCTGTCTGCATCTCCCAGTCCACAGACGCTCTCTAGTTCAATGGTGGACCCCACCAGCTCCTCCAGCTCAGTCAGGGGGGGTGCACGGTTCTTCTCTCCTCCAGTTTTGTTTGCCTCTTTATGGAGCTCTGCAATTTTTTTCTTAGTCAGGCTCCTCAGGTCACACCACCTCTTTTTCAGGTCATCTATGTCCCTTGGAGTCACTCCTACAACATTCACCTTTGCTTGTATTTCCCGCCAAATCTTCCTTTTGGCAGATTTAGCCACAGTGAGGGACAGCTTGCCAAACAATTTCTGGTGTTCCTTCACGAGGACCTGCAGCTCCATGGTGCTAAATTGTATTTTTCTCTTCCTCTCTGGAAGTTCCTTTTCACTGCTGCTTGCCATTTTCAAAGTTTAAATGCACAAAACTTTTCCTGTGGCTCAGGGACTCAGCTCAGCTTTCACAGCCTCTCCTGAAGCTACTAATTACTTGCAGCTGCCAGTAGCCACTTCCTGGTAGAGAGGGGGAGGTTGGTAGCACCTGATTGGCTGCCTACTTAAGTTTCACTTTTATTTGCTTTCCGATTCGGTATTTACCAAATCGGTATTTCCCATTCATTCCTATGGGCCTTGTGGCCCATAGGAATGAATGGGAAAAACCAATACCGATTCGGTAAATTCCGAATGGCAGATTCCGAATTTTACCGAATTGGTAACAAATACCACATTTTTACCTACATTGCATTTACCGATTCTGAAATACTGAATCGGTAAAATTTGGTATTTTAGAGTCGGTAAATTGCAATTACCTACATCTAGCCCTTAGTTATTTAAACAACATTTAAATTAAATTGACATAGTATACGCGTTTCGTACCATACATTGTATATTTGATTTCAATCAATGTCAAGTTATTTTAAGCTACACATTTATGTGTAAACTAGTTAGCAATCCGATTTTCAAATGACCTTCAAGAAATTCTGTTGGGATGTAAGCAAGGTTCAATAGGCTACTTATGGTCACTACTTTTTAATATTATCAGCGCTCACTTAAGTATTGCTAGAGCATGGATCAACCAACTGCCACTGAAAGTGACAGAATGGTGGGCAATGCAGCAACAAATATATGAGGCAGAGGCTGCCTTAGCCAAGGCTAGAGGTCCTAGATCTCTTAAAAAGTTTAAAAGGATATGGTCCAGCCTCCATTGGGACTAGTCACACAGGCAGGTTAAATGTTGACCTAGATCTAAATCTACCAGGTTTTATCCCCTCTTATCCTTTTTTCCTGTGTTTTTCTTTTTTTTTTAGATTCCCTCTTATGATATTTATATTGATTCATATGTTGTTTACTTAAATATGATGGATTTGTCATACGCTGTAGTTACTGTTTTGCTCCAATGCATACTGGATCAAGTAAAAAATAAAAAAGTGTAAACTAGTTATCATGTCACAGTTTTCATTTGTTACATTCAAATCACAACCAATGTGCAGTTTTAAGGTGGTAAAGATAAGATAAAAAACATTGTAGTTAATTTATTTAAAATATATTTTTCTAGTTTATAAAGTATTTTTATTAGTATTGATATCATAGACACATGCATATTTAATACCATCATATAATTGACTATGGCATATCTTACTCACCTATGCCTGATTTGCTTACTCAGGCTTATCTTAAGCACTCATGAGTGTGTAAGTTGTGCATGAGTGAATAAGGTACATCATTTAAGTTACTCATTATTTCATAAGATGTTTACAAATAAGGCTTTACAAGGATTATCCAAAGAACAACACCAATGTTCAAGAGTAATAATGGGCGAGATGATGCAAATGATAATAAGGGTGTGCACATTTTTCATTATCAGAGTTTTAGGAAACACCCTTGCTCTTTTCACGTTAATTATTCACAAAAATTCTTAAATCTTTTCCTTTTTGCTTAAGTTTGTCTTAATTAAGTGTGGAAAATGGTGGAGTAACCATTCTAGATCATATGTTCAGGAATCCTAATCACTCTAAATTTCACAGGGTGAATGGAGTAAAAGTAGAAGCACCAAAGAACATATTTTTGAATAAAGTATTTTAGTGTGTTTTTTTCCTAAATGTGTTAAAAGCAACGTTTAATTAATTGCTGTGAGTTATTCCAGAGATATAAATTATGCCACTTGCCCATTGATTTTCCATTTTTATCCATTGCAATAGGCAAAAAAAATCCTAAGAAAATGTTATGCTTACTCTCAAAGAATAGTCTCAAATGGTTTCTAAGATTTATAGTTAAGAGACTTTATTAAATTGGGCCCTTCATATTTTACATATTAAAATGGTATTTTCAATTTATAAATTATGTTCCTCTATAGTAGAACACGTGAATGTATTAGAAAAGTAAACAGTTTACCAATACAAACATATTTGTGCAGCACGTTAATACAATTTTACTTTAACAATTCTACATGTTTATTTTTAAAAACATTTATTGAAGGAACAAATTATTAGCAATTTCTAATCGCCTTCTTGGATCCTCCTGTGTATCTGTGTCAAATGTGAAAAAGATTAAATATTGAATATTGATGTCCCCATTAACATTGTCCAACTCCTCATCTAAAGGTATTGCTCCATTACAGCTATTTATTACATAAAACTGCAACAAGTCATTTTGTAAGCTATTTCAGGTGTGTGTAGCTACTGTTCTCCCAACCGATCAAGAAAACAAGATCTTAACTTCCAGATTCCAAACTTATGTTCAACTTTTCCTCCTGTTTCTTTTGTACTGGACTGTATTCTATTCCTGCCATAGACTTTAGTTGATTGTGGGTGTCAGTTAACTTGGCTGTAGAGCATGTCCTTGGTCACCTAAGAATAATTAACTGTCAATAAATATTTAAATGTTGTACATGTAAAAAATGCAATTTTGAAATCATTAGTCTCAAAAGTTGCACCTCATTTTTCTAATCAACGTCATTATCATTGAATCTGTAATATTTAATAAATCCTCTTTAGTAAAGGAGAATTCTTTGTCTCTGTTGCTTGTCCATTTGATGAAGTCAGAGACTGTGGCACAGTATCTATCACTGTATCTATCTATCTATCTATCTATCTATCTATCTATCTATCTATCTATCTATCTATCTATCTATCTATCTATCTATCTATCTATCTATCTATCTATCTATCTATCTATCTATATATTTCTTTCTGCAGGTTTCCAAATAAATTTCAGGTTTGTAAAGCTCAACCGATCACCCCTAAGGGGATCCATGCGCTGGGGGCCATCAGGGAGATTAAGCGAGCTATTGCCCAGAGTCACGTGATGTTGAGCTGAGCTGCAACCAGCGATCGAACCATGAGCCCTGCGCTCCGGAGCCAGCCACTCTGGCTGCTGAACCACACATCTCCCCTGTCTTTGCAAGACTCTCTGGGGAAGATTTATAGGTCCTTATCAGCACAGGAAGTTCACTTTTAAAAACATTCTTGTGGAGATAGAGGCTTCGCCTTATTTACACAGCGGCATTAAGCCTCTTAATGTGGCTTAATGCTGCCTCATAAATAAGCCACATTTTCACGCAATACCTAGTATGAATGGGGCAGGCAATGGGTGTTGTTCGTGTTCCACCACAACGCCCATTGATTTTGAAGCTGCCCTCTATTTACAAGGGCGACGTAAATAGGAGGCAGCGCCAACATTAAGACCAGGGAAATCCTGGTCTTAACATTGCGAAACAAGGAGAAAAGCTTTATTTCTCCTTGCTTTTGTTATTTCTATGTGTGCTGCACTGTACAGCACAGAGGGAAACAGCAAAATGCCATGAATGATTGTTAATGTGCAGGAAGGAGTCCCTTCCTTCACATAAACAATCTTTCCACCCAAAGCAGGCACCCTTGCACTATGGTGCAAGGGTGCCTGTGTTGGCGCTAGACTGCTTAATTTAGCATCAGTGCAGGGAGAAATGTAGGGGTGTACTGTATCTTTGTAAATATGGCACATATCTGCATTTTCAAGATGGCGGCCCATTGGCATTAGCAAGTTTTGCTTAACAAACGCTCTGCCATTCTGCTGTACATATGTCCCTTTATTTGTTAGAATATTTTCCACAAAATGTACATACAATTGGCTTTTTAGGCCTGGTGTTAGCCAAGACCTTTTGATTTTGCAAACATATTATGTATAACATAATTAGATGTACTGGTTTTCCGGCAGACTTTATCAATTAGTCTGTTGTTGTGGCATTCATATTTTTATTTCAGCTACTGCAGTTTGCATCATGTGGCAATGGGTCAGAACACTTCAGCCACTGGCTGACTTTGAGTTACAGCCTGCTCCTGTTTACAAAGAGCACATACACACACAAATTAGCCCCCTTCTGTGTCAAGGGCTATGTCAAAGTGTGTGTATGTGTTTTTTTTTTTTTTAAATCAAGAAATATTTTTGCCTATAGACAACTATGTTTTTAGATTAAAAGCCCAGTTGCTTCCCCAGCAATTAGGTTTTCCACATTGCCAAAGCCAAAATGCTGGCAATCAACACCTGAGCTATTGGCTTTGCCAATGCTTGTTCTGTTTAAACTCGTATTCGCTTGTTATTGGTTTGTTCATACCCAAAAAGGTCAGTAACATACTGCCATATCATCAAAATATCTGCATCTTGACAGGTCCTGGGTACCATTTGTTAGCAGAACCAGTGATCTTAGCATTTTATTCAATAGTTGCTGTTAATCCGCGCATCCGTAGTCATCTAACTTCAACCAAAGTACCTGCCTTTCCTACTGCAAGTCTTGTGCAGTCTAATGGGGATGAGGACATCATATAAATGCATTATACACACCTATTTCTGGGTGGAGTGGGCCTGGAATGACCAACTTTCCTCATGTTTTGATATAATTGTTTGTTAGCACAGACTGACCGAAATGTATTTATCATGTGGTAAGGCAGTGAAACTGAGCTTGTCAAATACCATAACACAATCCAATCAGATTACTGAAGACGACAACCTATTGACAATAGTCGATCATGTTGTAGAGCTCCATACAGCACAGAAAGACCTACTCCACAGATCATGGCACCTACTCTGCTTCTCCTGGAGACCTGAGATTCATGCCTACTCATCCTTCTTGACCTATCTGCAATGTTGACATCACCACATCCTACCCAGCATCCTCTAGGGGAGACTGAGGATAAAGGGCCCAGCCTGAGTTCATCCCTCAACAGCAACAAACATGGCTGCTCTGTTGATATATATATTCAAAGTCCAGTGAGTAAAGGAGTTACTTGTATGTCACAAATGGATTATAAAGTTTAATTGCGACCTGCTGCAAAAGTAATCTTGGGGCATATTATCAAGGGGGTTTATCTCCGCTTTTTTGGCTTTAAAAGCCAAGAAAGCGGAGATAAAATTATCTCCCTATTACCTAGCTGTCGCTAACGCCAGTTAGCGACAGCTAGTAGGAGATAGCGACCATCTTGGGCCCCACTTTGCATGTCAGTGATATTTATCACTAATGACATGCAAAGTGGGCATGCCAAGATGTTAGCGACTGGAAACAGTCGCTAGCATCGCTATTCCCTATTACCAACTTTTGGAGATATTCGCGCTAAGCGCGAATATCTCCAAAAGCTAACACCTGCCCTGAGCAGTTCTTAGCCATGTTATCCAATGGGAGGTGGATAACATGGCTAAAAGCATTAGCTCGGTAATGCATGAATATCGCTGACTTTTCAGCGATATTCATGCATTGCGGCCGTTTTTTATCGCATTTGCGATAAACCTTGGTAATACCAAGGTTTATCTGCGATAAAAATTGCCGCAGCACAGCGGTAAAATTTTGTCTCTAACCAATTATCGCTATTGCTTGGTAATATGCCCCCTTGTTTTTTATAATCCGATGACCTCAGCCCCTCTAACGAATTTAGGGGCATATTATCAAGCAGGGCTTTAAAAATTATCACCGTTTGGCCTTGTGAATTCCAATAGAAACCCATGTTCTGGTGTGAACATGGGCTTCTATTGGAATTCTCCAGGGCATATTATCAAGCCCAGTTTTCTGCCGCTAAAACGGCGATAATTTTAACGCCCTGCTTGAGAATATGCCCCTAAAATACCTAATTCTATACTTTCAAACAGTTTTCTTTAAGAGTATCATAGCAAAATTCTGTTTTCCTATGTAATTCCAAATCAGCAACTAATTGAAGTTTTCTTATTTTTGGGGATGACATCAAGAGTGTCATTTATCGATCAGAAATTCAATATTGGGAAAATTATGCATGTTCATTTCTAGCCCTGAACAAGCAGCTGAATTAGTGGAATTCACTGTGCTGTTTCTAACGTGAAGCATTGCGGATTTTGAATGATGGATTCAAGTAATCTTGAAAAGAAACCAGGGCCTCATTCAGAAAGAATTGGTGTAGAGCAGCTCTGCAAGTCTTTTTGCTCCTCTGCCATATGCCATTTCGAAAGAGCAGGCATGCACTCTGTCTACAAGATACAGGGCATTGCTGTCTTTTCAGCCAGTGATAGTGCACGGTTTGCAGCCGAGGACCAACACAGGTACCCTTGCACTATGATACAAGGGTGTCTACGTTTTGGTATGATTTCTTTTGTGCATGAGAGGACACCTTCCTGCACAAAAATAATCCATGGAGGCGTTTTCCTTGTTCTATGTGTGCTGCCGGACGCAGCGCACACAGAAAGAGGAAAAAAACAAGGAGAAATTAAAATATTTCTCCTGGTTACACCTCCTCTGGGGAGGCGAAAGAGTTGTGAGCTGCCCCACGTTTACGTGATTTTGTAAATCTGGGCCAGAGTCAAAATCTATGGGTGTTGTGTGGGAACACCCACTCCAACGCCCGTGGAACACCTCCTTGACCCAGAGTAAGGAAACATAAGGGCTTATTTATGAGGCCTTGCATCACTTTTGCGCCGCCGGTGCGTCACTTTTGGTGACGCAACGGCGGCGTGAAAAATGAGCGTTGTTGCTCCATATTTACAAAGTGAGGCATCTAGGTAGATGCGTCACTTTGTAAACCCCTGCGCCACATTATACCTGCACCAGGTATAATATATGAAGGGCGGGCGTTCCCTCGTAAGTAAGCATTGTAGAAGTGACACAGTGAAATCTGAGATTTTACTGCGCCTGTTCTAGGGTGCCAATGCGCCAATATCTTATGCCTTCCTCACAGCAGGCGTAAGAGTGACACCGGCCCTATCACATGGGGATTGCCCCATGTAAAAGGAACATTGCTGGAGTTGAGTCACTTTTGTGACACACTACAGCAATGCGTCACTTTTGCACCTACAGATACGTCGCACTGTAAATATGACGCATCCGTCATGTCGCAAGGACGGTGCACTGAGAGGTGACGCATCGCTGCTTTCACCCAGCAATGCATCATTTCTCATGAATAAGGCCCATAGTGCTTTGTGCTGCTTTGCCTCAGGGTGACTTTGCGTCACCTCATAGACATGCCTGAGAGGCTGAGCTGACAGAACGTAAAAAAGAAAGTGCAGGCCTCTTGTAAATGAGGCCCCAGTTATTTAATAAAGAGAATAAGACTATACAAATATCAATAAAGATGTTCATAATTTGAAGGCCCCCTAAACATTAAAACATGTTTTCCTGTGTTCTCGTACTCAGTACTCCTGAAGCATGTATTGTTAAACACTTCGAGGACGCACGTTGGTTTGGGCACTATTTCCACAAAGTTTTTTGTTTATTAGGTGAACAGCAGTACATTAAAATTATCTTCGTACAATTTATAAATTGCATTTGTTGTGATTAAAAAACCTATATTGTCTACAAAGATCATATAGCTTGAACATTTTCCTCTTTGTATCAATGTGAACAAGTATTTTTCATATTACCATTGTTTATTCACGGATTTACCACATAAAAGCAGTATGTTGTTTCATGTTCTGGGGCAGGCAGGTTATATATGGGAAGTTACTCTCACACTTGCTAGAGATAATATCCGAACCTTCTGTCATATATTGGAGAAAGTGATGGGGTGGTTTTCAAAGCCAGGTGGCTCTGTGTGACCGTCTGTTGTTGTGTCACAACATCCAGGTGCTTCACTATGTAAAACACGTACACTTCGAGACGGCCAGCGGAAACGGGGTCATGTTTGATGCCAACGGAGACGTCCCCGCATCGTACGACATCCTGAACGTGCAGATCTCACCGGACAACACGTTCCAGCTTGTTAAAGTGGGAAGATTCAACTCAAGGGCAATGAGAGGCAAAGAGGTGACCATTGACATGAGCGCCATCTTGTGGAGTGACGGCTCATCGCAGGTGAGGCTCAAATGGCTGCGGATGAGATGCCCTCGAGGAAGTGGTAACAATCCGTGTCCCCGGGTGAAAGGGAGGTGTGAGGCCCGTCTAATTTGCATGTGACTTGATAAGAAGTGATATCACAGAAAGTGACATCAAAGGGCTATTAGTCTTCTCTGGCATCGCTGAAAATACCTGGGGGCTCATTTATGAGGCCTTGCGTGAGTTTTGCGCTTCCGATGCGTCACTTTTTGTGACGCATCAGCGGCGTAAAACATGCCCCCTGATGCGCACTATTTACAAAGTGACGCATCTAAGCAGATGCGTCACTTTGTAAACCCCTGCGCTACATTATACCTGCGTCATACCTGCGTCAGGTATAATGTTCACCCGCAAAAAGCCTCGTAATAGTGACGTAGTGAAATCTATGAGCTTTCACTGCGTCACTTTTAGGACGCTGTTGCGTCAAAATCTTGCGCCTGCCTCACAGCAGGTGTAAGACTGACGCAAGCCCTTTCACATGGGGTTTTCCCCATGTGAAAGGACGCATTGCTGGAGTTGCGTCACTTTTGTGACACACTCCAGCAATGCGTCACTTTTTCACCTACAGATACATCAGGAATACTGACGTACCTGTAACTCCTTGCAACATGATGCGTCATATTATAAATATGACGCATCAATCATGTCGCAGGGGGAGCGCAGTGAAAAGTGACGCATCGCTGTTTTCACGCAGCGATGCATCACTTTTCATAAATGAGGCCCCTAGTGTGGATGACAGTAACATGGCTGTAAAGATAAATACCCAAATTAACAAAGGGGCAGACATTGACAACTAAATTGTGTGGTGCTGCAAGCAATTTAGTGGCACCACACTGCGTCATTTATAAAAAGCAGGGATGAGCTGTACCGACAAGATTACGGTGCATCCCTGTGTTTTCCCTGGTGCCTGCATTGGGTGCCTGCTCTGCAGGGATGATTCTGTTTGTGCAGGAAGGGTTCACCTTCCTGCACAAAAACAATCATTCATGGTATTTTGCTCCTTCTATGTCTGCTGAAGAATGCAGCACACATAGAGCAAAAAACGAGAACAAATTAAACTATTTCTCCTCGTTGCAACACTGGCAATGCCTCAGATTTACAAATCCTCTGAAAGCAATGGGTATGTAAATGTAAATGTAAATGTAAATGTACCGGTATTTATAGAGCGCACAGCTACTTCCCTGAGGCAGTGTCCCGGCGCTGTCCGTATACCGCTTAGGAACCCTTCCTGGTTTTCCCTGTGAGTGTTCACTCCTGGGCACCCCCCAGGGTGAAACCAGGCATCCCAGCGCTTTTGGAGCCGTTGTGGAGATTAAGCAAGCTATTGCCCAGAGTCACAGAGTGGGACCCAAGGTTAGACTAGGCACCGAGGCGAGAATTATCAGGTCCGGGGAGATTGAGTCCAAGAGCCGCCGAGGCGGAAATTGAACCCTGGTCCCGGGCCAGCCCTCTGCATCAGGGTCTGCCGCTCTAACCATTGAGCCACGCTTGCTCCAGTATTGCATGGGTATGGCCACAACTACACCAATTACACAAACCTTGCCGCAGAAAACTGCGGCGAGGAGGCCCATAATTGCAAGGCGGTATTAATCCAGGCAAAGTGCGGCCTTGTAAATATGGAGCAGGGCATTGCGCCACCGGAGCATCGGAAAAAGTGATGCTCCAGTGGCTCAATGCCGTTGTAATTAAGCCCCTAAATCTGTCTATTTTAAAGCTGAAGTAGGTGGATTACATTAGTCACACTGAATGGAAAAGCTAGGCACAGGTCTCACAAAGATTCCAGAGAATTGTGGAAAATTGATTAAATGGAATAGCGAAATAAAGTTGTGTTCAAATAAGTGTAAACTTGCCATTTTTATCTAAAAGCTTTTTAAGTGAAACGTCAGAAGCTAAACAGGGCAGCAGAGTTCTGACAAATCAAAACAAAGCTTATATTATAGACAGCGCCATGCCACCACGTGAGGCTGCATCAGAGAATGGCTGAGATCACCTCTTTACTGAAATGGCTGTTTGAAAAAAGTTTTTAGAGTTTTCAAACGTATACATCATTTGATTTATTCCTTTCATTTGGATATTGTCTGCTGTATTTTTGATGTGGCACGTTCCAGATTGCTAGCAGGCTGCACTACTTCCACCTGGTACAAAAATGCACTACTACACAGTTGTTTTGGGCACCTTGCGTATTACTGCAAAGACAATATACATCCCAAGCACAGCTCATGGTGCTATAAGGCGCTCTCTAGAAACAAAACATGGTACAATTAACAAATACTAGTGTCACTCAAAGTGACATACGTATGATGTAGAGATGTGAATCGTAAAGACAAGGCCAATATAAAAATGGCACACATAGGCAAGGGATTAGCAAGAAAATAAAAATACTCCCCACTTTCAACAAAAGCTCTTCTGGCAACAAGCAACTGAAACAAGTCATTGTGACCCTACCCAGAAGAGTTCTCTTGTCTCTTCCATCCAAACAACTATCGATTCATCCTTTTATCCTTCCAACCACCCACTAATATCCGCCATTTCACCTATACATTCTGTATTCTATTCATTCTTTCATTCATCATTCAGTCTTTCACCATTCTGTCCGTCCATCCATCCTTGTGCCCATCCATATGCATTTACAAATGTATCTATCCATCAATCAATCCATCCATCATTTCACTCATCCATCCACACTTTCACTCCATCCTTTCCCTAATCCATCCATCCATTTCCCGTTCTCCCACCTACCCATTCTTTCACTTGCTCCTCCGTCTATACATCCATTCACTTAGCTATTTACATTCATTCACCCGTACACTGATCCATCAATCCTTTCTTCCTTCCCTACATCCTTCCTCCCTCCCTCTCACTCATCTATCTATTCTTTCACTCATCCACCCTTACATCGATTCTTTCACTTGTCCATCCATCCTTTTTCTCATCTATCCATTCCCCCTTTTACTCATCCATCCATCCTCCCATTCACTCTTCCATCAATCCTTTCACCCAGTCAGCCATCCTTTCACTAATCCACTAACACTTCAACCCATCCATCCATCCCCTCATCCATCCATTTCCCCCTTCAATCATGCATCCTTTCATTCATTCATCTATTTACCCTTTCTCCCATCATTTCACCTGCTCATCATCTATCCATCCATTCACTCAGCCCTTCATCGATTAATCTGTTCACTGATCATCAATCCTTTCTTCCTTCCCTCCATCCTCCCTGCCTCTCGCCCATCTATCTATTCTTTCACTCATCCACCCTTACATCGCTTCTTTCACTCATCCATCCTTTTACTCATCTATCCATCCGTTTGCTCATCCTCTTCCATTAATCATTTCACTCAGTCAGCCATCCTTTGACTAATCCATCCACCCTTCCTCCCATCCATTCATCCCCTCAACCATCACATCACCCTTCACTCATGCATCCTTTCCTTCATTTATCCATCTATCCGTTTTCTAATCATTCATCCGTCCACTCTTTCACTCATCCACCCTTCTATTCATGCACCCTTTTACTCATCTATTCATACTTTAATCCATCCAACCTTCCTTTCACTCATTCATACAGTCTTTCACTCTGCCATCTTTACATCCATCCTTTTACTCATCCATCCATCCATTCATCTAACAACTCATCTATCATTTCACTCATTCATCCACTCTTTCACTCCATGAGAGGCGGCTCCTCCCTGTGGGCGGAGGAGCGTCGCCCCACTGCTTTCTCGCAGTGCAGAATGCAGAAACATAAAATGGTATTACAAATACCATTTTATGGTTCTGCTTCCTGAACTGCAAGAAAGCAGAATGGTTTGGTAGGGAGTGGGTGGCTGGGCGTATCTGCTCGAGAGCAGGGGAGGAGTGGCTTGCCCAATGCTGCAAGCCATGACTCTGGGGCTGACCAAAACAGTCATGCACACTTTCCCTTTTCTCCATGTAGCCTACATGGAGAAAATGGCCTCCCAATAGACGCATGTGTGATCGGCTTCCCAAGCAATCACAACGCTGCCATTGTGGTGTTGTGATTGGCTTAGGGGAGGGGAGAGTGGCTGCCTTCTTCCTGTTCCTGTGGAGGCAGGACAGCAGGGGCAGACTGAGCTGGGAAGATGCGGGACCCGGGAAAGGTAAAACAAAAAAAATAATATTATTATTTAAATACCCCCTCCCTGCGCAACCCCCCTTCCCTCGTGGCCACTTGCCCATCTCTCTCACTCGTGAGCCATATCAGCCGTGACTGCACTCCATCCATCCTTTTACTCATCCATCCACCCTTCCATTCAGCTGGTGGTTCATGACTCACGCATGATGCACAGTGTCAGGGCGTGAGGTGATAGTGACATGGCATTGTGGTTCCTTTTCTGCAGTTTTATATAGCACAAACTTGGCAACCCCGATAACAGAGATGGGAGTAAACCTGAGGGGACGGAATTAACAGAGGTTACAAACTGGACCCATAGAGGTCAATAAGTAATGAGCTATTACCAAGGAATCTTTGATCCCAGGACTTACTCTCCTGTAATTTCCCCTTTTTTATTGGAATTTCACTCAGAGATGTCAGCTAATTTTTTAGCAAAATGTACCAGGTTGGATCAATACACACACCTTGCTATTGAGATGGGGTCTATTAGATTTGGCGGTCTCTAGTTGGCAGAGGTAGGTACCTTTGACAAATAGGGACCCTTGTGTCTAGTCAGGGTAAGGGGGTATACTCCTAAAATAACCCCTGCTCACCCTTGGTAGCTTGGCACAAGCAAACAGGCTTATCTCAGAGGCAGTTTGTAAAGCCTTTGTGAACACATACAGTAACCCAGTGACTACACTACAGATGGACACCACACCAGTTGTAGTATAAAAATAAGTATTTATATATAGACTTAACACAAGACCACAAACGACAAAAATCCACAATACTGTACTCCAAAATTTTAGAATTAACTCAGTTCTCTTAAGATGCAAAATGCAACACTTTGAGTTCAATGTACCTTAGAATGCGTAACGCTATACAACGAAAGTGTTTCAGGGAAGGTGATGCGTCAGTTCCTTACACGCAAGAACGATGATGTGTCGGGTCCCTACTGATGCATAGGGGATGCGTCAGTTCTTCTTTGCGAGGGGAGGTGATGCGTCGGTTTCTTACTGCGCTTCCGTGGCAATGCGACCTGCAGTGCCGTGATGCGATGAAGATCCGGTGCAATGAACAAAAATGGCGTCTTCTCTTGGATGCAACACAATGCGTGCATGCCCGATGGCCGTGCGGCGACTCAATGATTCTTCTGAGCCAGAGAGGCCCTTCAAAACGCTTCCCGGTGATACGGCGGCTTCTGGTGCGACGTCAATCCTCTTCTCCAGTGATGTGAGGTGCTTCAGCGATGATGCGACAGCTGCAGTGGTGGTGACGCGCTTCTCCGTTGATGCAGCGGCGTCTGATGTGACGTTGGTCCTCTTCTCCGGCGATGCGACGACAGCCGCTGTGGCGGCGACACGCTTCTTCTTCATGAGTCACGCTTCCAGCTCCTTGCGACCCGCAGTTCCTCAGATAGTCCAACACAACTGCAGGCACTTCCAAAGAACTCTTGGAGAGGTGGTGGTTGAAGTCTGTTGTCCCTGAGAATTCAGCAGGAGGCAAGATCTTTCTCAAGCCCTAGTCTCACTACACCAATGTTATGGGTTCACAAGTTGAATAAAAGTAGCACAAAGTCCTTGCTCCTCTCTGTGGCAGTCAGGCAACCACTGCAGGCCAATCCCTCACGCTCAGGTATAGTCTCTCCTCAGGCTCTCTTCTTTCTCTCCTCAGCAAAGGTTTCTTCTTGTTTCCCAAAAGTGATCGAAAGTTCTGGGGTCTGGGTCCCCCTTTTTATACACAGTTTCTCTTTGTTCTCTGAAGGCAGAGCGGAATTTGCCTAATCCAAACTAGTTCTGGTCAGTCCTGGAGCACTCACTTTTCATGAGTCCTTCTTTCCTTTCACAGTGCAGGACAGGGACACCAGACGTACCGCAGGAGGTAGGGCCAGCATTGTGGAGGGAAGGCACAGCCCTATTCAGGTCCCAGGTCCACTCCTCCCTCCCATCTGCATGCAGATCTCTCTATTCAGCCCTGTGTTGACTCACCCTATCTCCTGGAACCCCCCAGCC
The DNA here is from genome assembly GCF_964261635.1 of Lissotriton helveticus. Classification (NCBI taxonomy): domain Eukaryota; kingdom Metazoa; phylum Chordata; class Amphibia; order Caudata; family Salamandridae; genus Lissotriton; species Lissotriton helveticus. Next base: position 1,692,631,190 of record NC_136069.1, on the reverse strand, counting down.
CCTGTCACTCAAACTTCAGACAAGGAATACACAACCTAGCAGAGGCAAGCTTGGATGGTTAGACAAGAAAATACCTACTTTCTAGAAGTGGTATTTTCAAACACAGAATGTTAAAACCAACTTCACAAAAATATGCATTTTATCATTCTGAGTTCAGGGATACTAAACTCGAATTTCTACTAGTTCCCTGAGCCAGTTAAGATTATAAGAACTGCCCATTCTGGCCTATGGGGAACAGGTAGCCTTGCAATAGTGAAAACGAAAATGGCTGTAATTCACTATTAGGACATACCTTTTACCAACAATGCACCCTGCCCTGGGGCCTACCATAGGGGCGACTAATTTATAGAAAAGGGAAGATTTATGGACTGGCAAGTGGGTGCACTTGCCCAGTCAGCATGGCTGTACCAGACTGCACACAGGCTCTGCAATGGCAGACATGAGACACACTTTTACAGGTTGCTTCTTTGGGTGACACAACCAGTGCTGCAAGCCCACCAGCAGCATTTGGTTTACAAGCCCTGGGCACACTCAGTGCACTGTACAAGTAAACCAAACCAAGCAATCATGGAATCACTAATCAATATATTAATTTACCATAGGGAGCTCTTGCAATGTGGCACTGGACAGCAGTGTTACAGTGCCCAAAGCATCTATAACCAGCAAAAACACGAGGCAACATGCAAGAAATGGAGGGGAGACCCACGCCAAGGTGCCAGGTCTAACAGGGTCTAATACTCCAAGATCAGATAGCCCCTTTCCCTTTTCTAGAACTCCTTATATTAGGACAAGGTTTCTGTTCCTGCGCTTTACAAAAGTCCTTATCCTGCAAATTAAAACAGACTGAGGGGAAATGAGTGATGAACCTCAACACCTCAAAGAATAAGAGGAGTATTAACATAGTGCAAATTCACCCTCATGGGGCATCCGGATGTATCCTTGTAGGGCAGAATAATCACAAATACATTTTATGAAGCAAGATGCCATCTACTTTTTTTAGTTTTATATAGTGTGAATTTGACCCAAACCGGGTATCAGACCGTTTTACATAGCACCAGTTACATTTCATAAGGAAACACATACATTTTTTTGGAGCACGGGGAGATTAAGTGATTTGCCCAGAATCACAGGATTTTCAGCATCATTGCTGAGATTCGAACCCAGTTCCCCAGATTTGAGGTTGACTGCCCTAGCCGTTAGGCCAACTCATCTCACCTACTTATCAACAACTATGCAGGGTTTCACAGTATCAATCAAATGCCTTCTGGACGAGGAAGGGTCAGAGTGGCTGAAACGAATACAGGCCACATATTCCCATGTCCTATCCCGCTGTTGACTAGAAGTATGAAGGAGAGGGCACTTCCACACGTGTTTGACATCTTCCCCTGCATTACGCACTGGGAACAGTCAGTGCGTAGTTCTGGTCAGGACAAAATTTTGACTAAAAAGGCATATTGTCTTGTTATTAGTATTAGACCTGTTTGACAAGCCGCATAAAACTTTCCAAGAAAAAGAGCGCATCACATTTGGGTTCAGCATGTCAAATTTTGTGTAGCCCCCATCTGGGGGAGGTAGGGGGGAGATAAAGGGAGGGTCGAAAAATGATATTTTTCCTGTTAGCTCCAACAGATGTCTCTGCTGTCTGGTACTCAAAAAGGCTTTTTTTGTAAAAAAAATAAAAAATAAATGTGGTAATAAAGTAGAACTTTACTCATGGACGTGCCTTTGCTCGATTTGGTCTAAACATGTTTCGTTACTTTTAAGAAATCAGCATAACAAAAACAGGGCCTGGCATTATGATATATTCATCATTTTAAAACCTCAAAATGAGCTAGGTCCTGAAACATGTGCTTGAGTCTCCAAAGGGGGCACTGCAGATGTCACTAGGTCATGCATGTCATCTATTCTAGGAATTTGTTGGTGGGATACTGAAAAACCAATGGAAAGTCTAAAAGTATCACAGAGATCATTGGGTGGTTTGTGGGGGTTTGAAGGATCACAGAGATCATTGGGTGGTTTGTGGGGGTTTGAAGTATCACAGATATCATTGGGTGGTTTGTGGGGGTCAGAAGTATCACAGAGATCAATGGGTGGTTTGTGGGGGTTTGAAGTATCACAGAGATCATTGGGTGGTATGTGGGGGTTTGGCGGATCACAGAGATCATTGGGTGGTTTGTGTGGGTCAGAAGTATCACAGAGATCATTGGGTGGTTTACGGGGATCACCAGAGAGAACAGACCTCACGAGTGATTCTTCAAGGATGTTTCTAACTTAGATGATCCTAAAATATTACAGGACACACTAATTGACCCATATATTTGTCTCAATCCTTTATAATTATGACTTCAACTTACATTTGAGATCCATGAAAGTTGATGAAAGAATGTGAGATTCATGGTGCCAGATGTATTGAGGAACAACTGCATGCACCTTCTAGTCTCCTCTTTAATACACATTACCATACCATGGATGTCCTGTGTCCTTCATGCTGGTTCACACTTTATCAATGTTGTTTTTCTCTTTTTCATTACATTTCCATTGTCTTACAGTCACCGCGCTCTGTCTGCAGTGACAGCTGTCCTCCTGGTCACCGAAAGGCCTTGAAAGAAGGAAAGCCCATGTGCTGCTTTGATTGTGTGCCCTGTTCACATGGAGAAATCAGCAATGCCACAGGTGGGGTTTGCCTAGACATGCATCATTCATTGCCCTCTCAACTTTAATCAGACTATCAATATCTCAGTACATGTGTGCTTCTCTCTACTGGACACAGATGGGATGACAAACGTTTTAACATGATTTGAAGAAGGGTATTCTGCAAATTGAGGATGATATGAGTAGGTTTTATCATTTAACATCTTCAGGAATCCTTCAATTGCCTTTAAAAGTTTGATAGATTCCTAAATACGTAAGACAATTCTACTGTGTAAAGGACAATTTGCTGAATATCTTTAGTTTAATAGGATACTGAGTGGTCCGAATTTTTGATAAACAATTTGGGATGTCTTCAAAATGCCTGTTGGTGTAATTTGGGCTAGAAATTCATAAAGTGAAAAGAAAGATAAAACTGTTAAGGGAGGCACAACTCAGCTGTAAAAATGATGCAGGTTGAAAACTCATACAGGAAAATAGGAGTCTTAACGATTTAGAATAGATATTTATTTTGGAAATGTTTAAGCATAGCAACATAAACCAAATGAGTTAGGCAAGTGCAAAACTGTAAATCTTAGATCCAAAGGGAGGAAGGTATCACATAATTTCAAGGGAAATATTCAGGATTTTCCTTCCCTTCTGCCCAAATATATATAGTAAAAGTCCCCTAACTTAATGAAAATCGTTATTTTTGTGATGAATATAGATTTCCAAGATTTTCTTTTCGTGGTTAATATTTACTTGTTACACTTTTTATAAGCTTAGTTTAAAGGTCTTAGAGAAGTAAGTCGCCACATAACTTGTACCACAAATGCCAGGATACTAGATTTATTTTCACCCTTACCGTCCAAGGGAAATTGGACACAGTCCATAAAATCTTCAAAATACTCAAAAATTTAGATTATAGTGAACATTAATTGAGCTACACATTCCCAATGAAAACTGTGGCAGGCAGACGTTGTAAAGTTATTCATCAATTTATCTCTCCTGATCAGAGTTGATCAAGTATAATATCCAGGTAAAATTTCTCTTTTGGATGCATTTGATTCTGCAGAAATGTTGTCCTTCCCATTTCAATAGCCTATTGCTTTTTTTGTATACTGTAGCATGCTTTATCTTAATGAGTGACGGAAGGACTAGTGTTATTTTAGAATGTAGGCATAACTACATCAGCAGTTACTGACCTCGCCAGTAAAGCTCTAGAACCCCTTATTAACAGTCAAGGCATCCCTCTTCCCAAAAATGTTTCATAGTTTCAGAAAACCTGTAGAGATCCTGCAGCTGCTGAAGGAGACCACCCTGAACGATCATCTGCTTACTATCTACCACACCTTGCTAGGATATTAATAAGCACATTGACACCCAATGCCATGAGAAGATGAAGGCTAATATCCATCTGCAAGATCAATGTTAGACCTGGTCCCATTGGCATAGATCTCTCTTGCATTTACTGCATTTGCCTCCTGTATTTCTTCTATGTGTTCTGCTGGTCTAGATGCTTTGGGGGCTTTGCAATTGCTATTCAGTGCCAAGTCCTCCCTATAGTAAATTATTGTAATGGATTAGTGACTCAATGATTGGCTTATTTGATTTACTTGTCAGACCCTAGTACAGTGCACCAAGTGTGTCCAGGGCCTGTAAATCAAATGCTGCTGGCGGGCTTGCAGCAATGGTTGTGCCATCCACAGAAGCAGCTTGTAAAATGTAATTCAGGTCTGCCATTGCAGAGCCTGTGTGCAGCCGGGGGCTGCCATGTTGACTTGGTAAGTGCACCCACTTACCAGTCTCTAAACCTTCCCTTTTCTACATGTTAGCCTGCACTAAGGTAGGCCCAAGGGCAGGGTGCATTGTAAGTAAAAGGTAGGACATGCCCTGGTGTTAGTGGCATATCCTGATAGTGAATTACAGCCAATTTCATGTTTCACTATTGCAAGGCTACCTTTTCCCATAGGCCAGAATGGGCAGGTTGATTATAACATCTTATAATCCTAAGTGACCCAGGGAACATGGTAGAAAAACGAAATTAGTATGCCTGAACTTTTAGTGAAGTTGGTTTTAACATTGTGTGTTTGAAAACACCACTTTTAGAAAGTAGGTATTTTCTTGCCTAACCATCCAGTATGCCTCTGCTAAGTTGTGTATTCCATGTCTGCTTTGTGAGTGACAGGGGCTGTGGTGGCTCAAAGAGACAGGGTGAGTCAGAACTAGGCTTAATAGACCTAGCTGCATTGGGAGTGGTGGGAGGAGTAGCTCCTGAATAGGGATGTGCCTGCCTTCCACAATGCTGGCTCCACCTCCTGTGGTGCGTCTGATGACCCTGGCCCACACTGACAAAGGAAGAAGTTGTGCACTGGCAGGATGCACACAGAACTGGTTTGGACTAGGTATAGACACTCTCGGCCTTCAGAGACAAATGATTTGTGTGTATAAAAAGGGGGACCCAGACCCCAGAACTTTACATCACTTCTGGGAATCAAGACGACCTTTTGCCAAGAAGAAGAACCAAGGAAGCTGAAGGAGGCGACTGCCCCTGTGCTGTGCTGTTTGGGTTGGTCTTCAGTGGTTACTTTATTGCCAAGGAAAGGAGAAAAGGAACGTTGTGTGTACTTTTGCTATCTTGAAGAAGAATCTCCAAGGGCTTGAATTGTGCTTGCCTCCTGCCTGAAGTCTCAGATATACAAGGCTTCACCACCAGCTCCCCTGAATTTGATTGCTGGGAATTCTGCCTGCAGAGAGGTGCCTACTGTTGTTTAGGCCCTCTGAGAAGACTGCGTGTCACTGGGAGATGAAAGCGCGACACAACAAGGAGAAGTGTGTCGCAGCTGCAGCAGTTGCCATTGCATCACTGAAGAGGCGTGCGGCCGCCGCAGAAGTCGCCGCTGCATCACCGGAGAAGCGTGTTGCAGGACCTGCCGTGGCTTAGAAGTTACCTCGTTCACCGCACAGCCGCCAGGCATGCATGCACCCACCACATACAATGTTGTTGCATCGCATCAAGACTCCATTTTACCACAGCCCACCGGATCGTCACATCGCATCGAGGTGCCATCTTGTTGTATTGTCACCGGGCTGCAGTAAGAAACGACACATCAGCTCCCCACACTGTAAGTAAGGAAGCAAGCCTCAACTCCTCTGCATAGTATTAAGGAACCGACGCATCAACTCCCCTGAGTGTAAGGAACGGTGCATCAACTTCCTTGCGACCCTTTTGTTTGTTTGCGTGACGCATCTAAGGTACTTTGAGAGTAAAGTGTCATATTTACCATTTATATTAAACTAAGCTATGTTCTACAATTTTAAAGTCTATTTTTTACAGTATTATGCATTATTGTTGTTTGCTCTTGTGTTAAGTCTAGCAAAGATTACTTATGTTTCTAAACTGGTGTGGTGTCCATTTGTAGTGTTTTCACTGTATTACTGTATGTCTTCACAAATGCTTTACACACAGCCTCTGAGATAAGCCTGTCTACTTGTGTCAAGCTACCAAGGGGGTGAGCAGGGGTTATTTTATCAGTGTAGCCCCTTACTCTGATTAGAAGCAAGGGTCCCTATTTGGTCAAAGGTACCTACCTCTGCCAACTAGAGACCCCCAGTTCTAAGAATCAACAACAATTTTCCAGGCTGCAGAGGACAACACTGAGACAGTAACCTTGTAATTGGTGGCTACATTCTTCCGGTCAATGAGAACGGTGGCAACAGATATAAACTCTTGTAGATTTGAGTTCCTTACTATAAACTGTGCCCCTTTCCCTAGCATCCACACTGTCACTGGGATTATTCAGTCTCTACTGCAAGCCTGTTGTAGTTCTCATCTACAAAGAAAATGTCAATGACATACAATTCTGCAGTAAAGGCTCTGCTGCAAGTCACATTCAATGAGGAAGGGTTGCATCACCAGAATCCAACCTACTAGTACAATGTACCCCTTGCTCCACTCTCTGAGGATAAAGTGTTTGCTCATCTCAAATGCCACCAATCAAGAACAACTGAAAGGCTGGCTCTCCAATGGTTTGCCCCACAACCCAGTCTCACTACACCAATGTTATGGGTTCAAGCATTGATTTCAATGTCTTTACTTTCAAAACGCATATTTTGAAAAAGACACAAAGGGCCTGATTTAGATCTCGGCGGATATGTGACAGTGACAGCTATCCTGACAGCTGAAATGTAAATCCCATAGTATACAATGGGATTTATATTTCAGCGGATGGGATGGTGTGCTGTAGTAACCTGTCCAACAAGATCCAAATCAGGACCAACATCTGCTTGACCTCAACTATTCTTGTGGAGGAAAGTGGAGACATTTCTGCCACATTCATATTCCCAAAACTGCCATACAATGCAGTCTTAACAAAAGCTATTTCCTACTTCCCAGCATCTCAGAACCCTCCCTCCACCAACAAGGAGAGCGTCCTCCATGCGGCCATGTATGGCATCAAAAGACTAATGCAAGCCCCATCAGCTCTTCTTACACAGAAGTCTCATGTTCAGTCTCATCCAGATCAGCTTCAAGGAGCAAGGCTCAAGTATTTCAATGACATTGGCAATTAAAATTATGATCTACAGTCAGACTTACCAACTCAGAGAATCATCTCAAAAGGCCACTTGCTTTTATTCGTGTAAAAAACTGATTTGTATTAGTGTATATTCTGTCCCATGCAGATTAGATGAAGTTTGTAATTCAGTTAAAGGTATTATAAATTAATTTTGCAAAAACTGGAATTTTATGATGGGACATTCTCATTATTATCGGATCCTGCTTTTTTGCCGCGGTCATGAAGTGCAAAAAAGAGCACTTTTAAATGTTGCCTGCTTCCAGCTCAAATACATCTTTGCAAGCCTTACTATAGCTTCAGCTGAGACTGCTCTTAAAAGTGGGTGTTATATAGCGACAGTGACTCATTTGTGAAATCATGGAATAAATCAAGCTGCTGCCCTTAGACTGGTGTGTGACCTGTCATCACTTCTTAATTTCTTGCAAAGCCTGTGCATTCCTTCCGAATGTATATGTCATTCATATTGCGAAAACAGTTTTTTGTCAATATTTTATAAATTAGGGATTCCTCTGTCCTCTGTCACATGGTTCCATTTGTATGCATTTTTCACTATATATCAATCCCTTTGAAGATATTTGAGGTCATTCTGTAAAACCAGAATTTTGGTCCATTCTCATCCCTGTGCCTTCTCCTTTAATCTCAGGGCATGTCTGCCCTATGGGATCTTAGTATCCGAGTTTGTTGCCTGTATTCCCCTTGCCCTTCCTGTAAGACCCTGCCCTGCTATCTTTCTGTAATGTGCAGTCAAAGCTCACTGAATGAGGCGGCTTCACAGCCGAAATAAGCTCAACCATAGGAACATCTATGGTTTAATAAAGCTAATAAACTAGATCCTAACCTTTCTACCTGGAAACAATAGTCCTCAGTAGGAGTACTATATGTTAGAGACATTATTCAACCCAATAATCCTGTTTTCTTTGCCATGTTCCTTCTTCATCCTATGAATTTGTAACATTTTTTTTATCAATGATAGTAGCTTTAAGGGATTTTTAAAAAGCTGCATAAGGTTGAATGTTTAATATTTCTTTAGAATTTTACTCCACGAAACATATTGTGCCACTAATATATAAATCCGGGAGCTCAATAAGATTCAACAAACATGGGACATCATGTTCTAAATATAATATTGAACCCATCCCTCCATTTAAATGGCATAATAGATGGAGCTCTTGATATGAAATAAAGTTTTTCTCTTCTTATCACAAAGCACATTTTGGACGGTCTATAGGTCATACTGGACTCCCTGCCCGTTTACCCAAACAGGGAGTTCTCCCTTCGGCTGTGTGTTGGCACCTCAATCATCCTCTGTTTGACTTGAATCATCTGTTATTCTACTGTAAGAATACTCATACTTTCTGGAAGGACATTGAAAATATACTATCTAATAATATTTACATTAACTTGTCCCTAACCCATACTCTTGTATCTTTGGGCATTCATTTTTGTACTGACACCCAACTGTGTAATTTTCTGATTTCATGGGATAGATTGCTGATTGAAGTTTTACTTACTATAGGTATTAAAACTATTCTTTCCTATTGAAAAAACTAATTAATATCTCATCCCAGTCGCGCACATCCAAGATGGCCGCGTGAGCTGGGGGCTCCCGAGACCCCCCTACCCTCCCACATATTGAATTTTGGATATGTCATACATGATTAGCGCTTATCTTTTACCCCCTCCTACAATGATATGAGTAGGTTATGCCAGGTTTTCACTACCTAATAAGAGGGCGCTTTGAAAAGAAATATGGGACACCATAGGACCGGTCCCGATTCGGCTGCACCGCCGAGGGAAACCACGTGACCTAGTCCAGGATCAGCTCTCTTCTTTTAAAAATGGCGGGGGACCGGCGAACACTGCTTCCAGGATTCCACGGGGAGGAGCAGGAGACCGCGGATACCCTATCACAGGTATGCCATACGACATGGACCGAGTACGATCGTTTATCTCGGGGACGTTTTTTGCATAATTGTGAAAACTGAACCTATATTTGTTTTAAGGTCCCGCTTTTCAAGATCTAACTTTGGCTACTGGTTTGGATGTTACCCGACAACCAGCACTTTCCACTGTCCCCCTCGCTACACTGACTCTCGAAGGTATCATAATCTGATGATCAAGAGTAAATTGTGTATTATTTTGATCATTTTTGGGAGAAATTATTGTTTATTGTAACAGAGGGAGGAGGATAATAATGACGGAATTGTTCTTAGCCACACTAATGGGAGGAGGATAATAGTGATAAGCGAACCTTATTTTGAGAACTTTATACTGAGACCCATATTACCAGGACTATTGCATATTTATTTCTGAGTTAAATTCTCTGATTGAGGGATTTTTAGTTTCGATGAGCTTCTAAGAGCCTGATATAACATGGCATATATATATGTGCTTCAAATGTGTTCCAAATACAGGGGGGCCAGAACAGACTCTCGTTTTTTCACTTCACGTACTGTTGGGGCCCATTTGTGGAAATATGACCAGAAAACATCTTCTGGAACGTTACATCTATATTGTCCAGGTAACATAATCTTTTGATTATTTCGTACGATGCTCTACATGAGCAATAATGAAAAATAGCATTTTTTATTATTAAACCTTTTTGTGACTCACATGACTAAGGCTGCAGTATAGCCCTCAGATCGAAATAAGTTTATGGTCAGCATTAAGATCCTTTATGACTCATGGCTGAACCGCTACTCATAAAGTTATACTATTATATCTTACTATTAGGAATATCTGGGTCTACCGACGGACCGTATTCTTACAGCATCAACTTTGAAGGTGCGACTACATTTTTGGCCATCGGATTGGAATGATCCATTTCTATGGTGAGCTTACTTTTGATTTATATTGTGGTGATTATAGGTGACAAATAGGACCACATCTTATCCCCTATGTTCATTTAGTCAACCAGGGTGTAATAATCGGTACTCCGATGCTCCATTCATATCTCGATTTCGGTCAATCTGACCTCACACTCTGCGATCTTCTATATGTCTCACTTTGGCCAAATTAGGTTCTACTTTACATTTCACCTCTGGTTATTATCTAGTACTACACGTTGCATGGTTGCACAAATTTCTTGTTTCGGGTGCCTTTCTTTCCCCCAATCGGCATATATCGGAGGAATTAATTCATGTCGAATTACACCATTTGGATTTGTAATGTGAAAAGCAATGTACTGGTGAGGGTGTACTTGCTTTTTAAATTGACAAACATGTCATATGGCTTGAATTTTTAGTATGATCTTGTCTATTGGTGTATCCTCTAATCAATTTTAACTTAATTTTGTATGTTATGTACTATATTGTCATGACCATTTAAACACAAGGCAAAAAATGCTTATGCATGTCAACATCTTTTGCAGCCCTGACGAAATTCCCAAGGCACTAAAGGGAATGAAACGCGTTGGCTGTGCCTGTGTATTTTAAAAAGAGAAAATAAAGAACCCATTAAAGAAAGAACAGAAGACTGACAACATCTATGAACTCTTTGTATTATTGACTTCACTGAGTGCACCTCTCAATTCTCTTATAAAACTATTTCTGACGGACATCCTTGGCGGCGGATGGTGAGAGTGGTTGCACCATTAGAAATTTGGAAACAAAAGACGTTGATGTGCTAAACCTTGGTCTGCTGCTGTGTGCTTTGGTTTTTTGTATAATTCCTAGGAATTGACTGTTTTGCACTCTTCTTTATTCATAACATTGCATGACTAGGATGCCTAACTTTGGAGATGGGAGGGAGGAAATGGCCCTCAACCTGTTTGGATCCAATAGACCTAATGAACCACAATACTTAGGTGAACCTAGCAAACCCAGCTTAAAGACCCTATTCCTCAAACTTGAGCGTTTGAAGAAATTAGAATTATCACGCTGGTGGGATGGGGCTACCCTCACTCAATATCTATCCAACAAAAAAGTTCCTAGGGGACTGAAAATCCTTTTATTCCCAACATTTGAAGATCTAGGGGAGGATCTACTCAACGAGTGGGAAGGTAACTTAGAACATGCCTCACAGGTCATGATGAAAATATTGATTCGTCATGCCCAAGAAAAGGGTGAAAAACTAATGGCTGAAATTGACGCCCTGACAATAGAAATAAATGGGTTAGAACCCAAAGATCTTATTGAAAAAAACTTTGCCATCTTAAAGAAAGTTATGGATGAACATCAAATTTACTTAAAAGACAAGAAACTAAAAAAGATAAGGAGAGACGACAGGGACTATAGAGATGGACGCATATATAGGTTCGCTAAGAAATTTGACCAGATTCAAGGGGTAGAGGAAAGAAAGAGGCTACGTGAGGAAAGAGGGACAAGCGAAGATGCACTATCTGAGAGTGGTGCCTCCACAGCATCTGTAAACAGCATTAGGTCCAACTCTGTAACTGATATCCCTTTAGGAGAGGGAGCCTCTTCTTTCCAGAAGGAGCTGGCCAAAATACGCACAAGCAGTCGTCTACAACAAAAGAAGGACCAACCCCAACCCCTAAGAGTACCACCAAAACAAGGAGGGTCAAAGGGCAGGTACAGAGAAGGGAGCAGTAGGCAAAGTAGAAACGGGAACGAAACAGAAATAACGCATTTGCCTACCACTAACCAGGAAATTGTTGTTTCAGAATGTACTACTGATTTAAAAGTTGTCAATCTATCAAATAAAGTTCTAGATGAAGATGAACTGGCTGTTTTGAGTAAAGGTCTCAGTTTCTGTCCTGCTCAAAATGGCGATATGACTAATGTTCACATTGACCTTTTTAAATTCACCAGACTCTTGAAACGAAAGGATTTTTTCTCACGCCAAACACCAAAAGAATCCCCACAAAGGGGGACAAATCCACAAGTTGCACATTCGGTGGCTAATATTCGCACCACCCTGTTATTGTATAATTTGGATGGGGAACAAGAACAGAATATGACCACCATGCTCAGGGAGTTGGATATAGAACAAGACTATAGTATGGATAGTCACCTAAAACGAAAGTCCACTTTCATACCTACCTTCAATTATCATCCGAGCATTGATACCTTTTATGAAAGGGTATCAATGGATCTATACAAATTGGAAGATACAGGAAGAGTCTCCACTATTTCTAACCACAACATTACCGCCAAACAACGACAAGCCCTTGAAAGACTCAAGGCTGACAAAACTATTGTCATCAAAGAGGCAGATAAGGGCGGTAATGTTGTGGTTATGAACCTTGTGGAATATATGACTGAAATCAACCGTCAACTCAGTGACACCAGCTGTTACAGACGCATCTCCAGCAATCCAACCAATGAGGTCACTTGTAAGATCACAGCCAAACTGATGGAATGGAGAGAGACAGGCCTTTTATCAGAGGATGAATTTAAGTTTCATACATTTACATTTACATTTTACCCCTGCATATACATCCTGCCTAAAATTCATAAGGGGGGGCTTCCCACCAGGACGCCCAATCATCTCTGGAATTGGGTCCCCGACCGAAAAAATCTCTGAATTTGTAGACTTGCATCTACAGAAATATGTGGTGGCTCTCCCCTCATACATAAGGGACAGCAAGGACATACTGGTCAAACTAAATGACTATCAATGATCTGATGAACTCTCCTTCGTCACATTTGACGTAGAGAGTTTATATACTTGTATACATAGGGATGGTGGCATAGAGGCATTACATTCCTTCCTGGACAGGGAACCAGCTGACAAACATGATTTTAACAACATGCTACTAGACATGACTGACATAATCCTTAGTAACAATTACTTTTTACATGACTCTGTCTGGTATCACCAGACCCGTGGCACTGCACGCAGATAGTGCTCACCCACATTCAGTAATCAGCAGGTGACCCTGTTAGCAGCATTTGGGACGACGCCTTGGGAGCCTGTTTGCCCACTTACTTTGCCTGGTTGCTGTGTTTGCTGTCTGTACACGGCTCGCCGCTCCCGCTGCGCGGGAGCCGCTTCGCTCCGTGTGACCCTTGAACCCACCGACGCTGTTTGCCCTCGCCTGCTGGTTTGTGAATACAACATCTGCGGAGGCTGCAGGGGTAGCGCGGCAGGGACTCACTATCCCAGGAGTCCCTGCTTGACCACGTTACATCCGGTCAGCGCCCCCCTGCGTGCCCCGCCCCCGCCGGCAAACGAGTAAAAGGAGAGTCTGGGCATTCATCACTGTGACCCTGTTAGCAGCATTTGGGACGACGCCTTGGGAGCCTGTTTGCCCACTTACTTTGCCTGGTTGCTGTGTTTGCTGTCTGTACACGGCTCGCCGCTCCCGCTGCGCGGGAGCCGCTTCGCTCCGTGTGACCCTTGAACCCACCGACGCTGTTTGCCCTCGCCTGCTGGTTTGTGAATACAACATCTGCGGAGGCTGCAGGGGTAGCGCGGCAGGGACTCACTATCCCAGGAGTCCCTGCTTGACCACGTTACATCCGGTCAGCGCCCCCCTGCATGCCCCGCCCCCGCCGGCAAACGAGTAAAAGGAGAGTCTGGGCATTCATCACTGTGACCCTGTTAGCAGCATTTGGGACGACGCCTTGGGAGCCTGTTTGCCCACTTACTTTGCCTGGTTGCTGTGTTTGCTGTCTGTACACGGCTCGCCGCTCCCGCTGCGCGTGAGCCGCTTCGCTCCGTGTGACCCTTGAACCCACCGACGCTGTTTGCCCTCGCCTGCTGGTTTGTGAATACAACATCTGCGGAGGCTGCAGGGGTAGCGCGGCAGGGACTCACTATCCCAGGAGTCCCTGCTTGACCACGTTACATCCGGTCAGCGCCCCCCTGCGTGCCCCGCCCCCGCCGGCAAACGAGTAAAAGGAGAGTCTGGGCATTCATCACTGTGACCCTGTTAGCAGCATTTGGGACGACGCCTTGGGAGCCTGTTTGCCCACTTACTTTGCCTGGTTGCTGTGTTTGCTGTCTGTACACGGCTCGCCGCTCCCGCTGCGCGGGAGCCGCTTCCCTCCGTGTGACCCTTGAACCCACCGACGCTGTTTGCCCTCGCCTGCTGGTTTGTGAATACAACATCTGCGGAGGCTGCAGGGGTAGCGCGGCAGGGACTCACTATCCCAGGAGTCCCTGCTTGACCACTTTACATCCGGTCAGCGCCCCCCTGCGTGCCCCGCCCCCGCCGGCAAACGAGTAAAAGGAGAGTCTGGGCATTCATCACTGTGACCCTGTTAGCAGCATTTGGGACGACGCCTTGGGAGCCTGTTTGCCCACTTACTTTGCCTGGTTGCTGTGTTTGCTGTCTGTACACGGCTCGCCGCTCCCGCTGCGCGGGAGCCGCTTCGCTCCGTGTGACCCTTGAACCCACCGACGCTGTTTGCCCTCGCCTGCTGGTTTGTGAATACAACATCTGCGGAGGCTGCAGGGGTAGCGCGGCAGGGACTCACTATCCCAGGAGTCCCTGCTTGACCACGTTACATCCGGTCAGCGCCCCCCTGCGTGCCCCGCCCCACGCCGCCCTTCCTACAACATCGAGAGAGAGCACGCTCTGCGGGACGCAGGCGGGACGCCGGGCAAAGCCCGGGCAAAGGGCGGGCCCTCTACGGCCCTCATCGGCCTGAGGAGGCTGGGCTGGGCCTGAGACCCTGGTTCCTGATCCCCGTAAGTTGCGCTCCTCTTCCTAATAGTTCCCGTTTTTACTATCTAACTTAACGATGGCAACTGCTGCTACTAGTCCTGTCTTAGTGGGAGCTGATAAAAATGCGGGCATGTTAAACCGTACTCTGGACAATTATTTCTTGAAACTAGCCCCTGAGGGTAACAAGGAGTTGCTGTTAGCAGAGAGGAGGGCAGATCGCCGTCGTTCAATAGAACGCATAAAAAACAGAACCTTCTCGGAACCCATAATGTCCGTTACATGGGATGATGATCTGACTATCAGCTCAGCAGACAACTCAACGCTAACAGCCAGCGTGCCCTTGCTCCTTCAAGACTGTTTAGCTCCAGCAGTGTCACCTATCCCAAGTCAACAAGACTCATTACCTGTGGCGAATGTCCCTAATAACACCCCCAAGAACTTGATTTCACCTACAATTAGATCCGGCAAAGTTGTGAGAGGAAAATGTTTGCGGCCACTGTCTTTTAAAATAATTGGGCCCCCACCACCTAAAAGGAGACGGAAAACAACATCAGCAAATAAGTCCAAACTAAGCCACACAGAGTTTGGCAATAAAGCGAAGATTGACGTTATTACGTCTTTGGGAGGTCCCGTCGCTCAACAAGCAATAGTGGCCGTTTCTCCGCTCCCAATAACTTTATCTCAATCAACCACAGAACCAGATATCGTCCTCGCTCAAATGGAAAAAGACTTACAACCAGCCTCCTTTAAGTCTCTTTTGGACAATATCGAGTTGATTGTACGCACTTATACACTTGCAATGGCTGAAAGATTTAAAGGGTTGGAGTCAAGGTTGGGTAAAATAGAGGAGGACCTGACCAAGCTAGGGAACTTTGTCCAGTCAGAAGGGCCCACAAAAGTGCAACAACAAAAAGTTATCACAATAACGCACCCTCCCAATAAAAATGTCGTCGTCCCTACACCTTCAGTACCCCTAAACGTCAATAGCCAGGCGGCTGCAGCAACTCCCGCTGCCCCCCACCGGCCACATGCGGTCACGATAATACCTGACGGCAATAACCCAAATAAATCTCTGCCAATAGACTCATTATTAGCTCAGGGAAGATCAACTGTTGCAGTCATAGACAGTAATGCTACCACTAGAGTTAATGCCCTGACTAGAGATCCTTGCTCCCTTCCGGATAGACACTCTAGATCCGCCGGGAATGTGACCAACCAGGGGAGAGGTGAACAAACCAGGATACCACCTATGGAACTTCCACCAGAAGCGTTGCCGTATGTGGTTGTACTTACCGGGGTCCCAGAGCTGATGAAAGGAAAAAGAGAGGGATTTTTCCAATTAAAAAACAAAATAACGCACTGGCTTTCGCTGTACAGACCCAAACCCAATCAGGTAAATGGCGAAATAGTTCATGTCCGGCGCATGCCCTGGCTGGGGGGCAGAGCAAAGGATATAGGGGGAGACATCGTGGTCATAAACTTTAGGGATATAAAAGCAGTACAACATATACTGAATTGGCCATTTGCCAATGAGAATAGTTGTATTGTACCACGTCCTTTGACGTACTTTTACCCCAGATCTGTTGTACTTCCCCTACAAAACCCAATTAACAGCACCTATTTTACCCCCCAGTCACTAACTTTGGAGTCCGCACTGAACCCAGCATATATGCCCTATCTAGCTCCGCCATCTGCAATGCAGGGGTGGAATACGATACCATTAACCCACAAAATAGATGCAAAGGGTAGCATGTCACATTTGATGCCATTTACTCCTCTAGAGCTTTATAATAGATGTGAGGCCTTTAGCGGTCTTGAGGAATGCGATTGATGTTTAAAGTATGTAGAGGGAGTTTGGGATGGTGAGATTGTCCCCCGAGATGAAACAGAAACACATACTGTTGCAACATATGCTGATATGAATGGTGGCTCACCCGCTGTATTATTTACAATGCCTTCTGGGTTCAACGTGGTGTCTCCACCACTCTTAACTGCTATTGTGTTTAATAATGGTATTCCTGTAAGTGATGTTATTAAGGATATATGCACGACAAACTGCCATGACGATCTTCCTAGCACATCATTTGTACCCTTGGCCCCTTCACCCATAGATACCAACTCTTCTGTCTTGTATGAGGTTTATGCTTCGACTCGAGAGCCATTAGTATCGGCTGCAGTAAGCACTGTGGATACGGGATCACACATTTTGAAACACTAACCCCAACTCCTGTACCATCTATCAGTGAAAGTCTTATATGTCCAGCATTAGCCGATTGTGTGAATTTAATTTCATGGAATATAGCTGGCTTGGCCGACAAGTTATGTGACCTAGTATGGTTATCATTTGTTAAAATTTTTTCCATTGTATGCCTTCAAGAGACGTGGTTGGAGGACAGAAATGTCCACATAGAAGGGTACTTAAGCTTCACCACTTGATTTTGATTTGAAAAGAATTTGTTAAGCGCGGCTAACACCATTAGGTTTCTTGGCGCTGTGCTGGGGCGTGGTGAAAATAAATAGAAAGGAAGCAGAATCTAAGGATACGAGATAGTAAAGAGGAAAGTTTTAAGAAGAGATCTAAAGCCAGAGTATGAGGGTGCTAGTCTAAGAGAAAGAGGAAGAGAGTTCCAGAAGGATGGGGCCAAAAGAGAGAACCTCAGGCCCCCATGTTTTTTCCTCTTGAACCTAGGGATGGATAGCAGGGCCATTTGGGATGAGCGTAAGGTACGGGACGGAGTATAAGAGTGAAGGAGAGAGGAGATAAAAGAAGGACCTGAACCAGAGAGAGACTTATAAATGGTGCAGCCTAACTTGAATTGGCAGCGGGCAGAAACCGGCAGCCAAAGAAGGCTCTTTAAGAGTGGGCGAACGTGCTGATCTCTGGGCTGGTGAAAAATCAGGCGAGCAGCCTGATTTTGTATCAGCTGGAGTCTTCTCTGTTGGTACTCAGGAATACCGACGTGTAGCACGTTGGCATAGTCGAGTCGACTGATCACTAACGCCAAGAGTGCTAACGTGAGCGCTTCGGTGGTAAGAAGGCGGGATATTTTCCGGAGTTTCCTGAGTTGGAAGTGGCTGGCGGACACCACTGCGCTGATCTGGGGGGTCATTGAAAGATCATTGCTGATAATGACACCCAGACTTTTGGCAGAGTGGACTGGAGAAGGAGGGCTTCCAAGACTGGCAGGCCAGATGGACGGTTGCCATGGGTTGGAGGCTCCCCCGACAAGAATTAGTTCAGTCTTGTCGGGGTTGAGCTTCAGATGATTTGAGCTCATCCAGTCACTGATGAGGCAAAGTGTATTTTGAAAAATAGAGATGGAATCCTCAGAAGAGTCAATATTAAAAATCAATTGGATATCATCCGCGTAGTTGAACGCAATAACGTTCAACCCGCGGAGAGCACGGAGTAACGGGGCCAAATACAAATTAAAAAGAAGAGGGGATAATGAAGAGCCCTGAGGAACACCACAGGACAGCTCAACCTGAGTGGCGGAGAACTGAGACAGCCTGACAGCTTGTTGTCGTCCCGTCAAAAAGGACTGAACCCAGTCAAGGGCGGTCCCTCGGATGCCGGCCTCCTCGACACGGTCGACCAGGATCCCATGGTCGACCGTGTCGAAGGCGGCCGATAAATCCAGAAGGACCAGGGCTTGTCGGATGTTAACATCAGCCCCTCTGCGCAATTCATCCATCACGGAGAGAATGACTGCCTCCGTTGAGTGCGCAGGTCTAAACCCTGCCTGCTTAGAATCCAGGACACACGAGTCCTCGATGAAGGAACTAAGTGTGGAAGTCACGTGTGATTCCAGAACTTTGCTGAGGAAGGGGAGAAGGGATATAGGGCGGTAGTTGCTCAGGATGGAGGGGTCTGCTGAAGGTTATTTTAAAATGGCAACCACCTCAGCTTGTTTGAAAGAGCAGGGGACAGCCCCAGTGACCAAAGAGCTATTAATGAGGGCCAGAGGGGGCTCAGGACAGGAGATGAAAGCTGCTCGAAGGACCAAAGGGGGGCAGCAATCACGAGGAGAACCAGAAGAAATTTTGTGCAGAAGCGAAAGAAAAGTAGTCATCGGAATGGGGGGAATAGCAGTAAGAGTGTGAGAGTTGGAGTATTTAGAGAGCTCAGGGGTTAGGGAATGAACAGGTAAAGTTTGGGCAGCAATACTAGATTTAATTTTAGCTATTTTTTCAATAAAAAAAACATTCAGGGAATCGCACAGAATTTGGGAGGGAAGTGGCCCTGGTGTAAGTCTGGCTGGGTTAGATAGTTCCTCCACAATGGCAAATATGTCCTTCGACTTATTTGTAGAATCCATAATTTTGGTGGAAAAATAGGAGGATTTAGCAAAAGCTATGGCGATTTTGTACTTTTTCAGTAAAGAGGAGAATACCTCCTTATTCTCAGGGGAATAACCTCGACGCCAGCGTCGTTCTGCTTGGCGGAGGCCTAATTTAAGGGCTCTCAGGTCCTCGGTGAACCACCTTTGAGCATCGTGGCCACGTCTGGCTCTAACTAATTTTAGCGGAGCTACTGCGTCAGCGGCGGAGGTGAGCCAGCGATTAAGGTCTAGTGACTGGGTATCAATAGAGACAGGTGGATCAGAAGTAAAAGGAGCAGAGGAGCCAAGAATAGAATGGAAAGTATTTGAGTCAGACCTATTCCAATTGCGGGCCAGGAAGTTCATCTCTTGAGGCTTAACGGTGGGGCAGGGAATCCCTAGCGTAAATGTAATTAAAGAATGGTCTGACCACAGGCATGGCAGAATAAGGGGAGCTGAAATGTCCAAGCCAGATGGCCACACCTGGTCTAGGATGTGCCCTTTTGAGTGCGTAGGCGAGGAAATATGCTGAATGCAATTCAGACCTGACATGAGGTCCGTAAAAGCTAATGAACTGGGAGATTCGTGGGGGTCCGAGGGCCAGTAATTAAAATCGCCTAAGACTAATATGTTAGAATTATTAATGGAGAGCTGGGCGATGAGGTCCCCAAACTGAGCAGGAAAGTTAGGCATGGATGAGGGAGGACGGTAGGTCAGAGCACATATAAGGGAGGATCCTGGCAGTTCCAGCCGGATTACCAGGCAGTCTACTGAGGGAATGCTGGTAGTGGGCACTGTGGAGAAGCGATCGGGTGCTTAAAAAGGGCGGCAACTCCCCCTCCGACTTTGCCGGAGGCGCGATTAGCTTGTAATATATGATAACCGGGGGGGGTGGCAGCCAAAATATCAGGGGCGGAGTCGTCAGTTAACCAGGTCTCGGTCAAAAATAGGATGTCAGGTTGTTCTGACTCCAGAAGATGGAAAATGTCGAGTTGGTGACTGACCAGAGACCGGGTATTGAGATAAAAGACTGAAAGGGAATGATGGGGGGGTTTTGTCAGTAAATGAGGACCAGGTCTGGGGTCGGAGACCAGGGGCCTCGAGATGGTAAATGGCCGTGTTATTTCGGGAAAAGAGCTGCGGGTGGTAAGCAGGCCTAAAGAGACCAACCTAGGAACAGATCCAGGTGGAGGAAGCGCAGGATTATGACATGCAACGAGTGATGCGCGGGTATACGTAAGAAGAGGGACAGAGTGGAGCGCCCCTAGCCCCGGCCGGCCGCGGACGGGCGCAGACGGGCTTAACTCAGGCGCAACTCCGGCGCGCCTACGACGCGCCCGCTGCGCTCGTCCACTGCGCTGACACATGGGGGCCGTTAAAATAGGAGGATGGCGAGGGGGTGTGGCGAGGCTCTAGCTCGAGCCAACCCGTTACAAGATGGCGGCCGCTGGGAAGCCCGTTAGGCGGGGCGACCACAGCCGGCGGCCAGGCACCAGGCGGGAGGCGGTGTCACCGGGAGAAGAGCAACCCCGCTTGTATTCAGCGGAGAAAGGTAGGGGGTTAAAAATAGTAAAGGTCACTGCTAGCGGTCAGCAGGACCAAAGTGATGTTAAAATACTGCTCGTAATCAGCGGAGGTATCAAAAGTAACAGAGGCAGCGCACCAGCAGTTGCGAGACAGCCCCCTGCCACATCCCCCAGCCCTACCACTCCAGCGGTTGCTTCGACCAGGGGCAGAGCTAAGGGGGGATTGGCCACCTTTATAAACTTGGGATTGCTCTGTAACATCAGCGTATATCATACTGATAATTTAAACATTCAGATGCTTGATTTAAAAAATGGCAAGAATACCCTGACCCTGGTCAATTTCTATAACGCTAGTGGTTCTGGTGGCTGTGATATTATATTGTTAAAAGATCTATTGAGAAAAAATGCACACACTACATCCCGGAACCTGTTGATAGCAGGTGACTTCAACGTTCACCCTTACGGTAACCCAGGCACCACCCCAATGGGATCCTTGGGATGTAATAGTGTTGAAGGCTTTCACTTTTCTCATACTAGGGGTGGTAAGAACCTAAATGACTTAGTAAACGGGAATAACCTAACAGTAGCTATGTCCATGGTTCCCGATATTAAAATCTTTGATATTACGACTTTTAAAGGACATGGCCAGGGATCCTTCATAGACCACATACTTTTATCTTCAGATCTTGTACAACGGGTCCTGCAATTTACCATTCTCCTCAGTGTATACAGTGATCACAACCCCCTATCTATTGGCATGGGTGGGCTTTTGTTCACTAAACGACCGTCCGGTATTGATCGTGGTACGCTGAGTTGTATAAACGGCAGACGCCGTATCAAATGGACAATGATAAATCAAGACAGTTTATATTCTAACATAAACAGTGCATGCGAGGAGGAGCTGATAGCATGTTCATCTCTTGATTCATCCCCCTTGAATATCTTGACCGGGTTTGCGGATATGGCTTCTAAAATTGGTGATATGCTATCCGCACCAATAAAGGGGCAAAGTAGAAAGCAGGTCAAATGGTTTGACCACAACTGCTCAAAGGCAAGTAGAGATCTGAAGAACGCTTTAAAAACCAAACCTAGACAACCAGACCTGATAAAAAGTCTTCGGGTGTCTTATAGGAAAGCATTAGCCATAAGAAAAAAGGAAATTAAGGCTAACACTATAGAATCCCTCCTTGATCCTACAGTGTTGGGGAATAGTAGCAAGTTTTGGCAAATCATTAACAAACCATTGTTTGATAATCCAAATGACACAGTTTTAGGTACAAGCATCTCAGAAGGGGAGTGGGTGTCTCATTTCAGCACAATTTTTAAGAGTAATGAGCATAGGGCAGAAAATGCCCTTTTAATATCACCTGTAAACCCATTATGCTTTACAGTAAATGAGGTTGTAAGGGGGATTCAGGGTCTAACCAGTAATAAGGCCCCGGGCCCGGATGGTTTACCACCAGACCTGTTTAAATCTAGCACCTCTTTTTGGGCTCCCGTTCTTACGGCAGTAATAAATGCAGCTGCTACAACGGGGTGCCCAAAAACGTGGGGCCTATCGACCATAGTCCCCGTTTTTAAAAAGGGTGATCGCAGCAGTCCACTATGTTACAGGCCGATATCTTTAATAAATTCAGTAGTTAAAGTGGTAGGGGGGGTAATACTTAATAGGCTATCTACATGGGCAAAAGACAATAGCATCTTGTCCCCCATACAATATGGGTTCAGACCTGGCCATTCGACCATTACGCAATGTCTGAACCTATATTTGATCTTAAGTAAATATACCCTGGCAAGACAAGGTTCTGTCTACATGGCATTTATGGACTTGTCGTCCGCCTTTGATTGTGTGGACAGAAGCTTATTATGGGCCTCTTTGTTGAACATGGGTGTGGAGAGGAATCTTGTCAACTTCCTAGCCGATTTGCACTTGGACACTAGGGCTAACGTCCGTTACACTCAAGACCTTAAAGTAACGGACGAATTCAGAATAAATCGGGGAGTTCGACAGGGCTGTATTTTGGCCCCATTCCTCTTTAACATGTACATAAACGAACTGGAGGAATTTCTCTTAAATACAGAAGCAGACTACCCCCGAGTTGAACGCAAGGGGGTGCCTGTGCTTCTTTATGCAGACGATGCAGTACTCATATCTAGGACAGCAATCGGTCTCCAAAAATTATTAAATTCCTTCTTTAAGTTTATGGAGTCACGCGGCCTCAGTATAAATAACTCCAAATCCTACGTCATGAAAACAGGAAAGGGTTCCCGGAAAACTGACTCCTTTAGTATAAACGGGGAGAAAATCCCTTTAACTAACTCTTTTTCATACCTTGGGGTCCTTTTAGATCACAAATTAACGTGGGGCCCCGCAATATCCAAAAAGAAGGGCGAAGTAACAAGGGTAAATGCGGCCATTCTTGGTTTTGGTAAAAAAATTGGCAATTGCCCCACGGCCGCATTACTCAAACTTTACCAGGCAAAAAGTGTTGCTGTCGCCTGTTATGGTAGCGAGCTCTGGGGCTATTGTAGGATAAAAGACCTAGAGGTCGCAGAAAACAACGTCCTGAAAAAGATATTGAGGTTGCCAAGGGGTACCGGGACTTACTCCGTACACGAGGAGTTGGGGGTTCCATATCTAAGCGACAGAATAGCAGTCAACCCGGTTTTGTGCTGGCTGAATTGTTGGCTCAACACCGACATTCCGCTTACACATGCCTTGTTGAAAGATGTCTTTTCGCTAGATGGTAGGTTTAAAATTCCGTGGGTGAAATATATAAGGGACTGTCTGTCGGCAATAGGCCGTTTTGACCTGTTTCATGCCCCCAATCTAATCACAAAACCCGATGTTGTCTCAGTAAAAAACGCCATATTATTGGCAAGATGTACCGACAAAGAAGAGGCTGAGATACAGAAGGGCAGCGTCAGGAAACATTTACTACTCAAAACCTGCCCCCAAATGGAGCCTTATCTGTCATGGCCTATGACTAGTTATGACCGGTTTTTGTTAACAAGGTTCCGTTTTGATTTATATCATCTTCTACTAGCGGTACCAAGTGGGGCACAACGGGGAGAAGTGTTGCCAGCTTGTGGCTGCGACAGTAAGTCTCCTCAAGATCTGGCACACTTTCTTTTTATCTGCCCTTATTACTCTATCCCACGGAAATTATACCTTAAACCTTGTCTCAAAAAACTGAACTTTTTATAAATTAAGCCCGCACTTTATCACCTACAACTACTGAATTGTGATTGTACCTTATTTGTCTGTAACTTTTTTAAAAAAGCTATCTGTTTCAGGAAAAGTATGGACGGATAATTATGCTGTGAATATTTTAGGTGTTTTTTAACTAATATAGTAATTTATGTTTTTAATCTTATATTGCTCATGCTCATAGCACCCGCTGTACCTTCTTTTTTTTGTACTGTATTCTGTGTCCTTCATTTGCCACATGAAATGTATTGTTTGGAATTGTTTTTAAAATGTGTATTCATGAACTGCACTTTTATGATTGTATGTTCTACAATCGAATAAAGACTTTTGAAATAATCAGCAATATACCTTACGGTGAGATGGTGAGGCTGCGTAGAAACTGCAGTGAAGAGAATTCCTATGTTCAAAATCTTGACATTGCAAAAGCAGATTCCTGAAAAGGGGCTACAACCAGAAAGTGGTAGATGTCGCGATCCAAAAAGCCAAAAATCTGAGCAGGGAAGGCACGTTACTAACTAAACATCACAACACCTCTACTAGAAAGGATCGAAGCATCACTTTCACGACCCAATACAATTCCAACAGTAACTAGGTTCACAATGTGCTTAGAAAACATTGGGATATTCTGAAAAATGCCCCTGGTCTGCGAGAATTGATATCAGCGAGACCACTCATATCCTACAGGAAGGGAAGATCCCTTAGGGATAACCTATGCCAGACTTACGTAACAACTCCACGCGAATCATGGTTCCCACCTAAGCCTTTGGGCTTTTACACATGTGGATCATGTATTGTCTGTGATTCAGGTCTTAATAAGATCACTAACTTTACATACAACACATCCAAGGACTAGAAGATAAACAGCTTTATAAATTGTAACACCACACATGTGATATATGTACTTGGATGTAGCTGTAATATCATTTACGTGGGAAGTACTGTGCGTCCTTTAAAATTGCGAATTCAAGAACATAGAAGGGCAATTATGGGCAAAGATAAACGCTATCCAGTGAGCTCACATTACAATGAGAAACATCCGGGGGACACCAATTTCTGGTTTCATGGAATAGACCATGTGCCACAGGATAAAAGAGGAGGTGACCGAGAACTAGCAGTAAGACAGAGGGAAGCCAAGTGGATTTGCCGCTTACGGGCAACACGAAGGGGGCATAACACTGATAAAGAACTTCATTATTTTCTTGAATGAGATACTAATGCCACCCCTTTTTTTGCCACGTTCCCTTCCCCCAATATACCTGTGTTTCTTGAAATCAGAATAAGAACTACAAAGGGTGGTAAGGATCTGTGTAATCTGCATACACCTTCAGACTAATCACTATTTTAAAATGGACAAGTGTAGGGTTAATCTGGAAACACATTGGCTCTTACTGTGAATATTTTGTAAATATACACTCGACCTGTGCATGCCCATTTTTTCATTGAGATTGATGATTCTTTTCATTGTCAATAATTTGTTCATTTAATGTTCTTCCAATTTGAATTGTTTTGGAACATGTGGAGCATACATCTAGCACATGGGTATTCATAATGTATCGAACTAATGTTTCCTTTCTAACTTCATGCATTGATATCTGCATGCAGACCTTTTAAAAAAATTCTCTTCGATTATATTTATATTTCTTCATTTATGTTCTTAACCACACTGGGTTTTTCATGATTTATCAATATTAATCGAATTTTGCTTTGGGGGGTAAGGATATAGCCACTCCATAACATGAGCTTAATATCTTCCGTGTATTATCAACCTTTTCTAATATGGCCACCACGGCCCTTCAGACTGCCATGGAATATCTTTCCACCTTCAAAATCAGCTCGGTCACAATGATTCGAGCTTTTAATAAGAACTACTCCCATTGTGCTAAACAACAGTTTCTCTAAACTATACATACATACCGAATTCACAATATTTAATCGGGGAAGTACTTTCATCGTTGTCTATGGACAATTATGATTGTATCGCCGTATATACGATGAAATGTACCCCTTTGAATTTTGGATATGTCATACATGATTAGCGCTTATCTTTTACCCCCTCCTACAATGATATGAGTAGGTTATGCCAGGTATTCACTACCTAATAAGAGGGCGCTTTGTAAAGAAATATGGGACACCATAGGACCGGTCCCGATTCGGCTGCACCGCCGAGGGAAACCACGTGACCTAGTCCAGGATCAGCTCTCTTCTTTTAAAAATGGCGGGGGACCGGCGAACACTGCTTCCAGGATTCCACGGGCAGGAGCTGGAGACCGCGGATACCCTATCACAGGTATGCCATACGACATGGACCGAGTACGATCGTTTATCTCGGGGACGTTTTTTGCATAATTGTGAAAACGGAACCTATATTTGTTTTTAGGTCCCGCTTTTCAAGATCTAACTTTGGCTACCGGTTTGGATGTTACCCAACAACCAGCACTTGCCACTGTCCCCCTCGCTACACTGACTCTCGAAGGTATCATAATCTGATGATCAAGAGTAAATTGTGTATTATTTTGATCATTTTTTGGAGAAATTATTGTTTATCGTAACAGAGGGAGGAGGATAATAATGACGGAATTGTTCTTAGCCACACCAATGGGAGGAGGATAATAGTGATAAGCGAACCTTATATTGAGAGCTTTATACTGAGACCCATATTACCAGGACTATTGCATATTTATTTCTGAGTTAAATTCTCTGATTGAGGGATTTTTGGTTTCGATGAGCTTATAAGAGCCTGATATAACATGGCATATATATATGTGCTTTAAATGTGTTCCAAATACAGGGGGGCCAGAACAGACTCTAGTTTTTTCTCTTCACGTACTGTTGGGGCCGTTTTGTGGAATTATGACCAGAAAACATCTTCTGGAACGTTACATCTATATTGTCCAGGTAACATAATCTTTTGATTATTTCGTACGATGCTCTACATGAGCAATAATGAAAAATAGCATTTTTTATTATTAAACCTTTTTGTGACTCACATGACTAAGGCTGCAGTATAGCCCTCAGATCGAAATAAGTTTATGGTCAGCATTAAGATCCTGTATGACTCATGGCTGTACCGCTACTCATAAAGTTATACTATTATATCTTACTATTAGGAATATCTGGGTCTACCGACGGACCGTATTCTTACAGCATCAACTTTGAAGGTGCGACTACATTGTTGACCATCGGATTTGAATGATCCATTTCTATGGTGAGCTTACTTTTGATTTATATCGTGGTGAATATAGGTGACAAATAGGACCACATCTTATCCCCTATGTTCATTCAGTCAACAAGGGTGTAATAATCGATACTCAGATGCTCCATTCATATCTCGATTTCGGTCAATCTGACCTCACACTCTGCGATCTTCTATATTTCTCACTTTGGACAAATTAGGTTCTACTTTACATTTCACCTCTGGTTATTATCTAGTACTACACGTTGCATGGTTGCACAAATTTCTTGTTTCGGGTGCCTTTCTTTCCCCCAATCGGCATATGTCGGTGGAATTAATTCATGTCGAATTACACCATTTGGATTTGCAATGTGAAAAGCAATGTACTGGTGAGGGTGTACTTGCTTTTTAAATTGACAAACATGCCATATGGCTTGAATTTTTAGTATGATCTTGTCTATTGGTGTATCCTCTAGTCAATTTTAACTTAATTTTGTATGTTATGTACTTTATTGTCATGACCATTTAAACACAAGACAAAAAATGCTTATGCATGTCAAAATCTTTTGCAGCCCTGACGAAATTCCCAAGGCACTAAAGGGAATGAAACGCATTGGCTGTGCCTGTGTATTTTAAAAAGAGAAAATAAAGAACCCATTAAAGAAAGAGCAGAAGACTGACAAAATCTATGAACTCTTTGTATTATTGACTTCACTGAGTGCCCCTCTCAATTCTCTTGTAAAACCCTCCCGCATATATCCTGCCAGTTATCCTGTTTGCTGTTGATGTGAGGTGAAAGCTTAAAACCGCGTCCCGACCCCGGAAGCCGAAGTTGTGAAATGCAGAAGTTTGCGGCCCTCATCTCCTGGATGCCCGGTGCTTGGGTTGGCAGAGTCCCTGAGGTGTAATTGAACAACATCGGCACAAGTTTGCGGAGGAGGCCGGTCCAGTCTCACATTCACTTTCAGTTTTGGCACTTGGACTGGTCTTGGAATCGGAAGACGCCTCATTGTGGCGGCGGCTCATACCCCTCTTGGCGCTTAATCGTATTGGACAAATATACGATTTATTTGACTTTAGCCTAGGGGGTTCGCCGTCCTTCTTTCGGGCTAATTCGTATGCGTGGCCCGAGGGCCGTCTTGTACTTTCCGGACCTTCTCTATAACCTGTTAACCCGGAGACTAGTTCCCCGTTATCCAGACTTGAGACTGTCCTGAAATGGCGAGCAAACCGGAGGGGGACAAACAGAAGTTGAGAACCAACAGAAGGGGTGGATGTACTCAGTCCAATGTCATGGATAGATATACCCAAGTTAAAGGATCGCCCAGTGGCCCGGGCAGGTCCCAAGATGCGGCCAAGGATTCCTCTGCTTCGACAACTGAACGAACGTTGCAGGATGTTATGGGCGCAATCGAGGGTGTCAGGTCAACCTTCGGGCAGCAGATTGAGGCCCTAGCACATAAATTGGACACAGTGGCTATTGATGTGAATTTGATTCGCACGGACCTTACAAAAACAAACGAGGTCAAATCGCTAGATATTAAAACGTCAAGTCTAACGGATGACGTCGTGGAGTTGCAGACTGAAGTCCGAAATCTGAGGGCCGTGAATGACACAGTTGTCCGTCGCCTGGAGGATTTTGAAGGGAGGGCCTGAAGGAACAATGTCCTTATAATCGGAGTTCCGGAAAATGCGGAGGATCAAGCTGCTGACCTCTTTGTTGAAGACCTTATCACTAACCACCTACGGCCCAAGGGCCTCAGTAAATTTTTTACCGTGGAGCGAGCTCATAGAGTCCCTGGTAGAAGACCGAAAGTGGGCGCCCCGCCGAGGCCAATTATAGCGCCGATCTTTAACTTTCGAGACAGGGACGTTGTTCTTCAGGCCTCTTGTGCGGGTGGGCCCTTGCAGTTCGAGAACTCATCTATCAGCTTTTTTCCGGACTTCACTCAAGCGGTTCAAAGACAGAGACTCAGCTTCATGGGGGTGAAGAGACAGCTTCAGGACATGGGTCTCAAATATGCCATGCTTTTTCCATCCAAGTTGAGGATCGAACGTGATGAACGGACCTATTTCTTCGACAAGCTCGAAGTGGTGGCTGATTGGTTGGACACGTTGCCGGCCCGGCAAGATCTGGAGGGACAATCTGGTGGGGCGGAGAGTGGACATATAGACCAGGAATAAGTCTCGCTCATCTGACTCCTGGGGTCGCTAGGGTATCCTATTGTTGTTGTTCTAATTGTTATGTGCAGTTTCATACAGCTGGAATGGGGAGGTTACTGAGCTACTGTAGGGTCTCCCTCCGCCTCAGCTTACTTTTTGTAGCTTAGTTTAGATGTGGGGGCGACAGGCACACTGCGAGTTGGGGTGGCTCTATAGTCGGAAGCAGGGGTGCAGGGTGGGGGGTATTGTAACGTGTTGTTTGGGAAGGGGTGGTGGGGGGTGTTGGTTGTTTGTTTCCTTTTTCAGCAAGGCGCTATATTGCAAAACATTTTTATTGAGGTGCTGGACTCGGAGGGGGGATGGGTCTTCTTTCTGTTTCATGATGGGGGTAGGGGGTTGAGGTTGATGAGCTGGAATGTTAATGGTTTGGGGGACAAGATTAAACGCGGGGTGGTGTTGCAACTCCTGAAACGACACTCCCCAGACGTGGTTTTACTACAAGAAACCCACTTGGTTGGTAATACATGTCCCGCCATGAATAGAAAGGGGTATCGTTTGGTTGCTCATGCTGGGTTTTCATCCGGTTCCCGTGGGGTTGGAATCCTCCTTAAGAATTCTCTTCCGTTCGAAGTGGATTCAATGATCCTTGATGAGAGAGGGCGCTATGTGGCTATATCGGGACGGTGGGAGGGCCGCATACTTTCCTTGGTGTCTGTTTATGTTCCTCCTGGCCTACAGTCTACTACCTTTGCCGACCTGGGGCGAGTTCTACTCGATCTCCTGGGGGTTTCTGATTCTGGGGGTGACTTTAATTCAGTAGTATCTGGTGTGTTGGATAGGTACCCACCTAGGGATCTAAGGGGAGCTCAGGGCTGGCTACCTGACTTCATTGGTACGATGGCCCTGGTAAACTGTTGGAGATTGCGTCATACTACTCAACGGCAGTATACATTTCTTTCCGGCGTCCATGGTAGTCCCTCCAGGATAGACTATGTACTGGTGCCGGCTGCACAGGCATCCTATGTTGCGGAGGTCAGGCATTTGGCTCGGGGTATTTCCGACCACTCCCCGCTCTGGTTTCGATTTGAATTAGCGCCTGGCTCTGGGGGGAGGGTGGCCCCTATTAACCCTTGGTATCTTCGTAATCCCAAGACTCGTTGTGCTCTGATTAAGGCATTGGAACTTTATTTCTCCGAAAATTAGGGTTCGGTTTCTTCCTCTATATCGCTGTGGGAGGCTTTCAATACTGTCATTAGAGGTCAAGCTCTCTCTTTAATTGCTGGTGTTAAAAAACAGAAGGAAGAGGGTGTGGTGAGTATAGAGACGGAGATAGCTGATTTGGAATTGGAATTGGAAAACGAAGTTACCCACTCTAGACTACATGTCCTGCGCTTGAAGCAGCTGGATTATAGAACGTTGGTGACGGACGGTGCGAAGGCCCTTAGTCGAGAACAACAGGGGCGTCTCTATAATGTTGGGGATAAGGCGAGCAAATTGATTGCATGGTTGGACAGAAAAGACAGAGCCAATCGTGTAGTACTGGAAATCGAGGTATTTACGAGATATTGCGCTCCCGTGCCTGTCTGTGGCAGATAGAGACCTTATGGATGGTAAGATCACTGCAGATGAGGTGGCGTTGGCAATGCGTTCTCTGCATTCTGGTAAGGCGATGGGTCCCAATGGTCTCCCATTTGAGCTCTATAAGCTTTGCCCGGATAGGATTGCTCCGTATTTGAGAGATATGTTTTTGGAGTCCCGAGATCGTGGTCTCCTCCCTCGTGAACAGAGATCGGCTTCGATAGTAGTGATTCACAAGGAGGGAAAACCTAGTAATAGGTGTGCCTCGTATCGGCCGATCTCATTGTTAAATGCTGAACCTAAGATTCTCGCTAAGTTGTTGGCTAATAGACTGATAAAGGTTATTTGCGATCTGGTTTACCCAGATGAATCGGGCTTTATCCCACACAGGAATACGGCGCTGAACCTTAGGCGTTTGCACGGAGTGCTCGCGAAGGCCTCGACATTATGTGAACCGGCCATTTTGGCGTCATTAGATGCCACGATGGCATTCGATACTGTTGAATGGCCGTATTTGTGGGTGGTGTTGGCTAAATTCGGTTTCGGTTCAGATTTCATTGGCTGGGTGAGTCTTCTCTACTCAGACCCTCTTGCCCAGATTGTAGTCAATGGTCGCGTCTCAGAGCCATTTTTTTCTCGGGCGGGGTACTCGCCAGGGTTGCCGGCTGTCACCTCTCTTATTTGTGTTGGCCCTCGAGCCTCTCGCAGCTTGGATCCGCTGGGAGCCCTCGATGAAGGGTATTAACTAGTCTCCGCAGTTTGAGGACCGTATCTCATTATATGCAGACAACATCTTGCTGTATTTGACCTCCCCAAGGAAATCCCTAATACTACTCTGTAATGTTCTGACCTCCTTCAGCAGAAACTCAGGCTTGGTCATTAACTGGGTGAAATCCTATTTATATGTTCTTAGTGGCGAGATACCGACCCCACCACATAACTGTCCTATCCAGATAGCACGGGATGGGTTCCGATATCTCGGAATTTATATTTCAATGGATCCGGTGGTTCGATACGAGAGAAACCTTCTCCCTCCTTTGACTCGGCTAAAGCAAGATGTTGCGAGCTGGCGGAAACTTCCATTGTCAATGCTTGGGCGTGCAGCCCTTTTTAAAATGATGTCACTCCCTCGTTTTCTTTATGCCCTTAAAAACACATTTGATATCGTCCCAGCTAGTTACTTTCGTTCTGTGGAGGAGCTACAGCGTAAGCTGTTGTGGGATGGAAGACCGCGTATTGCGCTGGCCAAACTAACACTCTTGTGGTATGACGGAGGTATTGCTCTTCCTGATATTAAGAGATATTACTGGGCTTCACAGTTGAGTGCTATCAATCATGGTATGTACGGCCCTGAGTTAAACCCTGGTTTTGCCATGGATAGGTAGTTACTTCCTGGCGGAAATTATTATAGAGCTTTGTACTCTGGATCGGTGATGAAAGCTTTGACAGGGCCAACCAAGACGGCTGTGCGGATCTGGCGCAACGCCACTAATTCGTTAGGGTGGAAGGACCGTCTGACTTTGGCTACCCCGCTTTTTGGCTCTGACAAGTTCGGCAAACTGTGGAACACTAAGGGGTTTGACACATGGGATCTTATTGGCATTTCCAAAGTGGGAGACCTGTGGGTGAAGGGACAGGTGAAATCGTTTGTGGACCTGCAGGCCGAGTTTGAATTGGGCGAGACGGAGTACTTTTGTTACGTTCAGATTTGGCATGCGCTGACGTCTGTCTTCCCGGAAGGGGAGGCGATACCGGAGTCGACCCCCTTAGAGGATGGTATTTTGGACAGCCATATGCCCGACAGTACTATTTCCCTAGTGTACAAGAAACTGATTAATCAAAGGGTGGGCCTTCTATTGCGGCTGCGTGAACAATGGACCCGTGACGGCCTTGAGCTTGATGATGAGGACTGGCAATTGGCGGTCTCCTCACCAAAGGAGGTGGCGATTCCAGCACGATTGAGATTAGTCCAGCTCAAAATATTACATAGGATATACGCCACGGGTCCCCGTCTGGTACGTATGGGCTTTTCTGAGGCGGGTCTGTGTCGTCTGGGTTGTGGTAAGCTGGGGACGTTCCTCCATATCATCTGGGAATGTCGGGAGTTATTAGATTATTGGAGAAGGGTACATGAAACGATGCAGGAGGTCACGGGCGTGGCTCTCTTACCGGAGCCCAGACGTTGCTTGTTAAATGTTTGGGAGCCCACTGATCATAATGTGGCACAGACTCAGTGGGTGACTCTAGGGGCCATGGTAGCTAAAAGGAACATTGCACAGCTGTGGGGGTCCCAAAGGCCTCCTACACTTGATGTATGGGTAGAAAACATGGATTGGTGCATGTTCAGAGAGAAAACTGTGTACTTACCTCGGGGTCGCCCCCAGAAATGGCATAAGATTTGGGGCCCTTGGAACCGATATAGAGGAGATATATGTGCTTCACCTGAGCCTGTGGTCCCTGATGGTTTGCTTTCCCCCTGACCCCTTACTATTATTGATACTTTTGTAAGATTTTTCTGCTCCTTTCTCCTCCCCCCTTCCCCCGTCAATGTAATGTTTATTGTGATGTTGGACGATATGATGCTCTACCCTCGTTGAGTCACTGTAATCGTATATCCTGTAAATGCCTTGCTTTGTTTTTCTTCAATAAAAAGAAATATAAAAAAAATATCTCATCCCACACATAGTGGTCATGGGTGCATTTTATCAGAAGTACAGATAATAATAATAATAATAAGGGTAGCTTGTAGAGCGCTTGGTTACGCCAAAGCGTGTCCCCGCGCTGCAACTGAAGAACTCTATGCGAGGTGGAGACCAGTGATCCTTTATCTGGAGAGCAGGTGTGTTTTTAGGTTCTTGCGGAAGCTGGATTCGGATGGATCCAGACGGAGATGGAGAGGGAGGGAATTCCAGCTTTTCGCTGCCAGATAACGGAATGAGCGTCCGCCCATACGGGCTCTTTTGACCCTGAGAACCTGTAGTAGGCCCTCATATGAGGAGCGCAGCTCGCGTGCAGGTGTATACCTTGTCACTAAGTTCTAAGTAATATCATACCTACATTACTTTTAACACCAAGTCATCTTGCCTACTATGGTACAAACGCAATCTTTACTTGCAAAGAGTTAACCCTCCCTAAATATACTATATGATGATTCCCTCCCCTGTCCTCTGGTCTCCTCTTCTCTTCTCTTCTCTTCTCTTCTCTTCTCTTCTCTTCTCTTCTCTTCTCTTCTCTTCTCTTCTCTTCTCTTCTCTTCTCTTCCCTTCTCTTCCCTTTTCTTCTCTTCTCTTCTCTTCTTTCCTCTTCTCTTCTTGTCTTCTCTCCTCGCCTTTTCTCTTCTTCTCTCTCTCCTTGCTCTTCCCTCCAGTTAATTAACTTACAAATAATCATTAAAGTCAAATTTCTCCACCTTTCAAGTATCTTGATGTACTCTCTCTCTAGCTGCTTTTGTATGGTACTTACTAAAGCACTGTTTTGTATTATTTTGAACTCTTTTATTGATAAAATAAAAACGTTTTTAAATAAAAAAGCTAATGATATGGTCCCACAGTTCAACAGCTCCAGAGCAGAAAGTAACCCAGAGTGTAGGGGTCATCAACAATGAATCACATTTGTGGTGAATTTGCCTACATGTCTTATGCTAACTGCCAACCTATCTGCCTCTTGCTCTTTTTTTGGGGTATAGCCAGCAGGAGAATGTTTACACATGAGCTTCATTGGTAGCCTGACTCATGCTCCTTGGCCAAAGGCTTGGGTAGTGAATATAACCCACAGGCCAATAAGATACAGCCACTCATTTGCCACTCACAAATGTGCAGAAGTATTTTAGATGAATCTGACCCAATTGTTTATATTTCATTGTATTGGTTAACTTTTATACTGTGCACACTAATATCAGTCTCTCAATTTCTAGGCTCAGCAAACAAAGTGAAAGGAAATATTATATTGTACAAAACATACTGAGATCAAAAGTGAATTGTAATAATTGATAGAAAATTAATAGAGTAAAATAGATATAGATATGCAGGTTAAATGGTTAGCCATAACAAACATAAGGAAAACTGTTGAAAATACTGCTCATGCCCGTACTTTAACCCCTTGCATGCTGATGACGTCCCCCATCCATCATGCACTACGGCGCTCATGTGCTGATGATGGCTGGGGGCCATTATAAACCCGCCCACTCGCGATTTTGCCGCACAGGCGCAGAATCGTGGCAGCATGCAAGCGGTTAAGAAGCTGTTTTTTTCACACTTGCAGCTTATAGTTACATTAATGCACTGGTTAATATAAGTGGCCAAAAGAAAACATCTTTGAATACTTCTATATCGATTGTGTTTCCATTTAATAATGTATTGACCAATTTTCCTGATCTGGTTGTGTGACTGGTAAACAGATCATGTGAGTAAATCTCCCTTCCTTCCTCCTGCTTTAGATACTCTTCAATGCCTAAAGTGCCCAAGTCATCAATGGACCAATGAAAAACGTAATCAGTGCATTCCGAAAGTGATCGAGTACCTGTCGTATCAAGAACTCCTGGGTCAAACACTCGCTATCACAGCAACCTTCTTCACGGTCCTCACTGCTTCTGTCCTGTGCATCTTCATCAAATATCGAGACACTGCCATAGTGAAAGCCAACAACCGTGATCTCAGCTACCTTCTTCTCATTTCCCTCATGTCCTGTTTCCTCTCTTCCTTCATATTTATCGGCCGTCCCAGGATGCTCACCTGTATGTTACGACAGACTGTCTTCGGGGTAGTGTTCTCCATCAGTATTTCTTCCATTCTTGCAAAAACGTTCTGTGTTGTCATTGCATTCAAAGCAACACAGCCCAACAGTTCTATCAGGAAATGGCTGGGAGCCAGGGCACTGTATTGTGTAGTGCTTTTGTGTTCTCTGTCACAAGTGATTGTTTGTTTAATATGGTTAGTAATCTCACCTCCATTTCCAGAACTGAACATGAAGTCTTACAATGAGAAGATAATCTTTGAATGTAATGAAGGAGAGGCCATCTTCTTCTATTGCATGCTGGGATACATGGGCCTCCTGGCCACAGTCAGCTTTATTGTGGCCTTTCTCTCAAGGAATCTCCCCGGAAACTTCAACGAGGCCAAGCTGATCACCTTCAGTATGCTGGTGTTTGTCAGTGTGTGGATCTCCTTTATTCCGGCGTACCTGAGCACACGGGGGAAGTACATGGTGGCCGTGGAGGTGTTTGCCATCCTGTGCTCCAGTGCTGGGCTGCTGGGGTGTATATTCTTTCCCAAGTGTTATATCATTCTAATCAGACCCGAAAAAAATACCAGAAACAATCTAACTGGTAAATCTCCTTTTGGTAGTATGAAAATTGAGTAGTCACACAAAGGAAAACGGTCCTAGGTATTACATCACACTAGTATGACCCAGCAAAATGCAAAAATTATATTTGTTTTTTACCTTAGACTTTGTGTCACCCTTTGCGTGTGATCTACAGGTGTCCTCAACTTTCAAGGAAACTTTAACTGGAAATCCTCCAATATTCTAAATAGGATACTATACTAATATCTATACATACTTGGAATATATACATGTAAGAGACCATGATAAATAGTACCTTTGCATTGGTGTGTTCCATTAGTTAAACACATCTAAGTATCAACTTCCTTTCTTATTTCTATACTTAGGAAAAGTAATGTACCTAGAAGTAGATGATATCAGAAACAGAACTTAGAACTGTCAAGTGAAGGTGGTAGCAGCCCGAGGACATTGTCTTCCTTTCATGGTTCCTCAGTGTATCTTGGTAGACAACTTTTTGTCTTGAGGAATAGGAAGACATGTTTATGACTCTTCAGACATCTGTATAGGCCAAGAGACACAAGAGTGTGTTGATCAACAATAGGCAGGAGTTCAAAAGAATAGGGATAAGACAATGTTTATAAAAATTAAAAGTCCCATATGAGATTAAAGTTATCAAGACTGCCACAAATAAAAGGAAGTTTGGAGTCACACAACTAAAAATAATGAGCTGTTTACTTATTTAAAGTTACCTACTTACTATTAGCAAACATGTTTCACAATTTTCTTGTTTTCTCAAGGGCACAGTAATATAAAATACATCAAAGATCCTTATTTATAAAACATATAAGTAAAAAAATCCAAATGTATGAGCAGGAAGTCCATATTGATTGCAAATGTATTTAAGAAATATTGCCTTACATGTATAATTAGTATTACATAACGTTTACAAAAATATTGTCCCATTTTTTAAGATTTTCTGTCATTAATTCCACTGAGGTGATATTTTTATAAATGGTGTTTAACACATGACATTTATGACACTTGAGTTTCTGACAACAATATTCTTGCACCACATATGAACGCACTAGTGCTTTTATCGTATTGTGACCTACAAACGCGCCACACTCGATGGCATACCAATCTTATAATACTTCATGTAAATTATATATTTGAAACCTGGAACAAGAAATCAAGCCTATTAATAATTTTTAATGCCAACACCCAGTTCCTAAAATGTATATTCATTGGTTATGATACTGGATCACTTTATGATATATAGAACTTTCTATAAGAAAAACTACTGCGTTTCCTCATATTTGAAAATATATCCTTTATCTTGTTTCTGTTTCACGAGACTGTTATTACTTCATTCTGATATGGGTAAATATTTAGGGCCTGACTACGAGTTTGATGGTCTTACCGCAGCTGTTGCAGTCCCAAGGAGACGGCTGCACCGGCAGCCTTCTGCCCGTTATATTACGATGTTCCTGATTAGAAGTGGGCGGTGTTTCTGACGGCAGTGAGTGTTTTTTCATATTTGTCGACGCATGTGTGTATATTTTGATTGCACAAGTGTTAAATGTACACAGATACATGTTACATGTGGAACAAAATACCTACTACCAGTACGTTTCTATTGCTCTGCCAGTCTGGTTCCATATGTGCCTGGTATAGTCAAAGGGTAAATAATGCAAAACGGGCTTACTTGGATTTCGGCACCAACAGGGTTGCTTTCTTCAAGGTCAAGATGTTGCTGTGAAGGGGGGACCTGGATGAAGGGTTCCACGTCGTAGACTTAAGGTAAGAAACAGAAATGGGTGAGCATGCAACCTAAATCCTTCGATTCTGAAAACTCAAAGCAGTTGGAAACCCAACTCTGAGGGCGGTGAACCTCTCTGTACCGCCCTGTAACAGTTGCTTTTTCTCGACCGCAGTCAAGGTTGTCTGTGATTGGCTGTTGGTGTCGGCGGCACTCCAGCAGTCTTTTGTATAGCAAACTGACAATATCGTAATATAGTGCCATGGACTGCCTAGTCGGAGGAGGTGAATCCAACACCTACGCAAAGACGGAGGTGTGACCGCCGAATTCTTAATCAGGCCATTAATTATCCCAATGTTATTGAGTCACATTGATTTTTTACGTAGGGTGAAAATTGTCTTCTCTCTTATATCATTAAATTTCCAGTATGTAATGGACTCAGGACCGGTGCTAGGCATGGCCAGTGTGGGCAGCTGCCAGGGCCCTGCACTTAGGTCAAATACATGGGGTCTCACTTCTGTGTGAAATGGCACACTATTAGTCTGCCCACTTTCTCCACCAGTGCCTCTCCCCCATCTGATCACAACATAAATGTTTTTTTAAGGTAGATGTCTTAACCTCGCTGGTTCAAGGGTGTGGTGGCATTCCTGGGTTGCAGAGGTGGGGGAAGGGAAGCAGTTGGTGGGGAGGTGGGCAGCAGCAAAGTCAACAATTGTGTTGGCTCATAACATCGGGGATCAGGCAGCACCTCTCTTAAAAACCTGCCCTGAAGCATTGCCAATGTTTTCTGTTTTGCATTGCCTGGCAAGAGAAGGGCCCCTTGGTTCCATGGACCAGGTGGGCATTATCAGGTAAGGAGAGGTGGGCTGGGAAAGGCGGTAGCAGTCAGAAATACTAGCAAGATAGGACAGTGTTTGCCAACGTGCACTCCCCTGGACCTTGCAACTGTGAATCAGACTACAAAGTCCAGGTATGGGACCCCCTCCATGGTCTTTGCAGCCATTTTTCAGTCCTGCAAGGCCCAGGGCAGAGTGCCCTCTCTCCTTGGCTTCAGTGCTACACTATTGCTGTGAAGCCCTGGCAATCAAAAACTCCCTCTCATGGGCCCAGTAGCACATGGAGTAGTTTTAAGGAAGTGGAAAACCAGGTACAAGTGCTGGCATCTGATATCAATACTGATAAGTTCTGAGAAAATCATTAAACCTCCCCATACCTAAAAAAAAAAAAATCTGACCTTTTGTAGCATTATTGGTACTTGTGTAAAGAGCTCCAAATATTTTGGGATTGGTTTGTGCTATATAAAACTGCAGGAAAGGAACCACAATGCCGTGCCATAGTCACCTCAAGTCCCGGCACTGTGCATCATGCATGACTTGTGAACTCCCAGCTGAATAAAAGGGTGGATGGATGAGTTAAAGGATGGATGAGTTAATGATGGATGAGTGAAAGGATGAATGGATGGACAGATGAGTTAAAGGGTGGATGTAAGGACGGATGGGTGAAGCAAGGTATGAATAAGTGAAAAGGAGGGTGGATGGAGAGAAGGATGAATTGATGCATGAAAGGGTGCATGAATAGAGGGATGGATGAGTAAAAGAGTGGACAGATGGATGAATAGAGAATTGATGGATGGATGACTGAAAGAGTTAGACGGATGGATGAGGATAAGAATGGATGGGTAAAAGGTGGATGGATTAGTGAAAAGATGGCTGGCTGAGTGAAAGAATTGATTGAAGAGCGAAAGGCAGGATGGATGGATGAGTGAAAGGGTGAATGGATGGAGTAAAAGGGTGGATGGATGGATGAGCGAACAGATGGATAGATGAGTAAAAGGATGGATGGATGAGTAAAAGGATCGATGTAAGGGCGGATGAGTGAAAGAATGGATTGATGAGTGAAAGGGATGGTGGAGGGATGTTAGAAAGGATGGAGGGATCATTGAATGGTGAAGGGATGAACAGCTGAGTGAATGGATGGATGGTTGAGTAGGTGAAATGATGGGTGATGCGTGAATGGGTAAATGTATGAATGGATTAGGGACAGGGTAGAGTGAACATGTGGATGGATGAGCAGTAGGATGGATGGATGATTAAAAGGATGAATGGCTGGATGGATGGATAGGTGTGGAGATGGATGAATAGGTTTGAATACGGATGGGCACACAGATGGACGGACAGACAGAATGGTGAAAGACTGAATGGTGAATGAAAGAATGAATGCGTGACAGGATGTAAAGGTGAAATGGTGGATATTGGCAGGAGGGTGGAAGGATAAAAGGATTAAGCTTTGATAGAGGTAGTGATTGCCTTGGTACTCTCACACCTAGATTTTGCCAATTCAAACTACGTGTTTCATCCCTGCCGGGATATCACCAGGGCTGTAAAAAATTGAGAAAAACACAAAAAGTAACCATGTGGGTCAAAATAACTTGGAATATTCCTATTCCTAATCAACCAACATCCACTTCATCCTGCCTATATACCATTCTGAATAACATAATTTACATTTGGTCATAGCCTGCCTATATTCCATTCTAACATGATATATATACAATCGTCAACCATTACTTGGAATTTCATCCAACCCTGCAGAACCCCCTCTAGGTGGTCTTAAGCAATAAAAAAAGAAAAATTATTTTATATGATCACCTGCTTTCTGCATGTATTCAATTCACATTGCTCTATCCCAAAACCTGTTGTCTCCCTATTGACCCATCTCACCTTATAAAAAATCGTCTTCTCTCGCAATCTGTCAATATCTGCTAATAGTGTTCCAATATTCTTTCCAGATCCTGTTGTTGTTTGCGACCAGTAGCGGATCACCCCAATACTTGAAAAAATAAATCAAAAGGCGAACATGAGTCTCACCCCCTTTTAATCTACCTCCATCTAATGATTAGTGCTCTAGCAAGAAACCTCATAAGTAAATGACCTATGTCCTCACTCACCTACACTCTAGAATTGAGTGTTTTTAATTATGTCATGACATCACGGTGGTTTTGAGTAAAGATGTTAACCCAATAACGGTGATTACAAATTCTGAAATGACTATCTCACACTTACGTGAAGTTCAATTATTGAAGTCTATTTCTGAAGGGGAGAAAGATGGTATTGAAGACATAGCCAGTTTACTTGGAGTGGAGACTAATTATAGTTGTACAAGTGGATTGCATCCCACTTCTAAGTTCACGCCCCAAGGATCACAATTTGCAGTGATAGATGTATTTGTAGAGAAAACCATAGAACATTTACACTGAGGACTGTGAATCAAGAAATCACAAACGAAAAAGGTGGGGGGACAACTTAACATTATGTGAGCACAGTGCCCTGAAAAGTCTGAGGAGTGATGAAAGTATTGTGATTAGAGAATCAGATAAGGGGGGGAATATTGTTGTCCAGGATAAGGGGGATGATTGCAAGGATATTGCAATGCAATTAGCTGATGAAAATTGTTATTGCAAATTGAGTTATAATCCTACAGAGGAAGCAGTGAAAATGATTACAGAGCGTTTGTTTTCATGGAAAGAAGCTGGTCTTTTAGATGATGCAGAATTTAAATATCTAAGAGTTCTTATTCCATCATTCCCCTTTATATATACACTTCCAAAAGTACATAAGTCAAGGTAGAACCCACCTGGGAGACCCATAGTCTCCAGCATAAGCAGCGTGACAGAACATTTATCCGAATTTTTGGACATTTTTCTAAAACCCTTAGTTTGTAACTTACCGTTATATGTAAGAGACACGATGGATGTCCTTAATAAATTAGAAAATGTCAAATCAGAAGAGGTAATGAGCTTTGTCACACTCAATGTGTTGGGGCTCTATACTTGCATTCAGAATGATAAAGGCGAAACAGCACCTCACCGCTTCCGTGCAGCGCCGATTCCGCCCCTGTGCTGGACATTCCAGAACAGGGTGCGGTCGTGACGGAACCGCTCCGTCATCAGCACAGCTCAGCCGTGACTGATGACGGAACGGTTCCGTCACAAGCATCGAAGGGGTTAAACACTTTTTAGGTCAAAGAAGTGCTAGTTTAATAGAGCATTCAGATATGATTGTGGCAATGAGCTCCATGATTTTGAACAACAATTTCTTCCTCTTCCAAAACGAATGGTACCATTAAATTAGGGGCACGGCGATGGGCTCCAGGTTTGCTCCTTCTTATGCCAACCTGTCCATGGGTTAGTATGAGAGGGAGCATGCCTGGAGCCTAGGAGCCGCTAAATGGACCGATTTTATCCTTTTTTGGGGTCGCTTTATTGACGACATTTTAATTCTTTGGAGTGGGACACAACGTGATATGGAAGAATACGGGATATTTTTTAATAAAAATAACTTCAACATTACTCTAACGATGAATTTCCAGCAGATAAAAATTGAGTATCTGGATGTAGAATTATTTGTAGAGGGAGAGTCCATTAAAAGCAAACATTACAGTGACCAATTCAATTTTGAGGGCTGATAGCGCGCATCCGGCATCAGTCATCAGTGGAATACCATTTGAAGAAATGGTAAGGATTAGAAGAAACTGCAGCACAGAGCAGAACTTTAACGAGTAGATAAATAAACTTTGTTGTAGACTAAAAACAAGGGGCTACCAGAAAAAAGCTCTGGATAAAGCCTTAAGTAAGGTCTCACAGATTCAAAGAGACACCACACTAATTCCCAAAACCAAACGTGAGACTAAAAGACCATTGACATTTATTACGACTTACAATATGCATAAGGATAAGATCTATAGGATTTTAAAGCAAAATTGGCATCTGTTAATGGGGTGCCAGGTTTACTGGGGAGCATAGGGGAAGACCCTAGAAAAATCTACAGAAGGAGCCCTACAATAGGGAACATGATTATGAGAAATTACATTAAACCAGAACAAAGGACTATGATTGGTTGGATGCCCCCACCGGCCAAAGTTTTTTTTAACTTGTGGTTCATGTAATATCTGCCCTTTGGGCATCAATCGTATCAAGGAGTTCAGATAAAATAGCATGAAGTCCTATCAGATACGGGAGTTTATCAATTGCAATAGCACAGGAGTGGTGTATGTTTTGGTGTGTGCATGCAACAAAATTTATATTGGCAGCACAAAGAGGACATTGAAAATTAGAATCCAAGAGCATAGACGGGCCATTCTCAATCAAGATCCCAAATCACCCATTTTTCAGCACATCAAGGAATGTCACAATACTCTCAGGGAATTTAAATTCCATGGTATTCAGAAAATAGAGTGAGGTATGAGAGGAGGTGATTGGGAATTATTAATCAGAAAACAAGAGGCTAGATGGATTAGCCGCTGCAGAGCGGTGGAGCAGGGATTAAATAGCGATTCGGAATTACACTATTTTTTGTAAAGCCAACCTTAAAGTAGTGGTTAATGGAGCATGTGAGGGACATCTGCCTTTCATTTTTTGAATATTGGGTGTGATTGTACTAAGATGCTTTGTCACTTTTCAGTAGGGTTTGTGGTTAAGTAGCAGATTGGGATTGGAATAGTGGTAAATAGTGTTGTGGCTAGAAATCTACACATAGAAATATCACGATTGATACATACGCAGTTAAATATTAGTTGCACACTGATACATGGGATATGAAGATTGGAGACATTGGATAAGATTCAGCAGTCTCTTTCGATTAATGCTGTATAGAGAATGGGAAGTAGTGACATAGAACAAAGTATTATTGTGTTCCAGAATGTTAAAGGGTAAACAGGAAATGATAGGAATTGTACTATCGGTTTTAACGAAGTGAACGTGAATTAGGTTAGAAAACCTACGGGGAATTCAAACTGAAATGTGGGAGGCTCCTGATTGGGTGCTGAAGACAGACAGGAAATAAAAAGTATAGTTTCCTGGCTTGGCCCGTGAGGAAAAGTACAGCCGATTTGTGATTGGTTGGTATGGTAAACAGGAAATGATAGGAATTGTTTCCTGTTTCTGTCCGGGAGGGCGGACCACATATGAA
The DNA here is from genome assembly GCF_964261635.1 of Lissotriton helveticus. Lineage (NCBI taxonomy): Eukaryota > Metazoa > Chordata > Amphibia > Caudata > Salamandridae > Lissotriton > Lissotriton helveticus. The sequence continues at coordinate 1,692,587,432 of NC_136069.1, read as the reverse complement.
CCGGGATTTAACTATCGCTGGATTTCGCGGGAATTGAGGCCTATTATGATTGGTTATGACCTATGATAAATATCGGGGCCGAATAGCGAGCCAGTCACGGCGGGAATTATCGTACCGGCTGTCGCTACAGAAAGAAGGATTAGGTGGAATGTGAGTGAGACTTCGTTAGGTAAGGAGATGGCTCATGTTGGTATTGGGAGGAAGGTGGAATTCGGTAGAGGACGTTTTCAGATAACTTTGTTCTTGTCATTTTGGAGTGTTTTTTAGATCGTGGAAATTAGACGTGATTAAGAAACTGTTTTGCAAATGAAAACTAATACGGTAATGCATATAGGATAATCAGGCGGATTTAGAAACCAAGGTGAGCAACTAGCAATGAGAAGGGCAGGAACAAACTATGTGAATTGGTGCATTTAACAGGACGCCACTAAGAGTATACAACACAGGTTGCACACTATGTTTTGAGAAAGGTTAAATTTCCAATAGTGCCTAAACGGTTGAATAAACTGGGGAGATTTAATATTAATACCAATAGTGGAATGCGAATGTTAGCAGGTGTTACATGAGTGTACTTACTATATTTAATCAATTACAGACTAATTTCGGTCACCTGTACAAACCTATTTTGCTAATAATATTGGGACCCCGGACATGGGATTTCCCGTCACCGTGACCTCATGACATAATTAAAAACACTCAATTCTAGAGTGTAGGTGAGTTAGGACATAGGTCATTTACTTATGAGGTTTCTTGCTAGAGCACTAATCATTAGATGGAGGTAGATTAAAAGGGGGTGAGACTCATGTTCGCCTTTTGATTTATTTTTTCAAGTATTGGGGTGGTCCGATACTGGTCGCAAACAACAACAGGATCTGGAAAGAATATTTGAACACTATTACCAGAAAATGACAGATTGCGAGAGAAGACGATTTTTTATAAGGTGAGATGGGTCAATAGGGAGACAACATGTTTTGGGATAGAGCAATGTAAATTGAATACATGCAGAAAGCAGGTGATCGTATAAAATATTTTTTCTTTTTTTATTGCTTAAAGACCACCTAGAGGAGGTCCTGCAGGGTTGGATGAAATTCCAAGTGATGGTTGACGATTGTATATATATCATGATAGAATGGAATATAGGCAGGCCATGACCAAATGTAAATTATGTTATTCAGAATGGTATATAGGCAGGATGAAGTGGATGTTGGTTGATTAGGAATAGGATTATTCCAAGTTATTTTGACCCACATGGTTACTTTTTGTGTTTTTCTCATTTTTTTACAGCCCTGATGATGTCCTGGCAGGGCCGAAACGTGTAGGCCAGCTGTGGAAAATGTGTAACTTTTTGCTGTAATGTGGAAACATTTGACAACCTTCATGTATGAATAAGAATATGTTCATCCATATTGTGGATATGACCAACAAATGAAAAATTAAAGACATAGACAAAGTGAAGAAGCAAGCCTGCTTGGAACTTTTTTTTTGATGAATAGCAGAATATTATGCTTTAAATATAAATTGTAAATTACATGCTCCTTAGGTGAATATTGTTCATTTATTTCTAAGTGGCTTTAACGGTGGACCACTGTAAGTATAGTGTCAATTTGTGAATGATTGATAGTTGGAGTACAAAGCACTTGTTTCAAATTTCTCGCTGTGCACAGGGTCGAGTTCCCTCGTCGTTTGATTGAGTTGATAAGTATGAAACTCCTTTGGCAGTGGGAGGCTTTGCAGCAGCAGAAACGGGGGCCACGACACGGAGGTGAACCACGCACCCCCCACCACTTCTCGCGTTTCCCGCTCTGCGGGAAACACTCGTTTGTGTTAACTGTGGTGCTATCTTCTGGAAGGGCAGACTACTAAGCCCAGAAGGCACAGGGGCACAGACACTCCTTCCTGCACCGCCCTGCCCCAGGTGCTTAAAATCACCACCTGGACGCGCACCGCAGGACAAGCCGGGAGAAGCCCGGGCCAAGGACGGGCCCGTTGTAGCCCGTTTGAGACTGAGTGAGACTGGACTGCCCCCCCCCCTCTAACTCCTGGCATATTGTGCCCTGTTAAACTCTGGACTTATGATATTGAAGTAAGTGTGCTGTGGTCGTACTTAGGTCACAGAAATGCCTGCTCGGGAGAAAAGGAACAAGACTGTTGACGGGACATTGTTATTATGCACCCTAGATAGTTTTATTACTAGAACAAACTCGGTAATAGATCAGGGGATAATTTTGATGGAAAGGCGGGTGTCGCAGGATCTGGAATTTGCAAAAAGGTCTTCTATGGGTCACCTGGCCAATGCACTTACGCCGGAACCCACCAATAGAGCAAATACTACTGACATTGAGGTGCTCATGCATAGTCCACCCACCTCGCAGGGTTCTTTCTGCTGCCTGCCAGCTCCCAATACACACATAATAGTGGATCCGCTAATAGATTTAGAAGTTGTGAAAGTGGTAGCAGAGGCAGTAGAGGACAGTTGACAAAATTCAGGAAATACTAGACAACTACAAGGAAGAAAGGAAGGGGCAATACCAAAAAGGAAACAGCCAGCGCCTGTTGCTGCAAGTAGTAAAAAATCTAAATCCACTAAAGATTTGGATCAAAATGCAACAACATCTGCTGTAAAACTAGTAGCCGTTTTTAACAATCAACATTCCAGCGTCGAAGGCACTGGTCTCGTAGGCTTAAGTCAGGACGAGACACAGGAATTAGTGCAGACAATATCATAAATAACACACAGGGTAGATCAGGTCCAGAGGGATTTGATGAGGACTCCCTTTTAAATAACTTGGCGTCCTTACTTGCCCCATTGGAAGAGAGACTTTTTGGAATAGAAAAACAGCTTATTAAGGTAGAGGTAAAGAGCAATAAGGCGGGTAGGAAGCCCAAAAACAATTCAACGGGTACACAAAAAGTAATTGTGGCACGCGATGTACAGCCTACACAGCAACACACGCGATCAGTGGCGCAACCCAGCTTAAGTCTCCCAAAGGTAGTAAAAGGTCCCATAACCTTACAACATACTTCTAGTTTTGAGGGCAAAGAATCTACGCCACCTTCATTACAACCTAAAGCTGGTGAAAGGGACACCTTTGATGAAATTCCCAGGCGGGCGAAACCGGTATTTTTGCCTCCACAATTGAACCCGTATGTTATAGTTCTAACGGGAGTGCCCGAACTGAAAAACTCTAGCCATGAGCCATTTATCTGTTTAAAAAACAAAGTAGTACACTGGCTCAATACAAATAGACCGCTACCCTATCACATGCAAAGTAACATCATGATGGTACGCAGGGTATCCTGGGTGGGACATACACCGGAAACAGTCGCAGGAGATTGTGTTTTGGTTAATTTTAGAGATCCCCGCACGGTGGAGGATATTTGCTCTTGGGAGCAAAATAACTTCAACCCTAACCAAGGGACAACGATAGAAGTTAGACCTATATCGTTCTTTTTTCCACTACCCATTTACTCGGACACCGCAGGAATATGGTCATACCTGGGGCATGGACAGGGACAGGGTAGGGTGGGTGGATACAGACAGGGCCCTCCATATTCAAAGAACTACCTACCATTACAAAATAGGTTTAGTCCTCTGGAAATGGTTGACTGACTGAATAAGCCTAAAATCAGCATTAAGTCTCCAAAAGGGGGCGGGGGGATATGGAGCAACACTCCGTTCTCTTGAAGCAAGATCATTACACTAATATGGACTGTTACCCCAATGGAATTAATACACTGGATTCTAATGTCAGTACCAATCTAAGAATTGACTCGCCAGAAGCAGAGAACAGTGACAGAGTTCCTATTTCTTTGATTAGTGAAGGGGACCATTTGAGAAATGAGCCTGTTTCAAGTTTTATAGTAAATGGGGAGCCCACAGGTCGGGAAGATCTAATTACGAGCCCCATAGTGGAAAATGGGGCCGTTAATATAGTAGTAACTGATACATTGTTAATCCGGAACCACAACTTTAAGGAATCAAGACCTACTGTGCCTGAGAACAAGTTGGCTATCTTGTCATGGAATATTGCTGGGTTAAGATTAAAAAGGGGGGACCCAAACTGGGAGGCTTTTCCTTCAGCCCACCATATCATTGCTCTTCAGGAAACATGGGAAGCTAGAGAGAGTTACTACCTGGATGGTTATCAATCATTTATTAAACTTGCAGTACCATCCACGATGGGGAGACCCAGGGGTGGCCTTCTGTTGTTATTTAGCCTGAAACTCCTGTATAAAGCTGTGTTAGTAGTGACAAGTTCCCCAACTATTTTAGTAGTAAGATTGGAGGGGGACAATCCTAGTGGTAATTTTTTATAATTCTTTCACCAGGAGTGACGAATTAGACCATTTAAGAGCATTATCGGGGTTTTTGGACGATTATGATGGACACAACAATAGTTTTTATTATTTGTTAGTGCTTGGTGATTTTAATATTCATGTTTATCACATGCAATGTTTGCAGAATATGGACTTTGAAAATGACCCACCTGGGAATACTAATTTCAAGCACACTAGGAGTGGGTTGTATATGGAGAGTTTTTTATCATCATATCATTTGTTTGCCCCAGCGCAAGGGGAAACTCAGCGCCCTGTCCCAACGTTCAATGGCCAAGGCAATGAGTCGATTATTGATTATATCTTAGTGTCATGTCTTCTGAGGGATAAAATAGGTCCTTTTAGTGTCAAACAGAGAGGATTTAGTGACCATAACCCACTCATGTTGACTATTAATATTAGGGCCTTTAAAAATGAAATTGTTTCCTCTAACATTTTAAATTCTAATATAGCCTCTAAATGTCAAGGCGTAGACTAAGGTGGGAGGTGATTACTGCTATCGATTTCCTGGAAAACCTGTACAGGAGTAAAACTGAGGATCTGACCATATGTTTAGGTAAAAACTCAGACCCAAGGGATATCTTGGATGCTTTCAACCGTATTACAGAACAGGTAGCAGTAAATCTGACTAGGAAAAGTAAAATAAGGCCTAAGAAATTGAAAAATTGGTTTAATCAAGCCTGTAGTGACACCCACGCGGCACTTTTAGAAGTGCTAAAAGAGTCTGGTAAGGACGCGCAGAAGATAGCGGAGGCAAGAAGGGCCTATAAAAAGGCTATTAAGGGAAGGAAAATTGAGCTCAAGGACATGGCTTGGGAGGAACTGACCAAAGTGAGTGTTCTGAAAAGTAGCACTCAATTTTGGAATGTGATTAACAGTCCCCTGTTTAATGAGACAGAAAATACAAATCAGGACTGTCTCATCCTATCAGAAAAGTGGGTGGAGCACTATGGTGGTCTTTATGCGGAAATAAATAATTCATCTCTTGTGACCCAAGGTGATTTTGCACAGGCAGGAAAGATCAATTTTACCAGAGAAGAAGTTTTGGAGGCTATTGTGACCACAGCACATGGGAAAGCCCCAGGTCCGGACGGGGTTCCGGCAGATCTGTATAGAGCAGATCTCCATTATTGGGCAAAGATTTTAACTTCTGTTTTTAATGCAGTTACTATAGCGGGTCCCCCAGTGTCCTGGGGCAAAGCAGTCATCGTCCCAATATTTAAGAAGGGTTCAAGAGAGGATCCGGCGTGTTATCGTCCGATCTCTCTTCTGGACTCGTCTGCTAAGATAATGGGAAAAAGCCATCTTGGTGCGGCTGACGAATTGGCTGGAGGAGAATGCAGTTATCTCAGACCTGCAGTACGGGTTTAGGAAGGGAAGAGGTACTGCTGGTCAATGCCTCAATTTACATCTTGTTATAGGGAAGTATACGGTCGCTAAGCAGGGGGATATCCATCTAACTTTTATGGATCTGTCCACTGCTTTCGACCTTGTAAACCGACAGAAATTGTGGAATTCCCTGTTTGACATGGGCTCGGACCCTGTATTTATATCCTTTCTAGCCGTTATCCATAAAGTCACTAGTGCAGCAGTCCGCTAGAGTGAAAATGGGAGCCTGACGGATTCTTGGCCTGTAAAGCGAGGGGTCAGGCAAGGGTGTATCCTTGCACCTTTACTGTTTACACTATATATAAATAAATTAGGTGATGTCCTAATTTCATCATGTAAGGACATCCCGAGAGTTGGCCAAAAAAAGATTCCTGCATTACTATATGCAGACGATATTGTGCTAGTTCCACAGGGGCCCTGCTGGGCTTTGCAAAACGTCTAGGCTGTAAGCCACTACCGGCCATTATGAAAATCTATAACGCCAAATGTTTGCCCATGGTGTTATATGGGAGTGAGGTGTGGGGCTATATTGATTCAAGTGAGATCCAAATGGCAGAAAATGTTTTTTTCAGAAAAGTATTGTCACTACCACAATCAACAGCAACTTTTAATGTGCACGAAGACCTGGGGGCTGGTTATATTTCTGATCAGACTGCTGTAGCACCGATACTAGGGTGGTTAAGAATTTGGGCACAGCAAGCCCCGAATTTAAATCAATTAATTATCCAGGACTGTCTGACCCTAGAAAAGGCCTTGGCTATACCATGGATCGTTATATTAAAACTCAAATGGACATAATGGGTAGCCCGGATTTATTTACAAATCCTAGGGCCTTAAGAAAAATCGTAATAAAGACAGTAAAATCCCAATTTTTAAACAGGTTGAAGGCCCAAAGGGAAGAAGAGGAACTGGCAAAACCATCGGTTAGAAACTTTGTCATGTTAAGCACGGGGAGAGAGATTCAGCCGTACTTAACATTTATAAGCAAGCCTTTCTAAGCCTTTGCTAAGGTTTAAACATAATATGCTACCATGGTTGTTATCTTTCCCCAGGGGGTTTGTTAAAAGTGGGATTTTGGGCCCGTGCCCATGTGATAATAATTCGGAGCAAAATGTTCTTCATATGATCTTTTTCTGCAAGTTTTATGAACTGCAGCGAAAGAAATCAAGCTACATTATAGGGGCTGTGAGATGTCGTAAGAAAATACTGCTACCTTAATCACCTTCCTTTGCCCTTCTGTGTTTTAGTCCGCAGTATAGTAGAAAGTATCTATTAGTGACGATTACTAGATGAATTTTGGAATTTTATAAAATTAACAAACTGGGTGACAAACCTCTTATCTTGTATATGTGTTTGATAATTGTAAAGCACTTCTGTATATTGTAATATAATTAGTTGTGTTAATTGTGATATGGAAATGTGATTAACTGTGAAATGAAATACTGTATGTGCTTTGATGGTTTTAAAATTTTTAACTGAATAAAGCGAATTTTGAACTTGAACTTGTATGAAACTGATTGAGTTGTGCATAAGTATGCATAGGAGTGCACATTGTCATTATCACATTTCTGGTATGGTATTTAAAAGGGTTGATTTTATTTATCAATTTAGATTTTAAAATTGTAATCCCTGTCTAACATGTTGTGTTTCAAGATTTTAAAGAATTCTTTGGACACTTTGTGAATCGCAGCCTCCACTACGAGTATCCTGCACTCACTGATGTCCTCCTAACAGGTAACTTTGAGTAGAACTGACCCTGCACTGCCTCTATCAAGAGCGATGCCCTGGATAATCATCTGGTTTATTTCTCTGATTACAATTGTAGTCAAATGCAACATAAGAGGTCATCTCAAAAAAGGTTCATTTCATGATGTATCAAAGAGGCATGTAAAAAAGGTGTGAACGTTTAGTTTGAGTTTACATATCAGCAGCCCATTCATTTCTTATGATAAACTCATAAATATGAACTTCGGTATTAGTACATCAGCGCTTGTTCTGATGAGCCATTATAATCAGAAAGTATATGTTCTGATGCGCCCCTGATCCTCTCTTCCACTCTCCCGATCCCCTGTAATTTGAAGGTACCAGATGTCTCTTCTGAGAGCTTTAAGTTCTACTGTGCCACAAATCGTTCAATGTGGGCCTTCTCCTATTCTGAATGAAGTCTCCGCTGCAACAGGTCTTATCTCCAGCTTCTGTTGATAACTAAAAACGCTCAGGCAATCAGCAAAGGTGTGTATATTAAAATGAACTGTGCACCAAGATCTGTGGCAGTCTGTGTGTGGGTGACAACCCCATGTTGCCAGGACATCATCATTGGGATTTTAGCCTCATTCCCCCAAAAACAAACAATGGCTCTGCACAGGAAATCCTACAACAGAAAGATAGACTTGCTTGCCATGGACCAGAAACAGTCCCTAAAAATAAGGACCAGTGGGGACCAAAGTGTCCAAAGTTATGCTGAGACGTGTGCCCCTTGATCACTGTGCCACTGAAAACATACTACACCTGAATTAAGATTCCCAGTCAGGGTGAAACCAGTCCCGGGTTGCTTGTGTTCCAGTTCAGGGAGAACTTGGCCTGGAAGTTTGGGATGGGCTCTTCCATTGGAACAGTTTTTGCATATCGTTAGGTCCAAACTGAGGTGGCATAATGGGCAAGAGAACTGTGTTGGAAAGGTGTTCTGAGTAATGGCCAGTGATTAAACTTATTGCATGCATTCCTCCCAACACCTTTTATGTCATGTGATGAAGGGTATTTCCAGACGTTAGTCCTGTGCTCACTGTGCCATTGGAACCAAGTTACACCTGACTGCAGAACACCCCTCAGAGCAAAACATTTGTTTTGGGTTTCTTGTCATCTTTTTCAAGGAGGGCCTAGCCTGGTGGTTTGAGGTGTGCAGTACCTACTAGATCGGGGTCAAGGCTGATTTGCATATGGATGGGTCCAAATTGAGGTGGCATGCTGGTTAAAAGATAAACGAGTCATTGCCAGTGGTTAGACTTATTGCAAGCTTTCCTCCCATCACCATTTGTGTGTTTGATCCAGAAAATGTCCTCAGCCATGACATTTTCAAGATGGCAAAAGACTTCTGTCACCCTAAAATGGGCAATGAGTTTGTCGATGTGTTGAAAAGTGCACTATGGCAATGACCAGTGCCATCCCACATCTAACAGTAAAATCCAGTTTGAAGCAGGCACTGTATCCACAACCAACTCAGAGATAGGAGTCTGGTACGACAAAAGCAGTAGCCATATAGGAGATACACAATAATTGTCCTGGCAGTCTGTTCTCTCCCTTTTAAGTGCACCAAAGTGTTGCATGTGGCTAAGCACACCTGTCAGAAAGGATCTGATATTGTGGTGTCAAGTGACTGCCCACAGCTCCCATCCCATATGTTGCTCTAAGAAGTTTCACACCTTTTTCATACCCTTTCTTGATCTGAGTACAAGCTGGGAGCTGCTAGAGAGTTAGTGCAAATTAGCATTTACACATGGATCATACTATTTCTTAGAAACCAACGTCATAATCCAATTTGACTTGTAAGGACTACTAAAATTAGTTTAATTATTTTTCTTGCTCGTCTCATTCCAATATAAAGTATTGTACATTTTTACATTTTAATTTGTTCTACAGTGTACAACTAGGACTGCCATTCAGAAAAAAAGGTTTTATGTTATTGTCACTGTAAGGATATGCTAATTAAAATTTCTACCTGTCCTACTTTTAATACCATGCACCTTGCCTTGGGGGCTACAAGGCTTGCATAGGGGTGACATCCTACTATTTAAAAGGGAGATTTGTACCTCCCAAAAAGGAGCATTTTTACTGTTTCCACCACAGTTTTTTTCACTTACCAGTCAGGCACACAGGGTATGCCTTTAACCAAGTTTGTACTGCCAATGTAGAGTATATCACAATAGGTTCTGCTGTCCACTTGTTGCAGTTAATTTTCATGCCCTGTGTGCACTTTTATTCCATATACTAGGGACCTACATGAAAGTTAAATGTGTCAGGAATAAGCCAATTCAACCCCTATTTATAGGTGAGTACAGACACTTTACTCCTGATTAGTAGGAGTAAAGTGCAAAAAGTTCTAAAGCCAGCAATAACAGAGTTGAGGAAAAGGCAAAAGGTCTGGTTTGATGATGCATAAGTGGCAGATATCAAACAATTAAGCATGTGAGAAAGTGCTTCTTTTGCATTATCACTCCAATTTTATTTCGATTGCTAATAATGTGTTTTTTTTACCAGGCCTCAGTGATTGTGTTCTGACCCATAAACATGATTAAAATGGCAAACTTGTAATTGTGTCATTTAACTTTCCTACGAGCCATTGCATATGGTGCAGAAGTGTACCTATTTCATGAAAAGTTAAATGTTATCAGTAAACTGAAGTACTTTTTATGCCATCTGCTGTTGTGACAGGGAGCTATGTATGTCTTCAGGCCATCCGGTTTAGTCTGACTGCTGGAGTTTAAACCTTCAGTCCAACCTGCTAAAATAACCCGTGTTGACAGGAACAAACGCACTTTCAAATAATATTACCTCTTTCCAATGTAGACCTTCTAGCCCACAAGGTGGCATGCATGGTTTTAAAAGAGGGATATGTTTAAATGTAATGTTATGCCTCCATGGTGAAAAAGGCCTAAACAGCTACTTTCACTGTTGCAATCCCCGTCTATCCTATAAATAAATCAGGGGTCAGATTAAAATATTAATTTAGGTTTTCTGGGTTGGTCCAGCTTTAAAGATAATTCAATCATTATTAAAAATACAACATAATGTTAAAGTTAATTCAAGTTTTGTTTTTTACTACGCGGCTAATTAAAGCCATTGCAAACAAATGAAACATATAAAACAACATAACTTGATATAGTTCCAGACACTACCATAGCACGAATTTCAGCGTGATTTAAAATGTGATTGCAAATGAATAGCACATATTAAACAACATAAATCAATAGGGTGTCAGACACTAACATTGCACAGCTTGCAGTGTGATTTAAAGTGTTAGTGCATCATTATTAAAATAAGCATTTTATGATTAAAAACGTAATGGTGTTTTTACAGTCAACCCTTCCCTGCATCGATAACTTTGAGATAGGAGTTCCATGCAAGTGTGACACATGCAAGGGGGTGAATGTGCCCTGGGAGCGATTCCAGATGAGGAGCAAGGCTCGGTCATTGGTATTCCGAAGGCATGCAGGGTCAGTGCTGGAACGATGGATAGGGTGAGTTCTGAACCCAGTGTACATACTGAGCTTAGTTTTTCACCAGGAAGGTTAAAACGATGTGGAAAGAGTGTGGTGGGAGTTGGAAAGTGGAGGTGGAATAGCCCAAAGAAGAGGTCTGTCAAGTTTAAATTAAGTTTGACAGTATATGATTTTTGCTGTTGAGGGCCAACTAAGTAAAAAGAACCTTTATAAGGTTTATTCAGTTTATGAGAAATGTAGTTGGTATGTAAAAAGAATGCTCGCTGAAGTGGGATAACAAATTCATTAGCCGGGTGAGCTGTCGATGGAAGAGATAAAGTGATCCCGACATGCAGGCGGCAAGTCTCAGACTGTTGCGCCCGTATACATGTTGAGAGTGTCATGTTATGTGTTAGTGAATATTATTTCGGTTGGGTGTGAAGGTTAGTGCCCTTTGAGTACTAGTATTCACTTTAGAGGGAGCATTTGTTTGATTACCAGAGGGTCGTTTCTGGGAAGTTACCTAGGAGGGTGCTACATGCATTTGTGCCTAGTCAAAGGTGCAGCTGAGGGGATGTTGATTTGCATACACTCATTTCTAAAGTGGAGAGGCTTGTTGTAAGGAGTGTAGTATATAGCAGCTTATGTCCCAAAAGGAGCTACTGGTTAAACTGAGCATTTTGTCGACTTTGGTCAAGAATTTGACCAGGTCAGAGATTGCTTGTGGATAAGGGTTGTTCATGAGAAAGGTATTGCTTTAACACACATTTAGGAAACACAACTTTGAGAAACATTACCCATTCCATTTCTGAAGCTCTTGGAGGGCAATTGTCCTTAGCACTGCAGCAGCTGCCCAGACAGTCTTTCACCTCAATGAGGATCATAAACTGCTTCCATGGGAGACACCATGGCCTGGGAGAGGAAAGGTGTTAGACCTGGCATCCTTGGAGTGGTCTCCCCCAATTTATTGCCTTCAGACCACCAGTTTTTGATGACTTTGCTTTTGCTGGCCTCAGGATTCTGCACACCTTACCACTGCTGACCAGTGCTAAAGTGCTCTTTCCTTACAACATGGTAACTTTGGTGTATACCCAATTGGCCTATTTCATTTGCTTTTAAGTCACTAGGAACGTGCTGTACATGTGCTCAGGACCTGTCAATTAAATACTAATAGTGTGCCAGCAGCACTGAATGTGCCGCCCACTTAAGTAACCCTTTAATCATATCTCATGCCTGCCATTGTAGATCACCTGTGTGCAGTTTTAAACTGCAATTTCGACTTGGCAGAATAAACCTTTTGCAAGGCCCAAACCTTCCTATTTAATAGATATAAGGCACAGCTAATGTAGCCCCTAAACAGCCCCAATGGCAGGATCCAGTGTATTTAAAAAAGCGAACATATACTTTTAAGTTTTACATGTCCTGATAGTGAAAAACTCCTCAACACAGCCTCACAATTTCTCAGAACCGACACACTGCTAGCTGCCTCCACAATACCCAAAACCGAAATTTGCATTGCAAGCCCTGTCAATGGGATTCCTGATGACAACGCAACAGGAGCTCGCACTGCAGCCTCACCACATCTCAGAACCGGCACATCGCTCCAGCTGCATGGAGCATCTTCAACGTGGATCTACATAACGCTCTGCAACCATGATTTAAGGTACTTATTTCAGCGGGACTAACAGGGTCCCCTTAGCCAGCCGACTATCCATCACGGCTGGCATGAACATGTGATTTTGTCCTGGTCCGGCACAACCGGATATCCCCTGTTGGCACTTTGTGCTTTTTGGCACCATTTTCACTAAAATATTTAAAATTCCGGTCCATATCTCTCATAGTGTTACATCGCCCTTGCACCTCGCACAGGGGTGCAAGAGCGATGCAATATTGAATTCAGATTTATTAAGGTACACAAGGCCTCCTTGTGTGGCTTTGCATGGCTTGATAAATCTGGAGAAACGCCAGGCAGCACAAATTGCTGGTTTGTGTTACAGTGCACCAGGGAGGCATTCCACGGGTGGCATGTGGGTGTACCCATGCATCCACCTGCAGGACTTTGGCACAGTCCCAGATTTGCCATTAGTGGTAGATCTGGGAATGCTTCAACATGCACCACCTCCTCAAGGTATGAGTAGGGAGGAGAAATATCTATGGGGCATATTACCAAGGGCCATTATCGCCGCTTTAGCGGGACTTATTCCCGCTAATGCGGCGATCATTTTATCGCCCTATTACCAAGCTGTCGCAAAAACACAAGTTAGCGACAGCTTCTGGCCGATAGCAGGCATTTTGGGGCCCGCTTTGCATATCAGCGATAATTATCGCTAATGACATGCAAAGTGGGCGTGCCAAGATGTCAGCGACTGAAAACAGTCGCTGCAATCGCTATCGACTATGATCAACACAGGCGTAGTTTTGGAAATATTCGCGTTAAGCGTGAATATCTCCAAAAGCTATCGCCTGCCCTGACCAGTTCTTAGCCATGTTATCCAATGAGAGGTGGATAACATGGCTAAGAGCATGTATTGACAGCGATATTCACGCATTTCGCCTGTTTTTATCGCTCCTGAGATAAACCTTGCTAATAGCAAGGTATCTCAGCAATAAAAAACAGGTGAAGGCCGGCGATATAAATATTCCCGCTAAGCCAACACAGTGATAATTATTGTTAGTTGTTGGTAATATGCCCCTATGTTTCTCCTTGTTTTAACCTCTTTCTATGTGTGCCGCATTCTGCTTGGTGCACTGTAGTTGCTACTTGACGAGTATTCACACCCCAGTCAACAAACAACCCCCTAAACAATTAAATGTCAGGTGAGATTCGGAGAAGGCAACCCTTTGTTCCCCCAGGCAGGCTGACACCAAATCCAGAGAGATGGGGATATCCTGAACTGCTTTTGAGTGACCTCTTTGGAGGAGACTTCTCATTTGCCTAGCCACGCCTCTAAGTGGGCATGCAGTTTCTGCACAAGGAAAATAGGGCTTATCCATTTAGGAATCCTGGGAATAATGTGCCCTATGGCATTGTTTAACCCCTTCGCTGCGACCGCGATTTTACCGCTGTGCGGTAAACAAAAGAACAGGGCGGGGCCGTGACGAACCCCAGCCGTCATCCGCACACGCCCACCGCGGGGCCTGATGGCTGGGGTTCGTCACCAGCATGGTAGGGGTTAATGTAGCGCAAACATGGACTGCAAATGTGAGGAGGGTTGCCCCTGGAAACTTTTACCCCATTGGCTAGGGAGGGGCAAGGAGTTACCCTCACCCACTTGTTAATGCCAACTATATATGTGGCACCCCAAGGCACCATTCTTGGAACACTTTTTGGACCTGTGGAAGAAAAGAAGGACTGCACCAACTGTTTGAGACCCATGGGGAGATCTGAAGAGCTGGGTCGGGACAAATCAAGGACAAAGAAGTGCAGCTCAAGGGTCAGTAGGCTGAGGCTAGTCGCCTTTGTGGCTGCAAGGAACAACAAAAGACTTACTTCACTGGCCTTTGCGGAAGTGAATCTTGATCTCTAAGTTCTGTTCCTGAGGTCCTAGGACTCTTGGCTGTGTCTAACTGAACTTCTTCTAACACCTCTGAAAAGTTGCAAATTATCCATGCTTGTGGAACTCAATATTGGATTAAGCTTGCAACCAAACAAAGAAATCTTGACTAGGTGAAGATTATTTTTCAATATAAATGTAATATGTTGCTTGTAGATAGAGATCCATTATGGGATTCTTTGTCCATTTAAAATCTTGTAACATTTCAAGTCCAACAGTAATTGCCATTTTAATAAATGCTTGGCGATTTAAAGCCTGTAAAATGAAAAAAACACACATTGCATGTTCAATATACATCACACATTTACCTCTACGTATGTCCATATGGCATTGAACAGATTTATAATTACAGTTCATATTACACACATTCCCTACAGATATAGAATCAAACATTTGAGAGGGAAATGAGTAACAGAATCTCAATGGTCTGCCTACAGCTGTGGACATCACATGTCCTCCTACTCATGAAGAAAGAACACTAGCTCCTAGAAGACCAGCAGCTAGAGCTTCTAGAAATGTACTTCCAACTACACAGTGTAGAACACTCTTTTATATCCAAATACTTAGGAGGCGAAGATTCACACCAATGTAACCACAGCTTTCTCAAAGGCATGAGACAGATGCAACTCCTTCCAGAGAAGGAATGTGTGCCCATCAAGAAATCTATGTTTGAAGTTCTAAATAAGCAATTGGATGCTGTAAAGATGATTGGCACATACATAGATGAAGGCTGCTCTTCCATGATTGATAACTTGAATGAAATCTTTATTTGATGCTATTTGTGAGGCTTCTCAGCAACAAAAAAATATGTACCAGTAAGTAGTGTTTAAAATTCAAAACTATGGAAAGAGTGTTTCCATATTAGCTACAACTATGAGGGTGTTCAGCAGAATAACCATAGATATTCAGCAGGAAATTACACAGCATAACAAAGATATAGGTAAAGGCGTGGGGCAGGTTACACCCTCACTGGAATTGCTGCAAACTATGCAAACACGCTTCAGTGATCAGGCTACTCTGCTGTAGAAAGGGAGCAGGTTTTCAGCCACAGTTGTATATCTCTGTCTGATGTCATAAAGCTTAGGCTTACTCGTAATCAGGCTGTCAAAATACAAGGGGACATTTGCAGACAAATATAGAAATGCCCACTCCTACCGACTTAAGTATGAGGCATTGAAATCTTTCTTATGATAATCATAACATAATTGATTATTGTTTTCATACAGTTGGTATTTGTAAAAATCGTTTAAAGCATATTATACTTTCCGCATTTGTGAATACAAATGGAAATAAACATTACATTGTGAGTTTGAGTGTTTACTCATAGATTTAGTTTTGCACTTTTAATATACTTACCTTAACAATATTTGTTTGTAATGTAGGTGTGTCTAGCCTTTCAATCTGAAGCTCTGGTAGCATCATGTAAAAACAATGATGAAGGTTAAAACAGTGCAAAACAATGTGTTTTAAAAACATAATATAAATTCATGTAAATACCTAAAAGGAAGTTATTGCAAGACTCCCCTCTGGAAAGATGGTGTAAGAGCTCACATTGCCTGACAATATGTGAATCATAAAATTAAAAAATCAAAAAATTGGATGATTCGAGCACTGCAAGATACTGTGAAGGATTAAAACGGTAACTGTGCTCCAGGAACACCCTCTACTCCGGGGTGAGAAGTATTATAGCCAAATAGAAACAAGTTCATAATCAACTCGTATGCCTGGGCACAAGTATATGCTGCCAGCCAGCAAGAAGTTTTTCCAAAAAATAGTTTATCACTTATTCGTTCAAGAGTTTTCCTTTATTTGTAATCCATGGTTTATTTCAACATCCAAAATGTTACTTCACATTCAATGTCTCAGTCAACAAGATTGACCATTTAATGTATTTTTCATTTAGTTGGCAAATATCTGGCCACCCATGGCCTCCCAATGCATTTCGGCGCGAGCCAGCGCCTTTGTCAAGGGATCTGCAAATTTAAATACCAGTAATTAATGCTACGTCGTGCGCGACCAACAAAACTACATGCAAACTATAATTGCTAGCTTGTAATTCAAGGGAACAACTTAAACAGGCTATTATGCTATGATATTAGGAAATAAAGCTAACATTAACTACCTTTGCGCGCGTTAGATACGTATGAAAACGACTAAAATTCCTGTCGCTTATATAAACAGAGGTGCTGTGAATTTTAACTGGTGGAGTGAAGGTTTAGCGGTAGTGAGCGGTTAAAAAACTGACTGCTATCGCAGGATTGGTAATAAGTGTAGGGGTACCGACTATAAGTATGTAGACGGTACTGAGGATTGAGCTACGTGTTGTTCTATCTGCTCAAAACTGCATGTGCAAGTTAAGCTAGCGAGCTCGGAAACGCTGTTTGATAACCGAAACTCAATTCAATCGCGCTTACCAGAAAAAGCGGAGAGCCGCTCTCAGGGGTTTACTGCACTCCGGTACAAACCTCACAGAGTGGCGGGAGAAGTGTAAAGAGAGTGGGTGGGCGGGGTTAGTATCTATGCTACTGCGCTAAGGATTGTGGTACTAGTATTCTTATCAGTACGTTATGTAAAAACAATGAATCAAAGAACATCATGCAGAAACAGTGTAAAGCAGAAGATCAATACTTTTACAAGTAACAAAGAAATTCCACCCTTTCATTAAGACCAAACGGTTTCAAAGTCTTAAGACGATATATCCAATAGTTCTCTCTCTTTAAGAGTTGTGTTTTGTTATTCATGCCTTCGTGTTTATCCACTATTTCCAAGATACATGCTTTCAATGCAGCGATGTCATGTTCAGCTTCCATGAAGTGTGTGGCAACCGTGGATTTGAGTGTTTTTGTGCGAATGTTACTTTTATGCTCGTTGAGCCGGATTTTTAATTTACGTTCAGTATGACCAACGTAATGCAATTTACAAGGACAGCTCAATATGTAGATCACGTTCATCGAGTCACATGTACCATTTACTTGCAACTTAATGGTGTCCTTAAACTCTGGTGGTGATAGCTTGTTGCCTTTCTTGATGTTCCCACAGTTGTTACAGTTCATGCAAGGTAATGTTCCTTTCCATATTGAGAATGGGTTAATCTTGGATCTCGTTTTCAAAAGTTGACCCATATTTTTCGAACGTGTATGTGCGAACAATGGTTCATGCTCAAATGCTCCCTTGAAATCTGGTTCTATCCGTAGTATAGACCAGTGTTTTCTTATGATGTTTTTGAAAGTTCGGCTGTAGAGAATTTGCTCACACATGTTATACGTTGCTCATTGGAAGCTGGTTTATTGATAAACAAAGACTCTCTCGGCATGTTCTTGATTTTTTCAGTGGCTTCATTCAAAACCGATGAAGGGTAACCTCTCTTTTGGAATCGTGTAGACATTTCAATCATTTGAATTTCTGCTTTTTGTGGTTCCGAGACGACTCTTTTCACCCTCATTAGTTGTGAAAATGGCAAGTGTCTTTTTAGGGCTGGAGGATGAAAACTGTCAAAGCTCAACAAGTTATTCCGGTCTGTATTCTTTCTGTATAGTGTGGTGTCAAAGTTAGATTCTCCTCGAATAACATTGACGTCTAGAAAGTTGATGTTCTTTTCTTGAATATCCCAGGTGAACTTAATGCGTTCATCAATCAAGTTCAATTTTGAAATTTCTGATGTTAAGGTTTCTTTGGCGCCTTCCCAAACAATAAAAATGTCATCAATGAAACCTTCACTCCACCAGTTAAAATTCACAGCACCTCTGTTTATATAAGCGACAGGAATTTTTGTCGTTTTCATACGTATCTAACGCGCGCAAAGGTAGTTAATGTTAGCTTTATTTCCTAATATCATAGCATAATAGCCTGTTTAAGTTGTTCCCTTGAATTACAAGCTAGCAATTATAGTTTGCATGTAGTTTTGTTGGTCGCGCACGACGTAGCATTAATTACTGGTATTTAAATTTGCAGATCCCTTGACAAAGGCGCTGGCTCGCGCCGAAATGCATTGGGAGGCCATGGGTGGCCAGATATTTGCCAACTAAATGAAAAATACATTAAATGGTCAATCTTGTTGACTGAGACATTGAATGTGAAGTAACATTTTGGATGTTGAAATAAACCATGGATTACAAATAAAGGAAAACTCTTGAACGAATAAGTGATAAACTGGTTTTTGGAAAAACTTCTTGCTGGCTGGCAGCATATACTTGTGCCCAGGCATACGAGTTGATTATGAACTTGTTTTTAATATGTGAATCATGCAATGATCCAGGAAGCTTTGCAATAAGATGTGTAATTAAGCATCCACCATTGCATACAATTTGTGTTTTTAAAGAGTGCTGGCTTTTCCTATTGTGATATGTAAAATTCTGTGGCTCTTGGATGACAAATTTGAACATTTGCCCCACACAGTCTATAGCCAGGGAAAAACGTTGCATAAGAAAAGATTTAGGGGCATATTAGCAAGAACCTCGTCAAAAAATGATCGCTCTTTAAGCGGCAGGAAACTGCCTCTAAAACAGCGATAATGGGCTTGCTAATATGTGTTATAGTATTCCAATAGAAGCCCAGGTTAGATGTCCTGCACATCTAACTCGGACTTCTATTGGAATTCTAAAACACATATTAGCAAGCCCATTATCGCTGGTTTAGCTGTAGTTTCCTGCCGCTAAAACGGCAATAATTTTAACGAGGTTCTTGCTAATATGCCCCTTTGTTCGCTGCAAATCTTGGGGAGTATTTAGAAATGCAATGTGTTTGTTATTGTTAGGCAGGATTGCATCCAACAATTCATACAAATATTGAAAGTGAGCTTTGTGAAACCCTTCCTACTGTGGCAGCAACGCCCTGATAGCTTCCTCAGGCTACAAGATGAAGGCATGTATATGTGTGGGTATATGTGAAAGAAGGCCAAGAACCAGTGGCACCTTGGACTAAGGTGTGCACAACTTTCAAACAATATATCAGCAGTTGACATTGTTTCATACCATGATTATTATTTAATACATCACTTTGGGCCCGATTCACAGAACTAACTTAGGACAAAATCCTAAACTTACTACTTTTGGTATTCACAGAAGTTAGGATTTTGTCTTAAGACAGACTTAAGACAGACTTAAGTTAGGATTTTGTCTTAAGTCTGTCTTAAGTCTGTCTTAAGACAAACTTAAGACAAAATCCTAACTTCTGTGAATACCAAAAGTAGTAAGTTTAGGACTTTGTCTTAAGTTATTTCTGTGAATCGGGCCCTTTGATTTCAACCAGTATTGTTTTATTCTTTGTATGCTCTTTACATCTTTGTGCATCAATCAAATACGTGCTTTGCAAATTATATATTCAATGCATTCAAGTATAGCAACAGATTAATGAATTCCGAAAAACACAATGCAAATGTGAGCCCAATGCATTTTGGGACTCAAGTCGCTACGTCAGGTACAAATCAGTAATAAAAACAAAATAGAAAAAATCTCTTGTACGTCTGTGGTTGTATAATACAAACCAACTTATATATTAAAAACACGGCCTCATTTATGAGGCCTTGCATCAGTTTTGCGCTTCCGATGCGTCACTTTTTGTGACGCACCAGCAGCGTAAAACATGCCTCCTGTTGCGCACTATTTACAATGTGTCACTTTGTAAACCACTGCGCTACATTATACCTGCGTCAGGTATAATGTATGCAGGGTGGGCGTTCCCCCACAAAAAGACTCGTAGAAGTGACACAGTGAAATCTATAAGATTTCACTGCGCCACTTCTAGGACACCGTTGCGTCAAAATCTTGCGCCTGGTTCACAGCAGGCGTAAGACTGACGCAGGCCCTTTCACCAGGGGCTTGCCCCAAGTGAAAGGAAGCATTGCTTGAGTTGCGTCACTTTTGTGACACACTCCAGCAATGCGTCACTTTTGCGCTTACAGATACGTCAGAAAAACTGACGTATCTGTAACTCCTCTCGACATGATGCATCATACATTAAATATGACGCATCAGGTATGTCGCAAGAAGTGCGCACTGAGAAGTGACGCATTGCTGCTTTCACGCAGCGATGCGTCACTTCTCATAAATGAGGCCCACTATGTTTTAATTTGCGTATTCCAGGCTGCAATTGGTATGTGACAATGTGTCCATATTGAATGTCCAACTCAGGTTGGATACGATAATTTACTATACTATGCTTAAGAAAATCTGTCCTCCTAACACAACAACCGGGTGAAATCAAAGTGTCATGCCATTTGTAAGCTGAAAAACTGTCCTCATCTATAAACACTGTGTGCACTATTACAAAACAACGTATACCATGAGAACCGCATGCCCGTAAAGCCACCAAAATCCACTCTTGACTGCCCATATTTACTGCGGATATTCGCGAGTATATCTGTTAGCCGTTTCGATCAGGGTATCTATTGAGAACAGGATGAAGAGAATCCTCATAACCTGACCAAACAGTCTCCAAAAAGTTAAGGAGAAACTATCACCCCCATAACTGATATCAACAGGATCCTGGGGAGGTAACTCAAGATCTTAGTTCTCAATGCGCCTATTCTTTAAAAAGATGGCTAGAATGAGTAAAAAAAATACTGTTACCCTGATAAATGGAGGTTTGTGACCTTGTTGTGCTTAAAGGCTTACTGGTTCGATTCAAACTTAGAGAAACCTTCACAGGAGAGTCCCATTTGCTCAAAGCCGTGTGTGATTGCAAGTAGGGCCTGATAGTATAAAAACTGACGTGCCATGATGATGGGACACCCATCTCTCAGTTTAATCTGTGAAGTGGGTAACTGTGACTGCCATATTGAAATGTGTCCATTCCATCTGAATCATATTGTTTAAAACGGAGTGTAACACTGTGCGTAGCCTTTAATATCTCATCTCCTGTATGTGATAATAAATCAAAACAGACACGTCATGCAAATCAAGATGACACTTTTACATATAATTTCTCGTCTACTGATAGGGATGATAACTATAAATGGATGTGCCGTACTGACGGGAAGCCTCTCCATATGTCTGATCTGCAAGGCGGGAAACTGGCTGCCAAATTAAAATATGTTTGTTCAATCTGGATCATATAGTAAATCTATTTGGCTCATGCACCGCACCTGCAAAAATACCAAAAACAACCTCAAGGACGTGCGACTGAAATACCACTATGAGGAAACTACTCTAATATGCTATGATTATTAGGAGACTACCTTCATCTTCAATAATATGTGTTGTATCAGCGTGTCCCACAATTGTAGTTGTGCATGAATAATTATTTTGCATTGCCATTGTGCACATGAAAAAAAACAGAAAAAATATTGAATCTAAAAACCTAGGGGCCGATTATGATTGCGGTTTTTCCGCATCCTCCGGGCCGGCGGAAGTGTCCGCCGGCCCGGAGGATGCGGAAAAACCGCTGCGGAGCCTTCAAAGACCCCCTGCCAGATTAGTATGGCTGGGTGGTCAGGAAGACCGTCCGCAGCTTTTCCACCGCGGTCGCCTTCCGACCGCGGCGGAAAAGCTCTAACATGTCTGGCGGTGTCTATCAGACACCGCCAGGCATATTAGGATATCTGGAGTACTATGCCTTTCCACTGCGGCATTTCTGCCGTGGAAAAGCATACAGACATTTGTTTGGGGGCCCGTTGCGGGCCCCCAGGGGTTAAGGGGGGGTGGGGGATGCACATGGGGGGTACCTATGGTACCCCCCTGCCTTTGCGTGCACAAAGCGGCAGGCACCGCGCGGTGCCTGCCGCTTTGTGCATGCAAATGCACTGCTTACATTATTAACATTGCGGCGGGTGCTGCTTCAAGCAGCACACGCCGTAATGTTAATAATACAGGATGTGACCGCCAGGGTGGCGATCACATCCTAATTTGCACGGAGGGACCGCCGCTGCCCCTGCTGACGGTCCCTCCTACTCTGGGGTGGCGGCCGGACGCAGGTCCGTCCGCCATCATAATTGGCCCCTAAGTGTGTAATTGCAATGGAATATGCATCTGTGTATCAATGGATCATTTTATATTGGGTGGATTGAGACTAAATCACATGTCTGATATACAAAAATAGGAATACAAAATCTGATATTGTATCTGTTGGCTGTATATGCTGTTAGCCACCTCTCATAAATAAATCCCAGCTCTAATTTATCATTATATCTGCTTGGTTTTATTGTATCTAAGTTTTTGATCCACAACACTTCGCATTATAGTATCCTTTTTGAATTATCTGAACCTGGAATATTTTGCATTGTCTTAATAATCTGAAACTTTATCTGTGAAATCTAGTGTCTATATTCAATACAATGTGTTGTCAGGTTAGAGTTAACATTGTTGTTGTGAATTCTGCTCTTATGTTCTGTCAATCTGAGCTTAATTATCTTTTCCATTTTTTCCTACATACAACAATCCACAGGGGCATTTTATGTCTCAAGTTCCAATCTGCTGAGTGAGACAAACTTATTCCAATCCAATCCAATCCAAAGTAGCTTTATTCGAGGTATGCTCATAAAAGCACAATACAGACAACATTTAGATACAGACATTTAAAAATTCATTGACTGAATAATTTAAAAAGTTTGGTCTCAGAGCAAATGGAAGATATTAAAATGACATTAATACAATTGCCTTTAGATTATAAAATACATTACAGTAAATAAAAAAAAATGTAAAATAACCAGTTACAAACAATGGTCTGGCTTAAAGAATTAGAATATATATTTCCCAAAGGATTACCCAGGTTTAGATTTCAGCCTTATAACCCACGCCCATCCTAGATATTTGACTACCGCTACTGTAATAAATGATAAAGTGCTGGTGCGCATGAGCCTTTCCGCTTCAGCGCTCCTAGATGTGCCAAGTAATTTGCACATTGGAGTCAGCCAAACTTGTCTAGGAAGTGCATAGGCGGGGCAGGGAAAAAGCAGGTGGGCAACTGCCCACACTGCAAAAAACACATGTTTATTCAGCGCAAGCATTTCAGACTGACTAGTCCTCATTTCATGTCTTACGTGCCATGTGTTTTCACTTGCACCAATATGTGCATGTCAATTTTAAATGCAGTTTGTCTGAAGCACAAAAATAAACAATGCCTGACTCCAAATTAAATCTGCTCCATCAAGAGGATCGCAACCCAGCTTTGCATTATGTAGCTCCAAACTCCTTTCAATGCAAAATGGGTATAGTAGGGGTAGGGTGACAAAGGAAAGAAAGCTCTACTAACATTGTGTGGCCTGAGTGAGTTGCAATCCCAGGATTAGCCACAAATAGTGCACAAAAAGAGGGAAAATAGAAAATCATGTTTTTTCCAATAATTGATATGTGAAACGGCCGCAACAATTATTGTCCTGAACAAAAACAGCTTTCTTGTGTGACTGCCACTGAAGATAGCGCAACTTTGCAGAAACAGTGCTGCATACTTGTACATCCTTCACGCAATGCGTGCTGCAGATATCCATGCTGTGCTGTATACATTTTACTAAAGCTAGCAGAGTAAATTTCATACTGAAAGTTCTCAGACACTTATGAAGATAACACAGTGACAAATGAAAATAATAATGGTAAGCATTGCCTTAATATTTAGTTGATCCCTAGAGTATCATTACAGACAGTGGTATTTTCCTAAGTATTATGATCACTAAAGGGAGGGACTTTTGTTCATTGTACTTTACAAATTATATATTATTTTACTTCTGCTACTCCCAGGGCACTTTAAGGAGAGCTTATAATACATGATCATGTAAAGCTCCTGGCAGATGTTTGTTCTTAGTGTGACCAATGCTGCAGTTGTGAAAATCTTTATCGGTTGCGTCGCAATTTCATGCTGCAGTAGACTTTGGCTCTTCTCGTGGACAATTGTAAACATTTATGTTTTACATAGGCTTGTATTTCATCTGTGCGTCTTCCTCCAGCCTCACTCTCATGCTCTTAGTTTGCATGGCGCTGCGTGGGTTTGTACTGCTCCTCCTCATGACTTCAGCTGGAAAGGGAGTGCTGCAGACCGGGTGCAAACTCCAGACCAACAAGCGGGACTCCTTCTTTCGCAATGGTGATATCCTCATTGGTGGGGATTTTGTTGTCCATTCGGAGTTCATGTTCTCTGAACCCACCTATAAGGAGGAACCAAAACCTATACTGTGCAAAGGGTAAGAGCAGATGAACGCGTTATGTTTAGAACTGTCATGGCTGGCACTGTGGGGTGGGTAAGAACCTTCTAGTCCAGTGTATGGAAGTATAGATGGTTAGTCTTGGATAGTTGAGATGGGTAAGAAAGGTGTCACGGTTGGGGTCCAGAAAGAGGTAAATTCAGTTCATTACTGTAGAGTACTGATAATACAGTGAAGATAATTGTAGTGTGTTACTGCATTTAAAGAAGCGTCACAGATGATATCCTATGAGCGTTCAAAATTGGTTTATTGAGGTTAATATACCGAGGGCGCGGGTCACTATCGACGGGGCTCCCTTCAGGTTACCAAGTAGGTGAATTGACCTTCAGGATCAAGCCACAAATCACGTGAGCGATCCGCCACTGGAACCGGGACGCCCTTGAAGCAAACACTCTGATCGCTTCTAGTTTTTTTACAGAATCTGGAGGAAGACTATTACACTATTTTTCGGGAACCACAATTTTGTGGTTCCATTTGACACAGTGATCGAGGGCTGGACACACCTTAGCGTGTGTGTACCTCCCATTTCACCCAAATTGGTCCTGACGAAAACCTATAATACTACCTTGTTGAAACATGTGGACCTATGTTTTAAACACATAACACACAACGCTATTTTTAATACACTACACGTCTATGTAACACCAAAGCCTACCTAACTAGACAAAGGTGTCTCACTTTACTTGTATCTGGTGTCCAAACACTCAAGAATAAAGTCTACGAGTAGGTTTGGACACTTTTTAAACCACTTACGTCAATATTCCACTGCACATATAAAAGAAAAATACCCGCTCCACTGTAATCAGGTGTCGAAGCACACCTTGTTGGCACTCGGCCTTCAGGGTGAGACCCCGATGATGAAGCATGTCACCAACCAGGTTGGTGAGTGAGGGGTCTTCTTAAAGGACTACCTATGTCCCAGGTTGGTTGGGCACTACATGCACCATAATAATCTGTATTCAGAGATTTTTTACAAAGTCTCACGGAGTTACTCCTCCATCTGTTGTTGATAATATAGAAATCTGTCAGACAATGGCATAGGCAGAGAACTGGTGTTAACAAGCTGCACTTGCTGTTCTCCGTGAGCAGCTCAGATGCCTGAAGAACCATGGGCCATATTATCAAGACCGGCGATAACATTATTGCCGCTTTAGCGGCAGGAAACTGCCGCTAAAGCGGCAATAAGGGGGTTGATAATATGCTCTTGAGAATTCCCATAGAAGCCCAGGTTCTGGAGTGCAGGACATCAAACCTGGGCTGCTATGGAAATTCTCAAGGGCATATTATCAAGGCCCTTATCGCCGGTTTAGTGGCAGATTCCTGCCGCTAAAGTGGCGTTAATGATATCGCCATTCTTTTTTTTTTAATATATTTTTATTGAGAGTTCATAAAAATAGAAATGATCTTACAATGCACAATTGGTGATAGAATTAATACAGTACAGGACTCATAAATACAAAGACGTATTCAGAATTCATCAATTCAAAAAATTACTTATAAAGTGCAATGTGAATAAATATAAACGATCTGGCAGACTGAAATATAAAAGAAGAGGTTACAGTAGAATATCGACAGACAACAAATTAGGTTTCAAATACACTCCAAAACTTTTCATATTTCTTAAGGGCCCCTGATCTCAATGCATATTTTCTTTCCCTGCCCTGGATTCATAGTAGTTTTGCCTTCCATGCCTGAAAAGTTGGCACAAGATCTGTTTTCCAGGACTGCAAAATAAGGGATTTAGCTATTAAAGAAGCAATAAAAAGGGATTTGTCGTGTGGAGTATAACTCGAGGAACAGCCTAGGACAGGTATTAGATCATCAAATATTATAGTGGTTTTGAGCTCAATGGAGAGGTATTTTTCAATTTCCTTCCAGAATGGCTGAATTTTTGGGCACTCCCAGACAATATGTTTCCAGGTACCTTTTTCTTCACATCGAAAACATTTATCGGCAACTTGGGGAGAGATATTGTGGAGGAAGGAGGGGGTTCTGTAGATTAGCCATTTATTATAAAATTGCATACGTTCAAAATTGGCGCCACGGAAAATGGTTTTATTAAATGTATTTATCTTGTCCCATAACTGCTGGTCAATTTCAATGTCTTCCCTTCTTTTCCACCTCTCAATGATCTTACTAGAAGATTCCTGACCTTTGTTTTCTTTTAATATTTTAATCCAGATACTGATCTTCTTTTGTATTTGCTTATTCAGAGGTGAAGAGATATTCTCTTTGTGAAATACATTTCCTATATCAAGCTCTCTGAGTTTTGGAATAAGCAGAAGGAATGACCAGTTCAAAATTGTGTGGGAGTGGTGTATCTGTCTAGAGATTTCATCCCAAGACTTCCACCTGTTAACCATAAGGAAGTCTTCAATTTTCTCAAAGCCGTTCTCCTTCCAGAGATTTAATATAATATTGTCCATACAGCCCTCCTCTCCTATACTAAGGTTGATTAAATCCGTTGTGTTACCTATTTTGGGAATATTATAAAAATTCAGAAACTGAGTTTTCTGTTTAAAAATCCACTGTAAGGACTTATAACGAACTTTCTTTGGATCTTTTGTGATTCTAACCGGATCAGTGATTTTAAATTCTGACAACATCTTCTTCATAAAAAAATTGTCTGCCTCGTGTGTTTCTGAAAAAAAACAACTAAAACTATGATGTGCAAAAGACGCAAAATAATATTCTCGAATATTTGGGAGGGATAATCCTCCTTGCACAACTGGGAGTTATAAAGTGCTGAGTGCAAGCCTAGGAGATTGTTTTGCCCAAAGAAAAGAAGAGATCAGGGCATCTACTTTTTTTAAAAAGGAAACCTGGATTGCGCAGGGAACGGCGCTAAAAAGGAAATTGAAAAGAGGTAATATTGACATGCGTACTAGCGCTGCCCGTCCCATTAAAGACAAGGGTAATAAATTCCAACGATGTAAAAGAGACCCAACTATTTTTAACAGAGGCAAAAAATTCAACGAGTGCAGGTCTTCCAGGTTATCCGATAGGAATATTCCCGGATATCTTTTTGGGCATGTGTTGTATATCTGCCTGAATTCCGGTGCTTAAGTGTCTACAGTGCAGTTTGCTAAAATAATTTCCGTTTTGTTAACAATGATCTTGTAGCCCCCTAATTTTTGAAAGTCGGAGAAACTTTTTAAAATTTTCAATTGGCTTGAGGGTTTGGAATCTAAAAAAAGAGCAATATCATCCGCATATAATTTTATATTTGTCATTCCAACTACTGGGGCAGTGTCAGTCCTTATATTCCTAATTGAAATCGGTTCAATAAATAACGCGAATAAAATTGGCGACAAGGGGCAACCTTGTTGTGTGCCCCTAGTGACCTGACATGTCCCAATATTGGTATTATTAATGATAATCTGTGCCCTAGAGTTCCTATAAAGTAGTTTTAAAAGAGAAATAAAAACACTCGGGAAATTAAAACTGTGCAAAATAGCAAAAACGCAATCCCATGACACTAGATCGAAGGCTTTCTCCGCGTCTAAAAGCCAGATTTGAGCCTTCACCTTATTAATCTTAAAATAATCTAGTGCCTCCAATAAAAATGTTGTATTTGAATGAAGGTGCCTACCTGCAATAACACCACACTGATCATGGGCTACCAAAGACCCCACTACTTTATTTAATCTGTTGGCTAAAAGTTTTGTAAAAATATTGTAGTCTGTATTTAAAAGACTTATGGGTCTGTATTAATTTAAATGTTCCTTGTCCTTTCCCTTTTTTAAAATGCTAACCACAACGGCAGTCTGGTGGAGGACCTCCTTGAAGTAAGTAGTTGACTAAAAGCAGAAGTTCTTTACGCAGGGTTCCTTCAAATCTTTTAAAAAATTCAATAGGGAGACCATCATTGCCATATGCCTTACCATTGGGGAAGGAGCCAATCACCTCATCTAGTTCCAACATTGAAAAGTCCTCTATGAGGTAATTCTTGCCCTCATCATCTAATTTAGGTATTGCGAGTGACTCTAAAAATTCCCCAATGGAATGAGATGTAGCCCCTTCAGTTGCTTGATAAACTCCCTCGTAGTGTTTCAAAAACAATTCACCAATAGAAGCAGTGGTCTTAGCATATAATTTAGTGATGGGATCAGTTAGTTGGTCTATCCTATTTCGGGCCTGCTTGTCTTTGGCTTGCCAAGCCAAGAGCTTCCCTGTATATTCGCTCTCCTCATATATCTTTTGGGCATAGAGATTGCTATTAGTCTCGCCTAGATCATAGTAAAAATCCTTCATCCTGCGCTTTGCCTCAGACAGCTTTTGACCACAGAGCGATGATCTAACCCTGTAGTGTTCATGGGTTGCCTGCGTGAGTTCAGTTTGTAAATTGACTCTCTCCTCCCTTCTTCCCTTCTGCTTTGGTATCTCTTTAGACGTGATTAGCCCCCGCAAGGTGGCCTTGAATGCATCCTCCCACACTACTCGCATACAGCGATGAGGTACCGACGGACAGAGCGGGGCCTCAGCCACTGAGCAGTGTGCCTGATGAGGTGAGGCTTACTCCCACATAAAGCTGGGAATGAAGATTTAGTTTATCATCAACATATATTTGGGATACTTGTCTGGTAGGGTGGTAATATACCACAGATCTACTTTCTACTGATAACTTAATCAGATAATTTTGCACTATTCATTTTTATCCTTTTGCAGGAGCATATTATGTTTACAAGGTCCTAAAGAAAGCCGAGCCAGGTAGCTATATGGCTGAAACATGTTGACCCCACTCGTTGCCAAAAGATAGAACTATTTTTTCATTCTATCAGGCGGTTTTTATCATATGACACTAGGACAATCCCTAATAAACATTTGTTTTGCCCTTCTAGTCATTTTTAATTCACACACCTTTTTTTGTTTGCACTGCACTTCATCAGTTTCCATATCTCTTGGACAAATCACTATGGCTAAAAAGTTCTGAGAGCACATGGCCCTGTACCCATGTATGTAAGCCTTGGAGCAACATCGGCTACATGGGACCTTTCTCTCCGTTTTCCAGATGACGAAGTTCCGCCAAATGGGTGGGCTGATGGAAACTTGTCTTGAGCCAGGTATTGGACAGGCTATATATAACTGGTGAACTAGGTGTGTCCTAACATTGGAGACTTTCCTGTCAAATCAGAACAGACCGATTCCCTCTTTGTAGTCAAACAGGGCTTTAAATGCATCCCAGGTCGTGTTTAATGGGGCTGTGCCTCTATTCTGTGCAAGAAACTGCTCAATCTTTTCTACTATTTCTATACACCATTGAGGGTCTAGAAGGTTTACTTTAGTGAAGAACCATCTTCTTATGGGCCTTGCATCATGTATCCCCAATTTTTCCGCCATATAGATTCCAGCATGATCTGAGAAGGCATTTGGTAGATGGACATAGTTATGTAGCTCTAAATCATGCGATGTTAAAAAAAAATCTAACCTAGATGCAGAGTTATACTTTGCTGAGTGGCATAAATATTCTTGTTTGAGGGGATTAGAGAATCTCCAATTATCAATGACGTCAAGGTCTAGTTTACAACTTTGGATGGCCATAGCAACTTGAGGTTTGTTCTGACGATGATCTTTTTTGGATGAGTCCAATAGAGGATTTAAAAAAAATGTAATTCTCCCCCCATATTATTGGTCCGGGAAGGCCAGTTATAGCAGGTTTTAACTGTAAAATTGGCATAGGATCGTCAAAAACTGGTGCGTAGATTGTGGCAAGGATTACACTTGCATTATTTAATTTACCATGTGCAACTGCCCATCTACCTCTAGGGTCTATTAGTGTACCTTCCAGTGTAAAACCAACATGTCTTCCTATTAATATACATACTCCTCTCTGCGCCAGCCCCGCTGTTGAGGATATCTTGTGGCCAACCCAGCCCTTAAGGATTTTATCTGACTCAGCCTGATCTCTATGGTGGGTTTCTTGAGAGTAGATAACATCTGGTAAAAGATTTTTTATCCAACACTCAATGGCGTATTTTTTTACGAACATTGTTCAGGCCGTTTGCATTAAAAGAGATAAGCTTCAACATGCTATTTGTTCTTCAGAATAATAAAAACGTCTATAATCAGCAACAAGTGATAGATAACTATATCCAAGGGGATTTTAAACCTCAACCTGAGCAAAAAAGCAATAAGAAGCATAGATATATTATAGCAGCAAGTAGTCATAGAGAACCTACAACACATTTTTTGTTCTACACCTCTCTTGTGCAAGATAGGCAAAATAAGCAGCATATATGTGCAATAGAGCAAAAGAGCTGAGACTCTCTTTGTGCAAAAATGCAAATAAGCCGCACAGTTATATGATAGCAGCAAGACGAATTGGTTTAAACCACCCCTTGTGCAAATACGCAAACAGGCAAATGGACAACATAAATGTGTAATAGAAACAGAAAATCACAAAAGAGGGAAAAGAAAGAGAGAAAGAAAGGAGAAGCATCATGATGTTCTAAACCACTCCCTATACCGATGAGCATATAGACAGTTAAGGAGATAATCAGCACAGTTATACAACAGTTATACAACAGAAGGAGAGCATATTATTCTAGACCTCTCATTGTGCAAATACGCAGATAAGAAAAAATATAAAAATAACAACAGAGCAAGAGAGAAAAGAGCAAAAACAAATTAGTTGAACTTTAAAGTGACTGGTGCAGAATTTCAGATATTGAATCGTCCTTTTGACTCCGCCGTGTACCCGCCCTTAAGATAATTGAAAACTCAACCGTAACTTATGCTCCAAGACTTTGAAGGAGGGACTGAGCTTCATGGAGATCCATAAAGATAGAGAATTTCCCTTTGACCAGAACTTTACGTTTCGATTGCTGTACTATCATGGCTTGAGCTTCCTTGGTCCTAAAAGAGTCAATCATTTTAACAAAGTCCCTGCGTCTGTGGGCAGATGCCGCCGACATATTAGAGAAAATCCGAAAGTTATTCGCCCCCTCCGCATTGAATGTTTTCTTAGAAAATGCAGTGTTTATAATTTTCTCTTTTATCCTAAAATCAGAGAAGTTGAGCAAAATTGTGCGGGGGTATTTCAGGTTATTGGGTTTATACGCTGGGACTCTGTGGGCCCTTGTGATCGTTAGGTCACCTTCAAGCTCAGGTATAGCTTTTTTCGAGAGGGACTCTGACCATTTAACTACGTCCTTATCTTCCAGTCCCTCCGGTATGCCTACTAGCCGAAGGTTGGACCTCCTGTTGCAATTTTCAAGGTCCTGCATTTTTTCCGTTAGTTGAGTTTTCTCTTTATTGGACACTTGAAGATTTTGTTGCATTGCCGTGAGGGAATCCTCCAAGGTCGAAATCCGAGCCTCAGCTTCAGAGACTCTTAGGGGGAGATTACCAAGACATTCCTCCATTTTCGTAAGCCTGCTGAGCAGCTGAGAGATTTCCTGAGCTTGAGAATTTTTAAAGTCTCTTAGTTCCTGAAGGATAGTTGCAAGCATGTCTTCGATAGAATTCCCTTTTGTAACATACGTAAGAAAAGACAAACTGGCCTCTTGGAAAACCTGAGGTGCATGTGGACTTGAGACTTGGCTTTGAGCTTTTGTAGTTAGCTTGCGGCTTGGGCTAGTAGTCAGCTGGACCGGAGGATTAGAAAGGGTCTTGGGAAGCGCAACGGAGGGGGAAACTCTGGTTGATACCATTAAAGCTGCCATGGCTGCTTCTTCCGAGCCTTCTTCTGAGCCTGCCGTGACCGCTTGCGCTGTCTCTGGTGGCTCAGGTGTTGTAAAGCTGTTTATGTTCCCTCCAGCGTTCCCTCCAGCATTAGAGGCATCCCGGTCCGGCATATCACTCATC
The DNA here is from genome assembly GCF_964261635.1 of Lissotriton helveticus. Lineage (NCBI taxonomy): Eukaryota > Metazoa > Chordata > Amphibia > Caudata > Salamandridae > Lissotriton > Lissotriton helveticus. Next base: position 1,692,555,024 of record NC_136069.1, on the reverse strand, counting down.
CCTTCTTGACTGATCTCACCTCATGCGGGAGTGCTCGAGAGTTGCCCCTGTTGGAAAAGGGGTTTTGAGAAAAGAGGGTATTGCTTGGGGGTTGATTGACTCTCAGAACCCTTAGCCAGCGGCACATTAACAGCTGTGACCACTTTGTCCACCGCTCTGTCCACCTGGCCTGACTTTGTTCCCTTGTCCTTCCCATCCTCCTCTCCCCTCTCACCGACAGCAAGTAGACTCAATTCTGCTGAGAGCTCAGACAGAGTCAAACTCTCTGCATCTTCGTCTTCCTCGCCCTCCTCCTGATCATCTTCGTTATCCTCGTTATCTTCATCCACTTGTTTCCTTAAGACATTATATTTATTTTTTCTGTATATTTCGGCAGTCTCCATTGCCTTTTGTTTCAGGGCGTTTTTCTGTTGAGTTTTCCTTCTACTTTTTTTCTCTCCCTTGGCTGCTGCTGCTACTGCCGCAGGTGGAGGTCTAGTCGCTATCGGTGACTTTAGTAGCTCCTTCCCCAGCTCTGGCTTGGTCTGCTTGCCTTTTAATCTTGCTGCCATATCTGCGTGTAATATGTTGGAGTTTAGCTCACGGTGTTGTCGAATACCAAAATGCGCTAGTTCTCTCAGTTTTCTCAGATCATAGAAAACACCCCCCGCTTATTATCCAATTATTTTAACATGCAAGAGAGGTGATAAGTCCCAAAAAAAGTTCTGCCAAGTCTTGTTCAGCTCAGCCACCCTTTAAACCGCCCAATCTAAGCTCCCTTTTCCTCACACTAGTATCTGCTACCCCCTTTGCTTGGACCTTGCTTCAATAGTTCTAGGCACACAGAAGCATAGAAGGATAGCGAGGCTCCGTGGCGAGGGACAGCTTAGCTCGTAGAACTTGAGTGCAGAGCTTGTAGCAACTTGGCGAGTCAAGCAGACATGGAGGAGAGTTAGGTGAGTTATAGAGGAACGTGCAGTAAGTATGGCATAAGCACAGGAGTGTGGGAGTACGACCAGAGTACCTCAGCTCTCGAAGTCTCGAAGTCCAGCAAACGACATCTCACGGCGTTGCAGTCATGGGCGGAGCCACACAGAAACAGTCCAGCAAACGGCACGGGAGCGGCACGGGAGCAGACCAGCAAAACGGAATCTCACAAAAAGTCTGACTTCTACATCCGAAGCCGCCGTTGACTCGGGCAGCAAACCCCCCCCCCCAAGGCAGCAGCAGTGGGGCGTTTTGTTTAATCGTCCCGGAGTTTTTTCCCCCAGTAGCGCTCCCGCGAGGAGCGTGAATCCGGCATTGCATTCATTGGCGGGGGCACACGGGAACATGAAGCACTACGGCGGCGTGCGTGGGGTCACGTCAGCCGTTCATTTTAGGGTTCCTCGACCCAGGGTTCACGATGTTATCGCCATTCTTGATAATAAGCAAAAATAGCAGCTTTGATCCATCAGTGCTAACCACCCCAACATCCCCACAAATCCAACTCTGCTCCTTCTGTCATTTCCATTGCTGAGCTCTCACAGGTGCACCTTCTTTACTGTCTTTGACTTAGCTCCCTCCTTAAACCCCTGGATGTAGCTGTAGGTAGCAGTCAAACCTACTTGCAATCTACTGTCCGTAATAATTTATCAAGTCGATGGATTAACAAATTCACTGTTTGATGATAACTCAATCACTGTCTTCAAAGACATACACCTGGCAAGACTCAAAATCATTTGTTGAATCAAACATTCTAAAAAAGGGGAGCTGAGTAGCTGTTTTCTGTTCTACCAAATTAAACTGCACAAAACGTCCCAACATCCCACTTCCCTTTTATGCAAGTGTGGCGTTGCCAGCTTTACAATAATGTAAATGTAAATGTAGTATACTTGTAAAGCGCACAGCTGCCCCAGCAACGGGGCGTCCCGGCGCTGTATAACTCTGGGGAACCCGTCCTGGCTTTCCCTGTGGGATGGTCCCTTGCTGGGAGTCCCCAAGGTGGAGCCAGGCATCCCCGGAATTGGTGGGGCCGTTGTGGAGATTAGGCAAGCTAATGCCCAGAGTTGCCGAGGGGAACCCCTGATTAGAGTAAGCACCGAAGCGAGAATTATCGAGTCCGCTGACCAAGGTCCACGACCCTGCCGCGCCGGGAATTGAACCCTGGTCCTGGACTGACTTCTGCTCTCAGGCCTGCCGCCTCTAACCAGTGAGCCACACTACTCCACAATAAAGCACAACAGAAATCTAGAGACACACCATTTGCAACCTTTTGCTCCAAAATGCTCTGATCATCTGTGTGTGGACATACCTGAGTCTCATACTGCAACAGAATTACTGTAATTCAAGAAGGAGAACCAGACACATATCAGATTTAGTGTCCATGCATACCATAGGAACCCCCAGCATGTCACTGCAAGACTATTCTTTATCAGGCAATCCTCACTTTTTTCTACAACTCTCAACACAGCTGCACCATCCTATCCCTAGTAGAAGCACTCTCTCCCACTAACCCCTCTCAGGTTCTTTCAGGCTTAAGGCAGTGTACTAGACACCCAATATAAACTTTCTTATCGCTTCTACCACAACAATTCTGCAGGATGATCGCACTTGGCAAACTAGTACTACCCAAATCCAGAAAGCAAAGGAATGTCTCACAGTTATAGTACAGCAGAAAGTAGGCAGATATCAAATTGCCCAGTTGTAAACCCGAACACCAATGGTGATGAAGATGTAATATGCTGCAAGAAACACCGGAGGGAATACTATAAATCTATGAGTCATTGACAATATTTAATCAGAAGCAGTGGGATTTTCATATCTATAAATGGCCAATCTGGACACTAAAACCACCATCTGCAGGGCTTCTGAAGGATCAGATTCTTTGAATGCACAATTCTGAATATCTGACATACCACCTGGAGTAGCCCAGATGGGAAACATCCTTTACAACGCAGCTTTTACCACGCAGTGCCTTTACGACGCAACTTTTACAACGCAAACCATTACAACGCATTGCGCTGGGGGCGCTCTAGGATAGGGAATAAGTTTAATTTACTATTCAACACCTTCCCTAGTATCCACGGGGACTGGAGTTGGAATAGTAAATTAAACTTTTCACTATCCAGCACCCCAAAGCGCTATGCGTTGTAAAGGTTTGCGATGTAAAAACCGCATTGTAAAGGCATGCGATGTAAAAGCATGCGTTGTAATGTCATACATCCAGCCCAGATGCTCTCCCTTCCCTCTGGTATTTACCTCTGGGTCTAGAGCCCAGGTCTACAGGCTTTAGATTTGTAACTCTAACCCGCGGGTGTATGAACTTAGTTCTGTGCACTGTCATGCCACTTGCCCTATCTGGAAGGTGGTTAGAAAAATGTAAACATAAGAGAGACAATTGGGACAATGACACTATAGTAAATTTTGGGTTATTGTTTCATGCTACCTACACCTAATATGAGGGTAAATTGAAATTCTAATAGTAATGAGGATGTGTTTTGCTGAGAGACTAATGACCTTGCTAGTACTAGTTTGCAACAGCTTCAGAGTACGCCACAATTTCGGAATTTTGTGATTATAGAGACCTGGTGTTAAAGGACCTCGTGAAGGAGGAGGTTCACAAAGGGTACCATTTAGGTGAGACAATTTATATAGAACTATTGTAGTTTGCGTAGTTCACGCACGTGTGTTGGGATTTGGCACTGACAGTGATGTTTTTCGTGTGATACACAATTGTGGGTTTTTGGATATATAGGGTGATTTTATATACGAATTGAAGTGACTATATGATTATGTTCTTACAGCAGACGGTGGACCAGACTGTGGTTGGTATCTCTGATGGATGCCATTGATTAAAGGATGGTATGTTTTTTTTTTACATATTTATGTTTTTTCACACACTGAGAAGAGTGACTATAAACAGGTGCTGAAGAATGACACATACTTGAAGGTCAATAGGCAGAAACATGTTGACCATATCCTGAAAGGGTAACATCCATAACCCTTTTTCACTTCACTTTTTAGTCCTAACAACTGGGGACCATATTCAAATTTAGTTTTGTCCACCAGGAGTTAGTTTTAATTCACCATTGATGTTATTTTGCACTCTGCCCCTCGCTCCTGAGTACATTGGGGGATTTATAAAACACCACACGCTCCTCTTCTGCGGGAGAGTTGTAGCCCACACTGTGTACCTTGCGGACAAAGTGTGCAAGAGGGAACCCAATGATGAAGCATGTCACCCTCGGGTGAGTGAGGGTTCTCGTCTTTACAAGACAAATTGTCCATTGCCCATATATACCTCCCTACGCACACACCCACACACACAATTTTTTAGACTTTATGTAGATCGTCCAGCTTTCTTAGTGTGAGTTTAGATATAGTGGAGAAAGACCGTAGATGAAATTACTCAGCAGGTTACCCTCATTGTGATAACTGCACAAGGAAGTCCAGATTACTGCAGCCCCTGCACACAACCCACTGAGCATTTCTGGAGGCCTGGTGCTTGTGCTTTCCGGGTAACTACCAGCCCATAAATGATTCAGGCATGCAGTGGTACTTCAAACCTGATTTCTTTCTTAGAATAGCCCAGTCAAGCACAACAGTAAGAAAAGGCTCTATATATTTTAAATTGGTCATTTCAACAGTTTCATTATGTTGATTGCTTCATGAATAATACTGCAGAGAATATAATTAAGACATCACGTGTGCATGTTGCTAGCAGTGAGAATAAAATAAAGAATTGTAAACATTTTTAGAATGTTCCTTATAGCCTAGCACCCTAAATCTTCCTCTATGTTCTACAACATAAGAAAATTGAGTAGCTAACTTGCCTTAACATTTTAAGAGTGCCAGTGCACTGCATACTGTTCATAGCAGATCAGCTGTGTTTATCACACTACGACCGAAAGAGAGTTTTTCCTTGGAAGGAAAACAAACGATCAGCTGGGCTTAGCTCCTAACATCTCCGTATCCATTCTCTGCAAAAAAGAGGATACGCTTTGCAGACCAATCATGACAACCTAGTTCAAAGGCTTTTCCATTTCAGTGGCCAATTCAAGTGGTTAATGTAGGATATTGACCACTGACATTTAGCCTACATTCCAAAATCTAGTGGGGACTTTCCAAAATCCAACATGCAACCAGTCTAAACCAGCAAGTTGAATATTCTATACAGATATCTACTGGAGTTAGTGAATGAGAGGGACAATGAATTTGCTCTGGCCAACATCAGATGAAAGCACCTCTTGATTTCAGTGCCTTAGACATACCTTTTGGATAGGGAAAGCAGCCCCATTGTATATATTTTCAAAACAGAGCTGGGAGTTTCTATTCTTTTCACAGTTGCCCTGACTGGACACCACTCAACCAAGCACAGCCAAGCTCTGGGAACCTTCTACACAGTTTCTTCATGGAATCTTCTGCCATGTATTATGAGACTACAGCAGCCCAAGACATAGTGCCCTTTGAATGAAGTAGCGTCAGGTCAGTTTCAGATGTTTTTTAAAATCTGATAGAGCAAATCAAACCAAACCTGTTTACAGTTCTCCAAAGCCTGCTAAGTTTGATGGGTGGACAGACACACTCAAACAAAAATTCATATGCTTTCTTAGAATAACATTTCCCTCCCTCAGTGTCTGTTCCTGAAAAGGAATTCTGCACTTCCATCCGTAGGAAAATATTTCCTCAAAAAATACAAATTAAAAAGATTTACTGCATTTGAGTCGCACATGCCCATTTGTCGATACGGGTGTGCAGATCTGGAGTTTATGGGACCCTGGTATGGAGTTAGTGAACTGAGTGATAGTACAACTTCAAATATCTCCCTGATGGCAGCATTAGAAGAGTTTATGGATGGGGACAAAGCAGGGTCTGTGATTGAAGTGCTCATGGCAGGAAGTGCAGGTTATGGCTTTGTAGCAGTACTGATTGGAAGTAAGGGCAGTATGAGAGTTTCTACATTGTACTGCAGTCTTATAACACTTTATACACCTAATGAGATGCCAAAGGATGTGAATGTATGTGTCTGCGTATGCAAGCATCAGTATGTGGGTGGAAGTGCTGAGAGGGGATGGGAGCCTGCCCTTCAATTCCCACCCTTGGACAGGCAAATACTTTTGTTGTATTTTCAAAGGCAAAATGGCTTACTTTTTGCTTTCTCTATGAAGAACTTCCCCTAACAGATCATATCTTCTAGTTTTTTTGTGATTTTATATAGCGTGGACACTGCTCTGGGACATCATAGTTGTTTACAATAAGCTCAAAACATATTCATAATAAATAACAAATATACGTGAACATTGAAGGTAGAGTGGTCACCAGGTTAGCCTCCCCCAGGTGCTTCACTTATATAAATAGCAAAAACATAGCAAAGAAAAGCAGGTAGTACAGTGCCATGTGAGGAATGTCAATAGTTTAGGTAGGTTGAGGATGAGATGTGATTGGGGAGAAGGTGTTGTTTAGGCCAGGTGTTCTTTAAAGAGAAGAGCTTTAAGATCTTTTTTGATGGTGACATGACATGTGGTTAGCTGGAGGGTCAGCGGGAGAGAGTTCCCGATTCTTGGGAGGCAGTTGTTAGGAGAGGTACAAGGCTCAAAAGTAGTGAAGAGCTTTATGAGTGGTTTTGGCAGTTTTAAATTGAGGCCTCATCTCTATGGACAGCTACAGAAGAGAACAACCACATCTAGATGTGGTTGAATTTCTTGTGTCCTGTCAAGAAGAGGGCTGCAGCATGTAGGACTGCTCAGTGGACCTAGGTGGACTTTGGCTATGCAATTTAACTGTCAGTCTGCTTGGCACAAGTACCTGGACAACAGGTAAAGGTCTTGTGCTGAGATGAGGTTCCTGATTCCCCAAAGCAGCCCTAGCTGGTCCCAGGGACTATTATCCATGAAGGCAATATGGCTCTGGAGGTTAAGAAATCTGTCAAGGTTGAATCTGAGAGATTTGACATTCTGAGTGATGAAGGGATAGTCATCGGTGTTTGGGAGGAGTTCCATTTGGCCTTGGTTCAAAGAGTTAGCTTCCTTTGGCTGTATGAGAAGATATCCGTTTTCACCAGGATTAGTTTGAGATGATTTTGTGCCAACCAGGCTTAAAGTCAATTCAGGTAGTTGGTTGAGTCTTCTGGGTTTGATATCTTCAGGTAGATGTGGGTGTCATCGGCATACATGTGAAAGAAGACCTCTGAGTTTCTGTAGATCATGCAGTGAGGTTAGAATTGGAGGTTGAAAAGGGTTTTGGAGGGAATCGAATTATGGCGGACAGCTTGGTGCAGACTAACTTGAACTGAGATTGCGTCCCCAATTCTTACTATTTGAGAGTGGTTTGCTAAGAATGAGGTGAACTATGTAAGAACAGGACTATCAATACCTTTTTGAAATCCACAAGAGGTGTGGAACAAGATCTCCTACAAAGTCAAGATGGCCTCCTGGAGTCATTAGTTTTCCTTTTTCACAACCAAACTCAAGCTTTGGGAGTTTGATTTTGAAAAATGAAAAACATTGTAAAAATGTGATGAACAGCCGTCATGTTTGAAATGTCCACAAGCCGGTGGACAACTCTAGATTTGGGGTTCACCATAGTGACAGAGTCAATCGATCCGTCCACCCATGTCTAAATCAGGCCCAAAATGTTTATCTCTGACATGCAAGATAAAACTTTTATCCATCCACATCCAAAATCGCTGCTCATGCGTTGAACTAACAGTATGTATAATACTAATCTTTCACTTGGTACTGGTGATGAATACTTGTATTCACTGTTTTTATTTTATCATATATTTTAAATCATTTTCATCACTGATTGACCAAACAATGTCTATTTATTATGCAGATTCCACATAAGGTATTACCGGGAAGTGTTGGCAATGATTTTTGCCATAGAAGAAATTAACCAGAATCCAGACTTACTATCAAATATCACCTTGGGCTTCCGGATCTTTGACTCCTGCATGTCCGAGGCCAGGGCCATCCAGGGCACATTGGAGCTGCTCTCTGGTAAGGATAGACCAGTGCCTGGCTACAGCTGCCGGCGCCACCCTCTCCTTGCTGGAATCATTGGAGAAACAATGTCCTCACTGACCGTCCCCATGGCAGTCATCATGGGAAGCTTTCACTACCCACAGGTACAAAGAAAATATTTTTAATAAAGACCAGGTTAATTGTGAAGACTACAGACATAATGTATTGGTTTAAACAATTCTTCATCACTTAATAATAAATAATAATAAGTAAGCTTATAAAGTGCATGGTTACATTCACTAGTGTGCCCCCGCGCTGCAGCTCACAGCCCTGTCTGTTGCAGTAACATGACTTGAGTCAAAAATGAACACCCTACTATTGTAGGAAATTTGAAAATTGTCCTGATCAGATGATTTCTCCTCGGGTCACCTGCCAATATGAAATGTGCCTGATCATGTGCTGCACTGATTTACAATACATCTCATCAGACCGCACCTGAGCATCAATATCACCATCTATATCAGAAGATGGTTAAGAACGTGTGAAGGTCATTACAGGTCCTTCCCAGCTGGTGATCCTTCATGGGCTTAAATTTCTAAAATATCAAGTGCAGGGTCCCTATGTTTTGATTCAGAAGCCCATTGATGATGCTACTGAACCTTTGGGGTTGTCGAACTCCAAGGCAATGCAGTTTCCATTCCACCTCATGCCTCTTTCATCCATCACCATACATTTATTGCCCCCATATATCACTCGTGCAGGTTCTTTTGCATCTTTGCTTTCTCTGTTTGTCACTGTTTTTTGGTCATTCTCTTTCTTCTTCCTTCTTCTTTTTCTCTCTTTCACTCTTTTGCTATGACCCCTTCATACCTGCCTTGCAGCCTGTTTGTCAGCATCTGGGCTTGTTGTTCAGTGATAGAAAGGTAGTCTGCATATGACCATGTCTGAACTGGGGTGGTGTGGAGTGCAATAAAACAATGGATTTAGGCCCAGATCTCTGTACTGGCGTGAATGTATGACATTGTTCTGCATTCTGTCCATCAACTGTTGTTTTTGCATTTGCCACCCGAGTGGGATGGGTATGCTCAGACGTGAGTCCCATGCTCTCCACACCGCTGTAGTCAAGCTATCCTGGCTGAAGACGGCTGATAGCCAGAAATCGGTCCTAGGATGCTTGATTCCGGTCCAGGAAAGACATGGTTTGGAAGTTCGGGCTGGACTGTTCCCATGAGGCACAGGGTCAAGGCTGATTTGCATATGACCATGTCTGAACTGGGGTGGTGTGGAGTGCAAAAAAACAAGGGGTCTCATTTATGAGAAGTGACGCATCGCTGCGTGAAAGCAGCGGTGCGTCGCTTTTCACTGCGCCCTCCTTGCGAGACCAATGATGCGTCATGTTTACAGTATGACGCATCATGGCGCAAGGAGTTACAGATACATCAGTATTTCTGACGTATCTGTATGGCGCAAAAGTGACGAATTGCTGGAGTGTGTCACAAAAGTGACGCAACTCCAGCAATGTGTCCTTTCACTTGGGGCAAGCTGCATGTGTAAGGACCTGCGTCAGTCTTACGCCTGCAGTGAGGCAGGCTTAAGAAATTGACGCATTTGTGTCCTAGAAGTGACGCAGTGAAATCTTATAGATTTCACTGCGTCACTTCTATGACCCTGTCTTGCGTCAGAACGCCCCCCCGCATACATTATACCTGGCGTAGGTATAATGTAGCGCAGGGGTTAACAAAGTGACGCATCTACCTAGATGCGTCACTTTGTAAATATGGTGCAACAAGGCAAATTTTTTACACCACTAGTGCGTCACAAAAAGTGACGCACCGGCGGCGCAAAAGTGACGCACCGCCTCATACATGAGGCCCGATGGATTTAGGCCCAGATCTCTGTACTGGGGTGAATGTATGACATTCTTCTGCATTCTGTCCATCAACTGTTGTTTTTGCAATAAGGTAGTACGGCATCAAGATCACTTACCACTCACTCAAGCAATGGAGTAAATTGCTCAATTTCCCTGCAGGGGGGGCTTCCTGGTAGATTTATAAACAAGCACCAAGCTTGCAGTAATTTATAAAGCAGTGCCAAGAACCACCACCACAGTGATACCTGTCAATATATTTAGTTGTTTGGTGCAGAACGGATCCCTGCACCAAACAGTTTTCTTTTCAAAAAGAGAATCCCAAGACAGGATTTTCTTTTGAAAATAAAAATAAAATGAGAGGACTCTTATGACGAGGGGAGCATTTAGCAGATTTCACTGCCCTTTGCCGCCAGTGTTTACCTGGTTATGATGGGCATTGAAAACTGACCTCTAATTCCACCCATCTAAACCAGGTGGATAGAATTTGAGGTCTGCCTCCAATGGCCCTTACTCCACAGGGCTGCCAGAGAGGGATAATCACGGTGGAAACTGATTATTCCTATGATCTTCCCACATATAAACATGGCAGGCAGGCCATTATCTCACCAATATTTATTCTCTGTTGCTGTATACATACCACCAAGATATAAATCAGGCCCTAGACTAGTCTTTGAGAAAATGCATGCCTCTAAATATTGTGTCAGTTTGTCAAACAGAAGGTGCTACTCCATTCCTCAGTCCCCTTTGGGTCACTGACATGCTGCCGGCTAGTAGTCACTACAAGTCTTCAGAACTATGGGGCATATTATCAAGGAGGGCGATAAGAGATTATTGCCGCTTTAGCGGCGGTTTTCCGCTGCTAAGGGTCGATAATTCTATCGCCCTATTAGCAAGCTGTCGCTAACAGCAGTAGGCGATAGCGAGCGGTTTGGGACCCGCTTTGCACGTCAGGGATATTTATCGCTAATGACATGCAAAGTGGGCATACCCAACCTGTTGGCGACTGAAAACAGTGGCTAACATCGTTTTCGCCTATTATCAACGCAGGCGTAGCGATGGAGATATTCGCCTGCTTAGACCAGTTCTTAGCCATTATATCCAATGGGAGGTGGATATTATGGCTAAGACCCTATTGGCGTTAATGCATGAATATCGCTGTATTCTCAGTGATATTAACGCATTTCGCTGCTATCGCCGGATATTTTATCGCTTTAGAGATAAACGTTGCTAATAGCACATTATCTCTGCGATAATATCCGGTGATGCTTGGCGATAAAAAAAAAAACTCGCTAAGCCCATTTAGTGATTTAGCGATAAATATTGCTAGTTGTTGGTAATATGCCCCTATGTTACCAGCACCATACCCCACAATCCTGGGAATACCAAGGCTTTATTCATTGGGTTGCTGGGAATACCAAGCAACCCAATGATTAAAGACTGGGTTCATCTTCCTCTTGCCAAGCTATAGCACCACTCTCTGTGAATTAGGGTGCTGGAGTATTTTTGTGTAGAGTTCTGTTAGGTTTTGGAGAGAGCAAACCAATAATATATCCAATGATATTCCTTCCTTAAATCAGAAGCTGCATCAAAAAGCAATGACAAATCTAAAGAGATCACACCGTGGTGTATCTATACTTTAATACAGTGTATTTGATATGTTTCTTCTTTAGTCTAGACAGATCCTACATTTCTAGTTGACCTCATCTTCACTCAAGCTCATTTCTCACATATAACTATGGTCCCGCCCCTATCCCCGTGGTCCCCTCCATGTTTGTTGAGCCTCCATATACCTGTGCGGGCCTGAACAAAGTCTTTATGTATAAGGTTCTGTTAGTTCTGCCTCTTGTATCCCCCGGGGCTTCATAGTTCATGTGTTCTGAGTCTGAGTTTAAGCTTTTAATACTTGGCACATCGCCAAGTCCTTCTTCCCTTTCTCTTTCCTTTACTTATATTTGTTTACTGTGTAAGAGAGGGGTTTTCAAAGTTCATTTCAAAATCCTATAGAGTTTTAAAGTAGCTTTTTTTCTTTTCACTCTTTTGTTTTTTTGTATTATATTATTGTTAGATTTAGTTTATTGTATTTTTGCTGACCTTTTTTTTTGTGTTCAAGTCGTTTTTATTTTTATTCATAAAACAGAAAGCAAATATACAGACATTAATGCGATACAGTCATGTGAGTACACTACAGTGGTCAATGAAAGTAAGAAAATAAGAAGATATGAAGATAAGAAAGTGAAATAAGAATAAAATAAGATCAAACCAGATCCACATCGTCATCACTGATTAACATTTGACAATCAGACAGTTGGTATTGATACTTGAGATGGTAGTCCATACAATAAAGTGTCAAATGGTTGATCATGGGAATCATAGTTGACATTCAGCAGTACAATAGCACAATACAACATGCTTATGATAACAGTGTGGGCTTAGATTGATAATCAATTCTGAAAATTCTGAAAATTATACGAATTATATAAAACCGTCGTGCTGATGCGCCTATAAAGTATACGAATCAAGTTGTGCAACCAGAATTTTTGCTGAACTTTTAAGACTGGTAGAAGTGGTACTTGATTTAGACCTGTTGTATTGTTGCCCTGTGCTTTGTTTTTCTCTTGTTTGGAGATCATGTGCTTCGGTACCTGGGTTTGATACTTCCTAATTGTTATTCTCTCTTTTCATTCTTAGTGAAGTTTTGTAATAATGGGCAAAAGGAAGTACTCGGAAAAATTTGTAGCTGAGCCTACAGTAAATTCTTGATTGTTAACCACAAAGTAGCACATTACATGCTCTAGAATCCCTTATTGAGGAAGTAGAGCATATTTTGCAATCTGTCTAACCCACCAATTTAGGTGCAAAACCTAAAAATCACAAGTTGCACCTTTGTTCACCAAAGTGTCTGGCAAACCCAAAATCGATCCACCTACTAATAGTTGCCCAAAATCCTAGGAGGGAATGAGTGGCCTATTCAAATCCTAATTTGCATCCACATCTCCCTGTCCCATTAATGGCATCACTCGTTAGTTCCAATTGTACACAGACATACTCAAATTCTCCTCACTTTTCTCTGGTGACCCCATTAGAAAATCATTTGGGTCTTGCTCACTATCAACGTCCCCAAACATTGCTAATCTTTTTGTAGAAAATTCACCGCCATTGCCGGCTGTTTACAACCAAATAAGTTGTAGGGACGTGTACCAAGTTAGTTTGAGTGATAGCACAGGCCCCCTTATTAAAGACTCATCTATTTTTATGCAGGGATCTCAAATTACTTCTATAAATAGTCAATTTGACAACTATATCTTGGTTTCCCCGAACTTAGCTGGACTTGGGGGCAAATTAACCCATGTGGATTGGGGAGTCTTTATTGAATACGGTGATGTCCTCATGTTTCAGGAAACTTGGGAAATCACCCCATCGCATAAGCAAAGTTATAGGACCCTTTATGTTCCAAGACACAAGCCCCTTACTGGTAGACCGATGGGTGGCCTTGCTGTTTGTCTTAAGATTTTTCCAGGATATCAAGCCAGGCAGCTTTTGATCAACTCCTCTGAGCTAGAAGTCCACTAATCCAATAAAGTAAAAAGAAAATATTTACCACAGGAGTTTTCCAAAATCAATTGAGTCTCCAATAGTGTTTCTTCCAATAGATTTTACTGCTATGATTGTCACAGAGTGACCTAAATAATGAGGGGGGGGTTTAATGTATGTTTGGAACCCTCAGCATTGTTAAAGGAAATTGTAAGTGAGGAAGATTCATATTGGGGTATACCCCAGCTTCCAGGTCTTTACCTAAAAACTTCCTCTAACGTATCTTTACAGTTGTTGGCACTCGGGGGGTGGGGGGATTGGAGGTGCCACCGAACTCTTTGCCGGGCCGGTTTTCGGCCGACTTTGCTACAGGGCCGATTTTGTAACAAAAACGGCCCCAGGGGCCCAGAACCGGCCCCACCCGTGCAGCGCACCGGGGGATCGCCCGGTGCCTGCTATGGCCAGTCCGGCCCTCGTTGTTGGACCTTTGTGTAAGACATCACTTGAGAGCCAGCAATGGTAGAACAAAGTCTGATGCTGATAGACGCCCCACCTTCAGAAAGAACCCACCTTGTTCATATTCTTTCAAATATTAGTTCTTGTGAAAACATTCTTGGCTACTCATTTACAAGGATCCTAGTGTCACTTTTTTGATGCTCCAGAGGCGCAATGTGCCACAGCATATTTATTAGGCCATGCAAGCCACTTTGTGTGGCTTCTTATGGCCTTGTAAAAATGTGCTCCTTTCACGCATAACACCACGTGAAAGGGGCATTTAATGGGTGTTGCTGTGGATGTTCCCACATAACACCCATGGAATAAGGAGCATTCAAGGAATCGTAAACCTGGGAATGGATCAGATTCTAATGTCACCCCAGTGGTGGCATTAGGTAGGCGCAATGAGGAGAAATATCCTCATTTCTGCAGCACACATAGAAAGAGGAAAACACCTCTTGTGATTGTCCTGCACGAAACCAATCACCCTTACAACGCAGACATCCTGCACCATAGCACAAGGGTGCCTGCGTTGGCGCATGGCAGCCCATTGTGAACCAGTGCATGGAAAAAGGACAGGAATGCGCCGTATGTTATAGACCTTTTCTTTTGACGCAAGGCATTGCAGTAAGATTTCTTGCGGAACGGCCCTGCGCCAAAACCTAGTAAATGAGAGCCTTGAAAGGGAGGTAGTGTCCTGAAATGAGAGTCACCGCTTTCCACTGTTACTATCTTTCCGGGCTAACCTTAATAGATCAGCCCCAAATCAATGCTCTTCCTGTGGAGATATAACGATAAATAATAATCGAAAGAAGGTAGGAGGGAGTGTATAGCGCACAATGAGGGTGTTCACGCCCAAATGTATTGGGAGTTCATTCCAAATTTTCATTTATTTACAGAGTCGTTTGTTGTTCTCCATAAAATATTGGATGTCATGATGCATGGTTTGAGGACGCAGAGTTACCTCATTTGCATAGGGCATGCCCCTATGCAAATAAGGGAATACCATCTGAAGGTAGTGCTGGCATATTAAGTGGAGGTGGAGAAGTGTGGCTCAATGGTTAGAGCGGCAGACCTTGATGCAGAACGCTGGCCAGGGACCAGGGTTCGATTCCCGCCTCGGCGGGATCGGGCTTAAATTCCTCTGACCGGATATTCTCGCCTCAGTGCCGAATCTAAGCATGGGCCCCACGCTGCAACTCTGGGCAATAGCTTGCTTAGTCTCCACAACGGCCCCCGATGCACAAGGGATGCCTGGTTTCACCATGGGATGCCCAGGAGTGGACACCTCACAAGGAAAAGCCAGGAGGGGTTCCCTTGTGGTAGGAGTACAAGCGCCGGGATGCCTCCGGGTTACTGTTCGCGCTATACAAATACAACACATTTACATTAAGTGGGCCAGCGCTATCAATAATATAGAAGGGGACGCACAACCATTTGTGTTCTCTTCCATAATATCAAATTGCCCCGGGGGCACACAAAGCGGGAACAAACGCCTGATACGCCCACTTATGTAATACAGCCCCTGGAGATCTACATGGATGGAATTGCCCCCCTTTCATTAAAGCTCTTTATATGTAGTTTAGGCCAGGCACTCTTCCTCTGGCCACTTTTACAGCTCAATGGAAGGGTAACTCAGGGAAAATTAAACTTTGTCCAGCATGTGACAAAACTGATGCCCATCTGTTTTTTGCCTAATACGTACAAAGCATCACAAGCGCTGGATTGCCCCACTATATCGTCTCTTATGAGTTCACCAGTTTCAGGTTGCCCTAAGGATCTGTACGACTGATACTGTGCCTAGTATAATTTTCTCTATTTCTAAATTTTTAGAGAACATTTGACCAAATCAACATAAACTACTTTCACCTTGTGCTTCTCTAGTGACAGCTATAAAGAATAGCCATTGATGGGCATTAGTGAATTAAACTGATGTGCATTTTAGTTGTTTTTAGTAATACAATTAAAAGTATTTTTAAGATTGGCTACTTAATTGTAATCCATGTACATATTTTGTGATGTAAAAATAAAACAAATCCATTGTAATTAGCACATGTATGTTATTAGCTGTTGTTTGGTGATTTATTTACTTTATGTGTCATAATGCGGATGTAGATTTTGTGTACTTGTAATGATATATTGTGGTCTTTTTTAACCTGAATATTTTGTATATTGATTTTATGTATTGTATATTTGAACTGTGACTTGTTTGGTCTATGGCCTAAATAAAGTTTAAAATAAATGAGATATATTCACCCACCAGATGCAGCTGAAGTGGAGCCTGTTAGCTTGGCATGCTATGCATCATTGACAATGGTTGAATGATTGTGCAAAATGTAACAGTAGGCATGACATGCAAACAAAAGCTCAGCATTTAGCCCATCACATAATTAATGTGAATTGACTACATATACTTTGTTTATATATAGGTAAGAGTCCAACACAAACATGTGCATGATTCTTCACATGCCTGAACATGCAACAACATACTAACATAAACATAGAGGTGCACATACACACACAAGCGCATGCAAACATGTGCACATGCATGCACACATGTGCATGCACTCAAAAAGTAAACACACTCTTTTGCTCATTCTGCTCATTTGATGATAGTAGTAAAATGTCTTCCTAATAAACCTCTTGTGGAATACTTTATATTTTTGACAGATCAGCCATTCAGCTGTGCTGTCCACCCTGAGTGACAAAGTCAAGTTTCCATCTTTCCTTCGCACTGTACCTGGAAACACCTTCCAGAATATTGCTCTTGCTCGCCTCATAGGTCACTTCAGGTGGACCTGGGTGGGCATGATCATCTCAGATGATGAGGTGGGCCTGCAGGGAGGCCAAGAAATAAGAAAAGTGAATGAGGAAAATGGTGGTTGTGTGGCGTTTATTGAGAAAATGCACTTGCTGTACTCCAAAGAGAGGGTCCTCAAAGTTCTGGAAAGGATCCGTAGACATTCCGTGAAGGTGATCATCGTCCACAGTGCGGAGATGCACATCAAGCTCTTGTTAGAAACTATTTATGCACAGAATGTGGTGCACAAAGTCTGGGTGTTCTCTGCACTTTTTGCCATGACCCCTGGAATCTTCGCAAATCAAGCATGGAAAATACTCAACGGCACTCTGGGACTTGTACCTTCTACAGGCGCCATGCCAGGATTTGAAGCATTTCTGTATAATCTGCATCCAGACAAATCTCCTGGTGACATCTTCATTAACAGCTTCTTGGAGCAGGCATTCCACTGTAGGTGGTACCAGCCCAACCAGACTGGGAGCACCAGCCCCGAGGAGCAGGGAGGGCAGGTGATGCCCTGCTCTGGGAAGAAGGCTTTGAATGAGGTAGACAAGCCAATCTTTGAACTCAATGACCTGAGCTACACCTACCACAGCTACACAGCAGCCTACGCCTTTGCACATGCACTGAACACGCTGTTATCCTGCCCACCAGGGAAAGGTCCCTTTACCAACGGAAGATGTGCTGACATCAACCACATCCGACCTTGGCAGGTAATGTCAACACAGAAAAATGTAGGAAATTTAGGGATGAATCATGGGAACAGCTTTGTGGTGGCACTGTTTGAATTTTTGGGCTGTGTTGGCTGGATAGCTTAAAAAGGATTGTGTAAATAGTAGTTGAATTTGTAAATAGTAGTTGAATTTGTCAGAGATAAACTATGAATTTGTTAGTAGTAAATTTAACAGTAATTGGTGTAATCTATTTTTCTATGTATTTGACAGCATTCTAATATATTCAGTTAAAAATTAACTCTACTCATAGCTTATACTTATGATAAATTGAAATACCACTAAAACGAAACCGATTACATTCAAAGTTCCTTTTATTTATTCTTTTTAGTTTTCCTCTATTCCTGGCAATTTACTTTAGCCTCCACTTCTCCTTTAGATTTCAGAAACTTTTATAACTTTGCACTGGAGCACTGTGACATAATTCTTCTTTTTGGACCTACTTCTGTATTGTAATTCTGTTGCTAAGTTCAAATTAGTGGCCTTTAGTCCAGAAAATAGCTGGATCCACGAACTGGTTAAACTGCTGTAAATTGAATGGACTTCATCTATCATCATGAGTGTGACGCTAATTTGTAAGATATAGACCTGCATGAGCGGTGGGAATGGGGCAGGGCAGAACAATGACCTGTGCGTGTCCGGTCCAATCAAAACTTTCTATTCAATGCACCATGAGGTAATGAAGAAAAGTTATTTTGTAAATTGGTGTTATTTTAATACCCAAACTACCAGGATTGCAGTGGGAGTATGTGATCCACTAGGGTTATACAATTTTTATTAAAATTGCGACTGCACCGTGATGATATGCAAGGGTGCCTCCCCCATTCCAGTTATGCCTTCTAATTGTGGACTTGTCACATCTCCTCCCACCTTCTCACTTGGAATCAGTCACGCTGTGTGTGCACCTTGAACTGGAGTCAGAGGGAGAGACATCATTGAAAGGACACTTCAAATTCACCGTGGAGTATATACAGGTTTCCAAATATATGCAATGTTACACAACAGGGTTGGAATTGAGACTACATGACCCATTAAGGGTTTGTCTGTGAAAAGCGTGGCTGCTCCATGGAGGGTATGCAATGCTGTCAAAGGTGGTACATGCACACCAAAATTCAAAGAAGTAAGAGTGAGTTTCAATCAATTTAAATGTTGTGTGCGCAGATCGGGTATCGCTCCCTGGTCCACAAGCATTCTACTGTATCATGAAAGCGTCCCCCTAGGGGAGACGTCCCCTCAGTGCACAGCTTGTTCTCCAGATGAGTGGAATGATCCCATTAAAAATGCTTTAAACCATTAATGATCAGACAATTGAATTTATTATTTTTTCTTCATAAATTCTTTTTGCAGTGGTAAACAAGTGAACTATCACAAGAGTTGCACAGGAATCCAAAGCTTGGCATTGGTTGACAATAAAGTAGGGGTCCCAATTGGTCAGTCCCAATGCATTTTGATAATGCATAGGTCGCCCATGGATTCTGTGGGAAACGGTGGTGATTAACTTTAAGATCTCAAACTTTCCCCTGATGGAGGGCCAATAGAGCCCAATTTGCTGTTTGTGACCACTAAAAATGGTTGTGCATGTGGCCCAATGCGCCTTTGACACATATAATGATGTCTCACGGGGTCGCAGTTGACTTACCAACTCTTTTCATGTCGCAAACGGCCCAATTCTCAGATTCTATGCAAAAAAGGCACATTTTGCAATTCAGTACCCTATTACCGAATCACAAAATGGGTTAGAGAATTGATATTAGGAAGGTGCGTGTTAAGGGCGTCCCTTCCTAATAGCGACTCACAGTGGTATGTAAGAATGTTATGCAACAAAAATATGGTTGTAAATCATTTGCATTTTACCACCCACTTGAAGTTGGTGGTACCCCATTCACAAACCATTCACAAACAGGAAGGGGTCCTTAGTGGACTCCTTCCCCTTTGTAAATATATGCAAAAACTTTGTTTAAGAGCACGCATTGGTCCCACGGACAACAGCTTACACTTAAAAAATGAAAAGAAAACTTCATTTTTGTTTTTGAAATGCATCCCATTTTCCTCTTAGGCAAACAGGCTGCATTTTCTTAATAACACATTGCTTTATTTAAAAGCAAATATAGACATGGGGGGCTGCTGTCTCAGCAGGCCTTCATCCCTGTGTTTTTAGCTATTCCCAAGAAGCCGCATATTAAGACCTATATCATAAATATTAATGAGGTAAGTCAACTGGGACCCCGTCGGACATCACTAAATGTGTCGAAGACGCATTGGGCCACACAAACGACCATTTTTATTGGTAACAAACAGCAAATTCGGCTGTTTATGACTACTAAAATGGGCTGCAGCAAGTATCAACCCTATTTTGTGACTTGGTAACCTGTTACCGACTCGCAAAATAGGGTTTGCCATTTGGTTTAAGGAAGGGTTGTGTTTAGTTCATCCCTTTCTAATTGCGAGTCACAGGGAAGTGTACCATTGTTTTGCATCCGGAATATGGTTGCAAAACAATTGCAGTATACCGCCTACTTCAAGAAGTTGGTAAGCCAGTCACACACAGGAGGGGGTCCTTAGGAGACCTCCCTCCCCCTTTGTGATTTTCCAAGAACAGGAAGTAGCCCACAGGGCCGACTCTCAAAAACTGAAACAGAAATGTTTCATTTTTCTTTTTTAAATGCATCCTGTTTTCCTTTAAGGTAGACGTACTGCATTTTAAAAAAAACAGCTTTAGTGAAAAAGCACACACACAACAAAGAGAAGTGGGGGACCAGGGGTGAATAAAGGCCCTGTTCTTGTGAAAAGGAGGTAAAATAAAAAGAATGATGACTCTCAAGTATACGGGAGCATAAAGGGGAATCCTACAGATTGTTTCTTGCTGCCCTCACACACCCCTAAGGATGTCATGGTACATCATTTGTCATTGGTCCTCGTTGGGCCGGTGCTGCAATGCCCTACGGGCCCCATGAAGGGTCATTTTGGTGGAGATCTTTTTTTTATTTTTTACGTATGATGGAAGGTGTGTGTGCAAGGGAGTTTGGGTATGTGGGGTGGTAAAAAGTAAGG
Source organism: Lissotriton helveticus (assembly GCF_964261635.1). NCBI lineage: Eukaryota > Metazoa > Chordata > Amphibia > Caudata > Salamandridae > Lissotriton > Lissotriton helveticus. Next base: position 1,692,534,624 of record NC_136069.1, on the reverse strand, counting down.
GATAAAGAATACAATGGTCTAGGAGTTACCAAGAAAACTATTTAAATGTGGAGGTTCTCCTGGCAGCATTTAACATGACCAAATACTGGTTGAAGCTACTGGTGGTGAGTGATGTGCCCAAGTAGCTTGGAGTGAAAAGTAGTGAAATCGGGTCAACATGTTTCGTGTCTAATGGTCCATAACGGAACCACAGCCCTTATTCAGGACTAATAAAAGGGGGATGGTGAACCTACCCCATACCTATGATGTGATATATTATGTTGTATTCCACAATAGTAAAGTACCTGGTGCAGAAGTAGATAAGTTATGATTGTCCACCTAGAAAAAAAATAATAAGCAAAGAAGATTAGAATGCAGCTTATCTCGTATGATATGTCATTGAAATCCTGGAAGTGCCAGTAAAAATGTCTCAACCTGTAGACATGCGCATGCTGCACGTAGCTCTCAAAAGTTGCCCACAAGATGTGGACAGTAAATACTGTCATCTCTTACACAGCACTTATGTGAGACAGAGAAAAACACATACAACAACACAGGGAGAATACACACATGCTAGTGTCACACTGTGGGAAGCCGTGTGACTCCTATGTATCTCATAAAAGGGGTCTTACCCTTTATAACAATCAAATAGTCCCCACTGATCGATGGAGAGTTCTGCGAACTGCTGACGATTAAACAGAAATGAGGTCAGGCTTACATGAGCATCAGAATTCATGTCAGGGAGCTATGCATGGCGGATTGCAATTTGTGAGTCACAAAATGGAATACATGTGGCCATTGGTCATACATGTGGACCTTAGTACATAGTTGTTGGCGATTTCGTAATAAGGAATTGCAAAGATTAGCTATTAAGTAATCGCAAAATAAAATATACCTACACATAGCCCCTGGCTCCCTGCAGGGGGCAGTGCTGCCTCCCACCACAGTCTTGGAGAAGTACAAGAACAAGATACAGATGAGGGGATGTTGAGAACAGAGGATCACGTTCAGGATGGATGTTTCAACTTCAATCGGGGGTTTTCTCTCTCTCCAGATTCTTCATTATTTGAAAAGGCTTCATTTTTTGGCTGGAAAAGGGGAGGAAATCTTCTTTGATGCAAATGGCGATGCCCTCGCCTCCTATGACATCCTCAATGTTCAGATCTCTCTAGAAGATGTCTTCAAGCTCGTCAAGGTGGGAAACTTTGATTCAAGGGCACCAGAGGGACAGGACATCACCATCAACAGGAGCGGCATCCTGTGGAGCGATGGGTCCTCTCAGGTGAGGTCAGTGCTTATAGGAATACGCACTAAAGTTTGCAGGTGGCAGCATGAGAACAGAGTTTGATGCATATCCTTTAAAAATACTTATTCCATATTGAACACATCTATGGAGACAAAACAAATTTCAGTCATTGAATTCTACTGCAAAATGATGTTTGTTTGTCCAAAATGCCTCCTTGCAGGACATTTAGCCACAGATCAACGGTTTTTAAAGATTACCAACAACACTCTACTATAAATGCAATGTAACAGGACATTGTGAACACCCCTCACATATTTAGCCAGTTGGCATCAAGCTATTTATTCATTCAGCACTAAGAAGGAGTAAGAAAAGGGTCAAGCTAAGGAGAGTGATTAAATGGTCAATTTAGGGGGACTGATAAGTTAAAACCAGGAAGTGTGTTATTTTCCAGAGGTTTCTTAGTTAAAGTAGAGGGGAGGGTATGATGTGAGTGTGCAGCACCCAGAGGTCTATTAGTTTGGGTTCTACATTCAGGAGGCTAACTTTCTTTTCGAAGCTCCAACCCTCTGTTTGAATAAGATTGCAATAAAGGCTCCAAGCCTGTTATTAGGGATTAACAACTATTTAATCTCACTCCGAACGTGAGTACAACAAGAATCCGGGAGCTAAATATTAAATTGCATCTCTCTACATCACTGACAGGTAATAAAGAATACTGCATGAACTACCATGTTATAAGGAATACTGCATCACTGCCATGTAATAAAGAAGACATACTGCATCACAGCATATAATAAAGAATACTGCATTACTGGCATGTAATAAAGAATACATACTGCATCACTGCATATAATAAAGAATACTGCATTACTGGCATGTAATAAAGAATACACACTGCATCACTGCATATAATAAAGAATACTGCACCACTGGCATGTAATAAAGAATACACACTGCATCACTGCATATAATAATTAATACGGCATTCTCGGCATGTAATAAAGAATACTGCATCACTGCCTGTTGGACTTGGCCCGCAGGGCTGGTTCACCCCTAAACTTTTTGCTGTTATTTGTGACCCTGTGTCAGTGATTTTTGGGTCTCTGCGCACTTTTCCCTGGGTCCCAGAGTGAAAGTGCGTGCGTGTAGTATGGCTGGCCTGCCCTCCCATAGGAATGCATGGGGAATGTGTGTGTCCCTGGTAGTTCCTGATGCGTGGGGAGTGCAGGCTCGAGTTTAGTATGTCTGAACTCGTGAGAGTGAATGCTGCGAGATGGTGTCTGCGGCATGTATGTGTCTAGAAGGGAAGTGCTACTTCTGGACATTGAGATATGTGTGCGTGTGCTGTGAGGGTGCTGGAGCGTGATTGGCTGGAGCTGGCTGGCATGCCAGGCTCCAGGAAGTCTGGATGGGTCTGCCCGGTGGTGAGTGGGAGATTAGCATGAGTGATGTGTGGGAGGAGTGTACCTGTGTCCTGGATGGGCTGGGTTTTCCCCACACAATGCTGGCTCCGCCCCCCTGTGGTGTGTCTAACGACCCTAGCCTCCCCAGTGAAAGAAATGGGTGGTTGGGCCATCAAGAGTGCTCCAGAGCCAGCTGCAACTGGTTTTCCCCCCACCCTGCACCTTAGACAAAGGATTTGTTAGTATAAGAAGGGGCTGTGTCCCCTTGGAAAATGTTCTGCTTTTGGATCCTGCCAGAGGGGGCTGTTGCTGCTGCTGGGGCCAGGAGGACCGCCACTTGGGGTGTCTCCCTGCCTGGAGACCCAGTGTGCTGGCTCTGGCCCAGCCTTGCCCCCCCTGCCTGCCTCCAGCCCTTGCTGGAGCTGTGTCCTGTCCTCCAGTGCTGAGGAGCACTGAGGACTCCTTGCCAGCAGCCTGAGAGCGCTGCTCTCTGCCCTTCAGCGCTGGGGAGCGCTGGAATCCCTGCATAGCGCTTGGAAGCGCTTTATTTTGGCCCTAGCGCTGTGAGCGCTGTGTTTTCATCCGGTGGCGCTGGAGAGCGCCTACCCTTCGTTCTAGCGCTGCTAGCGCTTTGAGAGCACAGCCGGTGCCCACCCGGCATCTGATCGCCCTGTGTGGCGGTTTGACGGCGCGGGTGCCACCCCGCTCATTGCCGCTTTGTTTGCCCGTTTTTATTGGATTCACGAGGGAGCCCACTCCTCGGATCCTGGGAAGCCGCCTGCCTGCCTAAGAAGCGAGCCGCCGCGCTGCCCGCGGCGACCCGGAAGTGGTAGAGGCCCGGCCAATCCCAGCGCGGCCCAGGAAAGGCCGACCGGAAGTCCCGCCTCCTCAGCCGAGCCGGGGAGGGAGAAGCTGCCGGCCGGGTCCCCGAGGCTCCCCGAGTGGAGAGGAGAGCCCCGGGACGAGGGGAAAGGAGCCCCGCGGCGAGAGGAGCCGCCTGCAGCCCAGAGCCGGTGAGTGTGGCCAGAAGCGAAGGGAGGGGCGCCGGGACACGTTGTCGGTGTCCGCGCCCTTCTCAGCAGCGCGACCTCGCGCCCTTGTGTTTAGAGCCAGAGAGGCTCTTAGGGGGCATTTGTCGTCCTGAGTCCCCAGAGGGGGGGACTCCAAGCGCCCCCACGTGTTCGAGGGTCCCCCGTGAGGGGCCCTGACGCCCGCATCATTGTTGAGGAGCCCGGAGAGGCTCCTGGGGGCCATTTTGTTCGTAGAGCCCAGCGAGGCTCCTACATTGGCCCCCCCATTTGCTCTTGAGCCCTGAGAGGCTCCCCCGCCCAGATGTCGTGTCACGAGCCCTGAGAGGCTCAGGGGCATAATTGTGGTTCAGAGCCTAGTGAAGCTCTTGAGAGACAGTCAGTTGGGCAGAGCCTGCGAGGCTCCAGCGTTGGCCCATTATTGATGATTCAGCTGCCCAGCACTTTGTGGGCAGCTGCCACGTTTAGGCCCTGACATTTGGACACAGAGACTGTCACAGGTGGTGACTTATCTGAGTTTGGCGCAATTGTGTGCTTTTACACCTCTGAATGTTAATGCATCATGTGTGTTGTTTTTACACCCCTACAGGAATTGAGACATGTAGGTGGTTGTTTTTCTCCCTAGTACAGGTGGTGCTAGTGAGGTCCTGTTACCAGTGATTACTGGTTGTGTGCTCTATCTGTATATTGTGTGCTACATTGATTTTACTTTCTAGAGTGCTATTTCTGAAAGTATTATTTCTAAAAGTGCTGATACCCCTGACAGTGGTCCAAGTGGCCCTGTCCTGTGCAATATCCCTTGTAAATTCCGCCCGTGCCTGTTGGCACAGTGTAACAAGATGGGTGTTTTATCTGATGTATATTTATTATAATACAAAGGCTATTTTTACATAACCTTGTGTGGAGTTTCCTTTGTGTTTGGTTGTTGTTGCTGGGGTGCGTGCGCAAATACTTAACCTACATCGCCTCCAAGTTTAGCCTTGCTGCTCGCGCCACGTTACCTAGAGGGTGAGTAGGGGTTATCTTGGCGTGTAACTCCCTTGCCCTGACTTGGGTGTGGTGGTCTCTGACTGACTTTGGCGAAAGCCCTGGCCAGCCGGGGATCCAATTTCCAACATTGGTGGCAGCGGTGGGATAAGGATTTGTGTTTGCGTTGTACCACAGTAGCGGCTGGCCGCACTTCAAAGCTCTACATTTTTAGATAACCACATTTTTGGGGATTATTGTTTTTGGTAAAATTCCATTGTTCTTCTCCTGAAGAGTGTCATTTTATAATTGTGTCCTGTACATTTGTCCCCCGCCCGGCTTCCAGAGTTTGGTACCTGTGTCACTTTGGTCAGGTTGAGAAGTCAGGGGTGGTAGAAACTGCCTTACCGATCCGAGGGGAGGGTGTGTGTGGATGAATGGTGTGTTTTCCTGGACGCATGAGTGAGTTCTTTTTTAAGGAGAGTGTGGAAGTTTTGGAATTGTGTACTCCTACTTCAGATTGCAAGGTCCCTTGTGTTGCACGTGTCTGTGAACATCCTGTCAAGATGGAATCTCCTTTTAACCTTTGTGGCCTGTTTAAGTACAGTGTGCATGAGTTGGTACGGTTATGTAAGGAGAGAGACATCCCAGTGAGTGAGTCAGACCCCCAGTCCAAGCTTAGGGATAACCTGATCCTGTGGCAGAAGAGTGACTGGGAGCGTGAGCACAGTGAGAGAGAGAGGGCCCGGGCCGCACACCATGAGGGTGGTGGGTCTGCGGGGAGCCCTGAAGAGTCTGATGTGGAGAGTGAGTGTGACAGTGGATGGGCACCAGCAGAGAGTGAGTACCCCCTAGATAGGGAGTCCCTTGCTGGGTCCAGTGTCAGATGTAGCACCCCATCCCTTTCCCTGTCCCCAGAGGAGTGGGTGGATAGGAGAGAAGAGAGGGAGCACCAGCTGGCCATGGAGAAGCTCCGGTTAGAGTATGCCAGAGAGATGGCGCAGCTGGGTGTGAATGAGCGGACTGCAGAGGCTGAGAGGGCCTTGGCCAGGGAGAAGATAGCCCTAGAGTGTAGGTTATCCCCTGAGCGCAGTCTTAATTTTCTGGATCCCCCAGGGAGGGTTGAGTCCAGTGGTGGCAGCTATTTAAATCTCAGTCTAGAAAGTCCCAGTTCCCAGAGTATGGTTCCTGTTTCCCCAGAGGAGGAGAATAGGTTGAGGTTTAGGAACCTTAGGAAACCTTCTCACCAGTCTTGGGTAGACTTTGAGGATGACTGTTGTGGAGCCCTGTGTGATTGGGTACGGGAGCCCACGAAATGTGATTGGGACATATTGTTCGATATGTTTCTCAGAGAGCAGTTGCTCAGTTGTTGTTCACCAGGGTTGCGCCAACACCTGTTAGGGTGTGGATTGTCTGAACCATGTGAGCTGGCAGAGGAAGCAGACCGCTGGGAAGGGACCAGAGGTTCTGTAGAGTCATTGGTGAGTGACTCCGAAAGTAGTGGCTCAGGGATCTTCCAGCCCAGCGTGGTGGAAGATGCTCAGTGTAGCCCAGCTAGGTCCCAGTATAGTGAGAAGGGTGTAGGGGCTGACTACCTGGCTCAGTGGAGCAGGAGTCAGTGGGTGGCTGAGAGCCCCCAGAGGCCCGAAGCCCTGTCTCAGAGCCTGGGTGGTTTCTTGAGGGAACACCAGGTTGGGGACCTAGGCTGTCCTGTTAGCCCATTTGAGGAGGATCTCCTAGTGAGTAGAGGACCTGGAGCGTCTGTAACCAGAGCTCCTGTGGTTCTAGAGGCTGGCAGTACCGCTCCGGTAGGGAGGGTACAGGAGTCCAGCGTGAGGAGTGATTGGGGGATGAGTTTCCCAGTGGATGCACCAGTGGACCAGAGACTAGCCAGTTGGGCTAGATCTTCTTGGAGGGACCCGGGTGGCACCACTTCTGGTCTGGGGGATCGTCACGCACTGTCAGGTGGACAGAGGGCGGGAGATCTGCGCCAGACAGACAGTCACGCAACAGATGTGTCATTTGTTAGCCTCAGGGGGATTGTGTGTGAGTCCCCAGAAGTCCTGGAGTGCCAGGCAGTTGTTCCACCAAAGGTTTTAGACCGGAGGTTGGATGGCCAGGTTCAGGATCAGCCTGACCTGAAGGGTAGGACGACTGTAGCCAGTGTCCTGACCGGTTCTTCTTCCAGAGGAACTTCTCCAGGTGGGAGAGGGCAGACCTCTGGAAGGGGGTGCAGAGGGTGGGAGAGCCCACCTCTGACCCCGGTGCAACCTGAGGGGTTAAACCCTAGGTTGGAATGGCGTTCTAGGTGTCCCCCTCGCACGGGGAGGAGGAACCCTAAAAGAAGAGGAAAGGGGAGGAGCGCCTTCCCTGAGACTCCTGGTCCACCTGAGGTTGTAGACCCTAGGCTGGAGAACCAGTGGCAGTCTAGCCCTGTCTTGCAGACAGGAGGAGTGGAGAATGGCTGTTATGTGCCTGGGGTTACTACCCCCCACTTCGTGAGTAGGCAGGAACCAGTGGCACCTGGGTGGCCTAGGGCCTGGTCCTGGCCGCGGACAGCTGAGGAGTACCAGTGGGGTAGCCCAGCTGGTCCTTACAGTAGCTTTAGAAGGAACCCTAGGGGTTCACCGTGGCATAGAACAGGAGGGTGTCCCGGCAGTGGCGGGCCTGCGTCCGTGTTCTATCGCCCCAAGCAGGGAAGTCCATCACGGTGGTGATTGTTCTCCTCTGCGTTTTGGCTGGAAGGGGGTTGTGTTGGACTTGGCCCGCAGGGCTGGTTCACCCCTAAACTTTTTGCTGTTATTTGTGACCCTGTGTCAGTGATTTTTGGGTCTCTGCGCACTTTTCCCTGGGTCCCAGAGTGAAAGTGCGTGCGTGTAGTATGGCTGGCCTGCCCTCCCATAGGAATGCATGGGGAATGTGTGTGTCCCTGGTAGTTCCTGATGCGTGGGGAGTGCAGGCTCGAGTTTAGTATGTCTGAACTCGTGAGAGTGAATGCTGCGAGATGGTGTCTGCGGCATGTATGTGTCTAGAAGGGAAGTGCTACTTCTGGACATTGAGATATGTGTGCGTGTGCTGTGAGGGTGCTGGAGCGTGATTGGCTGGAGCTGGCTGGCATGCCAGGCTCCAGGAAGTCTGGATGGGTCTGCCCGGTGGTGAGTGGGAGATTAGCATGAGTGATGTGTGGGAGGAGTCTACCTGTGTCCTGGATGGGCTGGGTTTTCCCCACACAATGCTGGCTCCGCCCCCCTGTGGTGTATCTAACGACCCTAGCCTCCCCAGTGAAAGAAATGGGTGGTTGGGCCATCAAGAGTGCTCCAGAGCCAGCTGCAACTGGTTTTCCCCCCACCCTGCACCTTAGACAAAGGATTTGTTAGTATAAGAAGGGGCTGTGTCCCCTTGGAAAATGTTCTGCTTTTGGATCCTGCCAGAGGGGGCTGTTGCTGCTGCTGGGGCCAGGAGGACCGCCACTTGGGGTGTCTCCCTGCCTGGAGACCCAGTGTGCTGGCTCTGGCCCAGCCTTGCCCCCCCTGCCTGCCTCCAGCCCTTGCTGGAGCTTTGTCCTGTCCTCCAGTGCTGAGGAGCACTGAGGACTCCTTGCCTGCAGCCTGAGAGCGCTGCTCTCTGCCCTTCAGCGCTGGGGAGCGCTGGAATCCCTGCATAGCGCTTGGAAGCGCTTTATTTTGGCCCTAGCGCTGTGAGCGCTGTGTTTTCATCCGGTGGCGCTGGAGAGCGCCTACCCTTCGTTCTAGCTCTGCTAGCGCTTTGAGAGCACAGCCGGTGCCCACCCGGCATCTGATCGCCCTGTGTGGCGGTTTGACGGCGCAGGTGCCACCCCGCTCATTGCCGCTTTGTTTGCCCGTTTTTATTGGATTCACGAGGGAGCCCACTCCTCGGATCCTGGGAAGCCGCCTGCCTGCCTAAGAAGCGACCCGGAAGTGGTAGAGGCCCGGCCAATCCCAGCGCGGCCCAGGAAAGGCCGACCGGAAGTCCCGCCTCCTCAGCCGAGCCGGGGAGGGAGAAGCTGCCGGCCGGGTCCCCGAGGCTCCCCGAGTGGAGAGGAGAGCCCCGGGACGAGGGGAAAGGAGCCCCGCGGCGAGAGGAGCCGCCCTGCATCCCAGAGCCGGTGAGTGTGGCCAGAAGCGAAGGGAGGGGCGCCGGGACACGTTGTCGGTGTCCGCCCCCCCCCTGCCCCCCTCAGCAGCGCGACCTCGCGCCCTTGTGTTTAGAGCCAGAGAGGCTCTTAGGGGGCATTTCTCGTCCTGAGTCCCCAGAGGGGGGACTCCAAGCGCCCCCACGTGTTCGAGGGTCCCCCGTGAGGGGCCCTGATGCCCGCATCATTGTTGAGGAGCCCGGAGAGGCTCCTGGGGGCCATTTTGTTCGTAGAGCCCAGCGAGGCTCCTACATTGGCCCCCCCATTTGCTCTTGAGCCCTGAGAGGCTCCCCCGCCCAGATGTCGTGTCACGAGCCCTGAGAGGCTCAGGGGCATAATTGTGGTTCAGAGCCTAGTGAAGCTCTTGAGAGACAGTCAGTTGGGCAGAGCCTGCGAGGCTCCAGCGTTGGCCCATTATTGATGATTCAGCTGCCCAGCACTTTGTGGGCAGCTGCCACGTTTAGGCCCTGACATTTGGACACAGAGACTGTCACAGGTGGTGACTTATCTGAGTTTGGCGCAATTGTGTGCTTTTACACCTCTGAATGTTAATGCATCATGTGTGTTGTTTTTACACCCCTACAGGAATTGAGACATGTAGGTGGTTGTTTTTCTCCCTAGTACAGGTGGTGCTAGTGAGGTCCTGTTACCAGTGATTACTGGTTGTGTGCTCTATCTGTATATTGTGTGCTACACTGATTTTACTTTCTAGAGTGCTATTTCTGAAAGTATTATTTCTAAAAGTGCTGATACCCCTGACAGTGGTCCAAGTGGCCCTGTCCTGTGCAATATCCCTTGTAAATTCCGCCCGTGCCTGTTGGCACAGTGTAACAAGATGGGTGTTTTATCTGATGTATATTTATTATAATACAAAGGCTATTTTTACATAACCTTGTGTGGAGTTTCCTTTGTGGTGGGCCTTTGGTTGTTGTTGCTGGGGTGCGTGCGCAAATACTTAACCTACATCGCCTCCAAGTTTAGCCTTGCTGCTCGCGCCACGTTACCTAGAGGGTGAGTAGGGGTTATCTTGGCGTGTAACTCCCTTGCCCTGACTTGGGTGTGGTGGTCTCTGACTGACTTTGGCGAAAGCCCTGGCCAGCCGGGGATCCCATTTCCAACACTGCCATGTAGTAAAGAATAATGCATCACTGCCATGTAATAGAGAATACTGCATCACTGCCTTCTAATAAAGAATACGGCAGCACTGCCATGTAATTAGGAATAAAGACTGCATCACTGCATATAATAAAGAATACTGCATTACTGGCATGTAATAAAGAATACACACTGCATTGCTGCATATAGTAATGAATACCGCTTCGCAGCAATGTAATAAAGAATACTGCATCACTGCCATGTATTAAAGAATAATGCAACACTGCCATGTAATAAAGAATACTGCACCACTGCCATGTAATTAAGAATACATACTGCATCACTGCATATAATAAAGAATACGGCATTCTCGGCATGTAATAAAGAATACTGCATCACTGCCATGTAGTAAAGAATAATGCATCACTGCCATGTAATAGAGAATACTGCATCACTGCCTTCTAATAAAGAATACGGCAGCACTGCCATGTAATTAGGAATACAGACTGCATCACTGCATATAATAAAGAATACTGCATTACTGGCATGTAATAAAGAATACACACTGCATTGCTGCATATATTAATGAATACCGCTTCGCAGCAATGTAATAAAGAATACTGCATCACTGCCATGTATTAAAGAATAGTGCAACACTGCCATGTAATAAAGAATACTGCACCACTGCCATGTCATTAAGAATACATACCGCATCACTGCATATAATAAAGAATACGGCATTCTCGGCATGTAATAAGGAATACTGTATCACTGCCATGTAGTAAAGAATAATGCATCACTGCCATGTAATAGAGAATACTGCATCACTGCCTTCTAATAAAGAATACGGCAGCACTGCCATGTAATTAGGAATACAGACTGCATCACTGCATATAATAAAGAATGCTGCATTACTGGCATGTAATAAAGAATACACACTGCATTGCTGCATATATTAATGAATACCGCTTCGCAGCAATGTAATAAAGAATACTGCATCACTGCCATGTATTAAAGAATAGTGCAACACTGCCATGTAATAAAGAATACTGCACCACTGCCATGTCATTAAGAATACATACCGCATCACTGCATATAATAAAGAATACGGCATTCTCGGCATGTATTAAAGAATACTGTATCACTGCCATGTAGTAAAGAATAATGCATCACTGCCATGTAATAGAGAATACTGCATCACTGCCTTCTAATAAACAATACGGTTGCACTGCCATGTAATTAGGAATACAGACTGCATCACTGCATATAATAAAGAATGCTGCATCACTGCCATGTAATAAAGAATACAGCATCACTGCCATGTAATAGAGAATACATACTGCATCAATGCATATAATAAAGTAAACTGCATCACTACCATGTAATAAAGAATACTGCATCACTGCCACATAAGACAGACTACTACATGTAATTAAGAATGCTGCATCACTGCATGTAATAATGTATACAGCATCACTTACATGTAATAAAGAATACTGAATCACTGCCATGTAATAAAGAATACTGCATCACTGCCATGTAATGAAGAATGCATGCTACATCACTGCCATGTAATAAAGAATACATACGGCATCACTGCTTATAATAAAGAATACTGCATCACTGCCATTTAATAAAGAATACATACGGCATCAATACATACGGCATCACTGCTTATAATAAAGAATACTGCATCACTGCCATTTAATAAAGAATACTGCATCACAGCCATGTAATAAAGAATACATACTGTATCACTGCATAAAATAAAGAATACTGCAACACTGCCATGTAATCAATAATACGGCATCAGTGCCACGTAATACACACTAATCCATGTAATTAAGAATGCTGCATCTCCACATGTAATAAAGAATACTGCATCACTGCCACGTAGTAGAGAATACTCCAGGTAATTAAGAAATGCTCCATCACTGCATGAAATTAAGAATACTGCATTACTGCCATGTAATAAAGAACACTGCACACTTGAATGTAATAAAGAATACTACACCAGATGGGATGTGTTTCCCGTGTTGTACTCGAGAAGTAAAATAGGACAGATCATTTAGGTGAGGTTATTTGGTTTTCATGAAAATATAAATTCTACAAATTAAAAGTCAACCGTGATCACTCATTTATACTATAACATAATACAATTCCACTCAGCAAACATACACAGGAGCTATTTTCTCGAAGCCCTCATCTGTACATGCAATTTTATTCAAAAGAGTTAACTGGGGTAAGAGGAGGAGACACATGGGTTGAGAACTTATGGGGAGGGGAAAGCTGGGCTTCCGTTCTGAATGCCAGCCTATACTTTTTTCAAGAAAGCACCAAAGTTATATTAGTCCAAGGAAATTGCTGCAAGAGGTTGCCCCACCCGACCCCAGTCTCTGAAGAGCATGACATTTATGACCAGTGTAGGACTGGATTTTTGAAGAAGAATGAGTGCCACTCGGACTGATATCTAAGGACTATGTGGCATATTTATCAAATCTTCATGGAGCGCAAGGAAGCAAGCCACCTTGCTGTGCTGCGTTGCATGAAAGGGAGACGGCAGGAATGCACCATATTTAAAATTACACAGCGCATTCCTGCTCTCCGTCTGGGCTGGCGAACAATCTTCTGCCTAGCATCAACGTTTTCTTTCTCCGTGTATCTCAGAATGCAGCACATGGAGAAACAGGAATCAATTGAGGAGAAATAAGCATATTTCTCCTAGTTACGCCTCCCCTGGGGAGATGTAGCATTTTGGGGCATTCCCAGGTCTACCGGTAATGGTAAATCTGACAGTGCGCAGAATTCCATGGATGGATGATGGGGAACACCCACGAACACCCGTGGAATGCCTCCCTGGGTCAGACTTACACAAAGCAGCGATTTGCAGTGACTTCCTTTACTCCACATTTACCAAGCCATGCAGGGCCACATAAGGTATCCTTGCTAACTTGGTAAATGTCATTCTAAGTTTTGCATTGCCCTACACCCCTTTGTTTATTGTAGGGCAATGCAAAACTATGATATATGGTAAATATGCAAGCAAATGTGGGTGTCTGAAGGCTGGATGTTGTTCTCTGAGAGACTGCGTGTTGTGCTTGGGTGAGTTCTCAGGTCGTGCAGTAGGTAACAGAGGGCAAACCACGGTCTATGTGTGACTCCTGTAGGGCTTCTAAGGCTTGGCTGGGTGAGTGTTAGGACCAGCGGGAGGAGACTGACGAAAAGCTCAGGGTCTTTTGAGAGCTGCTTCAGACTTTTTAAAGAACGCTGAAGATAGGGGCAGTCTGAGGGTCCATGTGGGCATGCCCCTGGATTCTGAGCCATGCTGGAGGTGTTTGGGATCATAAGTCATAAAAAGGGTCTCAATGAGCACAAATGGGTTGTTAAAATACCAGATGTCTTAAACAGAAGGCAGGCTGTCTGCAATATTTAAGGGCTAAATGGACATGTACGGTAGGCAGGCTGAAAGCCTGCTGGGGTTATCTGAGAGACAGTTAGGGTTTCTGAGGGTGGTCTTGTCTGATCCAAAATGAAAGTGAGGGTGTCTTATAGCTTGCTGAGGGTCTACTGATGCCTGCTGGGTATATCCACGTGGACGCTTGGGGTCTCTATGGACATCTGGTGAGATCTGATGAACAGCAGGGTGGCTGAAAATGGGAAAGTGGCATACGGAGGTAGCTAGTGACCAATTAAGGCTGTCTGAAAGTGGGTTGAGTCTCTGAGGGTATTATGGAGATCACTCACTGCCACTTCAGGGAATTTGAAGGTAGGCCAAGGTGTTTGAAAGTGGACTGTGGTTGTCACAATGTAGACAATAAGTTCCTAAGGCCTGGCTGAGGATCTTTGAGGACCTGCTGGTGCTTTCGTTGAGCATGCCAAGTTCTCTAAGGACCACCTGGCAGTGATGAATGACTTGTTTCTGGTGTTGGATAGAAAGATGTGGCCCATATCTGTTGAGAGGACAATCTCAGAGGGCTTTCTGCAGGTGGATGAGGGACATTTAGAGGTCTCTGAATCTCCTTAATGGCAAAGTGAGGTTGTTTATGGAACAGCTTTATCTTTCTAAAGACATACTGTAACCAAGTAAGGCCTAGCTAGTTGTGCCTGATAGGGATACTGGGGTTATTTGAGAACCAGCATTGGGTGGCTGAAGGCCCAGTGAGGTCTCTGAGACATTCACTGATTCTTGAAGGCTTGTAGCAGAACAGTGTTCCTCATCAATTATCCATGTATCATTCCTGGTGAGGTAAAATGATGTGTCTATTAAATTCCAGGATTTCCCATTAATGGCAGACTCAGATAAATGTGTCCATACTGAATGCTTTTGGAATCAGAATTTAAGATTCATTTAAAAAGTAGGTGACCAGACAGGTCCTTGCAAATGTTACTTGTCAGTTAATTGTAGGCTCTGGATTCCCTTAGTACCAATGGAGAATCAATATGCTCAACTCAGAGAAGACAGAGGTCCTTGTCCTTGGACCCTCCCCACCGCCTGAGACAACACTGCCCTCGGAAACTCACCCACCTCGACTGACCACACCCAGAACCTCGGCATCATTCTAGACTCCTCCCTTACCATGACCCCACAGATCAATGCCGTTGCATTCACCTTCTTCAACACCCTCATCCTCTGTAAGACCTTCAAGTGGATCCCACCAAAGCTAGAAACACAGTCACCCATGCACTCATAACTAGCAGACTGAACTACGGAAACGCCATCTATGCTGGAATCAACAAATTCCTGCTACACAATTCCAGACTGTGTTTGTCCTCTGCACCCCAAGACATGAGCACATGACCCAACACCTATGAGAACTCCACAGGCTCCCCGTCAAGAAGAGAGTAATCGTCAAGCTACTCACACACGCCTACAAATCGATCCACAACATTGGACTCAAATACCTCACCGAAGGAGTCTCTTTGCATGTACCCAAAAGAAACCTCTGCTCCACTGACTTCGCCTTAGCAGAGATCCCGCGCATCCACAGAACCAGAGCAGGTGGAAGAGCCTTCTCCTACATCGCAGGCAAGGCATAGAACGAGCTCCCATTCAATATCAGACGCTTCCCCACTCTGAACACCAATCTCCCGCCAATAGAAGCAAAAGGGGTAGAAGAATTGATGGACAAAGTGAAGTCTGGTTCACCTCTAGACCCAGCCCACCCCATATCCTTAAAAGAGTTACACCTGTCATCCTTCCCTAATCAGGGTGATGAACCAGTCTCTGGAGATGGGCATTGTCCCTGCTGCATGGAAACACACTATCATTAAACCCCTGTTAAAAAAAGCTAAATCAGATCCATTGCAACTAGGCAATTACTCCCCTATTTCCCTGCTGCCTTACTTGGGCAAGTTACTGGAAAAGCATATGAACCGATCATTGTCTTAATTCCTAGAAACTAACCAATGCCTCCACCCCATTCAGATGGGTGTCCGGGCACAACACAGCACAGAGTCAGCTCTGTTGGTGGTGGTGGAGGAACTTAGAACATCATTAGACCAGGGAAAATCAGCTGCCCTGCTCCTCTAGGACCTAAGCGCTACCTTCGACATAGTGGACCACCATATATTACGAAAGAGGTCTCAGCCATCGCGGTGCAGGGTACCATGCTCAAGTGGTTGGCATCGTTTCTGGAGGGAAGAAATTTCCAAGTATTGCAAAACACTACCCTCTCTAAAATTATGTCATTAAGGTGTGGGGAACCATAGGGTTCCTCATTAAGCCCCACATTATTCAATGTATATATGGAACCACTTGCTAAGATTGTCCAAGAATTCGACATCTTCATGACGTCCTACACGGACATTACTCAGCTGGTGATCTCCTTGGATCCAAAAAGCAGCAGGGACTCTGAGAGACTATCACCCTGCATGGACAGAATCAAGGAGTGAATGACATAAAGCTGCTTAAAATTAAACGGGGACAAAATGGAGGAAATTATCCTCGGGTACAAGGAACTTCCCAGGGCCCCCATAAGCTGCCCCAAAAGTTTAGGCAGCCCACCCATACCTAAATAAATAATCAAGAATCTAGGTTTTTGGCTAGAAAATGATCTTTCCACGGTGACACAAACTAAGAAAGTTGGAGCCACCTGTTGGACTACTTAGAAGCCTATGAAAAATCCTAGCTAAGTTTCCTACTCATCTCAGGAAGACAGTAGTCCATTCCCTAGTCACCTCACGGCTAGATTATGAAAACTCATTATTCCTAGGGGAACCAAAATATCTGACCACAGACTACAGGTGGTCCAGAATGCAGCGACAAGGTTGCTGTGCTATGATCCAGGTCGTGAGTCAGTACAAAAGCACCTGAAGGGGCAACATTGCCTTCCAGTAGAGGCCAGAATCAAATTTAATTCACTGGTCATGACGCACAGTGCTTTACATAATAGGGGCCCTAGGAATATCAAGAGTCTAGTATTACGTTATATCCCAAATAGGTATTTGAGATCAAGCTCTGAGGGACTTCTAAAAGCTACAAAGGCCAGTAGGGAGAGGTGGGGATGAAGATCCCTCTGCCACCTAGCTCTCCAACTCTGTAATTCTCTACCACAGGAGTATCAGACACTGGGCAAAGAATCGCAGTTTTGCAAAGCAATTAAAACATGGCTGTTCAAGCAATAACTTTAATGTATGTCCGACTGCGCTCTACAAATCCCATATAATAATAATAATAACACCTCCAATCCCAACTATGACTAACCTCAAACAGGGAGTGAAGAACTTTATTGCCTGTATTACCAATTGCGCCAACAGCATAGTCCCCATCAAGAGCAACATCCAGAGACAATCCTATAAAAAGGCCAGCTGCTACACCCAAGAGCTCAGAACAGTGAAACTTTTCCGCGACAAGATAGCAACCATATACAGTAACTTCGAACCCCAATGCACACCTACAGACTTCCTCAACAGATTCACTACCACTCCAAACAACAGGCACCACAGACTGACCACCTGCAACTTCCTCTCCACTCAAGACACCACCTTCACCATGAAATCCATCCACTCGGAGCTCCCACAGACTCATGCCTGCACCACATCTTCAATCTCGGAAACCAAAGGATCGGCGAGGAACTCACCACCCTGCTCAACTCCTCTATTACTATCATAACATTTCACGACACCTGGTAACATGCCAAAGTCAGACCACTACTCAAAAAACTGTTGCAGACTCCAACAAACTCAAAAACTACTGTCCAATCTCCCTGCTCCCATTCCCGGTGAAGGTACTGGGAAAGATCATCTACAAGCAACCTGGACCAGAACCAGCTACTCAATATCTCCTAATTCGGCTTTCATGGCAATCACAGCACCGAAACTACCCTAATCACAGCCACTGACGACATCTGAACCCTCCTTGACCGAGGTGAAATAGCAGCTTTGATCCTCGTCAACCTCTCAACATCCTTTGACACATATCCCACCACAGGCTGATCGAAAGACTCCAGCACTTCGTCATCCAGGGGGCCATGATCAGATGGATCAGCTTCTTCCTCACCAGAAGAAACAAGAGGTTTTACCTCCCACCTTTCACCTCCGAACCCAAGGAGATCACCTGCAGTGATCCCTAGGGTGCATCCCTCAGGCCCACACTTTTCAACAGTTATATGACCCCACTGACCAACATTGTCAGATTCCATGGTCTCAACATAATTTCCTATGTATACGTAACCCATCTCATCCTCTCACTCAGCCAACAACACCACCACCACCAGAGCCAACTTTCACAGATGTATTACAACTGTCACCAACTCGATGAAGAATAACTGCCTGCAGCTGAACACAGAAAAGATGGAAATATTGATCTTCAGCAACAGCAGCAACACCTGGTGGCCATCAGACCTAGGACCCATACCCACTCCCTTCGACCATGCCTGAAACCTCAGAATCATCATTGACAACAAACTAATCATGAAATCACAGATCAACACCATCCCTCCACCTGCTTCCTCATTCTGTGAGATCTTCAAGTGGCCATCCCTACACACGAGACGCACAGTAACACAGGACTCATCATCAACTGACTGGACTACGGCAATGCCCTCTGCGTAGGAATCGTCAGACACCTTCTACAGAGATTTCAGACCATACAGAATAATGCCAAAGCCAGACTCATCCATGACCTTCCCCAATGAACCCACATCGCAACCCACCTCAGGCAACTTCACTGGCTCCCCATACAGAAGAGATGCCAATTCAAGTTGCTGACTCACGCATGCATGCTTCTACACAACCAAGGACCCGCCTATATTAACTACCTTATGAGCTTCCACCCATCGTCGAGATGACAACGCTCTGCTGCCCTCCCACTTGCCCATACTGCCCACATCTACCGAAGCAGAAGTGGAGGACGCTCCTTGTTCCACATCACAGCAAGGACTTGGAACAGCCCTCCACTCAATTCTGGACATCACCTCTTTTCCGGAATTCCGAATAAGCCTTTGGGGCCTGCAGGTACCCAAATAAACTGTTGGGTTATTAGCTGTGCTTTATACATCCTGATTGATTGATTGATTGATCAATTGATTGATTGATTGATTGATTGATTGATTGAGAATATGTATTGCATCACTGGAAGTGTGTAGTGCTTTTTTTGTATTCACACTGTAGGTGGAAGCTGCACCAAAGGAATTACTTTTCATTGGCTCAAAAAAGGAATAACATATCTTTCTATGTTTAAAATGGTCACGAGAGCAAATTTATAATTAATGTAGATTATATTCCTCCTCCTTTATATATTTTGAGTTTAACCATATTATTTTTAAGTCAACTCTTAATGAGAATCAGGCCTTGAACTATACTGTGTGACAAGTCAATTACACTGCTGGTCAAGCCTGCCCTTGGGAGGAGAAGGGAGGGGATTCAGCATTGTTTAATTAACTAACACTTTCTGACAGGCCTGGGCATGGCCTTTCTCACAGAAACAAAGGGAGGGGAGCAAGGCCTTTGGCAGAAAACACAGTAGGAGGGGCTCCATTATGGGGTTTGAGGGAAGGAACCAGTGTGCTGTATCAGTGATGGCTGGAGTTATAGACTTTGAGAGAACTGTGACTGACCAAAGCTTGACTTCCCCATATTGGAAATATCAGGATGCAGTGCAGGGCAATGGGCCAGGGGTGGAGGGATGATATGGCATCAGTGATTCCCACTGTCTAGATCTCTCCACTTCTACTTTTAAACCATTGCACAGGGGGAATAATTATGGGGACCTAGGAGATGCACCTACACCTTTCCTAACAATAATATAACTGAAAATGCAACTCCTAAACCACACTGCAATTCTGCTCAAATCTGGGCCTCGTTGAAAGATTTATCACTTCTTCATTCAAGTCCTAGATAGTCCGGAAGACTTATATCCAGGTAGGGGTCTGTACCAACTGCTCCTTGGTGTGCGTTGTGCAAGCTATGCTCTCTGTATTGGGATCATGTGTGGTTTAAAAGTGCTGACTGCCAAAGCTTTTTTAAACTGGACATCTTGTAGATCAGTGGTTCCCAACCTTATGACTTCTGAGGACCATCACGTAATCCTTACTGGAACCCAGGGACATCCACTGAACCCACTGAATCATTATTGGAATTTGGGGACCCCCCCACAAGTCATACTGGAAGCCGGAGACACTGGCCTAAGCATTGTCGATGATTTGAACTGCAAAACAACACACACACAAAATACAGAAAAAGCATTTATCAAACAAATTCACAAATGATTACACATTTTATTTAATTTGCAAACACATAAAAAAGTATAATAATAATTTTAATAGAAACGTTGGAGCTTTTGTTAATTCAATTCTCTTTGATGCACCTGCCCTGCTCCCACAAATCCATATGAGGATACTAATTACATTTTTGGCCTCTAGTTTCAAATTCCTTACACATTTACAGTACATTTTAAAAATTTCAATTGTACATTTTGCTTTTTTTATTGATATACTCTTTATTAATCTGATAATATTATTTAATTTTCTAATTAGTCACGTACACCCTTTAGGAGGCTTTGTGGACCCACATGGGTCCCTGGACCGCAGGTTGGGGACTACTGTTATAAAACACTAATCTTAGCTATTAGCCTTCAGTTACCCTATCTCCGTAGAAACCTACCCTGCCTTGTTTTATAAAGTGTGCCCCATGCATTTGGCATAAGGGATGAGAAAGACACATGGCTATATATACAGGGGCAGCACCCATTTCTATTTCTATGTGATGAGGCCAAGAATTGCATAGGAAGAAGCCATTTTCATCTCTTTATAGGAGTCTGGTTGCCACTGTAATGAACTAGGACAGTGCCTGGGGAAATGCTTCCTCCATGAACATTAAAACCCTCTGGTTGATGCCGCTCCAGAGTGTCAACCACCTGTTGGACACATCTTTATCACTGGGCAACACTGTCCCATCCCACTGCATGTTCATTGACTTCACTTACTGCAGGTAACAAAGGGCCCAGGTCCAGCTGTGTGGTCTGACATCAAGAGCTTTTTGAGAAAGAGAGATATGTAGCTTTGAAAACTGGCAAACTCAAACATGATTATTCCAATAATAATAATAATGCATATGCACATAATCTACCTATTGTTTAGATTCACAAAGCCATTACTTACAGATACAAAAGGCCACATTTATGATTTGTCAATTATTTTACTAATGCAAAACAAACATAATCCCCTCTGCAACCCTCTCCCATCCTGGAGATGGTTACATATTTACATCTGGAGTCCAATCCTTGGCTCCTGTTCATTGCATATACAGGATAAAAGGCACTACTTTGTAACTTTGCAGAATGTGAAACTGTAGATGGGGTGGCCATAGATGAAGCTGCCCACAGGTTCAGTAGAAGAGCCACCGGATGCCAACAGTACTCCTACCAAGGGCCAGAGTAATCCCATTTCCATTTTTGGGAGAGAAGGGAAAGATAGCACCGACAAATGTCCCTGTGTTTGTTTATATGGAACTAATGTGCTTCTTTTTGGTCTATTTCTTGCTGAATTAACTAATTTAGTTTTAGTAAACTGACCACAAAACATGATTTTAATCTAAGTTAGAGTGAAGCAGTTATATTGTTGATGGATGTTCTGACCAATAATTGTATGGATTAAGGGCTGGACACAAGTGTCAGTCCAACTTCAGAGATGTGGCCTGCACTGTTAAGGCGCTCGCGGGCAAAATTTCCCAATTCGTATTTTAGGGGGCACATTGTGTGGAAAACTATAGAGATCTTTATGAAAGAGCAATCAGGTTTTAGTGAGTCCACAATTTATCACTGGGGGCATTTGATTCTGATTTCTTGGAGCCTCCACAGTGCACATCTTCAAACTGGAAACAGCTTCAAGCATTTGACCTTCAGGGTAGCAAGGCAGACCAGCCCTAGGCTGACTTCAGAGATTGACCTGACATAGGAACTGAGAAATCAACCTCATACTTTATAAAACTCAATAAACCAATACCCTCTCAGTACTTTTACTTTGAGCAGAAGTACAATCTTTAATACACTGCTAAATCTATATTCAAGAACTCATATATGAAGAGTTTCATATATAAATGGTTTGTAAGCTATTATTAATGACAACCATCCAGACATACTGACTTTTATATGGGTTACCACCACAAAAAACCCTCTGGGTCATATAGTCTTGTGAAACCAGTCCTCTATTTAGGGACCAAACCACCCCTGACCAGAACTAATCTTATACTATAAGTATCTTCATAGAGAGAACAAGAATTCACCAGCCATCCCCACCTAGTTACTGATGCTAAGGAACTGGGCAGTGAGGCTGAGATGGGTACGTTACCACTCATGAGTCCACAGATACCTTCCAAACATCCATCTACCTATCCATGGCACGCAGTTTGTCGGCAGTTGCGCCTTTCCATGTGGTTTCTATGAAGCGAGTATGACAGCAGACAGAACATACCACCAGATTCATCATTGTCCCGTTTTGTGAGTCCTTAATAGCGATTATTAAGGAATCGCTATTAAAGACTCGCAAAATGGGATTCATGTACAAATCGCAATTTAATTTGCGATTTGTACAGCTTCCTTATTTGCGATTAGCAATTCTCTAATCGCAAATAAGGATGCGATTTCAAGGGTGCCAGGGGTGTCCAAAGGACACCCTGTAACACTCCTGAAATGTAAATGTAAACTGATGTTGCGCACACACATGTCCCAAGGACATGTGTGTGTGTAACATATCACTTAGAAAAATGCACTAAAGTGCATTTTTCTAAGTTTTCTCTATTTACCACGAAGTCACACTTCGCGGTAAATAGCGGCCAAAAATAGCGAATTCGCAATTCAAAAATGGTTAATGAATTGCATTTAAGGAATCTCAAATAGAGATTCCTTAAATGCAATTCCTCGCAATTTAGTGATTTCGTAATTTGCGATTTTTGCATTTGGGATGATGAATCCCAAATGCAAAAATTGCGCTCGCAAAGGGCCCGATTCTCAGAATCTGGCCCTTTGCGAGCCAAATTCCCGTTGATGAATCTGGCTGTTAGAATCCATTCTATGTATTTGTCCTTCCTCCTATGTTTCTTATGTCTGAGGCTACATGGCATACTCAGTAGTCCATCTCTGCCCTCTACGCATGTGTTACAGACCCAAGGGTGTGATTGTCACATTGAAGCACTCATGGTACCGCTAGGAATCCTCATGCTCTGTTCCGTCGATATATCATTATATATTTGTACATGGATCTCTTTTCACATTCTTTTTCTCTCCTTTCTCTATGGACACTGCATTTTAATATTTTTATCATCTCTTTTTCTCTCATGATTCTTTCAATCAGTGTATCTCCTTCAGTGTTTCTCTCTGATCTGTCAATGCTGTTTGTGGTCTTCTTCAGGTCCCGCGCTCTGTCTGCAGTGACCCCTGTCCTCCGGGGTACCGTGTGGCTGCCAGAGAGGGGCAGCCTGCCTGCTGCTTTGACTGTGTCCTCTGCTCCCATGGAGAGTTCAACAATGGTACAGGTGGGCACACATATTATGCTGACCTTAGAAGGATTTATTATATTCACATTTCATATGATATGCCACAATATCTGCCAATATCTAAATATCAACACCAAAAATCTATAATCCTTTTTCAGAAGTTTTACATCAAGGTCAGCTTTTCCTAATGGGATTTAGTATTATACAGAAGGCTTTTTGGTGATGGCATGCAATCTGAGAATACAAATGGCAAAAGACAATTTATTTTGCATGTTACTTAGTGCTCTAATAGGGACTTGTGATATGCACTACATTCAGATGAACAGTATGCCTTTTGCTTGGCAATCTCTAGACCACTGTTTCAGGAGGGACAGCTGATCAGGTCAGGAATTGGAAGTGTGAAGAAATGACTGGAGGCATAGATTGGGAAATCAATAGATTTAGAGGTGCATAAAGGAAACTGGACCTCCTGATTATAGGAACACGAGAGAAGCTACAGGGTGAACAATACAAACATTGAAAAGGATGTCTTCTGCTTTTTATCCCTACATTTTTGTTCTGTATTTAGTGAAAAAGGATAGTGGACCCATTTGGATGCCGCTTGTTTAGCCTGGGATGAGATGGGGTAGAAGAGAGCCTTCCTGTACAGTGGAAGTGTATTGCCTTCATTCCTGTGGTTCTGAGGGTGGAGTTCCACATACTGAAGTGAGAGGGTGGAGTCAGAATTAGTTTGATAAATTCCATGAATACTTTCAAGAAAGGGACTGAAAATGATTTCCTCCTGAGCTCTGCCTTTTGGTGGATGGTAGGGGCAGGGGCAACAGTGGGACTGTAGGTTCTGTTGCTCAAGGTGGGGAAGTTTTTTTGGGCCAGGCCTGTTCCTCTGTCCCTAATTGCTATGTTGGGAAAGTTGGGGTACAGTATTTTCTCACTCACTGGGCCCACTATTTTGTGGGTGCTCCTGCTTGGAGCCATCCCCAGTACTCCCTGATGTGAGAAGCATCACTTTACACAAAGGCTGTGTTTAGGAGGGCAGCCTAAGGAGGACACTTGAAAGAGTACAACCATAAACTGGATCTGAATCAGGACATGGTGGATGCACTCTCTATAGAGGAGTTTGCAGTGGTGATTGTTCACCAATAGGAATGCATTCAGCTTGGTAATATCTCTGTTCTTGCAGTTTGAAGAGCTACAACTTTAACTTGTATATGTAAAGTGTTCTGTATAAAAGGAACTAGAAAATGAAATACATACAATTATAAAAATGGTTTATTGCATGTAGAACAAATATCTGAGTTAAAATGTTAAGGTTAATTCCTGAATTCCTCTCCTGTGCAGGTAGTTCAAAAAACTCCCAGCAGGTAAATTAGCTCAGTGAGGTACCACACAGGCATTTAGCGTGTGCCTTAATTATTTTTGGATTTCTAATATCACTATATGTCGTAGCTGTCCCACTTATGTTAAGGTGTTTGTAGTTATACGGTGTTAGAGCTCTCAACTACTGTTACTTCCTAAAATCAACTTATTCTCTTTATTTCCAACCTCAAATGTGTGTGTGGCTTTTTCTGAGCCCACTAGCCATTAAGGTTGCTGTATGTGACACAAATGTGAAATCACATGAAATGAAATGGCCAACTTCCTGCCGCAGGGTGTGCTCTACTTTGCCTGATTATTTCCCCAGATTTGTCCTATTGTGCTGTAGGTGAGGATGGTAGGAAGGGGGGGAGCTTGACAACAAGGGAACTAGAGAGAAATTGCTAACTACAAAAGTGGCAGCTCACCTGTTCCCAGGCTTTGACGGTACAAAGGAACCTCGTCGGATGCGTAGCGGGCTTTCTCAGCTTGAATACAAGCTGTCACTAGCTGGTTCAGTGGCAACAACCTTCAGAGCAACCCTAACAAAACTGAAATTATACTGTTTGGCCCTGACCCCCTACCTGGTTGGTTGGGACTGCTGCTCTGCAGATTGCCTGCCTCCCACCCACTGAATGCAGTCAGGAACTCGGAGGTACTATTTGAGGATGACTTGACTATGAACATGCATATTGCCTCGGTAGTCAAGTCATGTCTTTGGATCCTCAGAACACTGAAAAGCTTCCTTTGCTACCTACCCTGGGATGTGCAAAAAGCCATAGTTCAAGCTTTGCTTCTATCCCATCTGGACTACCCCAATGCTCTTTATCTTGGTTTCTGATGACTTCATACACTGCATCCAAGTGGTCCAGAACACAGCTGTGCAGCTATTGTTCAAACTTTTTTTAAAAAGTCATCTTCAAAGCTTTATTGACTGCACATCATGCCCTAGCTGAGGCGGTTCCAAAAATGCTTGAACTTAAGGTTTTGCATGTTCTGTCACCCTAGACCATTCCTCTCAATGAATGCTCGATTTCTGGATGTTTTGTCATTGAAGAAAAAAGACAAGGGTCACCTCTTTCTCCCTTCTGGTAGCCAGTCTCTTGAATCAGCTCCCTCTCCAACTTAGAAACACCCTGAATGAGACTGCTTTCAATAATTATTAAAAACTCAGCTATTTAGCGATTGATTCTTTCACTTTACTAATTTTAGTGCTAGCACACTTGTGCATAGCTGTGCGCTCTATAAATACACTCATTCATTCATTCGCCTGTCGGAGTGTGTTCTTACAACCTGACTCCTCCATTTCACACTCAACTTCTCCCACTTTCTTAAAGTCACGCCCCGATCTACAACATTGTGCAAAGTGCCCTTTTCTTGCACAGCTTTTGCAAAGCACCTTCCTTGAAAATTGCCTCATTCCTCATATTTCCACAGTGAAAATACTTCCCTTGAAACCTTCCGAGTTGTTACAATGTTCAATCAATATATCAATCAGGGAATTGTAAGTGCAAACACATTCTTCATTACAACAGAGGAGACAACATTGAGAGTCAGGTTGTGGAAGGAAAATCAATTCAACATCCACATCCACAGAGCCAGAGCAGGTGGAAGATCCTTCTCTCATATTACAGCCAAGACCTGGAACAAGATATCTGCAGACATCAGACTCGCCCCTGCCGGAACTCCTTCAGGATGGCCCTCAAGACCTGGCTCTTTGGCTAACAGATCTGCGAACCCCCACCCCCCCACCAGCGCCTTGAGACCCTCACGGGTGAGTAGCGAGCTCACAATTCCCTGATTGATTGATTGATATAGGCACCATACACTTCAGCAAACCGATAGGCAGTGATCAGAACCAGGACGCCCTAGGGTAACCGTTGCATTTAGGAAATCAAATTAACATAACATTTAGTATGCATGTGCAGCCTGCAATGCTTGTTCCTGACATGATGATGCGCCCAGCACTCCTCACACACACACGTCTCAACATTGGACCCGCTGCACGAGCACCATAGGGCAAAGACATGGCCTCAGGCAAATAAAGCTTCACTCAGAACAGGTACAAAAAACATTTATATGTAGTACCCACTGCAGTCGCTATGCCGTGTTGGAGAAAGTTAACTCCTTAAATGCAAAGTAGCTGTAACAAAACTTGTTGAGGTCCTAGAGCTGGGTTCTTAATTTATTCAGACTCGCTCATCACCGGTGTTAGGTTCCATGAATGTACAGACATTTTAGTAAGTGTTTGAGCTTTAATACATTAGAAGTAAATAGGACCCCATCCATAAACATCCTTCAACCGTCAGTCCTTCTTTAGGCAGGCTGACCTTAACATTTCCCTTGCTAGGCAACACTTCATGATTCCACGATGCGATTCCAGAATGCCACATAGATAATAAAAATGCATCTAGGGCAGGGTGCATGGCATTTAAAAAGTACGACATGTGAGCTTATGTTTTAAATGTCCTAGCAGTGAAGAACTCCTAAAGTTGTTTTCACTGTTGTAAGGCCTACCTCTTTCATAGACTAACACTGAGATGCTTCATTACATTTAATGCACACTGATTTTAGGTAGGAAGCAGGTAGTAAAATACTTCTTGGTCTCTTTGAATTGTAATTCAAAATATTCTTTAACAGTAGAGTCAGATTTTAAGCTACAATTAAAAATATGCCCGTTTATTTGTGCCCAAATCCACTGTGCCTTTCTGCTGGTAGATTAGATCACATGGCTCTGCTGTTGTGGGTTATGTATTGCTGCCAGAGAATGAGACAAAAGAAGCCTGGGTATGGACAAGGTGGACCATTCTGCCTGGATGGTAGAGACGGGTGAACCAAACCCCACTTGCTCTTCAAAGGTGTTGAACCTGGCCCTCTCTGTAGGATCACGCTCAAACGTTTTGCATTTACCCTCTCCTTTTTTGCTGAAATTGTTTTTGTTGGCCTTAGGACTCTGTGCACTTTACCACTGCTAACCAGTGCAAAACATCCTTGTGTTCACTCCTTAAAGTTGGTACAATTGGTTTACACCTGATTGGCATATTTAATTTATGTATACGTCCCTTGTAGTGTGGCATACCATATACCTAGGGACCGTAAATTCTACCAGTGGGCCTGCAGCACCTACTGTGCCACCCATTTAAGTAGCATCTCAAAACATGACTGATGTGTGGTTATATCTTTCAACTTGAGCATGTCACAATCATGGCTTGTAGCAGTAATACTCCGGACTAATGAAATGGCAGCTGAGGTGTTTGACTGAAAGTGATATATGCTTCAACCATCTTAGATGGAGTTCCATGACCTTGTATAGGCACTCTGGAAAAGTAATCAGAAGGGTTATGGTCCTACCTGGATGATCACAATGTTATGATTGTACTCTTGTAAACATAGTCTCCATCATTCAGTGTGAGAAGGCATCTTTGCCTTTTGATTTCCAAATGTAGTTAATAAAGCTTGATGATCATTTACCAGCGCAACAGGCTTTCTAACAGGAAAACATGGAAATGTTCACAAGCTCATACCATTGCTAAACTTTGCTAAACTTTCTTTTTCAATAGCACGCTCTGTTTGGGACAAACTCTTACTTGCATATGCCACAATATGCCTTCAAGCATTCGGGTGACCGCTGTGCTGAAGCATGACGCCTTACCAGACTGGCCTAGCATCCACAACAACCTCTGTATGAAGCTTTGGATCGAAATAGGCCATTTCAGTAGCATTTTCAATGGCTTGTTTGATTTTCATAAAACCTATCTCACATTCATGTGACCATTGAAATGAATCATTTGTCAACTCTCTCAATGGAGCACTAACAGTAGCGATTTCTTGTATATATTTGAAAAAGTAACTGGCCACGGCAAGAAATGAACGCACCATAAAAACATCTTGTGGGCATCAGCGTTTGACAGCGCTTGTACTTTAGCAGGATCCAGTGTCATGCCATCATCAGAAAATATGTGGCCAAAGAATTTTAACTTGGTCTTGTGGAACTCACACTTATCGGCATTCAAACTTAAACCTGCATCCGCAAGTAAACTACATATTTCTGTGAGGGTTCAATCGTGCTCTTTTTATGTAGCTCCTAAAATCAATATGTCATCACTATAATTTAACGCATTCATGACAGACTATATTTTACGTTAAATGATGCCTTGAAAAGACCTGCAATTGTCTTCGAGTTATAACTGATGATAACCAATTTAATTGCGTTATCATGTCAGCAATGAATAGATCTGGTTGTTGCTTTCTTCAATTGCCTTGTTTGTCTAATGCATGTCAACGCATAAACATTTAGCTTTTTCACTATCCTTGTTGGGCATTACCACCATGGGAGAAACCCATTGTGAGGGACCAGTAGACCACTCAATGATATCATGCTTAAATAATGATTCAAGTTCTTTTTCAACAGTATCTTGTAAATGAAAAGCAATTTGTTTAAATCTTGAGCAACAGGATGGACATCCTCAGTAATATGCAGCTTTACTTTCATAGTCTTATACTTTCCTAATCCATGAAATAAGGAAGGAAATTGACTTACAATTTCATTGTGAGCATTCATTTTGTAGTTTATAGAAATCTGTCCCATTTCGGTAGCTGTGCTGAAACTGAGCAGACAGGCATCTGACGCTGCGCCTGGAAGCACTTGGATGGGTGATTGCTTGATCGGTGTCTTGTGTTTCCTGAACATGCAAATGAACCTTCACTTTTTAAAGGAGTCGATGTGGCCCATGTATGCACTTTAATTTTTGATGGCGTAAGCTCAGGTAATGGAAACAATGAATTATATTTCTCATCATTTATCAAAGCACCAGTGTCGGTGATGAAAGCTATTGAACAAGCAATTATTTTCAGTGAAATCCTTGGACAATGTTTGGATGACTTGGAGATTTGGCATGTCGATTTTTCTTTGGCTGACATCTTTCGTCATATGCGGCCATTCCAGCATGCGCACACTTTTCTGAGGTAAACCTCGACATGGCACAACTATCTTATACGCTTTCACTTGATTCTGATCTAGAAGAACCACTTGGCGATGATTTAGATGACAATCAACTTTATTCAGTGTCCATTTTGTCTTAACTGATGTTGCCACTTGGCCTTGTGGGTATGCATTGAACGTCGCTTCTGGAACGTTACAGCGGACATTTTGTCATCGCACCATGACACGCTCGCTTTTTCCTTTGCTCTACAAACCAGCACAAAGTGGTTCTCCTTCCCAGAGCCTTTACATATCTGTCCACTGGCGGGACATTTACCTTCATGTGGAAACACATATCTACATCTAAAACACAACTTCTTCTTACATGTGGACATCACCTTTTGTCCTTCAGTCTTTGGCTGTGGCCTACTTTTCACACTCATGACTGGGCACCTCCCGCCTCCATGTCAGCATCTTGTCTTTCGGCATGCTCTGCAGCTCTGGCAGCCATTAACACTCACTCCAGACTAAGAGATTCTCGCAGCATTCATTTGTTTAAATACATCTAAGATGTATAGCTTCTTCATCATTAAATCACTTGAACTTACAATGTTTGATGAGTCTGTTGAGTTTCTCCACAAATTCATTGATGGTTTGCCATTTTTCTTTTGTTCTTGACTGAAAACATATCTTTTGTAATGTACATTGGCAACTGGATTGAATTTGTGATTCAAAGTTTCTTTAATCTGACAGTATGTCATTTTTTCGTAAGTTTGCAACATCTTTATTATGACTCTTTTACATCATCACAAGCAAGGTATTTGAGGAATTTGATCATCTTTTTATTATCAGTCTCTTCAAGTGCATCAATGAAATCTTCAAATGTCTCTATACACACAATCCAACTATCACCAATATTTTGCTTTCCAAAGGTGGTGGTGGTGGTTTCAGGAATGCAGCAGTTTTGTAGACCATCACGAAACTTAATGAAACCTCTGGTGGATCACTGGGACTTGTTTTAAACAACTTACCTGTGAGGCCTTGTGACATACTGGCCTCAGGATCATCTTTAATGATAGCTGTAAACATGAATTTCTTTTCTGCCGTCTAAAAAAAAGTAATTATTCCGAGAGTCACTCTCGGCTCTTTGGTCTTCAAATACCTTTTAAGTTATTCTGAGCCCCACTCAGCAGGTTTGGTGGCTGGCCACTTCATGTATGGATGGCTTGGTAAGCACTATTGAAATGACTCCTTGATCCACTTCACCATGTGCATCTGTAAGACACCTCTTGTAATGGGTTTAATACGTCAAATATTTCTTTTCTAAATGTCAATTTCACTTTCTGACACTGTGTTTGTCTCTGCCTTGCAGCAAGTCTGTTCATATCATTATCTTGCAATTTCCGATTATCAATGATTCCTCTTTGGAAACCTGGATATATCCGCCTTCAGTGTAGGCACTCCGTATAACGTATGACTTGGGCAACGCAAAACCTTTATGTATGTCCTGGCCAGCAGGTTCTCAGCAAATGTGTGTGGAGTCTCTGCAATGCTTTTGTTATCGTCAACTGCTTCCCAGCAGCTGGAGCTGTGCTTTTACTCCACATGCATTAAGTGTTGCTACCGCGCGTTGACAATGGCGTATCTGGCACACATGAGCAGTTTGATTGGACAGTGGCAAACTCTCTGGGAGAGCACTGCCAACCTATGGGTTAATTAACCTCTATCTTGTTGCCATTTGTAGCAACTCCCCAGCCTGGTTACCCACCAATGATTACACCACATTCAGAGCTTAGTCTTACACGTCTTCATTCCTCTGTGTGTAACTGTGCACTCAGCATTCGAAAACAGTCTTCATTACATTCCACTCTAACACCTTTGTTAGAGCTCTATGGAATCCATCAGGAGCCAAAAAGGTTCCGCAATTACTAACTCACAAGTAACTACAACAACAAAAATTAATAGCAAATTACTTTAATTTGTGTCCTTCTTACAAAGAGTCAGGAAAACAGGAAGGCAAGCTGAAAGGAGGGCAGGCACATCTAGCTCCCCCTCTAACTTCACCAGTGGTGTATTGCTTCAACTGCAATAATGTATGTGTATTCATTTGAATCCCCTGTACAAATATGTCCCTGTATGTTGCATAAAAAACCTACACACAGCTGCGGGGATTAAGAGTATTGGATAGTTCAGCATAACAAATATAGGAAAATCCTACAATAACTTGAAGCGTTCACTCAGATCACATCCATGAAAATAAAAAGTAGTAAAAACCTATTTGTCACACAGGTGTACACAAAGGAATAATGTTGGTGTGAAAACCGAACAATGTCATTGATATAAGCTAATAAATATACTGAATTGTACACTGACACATTCTATGTTCTTTGAATAAAACAACAGAATCTGCACTTGGTGAAAGCCCAATAGTGACTCAAAGTCATTGAGTATTAATGTTTTGCAAAATGTGTTTGCTTTATAATAAATGCTAATTTTATTTTCCAAATCATTTTTGCAGATCTTGCCAGATGTTTGAAATGTCCAATTCACCAATGGTCCAATGAAAAAAGAGATCAGTGTTTCCTCAAAATGACTGAGTTCCTGTCCTTTGAAGAACCTCTGGGTCTGGCACTCACTGGTTCTGCTGCCTGTTTAACCATGCTTGCAGCTTCAGTACTCTGCATCTTCATCAAGTACAGAGACACTCCTATAGTCAAAGCCAACAACCGTGGACTCAGTTACCTGCTCCTTGTCGCCCTCATGTGCTGCTTCATCTGCTCCTTCATATTCATTGGCCGTCCCACAAGGCCTTCCTGCATGCTGCGACAGACTGTCTTTGGCGTCATTTTTTCAATTAGTGTCTCCACTGTTTTGGCTAAAACGATTGTTGTAGTTATTGCCTTCAAGGCAACCAATCCTACTAGCCTTGCAAGGAGGTACCTGGATTTCAAAGTACCAATGTCTATAGTAGTGTTACCTTCTCTGGTGCAACTTCTTATCTGTGCTCTTTGGTTGTTTACATGTCCCCCATTTCCAGAATTAAACACCCAATTATATAATGAAAAGATTATCTTTGAGTGTAATGAAGGGGACACCACCTTCTTCTACTGCATGCTAGGGTATATGGGCCTCTTGGCCACAGTCAGCTTTATAGTAGCCTTTATCTCAAGGACTCTCCCCGGAAGCTTCAACGAGGCCAAGCTGATCACCTTCAGTATGCTGGTGTTTGTCAGTGTGTGGGTCTCCTTTATTCCGGCGTACCTGAGCACACGGGGGAAGTACATGGTGGCCGTAGAGGTGTTTGCCATCCTGTGCTCCAGTGCTGGACTGCTGGGGTGTATATTCTTTCCCAAGTGTTACATCATTCTTTTAAGACCTGAAAGAAACTCCAGGAAATATATTACAGCTAAATCATAATTTGGTACTAAATGTAACAAACATTGATGGGGAAAGAAAAGAGCTAAATTTATTAACATAATTTAAATAATTGTTTCAAATGAAAAATTAAGAAAATCAAGAAAGTTATGAGTTATATTTGCAAACTGAGTTATGCAGTATTAATGTTGGTTTTTAATATTAAATAGAATGAATGGCACATCCATATCAAGTTCTCAATAATTCTTCTGGTGAAATATCCACAGGTATTACTTCTGACCATTTTCTCATATGAAACGAGTACAATAGTGCAAAAGTATTAATAGTACGTTTATTAACTGCTTGCGTGTGGCAGGAATTCCAGCCCTGTGCGTGGTCGTGACGGAAAAATACTGTCATCACCACAGCCCAACCGTGACTCATGACGGAATGGTTCCATCACGAGCATGGAAGGGGTTAATTTTGGAACCAATTAAGCACTTCAAAAGTTGCATAGAATATCTACATCTTCCCAGGAACAAACACATTCTCCTGACTGAATTTGACTAATTGAAATCAACTTTGTTTCAAAAATGTTTTTAAGACTGAAAATAACCTTCTGGAGGATAATATAAATTATGTTTCATCATACAGAGTGTTCCAAAAGACAGAGTAAACTCTCTATTCATTTTAGGGGAAGATAAAACAATTGTTTCAGACAACATCTCATTTGAAAAGCTCTTCCTTAGGACTAGTGGATTTGCATTGCATGTAATGTTCTTTTATTAGACACACAGTGTACAGCTTTAAAAGTTTGGAGTTATGCCTAGAGACAGAGGTGTGTGGTCATAAACAGAATGACATAGAGAACTTCAACAAAATGGGTTTTCTGTAAATTCTTTTAACTGTAACTGAGTGGAGTCTGTGAGTGTATTTCTTGATTGGCAGAGGATATGGCAATTAATAGCAAGACATCCATTACATATGGAATGTGTTTAAGTTATAACTATACATTGAATGTGCTGTATAGTTGATTTAAGGATGCCCATTTCTTAAATTGTTAATGTTCATTTCCTGCCTCAATAGATGGCACAAAAACAAACACACTTAATAGTGTTTTCAAACTTTATTTGGGCCTTTACTGAAGCTTGATTTCTTGCTAGTGTTAAATCTTATTCCTGGTTATAATTAATCCTTCAAACTTGGAAGTGGATTCCTCATCATATATCTAATAAGATATCTCTCACCCCAAAGATTAGTATTATCAGACACAAAAAGCCAGTGCTGTGATGAAATTGACATTTTATAGAGGCAAACATACTACTGTATCTGTTGTGTGTTACATTTGTGAAAATCAGTGGAACACACAGTGTGCCCCAGGTAGTCCACACCCTCTACAACCCAAATACAACCCAAATCAATGATCACCTTAGGTGTTACATTTATTTAGGTTAGATACCAAACATTCAACATTTCAGATACTCCTCTGCATTTTGTTTTTATATTATAAAGTGTATGACCAATGATATTGTTTCTCCGGTCACGTTTAGAGTTTGTCAGTTGTAAGGCACTCACAGACACTAATAAATGTCCCACTCCAGTGCACTTACAGTTTAGAGGTGGGGAAATGGCCAACTTTCTAATGGTATGGGGAAGCATACGTCCATCAGTCATAATGCTTACAGGTTTGCACATTGGAAAGCATGTCCTAAAAAAGATGGCCCTAAAAATTCTGGCTTTTTTTTTGTTCACAAAGAGTTAAAAAAAAACACTCCATCATGCTGGCAAAAAGTGCACTCAGATCCAGTTCATTGTTTTTTGTTTCCAGAAAAAACAACTTTGAGGCTTTGCTGGTTTACTACTAAAAACTAAATTTGCAGCCAGGCTGGCATTTTATTTGAGTAAAAAAGTGCTCATGCCATGCCATTTTGAGTGCTATGTCTAAAAGACACCTATGATACTACTGGGGTATTCTGTATATGGAGAACAGGTTGCCAGTGAGTAGGAACTTCACTACATCATGGGTTGGTGGAGACCTCTCTGGGCCTGCGAAACCCTCATCTGTCTAAATGAACTAGCAGAAAAATATATTTTTTAATAATAGTTTGCTTTAGCATACAG
Organism: Lissotriton helveticus; assembly: GCF_964261635.1. Lineage (NCBI taxonomy): Eukaryota > Metazoa > Chordata > Amphibia > Caudata > Salamandridae > Lissotriton > Lissotriton helveticus. Next base: position 1,692,500,075 of record NC_136069.1, on the reverse strand, counting down.
TGTTTTACAGTTGTTTTGTCTTTGTTTTATTACCTTTGGAAAGATAACATTCCTCAGGACCGTTTCTAGCTACTGCTTGTAAACCCAATGTGAAAAATTGGAGTGTATTTGAACGTTTGGGCACAGAGGACGCCAGGAGTACCGACGGAGAGCACGGGGCTCCACCTACCTGAGCTGTAGCCAGGTGAGGCGTAGAGCGTTCCTCCTACCCCTAAGCAAGGAGGACTCGAACCAGTCAAGTGACACCCGGTTCGGTTGCAGGAACGTTATGTAAAAAATGTTTTACGTTCAAATACACTCCAATTTTTCACATTGGGTTTACAAGCAGTAGCTAGATACGGTCCTGAGGAATGCAACAGGGCACCTGGGCGGTTCATAGTCTGCAGAAACATGTCAACCAAAGTAGATCATCCTCAGTAGTTATTTGTTTTTCTACTGTATCTGAGCACTTTTTAGCGTTGGAAACATAGGAGACATTTAATAAAGTTTCTTTTTTTTTCTCCTATTTTCTCCAATTTTATATCTCTTCACTATATCACACCATTGTTATTTTCATTTATTTGCACTGCTTTCAGTTTTCACGGTTAACAGCCTTACACCTAATGACACACTAGCGCAACCACTATTATTAACATCAAGTGGTTGTAGGATTGCTCTCCTTGGTGTGAGGAGTCCCAAATGATGAACAGGGCGGAGCCGATCGAAAAATGATGGGTATCTTTACAAATGAGGCGATATCCTTGATTGATTTTCTCTTTCCTGTTTTATTGTCTTCCGTTGTCAGTCAGGCTAAACTCAACATTCTTTTCTTAGACCCACAATCTATTTGTGTATTTACAACTCCTAGTGGCCACTGCGCAGGGGCCCCTCTCCCACACCCTCAGAACATGCTGGGACCCTTGGCATCTTACTCAACAGCAAGTTCACCAAGGAAAAACAGTTAAACACAGTATCCTCAGCCTGCGTACTCACTCTCTGCATGCTCTGGAAAATGTTGAAGAGGCTCCACGTCAGATTCAGACAAAGCATCACAAATGCCCTCGCCATCAACTACCTGGACTACAGCAACACCCGTTACATTGGGGTCACCTATCAACTGCTGAATAGACTTCAGACCATTCTGCACACAGCAGCCAGGCTACTCCTTGACCTCCAGAGGCGAACCCACATCATCCCATATCTTAGAACATTCCAATGGCTCCCCGTCCACAAGAGGTGCCAGTTCAAAATGCTGACCCACACCTTAAAGGCCCTGAACAACGAAGGAGAAGCCTACCTTACCCAGAGGGTAAACTTGCACCAACCTGTCAGACAGCTGAGCTCTGCATCCCTTGCCCACACTGCCTGCTTCTGTTGAAGCAGGAGCGGTGGCTGCTCCTCCTCCCACCTGGCTGCCAAGACCTGGAACGGCCTACCCCTCCACCTCCGGACCTCCCCATCCCTACAGGAGTTCAGAAGTAGACTATAAACCTGCTGTTCGACTGACCAGGCCCAGCAGCATATACCCCCAGGGCCTGGATACCCGGACAGGAGATAAGCAAGGCTAAGTAATAATCAACTAAATAATTAATATTAAAGTAATAATTCATTTTTAATTAATACTTTTTTAATTAACTTCCCACCCTATACCCTTCAACCCCAGCAGCTCAAACAAAAATAAAACCAAAAGTATAATGTTTCACCATTTACATAATTCACATTTAATTAAGTAATTAATAATACATGAATAATTGTGAATTAATAATTACTTACTTAACCTTCCACCCTATACCCCTACATACTTAGCAAACAGACCCAAAACTTTACAAAAAATGACAATTAGTAATTTCATTAAGAATCATAAATTAATTAAAATTACAAACTGTATTTAAAATATTAATAATAATTTTATAAACAATAATTGGACATAAAATTTGTATTTGAACTAAAATATATTAAGATAATAAAAAACGAATTACTTACCTGAAAAAATTGATATTGTTGACAATATTTCTGATTTCTGATATTTTTATATCACAATTTGTTTCTGATATTTCTCCCCCAATATTAAAAACTCAATATTTTGTCCAAATGCCACCCCAAAGTAAGCACTTTAATGACACTTGACTTAAGCTAATATGTGGGATTATAAGGTTGGTCCACTCAAATGATCCTCCTTGGGGAATGATTTACTTATCTTAAGCAACACATTTCTGTGATTAAAGTAATAACAAATGTAAAAGAAGCTGGAGATGAATGCAATCAGCACTGGGAGAATTACCTGATTCTGCTTACACCTCTTTCTTCACTTTAATATGAATTTTCTTCATTTGTCGTATGTTACACAATCTACTACTGATTACGAACTAACCATTGTAGATCAAACAAATAATTATGATCTAGTTAGTTCTGGTTAGCCCATGGAGCCTTAGTCTTAGTAGGCCTACATAGAAGCAATACAGGTTGTGTGGGAGTTTCTCTAGTTACTCAATAATCAATTATTATTTACACTACACAAAGGGTATAACACCACACATGACACAGCTAGTTATCTAGTCACTGTTTAATTGTTAATCTGTTACTGTAGAGAGGTAGTAATTTCACCCAGATGTGGTTAGTATACTGAAATGGAGGACTTTGGGATGTGCCTAACTCCGCAGCAGCAAAGATAAACATGACATACCTCAAAGTATCTGGACAGATTCTTTGTCCTTGTCACATGCCCAACACATTTTGCATAACATTTTTTTAAAGTAGCAGTTATTCCAAGATGGAGCTCAGGAGTCTGGAAGAATGACAAACTTGTTGCATTTTTGCAAAGTCTGAAATCTTTTACAATAAGAAAATGCCTCCAGTGTCACAAACATTTGGGGGCACATGCATCATTCATACATTTAGCATTTCTTAATTTGCGAAAATTACCGAATCGCAAATTAGGAATTGCAAAATGCTATGCATCATTTTTTTCGGAATTTATTTGTGATTCGGTAAAAATCGCAATTTTTACCGAATCACAAATAAATACCGAATTCCTAACAGCTTTTTCGCAAATCCCATTGATTCCTATGGGCCGAAAGGCCCATAGGACTCAATAGGAAGGCATTTACGAATTCGCAATTTGTTGATGCATTCCAAGGGTGCAGGGGGGGTCCAAAGGATCCCCCCCTGCACCCCTGAAATGTATTTGAAAGTGCATGTTTCAAACACACATGTCCAAAGGACATGTGTGTCTGTAACATGACAGTGTAAAAAATGAATTTTTTTGCATTTTGAAAGATTTTCGCAAATTAACACGAGGGTCAACCTCGTGTTAATTTGCACTTCCAATTTCAAAATTCGCATTTTTTTTTTAATTGATGCATTGCATTTAAGGATTCGCACAAATGCGATTCCTTAAATGCATTCGCATTTTTAAGAAATGCAAAAAAATGCGAATATTGAAAAAGTGTTTGATGCATCCCAAATACGTATTTTGGAAGTGCAAACGGCCGAATTTACCGATTCGCACCGTTTGCACTTCCTAAATAGGTTGATGCATGTGCCCCTTAGTGCATTGTATGAAAAACACTGTTCTTCTGCATGGCGGTATATTAACTGGTGCAACCAGAGGTTCCACGACGGAAACACATGAAATTGAAGACAACTTTAAACATAACTGGGGTGAACTGAGTAAGGCACACATTTAAATAGAAGCGGAGTTTACGGCAAGGCTACTTTGTTGCTGAGTACAACATTGCATATATTTTGCCTAAACTACTACACTTTGTTGCAAAAAAGATGGTATGGATAATATAGCACTAGTGTACATCCACAGGACAGCAGTATTCCTTGTTGATGAAACAATTAGTTGCATGTGTATTGATTTCTTTTTGTTTTACAGTCTTAAGATTCTCCTTTATCAATGTAATTTAAGAAGTGATACTATCTGCATAATAATTCTACAGATTGTGCCAAAAAATGTGCTTGGAATTATATCTTATTCTAATTCATATATAGTTACATCCTCCACGTGAGAACAGGGAGACTAGAGCCCAGCTGTACAACTGGAGTGTCTTCCTACTGGGGTACTGAGGCATTCAGACTGTTGGGACCAGACTGGGTATCAAGTAACCACCCTTTCGCAGTAGGCTGTCAGAATACTGGGGCAGTGCATTAAAGTCTGACTGAGGGAGGTGAAGGGACCACATGCAGACTCAGAATTTAATAAATCACAGTTTTTTGCACAAACAGCTAGATACAACACATACAACGCAGAGATACTCACATCAAGATGTCTTTCTGCCCTTTTCCAAACAGATATCTGTTCAATAATAAAGCATGTTGTAATGCTTTAATACTGTTAAGTTAAAGATCACTGATTGTGTTGTGTTTGTTCAATGTTATTTTGATAGCTAATGCAATTATTTGGTGCTTGGAAGACACATTGACTTTGTGAGCCATGTAAGAAATTGGAATACTGGTTGAGGGGGTGAAACCTTTACTCAAGCAGCAATCACAACCCTTGTTAGGGTGAGGTACTCCGGCCCCAACAGCGCTAAGGATGCCTGGCTTCACCCTGGGGGTGCCCAGGAGTGGACACTTCATAGGGAAAGCCAGGAGGGGTTCCACAGCGTTATGAGTATCAGCACCAGGAAGCCGAATAGGCGACCCCGCAAGGTGACCGTCTGGTGACAGTGCGCTCTATAAGTACCATGACATTTTACAAGCAAACCTCAAATTAATCTGTGCTCAATCCTGGCATAGCTTGGCACAGAGCAGTCAGGCTTATTTTAGAGGCAATTTGTAAAGTATTTATACAGCGCTCCAAACTGTGATAAAGTTAAAACACCACAGAAAAAAATCCAACACCAATTTAGAAAAATAGAGTCAAGTTTTAATAAATAAATCAAAACAAAACAAATCTAATCAGTAGAACTGGCGATATGCAATTTTAAAGGTTTATTTTGAAATAGCAACTAAAAGTACAAATCACCAACTGTGATTATCTTGTCATGCTAGTCAAAACTTCAAGCTGACCGGGAAGGAGAATGGGTCTGCTATAGGGATCCACTTAAGCCCACCAGAGTACCTTAAATCCTGGTTGCGAAGAGATGTGTTCTACAGCAGAGGTGATGAGAGTTCCGTGCGAGGCATTGCTTTACACTGCGGTGGTTCTTGGGAGCTGCAGAGGGTGAGGCGATGTCCTTGCATGTACATGCGTTGCTCACCGGTGGTTCTGAAGGGCTGAGCTGAGTGAGGAGAAGCTCTTGAGGGACTACGTTGACTCTGATGGGCTGAGACGAGTGATGAAAACTCCTTGTTTTTGGGAGATCGGCGCAGCAGGGCAATGCATTGGTACCAAGGCGATGCGTCGAGCAGCAAAGGCAATAATTTAACAACTAACAAAGGGGCATATTATCAAGGGGGTTTATCTCCGCTTTTTTGGCTTTAAAAGCCAAGAAAGCGGAGATAAAATTATCTCCCTATTACCTAGCTGTCGCTAACACCAGTTAGCGACAGCTAGTAGGAGATAGCGACCATCTTGGGCCCCACTTTGCATGTCAGTGATATTTATCACTAATGACATGCAAAGTGGGCGTGCCAAGATGTTAGCGACTGGAAACAGTCGCTAACATCGCTATCTCCTATTACCAACTTATGGAGATATTCGCGCTAAGCGCGAATATCTCCAAAAGCTTACACCTGCCCTGAGCAGTTCTTAGCCATGTTATCCAATGGGAGGTGGATAACATGGCTAAGAGCATTAGCTCGATAATGCATGAATATCGCTGACTTTTCAGCGATATTCATGCATTGTGGCCGATTTTTATCGCATTTGCGATAAACCTTGGTAATACCAAGGTTTATTTGCGATAAAAATCGCCGCAGCTCAGCTGTAAATTTTTATCTCTAACCAAGCAATAGCGATAATTATCGCTATTGCTTGGTAATATGCCCCAAAGTTCCTTGAAAAACAGGTAACAGAGAAGATAACAAAAGTGCAAGAACTTGACGTTTTGTCAACTTTCATTAAGCAAAAAAGAAAAAACAGGCAATTTCCACACTTATGCCAATAGCAGGAGGAAAAACCCATAGCCTGCTTAACACTGAGTGGGTGCACCCTTCCTTTGTGTGGTTAAGTTCTTCCGTGAACTAAACTTTGCGAACATTTTCCAATTGGGAAAAAGAAAAGCTGCCATCAAAAGAGCACAGATGGCTTTGAAGGGAATCCCACCTTGAACAACGATATCACGATAACAGTATATATATTTCTGTGCATATGTACCCACTGTCTACTATGAGTAATCCCACACGTACTAGCCATTGAGGAACTGTAGGATAAAAACAAAGAACTAATGGTGAAATGCAGCGCCAGCCTATGGACCTTTCGCATACCACCTATATTTGCACTACACCGAACACCAGCATCCTATACCCACTACATAGTGCTCTCCTACATAATAGTTGGTCTCTCTATAGCATCTTTATTCGATTCACAGAAACATCAAAGCAATAAATACAAGACATTATAAGTAATCTTCATTTCAGTTATAATGTAGTACCTAAAGTGTAATTTGACATTTTTAGCAGCAAACGCATGGAAGATTTAAAACACATAGGGGCACATGCATCAACCTATTTAGGAAGTGCAAACGATGCAAATCGGTAAATTCGGCCGTTTGCACTTCCTAAATAAGTTTTTGGGATGCATCAAACACCTTTTCAAAATTCGCATTTTTTTGCATTTCTTAAAAATGCGAATGCATTTAAGGAATCGCATTTGTGCGATTCCTTAAATGCAATGCATCAATTTTTTTAAAAATGCGAATTTTGAAATTGGAAGCGCAAATTAACACGAGGTTGACCCTCGTGTTAATTTGCGAAAATCTTTCAAAATGCTAAAAAATGCATATTTTACACTGTCATGTAACAGACACACATGTCCTTAGGACATGTGTGTTTGAAACATGCACTTCCAAATACATTTCAGGGGTGCAGGGGGGGTCCTTTGGACCCCCCCCTGCACCCTTGGAATGCATCAACAAATTGCGAATTCGTAAATCCCTTCCCATTGACTCCTATGGGCCTTTCGGCCCATAGGAATCCATGGGAATTGCGAAAATGCACTTAGGAATTTGCTATTTATTTGAGATTCGGTAAAAATTGCCATTTTTACCGAATCACAAATAAAGAGCGAAAAAAATGATGCATAGCATTTTGCAATTCTTAATTTGCGATTCGGTAATTTTCGCAAATTAAGAATCGCAAAACCTATGAATGATGCATGTGCCCATTAGTGCCTAGCAATCTCATGTTAATTACAATATTTTGCATCCTACAAGAATTTCACAATTTAGTGTTATTCCTATAGTAACTAAGTAAGAGAAATAACCAACAATAGGTCAATTAACATTTAGAAATTAAAAAATTAAAAATTACAATTTTGTGTCGATCATAAGTATTAGTTTAAAAAGTCAACAATGGAATATTGATTGCATAAAGTGCAAGTGCTTCATACGAGTTTATCATTAGTGATAAGTTTTAACAATCAACTACGAAGAGGATTAGTATCATAAAATGCAAGTGTTTCAGAAAGAGATGTCAATCCCTATGAAAAATTGCAGGATCGAGGTTTGCCCTATTTTATTGTTTATTTTAAAATGTTAAACCTCACTTTAGTCTAATAAAATTAACTGCCAATAAAACTCTACTTGTTCCAAATACAACCAACTTAGAAGTATCTGACTTTAGGATACGCAACATTTCAATATATTTTCTAATGCACAAATTCCTACCCAAAGGTTTTAACAATTTTTTCCTTGGAATTTCATATAACGGGCAGAAAAATAGTACATGAGCGATATCCTCTTCTCTTCCTAAAGAGCACGGAGTACATTTAGAATCATTTTCCTCACCATCCTTTTTCCCCCACCTAGATGCAAATGTCTTAATTTGCAGTGTACCATATCTAAATTTTAGGTACAGTACTTTGGCGAGTAAAGGCTCAATCTCGTCTAGGAAAGGTGGTTATTTTAAAGCTCATAAACTGGTTTGTGAGCGAGCCACATCTACAGTTTAAAGTGGCACTCTTCTCAATGAAATTCCAGAAGATGGTTTTACATTCCTGTTTTGATTTAGGGATTAACAGGTGTGGCTGTTCCCAAAACCTGCTCAAACCCAAATCCGAGAACCATCTACGAATCTGAACCAACCATGGGAAAGTAACAAAAGTATCAAGAGTGATCAATTCACTTAATGCTTGTCTATATATTTGCAGTTCCTCTGTGGTCCATATTCTTATCCAGTGCAAAAGGGTCTACCAAATAGCCCTATGCTCAATCCACCTAATGCCCAAATCAAGCATTAGGGGGATCACAGGTGTATTATGTGGTAGGGTAGTAAACCTCCTGGGGATTCTATTTTCCCCTGTAATTAGAGGTAAGAGGGCCGTCTCCCCCCCCCCACAGCTCCGAGCCATTAAGGGCGGCTGCTTGGGCCCTGGATTTATAGACTTGGAGTGCTGGTGTAATAGCCTTTGATTTAGTAGAGAAAAGGTTTTTTTGTAACTGGAGCTGCATTTTGCATTAGGATTGATTTAGATTCATAATCTGTGGGTTCCATGAAAGTTTGGAATCAATAGTTAACCCAAGATATACAAAATTTGAAACATGCTCCAGCATTACTCCATTCAGCTGCAATTTGTTTTTAAAGCATTGATGGGGCCTGATGGTCATGTATTTAGTTTTTAGTGGATTTATTTCCAGCCCCTTTTGCCTACAATACTGGTCCAATAAATGTAGGAGGTTTTGGAGACCCTTAGATGTTTGAGATAACAGAATGGTATCATCGGCGAAAGTTAGTGCACAGATATGTTCAACTCCCAATTTCGGGGAGTCATGTTTGGCTTTTTGGAGGGACTCTATCATATGATTGACGTACAAGAGAAATAAAGTTGCCACCAGGACGCAGCCCTGGCGCACACCCCTTTTTACTGGTATCTCTTCCTTCAATTCTCCCCCTTTCCCCCTCCGCACCTTCGCAAATGCATTCTCGTGAAGCCTAACTAACTGCATTACAATGTTACTCGGGACCCCTTGCTGGAGTAGGTTGGCCCACAGTAGGCCTCTAGAAATGGATTTGAATGCGGACTTAAGTCTACAAAGGTCACATATAAGTGGCCATGTCTTAACCTTGTATATTTCCATGCTATGATTATTAGCCTAAAGACCTGGTCTATAGTGCTTATTCTCTTCCTAAAACCAGCTTGGCATGGGGAAAGTACATTGTTATCTGTGTTCCACTCATTTAACCTATCTAAGATCCGTTTTGCATAGACCTTTTGTAATATATCTTACAAGCTAATAGGTCTATAATTAGCGGGGTCGTCCCTAGAACCTTTCATATAGATCGGGACGATCTCCGTTCCTTTCCATGAGTCAGGAATGGGCTGTCCTCCAGCGATTTATTTGCAGAGAAGGTTGATGTATGGGGCCCATACATCTGTCTCATGTTTAAACAGATCACCCAGGATCTTATCAGGGCCGGGAGCTTCAGAGGATTTTATGGCAGCTATTGCCTTTGTTGTGTCTGCCATACTATATTGAAGAGATGTAATTTGATTAGGTAACAAAAGGGTTTCGATGCTAACTGGAGAGGCTCCGGTCGATTGAGCCAGAAGGGCACATAAGTCGGCAAAATGGTCATATCAAGACCTAGGATCCAGGTTATAATCTTGGGCCGGGACATTTTTCTTGGTGCCATTTGCGACAATGTTCCGAAACAGGAATTGGTCACCCCTCTTAGTAGCTGTTATCAATTCTTCCCAGCTTTCATCTTCCCATGTTCTACGTGCAACTTTCTGAACTTTATTATACACGTTCCTTGAGTGCCTGATTAGAGTAATATCCTTAGTTTCCAGGGCCTCAACTAGGTTTTGCTTGGCAAGAACACATTCCGTGTCAAACCATGGGCTAGACTGCCCAATCTTAGTATTGTGTTTGGTGTTCTCGGACACTGGCTTGGTTAGAATAGGCTTTATACTCTCCATCAACATCTGGTGGGTCTGAGTTATAGTTAGGCCTCCAGAGCGCTATTTTAAGAAGAGTAATACTAAGTCAGTAAAGATATTGTAGACATGTATAAGTGGTTCAACCTTTCCCAGAATAGGTGGCCATTTTAGTGCCCTCCTATTATTGGAAACCTCAGGCTGTGTCACCTCTAAATCCCTACCCATTTGAGGTGGGGAATGCAGCAGAAAGGCTTTCCCTACAACCTCTAAACACAAAGGGAAATGATCACTTTCTCTTCTGCTACTATACACCTTAAAATCTTGCACGAGGTCCCAGTAACGAATACTTATCATGATGTAATCTATACGGGAAGATGATAACCCTCTTTAGAAGGTATTTGAACATTTGGGGTCTGAAGAAGTTCTGCCATTACAAGATCTTAATCCCTTTTCGATTGTAAAATTAAATATTTGTTATGCAGAGGCAGAAAGTCTCATCATTTCTTCCATCCCAAGAAGGGGGATGCCCATAGCTATGTCGTGTTCTTCGGTAACCATGTTTACTCCCTGCAATGGCTCATAGCAACAGTTGAAGTCCCCTCCAAGTATGATAAACTCATTAGAATGAATAGAATCAAGGGCTTCTTCTAACTGAGTGATTATTAATGATTCCTTTGAGAATTCTCTGGGTCTTATGTATATGTTAAACAAGTGGAGCCGATACTTATTCGGAAACTTAAGACTGAAACCCAAAATGTCATCAGTGGCAGTGGGAAAAATAACCACAGAAGCGTTTATGTTATTTTTTATCCAGATTAAGAGTCCTACAGATGGTCTTCCTCTAACTGATTGGTGAGCCTCTAAACTGAATGTCCTATAGCCAACTTTAAACAAAGGTTCCATTGGCCAAGTTTCTTGAAAAAGGCAAAAATCAAAAGATTTGATGTAAGTCTGCCAATCAGGTTCTTGTAATTTCCTTGTGAGCCCAGCTATATTCCAAGATACCATCTTTATTTGGCATGGAATTGGATGTGGTGCTAAAATATCAAGGCTATCACGTTTAGATATAGGGTCTGTAAATGCTTCAGTTCGGGGACCAGTATTAATAGAATGCGAGAACCCTTTTAGGAGCACAATGTCATTTAGTTGTTTACCCTCAAGCCTATGTCCTTCACATGGAGCATGCATTTTAAGTTGGTCAACAGGATATGTGACCCAGTGTGCCTGCGTCAAAAGATGCATTGTCTCACTCGCTTCAGGATACGGGTTCCATACTTGGGGTAGTCAATCAATAGCTTCAAGGTCACTGTAGCACCCTAAGTTATCATTTCGATAGGGATTGCTGGTTCCATCAGTTCTGCTTTGTCTAATGCTAATTCTTGAGTGGAATCTTAAGTTCATAATAGTTAGGTTCTCGGCGATGTCTTTAGAACAAAAAGTTACCCTTATGTCGTCTAAGTTCCCAGTATCCTGCGGGATCCTTTCCACATTATTTATAGCAGATCTTATTATAAAAGGCACCTCTGTACATTAATTAAGAATACATTATACATTTTTTGATCCTCTCTAATTGGGGTGTAAAGGCCCTGACAAGCTCTATGATTCCCCTCCTGGGCACCAGGACCACTTCCCAAGCTCAATGCCCCCCCCAGACCTGTTTGGATGTTAGATTTCCGGTTTCTATTTGTACGCTTAGGGACTGATTATGATGGCGGACGGACCTGAGTCCGTCCGCCACCATGGAGTAGGAGGGACCGCCCGCAGTTGCAGCGGCGGTCCCTCCGTGCAAATAAGGATGTGACCACCACCCTGGCGGTCACATCCTCTATTTTTACCATTGTGGCGGGTGCGGCTTCAAGCTGCACCCGCCGCAATGGTAAAAATGCATACATTGCATTTGTATGCAGAAAGCTTCAGGCACCGTGCGGTGCCTGCCGATTTCTGCATACAAATGCAGGGGGATACCATCCACCCTTCACCCAGGGGGCCCGCAACGGGTCTCCGCAGTGAAGTTATACATGCTTTTCCACGGCGGAAAACCCGCCGCGGAAAAGCATTTTTTACAGCCCATCCTAATATGGTTGACGGTGTCTGAGAGACACTGCCACCATATTAGAGCTTTTCCGCCGCGGTTGTAAGCCAACCGAGGCGGAAAAGCTGCGGACGGAAACCAGGACCCACCAGCCATCCTAATGTGGGGGTGGGTCTTTGGTGGGTCCGCAGAGGATTTTCTGCATTCTCCGGGCCGGCGATGGCTTCCGCCGGCCCGGAGGATGCGGAAAATCCTCCATCGTAATGTGCCCCTTAATTTGATCCCCAGGGAAGAGTGGTCTTATTGGGCCATCTGTCCCATGAGACTACAAGATGGATTTGGTGTATAACTTTGGGGTAGGGTAAGTGCTTTGGTTTGCGGCCTGGTTTATAAATTGGCTTGCAGTGATTCTGTCCGGTATTTTGGGTGCCCAATTCCCTATATTAGGGCAATCAGATTTTTTCTCTATTTGGGTTTTGTCCCGTAGATCAAAAGCTACGGTTCCTAGATCTTTGAATGGTCGGTTTGTTAGTAACTCAATCATTCTTTTAATTGTTGCAACCTCTTCTTGGACAATATTACGTTTTTCAGAGAGGTCCTGAGTAAGATGTACTTGGCTCTGTGGCGCTTCCTCAATTAAACCTGAATTAATTGGTCTGGTTCCATCTTCCCCTACTGGATAACCTACTTGAGTTTCCTCCTCAATATCTTCTAGGGGCAGATATCTATTTGAGCACTCTATGTTCACTACCTCACTATGTGATAAGCTGTATCGATCCCTTTCTATGTTACCACAATTACTTGTAGTGGGAGAGGGAGTCATGCCTGTACACGGTCCTAGCTTTAGAGGGGTAGCAGTTGGTACTTGGACTGGTTTTTATTGTTGTATTGGTGCACGAAAATTGTTGGACTACTTTCCTTTATCGTACCAACTTTTTCTTTCCTGCTCTAGTAGGAAGAAATTTTACTTTTTCTTTAGCACTACTCTCTTTTCCAGTTGATAACATGCTTTCAACCTCCTTAAGTAACTCGTCAAAGGCAGCTAGGGTACAATTCTCAGCCACTGATTTTGTTAGCTTTTGCATTTTTGCAATCTTTTTCCTTCGAGTGATCGCATCAGCTGCTTTCCTCTTCCCCATTTTGCCTTGCTAGTTGGGTAGGGGTATCTACCTCAACTATTTGATTAATGTAAAAAGGGCAGTTTAAAATTAAATTACAATATGTTCCCAGGGTAAGTTACTCCTATATCCAATTATATCAATAATGCAATAGTACAATGGTCATAAAGTATTAGAAATATCTGTCTATAACCTTTAGTAACCATGATTTGATTAAAAGACAAACAAAATGAAAATGTTATTATAATATGTGACGTACCAAAAACAAAATTATCAAAAGAAATGTGAATCACAGATGCTCATCAACAATGGGATTCCTATTTTCAATTAGCATCATCAGAGTTCAAGAAGTTATAGCATGTCTTTTTTGGATAGTTAAAAAATTTCTATTCAGTCTTACCTCTAATGTAGAATAAAAGCCAAAGCGGGAGTAAACAGTGGAAAAGCCGAAAGATTTGGCCCAGCCCAGCCTTTGACGGGCGCGGATGGGCCCGCCCTTGGCCAAGGCTTCGCCCGGGCTTGCCCGCGTGCGCCCCGCACTGCGGGAGCCCTGCAACCATTTTAAAGCACCTCCTGGCGCTGGACGGTGACGCTAGTGTTGGGCGCCACAGTGGGACTCTGGGAAATGGAGTCCCCCGGCACCCGATGCGGTTATGGTGCGGCGCAGTCCCCACGGACTGTTCAGTCAGGGCAGGGCACGTCAGGTCAGCGATGAGGCAGGAGCGGCAGCACAAATAGGGAACCTGCGCTGTGGGAGCCCTGCAACGATTTTACAGCGCCTCCTGGTGCTGGACGGTGATGCTGGTGTTGGGCGCCACAGCGGGACTCTGGACAATGGAGTCCCCCGGCACCTGATGCAGTGGTGGTGCAGCGCAGTCCCCACGGACTGTTCAGTCAGAGCAGGGCAGGTCAGGTCAGCGATGAGGCAGGAGCGGCAGCACAAACAGGGAACCCCTCTCTCTATAGTGAGTAGATACGTAATCTTCTCTCCCAACCACAGTTGCAAACTCGACATTGAAACATAAGTATTCTGAGACTATTCTTTGGCCTCTATCTATCGGAATTTATTGTAAATTTGAGTTTTCCAGGTGCTTTTTGTCACATTTTGGTGTTACTCTTGGATATTCATAATCCTACTTTGAGCAAAAATGAGTTAACTTACTCTTTATATTTGGATTGATAGGATGATCATCATTCTATCTTTTTAAATGACACTGACTATGTACCTAGGCACTCTTTTTTAATCATGATACGATGATGAGACAAGATGACTTAGCTTACCCATAGAATAGGATTTTATTTATTAAAGTCATCAGTAATCTGTATGTTATCTGTTTTGCTTGGCACTTCTAATATTACTAAAATTCAAAGTATAATAATATTAGGCTGCCTAAGGTCTTTATCTACAATATTACACTTGGTACCAACACATGACCTCAGTCGGCTCCCAAGCATCAGCCAGGTCAAATTATGTCTGTTCAGTGATCCCATATGCAGTAGGCGCAGATAGATTTTACCTGTCCGAATAGGTAGCCTCCAAGAAAGCTAAGTGCCTTATTCACCTTTACTTATATAGGACATACGCAAAGATCCAGCCTGACAAGATAGAATCTCACATGGTAGTTGTTCTGAACCCAATGATATCCAAACTGAGCTGGAAAGGATGCATAGAAAGGGCACCATAGGGGAGGATACTGTTTGTCCCCAAGACTTCCCAGAGATGAGATTTTTTGAGGTAGCAAAAGCCCCAACTCAATGTACAAACACGTCTGTTCCTGCATTCATATGTGGACTGAGTATGGCCCTTTGAGTATCTGGACGGTCTTCTTTAACAAGTAGTGGTCTCCTGATTGTAAAGAAACTTACCCTGTACTCATGTTTCAGAGGAAAAGAAATGCCTCCAATGGGTACAAATGTCAACTGCGGTGTGATATTGCACATTCCAGATATGCAATGGGGCACCTCCATGCAAATGGATTTCTACTGGCAGCGAGCATACCTATTTGTAAAGAATATACCTATTCGTAAAGAAACTAATTACATCCACTTTCCCAAAACTCTTAAGACCTGGCTTTTTGATCAATAACTCCAGCTTACTGCCCGACGTTCTTGCTCTCTGTCCGCTATGGCGCTGGGAAACCCTTTTTGGGTAGCTGAGCGCCTTATAAATCCGATAAATAAATACCTATAACAGAATGTTTACCGGTTAGAGGGGATCCTTCTCCTGGTGATAATGCACACCCCAACACCAGTCACTCCCAGTAAACAGAGTTTTACCAGCACCCGTGAAAGAAAAGAAAAAAACACCTTACTGCACCAAGCTTGCGAAAAGGAAACCTCAGACTGTTTTGGCTGAGCTCAGTTCATGGACCTTCCAGAAGAGTTTAGACTGTTCCCAGAGGCACAGCTGGAAGCAGGGAGCTTCTTCACCCTACAGACAAAAGCAAATGCACTTTGGTTGCAGATAAACTGGTGGCAAACGCTCAAGATGATGAACAGCACGGAACTTGGCCTCAATTCGATCATGGAAGAAATGCGAGCCACCTGCCTCATGGTAATGCAGCATTGGTATGGGCTGGACTTAATTGCTGCGATTGAGGGTGGGCTCTATGCCAAGATTGGTGCTGCCTGCTGTTCTTTCATCCCACAGAATAACTGGGACAACGGAAATTTGACACTTTCCATCCAAGCACTGCATAACCTCCAGCGAAGCATAAATGAAGAAGGAGGTGCCCTTGAGCAGACGTGGCTCCCATAATGGATCTCTGGTTTGTGCACATCACTATGCCAGTTAATATTGTGTTCTTGTTGTTTTGTTGGGGTGTACAATTGGGAATCACCTGCTGTAAAAACGCAGTCCTCAAATTAGACAGAATGCAAATAACTAGAAAGGGTGTCGTAGTCAAATGCAAGTAAATGGATCAGAAGAAACTTAATAAAGCAATGGTACAAACACATAAGTTAGATAGTATAGTTAAAGATTCAACTAGAGGGGCGAATGTTAATATGGATATTGAGGTTTGTCAACAAAAATGTACTATTGTCCTTATTATTAGCAGCCCCTGTCACAAACTCCACATCAACCTTGACATACAAGCAGTAGCGCCTCCTGGAGGGAGTGCTGCAGGGCGGTGGGGAGGGGCGGAGAAGGGGCAGGGTAGGGGGTAGTAAACTCCAGCATACGGCCAAACGAAGGTAAGTAAATAAATAAATAAATACGATGTAATTCGTTTTATTTATTTATTCATTTATTTACTTACCGAGATTAGTCTACAGCACCCTGCCATTTCAAGGAGTGTCATCAGGGTCTATGAGGGCACTGGTTCCTCTTGGAAATAGGGCCATATTTCTTGTGCTGTTGCGGATATCTTTGCATATTTCAGGTGTTGGAGGACTCCATTGCACACCAGTTGTATGATGAAGGACATACCTTTTTAAATTGGAAAGCTTGATTCCAACCCTATCCCAGGTTTGTTTGAGCATGCGCAGACCGATCCGTTTCCTCCTGTTATACCCGAGCAGATCCACGACCAGGCTTTAGAGTTTGGTGAAGTATCAATGGAGGCTCTCATAAAATGTGCCCTGATGACTGCTGCCTTATTCATCAGGGACAGCGGAAGGTGTCTCTACAAGCAGGTTGAAGCCCATAGGCCCTTTAGGACTCTGCCCTTATTAAGGTCGGAGACTTTTTGTGCGATATAGGCCATCCAAATACTGAGATAACGGATTCCCACAGATCCCCATGGAAGTTTCACCCGAGGAAGCATTTCCATTTCAACTTCTGCTAGAGAACTATCAGGAACAGCTGGACTTGTTGACATTTACAAAGAGATCAGATACACATCTAAAGTCTTTCAGGGAGTATAGAAGTACAGTGACGAATGGCTTTGGATTACACTGATAAATTTGAGCATTGGCAGCGTATAATAATACCACATAAGTGGTGTAACCTACCGGCACTCCACAAGGTTCCAACATCCGATGTAACAGGACCACACAGGGTTCCATAGCCAGTGCGAACAGGAGGGGTGAGATCATGCACGTTTGTCTGGTATCATGGTGAAGCTAGAATCTCTCTGATTCCATACCACCGGTAAGCACTCTCGATTCTGGGTCTTAATATAGTAATTGAACCCATGTTATGTATTGTAGGTCTAGACCCACTTTCTGTAGTAGCTGCTAAACATATTCTCATTTAACTGATTTGAACACTTACCTGATATCCAGAAATGCCAGTGGATATGGTAGACATGGGACAAGCATCTGAGATTATAGATGTTACTCCTCTGGGGTATAAAACCATATTGAACACTGTGTATCAGTGTCGATAGGTATGTGAATAGACTTGCCGTCAGGATATTGCCAAGTATCCTCACATCAATATTTAATAGTGATATTGGCCTATAGGAAGAAGCCTCTGCCAGGTTTTTCCCCAGTTTCAGTACCAGGACAATTAAGGTTTGATGGATGAAGTCAAGTAAGCCACCTCTCTGAAGGGCCTCTTGGTTCACTTCTAGCAATTTCTCTGCTATTGTGTCCATATATTTCTGATAAAAGTTGGCCACAAGGCCATCACTTTTCAGTTTCTCTGCTGTTTTAAGCCATTTTAGTGTAGTCAACAGCTCTTCCCAAGTGATGGTTTCTTTCATGGTGGTGCAAGCCTCATCCCCTGACCAAGGGAGTGTTATATCCGCCAAAAACCGCTTCTCTGTGATCCCCAGGGTTTATCGCATTTGCTATGCAAGTTTTTCAAAGGGGAAACCGGAATACTAAGCTGATCGGCGGTTGGGTATTATCCACCGTCCTATTTATATCCTGTATCCTTCGATATAGGCCCTCATTGCTGCTTACGTATTGCACTTGCACTTTACAGACTACTACTCTTTTAATTGAACGACATCGGAGCATTTTAATCATCTTTTGTGGCTTATATATTGCATATGCACTTTACTAAACTCGATTTATTGACAACGTTAGGCCACCTCGTTGTTCTTGTATTGCATATGAGCTTTGTCACCTGTAAATTCATAGGCCTGTTTCCGGACTTACTGAGGAAGATTGGCAGGATAGTTGAGAGTTGTATGTACTGTAAGATCGCTCTTATGAGGTCAACCTGTTGTTTTATACAGTGTAACGATTGTGTTTTCATCAAATGGCATGTATTGTATTTTTAGCTGTGTTTTTATGGCCGTATAGGCCGAAATAAAAGATCTTTGATTGATTGATATATCCTCTATTACCATCAACGGGTCATGGGTTTCCTGTTATTGAAGGAGGCGGGCCAACATGACTACAGTCTTGTCCCCTTCAGCATGCAGCATGCAACATCTGTCTATATGCCATATATGTATTATTTTCTAAGCTACACCAGTCATCCAGGAGTTATGTTGGGATTGTCGCCATTCCCGAAGCTTTTGTGGTTGGGTAGGTATCTGTTTCAATAAGACCCCTAAGAGCTTCTCTCTGTGATCATGATCATGTTCTGTCTTTTTACTCCAAAGGAACTATTCAGACATACCCCTCTCATTACTACCTTCATGGCATTCCATTTGTGAGCCCTACTGCAGGAGCTACCCCAGTTCTCAGTGAAATAATGCGTGAGTTTCGTACTCAACATTGTGTCATGGCAGGACGTCTGTCAGCCCCTCCACCTGAAGACACCAAAGCAATACGCAGGGCAGGTACATCCCCTACCAAGGCTAAGCAATTAAGAGGAGTGATCTGAAAGATAACAGAAGAGGTAGGATACCTCCTGTACAGTCTGGGCCGTTCTAGACAAGACAAAACAAAAGTTCAGGAAACTATAGGTCCCAGTCGCTGTAATAAAATAGAAATATACCCTAGAGTCTGTTTTTTTTCTTCCAGTGGTCAACCATGTTTAGGCCTAGTAACAGGCCCAATAGTTGTCTCATCATGTGTGGGTTTGTATGCATTCTGGGAGTGTCATGGGTGAGAGTCCAGCTGAGGATGCAATTACAATTACAAGCCATTAGCACATCTTCAGCTAAATACCGAGCAGCTGCAGTAGTTAGTCCACTATAAAATGTGTTGCTATCATTATTATGAGCATATACTGTTATCAGGCATAGATTACCAAACAGGATTATGTAGCGCCCTTGTGGGTCAAGTATGTGTTCCCTGTGTGGAAGTGAATCCCGGGAGTCACACAGACCATAGCACCTCTTGCGCAACCCAAATAGGAAGTGGCATGCAGTTTACCTCTCCATCTTTTCTGGAGGCTGGCAATAGAGTTTCCCCAAACATGGGTGTACTGCAAAAAATCAACCGCCACATGATAACGTTTCATATAAGCATGCACTCTACGGCGTTTACACAACTGTGCCAGACCTCCCCCATTCCAGGACAAAAACTTAAAGAGCTTCCCTGTCATCATTCATGAGTGTCACGTTCCATTTCAGTACAGCCAAGCCGAACGGGCGGGCATCCAGCTGACCCACGGGGACCCACGAACACTGACACCCAAATATTCCATCAGATGTGTACCACAATTTCACCAAGGTCGGTGGAAGCAAAAGATCATAACTTCCCCCCAACAGCCCTCTCCCCTCTGCAAGTACAGCTGATTTGTCCCGCCATATCAAAGGCAGCAGACAAACCCGCAGATCCCGCCCCATTCCCCGTGTATGAATAGAAATCAAAACATGTCAACACATGTTCTGAGAGCTGTATGCTTTTCTAGAGGGCAGTAAATCATGGGGACCATGAGGCCATAGCCCTCAAGCAGTTACTGCAGTACTGGAGCCCCTTGGTCCCTACAGCTCCCACCGGCCTATTATATCTTATTGCATGCACAGTCACTCGGTATGATGCAATTAACAATGTTCCCCACATAGGAAAAGAATGGGTTGAAAGACCCAGCAATACAATCAAGGATACATCCCAGGATCAGAGTGTATCACTCTGCTTAGTCAGCAAAGTCATTTTTTGTATCTGTCATAGATGTTGATGTATCTAGGCTTATCTCACCCGATTTTGGAAGGGCATTTAGTTCATCCCACTTTCACCATGTTGTCTGATGTCATCTGAGGGAGCGCCAGTCCACCTGAGGCAGGTTATTCAGAATCATTAGGAGCAGGTGCTCAAGCCTGACTGGACGAGAGTGCAGTCACTGGATCATAACTCTGCGCCTATGGTTAAACTCAAGTCTCCTTTATATCCATGGGGGCACAATAAGGGGCATTGGCTTTCTCCCAAACCCCATTGCAGGGATGATTATCTCAGCAGCCAAACTCAGAGTCCCTTGTTTTCATCTACCTCACTGACAGTCGCTCGTGACTGTTGTTTGTCCGATTCCTGGGGGTTGGGTGCAAACCACTGGTCACCCGGTTATCTTGCAAGGGTCCGGCACCTCACCGGATGGTCTCACAACAGGTGGGGAGTGCCTATCTTCCTCAGCAGCATGAACTAGGTTGCACATTCATGTCACTGTGCCTCTGCAAAGCTCAGTCCCCAATCATTCTCTTGTGGGCTGCACCCTTTAATACCTTCCTCTTCATTTCAGGAGTTCCTGTATGGGTACATGGTCATCTTCTATGAGGGCATTGGGGGCAATACAATCAGGATAGTCTACATGGTCTCCCCGACATCACATTCAGCTGGTCACATTGCTGGTCCCCCATTGGAGTCACTCATCAGGTATACTTCTGCAGCACAGCTGCCCCGCCGCGGCCCAATTCACATGCAGTCTTTCCTCCAGGCCAAGATCATGGGGCGGGCAGGAACATGAATCACAGTATAGGGCCCCCAGCAGCATCACCACGTGGCCATCCATGTACGTCCCACCTCAGTAAAAATTGTGACTGTTCCAGGGCCCCACTGCTGTCAAAGTGGCCCAGCCGAGTTGGCAGATGACACAGCCACTGAATTCACAATGCGCTCTGGCTGATAGGCCCCACGGCACATCATCTTTCTGAGGCTAAGGTCTGACCAACTCCTAAGGCGCTCACTGGGTAAGCCTTGCATTGCTGGCACACTCAGGGGTCATCCTGCAGGGGCCATGGGGCATAATGAAAGGCGGCACAGCTCCAAGTCCGAGCCCAGCACCAGTCGTCCCTGCCACCAGCAGATCACTTCTCAGAGGCTGGCTCCTCCCCCAGGTCGGGACAGTACCTCACAGACTGCAAACCTGCACTGCCTCAGTGTCCCCAGAGCAGTGCCACCTGGCTGGCAGAGTCAAAACCCCCTCACCACCACTCTGCAGGACCGCTATTGAGGAGCAGTTGGACGGGTATGCTTGCATTTTGCAGGATTTTTGTGGTGGCTGGTGGGAGCTCATTGAAGAACATCTACACAACCATCTTGCCTGGCCCCGCCCCCATGTGTGAAGGTTATGGAGGATTCGGTGCATTTGTCCAGGTTACCCAACCATGTTGTCAATCTGGCTGGTTTCCAGCTGTTGCCATATGGGAATAATCTTATAAAGTTAGTGGGTTTTATTGATGGTGATTTGGAAAGTCAAGGGGTGTAGGTACCCTCGAAAGTTTATTTTGCGAAAGACAGCTCATCTTTGTTATGGGATCGCAACAAAGAGATTTGGGCGTATGATTGGATCCAAACCATCCTGAGCAGGTTCTGGGAGCTCACTCTGATTTAAATTTGACTAGAAGTGTGTCCTGTGTCACTTTGTTCAAAGAATTCTCTAGTGTGTTCAGTGACAAGTTAGGGGTGTTGAAGGGTTTTTATGCATGAAATCATTCTTAAGGAAGGAGCAGTGCCAAAGGTTCACGAACTCCGGTTGTTTCATTAACTATGAGAGAGCCATTATATCTGGAATTGGAAGAATTGTGCAGCAAGGGCTTTATAGAAGAGATTGAGGCATCAGAATGATTGGCCCCAGTAGTTATAGCTAAGAAAAGTAATGGTGATATGCGTTTGTGCATGAATCTGAGGGATTTAATGCATCTATTTGAGTAGACTGGCATCAATTGCTGAATATTAACGAGATGCTGACAACCATCAAGGTGGCTTCGGTATTTACGACCCTGGATTTGTCATTGGCTTACCATTAGATTGTGTTGCACTGAGTGTTATGCCATTTGACTACCTTTATAACACTTGGGGGGGCATAGAGGTACAAGTGGATGCCATTCGGTTTGGCATCCGTAGCAGCCGTTTCCCAGCGTGCCATTCATCTTTTTTTAAGGGGATGTCTATGGTCACATATTTTCAAGATGACATTTTCAATTCACATTCAACAAAGCAATGGTTTAGTGGCACGTTAGAACGGAACGCTATAAGATGGAATACAGTTGTGTTTGGCACTGGTATGTATTTAAGAAAAGTGGTACTGTAGAAATATCTTCAGGAAACCAGAATTGAATCCCAACATTTTAAGGTGCACTCCAGAGAGTATAAAGGGATACACCAACCTGCAGGGTGAAAGAGGGGGGGCGAAGGGGACAGGACAAGCCAAGAAAAGGGAAGGAGGAAAGAGGAAAAGAAAGTGAGGGAGGAGAGGGGAAAGATAAGGAAGATTATAACAGGTACGTAAGTTGGTATGGCCATATCATTCAACCATGCATGGAGTAACTGGAAAATCTCAGTTTGAATTGATGGGAGGTCACAATCGGAAAGCCTTGTTGTCCAAGGGAGTGAAGAGACGGAATTCTTCCATGGATGATGGGATTGTTGGGAAGAGTTTCCCGGTTGACGATCTGGTGAGAGTTTTGAAAGGACGAAGAGTAAAGAAATGTGGTTCGCAATTTCCTAAAACTTTGACAGTAAAGAGAGTAAACACTTTTTTTTGAGTGATGGTAATGCTTGGAAGAAGGGAAAAGAAGTGAGGGTCCCTAATTTTATGGGATACAAGGAGGTTCTGGTGGGTGAAGATATGCAAGATGGCTCCATTTGTGAGGGAGCAGAGGATAGGCTGTTGCATGACCCAACTGGAATTAAACTGCCTAGTAGGTTAAAGGATTTTGGAATGTTTTAATCTATGGTGGCAGTAATGCGAAGTGTTATATTTTGCGGTTGCAATATTTTGTTAAGGGGTTTGCAGCGTTGTTTTGCTATGCATGATAATGAGTGTAATATTTTTCTCTCATGGGTTTTGTATTGTGTTCCTTCTGTTTATTCTTTTCATATTCCATAGCTTTGTTCAATTTGGTATTCAATGTGGGGCGGGAGATGTATTACAATGTGTGTCTAATTCTGTTTCCAACCCAAAGAATTCCATTCCTAAATGGATTTCCATGGTGAGTTTGACTTTGTCAGTTACTGGGCAGAGCCTCTCCCTGGTGACTCACTCGAGCTTTGCCACAAGAATAAACCTAAGATAATTACCTTAGATTTTCTGGAAGGTGATTTGTTTTCACCAACCTCTGTTTTTGGAATGAAATCTTGACTTACTGTCCTGTCAATAAGTGGCTCATTGTGTCACTGGTGCTGGAGGAAGCCAGCAGTGTTGTGGTGACATGAATTTAGTATAACAATGTCAAGCACAGATGCAGCCTTGTGAAGAAAGGCAGATGACTTCAAAAGCCTCACAAGTTTACAGATACATTGAGGATTGAAGTTGTCGGATGTGTACATAGTGTGCCTGGACTGAATACGAATAAAGTAACCTGCAAACCTGTAAAGGAAACCGCGTAAAATGGCTACACATCAAACTGTGTGTGTCTGTGTTTCTAGCGCACAAAGTACAGGAAACTGCAAGTAAATAACAAACAGAAGGGAAACCCAGGGCTCCAGGCATAAAAGACTATTATTATGTAAAATACAGTCATTATCATCCGCCCAGAGGGAGGGCCATTTTCTCTTTATGTATTTGGATAATCATGCCAGTGGACTCGTTGGTACCAGTGGGGGCATCCCTGATTCTATATAACACTGGGAGGGAACTGAGAGCTGACATTCAGAAGATGTGCAGTCTGTGAACAGCATCTTCCTCTTCCCAGATTATAACACTGACCCTGCTTGCTGTTTGATACATGTCTGTTCATTCAATGACAACTTTTAAATAATAAAAATAGCAACAGCATAGCTTCTTATAGCATGCTCTTCACCTTGAGGTCTCACACTCTGTGGAATCCCACAGAAGCAGTCATGAGGAACTCCCAGCAGGACCCAGGGCTGCAGACCACTCCCACTTCTCATCAACACATGTGTACCTCAAGCATGGTTTACTCTCAGCAGTTGTAACTTCTGCTGCTCTCACTAAGCTGAAGATAAGTTATGCTCAATAGCAAAAATATTGTTCTCTATTTGCCTTGCAGCTGTTTGCACTTTTACCTTGTTTTGTCTCAAGAAAGGCTCTGCGAACCTGCCTCTTTGTTCATGGATCTGTATTTTTGCCTCATACTTTTGTCTGTCTTCATCATCAGTGCTGAACCTGCACAGGCAGGGTGCCAACTTCGGAGCTTCACACACAAGTCATACTCCAAGGATGGAGAGATTCTTATTGGTGGAGTGTTCGTTGTGCATTCCGGATTCAGTACCCCTCAAGCTATCCTCAGTGAAGAGCCGAAACACATCTCCTGTGAAGGGTAAGAGCAGCTTATGCCGCTGATATCCTGCAAGGAGAGAAAGCAGTTTATTACAGTATGTATAGAAGTGTCACAGCTGATACCCTGTGAGGGGTAAGAAAAGTTTATTAAAGTGTGTATAGAAGTGTCACAGCTGATACCCTGTGAGGGGTAAGAACAGTTTATTAAAGTGTGTATAGAAGTGCCCCAGCTCATATCCTGTGAGGGGTAAGAATGGTTAATGACACCATACATAGAGGTGTAACAGCTCAACTGTACAAAAGTATATTTAATTCATATTTTACACCATCCAAGCTATATATGAGGGGAAAAAGTTCTGATGATCAATGCCCTGGATGTGGGATAGGACCAGCCACACTGATCCATATGCTGTATGATTGTGATGAACTGTCCGCATTGAAGGAAGGGTTGCTTGGCATTTGGGAGGAATTATTTGGTTTTAGATTGCAACTGACCCCTACGTTGTTGATTCTGGGCTATGATAGCGCCTTGGGTCTTAATACCCCAGAAGAATACTGCCTGTTTTTGGGTACAGCTATATTAAGGATATTGCTAGCCACAAGATGGAAAGATGTAGAACCGCCAACATTCCATAGGTGGCTTGCCAGGCTCCTGGGAGCTTATAATCAAGAGATAGCTATATATGCCTGTAAAAGTAGGCAGGCCAAAATTTAGGGAAAGAAGATATGGACATATATCGCTGATTGGAGCACAGCATCCAGGGAGGACTGAGTAAGATTCAGCGTGAGGCTTTTTTCAGAGACTTGCTGTATCCCAATACTGTTTTTAACTTTGATTACTGTCTGACCAGGGGGCTTATATAGAAATATTAAATCTGGGCCGGATATAATGAATTGTTGAACTGCCCGGTATGATTATATTACGTATAATTGCTCCAGCTCTCTTTTAAAACTGTCTGTATTAACGATGTTATGATCAATTTTAGCTACTGCTATCCTTTTGTACTGTATTGATTGTTTTATGATCTGACTGTCAATTACTATTTCTTTTGTAATTGTGAATGGTATTTTCTGGATATGTTTGAATTAAAAAAAAGAAATGTCACAGCTCATGCCTTGTGAGGGGGGAGCAGTTTATTAGAGTATCTATATAAATGTCACAGCTGATATCCTGTGACGCAGAAAAGCTTATTAAAGTATCTATATAAGTGTGACAGGTAAAATCATGTGAGATGGAAGAAGAGTTTATTATAGTATGTATAGAAAAGTAATAGATAATAGCATGTGAGAGATAAGAACAGTTTATTATGCTATGTACAGCAGTGTCATGGATGATATTCTGTGAGGGGTAAGAACATATTGTCACAGTTTGTGTTGAAGTGTTACAGTTGATATCTTGTGAGGGATAAGCATAGTCTATTAAATGTGGCAGAAAACCCCGCCCCCTTCGGTATATTATAGAAATATTAGAAGTCATCAAGGAGTTCTACAACCAAATTCCTTAAAAAAGTCAATGCATTTACAAGTAAGTTGCCACATCCTTTTAATATAGAGAATTGTATATTTTATTACTTATATGACATCATCACATCATCACCCTTGTGCTTCACATGAAAGAGATAGCATGGTTAGAGATATAAACAATAAAAGTGAAGTTTATAAAGTGAAATTAATTACAACAAAAGGCAGACATTTGTAAGAAAAAAATATCAGGATCAGCATAATGTAAAACTGTCGCATTTCACTCCCTGCGTTCTTGTGGCCGCCACCAGGGGGCATACACGTGGAACTCTCCAGTGTTCAAGAAAGCCTCCAGCTCTTCTAGACCAACAGAATGAACTATATGTTCTTGGATGCTATTTAAAAGTTCCAGTTCATTCCCGATACATGTAGATTTTGTGGAACCCAGTTTGCCTATCCTAAAAACTCTGGGGCATATTAGCAAGGGGGAGTATCGCCGCTTTTTCGCCAAGTTTGTGCCGAGAAAGCGGCGATACTTCTAGAGCCCCATCCACAAGGGCATTTCAACGCCTGGCTCAAGCCCACTTTGCATGTCGGCGACAAACATCGCTAATGACATACAAAGAGGGCGTTACCACGTCCAACCACATGTGAAATGTGGTTGGAGGTGGGAACACCCTATTATCAAGGCAGGCGTTGAGAGAGGGAGACCTGTGATAAACTCATTTATCGCAGGTCTCCCAACGCCTGCTCTGACCAGGTGTTCGGGCATTGATAACATGGGGGTGTGGATCATAAAGCTGAATCCACCCCCCCATATTATCAAGGAGCACATTAGCGCGTGAAAACAACGCTTGTTTTCATGCGCTAATGTGCCATATCGCCGACTATCGCCGGATTTCATTTCGCCTACATGATGCGCATAGATAATTGCGCGCTATCAAGGCGATGGAATCCGGCGATAGCCGGCGATATGGGAATGTGCGTTGTGCGTTTTCTAACGCACTTCTAGGTAATATGCCCCTCTATTACCTCGAATCCCCTGCACACTGCTTCACCTCCACCTCTGCAGGCCAGGGATGGGTGGTGGAATTCAGCTCACCAATGGCTGGTAGGTGCATGTATTATTGTGAGCTCTTTTAAGCCTCAGTTCCCTTCAGTTCATTGTTGGTCATTGTAGCAATGTTCCTGTAATACTGAGCACTTATTTCCTTTGGTAACCCTTGTTCCTTGAACTAGCACTGCCTGCAGCGATGAATTGATTCTGAGTCTTAGTGTTTGCTTGTTCCGTGCACTAGCACTGCCTGCAGAGCTTCCTCGATTCCTGGGCCAGCACTATTTAGTGCATCCATGATCCCTGAACCTCTCCTCCTTCTGTAATGACTGTTTCCCCATTGCCTGCCTTCTTTACATTTGTATTAGTACCAGTTTCTAGTTTGCTCCCTTCCTGTCTTAGTGTTCACTTCCCTTGGGTGGTGTATCACTTGGTCTCTGCCCAGTGTGACTTTTGTTTTCCCTTCTTTCCTGTCAAGCACTCCTTCTTGCTAGCTCCTTGTTTACTACAGCTGTGTCGTTTGCTTCTAGACCCTTGTTACTACTACTGCCCTGCATGTTAGGTTCCTGTTTGATCAGGATTTGTGGGCACATCTGACAATCTAGATGGTGATTCTTGCCCACTGTGAGTATTGTATTTAAAGACCACAGGGATCAGCTCAACAGGACCTGCCTTAAAAGGCATATCCTATATGTTGTTATTTACAGTCAGTATTTGTAACAGGAATTGCTGATTAGGAACTTACCTTTAGTTTCAGTCTTACCTTTTGCAGACGAGATACAAGGGAAGGGGTTCGATTATCGGTCTAAATGCTGTGAAATCATCTGATAAAAGCTGTGTTTTCTGCTACTATCAGGTTTATTTCAGGACATACAGAGTTGTCACTGCACTTCTCCTGAGCACAATAATAGTAGTTTGTCAAGGTATAAACCAACATGTAACGCTCATATTCCGCGAGAAGAAGAAAGAGTAGTATTTCCACTCTAAGCACTAAAAAATATTTTTTATAATGACCCTCCCCAAGAATTTTTATATGAGTTTTGTATTTTTCCATATTATTTAGACTGTTACATTCTTTTTCTTTATTACACACTGAATATCATGATATGGTGAAGCAAAAATATGAAACACCCGGGGCCTCATTTACGAAAAGTGACGCATCGCTGCGTGAAAACAGTGATGCGTCACTTTTCACTGCGCCCTCCATGCGAGACCAATGATGCGTCATATTTACAGTATGACGCATCATGTCGCAAGGAGTAACAGATACGTCAGTATTTCTGACGCATCAGTATTGCGCAAAAGTGACGCAACTCCAGCAATGTATCCTTTCACATGGGGCAAGCCCCACGTGAAAGGGCCTGCATCAGTCTTATGCCGGCTGTGAGGCAGGCGTAAGAAATTGACGCATTAGTGTCCTAGAAGTGGCGCAGTGAAATCTCATAGATTTCACTGCGCCACTTCTATGACCCTTTCTTGCGTCAGAACGCCCCCCCCTGCATACATTATACCTGGCGTAGGTATAATGTGGCGCAGGGGTTTACAAAGTGACGGTACTTTGTAAATATGGTGCAACAAGGCACATTGTTTACGCTGCTGGTGCGTTACAAAAAGTGACGCACCGGCCGCGTAAAAGTGACGTACAGCCTCATAAATGAGGACCGAGATTTTCACCAAAACAGTGATAATTTCAATCCTGCGAGCATTTCTCTAACCCACTATGATATTTTTGGACCCCTAATCAAGAATACTGACAAACTAATCAATGGATGTTATTGCCAAATGGGTCGGAGTCTCATAGGATTCAATGTCATCTTAAAGGTTTAACATCCGCTACTACAGAGATGTGCTGGCCATGGTTTTTGCTACAGAGGAAATTAACCAAACACCTGAACTTCTGGCAAACATCACCCTCGGCCTGCGCATCCATGATTCCTGCATGTCTGAAAACCGAGCTGTTGAAAGGGTGCTGGAGCTTCTCTCGGGAAGAACACAGCTCGTTCCAGGATACAGGTGTCCATCACACCCACCACTGGCTGGAATTATTGGTGAAACAATGTCATCCTTAACTGTGCCAATGGCAAGAATGATGGGAATTTTCCACTACCCACAGGTAAGAGTCAAGGTCATTGTTTTTATTTTTAAACTCCACATATTGAATTTACAATGAAATGATTTTAGTTAATAAAACATTGATATATTTCATAGTTTACCTTCTGGAACACAGCCTGGAATTCCGTTTTCTAGGACCCTTGTCACTGAGGCCTTATTCAATATGTCAACCTGAGATAGATAACTAGTTGGATCTATACCATCCCACAACCCACTCAGCAGTATTTTGGGAGAAATCAGCTTCAGGTAACAACCAAACTTTTGAGACGTCAAAGGTATATTTAGTGGTATCCAAAACCTCTTTCATTAAGGAATAAAACACTAATAAACAGTAGAAAACAATGAAAATATTATAAAGATTTCTTTTATAATCAAATCCCTATCCTGGTGCACATGATATGAATTGTAACTACAGCAACAATAAATGATTGTAGCTGCAACATCTACTAATGCCCTGAACAGCAAAAACTGTTCCAATGTATTTGCTGCATAACTTTATAGCAACCACACCCTTGATCTTCCATTAACTTACCTAACCTTATCACTAAAACAAAAGTCAGATGTATGTTCTAGATATGGTTTACACAAGCACACTGGTTTGAACGAGAAGTCTTTACATTCACTATAATAGCACAACCTATTATTTACATCTTGTACTGGCAGCTTGACTGATTACTGCATAGTGCAGCAAGTGAATGCTGATGGCTGTGTCGCCTGGCACAAAGCTCCTCTCTAATCCTTTATACCCTGTGCTTGTCTTATATAGCATATTTAGGTCACTGTGAAAACTTTCAGGATAAACAATTAAGTGCCCTTATGTTCCTTCACTCATTTCTATTCTGCAAGACTGTGTCCTTTGAGCCATAACAATAATCAAAACATGTAGGTATCATTTTTCCTTGAAACTTTCTCACAATTCAATAACAATAATTTAGAACAGAGCAGTCAACTCAGATTAAATAAGGTGAATATTGCTGAGCATTCTATATTAGTCACATCCATTCAATTCCACATTTTAAACACTTGCAACCTAAAAGAGGGATACTCAGTGACATCATACATAATACTCATAACATTCTCAGAAAGATAATAAACCTATATATGATGAATATGTGCAGTGATGGTTGCATTACTGCATAGTGAGGATGTAAATATTGTAGTACAAGAAAATATTGTGGACAAACTATTGATAGGTAATTGCAAATTAGGGAATGTATAGATTTACGTTTCCTAACTTCACATATACATACTCAAAATACATATATGTGGGGGTTAGATGTAGAAAATATACACCTACTTACCTTTTAGTATTTTGTAGTTGATATTTTTTAATCCATATTTGCCTTCCTCGATATCCTGGCTTCGATCTGCAAAGTGCATGCCTGCAATGATAGATGAAAGAAGCCAGTGTGTTATCTTTATTTGCTATCTATTGCAGCAGGGTACAAAATTGAACACACAATTTGAAATGTTGCAGCTATCCTGTTGTAAACTTTTTTACAACTTCTTTAAAGGAGGACTGTTCATCTTCATGTTTCAGTGTACAGATTTACTCTCTCCCAGATGGGTTAGTTGCCATGAATCTTTCACGGATATTGAACTCACTGGTGCAAAAGGAGCCATTGTGCATGGTTAGGTTAGGTTAAGCTGATTTGTAGAGCGCAACAGCTGGCCCAGCAAAGGGGCGTCCCGGCACTAGAAGCAATAAAGGCCGCTGACAGCAAAGAGTCCCATCGAAGAGAGGCCCGAGGGCCGCAGGGCCACAGAGACAGGGGCATGGACTACCAAACCTAGGGGGATGGGAAAAGATGAGGGTTTAGTGCTTTCCAAAATGCCATGTAGTTATCTAAGTTCTGGATGTGAACCAGAAGTGTGTTCCACAGCTAAGCTGCCAGAGTGCAAAAAGAGCGTCCACCAGCATGCGCCCTCCTGACCCGGGAGACAGCTGCGAGGTGTTGACCTGTTGAACGAAGGTGACGAGAGGGGGCAGAGGCAGAGAGCAGGCCAGCCAAAATGCCAGGAGCAGGAGAGTTCAGGATCCTGAACGCAAAATAGAGGGGCATATTATTAAGGGGGTTTATCTCCGCTTTTTTGGCTTTAAAAGCCAAGAAAGCGGAGATAAAATTATCTCCCTATTACCAAGCTGTCGCTAACACCAGTTAGTGACCGCTAGTAGGAGATAGCGACCATCTTGGGCCCCGCTTTGCATGTCAGTGAAATTTATCACTAATGACATGCAAAGTGGGCGTGCCAAGATGTTAGCGACTGGAAACAGTCGCTAACATCGCTATCTCCTAATACCAACTTTTGGAGATATTCGCGCAAAGCGCGATTATCTCCAAAAGCTAACACCTGCCCTGAGCAGTTCTTAGCCATGTTATCCAATGGGAGGTGGATAACATGGCTAAGAGCATTAGCTCGGTAATGCATGAATATCGCTGACTTTTCAGCGATATTCATGCATTGCGGCCGATTTTTATTGCATTTGCGATAATCTGCGATAAAAATCGCCGCAGGTCGGCGATACATTTTTGTCTCTAACCAAGCAAAAGCGATAATTATCGCTATTGCTTGGTAATATGCCCCAGAGAGACTTGTACTCCACCCGTTTGATGGTGCTGCAATAGCTTTCAGAACTGAAGCAGATGAGCTCAGCAGCATATGTTTCATTGTCATTGAAAATGAGGTGGATGGATACTGAAGCGCATCTGCATTGGAATCTCAAGACACAGATACATGCCAGATTCACTGATGGGGCCAGTGCATGTAGTATTGGTGGATCATTCTGTACTGCATGTTTCACAATTCTCACGATGCATTCATGTTGACTTTATTTGTTTTCTTGACAAATATAAGAATTGCACAACCAACTATCAGCAGAGTAATTGAAATCCCCCAAATGGACTTGAAAACAGTGAACTGAAGAATGAGGGAATAAGTCCAAATAATGCTAGCTAACCAGTTATTAGGTCAGATCCAATGCTTTTAAAAAGTTGAGTTATACCTGTTTTGTTTGTTGAATGCAAGATGACATGCAATATGTAAACAACATGAGTTGGAAATTGCATCTGCAGCAGTCTTTGGATTTCAGAAGCAGACCACTTGGTTTTAACTGGTGAGGAGGTCAAAGGTTAAAGACAGCTCTTTCTGCGTTAATAATTCAACAATCGTGTTTAGCTTAGTAAAGCACATATTTACGATGTCAGTTTTCCGCCATGGAACACTTTCATACAATTTCCTTAGATGAGGATACAATGTAATACCACAACTTCTTCAGTTTTTTGTTCAGCTAGAAGAAACTGAGGGGTATATTATCAAGGGGTTTATCTCCGCTTTTTTGGCTTTAAAAGCCATGAAAGCGGAGATAAAATTATCTCCCTATTACCAAGCTGTCGCTAACACCAGTTAGCGACAGCTAATAGGAGATAGCGACCATCTTGGGCCCCACTTTGCATGTCAGTGATATTTATCACTAATGACATGCAAAGTGGGCGTGCCAAGATGTTAGCGACTGGAAACAGTC
This sequence comes from Lissotriton helveticus, assembly GCF_964261635.1. Taxonomy (NCBI): domain Eukaryota; kingdom Metazoa; phylum Chordata; class Amphibia; order Caudata; family Salamandridae; genus Lissotriton; species Lissotriton helveticus. The sequence continues at coordinate 1,692,467,344 of NC_136069.1, read as the reverse complement.
GCTATCATCGCTATCTCCTATTACCAACTTTTGGAGATATTCGCGCTAAGCGCGAATATCTCCAAAAGCTAACACCTGCCCTGAGCAGTTCTTCACCATGTTATCCAGTGGGAGGTGGATAACATGGCTAAGAGCATTAGCTCGGTAATGCATGAATATCGCTGACTTTTCAGCGATATTCATGCATTGCGGCCGTTTTTTATCGCATTTGCGATAAACCTTGCTAATAGCAAGGTTTATCTGCGATAAAAATCGCCGATGTGCGGCGATAATTTTTGTCTCTAAACAAGTTAGAGACAAAAATTATCGCTAGTTGTTGGTAATATGCCCCTGAATCTGGGAGTTATTCCACAGCAGCTCTTATTTGTCCTCTTTAGACAAGAACTGTCTTCTAGGAGTGTTTGATTGGAAGGAATTAATGAATGGAGCACGCGCTGCAAGTAATTTACAAGCAAGGTCACACTTGTAGAGTAAAAGAATCATAGAGAAGTGAATGACCTAGTGGATTAATGCATGCAGATGTGCTCATGAATGCTGAATTGTCTTTTGTTAAGCATTGAAATTAAAATGGAATTTTATGTTTCTGACAAAAATAAAAATGAAAGGCAGTGATTGGCAAGGGGAATACTACATTTAATTGACAATTTGAAGAAGATCTTTGCCAGAAAAGTCCTGGACAAACTCCAGAACTGGATAGATGACAAGGCAATATTATGCCCATACCAAGCAGGCTTTCACTCCAAAATAAGTACATGTGACCAGGCCTTCAGATTTACCTTATTAACATGGAAATACGTGCTGCTAAAAAACAAAAGAACTCTATGTATCATGTGCCGATCTGAGAGCCGCGTTCAACTTAGTGCAGCACAAATTGTTATGGAGAACCATACTTGACCTAGGAACCCCAATCAATCTGGTAATAGCCAGACTTCATGAGGACAACACTGCCCAAGTCAGATGGGGACAAAGCAGTGTACAGACTGATAGGATACCCATACAGCACGGGGCGCGCCAGGGGTCTGTGTTCACTCCCACGCTATTTTTCATTGTTTATCTTTACTCATTTCCACAACACCTATGAACATGCAAACCTTAATGGATACGTTTTTAGATTTATGAAGGGATAGGAGTTTGGAGCTTACCGTTACTAAAACAAAATATATGGTGTTCGGGAAAGCGAAGGGGGAATCAAGCCAGGTTAGCATTGCATGTGAACCCGTAGAGAGGGTGAAAATGTTTGACTACCTTGGGACAAGATTAAGCGACTCACTTGGCTGGGAACAACATTTAGATAGGAGTTATCTTACTCTATGCCACAGGTCAAAATCAATACTGAGATATCACAGGCAGTCAAACATTCGATCACCAACCCCTGCTTCAGAAGTCTATCATGCCAAAGCCCAGAGTGGTGCTTTGTATGGAGCAGAGATATGGGGGCATATTTATCAAGCTTATTCCCAATCGCAAATTCTCAGATTCAGCCCATTTGCGAACGAGAAAAAGCCTTTTGGATGTATCATCCCAAAAGATCGTCGCAAAAATGGGAATCATAAAACTATTTTACCAATGCATTGAAGGAATCGCAAATTGCGATTCTTTAAATGCAATGTAAGGAGTGCCCAAATTGTGTGATTTTAGCTTAAGGAATCTTCAGGTTGGTGGTAAATTGCGATTGCGATTTTTGCATTTTTCAAAGTGCCATGTTACACACATACCTGTCCTCATGGCACACATGTGTGCCACATGTGCACACATGCATATTTCAGGGGTGCAACAAGGTGTCCTTTATTGACCCTTGCACCCTTGAAATTGCAAGCGCAATTTGCGAGTACCTATTGAGTACCCGCAAATTGGGCATGCAATTCACATTCACTCATACGGGTCCCTTGGCCCATAGAAATGAATGGGAAGTCATTCCTTAATTGCGACTCGCAATTTGCGGTTTGCAAAATAAGGAATGTCAGGGAATCGCAAAATATTTATGAATTTTTAATTACATCTTGTTTTGTGATTCTCAAATAGCGATTCTCAATAAACCGCTATTTGAGAATCGCAAAACCATTGTTTGATACATATGCCCCTGAGTGCCATACAAACACAAACAAACTGACAACCTGCAAAAACACTTTCTCTTTTGTAAGATCACTTACCTCAGTACCCATCACTAGCCCACTTATCCCATTATTCTTTAACCTGGGGATGAAAAGAATGGGGGATATGGCCTCACTAAAGCCTTTAATGTATTGGTTATGTATCAGCTCTCTGATTACTGTAATTCCCTGAGAGAGATTCTGCTGATCAGTGGTACTAAAACACTACAGTGGTTCAAACATATTGCGAGCTGGTGCAAATCACTGGGCATGTCGAAACTATGGGAATAACCAGAGAGGGCAACTAGAGAGGATCTACCAAGACTGAAATCCACGTACTGGTTGGTTGTGGGAGAGTGCTATGCTACCCGACCAGTAAATGGTCATTTAACAACACAATTTGTAAGTGTCAAACCATGCCCCAGATTCAAACTCTTCTTGGATTAAATCACACCCCCACTTGCTAAAAGTCTATATGTTAGATTTAGGTATGGCAACCTGCTCCTAAGGTTTCCCAATAATCAGGTTGCTGGGTTATCACTAGAACTATGCCCTGCCTGTGCCAGAGTACAAGAGACAGAAGAACACATACTTTTTTTCTGCATGAAATACCAACTGATTTGCAGGAGGTGTATACGACCGATCTGTTTAAACCTTGGTGGCAGGCAATATCAGGTTGTCTACAGAATCCTAACAACAGATACATCCGAGCCAGTAGTTTTTGCTGTTAGTCGTTTTCTATTCTCATTCTGGATTAATCGACACAAGATTTTATCCTAGGCTGCATTGACTGTTATTATCAAAAAGAGTTGTTGTGTTTGTGAAATGTTGGAATGTTGGCTACTGGAACAAATGAACTGTGTATTGTATATAAGATTACATTTCAATATTTTTTAGCAACGTTGTTTTTAATTGCAAGGCTATTAACTGGAAGCTTGCCTGTTTTAATGCTTTTATCCTATTTTTTTATTATATATTTTATATGTAATTTAAGAACCCTATTTTCTTGTTCTAGACTGCAAATGATGGATATTTTGTATACTTTAAAGGTTCAAAGAAAAACAGATATTTTTTTCTTACTAAATTCATCAGTGATCTACTAATGTAAGCATTTTCAACAGTAAGTGCCCGTGTATGTGTATATTTTTACAACGTAAGATGATTCGATATAAATTATTAGGCTTCAATACCAAAAAAAGCAGAGCTTTCATTGTGAAATGGCATGGTACTATTATACCTGGTATTGTAGCTTATGTAAAATAGCTTTTCCTGAAATGTCTCCCTTTTGGAACAGAATCAAGCACCATTTTTACCAATAAACATGATATTCAAGTGTGCAAAATCAAAATGGGAAATAACCTTTTATAAGTTAGTCTCCTGACAAACCTACAGCAAATAAGAACTACTTATCTTAACTAATAGAGGTACCAAGTTTTGAGACTAACCTCTCTGCTAATTGTGATATTTGGTTTCTTGAGTGTGTTACTTAAGGAACCTGAATAATTCATGCTGCATTGCGGAACACTAAAACAATATGTGTTCTAGAATATCTTCCAGAGCATGGCCCAGAATTTGCATTTCTAGACCTCCCGCCACTTAGACTTAGTCAATTAGCCAATCCAAGAGAGAAAAACAGTTGCACTGCAACAACCCCACATTGAACTGACCAATATTTGAGTGAGATGTATATTTCAGATAACAAGCAGTCCTATTAGAAGACATTGGAATAGTTAGTGAAATCCAAAACCTTTTTCCTTAAGGAATGAAACCTTCAAGAACACTAGGAAACAGTTAATATATTTAAAAGAGTTATTTTAAAATCACAATCCTGCCCTGGTTCAAGCAAAATAATGGTAGATTCAATGTTTATCAAAAGTGAGAACAACACAAAATCCTCCAAATTATTCGCTATATAGATTTATTGCAATACCATCCTCATTCTTCTATTCACTAAGCTAATCTTAGGACCAATGAAAAATCTTATTTTGAGTTTGAGCACTAGGTGTGAGGGTATTCTGTGCCTAGATATACTCACCGACACAAAGAGTGCTCTGCAAATCCACTTTAGTTTACATTTCAGAGATTGCTCACACTGCACACTTGTTTGAAAAGTAAGGGCCTTATTATTTATTTTTATTTCATTTTTTTATTTGTTATTTATTGAGTTTTATATAGCATAGGCTTGACCCAAGGGTATCAGGGAGCCTCACAGAGTTAGCATCTTATATGTGAGATACATTTGGGGTAAATTAAGATACATAGTGACAGAGAGTGACAAGGTATATGAGGTATGAAATTGCATACGCCAAAATAGGTAAGATACATATAGGGTACAAATAGATATGTGGTGCCATTTTTTTGTGAGGCGTACGTGTACATTGTGGGAGTATTGCTGATACAATCTTGAGGTAGTTACAGTATGCCAAACACATATCGCTTTCTCTCGGCACAGTTGCAATTGTTCAAAATTACAGGTGGAGCAAAATAATAATAGCAAAACACATAGTAGAAATAAATACAACAAAACAGATGAACAGAAGTAAAGAAAGCCATTTTGGGTCTGAGGTGTCTGCGGTAAGTCTCTTCTGGATGGGGGTAACTAGAGGCACTTATTTCCTTCGGTTAGTGGTGCACAGATTTATTTTGTGGGAGGGATAGGGAGCCCAAAGGCTAATCAGGAACTTTAAGGTGGATTTAAGTATTTGTTGCGGTGGAGAAGCTACAGTTTTTTCTTGAAGTGATGGAAGAGTTGATTTTCTCTCAGGTCCAGGGACAGGGAGTTCCAGAAATTTGGAGCATTGCCAGAGAAAGAGCGGGTGTGCAATTTCTCACTCTTCAATTTTAGAGGGATCAAGAGTAGTCTGTTAGAGCTTTGCTGTTGTGTTTTTTTGGCAAGCTTTTTCAAGCTGCTCTCGGATTTTTCTTTGAGATGTTTTATTTTTTATTTTTGGCTTTCAGCCTGGATGAACGAGAGTTTGGATTCTGACAGTTGTTGTCTCCAGTTTCCTTCAGCTAAACAGAGTTGTCAAACCACGCTTTGAGGGGGCATTTCTTGATTCACTGAGTTTCAGGGGGTTTCCACGAGTTCTGTAAGTTTTGTGTTGTAGGTGACGTTGAGGTCCTCGGTAGATGATAGGTCAGGAGGAGGTAGAATTTGACAACTTATTAATGTGTCTAGCTCCCCCTGGGAGATTTGATGGATCTTTCTTACCCAGTGCTTGGGATTAAGGAATTGGAGAGAATGGTGATGGATGGAATTTACATCGAAGAGAATTTGGTAGTGATCTGACCAGTTGGATAGTAGGATACATTGCAGAGATAGTGTGTTGTGCTTGGAGATGATTGGCTCATGCATTTGCATGTTGCGATGTTGGGTGAGATGGTTTGCTTCCAAGAGGGTGGAGAGGGCCTATACTGTGGGGACTTTAGTGTTGTTCAGGTGCAAGCTAAGGTCTTCTAATATAATGTCAGTGCTGTCTTTTAGTGAGGTTTGCGATATTAGGCCTGCTAGGTCTTCAAGAATTGAGAATTTTCACCATGACGGTGATAGATGACGTGGAATTTGGTGGAGTGCGATCCATTTGTGGAGAGCTGAGCTCCTAGATATTCAAAGGTAGGGTGTCCAGGAGTGCAGACAGGAGTTAAACAGAGACCACTTTTGTGTATAATGGCTACTCCGCCACCCCTGCCACCTTTGCGGTCCCTGCGATTGATTAAAAAACTGGTTGGGATATGAGATGGATGTAAGGTGATGAGTGGCTGTTTAGTCAGGTTTCAGTTAGAAAGCAGATGGCCGTGTTCTGCTGTAGGATGGTATCTGCAATTTCGGGGGCATGCTTGATTGCTGATCTGCAGTTTATAAGCATGCAGTGGGGGTGGGTGTAGGTTTCTGTTCAGGATGGTTGGGTTAGATGGTGGCTAGTTGGGAGGGTGGCCTAGGAAAGAGAAATGTGTTCAAGCTCCTGTTCAAGCTAAGGACAACCGGGATCTTGAGGAGAGAGTATTGGCTGGAGCTATTACCACGGGAGCTTTCCATCAATTCAGCCTCCTGCTGCAACGTCCTAGTCAAGGAGCATTTATGTTTGGGGCAGTGCAGACTGCTAGTGGCAGGGTCAGAGTTTATACGTGGTGTGAGGGGTTTGGTCAGAGTGTGGATATTCTTTGCTTCTATGCAAAGTGCCGCAATTTCATCCAAACTAGAATTGATTTTGAGTTCTAGATGGGATATTATAGGGAGCAGTTGTGAGACACCTTGTACAACGAAGGGGAGGGGTGGTGCTGGGGCTGGAGCCATAGGTGGGAGCTAAGCAAGGAGCCATCTGATTGGGGTGGAGGAGTTCAGGGCAAAAGGAGCAGGGTGTAACTCAGATTTTGAAGGAAGTTCTATCTTCATCTGGCAAGTTTTCTTGTGTAGAAGATGAAGTCAAGTTTGTGCCCACCTTGTGCTGGTCTGTGATAGATATCCACAATTAGGGCATAATTCACAGAACTAACTTAAGACAAAATCCTAAACTTACTACTAGTTACTCATTTTGGTATTCACAGAAGGCACTTACTCATTGGGTATAATAGCCATAGAGCTCAGCCAGCGGATACCTACATATGTTGCAGATTGGAATAAACCTTGGCCTGTGCTGCATCTTCTGTGTGTGGAAGACACTGCTGTGATAAGTTGACTGAGACTGTAATACAATTAATAGATCCAATTCAAGTCCGTGGTGGATCCTTGATCTACAGTGTGAGAAGTAGCAGTAGGGTCTGGGAATAGGAATACTGCCCGGTGCCCTTCTTGTTGACAATCAGAATGGCCTCACACACTAGGGGCAAGATTCAGAAAGGTTTAGCATCGGGTTAGCATTATTTTTTTTAATACTAAACATTTTTGTGGTTTAACAAACCAACTCAAATTAGTATTTGTGTTGGTTTGTATGAAAAAGTAGCGCAAAGCAGTTCAAAATGCTGCTTCGCATTACTTTGCGTCAAGGGAGCGTTAACATTAGTAGAGAGGGTTTAGCACCTTAACGCTACTGGAAAGTAGGCATTAAAAGGAGACATGTTTTATTTCTCCCTGCTTTTCCGGCTTTGCATGCATGTTGCACTGTGGAGCACTGTGCAGCACCCACACAAAGTAGGAAAAACTTTAAAGTGTGTCTGAGCATAGAAATTTGTACTGGAAGAGTACCTTCCTATACAAAACCTATGGTAGACTCAGGCATGCACCCTCGCACCATGGTGTGTGCCTGGCGAACGGCAGCTGAACTCTGTGCCAGTGATAGGGAGAAGAAAGCCCTATCTCTGTAGATATCATGCTCTCCTGCTCCCTCCCTGTCACGCAACGCAGTGTAACATTTTAGGCTACTGCGCTACATTCCGTAATTTGTTGAGAATGTGTGCCCAGGAATACCATCCTTTTTATGAGAGAGAGGAGGTTATAAATCCACGTTAATGCCCCACAATGAACCTACGGTAGCTTCAGAGTGGTTAAACCCATCATAGGTGTCCCTTAGTAGAGGTGCATCATTGATGCCATCAATTGTAATTGTTTCACATTAATCAATGTCTCAGAGCCACTTTAATCTACATATATATAAAGACACAATTTCCTTTTGTCGACTTGTTTCTGACAGATTAGCCATTCGTCTGTGCTTTCTTCACTCAGCGACAAGCTGCAGTTCCCGTCCTTCCTGCGCACGGTGCCCGGTTACACATTCCAGAACATCGCCCTGGCACAACTGATGGGTCACTTGGACTGGACATGGGTGGGGATGATCATTTCTAACGATGAGGTGGGTTTGCAAGGAGGTCAGGGCATAAAGAAAGGCATTGAGGAAACTGGAGGCTGTGTGGCTTTCATGGAACAAATTAACCTTCGATTCTCCAAGGGGAAAGTCCTGCAAATTGTTGAAATGATTCAAGAACATTTGGTGAAGGTTATTATTGTTCACAGCCCTGAGGTGCATGTCAAGGTGTTACTACAAACCCTGTATGAACAGAATGTAAGCAGCAAAGTCTGGATATTCACAGCATCATTTATCATAACTCCTGGACTCCTGGATGGCCAGGCCTGGAAGATAATGAATGGATCTTTAGGGATAGCACCTCACACAGAACACATGCCTAATTTTGAAGAATTCCTGTCCAACCTACATCCTTCTAAGTACCCAGAGGACATTTTTATGAATATTTTCTGGGAGAAAGCTTTGCATTGTAAACTTTCAGAGACAAATGGAAACATAACAGTGACTGCTGAAGAGATAGAAAGTAAGGCCATGTCTTGTTTGGGGGACAGAGCTTTGAAGAAACTGGCAAGAACTTTATTTGAACTCAATGACCTGAGCTACACTTACCACACTTATACAGCAGTTTACGCCATTGCTCATGCATTAAATGCTCTGATTACTTGCGAGCCAGGACATGGGCCTTTCATCAATGAATCATGTGGTGACATCAAAGATATACAGCCGTGGCAGGTAACAGAATTACACATCCTATCTTATAAAAATGTGTGAACATCTGGGCTTGGCAAGTTGGAACATTTTGCAAGGGGATTGTGTTAGATATTATGGGCAGATTTACAAAAAAGTGACATGTGTGAAGATGCGTCACTTTCCCTGTGCCACCATGAGAAACCCTTGCGCCACTATGGATGCACCATATTTACAATACGGCGCACCATGACACAAGGATTGACATGTGTCAGAAATTCTAACTCTTCTGTTGACACATAAGGCACGCATTGCTGGAGTCGTGTTGCAAGCACAACGCAACTCCAGCAATACAGGGAGAGGCCTATCCTCATTGTGCTGCATCACTCTTCACGCCTGCTTCAAGCAGGCGTAAGAATTTGACGCAGTAGCGTCCTAGAAATGGTGCAGTGAAATCTTGTTGATTTCACTGTGTCACTTCTATGAGGCTTTTTTTGTGTTGGATCCCCCACCCTGCATACATTATACCTGATGCAGGTATAATGTGACGCAGGGCTTGACACAACTCCATGGATACGTCACGTCGTAAATGGACCACATTTTTACGCTGCTGCTATGTCACAAAAATTGACACAAATTCGGTGCAAAAATGACACAATGGGCTTGTAAATCTGCCCCTGGGTTTCTGGTTGACAGAGGTATGCAATGTGTCCAAGCAGGAACCACAATCCTAGTCAGGGTAAGTCAGTAACACTCTAAATTAACCTGAGCTCACACTCTGGTAGCTTGGCCCAGAACAGTCAGACTTAAGTAATAAGCAATGTGTAAATTATTTGTGCACACAACACACAGTAACACAGTGAAAACACCACCAAAGGACTATTCACCAGTTTAGAAAAATCGAAAATATTTTTAGGAGTAAAACAAAACCAATGACCGAAATCCAAGAAGTGGAAGTCAAGATATGAATTAAAAAAAATAAACTGTTTTGTAGAGCTTAGAAACAAATGGTGTCTAATGGCTATCAGTCTGGCTCAACCATGGAAATTGAAATTGAAATGTTCAGGCCGACTGCAATGGGGCGTGTGCCCGATACAGGGACTAGCCTTGGATACGTCGACGGCAAAGGTGAGACATGGAGCAAAGGAGGCAATGTGTTGCTGTCGATCTCGCAGATGGGTTGATGATTTGATTTCGAGCTGTGCAAAGTCAAAATGCATCGAGAATCAAGATGCAATGAATGTTGGCTGATGCGTCATCATTGAACCGCTGTGCTCTAGGCGATGCTTCCAGCACAAAGCAATGCATTAGCACTTAGCGATGCAGAGTTGGAGATACATCACCAACAGGGAATGATGTGTCCCACTGTCGGCAATGCAATATCCGTGGTTTCTGCTGCAGGAAATTTTTTGGTTCTGATCGGTGCAACATCGGCGATACATGGATTTTCTGGATTGCAGCACTTCCAAGCGTCCAGGACTGGATTGTCAGGACTTACAGCAGGTAGAGTCCTGGTGCTTTTGCAGGGTGTTGTATTTCATATCCCAGAGACCTTAAAAACAGGAGGCAAGCCAACAGGCCCTTTAAGATATTTTGGTCCTTGAATGTAGAAATGCAGGTTCAGTCCTTCTAAGTCCCAGGCAAGAGGCAGTAGGCGAACACTGCCAATCAGTTCAGCAAGGTGGCAGACCCTCCTAGCAATACAGCAGTCCGTATTCTGGTAGAATGTCCCCGGTTCCAGAAGTGTTATGATTTGGTGGTGTCAGAAGTCCAGAATGTATACCCAGTTGAGCCATTGAAGTAGGAAGGCTTCAAAGAGATACCTTTAAAGTGAACAAGACTGCCGTTCCTGCCCTGCCTCCAGACTCACTACAGGCGGATATGCTTCCCTTTGTGAGGGGAATGGACACAGCCCTTTTCCAGTGTAGGTGTAAACTTCTCCATCCAATACTGCTCAGGATGACCCATCAGCATGCAGATGCCCACTCAGTCACATTTACCTTCCTTTGTGTGTGGCTGTATCAAGGGTAACACCACGCACAAAGATTTCAAACCAGGTGAAAATATAGAACTTAATTTAATAAATTAATCAAGAACAGAAATTGAATAAGTAAAACATGAGATATGATTTATTTAAGAATAAAGTCTAAAATAGTGCTTAGAAACCACAAGCGCTTATTTGGGATTTCTGGTAGTGCTGATCCTGGGCAAAATAAAACTATTTAAACTGACCCTAATGGAGCGAGGGCCTGATACAGGGACGCAGTTTGGCCTGCTGAACTAAAGTACCTTAATCCTGGTTGCGTCAACGAAGATGCTCTCCATGCAGTAGTTGTCTAGAGACTTCAGGGAGTGGGTGATGTGGTCAGATTTCTTCAACTCCTTTATGAGCCAGGCTGCTGTATGGAGGATGCCTTTCAAAAGAGCAAAGCTGGTTTCTGGGATGCAGTTGAACAGAGTGTTGCCTCTATTTCATGTGGGAAAAGACTATGGCTTGAACTGTATTTCCGAAGGCTTCCCTTGGGAACAAGTGTAATGTTTATTTTAGGAGAAAGAGTCGGAACCAGACTGTTTTGTTCTTCTTGGCAATGTATCCTTTGAGTGTTAGGTTGAAGTTCACGGTCACCCAGTCCACCTACACTTTATATTCACTTTCGGGCCTCATAGTGAACCACTAGTCTCTCTTGGCCTCTACAACATGAGAGCCAGGACCCATACTGGGTGCATTTGAGAAGTAGCCATTATATTATAGTGGGTCCATGCAAAACTCTGGTAAAATCTGGAGGATATTTGGCAAGCATTCCCTGACGATGCTCCATGGTATTTCCATCCTAGGTGATAGAGGAGCCAGCTCTGTTTATTTGGTCTCAACCATGCAGGAGAAGCTTTTTTCTCTGCTCAGCCTCAAATCTGGTGTAATTCCATTCAGCTGTTTTGGATGTAGCTGTGTCAAATTTTCCAATGGAACAGTTAGTGGGACAAACATGTTTTGTGACCCACCTTTACCTCTATCCTCATTTGATGGGTCACTCCAAAACATTCAAGGAAGAGGGTGTGGTGAATGGGACGTTTTGTGAAGATTCATCAAACTGCGCCAACGTTATTATGCTTCTTTTTAAAGCCCTCCATTACATTATAGTATTTTGTAAAGGTCAGCACATTGTAATACTTTTGGGGTAACGGTATGCAGGGTAAAGCCCTCTGTTGTAAAATATGATATTTGTCTATGTCTCTATCTCTGTATTCTGTTTCCCCACCAGCCGTGCCCTGGTGGTGTGTATAACAATGACATAAGGAGTCACATACTCTTATATCTCTCATTTAAAAGTCTGACAACTGCTACCTGACAATACCTAATCTCATGCATTAAATCTATTAATATTGCCAACCAATGCATACATTCACATATCCCTCACTCCCACTAAAATCACACCCAACTACTGTTAATTTAATCTGCCACATAGAAAATTGAATAAATGCACTGGCCAGTTTCCATTAGAGAGTAAGACTGAATCGCAATAACCAACAATTACCATAAAACCCCCTCACTAGTGCTGGGTTCCAGAGCAGCATGCAGCCCGCATAGAGTGCTACAACCCTTCATCACGGGTAGTATGTGCTTTATAAGTGCAATTACAAAACAATACGTTACCCAACCGAAACTAATATCATAATACTCAGCTGTTAGATGAGTGTTGTTCATACAGGCTGCATAACAATCCCCTTTTACCTCTTGACCCTCCGTTTTTCTCATATGACAAAAATGTTGGGACCATGCCCATCACCGAGTACTGTACCAGACCACAACAATAAAAAAACATAACCTTCTCACCAGGCATTAAATAACCGAAGAGATCTGCCATTTGACCAAAACAGAGCTATACTTTAGTTCACCACTACAGATCCCGGCTAGCTACAAAGTATGACTGTTTCTTAAAATCTCACCATGATAATTAAATGAGGGATGGGTTTAACAGTCAATCCTAGCAAACAATTCCTGCTCAGGACAATAAAGTCACACACATTAAACAAAACAACCCAGTGCATTAACCAACTAAGTGGAATATGAACATAAGAAATACCCACACTGGTCAATGATGCCAGATTACTTAAAACCATACACTGCACTCATGTCGCTCATACCTATTCATTTATCACACTTCTGAGAGCTGCATCCCCTAAAACGGTAACTGCAGCTCAATCGTCCTCTCATGAAGGAAGGAACCACTTCCCACAGATGATGAAAACAAAGACAACACACTCTCAACCACACACCCTACACAGTGTAATTTGGAACCCATGTAGGCAAGCACTTCAGTGCCCCACATAGGGGTTGTATGCACTTTAAAAATGTTGCAATACCATACAATACAATAAGCACTACTATTATTTCAAAGCCCTCTGTCAGTCTCTACCTCATTGGAGGGAAAGGTCCTTGTTGCAACTGGCCCTTCTTGCAGGGTCATCCTCAAACTTTTTGCTTCTTCCTCCCTTATTTTTCCTGACCCGTGGCTGTTGGCAATAGGACTCTGCACACTTTACCACTGCTGATCAGTGCTAAAGTGCATATGCTCTCTGTGTAAATTGTATTGTAATTGGATATACATGTTTGGCATATTTGTATCACCATCAAGTCCCTATTAAAGTGCACTGGGTGTGCCAGGGCTGGTGATGACAAATGCTACTAGTGGGCCTGCAGCACTGATTGTGCCACCCACAGGAGTAGCTCTAAAATGGTGTCTCAGGCCTGCCACTGCAGTGCCTGTGTGCAGTTTAGAAACTGCCATGTCCTCCTGGTCAGTGTCCCCACTGACCAGGCCTAACCCTTCCCTTTTCATGCACATTAGTCACCCCTATGGAAGGCCCAAGGTACCCTCCTGGGCAGGGTGCAGTGTATGTGAAAGGTAGAGCATGTACTGGCGCAGGTGACATGCTCTTGTAGTGAATGGCAGCCATTTTCGTTTTTCACTATTGTAAGGCTATCTTGCTCCATAGATTAACATGGGGAATGCTGGCTACAGTGGCTACCAGCATTTCTTCTCATAGGAACAAGATAGGACATAAAAGTCTGGTATCCCTGAACTCCGAATTTAATAACACATCTTTTAGGAAAGGTGGTTTTTAACTCCTGTGTTTGAGAATAGCACTTTTAGAAAATTGCTGTTCTCTTGTCTGACCTTTCTATGTGCCTTGGCCTGTTTGTGGATTGACTGTCTGGTTTGAGAGTGACAGGGGCTGGGGATTCCACAGGAGGCTGGCTGAGTCAGCCCTAGGCTGAATGACTATATTTGCAACTTGAGTGGTGGGAGGAGTTAGCACCTGGGCCTGAATAGGACTGTGCCCGCCCCCCACAGTGCTGGCTCCACCCCCTGTGGTGCGTCTGATGTCACTGCCCTTCACTGTGAAAGGAGAGAAGGAATCATGTCAACAAAGTACTCCAGGGCTGTGCTTTCCCTCCACAATGCTGGCTCCACCTCCTGCTGGGTGGCTGATGACCCTGCCCATCCCTCTGAAAGGAAAGGTAAAGCCAGGTAAACAAAGTGCTCAAGCAACACCCAGAACTGGTTCAGACTGGGCTCAGGGCCCACTTGCACAAAGAGAACAAAGACTTTTAGGGGTATAAGTACAGGACCCCTGCTAACAGAAAATTAGATCATGCTGGAATCAAGAAGGAACCTCTGCCAAGGAGAAAGCTGGCTCTGAAGAAGGAAGACGGTCCTACTGTTGCTCTGCTGGACTGACCTGCTGTTGCTTTGCTGCCAAGGAGAGGGGAAGGACTTTGCTAGTGTGCTGTATCCCCTGTCTTGAAGGAATCCCCAGGGGCCTGAGAAGAGCTGGGTCCCTGTTCTGAAGTCCCAGGAACAAAAGGACTTCATCCCCAGCTTCCCTGAACTCTGCTGAGAGAGTTCTGTCCTTCCTAGAGTGCTTGATCCAGTTGTGGGGCCTCTGGAAGTTGTACCTGTGCTGGGAAGCTTGAAACAAAGCTTGAGAGACTTTTGCAATTGAAAAGTGTGGCATCGCTTGCTTGCGGAGAGCATCCCCGACAGTGCGAGAAGATTCCCACCGCTACGAAGGTCGGGATCGTCGCAGCGTCTGTTGCCACTGCCAGAGTCGTCGCATCCTTCGTTTGCGGGACGCACCAGACCGGTGTGGGAAAGTCGAACATCGCTGCGAGTGTTGTCGCAGAGCCTGTCGTCGCTGGGTGAGATCACCGCACCGCTTGCTTGCGGACCGCATCACGTCGCTGCGAGTGTCGTTGCAGAAACCATCGCATCGAGGAGCTGCGAGAGAGGAGATCACCGCTGCTCCGTGCATCGTCGCCCCGGAGATCATCGCAACTCCAAAGATCGTCGCATTGTGCCTTTCACGAGCACAAACTTCCTATGGAACCTCCGCACCGGAATCCATACAAGTGGCCTTCCTCCCCATACAGACCGGATTCGTCGCAACACGCCCGCTGCTGCAGCTGGGCTGTTGCATCGCCTCCCCAGGGTCTCAGGAGCAACGCATCGATTGTTTTCACCCGCGCTAGCTTCTGCTTTTGGAACTTTGTCGCAACTAAAAGGTACTGTGAGTAATCGTGACGCAACTGTGAAGTTTTCACGCAACTGTTGGTTATTTTATCGCACCCTGAAGAACTCTTTTGAAACCATATTCTTGAACAGTGTATGTTGGATTTTTGTCGTTTTGGTCTTGTGTAGTTTAGATTAAATACCTTCATTTTTCTAAACTGTTGTGGAGTCAGTTTGTGGTATTTTCACTGTGTTACTGTGAGTACTGGTACAAATACTTTACACATTGCCTCTGGTTAGCCTAGACTGCTCGTGCCAAGCTACCTACAGGGTGAGCAGGCGTTATCTCAGAGGGTTTCCTCCTTACCCTGACTAGAAGCAAGGGTCCCTATTTGGACAGTGGTACCTACCCCTGCCAACTAGAGACCCCCAGTTCTAACAGTCCTCCTCTTGGATGATGTGCTTGGCGGTTAGCAACCTTGTGTGCTTTATTAGGATACATATGCCTCCTAGAATGCAGGCCACTCTCTTACATTGAGATTGGTCAGTACGGATCATTGACACAATTCCGAACCATAAAAAGTCAAAACACAAAAATATTTTCAAAACTAGTCTGCCACTCACATCAGCCGCTGTCTCGAAAGTGTTAGGGTGATTTGTCAAGTGGGGGCCAAAAAAAATACTTTTTCAACATGCAATTTCCCATAGGGATTTTAGACACAACTACAGCCCAAACAACTGAACGGGATTACACCAAATTTGTCAGAAAGCAAAATCTTTGTCAAGAAAAATTTCTTTTTGTAATGTGGTGTAAATATATTCAGTAGTTTGGGTGTTATTGAAGAAAAAATTATTTATGTGCATCTAGGGGCATGGAGGGTCAGCGAATCTGACAGATCACATTGTTGGATCCGATTAGCTGCCACCACTTCAACCATGACGTGGTGGCAGCAAATATGCCTCTTTATTCCGCTTGCCATCAGCCTGCATGTTGTTACAACAACCGCATTGTAACAACCATACCATTACCGAGCAAGTCTTAATAATGACGGAGGTGGGCAACGACCGCGTTGTAACAACATGTGGGGTGACGGATTCGTAGTAAGGGCTGTTTACCGGTGACAGCCATCTTGGGACTCAGGACTCAGCCAGAGTCCCAAAAATAGGCAAAAAATAAACAAGGGTCAGTGAAGGAATACCCTGACCCCCTAGGCCTGGTGGTGAGGGCCCAAATGTTTAAAAAATATTTTTAGACATTTTGCTATGATTTTGCATAGGATCACAGAAATGCAGCATCCACCCCAGGCCAATTTCAGCACAGGGGACCCCAACTCTCAGGGCCAGGCTGCAATTTTAAAAGGGTGGAGGGTCATGCTGCTCCCCTCGCCATTATTGGACTGGGAACCCCACCTCCCAGGGCCAGCTCTTGCTATGTCTAGGGGTGGCCACCCTGTGATATAGTGGTGTACTCTCACTTGGTTGGAACAATTTCAAATCTTCCACCAAGTGGGGCCTGGTTTAGATGTCAGGAATAATAGTCCTGCTGCCACTTTATTAATGCCCTGAACACCGCCTACTTGGTGATCCACCCGCCGTATTTAGATGTTAGTGGGTCTGTGGACGAAAGACCTCCCGAGGTTTGCTGACTCTGCCAGAATTGTTTGGCGTCTTGACAGCATCAGTGGCAGAATCATCTGATGGCAGGAGCCCAACCAGGCTTCCAGCAGAGTCAATTTAGATATACCTTTCTTTCGCTGCCCCTGTGACTCTTTCCCCTTCCTTCCTCCTTCCTTGTGGCTCCCGCCCTCGCCTCCCTGCTGTACTTTCTCCCACTTCCCTATTTAATGGTGGCTGCTGCGCTGCAGTGCAGTGGATGCGTGCAGCGAGTGTGCCGCAGGTGCGCCAAAGGCAAGCCTGTCTGCACCCGTCCGGGATCCGCCCGCGGCATGTACCAAGCACCTGCCACTATGATTCTAGCACCCCCGAAGCCCTGAGGTGCATCCTCCTCAATGTGCACTCCCTGCACAGACATGCTGTAGAGATCGAGACCTCCTCGACACCCTCTCGCCAGACATCACCTTCCTCACAGAAACGTGGACAAACCGACCTCCGCCCCGACATCGGCACCGCCAATCAAGATCTAGAGGAAGTACTGCCCCAACCATGCAGGAGGAGGACTTGCCATCACACGCGAGAGCTCCCTCAGACTCACCACTTTCAGTATGAGCGTCCCCCTGTCCACCACCAAACACCTCCATTTCCAGACCAGGCCCAGAACAACCATGCTTGGCACCCTTGCCTACAGACTCCCCGGATCTCCAACTGCATTCACAAGAACCATTGGTGACCTGATTGCGCCCCACGCCATCACCTCCATGGACTACATACTCATCAGAGACCTCAACTTAAGCCTCAACAATTTCAGCAATCCCAACTCTCCCACCCTCTGACTGAAACAACTACCCCTACCCACAAGGCAGGGTACACCCTCAACCCAATCTTGCCAGGAGACAACAACATCTACTTCAGCCACACCACGCAGGCCCCCAAGACACACCACCACTCAGTACACTTCCATGTCAACAAACCCACCGACCCTAATCGTACACCACGCCCTCGGTGAAGGAACTGGAGCAAGGTCACTGAGGAGCACCTCAACTCCACCCTTAAACGCGATGCCCCCCCACCTTGACCAACGCCAACTCCACAGCTAAAGAACTTCACAGATGGATCACCAACTGCACAGACAAGCTTGCCCCCCTCTGCAACCCCGACAGACAGCGCCCCAGGAAAGCCACCTGGTTCACCGCCAACCTCCAAGATTACAGACGCACCTGCAGACGTCTCAAGAAGAATTGGAGAAACAGCAAAGCTTCAGAAGACCGCACCACATACAAGCATGCCCTGACAGAATACCATCAACTCATCAGATCTACCAAAAGGACCTTCATCTGAAACAAAGTCCACGGCAACACCACAAATGCTAAGGTACTCTTCAGCATCATTCAGAATTCACCAACCCTTCCAGAACCTCTGTGACAAACTCGGCTCCTACTTCCACCTGGAAATTAGAACCCTCTATGACAACTTCCACAAACAGACTCTGGACACTCACTCCACTCCTCCCCCCAACAACCACAACCAGCCCACCATCTCCTGGACCCCGGCCACCACCGAAGACACTGTGTCGACCATGAAATGCATTCACTCAGGAGCCCCCATGGACCCCTACCCTTCGCACATCTTCCACAGAGTTGCTGCCCCATATTACACTTGAGCTATGACGCACCATCAATGCCACCTTCGTAGCCGGCACATTCCCCAGTGACTGGAAATGCACAGAAGTCAAGCCCCCTCATCAAGAAGCCCTCAGCAAATCCGACAGACTTCAAGAATTACCAACCCAACTCTCTCCTCTTTTTCATGACCAAAGACACTGGGAAAATCATCAACAGGCAAGTAACAGAATTTATCAAGAACTCTATTCTTGACCCCTCCCAATCTGCATTCCACAGCAACCACAGCACAGGGACCACCCTACTCGCCACCACAGACGACATCTGCACGCTCCTTGACATAGGCCACACCGCGGCCCTGATCCTACTTGACCTCTCTGCAGCCTTTGACACCGTCTCCCACTGTACCGTCACTGCCAGTCTCCACAATGCCGGCATACAAGGAACCACCGTCAACTGGCCTCGCTCCTTCCTCACCTGAAGAACCCAAAGAGTCAGACTTCCCCCCTTCCTCTCCAAACCCACTGAGATCAACTGGGGAGTACCCCAAGGATCATCACTCAGCCCCACTCTCTTCAATATCTACATGACCCCCCCTTGCTGCCATCGTCAGACAACATGGACTCAGCATAGTATCCTACACTGATGACACCCAGCTCATCCTCTGCCTTACTAAGGATGCCCTGATCACAGACTCAGCTTGCAGGAAGGAATGAAACACAACCAGAAGAGCAATGTGCGGCCAATTTCAAGAGCTGCATGCAGGAGCTCGCCAAGTGGATGGCGGAAAACTGCCTCCGTCTTAACGGAAACAAGACGGAGGTACTGATCATAGGCAAATCCCCTTCAGTGTGGACCTCAGCGTGGTGTCCGGACGAGCTGGGTGAACTGCCCACTCCCAGCAATCTAGTGAAAAATCTAGGGGTCTGGCTAGATAAAAATTTAACCTTCGACCACCAGACCAAACTAGTGGCAGGCACCTGTTTTCGCAGACTACGGGTCCTTAGAAAAACACTGGACCTCATGCCCACGCCGGTGCGCCAGACCCTAGTCCATGCGTTGATAACATCCAGGCTGGACTACGGAAACGTTCTGTACCTAGGAGCCAGCGAAAAATGCGTTTCTAGACTGCAACGCATACAAAACGTGGCGGCCCGCTTGATTCTTCTACTACCCAGAATGGCATCATCACAAAAAGCCCTGAGCACACTCCACTGGCTCCCTGTTAGGGAACGGGTGAAGTTTAAAGCCCTCTGTATAGGACACAGGATCCTTCAGGGGAAAGGCCCTAGGTACCTGAATAACTATCTCAAGTGCTATGAACCAACACGCCAACTAAGATCCACTGGCGTGGGGCTGGTACAGGTCCCGAAAGGTAAAAAGAGCAAGAATGGGGGGGAAATCCTTCAGAGCCTTGACTGCTAGGCTATGGAACAAGTTGCCAGAAAAGCTGCGCTTGGAAAACGCGGAGCTCACATTCCGCAAATAACTCAAAACAATCTTATTCCCCAAGCTCCAGTGCATTAAATACGCCCTCTCTCCACAACCAGCACCAAAGGCGCAATGGGAAACAACAGCAGCTAGTAGCGCGGGGACACACCTGCTGGTGTAACCAAGCGCTTTATAAAATCTATAATAATAATAATAATAATAATAATAATAATAATAATAATAATAATGATAATAATAATAATAATGAACTTCAAGAACTATGTTTATTTAGCCTTGTCAGGGTCATTTTACAGCTTTCATCATTTAGCCATGGAAGGGCCTTGAAGGACATTGAAATGCATGACTAAATAAAGGAAAGAGCCCCCTGCCCTACAGGAGCCTCTGCTTCAAAACTGTAATCATTGTTCACACCCAAGAAATCAGAACTTTGTGTACCCTAAAGATTTCTTTAGAGTTTGATTTTGTTACTTTACAATACCCAATGTTCTAGGCAGAATACAATGCGCCGCCGGTGCCTCAAAATAAGGACACATCAGCAGTGCAATGGGCTTGTCAATAAGCCCCTCCATGTTTACAATGTTATGGCATATTTCTTCTGTCTCCTTTGGCTGGAGCACTGGTTCCCGTCTAGAGTCAATGCATCCACCCTTCCAGCTTTAAAACAATCTTGACAGGCATATTCCTT
This sequence comes from Lissotriton helveticus, assembly GCF_964261635.1. Lineage (NCBI taxonomy): Eukaryota > Metazoa > Chordata > Amphibia > Caudata > Salamandridae > Lissotriton > Lissotriton helveticus. Next base: position 1,692,446,944 of record NC_136069.1, on the reverse strand, counting down.
TATGCACAGTGTAGCACACATGGATAGAGGAAGTAACAAAGAGAAATAAAGAGATCTCCCCTCCTTACACCCCTGTTGGGTAGGAGAACCATTTTGGCATGAACCCATGTTCACAAGTTTTTTTAAATCTGGGTTTTCATCAGAATAAATGTGTGGGTGGGCCCATGTAACGCCTACTCTATGCATAGTGATTTGTATTTATTAAACCTTACAAAGTGGCATTGCATGGCTTAGAAATCTTTAAGTGGATCCAACTCTGTCAGAAGCCACCACCCAGAGGGACGCCTGAATAGACAATCATACCTTCCTGTTTGTATTTATTGAAAGTTGTGTTTTTTAGAGACTTTCGGCTCAATCCCCTTTGATCCAAAGACAGTTTTCTGGTGGAAGGTAAACAAATGAAGTTTTACAGGAGCCATGTTCATGCTCAAGGGTAGTCGTCGTGGTGGAAGGTTCATGTCTAGGAGAATAGCTGCAGCAGAATTGAGTTTTTAATGGAATAGCAATGTTTTGCTTTGATCTTTTCCACTCTAGATCCTGCATTATCTAAAGAAAGTCAACTTTAAGACTCGCACAGGCGACAATATATTCTTTGATGTGAATGGAGACGCTCCTGCAGCCTATGACATCCTGAATGTGCAGATACTGGAGGATGAGGAGTTCCAGCTTGTGAAAGTGGGCATGTTAGACCCAACTGCAAAAGAAGGCATCAGCATCAATACAGAGGCAATCCTGTGGTCTGAAGGGTCCTCACAGGTGAGCGTGATGTGGTGCCAGGAGATCCAGAATGAATGCAACAAACACTGCGTGCAGCCCCAGGGACGTGACACAGGCCACACTTCCGGGGCCCCAAGCATCCAATGCTTCAGAATATCTGTAAGATATGCGGTAGAATGGGGCCCATACAGCTTCTGCTGGGAAGTTCCGTCATCTGCATTACACCACTGTGCAGCCACATATGCTCAAGAAAGAAGGAACACATACAGAACTGAGGGGAAGGGGTTCCTTCTTTCACAATTCCTTCTTCCTGGTTGCCTGGTGGAAGTTTACTGTAGATGTGATCAATCGTGAGCTCGCCGACATTTTTAAGATGTGTTTGGAGCTCATTCTAACCTAGCACATCAACCACCCATGACCACTTTACTCACTCACCAGGTATATAGCCAGCCGTGGTCGGTAGTGGGAGTACCTGCCAGGCGGTGATGTGGGGAGAGGAGGGGCAGGGTGGGGGGTAGTAATCTATGGATTACGGAGGTTTACAGATAAGTAAATAAAGCGAATTTCGTTGCGCTCACTGCATTGCATTTGGGGATGCAGTGCACGCAACAAAATTTGTTGTAATTATGCATTGAGAGGACTTGGTGGGGCTTATCGCTTTAGTGGTAAAATATTGAAACTCAGGTTGGGAACATCCACCCACCAAAGAGCATTGCCTCCACTGCACGCCATGTCAGCTTATCAAGAAATTACAAAAAAGAATCCTGGGTGGGTTTTGCCATAAACACTGCATCTTGAATTGGACCCTAAAAGCAATTATGTTGCATCTAGAATTTAGGCAGCCTGGCCTGCTACAGAGGGCATGTCCTACTAGACTAATGGACCCAGACAGCACACAGCTTCCTCAATAAGATTGTTTTACACTTATATAATAATAGCAATGCCCACTAGACTTCCAAACGTCACCCCATGAGTCTTGTTGAGCACAGTTATAGCACACAAACTGTAGTCAAATATTAAGGTTTAGAGCATCATTTACTAGTTTTTGACACAGGGCACCGCAGCAAGTTACTTTGCTGTGCTGCCTTGCAGCCAAAAGAAAAGGGGAGGGATGCATTGTTTCTATGAGATACAACGCATCCCTGTGGTTTCCTCTGTGCTGGTGCACAGCAGACTGCCTTGCGTCAATGCCGGCACCCTTGCACCATGGTACAAAGATGTGTGTGTTGTAGGAATTATTGTTTTTGTAGAGGAAGGGAAACCTTTCTCCATCAATAGAGATGTTTTCCTCCTTATTCCTTTTATGTGTGCTGCAGAATATAGCACGCATAGACAGAGGAGAAATAATGTTTTTCTCCTTGTTACATCTCCCCTTGGAGGCATAGGCTTTTGACCGACTGCCAGGTTTACAAATCCATGTAAATATTGTAATCCATCAAAATCCATCAGTGTTGCGTGGGAACTCCCATCTCAACGGCCATGGATCTCCTCTTTGATGCAGAATAAGGCAACGCAACGACTTGCGCCGCTGGGCCTTACTCTGCAGCATATTTACTAGAAATTGATGCAGCATGGCGCTGCAAGCCATCTTGCTGTGCTGAGCTGCATCATTAGGAAAGGGCAGGGATGCATCATATTTACAGCAACACTACACATCCCTGAGCCTTACTCTGCACAAGGGTGCCAGCATTGCAGGGATGATAGTTTTCGTGTAGTAAGGAACACTTTCCTGCACAAAAACAATCATTGAATATATTTTCCTCCTTCAATGTGTGCTGCAGAATGCAGCACACATAGAAAGAGCAAGAAAGGAGAAGGTTGCACCCCTGGGGAGGCATTAGAATCTGACACATTCCCAGGTTTGCGAAACCTTGTAAATATGGGAATGCATATGCAACAGGATACATGGGGGTTGCATGGGAACACCGACAGCAATACCAAGGAATGCCCCATTCACACAGAGTAATGTATGAAAGGGAGTCATATTTACAGGTTCATGAAAAGCTATGCAGGGTGAATATGGCTCAGCATTGTACGCCATCAGAGCTTCCAAAAAAGTGACGCTCAGGAGGCATAGGGGCCTTGTAAATATGCCCCATAGTGTCTGACTCCCTGATAAGTCTAGCACATACGGGTACAGAACAAAACTATATGAAAATAATAGCCATGCAGTGAGTTAGGCCTTTGCTGACGACCCCAGAGTGATAATGCGGCCTCCGCCAGTGACTGCAACCTGTAAGGTTTCATTTTTAGGTACCTTGGACACATGTTGTATCCCAGAGGGACCAGTGGCTTTCATCGTGGCCTATTCCCCTTCATCAACCTTTCTTGCTGGCTTTCCTTGGGTTTACTCTTTACAGCTTGCCAAGGCAACCCCAGGGAAGACTCTCTGACTTTGGCCCCCTTGTGATTGGATCACTCGTGATGCCATACCTCTTTGTAATCCAATGGACTCTTCCATCTCCATGTCCAAGTGTGGCTGGCAGCACTTTAGCAGAGTATTAATTACATTCATCCCTTTTCCTAAGGTATATCCTGGCAATAGACAATGGTGGGAAACTTACCCCTCTACAATGCTTTAGTATGCCTGTTCATAAGGTGGTTGAGACTGTTTGATTTTGTGAATGTGGATTTATGGATTCTAAGATGCTTTACCACCACTACAATCAACTGAGAAAAAATTGTGAGATCTGAAGTGTCCAAATGGATGTAGATCATGACTTCTATCTTTCCCAGCAAATGCTTTAAAAGTTCAACTCTCTCAATACAGAGTGACCAAAGGGATATCTCTGTACTTAACTTTTGCAAAACAGTTATCCAGATCTCTAAATTGAAAGAGGAATGCCCGGAAATAATAATTGGATCAATATTTGGAGAGATTTTCAAATAGAGGAACTTGAGAATAGACCAGTATGTTAATGTGAATTGTGCACCCAGTGAAGAATATATCCTGCCTTCCCGAAGAGTGCTGGATATGCCTGTATTTCCCTTAACCCCTTGTATGCTTGTGACGGAGCCATTCCATCACAAGCCTCGGGTGAGCTGTGCTTGTGACGGAACGGTTCCGTCATGGCCCGCTTGCCGCGCCTGCGCGGCGCGAATTTCACGCCTCCGCTGAGCGTTCTATTGGGCGGGCAGGGCCGTGACGGAACCGTTCTGTCACAAGCACAGCTCACCCGAGGCTCGTGGCGGAGCGGTTCCGTCATGAGCACGGGAGCGCCGCGCGGCCACCCCGCCCCCTTAGCACTGCGGCATAATAGCCGCCGCAGTGAAGGGGTTAAACAAGGCCGCACTTTAAAGAATAGAATGCAGGCAGGGACAACCTTATATGAGGCCATTTCGATGAGAACCTCTGTCCGCAATTGATTCTCACATGGATGTGTGTGCTAGCCTCTATATGGATAATAATTCAAAGACCCCTGAAATTCACTGGAGGCTTGGAAACATGAATGTATGGATTAGGCACTGGGAGACTCACTCTACAAGCCTTGTATATTATGTCACCCAACAAATATCGGCCTCAGATATCAGCAGGACATAAGGTCTTGAAGGCACAACCTATGTACAGGGGAATCTCTGGTTAACTCAGCTAACAGTTCATTTGTACACCCCACTACTGTCCCCAACCGATTGTAACTTGAATGATCCTAGTGTATAATAATTTCTCTATTCGCTTACAACAGGGCCACATGACTCCACAGGACTTATCCGTGTACATCTCAGAACACTTTCTGATCCATTTCCCCATGCTCTGACTTCCACCGTTTGACCCATTGCACCCTCACAAGCTGAATTGACCCCTAACCTCTCCTCCCCCTTTTGATTGATAAATGCAAAGTTGCATATGCAGACTTCACCTCCTTTCATCCCATGGTAGCACCTGACCCTTCCCCACATGTTTCACCCCCTACCTATCTTAGCAAGATATCACCTCTGCAGGAGACAGTTAGGACAATAAGTTCCCACCCCCACTTTCTTGTTATGATCCACATCTATACAAATTCAAAAAGCTATACACTGTTAGTCACAAGATTGCTTTCTGCCTACCATCAAGGAAATGTGAATATCAACACTTGGCAACCGCCATTGTGAAGCTTATATTGGCATTTGCTGATGCCAAATTTAGACTTTCAATTGGAGAGAAAAGTGTAAGCAACCAGAATACCACCCACTAGTGCACCCAGGCCAATCGGGCCTCATTCCCCGAAAGGTGCAGGGCTTCAAACACCTGCATTTTATATTGACCACAAGACAATTAGCTATGATGTGGAAGTCCAATAATGCACCACAAGTCACACAGTGGAAAGTAGAACTCTCCAAATGGGTATTGGCAAAGAAAGATATCAAACCAGGTAACCTGTTGGGACACACGATTACTAAAATTAGCAAAGAAAAGTAATGATAAACCTCCTGGCAGAATAAACTCACTGGTCTAATTGAAGAGGCACATAAGAAATATTGCATCTCAGTTGCTACACACACCTTATGTTGTCAGCAATAAATATTGTGATAAAAGACAAAGCTGCATTTGTGAGGTGTGGCTTACTGTCAAGCTTGATGGGGTAGTCTGATTGAGCGCTCTAGCTGACTTGGGGTGCTAGAGGGTGTCAAAGTGACACCCCCTGCACCCTTGCAGGATTCAGTATTTACCGATTCTGTAAATACCGAATTGGTATTTCACATTGATTCCTATGGGCTTCAAGGCCCATAGGAATCAATGTGAAATACCGACTCGGTATTTACAGAATCAGTAAATACCGACTGTTACAGAATCGGTAAATTAGAAATGAGATTTACCTACATATGCCTCTTTCCTATTTACCTACTCTTAAATACCGAATCGGTATGATTCGGTATTTAAGAGTCGGTAAATAGGAATTACCTACATCTGGCCCAAAGTGAGCTAAAGAACAATGATTGATTCAACCCAGATCTGTGACTGGGGGTGAGTGTTTGAAAAGTTTCATCTCTCTACACATCATCTCCATGTGTTTGCTTTGTTTGCCCTAAGTTGGCAGGGTATGCTGAGACGTGGGTCCCTTTCTCACTTTGTCACTGAATTCAAGCTAACCAAGAATGCTTGTTTTGGACCAGGGAAGACCATGCTTGGCATTTCGGGCTGGACTGTTCCCATAAGGAACAGGGTCAAGACTGATTTATATATGACTGGGTCTCAACTAAGGTGGTGAAGTGAGCTAAAGAACGATGAAGGATTCAACCCAGTTCTCTGACTGGGGGTGAGTGTCTGAAAAATGCTCTGTCCATCATTTCCTTGTGCTCACATCTGTAATGCAGCGGGGATGCACAGGCAAAAGGATTCCTTTATTTCCATTGGAAATGCCCCTTTGCAAATGAGGGACTGCCCCCTGAATATGGCGCTGGCCTACTTTCTGTAATAGGACCTCAAGTTGGCAGCCACCTAGAGGAGCAGGTCCACTGGGAGTGAATTGGCGTGCAAGGCCTAAGCTCACATCATCACCAAAACAGGTCTGCCACATGCATTAGTTGTCCAGACAACTCTGCTCTCACTACTTGCACTGGCCCAACCCCTATGTCAGCCCTCTACAGAGACCTCACATCTGAGGACAAGTGCTGGGGTGCCAGCTGCTGCATGGGACAAAAGAAACTGCTGTGTTGTTTTGAACAAACCAATCTGGTGGCCGTCCAAGAGGAGTGACCAGTGAGTTTTGTTTGACAGATGAGGCTTGGGTCCATGAACATGCTGGAGCTGCGATTCACCCTGCCAGGGCCCTTTGTGAATGCTGGACTTCCCCAGATTACTCCTTTGGCCTCTCTTTGTTGGCCTCACATTAAAGCCCATTCATCTGGAGGACACAATTGACAGGCGCAACGATTGAGCCCCTATGACCTGACTGGTGGCTTCCCTGTGTGGGCTGTCTGTAGACGGCCATAGGATGACCAGAACCTTTTCCTGACCCCCTGGATGATGCATTGACACCTTGATAAGGCGGGCCCATGTTCAGCCGATGCAGCCACTACTGCTGCTTGGGACCCTGGTGTTCATGCATTGAAATGGGGATCCGTGCACCCTGCTGCAGATCATCTGATCCCACAGGGGGTGAATTCTTGTTGAATGAAGATTTCCATGGCCCTGCAGACTGTCTACATTACACTCTGGACTCATGCACCTCCATGGCGTGGTAGGGCCTGGATCATAAACGTACTTTATCCCCGCAAACTTGCTGCAGGCCTCTACTCACCTGAGGCCAACCACCTCTACCTTGTTTGCATACTTACAAAGCATTTCAGTGAAACCATGGGGCAATCCCTCTGTCACATGGGGAATACCACAAACTAGACACTGTCTTGACTGCCATATGATCCACTAGAGATGCACTTAAAAGCAAAAGGTAGTGGGAATGGGGCTGTTGCATGGTGACCATAGGAGGCGTCAGTCAGGTAGATTCAGAATTGTTTGAAATGGGTCCTGCATCAAAATCACAAGCCTTTTATTTGAGCAGACATGATACTCGGATAGAGGTTCATGAGGACAGGTATCAACATTAGAGTGGCGATCTTGCCGGAGCAGGTCAAGGACCTGTCCATGATCATGTTTCTGGACCCCTGGCTGCATGAGTCGGTGGTCCAGAGGACCCATCCAAATATTACACCCTGGAATGAGCGCACAGAGTGCCAGCAGGCCCCCCCCATGCCCGGGGCACCTCTGCGTCCGGTGGTGGCATGGATGTTGCACTACAGAGACCAGGACTTTCTTCTGCAACAGGCAAGTAACCATGGCCCGTGCCCGGTGGACTATGCGTGTGCCTCAATTTTCCCCGATTTTACAGCTACAGATCAGAAAAAGAGAGCTTTCTTCTTGACTGAAAGAAAAAGATTCAGGAACTGGGAATCCCGTACACATTTCTGTTCCCGGCCAAACTGCAGGTCCTTCTGGACAGGAAGTCCATCTTCTTTTTTACGCTGGAGGAGGCATGCGATCGCACGGCAATTATCACAAAAATGGCCATTGTCATCGAGATCCTGGCCCATCAAAACACTGAAGATTTTGGAAATCTTGCCCATACCAAGGGAGGCAGCAGCATGCCTGCTCTGGCCATGATGAGGCGGTGGTGGTATCTGCCATGATCACACACCCAGGATGCAGCCCAGGGGGCAGCTGAATCAAGGTAGACATTGATTCAACCAATGCCAATGGCACTGACTTAGACCCAATTTCTCCCCTGCCTAAGGTCATCCCTAACATGGCTGAACCTATATGACTGTAGTTCTACTACTTTTTACTCCTCATCTTTCAGTTAAAGCCTCCTTTATATCGTGCCCTTGTGCCTATGTAATGACATGTTGACCTTGTGTTTTCTTTTGGGCTGTGCAAGATATTTGTCCTCCATTGGTTTGATTCATTCTCCCCCCTAGAGTGCCATGGGAGGATGGATGTGCATCCTCCTTTTCGAAGGCACCTGGATTACATATTGTTTGAACCGTTTGAACAATACGCATTGGTGTAATCATCTTTGGTTCGGTCAGGTGGAGTTTGTTCTTGGTGTTTATTGTTTTTAAGGGATCAGACTAGGGGGTGTAAATATGGGGCAGGAAATAGGGTCTGCAACTGGATGAAAGGCGGTCCATGACTGCTGCTGGATCTACAACCCAACTCCTTACCTGCAATGTGAGAGGCCTCACTTCTCCAGGCCTACATAAAAAGGTGTGAAGTACTGGTTGACTTTCTACAAGAAACACAACTAACCATGTCAAAGGGACTTGCACCACAAAAACGATGGTGGATTCATGTTCATTACTCAACGTTCTCCACCTTCTTACAGAGTGTGATCATTTGGATATTGCCAGGTGACCTTACCCTTCCACAGATCATCAAGAATATAGACCCAGTGGGCAGATATATAGCAATGAAGGGTAAACTTGAGAAGGATATTGCCTTGATTAATCTTTAGGCCCCAAATGTAGACCAATTGGCCTTCCTCCCTTCCACACTACTACACTGCCCGCTGATCATAGGGGCAACTTCAATTGCATAGCAGAAATGACACTTGACAGGTCCCACCTGCCAGTACCCACTTTTTTGACCCACTTCATGGCAAAAATCCTTTGCGACTGGATGCGGGAGAGGGGTCTGGAAGATACCTGGAGGAAGCACAACCCTCTACTCCCCCAATACTCATATCACTCTGGGTAACATGACCGTTATGTAACTCTGAACACATTACTTGGCAATCGACTCTCATGCGATAGGGAAGTCCACTCAAAGTATCTTGCTAAGACTCACTCAGATCTCAACTCCTTTCTGGAAGCCCTGCACTGGGACTCTCCCAAGCCACTGATCCCAACTCAGAAACTGAACACAGAGGCACTGGAAAACCCAGATTATCAGGATTTACTAGGGCCACTCTATGCAACTAGCTAGCAGATCACTAAGGCACGGTGGTCTCCTTCTAAACGATGGGTGGCTATCAAGATGATGGTTTGAGGCCATGTCACAGAGGATCAGCTTTGAGCTTCAGCTTGAGAATATTCTGCTGGAAACATTCCTTGACACTCTAGGTAGGCTGGGGCATGATGACCCTACTGTATGCTGGTGGGTTGGGCCGAAGAGGGCAAAACTGCAAGTAATAATTGAGAGACTCTGGGGCCACAACTACTGTCAATACATTAGTAAGGAATAGAGAAAACAGGATAACGCCATGTGTTTACTCGCATGGATTGCAAATCCCCTTACAGACAATGCCCCAATACATTCCTGATTATCCCTGCAAGACATAAGCTATATATACAGGTGGACATATATGCCACATTCCATGACTACTATGATAACCTTTTCACAGTCTGTCCAGGACCCAGTCTGCAAGAACTACAAGCTTATGTCATAGCAACCAAGACTAACAGACTCAACCATGACATGGTCCCCCCGGCTAGCTGGAGATATCCAGGATCAAGTAGTGAGAGAGGCCATCAAATCTCTGGACAAAGGAAAAGTGCCATGAACTGATGGATTACTGATCGAATTTTAATCAACCTTTGTGGACATATTAACTCCCCCACTAAATGAACTCTACAACATCACAAAGGAAAATGGTGCTTTTTCCCCCACAATGTGTGAGGCCCTGTTCATTCCACTCCTTAAATGGGGTAAAGAAGAGGACTGGGTCTCCTCCTGCAGGCCATTGTCGGTTTTAATTATGGACTATAAAATATTAGTCAAGATCCTGGTTACATGACCAATCGGGGTTTACCCTGACTCACTGCACAATACACAATATCAGACAACTTGTTCATATTTTACACTCCCCACTCCAGAAATATCCCAAGACTACCAAACTTTCAACTCAATATGTGGGAACTTTCTTTACATCACCAGTATGGATCTGTAGTGTATTCCTCAATTGGGCAAAACAATTATACACCTCCCTGACTGCATGGCTTAAGACTAGTGGGTTCATTGCAGACCCTTGCAGTATCAAGCAGGAATGTCTTTTCTCCCCAGTACTACTTCCCATGGCAGTTGATCCCATGCTGTGAACGCTTAAGCAGGGCAAATCCTCAGTTGAGCTGCACCATGGTGGCATCCCAAACTGTATCGCTATACATTGATGACATATTACTTTATCTCTACGGCGAGTGATTGGACATGAGGGGGCTTACACTGCACTCCCAGAGTTTACCAGAATATCCAGACTGGGGAAAGTCTAAAGTCTGCTCTCCAAATTCTCTAGAATAAGAGGACAGACCCTCAGAGCTGGTAGAGGAGATAAGGTGGGAGCTGTACACATTTAGCTACCTGGAAGTACAAATCAAAGGTAACATCGGGGTGACACTAGCTTCCCTACAACATGCTATTGCCTTCTCGAACACTTTACCCTTATCCACTATGGGCCGGGATGCCCTTGTGGAGATGATGGTTCCGCCTCAGCTGTTATATTTATTCACCTCTATTCCATTCTTTACCCGGGGCTATCATTCAAGAAATAGATGGCTTACTATTGACACTGCCATGGGGCAGCAGGAGGCACAGGGTTTTGCAACCAAGCTCTGACTCCCCACTACTGAGCAGGGGATGCTGGTCCCAGACTATGAGGAGTGTGGCTCAATGGTTAGAGTGGCAGACCCTGATGCAGAGTTCTGGCCAGGGACCAGGGTTCAATTCCCGCCTCGGCGGGGTTTGGGGCTCAATTTCCTCGGACCTGTTAATTCTCGCCTCGGTGCCTATTCTAATCAAGGGCCCCACGCTGCAACTCTGGGAAATAGCTTGCTTAGCCTCCACACCGGCCCCAACAGCGCTAAAAATGCCTGGCTTCACCCTGGGGGTGCCCAGGAGTGGACACTTCACAGGGAAAGCCAGGAGGGGTTCCACAGCGGTATGAGTATCAGTGCCAGGAAGCCGCATAGGCGACACCGCAAGGTGACCGTCTGGTGACAGCGCGCTCTATAAGTACCATGACATTTACATTTATGAGCTTTAAATGTCAGCCTGTCTGGGTGACATGATGTGATGGGACGCAATGGCACCCCTGTGGCTGGGACAGAAAGACCCTTGATTGTGATCCCTTGCTCCAGTTTTCTCCATCCCTCACTGCGCAAACAGGATGCAAAAGAAGGTATTAAACTCACAACACTCAAACATGCCAGGCCTTGGTGCTTCAGCCAAAACATTCTACACTCTCCTATGCTTCCAAACTCCCACTATTGGCTTTACCTGTTATTCACACCTGAGGCGATTGTGGCACGTTGTGGGACTGGGCAGGTTCAGGATTAGGCTTAATCTCCCTGGGGGAAAACAACCCACTCAAAGACATCCATGCCCCTATTAATGAGTTCAGGCTCCCTCACCAATATTTCCTATTATACGGCTCAGTTAGGGCCGCTATATGGGCCTTCTGGAGCCTTGCCTCTGCTGAACCCCCAGTACATGTTGATCTTTAGATCATCTACATGACAACAGGTAAAACCATGTTGATCTCCTTGCAATGCGCTTTTGTGGCAGGCCAAGAATGACCTACAAGGCCAAGAATTTGCTGGACCGAGGACATTGATGCTGTGATAATGGACAAGACTGGGAAAAAATCTTAGATTCCATACCACGCATTTCCAGAAATGCCAGGTTCAAATATATGCAATATTACTTCATCCATAGAGCTTACCTCACCCCAAAGAGGATAAATGTAATGTTCTCTTGTGAGCACTCAATATGCCCAAGAGGTGTTACCGAGTGGGTGGATTTCTTCCACATGGAGCGGACTTGCCCAGCGATCCACACCTACTGGGACACTGTGACACGATACAAGTGGTGGATCCTGAAAACTGGCTCTAGTGCCTACTGGGGGTTTTTCCCCAATCTCAGGCAAAACTAATACTGGGGAGATCCATAGACCTGGCACTAATCATGGCGCGCCGGCAATTGAGGATGGCCTGCAAAACCCCTCAATGACATAACCTCATGCTGTGGCATGTGGAGGTAGTTAAATGGGCGGAATACGCATGTGCAGCCCTGCAGAAGGGAGAACTTCAAGGACACTTGTCGCTGGACCACATGCACAAATGGGATACTCTACTGCAGGACTGTCCCCAAATAGATGGCTCTTGAAACCTCCAGCTTCCTCCTGGGAGTAGGGACAAAACTCAGACTGATATAGCATACCTGCTGCGCTTGCCTTACATGGTTGCATTCCTCTCCCTCTCGCCGGGCTTCAATTCTCCGCCTCACATATCCTCAATGCCCAATGTGGACAACACCCTCCCTGGTCATCTGATCCACTGCTCTCCCTTACTTCATACACATCAGCAGGTGGATTAGTTCTGCTTGTTTTTTGTTAGTTATTGATTTCCTTTTGTTTCTTTCCTCGCACTACCAGGTAACGCCGCTCACTGAGAACCATCTCCATACGGAATGCACCTTGGGCCTCCACTACTCGACTGGGGCACCCCCTTATAATCAACTTATATCCCATGGTTCCTTCCAACCTCTTCATGAATTATCTCTCGGTCCCCACCAACTGCTCACTTTGATTATCTTTCTGTCCCTATTGAACTCTGCATTCATTATCTCTTGGTCCAAACCAACCTCTTCAGTAATTATCTCTTGGACGCTGTCAACTTCTTTAATGTTTATCTCTCGGTCCAAACCAACCTCTGCTTAAATCATGTATTTTTCACCTCCAACTTGTTAATTGCTTATGTCTTGGTTGACACTGACCTCTTCCTTAACATTCTCTTGGTCATCACCACTGATTATCTTTCTGTTCATGTCAAAACCAACCTTTACATCAACAATCTCGTGGTCACCACCATTGTTACTACTAATGATCATGCCTTTGTTACTACTAATGATCATGCCCTTTAAGATCTGTAACTCTAGTATCCTCTTCCTGTTCCTTCCTCAGGTCCCGCGCTCTGTTTGCAGTGAGAGCTGCCCACCAGGGTACAGAAAGGCTGCCAGAGAGGGGGAGCCTGTTTGCTGCTTTGATTGTGTTCTCTGCTCCCAAGGAGAGATCAGCAATCTCACAGGTATACCTCACTCTGCACTTAATGCATCATCAAGTTAAAGTCTCAAGGAATACATTTCAACTATGAAGGCACTGTTTATTCTCCTGCTTTTCAATCAAGTGACACAGTTTAAATTGTTAGTTATTTATTAGCAGTAGTGTGGCCCAATCTAAAAGATAACTGAGCACTTTACATTACTTCTCTTTCATAAGAGACAGTACAGAAAACAAGATATAAGCCTAATATGTAGGATCAGGGTATAGCCAGAAAGAGGTAGAAAAGGAGATGTAGGGAGAGTGAAAATATAACATTTGTGATATTAGATCCACTTATGATGAAATAATTCAAGAATCAGCCAAGAAACATTTCCGAGTGGAAACAATATTGAATCAAATTTTCATCAGGTGAAATCAAAGCACCGACCTTACATATATAGGCCCTCATTTGCAAGAGGTGTGTGCCGCTAGAGAGTGAACTTTTTAGACACTCTGGTGGCACAGGTCTCTCAATCATATCTATGAGGAGACTTAACTCGCTGCCTTGCCTTACTCTGCTTCAAGGAGGCTTTCCATGGGCGTTGCTGTGGGTGATACCACTCAACACCCATGGATTGTGGCACTGACACAGATTTACAACATCATGGGAACCTGGGGCAGCACCAAAAACCTAAACCTCCCTAGAGCATGCGTAACAAGGAGAAATGTTTACATTTGCCCTTTTTTCTCTTTCTACATGTGCTGCATACTGCAGCACACATAGAATAAGGAATACACCTCCCACTATTCTTTTTGTGCAAGAAGGTTCCCCTTCCTGCACAAAAACAATCATGGCAACAATACAGACACTCTTGCACCATGAGGCAAGGGTGCCTGCATCGGCACTCGGCTGCAAATTGTGCACCAACACTGGCTGAAAGGACAGGAATGTAGAGTATCTTGTAAGTCTGGTCAATTCCTTCCCTTTTGGATAGGCACAAGGCTGCGAATTAAAAATGACTTGCTGTACTGCCCACACCAATTCTTTGTCAATGAGACCCATAGTTCTTTAGAAGAGTGTCAAATCGTAAGGCAAAGGCAAAAGATATAGCATGAACTATAACATCATAACTTGGCTATAGCTATGGCATGGTGTTGGTATTTATTGGCAAATCTGCTTCAGTTTCAAAGTGATTAAAAGCAAGAGATTGTTTGACACAACCCAGGGAAGGCTGAGATGATTAGTAATAATGGCTAATATATGCAGTATTGCATATGTGTATCCAGAGATCTCATATGGGGGTACCCTGGTCATAGCAACACTGTGCTCCTTTTAATAATTGTAAAACAAATGTGTAGCTAGAGCTACAGCTGATTTACTATTCGTTACCCATCGCAGCATGACCAGGGGTTAAATTCATGGAAGCTACTGCCTTCTGGCCAGGACTTGGCAGTCAGCAGTTCCTTCTACTGGAGTATGTCCTAGTGGAGTTTGTGCTGTACAATCTTTGTGATAATTTCGTTTTTAATAAACTAAAGACCAACATTATGAGTTTGAGGGAAAAACATGCCCAGAACATCAAGTACTTCCTAGGTAAAGTAATGGTTGAGAAAGTTGCTCCTATAAATATCTTAGTTTTTATCTTAAGAAAATGTCAAGTCATAAAATCCATCATGCCAAAATGTGGTCTAAGACAGACTTTCCAAACTCATTTATTCATAATTGATACATCTATCAGCAGAGATATTTTTTTACCTTTTAGAAGGGTTAATGGTATGCTTACCACATCATGCTTCAATTGTTGTGGAACAGCTCTCAGTGGAGAAACCACACTCAACTGCCCAAACCATGATCTCACGGCACCAAATTTGTTAAGTCAGTTTTTGTCTGTCATCGAACAGTATGTGCATGTTAGACCAGTTCAACCCTAGGGTAGTCGCCCCAAAATGTTTTGACTTCATGCCTCCTATTTTTGCTATTCTTGCTTTTGTTGACCTTAGGACTCTGCGCACTTTATCGCTGCTCACCTGCAGAAATTTAATTTGAGGTCATCAACCGGGGAGCTACACTGTGGTTGAGCTCAAGGATCTATCTAGAGAAAGAGTACACCGAAATCTCGGAGCTTCACAAAGCACTGAGGGACTGGGTGAAGGCTCATCAGATGCTGACAGCAACAGAGGATCCAGATGAGGGGTTGATGTGGAGGAGCAGAAGCAGCATATGGGCGCAGGTCCTGAGATGCAGCACACTGCGTAGAGCAGGGTGGTTTGTCTCTGGAATTAGAAATCCCTCCCAGAGCACAAAGCAGTGTGTCTTCCCAAACCCTGTCCCCAGAAGAGCTCGTGGACATGAAGGCTGAAAGGGAGTTTAGGTTGCAGATGTGTCGTGTAGTTCCTATAAATCTATACAAGGATCCACACATTTAGACAACATAAAGTAAAGGACTGGTGTCTAGACTGATTCCAGACACCCCCAAAGGATATGTTACCCTGTAGACCAGGTATCTCACAGTGCCACTATAAGCCTCACAACCAAGGAGTGAATCATTTCTGGCAACTATCGAAAATGACAACCCCGGCCCCTCAGGGATCGTGGAAACAGTACAGTACCTTTCATTCTGTCACTCATGCTCACTTCTTCTCAGAGAGATATACAGAACAAGCGGTGGGAACACTTTCAATAAGCATTTATTGAACCAGCGTCATTCTGGTATAAAATACGTGTGTTGCAACAACCATTAGACGGAAACATATACATATAATTGCAAGCACTGACAGAGTAAATAAAAGGTGGAATTCTACCATGGTGCTAAACAGTGAATATGTGCAGGCATCATGAGTACTCCTATGATGCAAACCCTAGCTAAGCCTACCAAAGTGTACCTAGCATGTGTCTGGGTGTAATGCCAAGAATACCCACAGGAAAGAGCCAACCCTTGGAAATACGGTGCAGCCCTGCATTTTAGAAATGGTGGAGTGTGGCGTTAAGCCAAGGCGAATGTGGAGCTCTGTCACTTATTTTGTAACTACGCCAGCCAAGTTTATTCATTGTGGGCATGCGCACTGCTGATAAAATGGCTATATTACTAGAAGTCTTGCACTGCTTCGGTCCATCCCACTTTTGGTACCCGCGAGAATTGTAAACCCACTGCTTTAGCAGCTACAGTGGGGTAGAGATTAACATGGGCCTCATCTGTTTGTTATGTTATGGTGTTATGTTATGGTATGATATGGTGTGGTACATTATGTTATGTTAATTATTCTTATAAACAGTTTGAATACCCATGGGCATCTTGTTGCTGTCTTATTCAGAAAAAGTGTGAGCAGTAACCTTACTTGTTAGGAGGCATAACAATACGGAGAACTAGGAAATTATAGATTAAAAAGCCATGTTTTGAGTGCTTTCCTGAACTGTAGGAGATTAGTATTTTTTTCAGTTAGAGAGGGAGAATTCCATTATTTGGTTCGGCATATAACAACGTATTTACCTCCCCAGTGGGATTTTCTAAATTTGGGGACTGTAACTTTTGTGCTGCCATTGATTGTAGTGGTTTGATGGGGATATACCAAGCAAAGCTTTGGGTTACATACGTAGGTTCTGAGTTCAGATGTTCAAATTTGCTACTCCAGAATTTTAAGGTAGTCAGTAGGCTCCACTATAGTATATACCATACAAACTGAATACATTTAAGATACTCGATTATTCTAGATACTCCCGGGGCAACTCCAGCGAGGCAAATGATATACGCATGTTCATGGACTACTCTTGCCCAGTAGAATTCTGGGCTTAAATGAAACATTTTACGACGAGTACTTTCAATTTAAAGAACAACTAACAAACAATGCTAGGTACATACAATAATATAGTAGACTAAAGATCTCCCCTTGGAGAACCTGTAGACACACTACTTGTAATTCAATCCATTCAATCATACTCATTCAGACCACATGCATATTCAATCTGAACTCTGTTACCAAAACAAAGTACCACTAAGGTATAAATTGCACCAGGTTTTAATGGCATGCCTTAAGCGCAAATCTTTTAGATCATATCAGTAGACAATACATATCATATTGAGTATATCACAATACTGTAAAAGGATTAGACATCCTACAGATTAAAAATGAGTTCACTGAAAACCCACCAAATATAATGCTCACAAATACACACAAATATAAAAAACAGAAGGAGAAAAACACAGAACAGTACAGATGTCTCAATATTATCTTTTCTGGTCCATAACATAATATCAATCAAGAATCTGGATAAAACTGATATTTTCCATCCATGGTTTCCTGCTGTTAAGCATGTTCTGCACAAGACTTATGTTGATGTGTTTCAGTGGAGTTAAAGATATTTAGTCACCTTCTTTAGGATAGTATAGACAGTTCAAATCTCCCAAGCAAGTGCCATGAACAACACAAATTCATTAAAACTGAAGAGTCATAATCTTTGCTCTTGAAAAGAGCATCCACCTATAAAGTTCTTGAAATGTGGTATAAAATGGGGAAGTCAGTACTTCTCACAGTCAAGGATCACTATAGCGCTATCGTTCTAGGGATGGGTAATCTCCTATTCATTGGTTTCCTCAGTATTTGTGGCCTGTGGGCCCTCTAGAGATGTGGTCCTAAGATATTTTACGGTCCCCTAATTATATTCGGGCGGATAGCTTGGTGATTATTATCTTAAGACACACAGAAAAAAGTTTAGTTAGGGTCGGAGGCCAAGATTTAAAGACTGACTGGAATATGTAGCCCCAAACTGACATGTAAATACAAAATATATACCAGCGTCTAAAGAGTAGAGAAAGAAGGGAAATACTCAACAAGATTAAAAAAAATAAATATAACATTAAATTATTATCTTACCCTATCCAAAGTACCGAATACAAATAGACAGTTGGTCAATATTTCAAGGAAACATATGGAAATTGTTTTCATTGCGATTAATATGTCTAGATTATGTTTTGCCTATAGTTGGAGGGAAAAAAATCCCCCCAAACACTGCACAATGGTGAAAAAGACTTTGATACTATTATCAACTGGAGAGGGCTATTAATGTAAATAATTAAAGATAGAGAAAAAGAAGAGCAGTTGGGATCTCTGAAATGAATTCCCTGAAATTACTGTATATAAATCAAAAGACAGCGTCCCCTATGAGTCCAGTTGGTCTAGACGGTTCAACACTTGAAAGATTTGTCTCAATCTTCAGGAAATCCTCAAGGCATGCTTCATCATAGAGTTTTTCACGATGGAGTCTAATACTTCCACCACTATGTGGGGCCAAACAATTGTGGAATTATCGCTACTAGCTATATCTCTATGATACCCACTGATGATTTAGCCGGTTGGGATGTAAGCATAAAGTTTCTACATGGTATGATGTGCGAGTAGTGGTAATTCCACACTTGTTTGACTTAACTAGCATTAGGTAATCCACAGGGGTCCTTGAAATACTGGTCCTGACGAAAACCTCAGTATCTTCCAGGAAAGCTGAAGCATGTAGACCATGGGGAAAAATACTTAGGTGGTTAGATCCCACATATTGTCCACATTTGTTTTTAATACTGCCAATTCAATATTCTGATAATAACTTTTTTGCAGGTACGCTTCAGACAGTCTTTTAACTATTTACTGCTAGGATCCCTTCAAACATTTGTAAGTGTGCCCTGAAAGCGATCAGGTTGAAGCCTGCGGTGAAAGTATTAGACTCCATCGTCAAAAATCTATGATGAAGCATGCCTTCAGGATTTACTGAAGCCTGAGAGTTTCATGGTAACAATCACTCACTTGCTGGTACCCCCCGATGGACTGGACGTGTAGGGCACCCCTTCTTTTGGTTTATATGAGAGTTATTAATGACCAGAAGATCAACAAGGCACAAGAAATAATTCATGAAATCTGAGGACCTGTGGAAAATTACAAAGGAAATTAATAGCAATGTTCAGTATGAAAAGTTTGAATTTTGCATGAAACATAACAGACAAATATATTGTGTTTTTGATGCTTTTGTTTAATATGCCTGTTCATGTTCCCCTTAACAAATAAAAAGGAAATCTTCCAAAATGTATCTAACTACTGAAATTGTATTCCAGATGCAGTGAAATGTGCAAAATGTCTTGAAACTGAATGGCCCAATGAGAGACGGGACCGATGCATTCAAAAGGTGATTGAGTTCTTAACATTTGAGGAAGCACTGGGTCTAACACTTGTCATCTCTGCCTCAACAATGATCTTCCTTACTGCTTCCACCCTGTGTGTCTTCATCAAGTACCGAAGCACTCCCATTGTCAAAGCCAACAATCGTGGACTCAGTTACCTGCTCCTCGTCACTCTAATGCTCTGCTTCCTCTGCTCCTTCATCTTCATCGGCCGACCCAGGAGACTGACATGCATGCTGCGACAGATTGTCTTTGGGATAGTGTTTTCAGTCAGTGTTTCTGCTGTTCTTGCAAAAACCATTATCGTTGTTCTAGCCTTTAAGGCAACAAATCCAGGTAGCCCTGCAAGGAAATGGCTCAAATCAAAGACGCCATTTCTGATCATTTGTTTCTGCTCATTGGTACAAATTCTCATCTGTATTGTGTGGATATTCACCTCCCCTCCATTTTCAGAAATGAATATGACATTTTATAATGAGAAGATAATTTTGGAGTGTAATGAAGGAGACACCATCTTCTTCTACTGCATGCTGGGATACATGGGCCTCCTGGCTACAGTCAGCTTTGTAGTTGCTTTTGTCTCAAGGAATCTGCCTGGGAGCTTCAACGAGGCCAAGCTGATCACCTTCAGTATGCTGGTGTTTGTCAGTGTGTGGATCTCCTTCATTCCGGCATACCTGAGCACACGGGGGAAGTACATGGTAGCTGTGGAGGTGTTTGCTATCCTGTGCTCCAGTGCTGGACTGCTGGGGTGTATATTCATACCCAAGTGTTATATTATTCTGTTAAGTACTGAGAGGAACACCAGGGGTCATCTGATAGGAAAACAAAAATTGAATAAATATAATTAGCATCTTCTCTAAAGTTTAAGTGCATTATGGGGGTTGCAAATGAAATTCATGGTAAATTCTAAACAAGCATTGGAAATACAATTGGTCTCTCATTTGTTTGTGTTGAAGCTATTGGCATTGTAAATGGCAATGTATTTTACTTATGTTTTATGGAGTGTATGTAGTGCAACTATGTGGGTTGGATTGGATTAGTTAGTTGTGTAAGTGTGTGGAGTGGAATTGTGTGGTGTGGAGTGGATTTGTGTAGGGGCATTATGTGGCCAGGTGTGCTATGGAAATATATACTTAGCATTTTTTTGGCATTCAGTGTAGTTGCATTATGTGTAATGGGTTTGTGTGTTTTGGTAACCTGTAGAGTTTAACTATGTGGTGTGAAGTTGAATGTTGCAGAACAATGTGGAATTGTGTGGTGTGTATTGAATGTATGTAGTGTTGTGTCATTGTGTTGTTGAGTTGTATTATATGATTTGGTGTTAAATTATGTGGTGTGGGTGGGAAATGTGTGGAGCTGAATGGTGTGGCATGGAACTTTGAGTATAGCTTTGCCTTTTTGGTGACAGAAAAGAACAAATAGGTAGGAGCTAAGCATCAGATCTATGAGTTTTCTTTTACCTTACCTATGTGTTATGGACTGGAGTTGATGTATATGGTGTGTACCAATTATGCGGGTTGAATTGGCCTTGTTAGTTGAGGGATTGTGTGGAGTGAAACTGTGCGGTGTGGATTTGTGTAGTGGAATTATGTGGTATTGTGTGCAGTTGTAATATGTATTTTTGAGTGTATTGGAATTGTGTGGTATGAGACTATATGTAATGGAGTGTAAGTATGTGAAATGGTATTTTGTGGTGTGGAGTGTTATGTAGTGGCATTTAAAGAAGACATTGTGTACAATTGAATGACTCTTTAAAAAAAGAATTATCAAAAAATGTCTTCAAGTTGTTTTTGTCCTTGCAATGCTGGCAACCTCCTCCTGCCTGTTGAAATGCTTGTTATAGCGTAATTTTTTGTTATGCTGGAACATAAACAATAGGGGAGTGGAGATTGAGAAATAGTACCTGAATTACAACACGAGCAGTGGACGGACACTGGGAGAGAATCAACAGATGCCAGATTCTGAGGGTACACTGAAGTGATGCTGAGTAATGCTGAAGTGGTGCTGAAGTGGTGGTTTGCTGGTACATATGTGATGCTCAGGTGATGCTGAGTGAAACTCAGTTAGTGCTAAGTGATTCTGAGGTTGTTGTGTGCTGGTGTGGAGGTGATACTAAATGTTACTGAGGTGGTGCTGAGTGATGCTGAGATGGTGCTGAGTGACGCTTTGGCACTGAGTCATGCTGACGTAGTGGTACAACGCTGGTGCTGAGGGGTGCTATGTTGAGGTGATGCTCTGCTGATGCTGAGGTGGTGGTGCATGAGTGCTGAGTGGCTGCTGAGGTGGTTGTTGTGCACTGATGCAGAAATGGTGCTGTGTTGATGTTTATGTTGTTCTGTGCCGGTGCTGAGGTTGTGCTGCGCTGATGCTGAGTTGGTGGTGAACTGTTGCGGAGGTGATGCTGAAGTGATGATGAGGTGGTGCTGAGTAGGACTGAGTAGGACTGAGTAGGACTGAGTTGGTGCTGACTGAGGCTGAGGTGGTGGTTCTGCACAGGGTCTTAGGTGGTGCTGAGATGGTTCTCAGGTGGTGCTGGGTGATGAGTTGGGGCTGTACTAAGGTAATGCTGTGCTGATGTTGAAGTGGTGCTGCATTGGCACTGGGTTGCACTGGGTTGCTGCTAAGGTGGTGCTGCTTTGGTGCTGAGCTGGTGGTGATTCACTGATGCGGAGATAGTGCTGTGTGAATG
Organism: Lissotriton helveticus; assembly: GCF_964261635.1. NCBI lineage: Eukaryota > Metazoa > Chordata > Amphibia > Caudata > Salamandridae > Lissotriton > Lissotriton helveticus. Next base: position 1,692,424,925 of record NC_136069.1, on the reverse strand, counting down.
CTGAGGTGGTGCTGAGCTGGTGCTGCGTCATGCTGAGGTGGTGCTGCTACACTGGCGCTCTTGTGGTGCTGAGCTGGTGCTCAGTTGGTGCTAAGCAATACTGATGTGGTGATGTGGTGAAGTGGTGGTGCACTGATTTGGATATGGTACTATTCAAATGTAGAGGTGGTGCTCTGCTAATGCTGAGTTGGTGGTGCTGAGTGATAGTGAGGTGGTGCTGAGTGATGATGAGTGGTGTTGAGTTTTGCTGAGAGTGTGATGCTGCGCTGGTGCTGAGGCTGTGCTAGTGCTGCGCCGATGCTGAAGTGGTGCTGCATGGGTCCTGAGTTTCTGCTGTGGTGGTGCTGCGCTTGTAGTGTGCACTGATGCAGAGATGGTGCTGTGCTAATGCTGAGATGGTGCTGTGCTTATGTTGATGCAGTGCTGCGCTGGTGCTGAGTTGGTGGTGCACTGAGGAGGTAGTGCTTTGCTGATGCCGAGATGGGGCTGTGCTGATGCTGATGCTGATGTGGTGGTGTTCAGGTGGTGCTGTGCTTATGAGGAGATGGCTCACTGATGAGGAGGTAGTGCTGTGTTGATGCTGATGTGCTGAGCTGATGCTGAGGTGGTACTGAGTGATGCTGAGGTGGTCTTGCTGCACTGTTTCTGAGGTTGTGCTGAGCTGGCGATCAAGTGGTGCTGAGTGATGATGAGTTGGTGCTGTGATTGCTGTGATTGCTGAGGTGGTTGTGCACTGATGCTGAGATAGTGCTGTGCAGTGCTGATGCTAAGGTGGTGCGGGGCTAATGTTGAGTTGGTGCTACACTGGTGGTGCACTGATGAAGAAATGGTGCTGTGTTGATGCCAAGACGGTGCTCAGGTGACCACTGTTGTTTAACAGTGTCCCTTAAGGCTGCATAACCACTAATGTTCAGATGCATTTAATTAGTTGTAAAGCACCACACATACCAGTGTAGGGTGTTAGAGCACTTTGCATCACAGAAAAATTACACAGAGACAATCAATCGTAAGTGAATAAATTGGCGTAAAGGAAATGTTACATAACACAGAGGACTATAGGGTGTAGGAGTCACAAGTCATGCATATTAGAGTGCTTGGGCCCCAGAAGCCCAAACACAGAATTGAAGAAAGAACACCATATTTGGGGGTGTTCTCAAATAAAAACAACCGATTTCTATCCAGATGAACCGTTTTTGCAACTTTAAAATCTCCTCTAATCTTTACTTTGCAGTGAATGCAAGTAACAGAAGAGTAGTAATCCATAGAAATATTTAGATTTTATGCACTTTGTAATCAGCATGGTACATTTTCTTCACAGCTGGCATATTAACCCTCTGGCTACCTTGCAATTAGCTCAAACAACTCTGATCTCACCAGCAAGAACATCAATCACAGGAGTTATCTTGGCATTTTTATTGTCTGGAGATTGAGGCCTGGAATGTGTGGAGTGCTTTTAAAAGTAAAATAAACAGGGAAACATCGCCTCTCTGAAGTCAGTATCCAGTGTGATGGATGGCACAGCCCTTGTGCTGGGCCAGTGTTCTTATTCTGCTTTTATTCAATATAATACATTCAAATGCACATTTTAAAGGGGGCATTTTTCCAGAAGTAAACATTTTGGCCTCAGCGAAAACTGATGAGGAGAAACATTCAACTCCTCAGCCAGCAGCCAAGCACAGGTTCTGGAGGGGAGGACAAAAGCACAAGCAGCATCCACTTTAAAGTATCATTTCAAGCTGTGTTTAGGTTTTGGTTTAACTTTTTACATGATTTAGAGCTGCAAGGGCTAGAAAGCATGATTGGCTGCTGCTGGCTTCGGACACAAAGGACAAGACATGAATGCTGCAATAAAATGTAAAATGCAATCAAAAAAACAATGTCCCAATCGGTTAGAATAAACAGTCAATTAAATATGCATGCACATCGCATTGCTCGCAAGGAAAAAGGAGAACACTCTTTGATTTAAGACAAGATAGTCAATCATCTTATTTTATGATGCAAGTTCATGGTCAGTAGTATACAGTTATGAGCAGCACTGCATAAACTTAATTTGATGACAACCATATAAAACTTGGTGCTCTACAAAAGTGACTTTAGTGGAAGTGGCGACGCAAGTGAGAGAGTGAACAGCATGGACGGCGCACTGTGAACAAGGTGCAAGTAATCTACAGTGGGTGGCTCAGATCATGTGACAAGGTGATATCACAGATAAAAGATTTCTTTTCATTATTTGAACCACATTAGAAAAGTACGCCTATTAATGAGCTGTAAATAAAATGTAAGCCATTACGTCTGAGCACCCACAGTGTAACAAGACGTTGAAAACATAATAAAATAGTCCCCTTTATGAGCAGATAAGCATATAAACAGAACAAAGTGTAATGATACTAAGTCCTTGCTCCTTGGAGGAAAAAGGAGGGACAAATAGGCAGGACTAGCCACTAGTAAGCAAGGATTTTTAAAGGCATTGAAGCAATCAAATGAGAATCAAGGAATGGCATTTGGCCCACAGAGATATATGTAAACCAAAGTATACAAGAGGATGTACGCTTACGCTGGACCTAAAAATTATCGTATCTTTTAAAAATCCCCTAACCAAAGAGCAGTAAACATTAGATTGAAATCAGCATGCACTGGAGAAAAGCAGTTATTTGATGAATGCATTTGAAAGAGAGCCAGAGGCGTAGACTCATAGGAAGAAAGAGGTAATATAAAATGAGAAAGAGATAAAGACTGAGAGAGATAGGAAAGAAAGAGGAAGAAATAGAGAACGACAAGATAGAGAAGGGGTGATTCATGACACAGAGAAAGAAAGGAAGAATTGGTTTGTAATAATATATTGGCCGGGCTTGGTCAGACCTATCTCAAATATTTGGAACTGTTTCCCCAGAAAATCCAATAAATGAGATGTAAGAATATGTTGTTCTGCTGGCCAAGGAAAAACTGCCTGTCATCAATTAAAAGTTGAGGCAGTGAATGTGAAACAAAAGGAAAAGCTATTTCACAAACTACATGAATTTATGTTGGATTTGCATGATAATTCCAAAACATAGACTCAGCACACCTGCAGATCATATGGCATTAAGAGCGGGATACATGTAAGTTGAAAACCACAGGCAAAAATATTATTTTTTATTTTGTCACATACATAAGCATTCTCAAAAACCACACTAGAGAAAAAGGGTCACACCAGAAGAATTGCACACTTAAGACACACTCCTTGTAATGAGACTTAGCTATCTAAATTAATATACATATAACATCTTAAAAAGAAAAGACATATAGAAAATTTAAAAAAATTAGTGGGAGGAATCAAGGACCGCACATACACCCTGGAAGTGCTCAATATCAGTGTAAGTAGTTCCTTAACGATACAGCGGATCCATACAAGACATCCAACCAGAACACTGTAAGACTGAAACGCTGCTGGAAGGACAGTCCTGTCAAGTCAAAAAATGTTTATTGTATGGTTAATTAAAACCTTGACCATATAGTTTTTTAAAAGAGACATGCTATAAGAAAAGCTATACAAAAGGACAATACAGTACAAAATCATCTGACATAAGCAGATGTGTGATATCAGGAGAGAAAAATACATGAGTATAAACAATTGTTTAAAAGAAATACGGCTATTTTTAAAGATAAGAGCTGTGCTGCTATTCAAAGTCAATTGCAAGTAAAATCAAGGTGCAAGATGCTTATTTTAGAGGTTGCAAAATGTTTGTTTAAGAAGTTAAGCGATAGTAGAAGAATCTGGAGTTCGAAGATCCTCACTATGGGCCATATTATCAAGCATGGGCGATACATTATCGCCGCTTTTATCGGCAGGAAACTGACGCTAAAGCGGCGATAATGGGCTTGATAATATACCCTTGTGAAGTCCCATAGAAGCCCAGGTTAACACCAGAACCTGGGCTTCAATGGTCTAGATTTTTTTAAGACAGTCCTGCACTACTTTCAAATATTTGCCTCTACTTACCTGATCAGAAGGGACCATAGTGCTGAAGATCCGCTTCCTTGCTTTGTTGCAGGTCCTTACACCGTGGGTTAAAAAACTGGCTTTAGCAGTGACCGCCTCACATGGAGCAGCAGCAGGCAACAACAGGATAGATGAGTAAACATTTCTGATTTGTAGCCACATTGCCTGCGCTTAACAATATTGGAAAAGTGCGTCCAGTTTGGGTTAGTGTCTTTAATCTGTAGTGCCAACAACCTTGCAGCCAATATTTTGGTAAGGCAGACTTTCCCAATTGCGGAGTCATGGTATGGTTGTAGCTGCAAACCTGTGTGACGCTCGTTTTCATACGAGGCTGCCAGAACATTTAATAATGGAGTAGACTTTATATTTTCCATACTTGCAGACGCCAGGAGAAGTTTAGCCAGTTTTTCCAGAATATTTCTCCTTGCAAAATGCATGCGACATAGGGGGCCTCATTTATGAGAAATTTTTTTTTTACAAATGTGGACGCATCGCTGCGTGAAAGCAGCGATGCGTCACTTCTCAGTGCGCACTCCTTGGGACATACCTGATGCGTCATATTTAATGTATGACGCATCATGTCGTAAGGAGTTACAGATAAGTCAGTATTTCTGACGTATCTGTAAGCGCAAAAGTGACGGATTGCTGGGGTGTGTCACAAAAGTGACGCAACTCCAGCAATGTGTCCATTCATATGGGGCAAGCCCCATGTGAAAGGGCCTGCGTCAGTCTTACGCCTGCTGTGAGGCAGGCGCAAGATTTTGATGCAACGGCGTTCTAGAAGTGACACAGTGAAATCTCATAGATTTCACTGCGTCACTTCTACGAAGTTTTTTGCGGGGGAACGCCCCCTCTCCATACATTATACCTGACGCAGGTATAATGTAGCGCAGGGGTTTACAAAGTGACGCATCTGCTTAGATGCGTCACTTTGTAAATAGTGCGCAACAGGCGGCATGTTTTACGCCGCCGATGCGACACAAAAAGTGACACATCGGAAGCGCAAAACTGACGCAAGGCCTCATAAATGAGGCCCAGAGTATTCAGTGCAGTCAGGTCTAATTGGAGGCTGTCTGCTGCCACCGTTAAGTAGGCAGACCAATGGGTGTTTTTGGTTTTGAATAAGGTTGGAGGCGTGAACTTCAGGGTGTAGGGCATGGCCAAGATGCATCTATAATAATATTTCAGAAAGGCATCAATTTTAGCCCACAGTAGACCTTCCAGACCAAATTCAAGTCTCACCAGAGATATCCTGATGCAATGTGGCAACCTGAACACTCTCTTATAAACGTTTAGGTTTAACTTTTCCATGGTTTGTGATTGTCCTGGAAAGGACTCACAGCCGCAGGTGATTTCGAAAGGTAAGACGGCCCTGAGCACTTTTCGTATGGGAGCTGAAGTGGGGCTTTCGAGGGCAGCATTCGGTTGGCAGAGCCTAGTTTTAATTAGGGCAACCTTGCACTTGAGGTGGCTCAAATGTGTTTGTATGCCGTCATTTGCCAAAAGCCACATACCCAGATAGTTGTAAGATTTTACTTCAGTTATTTTTAGGGGTCTAGGGACTAATAGCGATTTGATTTCTTGAGCTTCCTCCTGAAGGATATCACCTTAGCTTTTGAGTCAGTTACGATCATCCTTATTTGCCCTATTGCTTCTGTGAAGGGCGTTTAGGGCTTCCTGGACCCCTTTTGTGGAGTGGTCAAGCAATATGATGTCATCTGCATATTGCAGTATCGCAATCTTGACTTCTCCTTTTTTGGAGGGATTACATTGGTGTGCTTTAGGACTATGGACATATATGCTGTGTTTAGATTAAACAGCATTGGACCCAACAGGCATCCTTGCTTTAGCCTGTGATTCATGTAGATCTTCCTGGTTAGCACAGTATCAGACAGCTTGATTCTCATCCAAGTTAATGTATACAATGATATAACCGTATTAAGCAGGTTGTTAGAAGTGCCCCACATCTGAAATTTTCTCCATGAATTAATCTGTCCACCAGGTTAAATGCTGAAGAGTAGTCAACAAAACATGCATGAAGAACAGATGACTTCTGGCTGGTCACCTGGAGGATGAGGTAGGAAAGAGTGACTAAGATATTCAGGGCCAGATGTAGGAGTCCATTTAACAACCGGTAACGGCCCATCTCGGCCGTTACCGACCGGTAAATGGGTATTTGGTATGTAGGGGGCAATTTTACAGATTCGGTAAATTTACCGAATCGGTAAATTTACCGAATCTGTAAAATACCGAATCGGTATTTTTACCGATTCGGTAACGGCCAGATGTAGGTGGGACTCTTCAGAGTCCCTAAGGCCTTACAGAATCAGTATTTTACCACCCAATCCAATTGGGTGGTAAAATACCGGTTCCAGGTGTGCATGCACATGTGTGCATTCACACCTATGCCATGTGACAGACAGACATGCCCTTAGGGCATGTCTGTGTGCCACATGGCAAACAAGCCCGTCTTTGGGGTGCTAGAGGGTATCAAAGTGACACCCCCTGCACCCTTGCTAAAATCGGTATTTACCGATTCTGTAATTACAGAATCGGTATTGCCCATTGATTCCTATGGGCTTCAAGGCCCATAGGAATCAATGGGCAATACCGATTCGGTATTTACAGATTCGGTAAATACCGAATCTTAACGATTCGATATTTACAGAATCTGTAATACCTACATCTCCCCCCTTCATATTTACCGACTCTTAAATACCGAATCGGTAAAATTCGGTATTTAAGAGTCAGTAAATATGAATTACCTACATCTAGCCCTCAGTGTGGAAGAATTAGTCTAAACCATGTTTGACTAAATGGAATTATCGCATTAATTGTTGCCCAGCACTCCAGATCCTTCAAGATGGCAAAAGCACATATCTTTGCCTCGATGTCCAACAGGGCGATCAGGTGGTAACTGGAGGGATTCTGCCAATGCCACATTTAAAGATTGGGAGCAGTATTGAGCCTCTTCAACTGTCAGGAACTTGGCTAGGCTTGAAACATGTGCAGAACAGTGAAGACAGTATTGCTGGCCACAGTTTGATGTCTTCTTTGAACAGTTGAGCTGGAAATCCATTTGGGCCTGGTGAACCTATGCTCTCATATTACATATATCTCTTTGAATTAAGTTGATCGTGTACTTAGGGTCGCATCCTTTGGGGTCATCTGTAGGATTTAGAGATTCGGGTGTGAAAGCACTTGGTTGTTCAACTATGTATAATTTTTTTAAATGCTGGGTCAACAAGGCTTCATCAATGGCAATAGATCTGGTGTCATCCTGGTGTGCTTTCTTTATAATATAACTCCACAGGTCGGCCTGATCATTCTTGATCATAAGTGAATATACGTATAGCCACTCCTTGTTCCTCTGCTTTGTTTACTAGCCATACCAATTGTTTGTGCTGTTTTCTTAAACCCCGCGGTTCCAATTGCAAAGCAGCCCTAATTAGTTGGTGTTGGGTTTTGTACATTGCGTTCATTAACCTGCAAATGTTCATTGAGCTAACCAGAATGGATTGGGTTTTTTAAAAAGGTTTTAGGCAAAAGGGCTCCGATGGACTTGAACACAGTTCAGTGATTTGTGAATGTCCTGGATTATAGATTCTCAGTGGGCAAATAGATGTTCACCATTTTAGGCCCCCAGGGACAGGCCGGCAGTAGCTTTCCATGCTTTTAATTTCTGCAAAGGTGCCAGGCCCCATTTTATTCTCTGGATTAAAAATGTAGATTAATCATGGGAAGAGCTACACAATGTCCTGTGACTTTCCCATTTGGATAAGCTGTGGTTCAAAATTGTACAGAGTGGAAGATTGTCACTCTCGAATAAAGAGAGTATTTCAAAATTCTTGTGGTGCTCCACAACTTTTCCTGAGGGAAAAATATAGTTGGTTGTACTAATCCCCTGGAAAGTTTTCAAAAACTGAGGTGATGCTTCTGAGTTTTCAGGTATGGACTGGATGATCTGCATTACATATTCACTTAAGGTTTTGTGAAGCTGGTCACTTAAGAGATTAGTGAGTGAGCAACCGGCAGGGGTAGAACCTAATCGTCACAAGTTGAAATCCCCACAAATTATAGTTTCATAAGTCAAATGATGGGTGGCAAAACGAGTGCCCTGTCCCTCTTAGGGTACCATTGGGGTGAACTTTAGGATTGGGCAAGTCATTTAGCTGTTTTAATGGTGCAGGATATTTTGGGGCTATGACTCTAGAAATTGCTCCATCCCTCAAGGATAGGCTGACATTCCAATATTCCTTCTGCCAGTGAATTTGTTTCTAATGTTAAAACTGTTGCTTCCCTGCCACGACTACACTACAGGGCAGATTTGAAGCAAATGCTCAGAATGTCTTCAGATTCATTTTTTTACTGGCTGGGAGTAGCCTGAAACAGCCTTAATTGGCTGGAGCGATTAAGGACATTGTGGATCCCCTCTAATGGATAGTATGGAATGAGTACCAACGTTGTCAGTCTGCCCTCACCCAAGCATTTGCTTGGTAGCCTTCATTGCAAGTTTGGGTGAAGGTGGAGCATTAAGAAGAAGTTATTCTGGTCCTATCAGGCAGGATCAGTGTTCCTTGTAACTCATCCTTTATACTTACGAGGTGGTTATTAAAAGGCGGGGCTTCCATCTACACCCGCTTGGGTGATTGCAGTGTCCTCTGTGTGTGGATACGAGGTGCTGTCAACATTATTGAGGTGCTTTGGGCAATAATGGAATTTGTGTTATGCTGGAAGGAAGAGAGTACTGGTGCAAGGGTTATACAGAGCTTCCATCTGGTCCTGAGTGGATAGTCACTGTCCCCCCGAAAATAGGTACCAAGAAGAGTGGGTGATATTGCTGTGCTTTGGAAGATGGTGGGACTTGTGTTAGACTTGAACAAAGTCAGTGCTGAGGACAAGGTTGCTTGAGATGAGGATGCAATTGGTTGCACTAATTTTAGTTCACTCTTCACTTTTTCTCTGCCTTTAAAAATTGGATATATGCCTGGCAAATTATTATCTAGGATGATTTGATTCTTGTAGTGCAAAATTGAGAGACGTTCGTTCTTTGCTTTATTTCTAGCCTTATGTTGCCTTTTTTTTGTTGCTTTCTTTGAATAGGCAACGGATCATTGATTGTCTATGGGAGTCATTCTATCTTTAAAATGTCCTTGTAGGGTATTAGTTTCTGATTCCGATTCCCCGCTCTATGGTGGGTTGAGGGGCATCCTTATTAATGGGCCTGGGCAAGGAGATGTGTAATAGGTGTTAGTTTCATGCTGTTACGCCCAACTGCGAGGATGCGAATGCTATTACTTTTTTGACAGGCTCCAATATGTGGGCCACTCTTGGCTCAGTTTTGCCAGTTCCTGTATCTGTTGGTTTAGGTCAGGCCTCATACGGTTGCTTCTTACTTGCATTTCTAATTGTAGCACAGATTTTATGTCTGTTAATATTACATTTAGGACCTCTGGCAAGGTGCATAGTTTCTCCGCAATCTGGTGGCAGGCGCACGAAGAGCACAAAGTTTGTGTGCCTCCAGTGAAACCAGCGTTTTTTAACCTCTCTTCCAGGGAGCTGACATTTTCATCCATTTGAAGTAAGAAAGTCACCAAACCTTCAATTAAATTGAACTGAAGTTCCAAATTCTGCCAAGTCAAGACATTACCTGTGGTGGCTAGGGTGGTATGAATTGAAGCCATTAAGTTGTCTAGCTCACTGTGGTTTTTTGTGCCGGATATGAGATTTTTCTAAATATGTGCACTCAGTGTAGAGGATTTGTATATATGAGGTTGTGGCTTTTGCTGCTGAGTTACTTCCTCTATCTATTTATAGATATTTTGTGACCTTTACTTCGAGGCAAGACCTCATGTGAACCTGACATGATTCTAGTCTTCATTGGTCCCATTAATGCCGGCTGTGTTGACATGTTCAGCTATCCTTAGATTACCATCTTTCATACTGTATTGTCCTGTCCTGCCAAACCCCCTACCCTCCCTCCCCCCAAACAGTGGATCTGAGTGACTGTGAAAGTGCAGTTTGTTTTATCTATCCGCAAAGCTTGAAAGGCGTGTTGCAATACAAATAGCATTCTCGCCTCTTAGGTATTGTGAGGGCTTTCCAGGGAGATTTCTATGGTGACACCTGAAGCACCTGGTTGTATCTGCTGTTGGCTCTGGAGGACAGTATTGTAGGAGATATTATGTCTACCAGTGAACTTGATATTGCCACTGGACCTCCGTTAAGATCTCATTTCCAGTTTGAGTCCGGGGTGCGTGGCTGGACTGACTGGGATGTTTTTTTATTGAAATAATCAGCTCTTGATGTTTTCTTCTTTGGTTCTGGAATGCCACTCTTGCAGATGCCACTGTCCTCATTGCTATCCTTAGTATCCTTCCCTGTAGATGTAGGTATAGTTGCTAATGGATTCTGGTAGAGTGCACAAGCTGCATCTTTAGGAGCTTTGGTAGACTCTGTGGCTACTGTGGCCTTCTTGTTTAGTTTAATCATGCACAGGAAACTAGAGGTGTGTGTAATCCCCCTAGGTGAATGGGGACGCGTCAGATGGTGTTAAGTTGTCCCCCGTGCCTTGGTTAATAAACACATTTCTTTTGCTGTAGCATTGGCGCGTCGTTGGAAAAATAATCCTTGTGATAGTTTCATCCCCTGGAGAAAGAGGTTTGTCCTTCTGATCCCTATTAGGGTCCTTGAATACTCTGTGAGGAAATTGGCTCCCTTGAGGGGGCCGAGCCTCAGGTGAAGACACCTAGGGGCACACTAGAGGTTATGTTATGTTATGTTAGGTTGTCTTGTAAAGCGCATGGCTACCCCAGCAATGGGGCGTCCCAGCGCTGTAGACCACTGGGGAACCCGTCCTGGCTTTCCCTGTGAGATGATCCCTGCTGGGTATCTCCAAGGTGAAACCAGGCATCCCCGGTGTATGTGGTGGGCCGTTGCGGAGCTGAGGCAAGCTAATGCCCAGAGTTGCAGAGTGTGATCCCTGGTTAGAGTAGGCACCGAAGCGAGAATTATCGAGTCCACTGACCCTGGTCCATGACCCTGCCGCGTAAGGAATTGAACCCTGGTCTCGGGCCATCCTCTGCTTCTGGGTCTGCCACCTCTAACCAGTGAGCCACACCACACCACGAATCAAGTTTAATCAAGGTCGACCGGTTAGGTTAAAAAATAAAGGTTGAAAAATAAAAAATTAGCTCTTGTCCGGCGCCCCCTCTTTCACTCACGGCATCAAGTGGCGGCTGCCTTTGCTTTTACCATGTCCATGTGTATCCGCTCCCCCTACTGAGGAAGAAATGTCACTTTTCCGCCCGCTCCTGGAAGAGCGCAGAGGGGTGTTCCCAAGTTCACCAAATTCCCAAATGGGTATGCCCTTCAAGGCACCTCGGTGTCTTAATTGTTGTATATTGTTAATTCTGATGGGGCAGGCAAGAGGAAGCACACCGCGCCCCCCCGGAAGCCAAATCCAGCCTGGCCAGGTCGCTTCCGCAGGAGGCCTGGCTCACACTTCGCAAGGGCTGAGTACAGAGTCCTCGCTTGCCTAAGCCCCACTGCTCACCTCAGACTGTGGACCGCAGTCTGCAGGCTGATCCCCAGGCGGAGGGGCAGGCCAGAGCAAGGGACCCTCACTCCTCTGAAGAGCTGCAAAAGCAGGAATGCGGAGCTGAGGGGTGGGATGCAAAGCTCTACCAGGACGTAGAGAAATGGAAACAGGACGCAGGAAACAGCAGTGATGACGATGAGGAATGTGATCAAATCGGAGGGGGGGCAATTGAGATAGGCATCCCAACCATCTAATCATGAGCAAGGGGCTGACACAAAGCCAGCACTGAGGGGCTGGCTCAATGGTTAAAGCGGCAGACCCTGATGCAGAGGTCTGGCCCGGGACCAGGGTTCAATTCCCGCCTCGGCGGGTATCAGGCTTAATTTCCTTGGACCTGATAATTCTTGCCTCAGTGCCTATTCTAATCATGGAGTCCCACTCTGCACCTCTGGGCAATAGCTTGCTTAATCTCCAACAATGCTGAGAATGCCTGACTTCACCTGGGGGGTGCCCAGGAGTGGGCTCCTCACAGGGAAAGGCCAGGAAGGGTTCCTCGGTGGTATTCGTACAAGCGCCGAGATGCCTACGGGTAGTCGTGCACTATACAAGTGCGTAATCATTTCATTTCATCATCACTTACATTTCAGGCAACACAGTGCAGCAAGCAAAGCTGCTGTGCTGTGTTGCGTGAAAGGAAGACAGCAGACAGGTACAATACCAACTAAGATATGGCATATTTCTGCTGATTCCTAGTGCTGGTGCACTGTGTGCTGCCTAGTGCCATGCAGGCACCCTTGCACCATGGTGCAAAGAGGCCTGCATTACAGGTAGGATTGTTTTTGGGCAGGAAGGAATACCTGCAAAAAAACAATCCTGCCTGTAATACCTTTCTGCACAAAAAACAATCCTTCTAGGAATTTTCCTCTTTCTATGTGTGCTGCTGAATGTAGTATGCATAAGAAAAGGAAGTAACAAGAACATATACAAATATTTCTCCTCATTACACCTCACTGAGCAAGGTGCAGCATTTGACACATTCCCAGTTTTACTGGCTGTAGTAAATGTGAGAATGAACCAAAATCCATGGGTGGATGCATGGGAATGCCTTATCAATGCTAAGTAGCACAGAGAAGAATCCCACGCGAAGCCACAGAAATAACATTTTATGTTGTGGCTGCAGCAATGAAGAGGCCCATCCAGTGTACTAAATGTTAATAAGTCGGCACATGAGTACATGTTTTCTATTGCAAATGATAGGTCTGTTTGCAGATTGGTAAATCTGTAGACGAGATCAAAAAAGGACAAGCAGATTATTTCAAATTTCCCTAACTCTCAAAACCATGCTGATTATTCTACAGTCTGATTATTCTCCTCCCTCTATCAGGCCCTGAGACCCTATTTCTTTCAACACTGAATGCACCCCTCTCTTCTTTTAATCTCTTCAAAATACCCATACCACTTCTGAAAACATGCACAAATAATTAATCCATGGCTTGACCCCGCCATTGGTCAGGCACAGTATCTGATATTCCCTTTCTGCATTTAATCAATATGTAAATCACGACCTTCCTACCTTTGAACCCAGTAACAGCTCACATTTACCCAAAATTGTTGCTCTCCTACCTTTTCAAACTGAAAGCCCTTTGGCCATTTTCTAACCTGTTCAGTGCTAATGACAAGGTGAACTTGTCACGAATAATGGGATACAACAAATGTTAGCATTGAAGGTGTTTAGATACGCGTGGAAAGACTTTAGACTGATATTTCTTCATTAGGCGGAAGTTATATGGCCACCACACTCATTGTTAAATTTACGTACTCCTACAATTGTTGTCAGTGTACAAACTTTACATTCATTTTGGTGGTCTCACCATTTTAAATGTTTATAAAATTTAACACCAAGGTATTTATATGCTGATAACGTCTCAGTTTAGGCTTTACCCCTGTACCATATAATGTTGCTTGACTTTGACCCAAAGACTAGCGATTTGTTTTTACCTAGAACGTTTGCTAAGCAATTTGTGTTCAATATTTGTGAGTGGGTGGTGGTTTTGTTTTTTTCAGCAGGAGTCTTATCTGTCAGGGAGAGTATCATATGAGTGTCCTCTATGTAGGAAAGAATGTTGATGCTGTGTGATCCGACGAGGTCTGCCAATGTGGTCATGTTAATATTAAACAAGGTTCTAATGTTTAGGGTGGCGTGCTGACTCTTTATATTCTTCCTTTAAGGAAGGAGCCAATCCAGATGAGGGCATGTCCTTAGATGCCAGCTTTGTGTAGTCTTCTGACCAGGATGGAGTGGAAGACGATGTTGAAGGTTGCTCAGAGGTCGAGCAGAATCAGGGCCACTCTTCCTCCTCAGTCGAGGATCATCCTGATAGCATTGGTTGGTGTGATGAGGGCAGTTTTGGTGTGGGGCTGGGTCTGAAGCCTGATTGAGTAGTGTTTGTCAGATGGTGTATGATGAGGTGGTGGGCAAGTTGCTTGTTGATGATTTTCTTCATTACTTTGTCTGGGTAGGGATGAAGGGAGATCAGAGGGTAGTTTGTTAGCTGCACGGCGTCTGCTGAAAGCTTCCTTAATAGTGTGTTTACCGCTACATGTTTCCAGGTCTCTGGGAACATTGCAGTGATGATGGACATGTTTAGGATGGGGTGAGTACTTCGCAGATTAGGGAAGTGCCCAGGTTGCAGAAGTGTTCGGGTCAGGAGTTTGTCGGTGCCCTGCAGTGGATGATTCCCTTGAAGTTGGCTGTCTCTTCTGTGCTGACTGTTTTCCATGTGGTCAGGATATTTCCACATTCTTCAGTGGGTAGATAGGAGGCGAGGGTGGTGGGGTCTGGTTCAGGATCGCAATTGTTGTGGATGATTTTGATATTGTTTCTGAAGAAGATAGGTTGTTGCATACATCTTACAACCAACGGGTGATGTTGTTTGTGGTGGAGGCTGATGGGGTGAAGTCTATGATGATTGTGAGGACCTCTTTGCAGCTATTGGTGCTGGTTTCTGTGAGCTCTGTTAGGGCCTTCTTTTTGGTTTCTCAGCTCTTCTGGTGGTTGTGTCTCAGTGCTGCTTTGTAGGATCTTTGCCTGTTTCTTTGTGATTCATTCTCTATCTTCTCTCCTTGTTTTTTTGCAGTGTGTTTAGTTCATCAGAGTTCATGGAAGTACCAATTCAGCAGTTTCTGGGTTCTCTTTTGGTAGTTGTATTTGGGGGTGCCAGGGAGTAAGTGTATTCTGTGATCCATTTATCAATATTTTTGACTTTGCAGTTTAGGTTACTGATGGGGTAGGGCTGATTTATGCTCAGGGTGTGGGATCAGTTTGATTCTGTGATGCTGCACCAGGTGCCTCTGGCTGGGCTATCCTGGCTGGTCTTGGCGGGCTTCATTTGGCCCAGGAAGTTGATTTTGAAGTGGAAAATTGTGTGGTTTGTGTGGGTGAGACACAATGTTGCAGTGATTTTGATGTTGTTGATGGTGGCAAAGTTGGGATCGAGGGTGCGTCCAAAGGAGTTTGTTTGTCCGGTGATGGGTTGAGTTAGTCTGAGGTTTCCAAGGTTTTAGAGGAGTGAAATGTAGCTGTGTTCATTCGGGTTCTGGAGGTGGAATTTGAGGTACACTCTTGGATCAATGGTGAGAGGAGTGAGAAAGTCTACAATATTGTTGGTGAAACTAGCTAGTAGTCCAGTCAGGCGGCAGACCAGGGTTCTATTCAAGGTGAAGGATATTTAAATTAACAGTTTGAAGTGCAGGTACTCCATGTAAGGGTTTACATTCTCTGTGGTTGTGATGCAGCTGATGGTTTCTTGCACACCCAGAAACAACAGGAAACTAAATTGTAACATAGAAAAACAGTACATCATTTAAGAAGTAAATTGTGTAATTCCATGGGCGTCCTCAGTTGCAGCAGTGCCAAGAAGCACTATCAACACTTACCTCTATGTACGTATCTCGGTAAGTGAACATTGTAGTTGAAACATGCAATTTGATATGATTTACCATACAGCTCTTGGAAGAGGATGGCCCTCAATTGTCCTGTTATGGACATGTGCAGGGAAGATGTCGAATGGCCCCCAAGTGCAGGGTACAAATTCCCTGCACGTTGGGACAATTTGTTTTTTTGGACTGCACAAAACTCCCTCTTTAAAAAAAAAAGGTTTGCTGTGTGAGAACTTTAAACATGGCATCTGTTTGGCATTAGAAAAAAGCAATACCGCATCTTTAACCCCTTCCGCGCTAATGACAAAGCCAGCTCGTCATCAGCGTTACCTGCGCTGCGCGGATGACGCGCTGGCTTTGTCATGATCAAGCCATTTTTGAAATTTCAGCGCACGGTGGGAATTCGCGGTAGCGCGCAAGCGGTTAAAGAAACGTGTTGGAAATGATAGGGGACAGAAAGGGAATCTTCTGATTTCTGGTGGATGCCTTATTACTGCCAACCTCTAAATATCCCCATAAGGGCCACTAGTAGGCCTTCCGGTCCAACTGTTATGGTGCTGCGAACGAGAAAGCTCAGTCACAAGAGTTTTTCAGGCACTGACGAAAAGGAATTGTACTCTTTTATACAGCCAGTGCCCTTGATGAACCTGTAGTGACTCAACAAAGTGAAAGCATAACACTAGGTTTTGCATGTATTATCTTAGTGTGCGGCCTCACAGATGCCATGTTTAAAAGTGTTACACTTGCCAAGAAGCTGCTCCACTTTTAAAGAACATTCACCCCTTTCTCGGCCAGATGTCATCATTTTGTGACTCAATGAAACCCATTTCCCAGCTTGATGTCATAGTGGGAACCGTTTTCAGTTCACACTGGGAATAGCACTCTTTGTCTAAAACTCTTGTGTCATAGATGCACTAACATATTTATTTTCCTTCCTAAGGTGTATCCATGGTGGGTAATCTTCAGTACTCTTCAGAGACCTCTAGAAGTGGAAAAAATTACTAGGTCCTACATTTCTCCAACTACCAGGGAAGCATCTTCTGTTTATTACAACAGCACCAGCTACTCGGGAGAGGGATCTAGAACCAGGTATCTCTGGATAGTGGGTTCCTAGTAGCCCCAGCCCTTAGTGAACAGGTGGCTCTTGTTGGAGTCAGGGGTACGTTTGCTTATTGTGTCCCTGCAGCAAGCAAACAGGAGGCCAACACTTGACCCTTGGGGGCCCTTGGTTGCCAACAGGAGTCAGGGGTCCTTGTATATTTTTTGTTACAGTTCTTAGTCAAAGTCTTCTTCTTTCCAGATGTTTTCTTCCCATGTTGAGTAATGTTCTGAGAAGCTGGTGGTTAGGGTCTAGTCTTATACTGTGCACTGGCCAGTGATTGGAGACTTTCCTACACCCGATCCTGATTTCCCACTCACAATATTAAAAAAAAGAAGCAATTGCACTAAAATCACATTATATTATGAAAAACAGATCTTTTAAGGAAACCAATAACTAAGTGCATTTGTCAGTAGGTGACATCGTTGCCTGCATGCAAAGGATACACCTTTACTCAAGTGTTTCATAATGTTGACTACATACGTTTATCAGGCCTGACAAGCCTCCTCCAATCCGGCCTGTTACCGGGCTTATGCTCAGAGCTGGATAGGATTCAGGCAGCTGATCCCATTTATAAGGGTCTTATGTTATGGTCATGCCCCGGGCCAGAGTCTTTTGTTCAGTTGATATTCCTCCAGGCCACTGATTGACCTAATAGAATAGTCTTGATCAAGGAAAGATGATTACACAGAAGCTATGCTCAAAAGAAGAGCATGAGATTCCACTCCAGTTTTCTCACACCTTGATAAAATGATTTCTGAAGATTTGGAGGAGGTGAGAGAGGACAGAGAGGAGTAAGGCAGAGTTAGAGAAAGAAAGAGAGGGAGGGAAAGATCAAAATTAAGAGAGAGAAGAGAGTGACAGAGAAGTACAGGATGACATTTAGGAGAGATATGGTAGAAATTGAAAGGTCTTCTTGGTCACCCCTATTACCCACAAGAGAGGCTTCCAGGCACCAGTTTACTCTTCAGCCATGGCTCTTGCAGGATCCAGTCTTTACTTGTCCGCCTGGCCTTTTTGGAGTCAGATGTCTTTCTGCCTTTTGTCTCCCTAGAGCAGGTAAACAGGAGATTAGCCACCTGGCCTTTAGACAGAAGTACTGTCCCTTGGTGCCAGCAGGCGTTCTTGAGTCTTTTGAGTCTTCTTTCTTCCAGCAGGGCTTTCTTCTTCAAGTGTAGCAAATCCGGGCCTGTAATATTCTCCAGATGTGATGAGGAGGTGCCAGACTTATCCTGTGCACTTCAAACACACAGTAGGTGATTGGAGGAATGTTCGCAATTTGTCTAACCACTTGCAATTGATCGGGCAGCATCCCACCCCATTGTTCTTTTGCGTAACATGCCACCTTAGTTTGAACCCAACTATATGCAAATTAACCTTGATCCTGCTCCTCATGGGAACAGTTCAGCCTGAGCCACCAGACAAGGTCCTCCCTAAACTGGAACATAAGTAACCAATGACTTTGGTTTCACTATAGTTAAGGGCTCTTCAAGCCTGGTATAGCTTAGTTCCAATGTCAGAGTGAGCGCCCAGTTCCAGTTCAGGGAGGACCTGGCCTAGTGGTTCAAACTGGAGTGTTTCCTTGAGGAGCAGGGTTAAGACTGATTTGCATATGGCTGGGTACAAACTGAGGTGGCACGGTGAGCAGAAGAACAATGGGTTAGGACACTACGCCAAGCAATTGCCAGTGGTTGAACAAACTGCTAGCATTCTGCCCATCAGCTTTTGTGTGTTTCATTTATTCTGTGTGCATCTACCAGTGAGTAGAGTATTTTCTCACCCAATCTTATCTACTTCCCCTCCTACGCCTACCTTCTTTTTTCAAGACTTCCTCTCGTTTCACTGCTAATATTCCCAGAAGCCTTAAACCCAAAATGGCTGCCACTATGTCTACTAGGAGGGACTGCCCATAGCAATTACCATGTTTAGATGATGTGGATTCCCCTCTGTCATTGACAGACTGTGTTTTCAACAAGAATTCCACTCATCCCGCTCCCTTTCTGTCGAACAGTACCAAGATTCGTAGAACAAGCAGACAGTCAGAGGTGAAAAGAAAGAGAGAAGCGAGAGAGAGAGTCCACTAGCGGAACTCGTCTTCTTCAGAAATTCTGGACATGCAGGAGCATGAGGCTGAGACTGGACACAAAAACAAATATATGAGTAACAAGGAACTGGGGCTTAAGAGCTAAGTACTAAGACAACAAGGTAGCAATCCTGCCTAGCCTAACTATATCCAAATGGGGATAAAATAACAAAAGTACAGGGATGCAGGCAGCTTCTGTACTCTAACATTGACCTTAAGTATCGGCTGCCTAATAACCACCTCATGTGGTGAACCTACCACAAAACAGGTGTGCACCGAGGGTAGTAGACTAGTCATTACACCTAGTTTCCCAAGTCAGTTCAACACCACTTCCAGGAAAGCATAAGCATTGTATTTTTCCAATGTGCCAATGCTCTTGGAACTTGCAGTCAGTATTTCCTTTCTGTCTCAGGATTCCCCAAAAGTCTTTAAGGTTGTCCTACTTTGTTTTCTGGACCTTCTCTCTTCTTAATCTTCACACTGGGTTTGCAGAGAGAGTATCTAGGATGTGCCTAGTAAAGAATAGGAGAAGTTTCTTATCAGCAGCACTTGGCCTCTACAAATCAAAAGTGAAAGTATGAAGGCTCTCCATTGTTCAGCCATCTATTCCTGTCAACCTCCCAGGTTGCTAACTCCTGTACAGTAAGCAACTGTTGAAAACACCTCGGCCTTGCTAGACCCAAAGGCAAAGACATTATCTTCTGATAAAACAGTCATTAACAATCAGTCACAAATGCAAATTCAGCCTCTAGACTCTAGAGGCTGAATTTGCATTTGTGAGTCTAGAGTATGGCTGAGAGGTAAACTGCTTTTAATCCTGTTTTCTGTCAGGAAGCACAAAATACACTTTTTAAAGTTATTTGTTCTATAAAGGAAAATAAATAAAATAATTATTTGATTCGTAGCTATGCATGTTCAAGGGAAATTAAGCTTTCACTACACAGTAACAATGCCCTTTTGGGAAATTCTTTACTGCGAGTGCATCCTTTTTCCAATTTATAGCATGACACATTTTCATATATTAAACACCCAGATTTGTGTGCTTGCAAGGTACACATTAGGCTTGATGTACCTAATATATAAAATGTGTTTTCCCTAAATGACAAAGGCCATATGTCATTGCAGTGTTTTAAAATCATAGTCCAGCTAGAGCTGAATAGTGTTACCTGGAGCAATACATTTTCATCCTGTATGTGGGTGGTGTACCCCGCTCACCATCTAATTTGAGCAATTCGTATTCCTAGAAGACCTCAACTTTCACCTGGATGACCCCACCGACACCAATTCCACCAACCTCCTGGAACGATTGGATAACATCGGCCTCAATCAGTTGATCAGACACCCCACAGACAATGTAGGACACATGCTGGACCCCACCTTCACACACAGCAACAGAATTAGGTACAGCCACACCACATAACTCACCTAGTCGGACCACTCCATCGTACACTTCACCATCACCAGACCTCCCTGCCCACCCTCAACTGCCACATTGGGAGCAAGGTCACTCAGCACCAATGGATGGACGCTTACAGCATCGCCCAGCCCATTGTCACCACAAACCTGAACCAATGAGTAGGGAACTTCAACGCCTGGATCACAAGCACAGCTGACCAAGTCGCTTCCACCAAACTGGCCAGAAATCACAGATCCACTAAAGGACCCAGTGGGAACAACCTGGAGCTTAGCACATCAAAACGCAGATGTAAACAACTGTACAAAAAGTGCTGAACAAGCATGAACAACACTGACTGAGCCACCTTCAAGTTGGCCCTCAACATCTTCCACCGCAAGCTCAAAGCCATGAAAAAGGAGGCCCTGACACACCAGATGAAGACCAGCACTAACCAAGCCAAAGAACTCTTTACCATCACCAGAGTTCACCTGCCCTTGCCGACCACTTACACACGATAGCAACCTTCTACAGAAACTTCATTACCCAACCCACCAACCTCCTCAACATCCCATTGACTACTGCCACCAACCATCCATTCACCACAATGGAACAGCTCAGTTCACCAAACACAAATACTCTGATGAACTTCATTCACTCTGGAGCACTCTGGAGCACTTACCAACCCATTCCCTCGCCAACTTTTAAACTTCAGAAGAGACGAGATCAGCTGCCAGCTCACCGCCATCATCAACACTTTCATCGCCACAGCCACCTTCCCTGATACCTGGAAACACGCATCGGTCAGACTGCTCCTCAAGGAACCTTCTTCAGACTC